>NC_091800.1:73697500-78697500 GCF_041296235.1 Equus asinus
TTTGGCTTGTGCAGTCAACATCAATGGCCCCCAAGAAGGCACACTCCTGATGAGAAAATTACCTTCCAAATTTTTATATACCTTACTTGGACTGGTTAATGTTCCCTATAAAAGATACCAGTATATCCAGCACTTCCAGAGATGACTTCTTCTAGAGTTTTAGGGCTATAAGAGATCTTCATGATTTAGACTTTGCCACCTTATTCTATTGAGGAAGCAACTAAACTGCCAATGCCTTGCAATGTAATTCTTTCAATGTCCCACAGTATTAGTGTCAGAAGTAAAACCTAAAATAAAGCTTGGTATATAGTAGGGGCTCCATGAATCAGTTGAATGAAGGAATTAATACATGAAGTCATGAGCAAATGACTCTGCCCTCCACCCCAACCAGTCTGGATCATTCCCACCACACCAGGACCCTGTTTTTTGGTCTTAAGTTTGGAAGTCTACCTGAAGGGGGGTTCAATTCTTCCATTTCAGTCAGATGGTCGCCCTTCCCTACTGGCATAAGCAAAAAGTACTGATGAAAAAGTGTTTTATAAAGTGAAAATTGCTATAAAAATTCAAGGTGGTATTTTTGCTTTGGAAGCTCAGATGGATCTGATAAACAGGACAGTGTAACATTCATTCATCATTCTTTTAGCTTTCTGGCAAGTGAAACCCCTTTTAAGTGTTTAAGGAATTTTGCGCAGTATGAGTCTTGTTGATAGGCAGGACCCACCTCTCATTATAAAAGCCCAAAATTGCCTCACTGGAGTAGCTTTTGGAGTGCTTTTGACAAGGGTCCTAGCAGCTACCTTGTGTCTTTAATTCCTTGTTTTTCAGCTTTCCAGGCAATCTTGTGAACTAATCAGTATTGTATCAAAAAATTCCTTTTCTGCTTTAAACTGGCCATACTCAGTTTCAAAATTGGTACCAGCAATGGCTGTAGACAGAAAGGTGGAATCTGGGATTGGTTATCTGGTCTCATTGAATAATCTATCTAGTGTTGAGATGAGAATCCTGGCAGCTGTGGCAAGGCATTGGCAAAACAACTCAGTTATCACCTGGGCTCACCTGGAAGGAAGTACCCATTGAAGTCAAGGGTTTATGAAGGGAAGCAGGAAATTAGACTGTGAGGCAAAGTGGTTTGTTTCCAAAGGCTCTGGGCAACTTATTAAAGTCAAACTTGACCAGCTCAAATTCTTAACCTTCTGGCTTGATACCGCATCAATCCAGGGATTTTTTTTCCTTAAATAGTTGTAACAAAAGTATATTTTCACTTTTGAAGACATGAGGCTGAAAGAGTTGAAAATAGAACAAAAAGTTTGATTCTGAGAAGTTGTCAAAATAAGCAACAACAAAAACAACAAATATGTGTTGATCACCTACTATGTGCCAGGCATTGTTTAGATGCTAGGCACACACTAGTAAAGAACAGCAAAATCTCTGCTTTCACTGAGTTTACAGTGTCAGTGGAATTCACAGTGTGAGCAGTGAAACTAAAATTAGCGTGTTAACCAGGGAGGAGTTTGTTATGGGTTGAGTTGTGTCCTCCCCAAAATTCATGTGTTGAAATCCTAACCCCCAGTTTCTGAGAATGTGAATTTATTTGGAAGTAGGGTCAATGCAGATGTAATAAATTAATTAATTAGGTCATTAGGGTGGGCTCTAATCCCATATGACTGGGGATTTGGACACAAACTCACACACAGGGAGAATGCCATGTTCAGGTGAAGGCAGAGATTGGGGTGATGCTTCTACAAGCCAAAGAATGCAAAGATTGCCAGGAAACCACCAGAAGCTGGGGAGAGGCATGGAACAGATTCTTCCTGACAGTCTTAGAAGGAACCACCCCTGCTGACACCTTGATCTCAGACTTCTGGCCTCCAGAACAGTGAGACAATAAATGTCTGTTGTTTAAGGCACCCAGTCTGGGGTACTTTGTTATGGCAGCCCTAGCAAGCTCATACGGAGTGGAATCCCAAGAACTGGGAAGGATGAAGGACCCACTTTATGCACAGCAGGCTGGTTTTTTCCCTAGCAGCTCCAGGGCTTGTTCGAGAGGCTCATGAGAAAACGTCCTTGATGGTAGAGATGGGTCCTGCACACAGGCCCACCATCATGGGCTTCCCCTCACCAAAGCTGACTTGGCTGCCACCATTGCCCAGTGTCCACCTTGCTAATAGCAGTGACGAGCCCTGAGCCACTGATCTATCCTGGGGGGTGGGGTGGGCAGTGCAAACCAGCACCTTTGTGGCCAGTTGATTATATTGTACCTCTTCCATCACGGAGAGGGCAGTGATTTGTCTTCAGTGGAATAGATTCTTGTTGCAGATTTGGAAACCAAGCTACCTGGGTTCAAATCCTGGCTCTGCTACTTACCAGCTGTGTGACCTTGAGTGCGTTGCACCATGCTTTAGTTCCCTCATTTGCAAAATGAGGATAAAATTAGTACCTACCTGTATTAGTTTCCTGAGGCTACTGTAATAAATTACCATATTTTAGTAGCTTAACACAACAGAAGTACATTCTCTCACAGTTCTTGGGAGCTGAACTCTGAAATTACAGTGCTGGTAGGGCCATGCTCCCTCCAGAGGCTCTTGAGGAGAATCCTTTCTAGAAGCTTCTTCCAGCTTTGGTGGCTGCTGAAGTTCCTGGGCTGGGGTCTGCATCACTCCAATCTCTGCCCTCTCCTCTTCTGTGTGTGTTGAGTCTCCCTCTGCGTAGCTGTTATAAAGACACATGTGATTGGATTTAGGATAATCCACGATAATCTCCCCGTGCCGAGATCCTTAATTTAATCACATCTGCAAAGACCCTTTTTCCTTAAAAGGTAACATTTTCTGTTTCCATGGATTAGGACTGATTATCTTTGGGTGGCCATTATTCAGCCTACTATACTACCTCATAGGATTATTGTGAGAATTAAATTAGTTCATTCTTGGAAAGCTTTTAAAACGACTTGAAACGTGATGAGCACTCAACAGATGTTACCAATGATGAAGAGTATACAATGATCTTAGACAACCGAAAGAGTGACACGGTGGATTTCTGTCATTTTTACTGGGCTGCCTAGCATCTGGATCCCATTTCTACATTTGAGGAGTTCCCCACCTTATGAATCTTGGTGGATTGTTAAGCTGCCTTCTATTATAGAAGCTTAACATGGTAGACATTGCTTTCTTTCTTCTGTGGGAGCAAGGAAGTGGGCCCTTAGTCCAGGCTCTACCAACCTGATGCCTCCAACCTGTACAAAGACATTGGGATCACAGAGGTTACCATATGGCGGCTTGTCTCAGCAGCAGCAACATCAGTTTCTAGAGATCGCAGCAGCTGTATTTCCCTTCCCGTGCTGCATCACATTGTGAGGAAAATAAGTCCTCATTGCTTTGGTTTTGGGGGAGGGACGTAGCTGTTGTGGTACTACCTACCCACCTTGATTCCTGGTTTTGCAGCTACATGGTCCACTATGGTAGACACAAGCCACATGTGGCTATTTAAATTAAATACAATTAATTTTTGTTTAATGTGCACTAGCCACACTTCAAGTGCTCAATAGCTATGTGTGTATTGGACAGTTCATATCTAGAACATGTCCCATCCTTGCAGCAAATTCTATTGGACAATACCATTCTACAGCCTTCCAGTAATTTTGTGAGTTTCTCAATATTCTTTCAGTAATGCGGCTCAGAGATTGTTTCTGCAACAAAGATTTGCCTCCAACAAATAGTATGCATTGACACTGACAATACTGGTGTTATCAGTAGCAAAGAATTAGTATGACTTACATTGGGGTATAAATCTCCTTTTTAGGGTACATGGCAAGCGTACTTTCAGAATTGAAATTGGAGCATGATGCCTGCTCCTGAGAAATAGTCAAATCATTTTGAGACTGATGTCACTCCAGGGATCTGAACATACATATCTTACGTGGGAAACAAAATGATCTCAGTGAAACTCAAATTAAGGTATATATCCATTGATAAGTAAAATGCAGCTTCTTCCATGCCATTTAGCATTCAGTAAAATGTTTCAAATTAATTACTTGGAAAAATCTGTGATATTTTGCAAAGCATTTTATAATCAGTTTTATTAATCAATTTTTATATCCTCCTCTCTGACATTTAATAAAATCAAGCCTAAGAGGACAATATTTTAATACATGTTATAAATAAGAAAATGATTTTAGGCAAGTTGATAAAATGAAAACTAAAGGGGGGAGGCACAAGTATTGTGGATTCCTGAAAAGGCAGGCAGCGTTTGCCATGAGGCCCTGCTCTTATCTCCAACAATCTTTTCTTCATTTTTAAAACACTGAAGCCAAGGTTGGTCTTGTCCAACTACCAAATGTCCTAGGAACATTGACCTCACTTTTCAAGAATTCAGTATTGAGTAGAATTTGTATTTATTTGTGTAGTATTTAAAGCAGCATTTTGATTTAGTTATACTTCTTATTCATGATAACATGCTCAAAAATATTTTTAAAGGAATGAATCCTAATTCTACCTTACCATTTGCAAATATCATTTTCACATGTATTGACTCCTGAGCCCGGTGTTTTGATGTACAGCATAAGCCCATATCTTGCATGTGATGTGCAAAGGAATACAGTCAAAGGAGAACACTCATGTAGAGGCATTTCCTTCACTAAAGCTCAATACGTTGTGAAAATCTAACTCAAACTGGCATGAAATAGCTATATGGAGTTTTTCTTCTTATATTTCATGTCTGGCAAGGAAGGCTACACTTTCATGTTTATTGTTATGCACGTTGTTTGCCAATGAAATCTAAGATGGAACAATTTAGAACATATAGATCACTGACACCACAATATTAGTGATCAGATGGCAAGAGTTTAAGCTGGATGTCACTGTGTAGATTACTGCGGATTGAACATGATGTCTCAGTGACAATCCCTACGGCCAAGGTGGGTGAGAAAGGAATGCCATTCTAGGGAAAAACAGCTGAGCTATGATATCTGACAGATTTCTCTGGGGGACATGACTAATGCCCTGAGGCTCTGGTAAGATCTCAGGAAGCTCCTTCCTCCCACCCCTCATAAAATGAGTGGGACTGGATTTCCATCCCACTGGAGCAGCTCGTAGATGAGTCATATTCGATCTAATTTCCCAAGTAACAGCAAGATGTCATTTCCTATACTTTGAATGTTGAAAAGCAAAATCATATTGGCCTCCTAGTGCATTAGGCAGCCACCTTGGTTTTATATATTCAGGTGATTTTTTTGTAATTATAGAATGATTTGCACTTATTACATTTTTTTTTTTTTTTTTGGAAAGGAAATGATCAGCCTTCAACTTTTCTTACAAGTCTCTTGAGTAAGAGAAAATTTTCAGTTTGCTGAGATATTTATTTTTTGTGGCAAAATATACGTAACAAAATTTATCCTTTTAAGCGTTAAGTGTACAATTCAGTGGCATTAGGCACATTCACAATGTTGTGCAATCATCACCACTGTCCATTTCCAGAACTTGGTCATCATTCTAAACTGAAACTCCGTACGCACTAAACAATAACTTCACATTCCCCCCCACCCCCCACTTTCTCTCTTTATAAATTTGGCTATTCTAATTACCTCATGTAAGAGGAATCATACGATATTTGTCCTTTTGTGTCTGGCTTATTTCCTTTAGCATAATGTTTTTAAGGTTCATCCATGTTGTAGCATATATCAAAACTTCATTCTTTTTAAGGCCAAATAATATTTCATTGTATGGATATATCATTTTTTTATCCATTCATATTACATTGTAGTTTTGTTCTAATTCCCTTCCAGACTGAGAGTGCCTGGAGGGCAGAAGTGATATACAGAGTATCTTTGTACTCCCAGCACCTAGCAGGTTGAAGAAAAGAAAGGACAAATGGTCTCTATTGATAATTCAATGATCAGCAGGGAGGTTTAGCTCACTGATCACTTGGAGGCACTTGGACTTGTCGGTAGACCTGGATCTACAGTCGGAAAGATGAAGCTGTTATCTTCAGCTGTGTCCTGATAGGCAGCCTTCTGCAGACCAAATGCTTACCCCATCCCTCTGTCTTGGGGAAAGAGCACAGCAGGCACTAGCTGTCCTTAGTCTGGGCTTTGACTCACAGAGAGGTGAGCAGGAGGGGCTCAGAGGACACAGCCAGGCAGAACTCTGGCACGGAAGCCTCTGCCTCACTACCTCACAGTGCCGGGCAGGGTGCAAGGGCGGAGGCAGATTCCGGAGGGAAATTCAATCTCTGCCTTATCTTGCATTTCGCAATACCCTCCTTTAGCTCAGATGAGCAAATGTGGGCTTCGGAGCAGATCCAATATTGAATGAAATTAAATAAAAGTTGACCTTGCCAACTCAGTCAGAGATGGCCTAGTAAACAATGTCCCTTTAAAACAGCCTAGGGAGTTTCTTCGGTTGCAGAAACAGCCACACTACTGTGCTATATGACAGCAGAAGATATTTGCTTCAGTCCTACAGTTCCATTGTGCTCTTCATCTTTTTCTGTCTGGGGCCCAAGTGTACATTTATTTCAAGTTTGACAACAGTCAAAAATGGCATTATTAATGCCAGAGAAAGGAAACCCTGGCGGAGGGAATGGAAAGGTGTGGACGGCAGAACCAAGGAAACTTGTGGAGGAGCCGAGGCTGTGGCTCCAGGTGGGAGGCGCCGTTAGCGTGTGGCGGGCAGAGCTCAGCTTGAATCCTCAGCCTGCACTGTAGTAGCTGAGTGACCATGGGTAAGTTACTCTCTAAGACTGAAGTTCCTCCTTGCAGGACTGACCGGAGGGTTAGAATACATACATGGAGGAACAAGGCATAAGAAATGGTTGTCATCCAGGGGCTTTAAACACTCCTGGTAACAATTGTTATTACATTTTTGGATCTGTATGACATAGGTCTCTGTTAGACAGGGAATAATGGACCTTGGAAGTCTGCCTGGCCTTTGGAGAGGAGGAATGTGGAGCTGCCAAGATACTATAATTTAAAGAGGTTCTAATATATAGATTTAGCTAATAAAAATGGAGACACCCAGTTAAATATCAATTTCAGGTAAGCAAAAAATAATTTTTTTAGTTGAAGTATATCCCATTCAGTATTTGGGACATACTTATACTAAAAAATGATTTCTTGTTTATTTGAGATTCAAGTTTAGGTGGGCATTTTGTAACCCTACAGGTAGGGTATCTCATCTAAAAGATCTACTTTAGACTCATTCTTGTGGTTCTTAAAGGGTTTTTTAATTTTCTAGGGAATTTCTTTGTTAACATATCTGCTTAAGCTTCAATAATATATAGGCAGATAATGGCTGTGATGACTCCTAGTTGAGAGCAAACCATTGTGGGAATGAGACCCTAGCAAAGTGCTGGGGCCGTTTGGCGTGTGATGAAAAAGGAGACCGAGGAGTGTGGGCATCTGGGACCGGTCTGTTCCTCGCAGTTCTTTTAGTTTCCATACCCAATCTTCTTCTTAAAGCCTGGCGGCTCTTTCATGTTCTCCCACCACAGGGAGGCCATGAACCTCAGACAGGTGATGAGGTAGGGGCTGCTTACCTCAGAAGTACAGGTAATGCAGCCCCGGCAGCTGCCCTGTGCACAGTTACCATTGTGCTGTCCAAACTACTGGCTGAAAGTCACACAGAGACTCTGTCTGAGGATAAAGGGGACTGTACGAGGCAGAATAACAGCCCCAGAGGCATCTGTCCCTGTCCCTGGAACCTGTGACATGGCAAAGAGAAATTAAGGTTTCAGGTGGAATGAAGTTTGCTAATCAGCTGACCTTAAACGAAGGAGATTATGCTGGATTAGCCAGGTGGGCTTAATATAGATGCCAGGCTCCTGAGAAGGGGAAGAAGAAGGCAGAAGAGAGTCAGAGAGATGGCAATGGGAAGAAATGCCCTGCTGTTGGATGGCTTTGAGGTTGGAGGAAGGGCCCAGGAAGCAAGGCAGGTGGGCAGCTTCTAGAAGCCAGAAAGGACAAGGAAGTGGATCCTTCTCAAGAGCCTCCAGAAAGGCAGGCTGCTCTGTCGACACCTTGACTTCAGCCCCGTGAGACCCATCTCAGACTTCTGAACGACAGCACTGTGAGGTAACAAGCACATGTGGTTTTAAGGACAGAGTTTGTGTTAATTTGTTTCGGGAACAGTTGGAAACTAGTCCAGAGACCAAAGTGAGAAAAGAAACAATGGCCAATGAAATAGCTCAGAGAGTAACTGGAGTTGGGAGTGTGGATGTGCTTGGATGTCTTAATAGAAAGACCTGGTTCAGAGAATTGTCTAGACTCAGAAGGGCAATTGATTGAAGACAAATCCTACCCACACAGGACCATTAAACAGAGGCCAGAGAATGTTAGAGCTGAAAGGAATCCTAGGAATCATCCAGTCCAGCCCCTTCATTTCCCAGATGGGGCATCCAAAGCTCAGAGAGATCTGATTGCTACAGTTCACAGAGCGGAGTAGGGAATGAGCCAGGATGAGAATTCTGCTCTGACACATTGGCCAGCACTCCTGGCACCACACCACACTCACAAAACCATTATTTTACAGGTGGAGGGATTACCTATTTAAATTTCAAAGAAATCTTTAGGAATATTTTTGAACTTCAATGCTAATTAGTGAATTGACTCAGGGTAAGATACCAGTTCTTCTGCCTCCTGTACTCCTCACGGCTGTGTCTGTCCATGGGTCTCTCCCCCCTCTCTTACTTGGACCCACAGCTGCATCTCCTTAGGACTCTGCTCACCCACTGTCACCTGCACAAGGAAGTAGCATGTGTGGGTACTGGGTCCAGATAGACCTGCGTTCTCATCTTGGTTTTGCCCCTGACGTGATACGGTGGATCCCTTAGAGTAATGTGGGTAATCTCTTAAAGGCTCAGCATCCTTATCAGTAAAATGGGATCATAATTGGATGGGATCCAATAAGATAATGCATATAAAGCTTTTAGCACGGAGTCTGGGACACAGTAGCGTTCACAGGAATGGTAGCTGTTGTTGTTTTCTTTATGGAGGCCTTCTTCAGCCCAGCCCTCTGCTTCCATGTCTGTCAGGATGAGGCACCTTTCTGCGTGTTCCTCTGGAAGCTTGCGCTACCTGTCATAGCCTTTATCACTCAGGGCTGAAAAAGGTAATTTACTTGAACGTCTCCCTGCTCTGGACTATAAGCAACTTGGAATCAGTAATGGTGGCTTCTTGTGTTTCTATCTCCTAGTACTGTGGACAGTACCTGACTCGAAATTTGACACACATACATAAAGGAATAGCTAACACTCATTGAGTACTTGCCACATGCCACTGTTTTACGTATTCCACTTAAAATAATTCAGTTTGTCCTCATGGTACATCTGAGACATAGGTACTGATATTCTCATTTTACTGATGGGGAAACTGAGAGCTCTCGCTTTCCAGCCTTTTCTTTTATTTCCTCCTTCTACCTTTTCAAGCATTTTCCAAGTCATCTTTCCCTCTCAGACAGATCATACTTCTCCTACAGAGTTTCTAGGGGGAAATGTGAGGAGGTGGCTGCTGAAGCTGGAGGGGCCAATTACAAATGTTCCAGGGGCTTATATGCAGGCAGATAGAGGCTTTTATTCCTTATCTTGTCACTCAAAAATGTCTGTTGACTGGTTTAATAAATGAATGACTTATATACTGGATAAAAACAGAACAAACCAATCAACCAACCAAACAAAAACAAATAACCTGGTGCAGCTTTCTTTAATGCTCTGAAATAGCTCCATCTTTACTGTGGCCTCATTTGAAAATAAAGTGCCAGTGTGAAATGTCCTGGTGTTTCTCGTCTAAATTCTGGTTGGTCTTTCAAGCACAGCAGATAGGTAATGACTACTAATTAGTTAGCTATTGATTTTTCAGGTTTTGCTTCGCTGGTGTGGGTAAACAAAATTCTCTGTGAAAGTGAGAAGGAGTGAAGCTTCTTTTGAATTCCAGAAGCTCTCTTCCAAGATGTTCCAGGATTCAACAGTTCTATATTATAGGTGCATTTAATTGGAAATTTGCTTACATTACATTGCTACTTACATTGTTGCTACTTACATTCTCTGCAGGATTAGATGTTTAGTGTGGAAATATTCCTACGAATACATGACATTTGAGGGGTGTAACTGACTGTTCCTAATAGAACCTGGGAATGGTTATTGCTACTGAATTTCCTATCAGACAAGCACCATTGTCATCTGAGTGGGCTAGATATTCATATACTGTAGTTTGATGTGGGAATTCGTTTTCAAATGGATTCTGAAATTTGGCGAATATATGATCCTTCACTAACTAGAGAGAGTAAGAGCTTTAGAGTTTGGGGCATTGCAGAAAACTCTGAAAAGAAGCATCCTCATTTCCAAGGGTAAAAATTAGCTGATACCAACTAAACTCCCTTGAGTTTGCTTTTGGCTAAAATTTCTAAGTCTGATATATGAGAGGAATTTCACTTTATTCTCGCAGTGGGAGGAGTGGGCAGTTGAAGCTGTTGGACTTGGTTTCAGATGGGAAAAACAGTGACATAACCTCGCCCTGCTCTCCCTATCTGGTTCTGTGCTTCTAGTTCCGAGAACTGCCTGTGAGGGAATAATTAACATGATGGAAGCTATTTTAAAAACATCTGTCTACAAACTTATGGGTGGAGAGAGGATAGCTGGAAAGGGCTCAAAGGAGAATCGCAAAAAGACTAAAATCTTGGAAAAGAGGGTTTATTAGTAAGGATCTCTGATTATTCGTAAGACAGGACCAAGGAGATGAAATAATGCTCCTAAAGTATACTGAGTGGTTTTGCACACCACAGTAGGTAAGTGAACAAAGGAAAGGAGCTGATTTTTCTTAAAAGAATTAATGGTTACTCTACCTAATTAAAAGATAGTCAACATTAAGAGCAATAGAAGATGAAAATTAAGGAGAAAACGTGGAATCGTTTTTCCCGTATCACAATGGCAAAGATCTGCTCCCGCCCAGTAGTCTCGAGGTGGGAAAAGGGGGATTCTCTCCCTGCCGTACGTTGCAGAGGTTGATGAGAGCTGGTCTTAGTCTGCTTGGGCTGCCATAACAAAGCACCATGACCTGGGGGGCTTAAACAACAGAAACGTATTTTCTCACAGTTCTGGAGACTGGGAAGTCCAAGATCAAGGTATCGGCCAATTTGGATAAGGACTCTCTTCCTGGCTTGCAAATGGCCCCCTTCTCACTGAGTCTTCATACGACAGATCTTCTCTCTCTGTCTCTCTTCCCCTCTCTCTCGTCCTCTTCTTATAAGGGTGTCAATCCCATGAGGCCAGGTCCATGCTCTCGTAACCTAAGCACTCCTCAAAAGGCCCCACTAATACCATCACGTTGGAAGTGGGGCTTCAACATATCTATTTAGGGGTGGAAACAAACATTCAGTCCACAACAGATCTTAAATTGGCCAACTGATTGGAGGACAATTAGGCAATATATATATCAAAATTTTAACAATGAGGCTATTTTGCTCCAGCAATTCCAGTATCACGAATTTATCTTAAGGGAAAACTTGGGCCAGTGTTCAGAAGTATCCCTACAGGTTGGTCACTACAATGGTGCTTACATTAGAGAGATGTTGGAAGTGCTGAACATATCCATCAATCTGGGATGAACCAAGTGAATTATGATACATCTCTACCAGGGGTCAACATGTTTTCTTAAAGGGCCACATAAAAACATTTTTTAGACTTTGGGGTCAAGAGGCAAAACTGAGAAGATAATGTAGGCACTAATATAATATTTAAAATATAACCACTTAAAAATGTAAAATTCATCTTTAGCTTCTGAGCCATACAAAAACAGGCAGTGGGCCAGATTTGGGCTGCAGGCCTTAGTTGCCAATCTCTGGTCCATAGAGTGAATACTATAAAGCTACTGAAAATAATGACACCGATCTACATTTATTGACATGGAAAGATACCTACAATTAATTATTAAGGGAAAAAAAGCATGGGCAGTATGATTATATACTATATTTGCATATATACATTCAAAATAGCATGTATATTATGACTCTATTTTTGTGAAAATCATTTGTTTTCTGTGTACGAATATATATGCATACAAAGTCTAAAAGGCTACAAACCAAAATATTATCCTCTGGTTAACTCTGGGTTGTGGATTGGGGTGATCTTTATTTTCTTTAAAAATTCCTGTATTTTCTGATTTGGGAAGTCAATGAACATATATTACTTCTGTAATTTTAAATAACATAAAACTATTAAAAGCCCATAAACACCCCTAAGAAACAAACACAAATAAGAAAACAAAGCATCATTGTACAAAATATTGCTAATTGCTAAGTATTACGCCTGAATTTGGGGGTAGAAAGTAAAAAGAATTCAACTTATCTTTCAGATGATAAATTTAGGATAACATCCTGACACTGAAAGGATTAGCAGGAATTTTTGCTCTCCTCCATTTCGTAGAAAGTTTTAAGTGCAAATTTGAAGACAAGGAATAGTCTGATGAAATCTTCAATACCCTTTTCAAACATCTAACCGTTGCTTTTGCTTATATTAAACACAAGTTTTAGAGTCCACACCATAATAAACATCTTACAAGACAACCTTGGTGGGAATGGAAGATATGTTGGTATTTTCTCCCAAAAAGAAAATGCAAAAATTTAAGTTTAATCACAGCTTTTAGTTTTAAACATGAAAACATTGCAAAACCAGTGAAAATACGGTCACATAGCCAGAATAAGAATGTGACCAGGGAACAAGGGTTTCAGAAACATGACACTAACCTATTTAGCTAAAATCAATTAATAACTTATTTTTCATCTCAAATGAATTTAGTTACCCAATGCTTGTAAAATATCCCTTTGGACACGTTCTTTAAAATTAGCTTTTTAAGTTTTTATCACCACTTTTGGAAGAAATTTCCTCTATGAGTGGACTTTCTGAATTGTTGACTATCCCTAGTGAGGGCAGCTTGTTTTCTACAGGAAATGCAGGTGTGTGTGTGTTCCCAATAAAAATGTACCAAATGAGTAATGGTCGTGAACTTTGAAGATGTTGTGCCTGGTAGGGAAATAGACATTTAAATGTTTTGAGTTAAGTAGTTCTGTTTGTGTAGCAAAACCAAATAATGATAACACTGACAATAGTAAAAGCTTTGATTTATTAAGTACTTTCTAGGCCAGGCACAATACGAGATAGCAGTCTGCTAGGACACAGGTTTACCACACTCATTTTAAGAAGTGCAATTACAGTTCAGAGAGGCAAAATAACTTTTGAAGTCACATAGCTCGTAAGTGGTAGAGGTGCGATTCATACACAGATCTGTTTTAAATTTGTGCACTTTCTGCTCTGCCAAATGGCCATCATACAGTGCAAATGTAAACTATTATCGTATTATCTGTTAGTTTGTTCTCATCAATCATTAGGGCACAAAATGTCTTAGTCAATTTGGGCTAGTAATAGAATCCTGTAGACTGTGTATTAATAGTATTAACAGGCTGGGTATTAACTGGCTTCAACAACAATTTATTTCTCACAGTCTGGAGGCTGGAAGGCTGAGATCGGGGTGCCAGCATTGTCAGGTTCTTGGTGAGGATCCTTTTTCTGGTTATGTCCTCACATGGATTCTTCTTGGCACAGCCTCTTTTTACAAGGGTATTAATTCCATCTAGGGGCTCCACTCTCAAGACCTTATCTAAACCTAATTACCTCCCAAAGGTGTCACCTCCAAATACCACCATATTGGGGGTTAGGGCTCCAACACATGAATTTTGGGGGGACACAGATGTTCCGTCCATAGCACATAATGATGAGTTGATTACGACTATGAAACCATATCTGAGAGGAATACTGTGAATTTTATGAAACCATTATGAAACTGTTGAACTTAGAGGGACTCCGTCTTGATCATTCAAAGACAGCAGCCATTGCCTCAGTGAACATTCGCCGTCATCAATTCTCTTCCTCTCTCACAGAAACATTCTCTTGACATCTTGCAGTCCTTGGTGATGGATAGCAGCTCTCACTTTCGACCCTCAGTCCCTTTATGATGTGTGCTACAGACTCAGGTCGTAGGGAGGTCAACGCTTGCAATTCACAGACTGCTGCCCCTGCAGCAGCCCCTGTTGCTGACTGATAAATGGTTAACTGCTTCTTAGATAAGCTTTTGTTCCAAAGATATAGCACTTACAAAATGGACTAAAGAGAAACAAAATTTGAACAAGCAATTTCATGGGCAGAATGGGGAAGAAATCCCCAAAACAAAGAAACAAACAAAACCTCTCTCCGTTCTTTGCACATAGGCTCTAAAACGTATTTCAATTGTTGCCCTTAAATTTTCAAACTTGGATCACTGTTCATGTCTCATATTTCCTTGATGGTTTTTTTTTTAGCTAGAGGCAACATTCATTCTTTTATTTGTACCCTCTCTTGTTTCTCATTTGTTCACTCATTCTACCATCATCGGTTGGGTGCCTGCTCTATGCTAGGTATTGCCCTGGATATAGGGCACAAAGCCAAATGAAAGATGGTTCCTCTTCTCCAGAAACTTTTGGCTTTGTATTATACAGCCATAACATTACATTGTGACTACAAGACACCAAAGTGTGGATGAAAACTGGAAATCTATATAATGGTTGGCGCTCGCCACAGTGATGCTGGGTAATGCACCACTCCTAAACTCAATGGCTCCAAACAATAATCATTTACTCTCACTCATGCATCTATAAGTTGGGTTGTGTGTATTCGTTTGCTAGGGCTACCATAACATAATACCACAGACTGGGTGACTTAAACAATAGCAATTTATTTTATCACAACTCTGGAAGCTAGAAGTCCAAAATCAATGCATCAGCAGGTTTGGTTCTTCTGAGTCCTCTGTCCTTGGCTGGCAGGTGGCTGCCTTCTTGCTGTGTCTTCATATGGTCTTCCCTCTGTGTATGCGTCCTGATCTCCTCTGATTACAAGGATACCAGTCACATTGCATCAGGGCTCACCCATCTAACTTCACTTGACTTTACTTCTTTAAAGGTCCTACCTCCAAATATTGTCACATTCTTGGGTACTAGGGGTTAGGACTTCAACATACAAATTTGTGGGGGACGCAATCCAGCCCATGATAGATGGGGTTTAGTCAATCTAAACTGGGCTCAGAGGGGTGGGCAGGTCTCATGTCTTTCAGCCTCCTGGAGAACCAGGCTAGCTGGGGCATATGTGTCTCATGGCAGAACTCAGAAGCTTTCAGAAGGGTGAGGAAAAACATGCAATGTGTCTTAAGGTCTTGGCTCAGGACTTGCCCACTATGACTTCCACCCACATTCTATTGGCCAAAACAAATTCCATAGCCAAACCTGACTTTAAAGGGTTGGGGAATAAACTTTGCCCGCAGTAGAAGGAACTTCACACTCACAAGATATAGTGAGAGGACACAGGGAGAGGTGAAGAATTGGGAACAATAATGCAGTCTACCTCAAAGTAGAATGTATTAACTCAGCCTGGAGTTTTCTCTACCTGAAGTGAGCTGAATTTTATTTTACTTCTGAGTGGTATTTAGCCTTGAGTAGTTTCATTCAGTTTCTAAAATGAGTAACAATATGCTTGTACTATTTGGGTAATTTCAAAATCCTTTCCTGAATCAACTACATTAGCCATCCTATTAGTTGAGTAAAAATGATCACAAACCAGTGTCCAGGTGTTTTGCTCGGTAGACAGAGCACCATCTATCTAGACAGAGTGAAATGAGGCTGATGTCCCAGGTCTGATGCACAGATGACTGCTGTTTCACAGCCGTTGATTCTCTCAGAAGGCACTTTATCTGACGTACCGGGTGAGGAGGGACCAGCCGACGTTCACTGTCATGACTGTGAAAACAGTTCAAAGCGGATGTCCCCCGACAAGGGGTCAGTATATTTAGAACAACATGATTAGGTAATAATATGATGTAAGTCATTTAAATGTCCTGTAGGCAACCGAAGTGGAAGGAACACTGTGAAAATAGGAAGTATCACCAGTGCATTTGCCGACAGTGAAAATTGGACTGGCGTGTCTAGTAGTTACCTCGTGGGTAGCCCTTGGCTATTCTACTCCTCAGCTCATCCAGAGTGCTGGCTCCACCAGCAACACGGAGGGAAGGATTGCTAGGTGGCAGATTAATATCTGTGGGATTTGCTATTAGACAAGAGAGAGGGAAGTAAAACAGATTGGGCCACCTTAGGGAAGGAAAGGAAATTTATGGGAATAAAATAATTACGGCAACTGAAATAGAGGAAAAAAAAAGATAGAGAAATGAGAAAAGGCTAAATTAAAATTTTCCAGAATGGCTTTTCTGGCCCCTGGGGCTGATGATTACATTCTCCAGGGTTTATGAGTTCTATGAAACTTTACCATCTTTATATTTTCACTTCTCTTTATTTGATGGCAAGGTAAAGAAAAATGAATCGAAGAATATGCTGAGTGACCCGCATCATTATCTTTTAACAGGGTACCGCCCAGAAATTTTAGGCCTGCATTTGCTTTTCTGTTTACCATCATATTTGTGCTAAACGTAAGCCAAAAAAATGTGCTAGGACACTGGATGAAAAAGTGATTCAAATATGAAATATGATTCAAATACCAAATATGAAAAAATATGAGTTAAATAACACATGACATGTGGCTGCTCAACATGAAAGAACCAACACTTTAAAGTATTCCTTGATGCTGCTCTGATCCTGAATGTGTATACATCTCTTTGCAATAATTTATTAGCAGAAATTATAGTATTAAATGTGAAATTATGAATTTTTAAAAATGACATTGTAAAGGAGTCCAGTATTTTGTTTCCGGATGTATTACTACATTGTCAGGCCCGTCAATGAAACGGATCAGGGTTACATTTAAGGTCGGCGCTAGAAAGGAAAAATAACAACATAGGTAACAGTGAAAGCTTCGATGATGATCCATCTTACTGAAAGGCAAAAGTATCCAGTCAACAATAAGTGAAACCAAAAAGCATGTGGACATCTTTCTTCCGTTAACCTCAATGCTGGTGATCTGCTCTCAGTAAACATCATCCATCACATTAATGATTTTTGAAATATTGTATTGGTGTTGTAGTTTTGTTTTTATTTACTATAAGTTTCTTTTGGTTGTAGAGTTTTCTAAGAGCTATAAACACAAGGAGTTCATATTTAGTTTAATGTTTTTCATATTTTAAAAACATTACAATAAAAATTATTTACATTAATATCAGTGGTATGTGAGAATTTCTTTTCCCTATAGAAGTAATTTGTTCATAAGTTTGATGAAAGAAGGAGATGATAGAAGATAGGTAATGAAGTGAAGGTTTTGTAGAAGGATAACAGATAGTCAAAGAGGATATGCTAGTTTCCTATTGTTGCTGTAACAAATTACCACAAACTTAGTGTCGTAAGGCAACACAAATGTGTTCTCGTACAGTTCTGGAGGCCAGAAGTCCAAGATCAGTCTTGCTGGGCTAAAGTCAAGGTGTCAGGAAGGCTGGTGCCTGCTGGAGACTCCAGGAGAGAATCAGCCTTCTCATCATTTCCAGCTTCTGGAGGCCACCTACATTCCTCGATGCATGACCTCTTCCTCAACACCTTTCCTCGTGCTCTGTCATCACATCTCCACTTCCTCCTGTGACCCTCTAACCTCCCTTTTAAAAGAATCCTTGTGATTACATTTAGGGCCAACCTGGAAAATCCAGGATAACGTCCCATTTCAAGATTCTTAGCTTCATCCCATCTGCACACTTCCTTTTGCCGTATAAGGTAACATTCAAAGATTCCAGGGATTAGAATGTGGACACCTTTGGGGACCATAATTCAGCTTACCACAAAGGGACAGTTATATTAAGACCGAGTTAGGGAAAGGAGTGTGAAGTAGGGCTGAGCAGGGAGGTGGTTCCTTCATGGAACAATGTCTCCAGTATTTAACTTAATCATTTGATGGATGAAACAACACTTGTAGGTGGTCTCCTTAGAAGGAAACATTGAACACAAGGAAAGATTTGGAAAATGAAATTTTGGGAGAAGAAAATGTAAAATTGTAGTAAATTTTTTTTTGAAATGTAGACAGAGATATAAATGTTGGTAATCAGCCATTCTTACCAACATCTACTGGATGTTAGTAACTGCCTACTGTTCTGAAGGGGAGCGGAATATGCCACCTTAAAATATGACTCTCTGGCATAAGGATTATTTTGAGCTGATTATTTTTGAGAAACAGCAGACATAGGAGGAACTTTGAAGGTAGAATAGATGTTATTCCTTTGTATGGGAAATTTATATTTATAAAGGAAACCTCCATCTGTAAGGGTGCACCTCTCTTTACCAGGAAGAGAAGGGTGGCTCTAAATCACAAGAGAATCTTATCAATGGAGAATGTTAGACTTAAATCTTCATAACCAACCTTACCTTTGTTTACTGTGCTTTTCCTGCTCACCTCTCCCTAACTGGCCTGCCCTCTTCTTTCTTTCTTTTGTCTTTAGCTGAAGATGGTATTTAAGGTGGTGGCTTTTACCATCTTGGGGAGTTACTCAGTTTTCCTGGGTATCTCCCATGTACACAGGAGGTATACATGTTTATAAACTTCTGTTCGTTTTTCTCTTGTTAATCTGTCTTTTATTATAGGGCATCTCAGCCAAGAACTCAAAAAGGTAGAAGGAAAATTGTTCTTCCTCCCCTAGAGTTTACATAAACCACAGCAAAACTGGTTTAGATTTTAGAGAAAGGAAGAAAGCTGCACTGGTGTTTTGGTGAATGAAATTATTAGCTACTCATATAGATTGATAAAAAAAAGTTTTGGAATCTTCTGGAAAATTTTAAGGCAAAGATGGAGCACTATGCCATGGAAAGTAGTGGGAGACTGTCTGGAGAGGCACAGCGTATTATGCATTTACAAGTGTCTGAATGCCATGAGTCATAGCCAGCCCTTTTTGAGGTGCCCTCCAAAAAATGAGCTAGTTCTCAAGCCTTTCTGGTTGCTCAACTGACTTGGAAGAACTTTCTGGCCAACAGTGGCTGGTTATGTGTGCCAGGGAGCAAAGTTACGGATCTCTGTTCACAGCTTGGATAGTCACAGCCACGTTTACAGTAACACAATGGGGTGGAGTTGCCTAGGCCCTCCTTCACTGTGTATAGCAACCTCCCAGAGTGGGGGTCGTGCCAGGGCTGCTGCATACACTACTGCAGACCGCGTGCAGCTCGGACAGGGCTGCTCCCTGCACGTGCCATCTGAGGGACCACATGGGGCTCCGTGCTTAGGAGGGTTCTATGCTCCATTGTTGCCGTCTTGAAAATCTTAATTTTTGGACAAAGGGGCCTGCATTTTCATGTTGTACTGAGCCCTGCAAATTATGTAATGGGTCCTGCCTGTACAATCTCAACCAGCATCCCTATCGCCCACCTCTGTGTGGCCAAGTGGTCAAAAAAAAAAAAAAAATACATGCGCCTGAAAATCATGTAATGAGAGTATAAAATCAGGTAATAAGGAGACTAGAAACAGCAATTACAAGAGTCCCCTTGTCCTAAGTTATTACGTCAGGCACTGTCAGGCAGTATTTCCCTTCTTCCCTCACAGCAGTACAGCCAAGGCCACGTTCTTGCTTCAATTTTACAGCACAGGAAACTGAGCCTTTGCTGCGAGAAAACTCGCCTGTACTTTATGGAGCTGGTACACAACTGAGTCAAAAATCGGACAGAAATCTGTGGTTCCAAAGCTTCTGCTTCACCGAAACTGTCTTCCCTGTCACTTCCTGGCAGGCATTGCATTTTAGGAGGGACGACTGCCGTCCCGGCTATTTTCATGAGACAACTCACTTTACTTTGGGACACCTCCAACTGCAAGAAACTTCTTACTCACTCTGAAATACAGAAACAGCCCTGCCCTCAGGAATGCTTATTGCGGTGTCATTTAAATATATAAAATATTTTGAAACAGTCTCAATAGCCGACAATATATGACGATACATCCACACAATAGACCGTTATACAGTTACATAAATTGCATTTAGGAAAATTTTAAGGATATAGAAAATAATTTTTATAACATAAATAAGTTATGATACAAAGTTGTTTATTTAGACCATGTGAAAAGTGCATAGAGAAAAGACTTGAAGGAAATATGCTAAGATATTAATAGAGAGAATTTGGGGACTGGGGTAATTTTTATTTCTTCTCTGTGCTTTCCAAATTTTCTACAATGTAAATTCTATTTATAAGATATACATTTTAAAAGGTGGTTGGGAAGTATGTTGTGTTATCTATCCAATGAATACTTATTGAGCACCTCTTATGTGGAAGTCACTGCTCTTGGCCCTGGCAGTGAGTAAGACCAAGTCCTTGCCCTCATTTACCTTATATTCTGTAACGTTAATTTTATTGAACTCTTGTTATCTTTACTTAAGCATCCAAGTCAAACTAACAGGCACTCTTGGATTCACAGGCAACCAAAACTTTAGTTTTTTAAAAAAAAATGAACTGTGAAGTTAATCTTGTTCTTGGAAAGCTGATTTTCTCATTGAATAGGCTCAGTCTTTTGAGATGGTTTTACTTCAGGAGTTTTAATTTTGACAGAGTATTAGTTGTTCCTTCTAGCATTGAGACCTTTATACCTAAGTCAAACATATTTTCTCTGAATTTTTTTTGCTTGAGGAAGATTGTCGCTGAGCTAACATCTGTGGCAATCTTCCTCTAATTTTTGTATGTGGGATGCTGTCACAGCATGGCTTGATGATGAGTGATGTGTAGCTCCGTGCCTGGAATCCAAACCCATCGAACCCTGGGGCCTCCAAAGTGGAGCATGCGAACTTAACCACTGCACCACCGGGCCAGCCCCTATTTTCTCTGACTTTGGTAGGGGAGGAAACATCTCTTCCTGTACCCATCTTAGGTTCTCCAGCTGGGGCCCTTTAAATTAGACTGACATAAGACAGATTAACAAAAAAAAAATGAACAGAGGTTTATTAACATGTGTACCATGCGTGTAACACATGGGAATACCCAGAGATGGGTAGCTCAGAGTACCTGAGTTTATGTAGCTTCTTAGCAAAGGAACAATAAGTTTTTAGAGAAGTAACAACAAACGGAAAGGACCTTGTGTCCCTAGGGCAAATGGTGGGAAGGCAAACACGTGGGGAACCAACGGTAAGTCAAGGCTGGTTGGTCAAGTCTGTTCCGTAGCTTCCTCTGGTGCCATCTCCAGGCTGATGAGGTTCTTAGGTTGCCTCCAGTGATTAACTTTTGTCCTTCTTGGTAGAGAGGGGAGGAGGGACATCCTTGAAAATTTAGGTCCTGTTTTTAGCAAGCAGAGGGAGGGCAGGAAGCTTTTCCTGTGTTTGCTGCTTCTTAATTGCCTTCAGCTCAAAATAATTCCTATGTCAAAAAGGCAAATTTTGGGATGACATATTCTGGTTTCTCTCACTTTACTCAGGCCAATACTAGAGATAATAAGGGAACAGCCTCAAGTGTGGAGTCAGACCTTATCTGTAAGTCCCACCCCCGAGTCCCTGGTAGTCCCATAAATTCTGGGTATGACTGTTCAAACAACTGGCTCATCTACTGTATATGTTTACTAGGAAGTCACTAAAGATTTTTCCAAAAGCCTAATTGACAGTGAGATATATTATATTTATGGAATGTTCCAGTTTAGCAACTTTCTCAAAGAAGGAAATGAGTTCACTTGGGCGCATCTTGTTTTTAGAGAGCCTGCACTACTTCGTAGGGTCTGCTGCCTGTGTGTAAAGTTTTTCCTAAATACCCACAAACCATCTGTTAAGTAATTCGTTATAGAATTTCCCAGTGAATAACATTAAGTTCATCTGTCTAGGGTTTGGGAATTTGCTTTTTTGTAAATTGGAACAATATTTTCCCATAATAAAGTCCTTGAGGGGCTGAATGGAGAATCACAAATACCTTGATAGGTGGTCCTTGAGATGGAAAATAGTCTCTAATCCTGAGTAGCCAGAAGACCATAGAGCGTCTTGGCCTCCTCTCTGTGGTCCTGAAGGCCCTCAGAGAGAGGTGAGGTCTGTTAATTAAACACTCTTCGTCTAAAACAAAGCTGGCTGGCACAGGGAGATTTCAGAAGAACCATAATGTGAATTTGATTTTGCATTTAAAAAGCCCTGCTTTATGCGATTGACATGTTGGAGAAAAGATTGATAGGGGAACTTCTTAAGAACACGAGAGGGGCTGGTAATTTGCATATTAATTTATGTACCCCAAATGAATGCAGACAGCCATAAAATGCACTTGTAATAATTATACTACCATTGAACTGTGGGCTTTTAATTAAATGGAATGTTTTTATCTTGTGTTTTCCACGTTAGCCACGTTGCTATGGGTGTCAAGCTGTTCTTGCAAATCAAAGCATTGGAGATGCCTGATTCTGAGCTTTCATCGCTCTGCAGCCCATGGTGGCCCACATTCCAGCACTGTGGCAGCTGAGTCTGGTGCTCTGGGCAAGCTCTGGGCACTTCTGCTTTATGCTAGCTTGAAAGGAGGGCACTGGAGACCCAGCTCAGTCACACTGGCACGGGACAGGCATGACAAACCCTGCCTTTGGAAATGAGAAAGAAAGGATGCTTGCAACCTGTGAGCCCTTTAAATAAATCAGAAAACTAAGCCCTGGGTGTTCTTGAGACTCTTTTGCATTATTTGTTTGTCAGAGCTAGCTATTTTGATCTCCATCTCCATTGTGAGCATATCAGTGTTCAAGGCAGAAGCTGTGTTATACAAATGATCATTTTCACACTTTTCAATGCAGCAACAAGAATGCTCTTTTCTCCTCTGTTTTCTTCAAAAAGGCTGTTAAGTGGAGCCACTTGAGACTGATGTGAACGAGTGCCATTGTGTTTTGATGTTCTGAGCTGGATACTGCTGAGCTTGTTGTTTTTTATCTGAGTTGCACCGTCCCAATCCATTATCTTAATGGCAAGAACAGAGATGGGACACATCCAAGCCAATGACAGCCAGGGGCTCAAGGGCACTCAAGTTGGGGTTGGAGAATGTCTGTTGATATAAAATGAGTAGCATGCAGGTACTGTTCATGTGTCCGAGGGAATTCACAGGGAGAGTGATGTCATATATATGCAAGCTTTAGTGTTCATTATGACTTTTGCTACAACTTACATGTCCAGGAATTCTTTACAACAGCCCTACACTATATTGGTCTCTTGGTTTCAAGTAGCAAAGACAACTTAAGTTAAAAAAAGGGGAATTTATTATAAAAGCACAGTGTCAAATTAAGTAAACAAGGAGGTCATTAGGCTGAGGTGGTTCTAGTGGAGGTCTCCCTAAACAAACCAAAATCTGAGCTTGTCAATGCCTCAAGGTTAGGAAATTGGAACCTAAGGACAACCTAACACAAACAGCCACTAGGCTTTAAGCTCTAGCCAATCAATGATGTCCTTGCTTTGTCTCTGCCTTTTCTCTATAAAAATCTCTCCCGAGGGGGCTGGCCCTGTGGTCCAGTGGTTAAGTTTGTGTGCTCCGCTTCGGTGGCCCAGGGTTTCACTGGTTCGGATCCTGGGTGTGGACATGGCACCGCTTGTCAGGCCACGCTGAGGCGGCGTCCCACATGCCACAACTAGAAGGACCCACAACTAAAATATACAACTATGTACTGGGGGAATTTGGGGAGAAAAGGCAAAAAGAAAGATTGGCAACAGTTTTTAGCTCAGGTGCCGATCTTTAAAAAAAAAAAAAGACTGCTTCCTTTAAGATAAAAAAAAAAAAAGTCTCTCCCCAGCTCCTGTTGGTGGAATGCTCCTAACCACTTCTGGTTTAGTATTGCCCCTTTCAAACTGATTTTTGCTCAAATAATTCTTAAAATACTTTTAATATGCCTCAGTTTATCTTTTAACCACAGGTAGGTATGTTTCATAGAACTTAAGGCCAGGGATGGGGCTGGGATTCAGAAATGATCATTACAGGAACTGAGAATTTGGCCAAAACCTGGGGAATGTTCTGCCCATCTCTTGGTCTTGGTTTCTGTCTGTTGTTAGCTCTTCCTTCTTTTCTCTTGCCAGACTGGCTCTTCCTGTGGCTTTCTCTGCAGGGTAGGCAGAGCCGGAGACCACCAAGAGCTCCCAAGTTCTGATCTAGCCTCAAAGAGTGTCTCTGTCTCTGTCGCTCTTTGGCTCCCTCAGTTCCAAGTTCCCATAGAGGGGACCCTGCCCACCCTGGATGCATTGCCTACCCCAGTCCGATCAACTGTGGCCTGGGTTGAGGGGAGTGCGAGTGACTGTGAGTTTGTGTGTGTCTCTGCCTGGGGGAGCAGGCCTGGCTGACAAATATGACCAGGGACTGATGGGCACAGATAATGACATCCACACCAGGTGCCCTTGTCTCTCTCTTTACTCTTTTTAGTGTAACGTGCTAATTGACTCCATCTAGGAACGTATCTAATAAGGCAGAAGATCATGAAAAGCAGGACCATGATAGTGAGGTCTTGGCAATTCATATCTTTTTAAAGCTAAGTGTGCTCTAAGTGCATTTCATGTTCTTCAAATGAGTCACTCTGGAGAGTGTTAGTGTAACCACAGTCAGATGCCCAGAGTTGACAAGCTGGGAGAGAGCAGCAAAGGGTCGCCATCTCTCACGCTGAGTCCAAGACACTTCTGAGAGCTAGATCAATGCCAACACACCATTTCCCCCGTATAAAAGGAGGATTTGGTCAGAGAGCCCTCTGAAATGATACCTATCAGATACTGAGCTGTCCACATAAAGACAGTCCTTATTACAGCAACAATGACAATTTTGAAAGCAGGGCCACAGATTTTATCTGTGACCCCCAGCAATCTCCTAAATTTTAATTTCCGCTTTGCTTTATTATTTCAAGCTCTCTTCTCTCTCTTTTCCACCCAATTTGTTGCCATGAAGTCACATGTTCTTTGGTTTTGCATCATATTTTTCTGCAATTCTCAAAAGTTTCAAAAAAAAAAAATTTTTAAGCCAGGAAATTAAAAGCTGAAGAAGGGAAAAGCTGCAATTGTGAAGTTTTAATTATTGCTATTGTGACGTGAATTATCAGGGAATTATCAGAACATAAATTTCTGTCTCACCCAAGAAACAAGATAAAGTAAAAAGCCACAATGGTGTCAGAATTCATCAGGGAACTTAGAGTTATTGTGTCAGCTCTGTTCTTATAAATCCTGAGTGACGTTATCACAGAAGGTGCATAGGCCTCGCCAAAGAAACTCACACCCAAAGGAGGCTAAAAAAATGGTGTGATTTGGTTTCTGTGTCAATTTCATGGCTGGCTTTCTTTCTGTCTCACAGTCCCGTAGCACTTGATCTCTCTAGAGTGCCACAGCCTATTGTGTATTAAAACCATGTGTATTTATGTCTTATTTTCATTAATAGATTGTAAAGTCCTTGAAGGCAGGGCATGTGTCAGATATACAATTTATGACTATCTAATTAGGTGTTGGCTTACCTTTTGGTTCTTCTGTCTCCTCTATTCAGATACTGTTCGTATCTTTGAGGGAGCCTGTTATATATGTCGATTAGTAAACAGAAACTTCATTAAATTGGAGTTGAGAGGCCAAAAGCGGGAGATCTCATGCCCTACATGATAGCAGAGCCCAATAGGAAGAAGAAAGACTTCCTCTTCTTGACATGGCAAGAAGCTCAGCCAATGAGAGACGGTCACAACTTAGCCATTGAAAAGCTCTACACATCAACTCTCAATTCCTCCAATGGCATTGAAAAGTTCTACACATCAACTCTCAATTCCTCCAATGGACACTCTATTTACAATTGCTCTCTGGCTTCCTCTTCCATTCTGTAAGAGTTTCTCCTCCCTTGCTGCTGGGCGACTTGCACGTGACTTGTCATGGTGTCAGACCCAGAATTGCAAATCTTTGCTGATCTCAAATAAACTGATTTTTGCTGGAGAAACAACCAGCTGGCTATTTGTTTAAGGACAACATACAACTGACTCTTCTCCATCTAAGTTTTAGATTGGTTGAAAAACAAGATAAAATGAGTCATGATGGGAAAATGGAAGTATCATCCTTGTCACAGATGGAGGCCATAGTGTAGGACTGGAAGGTGTAGGTTAATGTCTGAGCCCAGAGGGGTGTGCACCTTCCTTTTCCTCAGGTCAGCCCTTGGAAAGCCCTCTTGGGAGGAAGTCGGAGTCTTCAGAGCGTCCACACTCAACCAGATGGCTGTTTCTGCTAGTCCAGGTGGAGACGAAAGAAACAGAGTACATCCTGCTGTCCCTGCCTGCGCAGAATCTTTGAGAGTTTAGCTTCACACAAAGGAGAATTTGAACTAAACCAATCAGGTCAGGCCTTCTGCCTATGTGAGGAGGCGTTAGCACTGGGGTCGGGGGCCAGGAGTGTTTGTGGTATGGTGTCCTCATGGAGACCAGAAGCGGGAAAGCACATTTCCCCACCAAGACTGTGAGCCCCGCAAGGACAGGAGCCATGCCTTTTTCCTGCAATTTATACCCAGGCCAGATCATGGTGCCTGGCACTGAGAGAGCACTCAACAAATGCCGCCCACAAGATGAATGAAGAAACTTCCAACGCCAGTCCCTGAAAAATAGCAGGTGCCCATAAATACTTGTTGAATAAATAAATGCTTAAATGCTTTAAGCAACAAATTGATCCTGAGGATAATCATAAAAGATGATGATAATAATAATAATAATTTCCTGATGATCATGTTCTACGTCCTTTGGTAACTCAAGAATGGCAACCCACAGAGCCTTGTGCTCAGGATCAGAAACATGGATTTTGGTCTGCAAGATTCTGATTTTTGTGCCTTTGACCAGCCAGTCTGAGGGACCTGGGGCTGCTGAAACGAGGTGGTTTGTGAGTCAACCTCCCAAGGACTGGGTGGGCTCACTTTATTTTTTTTTCAAGTCCCTAAATCCTAATTAACCACAGGTAGACTTGCCATCCAAAGGCCAATGCCAGAGCTATTGACATTTGGAGATAATTAGCTGTGGTTCCAGGTACCCAAAGTGGATTCTGTAGTTATTATGAATAGGAGAGGGAGTTGATGCAGTTAATTGGCAAATTGGATGAACTGAAGGTGTGTGATTAAACACAATTTCAGTTTTTAGTGCAGCTTATTGCAACAGGAACACTCTTCTTTTATATATTTCCAGCTAGGTTTCCTCATTTCTAAAAGCTATTTAAAAAGATTATGTATATATGAAATATTTCTAGAAATGTAAATTTTGGCAGATCATACTATCTTCCTTCCTCTGCTCCTGGATGGAAATTTCTGGTAGTTAAATGAGATTTAATAGCTACGATGCCTTAGTGTGGGTCACGTATAAAACCACCTTTTGAAGTAGTTATAATTAGTTTTTTGTTTATGATTCGAACCTGGAGTTTGATGCAGGTGCTGTCTTAGGTGGGTGGTGCCAGTTGATCTCCTGGCCCCAGAATGGCTGACTGGAGAGGGCAGCCCAATCACTCCTGAAATGGAGGCACTTGTTTGCCCAAGAGAATCACTCCAAAACTCAGGGAGGTGTTAAATGAACTTGTTTATAATCTCATCTTAGAAAAACAAATAGAAAACAGTTAAATGCAGCCTGGGTTCAGTTCCAGCTTGCTGCTGTCTCAAGTGATGCTGAACAATTTGCCTATTTGCCTTGACACTTGCCATATATATGAGTTGGGAAAACTTGGGCCTGGAGTGGCGAGGGTCCTGCTGAGGGAGCAGTTTCTCTTTCTACCTCATCTTACTGGGTATGTTTAAAATAAGCTATTGTGGGCTGAATTGTGTCCCCTAAAAACTTACGTTGTGGTACTAACCTCCAGTACCTCAGAAGGTGACCTTATTTGGAAATAGGGTTGTTGCAATTGTAATGAGTTACAGGTTGATGAGGTTATATTGGAGTAGGATGGGTCCTTGATCCCATATGACTGGTGTCTTTATAAGAAGATGATGTGAAGACAGAAACGCACAGGGAAAACACCACGTGATGATGGCGGCAGAGACTGGAGTGACGTGGTGTCGAGCCAAGGATTGACAGCCCCCACCGGAAGCTGGAAGAGGCAAGAAAGGATTCTACAGAGTTTCAGAGGGAGTATGACTCAGCCAACACCTTGATTTCAGACTTCTAGCCTTCAGTATTGTGAGAGAATGAATTTCCGTTGTTGTGAGCCAACCCAATTTGTGGTACTTTGTTCCAGCAGCTGTAGGAAATGAATACAGAAGCGTTCGTGCCTGTAAAGTGGTCTCTGCTGCTCTTTTCTTTGAGATTTCGAAGGGCTAAACTCTCCAGATCCTCATAACAACCCTGTTTTACAAGTCAGGAAACTCAAG
Source organism: Equus asinus (assembly GCF_041296235.1). Classification (NCBI taxonomy): domain Eukaryota; kingdom Metazoa; phylum Chordata; class Mammalia; order Perissodactyla; family Equidae; genus Equus; species Equus asinus. The sequence goes on from NC_091800.1 coordinate 73,725,733, forward strand.
AGTCAGAAATATTATCTTCTTCTTAAGCATATTTGAATCCAGGTTTGTGTGAACCGGGAGCCCGTGTGCCATCCACTCTCCATGCCTGAGTTGCTTGATCATAAGTGGCTCTCGACCCTGGTCTGACATGCTTTTGCAGTGGCAGCAGTCCGCATCCCACACTGGCTTCTCCTTTAATCGTCTCTTTAGTGGATGTTTGAAGCCCACACACATGTGATGCCCCTCTCCTGAGTACCCCATGAGTGAGTCGTACTTTCAAGCTCGCTTTCATAGTAGTTGTGATGTGTGATGTCAAGCTATTCACACTGGTTGGGACTAGGAATGCCATGTGCCACCATCTACAGTGGAGCCAGCAAGATGATGTAGGCAAAAGCCTCAGGTCCCAGGACTGCCAAGATCCTGCCTTTTGTTCTGTAACTGAATCTTCTTTGAAAAGAGCAATTCCAGTCTCCAGAAGGATCCAAGGAGCCATCCGGGTAGTTATCCAGCACTTCTGATTCCCACTCCACAAGAGTCAAGGGGAATGGTTGGGTATGCTTAATACAGTGAGTATTTCCTCGGAATCTTTGGCTGTCACATAGGGTGGATTGTCAGGATGGGCCGCAGGAAGGACAAGGCACAATTTCTTTTCAGGCCCTTGTAAACCTAGTCAGAGTTGGGAATGAAAGGAAATGGGCTCTTTTTTGTGTTTGTGTTTTTGCCTGTATGAGTTTGCCAGGGCTGCTATAACAAGGTGCCACAGACGGGGGTGCTTAAACAACAGATGTTTATTTTGTCACGGTTCTGGAGGCTGGAAGTTGAGATCAAGATGTCCTCAGGTTGTTTCTTCTGAGCCCTCTCTCGTTTGCTCGTATATGGCTGTCTTCTCCCTGTGTCTTCCCCTCGTCTTCCCTCAGTGCATGTGTCCAAATCTCCTCTTATAAGGACGCCAGTCATTGCATTAGAGCCCACCCCAATGACCTCATGTTCACTTAGTTACCTCTTTAAGTACTCAATCTCCAAACATAGTCTAAGGTACTGGGGGTTAGGACTTCAGCATATGAATATTGAGGGGACAAAATTGAGCCCCTGACAGTCTCCTTGACCTGGTGGGACTCCTTGAGGACATGGACTGGGTTTCACATATTTTGAGACCTCCAGAGCTGAACACAGGACCTGGCCCCAAGTCAATGATCAACCCTTTTGCTGAATGAATGCACTTTGATTCTTAAGGGACAAACAAAAACAAAAACAAATCTGGTGTTTGCTTCTGTGCTTGCCGTACACAGCCCCCAGTCCCAAACTGCAACCCAGATTACATGTTGAGAATGTACATACGGGAAGAGGAGGGAAAGAGACAGACATGCCAGATGGGAAAGGTGTGCTGGTGCATAACAATAATAGTAATGGCATATGGCTTGTTGTTGTTGTTGTTCTCAGCATAATGCTCTTAACTGGATGATAGTTACAAAATAGAAATATGCCCATGGATGTATTACGAGAGTCTTGTTTCATAATCAAGACCATGAGGTGATAGAAAACAAAGAGAGAGAGAAAACAAAGGCTCCCCACCTAGGAGCCTTTCTCCACTGTGTGCAAACAGCCCCAGGCGTGCTGAGTTACCCAAGGCTTCAGCACATTTCTCTTTCTTTCTTCTGCCCACCCACTTGCTGGTTGTTGCAATCCAGCCAGTTCTACAGAGTTGCTGGGCCAACCTGTGGTTATCCTATTCTTAGAACAGCAAGCTACTTACAAATTTGAATTCATTTCCCCCCCCCAAAAATAGAAGTAGGTGCAGATATGTTTGACATAATTTATGAAAATACACTGATACCTCCGTGAAAGAAGTGAACCCTTTATTCACTTCAATGTTTTCATTCATTCCTCCATTCACGCATGCATTTGACACATCAAGAGCCTACTACATGCCAAATACAGAGTTAGGCACTATACGTCTAGAAGATTTTTCCTAGAACGTTGTACCACTCTTCCCTGTGTTTGGTTTCCCTTCTGTCCAGAAGGAGGTCATTGTAAACTCCAAGCCAATGCTTCTTATACTTCTCTGTGAATGAGATTCTCCTGGGGAGCCATTTAAAACTGCAGAGCTTCCGCAGATACTCACTTAGTGGGTCTGGTGTGGGGCCTAGGAATCTGACTTTTTTTTTTCTGAGGAAGATTGGCCCTGAGCTAACATCTGTGCCAACCTTCCTCTTTTTTGTATGTGGGTTGCTGCCACAGCATGACTGCCAACGAGCGGTGTATGTCTGCAGCTGGGAACCGAACCTGGGCCGCTGAAGATGAACGTTCCGAACTTAACCTCTAGGCCATGGGGCTGGCCCCAGGAATCTGAATTTTTAACAGATACCCCAGGAGATTCCCATAGAGGTGGTTCATAGGTAAATGCCCTTTGAGAAATACTGCTCCAGAGTTAGAAGTACGAGTTGAGGGTGCAGTCCTGACTTCAGTCATAATAGCACAGTTCTCTCAACACTGAAGCTGGCAGCCCATGGGAAAAAGTGTGTGTTGGGTGGGACCTGTGGGGTGTGCCCATCGGGATGCGGTATGTGCCTGTGGGCTGGAGAGAGAGGGTGGTGGGGACAATGAAAGGGGTTTCCCTCAGCTGGGATTCACCTTCCCTTCCTCTGTTTCCCCTGGGAAGACTTGGGTTCCAGTGGCCAGGCCACACATTACTTTCTCAGCTTCGCTTTACTCCATGCAGCTCACCAGAGTTCAGAATTAAATTGTTTTCATTAGTAATGGAATTTGATTTTGAACTTGTGAAAATACAATCAAGTTGTGTGGTCCTTTGACTTGGGCCTTCCAGCAGCTTCTTACCGGCTTATACGAACTTGTCGGTGATAAGATTCGAGCTGTACCTGGAATTCCCACGGAGTTTTTCTTGGCTGCTCTGCGAAGCAATTGTTTTCACACCCATTATTTCCAGCTTATGTAAACCATTTGTTGGGGAGGGAAATGGCCTTTGCTTGTTACGCTGAGATCTGAGGCTTCTATGTTCCAGCTTGGATGGACAGTTATTTATCCCTTTCCTATGTTGAAGACTAAATGGGAAATAAACCCATGATAACTAATACAGATTTGCACCACCTATGGCAACTCATTTCAGCATATAAATTTGTTTTCTTTTTCCTTGACATAAAAACCCTTTGTAAGTCTCCCTTGGTAGTATCCAAAATTGCATGTCTGATCTTTTATGCGCCAATCACGCCTGAAAATACCCCTGCAATTTCAATGCTATCTGGAGCAGTCTCTGTCCATATTCTATGTAAAGGTCTAATGGAGGAAGAGGAATAAATATTATGGCAATTATTACTATGAGCTTTACTTTAAGCAGCAAAGCCCAAGATTTCTGTGGAGACACAAATACATCAAACTGTATTTTTTATCATCATATCTAAACTGGGCAATAATAGCATATCAATAAACTTCAATTACACTCAAGAAAATACTAAAAGTGAACCTCTAGTGACGCTCAATAAAGTCTACAGGCACATTAGGGTTATATAGGGCCGTGACATCCATCTGGTATTTTTCAGCGACATCTAGTCAATTACTACATTTCATCATGTGTAATCCCCTTTTATCTCCAGTTCCTGCTGGTGCGGTAATTCTCACTCTGCTACATCTGTGGCTTTACGGTGAATTTTTATCGCCTACTAGCCGGTGCGTCCCTTCCTGCCCCAGGATGTAGTTGAACTGTATTTGTTGAGGATTTAATTGCAAAGTGGTATAAAATATGGATTTAGAGACGTATAGGAAATGCATAACACAATTGGCAACGTATTAAAAATGAGCATGCTTTGAAATAAAAGATCGCTTTTTAGGCAAAGTATGGATGCCATCAGAGCACTGAAACTGGAGTTTGCAGTGTTGTTTTAGAAGGTAAAAACTAAACAAAAGGAAACAAAAACAAAGAAGCAAAATGAACCCCGTCTAACAGCGATCTTTTGGCAAGGAAATTTTGTACACATAGTTTATATATGGTGTACAATGTTTTTTGTGTATTTGAACATGTAAGTGTACAAATGTTAAATGCATAAGCTCATTTGTATAAATGTTATGAAACATATAAATCATATTTTGGAAAGCTGACTGTATTTTTTTAATAGAGCAGTTTTAGGTTCACAGCAAAATCAAGAGGAAGATACAGAGTTCCCATATATCCCCCTGTCCTCACACACACACAGCCTCCCCCATTACCAACATCCCCCACCAGAACGGTATGTTTGTTACAGTTGATGAATTTACTTGCCACCCTGTTATCACCCAAAGTCTGTAGTCTATATTAGGGTTCACTTGATGTTGTACATTCTTTGTGTTTTGACAAACGTATAATGACATGTATTCACCATTATAGCATCTTAAAGAGTATTTTCAGTGCCCTAAAAATCCTCTGTGCTCCAGCTATTTGTCACTCACTCCCCACTCACACGGTCTGGTTCTGTTCATCCTATGATAGCTGCTCTGTCGTAATGCATATCCATCCCTTCTTCCTTCTTTCTCTTCCAGTTTTCCTTCATCTCCCCTCCCTCCCTCCCTTCCTCCTTTCTTTCAAAAACTATGTATTGTGCATCAACTTTGTTCCACGTTCTCTGCTAGATATTCTGAATGCAGTGGAGAGCAAAACAGACATGATATCTGTCTTCATGGAGCTTAGTGTATGGTCAAGAGGACAGATGTTAAACAGTGTTTACCAAATAAAAACATAGTGACGTAATTGCTGGGAATAATGAGGAATGGATGCAAGGAGAAATAACAAAGAGGGGACCCAATTTAGGGATTAAGGACAGCTTTGAGGAAGGCACATTTAAGCTGAGATCTGAAGGAAGACTTAAGAGTTCACCAGGGTGTAGTGTTCTAAGCGGAGGGAAGATGATCACTTCCGGATTGGGATGCTCCTCAAGAATTTCTTTTTGTTTGTTTGCTTTTAAATAAGCCTTTCATTTTAGAATAGTTTCAGATTTAGAGATAGTACAGAGACAGATTTCCAAAGACAGTACAGAGAATTCTATGTGTCCCCCCATCCAGTTCAGTAAGATCTTATAATCTTACATTACTATGATATGTTTGTCACAAATAAGGAATCAACATTGGTACATGTTGTTAAGGAAACTCCAGACTCTATTCCAACTTTACTAGTCTTCTCTTAATGTCCACGTTTTGTCCTGGGTTCCAGTCCAGGATCCCCACATTGCATGTAGTCATCATGTGTCCTGAGCCTCCTCTGGTCTGTGACAGTTTCTGACTTTCTTTGTTCTTCAGGACCTTGGAGTTTTGAGGAGTACCGGTCGAGTATTCTGTAGAATGTCCCTCATTTTGGCTTTGTCTGATGTTTTTCCCATGGTTAGACTAGAGTTATTGGTTCTAGGAACAAGACAACAAAGGTGAAGTGTCATTCTCATCATATCATATCAAGGAGACATGTTACATGTTATCAACATGACTTATCACTGAGGATGTCAACTTTCATCACCTGTTTCAGGTACTACTTGCCAGGATTCTCCACTGTACTTTTTTCCCCCACTTGCCATTCTCTACTCATTGGAAGCAAGTCTCAAAGTGCAGCCCACACTCAACCTCCTTGAGGGAGGATTATCTACATAAATTATTTGGAATTCTTCTTAACAAGAGATTTGTCTCTTCTTCCTCATTTATTTACTTAGTCAATCATCTACATCAGTATGAATTCATGCATATTTATTTTATACATTGGATTATTACCCAATACTATAGAATTAATTTTGTTGCTCAAATTCTTCCAGCTTTGGCCATCGGGAGCTCTTTTGGCCCCGTGTCCCTTTTGCTTACTCACATCTCTTTTTTCTTGTGCACTTCCTGACTTTATGGCACTGCAAGATGCTCCAGATTCATCCTGTGTAATCCCTGCCCCAGCCCTGGAATCAGCCATTTCTCCACGGAGCCCTGGTTCCTTCAGTGGCGAACAGTATGAGCAACTAATATGTGGCACTCGGGGTGCTCATTGCTACTGGGGTGTCACTGCTTTTAGTTCCTCTTAACTGAGAGAGCAAGAAAATATATGTGTGCATACTAACCCGTGTATATACGTGTATCTATATATATTTCTAGATGTATCCATCTGTATCTATATTAACCTAAACATAAGTTCATACTGATGTTCTTGAACTCTGATCTATTACCACATGGATCATTCTAGCTTTCTTCTTTTACTTGTCCATAATCTCCCACTCCTGCCATGAAAAAACCTGGCTCCCACCATCTGCCATCCATTTACTTAATTGTTCAAGTTTCATTTCAAAATTATTAACCTGTTCCTCCATGAGAAAACTTTATCAACTAGAGTACTAAGCTTATGCACAGTTCCTTTTGCCTTTAGTCTTGCAACCTCCCCTCATTTTCAAAGTTACTTAGGTCAGCACCTTTTTTCCTCCCTCCCCTTATGATAAATGTATTTCATACATTTGAAATACTCTCCTTATAGTGAATGTATTTCATATATTTCATACATTTGTAATAAAGTTAGATTCTTCTATCCCGTTCCGGGATAGCCTGATCTCCTAAATCATTTCTTAAATTTGTTTACACTGAGGTTCACTCTTTGTGCTGTAAAGTTTATGGGTTTGACAACTTTGTAGCATCATGTATCTACCACTCCTGAACCATGCAGATTAGTTATTTGAACCTAAAAAGTGCCCTGTGCTGCCACTAGTCAAACACTCCCTCTTCTTCAAACCCATGGAAACCTTCAATCTGTTTTCTGTCCTTACAGTTTTTCCTTTTCCATAATGTTGTATGTATATAGCCTTTCAGACTAGTTTTTTTGATTTATCAAAATACATTTGACTCATTCATGCTGCATAATCAATAGCTTGTTCCTTTTTATCATTGAATAATATTCCATTTTATGCACGTACCGCAGCTTGTTTATCCATTTACACACTGAAGGACATTTTGGTTGCTTCTAGTTTTTGGCAATTATGAACAAAGCTGCTACAAACCATTGCATACATCTTAGTCAGTTCAGGCTGCTATAACAAAGTACCATAGACTGGCTGGCCTATAAACAATAGAAATTTGGATGTCACAATCTGGAGGCTTGAAGTCTAAGATCAGGGAGCAGCACAGTCAAGTTCTGGTCAGAACCCTCTTTTGGGATTCACCGCTGACTTCTCATTATATTCTCACACTGTGAGAACAGAAAGGGGGATGGAAGCTCTCCTACTACTCTTACAAGGGCACTAATCCCATTCATGATGACTCCATCCACATGACCTCGTCTAATCTTAATTGCCTCCCAAAGCCCCCCGACTCCTAATGCTATCACATTGGGATGTTCCAATATATGAGTTTTGAGGGACACAAAGAAACTGGCAAACTGTCTTCCAAAGTGACCGTATCATTTTGTACCATTTCCACTAGGAATGGGTGAGCATTCCTGTTGCTCCACATCCTTGTTGGCATTTGGTATTGTCGGTTTTTTGGATGTTAGCCATTGTATTAGATGTATGAAATCATATCCTCAAAGGTTATAATCATTTTTATAGTCTCAGTGACTAGCATAGGGCATGCCATTGTTGGAATGGATCAACAAATAACTAAATTGAACACAAAAATGTGATTTTACAGTTTATATCTTACAGGTTCCTCTGTTACTGAATAGGGTGTGTTTGGATACGGATTACATTTGGAAAAGAACTGCAAGCTCAAATGCCTTACAAAGTGAAACAGACTGAGTATAAGGACAATAGGGATTGGTAGGGGCTGTGGCAATGTGGAGACTCCAAAAAAACCCAGCAAACCCAGAATTGCCATGTTTTCCAAATTTTTAGGTTGATTCATAAAACTAAATTTTCAAGAAATCTCCCAACTTGTAAATTTTAGTAATCAACTAAAAATTTTAAAACACTTTGTCAGATAGATGGCATATCTTTGTAGGATAGATTTGAACAGTGGGCTAACAATTTTTACCCTATGAGCTTTTAATCTCTTGTGTTGTGGCACGGAGGCAATGCATCCTTAATGACCTAAAATTTTAGTCATTATTTGATTATTATTTATTATTTATATTTATATTGGCAGAAAGAAAAATCAATGTGAAGATTTCAGTATCTGAAGGGAAGCTAGAAAATGTAACTTTATGGCCAGTTTACAAGCTTATGTTAGAGAACAGTATTTAAAGGTTAATTATTCGAACGTTTGTAAGTGTGAGAACTCTGAGTTAGGAAGTCACCTGGATCAATCAGATTCATCTTGGAATGTGGATATTTCATTTAAGCTACTGCCTTTCAGAGCTTTGAGAATCTTTCTTTCTCTATAGCAGGGTTTTGTGGGGGAAAAGAATCAGGAGGCCAGCCATTTCAATTACCTGTTTTGTTCAGTCTTCCTACACTGCTCCCAACCAGTGATGTATAAAACATGAACACATTTTATAATTTATGGGGAGAGAAGAAATTGTGTCACATGCAACAATCTAGTCAATATTTATGAATTTTATGAATTTTCTGCTTCTTAATAGGAGGGTGTGAAAATAACTTAAATGCTGATTGCATGTTAGCAATTACCCTAAGTCTGGAGAAGACAAGAAACCTACAGTCCTAAATAAGGTCTCTGTGTCTGCACAGCAATGTTCCTGTTGAATTGTCTCTCCTTTTTGACATGGTTGACTCCCTTCTGTTTCATTACTGTTCTAATAAGCTCCAAAGCTGTTTCAACAGAACCAAGACACTCTTTAATCAGAGACGATGTGATACATGGTAAAATAGTTTCTACATCCTGTGTGGAATGGACAACAAGCAAGAAAAATACTTCCTCTCTAATTTTAATTAGAATTAGAAGGCTCGCCAGCTGGTTAGCTCAGTTAGTGAGAGCACCCTGCAGAGCCCATGTTCTGACCCTCCCGTGGGCCAGTTAATTTTGCTTAGTTCAGTAGCCACAGCTTGTGTCTCTGTCTCTGCACAGTGATCTGGAGAACATGTCTCCTTAATCATTAAGGAAACGGAATGTGTGAGTGTGGGTGTATTGCCATTTCTGGCAAAATGACTTGAAGAGCAATCCCATTGCTCTCTGTGGTCAGCACCACTATCTTCACAGCCAAAGAAGAGAACATTGTATGGAGAGAATCCCACTTACTATCTGTGTGATAATGGCCTTCTTTGACCTTTCAGAGTCTTAGCTTTCTTATCGGGAGTTTGGCCGTTAGATTTTAATGACATCATGTCTACAAAAACTCTCAAAATGCAAAGAGCTATACAAATCGAAAAGGGATGGTTAACTATGGTTCCTCTCTAAGGAAAATAATCTCTTGTCATGTAAGGAGCTTTACATGGAAAATCTGAGTTCTATTTATTTTAAGAGAGAATATTTTGATCTCATTCTAGCTCAAAGCTATAAACAAGTGGAGGTATTCAAAAGCTCACTTTGAACAGAAATCCATGCTTATCTTCTAGTTCTCTGCCCCAGAGTTGTTCAGATGCAAGGCCTCATGGCAACTGTGGCATAGCCCCCAGTTCTGCTGTGGCAGGAGGGTGTTACATGTGAGTGGGCGTGTTCGGGCTCTCTCAACCTGCCTCACTCCAATACAAAAGCTGTACCTTCCCTATGCTTTATCCACTGTGAATATTATTCACATAATATTTTGTTGAAAGACAGAGTTTTGCTATTAAAAATTACATTTAGGGGCTGGCCCGGTGGTGTAGTGGTTGGGTTTGCACGCTCTGCTGTGGTGGCTCAGGGTTCTCAGGTTCAGATCCTGGATGTACACCTACACACTGCTCATCAAGCTGTGCTGTGGCGGTGTCCCACACATAAAGCAGAGGAAGATTGACACAGATGTTAGCTCAGGGACAATCTTCCTCACCCCTACCCCACAAAAAAGTTGTGTTTAGAAACTACATTCTAAATGTCATCTACATGATGACATTCTAAAGTGTACCATGGAAAAGCAATGAGCAATATCTAGACTGTGGGGAACTTTGCAGGATAAATGGTCTGGTGTTTTCAACAACGTATTCCAAGGGGAAATGTTCACATATTCTGCCTTTTCTCCATCGATTATTTTCTCTCTTCTGCAAAAGTTGGTTTCAATTAGTTTTCTCTCAAATGGATCATTGCTATCAATATAGACATGTTATTATTTTTCCCATCTTAAAAAAATATTTCTTCTGGCCTGATGAAGGCCGCCACTGTCCTCCCTTCTTTGCTCCCCTTTGGAGCAAAACTCTTGGAAGGTATTGTCTATAACTATCACCAATCTCTCTCCTCTCATTCTCTCTAGAAAACACTCCAAACAGGTTTATGCCTTCATTGAAATCGTTCTTATGAATGTCACCAATGGTGACATTACCAAATCCAGCGGTCACTCTCTGGCCTCACCGTGCTTGACCTATCATCAGATAGGTCACTGTTTTTGCCTGGCTTCCAGGTCATGCCCTCATCTGATTTCTCTCCTATTGTTCTGACCTTTTTCTCTTTCTTTTAAGTTTTTTCCTGGTTTCTCTTCTTCATCTTGACCTCTAAATATTCTCTGTCCCGAGGCTTAGTTCTGGAACTCTTCTCTCTACACTGCTTGCCTTGGTGATTTCATCAGAGTTTGTGTCATTAAATACTATTCCTCTGCTGAGAACTCCTGAATGTTCATCTCTAGCACTATTGCCTTCCCTAACTTGCAGACCCTTCTCTATAACTGCATACTTTCCCTCTCACTTGGATGTAGAAAGATATCCCAAACTTTACATGTTCCGAACTTAACTCTGGCTATTTCCCAACCTGCCCTGCAGTAGCCAGTTCTTCCTACCATTAATGGCAACTCCAGTCCTTCAGTCATTCAAATGAAACATCCGGTGTTACCCTTGTTAAAGAAAAAAACTATTCAGACATTTGTTAAAGACGGTAAGGCAGGCCTTATTCAGGGGGACTACTGCAATGGGGTTTGCAGTAGGGGAGAGAGATTGGGCTAAACTCCAAATACAACAAGGGAAAGTGAGAATTTATAGCCAAGCAGCAGGGTGGGGGTCAGATGGATGGAAAATTACTAAGAGGAAGCATCCAGGCTAGGGGGTCTTCTTGCTAGATGGACTCAACAGGATTCTTGCTGAAGGCAAGCCAGGCTGATGCTGTCTTATTTCAGGCTGCTATAACAAAGTCCATAGACGAGCGGCTCATAAACAACAGAAATTTATTTCTCACAGTTCTGGAGGCTGGAAGTCCAAGACCAGGGTGCCACCATGGTCAGAGTCTGGTGAGAGCCCTCTTCCAGGTTGCAGATTGCTGTCTTTTCCTTGATCCCTCACATGATGAAGAGAGAGCAGAGAGAGAGGAGTGACACTCTTAGTCTCTTATAAGGTCACTAATCCCATTCATGAGGGTTCTAGCCTCCTGTCTTCACCATGTCGCAAAGGCTCCATCTCCTAACACCATCACATTGGGGTTTAGATTTCAAGATTTGAATTTGGGGGGGACACAAACATTTGGTCCACAACGGATATCAAGGGTGGGAGATTTTCAATAAACTCACACAGCAGGATTCTTGCTAAAACTGGACTAAACAGGCCAAGGACAGAGCTGAAGGTCAGGGCTTGGAGGGCTTGGAGGAGCCTGACTAGTTAGGTCACGGAGAACGTCCTTGTCATCCTCATCTCCGCTCCTTGGCTCATACTACAATCTGATTTTCCAGCAGTTTTTATTTTTGGCCTTACCTACAAAATATATCCAGAATTTGACCACTTCTCACCACCTTGTGCCACTCCTTTGATCCAAGCCACCGTTACGTTTCACATGATTTTTGCAATAGTCTCTTGCTTTGGCCTTTGCTTCCCTTCATTACATTTTCAACCCTGCAGCCAGAGTGGCCTGCTTAAACTTAAGTCCGAGTGCTTCTCTCATCTGATCAAAACCCTCCAATGGCTCCCAACTCACTCAGTGCAAAAGCCAAGGTCCCCATTCGGACCCATGCAGCCCTCTGTGACCTGGCCCCAATCACCTCCCTAACCTCACTTCCTACTTTCTTACTCCACTCCAGCCACTCTGGCCTCCTTGTTGGCCTTCACACACCCACAGGCAGTCTTTATTATCCTTATTGCCTTTCTCCTCCCACCAGACGGTAAATTCCATGAGGTTATTGTCGGTTTCACACTCTGCAGAATCCTTGCTCCCAGGACAGGTGCCTATGGGGTAGGCAGGCATTGGATATTTGTTGAAAAAACAAATAAACTAATTTTTGGCTTTGGAAAATACATTTAAAGATGCATGTTAAAAATTTAAAGGTAGCTATTTAAAGAATAGCAGTAACAGATGTAATTTCCAGGTAATTAGAGGAGAAAAATGGAATAAAGAAAATTTTACTAACAAGAGAAAGGGGAAAAAATAGTAGAAGGGATGCATACTAAACAGAAAACTAAAACAGGATAGCAGAAAGGGAAAACATTACAGGAATCCCAGTCTACATCAATGACACAGACTCTCAGAATCGAATTTAAAAATCCAGTTATGAGGTGTTTGCAAGAGGCTAATATAAAATCAAATCATGCAGAAAGTTTGAAAATAAAAGGAAGGAAAACTATATGCAGGCAAATGTTAATAAAAGGAAAACAAGAGCAACAATGTTAAAATGACAAAATATAACTCAAGGGTAAAAGCGTTGAGAAGGAAAAAGAAAAGGTGCCTTATCTTACCAAGAAGATGGAAGAATCATAAATCAATTTGCAATTTTCATCATAGCTTTGAAATATAAATAAAGCAAAAGAACAAATCGAAAAATCTACATTCTTAGTGAGAGATTTTAACACCCTTTTCCAAGAAACTGGCAGATTAAGTAGACAAAAATTTAGGACATGGAATATTTGAATACCCTATTACAGGTGTTCTGAGGCGCTGGGTGAAAATTGAGTTCTAAATATATATCTAGAGGATCACGGGGGTTTAAAAAACACAGAGACATACATGGGGATAATAAAAATAATCATATGTTGTCTATACACTGTCTACACCTAAAGAGCCAGTTGAGAATCCCAGTCCATTTTCTAATCTTTTAACACACCTGGATCCTGGCATTGCATAGAAGAGTGGTTCTCAAAATGAAAGCCCTGGCAAAGAACCAGCGCAAAGAGAGTTTTGGGGAACACGTAGTTGGGGTAGGTGGAAGACTCTGGAGCAGCTTGGGTGTGTGGAAGGATGCTGAGAGAGATGGGGTGTTGCACTTTTCACGGGAGAAGTAGTAAGTATTTTAATTGCTTTCAATTATGTTCTGTGGGATTGCTCTTTCTTGCAGCCCTACCATTGTGAGACTGGACCATCGGGGCCCAGGATTTATTTGGGTGACAACTAGATATAGTTCCAATGGGAAAGCCTGAGGCCAGACCCGGAGTACCTGGTGCTTACCTTTCTTCTCCTGGATGGGCAGCATCAGCTTCATGTTGGAATTTGTTAGAAATGCAGATCCCTGGGCTGCAGCCCCGACCTACTGAGTCAGCAGCTCTGCAGATGGGCCCATCTTTTAAAAGCTCTCTGGGGGCTTCTGATACCAGCTCACATGTTTGAAGCCCCTGCCCGGATCTAACCTCCCGCCTGCCTGCCTTCCTTGGTTTGGATGTCCTCAAGGCAACAGAAGAACAAATGCCTGTTGGGGAGAGGGAAACAGGAATTAAGGTTGGGGATAAAACGGGAAAGAAAAAAAAATAAAACAAAAACAAAAGGAAACAAGAGAGTGTTCTTATATGAAATTATTATAATATGCCCTGAATGCAGAGGCATGATTAATTCAAATCTATGTACCTAAGATCCTGAAGGAAAAAAAAAGTTCAATAATGAATGACTTTCAGAGTTTGAAAGGTGAAATTGGGCTACGCATTCTAAAATCCTAGATCCACAAGCTGATAAAATGTGGGACAGGAAGTTTCTTTTAGAAGTAACTCTAGCTTTTGAGAATGGAACATATATAAATGTGGAGGCTAATTACAAGTTGACTTAAGCTATGGGCCCGATATGATTTTAAGCTTGAAAACAAAAGCATAGCTCAGGGTTTGGGGTAGGCAGCCGTGAATTTGAATCTTAGCTAAGCCACTTACTAGCTGCATTATCACAGACTTGGTACTTAATTATTTTCACATTCAATTTTCTCGTCTAAAAAATAGAGATAATTCTATCTATTTTACAGATTTGTTGCAAGAATTAAAAGTGATGCCATACATAAAGAAACAAGCAGTGTAAGGACAGAGCAGGTACTCTTTGGTGGAGAGAAATAAGACTTTTACTAGACAGTAAGCACGGGATCCGCACCACTATACCTGGTTTTTCAGTATGTGATAGTATTGATTACAAAGAAAAGCGTGGATAGGAATGATACAATCTTTGTAGATTGATTAATTTTATTAGAATCTAGCAAGCCTGACAACTTTTTTCAGTGGTTCTTAAAGTCATGGACGATGCTCTTTGTCTAACTCAGTTATGCAGATGTCTGAGAAATAAACAGTGCCCTCTGTCTCTCTTTTCCCCTACCTTCTTGGCCCCCCTCCACGTCTCCTCTGTCACAGCAAACAGGTCCTGCTGTGCCGCACTTGAGACCTGTGCTATTGTGGCTGTTAAAAGGAAGCCAGACCCACTATCCATCACTACCATGAGGTGTGACTGCAGGTGAGTCCTTTAAACAGTCCTTAAAAATGAAGAGTTTATTGTAGCTAATCTCTTAGGTCCCATCTCACATTAACATCTTCCAATTCTGCATTGCGAGTATAATATCCTCCACTAATTCCAAGCCCAAGACCATTCTTTGATCATGGAAAATTAATGTGTTACTTAGCTTTGCTACTCAAAGTGTGGTCCGTGGACCAGCATCGTCCTCCTCATCATCTGGGAGCTAGTTAGAAATGCAGAATCTCAGGCCTTATCCAAGCCTCCTGAATCAGAATTCTAACAGGATCCCCAGGTGATGTGTGTCCCATTAAAGTTTGAAAAGCACTGCTTTAGAGAATCACACCTCACTTTTATTTGTTCATATGAAATTCACTGCTGTCATCTTCAAAGTATGTCCCCGGAAATCACAGCAATCCCATAAAATTCACATAAGGAGGCTCACATTTTGACCATTTTTATAAAGGGAAACTGAGTCGGAGAATAAAGGGGGCTTGCTGAGGGACTGGGGATGATGATTGTCACATAGAGAAGCGACCACAATCGTCTCCAGACAGCTGTCACAGTTTCCAAGCTTGTTATATGCAATGCTGGGATTCCTGCCGGAGCCACATCAGCCTTTTGACACCTGAGCTAGTTAAACAGAATACACAGAGTCATTTGCATAAGATGATGCCCTTTGGAAGATGAAGTTTCTTTGAAATGAGAGAGACTGATTTGTACTTTGTTATTTTTAAAACTCGATTCATGTCATTCTGTTTATTTTGGCCACCACAGATCTTTAATTATAAAATTACACAGTTTGGAAAGAGACTGTTGACCCCCTACCTGTGCCCAGTTTAACTGAACACGTATCTTTCTGTTCTCTTGTCATGGTGTCAGCTTCAAAGTCAAAAACAAACTGCCTTGCCCTCAGACTCTTGATCCTCCCTTCTGTAGTTGCAATCATGGCTTTTTGAGGACAAATGCTTATTGCCACAGCTGTGGCTGGCAGCTTACACACCCCCTTTCAAATGGGCTGTTAGGGAGACAGACTTCATTTGGCTCTAGGCGAGTAGATGAACCTGAGATGCTTCTCTCAGGCCATTGGTTCTGCTCTTCTTTTTTCTTTTTTTTGAGATCTGAATTCTCCCTCTGTAAAGGGAATTATAGGTGGGCAATAAGTATTGTGTCCACCTAAACCACCAAGAAATGCACGGGAAAAATGGAAGCTTATGCAAATCTGTCAAAGAGATGGGAAATGCTGTGATGCTATTTTCTCTTAAAGTCTCTCCCCTTATTCTTTATGTCCTGTGTAGTTTTGCAAGCTGCCTTGTCACCATTGGAGACTATTATAGCTCTCGATTTTAAAAAGGAGATGTCCCTGTCCCATCTTGCATCCACCTCTGAGTTCTAAGGAAACCAGAACGAGTTCTTGGGGTAGATGTGTGGCCATATCATGGGAAGTAACACTTGGGCAAAGTCCCTTTCGAATGCTTCTGGAATCAGATGGTTGTTTTTAATGGTTCATTTCCTGGACATGGTTATGTTAGACTTCTTTCTACCTCACCTGTTTCCCCTCCCCTCATCATTTTTGGTTATGTTTAAAATTACTGTATTTTAGACTTCAGTTTCTTAAGACATTTTAAAAAAAGGTAAATGGAAGCCAATCCCATAATCTTTACAGTATAGCTAGTTTTGGTTTTCCATTCTTAAGGTTTCTAAATAAAATTTCAACATGCTTTTTAACACCTCGTCATCTCTAGTGAAAATTAAAATGTTGCCTAAAATCACACCATGGCAGTTTTATGCAGAATATGAAACTTTCACACTGTTTGATGCTATTATAAATCATTCATATTGAGTAAGCGTCAAAAATGGCTAAGATTTAGTAGCTGAGGGAATAAAATGCTTTTTGCCCTACTCTTATACAAAGAATTCTAACGTAGTTTGAAGATCTTGAGAGAAGAGTTTAACTGTTCTGTGATAATGGAAATGTTCTCTGTTTGTGCTGTCCAATATGGCAGCCACTGGCCCCATGTGGTCACTGAGCCCCTGAAATGTGGCTAGTGTAACTGAGGAACTGAATTTTAAATTTTATTTCCTTTAAATTAAATTTAAATAGCCACATGTAGCTAGTGGCTATAATATTGGCTTAGACCAGAAGTTGATAAATTATGGCCCATGGCCAAATCCAGCCTGCTGCTTGTTTTTGTAAAGAAAGCTTTATTGGAACATAACTACGCCCATTCACTTACACGCTGTTTTCCACTGCTTTTGAACAACAGCAGAGTTGTGTAGTTACAACAGTGACTAGTCCACGAAGCCTAAAATATTTAAGGTCTAGCCCTTTACAGAAAACATTTGTTGACCTTGGTCTACAATGTTCAATGGCATCAGATCCATAGCGCATAGGGAAAAGCAGTCCTGCCAATCCAGAGATATGAAAACCTGGACACAAACTGTGGTCTTGAAAACTACAGTAAGAGATTGGTGATTGATGATTTCTTAGTTTGTGTTTTTTCTGTAAAACATAGTTCACGGTCACGGTAAAATTTCAAAAAAAGAATGGAAAGTGAAGAGTTAAAGTCATTTTCCGTGCATTGACAAGCACCTGTGTGTGTGTTATAGAATAAATAATATCATCCCATATGTAGTGTCCTACAAGTTTCATGTTACCTCCTTTTAACACTTTATCTTGACATTTTTATGACCTCAAACATTAATCTATCCCACCACCAAGGTAAAAATCTCACTTCAATGATTATTTCCTTTTTAACTTTTTTACCCTTTCAGTAATGTTTGTAATATTTGTGTACAAATGTAGAAATGGGAGTTTCAAACATTTAGCTATTTTTGAAGTCTCAAGTGAAGTTTTACACATGTATATATGTACACTCCACATTTCAAAGATAAGAGTTTTGATGATATTTCTTATTAGTGAGAGTTAAATGTGAGAGAAAATTTAAACTTACTGTTTAGTCCTACATCTAGGAACAAGCAAAGTAAGAAAATGGACATGTGGGGCCAGCCCCATGGCCGAGTCGTTGAGTTCAGGTGCTCTGCCTTGGTGGAGCAGGGTTTCACCAGTTTGCATCCTGGGCACAGACACGGCACTGCTCATCAAGCCATGCTGAGGCAGCATCCCACATGGCAAAACTAGAAGGACCTACAAGTAGAATATACAACTATGTCCTGGGGGACTTTGGCGAGAAAGAAAAAAAAAAAGATTGCCAATAGGTGTTAGCTCAGGTGCCAATTTTCAAAAAAAAAGGACACGTGTGTGAGGAGAAATTTTATTTGAACTTTTGGAAAAAATCATGCAATTTTATTTTCCGTATACTGGGAACTGGGTGTGCTGTATAAGAAAGACATTGATTCAACCAAATTCTTTGAGCACTGACTCAGCGAGGGCTGACAGGGCTGTCGTATAAATGGAAGATATGATAGTGTCTTGGTTTATAGTCTCTCTGGGTATCCAATCATATAAGGGTAAATGCGTAAAATGTAAGACAATATATAATTAGAACTCACTTGAGTAATGTGGTAAATGTTAAGGAACATCTATTGTTGTTGCTAGTTTTTTCTTTATTTCTTTGCTTAGGAAGATTCACCCTGACCTAACATCTGTTGCCTGTCTTCCTCTTTTTTTGCTTAAGGAAGATTGTCCCTGAGCTAACATCTGTCCCAATCTTCCTCTATTTTGTATGTGGGGTGCTGCCACAGCATGGCTTGATGAGCGGTGTGTAGGTCTGCACCTGGGATCTGAACCCGTGAACCTGGGCTGTGGAAGCAGAGTGCCTGTGCTAAATTTAACCACTATGCCATGGGGCCAGGCCCTCATTGTTGCTAATTTTAACCTATGCAATGGCACATAAACCTCAGCTAGGTGCTTTGATGTGAAGCTCAAGAACAAGAAAGACTTGGTTAGAACAGTGGAAGATAGTGTGCAAGGGAAAGGAAGTCATGGGAAAGGGTGAGTGGTAGAAAGTGCAGGGGGACATTCAGATGATAATTATGAAGTCAACATATAGAGATTATACAGTGATGGGATACTGTAAATTTTTCATTTTTCCCCGTGGTCATCCTTTTCCAAGAATGCACAGTGTTGATTTAAACTATATTGGAAGAAGAGCCCTTTGACGTTGTATGAAATGCAACCCATTCTAGAAAGGCTAAAGAACCTGATTACGTCCAGGGCAAAGAAATGGAAAAAGTTGGAGGAGGCAATTAGCAGCCTATATATACCTAATAAGTTGTTTTAAAGGACACTGGTGACAATAAGCCTGGTACGTATTCTGTGCCAGAAGGAAGCAATTTCAGTTAACATCAAAGTTGGTTTGTGCAGATTGCTATAAATAACACTTTCCTTTGGCTGGAAGTGACTCAGCAGTATCCTTCCCCAAGCCCACTGTCATTAAGAGGTTGTGAAGGAAACTTATTCCAGGCTCCCTGGGGACAAGGTAAGCAGGTAATGAGGGCAGAGAATGCCTTTGCTTGGGGGCAGGAGGTCCCCAGGAGCGAGATATGGGCTAGTAATGTGAAGACAGCAGTGTTCTGTATTCCTGCCTTGGGTGGGCACTGTGTGTTTTTGGGAAAGAACCAGAGAGCCTTGTGGGAGGCCTAGGCCCTGGTCATGTGACCTTGAGCAAGCCATGCAATTTTTTGGTAGATCACTTTCCTCTCATTTTTTTGCCCCATCTACCTCACATTCAATAAGAGGGTATGATAATAAAGAATACTTTGAAAAAGTTAAAAAAACCCAACAACAGAAAACCCATACATAGTTAAGAAATCACCATTTCTCCAGAGTCAGGTCCAAAGGTGAAGATTAGAATTGGACATGACATAGGGAAAGAGGGTAGGGAGGTGTCACTTAAGACATTCACTCCAGATCCGATACAGATCCTCAGTCTGGGAGCCACTTTGGGATTAGGATCTATTCCATGGATCCATCTATTGTATTGACCTACATACTGGTAAGAGTCTACAGAAAGTTCTCTGGGGAAAGCCCTACCCTGGGCTAACTTGAGAAGGTATCATCCTATCTGTATCAGTGTGAGGGGATGTGCAGTGCTTAGCTGTTAGTGGTATTCCTTGCTTTTGAAACTAGGAAGGACAAGCTTGGGTTCATAGCTGTGGAGATAAATGAAGGCCAACCCAATGACAAAAGGAAAAGCTATTTATTCAGAGCTTGTTATAGCAAGAGAGTCAGCCACTGTCGTTTGTGTTTGACAGAGACTCAAAAGCAGGCAGAGGAGTGGGAGAGCTTCATAGTGGAGAAAAGGGAGGGCTTCACCGGTGCCCTGATTGGAGGCTGTGGCCTGAGGAAGCTGGAGGTGCACTAACTAGAACTGGGGTGTCCTGTGTGATTGGTTAGGGGTGCATATTTGGCTTTCTCTGGTTGGTCCCAAGTTGAAAGTGAGGTCAAAAACCAGGGAAGCTGTCAGTTATTAATCAAGTCCTAGCTTTTGGGGCTGATTGTTAGGGAAGTTTTTGTTTAGCTTCCTGGATTGTTATTAAAGATAGCAAGTGACTCCTGCAAGTGTGACTCATAGCAGGCTGCCCTCCAGGGCTGTTCATTGCAGATAAGAGTTGGTGCTGCAGCTTGTGGGTCAGAGTTCCGTTTGTATAGATGGCCTGACCATTGTCCATTTTACAGTCGGTCTCTCATAGTTAAGACCAAACACTGATGAGTATCATCAAGTTCTTGCTTTGCCGTGACTTGTGTGACCTTGTGCAAGTTACCTAACTTCTCAGGTATAAATGTGATCATAGTGCCTGTCCTAGCGTAGTAGCTCACAAGGTTGCATGGGGGTCAAATGAGATAAACAAGTGTCCAAGATGGTAGCCTGTTCAGTAAGGTGTTGAATAAATTCTATTGAGGACAGTGACAGAGACCAGTATGGAGTCAAAGCTGTCCTCTTTCCCCTTCCCTGCTCTAAGGTATAGGAAACCACATTGTTGTTGGTTGGAAAAGCTTAGTTCATACTGTTTAGCACCTCTGCCACTCATTAAATTTTGAACCACTTTCTCCATGAAGTCTCCCAGTTATTAATAAGAGGAAATGCACTGACTCTTAAACCCTCATATTTTAACCATTTTTGGGATAACAGATCCATTTGAGGATTTGATGAAAGTTAGGGACCCTCTTCCAGAAAAATACACATATGCACGTACACTCAATTTTACACAAAATTTCAGAGGGTTCACGTGAGGAGTGTATTTATGTAGACTTTTTTACACAGAGGTTCTCAACCCAGGCTGCGTATTAAAAACATCCGGGTAGTTTTGAAAAATCATGGGAATTTTTAAGCCAGCTAACTCCAAGTCAATTAAATCAGAATCGCTGGGGGTGAGACCAGACATCAGTCCTGGAAGCTCCTCAGGTTTAAACTCTTGCTCTAAGGCAGTGGTTATCAAGCTCTAATGAACATCAGAATCACCTGGAGGGCTTGTTAAACTTGGAAAGCTGGGACCCTCCCCCAGAAGTTCTGATGTGGTGGGTCTCCGGTGGGAAGCGGACATTTGCAGGTTGAAAAAGCACCTCAGGTGATTCTGATACTAATCTCTGAGACTCAGCTTTGGAGGAGGGAAACCAGGGTACAACCCGAGACGTGGTATTTCGGTAGCTCAGAGCTCAAACTAATGCATCAACACACCCCATTCTCAGTCTCTCAGGTACCTGGCAGCATCTGGCTGTATGCTGTTTGACTGAGTAATAACTAAATGCTTGTGTTTCTCTAGGATTCACCAGCCTGGAGGGGAGGTCAGAGGACAGAAGATGCCTCCAGAGCTCACTCATAACAGCACATTTGCTAGTCCTGTACCTTCCCCGAGTCCTTCCAACCCACGTGGCCTGTTGTCGCTCAGGTTGCGGAGAGGGTGCTCAGTACTGAACTCTGTTGGGGAAATATAATTAAGAACAAAATCTTCTCCCAATCCAGAAATCCTCTCCACCGAGGTAGTAGAGAAAGAAACTACTTTTATTATTGACTAAGCATTAAACCAGACCGTGATGTACACCACAGGCAATCCGCTAAGAGATTGCAAAGACAGAAAGCAATCACACCCTTTTATAGAGCCAAGCAGATACAACTCATTACAGACGTGTTCTCAAGATAAACAACAACCAGTTCTCAAGCAAGAGGACTTGATAGCACCATTTGTCACACATAGTTCTTCCTAACTTTATCTGGTAATTGTGTGGCCGTCTGTGTTAGCAAGTTAGCTTTATCCAGAGGAAAAACAAATTTCTCATGTCTTTATGACTGGAAGTACTTGCATAACTTGGAACCAGGCACCCACAGAAGTTGGGATCTTAACCTCACCAGTCAGAAAATGGGAGCTAGGGGTGCTATCTGTCTTGGCATTTACATTTCAAAGAGAGGACTCTGAGGTCTTTTAGAAAGAAATTTCAGGGTCATAAAGCTGACAAAAGACCTATCTAATTTTTGAGAAGATTTATATACATTTCAAAGAGAGGAGAAATTACTTATAATTTTAGGGTTTTTAAAAAAAATTTTATTGAGGTCTAAAGTAAATACTCTAAGAAAAAGGACAGGAGGGGGATCTTTTCCCTTATTTTCAACAGGGAGAATTATGCCTCTTATTTTAAATTAAATGAAATTCTTATACTCTGTCTTAGTCTTGGACTGTTACAACAAAATTCCATAGTGTGGGTGGCTTAAACAACAAGCATTTATTTCTCATGGTCCTGGAGGATGGGAAGTCCAAGGTCAAGATGCCAGCAGATTTGGCGTCTGGTGAGAAGCCGCCTCCCAGCTTGCAGATGGCTGCTTTCTCCCTGTGTCCTCACATGGTGGCAGAGAGAGAGAGAGAGAGAGAGAACCTGAGCTTTCTGGTGTCTCTTCTTATGAGAACACGAATCCTATCAATCAGGGTCCCACCCTTATGACCTCATTTAACATTAATTATCTCCTTATAGGCCCCATCTCCAAATACAGTCACATTGGGGGTTAGGGTTTCAACATATGAATTTTGAGGGAACACAGTTCAGTCCACAGCACATGCATGGTCTGAGGCCTGCATTCAGCACAACTGCCCTGCCCCACCCTATCCTCGGGAGCTTTTCAACTTAGCCTCAGTGTGGCATTAACACTGATGTCAGGCAGTGGGGCAAGCAGCTGCCAGGCCAGATCAACCCTCTGGAATGGTTCTTTCTTGACTATCACATCCCCACTTCCTCCTTCTCCTCAGGTAGGAGTCTTTCCTGTCTTTTCTTCTCACCGTCCAAGGATTTAAAAGGCTTCGAGGGGACGTAGGGCCAGATTTTATCTGACAACATCCCAGATGAGTTTTGAGAGTTCTTTTTGCTCCAGTCTTTCCCACCAGAGTGTTTAGTAAGAGTTTATTTCCTGTGCATCATGCCACAAATTTACTTCCATCAACCCTGCTCTGTGACCTGATACTGAGTCTCCCTGGATTAAGGGAGAACAGACAGGCAGTTTCTTGGGTTCTGAAACCTCACTGGAAAGGTGGTAAGATGTAGAAACAGGTCCTTACTAGAACTTCCCTCAGGGAATTTGATACTCTTCTGAATGGAAGATTGAGACTCCCAAAGGGCATACTTTAGCCACAAAAATAGGCTATAAACTTTCCTTAAAAGAGGTGGCTTGGCTTAGCTGTGGGGATAACCGTTTAAGTCGAGAGGCTGACACCCACCAGGCCCACACACAAAGGCGGTGCCATTCTCTCCTCCAGGTATGTAGCGGACAAATATTTAGAGAATGCTGGTTTGGAGGCTTCCAAACTATGTCTTTTCGAGTTTACCCACGTGTCCCTGTCTGGCCCTTCTCTAATTACCACACACACAGCCCCCTCCAAGTCATCTTCTTCTTGAGTTGACCAAAATTCTGTGTTTTTCATTAAAAACTTAACTACACTTATAACAGTAATGTCTTTAAGAGTACCAAAATCACAGAAATTGATTAAAATATGACATATGCAACATTTCCCAAATTACTCTTTGTGTTCCTTTTGCTGGAGTCTGTCTTTCTACACTTGTGTTAACCTCTTGGTCATCTGACTTGGTCTAAATTCCCATCCCAGTAGGTCAGCAAAACCTCCAAGCTTGGGGCAGGCTGAGTCTTGTCCCAAGTGTTCTTAGCAATATGCCTCTTCCATACATTTAAAAATGTGTAAGTTAGTTGTCTTGCTCCTTGACGGGAGCAGGGGCAGAACCCACTAGAATAGTGTAAAATGGGAAAAAAGAGAAGAGGTTAGTATTTTGGTTTTTCTAAAGGTAAGAATAGCAACAGCAAAAGACTAAGAGTTGCGAATGCTCGCTGGGTGCCCAGCACAGTGCTTTATATGCATGATCTCGTTAATCCTCCCAGCAGCCCTTTGGAGGGAGCGCAGTTATTACCCAGGTTTCACAGATGAGGAAGCAGAGGATTAGAAGGGTTAAGTACCTCTGGGGAATACAGAGCTCCCTATGAAGGCAGAGGCTATTCCCAGGGCTTGGAGTAGAGCCTAGACCAGCACTGTCCAATAGAAATATAGTGAGATCCGTACACATAATTTAAAATTTTTCTAGTATCACATTAAAAAGGTAAAAAGAAGCATGTGAAATTAATTTTAAGAATATATTCTATTTAACCCAATATATAGAAAATATTATCATTTTAACATGTAATCAATGTAAATTATGAATGAGATGCTTTGTATTCTTTTTCATACTAAGTCTCTGAAATCTGGTGTGTATTTTATACTCAGAGCACATCTCAATTTGGATCAGCCACAGTACAAAGTGCCAACAGCAGTATGTGGCTAGTGGCTACCATATTAGACAATGCAGGTCTAGAATCTAGTAGGTGATTGTAGCAGAGACAATTGTGCTCACCAAATATTTCATTTCTACTACATTTCCCAGCCCCTCTTGCAGTTGGGGGGGAGCACGTAATTAGTTCTAGCCAATGGGCTATAAACACTGGTTACATGTGCTGTTTTTGGGTCAAAGCATTTAACTGTCAGTGAAAGACACCCTCTGTTGTGTTCTTTCTTTGCTGTGGCAACTGAGGAAGGCTTGTGTTATGTTGGTGGAGGCATAAGTCAAGGCAGCCTGGATCTCTAAGTTGCCATGTGGTGGGCAGTTGCTCTAGAGACAGACTTGGGCTTTGCAAGGGGGAGAAATAAAGTTCAGTTGCGTTAAGATGTTAAAATTTTGGAGTTAGTTTTGACAGCAGAGACTAGCCTTTCCTGACTAATGGAGTGATGATAGATTTTGGTGAATGAATGAATGAATGAATGAATGAAGGGACGTAAAGAATGAATAAGAACCATATTCCTCCAGGGGGAGGTTGGGCCAATCAGCTAGAACAACCTTAACCCAGAAATATTGGTGTGATTACAGACTGTGCTAGGCCTGGTGCTGGCCTCTGTGCTGGATGTAATTGAGTAGAACCAAGATGAGGTGACAAACACCAGGACACTGGCCACTTCCACTGAGGATCTCACTTGAAGGAAGTTTGTGCCCTGACATTTCCTTTTCCTGTCGCAACATTTACTCCTGTCTTTTGGTTATCTTGTTTGCTGGACTGCACTGAGTCGGGCATAGAAAGAGGGCAACATCAGAAAATCTGTAAGATAAAGAAAAAGTCTTGACAAGAACTTCTCCTTTGGTGGATGAAAGAATTCTCCACTTTTGGTACAGGAAGCTAAAAAGAAATCTGATTTAATCCAATAAACTATAAACCACAATCCGGTAAGGCACAATGGCTGGATTAGGAGCTAGGAGTCTAGGATCTAAACGTTTTTGCGATTAATGGCTGACTATCTCTCAATTTTCAACATCTCTTGGAGAAGTTGTAAAAATTTATTGAATCCGTCGTATCACTTTATTCCTGAAAGTATCATATTTAACTTATGAGGCTGTCAGCAGGTCCATCCATAATTCATCTAAGAAACCTTCAACTCATGATGGCTGGTGTTCCTTTGATGTTGAACTGCTTATAAACTACAGAGATTGACATTTCAACATCCAGAGAGATGATTTCTTAGTGTCATTGCTGTTACTATTCACATTCTATCAAGTTCAAAGACTTGTATAGCCATCAATGCTGAGTCACTGTCATTGAGCACTTAGCATGTACCCAGCATTTCATGTGCATTATCTCATTTAGTTCACATGACAGCTCTATGTGGTAGGCATTATTATCCACATTTTACAGATGAAGAGACTGGCCTCAAAACGGTGAAGTACATTGACCAAGTTCACACAGCAAGGAGTTGGTGGTATTACAGCTCCAACCAAGCTTTATCTGATTCCCAACACATGCTTCTAACTAGGAAACCATGCTGCCTCCCTAGTGCGGAAATGGGTATTGTATTAGTTTGCTAGGGCTGCCATTACAAAGTACCACAGACTGGGTGGTTTAAACAATAGAAACTTATTGTCTCACATTTCTGGAGGCCAGAAGTTCAAGATCAAGGTGTTGGCAGGGTTGGTTTCTTCTGAGGGCTTTGAGGGAAGGATCTGTTCCAGGCTCTCTCCTTGGCTTGTAGGTGGCCATCTTTTCCCTATGTCTTCATGTGGCCTTCCATCTGTACAATCTGTGTCCACATTTCCTCTTCTCATAAGGACACCAGTCATACTGAATTAGGGCCCACCCAATGCCCTCTACAAAGACCCACCTCCAAGCAGTCACCTTCTGAGGTGTGGAGTTTAGGACCTCAGTGTATGAATACTAGATGGAACACAGCTCAGCCCATAGCAGATATGCTGCCGGGTTGTTTTCTCAGAGGTTAGACTACTTTTTACTTTAGTGATGTGGCCTCCATTTGAATCCTTCTGACTGGAATTTCAGTAGCCAAGTCAGCGTCTGAGTCACGTCTGATTCGTATTCATCTTCTTTAAGACTGAACTTGAAGTGCCACCTAATACTGATAGCCGAGGCCTGGGAACTGACTGCCTTTCACTTCAGTGTGTGAAAGGATACATGACAAAGTTAGACTTAGGGCATTTTATTTTATCAACTGTCTGAGTCACTGCTCTTTCCTGTCTCAAAGGACTATTTAGAGATTAATTGAATAAAAATCGCAACACGATTGCGTGGTTTGGAATTAGAGGCAGTGACTCATAGTCTTGTCAGTATCTGGTATAAATTATAAGTGAAGGCTTTCGTGTCACTAACTATAAGGAGGGCATATTTTATTTTGATTGGGTTGGAATGGAAAGAATAAAGGATCTGGAAGAGGCTTTAGGGTGTGTGTGAGTATGTGGGTACGTGTTATGGGGGGGGATGCATTTGAGATGGGCAGGTCAAGAACCCAGAGGTAATGAATAGCCTAAGAAGAACAGCAGGCTTGGCTAGGGGAGAGGTGGGGAGAACCCATTAAAGGAACACGAAAGACCATCTTTGTCGGCCCTGCCAACCTTTTCAGACACAGAGATCTCAATCTAAATCTCCGGGAGTAGTGACAGGCTCTCAGAGTAGAGAGATCCCAAGTTGGCTTCTCTCCTCATTTTCCCAAGAATTGAACTTTAGAATATCCTGAGGCTCAAATTCTATTCTGCTGCTGCCTTTTTCCAGTCGCAGATCTTGCAAAACATTGTGATGAGGGGCTCATCTGTGTCTGTTTTAGAAATGGACATGCATCCTAATGGTGGCTGTCTCAGCTTTGCCCTGCCCACTGGATGTGCGTTCTAGATGGAGTCAAGCTGAGTGTTGTGAGCTTAGTGGGTAATCTCCTGTGTTCTCAAAGCACAAGAACATCGTGTCCAATAAAGATCACGTAACAATCACAGTTCTTTGTTGAGGGCAGAGCTGCCTTGGTTATGCCATGGGGATGCAGTGCAAAAGGGAGGAATATTCTGTTTTATACCATTTTCAGAGTACCATTTTGCTCTTGTTGATGGCTCGCAATGGCTCTGTGTCTGGGCCTTACATGGGATACGGAATCTGACAGTGTATTTAGAATTGTTTATGGTCGTTATGTAAAAGAGATTTATTTCCTAAAGGGAAATCTTCTTCTGCCTCTGTAATTCTGCTCTTACCTAAGAGTATAAGAGCTATACTGCCTGTGTTCTCATGAAGAGAAATCTGTTTTCTAACTAAGTAGGCTGAGTTCAGGGTGAGATGAGATTTCAGCTTTTTCCTCTGTCATAGTCAGGCTTTTCAGAACGAAGCGTTAATGGATGCAGAAACACTTTTATGTGGTTGGAGAAGAATTGTTTTCGTAGGAGGACAAGATGTAATGTTCCTTGTAGAAGTCAGTCTAGTCCTTAGTGTGAAGCCTGCCAACACTAACGCTTCTCACAGTGTAAACACCTCCCCCTTCCTAGCTTGCTCTTCCTGAGGTGCTGTCTCTCTGCAGCTCACTGTTTTCTCCTTGTTATGTAGGCCCCTGGGTTTACTTATTTATTTTTTTAAAGAACATTAACTCTTGAATGGAAACAATGATATCTAACATACTTGATTTTGTATTTGCCATACTGCCATAGAGATGTACAAGCTTTCAACGATTTATTCACTTTCCTGAAAAAGTATTAAAAAGCTGCTGGGAATTGCATTTGGAACTCTGTGGACTGATCTCGCGAGATAATTAGCCATCCATCTGTCTTAGAAGTGCTAAGAAGAACAGAGAAGTTGGGTTTAAAATATGACTCTTTATGAGAGTTAAATAGGGACTAAAGGACCCTTAGAGGTGGTCCAGGCACTTGCTACATGGTTCTACTAGCCCTGGAGGCTGGACTGAGCCCAGGAACTGGCACCAGAACCTTGGGTCTATATGAAACAGGGAAAGGCTATGGTCACTAGCCTACTGTGCAATGGAGTTTCATCCAGTGTAATTGGTCCTCTTCAGTCTTTTTGAAGGATAGAGTAATACTGGGGCTTCCTGTCAAGGTTGACTAGTCTATACTGAGAGCTAGAACAAGGTCAGGGCTAAGATAGTGAGAAGTCTGTGCTTTTGGTATAGGATGAGATGAGGATCAAGTTATTAGTTATCTAGCCACATGTTAAAAGTTATCCTAAACCTAGTGTCTTAAAGCAACAAATATTTGCTCTCACAGTTTCCATGGATTAGGAATCTGGGTGCAGCTTCCTGAGTGTCCCTTCCTTTAAGTCTCTCAAAAAGCTGCAATCTGAGTGTCATCTTGGGCTGCAGTCTCATGTGAAGGCTTGACTAAGGAGGATCTGCTTCCAAGCTCACTCATGGGATTGTTGACAGGATTCAGTTTCTCATGGTCTGTTGGACTGAGGGCTTAAGTGTCTTGCTGGCCATTGGCTAAAGATCTCCTTCAGTTTCTTGCCACGTGGGTCTCCCCATATAACAGCTGGCTTCACTTAGAATGAGCAAATGAAAGAGCAAGAGAGAGTGCCCAAGATAGAAGCCAGTCTTTTCGTAACCTAATCTCGCAAGTGATATCCCATAACTTCTGCCATACTCTTTTCCTTAGAAGTGAGTTGGTAAGTCTATCCAAGACTCAAGGGGATAGAATTATAGAAAAATGTGTCTACCAGGAGACAGGATGGTTGGGGCCATCTTGGAGGTTTCCTACCACACCACGGCAGAACAAGGTACAAATAGCAGAGATCAGACCACATGAGCAGAAACATGGAGAATCCAAAGCTCATTAATAAAAAACAAACTCATAGGAATTTGGGCTTTGGAATAGACAGACATGAAGGACAGACATGAGACAATAAGATCTTATGAGCTAGGGTAAATTTTGCTAAACTCATAAAAAGCTAAGGACCATAGTCTTACACATGTTCATACTCACCATGAGGCTAAGTAAGTACTATGCCTTGTAAAAATTTGTTGAATGCATGAAGCAGAGCATTTCAGATTTTTTCTTAGTTTTAGTGATTGATCTTTCTGGTTTCTTATAATGGTTCAAAGAATTTGCATTTCTTATAGAGTAAACTCAGATGGAATCAGTGTTTCTGTCATTAGTAGTGTGGCTTTGTGACATGTTGTCCAAATATTTTGCCAATATTCACTTTTGAGAGTGAAAGGTGTTCCTACTAACGACTTTGCAAGGTAACAGATGCATGCTAAGGTCTTCCAGGAAACTGGGATGTGTAGTCATCCTAGCTGTTACTCAAGCTCCCTCAACAAGGCTTCCAAGGACCTGGGACAGCCCTGCAATGACTCCAGCATCCTCTGGTTTGGGGAAGACCCAGGAATCCTAAGCCAGAGAAGCCCATGGGACGATTCTCTCCCTCCAGTTGGGGCCACAGCTACCTTATTTGTGGAATCAGAAGGGAGAGAGTTAATGTCCCTTTTTCACCTGGGAATTAACTTGGTTACATTTTCCATTACTCTGGAGATTAATATAATTTTGAGGGTCTCCTGGGTACAGTGAGTACCTATAGTGTCAGTCAGCAAATGATTGTGTGGGTGAGCAACTGTTCCTGATCCAAGCTTCAGTTCTGACTTTGAAACCACTTTACCCTGCTGGCTCTCCCTTTCCCTTTCCCTGTGAAATTTAAAGGAAATCTCCTTTTTCTGTAAATAAAAGTAAACAGCTCATGTCCTATGGTGATGGGGATAAAGGTTCTAATTGGTTTCAAGTATTATATAAATAAAAGATACGGCAGAAATGGCAATTTACCCTCAGCACTTATTACAATATTTACAAAGAGACCTAGATTCTCATCTCAAAATCAATACCTTTTGTTTTTTTAAAGATTGGCACCCAACGTCTGTTGCCAATCTTCTTTTTTTTCCCCCTTCTTCTCCCCAAAGCTCCCCAGTACATACTTGCATATTCTAGCTGTGAGTGCCTCTGGTTGTGCTATGTGGAATGCTACCTCAGCATGGCTTGGTGAGCGGGGCCATGTCCCTGCCTAGGATCCATACTGGTGAAACCCTGGGCTGCAGAAGCAGAGCCCACGAATTTAACTGCTCGGCCACAGGGCCAGTCCCAAATTAATACCTTTTGATGATCAATTATTGAAAGCTGTGGGGTTGCTTTTTAGGCTAAGGGCCACGTCTTGTGCCAGAGCTAGCCCTATTAAGGCAAAAGCATCATGTGAGTGAACCCTCATAACTAACTGAGATATGGGTAGTTGTAATCTTGAATATAGCATTGAGGAGAAACTACTCTCAGACGACATAAAGGCTGGGGCTCTGAACCATTTGATTTTCATTGGCCAGTGGCTCCTAGAATTTCCTGGGGACCTCTGAGGTTGAATCTGGGTATTTATCTTCCGAATCAATGACCTCTTTCCCTCACCCTGAGCCAACCTGCCTTAGTAGGAGAGGAAACCCCCTCATGTTTCCATATTAGCCTTTTTTTGTTTGGCCAAAGGTATGAAACCATGAATTGTGGTACTGATCTAGCTCCATTGAGATTTCTAGGGAAAGTCCATCTTTTTATTAAGTAAGAAAGAAAGATGGAAACTATGGAGAATGACAATAGATTTTTATGGTATTGTCATGGCAAAAATGACAAATTTTACAGTTTATCTTAGGTAATGGAAAAAGACTTATTCAAAACTCTTGAATAGTTTCTTTTACCCCAAATTATGCACA
The DNA here is from genome assembly GCF_041296235.1 of Equus asinus. Lineage (NCBI taxonomy): Eukaryota > Metazoa > Chordata > Mammalia > Perissodactyla > Equidae > Equus > Equus asinus. Next base: position 73,756,816 of record NC_091800.1, read on the forward strand.
GATAGGGAAATAGTGCTTCTTTAATGAATACAAGTAAAAGTAACCATTTAACCCGTAATGTTATGTTCAATGCAGTTGACATGGAGGTGAAAACGATGGGCTGAAAAATGCAAAGCTTCCCTTGGAAGCTTGGATTTGGCCAATTTCTTTTGACATGCATCAGGAGTCGTATTTCCATGGCAAACTCGGAATTTCGCAGCTTTTGTGGCTTGTGACATTTTGATTTATGTGGAGATTAAAAAAGAATGACACCCTGACCAGAAAAACATGATCACAGAATGAATGTGCCACAACTGAAGTCAAGGAGGCTTCTTTCTTTCTGAGGCTCCACGGAAGTCCCTAAGGCGTACACATCGTATTTGTGTCTTAACTATGCCATGGGGCTTTGTCAGTGTTTTGACAAACCTCAAAAATGTCCATCTTGGAGACTAGGCTAGCAGTGGGCACAGAGCCTTGCCTCTCTTTGGATGAGAGTTTCTTGCAGGGTGGAGGTAGCACAATGTGGTGGGGAAGAGCAAGGCAAAAGCTGTAGAGTCAGAGAACTAGGATTTAGACCCAGCCTCGATCCTGGTTGCATGACCTTGGGCAAGTCAATCACTATCTCTGGAGACGGATTTCCTTATCCGTAAACAGGGAACAATGATTAAACCTACCCCAGAGATGTGATGGGTAAATGAAAGAGTGTTCACAAAACGTGGTAATTAAATGAAAGAACACATACAAGCACAAGCGTGATGCAGTTATCAGTAGTTGTTATTATCAGAGCATTCAGGGGGCATCCTCCAGATGGTCTTTGGGTTGGTCTTTTGAAGTATTAATATTTATATCATAATAATATCTGTATCTTTGTTTCCAGACAAAGCTTAAAAGCTTAAATCACGTCAAATGAGGAAAATTATTTTTGTTAATACTTCTGACTTTTCGGGGGGGGGCGGGTGGAGACGGGACAGACTGAGGGAGTCGGTGGAGACTTTCACTGTCATGGGGGTTTCTGTGGTATGAAAAGAATTTGGAGAGCTATTATTTACTTTGGAATTGATGCAACATTCTCCCAGGCTAGCTGCTGGGGCCTGGGCTGGGATTGGAGGAGATCTTCATTATGTCTTGTACTTAAGAAGGAGGAGGTTAAAACCACTTCCATTGCCTTCTAAAATGTTTTCTTGATGCACTAAGTTTCAAAAGCTTTCCTTCTCCAAGATGTTAAAAAATAAAAGAATTGCCCCATGCACTCCACCAAAGGCTGATTGCTAGTATGCCTCTTCTGTCCACCTCAATTCTCAAGAATTCTTCATCTGTGATGTTAACCTTGCCAAGTTCCTGGGCCTCAGGAAGTGAGCAGAAGTGAGCAGAAGCCTTAGTTCACCAGTTGCAGCCAGGTACTGCCTGAGAGCTTCTTGCTGGCCAGAGCCAGTTATAACCCCAGGATCCTTCACTTTCCCTGCTGGTTCCCAGATTCTTGTTGGCACCCCTGGGGGGCTGGCTTCTGGCTCCCATGCCCCCTAGTTGCTGGCTGCAGCCCTGGAAACCCCAATGCCGCCATTGGACTTCAAACACTGCGTGCTACTGGCCCTGTGACGCTCACTACATGTAGTGGCCCTCTGGGATTTCACTTACTGGTGCCTGCCTGTTGCAGCTTGAGGTTGGTCTTTCCCCTCATCCTCTGTGTCACACACTGAGCACTGGACAAGTGTTGGTCTTCCTTGCACCAGGGCAGTTTGTTTACCTCCATCCAATGTGGTCCTGGTTTCCTCTCCATTCTCTCTGACTCATACTTCTGAAGTTCTGGCATGCTTCATTCTTGAGAATGTCCTAATGACTGGTAAAAATAAAAAGCAAAAATCGAGTCCTGTTCCTTCTAGGGAGACAAAGGTTTGACTATCAGTGAATTAGCTGGAACATCAATACAGCAGCCTGAGTCAAGTGGAAGTAAAGTATGTAAACTTTGGGTCAGATAGACTTGAGTCCAAATTCTGACTCAGCTTTGTGCCCTTAAGCAGGACACTCAGGCTCTCTCAGCCAGAATTTCCTCAACCTCAGCTGTCAGTAAGAGACTACATTTTCAGGATTGTTGTAGGGATTAAGTGAGAGAGTGAAGGCACGTAAATTAGCTGGCACATAGTAAATACACAACAAATGTTAGATATTATTATTATTATTACCATACTATTATTATTATTACCAAATCATTACTGCTGAAAAGAACTTAGATACATAACACCACTCTCTAAATAGAGTTTCTAAACAGGATTTCTCAATGACCCAAGCTAGGGAGCAAGGACCCATGGAAGGTTTTCGTATAGACTCAAAATGTTGAAACCTTTAGTAAAATTTATTGACTCTTTCTTGAAGGAGAATAGCTTTTTATTTCAAGGGGGGAAAATGCCCTTGGAATTCTCTAGTTGGTAATGTGAACAAATTCTGATGAAAATAGGAAGAAAGATTGTAGACTCCACTATGGCATCAAATGATGAATCCTGACTAAAAGTCAACAGATGTTCAGCAAATCAGTGATTCATTTAAAAGACTGCCCTATTGGGTTGTCACTGTCGCTCACCTAGACTCAATGAACTAGTCACAGGAAAAAAATCGAATGTGCGTAATTTATCTTTGAGACGCCTTTGTGTCTAATAAGTACACAATGTTTAGGCCCTTAATGGTAAAGATTTATTTTCCTCAAAAAGTAGACAGGTTGGTATAATGACTACTAAAGGAATATGAGACATAAAGAGAGATGGGCATCCTATCAGCCTGGCAGAAACATTTGGCAAGGACGTGGTGGAACAGGAACAAGGTGGGGGGGGGGGGCCAAGATTCCACAGCCTCATCACTGGCTCTATGAGGAGAGAACCCACCCCTCTGAGGATATTGGCATCCTTGCAGCTGAACTGAATGGTTTGGTTTGGCCATTCACAGTCAGACTGTGCCAGCAAAGGAAGAGGCATCGCTCTTTGAGAAAGTCAGACATTCCATGAATTGAGAAGGAAATATGAAATCACTAGAAGTTTTTGATATGTCACAGTAGAGTTGAATACCTACTTCAGAGATATGCTTATGCTAATCTTGACTTCTTTTAGCAAATAAAGATTGCATAGTTTACTTACACAACACATAGACCTCAATGTGAGCGTAATAAAACATATGTGTACAGATTAAAAATAATAATAAGATAAATCCCTGTGTATCAGTACTTAGAAGCTTCCCTTTGAGACCTGTAGTCTGAGAAAATCAGGCTCATTGGCCCATTGCACTCAGGGAAACCACACACCAAGAATCATTAGGTGTCTCACCGAACAAAGAGAAAGATACAGGTATTACAGGATCGGGGGGAAGGGCAAAGTTTAGGCTCAGAGCATCATGAAATCTAAACTGCAAAGTGACCCTGAGGGCCAGTTTCCTTGGAGCCTACATAGTTAAGATAGACATGGAATGCTGAGTCCAGACGCCCCTTATCTGAAGCTCTGCATTGATTGTGAATCAAGAATGCTTCTCTGTTTCAAAGTGGCTTAGATTTCCAGGCCAGAGGGGAAGGTTTCATTCTTACGGATATAATGCCAAGTTTCAGATAGTCTATGATTTCAAAGAACAAGGTTTCTCTAAATTATGTTGTATGTTCATTGGTGATGGAGAAAAATCAACCAGGGAATTGTGGTGAGGAGGTTGCCTTTTAAATAGGGTAGTCAGGGAAGGCTTCACCTTTGAGTAAGGATTTGAAGGGAGCAAGGGAGTGAGTCATGCAGATGTCATGCGGAAGAGCATTCCAGGCAGAGGGAAGTGCAAATGCTGAGGTGAGAGCGGGGCTTGAATGTTAGAGGTTCAGCAAGGAGGCCAGTGGGTGTGGAATGGAAGGAGGAAGGACAAGGGGTACAAGGTTATAGCAGTAACGAGGGGCCAGTTAATGCAGGGCCTTGTAAATCATTGTGATAAATTTGGCCTTTACTTCAAGTGAGATGAGAACACCAAGATCTAACATGTTTTGACAGGACCATTTGAGCGGCTGTGTTGAGAGGAGACTCAAGAAAGGTAAGAGGAGAGCAGTGTGGGGGCTACTGCAATCATCCAGGTGAGAGGTCAATGCTTTGGACATGAGTAGGAAGCAGGAGAGATGCTGAGAGATGGTTAGATTCTGAATAAATTTGAAGAGCTGACAGGACTGTCATGCACTGTGTCTGTTCTTCTAATCTCTTAGTACTCACAGTAGCTATTTTAACTTGCTATCCAACTTATCAAAGTCTAGTTTGTCAACATATTTACTGCACTCTACAACAACTATGGGTCTTATGATGCTTTAACTTTTTCTTTTTAGTCTTCTAAATTTATATTATTGTCCTCTATTATTTATATTCTATCCTATTTCCCGTTCACATTAGACATTATTTTGTTGTATACACTCAATGTTTGTTTATATAGATATTTATCTACAATTTTATCCATCATTATTTCTTCCATCACTCATCTTTCGTCTAGTATCATTTTTATCTCCCTGGAGTATATTCTTTATATTCCAAATCTTTTTAGCTATTTTTTAAAATTTTAATAAACTTTTTATTTTAACATAGTCTTAGAGTCACAAAAAAGTTGCGTTCTTATATATCTCACACAGTTTCCCCTATTATTAGCATCTTACATTAGTATGGTTTGTCACAATTAATGAACCAGTATTGATACATTATTATCAGTTAAAGTTCACACTTTATTCAGATTTCCTTAGTTTGTTTTTAATGGCCTTTTCCTGTTCCAGGATCCCATCTAGGATGCCACACTATATTTCGTTGTTATGTCTCTTAGGCTCCTCTTGACTATGACAGTTTCTTATATTTTCCTTGTTTTTATGACCTTGACAATTTTCAGGAATTTTGATCAGATATTTTGTAGAATATCCTTCAACTGGAATTTGTTTGATGTTTTTCTCATGATTAGACTGGGGTTCTGGGGTTCTAGGAGGAGGACCACAGAGATAAAACACCATTCTCATCAAATCACATCAGGATACTTGTTATCAAGATGAGTTACCACTGTTGATGTTAACTCTCATTATCTGGCTCAGGTAGTATTTGTCAGGTTTCTCTACTGTAAGATTAATTGTTTTTTCTTCCTTTCCATACTGTCTTCTTTGGAAGGAAGTCACTATTCGCAGCTCACACTTTAGGAGTGGGGAGCTTTGTTCTCCACTTCCCATTTATTTGTTTACTCAATCATTTGTATAGGTCTGGACTCATGGATATTTATTTGATGTACTGGGTTTATAATCCAATACTATATTACTTACTTGTTGCTCAGATTGTCCTAGCTTTCGCTATTGGGAGTTTTTTCAGGTTGGCTCCTGTGTCCCTTTGACACTATCCTATCATTTTGCGTTTTTTAGCACTTCCTGAACTTCTGGTGCTAAAACATGCTGCAGGCTTGTCCTGTATCCTCCTGATCCAAGCCCTGGAATCAGCCACCTTTCCAAGGAACCCTTGTTTCTTCAGAATGGATTTGAATTTATTTCTTGTAGATACTGACTGCCTGAGACCCTTAACCTGAAAATAATCTAGAACTTTTTGTACTCTCAATTATTATGGATTCGATCACAGAGTTACTAGAGGGCGTTTTTGGTTATAAATTCTCAGGGGAAATTTTTTCCCTCTTCTATCAAGCACCAACCTCAAGACATACAAATTTCCTCGATGGCTTCTTTTCATTGGCCAGTTTATTCGTCTCCGCCTTCACCATCAGCGTACAGTTCTTCGCTGTCTCAGTTTACGTAGTGAGGCTTCTCTTGACCTCTCCAGTTTTTGGTGAATTCTAGGCCTTATCTTCTCTTCAATTTCCTAACACTTTCACTTATAAGAGTGTAAACTCAATAGATTGGGGTTCAGCAGAGACCCTCAGAATGAAAACCCTAGCTTGTTGCTTTCGTGTCTGCCGTGGTTCCTGCTTTTACTTTATTTTTGACCCCTGTGGATTCTTTCCCTTCTGCCAACTCATTGAAACAGATATTTCTCAAGTTTTACCCTTTATTCTAGTGGTTTCCCTTGGGAGAGATGTTCAGTTTACCTACTTAGCCATTCCACCGGAAGTAAAATTCTAGGTTCATATTTTGACCTTGTTATTGATTAGAGGAGGTTCCCTACCACAGGTTTTCTAGTAGACAGCAGCTTCCATGGGTCAAGAGCATGGACCTGTGGTCATCAACACAGCATTAAAATTCTTCTCTCCTTGTGCTCACCCGGTGTGTTATTAGCTTAGGCTGAGGGGATAGTGAAGAAGAATGGAAGGTACATGTTTAATAATCCAGACAAACATAGGCTTTTGTGGTACTTTGGTGGTGGGAATGTTGTTGAGTTGCGGCCACACAACAAAGATTTTCAGCTGGAAGCTGTATAGTCTCCTTTCCAATGTGTAGAAAGGCTGAAATAAGCACTCTGACATGTTCTCCCAAACCATGGTCTCTCTATCCGGGGACTGTACACATCAGGACAGTAGTGTGTGAGGATGGCAGGGGGTAAAGAAGAAGCTTTTTCTTCTAGCGATTGCCCTGTCACTCCACTGCCTTTGTCATTCATGCTTTTCGGTAGGTTAGTCTCTATTTGGTAGCTCCTCTACTTATTCGCCACCCATTCAAGTCTCAACGCAATTCCATCTGACTTCTATCCCACTCCACTGAAACAGCTTTCACTGAGTCCGTCAATGACCTCTTAGTCTATTCAAAATTTGTCTCCTTCCAATTCTCATTCTACTTGGCCTCTCATCATTGGATGTTGTTGAACAACTCTTCCGTGAAAGACTCGCACGCCTTGGATTCCTGGTTTTCCTATCTCTATGGCCATCTCATCTCACAGAAATAATTTCTTCCTCTCTGAATGGCTTTTCCTTATTCTCCAGCCATTCTCCCATTCTTCTGTCTCCATCTTCTTAAAAAATATAGATCAAGCTCTATGTCTGAGATAGAATAGACAAGTTGATAAGATGGGTATGCTCCTTGTTTCATAGAGCTTGCTATCTAGTGGACTATAAACCTTATTAAAGTGAGTTATGGGATTACACAACAGGGGAACCTAGTCAAGTCTGGGTGGTTGACCTCTAAGCTCATGTCTAAAGGATAAGTAATAGCTTGTCTGTTATAGTGAGTAGCCAGGTATGGGAGTCAGCATGTTCGAAGGTTCATAGATAAGAGAGCATGTTGTGTATAAGGAGTTGAAAGAAGCCTGATATGGCTTCCTCAGAAAGGGGAAGAGCAGTGAGAGACACTATTGGAGAGGTAGGCAGGGATCATGTCGTGTGGAGTCTTGGGAGCCTCTAGCGTGTAGAAAATGAACTGGAAGTTGGCAGGAAGGGAAGTGACTAGAGTAGTTTGGGGCCCATTGTGATATATCAGGAGAGCGATAACGATGACTTGGCCAAGGGTAATGCGTTGTGCCAAATAAACAGATTCAAATTAAGTAAGAAGAGACTTTATTGGAAAGAATCATTATGCCAGAGAGGGAAAGGGAGCTATTGCAATAGGGAGAACTCTGGCAAGAAATCTGCAAGCATCTCCAAGGTCAGGCAGAAAAGGCTTTTCTTTTATAGGGAGGAATGAACAAGACTGGAAAGAACCAGGTGTGGGCAAGTGGGGTGAACGAGGCGCGTGGCATGATAGGACAGTAGGTCAGAGAATGTTTCGCCCTGAGGTCAGCCTATTTTGGGGAGGGGTCTTTAAGTAGGGGCTGTATGCTGACTCAGGTCAAGGGTGAGTCCAAGTTCAGGGACCTGAAGGAAGGAAAGAAGCTTGACTAAGTTTGATCAAGTCAGATTAGTGGGCATTTTCTTCTGATGGATCAGTGGGGACAAACAGTTCATCTAATTGTTTATGAGGCAAAGAACGAGAATTTGGAGGGTCTGTGGCCTTGTCATCGATAAACAAGGAGACATCCATGAGTCTTGTCAATGTCAAACGGGGAAGGGGAGTTCTTTGCATTGAGCTGTTTCCCGGAACACAAGAGGATAGGGGGATTTCTTAATCATTGATGATTTACATGAGCACAGGGCTCAAGTAAAACTCAAATTGTCAAGTGGATTGGAAGAAATAAACATGTTTAAGAAATACCCAGCAGTTGATTTCATAGGATTTGCTGATAGGTTGAATGTTAAATTAGCTTTCTAACCAGGCTCCTTGCACCCTGATTTGCTTCCACATCCCCAAATACACGTTCCACATTCCTCGGGGATAACATATCTTAATAAGTTACAACATGCCACTCATGCTTGCAAAAAGTTTCCCAGCTGCATATGTTTTTGGTCTTGGAATAAACTTTCTTCCTTAGTCAATGGGCAAACTTTCATTTATCATTCAAATCTCTTCTCGAATGTTACCCCTTAAACTCTTCTTAAATGTTATGGTGAAGCCATATCTCTCTCTCCCCAATGGACTTAGTGTCTCCCTCTTTAAAAATATGTCTTCACATTATTTTCCCTTCAATTATTTGTTTATTTGTCTATTTCTTTCACTGGATTTTTGAGTTTATTTAAGGAAGGGGCCAGTGTCCTTAATCTGTCTCCCCAATGTTGATAGAAGTGCATCGCATATAGTTGGTGCTCAATAAATGTTTGTTGAACTATTGATTAAACTATAAGTCCATGGAGATCTAATTGAATGGAGTCTCCTTGAGGCTGTTTCTTGAACACCAGCATCCTGAACTCTACTTTGCCAAGTAAGTGAAGGCCATCTCTCCTCTAAGCTGTGATGTAAGGAGAGTTGTGAGTTTCTTCACCCCCTAGCATTTTTATTCCTTGTTACATGCTTTATTTGCTTGTTTTCAGGTTTGCCCTCTTTACTCTTGTCTCTCTAGAATCGTCATAAAAAGGGTGAGCCATGATTCCCCCATACCTTAGTATGAACGAGTTCATCAGGTAGCTTTTCTCCGCAGCAGGAGAGATTGTTTTGTGTTTGGGGAATGGGCGAGGGGGCAGAAGAACAGGGTGGAGAATGCTGAAGGCTGACTTGATCTGGTTCATGATCTCTCTGGGATAGCTCTGTTTAGAAGCATTGTTTCTTACTAGTAATTTACTACACCCATTATTATTATGGGCATTAGTGTTGAAGGATGGGTTTCAAAATGTGTTCTGTGGAGACTTAGTCTTCTGTAGACGTGCTTCTGAGATACTCTTGTTGGGTAGGGACGGGCAGATGATCAGGGAATAAGGTCCCAGGCCTCTTACTCCCATCCCTGTTCAACCACGGTACCTCCCTGGGTTCACACCTGCCACGTATAAGCCAGTAACCCATCCATACCTATTTCATCTTTATTTTTTTTAATGTTCATCTCCTCCCTGGTGGAGATGGGTTCTACTTTTCCCTTCAACTATTTTAGCACAAAGAGTTCACAACTTATTTCAGCTAAGATGTAATGGGAAATTTTCAGTCGTAATTCTCCTTGCCTTGTTTTCCCTACTAGGCCCCTGATTCTGAATATCGACAGGAAGGGCCTGATTCTATGTCCCAAGATGCATAAAGAGTCCAAAGAGGCTCAAGAAATCTCAGAAAGAGACTAGAGGACTATTTTACAAACCAGGCTCTTTTGAGAGCTGAGGTGTTGCAAAGGCACATGGGGCCTCCCTGGGGGGCTGAGAGAGTCGTCTATACCAGTGTTTTAGCCAAGCAGCAGTACTTCAATCTCTTAATTACTGGGGCTTTGTGGAACATTTCACTTGAAAACAGGGTTCTTCTGCTAAAAGGCGTTTGAACACCACTGGCCTAGAAGATTATCAAAGCCTCTTTTGGCTATAATGTGGCTACATTCTTTCTTAGGAGGGAATGACAAAGGGAAGTTATGATATTCTTTTCACTGTATGGAGCATAAACTATGGCTCATGAAGCACAGATAGTTGAGCTCTGATGGCTTTGCCTTGGAAGGGTAGATCTGAGTCTCTCCTACATGAAAGAGGAAAAAGAATCTTAGTTGCTGGGAATGTATCATGCACTGTACGAGTGTGCATTTTAATGCCAGTGTCAGGGCAAACTTCCGCCAGCTGTCTAAACATTTACTGAACCAAATAATAGCATGCAAGATATGTGGGTTTCAGATATTTGCCATCTTAAAACAGCACTTACTCATTAACTTAATCACAGCTGCTATATGCCAGCCCATGTATTTTGTTTGTAAACAATGCATCTGCTCCAGGCAGCCATCGGGAGCTCTGCTGCGATCATGTACAGCAGGCTGGTTAATGCAGAGATGAGCATCCCAAGTGTTTGAAACAAATGGGGCCATGTCTCAGACTGAGCCTGTTGACTCTAGTGGGGAAACAAAAAGCTTGAGGATTATTCCATCGCAAGTACCGCTCTCAACAGAATTAGATGTTCAGTTTGGAGAAATGTCCTGATGTCCATGATGTTTATTTGAAATGGGACATATCCCCTAAATGGTTGATTGTTTACCCTTTGTTATAGACTGAATATTTGTCTCCCCCCAACGAATTCATATGTTGAAGCCCTAACCCCCAGTGTGACTATATTTGGAGTTAGGGCCTCTGAGGAGGTGATAAAGTTGAAAGGAGGTCATAAGGGTAGGTCCCTAATCCATCATGACTGCCCACAAGAAGAATAGCTGGGTTGTAAAGTAAGCATACATTTAATTTTATAAGAGACAGCCAAACTATTTTCCAAAGTGGTTTTTCCATTCCCATTAGCAACGTGTGAGGATTCCAGTTGTTTCACAACATTCGTCAACACTTAGTATTGTCAGAATTTCTCATTTTAGCCATTCTGTGGGTGCTGAGTGGCATCTCATTTTCCTGTTAATTTGCTTTTCTCTCACGACTAATGATGTTGAGAAGTTTTTCTTGTGACCATTGACCAATTGTATATGTATTTCTTGTGTGATGTTCCTAAGTCTTTTGCCCGTCAAAACAAATTGCATTTTCTCTTTCTATTATTGAGTTGTAGGGTTCATTATATGGTCAAGATTCATGTCTTTGTCTGACATATGTGTTATAAATATTTTCTCCCAGTCTGTGGCTTGCTTATTCTCTTGCTCAAAATCTTCCTGCCTTGCCCCAATGTCTGTAGACGTTTCTCCCCCACTAACTTGCCAACAGCTCTTCCTCCCATCAAATTAGTTTCCTCTTCAGCTTCCCAAGGTGCCATGCTCATTCCTGACTCCATGGCTTCACTTGTTTGGACATTTGGCCTCTGTGTGTTATCAGACATCTCACTTACATTAGCGCTCTGTATCTGTATGTTTTGTTTCGTCACCTGGATGTTAACTTCTTGAGGACAGGGTGTGCTTCTTGTTTTTTCTGTACTGCATCTAAAACTGTGCTGTGCAAAAATACTTGGAGCCCTATACGTAAGTGCAGATAGTTCAGGTCTAGAAACCCTCTGAACAGGAGGCTTTGGAGAAGGTCCTCTTTCGGCTTCTTACCCCAATACTGTTGACCATTTGTAATTTCTTCCTTTCATTTTAGACGTGAAGTTGAGTCAGTTTTGTACATTTGCAGTTTCTCTACCAATTCCTGATGTCTTTTTATTTTATAGTTCCAAATACTTCATTAAGTATGTCCAGATTTGGAAGTGCAGATTACCTTTTATAAGACATTATACCATTACAGTCTGGCTTTAGGGAATTGAGCAAATTGTGTATTCTCAAAATCAGAGTTTCCACAGCATCATTATAATAAATTTTGGGGAACTAATGAGAAGAAAAAATGTACCTTCTTACTCATCTTTTAGTTATTAATTTAAGGTGTCTATGGGTGCTAGGTCAGGTTCTTAGAGGCCATATTGACACCTAAATCAATTAACCACGTAAGAACATTTTGAGGAGAATGTTACTGCTTTTTTGGAGGATGGAAAATCTAAGAGTAATACAAGATGCTATTCGCTTCTTGGGAAATTTGTAATCTACTTACTAGTCCAGAATTTCCTTTCTCTCATCTATAATAAAAACAAAAATAATAAAAACCCTCTTATAAAGTAATATATTTCTGTAGTTCCTTGGGTTTCTCTTCCTACGTGACCATGTTGGGAATTCTGGGTATCAGGGATGATCCATTGGAAGAAAGAGCGAAAAGAATATCAGGAATTTTCAATTATCTATCCTCTGATTTATTCAATAAAAATTGCTTGATTACATACCATGACTGAAAAGACAAGAGCTGAAGAGAGAGTCTGTTCATGCAATGCATGATAGGGGAGCATAGCCCTACATTTTGGGGATAATTTCATGGAGAGCAACTGCGCTGGACTACAAAATGTCTAAATGTCTCTTGACTCCCTCTCAGAAACAGCTTGCTGAGATAAATGGAGAATTGGTCCAAGCACAGCATTTCCTGTCTTTTTAAAGTGATAAGGTATGAATTGGGTTTGTATGTGCTCAGGGATGCAGAATATAGATATGACAATTTGTTTTTAATTTTCATGATTACAGGTTCACAGAAATCAGTTACCTGATTACAAGTTACTTTTCAAATACACATTGGGAGCTTTATCTACTTCCAGAAGATAAAATAACCACGCTGATGCATATTTTCCACCTGTTTCTCTAGATCTTTTCTCCACTTATCACATACCCTCTGCCCTGGACAGCTGACCTATAGGGTCAATATCAAGGTCTTCCTTGTTCTCTGGCTTCCACTTGGGGTTGACCAGTGAGATGCTGGCAGGACACTGGAGGGAGCAGGAAAATGGGGTCATTTTCCTAACTCCTGGCTTCCTCCCTATGAGGTCACTTCAGGTTGGCCACGTCTCTTTACTGAAGGTCATTGCTTATATCAAGGTGGCTTCTCAACACAGCGTTCACCTTCCAGGGGCAGGTAACTGCTTTCTCCACTCATCCCTTTGGCCTTGGGGTGGTAATAGCTCTGGTTATTAACACCAGGTTACTGTACTATTCCTGTGGGTCCCTTCATCCTGGCCCAGGCCTTTGTGAACAGATACTTTTGAAATAAACCTCCTCAAATTATCTTGTTATGAGTGTGCCATCTTGTTAGCATCAGGGCTGATATATCACAGCATAAAATTACATTCTGTTTACAACATATTTATTTTTTTAAAGATACAAATAAACACATCGCGGTTAACATCTGGTACCATTCATTTCATTTGACCCATCTCTTACATACCCTAAAATGGCCTTTTGGAGCCTCTGAGGGAAGTGAGAGGTAATTAATCTCTTAACCTGTGGCGGGGGTCTTCAAGTGAAGTGGTTTCTGTTATTTTAATTCAAAAGCTATATGTGAACTTCTGGCCAGTAAGGACACCTGGGATAAAATAAAGGCCCCTACCCCCAAGAATATATGAGATGTTGGATAAAACACGGCAACAATTAAAAATGTGCCCAAGCATTTCACACACATTATGATGGCAATTATCAAAAAATGGGAAATAACAAGTGTTGACCAGGGTGTGGAATCCTTGTGCATTGCTGGTGGGAATGTAAAACGGTACAGCTCCTGTAGAAAACAGTTTGACAGTTCCTCAAAAAGTTAAACATAGAATTACCATATGTTTATATCCCAGCAATTCCCTTTCTGGGTATATATCCCAAAGAATTAAAAGCAAGGACTCAAAGAAATACCTGTGCACCTGTGTTCACAGCAATACTATTCACAACAGCCAAACGGTGGAAACAACCCAAGTGTTCATCAGCAAATGAATGGATGGACAAAACGTGGTATATACACACAATGGAATATTATTCAGCTGTGAAAAGGAATGAAATTCTGATAAATACGATAATATTGATGGACCTTGAAAACATTATGCTAAATAAAATAAGCTAAACATACAAGGACAGATATTGTATGATTCCACTTATATGAGGTAGCCAGAACAGACAGAAAGTAGAGTAGGGGTTGCCAGGGGCTGGGAGCAGAGGGGCATGGGGAGTTTTTGTTTAATGGGTACAGAGTTTCTGTTTGGGATAATGAGAAAGTTCTGGAAATGGATAGTGATGATGGTTATACAACAATGAGAATGTACTTAATGCCACTGAACTGTACACTTAAAAATGGTTAAAATGGCAAATTTTATGTTATGTATATTTTACCACACAAAAAATGCCCCCCTCCCCAATTTATCCAAACTGAAAGCAAGAAAGGGAAATCTGCAGGTGCCAAAAGTAAGGGCAGATTTAGGAGTCGGGAGCAGAGGCTGGGTGCAAATGCCTTACAAAGGTAGTGAAAGCAGGCATTGGCCGATACACACTGCAAGCAGCGGTTTCAGCCTCAGGTGCACACTGAAATCACCAGAGAGCTTAAGAAAGTACCGATTCCTGGACCTCATCCCCAGAGACTCTGATTCAGTTGGTTTGGGAGTAGCCTGGGCTGCATCCCTAACCAGGTGCTGGGTATTCCCATGAAAACGAATCCTCTGTGTGTATGAGTTTACAGCCAGAATGAGAAATTACATAAGGAAAGGAGGGAGGCTCAGCAGACATAAAATAAAGTATTTTTACGTCCAAACAGAAGAAAAAAGAACAACATAAAATAGAATTTAAAATAAATGTACTTTATGGGGGCTGGCCCCATGGCCGAGTGGTTAAGTTCGCCCATTTGGCTTCGGCGGCCCAGAGTTTTGCTGATTCGGATCCTGGGTGTGGACATGGCACCGCTCATCAGGTCATTGCTGAGGTGGCATCCCACATGCCACAACTAGAAGGACCCAAAATATACAACTATGTACTGGGGGGGATTTGGGAAGAAAAAGCAAAAAAGAAAAGAATAGAGATTGGCAACAGTTGTTAGCTCAGGTGCCAATCTTTAAAAAATAAATGTACTTTAAATGATCAAAGATTTAAAGGAAAGAATAGAAATCACACAGGAGGAACTTGATATTGTAACAAAGAACAAATAGATTTGAAAGAAACCAAATCAAAATTCTAGAAAGTAAAAGGTGAGAGACTAAATTGAAAATTTGAAAGAGAACTTATAAGGCTTGAAAAAGAACGTATAAGTAACAAGCTTCAACATATGCCTAATAGACATTCCTGAATGACAGAGTAGAAAGAATGGAGGAGAGACATGAGGGTGGAGAATATTCCATATTGAGGAAAGATACAAATTCTCAGACTGAAGGAACACATGAGACCTCAAAGAATAATTAAAAAATTCACCCCAGATGCGTCAAAATGAAACTATAAGAAATCAAAGACAAAGAGAACATCTTCCACTCTACCTGAGAGGGAAGACCGATGACACAGAAAGACATGGCTCTAGATTGACAGCTGCTTCCCCACAGCAACAAGAGCTGCCTGGAAACTGACTTCAGAGGTTGAGGGAGAACACGCATCATCCTGGTCATCAAGAGTTAAGGCAAAATCTAGACACATTCAGATCCACAGAGGAAGAGAAAGTGTCCCGCCTCCAGGCCTCTGCTGAAGGAACCAACAAGGAAGGATTCAGCAGCAGGGACATTACACAGACTTTTAAATTAAATCAAAGCACTACCTATCAACACTTGCAGGCGAGCTAAAACATCTACTTCGGGGGAAATTTCTAGCCTTATATGAATGAATTAGAGAACAAGAAAAGTTGAAAAAAATGTGTCTGAATAACAAAAACGGACAAAGAAAAACACAGTAAACCAAAGTAGAAGGGAAAATATAATAAAGACAGAATCAGAAATTAATGAACTAGAAAACAAAGAAATGATAGAGATGATTAATAAAGTTATCTGAAGTTTATATTGCACTCAAATGATTACAATGCAGAATATCTATCTATATATTTATGTATCTATCTTCTCCAGAAATCAATAAAAAGGCAAAAACTAGTCTAAAAGAGTGCAAAGGTTGAGCAGGTATTTCATATGGAAAGAAACGTATGAAATAGTTAATAAACACAAAAAGATGCTCAGACTCACTACTAATTAGGAAAATGCCAATTAAAAAAAATTGACACACTGTTTTATACCCATCAGATTTTCAAAAATTAAATGAACATCTGTCAGTGCCAGTAAGGAAGTGGGGAAGCAGAACCTTGACCCACTGCTGTTAGGAATGTCAATCAGTTCAATGACTTCAGAGGGCAATTTGGCAGCTCGCTGGTCCAGCTGAAGATGTGCACACCCAGCATTTCCACTCCCAGGTGAATTCCCTACACATTCACTGCAGCATTGCTTTTGTTACAACAAAAAATTCAACACTTAAATGTCCATCAATAGACTTATGGATAAATTACTGTCTCTAATATACTGGGATAATATACAATATTTAAGATGAATAACTTAGGTTAGCATGTATTGATATGGGTTGAGATCAAAAACATACTGTTGATATGCTAAGTGAACTAAGCCAGACTAAAGGACAAATACTGTATGATTCCACTTATATAAGCTACCTAGAACAGGCAAATTCATGGAGACAGAGAGTAGAATGGTGGTTACCAGAGGCTGGGGGGAGGGGGAAAAGGGGAGTTGCTGTGTAATGGGTACACAGTTTCTTTGAGTTGATGAAAAAGTTCTGTAAATGGAAATTGGTGATGATTGTACAATATTGTGAATGCAATTAATACCACTGAATTATATACTTAAAATTGTTAAAATGGTAAACCACGTGTATATTTACAATAAGAAATTTAAAAATCCATAATGTTGAATGGAGAAAACAATTTACAGAAAGATAGGTACCTATACTATTTAAAGACTTGTAAAATTGTTTATGATACATGCATATGTGTTGAAAGTAAAATGACACAAATGGATAGGTTGTGCAGCAACGTCAAGATAGTGGTTTCACCTGGAGAGGGAGCGAGCAAAATGGGGGTCTTGGGCTTTAATTGTACCTGTGATATTTCTTAAAACAAACAAAAGTTCTGAAGGAAACAGAACAAAATGTTGACCCTTAATTCTTAGTGGCGATACATGTACATTTGAAATATCTACCTTTTAAAAATCCCCAGAAGCACCGTTTGGGGGGATGTTCTGATCATTTAGTTGACTCTGCAAAATTTGCAAAATAGGACGGGGATTGGGTAGAGGTTGTGAGGCAAGGAAAAATGTCAGGGTCCAGCTACCATATATCTCTCAAATGTCTGTTTACATCTTTCTTACTCTAAAGAACTTCATTACTAGACTTTTCCAGGTATTGTGGTGGACCAGGAGCCACAAGAGTGGTCCCCGTATTTCAGTAAATGAAGGCGAGCCAGTCTTTTGTGGAAGACCTGCCATACAAGGTCCTCAAGTGAGGGAAATCATCTGGTGCCTTCTGGCTGGCTGAATTGCACACGGATTCTAGCTAACTGTAAATAATCATGAACAAAGAATATCTCAGTAGCCAATATTTTTCTCTGCTGGTATCAAATGAAATTCATTTGGTATCAGCTGGAGTTTTTATAGTGCTAATGGAAGTTATTTCCAGTTATCATGTCAGTCCATAAGTATACAAAGGCAGCAATTTCACTGGTAATCTGCAGATCAGTTCGTTTGTAGGGGGTATACTTTAGACTGTTTCTGCAGTGTAAGCTTTTATCTTATGAAATGCGGGGGAATCATAAATAAAAAGAGAATGGTGAAACAGAACATCTAACAAGGGCTAAGGATGGGCTTGGCAACATTTCATATAGTGACTGTCTGAACTCCAAGATGTGGTGATGTCGGGGAAGCCCTGGGCACAATGGGGAGCCCGTGCATCTGAGAACTCATTCTACCAAATGTTAGTTAGCTCCCCTCCTCATTCCAGTGGTGGCTCTTTAAATACCGACAGTTCTTGCTTCTGTGCAGCTGCCATTTGATCTCATTCCATGGGGTAGAAGAACGGAGCTGGAACCATCAATTTTTGTTTTTCAATAAACTCACGTAATTTTGCCATACTCCCACCAAGTACAAGAATGACAATGGAGCCCTGTAAATAAAATCTGCTCCCTGCAGGATTTTAATTATTTATATTCTTTCAGCAAACAGAATCCCCATCCATCATGATGATAGCATGTGTGCAGACCAGAGGATCAAAAGGCAGTGCCAAGGTGTTAGCTCGGAGAAGCTTTTCTCTCTGAACATGGACATGCTGAAAGCCTGACATATTTGTCTCAAATATCATAACTGGTAGCATTGCAGGAAGCTTGTTTTGTACAAAGGACTCTGGAGCCTAATGGATTTTTTTCCCCAAAGATCAAAGATGGAGTCATCTGACTCTCATTACCATGTTATGTGTCCAATTCTTGATAGAAGAGAACACTGCTTTTAGAAGGAGTAGGCAAGAATTGTACACTTAAAAATGGTTAAAATGGTAAATTTTATGTAATGTATACTTTACCACAATAAAAAAATACATAGAGAAAAATGAGTAAGCAAATAAACAGGGGTGAATAAACCTTGGTTAGGCATGAACTCTGGGCCAGGTATTGTAGGGAGTGGTAAAGATTCCTTGGGACAGAGATGCTATGTTAACTCCTTCTTATACCTGCTTTCCCTTATGATCCTTTCCTAGCTCAGCAGAGTGGCTGGATAACAGTGAGCACAAGCACATTTACTGAATGAAATAAAAGATAGTCTCCCTGTTCTCAAAGAGCAGGGCAGAAGGAGCACTGTTCTACAAAAAAACCCAAAAAAACCCCAAAAAACCCCTAAGAGGAATTATGTATCTACACATATATATCCCTTGTTTGAAAGCACCTAGAAGGCATGGACTGGGGCTCCTGTGCACCCTCAGCCCTGAGCCCAGTGCCTGGGTGTGCAGTGGGGGCTGTTGGAGTCCCACCCAGACCTCTTTACCCACCCTGTGCAACCGTCCCCCAGCTGCTGGGAGCCTCGGCACTCACAGCTCAGAGCTGCCCTCCACTAACAGAGAGCCACTCCCTACTCCCTTCAGATGGCTGCATTCTTGCTTAGCTCTCTTCTTCTGTTTTATCCCACTATTCTCCTTCCCCTGAGATCTATTACCCAATAAATCACTCAGATAAGAGTGCTCATCTCAGGCTTTGCTTCTAGACCTGACCAAAGAGAGCATATGGAAGATATTCTATACATATTGAACAAATGATTGAACACTCCTCTGGTAATCTTCCATGGGAATAAAAACATGTGTCAAGGAGCCACAAGGTGGCCCCAAATCTAGATGTTGTAAGAGTGAGATGATTAAGAATAGAAAGTGCTGGCCTAGTGAGGGGTGAGAGCACGGGGACAAGGAGGAACACATTGGCACATGTTTTCTTAGATTGCCTCCAGAGCTTGAAGACCTAGAATAAATCCACATCACTCCAAGCCCCTCAAAATATTGCCATTTCTTTCCCTTCCCTTATCACACAGTAAGATGAGGTTTTGAGACAGTCTTGTGGTAGAGTCAATTGCTGTGGCATTTATTCGTTGAATAACTATATATCTTCTACCTCATTCTATTTATTCTATAATTTATTCTATAATTGCTACCTATACAAACAATTCAGAAGGGCCATCACCTTCGAATAATCAGCATGATTGCCATGATGTGTCTTATGAGTTTAAGTTTTTTTGACATTAACCTCTTGCGATTAGTTCTTCAAGTCATTCAAAATGCCCGGGTTATTTTCCTCTGCAATGGAAGCGGTACCACAGGACCTGCAGGAGCAGAAGCGTATTCCCGTCTACGCCTTCTTCACAATGCCCGTTAGTACCTTCAAAGCAGGACTCACAATTCTGTCTTTCAGCCATCGAGTTGCCGGTAGGCCTCATGAAAGAATGGATCATTTAGGGCTCGACATCCTTCTTTGTTCCTTAACAAAGATCTTTCTGACACTTTGCTAGAGGGCCCAGAATTTCCGCCTCATCTTGTGCTGCAGAGGCCCAAACTTTGGAAACTGGCATTCATCAACATCTGCAAATACCGCTGAAACAACATTAGGGCCCTTGGCTTTCCACAGTTTCAGTATTTTAAATAAAGACCAAGCCAAACCTCGTCATAATCCTGGCACAGACAGACACAAACACCATCACAGCTGCTGTCTTTGCCTCAGTCTACCCAATAGCTACTGCTTCTGGTTGCCCAAGTCATGTTGGTCACATCAGCGTTTTATTTTGGTGGGGGTGGGAATAGGGTTAGGGTCACCTTATATCCTCACCCAAATGCTATATGCAAAATGCAAGTAACTTTTTGTTCACTACATGAGATTAGTGACCGTGGACAATAAATAGAATTTTGAGAAAAACCTTGGTAAAATACTCTGAGGAAATCATTCCTTTGGTGTTGGCGTATTTAGCCAAAACCCTGGAGTTCCACAAATCCCATGTGTGCCTTCATGGTCTTTTTTCTTCATACACTGCATTTTACCCTAGCTCCAAGTCCTCGCCCCAGCATTTTTTTTCCCAATTGTGAATTTCTTCTTTCTTGTTTTCTTTAAAGTTATTTATTTATTTTAAATCAAATAATCCATGAGTACGTAAGTACACGCTTGTAACAATGATAAGACCAACCTTCCCAATTCTAGTCTTTACCAGTTATCTTTTCTGTACGTATCTTCCAGACTCCTTTGTGTGTGTGGGGGTGTGTGTGCATAAACAGAACTTCGCTCCATGGGGATGGAGGTCACATGGACATGAAGAGGAGCTTCTTGGTGGAAGGTCAAGGTGGTTTATAGCAGCGGTCTCACCTGAGACATGCTTTTCAAGGGGTATATGAGCATGGAAATTGTTCAGGGAATCAGTGTTTAGATCCTTAGATTCTATAGGTCCTCTTTCCTACAATTCCTTCCTGAAGAACCTGCCTGAGTTCACAATAGCTCTTCTTCCAAATGATAAACCAAAAGCAGACTCCTAACTCATCCCAAATCTTCCTCATAGATTGGAAGCGTGAAAACCTCTGGGCCTCCAATAAAGGGAGCCCTCCTTTAAATATTAATGGAGGTTCCATAAACCCTTAGGGATTCCTGTGTTTCTCTATCTTAATCACTCTTCTATTGAGGGTGAAATTTGGCGTTTTGGACCTAGGTTAGAATGTTCCGATTCAGATATTGGAATAGTAAGAGTTACGAACAATTTTTGATGAATTTGTCTCCCCCATTGCCTTTCTTTTGCTAAAGAATGTAAGATTCTGTGACAGCAAAGTGAAGTGCACTTTAAGAAATATTGAGTGCTAAAAACGACCTTTTTCATGTATTTAACTATAAGCAATTCTTTTCAGCTATTCTTAGAACTCATCCTTAGTGTGTTTTATTAGCTGGAAAGAAGAGAACTTTGAATAGCCTGACAGTAGGTTAGTTTTGCAGAATCTTTTAAATGTAACTGTAATGTTTCTAGAACTACCGAAATTTTTAGGATACATTCCATAGAACCCTTGGGTAAAACTTATATGTGATTTCTTTTAGATTCAGGTTGTGTTGTTCAATTAGATAATTAAAAATTATTTTATTCCATCATATTTTAAAATATTTATTCTAAGCATAGTCAGTCTCAATCTTACTTCATGTGATAAAATGTTTAATAGTTTCCAATTCTTGTTAACATAAAATTACATATGATAGCTGCTGAATGGATTCATTTTTTAGCAGCATTACATTAGCAGATGATTAACTTCCAATAAAAGTTTTCTCTTAATACTTATGAAATATTTATTCAGATTTGAAGTGCATTTGCATTTTTGATCTATTGTTTACTAATAGAAATTTTGATTACACAATTTGGAGGAATGTTTAACACTTAGAACATTATGATCATGGAAATGAAACAAATTTTAAAAACTTAATTTCTATAAACATATTTTTATTGAATAAAGAATGGTGATGTCATCAATAAAAGACTTCCAAGCATTAAACTATATTCCATTAGGGTATAAATCTAAAAGAAGAGTAATGGTAATATAAATAAGAGAAAGGAAAGGAAATGCAAACATTTCTGAAAGTTAAGAAAGTTCATTCATGTATTGTTAAATTGGTAATAGTCTTACTAAGAACTGTGAAGAGTCAGAGATTTTACCCTCCTTGCAAGCTAGAAAGGTAACCTGCCACAGTTTCAGGGATGCTGTTAGAAGACATGAGACTCCTGGGACAGAGAAAAAAAGACTTCATTATTCAGGGTACAGCGGACAGCATGTGCTTCATGTCTGGGCTGGCCCTCATGCCTGGCAATGGCTGTTGTGTGATAGCTTTGTACTGTATTTACTTGCCTAGGTTGAACTATGTCTGCCAGAGTTCTCTTTCCTGCGTGTTTCTGGTTAGGGTAGCAGATCTGTAGGCTGAGGAAAGCAGCAGCCATTTTGCAGTTCTCGCACATTGTTCCTGATCCGCTGATTTACCTTGTTGGAGCAAGGCAGCAGCTGGGCCTACAACTGCTGCACCTTCCCCTGGATCCTCTTGTAGTTTCCCCTAGGCCAGGTCTGCTTCTTCACCTCTTGATGAAGGACCCTGGCTTCTGCACGATGATACCTTCGCCACCAGGCTCCAAAGCGACAAAAAGAGGCAACTGTCTCCCAACAGGTGGCTTTTAAACCATTATGCAACTTAGATTCTATTGCACATATTCAAAATAATGCCATAGCTTTCATTTTTAAATTTCAACATTTACAACCTGCTAGAAGTCACATTCTTTATAATTATTTAAGCTTTTGAAGAAAAAATTTAAATATCAACTTAAAAGTATTCAAGAGGGTGCATAATTTTTCAAAATAATTTTAGGTGGTATATGAACAATCAAGTTTGAGACTCGTGGTTTATAGAGTGGTCTTGATTTATAGGATGGTTTATAGGAGAGTCAAATTCAAGTATGTGGACTTCTGGTATTTCTGAAGCGCCATGTGGCATCTGCCACCATGATAGGGCTGGGGGTGTCCATAACCGCAATTCCCCTCCTCTAGAAACAGTTCTGTGAGATGATGCCTAGAATTTTACTTTGAGAAGCAAACAATTAATATAATCCTTCCTCACATACACACACAAAACACAAAAAATGGGCATAGCAGTAGGTTAAGTTTGCATGCTCCGCTTCGGTGGCCTGGGGTTCACAGGTTTGGACTCCAGGCATGGACCACGCTATGCTGTGGCAGGCATCCCACATATAAAATAGAGGAAGATGGGCACAGATGTTAGCTCAGGGCCAATCTTCCTCAGCAAAAAGAGGAGGATTGGCGGCACATGTTAGCTCAGGGCTAATCTTCCTAAAAGAAAAAAAAATACTATTGGTGCTGGTGATGACGGGAAAAGTTGCCTGCAAAGGACATGATCAGAAGCAGTTTTACAGAGCTTCTGGGTTGGTGAACTTGTGGAGATTTGGGGAGAATGGCACATCTGGAGAGGGCATGGAAACTCCGCACCCCTTCCCACGTACCTCGCCCTGTGCATTCTTCCATCCGGCTGTTGCTGAGTTATATCCTTATCTAACAAACCAATGATCTGGTAAGTAAAAAAAAAAAAAAAAAAGTAGTGTTATAATGAGAGGATTATGTAACAATTTTAAGAACAGGTGAGCTGGTGACAAGTGTGCTGGTCACCTTGTTTGCCCTAACGATGCTGGTGCCTTCAGAGGCTGCTCCAGGGAAGTGGACCGGGTAGACACTTGGTCAACTGGGACAGTGAGAATCTCTCTCCTGGGAATTTGTGGTAAGAGATGTGGAATTAGAAGACTTGATTTGAGTTATACTTTCTGTGTGACCATGGGAAAGTCCTTTGACTTCTCTATCTGTCTATATCTCTAAAACAGTGAAATTAACAGGGCCATTATGAGAACTAAACCAAGATATGGATGTCAAAGTGCTTTGTGAAGTAAAAAGTACTACAGAATCTAACCTATGATTCCTACCCCCTACTCCCCAAGGCCACTGTTTATCTGCATCCTTGTTTAGGGTTGTGTGAAGAGTGGGCTTGTGCATTTAGCCCCTCTGTCTGTGTACCTACAGCACAACATTTCTTGACAAGGTATTGGAGTGAAGAGGTGCTGATGGCCAGTTGAAGGGTGGGCATGTTGATTTGTGTCTAGTAATCAAGCACAAGGGGTGAGGTTCTCTTGGATTTGTGTTTCCAGATCACATTCTTAGTCGGCTTGTTTCTGTATCAATGTCTGTGAACAGGGACTCATTTTAAAGATTTTCTTTGTTCTCCTTACCAGTTCACAAGGTAATTTGCCTTACACTTGGTCTCTGAGCCTGAAAAGGTGGCCAGACACTTAGGTTCACTACTCTGTTCAGTGGCTATACCTTACCGCCTCCAGCATGAGGAGTGGTCCAGGAACGTCACCGCTGCCTCCAACGCCAGGTCATGGCTCCTGTGTTTCAAACCTAGAGACCTTGCGGGCAGGTACCTAGAGTGATGTTAGTGCCTGGGAATAAACTCTGCAGAGGGAACATTTTCCTCTCGCCTGTTTCTTTGAGAACAAAAGAAAGATAAGTGGCTTCTAAGGTTTCCAGAACCCAAGCCTCTTGCTTGAATTTCATTAAAAAAGCAAAATATTGGTTGATGCAGCTTGTAGAATGTGGATACAAGTTGAAATTCTGGGAAGGTAAGCTTCCAAGTTCCGCAGACATCTATATTCGTTTGGTAGGGCTGTCTTCACAAAGTACCACTAATTGGGTGGCTTGAAACAACAGAAATTTATTCTTTCACAGGTCTGGAGCCCAGAAATCTGAAATCAAGGTGTTGACAGGCTTGGCTCCTACTGGACTCTCTGAGGGTGAATCTGTTCCATTCTCCTCCCCCCGTTTCTGGTGGCGGCTGCGAATCGGTGGACTTTGGCTTGTAGATGCATCACTCAAATATCAGCCTCCGTCTTCACATGGCCTTCTCCCCGCTGTCTCTGTGTTCAGATTGCCCTCTTCTTATAAGGACAACAGTCATATTGGATTACGGGCCCACCCTACTCTCGTTTGACTTCATCTTAATTTAACTAATTACATTTTTAATGACACTACATCCAAATAAGGCCACATTCTGAGACCCCAGAGGTTAAGACTTCCACATATCATTTTTGGGGGATACAATTCAACCCACAAGAATGTCTAAGTGCTGAACGTTTGTCCAGGGGATCTCCCGCCTGAAATGTCCCCAAACAGCCAAGCCTTAGTTCCAAAGTCACGTTTTGTTGCTTCCAACACAACTTTTATATTCTGCAGTGCTTTTATTTTTCTGATTCCTTTAGTGGGAAAACTGTGGAAAGGATTTCTCAGCAAAGATTTAATAATGGGCATTCAATTTGGTGGTGGTTTTTACACTCAGAGGAGAAAGCACTGATCTTGTAACACAAGCATTCATTTTTAATAAAAAGATCTGTGGATTTAAAGCTCAATGATTATCGCCTGAGGAGATATGATGGCCTCCAGTTAATTCCTTTAGGTTGGTGAGACATCTCCTACAAGACCTTAATGAGACCTTCTATGATTTGTTTGATTTCTTTCCTCTGTAGATTATCTCTTCAAAGCAGTTTGGGTTTGTGCTTTGTAAGCATCAGGATTTTTGGATCTCACACTTAAAGCTGTGACTATTGATCTAAAAGATATTTAGGTTTCAAGACACATGGTTATCGAGCTTTTATATCTGCAGATTGCATTTCTAGTAAGAAACAACTGAAAGAAATGTTCTTCATGCTTTTTTGTTGTTTTTCAGTGTGGGAGAGATGAACATTAACCATTTGATTATAATTATAAATACATCAAATATGATGCAGTTTTAATTATACAAGGCCAACTGAAAATGCAAAACTTGAATATGCGATTTTAATTCAGATAGATGCATAATTACAAGGGTACTTCTCACAGGGACAAGCATGGGGAAGTTCACTTTCACTCCCCTCTCCTCCTCTTTCCTTAAATGCTATTCTTGTTCATTAAACCCCCTGGTATCCTTGGAAATGTTCTGCTCTAGTTTTCTTTTATTGCTCATAGACACTAGGAGTGAGTTAAAAGCCAAATCCAACCAGAAGCCAGCGTGAGAACCTGTCGGAAATCTTCACTGTGTTTTTAGGAGAATGGCAAAATGGTCCACACAGTTTCATTTGTATTGTTACCAAGCAAAACCTCAACAAAAGTACATTTCTTCCTCAACAATCATTTATTGAAGATATTAACATAAACATATAAGTAGTAGGAACTGTATTACACTATACGTTTGTAAGAGCTTTCTACTTGGTTTAAAGATTGAAGGCTGCCTTCCTTGTATATATCTTTACTTGTTTGCATGAATCCCCATGTCTACATCCCCAAATAGAGACGTAACTTTGCAGATAGACAGTGAAAAATACTAGGACTCCATATGTACTCACATACCCATAATATTTCATTTAGAGTCACCTTTATTCCCTTTGAATTGAGCATAATTAAATATCTGTTTAGTTTGTTATTAAACAACATGAAGAGTGTGAGTTTCTCATTATCAGAAATAACTATCATGATAAACCTTTAACAAATATACCGAAACTTAAAACCAATGGAATATGGCCTCCTTCAGTGTTCTCCCTGGAGACAAAGGCCAATAATGATGCCATCTCTCAAATTAGGGAGACCCAACAGCTGGTGCCTTGGACCATGAATCTAGGTGTTTCTGGAGACAGTTCAGAGCAACTTCTTCATATTCCTTCTTCTTCGGGCTGATCGCAGAGTTACTTTTATCTGCAGTGTTAACACAATGCCAAGCGCAATCATTGCCTAGGCTCTATATCACTTATATCTGATTTCCATGCCTTACAACAATAATTATGCCTATCATTAAATATTAGCCCATGGGGGGGTAAGATTTATTTATTGCTACACAAAATTCTATTCTCATATGATCAGTTCACATATTTTGTTGTTCAAGCAAAAACTGTGTTCTAGTGAAAAAAACAAATTAAGGGGGAACACTTTCATCAACCTGGTTAAAACCCGATTTGGGACGATTCATGTAATTGCCTAGCAACAAAGCACTTTCATTTTACAATACTGGGTGCAATTTGACTCTCAAAACACAATGAGAAGAAAATTTTCATTCATCTGCTTAAAGATTTTCCACTGTTATTGCAAATGTTTAAGTGGATTTCTCAGAAACACATTGGGATTAAAAACAACCACCACCTCCTTTTGAATTAATGCCTTTTTGTCTTTTAGAGCCCTTTCTGGGGGGAGGTTTTGTTATTCAACACCATTTTAACCAATAATACAATGATCATTATGAAGATTATTTACCAAAAGCGTTTATTGAAAGCATTTTCCTGGATTGAAGAGCTCTGTTGCTGTGGGAAAGAAGTATTTCACTAAAGAGTACCTTAACAATACGAAAGCATTTACACAACCTTCCATGTTGCTTTCTCAAGAGTTTCGTGAGTCATTTTGATGAGCAATCAGCAGGCATTGAGGCTAGTGAAGAGTTGTTTGTAGTTTAACCACCAAACCTGACTTGCCAACACTACCACTCTTCTTAATTACAAGCCACTAAGATGATTATCCTTTGTCATACAGAAGTTTCCAGGTGTCCAATTGTATGTGTGCTTCCAGTTCAGAGAAGGGTAAAAGGGAGAATTGTTGCAGTGCCAACAGAGTGGACAGGCTTCTGGGTCATGTGACAAATCCTGGTTGGCCATTGAATACTTTAACTCAGAGCTGTTCCCGACGCGCCTGCTCTGAGAGCTGGATGTGAGATCCCGATAATAGATACAAGGTTTTTAACCCACATGCAATACGTGCTTGTTTAAGTGGAACGGATGGGGAAAGAGTGCTTTGTTTAATCGACGTTTTTTGTTAACAAAAAATTACTAAAATATTAATCTTGCCTTATTTTTTTTCAATCACTAATTTTCAAACAACTGGAAAAATATATTTCGTATTAAGACGAAGCGAACATAATCAGGATCTGATCCCAAACATCACCTCTGGAAAAAGCCTTCGCTGACTATCATTATCTAAAGTCACATCCCAACCCATGCTAATCACTCTCTGTTCCTGGACTGGGTTTTATTTTTTCTCCCCATAGCACTCAACACTACCTGAAGTGGTCGGGAGTATTTATTGGATTACACACTTATTGTCTTTTCTCTGCTAGAAAGCAAGTTCCATGAGGACCCAGGCACTATGCTCAGCCTGTCCCCAGCAGCCAGACTAGTTCCTGGCACACAGTCAAAGCTCAGTGCGTTTGTTGACTGAAGGGGTAAATTTCAGAGAATCTTTATTCTTTTTTTGGTGAGGAAGATTGTCCCTGAGCTAACATCTTTGCCAGTCTTCCTCTATTTTGTATGTGGGATATATCCACAGCATGGCTTGATGAATGCTGTGTATGTCCACACCTGGGATCCAAACCCATGAACTCTGGGCTGCTGAAGCAGAGCGTGCAAATGTAATGACAATGCCACTGGGCTGGCCCCAAATTTCAGAGTATCTTAGGGTCATAATCAGTAAGATTTTCCAAATTGTGAGTCATGGAAGATTATTTCTATGGAATTTTAATAAATATTACATGATAAAGGGGATCTGAGGTCAAATAAATTTGAAAAATGATGGGATAAATAAAGTTAAACAAATATTTTGAATGTAGGTTTTCTCAGAATCTTTACAGTGCTAATTATTTCATTACAGAGCCTTCTGTTTTTGAGAGGCATCTTGACCCACATTCAGAGCAACCGGCTTTGGGAAATGCTGCTGAATAGAGAATGAAGACAGTTCTGGTTGCCTGAGATTATTGGTGATTTGGATTCTGTACAAACGGGAAAATACTACAGATTAGATAAGCCCCTTAAAGTGAAGTAATCTACGTTAAATGGCCAATAATTTTGTGAAGTGCATATAGAAAAAAGGTGAAATTGTGACATGTGAGCCTTGGGTGTTGTTGAATCCTAATCTTACCACCTTGTTCTTTTCTTTAATTTCCTTTTAATTTCCTGAGAACACTCAGGGCCATGCGGCAAAGTATGAAGACAAGAGAAGCCAAAGTAACAGTTCTGTTTTTCCATCGTGACCTTCTGTGACCTTCAAGTATCAGGAGCTTATCTATTCAATAATAAAATGTCTACTTCTTTTTTTTTCTATGACAGCTTCTTTTATTTTGCTTTTTAATCACAAATGATAGTTCTTGATCTTGGATGTACATTTTAGTCCTGGACTTTAAATAAGTTTTAAAAAATGATCTTTTGATTTCTTTTTTTTTTTTTTACTTTTTTCAGCTATGCTTTTGATATAATTTCCCTAGCCAATGCTACTATTTTATAATAGCACCTTTCCCCAAAATTGAATAATCAAACGGTTTTTCTCCCCCTGGTCATATCCCTCCAGATATTATCCTACACTGCTTGCCTGGCAAAGCGAGTGCATAATCCTATTCTGAGAAAATGTTATAGAATTATTTTACTTCAGATATTCTCTGTGTCATTTTTTATTGCTCAGAGTCTAGTCTAATTTATTTCTTTTCCTTTGGTGTTCTAAAATTACTTATTCTGTGAAATAACAACTTATCTCATCAAAAACCCCCAAATTTTTGCATTTGGTCCTGGTGAATTATTTTGCCACTGCGTAGAAATCTAGAATGCTCCTTACCACTAAATAGTCTAAATTTGTGTCTTCCTCTATTTGCATAAACATTTCCTTCTAGTCTTATTGCTGGTTGGGGGGTCTATTTCTGAGGTTCCTGACTTGCAGACCATGAATTCCAGTGGGTCATTGAGTCATTTCTTGAGTTCACACACTCACTAAATGTTGTCTGTAAACTGAATAAAAAATTCTTGCATATGTATGGATTAGTATTTTTCAAACGTAAGTATACACTTAAAATTAATACAATTGGAATTATTTGAAAGCATTTCCAAATTCATAGGGATTATTTTTAAAATGTATTTTCTTAGTAAAAAGATTTTAAAAGTATAAATACCATCTTATAAGGGCCTAAGAAATATTTTGATGTTAAAGGGTCCTTATTTGCAACCTAAGAGACTCCTTGTCACTTCCCTCTGCTGGTGAGATTTTTACCCTATTGTAGTATATGTTGTCGCTACACATAATGCTAATCCTACATTTCCTCCTATTCCTCTCTTGCCTTTAGAATTTATACCCAGCAGTGAACCAAATGGTTTTTAAAAGTATGGTACCTGTTTACTTTAATAATATTTGTTTATTTTTCGTACAGTGAAAAATGTGTATAGAGCTCACACCAAGTGGTCCTCCTCACTGGCTGTGTGTAAGAATCATCCTCAGGGCTGGAAAAAACACAGAAAACTCCCTCCCACCCACTTCTACTGGATAAGCATCTCCTAGGAGGAGAGGGTGTTTGGGCACCTCTGTTTTTAAAGAGCTCCCTAGGAGATTCAAATGCATAGCGAGTGGGGAGAAACAACCGTGAGCTGTGGGCCAGGCACCATGTTTGGTGCCCAGCCTCACAGGAGTGAAAAATTAGATGTGAGATCATCTTCTCTCAGAGCCTGGTCTTGCAGGCATCTCACAGCAACTTCCCTGAGTCTAGCCAGCTTTTCACCAAATGCATTGTATTTTGAGACCCTGCAATTATTGCACAAAAATGGTTTACTTAATTAGAAAATGCCAGACATAAGTGTTTGATTCTTGGCCTTAAAAGCTCAGATACCAGACTGTCTGGCTCTACACTGCATGCCTGGCAAAGTGAGTGCACAATGCCTGGCACATAGACGCTAATCAATAAATATTTGTGTTGGATGAACAACTGCGTAAATGAGCAGTGCTTGGTATAAAGGAATTGTTTGCCAACTTCAGACTTGCAATTATTTGTAGTGGGAGAAAAGTACCCAGAGGCAAAGTTCCTGATTCACAGAAAATGGTCAGTTCTAAGCAAGGCTGTTCCTATTACCTCTCCCAAGTCTATTAAATTTCAACATAATATAGTCCTAACTGCCAAATATTACAAATTGTCCTTAATTTCAAACAGAATAAATTAAATCAGACTTCATCCTATTGAAGCTCTTACCAGTTCTTTTTTTTTTTTGGTTGTTGTTATGGTTTCATTTCTTTTTTTCTCCTTCTTTCTCTTTTTGGCAAGGCTAAGAAGACTTTAATTCTGCTGCTTGCTTGCTAGGTGACTTTGAGAGCTTTGGTAAAGTTTTGTACCCCGTATTTTCTCATCTGTAAAATGGAAACAGCAACATCTACCACATCCTGTTTTAGGACAATAGATGACATATGATCATGTTAAACATGATACATAGGAAGTGATACCTAAGTGTAAATTGTATCTGTGGATACTCCAATATTCTCATTTTACAGATGAGCTTCACCAACATGCTCAAGGCCCCACAGCCACCTAGGACTGGACGCATGCTTCGAATGTGGTGACAGAGGTAGAGGCCATGGAGAGGGATGTACCTTGATTGTAGAAACTATCTCTAATAATAGGAAGGTGGCAAGGGTAGGACTCTATATCCACCCCAAAACTCGATGGCTTAAAATAGTAAGAATTTACTACTCATGCACCTAGAGTGGTTGGCCAGCCGTCAGCTGGCCTGGAATGAGTTCAGCTGGGATGACTCAGGCAGCTCCGTTCTGCTCCATACATCTCTTAACTTCTGTCAGGCTGACCCAGGCATATTCTCATGATGATGGTGAAGTCAAGGGTGAGCAAATACCAATGCACGAGTGCTTTTCAGAACTTTGTTTGCAACATCCCAGTTACTATCCATTGGCCAAAGCAGCTCGCGAGACCTAATATGCTTTGGGAGTGGGGAGTGTTCCTTGATTAGACCTAGATTTTTCTTTCTATGAGTGGCTTCTTACTCCATTGTTCACAGTTCTTATCTCTGTCCTCTAAGATGTCCTTATTTTTCCTTCTTGGCTACTTCTGAAGAGGGAGTGGAAGATGTACCCTTTGAACAACTTTCTCAGCCTACTCCTCCTTCATAGAAAGTCGGGAACACGGAAGACTTTGTTTCATTGTGAACAGTCTTGGTTCCTTTTAGTCCAGGATACTCCATGTATCAAAAACCAAACCCACAATTTGTTTGGAGACATATGTCTCTCTCTATATTTAATCCCTAATGTTTTGTGCATTTTATATTTCTGTGGGACAGTGTCCTTAAGAATCTTGAAAGCCTTTTTGTTGAACTTAGTGGGTTTACAAGGCACCATCTTAATGATCCAAGAAGTCTTAACAAAGGGTCTCACAAACACATTCTTAATTTTGTCTTTGCCCATGGCCATAGTCTTAATTTGAGAATCTTGTACTAGCTTAAGAGGCTAGAGATGAAAAACAGTTTTATTTTCTAAACTAGCAGAGTATGGCACCTCCATATTCTCTCTAAGTTCAACTTGCAAGTTGTCCAGTTATTTTCTGAGTTCATCTCTTTCTTATAACACTTTATTACACACAGCTAGTTAGAGCCAGCTGACACTTTCAATATTCTGCCTTTAAATTTCTTTGCTGAAGTCCAGAATTTCACCAGGAACATTTTCTATCTTCCATCACATAGTTCGCTACTATGATAACATGGGTCACCAACTTTCCTTCCTCCTATAACAATTTTCTTACCACTTTTTCTAGGTTTATACAACAGTTTCATTTCTGTTTTTCTAGACTCTATCTACCACCTCATCACAAAGCCAAGGCCACATTAGGTTTTTGTTATAATAACACTTCACTCTATGTACCAATTTCTGAATCTGTTATCTGTGCCACAGTAGTGTTACATAACCCCCAGCCCCAAACTCCATGGCTTAAAGTAACGTATTTATTACTTACACGTCTAGGTTCTTGGGTGGGCTTGCATATCTGGAGGTTGGCTGGCTCTCAGCTGTTCTAGGACAGCCTTGGCTGGGATCACTGGAGCAACTTAGCTCTGCTCCACTTATCTCTTGTCTTCCAGCAGGCTAACCTGGTTATGTTCTCATGGTCATGGCAGTGCCTGAGAGTAAGCAAGCACCAATGTGCAAGTGCTTTCCAAGACCCTGTGCTACATTGGCTAACATTTCATTGACCAAAGTGAGTCACATGACCAAATCCAGAGGTGGGGAATTATGTCCTACCCACTAAAAAAGTGAGGCTCTAGGGCAAATGATTAGGGCGTTAGTGCCATTGAAGCACAGATGAAAATTGAGAAAGGCTCTTACCTCTAATGCTGGCCTATAAAGACAGTTGGGTGGTTCGAGACCCAGTGTTCAACTGGGCATCAAGTACAACTTTCCAAATCCGAAGAAATAATCAACTTTTGATACCAGAAGAGAAGGTGAGGGTCCAACCCAGCAGCAGGACACCATGACCATAATGGAGACAGGCCAGACAGCAAAATGAAAGTAAGGAGGTGTGCGATATATGATTTGGGGTAAATTGTTCTTTTATGGAAAAGAACTCATGCGGTAGCCAGGGAACAGTGAGAGCAGAATCCAGTCCTCTGGAGAAAGGGCTGGCCAGAACTAGTAGGGTCTGAAGGCCCTAGTCATGCTAGTTGAGGCTGAAGGTTAGGCTCTGTCTTATAGTTGGGAAAACTAGAGTGCGAGGCAGAGAAATAAGTGGACTCTTGAAATCAAAAGGCAAAAAGGCAGGGGCAGTCACAGCTGAGAAGCTCATCTCTGGCACACAGGCCCCAGGTACACCAATGATAACTGGGTAGAGACTCCCAATTTACTGCTTAACTAAATAAAGATTTTTTTCAGTTAAAAGGAGTGAGTTGAGTCCTACAGTCCTTTACGTTTACGAATCATTTGCACATGTATCTTTTCATTTGACATCCACATCCAGTAAGGGAGGCAGAATGAGCATCGTTATCTCAAATTTTCATATGAGAAACCTGGGACTCAGAAATGGTACAGGATTTACCCAAGGTTACTGAGCTGGTAGGTGATGAAGTTGGATTCAGAATCAGGCATTCTCGCTCCAGGTGCTTTCTACATTGATGCAGAAGGCTTAGCGAGGAGTGGTGTTACTCTGTAGGGTTCTGCAAAAGACCTTTCTAGAAGAAGGATACAGAGGATTCTTTCCTCACATGGATTGTAGAAGTGGCACAGAGGAAAAGTAAAATAATGACGAGAGTCTTCCATTTTCCAGACATCTCTGAGAAGTTCATTCTAGTAAACGCAGATGAACAGATGAAAATTGAGAAAGGACATTACCTCTAATGCTGGCCCGTAGGGACAGTTGGGTGGTTCTGGTGCATTTTTATTTTGTCTTGCTTAGAAAGTAGAGGAATCAAGAAAGGGGGAATTGCTCTACTGGAATAAGTTTCATTATCAAAGAATGGGTTAAGGATGTGGAAAGGATGGGAATCTAGGTAAAAAGTCTTAAGTCTGAAACTGAGAAGGGTGTGAAATTTCACCCTACTTTACAAGTTAACAGGTTAGCCTACCACAGTTATATATATATTCTGACAGGAAACAAACATGAGGTCTGTTTATTACTCACAAAGCATCGTAGCGCTGATTCCTAAGCCGCAATCCCTGTAGAGCTGCAGGATGAGTTATATAACATGAGAATGTTATAGTTAAACCATTATAGGCCAAAGAAAATTAATCTTTTTTCTGAGTGTGGTCAAGGTAGCCCCACTGAGAGGAGTGTGTGTGGGATTAGAGGCTCGGGGGAAGACAGATGTGAAATGGGGAAAGCAAGGATCAACTGGGAGCCAAGGGTACTAGCTAGAATCCAAGAGGATGGACTGGAATCTGTGTTGCTCTCTCACAGCCTTCTAACCTCCATCTTTGATAGTGGAGGTGTCCACCAGGAGCCGCTGGCACCCTTTGTCAGCGAGCTAAACACTCTCCTGGCCTTGGAGTCACAGAAGTTGAAGGAGGAGATTCAAGGAGGCAGAGTTGCTGCAGGCCAACAAGGTAAGCAGGCAGATCAACAACAATGCTGGGGCTGCAACAGAGCTTCTGACCCTGCTGACCCTGCTCTGACCTTCAAAGCCTCAAAAGCAACGTGGCTGCTACTTCACTTCCATCTTCCAAATTGCTGGCAAAATGTCTTTGGCTGTTCCCGAGAATTGTATGTATGCAAAGGAATTCTGGGAAATGTAGTTTCAGTTTAGCTAAGTTGACACAGTCTGAATCCCTCTACCCCCATCTGTGTTGACATGTCCAGTGGACTTGGGAGATACCCATGATTACTCCCTTCAGGAGGATTTTTCATATGGGATTTCAGACTCTTCCTAAATCTTTTAGCCTTCTCTTCTCTGTGGTAAGCCATCCTAAGACCTCTGTGTATTTTTGCTACTCTTGAATCATCCTCTTTGTCTAATTTGTATTCTCTGAGACTCTCCGTCACTCTGTAGCTGATGCGGCTGAGGGCCAGGCGGTACCCTGGCAAATGCTCAGTCAGTTTCAGCTTATGGGAATGAGAACCTCATGGTTCCTGTACTTTGTCCTATTTCCATATGATATTTAAGCTGTGTTTATGCTGAGCTACGTGTGTGTGTTGTGTTTCTGCAGTCGATTGTTCCTCATAAAGAAGTCTATCTTGCCTATATATTTACTGAACCTGGTGCGGACTATGACCCCTGATTTTGAGTAGGTCAGAGTGTTTTCCTAACAAAGAAGAGCAGTATGCTTTGGCACAGCTGCTTTCAATTTTTCCTAGAATGCTAGAAGGAAGCAGACATTCATTTGGTTTTTGCCAGTCTCTCTTTGTCTAAATTGTCCCATTTGGCTTAGCCTGTTGGCTTTGGTCTATTAGAATAGCGACGTAGGAAACTGTTCCTCTTGGTTTATGAGCTTGAACCCAAGTGCCTTAACACGTGCCTTAGCAGGACAGAGATTTACATAAATATTTCTTGGCCATCAGATCTCTGTGAAGAGCGTTTGCACATTCCAGATGTAGGGTATGAATGTGCAAATCCCACGTGGAGATCACAGTTCACTAACTTGTGGATGGGCCCCCAGAGAAAAGAAGACATTCAGTATAATGACTCTGCAAACTGTAGATGAGAGACCCAGAAACCACCACTCTTTTGGCACTGTTTAAAATTTGGGCAAGGAGCCACATTTCTGAGGCAAAGAGAACTGCATTTTCCTTTTCATAATAATAAAAAACCTTTAGCATTTCAGAATAAGCAATATTCATCTCTCAATTAGTATTAACAGCTAATCAGGGTGCAGAGGGTGGTGGAGCTCGTCAAACAGCAGGCAGCTTGTTTTATTTTTTCAATGCTGCTTAAAGATTATTCGAAAAATCTCCTTCAGAGACCGGTGTGCGTGGAGCCATGTACCCCAGTCAGAATTTAAAGTGATCCAAAATACAATATTAATGATTGATGCCAAAGCTCACAGTTTGGCGCTGGGGTTTAATTAGATAAGCATTGCAGCTGTTTTCGGGTAAAGGCAACTTGATGGGACACAAAGCTGTTATGTGACTTCCCATCTACAGGATATCTATTGAAGCGGAAACAGAAGCAAGCTACTAGGAATTAGGATGATGACTTTTTTTTTCAGAGCTGAAATGAGTAGAAGTCTGATTGTGGGGGAGGGAGAAGCATTTTGTAACTAAAAAGGTAGGTTTGGATCTTCTGTTTCATTTACTGATGAACTGAACACTCATAAAACCCAGCTAGTGCAGCCAAGCCAAGATCTGGCAAGTCACGTGTAAAAAGCTTACGTGTGTGGCTCTCTTGGCCCATGCCACTTTGCACATACAAAATCCTCTTGTCTCAAACCCATCCTTCACCTTGCAAGCATCACAGTTGTCTCAGGCTGTCTAATGTCTTACTCACGCAGACACACATCTGTAATAGCTGCTTTGGAATCACTCTCTCTCCCTGAAAACTTGAGAACAATTTAAATTGGGGTTGATGGTGTTTCACTTCACCGGGTCAAAGAGATTGTCACCGTTCCATTATTATAAGAGTTTAGAGTCTTCTGTCTCTCAAGCTGGAAATGACTAAAAAGCACTGTATAGTCTCTGTCTACAGCTTTGGCTTGTGTGTGTGACCTCTATCACATGAGACAGCTAAAGAGAACAATTTATTGAAGCTCATTGTGAATTAAATGTGCAAGACTTCAAAAATGCGTCCCACCAGAATGAGGCTCAGAGCTCTGCACGTTTAAAGTGGTATTGTTAAATTGATCTTTAAAACATCTCTACCCAATAAAAAGGAAACTTGTCTAGATGTTTCCTGTTGTGAAATAATCATAATAGCCATCTATGAAATAAATTCTTAATTGCTTATTGTCAATATCTACAAAATGTGAAGTTACACATGAATGCCATTATTATTTTTGTTGTGTAGATGGAGCTTAATGAGTCTTCTCCTGACTAAGCCTGACTAATTTGTGAGAATTTTGAATAAACCTGACTCTTTCAATGTAAGTAGGGGAGA
Organism: Equus asinus; assembly: GCF_041296235.1. Taxonomy (NCBI): domain Eukaryota; kingdom Metazoa; phylum Chordata; class Mammalia; order Perissodactyla; family Equidae; genus Equus; species Equus asinus. The sequence goes on from NC_091800.1 coordinate 73,793,882, forward strand.
AATGAATCTCTTTGGAGGTGCATTAACTCTCTCGGGTTATTAAATTTTCATTGCCTGCCTGAGAAGGGATTTAAGCCCTGCTTTATTCCCTCTTGTTAAAGGTGTTGCAAGGTGCGCAACTGGGAATTAGGAAATTTGGAAAATTAAGTCCTAGTTTGGCCATTTTCTAGCTGTGTGATTCAGTCAGTTTGCTAAGCTTTGAGGGTCCCTCTCCTCATTTGCATAACAGGAACAATAGCCCCTTCCCTCTTTCTCTCCCAGGGCAATTCTGAGGACCCAGTTGGATAGAACACGTCTTCAGGCTTAGATTGGAAACTGGGTGTGTCTAATATTCTACAAATACACTTGTAATAAATTAATGGTGGCTTCCGTGAAGCGGTTCCTCACGGTCTACTCCACAAAGCTACAGAGAACAGGTGACTGTCTCTTAACTTTTCCCCTGAGCAAGAGCAATGGCTGTATCTGGGTTTCCAAAGCTTTTTTCAATAGTAATACTCTTACCACCTGCCTTTCTTGGGGAGGTCAGAGAGGGGTGGAAGATTATTCATACAGACACAGAGATAAGGAAAACGAGATTTTGTGCACCACTGAATGAAGTATAAGTCAAACCTTGGATCCAGGCCTTCTGGTCCCAAGGTAAGTGTTGTCTCCTTTGTAGTGGATTGTCTCTGCAGACAGTCTGCAAATAAATGGGAATGGTGAGCTATCAAGGAAAAGTGTGGTTAACTATGGAATTGAAGAGTGCAGATATCAACAAAGCAGGCAATTCATTAAAGCAGATCAATAAGTTTAACAGCAGGGTTGCCATGAGACACACTGTAGGTAATTGCCTTGTATTTACATGAGAGTTGGCTATGTGGATTTAAAAAAAATAGAATATGTTCCTTTTAGTTGCATTCAGTAAGGATTGTTGATCACTTGCAAGTGACACTTCTATACTTGTTCCTTCGATAAAATAATTGATAGATGTATGATTCTTTTGTGTCTTTTCTAATTGATGCCAACAGAAAAGCTGACAACAATAAGTAGCAGGATTATTGCAATACCCCATCAAAATCTCTGAGCATAGAGATGGATTATAGTGCTTTAAACATCACCATACATCCCAAAGACAATCAATAAAAATTACTGATGAGAGATTCAATTGATGAACCAAAGCCTGGTAGTGTGCCCAGTGAAAGGTAGGCGTGAAGATTTTAGATAAAAGCAATGAGTGGAATGTAGGAAATGCTAATAAAAAGTTAATGCGTAGGTAATAAACACAAGTCTTGAAATGAACAGTCAAGCACTTAACTTGTAGAATAATGATAATTGTGATGAATGATAACAGCAATTGCTTTTGTTTATTGGTGCTTACTCACTTTCCAATCCAGCGAATAGTTTTTTCCAGAGTTCTAGCTTGGATTCTCTTTTTTTCTCTCCATATAGTCTCCTTCGGCTTTATTATCCACACTAGGACTACATTTACCATTTGGGTAACAATGACCCAACTCAAGTAACCTCCTGCATGCCTTAGTAACCTCATGCACACCTCTGAACACTCCTATAGCATTTTTCTCATACTTCCATTATATTAGGCAGTTGAAACCATGGATATGAATGAGATGGAGATAAAGTGAGAAGTGTAGATCACCTACAATCAAGGATTAAGGAACCCCAACATTTTAAACGCAAAGTAAATGAAGATTTTAGAGACAGAGTAAGTGAGTGGCCAGAAGGGTAGGAACACAATCAAAAGAGGGTAGCGTCACTGTGTAAACCCAAAGGAAGAAAGTGTTTCATGAAGAAGGATTGGTCAACAGGACTGAGATGTCAGATAAGATGAAGGCTGAAAAATGCCCATTGGATCAAGCAATATGGAGGCCACTAGTGAACTTGGCCAAAGCTGTTTTGGTGAAATGAAATGGGTGGAAGCCAGATCTCTGTGGATTGAGAAGTGAGTAGGAGTTGAGTAAAGAGAAACAGAAAGGACAGGCAACTGACTCATCTAGAGCTATTTTAAAATCAATGACACCATTTTCCATTTATTCCCTCAGAGTTGCAGTTAATGCAAACTGTGAAGGAGTCCATCCAAAAAGGCCTCCCATCCATCTGGAGCTAATGATGTTTCCAGCACTCAGCGAGGCTCCTGGGAACCAAACAACCCTGTTGTCAGCCCACCTGGTCTAGCATTTCCAGGAGCAGCTGGCTTGTTCCAGAGAGGTCTAAGTCCTCCAATCCATCAGAGACGCCCCGGTCTGGTTCTGTGGAAATTTCTAGGCTAGTTATTTCCTCCATGACTCATCCATGTGTTTCATCCAAACTTAAAAATGCTCCTCCTGTCACCCTCCTCTCCAAAGTCCCAACCCCTGTGGCTCTGTGCTTTCTTCTCCCTGAACAGATGTAATTTCCACCGTATTTCTTAGAACCTATACTTAATTGCACACAACATCACATATGCCCTTAGCCTAGTCACAGATCCTTCATCCATTTTCTGGCTCTCACTGAAACCTTCTCTCTCAAGTGGACACTCTCATTTGGGTTGGAGTCCTTGCTCCCAATGTAACTTGTAGATCTTTACTCCTCCGCAGTTCTCCTCGCTCATTCCCCTCTTTCCGGGAGCCCCTGGGCTCACTGTCAATCTTTTCATCTCAGGTGTATAAATCCACCCTTCATCTTAGGCTCTTAACTCCTTTTCCTCCTCAACAGACCAGGAACCTGGTATCACCTACCATCCAAATATACCCCAAAGCTCACCACTTCTTTCTGCCTCCACTGCCTCCACCTAGGCTGCATTCCAGGCCACCACAGTCTTTTACCTGTGCTGCTATAACCTTGTAAATCAGCTTTCTGATTCTCCTTTTGCCCCCATAGTCAGTTTTCCATTCAGCTGCCAGAGGAATTTCCCTAAAATGTATCATGTCATGTCATGCCTCTGCTCAGAACCCTTTAGGGGCTTTCCATCCCACTGAGACTGAAATCCAAAGCCTTCTGGGGTCAACCCCTGCCCATCTCTCTGCCTCAACTCCTATCACATCCCTCTTGTTCAGGCCGCCCCCGCCATACTGGAATCCTTGGGCCCCACCAAGCTCATTCTCTCCTCACAGTCTCTTCCTGGAGAGCTCCTTTTGTGGACATCCACATGGCTTTCTCTCCACTCCATTCAGCTCCCTGCTTGAATGGAATGCCCCGGAGAGCCCTCCCTGATCACTTTATCCAGAATAGTCCCTTCCTCTCCTTGCCCCCAATATCACTCTCAACTTGAAGCTGTGCACACCTTAAAACCACAGTTATAATGTCCAGGTGTGTTTGTTTAGGCCTCTTTCCTCCACTAGAACCCAAGTGCCTTGAAAGAAGACGGCATTTGCCTGTCTTGCTCACCTCTGTCCCCTCAGGACCTAGAGCCACGTGTGGCACATCATCTGTGCTAAATAAATAAGTGTTGAATGAATGAAGAAATGACTTCTTTAGTCACCATGTCTTAAGGCCATAAAACAAGTTTTGTGGAGCGGCAGCTTGTTGGGATCTAAACGTAAAATGCAAGCTCTTCTCCCAAAAGCATTACTGCTGAAGAGCTGACTGTCTCAGCATGACTCTTATAACGGTGTGAGGACTCAGGTCTTGGAATAGGCTATTCCAGTCCTATCCCTTCTTATCTTTGTCTTTGATTTGAAGGTCTTCTCGCCTGGTGCAGGCCGGCCTGTGACTCTATTCCCAGTGTCTCAGTCTGTTCAGGCTTCTCTAACAAAGTACCACAGACAGGCCTTATAAACAATGGAAATTTATTTCTCACAGTCTGGAGGCTGGAAGTCTGAGATCAGGGTTCCAGCATGGTTGGGTTCTGATGAGAACCCTCTTCTGGGCTGCAGACTGCTGACATCTTGTTGTCTCTCCACATGGCGGAGGGCAGGGAGGAGGCAAGCTCTCTCATGACTCTTATAAGGGCACTAATTCCATTTATAAAGGCTCCACTCTCATGACCTCATCGAATCTTAATCACCTCTGACAGGCCCCACCTCTTAATGTCATCACCTTAGGGATAGGGGTTCAACATATGGATTTTGGCGGGACACAAGCATTCAGTCTGTAACACCTGGTTTAGAATGGAGGGAGAGCATGTGGCGTTTTCTCCTGTGTCTTCTCTCCCCTCTACCGGGCAGGGTCAGGAGAGGCTTCTGTTTGTGGGTGAAAGAGAGCAGGCCTTTCCCACCTGACTGCCAGCTGGCATCGAGGTGGCTGGCCTCTCTGTGCTTTGTTCGTCTTCTATTTGCAAGGACATCTCCCAGTAAGCCTGAAGGGGAGGTAGCTGTCCAATGACTGGAAGTTTCTCTGAATTTAAAATGTGGGGCTTTTAGTACTTTTGTACTGAGCTTTGGAGCTAAGTTATGATTCTGAGAAAAACAGAAAAAACATACTGAGCCCCAATGTCGTCCTTTCAAGGTAATCGTCAGGAACTGCTCAACCTCTGAAACCCTGTGATAAATTCCAAGCTCTGACCTCAGCCTTCCAGGATTTTCCTCCTCTTTGGCCCCTTCAAGACTTTCACTCTCCTTATCCACCAGCCTCTCGACTCTTCCCTCATTCCCCACCCTGCCTAAACCTTATGGGTCATCACTTCAACCTCCTCAGAGAGCCCTTCCCAGACCTTCCCAGACATGCAGGCTCCTCCTCAGCACACCGTTTTGTTCATAGCCCCTACGACTATCAGCAGTTCTGATTTTTTTCTTTACGTCTTTGTTTCTTGTTTGTTTCCATGGCACAATACCACCAAGAACCCTTCCCTCTTTTGTTCACCACTGTGTCTCTGATGCTTAGAATAATGCTTAGTGCCTATCCGTCACTCAGTAAATATTTGTTGAATGGATGAGTACATTTCAACAACTCTCTTGCCAATACCTCCAACACCTTTGATCTCTAAATTCTGCCCCACCCACCCACCAAAAGGCCAATCTTGGTCCATCTGTCCATCTACCATCCCTGCCCCTACCCAAGCCTCTGAACATTGTTGGAGAAAATTGTGCAATGCTTGAATTGCAGCTACTACCCATCCATGGTCCTGATCCCCAACTTCTGCAGTCCTCAGTCATCTCTCTCCCACTTCTCACAGTATTTGCTTCAAGCCTTCCTCAGTTTCTCCAGGCCCCTCCAACCACCTGAAAACAGAATACATCGAATGAGAATGATCTCAATTGTCCCGTCTCCCTAACCCTTGCCTTCATTCATCCTCAGCTCCTTCATTCATTTCAATAGGGAATGGACTTCCCTTCCCTTCTCCTACATAAGCACATGCTCTCCCCTGAGCTCTCCCCCTCCTCAGGGACCTCTCTCCATCACTCTTGCTCCTGTAGCTTCAGCATCTTCTCTCTTGTTCCCTCTTTGCTACCAGTATTTAAACGTGATTACATCTCTCAGTATTGAACAAAATAACCCCCCCCCCAAACCTACCCTCTCCTCCATGTTTCTTATAGATCCTGTCTTATCTCATTTCTTTCAATTTTCTACGTATATTGTATCTAGTTTTGTCCCTCCTGTTCACACCATAACCCTCTACAGTCTTATTCTAGCCCTACCACACCAAAGAAGCCCTCTTTTCTGGGTCACCATCATATTATGCTGATGGATAGCTTAGGCTGTAGTAAGTGTGAACCATTGCCCCAGCTCCGTTCTTTGGGAGGCAGGAAAGGCCAATGATCTCTTCCATATATTTGCACCACTGAGTCTCTCATAAGGCCCAGGTGGCACAAATAATGACCCAGAATTCCACAGAAACCAGCAAACTAACTCCTGTTCTTATCTCTTGGGTGGACTTCACAAGTTGTCTGGATTCCATGTGTGTCTCATGAAAAGTCCTGAAGGTCACCGTGTCCCAAGCAGCTTCTCCAGGAGTGTGGAAGGAGCTGCTGCAGCTGGCTGGAGATCGATGTTTTGAGTAGCTTGGAAAAGTGCTGTGCAAGCTCAACTGAATTTTTTTGATGATTTGATTTTCACACAGTCATTAAGTCTGCTTGGGGTAGGGAGAAAAGACAAGAGGTAAACATTTTGGAAAGAGGAAGGAGGAATCTAGTGGTGTAAAAGCTAGAGGAAGACTGACAGTGAAGGAGGTCTGGAGGATGGACGTGTTTTGCCTGGTTGCTATGTAGAAAACGCCATAGCTGGCATCTTTTGCCTTTCGCTGGCAGCATAATTTTGCTAATCCATCCTGCCATGTTCCCTGCATCTCACTTCATCCCACCATGTTCCCTGCATTCCAAAGTCACACCATACCAACTGCTAACTCACAACCTCACACCCCTTCAGTTTCCTTAGTCTGATTCCCCATGAGTTCTCTATTGAACTCATACTCCTTACGTCTCAGCTCAAATGCCACCTCCTCCATGAAGCCCTCTGATGCCTATACCAGCAACCCCACTGGAATGAACTTACTCTTGCGTGGTCACCCCAGCATGTTACTACTTTTATTGAGAAGGAACATGGTTCAGTTTAGAGAAAAACTCGGCCTGTATAAAGTCAGACAGCCCTGGGTGCGTGTAGAATTGATGACGTACTGGGTGGGACATTGGGCAAATCACTTAACCTCCCAGAGCCTCAATTTCCCCTCCTTTGGAAAGGTGATAATATACAAATCAGAGGGCTGTGGTGGGGATTAAGTGCAATGAAGAATATCAAGCTCTTTGCATCTGCTCAGTGCTCTGTAGTTGCGCCCCCACCCCTTGCATCCTGCCAGGCATTAGAGTTGGTTGTTTCTCCCTCTCGTTGGATGGAAAGCTCTGGGAGGGCAGGGATCACAACCTTAGCAACAGAATATCCTTCTACAGGCCCTCACACAGTGTTTAGTGATGCTCAATAAATGTGTAACAGATTAAGCCCAATTTTCTTCACACGCTACCTCCCAGGTTTATTGACCTCCTAGTACTCATAGAAAGTGATAATATTTGCATGGAACACTGGGATCACATGAAGGGAATTTGGGGGCATCAATATGGGGATGGGTGAAAAAATTAAGTACATTTCCATGATCTTATATAACTGTGATAAGGGAAATTAAATATTTAGAAACAAAAAATTTACTTGTATAAAACTTTAAAGTATAATCTCTCAATGACTGGACTCAAGAAGTTCACAGAAGATGCTACCAAAATAGAATCAAAAATAAGGTTGAGTGATTTTGAAAACATTGTGTTTTACATTTTAAATCACTATAAAATATTTGCAAATGTTAATAACTGCCAGGACACTGGTAGTCTGTTCTGGGGAATGCTCATTAGGAAGGTCAGGTTTAGTTAATTTTTATCCGAAGTTCCAGACTTGTTTCTAAGTAAGGAAACCTGTGAGCCACAGGTAGTGCCCTGGTGGCAGGCAGGTGGGGGCCAGCACAGCAGCAGGAATCAGGACAGCATCAGCAGGGTCCACCTGCATCTAGGCACTCGGCAGGCAATCAGCAAATAACATCACCTAAATATGGCTTGACTTTCATCGGAGCCCAATTTCCTCTGTCTTTACTTTAGAAAGGAACATTGATCAGCAACTAATGTGCTTTGTTAAAATGCAGGAATGTCCTGACAAGGTCACTGACATGTTTTGGGCATGGCTCATGTTTATCACTCTGGGTTTCTGATTCTGGGTAGTATCTGGGTTGGCTTTGACTGCTGTACCATTCTGGAATGACTTTGAAGGATACTGTTGATTCCAAGGGACCCACTGCCTGCCAAAACTGTGTTCCAGGAAAAGAGATGGAAGGGAATCAGAGAGGCACAACCTCAGGGATTGGAAGTTAGACAGACATAGCCATCTGTTACTGCTCCCGCCCAGCTCACGGGCGGCTGTAATTACAGGGCTCTTTTTACAGGTGCGTATTTGTGTTATGTTTGCCCTCCACTTGTCTTTCTGGGTTCATTTTGAAGCACTTGAGGCAATGCAAGGTGTCCTTTGGCTCTGTAAAATGGCAGGATGGCTCAGAGCCCTGCCTGGTAGGACAAGATCTGTCGTGACATTCTGGTGTGTTTCCACACCCAAGGATAGGAAGGGCATTTGGTGGCAGAGGTGGAAGAGAGGGTTCAACAGGGGTACAGTCTGGCCGGACGATAGATACTAAGCAGACATCTCGGGTTATCCGTAAGATAACTTCACTTCCCCCGTCCGTGCCAAACTGAAATACGTGGGGGCCATGCTAAGCCCACTAAGCCAGATTACAGTCAGAATAAATGAACTCACATATACATAGGCACATAAGTTTTTATACCTTTATAATCTGACCCTACGAGTAGTTGTATACAATGGGCCAAATCAGCTGGGCCTCAATGAAACTTATCTCCAGGTTATGGCTCCATTTTGCACTTGGAAGTTTCCGTTAGGGGAAGACTCAGGATATAAGATCTCAGAGTTCCAACCTTCCACTCTGTCTTGCATAGATTTTTATCACTTGTTTATGTTCTTCTTATATTAAATGCAACACAATTATTAAACATCTACCGCAAACCCAGTGCTCTGATAGATGCTGGGACACAGGGCTGGATAAAATGGCCCAGTGGAGGAAACAGACATCCAAGACCACGGTTTGCCCAGGGCGATGTGTGCTGTAATGAAGGGAGCAGAGGGCAGCATAGAGAAAGAGAGGAAGGGTATCCCACTCGGCATGCAATAGATGCTCAATAAATGTACATTGCTATGAAAGTATATGACAAGGTAAATTTCCTTCAAACAATCATTAACAGGAATATTTATATATATACACATATAAATAATACAATGCTACTTTCATTATAATTACTGTTTTTCTTAGTACCTATTATGTGTCAGGCACTCTTCCACACACTCTACACGTATTATTTCTAATCCTCTCAACACTTTCATTAGGCGTGTTCATATTGTTTTATTTAGGCTTGTATTTATTGAGACTTCATGAGATTAAGTTACTTAAGGCACACAAATTGTCTCGTACTCGGGTTTAAAGGTTTAGGTATAATTTTATTTTCAGCCACATTCATGCTCTTTCACGAGCTCATTCTTGCCAGCAAGTATCTTTGACAATCAAGTCCATGTGTAAGTCAGCACCGTCACACTCTCCTTGGGTCTATTTGGCTCTATCCTGTTTCCCACCATAGGCACCCACCAAGCCTGCACATGCACATCCATGCACACTCACGTGTGTGTGCACACTTTCCTGACTGCCTCTCACTCGTTCATACCCCAGCTGCATTGGGAATGGGAGCCTGACTGTTCCATAAGATATCCAGTGTTTTCTTTCCTCTGTGCTTTTTTTTGCACACTTTATTCTCACTTATTAGAGTTTTGAGTTATTCAACAGTCTTAAGAAGAAATGCTCATCAGTGTGTGAAATGTTAATAAATTGCTTTTTGCTAGAGCTAACTAGTCCAGCTAGTTTTGAAGAAAAGAACGCTAGTTCTCTAACTCAAATCACTCGGTTTTGCAATTGTTTTCCCTGGAATATTAGTTGTTATATTTCTCCTCCATTTTTTTTCTCTTTTAAGGCTCCTTTTCCTCAATATTTTCCTTTTGCATTGGTTGGGATGTGAATATTTGGGCTCCCCTGGAGACTTCTTACTCTAAAATACTGAGCCACTTTATTGTAGGACTGATAAATGCTGTGACTGATGGTGCTAAGATCAACTTAATGACAAGGAAATGCTTATGTTCCAAGGCCAATGATTGCAACCCCTTCCTCACCAGCTTTCCTGCTTCGAGCATGGCTCCCCTGCAGTCAATCCTTCATGCAGCTGCCAAATTCATCGTTCTCACCTACCTCTCTGACAGTGTCACCTCTCTCATCAAAACCCCATGGTGGGGGCCAGCCCGGTGGTGCAGTGGTTAAGTTCACACATTCTGCTTCGGTGGCCTGGGGTTCGCTGGTTCGGGTCCTGGGTGTGGACCTATGCACTGCCTGTCAAGCCATGCTGTGGCAGGTGTCCCATGTATAAAGTAGAGGAAGATGGGCATGGATGTTAGCTCAGGGCCAGTCCTCCTAAAATAGACAGATAAATAAATAAATAAATAAAAATAAAACCAAAAAGCAAATTGTAAAAACAAAACAAAACAAAAACCGTGGTGGCTCGCTATTACCCTTCATGTCTGTTGGTGCCCAAAGCTGTGCCCTTAGCTTCAGGACCCTCAATCTCTGGAGTCTCCCACCTTCTAGACCTATCCAGCATTATGCTGTGAATGCAATCCACCTTATTCCTAGCGCCACTCCTCAATACGTCGGGAATCCATTAGGAGTACGCCAGCGGACTCCGAATGGATTTCTGAACGCTGCTCTCTTTGCCTCCACATCCCTTCCCAAGACTTCCAGCCCCCAACCCCACTCTTTGTCAAGGATTACCTGTTGAAATTTCACTTCTTTCTCAAACTCTTCTTCATTTAATTGAATAATAGCTTGTACTTTGGCAGATTTTATTTTTATTTTTAATTGTGATAAAATACACAGAATGTAAAATTTACCGTCTGAATCATTTTTAAGTACATAGTTCACCAGTGTTAAGTACATCCACATTGTTGTGCAACCAATCTCCAGAACCCTTTCATCTTGCAAAACTTAAACTTGAGAGGCCAGCCTGGCAGTCTAGTGGTTAAGTTCACGCACTCCGCTTCAGCACCCCAGGGTTTGCAGTTTCGGATCCTGGGCACGGACCCAGCACCACTTGTCAAGCCATGCTGTGGCGGCATCCCAAATAAAACAGAGGAATATTGGCACAGATGTTAGCTCAGGGCCAATCTTCCTCACACACACACACAAAACAACAAAAAACTGAAACTCTATACCCATTAAACAATAACTCCCAATTCCCCCCTCCCTCCAGCCCTGACAACTTCCATTCTGCTCTCTGTCTCTATAAATTTGGTTACTCTAGTTACCTCAGGTAAGCAGAACTGCGTAGTATCTGTCCTTTTGTGTCTGGCTTATTTCACTGAGTATAATGTCCTCAAAGTTTATTCATGTAGTAGCATGTGTCAGAATTTCCTTCCTTTTTAAGGCTGAACAATATTCCATTGTACGGACATACCACATTTTGCTTACGCAATCGTCTGCTGGTGGACATTTGGGTTGCTTCCACCTTTTGGTTATCGTGAATAGTGCTGCTATGAACATAGGTGCACAAATAGCTCTTTGAGACCCTGCTTTCAATTCTTTCGGGTATATACTCACCTGTACATCTTTAAACTGAAAACAGTTTCAAAATTTGCTTAAAGAGAAAGAAACAAAAGCAACTATGTGGTGCTTTCAAGTGATTCACAGTAAGGGATGTGCTAATATTCAGATAGGTTGTATCTCCTCCAGAATCCAATGGTGATAAATGACTATTTCACAATGAACTATGAATGGCATCTATTTGTTGACTGGTTCAAACCTCAGAAGCAGTGAGAGAGATACTAATCTGAAAAATTGTGAGTGTGGTTAGCTGAAGAAGTAACCTCAAGTAACTGTACTTTAGGTTTTAAGTGTTTTATCTTCTTAGTCTTCATTTTTATGGCACTTAGTGTAGTTTTGTGATGTCAAAATAATATGTTTGTGGTAGAAAATATGGGAGGCACAGAAATGTGTGTGTGATCAGTTTGCTGGGTGAAAAGCACTTGTGCCTCTTCTTGCTAAGAGATACCCCTAGGTGATTCTGATTGCCTCTCTCACACCCGCCATGGCTTGCTCCAGGTGGAGGGAGAGCTCCGGGCAGCTGGGCTGGAGAACATGCAAGTTACAAAAATTACTTTAATCCTTCTGGCCTGGAATCTCTGCTGAATGTAACTCCTTTCCTTTCAGTTCACACCCGATCTTACGTTTGACTCTTTGTTCTCTTAGGGCAAAAAGAGATGAGAAAAGAGGATCCCAAGGAAAAGTGCACCAAAGGCAAAGATTGGCCCTCTAAGACCCCCAGCAGAGCTGGCCAAAGTGCCCCCTTCCATCTTCCAGGCTGGAGGCCCTTGAGGCCATGCTCCCAAGCAGAGGCCTGTCCATACAGAGACCAGGTTTTGAACATTTTCTCTGGTCACAGTTAATCTGCGTCACCAGCACCATAGCTCTTTGTCCTCAACCTTGACCCCATTGAGCCTGCATGTGGCCTTGAGCTCTTATCCTCAGCATGTGCCATTGCATGTGTCATGGTGGAGGACCTCCCTGTCCTGTAGGATTTATCCCATCTTCCCCAGCGAGGTGTGCCTTATGTAGCTCAGATTTAAAAAAACGAAAGCCCTTCATATTCAGCAAGTATGTTGCAGTTTTGCACTTCAGTTTTCTTTCGGCGATTCCCCAAATACAGATGTTAATATAAGCCTATTTCTTGAGATGATCATGTTAGGCAAGAGAAGACTAGTACGAAAGAAAACATTTGAAGAAAAGTCGTGCCATTACTCCCCACACCACTTCCCTTGTTATTTTTTGTATCTTCATCTGGCTCTGACGGCAAATTCAGTTGAAAAGAGGGCCATCCACCCACTTTACTTCCAACAGCACCATGGAATTTCTCACCTTAGAGCCAATCTGAAAAACTCAATCAACTTTTGCTTAAAGAGCAAATTGAAGGCATCCTTCTCATTTGAAAGTTAAAGTCCCCACGGGATTGGATTGGAAAGCCAAGCTTCCCTCAGTTTTGGCCCCCTTCCTTCTCTCTCTGCAGGGTCTTTATTCTTGTTACCGCCCCACCTTCCTGCTTAATCCCCAGCCGCCATATGCCATCCATGTCTCTGGATGTTTTATTTGGGATCCAGGACTTGGAATTCGCCCTCATTTTTACTGTTATTCACTGCAGGTCGAAGACAATGGAAGTAATAAAGGGATTCCGTTTCCTGATGAGTCAGCAGTTTGCAGAGCAGAGCTCTTGCTTCTCTGTAACACAAAACAAGATGTGTATTGACAGAATACTGATGAAAACTCTTTAAAAGGTTCTTTATGCCCTCCACTCTCCAAATAATCAAGATACTTTTCACTGTTCTATCTTATTTTCTATCAAAATTTCTTTTGGTGGCTTTTCACAGACAAGGCCACAGCTTTTGACTTAAACTCATTCAAATGAATGAGGAGACTGCAGGAGAAGGTCCCAACGTGGCTGATGTTACATAGCTGACAGCAAGAAGCGACCTGCGCTGGGTTCTGTTTATCTTTCAAGTCTCTAAGCTGTTGACTCAATAAGACCCTCCATGGCATCTTAGCAGAAATGACCTGTATTTTTCCCTTGGTCGCCTAAATCATGGTGTTTACCTTACTGAGTGGCTCAGACATCTTCTACACTGTATTGGAGCCTCCTTAATACACCATTTGTAATAGACTGAAATGAGAACTAAGCCAGGCTCTGTGTGTGTGTGTGTGTGTACACAAACCTAGTTCAATTTTCACAACTACACACCTATGAAGTATCTATTATTATCTGCCCTGTATGGATGTAAAAACCAAAGGTCAGAGAAACGACATAATTGTTTGACATCTCCCAGTAAGTGAAAAAGCTGGGATTTGCTCTAGGGTTCCCCACTTACAAAGACGTTGTTCTTTCTATCTATATCATGTTGCTCCTTTGGTTGTAAAAACAATAATTATCTATCAATCCCTTACCCAACCATTTTCTCTCAAAAAACATCTGGCTGATGAGAGTTGCCCAACGGTTGTGAATTCCATTCCTGCCTTTTCCTCCCTTTCCTATCTGGCCAATTTTCTTTGCTGAAAGCACTCTCAGACTATCAAAATTCTCAAAAGACTTCAAACCAGTTCTGTGTATGAGCAGAATATAGAAGCTGTCATAATGTTGGCCACCCCAGAATTACGTTTTTATATACTATGGTTTTCAAATTGGGGCCAATCAACTTGTCATTCACTGAAATGTTTTCAGCAGAGATTATGCTGACACATGGGGATACATATGTCACACTTATAGGAAAAGTCTTAAAATATGATTATTCCACTGGCGTCGCCAAAGATGAGATTATTCAGCTATATTGAGTGTGGCTCTTGTGGATCACTCAGCTACTTGTGATTTTTCCCTAGGCTTTTAAAAAATTCTCCTACAAGGATAAAACAAACAAAATAACATCCTCCTGATAAAGTACAAAAAATGATTAAATATACTGCAGACATTAGAGAAATACCATATTCAATCAATTATAATGTCAGTTTATAAATTTCCATCTCACACTGTGTCTGAAGTTCTGTAATAGGCTTTCTGCCACATAAAGCTGGGCAAGGAGCTCCTTGATTGAAGGTCCCCTTAGGTAAAATGCAGGGTGACTGGTTATTTTTCTTGGAAATAAGACCAGCGCAGATTTAAGGGCTGCAGAAGGGTGCTGAGGATTTACCCTCTTATTCTGGAGAAGTCGAAGCTAGGGCTGTGGGAGGTACACTAAGCTGGGATGAGCTCCATAGCAGGAGTTCATATCTTAGCCAAGGAATGTCTACTGAAGTCCAGACTTGTACATCCAACACCCTTCTCAGCGTCCCTTAGGCGGACATCTTACGGTCAACTTTTCTAGCACTGGCCCCCCGTTTCTCCTTCCCAGACCTGTCTGCTTAGTTTTAGCCTCCTCAGTGTTCGGCAATGCTATGCTTCCAGTTGCTCAGGCCAAAAACTTTAGGGCTATCTCTGATTCCTCAATTTCTCTTATACCACATACCCAACTCCTCAGCGTATTTTGTTGGCTCTGTCTCCACAGTACACCTAGATTCTGATCACTTCTCACCACTATCACCACCAATACCTTGGTCCACGCCACCATAATCTCAAGCATGGATGACTACAATAGCCTCCTACTGGTTTTCCTTTTCTATCCTTGTCCTGGATAGGCTTTTGTCAAGCTAGCAGCCTTGTTAAAACCAAGGGCAGAGCGTGTTCCTCCTCTTTCAAAGCTCCCTACTGGCTCCCCATCTCCCTCAGAGTAAAAGCCACAGACCTTCCAATAATCTCCAAGGCTCCACACTCTCAGCTCAGTTCCCTCTCTAGTCTCTCTCACTGCTCTTTCCCTCCCTCCATCTTCTCCGGCCATAATGGCTTCCTTGCTCTTTGTCTCAGCCACTAAACTTGCTCAGTGTTGGTCTGAGTCTGGATTCATTACTGATGTCTCATCAGGTGTCCTCATCTTGTCTTTTGAGCCTGTTCTAAAAGTCATCTCAACGCTTTCTGGACAAAATATAACCCATCCATCCAATTAATCATTGAGACAAATCAGTTTTACTTCCAAAATATGTGTCTAATTCTCTTTTCATCATCTTCACTGCCAAAATTCCCTCCCACCCCCCACCAAAAATATTCACTTCTGTCTGGTATAGTGCCTTCCAGGTTTGTATTGTCTTTTTTCTCTGCCTGGGTGAACCTCCCAGAGACGTTCTTATTGTTAATTCCCTCACCTCTTTCAAGTCTTTACTCAAAGATTTCCTTTTCAAGGGGGGCTATCTTGACCACCCTATTCAAAATTGCAACCTGTATATTTTCCTATTAGAATGTAAACTCCATGAAAGCAGACATTATTATCTTTTTATTTTTAAGCTGATGTATCCCAAGAACTAAGAACAGTGCCTGGCAGTAGTAGGCACTAATTGCATGTTAGTTTAATGAATGAATAAGCTGGAAAGTCCTAGTTCCAGATCTAGCTTTGACATTGTGGGACTTTGGGCAAAACAACTCTATCTCCTGAAGTCTGATTTTTTTTCACATGTGGAGAAACTAGGGTTTGCAACTCCTACTTCGTGACTTCAGGGTGACTCTCATATTTTTATGAAAACCTTCCAAAAAACAGACCTCGGTATGCAAATGCAATCTGGTTAGGGGCAGATGCTGCAGAGGTCATGGATGGCACGGTGGGCTCATGCCAGTCCCGGAGCTGCCCTGGCTGTCAGCCCACATGCTCAGTGTTGCTCCTCTGAAAAATCACTGTTGCAAAGTCGTGTCAAATTCTAGCTTAGGGCTAATGTGTAGCTGCAGTCTGACTGAACCAGGAAAAATCTGGACCGTGGAAGGACTAGGCAGCCCTAATGTTTACATACTCTTGATAAAAAGCCATTGCTATGGAAACTTTCCATTCTGTTTTACATGTGTAACATTCTGAGAGTGACTGGCCAGAAGGATATAGCTAGATCCATGAAATATTGAAAATCACACCTCAAATTATTATGGACTTTGTGACTTCATCTTCTGTTAATGACTGTGCTCTGAAGTTCAAAAATATTGTTACCTGGGGTTTAATGATTTTTAAATAAGTTCTTTATTAAAAATACCTGAGTCAGAATCACTTGTCATTTTCTCAAACTGATGATTAATGATTAGAGAAGATCCACTGGTACATAGAATTTTAGGAATCCTATTTTAAAAGGGTTCTTCCTCATTTTTAATGAGTTTCCTACCTTTAGGCATTGTGCTACATGCCTTTGTTTGTCTTAATTAAGATTTGTAAGCAGCTTAAAACTAAAATTTTTAATTTTTACTTGCAAAAGTAGTAGGCATTCAGCCTTAAATATAAAGATTTTTCTAGAACGGAGAGAAATGATTTTTACTCATTCATTTATTCATTCAACAACCATCAATTAGACCTCTACTACGTGCCAAATCTTGTGTTAAGAGATAAAGAAACAGTAGCCCACAAATTACACCAGTCCCTACCGTTGTTCATGGAGTGTATGGTCTAGGGGGAGAGAGAAATAAAATAAATAATTAAACACCATATAGTTATAATAATTGTGCTAAATGTTGCTAAGGAAAATCAGGAGACTGAACAGCAGGAGATCTAAGCTGATGAAGAGAGAGGCTGCAGAACCTTCCCACAGTAGGAGGCCTGTGGGAGGGATGAACATTCAGGTGGATGGGAGAGCATATGTGAACGCCCTGGGGTTAACAAGAATGAAAAGAAGACCAACAGTCCTGGAGCTTCTCAGCAAAAAGGAGAAGGGCAATAAACTGGAGAGTACCAGACCATGCAGGGCCTTGTAAACTGTGTGAAGAATTATGGATTGTTTCAAAAGTAAAAGGAATCCATTGAAAGGGATCAAGCGAGAGAGTGACATGATTGGATTTAATTCATTTCAGAAGATCACTCTGGGTGCTGAGCGGAGACTGAGCTGGAGGTGGAGTGGGGATGGGGACAGCACTTAGGAGGCCTCTGCACTAGTCCAGACATAAATAACGTTTTTGGTGGTGGTGGTGGTGGTTGTTGGCAGTGAAGATGATGAAAAGAAAACCCACTGGACGCATATTTCGGAAGTAGAGCTGATGAGTCTGGTCAGTGGATAGATGAGATGTGCGATTTATGTTTTCTACAGAATGTGTTGAGATCATTTGGGAGCAGGTTCAGAGGACTCTAGATGAGGACATCTGACGGAACATCAGTAGTGGATCCAGACTCAGGCCAACGATGATGGTTTCAGCACCTGGAACTGGGTGGTCGCTGCGTGACAGAGGCCTCAGAGATCTGATTCCATGAACACCTTGATGTCCAGTTCACATTGTGGTGTTTATGTACCCCTACTTCCAACTGTCAAGCACAGATTTTACTTCTGTGGTGGTTTATGGAGAGTGGATATTCTATGTCTGTCAAAAAAGGGCTCATTCTCCTCTGTTTCCTAAGAACAGATAGATCCCTAGTTCTGTTGAGATTGTCTATTTCTTCTTGAGTCAGTTTTGGTAATTTGCGTGTTTCTAAGAAGTTTATCTGAATTATTTTAGTGTGTTGGCATATAATTGTTCATAGTATTCTCTTATAATTCTTTGAATTTCTGTAAGGTCTGTAATAATTTATTAATTTTAAAAAATTAATCATTTATGATGTTGGTTATTTTCATCTTCTCTCTTTTTTCTGTATTTCTTTTAGTCTAGCTAAAAGTTTGTCAATTTTGTTGATCTTTTCAAGGAACCAGCTTCTGATTTCCTTGATTCTCTCTATTATTTCTCTATGTTCTATTTTCTTTATCTCTACTCTAATCTTTATTATTTCCTTCCTTCTTCGGGCTTTGGGCTTATTTTGTTCTTTTCCTAGTTTCTTAAGATGTAAAGTTAGGTTGTTGATTTGAGATTTTTCTATTATTTTTTTAATGTAGTTGTTCACAGCTATGGATTTTCTCTGAGCAATGCTTTCACTGCATTCCATATGTTTTAGCATGTTGTGTTTTCATTTTCATTTGTCTCAAGGTACTTTCTAATTTCCCTAGTGATTTCTTCTTTAACCCATTGGTTGTTTGAGTATGTTGTTTAATTTCCATTTATTTGAGATTTTCCAGTTTTCCTTCTGTTATTTATTTCTAGCTTCATTCCATTGTGGTTAGAGAAGCTACTCTAATGATTTCAATCTTTTTAAATTCACTGCTTTAAGATATATAGTATATCCTGGGGAATGTTCCATGCGCACTTGAGAAGAATGTGTGTTCTGATGCTATGGGTCAGAGTATTCTGTATATGTCTGCTAGGTCTAGTTGGTTTATAGTGTTATTCAGGTCCTCTAATTCATTATTGATCTTCTGTCCAAATGTTCTATCCATTAGTGAAAGTGGAGGGTATTGAAGGCTCCATCTATTATTGTAGATCTGTCTATTTCTCCCTTCAATTTGGTCAATGTTTGCTTCATATATCTTGGGTCTCCTTTGTTTAGTGCATAGATGTGTTTAATTACTATATATTTTTGATGGAGTCACCCTTTTGTCAATATATAATGTCCTTCTTTAACTTAAAATCTATTTTATCTGATAGTCATATAGCCGCCCCAACTCTCTTTTGGTTACTATTTTCAGGAAATATCTTTATTATCCTTTCACTTTCAACCTATTTGTGTCTTTGAGTCTAAAGTAGGTCCCTCGTAAGCAGCAAACACTTGGATCATTTTATTTTAAATCCATCTTGCCTTCTCTGTCTTTTAATTGGTGAATTTAATTCATTTACATTTAAAGTGACTACTGATGATGCAGGACTTACTTCTGCCATTTTGCTATTTGTTTTTTATAGGTCTTATATATTTTTTGCTTATCATTTTCTCCAATACTGCCTTATTTTGTTTTTGATTTTTTTCCTAGTGAACAGTTTTGATTCTCTCTTCATTTCATTTTCTGTGTATTTTAAAATATACTTTCATAGTGGTTACCAAGGGAATTACAGTTAACATCCTAAATTAATGCCAATCTAGTTTGAATTGATACCAACTTAACTTCAACAATGTTGAATACGTTAACTCCACTCCTATCCAGCTCTATACCTCCCTTTAGGTTGTTATTGTCACAAATTTCATCTTTATACATTGTGGGTCCCTTAGCACACATTTAAAATTATTGTTTTATGCATTTGCATCTTAAATTATAGTGGAAACAAAAGAGGAGTTACAAACTAAAAATACAATAATACTAGCTTTTATATTTACCAATGTCATTTTTCTTTTGGTTAATTTTTTTTAAACTGCCATGCTCAAGTTTGCCTTAAAATATTGGGCATGTTTGGCTCATGTCAGCTGTCAGGCTTCAGCTCATGGTGACTAGCTCACAGAGTCAGCCAGTGTGTTGGTGGCAACAGTCATACATTCATAAAGAATGTGGAGGGCTTTGCTTTCAGGTATCTACACCCACAATTTGCCCTGGTTTTACTCAGATTCTACTTTTTAAAAGGAGAAATCTGTGCTTTTCTCTCTTCTTTTTTCTGTCCTCTCTTCCTGTCTCTTTTGCTTTTAGCTTTCCTTCTTTCTCCATGGAGAGTAGACACCTAGTTCCGCACTTGTGAGCAAAGGAGTTATCTGTGACTTTCAGTTGAATTCTCCCTGTTTTGAGCCTCATGTCTCATCTCTGCATTTTGCTGTCCCCACCGTCTCTCAGTTAGAGAACCTCTGGAGCCCTACTGTCTCTCCTCTGCTGTGTTCCTCCACCTTGCTCTGTCAGTTACTGAGACTACATCTGCTTCCACAGTACAGGAATTATTGAAATCTCTTGTCAACTGACAAATCACCTCACATAGTCACTTCTTGCTGTGAGTTCTATTAATCAGTCTTTGCTCCAATAATGCTGTTAACAAACAACCATACTATTTTGCAGTGACTTAAAACAACAAACTTTTTTTCTCACTCATGAATCTATTGGTCAATTGTGGAAGTTTCTGAAACTGTGTTCCAATTATTTTATTCCTTTAACATATTCTTATTTTAATGTCTCTTTCAAATGTTTCTTTTTTCCTGCAATCATATTTTATAGGAAATCCATTTAAAACTAATTTTAAACAAATTTGCTCAAGTCTATTTGTGTTGCCATTCAGCGATCTTGTTTTTGAACCGGGTGTAGCAGAATAACTGGAGGCAGTAACATCTGTGGCCGCTGTTGCAGAATTGTCCTTTCTAGTCAATCTTCAAAGCTTCTAATAAAGTGTCATAAAAGAAAAAAGGTAAAACAATGGTCTCCATCCAACCTGCATATAAGGTTATTGGAGCAGTTTGCTGTGTAAACAAGAACGCTTTAGCCCTCTGTCAGATGGCTCATTTACCTGGAAGGCTTGAGGGCTGAAGAATGTTAGCTCAGACACACAAAGTTGTGCCTGAGCTTACTCCAGGCAAAGTGAGAAGCAGCTGTTCCCTACCTAGTTACCTGAGGCTTACAGTGTCTGATCCCCTTGCCCCTCTGTTCTGAGGGAGGAGGGAATGTCATCATCATGACGTTCTCAATGATGGACGTAACTTTGTTAGCCCTTCCAGGACTATTTGCATTTTGGCAGGAATCGAGGTCTTATGCTGAAGAAATGAGGGAATATCGTTTTTAATACCAGACAATGTAGAAGGACAGATAAAGAGATGCCTTTCCAAATACTATCATATTCAGGGGACAGAATCAAAAGTATTGTCAGTCTTTCTAGACTTCATGTATCAATTTCCCTTCTCAAGTTTGTCCTTTTCTATAATCTAGTTCCTAGATGTCAAATAGGAGCCTTACATGCTATTTGGGGTGGAAAAATAGGTCCTGTATTGTTCTCCATAAATAACGCAGCTTGGGCCAGTAAACAGTAGGTAGAGAATTGTACCTGTGGGTTGTATTTTCAGATTGTTGCTTTTATTGTCCAGGTCTAGTTCATTGCTTGCCTTGCTTACATTTTTCCAGCTTTGACTTATGAGCTTTTGATAATTTGTCTGTCTTGGGAATATTTATTCATAATTGACATCACTCTCACTTAACGAAAGGATTTGAGCAGCTCACAGTAGAGATACCATAACAACACTTTAAAAATAGAAGTCAGAAATCAGAAGCTATGTAGCAGAGGCAGCATTACAAACAACGGGCTTTGAAGTCAGACACACCTAGGAAGATTAACCTCTCTCAGTCTCAGTCCCTTGTCTGTAAACTGCAAACAACTATCGTACCTACACCCTGGGTTTATTATGACCAAGTATTTAGCTTGATGCTAGCACATTGACATGACTAAAAAAATAGAAGTTATTGTTGTCATGTGGACAAAAGAGCAAATAAATATAGCAAACTGTCAGGCTTCTCTAGTTCTGATGATTTTACTTTTTTAAAAAAATATTTAACATTTTTTTTTAAAGACTGGCACCTGAGCTAACATCTCTTGCCAATCTTTCTTTTTATCCTTCTTCTTCCCAAAGGCCCCCAGTACACAGCCGTATATTCTGGTTTTAGGTCCTTCTGGTTGTGCCATTTGACTTTTTAACTCATGTTCTTGGATGGCCAGACAAAAATGTGAATACATTAAATTAGGTAATCCCTGAAGTTTTATGGAATGTGGCTTTTGTTGTCCAAGCCTCTCCTGCTTACCACAGCACAATCCCAAGAATTTATGTTGTTCAAAAAAGGCATGGAATTCCCAAACAGCATTCTTATTAAGGACAAGTGGAAGCTGGGGTGGGAGTAATAACTAAAATTTAATGAGTGCCTACTTTATACTGAGACCTGTTTTAGGAAATGAGCATATTTGATTGCATTAAATACTCTCAATAATTCTGTCAAATTGATATTGCTCATCTCCCATTTATGGATGAATAAATCAAACTTAAGAAATTTAACTAAATTCACAGAGTCACTTAAACATTTAGGTCTAGAATTTGAACCCAGGTCTAACCCATGCCAAAGCCTATGGTCTTTCTATGCCAACATCCACCTACCTTGCTGACTTCAAGGATTAAGTCAACAGGTGATCAGAGCGTCTGCAAAATGTCTGGTTACACCTAGACCACTTAGTTTTAAAAAATATTTTGTCTTCACTGACGTTGGCTGAAGACATAAAGAGATTTCCGGGGTCAGTTTCTCACTGACCACTGATTTTATGTCTTTCATCTTCCTGGAGCTCTTCATATTAGATATTTTCTCTAGCTTTTTCAGGATTCAAAGGAAGCATGATAGTGAGCTGTGTATTCTAATATCTAGAATATGCTGAAATCCACCAGTAGGACATGCATGATTTTAGTAGAAAAAAGGAAAGCAGATTGCAGTTCATTTCTCCTGTAATCTCACTCCTCTTTGTGTGTGTGTGTGTGTCTGTGTCTGTGTGTGTGTCCCTGGCAGCTTGACCCCCCTCCTGAAATTGTGGCTTTTTTGGTTGTTGTCATTTTTGTTCCTTTCTTTCTTGGAAGAGATAAATTTCTAGTCTATTTGCCTTTTGAAAACTCTCTCCCTTATAAATCTATCAACATACCTTCATCTTCCACCCACTGCAGTTACCTCTTCAAAGTATCCCCCCATGGTGACAACAGCTGAGTCAAAACCATCTGCTAGAGCTTTCGTGTCCACCCACACATTTGATAGCATAATATTATTTCCATTATGTGATTAAAGAAAGGAAATATTATCATAGCTGAATGGAAAATGTTCTTTCCAACAGCACTTCTACTGAAGTGCCAGAAAGTGTTCTCCATATGTTGATCCATAAAAACACGAGAAATACTGTTTAAACCTGGAGGCACCTGGAGTTCCTTTTAAGTTTGGCAACACATCCCAGGCTCTCTTTGCACTCTTCTAGTCATTTTTCTAAGTACTCACCTAGTTGAATGACTTGAGAAAAAAGGGCAAAGATTTACTGAGCCCAGTGGTGATGGTCAAGCTACAGGATGGGAGAAAATATTTGCAACATATACATCAAACAACAGGTTTGCATCTAGAATATGTAAAAACAGAAAAAAAAATCTCATAACTACAAAATAAGATGATAACTTAGCAACAAACAACATAGGCAAAAGATTTGAACAGATACTAGACAAAAGAAGATGTGGGAATGACCAACAAGTGCATAAAAACATGTTCAACATTGTTAACCATTGGGGAAATCCAAATTAAAACCACAATGAGATACTCCTGTATGCTCAATAAAAAGGCTATTATTAAAAAGACTGACAATATCCACTGTTGGTGAGCAGGTGGAGTAACTGGAATGCTCCCACATTGTTGGTGGGAATATAAAATGGTACGGCCAAGTTGGAAAGAGTTTAACAGGTTCTTAAAATGTTTAAGCATACACTAATATATAACTGAATCCCATACCTCTTGGTATTTACCAGAGAAAAATGAAAACTACACCCGCACAAAGACTTTTATAGGAATGCTCATAGCAACTTTATTTTTAATAGCGCCAAACTGGAAGCAACCTGTATGTCCATTGACAGGTGATTGGATAAACAAAATGTGGTCTATCCATACAAGGGGATAACATTCAGCAATAAAAAGGATCAAACAACTGATATATGCAACAAAACGGGTAAATCTTAAAATCATTATACTGAGTACATACTACATACGAGTAACATGCTGGATCATCTTTCATGTGAGAGAGAGAAACAGCAGGAGAGGACACCTGGCACGTGCAAAATCAGTGAACTCAGGAATAGTAGCTTCTATAACAATAGAAGACATCACTCAAACAGCCAGAATAAAAGAGGGGGAAATTGGTGGCCATAGGTACTAGTGAATGCAACTGAAGCGAGTCTTTGGGACTCCTAGGAATATGTTTGGGAATACGTTTTTTAGTGTGGCTAGAATTTCTGCAATTGTGGGTGGAGATGGAGGCAAAATAGTCTGTTCATATTGCCTCTCTAATTTCTTCCAGAATGTTATACTTGGGAAACATATATTATAAGTGTGAACAACAACAACAACCTGAAAACACACCAACATGGAAGCAGTCAGCAATAAAGTATATTATGAATGAGGAGACTATATCAAGTCATAGGTTAAAAGAAACATCATGCAGATATTCTATAGAGTAATTAAGCACTATTCTTACTTTCTTCAAAGGTAAGATACTTTGTTAGATCAATAGACAGCTCTGTTTATTCCTACCTAAAAATTTTCTGTATGATGAGAATGTTATTAATAACCTTTCTTCTCTCCTTCTCATGAGCTTTTAAAAAAGTCACTTTATTTTAATATATGCAGAATATGAAGTTTACCATTTTAAGCATTTTTGGGTGTATAATTCGGTGATACTAAGTACATTTACAGTGTTGTGCAACCATCATCACTATTCATCTCCACAACTTTGTCATCATCCAAAACTGAAACTCTGTTTCCATTAAACAACTCCCATTCTCCCGTCCCCGCAGTCCCTGGTAGCCACCAGTCTGCCTTCTCTCTCTCTGTGAATTTGCCTATTCTACCTACCTCCTGGAGGTGGAATCATACAACATTTGTATACCACATTTTGTTTACTCATTCATCTGTTGATGGACACAGGTTGCGTCCACATTTTGGCTATTGTGACTAATGCTGCTATGAACATTGGTGTACAAACATCTGTTTGAGTCCTTGATCTTAATTCTTTGGGGTGTGTACCTAGAAGCGGAACTGCTAGAACATATGGACATTCTCTGCTTAGTTTTGTTGTTTTTTTTTGAGGAACTGCTATACTCTCACTAGCTTTTAAATAAAATTTCATTATTGCTTGCTCACCTTCTCCTTCTCCTCCGAGGAGTGCTTGACCTCTGCCTTCCCAATTCCCAGGCTGATTGTAAAGGAGAAGTGGGAGAATGGGTGGAGAGAAGAACCAAATGGTAGGAAGAAAATGGAAAGCGTTCCTACTTGCCTGGTTAAGCTCTAGGTGCCCTTTTGTGCTGGAGAATTCAGGTAATGGGCAAAGTAGAAATAAAGCCAAGAACTAAGACAATCTTCATAACAAAGAGCTAGAGGAGGAGAGAGGAGATGAATGTCAGCGGCTTGGCAAGGGAGGGGCGCTGGAGCGGTTGCAGGATGCAAGAAGACGTGGAGGAAGGGAGCTTGTAAGAAGTGTCCCTGCTGTGGGTTGTGAATTGGAACTACCAATGGTTCTTAGGTGAACCGACTGGAATTCCTCCTAAATTGCTCTTGATTATTGGATTGGGTTTCCTTACACTAGATTCTCTGCAGAGACTGAGTCATAGGAAGCCCCTAGAGACAGGAGAGTTACACCTGAACCGGCCAACGTAGCTAAAGTTTCTGCTATTATAGTAGCAACATCCCTACTGCTTCAGTAAATGAAAAAAGGAAAAAACATTTGATTAGAGTCAAGATTCCAAGGTTATAATAAAGCATTAATTCTTTTTTCTTAGGGCTTTAGGCTACACCCATAATAAAGTAAATGCAGCTAGGGGGAGATTATTTTCATTGCCTGTGACACAGGCTTTCAGCTGTGGCTTTAACTGGAGTTGTGCATTTGAATATTCATAAGTCTGAATTGCAAGCTCACAAATCAGGATTATTTTCTGTATAGGATACCAGCCAGAAACAATGTCATCATTTATTTGGAAAAAACAATATGGTGTGTAGGATGGAATGAGGTTATGTAACAAAACTTTCCTAACCCTAAATCAGGCTGTGTTCTGACACATGGTCTGATAAGGCAAAATATTTCAAATCAGTACAGGCCTGGAAAACCCAGGACATATGGCTGCCTTAGTTTTGGTACTAAAATAGGATCCCTCACTCAGATGTGAGCTCAGTAAATTAAACAGCATTACCCCAATACACTCGTGTGTTCCTTGATTATTGATTCAGTCACTTCTCAGCAAGGTTTAGAACCTTTTCAGTGTATGTTTCCAGTCTCGTCTGTTGGTTCTACTCTCTCTCACAGCCTACCGTCAACCCATTTTAAACTACTTAGTTTCACTGTACAGTCACGTGTGACTTAATGATGAAGATACATTCTGAGAAAGGCGTCCTTAAGCGATTTTGTCGTGTGCGCATCACAGAGTGTACTTACACAAATCTAGATGGTATAACCTACTACACACCTAGGCTCTATGATACTAATCTTATGGGACCAAAACATTATGCAGTGCATGGCTGCATATGCCATTCTCTCCATACTTTTCACGTGTAGTTTTCTCTCTGTGGAATACCTTTTCCTGCACTCTGCCTAGATAACCTTTCCTAATCCCCCTAGTCTCTGAATAGGCATCATCTCCTAGGAGAAGAAGTCTCGTACCACTTCCTTCCCTTATCCTTTTGTCCTGGTGATTTCTCTGTGCCTCTGCGTTATCCTCGTACCACAGTGTATTTCACACAGTCCCGTAAATGTTGACTTACTTCTTTTCTCCCCAGGATAATAAGTTGTTTGAGGGTGTGTTAGTTTGCTAGGGCTACCACAACAAAATACCACAGACTGGGTGGCTTAAACAACAAAAATTTATTATCTCACCATTCTGCTGGTTGGAAGTCCAAGATCAAGGTGATGGCAGGGTTGGTTTCTCCTTTGGCCTCTTTCCTTAGCTTGCAGATGGCTGCCTGCTTACTGTATCCTCACGTGGCCTTTTCTCTGCTCAAAAAAGCATCCCTAGTGTCTCTTCCTCTTCTTACAGGGACACCAGTCATGTTGTTGGTGTGCAGTCTTCCAGTCTAGAAGATTAAAGCCTGGGAGGTGGTTGTGGGATGGATCCTGAACAGCAAAAAATTAGCAGTAACATTAGCAGGGAACATACTTGTGAGATAAGAGAGGAATAAAAGTTTTGCATGAATCTGTAAGAGGTCCCATTGGCATGCTACTGTGTTTTTATGGTGCAATGCTTTGGAGTTCAGGGTGAAATGGAGAGAAAGTGGTCAGGAGGGTTGCCTAGACAGTATTGGGTGTAAATAAAGATCTAAAAGGTGAGCGACTCCAGGGTGTTGTGAAGGACCTTTACAAAATAGCTCCACCCAGTCTCCAGAGTTATTTGACAGGAGTTAGTTGGAGTAGAGTGAGACATGTAAAACTGGAGACTAGTAAGGGTTCAAGGGACTAGGGGTCGGGGAGCATGTTGGATCCAGGCAGGAAGGGAAAGACAAGCTTTCTGTGGCCCCTGAGGCAGATTTCAGGTCCTTCCTAAATTTCAGCTCTCTCATTCCCCTCTCCCCAGAGTGAGCACTTTATTGCGGCCATAATTTCTCTACATAAAGCTCCTTAAGAAATGAAAACTTGGAGAAAACATGTTTTTAAATAAAGAGACAAGTCTTTCATGTTCTATAGCAGTGGTCCTCATGGTCATATAAATATGGATTCACATCTGGCGATCCCATCAGCCCCAAGAGGTGCACAACATTTGCTCCAATATTCAAACGCAAAAAGGAGGGGTCCTAACAAGTGACTCCAAGTGAGAAATCCCTGTGCCACTGGAGAGCTGCAGCTAGGATGGTTTTCTTAACCCAGAAGCCAGGTCCCTCATTTCTAAATATACTGTCAGATATGTTCCTTTATTTTTTAAAAGTAAACTTGAAAACATGTTCTTCTTGCTAATGGAACCATTGAATTGAGACTCATTTTAGCACTTGGGTTATGAACCCTGACCAGCTTTTCACACAGAGCTGGGTTTTTATCCACACATAACTCTTCTGTCACCATCATTATCATCTGTTGCTTCTACCCAAATTTCTCATATTACACACTTTCAGCATCATTACCCCAAATTGGAGAATTTCAGACAGAATCATCTGCGGAAATATCGGAGGTAAAAATAAGCCATTGTAGGCTGTTGATGTCACCCCGAGGCCTTGTCTGCTACTTTTCTCCTCATTTTACTGCACTTAACCCACTAGAAAAGGAACTGAACTATAATCAACTGCAATTTATCAGGGCTAATGGGGGGGGGAGGAGAGGCACTGGTAATACAAGATAGCAAATAATAAGAGAGAAATGTAGGAAAAAGATGACATATGCATACATAGAAATATTATAAATATCTGCCCTAATAACTTTGCAATTGAACTAAAATGGTCTGTGGCCTGGGATGGGGACAGTAGTGAAGCAGGATTATGTAGGGATGGTGTTCATTTTGTCATTGGCAGAGGCAGGGAAAGCTGGGTTAGCGAACTCAATAAGCAGAAAATTGAGGGCTGATTTGCAGCCAACTACAATGGAAAACAGGCAGGTATATCTGAGCCAGGTTCACATATCATGTTCATTTTCTCATTTAAAAAATTGTCACACCACTTTTATTCTATGACTGATTTTTCTGTGAATCACCTAAAAGTAGACCTTACTTTTTGGAGAGCTCCAGGAAAAACTGGGATTGAGTATGACTCTCAAATTTTACTTCTGTAGAAATGGACATGAAGCTTGGCATGCGTCAATCTGATGAAAGGACCCTGATCTTGACTGTCCTTGAAGGATGCATGTGTGCAATGGCTGGGAGACAGGCTGTGCCTGTCTAGGGGTAGGATGCAACATTATTTCCATCTTGACATCTCATTTCTCAAGGAAGGCATGGAGCATTTTGCTGGAGTCTGCAAATAAGTCAAAATAAATCAAGATCTGCACCGGAACCGAAAGCTCCATTACCTTTTTCATCAGATTTTCTTGGGCTGTACACGTATAACTGGAGAAAAAGGGCAGAGACAGAATGTCAAGCAAAGGAACCATTTTAAAAAATATTTTAATTGTAGCCAAAAAATCAGCTATACAGGAGCTTATGTTTTTAATGACTCTGAATGTGAGATGGATCTAAGCATTCCCACAGTTTTTTCCTGTCTAAAATGTCATTTCCTCCCTTGTCCTTAACTGTCACATATGTCAACTTGACTCATGACACACCCTTCATCCTTGAAAGCTCAAACTCCAAAGTCAGTTTCTTAACATTTGTTTGGTTAAGTGCCACCGCCCAAGATCCAGTTATTACTGTAGCCAATTAACTAGTTCACTGGTTCATGAAAGCTGTAATGCTTCTAGAAGCAATAAAATGAAAGCACAGAGCTCTTTTTTAAAGGCAGAGAGAATTGGCAGGACTTTCAGTGGTTGCTGTCGTCATTGTTAGCTGTCCTGCATGTTGGAGGAGCCCGAGCTCTCAGGGGCTTTACTGGATCCTTTGATGTATGAAGATTCCAATTTAGAGCTTAGCCTGGGCATGTTTTCCAGAGACTAAGCCAGGTGTCTGGGCAGGGGAGTGGGATGTGCGAGGATGTCTTTCCAGCGGAGAGGATGTTTTGCCCTAATATATGGAGCAGAAACTGGTTAGCTCTTAACCAAACCCACTTCTCTTCTCTCTAAGCCCATTTTCCAGCTCCTCTTGCAGTTAGGCGTGGCCACATGATTGAGATCTGGCTGATAGAATGTGCTGGAAGTCATGTTCATATCTCTAGGCCTGGCTCCATAGTCTTTCACTTCTGGATTGACGCAGACAAGTGTGGTAAATTAGGGAACCTGGTGGTGAAGATGAAGGAGCCATTGGACAGAGAGCACCTGGGTCCCTGAATCGCTTCTTCGAGGCCACCTGCCCACAGATTGGGAATAAGCTTTATTGAGAAAAATAAACTTCTATTGTCTGAAGCCACTGAGACTTAGGGTTTTATCTGTTACATCCTTAGTTAGTTCTTCCTTAACTAAAACTCTAAACCTGCGTTTGCCTAAATTTATGCATATTGACATTATTTTGGCTTACTGTGGAAAGCAATTTTAGACTCACCTTTGTAAAAACAAATAAAGGTCTATGCATTTGCAAGACGTATCTTTCCAAATCCTTGTAAGACAAGAGTTTTCCAAAGGTCGATTAATATTAGTGATCCACTGAAAGCCAGGACCTAAATCGAAGTGAGGAACCAGCTCTTAAACTCATGGAGCTGAACTGATTTTGGTTTCCTTCTGAGGCTGCCTCAGGCCTGGGGGACACAGAGAGAGACACGGGTCACATTCACAGCGAGAATGACAGTGCTTTTCACCCCAGGTCCCAGCCAGGGAGTTCTCTTGTATTCTTGTAGAGATCTTTTTATTAGGTTCCCCAGATATACTTTGGTCCTTTCAGGTCATTTGTGTGGACATAAACAGATAACCGCATGAGAAAAACTAAGGCTGTTTATTTTGAGCTATCGCAAGGGAGTCAGCCCCCATCACTTATGTTTGGCAGAGACTCAAAGGCAGGCAGAGGAGTGGGAGAGCTTTTTGGTGGAGAAAGCCCTCACTGGGGCTGCTGGCCTGGGGAAGCTGGAGATGGGCTAGTTAGAGCCAGATGACCTGTGTGTATTTGGTCTTCTCTGGCTGGTCCCATGTTGAAAGTGCGGACAAGATTCGGGAAGCTGTCTGTTATTAATTAAGTCCTAGCCATTGGGGCTGATTGTCACAGAAGTTATTGTCTAGCTTCCTGAATTGTCACTAGAGACAGTAGTCTGACTCCTGCCAGTTTGATTGACAGCAGGCTATCTTTCCGGGCTGTTTGTTGCAGGTAGGGGGGTGGCTTCCTGGGCAGGCTGCTACAGGCTGGGGGAAGAGTTCTATTCGTATAGATGGCCTGGCCATTGTCCATTTTATATTCAGTCTCTCGTTTGTTTATTTATTTTTATGATTATTATCTATGATTATTATCTTTTAAAACAGACTCTTCCTTCCTCCAGAGACAAGTTGACTGGCTCCATCCACGGTCAAGGTGAAAAGCCTCCTTCCTTGCTGATCATAAACCTGTCCCTGAGGATGGGTACCAGGGATTTCAATGCCCTCCCTACCTGGGGGCAATGCTCCTTGCCCTCCTAGGGCACCTCTCCCATAGAGATTTGGGGGTAAAAGCTATCTCTATAGGTTTGTCCCCTGAAAGTCTCAATCTCATCAGTCTTCGAAATCTTTTTCCTATTTATGCTTTTCCTGGAGGCTGTGGCATTCTCATGTAAGTTGGTCTACTGGTGGCTGCCCCTTGTGACCTGCTTCTGGGTGGCCAGGCAGGATAGGTCTCCCATTCTATTGCATTAAAAAAAAGATGATTTAAGATAAAAGTCTCTGCAAACAATTGGGTATAACTATGGGGTTTGTATAAATTTGTGCCTATTTTTCTTTCTTTTTTTTTGGTGAGGAAGATTGTCCCTGAGCTAACATCTGCGCCAATCTTTCTCTATTTTGTAGCGGCTTGCCACCACAGCATTGCTTGATGAGTGGTATATGTCCACGCCCGGGATCTGAACCTGCGAACCCCAGGCTGCCAAAGCAGAGCGTGCAAACAACCACTACGCCACTGGGCTGGCATCCCTATTTTTCTTTTTAAACCTGTTGGTTTATTCTGTTTTTAAATATGCAATGGATCTGGCCAAGAGAAGAAAATAAGATCTTTTATATTTTCTTTTCATGCTCCCCTTTCAGATGCTCAAGGCTGATAACAGAAAATCCCCTAAACCGTTCAGTATTCTGGGCGTTTAAAAGATCCTCAAGCATCACCTCTTTGGAAGCCCGGTGTTTTTAAATTTGCAAAGTAGGCAGGCAGGACATGATGCCACATTCCCAACTCCCCGGGACTCAGTTCAGGAGTTTGATTAACATTTTGGTTTGGCTCAGCCAAGAGAAGCTGAAGTGTCTGCTTAGAAGAAGCGGGGCAGGCGTTCAAATGAGGGCTCTTTTCTGCCAAGATCAAAGCAGCGTTGCACATTTTAGAGAGTCTCATTCGCAGGGCCTCGGAGCCTTGTGGCACCGACTTGAAGCCTGTGTGGTCAGAAGTGGCCACTCGAGCAGTCTCAGGGCTGGGCAAAGGCTTCTTTGTTTCAGAAAGTGCTTCCCACTGGGAGAAAGGAATGTGAAGTGAGAGAGCCCTCTTTTGGAGGAAGAAAGCTAAGGAGGAAAGCGAGGGAGAGCGGGAAAGGCGACAGTCAAGCCTGGGGAAGAAGACGTCAGCTCAGGACTCTTGGTTCGCCTTTTTGGGGAGGGAGGTACTCAGAAGAATGACAGTCTGCATTTCTGAATTCAGATCGTGGGAAAACCAACAAATGTTTTTAAGACAAAAGGTAAAGGATATACTACCTATGGGGAAAAACTTTTCCAAAATTATCTAGAGTACAGATGACACGGTTAGAATTTTTCCCTTCTTGTGTGTTTGGCTAAGAGAAGGACCTCCACAGGTGGCAACAGAGTGGCTGAGATGGGTTACGAGAGGGCTGCAGGAGTGGGGAGCAACCTTCTGTCGAGGGCCTGAACACTGGGAGTGCCGTTCGAATGTATTCCATTGTGGTTCCAGGTCCACTTCCTTCGCGTTTACAACAAGACCGACAGCAAAGGTGATCCAAGTGAAAATATCCCTGATTGTTTGGAACACTAACTTTGTTGAGCGTGGTGAGCAGCTTCTAACAGGGCTCCCAGTGATCCCCGCCTCCTGGTGTTCACCCCACCCCTTGCGTGGCGACTGGTTTAGGGACTGCTTCTGATGAGTAAAATGTGGCAAAAGTGTTGAGCTGTCACTTCTGGAGAGGATTATGAAAGTGTGTGACTTCCGTTTTGCTCACACAGTGCTCTCGTCCTCTCACTTGCCTGCTCTGATTAAGCCATGTCAGAGCTGTCCTGTGGAGAGGCCTGTGGAGAGAGAAGGCAGCCTCTAGCCCATGGCCAATCAGGAACCTAGACTCTCAGTCCAATAGCATGTGAAAAACTGAATCTGATGATGGAGTTCAGGACATACAACCTCAAAATATGGCTCCTTGGCATATTGAATATTTTAAGCTGAAGGTGTTTGAGAAAATGGCAGAAGCCATTTCGAAGGTGACTTTGACCTCTCCCTCTTGCCCCTCTCCCTTGAAACAGGACATAAAACCTTTATGTGAGAGGTTCTCTCTATCCCAGGGGAAAGGAGCATCCTTACGTCCAAAGACAGAGGGAGGCCAAGCAGAATCCAAACAAACAGTCTTACTGAGTTTCTCCCAGGTCGTGACCCCAGCCTCATTCTCTATAACCTATATATTCCTCCATGACAGTCTGCTCGTTGTCAAATTGAGCATGAGAGCACACAGGTCTGTTTCTTTGGGTCTTCACTTCCTTATGAAGGCTCCTGTGTCACATAAAACTTATATTAAATAAATGTGGATGGTTTTCTCCTGTTAATCAGTCCCTGTTGGTTTAATTTTTAAACTGAGCTAAAGACCTAAGAGGGTCCAGGAAAACTTTTCCTCCCTTACGCTGACAATAACCATGCGAGTGATCTCGGAAAGGCATCCCTTTCCTGGCCTGCCTTGAGGCGGCTATAGCCCCCTGTTCCCTTGATTTCAGTCTGTGCAAGTCCCTGAAGTAGAGGGCCCAGCTCAATCATGCCCAGGTTCCTGAACTATAGGAAGTGTGAGATAGTAAGTGTTGTTGTTTCTGCAGCAAGAGATACCTAATACATGGAAGGATTATTTCGCTGCACCGATTTCCTTCTCCCTGGCTCTGTGCATCCATGTGGCAGCCAAGTCCTATAGGGATTTCTTTTTCTTTAAAGTTTTCACCTCTTCTCTTTTCTCTAGTCTCACAGCCACAGCCTATTCCAAGGAAAGATTAAAGTTCTTGGGAAATTATTAAAAAATAGATTAAGAGTCCTGACATTTGCAGAATGTCCTGCAGCCACTTGTCCTCATTACCCACCCTTGGTTCGTCTGGTTCATCAAGTCTCATTTAGCTGTGCACCAATTAGATTGCCTTTGGCAGCAAGTGACATAAAATCTGAAAAAATAGTGGATTATATAAGCAAAGGGTTTATTTATCTCACATAGCAAAAAGGCTGGAGTTAGGTAGCCAAGGATGTTATTCAACCAGAGGTTGGCAAACTTTGTAAAAGGCCAGAGAGTAAGTCTTTTAGGCTTTGCAGGACAAACAGACTACAGCAACCACTCAGCTCTACCCTTGTAACATGAGAGCAACCACAGATAATAGACAAATAAATAACAGGCAATGTAAACAAATGAGCACGGCTGTCTTCCAGTAAAATTTTACTCGTGGACAACAAAATTTGAATTTCATATAATTTTATGTGTCGTGATATATTATTCTTCTTTTGATTTCTTCCCAACTATTTAAAAATGTGAAAACCATTCTTCCCACAGGCTGTGTAAAAACAGAGAGTGGGTCGGATTTGCTGACCTTCATAGGAGCCTCCTTCCACCTTCCCACACCTGCATTCTTAGTGTGTGGTTTGTCTTCATGGACACATCATGGCTGCTGCTGCACCACTCACTGTGTCTGCATTCCAGGAAAAAAGACAGAGGAGGGGGAGGGAAAAAGGAGTGGCTCCTAGATCAGATCAGCAAAAGCCTTCCAGAACCCCTCAGCTTATGTCTCAATGGGCAGAATTGTGTCAGCTTGTTTCAGCTGAACAGGCTGCAGACCTGATCAAATTTGGGGTTCAGTTAATAGAAAGGAGAGAAAGAATGGATATTAGAATGGCAAATAGCAGAATGTGCCAGAGCTGAGTCCTTGCTTTACCCTCTCATCTGTGATCCAGAGGCAATATCCAAACGAGTATTTTCTGTAATAGCATAGATCTCTTGATGCCTGATTATGCAAAATATTACTTTCCAATTTTCCAGTGGTAATTCATGTTGTATCAGGGCACATTAGTGAGCTCCAGAAATTTTGATGAACAAGCGTTTCAGAAATTTGACTAGTGATTTTTATTATTGCCCAACCAGTTCTCAACACACAGATATATCGTCAGGATCCAGTTTGTGTGGGCCCGTTTAAAGTAGAAATGCAGTGATTGCTAGTATGGGCAGAACCGTTCCTGCCTTGGACAGCTTGTTACGGCTAATTTTTCAAAAGTAGCAACTAAAATGCTTGCTACAGTAGTTTATAGTTCTTTCCTGCTTTGAATCCTTCACATTAACAGGTTCCCTTGAAAGGGACTGCAAATTGGGAATTGAGACAATTCTTTTTGCTGTTAGTTTTTGCTCAAGTTCCACAGAAGCACCTGCTGGAAGAAACCTTTGGAGACACTGACTAACCCAACAAGGGACAGGGCAGTGAGCCCTGCCCTCACACTGTGGCTGGCGAGAGAGAAGTCACAGGTCTCTCTGCCCATTGGCACTGTCTGCATATGAACAGAACACTTAATTCCATGGCCCTACAACTATGACACTTTCCAGAAAAGAGAGATCTTAGGTGGCATAGGAAAAAAGGTGGCCCTGGCACATTTACTGGATATGGACATTGGAAAACAAAACCTATGGATAAAATAGTGGGACAAAGGTGATAGATCATTGGAATACGATCATTGACTTCTGGCCCTATGACTAGCTGTGGAATTTAAAGACATCACTGATTTCTCTACATCTCAGTTCCCGCCTCTCAAAACCTGCTCCCATCTCACTTTACAATGGTATAAGATAACATATAAGAGCATACGTAGGCTTTGGCATCAGACAGACCTGGGTTCAAGTTTCGGCTCTGCCACTTTCAATCTGGGTGAGCTCGGACAAGCGGCTTGATCCCCAGGAGCTGAAATCCCCTACTGTAAAATGGGACTAAAAAGATCTATTTCCTACTTCGTTTCCAGCACAAAAAGAGAAAATATATGTAATGCTGTTCGCATAGTACTTGACAACTAGTAAGCACTCAAAAAAATTGCCACCTATCGTGATTCTTTTTGTAGAGTAATATGATTCTTTTACTGGCCATTTGCTAAGTCCCTTTGTGAAATACACTCTGTACATAAAACTCTGTATTTAAGTCTCCGCTCTAGCTGGGAGTTCACTTCTGCATTAGACAAGCCCAGTCAGCTTTGAGTTATATTTTGAAATTCCCTTTCTAAAGAATAGCTAACTCTTACTGAGTGCTTGTGACGAACCAGGCATTGTTTTAAGCACTTTACATGTATTATGTCACTGAATCCTCACAATAACCATATAAAGAAAGGAGTACTATTATTCCAGTGTTAGCAGTGAGAAACTGGGGCCTGGTGCGATCGTCTCGTCTGAAGGTATCCAGCAGTAAGCGGTGGAATGGGCATTTGAACCCCTAGGCTGGTGATTCTCCATCCAGGATGATCGCCACCGTACCCTCCCCAGGGGACATTTCCACACTTCCAGTTGTCACAGCTGGGGGGAGGGTGCTGCTGGCATCTAGTGGGCAGAGGCCGGGGGTGCTGCTAGACATCCTACAGTGCACAGGACAGCTCCCCCGACAAGGAGTTATCCAGCACAAATGTCAGCAGTGCCAAGGTGGAGAAACCTCTCCTGGGCGATCTGGTTCCTGAGCTCCTGTTTCCAACTATTTCTTTATCCAGTTTCCATATCTTTTCCACAGATCAGACAAGGATAATTTAAAGACAATGTGCTAACCCTACGGGTTTTCTCAGGTCTTGTATGCCATTCTGAAAACCTTTAGGACTAATTAATCTGAGAATGATTATCATTTGGTTTTTCAAAGAGGTTAATTGTGGAATGAATACCATTTAAAATCCAAATGTAACATAGTACCAGAAAAAAACCAAAAAATGTCTTCTCCTTTGATTCAGAAACAGCAAGTTTCTGTGAGTGCACGGTGAACCTGAGAAGGCATACTGAAGTGGTGCTTCAGTGAATGTGCAAAATACTCACGGAGGTGGCCTTGGTGGGCGATGACAGTGCCGAGACAGAGGGAAGACACGAAGGAGATGCTTGTCAGCTTTTCCTTAAAGCCCAAAGAACCAGGCGATATCTGAAAGAATTAGCAACAGCCCTGGAAAAAAACCAAAAAACCCAGCTTTGAGGTAGAGGTGGAAGAGCAGAAGCGTATCCTTAAATTTCCTTGGCTAGGAAGTGTGTTCTTTGATGCATCCACCATCCATTTTTTTCCTACTCTGGGATCTGGAAGACAGCCATGAAGGAGGGAAATAAGGCCCTACCCTCATGGGGCTTATGCTTTTAGGTGAGATAGAAAATACACCAATGAACAAATGAGTGTGTAATTTGATATCAGACGGTGGCAAGTGCTAGGAAAAAAATATAGCAGAAGAAGATGTCATAGAATGCGAGAGCTGGCGCTGTTTTAGCAGGGTCTCAGGGAAGACATTTCTGAGAAGACGACATTTGAGTGGAAACCCAAATAAAGTGAGGGACGGAGCCGTTCAAAGGCAGAGGTGCAGATGACCCAGGAAGCAGTGCAGTCTGGAGACAGGAAAGGTGACCTGTTTTTTCCCCAGCAAGAACAGGAAACCTCATGTGGCAAGAGAGAAGTGATCAAGGAGAGCATGAGAGGAGGTGAAGTCAGTGCGGTGAGCAGGGTCCAGACCGGCAGCGCCTGCCCGCTGTGGTGCAGAGCTGAGCCTTGTCCTGCAGGAGGTGGAAAGGAGTTGGAGGACGGTGAGCAGGGAAGTGATGTGAATGAATGTGTAATACTCTAAAAAAAATCACTTTGGCTGCTCTGTGGAGACCTAGCGGGAGGGGGCAACGGTGGAAGCACAATGATCAGGGAGGGACGTGGCAGACTCATCTTCTCTAGTCATTAGGGGGTGGAAGCATGACTTTGGAGTCCCTCCATCTTTCGTCCAAATCATAGCTCTGTCATTACTAGTTGTGCAACCTTGCCTATCTCTGAGACATATTTCCCCTGTGAAATGAAGACATGAATATTTATCTCACATGACTATTCAGAGAGTTGATTGGGAACTGTATGTTGAGAGCCTACCATGGCCCCTGGTATTACATTTCATAGGCATTTATTAAATGTTCATTCCATTACTGCAATTGACTGAATGTTTGTGTCCCCTCAAAATTCATATGTTGAAACCCTAATGCCCAAGGTGATGGTATTAGGTGATGTGGCCTCTGGGAGGTGATTAGGTCATGAGGGTGGAGGCCTCAGAATTGGGATTAGTGCTCTTATAAAAGAGACTCCAGAGAGTTCTCTTGTCCCACTTCCACCATGTGAGGACACAGGAAGAAGACAGCTGTCTGTGAACCAGGAAGCAATTCCTCACCAGATACTGCCTGTGCCTTGATCTCCGACTTCCCAGCCTCCAGAACTGTGAGAAATAAATATTTGTTGTTTGAGCCACTCAGTCTATGGTATTTTTATTATAGCAGCCCAAATGGACTAAGATAGTATTTTGATGCGATAGGACATGTCTAACTGCCACGTAAAAAATGGCTACATCCCCCCAACACCATGCACCCTGAAGACCCCTCGCTCTACTTTATTTCTCTCTAAGCCCCATCAGCAACGGGAGCACCATGAAGGCAAGGACTTGGTTTCTTGGTCACTGCTATTCCTACCTCCTACAGCAGTGTTTCACATGAATACTTATGTCTCAATTACTATCTGATGAATGAAAAAATATGAGTGCATTTGTTTGAGTATTTACTAAAATGTGGACCTTGGACTCGAACCCTTGGCAGTTCCAAATGTTGACCACATTGAAAATTTCAACTATCGTTTGGTTAGTGGTCAGGGTTGATTTGGCCAATATGCATGATTCAGCAAGAGGCTTTCTTACTTAGTCATTACCCTAATTATATCCTCCCCAAATCTGAATGCTCCAGCGAGTGGATTATCTTGTCTGTGGATTGTTCTTTAGACTAGAATAGACAAGAAGATTTGCTCTCTTTTTAGAATCTGTGAAAATGTTTTGAAGAGCTATTCGAGGATGAGGAAAAAAACCAAACTTCTCCATCCTTCATTGTCTGATATGTGAATCTGAGCTCAGAAATTGATGATCAGAAGAAAGTTTGCTCATCAGCCTGACAAGAGAAAGTTTAGGAAAAGAGATGCAGGAAGGTACTGCAAGTGAGATCCTTACGGGACTTTATAACTTAAAGTCTCCTAGGACACCCAAATTCTCTGATAGTGATAGAAAGGAATATTTCTTGAAGTGAATTGACAAATGAAATGATATTAGCCTGAGTGCAAAGTAGGATCTTAATGACCTTGAAAGACTGAGGTTATTACATGGTTAATACGAAGCTCCTTTTTCCCTTGTCTTTCTTGATAGGTCATCTTTGCCATTAGTAACTGGAACAAGAGTTAAAATGCATGTGGCATTTCTAAAATGCCATTTCTTGTTCAAAGGTTAACACCATAATGAAGTTTCCTGGAAAATATGACACCATCTTTCTTATTTTCTTGTAAGTATGTGCAGTTAAGAAACTTGTTGTCGGCCAGGCCAAAGATTTTATGATTGCAAGCTAGTGGAAGCTTGGTTTCTAAACATTCAGTGACATGATATCATGAACGGTTAGGGTGTGGGAGGGATGACTTCTTCTTTTCACACATGCGTTCTGACTGTTGAGAACTTCTTTTGTGAGACATATGCACAGTAGTTTCATGATGATTGAAATAGTTCCCTTTAAATTTCAAATACATGTCAAAATATCACGTCATAAAATCAAACACTCAAGATATGATAAAGTAAAATCGCTTTCATAAGATTAATTTTACTTGGACTAAGGGTAAAGTTCTTTAAAATGTTTCCTTTGACTATGAAGACTTCATTATAGAAACTGTGTTTATCTAAGACTGGAAGAGGATTAAACTGGATTTGAAGCATCACAAAATGAATGATGGGACCAGCCACTGTCATACTTGAATCAAAGTTCAAGGTAATTGCTATTTTACTTTACCAGTACAACTTCATGAACAAGTATTATAAAAATTAAGGAAGAGTACAATGTGTAGAATTTATGAAGCTCTGTTCCATGCAGAAATGATCAGTGGCATATGAAACATTAACATATAAACATAAAAAGTGGGTTTAGCACCTTTTACCTTACAAAGTGTTGTACATCTATTAGCTTATTGAATGCTCAAAATAACCCCTAGACTTGACATTTATCTTCTGCCTGTTTTACATGTAATAGTTGGAGATATCAAGGATATTTCCAAAACACCTCTCTCTGAAATGGCACAGCCTGGAGTCGCCTGCAGTTTATTTCTACCATGTCAGGCTGCATATTTAAGTCTGGCAAGCTCCTTGCTTTGAACCATAACATAAACTGTTTAATGCTGGGTATTGTAGATGTGTAAATGCAGAGGGCAGAAAACACACTACTGCAATAAGGTGATAAAATAAACATTTTAAAGTCATTTGGAAAGCCACTATAGTTTGCCTTGGTTAAAAGATAAACTGAGGCATATTAAAAATTTTAAGAGTTTATCAGAGCAAAAATCAATTCTAGTTGGGCAGCACCAAACCGGAAGTGGTTAGGAGACTCTACAGACAGGAGCTGAGGAAAGGCTTTTATGGAAAAGAAGTGGAAGCAAAGCAAGGAAACTATTTAATTGGGTGTAGCTTAAGCACTTGTATTTTTTGGGACAGGCTCGTTGGCTGTTTGTGATTGGTTGTCCTTAGGTTTTGATTTCTTAACCTTGAGGCATCTCAGGCTTAGGTTTGGGTTTGCTTACAGAGCCACTAAGGCATAAAGCCACCTCTAATGGCCTTTTTGTTTAATTAATTTAACAGCTTTCTAAACTCTTGATTTGTTCCAAGTTCTGTGGGTTATTTCCTGTGCTGTGTGCAGTGGAGTTCACAATAATTAATGATGATAATAATAGTTGTTATTAATGACATAGCAACCAAAATGATCTAAGGAAACATAAAAATAGCAATTGCAATGATAATCACTATTGTAGTAAGAATTGGTAAGGGACTTATATTAGCTGATTAATAAGAAAACAAGTTACAAGGAATCTTTTAGAGATATTTTAGAAGGCACTTGGACAAATCATTGCTAAAGGAGAATTTCAAGAGCTTGGCCATCCAATGTCATTTCTTCACAGAAAGAGTAATCCTAGATTTCATGAGCTATAGTAATGGTTCCATTAAAGATATGGTGAGGTAAATCATGAGGGTGGAAAACAGGGCTTCGAAGCTGTTTAATAAAAGAAGTGTCGATTTGACATGGAGCATCCCAGTAGGCAAGTAGTGCAACAGCTCCCTGTATATAAGCCCCATGCATGTTCCAGGCTGCATGTTGGACCCTGCAGTTCAGACATGGGCATCTCACTGATCTTCTCACTGGGGTAGACCTCCCTGGCACACTTATCACCTATGCCATGACAGAGGGTGCAACCCCACCCCAAGATGATGCTCCCCCAAAATGATGCTCTCAGTGGCAGTAGACATCACAGGGAACACTTGAAAAGAGTCAAACTCAAGCCACACGAATAGACTTTTTGGTTTTGTTTGTTTTGCAGTTCTGCATCGCTACCATGGATCTGGTATTAGAAGATGGGACCTGAGCTCTCCTTCATTGCTGATGTTTCTCACTTGAGTAGTACGTCCAGTCAGCTGCCCTGGACTCACTCAGATGGTCCCATCCCAGATGTCTTGTCTTCATGTACAGGCTTCTAAGTCACAAGTGTGTCACCAATATCTAGCCACACTTACTAGCTTTGCCTCTCCATTGGTCTGGCCAGTAACCTCTCATTGGCTCTGCTGTCTTGTAGAGCTCACCTAAATACAGCTGAGTATAAACCGCCAGAATTGTCCCTCAAGCACATTCCTCTCATGTTGTACATCCTAGGTAGAGCTCATCTCTTAAGCACCGAATGGTATCTTGTAGACATCCCTACTCACCCTGTATCCATGGCCTTGTGTCACTTAATGAACGTTTTTCATTCCCATAACACTTAACAATAAATCATGTGTGAAGTAGGGGATTTGTGTTTGCATCAATGAAATTTTATAATTTAATAAATCTACTAAAAAATTGAATTTCATGCTTTTTGGTAATGTATCTTAAATTTTCCTTCCAGGCAGTTTCACGTTGCAAACGGTATCAGATGTTTTATTTGGCATCTGTATCCTGCCTATAGAAGGAGAATTAGCAAGAAAGAAAAAGTCACAGAGCTGCATCTCTATGGTGACATGCAATTTTCCATGACCCTGGCAGTTTGTAGGTAAATATCCCTCTGAAATTCTTCCCTATCTCTACCTGCATCTTCCTTGTTAACAAAATCCTGCACACTTTTCTTGAAAGTTATTATTTTTGTACTAATGTCCTATTTTTTAAGCAGTGACTTTCCTGAATTATGATGTCACAACTTCTATATCGTAAGATGTCTTTAATCTGAGCAACTTTCTTACAGAGCTTGTATACATTCCTACAGACTGTTCTGTTTTGAACAGTATTACGAAGACTTTCATGGCATTTTTGTAGCATGAACTAGATGATAATAATAATAGCTACCAACTTTGGGAAAACTACTACGTGCAAGACTCTTTATATATGTCAACCCAGTGTTCCCAACCCCTTCCATTTACCATGTGGCAGTCAAATGTGAGCTGTCCCACATGATAGGGAAGACCACTCTCTCCCTATGCTCTTCTGAGCGTCCTCAGGACTAGCTTGCATTCTGCTAGCTACCGACTTCCAACTAGTTCAGCTCCTGTCAAATTGCTTCTGCTGGTTCTCTCTGATCACTAGCAGCTTTCTCACACCACATCCCCAGTGGAGACTCAAGGAC
The DNA here is from genome assembly GCF_041296235.1 of Equus asinus. Classification (NCBI taxonomy): domain Eukaryota; kingdom Metazoa; phylum Chordata; class Mammalia; order Perissodactyla; family Equidae; genus Equus; species Equus asinus. The sequence continues at coordinate 73,836,328 of NC_091800.1, forward strand.
AGAGTAGGCAAGTTAGAAATGAAAAAGAAAAAAGTTCTCAACGTCATATATCACTGCATCTGGAATCCGTACACCATATTCCTACACGCAATTTCTTTCATGAGTCCCGGCCTAACCTCTTGCTGGGGCCTCTCCTACTGAGTGAACCCTTTTCCTCCTGTTCCCCTCCGAGGAATACCTGAATACTCCAGCCAATATCCTCCTGTCTTCTGTGAAGTGCCTATTTAAGTCTTTTTTCCAGTTTTCTGTTAGTTATCTGTCTTTTTCTTTGTAAGGAAGAGAGGGATGAGATTATGGGACCCATTATCTCCAGTCTAACACAATCAACATTTATCCTACAACAAATAAAAGAAAGAATTGTAGAGAAAATACAGCAGATATCGAAAGTAGCGATGTCTGACTTTATTCTGAAACAGACTTGACAGGCGTAAAGCAATTTCTCTGTTCTGTACACACCTCAGAAGGTCTGGGTTACTCCTAGTGTTAACTTCTAGGGACTTAAGATATTATAGTTTAGAGTTAATTGCATCATGTTGGATAAGTTAAACTAATTTAATTCTTCTTGTAGCTGACTAGTTTTTGGTTTCAAATACTGTTCAAATGGAACTGTCTAGAGGAACGTATGCAAGGTCTATCAGAAAACAGCTTTGATTAAAGGCATTTTATAATATAGAAGTGATTTCCACTTCTATTTACTATTTTTCCCCCTGAAATCAACATGAATTTCATTAGTCTATGGTTGCTGGAATCTACCTTCTTCATTTTAAATATAGAAACATAGTTGCTATGCATTCTTTTTTTTAAATAATTTTTTATTGGAATATACTATATGTTTAAAAAGTATCTATCCTATAAGTGCAGAGTCTGATGACTTTTCATAAAGTGAACACATTTGTGCAGCTACAACTTACATAAAGAGGTAGGACATTAGCCATCAAAGCCCTCCTCATTCTCTCTTTTAGTTATTATTTTCCCAAAGGTAACCACTCTCCTGACTTCCAGCACCAAAGATAATTTTGCTTGTTTTTGCACTTGATGTAAATGGAATCATATAGTATGTAATTTTGCGTGTACATCTACTTTTGTTTTTGAGATCATCAATGTAGTTAAATGCAACATGTTTTCATTGCTGTGTGCTACTCTGTCATATGAATATGCCACAATTTAAAAATTCATTCTAATATTAGTGGACAAATCTTTTGTTGTACACGTGGACACATTTCTATTGGGTATATACCCAGAAGTGGGATGCTGGCCCCTAGATTATGTACTCTTTCAGCTTTAGTAGATTCTGCCTAAGAGTTTTCAAGAGCAGTTGTGCCAAACACTCCCTCCAGCATGAAATAATATTCCAGTTTCTCCATATTCTTGCCAACATTTGCTATTCTTAGTTTTTTCAAATTGTATTCATTCTAACAAGTGTGTAGTGGGACTTCATTGTAGTTTTGATTTTCATTTTCCAGATGACTAATGAAGTTGAGCATCTTTTCCTGTTTATTGTCCATTTGGATACCTTCTTTTGTGAAGTGGCTTTTTAAGTCTTTTGTGCAATTTTCTATTATTCTGTGTCTTTGTAAGAATATTTTAAACAGTCAGGATTTAAGTCTTTTGCCAATTACATTATTGCAAATATCTTATCCAATTTATATCTTGTCTTTTTATATACTTAATGTTGATTTTTGATACACAGAAGTTTCTAATTTTAATAAAATCAAATTCAATATTTTTCTTTAAGGTTAGTGGTTTAAGCACCTGTTTAAGAAATCTTGGCTACTCCAACATCATAAATATGCTCTTTTATGATATTTTCTACAACTCTGAAATTTTGCCTTTCAAATTTGGATCTACAGTCTAACAGAAATTGACTTTTGCTTATGGTGTGAGGTTAAGAGGGGTCAAGATTAATGTTTTCTTTCAGGTGGATGCCAGTTGGTCCAGTACGTAGCATAATTTGCTTGCCTAATAACAGTGCATTGATAACGATTGTGTTAAGGAGAGTTGAGAATTTTCAGGATGATACTCAGCAAACCATATCAGGATAAAAACAAACTAAACTAAAATGAAATCCAACAAACAGCAAAGATTGGGTGGTTGGCTATGAATGGAGGCCATTTTGGGGCATAGGTTAACATACTTCCAAAATTATTCCCCATGTGGCTGGGAAAGGAACATAAAACCTTCTTTGGAAAAATAACCTGACTATTCAATTCTTCACATTTGATATCCTTGTGAGCAGGGCATTACACAGGTATTCAGAATTCTTAGCCATATACACTCTCATTTCTTCCCTGCAATGTGCGTTTTTATGTTACATGAAATTTTTTACATTAATCTAAGATTAATACTCTTAGATTCCCAAACTTCATGAAGAATAAAGTAATTTATCATTCTTTGTACCCTATTGTGGAGGGGAAGGAAAAAAATTCTTCTACAAAAATGCACAAAGAAAATAACTTTAAATTCTATCTTACTTATTACAGTGTATCCACTTTTCTTTTTTGTTGAATTTAGAATTGCTATTATGTAATACATTTAAATTCCCCAGTGTGTTATTAGAAGAGTCTATTGAATTATGTGCTTCTAAGAGATGTATCCATCTTTTTGCATATGAATATTATGTAAAACTATGGTCATGCATTTCATTTGCTCGCCACAGTGTGACTTGAGGGGGTTCAGTTTGTCTCTGAGCTTTTGAAAACTAGTTACAGGCTAGTGGATCAGATTAGAGAGCAAAACAGTTGATAAATGACTACTTTTTATTAAGGATAATAAATGTAAATGCATGTTTCAAAAGCATTAAAGACAGATGTTTTCATGGCTCCTATATATCAAGGGGCTAGATGAGGCTTTATACATAGAGTTTAAAATGAGAACTATTGACTGCTATGTGGGGGTATCCATCAGGATCGCTCTTCATACTGTGGCAGCTGCATGCTGCTGTGATGCTGAAAGCTCTGCCACCAGTATTTCAAATACCTGCAGGGTCACCCACGGTGGACAGGTTTCAGTGGAGCTTTCAGGATAAGACAGACTAGGAAGAAGGACCTGGCCACCCACTTCTGAAAAAATTGGCCTTGAAAACCCTATGAATAGCAGTGGAGCATTGTCTGATACAGCACCAGAAGGTGAGAGGATGGAGCATGAAGACTGTGTAGGATTCTGCTCTGCGGGACACACGATCGCTAGGAGTCGGAACCAACTTGATGGCACTAACAACAATATCCTTCAGGACGAGGGTTGATATGCGGGTGTGGGGTGCTTTGTCATGCACTGAGAATGGAAGTAATGGACACGTCATGGAAGCCCCAGTGCGAGCACATGGAATTTTAGCTCTAGTTTAAGTTAAGCTGAGCTATGCTTGGTAAGAAAAAGCAATCTGCAGCTTTTTCCATCAAAAACATTCTTCAGTGACCTTTGGGAACCTGCTCACCTGGACAAAATCCAGGCATTAATTAACAGAGAGACCGAAAAAGGAGCTTGCAAAGGAAGTGGGAGAATTAAATAGGAGGGAGGTTCTTGTTTTTCAAGAGATTTGAGGAACCGTGTCACTGTTGAATGGCATGTGTTGAATTTAATTCAGGTTTTCTGCTGTCTTTGCTGGGGCCGACATCAACATGGAGTGTAAAATTGGATATGACATCGATCTTGGACTTGGTTCATGTATTTATCAACCACAAACTCCACCCCTCACCGCAAACAGCTCCCAAACTAAAAACTTACCAAAAATTAACTCTGTTCAGCAAGAGTTCTCTACAATCCATGGCCTGAAGTTTTATCTGGTCAATGAAATATTCAACTATTCGGGTTCTTTAAAGTCCTGTTCTGTGTTTGAAGTTTCTTTCACTTTCTTAAAATTCTTAGTTGCTCACATTTCTCTTCACATCTGTGACTTTTTTCCCCATGTGACTTTCCAGTTCATTAAAACAACCAAAAACAAACAAACAAAACCACGGAGAGTCCTGTATATTTCCCAAATGTGCCTTTGCTTTTCTTTGCTTAATTTAAATTTGTCCTAGTTTTCAACACGACATACCCCCGTAGGTGTGGTTATTTTCATATAGAATTGTGATCTCACAGACGTTTACCATAGTGTTAAGTTTTGCAATTGCTTTTTCAACTGTTCTTTGCTTTATAGCACCTTGACGTGAAGCCCTGAATTCTTCACACATAATTTTGCATATAATTATTTTAGTTGTCTCTGAAATATTATGCCCGGGGTGAGCAACCCTCAGCCTCCTGGAATATATATACAAATACATTTGTTGAGGTCCATGCCTACTGAAACTGCAGCTGTCTCTCTGCCGGGGCGAGGAAAGAGCCGCAGCTCTTGAATAAGAACAAAGTGATGGAAATGTCATTACTCAGGAATGGCATAAGCTTCAGGTGCAGAATGCACTAACACAGTTTTTGTTACCTGCATTCAAAATGCAGTTATGCAGACAGAGCCTTAGACAACGTTTGCAGGGCAAAGAACCTCTACTTCTGAGAATTGGAGAGAAAAAAATCAGGAACTTTGGGGCTTTCTACTGCACTCTCCCTAACTGAGACCTTTGACCACATAAAGGCATTTTACTAGGACACTGACTCTGCTGTGAGTTTCACTGGAGAACCACCAAATCAACTACCCACAGGAATGGATTTAGAGTTGATCGTCAATCTAAGAAGGAGCAATCACGTAATTGAATAATAACAGTAATCTCTCTCCCAGGGAAGATCAAATCAGACAATAAAAACAGAGCTTCTGTAAGTTTCTCTACGTTCTTCTTTCAAGAAAAAGGGATGTTATGTTGTATTGTTTCTTTCTTTACATTCTTTGATGTTGAGACCAAGATTATGCTCCCAAATCAGGTGACCTTCCTGTCTCTAACAATACAGGGTCTAGCTGTAGCCAAAACACTTGCCATTCCCAAAGTGGATTCATATTGTCCGTTCAGCAGCAACTAAGTGACAGGAAGCTAGCTTGACGCGAGTCTTGAAATATTCAGAGTCCTGCTTCTCAAGGGGAGGAGGAGAATTAGGGAAACAACAAAGAGCTGCTGACCTTTGTTTTCACCCCTTTGCAACTAACTTCTCAGGCTTTGGTGACGTCTCAGGGATGTCCCCTGTGAAATGAGGGTACAGGCCTTGACCCTGGGCTCGCCTTCCCAGAGCCTCTGTGTGGGCTGCATCTCGCTGGCCAGCTGGCCATTAGCAAGTGGGGAATTGATGTTCTTCTCATCTTGGGATGGTAAGAAATTTATGAAAATGCTGGGTCCCGAGGACTAAAAGAGGAAATGATGACTAAACGTAGAGAATAGTCTAGCAGATGACAAGATGAATAGAGCAATAATATGTAATCTTGGCAGGCAATTTGCTCGTTAGTGCGACAAGGATCCTAGGCGAGGGCTGGAAAATTGCTCTTGAGGATGGAAATGGCAGTAATGCTTCACTCTCGAAGGCAGGTGCTCATGTTCCGGTGGAGAGCTAACTGCCACAGCAGCAGAGCCTGACCGGCTTGGCTTAGGGCGAAGGAAAGGGGAGACATCAACTTGGCCAAGCAAGCCTACCCCTTGTGAAAATCTGGAATAACACCAAAGACCAGGAGGAACGACACTTAAAGACTGTCTTGAAACAGGAATGCAAACCGGCTGCACCCTTTTAGAGAGCTTATTGTTTCCTCTAGGACATTCCAAGACACTTTCTCCCCCTAAATCTCTCAGTTGCCAGTTTATCTTCAAATAGAAAGGAGAAACTCTGCCTCCCAGAGGCAGGAGGGACCACTGCGACTGCAGGATCACTGCAGCTATCTCTTTGGCATGGGGAAAGGACCCCCTCAGACAGTATCACAGATTTGAAGAGGAAAACTTCCACTCAGAACTTGTCGCCCGTGTGTCCTGGAAGGTCCAATTATCTCCTGCTGCAAGAGTTTTAAGCATCTCACTAAGGTTTTCTAAGTTGCCCGTAATAGCTACATTGTTTTCTTTGGGCTGTTAGATTTAGGAAGTTTTGCAGTGTGTGGACATGGGGCTGGCTTGTGCAAGTTTCAAAGCTTCCAGAGGATTAAAAACCATCATTCCCAAGCAATTTTGAGGAAACCTGTTGTCACCACTGCTGGATATTGAAGGTCAAAAGTCACACTTCCTGGAGGAAGATGGGGACATCTTGTTGACCAGCATCCTTGTTGACTCATGGAGATGTTGATGTGTTTTGGGGTCTGTAAAGCCGGGTAATCTAGACTCACTGGGTGGTGCATAGCCCTGGAAAAGGAGACCTCTGTTAAGGCAAGTGGGAGCCCCGTATTAGAGGTTTCAGCAAACCACGAGAGCCGGGACTGCTTTCTGAGCAAAGCAGGCCAGGGAGCACAAATATTTATTTCTGTCAGGGACAAGAGGAGTTGCTTGCTTGATTTGAAGGTCCCAGTTTTGAACAAACAATTGAGCATTTCTCTGAGTATGTATTTTCTTGCTCACTTCTTAGCTTTTCCTTCGTTCTTTACCTCATTTTCCACGTCTTAAAATAAGCCACTTCAAAAGTTTAACTTTTCTATGAAGATTTTTTTCTGAGCTCTCCAGCTAGACATGTTTTCTTTCTTTTCTAAACTCCTATAACATTTTGTTTATATTTCTCTAATGGCCGCTATGGTGGTCTGTCTACCTGAGGACCCCGGGTATTCTTTAAAACCCATCTCAAATATCCCCTCACAATTAGGCCTTTACTTACTCTCCTACGTTTCGATTTCACTTTCATAGCATCTGTTACAGAGCTCAGGATGCAAGTAATGGGGTGTGTCTTCTTTTGTATTCCAGTCTCCAGCTCATTGTCTTAGATAACAAACATTTTTGAGGTCATTGTTTGTCTACTTGTCTCTTCCCTTATTAGATAATAAGCTCCTTAAACTTTAACTTGTAGAATGAACCACCGTTTGGTTACTAGCCTGGCTGGCCATTTATCTATTTGCTCTCAGATCTACTCCTTGCTCTTCTCTACTCTGTTCTTCATCCTCTCACAGATGGCAGACCCTGCAGAGTATGTTTCTCAAGCTCCCGTGTCAACTGGCTTCCATCTGGTTTGGCCAATTGGAGATACTGGTGGGAGCTTGGAGGGTGAGAGAGAAGGAGAAGCCAGGGAATTTTCTCTCCTCTTTCTATGTTGGGTGGTTCTTCAACAGCAGCTGTGACTTCTCTGAGGCTCTAGCTCCTGGTAGGGTCCAGCTTCTGCTATGGTTCTGAAAGGTTCTCTGTAGTCCCAGCATGAGGACTACAGTCCTCATGAGTCCCAGTCTCAGGCCCAGGTGAGCCCAGTTCCTCGGATCCAGTAACACTGCTTTTGTTCCTGAAGCTGAGGAATGGCAGAGGCTTCTGCTGTAGATAATTTTTGGATTCCTTCACCATCCACCAGCCCTTTTTGGCTTCCCAAATTTTCCTTTACTTGTGTAACCAGTTCACTGTATTGGAATTACCTAGAGTGGTTATTCTTTTTCTAACTACACTCTGACTAAATCACCGGTCCTTGTTTTTCACAGGCTTATCTAAAACTTATCGTTTATCTACCCTCCTTCGGGTATTGTGAAAGGAAGAGGTGGAAAGAGAAATAAGCATCTTCAAGGAAAAGATACTGCCGGGAGGGAGAGAGATATGATTTTTGATATAAAGAAAAAAACCTGGAAGCAATTAATTCTGATTAGTGGAATCCCATAAGGCTTCATAGAGAAGGAATCATTTGAGATGAGCCTTGAAGGATGAGTAGAATTTTGACAAGTGAAGACTCAAGGAGGGGAGGAAATGGTAAAGGTGATTGTTTGCAGAACTGTACAGGTAAAGGAAGAGCTGCAGGGAGGTGCCTGGTGTGTTTGGGGGAGGGGAGTGTGAGTGGTTTGGTAGTGGCTGGAGGGTAGGGTACTAGGAAGTTGCAATAGGAGATAAGGCTAATGGATGTGGCTATATACTGATGACTCTTCAGGTTATATCTTTAGCTCACACCTTTCCCTTAAGCTCTAGATCCATGTCTCTGCCAGTCTGCTGGATATTTCTACCTCACATTCAACATGTCCAATACTGAACTCATCATATTCTCCCACATGCCCCGTCTTGTCCTCTTCCAGTCCCTGCATCCTACTGAGGCCAGGATGATCCTCCCAGGATGCAGGTCTATCCCTTCTAAGAACAGGTTATGGAAATACTAAAATGTTTCCATGGTAAAGAGCTTCCATCACGAGTCCCATGCTACTGTAAGCCCCCCAGCCACTATTATCTCCTCTTGGGTCACTTGATCCACTTACAAATCATTAATAGATGGGTAGTGGTGGCTCCATTGCTATAACTGGAACCTGTTCTGGTTGGACAGTGCCCATGCTCTAACAGTTTGGAATATCACCCCTGATCCCAGGGATGAGAAATTGTGTCTTAGACGGGTATTGAGGTATATTAGTTTGCTGGGGTTGCCACAACAAAGTACCACAGACTGGGGGAGATGGTGGGGTGCTTAAACAACAGAGGCTTACTTTATCACAGTTCTGGAGGCTGGAAGTCCAAGATCAAGCTTTCAGCAGGGCTGGTTTCTTCTGAGGCCTCTATCTTTGGCTTATAGATGGTCATCTTCTCCTTGTGTCTTCACATGGTCTTCCCTCTGATGTTTCTGTGTCCTAATCTCCTCTTATAAGGACACAAATCTTGTTGGATTAGGAACCACCCCAATGACCTCATTTAATCCCACTACCTCTTTAAAGATACTATTTCCAAATAGTCACCTTCGGATGTACTAGGGGTCAGGACTTCAACATATGAATTTAGAAAGGGACACAATTCAGCCCATAACATGATGCAGAAAAACTAGAATGTAAATTCAGACCACGTTGGCAAAAACAAGTTCAAAACCAAAGTGCAGCATCGGGAAATGTGAGAAGAAGGTGGGTAGTGGGCATGAGGGAGGTGGCCAGGAGGAGTTTAGGAGCTACAGTGCCACATGGAGGGCTTTCCCAGATCCTAAATGCTTTCCTTGATTGTAGGGGATCAAGAACTATTTGAACATAGAACAACTGAGGAGCCAGGTTAGATAGCTTTGGATTGCATTAAGGGAAAGACGCCTTTAGGATTCACACTTGGAGATTTCCAGCGAGCTGTTGGAGTTCAGAATCTGATCTGAGAAGGGAGGTCTTCTGTAGAGCGTGGATTTAGAATTCTGCCGATCACAGATGTTGCTGGATCACACCCCCACCTCCAGCAGTGTGGGGGTCCATCTCAGGGCAGTGGACTACCTCCAGCCTGCTCCACGGGCTCTCATCAGCTGCCATAAACATTATGTTTGTTGGCGGCCCATTGTCTGTCAATTACTGTCACCCTGTAATAACAAACTGGACTTCCTGTGAGTCAGCCATAGTCCCTCCACTCAGAGACGCTGCCTGAAGGGTCTAAATTCAGAACCATTAATTAATTCCTTCCCAGTGTCCGGGGCATGGGGAGCACAAACTCTCCCATTTACCCACGATGCTGCTGGCTGGGTAACGTCATGCAGTTCTCCCTTTTAATTTAGCAATGTCTCATCTGACAAGCATCCAGATCACCCTCAGTCTCCCTTGTTTTCCTAACCAGAAGACAGAAAACAAGAGATCAAGGCATTTATGCATCAGCCCTGTGGAAAAATGGCAAAGATTACAATACGTTATATTTAGATCCCCGATTTGCTTGAGGAAGATAATTGGGAAATTAAGTTGCCTGGTCGGGAAGTCAGCAGTCCTTCTGTTTTTGTAGGGCTGTGCAGTCTTGTAAATGTTCAGGCCTTCAATACCTTCAGGCACTCATAGTTAATTTTAAAAATTGGAAGATTCTGCGTATAAACTTCCTGATTTAATGAGATAAGTCAAAAGGGGAGAAAAGGGGGGAATTTCTTGCAGTAATTGGTTGCTACATTTTCCTCATTGCCTTTCTAATCCATTCTGTTGGAAAGAGTTAGGTTTTAGATTGCAGAAGTCCATGGCAATAAGTGCTATTTAAGATAAAGAGACATAATAAATCTGAGCCACACGCAGGGAGGTTCCCAGGGGATTAGCAGCTGCTCAGCCTTCCCCCTTGTTGCTGGGGGAGAGGGTCTGACTCCCAGGGCTGCGTAGGAGAGAGAATTTCCATGGCACACCTGAGGTTGTGGAGTCACGTACTATGGAGGGAAGTTTTAATTGGAATTTTTCAGTATTAGATTTTCCAGGGACTTCATTTGGGCCAACCCTACAACAGAGAAATAAATCCTTTCAGTACATGAAAAAACTAGAAAAGAAATGTCCTCTCGAATAAGGTCATCCCTGAATTTGAGGAACCCTAAGATAAAGTGTTGCGTTAGTTTTTGAGGGCTGCCGTGTAAAAATGTACCACAGACTGAGGGGTTTAAACAACAGAAGTTTATTTCCTCACAGTTGTGGAGTCTGGCAGCCCAAGATCAAGGCACTGGCAGACTCTGCCTGGTGAGGGCCAACTTCCCCTTCACAAATGGCTGTCTTCTTGCTGTGTCCTCCTCACATGGTGGAAGGGGCGAGTGAGCTCTGTGGGGCCTCTTTTATAAGGGACCTAATCCTGTTCATGATGGCTCCATGCTCATGACCTAATCACCTCCCAAAGGCCCCACCTCCTAATATCGTCACATAGAGATTAGGCTTCAACATGAGTTTTAGGGGGGCACAAATATTCAGTCTAAAACAGTTGTAATTATGCCTTTTCTTTCAAAGTGTATTCTTAGAGCAGGGGTCAGCAAAATTTTTCTGTGAAGAGTCAGATAGTAAATATTTTCGTCTTTCGGGCCGTTTGGTCTTGATTGCCACTTCTCCACTCTGCCACTGTAGCAGCCATACAGAACACATAAGTGAATGGGCATGTGTTCCAATAAAACTTTATCTACAAACACAGGCAGCTGGGCAGTTTGGGCCCACAGGCTGTAGCGTGCCAACCTGTCTTAGACAATCATTTAGGCTCTCTGGATTTCATTGCCACACCTACAGAATGAGAGTGTTGATCTAAGGCAATGCTTCTCACACGTTAGGATCATCTGGAGAGCTAGTGAAAGCCCAGATTCTTGCACCTACTCCTAGAGATTCCGATTCAATGAGTCTGGAGGGCGCCTGGGGATTTGCGTTTCTAACATGGTCCCAGATGAAGCTGATGCTGCTGGTTCAGGGACCACTCTTTGGATAGTGCAGTTCCGAAGCAATGCTTTTCATCCCTGGCTGCAGATTTGCTGTTAGGACTGATGCCTCTGCTCCACCTGAAACCAATTAATTAGTAGAACCCAGCTTCTGAGTGTTTCAGAAGTCCCCCAAGAGATTCTCATGTGCAGGTGGGGTTGAGATCCACTGGTGGAAGCAGCTCCAAAGCCAGGCCCGCCAAGTGTGGTTCCCAGACCCCCAGCAGCACCACCTGGGCGTTTGTTAGAAATGCAGAGTCTCGGGCCCCACCTTGACCTACTGAATCGGAATTCGCATTTTAGCAAGTTCCCCAGGTGATTCATGCACCCGTTAAAGTTGGAGAAATGGGGCTCTAAAGGAAGGAATGAGCTTAACATTTACAAGTTCCTTTTTTCCCTACTATGCAGAAGGCGCCTGGCAGGCTACTTAACTTGCTTTATCTTAAACTTGCCTGTATTAGTTTTCTACTGTTCCCCTAACAAGTTAACATGAATTTAGTAGTTTGAAGCAACACCCATATATTATCTCACACTTCTGTAGATCAGAAGTCTGGGCAGACTCATTTGGATTCTCGGCTTAGGGTCTCGCGGGCCCAAATCAAGGTGTGGGTGGGGTTGGCTCTTCCCTGGAGGCTCGAGGGGAGAATCCACTTCCAAGCTCATTCCAGCTGTTGGCAGATTCTGTTCCTTGTGGTTGTAGGACTGAGGTCCCTGCTTTCTGGTGGGCTGTTGGGCAGGGGCTGCTGTAGCTTCTAGAGACCCCTTTGAGGTCCTTTTTACATTTTACCGTTCCTCTTCCAAGACAGCAACCACGCATCAAACCCTTATCATGCTGCCAATTTCCCTGATTTCCCCTTCTACTACAGGCTAAAGAAGACTTCCTGCTTGTAAAGAGTGTGTGTGATCAGATTAAGCTCACCTGTGTAATCTCCATTTTTACCAACTCAAAGTCAACTGGTTAGTAACATTAACAACATCTCCAAAATCCCTTTTGCCATCAGTGTGACATCCTATCATAGTCATGGTCCTGGGGACTAGAGTTGAAGATCTTGGGGGGCCATTTAGGAATTCTGCCTACCACATTGTTCAGACTCCATGGCTTACAAGTAAGCCTTAGAGCCAGATTTTGATTCTAGGTTCGTCTGACCTTAAAGCTCATAGTAACACTATTTTACTAACTTGTCTCTCAGTGGTAAAAACCAGTGTGTTACGGAGAACTTCATAGTTATCAACGAGCTTTCCCATTTACTGTTTTGTATTGTAATACTTATGAGGTAGTAGTATTCCTTTTTTTATGGATGATAAAACTGGGGATTGAGAATGTTTAATTATTTGTTCAAGACCCTGCAGGCAGAAAATAGCAAATTAAGGACTGAAGGACAGTTCTCCTGATTCCAAATCCAATCCTTTTGCTTTTACATCACCACGATTCCCTAATTTCTTGTTTAGATCTTTTTCGTTATCTAATTGGGAAACAGATTTACTTGGATAGAATAAAGAAACTAGCAGAGTAATTACAGATTGGATGCAAATGTTTGAATGCTACATGGGCCATGTGCAGAAAAATGGGTCCACCTGTTATGCTAATTGAGAGATAAATTCTGCCCAAATGCAGAAAAATATTCCATTCAGGCCTTAAAAATTATGGTTCTTAAAGAAGATAGTCATTGAATTTTTAAACATAATTTAGAAAACAACCAAACGCGAAGCAAAAACTTTTGCTGAATTGCAAGTCAATCAAGTAATTATTTTTGAGAAACGACAGGAAGTTTTCACAAACTGTGGCCACATCCCACCTTTGTGATCAGAAAGTTAGCTCCCCCACGGACAAAGTTTAAGAAGAGATCACAGAAACATGATCGTGCGAGTGACTGTCTTCTTGTTCATTCTCTTTTCATGTCTAATGCAAAGATAACAATGTGGCCTGGAAGAATGTATCTACAATTAAAAAGTTAAGATTCCTTTAGAAGTCAGGCTGATCACTACTGGTTAGTGTTTTCCTGGTAGGGCCAACTAGGTTGCTAGCGGATAGAGAGTACCTCTCTCACCTGAGTACCCAAATAATTTAATCATTTTTTCCTCTCCTCTTGGGGCAAAAGTTGTATTTAGTGAGAGACTATCCTTGCACTGCCAGTTCAGAAGTTATTATTTTATTTTTATTTTTTTGAGGAAGATTAGCCCTGAGCTAACATCTGCTGCCAATCCTCCTCTATTTGCTAAGGAAGACTGGCCGTGAGCTAACATCCGTGCCCATCTTCCTCTACTTTATATGTAGGATGCCTGCCCAGCATGGCTTGATAAGCCATGCATACGTCTACACCCGGGATCCGAACTGGCAAACCCCGGGCTGCCGAAGCAGAATGTGCAAACTTAACCACTGCATCACTAGGCTGGCCCCCAGAAGTTATTTTATGCTTGAAGAATGGCCAATCATTTGTTCAAATAAAAAACAGCTAGAAATTCAATAGTATCTTGGGCCTATTTCCTTGCCATCATTTATAGATGCGAGGAGATCTGTTACAATCTGGGTTGCAGTCTATGATTCAAACAAACTACAAAAAGAATTAGGCCTTGGTCAGGTCAATTTTATTAAAGGCCTTCATCTTGGAGGATCAATGAATATAAGAGAAAGGTTACCCCCAAGGCCTCCTGGTTGGTGAACAAACACATCAAAGGGGACTCACATTGTTCCCTTGGTCAGTCTCTGATGTTGCCATACTCAGTTGATCTGAAGAGGTGTGGAAAGATACACACGAACAGGGTGCAAACATGGAACTCTTTTCATTACACCAGTTAGCCGGGAGCTCTGTCCCCTTGTTTTTCACGTGGTGGGTTATTTTAATTGTAGATGCTGGTAACAACAGTCAACATCCAGTCTGTCATTTCCAATACAATCTTTCCTAAAAGAATATCTCCACCGTATTTGACAGACAGCGTTATCTGTCCATCATTTTCATAGATCACTGTGATCTCACAGGCAGAAAATCAAGGTGACTATGAGGAGAAGCTGGAGGAGTAAGTCATTCATTTTGAGCTCTTTATGTTCATTTGAGAGCATCTCGTCCTTTCCAACTGTATATTTGAGGGAGAACCCGTTGTAAGAACAATGTGGGTGTTTGATGGAGAAATCGAAAGTGGACCAGAGTAGTCTGTGTGACAAATGGTAATGCTCATGTCGTTATCTGAAGATGAATGCATTCATGCCTAGTAGTGAGCATGCAAAGATAATTAAGACATGGTCCCCTCCATCAACAATATAATATAGATTAATATTCTAGAATTAAAATTCTAAATTTGATTATTTAGGGAAGGTCATAATATACCTCCATCACAATCATTTAAACAAATGCACAACATGGATATTCTCTCTGGAATACTTCTTTTTTTCCTAAAATATTTCTGATGACATTTCTTCTGAAGGTCGCAAATTGGTACTCAAGACTGTGGAAAAACAGTTTCCGGCATTCATTCATGAAGTCAAATGTAAAAACTGTTATTTTTATTTGGGTTTTATTTATAGCAGGGAGAGGAATTAATAAATTGACACACCATTCATTCCAAATCTAAACCTGATGTCCCATTTTTGGAAGATCCATCTCAGCTCTTCTCTTATAAATCAGAAAAAACAGAAACAAACAGGAAAAAAAATCCAGATACCAGCAGAGGCTGGTGACCCGGTGGCCAGTCACTACGAGAAGCAGCTGGTTCTTCCTAGTCCGGCCTTCACCTTTCCAACCAGGGATTTTTAGGTTTCACTCTACAGAGTCAACTGCTGTAGGGGGGAAAAGTCTTCAAATTGCATTACAATATCACTCATTTCCCTTTCCTATAGATTTCCCCCTCTCTCCCTTCCAGGGACATCGATTTTCCTCCTTGGGTTTCTGAGAAAGCTTTGCTCCCCAGGCGTCTTTATCTGGCTCACCGACCAAGCATTATTCACACTTCTCCCGCAGCCATGCAGATGTGCCACCTGCTGCTTGGGGCTCCCGGGCTCCTACCTCTGAAGGACAGTGGTCTGAATTTCTGTAGGGAGCCCTGGAAAACCTTTGAAGGGAAGTGAGTTAAGAACTCTAATCTGCAAGGATATAAAGGCTCTCACAGGTGCTTGCTTTTCTGTCACTGCGTGTCTGATGGTGCCTGTGAGATTCTCTGAGTTTCCACGAGCAGCTAAGGAGCTCCTCGGACAGACTCAGCACTTTCCTGTGGCTCTGTCAAGTGCCCGGGTCAACCTCTTGGGCCGTGTTTGGCAGATTGCGAATGGGCTCAGAGGGGAAATCATGCCTTGTCTTGAGGCACATTGAGCAGCCCTCAGGATGTCCCACCAGTGCCCCCCCCCCCAACCCCACCAGCTCATTACTCTGGCTGTGAAGAATGGAGATTTTATGAATGTAATGACAGTGGGGTGATCTCTGAAACTTATTGTGAACATAGAGCTGAATAGATCTTATCAGAGGTCATGACAGCTGGCATAATTCACGTGGGTTTAACACGCTATAAAATATGCTGACATACATGTCTCATTTGATTCTCATAATCTCAAGGAGAGGCAGGTAAAGCAGGTATCAGTCCAATCTCAGCTTAGAGAAGAGAAAAGAGAAGCCCTGAGAGGTGAAGTGACTTAGAGATCTGCCTGTGCTCATGGAAAACAGTGCAGATCAAGAAATTCCCCCACCCTGCTGTGTTCTAGAGAATGGCTTACTGCAAAGAACCACCCTTCTCCCATGACTTAGATCCAACTCATGGATGACCCCTTTGTTTCCATATGATATGGCCAGACACAGACCCTCCGAATTCCCATTGTTGGCTTCATGAGTGATTAGCTGACTGTTTGACCAATTAAGACAAAATGCCTGCTAACTTGACTCGGTCGAACTCTTGTCTGACTTTCCGCCTTCCCCCAGTCCCCTGAACTTGGACCCACCTAAGCCTGAGCCAGCATCAGAAAGTGGAACAACTGCTCCTTAGCGCCCCTCCGGAATCTGCTGACCTCAGGAGAAGACATTTCCTGCTCGGCTGTCTGGTCTTGCCATCCATCCATCCCACACCCCCCTCCCTGATTAGGTTCATTCTAGCACTGCTTACCACTCCCTATAAAAGAAAATTCTTTTTTGCCTGAACTTTGAGATGATCTTACAGTCAGAACTTCTTCCTATTGCAATAGTCTCTTTGAATAAAATCCCTCCTTACTCAGGTCAGGATTTGGTTTTTATCTGACAGGTCAGAGGCTAAGGAGCAAAGGTGCCCCACTGTCACCAGCCTTGGTCACCCACATGGTCTGTCTGTCGCACCCACCAGGTGGGTGGTTGAATTGTGGCCCCGACTCCAGGCCCTGCTTACCCAGGCTGGGTTCCCACTTCTCATGCTCTGTGCTCGTGCAACACCGTGCCCTGCAGGAGTCTCTGGAACAAAGCTCTTTCTCAAGAAGTGAAGAGCAATCTCAAAGGACATCCGCGATGCTCCAGGGACGATTGATGCTGCTTTGTTTACGGTGGCGTTTTACCTCAACCTGAGAGCAAGTTGTCTGTGTCTCAGAGAGAAGTGAGTTAAAGGGACGAAGGGAACAGGAATTCAAGATGGAAAAATGAGAAATCGTCCCAGTGGTTGACATTTTGTTTGGGATGAATGCCAGGGATATCAGATATTCTAATTTAGAGGTGAGTTAAAAAAATGCGAAGCCATTCCATTTTGTTCAGCTTAAGGAGCAGCGCTGAGAACCACCTGTGCCAATATGCTGTTTAGAGATGCCGGAGGAACAGGTGGACAGGTCAGCCCTGCCTTCAAGGGCTTTATAGTTAAGGATTCAGACACATGCCCTGGATTGGAGAAGCAAGTTCAGGATTACCTGAAAACTGGGCAATCAGCTCTTTAGTACATGGGTACCAGTTTCAGTAATTGTGTAGCTTGTTGACCCACTGCATACATTTTTCTTTTCTACAATATCAACTATAGTGGAAGGATGTCTTGTACAAATTTTGAGTTTTATTAGTATATCCCTTTATAATGATGATAATCTATGAGCTTTGCAGCCAATATTTCTGTAGCTTGTTGATTCATGTGTGTGGCTACAGTTTACCAAACATTATATGCTCTCAAGTTTGCTCTGGAGAAAAACTTCTCAACGAGCCACCTGCAAAATTACCTTCTTTTGTGGCTAGATTCCTTAAAATCCAATATATTGTGAAGGATATGATCAATAAGCAGATGGCTCAAGCCCATACACATGCCAAGAAATGAGGCATCTAATTAACAGTTAGACAAGGGTGTGAGGCAATTGCAGAAGGGGAGTGGAGACCCTGCCTGGGCTGGGCGACCCCTGGAGAAGAGAACCAGGGCTGGTGGTGTGACATGTCGACACGAGGTAGCTATTGGAAGTGAGAACACAGCTAGGACTTTCAGGCTGTGCTCATTAGGGCTTCTCAAAATTCCCAATTATCTTTTGACCTGGCCCTGAGCAAGGCCCCTTTTTATTGCTATGAAAAAGGAGTCAATGGATCAAAAAGAACACCCGATTTGAAATTCTACGTGGGTTTGACTCTGAAGCTAAGTTGGTAGAACACAGAAATGAGGCATTCTCTGCAGCCAGTGATGGACACAGGCAGGATGGAAGCAAAGGCGGGCTTCTGGAGTGGGGCAGTTTGGTGTCCTGCACAAAGGTCAGAAAAAGATAATTTGCGAGAAGAGGGCAGCACACCCCTTGCAGTGAAGCCCTGAGTAATGTTTCTGTTAATCTGTGAGTCCCACCAAGGGTGTCAAGAGAGTGGGGACAACTTCTTGTCCCCCTGTCACTAGGCTCAAACAGGAACAGAAGGAGGCTTTCCTCTTCTCTGTACCTGGGAGAGCCCACCACTGAGTGCCCCCTGGCACCAAAGCAGAGAACTGAGTTCACTCTGCCAGCTGTCCCTGTGATATGTGGGATGTATTGTCAACCCATGGCCAGCCTCATGTTCCCGTGTTGACTGCTTTTTTGTTGTGCTTCCAATGTTTCCCCAGGTAGGGCCCTCCCTGACGTTTCGAAATGTGAAATGCAGACACAAAAGAGAAGACAGTGCCTGGAGTCTGATATATCC
This sequence comes from Equus asinus, assembly GCF_041296235.1. Classification (NCBI taxonomy): domain Eukaryota; kingdom Metazoa; phylum Chordata; class Mammalia; order Perissodactyla; family Equidae; genus Equus; species Equus asinus. Next base: position 73,854,537 of record NC_091800.1, read on the forward strand.
TGAGACAATTCTCCTAATGCCCCTGGGACCAATTAAGACAAAGGAGGTCAAGACTGTACCTGTGGGAGGTGACGTATCTTTCAAGTCTGTTGACACAGCCTTGTAAATCAGCACCTCGACAACAAGTAAACACATTAAAAACAAAGTCAGTGCAACTTTTCACTTTCTTAATCTGCTTTCCCTTCCTGCTTGGAGAGGAGAAATGCAAGTAACTGAGTGAATGAAATCAGCATTCTTTGCTTCTTGTTCTGGAGAAAAAAAGACAATTGGTTGGATTCTGTGGGCAGACAAGTGCATTAACCAACTACAGGTAATGAAACGATACTCAGTGTGATGGTAATTTTACATGTCATGACGTGGCTAGGCTATGGTGCCCAGCTGTTTGGTCAAATACTAATTTAGATGTTGCTGTGAAGATATATTTTAGATGTGATTAACACTTCAATTACTAGGCTTTGAGTAAAGCCAATTACCCTCCATAATGTGGGTGGGCTTCATCAAATCACTGAAGGCCTTAAGAGCAAAGACTGAGTTTTCCAGAAGAAGAAGGAATTCTCTTTCAAGACTCTAGACATAGAAATCCTGCCTGAGTGTCTAGCTTGCAGATTTTGGACTCAACACTGCCACATCAACTCTTGCTTGAATTTCTAGCCTGCTGCCCTGCCCTGAAGATTTTCGACTTGTCATCATCCTCCATAATTGCATGAGCCAATTCCTTGAAATAAATTTCTCTCTCTATATATATCCTATTTCTCTGGAGAACCCTGACTAGTATGCTCATTCTGTCTATTCTAGATGAAGTACTCTCCTTGACCAGACGCATTGGCTAACACTGGCCTAGTTGCCTGCAAGCGTGAGATATCATGATTATTTCCAAGAATGGAGGGCTGGAGTAGAGCCTATTTTTTTTTCTCCTGTCTCCCTGTTCCCCATCCTCTGGTCTTCTCTTAATCTTTCTAATCTACTCATGCTCCAAGAGCGTTACCTACTTTTATACTCTTGTGTCTCCAAAGACGAAATTAAATAAAGACTACCTAAGTGTATACAGAAAATTCAGACCAAAAAACAACCTTTCTTTGATGTAATTTATGTATTCAACTCTCTTCTGAGATGTTGGCTAAAGAAGTCTTTTCTGGAAGATGTTACTTTACTATTCCTGGCAGACCTTGGTCAAGTTGCTGATTTATTATTTTAGATGGTTTTGACAGGGCTTGGAATGCAAAAGCACATCTTTTAATATGTATTATTTGTAGGGAGCCCATGGGCCTTAGCCTAGTCCTGCACATACAGGTGGGTTTGATCTTATTTAAATGCTAAACGTCTCAGTGACTAGTCAGGCATTAGGAACCCTGCTAGGAATGATGCATCAGAACAAGTGTTTCCACTTAGTGTTTTTGGGGGGGGTCACCATCCACATCGTATAGTAAATGGAGTGACAAATAACAATTTGCTAAAGGGACACAATGAACCTACATAATTCCTCTTGTAGGTTGGTTAATTCTGTAATGAAGACTTAAAAGCTGGCATTGTCTTTGAACCACTGCCTGCAAAGAGAGAAAGAGAAACAACTTCAAATCTGCCTCTAAAAACATCCACAGCTTAATTCAATGGACGGTGACGCCAGCCCTCTAAACATTCAAACGAGATTTTAGGTATTTACTAGGCTACTACATAGGGATTTTTAAATTGAATGGATGACACACAGCATTGGGGAAAAATAATAAAATATTACATTTAAGCCAGATAAACTGTTCCAATATAGAAGGCAAGCAGATACGGAAGCACAATTTAAGTGTGGCAGTGGAATTGTTTCGCTTTTTCAATTTGGCCACTAGCTTTTGGGATCAAGTCAGAGGATGACTTTTTTAAAATTTCTTTTGTTAATTTTGATAGCATGCACACAACATAAGATTCCATTTTAACCATTTTTAAGTGTACCATTCAGTAGCGTTACGTACATTCACCTTGTGCAATAAATCTTGAGAACTTTTTTGTCTTGCAAAACTGAAACTTTACACCCATTAAACAACAACTTCCCCTCCCCTCAGCCCCTGGTAAGCATCATTTGACTTTCTGTTCCTATGAGTTTTACTATTCTTGTTTTTTGGGGGGAAGATTAGCCCTGAGTAAACATCTACTGCCAATCCTCCTCTTTTTGCTGAGGAAGACTGGCCCTGACCTAACATCCGTGCCCATCTTCCTCTACTTTACATGTGGGACACCTGCCACAGCATGGCTTGATAAGCGGTGCATAGGTCCACACCCGGGATCCAAATTGGTGAACCCCGGGCCGCTGAAGTGGAATGTGTGAACTTAATAGTTGTGCCACTGGGCCGGCCTTGAGTTTTACTACTCTTGATACGGCCTATAAGTGGACTCAAATAGCATTTGTCTTTTTGTGACTGGCTTACTTCACTTGGCATAATGTCCTCAAGGTTCATCCACGTTGTAGTATGTGTCAGAAGTTCCTTACTTTTTAACACTGAATAATATTCCATTGTATGGATGTACGTTTTGTTTATCCACTCATCCATCAATGGCCATTCGGGTTGCTTCCACCTTTTGACTATTGTGAATAATGCTGCCATAAACAGGAGCATACAAAAAATATGTCTTCAAGACCTGCTTTCAATTATTTTGTATATATACCCAGAAGAGGTGTTGTTGGATCATATAGTAATTCCATTTTTAATTTTTTGAGGAAGCATTATACTGTTTTCTATAGTGGCTGCACCATTTTACATTCCTACCAACAATGCACAAGGGTTATGATTTCTCCACATCCTTGCCAACATCCTTGCTGTTTTCCGTCTTTTTGTTTATTTCATCAGTTGGTTTTGGTTGTTTTGATGACAGCCAGTCTAATGAGTGTGAGGTCAAGATATAATTTTTGGAGGTAGTAGTGTTGGAATGATACTACATGACAGTAAGGAGCTGAGCTGAGCTGACTGGGGAGGAAGATGAGCTTCCAGGCTGTACAGAGGGATTAAAGGGATCAGTGTTGTGAAGGAGACAGTGGAAGTTTTCTCCTTCCACATACTAACTCAGAAAAGTGGACCTCCCTATCAACTCTGGGAACAGGGAACTTGTGTGTTTCTGGGCTTCTGGGAAGCGAGAAAACTCACAGTTGAGTGTCCTGGTTAGGTCTGAACAGGCTCAGGGCTCACCATTTCTGTCCTCTGAAAGGGAGGAGACTCTGTTATGGGCTGAATTGTGCCCCCCCTAGAATTCATCCATTGCCCCAGGATGTGACCGTATTTGGAGACAGGGCCTTTAAAGAGATGGCTAAATTAAAATAAAGTCATCTGGGTGGCCCCTAATCCAATATGACCAGTGTCCTTATAAGAAGAGGAGGTTAAGACAGAGCTACACACAGAGGCAAGACACAGCGTGAGGACACAGGAAGAAGACGGCCATCTGCAAGCCCAGGAGGGAGACCTCAGAGGAAACCAATCCTGCCAATACCTTGATTTTGGACTTCTCGCCTCTACAACTGTGAGACAATAAAATTCAGTTGTTTAAGCCCTCTGGTCTGTGGTCCTTTGTTATGGCAGCCCGAGCAAACAAACACAGACCCTCTGACCTCCTAGTTTTCTATAGTCGCTCCTTTGGCAGTCTCATCTAGTTCATGCTTTAAATACCATTTCTATGCTGATGCTCCCATATGTGAATCCCTCTCTGTGGACCCCTAGTCTTATTTATTCAACCATCAAATCTACATTCTCTGTTGGCAGTCTAACAGATTATTTTATTTTTTTTGTGAGGAAGATTCCCCCTGAGCTAACATCTGTTGCTAATCTTCCTCTTTTTGCTTGAGGTGTTTGCTCTATGCTAACACCTGTGCCAGTCTCCCTCTCTTTTGCATGTGGGTTGCTTCCACAGCATGGCCGCCAATGAGTGGTGTAGGTCCGTGTCTGGGAACCAAAACCAGGCCAGGGAAGCAGAACGCATTGAACTTAACCACTAGGACATGGAGCCAGCCCCCAGATATTTTTAATTCAACATGTGTAATTGGCATATTAAACAAGCTCAAGTCACACCATAATTAAAACAGACTTTACTTTTAGTTTTTCACTGTCTCTTTCAAATTTATTTGGTAACTTTCCCTTGGTCCCGGATATGAATTCCAGTAGCCCACAACTTTTCTGTTCATCCTTAGATATTAGAAATTCTCAGTGGTCACTTTATGTAGCATTCATTCTTCATTCAGAAATTGGAATGTTCCAACTTGAACTTGATTTAATGCCAGATCTTTACCCTTTCACAGACTCAGATCTACTCTGAGCTGGAAACCTGCTGTGGTAGACAGAATAATGGCCCACTTGACAATTGGTCAACTGGAGATTCTGGTTAGGAGGTTAGACAGCTAGTTAATGATTTGGGGTGTGGTGCACATGAACACAGACTAAGCCCATCCAGTAAATGAACTGAATGAATTCACCTCCTCTGCCTTTTTTAAAAGCAAGAAGCTGAATTTTGTCTCAGAGAGGATATGAGGCTCACCCAAAATTACACAAGGAGCAACTAATAAATCCAGGACTTGAAAAATCTGACTCTGAAGTTCATGGTCTTCCATCTGTCCTGGTGTGTTTCAGACTAGGCCCTCAGAGCACTAGGATGGTTCAGGGCATCTTTGGGGCTGGAGTGGGAGTGTATTAGTTTTCTAGGGCTGTTGTAACAAAATTCTACAAACTGGGTGGCTTAAAACAACAGGAATTTATAATCTCACAGTTCCAGTTCTGGAGGCCAGAAATCCAACCTGAAGGTGTGGCAGGGCTGTGCTTCCTCGATGCCTCCAGGGGAGGAGACGTCCTTGCTTCTTGCAGTTTCTTGTAGCCCTAAGTGTTCCTTGCTTGTGGCAGCATCACTCCAACCTCTGCCTCTGTCTTCACCTGGCTGTCTTCCCTCTGTGTCTGTGTCTTCATGTCGTTTCCTACTCCCTGTGTGTTTCTCTTGTCTTCCTTTAAGGATACTGGTCATATAGCATTAAGGGCCCACCCTACTCTAGTATGACCTCACCATAACTTAACTAATTACATCTGCAAAGACTCTATTCCCAAATAAGCTCACATTCACAGGGACCGGGGGTTAGGATTTCAACAGACATTTTCTAGGGAGCACAATTCAATCCATAACAGGGGTGAGAAGTAGGCCATGAGAGTGAGGTTCTCATCTTCACCCCAATTTCAACTAGGGCTGCCCTGCTTTTGCCTGGTTACTACTTTGGGGTCCCTCGAAGGACTGTGTTTGAGAAAGAGTGCCACTGCTAAGCAATCCGTTGAAAACCACCTGTCTATAGTATGCCACTTTCTACAAAGAAACAGCAAACACATCATTCAATAGGCATAGAAACCGCTTTGGCCTAAGCCTTCATAACTCCAGTCTTTCTTCCACATGCCCTGTCTCATTCAGTTTGTGTAGGGCACAAATGGCCTGTCACTACTGATGGGTGTTCCTCTTGAAGCACCACGGAGAAAAGAGTGAATAGCATTGGTCTGGCCATTCTCTCCATATCTGCTCCTTTTGAGTCCCCCCGAGTTGCCATATGTGCAATGCACGTGTGGTCTGTTCCCCTTGGGGGCTCCATATCAAGTATTCTATCCCTTATGCTTTTTGGTGCCCTTGGAACCAATGGTGTCCTTTAATAAAAGGCGGTAGGTGGCACAATGACAGGATTAGTATCAGTGTCTGGTTTCCCTAAGGACCAGGGAACATTGTGGCCGAATTTTCCCCATCTGCATAACTGCACTGTTTCTATGTTTATGAAAAATCTAAGAGGGGTGGCGCTTATCTTCTCAGCTTGCCGTCTGCTCTACCGGCTTCAGGAAAATAGCAGGGCTGAGTCCCACAGGAATGGTTTGGCTGTTTCAACTAATTGAAAATGTAGGGTGCTGCAGCTTTAAAGGCATTGCTATTCTGCCCCTTGTTTGACTGCAGAATGAACAACAATGATGTTCTGCTGAACATCAATTACAGACGTTCTAGGAAGGGCTCAGCAATTTTGTGGACAATAAAGCTGTATTTCTCAAGTGTAATGAGCTGAAAAAAATATCTGGTTTTCATGCAGCACCAGCACAGACCCAGGCCCTGGCCAGGGAAGACCCTTTCTGCTCTGTTGTGGGTTTGAGAGGTGCAGGGTGTTCACCCAGTCTTATGGGCACAAATGTGAAAGGAACATTCCGGCTTAGGAACTGAGCTGAAATGAGTATCAGGGACAGAGCTTTTGCCAACTAGTTATAGATGGAATATTCAAACACACAGTTTGCAAAGTGTCAGCTACCTAGTGGTCCCACCTCTAAAGCCCCCTTCCCTCAACAAACACAAGAAAAGGGTTTAGAAACGATCGACGACTCCGAGTAAATTCTTTTACAAATCCTATATTTATTTTATTTTCTTATGTACAAAAAGTAAACTCCAAGTAAACATAAAACCACATAAAATCCTTTCAGCTTCACTGAGTTTAATTGCCATTATCTTATAGTCAAATGAATCATTTAAACAATAGACAGTCACCACAAGTTACATTTGTTATACAGAAGGAATGTGATATTTGGCTATTTTAAGATTTTTAAATAGAGAAAAAGAGATTATAAATCACCTGGGGCGGGGGTGGGGAGGGAAATGAAAGGATTTTGAGATAATCACTCCATTAAAAGAAATAATCTAAACAGCAAATCTTTAGTCAAGAATAATGTAATGGCCCAAAAACACTTCTACCCAGTTGACCCAGCATAAGAGGCCCAATGGTACTTTATAATCACTTTGCATTTTAACTTTCCCAGAGGAGGTGGACCAGTGATGTGTGAAACAAATACAATGGATTTGTGGGATACCTAAACTGTGAGTTCAAAGCAAGATTTTGCAGAGTACCATTATTTCCATAGGAGATTCTAGACCAGGGAAGTCATTTTGAATTGAACATAGCACTGGTGTATTATGATCAACGATAATGTCTTTGCTGATTTAAGGCAAAATGGAAATACTTTGGGTAAGAAATGAAGCCAATGACAGCATCGCATATGCAAAGATGTTTTTTATAAGCTGAATCATGCAGTTTTACTCTTCTTGCTCAACTCAGTTATTAAAAGGCTTTTCAAGAAACTCAACCTCTTTACAGAACCACGTCCCTCAAGCCATCTATGTATGGGTTTGTTTTAAACCAGTTAGCTCCATGGGCTGGTTTCTTTGCCTGGTACCTGAACACCCAATGCTCTCGGAAGAAGGCAACAATTTCATTAGTGTGACTGAGGACAGAAACTGACTTGTTCTGATCTCTAAATATCTTGTGCATATATTATTTTTAAAGTTGAAAAAAATAATATACTTTTTGAAATTCAGAACCTGTAGATTGTAAAACTAGTATCATTTTAGCATGAGCTCAGAGCTGACCTTTTCAGGTCAATCTTAAATAATAAATTCTCTCAAGAGAGGTATTTCTAGTGGAGGTGGAAAAAACGTGAACTAAAGCTTTAGTTCCTGTACCTTAAACGTCAGCCACTTGGGCTTAGCACTCTTTCAGGGGATGGTAATAATACATGAGAGCATATACAAATATACATCTTACTTATGTAGACAGAATATATGAAGTTTTTGAATGATCTACATCTGGTGTTGGTATGGTTTCTAATATAACTAATACTGTCATTACGCAATTTCTCGAACACATGGTAATAACCCATGATACTAAACAGCTTTGAAAGACCAAGTTTTATGCCTTCCTATGGCAGAACAAAAATCAATTCATAAAAATCTTGTGACAAGTTGGAGTTAAATCACATACCAATTACAGATTGCTCACTGGACAATGAGGAAAATATTAGAACAAGAGTTTCACCACTCGACTGCCATTTGCATTGATTTCTACCTATAAATCCAGAAGGTCATCTCCACTTTCGTCGCTCTCCACCGTCAGCTGCCGGGTCCACCACTTCTTAACTTCAGAGCCACAGGAAGCTGTATCAGTCACGGGGTTCATTTTGCACACTACAGATTTCATTGTTGTCCGCCCTCCAAACCGTAAGTTGACCGAAGACACTGAATGGCTTATTGGTTTGGGTGCTGTGGAATTAATAAGAGTCCCATGAGCAAGATGGTGTCGTCTCACCCTACTGCAAGCCATTCCAGAAATACCATGGTATGCCCTTCAGTAACACTTTGGCAAACAAGTCCTATCCATAGATGTTCACATAAAACTTTTTCAGCACTTTGTTCTTTACATTCAAAATGGCCTTTAAAATTATGTTATGGATGACTAGTAATACCATTTGAAAAAAAAATGCTGCTTGCCCCTGGCACCTTGTAATAATTATGAAAACTAAAAAATTACTAAAAGTTCCCATTTGGGCAAATATAAGTCACAGAAATATGTGTGAGTTGGTGTTCATTAGTCTATACATATAAAGAGAAAAAACAAAGGAAGAGAAGGGATGGCATAACCAATAGCGAGGAGAGAGGGAGGGATGTAGAGAAGGTATGGAAAGGAAGATGTGTGTAACTAATTTTTTTTGGTAAAAATGAATTGAAGTGTAGCATCAGTGAAAAAGGACTGATTCACGGACAGATTTAAACCATGCTCAGGGCATTCATCTTTCCAATCCATGTGTCCAAATAAGGCAATGTGTGTGAAGACTTTGTTGACACACTCATGGCTTTGGGTCCCACTTCTGTGACCTGTAGACGTGTAACCAAAGCCAAGTTCATGTCTCTGAACCCAAGTTTCCTCAACTGTAAAATAAAGAGAATACAAGTGTCCTCATTGTACTATTGTGAGGATTAAACTAGATTAAGTGAGATGACCTAAGAAAAAGCATAGCAGAATTACCATCTGATCCAGCAATCCCACTTCAGGATATATTTCTGAAGGGAATGAATTCACTATCTTGAAGAGATACCTGCACTTCCTTGTTCATTGTGTATTATTCCCAACGGCCAAGACATGGAAACAACCTAAGTGTCTATCAGTGGATGAATGAATAAAGAAGATGTGGTGTATATACACAATGGAATATTATTTAGCCTTAAAAAAGAAGGAAATCCTTCTATGTGTGACAAGAAGGATGAACCTGGAGGACACTACGTCAACCGTAATAAGCTAGGCACGGAAAGAAAAACACTGCGTGATCTCAGTTATGTGTGGAATCTAAAAATATCAAATTCATAGAAGCAGAGGGTAGAATGGTGGTTACCAGGGCAAGTGAGCAAGTGAGGGGGGGAGGACAGGGGAATGGGGAGATGATGGCCAAAGGGTACAGAGTTTCGGTTATGTAGGATAAATAAATTCTAGAGATCTAACATACAGCGACTACAGTTAACAATACTGTATTGTATACTGGAAATCTGCTGAAAGAGTCAATCTTAAGTGTTCTCACCACACACACACAAGCAGTAACTATGTGAGGTGATGCATATGTTAATTAGCTTAGTTACAGTAACCATTTCACAATGTATATGTTCATCAAAACATTATGTTGTATACCTTAAATATACAGAACTTTTATTAAAAAATCAAAGAGAAAAAACGAGAAAAAGGAAAATGCATACCAGGATACCTGAGACATTGTTGGTACCCGTTAAAATGTTCTTTTTCTTGCCCTGTGCTTCTTCAAACTCAGCGAGTCCCCAAGAGCATGTCCCTTTAGTCGGGGGCCACCCAGGCTTGGACTTCTGGAGGCACTTTGACGACACCCTTTCTTTTATCCATTTAAGTGACTGTGCCTCTCCCTTAGGTCGTCTCTCCTATCTGTCCTCCAGGGTCTGGATCACTGCCACCAGCTTTGTCCATGTCCTCATCACCTCATGCCCAGAGTACTATACCGTCCTCTGGCTCACAGCCCTGCCTCCAGCCTCTGCCACAGACAGTTCACTCTCTACCCTGCTGCCAAGTCAGTCTTCCTAAAGCACGAATTCCAAATGTCACGTCTTGCTCAGAAATCCTCACTGGTTCCTAACTGCCTACAAGATGAAGTTGAAACCACTCAGCCTGTAATTTAAGGTCTTTCATGGCCTGACTCCACCACCTACTCAATCTTGTTCTCTATAACTCCCTGCTTTGTTTAACCAGGCAGAAGCTAGGCTCTCTCTGATCTCTGAGTAATAAACTCCTGGGCATGAAAAAAGATATTTTCCTCTCTGGTGTTAAGGTCCACTGAATAACTTTTGGCCTCAAGATCTAAGTTACACTGTCTTCTGCTTTGTGCAACAGACATGCTACAGAAGAGTCTGCAGCATCATCCATCTTCTCACTTGGATCGGGCTGAGAAGGGACCCAGTTAAAGGGCATTAGGAAGCCCCCACTTTACCGTGAACTCTACAGAGTTATCTACAGAGAAACCCACGCACAGAGGACTTCGGCTGTGCATCTTATTGCTCCCCTCCATCCCTGAGTGCTCCTAATGGGATTATCCTGGCTTTCGAAAACCCCACGGCCTCTAGAAGAAAATTCTCTCACTAAATCAGTAAAGTGTGGAGAATAATAGGATTGTGAGGATTAAATGAGGGAACACATGTAATGCACTCACAATAGTGATTGGCATACAGCAAATACCACAACAGTTACATATTACATTATATCACACTATGTAAGTTTTGTTGTTCCTTCTTTGACAACTCTGGTACTTTCTGAATGATTGTATCCATCCACTCCCTTTTAAACAAATTTTGCCTATTTTGAGAATGCCTTAAATGTACACAGGAAGCCCTTGGAAATCTCTTCCTCTTTCTTTCTAGATCTTGGCTATAACATCGTTGTTAATGGTTGCTGCCTTCTCGACCATGGTAGCTGAAAATGAGGGCTAATGTAGTGCTATTTAGAGAAGTTACTTTGAGGGGAATGATGAGGGGCTATATTTTTCATTGTTTCACTGTCTATAAATAGCTTCAAAGATTTTTTTTTTTTCAGATGCAGACCTGTATTTGAAATCCAAGACCCAAAACACACAGAGTGCAGACACCTTTAAAATGCCTCCATGGATGGAGAAGGCGCGCGATGTACGTACCCGAGGGCAGGCGCCACTGCCCGATCTTCCTTTGGGGTTTCCCGGCGGCATCTGCCGCGTCCTGCCGACTTCCTCCCCGGTCCGACAGGGTGGGGCTCAGGAGCTGCTGCTGGCTGCTGGTCTGCAGGGGCAAGAACCAAGCAGGTACGCTTAACGCTATGCTCGCCTCCGTCTCTCTGCGCTGGCCTGGACCCTCATTTTATTTTAGGAAAGGAAGAAAACACGGCAGGAAAACAGGTGGGAAAAACAATATGGACCCACAGTGCCACAATGCGGAAAGGAAAAGTGCAAATTGGTAAGAAGAGTCAAGGAAAACCGGAGTCGCCAGTGCACATCGTGACGAAACGAGCCGCGGCTCTGCAGGGAGCACCTTTCCTTGGGCATCCCTCCATAATCCTGCACCCCAAGGCCAAGTTCCCTTCACGCCTGGGGGCGTGGCCCTGTACCAGAGCAAGGAGGGAGGGTGGGGCAGCCAACACAGCCTGGTTTGGGGAAGTAGACGCTTGCCAACCTGGAGGTCAGTGGCTAGAGCTTGAGGGAGAGAGTGCTCACCAGACAAGGCTCTGTGAGGGGTCCCGGAGGAGAAGGACGCTTATCCCAATTAACACAAAAGTCAGAGAAATGCTCAGGCCTTCTATACATTTTGCCTGCTGTCCTATTCACCATCACCTTCCCCTTTTCTGATCAACGCCTCCATCTTCACATCTCTTCAATATCCCCTCTTGGTTTTCTGGTTACCTCTTGGGCTTTTTTTAACCTAAAACCACAGAGCTCTGCGATCATCTCTTTCCCTGCCTCGCTGTCTTGCTGGCTGTGCTGACCTTATCCCAGCCCCACACACTAAGCATTGCCAAGCCATCCTCAGGGTACACAGGTGGCAGGGTCATTGTAGAGGCCTCCACGTCCCCCCTCTGTTGACTGTCCTTGCACAAGTCCCTGTAGTGGGGTTCTTACAGGCTGGCGGGACAACAGCATAAAATCCAAACTGGGCTGTGGAACAAGAGGGCTGCTTGGGGCGTCCTGCTGGGCTGTGGAGCCTCAGGCTTCAGTATTTATCGTGGCCCTGACTGGCCCGTCTCAGAACACTGGATCAGCTCCAGCTGATTCATAACTGTACCCCGGGAAAGGCAGGACCCCCGCCAGCTGCTTCTCACAGCGCAAGGCTCTCTGGACACTGGTGACTCTGTGCTGGTGTTATGGACCTGTAGACTGAGCTTGGAAGTGAAAATAGCAAACAGAAGGTCCTCAAGCTAATCCTCTCGGAATTCCATGTGCTTTTCTGATGCCCAACTAAGGAAGGAGAAGTCCTCACTGAGTCTATTTAAAGAGGCTGAAGGCCAGGTAGAAACATTTCGCTGCAAATTTCTACGATTTGGTGAGAAGAAAACGTGTAGGGCAGAGCTTCAGGCAAACCATGCTCTCCTAAGTCAGGTAATGTTGCTGGACTCCAGTTGAACCCTCATAGATGTGAGGTTAACTCTTAAGACAAAAGTCAACAGAATTATCACGTTTAGGGCATTCACATTTTCTTAGTATGCATACAAATCAGAATCTTTTGCAATAACCTCAGCTATTTCCAGGATGGCAAAGACACAAACATAATCTAGATCAACATGTTCCAATTTTTTTTTTTACTTAAAACCTTCCAATCAGAAACACTGTCAGCTTGTCTGAAATGGCTATGTGAACAGCACCAATTTATTTTTTCTTAAGAAAAAAACGCACGGAATATCCGTGGATGCTAGACACCTCCTACCCGTACCTCCGGTTGCATATTATTATCCTGACTGTTGGCGTTCATGTCCTCGCTGGGCTGGGTGGTCTCGATACTGGGAGGATTCAGAAACCGGGTCCGCTCCTGTTGTTGGCTCTCTCTCAGGCTGTGGATGATGCTGCAGGACTGCTGCTGTTTCTACGGAAATATGATTGTTGTTTCAGGAATGGAAAAACCCGGACCAACATCCCCCTGCCCCCATCACTCAAATTGTATTTCCTTCTGTCCTCTCCAAGGAACCTGCATGCTTGGTGACCTCTTAGGAACTTCTAAACAAGGATCCTTAATGAATTTCACTGATAAGTATCAGCCTGATATAACAGAGGGCTTAGAGACTTAGCAATTGCCTTCCCCTTCCATTTTCATTTGCATAACAATTGGAATAGTTATGTTCCTTGATACTGGCTTGTATTTTATTTAAAATAGAAATTTTAAATCACTAATGTGGGTGTCTATTTTTTTCCCTTCTTATTTTACGCTCGTTAAGCCAGTGTGGATGGCCCCTTCCTCTAAGTTGTAAGGGGCAGAGAGCCTTGGACGGATGAACACTTGCTCTTGTCTTGGTTCTGCATTGGGGCAGGCCAATCTGTCCCGGCACAGACTGAGGCCAGGATGCCCTGGTGGTGAGCTGGCGCTCCCTGTGCCCTCTCAGGAGGGCAGACATGCTCTCTGGAGCTAGCAGAGCTCCGGTGGGCCAGCTGTGACAGCTGCCTTGTCCTACAAGTTTGGGGTGTTTCGTTTCTCTGGGGCCCTTTTCTTTTCCAATAGAAAGATATGTTTCTGGAGTTGATGCTATTCTGAGAAACAGGATAAAAAATTAGCTATTATGTGTAAATGTTTAGTGATTATTTGATTTTTTTCTCCCTGTGTGTGAAACATATGTCAAAAGCATTTATAAAATTAATTACCTAATAGAAATGTCCATTGTAAACACAGTATATGCCAACACAGTATATGTTCATGGATTTATGGGTTAGAGAATCTTAAAGCTTATAGTTCAGTAAGCAGCAAACACATCGTTAAACTCCCAGGAGAGGTGGCCTTTAATTAAATACCGAACAACATTATCAACAATGTGTTAGAATTTTTAGGAGCATTTTAATAGTAGTTTTGTAAATTCAGTTGCCAGTCAAAATGTAGAGATTTTTGGCATTCTGAACAATTAAGTTTTAATTAATGGAGATCAGAAATATTTTAATACCAATAAATTACTTTTTAAACATATGTTATATTTCCATTGAATATATGGAAACTTCTTATGGACTCTGCTCAAGAGACTGCAGCTGAATTTGGACCAGAGTTAAGGCTGAATTGTCATCTGACCATCATAAGTGGATGAAGTTAACAAAGTTGAAGAGATATAAGGCTCATCACAGGAGGATCTAATCCTGTTGTTCATGATGCTGTTTTCTTTTTTCCCCTCCTCCTCCTTCTTTGAGAGGAAGAAATAGAACCCCAGATGCTTCTAGCTCACTCACGGCTCTGATGCGCTTTAGGCACTTTTTAAGCCACATTCGGATGGTCTGCTTGGCCACTTCCTCCTCGATGGTGTACTCCAGCTGCTCCCTTGCAAGCAGCTCCTCCAACTGCAAACTCTTCCGGATGTCAACCGACCGGTAGGAGAGCATGCTGGAGGGGGAAACACAGCAGCAATCGCAGCTTTGATTCACCTGGGATTTAGACCTTCGATATTTCAAAATCCAATGAGGACATCACTCGATCCAACCAGTGTAGCGTCCTGATGCCACCTGACTAGCTGGTGGCTTGAACTAGTAATGTCACCTCTCTGTCTCTCTTCTCTCAGCTTTAAAACAGGGATAGTCGTGGTACCTGCCTTATTAAATGAGTTACTATTTGTGAGATGCTTACAAGAATAAGTGCCATATAAATGTTTGTAAAACAAAAGATCCAGGCTAGGCCCTGATCTACAGTATCAGCTGCTTAGGTTAAGACGCTGAAACTTTCTCTGCAGAAGGAAGTCTGCGCCCTCTACACTTTCTTCACTTCGGCTCCAACTGGTGACGGGTAACATGGCTTTGGCTGTGGGTGACGCATCCCCTTGCCCCCTCATTTCCCTCTCAATTTATCTCCTTTGTCTCCTGGATTTTCTTCATTAGTTCTAGATGGATGCAAAGCCAAGGTTGAGTATTCATTCCCATGCTGCCCAGACAGTGGCAAATGAAACCAACACAGCTGATACATTGCATCAGGGCCTCTGGGCAACAAGGCTACTCATGCGTCCAGGCTGAGAGGTCTACAGCCAAAGGAAGATGCAGCCCTTCTGGCAGCTTGGTGCTCCCTGGTGCAGCCGCAGGATCCCAGGTTATTGCTCATCGCCTGCCTGCCCCAGCTGCGAGCTCAGTCCCCTCTCTGCAGCCCAAATCAGAGCATGGAGGGGCCTGAGAGTCTCCCCGTGCACTGCTGGTGCACTGAGCTGCTCCTTTTTGCTAAGGCTCCTCCCACTATGGAGGAATAAAGGGCATTTGCTCTTCTTCTCTTCCCTGCCTCGTCAAGAAGCTCATCATTGCTGGACCGTTTTCATCATATACTGAACCAGAGGGATAGGGAGGGCAGACAATGCCACCATCAACTTCGCCTGAGTCCATTTTATCAGACGCATCACTAAGTTCCAAAGAGGCTGAATGGTAATTATTAACGACAGCGATATCTCTCTGTGCCTCACTTTCAGACTAAAAATATTTGTCACTAGGAGGAAAGATTAAGTGACATTCTGAAAGGGATGACATCTTTGGCTATTCATATGTATTTTCTGCCCTATCTTTTTCTGCCTTTTAAAAATTTCACTCCTGGGGCCAGCCCAATGGCACAGTGGTTAAGTGTGCACGTTCTGCTTCAGTGGCCCGGGGTTCGCTGGTTCGGTTCCTGGGTGCAGACATGGCCCCGCTTGGCAAGCCATGCTGTGGTAGGTGTCCCACGTATAAAGTGGAGGAAGATGGGCATGGATGTTAGCTCAGGGCCAGTCTTCCTTGGTAAAAAGAGGAGGATTGGCAGCAGATGTTAGCTCAGGGCTAATCTTCCTAAAAAAAAAAGTTCTCTTCTGGAAGAAGTGAACACAGGGAGGTAAAATTGACAACTTGAGGAAACTTCCTTCCCGTCTGTTCTCTTTTCAAATTCCAGTCATGAGCATATTTCTGTATACCTGAATGCTCCTGAAATTTATGACACTGTACCCAATGTTTAACTTGTCAGGTATTTGCAACATGATGAAAATAGCTACTGTTGGTAGAAGGTTCTTAACTCTTTCTGTGGCAGGGACCCATTTGGCAGTAGAGTCTATGGAACATTTCTTAGAATAATGTTTTAAATGCATAAAATAAAATACACATTATTACAAAGGAAGCCAATTATATCAAAAATACAGTTCTCAAATTATTCTTTTTAAAAGGTGGTGATATAGTAACGTAAGTGATTCTTTATTATCGCACTTAATAATAACATCTAGTTGAGGTCAAATGACTACTATAACAGAAGTACTGGTAAGCATAAAGGATATTCTAAGACATCGGCCATGGCAGTAATGTGATTCGAAAATATCTGATTTCTACTGGTGACAAATACGTGGGTATTGTTAATACTGCTGTGGCTTGTTGCCTACATTCATCATTGAAGAAAATGCTGCGTTTCAGTGAGTGATTAGTGAAAATAAAGATGTCACTGATTCCCCTCCCCAGTCCATGGACCTCTGAATTTTATCCATGGACTCCTGTGTAAGAAGCTGTTATGGGGTGAACTGTTCCCCACCAAAAAGGATATGTTGATGTCCTAACCCCCAATACCTCAGAGTGCGATCTTATTCGGAAATAGGTCATTGCAGATGTAATTAGTTAAGATGGGGTCAAGCTGGAGTAGGGTGGGCTCCTAATCCCATATGACTAGTGTCTTTATAAAAGGGAACATTTGGACACAGACACACACACACGTGCGCACACGCGTGTATCCCCCCCCCCCCCCCACAGGGAGAACACCATGTGAAGATGAAGGCAGAGATGCAGAGATTGGGGTGATGCTTCTACAAGCCAAGGAATGCCAAAGATTGCCAGCAAATCACCGGAAGCTAGTAGAGAGGCATGGAACAGATTGTCTCTCACAACCTCGGAAGGAACCAACTCTGCCACCTTCATCAAGACTTCCAGCCTCCAGGGCCGCGAGACACTAAATCTGCTGTTTAAACACTCAGCGTACGGCAGTTTATTACAGCAGTCATGGCAGACTAACACGGAAGTCTGTCAGAGAGGAAGAGAGGATGAGCAGCGGATGGGTCCTTCGTCCTGTCTGGGTATTCATTAAATGTCTGGAAAATGTGGTTTGTCAACCGACCCAGGGCCCCCATCACAGAGTGGACCGGGAAAATTCTTGTGAGACCCACGAGTGAGAAGATCTTAGCTCCAGATGTTAGCTCCAGCTTTCCCACAGAGGGCAAGGAACTGTGAGCAAGTCACTCAACTCTCTGGGACCAGCTCCTTCCTCCAAAATCAAGAGGTGGCCCCTGGCTCTCTGAGGTCCCTCTGCTTCCTCCCTTCAGGAGCTCCCTGGTCAGGGGCACTTGTGGGGATGTCAGGCCTCGGCTTCTCTCCCCTTCAGTGTGAGGCACTCACTCAGACATGATCTAGTACATACAGGACAGTGAGAAAGGCCACTTCAAGCCTGAGAAATGTGACCTCACCTTATAACCACAGCGGATGTGGCATTTCAGGTCCTGACCCTACTTGTGAATTGTGTTTCACAAGGCCTTTAATGATGGCAGCTTCGGTTTCTGGACTCAGTTCAGCTGTGTGACACAGAGAGTGAACCCCCCTTGTACCTCAGGACATCATGGAAAGTGACGTCGCCGCCGTTGTGCAGCCTCTCCATCTCATAGCACATGTGTTTAAACAGGAGTTTGTCTTTGTCGAGGTCCACCTCCAGCCTCCCCCGCAGCAGCCGCAGCAGGAACTTCACGCGGAAAGTCGGAATCACCCCCTGGACGGCAGAGCATAGTACTGACTCATCGTAAATCATCATCAGGTCATAACGATCACTGGGATTCTGTTTTCACAGCAAAAAACCCATAGCTATTTCTCCACAAGATAGCGTAATTAGCACCGGGCCACAGGGAAGTTGCTGGCCCCGCTGGAGGCTGGGGTAGGGCAGGGGATAGGCGGCTGAAAGGAGCTGAGATGAAAAGCTGAGCAACCAGAGTTTGTGCTGCGCTTCTCTGGTTCTACAGGGTAACCCCACTATGCAGCATTTGGATCCAGAGGGTGCAAAGCTGGCCCTCTGCCTCCCAGGCCTGATGCTTGCTTTACCAGGCTTCTCTTCCTGTGGCCCATGCCCCTGACTCGGCCCCTGCTCCACCGTTTCTCTAAGACACACGCTGAGAGGGTCAGTGATGCATTACCACAAAAAAAGGAAAATGTACATGCACACGATCCTCCTCTCCACTTAATCCAGATGCTAGGGACTTCTAAACATTTATTCTAAGTTGTTCTTCTATGGACCCATGGCTGCTTTTCAGGTCTTCTCCATTATCATATCAGAACAATTATAAAAAAAAGGGAACTGGGCTCCCAGCTCTGCCCTCTTTCTGGTCAGAGCAGCTCCAGATTCTGAGAACCTAACACGTGTCGCTATCTTCTGGGCAATAAAAGCTACCCTGCCATCCTGGCTCTGCCTCTGAATTAAGGTGTTGGGCAAGAGGCAGGGACATGGGCAGCCCATGGGTTCCTGTCAGTTACTAACATCTGAACCTGTTGAGAGGTGGTGCCGCCTTCTGTGTGTATGACAGAGGAACGCAGGTTCCTGTGGGCCGTAGTCTTGGAGATGTCAGTGAATCTAGCTGAGATGAGAGGCAAGGCTAGGTGCCCGCACGCGCAGATCACTGTTTCAGAAGAAAACCCCCCAAGGCTGGTGCCCGGGTGAAGTTGCGGATGCCAAGGAGAGAGAGGGCAAAGCGGGTGGAGACAGCTACGCAGCCCCGGCTCCAGTCCAGGCCCCTCCTTGACTCAGCCTGCTCTGGCTCCTTGGTTTTTGTGCCCTGTCAGCTCTTCCTGCAACTACTTTCAGATCCTCCCACGGATCTGCCTGCCCACGGCGAAATTTCCCTCGTGTTTCAGATGGTGGGTCAAATAGCACCTCCCAGATGGGCCTCATGGCCACCCTGCTCAGGGAGTCTGCCCCCACCTCCAGCCACTGTCCACCATATCACCTTCTTTAAAGTGTTTATAGCTTCTTGAAATAATGATAATTATAACGATTACTATCATTTCACTTTGTACTGTTTGTCTCCCCCCTTAGAACCGGAGCTCTGTGAAGCACGAGATCTTTCCATCCTGTTCACTGTTATGTCACCTGTGCTGAGGACTGTGCTTGAGTGTTTGCTAGGATGAAGATGCAGGAAGGAGGAGGACAAAGCAGAAGATGCTGCTGCTTTGGCTAATTCTGGGAAATCTTGGATAAGCTTTACGATTAAAACATTCAAATAAGTCCAAAGTAATTCAAAATAATAACTTTCAGAAACCACTTAAATAACTCCTTTGCGCTTCTAATCAGGATTGATGTTTGAGGCTAAGGTGATCATGAATCTGTATTATACTGTCCCTCTGGTAATCTGAACCTCACCCCTTCTCCTGCCCCGAGCCCAGGCTGGTTTCTTCAGCAATCCCCTGCTTTCCTGTCCTTGCTGAACTTCTGAATGGCTGAAGAAGACGTTCACGGTTGGAGAGGATTGAGGGGGAACTATTCTGTCCCCCCACCCCCCAGCATATTCCGCTGATGTGTCAATGATAGCTTTCTGCAATGCACCAATGCAATGGCTATTCAAAATTCAATATATGTCAGCTGCCAACAAGAAGCCCACTTGAGTGTTTGAGCGATGGCGTTAAGTCTTTTTGGGGTAGGGACAGGAAACAACAATCCACACTCCTACCTCTCTTTTATCATCCACCATATTCCATATGATTTGAAAGTGGCGAAGATCATTGTAACTTAAAAGCTGGTCCTCTTCAGTGGAATAAAACAAGGAGAAATTCTCAACAATTATGGCTAAAGAAAAAAAAGGAAAAATTGAGAAGTTAGACAATTATGCTAATCCATCATTTTTCATAAAGAGTAAAACATCTAGCATAAATAATAGATTTTATCAGCTATGTTATAAGCCAAATTTTTAAAGTGCTTTTAGTATGGTTTCCAAGTTGGCATGTTTTACACTTGGACTAAGCTATTTATCAGGCTCCTGCCTTTCCAAAACATGAGGGTCACGAGCATAAACACACATTCTGTGTATTTAGATACTCGTGCCAGCTGGCTTTCATTCTTAGGCGAGAGTTCCAGGGCAGTTTTCAAAGGTTAAATTGAGTTCTGGGTGGCCCCACAGCTGGGTGAACGGCGAGTATCTTTCGAATACATAAATGCAACATTTCGAGGCTGTAAAGGTGGCCCTCCCTGATATTTGTTCAACTTAATCCAGGAGAAGAGCTCTTTTGAAATTAGTGATCATAATAAATAGGAGAACTCTTGAAATTGCAATCAACTGTCATTTACATGCTTTTCAAAAGGTCTTTTCAGCTTCTGGATTGAGAGGCAACAATTTATAATTAATGCCATGAAACACCCACCCCAGGCAACCCAGGATAATTACTTGAAAATTGTACATAATTATCTAAGTACCTGAGTTTAAAGAGATTAAAAAATATCAACGAACATCACTTACCTACAAGCAGATTTAGCATGATGTAGGCAATGATGACATAAAATGAACAGAAATACATAAGTGCCCCAGCATAATTTCCGCAGTCTGTTGCCCAGTATGTAAATTCATCTGGAGTACAAAAGGGAGGCTGGACCTGTGGGGCCATGGCAGGAAAGAAGGAGGAGAGGGTGAGAGCAGAGAAGAATACACATTTCTGTGAACTGACTGTAGTTAGTGAACATATTCCTAAACATATAAGATATAATTAACTTCAAAGTAATGTCTCAGAAGCCACATACACTGGGTGCATCATTTATGGCAAAAAATCAGAACAGAATATTTCACTTATGCTATACTTTTAGGCTTGCAGAAACCCAAGTTCAGTGCCATTTTAGAAGTAAAATGAAAATGAACTGGTTTCCTCCAGGAGACACTCTTTCTGCCACCTCTACTCGTCCCAAATGATAAGTAGTTACTGTGATACAAATTGCAGAAAATCAAAGAAAAAGGCATTTTAAAAAACTTGCCTGACTTAAGTAATGGGTTAAGATTTAGGAAGATTTGCTATACATAGCAAATTCCCATTCAGACTGTGTAAGGAGAAGCCAGTAACCCTCATTCCAGGAGCCCTGTTCTGGGATGTAATGGGAAAGCACAGACGCAGGTTATCGAAAGTCTCCCCAGTCTGCAGTGGCCCAATAAAATGCCACCGCCTCTGAGAGGCCTCCTGTTTCCTTCAGCCAGAGAGACTAGCTCTTTCTTACACATTCCCAAAGCATTCTGCTTATTCTTTATTTAGAATTTATTTAATTCTGCCTCGTATTATATTTGACTTAGGAAATTCTGGCCCTATTCATTCGTGCACAAAGTTCTTGGACTCCCATTATGTGTTGGGTTTAAGCCCAGCGTTGGGGACGGACCTGTGAGCTAGACATAGACCCTGTCCCTCTTTCACCTGCTGACAGTCCAGAGCTGTGCAGTCCAACATGGAGCCGCTAACTACATGTGGCTATTCAAGTTTAAATTTATGTTCACTAGCCTTAAATACAATTAAATAAAATTAAAATTCAGTTCCTCAGTTGCGCTTAGTCACATTTCAAGTGCCCAATAACCACATATGGATAGTGGCTACTGAATCGGACAGTGTCGATTGCCGTCACTGAAGAAATTTCTTTTGGACAGTGTTGGCCTGGAGGGGGAGAGAGAGGAAATAAACTCATCAAGCCAATAATTTGCCACAGTTGTGATACGCACTACAAAGGCGCTGTAAGAGTGTCTGACCAGCAGCCTTAACATAGGAAGGATTCCTGAAAGAACTGATGTTTAAACTGAGAACTGAAGGACGATGAATTAGCCCAGAGAAAGGAGGATCCCAAAAGAAAAGTACAACTCAGAACCCTGGATGGAAGCTCCTTGAGGAGGCTTTGGAATCACTGAAGATCCAGCACGTAGTATACAGCCCGGTACGAACCAGGGGCTCCGTGAGTACCTGTTGAATAAATTACCTCAAAGAAGTGGAACTCCTGTTTGTAGTTCACTGTCAAAATGTTAAATATGGGATGGTAAGAACAATGCCCTCCTAATGCATATTTGTTGAATGGAACTACAATAGCTCAAGCTGGGTTCACTGGAAAGTTTTCCTGTATGTGCATACACTGTAATATAAAATAAAGCAGTTTTATGAACTAAAAGGCCAGGATATGTGTTTTGAACACTAAGTCTTGATGCTAACAAGGATGATGCTGCCAATATAGCATTGCCAAAGAATGTCATCTGATTCTACGTTGAGGCATTGTTAGTGATGAAGAGATATTTACCATACAGTCATGCATAATCTTGTTCCAGTCTTCGCCTGTGACAATTCGGAACAGGACGGTGATAGCTTTGCCAGCTGAAGAAAAGTTTGCATGCCTAATTTAAGGAAAAAAATAAAAACACAATGCGAGTAGCATGGTTTGTCATGAAGCAGTCAGGTTTGTCACCACCAAAACAGGTGGAAATTTGGAGAAAATTTGGTTGCTAAGTTATCATTTCCAAAGGTTACACCCTCTTATTTGTTTGTTATTTAGCCTTGCCCCCAAGTGTAGCTGTCTGAACAGCCCAGTCCTAGCATGGTGCCACCAATTTACTGCCATTCATCTTGAATGACTCAGGGAGGAAGATTTGACAATTAAAAATGATTCCTTCTTTCATGTGAATTATGCTATAAAAGGTGAGGCTGACGTATCAAGTAAACTCTGCAACAAGACACATTTGTGCATGATTTATTTTGTAAGGACCTTTTTTTAAAAACTATGAGATGCTTCCACAAAATTTAAGATAATCTTCGAAAAATGCTTTTTATATATAATAACCATTTTGGGGGTTCTACCTTCTCATGTTTTGCTAAAACAAAGGAAAAGAAAAGGAAAAACCCAATGCCATCTCGAAATTGTTTAATTAAAAAAATTACATATCACTTTTTGGCAGTATGTGGATAGAAAGAGTGCTGGAATTCATCTGGATATTAGAAGTGGTTATTCCTATATGGTGGTGGAATTATGGATTCTTTTTGTTTTCTTTTGTTTCTGAATTTTCTAAGGTTTCTAAAGTAAATATGCATACTGTTTACAAGTATAAAAATGTCATTTAAAATTTGGCCCTTTTTTTTCAGTTTTAATTTCCAACTGATTGCCCCCTCCACCCTTGCATCTTTGTTTAAAAATATTCAGGTTTCTATTCATGATTTTATTACTAAAAAAGTTTACTTGATAAACAAATAGAAAGGTAAATATACACCAACCTGTTAATGTTCTCTCCATATTTCACAGTACCAAATAAAACAACTCCAGCAAAAGCATAACACAGCAGCAAGAGGAACATTCCTACGATGATAAAGAAGCTTTTATACATGCTGACGACCACGGTCAGGAGGAGCATCTTTAGTGTTACCTGGATGGAGATGGAGATGGAGATGGAGAGAGAGAGAATACTCAGTTCATAAAGCCAGGAAGAACCTAGGAAGTAAATAACATTTAGGCAGGTTGACACAAGAGTGACTCAAGGATATCCTTCCAAAATTGCTCCCTATTAGTTATTGAATCTGAATACTATTAAAAAACCATTAGAGAAATTCTACTCATGTCTCAAACTGTTCAGCCTCTTCAGCCTAATTAATAGAAGTTATACCCCAAGATTTTTGGCTTTTCATTTTCTCCTCTTGCTCCCTAGTTCTCTATGATAAGGGTTATATATTTTTGGTCCATAGCAAGTAGACTCAGGATTATTTCACAAACAGTTGTTGACAAAAACAAACCTAAGCAATGGTAAAATACTAAATAAGTATCAAATATTAAATATATTGATTATGTGGATATAGAGAATGTCTATGAAATAATGTTAGTAATAAAAAAAGAAACTACTTTAAAAATGAAAAATAAGTGTGGATGTATGTATGAACATTAACAAGGAAAATAAAGGATTCTGGAATCATAGAATTATGACTATTCATTAAAGATTATTTTTCTTTTCAGTAAACTAACTGAACTCTATGAAAATAAAAATAAAGACGCATAAAGAACGACCACTGGTTTTTGCTTTCATGCCTATGTTATGTTTAGTCGATGACTTGGGTTCGCTTAGCAAATATGAAGAAGAAACAAAACAATATGAATGTCAGGAAACATATCACAAGATAACTAAGCCACTGATTCATTTTAATATTTAATATTTGCTCATTTGACTTATGTTGTCTAGCAATTTGTTAACTACAGCCCTGAAGACCCAGAAGGACAGTCATTACTCCTTTCTTAACTGTATACATGACATTTGATAGTATTCTGTACAACATACTCACATGCTTTCCACAGATGGAGAAAAACCTAAAGACAATCACACATGCGCCCATCATGTAGGTGTACGCATTCTGCAAGTTAAACAGAAGCGAGCCCGTCATAATTTGCACAAAAGATCTTGTTACTGTTCCATTTTTCATTTTAAGTCTTCTGTGAAGTCTACTGAATAATTAGTTTAATAAAATGTGAAAATTCCTATAAGAAATTTATCTAAAATAGGTGCTGAAAAGGTCACTGCCAAAACTCATGAATAAATATTAGCTATAAAATCAAATCTTAAATGAAACTTTGGTTTCTGTTTTGCTCAGCTGAATTCTGTATTTTAAAACTTATTTTACATAAAATAGTGACCAGCTCCTTTGAGGAGAAAGAAAAACCTAGGATAACAATGCAACACGAGGAAGTGAAGAGAGACAGGAGATGGTGTTGGAAAAGGTTGCCGGAAGTCAGACTCCTTCTCTCTGAAGACCAGCCAGCCATATGCGCATTAGTCTACACTGATTTCAGAGGTGTCCCACCCTATCCAGAAACATACCCAGGTCTTCCTTCAAGTGTGTGATCAACAGCAAGAGATGACTCAATGCACTTTATGACTAAGAAAGCTTCATCTGAGAAACAAAGATGCCACCAGTTATAACAGCAATAACAAGTGTGGCATTAAGCTGATGCCAAGGCATGATTATTCTTGAGGAGCCTTGCCTAACCAAATGACAACAATCACAGATGGGCCCCCAGGAAGGGGGTCTGGGAGATCCTTGGTGAGGTGTCCGCAGAGAAGCATCTTTGGGGGAACAGGACTGCATCTTCCTTCACAACAGTCCACTGCAAAACAGAGCAGAGAACGAGTGTCCTTCCAGGACCAGAGGCTCCTGGAGAACAAAAACAGTCAGGCCGAATAGGCAAGCTGGTCTTTTTGGTCTGAGATTTCCTCTCTGGGGACATCTGGAATTAGGAAGACTACTCCACTTTTTTGCTTGAACTCAGTAGCTTTTGGCCACAATTTGTCTGGAGAAAGAAAAAAACATGGGCCTTGCTGTTCCTTCTTTCCATGTTAGCTCAAAACCTATTGTGCATACTTTCTCCCTTTGCATTCTGGAAGCGATGACACCCAACAGCTTCTAAGAAGATGACCCAAATCCTTCACCTGGACTACAAGGTCCTGAGAGGTCTGACACCTTCTTACCCATCCAGATCTCATCCCATGTCCCCCTCGATCCTTCTCCTCCAGTCCCGCTCCCCATCCTCCTTCCAGCTCCTGCACTCTTCCATCACAGGGACAGCTGCCCGAAATGTTCTCCCTCATGCTACAGACTGAACCTATCATCACTCCCTCAAGGATGCCTTCCAGGGCCTCTCTGATGAAGCCATCTCCCACTATTATGTGTCATCACAGGAACATGTGTCTCTTTCCATCTCCCTCACCAGGGCTGTAATTCTCATTGACTTGGGAGCATTTGATGAATAACTACCTAACTTTCCAGGCTGTGAGTTCACAAGAGCAGTGACTGTCTTTGTTCTTCTTATTACGGTCTTCTCAATTCCTACCACAATGACTTGCACATCCTTAGTGCTCCAAACCATTTACTGTTTGAGGAATGAATCAGTGATGAAGGAATGAAGTGACAGAGCCCACCCAGGTCTGGCACAGGCCCTAGTGCTGAAGGTGACAATTGTTTTAAGAAGGACACTCAATATCTTCCTGAGCACAACAATTTCATACTAAAGCAAGCCGTCTGTGATGTGCAGAAAGGTTCTGTGTTATGGGTCTTTCCTAGCATGACTCTAACATTGGAGAGGATGACAGAATAAATGAAAGAGACCAGAGGGAAACTGATAATATTACTTTTGGATGGGTCAAGGAAGACTAAAAGAAAAATAACATTCTGTGTTATGGGTTTGTATACTCCTTACAGTTGGAAAAACTTCACATACAGTCATTCGCTGCATCACCATGTTTCGGTCAAGGACGGATCACATACACAACAGTGGTCCCATAAGATTGGTACCATAGAGCCTAAGGGTGTAATAGGTTATACCATCTAGGTTTATGTAAGTGCACTCTATGATGTTAGCATAAGGACAAAATCGGCTAACGATGCATTTCTCAGAATGTATCCCCGTTGTTAAGTGACACATGACTGTACTTGATTTTCCTAATGCCCATGTGGAATAGGTAGATTATGAAGTTATATCCCCAAGTTCAGAACAGGGAACAAAACATCACTGAAGCAAATAACTTGATCAAGGCTGGAAACAGTGGAGCCTCGTCTAGGACCCAGGTCTTCTAGAGCTGCGCCGTCCAACATCGTAACCACTAGCCACATGCAGTTTTTGAGTACTTGAAATATGGCAAATCTAAATTAAGATATGCTGTAAATGTAAAATACACACTCAAAGATTTAGTACAGAAGAAAGGATATAACCTTTCTCCTCCATAATTTTTATACTGCTGACATGTTGAAATAATATTTTAGATATGGTAGGTTAAAAATATAGTGCTAAATTTATGTCATCTGTTTCTTTTTTATATTTTAAATGTGGCTCTCAGGAAACTTAAAGTTATATCTGCAACCACGTTTTATTTCTATTGGACAACATGGCTCGAGATCACAGTCAGGTACACCCATAGCTGTAGATTTTGAGTTGGATCTCAGACTGAATGGAGGGTGGGGAGGCTGAAGGCATTTTAGGCAAAACAGTGAGAACTCAGATGGAAATGATGTGTCATGGAGAAACGGCAGCTCGGTGTCTAGCAGAAACGAAGACAGCAAAAGTGCCTGAGAATCAGACTGTGAAACACTGACGATAATGTCATGGCCTGGATGCTACCCGCCAGCTCAGAAAACTGGGTCTGAGTCTTCTGATAGGAGCTTGTGTGTGAAGTCAGACAGGTTTCCATCTGTTTCCCTTTCTCTCTCCCTGTCATTTTTATCCTTTGGGAAAATGAAAATTAAGCCAGAAGATCTTTAAGGCCCTTCTCTTTCTGGCTCACGTGCTCCAGGTCTTTGAAGGGCTAGGTTTTGTTCGTGTGAAGTGAGTGTGTGCAGACATACGTACGTGTGTGCGTGTGTGTGTGTGTGCAGGCACGTCTGAGGGCCTGTCATGGTCAAGGCTGGATTTTAGGGAGGTTAATCTGACACTTGAGAGTAGGCTGACATGGAGTGAAAGGACCCTGGAAACAGGGTTACCCGAATGGAAATGATCAACCAAAATAATCTTTAATTACGCGCATACCAGGAGGGCAAAGTGAAGGACCACCCAGACAACGCCAAGTGACGTCACCAGCAGATCGTATCGATTTCTTCTGCTTTGCCAGAAGCCAGCAGGTGACATTGCTATGATCTTCATTGTAACCTGGGGACAACAGTGAAGAGAGTGAAGAAAGGCTGAGTGTTTAGCACATATTTAAACGTATTAAATTGAGGCACAGTATTTTTTTTAAAGGATGTGGAAACCAAAGAGGAGAATTTATTACTGACACAGATTTTTTAAAGCTGAACAGGTTACAAATCTATACTCCCCACACTCTTTTCTCCTTGTTTTATGACTACTTCTGATAGCAGGACGTTTTTCTGCCTTAAGTAAAAGATCATATATTTCAGGAAACATCAACCAGTACAGGGTGGAATAAGAATCTGCTTGTATTTCAAAGAAGATTGCCATGGAAAGTCATATCATATGGACCACATATTAAAATAATCTTGTCTGGGCCAACTCCCTTTGCCACCATGTTGCAATCTGAGTCCCTAAATTATAGTGGTTTGTGTCGTTCACTATAAATATTTGAACTCAAGAAACTAGACAGGCCAAAATTCAGACACAACAATCAACAGCAGTTAGCAATTCCTGCAGTTAGAAAAGGTCCAAAATATAAAGTTAAGTCTTTGTTCAAATTAAGCAGAACAGCCTTAGAAGGAAACATCCTGAGAGCATGCTACCTCCCTCCCCCCAAAGACTTCAAAAGCAATAGGACACAGAACTGAAAGTAAATGCATCAAAGGCAGACACTGTTTTACTTTAAAGGTGCACTGCTCCCCCCAGAGCCAGCTGACTCATTACCGTACCTCTAGAACAAAGATGAAGGTGAAAACGACCGACATTGTTGCCAAAGGAACGGTCACCGGATCCTCGACGTCCCACTATAACAGAAACAGCACACAAGTCTTTGCCCACAGCCATCGGGCTCAGAAAGACTGTCCCCTCTTTTTCTCATTTGAATATGATTGTGAATTTTAATGTGTTATACTCAAGAATGTAGACTGTGAGTGGATATGGCCGCTTGTGGTATTCTTAGATGCACCAATGAATACAGAGCTCATTCCGAGTCTTAGGGTGAAATAAAGTACCTTGACAGAGAGTAGCACCGACTGGGCCAGGACAAGCAATGCAATCGTCCTCTTAAAAAATGGATGCTGGGTTATGTCATACATCTTAGCTCTAAAGCCATCATTATCTGGAAAAGAAAGGTTTAGTCAAGGGCATTTCAGACACAGGTCACATTTACTGTCTTGTCTTTGATTCTCTTCAATGCTCATCTTAAAACCCATTACATTTTTTTCCCCTACAGTTCACTCTATTGTGAAGTGTTTTGCAGGAATGGCTGGCTCTGAATATTTAAAACGATGGTGCATGACGCCGTCTGTATTGGAAGGAGGACCACGTCATTCAATTTCTGTCAGTTTAATACATTTCACTCACATGTTTAAAAGGCAAGCACACATATATTTTATTTAAAACTTCATTTTTTCATTAAGGCTTATCCTGAGAGCACTGAAGCGGAGCCTTTGGGTGGTTGATTTTAATAGCCTATGTACAGATCTGTAGTTTGGAGCCTGTTTCTATATTAACTTATGCACAACCGCCTAGTGGCCTCACGATTATTATTTTAATTGAAATTTTAGACTCCCGGGGAATCATGAACACTAGTGCCCAACATGAATAAAATCAGAGCATCTTTGATACCCGGGCGAGGTGGGAGATGAAGAGGCTGTGCTATCTTCAGTCGGCTCTTCAGATCTTCCCATCTTCTCTGATCTACAGTCAGCAGAGCCGTCCCCTTAATAAACAAAGGAAAGCAGAAAAAGGCCTTTGTCTTGTTCTCCACAGCAAGGACGCTGCAATTGGGGCAGTCATACAAACAGAACTAATTTGGGTTTAAAATAAAGATAAGCATGAAACACCGTGGTGGTTCGATAAACATGGTCAGAATTCTCAAACTTGGTCTTGAGAGAGTTCCAGAAAGGATGGCCATGGGTTTCAGAGAAGATTCAGCAGCCTTCAGTTGGCATCTTTGAACATGTAATATTCAGGTTTGGGAATATCTAAAGCAGGTTTTCTACATGATTAAATTTTCAAAAAGGGATACTCACTCTAATAGTGGTTAGTTTCCTTTCATTTCATAGTAGAAAATGCTGCAGCAAAATTACAGCTTGTCAATGCTGCTTCTTCTGGTTAAGGATATTTTGTCTTTTTAAAAGTCATTCTTATATATGCAATAGCAAACCTCTTCTTAATCGATAGGAAGTCATGGAACTTGATCCTTAAGAAATTAGTGCTGTGACAACTGACTAAAGGAGATCAGATATTCTATATTATATACTAATATAATGTGCATGCCTTAAAATGCACATAAATATATTCTATTACATTTCATTACATTATATTATAAAAGCAGAAAATAATTTTAGAAACTGGGAAATAAAAACCCACCCGCCCCAACTCCCATTTTCCCTTTCTGTCTGCGGAGCTAACAATTGTCCTTCAGGGATAAATCCTCCCCACTTCGTTTTCAGCCTTTTGCTGTTTATGCATAAATACTTAAGAATGTATTTGTTTTGAATTTAAAAAATTTATATAATGGTATCTAATATGTGCTTATTTATGCAGTTGTTTTTATCTTCATTGAACAGTATGTTTTCCATACAACTAGATACTAGATCTAATTGGTTTATTTTAACTGCTTATATAGTATCCCTCTGTACAAATATATCAGAAGTTATCATTTTACGTTTATGGACTATAAACAATGCTGCAATAAACACACACGCACTGCCTCATGGTAAACATCTTTCTTGGTGGTAAATCTCTAAGAGAGGAATTGCTGAGGCTAGAAATTTACGCATCTTATATTTACCAGATATTGTCAAGTTGCATCTAAAGAGCAAAACCCAAGAAAATTTCCCGGCAGCGATCTACAAGTGTTCCTGTTTCCTTATATTCTTGACGATATTTGACATTACCATTTGATGGGTATGAAATATATCTAACTTAGCTTTAAATTAATGAGACAAAACATTTTTTATGTGTATAAATGGTGATTCCTGTATGTTCTTATATGAATTACCTGTTCATATTCTTTGCTCATTTTTGTATTTGGATACTTACTTTTAGATGTTTTATAGAAATACTTACTATATCCTGGATAGTAATCTTTTGTCAGTCATGTGAGTTGTAAATATTTTACAACTTAGCTTTTTTTTTTTTCAATTTTGCTTATCACTCATGCCTTTTCATTTTAATGTAATCTAATTTATAAATTTTTTTCTCTACGGATCTCAGTTGGTGCTTAATGTGAAGAACTCCACAACTACTCCAGGGTCAAAAATAAATTCTGTCTGGTTTAAAAATGGTTTAAATTTTGCTTTTCATAGCTGGGTCTTTCATCCATCTGGAATTCATTTTTGAGCATGCTGCGAGGTAAAGATCTCAGTTGAGTTTCTTAGCTCTAAATGGTCAATTATCCCAGCATCGCTTAGTGATGGTCACAGCTCCTCCACTGATTTGCTGTGCTACTTCTGTTTTCTAGATACGTGGGTCCCTCCTGGGGCTTCCTGTTCTGTTCTGTAAGTCTAACTTTCTATCCCTGGAATGATGCTGACATTATTTTACTTACTGTAGCTTGTTTACTTTCCTTTTCCACATTTTTGCTCACGTTCAACCTTGCGAGAGATTTATTGATTTAATTTTTTTTTTAAAGAACTAGCTTTTTGTCATTCTTGAGCCTTCCTATACCTACTTTGTTCTCTACATCATTAATTTCTGTCCTTCGCTTTATTTTCTTCCTCCTTCTTTCTTTGATTTTACTTTGTTGTTCTTATAATTTATTGATTTGGATCTTTGACATATTAATTAACCTTTGGTTCTTTTCTAACATGGACACTTAAAGTTATAAATTTGCATGTAATTACTGATTTATCTACATCTTGTGAGTTTTTATCTATCATTTTTATAGATGATTTACCTAAAATTGTGATTCTTTTGTGACTTCTGTAACTCAAAAATTATTTAGAGTATTGTCTTACTATTTCCAAATTATGAGGGATTTTTTGCTATCTTTTCAAATTATGGTAGAGAACATATTGTGTACATTATCAATTCTTTGGCAACTATTTTTTATGACCTTGGAGAGGTCATATTTTGTACTTGAAAATAATACGTATTTTCACATTGTTGGAGTCAGTGTTCTTTATACGTGTCATTAGATCAAATGTTTTTATTTTGTCAAATCTAATATTTTATTTCTATTTTTTCCTGTTTGATTTATGAGTTTCTTAGAGAAATATGTTACTATTTTCAATCATTTATTTGGATTTGCTAGTTTTTTAAAAAATAACGTGGTTTATTTTTGCTTTGCACTTTTTTTTTTTTTTTGGTTAGGAAGATGCGCCCTGAGCTAACAACTGTTGCCAATCTTCCTCTTTTTGCTTGAGGAAGTTGCTGAGTTAACATCGGTGCCAATCTTCCTCTATTTTGTATGTGTTACGCTGCCACAGCATGGCTTGATGAGTGATATATAGGTCTGTACTTGAGCTCCGAACTGGCGAACCCCAAGCCGCCAAAGTGGAGTATGTGAACTTAACCATTATACCCTCAGACGGCTCCTGCTTTGTACATTTTGAGATTCAGGAGGTCCATATCTTTCTGATGATTAGTTTCCTTTGTCATTTAATTACACTGTTTATTCTTAATAATGATATTTGTTTTAAAGTAATTTTTTCTATATTAATAATGTTAAACCACTTTTTTCACTAACTGCAAACAAACATTTGTTCTCTGGATGTTATACACAGCAAGATATTTTGGAAAGTTGAACTCTGAAAGAATCCAAAATAATAATAAGCATGGTGGTATCATGCTTGACCATGGTGATCATTAATATATGAAAACTTCTGAAAGCTTATTATTGTGAAAATAAGTTTATTAATCAAATATATTGTCTTACAGTAGGGAAATTTTTAAAAATATATTACTGGTATAGAGTTTGGAATTTTAAACCAGGGTTCCATTTTCTAAGGAAGACATAATTTTGCATAATTCTTAATTGTGAAACCATCGCCCCCAAAGTTTACCTTTTCTCATATCTTTATATCTGTTTACTGCCTGTATATTTGGAAATCTATTTCTATACCCTTGGGAGTGACAAATAAAATGTGAGCTTCATAAGGGCAGAAATCTTAATGCATTTAGTTTTTAGTTTATGTGTTGAGTTCCTTATGTTCTCAGGGTCAAGAGCAGTGTCTGGTATCCAGTAAGTGCTCAAAGAAATACGTTGAATGATTGAATAATAAATGAATAAATGCCGTTTTACAGTAGCTCGTGCACTGCTATCTAAAAGACTGGCAAAAAAATCTTTTCTAAAAGGTTCACATAATTTGGAAATTTATATCTCCAATTAACTAATCAAGTTTTTAATGTCTGTTATACAATTTCTTCTACTTTTGCCCTTTCTCTAAGCATCCATTTGAGCTTATATCCATGCTCCCCTTTCTCAGCCCAAAAAGCTTTTGTCTTCCTTCAGAATCTAAATACAACCAGTTTTATAAGCAGAGCTCCTGTTATTCTTCTGACTTCAGCCATTCCTCTAAGTTCAAGAGCTGTAATTAATTATACATTTGTCTCTAGTTATTGAACATTTCATGTTGTTTCCTTTGTGTCGCTGAATTGTGAGCTGCCATAAGACCTAATTCTTCTGAAATCAGGTGTCTGCTCAGAGGGCCCCGTACGACATTCTGAGCAAACAGTGCCTAAACTCTGTTAATTGACTGATCCGCTTCTGCTCGTATTCCAGAATAATCAGTATCTGCTCCATTGCATGGCTCAAAGCCATCTAAAAAGACCCATTTTCCTCTTTCTGCTTGGTATTAAATTGGACACACTGTAGGGCTTAAGAAACTCATTTATGAATGCGTTAAAGTAAAATAGGGGGGCTGGGCAATATGATCTTTATCCTTTTTTCTTATTCTAAATTCCATGTTTCTGGGGTTGGAATACTGTTGGGGCCCAAAGGGGGGATTTTTAAGTTGTTCCCTTTGAAAGCCTGAATGAAATGACATCCTCATTAGGCACACATCAAAGGTGCCAATTGACTGGGTAACTGGTACCACACACGTGGAGCCTGGGGGACTGTGAATGATAGAGTCCCCTGTGTCACTATGCAAACCAAAGGGCTCTGATGTGAATGCGTACAAATCAGTCCTAGCTATGAATAACATGGAACAGCATGGCGTTACACACGCAAATCTAGTTTAATTCAGCGCAGAACAACAGTCGACATTTTTATACTCTTGAATTCGAAGAATCAGAGACTCTGCAGTAATAGACACCACTTCGGAATTCTGGCTCCATTTTCTATGCCTCATAAGCCCCAGACAAGTTATTTCACTTCTGTAAGCTGTCTTTTCTTCAACTGTACATTTCACAGTTGTGAGAACTGGGAGTAGCATAGGAAAAACCTCAGTGCATAGTAAGTCCTCAAAAACTGTATGCATCTCAATGATTATGACTCCAGAAGACCGACTCTTACACAACAGAGGGCGTACCAGCCATGTCCAGAAGAACGACACAGAATGGTCTCCAAACTCACTTTTTCGCAGAAAACTACCCTTGCTGTTTTCCTGTTTGTGAACTCTCGTACTGATCATCAGTGCTGTAATGAGCTCAGTAAGCTTCCCGAGTTCATAAAGTATGTGAAGTTTTAAATGAAATTAGAAATCTTCTTTCTAGTCTATGAATTAAGATTTAAGGTTTTCTACTGCAGCCCTCTTCCCCATCAAAATTCTGAGTTCACCTACTGAGTAACAAAGAAGCAAACAATTTACATTTTGTGAAAGTAATATTACCTGCAATCAGTGCATCGATTTTAGCTATTGTGTTTTAATAACTTGCTGCACGTCTTTTCAATTTGAACAATAGGAGATGCGCCTTTCAGTTGTCGGCGAATTAATGACATCGTTACCAAAAGGGGAAATTTAGCAAGAGAATTGTGCTCTTAAATAATGTGCCTGAAAGGCAGCAAAGAGGTAGCTGGTAAAATAGTTACAGAGATTATTTACACCAGTCACATTACGGTTTAATGCGACTTCATGCCGTGTGTGAAAAAGAGAGCTCAAAGTGAGTAGCTAGGAAAGAATAAACCCTGTGGTATTCAAACCAAAAATTCTTACCTTGTTTTCATTGAAATTAGCAATAACTACTCCAACAAAAAGGGTCAGTCCAATCATGCAACCCAGGAATACAAAAACATGAATATAGATTCCATGCATCTGTATAAATGAAAAATACGGTTATTCATCAAAGCCAATGAAAGCAGCTGTTGAAGCGTTCAAAGGATTCCATGTGCTTGCTTACCGGCCCCACACGATGAATAATAACATCCCTCACTTCCACCCAGCCTTTCAAGGAGAGAACTTCAAACAACGCCAGCATAGCATTTCCCACATTGTCAAAATTAAAGTTCCGTGGATTCGCCCTGCAAGTCAGAAAGAGGAATGTTCTGTGAAATGCCGATGAGAAGCCCCCTAAGGCAGATATCTGTAGCTCTTTCCAGTCTTGGTGCAGAGAATATTTAGCACTTGGTGGGCTAGATGGCATTCATTTGCTAAATCATAACAATGTGTTATGTGTTATAATTTATTAATTAGGCAGTTAATTATTAGGTAAGAGGGGGTGTTCTCAATTGAAAACAACAGAAACGTGCATAACTCCAGTCCCAGCTCCAGAGCTTCTTGCGACATGTCTGGCTTGTCTTGATTACATGGAGGACTGGAAAGACACTTTCTAGCTAGAAATCATATAGGAGATTATCACAAAGGGGCACTGGAGTTTGGATGTAAACTTTGAAATAGTTTCATAATTGAAAACCGTTCTATGGGCATAAATGACAATTCCCCGTGTTAGTACAGAAAGTGTAAAAAGAGCAGCATTTGACCACTTTATTTCATTCTGTGTCGTCACTGTGAACAGCATGCTGTAAGACAGTGATGCAGTTAGCCACTGAGATGACAAAAGGTGTTTGCTCACGGCCTCTAAGTGTCCAGATCACTCTCTCCCAGTTGTATTTTTCCTCTCATTAACTCTGAGTGTTGTCAATAGATTCTTCTCGTAGCCCCAACGCACAGGATGCTGTCTGCACCCACAGTTGATTCCTGATTTCTCAAACACTTTGGCCCACTATTTTTTGGTAGAGGGTGGTCTCATTTCTCGTTTTTCTGACACGTTTATACTTGTTTTCTTCCCACTTAGCAAAGTGATCTTTTCTACTATAATGCATTTCCTTTCGTTGTTATAGGTCTCAGCCAATAATTTTATTGTTAATAGAAGATTTCAGTGTTTTTTCCCCTATCCCCTTATTGGAAGCTATGTTAAATAGTTAAATGATTTAGATAATCACACACTTTGATGAAGAACTGAGTTTAGGTTTACTGAATACAGTAGGCCTACTGAAGCCTAGCTAAATTCTATTTTGATAACTTTTTTTCTTGCTAGCTCATTTATCAAAATTTAACCTTCAGAAAAGGTAACTTTCTGGGGGACAATTTGGTTTAATATTTTTCTACCATCTTTTGTTTTTTTAAACCATAGAAACAATCATGTGATGCACTTTTATAAGTTTTCTTTTTTTAATACTACATAGATAGGGATCTAATAAGAAAACATAAAACTGAAACTGACTTGCTTCTAAAGGTTTAAGGCTGATTGGTAGAAATGTTTTCTACATTGTCCAAAAGTCCCACTCAGAAATTCAGAAATTTGGGATTCTGATTTATATTTTTTAAGTATGAGATGAGCATATTCTCTTGAATTTTTCCAACAATCTTTCCTTTGGGGGACTGCAATTAAATTTATATTTTACAGCCGACAGAAGCTAGAAGGATTCTACAGAAGCCACAGTTTTCTCAAATAAGGATTTTTTTTCAACCCAGTGAGCCAGCTCTCAGATCTGACATTGAACTTTCTTACTCATCCATTTTCTTTACGTAAAAGTGCTTTTTTAGGTGGACTTGCAGCAACCCAAGCTACTTTCACGTTCTATATCCTTTGTAAGTTAGAATATGTTAAAAAAAACACTTTTAGGCTAAACAAAGAAAAATATAATAAAGGATCATAGACTTAAGTAGTTGGAAGAATATATTACAGTTTAAAAAAATGACTCTTTCTCAGTTTTAATCATAAGATATTTATGTCTTGCCCATGCTCCTAAAATTGGGAAGTTTGAAACTTGATGTATAACTACAGAGGACTTCAGTAAATCCCAGACATAATCCATTATTGTAATTTTTCCTCTCGCCTTTCCTTGATTTGGAAGGCTGTTTGAATATCATCTTTTCTGGCTAATTTTTAAAAGATTATAATCTTGTCAATCCAATTTGGAAAACGAAGACATTGGTTCTGATCTCACAATTCGATCAATCTTCTACCTCCCAGTGAAAAGTGCTCCAGGGTCCC
This sequence comes from Equus asinus, assembly GCF_041296235.1. Classification (NCBI taxonomy): domain Eukaryota; kingdom Metazoa; phylum Chordata; class Mammalia; order Perissodactyla; family Equidae; genus Equus; species Equus asinus. Next base: position 73,891,548 of record NC_091800.1, read on the forward strand.
AAGGTCACGGCAAGGAGAGCTGTTCCTCCTCTGGGAAGACGGAGGCACCATGAGGGAGAGGAACTCAGCCTCTGCTCTTGGATGTGGAAATGTAAGGATGACACTGTCCAAAACGGCACCCTGTATCTTACACATGTCTGCCCTCTAGACTAAATAAATCAGGAACTTTTTGTACTTTCTAGAAGGCACTGGCATTTTTCTGCCTTGTGCTTTGGGAACAGTCTCCTCAGGCCGCAGCCCCTGACCTCTGCCCCACCCCTCCCGCTCACCTGCCTAATTCCTACGCATCCTTCAAAAGTGAACTGGGGCTCTTCTCCTCCGGGTCCTTCCCCCTGGTCCCATCACAGCTTGGGTTAGGTGCCTCTCCTGTGGCTGCCACTGCACCCTTTCCTTTTCTGCATCCTAGAATCAGAGGCTGGTACACCACAAAGCTCAAGAACTTAAGCCTCAGGGCCCCTCCCTGGCACAGGCCCCGGCCAAGACCCTGGAAGGGGCCCAGAAGTGAGTTCACATAGTCACATGGTTTTGTTAAACTTACCAAAGTAAGGTAGTTTTATATTCTTTTGCTTAAAGAGTTTATCCAAATTGTTTGAGCTTAAGAATTCACAAAAATCTAATCCCCTTCTGCCTAGAACGTACCACAGTGTAACTTAAAATTACTTAGCAGTAAGCTTCAGGTGAGCATCAAGTGCGTTTAGGGGCATGTATATGTGGCATCAAAGCCTTTAGCATATTATATTAAATTAGTTGTAATTTTATTTTCTATTCTCCACAGACTTCAAGCTCCTAAGGGTCGGGTCCTTGGCTTGTCCCCAGTGACAGCATAATGTGCGCCGAATAGTAAGCACTCAATACACGCATTCATGGAAAACTGAGTACTTTTTCGATTTTGCTGTCATGCATTCCATTTTCCTATAGCCCACACCTCCGCTTAAGCCAAAACACACACTCTGTATAATATATAATATGTCTAAGCCTTTTTACCAAGGGACTTTTTATCTCATCAAATCTGAGTGTTTCAGAAGGAAACAAATGTATTCATCTGAGGAGGGAACACAGAAAGCAGACTGTCTGAATTAGGGAGTGCATATTTGTGTCCTAATTATAATTATCAAAGCATTCCTCTAGGCGAATTCCCAGATATAAGTTATTTTGTTAATCACAAATTAGCCAATATAAAATTACAAAATTTTCAGCTGCTAACTCCTGACGAGCTTACTAAAGAAAGAAAATGTAAAAATCATCATGGTTACAGTGGACTTTTCTTTGATGGAAAATTGTTATTTCACTAAAACTAACCCAACTCACAATATTCTGAACAAAAGGAAAAAAGCTATTGTGATGATATTCAAGTGATACACCTCTATTTGCTTAGCTTTTAAAGTGTCCTTGAACTTGAAACCCCCAATAACAACTTACATAAAACATTACATTTCAATTAACTCTGATTTTTAAAATCCTTGGGAGCTGATTTCATGGAACAGGTTGAATGCCATGGGGTACAACTGGACACAGTTTACTTTTCTCCCAACAGTGCCTTCCAGCATGTTCTAGCTCCCTTCCTGACTTCTTGGGGAGAGCTCAAAGCTTTTTGGTCACTTTCAGCTATAAGATCAGTCTCATTCTAAAAAGTACACTCCATTTTACACCCAACCTTTGCTTTCCTAACCCGAAAAAGGATCCCATCCTCAGCCTGACCTGTGGTTTGAGGAGGAAAGAAGAGGGGTGGCCACTCTCTTCCGCTCCCCTTCTTCTGACCACCATCTGATTCTCCCAAGATTGAGGTAGGATGCAATTGGAGTTGGAGAAATGGAGTTAAAGTCTGTGTGTCTTAAGCTGCTGGACTCCAGCCATTGGCGTTCTCGTCACAGCAGCTGTTGCTCTTCCATGGAGCCCATTGTATGGTCCTAAGAAACACCTTGTATATTAACCATGTTTCTAGCTTCTGTGAACTTGACACTTTATCATCTGTCCTACATACGTATGCTGGCCACACTTTGTTCCAGACCACCCGATGAAATGCTCAAGTCACCCTGCCTCCTTTATCACCCCCTCCCCCAGAGGAATCTTTTGTATAGAATGCTTTTCAAATACAAACCAACCAACCCAGAGTCCACACCCCCAACCCCCACTTTAATCAGGCTTTCACACTCCGGGCCACTATCCACCTGCCCTAATCACCCCAGGGCAGGTACCAGACCACTGGGACAGCCTCTATGCCCCAGAGCCTGCTGAAATTATTCAAATTAGTCGACTCTCAGCCTGCTTGCCCTGCCTCACCCATTCCCTCCCTGGGAAACCACAATAACAGCTCCTGCCCACAGCTCTCCCTCTGCCTCTGCCTCCTGACCCACCCTGCTGCTTCCCCAAGTGGTCCCAGTGGTGTGGCATGTCCTGTCCCCTTCCTCTTGGGAACAAACTATCTTTTCATAGCAGTCATCTCTTGACCTGCTGGCCTTACAATACCTCACGTTTTCTATTAATACACTATATTTTAAGATACTCCCCAGCACGAGGATGCCCGTCGTGCCGTTCCTGCTGTGAGCACAGTCTCTCGGTGATTCTTTCACAGGAGCTGGGTGATGGAGGTGGATAACCTTTTAGGAAGAACTGCTGGGGTTGTCCAGGTGCTCTCTTTAGAATATAATACTTTCTCTCCTATTGACCTCAGCTTTGAGGCTTTAGCCCAAGTTCCAAAACAGCAGGAAAAAAATCCCTGATATAAATAATTTATTTATGGTATAATAAGGAGTTTTCACCTCACAGAAACATAAACGTTTTATGCTTCTTTAATTTTTTATTCTAATGTAAATTGGACTGCTTTTCTAGTTAGCACTGGGATAAGGATATTCCCTCGTGTCAAATACTTCCCTATCCAGGCTCAAGCCACACATCCAAAATTAATCTTTGTTTTTCATAATTCCTTGGTAATCAAAAAAAAACCCACCTCAATTTAAATTGTATTGAATTGTTTACGGAAGGGAATTTCATGTTAGAGAAATGCCCAAGCAGGTAACAGTGAGTCCCGAGGGTACAAAGGGCTCAAATGCTATTCCTTTTAAACAATCTGGACATTTAGTAGAGAAAATCAATTGTGACAAAAGCAGACAAGCTTTGCTGTGGTTTACTTACTATTCTAAGAGATAAAGACGAAATAAAAAGAAGACAGACAATGATTTAAAAGGACAAATGAAGCTGACAGAACATTCAGGTCATCAGTGAAGCAAATCGAGAGATTCCATCCTGGTCATTAGTAAAGCGGATGAGAAAGAAAGTACTAGGTACTTCTACCTTTGACGTAAATGCTTTGAAAACTCATTTTTGAGAAAAGTGAATTTTTAAGAGAAAGATTTAATCTATTGTGTTACTGATCATTCCTTTCTAGTGTTTCTATAATGCAAAACCTTCAATGTAAATGGGTTTTAAAAGTGAAACAGCATTATGATTTATGCTGCTGTACGATTGTATGAGGACATCAGATTTTCCCTTAAAAATATAAACTCAGGATAAGTTTAGTTTTAATTTGATAGAAAATCTTTGTTTTTTAAAACACTAATTTTTAAAGCCATGTGAATCGACATACATACTTTTAAAGTATTAGAAAAATACTGTGGTGATATTTCATTGTTTCATGAAGCAATATGTGACTCAGTGTACCACTTGCTCTCTTACTTATTGTATTTTTTTTTTCTTTCTGAGGAAGATTAGCCCTGAGCTAACATCTGCCACCAATCCTCCTCTTTTTGCTGAGGAAGATTGGCCCTGAGCTAACATCCGTGCCCATCTTCCTCTATTTTATATGTGGGACGCCTGCCACAGCATGGCTTCATAAGTGGTGGGTAGGTCTGCGCCTGGGATCAGAACTGGCGAACCCCCAGGTCACCGAAGTGGAGTGCGTGAACTTAACCACTGCGCCATTGGGCCGGCCCCTACTTACTGTATTTTTGCATCCTGTTGTAATTCAGTGCTTTGCCTTGTGTTACTTAAACTCATTTTAACATCTCTAGCAGAATTATTTTTAGTTTCATGCCATATTATACTGATTTAAAACCTTACACTGACAAATAAAGCATTCTTCTGGATATTTTTCTGATATGCTTACCAAACACGGGGCACCCAGAATCCAGGTTTTTTCTCTCCAGGTCTTAACTTTAAATTTAAGTTCTTGGACACACTTACATTAATTCTGAATATCCCATTACAATCTTCCTAAAACAGGGGAAAAAAAGGGGGGGAAGGAGAGGGAATCTGGTCAAAAACTGAACTCAGAAAAGATAAAAGATAATAAACACTTTTTACATAGAATAATAAAGGTCTTTTATCTGACAACAGTGATGTGGACAGCTACGCAGCAAATAGGAACAGAGACCGCAGAGATGAGTGCTGAAAGCGTTAGTAAGTGGGCAAGGGCTCTGAACAGACATTCCTCCAAGGAAGCTATACAAATGGTCAATGAGCACATGAAAAGTAGCTCAGCATCATTAGCTATCAGGGAAATGCAGATCAAAACCACCATGGGATACGACTTCAGACCCAGTAATAAGGCTGTAATCAAAAAGTCATAGAACAACGAGCTTTGGTGAGGATGTGCAGAAATCTGAATCCTCATCCTCGAGTCCTCACACACTGCTGATGGGGATGGAAAAGGGCGCAGCCACTTTGGAAAACAGTGGCAGTTCCACAAATGACTAAACAAGGAGTTACCATAGGATCTAGCAATTTCATTCCTAGGTATTTACCCAAGAGAAATGAGAACATATATCCACACGGAAACTTGTACATGAATGTTTCTATCATTATTATTATAAATAGCATTATTTATATAAAAGCTAAAAGGTAGAAACAATCCAAACGTCCATCAATGGATGAATACATAAACAAAATGTGGTTTATTCACTCAATACAATATTACTCGGCCATCAAATGGAATGAAATACTGATACATGCTACAATATGGATGAACCTTGAAAATATTATGCTAAGTGAAAAAAGCCAGCCGCTCATATGAGAGTCTCCACCAAGGAAGTCTGCAGAGACAGGAAGTAGATTAGCGGTTGTTTAGGGATGGAGGTGCCAGCAGGGTAAGGATATATGGGGTGGTAGTTAAAAGACAGTGTTTCTCTCTTGAGGTGATGAAAATATTCTAAAATTGGCTCTGGTGATGGTTGTACAACTCTGTGAATGTGCTAACGACCACTGAATTGTACCTGAAGTGGGTGAATTGCGTGGTGTATGTGAATTGCATCTCAATAAAGCTATTTAAGAAAGATTTAAAACATAAAACATTAGTAGGAAGTTTTGAACTCATTCTTTGTCTTTATTCTCCTTTTTGTTATCTCTCCTTCTTTGACTACAATTGCCATATTTGGAACCCACACCTCTTTTCTGGGTTCAAGGTGTATATGGCAAAATTCTTGATCACTATTTGAATATTTCAACAGAACTTCAAATTTTAACCTGTTTAAAGTCACTTCGACCCTAAAACATGTCTCCTGGCTTGCCCACTTCTGTCGGTGAACAGCATCCTGTCAGCACGCCAGCATCGAGACCTCGGAGTTGCCCACGGCTTTTGCTGTCCTGCATCCTCCACGTCTCCATTCTTATTTCAACTAGTGTAGTGAATACCAACAACACTCAAAAATTTGTCTTTCTGAGCCCACTGGAGCCCACGTTTGATTGGGTGAGGCAGCATGGTTTTCTGACTTTTGACCTTGGACTATTGGGCCAGGCTGCCTGGACATGAATCTCAGCGTCCTCACTTACTGGGGGTGACCTTACATAAGTCATTTAACCTTTGTACTCCTGTTTTCCTCATCAGCAGAATGTGGTAACCGTGATAGTTCTCTGGACAGTACTTGTAATTTGTGAGCACTAATAAGTGTCTGCTTCCTCTTCTCACAAACCTTTAATGACTTCTCATTCCTCATCAAAGAAATTCCAAACCCCTTAGGCTGGCATTCCAGGCCCCCAAGGATCTCTCCCTAAACTACATTTCTGGCCTTGTTTGTCCGTTCTCTTCAACATGGGAGGGAAGTAAACATCGACCATTGGAGGTTGGGTTAGGTTCTTCACATACAAAAGCTGATTTAATTTTCATAATATTGCTGTGTGAGAAGTGTCATAGTGGAGAAAAATAGGTCCAGAGGGATTAAGTGGACAGAACAAGCCATCATACCTACTAAAGCAGGATTCTAGTCTTGGAAGCCAGGATTCCAAAACATTTGTTCTTTGTTCCTGCCTCACACCAGGACTCCTCCTTGCATGCTGTGTCTTTTTTCACTCTGCCTCCTCTGTGTGGAGGCGTCTTTCCTGCTCATCTCGAAGCTGACCTCCTCCCTAAAGCCTTCCTAGCACAGTGCTCCCAGGTGGAAGCACTATTTCCCATCCTTGAAGTCAGCTGGCATATTATTTCTGTTTCTCATGTGCTCTTTTAACTTCTGACTTTATATTATAGCTCCTTAAATATGAAGCACATGTTCTGATTGGATAGAAAATGCTGCAAAGAAGGGCAGTGACTTACACGTTTTTTTCATTCTTCATTTCACCTATCATGGTATCTTGTACATAACTGATATTTAATACCTATTGGTCAAAAAGTATCCTCAGAGTTTGTTGACAGGGCTTTGGTGACTGAGTTCTGGGTTCCGTATCTCTATCTAAAGTGATCTCAAGATTTCTGCTGTCAAGTTTTAAGAAAAGGAGCAGAGGGAGAGATGGTGCTCAGCCAGACACCAAGAAAATAACATGGTGTGCCAAGAGGAAAATGTGGCACCAACAACTCAAGCTTCCTTGTCTTTAAACATGAGCTGTGTGATTCAAATGTTGGTGTATCTAGTTTCCCCTTTTTGCTGGGGTTTTCATTTCTTTTAGAAAGATGGACTGAAGCTCTGAGATAGAACTGATGTCCCCTCATCCACATGGTGTTCTTGGCCTTGGTCTAGCCGGACTAGAAAAGAGCTTGTCCTGATGTAAAGATACAGATTACTTCTTACTATACCAATTTCTTTTCCATTATTCTGTGTGATGTTGATGTTTTCTGTGATGGATAAGTTTTCTCAGGCTTTCTTTATGAGGCTTCCATGGAGACCTCATTGCTCTGGGAAAGATAATAAACTCATCATGGTATCCATGGGTTTGTCCATGCATCATGAGCTCTCTGTCCCCTATACAAGTCATCAATCTTTAGCTTGGGCTGAGTATGAATAGATAATGTACAATCACAATGCTCTTAGGCCATCATTGGTATACTCAGCCATCCAAGATCCCTACTAGGCTTCATCTTGAAATGTTATTATCTTTCTGGTCTTTATTCAGTTTGGATCTAAAATAACAATTCTTTCCTTACGCAGGCTTGTGGACTAATGCATAAGCTGGCTATTACTTCCTTCGTTAGCTAATCTGGTACCCCACGAGCTTCATACCACGTTCCTTGTTGTATCTTCTCAGGTTCATTGAAGTTCCTGGGACCTCTGGTGAGAGGAATTAAAGGAAGCAGTGACCTAGGTGGTGCCCTGTGAAATAACATAAGTTCTGCCCAACCTGCTCTGCCTCTTCCTGAAATCCTCATTATTAATATAATTGATAAAGCATTTCTACTGGACAAAGATGTTACCTGTATTTTATGACAATTAGAGACCTAAAAATTTTTATAATTAGAAGCTAACAATGTAGGAATTTTCATACTGATATAAAATCTATATTAGATAGCCATGTTTGCTAGAAATACGTACTATAGTTCAGCTCTATCAGGCCTTTTAGAAACAAACATTTTAATGAACTTAAGGTATTATTTTACCTGGATGAAAGAGGAAATACTTTTAGTTTATGCATCAGCAGTACTTGGTTTACTTCATTAATTTACTTGTAATAGGGCAGAATTCTAAGAGAATGGGACACCGGATGGTATAGCAGAGACTGGCTAATTACTAACCAAACCATGTCCCTTCTTTTTAGAGAATGCATCACTAAACTCCGCGTCACGGTCTCCCTTCCAGCATGGTGAGCCCATGCTCTTCCCAGTGGAAGGTGGGATGAAGTGATGTGTGCCACTTCTAGGCTCAGCCCTTAGTCCTTGCAGATAGAGATTGTTCTCTGTTCTTATCTGCCAGCTAAATGGAGAAGACTTTGAAGACAATCAAGAGTGAAGACACAAGACAAAAGGCACTTGAGTCCCCGAGTGGTCATTTGGAGGAGAGCCTGTCCAACTCATCCAAGAAGCAAGATAGTCATTTCATTATGTCCAGCTACTGAAACACCGGCCTTGTTCCAGCAGCTAGACTCCTCCTCCTAACACTGACTGAAGAAAGACAAAGAAAAGAGCAGTAGTAAAAGGACTCAAGCTTGGGACCCTATTAGTTGTCATAATGGGGAAGATTCTGGGCAGCTAAGAGCTAATGCCAGGCCTTGGGCTCCCGGTGAGGGGAGTGTGCAGTGGAGAAGCATTAAGAGGGGCATGAAACTCAGGCTTTGCCTCTCATACTTTTTCTAGGGGCTGTTCATTGATATGAGCCTCATGTGACAACAGAGGCAGGACTGAGTTGGGGGAGGCCTAAAGGGAAAGTTTTTGAGGTTCACAGCTATAAACATCTGGAATCTTAGGTGACTATGCCGCAGATGTCAGTAGTGGTGACAATGGAACAGGAGGGAAGAGGAGAATTCCCTGAGATGTGCTTTCAGCCTTATAAACCTTTGCTAGCCAGAAGAGACACGGTGTTCTTTAAGCAAAGGGAGTTCATAGGAAGAGAATTCCGAGAGTCTTGTCAGGGGCTCCTCAAAGCAGCCTCAGCAGCCACTGGTAACACACGCTTTCCAAGGGATGGGAAACCACCTTAATTTTTATCCCAAAAGACAGAAAGGAGCATCTTACCCTTCTAATAATGTTGGGATCATTGCACTTAGCCAGTTTTCCAGCAAAAAGCTGAACTCCAAAGCTTGCAAAAACAAGCATTAATGTCAGCAACAGAATGGAGACCTGAAAGAAATTGGTGAAATACAAAATCTCTCAGTAAAAAATGAAACATTAGGTTTGTTTTGAACAGCGATATGAGCAGGACTTTTCAGATAACATTGTATGAAATCCATGGTCTTTTGAGGACATCTTTTAACTTCACCACAAGTCATTCCATTAGCCCTACTGGAATGTTAAAGGAAGAAAATTAACAAGAGGCTTTGAATTTTTAGAATAAAAACATATGACTTTCATGTAAGAAAACAGGTAAAGCCATTTTGATATGACTTGGATTTTTCTGATTTTGAAATCAACACTCTGCTTTATTTTATTTAATGGAACGAAAAATATTTAAATAAGTATATTTTCTTCATTTTCTCAAAATGGATTCATATCTCTATTAGCAGAGCATAAATTAGAGGGACAGTGGCTTTGCTTTCGTGTGAGCATGAGGGCGTATGAATGTGCTGCGTATAGAGGATGTGAGATAATTCAGTCCTGAAAGGCAAATCTGCTAATTGACTCATGCTCCCTCTGCTGGGTGACTGCTTTTGTCTCAGCAGAGAAAAGTGGCAAAGGATAAAATACTGAATATTGATCTGTACTGGTTGAATAATCTAAACATATACCTTAAATATACTAAAATTACACAGAAACATCATAGAGGAAAGCCACAAATAGATTCTCTTCTAAATTCTATCAGGGCTCCAAGATACACATTAGCTGTCAGTTGATACTGTTTTCCTTCAGTTCCAGCTGTGTGAAAAACCACCATGTTATGGCTTTATTCCAAAGAAAATATGGAATTTTAAACACATATTTAAACAAAATATCAGCAACTATATGCCTATAGTAACATCACAGCCTGTCTTTAAAATACCTTTGAATCAACTACAACTACAGCTGTTCTCTCACCATAGGTGTGTTTCTAGAAAGCAAGATACAAAACAATCTTACGTAAATCAATCTATGTTTTCCAGACACAAGCAGAACTCATTAATAATAAAAATAATCCTCTGATAACTCCTTTGTAAGGCAAAGATCCATTTGTAACAGACTGTGAGCAAGGAGCCTCTTAGCTGTTTTTTCTGCAGCCCCGCTCTTAGAAGACCCTAAATCAATGTTTGCCCAACTAAAAAGAATATTTTCCCCTTCAATCACATTTGTATTTATTACTGTATATTGAGGTTATTTAAAGTAGGGTATATCTGTGTTACATTTTGTTAAGTTGTTTTATGTAAACACTCTAAAGATCAGAGCCAAAGTCTATGCTATGGGCTTTAGGCGATATACAGAATGAGATCATGAGCCCAAATGTGTTCACTCCTAACACAATTTGTGAAACAGATGGTGATGAATCTTATCCTTAATTTCTATATGGAAAACTAAAATCCAGAGTAGAAATTAGGGTCAAGAGTTAGGGACGGAAGTGTCAGCAGATAAGATCTCTTGTTATCATACTTTCCAGAGTGCTTCTCATTAGTTTACTAAAAATGTCCCTTGAGTTAAATACACTGATAACCAGAAGCATCCACAGGTAAAGTTTCTGAATGTGTGTTGTGTTTTGTTAGTGCCTCTATAATCCTCTGGCAATAAGCAAAATTGTATACCTAGCCTTGACAAGCAAGGCTCACTTTACCCCCTCATTAGCTACATTACAGAGTTGGATGACTGGTCTGGAAGCAAAGAGTAACTAACATACCAAAAAAATTTCCTTGAAGCCACTGAAAAGTTCTCGAACAACTTTCCTCATCTGGGGCACCAGTTTGAATATCCGCAGAGGTCTCAGGCACCGAAGAACCATGAGGAGCTGAGCTCCCGATTCAGCAGGCACATTTTGAGGCATCCAACAAAGAAATATCAAGCTCACCTAGAGGTAAAAAATAATCTCTGGAACTTATATAATTTATCCACTACTATCTACATTTTTGAGAGCCAACTGGCCACAACTTTCCCTTTGCAGAGATTCCATGTGTTATGCGGGACAAGCATTCGCCAGGTATGTATGCTGTCTACTAACTATGAACTAAGAACCCAATGTAGACCGGTTAGAGGCCCCAAAGGAAAGTCATCAGGTATATGCAGGTATGAACTGGGGGTTCCCTCCCCTGTGTGGTGTGTGGTCACCAGTGCCTTCTGGTCCTTCTCTTTAACTTGCACACTGGAGGCTCCACTGATGTCAACACTGTTGAAATTCCTTTGATTGAGGATGCTAAACCTCATGCTTGAACCAATACTCACTATTTTATTAATGATCTGAACATGCTACATGTTAATGGTCACATTTCTCCTTGTTGCGTTGGAAAGACACTGATTTTCCATCTTCTTGGATATATAGAAAAAAATGAAATTTCTTTGAGCCCCCTCCTTTGGTTTCTCAATTTACTTTAACTGAACAGTTGAATGGTCACCTTCTCTACCCAGGTATTTGTGCACTGGAGTCGGGAGAGAGTCCAAATACACTTACTTTAGTTTGCCTTTAGCAACAAGGGGCTCAATCAATTTATATGATGTAGATTTTTTTTTAGTATAGGAGCCAGAAGAAGTGTGGGGTGCAAACGAGATTTGCTTTCTTAAACCTTATTAATGTATGTCTTATGCATACACCAATCTGGTTGATGTATTTGAACCACATCCATGGATATTTTTAATGCTCTTTATTTAGATTTTATATGTGTGCCTATTTGCCTATAATGGACTACTCTACGTAAGAACTCAGTTATCGCCTCCAAGCCGCTGTGACTCACATTCTTCACTCTTGTACCAAGAAATGCAGATTTTATAAAACCATTACATTTTACATTTAGGAAATAACCAAAGACTTACAAGATATATAAATATGTCCATTACTCCACCGAAGTCCCTGATGACAGCAGTTGGAGTGAAAAATAAGCCATCTGCCATAATCTTCAGATTAAGTTCAATGCTCATGAATATCACAAACACATACTCAGCAATCTGAAAATGGGCAAAAGGCAATTTGGTCATCATATATGGAAACATTGCAGGGTCAGTGTTTTCCCTCTGAGCTGTGAGCTGCGATTCAGCAGCAGTACCTGCAAAGTAGGTGCATGCATGACTCTTCGAAAGGGGGATTCGAACATCATGGAGATGCAGGAGCAGATGGTGACGATGATCATGACCCAGTCCAGGTAAGTCACCAATCCCAGCAAATCACTGCCGAAGACCAAACAAAACTGAGAAACACAAACACTCTAGGAGAGGCTGCTGAACGTCAGAGAAGATCCTTCTGTGATTCAATTAACACGGCTGGCATTTTCCTACGACTCCCCAACCATCTATTTCATAGCGTGATATAGCAAGAAATGAAAGAAAATTTTTGTATTTTTATCCAGCATAAAACAGTACATGGAAACTTCAAACGTGCATGCAAAACAGAGTTTGTAATGCTTACTAAAGTTGATGGTACTTTGTATTTTTCACAGCTCCTGTGACAGGATCTGTTTTAGATCTGTAAGAGAGAACAAACACATAAAACTCTGCAACATAGCAAGCGCTTTATAACTTGGCAGCATAGTAATTATAAACATCTCATCTACCTAAAATTTCTTTTACATCCTCTATAAAATGTTCTTTATAGTATAGTATTTGTTAACGGTATGCGGCTTTAGAAGGCAGAGAACATTAGATGAAAGAAAAGTCAGAAAAGTTTGCAGTTGATGCTTACAGAAGTTTTGTGTTTCTCGGAATACTTGATTTTAGAATTTGTGACTCCATCCAACAACTTTTAACCTGGATATCACAAAATTAAATTTTGACTTTCAATTAAAACCACTAGTTAAAATCTTTGCCTAAGCAGTTCAAGGATGTTCCTCACAATTATTTAACGAAACAGCCATAAATTAAATAGAGTTCTTCACTCTGCATTTAACTGCAATCTTGTGGAGTAATTTACGTGGAATTCTTGGGGTGGGGATTTATGACTTCCAGCCTCAGGATGCCCATGAGCAAACTTCAGCGAAGCCCCTGACGGTCTGTGTGTGTGTATTCCCAGGTACAACAAAGTCTTCCTCAGTCCACATCAGCTGCATTGCTGACAAAAGGAGAGTTAAACCACACTAAATGAAGTGGAGAATTAACAATTAGATGCTAACGTGGAGACGGCCAGCAGGATAATTCCAGATGCAAAACCTACTTTGGGAACTGATCAACTCTAAACTGCCACCTTCTTCTTTCAGGGAAGCTTTCAACGATTATTATCAGGTGTTTGAATTGTGAAGGTCTTTCTAGGACAGCAGAAAGAACAATAGACTGGCGATCAGGAGAAAGTCATGCACTAGCTGCTGTCCTTGAGGAAAGTCCTTAACCTCCACTGACCTAAATGCCCTCCTCTGTTGAAGGAGGAGGGACGCAGATGACACCAATGGTTCCCGAGGTCTCTGCCAGCCCTGAAATGTGACAACAGTGTATTAGATTCCTAGGGCTGCTGTAACAAAGACCACAGACTGACTGGCTTAAACCACAAACATTTTCTCCCAGTTCTGGAGGCTAGAAGTCCAAGATGGAGGTGTTGGCAGGGTTGGTTCCTCTGAGTGCTGAGGGAAGGACCTCTCCCAGGCCCCTCTCCTTGGCTTGTAGACGGTGGTCTTCTCCCTGTGTCTTCACATCCTCTTTCCTCTGTGTGTCTCTGTCCAAATTTCCTCTTCTTATAAGGACACCAGTCATATTGGATTAGGGCCCACCCTAATGACCTCCTTTTAACTTAATTACTTCTTTAAAATCCCTATCCCTGTCTCCAGTACAGTGGCATTCTGAGATACTGGGGATTAGGACTTCAACACATGAACTCTTGAGGGGTGGGGACACAACTCCGCTCATAACAGATAGTGATTATCATGATACTCATTATCAACAAAGGAGATCAATTTACTTAACTGATGGCATCAGAGAAGGACCAACATAACGGAAAGTTTTCACACTTCCTCGGAGACTCCTAATATAGTCAGAATATTTACTTAAAGTTATGCATGACAAAACTTCCATTTTATCCTTTGGTTGCCTGCTAAAATTGGCTTAGGTCATCACAAATGCAATGTCCTCCATCATAAATGCAGGTTGACCACACTGACAGCATCTTATAACATTCCTTCCACGTGGATAGGGATAGAGATACTGGCCAGTGGGTGTTCTTCTTGTAACAGCTGGTAATGGAAGTCCTAGTCAACTTCTTTCCACTTATATTATTCTAGAATAAACCAGTTAAGGTTATTTTGACCACAAAGAAACTACAAGTCTAGACGAAGATGTGTGCAATGAACTTCATCTTGTCATTCAGTCTCCCTTTGGTTCAGTATTTCCAGAATAAAAGACGGAGTTAATAACACTGATATAAACATATTGGGCAACTGTTAAAATAAACAAAAATGGCTGTTAAGTGCTTTATAAACGTGAGTTTCATATAAACGTTAACCACTTGAAGGCTTTGTTTGTTTTCCACCTGGCCGGCCGTTCAGCAAAGAGGAGCAGCATGATTAATTAGCCCACAGTTTATTTTGTGACCCCATTAGGACTACACGTTCCTTCTTGCTCGTCTGACAACTCCCCCTGCTGCTTGCACGACTCAGGCCAAACACCTGGCTGAAACGGAGTGTACTCACGCATTGAAGCGTGCCCGGACCACCACCCGGCAGAAGTTTCTGAACCTGTGCTCCCGGCCGACTATGAACAGCGGTTTATCGAAGTACGGGTGGTTCTCTCTCAGCTCTTCTTCTTGCACTTTCCTTGAAGGGGAAATTTACGGGAGAGTAAGGCTGAGGGAAAGTTCGCCATTCCAAAATGAGAGCTGGGAAACTGGGAACACCCCATACCTCTTCATTTCCGCTTGTTCCTTTTTTTCCTGGATCATCTTTATTTCGCTGTCTTCTCTTTGTGCATTTCTATACCTCACTGTATTGGAATGCTAGAAACAAAAGAAAAGGGGGCATATTAAAATGGAAGCTTTTTTGGAAGGTCCAAAAAAGATAATCAATTTTTTAAAATTAAAATAAAAGTCTTTATTATATATATATGTATTTTGAAAGCCACAGTCATCTTAGGAGGCTTATCTTTTTCCTCTAAAGGGTAATTTCTCCAGAAAAATATTTATTGAGACTCTATTATGTGCCAGGCACTGTTCCAGTGCTACGGACAAAGCAAAACAGAAAAAATAATGACAAATCCCTGCTCTTGTGGGGCTAATGTTGTAGTCAGAGGAGGCAGCTAAAAATTAAGTCAAAACAAGGAAGAACATCAGAAGATGTTTAACGTTCTGGCAAAAAACGAAGAGGACAGAGAGTGCTAGAAGGCTCCCTGTCTAAACAGACAGGTCAGAGCAGGCCTCAATAAAAAGTTGTTCTCTGAGTGAAGACTTGAAGGAGGTAGCCGCTGGATCTCCCCCTGCAGAAACGTGGTCTTTCAGAGGAGGGGTGGGTCTGCGTGTATACACATGGAACAGCCAGGATGCCGGTGCAGGTGGCGTCAAGAGAGCGAGGAACAGAGTAGGAGAAGAGACCAGAGGGGTGGGGTGCAGGCTGATCGTGTAAGACTGACTCTGGTTTTTGCTCCTTGGTAGATGCAGAGCCATTGTTCAATTAACCGGATAGATTTTATAGGAGGCATTCCTTAGATTTAATTATCTGTATCTTCTATCATTTGTAATAAGTGAAAAGATGAAACTTTATTTTAAATTGCTTCTATGATGGAGGAAAAGACATTGAGAGAATGAAATTCTTATTCTCTTAATTCCTATGAAATTAGCAGGACCCCATTCCCTTTGGCCATGGAGAAGATGGCGGCTGGAGTTTTGTTACATGTCTACACAGAAAATATAATAAAAAGTCTTTGAAGAAGAAATAAGCCTCTGGAATTGAGACTATTCAAATAGGGCCTTTTGTTGTGTATATTTAAACACATATTTTCAAAGCCATGTCCTAAGGTGATTCGTACGTAGATTGCACATTTCTACTGAATCACATTGAAGGAAAGTGCTCTGAACTGGTGTTGCCTCTCTGACTTTTTGCCTAGAAATTTTTTCCATACAATATACCTGACCCTCAAATTATAAGTACATAGACCACATGTTGGATCTGATCACAATTCCATGTTAATAATATGGTAGATCATATCCAACAGAGCTCTAGTTTAAAAATCATGGTGGTGACATGCTTGTGCCAATTAGAACTGTATAAATTGGGTAATGGCCGTATTGAGTTTTTTCATCACCAACTTAAATTGATGCTTTTGCCTGGAACACTTAGTAAGGAGAATTTACTCTGACTAAGATAGCAGTTTCTACAGATTGAAAGAAGATGGACTCTGTTGAAAACTCCAGAAACTCTTAAGAAATAAGAGGTAAAGTGGTAAAAAAGACAAAAAACCCACAAAAAAATCCTGAGCCTGGCTAACTTTCTCTTCCTAGACCTCCTTCTTTAAATGCCATCCTTGGCTCTGAAGGTCAAGACTCTGCTTTCTTAGCAAGTTATCCAGACTCAACTTAAGACGTACATTTTAATAAGGGCTTCACTAATGATAATTACGTAACGTGTACTTTCCAACTGTCTTGTGATCTCCGTGTGGTATGGTTGCTGGTGAGTCCAACCCATCGGTTAGACATCTGCCTCCCTGGATTTTCATGGATTTTCACGTGGTTTGTTCCTTCACTTACTTTGGGTCCCTAGGCTAATGAAGAATGTGAATACTGACCATCCTCTTTAACATTCCCTGCTGCCAAATCTCCACCTTTGATTTCTTCACGCTATTTTATTTTATTTTTTTATAGTATAGAGCAAAACTGTCACAGCAATGAAGAGATGATGGAAAATAAATAAAAATCACTCCCAGAAATGATCATGTATTTGTTCACTTGCTTATTGTCTGTCTTTTTTACTAGAATGTAAGCTCCTGGAGGACAGAGATTCTGTCATGTTTCCCACTGTTCCTCATCACTCACAACAGGACCTGGCACATAACAACCCTTGATAAATAGTTATTGAGTCAGTAAATAAATAAATGAATGACCTAGACTCTAAAAGCAAAGCAATTCTTGGGAAATCTTACATAGTCTTTGACAGAAAAATTCTTCCAGAAATAAATTTTATTTCCCACTATGTAAAACCCTGAAATTACAGACACAGGATCTAGATTCTAGAATATTTTGAACTTAGTGAATATCCAAAATTAACAATGTGAATCATTCCTATAAAATGTTTTGTGTCTTTAATTTTAGTCAAATGCAACTGATACGTCACTTTTGTGTTACTATCTTAATGAAGACGTGCTATGAGGGACGTCTGAATTTTTTACAGTTGTTAATGATCACTTTTCTGTACCTGGCCATTTTATTTGCTTCCTCAGTTTCCTGATTCCTTCTGGTCTGAAGTGCTAAGGATATGTGATAAAGCGACAGAAAGACCCAGGTGCTCGAATTGTCTGAGTAGTCATTTAAATACATTTTCATAATCATATTTCCAAAACCCAGAGCTTTGCTTAGAACTTACATCTTGAGTCAGAGTTTCAAGAGATTTCCCCCTACTGATCCTCTGGCTGTTTGAACCGTGTCTTAAGGATCTAAAAAAACCACAAGCAATTGGTCAATACATCTCAAGACCAAATTTAAAAAATAAAACAACTTTTCTATAGCATCACAAACGCTTATCATTTCTTTTTATAGCAAAAGCTTATAGTCTATCCAATTGTCTTTGAGCCTATCTAACAAAACTCAGAATTTTTCCTTCTGATCTTAAATGTGAGAATTTGGTCATCACCAAGGAAAAGGTTTTTGAAAGATTTTTTTGATCTTTGAATCTGATTGTATGTTTCATTATTGTTACTACCAACAAATAGAACTCAGTTTCTCACCCGTGCCTGTCTGCTAACCAGAGCTGTGCTCAGTGAACACTTCCTGTAAAACTCCTTTCCTTAGTTTCTCTGCAGCCTCGTCTCCCGGTGTATTTACCTGCGCTCTTGGCGGATATGATGCTGCACACTGAGAATTGACCTTTCCTTTGCCGGCTGCCCCTCAAATGATCCGCTCAGCATGCGCTGTCGAGTGCAAGCTCTAGGAAAAAAGAAAAGAGCCCGAGATAAATGCGTGATCTGTACACTTGGGATGCATAATACATAACTGCCCATTACTCTTATTATTTTTAATATAATATAAGGCAATGATAATGTGAAATACAGCGAATGACACATAACCGTAAAGGTAAATGAGTTTCAGGCTCTGTGTCAAGAACACTTACAAAGCGGAACTGTCATAGCCATGAAGAGGTGCTGGAAAATAAATAGAAAGCTCTTGGCCCCCAAGTCCCCCCACCCGGAATAGGAGAGCTGCCATCAGGATTCTGTAAGCCGTATGGCCAGTCCAATCACAGGTAATCATGACGCTGGTTTTGAATTTAGACAGGGAGGTTTCTAATAACAGCACTTAGGGAAGGATTTGCCCACCCAGGCCCCTGGGATGATGGAATATACGTTCTGAGGAGATTTTGCAGAACTCTAGGAAAATAAGAAAGCATGAAATCGGGGGGCAAAAATTAGTGTTAAAGAGAAGTAACCAAAGCTGGACTTAATGGCTAGAGGACCCTCAGTCTAAAGCCGGTGGCTCACAGGTAACCAGCTACCACTTTCCTTGCAGTCAGAAAACTAAGAAGACTTTCAAAAACAGGGTCTCTTTAGACCATAACTGGGCTTGTGTTAATTTCACATTTGCTAATGAGTGAAGAAAATTGAGTGAGTCGACACCTGTGGTGCGAAAGATTTGGAGGGAAAACAAAATTTCTCCTCCAGAAAGCTCCCTCCCACTGGAAATGACAGGAATTCCCTTGATGTAGTTGTCAAGTGAAAAAAAAAATAATACAGGGGTTAAGAGACTTGTGTTCCAGAGGCGACACTGACATGAACTAGTTGAGTGACGTTTGGGCAAATCAGTTTCCTTACAGGTAAAATGAGAAGGCCTTGATCTGGAAGCTAACTCATAGACTTAAAATGCAATGATCTTACGATAAGCAAATCTTATGAGTCTGTACTTGTTCAACAGCTGAACACATGTACTTCTTTACATTTCACTGCTTTACAGAACACTTTCATGTTTCCTAAAATGCATTTCTAGATTGGCTTTGAATTATTGTCTGTCTCAGAGTTAAGATCTTTGAGAAAAGATCTGTGTCTGTTTAGCATACTTAAAACAGCAGCTCTTATGAAATTATGCATTTATTTAAGTACTTAAAAATGCTTTTGATGCTGCTGCTGATATGTTGAATACCTATGAAAAATCATACAAATTTAATGAATGTAAATGCATTACAGGAAATAAAGCCCAAACAGTCACTATTCTTAGTTTAATAAGCAGCAAAGGACCATTTTGAGAGAAAATTCAAGTCAAAATTTTATTGAACAACAAGGATTTATGACAATGATATTTAGAGATTACGCTTATTTCCAGGACTGGGATGGTGTCTCAGAGGAAGATGCATTTGTAAGTTAGGATGAGTTGACAAAGGTATAGCATGATTTCATATCATGTGTATTAAGAATTGCTCTCTGGACAAAGGACTGGAAATTCTGAAGGCATCCTCACAAAATATATTTGAAGAATGGTATTATTCTGGCATAGATATATAGATCCCTTGCCATTTGTTTACACAAACTGTCAAGACTTAACCTTCAGCCACTGTCTTAGTGACTTTTATTCTTTTGTCACAAGACTCTCCCCTAAGGTAGTTGAGACCTATAGGCCTTAAACACAAAACACATACAACTGGATTACAATAGACCTGTTTGAGATGGAAGAGTAACTGGCTTTAAGCTGCCTGTGGTAACGGACTGCTGGTATTTGACTGACAGCCCAGCCTGAGGATGCCTGGGCATTCTTGCTAGAGAAGAATTAGGACCTTACCTACTGACTCAGGACCTAATAGATCTCCCAGCACATAAGTCAACATAACACAGCCATGCCCATCTGGGTGGCTCTGTGGATCCTGCTGAGACCCCCTCCTCTGGCTAAGAGATCCCATGGAGACCCACTGACTATTGGAAAGACTCCTTCCACTCCATGACATCTCCTCTTCCACCGCCTCCAACACAGCATAGCTGAAGTGGTGGGGAGAAAGCACTGTGCGCCTCCCCACCCCCCCGCCCACCCCACTGTTACTTTCTGGCTCCAGATCACTCCTTTCTTTCCTACTGGGTCCAGAGAAGTCAGAAAATAGTATTAAAATGGGCTGGAATTTCTCTGTGATTCACATGTGAATCTCTGTTCTCTGAATGATTTACTCGTTTGGAGTGGGGGTGATAAGAGGCTGGTTTTTAGCTCTATGCTGCAATCAGAAAACCTGTGCTTGGGGCCGGCCCCATGGCTGAATGGTTAAGTTTACGTGCTCCACTTTGGCAGCCCAGGGTTTCCCTGGTTTGGATCCTGGTCACGGACCTAACACCGCTCATCAGGACATGCTGAGGCAGCGTCTCACATAGCACAACTAGGAGGACCTGCAACTAGAATATACAACTACGCACTGGGGGGCTTTGGGAAGAAGATGATGAAGAAAAGAAAGATTGGCAACAGATGTTAGCTCAGGTGCCAATCTTAAAAAAAAAAAGAAAACCTGTGCTTAATAAGATAGCCACTTAAACGTGTGCAATATGTAAAACCATTGCTTTAATTTTCCTATACTATCACTTTCTTCTTTGTTTATAACACTGCCAGAAGGATTTCAAACTAGAGAATGATGGAAAAAAGAATAAAATACTAAGTAATTCTGGGCCAGTTAAAAGATGCAACAAATAACTTCAGAGTTCTACTCAAGCCCAGTATAACCCTCAGTGCTTTCCATTTCCTCGCTGAGAGGACCCTACCAGAGTCTCCCTGCTCTCTGAGCAGAGGCTGCTTACCCATCTCCTCGTTTCCTGGGGCTCCAAAGGTACACACATAATCTGAGCAAAGTGAAATCAGGCAAGTGGGGTCATCTTGACTTGGTGGTTAAGAGGTCACCTTTGGTGTCTCAGGCTCAATGTGACTCTTTCTGTTCCCCTGTGCCAACCCCACCTCCCAGCACTCCACGCCCACTTATGGTGCCGAAACAGAGGTGAAGAGTCTCCATCTTCATGTAGTGCTGCCTTTGTTGAGTCTCTTCTTGAACCGAATGCTTTGGTATCTCATTCTTCCTTCAAATATGTCCAATAGCTTTTAAGCTAGAAAACTCTATAGGTAAATTCTAGGGTTTCTTAGCTGAAAACTAAGGGCCATATTTTTCTAGCAAATTGCTAAACATTTGGGTGAAAGAAATTGGGGGGGAGCACATGAAAGGTAGTTCATTTGAAAGCTCCTGAAGGCTTTTTCTCCCCGCTTCCGAGTACAGTGGTGGGATCTTACTCAAATTAAAAAGCAAAAGTCTCTCTCTCAGGTAGATGTTCTCAAGACAACCAAGAAAAGAAGGAACAATGGTCATTCCAAAAAGGGCCATGGTCACGTGCAGCCTGTTCGCTGCACCAACTGCACCTGATGTGTGCCCAAGGACAAGGCCATTAACAAGTTCCTCATTTAAAGCATAAGCGGAGGCCACAGCCGCCAGGGACATTTCCGAAGTGTCTTCAACGCCTACGTGCTTCCCAAACCGGATGTGAAACTACACTACTGTGTGAGTTGTGCCATTCAAAGCAAGGCAGTCAGGAGTCATTCTCGTGGAGCCCGGAAGGACCGAACACCCCCGCCCCAATTTAGGCCTGCAGGGGCTGCCCCACCACCTCTGCCCAAGCCCAGGTATTGAGCTAAGTCCTTAAGACTGAAGAAACACTCTCCTCTGGAAAAAAATAAAATGGAAATCATACTTGAAAAAAAAAAAAGCAAAAGTCTCTTCTAGGCACTGTATCCATTATAGTTAATAACTAGCCTATTTATTTATAATAGTTTTCCCATGGAAAAAACCAGGTGATGATACAGAAAAAAACAACTTTTCTACAGATTCATAAATCCACCTAGAAAAAAACACATGGGAAAAATCTAATTACATTATACAAGGAGATCAGTTGCCAAAAATGAGTTCCCTACGGATGAAGGAAGGAACTCAGATGGAAGGATATAAATCTGCGGTAGCAGAGGGAGGTAGGGAGCAAGGACATGGGAAAGAAGCTGCATAATAGGTTCACTCTGAGGACACCTGGACATTGAAACAAGTATAAAGAGTGCCACTTTAGGATGATTCTGCATAAATGAAACAGCCTCATGCATAAGCCACTGTCACACTCTTTTGTCATGTAAAATATTGTGCTATTTTGGAAAATAATGGGCTTGGTAGGAAATTATTAACTTCAATCTGGCACGATCAGATTCTAAGAGGTTTCATATTCTCTAACACAATGTGCCAGGTTCACATGAAAGTATGGTAAAAGTTTGCTTCATTACTTTTAAAAGGAAATACAATTTTATTATATGCAAACATATAGAGTAATCCAAACCGTGAACCACCAAAGAGTGTTGTAACATGCACAATATAATTACAAATTTTAATATAAATGGGTTCTGATAAGTAACATAGAGAGAGAAGTGAATATTTCCCCCATGTGAAAGCACAGAAAACTTATGTTTTATCTTCCATGTTGCTGAAGCATATTATTAACAAGCTTGTTTACTGCTTATGGCATTTTGTCATCATTAGTCACCTCCCTTGTTAGAGTGAGTTCTTTAGGGACCATTTTGTCATTCATCCTCATATTCCTGAAGTGCAGGCCCTGGCACTCCACTGGGCTGACTGATGCGCAGAATGAATGAGTGAAAGGTGGGGGTGCGTGAGGAGAGCAGAGGAAGGTGAGGGAAGTGGGAGGGCTGGATCCACAACTTGCTAGTCTCGAGGTTCAAAGCAGTACATTAGATTTCCAGTTTCAAACCCAGCAGCACAGCTGTGGAAAGTTCTATCCTTTGGGGCCTAAAGGAGAAGACGATTTGAGAAAACACAAGGTTTAGAACTATGCATTTCCAACCTCAGTTTTTCTAGCTGTGGGACCTTAGGTGAGTGACATGCATTCTCCAAACCTCCGTGTCCCCTTTGTAAAACGTGAGCAACAATAATACCTTTCCTACTAACTTCATAGGGAATTGGATCAAATATGATTATGAATATGAAAGTGCTTTTGAAACATTTACGTTTTATTTAAATTTTAGTTGCTAGTATTTACTTTTCCATCTTGTCCCATGTCATGGTTGATGTTAAAACATTCTACAGAGGGCTGAGGACAGAACAGCAAATTTGACAGAGGGTCATATTGGAAGATAGGAAGATAATGTCTACCATGGACTAGAGCTGCAGCCTCTTAACTGGTCTCCACACATCTACTCTCAATAAATGTATTATTATCCCAAGCAAAGTGTTTTCTGAAATGAACATCCGTAATGTGACGGAGGTAGGCATTTCTCAGACTGCCACCAATGATCCTGCCTCCTGGCTTTCATGCCCTTGTGTAATCCCTGAGTGTGGGCAGGACACAGTGACTTGCTTCTAATGAACAGAAGGCAAAAGGGATGGGATGGGTTACAAAAGACTGTGCCTATTGTCTTCTGCACTCACTCACTCTCTCTTGCCCTCTCGCTTGCTCGCTTTGACAAAGCAAGCTGCCATGTTGTGAAATGTTCTAGTCACACTTCTTAAGGAAGGAGAGTGGCCTCCAGTTAACAGCTCGTGAGGAATGAAACATTACTCTAACAGCCCATGAAGCACTAAATCCAGGGCCAGCTCCGTGGCTGAGTGGTTAAGTTCGCACGCTCCGCTTCGGCGGCCCAGGGTTTTGCAGGTTCAGATCCTGGGCATGGACATGGCATTGCTCATCAGGCCACGCTGAGGCGGTGTCCCACATGCCACAGCTAGAAGGACCCACAACTAAAATATACAACTATGTACTGGGGAGGTTTGGGGAGAAAAAGCAGAAAAAAAAAAAGATTGGCAACAGTTGTTAGTTCAGGTGCCAATCTTTTAAAAAACAACAAAAAAACCTAAATCCTATTAATAACCATGAGAATGAGCTAGAAAGAGGATTCTTCCCATTCAAGTCAAAATGGCTTCAGCTTTGTGAGAGACCCAGAGCCAGGGACCCAGCTAAGCCACACCCAGATTCCTGACTGGAACTGTGAGAGAATCCATGTGTTGTTTAAATCACTGAGTTTTGGAGTAACCTGTTACACAGCAAAGACAACTAATACGGTTATCATCACTTGTCTTATCTTATCATCTTCAACACCCTACTGCTCTTCAGAGAAAGACTAAGACTGAAACTTAGCATGGCATGCAAAGTCCTCTAGGGTCTGGCCCCAACCTCCCTTCCCAGTCTCATCTTTTACCCTCAGGGACCTCAGTTTCTCCACACCACCCTCTTTGGTCTTTCAGTTCCTCACATCCGCCATGCTTTAAAGAGCTCCAAGAGAGCAAGGGTTGACTTTGTGATCACTCACTTACTACTTCCACCTTGTACCCAGTAGGTGCTCGACAAATATTTGTTAAACGAATAAAATTTGAAATTCTGTGAAGATCAAATATTTTAATTTCTTTTATGATCACTTCATGCTTATGAAGCACGGAAATAATCACAAACCCAACAGCATGTGTTTGAAATATGCTTTTTAAAAGGGAAGTTAACTAATCTCAATTTTATCTCAAGTTAGAATACCATGCCACTCAAGAAATAGGCTGCACACCTATAATAGATGAGATCCTGAGACAGTGACAACAACAACAAAAAAATCCTTTTTGCTCCTTGCAAGCAGAAAATTTATAAATCTTTATCTATATTCTATGTGAACGCTATTAAGGGAAACTGGCAAGCCAACGCGAAGCTGAGCTGAACTCATTTCAATTTCTCAAACAGGAGATCTGATCTGTCACTGGGAACACGTCTCCATACATCTTGTCTTACAGCAATCTGATGCCAAGCTGAAACAGTGAATAACCAAGCAATCTGAGACTTTTGATAGTTTACCAATGAGAAATGAGATGCACACATCACTAAAGCTATGCATTTAGTAATAGACCTACTGAGAAGCAGAATTACTTGGATGCTCAAGCTATATTTTGCCACTTTTAATTTTTCATTAGAATTTAGATGCCTTTTTGTCCCACATAAGGATAAAAGAAATATGTTTTCAGGAAGAAAATGTTCATTTACTTGCTGCTTAGAGAAAAAGCAAAGCTAATGGTATTGAAAACACTCTGTGATCTTCATGGAGGGTCTTGCTCTTCTTAGTGGAAAGACTGGTAGGGTCGTGGTATTAAGGTCAACATCTTCTCTGGATCTCTTCATAATGGCGAATACCAGAAGGCCAGTTTCTTAGAAACTCCACCTAGTGGCTTAATATAAAAAAAATTGGTCTGCCTGCTTGGCTTCTGGAACTGGGAGGCACAAGGCTTCAAGTGTCTGGTGAAAAATAATGAAGTCTTTTGTCTTGTCTGAGCAAGGAAATTCTCCATTATGCAGGCATATGTAAGCCCTTTATTCCCGCTCCCTGGAGGAGAATTACAGTGAGGCATTTTCCTTCTCCCAGTTGGGGTTAATGTTATGCCCGCTCTACCTTTGAAAGTAAAACAAGACTAGGACCCCTGATGATGATTCAAATGTGGGAATATTCTTCAGCAAACACACGTTCCCAGTTGCAAAAATATTACCCCTGGTTTCTTGCCAAGCCTTTGAAAAAATATATGAAAGATTGATTCTTTCTTTTCCCCCCTCTGCATTGCCTTTGTGCTGTGGAATTTCAATTGCCCTCATATCACAGACATATATATATAATCTTCTATGGAGGTTGAGAGAAGAGAATCATGTCTTAAGAAATTGTCTCTATTTTTCTTGACATTTCTCCATCTAAAATATTTTTAAATTGGCCCGAAGATTATGGTTATAAGAGAGATCTTTGGAGCTTTATTAGCCTTTAAACACCACTAGTTGTTTATAGAAACAGTAGCAGGGGGTCCTCGGTTTCTTTCTTCTCAGTCTCATGTCTTCTTTCTTAATGTTCCAGAACAAGGGTGTGGAAAAAGCCTCTACATTCTGTAATGAAAGAGAGAGGGCTGTGAGTCTTCAAATTATTTTCATTCATTATAGAAAAGTTAGATTACACGATACCATCTGGTATTAAATGTAATTACCATCTAAAGGAAATGCAATGTAAGTTTGCAGAGCATTAAATGTGAGGGATTTTACTCAAATCTTGAGCTCCACAAGGGAACACATTTTAAAGTATTATCAGATGTTGGTTAATATAATGTAATCACATCAACAGACAACAGGAAAATAGTCCTTCAGCGGTAATTATGTAAAACTAGGGCTGTACAACTGTGTAAGAGAATAGATAAGGAGTATTTCCTGGAAAGGGCTCTTACCTGACTCCACGAGAGGGACAATGTGATCATCCAAAGTAGAGACAGCAGCGGATGCTAATGAGTGAGCTCCTCTGTAATGGGCTCTTGGGGAGATGAGGAAAAAGCTGCATTTTTATTGTAGTGAATTCCCCACTCCTTCGTGAATCAGCCCAGCCCTGAGTCAACGGATGCAGATCTTTAATAGCAACAGCAGATTAGTTCTTTCCAACCTTGCGCTATCCACAAAAATGTTTTCATATTAGATTTGTAAATATGTGGGCAACATGAACTTCATTGTAGATAGAAAAATAAAATAAGCCTTAATGTCTTATAATGTTGTTACTATACATAAAAAAGAAACTTAACTCATGGGAAATCTGTGTCGTTGGTGCATCTGTTAAAATTCAGCAAATAAAATGTCAGAGATCCCAGACCATTCACTGAGGTTCAAATTTAGTAACCCAACTACTGTCTCAGAAAAATGTAAATCACGACGCAAAGACTGACCTTTTTGTTACAATAAAAGTGAAATCTTGCAAATGTTGCATAAATCATGTGAACCAATTTTCTACAGATACGTATTTTCCTATATTAGTTATTAGTGTGCCCTTCAGTGATAAAATAGTAAAAGAAAACCCTGCTAAAATATCTTCCCACATCTGTTAGGAAAAATTTAATAGTAGCTCTCCTAATCCACAGCAATATTACAATCACCTTGGGGCTTATCTAAAAATAATCTCCAGATCATATACTACCTCAATGAAATATAACATATTTTGATTGCCACAAATCAGGTACTACCTAGGAAAACATCATATAATATATTAATTTACTATGTATGGTGGCAGACATTAACTAGACTTATTGTGGTGATCATTTTGCAATATATACAAATCCCCTTGAATCATTATGTTGTATGCCTAAAACTCATATAATGTTATATGTCAACTATAGCTCAATAAAAATATTTTTTAGGGCCAGCCCGGTGGCATAGCAGTTAAGTTCACATGCTGAACTTTGGTGGCCCAGGGTTCACTGATTTGGATCCCGGGCATGGACCTATGCACCACTTACCAAGCCATGCTGTGGCAGGCATCTCACATGTAAAATAGAGGAAGATAGGCACAGAAGATAGCTCAGGGCCAATCTTCCTCAGCAAAAAGAGGAGGATTGGTAGCAGATGTTAGCTCAGGGCTAATCTTCCTCAAAAAAATCTTTTTAAAAGTTCAAGGAAAGGAAGTTTGGTTGTTAAACAGCAAAAAAAAAAAAAAAAGAACATGTATATCATATTGCGTCAATTAAGTTATATTTTGCCACTTTGAATTTTTCACTATTCTATGTTATATACAAATGCATATACTCACAGATCTTATTTCTTTAGTTTATTCTTCTCTGAATACAGTTCATTTCCATCTGTGTAGTCTCTATATCTCCAAATGGTTTTTCAACTAATAGTTTTCAACTAATCTACAACAGTTTTTAAGCATCATGAAAACTTTAGGAAGGAAAACCTTAATAAAACTTAGTAAGGAAAACCAACTAGGCAGCCTTAAAAGAATCACATATAAATATTTACAATAATATTTAATATTTAAATTAAATATTTGATTATATGAAATTTTAACATTAATATATAATATTAATAATAAGCATTTAATACACTGATATTTATAATACATTAACTATAGTAATAAATATATTTAATAAGTCAGATGTTAATAATTTAATATTTAATTAATAGTGGGCATATGAACGCCCAACACTCTGTTTTCTTAAAATTTCAGGTTATTCTTGCCAAATATTGGTCATAAAAAATTGCTGCTGTGTCAGGAGGCTGACTCCAACTCAGCCTCAGGGGCCTCTGTCCTCTTTCCTCTCATCGGCAGAGTCATCCCAGGTCCCTGCCCTCCCACAGCTGCAGCACATTCTGGGCAGCAGTCGGCAAGTCGAGCCCAAAGGTCTGTGGGATGCCGCAAGGTACTCTCGTCCTCTCAGGGGTGTGAACGTGTCTCACCAGTTATGCCCAGAATGCGGAGCTTCAGAGAACTAACATAACCTTGTCCAAAGTTGCTGAATTGCTGTGCTAACTGATGAAAGTATAATTCACAAAGGAGAACTTGCCAAATGGGGCAAGATGCTCACGCGTTGCATTATGAAGCTCTCTTAGACTTCCCATTCACTGAGGCAGCTTCAGAGAATCGGCCACTCTGGATCCAGACAAGAGAATGAAGAGGCTCTTCTTTCTGTCCTCAAACTTCCCTTGTCGTATAGCTAACGATGTGCACAGGAACAGGTGGCCTTTTGCAGGGAATCATTGGGATGTCACTTGAATTCCTTCCTCTAGAAACTTCCATGATTTCCTCAATCTCTGCAGTGTCAGGCTCACCCTGTCCTCTAGACGAATATGACTTCATGTTCTAGAGAAGAGCCCAGGCATCAGTTCATCTGTCCCTGACCCTGGGGGGAGCTGGAAGAGCAGGGCCCTCGAAAAGGCCAGAGCCCAAAAGAAATACTTCTCATTCAGCTTACAGCCCAGGAAGGACCACCCCCAGCTAAGTCCTCATCCACCTAGAAGTCACAGAACTTCAACGTGACGTGCACGCCGAAGGTTCTAGGTAGACAATTACAACCCATGCAGAAGACAATGTCATGCCTGCCTTGGCCATAGTGGGCACTGTTCTCTAGTGGTGCCTAAGATGGCGGTTACAGACTCTGTTCCAGCTGCTCCTCCTGCCTGATCACCAGCAAAAAAATCCAATGATCTTTTTTTGTTTTGTTTTTTGAAGGTTTTTTTTTTTTCCTTTTTGGTGAGGAAGAGTGGCCCTGAGCTAACATCTGTTGCCAATCTTCCTCTATTTTTTCTCCCCAGAGCCCCAGTACATAGTTGTATATCCTAGTTGTAAGTCATTCTAGTTCATCTATGTGGGATGCTGCCACAGCATGGCTTGATGAGTGGTGCTAGGTCTGTGCCCAGGATCCAAACTGGTGAACCTGGGCTGCCAAAGCAGAGTGTGTGAACTTAATTACTTGGCCATGGGGCCGGCCCCTATCCAATGAACTTGATTTCAGTCTCACTCACAATCACTCCCCCACCTGCCAAGTCAATCAGGCCACGCTTTACCAACACCTGTGATCATGCCCTGGCCTCTCCCTTTGCCAGTTGTTCTTGCAAGATGCTGGTCTCTACCTCTTTGACTAGGCCTCCTCCCAGAAACTTCATAGGTTTCCTCCTTCTGAGATAGGACTGTTTTTTCCTGGAACATCTACGCTGAATGGAGAATGTCACAGCTGTCCTTCAGGCATCACAAAGATCATGGTTCATCCCCAGGACTTCCAGCCAGCTACCGGAGATGCTAATCTCGGTTGATGAATCTATGTCGTAGTTTGGGAGTAGATCCACCAACATCCAGCAAATGATCTGAACAAATGATCTGATGATCCCTTGAAGATGTTAGTTAGCAAGGCTAGCATAGGCCCAACTGAGTATAAAGCTGCAGCACACAGGCTGTTGCCAGCTGGGTCAGAAATTTGGGATCTAGCTGGAAAAGAGTGTACCGACATATCAAAAGCATTTTATGCCCCTCAGACCTAGTCTCTGCTGGGCAACAGTGGAGAATTCTGAAGCAAGCTCTTGAGGATCTGCTTTGAGAGGTGACTGTGAACTGCCTGCATCTTGGGGGCAACTGTGGGTCGCTCCTAGACTTACTACTAATAATGGGAAATCACCTACAGAGCGCTTTACAGGTACTAACTTGTGTAACCCTTACCTATAAGGCAGGGTTATTTATTTATAGGACCCCCTTTTTTTTGAGGAAGATTAGACCTGAACTAACATCTGCCGCCAATCCTCCTCTTTTTGCTGAGGAAGACTGGCCCTGAGCTAACATCCGTGCCCATCTTCCTCCACTTTATATGTGGGATGCCAGCCACCGCACGGTGTGCCAAGCCGTGCCATGTCCATGCCTGGGATCCAAACCAGTGAACCCTGGGCCGCCGAAGTGGAATGTGCAAACTTAACTGCTGTGCCACCAGGCCAGCCCCTATAGGCCCCATTTAAGAGGTGAGAAAATTGAGGTGCAGAGAGATTAAGTAACTTGCTGAAAGTCAAACATCTGTGAAGTGGTGGAGCCAGGATTCTAAACCAGTTTGGCTACTGAGCCACCGAGTGAGTATTTGATGCACATCTCTCGTTTCCTCCTATGATGTTGCTTAGAGCTCCACTTGACAGATGAAGAAACTGAGCCTTCCCAGGGACTCACTGGTACCCAGAGGATTTGACTGCAAAGCCTGCCCTCTTTCCATTTCTACTACACCGGGTGACACAGCATATTCCACGTGACTGTATGAACCTGGACAGGAATGATGCCATCTTTGCAGGTCAGTGT
Organism: Equus asinus; assembly: GCF_041296235.1. Classification (NCBI taxonomy): domain Eukaryota; kingdom Metazoa; phylum Chordata; class Mammalia; order Perissodactyla; family Equidae; genus Equus; species Equus asinus. The sequence goes on from NC_091800.1 coordinate 73,922,213, forward strand.
CAAGAAGGCCACACAATTCCAGTCCACAAATGAGTTTGCCTGAGTTGACTTATCCATCAGAGTCTGGGGTTTGGGTTGCAAATAATATCCAGCAAAAGATCTTCCATGAAGACACTTCTATTACCCCCAGATAGCTCGTGGCTGGTTCCCCTGTACCACGGGAAGTTTTAAGGAGGGTGTGTAGAGAGAAGGAAGAAGCTGAAGAGAGTTATGGTCCTAGAGAGTTAAACCACCCAGAGAGTAAGGATACCAGCAGCCCATTCAGCACTTTTGTGTACATTGGACACAGGCACCCCTTCCTCTTGAGGGATGTGGTCCCATGCCAGGGGTGCTGGTTGGCAAGGGTGGTATGCTTAGCAGGTCAAGTGGGGGCTGCATGCGAGCCTCTAACTGCCCCCTTGATCTGGCAACTTTGTGTCATGCATAACCCCTATGCGGACCCCGAAAAGCAGCCCCAAGTGCAGGAAAAACAAGGGATTTAGTGTTGTCAATACAGGGCATGAGAGCGGGGGACTCCTCTAGAATTTAAAAGCATGGAGTGGTAGCAAATACTTGGATTTCGGAGTCACACAAACCAGGGGTTGATTCCTGGTTCCCTGACTCACTAGACAGGGTGACCACAGGCAAGTCACCTAACCTTTTGAGCCTTAATTTCTTCATCTCTAAAACAGAGCTAATAATCCTTAGCTTTCAGGGCTGCTGTGAAGACCTAGCTGGGGGAGATCATGTTAAGCAGCACAGTGTTCAGTACACGGTCCCTTTCCAACAGGAGGGAGAGCTTGCATGAGTTGTTAGAGGATTCATAAAAATCGCTGCCTATTTGGGAAATCATATTGTAGTTGATACTGATGATTAATGTGACACCGAAGATATTTCTATGGTGTGTAATCTTGGGAAAAATGACTTAGCCTAAGACTCAGTTTTGTCATCTATAACATGGGGGTAAAAACAGTATTTTTTCTGCATAAGTGTGTTGTGCAGATTAAATGAGATAACATCCATAGAGCTTAGCGTCATACCTGGATCTTAATAAATGTTAATTATTCATTCTTTTCCCTTCTCCCTTTTCCTCCTCTTCTATCTTCATGTTAGAAGGGCATTTTCATAGCATAATGGAAATATAATTTAAGGTATAAAGCACCAAGGCTGAGATTGTTGTTCACTTTATTTTATGGAACATTTTAGATAAAAGATTTTAATTGTTAAAGTCACTCACTAAGAAAACTGTGACTACGCTATATATGAATTTTCTCGTCACAATTGTGTTCAGAAAACTAGAGATATTATTGAAAGCTCCTACATCTAACTAGTGTCATAAATATTTTTAAGGGAAAACATTGTGAGCTCCTTTAGGGAATAATCTGTGTCCAGTATCTAGGAAAATACCTGGCATATAGAAGATGCTACAGAAATGTTTCTTGAATGAAAGGATGAATGTCTTAGGGGCACTTTTTTTCAGGAAGAAAATCTAGCTAATGTCATTTAAAAAACTGTATCTTAATAAATGTATAGCGATTTTATTCATATTTAAGTAGTATATAATTGTAGTCAATAAAAACGATTCTTTTAAAATGACAGAGAAAAACTAACCCTACATATGTCATTAAACATATTTGATTTTTTTGTAGTAAGTAGCATTCAACTAAAGACTATTCTTTAGACTTTAAAAAATTATTAATACAAGAGCATGGTGAGGAAAATTTTGTCATAGATCCAAATATCAGAATGTGAATAACATACCAGGCTGAGCATTCAAAAAGATTATAAAGATACGTCCTAACTAATGAGGTACTGATGGCAAACCACAGAAGGATGGAGCTTTCTAAAATAAGGTAAAATGTGTAGTTATTTTATTTTTCTATGCATTCAGCCTTGCAGGAATGATAATGCATTTCTGCTCAATTTCAGGGCTCCGCATTAGAGAAATCTCCATATGGGTAGCGATGCCTTTGAAAGCACACTGCTATTTGTTTTGATTTCATCTGATGTAGTGAAAAGGTCACCGCCTTTTGAAGGAGGCGTTCTTTAGTGGAGCTGAACGGTACAAAGTCAAAACAGCAGTGACTTTAATAGCAACGTTGGATTTTATAATTTAGGTGGTAGGACATCCTCTCTCTCACAATACTTTCCCGACATATTTTGAAAAAAGCAATACAGGTGCCCGTTGTGCCAAGGGAATCACCTGCCTTTTAGTATGCGGGAGTGTTCTCAAGTTCTGTAGATATGCCCCACTTTTGTTTCTCATCAGAGGGTTCCCAGATATCACCAGAAGTTCATTTCTATTTCTCAAAGCAGGCATTAATTTTAAAAAATGATAAGGAGAAGAATACACATTAAAAATAATTCTGTGTAGCAATGATTGGTGACTCCACCAATGGTTCAAATACTCCAGACTCCAGGGCCCTTTCTCTCTGAAGGACTTTTTCCTCGTAGGCTTGAATTTCCTGTTCACCGTAAGGTACACAGCAAACTCTTTGCTGGAATAATGTGGATCCTGTTTTCAAACGGAAGATGGATATTTGGAAATGTGGGTCCCCTGAGAACTGGGACCTCTGGCAGTCCTGCAGCTTAATTATCAATACTAAGAACTGAGGCCTCTCCGTCAATATGATTTTACTGTTCATTTCAGGAAATTTCTGTCCAGGAACTTAAGGCCATTAACCAATAAGCAATTTCATTGTTAGCTTCAGAAACTTTCCGAAAACCCATTTAGCTGAATTCCAGACTAATGGACCAGTCCCTTTCTCTAGACAATAGGTCGTTCAACTGGGCAAACTAGTTACCTAAAAATAATTGGTACTTATCAAGACTCAGGCCAAGACTCTGCCCAGCTAAATCCTAAACATTTTGTTAAAAAACACTATTTCTAGAAATTAGTTGTATTTCTTTTTTAAAGGTAATAGGTGTATATGGTTAAAAATTTAAAAGGCATAAAATAGAATAGATTTCTAGAGTGAAGACGGCAGCGTAAAGTCACTGTCTATTTTCCCTCTTCTCAGAAATCACCCCAAATCAAGAAGGAAAGTGGAAATCAGAAGTGCAAACTCTCTGAATGACTGATAATTGAAATGCAGAGCCAGAGGGAATGGAAAGGGCACTGAGGCAGTGGAGAGGCACCAGGCGTGTCACCTCTTTCTTGCCCCCTGCCCCCTCACAGGGCTGCCCTCCCCTACCTGTCTATAACAGGTACTTATTACCTGTTGTGTATCCTGGAGAGTCCCAAACTCTTTTTTATTTTCATTGAGGTATAATTGACATATAACATTATATTAGTTTCAGGTGTGCAATGTAATGATTTGATGTTTGCATATATTGTGAAATGATTTAAACTCTTATATCAAGAATTCTGGGGTCGGCCCCGTGGCCGTGTGGCTAAAGTTCCTCATACTCTGCTTTGCCAGCCCGAGTTTGATGGTTTGGATTCCAGGGGCGGAGCTACACCACCCATCAGCCATGCTGTGGAGGCGTCCCCCATGCAAAGTGGAGGGAGACTGACATGGAAGTCAGCTCAGGGCTGATCCTTCTCACACACACACACGAAAGAATTCTGCCCAATGCCAATCAGATCTGCCCCCCTAAAACTCAAACCCAAACCCTGAAGTTCACCTCCTCCAATCTCAAAATTCCCAGAGAGCTGGAATTTAAATAATTTATCAGTTTACGCAGCTAGGCCTCCAGATACCTTCGATTAGGGATTTGTTTTCTATTATTTCCCCCAAATATTTGTAATTTTTAAGAAGTTATTTCTAAGACACTATTTCATAATATCTTCCTCTGACATCACGCTGAATTTAAAGTTTATGTGACTTACCTCTATCTACACCCCAATCAGGACAAATGCCCTCCTGGGATGTACTTGCCCAAATGTCAGCTCAGGCCTTCTGTCCATGCCTCTCCCTACTTCTCTTGCCTGCCTCCCTGGGGAGGACCCCCTTAGATGAAGCTAAAGATGACTAGTCTATGAAAATAAAAACCTTAGGAAAATGAAGAGGACAGAACACTAAAACAAGCCTCTGCGGGACTTTTTCTCTTTTGTATCACGGCTGACCCATCTGTTAAGATCCTGAATCCGCACCTCCTTATCTGCCAGCCCTTTCCTTCCTTCAAAGCCTCCCTTCACAATGCAAATGGTCATAGAAAAGGCCATTTTTTCCCAGCTTTATTGAGGTATAGTTGACAAATATTGTGTAAATTAAAGGTGTAAAACATGATTTGATATACTTCTAAATTGTGAGATGATTACATTCATCTCCTCACAGTTACCATTCGTGTGTGTGTATGTGTGTGTGTGTGTGTGTGTAGAAAACATTTAAGATCTACCCTCTTAGCAGATTTCAAGTATACAATACGTTATTGTTAACTGTACTGTTAATTGTTAATTGTAAGCCATACGTTACATCACTAGAACTTACTCCTCTTATAACTGGAGATATGCACACTTTGGTCAACATCTCCCCATTTTCCCCACTTCCCAGCCCATGGCAACCCCCAATCTCCTCTCTATTTCTTTGAGTCCTACTTTTCCTAGATTCCTCACATAAGTGAGATCATACAGTATTTGTCTTTCCACTTTTAAGTTACCCAGGAACTGTGGCATTGCTGAATTAACAGACAGAAAGGTTAGAGCCTCGGGCCGGAGAGGCTCCCAGGCAGTAAGAAGACACTGAGAGAGTGGCGGGAACTCTTCCTTCCTCCTCAGTTTGTGTAGGCCTTTTTGAATCTTTTGCCCTGAGGTGACTGTAAATATTTTCCTTTTCTTTTTTTCAGGTTCTCTTTTCTCCTCTTCTTAATTTTTTTCCTATTAATTGTTATTGTTGTTCTTTGGGAACAAAGTAGAAAAATGCCCATGGACCCATAGACATGGACCCAATCTATTGTTGACTTTCTAACTTATTGATTACATTATAATGCAGTTATGATATTATTATTATCACTATTGTTATTATTGCTAGTGAAAAAAAGATAAGTACATCCAAAGAAACTATCAGTTTGACCTCCTGCACTTGTCCTTAATTCTTGCAGAGTCTAGTAGAGGAGCAATGAGGAAAACATTTCAGCAGAAGAAAAAAGGTAAATGGCTTTTCTACAGATCAACTCTGTCTTTTTTTTTTTTGAGGAAAATTAGCCCTGAGGTAACATCTGCTGCCAATCCTCCTCCTTTTGCTGAGGAAGACTGGCCCTGAGCTAACATCCATGCCCATCTTCCTCTATTTCACATGGGACACCTGTCACAGCATGGCTTAGCAGGCGGTGCGTAGGTCCACACCCAGGATCTGAACCAGCGAACCCCGGGCTGCCGAAGAGGAACATGTGAACTTAACTGCTGTGCCACCTGGCTGGCCCCTGAATTTGTATTCTTAAAAAAAAATTCTTAAGTTTTTTTCCCCTAATAGTGGCCTCTTATTTCCTGAGATTCCCAAGATAACACAGCTCAGGCAGCCCCAAGGAGCTCCCTCCCGTTTTGCAATATGCTGGGCTGTAGTAAAATGCTAAGAGCTCTGGGAGTCCCTCAAGCTACACAGTTACTGGGCAAGTCTTTTCCCTGATAGTCTTAGAAATTTTGCTCATGCATCCTGTAAATTTCCTCTTTTTAAAGCCACTTCTGTACATTTAAAAATCAACAACTAAATTTCCCCCTCATGATGTTCATTAGCAGTAAAGGACGTAACTTCTAGCTTTATTACAAATGTGCTTTAATATAACTTTGGAAAACACTGGACAGTCTCATCCACGCAGTCCATTCAATTTTATGACACTGGGCACCTACGAAGTCAGCTTTCATTGCCAAACCAATCAGCTAAAGCTGTCAGAAGAAGTCTGACTTTAATTTTCAATTCAAATAACACGTTAACACGTGACCTTGTGACATCCATGTTATTTCTGAGGCCTAACTCTAAGGTAGATGAATTCTTGGAAGAAGGTTTTTCAAAAGTCTGTCACCTGGATGGATAATAAGGTGCTGCATGATGGCACCCTCCTTCGGGAGAAAGCCATGTGGGAATTGTCCCTGAGCCTGGCAACCAAGAGGATTTTACACTACAGATCAGGACACCTCAGTTTGACCTTTCTTTGGACGGATGAGAGACAGTTTCACTTTTCTTTTGTAAACTGTGACAGAAGTTAATAAGGAAAGGCTGGTGGAAGGTCAAATTTAAGAAAGAGTTCAGAGGGAAGTGAGGCTCTGGAAACCACTTCCTTCCAAGCAACCCCATCTGCCGATGCCTGGAAGGCTGGGAACCCCTGGGGCACGTTCACCTCAGATGGAAGGTAGTTATTCTGGGCAGGTGAGTGAGGTCATTTTGGTTCCTAATTTGCCACGTAAATTCTGAAGACAAGCCAGAATATTACAGTCTCCCTGTGGGTCATTTCTGGTTTGAGGCAGAATTCTCTTCCCTGTGAATGCATCAGCACTCCTGCGGGGCTGGTCCAGCACAGGATCTGTTTTGTGTGAGGGAGGGAGAGATTTTAAGACCTCCGAGCTTGAGGTCACCGTAGGGATTTACTCTGCCATGAACTTTTCCAGTACAGTTACAGCTTGAATATTACCAGGTAGCATTCGAGGCTGGCCTCATGGCATTATCTAGTGGTAAAGCCAAGAATTAGCCAGTTGGAAGCAAACCAAGGGTGGGATACAGGTTGTTAGAAATTTGCTTGCAGGCTTCCCTTTTTCCATTTCAATGAGACCTTTTAGGTTCATTTCATCATATGCCATAGTGATAATATTCAAGCCTTAGAAATATTTAGTTTCATCTCATAAAAGCTATTCCAGCACATACTCAACTCTATGCATGAATCGTCAGCCATTATAAAGAGTAAACATAGTCATGCACTGTGTAACAATGTTTTGGCCAATGATGGACTGCATGTGCGATGGTGCTCCCATAAGATTAGTACCAGAGAGCCTAGGTGTGTAGTAGGCTCTACCATCTAGGTTTGTGTAAGTGCACTCCATGATGTTTGCACAATCACAAAATCACCTAATGAAGCATTTCTCAGAATGCCTCCCCATCATTAAGTGTCACCATCATTAAGAATACACAGAATACTCTCCTGATTAGTTAGGATTGTTTTGGCACACAAATTTCAAGTAGTGTTATAAAGTCAAAATAGTTTCTCAAATCATATATATTAGCCCTATTTCCTCATGACAGTTATCCAAGTTATAGTGATATACAGTCTGGCAAAAATGCTTTATTGACTATTCTTAGTAGTGAAGATAGAGTAGAAGACAATCTAACTTCTTCCACTTACAAGTGTGGAGAAGGTATCCAAGTAAGAATTTGTCCACTTGCCTTGTCAACCATTTTACCTCCAGCTCCCAATACTTAGCTGTGTCATTCACATACGTCTATGTAATATATGCACCAATAAATTACATTCCAAATACTTATGAATTTTTATAATGATCCAGTTACTGTATATTATAACACAGTCATATAAAATACTCTTACGTGGCTAGCTTAATTTTTCTTTCTGATACTTAATTTCAAGGTAGATTTTAGAAAGTAGCATTAAAATTATACAAATTCATAAGCATTCTAAAATGGATATGCTTTTGACTCATTTTAAATTAATTTATTCTTAATAAATCAATAAATCATAATTACTTTCAAAAAGCTTACCCTTTTAGCATTTTTCCTTTAGATTGTGATTTGTCCTTTAGATGTCACAAAAGATGTACAACTTGTAAGAATAATAGTAAGTTATTTTCACCTTTTTTGTAAATGTTTATACTTATAAGTTATGTTTAAATGCATAAAAAGAAAAGAAATGGCCAGTTGAGCTAATAAAATGTTATTCTTTCAGGGAAGACAGTAATGATGTATTTAGTATTATTTATAAATATATAGATACCCAAACCTACTTCCTAGAAGAAAATGTATATTGATACTCAGAAGATTAGTTCATTAAAAAAAAAGCTCTTTTTTTGCTTAATATAATCCCACTTGTGTTCAAATATGTATTAACATTTAATGGTGTTACCTTAAGATTTTGGTCACTGCGGTCTCCTTTTCCAGAAGGTTCCTTGCCCTGATGCTGAAAACAGACTTGCGAAGCTGTAAAATTATGAGTCTGACTTTAGTTTTGGAATGTAAAGGGATAATATACCGATGAATCATTAAATACATTAAATAGATAACATTAATAAAACAGTAAATGTGATTTTTTTTCACTAAACTATCATCATTCAATTGATTCTATCATTTAATTTTAATTTCTATTTTTGCTTTTATGTGGACAGAACTGCAAACAAACTTGTGGGGCCACACGTCACAGCCATGGGGGTGATGCTCTGTTGTGCTCACTAGTAATAATATTGCCCTACATCTAAACAGGCTTTTCAGTTTCCAAAGAATTTAACGTTGAAACAAATATTGGACTGCTTATTGTCACTGTTTAGTAAAATGTTCTCTAATCCTCATGACGTCTGTTTCAAGTCCTTGGCCTGTGATCCAATACTGCTCTCAATGATGAGTTTAGGAGTTGTTTTCCCTACAAGCATGAGACAAATGAGATGAGCTTCCAAGCTTTCTTCCGAGTTGGCAATGACGAAGTTACTCCAGGGAAGAGAACTAAGGAAAAAAATCTTGGAGGTTGACCATAAACCAGAAGATACACTCCCCAGCTCAGCTCTGTGCTGCTCGATAGGTGCAGCAGATGATTGACAGGTGTACAAGGAGCTGAGTGGGCAGGAAGAGGGCAGAGAAAGAACAGGGAAGCACACCACCCTGGGAAGAGTCCTAACAACAAATAACTAGAAGGTGTAACTCCAGTAGTCAGACTAAAGACGATAACTGGACAATGACCTGTTCATTTTGACAAATAGATGAGGTTAGCTTTACTGAGCATTAGTACAATACTAGTGATTATTGAAGATATAGGGTAACTAGAATCAGAGTTCTTGCTCCCTAGAATTGAAAGCCTAGTTAGGAAGGCAAGGCTGTGACACATGAGACTATCAGTGAAAAGTATGATACAGTAGATAGTGAAGCGCTGGGGAACATGCTCAGTAGGAAAGATGAGAGGGTCGTGGGACTCTGGGTGCAGGAGAACAATGTGCCTGAATTGGTTAGCAAAGAAGTCTTTTGAAGACGTGGCAGCTGTGTATTGGGCCTTGAAGGAAGAAAAAAAGCAGGAAACAGAACAACTCTGTATTCAGTAAAAATAGACCATTTTAAACAAGGGTTAGGTAACTGAAGTGCAGAGTCACAGAGCTCCAGTCTGCAAAGAAACCTGTAAACAAATGCTGTAATGTCAACCTGTACGTGCGTACGGCCACAGCTGGGGAACAGCTGGTTGTCATAAATTAGTCTTTTCAGCCATAACCGACATTCTAGATAACATTATAGCCAGCAATGTAATTTTCATATTTCACAGCAGACCTGTAATAAAGGGAAGCATCACTGAACACATTGCAATTTCCCTCACATGAGGAAAGGGGGTACACTCACTTTTTTTCAATAATGAAAAACTGAGTTGGTTTCATTATTCACTAGAATCCTTAGGAGAGTAAATTAATGTGTAGATAAGGAAACAAAAGCGGATGTCATTTTTTTTGCAAATTATATATTCAGGGTAGTGCACAAAAGGCTGTTTACCATGATGTACAATGAAACTTTCTTGCGTCTTCTCCTCTCGGCTTTGGCCTTGATTTAACCTCCCCGGGCTGACAGCACATCTCCTGCGGAATGCTGTTTAGAGTCACTTTTGGAGACAGAACACTCAGCTGAAAGGTCCTGACGTGAGGCTTCTGATCCTTTGATACCCGAGCGCCTGGGCTAGCAGGCCCCCAGAGTGCAAGTCTAGGAGAGGGCTGCGGACCCCACAGCTCTCACTCCCTCTTCGAAGGACAAAGACGCGTCTTAGCTGTCTTTCCCTTAGTGTAAGCGAACGGTCTGAACTCAGTCACCCAGCTACGGCCCCTGTAACAGGGCAGCTGACGCTTAAAATAGTGTTCTTCATGGGGGGAAAAACCTTTGCAGAAACTGGGAATAATAGTTATCATATTGTTTCCAAAATTATTTCTGTACTGCATATGCTTGCTAAAGGGCAACCAAGCCTCCTTTGTCCTAAACCTGAACAATTAAAACAAAATACACAATTAATCTGCACAAGGGAGTACTTGAGAACTGTTTCCATAATAGCAGAAGTAGCAGAATAAATATGGTAATAGGAGAACTTTAATTCAGCTTTGGGATGTTCTTGAAAGAAGAAAGGCGATATCTACAGCTATCTCTGTCTCTATCTATCTCTACCTATCTATCCATCTGGCTAAATTTAATAGTCTAGATATGTATTTAGATAGTTATGTGTTTTAACTGTTCTTTCTCCCAGTTAATAAAGAAGGCCTAGAGTGATTATCAATTTCCCTTCAGTTTTTCTTATTTCCGTAGTAAAGCTTTGCACATTTCTTGTAGCAAAGGACGTTCTCTAAGTGACTGTTAGACTGCTCTGCAGTGCCCTCTTCTGACTCCAAAAGATACTGACAGTCACCTGAAATCAAAACACTTAAGGAAAACAGATCTATTTCATGAAAAGTAACTTTAGATCTGAAATTGTCCATTACAGCTATGAAACGTGTCAGTAATTGTTAATTCTGGATATAAACATATCATAGACGTAGGACATAAAAAGAAGGGTATGGGTAACATTTACATAAAGTTTGCATTGAAAAAAATAAAAGATTAGATGAAAAAGCTTCTCTTTTTTTGGTGGTTTTATTTTGTTTTTAAACCTAATACATTCAACTCCACAAGATAACCATTCTTTGACTGAATTAATGCTCGAAAACAAATAAATTAAATTTAAATGTTCAAACAATACAGAGATGACATTTTTGTCTTAAGTTTTAATTTAAAAGATGTTTCTAGAATTGTGCACTTTAACATGGAATTCAAGAGCCTGGAAGTTCAAATCAGTTTGCATAGAGTTATTCACGATTGAATAATTCAGACCTGAAGGACACAGCAATGGATGGGTCTAGCTGACTTTTGGCTGATGAATGTCTTTGAAGTGTTTTAATCTACAGGTTCCCCTTTCCTCCCCACAGCTTAAGAACCCGGGCCATTTGACTTGTGGTCTCTGGGAGTCTGGATTTTGCTAAGTACATGTTCATGGTATAGTTCACCACGTTCCTGTGTTCTTTGTATTTCCCACAAATTGGCAGCTGGGTCCAGAGTTTCATCAGACGCAGGTTTGATCCCTTTGACAAGGCCATTGGTGGTGTCATAGTCTTTCACCAGGAGGCCTATAATGCCTGCTTGTCATGTTAGTCGTATTGATGTTCATTGCTTAGATTGCTGCTTCTTCAGTTTGTAAAACTGTTGTTTCTTTTTCATTTACTAGTTCGAATACTTCTATAAGGAGGTACTTCCCCTCAAGTATTATTTGGCTACTCAGTAGTACAATTCATAAGGAAAGGGCAAGATGAATGCTTGATTCTATCTTATTAGTTTTTATATGATTAACTGACTTTCTATCATCCTCTCATGGTGACTAGTTACTACTTTAAAAATGTCATTATGATTCAAACGTATTCGATTGGTTTCAATCTATTACAATTATCATCCCTCTTGTAGGTCAAATTATCCCAACTGTGCTCATGGGGAGCTTTTTTCAGGTTTGGCCACAGGTTTTTTGACGTGATTCTGGAGTGTTTGGCACAGCTTCCTTGTTCTGAGGTATGACAAGATGTTCCAAGCTCATCTTGTAGGCTTCCCGTTCAAATCAACCATCTCCTCCAGGAAGCTCTGGTTTATTCATTGAGAAATCGTGTTTCACGAACATAATCTAGACTCTAGCGATACAACTGCTACTGAGTTGGTCACTGTTTTAAGCTGAGTTTATTCTGTTTTTTTCCATTTAAATTCAGGACGAAGGGCTTTTACCTAACCTCTTCTATATGATGTCTATGTTTTTTATTTCCCCCCTACATCAAGACTCTTGATTATCAAGGACACGGAAGATGACAGAACTAGACTATTGCATAATTACTCATTAGTTTTATTTCACATTTCACAGACAGTAGTTCAGAATTACAATCTCAATTCTAACACAACAAAGCAACTAATGAATATTTTAAGTGTTTGCACATATTCTTCCCATTCTCCTCTCCCATTTGTATACTTTTACTATACTTATATTAGCAGAGAAAATAGCTTTTATATATTTTAGTCTCCTTCTTTTTCTATTTTTTGGTGAGGAAGATTGTCCCTGAGCTAACATCTGTCACCAATCTTCCTCTATTTTATATGTGGGATGCTGCCACAGCATGGCTTGATGAGTGGTGTGTAGGTCCATGCCCGGGATCTGAACCAGAGAATGCTGGGCCGCTGAAGCAGAGTGTGCTAAATTAACCACTATGCCAGCCCCCTTACATCTTGATAATAGTTTTTTTGTCCCTTTAAACTTGGAAGTCAGTTTTCCAGGATATGAGAAACCTGGCTCACATATTCTCTCCCTGGGTATCCTACATACGTCACTCTAATTTTTTCTGACATAAAGCATTACTGCTGAAAGGTTTGATGGTAATGGAATGTTCTTTCCTTTATAATAATCACTTGTTCATTTTGAGCTAGCTAGCAATTTTTTTTTTTAATTTAAAGACCTATAACTTGTCTGGAATATGTCTTATTTGTAGTCATTCATGGTTGATATTTTCAGGTATACGGTGTGTGTGTTCAATCGGTAGTTTCAAATCTTTTTATATTTCAAAAATTTTAGTACTTGTTTTATTCTACTCTTCTGGTTTTCTTTTTTCAGGACTTCTATAATTAGCCGTTGGACCTTCTTTGACTTTCTTCAGTTTGTCATCTTCTTTCAAATCATTTTCATCTCTTTCTTCATTTCTTTCTGATGTCTTAAAATTTCTCCTTCATTTTCTATTTCTCTTAAGATATCAGCTAATGTGTGTAATCACTCTACGTTTCTTCTAGTTTAGTCTAATTGCTTTTATTTATCACTCTCTCCTGAGTTCTAACACCTCATGTATGAGTTTTTCTAATTCATATTTATGTTGCTATTCTAATCCTAGGTAATTTGTAACGTCTTTTAACTCATTTTGCAATACTTTGCTACAGTTTGAGTTCTTTGTGGGCACATCTTTATGGCCTGCCTTCACTACCTACAGGGACAGTATTCTGCTCCTTATTCTTTTTTTCTTATAAATTTTGTAGGGAACTTGACTTTAATAATTTTCTCTTGCTCATTTTTATGCAAAATTAGTTTTCCTGAATAGTTTAGTATTTCTCTTCTGAACAGTTCAGAGCCTCCCCTTCTGCTGCTTTAATAAAGCAATCAAACACAGGAGCTTTCTTTCTGGGATTTCCTGGCTCTGTTCCCACTCCCCCCTGACACCTCTAACTTTAACTGGATCTGCTTTTTCCTTTCTCCCTCTTGTCACTGGCCCATTCCGTTTTGATCCTACTCCTGGATGTTCTTCAGTGTGGAGCTAAGAGGCTGTCCTCCTGTTCCCAGAAACATTAGATGCCCTGTAACTAACCTTGGCTTCTTCCCCGCAGGCACCTATACCACGTGTTACTGACTGATTGCTTGCGTCACCTAAAATTCATATGATGAAGCCCTAACCCCCAAGGTGATGGTATTAGGAGATGGGGCCTTTGGGAGGCAATTGTTTGGATGATGTCATGAGGACAGAGCCCCCATGATGGGATTAGTGTCGCCTTATCAGAAGAGGAAGAGACCAGAGCCCTTCCTCTTTCTGTTGTGGGAGGACACAGTGAGAAGGCTGCCATCTGTGAGCCAGGAAGAGGAACCAGACACTGAACTGCTGGCCCCTTGGACTTCCTAGCCTCCAGAACTGTGAGAAATGAAAGGTTTATCGTTTAAATTACCCAGTCTGTGGTATTTTGTTATAGCTGCCCAAACAAACTAAGATGCCATGCAAATCATGGGCTATTGGTTTGTCTGCACCTGCTTTTATTTAGGGTTTGTAGATTACCTTGTTTTGTTGTAAATGTTGTCTATGGATTTTTGGCTTTGTTATCTAGGTATTCTCTTTATTTTCATATGGGAATTCAAGGAGATTCCAAAACTATTCCAATGCCTCTGCCAACTTTCCAGAAGGCTCCTTCATTTTTCCTTGTTGAATTTTGATGCAGATTTACCACTTTTATTAATCTTTTCAAAGAACGAAATTTAAGTTTTATTGATATTATCTATTGCTTCTTTTCCCCCCATTTGATTAATATCTGCTTTTATCTTTACCATTTCTTTCCTTCTGCCGTCTTAATATTTTCTCAGTTGATATTTTTCTAAATACTTGAGCTGAATACTTGGAAGATTATTCAAGACTTTATTTCTTGACTAAACATTCAAGGCAATAATTTTGCCTCTAAAAATGCTTTTAGCTACTTCTCACAAGTTTGACATATATTGTGTTCACTATTTTTCAGTTCTAGACTTTTTATTTCCATTGTGGGTTCTTCTATGCTCCCCAAGTTATTTAGAGGCGGTTTTTAAATTTCAAAATGGGTGGGTGTTTTTTGTACTTGCTATTTGGTTTCTAATTTTATTGCATTTTGGTCAAACAATGTCTTCTCTAGGATACCGACTGGGTATATAGTTAGGATTTCTTTGTGGTATAGTAAGCGGTCATGTTTTGTGAATCATTCACATGCTCTTCAATCAGAATGTGTATTCTCCAGTCATTTAATGAAGAATTGTCCACTAAATGAAGAATTAAATTAAATTGTCATTAAACTATATTTCAAGTCCTTTAAGTCTTTATTAATTTTCTTGGCTCTTTGATCATGGTGAGGTGTTATATACATATTTTACATATACATAAAATATACATATTTTAAACTTAATCTTCAAATGAATCCTCATAGGTAGGTATTATTCTCTCTTTTTCACAGATGAGAAATCCAAGATTCATAGAAATTAAGTTGTCTGAGATTACCCAGATAATAAACTGCAGGATTATGATTAGAACTCGATTGTACAGCTTCAGTGTTCCAATCTTTTCACTACGTCATGATGTGAACCACCACTACACTTAACAGTATAAAAAAAAGCATTTTCCAAAATATACCGTAATAAAACATTACTTGATTTGAAAGATTTGGTTTACACATATAACAAGCTGTTACTTACCCCAAATCTTAATGCAAAACCTAAACTAGCCAATTTTTCCCTTGTTCCATATATGCATAATTGATTTTCAGAATAACCACCCTGAAACACTAAAAGAGATCAATGAACTTTCCAACCCATTAAAGCCAGTATGGCTCTAGTATTCATATTCTAGATTTACTGATTCCAAAAGTCAGGGATCCATCACAACTTTCAATTAACCAGAATATTAATTCAATTTCTTTAGTCACCTGGGAGTAACCGCAGACTTCTCACGGAATATTAGATTCCTCTGGGATCCCACAGGGCTTAGAGCTAAAGAACTGTAATTTCATTCCAGTAATTCCCTTAAAAATGAAGCCATTAATATTTATTTGAGAAAGAAAACCACAAATATTGCAACTATTCAACTAACTTTTTTGATCTGGAGTTGTTAACAATACATTTCTCTTTATAACTGGGAAAAAAGTTTGAGAGCCCTTATTTTTCTCTTCTAACTTTAAAAATATTAACAGATTGATAATAAATGGGAAAGTGTTTATAAAAACATCTGACCATAAAGCACAAAATCATGGTCCAATGCACAGGGCTTGATGAATGCCATTTCTGCTAGAAAGATGTAGTGCAATTACTGTAATGAGCCACTTTATTGAATAAGTCTCCCACATAAAATATAGTAATTGGAAATAAGCAATTACTTGAAATTACTTAGGTTGAAGGTGGTAGGTACCTCATTTGACTGTATTTGAATTTTTCATGCACCCGTGAGCTGAAAATTAATCCCAAAGTGCATCTGACAGATCATGTGTATGGCAAGGTGTTTCTATGAAATAAACTTTTTATGGAATTGACATTATGTTGGGGAAAGTGATTAGTGTAGGTGGCAACAAGATTAAAAAAGTCATATTACAATGCATATAAAAGCAAATGCTGTTATAATATCATGTTATGAACATTGACATATGTCTTAGATGTGAATTTTGTGAAAAGAGAGTTTTAGATGAGGGGTCAAGATCTCTACTCTTCAGTTATTTTAACATTATAAATTCTGAACTCTGAAAAACACCAGGCATGAGTTAAAAATATATATATATAAATACCTTTGTGTGCACACACACGCACACACACACCAAATGTTCACTCTTTAGGACTCCAGGGCACCCAGCACTCTCTGTGAATTCCACCAGATCATAAGCTCCATATGACTAGGAGAGTGCATTCCTTGTCCCCTACATTCTATTCCATTGTCTAGCACTGTGCGTTGTTGGTTCTTTTTTTTTTTTGAGGAAGATTAGCCCTGAGCTGACATCTGCCGCCAATCCTCCTCTTTTTGCTGAGGAAGACTGGCCCTGAGCTAACATCTGTGCCCATCTTCCTCTACTTTATATGTGGACGCCTGCCACAGCATGGCTTGACAAGTGGTGCATAGGTCTGCACCCGGGATCCCAACTGGCGAACCCCAGGCTGCCAAAGTGGAACGTGCAAACTTACCCACTGCGCCACTGGCTTGGCCCCCATGGTTGGTTCTTGAAATGTATTTAAATAACCAATACATTTTTAATATACTACATTTTTTTTCTTATGAAGTGAATCCTTGAAATAACCAGTGTGAATGAGGTAAAAATGACAAAGAAGGATTGCTTATTTTGAAATGCATCAATTCACTTGATATATAGGAAAATCTTGTAAAACTAGAAACTAAAATGATATTGGAAATTTAATTGGCTTGATTTTTTTGCACTTGAATTTTGCGACAATGCTTTAGTCACTAAAGCAGTAGCCTGTGTCATTGTAGCTTTGGTCAAATCTCCAACCCTTTACACATCAGATGGACCAGTATAATGAAAACCCCTGATGCAAAGAACCAGGGAAAACCAATATCTTCAATTATTGAAAAGAATTAGAGATGTCTAATATACAGAGCTTACTGGTAAGAAATGACAATATATGCAAAGTAGGTTTTAAATTATACAAGTAAAAGACAAAATGACTTTGTGGTTATAGCTCATATAAACAGAAAGACAAAGATTGAAAATCTACAGAGATTTAAAAAATAAGATGAGTGGGTTTATGATTCTGGGAGCAAATGCCAGATGCTTTTAACCGTGCAGCTGTTTGTGCATTTAGAATCCGTGGCCCTCTGATAATATGAGGGAGCACTCCCTGGTCTCCAATTATGGGTCACTTGTACTTGAACGTCAGGTCCGAATAACAAGAACTCAGCAGCAGCAACTCCAACACACTGAGACTGGCATATCACTCAATGCAAAAGAAAACTTACGAGCACAACTAGGCTCAAAAGAGAAGAATGTTAAAAAGTACAGTCATGTGTCACTTAACGATGGGGACACGTTCCGAGAAATGTGTTGTCAGGTGATTTCGTCATTGTGCAACATCATAGAGTGCACTTACCCAAACCTAGATGGTACAGCCCACTACACACCTAGGCTCTAAGGTACTAGTCTTATGGGATCACTGCTGTATGTGCGATCCGTCGTTGACTGAAATGTTGTTATGGAGCGGAGGACTGTAGAGCTAAACATAATTTCAAAGATAGGTTTAGCTGCAACCTTCAGTTCTCTGGAACCTGTTTTGGAAGTAGTACCCCAAACTGTTGATTAAAAACCTTCTATATTACCTATAAAAGATTCTTAATTCTAGACTGATTTGCTTTTCACTCTCAATGAACGTACACCCAAGGAATGCAAACAAATTCTGTACGTTTAATCCAAAACTAAAAATGGTTAGATGATTAAATATTCTGCAAAAAGAATCACTGATAGGGAATTCCTACTCTCATGTTAGTGACAGCAGCAAAATGCGTTTTTCACCCAGAGCCCAGCACACTGTTTGCATCTAAAGGTCCTCGATGAACAACCTTCAACGGAAGAAGGTGCGCTCGAACGCAGCTGCATTTTGATCTGAGCTCAAAAACGTACTGCAAAGATCAATAAAAACAAATAAAAAGGTTTCCATTTATATTATGTATCTTTTGTTTCCTCTCCATTAGTGTGAATAAATGGGCAATCAATTCTCTACTAAAGCATTCTTACGCTAAAGGCAGAAGTTCATGGGGTTTTCATATTTGATGAACACCACGTCTTCCTCCCCCTCACACTGCCCCGCACCCCTGCCACACAGACCCCGGTCAGGCGGTGGCCCCTGTAACCTCCCACGCCTCTCCCCCCGACATGTCTTGAACAGCCTTGCAGAGACGGCAAGCTATTATTTCAGAAAATTCTTCCAGAAGAGTCAAACCCTAGAGATGAAAATAGGCTATTCTCGTTTTTTAAGTGAGTAAATGTTCATCCTGGAAATTACAGATCAGCCTGAGTAACTTGCTACATGCAGAGTTACTGGAACAAATCATCAAACACTCTATAATCACAGAGAAAATTATAAAACGCTGCACGGCAATCAACAAGGCTTTGTGAAGAGTAAATCCTTTCAGGACAATTTCATTTACTTCTTGAGAGTCTAAGACACTAGGCAGACAATGGGGGTAGTAACTGAAATATCATTGAAAATCAGACCAAAAAAAAAAAATCAGACTCATGATCAATAAGGAAAATAAATCAGTAATTAATGTATTGTGTTCAACTAGACTGTTATATCCGAAGGTTACTTTGTTTAAGGAAAAGTCATTTGTCTTGACAGGTGAACATAAGTGTATTTGCTGAGTCTGACTTCATGGCATGGTTTAATATCAATGACTTTTCTTATCTGGGATGACAGGCATGCAACATAGGCTATGCCTCGTGCGATGCTAAGCATTTAACATATATTATTTAATTCTTCTAACAAACCTTGAAAATAAGAATTCCGTCTATTTTATAGATGAGGACTGGGAGCTACACCACAATCACTATTACTGGTCTTAATCACTATTCTATTCTATTTCTCACAATCAGTTACATCAAGCACATTATGCTTTCTGTGCCTTTCCACATGCTTCCCTCTGTGCCTGGAGCACCTTCCTCCTATCTCGCTTAATCAACCTGCTCCTGTAAGAAGGACTTAGGGGGTCATGTCTCATGTTCCTGTAATACTTTCATCCATTTACACGTTTCTCCCTGTTAGACTAAAAGCTTCTCAAAGGCAGAGTTCACATCTTGCTCACTGTTGAATTCCTACAGCCTGGAAGAATGCCAGATGAATAATGTGTTCCATAAATGCTTGTTGAATGACTGAGTGAATGCTGAAGACTTATGGAAATGAAAATGGTAGAGAAAACACAGTAATTGCTTGCATCATTTTCCTCCTTATTTTGTACATGTGTTGGCTGTTAATTGTGAAGGTTTATTATGGAATTTGCTAAATGCTTAGCAGAAAGGAGGTGGGTAAGAGAGAGAGCAGACATCACCCTATTGTTGGAAAATTAGTCACTGTTCTTTATCATATGGGTTCTGATACTGTACTAGGAAGTGCAGGGGCACAAGGGGGTAGCTGGGACAGCCGTCATCCCTCCATGCGTCTCAGGATGATGTGACGCTGTGAGGTTCCCTCATGTTTCCCAACATCGTAGGTTCTCACCTCAGAAACAGCACGTCAACCAGGACAGCAGGGCAGAAAGATCAGGGAGCTCAGCCAGAGAGCAGGGAGAGTCCCCAGCCCCAACCACAGTGGAAAGCTTGGCTTGGAGGAGATGCTTCACTCTGGAGACTGAGCAGGCTGCTTTTATTACCGGGGCTACTGGAAAGCCAGGTTCACAGCTTGGTTTTGTGGGGGATCAGAATTGGCCACCCAAAATATATCTCTTTGCCTTGACTACTTTTGAGGACAAAAAGACTCTGAAAGAAATATTGCCCTTCCCGCTAGCTGCCTAAAAGAATCTGAGACAGAGGGCCTGTGCCAGGAGGGAGCTACACCTGAGATGACTGTAGTGCAATGTAAATGTGTCTCTGGTCACTGTCTGGAGCTGGCCCATTTGCATTTCCATCTCCATATAAACTGCCTTCCTCCCCTTTGAAGATCCAAACCACTACCTCCAACATCCTCCTTTGTCTTCAGCTGAAGACGGTAGTTAACGCGACAGGCTTTGGCCATTCTGGCGAGTTCCTCAGCTTTCCTGGGTCTCTCCCATGTGTACACATTATAAAGCTTTGTTTGATTTTCTCCTGTTATTCTGTATCATGTCAATTGAATTCTTAGATCACCCAGAAGGACCTAGAAGGTAGAGGAATTGTCTTCCCCGCCTACAGTGTATTCACAAGCACTCTACTGAAGAAGCCTAGGGTTTAACTTCAAGCCTATGGAGAAAAAATGAGTAAAAAACCACTGCCTGATTTCCTTCTGCTTGGAAACTAGAAAAACTCCTCTCAGGGTACGCAGGTTTATCCTTTATCAGGAAGAGAGGGAAACCCGCACAGATGGCCCCGGTGCGGGCGTGAGGGGAAAGGAACGTGGGACTTAGCCCTCGGGAACTCCGTTTCTATGGAGTGTGGAAGGGCAGCCATTCACCCCCAAGGAGCGGAGGGAAGACGCTATTTCCCGTCTTCGTGCTTTAGGATCTGCAACGCGGCTTAAAGATTTTACATTTTTGTTGGCTCCTTGTTTACAGCGAGAAGGACAGGTATTTTAAGCTATGAGATAAAGGTAATCCAACAGGGCTATTTTTAAAAACACAGTCTCTGCAAAGTGAGGTTGCCATGGGAATTACCAACGTTGTTCAAAGCCAGGGTAATTACTTGGAGAAAATCTTGCTTAACATGTGCTATTGTGTTTCCTGCATTGTTTAATCAAAAACAACCCCCTGCCTTTTGTTGTCAGGGGTTTTTTTTCTTTAACTTGTGATCTTCAGGTTCCTGGGGACTCCATGTTTCCCTTGGCAAGAGACAAGTGCTTCCCTCCAGTGCACTGGGAGTCACAAGTGTCTCCTTACCGGTAATCATTAACAGAAAAGTTTTATTTTATTGCTCCTTTTGTCATGTTACAAGAATCACCAAGAAGCCAGCCTCTCATTTTCTTTTTATTTCTTACTGCTCTTTAAGGAAAACAGCCTTAATTTGCATTACATGGGGCAGGGAGAGTTTCTCCGAGTAGAGTGAAGGACCTTGCTGTCCACCTGACACTGATTGGCATTTCCAAAGGCAGTTGGGATTCTGACAGAAACTTCCAGGTGCTTGATGAAAAATACTTTATCGGGGGGGCAAACAGTGGTATGATTTCTGTTCAGGATTTTTGTTGTGTGTTTATGTATTTTTGTTTTTTAAGTGGCTTTAGGGTTTCTTACTAAAAATAAAAAAGGCCTGCCATATTTAAAAATACAAATATCAGCCTGCTTTCTCTTTGATTCTGCTTTCCTTAAATCCTCACCCTTGAAATTCATTAAGTGGGATTCTCTGTTTTGGGTTTCCCTGGCCCAATGGCACTCAACAAGGATGGCAAGGAACCCAGGGGAGCTGAAGCTGGAAACAGTGGATCCCGAAGGGAGTAAGTCAACTTTTCTGACAACCTAAATAAAGTCAAAGCTTTAAGAATGGAAGGCAGCCGAGGTAAGCCTTTTTGCTGATGCTACGATAGGGTAGCTGCTGCTGAGATGGAGAAAATATGTCCTCCGCATCCCACTTTCCGAACTGGAGCATTTACCCAGATAATGAAGGCCATAAAGAGATGAACAGTATTATTCCAACCATAGTTTACCTACATATGGGCCAACTAAGCTTACCTGGGATGAAGGGCAACCTGACCACCACCGATAATTTTCCTTGTATAAGGTCACATATTATGTGTTTGAATCAACCAACCTTATAGATGGGGGACTGCCTGCAGTATTCAAAAAATTCTAGTCTCTTTTCTTTTTATTTTACTTATTTATTTATTTATTTATTTTGGTGAGGAAGATTAGCCCTGAGCTAACATTCACTGCCAATCCTTCTCTTTTTGCTGAGGAAGACTGGGCCTAAGCTAACATCTGTGCCCATCTTCCTCTATTTTATATGTGGGATGCCTGCCACAGAATGGCTTGATAAGTGGTGTACAGGTCCACGCCTGGGATCCGAACCTGAGAACCCCAGGCTGCTGAAGGGGAGTGTGTGAACCTACCCACACGCCACTGGTCTGACCCCAAATTCTAGTCTCTTTTAGATGCTGAGTGACTTGGATACCACCAAGGAGCAGTGTCTTTGCTATTTCATTAAATTTTAGGAGAATCATGAGAAAGATTCAAATGTAAAATTATGGAATAAAACTATAATCGTTATCTTACTTTCAATTAGTTAAAAATAACTGTTAAATGAGAAGATAAAAAGAAACCACCAAAATATAAAGACATTAGAGATGTCAGAAATGGCATTTGGAGTTCTTTGACCTCGCCCAGCACAGAGATGGCCTGAAAGGGACAACAGCAACCAGACGAAGGGTGTGACCAAGTCCCCTTAGACTCCTCCTCCACCCCCCAGCCACACACCTGCCAAGAATCTTTTCACTTTTTGCCTTGCCGATTTCAAAATATTCTGTTCAGGAAATTTAAGAGAGATCATGTTTCCTCTTATGGAGAAAATAAATTTTCATGGACTAAGATTCCAATTTCGTGTTTCCAGAAGGACATTGTTACTAGGGATTTAAAAAAGCATGTTGTGGATTTGCCACGTCGAGTACAAATGATATCAGCTCTGGACACCCTTCCTGGAGTTCGCTGGTCAGAACCACAGCCCAGCCTGGGGCTTCATCCACACCTCTGGCTTCAAGTCTGCTTTGGAAATAACCTTTTTTTCAATCATTTTATTGAAGTCATAATGGCTTATAACATTGTGAAATTTCAGGTGTACATTATTATTTACCAGTTTCTGTATAGACTGCATCGTGCTCACCACCAATATTCTAATTTTTATCCGTCACCATGTATATGTGCCCCTTTACCCCTTTCGCCACCCCCATCCCCCTTCCCCTCTGACAACCATTAATCCGTTCTCTTTATCCATGAGTTTGTTTTAAAAATAAATGTTCTAGCGAGTAAAAACGCAATTTCAGACGGATTGGCTGAAACCAGGCTGTTATCCTCTCACTTGATTATCCACCAACATAAGAACTTCTGCTCCCATACCCTGTACACAGTACGGAATGAAACACAACTGTGCAGAAGAGCTGTAAATAGTTTAGTAGCAATTTTTTAAAAAGAGTAAAAGTCTTTAAGGAAAATTAAGAGTATTGAGTGCACATGCACACAAACACAGATTTCATGATTTTTCATTCAAAATTTAAAAGCAAAGGATGACATCAGTTGAGATCAAATTAGTGGGCTGGAAGATCAGGCAGAACAAATATCTTGCAGCACAGAATAAAAAGAGAGAGATGGCAATCATAAGCAAAAGACGGAAGGAAAAAGGAGCAGATGGAAAAGTAATAACCGAAAAAAATAATGAATGAAAATTTTCTTGACAAATATCTTAGTTTACAAGCTGAAAGAGTTCCCAGTTTGGGCAGTTTGGACAGAAAAGACATTCAAAATATATCCTGGTAAAGTTTCTTTTTTTTGATGAGGAAGATTCAAAATATATCCTGGTAAAGTTTCTTTTTTTTGATGAGGAAGATTCGCCGTGAGCTAACATCTATTGCCAATCTTCCTCCTTTTTGCTTGAGGAAGATTAGCCCTGAGCTAACATCTGTGCCCGTCTTCCTCTATTCTTTTGTATGTGGGACACCACCACAGAGTGGCTGGTGAGTGGAGCAGGTCTGAGCTCCGGATCCGAGTCCGCAAACCTGGGCTGTTGAAGCAGAGCGTGTGGAACTTTAACCACTTGGCTGCGGGACTGGGACCCCTGGTAAAGTTTCGTAACTCCAAGGATATGCAGAAAGTCTTCCGAGCTTCCCCAAAGAAACCAGGAAACCAAAAAAACAAGCAACAACCAAAGAAAAAGAAATCTAATTAACTTCAAAAGAAAAAAAAATGGCGCTGGCATCAGACTTGCCATCTACAATCTTGGCGTCTAGGACATGGAGGAACAACATGTGTAAAGAACATGAAAATGAATCAACGGAAACCCTTGGACGAGAAGACACATCCTGCAAAGGACATCGTCCCCAGAGTAATGCAGAACAAAGTCACTGACTGGCAGCAGAGAACCGAGGAACTGGGGAGAGAGAAAGGGGAGAAGTTCAAGCTTCTCTCAGGAGGGGATGGGGGAAAAGAAGGAGGTGAGAAGAAAGCCCCGGTGCTCCGGCAGTCTGCTCCTTGTGGGGTGGGGAAGATTGGGGAGCAACAGTGAATCTCAGAGGGTGAAGCTGGTATTTTATTTTCACATGATAAGAGAGAAATGTGTATTTGATTATAAGCAATAGAAAAAAGGCAGTAACAATTTAAAGGAATAAAAACTAAACTAGGACTTGTAAAGTGAAATCTTTGCAAGTGAATTAGACGCTTTTACAAACTCTCATCTTTAATCTCTTTTACAAACTCTGTTATTGATCTTTCACTTTCTAACTGTGGAGTCTAAGGAAGAAAATTCCCTATCTGCTTTTCGAATGATAAAGAAATAGGTAAATCAGAACATGAGTAAGATAATGCACCCAGAGATAACCCCTGCCGCATATTAAGCACTCAGTAAGTGGTAGTTATTTTGATTGATTTTGGGGAAACTGCTCTGGTTATTCTCCCTGTGGTAAAAACTGGACTAAGTATGGTCTCTCACAGACGGCAACAAACAGGCCACCCCTGATCCGGGTGGCACCTTAGAGCTCAGAGCCCTTCCTTCTGGACATGAGAAGATGCAGCTTTGGGGAGGCTCGCGACCTATTCGAGCTCACACGGCTGCTATGTGGCACGGCTCAAAAGTGGACTTGGAGAAGTGCAACATTTAAATTCATAAATTTACAAATGTTAGGTTTAGTGATTTTTTTTCAACAAATACAATTATTTCTCATTAGTCTCCTGGACATTAGATTTCAGGACGCCACACGGTTATGTGGTTCTTTTCTCTCACATATATGCTTACGAGAAATTTGGTAATTTGAGACAGTGATTCTTACCTTTTGGTCAATGTACTTGTCTTCAATTGCAGACCGTTTGGAGTGATCACACGATGAGGACGAGGCCGACGGAAGGCTTCGTAAGAGGCAGCAAGTGTCCTGTTGCTGGCGATCGATGAACTGCTTCATAAAACTTTCCCTTTGCAAATGAAGGACACATACATCCAGCATTATTAATGAGATGGAACAATGAAGACATTGTGCAATGATGCGTTTGCTTGAGCTAAGATAAAGCAATGACAAAAGTTCATGGAAAACAAGGCATGCCATACCAAGAATGGTGTTTAGTTTAATTACTAAAAGAATTAATTTAGAGAAAGCTTTCTGAATCTTCAGTCATTCCTGTTTAAAAAAAAGCAATGTCCCTGAAATAACTTTTAAGCAATAATATTCAGTAATTGATGGTATTTTTTAATCCTATTGAGGTAATAAGATACTTTTTTTTCTCCTTTAAAGAATTAATTCACCTCTCTGAACTTCCACTCATCATAAGAATCCTTGAGAGATAATCTTACATCGAAAGACTCAAAATAACTCAAAAGAACCTTACTTCACCTGATCTCTAACACACAGTAAGAATTCAAATAACATCTTTTCAAATAACCCCTAATCTTGAATCTAATTTATGGCTCTTTTATACTTCGTATTTTCAGGTTTGAAATTCTGTTTTTTTGAAAAAATCAGAAATGCAAATATATTTCTATTTGAATTTTAAATATTATGGCAGCACATCCAGTCTCAAACTTTTATAATCCCACCATAGAATTGTCTTTAAAACTAGTTACATAAAAAATGTCATATTTCATTTCATGCTGGCTCCATTTGTAATTATTGAGTTACATCTGAAAGAATTTCCCTTCGTTATCACAAATATCTTTTTTAAAGCATCTTCTAGGCAACTGCTTAACTGGAGGGCACAGTGGTAGAAAATCAAATCAGTGTGAGTGGAAAATGCCATAGTTCTTCTTTTAAAAAGTGGAAGACAAATTATATTCCAGTCAGACATGGCTTTCTAAACAGATGCTGTTACAGTAGTACAGAAGCCTGGGCAGTGGCAGCTTCTCTACTGACTTGAAAATAAAAGGGTGGCAGAGGCAATTTCACCCTTACATGGTTGAGGGTCCGAGGCTGCTGTCTACCTGCCATCTCTGCAACCTCGAGCACCTTTACCAGTTACCAGGGAAGTCAAATCCCTGGGGAGCATCTCAGGGAGAAGCAGTGGGAAGCAGCCTGCTTGCCTCCGCTGATCCAGTCGTCAAATGACTCTGCTCTGAATATATTGCTATATATACAGGGGTCAAGGGTTTCAAAAACAGAGGTAGAGAGAGTAGAACTATAGATAACTTAAAAATAGAAAAAAACCCACACCCACATGAGTTTGAAAGAAGGGCTGAAGCAGATGGAAGACGAATCTTTTACAGTGTATTTGAGATATACAAGCGAAGACATGCTTTCATACCTGATTTTAGGAACTGTAAAATCTGAAGGAAGCTTTGAGATTTTCACCATTTGCGGTCTGTTTGGAAACTTTTCAAAGATTCGAAGGCGCAAAGGGAGCTTTTCTTTGGTGTCTGCATTTGCTTCACTTTGCTTTAACTAAAGAAAAAAACAGAAGAAAAGAGGGGAATCTATAGACTGTTGGATTTTTTCAAAGACACAGTGAGTTGTTACATGAAGGCACAGTAGATGGCAGCAGAGACCCACTGAGGACACTTCCATCACCTGCCGTAGACTGCTCTCGCGCTCAAACCTTGAGCACCAGGAAAACAAAAATCAAAAACTAAGCGAAACAAAAAACTAAACCAGGAAAAAAATTAGAAGAAAAAAATGTATGTTATTTTACTCCTCAATATAAGCTCCTTTCATACCATACATTATTTTCTACTGTTGCTTATTTATCACTAACATATTTAAACAATAAAATTTGTTTTATAAATATATGTGCTAGAATTAGAAATCAAAAGAATAAAAAATAAACACAAATCCTAAGGGGTAATATTTGAAAAGAGGGAAAATGTCAAGAAAATTGGTCATTTGTTCCAGCAGATTAAAAAGAGAAGCTCAAATGGAAACAATACATTTGGTACATAAAGCAAGAGTTTTCTGTTTAGCTGTAAAGATGCTTGGGAATTATTACATTACGTGCCACAAAATGTCTCTGCGAGAAACAACAAGCAAGTGGTTCTATTTATTTATTTATTTCTATTTCTATAATATAGTTTTTATATTTCTACAAATTAGGTTTCAGAAAGCTGAGGCTTAATGAACATCACAAACTGGAACCAAGGCCGAGCTAAGGAGACATCATAAGGATGGATTTGGCTGGCAGGACTCTCACCTGAAAATGAGGTAGTGCACTTCCACACTTTCTCGCCACCCCTTCTCTCCCCTCCCAAGGCTGAACTCTCCTGCAGCCTTCCTTCCTTCTCTTGACCACTCCCTCCTCTCAGACCTCTCCACAGACCAGAGTCAACATCCCCACGTCCAGCCCGTCTCCTGTCCTGGCTCCCCAAACTGAATCTTTGAACACTGACCCCATTCGAAGAGTACATCTAACCCAGGTAGCAGTTTTGGTCGGGGGAGGGAAGCATGTTTCCAAAGGCATCAGCTTCCTATCTCCTGTGGGGACGCTTTTACTTTATAATTCCAATCTGTCTTGGGTTTGTGGAAAGATTCGCAAGAGAGGTTGAGAGAGGTTCCATAATAGGAAGAGAGATGGCAACTCTTTCCTCCCACCCCCATGGGGGCATCCAGACTGGTCAGAGAGAACATGGGCTCTGCATTGGGGGGAGCACCCCAACTTCAGTACAATATGTGGCTCAGTCATCCAATAGCTTTATGAGCTCATAGTGAGATTACATGTCCTGATTTCTAGGTTGGAAAATGTGCCTCCTTTCTTGTTCTGCTACAAAAAGTGTTCTCACCCTTTGGTTTCATATAACAAAAATATTTTACCTTAGCCACCTGCACATCTTGTTGAATTTTGTGGCTTGTCTTCGGTTTTCTGTCTTAGGTGGTAATCTCATTTAGGGAAGGAGCCACCGTTGTTCATTGCCTCCCCCCTCCCTCCCTAAGTGGAACACCGAGCACAGCATGTTCTCAATAATTTGATGGTTATGATGAGGACAGTAATAAAGAATTAGCTCCCAAAGGCACAAAACAAAAAGTGCCAGCATTTCCATGAGATGCAGGCAATTAGAATAATGGTTCCACGTATGAACAAAGAGATTCATGAGGAAGAGATTTATTTTCCAAAAGTTTTTCTGCTGGTTATCGGCATGACCAGTAGAAAAATATTTGTCAGTGGTAAGTCGAGTAGGCAGAAAAAGAAAAAGCAGTTAATATGTTAAATCAGACCAGAGAGACAAGCAATTATATAAGGCCGAAGACAGGCAGGGGAGATAGAACAGAAATAAGGTGTTTAATTCATGCATTTGCTGACTCATTTTTTTATATATTGATGCAGTCATTTACAAAGCAAATCCCATAGGCCAAGTTCTGAGATAAGTTCTAGGCATATAAAAATAACTAAGACACAGTATTTGCCCTCACGGAGCCTGCATTATAATGGAAAGATGGTTACATAAACAGATAATGACAATAAAATACAATAGCTACTCTAGCTGAGATATAAACAAAGTGCTGGGAGCACAGGGTGAGGAGCAAAGAGAGAAATTAGAAAAAAAATGAAGGCGCGACTTCTACTTCCAGAGACTTCTTGGGCAGGAGAATGGCTCCACATGATTATGTTAGTCAACACTGGGGCCCTGGGTGTACCAGGACTGGTATGAATATTTTAGAGAATTAAATGTCTTCAAAGAGACACAAGGGCAACTGGTATATTCATCAGGACATGTCATCAAAACAAAAAACATGGAGCTCTTTTCTGAAAACCTCTCAGCTTGCGCGTTCTTGGATCCCCCTCAGTGCTTCCCTGGGCTCCCGCACTCCCTTCTATGGTCCCCCATCTGGTTTGGCTCCTTCGCATCTGCTCTCCATCCGCAGTCGTAGTAAACTTCTCACCTGGCTTAAACCCTTCAGTGGTGTTCCACAGCTCTCAAAACAAGACTCTCAATCTGTAGGCTCTCCTGCCCGATTTGGCCCCTCCTATCTGTCCAGCCTAATCTGGCCCTGTGCCTACACCATGTTTCAGACATGTCATCTTCTTTCAGTTCCTCAAAAGTGTCTGGACCCTCTGCCTCAGAACTTTTGCAGGGCTGGTCCCTCTGTTAGGAGCTCCTCTCTTCTTCTCTCTCTCTTGTTCTTCACTAACTTCTACCTATTCTTGCAATTTCAGTTCCTCTAGCAATTCCTCACGGAAGCTTTCTCTGATTAACAAGGTCTCCTTCATACAAGCTCACAGCATATTGGGTTAAAACATAGGAAGCTGCTGTTAGTGTAGGTCAAAGCAGTCAAAAATCGGCAATTTCCTATGGTTCAATGTAATACACAATGTCTTAGGTTCCCAGGACTGCTGTAACCAATTACTACAAGACTGGCAGCTTAAAACAACAGAAATTTATTCTCTTAATGTTCTGGGGGCTAGAAGTCCTAAATCCACGTATCAGCAGAGCCATGCTCTCTGGAGGCTCTAGGGAAGAATCCTTCCTTGACTGTTGCCAGCTTCTTGGCAATCCTTGGTGTTCCTTAGCTTGTGGCTGCATCGCTCCAATATCTGCCTCTGTCACCCCATGGCCTTCTTCCCTGTGTGTTTCTGTGTCTCTCTATCTGAATCTCCCTTTCTTTTCTCATACAAAGACACCACCCTAAACCAGTATGATCTTAACTGATTACATTTGCAAAAATCTAATTTCCAAATAACATCCCATTCCAAGGTTCCAGGTGGATACGAATTTAAGCAAACACTATTGAAGCCTCTATATATAGCACTATTTGAAATTATAGCTTGTGACCACTTGAACACTGTATCTCTTTTCCCTGAGACTGTAAACTCCAAGAGGACAGGGATCATGTGAGGGTTTTCATTATTCCATATCCAGGGCCTGCCACGATATTTGACACAAAGTAAGCTAAACAAGTATTTGCTGAATAAATAATTATGCTGATCAGGAGGCAGAACTAAACTGTCCAGCAGATAACTGGGAAATAAGAGAAAGGATTTTAGGTATATTCTGAAGGGTGGAGAGATAAGCAGAAAATATCTATTTCCTGATTGAATAACTTGGTGTGGAACATAGGTGCCCCTAGATTCACGGACTAGAATAAAATTACTCTGCGGCATTTAACCTGAACTTACGTCTGCCACTGAAGAACTGATGAATGCCTAGAAAAAGTTTAGACATAAACTTTTGTAACATTTAGTCAAATATCCTAGAATATAATGTTTAACATATGTAGGTTACCAGTATTAAAAAACAATCACCTTGCCTATATGTTTTTTGGCTGAGGCATATTGGCCCTGAGCTACCATCTGTTGCCAATCTTCCTCTTCTTGCTTGAGGAAGATTTGCCCTGAGCTAATACCTGTGCCAATCTTCCTCTATTTTGTATGTGGGTCACCACCACAGCATGACCACTGATGAGCGGTATAGGTCTGCACCCAGGAACCGAACCCAGGCCACTGAAGCCAAGGGCACCGAACTTAACCACTAGGCCACGGGGCTGGCCCTGCCCATATGTTTTTTAAATGGAACTCATCTCATTCTAATTTGTATTCGAGTTATTTATACTTCCCAAAGCTATTAAGCTCCACAGGGGCAAGATCTCTTTCTTAAAGAATCTACTTTACTTTTATAGCACCTTCTAGAGAGTAGATATATAAGAACTGTTTGTGAATAAATGAATTAGAATTCACTGTAAAACTACAAAGGGCAAGTGAGAAGCTCTTTTTGATGACTCAGGAGGTTCTTCAGGATCCTGAAAACTCTATTCTCGCATATTGGGCATCCTTTCTTCATAGATGTGCAGAAGGGCCAGTTAAAACAGAGACAGATGAGAAGGTGCTCGAAACGGTAGATATACCAGATGTCACTGCTGAGGCCCTAGATAGAATCTTCTACAAGCAGGAAGGGGCCTCTTTCTGAGCAGCAGCTGCCAAGTGCTGTTTTCTGTTATTCACGGGTAAGCAGCATCCACTAAAGATAAACACGCACACATCCAGTGGCTTGGCAAATCCTCTCCTAGGCACACCTACCAGAAATGTGTGCACACAAACAGCACAGACACATCCTCACAAGCCCACAGCAGCACTATTTGTAAGAGTCCCGAACTGTAAACTCTTCACGTGCCCATCAGCAGTTGAATAGAAGAGTACACTGTGGTATATTTAGACATCTGAACCAGTAAATACATCCAAGCACACGATTAAGGGTGAATTTCACAACACAATGTTGAGTGAAGGAAGCCAGACAAAGCAAAAGGGTATGTACTGAACGACTCCATTTACATAAAGTTAAAAAACAGGCCACACAAATCTATGCACTTAGTCTCAGGACAGTGGTCATCCCGGGGTGGGAGTGAAGCATAATGACAAGAAGGGTGTATGGGTGTGGGACTTGGAAGGTAAAGTCAATATTTCTTGATCTGGGTGCTAGCCATGTTTAGTTTGTAAAAATTCAGCAAAATGCCTCTTTCTGTATGTATATTATGAGCCGCATATACGATAGTGGTCCCATAAGATTAGTACCATAGAGCCTAGGTGTGCAGTAAGCTGTACCATTTAGATGTGTGTAAGTTCTCTCTATAACGTTCACACAATGATGAAACGTATCAGAACGTATCCCTGTCATGAGTGACACATAACTGTAGTTCAGTAAAAATTTTAAAAAGGGAAGATGATGCAGTAAAGCAAAATCATTTAATTCTTACATCTCCACTCCATAACCTTGACCGTTTCTCCCTCCCCAATCCATGATCATGACTAAGATACAAAAAGAGAAAAAAAGAAGAAAAAGAAAGATGAGATGAGAGAGTGAGTGTGGAGGGGGTCCGAGGGGGGAGAAGGATGAGGCAACCAGAGTCAAGAACAGTATTTCATGGTACTTTGAAGCCACTAAAAAGTTTCCTTAATATGTGATGAAATGGTATTCTCGCTTTTATCCAAATTCTTTCCCCTTCTTGCACGTAAGCATAGATTTTCCAAGGTTAAATATACTTGGATGCAAATGAGTGAATAATATGGATTACAAGAACTGGATAATAATTTAAGGTCATTATACCATACCACAAAAGAAGACCTTCTAACATATAGCAATTGTGATTGTAAATGTCTGCTTAAAAAATTATTTCAAAGATCATGATTCTTGAATGGAAAGAACATAGTGCAGAGAACCCCAAGATTATATTCTTTATATTGAAAAACCTAATGCAAAGAACAGTACAAAGGAAGGAGTTTATAATGGCTTCAACTGAGCATGAAGTCTGGCTGTAACAGACAGATCAGATGATAGCTTTGTAAAAGACTCATACGGTTAAAAAAAAATTTGCAAAAAAGAAATTAGAATCAAAGAAAAAAATTTCAAACCTTGAGCTTTAAAAAATATAACTCATCTAAGCTCAGTGCTATTCTATGGCTCAGCATCTGTCTTGCTGAGATATCATTACACACTGGGCGGCTGAAAGCCTTTTGCTTTCGTTGTGCTTCTCAAGAGAGTTGGGTGTAATTGCTCTGCATGACACATACCCTGTTCTGCCTCATCGCTTAAATCTTCCATATTTCAGCCTGTGCTTTCTTCTGTTAAAATATTCAAACATTATCCAGTTTCAGTGCCTTTCTGAATGCTGCAACGAATAACTGAATTGAAGGATTATATTAAATAAAAATTTTTGTAATTTTTGGTGTGATTTTCTAAAAGAAAACAATTTAAAAAGCATTCAGACTTTGGAAAGAGCCTCATTTTAAAATCTAGCCCTTGCTAGTTCAAAAAATGTGCATAGATCTGTGGGTTAATATAACTGAAGAGTATTTTTTGACTGCTCAATATATGAAAAACGACCCTATTATGTTCAATCTGGAGAAGGGGGTTCGGTTCCTCTTTGTTACCCTAGTAAATTAAGGCTGGATTCTGCTTGCATCTTTACCTGATGGCTTTTGCCAGTTTTTCTGGATCTATACATGACACGCTCATTCAGAATTGAGAATCTTCCTAAAGAATAAACCACTATTTTTTAAGGAAGTTTCTCTGATATTTTGCATCTGTGATTTTACCACCTGAATTTCTCGGCTTCTGGGTAAACAGATGGGATGTATGGAGTAATGATCAAACATGTTGGTTTTTATTACTATCCTTGTGCTACTATAAAACCTTGGTATACAAATATAAAGAATATCCCTCACCAGCTTGTTGAGTTCAATAAAGAGTTTCTTACAGGAGAGGACCTTCTTTTTTGCCCTGGGCAAAGGTCCTTCAGCCACGTGATTGCATAGAAGACAGCAATACTATACACTAAAAATGTTTCCTTTAAAAAGTGCTTAAGTCACTGATTTTTCCCCCTTCTACAAAAATCTTTACTAAATCCAGTACTTTCAAGGTCAAATTGGGGTTTTATGGCTGTAAATTGAAGGGTTCATTTCTTGGTTTGCGTATGAGCCATAAAAGCTACATTTTAACATGACAACTGGCACCCCAAACTGTTCAAAGTAATTTCATAACATTAGCTGATTGATGGCATGTGGTGTTTCCTCTTCTACATCTCTCAACAGATTCAGAGCTGTTACTCATTCGTCCTCTTGGCATGCCCCTGAAGAGAATGGGGAGAGGCGAGTGTTCTTGGAGGGGCAGGTACACTGGCGAATTAAGTGGCTCTTCTGCGCTTCCAGATTTGGGAGCCCAGCGGAGCACTTATGAAGGGCTGTTACATTTATACCATCTTATGACATCCCTTAGATGTACAAGACACGTTCACTTTCATGCTCTTGTTACAACACTGAACCTAAGATCTTACAGGCTTTAAATGTCCTTCAGAAGGTTACTTTGTGCAGCAATATAAATAATATTTGCAACAAAGCTAGGCTAGAAGAAAATGCTAACAAGTTAGTAAGAGGAAAAAAAACTTTTCAAAAACTAGAACACCGAATTATTTTGAATGCATAAGTTTTCCTTATATTGTTGTCCCTTAAAATCCCATTAATGGAATTAATGATTTCTTAGAGACAGTAGTAATAAATACAATTTGCTTTTATATGTTTTTTTCTTCCAGCTCCCAAATACCCCTATTTCACCTTACCTCTTCTGTTGTTACTCAACCTAGTCACAGTTGTTTCCATTAGGGAATTTACTGAGTCATAGAAACATGTTCATTATGATAAAAAATGCAGGTTTTTTCTCCTCTTCAGATGAGATTATATTAAAATTTTATGTAAACTAGATTGCTGGTTCTTGTTATGAGATGAATATTCAGTAAGTAACAGGAAAAAAGTCCATACCAAAGGAAATTCAAAATATATATATATATTACACTCACATAATTGTCCTCTATGATTTGATTTAGAAAACACAGGACATAGCATAGTCTAAGTAAAAATGGTAAAAAAGCAAGATGTGGATTTACTTTTTTTTTCAGTTTTATAATCCCTTAACCACTTTGGATTTCAATGTTCTCAAATGAAAAATGAGGCTCTTCACTCTTATATAAATGCCACATATATAAGTGAGATAGCATATTGCCTGTAATTTGAGTTACTCCAGGGAAGTGTGCTATAAAAACCAAAGCTACCGCTATGCCACAGTAACTGCTAGCTCTACATGAAATGATCTTATTTCAGTGAACGGGGACAACTGAAGAGGATGGCATGTATCTGCTGTCCATCCCCTCTCCTCCATCTGCTGTGGGACCACCTCAATCTCTACCACTCTCTCCAGTTTCTTTCCTTTTGCTCTGTTGATTGATTGATTTTTCTCAACTCTTGATTGAAAAAACGAAAATGAAGATAGAGAGAGGCCAACATCTCCTGATCCTGTGTGCTCTATACCCCTTCCCTTTCCAAACTTGCTTCTTGAAAGAGTTACCTGTGCTCACCATCGACACTCCTTATATCTATGCTAACTTTCCGTTCATCTTCCACCCTCTCCGGTCTCAGGTCTCTCTCCATCTCCTCAGTGGGTTGGCCCTTGCCAGAGTGGTCAACATTTCCCATGTTGCTGAATCCAACGGTCACTTGGTCATCCATGTTTTACCTCACTGCCACTCCTTAAACCCTCCTAACTGGGTTTCCATTTTAGTCTTGTCCCTTTAAATCTATCTTTCAGAACATCTAAAAGAGAAACATCATCATGTTCCTGGTCCTTAAAGTAATTCAAGGACTGTAAATGGTGCATAGAAGAAACTCTAATCTTCTTAGCATGGCATAAAGAATCTTCTGATGCCTCATCCTTTATACCCTAACAATATTGGTTTGTGCATCCCTCCCACAGAGTCTTAATTCACGTTTGTGCCTTTGAATATAGCATTCCCCTGACTGCAATACACTTTCCTTCTACACCTGGTTAACTTTTATACATCCTTCAAAAATTATCTCCTCTAGAAAGATTTCTCAGAACAACAATTGGTAGTTGAAGTAGTACACATATGTGCTAAATAGTATGCTGAACACTTTGCATTGCTAACATTATTTGATCCTCACATAGCCCCATGATATAGGTACTATAATTAGCTCCACATTCTAGCATGCTACAGATGAGGAAACTGAGGTGGAAGGGCTTGCATCAGCTGCCTGAGGTCATGCAGCTAGAAGCGACAGCACTGGGATTGGAACACAATCTTTCTGAGTCCAAAGCTTGAGCTTCTAAACACTGTTCCATACTGCCTCATCGAAACAACGTTTTCAAGCCATAGATGCATTTTTACTTCTGCAATTTTGTACCCACTATTTCTTTTATATAGAACCCTTTCTCCCACTTTCCTAACAAAATTCAGTTCATCATTTTTAGACACATCTTCCCACCCTGCCTTCAACCTGAGTTAGGCACGTCTTCCCCTAGCATCCCCCTAGTGCTCAGGGCTTTGCACTCTAACTTCCTAATCAGGTGTACATTCCCCTATTAAGATAACGAACTTCTAAATGAGGGCAGGACTCTTGGCAGCCCTATAGCCTCACACTGTACATTTATACACTGAAGACGATGACAACACAACGTCGTGATGAGATGGAGAACAAAAAGGCAAGATAGAGCATGTCCCATAAACAGGCTGAAGTGGCCCATTCGTGATACTTCTCATCACTCTGCTATCCTTTTCTTAGGCTCTTTACAATGTAGAACCAGCCATATTAACCAGCACAAACAATTCTTCCAATTTCGTATGAGTTATATTACCGATAAAGATGAAGAGGAAAAATGACAAGCCACATCAGATTTTCTGTTAGAAACAAAATCACAAAAAGCATCTGGCTCGTAATGAAGTGTATGCTCCCAACATTTTAAGACCAAAA
Organism: Equus asinus; assembly: GCF_041296235.1. Taxonomy (NCBI): domain Eukaryota; kingdom Metazoa; phylum Chordata; class Mammalia; order Perissodactyla; family Equidae; genus Equus; species Equus asinus. Next base: position 73,958,664 of record NC_091800.1, read on the forward strand.
AAAGCATAATTAACTATAAATTCTATATAAGATGTTCATGGTATAAAGCCTCACAGATGTATGAGTCTTTGAACAAGGCAACACAATAGCCAATTCATATGTTCATACATTGCGTTATTAGAGCTTATCAAAGAAAATTCTTATCCCATTTAAAAGAACACTTTATTTTGAAATAATTTTAAAATTACATAAGAGTTGCAAAGACAGTACAGAGAGTTCCTGTATACCCTTGACCCAGCTTTTTCTTATGTTAGCATCTTACATAATCATAGAACATTTATCAAAACTAAGAGATTAACCTTGGTCAAATACTTTTAACTAAAGTGCAGAACTTATTTGGAATTCCCCGGTTTTTGCATGAATGCCTTTTTTCTGTTTCAGGATCCCATCCAGGACACCAAATTATATTTCATCGTCATGTCTTCTTAGGCTCCTCTTGGCTGTGACGGTTTCTCCAACTTTCTTTGTTTTAATGACCTTGACAGTTTCGAGGAGCACTGGGCAGACGGTTTGTAGAGTGTCCCTCAATCTGAGGTTGTCTGATGTATTCTCCTGATTAGACTGAGGTTATGGACTTTTGGGAAGAACACCAAGGAGATAATATGCTTGTCTCACCACATCAGGGGCTACCCGATAGCAGTATGCCTTAATCTCGGTGATGTTAATCGTAATCGTTTGGGTAAGGTGTGTCTGCTAAGTTTCTTCACTATAAAGTTACGATGTTTCCCTTTCCTTAAACAATGAGTTAGAAGCAAGTCACTAACTCCAGCTGAGACTCAAGGAGAGAAGAATTAAGCTTTATCTCCCAGGAGGAAGGAGTAGGAAAGAATTTGTAGACACATGTTAAAACCATGACAATAACTAAAAGAAGATTCTGGGGGGAGATATTCTGAGGCCATGCAAATATCCTATTTCTCCTGAAAGTTCCACACGCTATTTTAGCATTCCTCAGTAGGTCTTGCCCGCAGCAACTGCAACTGCAGTGTTCTAACAGTGATTTTCTATTTCCCTCATTTATTAGTCCTTACATCTATTTTTCTACATTTATTATTTGGGATTATTCTGTGAGGAAGAGTTGTCCTTTCTCCTTGATTTTTTTATTCAACCATTTATTTACATACAACCATGATTTTTTGAGTATTTATTTTATTCTTTGGGTTATAATCTAACACTATTGTTATTTATTTTATTGCTTAAATTGTTCCTGCTTTACCCATCGGGACTCTTTCAGTTGACTCCTCTGCTTTGTCAATATACCTTTGTCCTATTTTTTTTTTTTTAAAGCTCTTCCTTACTTTCTGGCTCCACAAAATATTTAAATCTCATCTTGTCTTTTCCCTGATAAAGCTCTAGAATCAGCCACTTCTTCAAAGAGCCTTGATTTGTTTTATTGGAGAATGGTGTTTAGAAATGACAATCTTAGCACTGGGTTTGCTTATTGTAACTGGAATATCACTGCTTCTAGGCTTGCTCAGAGGAAAGAGCTAGGACATACACGTATCTATACAACCCACGTACACACACAGATCTATGTTTAGTACCTATCTACATATGCATGTATCTTATGTAACAGCTCAACCATATATACCACATGGATATACTATATATCTATGTGTCTATGTACATATCTACGTCTGTATATCTATTCATGTATCTATGTATCTATCTATCTTTTACCTTAAAATCAACTGAATTCATACTGATATTTCTACTCCAATCTACAGCCATAGGGTTCAAAATAAATATCACCCTTTAAACTGGAGGTATGGAAGACACATATTTTGTACTGGAGTCTCCACACTGGGGTCTTGAACCCCAGTCATGCTCTGTCCCCTTAAGTAATTCCTTTTAGGCAACAACCATGCATTTTCCAAGTGTCATTCCTGAGTATGCTTGTGGTAGACTGCAGAGTTGTTCAATGAGGCATGCTTTGATAAAAAGGGCTTATTAGATGCATTATGAAAATTTACATTAATCAACATATTTTATGCAAAACAACATGGAAATAGGGATAACATCAAACAAAATAACATGGGTATATATTTCTCATTTCCTAGAAATAATCTAAGTCATTCTTTTGTTAATAGGGTAAAAAATATTCAATAATCAGACAGCTGTGGGTAAGAATGCCAGACACGCCCCATCTCCCACTGTGCCTACCACTGAGCAAGCACACTGAGTAGAATATAAAGAAAGGCTGACAATGAAATCGTCAACCCCCAATTACAGGGAAGCAGAACAATGAATAAAGAAAAAAGGATTGGTCGCTGTTCTTAGATATATTCCAAGACTTTCTGGCCACATTTGGTTATTAAAAATCAGTCTAGTGCAATCCAGTTTCATATCTGATTCAGACCTCCTCCTAACCCCGACCCCTCTGAGCTACAAGTGTGACTTCTGGTCTAGAACCAAGGAGGGGACATGGTCTCTTCTTTCATTGCTCCACATCTTCTTTTGGGTCTAACTCTTCCAAAGTGGGGGCCAGGGTGAAAAGACAATGACTCCCACTGCTGAGAAAGCTGCTCTTGATTGGTGAAAGCGGGTCTGGCATTCTGATTCCTAGGCTGTGTCTCATGCTGATCATTGACATCCCCAAATTCTGAGCCTCTGTGGTGGCTTGAACCTTGATCTGAACAGTTCTCAATCTTAGCCCCTTCATCTCTTTAAACTGATCTTATTGCTATTCATGTCTTCACGTGACATAATTTATTATTTAAAAAAAAAAGCCTAACAATGAAGCAATTTCAGAAACAGCAGATCAAATGCTATATAAGATGATCTTTTGAGACTTAAATTATGGAAAATTATGGGTAATAATAGGCAAATTGACAACAAAAGAGTCATCTCTGACCAAAAGATTGAGAGAGTGGCTTCAAGTGGAGCTGGGTAACATCAAAGGCTGAGTAAAATGCCAAGTTTCCCGACTCTCAGCCACTAATGATTTATAGCTTCATCAGGATATTGATCCTCTGGCTCCTGGGCAGCTGAGTGTTCCGTGGAGCAGCAGGAATCCGAGACATCTGATGCCTCCAGCTGCATGTCATTCCCAGCTGTTGACCCCAGTGTGTTGTACAGACATCATTCTCTATGCGTACCACGATGGAAAAAGGCAGGGTAGCAGTGTAGTAAATGGTGCTAACATATCTAAAAAAATTAAGAATCACTCAATAACTAGGAGTCTGTCTGAAAACTTTAAGGGTGAGGAGTCTGAGAGGAAAGGGTTGACAATTCATCTTCACTTCCTTAGCTGTCATTTACTCCTCATCATCTGTAACCCACCTTCTACACCATCAAAGTCCCGGAGCATGCTTTCATCATTGTCACTAACCATCTCCTTACGGCTAAAATGATGACCACGTTTTTTCTAAAAAAAAAAAGTTTAAATTGTGGTCAAAAACACATAACATAAAATTTACCATCTTAATCATTTTTAAGGCTTCAGTAGTGTTAGGCACATTCACATTGTTGTGCAAAAGATGCCTAGAACTTTTTTTCATATTGCAAAACTAAAACTCTGCAGCCATTGAACCACTCCTCTTTGCCCCTTCCCCCAAGCCTCTGGAGACCACCATTCTGCTTTCTGCTTCTATGAATCTGACTACTTTAGATACGTTATATAAGTGGAATCATATGTATTTATCTTTTTGTCAGTGGCTTATTTCAGTTAGCATAGTGTCCTCAAGGTTCATCCATGTTATGGTAAGCCAGAAAATCCTTCTTTTTTAAGGCTGAATAATATTCCACTGTATGTATACACTACATTTTCTTTATCCATTCATCTGTTAATGGACATCTGGGTTGCTTCCACCTTTTGGCTATTATGAATAATGCTGCAATGAGCATGGGTTTACAAATATCTCTTAGAGATCCTACTTTCAATTCTTTTGGAGATAGACCCAGAAGTGATATTGCTGGATCATACCTATTTTTAATTTTTTGAGGAAGCTCATACGGTTTTCCACAGCAGCTGCACCATTTTACATTCTCAGCAACAGTGTAGAAGGGTTCTAATTTTTCCATATTCTCTCCAATACTTTTTGTTTTCTGGTTCTTTTTTGATAATGGCCATTAGGATGCTAATAGGTGTGAAGTGGTGTCTCATTTTGGTTTTGATGTGCAGTTCTCTAACGATTAGTGATATTGAGCATCTTTTCATCTGCTTGTTGGCCATTCTTACGTCTTCTTTGAAGAAATGTCTATTTAAGTCCTCTGCCATTTTCATTGTTGTTGTTGTTCAGTTGTAGGACTTCTTTATATATTCTGGATATTAACTCATCATCAGATACATGATTTGCAAATATTTTCTACCATTCCATAGATTGCCCTTTCACTCTCTTGATTGTTTCCTTTGATGTACAAAAGTTTTTAAGTGTGATGTTGTCCCATTTATTTATCTTTGCTTTTGTTGCATGTGCTTTTGGTGTTATATTCAAGAAATCATTGCCAATTCCAATTTCACGAAGCTTTTTCATAATGTTTTCTTCCAGGAGTTTTATAGTTGTAGGTCTTACCTAAGGTCTTTAATCCATTTTGAGTTAATTGTTGTGTGTGTAAGGTAAGCTTCCAACTTCATTCTTTTGTATGTGGACATCTAGTTTCCCCAATATCATTTGTTAAAGAGACAGAACCTTTCCCATCGTGTGGTTTTGATACCCTTGTCAAAGATCATTTGACCATATACGTGAGGGTTTATTTCTGGGCTCTCTTTCTGTTCCATTGATCTATACGTATGTCTTCATGTCAGTACCATGCCATTTTGATTATTGCAGCTTTGTAATATGTTTTGAGATTAGGAAGTGTGAGACCGCCAACTTAGTCTATCTTTTTCAGAACTTTTTTTGGCTATTTTTGATCCCTTGAAATTCTATACGAATTTTAGGATAGTTTTTTTTTTCTATTTCTGCAAAAAATACATTGAGATTTTGATAGAGATTGCATTGATCTGTAGATAGCTTTGGGTAGTACGGACATTTTAACAATATTAGGTCTTCCAACCCATGAACACAGGATGTCTTTTCATTTATCCGTGTTTTCTGTAACTTCCTTCAGCAATATTTTGAAGTTTCCAGTGTAGAAATCTTTCATCTCCTTGGTTAAGTTTATTCCTAGGCATTTTACTCTTTCCCATGCTACTATAAGTAGGATTGTTTTCTATGGTGACCATTTTGGACCTCTCTGAAGTCTCTGAGATTGTTGACCACAGCCTCCTTCTTGAAACACTTTTCCCTTTTGGATTTGATGACAAACACATTCTGGACTTTCCTCCTGCCTCTTTGGCTGTGACTTATTCACATTTCAGGCTCTTCCTCACTGGTTCATATGATTCGTTTGCGGTTCCTCAGGGAACCACTCTTCCCTTGGCAAACTCATGATTTTTAAAGGTTTAAATTGCCATCTGCATGCTGAATCTTGCTCCTCTTCAGTATTTATTTCAGCCCAGCTATTTCACCTAAGCTTTAACTCTTAAATATCACCACAAACATTGCCTCATAGATATTTCCCAGGCATCTTATGGACAATAAGACCAACCTCCATACCCCAAGAGAAAACAAACAAACGAAAAAACCGATTTCTTCCTTCTCCTGCATTCTCTGTCTCGGCACACCTAGAGCAATCTAGAAACCTGCGTAATGTCATTGTCTCCTGCCTTCGCTTGTCTCCTACAGCCTATTCATCACCAAATCCTATCCTCTGTATTCCCTCCTCCGTATTTCACCACTCCTTTATCTCCCCTCATCTCCATTTCCTTTAGTTGAGGCTCTGATGACTGTCGGCCTCAGAAATTCGTCCTCCTATCTTCAGTCTAGGTGCCTTTCAGTTCATTCTCTGCACTGAAGCCAGAACGCAGGGGACACTGTCACTCTTTGGCTTAAATGACCTCAGGACAATATCTAAATGCTCAGCTGCTCACAGCATTTCATCTGCTAGTCTCTGTTTATTTTTCCAGGTCACCGTTTTCTCTCTTGCTTTACACTTGAGACGCAGTGAACTATTAGCCTCCCCAAACCATTTCCTTTTTGTTGCCTAAAGAAAAAGCTTGTTGTTTTCTTGGTCTTGAGTACCTTTCCTCAGGCCACCTTCTTCCAATCCCCTTCACCTGGATAGACAGTACTCAACCCTCAGGATTCAGTCTCTATCATACTTGTGAGAAAACATCTCTGATTTCATCACCTAAGTAGGTGCGTCTCCTATGTGCTCCCCAAACCTCTTGTAGTATCTGTTTATTTGTCACTCTCTCCCACCAGCTCACATGCTATTTGAAGGTGGGAACAAAGTGTTGGCCATCATTATGTTCCTTGCTCCTAACACAATATCAGAAGCACAGTAGATGAGTACCCAGACCCAAGGAGTAGGGAATGGGTAGATCTAGTCTCTGGGTAGTAACTTCCCAACTACAAAAGGTATAGCTCAGATGACCTCAGCCTGATGACACTACATGTTTGAATCACGCAACCCTCCTCCCAAACCCCCACACTGATTCCTGGCTCACTATGCTATATTCTGGTTATAATTTGACCTCCAGTCTATACTCCCACAGAGAGAGAATATGTGATCCACAAATGTAAGCATCTCATCCAATCCACTGTCCAGACATGCGTCCCCTAATGAATGAATGAGCTGGTTCTTTGAGCAGGCAGCATGGCACCTTTTGGTGAGGACACTGAATTACAGGCAGAGAGCTCATGTTGTCCCAACTTAGGTCCTTACAAATTGTATGAACTTGGGCAAGAAATTTACTCCCCTGAATGTTAGTTTCTGTGTCCTTAATATTCAGGATTGAATGCAATGATTTAATATGAGGTGCCTTGTACAAGGTAGTTTTCATAGGTAGTATTTATTACTGTGGCAGTTGCATTATTCTTTTATGTTACGTTAGTCTGAATTCACTCATGAGAGATGGACGAAATCCTGAGAAGACTGCAGGCTTGACTCAGATCAGGAGATGGCAACCACCACTGTCTCCTTGCTACTGCCCTAGAGCTGGAATGACTCCGATATAAGAAACAAGACAGAGATGAAAATAAAAGCTCTCAGATAAAGCTAAGGAGAAACATTAACCTGGAGCTCATATTTTAAAAAGGAATACAAGATTTTTGCTATTTTTGTTAAAAAAAATCACTGTCAATAAGAGAGAGAGGCTTCTTCACATGTCCACCCTCCATTGTGCAGTGGGCGCCATCAAAGACTGAACATCATCAAATTTGAACCAGGATTCAAATGAGACTTGATACAGAGCTGAGGAAACAGTTTTAATTTCAGAACTTTGAATTTAATCTAAACAGACCATCTATACTTCCCTTTTCAGTGATTCTTTCCCTGAGGCTTCTCTGTGGGTTTTTCTTTCCTCAGAGTTTAATGAATTTTATATTGCTTAAAAGAAAACCCTTTATATCTGCCTTGCACTCAATTTGCAGAAATCATTAAAGCTGCAAGAATTCTCTTCATTTTCAAAGTTTGCAAAAGTCTACCTACATTCTACACTGTTCTCACTACACCATCAAGCATCAAGGTCATTGTCTCCCGCTACTATTCAGAGGATAGCATTAGGACAAGGGGTGTTTTTAGCCTTTATACGAACTGATTTGGCTTCTCGGCAGTCAAATTATACATTCACAGGCATTCTCATCTCTAGTCAATTTTCTGATCTTACCCAGAAAACCATTGTATATCTATATCTATATCTATATCTACATCTATACTTATCTGTCTCCAGGTCCTGTATTGGTTTTGGAGATGCTGAAAAGAGAAGCATGGTCTCTATTTAATTAGATATGGGGTCATATAAATTATGGGAGCTGTGAAATGGTTGCTCCTGCTATACTGCTGCTAGGAATCAACTGTGTCTTATATACAACACATGGGGAAAGCAATAGATAAATTTTATATGATGTATAATTGGCATGATTTCTTAGGACATGATTTATTTTGAAGAATGACAAAGGAAAAGCTACAGTGGTGGCAATCAAGGCACAACACTGGTAACATCATGGAGAGGGTGTGGTGGGATGTGCACTTACATCAGAACATCTCAAAGTTCATCCCCAAGGAGCCCTTTTATGATTCCCCTCTGAATCCTACCTTTTAAAAAAACTTTTTTCTCTATCAAAATGCCTTCATTAAGCAATCAATAATTCACCGTTTTTCCTTGAAGGAAGGCAGGTATGAAGAGACTTCAGAGCGTTAGCATTAGGGGCGCACGCTGCCACCAAGAACTTTCAGATTTCCAGTCAACAGTGTGAAAGCTGGCACTTTAGTTGGCATGTCTGGTCTTCCAGTGGGTGAATGCACAATTCCCGTTAGCCTTCCAGACGTCTTAAAGAGGCCACTGGCTCCACGGTTTCTCTCGAAGAGCCCTAGAAGTCAGCAGTGCCTGGTTGGAAACTACTGTCTCAAAGGGCAAGGAGGTGACTTCAGAAAATAATGGGAAAAAGATATGTAGCACGTTTCTCCCTAAGAAGAACACGAGTCCACGATTCCACCAACACTTGATCATGTAGACCGTACTTGCTCCCAGGGAGTTTCTCTGAAAGACTCTGGTGTCCTTGGCTGTTTGGTCATCTGACTGTCTCTTTCCTATCTCTGGGTTTGGTCACATTCCTCCCCCTTCATCACACGGGCTATAGTCACAATCTGTGCTCTTTCCCTTAATTTCGTATCTTGAATGTTTTCCCAGTTCACTCTTCATCTCTTTCTTCCTCTCTTCTGTTCTAATTTCATCACTGTACCTCTTAGCTTCCCACGTTATCTCCTATCCTGTCCACCTGCAGGGTCATATTTCCTCTCCCAAACCCAAGAACTGACTTTCTCTTTCTAAGAGTGCTGTTTAGTGTCTCATATTTAACTTCTCCATTTTAGAGGTAACTTACACTGGTTTCTATGACTCTTAAAAAAGTCTATGAACCAACATTTATATTTTAACACCACTGTTCTCACCACAATTATAAGGAAATACACTGAAAGTCTCCAAAGGCCTCATGAAAATGTTAATGTGCTGCAGGCACATTACGTCTGCATCTCAGGAGGATTATTGCTCCAGAAGGTCACCGGGAGAAGAGGCACCTCGGGCAGAGTCTGCCACCAAGTGGAGTGAAGGGCAGGCATCTTAGCTCTTACCTCCTGCAAAGCCACCCTTCCAGTGGCTCTGAAAACTCAGTGATCATCTGATTTTTGAGAGGAAGCAAAGAACTATTTTGAATAGTTTCAATAACTGGGTTGCTTAACTCACCTCCATTCCTCAGAAAACTGCCCCTCACATCAACAATCATTTTGTGAATATAATGATGTCTCTGGCATCTACAACGTCATTATTTATACACAAGTAATCAACAGTCCTGTGAGTGAGCCTTCATGCATGACTCATGTTTGGCAATTATATAGCTTTACCTTCATTCAACATAGTGTACAGGTTCAGAGTCTTGGTTTTTGGTCCAAATTGCCTAGGTTCAAATCCTAACTCTGCCATTTATTAACTGTGTGACCTTAGGCAAGTTACTTACCTTATCTGTGTCATAGTTTCCTCATCTATAAGATGGATATATTAACAATACCTGCATCACGTGGTTGTTGTAACAACTAAATAAGTTAAAATATAAAGCACCTGGCACTGAGCCAGCACTCAACAAATGTTACTGTAGCTACAAGAACCTACGGAGTGGTTGGTGCAAAGGTAACAGACGAAAAAAAGTTTGAACTGAACAAAGACAGACTTTGGAATACACAGAGCTTTCTGGAACTTGAAACATTAAGAAAATCAAATACTTTTTCACATTTTCCCCACTCTATCCTTTATCTGAGAAGAGCAAAAGTAGAGTATATGCATTTAAATCCTTAAGGGTTGGGTCTGCACCTGGAAAACTAAATAAATATTTCATGTAACATTTTCATTGGAGGTCTAGCAGAAGCTGTAAAAGACAGTCTAAAGTTTCAGATATCTGCATTATTACATGCATGTGTGTGTGTGAGTGGGTGTGTGTGGGGGGAGTATGCTGTGAGTGTATTTTTGAAGCTGTGTAAATAAGCCCTACCTCAAAAGCCAAAATCACTGGAAATAAGGAAAACCAGGGATATAAAAAATGACACAATTTTTAAAAACTAGTGAAAATACAAAATATTCTTATACAAAAATGGAAGAAAGTGAACCAGGAGCATTTTAGCTTACTACAATAATATTCGTTCTTCAGCAACTTAATGAGCTTCAAGTATAAAATTAATAGATGAATTTAACAGATGTGTAGTTTCACTTCAATCCTGACTAAAGAACAATGTGAAAAGTACTAATGAAAATGGATTCTCTTTTATTTATGATTAGGATTTTCAATGCTCAATTATCTCTAAATATTCAAAGAAAATACTCCAAATTGTAAGCTAGCACACCTGAATAATCGGCTCTGATGTACAGAGTTTCCAGGAACACAAGCATCACTAATATCTAGCAAGTGATTAAACAAAAACCATTTTATAACAAATGATAGATACGCAAAGCAAAGCACCATGTGTTTATACAAACTTTATAGGCCAGGAAAAAAGTCACAGGCCAATTAAAGTCCTGACTTTTTATTGTTTGTTTTTCACTTGTGGTCAGATAAAAGGTATATATTATATATTTTATCAGCACTGCAAAAATACTAGTAGGCTTGAATTCATAAACCTGAAAAAAATTGCCACATACAGATTTATTTTACTGCTTTCTAGAAGAAAAACTATTTTACAAATGTGAGCTGGAATTATATGGCATTTTAATCGGCCAGTGGATATTTAAAACCATACTGAATGTGGCCATAGCACCAGTTAAAAAAATAAAGTACTCTTCCTTTTATCTACAGAATACACATTTTAATGTACTCTATCAGGGGACATTCAAAATCTGTGAATGGTAAACGTGGTAGACAGGAGAATCCACATTTACATGCTAGATCAATATAACCACCTTAGTTCTACAGCAGCAGATTTTTATTCGTTATATCTAATTATATGGTTGGTCAGTTTCAGTTCTGACTTCACTGATTACATATTTCTTCTACAACTAGAAGCCACATAAAGTATTTGCATCAAGTGCATAAAAAGCTTCCCAACTCTCATCTGAAGAACCTGTCACTGTTGCCACAAATTGCAAAGATCTGGAAGAAATCCTCTCCACCATACCCAGACAGCCATTTTGCATGTGTAGCTGCAGGACAGCAAAGAACTAAAATCCTTTCTGATATGCTCACAGCAGGCATCTTTACATCAAATATGGATTTTTTCTTTATTGACTACCTTTGGTTAAAAGCATAGGCTGTGGAGATAAGAGCACTAAGATGAAATGCTTAGAGTGACCTTCAGATATGTTGAGGACAACAAAAAATATTCAAATAGATTATGTCTTGGCTTTGTTAAAAATAGACAACTCAGATCCAATTTGAAAATTCTGAATGTGTAAGGCCTCCCTAAAATTCCAGAGAAGATTTGTTTTAGAGCCTCGGTTCTCTTTGTTAATATCCCGACTATTCCTGCAGTGTCATGGGGTGGTGATCCAAGAATATCTTATCCAGGGTCCCCCTCTCACCAACTCTCCTTCCCAAAGGGTTTATACTCTTTGGCACAGCCAAATATTCAAGCCGAGTATGCTTCACATACCAGAAACTGTGAGAATGGCTGCTCATACCTGTACTCTTTCCGCCATCAATAACATCATCTTCACACATTTACATTTACGTGTTTGGGGGTATGATCATCAATGCCATAAAACCGAATCTGTTTTCATACATAACTGGGCAAACAGTTGATCATTTATTCTATTGCGTTTCTTTTCTTTTTTTGGTGAGGATGATTGACCCTGAGCTAACATCTATTGCCAATCTCCCTCTTTTGGCTTGAGGAAGATTGTCCCTGAGCTAACATCCATGCCAATCTTCCTCCACTTTTTGTATGTGAGATGCTGCCACAGCAAGGCTTGATGAGCGGTGTGTAGGTCTGTGCCTGGGATCTGAACCCAGGAATCCCGGGCTGCCAAAGCAGAGTGCACAAACTTAACCACTATGTCACCAGGCTGGCCCCTCTATTCCATTTCTTATACTCACTTTAGGCACCCCAACTAAATTCTCTTTTAGTGTCTAGAGGTCAGGCAAGTAGATGCTTAATATTTTTGTGATGAGTAAAATAATCAAGAGTATTAATTATGCAAAATGGAAATCTGGTCCTGAGGCACTTCATTCCCGAACAATCTTCATTTAATGGTGGGAGGGGAACAGTGCCCAAATTCAATTTACTGGTACCATGTCCATCTTACTTTCACTCAAAATAATATAAAATATTCCTAGGATATTTATAGAGCAATAAAAAATTTCCTTTGTTGATACTGGATAAAAGTTAAACTTAAAAGAAAATTATTTTGCCAACGTAGACTGCCTTAATTTATTGAAATCTAGTTTTTTTATCTCAAAGCTTGAACTGCTTTAATATTACCTGTAAGTATATATTTTGCCCTTATTTTTTTAAATGCAGATTTAAACCCCCCCATACATCACTTACTTGTTTAAGTTTCTTTAGATCTTCATCAAGTTCTAAGTTGTCCAAAATAACAGCAACAAACAAACTCAGGAGGATCTATAAAATGGTTAAATAACAATGAAAAAACCCATATGCCATAAGTATCAAAATATTACATTCATAATATATAATATATATCTAAAATATACTGTACATAGAATGCATTAAATGAAAAATAAACATGTAATTGTAAATCATTATACAGGCATTTTAAGGTATTTATCACAAATACATTAAAGGAAATACATATGTTAACTGAAATAAACATTATAAATTTTAATTTGCTGTATGAAGCTGATTTAAAATGGAAATTAAGGAAGTATTTTTATAACTCAACAATCCCAATTCTGAGACTATAACCAAAGAAAATAATCTGAGGTATGGATGAAAAGCTTAATCTCCAAAGGTGCTTGACGGAAGGTTATTTGTAATAATGAAATACTGGAAATAATAGCTAACCTAACATAAATAGTTAATACAGTTATAGAGATCTCTGTTAGAAAATTCATGCAGCCATTAAAAATTCCCATTGCTGTAGGGGGTCTCCAGGATGGCCCCCAGTGTTCCTCTCACCTCCCGGTGTTCACACTCCTGTGAGTTCCCTCCCACGTTGAATATGGCTGGTCTGTGTAACTGATAGGTTACAGAAATGATCGTGTGTGACTTATGAGGCTAGTTGATAAAACACATTGTGGCTTTCACTTTGCCTTCTCTTGTATCACCCATTCTGGTGGAAGCCAGCTGCCATGTCTTGAGGACACGCAAGGGGCCTTATGGAGAGGCCCGGGTGATGACGACCATGTGGGTGACCTATCTTAGAAATGGATCCTCCAGCCCCAGGAAAGCCTTCAGGTGACTGTAGCCCAGCCAGCATCTTCACTGCAAACCCCTGAGACATTCTGAACTAGAAACACCCAGCTAAGCCTGTCCCAGATTCCTGACCCACAGAAACTATGTAAGATGATAAATGTTTATTGTTGTAAGCTCTTAAATTGTTCACAATTTGTTAATAGCAATAGACAACTAATGCACTCATGAATTTTAATAGTATTGAAAAATGCTTACAATATTAAATAAGAGTATAGATGGTTGAAGTGTAATTATGTACAAAAAGGAATAATAGAGAAAATTCTAGAAGGAGGTACTTTAGAAATGTTAATGGTGACTGCCTGTGTGAAAAATGGATTTTTCCCCTTTCTTTTGGCATTTCACCATATTCCCCAAATTTAAATTAAAAAGGCATATGCTTCTTTTGGAATGGGTATATAAAGTAAAAGAACGAGAACAACAAAAAAGTAGAATTTTAAAAATATTTTAATTTCTAGTCCCTTTTCAACTTTGAATTCTCTAAAGTCCCACAGTCATTTGACAATCTTTTCATTCCTAATTCATATTCTTCCTTTCAATTTTCCTCTTAACAAATTATTCCCATTTGTTAATATTAGATTGTTAAGCAAGGTAAGAAAGTCCAGGTAATTTTGTCATGACTTTGAAGTACTGGAGAGATTATTATAGAGAAGTTAATGGCTAGCTTTTTTCCAAGTTTAATGTTGATATAACAAGGAAAAGAAAGCCTCCAAATATTACATTTTAACAGGATATGCTTGGCTTGGGACAAGTGCCAGCACCCTTCCTTATACCAGCCTTGTCCTTTGGGATCCTACCAGGACTTAAAGAAGATACGGAATGATCTAGACTGTAGATTTTTACTGATGTCACCACACCTGCCACACCATGGGCATCTGGGCACAAACATATTCAGGCTTACTCTAAACCAGACATTACTCTAAACGGGACATTTCATAGTCCACTCCAAGTTTAGCCCCCTCTCCATGACCTGGACGTTGACCTTGATGTTATCATCAAAAGTAGTGTCAGCAGAGTCTGTCTTCCCTGCAGCCTCACCCCAGGTTCAGAGATGTCCACCTGAAGGCCCCATGCTGCGAGTACGCACCGGCTCACACCTCTCCTCTCGCTCACTGGGCATCAAGCAGGCACTGCTCTGCGTCCTAATTTAACCAGTTTTCCTATCTCAGATGAAAGGGCAAACACAAATCTAAAAAAAAAAATAATAATTTTCCCTGACGGAAAAAGGGAAAGCAACTGTTCCCCTCCCTTTTCTTACAGCATTTCCTTTAGAAAACCTGTCTACGTATGTTCTTCCTCTGTCCCTTTGAGATGTATATAAATCTTTTGAAAAGCTAAGTAAGACTCATCGGTTTACAACCCAGGAGCAGCACCATGTCTCCCCTTCTCTGCGAGGACCAGGATGGGAGTGGAACTTAGCCACCCGGCTCCATGTTGCAAAGCTATCTGCCTGTCATGGAGATAGGAGTTTGATTTTTCCTTTGGATAAAGGCAACAGTTCCCACAGATGGCCACCCCAATGACCAGGCGAATTTAGGGGGGACTATATCTAACTAGTGGTGCTGTCAAGTCTTACTTGAGGATTTGTTGTTTTCATCTTGAGAACACGTACGTAACGTGGGGACGTGGATAAAAAGGTGAGGCTCCTTTCTGTCTTTGTGATCTCGTTAGTGGGTTGCCTGTGAAGCCTGTCACAGTCTGGTTTAGTGCTTATTCAAGAACAAAACTCTTTTCTTTCTCCCCTACCTTGGTGGAGAGGCTTTCTGGTTTGGCAGGAGATCTTATTTTTTATTATTTCTCCAACACCAGACAGACGGCAGGCTACTTAAGGACAGTAAGGTTATGTTATTTGAGTAAATTCAACGAGTAGGTGATGGTACTCCATCCATGTGTCTGACATCAGCTGGTGAGGACCACAGTATTGTGCTTACTGATATGAAGTTCACAATAGATTTAAGGGACGTAAGCTGGCAGCCTGGCAGAAAAGAGCATTGTGGTTGGAGACCTTGGTTAGCAAACGGGCTCTGCCAGTCACGAGCTACATGGCAACTACTAGCCCACCGTGAGTTTCAGTGGTCTCATCTGTAGAATAGTGAGGCTATGACAATAATAGCTCAACAAATTGCAGCTCTCATTTTTTTGTTTAATCTTCTCCAACAACCCTGGTGTGTGGTATAGCCTATATGAAAATACACAGACATGAACTTAGATATGCCAAGATACAATGATCTCCTTGATATTTCTAGAAATGAATTTAATTTCCATAAGCCCTCCATTTGTGTTGATGGCTGAAAATGGAATCTTGCTACATCAATCCAATTTAGTCCTTTGAATAAATGCTCCTTTACTTTTCAGGGCTGGTCTCAGGTCAAGGATGTGATTGTCATTGGTGTTTGGTCCACTGTGGCCATGTGGCCTGTCCTCTGTCCCTTGTCAGGGGCAGTGATGGCTCTTGCTTTGGGGGCTCTGGGCTTTCTCTCTGCTGATATGGTTACCCCCTAAGTTCCTGCTAAGATCTCTGATTCTCATGACACCCTCTGTGTTAGTTTCCTAGGGCTGCTGGAACAAATTGCATAAGCTTGGTGGCTTAAAACAACACAAATGTATTCTATGACAGTACTGCAGGCCAGAAGCCCAAAATCTAGTTGTCAGCAGGACCATGCTCCCTCCAAAGGCTCCAGGAGAGGACCCTTGCTTACTTCTTCCAGTTTCTAGTGGCTCCAGATGTTCCCTGGCTTGTGGCTGCATCAGTCTAATCTCTGCCTCTGTCTTCACATGGCCTTCTCTTTCTCCCTGTGCCGTGTCCTCATGTATCTCTTAAAAGGACACTTCTTGGGCCTGGCCCTGTGGCTGAGTGGTTAAAGCTCTGTGTGCTTGGCTTCAGTGGCCTGGGTTCTCTGGTTCAGATCCCAGGCACATACCTACTCCACTCACTGGCCATGCTGTGGTGGTGTCTCTCACACAAAATAGAGGAAGACTGGCACAGACATTAACTCAGGGCTAATCTTTCTCAAGCAAGAAAAAAGAGGAGGATTAGCAACAGATGTTAGTTCAGGGTGAATCTTCCTCAACAACAACAAAAAGACAGTTATCATCGGATTTAGGGCCCACCTGGATAATCCAGGATGATCTCATCTCAAGATTCTTAATTTAATTGCATCTGCAAAGACCCTTTTTCCAAATAAGGTGACATTCCCAGGTTCTGGAGTTAGGATGTGGACCCCCATTCAACCCCCTGTATTCTCTATCTGGTCTCTGGCCTGGGCCATTGTTCCTACAATAGTGTTGTTTCTACACACTGGCTCTCAACTCTCAGGGAAGTTTGGAAGTTCTGCCATGCCAGATGGAAGCTAAGGGAGACTTATTCATGAGGGATCTTTCAGGCCCTCTCTCTTCCTAGATGTCTCAGGCAGCTAACCAACTCTGTTCAGGCTGCCTCTTGTCTGTGGGGGCCCCCAGTAAGGCTATACACTGCCCCAATTTCCGACAAGAAGGGGGTACAAGACAAGTCTTGGATGTCAAAACACATCCAGGTTGGTACAAATAGTGCTGTTGTCCCTGAGGGTGGTGTCCCACCCTACCGTTGAAACACTCTTTGCCTCGCTCATGCTCCATCCCAGAAAACATTCTTATTTCCTCTCAGAAAGGAGGAATGTGAAGGAAAATTGGAACAGGGGTTGGAAGGGAGGCCCACACAAGTGTGATGACTGACAACCAGAAACTAAATCCAGGGTATCACACATTTAGTTCTGTGCCATCTGAGCATTTAGATTTCTGAGAGCTGATCTGGGCAAACGGGTGCAGGTGCATCTCCTGAACATTACTTATTTAAAACTGTGAGGCACTGATGAAGAGCCCAACCATGTGCTACCAAGACATCAAGATACCAGGGAGAAGGATGATTTTGGCAGGAAGAGAATTGTGAGAAAGGCTTTCCAGGTGGCATGAGCAAAGACAGGGCCTTGGGAGCATGTGGCTTATTGGGGGCCTGGTGAACCTGGCTGCCAGGGAGGAGGCTGGGGAGGCCAGAGAGGCAGGACAGAGGGCTGGCAGTTTGCCCAAATGGCACGAAGGGAGGTTGGGAGGTGTGAGGGAGGTTGTAATTATCACAAAGTGATGACATTGGATTCTTCTCTGTTAAGTTTTTCCTTTCAAATGTCCTATTTTTTAATGCATGTAATGTAGTTATTTTAAACTGGCTCATTGAAACAGTAACTAGATAGTGTCAAGTGCAGTTTGACAAAGTTATTAAATATATAATGTTTTGTTACTTTATTTTTTAAAAAACAGTAATTTTATCCATTCTTCTTGGAGGAAAGAGAAAAAGCTACTCTCAGAGCAGGACAGAGAATGGACGTGGGATGCTAGCTGCACTTTCTCCTTTTCACGAAGATGAGAGTTTTATTTTCATGGTAGAGAGCAGGCAAGACTTGAAAAGGAGAAGCTTTGGCTTTGCTGGGAACAATGCTGGAGGGGCTCTGCAGTCTGAAAGCCTAACCTTTGCAGAATCCAGACCAGCTGTTAGGAGGGGTTCTGTAACGTAATGTGAGAGAAAACTTAAAGTTTGCTTTAAACAATCATTAAACGTAAGTTCAGTCAACACATATCTTTGAATGCTTAGGCTTCACTGCGTAATTAACAAGACAATGCAATGGCAAAAACAGAAACTGTATTTAAAAATATATGTGAAGCTTCAGTTTCCTCCCGAAACTCTATTTGGACATGGACTTTGAGCTTGATCTTTTTCGCCATGTTCCTAAAGCATAGGGCACTGTGATAAGGTGACAGCTGGGCACGCAGGGTGAGAGATGACTGAAGGCTGGCTTGGGCTGTCACTTTGGAATGCAAGCAGAAGAAGCAGGGTGAGTCTGCAGCTGATTGTGAGAAGGTGAGAATTACTTTGTAGTTCTTTTCTCAGAGTCTAAGAAGGTGGCACAACCACTGTGATAAAGAAATAGAAGCGAAGGGAGGGTGGCAGCTTGGTTGCCATCATGTTTAATTTACCTTGTAATGAGACATTATTTTCCTACAAACCTGGTGCCAAGGGTATCTGGAAGGAGGCAAAGGCTGACTTGGGTGTCAGCCACTTCCTCCTCAAAAAAGTCATAGGAGTGGGGGACAAATCCTCATTATGAAAGCAAGAACTATTCCTCAGTTCTCTGTGTTTTTTTCATTTGTTTGTCTTGTTTTTATAGAAAGCTGAGGTAACGCTCATTAATAATCTGAACCCATTACATTGACGTCTGAATCTTATTTTCAGTCAATGTTTACCTAGAAGGGCCACATGTGCTGTGCCAAAAGGTTTTCCATAGCCATTAAGTGTGACTCACAGGTTTATATGAAAATGTTATTGATTCAATAGAGAATTTTTACAGGGACTTGCCACACTGAATCACGAGAGCTTCATCATGTGCATGAAACACTAACCTTCACACTTTGCCAGTTCTAAATTATGCAACCAACCAGCTCTGCGTTATTTTTCACATTTTAGATTTATATGATATTTATATTTACAACATGGATGGAATACTATATCACTGTTTTTTTAAAGATATAACTTCAGAGAAAAAAGGCTGATGATATACCCCTTCATTTCCTCTTGAGCTTTGTTAAAGCACATACGTACTTTCAACACAGAGCTATTTCGTTTGTGCAACGCTTTAGAAAAAGGAGATTCATATATATGTTGTCATGCATTGGCTACTTGCCACTTTTAACAGGTCTGTAATATTCCATTATATTAATATGGATCATAAGTATTCGTTCTACCGCATAATATACAACTGATATAATACATCCACTTCCTTATTTTATGATAAATATTGATACCTGATGAATCACTAATTTCAGCAAAAAAGTAGGGAATAAGTATTAAAGTATTCCATGCACCTAATTCTTTATTTTCCTCAGATTATAATGCCCATTCTCACGATATTTTTACTGTTGACAATGCATCCAGTGTGGAAAATGCCACCTATCGGGTCTCTGGAGGCCTCTGAAGTCTCCTTCCTAGGACTGGATGAATGACATAGCAACATACGGGTGGACGTTGACCTTCCAGTTTAGTGGATGTCAAAGCATCCGAGTCCAAGTTCAATATGGCTCCTCCCCCTGTGTTGTAGGAGCTGTTTAGCTACTGTAAATCCTTATGACCCCTCGTCTCTTTCTCTAACTCCTCCTCTCACTCCTTACATTCCTGAGAAGGCCCAGATTCATGTGAGTTAAGAGTCTGCTAGGTATTCGCTGTGATTAAATTTCACACATTTAACCATGGACAACTAAACTTGTTTTTCTCCCATTTACCATTTCAGCAAAATTCAGTAAATTACTGAAGCAGTGTGGTGCCAGTATCATTATTTCCTGCAATTTTGTCCTGACATGACCATTCTGTCCAACATACCAGGGTTCTCATGCTCTCTACCTGAGACTCACTTTTGGGTTAGCTTGCTTCAGACTGCTGAAAGTTATGGTTTATTTTTACAAGAGGGTGGCCTTACCATTTGAGAATGGGTTTTCTTGGTTGAGAAATTCTCTCTCTGTAGCTTCATATCCTATTTTGTATTCTCTCTAACTCTGCATATAGTCACACCCTGTCCCTACTCCTCTCTCCATTTTCATTTCTTCTCTAAAGTTTACTTTTACCATTTTCTTTTCCTTTTTATATAGCTTAAAGATAGCCCTTTAGCTGAAATGTCACCTTTAATCTTATTTCTTTCTCTACCATTAACCTGATTAATCATTTCTGTTTTTTATTATGTTCAAGTATACGATAGAAGCACAGCGGGAATCTGGTCAACATCCCATAATCTTGTGTTTTTCCATTTATTTTTTACCATTTATAATCACACTATCCTAAGCTGTCTTGCAGGCTGTGGTTGGAAACAATCTCATTTTTTATCCAGGTCAACAAAAAGTCAAATGTAATCAGAGCAATGTACATTGGGATATGTTCAACGCAGATGCACTTTTAAATGAATTCTATGGAATCAAGTTATTTAATTTACACTTTGGAATGCCCATTTTTGTCAGCAAAATAGGACTATTCTAAGAAAGCTTCCACGACAGAAGCAAAATCAAGAGATTGCTGTGTTAATCTAAGCACTTCAAAGGTAACAAAAAGACTATCCACAATGAACGCTTAATTACATTTTCTCTCTTCCAGTATTCACACCATGGGGCTTTCCTTTGAAACAATAATAAAGGGAAAAAAACTGAGGGGAAAAAAATAAAGTCTTTCAAATGGTTAAGTTTTCCATAGTTCTTATCCCCAAAATCATTGGAAAAAGTGGGGGAAAAGATGAATTTCACAAGTGTTCTGCAAACTGCACTCGGTCAGGACAGAAATACAGCATACATACCTGGCAGATGACAGAGATGTTTTAAAAGGACAATAGATAATGGTTATGAATATGCATCTGCTATATACTTAAGCTTGATTTTCATTGTGGGCTGACAAATTGGTGCCCCCAGGGGGCAAAGGAATAGCCTGCTGTTTTTTATTCCAGAACAAACTGCAGCCAAACATTTGTTTTTTTGCTGCTTGGCACATGCCTGTCCCTGAGAAGACTAAATCAGACACTCAGCAGGCTGTGCGGCACCCCCGGCCGGCGCGGATGAAAAACACATCAGAGCTTGCATATTTGTGCGGACTTTGGTTTTTTTTTCATTTGAGTTACAATATTTTGTAGCATTTTGCAAAAAACTCACACAATTTAACAAAAATGTTCATGTTAAGGTAAGTTCAAGCCTAAAGACAGGCTACTGGAATAGAGATCTTAACTTCTAAATGCTCAGTGTTCAAGGGCATGCGATGTATATTTAACACAGGCCTATCACCTCCATGCACATATTTATATGTGGGTCCCCAAACCATCTTCAGCTGTTTTACTGCTAATATTTTTAATATTTCAGATGAGATAGATCTGGAATGACTGGGAAGCAGATGCTTATTATGTGCCATTGACCACAGAGCAAGCCACAGCATGCCCTCCTGCCTCTGTGACCACTTGCGTCATTAGGCTTAGAAGCACAGGTTTATTTGTTTGTTGGTTTGTTGGTTTGTGTTTACTAGTCCTACTTCTGTACTAGCTGCAGGCTCAAAGAGGACTGGGATTAAACTCTGTCCCTCTTTGGGCAGGATGTAGGCTAGTACTTATCCACAGTAGTTGAGATTCAGTGAAACTGCTGAATCAAACTGAGCTAAGTTGATAGAGCCCGTTGCAGAACTGTCAGTCTGCGGATACACAGGAAAAGAAAAACAACTGCTGATCGTGCTCGAAGCAAAATCTCCAGAGGACTGGGGAAATGACTTCAGACGCTAGACGTTTTGGGTAGTATAGAAGTGACAGTCTCAGTTTTAATTTATAAAGTGTTTTCTTTCACTGAATTAACAAGGTCTCATTTTAAAACATTATTCATAAATTTAAGAATCTGAATAGCTGATCTTTTTGCTTTAGACATCATAATCAGAGAAATCAGCTAAATATCTCAAAGCTTTAAAAATCTCACATAAGTCTGGTTGAGAAAAATCGGTTTGAGTTTTATTTGAACAGCGTATTTCGTCTAGCTCATACTATCTGTAAACCATAAGTTGAGATGGGTTAAAGAGCTAAAGGTGAAAGGCAAAAATTTAAAATAGTGGAAGGAGATGGGGAGAACATTTTTATTACCTCAGGGTGGTAAAGAATTTAAGCATGAGTCCAAAATAAATATCGACCATGAAGTGAAAAACTGGTAGTTTTGACCACGTCAAAATACAGCATCAAAAGACACTACAGACAAATTGGAATAACACATATTGCCTAAGAGAGGATATTTGCAACACATATAACAGTCAAGGGATTACTATCCAGAGTATATGTACCATTCTAACAAATGAATTTTAAAAGGACAAACTAGCCTTTAGAAAAATAGGTAAAGCATACAATTCGGTGAGTCACAAAGAAGGTGGCCAATAAACACATTAAGAAGTGCTCCCTTATTAAAAATTATGGAAATGCAAAAATGCAAATTAAGGCAAAGTAATATTACTATTCAACCACAAGACTGTCAAAATCTTAAAAGTCTAACTAGATAACTTAAAAGTCCATCAAGTAGACATGAGAATGTAAAAACACAGGGATTTTCAACCGCTGCCCTTGGAAGGATGAATTGGTGCAGTTTGCCTACAGAGCAGGGGGTTCCCAAATGAAAGGTCCAGACAGTAAATATTTTAGGCTTTGAGGGCCAAGAGGCAACATCGAGGATAATGTAGGTATTTACATAATCATTTAAAAACGCACAAACCATTCTTAGCTCACAGGCTGTAGAAATAAAGCCTGTGGACCAGATTTGGTATGTGGGCATGCAGACCCGTACTACAGAGCCATTTGGGCAGTATCCAGGATCCCAGATTCTACTTTCTGGCATATATCCTAGAGAAACTCTCACACAACTGGATGCAATGTACAAAAGCATTAGTTGCAACATTGTAAGAGAACAACATTGGAAAACAAACTAAATATCCACCAGGAGGGTAACTGATAAACAAATATGGCATATTCAGTCAATGGACTACTATACGATTACATATACTAATGACCGAATGAGCTTTAAGATAAAATGATTTCAAAACCAATATTTGGTGTAAAGCTTAACTGAGAATATATGCAGAGTTTGAAATCATTTATTCTAAAAATTGCTACTTCTAATGATTTGTAAGGAGAGAAACACATGATCAAAAACAACTTGGCCACAGTGTGGAGTATGGACACACAGTGAGAGAAGTGTGCACACAGGCATCTCCCACAGGGAGGCCATTAGTGCACTGGAAAAGTGTTTCTCAAACCGAAAAACTAATATTAATTTTAACAACTAATGGTGTAAAATGATTTTAGATGATAACTTTAAATCAAAAACACTACAGTTTTCAATGGATACATATGTGTGTGGGAAATTACTGCATTTCACTGATTTTAAGATGCACATTTATTTTCACATTTTAACAACTTTGAAATTGGGATGTACCTTATAATCTACATTCGTAGTTAAATTGTTGCTTTTTTTGTTAATATTACACAGAATAAGAGTCTTTTTGTAACTGATAGTATGTTAAATTTAATGAAATATGACATTATCTGGAAGATGGATTCATACCAAATTCATCACAGTCATTGCCTAGGAGAAGGGGTGTGGGGAAAGAAGGAAAGACGGGAGAGAGGGACTTGGGCATAAATGATACTTTAAACTGATCAATAATGCTTCTATAAGTTAAAAACATGAACTAGCATAAAAAAATTTTAGCATTTATTAATATATAGCTCTAATATACACACACACCATCTTATTTAAACTTAAAGGAACTGTGTTGGTGAAAGCTACAATCATCTTCTTGTACCATGGCTCAACATCCTCAAAAATCCAATCTCAACTCACCCATCCATGGCAACCTTGGACACTAGGTGTTTTTGGGCATTATAATCCTCACTTTCAGTTATAACACAACACAGAGATCAGGGAAGTTGTCTGATTCTTCCAAAGCCACACATCTAGTGACCAGCAGAGCTAGACCCTGAATCTGTATTTTGAAGTCCAGATCTGTACTCTTGTACTCTACCATATTTACCAAACCACCCTTGTTGACTTTTCCATTCTCAGTTGCTTTACAGATTTGAAAAAATTATGAATAAAAGAAGAAATGATTTCAATTTTCAGTTTTAACTTAGGAATACTTTTCGAAAATCACAATGAAAAAAATTATGAGGTGTTTTGGGTAGATACTTAAATCGGTAGAATGAAGGAGTGGAATCAGATATGGGTTTTCAAGCCGTGCTCTGTGAATTCCTGAAGCTCAGGTGAACCTCAGGAGTCCTTGGAAGTGCTTCAGTGTTCCACAATCAACGACACGTTTTTGGCCCAAAAAGGAAAATTTAGACTGCCCAAGATTCAATATTTTATTTCATTATATTAGTGATCCCTGCAGAAGATCACTTGAAAAAAATTACTTTGCCAAATAACTTACTAGGCTAGATCATTTTTCTTCTTGTTTTCATATTGTGTGATACTCCGACTTAAGGATCAAATCTATGTCTGAGTGTGAAAAATCTGCAATGAGGATAGCAAATAATTATATTGTTTTAATAGAAAAACAATTAGATATATTATTCCCATAGATAGATGATTTCAATCCTATCTACCCTACATTTAACCCATGATCAACAGTCTCCAAGCTATTCCATAGTTTTAAAGGAACTCAAACAAATAGTAAGTGCTCAATAAACAGTTGAACTCATGAGTGAGAGAGTGAATGAATGAATGAATGAATGAATGACATAGGCTTAAACGCCCAGTAAGGGAGGATTCCAGGACCTCGGGGCCCAGTGTCCTGCAATTCGGACAGATTCAGCCCTGGAAGCCAGGCCTCGATACCCACTGCTGAATGTTCTTTCCTTTTGTGAATATCGTAAAAGCCCATGTAAAAAGTGTCAAAACTATTTCCATGTGATTCTAATGTTTGAACTCAGGACTTTACGCCACAACACAGTGTACCCCTGTGTACTTTCTGATGGACGTGTCTTAGTTTTGAAAGCCCCTGCCTATAGCAAATGCAACCTCCAACGCGTCTAGTTTCTCAAGCATTTATTTGATTCACAGACATTTAGAATTGAAAGGGACCTTAGAGCTCCTATGTAATTTGTTTTATTTTAGTGACTTTTGGGCAGAGGTTTGATTCCGTGAAGACATTTTCAGTGACAATGCTAAACTTCATAACTTAGGGAAGCAGCAACATGTAGCTGTAAGACCATGGGCTTTGAGACCAGGCTGACCTGGGAACATTCTGGCTCCAACATTTACACTTCACATGTCATTGGGCAAATTACTTAACTCCTCTGAGCCACAGTTTCATCATCTGTAAAGTGGGAATACTTCCGAACTTGGTTGTTTCAAATATTACGAGTAAAGTTGTAAAATACTTGGCTGTTCAATAAACAGTAGCAGGTTTCTTTTAATTTCATGTGTTCCTGATAAAGGGCAACATTTTGGGTCCTTACCTTGGAACTTTTGACATAATATTAGAGCTTAAGTTTGCTTCTTAAATATGCATACATTTATTATATGGAGATACACATTCGGCATTAGAAAGACCTGAGAATTACATCCCTTAGCATGTCATAGGCTGCATTTCGTAACTTTTTTCTTTCTTTTTAATAGAAATATATTGCAGAGAAAAATCTGCTTGTTTGACAGAAGTCGATTTTTCCTGGATTTTTGTCTTTAGTTTTTAGCGTGCTTTTTACAATATTTGCAGCTGTGTGTTTCATTTTTTTCCCATGTGTTTCTTTCAGTCACACATAGCACAAAAACACTGAGCTGATTTCTAATTAAGTGACTGCACCCTGAGCTCCCCAGCTTCTGTCTTCAGTTTAATTATAGGTGTGAAGAGAAAGCAGTGAAATTGAAGAATGTGTCTCTGCATAATAAAAAATAACAATAATAATGTAGCTCTGGTTTGATCCTTGGATCAACTAGGGTGTGAATGCTTACAGATGATTAAGTTGGTATGCGAGTGTGGGATTTCCACTTTGTTTTGTCTTGTTTTCCCTCATGCAAACAGTTGTATCTGATGGAGACAACTTTTTCTTAAATCTGAAACCCAGTTCCTGAAGTAGTTCTTTGATTCACAGAAATTTAGAATGGAAGGGCCCTCATCCAACAGGACTGCACTACGTTCCTTCTCTGACTCTGGTTCTGAAATTGAAAATAGGCCAAAAATCTGTTGATGCTCATCCCATTATGAATTCTAAGATATAACTGAAAAGAAGTGCTAAACTCACCAGTGTGGCAAAGAGATGATAGAGAATGAAATAGATGGCAACCACAGGTGCCCACATGTGTCCCACAGCATTTAGAGTTTGGTCCATTACGTCTACCCATCCTTCCTGGGTAAGGATCTGGAACATGGACATAAATGCCTACAGAGGGAAAGAAGGAAGGTATTAAACACCAGCTTTAGGCTTACACACAATATAAAATTAGCATATGGTGTTTGAGGCCTTCGATGTCAATCTTATAGATTTTTATCTGACTGATCAGGAGAAGAGCGGCCTTAATTCAAGAGACGGGAAAAGGCTGAGAACCAAAGCTCTTAAAAGCCTGACACTAACTATTTAGTGTAAAAATTTAAAATAATTACCCTGAATTAAAATTAGTCTTGTCGGTGGTAAATACTGTTGAGCAAATTAGAAAAAACTTCAGGACTTTTGCTTTTTTTTCCGTCTAAGCAAGTGACCTATTTAACACTTCCAGATTACTACGTTTTTTTTTTTGCTGCTAAGCACAACTTATTTTTATAGTGAATTACATTTGATTGTCTAAAGGAATATGAAATAATTAATTTTACTTTTATAGTACTTATCAAATTATTTCAGTTATATTAAAAACATGAGACTTTTAAAAAAAGAAATATTTCTAAATCATATTGCTATGCTGAGCAACTTAATAAAGGCGAACACATTTTTCATTATTTTCTTTATTCTCAAGGCACAGAGTCAAGATCACGGAAGAAGCCAAGACCAAAAGAGGAGCATTCCAACGAAATCCAGCCAAGCTAAAACACTCATACTCTCTCTGCAAAGATCTTCTTCGGTTAGTTCCATTCTTACAAGTTTTTCTTATTATGTGATTATATCTACATCTCTGACTCATTCATCCTGTACGCATTAGTGGTCAATAAATGCTTCTCAAGGAGAATTTATGATGATGTCTGGGGAAAGCTGACAATTAGAAGCTAGTGACTCTTTAGAAATGTCCCTACAGGCTTTAGTACAGTGAAGACCTAAGTTGAATTCTCAGATATTGGCATGCCAAGAAATAAAGCCCAGGATAATACGAAGATGGACTGAGCCCAAGATAAAAGCCAGTAACACTGATAGGATCTTAGAGCCAAAATGGACCCTAAAGATAATCTAATCTGATTCTTTCTTTTTGAAGATAAGGAAAACGAGGCTTAAAGATGATAGGTGATTATCCTAAAGTCACTCTATTAATTGTGGCACTAACAGAAGCAGCACTCAGGCACTACGACTCCAAAGCAAGTCCTTTTCCAAGTATTGTATCCTGTGTTCAGTGAAGTCTTGGGTCTACTACTTCTCAGGCCTCATCACACAGTAAGCTCTCTTAGCAGTTTCCTTTACTAGAGACACTTACATTAACTTTTTTAGAAGTATGACATTCAATGCCCAGCACACAGAGGACCCGTTTGAACAAAGGAGCAATTAATTGTTAGATGAATCCTGAACTGGGAGATAAGTTTTTCCACTTACTCTTTGTCCATGTGTGAAACACTTCTTGAGTTAATTTTTCTATAATCTCATTACCCTACAAAGTGTTTTGTTCATCAAAGTGTGAAGTATGTTGTTACTGATACTTCAACTCAGCATCGCCAAGGACAATATAATACTTTCCTTGCCAGGGCACCTAAGAGAATATTAGCTTTAACTCTTCCTAAAAATGCTTCAGATAATTTCTCAACACATCATTTAACCTCATAAGCATGCCAGAATTTATCACTGAGGGCAATTATTTTTTCCCTGTGTGTTTTTTTTTTCTTGTTAAATATTTATTACATCCAAAGGCAAGGAACACAAGTTCTACAGATGGTTCACAGAAAAATATCAGATAGCTGTATTTTTTTCAATGGAGATGGCACCAGTGTGAAAGTGCATGTACATCCTAAAGACTCAACAGCAACAGAAGAGTCAAAACACCTACCAGTACAAAAGAAATTTCACTGGACATGGATTTCTTTTCCCCAAAGTGATAGGAAAGCTTGTGATTAAGTCCAACAGATTTATTCTTGGTACTTACAGACCAAAAATTAAGGTGTACCTTGCAGCTTCCTTGGGCTACTGCCATTAGCTTTCATGAATACTCAGCTGTTATGTATTCCGTAAATGCTCGGGAACGTGGAGCTATGGGATTGTAACATGTTGCTGGGGGATGAGCAATGTGGGCAAAAACACTGGGCTTATCCTCTATGCTTTTCAGAATCTCAGAAGAAAAAACAAATCTCATTTCCACACAATTCAGCCACCAGAAAGTGTGTATTGTGGGATGCTGTGAATTATATTTGAGAGCAAAGCTTTCTGTTACAATACAATTCACGTGTTATAGCTGCTTACATGAATAAACCAATCAAAGGCAGTGTCATGAATACTTCTATTATAAGCTGAAAATTAATTTGCATCCCGCATGAAGGGTGCCTTATCAGTTTTGCTGAGATTTTATCCAGAAATTTAAATCCCAATGATAGTTTGTTTGAGACTGTGAATCAAGTATACTTACTGACTTATATTGTCTGCAGGATCTGTGTTCCTTAACGAATCTGCTTAGCTTATTTATTCAAAGACATTAGTGATTACTGAAGGTTTGATGTGTTGGGGATTGAGATGAGGAAGACACGGTTTCTTGTATTAAGGGATTTATAATCAAGAGTGGAAGAAAAAGATGAACATGACCAACTCTAAGTAAAGGAAGAATTAATAAGATGGTGGATAAAAGAAATACGGTAAAGCTATCAAGGAGCAAGTCAGAAGAACCTCTTGGGTGAGTCAAGAACAGTTTGGGGAAAATGATGGCAGCTGACTTTCATGAGGAAGACAAGTAGGATTTAAATGGTGGAGAAGGGAGCGATGACCAAAGGCCTACAGGAAGTTGTTTCTTTTCTCCCAGTTACCTGTTCAGGTGTTACACCATTTTCCTAGCCTGTTGACCTTTATCCCCCCTTCACTGGTTTCCACCTGCTCTTCGCAAATTAAGAAAACTAATCTTGTATCTGTCATATATGTTTAATGTATTTTTGCTTATCCATTTATGTTATTTTTGCAAACATAAGTCCTAAATTTCTATGTGGTCTAATTTGCCATTCCTTTTATTTAAGTTGTTTTTGTTTTGCTTTTAAGTGAGATTTCTCTCACTGCAAGATTAGATATAAATGTACCCATACTTTTATGTAGTAGCTTAACAGTTTCCTTATTTTATTACGTTTAACATCTTGAGCCAGAAATTGCTGTTTTAATCAGTGGAAGTCTGGAATTTATTTTGATTTAAGAAATAAGTAGGAGTTAATCTTATTTTTCTTTTCAATAGATGATCAGTTGATTAAACACAATATAACTGAAAAATCTATCTTTTCTTCACTAATTTGAGAAGTCCCCTTTATCGAATACTGAATGCTCATATGCTTTTGGCTCTATTTCTAGACACTCTATTCTTTTCCACCAATCTATTTCATTTCCAAATTGCCTAACAACTGCACATTTTAACAAGTGGTAGGGTTACTAGCCCCTCCTGATAAGCTTTTGTTTTCAGAATTCTTTTATTTATTTTTATATGTTAATTTCCCCAAAACATCCTCTTGTTTTATTCATTGAGATTACAAAGCAAAACTGATAGGATTCTCGTCATCCTCCAATCTTGAAGAAAGGCATACCTTTCCATTTATTAAGTCTTTATTCAAGAGTCTGAACTAAGATTTCTTCTTATATAGTTTCTGCTCATTTCTTGTTAAGCTCATTCTTAATATTACTTTTCAAAATTTTAATTAAGGTGATACTATAAGATTAAAACATTACACAGTAAAGAAACCTGTTGATAGGTTTCTTAACGAATAGCAAGCAATTGCTGTAAGCCTGAATATCTCAGGCCCACTTCCCAGAGGCCAATGTTTTTAACTCTTTGTGTTTTCACTTCTGGTCCCTGTTCAGTATTTCTTGATTTATCCACTTTAGACATAGACTTCTGCTATGATATATGAAGATTTAGTCCAGGCACAACGTCACTCCCCACTTCTCTTGACCACTCCCACTTTTGTACATAAATCTCTATTACTCATTTCTCAAACTCTGACAGAGTGGCTTGCTGTCTCCCTCTATAAGATGGAGATCTCAGCACCTCTGCTCATCCCACTACCTCCCTCCTCTCTCATTTCCATCTTTAGTCATGCGTTCACTCACGTCCTCAAGTTCAACAATATTTACATTTTGTTTTTAGTCATAATTGGGTCTTCCATGCTTGTCAGTACATTGATAATCAATAGACTGATAGTCGATATGTTGACTATGAAAATACTATTCCCTGTTGAGCTGGGTAATGCTCTAGGACAACACTTCCTCTTCCAGGGTCCAATATAACATGCAGGTACTAGAAGGTAAATGTTCAAGGTTAAATGTAGTCTCCTTTCTTACATTCCACTAATTGCTCAGAATCTGGCCCAACTTAATTTACTTTATTTGAATCATCATTTTCTTCTTATACAATTTTTAGTGTAGTTTTGTTTTAGTTGAGATTTTGATTGCTTTTCACATGTTCCATTGG
Organism: Equus asinus; assembly: GCF_041296235.1. Lineage (NCBI taxonomy): Eukaryota > Metazoa > Chordata > Mammalia > Perissodactyla > Equidae > Equus > Equus asinus. The sequence goes on from NC_091800.1 coordinate 73,989,411, forward strand.
GAAAGGAAATGCATGCTTTCTTCCATCTACCTTGAAGAGTTTCCTGATTCTCACACATTTTACCTATTGTTTGGAATAAATTCCAACTTTACTCTCCTATAGATGTTCTTCTTAGAGCCTTCAATTATCCATAAACCATTTGATTCTTACTCTCATACATATTTTTCTTGGAGTGTTCTTACTACTTGTTTTAATTTGGACTAATTACTTTCTGGACCTGCTCCAAAGTTGTCAAAACCTTCATTTTTAACTTTCTTATCTAGAACTTTTATTATCTCCAGTATAGTGGAAAGTGATCCCAGAATCTCATCCCCAGTCATTACAGTCCTGTTTAAATTTGTCAGCCAGGTTTTCTTCTCTGTTTTGCTGTCTCAGTATGAGGAGAGGGGTTTGCAGGGAGAGAGAGATGTATTAGCTGAAGCTATGGGCAGGTATGATTGAAATATCACGCTTCAGATATTTCTCCAATTCAGGTAGATTCTGGAAATCTTTACTGCTGCCAGAGCTAATCAGTCCCAGGTGTTCACTTCCTCCAATTAATCAGCTTCTCTCCAGCCACCCCTCTCCCTCCACTGACGCCAGGTGAGGGCAAAGACAGGTTGATTCTGTTGGCGTTCCTCCTGTGGGGGGAGAGGACAACTCCTGGGCTCTCCTCTCTTCTCCTGGGCCTCCTGTCCCCTCACAGATTCTTTTCTATTCTCTCAAAATTTTCATTATGCTAAATTTTTGTTTATTATGGGAGATGATTAGTTTTCAGAAATTATGATTATTTTGCTTTCACGCTCAAGCTTTCTTGCCAGCTGGGAAAAATAAAATGGTGAGATCTCGCAGTTTATCTTGCCTTTGGTAAAATGGGCTGGAACAAGTGACTCCTACACCTGCAGGGTTCTCCCTCCCTTTTTTCTAGGCCTCTGCATACCCTCACGGACCCAGCCTCCTCAAATAGGGGGATATGAGTACATTGAGAATTTGCTTTCCGATTTAATTTCTTCTCAACTTCTTCTGGAAAACAGGCTAACGTGTGAGCATAGAGTATTCTCACTCTTTCTCTCTCTTTCTCTCCTACTCTCTTCTTCCTTTCCTCTCTCTCTCTCCCTCCTTTCCTCTCTCTTTCCTAGTAGCTGCTAGTCAAAGATAATGGTATGAAACTGTGGCCCTTTCTTGTGTGGTTATTTCTGGTGCAATTTTTACACACTGATAATTGTTTTATTCATTTCCTTAGGTTTTAGGGATAGAGGGTCTGTGATTTTGCTATTTTATCCCTCAAGTCCAAACCTACAGATGCAAATACGGGTAAACAGCTTTGTTTACAAGTGCTTTTTCTTTTTTGTTTCTAATGACATGATCACAATCACACATTAAACATCACTATACGGGTCAATCCCTGTGCATATGACAGGTGCCTGGCTGCAGCTAACTGAATCAGGCATATGCAGTTAACCTGAGAATGGGCCAGTTGCACATGAGGTGATCTGGACAAGAAACTCTGCCTCACCAGGAAGAACTAAATCAATCAAAAACATCTCTAATGAATTTCAAAGGGAAGCTACAGAGAAAAATCACATTGTTAGCAATAACATCTGAAGGTGAATGAATGAATGGAGATTGGTATGCAGTTGAGTAGGAGCAACGGAGGGGTCATTATAAAGTCAGGGTTATGAGCATGTTGATATTGCAAGGAAGCAAAGTCTCTGAATGAACAGAGTTAAGTGGGAAAGAAAATACACTGAATAAAGAGACTGCAATGATGTTCACCAAATGGAGAAGGAGGGTTTTGCAAATCATTAGCTCAGTGAGTACCTCCTTCTAATCAGAGTGTTTCATATTCCTTGGGCATGTGGGAGTAAAACAAAGGGTGAGAACTCGAGTAGAGAGTGAAAGTCACTAGACAAGAGTGTAAGAAAGTGAGCTGTCATGGGAGAAAACACATCTAAGAGCAGGAAGCAAGAGTCTTGGAGTCACTGGAAGGGCCTAAGCCCTGCAGTATAGAGCCACAAAATTCACTGCCAGCCCTTCTCAGGCTCCTTGGCAGACTTCCCCTCAATTTTCTAATCTCTAAATGTTGCAGAGCTTCAGGACTTGGTCCTTAGACCTCTTTCCTGTCTCTCAACATTTATTAACTAGCCAATCTCATCCATTCTAATGCCTTTAAATACCATCTATATACTGCTTACGCCCCCATTTGTAATGTCCAGAATCAACTCCACATCTCCACTTGGATGCCTAGAGGAATCTCAAACATTATATGTCCCAAATTAAACTCTTCATGCCCCATTGCTCTGGCCTGTTCTCCCTGCACTCCTTCCCAACTTGGAAAATGAAGAATCTATTCTTCAAGTTACTCAGGCCAATGACCTCACAGACATCTTTGGTCCTTCTCATTCCCTCACTTTCCACATAAAATCTGTCAGGAAATTCTGCTAAACCCAACCTTGGTTCTTGATCTCAGTTCCACATTTATCCTCAATATTCCTTGATATTACTACTAATACAGCTAATAGTTTCCCACTAAGTGGCCCAACATTTTGCTGTGCTTTCTGATCATAAACTGGGATTGGGAGTCTTGAATAAAAATAAGATCACCAAAGAGGGGAGAAAGGGGAATAAACAAGTATTTTCATAGCTTCCCTTTTGTTCCAACTAACACCCCTTGAGAAATGGATCACAGGTGGGATGAACAATGTCCCCTAAACCATGCTTCCATCAGGGCTACTGAGGGCCCATGCCGTAGCATTGCTGGCAGAAGCAGGTTCATCAATGACAGGAAATCCTTTTCTCTCTCAAGGTCCCAAGGATCCATTTCTTACCCCAAATCTGTTTCTGATAGACCTTCTTAGAGTTAAGTGAAAGCAAAGCAAGGGTATTCTCTTATGCTGAAACAAACAGGCTGAAAGTGTTTATCCAGACCTTGCAAAGTAGTGCTTAATCCTTTAAAAAAATATCATGGATGTCCTTTAATAACTTGATGACCCAATACATGTTTTGGGCTTTTAGTATATGTGGATATCAATTCAGGTTAAAAAATAATTAAATATTAAAAAAAAAAAGTAGTATGGGTAAACAGCTTTGGTTTTGGTCAATATACAGGGAACAGCATATACAGTATGATCCCATTTGTAATATACCTATCTAGATATGTTTTTCTGTGCGTAAAAATGCTTGAAAGCCTATACGATAAACTTGGAACTCTGAAGACTGGGATGGAAAGGACTGAGGAACTAGGGGAGGAGGTAAATACTCTCTTTTCGAACTTTTAAAGTTCTACTGAGATATAATTTATATACCATAAAATTCACCTTTTAAAGTATACAGTTAAAAACCAATAAAGTGGTTTTTAGTTTATTCACAGAGTTGTGCAACATAGCCCCTATCTAATTTAAGAATATTTTTATCACCCCTCCCAAAACTCTGTACCCATTAGCAGTCACTCCCCTTCCTTCCTCCCTCCAGCTTTTGGCAACCAATAATATACTTGCTGTCTCTGTGGATTTGCCTATTCTGAATATTTTCTATAAATGGAATCATACAATATGTGGTCAGAGTTCATCCAAGTCATAGCATTCCCTTTTATTGCCAAATAATATTTCATTACATGGATATACAACCTTTTAGCTATTCATCAGTTGATGGATATTTGGCTTGTTTCCACTTTTTGGCTACTAGGAATAATGCCGACATGAACATTCATGTACAGGTTTTTGTGTGGACATATGTTTTCAAAAATTACTTTTTACTTAATATGTTTTTTACTGTTTGTATTAAAATACATTTAAAACCATGTATTTCTTTAACTTTAAAAAACATACACGTTAAACATTTTTTAAATGTGGTGTGAAGAATACAATTGACATCATGACGTACAACTTTTCATTTTACAATGTAATTTGCATCTATTTTATCTATCTTTAGCTGGTTTCAAGAACTCTTTCTCTGCAAAATATCTGCTTTCAAAATGAAATCCACTTGACAGCTTACATAGTAGCTCAATCTTTGTATTGAGCGTGTCCCTGCTGTGTCTTACTACCAGTCAGCCCTAAAATACAAGGCTTGCCTTGATGGTGTTCACTGAGTGCAAAGTGACACCTCCATTGGTTTTAAATGCCTTAATTATTCACCGGCTCAATCTCCTTGTTGCTTTTTTCCCACTCAGACAGCAATAATAGGTAGAGGAGTTTTGTCTTCTGAAAAACTCATCTCATGATCCTGTAATATTTTGTTGTATAGCTCCTTTTATTTAAAACTTATTCAACTGTTCAAAGCTTTAACAATAATTAAAATGACACCAATATACAGTAAATGTTGGACCTACGTAATGTTGGAGTTAAATTTCTAAAAAGTACATTGCTTGGCAAAATCATGACTGACAAGATCAAGATCTTATGGAGAATTAGGAGTTGGGAAAAACCAATAAAAATGGCATTAAATTTATTTAAAAACCAACAATAAAGAAAACCTCTATGAGCCACCACTCACTGTGGCTAAACTAAGTTGTCCATAAATATGAATACTGCGGATTTGAAACCTGGAGTAAAAACAGTACTGTAATGTCAAAGTCATTAGCAGGAGCCATTTCTTTACTTCAAATACCTCTTTATCTGGTTCAGATGGAATTCCATGGTCCATCAATTCAATTGCACTCTTCCCAGTTCTCCAAACTCCATCTCTTTGTCTTTTTTGCCAAACTCTCAGGAAAAATGCCAACTCCTAGGTGAATCTAACTCTTCATGGCTGCACCTACCCATGCGGCTCCACTGTGGAGAAGGTTATACCCCAGGGCAATGGGCCTCTTCCACCCCGTCCTCCAAAGGAGCCTCAACACTGCTCAGTAAACCTCTTTGCTGTTTTTGGTAAATGAGTTATCAGCCACAAGCTTTTCAAAACTTCTTTTCGTGTGATCTAACTTTGGCCACCTCTCATCTCTGCCCTCACTCTTGAGAGATGATCTTCCTAGAAGGGACAGCTGAAGGAGTACAGTGTAAGATAGGTTGAGTGGGCTGAGTATAAAGACCAATAGAGCAGTGAGGCAAAGAACCAAGTGCTCAGCTCTGTAGTCCCAGGGTCCAAGTCTGGGATTCCATCACACACTGGCTTAGTGGCTCTGGGTAAAAACACCTAGCCATCACAACACCAAACTTCCTCAAATGTGTGATCGTATTATCACTCTTGGAAGACTGTTTGAGAATCAAAATAAATAAAGTAAGTGTGAGTACTTTATAAACATTAAAGCATGGAAGACTGTTTGAGAATCAAAATAAATAAAGTAAGTGTGAGTACTTTATAAACATTAAAGCATGGAAGACTGTTTGAGAATCAAAATAAATAAAGTAAGTGTGAGTACTTTATAAACATTAAAGCACTACACAAATATTTGGGATAATAATAAAAAATCTGTCCCAAGGAAAAACTTCAATTACCTAGTTAAAATTTCAGAATTATTATGTAGTTTTCATGACTTAAACCTTTTTATGTCATATACAATGTAATTTCATTTTTATAAAGCTCGAAATTATACAGGATAAACTATATTTTTAAAAAGATATTTCCTTCAGGTACATGACTTTGAAAGTTTGACAGTGTTTTTGATGGCGTCATTTTATTTCATCTTTGAACTAAATGATTCCTAAGGTATCATCTAGCTGTTAAGCATCCATTGTTCTAAGATCTACTAATTGGTACTGGTAGTCAATTGGAAAATTTTGTTTTTATACAACATACTTTCCAGTTCATTTTCCCAGACTGTATCTTACCTATAAAAATTAAAGGAAAAGGCTAAAGTAAATATTTTCTTACTAATAGATAATAATTGCCTTTTGGTGCTGTCAATTCATCAGAGTATTTGTTGAATAAATAGTAAAAGTCGTGGTGTTGGCAAGTGAACTGAAAACAGGGAGCTAAGTAAACTAGGGGCTGTGCTGTCTTAAGTCATCACATATACTGGACTTGTTTTTTTAAAGATTGGCACCTGAGCTAACATCTGTTGCCAACCTGCCAATCTTTTTTTTGCTTTCTTCTTCTTTTCCCCAAAGCCCCCCAGTACACAGTTGTACACTCTAGTTGTAGGTACTGCTGTTGTTTTTGGCTGTGCTATGTGGGATGCCACCTCAGCGTGGCTTGATGAGCTGTGCTCTGTCAGCATCCAGGATCTACACCAGTGAAACCCTGGGCTGCTGTAGCGGAGCGCGCGAACTTAACTACTTGGCCACGGGGCTGGCCCCTGGAATCTTAAAACACAATGGAACGCTGACTGTGTTGCAGGGCCCTGTTCTGTAGAGTTTAATTATTAGTGACTATTAAATGAAAAAGTTTTTGGAGCCATGTAGGTCTCTGTATAAGAACTCTTTCGTAATTTGAGATCTGTTGAAATCATTTACCTTTGTTGTTAACATTTAAAACATTAATCTCTGTAAAACGATTACTCTATGCCTTACTCCTTGTGATTTAGAAAGAAATAAAGTTAAAACTGATGGTTTCAATTAATTCTGTGACTGCTTTTTATGTTGGCAAGAAAGACCAAGCAGTTCTTTGCTTTTTTTTCAAAATGAACCCCATTATTTACTTTGCTTTTAAAATTCCTAAAATATGCTTGTTGCCAAGCATTCCATTTAAATGAATAAAAACAAGAGAAAACCTGTTTATTGGTCAAATTTTAGACTACTATGGAAAAGCCTTACTGAATCAAGACTAATGTAATTGGCCTTAAATGTCAAAATGAGCTTGAACATAATCAGAAGCAAAGCCGACATCAGAGCATTACGCCTATTCCAGCAACAAATTAAGTACCGTCTACACTTACATCTGATTTCAAGAGTAAAAGGAAAGATGGCAGAAGCTCATCTGCCAAAACCAGTGAATCCTTTTCTAGCTATGGAAGCATATGTAGGTGTATCCGATGACCTGTTTTCTTTTAAATGGCCGTGCTTGCGTTCACTTTTATGTATAACACCATAAATGACAATGTAGACAAAATCATCGATGTGTACAGTCTCGTAGGATTTCTTTCAGGGTAAGTTTAAATGACACAAGAAGAGACGCTGAGCCACGACGAGCTTTTATATGGTGGTTTACAGCTCCCAGAGCAGTTAATTGTCCATTATTTAGAGTATTTTGGGCAATAACCCTGTGAATTAGTTACTGTACATATTGTAGCCCCTATCGCAGATGGGGAACTGAAGTGCAGAGGCCTCAAATATTAACCTAGGCCTGCAGGTAGCAAATGGTGCTGCTGGGTCTCTAGCCTGGGATCCATTAGCTTCAAATTCCTGCCACCCTTTTGGACATTCCAGGTACAAGACAGCTTACGATCCAGTAATTGCTTATCTCCTTTCATTATCTAAGTCAATAAAACAAACAATATATATACCTAGTCTAAGTAATATTTAAAATTTTTACCTCCTTTGTCTAGCACAGTACAGTGTACATATCTGAAACTCCATAATATGCTCGACTGATTAATGAAAATAGGTACCTCCAGTATTTTTTCTTGGCTAAAATAAGCTCCACTCATTAACATTTTTCCATATGAGAAGGACATAACCTTTTCATTTTCATGAGAATCTGAAATTACAGAATATATCTTAATAATACAAATATTTTAATAATTAAAGACTTAAATGTTAAAGTTCCCATATTAGAAACATTTATCTTACAGAAAAAATATCAAGATGAACTGAATAAACTTATATTTTTCCCCTAACAATCTTTCTTGCAGAGCATGATATTTTTAGTTGAAAGGTATGCTTCCCACCGATTATGTTAAAATAATTTTGAAATGCAACCATCTAGCTGACAGAACAAACAGCTGTGAAAATGAGACCTGGAGATTTATGCAAATAGGAGACTTCTGAATTAATTTTCTTCATAGAACAGACTGTCAAGTTTCTTGGATTATTTATTTCATATTTCTTAATTAACGATTTTGCTAATGTCAGTCATATTAAATTTTCATGATGTGTTTCATTGGCAAATACACGCTATAAAATTGCAGATGAAAGTTGATATTTTACTTTTGGTGCAATAAAGATTTAGTAACATATACAAAATTGGCAATGCTCCTAAAAATACAGATGTATATCTTATTGTTAAGTAAACTGAGGGTTTATTAAGAAACCTTCTGTAAGTAAAATACCAGAGTCTACACAGGAAATTTTGCGGTGTTTTCTTTCTATCTGTTTGTATAACCACGCTCAAGAACAAGATTTTTCGATTTGGCTTCAAACAGAAAGCAGCTTTGGTCAACAGATGCTTATACTTTCGTATATTAACGAGATATATTAACATACATGAAATAATGTACGTACATAATATATGAAATAATATATTTCTTATATTAACAAAAACTACACTTTAGAAATGGAGTCTGCCTATTGTTTGCTCTCTTTTAATCAGCTTGATTTCTCATTTGTCTTCACTAAGTTCACAAAGAGCTTAACTGCAAATTATACTGTCTGCTCTTTCCTGTTACAAACATAAATTTCAAAGCTTTGCTTCTATTTTGATAGTATTTATTTAGTACTCTAATGTCTTGAAAATAAACTTGATAGTTGTTTACAAATAAATATTGTAATGATCTGACTTTAATAAAGCTGATTTTACAATCGTATATTGTAAAAATCTCTATATATACCTATTTATATAATCTATATCTATCTCTCTATAGATAGAGAGATAGATAATATTCTACCAGTTTTTTCCTGGACATAGATATGTATTTGAAACAAAATTGAAGTTAGTTACAAATATAGCTTTTATTATGCTTTTTAACTAAATATTTTATCATCACCATTTATGTCACTCATGATTTACCTCATTAATTAGTCTGTAAAAATATAATTTAGATAACTGTATAATAGGCCACCAAATTTAACCTTCATTTAAGACATTACATTATGGTTGGACACAAAAGTTGTTTCAAAATTTTTACAATGGTAAATAAAAGGATCATTTTTGTTTTTTAGTAGTGATATTCACAAAGCTTCCCCCTTTCTTTTTTTTCTCCCCAAAGCCCCAGTACATAGTTGTATATCCTAGATGTAGGTCCTTCTAGTTCTTCTACGTGGGATGCCGCCTCAGCATGGCTCAATGAGCAGGGTGTAGGTCTGCACCCAGGATCCAAACCAGTGAACCCCTGGCCACCCGAGCAGAGCACGCAAACCTAACCACTTTGCCACTGGGCCAGCCCCCAAAAACAGCATTTTTGAAGATCAATCTTTGTGTGCATCTCTGGTTATTTTCTGGTTATATTCTCTGGTTATTATTTCTAAAAACGCAATTACTAGATCAAAGAGTAAAGATGCTTTTTAGTGTCTTGATATATAATGAAAAACTGATCCCCAGAAAAGTTACACAAATGTTCACTGCTGTGTGCAATATGTCAGGGGGCTTTCTGCCAGCAGCACACATCATCACTAAGGAAAACCAAAACAATGGGCAAACTTTGTCTGTTTGACATCTTCTTTACTGACATGCACTATAAATTAAGGTTTTATCTTCATATTTTCCTTTGTTTTAAAAAATTATTTGTGGTGGTGATTTTTAACTCGTTTGAAAATTCAGATTTATCCATTTTTTAAGTCTAGAAAGTCCTTGACTATCCAAGATGAAAGATGATACTTTCTCTTTGCTTTATACATTTTCACACTTCAAATATCCTTGCTCTAGTTCATCAGGAAAGTATTTTGATACACAGTAAGAAGGGGCTTTACTACCCCCAACATGACTTGTTTCATGAGAATTAGTCTTTTAATCACTCATAATTCTTTGTCAAAAGTTTTTAGTGGATATACAGGTTTACCCTCTCATCTGTACACTAAGTCTAAATCATACTTTTTAATTATTGCAGCCATATACATTTTCTTGCTGATTCTCACCAAGTTTTGATGATACTCCTCACTGTTTATTTTTTATAACATCTATAAGGTAAGGAAAATACTTCCTTAATAGGGTTTGTTTTGAGGATTGCATTACACATATGTGGATGTCTACGTATGTATATCTGCACCTCTTTCTCTCTCTATGCATCTACGAACAGTCCTTGTTATAGGGCCTCACACGAAAAAAGTACTCATATACAGTAATTATTACTATTAATAATAACCACCTCTGGGGAAATGTCGTTTAGACTTAAGAATAATTATGCTTTTCTAGGAACTAGCTTATTTTTACCTTATAATCATCGTAGAATTTATATGAAGACATTTATCAATCTAAGTGTATATGTGCCAGACAAACTAGAGTCACACCTGTTCCCAAACTCCAGGAAACACAGGTGTCCTCATGGTGAGCTTTTGTGGTTTGAGTCTTGTTTTTGCTTCCATTGTAATTTTGATTTTATTTTCCCTTTAGATAAATTCTTTCAAATTTTTTTAAAATTCACTTGACCTGGCTATAATCCTTGTTGGACACATTATATTCTTTTTGGAATAAGCAAAATATAATAAGCATTTCTTTTTGAGTATTGTTGAATCGGTAGCAACTTTAAGACTACTTTAATCATTTTTATTTGGTGAATGATGCAGAAATACATGCTTCCTCACGCTCCAAGACGGTGTCCCCTTTCCTTAATTGTCCATATTGCTTCACAACCCCCCTAATGGTTTTACATCCTCTTTTCACTTAACCTGAAATGACATGGCTTATCCCAAGAGACAGGAAATGTGACATTTGTTGATATTGTTAGCAAAATTATCTTTTTGGACATTCATATTACTATGCACACTTATGCCAGATTTCTAGAGTTTTTCATACAGAAATGTACCAAGTTCATTTCTGTGGATTGAGGTGGGACTTTTGTCCTTTGCCCATGCCTTTTTCCTGCAATTCTGAACTGGATTCACGGCACACAGAAAACGAAAATAACAACAAAAACAACAGAAGCAATACTAAGACCTAAGCCTCAACTATCTACCAGGTTCTTTCCAACCCCTGTCCCCACCTGGACTGTTTTTTCCCTTTTGTACTTCACAAACACAAGATTAGAGGATGCAACCTATTGACTTCCATTTGCCTAGGACAGCTCCTGTCGCCCCCTCCATGCCCCAGGCCACATACACATACTCAACTCCATGCAGGCTCACTCCTGTGCACACATAGATTTTATCCCATTGTTTCCTGCATATTACAGTTTTAAAATTGATTTATAGTGGATGTTCAAGAAGGCTGGAGAGAGTCCTCTGCAGAGGTAGGCACCTCAGTCTTGTGGCTCATTAAGACCCTGAGTGTTAAACTCAAGGGGTGGGCAGTGGGGAAAGAATGAATCTGTACATCAGTCATTAAAAGGTCCCTTATTTAGTCCCATAAATGGAACAGTCCGTGATAAGCTATTTCAGATTTTGGCAATAATTTAGCAGTTGGTCTTATTTCTCTGTAATATAATTTTTTACTCTTTGCACTTTTGTGGAAAGTTGCAAAGAGGTGACTAAAAAGAATACTCTAAACTGGAATTGGGGCCTATTTTTAAACTTTCAGTGCAATGCAGAAAACTGACTACTTACTGTTCAGTTAATGTCCCGGTCATTTACTGAGGGGCCCTTGTATGTTTGGCTATCTGACAGTTGCTGGGAATTCACTGTGAGATGCTAAGAAGTTAGATTTTCATGCAATTTAAGAACACCAGCTGCTGCTACTTGTTAACTGCCTGTTACACAGCAGACACAGTGTTAGCCAGTTTGCATATATTATAGCCTTTAACCCTCCTAATAACCCTCTAAAATATGTACTATTATTCTGTTTTATTGATGAGGAACTGCAGATAGCCATGAGAGAGTAGTTGAAATGTCCAACTAGAGATTGTGTTTTTTTGTGGTCAAGACTCAAAAAAGTATTTAATAATATAGTCACCTTTTATCAGTGAAAATATGCTGACAGAAGCTCATCTTAACTGACTGAGACAAATATTCCTCATTAATGGCTCTTCTTTATTTTGGAGGTTGGTGCAGTGGAGTAAATCGATTATTAAAATAATACAAATGTAATATGACAATTAGTTGAAAAACTGAAAATAGGATGATTGGTAGAAAACTACCAAGATCAGAAGAAGTGCAAAAAAGGTGCTCCCCAAAAGAGCACATGTCTGGGATTAGGGCTAGGGAGATGATGATGCTTCACTCAAGGAACGTAGTAATTCCAACAACTGCAGTTCAGTGGACTAATGATATCCACACACAACGGGAAAAGATGGCCATCTCCCCGTGACTCATGCTGCATTAAAATCATCCTCTAAACAGAAGTGCACAGGATACTGTTTTATCACCATGCCACTGATGAATCACCACAAAAATAAATTCAAAGAGTGGAAAGGAAATAAAATTAATTTTACAGTTTTTTTGGGGGGGAGATGGTCAGATTAAGCCATATCATTGTGCTACTTTAAAATTTAAACCAAACTGCCAGTTTCCTTGCACAGCCATGTGCAGGCATGAATGACCATTTGGCCTAAAGCCTCAGACGGGACTGACTTTATGAGACTGTGGAAGATTTAACACAGTAATGGCCACACAGAAAAAATAAAACCCTACCTCCCCTTTTGCCCCGAAGATGCTGGAAATTCCTCAACTGATCATAAATTTTTGTCTTTGCTCAATAAAAGTGAATTCTGTTCAATGAAAATACCTCCTCAGAGAAATAACATTTCTTTCAGTATAACATTCTTCAAAATAGCTCTTCCACTATTCTCCAGAAAAAAAATAAGAAAGAAAGAGCAAAACTCTTCAATGGTTCCCCTGTGTCATAATCCCACCTGCTGACGACACTCAATGGTCCAGCTCCAGATGTCACTGCAGTTCCTTCCTCACACGTCCCTCCACGCTCTGCCCATCTCCAGGCCTCTGCTTCACTCACTGCCTTTTCCTTATACGGGATACTCTCATCTAACGCCAGTACCCAAATCCTTACCTGCTGAAATCATATGCTCCCCTAAAGACACCTCTTCATAAGGCTTTGCAGACTTCCTTCCCTGGAAGCAATCTCTTCCTTTTATTAAAACAAGACGATATTTGGAAGCACGGTGCTTAGAGCACAGTAGGTTCCCAAAATTTTTAAATACTCTCCAGGACATCATTGATATCAGTTTAGAACTGAGTGTACCTATTGTAACATATTTCACCTCTGGCTTATTCAGGTCCTTTCTTATATGTCTGCTGTGGGATAAGTTGATTTCATCCTTACGTTCTCGATGGTACTGTGAATTACAGTCAGCATGCTTGTTTATGTGTGTATGCCTCATAGCTCCATCACACAGAGAATGTTTTCTGAAGTACAAACAAAAAGAGGTATGTGATTTATTTAGTCTTCACTATGACTGGATGCATCCAATATTTTGCAGAAAATGGTTTTCAATGGTGTAGCAGATTAGGGGTACGTAAACATGAGGCTATGGGAATCAAAGAGGAGACAGTATCCACAATGCAAATGACTGCTACGAAATATGAGGCTGCAGATGGTGAAGGCAGATGCTGGGATGGCCTGGCCTCAGGTTTTGCCTACAGAAAAACAATAAATCTACCACCTGAAAGAGTCAACAGTGTGGGATTTTTTTCCTTCTAAAATATTTACTAGTGACTGATCATATAGGGAAAAAAATGATTTAAAAACCCCAGGAAATACTGGATAAAATGAACAAACACTCTTTTAAAGGCCTACTTAAGATCTCAAGAAAATAATAAAAACTCCAGGACCCAAAACTAATAGGATGCTTGAGTCAAGAAAAGACAACTTCCTGGGGGATTTATCATCTCTGCTTGACTTTGGGCTCCAATGTTGCGTCAAGCATAAGGGGCAAAGTCATGGGCCCTTGAAAGATGGAGATGGCTAACTGAGATGCCTGAGTAAAAGCTGGATATTTATTGGGCTTCACTGGAGGTTGACCAGAAAAGGAATTCAATGGCAAAAGGAGATGAAAAGGGAGCTTATGAGTCCTGACCTGGGCACACACATATGGAATCACATTACGACACAGCTGGCACTGCAGAACCACGGGGAATGGGTAGACTAGTTAAACATGGGACTGTGACAATGGGTTATCCAAACAGAAATAAAATAAGATTATACCCGATTTCATGGCATCCACAAAAATCGATTTCAGGTTAAATGAAGAGCTAAATGTTTAAAGCAAAACACAGCCTGACAAGACTGGGTGTTGCTGAGTTGTGAAGTAGAGAACATTCTCCTATACTGCTAGTAACACATAAATTCGTAAAGTACTTTGGAATGAAAGTTTATCAACATCTATTGAAGTTGAATATCTTTATTCTAAGACTCAGTAACTCTATTCCCAGCTACATTCCCTGAGAAACTTTTCACAAGTGCATAATTTCTCATGTGCACAAGTTAATGTGCAATGTTCAGAGCAGCACTATTTGGAGTCACAAAAAATTAGAACAAATATCCAAACCTGGATGCATTAGTTTTCAATTTCTGTGCAACAAATTACTGCAAACTTAGCAGGTTAGAACAACACTCATTTACTAGCTCACAGTGTCTGCAGATCAAAGGTGTGGGGGCATTATAACTGAGTCCTCTGTTCAGGGTCTCAGAGGCTGAAATCAAGGTGTGGGCTTGGCTGTGGTCTCATCTGAAGCTTGGGGTCTTCTTCTACCCTTACTCAGAATTCAGTTCCTGTGGTTGTAGGACTGAGGGTCCTGCTTTCTTGATGGTGGTCCTCTGGGGGCCACTCATAGTCCCTAAAGGCCACCCTCAGGTCCTAGTAACATGGCAGCTTACTTCTTCAAAGCCAACAGGAGACTCTTGCTTCAGATCTCTCTCTTCAGGAAGAGCCCAGTCCATCTGATTAGGTCAGACCCACCCAAGATAATCTGCTTTTTAACTGACTCCAAATTAAGTGATTAGCAATCTTCACAGGAGTGAAATGCCATCATATTCACAAGTCCTGCCCAAACCCAAAGGAAAGGGATTATTCAGTAGACCAGATATCTTTGGGGCCTATCTCAGAATTCATCTACCACACAGGAAAAGGGGAAAATAAGTTGTGCAGTGTTTATATGAATAGTGTATTATATATATACATATATGTATAAAATATAAATCTATATATAAAATGCACTATATAGTTGCATATTATACTGCAAGGAAAATAAATGAAATACATATACATGTACTCATATGGGAAAATCTCACAAAATAGTGTTAAGCAAAGAAAGCAAGCAATTAGCAGAAGAAATAGTGTAGTATGAGATCTTATAAGGCAGGTTTAAATTATGCAAAAAGATATGATTTTCAGTTGAATATGTAAGAATATATTTTATTATTCTTTATATCTCTTTGCATGTCTGAAATATTTTGTGAAAACATTAAAAATATATGAAGGACAAAATAATAAAACAAAAACTAATACAGATTCCAGCAATATTAATTGAACTAATTATACTTTTGAAGATAAAATAAACCTTGAATTTATTTTAAATGTAGTCAAACTCTAAGGAGCAAGTTATTTCTTCAAATTCCTCAGTAATTCAGTACAACTAGAAGCAGGATTAGTCATTTTTGTGGTGAGAGGAAACAGGGAAGTTAATTCGTAATTAAATGTTTTATAGCATTTACTACTTATATCGTATAACTGCTTTGGGCATGATTTTATAAGCAAAAATTCAACAGAGCAAGTAATTAGCATTTAGAGAATACAAATTAAGAAAACCTATATGAAATATAATATTAAAATTCAAATACTTTGTGTTATGGAGGGAGTATATTATTTATGAATAAAAACTATGCCCATTTGTAGAACTGCAAAATGAGGCCTGTTTATTAGTGTGTTAGTGGGAGATTAAAGGGAATAAAGATATTGAGCCGGTGGGAGAGTGCAATCTATGGCACACATTTTCGTAACTTAGAGGCACGTTGCTCTATACAGTAAGTAGAGGGATAAGGTGAACAGAACGTAGTGAAACTGCACGCGTGAGCTTCTGTCAGGCCACTACGGGAAACGTGCAATTTGTTTTAGCCTCTGTTACAGAAAGACTGGTGGCTCCTGCCTATGCCAACCAGTCTTATAACCTGGACGGGCTGTTCCATCAGAAAAAGTTAATCGAATTGCTCTCCTTAAAATACAACACATTAGTCCCAACAAAACAGGAGCCGCGGGACATCACCTCATAGCAGGACTTGATCTTATTTCTACTTAGCAGTGCGCCTGTTGGGTCCAAATTAGAAGAGAAAGTTATTGGCTTGAGGTGACAAAGTCGTTTTATTAAATTCCATCAATATATTGTTCTTCACCCTCCTGCCCCCCACTGAAAAAATTTCAAGCTCCCTCCCCCATCTCATGGGATCGTCTGCTGAGGCTCTGCTGGCTGTTTCCTCCCTGCCTCTACTTCCTGATGCCACAGACCCCTGGGCACAGTGTTAAGCTCTTTGGGATGTGTCAGGAGAGGAGAATGCGGCGCTGCCAACCTCAAGATACGTGTAGTCCAGGAGAGGCGATAAGACCCGTGCATAAATGTCGATGGTGTGTGACAGAAAGTGACAACTGCCATAAGAAGAGGGGGAGCAGGAAGCTAGTATGTGCCAGGTCCTATGCTGGCTGCTTTGCAGGTGCTATTTGGGCATCTTGGGAAGGAGCTGGAACCCAGATGCTTTTGGGGAGAGACATTAAACCCACCAGAGCCCTCTTCCCACCATATGTCTATTTATACGCCTTGTTTGCACAGGTCATGTAGGAGCTTTCTGCAGATAGAGATGAGAAGAGAAGTTTCATCCAGGTTGTGGGTCAGACCATTTTAGTGTCTTTTGTGATTGTCTCCCTAATATCCATTTCTTCCCACGTGATTAATCTAAGCCAATCATTTTGATTCTAGCCATCTTGCCAATGATTCATTTAGGAATGACCAAGTTACCCAATCCTGCCAATAAGAGATGAAGCACATTTGCTGGGGGAAGAGGAGGGATGGTACAGGCAAAGGTGTCCTTGCTCCTAATAAGGAGACCTGGGCAGAGGTGACAGCAACTTCCTCTAGATTTTCTCATGAAGCCTGGAAGTGTTGCCTCCATTTTGCTAACACATGAAGACAACATCTGGAGAAAGCATCTGCTTTAGTTTGATAGGGTTGCTGTAACAAAGTACCAAAAACCGGGTGGCTTAAAACAATGGGAATTCATTATCTCATGGTTGTGGAGCCTAGCAGTCTAGGCTCCAAATCAAGGTGTTGGCAGGACCCTCTGAAACTCCAGTGGAGAATCCTTCTTTGCCTCTTCTAGCTCTGGGTGTTTGCCAGCAATACTTGGAGGTCCCTGGCATGTAGATGCCACTCCAATCACATGGCCATCTCTTCCACATGTGTCTTGACATGGTCTTCCCTCTGTGCATGTCTGTGGCTGTGTCCAAATCCCCCTTTTTATAGAATACCAGTCACATTGGATTAGGGTCCATCCTAATGACCTCATTTTAACTTGATTACCTCTATTTACAAATAAGGACACATTTTGGGGTACTGGGGGTGAGAACTTCAACACATCTCTTGGGGCACATAATTCAACCCATAAACAGAACTGAGGGAATTTCAGGGAAAGATCCAGAGTCCTGGCTTCCTGAAATCTACTTAATCTCTTTAATTTTGTGAGAAAAAGTTCCTAACTAAGTCAGTTATAGTCAAGTTTTCTGCTACTTGCAGCCAAAGCATTCTGACAGAGTTATGCAGACATTTCAGATGGATAAGGGTAAGGGCAGTGATGGCGGCTCATGAGTGTCCTGGAGGAGTGGACAACAGTGGAAGAAAGAAACTGGTTTGTTGAGCCTGACACAGTGTGAAAGGACTGTAGAAGTTTGCTTTGGTCCAGGATTGTCATTCATTCTTCATTCAAAAACCTATTCACTGGCAGGGATCGTGCTAAGCAGGGAGGATTTAAAGAGCAAGATATACACTTTCTCCGTCTTTGAAAGGTGCGGTGGGGAAAATCCCAAAATATGAGCCCAAAGAGATAACTGGGGCCAGAGACGAAAAGATACTGAAAACCATATTAAGATGTTTGTTATCCTGAGGGAAAGGAGTACCTTGAAGGGTTTTAAACAGGAGAGTGCCATGAGACAATTTACATCTTAGAAGGGTCATGTTTACTGCAAATGGAGAATGGACTGAAGGGCAGCCGACAAAGGCAGGGAGACTCAACAGAGAACATGTGGAATAATGCAAGTGAGAGATCCCTTTAGCATCCCTTCACCTTTTAGTATTTCAGGAAGTTCTGGGGTCTTTCACTGGAGGTGGAGCTCCGTCAGAGGGTCAATGCACTGGGCAGTCACAGAGTGTACCCAGGCTGCTGTTGTCTCTGCTGTCCCTCAGACCCTCCAGGATTATCTTCTTGGAATGTGGATGGGAAACTACCTTCCCGTGTCCACCTCAGGTCCTCTTAAAGGATTTTCACAGCAGGTTGCTGGCGCCCAAGATAGAATCAGGCCACTCAAACCAGTGTTTAATTTTACACCTTGTCTTATTTTCCTAGAGAGAAGATGCCACCTGGATGGCTGGGTTAAGATCGGGTTTGAGAAACAGCTACAGAAAAATTATTTCCTGGGCACAAACACTGGGTATCCTTTACCATGTCAGGCTCCTCCTGCCTCTGCTGGACTCCTCCTTTCTTCATGGCAGGTCCTCTCAAGTCTCTCCAGTGCTCCCCCAGTTTACTCTCCTGCATCACATAGCTCTGTGTATGTTGGTGGTATCCAGCCTCCAAGATGGCCTGGACCCCCATAAAGAGAATATAAACAATTGCTGATTTTTAAAGATCCTATTTTACTTTAGGATGCATCATGTGATTTTTCTTCAGAAAATTTATTCTCCTAGTGTGCTGTGCTTTGGCTAATACTATAATGAACCAACCTACCTCAACACCCAACCACTAGATAACAAGAAGGGAAGGGAGTAAGAGCCACAGACGAGTGTCTGAACAGAAGTCTAGCATTGACAGTTATGTTCTTTTAACCATCTTTCCCGATGATTTCCTATTAGGAAAGTACCACAACCTGATGGCGCTTTATTTGGGAATGATAATGACCACTTTTTGTAATTATAATATTTTTAACATTTCTTTTAAAATTTGTTGTTTTTCAGGGATTTAACTCTTAATTACTGTTCACGGGCAAGGAAAAATCTACTCCTTCTAGTCGTTTCGCAGGTTTGGGCTGTCAACACTGTCAGCTGCCCAATCACTGATTAGGGGGCCCCAGTCACCCAGCTGCTGTCATTAAGATGGTCAAAGTAATCAGGCAGAAAGGCACAATTCAGTCATTGGAGATTGGAAAATGTAATGCTACTTGATTACTATTATGGCTGGGAAAAACAGAGCAAACCCCAAGGGGCTAAGTGGGACAAATCTAAGGCAGCCTTGTCTTTTATACAGATACTAACAGACCAACTTTAAATATAGTATACAGACTATAATAAAACTCTTTTTTAATGCTTTCTAAGCCCAGAACTGGCTTGTTTTTTGTATTATTCAATATACACAGTGCTACAAGAAAAATACTATTTTTGCCTAGATTTTAGATGTAAAAAAATAAAAGCTTTAATTTGTCCAGTGTCCACAGAGGGAAAGTGATGGAGTGAGGATGTGAAATCAGACCTGAGTGACAAGATCCGCAATGCTTCTTTGTACAGGCCCACAGCCCATATTCACAACTTCAATATCAAAATCTGGAAACAGCCAAAGGTGTTCTGTTTTGTTTTCGGTAGCTCCTTCAGGGGCAAAAGTCTAATCTGACCTAAGACTTACTTATTGTCTCTATTTATCCTTCTTTGTCTGAAGATTGATGCTTTGCTACAGAAATACTAATGTGTTGACTACAGGGTGCTAATTCAGACAGTTCTGCAGGGTGATGTCATCCTGATAATATCTGGAATATTCTAAACTACAAAACCATCTGGCTCAAAGAAGTGTTGGGTAAGGGATATAAAATCCGTGAGGTGAGATTAGAGGAAATGGTAAAAGATGAAGATATGAAATTAAGATAAGACTGTGTAAATAAAGAAGAGAACTGAGAGTTGTTTTCCGTTTATTATCCCCCGTGCCTAGAACAATGGCTGACCGTCCGTGGAGCTCCAACACTGTGTACTGAATTCAACGGTCCTGAGAGATAGACTGAGGTACAAATGGTCTCGATGTTACTGTGTGAAAGACGGCGGTCTGCAATTTGTATTTACCGGCGAGGGGGCAGCGAGGGGGCAGACTAAGAAGAAGTGGGCTTAACGAGATCACTGTCAACTGTCCGTGCATCCCACCATCCCTGGAGGGATGGCTGACGCTCCGGTTGAGGAGCGTGGCTCCAGACCATAGGCATCCCATGTGGCTCAACCACAGGCAATGACAAGCTCTGCGGAGCAGGATCACGGAGCAAGCTGCCCTGCCCACACCAGCCTTGGTGCACAACCAGCACACTGAGGTCTTGGAGGGAGCTACAGTCAAGGACTTGGGTCCCCCCAGGCCGCCATGCTCATATGAGAAGCTGCATTGCTAGCCTAGGTGCCTCCAATTGGAGGTCACCTCACTGAGGGGCCTCCACTGCTGAGGCACTGACTTCATTCTGACTCAGTACTCTCCATTCCCAGCCCTTCCTCTTCTCCCCACTCTCCATCCTCCTCCCTTGGGTCTATAAAATGGTGGGTAAAAGCCTTTGCTCAGGGCTCCTGGCAGTTCAAAGATCCCTCTCTCCCGGCTGCATCTGCACCGACCCACTGGACGCCTGCCCAGCACTGCTCAGTGGGGAGAACAGTCCGCTGGGGAGCTGGTGCTTATTTCTGCTTGTTGCTTGTCCATAAGTGAACAAAGGCTCACTGTGACTTCCAGTTTGGCTTGTTGTCCCACATGACCACCTCGACACCTGACAGTCAACACCTGCCTAAGACCAATCTTTGTGCCGGTGCTCCGCATGTCACCCTCAGGAGACTTTTGCTGTCTTCTTCTTTATCTCATACTTTTTTGTGTGTGTGTGTGAGGAAGATTGGCCCTGAGCTAATATCTGTTGCCAATCTTCCTTTTTTGCTTGAGGAAGATTGGCCCTGAGCTAATATCTGTGCCAATCTTCCTCTATTTTGTATGTGGGACGCCACCACAGCATGGCCTGATGAGCAGTGTGTAGGTCTGCACCTGGGATCCAAACCTGTCAACCCCAGGCCACCAAAGTGGAGCTCTGGAACTTAACAGCCATGCCATGGGGCTGGCCCCTATGTCATACATCTTTAATCTCACCCTCTCCTTGCTCCCTCTCATCATCATTTAAACACAATCACACTTCCATCCAACTTAAATGTTCCTTGGGTGGCTGACCCCATGGTGTAGTGGTTAAGTTCCACATGCTCTGCCTTTGGGGGTTCAGATCCCAGGCTCAGACCTACACCATTTGTCAGCCACTCTGTGGCAGCAAAGTAGAGGAAGATTAGCACAGATGTTAGCTCAGGGCTAATCTTCCTCAAGCAAAAAAAGAGGAAGATTGGCAACAGATGTTAGCTCAGGGCAAATCTTCCTCAGGAAAAAAAAAAAGTTCATTGGCTTTATGTCCTCCTATTGTCATTGACCATCTTTCTTTTATAAGTTCTGGAACAAGACGTGGCTTACCTTGGACCTTTAGCATATGTTGTCCCAAAAACCTGGAACACTGTTCGCCTACACTCCATTTGGCTATATCCAACTGTTCTTCAGTAACCTCCAAGAAGCTTTCTTGGACTTTTCTGTTCTTGGCTGTGGATCTTGCCTCTGGGTTCCCAGACCACCTTGTGCTTGCCTTTATCAAGGCCCCTCATGCTTTATGTTTACTTACTGGTCACCCCCCTCAGCTGAGAATTTCTTGAGGACTGGAACTTAGTTGTTTTTGTGTCCCAGGATCACCAAGACCCCCTGGCTCTTGACAGATACTCAACAAATGCTTGGCAATGAGTAACAAATTTAGCGCAAGATGTAAAAAAAGTAACTCAGGCGATATTAGTCTGTTATGACTACAGACACCCTTGCCCTCAAAGCTTATGTTTTAAAAGATATATTATATGCTGTTCTTACCCAAGATTATTCTTCCCATATAATAGGCCTTACTATTTCAGCTTATGGTGAAAATATATACATTCACCATCTTGGTCATTATATTTTTCATGTTTCTAAATCCACATGAAGTTACCTTTCAGGATCCCCTGATTAGGGGCTGTATCTTCCACATGAGTTCTGTCTACAGATTGATTTTTAACTTCCTTTTTAGCCAAAGTGATTTCAGGAGAATGCAGAGGCATGAACTTGACGATTGTCTAAAGACATTTCTAATCTGAAGAGTTTATGAATTTTATTACATTGAAAAATCAACATCTTCCTTCTGGACCATGCTTGACATAAAAATATACAAACTGTAAGGCAGATTTTAAAATGGTAACTCTCACGAACACAAAAACACTTTAAAAATTTTGGTATATTTTCATGTAAAGGTACTAAGAATACTAGCTTCCATCTTTACTGGTGTCAACATCTCAATCTATTAGATTATTTCCAGAATTTTAGAACTGATGTATAATCTGACAATGCTGAAAATGTGCTCAAACACCTGCACCTTGCAGAATGGATCCTTTTAAATATTAAATTTATAATAATAAAATTTATAATAATTTTATAAAATATATAATAATTTATAAAAATTTATAATAAATAATAAAAAATACGACAATATTTTTGAACCACTGTTAAAGTGAAATACCTCTAATGTTAATCATTATTACTAAAATAAGAATAATGAAAACCTGACTGCAGTTTTTCTTCTTACCCTTGGAAATGTTGTAAATCTGTCCAGTTCTTCAACAAAGCAGAACATCTGCAGACTAATGGCTGACATAACGATCAAGAGGCTGGCTGTAAACACAACCAAACTCCCCAGCTTTTTTCCAGGACCGAATATCTTGTACACAAAGTCCTCCAACGCAGGTGAAATCTTAATAAGCCGAACTACTCGAAGAACCTATCACGGGAGAGAAGAACACACATACTTGAGCATTTGTTTACACGGATTCTTAAATAAGTTCATACTACAACCTCATTTTTCATAGTACTTTATAAAATCACACTTTTCCATTTGAGCAGCTAGAGATGAAAAGTAGCAATAGAATAACCAAGATACCAGTCTAGCTCAGCGTCTGCCTTACAGCCAGAACCCAATGAATCCCAAATGAATGGAGGAAAATGGTGGCAACTAAGTGTCTTAACATATAACTTGATAATTCAAAGAGCTATTAACTAATACATATTGTTGAAATAAAATTGATATTTTTCTAATGTTCAGATGTAGAAGAAAACATTTACTTCAATATTAGCTATATTCATTGTCTCATAAAATAAACCTTAGGTATTACTGTACATTCATGGGGAATTTTTTAAAAACCTTCTATCAAGGAGTCTCTACTTAAGGTTGAGACTGATATGCTAATATCCGTTCTATCCTTCCTTTAAGTAATAGAACTTCCTGAATTTCGGCCTAGCAAGTGGCTACGCAGGGTTATGGACCACATTTTCCAGCCCAACTTGCAGCTGGGATGGCCAGTGGACTAGGTTCAGACCTACGGAATGTGAAAGGAAATGATTTTTGGAACTTCTGACGCATTAAAGTAAACAGACTTGCTGCGCATACTCTTTTTATGCCTTTCTCTGGCAGGGAAATGGCAACAACTAGAATAGCCCCTTTGCACCAGAAATAGAAGCCTCGTATAGAAGTTGACAGATTGAGTCCCACTCAACAGGTTGGCTTCCTGGATGACCATGCGGAGTGCAGTCATCTCCTTTCCCTGGACACCCACCAACTACTAGAGGGAAACAAACTTCTGTCTCATGTCAGACCTGTATTTTTAGATCTTTGTTATATCTGCGTAGCTTTTTACCTAAACACACATATTTTTTGACGGTTTGCAGGTATATAAATGCAAAAATCCCCACCCATAACTAACTAATAAACTCATTCTCTCGATCATTTAACAAATACTGATTGATTATTATGTGCCAAACATCATGTTGGACAAATAAGATTCAATGACTACTAACACAAAGGGAGTATAATATAAAAAGCAGCTCTTAAGATTAAAAATATAAATTAGTATACAATTGAAAGCTGAAGTAT
This sequence comes from Equus asinus, assembly GCF_041296235.1. NCBI lineage: Eukaryota > Metazoa > Chordata > Mammalia > Perissodactyla > Equidae > Equus > Equus asinus. Next base: position 74,013,487 of record NC_091800.1, read on the forward strand.
AAAGTATGGAAAAATAGCATTTTTCATCAAGTCTAAGATGTCATCAATTTTTTTAAATGCCTCTCAGAAATAAAAAAATGTTGCCAATTAAAGGATAGCACACCACTGATTATAAGACAGGTCCCAAATTTAGAGATATTAAAATAGGAAAAATGTGATCTTGGGATAAACGAATTATGGGAAATAAAAGGTTGTCCAAGATGGTTCGATATCAATAAGAGCTTAAGGTATCTGTGAAGGCTGTTTAGGAGAAGAAAGATGAAAATCATAGTCTATTTTGAATATAGTTTTATAAAAACAGGAAATGCTTTAAAAACCTACATTTTAACTTTTACATGTGTAAAATAAGGTATGCTTGGATTTTTCGAGCATGCCTAGCTTTCTACTCTCGCTGATTTTCCTTTGGCAAATCACTCTTTCTCCACTCTTGGTCCATGAGGTCCCAAAGGGACTCGCAGGTGCCCACGATCCAGGCCTGGACAGAGTATCACAATGACCAGTGCCATCTTCAGAACTTTTGTTGGACCTATGAAAAGTATTCCATTTTTTATCCCCAATTGGCATTACTGTAAGAAACACATTAGCCTCGAGCTTTTGGGGGCCATCTTTGCCACCACATGGAGAAAGCCAGCTTAAGAATGATACTAACACAGAAGAAAGGTGAGTGGAGAAATAGACTGAGACCCAATAATAGCATTTTAGCCTCTGAATTTTGCCATACCTGTAGCCACATTTACCCCCCTAAACTTTGAATTAACAGGAAACACTGATGGGGAACCATATCATTCCAATTGTCTGCAGAAAACAAATGGTGTGGTCTGCAGCTGCATGTCTAGTAAACTAACAGACAAACATTTAAGGAAGTTGAGAAAATGTATATTTCCTTCATGCTAATTTAACATCCTTAACACAATACTTAAAGAAGAAAGTTTATGTGAGAAATCATACTGTTCAAATTAAACATTATACCATACGCATGGTTAAGCTACCCGTTTTTCGTGCTATAATTCTTAACATACGTTCCCAATTCAAAACATATTACACTCAGATTATCTTTCCAAATAACAAACAGCTTTATCATAAGAGCTATTAAAATATTAACATTCATACTAATATCCAGAGTAATAATTTGGAAAGATTTCTCACTTTTACCAGATTTGCTTATTCTCAGACATAAATGATTCAGTATCTAATCTGTGAACAGCTGAGTCCAGGAACGTTTATAGGAACAATTTAACTGGTTTATAGCTTGAATTTCAGTATTGTGTGTTTCCTCCACTTGTATTAAAATCATATTTAGAAGATTAAGTAATTTGGAGTCCTATCCCAAATTCTAATAAAAACAGCCTATGCACATCTGTGCAATTTTGATAAGTTAATATTTCATTAGCTGGAAGAAACAGAACATACTCTTCCCACACCGGTGATCTGATCAGCATTTTCAAAGGGGTAAGCCTGCACCCATGGAAACTTATCAGTGACTCTAATTATGCCTTGTCATTTATTTGGGGACAAGTATGATTTTCACTCTGTCTGCCCAACAAGGCCTTTTGATTTTGTGTTCCTACAGATATGAAATAAAGTAAACCATACTGTCAAAAATAAGCACTCACTATAGAACATTCTGTGGTCGTTCCCAAAGCACATTTTCCTGGTCACATTTCTAAGTCTGTCTCTTAAAGATCATCTGTTGACTAATAGTGAAATACCACAGAAATTGTGTAGTTAAGAATATGAACCATGAAATTAAACTTCTTGGGAATGAGTTTCCACCATTTGCTAGTTATGTGGTCTTGGGCAAGTTATTAAATCTCTTGGGACCTCATTTTACACGTATACTCTCTATTTCATAGGGTGTGAGAAACAAATGAAACAACGCACTCAGCCCTGTGCCTAGCACACGGCAAATGCGCCATAAATACTGGCCAATGTCATCACATCATCCCAGTATGTCAGAACCATAGCATTTTGTAAGACCTTATTACTTCCCACAGGATAAGGCTGCCCTGTGTTCATTCCAGCCCTGCCACGCTGGCCTCTATGCTACTCCTTGAACACATCAGGACAGGGCTCTGTGGTTCTCTCTACCAGACCTCCTCATGGCTCCCTCCTCTCTTCACTCAGTCTCTGCTTGAATGTCACCTCTTCAGAGAGGGCTTCCATGAGCAACTCACCTAAAACGGCACCCTTGCCTCACAACCTCCATCCTTTCTACCCTGCTTGTGTCTTCCTTATAGCATCTCCAATACTGGTATTCCACGTTCTTTTGCGTACTTGTTTGTGAACTGTTTGCCTTCTAGAATTTAAGCTTGCTGACGTGGGGATCTTTGCTGCCTTGTTCACCTCTATCCTCTGTACCTGGAACAGTGTCTGGCACAGAGTGGATGTTTAGAAAATACCATTTGAATAGACGGATGAATAGCAGCAATAATTAGTCTCAGAAATAACTGATATTATAAAGGGAACCATTTTGCACTAAACTGTTGACTTCATTTAAATATGAAAAAAAAGAAATTCACTAAGGAAGGACTTGCTGCCAATACAGCGAAGAAAGGTCAAGTGAAATGAGAAGTGTGAGGACCAACAAGGGAGATCAAAGTGGGTCCATAAAGAGCCAATCTGTTCGGTACAGTGCGTTCTCCAGATGGGAATTTGCAAAAAATCCTTTCGACACTTTGAGAGATTTATTTTTATTATTTTACTTTTTTGGTGAGGAACACTGGCCCTGAGCTAACATCTATTGCCAATCTTCCTCTTTTTGCTTGAGGAAGATTGTCCCTGAGTTAACACCCGTGCCAATCTACCTCTATTTTTGTATGCAGGATGCCACCACAGCAGCTTAATGAGTGATATGTGGGTCTGTGCCCAGGATCCCAACCCATGAACCCTGGGTTGCTGAAGTGGAGCATGCAAACTTAACCACTATGCCACTGGGCCAGCCCTGAGAGATTTATGTTTCAGCTACAAAATAACTGAAGTAGTTTTTAATTATTTCATTAAAAAAATATAAACATGGCCACGCATAGAGAGATACAAATGAAAATCACTTAACTATCAACATAAACTATTACAAATTATAATCCAGAATCAAAGACAACATTAAAATTGCAAACTTCATTGAGTTCATACTATGTAAGTATATCTATATTTATATGTATAAAATGACTAGAGCCATGCATACTAGTTTGAGATATTTTGTGAAAAACAGACTAGTAGAAAAAACTAGAGATAATGACTATTAATAATTTGTAATAACTTGGTTTATTTTTTCCAATCATTTCTCCCTTTACAGGTATTTTATGTATATACATACATACAGCTATATATGTTTATATGAAACATGTATACATATGTAGCTATACATGTTATATGATTTTATACAGTCTTGTATCTAAATAAAACATAATCACATCTCTAATTTATTACAAATTCATTATAATCATTAGTTGTATGGTCAGATTTGCATACGACTTGCTAAGCTATTCCTCAAATGTTTACCATTTAAACAGTTCCCATTTTTTTCTCATAATTCCAAAATGAATATCTTTGCACATGAGATTTTTATCTATTTCTAACTTTTCACTGAAAAATTACCTGCAAGAAACTATAAGAATTTTAAAGTCCTGAATACCTTTTATCCTGTACCCTTGCTGAAATAGGCATTGATATTTTTCTTTATTTGGTTAATTTAATAGGTTTGCAAGAAACATATCAAATAGTTTCGATTATCAGGTAGACTTTTCTATAATTATGCACAATGATTCTCTAATGCGGGTACTAAATGCTCATGTTGATTTTGTGAACCTAGACAGCAGTGCCCAAGAGCATATACGTTTGGGAAGCACATTTTGTATCAAGAGTTTTAAATGTGTGCCTATCTCTTGCCCCAGCCATCTCACTGATGACAGCCAAGCCTAAGGACATAAGCCAATAAGCGATGAGGGATTTAAGTCCACAGATGCTGACAGTACTGAAAGCCTGAACCACAAGGACCCTCTGTGATGTCAACATGCTCTGCTGTGATTACTAGAGGCTCAGCTTTTCATCTGCATTTGCAGGATGTTTTTCATTTGTGTGACTTATATTTTCATGTCCTTTCCTCCAGATATCAGAAGTATTCAGTTTCAGGTTGCGATCTGACAGCCAAAGCTAACGTTGCTCTGACAATGACAGCTTTGGTCTAACCAACAAATAAAACCAAAGAAGTTGGAATGCTTTTTCTTTCATCTAAGGAGCCAGAATCTTCTTCCTCCAAATCACTTCTTTAAAATTCTGCTGCCATTGTATTCTCCAACTATTTTTAAATATCTATTAAGAAAACAATGCACATTCTAGTGTTTTCATGACAAATTATATAAATGACAAATTTTGAGTCAGAAAAATGGCTATATTTGAGATTTTTAAAATTAGGATATCACATATACATATTTTATCATTTTGGCCAAGTATTTAAAAGAACAATGAGCACACTGCTATTATTCAGCAATTACAAAGAACATAATAATTACCGTTGTTTACTGAATATTTATAAAGTAATATGATTCAATCTATCATATTTGAAAAAACAGAGATCCAATTACAAAGAAAGAAAAAATGAGAGGATTTGTATTTAATCATCACGGAGTGTAATAGGCATTTATAAATAATAAAGTACGACAAATTACAACCTGTAAAGGTAATTTTTATTTCTTATTTCAATTGTAAGTCATTGTTGAGCAAACATTTAAATTTATTGAGAAGGGAGATCTATACTTGGAATTAAATTCATACTTTCTAACTTTCTTTAAAGTGTGTGTCAACATCTTAAAATTTGATATGTATGTATAGATATATAATCTATGTGTATATAAAATATGTGTATCTATGAACTATATGTGAAACATGTCCATTTATTACTGTTACTTTCAGGAGTTTAAAAAATAATGTTATAATTGATGAATGCACTATTTTTTGTACTTAAGATGTCATTGGGCCTATCTCAAAGTTTGTAATTACTACATAATAATTATATATAACTATTATATATAATTACATATAGTTATTATAATGTGACTGGCATTTTCTCTGGAAAGAAAAAAATTCTAAAGACAAATAGGTATTATTTGTATTACCTGAAAGTATGTGAATTGAGAATGATAAAGATCTGGATAGACATGAAGAGTGGTTCCAATTACAAGTAGTAGCTCAAATTTGTGGAGAGACGAGCTAATATATCCAGTAAATCCCAAACACCAGATCTTTAGAAGTGCTTCCAAATCAAAAAGTACTGTAAAAGCCACCTAGAGGAACAAAGAGAAATGAGATTAGAATCTAAAACTATGATTTGTTTAAAACTATTTCATATATTTGTTCCTGCACAAATTTCAGCCAATACCATATAAAACAAGGAGCCAAAAGAATCTAGAATGGCATTTTATTGAAAAAAAAAGGTTTGGAAACACACCAACTAGAACATAGTAGACCAAATACATCTTCAGCAATCAGAAAAATATATGTTAAAATGTTAAATATTTGAGTGGTATTATTTCTTAATTATTCACTATTTGATATTATTTAAAAGTCATTGCTATTTAAAGAATTACTGTATACACAGAAAACCTGGAGTTTTGTATAATTTGTATTTTTTAAAGATAAAGTTTCTATAATGCACAGATGTCTTATAAAACAACTCACATATTCCTAAGCATAATTAAAATAAAAAAGTTTAAATATCATTTATGCTTTGGGCCACATAAACAAGCAGAGAAATTTGGATTCTACACCAAGCAATTTATGTGTATGTGTGTATATGCACTAATACAACATATTTCTACATTATTCATTAATAAAATTAATAATAATATTACTACATTAAAATTAGGTCAACCTCTTAATCTATTCCATTAATTCCATGAATTTGCTATTACAAACACCAATACTATTATAAAATCTCATATAAACACAGCATGTTATTTTTCCTTTACTTATCCTATGGGGAAGAGTACTCATTTTATAAAGAAGTTTGCAACTGGAATTTAAATGTACAATATCAGATTAACTTCTAATTAAAGAACACAAGCGTGAGTGTTGGTATTAGTCATAACACATCCCTCTGAGAGGATCCCAGAAGATTTACTGGAAGACAGGAAGAAAGGAGAGCTTGCTTCTCTTTTTCCAGGCCAACATGAAATATCAGAAGGGATTTCTTTCCACTCACATTTGGAAAATGTGGAGAAAAATGGAGTTTCAATAATAGCATTTTTAGGAATGGAACACAAAAAGCATTGCAGATGGTTAACTTAGATGTGAGGAGGAAATTAACCTTACTTCTCAATCTAGCACTTCTGTAGGCCCAAGTTACTTCCTGATGTAAATTTTCATATCCCTTTTAAAAAACGTAAAAGAGTAATACATTTTAACTGTGAAATAATCCTAAATCAGAGTATTAATAAAATCCCTTGCCCACATTTCTTAGGTGATTCATGTTAACCACTTTGTAAATTCCCTTCTCAGTCAGCTGCCACCTCCTCCAAACAGAGATAATCACATGACCAGGTGTGCATTTTATATGTCACTCTGCCACTTGCTCTTCTCACTAACAATCACACACATCCCACCAGGTTAAGAGATATAGATCCTACTTATTCTTTCTACCAGCTGCATAATCTCCCACAGTATTCAGTGTCTACTTAATTCAACATTTTCCCTATTGATTCATTGATGAGTATAAATCATTGACTTCCTTGACAAGGAGTCATTGGGAAAAAAGGATAAGCATCCTGCCACTTCACAAACAAGACTGCACTAACCATCCTTATGCAATATCAGTATTTATTGGGGCTTCATTTCTATAAATAGAGTCTGGAACCTGCTGTGGCTGGGACAAAGGACAGGTTTGTGTGCTCTAAATATTAGAAAATATTGAGAGACTACTTTCAAAATGTTACAGTAAATCATTTGCCTTCCAGTAAGGTAGGAAAGTGTTTCTTGTCCTAAATCTGTACCATCACCAGATATAATCAAACTTAATCAAACTTTTGCTTATCTTTTCATACGTGTATTGATCAGTTAGATTTATTTTCTTTTTAAAACAATTTTTAGGAACATAAGCTTGACAATTTTCTATGGTGGTGTTTTGTCTTTCTTATCAGTGTTTGGAGTTGTTGATACTGAGGACATTAATCTTCATCTGCCATATGAACTGCATGTATTTTTTCCCTAGTGAATAGTGTGATTTTTAACTTTGGTGGCATTAGCTCTATCAACACTTTAAATATTATGTGGTCACATATGTCTATCCTTATTTTTACGATTTTTTTCTTTACTTTCTAAAATAGGACTTTAGAAGGATTAACATTGAGTCTTCACATCCAGGAACATATTACATTTTTCAATTTATTTGGACTATATCCTCCAATAAAAATTTCCTCCATAAAGATGTTATTGTTTGTTTGTGAAATTTGTTTCTTTATATTTAATATTCTAGTCACTAATGTTAATGCATTTTTTACCTTATTTATTTATTACCATTTCTACCTAGTTAGTTGCAGTGGCAAGAGAAGCTATTGCTTTACCTATATTGATTTCCTATACTCACCTTATTAGACTCTTCTATTAATTCTAACATTTTTGATAAAGTCTCCTGGGTTTTATAAAAATAAATACATTTCATCTGCAAATGAAGGTAAGATTTCTGTCAAGATTTATTTTGGAGTTAATTGTATTAATTCATTAGCTATAATGGAGCAGTTTTATAGTAATATACCAAATAATGAAGTGGTAATAAGAGGAAGCCATAATTTGCTCCCTATTTTCAGTGAAAGTTTTTCAGCATTCACATATAACAGTTACAATAGGTTTGAGTAATTAATTTCCACCACGTTTAAGGACTTTCCTTCTCATCCAATTCTACTTACAGGATTTTAGCCTTTAATTCAATGAGGCAATCAAACATATTACAAGAGCCCTTGATGTTGACCACTTGTATATTCCTGGAATAAATCCAAGAAGGTAATGCAAACCTGCTATATTTTATCACATAATATTTTATTTATAATTTTTGTAGCTACTGTCATATAGGAAATTGGTCTATAATTTTACTTGTACTATAACTATCAGGTTTGGTTTAAGCTTAATGTTAGTTTATCAAACTTACTGTGGAGTTTTCCATCTTTTGTATGATACACAATTTCTTAAATAAAGTAAGATTATTTCATCTTTGAAATTAGGTAAACTGCACCAAAAAACCCATATGGGCCCAGTCCTTTATGTAATGGTAGATCAAAGCTTTCCAATGTTCTTGCAGTCAGGTTTCATACCTGTCCATCAATTTGGTAGTTTACACTTTGCCAGGGAATCATCAGTGTCCTCTAGATTTTCAAGACCTGCATCTAGAATACACTTTTCCAGAAAGGACTAGTTCACCAAGGGGCATGAAGTATCTTACAAATTTGGTACCTCTCTAAATCAATTTCTTGGCTGATGTTTCTCAGACCCTGAAAGTAATGTGATTTGGAACTCCAATCTCAAGTGAAGGCCAACTTGTATTTACACATTTTCAGTAAAGCTTGCTCTTTTTCTGTGCTTCTGGAGTCAAGGTCAAGACTGAAGGTTTCCTCATTATTTCCTTCTGAGCGATGGATTTTTTCCTTCTTTCATTGAAGTACAGACCACATGTGTCCCAATGTCATGTCGGGGGGGTCTCTGTTCTGACTCTTCACCTTGCACAGCCTCTTCTTCTGTCCTGGGTATAGCTCTTAAAATTGCAAGTTCTAGGTGACAAGGATATGCAAATGCCCTCAGGGCAGCCACTGGCTTTAGTGCCCATCGAGCATTCTGCACTCAGATCATACTTAATTTTTGGCCTTGAGGATATTCATTAATTTTTTCCCATTCTGCTAAGCATTTAAAATGTTTTAACATTTTAGATTTCACTTTTAGTTGTTTCATAGAGAGGTGATTTTTTAGCTACCTTTCAGAGCCACCTTGAATCTGTCTCCTATAAACAATATACTATTTGATTTTGTGTTTAAACATAATTGGATTTTCTATGACTTTTGATTAGAAAATTCAACCCTCTTGCATTTAATGTACCAAGTTATACTTAGTCTTATGTTTCCTGTTTATCGTACATCATTGTTATTTCACCTTCTAACCTTTTCTTGTCTTTTCTGGCTTGGCCAAATTATTGTCAATTTCTTTTTTCCCTTTGTTAATTTGGACATTCTATTCTGCTTTTCTTTTTTGTTTTTAAGATTGGCCCTGAGCTAACATCTGTTGCCAATCTTCTTTTCTTCTTCTTCTTCTTCTTCTCCCCAAAGGCCCCCAATACATAGTTGTATATTTTTAGTTGTGGGTCCTTCTAGTTGCGGCATGTGGGATGCCGCCTCAGCATGGCTTGATGTGCGGTGCCGTGTCCGCTCCCAGGATCCGAACGAGCGAAACCCTGGGCCACTGAAGCAGAGTGCACGAACTTAACCGCTACGCCACAGGGCTGGCCCCTCTATTCTGCTTTTCTACTCCTCCAGTTTAATTCCCGTCATAAATCAACCTATACGTTTTCATTATTGCATCAGAATTGAACAACTGTAAACTCCTCTCCACACAGATTTGCGAGCTCACTCATCCGTCACAGCCCTACTGCCCTGTGAGTTCCACAGCATCCTTCTATCACTGCACTCTCCACTGACTTCATACCCCGTCCTAAATCCTGTTTTTGCTGAGATTGTTCACAATTTTATTTCTAGTTTCTTGAACTGTAATTATCTCTCCTTTAAATTCTCTCTCCTTTTTTCCAAGGATCCTGATTTGACGTTTTTATTATCGTCTTCCATTTAGATCCAATACTCACTACTTTTCTCTCCATTTCATCTTCTCTTACGTACTCCTGTGGATTATGATGTACTTGTCTTATGATTAGCATACCTATTAGCATACTTTCCTCAAATAAATATCACCAGTTGTATACTCTCTTAATCCTTTCCTATCTTAAAGGCATTTTTAACACTGACATGAATATTTTGGCTGGATACAGATTCTTGACTTGCGATTCTTCTCTCTCAGTGGTCTATATATATACACTGGATCACTGCTTTTACTTTCCAATATTGAAGATGAGTCATCCAATGCACAATATATTTATCCTACTTTTGCAGGTTATTTAAGCCTACTCAGAGGCTTAAAAAGGTTTTTCTTTATGCCTGCAACCAAGGAAAGTGGCCAGGACGTGCCTAGGAATGTATCTTTTTTTCATTTAATCTCCCTGAGATTTCGGGAGCCCTTTCAGCCTACAGATTTATGCCTTTCCTTGGTTTAGGAAGATTTGCTTCTCTCATTTATTATTACTCTTCTTCTGTCTGTTCCCTTTTTCCTTCAGGGGCTCCAGTGGTTCACATCTGAGTGGTCAGTCTCTGGCTTTTCCCTCATGATTTTTACCGTTTCTTTGAGTTATTTTTTTCCACTTGACCTCCCATATTAATAATTAGTTTTCAATAATGACCATGCCCTTTTTCAGCTCAGTTTTTGAAAATTTCAGTCAAGTTCAGAAGGTTTGTTTTGTGCCCTAATTATCTGTTCTTGAGATATTTTTTAAAAACCCCAAAACCTACTTCCATCAAGTCTACCTGATTGGGAAACTCCTGTATAGATGTTCTTGGATTTCCAAATTTTAGCCTCAGTTTCTGAGTCCCTTTGCATGAAAATATTTTTCTTTGCTTGCTCATGGCTATATGTTGTATGTTTTTTTTTTTGTTTATTTGTTTGTCTTTTATGCTCCCTTGAGCAGTGGCAAATGAGGGGAAGTAGAAGGCACTGTGGTTTTTGCGGTAAATGACCTAAAAACCCACAGTCGCTTTCCTGGGCATCGACAAGAGGCAATTCCTCTCCAGCCCTGGCTCCTTAGTCCAGGAGGTGCAAGAATATGAGGAAGTCTTTCTGACATCTCAGGGGACCCCTGGAGAAACTGAAACTCAGCTGTGTCCACAACAAAGGTCCCCCCAGCAGCCTGACCTGGCTGTCGTACTAACAGAGGGAGTAGCAACGGGCACCCACACCTCCATCTCTCAGTTCACCTGTATTTTCAGAATTTCATTCCAAAGGGAGGAACGCAATCCATTTCAAAGTGGCCTCTTTTTAAGTAGAGAACTACTAATAAATGCCTGAAATATATCCAAATAGATTGTCTACCTGTATATAAATACAATCAATCACTTTACTAACTTTGCATTTGCTATCAAAAAAGACGGAATGATCTGTTTAAATTGATCGTAATTCATAATAAAACACGCAGCTGGATCCAGTTGCATTATTATTTGCTTAGTGGTAAAACTATATGCTTTTCAAAGACACTAAAAGGTACTAAAAAACAATTTAGCAAATTATTATGAGATGACATATAAATACCCATATTCCCACTGATTTTCCTACCAGAATTCCTGATTCCAGTACTCCTCGGATCAAATACCTCGTTTCTTATGTAATTTGTCAATTGTTACAAACTAACACTCTAGTTCTCTTAAGAAACAGTAACAATCCCAAAGTGATAAAATTTTATGGAAAAATATTACACATAAAAATATATCTAACTTACTTGTAACTATGGGTTATCCTCTTGTAAGTGAGAACTATGTCAGGAATTAAAGAAGGGATTTGGAAAATTAAATTAGATTAAGTGATCAGCTATTTTAGTGTGGTTAGAGGGGTTAGAGTAGAATTTGAATTCAAAGGAATATAACAGTTCAGAAGAATCGAGGTAGAAGGTGTGAGGGGGCAGCCTTAGTAACTTCTCTTTGCGCAGCTCCAGCCTGTGGCAGGGCATTCAATCTGGACAGTAGCCAGACAGGGAGGAACTGGTCAGGGTCGTGCTGCTGGCTGAGTAAAAGGGAGAGGGCTCCTGGGCTGTCTGCAGAACCCGGTTACCTGGAAGGACACCCCATAACATCAACTGCACAGGTGTCCATCTCGGGGCTTTTGGTCGATCCCCAGCAGTCAGCAGTGCAACCTGTGGGAGGGTGCACTTCCCCTCGTCACCCGTAGCCCAGGAGCACAACGTTGCCTTGATCCCTCACTCTGCTGCCCCCACATCAAGAAAAATCTCTGTATCCTTGGAGTACAGTACATTAGTTGTGAGGCTGGATGAGTTGAAACTCGTCTTTTTAAGAGCGAAGGCAAGGCTTGTAAGAGTATAACAAACTTTCTGTGAATATTTTTGTCACATTACTTGAGAAAACTTGGAAACAATACATGAAAAGACAAAAATATTTCTTTCTTCCACAACTTTCCTAAATCAGCATTTTCCAACCTTTTTTTAATCACCCCCCCGCCAGAGTCTTTTTAGGTATTTTGCTCCTAATCACCACAGGATACGGAATTTTAAATACTACAGATACATAATATATCTGTTTACATACTCCATATATCCATCTCTGCTTTATACACAGGAACAGTGAGGGCTTTGTGCCTCTTCAAGAAACAATTTCTACTCCCTCAGAGGTGTTTTCACCCCCGTTGAGAATTCATGTTCTATAGATATATCAGGTTTGATGTCACTATAGCAGAGTTTAATTTTTCAGGAATGCAGTTTACATGAGTTCTTTAAACATCATATTTTATTATTTTTTCCCAAATTTTCACTGTATAATAATACATACGCCATTTAACATATGTTATAGCAAACCACCCTGTCCTCAAGAAAATGGCCAATAACGGAACGCAGATTTAAAAATTAAAGGAGTTATTGTTCTAAGAAACAGTATTATATTTGTTCTCAGGACAGCATATAACTTGTGAGAAGATTTTTTTAGAGTGAAAAGTATGAGAAATTAGGTTAAAATGCTTGTTTTCCAAAAGAATTTGTAACTGGATTTGTGAGGCTAGCAGGTAAATCAACAAAATGATCGTCAAATTTCTAAAGCTAAGGAGAAAAATAACTGAATGGAAAATGACGTGCTAATATAAATGGAACAATGGAAATTGTTCTGCCCTTTTAATTCAATGAATAATGCATGAGCATTTACAGGTGACAAATTATAAATGATCTGATTGTGCCATGCAGGTCTGAGAAGACGAAACATAGAGATACTGCCCAAATGTGGAAAGATATTTGAAATATATTATCCAAGGATTTGTGCTGCCATCTCTATTTCATAATTTCAAAGAAACATAATGGATATTTATGAGAAAAGGAATGCACATTTAATACAAAAGAAGACTATAGGACAAAACCCAGAAGAAACTCAGTTCAGGTAACTCTATTCTCCTAAATGAAATTCAGATTAAATAACACCAGAATAAATGATTACCCGCATCGTTCTAGAGGGGTCTGTAAATCATCTTCCCTTAGTCTACAGTGTCCCTTCAGTATTCTAGATAGTTAAAGAGCAAACTTTGAGACGGATCAGTGAATAGTTGAAAACGTCATTATTGAATTATTTTTCACTTAACAAGATATTGCCCAAATCCTTCAGAAACACACAAAAAAGTTATTGTCAGAAGAAACTTAATTAAAATTTCCCAGAAAACGAAACTAAACTTAATGATAATATGAAAGACTGCTGCTATGGCAAGATGAGTTACTTTCTTCATTTGGTCATTTCTTGTGATTAATGAGCTGAAATATGGGTGTCAGATTTTGTTGGAACTGAAATAAATGGCTCTTTCAAAATATCATAAAACCAAATGTCTTCAGAGGAACACAGAAATTACTTTTCTAGAAAAGATGACTTCATGCAAGATGGTAAAATGAGTCCACGCTTTGTGAAAACCCTTCTGCTTCAAACACAGCAATCACACTAAAACAGGAAACCAAAGGACATCCTGGAGTTCTGAACAAGAAAAACCTCTCTCTAGACCAGAAATGCAACAGAGACACATGTTGTTAGAACTGCTTGCTTTGTTGTTTTCTCTCTCTCATTAACTTGTGAGTTTCTTAAAAGAGGACTTTTCTTTAAATTGTTAATCTTCCGTGCATAACACTGTGCTGACAAACTTCTGTTAAATGTACAGTCTAATGGATATACGGATATATGTTTTCATATAACAATAGAAAAGTATTGTCCAAATTTTACTTATTAAGAAAATGAGAATATACATTTTAAAATATAATTATGTTCCTTATAAAAATGTGATTTATGTGTAAAATTCATAACGATGTATTATTTTAGATGAAAATGAAAACTCGTACAAAAGAAAGTCAGTCTTTACCTTTTTATGTTTATGTACAGCCAAGAAAACAAAGAAAAGTTTTCCCCATTTCTTAACTAATTCTAAATTTAGGTTAATTAACCCAAAGTAACAAAACAAGTCCCCAGCTTCACAACAGAAGCTAGGGAGCTTAATTTATGCTTAAAGGCTGTTTTTTTAGACTGCAAGTTGACTCCTAACAGGTAGAGTGGTTTATTTTGGATTTTTGAAATAATTTATTCTGGAATATGTGGGAACTCAAGAAATTACTTCTCTAAAAGCTCATGGCCTTTGGTGATCTATTTTAAAAATAAACTTTCCAAAATATTACATAATGCTGTTGCCTTAAATACTGCATCATTATAGGCCATAAACTTGAATTGCTGTTATTATAGCCATTTTGAGGATTAAATGAGATAATGAATTCCTTTAAAGCACTTGGCAACATAACAGACCCTCCAAAACAATGGCAGCCATTATTGTTGTTATTAAGATATTTGAATTTAACACAGGAGGATGTAAGTTGACATGATTTGTGTGTCTACAGCTTAAACCAAGTTCGAGCTCACTGTTTATTTTTGCAAAGAAAGTTTTACTGAAACACAGCCTAAATGTTGACTATCTGGCTCTTCAAGAAAAAGTTTGCTTACTACTGACTTAAACTCAACTCATCTTTATAAACTTTTTTAAAAGATAATATTTTATAAAAAATTGTTTAATTAAAATGACTTATCTGCACTCATTTGAAACAAACCACTTTGACTCATGTATAAGTTTCTGATACAAAGAGTAGTGATGATGTAATTTGAATAAAGATCAAACATGCTTTGGAAACTCAGACATCCAAAATCAATCAATAGAAGTGGAACAAATTCTGAATGCTCCGGTAGTTCAAGAATAAAGTGATGTCTATATGGTTGTTTAAGTAAACTAAATCTCCACCACCTAGTTTATAACCAACAAATTGACTTCCAGTGGTTTGGGAAGGGGGCAACAATTAGTATACAGACGATACATACTAGATTCTACTATGCAATCCTGTCTCTCTCTTTTTAAAAAAATTTTTAATGCTATATACAAAAAGAAAAAATGACAAGGATTTATCAACTACCCCTGGGCTCTGCCAATGCACTTAAACGCAGGTGAACTCTACAATATTAAATTATTTGAAATTTCATACAGTATGATGATAAATCAGCGAACACACACAAACACATTAAGAAAGAGATCAATTTTGTATGTGAAACAATTAGATAAAATTTACTGGAGGATTCTGTTCTGTTCTTCTGATCCCAGTGGATGGCCTATATATTTATTCTACAGAGTTGAGTTAGTCTGACCGAGTACCCATCCTGGGCTGTGCTACAAAAGAAACGTTACTGTAAGTTCTAATATCCAGGACTCCCTCAGCAGCAGATACAGATTTCTCCTCCCACAGAGATGGCATAATCTCAATCACATGTAGCCATTTCTGTTTTTATTCCCAGGCATTTTTTCATTGGCCCTTCAACCTCCTGTTCTAATGCTATAGCATAATTCTTCTATCTCATCTATCTCCTCATGTCATTCTACCCAGAGACTTTAACTAACCTTTGTGTCTCTTGTTCCATGCTAAATAATTTCTTCTCCACTCTCAATCTCCACTCACAGCTCACAGAGTCTTCTTCCCATGTCCTTTCCTCAACCAGTTCTGTCTCAAATGCATAACTTCCCCCACAGCCCTTTCCAGAAGAGAATGCCCATTCTCAATGCCCATTCATTGCTCAAAGTTCCAATGCCCTATATGGCCCACGTAGGATAATATGTGGATGAGGAAGAGATATCCCATCCATTACTCCTCACTGCCCCTTGAGATGTACTCTATCAGGTTAAAACATCATCTTTCATCACTTTCTCTGTGGCTGCCTTCCATTAATCTCTCAATCAGTCACTCCAACATGCTCCTGCCTACACATCCTTCCCTAAGAACTAGCCTCACACTGAATGACTTTAATGTTATTGTGTAGATTCAGCCAACACCTTAGCTAAATGGTTCCTTACCATTTTTGTCTTGACTCCATTGTGTTTCAGTGACCCACATCCATATAATACCCTAGACTGTGTATTTAGTTACCTAGAGTTATTCCCAAATTCTAAATCCTGGATCCCGTTCTCTGATCAGAACCTTACCTTCTAACTCTCTTATTTCATCATTTCAGCCATATTTGTTCTTTGATCATTTGGAGACCCCTGATCCTTCACTTTGCTCCTTCACTCTTATTTCCACATCCAACCTAGACCACAGGGCCATCATTTCAACTGCTTTTCTATATTCCCTGAGCCCTTCTCTCAGCTCCACCAGCCTGAAAAAGTTCTAAAGTTGGATCAGTCCAAATGTTGCCTTTCTCCCCTTTATGCAAAGCCTAAAAAAGTCATAGACCTGTCTAAATTGGTATCACTATTAATTTATAGTCTCAAAACTCAGCAGGATGTTCAGTACTGCATTTGATGTACCTTTAATTAGTTATTTTGCATTCTCCACAATAACCATTTCCTCTCTCCTTTCTCCACAAGCTTCCCACTTTATTGTCCCATGATCAGGCCGGATGTAGACCTTGCTTCATACTTCACAGGACAGAGAGAAGAAACCCAATGGGGATTCCTTCAGCATCTGATCCTTCCATTAGAAGTGCACCTACGAATATTATTGGTCCATATTTCCTCTGCTTTTAACGATAATCCATTCTTCGTGTGCTGGATTTGCAGCAAAATTATACCCATTTCTCAGGTATTGGGCTGGATATAACTTCTTCACAAGCCTCTGTCATTGGTTCTTCACAATATAAAAAACTTGTTATTGTTTACTCTATTTCTTGCTAAACTGTAAGTTCCACATACTGCGCAGCAATTGGGCACTGTCCTATCACAGAGACTCTGCTCCACTGAAAGTTTAGTACTGTGATATTTGTTACAGGAAAGAAACTTCCATGAAGAGTGGAATTCATAAGTGACTCCTTAAAAGTTTCCTGATACCCACATAGATGTTTACAATCAATAGGTAGGTGTATGCCATCCATTCTTTTTCTGAAAAGTTTATGTGCGGCTGGATTGAATTTTTATTAACCAAATCCATTTTTCAACGCACTGGGAGAATTCTGTGTATCTAAGAGAACTCAACTGTCTGGCAGATTGATTTTTTATGTGAAAAATGTTTTTTATAATAAAAATAATCAAATCGTAATTTTTCCGCTTTTTAAGTTTACTTTTTCACATATTGGATTTCTTGAAGTATGCACAGCTCTATATGTATACCTCACTTACATGATGAATAGGTTTCTAAAGAAATATATGTCAATCAATTTTTCCATAAAATATACTCATTGAATTCTGAAATAGATTTTAGAAATAACTTTTCACAACGAAAAAAACAGTGGTTTCTGGAAATCATTAAAAAATATTTAAAACTCAAATATTAACAAAGTTACTCAATCAATAAGAGGTATGATTCCAAAACTCCAGTATGGTATGGATGGTGCTAGAAGATGCTTATTTAATCACTAAACACACCTGCTCCTGACTTGACATCTTTAGTGCAGGTTGTCACACCTCCGTTTCTAGGACAGACATTATTGTACTATCTCTTTCAATTTCCCTCCAGCCTCCTCCTTGGTATTATTGAGCTGACTTGCTTATTTCCAATCTTCTGAATCTGCGCTTGTGCTTACGTTTAGTAGGTAACAGACTAATGCAACATGACAAAGGGAGAGAAAAGGAGAGGTGGACAGGAACACAGCAAGATGGCAAGAACACCCAGGCAGAGGATTTCCTTGGCAACGGGACACACTATGGGGAAGATCAGTCAGGCCCACGGTCACAGGAAATGAATCAGGCAACGCAGTGACCAAAGGAAACAGTTAAGCAGCAGCTTCAGTCAAAGTCAAGTAATTAATGAATTGAAATTAATTTTCACATTTATAAAAGGCACTATTACCATGAAACGTGAGCTGCTTACCTCTGCAAGATAGAACTCATCATATTGCCTTCGGAAGCTTTCTCCCTTGTGGTAGTTGCTGGCAGCGACTATCACATCCACCGTCACCATACTCAGGATGAACATGTGGAAAACTGACGAGCGCATCATTTGCTGAGGAGGCAAAACAGACGAACTCTTAATGAAGAAATAACCTTACCATTAAACATAACTGGTGTGCTTAGACCTTGATCTGTGACATCTTTGTGAAATGCTGCTGTGCAAAATGGCACTTCCAAGAGAACTTGATGAATATAGTTACTACTGAACAGTGCGAGCAAAGGAATCTTTTTTTTCAGGCAGCTAAAAATGACTGCGGAGACAGTCACAGAGAAATGGAAAATAAATTTCATTTAACTTGTGTATAGCTCGTATCTTAATTTTCATTGGTTAGTTAGGTAGTCTTTATCCTTAATGCTGACTGTATGGAGAAATGAATTTTAAAAAGCTGATACCACAAAACAAGTATTGCTTTCTTCTGTTAAGAGAAAAAAACTACTGTGGATGAAGATATTTTAGAGATGATCATAAAACTGGAAGAAACTTGAGATCTATTTATTTTTTACTTTATTACTTCTACAAATAATTTATTTTTTACTTTTTTAAACCACTTTATTGAGGTACGATTGACATAAGAAAAGCTGTACATATTGAATGTATACAACTCAATGAGTTTGGGGCTAAGTATACACTCATGAAACCATCACCACTATCAAGGCCATAAACACATCCATCACTTCCAAAAGTTTCCCCCCTCCTCCTGTATTATTACTAATTTTTGTGGCAAGAACACTTAATATAAGATCTAGCCTCTTAGTAAATTTTAAGTATACAATATAGGATTGTTAGCTATGGGCACTAAGCTTTATAGCAGATCTCCAGAACTTCTTTATCTTACATACCTGAAACTTCGTACCGTTTGCATAAATAATTCATTTAGAATTATACTACAACTAAAAAACCCGATGTCTATATTTATATTAACTATGTGCCTGGAGCTGTCGTAGGTGCTTTACATAAATTAACTCATTTAATGTCATAGCAGCCCTGGGAAGTTACTCTAATTTCATAGAGAAGGAAACTGAGGCTCAGAGAAGTTAAATAACTTTCCACTGTCACACAGTATTGAGGTGGAACCACAATGAGGACCCCAGTCTGGTCCAAGTCTACTGCCTACACTGAGTTGAAATAATTAGGCATTCAAAAATAATGACTGTTATTATAGCAGCTACCATGTATTGAATGCTTCCTGTGTTCTAGGCCACACTATAAACACGTTACTTATTTTATCTCTTTAAGTCTTGACCATTGCCTATATGCTGGGATATATTACTCCCTTTTCCCAGTGAGTTCAGAGAGAGTAATTCATTTATCCAAGGTCACCCAGCAAGTACACTGCAGATCCAGGCTCTGCACGTAAGTCTGTTGAAAGGCCATCCTGGGACCCACCGTCCACTGTGGGATAAAGAATATATAAAAGGAGAGAGCAGAGGCTGGGCAATAGGAGGAGGAGAGAGAAGCTGACCTATGGAAAGCGGCTGAACACATAACAACAAACCACTGAGTCACATCCCTTGGCACCAACTGACTAGGAACTAGCGCCACCACGCAACCTCCTGCTGAGGCCTTGCTTCTCCTCGGTACTTAGGGACACACATCCTTACCAGCTCCTCTGACCTGAGACTTCTTCAGTCTTTGGAACTAGAAGAATCTAGCTACAGCAGAACCTGAGAATGGGAACAGAGAAGAAGGTGCTGTCTCTGTATCCACATCTGTGACTTCATGGGGCTTCCGGACCCTGCAGTGGGCACTGACAGCACGGGCTCCAGGCCAAGTTGCGTGTAGCTGTAACTCCGCCACTTACAAGCTCTGTGGCCCTGGGCAAGTTACTAAAACCTCTCTGTGCCTCAGTTTTCCCATCAATAAAGTGGAGATAACAGTGGCAACTCCAAAGGTTGTTACTGATTTTAAATGAGCAAAATATTTGTAAAGTTCTTAGAACAGTGCTTGCATGTTATAAGTGTTCTATAAAGGTTTGTAGTAAAAATAAATGCAATTCTGTGAATAAGGTATTTTGCTGTTCAGGAATGATAAACTAATTTCCCAAGGTCAAAGAATTAATTATGTTGTATACTTGAATGAGTCCAGAACCAAGCGAGATAAATAAAAGTGATAAGGTCTAATAATTTGAGAGATGTCAGAGCCATTGGAAAAGCAGTTATCTAGCAAGGTTTTGTGCCACCAAGGCTATTGATGCATTCTTAAATCCATCTGCCCTTGACTTTTTTTATAGGTAATAGATAATCAAATTCCAGAGCTGCCAACCAACATATTTAAATACACGTCAATTTACTTGCAGGAACTACTGACCTTCATGACACAGATAAGCAAATCATTCTGCAAGTTTCTATTCTCATTAGAATTTTTATTGTTATTTAGCCTTTCTCACATTGTGAGAGTTAAATTCCATAACTATTATTCTTTTTTCTATACTCTTTTCAACATAATGTTCTATTAAAAACATTTCGGCTGATTTCCACTTTATCTGCATGACAGAAAAGCCACAACTTTCTCTTTCTATTTTCCTTAGCTGTGAATTTATGTCTTAAGTAAACTGTTATTACTGAAAGGTCCAAACAAAGCTTTTAGCCATGGCTGTCAAAAAACTTTTAAATTGGTTTTGTAACTGTCACAGCTTTACTTTGGTGCTGTCATTATAATTAGGTTGTTTTTTGTCTGAGTGTCTACGTGTCCCTGTTGGTACAGAGTCATTAAAATAATCACTGACAATGGATTTTGATACACTATAATCACCATTGCTTAGCTGGCTTTCTCCAAAGTAATCACTTTCAAATATTAAATAAGAATTAAGGTGATCAGTATGCGCAGTTGTTAAATTTGAATATTTAAACTAGTAACTCTAGCTTTAAAGTTAGAGCTAGTGACACGGACTACTGCAACTCAATTCAATGCAACCAACGTTGGAAACTGGCTATTGGCTTCCGAAACATAGAAGGGCTAGCAACACTGCTTTTAGACTCATGCTTATATCTATAGGCAGTCCAGATTTATAACCTTCAATTTTTTTATTTTCTTATAAAAATTAATGTAAAAGAAAATGTTAAAGTTGAGTTAGTGTCACAAAATATTATATAACAAGATTTTCACAATCGTATTATTTAATACAGATGTAGACTATATATTATATATATAAACACATATGTATGTGTATATATGTATGTGTGTATATATATTTATATACATATACCTGACCATATATCTACATATTTATATAGATATTTAATACAAGACTCTTCAGATCCTGCATATGCATTCAATTTTTTAAAGTTCCCTTCAACTGCAATGTCATTTTGGTTTATATTTTTTTAAATCAGATAAGTTTTACGTATACTTTTAGTTTGGTTTGATCCAAGAACTACTGTTTTCTGTATGTGACAGCTGGAATCATCAAAATATGAAGAAGAGACTCTAACCGAATCATCCCCATGGCAGCCATATCTGTCAGGAATGCTCAGGAGCCTTGCTACTCAAAGGGTGGTCCCTGAACCAGCAGCCTCCTGGGAGTGTATTGGAAATGCAGGATCAGAGGCTCTATCTCAGACCTACTAAATCAGAATCTGTGTTTTTAACAAGGTCCCTGATGATTAATGAGCATATTAGAGTTTGAGAGGCTCTGTCATACAGGATACTCCTTGAGTAGCAGGTTAAACTGGATGACCTTTACCATTTTTTTTTTCTTTACAAATTCACAATTTCCTGATTCTAAGAGTCTATAACCACTGCACAGAATATAACAAACACTAGCTAGCATATTATGGTAATATGTTAGGATATACCACCACAAAAATGGATGCCCACCTTCCCCCCTTCTCCAGCTCTAAGATCAAAAATAGACTAAACCAGTTTGGCCTTATGAAGACAAAAGTATGTGTTGGTTTTTCAGCCATTGGGAGCGTATTATGAAGACAGCATAACAAGCTCTTCCATAAAGATTAAGAATGTAAGTGGCCTCCAGAATCTGGAAGAGGTAAGGAAACAGCGTCCTCCCTAGAACCTCCGGAAGGAATGCAGCCTTGCTGACACCTTGATTTTAGCCCAGGGAAACCCATTTCGGCCTTCTGACCTGTAGAACTATAAATAATGAATTCATGTTGTTTTAAGTCACTAAGATTGTGGCAATTTCTTACAACAGCAATAAGAAACGAATACAAGCACTGTTCCTGGTTTTGACATACACCAGCTCAAGTCATCTTCCATGAAACATGACCATATCCAAGTGCCCAGGGGTACAAAATTCCACCTGACCCAGGGGTTCCACCCAAGCCCACTTGCCTCCAGGAGTCTCTGTAAGATTTATTACTACAAATGTAAACTCACTATACCAACCGAGGTTTTCATCTTACTTGTTTCAGAAGGTGTAAAGAGACAACGGGTCTGGAGCAGTGATGCTGAGTCCAACCTCAAGCAGAGGAACAAGAAAGGCCACTTTTCTGTATGTTAGTTCTGAGCCCTACTGTGAAAGAGATGATCTCAAGAGACTGTGAAGCCTATGTCAGACATGGATAGGGCTCCTCACTCAATTCAAATTGACACCAACAAGAGGTATTATCAAAATAAGGGCTAATAGTTGAGCGCCTGGTTTGTGCCAAGCTTCATTCCAAGCATACTGCATGCTGGTGTAAAAATTGCATTTAATCCCCAACAACCCATGAGATAGGTGCTTTTGTTATCCCCTTTCACCTGTGGAGAAACAGGAAAGGATAAGTGGATTTCCAAGCTCACAGAGTTAGAAAGTAGTCTCAGATATTTTGAGTCCAAAGCAGGTGCTCTCTTGCCTTCTATCAGGCAGTCAAAATTCTGCATGTTAAAGAAGAAAGAGAAGCAGCTCCCTCGCCAAGTGTTTGTGATTAAACAGAGGGCATATAAGTTTGTGAACCTTACGTTTGAAAACTGAAGACGATCTGTTCCTTACAGAAGAGTGTAAGATTGCCATGGTGTCAAACGCCCATTTTGAAGGTAGGATGTGCTCAGTTCAAATCTTGGCTCTGTGCACAATCTAACCTCTCTGTGACTTAGTTTTCTTGTACGGGAGATGGATGTGATAACACCTACATCTCTACATTGTAACACGAATAGAAATGAGACTATTTAGTTTAGAGTCTACATAGTATGGAGTCTAAATAGTATAGATGCCATAGCAAGCATCTTGCACTCCTCAACTCTTATGACTATTACTGTACTTGAGAACCATTCTAAGCATTTAAAGGTAGAGACACAATCAGTTGCTTACGGGGAAGGTAAGAAGGTATAACATGAGAAGTCAGTGGAAGAGATAACTAATCTTGAAAGGAACCATGAAAATTCATAGACTTTCTAAAAGGTCTTAAACTGTCTCACTTTTAGTGGTATGAATGCTTAAGTACTTCAAGGGAGCTATTTCTCTTAATTTGTTCAGTAATTTTTCCTTTAAAGCAGTGCTTTAAAGATTCTGAAGACTGCAGGCAAACATCCAACAAGTCAAAATTGTGGCCTTGGAGGCCACAATAAGGCTAAATTAGGATAATGAATAGTACAGCTCAAAAATCAAATCTTTCTTTAAATTGCAGCTTGAGCGAATAAAATATCCTGCCTTGGTAAACAAATTTCATGCACTGAACATTGTATCTGCCATGTACTAAAAGTTGTGCTTTAATTAGATTTCAAAATAAACGTATTTGGAGGACAATGCAATTACAAGATGAAATTCTCAGAAACTACCTTGTATGTGAGCCATGGGCATAAGAACAAGATCATATGTAAAAGACCAAGTGCATAAAACCTAAAATAAATCTCCCATTTGCAAGTGGTGCAACCTTTGCTTCCCTTATTTAGAAGACATCTGGATATTCAGCACTTCTATAATCAATACACAAAATAATTCTGCCCAATATAAAGAATTTGTGTTAAGAAGGAAATATATTTGTATCAATACTGAAAACAGAACCAATGGATGCCCTTACAAACTATGCCTTTAACATCTGCCTGCTCCTGCCATGTCCTTGGAGAACCAGAGGATAGAAGGAGATCCATAAGTGACTTCTCACAGAGGCACTGAGAGGCTGTGATACCAATGAAAACCCTGCCCGCTGTCAAGTCCTGACTGGCTTGTGCTCTTTCCTGGACAGTAAGCTGGGTGAGGGAATCCCACCATGCGGAAGTCAATTGTAGGAGGAGGAAGAGGGGTTTAGGGAGACACTTTCAGCTCTTGGCCAGCGTGAGTATATCTTTCACTCTACTCTGTAAGAGTAAGGCTAGATGTTAAATCATAAACTGCCACACAAATGTTTATTACTGTTAGTAATATCTTTCAATCTCCAACTCCTGACTCTACAACACAAACTAGATTCTAATGATAAATACATGCCTTCTGGAAAAGAAATATCATTAAGAAGAACTGATTATTATACTAAGCCAGTGACTTTTAAATTTCTTTTAGCCCGTGTGGCAGAGCCTGAAATTGCCTGAAATTGAATGAACCTACCTCACTGTATCCACAGCCTTGCTTGTGCCCTCCCACTGTGACTCTGGACTTAGCCACATGACTTGTGAAAACACTTGTGAGTTGCCACTTACTCTTGCAGCTCTTAGAACCCTGAGCCACCACATCAACACTCCAGGCTGGCCTGCTGCATGGTAGCCATTGGCCCCATCATCCCTTTCCCCCTACAGCCAGCCATGACCCAGAAGCAGAGATGCTAGCTGATGAGCCAGATGATGCTGCTGGCTGATTGCAGATGCAAAAGGGAGCCTGGCTGTGATCAGCTGAGACTGGCTCAGACTAGCAGGGTTATTCATGAGCAAACCATGAATTCATGAGCAAAAATTAGCATCTGTTTTAGAAACCACTAAGTTTTAGGGTGGCTTGTTGTTTAGCAAAAGCTAATTAACATACCCACCGAGCCCGTTTCCTCATCCGGGGCACACAGCTAGATGACACTACTCAGCCTATCAGCATCAAAGTGGGGCAATATGAGTGGTTCTCATCACTGGAATGGAAATGGAAGTGATATGTCACTTTGGAGGGGGAATTACAAAAGGGCATGTCTTCTCCAAACTCTCTCTCTCTTCCCCTCTACAGTGACCTTGGAAACCACGTGCCTCAGATGAGATCAAAAGATAATAGCTTTTGCAAGCAAAATTTCACACTTACATAAATATATGTATATGTGTATAGGTATACGCCATTTCTGCTTGAAGGTGATGGGGAACACAGCTGGCCTCACCTGTGGTGTGCTGGAGCTGCAATTGTGTGCATCTCTCCGCAACGTCATGTTCAGTAACGTCATGTTGTTAACTTGACATTGGCCATGGTGGGAGCATTTACACCATGGAAATTAGCAAGCTATCAATCAGGACTCCCCTACTTCAAGATGTTTGTTCATACTCAGCTTCCCTGGCTCTCCGGCATCTCCTTGGAGTGGTAATTTGCTGTGGGCTATTTGAAAACTCACGCTCTAATCATACATAATAACACTCGTAGGAAGAGTAGACCACTAAATGGGCTTACCCTTGTTACTCTAGGCTTGGTCGTATAAATACATATATATATATATCATCCCATTCTGATACTTAGAGACTCATCCTGACCTATAATGCCAGGGCACTCACACAGATATGATGCCTTACTTAGCACTTTATAAAGCACACAAAAAAGCCATTGGAGGCACTGGAAGACTGCCATGAAGACCACAGGGATCTGGATAGCTCAGTTGAAGTGAGGAATAATTAAAATGGAGCTTTTTCTGTTACCTGTCCAATACAATTGCCTGTCTTGAATTAATTTAAACCATGGTGTATTTTGTTTACGAAAACATCAATTATGGACAACAGGTATTTTCCAGAGGACAATATCATAAGAAATATTCACAATTTAAAATATCTTATAGAAAACTACTTACTATCTCCTTATTTCCTCACACTTTGGGGCCATACATTTATGGATTAATGGGAGAAAGGAAAAATAAATGTAGACATATACAAAAACCTTTCAATTAGCTAAACTATAATTTAAAGATTAAGAAGTCAATGCCCCTACATGGTTTCAATATTGACATTTGAAAAAATAATCAGGAATAAAAATGCTAAAGTCTTGACTTTGCAACAATGAAGTGCTGACCTTGCTTACTTTGCTGGACATAGATAATAATAAAAATCAAAGTATTTGTTCCTCCACAATATTTTTCTCTTGCATTCCCTGGTGTCTGGAAGAAGAGCAGCATAAGAGGGAAATGAAAGCACACAAGTATTATTTTTAGTTTCACGTTCCTACAGACTTCAGTCTTGAGTTCCTATGATGTTGGACACACAGTAGATTCAACAACAGTTTCTCACATGACTTGATTTTCCCCATGTACTGAATTGGTTGTGAAGCATTTTCTGCTTCCCCCTAAGGAAAGTAGCCTCAGAGAGATCTCTTCTATACGTTTCTCTATCTCCTGTATTAAATGAAAGCTACCATTGGTACTCTGGACACAGCTGGTTGGAACACAGGCCAAACTCCAGAAGGGCAGCCTCCCCCAAGGGGATGTGGCAAGGTCACTGATAAGAAGGATATCCCAAACTGGATGATGGCCCCAAGACCCACTCACTCTTGACTCTATTTTTCAGAAGTATTAATGCAAAGTCAGTAAAACAAATTAGGACACACAAGTTCAAGTAATATAATCTTATCGTTTCAAGTAATATCATCTTCTATTTGCACATTCCAAGACTGCACCATTCAGCTTTGGGCACAACGGGGCCCAAAGTGATGGTCAGCCTAGGAGGCCACTGCAAGTACTCCAGCAATAGGCCTTTCGGCTATGGTCACCTGGGCTATCCCTTCCTTGTGATCTTCTGATTCTGACTTAGAGACAAGTGTAAATAAAATGCCTGAGTGCAGGCACTAACATTTTCTATTTTCCTCCCTAGAGCTCCACAAACCATGTAATCACTGGGTTGTCTCGTCAGATTTTGACAAAGGTGCTGCCTTAGTCTTAGTTATCGGTATTGTTGTTTTTCTTTTTTCTTTGTCTTCGTGAGCACTTTAGTGAGAAGTCAGGATGGGACACCACAGGGCTGCTAGATAG
This sequence comes from Equus asinus, assembly GCF_041296235.1. NCBI lineage: Eukaryota > Metazoa > Chordata > Mammalia > Perissodactyla > Equidae > Equus > Equus asinus. The sequence continues at coordinate 74,040,781 of NC_091800.1, forward strand.
TGGACCGTTACCCATGATGGTTTTCAGATCTTTGAAGACAATTTGACATTCCCACAGTTAATTAAAATGTTTATATCCAGAATCACTTGAAATTTACTTTTATATGTTTATTTTTATTTCTAGTATTAAATAGTGGGCACTAAACACAAAACTTCTGTTTTAAATTTAAGAAAGAAGTTACAAATTCAAAAACGAAATTAAATAGCTCTCCTTTTTAATAAATTGCATATCTAATACCATGCAGGACTTAGGTTGTTACATTTGACAAATGCAGAAATAAATACAAATTTTTGAGCTGTATAGCACCTTGAATTGGGAGACTCATTTTGAGATATTTAAAGTATTTAGGAAAGACAAAAAACAAATTTAAAGAATTGAAAAAATACACAAGAAATACATCAACTCTGAAATGACTAAAGTTTTTTACTTTATCCAAACCTTGTCATCAGCCTTATGGCATGGAAGGAGTCACACTGCTCCTCCAAACGCTTCAACTGCAGTGATTATGTTGAACACAGAGAAAATACATGGCAATTTCAAACCCAGGCTGAAGGGTTTAAAGACGGTTGCATATTTAACCCCAGAAATCAAGACTTGTAAGAAGAACAATGTATCCTTCATTTTTTCCTAAGGTGATAATGCAACAAATATATGATGGAAATTTGTCTCCAAAGACTATATTATGAAGGCTTCACATAAGTTAGGTAATATCTCCTGATTAATATGAATGTAAATACCGAAGAGTCATAGGACTTATTCAAACTGGAAGATGAAAATACACAACGATATAGGAATTCAGTTTGAGATAACCTGAAATGCAAATAATTTTAAAGATGTTCTGAATCTTTCTTTCTTCCCATAAGGCTTGAAAATCAAAGACACAAAACTATTTAATCAACAGTAAAACAGATAAATAAATACAATAGCACTAATAATTTTATCTTACTTTTTATTATAATATTCTAGTCTGGTTTCTATTCTGAATATAATTATTATTTTAAATACATATATATTACATACTGAATATATATATAGATATGTATATTTAAATAGTTATACACGGAATATTTAGAACAGAGGATTTACACTATGGACTCCTCTCTTTAGCTGATTTGGCCATAACTGGTTTTAAGACTATAATAAGTCTTTTTCAATTAACCTTTTAGCTACCTTCTTACAACTTTTGTTTATGCTATTTTGCCTTTAGCTATTTTACTCTTCCTGTTGCTAATTCTCATTCTAAGTTATTATAGAATAATTTTTGTATTCCTTTTTTTGCCCCAAAACTTTTCCTCTAAGCCAGCTGTTTGATGTTCTGCTGTTAGAAACTGAAGATGAGCGTGTGAGGATGAACATGTTGGGGGGAGGGGTCACCGGCATCTGAGTAAGAGGAGAGTAAGAATTTGTGTCTGCTGGGTGTGAGGCTGCATCGTTTTGTCCATGAGAGCATGTGTGTGTGCACATTCACACATAATCCCCCAAATATTTGCTAAGCACTTATCATGTGAAAGTTATAATGGAAGCAACTGGACATAGAGAAGAAAGTAACCAAATATAATCAAGGAGTCAAGAGATCCTTCTGTTGAGGAAGCTTTATTTGACCTAATTTTGAAGGGATGGACATTAGGATGGAGTGGAGGAGACAAAATTCAGAGAAATTCAAAAGACTGAATTAATGTCACAATTGAAGACAGATGAGATTTGGGGAGGACAAAGAGGGGCATGTTATAGGTTTGTGTACAGGTTTCTGGAGATGCAGGAAAAGCCTGATTTCTATATGGGAAAGGGTAGGGGAGAGGTGCATTTCATTTTCCATATAAGAGGGCAGATGTGTCCCTGAGAACACCTGGGAACATGTCTGCTGGATGTTTAGAAATACACTTCTCAGACTCAGGAAACGGGGCTAGAACTAAAGGCTACGAGGTCCCTGGACTGTGGGTGTGCACGAGAGCCGACTTCCCGGAAGCGAACAGAATCCTCCGAGAGAGTGACGGAGTTAGAAGATATGCTAACAGTCATGCTAATCATTTCCACGGAGTGAGTGACCCACTGCATTCCACACCCCACGCCATCTCACGTGCAATAGTTCTAATTCTTACAAAACTCTGAGAGATATTATTATCCCTGTTTTTCAGGTCAGAAAACTGAGGCTCTGGGGAGACTTAGCAAATCTTCCCAGGTTCTCCTGGGCCACACTGTCTTAGCTGGACACACTGTCTTCTCACACTGGTCTGTCAGTATAGAAGAGGTCTGCTTGCGGATGGAACCTAAGTTCTCATGGGCTCAACCAATTCTTGAAATCATCTGCCAGTTTGTGGGAAGCTTCATTAAGAAGACAAATGTTTAAGAATTGCTCAGGATGTCACTTCATCACTTGAGATACACATATCACACAGTCCACCTCCCCCAGTCTTCGCCTTCAATGGAAATTTTCTCAAAAAAGCATTAAAACTCTATAGTAATAATTTTCCCACAATTTGACCTACTTATTATAAGAGCCTATTATCTCTGTTCTTTACAGAAGGAGGCACACGATGGGATGTTACCAGGGAGAAATCGAGTGCGAGCTTGCCGGGTCTCATGCATACTTTCATTTTCTTGTCAGGGACTTTCTTTGCGATAATAGATTACTGGGTGTGTGTTGGAAGATGGCTCAAAACTGTGCAGCCACATCTGCCAAACTGTCAAGAGATGAAAACTACTACCTGAGAGGCAGGAGACAAACAGCGTGTCACAGCAGCAGCTGAGAAATGAGGTTCCGATTTAACAGAATTCTATTTATCATGCATTAGGGTGACCTCTTCACTCAGCTGTTGCTTAAGCTAAAATAGAGTTTAAACAACTAAGTAATCGGTTGATGCTAAAAGAGTCAATTATAACTTTTCACTTTTCTGAGACTCACACTAAAGGACACACTGAAGAAACTTTCGAAGTTTCTAAGTGGTTTTGGTAATACCACATAAAAGAACTGTGTTATTGCCTGAAGATGGTGGAGGAGTAAAATGTGCATCCATAGGTCAAGCATTAATATTTTAGACCTATCTCTCTAATATTTTAACGTCTTCTCAGTTAGACAGAAGTGCTAAGCCCTTTAAAGTTGTACAGAATTTCTGAAAATCATTTGGGAAAATCAACAGGTAAACAGGCAACGGACATGAATAAGCAACCTACAGAAAATATAAGTGGCCTATGTATATATGAAAAAAGTGCTCAACATCCATAGGCTGTAATCAGGGAGATCTGAATTTAACACTGTGCTATATCATTTCATGTCATTAGGTGTAAACGTCTGATAACATCAAGTGTAGACAAGGATGTGAAACAATGAAGAACTCTTACACGTTGCTGGTAGGAGTAAACAGTGGCCCTACCACCTGGGCAGCCATTAGGGAAAGTCTCATAAAGCCTCAGGTTGTTCACATCCTTGAACCCAGCAATTGCTCTCCTCATTATAGATGCGCAAATAACTACCACAATGTGCAAAAAGGCATGGACAAGAAGGGTCCTGGAATGTTTGCAGTAGCAAAACAATAAAAACAATCTCAATGTCCATCAATAGGACAATGAATGAATGAATGAATGGACAAACTGTGGTATATTATTATGGTAGAATAATATAGAGTGATGAAAATGAAGTGGTTAAAAATATGAGGTAGACTGCCTGTGATAAAATTCCCAGTCAGTAACTAGTTATGTGACCTCCATCAAGTTACGTAAGCTCTCTGGCCTCAATCTTCTCATTTTCAAACAGAGATCAAAATAGTACCCACATTCATAGTATTGTTATGAGCATGAAATAATTTAATACATCTGTGATATTGTGATTTATGATAAAAATATATATTTGGTTTTTGTCCTGGTCCCTGGGACACAGCTTCTAAAACCTGTGGAATTTCCTGGGCTGAGAGCCATAAAGGTGTCTTTTGTTATGTTAACGAGGTGACTTTTGGAAAGCACCTAAGGAGAGTGGGAGGGCTGGTCATGAAAGGAGCAAACTATGTGATTAGAGGGTTGGAACATTCTGGCCTAACACCAGACCTCCAGGGAGGGTGGAGGGCTGGAGATTGAGTTCAATGCCAATGGCCAGTGACTTGATCAATCATGCCTATGTAATGAAGCCTCCATAAAACCCCAAAAGGACAGGGTTCAGAAGTCTCCTGGGGCTGGTGAACACATGGAGGTGCTGGGAGAGTGGTACGCTCAGAGAACATGGGAGCTCTGTGCCCTTTCTCCATACCTTGCCTTATGCAATCTGTTCCATCTAGCTGTTCCTTAGTTATGTCGTTTTACAATAATCCCACAATCTAGTAAGTAAAATGTTTCTCTGAGTTCTGTGAGCTGTTCCAGCAAATTAATTGAACCCATGGAGAGGGTTGTTGGAACCTCCAATCTATAGTTGGTTGGTCAGAAGCCCCAGTGACTGGACTTCAGCTGGCATCTGAAGTGGGAGAGGGAGCAGTCTTGTAAGACTGAGCCTTTAACCTTTGGGATCAGATGCTATCGCCAAGTAGACAGTGTTAGAATTGAGTTGAACTGTAGGACACCCAGCCGGTGTCAGAGAATTGCTTGGTGGTGTGGGAAAACGCTCCCACCCCGCAATGGAATTGGTGACCAGAACCCTTAACTTCTAAGACACTGTGCCTGACCCATAGTGAGCGGTCAATAAATGCAGTTATTATTATTTTTAATACTGGATACATAGGTATTGTTGCTATTTGTGTTTCTACATTATTTCATAATATATTTTTCATGTAAGGAAATGATTGAATACTATATTGTTAAATGGCTCTAATTTACAAATTATTCCTCTGTAAACTCATGGAAACTATGTGGTGTTTCTCCAAAGAAACTATTTTACAGGTGATTTAAACTTCAGGTCAGACCATAATAGCCCATTTAGCCCTCAACAGACTTCTCAACTCCTATAAGAATTAAAAGTTTAATAGGAAAAGCTATCCCTGAGTTCTGACTACTGATGCCAACTTCCCCTACTCCTGATCAAAGAGTTACATCCCTTCTCCACTCACTCCATGCAGCTCATGAGGGTGCTGAGTAGTGGGTCGCATAGGCAGAAACTGGGGCAAGCTTTTCAGAGGGGATTAAGAAGGGAAAATTACTTTGAGTTCATGGTGTAGGAAAACCCAATACTTGGCTAAAGTGGACCTGCTGCTTCTATTCAATTCCTGTGACCTACTGCCTCTGGCCAACCTCTTTTCTTCCAGCTTCACACTCATCTTTGGACGTTTTCTGGTGAGTCTCTTTAGAACGCCTGAATGAGAGGTTACCAAACTCAGTCACGATCTGCCATATTCAGGCAATATGCAAGAAACAGAATAAAGCAAGTCTTCAAAGAGGAAAACAGAGGCAGATGCACAGACCAAAACAAAGACGAGAAATCACATGGACCGAACAAAGATGGAGAGAAAGGCACTGAAAGCATAGTCGTCTGGCAGGCCTGATGATGCTCGCAGCAAATGCTCCCTGTGAGGATAAGGTCTGCCCCTTGCGATCAAATAATTCTTGACCAGGATAGAAATACTCACTTAATTCTCACAAGCTGGGGAAAGAGGTATTATCCCCATTTTACAGAAATATGCCCAAGGTCATACTAATAAGTAGCATAGCTGAAATATGTCTGTCTTCATAGCTTACTCTCTAAGAGGCTACAATAGGGTGACTCATTCTCCCTCAGGAAAGATGCAGTACTGGGTATTCCTTCATAGAAGGAAGTAAGGATGTCTGTAGCTGGAGAGGCAGGCGTGAGAGCAGGTTATGCAGGAGATGAGCTGGAGGCAGCTGTAGCACAAAAAAGAAAAGGAAGCTGGGTGTAGGGTTTGGGTTACCTATGTTCTCAGGCTTTCCTTGTCACTTCCAGCCATCTTGTTCCCACAGTAAGGACCAAAGACGGGAAGGGCTGGCACCCCAGACCAGGAGCATATCAGCAGTGCACAGGGAAGCAGAGAAAGCAGCAGAAAGACATTCCAGGCAGGACCGAGGGGGTGTTTCAGGGGCCACAGGACATTCGCTTATTTGCCCTTAACTTAGGAATGAATTTATTAGGAACTGCACAGATTTACCATAGGTAAGTTTCTTTTTAAATATGGTATGAATTTCATTCCAAACTGGATAAACACGAAAAATGTCCTAGCAAATTAACTTCATTAACATTAAGTTAATTAACTAAAAATTTGAACAAGGGGCATCAGAGAGCTCACCACACATAACCTACCAGGTCACCAATACGGTTCTGCTTGTCTTCCTGCTCTGAACCTGTGGTTTTGCAATTAAATTTAAGAGCACATGTATTTTCATTTATTACAAAAATAGAAAAGAAACACCCTAAGGGTGCCAGATTGAATCCTTTCCCTGTATGCCTGCATATGACTCCCATTATGATTATAATTATAGTTATAATTATAGTTATAATTATGCTTATAATTTGTGTCTCAGAATATAGAATAGAATTTGTAGAGTTTCAAATTACAGACCAAAGGTTCCTGTTTTTCCCTCTATAAATGGCTCTATAGAGCCTATTATTCCATAGAAGAGTAAGAAGATCTCTAAGTGCCCTGTTTCATTTGATAGCTCCATAATCAACGTATGTAGAGAGGGGGCAGAAAAACCACAATGATCGCAACGTTGGAAATAAGGTGAAAGATGTGTGTATATGTAGGAATGTAGGGAAACAATAAAAAAATTGTTCCTATTGCTCAGATCCTAATCACTGCTCACTGGAATATACATGAAATCCTCATAGATTCATTCTGGTATTGTAAAAAAATGTAAAAGATACATATATATCTTTTATATAGATAGATACATACCTACAAAGAGAGAGAAAAACATCAACTATTACACATCAAAGCCCTGGAATCACAGAGGCATCAGTTGTATCGTCTACTTGGTTTAACAGCAGTAGGGAAGATTAAGCCACATCAATCAATCTTATTGTATTAAATTACTGAATTACTTATAGTTGGTGGGGAAGACAGACAGATGTTCATGCCAACAAATCAGACTAGGATGCAGAAAGCATAAAATAAAGGAAAAATATAAGACATTGTACCAATGAAGAAAGTTAGTGAATTCAAAGCAATTTCACCTGAAACAAGGAAAGAAATGATTTTAAAACCATTTATAAAGGAATTTGAGACGGTCGCCATTTATGATGAGCTATAATTTCATTGCGAAATTTTGAAAACATAAAATTTACGGAAAGGCTATTTTGCAATACTAACTGAAATTTATGCACTACTTACTATTACACCATCTTTGTGATCTAAAGTCAGATTACTGTAACTTATTTCATGGGTCGCCCAAACAAATGGGTCCCGAGACCCAGCAGGTCCTATAACGGAGAAAAGTGGAGTCATGCATTAAACACAGAGGTGCACACTAAGTACTTTCTCCATGTCTACAAAGAAACAGGTGCATTTCTCTTCTCTTCCTGCAAACAAATTATTCCTCCGCACATGCATTTATTTATGTATTTATCAATTTGTTATTTATTTATTTTCCCACCATAGAGTCATGGAGAAGGAGAAATATTTTTCTACTCTGGGAAAAGTAACTGTCCGAATCCATGGATAAATAAAACACTCATTTCTAGTGCTGTGGGGACAATATGGAGTGTCAGGAGACTGAGGGGAAAATGGAGACTCTGCGCCCAGGCCAATAGGCAGCCATCACCCAGATCCAGCCAATTATAGCCATGTGGGAGTGAGAGCCCTGTGTTGCCAGATCTTTCTATTTTACAAAAGCAGTAGGATATACGGATTTTCATGAAAACAATCTGTTTTTTAAAGTTTGGGTCAAATTTTCAAACAAAGTTCCACTCAGGACAAAATCAACAATTCCTAATACTCAAATGGGGTTTCTGGGTCAACAGATTGCCATCTCTCAGATATTGTTGATACCTAATTTTTCTAATGCATTTCAACAATTGCAAACTAAATTTAATTACAGCTGTTCAATTGTTTCATTCCAAAAAATTCTTCTCTTTTGTTAAGATAGGAATTGGTTTTGGTTCTTTTCAACTATGTTATTTCTGACTAAGACTACGCTTCTAAACACAGACCTATTTATTTCACATGCTAAAGAAGATAAAAAGAATTCTGAAAGCAGTGAGTCATAACAGAAGTCACGGTTATGTCCTGTCGAGCCTCTACCACCATGTTTCAGAAGAGAAGTGCTGTCAAAAGTACCCAACGTCATCTAAAGCCATCCACCTGGGAGAGGTTCTTTCTAAAAACAAACTCCAAATGGACTGCTTGTTTTAGACTTAGAAATAAGTGCTTTTATAGAAATGCGTGTTATTGCCATAATCTACTTGATTTCTAGTTCCTAGAGACGAGAATAAGAGGACAAATAGAACAGCTTCTACGTGAGAAGTCAAATAAGTACTTTTAGAAGCCAAGAAGCAGCTGCGATGTTCTTTCACTTGATGGCCCTCTCGTTTAGAGAAGACCAGCTGAACATCTTCCACGCGTCAGCTACAGTTCTAGCAGTGACCATGCCCACTGTGTTCCCTAGTGTCACAGAGCTTCCTCTGGTTGGAGAAACAGACATTAAATAACCAACTATACCAGTTTAATTTATTTTATTAAAATTATCATAAACGCAAAAGTATAGGATGATATTGGAATATATAACCACGGTACCTGATCTGTTCTCTGAGGATGATGTTTGAGCTGAATTCTGAAGGATGAGTGTTCTAGAAACACTCTGTGAAAATGATATGGCGCCTCCTGGGGGCAAGAATGCAGTTTTATGAGAGACACGACGTATAAATGCAGGAATAAAGGGTCTTAGAAGAACTGGGTCTTAACATGAACCTCTTGGTTACCTCTGGAAGGAGAATGAGGGAGGATAAGTCCAGAGGAGTTAAAGCAACTCTTACTTTTTCTTTTATTTCTATAGTTTAAAATATGTTGTAGGGGAATATATTCACATTTTGCTTATTTTAAAAATAAAAAGAAGCGATACACACTACTGTTTGTCCTTGAGGGGGAGATGTCATTATAATCCTACACAGTGAGGGACTGGATGATTCAGATGAAAATTGTCCTGTCACCTAGTTTTAAATGGCGTTAATCATTTGTAACAGCCAACTATTATTTCCTGACCATTTTATGTAAATATTTTTTCTTTACTTGTTTTCTTTCTTTCTCTTTTAATTAATTAATGAATGACTAGTTTTTCACTCAGACATGGAAATGTACTCTCTCTATTCACAGTTCATGCCCAGGACAAAAAGACGTTCTCTTGGCCATCCCACTTTTCATCCATACACTTTCAAATCGGCTCGTTCCGGAAAGCTTGATTTAGGACCAACTATGTGAAGCTGAGCTGAAGGGAACTTCCTTCATACTGAATTGTCTGACTTCCTTCTCCTCTCATTTCAAACCGTATGCATCATCATGCATAAAACTTATCAAGCATGCTGCCATATTCACAACACAGGTCTAATATGCAGGTCTCTTGGGTGCCACAACCACACACTTCGAGCCTAACATCTACCTGCCTCTCCGCCAACCTTTATTTTCCTATACGCCTGCTCAGTGCTGTGTACTCCATCACACCCCCCTTGCCATTTATCTCTTGCCATCTCAAACCTCTGTGATAAGGAGGCTAACTTTCTTCCTAATTCCAGATTACAACCGTAAGGCATCTATTAACAAACACTTAATAGATTTTTAAGCAAGGTATTCAAGGTCCAGTAAGATTCTGATTTGGTACTCATGGCAGGCCCGATAATTTATTTCTATTATGAACTTGCGTTTCTTCGGCATATTTTTTCAGCTGGATAAAGCCGGAAACTAGGAACCAGAAGGCTCAGGTACAAGTCCTGGCTTCTCCATCTGGTTGAAGTGTAACATCAGGCGACTCACCCAGGCCCTCCAGATCCCCGCGTCCTCATCTACAAAGGCTGATAGAGCACGCCAGTCTTTCTACGTCACAGGGCTGCACTGAGCCTCATCCTTAGTCACTCCCTCCCTCATTCTTGGTCTCGGTTTAAATATCACTACCTTATGAGGACCTTCTCTGACTTCCCAGATGAGGAGCAAGGACTCTAAAATGCATATTCCCATAGCACCCTGCATTACTTCTTTAAAATTCCCATTATTCTTATAATTGCTAGTTCAGTGCTGGTTTTCTCTTCCCACCCTGAAACACCCTGTCAGCTCCATGAGGGCAGGGACTGTGCTCTTCCTGTTCAGGACTATCTTAGTGTCAGTAAATATCAGCTGATGGAATCCTGAGTAACGTAAGTGAAAGTGCTTTTTAGGCAAGAAGCTGCTACTACAATTGTTATTGTTGTTACTACTGGCGGCAATAGTAGGAGTAGACGTAGTTGTAGTAATTGAATCATCATCAGCATTGTCACCATCAAATGTGTGGCAGAAAGAGAACCACAAAATAATATTAAATATTATCAATATTCATTGTAAACTCTTCCTCTTTCTCCCCTCCATCCTTTTAACCGATAGAAACACGTAACTACATATATGATTAAACGGCCATATACACGGAGCCCACAAGGATGGATAAGAGTACAATATTTTGCTTCTCATGTATCAATGCTTGAAACGCACAATGAGCCCCCACCTGGAGAAAGATCCAAAAGAAAGAAAGAAGGTGTGTTCTCACGCTGAAGTACATGAAAATCCCTTCTCCAAATTATGTGGGCAGGGAATACGAAGAACTATAAAAGCAGCCCTTTCTGAGAAGAGGATTTTTAACCGAAAGCAGAAGAGAGTGAAGAAAATAAAATTCTCCAGGAGGAAGAATCGGTTCTCTGTTCCCAAGATGAGGCTGCTTAATTGTTCCCCCTAAAAGAGCAGGGAAACGGAAATAGTGCAAACGCCGTGGAGTGGCAGAGATGCTGCTCTTGAGAAGGTGACATGGTTTTGAACAAGAATTATTGATATTTAGGGGCAGGGAGGGGGACAAAGCAAGAGAAGGTGCCAGAGTGGTCCACCAAAGAAAAGGAGTTTATGGGGCTTTATGAGGCGCTCAGAGCAGATGCTAAGTCCAGAAACTGCACAGGCCAAGACCTGATGGCCCATGCCCTGACCACCTCCCAGGACTCAGGCCCCTTCTAATCCCATCGCCTCATGTTTGCAGAGGTGAACTTCGTTAAGGAAGTACCTTTATTACACCACGCTGCTCGGAGAGCTTGCAGATGCAGAACAGACTACCTATTAAAGATAGTCCTTCCCAGGACTCAGTAAGGTACTCAGTTAAGTGAATTATGATCGTGACCACCCACCCCCAAATAACTCAGGCCTTTTGGAAGAACATTTTTATAAGATTTAATGCGACAACAAAATTCTTCACAGGTTCAATACTGCTGGCATGCCATCACCTGTGTGTGCATTCATTCACCAGAAATTTACCAAATCACTAAGGTGTGGCTGAAAAAATGCTAGGTCCTGGGAATACAGGATGGAGGAAAATACTATCCCCAACTCCAAGACAATAAATTTGGGCAGATCTAGAGCTTGCAGAGCTGTGGATTTCCTTGTATAAAATAAAAGTCAAAGACCTTTGCTGGATGAGTTTTAAAAATGGCATTGTACCGCACCTGGAGGCAGGCTGGAGCACGTCCCTGGGGCTTGTTGACATCCACAGCCACCAGCTGCCACCCGCCAGCAGCGTCTTCATGAAACATCTTCAAGACAAAGAGGGAGATGAGTCAGAGACACTTAATATGGAACATTGAGAACTCCAACTTTATGTCTCCAGCTTTTAATATTTTTTTATGTTATCAAAGATTTGTCCTCTTACGGATTTATTTTTAGAACATGAGTCATTCCAATTATGTTCATTTTAACCCTGAAAATTTAAGTGAAATAGTAATAATAACAATAAGAAGAATGATCAGAGCTTGTATTTATTGGGCACTTGCTGTGTATCTGGTCCTTTATGCCTCACATATGCTTTGCATATAATTGCCCAAATATTCTCCATAAGACTGTAAAGTAGGTATTCTATCACCATTATACTGATTATCATATATTAGATCTGGGAGAAATAGAACATTAGAATTCCAAAGCATTGCGTCTGGTATGTTTTTACTAGAAGTGGTGAATTTTTATCTTTATTTAGTGGACATTCCTCACTGAGCCAATAGAAAAATATTCTCAGGATAAATAATATAAGAAATGTGCATGTAGTATAAGGAAAGAGGGTGATGTTATTTTAACGGTAGGAGACTGACATATCACTTAATAGACTTGGTGAACTTATTTTAACTAGGTCACAATTAATCCGCTCAGCAAAAATTTTATGTACATATTTATGAAGGGAAAAAGTATTTTGTTTTTCCTTAAAAGATGAACGTGATGAAATTCAGGATAGTATAAGATACTAAACCTGACAGTCACTGACCCGGCTGCTCAGCTGATTGAAATGCCTAGGTTATTATCTTACTGCATGTTCTACCACCTCAAAAATTAGCTATCTGTCAATACTACATTCAGCTGGAAGACATTTCCCACTTATAAGTATTTTCCCACTAACATATTTTGTTTCCGATTCCTTGTGGGGGGGGGGGTGTGTGTGTGTGTGTGTATGGAGGTGGTAGTGATAGGAATTAAGGATTTTATTTCTCTAAGAAAGGGCACTAACTACAAGCATTCACTGTTTCGTTCTCGCCCAAGGTCGCTGTTTCATACATTTAAATAAACATTTTCTTTGCAGTACTTATCTATGTCCTCGTGTTAGTCTGACCCTGTGTTCAGAGGGGTAATTGTGGATGGAAATAGGACATGACACAAAGATCCCATTACCTAGGGTTTATAATGGTAATTTCAAACTCCTGGTAGTCATCTGCAGAAAGAAAACGTGTCCTCTATAAAATACGTGAGGCAGTGGGCGACAAGCACCGAAAGCCACAGGCCATATATGAATTTACTTTTAAAATGACAAAATGGAGGTGTGCATTTACACGAAGATTCTTTGATCAAAGACGCCAATTACAAAGCAGTTTCCTCAGCTGTCCATTTATAGGATTCTGATACCCTTTAGAGTGAATTTTAAAAGGTATCTTTAGTGGCAAAATTAAGCACATCCTTTAGGAACAGGCTCATTCTGAGAATACATACATTGGTTGAAATGCAAACCTGCTAAAGTGCCTTTTACAGTTCCTGTCACAATTCTGGGAGTCTCCTTTCAAGGAGAAAAGACAAAAGCAGTCCCGTCAGTCACCAGCTGAAACCCCTCCGTGCACACATCCCGTGCTCTCTTATCCTGGCACAAAGATTCCTGCGGCATATATGTGCTTTGATCAGTAGCAGACTAATTTTCTCTGTTAAATTATTTCTTCCAGTAGACCAAAATCAAATGAATCAATTTAAATGTTAGTAAAAGTGTTGTCTCAAGGTCACTTCTTTGTATGAAATAAAGCGAAGGAAATGCAAACATGTTCAATTTCTCTTTAGTTCCCCGAATTATAAAATGCCATTTAGATTAGTTAATATAACAGTAGCTATGTGAGGCAGACGATGGGATATCCGAAACCAGGAATCCCCAGGAACTGAAGTCCTTAAAGGAGTATGGCAGGGGCTGCCAGTTGTCCTGCAAAATCTATTCTCCCTGTCTTCCAAAGTAAGAAAATTTTTACACGAACACTGGGTCACCAAAAAGAAAAAGGACTAATTCTTTTCTTTTTTTGAAGCTCATCTTGATCATGTAATTACATACTGCCCCATGAGATATAAGCAGAAACTTTCTCTTTCTTTCCATTCTTTTCCTTCCTGCTTTCTGGAATAGGGATGTGAGGGTTAGAGCTACAGCAGCCACCTTAGTCCACAAAGCAACTTTAGGAATGAAGGTTATGCAAGGTGGAGCAAAAAGGTGGAAGGAATCTGGATTTGCGGCACTACGTCCACCACGGCAACCTTGAATGGCCTCCAATAACTTTACATGAGAGAGAAAGGAATGCTGTCTCACATAAGCCACTTGTTTGGGGCTTTTTGTCCCTTGTAGCTGAACTTAAGTAATACAAGTGGCATCAGTTTGAATGTCCAATGATTTATTTCACTTTAAAGATGTAAGTTTCGTTTCCCCTCTCAGTATATAATTAATACAGTTTTACTATTAAATACTTAAAAATGTGGCTGAGCTGTAAAAAATTCTTAAACTCAACACCCAGAGACAACCACCTCTAACATTTTAGAGTTAACCTTCCAGGAATGTTATACACACACACATACACAAAAACATGAGCCCATTTTTTTCATTAATATGTTGTCTGAATATTTTCATGTCAACAAATTTAATCATGATTTAATGGCTTGCATTTATTCTAAGTTCATAATTTATAACCAATAACTTATTGCTAGGGTTCATATTATTTTTTTAAATCAAAATGACTCTATAAACATTCTTGAATGTATATCTTTGAGCACTGCCTCAAATTTTTCTTAGAATAAATTCCTAGAAGTGGAATCTCTTGATCAAATATAGTTTCTAATTTGATACATATTGCCTAACTTTTCTAGAAAGGATATTTCAATTTACACTCTTAGTAAAAATGTATGAGAATGCCCTTTTCTCCACCTTACAACCAACAAGAATACTCTTTTTTCAGAAAAGAGAAGTTCTCATGGGGCCAGAACAAAGACAGTGTGTTGACAGCAGGGCCCGTAATGACTAAATTAAAAAGAAGAAGGATCTCAGTGAGTAAAACTGAAGGCTCTTACAGCTGATCAACCTGGTTCTAAGTCCCAGGTCCACCACCTACCAGTTATGTAACATGCGGTAAACTAATTAACTTTCCAATCCTTGTCATTTTTTAATCTGCAAAGCAGAAACAATAATAGTACCTACCTCACAATATTATTGTGAAGATGAAATATGATTGCTTGTAAAGCCATTAACACATGATTAATGCAGTTCTCAATATCTGTTAATCATTGTAATAAGACGTTATGAATTAGTGGAATATGACCAATGACAACATGAGTGAATTTCCATGAGCTCTCTCCTGTTAGTACAACCATTTGGGAACCCATAGAGCTTTCAGTCTTGAGATTTATCTCAGGCTTGTCTGTTTGAAACTGCCAGGGTTTTACCAAGGGTCACTTGATTTACAAAGTAGTTAAGGATGCTTTTGGGATGGTTCTACTGTAGACCACATTTCATCATCCTCATCAACAATAATAACAGATTATTTAATGGCGGGGGCAGAGAAAGAATCTTGGTAACTAGGCTAATCACTAGCAACTGAAATAAAATTCCAAACTCAAGAAACACACATACATATAATAATGTAGAGAAAATCTAAAATTTATTTTGAAATTCTTACCCTCTTTGAGTTCTTTCAAAAATCAATCATTTAAAAAAATAGGTAATAGTCATTATTATATGAAATAATGAAAGTAGACACTTGACTAGATTTCATTATTATATGATATATTCACTGACTCAGCCTCACAAAACATAATTCTCATTTATGGCTTCCCATGGTGACTGTATTATTCCATTACTATGGTTTCTTATTGAAGGAGCTGACTATTGTACCGTGCTAGAAGAGACCTTCCCAGAATCTGCCTTCATTAAATTGCTTTCTCACATATTTTAATGACGTATATTCACATGGAAATCAATGGTTTTGAAATGCAGTAAACAAATGTTTACTAAAGTATTGTCCTTGAGCATTAAGTTGTACATAGTCTTTTATGGTGGATAAATTCTTTCCATTTTTGATCATGTCTTCTTTTCTTCTATGCCTTTCTGCCTTTTAACCCAGCATTGAACATTTATACAGAAATTGCTTAGGAGCTCTAGAAACCCATATTCTAAGAATGTCAATGGAACCACAAAGGAGGAAGCACTTATAAGTGTGCTTTTATCCTACAACAACTCTACCCTTATCAATCCTCTACCTTAATTAGGGGATATTAATTCAGAAAACCTGGGCCAGCAAGCATGCTCAACCAGGGATAATGACAGACCCAGAAATGATTGCTCTCTTGAGATAATCAGATTGTCCAATTTACCAATCCCTCAATATGAACCATTGGACCATGAGTCATATATAAAAGTTAGGTATGTATTGCTTGCCAGAGCCCGCCTGGTGTCTCTCATCACCCTACAGAAGAAAAACATGGCCGTGTGGGGCCCTAATGGTTAGCAGTTCTTCCAGTTCTACCGCAGGCAAAGTGAGATCAGCTCATCCCTCCCATGAACCCGCCTAGATCAGAATACCACTTGACTACCCACAAATATGTGAGGTGAAGCGTCTAAGGAACGAGAGGAAATGTATGGACTAGGGAGATGCTACATCCAGGATATTTCTTCTTGCACATCTGCACATCCCAATATCCAATTCTAGGGCAACACCCTAAGAACTTGTGGCATGGGTAGTCCTGTTGTGGACTCACACAGGGCGCCATTATATCATGGATGTTTGAATCTCTTGCACTATAACCCAACATATACCTGAGCATGTGGCAAAATGACCCACGTCTACCAATTACGCAGGTACAAAAGCCACCGTCCCCACCAGAGTTCAGGAGAACTAATGACTACTAATTGAAATTTTCCACATCATTTTCCTTTTGTTTTCCTGTTACATGTTGTGTTATGATCTCCATAAGACCTTTGGCATTAATTTTTCTGTAATTTGTTTCTTTGCTGTGACTCAGAGGCAGGCTGCTTTGTTATTAAGAAAAAAACAAAACAGTTCTCATCACAGACTCTCTTTTCCCTTTGAACAGTCCACATCAGAACCAATTCCTACTGAATTATTGCCTAAGATGTCGGAAAGCCCCTTCTTTATCCTGTTAACGGGCATAATTTTCTTTCTACACACAGAGCCCTCCTGGAAAGTCCATAGACTTAGAGATATCAACAAGCCCACCAAGCCTGGGACCCTCTTAGTCCTTCTGTGAGGATAACATATAGAAAAAGTGCAAATGTCCCATATACCAGAGAAAGGCAAAAACTGACTTCATTTCTGAACACCTGTGTGCTTTACAACACAATAACCATCTTTATTTTATTTCCTCAAAGCCTATCTGCTTTATTGGAATTAGAAACTTGTGATTTAGTATTTTAAACCATTTAACAAGTGGTCCTTGCGCACAGAGTTCTGTCAGATTTTGCAAACGTAACAGAATCACAGCAAATGATGTCTCTCCCTTCCACACACACAAAGCATCTAGGCCACTTGCCCAGTGGCTGGTGAGGGGCTGGGCGGGGCCTGACAGCCTGTTGCCAGGCAGCCCAAGTGGTGTTTTACCAAGAGGCTGCTGCAGGAGCTTCGGTTGCCTAGCAACCGTGTCTTTAGCCGCCGCATTTTTCTTAATGAAGGTTTTTCACAATTCTCTGTATGATTACCTCTCCTGAATACCTAAACCCATTACCTCTGAGTTACCAACTTATTCCTCCTGATTAAGTACAATTTTGCATCAACACAATTTTGTACAACTTTTTTCACAGTCTTTTCACTTTTCACTTTCTATTATAACTGCTGGCTGATTTAGTGGTGCTTCCAAACACTACCTTTCCAGCTGTGGTTTTATAAATAAGAGTTACTTAAGAAGCATTATATGGTTTCAAAGACATTTTAGGTCATCTCCCAGGAACACTGAATGTAAATTCTGTGTTGTGTTCATAGTTCTATGTTCTATTTAGTTCCCCATGTCGAGAGCAGAAAACATGCCCTTTGAGAAGTTATCACTCAATTTAAAAGACACGTCAGAATGGACTTGGACCTTTATTATTTCTCATAGTTTATTAAAAGAGATGAGAGAAGAAATAAGAACTAAATGTGGTTGATTCTTAGAAGGCTTTCCTACACGACATCTATGATATAACCTATATAACATTTAAAAAAATATTTCATGGAAGTTTGAAAGCTGTTTGTCAAAATTGAATAATATCAATATTATTCATCTGTAATGAATTGGCTAGACATTTCAAACTCTTACAACATCATAAAGATGCTGCATGAGGCCTTTTCAAATATTAGCATATTTAATAGCATTTTAGCATCTAATTACTAAAAGTTCAATTCAAAGATTTTCAAGGTAAAATGGCACCTTGGATCTTTCACAGATACCTTTGTCCCAACAGATCTGTCTAAGTGTTTACAAACTTACATTAAATTTTTCTTAAAATTTAATATTAATAGTTACAAGGCATTAAAACCATTTCATTCTTGATTCTGGAATTTTTACTTTCTGTCTCTTTTATAAAGATTCATACTAGAAGAAGATATATAAACCTGCCCTTCCTCTTTCTAAACACCAAAAGAACCCAAAAAACAAAAACCACACACTCACAACAAAACCAAAAATAAAAACAAAGACAGTGGACCTGAATTGCCCTCTTACGTAATAACTGTCCTGCTGCTTTTAGCCAAACTCGAAGACACTTCCAATTTCCTAGGAGCATTGGGGGACCCTGCTGAAGATGCGGCGATTCCTCAAAAACCACAGGCAGGCATTTGAACTTGAGAAGTCTTCCTCATGACTCACTGTACTGTGATTGTTTCACTCTGAATGACATATGTTGTCCATTGCAAACACTCTAACCCTATACACAGGCCCTCTGACGGTGAGCACAGACATGCCCCTGGTCGAGTGAGCTTCCTCCTCACCCCCCGATACTGTACCTGTGTGGTGGCTGTGGAAGTGGTGCTGCTTCTTGATCCCCACATTTGTTGAAATTGGACCCTGATTTCTGCAAACGTTTCAATGATGACAGCGATAAACACATTCTGAAAGAAAATTACAAACCATATTTACCAAAGACTGGGAACAAGGGAGTGGAGGGAAACAGAAAACAAATAAAAGATCTGCAGAAACTGTCAGAAAACCGAGATTTCATTAGGATGCAGTTTTACAGTACCTTAACAAGCCAGGCAAGGAAGAATATGAGAGTGATGAAATAGAAGTAGGAACGCCAGCGGGGAAAGCTGTCAATGGCTCTGTACATGAGGAACACCCAGCCTTCCTGGGAGGCAGCCTCATAGACCGTGAATATGCTGGTGCCTGTCAAGAGACAGGAGAGCAGATTGAGTTACAGTGGACTTTTGAAATGAGAAAACATTTTTCAGAAACCAATTAATATTTATTCATGCTCATTTTCTCAATGACAGAAGCTCTTCTAAAGGGACTAATATTGCATGCAACATTGTATTGTTCTTATACTTAGGATTTGGATAAAGTTGTTTCTGACTTCAAGCCATGGCAATTTCAATATCCCAGCAATAAAAAAACTTTATATCATTAGCGATTAGGTGCATTTAACAATGTGGAAAAGGAAACCAATATTCAAATCAAGTGAAGATATAATAAAATATAATGTCTACAATGTAAGCTTGCCTCTTGGGGCTTAACACTTTCTGTGTGCTGAAAAGCACTTGTAGTTTTAGCCAAAATGAAATCAATCTGGGAATTGGGTTTCATTTGAAATCTCTCTCTCATAGGAAGACTGAAGTATTGCAGACTCCAAAAATCAGTATGTTGGAGCCTGTCTTTGGATTCCACGCTGTTTGCTAAACACCAAAATGTAACATAGTAAATCATCAAGTAGTATTTCGATTTTCCGGGAGAGTTGTCTCATTGAAAATACTACTGATAAGGGAAAGAAGAAAAGTGAACAATATGTGGGCAGACTTCTGAATACGTGGTTAAGAGGACCTAACATGCCATTCAGAGGAAAGACAGTGGTTAATCCTTGCAACATCATAACGTATGTGCTATTATTTCCCCATTTTACAGATGGAAAAACTAAAGCACATAAAGGGTAAGTGATTTGTCTAAAGATGCACAGATAATAATAGGAGAACTAGATTAACCGAGTCATTCTGGAACAAGGTCCTGCATATTTAACTGTGATGGTAACATGCCTTCTGACATCCTTTCTGTGGCTTAGTTTCCCCATCTGTAAAATGAGGTAATAAATAACCCATACCTCATAGTGTTGTGAGGATTAGATGATTTAATTTCAATAAAGCATTGGCATATGGTGAGTACTTAACCAATTTTAGGTATTATTATTATAAAAATGGAAAATAGTTGCTTAATATTATTTTGTGAGAAAACATATAAATAATATAGTGCTGAATTAAAGTTGTTTATAAAACAAATATGATACAGCTTGTTATTCATAAAACTGGTAAACATTTGCACTTCAATAAATTACACTGCTATAAATGAGTTAAATTATTATAGGATATAAAACCAACATCCACCCATATATGTTCTAATCACACAGAAATTTAAAACTAGAATATGCATACAATCAAATATCCAAACTAAGAAGGGGGTTACTCAGGTTGGCTGATGACTGACTATCTCTCTGGGCCTGTGCATTCAGGAAGAGTAATGAGAGCATCAATGAATACCAAAGCACGCAGAACAGCGAAAAGCCTGCAGTAAACGGGGACACGTGGGAAATAAAGAGGCTTGAGAGAACAGCTGAGAGAAAGGAGGAATGGGCATTCCTATTTGGTGAATGCCTATGATGCACTAATCTGTGCTAAGTAGTTATATAAAATATAACTTCGTATGTGTACTGCCTCTCATTTTAAGAATCATATTGTACACACTGGTATGTCGTTGCCATAACAACTACCATTTGTAAAACACGCCCAGTTTAAGGTTCTTTTACATACTTCAATGCTAAGGAAATCTCTGTGTAATTAGGCGGGTGGATGGGGAGGCGGGTAGAAGGGCAGATATTAACAAGCACATTTTACAGAAAAGGAAAGTGAAGGTCACTAGTTAATGAACTTGCCTGGGATAGAAAGTGATAAAGCCAGAAACTGAACCCTCACAGGTCCAGGTCTTTAACCCTTCTTTTCTTTGCCATGTTACTTTTATATTCTCTTGCTTGAGACTGAGACTTTAAAAAGAGCTTGTTTTCTCTTATTATCCTTAATTTGAATGAAGTCTATTTTTTTCTGAGGGTCTATGATGGCTAAGTTTATAGTGCAGTGAGGAACTCATGCAAGAAGACAACTTTAAAGAGAAAAATTCTGAAAAGAACAGCGTGTACAAAAAATAAAATGCCAACAGAAATAACCATTTCCATTAATGATTCATACGTACTAAAAATGTTCATTTTTGCTTTTGTAGTGTGAATATGAAAGACAATTTTAACATAAAACAAGTCATTTATGTCCCTTTTCTTCTACTGATTTGAACTAAAACAGAAAAGGGGCTAGAGAAATCCATTACGAATTACCATTAAAGTGTAATAGCTTTACCAATTGAGCATTTACAGGTAAAATCATGGGACTGTCAATATAAGATTAAATTTGAAAGGAACACTGAAAATTATCCTGCTCTAACTCGCCCGTCTCTTTCTTTATTACATCCACAGGAAAGATGCTATTTGGAATTAAGTAAAGAATAGTGCATTCAATGAGCAATCTCGAAGCTTTTACTTCATTTTTCCTAATTTGACACAGAAAAAAGAAAAGAAGTAGGACCTCGCAGTGCAGCTCAAAAAGCAGGGTTTGTTGATACAGAGAGATGAGACATTTGTGAAAATGTAACCAAAAAATGCCCGAGGAGAACGCCGACTCCTGAAAAAAGTGTTTATATACGAACTACATATATACGAACTACAGCGGCTCAAAGGCTTTGAAGACGTTACGAAGAGTTGCAGGAGCAAAGACAATTGAATAAGACAGTCCTTCCTCATCACTTTTCTACTCCCGAGTTGCAAAACATGAAAAGAAAATCACTTTCGAAAAAATTTTCCAATTGCTGACCGATATTTAAAACGGCAAAAATCAAATTTACTATCCTTATTTTCTTTCGGAAGTAGGCAACCCTGAGAAAGAAATCGTAGCCACTCAAACTTATTTTGCACATCCTGCTCTCTCTGACTGGCCCCCCACGCCCCCAGCGCCTCTCTCTGGTCCTCTTAGCTGTCCCCTCTGCGCTGTCCCAGCCCAGCTCACTTCCTTTGCCCTCAGTCTCCTCAGGGAGCCCGGAGCTCACCTGCCTCACGTCGCTCACCACACTGACTTCTGTCACCCTGTCTGTCTCCCGAAACACTCTAAGTTAAGAGGACTCTAAGTTAACACTCTATCTTTCACTTCTGACCTGGCATTGAGAAGCACTCAAGAAATGTTGATACATTAAATAATATCATAGTATTAAAACATATGAAGGCCTTTCTCAAATATTTGCTTTTCTATCAATTCTTCCTCACTGTGAATACCGCACAGATAATTTGGAAACAAAGAGAAGTATTTAATAATTGACTTTGTTTTGCTGATTTTCAAAATTCACTTAGAACACATATACATATATAAACTTAAAAGTCCATGCTACACATAAACAAAAAAGTCTTCCCATATTGTTTGATCCAGCATGGGAAATCTCTAGAAAATATTATATTGATACATACAAAATATTTTCTCTAGATACACTCCAGAATACTTTTACTCCATTTTAATTTTGAAACTAAAATTTCTAGCCAAAAAGATCACACTTTCTTTGTTAAATGAATCATGATTCTACAATAGCACCCGGGACTAGAACACATTTTCTTCCTAGAGAACAACAAGGCCTGCTCCAGAAATCTCTCTGGGAAGCTCCGGAACAGCACCGTTTTCTTAGACCCCAACTCTCAAAGCACAAATTCAAGTTGTATAAGAAACAA
Organism: Equus asinus; assembly: GCF_041296235.1. Classification (NCBI taxonomy): domain Eukaryota; kingdom Metazoa; phylum Chordata; class Mammalia; order Perissodactyla; family Equidae; genus Equus; species Equus asinus. The sequence goes on from NC_091800.1 coordinate 74,063,419, forward strand.
AGTCACCATAACATTACTCGGCTCATCAATTCTCCTAATTTCATTCATCCTTACTGACCTCTTCCATTGGTTTGATTCATCAGATGAGAAGACCCACAAGTCTACATTTAGAAAATAAATCCCTTGGAACTTTCTACAGGCTGCATGTATTCAGATATAGTAGAGGATATTTTTTTTATAGCTCTGAACAAAATTATATTCCAATCTGTTTCCACTATCTTTAGGACTATATTTAACGCTTGGCTGTCTTCTGCTGACTCTTTTTTTGTGAAAAAAAGTGAGAAACTGATTGTGCCCTGGGAATACTCCCTTTTGTTTCTTCTTGACATAGGGTACATAATGCCATTGAGTTGTTCAACTTTGAAATAACGGGGCCACAAAATTTTGATGAGATTTAAAAACAAGTTACTAACCTGGGGTCCCAGCATTGAATTCCTCTCCAAACACAAAATATCTACTTATTCTAATGATGCTGATGCTCGATCTATCGTGAAAGAATTTGGGAAGTTAAAGTTGGTGATGTAGGCTTGAGATTGTTGAAAAGAATGAGTAAGTACACCAGGCCTTAGTCTGAACAATAACCTTCACCCCACACTCAGAATTCCCAATAGAATCTAGAGGTTCCTTTTAGGACAATTCATGCTATCCTCTCTCTCAATGTTTGGATCCTCAGATCAATTTTCCTGAATTTTAACCCCTCCGGCGATACACACCACCCCCTGAGGCAGCCCCATCCAAGGTCAGGCAAGAACCCATCCCATTGGATGCTGGCTATGGCTCAGTCCCTTTTGAATCTGCTCTTGGCTTTGCAAAGCACAGCAAGCTACAGGAGTTTGGAAGTAGTCCCTATAGCACCTTGAGGGAGTCAGCCTTCATTCTACCTAGGTCATCCTGCTACAGATACTTGTCTTCTTATCTGGTCCATTAACCTTCCCAACCTGATGCACTTTTTATGAAACTGATCTGATTGTCTGGCTTCATTTCCCACCTGGGAACAGAATCTCAGTGTGGGCAAAATGACAACATTTTTGTCACTCAAGAACATCAATCTCCCTCAAACTTTTCTAAGTTGCTCTTTCTGTTCCCCCAGCTGACTCTGATTGGATCTTATCCTTTTCAGACTTTATCCCTACTACATTCCAGTGTGAGCATCCCTTTTAGTTGGAAGAGAAAAGAAAACTACATGTTCCTCCACCACTACACATGAATGGCTGTCATCTACTGGTGCCTCAATGAACTGCTCTTAACCAGCAAGTTTCACTGTGGAAGGATATAATTCTCAGCCTAAACTCCAAACGGACGCTTATTTTCTCAACTACAGTTGCAATGACTAAATCTCCAACCCTGAAAGGTGGTCAAACAAGAGAACACATGTAAAGAGCTTGATCTTTGCACATTTCCATTGTTAGAAATACAATCTGTTGAAGATGTGGTGAGTGTGCTTCCCTGGTTTCCATTTGTTTTGTTATGTTTGGATATATGCAACTTATCTCCAACTAAATGTTATTTTTAAACTCTACAACTACTCCATAGAGCAATATTCTTATTAAGCCACAGGACTAATACAAACACAGAACTTTGCTTAGTTTGAGAAAGAATTCACTGAAGCCACTTAAAGGCAGGTTGTCCTGTCAGTTTGACTTTAGGTAGAAGTCACTGTTGTTTAAATTCTAATGTGTCAAAGATAAATAAGTTCGCTCATCTAGGGGCACCACTGGTTAGTTGACACTCTAAGCCAGACACTCTAATTCCTCAACTTTGGCACTGGGGACATTTGGGGCTGGATAACGCTTTGTCGTGGGGGCCTGTCCTGAGCATTGCAGCATCCCTGACCTCCATCCACTAGAGTCAACAGCACCTTCAACCCCCAATTATGACAACCAAAAATGTTTGTGGACATTGCCCAGTATCCCCTGGTAGGCAAATCACCCCTGGTTGAGGACCACTTTTCTAACCTGATCGTCTCCCTGATCCTGTGACTTTTGTCCTGCAGGGCCTTAGCTCTGGGCCTCACATATGACTGCATTTATTAAGTATTTTTAAACTGAATTGAACTTCCTCATGTAACACAGGGGAAAATGGAACAATTGTGAGGCTTATCAAAATCTATCCTTTGGCTTATTATGAACTGTTTGGAGGTTAAACAATTTCAGGCCAAAGAAGAGACCTAAAAATGCATTTTTGGACTATATTTACAATAGTCTACACGTGAATTTGACATTTTATTCATCTTTAAAAATTTTTGAAGGCTAAAAGCCTAGATCCTAAGACATCACTGTTTACACAAAATATTTGCCACACAGTAGACAGCTCAATAGTATCATTACATTAATATTTATCAGTTTTTTGTTTCAACAACTGCACATTGGAAGATAAATCTTATTTCGTTTTTACTTCCTGCAATATTATAAGATGACTGTCTGTACATACCTGTATCCCAGGGAGAAATATCTTAGTTTGCAGAATGAGATATTACAAATATATTAAGTTTTAAAAAGAAAAATCACATATTTGAAATGAAATAAATGGCAGAAAATTTTCCTCACGGAAAATTACAGTGCTACTTTGTGAATTATTCCAAGACAAACCACAAACACATATGTTTTGCAAGTTTTCCAGGTTTTGCAGCTGAATCAAAATGAGGCATTCAATATATTAACGTACAAAACAGAGGAAAACGGACTAATCTGTAGTCCATGTTCATGACTCTAATTCTGTCTGGACCACAAAACAGAGTGTTGAGTAGAAACCTGCTAAGTGGCTCATGACACATGTGGGTGCAGTCAACAATGGAATCTAAATGGCCACAACCAGATTCCAAACAGCTTGGCGGCTTCTCTAACTCAACCATAACCTGTAGCTTGAGGTCACCTGTTGAAGACAAAATCTACAATGAAATCATCTTTTGTGTCTGTGATCTCAGTTTCTTTCACCCTCTGGGAATTTGCCCATTCTCTGGCATAAAATCTCTTATACATATTTGAACCACACATTTAAAATATTTTAGCCAGTGGCCAGTGGTGAGATTCACTGTAACTTTCTATAATATGTTTTTTTTTCCCGCCACACTGCTCCACACCACCTCACCCTTTACCTCTTCACATGAACCGTACGCGCAAATCCTGAGAGTTGGATCTGTGCTGATAATAAATTTTAACCAAGCTTGGTTATTATAAAGTAAACCTATTTGTCATGAGGCCATAACAACAAACGCCAGTGAGTGATGTATATTCTTAAGGTGGACATCTGGATTCAACATCATAAATCTCTGTCACTGAGGCTGAATGCATCGGCAAACATGAAATGTGAATAAGGTCAACAGAGCAGCACTAGCAAGAAAGGCCCATCCTGAATCACAGAGGCTTAATGAGCAATAAAACCAGCCAGAATTAAATTACTTGGGATGAAGTCACCTTTCTAATGAATAAAACCTTTATGAACAATGTTTTCTACTCCTTGAAATTACGTTTAATTTTACTAAAATATATTTCTAAAATAATTTAATTAAGTATTTCCCTGGACAGACTGTGATGTAACCTTATGACTATAATAATCTACACACAACTCACCCAACTCAGGGTGAGTTGCTCAACTAAGGATCCACACACATTCAGTCTGATGACTGTCGTGCGGCCATCAAATAACAAAACAAAACAACATTTTTTATTTGCTCTTCAAGAACATGGAGCAAATACAGAGGACTTCTTTTATTCTAAATGCTTTAAAATGTATCTATAAACCTTATATTTTTGAGCTGAATTTTAGTTTAGGTTTGTTTTTTTTTTTTTTTTTTAACAGGTAAGCACTCTGGCACAACCTCACCGCACTGCTGAAATCGCTTTATCTGTTACCTTAAACCTCATCACTACCCACAGCGCTGAAGTTCTGCTATAAGATCAAAGGCCATATAGAAAACAGCAGGTATATATTTATACATATTTTCTAAGTTAAACTTTTTTTATAAGTAATAAAGATTCTTAGTTGGGATGTATTTCTTCAGATGTAGACAATTTCTAAACGCCCAAGTTCTAAATATAAAATACTTCTAAAGAAGGAGAGGTGAAGCTTTAACCAGAGTATTCACAAATGGAAAAAGAACTGTTGACAAGGCCAGATGCTGACATTGGCAGGAAAGTTTAGATATTAAAGTAGAACAGTTCCAAGGACGCTGAGTCCACATGCCAGCTAAAACACTCCCGCCCCTGGTGCCGGGCCATTTCCATGTCGGGTGACTAAGGTAGCAAAGGAGAGGTCGTGACACACACCTGCCATTCCTCTGCCTTTGAGGAGTGTGATTTCAGATCAAAAGAGCTTCTTGGAAATTTATTTTCCATTAGCTGACTTAAAAAAACTATGCTAGGCCCCAATTAGCTTTCAGTTGCCTTTTCTAACAGTCCAACTGTCCATTCCTTCCTCTCTGTGTGACACTGGTCAGCTAGTTAACCATTCTGGGCCTCAGTCTACCATAGATAGACTATGGCAATCATGATACTTGCTGGTCACCCCTAAAACTCTAAATAAATGTTATTTAGTAGCTTTTAATTTCCTCAAAAAACATATCATGCCAGAAATATGGTTTCTTTTAGAGTGTTTTAGCTGTGTCATCCATTTTTGGGTGAGATTTTAGGAACGATTTATTGGAAACTATAATCAAAAGAAATCAAAGCAAAAAGGCCAGAACCTCACATAATTTTTAAGGAGTTAATAGCCATGACATTAGAATTTCATAATAGTCCAAAATTAGAACCAAGTATTTGGAAAAAGATCTAAGACTTTCTTGTCTCCATATTTTGGGACACACACAGTTCCCATCTCTGCATTATCATGCACAAGCAATGAAAATAAGAATTAACTTTAAGATATATTTGGTCAGTCTACCTCAGAATAGCCACAATAGGGAGAATTTGTTTTAATTTTAATAGCAAGGCTGACTGAAATAGTAAATAAGCACAGGATCAAAAGAGCAACCAAGATTGGAAATAAATAACTTGATTTTTTGCTAACAGAGGCATATTAAAATCTAACTCAGGTCTAAGTAGGAAGGAAGAAAGATACCTCAGTGATATTGACCAAATGTAATTTACAATAAATATGAGATAAGAAATACAAATAACATATGGATTTAACTAAATAAAAGTTCTTATTTGTGTTATGATAAATATAAAATTTCCATGATTTACAACGAAAGATTTAATTACATCAATTTAAAAATTGATATGATAATATAAAACTAAAAACAAGGACATGCTCTAATATGCATACTAACATTACAGTTGAATAGCTACAACTAAATACGAAATATTAATTATTAAAAATTTTAAACTATACATGAGGAATTTTTTGTCATATATCTTCACATTGATATATGTATACAAAAATATTTACAGAATTTTTCCTATATTTGCCTGTCTACTTTCTTCCATAAACTCCTAAGGCTAAAAACATGTTTAAAAATGCAGTTTTTCAACTGGTTTAGACTTATTTTTTGGATGTGCCACAGATTCAATTTTAGATTCATTAAGATTATACTAAGACTGAAAAATATTTTGCCTGTATTAAAAGCTGTGTTACTAAGGAAGCAAGTTACTACGTATTCCCACTTGACCAACTTTTCCAATGTAAACCAGAACTTTTCATAGGTGAGATAAGAATATGAGGGAATAGTAATAAATTAACTTTAAAAAAATTAATAGACTTCTTTTTTTTAGCAGTTTTAGGCTTACAAAAAATGGAGCGGATTTTGTACGGAAAGTTCCCATCTATCCCGTCTCTCTGCACACTATCCCCTATTATTAACGTCTTGCATTAGTGTGGTGTAGTTGTCAAAACTGATGAACCAATGTGTGACACCATATTGCTAACTCAAGCCCACAGTTTACAGTAGGTTCACTCTCTGTGTTGTGCAGTTAGATGGGTCTTGACAAATCCATAACATTATGTATCCACTATTACAGTATTACACAGGATAGTTTCACCGTCCTAAAAATCCATTGTGCTCCACCTATTCAACCCTCACCTCTCTCCTCTGAAACCATGCAACCACTGATCTTTTTGCTGTCTCTATAGTTTTGCCTTTTCCAAAATGCCATATAGTTGGAATCATACAGCAAGTAGCCTTTCAGACTAGTTTCTTTCACTTAGCAAGATGCATTTACCATTGCTCTATGTCTCTTGGTGGCCTAACAACGCATTTCTTTTTATTGCTGAGTAATATTCCATTGTATGGATGTACCACAGTTTTTTTAATCTCAAGTTATGCCCTATTGGGGGGCATCTTGGCTGCCTCCAGTTTTTGTCACTTATGAATAAAGCTGCTATAAACATTCGTGTACAGGTTTTTGTGTGGATATATGTTTTCAATTCATTTGGGTAAAGAGGAGCATTGATTGCTCAATCATATGTTAAGATTATGTTTAGCTTTTTTAAAAAAACAAAATGTCTTCCAAAGTGGCTGTACCATTTTGCACTCTCACCAGCAATGAATGAGAGTCCCTGTTGCTCTAAATCCTCACCAGCATTTGGTGGTGTCAGTGATTTGGATCTGAGCCATTCTGATAGGTGTATAGTGGTATCTCACTTTAATTTGCAATTCTCTAATTACATATGATGTTGGACATCTTTTCCTCTGCTTACTTGCCAAATGCTTACCTTCATTGGTGAGATGTCTGTTCAGATATTTTGCCCACCTTTAAACTGGGTTGTTTGTTTTCTTATTGTTGAGTTTTAAGAGTTCTTTGTATATTTTGAATACAAGTCTTTCATGAGATACGTGTTATTCAAATATTTTCTTTAGTCTGTGGCTTGTCTTTTTACTCTCTTAAGAGTGTCTTTTGCACAGCAGAAGTTATTAATTTTAGTGAAATCCAACTTAGCAGTTTTTTTCATTCACTTATCATGCTTTTGGTTTTGCCAAAACCAAAACCATTGACAAATCCAAGGTCACCTAGATATTTCTCCTACGTTATCTTCTAGAAGTTTCATAGTCTTGCATTTTACATTTAGGTCTATAATCCATTTGAGTTAATTTTTGTGCAAGGTGTACTGGATGTATCTAGATTTATGTTTTTGCATGTGTATGTCCAGTACTTCCAGCATCATTTGTTGAAGAGACTATCCTTTCTCCATTCAATTGTCTTTGCTCCTTTGTCAAAGACCAGTTGACGATTTGTGTAGGTATATTTCTGGGCTGTCTATTCTGTTCCATTGATCTAGCTTCTATTTTTCCAGTACCCCACTGTCTTGATACTGTAGTTTTGTATTAAATCCTGAATTCGAGTACTGTCAGTTCCCTGACTTTGCTCTTCTTCAGTGTTGTGTTGACGATTCTAGGTCTTTTGCCTTTCCATATAAACTTTAGAATCAGTTTGTTGATATCCAGAGGACAACATGCTAGAATTTTGATTGGGATTGTGTTGAATCTATAGCACAAGTTGGGAGGGACTATCTTTTATGCTCTGTTGTTAGGTGCACACACATTAAGGACTGTTATGTTTTCTGGGAGAACTGACCTGTATATAATTATGTAATGCTCCTCTTTCTCCCTGGTAATTTCTCTTGTTCTGAAGTTAGCTTTGTCTGAAATTAATAAAGCTACTCCCATTTTCCTTTCATTAGTGTTAACATGGTATATCTTTCTCAATCTCTTTTAATCTATCTGTCTTTATAGTTAAGGTGGACTTCTTGCAGACAAGATGTGGTTGAGTACTGTTTTTTTATCCACTCTCTTATTCTCTGTCTTTTAATTGGTATACTTATACCATTCACATTTAAAGTGATTATAGATACAGATTAATATGTGCCACATTTCTGTTTTCTTTTCATTGCACTTGTTCTTTGTTTCTTATTTGTCTTCATTTGCTTTTTTTTTTTTTGCCTTCTCTGGTTTTAATTGATTACAGTTTTACTCTTCTCTTAGCATATTAATATTTCTTTTAAAAAATTTTTAGTGGTTGCCTTAGAGTTTATATTATATATTTAAAACTAATGTAAGCCCACCTTCAGATAACTGTATCATTTCACAGAGAGAGTAGGTACCTCATAATAGAGTATTCCCTCTTCCTTCCTCCTGTCCCTTATAACACTGCTGTTATTCATCTCACTTATCCACGAGCTATAATCACCTAATATATTGTTGCTACCATTATTCTGAACAAGCAGCTATTAGGCCAGTTAAGAATAAGAAAAAGAAAAATATTTTATTTACCTTCATTTTTGTCTTTTCCCACATTCTTCTTCTTTATGTAGACTCACATTTCTGATCTACATCACTTTCCTTCTCTAAAGGACTTCTTCTATCATTTCTTGCAAAGCAGTTCTGCTGGCACCAAATTCTTTCAGGTTTTCTTTGTCCGAGAAAGTCTTTATATCTCCTCACTTTTGAAACATAATCTCTCTGAATACAAAATTCTAGGTTATTCTGTTTTTTCTTTCAACATTTTAAATATTTCACTTTACTCTCTTCTTGCTTACATGGCTTCAGAAAAGAAATCCAGTATAATTCTCATCCTTATTCCTTTACGGGTAAGGTGTTATTTTCCTCTGGTTTCTTTCAAGATTTCCTGTGTCTTTACTTTTCTGCAGTTTGAATATGATATACCCAAGTGCTGACACTTTGGTACTTATCCTGCTTGGTGTGGTCCAGGCTTCCTTGATCTGCAGCATTGTGTCCAACATCAATTTTGGAAAATTCTCAGCCATTATTACTTCAAATATTTCTTCTGCTCCTTTCTCTCTTTCTTCTCCTTCTGGTATTCCCACTATATGTATGTTAAACTTCTGTAATTGTCCCACAGTTCTTTATCATTCTGTTCCCCTTTTTTTCATTCTTTTTCCTCCTTGCATTTCAGTTTGTGAAGTTTCTGTTGACATATCCTCAGTCTTAATGTTTCTTGCTTTGGCTGTGTCTAGTCTACTGAAAAGCCCTTGGAAGGCATTCTTCATTTCTGTTACAGTGTATTTGATCTCTAGTGTTTCCTTTTCATTCCTTCTTAGAGTTTCCACCTGCTTACATTACTCATTTGTTCTTGCATATTCTCCACTTTTTCAAATAGAACCCTTAGCATAATAATTAAGATATCTTAAATTCCAAATTACTTGATAATTACAAAATCTCTGTCATATCTGAGTCTGGTTCTGACCATTGCTTTGTCTCTTCAGATTGTGTTCTTATTTGCTTTTTACCATGCCTTGTAATTTTTTTTTGAAGGCTGGGTATGATATATTAGGTAACAGAACTGAGGGATGTGGTTTTAGTGGGAGGATTTATGTTAATCTGGCTGGGGGTTAGGCTGTGTTTAATGTATGCTGTATCTGAGGTGTCAAAGGCTTTGATTTCCTCTAGTGTCCTGGTTTCTGTCTCTCCCGTGGACATTAGGTTTCTCTAGAAACTCCTTCTAAATGGAATTTCTCTCTTGCAGCTGAGTTGTAATCCAGCTATTATTTTGGTGCCCTGTTAATGTGATGATAAGATATTGAGGAAGGGAAGCATTCTACAATCATAGGATCAAATCTCAGGTTTTTTAGTCCATTGAGTCCTAGGCTGTGACCTTCAGAGGAGTTTCTTAGCCTTTTTTTCTCAGTTTATGTGATACAGGAAAGGGGCTCTAGTCATCTGCCAGCCCTCCTCTTAGGTCATATGAGGCTCCAGGAAAGTAGATGTCCTAGAGGTCATGGCTTTGTCATGGAGAACAGAGGGCTCTGGGCTTATTTCAGAATGGTCACTGTTCTTCTTCCCCTGCAGGAAGCATGAGGGAATTTTTCTCTGATCTTCTCCATAAGAACCTGGTAGGGGGACCGGCCCAGAGGCGTAGTGGTTGAGTTCACACAATCTGCTTCAGTGGCCCAGGGTTTACAGTTTCAGATCCTGTGCCTGGACCTACACACTGCTCATCAAGCCATGCTATGGGCACATCCCACATAAATAGAGGAAGATTGGCACAGATGATCACTCAGTGTCAATCTTCCTCAAGCAAAAAGAGGAAAACTGGCAACAGATGTTAGCTCAGGGCCAATCTTCCTCAAGCAAAAAGAGGAAAACTGGCAACAGATGTTAGCTCAGGGCCAATCTTCCTCACACACACACACACACACACATGCACGCACGCACACACATGAAAGAAGTCTGGTAGGCCTCCTGGAGGTAAGAACTCATAAAAGCATGGAGGCCCCCTTAAGACTGGAGGAATTTTTAACTCTTAAGCTAGTCGATACTCAGCCTCCAGCAATCACCCAATTACAGTTTAAGTGTCTCTGGCTCTAGTGACTCCTGCTCCTGGGGAGATATGATCCTCTGTATTTGCTGTCTCCAAATTTCAAGGCAGTGGTTTGCCCTGCAACCCCAATTCTCTGTTAGATCTAAGAAGCACTGATGGTTTTCAGAATTGTTGATTTTCAGTTTGTTTAGCTTTTTTCTGTGAGAACAGGATCGGCAACTTTCAAGTTCTTTACATGTTGGAGTAGAAACCACAAGCCATTAAATAACTTCTTTTTCATTTAAGATAGGGTCAGAAATAGCATGGACAAATGAGCACATTTGATTAAAATGAGAGTTGTAAAGTAACACATGCAAAGGCATGACTTTCTGCTCACGTGTAGTCTAGTCAGCTTGGCCAGTTTGGCTTATGTACCAGTAACAGCATAGAAATGAAAACACCATCATTAGCACAAAGTAAGGCCAGACTGTGATAGTGAAGACTCTTCTGGCTGGCCCCAAGCCACTGTGCCAGAATGTGCCATATGTCATTTTACCTCATTAATAACTTTTTCTGCTTCCACCTTAATACCTACCTGTTTTTCTGCTTGATTTTAAACAAACTCTAAGGCAACATTAGACACAGACAGCACAGTGATAATAAGACAGTGGAGAGGGAGGAAGAAAAAAACCAGTCATTCATGGGATATGGTTCAAGTATCCGTTATATAATAGCACAACAAACTCAACCAAAGGCAACGAGCTTTGGGCAGCTGTGACCTGGCTGGCTTATGCCTGGAATGAAGTGTCTCTCCACGCTCTCATTAGGCACACTGACAGGACTGCTGCCCCAGGCCAGAGCTCCTTTGGCCAGCAATCAGACATTCCTAGCAAGTGTCTGGGCTCATGACATTAAGAGAGCAATCAGACAGTTGCACTGTGCTGGTGGGGTGACATTAACTTTTCTTCCCTGGTCAGGAGAACTACAGAAAAATCCTCCCTGGAAATACTACTTAACATCCAACGCACAGAGACATATGTCTAGACTATGGAGTAATTATTTACAGTTTTAATAATCTTTTATTTAACTCATTATTCAGCAGGAATATAATCATACTCATTCTTCATCAATCAATTATTTTATTCTTCTTCTAATTATTATTAGCTGATATAACTCAGCATTGTACAACTGACAGAGGGTTTTCATAAACCTCCATAATGGGTTCATTCAACACCCCTGAGGATTAACAATGAGACAACATGGCAGGTGTTGTCTCTTTTAGAGGGACGAGGAAATGGAGTTGAACATTTTATCTAAATCTCTTGTTCAATTAACACCATTACTCTTTGCCGTCTCATGAGTGGTGTTTACTTATGGACTGGGAGTAGTTACCCCCATATCAGCTGTGTTTTGTCATTCTCTTAAACTTGAATAAATTTGCTATTGCCTTCATGGACTTACAGCACATTTCCAGCACCAATTACTGAAGTTTAAAGGGGCACAAGGACTTTCATCATCCACATAACTAGTTTAGTGACAAGGTTCTTGCATTTGGCGCATTTAACTTTTCCAGCTTTTTAACCTCTAGTTTTGTCCTAGAATTCTTCAATATCTCTTACTTTAAAAAGAGGCAACAGTCAAAAGATTGATCTCCAAGGTTTAATCTTATTTGCGTGACAAATTCATACTCAACAGCATCTCTTGCCTTCTTTTTCCCTAAAGCTTTGACTGTAAGGGATGCACTAATCCTCTGCAATGTAGGACCTACCATTATTTATCTCACTTTATCAGTAGAATATAATATTTTTAAAAGTTTTGTCGAAGTTTTAAAGTCTGAAGTTTATTTACTTTCCCTCCCCCCCAGCAGAATGCAAGCCCCACCAGAGCAGCAACTGCGTCTTGCTCATCGCCATGTTCCCAGTGCCCACTGCCTGGCACGTCAAAGAAAGACACGCTAACCTGGACAAAACACAAACATGTACGTTAAGTGAGCAAATGAAAGCAACAAAGCAGAGAGTAGGTCAGGGAGAGGGGCTGGTGGAAATAGTCAAAGAGAAAACAGGCATAAAAGGGAAGGGTGCGTTGGACTAGGAGAAGAGTAGCAATTACAGAGGCTGGCTGACTTTGAAAGCTGGTCAGGCTGCTCATCTGCCACCATGGAGGGGCTCCAGATGTGAATTATCCGAATTAATTTGTATGAAGAGATAGTGCCTAGGGCAAAGTGGTGACCCACAGCAGCCGCCACGGCTCCCAATGCTGGACAGTAGAACCTGCCTTGTCCGCCTAAGGATGCTCTGTGGTCCTCACTGGCAGATGCAGCCATCTCCTGACCAGAGGGGCAGTCCATTCCCAGCTCCCTCCCCAGAGCATCACTTGGTGGCTCTACGCCCACCTCCACAGCCCCCTACAGACCTTCACTCTGTTGCCTCACATGACCCTTCTCCCATATGGGTCCTCACGAAGTGGGCAAACCTGTAGTCTTACTCTCTGCGTTGGAAAATCTTTGGGGTCCGACAGGCTGGTGCTCACAGATCTCCAGCATCCCCCAGCTACAATATCACTCTACTCACGGACACCTGTGAGGAGGTGGAGCTGGCCAGGCATTTACAGCTCAATGACTCCTCACAGCTGCCCTAGTACTATTAACCTCATTTTACAGATGAAAACTGAAGTCACCTGCCCAAGGCTGCGTGGCGAGGAAGCGCCGCCGAGAAGGGATTTAAACACAGGGTCTTTGAACATCCTCCTTACCCCAGAGCTGTCCCCCCACCGCCTTGATCTCCCCAAGCGCGGGCGCTGCCGCTGCTCCCTTCTCCACATCCTCCCACAGCAGGCTCACTCCCAACCTCCAGGAAAGCTTCCTTCTCCTCCCGTTGCCTCCACAGCTGGGACTGCCACGGAGCGGAGAGCGGTGTCGGTCACAATTTCGACACCTGAAGTGACACCTCTCTCTCTGGCCCTGCTGTCGCCTTGTGAGAGGATGTAAGGGAGGCAGTTATCCCAGCTCAGGAGGGAAAGAAAAGGAGACCCCCAAGGCTGCACTTCCCAACAGAACGAGGCCTTGTTCCTGCAGAAATGGGGGGCACTGAGGGTTGGGGCCTGCCCCTCTACCCATGCCTTCACCCCCTCTTCCTATCAGGCTTTCCTTGTCGGGGGCGGGGTGTTCGGGTGCTATCAGGTGCATTTTTTTGGCTTTTAAGAGCCCACACTCCCCTCTGACATTTCTGAGGCAAAAGGTAGGCTTTTGAAGGGCTACCTCCAGTTGCTGGAAGAGCTGAGCTGAGTAAGGGGCAGGCTTGGAGGCCACGCTGTTCTGTAAACAGCAGCAGCAATGAGCAGGCAGGAGCAGCTGTTCTGGGCCATAGCTGCCATGAGCTGCTCAGTCGGAGCAGGGTCTCAGCTCCACTTTCTTGCCCCTGTTACAGAAACCTCCGGGTGCCTAGCTCCCCTGTGTCTCATGGGGCTATACCCACGCCTCAGAGTGGTTAGCTCTGGACAGAGTGACGGTAGCCTGGGCTGCACTGGGCAGCTCCCACCCGGGGAAACCATGGACGACTCCTGGCCATGAAGCCACAGCAACTAAAACCTTGAGTTCCCTGGGGCTTCCACAGGTTACACAGGTGGAGAGACCCATCCTATCGTACACCAGGCCCTTTACACGGTTTGAGTCTGTATCAACACCCTGGCAAGCTGATTCTTATCACTTCCATTTTATAAGTGGGGAGACTGGCTTCATGAGGCTAAGAAGCTTGGTCACCTAGAAGTGACCGTCTGGAGCAGTATTCCCATGCATCCGTGCCTGCCTCCAAAAATTATGTTCTTTCCACTCGGCCACGCATGTCTCAACTTTCTGAAACTCTTCTTGGCTTGGTTTTGAGGAATTTGAACAAATTCTTGTCTGGTATACTTTAGGAAAGCAAAATTCTGCTTTTAAAATTAAATAGACTAGCCCGAAGGAAGGGAGAGGCAGGGAGGCGAAAATTCCTCCCTGTGTCTTTGGATCTGAGACGGTACTTGAGTGTCTCTGTTTGAGGTGGGAAGGAGCATTTACCTGCCTTCTCTCCTCGCCCTCCATGTTCCTCAGATTACTATCTAACAGGAGTAGATGGAGAGTTTTAACTCCAGATTAAAAACTTAAAATACAACAAAATTTTAATTACCTTCACTTATGAAGAGACTCTGTTAGGTAAATCAGAACAAAATAAAATTCAAAAGTGACTCATTTAGTTTCGGGGTGTACCTTCTGGCCATTCAGTAGTCCTAGCTGAAACTCTATGACTTCGTTCCATGATACGAATACAATCATTTGAGAAGTAGAACATAAAATAGAGAATTTTTTTTATATAAAATAGGTTTGTTTTGACTTGTATAAAATGGCTGGTTTTAAGAAGAAATTTATAATTAACTGGGCATTTTGTCCTCTGCTTATTTAAAGCCTGCGGCAGACGCTGCTGGTTGTTCACTCCAGACTCATTCTGCCTTCTTCCTGGGGGTATGGCCGCTCAGCTGCAGAATATATTGTCTGTAATTTCCTGCTAGGACATGTGGCCCTGTGACAAAGTTCTCCCCGATGTGGGCAACTTCCAAGCCATCTACAAAAACCCCTTCTCTGGACTCATTTCTCCCTTCCTTTCTACCAGCTAGAAACAGAGATGCCACAGGCAAACTTGGAAAATGCGTGTTGAGGATGGCAGGGCTGCCACACATGCCTAAACTTCGGGATGACTTCACGGGCAGAGCTCACCCACCCAGTCACACAGGACTATGACTTCAGAAAGAAATGAACTTGTATTTTGCTTGTACCATTGCATTTTGGGTTCTCTCTTATAAGTTTACTCTACCTCAACTACTACATAGCCTAAAATTCAAAGCAGCCTATGTTCCATGGGCACTGCTCTCGGAAATGGGCTGGTGTCCAGGGGAATGTCCATCTGAAAAATATGCTATCTAAAAATGAACACACAGGATCTCATACAAATATGTGGAGTGGATTTGATAGTTCAGGGAAACAAAACAAGGCAAAGTTCAAAAAGGCTTTCCATAAAACAGCTCTTTTTCCTCACAAAAACCACTCTATTGAACTTGCCCTAAATTACTGGCATGCTGAACCACAGGAATTCATACTCTACACACTCTCAGCCCAAAGAATAAATCCTGACCATAGATCTAAACTAACAAGGTAAAATTAACAATTTAATGTCACATAAAGACTTGCTTAAGATTCTTTGAAATGTTCAAAGGAGACATTTTAAATACGAGATTGTTATTTTTTAAATATAGGGTTTTGGTTTCATGACTAATGGTATGATTCAATAAGAAGCAATAAATTATTTCTCAAGAATAAAAGTTAATTTATCTCATTTCAATGCTCTCAAAAACTTTCCAAAACAGTGTTATTTCTTACTGGAAAATGTTAAGATATAGGCAAAGTCCTAAGAATGACACACACACACACACACACACTTCAACATTACTGAAGTCAGACACACCCACAGAAATTCACATACTTGACAGGACTACCAGTCTTTATTCTTGTTATTCTTGTTATTTTAGGCAAAGAAATATGAGAATCCTGTTGTTCTAGGCAAAGAAATATGAGAAATCTTTAGTACTGGAACAGGAGGCATTTTGGCAAACCATCACAAGTACTTTGAACTCAAAATTAATGGTCATAAGGATCATCTCAGTGAGATATAAATCTACACTACATAGTTTGATGAAATGTAGGGATGTATTTCCTTAACTGTCAATCAAAACACACTTGTTGGTTATTTCAGCACATCAACCAACCTATATTCATTTTATCTCTTGGCATAGAATTCCTAAAGCAGTATATTTGATGATTTTCAGCAAGACTCTAGAATAATGTCATGTGGTTTAAGTTAAATTCACATCATGTAGCCAAGCTTTTACAAATCTGCCTATTTTATTTTATAGGAAATATTCTCATCTCAGCCATTGTTGACTTTGTATTTCAGACCAAAATTAAACAAGTCTCATTGACCCAATGTTGAGTCAAAGAATGCAAATTTTCTAAATTTAATCATGAGTACTTTTCATTATTCAATCAAGTTTTGTGTTTTAAAATTAAAACGTAAGTGAAGAAATTCCACCAGCTGTAGCCTTTTCAATCTAATCACATTCCTCAAAGTTAATATACAAGGAAGCTAAGATCCTCATATTCCCCTCCAAACATACTCTTCTGGAAGTTAACAGCAACTCTCTCTAATCACTCAGGCCAAAAACCTTGGAGTGATCTTTCTGTTTTAATACGTGGCCAATCTATTAGCAAATCCCATTAACTCAGCCAGCACAACATATCCAGAGTCTACCCTCCCCCCTCCACTGTGACCACCCCAGGGCACCACCTTTCACATGGAGTATTCTAACAGTCTCGTAGCTGGTCCCTTCCTCTGCTGTTGCTTCCCTTTAGTTTGTTCTCGACCCAGCAAGCAAGAGTGTTTCTGATCAGTCTTGTTTCTCCTCTCCTCAAAATGCTCCCATAGCTTCCCAGGTCACGTATGAGTAAAAGCCAAAGTCATTACACTGACCTGTGAGGCTCTACAGGATCTGCCCCTTGTTGCCTTTCTGACCATATTCCCCCTTTACTCTCAAGACATGAGCTTCTTCATATCAAGAGAGAGCATGGAGCAGGTTCCCTTCTCCATGCCTTTGAACTGGATATTCCCTCTGCTTTGCACGTTCTTCTGCCCAGACAGCCGTGTGGCTTTCTCCCTCACATCTATCACACTTTCCTTTAAGGAAGCCTGCACGGCCACCCTATCCAAAACTGCCATCCCTGCTCACAGCATCCCCACTCTCCTCTTGCCTGATTTCCTTTACTCCCTGTCATTTATCACCATTTAACACACTGTTTACTTTACTCATTTATCCTAATTATTTCCTGTCTCCTCTTGTAGAATTTGTAAGCTCTCCGAAGGAAAGGACTTTTTGTCTGCTTTGTTCACCATATTGTAGCAGGTCCTCAACAAAAAACTGTTGAATGTTGAATGAATAAGAATATTTTTTTCTCAAATAATTGATTGCCCAGGAAGGGAACTCATAGAAAAATAGTAAAGAAACACATACACAGACACTGGAAAGAAAATAAAATCAGAACCAAATCAGAAAATAGATCTTTGTGGATAGAATGTGTAAAAATCTCATTAGTCATCACCTAGCTGCATGAATCAGAGACATGGCAAACAAAACATCAGAATACATGTGAAATTTTGAGGCAGGGGCCAGACTAACGTAGGAACAGGTGGCATTTTCCTAATGTGTTCCCTGTATGGCAGATGGTGTTACAGTTTACAGTCTGCAGAGTTCCATCACTGAGAGTTTTCTAGTCTCTAGTAAAATACTACCATATCCGGGATAGCTACACTATAGCCCATCTTATTCCTCCATCACCCACGTACACCAAGGAATCACTCAGTTCTCATTCTCTCTATTTGAACAACTGCACAGAAGAATTTTCAACTGAATACAAATGACAAATTATACTGATTAAAGTAAATTTCCTGAGTCACAGATCCACTAACATGGCGTGGACCCGTCTGTTTAAGTTCTGTGAACACCCAGAGCAGCAGGATCCCGCACAAGGCAGGTGAGCAGAGCTTTACAGTGAATGTGTCATTTGGATGCCTGTAAGATCTGCTAGGGTGTCTGTACTTGTGTTCTCATCCGAGGGTGGACCTATTAGTCACTCACACTTCCCACTGGTGGGTGGAAGACAGTGTTGGGGAGGTGCCAAAGTGATGCTTCCCAGAAACTGCCTCCAATGAAAACCTAAGGAAGAGCTTTCCAAATGGAAAAGGCATGGGGTGAAAGATAGAGAGGGGCCTCAAGGAGTAACACTTAAGACAAAACAAGTGATGCCAATGAAGAAGATGAAGAAATTCCTAAAGACACAAGGCTGACTACCTACAGACTCTCTGAGGAGCTCCTATTTCATGAAGAAGATGTACAAAAGGCAAAAGGCTGAGTATGTAACCAAAAAGAAATACATTAGGTTGGCAGGCCTTTGTAGATAATACGTCAAGGAGGCCAGGGTTAAAATGAGGTTGAAATTGCAAAGTTTCTAACAAATAATGATTTCTGGCAATGTGGAGCACGAGGATAAACAAGGGACGATTGATCTAATACCTTGAGTAAGATCACTGCTAATGGAACAGGACACAATCAAGAGAGCCAGTAGGGAATGGCAGATTAAGGGATGTAATGGAAAGAGAAGGTGGGTAAGGTTTCCTAGTCAGAGGAGTTCAAGAGTACTACGTAACAGGCATCTATTCTGAAGCCTAGCGACCCTGCCTACAGCAGAGGGGAACCCTGCCTGGTCTTTTTACGCCCTCCTCTCATCTTCTGGTGCTGTATCAGGCACTGCTCTGCTGCCATTCATAGGGTTTTCATGGCCAATTTTCTCAGAAGAGGGTGGCCAGGTCCTTCTTCCTAGTCTGTCTTAGTCTGGAAACTCTGCTAAAACCTGTCCACCATGAGTGACCCTGCTGGTAAACAAAATCCCCGTAGCATAGCTTTCGGCATCACAGCAACACGCAGCCGCCACAGTATGACAGCCAACAGATGGATAGATGGGTGGTATAGTTCCCTAACTGGGACATGAACATGGACCATGGCAGTAAGAGCACCAAATCTTAACCACTAGACCACCAGTGCTGGCATCAAATAAATTAATAGTAAATAAGTAAATTGTAGGCCTTGAGAAAAAATGGTAAAAATGAGAACTATTATTATACTAGCAAAAAACCAATGTGGCCTTGGCTTTGAGAAAGAAAAATTGTCAATGTTATAAAATAATCATTAATCCTAGAAAGCCTAAATACTCTTCAGACTTTTAGAAAAGAAAGGGGAAACTGTTGAGAGCCGACAAAGTTCACTAGAAAGGGATCTGTTCCAATCTGGTTTATTTTCCTTTGAAAAATTTTTACTTAGGTATTGATTGATTGATGGATTGATTGTTGATAGGATTACTAGAAAAGTGGATCTGGTAGGACTTAATTTCAGCAAGATATTTCACATTTTATCCTTCAGAAAAGATGGAGAAATCATCCTAAATGACAGTAGGACTAGATGAATTCACAGCTGACAGAACAATCTTTACTATACTAAGTTTCTCTGTAGAAATTAAAGGAGAAATTCTATATTAATTTAAGATACAACAGAGGAAAACTACGCTAATAAGAATTTGCATACCAACCCATAAACACATTATCTCTCAAAAAAGCCACTAAGAAAATTAATTTACTCTTTTAAACTGACTTCTAGTGATAATTAATACCAAGTAGTTGCTAACATAAATTAATCTAATGACAATGTTTCTTAAATATAATAAATGCAGAGACTAGAAAGCAGATACTGAGAAATACTGGATGCAGATTGTTACTAATAGGGAAAAATTAACAACCACTGCAGAGGTGGGTGCTCAGAGTTTTCACAACTTGACCCCTCCTGCTAAAGATGGCCGTCCTGTTTTTCCTTCTTATCTAATATGCTCCTGATCTAACCTGAGTCCCAGCACCTTCCTTGAAATAACCAATGGATGGGACAGGGTTTATTACCTTCTTTCTTGCCTTCTTTCTATGTCATGCAGTGTGTTTGAACTGAAAGATAACCCAAGCCACCCAATGCTCAAGTTGCAGCTGTAGCTTGGGCACTAATTAAAGGAAGGAATTAAATTTTGTCTCGTCTATACAGCAAGGATACTTAGATAATGTACGGGAAGGCACTCTGTAAAGTGTAAAATGCTACCCAATAATGCTCCTCTCATCAGAACTTACATGTACCCTCCTCTTCCTAGACAGCAATAGATGATAATGGGGTAATTCATCATACTAGTTAGCAAATAGATCAAATTATATACTATCCCTCTAAATTCAGATGACCCTTAATCTAAATGAACTAGATAGATTGCCTTGAGGAGCCCTCAGGGAAGCACTCAGTCATTTCATGCGAACCAGCAAGAGCGACACTGTGGTTAGAGCGACCTCCAAGGATTCGAGACTTACTCTCCATCTACACAGAACTCTGGCGTTGCCTACCATATCTAACTGGACAGATACATCTTGGTGATTTCTCAAAATTATCTATTTATGCCATATTTTCAAGAGAATCTTATTTCCGCTTTCATCTTTCCTGACTTTCAATAACCACTGAAAATATTATATGAGGGATGGCAAAGAAATTTTCCATTTTTTTAAGTTCAAACATTAAATTTTTCTTGGATGGAAATTTTAGCCATTTGTCAGCACTGCACTTTCTTGTAAAGAATATATCCTTTTATACCCACACCATGGAAAATTCTTGTTTCAATTTCTTGAATATATTGCAAGAAAAAAAAACAAAGAACATTCCGTTTATATGTTTCCTTTCTCTTTCGAAAGGTTGGGGCTAGGTGACCACTATGGCCTTTACTAATTTCAAAATTATGTCACTCTTCCACAGATAAGTGAAATCATATGGTATTTGGCTTTCTCCATCTGACTTATTTTGCTTAGCTAATACCCTCAAGGTCCATCCATGTTGTCGCAAAAGTCAAGATTTTATTTTTCTATGGCTGAGTAGGATTCCATCGTATATATATACCACATCTTCTATATCCATTCATCCATTGATGGGCGCCTGAAATTTACATACTATTATAAACGAATGCTACCTCAATGAAAAAATAAACGAAAAATAAAATTATGTCATTGTAGACATAATTAGACATTCTAGACACAGAATAGTTATGATAAAATTGCTTTAGTGATAGACGCAGATAATTCAGCAATTGTATGATGATAAATATAAAATATTTGATACAATTTTAGATTGTTTAATGTCTTTTAATTTTTAAAATAGTTATAACTACCAAGCATTATTAACCTCAATGTTTCTAGTTATTCTTAAACACTTAATTGAAATGCACAATATTTTATATATTTCCTCCTTTTAGCCTCACTTTATGGCTTTCTATAAATTAACCAAAGACAAATGTAGTTTGGCGGAACTTAAAGGGCTTTTTCTTATCTCCTGAAATTGTTTAGTCAAATATTTAGGAAGATTGTTCTGGATCTTTTAAATTTCTTTCTACTCATTTTGAAGATTTGCCCTGAGCTAACATCTGTACCAATCTTCTTCTTCTTTATATGCGGGATGACACCGCAGCACGGCCGATAAGTGGGCTAGGTCCACACCCGGGATCTGAACCTGCGAACCCTAAGCCGCTGAAGCAGAGCGTGTGAAACTTTAACCACTTGCCACAGGGCCAGCCCTGTACAAACAGTCTTTTTAAGAAAATGCAATTATTGATACAAATAATAATATTTGGTATGGAAAATCTTTATAAGTAATGATGCACTAAGGATCATTCCATGAGATGATGGCAAGAAATTTTAATCATGAACTAGATATCCTCTGGAGATGCTACAGACTTAATGAAATTAAGAATTTTGATCTTATTCACCCTTGTTAGCCACTGGCTCACTAATCTACATGTGAAAAATGAGCTCCAGGGCTATTGTCCAGAAAACCTGACTTCTCTCACGTGCGTGTTATATGAGATAAACTCCCGTGGTATGATCTGGTTAGCTCTCATGACCAGTGACTGCTCTCTGATTAACCTACTATTTTACTGGTCGGCATGGCCCTCCATGATCTGCCTCAGCTGGTCTATGACATCCTTCTGCATTATGCAAGATTCCCTGTGATAAAATTGATCAAACTAATCTCTTAGAGAGTCGTGCATTTTCATTTCTGTGGTCGTATGATCCTTGAAACATCGAATTTGCTTAATTCCCTTTCTATTTTTCATGCCCTTTCCTGGAGTGGTTACCTCTACAGGGGAAGGACGACCTTGGGAACCTCAGGGTTTCAGGAAGGTCAGATTTTAAGTTGGTTGGTGGGCTAACCAGTGTTTGTTTTATTGTTATGCTTACATAACTTACATAAATGTTACTTATGTCTATTCTTTTTTTTAAAAAAAAACTGGCACCTGAGCTAATATCTGTTGCCAGTCTTCTGGTTTTTTTCCTTCTTCTTCTTCTCCTCCCCAAAGCCCCCCAGTACATGGTTGTACATTCCAATTGTAGATCCTTCTGGTTGTGCTGTTTATTCTTTTTATATGTATGAATTATCTCAGTATTTTTTTAAAAAGCTAAAAAATTCCCTATTCTCTTTTTTGACACTCATTGAAATGCCAATTCTTCTTGGATGACCCTGTGATCATCCCAGAAAAAAACATGTTCCTTTCTTTGTGCTTTTGTAGTATACAGAAGTAGATAATTTACCAAGCTATCTGCCCAACTAGACCATACATTCCTTAATCTGTTCTGCACCCTCCCTACCCCTCTTCCCATCCCTAGCTTTGCAAGCAGTGTGCATCTACGTCTGATAACTGTAAGAGATGAAAGATTGTACCTCCAGACAGCTTCGTACGTGAAGACCAAGATGAGATTATGTTGGCATCAACAATAGAAAATGATCATCCTTTTGTTCCATTTGCTCTTTCTGAAGAACTTAAAAATCCCTAAGCATGGACAATTGTTAGAACACAGTGAAGTTGGTGCATTTGTTATTTTCCATTGTCATCAGAAAATAATGCTTTCTTAGAGAAATCTACCTGTGTGAAGAAGCATCTAGCACTTTTAGCTAGGGAGATATATCTGACATCGATATTTTTTTTTAATGACTTGGCTCTTGAGCAGAAAAATGCAATTAAATCCAAGATCTGTGTACTTGATGTCCCTTTTATCCTTAGTAGGATAAAGCAACAAGAATTATATGCAACTAAGGAAATCCAGACTAAAGAACTCTTCAAGAAAACACTATAGTTTTCAATAACGCACCAATAGAGATCCCTAAAATTCAAAACTAATGCTTAAATTTTAAAACGCCTTGTGCATACAATTAAACAATGCTTTTGTAGGATGACTATGATGCTGGGCAAGATTGTTCTCACATATAGAAGATGTCACTAAAGCTGATAAGTGACCCAAGAAAACAGAAATGCCCCACTACCCTTCAAACTCAATAAACCTGGACTGAGGAAAGGGAAATATAATTCAATAAGAAGCTAATGAACACCCACCTGTGGGTAAAGTGCTGCTGGATGCTGCTATGAGTAATATAGATTGAGAATCATAAACTGGGCGCCACTGGAGGCAAAGTACTTCAGATCGAATGTACCTCAGGCCAAATGTGAGCGGAAAATACAGAGCAGCCAGAGGTGTCTCTTAGCAGGCAAGTGGAGGGAATCCTCAAGGCTGCAGTCAGACAGATGAAGTGTTCAGACACTCCTTTCTCTGTTGGCAATTGGGTTTTTCAGACCTAACCTGCTCCATTCAGGGAACCTTATCATCAGGTTCTCTCAGTTTCCCCCAGCTCTCTGCCCTGTCATTCTTGGCCGATTCTCTCCTTTCATCCTTGCTTCACCCTGTGCCAGCCCAGTGATGGTACCAGGGCTGATTCAGTCCAATCATACAGACACTCCAGATGAGCGTTAGACTTCTGGAAGATGAAACATTCTGCTTCCCTCTGAATCAAATGGTTAACTGTGTTCAAAATACTGGCCTGTAATATACTTAGTATATTTCACTTCATTTTTGGAAAATATGTAAACCATGTTTTCAAAGTGATTTTTTGTTACACACTTTTACATTGTCAAACATTCCTACAGTGCATGTTTTACTTTTGTAATGACACAAAACATTTTAAATTAAGCAGCCATGTATATTTTGCACATACACTAGCACTTATTTAGTTAGAAAATACCCATTCATTGTGTAGAAAAATGATTTTCTTGT
The DNA here is from genome assembly GCF_041296235.1 of Equus asinus. Taxonomy (NCBI): domain Eukaryota; kingdom Metazoa; phylum Chordata; class Mammalia; order Perissodactyla; family Equidae; genus Equus; species Equus asinus. The sequence goes on from NC_091800.1 coordinate 74,087,411, forward strand.
ATATATAACAAACAAACAAGGTTGAATTTAGATGTCTTTTAAAATACAGACTCTACTAATATCAAGAAATATATCTAATTATAATTTTACTTTTATATGAAGTTGATAGTCCATTGCTGTGAAATTTATCAATATAAAATTTATAACTTCTTAAAAATAGTTACTACACTCCCTAAGAATTTGTGGATTTGTCAACAGGCATTTTTCTTTTGAAATCGATCTCAAGTACATAAACCCTCAAATCAAATTTGTTGTATGTTTCCCGTGATGGTCACTGGCTCCCATTCTTTCTGCCCATCTCATTTCTCCCTCCTGTGTGATAAGAAGATTTCTTGGAATCCCAATAAGTTCTATTTTCAATCTTTTTCTGCCTGTTAGCACTAAGTGTACACTAAATTATTCAGTAAAGTAAACCTACTTTCAGGTGTTCAATTTACAACAACAAAGCAAGTCTTACGTATCTGTGTGACAACTTCTCAGCTACTCACAATTTTACACCACTTTCTTAGTTTCCTCAAATTACAACTCACTAAAATGAATAAAAAGTGAAGAAATTAAGAGTTCTCAACATTCTTAAATAAAATATATGCTAGGAAACCTCTGGTTGTCATTTTAGGTTTGATTTTAGATTAAGGTTTTTTCCCCCCTGCATTTCTATTTTAAAAGTAAAATCACAAATTCTGGGATATTTTCCACGCTGAAGTCATTTGGTTTTTAGCTTTGTGCCTTTTAGACACTTGAGATGCTCAATAATGACACAAAGTATAGTTCTTGCTGTGTGCGACTATTTCAGTGCCATATGAAGTTGGTTTTTTATAGGAGAGGGTGGGGGAAGAAAAAAGGCTCTATTTTTGTATCCCATTAGAAGATTTACTGCCTTTTAGGGCACTGATTGCAAGAAATGGCCTATTACCAGTATTTCAGGTTCTTGGAATACGTCTCAAAGGCTTTTGTTGCTGACTGCAGTCAGCTTTCAGAGCTCTATCCTTGCTCCTGACAGATGCCCAAGACGAACTTATCCATTACTATTTTTGTTTTTTATTCTTAGAATGAAGATAGTTATCAAATCTGCCTCTCTTGCTACATCTATTTCGCCTTTTATTTGCTCCTAACACCTTCTTAGTACAATCCCTTGTCACCTGTCTTTTCCCACTCTGGTAAAATTTCCCAAGGTTAGAAGAAATGGTGATGAGATTTGCCTATCTACAGAGCAACACTGTTAATTTCTGATCACGCTATAGGTGACAATATCATTCCATGTGCCCATGTTATAACAAAGTCATTCCTGATTCTGTATCGCCCATTTGGGCTCATGCTTTCATCCATGATACCTCCCACTTTCTTTTTTTTGTTTCTTAGCAAAAGTCAAATCCTTCTTTAGAACATGGCTTCTGCTTAGAATCCCATGCACATTTCTGAGTTCTAGGTTTCCAGCATTTTGTACTTTCATTAACTCTACAATCCTACAGCCTGAAAACAAATAATGGACAAAAGCCAAGTATCTAGAACATATATAAGAATAAGGTAAACAACCCAAGAGAAAAATGGGCAAAGATAATGAACCAGCCTTTTACAGACGAAAATATCTGATTGGCCAATAAACATATGAGAAGATGCTTAACTTGATTGAAACCTTGCTAGCTATTAGAAAGATATAGAAATATCTTTTCACATCCATTTGACTGACTAAAATTTAAATATAATTTTAAATTATATATTAAATATTGACACGCTGAAAGGAAAACAGACACACTCATACACTAGTGGGAGTATATAGGAGCATTTGGAAGTATCTATTAAAAATAAAAATGTGCATACTCAGCCCTTCTATTTCCAGATAACCATAGATACAGAACCATTCATACTGTGCACAAAGAGACTCATGCAAGAGTATTTAGAACTCTAGTGTTACTAATCACACACAAAAAGAAAAAGACATCCATTGATTGTAAAATGACCAAATAAAATGTGCGATAGTCATAGAGTAAAAGATCATATAGCTGCTAAACTAAATGAAGTAGATCACATTTATTCATGTGAATAATATGTACACAACACCACATATATTCTATATAAACATATATATGAACACCCATATGCAAATGAGTTTAAAGTTTAAAAGGACACAGATGAAACTCCTCATGTTATCACTAAGATCCTGGAGAAGAGATAAAAATTGGACTAAGTCAGCAAAAAAAACCCTGCCGTTTTAACATTTTTTTAAAAAACAAGAATGAAATTATTTTTATGTAATTTTTTTAACTCAAGAAATATATGGATTTCTTAGCAGACACTCTTTATTACTAAAGTTTTATAGAAGCTCTTCACTTTACAAGTCAAATACACAGAAAAAATACAATTATCTATTCAAAGATTATAATTGACCAGCAGAGTAAACTATAAGCTTATAGGATTTTTTCTAATTAATTTATCTTTTAAATGACATTCCCTTTTATCCATTAACTGGATCTACTTTCACGGAGTATGTTTGTGGATGTGTATCAGTGTGTGCTTGCATGTGAAATATAGGGAATCCACAGAAATGGATTTAAAATTATATACTTTGATTTTCCTTAGTATACAAATCAAATGACAATGCACAAATATACATTATACAAAGTAAAACAATGCATATGATAAAAATGTACAAATGATAGTGTGTAAATTATTTGACAATATACAACATACATTTTAAAGTGTGTCACATACTTACAAATGCTAGGGTATATAGTACATAACTTCATCAGTATCAGTGTAAAATTCCTTACTTTAAAGTATGGTTATAGAGAAGTCAGCATCATGATGGAGTGAGTTGTTCCCTTTGTCTCTCCCCTCTCAGTTACAACAAAATAGATATTCATTAACCAACAGAGGATTCCCTACACAGCACAACAGGATGCCTGAGAGATGCACACAACCACACGTCTAAAGGTGGATGGACTAGATTCCTGGGGATCAGCAGAACTAGGTGAGTGCACCTCTACCTCCCTGGTGGCAGCAATCCAGGTCTCATATCCTTACACAATGGCACAGTGTGACTGTAAGTGAAGAGAGGGGCAGCCTGGCCCATGTGTGAATGCTTGTGGAGTGGTAGCCCAGCACGGAGGAGTGCCCACCATGGCACGGCAGCCCTGCCCATGGGAACGCTCCCCACTGAGTAGTGGTAGCAGCTCAGGCCCCACATAGGCGCCCCTCCCACCTAGTGCTGCAGTTCTGCTGAAGTGTCCAAGAACATGAGCACAGCACTGGCCTGTATGAAAGAAAGTGCCCCTTCCACCTAGCAGAGCAGCTCAGCTGGTCCCTTGCCTAAAGCAGTGGCCCCACCCACATGACAGCATTCTGAGCATGGAGGACAGAGGTCCTGCTCATGTGAGCTCAACCCATCCAGCAGCTGCAGCCAGCCAGCACAAACGCAGAATGGCCCTACTGGCACAATTACAGCAGATGGGGCGGGATCAGAAAATACAGCTTCTGCCCCTTCCCAGCAGTGGCAGGTGGAATCTGTGACCTAATACTACCAAAAATGTGCTGGCAAACACTAAACAAAAAATCAGAGGAGGGCCCCAACTCAAAAAAAAAGAGAAAACTGAGAAAACCGCCACAGAAAAACACCAAAGTGAAATGATAGTCAGAAATACAAAGGAAGAGAAAGAATGGAAATATAGAACAACCAGAAAAGAAGAAATAAAATGGCAGTATTAAGTCCTCATATATCAATAATCACTCTAAATGTAAATGGATTGAATTCTCTAATCAAAAGACACAGAATAGCTGGATGGATTAGGCAACAAGACCTAACAATATGCTGCCTCCAGGAAACACATCTCAGCTCTAAAGACAAACACAGGCTGAGAGTGAAGGGATGGAAGATGATACTCAAAGCAAATGGAAACCAAAAGAAAGCAGATGTTGCCATACTTATATCAGACAAAGTGGATTTCAAGATAAAAAAGACAATGAGAGACAAAGAGGGGCAGTATATAATGATAGAAGGGACAGTCCACCAAGAGGACATAACACTTATGAATATATACAACTACCAGAGGAGCACCAAGTATATAAAGCAACTATTAACAGACCTAAAGGAGACATTAACAATAACACAATAATAGTAGGGGACCTCCACACGCCACTTACATCAATGGATAGATCATCCAGACAGAAAGTCAAAGAGGAAACAGTGGCCTTAAATGAAACATTAGACCAGATGGACTTAATAGATTATATAGAGAACATTCCATCCAAAAACAGCAGAATACACATTTTCTCAAGTGCACATGGAACATTCTCAAAGATAGATCATAGGTTGGGAAACAAGGTAAGCCTCAATAAATTTAAGAAGATTGAAATCATATCAAGCATCTTTTCTGACCACAAGGCTATGAAACTAGAAGTCAACTACAAGAAAAAAGCTGGGAAAGTGACGAATACTTGAAGACTAAACAACATGCTACTGAACAACCATTGGGCCAATGAAGAAATCAAAGGAGAAATTAAAAAATACCTGGAGACAAATGAAAATGAAAATACAATATGCCAACTCTTATGGAATGCAGAAAAAGTGGTACCCAGAGGGAAATTTATAGCAACACAGGCTTACCTCAACAAACAAGAAAAATCTCAAATAAGTAATCTAAAACTACACCTAACAGAACTAGGAAAAGAAGAACAAACAAGGCCCAAAGTCAGCAGAAGGAGGGAAATAATAAAAATCAGAGCAGAAATAAATGAAATAGAGACTAAAAAATCAATAGAAGGGATGAATGAAACTAAGAGCTGGCTCTTTGAGAAGACAAAAGTGACAAACCCTCAGCCAGACTCACTAAGAAAAAAGAGAAGGCATAAATCAATTAAATTAAAAATGAAAGATGAGAAATTACAGTGGACACCACAGAAATACAAAGGATTATAAGAGAATGATATGAAAATCTATATGCCAACAAATTGGACAACCTAGAAGAAATGGATAAATTCTAAGACTCATAAAACCTCCCAAAACTGAACCAAGAAGAAATAGAGAATGTGAATAGACCAATCACTAGTAAAGAGATTGAAACAATAATCAAAAACCTCCCAAAAAAACAAAAGTCCAGGACCAGATGGTTTCTCTGGAGAATTCTACCAAACATTCAAAGAAAATGTAATACCTATCCTTCTCAAACTATTCCAAAAAACTGAAGAAGATGGAATGCTTCCTAGCTTATTCTATGAGGCCAACATTACCCTGATACCAAAACCAGACAAGGACAACACAAAGAAGGAATATTACAGGCCAATATCACTAATGAACCTAGATGCAAAAATCTTCAAAAAGAATATTGGCAAATTGAATACAGCAATACATTAAAAAGATCACACATCATGACTGAGTGGGATTTATACCAGGGATGCAGGGATGGTTCAACATCTGCAAATCAATCAATGTGATACACCACATTAACAAAATGATAAATAAAAATCATATGCTCATTGCCATAGATACAGAGAAAGCATTTGACAAGATACAGCATCCATTTATGACAAAAACTCTCAATAAAATGGGTATAGAAGGAAAGTACCTCAACATAATAAAGGCCATACATGACAAACCCACAGCCAATATCATACTTAACAGTGAAAAACTGAAAGCTCTCCCACTAAAAACAAGAACAAGACAAAGGTGCCCACTCTCACCACTCCTATTCAACATAGTGCTGGAGATTTTGGCCAGAACAATTAGGCAAGAAAAAGAAATAAAAGGTACCCAAATTGGAAAGGAAGAAGTAAAATTTTTGCTGTTTGCAGATGACATAATCCTATATATAGGAAAGTCTAAAGAATCCACCAGAAAACTATCAGAAATAAACAACAACCACAGCAAAGTTGCAGGGTAAAAAGTCAACCCACAAAAATCAGTTGCATTTCTATAGACTAATAATGACTAGCAGAAAGAGAAGCCAAGAATACACCCTCATTTACAATTGCAACAAAAAGAATAAAATATCTAGGAATAAATTTAACCAAGGAGGTGAAAGATCTATTATACACTGTAAACTATAAGATACTACTGAAAGAAATCAAAGAAGACATAAAGAAATGGAAAGATATTTCATGCTTATGGATTGGAAGAATAAACATAGTTAAAATGTCCATATTGACTTGAATCTAAGACTTGAAACTTTAAAACTCCTAGATGAAAATACAGGACTTGAATCCAAGACCTGAAACTTTAAAACTCCTAGATGAAAATATAGGCAGTGCACTCTTCGACATCAGTTCTTAGAAGCATCTTTTCAAATACCATGTCTACTCAGGCAAGGGAAACAAAAGAAAAAATAAACAAATCGGACTACATCAGACTAAAAAGCTTCTGCAAGGCAAAGGAAACCATGAACAAAATGAAAAGACAACCTATCAACTGGGAGAAGATATTTGCAAATCACATAGCTGACAAAGGGTTGATTTCCAATATATATAAAGAACTCATACAACTCAACAACAAAAAACCAAACAACCCGATCAAAAAATGGGCAGAGGATCTGAACAGACATTTTTCCAAAGAAGATACACAGAAAGCCAAGAGGCACATGAAAAGATGTTCAAATTCACTAATTACTAGAGAAATACAAATCAAAACCACCGTGAGATATCACCTTACACCCATCAGAATGCCTATAAGTACCAAGACAAAAAATAACAAATGTTGGATGTGGAGAAAAGGGAATCCTCAGACACTGCTGGTGGGAATGCAAACTGGTGCAGCTACTATGGAAAACAGTATAGAGATTTCTCAAAAAATTAAGAATAGAATACCAAATGATCCAACTATTCCATGACTGGGTATTTGTCCAAAGGACATGAAATCAACAATACAAAGGGATTTACTCACCTCTATGTTCATTGCAGCACCATTCACAATAACCAAGATGTGGAAGCAATCCAAGTGCCCAAGAACTGATGATTGGATAAAGAAGATGTGGTGCATATATATACAATGGAATACTATTCAGCCATAAAAAAAACCAAAATCGTCCCATTTGCAACAACACGGATGGACCTTGAGGGTATTATGTTAAGCAAAATAAGCCAGATGGAGAAAGACAAACACCACATGATTTCACTCATATGTGGAAGACAGACACATGGATAAGGAGAACAGATTAGTGGCCACCAGAGGGGGAGGGGTTGGGGGAGGTGAGTGAAAGGGTCAAGGGGCACATACAGATGGTGACGGATAAAAACTAGACTATTGGTGGTGAGCACTATGCTGTCTATATAGAAACTGATACAGAATAACGTACACCTGAAATTATACAAGGTCATAAACCAATATGACCTCAATAAAATAATTTTTTTAAAGTATGGTTTTATTCCAATCCCCAAAGAACAGTAATTTTAAAAATATTTGCAATCCATGAATTTAGCATCTTTATAGATTATCAAAGAAATAATCCGTTTAATGTTTGATGTGCCTTTATTTGAAGTCTAATATGTCTTACCAGGAGGTTGGAATTGGTGATCTAATATATTTAGTTTCACCCATAATTTATATCACTTATGAGTTATGCAGAAACCATCTGTTTAAACTCCTATAGAATTATTGAAAATAATTTAAACATCTCTAAGTCTACATATTTTAAAAGATAAATCTATTTTGTTGAATAAATCTTAAAAAATTCTAAAAGTATATGCCAACAAAATAACAATCGTGATTCACTAGCTTTATTGTTTCTTATGATTCAATAATATTGATTTCATTTCATGTATGCTTACTTAACATAAATCAGTTTATTATTAATTGTGTCAGTATACCAAACACTAGTCAACTCATAAATAATTTGGTATAGTAGGCAGTACATTTGAGAATTATAATGAAGTTGCCAAATTTCTTAGCAGATGACAAAGCTTAAATAACTCATAATTACAGACCTCAGCCATTTGTCTTAACTAGAATAAATATCTATGCATTATCAAGATTTGCCAAAGAAATTACAAATTTATAATCTATTGGTATTATCAACCAATCTGTACTTAACAATTCTCAATGTGAGCAAAGCAATGCAACTTTACTAATTCACCAAATGTTCTTGGATTCTATTTCCATAGGCCCCCTGTTATTAGCTAATCTTTTTCAAAATTTATTTTTAAGATTATATTTCCTTAGTTCATGATGATTGTTTTAAAGTCAATAATTTAAAAAAAAAAAGCTATAATCAAGCTTAAGTGGTAATCACTTCTCAATATATACGTGTATCAAATCATCATGTTGTACACACTAAACTTACACAACATTATATGCCAAGTGTATCTCAACAAGCTGGAAAAAAACCCCTAAAAATTAAAAAACTAAAAAATAGCACTCAAAACTATTAGCTTAGTCTGAAGAGTAGAACATAAAGTCTCACATGTAAATCTTATCCTATACCTACAGCCTCAACAGAGGCATTTCAGCTATTGGTTCGAATTCATAACCTATAAAAACAGAGCTTGTATAATGGAATCTAGCAAAGAAGGAAAAATAGGTCTCACGACTCTCCACAAGTCCAGAGGGGTAAGAGAGGGGAATAGTCATATGTACTAACATGCAAATAATACATCAATGTATTCTCATTTGATCCTTTGCCTAGGATGCTGAATTTGTGGATGGTCTATCTGTATACTGTCTGAAGACTTGTGTTTGGTAAAATATGGTATTTTCTGAAATCCCGAACTTTGTGTTCAGCCATTTCGCTGTAGATGGTAAAGGAGCTGCTGAGACAGGCTCCTCTATCACATGGAGGCACATGTCTGCACTGAATAAACAGTGTTTCACGTTGAGTTCATCAAACCACCCCACCACCAGCCAAACCAAGGGAAGTGAAACTTAACCTGTTAATAATTTCATATGATATTAACATTTGGGAAATATACACTATAATTATATTTAATTATGCAACCAGAGGGTCAAAATTTTACTATCAGCGGTAAAATGGCTTACATACTTTATAACTCTATAACTTTTGGTCATCATCAATTCAAATAATTTGAGTACTCATAATACATCTCAACCAACTCATCGAGGAGTAAATAATAAACACAGAACTCATACTACCAAACAATAAGTACTCAATTCTAACAAAAGTAAATAAAAATATTATCAATGGGAAATATTTTAGTGGACTTCCCTTTTGTAAAAAGAAAATAGAACCATTTAAATTGAGCCACACTAGAATTTAAAAGATTTTATCAAGTTATGTAGTAAATACATTTTGTTCTCCAGTAGCTTTTTTTTTTTTTTTTTGATAATTGCCATTGTGCTTGCTACCCTTTTCCTCAAAGGATTAAACTTCTGTATAAGCTGGTCTCTGGCGACACTAACACCTCACCTGTCTGTCCATAGCTTCATGGTGGCTTGAAACTACAGAGGATTGATCAATCTGGAATACTGTCAAAAGGCATGCATCTTCCACGTGAAACAGTACAGACTACAGACAAGAAATGAAAAAGTAGGTTGATTTCACAAAATATGTCAAACGAATGTACAGAGATGACCAAAGGTGTTTCCTCTTGCCAAGCTACACTTGACCATAGGAGACAACACATTAAGCGTTGCTTTGCATATGAGGTTAGCTGACCTAGGACCTCCTGTGGTGCTTACCACAAGGTAGGCGCTGAATAAATGCTAATTCCTCTTTCTTTACTCACGGTACAACACAACTCATAAGCCCTCTTGAATCTCCCTCCTGACACAAAATACCCAGCTGCTGCCCCTTGATTCCAGGCTGTCTGCCATCAAGACTTTCCTCCCAGGTTCCATTTCCAGTGGCCCAGGGCCCTATCGACCCCTCTGTAAAGGTCTCTGCCAAATGTGTGTTTCCCTACCAGCTGCTCCTCTCCTTTGTTCGCCTTCCAGGCCAGCGCTAGCTGCTTTCCTGTGGCTGATTTTCTTTTTGGCCTTTGCAGACTAATCACAGACAGCTGCGAGCTAATGAACCCCTCCAGGTGTCTCCCCTTAGGTTAAAATGAGGCATGGTCAGGACACAAGATGGTAAGGATATGTAAGATGTGTCATCCATTATTTTGACTCAATTTCTGTTCACTCTGGCCTCATTTTACAGAGCTTTATAAAATTCAGTTCACCATCAACAACAAAATTGAGCACAAGATATTCCTTTTAAACTGATTAAGAGAAGAAAAGAATTTCTTTTTAGAAACTTGCTTGAGACTTGAGAATCTAATGAAACTCTGCTGATGCCTAAATGATCTTGTCTTATTAATTAACATAGTTTAGATTCATTTTACTTTTGTTTTGGCCTACAAGTTCCCTTTTTAAAAAAATCAATGACAAATCCTATCTGAGAATTTATTTCTTGAAATACAGCACTCTGCTTAGGCCAACCAAAAAAATTAAGCACACGATAGGAGTTCTAAAGCCTGAAACAAGTCAGCCCTGAAGAAAGAAATCAAAAGATAAACAAGAATGAATGTTTAATAAATTGAAAATATAATGCCATCCATCTCTGGTTCTGTATTAGCGCTTACTTGTGCCTTCCAGGGCTAAACATGGTGCCTAACATACTGTACGGTCTCAATAAGTATTTGCTAAATGAATGAGTGAGTGAACAAATGAACATCAAGTGACTATAATCCTCACTTGAGTCATTGCTCAGAGATGGCAACTGCACATCTCAAGTCTTTCAGAACATTTCTGATTTCAAAAGTCCCACTGAGTGCAACATAGTGGCAAGCAAATTACATCGCCCAGAGGACCGCTATCTCCAGAAATACTAATTATGCACTCTGTTTAGTTTTTGGAAAATACAGAATGTAGTAGACAGGAGTGGTTTAGAGTAGGAATTTTAGTTGGATTGACTTGAGTCTGAATCCCTGACTTGCCATAAGCTATGTGGGCTTGGGTATGTTGCTTAATAGCATGACCTCCAGTTTCATCTTTGGAGAAATGAGGGTTTTTCAATTATATGTTGCTGTATGACAAACCACCACCAAACTTAGTGGATTCAAACAACCACTACTGATTGGTTCATGATTCTGTGGGAAGAGACTGGGCTAGGGTCAGATAGGTGATTCTTCTGCTGGTCTCACCTGGGTCCCTCATGGCTGTAGTCCAGCAGGTCATCTCAGGTCATAGATTCTAGGAGGGCTCGCTCACAAGCTGAGTAGGGGCTGGATGTCTAGTGGGGGCCTCGGTTCTCCACCACATGGCCTCTCTTCCTCCTATAGACTACTTTCCCTGGTCATCTCAGATCAACTCTCCAATGGTCAAGACATGAAGCTTCAGAGCCTCCGGAGGCCTTGCCTCCAAAACTTATACAATGTCACTTGATCACAGTCTCTTAGGCAAAGAAATTGATAGGAACTAGACTCAAGGGGAGGAAGAAGATTCCATCTCTTGATGAGAGGTAGCAAAGTAAGAAAGCAAATCGGGCGAGTGTCTAGGGAAGGGAAGATCTCACTTCAGCCTTGCAAATAATCCCCAAGAAGAATACCCAGTGAGTTATCTGAATATTTAAAAAGGCAAGGTTTTAAAGGGGCTATAAATGGTATTTTATTTTGTTTTTATTAGTCTTTTGAAAATACAGTGATCTTTTTCTCTTCCTTCACTCATTTTCAGTAATATTTTCTGGCTAAAACAAGGCACTGAGGCATAATAATTAGTATTTTGATTCTGATCTTCTAAGCAGTTTCTTGAACCATTGAGGCTCTTACCCTCAGACTAAAGAATACCCATCCGGTTAAATCTAATCAAGAGTCACTGGATTCTAGGGGCCGTCCCAGTGGTGCAGCAGTTAAGTGTGCACGTTCTGATTCTTGGCGGCCTAGGGTTCACCAGTTCGGATCCCGGGTGTGGACATGGCACTGCTTGGGAAACCATGCTGTGGTAGGCATCCCACATATAAAGTAGAGGAAGATGGGTACAGATGTGAGATCAGGGCCCATCTTCCTCAGCAAAAAAAGAGGCGGATTTGGCAGATATTAGCTCAGGACTAATCTTCCTCAAAAAAAAAAAAAAATGATTCATTGGATTCTATGTCTACCCTGTCACCCATTCTTCAAAATTCCGTACTTAAAGTCAATGACAGATTCAAAGAACAGAGCCTGTGTATTTGTGAGCCACCACAGAAAGGAGGCAACTGTCAGCAGAGTATACATCCAGGATAACCATGCTTCGTAACTTTCATGTTTAATTAACTCAGGGAAGGACCAGAGTTGGATTCTCCCAAATCTAGACAAAATTAGAGGTGTGTTGTGCCTCTGAGCTTTCTAAGTCCAAGGGATATAAGAAGAGGTGAATACAACGATTGCCATGGATTCTAAGCAGCTGTGGGAAGATATAATAAAAAAGAAGAATGGGTTGAGTAGTTTTTCCCAGCTTTCTTCTAGTCTAGAAATTGGCAAATTTTTTCTTAAAACATCAAATGGTAAGTATCATAGGCTCTGTGGCCTATAGGGTTTCTGTTGGAACTATAGAAATGTGCTGTAGTTTCAGAAAGCGGCCATGGACCATAGGTCAACAAATGGGTGTGAAGTTGCAATAAAACTTTATTTACAAAAACAGACAGTAATCAAGATTTGGCCCAGGGGCCATGGCTTGCTGATCCTGCTCTTGTCAATCATAAACACACAACTTCAGCATCTCTTTAACTCTCTAGAAGCCGTGCAAGCACAAGGCATCTCCGCTTAGAAATAACCTTGCTGGCAGCATCTCAAAGCCATGCAGGAAATAGGAAGATATTTTTTAACATTTTATTCCTAATGAAAGTGTACATGGAGGAGAGAATAAACCAGTAAATGCAGCACACACTAGCACAGTAAAATGTGAGCACATTGTTAAATTATGGTGTATGATCCTGAGCGTCCTGCCAAGACTAAAAGGAGGTGAGCTAATGCCACGGACAGAATATAGATACTGGATGAGTTTGGCTCCTATTTCTCCCACTTTCTAAGTGTGTGGCCTCAGAATAGTTTGATCTAAAGTTCCTTCACTCATTTACTTGATAATTATATTTCTAATAAAAATGATAATTGCAATCATAGTTAAATTTTATTGAGGACTCATTAGGCAGAAGGACGAGAATAATCTAATTTAATCTTCCTTCTACCCTCTGGGATATGTACAATTTTTATCCTGATTTCACAGGCACAGAGAAGTGAAGTAACTTGTCCTACGTCACCCACCAGTGAGATGCAGGTTCTGTCCGGAAACTGAGTCCTCCTCTTACCGGAACTTGAGCACTCACAGAACGAACACTCGCTGCTGCAGTGCTACACTGGAGACGCTCAGAATAGAATCGGCGCTAAGACCTGTCCTTGCCCTCTGCGAGCCGCTTCCCTTCTCTGCATCTCAGCATCTGTACTGTCAGATGGCGTTAATGACATGCCACAGCTGGGGCTGATGTGACGATGAAGTGACATTCCTTACATACAGTAGCTGGCTCCTAAGTAGTCCTTACTTGACTTCAATTTGGTGTCGAGGATTGTAGTCACCACTCGTTTTTAAATAGAATAATATATTCCCATGCACAGATACAGATTATTTTTCACTAGACATATGAGAGTAAGAATTGCCTAAGAACACTTATTTGCTTTATGTTTAGGTAATTCCTGATTAGAGTTTTTATTTATTTTTTGCTTATTTGTTAAACCACTTATATGGAGAAGCATTTGAATATTTGCTGAAATTAATATTAAGAAGATTAAGAACTCAAGATCTTAATCCATCAGAATTATTCTCAGTGCTCAATAACTGCATCGCTTATGTGCAGTCTACTCTCACTCCGTCTCTGGAATGTGTTTTGTCTTTACGCAAAGTAACTGCTGAGGTATGGTCTTACCAGGCTGCACAGAGGTTGGTGTCATAATTTAGCAGCAAGGAGTCAAAAAAAATAATAATACTGAAATGGAATCTTTGTAAAAATAAAAATTTCTGTAAATACATACTTAACAAATTTTAAAAAGTAATACTGAAAATGCATATAATATATTTTTGAATACAAAATAGGTGTGTAGTCAAATCAAAGAAAGGAAAACTGCATAGTTATAGGCAAATTACATATATAAATAAATATAAGGTTTATGTCAATTTGCTGAACGATGCTTACTTACAAATTTCCTTCCTTCATCCTCTCCACCCCACACCCAACCAACACAAGGAAATAGATAAGTAAACAATAATTTTTGAATGTATAAGTTAGCCCAAAGCTGAGTGAAATATCCCCCGGTTAGAGAGTATGAGAGAACACAGAATGAGAGCTGTGAGCAGAAGTGGAAGTCACAATGACTCACAGATCAATTCAGAGCGGATATAAACCGTAAGGGCCAGGGCTGGGCTTCTGCTGCCCAGGCAGGGCGAGGGGCTGGGGGGCACGAGTCTCCTAAGAGAAACCGGAACCCCAGCCCGGGGCCAACCAAGGTGCGTAGTCCAAATTTACAGTGTCCTCTACTGTACAAATAGTTCAAGGGTCTCTCCTCTCTCAAGCCCCAAAACTAACACCAGGATTAGTCCAGAGTGATTGCTGTCCTTGCAATTCCAGCAAACACTAATGTGGAGCTAGAAACCCGCACGGAAAGTGAGCTCACAGCCAACATTACAAACCACAGGAGAAAATGAATTACTATAAAGGAGAATTAGAAGATATGGAAGAATCCGAAAGAAATTCTAAACTAAGCATGTTTAAAACATTTAATGAGATAAAGAAAGGATTAGAAAGCAAATGGCAAGAACAGGGCTATAAGATAAAAGAACAGATTTGAAAAAATTAAATAGAAATTCAAGATATGCAAATCATAGATGCTGGAATAAAAAAACCCAATGAATAAGATGAATAGCAGACTAGAGACACTGAGAGAGAAAATTACCCAGAGTTCAGCAAAGAAGCTGAAGTGGAAAATATGCAAACTTTAAGAGATGTGGATGATAATACCAGATTCACCAGGCACCTAATAAAAAGGTCAGGGGACAAACGGAGTGAATACAGGGAAACAGAAAGCAAGATTTAGAGGCTTGGAGGACTGAATAAGAAAGTTTAACAAATATCTAATCAGTATTCTAGAAAATAAAGAATAGAGACTGGAGAAGAAATTGTGATTTGAAAAGATAATGTCCAAAAATCTTTCAGAAAAAAAGGCATCAGTCTCATGAGCACAAAATGAATCCCTAGCAGATAAAGAAAGAAAGGTCCAAGTCTAGACATATTACACGAACACCATGAAACAGCAAAGACAAAGAACAAATCCTAAAAACTACCAGAGAAAAAAACACAGATACGTTAAACAAACACAAAACCAAACAAACACAAAATTAAAAAGCCAAAAGCACTATCATTGGGCTCACAGGGAAGGTTGTCATCAGCAAGGACAGATTTCCAGAATACAATGAAATGATTTCAAAGTGTTGGGGAAAATAAATATCAACTAATAATTCTATACTCAGTCAAGCTATTCATCAAAAATAAGATAAAGACATTCTCAGAAAAGTGCATAACAAGCAGACATATTTGATCTGGCACAAAACGAAGCCGGAACACTTAATCTATGTCATTATATATCTTATTTAACAAAAGCCAAAGTAAAAATATAATTCTTAAACCATCATTTTCCATTCTCAGATCTGACAAAAGCATCTGCCTCCTAGGTTAGGCAGGTTACAGAAATGTGAGAATGCTGAATATAAGGCAAGTGG
This sequence comes from Equus asinus, assembly GCF_041296235.1. Lineage (NCBI taxonomy): Eukaryota > Metazoa > Chordata > Mammalia > Perissodactyla > Equidae > Equus > Equus asinus. Next base: position 74,103,069 of record NC_091800.1, read on the forward strand.
GGGAAATGAGACTTGTACCAAACTGGAGCATTCATGCCCCACTTTACTGTCCTCATATTCAGAAACGTTTTAAAGGGATGTGGAGGCACACACACACGGGCACCCACCCCTGCACCTGGCACCCAGCTGCACCATCTACCCCGAGTCAAAGGCCGATCCTTTCTTCTGACTTCATTTCACTTTCATTTACTATTTGATTTTAACATCTCTGTTTGAGGGCAGGAATTTGGTTATATCTATTAACATCATTATATTTCAGTACCTGTATGCCTGGCATAGAGTAAATGCATAAAAAATGTCTGTTGAATACATTATTTATGAATACCCTCATTTTCTACTTATTATGAGAATTCATCTTATATTCTCTAAAAATTCTCATCTTCTCATGAAAACAGGAAAACAGCTCACGTTTTCCTTATTATCTAGAAATCTGATCAATAATAATCTTTATAATAGCAATGGTGGTAGTTACTTTTGTTTTAATAGTGGCAGCTAATATTTATTAGACTTATTTTAGCATATTTATTTTAACTTTATTTAGCATATTTTTTAGCTTAGTCTATTTAGTATGTTTTAGGATCTTTAGCATGATTCCAGAATCCCAGCCCTAAGGGTGCGGGAGCGGAGAGGCAGAGGAGAATAAAGGGAGAAAGAGGGAAAGGACTCCTTGTCTCCGCAGCCCAGCGCCCACTCAGGGTGGAGGCACCCTCTTTCTCACAGCCCTCTACGGCTCAGGTTAGAAACACGTTTTCAAGGGCCGGAGAGCTTTCTCCCCTGAGGAGGAGACCCGGCCCCTTGTCAGCACAGTTTTGCTAAGCAGAGCTCCTGTATTAGAACACGCAGCCCCAGGACGGGTAGGAGTTGGCCTTCCTCTGGCCTCATTAGCCTTGTGGGAAGAGCTATGCAGGGCTTTCCTACATGACATTATTCCTTTTTGCTCCAACTGATTAGTTGGTGAAATTAATTTAATTTCATAGAAGGTCAAGGGAATTATGTTCCACTGGCCGCCATTACCAGCACGGAAGGTTTCCTTGACTTTCAACACAGGACTTCTGTGTGAGTCTGCTCACATTTGTCCCATGTGAGTATCTGGCGTAACAGGAAAGCCACTTAATTTCAAATGAGCTTAAAGGCTAGAGATGTATCTGAATTTTATTTAAATTTTCAACCACGAAGTTTCCAGAGAATGATATTTAAATAGGCAACATATCTAAAATAAAATTCTCCTACACGTGATCAACCTGTCCTCAAATATATAATGAGCTCACTGAGAGTTAGAAAAGACTTTATAAGAAGTACAGGAAGCTTAGCTCCTCCCTGAGGCACTTAGGAGCTAATGAGCTAATTGGGAAGGCGCACACACACAGTGGGAAACCAATAGAATTATGTTAACTTTCATGCACAAACCTTGTGTCACAGTTCAGACAGAATGGAGACAAATGCTACAGGTAAGCCGAGTCACGCATGAGTAGGACGAGTAGGAGGGAGGCATTCCAAGAATGAGACCAAGGAACTCAAGAAGAGAATGAACTGCTGGTGTTCCAAAGAGTACAGAATACAATGTGGCCTACGTTATTTTTTGACTTCAACATTTATGACTATAAAAAAAGAATATCATACACTTTTTAAACCTCGCTCTCACACAATAAGAACAGGACTATGAACTCCTACAATCTTTTTAAGAAATAAACCATCGGTTATTTATTATGTTAAAAATGTGCATATGTTTTAACTTAGAAATTGTTCTAGGAATCTATTTTAAAGCATACTCACACATGTGCAGAGGCTATATATGCATATTGCGTGAGCGTGTATTCAACACAGAATCACTTATTGTAGCAAAAAACTGAAAATCACTTGAACATCTATCAGTAGGGAAACAGTTAAAAACATTTTACTAAATACCAAGAAACTCATAAAGATGAAAGACGAAAGGAAAGAGGAGGGGAAGGAATTATACATGGTAGAATTTATTACTTTTTTCATAAATCTCTTAGGTTATTTGAGATATTTATTTTTATAATTTACAAATATTTAAAATGTAACGATAAAAAAGTTAATTTCTTGGAAACCACTAGGTATTTCCAGTGAGTATTGTCTTCGATGTATAATATAAAAAAAATCTTCACTTTATGCCCTCAGAAACCCACTTTTGAAACTCCTTCTTTCAGTGTCTGATGAAAAGTCACTCTAGCAGCTGCCTTTTCTAATCATTCACCAAGAACTCCTGAGTATCTGCTGGACACCAAACAGTGGATATCCTTTTAAAATCACGTCTGTAAATTCTGTCTTTAAACCCCTCTTTCTTCCTAACATTCTGAATACTATCTGCATATGTAATTTCAGTTTAAGAAAGTCTGTGACCCTGTTTGAGAATTTAACGTAACAAAGTCTTGGTTCCTTTGGAAATCTACAAGCACACACTTTCACATGCAACCTGAGGGCATTTACTGCTGCCTGGACCCAGGGCGAAACCCTTAGATTTGGCCAAAGGCTCTCACAACTATTGCTCTTATTGAAACTGCATGATCTTGTCCTCTGTAACAAAAATACGTCAGGTTTTCTTTGTCCCATGATAAAGGAAATCCTTCCGAGAGAAAGTACAGAATTCTCAGAGATGAAAGTAAGCATTTCTGGTTGAATTCCATTGCCAGTTCTCTCTTCTTCATATGTTTTCATAAAAATCAACACTAAACATAAAGATTAATGTAGGGAAAACAACCCTTTGGTGCTTTTTCATAAAGTATTATAAATCTCAATTACATATTTTACAAATTAGTTTTTACTGTGGCTTTTTTGCAGCTGCAATAAAAATGTACATTCTGTGATAAATCATAGATATAGATACATAATAACTTCCTATTTTCTATTCATTTGTAAAGTTTTCATCTGATATCACAGACAGAAGCATGAAATATGGTTTAAAATGATTTAAATCTCATGAATCCATTTTTATCAGCATCATCAACAAAGTTCAATTTACATTCCACTATGATTTGAATAAAAGTAATTTTCTTTCACTACATTTTATGTCTCTATTTAATATCAGATGTAATAAGAGACAAATTATAAAAATAATAGAATGCCAATAGAAAAAAACATAAGGAGGAATTTTAAAGTAAAGCAAATCCTGTATTAAAGCTGAAACATTAGACCTGTGTAGGTGGATACACTGTCAATTCTACTTCAGCAAGATACGGCGGTAGTTCCACACATGAAACACTACCAGTGATGAAAATAACCACTGATGTTATTTCTTATCGATATCTAATAAAACTGATTTATGACTCACACAGCGAGCTGAGTCTGTATATTGTAGTCAATACCACCCAAATTTAAATGAGGAAAATACCATAAAAGTAAATAATTGCTAAAACATATTTCCTGTTGGAAAAAAATACCAGTCCCAAATTTCCATCCCTATAACAGCCTTCTTCAGAAGTGACTTGGGAGTACATGAGAATCTGGCAGGCTACAGTTCACTTTACTTTAGTTTGTTTATTTTCTTGAAAGGCTCAATTAACTTATCATTGCTAGAAAAAAATTTACAAAGATTGCAAGTTATCACCTTAAATTTGTATACAGATTCCAAAGCCACATTAAACTTCTGTGATGCTGATGACCCGTAGTTTTTCTGTCTAATATTTTAAGGAGGGCATATGAGGAAAGCTTTACGATTTTTCTTTTCGGAAAGAGGATTAATAACATAAGTACTCTTTATGTCACATCTCTAATAAAGAAACTAATTATTAAGCATTTTCAAAGTCACCTTAAATAAAATTATTGGTTAATTTGCAGTATTTAGAAAGAAAAATTAAATATTCATATATCAAAGGAAAAGAGATAGTGAATTCAAATACACAGGAGAAATTAATGCATGTAGCTATAAATTAAATATATAAGTGCATATATCATAATGGAATTCTGGATTTAGTTCAAATAACTGTAAACTCGACTACAATATACCAATATAACATATTTTTTCTTGCTTTCAACATTCTTTCCTACATCTCTAGCCTATATGTTTAGCATCTCATTTTGTATCAAAAGCATATTCACTCAGTTTTGCTGCCATTGCCTCTAATACTTGCCCAAACGTCCATAGCTAGATAAATTCCCTTGTAAAACTGCACTGTCTCCCAGGTATATTCTTTTCATATTTAGATTCTTACATACAACTGACATATATAATGTACCAACTCCATCACACAGTATGCAGGGGGCTGGAATCAAAGCCAGAGACAGCCCGGAGTGGCCCTCAGTTCATGGTGGATGCCACTCTCTTTTGCACTCATCCCTCTGTCCTAAAGACTTGGGGATGAGAGAAGGCGAGACGTCTGGTGGACTATTATGTTGGAGGACATGTCCCCTCCGCTCTCCTAATGAGACTCTATAATGGGCCAGCTGTCCTGACAAGCCACAGGGAATGGTGATTACTCATGGCCGACTTCATAGATAATGTGGAGTTTGAGCACTGAGAACACAAGCTTTGACCTCAGCACACGGGGCAGAAGCCTTGGCTCCTAACTGGGGCTCATGCATGACTTTGGGCAAATCAATTCTTTCTCATGTCATTTTCTTCACTTATCAATTGGGGATAATGACACCTTCGGGGTTTATTTTGAGAAGGAAAAACACAATGGATGACAAACCTTTTGCCTGGTGCCAGATACATAATAAGCAATCGATAAATGATAGCAGTAGTTGTCGTAAGTAATGATAGTAATTACAATCATAAAGACTGTCTGTTGGACAATTAGTCACCATAAGAACATAGCGTCTGTTATTTCCCAGCTTTATCTTTGATTATTTTATATAAAGAATAGGGAAAATAGTCCACTATATACAGTCCATGTCGCATTAAAAAAGCATATATAATTTAAATGTCTTTTCTTTTAGTTATTTTCAGAATGTCATGTTTATAGTTTGATTTCGCTTATGAGCTTCCTCTATCTGACATAAATTGTTCCAATTGGGTTTAGTTTATTCTGGATTTTTAAAATCTTGGGCTTTTGTCTCTCGTTCTTATGATTCTCAACTGATAACAACAACAAAATGCCTGATACCTATTTATTTCCTAAGTGACTTTCCAGGAAGAATTTTATCTTTAAACGACATTCATTGGGTTGTTCTATCAAAACTGAACACGTTTTGTTTTTAGCTGACTGTTCAATGAATGGAGAGTTCAAACCACCTCCTGAATAGTTCTGTACTCATCTTCTGTACCCAATTTCTTACGTTCTTTTGAAAGATCATGACAAGTAAATTGCCAGTTCCATGGCACTTGCTGTGATTTCCTTCCCACATGTGATAGATTTGTTGTTCTTTTTTCCTAACAGGCACATCACGTCTGTTTGGGTAGTTGTCTCCACCAGCATCTCACCAAAGGTGAGCGATGCTAGACTTCTACTACAAAACTAAGACCAAAACTAAGCTCTGCAAGATTTTTTTTTTGAGTTTTCTCCTTAGTTAAACACTGATCTGAAGTGTAAAAAGGTTTGAGGGAGACAGTAAGTTCTAGTGGGAGTCTGTGAATCATGACAAGTGAGTTTAGCCCTGGCTCTGCGCAGAGTTCTCCGGAACTCTGCCCTCACTGGCTGTGATGCTCAGTTTCCTGACCCGTAAAACTGTGTGGGTAAACACATGACTGTTCATTTTTTCCAGCTCAAAATTCCTCTAATTTCATGTTCAGTGCTATTTAAAAAATTGCAATGTCTCCTCTTTTATGTCTCAGGTTGCATGTCTTACATGTTGATGAGCATGTGGTAACTCAGAGGAAGGGAGAGGCTGAAAGTGGGGTAAGTACTCAGAAAACTGAAGTAGGACTAATTTTCTAAATAGTGTAAGTTGATATGATTTTCTTTCACCTCTATATGTGTTTTTCTGGGTGTCGTCTGTCCCAAAATCTTTTCACTGCATGCTTGCTACCCACCTCCCCACACATTCACTGCAGTCATGGAATTTGAATGTCTGCTAAACAGATTTTGTGATCTTCAAATATGTCCTTTCAATAATGTATATTGCTCAGTAGGTCTGGAACAGGGGAGCGTGTGATGTCTTAAGAGCATAGGCCAACACCCTAGAGAGGATGTATTAGTTGAAGGTCCTTAAGAATAATCAGTAAAGAGTACACAGAAGTAAAGATGGGAAAGTATTGAAATAGCAGAGAGTGACAGAGCAACAGCTAGCATCTCGGTCACTATTTGGTACAGGGATTTAGAGAGGGCAGAAAACAAACCACTGGTGCTGGAGACAGAGCAGGGAACAGTGTGGCTTCCGCTCAGGGCCCGAGTGGAAGCTTTCCTTAGGTCTGTGGAAGCAGTGCCTGATGAAAGTCTGCTAAAAGATGGGGAGTGGCTGAATCCAGGGGTCACAAATTCAAATGTACAGGGATAAATAAAATCTTATGTGTGAGGCATAATCAAACTGTGGAAAATTCAATGGCGTAGGCTAAATATGGATAAGATTCCAAAGAGACACATAAGGCACAAAAGTGAGGATATTTCTGAGTAGCAAGAGAGGAATAATTAATTCATGAAGATGAACACCACCAAAAATTGGCCCTCTAGAATTCTGTACATTGACTAGAATGAGATAAAATTTGGGATATTACTTAATAGGGTTATAATGCAAGGTCAAGAATCCTTGTCCCCATCCCTCTACGCTTCTCCCTTGCTGTAAGATCCTGAACAGTCTGAGCAGCAAACAGGGAGTAACATCAGACATGGGTATGCTGCCCCAAATGCATCTGTGTCCTGCCCTCCCTCAGGAAAGTTGCCTGTTTTCCTCAAATAACACAGACATGCATTTCAGTTTTTCCGCTCTCTCTCTAATTCTCTGGCTCACTGTGTGACTGCTCTGTGCTAGACACTGACAGAAGGGTAGTTTCTCAGTTACTTCTCACATCCACCCCATAAAGGAGGTCTGTCACTTACCTCATTTTACAGGTGAGGAAATTGAGGAAGAGAGGTTCCTTACCCTCCCAAGGTTCCCACCCTAGGATGTAGGACAGTCACGACCCAAACCCCAGGGCGATTATTTCAAGTTTTCAATTTTTTCTAAAGTAGGTCATTTTTGACTTTGTAATGCATTTGCATGGCAAGTATGCATATACCTTCATTATATGATCCATATATTGTATAAAATGATAACGGTCTTTTTATTGCTGAGTATAAATATTAAGGGCATCAACATTATTACACTACCTCCCCTGTTTCTCTTCTCTCTTCTACACAATCATAATTTGTGATATTTACATTATGTTCTGTAAATCCTGCAGTTGTATTAGCTTTGTCCTTACAGTGAACAGATACCAGAGACAAGGCTCAGTCATTCTTGATTGGCTGAATGTCTTCAAGAAGACTTACCGTAAAATAAAGACTCTGAGTTCTTGCCTCTTCAAAAACAATCAAAAAGAGTTTGACACACTCTTTCCCTAAGGTCTCTGTAAGCATTGTGTCATTATACCCTAGAGTTGATGTAGGCGCCCCTGACGCAGGAAGGGTTAATAACCACTGGAAAAGGCTTGCCAACAAACTGTGACCCAGAGGTGAGAAGGCCAGTTAGCCAATGACGGGTAAGACCTGCAGGGGTAGGCAACCTAAGCCAGGCATGGTCGCCTGGGGGCATAGATGGAGACACGATATCGGGAGCAGGAAGGGCCCTTGCCTAGGAGGCCTTGCGTGCTCTGAGATAAAATATACAAGCAAAACAATAACATGATAATATCAAAACAGAGGCAGAGGGAGGGCTCCTCGAGAAATCACTAAGAATTCTTGGCATTCACTAATTACTTTGTCCAGAACACCTGTGTATGTTTAACAGCTGTAAGCTATGTATATACTGAAACGCTGGTTATAATAAACTCAGAGTGGCCATCAGCCCTCTCCGCATCCATCCTGATGTGTACATTGGATTGTGACACCGACAGTTGAATATCGACATGAAGTTCCAGGCTTTTCTCACGGCCCCCTTAGAACTGACTTGATCATTGTTTTTCTGGATGCCCAATGGATGCTTTCTTTAGCTTTGAATTCCGGCAGCTTTACTAAGCTATGCCTCCATGTTAGTTGTTATGTCCATTTACGGAGATAAGTTGTACCCTTTTAATCCATATATTCAGGTCGTCTTCTTTTCCTGCAATGGTGGTAGTGGGTTTTTTTGAGTTATATATCTGGGATAGTTTTTCAGTTTTAAATGTACCTAAAAGTACATTTTAATAGATATAGTCCTGATTCTTTTTGATTATTACTCACCTTTGAAATCAATTTTCAGACCAGATACTTGTCATTGTTTCACATTCAGGTAATGTGGGGTAGAAATGAAACTTTTATAATATAGGCATGAATGTGCATGTATCAGTCCAGAGTTTACAACCTTGCATGCACATTAGAACCGCCTGGAGAGCTCTGAAAAACCGTCTAGGACTTGGATAACTCCAAGGTTTTGAGTTAACTGGCTTGGGAATGGTGCTTGGGAATTGGTGTGGTTTTTTGTTTTTGTTTTTTGGTGAGGACAATTGTTCCCAAGCTAACATCTGTTGCCAATCTTCCTCTTTTTGCTTGAGGAAAATTGTTCCTGAGCTAACATCTGTGCCAGTTTTCCTGTATTTTGCATGTGGGATGCCACCACAGCATGGCTTGATGATTGGTGTGTAGGCTTGCACCTGGGATCTGAACCTTCGAACCCTGGACGTCAAAGCAGAGCCCGTGAACTCAACCACTACGCGACTAGGCCGGCCCTGGGAATTGGCGTGTTTTAAAGGACAGCCCAGGTCATCCTAAGATATAGCCAAATTTGAAAACCTTAAGTTTAGTCTTTCCCGCATCTTAGTCGACATGGATCAGCAGCACTAGGCCCCTCACAATTGAGTGTCTGTCCTCTTCTCTATATCTCTAACCAGCTGCTTACAGGAACAAGCACCTCTACTTTGTGATGACACAAAGTCCCAGAAAGCCCCACAGTCAGCTACACACTGACTTCCTGACTCAGAGGACTGTTCTGCTCCTCTGGGAACACTCACCTTTAGAAAGTTGGCATTCTTCTGACTCTGTCTGAGATCCTCAGAAGCCAGAATCCTTTTAGGAAGTTTTGTTAGACACCTGGTCTTCTGATGTCTGGTTTAGAGTTAGAAGTTTTTTGGGGACTTTAAATAGGGAAATTGCATTTCTGTTTCTCAGTCTCCTTATGTTTGGAGCATTTTAGCAATGCGAAGGTGTCTTTATTCGGTAATCTTACAATAGGGGCTCTTCACGATGCTTCCTACTTCACGACTCTGGTTTTTAATATATTTTAAATTGAGTTTTTCAACATCATCAATGTTAAATTTTAATGAGATATAAAGCTACTTATAAATGAAATTTTATAAACAAGTTGAAATTCAATGTATTGCATGATAATTGGATTAGTAGGCAAAGGAAATGTGCTCCTTCTTAATTAATCATGATTACTTACATGTAAAGTACATTGACCAAACTTATATGCACAATTAGGTACCTGATTATGTTTTAAATTCAACTGCATGCAGAAAGAGATGATCACATGTGTCAGTAAAATAACTTATTTTCCTTATTTTGGGGGAAACATAATCTTTTGTTTCCATAACAACTTTAAAAGGATTTCCTAAAATACTACAGTTTGTGTATCTACATAAACACATACTAGCAGGAAGTAGTTATCAATTTCAATCTAAACTATAGTGACCTTTACAATTTTGACTTGTACAAAGTCAACATTTCATTATCTAACCATTAGTCATACAATGATGATGAATTCAATCATGATTTGAGAAAAAGAAGCAAACAGACCAAATTAAGCCTGTATAAAAAGGGAAGTCATGAGGAAGAGCAAATACTGCCAACGAAAACAGAGAAAATCAGAGAAAAGAACAAGAAAACAACTTGGTTCTCTATTATGGCTCTATCTCCTAACACAAACAGGATTGGTCACCAATGAATTCAAAAGGACCTATACTTTGTTCAGTCCATCAGTAAATATTTACAGAGGGCTCCCTACAGCCAGGCATTCTGCTGGGCCCCGGAGACATGAAGATGAAAAGACCAGCTTCCTGTTTTCAAGGAGCTTAAATCCTTGGGAGATAAATGTATAAATAAACAGTAGAGCTTCAGTAAGATTACTGCCCCAGTGGGGGCCTACTGCCCCAGGGCAATTCCCTCCTGGAACTGGGCCTCTCAAGTCAACACAATTTATAAGGAGACTTGCTCTCTCAAAGAGAGAGCATACCCTAACTTAGTTGAAGCCATTACAAGTCACAGTGAAGAAAGATGAATGAACTCAAGTGTAATGCAGCATTTTGAGTTTAGGTATAACTGGGGCATGTAAAACGGTCAGGGTGTGATTTGAGTTAGCAATATGATTATAAAGGACTGGAGGTTTCTTATGCAAGGGCAGCCTGACTCCTGAAAGCTGGGCACTCTCCACATAAGACATGGGTACACCCAGTTAGCCCCTAAAAGAAAGAGCTGCAGGCTCTGACAAGCCATGCATTCTAGTGGTGTCCCAGCTGTTAGGACTGCTGGAGCTTGTTCCACACAGCCTACCAAATCCACATATCTCACATCCCATACCACACCTAGGATTCCCTGCTCATCCCTGAAAGTCACTAGTATAATCCATAACAGGTCCCTGAACTTTTTAGACAGGGGAAAGAATGTAGGATTGGTTCCAAAGCCAGTTAAGTTTGAGAGAAACTGAAATACTACACTTAAATACTAAATACTCAGTCCTAGATTCTGTCAAAGGCTTAGTCTTGTGGTCTAGTTCATATATCAGGAAACTATTCCTCAATCAATGCAAGACCTTCATATATTCTTTCTGAAACTCCAATACTTGGCCCAGAGTTCATTATACCATTCTGTGTAGTACCTTCCAGGAGCTGCCATGACGGAAGGGCAGGGTGGGAATATCATTGATCAGCCACTTTTTCTGATGGGGCTGGGTTCACAGCAGTGGCCATCCAGGGTTGCAGGGGCCAGGTTCCCTGGCTATGAAATCCCCCATTGAACAGCTGGCCCACTGAGATTTGAAACCACATCAAAGTCAGGAAATAGATTTGGCTTCCAAAAGAACACAACCATTGTCTTATTATACACTGAAAGATTTTTCTCTTTGGCCCTGGGTAAAAGTGTCTAGAACGCTCTTAAATGCACCTGGGCCTTGAAACTTTAAGGAAAAATTAGTTTCTAAAAAAATGATTCTGCTAACTATTCTGTTATAGACTGAACATATAAAATTCATATGTTGAAGCCACAACCCCCCAATGGGATGGTATTAGGAGGTGGGGACTTTGGAAGGTGATTTGATTTAGATGAGGTCATGAGGGTGGGGTTCCCAGGATGGCATTAGTGCCCTTATAAGAACATGTCAGAAAGCGCACTTGCACCCTCTCTTTCTCTGCCCCCCCAACTCCCCCCACCACATAAGGAGACAGTGAGAAGGTGGCCATCTGCAAGTCAGGGTGAGGGCTCTCACTGGAACCTAACCATGCCTGTCCCTGATATCAGACTTCAGATCCAGAACTGTGAGAAATAAATTTATGTTGTTTATGCCACCCACTCTGTGGTATTGTGTTATTGGCAGCCTGAGCTAAGACAAATTCTCAAAGGATAAAATAATTGTTTAGAATTCCATGTTTTTTTTGTTTCAATAATGAAATATGTGCAACTTACATGAAATTACAATGAATGTAATGATATCAACTAAATGGCGGATGCTAAGTTCTTTCATTACTAGGTATAATGGCACATTTCAGGACTTAATAGGACAAGCCACTTATAAACGTACACATCTGAGCACATCATATTCACATATAAGCACTTCCCATACATCTATTACATAGCTGATGCACAGTCATTAAACATTGCATTAGCTGTCTTCCGTTCCAGGATTACTTTTCAGCTCTCACGCACTCATCAATGCCTAGTATTCCAGTTAGTTAAGACTTACCTCGCCAACCAGGGTATCACTAAATGTGGTGGGAAACCACACCTTATTTATCTTTGAGGCAACAACCCCTGAACCTTGCTCGACAAATACTCTTAAATGCTATAATTAAGAACCAAAATAGTCTAAAATGAGAGATATCTAACTCTATACAGATATTGCTGAATATACAGAGACACAAACTGCATGTTACAGCCCATTAGGTAGAATATGTTACAATATAGACATCTAATTAAAATTTGCAGTTGTGTTTCCTAAATAATATAGCCAGTCTTAACATGATATATCAATTACACAAGTATTCTCTCCATTTCATACACATTGTAAAATAGAAACTGAAAATGCATTTTATCAGTAAGACAGACCTATCTCATTAAAGCCACTGTAGCCCAGCTCTTGCCTGCTAAGTCCCAGATCTTCGAGGTCCATGCATTTAAATCCTGGGGGGCACTGGTAGCCTTCTTCCAGCTCTGGTGAGCAATGCGTATCTGGGATAGCTAAACTATTCCAGGTTACGTTTCTGTGAACAACACAGGAAAGGGTTAGATGATTTCCACAACTGTAAATGTTGATTAAAGGAGATAATGTAATCACTGTGCATTAGTAACTGCTGTATATGGACACAGATGTAAGATTCCTGATTCAGGAACAGTATTCATAACATTAATAACACATTAAACATTCTCAAATGATATGCAATTCATCCACATGGCTTGTTATAAAATATTATGACCATTATTGGTTTTGTCATTCAAGTCCAAGACCCAGATAAGCAAAGGGAGGAACTTTCCTACAGATTTATAAGGAATGTTAACTTGTCTGGGGATTCCTCATTATTCACAAAATCCTTATCCTACTGTAGGCACAAATTTAACTTCTCTACTTCTAAGTAAACATTGAATGATAAAAGTCATTTTTATTATGGTACAAATACTAGGAGTCTCATAAATGACACTTGGCCTTCTTCCGTATTGGCATATGTGCCATTTAGAAAGAAAACCAGACAAATAAGGTGAGATGGAAGGAGCTAAAGGTATCACACTGGAGAGAGATTAGGGGCGATTCAGTGATAACTCCAGGAATATTAACATCGTTGAGGTGGATGGCGATACAACCCTTTTTCATCTTTCTGGAGCACAGGCTAGAGATTAAGCTGATGTAGAAGGATTTAGAAACGTAATGGTTTTCTTGGTAGTGAGTACAGATAATCACTGGAACAGTGATTGTGGAATGTCATTCTGGGCTGACCTTAAAAATGGGCCCCAAATAGCTGCTATCTGAGGCTGGATTGTGTAGAAGCCAAAGTTTAGTCTAGAGGATTTCGCAAGCCTTTTAAACCCATGGTTTTATTATGGTCATTTCCCACTACATAAATGTCTCTAGGCATTTCCTAAGTGGGGATCAACCTTAGGACAGTCTCAGTCTCTTCAGCTTAGGGCCAAATTGCAGCAGACTTGTTGGGTCACATTTCTTTTCTCTAACATCTTCTTATATTCAACTGGCTGCTTCCTTCCCCTGATATAATACACTTTCTCTGGAGTCTGATGCCTAACTCTTCCCAGTCTCTTAGCTGACTGACGCCACCACACACACACACACACACACACCACGCCTGGTGATACCTTGTGCAGTTCTGTCTCAGTCATCAACAAAGTTCTAAAGGCTTCACCCACAATTCAGACACCCTACGTGTCTTCCTTCAGGGCTCTACCTTCTGTCAGCTACAAGAGCTAATTTGTCTACACATCTTTGGGAATAAGTGTTTAAATAACTGTCTCCTCTGGTCACATTTTAAGGTGGTCCTTTGGACCCCACACGCAAAACCCAAGGGAAAGGCTCTAATTGTGGAAATTACCACTTGGTTGTGTCAGAAAGATATAATTTTAGACAGATACATCACTTATTTCTCCTCATTTCACATTCTTATACATAAGCCAAATGATGCCTCTTCACTTAAATCTAATCTGACTCCATGTTCCTGATGTGGTGCTCCCATTAGGACAATGTGGTAAAGGGACTGGGCTTCAGAGAGTAAGGCTTTCTGGGTTTGATCCCAAGCTCTGCCATTTACTGACTGAGGGACTCGAATAAAGTTCTATATGTTTCTGAGCTCAGTTTCCCCATCTGTAAGATAGGGGACTTCATAGTTACAAGCGAAGGTTGTGTGAGGATTAAGTAAAGAAAACAACTAATGCATGCAGCATAGCACCCAGCATGTTGCAAGTACCCAATAAATCAATAATTATTAATCACTACAACAATAAAACACAGCATAAATCATGGCAGGTAAAAACACAACAATAAAGAATTGTCAGATGAATAGAAGGAATTTCTGCACATGATACCGAAAGCGTTTTGTTCACAGAACTGTGCAGCTGAAAGAAACTTTACAGATCACGTAATTCTTCATTTATGGTTGAGGAAGGTAAGGTGAAGTTTGGAGAGCGAACAGTTTACTAACCCATCAAAATTAATAATTTTAGCTCCATTTCCAATACTTTAAAAAGACAATAGCAGCAATGTCTAAGAAAACAGTGTCTACATGAAAAAGTTTCAGGAAACATCATCTCTCAGCTATTTGGATAGGGAATTAGACTCGGCAGCCAGTCTGCTGGGTGTGAATTCTAGCTCAGCCCTTACTACATGTGTGACTTCACTGATCTGTGCCTCAGTTTCCCCACCCATAAGATGGTGGGAAAATGCCTACCTCACAGGGTTCTGATTAAAATCTAATGATTTACGTCTGTAAAGTACTTTAAAATGGGTACTTGGTCGACATTAAGTGTTGAATGTTACCTATTGTTATTGATAGTCTGAAATCTGCAGACTGCCTAGATAGAAGCCCCAGCCCTGGGGTGTACTGCCTCAGCTTCCACACTTATAAAATGGGGAGAGCAATCGCACCTACTTTGTAGGGGAGTTTTAATCATTAAGTGAGCTAATGTACAATGAGCTCATGTACAACTCTCAGAACAGTGCTGGGAATAGGTTAATCGTTCAAAAAACTGTTAACTATTATGATTATATTTTCAGTAAATTATAAATATTAGAGTATTTTTTTCCTTTTTGATTCCATTTGTTTTTTTCTGTCCGATTAAGACTGATTCTCATTTTAAGCACAACCCTCAGCAGCACAGATATGATTTTGAAATCTTTTGGCTTCAGAGGCAGCAGATTCGAAACACATTATTTTTGCCAACATCAAGCTATTAGCAAATGCTTTTTAAAGACGCATTTACTAGATGATTAACTGCTCTGGAACACATGTATCTAAAACCACATGATAATTACTTTTTTAAAACTGAAATGAACGTCAAGAGTTTCAGAATATATGTTAATTATCTTAATTTCATTTTTCTCAATTAACAAGAATCTTCTAGATTTTATTTTTATTTGTTAATGTTAATTATCTCCTTGTTCATTTTCCCTCAGATATTCATGACAGAACAAGAAGCTTTCTGGAATTAGGAGGGTAGAACTCTTGCTCCAACCCGCCAAATTCCAAATATAGACAATGATTCTCCCAGTCGTAATAAACATCCAGTCACGCTTAAGTGGGTTTCAAGACCTGCCATTTCTTACCTACAGTCAGATTTCTTGAAAAAAGTTATCTATTTGTGATCTTAATTTAATACTTCAGCCCATTTTCATGATCTCCAATCCATTCAAATTGTTCTCATTTATTTCACATGCTACATTCAATTGGAAAATTTCTATTTTTTATCTTCTGTGACCTCTCAGCAGCATTCTACATAGCTGTTCTGGTAGTAGGTAGAATAATGGCCCCCTAAAGATGCCCACGTTTCTAATCTCCAGAATTTATGAATACGTTACGGTACATGGCAAAAGAGGATTAAGGTTACAGATGTGAACAAGGCTAAAAATCTTGAGTTTGGGAGATTATCCTGGATTATCTATGTGGGCCCAACCTAATCACATGAGTCCTCAAAAATGAAAAATCTTTCCCAGTTGTGGTTAGAGAGAGAGAGAGGGATGTGACTATGGAAGAAAGGCACAGAGAGATGCAACATTGCTGGCTTTGAAGATGCTAGTTTTGTCTGTTTCTCAGGTCATTCTCCTTTTCCATCTCTCCTCCTGTATTTGATCTGTCGTACTGAGTTGCACTGAACTTGGTCCTTGGCCTTCCTCTTTTTTCACGATGCTCTTTCCTTATGCAATCAAATCCACTTTCATAGTTTTAATTCTCTCTTGTCCTAGATGTCCTTTTAGAGTCTCAGAGCTACATGTCCAACTGCCTATTACATCTCTCCACTACACCAAAACGACCTCCAACTCTATATATCTCATAAAGAACTCTGACTTCTAAGCCAACATTCCCTCTCAAGCAAGCAGCACCATAGCACCATCATCCAAAGTGTCAAGAAAGCTTGAGATCTCAGGATCACCTTGATACCTACTTCTCTCTCAACTCTGATAACTAATCATCATGTTTCCCTAAATATCCTCCAAAATATCTTTGAGCTCATTCAGCTCTCTCTGTCTCCACCTCCACATGCACCACTATCTAGTCTGCTAATTGGCCATCCTGCAGCCACACTTAGCCCTTCTGATCCTTTTGCCACAGAGCACAGAGAGAGACTTTTCATAATCACTGTCCTACTCTAAGTCCATCAGTGTCAAATCTTCAATATGATCTACAAGACCCTAAAGGATCTAGTTCCTCTGTTTCCCCCAAGTGTCCTAATGTCCAACCCTGCTGGCCTTCTCCCAGGGCTTGGTGTGCTCCTTCTACTTCAGGACCTTGTCCTCTGCTTGGAAATCTCTCCTCCCCTCTTTGCTTGGTTGACCCCATGTTTTAGCCTTCAAGCCTAGCCTGAATGTCACTTTCTCAGGGGAACCACTCCCAGTTCCTCTGCCTGGATTAGGTTTCCCTGCTATAATTTCTTAAAGTGCCCACACTTTCCATATCTGGCAGTTGAGACACATGTAATTCATCTTGGTGTGGTCAACTGTTTATTGGACATCTTCCAAACTCAACTGTTGCCCAGTGTAACCTCCAATTCCCATTAGTCCCTCACATATAGTCTGTGATGTTTAAAACCAAGGTAAAAGACCAAAGTCCTCCAAAGAGGAAAGAATTCTGTCTCCAGACTGTCTGTGGACTCAAGACAGCAATATCAACTCCTGCTGGAATTCCCAGCTTGCTGGCCTGTTCTCAAGATTCTGGTCTTGCCAATCCCAATGATCACATGAGCCAATTCCTTAAAATAAATTTCTTTCTCTCTCTATATATATCCTATTGGTTCTGTTTCTCTGCAAAGCCCTGACTAACACATAGTAGATGCTTAATGAGTAGTTTTTGAATAAATGAATGAATGTGTCTGTCTTTCCACCATTATTTAAATCTATGGCAAATTTACTTACTTATTCATTTGTTTGTAAATTAACTATAAAAGAACTCTTCGACAATTGGATCCTGTTGTTTTTATGCAATTTTTTAGTGTAATATCTAAAAATTGGCATGGATTTTCAGTTTTTTAACTTTTTGGCTTTAGTAGTTTCCATGTTTCAAACGAGTACCGGAATCCCTCAGAACAGTTAATGGACTTTCAAAAGACTTTAATTATCTGCCTGGCGTATGTTTGTTTGCTTTTTTAATTCTTAAGAAAATATCCTATTTACAAATAACATTATGTAGGAGTTTGAGATCTAAGAAAATGTCTTCTGAGCTTGTTGCTAAAATTGTTTATTACAGCCCCAAACAACACCTCAGTACTTTAGAGTCTTATGGGTCTAAGTTAACATTACTCTTGACAGCATAGAGCGTCGAGCTATATATTGGAACACAAGGATTGTCATCTCAGTTCAGTGATGAACCAACTTAATTACCTTGGGCAATTCACCTTAACCATTTGAGCCTCAGTTTCCTCATGCGTAAAAATGAGAGAAACTTTTCAGCTATTTAAAAAACAATTCCCAGAATGACCTCATCACACTTTTATATAAAAGAAAAGGTAAATAGAGTGAAACCATGTGCCCCATGTGTTCTGTTCCCATCCATCCACAAGACACACCAATGCCAAATGCAATCGCTCAAGACTTTACGTTCAAATTCTTCTCTTCATTACTCACAGTGTCATCTTTCTCTACTGACATCCAACTGCTGTCACTGCTTGTTGCAACACATTTCGTGTTGGCCTTTTGTAATTACTGTCACTTATGAACATAACTATGCTTATCATTACTTAGCCCCTTTTAGAAATTGTTTTTCCCATATCCTTAGTGGGGCCACTTTATTTCATCTGTTCATTCATTCAAAATAATTATTTTTGATGGGTCTATTCTATGCCAAGCAACATGCTAAGAATGGAGATGACTAAGAAGGTATTTCTAACTCAGGGACTGTACTGCCTAACGTGAGAGAGAAAATAGGAAAGTAATGCCCACAGCAGAGCATGATGAACATTTAAAAGCTCTTTCTAGCATCACGGTGTTACAAAAGCTCAAAATAGAAACCTCACTATGACTACTGCTGGTGGATGTTGAGTTCTGGGAAACCTTTCCAGTAGGGGTGATGCTTGGAGTGACTAGACCCTAGTTCTAGGGGTGGAATACACAACAGCATTCTGGAAAGTGGAAACGTCACCACCTGGGGGTACACAGGAGAGAGAGAGGCCAGGGAGCTGGGAGAGAAAGAGAACATTTTAACCCTTTCATTAGTAGGTGAAACTATTCACAGCTTTTTCTGAGGGATTAGAAACAACTAGTTGTTATCATACCAAACAATTTTTAAACTACACTCTCAGAGATTTGCAGATTGGGAAAAAAGACAAGGATTTGTGCTTTCCTCAAAATGACACCATGTGACTGATACATACTGAGCTGACCACAACCTGTCCCTCATTTGTGAGAAAGGCGAAAAAGGCAAAAAACACTAACTTATAAAAGAGATTATTATTTAATTTAGCAGCAAGGTTTTCACAAAATATGCCAACTATGGGAATTTACAGATAACAATCTTGTTTACACTACTCTTACTTTTTTCCCTTGAAGAACTGAAGATAAGCAGAAAATGCTGACTTTTCCATAGCCAAATTTGACCCATTTATTGTAAAAGACATTCACAGAGACCAAGCTACAATGTATTTCAGTTTGGAAATTGTCAGTGGTGCAAGAAGGAAGTACATAGCACAACAAATCCTTATGCAACAGACAACACTATGCACCTTAAGATCATTTTGTTATTCATTGCATCAATAAGTTTCTTTTCTATTTATATTGTATTATCTAGGAAGAAATCATAAATAGAAGAACACACTTCTAGTTAAACCCATGGAGTGAATTACACACACACACACATATGCACACAATCTTCGCACCTGGGAGAATAGTGAATATGGCCTTTGATCACTTAGGTCATTGCTTGCCTCACTCTTAGTGGTGGGCATGAAAACAAGGTTCACTTTATTGCCAAAAGCTTAGCCCTCCATTTAGAGGTCGTCCTTCTCACTGCGTGTGCTGACAGCAAACCTGCTCTGGCTGTTACCCACCTTTTGGGTTCACCCCAGAGAATCACCTGGCTTTGGTTTCACTCTTATTTGACCTCTTCTTTCA
The DNA here is from genome assembly GCF_041296235.1 of Equus asinus. Taxonomy (NCBI): domain Eukaryota; kingdom Metazoa; phylum Chordata; class Mammalia; order Perissodactyla; family Equidae; genus Equus; species Equus asinus. The sequence goes on from NC_091800.1 coordinate 74,122,605, forward strand.
GGATTAATTAAAAACTCCTATAAAGTGGCCTGGCTAATTCTAATGCTGGATGCTTCGGAAAACTAATCTCACCCTGGAATTTGCAGAGATGAAACCGTTCATTGATTTTTGAAAACTTTTAATTGCTCTGCCTGGACTTTTTAGAAGGATTACAAAACAAGATAAATAGTCTGAGGCAGGAAATATTATTGACATCACACCTCTTTTTATAAACTAGTAGATCTGGCACATTTTCTAAGAAATGAGGAAACAAATTCCCCCTTAACTGTTAAACTGAGAGTATTTCAATACAATTTTTCCTTTTCCTCATCCTTTCCTGGATGGCCAGATAAGCAAAGCTGTAAAGAACTGAATTCATCATGCAGCAAAATAGTAAATTTAAATATTTTTTAAATATTGCACAAAATTTAAATAACAGTATTTTATTTTTTAAAAGTATTTTAAATAGTCACCTTACTTAGTATATCCGAACAGTTTTTTTAATTATATATTTTCCCCAGGTTTACGTCTTTAACAATATCACTCACTACTTTGCCAATGTGGATAAGGGACAATCCATGTGACAGGGCCGGGAGACTGGCATCTGAGACAGGATCAGGCAAGGAATGGGTTCAAAAAGAACGTTAGGAAAGCCCAGTCTCGGGGCCCAGAAGAAGCACTGATCTGTTCTGAACTGGAAATGTGAAAACTGTTTTGAGGTTAGAAGACGAAGTCTACTACCCTTGACATTTTGAATCAAGGTCAAGAGCTTCTCAAGCAGCGGCTCTTCTCCCTTTGCTTCAGGAACTAGAATATCCAGAGGGAGAGGGATCTGCAAGGAGACAGCTGGCATGATGGAAAATGGCCACCAGAATGTGAGGCCAAGCATATAGGACTTCAGTTGGTAATTTCACCAATTAATTAATGTGTGGCAAGGAGCTATTTCCTCCTCTCTCTCAGGATCATAAAACATAATTTGCGAGATCACTTTATGAATATAAACTGCCTCGTCCATATTAGGAACTCAGAATACATTTACGTTTACTGGATGTGGTTTGGCAGAGTTGTGTGGCTGGAGAGCAGGGATGTTTCCCACTCCAGTAGGTTCCATCGTTTTGGGATGGTCAAATGAAGCCAATGGCTCCACAACGGTAAGAACGTGTAGCTACCTTAAAGTGAAGGCCTGAGAAGGATTTAGAAAGTACCAAAGCCCCTGTCCCCAGATGCCTCAACCACAAGGTGCCCTTGCCCAATTCAATCATTAGACCTAAAAACATCCAAGAGTCACTGAATGAATAAGCTCCACAATGCTTCTATTTTTACTTCATCTGACCTTTCCATTTAAAAAAACCTTATCATTTTGTGAACAGAATTTATAAGACAATACAGTCATGAGTTGCTTAATGACAGAGATATGTTCTGAGAAACGTGTTGTTAGGTGATTTTGTTGTTGTGCAAACATCAGAGTGTACTTACACAAACCCAGATGGTATAGCCTATCACAAACCTCGGCTATATGGTACTAATCTTATGGAACCACTGTTGTCTGCGTGGTCCATCATTGACTGAAACATCTTTATGCAGCACATGACTATAATTCATTTATTTTGCAAGTGTCTTAAAGGGTAAACTTAAATTTTATTTGAACCAGCAATAGAAAACTGTCAAAAATCCAACATTATATCATCTCTGGTCTAAGTCTTAGTGATATTTTATAAAATACCAAGTCCTATAATCTGCCCCTGGGTGGGTGGCCATAGAATGTATTGTTCACACTGGGACTCTCCTGAGATCAAAAAGGAAGCTATCAGTAATTACTCTGAAACAATAGGGACACACCAGGATTGTCCTGAGCTTCTGTGATGTGTGGTCCCCTGCCTCTGGGTCTTAAAGCTAATGGTCCAGCCATCAGAAATATTTACCTGAACTCCTGGCTGAATCTTGCTCTCTGTATAGCAAGCTTTCATATACTTAACATTTACATTTACTTATCTCAAAGATTTTCTAATTATCTCACTCTTGGGAATAAGATTTCATTATTTGATACTAAGCTATGAATAAATTTCTCTCCTTTCTCTGGAACGATAATAAAGCGTCAGGTAAGCGTTCATCTTTTCTATGTCACCTACCAGCTCAGTGTCACATGTTCCTCTTTTAGCTTGAGGGAGATTTCTGCCATCGTATTTGGCATTTTGCAACACCTGTTTCTGTCACGGGCCATTCCTGTTCTTGAGTTTCTTCAGGATATGAACAGCTTTGCTTAGTCAAATGTCATTACTCAGTCCATAATTGCCTTAGGTCACCATTCGATATCGGAGAAGAATCTAAAGCTTTACAGTAATGCTACTGTGGACAGAGCTAAGAGTCCCTTCCATCTGCTTTAAAAGAAACCAGCTCCATTTAAAAGCAAAACCGTGTGTATTGAGTTGCTTCCTTATTTATTCTGTTGGCCTCACAGATTATACATAATCAATTGCAGGGGTCAGCTGTGAAACCCAGGATATGCAGGTTTCTGAAGAGCCACATCTCTGCCTGAAAGCTCTCTCATTACTAGGCTATAGTGCATGCAAGTCAATTAAGCAGAAATTGGAACAATCGTTAAAGGACAACGATTAAGAGAAATGAGGTCATGAAAGCAACTGGCAACACTGACGGCTGGAAACACAACCTTTGTATCTGACCCAGAGATGTTTATGAGAAATTCCTAGTTAAGAAGCAACAGGAGGAAACAAAAAAGTTGGAAAAAATTTTAATTGGTACTTTTATGTGTTTTATTTTGACCTCCGACATTTTTTGAATATCTAAAAATAAAGTAAATTAATATGTGGGCTGGAACTAAAAGGTAAAATGGTTATCGACAATTTTTCTGCTTATGAGTAGAACTTTAAACCCCTTAATATTGAACTGAAAATTAAAAGAAAAATGGTATAAATGATTGGTCTCTGAAATAAATCATCAAACCTCTGAACATTGTTTTTATGAGCAACATCATTACCATGTTGCTAGTTATGTATTTTCTTCTCAAAACAGTCAATTAAGAATCACATAAAGAGAAGGCAGAATATATGTGTATGCACACAATGCTATCAGGCAGATATTACACATATGGGAAAAAGACAAAATGCAGACACCCCCCCCCATACCTGCTATGTCTTGAGTAACTGAAAATTCTGCCAACATTTATGAAATTCTTCACAAATGGGAACTCCATTTTTAGGATAAAGCAATGAGCAGCAGCTAATATTCAGAATACAAGAGGTCTTTTCATATTTTTTTCAAAGACATTCATTTCTTAGTACGGAGTATAGTACAGAGCTGGCAGAGAGTACTTACTGAAGTGATTCAAGGGCCGTGAGTTCAGAAGCATTCCCAATTTGTATTCAATTTTATGTGTCAAAGTTTGCCAGCGTGATGCCTGATCTTCTAGCTGTGTTAACAAGTTTCAGAATTCTCAAATTCTAACTTGGTTTTTAATAAAGTGGTAACTTTAAACCAACCTCCTGCATTCACTGCTGTTAGAACACAGCAGCTTTCTCATCCAAAGCTTTCTCTGTTCATCTCTATGTCTATTGTCTCACGCCCACACAATATCTTTTTCCACCTTTGTATTCATTCATGGAACAATCTAGACATATTCCACAGCCTACCTACACTTAAAAAAAAAAAAACACCTACAGGTTTTCTTCCACGCATTTGTCTCTTCCTTCACCCACACAGTCAGCTCATTACTCACCACTTCCTCCAACTTTCCTACCCAGTGTTTGTACTAATTCACTGCTTTTCTAGGCTTTTAACATTGCTTTTCTATTTTTTAACCATTTCTCCTTCCCTGAATTGAGCCCCTTGCTTTCCTTTCTCTGTTCTTTTTTTATTTCCTCTTCTTTATCAATTTGTCATAACGTTATTATTATCTGTCCAGATATAATATATTACCAACCATGCCTTCAATAAACAGTTACTAAGTACTTGCTCTGTGCTAGAATACTAGGTACTGGCGATAGGAGATGCATCTTCTCCACCCTTTCTCATATGTGTCCTCAGGGACCTCACAGTGTAACAAGGAAAATAGGAAAAAAATAGCTACGAGTGCCAGCATGTTAGTTCTGGCACGATGCACTACATTAAATTCTACTCCTTCCACTACAAACAACTAGAGCTGTTGGATAAATGGTAACATTTAAAAATGCATATCTGGGCTCACAAGAAAGAAAAATACATTCCAAAATGTCAAAATATAAGAGAGAACCAAAAACTGGAGGAAGGGAAGTACATGAGTTGACAAAATGATGCTGTGAATGGGACTAAGTATCCGGTATCCAAGAGCTTGGGTTTTAACACCCACACAAGGCAGAAGACAGGGTCCGGAGCCGAGGTGAGGCTGGGAGCTGGAAATGTGCCCCCATGCACAAAAACAAGTTGTAATTTAAAAGAGTTTCAGACTGTGATGTTGGTGAAGGGGTAGTCAAATAGATCAATGGAGCACAACAGACCATAGGTGCAGACCCAAATATGGACGGGGAATTAGCAAATGAGAAGGCAGCATTAAATTCAGTGGGTAACAACACACAACAAATAGCACTGCAACAGTCACCCTACCATATGAAGAAAATTAGATTTCTACTTCACACTAAAACATTTGTAAACAATTTCAGTAAGGGATACTTGATATACGATAAACTGCACATGTTAAAATGTAGATATTTGATAAATTTTGACCTATGTCCAGAACCACAATCAACATAATGAACATACTGGTCAACCTCAAAGGCTTCTTACTGTTTTTGGGTAATCTTTTATTCCTATGAACCCTTATCCTCAGACAACCACTGATTTCCTTTCTATCATTAAGAGATATGCTTGCATTCTCTAGAATTCTATATAAATGGAATTGCAGAATATGTAATCTTTTTCATCTGGCTTCATTCACCCAGCATAATCACTGTGAGATTCATCCAAGATGTTGTGTATATCAATATCTCATACTTTTTTATTGCTATATAGTATTCTTTATATGGATATATCACAATTTGTTTATCCATTTATCGGCTGATGGTAATTTGGGTTTTACCAATTTAGGCTATCACAAAGTCACTACATACATATAAGTCTTTGTATGGACAAACAGTTTCATTTCTCTGGTTAAATATCTGAAATGGAATGAATGGGATATAAGGTAGCTGTCTGCTCAAGTTTTTAAGAAACTACCCAACTGTTTTTCAAAGTAGTTATGCAATTTTCCATTCCCATCTTATTTAAACGAGAAATGTAAATACTCTGACAGTATTATGTCAGCACACTCCCCATTCTGCCACACTGAGGAAAATTTCTAAATGTACACTTTGAATTTGCTTAATCTACTTTCCCACAGGGGTACATTTTTCAGTCTGGCTTGTCTTGAATATTTGTCTTAAAAATTGGATGAAACAATTTTGAGAAAGCAGAGAATATAGAACAGAGTACCTAAACGCTTTTAAAACAATTAGACACAGAGGTTTTTACTCATGAAAATTGTAGACACTTCCTTGTTAATCACTTAGATTAAAACGCAGTTAGTAGATAAACTTACCCTGGTTTCGTGTCATTTACTACACAGTGAAAGGTAAATGTTCCAAACATCTGAACTCCTAAAATTCCATAAAGAAGTAAAAAGAAAAGTAGAAAAATTGAAACGCTCCATATTTGTTCTCCGGATCGCCTGGGGAAAACAAAGCAGGTAAAGTAGGTGAAATTTACAGGAAGAGTCATAAACTTTTCCCCGTAACTTACATAAAAGCAGTGCTTACTTTAAAATATTTGTAATTCTGGTCCTTGGTAGTTCAAATCGGAAATAAATCCGGAATGCCCGGATCATAATTAGTGGCCGTGGGATCCGTAACATGCCCCAAGGTGACATCTGATCAACGATATCAGCAATTTCAAATACCTATAAGTTAAGAGGTGAACGAACAAGTTTAGACTTTCCTTTAGCATTGCTTATAGTCATGGCATATACAGACAGCATCAGTTGGTACATCCTGCACCCTGAACTTCACCCTACATTATTTTCCACCAAAATCAATTTTCTTTTGAGTATATTTTGAAGCTATAGCTATCTTAAGAGAAATAAATAAATAAACTAATGAAAGTGTCATTAATCTTGTTCATCTGCTGTATAATTCGTTTTTATTACAAAAACAAGTGCCAAGTTAGAATATGGAATAACTATGCTAAGCCTTCCTCACTAACGATGTTCTTTAGTGGAACTTCCTGAGTATTCAGAAAATAAAGCAATGGAGAAGGAGTTAAAAATATTATGAAAAAAATATAAGAAAGAATTGTACCATTTACTAACAAAGGCAAAATGATAATTAGAACACACTTGTCAATCATACAATAGCTATTAAATGGAGAAGAGTACATTAATATGCAGGGTGAAATTAGACTGTTGGAAAGGTGAGCTTTATAAAAATAGGGACAGTTTATCAATAAGCACTTTAATGAGTTCATAGGATACACTCTGAATTTATTTTACTCTGAATTTTTTAATGAAGAATATGGTAACTTTAGTGGAATTAAATGCAAAATCAAGCCTGAATGCATGGGAATGAATTCTACTGTTTTCCAACAAAATCCCTTCTTTAGGCCTTTTTAATAACATATGTTCCCATTTTCATAGTAAGGCAATTTCTATTTGGAATATAGTATATTATGTTGACCAACATATATACCAATGTATCTATATTTAGCTGCTTTTAGTCAGGATTTAGTCACACAAAAGACTGGAATTTTTTTTAATTCAATTTTTTATTCTAAAAATACAGAAACCTCATCCCATATTCTTTATTTCAATGAATATATTTTTATATCTGTTTAATAAGAAATAATTTTCTACAGTATTGATTTTCATTTCTGATTAAGAAATAATTTCCAGATGTGACTGACAATGTTTAAAATGTTAGCCTTTTTTTTAATCAATAAACATTTAAAATAACAGTGTTGTAGAAAATTACACAATCACATTTGATATAGATTCTTTAATACTTCCACTTAGATTTTCAATGCAAAATAATGCCCATTTTGGAAAACACCCCTTTGTAATTTAAAAGTTTCCATTACCTGTAACACCAATGAAACCCAGAGGCAAAAGACCATAAATCCATCAAAAACACACCAGCGATCTTTCACATAGGAACTATCCCCCTAAAAATAAATTTCACATGGTGTTATTAGGAAAAATGAATAATTTCAAAAAACATCTGTGGAGGGAAGAGTGAACTGTTAATTCAGTAAAAGCTAGCCACAATTTTTGTCTTATAATTGAACAGATTTTCAAAAGGAATGCTTGTAGCATTTTAAACGGAATTCTACACGAGTAAAATAATCTATAAAACACAAGTAACTGCAGAACTTTGTGTGTAAAATTTTGAATTCACGCAAAGGGAAAAAGCATCACTATCTTTTCTTAGCCACACAGACTCTACTACGAAAGGAACCAGGGGCCATCCAACTCCACAGGCAGCTTAGGTCCTAAAACAACTCTGTCTCTACAAGAGCCAAGAGCACACAGTGGTCAGCGTGAAGGCCTTTCAGCCTGTAGGATCGACCACCATTAGTGGGAAATTAGCCAGGAATTCATCAAGAGCTAAATTAAAACTGAAGAAGAAACCTGCCTTCATTTTCAAAGGGAACATATATTGACTTTAACTCCAATTATATATGTAAAAGAAAGATAAAGAAGACACGCTACTTCCATTTAACAGTCAATCTACTGTGACATTAGGATTTAGAAAATAGGAATTTCAGAAAAATTTTCCTTTGGAATAACAAAACAGAAAACCTCAAGAGGTTGGAATTGGAAATCTTAAATAGAAAGGCCTTTGTTTTCTTAGTCCTGCCCCATTAAGTCACTAGGACTGCAGTAATCCATGAAACTCAGTTCTGGAGCCAGTCACATCTATCATTACCAGCTCTGATTGAACCTGCTTAGAAAATAAAAATAGAAACAGAATGCCAAGATTTTAAGTAAAATAATAAAATATGTTGCAGAATATTTATGAAAATGAAACAGTTTCCAGAACCTTCCACCCTTAGTAACAAATAGGTTATCAAAAAGTTTCCTTGAGCAGTTTGCAGAAATAATTTGTAATTCACAAAACTAACGGTATGATAATAAAAATTACCTGACCCAGATATGAAGTGTAAACTCAACTTAGTAAACACTGGGCAAGCTCCCACTTTACATAAGGGGGTGTATAATGCTTAGTGGAACACACACACCCACACACACACAACAATCTTGTGTAGAAAAACAGATATGTACACACTGAGCTAATATATAAGGCAGAATAACTTATAATAAAGCTATAAATATGGTGGGAAAGATGGGAAGATTAATTTTATGGAGAGTTTAGAGAAAACAATGCTAGTTCCCAAGAGAATGTACAAATAATTTTATCAATGGGAAGAGAATTAACCAAACTTAGTGTGTTTTTGAGAAAACTCACAATAGACATGAAAGCAAAATCTGAGGCTTGGAGTCTGGGTGGCTAGGAGGGCAATGACCCTGTTCAACTGAGTGTTATGATCATCCTATGATTACTTAAACCTGTTGAAGAGAAAAACTATATCTCAGGACATCACTGGTTATGTATACACATCTGCACATATTAAACATAGAACAAATAATTTAAGGATATTATAGTTGTCTTCAAAACCTCATGAAGTATCTTTTACTATAAGTGTCGTATTTGCCTTTATACTGCACAATTAACTGAAAATATAAATTAATTATAATCTAAATATAGACAAGATAGCCCATAAAAATTCAATTTTCTCTGCACCTAACTTTGATTCACATCCAAAAAAATAATGGAATATAAATTATCTAAAGTTGTTTTGAAGGTTCCCTTGAGTTGCTTAGTATATAAATATATTTATTTGTACATTCATTCATTCACTCAATGTGTAGGACATCTCTGTGCTCTGGGGCAGTGTTCAAGGCACCAGTGACACTGGAGTGAACAAAACAAAAACTCCTGCCCTTATGTAACTTACATTCTCAGTTAATTTAAAAAAATGTAAAACATACAGTATATGCTAATAGTGTTATGCAGAAAAACAAAAGTGTATATATTCAAATTGACTTTTATTAAACAAATGTGTTCTCTACTTGTATGCTGGGAAAAAGGGAGAGAAAAATCTCTTGATCTTTATTTTAAGTACTAGGCATAGTTGTGATTCTTTAAAAAATGCAAATAATTCCAAAAATGAAAACTGAAATTTTATGGGACTCAGCAAAGAACATTTTAAGATAGGAACAATTAAAAGTAAATGTTATGCATGGAAAAGAATAATTATAAATCATTGAGTACATAGGTACCCAAACAGGATGAGTTTATATGGTATTTTTCCCAAATAGTATTATTTTATTTCTTTTTTTGTCATTAAAAAAGGTTATATATAGTGTCACTACAATTAACCTCTTTTGTTTTTCATAATCTGCTTTAGTAAGAAATTATATTCAATAAAATACAATATGAGAGATTCTCATTATATTGAGGATTATTTAAAATGTAAAAAGTGAGGATAAACAGTGATATTTCCCTGGGAGAGGAACAGAGCGGCCAGGAACCAAGGGTGAAAGAAAGATACACTTTTCTCAGGATATCCATTCACATGTCTTTTGACTAATGTTCATATATTACATTTTTTAAAACAGATTTTTAAAACTAAATTTTTAAAAAAATTTAGCTTTAACAAAAATCACTTTGTCAGTTGGCACAAATAAAATCAAATTTGAGAAGTCTGGCTCTCACAAATTCAGAATGTAAAGCTATCAATAACAGAGTTAGCTGAATTTTTGTTTCTTATTTACTATACAAATTTGTTTGCTAAGAAAATTGATGTTGCAAAGCTGACCTAAAGCCTATTTTGAACTATATAAAAGGATGGATTATTTTGAATCATTTTAGAAACCCCAGTGGAGATCCTGAATAAAGCAAAAGCATGCAAACACATTCTAATTTCGAATGACCTCCTGGCTTAGCAAAACTTCTACTTTATAACACAGAAAACTATTTCTGAGTTAGGAAGTAATTTTAGTTGCATTGTTGGAGTTGCTTTAGACCTTCCAGAAATTCACAGTGGCATTTACCTGTCGCCAATAAGACCACCACACACTAGATGGTATATGATGATCAATTAGAACTGACTTCTTTTTATTTTCCTGGTAAAATATGTGAAATAATCCACTAGGCATAAGTTTTACATATTATATTTCGGTTCATGTTTCCAAGAGTCAACCAATATTTATAAAAACCTTTAATAAGCAGCATTATAGTGAACTGGGACACAAAGACCAGTAACACTCAGATTTTCCCCACCTTTTTTTTGACCTTTTCTTCTTTACGGTTCATTGTTCTTCAGGCTGTTCTGTCTTCCTGAAAAATTCTCCCAAGTCTGTGTCAACTTTTTCCTCCAGACTCTGATCTGACCACAGCCTCCTCTGATCAGCTTTAGCTCACACTTCATGCAACAACTGGCAACTCGGCTCATGTATATAAACAATGTTCATATCGTGCAACTTACAGAATAGTTCTTTGTAACCCGCACCTGGTGGTTTAATAAATTTATAGTTTAGTCCCTCCCTTTTATCAGATATAAGGGCGAAATCTGAATTTCCTACTTAAATCTTCTCTAAACATATTCTCTGGTGCTGCATTAAAAAAAAAGTCTATCCCTCACTGGAAATGCCTGAGTCTGTTCTGAAGATCAGTAGCACCTTGAGACTTTAAACAAGACAATTTCAGGTGGTATTCCCAGCACCTGGCACAGAGTATGACATACAGCAGATATTGAATGAATGATGATAAGCACAAGAACGATGTCTTAGAGATCCTCTGTAGATTCCAATGAATACAGTAAGAGGTCAATTCGTACACTTTATGAAGGCACCCATTCACTAAAACTATTGGTATCATTCCTTAAAAGAAATGATTCTTTGACTCCTGGCAAAGAGAGAAAGATGTAATATCTTTCAAGGTAATTTCTTAAAGTTAAGACTCTTTTCCTATGTGACATGAAAAATCACAGATGAAATTATGGGATAACTTTTGGATACTTCCTGAATTAGTATGGTTTGAATAAGCAGAGTCTACATGCCATGCAAATAGGAATCGGGTCAAGGTTTATGTCATTTGTGCATTCTAATGTAATTGTAAATATGACTGAATTGAAATTGATATCATATTAATCATTATCAATAATCACTAAGGCTCCTTAAATCTAAAATATCTTTTAATAAATAGAATACAGACTTTGAAACCTTGCACTTTGAAATATAATCTCTTATTACATTTTGTGTCTGACATACTTATTAAATTGTCTCTTTTTCAATTTGCATGTTCAAAGTCTCTTACCATAACTGGTTAAAGGTTGTTATGATTCAATTTATAAGTATGTCCAGATCCTTTTAAAATCCCACTGTATTAATGCCTGTTATAATATTTGCAAAAAATAAACTGTCCCTTTTCTCTGCTTACAATGTACGTAACGAGAACCTATCACACATGAATGCACAGTGGTACTTGAGAAATTTTAACACCTCAAAAAAGAAAGGAGAGTTTTAATTTGTTTGTTGCATCAACAAGACATTGAAGGCAGAGAGTGTGTGAGCTGTGGGCAGAAATCAGCATGCTGGTGGTTAGGGAGAGGAGTTATTCAAGAGCTTTCCATCAAATTTTAAAAAGGTAAACACTTGGAGGCTGCCAATCAATTATACAGTATAAAAGACTACCTTAAATGGCCATGCAAGTATTTAACAAGCAGAGACACCAAACACACTCACCTGAAGACATCTATAGGGATATAGTTTGCAGTAACAAAATGATACACACTTGTCTCGTTTCATGAGCACATGATTTATTGCTCTGAGTTCCTAGGGCCCATCTGTCACTGTGTCTCAGCATTATTATTTATTGCTTCAACAGTGCTCAGAGGATACATGTTACTTTTACAGAGGTCTATTGCCAGATGAAAAACAGACAACTGAGAATTGTCTGAAGAATTCAGTCTGAAATACCTGGGATGCTCTGCAATAGCACAAACATCTATCACCCAAAGGGGTATTTTTTGCCTCTAGAGATCTGGTGAGCTAGAATGTTTCTCAGAACAGGAATCAGTGGGAGAGGCAGTTAGAAACAAATCACGGGGAGTGGGAATTAATTGGCAGATACCTTCAAGCTTTGGAAACATTATACAATACGTGAGTCCTTAAAATAAATACATTCCTCTAACAAAAAGTTTTAAAGACATTTCTTGCTAGAAGGACTTTCTGCTTCAGTTTCTCTCTCCTCTAGTACATCAAGCATGTTACTGCCACAGTGAACTTCTCAAATACAAATTAGATCATGTCACTCTTGGATTGGAATCCCCCATGCATCTTTACCAACCACAGAAAGAAGTCTGAGCTCTTCGCAGAGCATGCACAGCTCTCCATGGTACAGCCAGGCCTGCCTTCACAGAATCCTCTGCAGCTGCTCCCTGTGCACATCCCATCTGCTACTGCCAAATACTCAGAGCTCTCCAAAGCACCAGGCTGTTCCACGCCTTTGTGTCCCGGAGGACTCCTTTGCTCGCTCTGTGAAATCCTTCACTTGCATCCCCCATCACCTGTGCCACAGACCACATTTACTCACCCCTCAAGACATCACTTTACAGTGCTCTTTCTTCAAGGCTTCTATGATATCTCCAAGCAGAGTTCTTCACTCTTTTTTTGCGCCCCCTCCTTCCCATACCTTTTACAGACCACTAAAGCATTTTCACAAAACACTGAAGGTCTATCTCTCACTATCTGAATTCTTACTATACAAATATTTGCTATTTATAACATTTGCAAAAATATTTGCCCCCAAATCACTATGCAACTAGAAGAACCGCTATAATGAATTCGCACACATGCCAGTGGAAACATTTAAGTTGTCAATGAAGCCTGCAAGAAGGTACAGTGTGCAATGCAGGCCTAGCTCTGTTGTTCTTTTGGGCTAAATCTTATGCTGGCATTGTTAACCTACCTAATAATGGGTACGTTTTAAGTGCATCACTGCCTTCCTCCTCCCTATGTTCCCTCTGAAGGTTAGCCTTTCACGGGACCCAGGACTTGAGCCTACCAATCTCAGTCCATTTGATTGTATTTCACCAATTTTAAGACATACTTCCCCTTGTCCTCAACAGAGTTTAACATTTCTGAATTTAGAAGGTATCTTATAATGTATCAATTAAAATCTTACATCGTACAAAGTGCAATTAGCAGCATTTTTTTCTTTCTTAAAGACCTGTAAAGTGATGCCGCATCTTATAACTGATGACCTTGATTCAATAAAACACAGTAGATAGTACTTTAACATATTTTTCTTTGCTTATTTACATAAGAGCACACGTTCCCATTTTTGTTGGATGCATACAAAACATCCCATACTGAATTCAGTAAGTAGAAACAATTGAACGATGGGTGTTTTAAATGCTGTTTATTACACAGAACTATGCAGGTAGACTGTTGTCTAGTATTAGAGAGTGATTTAGTGTTATTTGAAGAAATCGGTTGGGGCTGTAATGCATTACTAATTTCCATTTAAAATAATGGAACACAGGCTCCTGTTTTCTGAAAATATGCTACCCAACATGTTTTCAGGAATAGACTGGAAGCAAAAAATGAGGAGTGGCCTGCACATGCTTTACAAGCCAATTGCACAAAGTGGGCCAGGCGTTTGAGGACAGAGCCGCAGCTCGGTTTTGCCCCTTCCCCAAGGGCAGTTACAAGCTCATTGTGAGTGTCCAATCAATGTTTGATGAATGATTAAAGGGAAACTCGGAAACTGTACTTGGGTTTAAGACTATAACTCTCGCTTATATTTATATTATACTTATATCCCAAATATCTTAAACTTTTAATATTTTAAATTTATACATGGTTCAATATACTTGGCAGACCACTAGGTCAATAAAAATAGTGGAAAACACTAGACAGCCACAGCTTCAGTACTTTTGTTTTGAAAAATAAAGCTTCTGGGTTTGGTTTGTTGCAATAATTTTATAAGCTAGGTATTATTAGATTACATTATCTTAAGCATTAGGTATGAATTTTAGGTGTACCATAACACTGCCAAATCAGGCTAGGTATAATTTTAAAGAGTTGTGTATGATAAATGGGTAACAATACACTGGTTTGCTTCTATAAATATCTTATTATAGGCGAATATAGTTTTATGCATGGAAAACACTCTTCCAAAATCACAAGACCAGCACTCCCCAAATCTCCGACATAGGTAAACATTGACTCACACGTACTCCTCTACACAGAAGACTATGACATACTGGAGTTACTCGCTTACAAACTAAATCTCACTGTTCCTAAGAAATATTTTAGTTGAAAATCAGTGAATACTAAACATTTAATATCTGAACAGGTAAAATACATAGCTCTGTTCCAAACAATATGAAACTCATTAAGAAAATTATAACCTGATGTTTAAAATAGAACACGATGTGCACCTCTATACTCATAATGTCCCTACATACATAGGAAAAACACAAGTTTAAGTCCTATATGTGAACAAACACAGCACATATTTGCAAATTATTCTGGGTAAAGAGGCTAAAAACCTGAGTGACAGATTAAAAACTCAGTGTGGTTGACAAATGAATTAGGGAGAAAAGCATGGAAATGTCCTGAAAAAAATGTTTTTAGCAGACAAGTGCTTAATAAAAGTTTAAAAACTTATAGCAGGGTTAATTGATAAGGGCACAGTAATTTAAACTTGAGTAACACGAGGTCCTCTAAAAAATTCTCACAGGGCATGTGGCTGACGTATTTCATTATGACGTCACAAATACCTACATATGTACATATTTCACATGCACATGTAAAACAAAAACAAATTTACAAATACAGAAATACAAAGCCAATAACATTTAAATTACAACATAAATTCACTGTGACAGACGATATTTTTGCTAAAACTAACTCTGATTAAAAGTTTAAGGGTTTTTTCCAAGCTTTCTTGTATAATTGACAATTAAAAATTGTATATATTTAAGGTATGCAACTTGATGGCTTGATATACATATACAACTCAATAGCAAAAAATAAATAAATAATCAAATTTTAAAAAGGGGAAAGGATTTGAATAGACATTTCTCAAAAGAAGACATTCAAGTGGCCAAGAGTTAGATGACAAGGTACTCAACTTCATCCATCATCAGGGAAATGCAAATCAACACCACAATGAGATATCACCTCACACCTGTTCGACAAGAAATAAGTGTTGGTGAGCATGTGGAGAAAAGGGAACCCTTGTGCACTGTTGGTGGGAATGTAAATGGGTATGGCCACTACAGCAAACAGTACAGAGGGTCATAAAAATATAGAACTGCCTTATGATCCAGCAATCCTATTTCTGGGACAGCAAGTTCACTTTTAAATACAAGCATGTGATCTCAAGTCCAATTTACTCTTTAATCTGTGTCTAACATGCATGTTTTCAGAAGTATGTGCTACAAAAATGATATTAATAAAGTTATGACTTTTTTGGGAAGTCCACAATAGCAAAAGTTCAAGGAGATGATACATTTAAAGCTTGGTTCAGGATAATCAGACCTCATATCCAACCATATTTAACCCAAATCTCAGCTGGCATTTAAACATTGAATACCAGTTTTAACGAGACCTGAAGCTGTCCTGGCTTCTTCAAGATAATGTGAGCAATGTGATATTATTAAAATCTGCATTATGTCATGTTTAATCCAATTACTTCTGAATGAAAAAAGAAAAACCATATCTGACGTTAATTTTCAATTCTTAGACATTGCAAATTTTTAAAAATTGGTTTTAGTAAATAACTTATCCAAATGTTGACAGAAGTCAGAAATACTAGAAATGGCTCATTTATAGCATTTTGAAAACAACCTGGTCATAAACCAAGTTTTTTCTTTTTTAACAATTGCTTCAACTTCTAATATTTAAACTATTAAAACCTCTGTTCACTCAACGCTCTATTCACTTGGAATGAATATATAATTTATGTATCAAGTCCGCCTCTGTTCTTTTTATCATTAGACTGTGACAATTAAAGTCATGCCTACTGTTATTTTCATGATTTTAAAGTCATCTTAATTCATCAAATAACTCAAGAAACAAAACTAGGGAAACGGCATGCCTTCATTCATTCAAGTTGGGATGTCAAAAAAGTCAACACATGGTAATTTCAAACCCAAAGTGCTCCATCCAGACTATTCAGAGATTGCCATTGCCTGAATGACCAATACAAGTGCCAAGGCCCTTGGGAATCACAAAATTTAAAAGAGGGCCAGGCTATGCTGGGGAGTAAAGTTACAGTTGCATAAAAGATTCTTCTTGTACTCTTAAAATACCGACTTTCCTTCAAGTTGACCTCCTGGTTTAGCTACCAATTTTCAGAATTTTATCTAAACCTAATGCTTTGAATTAACTGGCTTAACACTAGTGAGACCCAGACCATTTTGGAATCATGCTGAAATCCATTAGTTGAGGCATGGCAGGTGCCCACAGCTCCCACGGACCAACAGTTTCCCAGGGGGCTGTGGATCACATCTTAGAGTCAGGCTGTGTTTCCTAGGGCCCAGCTTACTGCACTCACAACAGACTCTTGGTGAGTCTCTGGGTTTCCTGGTATTTGGAAAGCCCATCGGGACTGCTGTGGCTTTGACAGTTCAAGTCCAATGCCTATACTGAACTGAATTTCTCCTTTTGTATTTCTACCCTAATTTTCTGTGAGTCACCCTACAAACTTCATAAAGCCTTTTCCAAACCCACCTTCAATATTGACAACAGCAAGCAGCTGGCTGGTCAAGTGACTAGCTGGAACTGATTGTGCAATGAATTGAATTGCGTCCCCCCCAAAATCCATGTCCACTCCGAACCTCAGAAGGTGACCTTGTTTGGAAATAATGTCTTTCAAAGATGTAATTAGTTAAGATGAAGTCATTCTGGATTGGAGCAGTGATTGGCGTCCTTAAAAGAAGAAGAGAACACACAGAGATACACAGAGGGAAGAAAGCCACGTGAAGACAGGAGCAGAGAATGGAGTGATGCAGCTGCGAGCTAAGGAATTCCAAGGATTGCCAGGAGCCACCAAAAGCTGGGAAAAAGCAAGGAAGAGTTTGTCCCTGGAAGCTTCAGAGAGATCAGGGCCCTGCTGACACCCTGATTTTGGACTTGGGGCTGCCAGAATTGTGAGACAATAAATTTCTGTTGCTTTACGCCACCAAGGTTGTGGTCGTTTGTTACAGCAGAACTAGGAAACTAATACAAACTCCAAAGTACTTATCGGCTCTTTCAAGTTTATTTCTTTAAAGGGCACTCTGACAATGCAATCAAAGTAGGGAAGTCAGGCAGTAACAAACTCTGAGAGCAATGCTGGGGTGCTTAATAAATGCATCTGTGGACAAGCTTCCAGCCTCACTCCCGTCCTTCATCTCTTTTATCAGAAGCATCAAATTGCATCCTCCACTTCCCACATTTCTCCTCCATATCCTTATACCCTAATCAACCAGATATTCACTCTTAGAGTTTTGGACACTGACTTCTGAGGACAAAGACAGAAAAAGACCTGTGTCCCAGGTTCACAGGGTCACCAGTGGCGGTGTGTGGACCAGACTGTTCTCAAGTACGACCTGTGCTGAGGTTATTGCTGCCCTGAATGCAGAACTCCCTGGAATGTATTTTTTAAGCTTGAAATCCAGTCCCTCATTCACTCAATGAGCCCAGAAAACGTTCCAAAACTTCCTTTAAAAAAAAAAAAAGGCAGCCAGGATTTGGATTTTTTACCAAGGACTAAAAACCCTGAATACTGTTAATATTATCACTTCTTTACCTGGTTCAGCTAATTTTAAGCAATTCCCATACAGCAAGGCAGTTGTGCTAACACAAAGTAGGTGCTAAATAAACTACTATACACGTTAAACAGTTGACTCAGTTTGGATAAGATCATGATGGTAGTTTTTTTGAATCTCACAAATCTCCTAAGAAAATAGACAAAGCAAGTGGATAGCCTAGGAAAACATTTCCATGGATATAATCTTGAATAAAACTAAGTGACAACATAGTCCAAAATAAATACCAAACTATTGGCAATATCAAGATCTAGTTAAGACCACAGCTTGGGAAGGTTGTAGAGAGAAGACATGTAGGGAAGTTCTGGCTGACCTAAGAATTCCATAGCATAAAACACTATCAAATACTAGTGAAGTACTGAGTGGAACCCTCAGAAAGCAGACCTGAGAATAACTGGCAAAATCTGTAGAATTGCAATGTGGCAAGTTGCAAATTGTAGGTAAATGAAAAACAAAAAAAAATAAACAACCATCACCACTGTCTACCACGGGGCTGCAGGAAGATCAGAAGTAACAGAACACCCTCATCTCTCAAGCGTACCTAATGAAAACTCCTTTCCAGGATACCAGAAACCCACACGAAAGAAAAACTCTTGGAGTAGAATCCAAATTCGGTAGGGCAGGGACCTGGGGACACAGGACAAGAAGCCAGCCTTCATTTAGAAGAATAACAGGGGCCGGCTTCTTAGCTGAGTTAAGTTGATGTGCTCCTCTTCGGCAGCCCACAGTTTCACTGGTTCAGATCCTGGGAGCGGACACGGCACCACTCGTCAGGCCATGCTGAGGCGGCGTCCCACATACCACAACTAGAAGGACTCATACTAAAAAATATACAACTATGTACTGGGGGGATTTGGGGAGAAAAAAGCAGAAAAGAAAAAAAGGAGATTGGCAACAGTTGTTAGCTCAGGTGCCAATCTTTTAAAAAAAAAAAGAACAATAGTTAGAATATATAACAAAAGATAAGACCCCTTTACTGATATCAAAAAGACAAAATATAAAAGCGTAAGTATAACAAAACACGTGCAAGTCTATAGGAGGAAAACTATAAAACTCTTGTAAGACACAAGAGCAAAGTTGGTAGAATGGAAAGACTTGCCTCTGATTTGGAATAGGAAGAATTGTGTGTGGCACGAATAACCAAGAGCAAAGCCAAAGACAGTGGCAACAGGGAAAAGCAATTGCAACTTACATCACAAAGGGCTAATATGCACAACACACACAGAATGCCCAAAATTGAAATGAAAAATAATAACAACGTGAAATGGCCTTTATAGACAGAAAATCAGACTCAATCTCACTCTCAAAAGAAAAATGCAAATGAAAACCACAGGGAGTTACTATATCCCACATCAGATTGGCAAATATCCACAGGTTCAACAACCTATTTTGCGGTGACAATGGGGGCCAGAGGCATCTGTGTACATCTCTGGTCAACAGTCTAAATGGCTCAGGGAATATGGAGTATATAGAAACCATTAAATGGAACCACCAGAAAGCAATCAGCCAAGTCTATAATGTAGAACATCCCAGAAGACGAAAGGCTCATTTCTGCACTGGATCAAGGACATGGAAAACATTTTTTCAGAGTGTGTGGGGCTGAGACTTAAACAAGATTTAAAAATACAACAATTAAATACACTCCGTGAACCTGGTTTGAGTCCTGATTCAAAGAAGCTAACTGTAAAAGGAAATATTTGAGACAATTGGGGAAATACGAATATGGATTGGGTACTAGCCTACATTAAGGAATTATTGTTAATTTTGCTAGATGTGATAATGGTACGATGGTTATATAAAAGAAAATTTTATCAGTCAGTGATGCCTAAGGAGTTATTTCTGAAATAACCTGATTTCTCAGATTTGCTTTAAAATGAAATAGAACTTGCCAAATATGGATAATTGTTGACGTTGATTTACAGGAATTCAGTACAACTATAATCTATACTTTTGTGAAATTTAAATTTTCCATAATAAAAAGTTTTTTTAAAAGTTAAAAATGAAAAAAGTAATATATTTACTGTGATCCCTTTCTTTAAATATAGCACACAATGAATTATGTAAAAAGAGAAGCAATGAAATTGACCAATAACTACATGTTTTACAACACCTCATAAAATTCTTGAAATCCTTACACAGAATAAGGCTCTTTTGCACCAAAATATGTAACTTGAGATGCTGATAGAGCCAGTAAATGAAAGAGCTAGGATTTGAGTCAAATCTCTCATTTGTCAGACCCTAACATCCATTCTGCTATGTCATTATACCACTATCTCCCAAAATAGTACAATTTAAAATACTTTAGAAAGCATCATCTACATATTTTTAAACTCTGTGAAGGCTAGAGCTACAGAAAGAAGAGATACCCTGTGAGAGAGACTTTCTTTCCTTTTTCTTTCTTTTCCTTTTCCTTTTATTTATTTATTTTTTGTCTCCCAAGGGTGCCAATTTCATGCTACATACTCCTTTTCTTATAGCTGGAATTCCTTTACAGCTCATGTCTTCTTTTTTTTAATCTCTTTATATCTTCAAAACCCCTCAGGTTTATGACATCCTGCTGAGTATCATCATGCTGTAACTTTATCACGTAAGTTTCATTCCGCATTCCACAAATCAACAGGTGCCCAGCTTGGGCCAGTGGCTGTGCCTGGTCGTGAGTTCACTCCTAGGTGGCAGGACAGACCGTCCCCTGGCCTTCATGAAGCTGGTGGTCAGGACATCTAGGTCCTTCCCAACTATTCCAAGACTTTGTGCCTTACACAATTCAACTTTTAAAATATTCTTATGCATCATATTTTTAACAATATCTGGAGTTATGCCCTTTTAAAAAAGACTTCAATATAAATAAAATGAAGCCATATTTTGTTTTACTGAAACTAAGATGAAAACATTATTAAACTGATTTAGATTTTCAATGCATTTTGGTTTTAGCTTAAATAATATGGAAAGGCTCACCTTGACGATACCCCGGATGTGCATTTTTGCTATCATCTCTGCCGTGTAGAGAAACATCAGTAAAGTATCCAGAGTAAAGGTCACATACTGAAGAGGTGGGTAGTGCTCGAACGTCATGGGCGTGTTCATACAGACGGAAATGACGCTGATGATGGCACAGATGCGCAGCAAAGAGTGAACCCACTGCAAAAACGGTCCAAAGTTATTATTTGACACCATAAAGTGATATCTTAAACTTATGCTGTGAACCACACTACTTGGAAAACATAATAACAAGATTAAAATATATCACCAGTATAGAGAAGAAAAAGAAGGAAATAAGGTTTGCTAAGTGCATAGAATGTGCTAAATATTTTCATGTATTTTACATTGTTTAATTCTCAAAGCAGCCTAATTTGCACATAGGACTCAGAAAGGTTAAGAGATAGTCCTGTGGTCAAGCATTAAGAAGAGCAAAGCCTCAGGGCGGCCCAGTGGCGCAGTGGTTAAGTTCACATGCTCCGCTTCAGCGGCCCTGGGTTCGCTGGTTCAGATCCCAGGTTTGGACATGGCACCACTTGGCAAGCCATGCCGTGGTAGGTGTCTCACATATAAAGTAGAGGAAGATGGGCATGGATGTTAGGTCAGGGCCAGTCTTCCTCAGAAAAAGAGGAGGATTGGCAGCAGATGTTAGCTCAGGGCTAATCTTCCTCAAAAAAAAAAAAAAAGAAGAAGAAGAAGAAGAGCAAAGCCTCGATGTGAACCTGGTCAGCTACCCCAACACCTCTGACACTGACTTTCCAGGGCCTCAGGCCACAGAGGAAGACTCTGATTCAATTAAAATGTGTTAACACCTTACTCATATGGAAATGTGATGTGCTATTACTTCCATACTTTTTAACGTACTATGAGCCCCTAGAATCAGGAACTGTCTTACGTTTACTGTAACTTTCCTGGCATCTAGCACAACGGCCTTCCTAGTAGATCATAAATGCTTTTTAAAGTTAATTGATATATTCACATCATTAGGGTTTTCTATTTGTATTTTATATGTAACATCCTTGTATAAAAAATATATTTTTAAATCTGACCTCATTCTACATTATCAAAAGATAATAAATGGACTTTCCTCTTTATTTTGGAGAATGTGTTTTGTACAAATTTAGCCCAGATACTTCTCCTCTTCCAAAATTCCAAAAAATTGAATTTCTGTGCAATTCTAACAGTGCATGTGCTATTTGAAGATTTTCCTTAACCCCAACATAAGGAAGTAAGAATTTAAAATATAAATTTGTGTATGTGTGTGTGTTTGCACATTTATACGTGTAGGACATATAATCACTCACAATGTTTTATTATGAAAACTAACACCTAGGATAAAAACTATGAGTTGCATCTGCATGCTAAACCCACACAATTAATACTTCTAGCTAATTAACTATTATGCAATGCTTAAACATAATCTAAACACGTTATTTACTGACTATCCTAAATATCTATGCAGTCATGTTAATCCTTTAATATTATACTCCCCCTGAAAGAAGATGTCGTTTTGTAGGAGATGCATCCTGCAGCTATACAAGCTAGCGAGTAGCCAAGATGAAAGACAGAAACGAGACTCAGAACTTTGAGGAGACTCAGACACTTGTATGCTGGTGAGTAAATTATAATATTAATCCGACAGTTGTAATATTTGCATGAAGACATAATGCTGTTAATTCAACACCGTAGAAGTCAGCGATGATTAAATTTATTTTAAGGGCTGATGCACTTTTCATGCAATTTGGAAGCGCTTCAATAAACATCAGTGTGTGAATTTAGTCCCATCTGGACCTCCCCACACAAAGGATGTAATTACACAAAAGAGCTTCAAAAGATGGGTTCTTCACCACAAGTCTGTTTTGAATTTAAAGAACAAATTCTAATTAAGCATTAATCATTTTAGTTAGTGCTTCCGAGCCTACATTTATAATACCACCTTCTTCAGAAGTACTCAGAGAGCTCTGTATGTGGTGGACACTGAGAACAAGAGAGTGAGTGCTCTATTCTCTATTCTATTCAATTCTCTAAATATGAATGGAAGACCTACTATGGTCAGAGATTATGCTGGGCTCTGAGGACACAAAAACAGAAACAATAGGATTCTGACTCATCACTACTTTGCAGTCTGATATGCATAATATATATTTATATACAATATACATTTACACTTACCTACAAATATAAAGTAGGGTAAATGGAAAGAGAAGAGGTTCATTCTGTCTGGAAGGAGACAGGTGGGGAGGGCCAAATGAGGAGCCTTTCAGGGAAGAGGGCATGGGTGTCCTCTGAGCAGCCTTCATGGCTGAGGAGGCCTGCACTCCTCCGAGTTGCTGGGAAAGGGCCTCTGGGCCGGGGAAACGCTGTGAACTGGCCAGGTATCTTGAAGGAGCAGGAAGTCACTGGTGAGGCTCAAGTGGGCAGTGTGCAGACATAGGAAAGGACAGTTGCTGGACAAGTTAGAGCAAGAACATAAAGACCCTTGAATGTAATGCCCACGCATTTTAATCTGCAAGGTAGGTAGCAGGGATGTTTCAGTGATTGTAAAGCACAAGGGAAAGGCGAACAGAAATGGGAATGTAGAAAGAAATCTGAGCAGGCTGGAGAAGGAGTCTGGAGGGCAGATCAGACAAAGAACGACTGGAAAGGGCAGGGAGACGAGGCAGATAATCTTTATCACGGTCAAGGGAAAGACAAGCACTGTGAGAGCAACAGTTCATTTCCTTACTTCGCCCTCTACTGTGAGTTTAATAATGAAGCTGAGCCTACTCAGGGTCGTGGCGCTGAGTTCCCAAGACCTCTGACTAGGTCATGCGGCCTCCTGGCTGCTAGACTCTCTGTATGCAGTGACACTTGGCACAGCAGATGCCCCCCTCAAGTTCCCATCAGCTTAATTAGGCAGAGAAGGTAACAAGGTTCTTCAGAGGCACTAGCCACTATCTCATTAACCTTTCCTTTTACTCAAAACTTGCAACTCAAAGAGGGCCTTTAATTCCAAACATCTGATTACCTCTCACAGATTCACGCATGTTGAGGACTATAAGTAAAGGAATAGGTTACTGAGCTGGGACTCTGGCTTTGAATCAGCCTGAGAAGTGGCATTATCTCTATATCGTGTGACCCTGAGGACAGCGTGCACAGAGCAGGCGAGGAGGGAGCCGGACCACCCAGCATACCTTCCTATGTGAGTAACTCACGGTGGCACCTCATTACTTCATCTGAATTGTTCTCAACTTCCAGACTCCGAGACTCATCCATATTCTGCTGCAGCTCAAACAGATATTTCAAAGCCAAAGGGACATGATTTTTGAATTATATGAATCAAATTTCCTTTATATCAGCGTGTGCTTCTCCATACTTCAAAAACGAAACTCACTGGCTTGTTAATCCAGAGTATGTCAGCGTTGTCCGACAGAGATTCATCAGGACCAAAGTCAGTAACCGGCTGGGCCTCCACCCTGGAGCTCTGCTTCCTTTTGAGCATGCTGAAGTTAGCTCTGGTGAGCAAGTACAAACCCGCAGTCTGGGGAAAGAAAGAGAGAGCTGAGGTAGTCACCTAAATCATCTTCACCCTGATCACAACAACGGAGTCCCCCCGCACGCCTATGCATTTGTTAGTTAAACACACGTGCCATTATATCGTGTGTAACAAACGTGCAAATAGAAAGTTTAAAAGGATGAGATAAAAATGAACATCATTAAAAGCATTTTTTTTCTCTCAACCCAACAGACGGTCTTGCGCACTTCGTAAACGGGTTGCACGCCAGTTTAGAGACCACTGGTCTAGATTAACTGGGTTAAAACAGCTCTGTCTCTTAGGGTACACATATTGGTAAGAAATTTTTTGAGGTCTATGTTCATAGACCTAAAGCTGTCTCCACTTAAAGAAGGTCTGTGCCAGAGCACAGCTGACCAATCCAGGTGAAATACTCAGATCTTTCCCAGGATTTCCCTCCCAGTTAATTTAATGTGACGCTCACAGACATCTATTTCCAACGACAGTCCCAAGTTGATCTCCCAATTTTGTCCCTGCCATAGAGAATGAGGGCCAGAGAGAACGGGGAAGAACCTCCTCTGAATGGAGGCAGTTTTTTGCTTTTATGAATGCTGTGATTATCTCAATTCTTCCAGCTACTCTGTCTGCTTGCCACTTACATTTCCACAATTCTGTGTCATCTATATCTTGCTATATGTGTCACCTCCCTTTAGCCATTGCTCCCACCTTCCACAATCCAGCAGCCACTGAAGGGGACCTGCTATATGCCGGGCCTTCAGGACACAAACAGCAAATAAGTGCAACAGAATGTGAGAAGAGAGGATGTAAAGGCAGCTGGTGCCTGGTTACCCTGGGTCCACAGAGAGATTTGTCATTTGATGAACATCTGGATTGAGTCTCCAAGGAAGGAGAGGAGCTAAGGTTGCTTTCTGGATACGTATTACATTTTGGGCACTTAGCAATGATATTTTATTTAATCTTTACGATTGGTGGAAGAGGGGAAACATCTTGTCTTTTTTTGCAAGCACAAGAAATTCCAGCCTCTGGGCAGCTAATAACTTGACCAAGGGCACCCAAGCAAACTTGAAATTTAAAGGAAGCTCTGTCTGACCACAAAGCCTCAGGTGTTTGCAGTGGAAAATGCGGGTGCTAAGGGCTGCTTAGGAGACGTCTTAGGTAAGGTAAGGGAGGGAAAAGGTCCTCCTGGCAGTGCACGGACGCGGAGATACCACAACAGGAAAATGCAGTAGTTTCAACACCAGGAAGGTGCTGGCTGTCCTGTCTGCTGCTCTATGGAGCTACAGAAAGAACCTTAACCAAGGACCATGAGCAGCACCACTCAATCCTCAGGGGAGCACAAGAAGAACAAGAATGTTTGCAGTATGTGTAAAGATGTACAGCTGCAATTTTCACTGGGAAAGAGAATAAAACACAGCACAGGACGAATCGGCTTTCAACCTGATTCCCTACATCTGAGTGCCTACCTCTGTGTCTGTGATCTCCTTGATGCTCCTAGGTAGGTGCGGCTGCCTAACCCTCCTTTTCCCAGAAGAAATCAAGCTAATTGGCTTTAAGATGTGCTAGGTATTTCCAGGCTGTCTTGCCCTGAATGTTGGATTTGAATATGGGTTTTGCAGTAGGCTGCACTAATTAATTTTATTTTACATAATTGAAGTTGGGAACTCTTGACATCAATATGCAAATATATGCAGAATATTCAAATTATTCTTGTTCTCTCATTTACTGTGGGGGAAAACATCTGGTAGCCTCAATTTGAGATGCTTCTTGAATGACAGTTTCCTATGTACCCCAAAACGGGATACAGAATCTTTTAGAAACCCTTCAAGATCACATAACACAAAGGAGGAAATAAAGAGTGCTTTCACAATGGTGATCAAAGATGACACAAGAAAACTGCATAGACTTAAGCATTAGCCATTATACCTTTATCATGGAGCAATGGAGACTTATGGAAGCCCATCTATTGCTCTTGTGATCTGGCCATAGTTACAGTCTGAAAAACTTGGGATGTATAAATGTGACACCTTCACATATGAATTTCCCGCACCTTTTATTATAAACATCCCACATGAAGGAAAAAAAAAAAAAAACCAATTTTTGATTATGGATTTGTTCATCTAGAGAAGTAGACATCCAGAATTTATTTTTTTAAAAATCTCCATGTTGGCTATACTTGACCCCCCAAAACACTGGAACTATAATAAATGACGTTAGCTGTCATCGACTTCCACCCTCACTTCACCTACTGAAAAAGGACCCCCAAATAAACAGTGTCCAAGAAAGCTAACCATTCCGACTCCAACGGAACTCAGTTAATCTACACAGACATTAAAACTCAACAACTAGCTCCTCAATCACTGAAATTGTGATGGATTTAATAATACTAAATATTACACAAAGCATGCAAGTAGTACAATAAATTCAAGTTACAAACACATGAAGAGCCCAAAATTACTATGAGGCAATTGATTGTAATCATTTTCCTTTATGCACAGAAATATTGTTTTACACATTCATTCACATTGAATCAATATAACCGAGTACAGCAAACCTATTATCCCCTGATAAAGACCAGCAGAGATATTTAAGAATCCTAGGTAAGCTTACTATTTTGATTGGAAATTGTTCCCGTGTATCTTAGTCATATCACTATTATGTATTTATAACCCAATATTTTTTTTTCTGTTTA
The DNA here is from genome assembly GCF_041296235.1 of Equus asinus. NCBI lineage: Eukaryota > Metazoa > Chordata > Mammalia > Perissodactyla > Equidae > Equus > Equus asinus. Next base: position 74,149,667 of record NC_091800.1, read on the forward strand.
TGGAAGTGTCCATTTTAAGGCAGTGCGGTAAGTTTAAAAAGCGTGGCTTCCAGTAGCTTTTTCACACTTAATAAAAGTGGTTAGTATTTAAGTCGTTCAACAGTGGGAGGAGGCTGCACAGTCGCCATATGGTCATTGATAAATCTTTTACTTGGAAACAGCTAATGACAAGTCAGAGAGAAAAGATTCATTGCTCTCTTTGAAATGGTTAAAATCCAGTTTTATATTCTGTGCTGGCAACATTTTACTTCTATTGGCATACACTTTCCTTAGGTCATTCCAGCTCTGTCTTGACCAAATTAAAATTAACATACTGTTTTCTTTAATGGTGAGGTGCTTGTAACACAATGGGCCATTTCTTCCCCTTGTAACTTTCCCGGGTTTGCATTGAGCTCCTTTGAATCTTCTAAATAACGGTTTAGAGCATGTCCTCTACCTGCTGTCACATATGCCTTGTCCTCGATACTTAACCCTTAAATGAGCATCTGTTCTTACAAGATCCATCACCATCTGCTGGTGTGCAGCTACTATTATGGAGTCCAGGACCTGTGCTCCTGCTTCTTCACACGTAGGCCACACCAACACCATCCTCACTTAAAAATCAACAGGACAGGTTGCTCTCGGTCAGACACCCTTCTCCTTTACCCTTTCCTCTCAATTCCCAGGTCCTACTGCCCTGGGCTTTTCAGGCCCCCACATGTAGGTGCCCACACGTGCAGAAGGACAGCACAGATTCTCTTCCACGGGACCTCAGGTCTGGATTGCCACAAACGTCAGCCTTTTTAATTGGTCCTGTCCTTTACAGCAGAAATCGACTTCCCAACACACTGATAACTCTCCTGTAACCCAGAAAACCCCAGCTTAGCCTCTTGTTTCTGATTCACTCATTCATTCAAGCAGAAAATATTACGCATCCACCATGGTGTCAGGGACTACAACACATGCTGGCCAGACAAGGGGAACACCAAAGGCATTCGGGAGCCTGCAAACTGCTGGCTTTGTTTAGCCTTAGGTTTCAAGGACACTGAGTCCCACCTGCACTTCCTTTCATACTCATACCACACATTCCACTTGAGTTGGCTAAACATGCCATTACCCACCATCCTCCAACCTTTCTCAACTACGTCAGTAGCTTTACTCCAGCTGTGTCCTCTTGCCGTCTGCTGCCAATCCCACATCAGTTCTTCCTGTTCCCCAACTTAACTCATGAAGACTTTTCCTCTGCATGTGAGATTTGTTTGTTACAACCAAATGATTTAATGTTTGGTAATACAAGTGTAAACAAGAGAAACACACCACTCTAGCAGACTCACAGCATCTATTTTATTCTAAAAAGCACCAAAAGAAGACAGAAGTCACCGATTTATTTTTAATCATTAGGCATCATTACATTTGGCAACATATCAAAATCAACGACTATTCTCCTGGTCACTTATGTGCACAAATTCTGGGACCTTTACGAGTTCAAGTGGAATATTTTATCTACCATCCCATTCAAGATACACACACATTGGGGGCCGGCCCCATGGCGGAGTGGTTGAGTTCACGTGCTCCTGCTTCGGCGGCCCAGGGTTTCACCGGTTCGGATCCTGGGCACAGACATGGCACCGCTCATCAGGCCATGCTGAGGCAGCATCCCACATGTGACAACTAGAAGGACCCACAACTAAAAATATACAACTATGTACCGGGGGGCTTTGGGGAGAAAAGGGAAAAATAAAAATCTCTACAAAAAAAAAGAAACACACACATTAAATTTGCTTGGTATCTCTGTCACAGTTTGGGAAGCAAATTAAAAAAACAAAGTGTTCAATAGTACCCCTTGAGCTTTTCACCCCAAGCTTTACTTTCAGGTCTCTGGAAGGGCAGTCTTCACTGCTAGCAGAGGTTTCTCATTCATTCATGCTCGCATAACTGCAGTCATAAAAAAAAAAAATCATCCCAGTCATTGTACTAGGGAATGTGGACTTAGCATTAACAAAACACACCTGGGCTCTCTCCTCCTGGAATTCCTGAATGCCCTATATTCCTGACACGGCGGACCAGATGTTTAATTCAAAAGCAGAGCAGCTGATTAACTAAAGGAGAGCCTCTGACCACCATTCTTTCACTGCCTTATTGCTAGCTCCCTCCTACCTCCCCGGGCAAGGGATACTGGACAGTTGATTCCCAATATGCCTCTGAATCTGTGCTATCAGACATAAGATTCATGAGACAAGCCAGGACAGCTGGCTAACTGGTCCTTTCCTAGACTCAAATACCTAAATCTGAAATTAAATTAGAAGAAACAATTTTATTTTCACTACACAAGCAATACAGTTTGTTTTAGAAAAATTAGAAAAAAATATAAACAAACTGAGAACAAAAGTGAAAACCATCAGGAATTCCCCTTCTAGGAACTCAATTGTTTTTGCAAACTATTTGTTGAGTGAACACATCATGCCAGCCACTGGGCAAAGCGCCGCAGACAGAGCAATACTCAGATATGCTCGCTCTCTCCTCACAGAATCCCCTTTAGCTGGGGCACTTACTCAATGGACTACTCAATGCCTTGTATCTCTTTCAGTACTTTCTTTTCCATATATATTTTTCCATGAATATATTTATTTTTAAATAGCTGCTTAAACCCTGTTTTCTCATCAGCTTTTTTCTTCAACTAGCAGTATCCTGTGAACATCTTTCTCCATCAGTAAATATGCCTGCACAGAAAATCCTAACTGTAAACAAACACCACCTTCAAACCTCCGCCTTTCCATGTCTTTCTCGTCTCCTAAGCAAATTTACATTCTTACATGCACAAGGCTTTGCCAGGCAAACAGATAAAAGCACATCTTTCTAGATTAGTGGAGAAACACTTCACCCCATATTTGGGGAGACAATTGAATTTGATTTTACCAATTTTTTTTTCTTGAGGAAGATCAGCTCTGAGCTAACATCTTCCTCTTTTTGCTGAGGAAGAGTGACCCTGAGCTAACATCCGTGCCCATCTTCCTCCACCTTATATGTGGGACGCCTACCACAGCATGGCTTGACAGCGGTGCCATGTCTACACCCGGGATCCAAACCAGTGAATCCCGGGCTGCCGAAGGGGAACATGTGAACTTAACAGCTACACCACTGGGCCAGCCCCTGATTTGAGCAATTTTTTGATCTGAGCATTACAATCTTAAATCTTAATTCAAGTACTTTTCTCTCTCTCTTTTTTTTAATTGGCCACAAAACCCAAAACAACAACGACTGATATCTACATTCAAACAAGAGTTTCCGGCCTTTTCCTATATGCATATGAAAATTTTCCACTGTACTTCTTCACATCATACTAACAACTTGAAGACAAAAGAGGATGCTTATTCCTGACACCGAAACTGCCAAATGTCATCATTTCTGCAAAGTCAGAGTGTCCATTTTGTCTGGCCAAATTTCCTTCCTGACAGAAGACATGGCCACAAATGAATATAGCATCATACATGTTATGCCATGGTTTTAAATTAGGGAAAAAACCCACTATTTTTGCCTGATTTTCTGTTCTCCAAAATCCACTTGCCTTGCCTCAGGCCTATCTACCCCGCCCACTCATCCTTCCTCCAACAAACAGGACACACTGGCTCCTTAGAGCCTATGCAGGTGGCACCTCTCTCTGCCCAGCTCAGCGTCTCCTCACTCACTCCTTCTCGAATGGCTAACTCCCCTCCTTCTTCAAGGCCAGATCATCTTCGTTCCTGCCCTGGGCCCCGAGGACCTGTGTCCCATGGTCTCTCAGCTCTCTACGCCATATACACCATGAGCCATTTCCTACAGCTTCTGCAGCCCAGCATGTGGCACTTTCCCACACTGGGCTCCAGCAACCCCCTGTTCTCCTGTTTTGTGGTATCCAATAACTGCCTTTGATCTTAATAAAACCATTTAAAGGAAAATGTTACAGATAGAATTTGATGTAAAACTGGATCTTTCCTAACCAAATGTGTTATAAAAAAGAAAACAATCCTCAAACACACATATACACAGAAACCTACAAAAAACCCACAAAGACATGATAAAACGCTTTAGAAGATAAGGACGTTCCCATGGTACAGCAGTGAGCTCATCAGTTGATTTCCTCCCAAATTCTGTTGACCACCATGTAAAAACAGACTCCTTCCAACACAAATGTTTACTGAGGGCTTATCCTGCGCCAGGCCTTGGTCAAAGCATGTCACACATCACATCATTCAATTGTTACAAGAACTGTTCCACAGATGAGGAAAGTTAGGCATAGAGATGGGCCAGGATATGAACCAAGACAACATGGCTTACCAAACTGTTAAATTAAAAATTAAGTATACTATAAAATAGGTAATAAAAAGAAAATTATTTTATCAACATATCCTAATGACACAACCTGGTGATTACAAACTCTCTTAGCACCAATTGCTGTTTGTGAAAATAGTACAGACATGTCTCATTTCTTAAAATTGAGTTCATTTTTATTATAGGATTCATTTTATAGTTATTGCATCCACACATTTATAAAAATGTGTCTATTTTTTTCTGGCAAGCAATCATCAAACTTCTTATCAAATTGATCTAAATGTCACTTTCAAGTTTCTGAAGTCACTATTCATTTATCTAGCCTTTTTCCTTGAGGGTGAATCCTAGAAATATTGCTATGCTTTTATTATCTTTTCTCTAAATTTTACCCCAAAAAATGAGAAAAAGCATTTACTACCTCCCATGTGATAAGCTGACATCACGTAGTAAAGAGACAGCTGTCTTAATTTCCCCCAGATGACAGATTTCTTAATTTCCTAGAGTTAGTTTTAGTCTCACAAATTCTTGACTGAATATGCTGAGCATGTGAAAACTAGAAAGTAGATTCCACTTAAGATATGTGGTTAAAAGAGTACGTGTTTCTGCAGAGATTGTGCTAGGGCGGAAAGAAGAGGCTTATTGAGAGAAGTCCTTCTGTCATACTCCAAATCCACACACAGGACATAGGCAAGGCTGTGATTCTGTTTTGTAGTGTTCTCTGTTCTTCCAGCAAGGAAAATCCAGACTCAATGGAAGTTACCAATCAGAAGTTAGCAAGTGGTGGCTGCTAATTCAATAGAAAGAACTGTTTAATCTAAAAGTTTCCAATAATGATGTGTTACTTTGTAATTATACACCATTATAATGGGCTATCCGGAGAGGTGTTTCAGCTCCTTTCTGGATGTTTTCAGAGAGAATGACCATATATCATGGAGTTTGCAGAAAAGACCTTTGCCCTGTCTGGGAGTGTGCAATAGACTACATCCCAAGAGACGTCCAATGATAAAATTTATCAATACGCTCTTGAAGCTGCTCATAATTTTATGCATTTTATCCATCCTTAGGGTGGGGTGATTGTCTATAAACTACTGTACATAATTTTACAAGAGAATCAAGCTCAAGCATTATGTATTTTCTTTTCCACTTGAAAGATGAGAGCAAACATTTATTGAAAGCTGGCTCTGTGCCAGGCACTATGTCAAGGCCTGAACACCTTTCTGAAGTAGTTTTTAGTATTATCCCCATGGCACAGATTCAAAGTCTGAGGCAGACTTGCCCAGATCCATATGAGTTGGAAGTAAGTTTAGAATCCAGGGAATCTGTTTTGTTGGGAGAACACAGGTCAGGGAGGGAGAGAGAGAACAGGCAGAGAATCTAACTCAATTTTCAACTTCAAGAACTTTTGTAAAATTGAAATGCTTTGAACAATGATGAATTTTACTTGTGATTTCTTCAAAACACATATAATTTGAAAATAATTAATTTTTAAGCCTAAACAAATTACACCTAACATTTGCTGAGGGTTTGTGATATGTCAGGCTAAGAGCTTTGCATGGACGATGTCATCTACTTCTGGCCCCGCCCCAGTGAGCAGGTGTTCTGTGATTCCTATTTTACAGATAAAGCCGAGGTTTAGAGGAGGGAAGTGCCCTGCCTCAGCTCTCTTTCTGATCTTTACCCCCGTGATATTCAGCTGTCCATGTCTTTCCATCTGACCTTTCCAGGGCTTTGTGAATAGAATCTTCTTTCGCAGACATCAGAGATGGGGAGTCTCCAATTCTTGCCTCTCCTAGGTCTAAACAGTGAAATTAAATTAGAGCACGGCTGCCCCCAGAACCACAGCGTCAGTCCTTGGCCACTCTCAGGCAAGCCTCTCATCAGTCCCCTTTGATCATGAACTTTATGGGCTGGCGGCATCTCTCCCTCTAATTGGGCTTCTGCTTGGAGGAAAGGCAGGAAGCTGTGTTGTTTTCTCTCTCAAAGCAGCCTGAGTCCTCTGTCTGACCCAGTGCCATAGCAGAGCAGATCACCTTAGTAGGAGAACTAAGCCAGCATTGAAATTTTGACCCATGGAGTCACGGCAGCAATCTCTCTCGCCTCCTTCTGCCTCTCTCTCTCCAAGCACACTTTTCATTTGGGTGCTTACTCGTCTGTGTCTTGGCCCTCACCAAATCAGGGTGTAGCCCTGCAAAAAGAGAGTTTTACATGCACGGTCCAGTCTCAGCAGGACTGCAAGGGCCACTCAAGATGGGCCACCGCAGAGAGGAAGCAAACATTTCAAAGGACCATCTCCAAACACAGGCTCTTTTCTCTTTTCCTTTTGTCAACACACTGATTAAAAACAGAAAATGGCCCCCCCCTTTTTGTATTGAGTCTACTTCCTAAATCCCAAAGAAAAGCAGCGTATTATTTTTTTTTCTAATTCTTTCCACAAATATCTCAAAACAGTATCATTATTTCTCCAAGGATTCTGGTCTGTTTCATTTTTTTAGTTGTGAAAATTGAATTTCCTTTGACCTTTAAAAATTATTGGATTTGGTGCAGGAATTCAGGATGGACCATGATGGCCCAACATCCTTGCATCACTGCACCCTCCATGCCAAACTAAAACAGCCCAGCAGCAGGAGAGGGAACGAAGTTGTATCTGCAACAGCTAAATCACTGTACTGATGACAAGCTGGGGCGATCAGCCTGCCACGTAGGCTGAGCAGCCTCTCTCCAGCCTCTACTCAGAAAATGCAGTCAATCCATTCAACAAGTTTAGAAAGGGGACACATTTATAATTTTGTGAGTTATTGTGGGTACAGCATAGGTGTAAGAAAATTTTAAGAAAAGAATGTCAGAGTGAAGAAGGGTGATCAACACAGGTTGATCCTGTGATTTTGTAAGAAGGTCAAGTTTCCTAATGTTCAAGTGGTTCCTGAAAGGCTCTTTCATCCTCCAGGGAGTGGCAGAGCCTTCGATGGTTTTTATCACCCAATAGCTTAGTGACAGGCATCCTATGCTGATAAACCACTACTATCATTTAAATATTATGAAAATCAGCAAAGGAGATTATCTATTTTTATTGTAGTTGCTTAATCTTGTAAAGAATCTACAAAAGTTGAAAAAGTGGATGGTTTAAAATAATGGTTTTGAAAACTTTTCCAGACTGTACTTAAATAGTACAGAAAATCAAAAGGAGTTATCCATTCTTTTTGTGGTTATTTAATTTTGTAACATGAATTCACAAAGTTTGGACAATGAAGGTGAATGGTTTAAAATAGTAGTTTCCAAAGATTGCTTAACATCTGAATCATCAGGGGAGATTTTAAAACTTCTCAAGCAGATCATCCTTCACCTCAGAAATGCTAAATTGGAACCTTCCCAGGGTGGAATATGGGAAATGGGTTTTTTTTTTTTAATTCTTTTTTTGGTGAGAAGGATTGGCCCTAAGCTAACATCTATTTCCAATCTTCCTCTTTTTTGCTTGAGGAAGATTGTCCCTGAGCTCACATCTGTGCCAGTCTTCCTCTATTTTGTATGTGGGACTCCACCATAGCATGGCTTGATGAGCAGCGTGCAGATTGGCACCTGGAATCCAAACCAGCAAACCCCAGGCCACTGAAGCAGAGAGTGTGAACTTAACCCCGATGCCACTGGGCCCCCCAGGAAATGGTATTTTTAAGAAACATTTCCCAGATGGTTCTTACACATTCTCCCAGCAGAAGTCCCAACTAGTGATGGATCACTGGTCTAGATGCTCACAAGAACACTTTAACACCTATAGAGTTTACAGTTCAGTCAAGACTGGTAGTTTGGGAAAAAAATAAGAGAGACTAGTTATAAATAACATAGGCAAAATAGAAATCTGAGACAAAAATCTTGATTTATAACTATGTATATACAGTATATTCTATCCTTAAGTTTTCCTCACAGAACTTCAGAATTTTCCTAAAAAATAACTCTATGGAATATATTTTATATTCAAGAATAAATTTTTGTCTTATGAGAAGATAACTAAGAAATCTGGTTTTTCCTTGACTTTCTACTATAATTTTCTAGTCTAGCATACACCTTTAAAATGGCTATTCATTTCTTGAAAGGAAGGAAGCAAAAACAACTTGCCTAGTTCAACTAAGTAGGTTTTAAAATTGCTTAACTTTTTATTTAATAAAATGTAGAAAGCTGTTTGAAGGCTTTCCAGAATTTAATATCTTTTTTCCTCCATAAAAGTATTGACATATATTGAATTGAGGGGAATGAGAAGGATAATTCGAGGAAAAGTGTTTCCAAATCCAACAAGCTCTATTTCTGAGAATTTAAATCCCTTATTTACAATATTTATCTTAATCTTTGTGCTTTAGCTCCTGGAACGAATAGTTAACCAAGTTTCCATGTTTGAAAGATTCCCATGCCAGTTTTACATTATCCAGGATTTTTCTTCTTTCTCTCAGGCAAACTTCGTCACATATATTCAATAGCATTTTAAGCCATCAGTGACTTGATCTCATCTGATACAAATTTGTTTCTTGTCTAATATAGGCTTCCATAATTTGTACTTTACAGAAATAAGAGGTAATTGAAAAGAAACCCTTCCTCAACTCCAGATGTGATATGTGAAGCTGATCTCCTGTGGATTTCACAAGAATACAGGAGAACAGATTCAAAAAAAAAAAGCAGCAAAGTAGACACAGTTAACTAAAGATAAAGAAGTAGTTAGTTGTTTTATCTAGGCATACAAAATAGGAACAGAAATACCTACCATCACGGAAGATTGAAGTCCTTGATTTATCACCCAACCCTCCCTTTCATTCTGTGGTTGTCACCACCTCCGTCAGCACTTGTTCTGTTAATGAATCTCTACCATGCCCCTCTCCGTTTCCATTACAATATTCTGATTCCAGTCACTCAGTCTTAGAATTTCATCCCCAATTCTTCCAACACCTTCCTTCACTGACCCCCATTCTTATTTTTCTCCTTATTCTTGACCCCATTCTTATTTCTGGCATGCTGCTACATCCCATTGATAGCTACAGATCAATATGCCTTAAAGATCGAAACGCTGTGGCTCTTAGTTTTTTCTATCAGATCTAAAGCTTCCCTATTTTGTAATGAATTCATTCATATTTTTAGCATCCTCCTCTTTGTTTTCTTTGATAGTTCTGTTTTGTTGTTTTCTCTACTTCCTAAACTGAAATGCTGATTTCTTATCCCACTGTTGGTCACAGAACCTTTGGAGGAAACACTGCATCTATGGGCCATGTCTCCCAAAGCAAATACAGACAGGAATACTTCCGGCTACCTGTACATATTGTGGTGTTATGATAATTAGTATATATAGGAAGTTTGTAAATATAATTTTATTAAAGAGTAACTTTTATTACTTTAAGGTCCTTTTTTCTCATTTAATTACCTTTTGAAGTATTATTTTGACATTTACATACTTCTGCCTTTCTGGGTAGCAATTGCCTAATATATATTTCTTCATCTTTTTATATTTCATTTTTGACCCATAGTAATATCATAAGAGAACTGTCTTCTGGTACTTTTCAGAATTATACATTTTCAGGATAGTATTTTATTGCTAGCTGATAGTTACTTTTGGCTCACGTGTATCAAGCCAGTCTAAATTTTCCTTTTGTAGACAGGTGAGATTTTTTTGAAGTTGACCAGAATGCCAATAGGATATTCTCCTTTTTCTAAATTTTTCAAATTCAAGGTATTCACCTGGATATCTCTAGATGTTGGCTACTTTTTATTAATTTTTCCTGGTACATGATGACTCATATTCGTCTACACATTTGGGTATTTTTTCATCTAAAGGAAAGTAATTATCATATTTCACAGAGAACAAGGCAGGTGTTCTATTTACTCTGATCTCCCTGTTACGGAGAGCATTTTTCTTTTTTAGGAAGATTAGCCCTGAGCTAACATCCGCTGCCAATCCTCCTCTCTTTTGCTGAAGAAGACTGGCCCTGAGCTAACATCATGCCCATCTTCCTCTACTTTATATGTGGGACGCCTGCCACAGCATGGCTTGATAAATGGTGTGTAGGTCCGCGCCAGGGATCCGAACCCTCGAACCCAGGCCACCAAAGGGGAACGTGTGAATTTAACCCCTGCACCACCAGGGCCCCCAGGGAGAGCATTTATTTGCGTGTCTCTGTGGGCTGTCCTCCATCCTCAGCCCAAACAAAGTCCCCTTTTGATCTCCTTCTTTTGCATAACTGGAGTACGTCTCGCTCCTGATCTCTGCAGAAGTGATTCCTTGGCTGCAGAGTTCTCACCTTTCCTCTTCTATTCTCCTTGACTCCCTCCCAGGACCCCTACCGCTGCCCCCACCTCTGGACTTGCCAACTCAGTCCCTGTCACCTGAGCACCTTCCATTTGGCGTGGCGGTGGTTGCCGTGGAGTCTGCTTCAGCAGTCAAGTCATTCTGTTACCTGCAGAATGCTCCCAACTTTAGTCTTCACCATATCAAATTCAAGGGTTCTGCCAGGAGCTCTGTTCCTCACTTTTCACGCAACTCTCTCAGAAAGGGAATTGTGACCTGAACCTTGGTTTTGCCCATCAGCCCCGCTAGTCCAGTTCCATCTGCACTGACTCTACCAGAAATGCCTTGATGCCGACGGTCTCGGAGCAAACGGTCTTCCCCTCCCTGTACCTGTGGGATACAGGTTTCCCAACATATAAATTCCTTTGATCACTTATTTGAAGTCCGAGTAGGAAATCAAAAAGCATAATTAGACTCTGGAGCTCAAAAATCATTTTTTCCTAAAACACTCTGCATTTCCTTACTCTTTTTTTCAGCTTACCACTTCTGTAACATTCCTACTTTGGTTTTACTCTAAGAGGCATATTTTATCATCTGGATTTCAGACGAATTTGTTAAAGGTCAAGTCTTTCTCTAGTGCAAAGGCCATAAATCCAAGCTATTATCTCATCTTCTTTTATTCCTGTAAAAGAGGGAAGGTGATCCACAAATACAAAGCAGATTTACCTCAGAAAGCATATACAGCACCTTCCCCAAAATGACAATCTTTATGACACCAACGTGAAGATATGTATATATCCATAATATATCATATATATCATATACATACAAAATATATATATATCTCCATAATAATTTAGGTTTTTTTCCAGGAATATCATTGTTTGGAATTTATCATGAGAAAAATAATATCCAATAGAAATAAATTCCTATACTCTAAATATCTATCAGGACATTATTCATAATGATGAAAAACAGCAAAAAGCACATGTCCAGTGATAGAGATATGGCTATATAAGTGAGGCTATATTCATGGCTTATAGTCTTATATAGTCACTTACCATTTTTTAAGAAAACCGTATAGGAACATGAAAAAATGCATATGATAAATATTAAATGGAAAAATGAGTATAAAAATTGTACAACACCTGGACTACAAATACACAAAGTATGCAGTCTTAAAAAGGCTATGCAGGGGCCAGCCTGGTGGTACAGCAGGTTAAGTTCACATGCTCCGCTTCAGCAGCCCCAGGTTCGCCAGTTCACATCCCAGATAGGAACCTACGCATCGTTTATCAAGCCATGCTGTGGAGGTGTGCCACATACAAAATAGAGGAGGATGGGCATGGATGTTAGCTCAGGGTTGATCTTCCTCAGCAAAAAAGAGGAGGATTGCAGCGGATGTTAGCTCAGGGGTCATATTCCTCAAAAAAAAAAAAAAAAAAGGCTACAGCAAATACACAGATATTACAATCATTTGTGTTAGGTTGTTAGGACTTTGGGTGTTTATTCTCTTTTCTCTACCATCTCTGTCATTTCTATCATGTTTGATTATTTTAAAATTCAAAGGATGAATTAAAAATTTTTAAATGTTTGTACACAAAGAGTTGTGAAGGAGTAAAAGTTTCTTGCATAGGTCTCTGAGGAAGGTAAGAATCATATAACATGACAGTCATGCTCTAAAATATTGATACCAATTTTGAGGGGCAAGCCACAATTTCGTTAAGCTCAAGGTCATAGTTTCCAAACCAAAACTACAAAATAGCACATCTTTCTTTCTATCCACTTGGTTACATGCTTGTCTTTCCTGACAGATTCGTGGGTTCTGAGTCTCTTTTCCTCACTGAACTGCCAGCTCCCAGCCCAGTGCCTGGCTCACAATTAGGGTATAATCTTATGGGTAGATACGATTGTTTTCTTTACAACCTCGAAATCCACATGCGACTCTTTTCCCCCTCGCTAAATATACATAGCCAGAAAAATCTGAAATTATCTCAGCATCACTGATAAACGACAAAACAAATACACACATGCATGCCCAGGTGTAAAGACACACTCACACTTGCAATATATACGGGAAAGAGAAGAGAAGCAAATGAACCTTTCAAAGAAATGCCATACCCAAAGACGAGGAAAATGCTACCCAAACCTTCAAGTCTCTAAACTGCAAGCAAATGGTACTATTTTGAGTAGGTTTTTCTCTAAAGTATAACATTTCCTCTTTTGAATATCTTGCAAGTCATCTCCAAAAGTTATAACTATATTACCACCATTTTTCAAGACATGACTTGTCTTTAATTTTCACAGACTTTTAGTATAGTCCTCACTAGTGACAGCACATCTATTCTGCCAAGATGTCATGTCTTCTACGAACACATAACAGGGTCCAATGAGCCTATTCATTTTTTTTTTTTTTAAAGATTGGCACCTGAGCTAACAACTGTTGCCAATCTTTTTTCTTCCTCTTCTCCTTCTCCTCAAAGCCACCCACCACACAGTTGTATATTCTAGTTGCCTCTGGTTGTGCCATGTGGGACGCCACCTCAGCATGGCCAGATGAGCAGGGCCTGTCTGCTCCCAGGATCCAAACTAGTGAAACCCTGGGCCAATGAAGCAGAGCGCGCGAACTCAACCATTCGGCCACGGGGTGTTCATTTTTAAATTTGTCTCCTAAGGCTAGTTTTTCCTTCACTCTGTTTGGTTTTAGCAATAGCTGGCTCAAAATACACTACAGAAGGATGAAAAATACAACACGGAAAGGTCCACAGAATGAAAGGCAACCAAGTAGGAAATACGCTTTTGTTGTTGCAGTAGAGGTTGGAGAAACCATGATTTTTATTCAAAACTGTTGAAACTTAATCTTTGAATGTCAAAAGCCCCTCCTACTGTATATCTGCCTTGAGGATATGGCCTCAGTCCACCCTCTCCTCTCCTACTTAATTTCAAATCAAATCACAGCTGTAGCTACGAAAGTGTGAATCATAAAAAAATAACGGCCACCTGTTAATTTCTGATCCCCAGGAAGGGTCTTCTCCAACCTTGGCCTCCTTATACACAACAGTCACAGCTGCTCCAGTCCATTCCATCCCCTGGGAAATCCAGGCCTAGCTGATGACCACACAAACACGACATTAAGACTACAACCTTCAGGCCTCGGAAGTGTGTGTGTGAATACACATCCTGATAATACATTCCCTGAAAAATTCTGCCTGAAACTGAAAGATTAATCCCATGATATCTCAAGCATTTATCAGGATCTGAGTTCAGAGTTATCACAGCATCCTGAAAGACGAAAATCTGAGTCAGAGGCTCAGGGTTGTGGGCCCGCCTTTCGATTCCAGCCTGGAGATCCACACCAATCTCTTAAGGGCTCAATGACAAAAAGGGGTTGCTTTGGTAAGACACCACTTTGCTTGCTGTGTGACCACCCTGGTGAAAGCTGCTCAACCAGGCCAATTAATAAGATGAGGGACATGAAGCAATCGGCCGGAGCATGGGGGGTAGGGCAAGGCCACCGGCCCCCCGAAACCTGCTGGAGCAGGACCGCCCCCACACCTGCGAGTTCGCCCGGAGGTGCGAGGGGCCGCTGCCGCGATGCGCATCAGCCACATCCCCAGCCACCTGTCCCCCCGCGGGGCAGGCCGAGGTCAGGCAGCCCTGCGCTTCCAGCGCCCACCCGCGCGGCCGAGTCGGGGCCGGCGCCTCCCGCGGCTCCCACGCCCGGACCCCGCGGAGCTAAAGGCGCCCCGCCCTCGCCCCTGCGCCCCCCTCGCCCCCCGCGCCTCCCGGCCCAGCCCCGGCGAAGGCGACCGGCGCGCGCCCGGGCCTCGGACGGCCGTGACCAACCTGTAACCCTCGCGCTCGGTGCGGTCATGGTGCGCGGGGTGGCAGCGGCGGGGCCCCCGCGGGAACGCGGCCCCTCCTCCCGCGGCTCGGTCGGCGCGCCCCCCGGCTGGGCCGGCTCGGGCTCTCGGTGCCGGCGCGCGCTCCTGCCGCCGGGCGCGGGGCCTGCGGAGGGAGCGGGGGGAGCGGAGGGGAAGGGGGTCAGGCCGCGGCTTGTTTTTCTTTTTGCCTTTTTTTCTAATCAGAGTTGGCTTTGCCGCAGGGGCTGCGACGAGGCCGTGGGCTGGAGGAGAAACCGGCAGAGGAGGCTGCGCTGCGGTTGGTGGGAGCGCGAGGGTCGGAGCCAGCAGGTTCCTCGTCTCCAGCTGCCACCGGCCGCAGTCTCACAGCAACAGCTGGGCTCTCCCCTGCCAGCTCCTCTCGTGGTCTCTGTCGTGCTCCCCGAGCACGGCCGTGTGCACTCGAGACCGGCACACGCGGGGCACACGCAAGGACACCGCATAGAGGCCAGTGAGGCCCGTGTGCGTGAGTGTGTGCGTGTGCGGGGTCTGGTCTTACTGGACACGGTATCTGAGGATGCACACTAGTTTCACCCTGGAGTATGAAATCGCGAAGTAATGAGTGCATCAGTGACACCTCTCATAGTCTTCTAAACATGTTGACCTTTTCCCTTAAAATTAATGAGGCTGGATGTCCATTCAAAAATTGATAGTTGCCTCCATGCGCTGTAGGTATATCCGGACAGGAAGCTGCACCTGATGTTTCCTGCGGCTCTTAGCAGAGCAGGTTTAGGGAAATCTTGGAATCTTGGGCACCTTGCTCAGGCCCGGGGGACATCCACCCACACAGTTGCACTTCCTGGAAAGCTTGCTCTGGGGCTGGCGTCTTGCCTTGTAGTCAGATATTAAAACAACCAAGGAACCCTTGACAGGAATTAGACATCATACACACACAGACACATAAATAGAGGGAGAGAGAAACTGAATGAAGTTTCCTCTAAAAGAGATATCAGCAGTCTTCAACAAAAAACAATTCCCTATTCAAAATGTTAAATCCCAAGGGTTGGAAGTAAAGTCACACGCACACATTTTAAGATGTGTTTTCTGGTTGTGTATATTTAATTGTTTCCATCTAAAGAAACCTATTCACAATCCATTCACATTGGGACCAATATTAGCACTTTTTTATTGTCTGTATTAGCCTGTTTTTACTGTTTAAAGGAAATTTAAAAACAATTGGCATTTCATGAAATATGGAAGCATGTGGAATCATCTTTTTTCCAATTTCTGAAGATTTCAGAAAGGTCAACTATATAAAAGGCTAAGTTTTCACAAATGAAACCTTATGGAAATATTCTGGTAACATCAAATGGAAAGTAGTTTAAACAATGATAAGTCTATAAACAATTTGTGTAGAAAAACTATTTACTCATTTGTTTAATCGCCGTAAGTCGCTGCTCTCAATTGTTTGATCTAAAGGCTGGTTTATTTCAGTTTGTATTTTTAAAAGATCTAGCTATGTATCATTCTTTGGAATTCATCAAGTTAAAATAATCAGAAAATTATATTAATGAAGTAATTAAAGACCAAGATATTAAGAATTTACAAATTTTGTGAATGAAGTGATAAAGGCAGCACTTTTACTAATCTCAGCACCACTCATCATCAATCAGGCATTTCAGACCCTTCTCTGACGGAGGTTCAACTACCACTGTGTAAGCATCTATAATTCATGCGTAGGAGCCAACAATCCCATGGATGATGGAGAAAGCCTGGGAAAGCAGTGGGCTTCAATGAAGCAGTCATGGACAAACTCAGTACACCCATCCTGGAATCTGTAGGAACTCCCTATATATGGGAGTAGACAATCATCCTAAAAGGCAGATACTTATGTCCCAAATACCATATTACTCCTTCTACCTGCTCATCTTCCCTTCTGTTTTCTTATCAGTAAAATGAGGGAAGATGGACAAGCATCTTTTCCAGATCCAACAGGCTCTGTAACTATACTCATTGCTATAATCCAATGAAAGCAATTTGGCACCCGATGGATTCAATATAATTCACAGGTATGTTTTGTTTGGCTTGCAAAATATTTTTGACAAAATAAGATCAATTACCAACATGAGATGTGTAGTTTATCATGAAAAATTGGAAGATCTGGCCAAGTCAGGTTTGCATTTCTGCATGGCAAAGAGGACCTGGAAGCATCCCGTGCCTCCCTCAGACAGGTCTATCCTTCCCGTTTGCCCCTGTAACCCGGGCCACTCCCATGCCCGGCCCTAGAAGGCGTTTGAGGGTGTGAGCCCATACAGTTAACTCTGTATTCAACAGTATGAGACTAGGAAGGGGCACTGTCAAACAGAGAGAAAACACTCAAATGCAAAGAATTTTACAATACACAGGATGAAGCCAGGCCAATGTACAATCAAGAGAGCAAACTATGGTTTAGAGAAAATTACATTCATAGTCCAGCAAGTGCTTTGGAATAGAAGTAACTATGAAATGCGAGATAGTAAGAATTTGATGAAAATGGGATATTTGTTTATCACTAACTCATCTGTCCCTGTTTATTTCTAAAATTAGTATCTCATGTGACACCATAATGAGTAGCTGAGAAAACAATAACAATGCTATAGGAGAAATTTTAAAATCCTTGGAGGGAATGCCATGTGCTCTATGGGAATATGGAAACCAATTCAGCTCCAGAAGGATTCTGGTAGATTAGATTTATGAGTAGAGTACACTAAGATAACTACTCAAGATGTTCCAACATCTTTGAGACCCTTGTTAAGATTGATTTCAATCTGTACACATTTGCTTATATTGTGTGACTTCAGGACTCACATATGGCCCACTTGCCAGCAAATATGGATATGATTGAATTTCCTCTGTTAGAGACACTCTGAGCAGGGAAAGCAAAGGTCCAGAAGACCTTCTTAAAAATAAAAACAGGCTGGGGTTAAGTTTGCACACTCCGCTTTGGTGGGCCAGGGTTCACAGGTTCGGATCCCGGGCGTGGACCTAGGCACCCTTTATCAAGCCACGCTGTGGCAGGCGTCCCACATATAAAATAGGAAGATGGTCACAGATGGTAGCTCAGGGCTAATCTTACTCAAAATTAAATAAATAAAAAATTAAAAAATTAAAATAAAAACAGGCTAACCAGGGGGCATCCACTGCTTGCTGACTTCCTAGCGTGGATTAGCATGTACAGAATTACATCTATGCAGAACAGATCCAGTTTGGTGATGAAGGGCCTGGGTGAGGTTTAACAGTTTTTTTTCTACACCTCTCAGGAGGAAGCATGATATTGAGTGCTGCTGGGATGTCCTTGTCCTGTCATGAATCAGCTTTCCAGGCAACCACAAAACAATCATTCAGCAGTTAAATATTACAAGGTTTGGGAAGACACCTCACATCTTACCTTTCCTTGAAGGCAATGTTTCTCTGATAATAAGGATCACTTTGGTGATCTTAAATATTTCCATGGAAATTCTGATTAAATATCTCTGGAATGAGACATGCAACTATGGAGAATCTCTCTTAATAAAACAGGCATCCTTTGAGGGAGACGGTCCTGATAATTGGCACCTATTCACAAGACTTCCTTTCCTCATAGATCAGAGTGGACTTGCCCACTCTCACCCGGCTCGGGCAGCGCCGTCTTTGGGTGGACACTGGACCAGCTCTGGAATCCCTGTAGACCCTGCACTTATGCTGTAGTTGTGTTATCTGAAGCACTAAAAATGTGTGAGCACAGCTGGGTGGTAAAAGACCATCTGCTGAGGCAGAATTGAGGTCTTGGCAAGGTTGTGGGATGGCCCGTTAATGTTTCAAGTAGTTCCTATTTGCATTCAAATTAACCACAGAGAGGAGAAAGGCTTAGCATATCCTTCAACAGCAAATACAAGAAGGAAGGATGATATTAAACCTCAAACAGACAGAGGCTGTGACTCAAACTGGGCAGAAATAAATTGGGGCAAGAAATGCAAATAATTTCTCTTATGGAAAAATAAACTGCCAAACGATATGAGAGAGATTCCAGAGGACAAACTGGACTTGGAAAATCATAAAGAGTAGAAATAAGTTTGGTCTTGGGGCCAGCTTGGTGGTGTAGTGGTCAAGTTCTCATGCTCCACTTCAGTGGCCCAGGGTTCACAGGTTTGGATCCTGGGCGCAGACCCAGCAGCAGTCATCCAGCCATGGTGTGGTGGCATCCCATATAAAACAGAGGGAAGATTGGCACAGATGTTCACTCAGGGCCAATCTTCCTCACAAAAAAGTAACAGAAAAATAAAAAAATAAAAAAAATAAGTTTGGTCTTTACACTATGCACACTTTATAGTTTAATTGAAAAAGATTCCTAACTCACCATTTCGTTCTGCTTTAGGATTATATTTTCAGATGAAACTAGGTTTTAGGAGGAAAAAAAGGGAAAGATTGTAAAATCAGGAATAAACAATATTACCAATTAAACATTCGTCCTGGTAGCAAAATAGAGATCCCAGTGTAGTGAGCTACAGCAGAGCCAGTCGCCCAAAGAAACTGGTGGACGTCTGAAAACAAAGGTCATGTTTCACGAAAATCACTCAGTAATAAAATGATGCATGTTTTGACTACTTAGTAACAAAAGCTACTACCAGATAGGAGTAAATATTTGAGTTCTGAAAGTAACCTTGAAGATCTCATTTATTGTATAAAATATCTTAGTAAGTACATACCAGGGCCTCAGAACCCTCAAGGCTGATAGGCTGGGGCCATCTGTAAGGCAAGCCACCCAAAAATCTAGCAGAGGGGAAGAGGCATCTGGAATGGGTGACAGCGCAGAAAGCTGGCGAGCATCATGTATTGACTTGGGACCAGCTGTAGTAGCGGGGGCTGTTGTTGATCTCACTAATTCTCCTCTTATAAATGGCTCAGAAATTGGGACCAACCAGAATCCTGGAGAAAATAAACTGTGCCTGGGTGGAATCAGCAAGGCGAGAAGCAAGTAGATCTGCGTAGCACTGAGAAGCAAGGGGTAGATAGTGTTGGATGGCATTGATGGCACATCCAGGGCTGCTTTACCAGGCCACGTTACCCATCCCCCTGCTGCTGTTAGGATTAGTGCTACCTTCTCATAACCGTCCCCTTCTTCAGAGAATGGCCCTGTTTAGAGTGAGAGATGCCTCATCTGGGAAGATACGACCCCACCTTCACCCCGGGAGCAGTCTGAAGCCAATAAGAAATGGACAAGCCAGCCCTCACGCCTCAAGGTGGACCAACTCTGGTGTCGTGTATCTCCAGAGCTCCCTATAGGCCCTGGCTGAAGCTAGACTCTGTCTGAGACCTGTCTCCTTCCTCAGCTCCTTTCCCTGCTCTCTCCTGCTATGCTCACTTCCTCTCTCCTGAAAGAACCCCTTGAATAAGTCATGTGTCCCTGAATCTTTGTCTCAGACCCTGCTTCTAGGGAGCTAACCTAAGACAATTTCCTATTTTGCGTGTTACTGTAACAGGAATTAGTAAATTTCCTTCTCTTACTAATTGTTTTTGAGTCCAGAAAGCTTGCAAAACTTTAGTCCTGCAAATTCTAAAAATGTGATGTAGGTTCTTTTTAGATATTCTACATACAGAATTATTTTCTCTCTGAAAAATGACAGTTTTGCTTTCACTTTTCAAATGTTTATATTTTATTCCTTTTCTTTGCCTTTCGGTGCTGGCCACCTTGGAGATATTAGATGCAGAGATTGTTTTTGATCTCAAAGGGACAGCTTCCAATGATTAACCACTTCCAGTGTATGATATTTACTATAGGTTTTTTGGTTGATAACTTTTTTAGATAAGGTTATTTCTATTCCTAGTTTACTAAGAGTTTTTTTCTTTTATTTTTTTTTACCTTGAATGACTTTTGTTCTTTAAAAATACTTTTTCTATACCTACTGAGATAAATATATGATGTTTCTCCTTCAGTCTATTAATGATGTGAACGACAAAATCAAAAGATCTTCAGTGGTATCTTATGATCTGCAATGAAAGCACAAACAAACAAGCAGAGCGAATGGACAACTAGAAAAAGAATTTTCTTTACAATTACCAGCTGCTTTATATCTGGACTAAAACGAGATGCTTCACCTTTTCTCATCTCTGATTAGATGATTCATCGTCGTTAGGTAGGGTGGTGTGCTCAGCAGGCGTCTGAAACAACCCTTTACATTCGGGGAAAGCAAGTTCATTTGGAGAAATCAGAAAACATTTAAAAACATATAGTTTTCTTATGTAGCACTTTCAAACTACTCTATATTAGAGCCTAACATTGCTACTTCACAGAACCCTGGCATCTCCATCACAGAATATGAAATCGGGGTATCTGCTCTCTGCTCTGACTCCACTAATTTACTGAAACATGTTCATGGTCCATCCAGAACAGTGTTTGCTGGAAAATTAGGAAGGCACGTGTGTTCTAGCACATACTTAATGTCTCTTAACATTGAAATCATCATCTTCTAAATAAAAGTGTTGGCTCTTTTTCTAACATAGTTTTCTATCATTCACAGCCACATGTGTGTCAAACAGTTTATTGTACTTCACTGTGCAGAGTCAACGAAGAGCTGCACACGGTCAAGGACAAGGCCTTTCACACTGTTGTGGGAGGTCATCAAGAGGATATGACCACTAGTTGACCTGCAAGCTGGACCCAGGCAGTTAGAGGCTCCTCATCCCCTCTCTTGTCCTTGGATATATGTTCTGCCCACCAATGCCACACTAGGAGCTGTTGCAAGGACACAGCCTTGAGAGACTAAGGTGTTGTTGAGCATCTTGATGGTATACGTGTAACTGAACTCAGTTAAGGCCTCTATATAAACTTTGAAGATTCCGGCAGGTGGGCGTGGAGGTCTAGTCGTCTGTGGCTGCCCAAGACAAGCCTCATAAGTGAGTTCCCTTGCCTCCTACACCTGCCACCAGCCAATCTGGAGTGATCTGTCTCTTTCTCCAGTCTCTCCTTGCCCTCCCAGGATGGAGACCAGTTTCAGATCTCACCCAGGCAGCTCCAAAGTTTGCGAACCAATGAGTACACCAGGCCCAACTGTTACACAGAATCTGTTTTTTCGAGAACTTTGGGAACAAACAACTCATAAAATTATGAAGATAATTACCCCTAGGGTCACAAAATGCATAATGCATAGGCATAGTTTTAATAAATTTCATTATAACCCTTGCTGTACAAGGCACTGAAGGGAAACGAGTTAATGAGGGACTTGTATCGCTCAACTATTTATTTCACAAGTGACAGCTGCTTCAGGATTCAACTATACTTTTTAAAGCACAATGTAATTTTTTAAACATGATAACCTGGTTGTACAGGCCAGCTTGGGTAACCAAATCTGTTTGGAAAATGAATTATATTTTTCTGTAATTATTGAGTTAGGCCAGGCCAATGAATTGGAAAAGCATTAAAATGAATGAAGTACTCATACATACAACATGGATGACTCTTACAAACGTGCCAAGAAAACTTACTCAAGAGTTAATACTGTATGTTTTCATCAATATGCATGTCAAAAATAGGAAAAATTAGTGGTGGGTAAACATCAGAATGGTGGTTGACTCTGGGGTGTGGGAAAGATTGACTGGGAAGGGGAATGAGGGAAGTTTTGGGGAGTGACAAGACTGTTCTGTATCTTTAAGACTCTTCTATTTTATGAAAATTTCATATAAAAGAAAAGACTAAAATATATTGAACTATGGTTGAAATGCATGCTGAATTACTTAGGTAGAAATGTATGAATGTCTGCAATTTACTTTGAGATGCATCAAACACTAAGATGGATTGGTAGATGGAGGAAGGTTAGATGGGCAGACATGTGATAGAGTAAGTACATAAACTGTTAGTGTTGGCATCGTGGTGGTGGGTATATATGAGCTCACTGTATAGATCTTTCAATTTCTATTATGTTTGAAAGTTTTCATAATAGTTTTGTCAGAAAAATATAACCAGAATCTGACCACCTTCTACTCTCACACTTCTTCCAGCTGTCATCAGAATTATTTCTATATCTTCCAAACTAGTCTCTTCTGCTCCCCGCTCTGCCCCCTGCAGTCTTCTCCTAGTACAGCCAACCAGAGCAATAAACAAATCTAATCACATCACTCCTTTTCTCAAAACATTGTGAGAGCATCCCATTATCCTCAGGGCGAAATTCCAGATCCTCTGACTTACCATGCCATACTGATGTAGCCACCATGTGGGCCCCCTTACCTCTCTGACCTTTCCTCCCACTACACTCCTCCTTCAGGAATTCCACTTGAGCCACATTCACCTCCTTTCTGTTCCTTGAGCTATCAGGGATGCTTCTACCTCAGGGCCTTTGCACTTACTCTTTCCTCTGTCTGGAGTACTTTTCCGTCAGAAATCTGTTTGGGTCACTCACTCCTTAAGTTCTTGTGGATTATCTTCTCAGTCAAATCTTCCCTGTCTATTCTATCTAAAATTTCATTGCCCCAATCCAATATTTCTTATTCCCATTCCCTTTTTTATCTTTTCTCCTTAGCTCCTTTATGTATCTAACACCCTCTGTAGTTTACTTATTTATCTTGCTCTTTGTCTACACCACTGGAACAGAAGCTCCATGAATTTTGTCTGTTTACCCCTGACTGTATCCTCAGCACTTACAACAGTGCTTAGCACACACTGAGCACCTAATAAATATTTATTGAGTGAATAAAGAAATATCTGCAATCTTGGATGTGGCCTTTTATGGAAACAGAATAGTATAATTAATTATAGAAACACACATGACTGATTTAGTAAAATTGAGACTTCATGGAAATTTGGGGATAGCCAGTCTGAGCAATGGTAAATAGCAATGCTTTGCTAAGCTTTGGGCCTGGCACATTAGTGTTTTCGTAAAGAGTGTAAGTAGAATAGCAACCAATCACCCAAGTCAGTTGGAGGAGAGATTGTGCTTTGAGCTGCAAGAAGAAAGCATAAGTGACACCAAATGTATTATTTCAGCGGACTTATGCTCTACTCCCATGGATTTTTACTTTTTTAAAATCTAAAATATATGCTCGTTGAGAGCAGCGATGTCTGTTGGTCTAGTTCACTGCTGTATCCCTGGCCTGAGAACAAAGCTTGCAGACAGGAAGTGTGCAATATTCATTTGTCGAATAAATGGTATTATGAATATTGATGTTGTCATTATTGTTAAATAAATTAAATTATGAATATGATTATGATGTTGATATAATCATGGCTTGCTCGGTGAGTCCGTCCCGGGCTGGTCATGAGAAACTCACGATATAGCTGAGTATCCAGATGGGTCACCTGCTATTAAATCTTCAATGAACAACGTGTATAGAGAAGTGGAGTCTGGTGACAATACAAAAACTGCAGGTGAAACGAATAGCCATGTGTTCGTGTGTCTCTAACTCCCAGGATAATTTAAAGTAATTCTTCATAAGTCACTAACTGTGGCAAAAGGTATGGTCTGTACATATTTAGATGGAGCCACTGCTGGTCCAGCCTGCGTGTGAAGAAAGACGTACACTTTTTATGGGATAACTCAATGCATGTCAGAGATCACGGCTTGGAGAAAATGGAATAAGGCCTGGATTTCAGCCTTCACTCATGACCCCAGCCAGATGCCTATGTGTAGGTGAGAGCCTGCACAATCAGGTGTGGTGGACTTGTGCGTGGATTGCTTTCCAGTATGTGTCAGTTTGCGTGTCCACCAGCAATGTACTGGGGAGCCTGGCTCATCCACTCTCTCCAACATTATGTCTACAAAGTCTTTTCTAATTCAAATGATGGAAAATCATATCTCGTTTTATTTTACGTTTCCTGGCTCACCTCGTGAGCTTGTTCTTTTAAACTACATTTTTAAAATGTACATTTTCTACATTTTTGCTGTTTTTATAACTTATCTTTTGATACTCTTTGCTCATTTTGTTGAGAAATTAGCATTTTCTTACCACTTTGTAAAAGTTCCTCTTAAGTTAGGGATTACCAATGATTTTTTCATAAAGTTTGTAAATCCTTCGCCCATTTGGGATGACTTATATTTTTGTTAGTGATGCATCAAAAGTGCGATGAGCTCTATCGACCGTTGCCTTTGTGTTTTTTCACATTGTTGTTATGCCATCTATCAATATATCTGTATCTGAAAATCTCTATCTATCATTGTTCCATCTAGAATTTATATGGAGTTTAATATCCAGTGAAGAGTTAGGTTATTTTGTTTTGTTTTTAAAATAGTCGAACAATTATCCCATCATCACCACTTACATTTATTGAATTTAGAATCTAAGTTCTGATTTTGAGCTGCCATTTCTGTGGTATGATGTAAATGTCTACTCTTGCACAAAATCTATTCCATTTAAGTATTTTCCCTGTAAAACATGCTTAAATAGTTGGAAGGAAAAGTCCATTTGCCAACTCCCATTATTGAAGCTCTTTTCTGTGCTTTCTTAACGATATTGTAATTATTTCTGCAAGTTAATTTACAAACCATTTTATGCTGCCTAAAAAAGCAATAAATTAAGGTTTTCAGTGGCATTCCATTACACATTGGAGTTACCTTGTGAATAAGTGATAGCTTTGTACTATTAGTCATTCCATCCAGGAAGATGGCACAGCTCTCTCTTTATTGATCTCTAATTTGATAGTTGGCGTCAAGTTTATGCATTTTCTCTTCTATATGTTTCACACTTCTCACACAGAAGTCAAGATTAGGAATTTTAAATATTTGAAGAACCATTGGGTTTGTGATTTTCCCCATTATGTATCAAGATTTGTTATTGCTTTACATAGGAAAGGTGTCTGGTTTTGTAAGTTTATCATGTATATAGTTACATTACTGAACTCTTTTTGAATTCCAGAAGTATTTCGTTCTTTCTAAATTCATACATGTTGCTCTTATTTTCCCAAGTCTAATGTGATGCATAGAAGAACAAATTTTTTTCTCTTGAGTAGCTCTAACATTGGTATACTTCAGTGAAAAACTATTTCCGAAACCATAGACTTACCTGAGGTTTGCCTGCTCCCAGGGGAATGTGGAATGATTGACAGAGTTTACCATCTTCTTGTCCATCATCAATGTAACCACTGTCACTGGGGCTGGAGTTATGGCAAAATTTTCCACAGAAGAACTTTCCTGGGAGATTTCAATCCTGTATAGACAAAGATTATCAGAGGTAAACACTTGGGCAAAAAAGTTTTCAACTTATTTTATGTCAGCTTTTCTGGGCAGGCATTAAGATCTATTTTGTTCATTTCTGTGTCCCCAGCTCTTAGAACAGGACTAGCACGTGGTAGCATTCAACAAATATCTATTGATTGCTGTTGAATAAAAATTTGGGGGAATGCATTTGTCTAAAGGAGAAAAATAATCTGATATTGACAAGTCTATTGGCTTTGGAGTGAGTCTTTTCCAAAACTTCCTAGCAAAATTCTTGCTATTTCTATAACTATTCCTTCTAAACACATGCCAGCAGACTAGTGTTGGTTGGCTGACCAATTAGTTCTCTCTCCTCTTGGCCACATGCTCAGGGCAAAGGCCGGTTGCCAGCTCCAATTAACAGCCATGTGAATTCAGTTTCCATTTCTAGTAGTTGCTTTAGATATAGACATGTGACATATTTCTAGCCAATGAGACTTAGAAGAAAGACTGCTGGAAGCTTGTAAGAAAGATTTTTTTTTTCACTCTTAAAAAGAACATGAGTCAGAGACATGTTTGACTCCCTGAGGACATTCTGGGTGAGCTGTATGAGTTGGGGAGGCTTGGACTTGATCTAGCCGTCTGGTGACCATGAAAGGACAAGTCTGAGACTGAAGCTAACAGCCTGTAGGTGATGGAGCAAAAACAGAAGAAGAACCTGGCTCTTTGATGTCATTGGTGAGCTGCTGAAATAAAACTGAAATCTTGTGAACTAACATTTATACCGCCTGTTACTAGGCTTCCAATTATGGGCAGTTGAAAGCATCCCATGAACCATGGATACAAATGAGATTTAGAAGTGCACATAAATTTAAATGAAATAAATAGCTCTGGACTACTGTATTGACAGTAAAGACATTTTTAGCCTTGTCTTATATGCTTTAAAGTCTTTCAGAGGAAATAAAGAACTTTATATACTTTTAAAGAGAAGTTTGTAGATATGTTGGGAAAGAACATTCCAGATGGAGAGGACATAAAGTGCAAAGGGCCTGAAGTGAGAATACACCTTGCAATTTTGAGAAAGAGCAAACAGTCCAACATGACTGGACGAGGTGAGCATGGATGTAAGTGGGTGGAGTACACATCATATAAGGGCTTGTGTGTTCTTTTAAAAACTTTGGTTTACGTATTTCCCCATGACATGGAAAGGTTTCCAGCAAAGCAGTGTTATAATCTACGTATATTTTAGGGCTTGTTCTGGCTAAGCTGTTAAGAACTGACAGGAGCAGGGAGACCTGATTGACTTCTGCTGTCCAGGTGAGAGAAGATGTTGGCTTGGATCAAAGTGAGGCTAGTAGAGATGGTGAGATGCACTCAGATTCTGAATCTTTTTGGAGGGATCTGACAGGATTCATTGATGGATAGACTATGGGCTGTGAGAAAAATAGAAGAGTTAAGAATAATTCTGAGGTTTTGGGCCTGAGTCTCTGGAAGAATGGATTTACTATTTATTGGATGAAGAGGACTGTGCGGGGGCAGGTTTAGATGTGGGGTGGGGATAACAGGAGCTTAGTGTTGGACAGGGAAAATTGTATATGCCCATCAGACATCCAAGAGAATACTCTGAGGAGGCATTTGTGTATTTTATTTATACATATATGATTATTTCTGGGAAAAGAGAAGGGCTAGAATTATAAATCTGGGTGTCTTCGGTATAGAGATTGTATCTAAAAGCAAGACTGGATGAAGTCACCTAGGACGTCTCTTTTCTAAATGTAAACATAAAAGACAAGTGGACCAAGACTGAGCATATTGCACACAATCATTTAGAGGCCAGGGAGATGAGAATGCAGGTGTTATGTATAGACAATTCCTTCGTGGAGTTTTCCTACAAACGGAAAGAGATAAGTAGTGTTATTGTGAGACAATTATTATTTTTGTTAAGACAGGAGACATGAGTCCACTTTATGCTGACCTAGCGGGTAGGGAAAATTTGTGAGGCAGGAAGATGGGGAGTGAATAGAGCATGTCCCTGAGTAGAAGAATGGATTAGGATCCAGTGCACAAAGGAGGGCTGGCCTGATCTAGAAGCACAGATGATTCACCTATTCATTCATTTTAACAGGGCAGAAGGTAGAATGTGAGGTCCTAAATGCAGCAAGTGGGTAGTTTGGCGGCATGAGTTTGTGGAAATTTTCTTCTAATTGGTTTCATTTTTGTTTCAATGAAATTGGAAGAAACTCATCAAGTGAGAGTGAGGATCGAGGAAGAACATGTTGGAGGTTTGGGGGAAAATAAGTTGGAGAATCATCAACTAGGAGAGTGTGGAGTGGCTGGACTATGGAAATAGAGCATGATTACTGGCAATCTCAAGGGCCCACTTGAGATTATTGATTATGAATTTAATATGAGACATGTATTTTTTCCTAGCCTTGTTCAGTGGCATGAGTGAAGTCAACAGCAATGTAATCTGTTTTTCACAGGGTTATAGTTTAGCCTAGTGAGTAATAAAATATTTTCAAGCCCAGTATAACAGTAGCAAGGCTTCTTGTGAAAGTTCATTGATTTCAAATCACATTATTTCTGCAGGTATTACAGTATATGCAACTGTTTGGGCTAAAAACAAAAAATATAGTTTAAAAAGATAAAGTCAGATTTATGCTGTTTTCTGAAGTCAATGAATCTTATGCTAACAGATTTCTTAGAACTCAATAGCCTTTCTGCTAATGGAAAATATTTACAGAGATAGAAGGGAAATGAGAAAATATATCAGCAAGGGAAAAAAATGATGAAGGATTTGTAACAATATCAAGTAAATAAAAGGATTCATAAAGAAATGTGCACTGTGCTTTATTTCCAAAACTATCTACCCTCACTAATCCCAATGGTAACCTGCAATGTTGGTTTTGCCATGTTTTCACTTGGAATCTACCAAAATATGACTATTTCTTAAAGAACACAAGTAGTTGAGGGAAATTTCTGAAACATATGGGAAATATATTCACCTGATACGTTATTCTACATTAATGTTTTTCAATGGATAAATTGGGCTTATTTTTGTTTCCATATTGTCAATTATGGGAATTATTTATAAACATATATCATCTTATTTAGATTTTAAGATCCTTAGAGAGAGTACTAACTTTGTAAGTCTTTGCATCCCTGTTTTGCCTGTCTAGTACTATTTTACCAAGTAGAGTCCTCAATCAGTATTTGTTTAAAGGATTAACTAAATACCAATCAGTTCACAAATTTAATTGTCCAAGATCTAAATGCATTGTATGAACAATTTTCCCTCTGATGTAATAGGTATTTTTAGTGAGGCAGTCAAATAATTTTATATTAGGCACTGAAATTTTCCATTCCCTGACCAGAAATCAGTCTCAAAACACAGTGGTGATAATGTCTAATTACTAAACCACCAGGGAACTGAAGCTTCCTGCTTCAGTGTGAAAATAAAGTAGAAGATGATATTAAATAAGTATGTCCTCATTAGTCTTCAAAACATTCTCACGTTGTAAGACTGGAAAAAACCTTCAGAGACCATTGAATTCAGTATCTACATCCAGGCAGGATGATAACTAAATTACACCAAAAATATAGCTGACTTTCTTATATAAGAAGCTTCAGTGGAAAAAATTCATAAAAATGTTTTCTCTATGAATTTCAATACATTATGTAACCAAACAAAAATTATGGACTTGATCTGGTTGGTGTGTTTATATAACATCAAGCCATTGGTGTAATGGATGTTTGTAACTAAAATTAGGGGCTCAAGTATGGTTTTCTTGTTATCAAAAGCCTTCCAGCGATCCAAAAGTGTATTCATTTTTCCAAATAGTCACCAGGAATCTTCGTCTTTGATTTAAGCCAATTTCCTACCCTTGTGATTATAAGTGGATATAAAATGGTTGCTCACCATGAAGTCTACCATGTATTTTGTGTATCCCTATATATTTTATTATTATTATGTGTATAAGATTTTTTTTAATGTATAATGGCAATCGCTGAACCTAGACTAATCGACTTTTTCCCCAAATTAAGAAATTCATTTCCTCTTGATCAGTCATGCAATATTGAGCCACAACTATTAGATCACTGGAGGTGACCATCTTTATTGGTCATAAATAGTTGAACAACAACAATTGTTTATGGTTGTTTAAACAACATATCCCATAAAGTAACATATCTCAAATCACATGAGGTGTTACATGTAATAGTATGTTATCTTAGTTTGAATTTCCCAGAAGCAGATGCAGGATGAATATTTGTGTGAAATTAATTTTAATACAGGTGCTCCCAGAGGAGATCAACATGGAAGTGGTAGAAGCAGGGCAGGGAGAGGAAGAAGATAAGCAATCATGTAATTTTAGGCATAAGACTCACAGAGAGTTGGATTTAACATGATCTTGTAGGGGAATGATAGATTATAACTTATACCTCAGAGATGTCTAAACCTAGGCAAATTTGCTGGGCTTTCACCCAACAGTCTTTGGTTCTGGCTTCAGGAGGGTAAGTGGGAGGCGGGAGGTGAAACAGGGAAGGAACTTCTCACTCTGTACTTGTTGACAAAGTGGTCTCAGTAGTCTGAGGGCAGTGCCCTGAAGAGGATGTATAAGTGCTGGTCTTTGAAAGTACACCAACGGGACAACACGTACACCAACAGAATTCGTGAATCTGAGGGAACCTGGGCAGGGCACCAATGATGTCTGACATCTATGGTAGACACCTTCAAGATGCTGAGAAAATACAACCAACGCATATAAGGCAGTTGTAGTACAATGCAAGAATTAGTTAAATAGCCATCAGTATAAGTCCAATAAGTTGAGACTGTTGATATTACCCACACGGGCTGAAGAAGACTGAGGAGCCCTGTGGAAGGCATTGAACTAAAGTAGATTTTTAAAATGTGGAAGACTTAACTGCATGGGGGAGAAAAGAGGGCATTTTGTGGCTGAAAAAGCAAAATTTTGCAGATTGGGAAGCAAATGTTGAGAAGGAATTAGGGGTACAGAATGATTTTTTGGGAGTAACACCTGGGAAAGGGCAAGGGAGGAGGCAAGACTGGGGAACGGGAGCCATCAGTCTATCAGGCTGAAGTGACATTGCTCTGTGCCAACCCCGTGGGCAGCTCTTGCGCAGTGATTGTCGCTTAGAGGATGCTACGTTGGGCAGAAATGGCTGGACTCTCATACCACTGTCTTATCCAGCCAGTGATGGGTCATCCTGAGAAGGGCATGACGTTGGCTAGAAAGCTGAGGCAGCCTCTGAAGGGGCAAACAAACAGCTGGTGGTTTTTAGCCGACCACACTCCTCTCTGCTGGTTACCTAGTCTTTTCTTGAAGGGGGTTCTAAGCAATGTCCTGCACTCATGACTAAATGCAAGATGTCAGAAATTATGGAGGCATGTGACACATTGTTGACTGTAGGAATGGAATAGGAACCGCTCTTGTAATCATGAGAAATGTTCCTTGGGTCTGTCCTCCTTACGGGTATTTCTTCTTGTACCTCAAAGCTGGTATCATTCTTGATGGCACTTATAGATGCATACTAAATGCTTTTTTCAGTGAATAGTTGAATGATGGCAGTCTGGCAAATGTTGCTAAAGGAAAGGTATGGGAATGATACAGTCTTCAAGCTGAATCAAAGAACACTGAGTTACCTGTGAGCCATTGGCAGGGAAGGAGAAAGCAGTAACTGAAATGGAAAATGGAGGGGTACAGGACAAACTTTACCTTTTTTATCATTTGACCTGAGACCAATTCTATTCCAAAAGAAGCAACTGACTTTATGCACAAATGCCTTGTCTTAATTTGCTTACTTCATTATCCTGGTTATTTGCCTGTCTTTTGTAAGAAACGTATTTCCACCTCAGGAAGTTGTTGTAATGATGAAGTAAGGTAAAATATCACATCTTTCTGATTCTCAAAGGCAAACATTTTGTATAGATTTTTAACAAATCTGCAATCAGATCAATAGCAATTGATGAAATCTTACAATCTCTATTGGCCAAGGCAGTCATGAGGATGTACAAGCACCCGAAGCTCTAATCTCGAAACTTGCAAAAGTAGTGCCAGTCTCTTGGAATAAAACCCCACAGACAGTCGCAGAGTAATCTTGGAACCAAACAGATGTGGTGACCAGGTATGGATCATGGTGATTCAGATGAGTTCAGCAAAATTCTAGAAGTTGGAACCAAAATTTGGCTAGCTATACAAATATGCTAATAACTCAGCACCAAAGGAGTTTGACATATTTTATGGATTATTTTAAGTAAGACTGCATCATCAACACTTAATGACACGGAGGATGGTGCGGTATGAAAAACACAGTCATGTAATTCTAAGTTGAATAGTGAATAGTTAGAGCCTTCAAAGAAGTTTCAGGAATATCTCAACCAATTAGCTTCACTTGTATTTTCCTTTTGATTTACAGAATAGGGAGATATCATAAAAATAAATGTAAATAAGCCTAAAAGATGTCTTTCAATAAGTACAAAATAAAATATCTAACTGATAAGCACACGTCGCAGTTTAGTTGGCCATGTTTTTTCTTTCTCAGTGTTACATAAAATGATGATGAATCTTGAAATGGAGAGTGTCTTATATTTGATGAAATATGTTACAGAAAGTGACTGACATAGAGTCGGTTCTCAATGAAAGTGAGTGGACTTGATTTTTCAATTATTTGTTACTTCAATCTAAAAGAACTTAGGTATTTAAGTCATTGCAATAATTTTTTAGAAGAACAAACACAATGAAACATAAAATCTAATCATTTAATTAATATTTCTTATATATTTTATAGTTTCATCAATAAGTGGAAGAAGTGGATGCTATTTCTCTTTCGAGACACAGTTATATCCAACCAAGTGGATATATTTAACCTAGGACCGTAAACAGTCCCTGGAAGAGAGTTACTTAAGAAATTACGAAACAACTCAACTTTCCCATTGTGTTAAACACCCTTTCGACACACCAGGACGGTACTACAGATATTTCGGTTTTCAAGAATTGTTCAAATGTGAAGCTTCATTTGACTCTCTAATGCCAAAGCAGCAGATTTAGGGACAGAATTAATTAGAGGAACAAGTTTTTTGACCATTTCAACCAGAGCTTGAGAGGCAAATATAATTTACGGTGTCACCACAGTCGAGAAGGAGGCAGAATGTGAAAGAAGTGGTAATTGACTGAGTTATAGACAGGCTAATGAGCTGCTGTCTCTTTAAAAACTGGCTTTGTCACTCCAGTTCTTACTCAACTATTCTACTTTTCTATTATCGGCCTGAGTTACCCTCCTCTCCTTTTTTCTAAAGCAATGTAATTCATATCCCACTTACAGTAATTTGTCTAGATTGATTATCAGGCTTATATCAATGGAATTTCTATAGACTGAATTTCTTCACTGTTTATGAAAATAAAAAGTCTTGCTGACAATCTTCATCACAATAAGAAAACGTGTACAAGTTGCCTCATCCAATAAATGACATCCAAGTCCATAGGATGTTTTTTATACCTATAATTTAAGTTTATAATTTGTACATTATTGTGGGAAAATGTTCAGCTCTGACATGGATTTCCACAGCACTGTTATTATTTCCTGGATGTGTCTCAGCATCTAGGACAGCACGCTCGGGGCTCCTGACTAGGCGCCAGCCTGCAACCTGCCGAGCATCTCTCTTCTAGATTCTGTCTCATTAGTCTGCTTATTTCCTTTTGATTTATGTAGAATGTGAGAATAATAGTGAAAATAATGGAAATGGTAGTGTGAATAAAAGTTTTAAATCAGGGTAGTGTATGGTACGCCCTGCACAAAACCCGGAGTAGTGCTATGACGAGGAGGAAGCTAGTGGCTGCTACTGCCGAGTAGCTTTGTAGACCAGGCTGGGTAGTGGGAAAGGCCCCAGCACAGAGTTCAAATAAAAATACACATGAATGAAATATATTTTTAGCTTCTGGAAAGTATGCTTTATAAACTAACTCACTAGAAATGCCTATTACCAGAAGACTAAATACTAGTTTCCATCATTTCCATCTCTAATATATGTGCATACGTAAGCAACTATATATATTTGCTTCCATATCTATATACTCCTATTCCCCCTTTATTACTGGAAGACTCTGGACAAATATACAAAGAAAATATAATCACAGAACTTTAGAATTGGAGAGAACCACTGCTCCCTCAACCGCGCCATTTTGGCAACTGAAATTCAGCAGGTTAAGGAACCCAGCCAAGATCAGGCTGCTATGGGATGAGAGAGCCAGCATCAGAAACCCTTCTCTGAACAAATCGTTCAGTGTTCTCTCCACTTGTCTGCTCCTGAGTATATCCTCCCGGTTGTTATTAACTGATTAACAGCTGAGCATGACTTTAAGAATTAGAGCCTATTAGTTGGGATAAAATAATATTGAAGTGATAAATCTCTTTTCTTCTGAAGTCAATGAAAACTTCCAGACTTTGTTTTTCTAAAATTTCCCTTCAGCATCAACTAGAACTGCAAAAATACTCAGAAGACTGAAAGATTATTTCTTATCCCAGAGGCTCCTAATATTTCCAGGTGTTTTTACTACGTGGGAGGAAAAAAAATGCCTTCTGGGTCTGCACTAATGTCTGGAAAAGATGTTAACTAAACACCTTTTTATTCCACAGCTTTGGCCCAGCTGAAAAGTTCTTTTTCTTGGAAATTTAAACTTATTTTTATTGCTGCCTGGGAATATTTCGACTTCCTGAAAGATTTGGTGTACCTTTTACTATTTGAAAACATGGCAGCCTCCTTTGAGCTGAAAATTTCATCCAAACGGCTTTTGAGTGAAATTGAGATTTTTTTTTTACTTCAAACTTGACTCTAAGTGATTGGACAGTTAGTGTGCACACATATACGGAGAGTTCAATAAGAGCTGTTGATTATCTGACTCTACATTAGCTTTCTTGATTTTTTTCATGACAAATATAATTTTCCCGCTGATTTTTATATTTTAGTTGCCTAAATTTGGCTCATGACTGTGTTAATTCTTTCCTCCCATTAAAACCAAAATACTCTCCTTGAGTTTAAATTATTGATTTTAATCAAGGTGTATCAAATTTTTAAAAGTCATTCATTCATTCAGTCTTTCTCTAAGCAAATATTTACTGAGATTCTCCTCTGTGCCAGGTACTAGAGTTACAGCACAGAGCAAGAGATCAAAGGTCCCTGCTCTCATGGAATCTGTATTTAAATGGCAAGTGGTAGATTATGTGAAGTAGGTAAATACATGGAAAAACACAATGTGAGACTCTTTTAAGAGCTGCCAAGAAAATAGAATAAAGAGTGCTTGATCAGGGGAGCACCTTTAGACAGAGGGAGGGAGGAAGGAAGAAAGGAAAGAAAGAAGGGAGGAAAGGAGGAAGGAAATAATAAATAAATACTTCTAAAAAAATCTTCTTGCTTATCCTCATATCTCACACATCTTGTTGCCTACAATTTTTGAGTCTTTCCTGCCTAGTTGACATGAAGCACAATGATGGAGCTGTCCAGCTCTACAATTTCCATATAGGAGGGATGTAAAGATGTCAATACTCTTGCAAGTCGGGGTTGGGGGACTGCCTTGGATCCGAGAGATCAGCCATAGAGGAGGCTGTTCCTGATGGGCACTGGGGAATTCCCAGTGAGATGTGCAGTTGTGAGCCGTTAGCATCTGATACTGCCATCAGCTAGGGGATGGGTACATGGGCCCTGGAGAGGGGATCTGAGTGGAGCATCCACTATGGAGACAGTCAGAGTCCAAACATAAAGTGTCTTGTATGAAATTATAGAATATTCAAGATTCATGTTATAAACAATGGAGAGCGATTAAAATATTTTTTGATAGAGAATGGACATGATGAAATTTGTGTGTTAGAAAGATCTCAGAGGGAGCAGGGTAAGAGTAGACACATAGGATGAGACTGGATGCAGGGAGGCCCGTTAGGAGGTTATGGCAATAGTGTACAAGATAAAAGTGAAAGTAAAGATGTTGGAGTGGGAGGCTAGATTACTAAAAGATGGAATCAACGTGATTCAGGGATTTACTGGATAATCCAGGCGAATTGTAGAGAGGTGCCAAAGATAATTCTCAGAACTATGACTATAGGAATTAGGTTAAAAATGATATAATTAATATAAATTTGGAATATAGGAAGAGGATCTGGCATTATTTGGATTATTATGGTATCTACATGATGTCAGGAGGATACTAAAGTTTAAAAATGTCATCTGAAAATTCTTCTAGAATCTACTATATCACCTGCATCCTTTGTTGACTCATGGATCTGTTATTCACGTTGTGCATCATTTCCAGTTAATTTATTTATGCCAGAAATATATATTCAGTATATAACATGTATTGGGCACTCTTTTAGGCACCGATAAAAAAGGTGTGAAATCCCAAGTTTTACCTGGTAAACTACTGTTGATAAGGCAACTGATGGGATCTTTCATAATATTCTTGTGTACAAAATGAAGACATAGACTGATTCAGACAACTCACTACACTGGAAAGTGGTCGGATTATTTATTCAACATGTGCTGATTAAGGGACTGCTCTTGTCTTGAAGAAAGTTCTCACCTAAGCTTGGGCCTCACCTAATACTTTTCAACTACATTATCAATTATTTGGATAAAGATATGGAAAATATGCTCATCATATTTACTTTTGAAAGGGTAAGAGAAATACAAAACTAGTATCCATAAAGATTTTGACTGTCTGGCTAAAAGAGCTGAGCCTAGATAAAATGACAAAGATAAATATCAACTTCTATTTGGGGAAAAGCATACTTGTAAAAGCACCTGATTGGAGTAACGAGAGAGTCAAAAAGTTAATGTGATCTTCAGTTTATTAGTAGAAATATGGCATAGGAAATAAGAATGCTGAAAGTATCAATCTGTTTCTGTTAGGGGACATCATCGAGAGCACATGACCGCCAGTTGACCGGTGAGCTGGACCCGGGCAACAGGAGGGTCCTCACGCCCTCCCTTGTCCTTGGAGTGTACACTCTGACTACCATTCCCACTGTGAGAACTGCTTTCAAGGATGCAGTCTTGAGAGAGCAATGTGTGAGTGGGACCATCTGGACTGTATTTGTGACTGAAACCCATTAAGATGTTTGTATAAACATTTAAGATTCTGGCAGGCAGGTGCAAAAATCTACTAGGGTCATGGCCACCCAAGACAAACCTTGTACGTAAGTTCCCTTGCTTATTACACCAGCACCTACCAGTCTGGAGTGGTCTGCCTCTTTCTTTGGTGTCTTCTTGCTTTTCATGTATGGGGGTCAGTTTGCAAGACAACAGTTCCCCACACGTAGACTACATCTACTTCATAGCCTCAGTTGTGCATGTTACACTTTACAGAAGCATCCACACCAGACAAAGCAAAAACACTCAGGAAATCACCGTGTTGAAGACTTGAAATTGTAATACACGAGAAGGAGGTGATGGAAATAAAAATGTTCATCTTGAGAAGTGTAGAATTATTTGGGGAATACGTGTAACAGGTGTGGGACTGGGGAACACACATATTATATCTTAAGATATTTTAGGCAAGGCTCATGGCCAGGATATTATTTTAAATGACCTTTTGGGATAGATCTGAAACCAAGGAGTGAAAAATTCAGAACTGCTCTGGGAAAGGAAAGTGTTCCCCTTAATTTTTGTTTTCTTACTAAGTCTACCTAATCATTCGGCATGTGTTGTACACTGTCAACAAATTTAATTTTAGACTAGATGACTTTAAAAAATCACCTCTGGGCCCCGCCCAGTCGTGTAGTGGTTAAGCTCACATGCTGCACTTTGGCGGCTTGGGGTTCACGAGTTCAGATCCTTGGCCAGGACCTACACACTGCTCATCAAGCCAGGCTGTGGTGGCGTCCCACATACAAAATAGAGGAAGATTGGCAACAGATGTTAGCTCAGGGCCAATCTTCTTCTCCAAAAAGCAAAGCACAACAAAACAAAACAAAATCCCTTGAAGCCTGAGATTCCACAATTTTGTGACCTGAGGATTCAAGGACTACATTCAGGAATCCCTTTGAGTTTGGTTCTAGATGCTGGGGGTCTTCCCAGGCATC
The DNA here is from genome assembly GCF_041296235.1 of Equus asinus. Taxonomy (NCBI): domain Eukaryota; kingdom Metazoa; phylum Chordata; class Mammalia; order Perissodactyla; family Equidae; genus Equus; species Equus asinus. The sequence goes on from NC_091800.1 coordinate 74,187,277, forward strand.
CTCCACTTTGCATTCAATCCACTGCCTTTTCCCCAGAACTGTCACAGGCTCTTCTGGGTCAGTGAGAATCTCAGGGCCTTCCATACAGCAATTGGGCTCTACATCCATCCTCATTAGAATATGCATCCTTGAGGTTTCTGGGAGAGGGGAGAAAGCAGATATTTCCAAGGCATTTAGTACTTTTGCAGAAAAAAATAATCAAAGTTTTGCTAAAAAGAGAAATTTTAAATATTACTTTTATTTTGACAGAGTTTCTATGAATCCAAGACTTTCTACTGAGTCACCAAGTCAGCCACAATATAACTATTTCAACTTACTGGAAATACTATTTCTGAGTCACAGTGATATAATGATCTGAACATTTAAATGCTCTCAGTCACCTGGTACATACTGTCTTTACTTCACAGCTGCGTGCTCTTAATGATAATATTCCTCATTGCACATTACACTGTATAAAAATACCACGGGTTACAAAGTTGTTTTAATTTATGAAAGAAATGTTCAAATGTCAGGACCCTATTTCACAACAATTCTTTTTTGCCTCAGAAACTTTGCAAAAAGTAAGTAATACATGACTCATTTATTAAAAGTCCCGTGTTTTCATTGCAAATTCCTAGCCAGGCTTTGGAATTGATGCTTCCCTTCTACTATTCCCATATTCTCTGAGTCACCAAGGTTTTTAGATGTTGGCAGGAGAGCCTGTTCCTACGTCCTCATAGTGTTACACGTGGCTAGGAGGGAATGTAAGGCCAAAAGTTGAACTAGGAGTGAGTGTAAGCACTGCCCTGAGATCCAGGCGTACGTGGTCCCAGCCCTGGGCCCTGGGCTCTGCAGGGTTTCTCAAATGATGATGTGCAAAGAGATTTCTCAGGGTATTGTGAAAATGCACCCTGTGATTCAGTAGGTCTGGGATTGGGACCTGAGAATTTGCATTTCTAGCAAGTTCCCAGGTGCTGCTTTTGCTGGTTCACGGATCACACTTTGAGAAGGACTGGTTTAGTGATTCCCTCTGTTTCTCCTCCAGACACACCCTCTCCCCACAGAATGAGTGGTTCATGTGATCCAGGGAACCCGCCAACCTAGAGCCTATGTTGCTCCTTCTAAACCACACTGTGGGCTCCCAGGACCCAAGAATTCCCCCGCCCAGACCATTCTCTGGCTTGTGCACACGCCTCTCCAGTCTATCCTCCTGATAGCAGATCCTGCTACCGGTTGCACATGCCTGGGCCTAAAGGTTGACAAAGGCTCAGCCATTTGGAGAAGGCTTAGCTGCCTGGGCTAGGATGTGCCCCAGGCAGAGCCCCTTCTGGTATAGACAGAGACTGGGGAAGCAAGAGAAAACGGGTGGGCTCTGTTCACAGGGCCTTCGCTTGCCTCCTTGCCCCAGCAGGCAAATGTTGGGAGTGATCTTATGTCTGTTCATGTAAATGACAGGGAGAAATCCCATCTTGTTATACTTATCCCTGATTTTAAGGCCACAGAACCATAGCTGGGATGGTTCTATCTCATAAGGAACCATTGCATCTAAAGTGCTCTTCTTAGAGCGAAGGAAGAATTTTTTCTCCCCTTCCATATAACCCTCCACAACACTTTTCCCAGTTGACTGCACAATATAGGGGAAAATGTGTGGGCTTTGAGGTCCCACAGAATTCAGCTGAACTCTCACCTTAACTTCTTGTGTGAATTTGAACAAGTCAGTTACTTTTGAGCAAGAGCTCATTCTTGCCCACTGTTTCTTGGTCTTTATAAAGGGAATAAGAATATTTCTCCACTCTCTTACCCATTCTCCATTTTCTCCCAGTTTACTTCTAATCCTCCTTCAACCTTTAATTCAAATGCCGCCACCTTGATTAGATCAGGTGCCTCCAGCTGCTCTGGAAGTAACTGCACTCTTTTTCATTGTACTTGCAATTCTTTGTCCTTTTATATTTGTGTTTTTGTTTTGATTCGTGTCTACTGGCCCACTGGATTCTGGGAGCAGTGGTCACATCTCCTCAATCCCCCGTTGTGTCCTCTCTCCCTGGCACAGAGCCTGGTATCTGGCAGATACTAAACCCGTGTTTGCTAAATGAGTAAATGAGTTTGTGGTTATTGCCACAATTAGAGACAAAATATGCTAAGTGACTGGCACATAGTAGATGTTTAATAGGTGACCCTGATGCTTTTTCAGTGCAATTGACACTGTAATCAGGCATTTTATTTTATTTCCTCATACTTGATTCATGGGGGGGAACGGGGTGAATTTGGGACAACTACAATTTGAACTGTCCAAGTCAAGAAAAAAATGTGGTGCGATAAACTACTGGCCTGAGCAACTAGAAACATGACACACTTTTTAAAGGCTTGAGAAATGAAAGACCCATAATTTAAAACAAAGGGTAAAAAGACAGGAAAATGGCATATTTGTCTATTTTGCTTGCCCCTTACAACTCACAGCCCAAGTAGCCAAATAGTGCCTCTTCTTAAACAGCACGTGTTCACACTGACATCGTCAGCCTCCCCCTTTCTCCTCTACATCTTGAGGATTATTTTTATCCGTCCCTTTAATATCAGCCAGCCCAAATATTCTCTTGTCAAATATTTCTGGGGCCTGTACTTGAAGAAAGAAGTGATTTTCCCAAATCTGTGAACAGAACTTTTTTTTTATGTCAAAATAAACCATCTGCTTGTACAACTGTTTCTAATTACTTCCCTGCCTAGACTCTCCACTTGAGGGGTTTGGTACCAGCACCCCGCCCAGAGCCGTGCCGCTGCCCAATTCCTCGCAGGCAGCTCATCCACGCACTTGCAGCTCCGGGGTAGAGCCCGGACCTGCACGCCTGGCTGTCTGTGGGTCCGTCTGCCCGGCCATCTGCTGGTGGCACCTCTCTCTCCCGCAGCCTGCCCCCAGAGCCCCACCTTGCAGAAACACGGCGCGCCTCCACAGCCCGGGAGCTCAGCATGCTTCCCGCAGGCTTCAGGAACGTCTTGCTGCTGGCGTCCTCCCTGCTCTTCGCGGGGCTGTCAGCTGTTCCTCAAAGCTTCTCGCCATCTCTGAGGTAAGTTTGGTTTGTTATTCTTTAAGGCGGACCTGCCCTGCTTTGCGTGGCAGGCAGGGCTCAAGCTTGCAGGATGGCTGCCGAGAACCAAGAGCAGTTAGGAAGTTGGACACAGGATAAACTCTTTCCAACCTGTTCCTATTCCTTTGCTTATATCTACACTATGTGTTGCTTCACTCTTGTCCTTTTGCTTTTCCTTCGGAAAAATGCAATAATTGAATAAACATATAATTTCTTCCTATCCCAAAACATATCAGGAGGAAGTTCTGCCCTGACTTAAAGGCATGAGTACCTGTACGTTCTCGTAGCCTATAAGGCAGAATTATTTCATGGGGCCTGTATTATATTTTATAGTACGTCTTGAAAAAGACTTAGAGGCACTTTGCAATAAACTTTTAAAAAGTATAGTTCATGAGTGCCGCTTAATGCAACTTTAAAAAGCATTATGACCTATGCTATCATAACACATAAGCTCTGTTTACATATAAGTCTCTTCTTTTTCAAAAAATAATTGCCACTGGGCACGAGATAGCGACTGGACTTTTTAGAGAACTGAAAAGTCAGCCAAGTGTCATACTTTGGATTAATTTGTATTTAATCTAGATGTGCACATAGGATTCCGTGGCAAATGGTCAAGAGGCAGGGCTGGATCACCTCTGTCCACCTGGAAGAGGGTCTTATTCCTAAATGGGCAAGTCAGCCCTTAGATATTTTGGGCCATGGTCATTTCTCAGGCCATGAACCATGGGTGGTACCTGCGTGGCGCCCAGAGAAATGTGGGGCCTCAGGCTTCCTGTCCTTGGGGTTGTACGTCTCCAGGTGGGTGGGCATTGGGAGGAAACGAGGACTCAGAGCGGAAAGAGCAGTGTCTGTTCTTGACTACGGCCCTGCTGTGGTTTGTCACCCATGCAGAATCGGGCCTGGTGCCGCTTGCAGGCTGTCCCGGGCCGAGTCGGAGCGCCGGTGCCGGGCGCCCGGGCAGCCCCCAGGGGGCGCTCTGTGCCACGGCCGGGGCCGGTGCGACTGCGGGGTCTGCATCTGCCACGTGAGCGAGCCGGGCGTGTACTTCGGGCCCCTGTGTGAGTGCCACGAGTGGGTGTGCGAGACCTACGACGGGAGCATCTGCGCAGGTAAGGGGCGAGGCTGCTCCTCTGCGGGACACACCGCCCCGCAGGAGCCAGGGAGGCTCCCTTCTGGGTTTCTGCCGCTTCACAGGGCACGGGGGTGGGGACAGAACGACTCTATTCCATGGCCCTCGAGGAAGTTACCGCCAGCCGCGACGGCCTTCCTTTTGCTAGTCAATTCTGGAATCATGGTTTGTACTACTTTCCTCTGCCGTAGGGTCCAAACTCAAATGGAAATAATGTTTGTAAGTTCATTCGCTTAATTATTCATCTCACTTCCTTCTACTCTAGTTCCTTAGTACAACTAAACCACCCAACTTCCTCCCAAATGGAGTACTTTTGCTGGGCTCTCCTATCCCAATTATGAATATTAATCATAATATTTGCAGAACATACGCCTATATTTTATTTTACCAGGGGAACACAGGCGAATGTTATTTTCCTAAATTCCAGGGCAATTGAACTCTGGTTTGCCCTCTCATACTTAGAGTATAGTTCACAGACAGAAGTGCGGATCTGAGACTCTAACAAGGGAAAAATAAGCAGGCCCGTTTTTACTCAGCAGCGATTGCTTTTGTATTGTTTCATCGGCTTGAAATTTTTAGCTGTGGTGAAACTTGGTATTTTGTAAGGGTGGAGTGAAAAGAAATTCATTTCCCTTCGCATAGTTTTAAGAAGCGATTCAGATTCTGATATTGGAAAGGGTCAGGATGTTTTCTTGAGGGGACCACCCCTAACCTCTACTGGTTTCGCATGAACATGTCATTTACTTAAGGCCACGAACCTCAATTAGGTCATTGTGAATGACACGGGCACTCCGTCAGTAAAAGGACAATGCAATGCATTCCAATGAGGGTTTGGCAAATTTGCAGGGAAAAAAAAATCACAACTTATTTGATCCACAATGTAGCTAAGAATAAGAGTCCAACACTAACATAGAGAGATCACGAATGAGTTTATAGCAAAATGCTTTTTTCTTGGCACCTGATCCCAGAAGTGCATAGTGAGAATACTTAATATGCAGGCTGTTTGGCAGTGGAAAAAATAGTCATCAAAGTCGTTCACCAGGGCACAGGTGCTTCTATGTGGTTGGTTTGCCCTGTGAAGGCTGAAGTTCAACCCTTTAAAATATCAAATGCCACAACTTGTTATTTTAACTTCGTCAGCCCCACAAGCTGCGGTATTGTTAAGGGCAGCCCTCGGAATGAAAGCTAAGTATTGCCTAATATTTCATTCCAAATTCAACTGTTACCTGGCTTCTCTGACTTTTATTGCCTCTGGCAAGGCCTTTTCAATATCTTGAGTTCTGAACACAGTTTTCAGGGCATTTTGTATTGCTCTTTCACCGGAAAAGTAAGACGTGAGATGCAGCCTTCAGCCAATGGAACTATTATGGGTGCCATGAGATAAAGCTCCCCTCCTGAGGAGCCTTAGCTGGTTCCTTTCTGCAAAACCATACGGAGGGAACACTGTGGTATACAGGGCTCTTATTTTTCTCCCTTGGAAAGTGATGTGCTGTTTACTCCTAGCATCTTAGTCACTGCATTCCTTCCTCCCTGATACAAAAATGCAGCACTGAGTCATGCATGGTTTTGTTTGCTTGCGTGTGCATTCCTGTAGAAGGCGAAATACTTCTCTTTATTGCAAGACTCAATGAAGTGACCGTGTTCTTCTTCCATTCTCATCTTTCTCGCTGATGCCCGTGAGGCCTACATCTCTGCCCTTCGGGGCCTGGTGCAGAATCTACGTTTGCCTGGCCAGTGAGGAGAATCTTACACACAACACATCAGCCAACTTGCCGCTTGTTCTCAGCTTCACATTTAGCTTCTCAATTCCATCCTGGAGAAATAGTTCCAATATTGTAGCTAGGAAAATAGAAACATAGCAGGTTGTCTCTTTGTTTTTATGTGCACCTGGGCCTTCATGTCTGTGATAAACTCCTATAGGGGCTGGTAGTAGGGTAGCTTTCAGAGACCTCCCCCACCTCCGTGAAGAAAACGAAATCCTGCTCTGGTAGGGTGTCATAGAGTGGTTAAGACTATGGGCTCTGGAGGAAAATTTCCAGGATGCAGATCCCAGCCCACTTAACAGCTGTGTGAACTTGGGCAGTTACTTAAGCTTCCTGAGCCTTGATTTCTTCATCTGTAAAGTGGGAATAATAAAAATACCTACCTTACAGCATTGTTGTGAGGTTTAACTTATATAAAACATTGTGAATCAGGCTTTTCACAAAATAAGTGCTCAATACATATTAATGTGTGTGTATGTATATAACAATATTATAGCAGTGCACAAAAGATGACCTAATATGGATAGATGGATGGATGGATGGGTGGATAGAAAGATAAATAGATAAATAGCCTGGCTTTGTGTTTGTTGGGCTTTTGACGCAGTGAAAGCAATTTAGTTTTCTTGGTGTAATCTGGGTCTGTTATTGATCCAAAGCTCAAAAGGTTGAGCAAGGATAGCTATTTTGGCCCAGTCTCAGAGCAGCTGTATTAGATACACCATGCCCTTTTAAAATTAAGCCCATTGGAATTCTTATACTGTGAATCATAAGAAACATACTTATTTTAGTTTGAGCTGGTTGAAAGTGATTACGTTTACACTGTCACAAGTGGTCTATTTCTTCCCGTGTCCACTTTTCCATGCGCGTGAATCTTCCTCTGACTTCTGCAGCATAAAGGCCTGGCCCAGCGATTGTTCCTGTGGGTGCAATGTTCTAATAAGGAGTAAACTAATTTTGATGAAATATGTCTTTGAGAACAGTAAAATGTTTGGTTACATAAAAAGAAACTTCCAGTTGATATTTCCAAGGCATTTCTGGATAACTCCTCTGAACAGCTATGATTACACTTAAATAAAATGTTGGTTTCTTAAAAATCTGTACTAATCATTTTTGAAATATATCGCTTAAAAGTTTTCAGTTTTAGTAAGTGGGAAGAACTGATTCAAGTTCGCAGACCCTTATGGAGTGCTGTGTATTTGCTAGGCTCTCTGTTTGCTGTTGAAGGGCATGTAAAGATGAGGATGGTATGAGAGCTTCTCGTTGACTAGGGAGGTTAAGAGAAGTACCCAATATCTGTAGTGTAACGCAGAATATAATTTTTACAAATTTATGTGAGGGTTCCATTGATGCAGGGATTAAATATTATTGGTAAAAGTTCTTGAGAAAGAGGTAGCATTTGACATAAATCTTTAAGTCTAGGGAGGTTTTTAATCCAGAAGGTGGACTTCTGAGTGAAGAAAAATTCAAGCAAAGGCTTAGAGGCAGAAGAGCATATGGGTGTGTTTGGGGAAGAGTGAGGGATTCTAGGGTTGGCTTGGCTGGATCTTAGAGCTGTGGGGAAAGTAGTAGGAGATGTACTGAGAGTTACAGTAGGGCATATTGTGGAGAGCTTTGAACCTGAATGTGAAGTTTGCGCTCAGTTAAACAGCATATAGGAGCCATGACGCTGTTGGAACCCGGGAGGGGTGGTTAGTGCTCTGACTCGTGAAAAGTAATGTGGTGCCTGAGGACACGGCAGGTTGGGGTAGACACTTGATGGGGAGGAACTCAATTTATATACTATTTAAATTATAGTCCACCGGAGAGGGAATAAGGATAGAATTATGATGAATTTTAAAGACTGTTGAAAGGTAGAATTAATATGCTTTAGTACCCAAGGATGAGTAAGTTGATAAGTCAGTGACTGAGAGTGTGATAGAACTGACGGAAGAAAGAAGTCAGGAGAAAGAACCAGATAACTCCTAATCAATGGCTAAAAGTCCTTATTAAAGAAAAAAACACTTATTTTTATCTGGAATTACTGTAAAATGAAGAATTATTGCTAGCAGAATAAGTCTGGACTTTATTGGGGCTAGATGGGAATCTTGTCTGAACTGTGAACTTGTCTGTATTGTTAACTCTGAGCGAGTCCTTTGATTTCTCTGAAACTTAAGTTTCCTTTTCTGAAACAACATCTTTATAGATATAAAGAATGTTACGCTATGCGTGGTATTATTCAGAATAATTTATAACATTTATGTATAAATATATTTAATAATTAAATTTAATATGTTTAATGTTATATATTTATATATAGATACATTAAATAAATATTTAATATTAATATATTTAATATCCAGATAATTTTACATTTATTCAGACTATATAAACATTTTATAAACATTGATTTATATACAAACATACACAATATAAAATAATTAAAATATTATTAGATTAATATTATTTTCTTCCTTTGTGGAATCACTCTTTAGCTTTTCCCTTCTTATTCATTTTCTATTTTCTACCGTCTCTTCTTTCCTTCAGACCTTATCCTATTCTACTTGCCCACTCCTTTTCCTCTGTCCAAGCCCCCTTGGTATTCCCCATCCTTTGCTTCATTTTTATATTTCCTCTCTGCCCCTGTGAGGACACCCAGTACATGAGAGCATCACCTGCTCTTTGGTGCCCTCCCCAGGAAGCGCATGTGTTGAGCAGGCTGACTGGTTTCCACACTGCCTCCTTTCATGTGTTTTCATCATGGCCTTAGCATCTCTTATACTTTTGGAGAACACATTCAGGAGTCTCACAAAATCAGCTCACTCAGCTCATGCAAACCTCTTTTTTGAGCTCTCCTCTCTTAGACTCATCCATTTTGGGGAAATGCATCTTTTCTTACCCCAAGTAACACATAGAAGTTAAAAGTTTTCATCCTTAAACCCTCATTCACTGCTGGTGGGAATGCAAACTGGTGCAGCCACTATGGAAAACAGTACGGAGATTTCTCAAAAAATTAAAAATAGAAATATCATATGAGACAGCCATCCCACTACTGGGTATCTATCCAAAGAACTTGAAATCAGCAATTCCAAAAGTCCCATGCACCCCTATGTTCATTGCACCATTATTTACAATAGCCAAGATGTGGAAGCAACCTAAGTGCCCATCAACTGATGATTGGATAAGGAAGATATGGGATATGTATACAACGGAATACTACTCAGCCATAAAAAAGGATAAAATCATCCCATTCACAACAACATGGATGGAGCTTGAGAGTTAAATAAGTGAAATAAGTTAGTGAAGTAAGCCAGATAGAGAAAGACAATCTCTGTATGACTCCACTCATATGTGGAAGATAAACATGTAGACAAAGAGAACAGATTAATGGTTACCAGGGGAAAGAGGGGGTGGTGCGGGTGGGCAGAAAGGGTGAAGTGGTGCACCTACAACATGACTGACAAACAATAATGTACAGCTGAAATTTCACAAGGTTGTAAACTATCATAATCTCAATGAAATTTAAAAAAAAAGTTTTCATCCTTAAAGCAAGTACCAGACTTGCATACCACTTTCTCTGGTCTATACCACTTTATTTTGCCAGTACTCTGCCGCTCTACCATAGACACTGAAATACCTGGGCCTTGGACCAGGTCATCCCTGACCTGGTTAATTATCAAGAGCATATTTACAACATTATGGTATTTAGATCAAATAGTATCAATGTGACAAGTTCAGCAGTTATTTTTAAAGTAAATTTTCCCCAGAAAGAGAACGTAACGTATGGAAACAAATTTATTTGTGTTACAAGTTTTAAATTTGCAAAGCATAAACCTCCTCTATAGGGTTCTCAAAAATCGTCAATGTGTTTTGAGACAGGATGCTAAAACTGACATCCCATGTCTCTTGGTATCATAACCCCCCAAAAAGCTGCTCAGTTCTCTGGGCCTCAGACACAGATTGTTAAATCTGACCTTATGACTCGTGATCCTCAGGGCTTGGAGGTGGACAATCAATGCCATAGGAGCAGAGATACCCTATATGGGTCTTTGTCTGAAGAATTCCCTGTCTGAGGAGTTATGAAGTAAGACAAGACATTTTTCTGAGTTCCATATCTTGCCATTGTATTAGTTTTCTGTTGCTGCTGTAACAAATTACCACAAACAAAATACATAAATAGATTTACCACAAACATATATTTTCTTTTAGTTTTGTAGGTCAGAAGTCTTACATGGGTCTCCCATGGCTAAAGTGTTGGCAGGCTCCACTCCTTTCTGGAGACTTTTGGAGAGAATCCATTTCCTGGTCATTTGTTGTTGAGAGAATTTAGTTTCCTGTAGTTGTAGGACCAAGGTCCCCATTTCCTTGCTGGCTGTCAGCTGGGGGATCTCCCTTATTTCCTAGAGGCCTCTCTTGGATCCTTGCCTGTGCACCCCTACATCGCAGAGCCAGCAATAGGGTATTAGATTCTTCTCATTAGGCTGTTTCTCTGAGTTTCTTCCATTGTAATATCTCTCTCTCACCACAGCCTGGAAAAATGGTCCTGTTTAAGGACTCATGTGATTAGATTGGATCCACTCAGATAATCAAGTATAATCTTCTTATTTTAAGATTCATAATCCTAATCACATCAGCAAAGTCTCTTTTTCCATGTAAGGTAACATATTTACAGGTTCCGGGAACAAGGATGTGGATTTCTTTGGGGGCCTTTATTCTTCTGAGTGTAGCCATCCTTCTAAAAATTGCTAGAGGGATACCATGATGTACGAATGGCAAGGGAGAGAGGTTCCAACCCCGTCAATGCCTGGCTGTTCTCACATTCTATCCGGGATGAAAGTACTGAGTCTTTTCCTTCTTTCAGAGCTCATCTACGTGATTTAATTTCCCTGGTCCCAGTCTTTCCCACACCATTACTGATAGGGGACATCAGGTTTCTGCTCCAGACCGTGAAGAGTGACTTACAACTCAGCAGTTGCCTTGGTTCAATGCCTGACATTATCACTTGCAAACTGTGGAGCTGTGGGCAAGTTACTCAAATGCTTGCAACTTTGTTTCCTTATCTGTAAAATGGGGGCAGTAGTAGTATCGAACGGGGATAATACAATGCCAAACACATATGAGTGATTAGTGAGTCACTGGAGTTTTTGTGCTTACTTATGTTCAGTGCCTCTCTTCTACTCTAGCATGATCCTTGGTCCTAAGATAATTACTCCCAAAAAAGCGATTTTTCCTCCACCTTATGTCTTCCTCTGGGTCTAAACCTATGTTTCACATTTCCCCCTTTGACTTTCAGTGAGTGTTTGGAACTATCTGACCTCAGACAACATGCCTCCTCCATAGTGTCAAGGCTGGATGAGCTTTCAGCCCTGGCCAACTTGAGGAGGAGACTAAGCCACTCTCTGTGTCATGCTGCTCACTGGACATCTAAGTTTCTGACCCTCATTTCTGTCTTTATCTCAGGAGCTTAACTTTTGTGTTCCTGTCTCTGCAATCATCACCCTCATTCACACCATCATAATTGATTGTATGGAAGATTCCAGAGCTCCATCCTCAATACTGTGTGATTAATCCTTGAATCTGGAATTTTTAACCTTTTTCTTTCCGGAAACCCCAAGATTTTTACAAATTTGCAGGGTGTACATTCAGTGCCTTTCTGCATCTGACTGTTCCTTCCATTGAGATATCTGGATTTCCAGACTGTTCCTTTATCTCCTCCAAAGCATTGATCTCAAGTGAGCTGATCCCAGAACCTACTTGTTCAACTTACGAAAATGGGAAAAGCAACACAATACAAAACACAATCAAAATAACTCACTTTTACAGTGTTTTTGAATATGTAGTATACACTACTAAATGTTCTGGAGACATTGGGAGTGGGGTTGTTTAATCCCAAGAATGTAAACAATTTAAGATTGAATAGTAATCATTCTTGTTCTTAAAACTCCCAGCTACTCTTTCCTGTGCTTCAGACATCCCCTCTCTCTCCTTTCCAAACTCCTTTTCCTTGTCAACATTCCTCATTTTTATTTCATTCCCAAATTCTGCTCATTTTTGGCAAGGAGTTTAACTATTATTTCTATCATCTTGTCTCTTGCTCATCCATGGTCTTTGAACTCTTGGTTTCTATCCTACGTGTTGATGTTCTTAGATATTAAGGATATATATGTAGTAATGTATGTGCATATCTTTTCACATCTTACTTTATAATATATATGTATTGATAAATAACAAGGCCTAAGGAGATTCTCTTTATACGTATATATTCTGATTTCTTATATACACATTTACATATCTATATATGTATGAATACATATTTATTACCTTAATTTTATGCATAAATATCATATATATATGAATATATAAATATCTGTTCAAATGTATATGTGTATGTGTTTATATCGTATATATGTGAATATATAAATATGTGCACAAACATATTTATATATGTATTTATACATGTATGTGTGCATCAAAATGTTATATGCAGAGACACACATACAGAACTCATCTTTCTGATAGACTACTATCTGCAGAGGGAGTCTATTCCACTTTCAAATCTTTGTGATGCTAATACTTGTGATATAGAAGGCCCCCTTGAGATTACCACATGTGGAACCCTGCCACAAATCAGTCTCTCATCGGTGAAGTCTTTGGTGACTGTCTCTTCAAGAAATACCACGAAGACAGTGAGAAATTATATAGTTGACTCCCATTTGGATTGTCTTCTTCACCATCCAGTCAATTAAATGTTGTTAGGCTGCTGAAGTCACATTTCAATTGCCATTAATGTTGGTAAAGGAGTTGTCTTATTGTAATACGAAAACTTTGTTCAAAGAAAACAGAAAACAGCTTCTTTTCCTATTTTTTATGAATAATAGTACTATTCTTGTCACTAACGTATTTTTATGCAGTATACGTTTTACAGAGAGTTTTGAAACTACTCCCAGTCTCGTGTTCCATGCTAAATTCTGGAGTCGAGGGTAGGATGCAAAAATATTCTTGATTTTCTTATAGCTAGCCTCTGGAAGACAGTCTTAGAAATATAAAATGAATGATAAATAAATTTTCTGTATCCTCAAGGCAATAATATCTTCCTGTACTGTTTTTCATGTGACAATAAATTCTACTACAACAGAAATTTTATTCTTGGCTAAGTTCATCTGAATTGTCTAGTCAGACCTCAGCAGATAGAAAAAGAGAAATAAATAAAATAGTGAGATAAGTCAGCTTTGTATCTGTCTGGATTTAAGATCTTTTAACTTAGGAAGCAGTTTGCATCAATGGGAGGATGACTGGATTAGGAGACAGAAGAAATAGGCCATATTATACACTTTTGCACCTATCTACTATGTGATCTTGGCAAATAACAAAAATATCCACCTAAGCCTACAGTTATCTATTTATATTTTGTATAATTATCCCTCTGATGTTTTCAAAAGGAAAGTGTGAGGTTCAGGAACTTAGTGGGTAATTGGCACATTGTAGGGCTCAGTAAATATTTGTGGAGTGCATAAATAAGATTCAGCTTTCCCAAATTACTGCTATGCGTCCAGCAGTATGTTTGTGGCACAAATGCTTTGTAAAGGAGGCTGCACATTTTAATATTCAAGGATAGTGGTAATAGTGAGAGGGTAAAAGAAAGAAGACACTCATAATTATGAAGTAGAAGTTTTGATGCTGCTGGTAGTTAACAAACAAACCAAGAAGATGAAAATATGAGTCAGAAAGCCTAAGAAAACCTGGAGATGGCATTCTCCTCGTCATCCAATGAAACCACAGCCAACTTTGACTCTCCCTTTTCATTTAATCTTGTATCCTGCCAGTCTTGCTAATGTTTTTATGTAATTTTATGTTAAGTCCAGCTCCATTGTCAATGCCCTAACCCAGTTTTCCTTTCCTCCACCTTGGAACAGTAGTTAAGTTCTTATGAGTCTTTGGACTCCAGGGTGTCTCCATTCCTATCTGTCTTGTAAGCTACCACTTAGTAAATCCACATAAATGACATTTTTTCAAGTTATCGGTGCTTTTACAAACTCCCTTCAAAGACTGTTCTATTTATTCTGACCACTTATTCTGTACCCCTTCTTCTTTTTGTTTTTTTTTTGTTTTTTTTTGGTGAGGAAGATTGGCCCTGAGCTAACATCTGTGCCAATCTTCCTCTGTTTTGTATGTGGGACACTAACACAACATGGCTTGATGAATGGTGTGTAGGTCTGTACCCAGGATCCAAACCCATGAACCCTGAGCTGCTGAAGCAGAGCACACTAACTTAAACACTGTGCCACTGGGCCGGCCCCTCTGTACCCCTTCTTTAATTCACTTCACTAACCATATTGAGGGAATATAGTATGGATATCAAATCTAAACTTTGGCTTCACATCTACTTGGCTTTTAAGACCTCTTAGACTCTGGTTCCCCTTTTAATGGCAGGCACATTTCTCACCATATGTGCTCCCTCCTCTCTGGTCAGATTTTAACCTCACCATCACTTAATATACTCTTTACTACACAAATTATCACTCTGTTTCTTGTATTTCTTATGTTCACAAGTATACCAGATGCTTTTTGAATACTGGCACAATATCATATATTTTTATGGAAATTTTTAAAGCATTTATCACAGTGCTGAGTAAATAGTACAGAACTTTAGTGGCACTCTTTACTTCTTTATGTGGATTTGAATTACTGTGTAGTGTCCTTTAATGTCAACCTGAAAGATTCTCTTCAGTATTTCTTGTAGGGCAGATCTACTAGCAAAAAGGTCTCTCAGTTTTTGTTTGTCTGAGGATGTCTTAATTGGTCCTTCATATTTGAAGGATAGTTTTACTGGATATAGAATTCTTGGTTGAAAGTTTTATTTTCTTTCAATACTTTGAATATGTTATCCTACTACCTTCTAGCCTCCATGGTTTCTGCTTAGAAATTACTTGTTAACCTTATGGAGGATCCCTTGTATGTGGTGAGTCTCTTCTCTCTTGATGCTTTCATGATTCTTTGTCTTTAGCTTTTGAAAGTTTGATTTTTAGGTGTCCAGGAATGGATCTTTTTGCCCTTATCCTACCTGGAGTGTGTTGAGCTTCTTATATTTATAGACATATCTTTAATCAAATTTGGGAACTTTCTGGCCTTAATTTCTTCAAATATCCTTTCAGCCCCTGTATTTCTCTCCTCTCCTTCTGGGACTCCCATTGTTCCTATGTTGGTATGTTTGATGGTATCCCACAAGTCTCGGATGCTCTGTTCATTTTTCTTCATTCTTTTCTTTTCCTATTCCTCAGACTGGATAAATTACAAATGACTGTCTTCCTTGATCCTTTCTTCTGCCTGCTCAAACCTCCTGTTTTGCTTCTCTAATGAATTTTTCATTTGAGTTATTATACTTTTCAGCTGCAGAATTTCTATTCTGCTAAAGGAAAAATTCTATCTCTTTGTTGATTCTCTATTTGGTGAGATTTTGTTTCTATACTTTCCTTTAGTTCTTTTGGCATGATTTCTTGTAATTCTTTGAATATATTTAAAATAGCTGACAAAAGTCTTTGTCGAGTAGTAGTGTCTGGTTGACTTCTGGGATAGTTTCAGTTGACTACTTTTTTTTTTTCTATACATGGGCCATCCTTTCGTGGTTCTTCACAAGTCTGTTAATTTTTTTGTTGAAACTGTGTATTTTAAATAATACAGTGTGGCAAGTCTGGAAATCGTATTCTACCTCCTCCCTAGGGTTTCTTATTGTTGCTACTTGTTGTTTGTTTAATGACTTTTCTGGACTAATTTTGTAAAGTGCATGCATTGTTATGTGTGGTCATTGAAATAGTTGCTCAATTAGCATAGGAACTTAGCTAATGATTGGACAGAGATTTCCTTAAATGTCTGGAACCAATAAGTCTCCCTGTCTTTGTCCAGTGGCTCTGTGTGCATGTTGCAGTGTTGCAGCAAGCCTTCAACTCAGCTAGGATGTTTCAACTCTGCCTCAGTTTTCACTTCTTGCTCGCCTAGAGCCTCAATGTCAGTCATAAGTGATGACTTAGGACTTTCTCAGTTTTCCCCTGAGCGTGTGCATAGCTCTATGCATTCACATGGCCTTCTGGATTCCCAGGAATATTGGAGCTTTTCAAAGCCTTTATGGGCATCTCTTTTTCCAGCTTTTTCTTTTAAGTTTGTTAGTTAGTCTACTGTCTTCTCTGTTATCCTCTTTGAGGATAACAGAGAGCTGTGAAGTTAAACTCTTGCCTGTAATAGTTTTCTACAGATGCCTCCCAGGGAAAAGGCTTTTCTCACTGATGAGTTCCAGGTCAGGTAAAATACAGAGAGCCTTGCAAGTGAGGTAATTCAGGGGGAATAAGCAGACAGATAAAATAATGATAGTCTTTTGAGAATGAGACTTTGAAAGAATTTCATTCCTGTTCTGCTTCTTCCAGTGACTGCCAGGGTGCTAGACTTCACTGTAAATATGGGCTGTTAATTTTCAGGGCTTCTATGGACATTTAATTAATTTCCAGAGTCTGAAAAAGTTGATTCTGAAAAAAATTCTGAGAATTTTTTCCAGTTTTCTTATTGCTTTTATGAAGGAGAGAATTTTCAGAAGTTCTAATTCTGCCATTTTTGCTGACTTCTGATTAGTTTTTATTTTGAGAATCTTACTCTCCCAGATAAAGACCCGATTTTTCAACCCTTCCCCCTTCTGAGAGCCAAATGTGGATATGTGATGAAATTCTAGCCAAAGAGATGTACTCAGAGATGTTGTGACAGGACCAAAAGGGAGCTGACTTGCAAAGAGATATTTGTTTTGCCTGTCCACCTTTCTTCCTGCCTTGTATACACCTGGGCTTCCAGCAGCTCTTTTGAATCAAGAGATGAATATGGTGGCCACCTATGAGGATGGCTTAGCCACAAGCAGGAATCTGGCTTTTTGGAGACACTGTAGTGCTGCCACTCCAGTCCTGGACCGCCTGCCTCTGGACTGCTTTATGCATGTAAGAATAATAGACTTTTATGTTGTTTAAGCCCCTGTCATTTTGGAGTTGTCTGTCATTGGCAGTTAAATATAACCCTATCTGAAACAATGGTTTTATTTAAAAAGTTCAAGTCTATTAAAATAGGGCGAGGATAGAATATGTACCGTGGTTGAGAGCTTGAGCTCATGAGACCAGTAGGGCTGGATTCCACACCAGTTTGCCTGCTATGTGGGCCCCAACAGTTTTTGTAAACTCTGTAGGACTTAATTTGCTCATCTCTAACATGGGGTATAATTAACACTCTGGGGAGGGGTATTGCAAAGTTTAAGTGAGAAAATACACATGAAGGACCTAATAGAATAACTGCCACATAATTATCATTCTAAATGGTAGCCATTATTACTGTTAATGAGCTATTATTACTAATAAATGAATGTTTACTTCATGGCTGGAAGACATTTTTGATTTTTGGCTATTAGATGAATATTAGCTGGATTGTTATTTTGGGGGCCACTAGCCCTGTGAGATGCTCACACTGGGATTTATGCACCAAGAACCTCAGCCTACAGAGATAACATCACTTTCACACTGGCATTCACATACCCTTGCGGCCTCCACTCAATGAATGGAACAACAGAATCTCTATGCTGTTTAAAATTATTTTTTCACCTCCATTTATTGCTAAATATACACCTTAAGTGCCTAAGCTCATGTCATTGAATTCAAGTAAGTTAAATATGTGCATGCTGTGACTCCCTTTTAGTCTTATGGTTAATCATTGCCTCTAGTGTTGATCATTGTTAAATTTAGGGTGTATATGTCCACATTTTCCCATGATTATATAAATATGTGTGTTATAAACACGTGCACATGCACACACACTCAGTTCTTTCTCTTTCTCTTTCTTGTTTTTTCCTTAAGAAGATATCATGGCCCTCATTTTAGTTTAGTAGTATATTTATGATTAAGAATTTTAATAGGTATATGATGTTCTATAGTATGGATGTATTACTTTATTAAAATATTTGCCTATTAGTGGACATTCTGATCGTTCTCAGTTTTTGTTATTTTTGTGCATTTTGTTTTTTGAGATAGGAGGACTTTAAACAGTATTTTCAAACTCCACTTTAAAATTGTACATACATATTTGCACACATACATGCACACAGCTCTCGAGCACTCTGGCTCTTGCACGTGCACGTAGACATTTCCACTAGAGTGAGCTGGGTTCCAAGGCACGTGTAAGGCAGTCACCAGCCAACAGAAGCCTTATTAAAAGTGTCTTTGTACATGGCTGATCTTGGCAAAGAGAAGCTTTGAATCAGGTGGAACTGGGAGATCTGAAGCCTTTGTCCTTTGGGAAATTTAGATTCCAAGTCTGGCCTGGGCTTCAAGGTCAAGAGTCACATCTGACACAGGAAGAAGCGTAGTGCTCCCGGGATTGAGAGTACCGGGGGATTTTCCAGGGTGGTTTAGGCCCCCGCATGGGAAAATTCTCAAGCTATTTTCCCTGAACTCTTAAATTGGTAAAGATAGAGAGCTGCAAGAAGGTTGTAAATCTCATTTTCTTTGGAAAAGAGTGCTTTGTCTTTTCAAGGATCACATTTCCTGGCAAATAAGAAACTATATTTTGTAATAGAACTCATTCTTCTATCTACTCTAAATCATCTTACTTAAGGCTGGGTAAAAGAATGAAGGCTTTATAGAGGGAAAAGAAAAATAAGACCTTTGTGAGGGTGCTGCTGGCTTGACCTTGTGTCACTGCAGTCCTAACTTAGACAGTAAGATAGTCCCTATACCGAGAGCCCTATCTTCCTCATTGTACATCGTCACTAATTCAAACATCAAATTATTCCAAGTGAGTAGTTACTCATTCTAGTTTCCTGTTTTATTACTTTATTTGGATACTTCCTAGGGAAAGACACGCTAAAAAAATTTTTTTAAAAAGGTCAATACGTTTTGATAATGCTTAGAAACTTCTCTTACGACAAGGGCTTAACTGTGAATTTGTGATTTAGTCAATTGGGGAGAGTAAGGAACCAAAATCAGAAAACCAAAACATGGTAGATGTATGTCCCAGCTGGTCATTACTGCTCTTTCAAAGCTATCATTTTGTGCTGTGCAAAATAGTTAGACAAAACTAGTTATTTTTTCTATACAAAATGACTTGGCCATTTAAGCCTTTTCCTTTCTAAAATACAAAAGACAAGTTACAGGCTTTTTTTTTTTCCTTTTCTTTTGGCTTTTGTGGTCAAAACTGTTAGTTGTATAAGCTCTAAGAGCACTCTTGACGTGAAAATAATTCATTTGTTTTAAGAAGGAATATATTGGATTTGTTAGCTATGTACTGGATAGACTTCTCTCAATTGCCTGCTTGGATGGATTTGAACCTTAAAATTAATGCTACATTAGTAATACAAAAAAATAATGTGAAAATATCTACTTATATTTGAGTATGCTTTGCTGGAAAATATTTTCATACCTATGAATTTATTCAATCTCATATAACTTTTAAGAGGTAGTCAAAATTATTTTCCTCCAACTATCATACTAAAGAACTCTGAGAGTAAATCTGTCCCCAAATCAATAGAAGGCTTCTGTTCAAGCATATTAACGTTGTTCTGAAACCACATATTTAAGGAAAATACTTTCATGAATTTGGAGGCCTAAAATAAGAACATAATTTTCAGGGACTTCATTTTTGCATTTAAAAATATATCTTCCGTTGATTTTTTTTCTTGGGAAAGCAGATTTTGACTCTCATTTTGGCCTTATGTCAGAGATAGTGCGTATAAAAGCTCAAACACTGGACAGAAAAACCCCTTATTCATTTAGCATCAAAAGAAGTCCAAGTAACAGAAATCACTGGGACTAAATTACTTGTCGTGCCAACAAAGAACACTTCTCTCATCTGTAATCGGAATTCTTCAGTGATTGCATTTAACACAACTATTATCCAAATAACAAGGATTCTCTGGCGTCAAGAATGGGAGAAATTCCTCCATAACCTTTTATTTTCCTTGTTTATAAAAGTGAAAGGAAAGGTAGATAGGAGAATTGGAAATACATGTTACTTTCATGGACATTACCTAGTGTTATTTTGTTTATTACACATTTTGGCTATTATGAATGTCACATTAGAGAATATCTTTTGCTCTTACAAAATTAACGTATTCATAATATGAAATCCAGAAATTCAGATACATGCAATTTTTAGTGTATGTATGGCCTTTTTGCGAACGAAGAGATGTGAATTAAGAAATGTGCAGTGAGGGAAGAAAGGAGTCTGTAAAATGCTGAACACTTTTGATGGGATCACCAGCAAGGAGATGCCTTCTGCCTGGGAGATGGGTCTGTCAGCCTTTGGCTCATGATATGAAGGCTTCTGGGGGCATCCTACATGTGTCACTCATCAATCTGCCTGGGATTCCTAAAGTCCTACTCCTTCTGTATTTCAAATATCTCTGTTGATATGCCAGATGTAGAATTTTAAGACTTATGAGTGGCAATGCACTGATCTGTTATTAATATGGTCTTTGTTGAATTTAATAATCTTTCCTTTGGGAAAGCTAAGTGAGCAGGTTTGGATGGGATGAAAATGCAGAGGCAGACTTCTCTGGAAAATGCTTCAGAATTAAAACAAAAAAACAAAACAAATTGTGTCTTCTTTCTCCACTATTGTTATTTACTGTGTGATTTTGTGTAAATCACTTAACTTCTCTGTGCCTCAGTTAAATACAACAAGCCTTTATTAAGCATCTCCAAAAAGATATCTGGAGGAGAACAGGGCATTGATAGCTGTGCTCTGCTCCTTCCTGTGTGCTGTAAAGCGGCGTGGCAGGGGGGAGCTGAGGAACCGGGGAGTCGACGAGCTGAATTGCTCTCAGCTGCAGGATTTGACATAGATATTCGAAGATACTGGCTCCTCAGTGAAATTAATTGATTGATGTGACTGTAAATATCTAACTGATATTTAAATTTAATTTGGAGGTAAATATGTTTCACTTTTAATTACATAGTAAATTATATTCGCATCTTGAGGATTTTTATGAAGGGGTGAGAAAATTGGAGAGAAAAAAGCAAAAATATATCTAGAGGCTAATCTAGATATATTGGATTGACTTATGAGATATCAATCTCATAAAAATGAATTCCCTAAAGGTAGACTTAATGTCTTATGAGTCAAAGGGAAGTGTTCCTTTCCACTGTACTTAAATGTACCAATCTGCGGTTCCATGGCATCATCCAACTGAACTTTGTATAAATGCGTGCTCCACATGCCATAGAACAAGAGGTTCAAATGAAAACCAAACTATTGATACATGTCACAAGACAGGCTCAATTGTTGTCTGTTTTCATTTGCACATTTAGTAAGCCATCTATCTGCTTTTTGTTAAATTACCCTTTTTAATTTCCACACTCTTTCTACCTTAGGAGAATATTTTATGTAGGATAATGTGTTTGGTTCCTTGAATAAGTGATTTTTGGAATTTCTTTTATCTTCTGAGAACTTCAAACAAGCATTGGAATCAGTCACCATATTTGGTATTATTCGGATTTCTGTTTTTCAGATTTTTAAATGATAGAATTCCATTTACTTAAGAAGAAAGGAGAATGGAAACAGTTTTAAATTGTACGAGTTATCAATACAACCATTGATTGGCCAGTCAACCATTGGAAACTAATTGACAACACTGTACTGTAGTTCATTAATTTAATGCAGAGTATCTTCCTGTTTCTAATGAGGAACTGTAGATCCCTTAGAGACTAATTTTCCATAAAGTTTGATTGATTTTGAAATTCAAAATATTTACAGTTTTATTAGAAGTCCATATAGATATTGTTGACAAAAATACATGTGTAGTTATTAGAAAGGTTGTCTGTATAAATTAGTCACTGTCTTTAGGAATTGAAACTCTGAAAATGGACAGCTTTCTCATATATAAAGAGCCAAGGATTTATGTATAGATATAAAATAAGAAATATACATATTTGTGTTGTATGTTTGTAATTATTATGTCATTTGTGTGTTCAATCACCAGCTATTTATTAAGCAACTACAGTGGATAAGACCCTGCATTAGTAGCTATAGGGGTTATAAAGATTAAAAGATGTGATTACTTTCCTTGAGAAATGTAGCAGTCGGTTTAAAATAGAGTGCAATGCAGCGTTAAAGACGTACTAAGTGCCTCTCACATGAAGCGGTGGAGCCGTTTTGGAGATGAGTGAGATATTACCTAGTGAGTATGGGAGGATGGGCATTCCAGCCAAAGGGCGAAAATAAGTAAATTTGAAGGTAAAATCTCATGGATACTAGTCTTGCTTCTTTAGGTCAATGGATTCTTTCTGAGGGGTTATCAGAGAGAAGCCTGCAGAGGTAAGTGGGGAGCTGTTCAATGCCAGAAAAATGACTGTGGACAGCTCTTGGCAGGCAATGGCGAGTGGACAATTGGCTTTTCCAGATAGAAATTTCAGGGACATTGATCTTAGGATAAATGGAAAGAGAAAAGCCTTTAAATGGAGAGAACAATGAGAAAGCTGTTTAAATAGCCAACAGTGAAAACTAATAATATTCTGAATCATGTTGCTGATCATAGAAAGCAAAGGGAAAGAGCGATGCTAGGTACATTGTTAGGTGATGGAAATGACAGGAACAGGACATGGGACTTGGAAGGTGGGGGCAAGACTGACTTGGCAAATGTAAACTGTTGTCATGCTAGTTTTCAAATATCCCAAGCCTGCGACCTCCCACCCCACCTCCACTCCAGAGACACCTGGGCCCCTTCAGGATTTGAAGTTAAAGGGTTAAACCCCTGCATACCTAGAGAACTCCTGCCCTGCTTTGGTGCTAAGCACTGGTACTTTTTCCTCATTCCTGATTAAATACTTGCAAGTGTCTTCCACCAGGGAGAGAAGAAGCGGATATGTTGGGGCCATCAATAGGAAATTGAGGAGGCCATGTTTTTGAAGGCAAAAGGGTGAGCACTTGTTCACAAATAGCCATCTGAAGGTGCTGAATTGTGACCAAAGAATACATCAACCCCCAAACAATTCATCATATAATGAGCATGAATTGGGAGCCGAGAGGACTTTAAAAAGGTGCCACTCCTGAGCTCAACTCATTTTCTCTAAAATATCACATCTAGATAAGTTTCTAGTTATTTAAATCGATATTTTTATTTGTGGGTGTCTAGGACAATTTAACTCTTTAGATGTTGGTAATCATTTCATCAAAGCTGTGAAAAAGGAATGAGAAATGAAATTGTAGGTTGAATGGTAAACACTAGTTGCAACTCTTAACTATAGTGCTATGTATACTATACCCAAAGTATGATAAGATGTCTTGCTATTTGTATTCATCATGTAAAAATAGCTTCAATTTAACTTGATTAAAAATAAAATTCTGCATGAAAATATCAGAAACTTCCTATTATATGGAAAAGAAATCTAAATATTAAATAATTTTTATGTGTACTTCCAATATTTGTTTACAAGATACTATGAAATTAAATTGTAGCATAGTATGAAGTAGGTAAAACTCCAAATACACTATGAACTCTATGTTATTCCATATAATAATTTCCTCATGACTTTCCTTCATATACTTTTTAGTGTATCTGAACTAAATAAGATGGAGTCATTCAGGCTTATTTGGGGGGCAGTCATCTTTCAGATACTCACAGGTGTTTCAGGTAGGACACGTTTTTGGGGCCCAAGTAATGGAAAACCCAACCCAAACATGCTTAAGATAAAACATTACAATTTACTGTCCCACTTAAATGAAATATTTAGAAGACTTGTTCCCAAAGTGTGGTCCTTGAGCCAGTATCACTGGAGACTTGTTCAAAATGCAGGCTCTGAATCACAATTTCCTGACTCAGAAACTCTGACTGTGAGGCTCAGCCATCTGCTTTAACGAGCCCTGCACGTTGTTCTGGTGCATAGTAAAATTTGAGAAACGTGGTCTAGGACTAAATCTATCTTTGGGAGCAACTCAATTTAGGGCTCAAAGGCTACCACCAGGATCTAAATGTAGGCTCTGCTACTCCTGGGTTAGCCCTATTTCTAGGCTTCACATGGTGGCCAATGAGTTTTAGATGCGTGTCATTGCAACACCCTGTCCAGTGGACGAGAGAAATGATTTCATCTTGAATTGAGTCTTTAATATCTGGTAGAAATCTGGATGTAGACAAAGGAATGAAGAGAACTAGAAATGGTAACCGCATGAGTCAATACACATGATATATTTTTCTTTTATTCAAATCTTTTTAAAAGAGATAGTCAGAGGGAGAAGCATGTGGCTGCAAAGAAGACCAAAAACAGAGATGAGAGATTGGAGAAAAACAGGAGACTAGGTTACTGGGACAATAAAGACGATTTGAGAAATAGGTAAATAGTGCAGATCTGCAGTATGGGTTTCATATTTTAAAAGTATAGAGACGTTGCAGCTTTAAAACTTCATAAGCTTTTTAAATGTCATGTTTAATATTGTAAAATAATGATAATTTTAATCATTCATGCTAATTGCTATTCTCTATGGTTATATCACTATTCATTTATTCAGTCAAAGCGTGTGTAGCATTGTAAGGGACACAAGCACATATCCAGTATTCCACATTTTACTTAGGTTCGTTTTATACAAAAAAAGTGACTATGCTGTAGATTTTGAGTGTAGGCTTTTTTTTTTTTTTAATGCTTTCTAAATTGCATCAACCAAATGGGAAACAAATCTAAAAATATGTAAAGAACTACCTAAATACATTCTTAAGGTAAATATTTTATAATAAAATTTTCTTTATAATACTTCTTCATAAACCTTGGGCTTGTTTTATTGCTTCTAGTTACTCCCAGTGGTTTTGTTGAACTATCTTATTTTTGGTTCCTATATCTTTATTAGGTAAAAATGCCCAGATTTAGCATATTGTGGAGCACATTGAATTTCACAAGAGAAATGTGTCGTTATAGCTCCAAGGCAGGTGTTGTGATCCTGTCAAATTGCTCAAGCTAATTTCGAGCCACGTCAGGTCAGTTGCTGGGAGACGTCTGAGGAGCACAGGAAATTATATGGAGCCTGTTGATAACAGCTTGTCCTTGTACTGTGACCTAAAATAATCCCAAACCTGCCACATTGTCAACTCCCTTGTTAAAATAGAAGGTTCATATTGGAGAGTTTATACCAAAATCACTTAAAAAGAGAAAATAAGGATGATTTAAAAATGTAGTTGTAATTGTTGAAAATATGGATAAAATTGGCAATTATGATTACATTTGCAAAAAAGTTCTTTTAAAATAAGTACACTTGATGTTTACTTAAATTACCTCAGTTGTGTTTTCTAAGCTTGAGTGATCATAAGAATTAGTTGTAGTGTTTTTCCATCATCAGTTTCCTAAGCCCCTCCTATGGAGAAGTGTATTTCATAGATGTTTCTATTTAACTAGCGTCCCAGGCAAAATGCTGGCCTAAGGTAAGGAATTTGTATACTTTTAAAAAAATGAATGTGGGGAAGCTCATAGAAATATATCCAGTCTTATCTTATAAATTTTATATCCTTACCATTCATTTAGGCCAGAAAGAAGGGTTAACCTCCCTAATTCAAGTGGCGCCTAGGAAGAGAATTGAAGGGTGAACTAGGTTTATGTTCAGTGTGTGCAGATGGCACAGAAGGAGGGGCTGTGTACAGCCATGCAGAAAGGTTGAGGCCAAGGAGGTGGTGAAAATAGAAATCGTGGGGTTCTGAGGAGATCAAGTGGATATTGGCTGTGATGAGAAAGGGGATACAAAGGAGGAACTTGATTGGGGCCCCCAGTAAATGGAGATACTGATATTTCCCAAAGGATGCTCATGTGACACAAGCCATGCCTTTCAAACCAAGGAGCCAGCCGTGGCATTGGCATGCATGGGAGCATACAATTCCAAATGAGGCTGGAGTCAAGTGAGCCGTTGCTTTTTGTATTAGAACACGTGATCTTTTCAGAGCAATCTGCCCATACTTTATGGTCATGTTAAAGGGAGTATAGTTTTTAGCTTGACATGTAAATTCAACTGACTGTATCTTGACTTAAAAGAGTGAATGGCATTTCAGAGTTCATTCTTTTATTTTTAAGTAGGTTAAGGACACATGTCTGCTTGGTTTTCCCGTGTCCATTGTGAAATTGGGATGCCTCCAGGAATTGACGGTGGAGGAGATTCCAGGTTGCAGGCTTTGTAACAGAGGAATACTTAAGCTGACTCCCAACTCTACCTTGTGAGGACTGTGTCAAGAGGTAAAAGCTACTAAACCTGCCCAACAAATTTCCTTGCCTGTAAACTGAAGAACAGGACATCTTAATAGAAAGTGCTATTTACTTAGCATATACCACGCGCCCCAGCATTGTGCTAGGTGTCCTTTATATTATTCATGGAATTTCCACTACACCCTTTTGAGATAAGCATTATTATGTCCTGACAATAGCAACACCGATGTAGTTTCTTTATAGGACTTTTGTGTGTAATCAGTGAGGTTAGAGACTTTCAACAAACAAACAAAAATCATGTTCAAAAGTGGGGGTCAAATTCTACTTCTTTTGAGACAAACTGTATACAGCTTTGAGAAAACAGGTTTGTTTTTTTTCCCCAACATCTACCCATTAAATTTGTATGGAACCCTCCCTGATCTATTAACACATGGCATTTATATTATGGAGGTGCTCAATATACTTTAGCTCTCCTTCAATGCTTTGGCATGTGACTTGGAAAGACCAGATGGTGTAGTTGAATATATATGGGCTTCAGAGTTAGAAAAGTATTGGATTGATAGAATCTTATCTGTCCTGAATTGGCTGTGCGACACTAAACAGGTTCTTTCACCTCTTCCAAGTCTGTTCTCAGTGGAAGACTGGGAATCATCTCATAGTGTCCTTATGAAGACTAAGTGAAATAATATAAGGTGACCTATCACAGGGAGTGACAAAAATTGGATAAGATTTTAAATGAAATATCACACTTGAATGACAATGTGTAGAATAATTCTTTCTAAATGCATGTCTACATCATCACATCTATAACAGAAAGATTCATTTTCTGAAAAGTGTGAATGTAAATAATGTTAGAGGAGCAAGTTTTTGAGTAACATTTGGTAAGATCCATCCTGAATGAAGGGAATTAGTGAACTTTTGTTTTGTTTTGTTCCACACTAGGGGAAGGAATGTACTGCTAAGGATGAGGTTGCTGACATCAAAGGTTGCTGAATGCTGCTGCACAATGATAAAACAGCATTCGGTGTGTCTGACTCATTGGTGAAAAAATAGAAACCATTGAGAGGTGGACTAAAGGTCTTGGTGTGAGGATTGCTAGCTTTTAGAACAAGTGGAAAACAAAATGTTTTCATTTTAGACTTTGTCTTAAGAGCTCACTTGCTGTCATGGGAACGTTCAGTAAGAGTAAACATTTTTCGTTTGATTTAGTTAGCACTTTGCTATGGACTGAAATTTTGTGTCCCCCTTGAAATTCTTAAGTTGAGGCCTTAACCCCCAATAGGATGGTATTAGAAGGTGGGACATTTGAGGAGGATTAGGTGTAGATGAGGTCGTGAGGGTGGATCCCCATGATGGGATTGGTGCCCTTATAAGAAGAGGAAGAGACAGTGGAGCTCTCTCCTTCTCTGCCATGTGAGAACACAGCAAGAAGGCAGCTGTTTGCAAGCCAGGCAGAAGGCCCTCCCCAAGAACCAGATCTGTCAGCACCTTGATCTTGGACTTTCTAGACACTAGAGCTGTGAGAAATAAATGTCTGTTGTTTAAGCCACCCAGTCTATGATATTATATTATAGTTGCCCGAGCTAAGACACTCTTAATGAACAGCTATTATGTACAGAGTCCTCTTAAGCAAAAAGGAACAGTCCAACCCTGAAGCCAGTGAAGCCAAGACTGATTAAAGTAATGCTATAAATGAACACGTCAGTAATTTGCTCATCGTGTGTAGTGTGAGAAGCCATTAATTCTGCCTGGGATTATCATGCGAGAGGTGCCCTTTGAGCTGGGTCTTGAAGAATGAGAGGGATTTGTACCCTTGAGGTGTGAAAGCTTCAAAGAGATAGGAAATTGTAAAGGAGTAAAGGGAAGACGCTAAACTACAAATAAATGTATTGACAAAATATGCCAAGCCTAACAAATGTAAGCTGAGTCAAATGCAATAGCTCTGATTATCTTCTTGCTTCAGATTTTAGTCTGACAGATTTGCAGAGAAAGGGAGGAGAGTTTCTTGGTCATTAGGGAAATCATCACTGAATCGTGTTTTTCTGTTGAAGAGCTGGGAATCTGTTAGTGTTCCCAGCATCAGTATTGCCCCAAAGCTAAAGACATTTATTGACATTTAGTAAAGAATTTGAAAATTCCTTCTTCATACTGGCTCCATTGTTAATGAGTGGTATATTAGCATATTGCACCTATAAGATCTTTCTTGGTTTCTGGGTGAACCATTTAGCCAAAAAGTCTATAGGAATGGTTTTTTTTTTTAAAGGTTCTAATGACTTTTCTGCTCTATAATTTGTAAGCACTTTTATATCTCCAACTTGTAACTACATAAATCACTGTGAGTTAAATGTGTTTGAACTTTGTCATTAATGAATGTTTGGTTTTCTGTCTCTGATTCAAGATTGTGAATAATATGCATTGGTCTCCTTTTGCAGCAGCATTCTCCTCTTCCAGGTCAGCAGATGGCAGAGTCCGTCAGGGTCAAACTCTAGCATCTTTCTCCTCTCACTGTCTGCCTAGATCGTTTACCTTCCCTGTCACTGGTCACTGCAAAAACTTACTTTATAAAGCTGATAGCTTCCAAATTAACTCACTTTTTTGCCTTCTCATCATGCGACAGTTTATATATGCACGTATAGGCTGTGAAGTTTTATTCAGATTGTTGCATTTGAAGGGCTCTTAAGATTAGACAAATTGTGCTACAGGGCCCGTGCCTCGTCACTCATTCTAACGGCTTTTCCTCCATCATACATTGCTAGTTTCTTTGACCATTTTAAATATTTCACTTGGTTTTGAACTGATTTATAAGATGACAAGTTCCGAGTCACCTGGATGAATAGGTTCCTAAAGGAGATTCTGGAATGTATACAGCGCCTTCTTTTTGAAGTTCGACTGCTTCAAATATATGACTGTATTTGTGGTCATGCTCAACAGTTATTCATTTAGGAGGTGATTTTGCTATTTTTGGAGAAAAGGGAAATGGAATAAATGGGTTGCTTTTAGATTCCAGAAATCCATTTGGCTCAATCGGGCTGACACACTTTATTGCAGTTTTCTGGGCCTCTTTGTAATTTACAGTGGATATTAATTTCCTGCTCAGGCTGCTAGGCAGCTTCTATTGAGTCAGAAAGGAGGCCGGGGCTGGCGGTGTTATGTGGAACAACACCCTGAGAGGGGTGGTCAGGATTCACTCTGCGGGTCTACCTGTGGATACCCTTCTCTTGTCCCCCTCTTCCTTTCTTTTCCCGGATTCCTCAGAGTTTGAAAGGATGAGATTTTATTTTACCTCCCCTCCTGCACTCCTGGGAAATCCATTATGTAAAACACTAGGATTAAATTCACCATCCACAGCTGTTGGTAGGTTAAAAGGTAGCCACCAAAGGAATGTAGAAAATTCTTTCTTCACAGAACCTGGCTCCCAAGTATGTTGTCTTGCTATACAATCCTCTTTTGAATTTCAGAAGCTGAATATTAATTCTTTCTCTTTGCATTGCTTCTTTAATAATCCTGAAATTCCTCACTCCCTTTCACCCTCCAAGTTCAAATGGAGAAGCCTTAGGCTGCCTAAGGATAAATACATTTATGAAGAAAACAGTAATCCCTCTACACAGGCGTTTTCTGGGAGTAAATCCTCTGCTAAATACATAGTAGGAGAATATAAACTATGAAGTTTATTGCTGAAATAAGTAAATAAATAGGTGAATGGGTGGGAGGGGAGATGGAAATGACAGATTTTGTGGAATGAGCAGATTTCAAATCATCCTTAGAATTTTCAAAATTTGACTCATAGGATTTCATATTTAGAGCTAAGAAAACTTCAAGTAGTTCATAAATAAAGGGCTATTTGAATTCTCTAACTTCCTTACCTAGTGGAAGTGGAGCTCCTGCCTTTTGATCTTTTACCACCTGTCCCAGTGATCTGATGAAGAATGATGAACCTAATGAAGGCTGGGGAAACTTTTGAGAAGATACCAGTTTTGCTTAGTTTTTGAGAAGAAAAAACAGTAAGCTATTTCCCACTAAATCATTTCCATATACCTCATGTCGTGTATTCTTTATTACGATTCTCGATACTGCAGCAAATTGTTTTGAGAGTCTTTGACTCAAACTTACATTTTGCATTCACTTCCTGGTCTGGAGCGGTTCCGATCTGTGGGTGGGGAATGACATTGGCAGGCAGCTCCTCTTTGTCCGGGACATACTTCAGCCGCACGACAACTCTCCTCCCGAGTGATATGTGAGTTGGGCCTTCATCACCTGTGCATCCTGCCAATATATTTTTCACATCTGTCCTCCCAGTTGTCCAAAGATTTATTCTACATGCCTGATGGCAAAATGTCCTTGCGCCTGGGGACTGAAGCCCGTAGAACATCGATCTCATCTTCTTTCTTTGACACAAGTCCATTAGCTTCATCTGTCTTGAGGACAATCCCGGCTAAAAGCCTATCTGATTTTTCTTCTTTGGGGACCTTTCAGAATTTCAAGGTTATAGAGAAATTGGCTTGGTGCAAAGCATGTCGCCATCTGTTGCTAGTTTCTAATCTCAGATCCATTTAAGGGATTTGCTGGGCTAGATTTATATAGACATTTTAACTAATTATATTTCTTTGTACCTAACCCAAGAACACATATTTAGGTTTGTCTTTTCAGTATCATTTACCTAAATATCCCACTAGTCATTTGTTTTGGGGGAATATAGTATTTACCTGCCATCTATTGTGATAAGACATAATACACAGCATGAGTCTATTGGGTAGTCATAAAACAATAATGTATATGAATAGAGAGCCAAAAAGCAAGCAGGGGATTTAGAGGTCCCTGTTTTGTTGTTTTGTTTTGTTTTGTTTTAAATGAGAAAATTGAAACCCACAGAGCTTGTGTGCCTTTCTAGCAAAGTCTCAAAATGAGCTCACGTTTCAGATAAAATTTGCCTTCAAGTTCTAAATCAACTAAAGTACTCAAGTTTTAGTAACCATTTATTCCTGAGATTTTGTTTGATTCCTTGATTAATAAGTGATTCTTTTAGAAAGTTATGAATATTATTTTCTAGTGAAAGTTTGAAAGGGGCTAAAGAAATATGGTAATACCTTGGTCAGAATATACAACTATACAACTCTCTCTCATATGCACACACAAACATACATACTCTTACACATATCTATGTATTGACATACACTTCTAAACAAATAAATATATTTACATATTCTACATTATGTTAAGTTTTATGTTGTTATATTACACATGCTTCATATATACTTTCCCACAATGTTCTAACCTAGAGCCAGTAAACTCTCTTTTACAAATTTATCTTAAGGAAATAATCCAGAGCAAGAGAAATGCTATATACATGAAGATGCTTAATGCATCGATGCCTATAATAGCAAAAAGTTGTAGACAATTACTTATCCAATAGCGTAAAATGAGTTATACAACATTAACTCAATGTGATAATTTACAGTCATTAAAATAAGTATGAAGATTTCATAAGTGGACATATGATACAAAATCAAGTTTTAAAAAACAAAACCACTATTGTACGTCCACTCTGCTTTCAATTATGGGAAAAGTATGTATGCATACAGACAAAAGTGAAAAGTTCTGTGAAATACTACCAGGGTGAGGTTGGTAAAATTATAAATGCTTTTTTTCTACTTTTAAATTTTTCTGTAATTTAATATTGGTTCATAATACAACATGATTCAATAGTATGATACACAGTATTAGGAAATAGGAGCACATTATTTGAAGAGGGATGACAAGGACATGATGCAAGTGCTGTTCTTCTCCATACCCATGACTGACATTCCTAGCTGGTCAGGGAGGGTTTGGAATCCTCAGTTGGGCCTTCGGGTCCCTAAATTGATCAAGCGGCCTGGAAGGTGCTAACTATTTTCAAGTCTTAACTGTGTATTCCAAATAAATTAATTTTTTAAGGAAGATTGCTGACTTTAAAGGGGCTCCAAAATGTGTAAGTAGCAGGAATGATGACTGGGACAAAACCGCCTGGTGTTCATTACTTAGAAATGTATGGTATTGAAGGGATGGGAATGTTAGGAACTGAGCGAGCCCTTGGCAGAACCACGGAATACCCTAGATTTGTTTCCAGCCTCGACACAGATAATGCCATATCTCTCCCAACAGATGTAAACATGGTCATCTCTTTTCCAGGCATAATTGTCTTTTCCCATCCTAGAATCCTCTTGTCAAGATGTACCTGTTCTCTTCCCATCCTCTCAAGCACCCTCGGGACATAATCTGTGTGTGGGCACCACTCCTCAACAGTGCTGTTGCTATTTGGATAGGAATTGTTTGGGGACATACTATTTTGCACAAAGAGGGAAGATTTTTGTTCAGGCTAATGACTTTTGATACTTCTCAAATCATACTGTAGGGGCCTACCTCACATAGGGTGGGCTCAGGTTGGGGAGGTAGCAGAGGATAAAAGGGTCTTTACTTGGAGCTACCAGGGAGATGTGTGGGATTTCATGCTATCTGTCTGGGACATGATTAGGAAGAAACTTTCCCATTTGGGTAGGTAAACTTACATGGTTTACATAACCAGCATAGCTTCCTTTTAACTTGAGACAATGATTCTAGATAAAATGAATTCATTAAGATAAAAGCTAATATCTTCTATCTTACAGTGTGTATTTCATAACAGAGTAGAACATTTTCAAAAGCTTTGTCTTATGTTGGTTTTCTTAATACTTTTTAATTTTCCCAGCAGGCTATTTCCCCAACTTATCTACATACAGATACATCCACCCTAAATCTGTATTTCCCAGTCAGTCTTACTCCAGAGTTACTCTTTCTCACAGAAACTTTCTACTTGAATGATTTGCTAATATCTGAAAATGAACATATTGAAGTCAGGGTTCAAAATTTATTTCTGTTGCAAAACAACAGATAGTGCTCAGTATAGAATTCCATACTCTATTCAAATCCAGTTTACTCCAAAACTAGATAAGCTCCCAGGTAGGCCAGTGGCCAGTGGACCTGAGCCCTGGGCTTGGAGTCAGGAGACCCAGGGTGGGGTTCCCTCTGCCTGAGCACAGCTCTGTGATCCAGTAAATCATTTAATCTCTCACGTTTCAAACTCCCCATCTGTGAAAGGAGTGGCTTGACCTACATGGTCTCAAAAACCTCTTCAAGCTTAAAATTCTGCTTCTGTGATTGTAATATTTAACAATACATGTAATTGTGCTTGTGCTGCATGATAATTATGCATGAAAATAAATGGCTCACAATGAATGACTGTAATTAGTTATAACCTACAGAGAACAGATCCATATTTAAGTCTTTCCTCTTCTCATTTTATTTGTTTTTCCAATGTCAATAATCACTATCAATGCCCTTTGATTTTCCCTTGAAAGCATGCATCCTTTTATCGTTATCGTCCTCGACTTCCGTCTCTCCATTGTTTTATTATCGATATAGTCCTCCTGGTCACACAGGGACACATATGTTAAAGACATAGGCTGTGTTGGTGCACTTGATGGTATCCCACATTTCTCTGAGACTTTATTCATTTTTCTTTATTCTGTTTTCTCTCTGTTCTTTGGATTACACAATCTTTATCAACCTGTATTCGAGTTTACTAACTCTTCTTCTTGTGTAATTGTCATGTTGATTTTTTCCTATTGAGTTGGGTCAGAACACTTAAACCAGGTAAGCACTGAGACTCTGAAATTTCTATGTCATTGGGCAAACTAGTGAAAAAGTGAAGCTGGAAATTAGAGAAAAACTTTGATTTCACTTGGTGTACTTTAATTTAAATTGGCCACATGGAAGTCCCAAGCAAAGGTGCTCCATGTCCTGAGTGGCCTGTTACTTGTCTTCGGAGCTGGAAGCATGTTGTGACCCCCTTAACCACGTAACTCCCTTTAAGGGCAGTCCCTTTGGATGATGCCTGGTTTCTAGAGAAATTACCTGGAAATTGGTTCTGAAGCTAAGGAGTCCTTGAGAGAAATAGCGTTCATCTCTTTTTTCTAAGTAATTCAGCTGAGATGTATTTTCCTTTCAGGCAGGTACAAAATTCCCTGCTCTCGGGTTCAAAGATGAGTGTTCCTTCTGTAGAGTTTAATACTTTGACAGTTTCAGGAGTGGTGGGGGAGATTCTGATGCCAACCTCTGATCAGAATGTTTTTCCAATAGCAGCGTCTGGTTCTGTGGTAGGATTTCAGTCAGTAAGGTTTTCCGTTTAGTCATATGATTTAGTGCCCCTGGTATTCACGTCCTAATTTAGTATATCTGACCCACCACTTAAAAATTTTGTTGCACTTTTTTCTTTTGATTTAGTACCTAAAAAAGGCTTTCTACCTGAGACCTCATATGACTTCCACTGGGAACTGTCTCCACTTTCAACTTGCATTTCCTTTGAAATTCCACTGGCTGGCCTTCATTTCCAAATCTACTGAGAAGTCTCTTGTCTGAAGCCTGGTCGTTGTATTTCCTTCACAGATGTGAGCACACTTTTTTTGACTTCTCAAATGAGTGTATTAGACAAGACTGTTAAAATAATCTGTGACGGTGTATCTTAGGGTGGAAATATGAGGCGTATTTTTCTGTAGAGATAGATACTGCAATCATTGTTTCATATACCATGTAACACCTCTGAAATACCTTTATAAATTGATTTGCTTCCCCAGAACACTTGGGAAGGGCTGCTATTTGCGCCAGCTAATGTCTAGAGATCTACAGTGACGTATTCAGTGAGATTCATTTAGGATTCAAGGAATTTGGGTTCATCGAGTCTTTAGGATTTTACAAAAATGAAGACTTAGTTAAGAAGAGGTGAATCTTCATTCAGTTTAAAAAATATACACATGACCTAAATAATTTATATAGCTGTATATTTGTATACATGGGTGTGATATGTCAACTTATTAAACCACCAATCCTACTTCCTTGAGCCTAGTAGCATGGATGGCCCCAGATGGGGGCTTCATCTTGGTTCATGAATGTCCCCTTCCAGCACCGTCTTGCTTTGCATTGTCTGTGTCTTTAGCTTCATGTGGGTTGTTCCTTGGCTATCTGCAAAGAAAGAACTTCAGACTCTTCCTGCATTTACCCCATATCCTTTTATCACAATCTATACCTGCTTCCCCATGTTCTAAAGAATGGCTGTTGCTGGATATTGCGCCTTTGGTTCTGACTTTTATTTTTTTACTCTATCAACCCTTACCTCATGTCTTGGTATCTACAGTTACACAGAGGCACTTGATGCAAAGTTTATTGTATCAATACCGTAGATGGCTGCAATGGTGATTGCTTTACAGTGAAAGGTCATACAGTTGTTTATGGTTTTATCTGGGGAAAAGAGAGAAGACTGTTCGTCAGCACTGAAATATTCTTTATGTTCATATTTTCCCTTTGACTTTGACTATAAAATGCCCCAACTCAATTTTGAAACTAGATCAAAGAGAACAAGAAAAATTGTCTAGAGTTGCCATTTCTGGCTTGGACAATATATTTCTCATGTTATCCTGTCCCATCAATGAGAGTCACATCAGAATAGACTTTGGCAATTGATTTGTCTACTTGTAATCAGATGCCCCTACAGAGATCATTAATGCATGGCCCCGAAAAGGGGAAAAAATTTCTGTGTGTTTGAAATTTGTCATAATAGTAACAGGGGAAAAGAGAAAGAAGAAATGGGAGGTGGTTCAGGGCTTAGGTGCCTTTGTTTCCTAATTTGCTTCTCAGATAGATCCTGGGCCTGGAACACATTCTTCGCTTGTGCTGTTTGAGCTTCCTGCCACTGGCTCTTAGACTTCATCCCTTCAGTCTGGCTTTCCCGATGGCCATTGACTGCCATGGCCTCCCTGTCACCACTCCCTTCCTCAGCTGCCATCTCCTACACCTCTGTAGGCTACAGGTTTGTCCTGCAGCACCTGTTCCACTCACCAAAGTGGCCCACCAGGCACTCTCGTTCTCTGGTCTCTCAGAATAAAATCATAAGGATGAAGACAGTAAATTTAAAATAGCCTGTATTTGATTGGTCATGGTTAGGATAATTTTTGATGATTGCCTGCAAGCTTCAACTAACTAGCATAAAGTCCAGTAAAATGTATCATGAAGTTTCTCCTTATAAGTTGTTTTTTTGGATATTATCAACAGAGTCCATTTCCATTGGATTCCTACTTATAACAGTGAGTTTAATTTGGTGAAATTCCTGCTCACCGATATTGGAAATGAAAGTTTCGGTTATGAGGATGCAATTAAAGCATCGCCAAGTTAAAAATGTCACGTCGCTCTTTGTCAGCGAGGTTCATTATGCTATATTATTATATTTGTATGAATCCTTTCTTACAAGGAGCTTAATGTTCTCCCTGAATATTAAACAACTGCCACAAATTCTTATGAGAGTATTCTTCTTCCAAATTACATAAAATTTAAAAGTCATTTACTAATTCATCCTTCCATATCTCTCCAATGTAGGGAGAACTCAAGCAGATTTGCCCACTGGAAGAGGGGACGTCCCCTTTCCACTGTTGGGTTGCCGATTGCGTTTCCCCAACATTTATCTTTCATGTAAATCAGTCATAGGCAAAAAAGAGGCATCCTGGTGGGGAGTGGCATTTTACAGCCTTCAAACAGCTTTTTCCAAACAAATAATAATAAAACTACTTGGGCACATGTGTCAGTCCTCTGGGAGCCCTGTCTCTAGCAGAGGGACTCGAATCGACTCCAATATCCACTCCAGAAGTATCTCAGACTTATTTAGGACAAAAGCAAATAAAGCTTGGAATCCTACCCCCGTTCATTACCCAGTTGAAGCCACTCACAATTTATCTGAGCTAATTGCTCTTCTTGTTCCTTCTTGACAGTAAATAAAATAATAAAAAGTTATTTTTAAACAGCTAAGTGGTAGATATCTCAGTGGTTATTATTATGATATTACCGGCGCCTCCTGTTCTGTTTCCCAGCAGAGATGGAGTTTGGTTTGACTTGAGTTCACCTCTTGGCTCCTGCTCTTTGACTTCACGTCTTCAGTCTGTCCTGCCTGGCTTGGATACTGGGTTCTGGAATCTGTTCTAGGAAGAATTCAAGTAGCCTGGATCTGATTACTCTTCTGGAGGGAAAGAGGGTGAAACAGGTTGATGGCAGGAAGTCCTTCCACAGTTTCTTTCTTTCTGTGGCAGCCCGAGCCTCTGAAAACTCCTTAATCACACTCTTCTACTGAGTACTTGTAGCAGTGCTGGACCATGGTACGGTGAGTGTCGAGTTGTCTGCACCTACAGCTAGTACTGCCAACCGTACTCCGCCAGCTCATCTTCTAGTTCTCAGGGTCCTGACGGGATGTGACACTGTGACATGTAGTACCCTGTCATTCTTCTAGGGATTTAATTTCTAGGTAAAACCAAGGAAGAGCTTTCTCACTGAGAGTCCAGCTATCTGACACGAACGTCCTCTCTTGAAATACACTAACTGCAGGAGAGGAAATTGAAATCTTGTGAAAACACAAACGACTCTTACATATTACCCAGCAAGGAAACCACAGTATTCCAGAGAATCATAATGCCCCACAACAGCCCTTATCATTTCCAGTTGAAAGATCTGTAGGTGCTATATGACCTTAGACTCTACCCTCCAGTGTGGTCAGTTTCTTCCAGAAAATATGTTGTACTGTTCATTGTTGGGCTCCCATGAGATCAAGATTTCTCCAAGGTCTGCCCCATCGATAAACTTTTGGACCAGTGATGAACAAACTATGGCTTGGAGGGCATATGCTACATAAACAGCTTCCAGAAGTGGCTCATGATCTAATTTTTGGAAATCCCTCATCATAAAGATGAAGAAACCGAGGACTAGAGGATCCCATGTAAGCCAGTTTCATTCTGCTTACTTTGAATATATATCCCTCTCACTCCCCAAGGGCTCCAGGGATGTGCCTGACCAGAAAGGGCTGCTTGGATCAGCCCCATTAGCAGAAGGAAATGGATGCAGACAAAACAAAGTGAGAATGTGCACTGGCCCCCAAGGAGACACCTCAATTTAAAGGTTGAATGGATATCATAGGCATAAGTACACACTTAAAAAAAAAAAACAAAACTGGTGCTCTTTGACAGATGCCCTTATGTACAATAAACAGTCTAAGATAATTTTTATGTAAATTAGTATTTTTACTTCCAATTAAAAAATAGTTTTATTTAATAAAACACAGATGAAGAAAACCACACACCACCATGTGTGGCATAATGAATTATTAGAAGGTTGAACTCTGAGGCCAAGAAATTGAAATCTGCAGCCATGCCAGAAGCCATGGATCCCATCCCAAATTTGACCTCACTCTCTCCCTTCCAAAGTAATCATTGTCTCCATATTCATTCTTTCCTTCATTTATTTACCGTTCGACGAGCATTTATGGAGTACCTAGCATACATCAGCCTTTTCTCTTCCATCTGATATATTTAGAATGGCATTTTAGGTAACCAAGACATAGTTGTAAAGAAATTAGATTTTCTAGACCTAGAAACTCATTCTCAAAAACTGCTATTTAGGTGGCTGCTCTGATTACTTGGGCATAGATAGGTTGGTTCATATATTTACTAATTAAATAGATTTTTATTGATAACTTTTAATATTCAATGCCTGTGTTGAAAATTATGAGACAGACATATGAATAAATTGCAATATTTGTTTCTGCAGTATTTATACTGTAAGGACAACAGACATAATGCAAAAGAAATCTTACTAGTAAAAACGGCAGAGGCTCTTTTTCCCCTAAATTCTCATGTGCCTGGTTACAGCTTTTGACACAGAAGGAAACAGAAAAATGATTTGATATGTTTCCTTTCTCCACCAGTCATTCCCTAGGAGAGAAGAAAGAATGAGGCAAAATGAATTGGATTGTCCCTCAGTCTTTTTCCATTACACCTCTCCATCTATAGATTATATCCTCTAACAATTTCCTTCCTCTAATTTAAATCCAGGGCTCCTGGGAACTTATTTTGTGTGTACCCAATAAAACAGCATTAATCTGATAGCGGTTTGTTCAAACTGGCACAAAATTTGAAGCAAGTGCTGTTTTCAACCTGCCAGATGTCATATTTGGTAAAAGAAATATGGGATAATCAATTTTAAAGTCTCCAGGGACTTCGTATACTGTGAAATTTATGGAAGTAAAAGTCACTATTGAGGCAGAAGGATCCAGAACAGAAGAAGTAAAGTTGTGCACTGAGCCACAGACACTTTTTTCATGAAATATGGACCCAATATTTCTAAGACTGTTTGTAGTCAGGATCAAGAGTGGAGGTGTCATCTGCATGACCACTTCAGACACTGGGATGTAATAGGGGTTCACCGGGTGTCTACTCCCCAGAAGGGGCTGCTGTACCTGTAAAGAAATGGTGATGGGAATTTGAGCTGATAGTCAAGCCTTAGCGAATGGGAAATACTATTCTGAAATAATGAAGGAAGACACACCATGTTCTTACCCTGGGGGCTGGGAAAGACCTCATGGTGAGTCAGGAACTCACCCTTTAGCTGGATGGATACAACGTGTTTGTTCATGGTAGGAGAGCTCATGCCTTTGAAGTGGCATGATGGGCAGCTCTGAAATGACGTCTCACATGGCTCCTGGGGGATGCACCTCAAATTTATCAAAAAATGAGGAACCACTAGAAACTGAGAGAACTATTTTCTTCTAGCGTCTTTAGTCCCTGGTGGGGAAAATTCCCCTCTTAGCCTCAACAGCTGAAACTGTGGAGAGGTGATAAATAGAGCTGAGAGTGATGTGTTTTGCTTTAATGGTCACCTTTAATGGTGACAGAATAGAGTTTTTGGGTGTAAGAATAACCAGTAACTAAACAGCAACCAATAACTAAACAGCAGCACACAATATACTATCAGGGATGGTCATTGAGAAGACGAAGAGTATTCAAGTCTGGGTATCCATAAAGCCTGAAGTTACACATACTTTGAAATATGGGCACGCATTTAAATCTGTAAAAGATAAAGCCAATTTTTTTGTTAAATAAAAACCTGATTTTAAAGAAAAACATCTTTGCTGAATGTTGGGATAATTATTAAAAATACTTTGCTTTATAAAGATATAATCCCAGGAGAGCTGTCACAAGCACTACAGTTAGGATAGATCCATTTTTAAAAAAACATGAAAAGGTTATTTTTGTTATAAAACTGCTCATCCTTTTAGTACTTGACATAAACTACTGGAGACACAAAGTGGATAGAAAGGAATCGTCTGTCATACAGTCTCTGTCCAGTGAGGGTTTGAACATGACAATCTGACTTCCAAGCCCTGTATCTTAACTACTATTTTATATTACAGGTTTGTTTTGAAGATTAAATAAGATAATAAGAGTGCACTGTAACATTCTACACAAGTAAAATATCATTAGCTGATAAAGCCAATGCCTGTGCATTTCCTTAAATATCTATGTCCAAGTATTCATCGAGAACATCAAAATGCTTTTATCCTTATGTCGCTAGTCTTGGCAATAGACATTTTCACAAATTCACTTTAGATATACAAATCTAAACATGTTCTGTACACACATTTTACATGAGAGGAGAGTATTAATAAAATAAATACTGAAGTCAGAAATATTGCATGAGCATTCCACCTTAGCCAGGAGCCTTTTGTACCTATTTTTCAGGAAGATAATTTTTAAGAAACTGAAAGAGTAGATGGCAAACGATGGCTGGCTCGCTGACTCATTGCTTTAACTTGCTTTGGTGGCTGCTGCTTCTGTCTTTTCTGTGTTTAAGGGGAAGATATACCTGGCAAATTTCTCTAATGTGCTTTGCAGTACTTGGAAAAAATGACATCTTCACATAATGTCAAAGAAAAAACAGCATCACTCAGCCTTTTTGTACAATTAAGGATAATTCTATGTAAGTGGAAGAAGGTGAGGGCGAAATAGAATGTTCAGCGGGTCATCTCTCTATAAAGTGTTTAATACTGAGACATTTTGGGTGTCCATGCTGTGCTTCAAGCTGTTGAGGATTTCAAGCTTGCCTACTTATTTATTATAAACATTTAAAGCTGAGACCTTCACAAAAGGCCACAATTAG
The DNA here is from genome assembly GCF_041296235.1 of Equus asinus. NCBI lineage: Eukaryota > Metazoa > Chordata > Mammalia > Perissodactyla > Equidae > Equus > Equus asinus. The sequence continues at coordinate 74,228,426 of NC_091800.1, forward strand.
CAGTGAGTGCATTCACACAAAGAAAATGTATTTGAATGAGATGTCTCTACTGTTAGATGGGTTGTCAGCAGAATTGTCAAAAAGGATATTTGTACTTCTCTGCAAGTCGTTTGGCTTTGACAATCAAGAAAATGAAGACTCCTATAGTAGGGGTGTGCACCTAAATGGCACTTTTACCAATTTCGTGAACACTTTTTGAGTGCCTATTGTATACTAGATGTGTATGTCTTTGAAGAGCTCATAGTCTAGCAGAAGATATAAACAAGAGAATAAATGTTTAGAGTACAATGTGATGAAATATTTGGGAGAAAGGCGTTCTATATGCCCTGGGGACTCTAAGTAGATTGTGGCTAACTCTGCCTGGAGGATTTAGGGGAGTAACAACGACTAAAACAATGAATATTAAAAAAATAAGATTTATTAATATTCATTATTTTGTTCAGTCTTTATAGAGTGTTTTAGTATATTTCAGGCACTGTATTTGATGCTGGGAATACACTGGTGACAAAACATAATAGGGCCAAGAATGGCAGAAGGTCTGAGACTTTTACCCTCCTTGCAAGCTAACTAGTTAGCCTGGCAGTTTCACGGCTGCTGATAGAAGACATGAGGTTCCTAGGTCAGAGACAAAGGACTTTATTTATTACTCATGGCATAATGGGGCAGCACAAGCTTCATGTTCATATCGGTTCTTTTTGCTTCCCAAATTCTATGGGAGAATTGCAGTATAGGTCCAGATGGATGCTGTGCACATAGGTGTGAATTCATATTTTTTGCTTCTTGAGCAAATTTTACTAATTTATACTTTATCTCAAAATTACTTCTTGCATTAAAGTTTTCAAATTTTGTTTCCATTTAACTATTATAAAGTTATTTATTGTTAGTGAAAAAGAAGTTTTACTTTGTATTTACTTTTTATTTTCAACAATAATTTTACTATATCATGTGACAGTCTTTTCTTCATAAACACCTGAGTTTTACCTTTTCTTTGGTTAGATTTTAAATAATGTATTATTAAATTTATTATTTAACCTTTTAAATTATAAACAATTTACTTTTTTTGTATTTTCTTCCAGTGCTTTTATTAAAGCTTCGTGTTATTCTTTTTTTTGCTTTTTAAAATTAGAGCTTAATTTACTTCCATTCTTTTGTTTTTAATTCATAATTGTTTAACACTGTGGATCTCATTGCATAGTGATTTATTAGCAGATATATTAGGCCAGAAAGGATGCATGAAATATCTGGCAGACATTTATGTACCCAGACAGAGAAGTTTGGACCTCTGAGTGCTTAGGATGGCATTTCTCTCCCGTCCTTTGCCCTGATGAGTAGGCTTTTGTGATCAGGGAAATGACCTGCTTCTTTGCCCAGAAAGGTAATTCTCAGTAAAAGATGATAAACAGGGATAAAATAAGTACATTAAAAAATGGTGATGTATAAAATATTTTTATTCTTGTACTTTATGTAAAATGCAAAACAAATAGATCATTCTTGTAAAGTGGAATACAATAGTGTATAAAGGAAAAAAGTGAGAGTTCCCCCAGTGTCCCCACACTCACAGCCGTAAACCGTATTCTTAATTCTGTTACCTCCCATGGCCATCTGTGATGCCAACAAAAGGTCTGATCTCAGGGCTTTCTCTCGGCCTGAAGAACCATCAGTAGCTGACTTTACCATTCTTTTCCTGCTTGCTAACACTCAGAAGTAACTATACCACTGCTTTATCCAACCGCTGAACACACAGACAAGGGCACTTTCGGGTAGCAGCTTTCCAGTTCTTTAGAAACTATTAAACTGATGACAGAGAACAAACTGAACTTGCTGGTAGTAGGTCTGTAGATTTGAAAGTTGTTTCGGCAGCAGAACACCAGTGTCTGAGTTCCCTTTTTTGGCTGCATGTCAGCCCCAGGATGACAGTGCAGTAGTGACATGAGAGAGTTCTATTAGCAAGAGGCTTAGCTACTTCTGAAGAGGTAGGTTTTCCTACCAAGTGAATATTCTTTTGATGATGGGCCTACTGCAATGTGCTCAACAAGGAACTAACCTAAGGACATTTGAGAATACTTCAGCTGTCCTAAAATGCACTGCTGAGCTAAACAAGACATTCCTGATGTGTTGAATTTTACTCCTTGGTTTGATTCAGGGCAAAATACCAGGAGGCATAACTTTCTACTTTTATAGAGCATCTGTGACATTGAAGATAGAAGAAATGTTAAACTTATTCGATTGTTAAAGACGAAACTAAACTATTCAACTATAATGCCATATTTTCTTCATTTTGGGGTAAATTTCTAGAGTCATGTGTGTCAGAATAGCAATGGGATTTTGATAGTAGGCATTTTTTTCCATGGCAACTGTGAAACACCACGTGCAGCGGGATATTGGGATACTTGGAAGATGTGGCAAGTATTTAGAGTGAAGTAGCAGGTTCATCAATGGGCAGGCAGTGTGGGGTTGGATGGGCAGTGCCCGAGGTGTCGCTGCTTTGCCTCCACGCCCACTACCTGCTCTGCCTGCAGGCTCCACAATATTTGCAACCCAGGAGAGGTTCCTGACTGCTGAGGAAACACAAGAGACTCTATCTGAGATAAATTTTGCTTCAGGCTCAAGGTCTCCCTTTTTTTGGCCCATGGCTTGCATTTGATTTCTGATTTCCGTTGACTTGTGTGACATGTGGGATTCTCGTCTCCTGAGATCTCTCTTGACTGTGAGCAGATTACCCAGAGTAACATGAAAACATGGTAGGTTTCCAATTTCTAAGGATCATGGATTTTAAAAACGATGATTTGTTTGTTCAGTAGAGATCAGGGTTTGAAGGTGTCATTGGGAGAACTAAGCGTTTCTGCACGAGGCAAGGAAACATGAAGACACCGGGAAGATCTGGGAGAGAGGGGCCTACCTGGGTCGGGAAAGAGGAACTAACGGAAGCCTGGTTGCTGAAGGATATGTTTAGAGTATGCCCTCTCCACGTCCCAGTGAGTCTTCCCACACAACATACGGAGTTAACCCTTTTCCTTCTAACCTCATGCAATCTTTAAGCAGACATTTGTTTCTCATCAATCTGTTGTGAAGTGAATGCTATGTGCTTATTTTCTGCTTTACCCACGAGAAGTTCCATGAGGAAAGAAGAATGGCCTGTTCTATTCTCTGCTTTGACCCCAACACCAAAGACAGTGCTTGGCACAGAGTGGGCACCCACGAAATACTTGCTGAACAAATAAATGACATTTATTTAGAAATAAATTATTTTGCTTTTATGATTGTGTTGAACAGATAAATTATTTTCCCTTATTTATCATCCCACTTCAAATAGTATCTTTTTCTAGTACACATGCTTTAAAAATTTTTGCTTATGACAAAAAATATAAAAATTCTTCAATATTTTTAAAATACAGACAAATATGCGGCAGGGGAAGCACAATTTCATCTACCTTAGGAAACCACTAGTTCTTTTCCATACTTCTGTCTAGTCATCTTTATGTATGTTTTCATAGAGCTGATGTTAACTACAGCATCAGTCCTTCAATGAGCTCTAGCTAGTGTTTTAAGGAAGCATGGATCTAGCAAGCTCCCAGAACCACTGGCACAACTACACTTTTGGAAATAACTTCCCATTGATCCTATTCTCTTCCAAATCTGCTTTCTCAAACTTAGGTCATGTGTGAGGCATTGCTTGCAAGGGAGTCTGGGAAATGTAGTTTTTAACACACCAAACTCTTTACTGTGTTGGTCCTTGTACTTTTATTCTGTTTGTCTAGAATGCTCTTCCTGCTGCTGTTCACAAAAATGATCCATTGACATATTTCAACCTGCGTGGTGACTTACACCGTGGCCTCTCCCAGTTTCTCTATCCCACCATTCAGTTCATTTTTCTTTGTAGCACCTCTGACAATCTGTAACTAGTCATTGGTGTCCCTTGGCTCTCTCCTCCACTAGAATGTAAGCTCCATGAGGGCAGGAACTTTGTCTCATTCGCAACTCTAGCCATAGTACCTTGCACTTTGCCAGAGCTTTGCATATTTTATACAGGTCTGGAACATCTTACATTTGCCAAACTGCTTTATAAGAATACTGTTTCAGGGGGCCGGCCCCATGGCCAAGTGGTTAAGTTCGAGCACTCTGCTTTGGCGACCCAGGGTTTCACCAGTTTGAATCCTGGGCACCAACATGGCACTACTCATCAAGCCATGCTGAGGTGGCATCGCACATGCCACAACTAGAAGGACTCACAACTAAAAATACACAACTATGTACTGGGGGGCTTTGGGGAGAAAAAGAAAAAATAAAATCTTAAAAAAAAAGAGTACTGTTTCAGCTCGCTTTTCTGATAACAATGAAATCCATCTTATCCATCTTATCATATCACCACTGAAATGGAATCTTTTCATGATTAAACCTTTGCTCATCTTTTCCCACTGAAGTTTAGAGGTTTTTTTCCCCTCTTTTAATTACCTATAAAGTTTTAGTGTATTATGGATATTCATTCTTGGCCATATTTTTTGAAATAAAATTTACATTATTGTGTTCTATGCTGACATTTTAAATGTCTATGTAGTCAAACTAATTGATTCTTTCCTTTGTGATTTCTTTCATTGTTAAGAAAGTCATCATCCAGACACCAGATGAATTTTTATTTTGAATTCTTTGATGTTTTCAATATTTCCACCCTTTGAGATACTTCCTTTATCAAATTTATTTTTACTAACTATATTTTAAGAATCTTTTGATCTTTATCAAATTTGAAGCTGGTTCATTTTAGTAGGTAATAGAAAACGTTGGCTCAGAAACCAAACGTAAATCACAGACAAAAAAGAAAGACTGTGAAACTAAAGTGTTTGCATCTTATATATTTGTCTCTTCTTGTACCAGTATTGAGCAATTCTGAAAATCACCTTCAAACACTCATCCCTCTTTTAGCTGTTTTCCACAAATATACATTAATTTTATGTCCATGTTCTAAGTGGAGCAATGCCATCAAACCTGGTTTGCTTAGCACAATGTTGTGATTCTTTCAATGTCAATTATTATTGGAGAGTATTATTATTATTGGATAAGGTTTATACATGGTCCTAATTGTAGGTTTGAAACTGGTCGCAGTGACTTCCCACCGGCGAGGATGAATGGGGGAAAAGTTGATTTTGGCAACGCAGGAGGCCAGCGGTCCTCAGAGTCCGACTGGGGAGGGAATGGAAATGATGTGCACTCCTGTAATTCCGTTAAAGTGCCCACATATCAGCTGAAGCCCTTAGACTAATTTCTTTGAAAAGCACTCTCTCAAATTTCCTGTGGCTAACTTCAGGTCAAAAATAAAATCACCAATGTTTTATAACTGTGGTTAGTTACTATAATAATTAATTTAACAATGTGCCTGCCTAGACATAGATTAGGCAGTGACCTTGAAAGAATGAAGAATACTACAAAAATTAAATCTGCTCTATGCTGATTTCTTAGTCTTCCTCATTTACTGGCTTTTTTTCTTTTTTTTGAATAGTCATTCTCTTTTACTCCATTTTGAAAAAACTCCAGGAATAGAATGAGAGATGATTTTAATTTGCAGAAACTATGTGTTTATGTATTTGGGCATTATAAATGAGAACTCTGACAGGAAGTTCAGAATTGAGTGTCGAGGAAGAGTAATTGAGTGTACAGTAGTGTGGTAAACACACCTTAAGGAAACCCCCAGTGAGTCACACCCTTGTATAATCCATTCCCCTTGAGTGGAATCAGGGAGTCGCCTTTAACTGGTAGAATATTGCAAAAGTGATGGAAGGTCACTCCAATGACTGTTATATGGCAAAGGTGAAAGATTTTGCTGATGTATTTAGTTCCTAGTCTGTTGTCTCTGAGCCAATCAAAGGGAGATTATTCTAAGTGGAATTGGCCGAATCAAGTGAGTCCTTTAAAGGGAGGTCCCAGCCTTCCCTGAAGGGAAGCAGAGCTCTCTCCCTCCTTCAGTTGCTTTGAAGAAGGAAGAGTCATAAATCCTACAGCCACAAAGAAATGAATTTCACCAGCAACCCGAGGGAGCTTGCAGGTGGATCCTTTCCTATTTGAGCCACCAGATGAGAACACAGCCAGACATGCACCTTTGTGTCAGCCTTCTGAAGCTCTGATCAGAGAACTCAGCTAAGCTACGTCCGGACTTCTGATCTATAGAAACTGTGAGATAATAAATACGTGTTGCTTTATGCCTCTCAGTTGTTATGCTGTAACAGAAAACTAAAACAAGGAGTCTCCTTGACTGCATCAGCTAAGGGAAGGAGAATGCTTTCTCTCAGAAACACCAAAATATGCACTTCCTCTCTCAGACTGAAGATTAATTTGAAAGTTGCCATTCTAATTTGAAATTATGTCCATACTGGAAGAAATGGTCTGGTACTTTCTGCTTTCTTTGTGTACCCTTTTTATTAAGGGATGCTGATAAAAATATCAAAGGGAGTATTCTTGGGGCTGGCTCCGTGGCTGAGTGTTTATGTTTATGTGCTCTGCTTTGGCAGCCCGGGGTTCACCAGTTCAGATCCTGGGTGTGGACATAGACCGCTCATCAAGCATGTGGCGGCATTCCACGTAGAAGAACTAGAATGACTTACCACAAGGATATACAACTATGTACTGGGGCTTTGGGGAGGGAAAAAAAAAAAAAGGAAGATTGTCAACAGATGTTACCTCAGGGCCAATCTTCCTCACCAAAAAAAAAAAAGCACCCTTAAAAAAAAGACACAACTAGAAGGACCTGCAGCTAGAATATACAACTATTTACTGGGATGCTTTGGGGAGAAGAGAAAAAAAAGGATTGGCAATAGATGTTGACTCAGGTACCAACCTTTAGGGAAAAAAAAGAGTATTCTTGAAATAATGCCCCCTCAGACTAATAGTAGTGCTTATTCTTGTGAGTTTTGAGTTTTCCTACAATCCTACCACTCTTCTGATTTTGTCTATTCTCATTTAAGTCCTTTTCCTTCTAAGGTCAAGTGGACACTCCTTTTCCACTTGCCACTGTGTTTGATCAGCTGATCTCCTTTTCACGATGTTATTAGTACCTTGTCTGTGCCGAGGGATTCTGCATCTCACTTGGCCAGGATGCTTATTTCAGCTGGATTCCTCTTTCCATTCTCATTCTGGGTCCACCCTTGCCCCTTTATCACTGCCTCTTTCCCATGTCCCTCAGCATCCAAGAAATTTCTGTCTCCTTTCCTCCTTAAGATTTGCCTCCATGTAAGAATTTCCATTTCCTGCTTGACAAGTTTCAAATTTAGAAATGTGGAGTTTAAGCCTGTTCCTTTGTGAGATTCGTGTTTCGTGTTTATTTTCCTTGGAAAGAAGTGAACAAAGGTACATGCAACTTTGAGTGCGCATGAGGTTTTTCATCGTCGTTGGGTACAGATCACATATAAATATCTCACCTGAGCTCTAGAATTGTGGCACTACTATTCAAAGGTTGTGAGTGACCATGAAGACCATTCCCACAGATGGGTGATCCTTTGAGAACCAGAAGCATTGCAGGGAAAGTTGGCTATTCTTTGACCAAAGGATGCCTGCTATAGACTGAATGTTTGTGTCCCTCCAAATTCACATGTTGAAATCCTAATCCCCTAAGCGACAGTATTAGGAGGTGGGGCCTTTGGGAGGTGGTTAGGTCATGAGGGTGGAGCCTTCATGAATGGGATTAGTGCCCATAAAAGAGACAACTTTTTCCTTGCACCATATGAGGCCACAGCAAAGCGACAGCCTTCTATCAACCAGGAAGTGGGTCCTTTCCAGATACCAAATCTGTTGGCACCTTGATCTTGGACTTTTCAACCTCCAGAAATGTAAGAAATAAATTTGTATTGTTTATAAGCCACTCAGTCTGTGGGATTCTGTTACAGAAGCCTGAACAGACTAAGACAGCCTCTTTTGTGCTCTGAAGTACATGGCTTCTCATCTGCGATTGCCTTCCCTCACGTGGATCTGTGTGCCAAAGTCTCCACCAGTTCCCGCATCTGTGCCTCATTCCCTGAAGCTGGGATTCAGAATATATTACAAGGATTGCGTGGGTCTTTCCTGTACCAGGACATAGCAGTGGCTTGGTGTCCTGCCCATTTGTGTGGCAGGAAATACTTTTATTTGTGCTGGTGAATACATTTTTGTCTGGGACTTCTTCCTTCCCTAAAAATCTTGCATTCTTTCACAAAACAAACATGTCATGAGTAATTATGATATTCCAAGGAGTGTCCAGAGGGCTATGGAGGGTATAAAGATGAAAAAGAGTTGCCTTTCCCCTCCCAGGTGTAACAATTATGACATATACTGGGAAGGTGATACTGATGTCTGGTGGGTACACATCCTCTGTGGCATAAGGTTCATACTCAGTAAGATTTACTAAATCAGAATTTCTGGGTGTGGAGCCTGGGGATCCAAAATGCCTCCCACGTGTTTTTTGTGCACACTGAAGTTTAAGAACCGTATTATCTGGTCCCAAAATAATGTTGCTGCTGTGCTGCTGCTAAGATAAAATATCAGAAATTCCTCCAATTTCTTATTATGTCTTTAGTAATAGACATATTATTATTTAAAAGAGAAAAGAGAAATCATATACTCCTTAAAATTATTTTTATTAATCAAAATTAGCATTTAGGTTAGGGTTAGACTTCCTGTACCTTTATAATTCTCTTGTAAGTCTAAAGCTTTTAATATGGTCTTTCACAATCATACTTCAGATGAATGGAGAACCATTGATCCTGTGAAATCAGGTTCTGAAATTGACCTACAAGGAATGAATTCTTCGTGAGGATGTGTTATTCACATCTGCAGTAATTATTTTGGACTAATAAATATTCTAGATTAAAACAATCTTGGGAAATATCTCACATGCAATACTTCCTGACTTAATAATGACTAATGTATATTAACTTCCTTTTTGGTGATAATTCGGAATGAGGCACTGCCCTGAGTCTGTGCAGATGTGAATATATAGCATTCATGTGTCTCATGTTTTAATTTAATCACATGAAATTAATACCCTAAATTAATACTTTCTGAATTATTAATTGTTGCTTTGTATTGTGACATTTTAAACATTTCTAATGTTTAACACATGTTCTGTGTTTTCATGGGATGATGTATAAATGAGGAAACGTCCTAAAAGTAGAAGTGAAATAGCCTATATCTAAGTATTCCATCCTACACATCCCCGTCTTTTTGCATTATAGGAAGAAGTGTGTTGTTTGGTTTATATAAACTTTATAATTAAATATACATTTATTGCTGAATTGGAGATAAAGGGGAAATTTGAAAATAATCAAAATGTTATCAACATCTGTTAAAAACTTGCTAAGTTTAGTTTCATCATTAAAATTACCATGACTTAATATTCTCCAGTGAATAAATGTCTCCTTTGGAAAAAACTAATAACTTTTAAAGCACATTAACTCTTCTAGGTCACCAAGGTGCTATTTAATGAGTCACATCTAATTACTTTTTTTTTAGTTAGGAATCATTTTTAGGAGTTAATTTCCTAAAGTCTTTCATTTCTTCTTTTGATATCATTTGTGTAATGAGAGGTACATATTTATAAGTGATGATAAGTATAAAAACAAACTAATTATATCTATGAATAATTATATCTGTTAATATTATGAAATTTCAACTTTCCCCCCGGCTGTTTAAAATCACCTGCATTTAATATCTGAATTTCAATTCCTTCGATATCCCTTTTACATGAGAGTTTAACATGGAGTCTAAAATAACCACTGAAAATGTTGCCTTAAAAACTTGAAGACGTGTGAATGTGGTGTGTGCATACCCTCAGGTATCTGAACTTGGGTAACTTTAGCTCCTTCCATCCATCTTTGCTCCTGATACCCCAGGCTATGGGAAGCTGGGCTGTGCTAATGAGCACTCGGATACTGGCCACCAGAGGGCTCCCATATTCCTTCCATTTAAGTATAAAAATACAAAATGCAACTAACATCAAGTTCACCACCAAATAAAAAGTATTGTATTGTAGTTATTTATGGTATAGTCATCTACAGAGAAAAATGTTCTAAACCCGCTGTTTTCTTATGCAGAATGCTTTGAGTGAACAAACTTGAGAAACTGAACACCTCCATTGAACACCTCCGTTAAAACAAAGTGATTAAAACATGTGGTTGGTTTGGTTTTGGTTTCTGGAGACCGTGGTACAGACATAAACAGTAATTAATACTCAATGATTCCCATTTAAAAAATATTGACATTAGTTCATTTGGGTATAAATCCTTTATATATTTATGAATGATATAAAATATAACTGATTCTAGTCGTTGGAGTACAGTTTTTTTAATCACAAGCTAGCTTCTAGATTATTCTGAAATAAAAGTCTGGATGTTTTTGTTAGCCCAGCTTTTGATATAACACAAAACGTTAAAAAACAAAATGGTAGGATTTCTTTGGATGGGTGTCGGTGGTAAGAGGAATAATGTCATAAGCTACGGGTATTTCCACTGGAGAAGAAGGAAAGAGTTACTTCCTTTGTGGGTCTTTCCATGGGTTCTTTTTGAATTGTGTTATCTGAAAACCAGTCCCAGGACCTGAGCTTGCCAGGGTAACTCTAAGAGTTTCTAGAAGCAACACAGGCATTTGCCATTTTTCTCTTTTCTTTTATTTATGGTCATTTGTCTAGCTTTGATAACCCAGGTGGCATCCATTGAGTTTATGTATGCAGACATGTTTCTGCCTTGGGATAGAGGGTAGGGTCAGCAATTAATGGAAATGTTATAATTCATAGCAGAACAAACTTTGAAAACAGCATCTTTGGACACTCTTTGAATCTAGGTGAAACTCTTCAGATGAGTCATCAGATGGATCTTCTTTGTGATGTTTTTAAACCACAATTCATTTATCATCAGTAACTGAAAATGCTATTTAACCATTCTACCTTTTTCAATTACTTTTTTTCTAGAATACGTTACTTATTATTTCTGCACTTAAATGTGCATCAAAGAGAATAACAACATGGAGGGCCTGATTAACTCAATTATACACCCACATCTAGATGCTGTCTTTTTGCCTGTAAGACTGAAATATTGTGTTACAGAAGAAAATAAAACAATCTGTTCCTGCTTTTATCCATTATGTTCTGCTAGTCTAAGAATTATTTTGCTTTTCCTTTACAGAAAGAGAATAAAAAAATAGAGCTAATTTTGGTTTATCTTGTATTTATTGAAATAGTTTTAAAGCAATGTTTTGAATTCTGTTTTAATCTGTGTTTTTCAAATGACATTTCTTAATGTGGGCTTTCTCTGAATCCTCCTCTATCCCAGCCATTGCTTTCTATCTGTAAGACAATGGTGATTACAAACACCCTAATCCTTAGGCTGAGATCACATCTGTGTCTAAAGGAAATGTGGATATGAGGTTATCAGAGTGTAAAATCTGTTTTGGAAGTTCAAGTAGAGTTGGTTATAGTTACATCCACACAGTAATAAGTCTAGTCCAGCTCATCCCCATGACTGGCCAGATTTAGATTTGACTCCATTTCTGCTCAAGGAAATCCACAACATTGCAACTGGTAATTAACTACCTTTTAACACCATCACTAATCTCTAGTTCAAAATATGCACAAGTGAAAGAGAAGATTGAAAAAAAATTGCCAATTTTGATAGTGACTGGATGTCACCGTAGCCCAGAAGCTAATTATATTATGTTTTATGTTCTTCATGGAAGTCTTTGAATTGAAAGTCAAGAAAAGTTTTCTGAGTTAGATTTTGTTCAGGAGGGTCTTGGCAATTTAGTTGTCATACTATTTCTAAGTTTCTGTTATCTAGAAATAAAAATATCTGGAAATATTTTAATTAATATGTCCTAACAATTTTATGTAAAGTGATGTTTCCTACATTTCCTGAATAATTACTTCATTTCTGAACCTCAGTATGTTTAGATACTGCTCCATTGCATTTACCATTTAGGAAGAAAGTTTCTTCCTAGTTAGACTATGTAAAATCGAATTGGCATAAAATGAACTTTGGCTCAAAAGCTTCTCCTGACATTTATTTGCAAAGGTTTCTATGGCCAACATTCCTGCAGCTGAGGTGACATTAAGCCTGGTTGGTCACCAGGGAGAAATGTGGCGTTTCTCTTCAATTATTCTGGGTGTGAGAAGAAAGGAACTACTTGAGGATGTGCCAACCTTGATTTGCCTCCCTCTGCCCCTAGCCATACTTGATATTTATATTGCAGGCAAAAGACCAAAAAACTGAATTCCCAGCACAGGGAGATAGTGATCAGGGAGAAAACCTGCATTGCCCAGCTCTTAAAACCTACTTAAGTACCTATTCCTAAAGCCACTAATGGTACCCAGAGGCCTTCCTTTCTCAAGCTCTTGATGCATATCATTCTTTTCCCAGGATGTTGAGATCTCTTTAAAATACATAGATATATAAACATTATCTTAGAATACTGATGCTCAGTCTTGGCTGTACATGGCAATCACCTGGATGTGCTTTTTAATTCCTAACACTCAGGCTGCATGACAGACCAGCTAAATCAGAATGTCTCTGCTGTTGGAACCAGGCATCAGTTTTTTTAAGCCTCCAGGTGACTACAATATGGAACCAAATTTGAGAATCACTGTCTTATAAACCAACAACCCCAAATGATATCATAATCATAGATCCTGACATATGTAGTGGATGAAGATCTTAGTCTACAGGTCCAGATGTTCCAGATATACGGGTTATTTTCTTATAACCTAATCTAATTTCGATTGTGAATTGCACACTCCAACTTATATAATTCAGCCAGTGTGGTGGAGTTTATCTTGGCCAATTTAGGATTCTTTTTTTCCGTAGAACTGCAAGTGAGTTCCAAGGGGCTTACATGGTACTCAAGCATTTGGGCGTGGGATTGGAAAGGGCTCAGTTCTAGGCCACTACCTATCTGCACTAGCCTTGCTGAAATGCACACCAGCATGTCTGTCCCATGATGGGCCAGTGGTCCCTGGGTCCCTGTGGCACCACATTTCCACTCTGTTCCATCCCACCTGAAAGGCCCTCTCTTTCTCCCATGCTATGTCATGGCGTGAGGCACTGAGGTGAGCTGGCTTGAGTCTGCCCTAAAGCATCATCGACATTTCCTCTTTTCCCAGTCTTCCCCTCACTTGGGAAAATGGCTACGTGTTAGCTGTTTATAAAAGACTTACTGTGATGTTGAATGTAAATATTAAGAAAGGAACCAATGTTAAACCGGAACTTCTGGTCAGCAAAACCAGTGTCTCCTCTTCTTCTTTAGGCAAAAACTGTAAACTCCTTTTTAGTTTATAAGGAACCATAAAATTATGCCTTTTGTCTTGAAGCAACATTTTTAACATGGGATAGTTTGATTAAAAATTATCATTAAGAATTATATTAATATAAATATTCATCTCCAAATTATTTTTCTAGATACATTTAATTTGTCTTTGTCTTCCTCAGATGCTTTTGTCATCTGTCTAAACTGTATGAATCACCTTTAAAATCATATCAACCGGTGGTGCCACCTCCAAGGGAAGAGGCCAGAATTGTCTTAATCCTATTAGTGCCACCTCTCTTGTCCTTCAGAACCTCTCCTAATTGTGGATTTGGATTAATTATTTCATTTGAGTGAGCATTTGAAGCTGATTCAAGGGGAGAGCAAGAACAGTTTATTGATTAATAACATTACAGAGTACATTTCTCAGTTCGTCTAACTTAGGGAGCCTCTAGGCTCTGTATAACCTTGGCCTTAAGAAATATGATTCTCACTTACAAAGTTCAAGTCAAATACTCAAAGCATTTATGTTACTATTACTGTAACAACAATCTCCATTAATTGTGGGCTTATTATGTGTTGGACACCGTGTTCATACCTTATAAACATCGTCTTGTTTAATTTGATAATCTCCGTTTTGCAGATGAGGAAACTGCTGAATCACTTGTCCATGTTCACTCTGCTAGTTAATTGCAGTTAGGACTTGCTTCATGCTCTTAAACTTTATACTTAGACCTACTAATTGAAGGCACTTCTTGAGGTTTGAAATTGATTATTGTAAACACACACACAATAAAATACTCTTTTTTCTAGCAGGTACTAAACTTAGAAAATAAAATTAGTGGCATGCACTAAAAATAAATAAGTTAAATTCATAATGGTATATCAAGAGAGGCTTGGAAATATCTTGGGAATAAACTTTTTGAAGATAATGTGATAGATGCTACCCAGGCCTCCACAAAAAGTTTCTTGATACCCATGTCTGATACAGGGTACTTTGCTGAGGGGTCTGTGGTCTAAGCCAGAGCTGCTTGATAGAGCAATATGCAGTGATGGAAGCATTCTTCATTTGTCCTGACCGATATGTTAGCCCACTGAACTTCCTCCGTCTGTCCCTCCCTCCTTCCCTTCCTTCCTTCTTTCTTTTGAATAAAGAGAATAAATACAAACTTTGGAGTCAGACAAACAAAAGCTTAATTCCTAGTAATAATCTGAGTAAATAACTGAGGTTTTCCTTCCTAAATGCAAACAGTAACACCTACTTATATGGTTATTTTTAGGATTAAGGGGATGATCCATGTAAAGTATCCAGTAGCATTCCTGCTATAAATCATCTATTGATGATGGTCGTACTGATGCTAATGACGTATCCATTCAGCAGATGAGATGAAAGTGTCGTCAATGTCTCCTGTGCTAAATCATGTATTTCCTCATTAACGTAGTAAAATCTCACATGCCATTGAAGCCATGTGTGTATACTGTGGTTTGTAGTATGGAGCAGTTTATCATCTGTGAGCATGTACGTGTGCTTTTCAAGGTAAGGTTGAAGTATTTGGCTTATTTTACTAATGATAACATCAAAACCTAGCAAGAGAGAGATTTACTGCAGATCTCATAGAAGTTTCCCTCAAATTCCCAGCTTCTGTTTCCATCTACTTTTCTTTCTGCTCTATCATATTGCCTCTGAAAAAATAATATGAAAGACTCTAAGACTCAATGAAAAATATAAATGTTTGTGGGACTTCATTAAAACTTTTCAATATGAATGAAAACAATAATCTGTTAGAATCTTGGTTTAGTATGATCAAAATTCCAGATGAAAGGATCTTTCAGTAATATCTCTCTTTTTTAAAAGACCATTAGCAGTGCTTTTTAGAGGGCAGCATTTATTTTGTTTAATCTTGCAACTGGAAAGTTCCAGCCTAAGGTCTTGAAGTGGGTGTAACAGTGGAAATGGTAGAGGAAATCCACTGTTCTTAAGGGATAAAAATTAGAGAAGTGATCTTTTGGTGAGGAAAGATGCCAAGTCGTGTATCAACTTTCATCTCCCACCATTATCACAGCTCCATGGAGAAGATGGCATCTAATCATGTTTTTGAAGGATAATCATTGTTCTGTTCAGGGTGTCCTGCTGACTCCATGGAGATGCTAGCAGGATGTGAGAGAGACTGCCAGGCTGACTCACTGAAACCAAGGGATTTAGCAAATGGCAGGAAAGGAGAGCAAGTTTGAGCTGAGAATGCAAGTGATGTGCTGAGATACCAAAGCAAGAAGAGTAAAACCTGAGGATTGCGGGGTACCTCACACATCCATGGGGCTGGGGAAGGGAATGCAGAATGTTAGAGGCTAAGATGTGCTTCCAGTCAAACACATTGTTGTCCAGGGCTTGAGAAGGCGGTGGAAACGAGTGACAAGCAGGACAATGAAGTGGTGAACTCACTTCTTGTAGACTGCGGTGTTATAATCCTTTTGTATCTGACTGTTGTCTTCAATCAAAATGCCACTTGAGAGAGAGGATTTTAGCAGAAATAATATAAGGAAGGGTTACCAAATGAAGTGATGATAAAAAGTGCTGGAATGAAAAAATATTTACAAACTTTGGGTGGACTCCAAAGAACAGAACTTTGCTCATGTAGGAGCCATGTTTCTTGACCTCTCGCTTGAGGTAATATTGGAAATTATCGCTCATTCATTAGTTCATTCACTCTTTCTCTTACTCATTCATTTCCAGGCACTGTTCTAGAAGCGAGAGATGTAGCAGCAAATAGCAGTGGATAAAAATCTCTGCTTACATAGAACTTTCCTTGTAAGATGGGAAAAGAAGCAAAACATAAAGCATTTTCGATGGTGACAAATAATACAGAAAAATTAGATGGGGAAGGGGGATCAGGATAGTTCGGCTGAGGAAGCTGCAATTTTAAATAGGGTGGCCAGGAAAGGCCTGCAAATGTAAAAGACCTTGCCTTTGTATTCAAGGAAGAGAATGGAGACCAGTGTGGCTGGAATAGAGGGAGAGAGGGGGCGAGGAGCAGAGGACGACGTCAGAGGGGTGGTGGGTTGGGGCAGAGGATGTGGTAGAGACTCATGGGCCCACACCAGAGGACCCGGACAGAGGATAATTGCTCTGCCACCCACGGTGGCATCAGGAAGGCCTTTTTTCCCCTGGGAATGCAGAAGAGCTTCCCTGTCCTTTTCCCTGACATATTATCTACCCACAGTGAGCTCAAGTAAAATCATAGTCAAAACATTGAGCTGATTGCATCTGCCCCTCTAGACTAGTTCTTTTTCATCCTGAAAACTACACTAAAAAAAAAGACACTCCTACTATTCCATCCAGTTTACCTCCATTGTTCCATCTCTGGAGGTTATGATTTCTATTACTCCTAGCACATATCATGGAGGAATTTGAGTTCCGCTGTGGGACGCCGTTAAAGTGCTCTCAAAAGTGAGAAGAGATAAAGCTTCATCAGAGCCATGATTTAGGAAGGATTACATGGACAACTGCTTCATGGGAGGCAGAAAGATTAAGAGAAGGGAGACCAGTCAACCAGCTTTTTGAGTACGCTAAGAAAAATATGATGAGGCTTTTAAGTGGGACGTGGATGGAGGTTTATTCAGTCAGAAAATATTTATTAAGTATCTACTACATGCTAGTATCTACTATGACCCGTCTACATAGTTCTAGGTGCCAGGAACAAGTCAGGGCTCTTTGCACTCATATTTCACTTAAAGAAAATAACAAAAAGTCAGATTTGAGGAGCTTTAAACCCAGGAATTGAGGCAGACAAGTGGCAAAGAACAAGAGCAAAGTGTAGCAATGGCATAAAGTCTTAGAGTTACTGTCTTCAAAGGAAAAGAGAGTGGTTGGTTATATAGCTTCAGGCAAAATAGTGCCAGTTGGGGGCTGGCCCCATGGAGTTCACATGCTCCTCTTAGGTGACCCAGGGTTTGTGGGTCTTGATGCCTGGCACGAACCTCAGCAGTGCTCATCAAGCCATGCTGAGGCAGCATCCCACATACAAAATAGAGGACGATTGGCACAGGTGTTAGCTCAGGGCCAGTCTTCTTCACACAAACACACACAAAAATTAGTGCCAGTGGATGGTATCTCAAGACATAGTCATTTCTAGTCCAACGATTTCGCTTCAATTCATGCAGGGATTTTTCCCCCCCCCTTTTGTGTAAATTCAAAACATAAATGAAGTGGAAATAATGCTGTTTTAAGAAAATTCACTCTTTAGCTCCCTTTCCAGAGCATATCTATTCTGTGAAAGAAAAGTGATTGCCCATCCTAGCTTCTTTGTCCTTGAAATAAATATCTGGTTCTAGATCCAAGATTTCTTAGGAGAAGATTGTATTGCTGGAAGTGTTTCAGTAATCTATGAATGACCCTAAATTACCTGTTCAAAGGAAGAGAAGGCCAAGGCTTGGATGCAACGGAGTAGCCTTTTCATTCTTCCCATGACTTCCTCTCCTTGGCCAACCATCCCAGGCCTCTCTGTGAGAGCCCAACTCTCTGCCTTCCTGGCCAACCAAGTTGGCTTAGAGAATGTCCTGGAGCCTATGGCTTACCACCTGCTGCAGTGGAAGCTGAAAGTGTTTTTGCTAACTGAATGTCAAACTGATGAGATTTTGCTAGCTATCTAGCATATTTTGACAAAAATACCGTGTATCTCTTCTGACGGTGAACCTTCTGCTCTGGATTAATGCTAATCCAAGACTGCTTTTTTTCGTGTTAGAAAACCATAGACTTCTTACTAATGCTGGTGACTTCCGAAATGTCAAAAACTAAACACTTTACTTATTCACTAAAGGAGTATGCGTTGTTCATGTTCAGGGTTGCTTGTTTTTATTCTCTTGACAACACTTTGAACTTAAAATGGAAGCACATCAAATAGTTGTTAGAGTGTCTGTGACTGTAAAAAAAAAACAAAACCATGTGCTCATGTGTTGCTCCATGATAGTAATCTTCAATTTTCTCCCAGAACCAGTGTGCATCACTTCCTGTGATTCAGGACCAGATTGTGGGACGGACAGCCATTCCGCCCTGCCATGAGCAGTTGCTGTGTGGACCATGATGACTTTCCCAGAAGCTTTACTCATTGCTCCTCAGGGCAAGTCTGTTGTGGTAGAGGTGAAACGTGATGGCTGAGAATTATGGATCATAACCAAATGAGTTGTCGCTCCCTGATCTAATGTGGGTGAAAAAGAGAAGAAGGTGACAGAACTGTTTTTACTGCAGTTAAGTGTGATGAATCTATGCCTTTCTAATGAGATTAAGGAAAAAAAAACCAACTTATTTTCAGTTTTTTCACCACCTCTCCTGTGTACTGCGAGTTAAACAACAGTCTGTGGGAGTTATACAGCAGGGAGCAATTGTTCCCTTGCTGGAAAATCTCCCAATTAAAAGCAGAGCCTGTCTTTCAAAAAAATCTGTTAATACCATTGATGATATGCTTCAGGTTATGTATAATCCTCTCACGTTCCCCATATCATGATTTACTTTATAGAGGGAAAAATTCAGTTCTTTTACTGGTAAGAAATAGATTATAGAACTCAATGTTTTCTCACTCATTCTTTTTGCAATTATTCTTAAATCAACAAGTTAAAATATGACACTAAAGCATGATACCTAAAGTAGGGAATGTCAAAAAAATGAATCCATCTCATGTTTGGGAAGGATATGGATGGTCATTTGACCAACTGATTTGTTTGTATAGCTGTCATCACTGATGTAATTCTACATGTGTTTGTGAAATTACTTGATTGGTATTTGTCTCCTCTACTAAAGTGTAAGATACATGAAGACAGGAATCACAGATGTGCGAGCTCACCACTCGTTTCAGAGTACCTAACACAGCCCTTGGCTCCGAGTTGGCACTCCATTTGGATATTTGTTGAGTTAAAGAATGAATGAATGAACTGACTGCCTATAACTAGAGTTTTGCGCAATTTGTTTTTAAAGAGGTTGCCTAAACTTTTGTGAACACCTCTAGTGACAGAGAAAACCCTTCTTCACAAGGGTGCCCAATGCATTATAAACAGTTTTGGCTATTAGAAAGTTTTTTCCTTCATTGAGTTGAACTATGTTGATGTATAGACTTTACTATTCGAAAATAGAATATGGTATTGTGTAGAATAGAATGGCTGATAGTGCTAATGTCAAAAAAATGACTAAGGAAAGTCAAGTCATATGTTTCAAAGTACCTCAAGCTTTCTTTTATTTCTTTCCTTTTCTTTCTCCTTTTTTTAAAAAGTATTGGAATGAATTGGAGTTCCAGTTCATTATAGGAAGATATTTTATAAGAACATTATGTTGATTTTCAGAACTTTTGGAGGTATGGAGGATAAACTTTAAATGATAGCTGAGTCCGTTAAATTCAACTGAAATACCTAAACCATATATTTAGCTGTAATTGTTGATTTTTTTACAATTGTATACCAGTTTGTTCAAATCAGGTGTTTTCAATATCACTTCATGTAATTAGAAAGTGATGAAAAAAGTCACTGGGTAGGAAATAAACAGCTTCTTAAATGATAATATTTCAGGGCTCTGATATTTCCACTGCTCCACCACTGGACTGAAATTTCTTCTTGTAGCTTAAAGTCTGGTTTAAACTTTTCGTAATCATTCATATTCATTCACTTATTCTGTTGTTACATGTTTATCCAGGTCCTCCTATATTTTGAGGGGTTAAACATTGTGCTGTTTTTTTGTTTTTGTTTTGGTGAGGGAGATTGACCCTGAGCTAACGTCTGTTGCCAAGCTTCCTCTTTTTGCTTGAGGAAGATTTGCCCTGAACTAACATCTGTACTAATCTTCCTGTATTTTGTGTGTGAGTTGCTGCCACAGCATGGCTTGATGAGTGGTGTAGGTCCATATTCAGGATCTGAACCTGCAAATCCAGGCCACTGAAGAGGAGTGTGCCGAACTTAACCACTACACCACCGGGCCAGCACCAAGATTGTGCTGTTTTAAAGCAATACTCTGGAAGGAATAAAAATTAGCAGTTAATATCACATGAAGTCCAGCTCATTGAGTGGGTTTTCACAGAATTGGAAGGGTGACATGTGCACTGAAAAACAGGACCTGCTGGTGTCTGAACGTACCACACCCTTTCTTCACATAGTTTTGTTGAGAATATTCCTTATCTATTAAGTAATTTAGATGCTTTATTAGTGATTTGGACTTTTCTTGATGATTTCATAGTTTTAATTTGCTCTCAAAGATTCAAGACAAATATGGTGTACATTTTAAAATAGGGTAAACACCTCTATTTAAAGAACTAATCTTTCCAAATTATTCCTTAGAAGTCAGCTGTTTATTTGAAGAGATGTTAATTTTTAAAAAATTGATTTGGGTACCATTAAGTGAATTTTTAAAAACAAAAAGTAAATAAGTAAAATGAATCACTTGTAGTAATTCTCTACTTATCTAAAAAGCTAATTTCTATTATAAGAACATACAGAGAGTAAATATTCAGTACGTTATCTGACAAGGGATGTGTTTATCCATCACAAATTAAAAATCAAGTTAACAGTTAAATGCTTTAATGTATTTTAGCAGATTTCAAATATATGTTAATTTTTTTGGAATTCAGAATCAGTATATTTAGATGCTAATTGCATATTAGTTTTGCTTTCTCTCTATATTTTAAGCTCCATAGATTATAAACAACATCCCTATTGCAGATTTTCTAAATAGTGTTTCTCCCAGTAAAGTCCTCTTCACTCCTGGCACTTAAGATTACAAAGAAGAAAGAAAGCAGTGGAACATATGAAATTCTCCTCTGAACATGAAGTTATAAAGTGGGAATGTACAGATGCAAAACAATTTTAAACTGTTACCTTGCAAAATGTTTTGTTTTCCATAATGCTGTTTTAATAGAGTGAAAAGATTGATCGAAGTAATGAACCTAAATAATAGCATTTCCCTATCCTAAGGATGATTACAGTTATCAGTGGAAGCCTAGAAGCATTAGGTCCTAACTCCTAACATTAGGTCCAATTTTTGTTGCATGGTTGTTTAAAGACATATCATTAAACTAACCTAGGAGTATTTGGAATAGAAAATAAAAAACTCCTGTTGGAAGCAATATTAACAATACGTAATTGATATGAACAATACCATATTCTCAATGGCTGGGTGTTAATATCAACATTCAGCTGAGTTCAAGCCAAAGTTGAATGCCATCATCATAGAACAAACTTCTGGAATTATAAGAATGAATCTGAACATTGGCTAAAAGTTTAATTACATTAAATTTATTATTCAAAGATTTAGTGGGCAAATTTCTAAAGATGTCCTGGTCAAATTAGTTTAGTTTGAACTTTTAGCTTCCTTCAAAACATCTTTGAATCCCTATGAAAATCATGACTGGAAAAATTTTTCTCAACTTCCTTTGACTCGCTGGAATCTAGACGGACTCAGATTTTGCGTTTGGCCCTCTGTTGATTCCTTTATCTTAAATATGGATACCTGGGGAAGGTTGGTGGTTTATGTTTAAAAAGATTCTGCCTGGCAGGTAATCAGAAGACCAGGCTATAATTATCTCTTCTAAGAGCAATACTAAGTGTCCTTCCTTCTCCAAAGTCAGGCTCAGTACTAGAACAAGGTTGCTGGTTTGTTTCTTTTTTTAAACTTCTAGAAGCATTAAGTTTCCAGAAGAGGTAGTACATAAAACAACATCCATTTGCTCTAGCATAAGCAATCTGGGTAAGATTGTATAACACAGTTTCTTAACAGACATTGCTATCTTCTAAAGTAACTAACCATGGAGGCATTTGTGTTCCTGAAAGTTACGTTGGAAAGAGGCAAAACTGAGAGTGATTTTTGAAGCTGAGAAGTGTGGTACAAAAGATGAGATTGTGAATATTGAGTTTGAATCAGATTTTATGATTTGAGATAAGCCAGTTGGTCTCCCTGAGTCTGAACGTTGGCTTTCTCATTCTCAACTCATAAGGTTGTGGTAAATAATTCATTGTGCTAATGAATGTGAAGGACCTAGCACAGGGCCTGACATATATTGGGTACTCAATAATATTAGTTTCCTCCTTTCTTAGGCTCGTTTTTACCTTATCTGCCTTTCGAAAATTCTGAAGTAAATTGATATAAGTCCTTTATTATTTTCCAGTGGTCATCTCACTGCCAAATATTGGCTTAAACACAGAGGATGATTTCTGGTCAAATTAACATTTTAATCTCATGTTCATAATGATTCCCTGGAAAATATCTAGGACAAATGATATTTGTGCATATTCAAGAAACCAATGGCACTTACATATTTAATTTAAGCCAATGGCATTTAATCAACTTTTCATACATAAACCTTTCTTTGCTTATCTCCATATTGAAGTAGATGTTTTCATACGTTGATGAACATAATATAGATTTTCAGTAAATTATTTCCTAACCCTCTGTGGCATCCAGCGTTCTCTCCCTGATTGCAATCACACATATTACTAGAATGGTGAGCATAGAAAGCTTAAAGTGGTACCTCCTGTCGCATTTCATGATCAGTCTCTTGAGATATGTGAAATTCATAATATTCTAATCAAATTGGCTGTTGCAGCCCGACTACAGATATTATATCAGCTCTGACTGCCACAAAGCACATCTTGGGAGTCAGAGACTGGCTCTTTGGCTATTCCATCTCTTTATTTGAGAAGAACACCAAGAACTAAAACAAATTTTGGCCAAATAACTTAGGCAATATTTATAATAGAATACACACACTGTATCTTAAGTGATAGATATATAGTAGATTAAAATAATTTTATGTACAAATAGTTTTTAGAGATACATAACATTTCAAAGAAAAGCTTTGAGTTCAACCATTAGGACTCACAGTTTGTGGCAGTTTTGGGATGCTGTTGACAATGGTGTGGCTTTGGCAAAAGTAAAGTTGAAATGAAAGTATAAATTTTGACAACTGGGCAATTTATTTCACTCAATGTACAGCACCATGATAATCTCACTGAATTTCCTAGATGCAAGGTTGATTCAATAATCCTAATTAAAACTATTAATTTTAAAACAATATTTTTCATATAAAGCAGAAATGTTTCTCTCCTTGCCTAGAGAATTAAAATTGCCATATGGATCACAACCAATTAAATTACTATAATCAACTCCCAGGCCTTTTACCTTAGAATGGACTCTACATGTAGTCTCTGTCTTCATTTGAAAAAGAAATAAGGGATTCTATGACTGTTTGCATGAGGAGCCATTGAGATTTAGTCATAAGTAGCTATAGTTGCCTAATTGCATCTTAATCAAAAAAGAATTATGCAATACTTTTATGAGGGCTTATTAATCCTACGTCAAACTTTGGTTACATAGATAGAAATTATATTTGGATCAACCTTTAAAATCTCATATGAATTAAAGCTTATTATTAATGTCTATGCAAACTGTACACCATAATTTTACCAGTATTACAATGAAATAAGAGTCACTTGAGGGATAATTATAATTGCAAGTATGTAAAACAAGTTTTTGACCTAGACTCCAGTTTTTTAATTTATATTGATAAGACTGAGGAAAGTTATAGTGAAAAAGATATGTAGGAAGAAAAGCTGGTGTCATAATCTACTTTTGCTATTTACTAGTGGTGCACCCATGGAGAGTAATTTTTTGCTGCCTTCATCATTTACACATCTATCAAAGATTTTTGGGGGCAATTACTATGTGCCAGAAAATTGGATAGGAACCAAGAATATGAAAGTGAGATAACAGAGTCCCAGTCCTAAAGAAGGTGGCAGTTTAGTGGTGGGGAGAGAGCCATGTAAAGAGATAATTATGGGTTAGTGAAGTAATAGATACGTACGTGGTATAATGGAAGTCTGGAAAAGCTTCCTCCCCCAGTTGAGGGTCAGGGAGCATTTCAAGCAGAAGGGAAAGCATAAATAATGCAAGTGGAGAAGCAGCACTGACTTACAGTTGTTAGCGGAAATGAACGTCACAGCCATTTTAGGCTGTTAAATATTATTTATGGCTGTTAAATATTAGACATATATATTCATATAACATTTAGCTCATCAAATTTACATTTAGAAAATTTTTTTAAGAATAATTCAGTTTAGGGGCTGCCCCATGGCCGAGCGGTTAAGTTTGGTTGCTCTGTTTCGGCGGCCCAGGGTTTCCCTGGTTTGGATCCTAGGCGCGGACATAGCACTGCTCATCAGGCCATGCTGAGGTGGCGTCCCACATGCCACAACCAGAAGGACCTACAACTAGAATATACAACTATGTACTGGAGGGCTTTGGGGAGAAGAAGAAGAAGAAGAACTCAAAAAGGAAGATTGGCAACAGATGTTAGCTCACGTGCCACTCAAAAGGAAATAAATAAATAAGAATAATCCAATTTATTTAAACTAAAAAAAAAGCAAAACAGTTCACCCATTTCTCTGCATATTTTCAAACATACAAGAACTGAGAGACTATATGATCATAGCATTTCTTTGAGAAACTACCAGAGAAAAAATTTCTTTCAAGGAGTACTAGATAAGAATCTTTTATAAACACCTTTCTTAGGCACTGTGGATACAGTATTGGACAAGACAAAACTTTCTTGGTTCTCATTGACCTAACATTCTAGTTATCTAATTTTATAGAGAAAAATAAGTCAGAGGAGAAATTCTAGAGTATGTTCAGGAATGTTTATAGCCAGGGTGATATTCAGCTGGTATGCACTGATTAAATTATTACAGTTGTTAATATTGAAATACTACTCTAGCAATTGGTAAAACTATGTGGCCCCAAGTTTCCTAAGATCCTCCAGCCTTTCTGTGCACTGCAGGCCTTCCCCTGGGACCATGGATCTGTCTATGACCCAACAACTAAAGGGTTACGGCAGAGGCTGGTGGAGAGCCTCCAGGCTGGCCTGTGTTCACATGGGTTATTTCTACTTGTTAAATATTTCCAATATGTCTCCTGTTTTTAGTCACATTATTGGTATTGACAACAACTTGAAACAAAGACAAAGTCCAATAGAAGATTAAAGCATAATTTTTAAAAACAATCATGCAATGAGACATATTAAATGAAAATGAATGAAATACAGCTACATGTGACAAGATAGATGTCTTACAAACATAATGTTGAGCCAAAAATCTATGTTATAAAATTACGTATAACATTGAGTGACAGAGTTGATATTGTATGATTCTTATAAAAGTTAGAAAAGATGTGACATTAAACCATTGTTTATGCGTGTATACAAATGTAATAAAATTGTAAAGAAAAACGAAGTCATACCCAAAATTCAGGGTGGTTGGTGCAGCTGCAGTGGGGTACAAGGGATTCGGTCCTCAATGTGGTCTTCTTCCTTGTTATCTGGGTGGCGGATGCAAGGCTTTCATTTCATTATTAAGTGTTAAACCGTATGTAGGTTTTATATGTATCCTTTTGTGTTTATGATATTGTAAAACAGAGCAATTTACATGGCAAAAATGAAACCAACAGAAACAAACGACAAAGAACATTTTAAGTGTGCAAAGTCAAAGTAAGAAAAAACCAACAGAATAAACCCAAAATATTAAAGGAAAAGTTAATCAAATAGAAAACAAGTAAAAATAATAGAATGAAGTCAAATGCTAAGTTTTTGAAAGCTAGATAATCCTCCTGCAAACTTAATTAGGGAAAAACAAAAAATGCAAATAAGCAAATTAATAATAAAACAAACTAAATGAAAAGCAACAAACAAAACAACAAACAAAAAAAGAGAAATACACCGTTAGGAATGAAACTGCATACATTAACTACAGAATCAGCATAGTTTTAAAAACACAATGAGCATTGTTTTTCCAGCAAGATCGAAAATTTTATTAATCTCCAGAAAATGTAGTTTATCAACCTGACTCAAAAAGAAATAGAAAATTATTTACTATCAGGGTGAGATGAAGATGTTGACAATCATAGCTCCTTTCAGTATTTTACTGAAGGGAGTGACGTAAGAAAAAAGTAGTATAAGAATTTGAAAGAAAAATAACTCTCAAATATATTATAGGATCAGTAGTTCTATATAATTTTAAAAATAAAATAACAAACTAGATAAAACAAAACAAGACCCTATTGACTGTAAATTTTAAAAATCTCTCTTGAAACTCTTACAAAAAGGGAAGATAAACCAAAACTGCAGCCTACCAAGACTATAAAAATAATCAAAATACTGAATATCGGAATTTGATGTGTGTGTATAAATTATTCATGTATTTTTTTATTTAGTGATTTATTTACTTTTCTCAGAATTTTTTGCTATTTTTTCCTTTTTCCTTGATTGTTTGTGAACATTTACTTTCCTTTTTTTGCATTCATTATGGTAGCTAATGGCTTTGCCTTTTTACTGGCTGTTAGATTTATTAGGTTTCTTTGTGTGGCTATTTTCTAATTTATTAATTTCTGCTTTCATCTTTAGTGGATTCTTCCTTATTCTTTCCTAAGAATTTTTATTTTATGACTTTATTTTTTTAATTAAAAGCTTAATTTCTTTATCTTCTTCCTTGTTTAGTATAAATATATTCAAGGAGATAAGTTTTCCCCTTAAGAGTTCTTTAGATAGATAGTCATGCACCACATAATGACTTTTTGGTCAACTCTGGACCATATGTACAACGGTGGTCCCACAAGACTAGTACCATGTAACTAGGTGTGCAGTAGGCTGTCCCATCCAGGTTTGTGTAAGCACACTGTGTGATGTTTGCACAAGGCTGAAATCGCCTAACAACGCATTTCTCAGAATGTATCCCTGTGAAGCAACACATGACTATACAAAAGAATGTGATAGTAAAATAATCTAAATATAAATTTTAAAACCTAGATGAAATGGATAGTTTTCTAACATTTTTCCAAAATGAACACAAGAAGAAATAAAACTAAATAAGCCTACTAACCATAGTTACAATTTTACGTTTTTAAAAGTACCATCACCTCAAATACGTAAAAAAAATCCAGGAGCATGTTTAAGGATATTATACTACTTGCAACAGTGTCTGTACAGGAAGGGCAAGATTGGTTTAATCTTAGTATCTTTTAATATAATTTACGATATTGATAGGCCAATCTAGAAAAGACTCGTGATCATTTCTAGAGAGGCTGAAAAGTCATTTGATAAAATTTAACAATTATTTCTGACTTAAAAAAATGACAATAAAATAAAACAAGTAAATACTTTCTGAATATAAAAAGAATATATATCATAGCTTTCCCCCAAAGTAGCATGAAGTTTGGTGCATTTAAGTGAAGAATAGGAACATGGATTTATTCTTGGTACCATTTTTAACATTGTTTTGTATGTAGAAACCAAAATAACTAAACATAAGAAAAAATAGTTATTTTAAATTATTTAACTGTCATTAATTTGATTCAGATCTTAAATACCTACAACAAAACAACCATCTGAAAAAGTGACTCGTAAGTAATAAGAGAATATAGTAGGCAATTAATTGAAATTGACAGGCTCTATTTTTACATTATACTTTAGTGTGTGTTTGTGAACTTATCCTAAATTAATCTTTATATTTAATGTAATTAGCTCCTCTCTCCCAAAAGTTCCAAGATTTATTTTTGGGATGAAATAAACTGAGTCTAAAAACAAATACTGAAAACAAAGTATACAAAAGAGAGACCAAACCTACCAAATATGTTTAAAATACATTTTTACACTTGAAGATTTAAAACAGCCTGACATTCACACATAAATTGACAGAGATATCAGTGTAAGATTATACAGGGTTGAGAAAAAGATATATATCCAGGAGGTAGTATTTGATAAAGGTGGCATTTTAAATCAATGGGGAAGGAGTAAACCATTTATTAATGATGTCGGAAGACTTACCTGGCTACATGCCAAAATAGATATGGACACTTACCTGACTGGTTATACCAAAGAATTCCAGATTTATGTGTAAAAACAAACTTTTAAGAAGAAAGCATGAGAGCATTTGATCATATGATTTAGGAGTGTTAGAAACTATATGTCATAAAAGTATTTGCAATATAATCGTAGAAAAAAGACTAAATTCTTTAACATATAAAACTTAATGCTTATAAAAATCGTGAAAATGTCTAACAACCCAATAGAAAAATAGGCAAAATATAAGCAGAAAATTATAAGAAAATGCAACAAAAATGGTTTTGTTTATAAAACAAAAATGATTTATACACTAATGAAAAGATGTTGAATCTCATCCATAGTTGACACATGCCAGTGAAAATATCCTGTGTAATTTTTAATGCTCAGATTAACACAGGTTATTTGATAATATTCTGTGTTATGTGTTGGCAAGTGTATCCTTACACATCGTTGGTGGGAGTGTATTTTGTATAGTTTTGGAAACAAATCTGTCTATGTCTATTAAAATTTTAATGATATGCATACCCTTTCATCCATAAACTCCACTTAAAATAATTTATCCCACAGATCTCTTCACACTTCTGAAAAAAGAAGCGTATGTAAGGAAGAATACTTACGACAACGTTGATTGTAGCAGTAAATGATCAAAACTAGTTAAGTGCACATCAATAAAGGATGGCTAGATTATTGTGGCTATATACAATGGGACATTATGCATCTCTTATAAAGAGTAAAGTAGATCTCTATGGGCTAAGATATTGATATGAAGAGGTGTTGGGAGATAATTCTTCATGGGTCTCTTCTGTTTCTATGATTCTTGTCAACACAGGTACTGGTCACTTTCATTCCAGAATATCAGAGAACAGTCTTGGAAGATAGACCTGGTGTCTCCCTCTGGAGCAACAGGAAGTTTGTTTATAGCCTAGTGTAATAAAATAATGTCTCCCTCTGGGGCACCTTCAGGCTCAGGCATGCTTGCTGCCCATTATCAAAGAGTTAGGATCCCCCTATAGTGGGGGTTCCTCTCCTGTAACACAACCCACTGCCTGTGCAAGCATCACCTGGCCATCGTCATGTTGTCCTGTGGGCTTAGGGGTAGATAACTGACTCAAACTGATATTTCAGCTACTGATGTGTGTAATAAAGCCCGTTGACTCTGACCCAAGAATCTCACGTCTTCTGCCAGAATCCATGAAACTGTGGCAGGCTAATTTGTTAGTTTTAAAAAGGGGAAAATCTAATTTCAGCTCCCCCTTCACAGTTCTTGACAAAAGTTCTCCAGGATGTATTTCAGGTGGAAAAATAATTAAAGCTCAGAACAATGTACATAGTATACTGCTAACTTTAAGAAACTAGTAAGTGTGTGTATGTGGCAAATGCAACTTTATATATAATTTATCTTGAAACTTGGATATTTGGATATGCAAAGGAAATATTGCTTTTAATTCCTTTTTTATTTTCTCTGATGTTCCTCATAAGTGTTCTTAACTTATAATATAATATATAATAATATAATAAGTGTCTCATAACTGTTCACTAAATGCCAGGGGGAAAATTAAAAGGAAACCAAACAATAAAATATAACTTAGTTCAAGCCTGCTTAAACCTAGTGTGATTCCATAATGTAAAGACTATCTTAGGTTTAATATCTTCAGTATAAGTGCTACAGTCTTTTTTATTCCTCTTATTTGCCTTATCTGCTGTAACATGCATTGGGGAATATGGATTTTACTGGCACTGTGTCTTGAGGCATGACGGAGGAAGATGAGGAGGCAGAGAAGGGTGAGGCGGAGGTTGGGAGAAAGAGGGGAAGATGTCAAAGGATAGAGAAGCACCCAATAAGGTAAGGACTTAAATGTCACTTGAATTAAGGGATAAAAAGATATTAATCATCTTAGTTAGAAACCTGTCAGTAGAATGGTAGGATTGAAAACTGTAGAGAAAAGGTGAGACTGAGAGTGAAATCGACCTTTTTGGAGATCTGAATAAGAAAGGGAGAATTGACTTGGAATAGAGACTGGAAAAGGGGACATGTGTTTAGTAAGGGGAGTATTGGTTACATTTTGTAAAGAACAGGAGAAGTTGTTCGATTTTATGAAGGGAAGGTGCTAACAATGAAGCTAAGGTCGAAAATAGAGAAGAGAGAGGAAATAGGGCCCCCAAGAATCCGAAGGCAAAGAAATCAAGGCTCTTTGAAAGGAAGGGAGCTTTATGTAGCCTCAGGGACTGGAGAGAGAGAGGCAGAGAGGATGAGGGCAAGGTAAGAGGGAGGAAGGACAGGAAGTTAGGGGATTTCATTCTTGCTGCTCACTTTGAGGGTAGCTGAGCTGAGTGGGCGACTTGAGAGCTTGGTTAAAAATTTGGAGGAGTCGTTTAAAGACATTAACCAAGAATTTCCTTTTCTATTGGTGAGGATGGTAATACTTATTTTCTATTTTTTCATGCCATTTTGGTAATCAAATAAGATAATATGAATTAAAGTGATTTGTAACTTAGAAGTTTAATATATTTTTCTGTTATTTTATGCATTATAACTTGGTGAAGCTATTTTCCAAAGTAAATATTAGTATGCCAATGCAAAAAGGAAGACAAGATACGTTATCTAGAACGGTTAAAAATGGGATACTTTTAAAATCTAACAATAGGTGAAGTCTTGTCTATATTAACTGTAGGCTTTCAGCGTGGGGAATGGCATAGCTTGTGAGTCAGGGACAGGAAGCACATCCTGGACAGGGCTTGGCAAGTTTTGAACTGATCATATTTTCACCTGAAGAGGTTCCTTCTCTTTGGAGCAATGACCACTCTGTTGTCATGCCCTTTTCTCACTCTCCAAATGCCTTGGCTTTAAATGGTTTCACAGCAACTGAGAGGACTGGCTATTACAGCAAGCCTTCCTTTCCTGTTTGATCACCTGTGTGCACATGTCAGTACAGGTTGCCTCTCCTCCGCCAATAGACGTGGTATTTATAAGAGCTCTACTTGTCGAATGAGCTGTGTCTAGTTTTCACTCCTGCAGAAATGAAGTAGAGGTATCAGAACAGAGTGACAGGGTATATTATATCCTAAAAATACATTGCTTGCCCTATGGCTTTATTCCCAATTTAATTTTTCTGTCTACTGATCAAGATTTTTAATTTTTAATAAGAGAATCAGAAGCGATATCTCATTTTAAAATATTTTTTACCTTGTCCATGAATTGCTTTTTAAATTTTATAAAATACTTCATGTGTAACTAAAATGTTTTAAAAATGAATAGTAACGAGCTCGTATTAGTCTCCATGCCAACTATTGATATATAATTTCCCGGTGACTGATCTTTGTATCGTAGAAAATGTCATGACTTAAAGTCCTTTTACCTGCTTGCAAAAGAATGATTTCATTTTTTTTCAATGAAGTCAACCAAACTGTCAACAACTTTTATTAATTACCCACTTTATACCAGCTTAGAGCAGAGGTACCCTAGGGAGTTACTGAGTTAATAGAAAAGAAAAATCATTGCAATTAGATGATTTACAATAAAGTTAACTGAACATATAAATGTTTGTTAATTTTTGAACTAAATGAGAAGGAAATAAAAAAATAACTTGTTGCCATCTGCTCCTTTTTAGTTGATGAGGAGAAAATAACATTCCAAAGAATTGCTTGATCATCACATTTGAAGATCGTGAGGTGATTCTAGACGATCTTTGATTTAGCCTCTGCACAGACTTGTTTAAGAAGCAATAAAAGAGTTCTTCATAAAAAGTAGACTTTATAAAAAGTCTTTATAAAAGTTCAGACCTTTATAAAGTCTAGTTCTTGAGCATGTTTTGGCAGCTTATACGGAAGAGCCTTTACATGGCCCACTGGAATTTAATAATGCAATGGCACTAACGGGAGAGGTGTGGTATTCTTTCCAGATGAAGAAAGTGGTTTTATCTTTTTAGAGAACAGGATTTGGGGAATGGAGGAATCTTAAGTAGAAGAAAGAGAAAAATAAGCCATGGAGAGTCATTTGCCCTGTTTTTCAGTGATTGCCTAAGCAATGTGTTTCATTATATAGGGAATTTCTGTTGATTTTTTTTCCTATTGACTTTAGATACAAGTTAACAAAGAAAAATATACTTTTGCTTGGAGATTTTTGCTTTCTAATGTCACCTTTAGGTTGGCGCTGGGTAGGTACAACATTTAGGTTTGGTTATTTCTCCTAAGATGCGGGTAAATTTTGGCCATTGTTTGTGGAGTCATCTCTTAATCATGTGGATTGTTGTTGAATATATCAGTGGGCGGCAATTACTTTTTCAAACGATACATTCAGAAATATAAAATGATATACCTTCATTTTTCTGTACTTCCTTTAAACCATACCTTGAGCTCCTGTATTATTTTGTTAGGGCTGTCATATCAAAGTGCCACGAGCTGGAAGCTTTAAACTATAGACATTTTTTGTCTCACAGTTCTGGAGGCTAGAAGACCAAGATCAAGATATCAGCAGGGTTGGTTCCTTCTGCGGGTTATGAGGGAGAATCTGTTTCATGATTCTCTCCTGAGTTTCTGGTGTTTTTCCAGCAATCATTGGTGTTCCTTGGCTTATAGAGGCATCACCCCAATCTCTGTCTTCATCGTCACATGGCACTCTGTATCCAGATTTTCCCTTTATATAAGGACACTAGTCAGATTAGATTAATGACCCATCTTACTCCAATATGACCTCATCCTAACTAATTCTATCTTACTAATTATATTGTATTTCCAAATAAGCTCGAATTTTGGGGTACTAGAGTTAGAGCTTTAACACGAATTTTGAAGGGACACAATTCAACCAACACTTAACAGCTCCCATTCCACCAATGATAAGAATCTTCTTTAATTCGGTATACTAGTCAATTTGAGGTTTTCCCTGGAGTTCAGATGATAAGGGCAATGGAGACATAGGATCTTTGGAAGTAAACTGCTCACTGCCCACAGGGCATTGCTCTGTGTCCTTCTTCCAGCTCACCTCTGCTTCCGTAGTTGCTGTCTTCTATCCAGATTCTCATTTACTATGACATCTATATTTCCCATTTGGTCTGTGGTTGGCAGTCAGTCCTTGTAGTTCTGTCTACTCGTTTTAACCACAAGTCCCCTTCAGGTAGCAACTTTCCCTCTCCAAAAAATTGTGATTTCCCTGCTGTGTCATCTGTGTCTGCATGACACTTGGTGGCCTGTATTAGGTACTTGCAACCTTCACAGCCATTTCTATTCTATTGAAACTGTTCCAAGATGGTCCAGAGAAAATTTGCAAAGCTTCTCCAGGGATGTGCAGTTGGATCTCCAACACTATCTTTCTGTGTCCTATACTCCACCCCACTGGAGGGGCAGGGGTCAAGGCTTTGTTCTGGAGACCCACACAATTCATAACTCTTCTCTGCACTTTGCATACTGGCTCAGCCTATATTCTTCTGAATAGCGGTATCCTCCCATTCACCTTATCAACTACATTCTACCCTGCTCTTCATACATCTTCAGGTTGTAAGAGATTAAGATTACTCTGTCTCCTTCATGCAGTACTTTATGAATATGAGTCAGGATTGTGACATCTCCGGAATGCCACTGAAGTCCCCAAATAATGCTCTTCCACATCATTGGTTATAGGACTATTACTTCTAAAAGATGTGGTTTTCTTTTTAGTTTGTTTCAGTAAAATATTATCATAAAGTATAAAAGATAAGAAAAAAAATATTGTCTTCACCACTTAGCTTAAGTAGAATCTTTCTTATAACTTTGCAAATGTGTTGCTTTAATCAGTTGTCTTAAAACTCTTAATCACACCTCAAAAAAATTGAATTTACCCATAGATGTGTATTCACTTATAATTATATAGACATATTTCATATCAATGTGTTATGCATGTTAAATATACAAAATAAACATCTTTAAAGATAAAACAAAAATGAATATAAATATTAATTCTAGTTTTTTCTTCTCGCATCCCAAGTATCTTCTTATGCACTCCCTGAATGATGAGCATGACATTTTGGAAACCACCAGTTTGTATCAGGACTTTTGCTCTGAAGCTGAAAAACAAAGATGAACTTTTTTTTGCTGCTTTTTGTTGCTTTTCCAAAGGTATCCAATCCCAAAGGCTAGTATGAATGTGGGAGAATTTTAGGAAGCTTAAAAAAATATACACAGGCACACAAACACACACATAACAAACATGTATATATTTAAGTGTATATATACTTGTTAGCACATTGGTTAGAACTTTAAAGTCTTTAAATTATTATTCAGCCATAACTAGTCATTGAATTAGTTAGTGGATTTGTCTATTAGTTTTGTGAGATATGGACCTACTCTGAGAAAATTTCATATCCCTGTAACCCAGATGCCCTCTTAGTATTGGATCAGGAATTTTTTCTGTACAGTATGAGAGAGGAAGATACGTGAGTCAGAATTTGCACTTAATGTCTGTTTTTTATTCTGCAGAAGTACCTCTTCTCTTAAGTTTAGGATTGTGATTATCATGACAGTTGTGTTAGAGCAACTTGCTCTCCAAATACTGTCAGTGATAGCTAGAGTTTTATTGATAGGAAATGTTTTAAGTGCTTTTTGGGTATGAACTCATTCCCTACCCGTAACAACCCTGTGAGATAGATGTTATTATTTTCCTTAGCTTAGAGAGGAAGAAGCAGAGACAGTGAGAGGTGTTATGAGTTGAATTGTGTCCTCCCCAAAAGATATGTTGAAATCCAACCCTATAGTCCCTCAGACTGTGACCTTATTTGGAAATAGGGTCATTGCAGATGTAATTAGTTAAGATGAAGTCATATTGAAGTAGAGTGGGACCAAAATCCAGTGTGATGGTTGTCCTTATAATTAGACGGTAAGAGACACAGACACATGAGGAGAGCAGGCAGAGATTGGAGTGATGCGACTGCAAGCTAAGATTCCAAGAATTGTTGGTCCCCACCAGAAGGAAGAAGTGAGGAAGGATTCTACTCAGTGTCTCAAGGGAGCATGGCCCTGATAGCACCTTGATTTAGGACTTTTAGCCTCCAGAATTGTAAGATGATAAATTCCTGTTGTTGGAGTCACCCAGTTTGTGGTATTTTGTTACTGTAGTCCTAGGAAACTAATAAAGGACGTTAACTATTGCCCAAGATTACCCAGCTAGCAGGTCATGGAAGCAGGTCTTGAACCTGGGTAGTCCATCACTGGAGTGCACGCTCTGTGGCCCTGCATTATGGTGCCTCATGGAAGAGACAGAATGTCACCATGTTGATGCACAATGCCTTACTGATTGTGAGGAATAAGGACATTTACAGAGTTTGCTGGATGGACAACCAGTAGAACTTGAGATGAAGAAAGTTAACATAAACAGATGAAGAATATTATTAATATTTATCAAAGATACACATATAAAAAGTTCTGGAATAAAAATCTCAACTTTGGAGGAATGCTAAATGCCATCTCATCATCCAGTGCTTTCACATTTTTTTGTTGTTGTTGAAGATTTTATTTTTCTTTTTTATCCCCAAAGCCCCCTGGTACATAGTTGTAGGTCCTTCTAGTTGTGGCATGGGATGCCACCTTGGCATGGCTTGATGAGCGGTGCCATGTCCGCACCCAGGATTCGAACCGGCAAAACCCTGGCCTGCCGAAGCAGAGCGCGCAAACTTAACCACTGGGCCACGGGGCCGGCCCAAGTGCTTTCACTTTTGGTAACCACATTAAAAGACGAAGTTTAGAGTCTTGCTAAGTCTCATATGTATGCACATACATACATACATATATGAATACATATATGTATTCACACACACACACGCGTACATATGCATCTATCTCCATTGACCTGATTCCTTGGCACACATATTTATCTATAATAAGGAAGGAGGTAATGGAAAGCATGAAGCTTCATTTTTTCTTCAGTAAAACTGAGATTTCACTAGTCTCAGGTCTCCTGTTCTGAATACAATGTTCTGAGATTCTTAGATTCCAATTTAAGTTCATTTCCATTAACTAAGAAATATTATTGGTGAATGTTAAGTTTCTAAATCTTGAGTGGCTTCTGTCATTTGGTGTATTTGATACTAAGAGACACTCCTGAATAAAATACTCCAACAGGACAACAGGCCAAGGCAGAAACTAAAGAAAGGGAGGGTCTTTTTATTTTTTTATTGCAGAAGAAAGTGAAGGAATCTGTAAAGATTTTTGATGAATAGAATCTTAGAACTGGAAGTTAGAGGAAAAGAGAACTGAGAACTTCTGTCATCTACTCCAGTGACCTTTCCTATCTCTCTTTCCCTTCTTGAGACAACTGAGAAATATGGCACATGCTCTTCTCATGAATTTTTTGGTGGGGAAGGGAGCACTAGCTTCTTGGGAAATGTGGATGAGACAGGGAGGCAAGAAGACAATTCTAATAATGCCCTGCATCCCTCAAGAAATACTAAGGTCATTTACATTTTTAATTTATCAGACAAAAAAAGATGAGACAAGAAAAGTTCAAAGATTAACCTTCTGAGGCGGCGGCAGCATCTGTACTAACAACTAGGTTTCCTGAATCTGAGCTAGTGCCTGTGTCTGTGTGTATTTGTGTGGTATAATTCTTGCCAGAACTTGATATAAAATTATATATTTGACTTTAGAAAATTTACTGCCCAAGGCTCAGCCAAAATATTGTCTTACTTTGCTATGATTTATATTTCATCCCTCAATCTCAGGTTACTGGAATTCTAAATTGAAATCTCCCAATTTTGGCAGTATTCAACCCATCCCTACTTTAAAAATAAACATATCAGGGCTGGCCTGGTGGTGCAGCACTTAAGTTTGCAGGCTCTGCTTCTCTGCGGCCCAGGGTTCGCTGGTTTGGATCCTGGGTGTGGACATGGCACCGCTTGGCAAAGGCCATGCTGTGGTAGGCGTCCCACGTATAAAGTAGAGGAAGATGGGTACATATGTTAGCTTAGGGCCAGTCTTCCTCAGCAAAAACAGGAGGATTGGCAGTAGTAGCTCAGGGCTAATCTTCCTCAAAAAACAACAACAACAAACAAAAAAACCAAAACAAAACATATCAGGATAATCTACAGTATTTTAACGGGTGCTTTGAATAACAAATAGGATTTTGTTTCACGATTGTTTTCAGTAGCAAACAAGATTTGGTAGCAATTGATATTCACCACCACCACTCTGATTTAATATATTGAGTGCCCCATTTGAAAAGACTACTTTGGCTTGTCAAGAGAAAAAGAAAATAACTGAGGCTATCGTATGGAATTTTCAGAATTATAAGAACCTTGGGGTTATTCAGTCCAATCTCTTAATTTTGCAGATTGGCACATTGACGTCTAGAGAAATTAGGTGACTAGATTCCAGAATTCTTTCATCTGCCAGCTTTAGCATTATGTAATTTTACATAGTAAAGTCTGATAATCTTACTGTTAGAGGACTTTCATCAAGGATGATGAATACTCCGATTCTGGGCATGTGAGTTCCGAAAGGAAACAGCAAAAACTAAACTAGTGCTGTCAAGCCACCAACTGATAGCTTTTACTGGCACCGTCTTTCCTAGAGCAAAAGGAACCTGTCATGTCTATTGCATTGCAACTAAGCAGATAATGTTGGCTGTAATGGGAAAAACATAGCTTTTCAGTTTACAAACTGTGACCTTGAACAAGCTAATTATACTTTAGTCCTTTTGTTTGTTAAATAGGGAAGCAAAATCTATCTCACTGGCTCCTTATGGAAATTAAACAGACTAGCCTGTATAAAGTCCCTATCATGCTACCCAGAAACCAATAACCAGTCTTTTCCCTTTCCTCTCTTCTTTTCTATTTTCCTGATCAAGGTCACATGGCAGATTAGTGTCCAAGCAGGACTAGAGCCCAGACCTTTTTATTTCTAGGGCAAAGCTCTTTCTACATGGAATTCTTCCATCGTTCACATTGTAGTGTTCTCAGGAATGGGAAGCAGAAATATCTAAGTTGTCATTTTTTGTTAGCCTGGGACTGGTGCCGCTGTCTTGAAAATGGTCAAGTTTCTCTCACAAACCATGAAGCAATTGTAATATTAAATAAGGCATCCTATCACAGTCTTTTTCTTAAAATTTTAGATGTGGCATTTAATTCTTTTGTTTCTTGTATCCAGAGAAGGCTGGGGAATCTTTACTGACCCAGAAAGAATGGGAGTAAAATTGAATGTGTCTATTATTAAGTGTGCGTGTTTGAATCCACTGGAAAATAGGACACAATGCAGATCTTGGAAATTTACGTATTTTGCCAAAACAAATAGATTTGTAGGGCCAGCTAAGTGCTTAAATTAAGACATCTATTTCAAGGTTACCATGAAACTCTAGCAGTGGTATACCTCGTTTATTTGACACGCAGGAAGAATCATTTTTTGATATCTCTCCTCCTATATATGATAAAATTGTTTTCAGTAGTAATCATAAAATCATAGTTAATAATCAGGACTTACCCCCAGTTTTATTGAGATAGAGGTGACATACAGCACTGTGTATGTTTAAGTTATACAGCATAATGACTTGACTTACATCTAGTGTGAAATGATTACCATAAGTTTGGTTAACATCCGTCATCTCATACAGACTCACAATAAAAGGGAAAAAAAAGATTTTTTTCCCTTGTGATGAGAACTCTTAGAATTTACTCTTTTAATAGCTTTCAAATACACCATACAGCATATGTGTATGTATACTAGTTAAAGTCTTCATGTTGCACATTACATCCCTGGTACTTGTTTATCTTACAACTAGAAGTTTATGACCACCTTCATCCAATTTCCTCTTCCCCCGCCCCCCACCTCTGGTAACCACAAGTCTGATCTCTTTTTCAATGGGTTTGGGTTTTGCTTGTTTGTTTTTAGATTCAACATATGAGTGAGATCCTACAGTATTTGTCTGACTTATTTCACTTAGCATAATGCCCTCAAGGTGCCATCCATGTTGTTGCAAAAGGCAAGTTCCCCTCTTTCTCATGGCTGAATACTAGTCAGTTGTAAATATGTACCACATCTTCTTTATCCATTCATCCTATACGTATACCTACCTACATCTGCATCTATCTATGATCAATCTATCTACATATTTTTTACCTTTTTAGGACTTAAAAAGGATTTGAAGCCAAAGATGTATAGCTAATCCAATAGGCTCATTAGTTTTGGAGGTTTATTTCCATCCAAAATATCAGTAGACTTGGGAGAGGTAAGTGCTGTCTCCTTCATCTTTATTTTTTTCTTTCTTATATTTGGCAAAGAAAAATACAATCATTTTTCATTGGTATATGCAAGTGGCTAATTGATTTTTAAAAGTTCTTCAATACTGATAAACTATTTCCATTTGGAAACAATTTGTTTTAATTTAAAAATAAAAAGCATCAACTTCTCCTCCTTTGTGTGCTAATGTATTTTAATGAGTTCCTCACCACTGACTGGAGTAGATTAGTGCCTTTGCATTACTCAGGTAAAAGGGATCATGGAGTAGTGGTGGAGCTGCTGCTGCATTGTTTAAGAATCACAAAACCCATTGTATTCTGTCTTTGCTGGAATGCCTTTCCTTTGTCAATGGAGGTCAAGGCATTAGCTCACCTGGGAAGCAGTGGAGAAAGTCAGTCAGGCTTCTACATTCTTACCTGAAAAGGAGACTAAACTACTGGATTTTGTCCTCCAAGTGGCTTGTCTTACCTTTCCAGTGACTGGCTACACCACCGACAACCGTGGGAGCAGTAAGAATAACCTCTTACTTTTTTTTTTAATTTTTATTTTTTATTGAGTTAACAATAGGTTACAATCTTGTGAAATTTCAGTTGTACATTATTGTCTGTCAGTCGCGTTGTAGGTGCACCCCTTCCCCCGTGTGCCCTCCCCCCACCCCCCCTTTCCCCTGGTAGCCACTCATCTGTTCTCTTTGTCCACATGTTTAAATTCCTCATATGAGTGGAGTCATACAGAGATTGTCCTTCTCTATCTGGCTTATTTCACTTAACATAACTCCCTCAAGCGCCATCCATGTTATTGCAAATGGGACGATTTTGTTCTTTTTAATGGCTGAGTAGTATTCCATTGTATATATATAACACATCTTCTTTATCCAGTCATCTGTTGATGGGTACTTAGGTTGCTTCCACGTCTTGGCTATTGTAAATAATCCTGCAATGAACATTGGGGTACATGGGACTTTTGGAATTGCTGACTTCAAGCTCTTTGGATAGATACCTAGTAGTGGGATAGCTGGGTCGTATGGTAGTTCTATTTTTAATTTTTTGAGGAATCTCCATACTGTTTTCCATAGTGGCTTCACCAGTTTGCATTCCCACCAGCAGTTTATGAGGGTTCCTTTTTCTCCACAACCTCTCCAGCATTTGTTACTATTTGTTTTAGTTATTTTTGTCATTCTGATGGGTGTAAGGTGATATCTTAGTGTAGTTTTGATTTGCATTTCCCTGATGCACAGCAATGATGAACATCTTTTCATGTGCCTATTGGCCATCCATATATCCTCTTTGGAGAAATGTCTGTTCATGTCTCCTGCCCATTCTTTGGTTGAGTTGTTTGATTTTTTGTTGTTGAGTTGTGTGAGTTCTTTATATATTATGGATATTAAGCCTTTGTCAGATGTATGACTTGCAAATATTTTTTCCCAGTTAGTGTTTTTTTTTTGTTTCAATCCTGTTTTCCTTTGCCTTGAAGAAGCTCTTTAGTCTGATGAAGTCCCATTTGTTTATTCTTTCTATTGTTTCTCTTGTCTGAGAAGACATGGTGTCCAAAACGATTGTTTTAATACTGATGTCAAAGAGTGTACTGCCTGCATTTTCTTCTAGAAGCCTTATGGTTTCAGGTCTCAGCTTTAGATCTTTGATCAATTTTGAGTTTATTTTGGTGAATGGTGGAAAAGAATGGTCAATTTTCATTCTTTTACATGTGGCTTTCCAGTTTTCCCAGCACCATTTGTTGAAAAGACTTTCTTTTCTCCATTGTATGCCCTCAGCTCCTTTGTCAAAGATAAGCTGTCCATAGATGTGTGGTTTTATCTCTGGGCTTTCAATTCTGTTCCATTGATCAGTGCACCTGTTTTTGTACCAGTACCATGCTGTTTTGATTACTGTAGCTTTGTAGTATGTTTTGAAGTCAGGGATTGTGATGCCTCCAGCTGTGTTCTTTTTTCTCAAGATTGCTTTAGCAATTGGGGGTCTTTTGTTGCCCCATATGAATTTTAGGATTCTTTGTTCTATTTCTATAAAGAATGTCATTGGGATTCTGATTGGGATAGCGCTGAATCTGTAGATTGCTTTAGGTAGAATGGACATTTTAACTATGTTTATTCTTCCAATCCATGTACATGGAATGTCTTTCCATCTCTTTATGTCATCATCCGTCTCTTTCAGAAAAGCCTTTTAATTTTTGTTGTATAAGTCTTTCACTTCTTTAGTTAATTCACCCTGAGGTATTTTATTCTTTTTGTTGCAATTGTGAATGGTATTGTATTCTTGAGTTCTTTTTCTGTTAGTTCGTTATTAGAGTATAGAAATGCTACTGATTTATGTAAATTAATTTTATACCCTGCAACTTTGCTGTAGTTGTTGATTACTTCTAAAAGTTTTTCTTTGGATTCCTTGGGGTTTTCTAGATATGAGATCATGTTGTCTACAAACAGCGAGAGTTTCACTTCTTCCCACCCTATTTGGGTTCCTTTTATTCCTTTTTCTTGCCTAATTGCTCTGGCAAGGACCTCCAGTACTATGTTAAATAAGAGTGGTGATAGGGGGTATCCTTGTGTTGTTCCTGTTTTCAGGGGGATGGCACTCAGTTTTTGCCCATTGAGTATGATGTTGGCCGTGGATTTGTCATATATGGCCTTTATTATGTTGAGGTAATTCCCTTCTATCCCCATTTTGTTCAGAGTTTTTATTATAAATGGCTGTTGGATCTTGTCAAATGCTTTCTCTGCATCTATTGAGATGATCGTGTGGTTTTTATTCCTCAGTTTGTTGATGTAGTCTATCACGTTGATTGATTTGCGAATGTTGAACCATTCCTGTGTCCCTGGTATGAATCCCACTTGATCATGATGTATGATCCTTTTGATGAATTGCTGAATTCGGGTTGCCAAAATTTTGTTGAGAATTTTTGCATCTATGTTTATCAGTGATATTGGCCTGTAGTCCTCTTTTTTCGTGGTGTCCTTGTCAGGTTTTGGTATCAGCGTGATGTTGGCCTCATAGAATGTGTTAGGAAGTGTTCCGTCCTCCCTAATTTTTTGGAATAGCTTGAAAAGGATAGGTATTAAATCCTCTCTGAAAGTTTGGTAGAATTCCCCAGGAAAGCCATCTGGTCCTGGGGTTTTTCTTTGGGATGCTTTTGATTGTTGTTTCAATCTCTTTCCTTGTGATTGGTCTGTTCAAATTGTCTGCTTCTTCTTGACTAAGCTTTAATAGCCTCTTACGTTTTTATCCTCATTACTTTGGTGGGGAATTGTTTTCTCATTTCTCTGATATTCCTTTTTTGTGTGTTTGTTTTCTCTTGACTCCTTAGGAACTTATTTGAAGGGCAACATTTATTCTCAAGCGTGTTAGATTGTTCATGTGAGACCATGTTTTGTAGTTGTGGAAACTGAGTTATCTGGAGAAGAACTAGAACTGCAGCGGTTGAGACAGCCAGGAATGGTGAATGCTTTGCTGGTTAGGACTTCATGTCTGGGAAAGGGCCACCCTTTGATCTGGGCAATAAGAGCCTTCTTCCAGGCCTTATGATTTAGATGTTCTGCTCTGGTCCTCCTTGGCCATCATTCCAAAGGCTGGGGTGGGGTGGGATGTCTGAGAGGCCAAGGGGATGTGGCCACCTAGCTCCGTGGAGCCAGCCACCTCTGTTCTCCTAGACCCGGAGACCTGGGACCCAGGGCTTTGTACTCCAAAGTTCCCCAACTCCCTTCCAGAGCCTGCTGTGACTTTCCCTCCAGGTCTGTGGCAGTGCATACATCTTTAGGCTGGACTGGTGATCAAGGAGCAGCTATTATAAGAGAAGGAGGGGAGGGGAAGGACTGAGAGAGCTGTGGAAGCAAACGTAGACCTGGGCTTTGCTGTCCGTAGGAATTCTCAGGCCCTCCCAGTGTAGGATAGAAATGGGGAGGAGGGGGGCCTTGCTGCCAGCCCTACCCACTTTGTTTTCATATCTAAGAGAAAAAAATGACCCCATCTTTTA
Source organism: Equus asinus (assembly GCF_041296235.1). Lineage (NCBI taxonomy): Eukaryota > Metazoa > Chordata > Mammalia > Perissodactyla > Equidae > Equus > Equus asinus. The sequence goes on from NC_091800.1 coordinate 74,271,700, forward strand.
CATGAATTTGAGTTAGGAAAGAGAATAATCGAGATCTACAACTGTTGTGGGTTGAATTGTGTCCTCTCAGAAGATATGTGAAGTCTTAACACCCGGTACCTGTGAATGTGACATTTGGCAATAGGGTCTTTGAAGATGTGATTAAGTTAAGATGAGGTCATACTGGAGTAGAATGGGCTCTAAATCCAATGACTGGTGTACTTATAAGGAGAAAGATGTGAAGACACAGACACACATGTGGGAAAAAAACACATGAAGACAGAAACAGAGATGGGAGTTAAGCTGTCGCAAGCCAAGGAACACCAAAATTATGGGCAACCACCAGTAGCTGGGAGAGCGGCATGGAGGAGTTCCTCACTCAGATTCTCCAGAAGGACCCAGTCTGCCAATGCCTTGATTGTGAGCTTCTGGGCTCCAGAACTGTGAGAGAGTAAATTTCTGTTGTTGAAACCATTCAGTCTGTGGTACTTTGTATGGCAGCCCCACAAAACTAGCACACAATGGATAAATGTTTTTGAAAAATGAGATGTTTGTTGAATCCATTTTATTGACACTGCAATGGAGATTACTGTGCCAAAATAATATAGCAATCTAATGCCCTGAGACCTTCCAAAACTCTTAGTAACTTTGCATAAAGAGTAAAAAGAGTCTGAAGACTATTTTCTTTCTAAAAAATTATATATTTATCTTCAAATAAGATTGTACAGGTTATTACTTGATAATTCTTAACAGTAAAAAAGATTATTTCTGTTCACTTTCCTAAATGGAGGAAAGTAAATCAAGGAGGCCTTTACTGGGCCTCAAGTTTAGAAATAATATAAAAGTAGATGACCTGGTCCTACATTGACTGTCATCTTTGCCTCCAATCATATGCTAAAGGAAAAGCTGAAAACACATTACCTGACACATTGTTGGTCTAAGAGTGTGCTTAGGATGTTAATATAGGTAATGAGGAACAGAGGCTCCCTAGTCAAAAGGAATTGTATATTCTGAACTAAAGATAAATAGCTTTTTCATGAGAGGACATCTGAGGAGTTTCATTGTACTGATATATATAATGACACTCTAAAAAAGAATATAGTGAAATTCTTTCCTCTCCCTCCCTTTTAAAAATAAATAGCCTTTCACGCACAAGTCATTATCCATCTCTGTTATATACCTTAGGTTAGAGTCTGAGATGTCCCATCCAATATAAAAGAAGCATTGGGTATTCTTGTATTCTAGATTCAGTAAATCATTACTACCATACTTCTTCTTCTTCAAATCGTTTCCCTTTGCTGTTGATATGAAGCTTTTTTGTTGGGATGATCCATAAAAATAGCTGATATTCAACTTACAGTGGTGGCGATTTCATGTGGTTCAACCTAATGCACTAATATTATTAAAGAGTCATTACAGTTACCAAGATACTTAATTTACCAAAAGAGGCTTAGCCACTTCAAGGATTTCGCTTAATACTTTTAGAAATAGACTGGATGGTTGACAGGAGAGATTACTTAGGCTTGTAAATGATACCAAGTTGGTGGAGATTGGCAATATCATGTAGGGCCAGATAGGAATGCAAAATGATACAGTCAATTTGATGGAGTAATGTGCACTGGATAAAATGAATTGCAATTAGGTTGCATGCAAGCTTTTGTTTGTAAAATAGAATAATTAATTTGAAAAATGCAACAGGAATGGAAACATTTACATGGACTGAGCCGTATGCAGAAGAGTTTTAAAGTCACAGCCAATCACAGATGCGGACTCTGTTGAACATGCCCAAATGGGGCACCTCTGAGCCTTTCAATCTGACTGGCCACCTGGACCTCATCGTGTGGATTTTGGCTGCCATGTTGAATGACTGTTAGCCCCAGATCAATGATTCCATTCTATTGTGGTCTATGAATTTCAGGCATTAAGACATAGTATCATTATCTTGAGTAATATAAGAATACTCTCCCTGCAACCCAGTCAAACTCTTCTCACCTTTCAAGGCCCAGTTAAAGGTAAAGAACGTCTAGAAAGTCTTCTCTCCCCTCTTATTTCTACAGGTCGTAGACTCCATTGCTCAACTTAACACAAGATCTGACTAACATTTTTGGCTGAAGATAACCCCATCCTCTTTGTATATCGGTCTCGACTTTGAAGTTTATAAGTTCCTTGGAGACAAGTGCCAAGGATTATATGTGTTTTCACTTCAGTCTGACTATTATGTAGTCAATAAAAACATTAGTAGGCTTCATCAAGCAGGACTTAATAACGTTAATGATCACAACAATAAAAACAGCAAAATGTTTATTTGAGAGCATGAAAGGTTGAGAAATTTCCGTGGAAGTGAATGAATATGGCTCTTATTCTTTTGATTCTTGAACCAAATTTCCTCATTAAGAAACAAATTATATACTTATTTTTCACGTCAATCTTATCCCGAGGTGGTATTTAATATATCCATAAAATTTTATTACATGTTATATTCAAATAAATATAAGTCCAATGATTAGTTTAGTGGAGTTTCATGTAAGATTCCTTGCCCAGAGTGTGATTTTATGTGTTATAAAATGCAGTTCTATAGAAATCATTTTTATTGGCCTTTTTTCTCTTAAATGTGGAGATGGTAGGTGAATTTCTTTTTTAGTGCTAAATTTTCTAATCATGTGGTTTATTACACTTCTGGTTTGTTAGCCACTCTAATGTCTCTATAATTAACTTCATGATTTTAGAATTATTTATCAAAGTTGATTATTGAAATAAAATTCACGTATTCTATTATACTGTATAGTAGCATTACCTCTCAGCCACTGTAATATACATGTGTTTGAATTTATTATAGCTCAGTCTTGAAACAACATCACCCTTAAGAATCTTAGTTACAATAATTTCCTTTGGAAAACAATTTGAGTCTAACTGGATGTCATTAAATTCTCAGGCCATGGTAAGTGTAACTGTGGCAAGTGTGAGTGTGATGAAGGATGGTCTGGGGATGCTTGCCAGTACCCAACTCACTGTGATCTGACCAAGAAAAAAAGTAACCAAATGTGCAAGAATTCTCAAGATGTCATCTGCTCTAATGCAGGTAAGAATTCTATCCTATAAAAATTCTTAAGTCAAATAATCAAATATTGTTTTTTAATGGAAATATGTACGTGTTGAGAAATGTTGAACCTCTGAGTGAGCCTGCTTTTGAGTATATTTTTGAGAAATGAAATTCAGATAAGAAAAAATGTCATCTTGCTGAGACTGGCAAGTTTGACACCCTCCAGCTGTTCCAATGCCTCCTTCAAGCAGGATATCCACTGGAAACAACACCCTGACAACATTTTATGTAAATTGTGAACCATGAATTTGAATGCTGATTAAATCTTTTTAAAAGGATATATACAAACTGACAATTATTTTCTGTTACAGATCAAGGATGCTTTGAATTTATACCTTAGCATCAAATACAACCAAGCCTTTTACTTTTTTTTTGGTGAGGAAGATTAACCCTGAGCTAACTGCTGCCAATTATCCTCTTTTCAGTGAGGAAGACTGGCCCTGAGCTAACATTCATGCCCATCTTCCTTTACTTTATATGTGGGACACCTACTACAGCATGGTGTGCCAAGTGGTGCCATGTCCACACCCGGGATCCAAACCCGCGAACCCCAGGCCACCAAGAAGCGGAACGTGCAAACTTAACCACTGCGCCACCGGGCCGGCCCCCAAACCTTTTAAATTTAATAGAAGTTTTAGATGCACTGAATATGAAACTCATTGAAGAATATAGTGGCAACAAGATTTTTTGTTAGATGAAAATATTTTTATGTCTCAAAGAGGTCATTTAGAAATATTTCTTAGAAATTTATAGATAAGCTGTTAAAATTATTTGCCAAAACCATATAAAACAAAACAACTGTGTTTTGGTTTCAAAGGTGTTTAGCCATTGTTGCTATAATTAAATACTCTTAACTTTGGAGCATGTGGAGCTTCCACGTCAGCTTTTCTAAACCCTAGTTGAACTTGAGACTGCCCCTGTCCTGCACTGGAGGCTCTGATTCAGTTGTTTTGGGGTGTGTTCTGGACTACAGTGGGTTTTTAAAGCTTTCAGGTAATTCTTATGTAGATCCAGGGGTGTGAGCCATTGCTCTGTGTGCTAAAGGTGAGACGTTGACTACATGAATGAATATCTTCCCTCTTGAAACTCACTTTGTTGGTAGAGTCCTTCTGCAATTAGCTAGGACCTTTCCACAGTCTTTGATTGAGACAAATTACTCTGTGTAGATTAAGTGCAATCGGGTGTTTTGCTAGTCGTAATCAGCATCCATACCCAATGCAAAGCGTGAGTGGAGCAGTCAGGGACTGTGACAATAGTCTCAACAGTAGGTCTCAGGTCACTTTCTGTGTTCATAGATATTCTCCTTGCTTCTCTCTAGCACTCCAGTCTTTCCTTTCCTCTCAGTAGGAGATCTCCACCTCCAGTTTGTAACACCTGCTCCTCCAAACACACAGACACCCCACATAGCCTCTTCTGTCTTGAAAAATTCACACTTTTCAAACTTCTTTCAGTAATAAGACTTGAATTCTTTATTCTCTATTTTTGGATTTATTTTTTTTTCAAATAAAATCTGAGTTATTATTATTTTTAATGATACATTATAACCAAATAGAATATAGTCTAGGAATCCAAAGATGTTTCAACATTCAGGAATCTAAACATGTGATTTGCTAAATTAATGTATTTCAAAGGAGAAAATTTACAGAATTATTTCAATAAATGATAAAATACATTTGATAAGGTGTAAAACATTTCAGAGATATCTGTGTCTCTATTTTTTTTTAACATTGATCCCATCTACCATCCATATTCCAGTTTCACTTGACCCAACAATGTCCTTCATAGCATTTCCACCCCCTCTGTACAGGATCCAGGCTAAGCGGCAGTGTTATGTTGTCATCTCTCTTTAGCCTCCTTTGACCTGGACCATTTTCACAGACAGTGGTATTATAGCATTAAAATTTTGAAGAAAATTGTCCTCAACCTTTTTTTAATAGAATGTTACTTATTTTGGGTTTGCCTGTTGTGTCCTTGTGGTTAGATTCATGCTACATTCTTAGGTGAAATACTGGATAGATGATTTTGTGTTCTCAGGATGTGTCATCTGGAAGTACCTGAGATCCATCTGCTCTCGCTGGTCAGGTTAACTTTGCTCACATGGTCAGGCTGTTGGTCTGATGTCTCAGCTCTAGTCTGTGGGGGAAACCCGTTGAAACCATAAAATATCCCATCCTCATCAAAATTACCCCAGATTTACCATCCTTTGATGATTCTCACCTGATCCACTATTTACAATGATGATTGAAAAATGATGATTTCCAAATGCCAACATTCCCTCTATATGTACCAGTTGACACTCAACATTCTACCACAATGAGAGTCATCTCTCATCTATCAATCATTTAATATTTATTATGAGTCTAGGATCAGAATTCCTATTATTTCAATGGTTTATTGTTCATTACTGTACTTAATTATTCTGGTGCTCAGATAATCTCAGATTAGGCTAGTGGAACCCCTGTAAGCCTACTTCTCTATCCTTGTGACATGCCTCCATTGTTTTTTTGGTTTGGTTTGGTTTGGGTTTAGCAATTTTTTACTTCCTGGCAAATATACTTGCCAGAAATGTATTCTGGAGTCATATTGTACCTGCCCTGCCACACTTTTGGAATCAATCATTTCTCCAAAGAGCCCTGATTCCTTTTAGTGAAGAATGGTATTAGAATAAGAATTGTGAGCACTAGGGTTGCTTATTTTCTAGGGTATATTTACTTCTTAGTCCTTTCTGCAAATAGGCTGGGAAATACATGCATGTAAATATATATAGACACAAATACTCATACATATAGGCACACATGTATGCGTATAAATACATATACATGCACATATTTTAAAAATCATGAATTCATACCAGTGCATCCAACTCCGATCCATCCCCACCAGGTTGTTCCTTGTTTTTTCCCTTCCATATTTATGTGTCTCATCTTCCACAGTGAGAAATCTGGCTCCCAACGTGATCCACATATTTACTCATTTGCTCAATTCTATACTACACCTAACATTGTTTTTAGGATTGCTTCATACATACCACTATACAAATCTGCTGAAAAATCCCAGGATTTTTTGCACATTTGCAATCCATTTGCAATCCATCGCCTCCTGCATGTTCGCCCCACCCAAGCCATGCCCAAGACTGGGGTATGTGGTCAAATGCTGTGTTCAAACGTTACTTGGATATCTTTCTTCTTTCTCCCCCTGTAGTATAGTTAAGGTCCTCATCTGAAATGCAGTTGAACTTATTTATTTCAGATTGCTTCCAATTGTAGAGTTTTTTCCCTCCTTCCCATCCTCGTGGATTTCATTTTATTTTATAATATGTAGAACATTAACATGCTTCCAAAAGTCAAAACTTTGCTAAAAAGCATACTCAGTGAATCATCATTCTCTTCCTTAAACCTTCCATCATGCTTCCCCACATGCCTTACAGGTAACCAACTTTACTGCTTTCTGCTTTGTGTATGTGTTTATTTTATTTTATTTCTTGACCTAACATCTGCTGCCAATTCTCCTCTTTTTGCTGAGGAAGATTGGCCCTGAGCTAACATCCGTGCCCATCTTCCTCTACTTTATATGTGGGACGCCGCCTCAGCATGGCTTGATAAGCGCTGCATAGGTCTATACCCAGGATTCGAACCTTGGAACCCCGGGCCACCGAAGCAGAGTGCACAAACTTAATGGCTGCACCACTGACTGGCCCATGTATGTGTTTATTTTTGAAAAAATAAATAGGTATATGTGTATGTTATTATTTTTCAGTTTTTTCCTTTTATATATGCTCTTTTGCCCCTCAGCATTATCTCCTGGAAGTCACTCCATATAAGCTCATAGAGATCTTCCCCATGTATTTTTTAGATAGAATGTATTTAATTCTATGCAAGTGACATAATTTATTCAATCAATCTCCTCTGCTTGGGCATTTAGGCAGTTCCCAATATTTTGAAATTACAAATATTAATGCACAGAATGAACTAGTGCATAGGTATTTTCATATTTTTGGAGGTGTATCTTCAGGGTAAATTACTAGAAATGAGATTGCTGGGCCAAGAGATAAATTTATACTGTTACATTTGATCTTCACTTTCTCTCTTACTCTCTTCTCAATATCTAAGCCTTTCAAGTTTACTTTGGCAATCTCATTCTCACATGCCTTTCTTTTAACGCCTACTTCCACCAGCCTAGTTCAGGACCGCTCCCCCAAAACCGCACTAGTCTGTGAGTTCTCTCCATTAATATTTCCCCTTCATATCGCATTGTGGTTTGCTGGAAGCAGATTGGAGCAGAAGGTAAAGAGGAGATAAATGAAGTGGGGCATAAGACTGAAGGCCAGGGCAAGATGGAGCTGGGGACGAAAGGAGTTCCAGAAGCTGACTCTGTAGGGGCCATGAAAGGCAAGGCACAGTCTGCAGAGTGAATCAAGGCTCCAGTGCCATTGCTCAGGGGTATAGGCTGGTGTTCAAGACAGGGAAGTCATCCTAGAGAGAGATGGCTATATTAGGCAGAATGAAAAGTCAGAGCTAAAATAATCTAGTATAAAGACCAATTCTAGAGACTGAGTTAACTGGCAACCAGGAGAGAGATGCAGTATGACACAGCATGAACATGGGAGTCTGGCACTTTTGCCTGGGCTTGCATATGCCATATCTTGGAGCTTCAGTTGTGAATTCTACTTGATGAATGAGACAGGAAGCCTGAGCTGCTGTAAACTTCTCACATCAGCCAGGAATGGTTCAGATGCCTGGATGGGAGTGAGCCTGCCTGTGGGGGACGTCAGTGAGAAGTTGTAGAATTCAGAGGCAGAGGCTGTTCCTGCCCATCTTACCTAAAAACGACTACTGCATCCATAGTCCTAGGTTACACCTCGCTCCCAAACCGTGAAAGCTCCTGGTATCCCAACAGATAAAAGCAGAAATCCTTGACCAGTGTTCTGGATCCTCTGCTCTCTGCCTTCAAACTACCCTTTTCTCCAAACTCAAGCCAGACACTTCACTGTTCTTTAATTCTCCATCCTTGTTCCTTATCCCAGGCTCTTTCCTGAATGTCACAAGTCTTTTTTCCATCTGTACTTGTTGAAATTCTATCCATACATCAAGTGCCAACTCAAGAACCTACCCCTTTACTGTACATTTTCTCCTTCACAGAGCCAGATTGAGGTTTATACTTTCTATAAAGTATTTGTCACAAATCTGTTGCAAATGACTTTGCATCATCTGTGTTTGTATATATATATATATATATAATCTATCATCTAGCTCTTTCTTCCTGGTCTATGATTTACTTAATTTTAATTTATTCGCCTTATTATCTCCTATAGCACCTAGTGCTTTGCCAGCAATATAATGGGCAACAAGAAAATTTAAGGAATGGCTATGTGGATGGCTGAAAGACAGTATGAATAAATGTGAAAATGGAAAAGAAGGGTGATAATTAGAGGAAAAAAATGAGAGGAAGCAATATCATGAATTACAGTATTAGATTTGAAATGAACTTTTATAAATTAAAATCGTTTTCAGGAAAAAAACAAGAAAATGAAGTTTAATAAAAGTAAAATTTATACAAGTATTCTCAAGGAAGAAAAATACAAGCTCAAATTCTGAAAAATCACCATTTATATATGACAGTGAGAGAAAAAAGTCTTACGGGTAATAACAAATTGCAAGTGACCTGGGTGACAGAATCATGCAGAGGGTGTGAAAACAGGACATTGTGGGGTCCAGAAATGTAAAGTGAGTCTGGAGAAAATATTTGGGAATATGACTAATAATCTCAATATCTTAATAGGAGTAAACAAAGACCCCAGAGTTTTCTGAAAGCCTACTCTGCACAAGACACTGTGGTGTGTCTAGAAAGATGCCTGGGTGATATACTTATCACTTGGTCTTGAGAGCAGCTCCATGAAGTAGATCTTATTTACAGATGAGGAATTTGAGAGTTAGAGATGAAAGTAATGACCTCAAAAATGTATAGCCACTGGAGATTAAAACCTGGATTTGGCTACAAGTCTACCTTAGTCCTGAATCCATGCTGCTTCTGGTACACCGTGTACAGAATTGTCAATATCCAGCAGCTCAAGTCAAATATCAGTATTGTCTTTGGTTTCTCCCTATCCTTCACCCTTCATAACCAGTTGCCAAATCGTCTATTCTTTCTCCTGAAAATATCCCCAAGTGTATTTGCTTATTTCTATCCTCATTGCCACCACCCTGGTCAGCTTCTGTCTTCTTTCCTGAAGACAAATGTAACAACATTTCCTCATATCCACTTTTGTCTCATTTCAGTTCGTTCTCCGTATGACGACCAGAGAGATCTGGTGAAAATGCTTAACTGATCACATCAGTCCCTTGCTGAAAATACTTCTTATGGCTTCTTGTCATTCTTGGATTAAAGTTGGAAATATTTCACATGAGCTATAAGATTTCCGTGAAAGGCATCTTTAATTACTCTATTCGTTTCATGCCACTTTCCACATTATTTTCCTTTTTTTTGAGGAAGATTAGCCCTGAGCTAACTACTGCCAATCCTCCTCTTTTTTCTGAGGAAGCCTGGCCCTGAGCTAACATACATGCCCATCTTCCTCTGCTTTATACATGGGATGCCTACCACAGCATGGCGTTTGCCAAGTGGTGCCATGTCCACACCCGGGATCCAAACCAGCAAACCCAGGGCTGCCGAGAAGCAGAAGGTGCACACTTAACTGCTGCGCCACCGGGCGGGCCCACCACATTGTTTTCTATACTGCAGCTGTGTTTGATTTTTTTCTCTTGCTTCCTCTTTCACCTTAGAGACTCTGCTGTAGTCTCTTGCTGGAAGTGGGCATCTTCACCATCTCATCTCTGAGCTATTTTTTTTTTTCCTAAGATTGGCACCTGAGCTATCAACTGTTGCCAATCTTTTTTTTTTTTTCCCTGCTTTTTCTCCCCAAATCCCCCCAGTACATAGTTGTATATTTTAGTTGTGGGCCCCTCTAGTTGTGGCATGTGGGATACCACCTCAACGTGGCCTGACAAGCGGTGCCGTGTCTGCGCCCAGGATCCCAACCAGTGAAACCCTTGGCCGCTTAAGTGGAGTGTGCAAACTTAACCACTCGGCCACGGGGCCGGCCCCTGAGCTATTTTTTTTACTTGGCTCTCAGTTCTCAGTTTAAGAGCTACCTCTCCAGGGGCCATATCTTTGGCCACCAGGTCTCAGTTAAATCTCCTTGCTATGTGCTCCTGCAACACTTTGCACTTCTCCATTTATTTTATCACACTAGCTTTTACTCATATAAAACTTTAAAAGGAGGATTATGGCTGACTTCATCTCTTGTTGCATTTCCAGAGTCTAGGATGGTAGCTAGTGAGTGGTAAATTCTCAGTTAATATATGTTGATTGCTGTGAGGATCAATTAAAAATTGAAAAATAAGTATTAAAAAGGAAGTTCCTCAAGCAGACATTGCATCTATCAATATCATTTGAATGCTCTTTTACTGTCAGTGAAATCATTCTCGGGAGTTGTAGTCAGATTGTCAGACTTGGCTGCATATGTGGCATGTGGTAGACCAGATGACTCTAGTGCCTCTACCACCCGGAGTGGCCCTGAGGTTTTGGTGAGATCCCGGGACTCTGTGCCTAAGAATACTCACCCTGGGCCCGTTGTCATAAGGACATGTGTATCAGTTTAACATGTGGATGTGAAATTATTTGGAGGCTCTAAGTTTTTCATTTATGCATTTGATAATGAATTCCACAAATATTTATTATATAAATAGTATGCTCAAATATTGGGCAAAGCATTGAATCAATACTGGTGAGGAAGATAAGCAAGGTTACTTCCCACACAAAGCTTAGAATTCTCTGCTTTAGTTCACTTCAGCCCCAGGTGTAATCAGAAGATATTCATTCAAGCATTGATTGGATGGATGCGTATAAAGAGCTGTGCACTTGGGAGGTCAAATTTATGTTCACAGAACTATCAGAGGTCAATCGTAAGTGTGCTATAAAATATGATTGCTCTTCTACAATGGTCTCGAGAAAGAATGTCATTACCTCTCTCATCATACCCACAGTAATACATAATTGCAATATTAAAATGATTTGAATTCTCTATATCCTTGAAAGAAATAGGTTAAAAATTCATTAATTATAACTTATATGCATTTAGCAAATAATTTTTGCTTTGTTTTTAATGGTTTAGGTACATGTCACTGTGGCAGATGTAAGTGTGATAATTCAGATGGAAATGGACTCGTTTATGGTAAATTTTGTGAGTGTGATGATAGAGAATGCATAGATGATGAAACAGAAGAAATATGTGGAGGTATGTATGTTAAGTTTGCAGAAATTAATAAAACGTATTTGGTTTTTCACCTGTTTCATTGTGCTTTTATCTCTCTATGAACTTATGTGCTAAGTTTACTTATTTAACCTGAACCTATGTTTATTTGGAAAATACTTCATATAAGAAGAGTTACACTAAGCCTTCAGAGTAGACTAGTACTTTTTAAATGCAAAATCAGATTGTTCCCGGAGGAAAGCCAGATCATTATGGCAAGAGGCCAACTGCAGAGTTCTAAAGTGGTCCTAGCTAGACTCTATCTTCTCTGCTCCACGTTAACCGCTTCTGTCTCTTTTCTCCCAATCTCTCAACTGCAGGTTTTAATTTCATTCTCTTTCCCTTTCTAAACAGTAAGCCTTTAAATAGTCTCATGTCCTACTGGGGACATCGAAAGACCTTAGGAGTATTAGACTAGGACTTATCTTCCCCACACACTTAGATAACATTTTTCATGATCTTTTCTTTGCACCTCGATCACTTAGTCTATTTTTATGTTATTCCAGTTTTTGCATGCTTACTAGTACCAACCACTGCAACACTTTTACATTCATTATGTCAAGTTTCACAACATCATTCTAGGGTAAGAATTGTTTTCATCCAAACACATGGATGTGGAAACCAGGCCTTGGATAAATGAGGTAGCTTACCTAGGGTCACTCCACCGATTGTGGTGGAATTTAGTCTTGTGTCTGTCTGATGCCAAAGACTGTGCTCTTGACCCCCCACCATAGACAGTCTCATCATCAGTGCGCAGGGATTTGGAGCTCCATGAGAAGAACGCTTCCTCACAAGTTGTAGTGCCCTTCTCTTCTGCCTACCCATCTGCAAGCCTGTTCCAAGTTTCAATTTGCAACCATGGCTAGCACAGAAGAAGAAAGGAGAGAGAAATGAGAATCCCTTCATTTTAGTAAACTCTTCTCTGCTGCTATTAAACATTTTAGCCTGGTTACGTCTGGCCTCATCTCTCTATTATAAGTAATTGCTTATTTCACTTATCTCTGACAAGATTCCAGTCCATGGAATCCTATCCTGCATGCAGAATGGGTGATTTCAAAAGAATATTTTCCCTGCAAGGATTAGGGGCAAATGGGGCCAGGAGGAACCTGAGTGCCATAGAGAAAGTGTTACTAACATACAGCAAGCTGTCCCTTTGTTTACAAAATCAAATTGTATCTTCAATTGCTGTGGTCATTCAGATACTCTGATTTTAGATCTGCTTGGTTCTCTCTCTCTGGTTTCCTTACTGTACAACCCATCAGGATAAAACAAACAAACACAAAAGCCTTCATTTTTCAAGCCAGTGACCTAAGCTAGATGCTACTCAGACAATTCTGCTAAAGGGCTCAGTTCAAAATAATTAGAACAATTAGATAAATCCACCCACAAATATTATATATTTGTCCTCCTGATGTTTCCTTTCTAATTATTATAGATCAGAAAAGAGGAGGGGAACTTGCTTGGGGCCAGTGTGTTCTGACGCACACCACCAAAGCAAAGTCTATTTGAATATGTAAATATAACATTTAACTTGAAACAACACAACAGGAAATGTTAACTCTCCACTTTTCCACTTATTGTTTCCGTTTGTTTGAGGTTTAAGCAATTTCGTGGTGCAAAGTCTCTGATCACAGACACAGGCACTCCAGTAAACATCCTCTAGGGGTGACATTGATTAGGATTGTAGATCGTTCCTCATGTCACTCACGTGAAACTAATCCGTTGAGAGGTGATTCTACAGTCCATCCATGAAGTCATTCGAAAGGAGGTTTTCTTGCTCCATTGGTTTACACAAAGCAAAGAATGATTTTTATTGCCTGGAATGTCTATTGTCCTGAAGCTTATATTTTATTTCAGCTATCCAGATGTGCCTTGTTATAATATTTTCATTTGAGTTGTGAGGATATCTACTTATTTTACATATCTGGATACAGGGGTAGTTTTACATGATTTTTCTTTCCTTATTCACCTCGATCTCAATGATTTTTTAGTAAAACTCTTAATTCAATACTGAATTTTATAAATATACAAAGAATTTGGGTGTGAAGAATTTAGATTTATGATCATTTATTAATATCATGATAATCCTTACATATGTAGCACCTTACATAAATTTCCTGAAATTTTAAAGGAAATAAATTCTAGTTGAAGAAGTTAATCAAGTCTTAAAAAAACTAACTCCTAGGAAAAGCTTTTAGTACACAGTTGTCTTGCTTTCCTCCAGTGTAATCCTTAAGTTCCTGAGGCTTAAGATACAGCACAGGAACGTGATATTTGTGTGTGTGTGTACATGTTGAGATATTTTTAAGTTTATAAATAAAATGTATAGCTTTTATGTTTTATTATTGATGAAATCATTTGCTAACCTTTACGTTTACCTAACTGAACAAATTAGAATTAAAATTTGTTGTAGAAATGATCATTGTCCATTAGGTTAAGAAGAGGTTTTCTATGGCCACCCCAATTACAGTTCATTCAGACAGAAAATGTGGCATCATCTGCTTGGGTCCCTGTCTCTCTATAGCTCCTTTCTCATCGTCTGTCTCTCTGATGCATGTCTGCTTGAAGGAAGTCTCATTTGATGGACAAGAATAGCCTACTAGACCAGAATATTTCATGGTATTCCTCTTTCTTATGTGACTTTCACAGGCCCTATTGACCCTCTAACTGTTGGCTGGAAATGCTAGTGTTTAGAAAGAAAAATAGCCTCACAATCAGTTTCCCATGGGTCCTCTGGAATTATGGCTGTAGAAGAAGAGAGGGCAGAGCAAACACTTTATCCAAAGATCCTGATAAAACATAAATTCCCGTAAAACAGAAAGAATGGGCTAAAAACCAAAATCCAATGTGACCCCGGTTTTCATCATATTTCCAAGAGCAAGAACAGACATTCATGGTTGGGTGGCATGACTGCAAAAAGGGAGGACATAAGAAGTGATTTTGGGGTAAATAAAATTGCCATCTTTTGGGAATTTGTAGGATTGCTAGATATGGATGCAGAAAGTGATGATGTGACAATTCAGTACAGATTGCTTGTAGGTACCGTTCCCTATCATTTGTATTTTCTTGACAAATAAGATGGGAATTTCATTGTGAGACCAAGGGTCCATGATATTCTATGGGTCTAGATCATTACCAAACATTGATTTAGCTGAAAACCTCTTTTCCACGTGGTGGAACACAACAGCTTGTGGGACACAGTTGAATAAAAGATGAAATATTTCCTTGGGTTTAAGAAATGGTCAGTCATTAATAGTGTGCATCCAAGTAAATATGCACCATTGGTTTCTCAATAGTTGATTTCAAATGAAATATTTCAGTGACTAATTCAAGAAATGCCCTTAGAGTGAATGCTTACATACATTTGAGTTTGATGCATATCTTTGAGATTGGAAGGTAATAAACTTTCACAGTTTTTCATGTCACTTCTTTAAAAATTCTTTCATTTCTTTTCATTTTAATCAGCTACCTGGCTAGGACAAGTTAGAGCACACGTTGGCTTGCTTTATATGTATAATTATGTAAGTATAGGTGCAACTATGATGTTTTGGGGGCAAACTATGTAATTTGATTATTTTAAGCAAGGGCCATGGAGTGGATATATTATTTTAAAAGGCAAAAATGATCACAAGGAGGTAGAAAGTTAATTTTGCTTTTAAAAGTTGCTTTTTTCCTCACTGTCTAAAATTCATTTTGGGTAAAGGCCATGGAAAGTGTTACTGTGGAAACTGTTACTGCGAGGCTGGTTGGCATGGAGATAAATGTGAATTCCAGTGTGATATCACCCCCTGGGAGAGCAAGCGAAGATGCACATCTCCAGATGGCAAAATCTGCAGTAACAGAGGTGTGTCATTCATACACTTTACTACGTAATTGGGAGGAAAATAAAGATCTTCATTGTTAACACTCCTTTTCTCTGTTTCCTTCCGTGTGAGAGGAAGTCATCCTTCATAGTGCTTGACTTTGATGTAGACCAACATTTACCGTACCCACAATCTCTTTCTTATTTTTTATTAAGTAGAAAGCAGAAAGATAAGAAAGTTGCTGTCGTTCTTTCAGCCTCACTGAACAAATAGTTAACATAGGGACTGTAATTTCTTTGGCGGCCATCCAGAAATAGCACAGTGCAGCTAAAAGGCAATTCTTATAGGTACTTCTGTTAAATGTCTCTTGACTAACAGAACTATCTATTGCATGAGCATCTAATTGTCCAGAGTATTCGAAAAGCTCTCTTGTCTTAATTATGAGTAAAGTGAAGGCTAGTTTGCAATGTGGAATTGGCATGGAGTCATTTAACTTTTATATGCGATAATTAAATTGTGATATTGAACAGAATAGGTATAGAAACTACGTATCAAATAGGCATATAAAATTTAGACTGACCTTGGACATGAATTTTAAAAATATATTAGTGTGCTAAAATATAATTGAAAGGAATTAACTAACTGTTGACATCAAATCAGTTATAAACACTTTTTAAAAATCCTTGAAAATACTTATTTTTCCCTTTGTCAGCTGTACTGGTAGGTAAAAGAGAGCCATGCTGGATTGTTCCTTGCCTACCTGATGATGTAAATAAGTTGCCATATTTCCTTCTATAAAAGTAAAAATCTAGAAAGCTGGAAAACTCTTCTTTTGCATTTCTACAAATGAATGATGCATTTTAATAGATAACGCTTACACAAAAAGCCTTAACACACAACAAATTTTATCTTTTTAAAAATTTACATAGAAGAGTAAAATGTGCCACATTTCTGTACAGGGAGAAAGGAAAGCAAAAGGCCTGAACTTAGAACAAAAATTGTAAAGAAAAGTCCTCTCTAATATATGCAGAATAGATCTGACTGTATATCGTACTAATTCACTTTGTTTTCCTTTAATATGTGAGGACATGTTTCTACTTAAGTCCTTTTATTCAGTAGGGTTCGTAGTCACCATTGTGATGTCAGTGTGTGAAGCTTGAATTGTGTTACCGTGGAAAACAACCACTTGGGTAGGTGTTGAAAGAGAGTGGACCAGGACCAGTTCTGCTGCTGGGCCACGTGAGCTGGGAGAGACAGCTATCCTTCAGAAACACTCCTTGCACCTCTCTGCCATCTCACCTCCTGCTTCCCCTGTCCTGGTGCTCAGAGCTTTTGGGTTTGAGATCTGGCATAGGGAGAATGGAAAGCAGCCTAAACGGGGCTGGTAGCCAGTGAGATTCAGGGGTACATGATGGCACGTCAGGGGCAGACACTGCAATGAGTCATTTTGTGGACTTCTGTCCACCGTCGATAAGCTCATTTCCTAGGAACCTAGGTCCTACCTCCTAGGTAGGAGAGAGACATGAATCCCCACACATGCCTACCTCGTTGTCCTTGTTTACCCATCTTCAGGGGCCAAAACATCGAGGTTGTAGACACAGGTAATCAGTGATGGGATAAATGTCCGTTATTGCCCACGTGGTTTACTCACACTTTCACAGTGGACTCACTTTAACACACATCCATCCCCCACATCATTTATACTGTTATGAAAGCAATGCATATTCATTTAAAAAAATAACAGTAAAGTAGAAAATGATCCATAATCTCAACATTCCATTTTGTATATGATCTTTCAGTCTATTTTTGTTTATTTTTAAAAATTTATCATGTTTCTCTCCTTGATATGTATTTTCTTCTTATTTAATACAAAAATTGAATCATACTATACATACTAACTTGTAATTTGCTTTTTCCATTTAATCCTATATTTTGGATATCTTTCCATGTTCACAGAACAAAAACCTAATTATTAATTTTTTCTTTTTCTTTTTTTTTGAGGAAGATTAGCCCTCAGATAATATCTGCTGCCAGTCCTCCTCTTTGTGCTGAGGAAGACTGGCCCTGAGCTAACATCCATGCCCATCTTCCTCTACTTTATAGACGCCCGCCACAGCATGGCTTGCCGTGCGGTGCCATGTCCACACCCGGGATCTGAACTGGCGAACTCCAGGGCGCTGAAGCGGAATGTGCAAACTTAATCGCTGTGCCACCTGGCCAGCCCTAATTATTACTTTCAATGGCTGCTTGATAGTCAAAGCTACACAAGAACTCTTACTGCACTCATTCCTTATTGATCGATATTTAGGTCACTGGTAGTTTTTCAATAACATGAATACCACCATGGTTAATATTCCTGACAATATACTTTTGTGCACTTTTCGTTTCCTTTGGATATATTAATTGAAGTGGACTGTTATGCTAAATAGTAACACACATTTAAAAATTACATGTTATGAAATTGCCTCCCTGAAAGCTGTACATTTTGTACGCCATGCCCTCACCAACTCTCAATCCTAGCAATCTTTTTCACTTCTGCAATCTGAGCTACAAAATAATTCTCACTATTGTTTTACAGATCCCCCACCCTTACCCCTTAGTAATAGTAGGTCCAGTGGTAAATATTTTTTATGTTTATCTATCATCATTAATTCTCTACAAAATTTTGGATTGGTGTTCTTTTCCCTTGTCTATTTTTTTTAGCCATATTTTTCCTTTGGATGTTGATTCCTAAGAAATGTTTATGTTTGTGAAGGTAGCTTTTTGTCTTTTACATACACATGACTATTCATTCCAGCCTTTTTTAGTGTTTTAGTTTTATAATGTTTTGCTTCCAACCAAAATTTTAGATTTTTATGTTATTAAATCTATTTCTTTTTTTCCTTTTAGTAATTTGCTTTGGGGGTTTTGAATAAAAAAATGTATTTTATATTTCATGGTTTTATTTTATATCCTTAAATCTTTAATCTATCTGGAATTTACTTTGATGTAAGAGGTAAGAAGGGATTTAACTTTATTTTCCCCCAAGATGATTAGCTGGTTGCCTTAAAGACGATTACAGATAAATTGCACAAACTAAATATGATCTACAACTGGGTACTTCTTCTATGCAAATCTCCAAGTCTGTATCTCTCTGCCTGATCTCCAACATCCTCTATGTCCTGAGCTCATCCGATCTAGCAAAGCCTACTTCTTAGTCTTCCTTAACATGCACCTTATGCTCCAGTGGTGCAGGACTCCTTAGGGTCCCCGTGCCAATCCCACCCTTCTTTGCTTATTCTTGCTTTCTTGACTTTCCTTGAGTTGTTCCACCTCCAACTGCTCTTGGGATCCTAGAACATTTCCCCTTCTCTCTGCATATCCAGACCATCTAATCACTTCAGCCCTTCCCTAAACTCTTACAGTATTTCTGTCCTAGTTTACAAAACGTTAGTACACATATGTTTATTGTTTGCTAATTTTTCTTTCATTAGCTGTTTTTTGGTCAAATACATTGTCAGTTTCTTGAGAGCAAGGGTTATATCTTATATCAATTGTTTTGGCATTATCTTTGAGGCAAACCAACACAGTACTAATGACCCATCATTCAATCCCACCTAATTATGAACATAGATAATAACTTTTGTTTATTAAAGAACCTCTACTGTCAACTTTGGATGGTGTTTTTCTTTGTAGAATGTTTTTTCTGAATATGTATATTTTCCAAATACAAAGTAATCAACAGGAAAAAAAACAAAGCAATATGTAAGATGCTTTCTTTCATGATTTTTCTTCGCTAGACCCATATAAAATTATTTTTCCCATCTAGGGATTTGTGTTTGTGGTGAATGTTCTTGCCACGATGTTGACCCGACTGGAGACTGGGGAGATATTCATGGGGACACCTGTGAGTGTGACGAAAGGGACTGTAGAGCTGTCTATGACAGATATTCTGATGACTTCTGTTCAGGTAAGTGCTCTCCTAATTCCCAATTTTAAATGAAAAATATTCATTTCCCTATTTTCAAGATTCATTTTGGTTCTTACGGAAACTGTGACAGAACTGAATGTGCATTCTGAAGCATTCGATGTTCACAGTGCTCCTATTAGTAACTTGGAAAACCTTTAGAGAATTCACACACTGGGCAAAGACTAGAGATATAAATGCACCCACTCTCTTAAAATTAGTCTAATTCCTCACCAAGGAGAACCATTACCTCCAGACTTCTGCTGCCCAAATGTAAGAATACAAAACTGGCAGACCTGATGACAATGAACAGTATAGGTACCATTATGACAGCTATATTAATCTATTAAAAAACTTAGGATAATGCAATTCTCATAGATATTTTGATGCATTAATTCTTTGGTATAATTTATACGTTCGAATTGTTCTGCAGTTTAGTCTAGAATTGAATTAGTGGATTTGATCAATTAGTAGATTCAAAAATTCTATTCCATAAATATTTATGGAACAGATACTATTTGCCAAGGACTACCTCTAGGCTGCTGGTTCCAGCAGTGAAGGAGACAAACATGATCCTTGACTTTATGGAGCTGGCGGTCTAAAGGCAGAGGAAACAATACATCCTGCCAGAATTTCCAAGAGTGCAAAGTAAAGAAAAAAAGCAATCAGATTTATCTGAAAAAGTGTCATTTGTGAAAATGGAGTTATGGATTTTCAGTCTGGTTATATTTGACCATCCAGAAGGCAGAGACATACACATATACATTTCTTTGTGCTTGATTGCCTGATTGGTATAGGTAGAGAGCTAGGAAACTCCACTGGGCTCCTGAAAATTTGCCAGCAAAGGGAAATAAAAGAGCTGCCCTTTTTAATGATGATGCTCTAAACAGCAGAGACTTCTCCGGCCCCAGTGAGGGGAGCCTGCTGCTAAAACTCCACATGCAAAAGAGTTTCCCTCTTTTGATTACCTGGTGCTTGGGAGAATTTCCTAAACATTCTGTGAATACTGTTTTCTTGAGGAGATGCCCTTTTCAGATTTTTCTGTCATTCATTCTACATGAGTGTTCTTTATCATCATCATTATCAACACAGTGGCCGTAAAACAGCTAACAACTATTGAGCGGCTTCTGTATGGCGGATACTGTGTTAAGCACTTCCCAGACTGTTGCATTTATTCTTCATAAAAGTCTATGAGGTAGAGAATATATTTATTCTCATTTTACAATTGGGGAAACTGAGGCTTGGGGAAGTTCCGTAATTTGCTGAAGGCCCCAAAGCTAGGAGATAAAATCAAAATCTTAACGAGTTCTGTGAATCTGAAGAAATTTAAATGTTCTCTTTTTTTTTGAGGAAGATCAGCCCTGAGCTAACATCCGCTGCAAATCCTTCTCTTTTTGCTGAGGACAATAGGCCCTGAGCTAACATCTGTGCCTATCTTCCTCAACTTTATATGTGGGACACCACCCCAGAATGGCCCTATGAGCTGTGCATAGGTAATGCCTAGGATCTGGACCTGTGAACCCTAGGCTGCCAAAGCAGAGCTCACAAACCTAACCACTACGCCACCAGGCTGGCCCCTAAAGGTTCTTTCTTTACTGAACACATCTTTGTTTAAACTTCAATCTTTTATTTTTTTTTTTTAAAGATTGGCACCTGAGCTAACATCTGTTGCCAATCTTTTTTTATCTTCTTCTTCTTCTCCCCAAAGCCCCCCAGCACATAGTTGTATATTCTAATTGTGGTCCTTCTGATTGTGCTGTGTGGGATGCCACCTCAGCATGGCCTGACCAGTGGTGCTAGGTCCTGGCCCAAAATCTGAGCCAGCAAAACCCTGGGCTTCTGAAGCGAAGTGAGAGAACTCAACCACTTGGCCACGGGGCCAGTCTTAAACTTCAATTTAATATAACAAACATTTGTTGAGAGCCAACTATGCTAGAGGCACTGCATGGAATATTATGGTATAAAAATATAAAAAAGCACAGACTGTGCCCTCAAGAAATGTGCTGTTTAGTGAAGAAAACTGCCACATAGACATATAATTTTAATATGGGAGATTTGCATACTATATTCATGCCTTTGTTTACTTATAGTGGGGACAGAGCAGTGAAAACGACAGAGAAAATGCCCCTCCTCATGGAGTTTGCATCCCAGTAGGGCTGGAGAGACGATGAATAAAGTAAAACAATAAAATGTATAGTAGGTCAGTGCTATGTATTTTTCGTGGGCTAAGTGCCATAGCTTACAATGAAGAGACAAGCGGGTGGAGAATGTTGGGGCGTGGGCTTGTTTGACACTTTAATGAGGGCCTGAGGCCCTTCCCAGAGCTGGTGATGTATGGCTCATGCACTGCAGGATGCCTTTGGATGGCTGTGCACGTACAGTTCTGCCCTAAAGGGTAGGCTTGCAGCTCAAGAGAGATGAGAAGGGCATCCCAGGCAGAGGGAAGATAGAGGCATATGACCTGTGCAGGGGACTAGAATCAGTTTGGTTATCACCAGAATGTACAAGGAACAAAGGGTAAAGCTAGTGAGAAACAAGAACTGGAGGAGTTTTTCACTTTGCTGCAGAACTAGACTCTGTTCTAAAGGCAATGGGGAGCTAGTGATAGCTGTAGGCAGTGGAGTGCTGTAGTCACCAGGTTTCTAGTCTGATTGTCTAGGTAAATGTTGGTACCATTTACTGAAATGGGCAATATAGAAGGAAGTTGTCAAATTTGTTTCTAGATATATCTAGCATAAATAACTGATGACAAGCCAAAATTGATTTTTTTCAGCCTGTTGAATATGTGAGTCGAAAGGATCAGGGCTGAACATGAGAATTTAGAGTCATAAGCACAGAGCTGAGCTGGTAATAAAAACTGTACTGAGGCTCAGGAAACACTGTTTAAGAATGTCATTTTAAGATCGTGAGATAAAACATGAATTCATACAATTTAAAATAGGAAAATAAAGGAGATAATCAGGCTGTTATAAAAATGTCTGTGACTATCTGATATAATGCTGGGTTTTTTTTTTGTTTTTGTTTTTGTTTTAACATATGCTCTTCCTTGTTAAACCCATGATCCTGATCTTGATCCTGGTTTGGAGTGGTTTGAAAAATTCAAAATAGCTCCATTAGAGTGATAATTCAGGGTCAGGTGAGCTGGTCCATCTCCCTGTGAGGGAGTAGGGTCATGAAGTGGACGGTGATGCTTTGATCCTTTTGTAAGCTCACAATTCCTGTTGTGTGTTGTTTAGGCTTCGAGTTACCACCGTAGGTCGGGCAGATGAAGGCCATTAAGGAGGTCTGAGTGGAATCTGAAATTTTCCGCTTCATCTATTCCCTCCTTTCTTCCTTCTGCCCTATTTTCTTCTCCCTCACATTTTCCATTCTTCCCTATCCTGTGAGATTTCAGATAAAGTTAAGTGATTGGGCCTTTATGGTTATGTGGTTGATGAGGTTTGTCATGGGAAGAGAGTAGGAGAGAATGCTTCACCCTTTGTATGTGGTCTCCGTGCTGTGGGTGTAGACAGGTGGGAAGAAGTGATGGGGTAATAGTCTGTTCTTTGAGCAATAAGGCATCAGTCTGTACCTTGGATTTTATTATTTTTCTGTTAAAGTGAACTGAGTGTGGCCAGCTTGCCGCAGCCTGCCTCCCACACTTAAAATGAGGAATTCAGGAAAGAAGAAACTCACATTAACAGAGATTCTACTCTGTTAGACACTTACCAAGTTCGTTCACACACCTCATTCCATTTTATGTTCACACTAACTCAGAGAGGGAGACATTATCTACATTTTAACAGAAAACAGGTTCGAAGAAATTGAGTAACTTGACAAAGTTCACACTGCTGTTAAGTGTCATCTGAAAACACATGTAGCCTAAGTACTCATGCAATTTAATCTCCAAGTGTTGCAAATAAAATTCTTCAACTTCACTTTATTTTGGCAAGGAAGAGCTGTCCTCTGGATGCTCAAAATTCATGTAAAACTAAGCTTCTCTGGACATGATCATGGTCTGGGGCCAGCATCAACCTCTGGAGTGTTTCTTTCTTCTGACTAAATCTGTAGAATTCTCTGTATTATACTGAGTGAATTCTTAGTCTTTACAGTTTTCCTAATTGCCAGTCTGAGTTGCCCTGTAGGAAGGGTACCATGCGGTTGATTACTGAGTATGTTAATACCTTAGGGTAATAAGACAGAAGTAACCCAACTACGTCAATATTCTCTAGTGATTTTTGCAAGGCTGGAGTGTAATAAGGCTCAGATGCAACGCAGCTTTATTTTTAGCTCCCGTTCCAGCCATCCTGAGGGTGTTGGTCTTATTTAAGCCCAAGGAAAGTCTCTCAATGGATTAGTTTAAGCTGGCTCCTTTAATTGACATTCTCATTTTATTCATTCCCACTTTATTCATCTTTCAATAATGCATTTAAATATAAATATTTTCTGCCTAATACATCGTGGGTACAGAGGGTACAGATATTTTAAAACATGATCCCTGATTGCAAAAAAATCTGTTTTATTTATTTCTTCTTTCGTTCGTCTGTGGTTCATCATCCACATGGGGGTGTGTGTGTGTGCGTGCATGAGAATTCATCCATATGCAAACATGACTAATCCACACACACATACACACACTTCAAAGATGATACAGTTGACGAAATCTGAGTGCGACTAAACGGACCGGGGCATGACGAGCCATGCTGAAATGTACCGACTGCTCTGTTTACTTCAGTTCTGTGAGCCGCGCCACTGAATTTACTTCTTCATTCTAAAATCACTCCTTTATTCCTGATAGCTGCTTACCACACTAGTCTATTTCCCCAAATCCCATAATTGGATAGATATGCTGCAGTGTGACCTTAAACTCTATCTTTTGGCTTGTCCTGCCTACCAAAGTGATGAAAATATGAACCCCTGGCTTAGAGTAGATTAAAATTCATTAGTTTGGAAAATGAAATCATTGATAGACTGTGTTATATGGGGAAATTTGTCACTGTGGATTACCAAAGCATTAAGGAGAGAAACTGAAGGAAATGATTAAGTACATTCAGTTTTCATTGTCTTGAAAGGGAAATCAATATATTGAATCGATTTTTTTAATAAGTACTAGTTAGATCTAATGTATTTCCCAAAACTTAGATTGTCTTCATACTACTTCGTAAGACGCTACTTCTAAACCTGACGTTTAGGTTCCAATTCTTGAGCATTTTTGATCATTTTAAAAGAAAGAAATATCCTCTATAGCAGAAGAGTGTTTGGAAAGGATACAAGTACATTTGCCCTGGATTGATATTTCTGAGTTTAGGTAGCTTAACTCAGAAGAACACAATGAGTACAAAGAATGATTTAGTTTTGGTGTCAACACCCTCTCCTACAGTGGCCTCAGAGCCTTGTTAGTTCCTACCTGCCCAGCATGTCTGCTCTTGCTGCCAACTCCCTGCCCATGTGGTACAGATCTGGCTGTGGTTTCATTTACATATCAAGACTAACCACCATGTTGATCTCCCATTGTTATGGGTGGGGGTGTGTGTGTGTTTAATGCATGCTCATAGGTCTTTTGAAATCAATTCCCTATTGTTCATTCTCTGCATATTTGATATCAGGGATAAACAACAACATTCTGTATCTTTCATCTCTCTTTTGTTGGTCCTCTGCCTACAGAGTTTAAGGGAATACTTGTTAGAAGCAATGAAATTAACTCCTGCAGGCTTAATATATATATGTATAGATTTGACAAACTAGCATGGAAGCATTAAATTTCAGATCAATGTGGTAAAATTCACTTCTAGTTCTCTCATTTTAAAGATAAAGTGAGACGAGGCCCAGAAAGGTGAACTAGTGACACATAAAAGTGGAGAACACACGTCTCCTAATTTCCTCTTTTATGCCCTTTTCACTGTTTGTTTATAGAAGACCCTGATACAGTGTGTTATGCCAGTCCAAAGGATTTTCATACTAAATAGATCTTGTTGTTTCTAAACCCTTCTTTATATATGAAAGCCAAGCGTTTTCATCTCCTTCATTTTATCACTATAAAATGATTGCTTCTCTCTCGCTTTGGCATAACTTTTTTACTGGAATTGAGAAACTAGTAACTCCAGAGGAGAAATTGCGATTTCATTTTATGATTTCCTGTCTTCTCTGAAGGACTCAATACCTGCTTCAGAATCTGGTATCAATACCTTGCATTTCTAACTGATTTCCTAACTTTACTGATTACATATCATAAAGGATTTTATGGAAAAGGTACAGTTTCATTTAAAGTGGAATGCGTAGTGTTCTGGAACATATTTTGACAGTATGTGACTGAGTTATTGAAAGGTATAGGATATAACTTTTCATTCCTGTGCAAGCAAAAGTTGTGTTTATGTTTTAACTTGGCAATTAATCTCAAATAAACAAATTAGATTAGGCAGTACCAATCCCAATACTGTTTTTCATCTTATTAGACTAGAATTATTTAAACCTTTTCCCTCTTACTTTTAGTTTTCTTCTTCTATGCTCTCCGTTGGCATATTCGATTTAGGTATTCTCACTTTTCCAAAACAGTGAAACCTTCTAAAAACATCTTACATGCCACTGTTTCATCATTTAGACTGGTTGCCATCTGTTCACTGACTCTCATGAATTTCCTTCATTGTGGATGGTTTTCTTAGGTCATTCATATTTTAATAACCCTGCTTTCCTTAGCTTGAATTTGTTCAATTGATGTTGACTTCTGATGGCAGAGTGTGGAAGACTTCTAAGTGGATGATTTGAGGAAGAGCAGTGGCCATCCTCAACTAGATAATATTCTCCCACTTTGATACCTTTCTATTTAGAGGCAAAGCCTTTCATCCCACAGCCAATCACAGCAGTGACACTATCCCATCAATTCCTTCCAATGTGTAAGCAATCGACTGCAGCTGGGTTATTGAGGGGGCTTTGATTAGGTGAAGGCTGAGGCTGAGGCAGAAGCACAGGGAGTTAGGGATCATCACACATACAGCAAAAGTGAGGACACATTGTATATATTCTTCCCAGCTTTGCTTGGAGTTGGCGATGCCTGGAGGTGAAGCATATGTTTATAGGAGCCATCCTTTGGAAGGTTCATCATGCTGCATTAAATGCACGGGAAGTAGAGGTGCGGGTCCTTATAGGCCACGTTTCCCCTAGTGATTGTGGAAGAGCACAGAAATAGCAAAGGGATAGAAAAAGGAAGCTGCAATAATAGCACAACATTAGGAGGGAAAAGCATAGATATTAAAAAATCTCTGTGAGGAAAATAGACAGGTAAGAAAACAGAAAGTAGACATCGGGGCATAAAGGGGAAAGACTTGTGAAGATTTCTTCTCTTTGGTCTGGAGCAGGGCAATGTTTTTCAAACTTTGTTAATGCATCCACAATTAGTCTGACTTCTTTTGATATTAATGGGACCAGATTTTAACTCTGAAAATCTCTTATTAGTAACATCTGACCATCCTCATGAATTTGTTTTATTCCACTACAAAGTTTTTTTAATGTCACCATGCAAACGAACCTCAGATAGAAAATGATGACTGCTCTTACACCTGTATTCCAACTCTAGAACTTGAGAACGTTCTCCCCTCAGTCACTGACCGGTCTCCCTCTGCAGTGGCTCCTGCTCCATTCCCTATGCCTAGGGGTCGGGACCCTGGGTGTGTGTCACTGCCCAGGAATCCAAGGCCACTGCAGCAACAGATGGCATCCTTGTCTACTGGATGTTTTGTTCTCCCACAACTATTTTAAACTTTCAAGAGTAAAGCATTTTTCCTCTGTCAATCTACCTCTCTTTTTCAATGTTGTTGTTAGTGTCAGCAGGGCTTTCACAAATGGCAGTATGTTCTGTGCTTTGTCCAGTTTCCTTGTGGCAGTTCTCACTGTCCTTGAAATTAAACCTCTGTCTTCAAGAATTTCAAAGCCTCTGGTGCCTATAAGACAGCAGAATTGACTGTACTTTAAAATGTTAAAAACTTTTAAAATTGTGATTTATCTACGTATTTGCAATATTGCTCTGTTTGCAAATTTTGCTCTAATTACATGAGGGTTGAGAAGAAGGGTAGGAACCTTTTAAGCTGAGATAAATGGCAAAAAAGTCATGGAACCCAACAACCTCTGAAATATAATTGCTAATAAGTTAAACTATTATAGTAAAAATCTCATATTTAAATGGTATATTCATGTGTCATACATATTTATTGGCAGTTGCAATTTTGTTTTCCTTTAAAATGATGAGCTCTAAGTCAGAGTAGTAATGATGGCAGCAATTTGTGGTTCAGACTCTGCTACAATAGGTGCTTAGTCAGAGTACGTTGAATTGAATTTAGTGTTACGTGAGAGATTTAGATTCAATGATCCCTAATATCTCACCCCACTTTGACCTATCATTTTATGATTTGTTCCATGAAGAACCAGGTTAATAGAGGGTGAAAAGCTTCCTGATATGTGGATTGTCCAGTTCTTCAAACTCAAAAGATAGACATCTGCCCACAAACCTCGTGGAGTATTGATGAATCAGGCCAGTCTTCACTGAAGGCCAATTTCTATATTGTATGATATATATTAATATCAGATGCCAAAGACAAAATAGCGTGGATTTTCATCGATTAGCATTATACTTGATTTAGTTAAAGAAAGTGTTAATTCCACTTCCTTTAAAATTCTTCATGCAGTTTTGCAGCAATTATAGCAATCCACTTTATTCTGCATCTGTAGTAATGGAGTATCTGAATGTTTATTAGGAATTAGGAAAAGCTCAGCAAAGTTTTGTTTCCTTTCTATGCCTACTTGGTTACGTGTGTGAGCTCAAATGAATATAAATAATAATAACTCACGTTTGTATAGCGTTTTAACATCTGTTATGTACTTCCTGATAAATGTGGATAGATAATACTCTATAGGTAGCAGGATCAGGATTTGAACCCACTTCTTGGACTGATAGCGTCGACTGTTTTTTTGCTATACCAAACCACTACTCATCACAGTTCTTTACAGGCTCTGTGTCCACGTAAAGAAATTTCATATCTTTCCTGACCTCTTTTGTGTATACTAAATTGGTCTTCAAGGATTCTGAACTCCACACAGGTTACTGGTTTTAGGCTAAGAGTCTCCAGGCTAAGCATGAGGTGTATAGTATAAAGGTAATGAAAATGAAGTGTCGGGGACTCCAGAAGATAAGACCCCGTTTCCACAACAAATTGTTTTCCATTTCCTATGGCTCTCCTCCACATGAATTAATTGCCAAATCCATCAAATACTCCTTTTAGGCCCCAGCAGACCAATACAACCACATGCACCTGGATTTTGATAGATTCAAGTTCATAGCCCTGTGACCCTGTTTATCTTTTCTGGAGTGGTTGTTTTTTTCACACCTCATGATTAATTAATGTAAATCAGGTATTTAAGAACTTGAGAAAAATATGCCTTTGCCTTAATATTTTATATTGTGTTAATTAAGCTCCTGACTCATCTGTGACATTCACTGTTGAAATGAAAACTAATTCTGACTTCCTTATATATTTTTTCATATTTTTTTGCGACTCTCATTGTGAAGGTCATGGGCAGTGTAACTGTGGAAGATGTGACTGCAGAGTAGGCTGGTATGGGAAGAAGTGTGAGCACCCGAACTCCTGCCCGCTGTCGGCTGAGGAGAGCATCAAGAAGTGCCAAGGGAGTTCCGATCTGCCCTGCTCTGGAAGGGGTAAGCGAGGGCTCTCACGCAGTGCCGCCACCTCCTAATCCTGTGAGTCGAATGAATTCAACTCACATGTATCTTGTTTAAAAGATGGCTGAGACCCCTGACTGAGGCAAGATTAGTCCTTTCATAACTAATGCATCCAATTTTCATAAGTTAAAGTATATGGAGAAATATAATATATCCATCTCCCTCTCTGTCTCACACATACACTCACACACACTCATATACTCACACTCACTCTCTCAGCCCACGTTAGTTTTGAGGTCTGTTCAATTTCAGCTCAGTTCAATTCAGTTCAATGCTACATCAAAAAGAAAAACCAGGGGCCGGCGCTGTGGCCGAGTGGTTAAGTTCTCATGCTCCGCTTCAGCGGCCCAGGATTTGGCTGGTTCGGATCCTGGGCGCGAACATGGCACCACTCATCAGGCCACGCTGAGGCAGCGTCCCACATAGCACAACCAGAGGCACTCACAACTAGAATATAGAACTATGTACTTGGGTCTGTGGGGAGAAAAAGAAGAGGAAAAAAAAAAAAAAAAGGAACGTTGGCAACAGATGTTAGCTCAGGTGCCAATCTGAAAAAAAAAAAGAAAGAAAAACCAGTTGAGATATTTGCTCAAAGCTTTCTGAATGAGACCACCTAATTGTCCACTGACATTTCTGAAACTCAATAACATTGTATTGAGGATTGTTGGCTTTTGAAAAAGCAGGGTGTAAACAGATAGCTCTGAATAAGCTTTTGCTGTTTTGGAAGGCATGTAGCCTGAGGTACCAGATCAGTACAAATTGGAGGGGAAGGAAAAATTCATCTCGAGGAAAGCTGGTTCCATTCTTTTTGATTTATCAAAATAAGAAATACAATTTCACTTCTCACATGAAAATGGCAAGGTTAATATGAAATATGCTTTTGGAGGAACTGGTAATTGAAGTTATTATAGATTTTTATCTATTTATTTTTTGGTGAGGAAGATTGGCCCTGAGCTAACATCTGTGCCAATCATCCCCTATTTTGTATGTGGGATACCAGCACAGCATGGCTTCATTAGCGGTATGTATAGGTCTGCACCCAGGATCCAAACCTGTGAACCCCAGGAAGCCAAAGTGGAGCGTGCAAACTTAACCACTATGCCACCGGGTCAGCCCAAAGTTATTACAGATTTTGTTTATGAAAGATTAAAAGGAGAAAGACTTCTTTTCCCTGAATGTTAGATCAGAAATTTAATTTTATGTTGAAGTTTTCTTTTTGAAAATCGGATTTTTGAGATATAATTCAAATACCATAAAATTTACTCTTTTAAAGTGTACAACTTAGTGGTTTTTAGTATAGTCACAGAATTACCCAGCCGTCACCACTCTCATTCCAGAACATTTTCATCACCACAAAAAGAAACCCTGCACCCTTACCAGTCACACCCTATTGTCCTCTCCCCTTCAACCCCTAAAAACCCTCAGTTTACTTCCTGTCCCTATGAATTTGCCTAATCTGGATATTTCATATAAATGGAAGCATAAAATATGTGGCCTTTTTGTTTCTGGCTTTTTTCACTTAGCATAATGTTTTCAAGGTTATCCATGTCACGGCATGTACTTCATTCCTTTTTATGGCTGGATAATGTTCATTTCTATGGATATATCACATTTACTTATTTGTTAATGGACATTGGGGTTGTTTGTACTTTTGGCCATCAGGAATGATGTCCTATGAACATTCATGTATATGTTTTTGTGTGGATTTGTGTCTTAATTTCTCTTGGGTATATACCTATAAGTGAAATTGCTGGGTCATGTGGTATCTCTATGTTTAACTTTTTGAGGTACTGCAAAACTGTCTTTAAAGTGGCTACATTTTACATTCCCACCAGCAGAGTACAAGGCTTCCAGTTTTCTCACATTCTTGCCATTATTTATCATTTATCTTTTTGAATACTTCTAATTTTCCTTATGTAGAAAACTCCCAAGTCTCCAAGATTATTTGTACCGTGGATCTTTTCCCGTACTCTGATGTTTATCCCTAATGATTATAAGTAGGAACATAGGATATGGGTAGAAGGATTTTTTATTTCAGAAGCATTTCTGACTTGCTCCATCTTTCACCAATAACCCCAGACAGGAGTAACTGTTCTACCTGCATGAATAAAATATTGTCATTATAGTGCTTGAGTAAGCCTGTCGTGCTTTTAAAGTAACATGATTAAAAATTAGTATCCCTCAGATTGCTGTTATTCATTCACTCATTCATTTATTGTTAAAAATAACAAATTATAGCATGGAAAATTTAAAAAGCATATAAAATATCTCCAAAACATAGAAAATCACTCTTAGTATATATATTTACCAGTGGTTATTCATTTGTCTCTAAATTTTTTAATATAGTGTTAGTGCAAGAAAATTATTACAGACTTTATATATCAATCTTTAATAAACTCCAAGTACATATGTCTCATCTTTCTAGAGATTCACTAATGTGTTTAGCTACCATTTTTAAGCAATAGAGTATATTTAAAATTTATTTTGTTAGAGTTGTTGAATATGTGTATAGAATTATAATTTTTTTATTTTTTATAATTCATTTAAGCCTTTGAAATACTTTACAGATAAATAATAAGCTTCTCTAGTTTCCTCGCAGGGAAATGGAGGTATTGATGAGTGAAGTGATTTCCCAGGGAACCATAGCAAATAGAAGGATTTTGAGAATGAAGGCCAAGGATTTGTGAGAGCCAGGCCAGCGCTTGAACCAGTGATCAGAGACCATTCCTTTCTCATAGTGCTACTTCTGCAAACTCATTGCCACTGGATGTTTTAAAGCAAATGGCCAATAGGAAACTTTTAAAGGATTATTTTTGTAGTTTATGAATGAGAGCTGCAGCTGTGGTTACGGGAGTGAAGAAAACAATTATAAGGCCCATTGGTTCTCAAGCCCAGAGCCCCATCAGCTCACCAGCTGGGGCCAAAAAAGATTCTCCTGGTAGAATATACTGAGGCTCCTCAGTAGAGTCCACCTCAAGGCCAGGTGAAGGCATTTTTCCACCGGAAATTAAATCTAAATTACCTGCTTCCACTGATGATGACTGAGTGTGATCACTGTGTCTTGAAGGTAGGGGAATAATTTAGGTGATTTCTTAAATTCCCTATTGATCCTGTGATTCCTTAATTTCTATTCCTTATTGTCTATAAATATATTTTCATTTCATTATATGACTCTCATATAGTCAATATGGGTATACAGTTATTCATCCTAATTTCTGCTCCCACGAGGGGATGGGGGACAACTTTTCCTACTGTCATACCAATGGTCTGCTCAAAAGCTTACAATGGCTTTTAATGGGCTACACATTAGTTTTAAACTCTTGTTGACTTAAAAATACATTATTATTATTATTATTATTGGGGTTCTCCTCCTGAGTATGTGTCTGGCTTTGGCCAAAAACTAAGCAAAAGTGATGAGTTTCTCTTTGCAGCAGGAGCTTTAGAGGCAGGCAGAGGCTTGCTATCTCTTTCCCCTGGCCTGGGGATTTGCAGTGTTGGAGATGAGCCCTTAGCCTGGGTCTCTGAATGTGGACGGTTAGCAGAAACTTCTGCTGACCCACCAAGGACCTCTAACACGACTGAGAAATAAACCTTTGTTGTTTCAAGCAGCTGAGATAATAGGACTCCTGACTCATACTCTCTTCCACATACAAAATTTAGGGAACGCAGTCAAACCAGAACAAACAAACCAGAACACACCACAAAAATCACACAAACTCAAAGAGAGAAGCAAAAAAAGCAGTTGAGGTTTATAACTATATGTATATCTTATCAGTATCAATAACTGAATCAAAATAAATATAAACAAGGATATATTTTACAAATGATGTATTTATGCTATTCTATCGACCGTGTTTATGTGCACTTCAACGGTAAAATGCCAAGAACATTGAATCTATTATCTTTTTTGATATCCCCCAGACACAACGAGGTAGGAAGAAGCATAATTATTATTCTTTTTACAAAAAAAGAAATTGGAAATTTGGACAATTTGCCATCTTACATAAGTGATAGAGATGAAAGTTTTTTTTTGTCTGTTTGTTTTTTTGAGGAAGATTAGCCCTGAGCTAACATCTGCCACCAATCCTCCTCTTTTTGCTGAGGAAGACTGGCCCTAAGCTAACATCTGTGCCCATCTTCCTCTACTTTGTGTGTGGGACACCTGCCAAAGCATGGCTTGACAAGCAGTGTGTGGGTCAACAGCCAGGATCCAAACTGGCGTACCCTGGGCCACCAAAGCAGAACATGCAAACTTAACTGCTGTGCCACAGGGCTGGCCCCTGTTGGTTTTGTTTTATCAGGAAGATTAGCCCTGAGCTAACATCTGCCACCAATCCTCCTCTTTTTGCTGAGGAAGACTGGCCCTGAGCTAACATCGGTCCCCATCTTCCTCTACTTTATATGTGGGACGCCTGCCACAGCATGGCTTGATAAGCAGTGCATAGGTCCATGCCTGGGATCTGAACCAGCAAAGCCCGGGCCACAGAAGTAGAGTGCGTGGACTTAACTGCTGCACCAGTGGGTCAGCCCCAGAGATACAAGTTTTAATACAAAATTTTAATACAGCCCCTCAGGCTCCAGAACGGTCATTTTAGATAGTTTACTGGTTCTTTTCACATGCCAATTTGCTGAAAATATGTAATGAATTTATTTGCTTGTTCCAAATATTATGCAAAATCGTTGATATGGCTGCATAGTATTCCATAATAGAATTTAAGCAGTCATCTTTTATTAGACATCTGAATTGTCTCCTATTTTATTCAAGTTTTAAATATCATAGTTCACATTCTTGTAGCGGAAAATTTGCAAATCCTTAGTATTAATTCTTATATGTGGAATGCATAGATCTAAATGAATAAAAAATATATTAAAGCTTTTCAATAAAGTTGCCCAAACAATTCATATTCTCTAGAAAAATTGTCCTACTATATCCTCCTTCAGGAGCATAACAAGGATTCCCCTCACCCAGCAATGGTGGGAATTTAGATTTAATAGTCAGTTAGCTCTTCTCCATATATTTTGCTCTTAGTGTTAGAAACTTTTACCATTCATCAAACTCCTTTCATTGACTTCTGTAATCATCAAAACAAATGATTTATCTGCAGGCATTATTATTCAGAGGCTTGTGTTTGCAGTATTTGCCTTCTTTGATCATCATTTGTCCTTGTGTCTAAGTCATCTTTTTGTTTGGTAGTGCAATCCCATGTGCCTCTGTTACCTGTCCTCTGTGCCCTTTGGTTTTCTTTTGTCAGACTTGTTCTAAGAGGTATTGCATATATTTTAGCATTTAAACACACATAATCATATACCCTCACAAGGGAAGGTGTGAAGTGGAGAAAGAATGATAAATTGAGGCTAATTATTTCATATTGTAGCTTCTAGAAAGTAGAAACCATGTCCTCATTTTTATCAATTAGTATGTTTTAACTAATGAATTAAGCGAGTTGGTTCAGTTCCCTTACCTAGGAAAGAACATACTTTCAAAGAATAATAGCCTGCCAAATTCTCACCATCTGGAGATTTTTCAACTTAAGCCATAATTTCTCTCTCTCTTTTACTGGCAAAGCACATCTTTAAATTTTCTTGCTTTTATTTATCAGAGAAGTTTTCCATGAGGCATATATTTTTTTAACCTATGTATTTTTCACTCTGTGATTTTTTGAAAACTGAATCATTATTTTTCTTATTCACGTATACAGAGATGTTATTGTTTGGAACAGAGAAAAAGTTAAAAAGAAATTTGAAGTCCTCCAAACATTTTTTTTTTTTATTTTTTAAGGGGATTTTCTTTTTATTTTTATCTGAAACTTTTTTTACAGCTTTATTGAGGTATAAATTGATATAGAAAAGCGCTGCGTATATTTAATGTACATGCTTTGATGAGTTTGGACATATGCATGCATCCTTGATGCTATCACCACAATCAAGGTAATAAATATGTCTGTTACCTCCAAAAATGTCCTTGTTTCCCTTTGCTTTTTTTTTCTTCAGGATTGGCACCTGAGCTAACATCTGTTGCCAATCTTCTTTTTTTTCTTCTTCTTCACCCCAAAGACCCCCAGTCTATAGTTGTATATTCTAGTTGTAGGGCCTTCTGGTTGTGCTATGTGGGACACCGCCTCAGCTTGGCGTGATGAGCAGTGTCATGTCCACACCCAGGATCCGAACCAGTGAAACCCTGGGCCGCCAAAGTGGAGAGCGTGAACTTAACCACTCGGCTGTGGGTCCAGCCCCACTGCCTTTGCTTTTTTATGTGTGTGTGTTAAGAATGTTTAACATGAGGAGTATATAAAATAGTCAAACTTATAGAAGCAGAAAATAGAGTAGTGATTGCAAGGGTCTGGGGGAGGGGAAAATGGGGAGTTGTTATTCAATGATTGTAAAGTTACAGTTAGACAAGATGGAGAAGTTCTAGAGATCTGCTGTACAACATAGTGCCTCTAGTTAACAAGACAGTATTGTGGACTTAAAATTTTAAGAGTAGACCTCCAGGCATTTTAAATTAAGCACCACACCACCTATTGTGATTTTGATTATATTTAAAATTCTCAGTGGCCTAATTAAATATCTTATTGTAAGTTAACTGCAGTGGGAAATGCACAGTTTTCAAGAGACAAAGGAACCCAGTGTATTCTTCTAGCAGTATTTCTAGGCAGCAAATGGATTCAGACTTACTCTACTCTGAGTGTCCAGATTGGTTGATCCGCTATATCTGCCTGCGCTCGAGGACCCTTGGAGTAGTCGTCCTCTAAATTACGGCATTTCAAACATACTTGTTAAGGACCACAGCTAAAGAAGGTGAAGAAATGACCCTGTAAAGTTAACTTCTTTACTCTTCATTATCCAGGAGGAATGGTCCCACTTTTAGTGATGCACCAAATGGAGAAAATATCAGTGAATTAGAAAATCACGCCGGAAACAAAAGTCTTTACTTTTTCATATTATAGACGTTAAACGATGAGAAATTGGTCTGTGGATCCCTAGGCAGTCTTCCATGGATCTCTGAACACACGTTGAGCTTACAGTGCTCTCTATTATGGCTTTTTTATGTTCTATCATCATGGAATGACCAGAATAGTACTATGGTATCGAGGAAGAGAAAAGCCTGTTTATTATTTGCTTTCTTTGTACTCAGAAAAACTTATTAGACTGTCTTAAACTTTATATGCCTCCTGTATTTCACAAAACTTCAGGAATGTAAATATTGTTTATTATAACTTTATTAAAGATGGTACCAAGACAAAAAGACTGAGATCCAGGGGGAACTAAATATGGTGCCTCCAGCATCCTTTCTCCATGTCCTCATGATGTGCTGGGACCTCTGGGTGTTGGGACATTTTCTATCCTCATGAGAAGGCCAATGGTGCAGGTGCCCAGAACTGGTGGTTTACTGGAAGGTCCTGATTAATCCGGTATTAAATCTCTCATTCATTTGAAGAAGCAGCATTTACTAAACTAAAGGCATGATTTGCATATATTGAAGAGAATTGCTAAAAAGAATGGAAAGAGCCAAGTTAAATAGAAAAGAAGGTCTCCTACAAGGTGATTATTCAGGACCCCCCTTTCCAGTGGGTAAATAGTTACCTACGTTCCTTATTTCTCCTTCTTTATTTTATCTTGCCTCTCTTCTTGTCATTTTTATATTCAACAGAACAGAGAGGAGAAGAAGAAATTCATAAGCGGAACTTAATAGTTTTGGTTATCTTTTTAAAAGATGCTAGAAAATATTTCAGTGAAAAATAATAAAGAGAGTACTTTTGGAATTGCCTAAGGTTTTTCTAATCCATATCCCAGAAAACTGTATCACTCTCAAGATAGAGTGAGTAGTTTTTTGTGTTCCTGTCAACTATCTTATTTAAATGTTTTATCTATGGCAACAGAACATTTTGTGCCAAAGATAGGCATCAATCCAAATAAACAAACAATTTTTATTATATTTTGCATAATTTTTATGTGGTAAGTTGAAAACCAGTGAAATTCTTTGGCTAAGAAAACTTCCTAGTAAAGGCTGCAACAAATATTGTCAAAATCTATTTGAAATGAAAATAGAAAATTGGACGTGAATTCAATCCCGATTTCTTCAAGTGAGCTTAAAATGAAATGTGTGACAACTAGGAAAATTTTGTTACTACAATTATATATTTATTTCTATTAAAACATTAAACACATAGGGAAGGATGTAGTGTGGGGCTCTGGCAGCTATTTACTTGATTTTATTCAATATAAACAAGCAAACCAAATATTTTTCATGGGAAACAATCTGGTCTGCTATCAACTGTAACCTTCACGGAACCATATGCTCTATAGACTTTCTTTCTAATAGCAAATCAATGAGACAGAATGTCGTCATTTTGTCCAGGCTTTAGGGTCATATAGCTGATCAGAATCCTATGATTCTCCTCTTGGATGCATAAGATGTTATTAAAAATTGATAGGGCTGGTCATTGTGCTATATTTGCATAGTGAATATGTTTGATATATAATCATGCTATAGCATAGAGCCAACTTAAGCATCATATTTTCATTAGTGATATTGTTTATCAAATTTAATCAGTCTAATATTTACTGACCAGCCTACTGTGTATCTCTATGCTAAGCCAGGGGCCAAGAAACTAGTACCAGGAGGTCCACATTCTGTTTTTATAAATGAACAAAAAGTTTTATTGGAACACAGCCATGCTCGTTTGTCTATACATGGCTGCTTTCTTGCCATAATGGGAGAGTTAAAAAGTTGCCACAGAGTGTATGGCACACAGAGCCTAATATTTGTACTATCTAGCCCTTTGCTGAAAAAGTTTGCTGAGCCCTGTGCTAAGTATCTGTGATAAATGTGACAAATGTGGTGGGAGAAGGGATAGAATGTCTTAAGACTCAGAGGAGGAAGATACTATTTTCTAAATAAATTTGGGTGCAAATATGTCTTCTTGAAGTGAGTGAAACTAGAATTGAGTCTGCAGGAATGAGTATAAAAAAGGTGGATTCTAGATAGAGGGAGCAATGTGGGAGAAACGTTAAGTCAACAGGGGAATAACTTGTGCCAGGAACAGGAAACAAATTCACTCGTGATGATGTAAAGAATAAGAAAGCGGTAGGAGACAGACTGGGGGCAAATGTCATCTTTCCCACCCCCTCCTCATGTTGTGATAGGTTTGAGACAGAAAAAGCAACTTCTTTGCAGAGCTCTTGTTCTCGTAATTGTCACATGAGGTTAATTGTTAATAAGAAGGACACACATTATAAGTACGGATTATAAGTCCTCTAAAATGATGTCACAGAAATGCTGGTTAACCTTGCTTAGTGCCCACTCCATTGTCTCATTGCTAAAATGCCAAGTTCAATGTAACCAAAGTTACCAAGATCCAGATCTTTCCATGAACGAGACAAATATGTTAGCATCTTCTCATGTGCCTTTCTTCCTCCTTCCTGCACCTCAAATCAAGGTTTCCTTATCTACTGACAGAATATGAGAAGACAACCACAAATCTAAAGTGGCTTTTTTATTAAAAATCATTCATATTAGCAAGTAGTAAAATAACAACAGTTTAGCAGTCAGATTAGTATTTTGAGGGACATTGTACTGGGTATGGACACATACGCCTATGTGTTTTAAACAGCAAAGGGACATCTTGCACAGCGAGGCGATCTTGTGGGTTACTGGTATAGTGGTATAGTGGGTTACTTAGTTGGGGTCTGCCATTCACTAGATGTGTGAGCCAGCAAGTCAAAGACTAAAATGGCAGCAAAACTCTAATGGTAACTTTGAACTTAGTTTCTTCAGGCTACTTCCCCTCTCCTTCACCTCTCTCTGCAGTTAGTGAACTTGACTCTGTTCTTGCTCACTTGGACCCCTAGATTTTATGTTTGCTCCCATGGTTCCGTTTCTTTCATTTCTGATTCACCTTCATAACAGACTTTATGTTTGATTTTGCATAGCTAACAAGATAGACGGAGAGCTGACTACTCCCCATGAGAATCAGGTGACTAGCCAAGCTGTTCTTCTAGACTCTGCTTTCTACCAAGTGTCTGTTTTGGGTACGGAGTAATATATTCTTCAGTTATGGCATCCTTTCATTTGGAATATAACTGTTAAGATGGATGAGAGTTTGGTTCTCCATAAATATTTATTTCTCATGTGATGACTTTTATTTGGATAAAGAAGGAAAGGCAGGATTCTTTGGCTTCTTATTTAAGTTTCTAAATAATTTTGGCCTCTTTGCTGCTCAAAATACCCATGCCATGTGGATGCTTGTAAATAGTACCAAATGGTCTGGCATAGTACAGTTGTGAGCCATTTAAGGTTTGAATGGTCCCAAGGATTAAACAACAAATATTTGAGGTCATATTGAAAAGTCCTTTACAAGGAGGTTAGATCCTTTGCCAGGATTTCTTCCTCTGGATTTCTTCCTCAGGCCTTGTATTACACAAGAGTTAACTGAAGGAGCTTAAAAGAAATGTAAAAAAGATGCAGCAGATATAGAGTATGTGTTAACTGGAAGGGTCTCTCACACTGCTTCATTTGATTAATTTGCTGGAAGTCTGGGTGTGGTTAATATTACTACTGAGTTACAGTGCCAATGGTGAGATGGAATCACAGAACTTACACTCTTGAGTGTAGTTTATTGTAGTTATAAAAGAGGCGGTAGCAAAACCCAAGTGATATAATTCATGCTCGATTCTAGATGTACTCTTCTGGAAGATTCTACTACATAAAGAGAGAAATCCAGAAGGATTATCGGTAAGTGAGATCTTGGATGTGTTAGGAGACCTGAAGTCTTGTGGCTGCACAAGGGTGTGACGGGGCTGGTACCTGCTGACATTGTTCAACCCTCTTCCCAGATGTTACTCCTCCCAGATGTGTGATCTCTGAGAGAACTATCGACAGGCATCCATTTCCTGTTTGCGTAGAGAGGCTCCCACATGCTGCCAAGTATTGCACTTTCTCGAGGTATCTATACCCATATCCTGTCAGTTGGTTTCCACTTTTGAGGGCATGTGCTTCTTTGGGGGCAAGAATTAAAAAGATGGCTGCTGGCCTATGACACCCTGACAGGGCAGATGTTCTCATGTCATTTATTGTTTGTGTGCTCCTGGAAAGTTTTTTTTAGCTTTATGGAACCTCAGTTTTATTATCTGTAAGAACAATATTATTATAACCATTCTGTTTCCTTTAAAATGTTGTTGTGAGGAACAATTAATATGAAATATATGAAATTCCCTTGTTAACTTTAAAAGTGATAGACAATTGTGAGGGATTACAAAGGTTTAAGTGGATGGCATGGCAGATGAACTCAAGGACATAGAATTTAATAGAGAAAACAAGATCAGTATTCATTCATTCATTCAACATATATTTATTGGGATCCTACCATGTGCTTAGAACCAGTCTAGGTGCTGAGGATAGAATTCTAAATTAGGCAGCCAATGTCAGGGCTCTCACAGAGCTTCTAGTGAGTTTGGTCAGAGAAGTTAAATAAGAAAACAAATAGTTTCAGTTAATGCTAGGAGAAGGAAATGAAGATAATAGGATAGAGTGGCCAAGGTGGAGTTTGGAGAATTCTCCAAATAAGGTGGTCAGGGACGCTCTCTGAGGAGGCCTTGTTTGGCCAGATCTGAGTATTGAAAGGGGGCCAAATTAGAACTGATGGAAGATGGTTAGAAAACAGAGAAAACAAAAAGGTTTATACAAAATTTTAGGCTCAAGTGATGAAGGTTTCTCGGAAGAGATCAAAGTCAGGTGGGCTTTGTCCTCAGAGAGTCCACAGAGGACACTTAGAGTTTGTTGAAGAAGTATTTTCAAAATACCAAAGCCAAGCTCCCGCCTGGCTTAATTTGTCTGTGATATGGTCTGGGCATCAGGGATTTCAAAAGCTCTCTGGTGATTCTGCTATGTAATTACCTTACGAGTCACTGCTCTGCAGAGTTGTATAGGGGGCTGGTCCTGCGGCAAAAGGATGGACGCTTTCGTTTTTGCCCTACTTCCCACAGAGCAAACAGGGCTTCAGGGAGTGCTTAAGAGTTGCAGAGAAATGACTGTTGTGTGGGGTATTTTTGCGATGCTCTGTGGAATAGGTGGGAAAGCAATGACGTGGGGTAGGGAAGTACGGGGATCTGCTCTTGGAGAAGCGGGGAAGATAATTTCCAAAAGAGAAAATCGCATCAGGAAGCACAGAAGTATGAAAGATTACGGTATGTTTGTTCAGGGAATTGCTGCATCCCGGTTTTTACAAAAATGTCCTTCCGTGGTCCTTGGTCGCTCCAAACCCTTAGACCTGCCTTCAGCCTTCGTGGATTGTTTTCTGAGAACTATCCTGTGATGTGTTTCCTCAGCCAGAGTGATTTATATTGTAATGAGGGATTCTGGAGACTCCATATCCGGGGATTCTTAACCTGGAATTCATGCAAATCTGGAGTTTATGGTTGGGTATCAGGGCAATAAGAACTTCTTAAAATAGCACAAATATATTGTATGTACCTTTTAATGTTTTTATGAAGAGAGGTCCAGAGCTTCTTTTACTACATTCTAAAAGGGCTTCATAATAGCAGTAGAAGGTGGCAGTGATTTAGAAACCGCTGCATGAAACCAAAACAAACGCTTTTTTTTTAAGATAGGCCCTGAGCTAACATCTGTTGCCAACTTCCTCTTTTTTTTTTAATTCTTCTCCCCAAAGCCCCCCAGTACATAGCTGTATGTTTTAGTTGTAGGTCCTTCTAGTTGAGCTATGTGGGACACCGCCTCAGCACGGCCTGATGAGTGGTGCTAGGTCCACGCCCAGGATCTGAACCGGTGAAATCCTAGGCCGCCGAAGCCGAGCTTGAGAACTTAACCACTCAGCCACAGGGCTGGCCCCAAAACAAACACTTTTAGAGAGATGTCACAGCAGATTATTAAGGAACATATTTGAGCTAGATGTGCCTTAACTATACATTGTATAGTTTAAAAATTAAATTAGTAAATTATCAAAATAGTAATCAAATACAGAAATACTTTGTGATGTCTAGTTGTATACGTAACTTATCATTTGGCTTTTTTAAAATTTTTATTTATTTATTCTTTTAAAGATTTTATTTTTACTTTTTCTCCCAAAGCCCCCTGGTACATAGTTGTATATTCTAGTTGTGGGTCCTTCTAGTTGTGGCATTGGGATGCCACCTCAGCATGGCCTGATGAGTGGTGCCATGTCTGCGCCCAGGATTCAAACCAGTGAAACCCTGGGCCACCGAAGCGGAGCGCACGAACTTAACCACTTGGCCACGGGGCCAGCCCCTGGCTTCTTTTTTTTTTTTTTTTAAATGTGTTCACAAGATTCAAACTTGGAGTGAAAAGAGGGACCAAACCCAAGACCATTTTATTCTAAGTCATGAGATTTTTGTCACTGAAGTTTCTTATTAGGATAATTAGAAACACAGGCGAAATTTCAAGTAGAGAAAAAATTACATTTCTGTTTTTCTCTCAGAACAGAATGACATTTCTTCTATAATGCTTGAGGTTTTAGTCTTTACTCGTGAGAGGTGTCCATTCTGATTAATAAATGTTGAAGTACTGGATGCTCATCAGAGTACAACCTGGCATTCTAGAAATAACACGAGAGTAAGAACAAGAACAGAAGGAAATTTAATTTGTATGCTAATCAAGTTTTATTTGGAATTGTTTTAAGGATACCCATATCGTTATGTAAAAATAGTCTTTTATTAGCAAATATAAAAATTTGATAGAGTGGGCATTTTGCAATTCCTGCATGGCTCCAAACTAAGATTTAGCCAGTCTGTAAACTTATTTCCAGTAAACATTCAGCCATATTATTATGTTTTAACTGTGACTAGTTAATGTCCATATGAGTCTTGGAAATGCGTGGTAGAGGGCAAGATTATCAAAGAAAATTTCAAGCAGTGTGACAGAGCACATGACCTGAGGAAATAGTAGAGCAGATAGATGAACAGGTCATAAGGCAGCAATAACTGGTGCTTATTAATATTGAATGATCCAGGGCCTGCCTCCTGGGCTTATAACTGTTCATCATAAAGCCATTCATGTAATTCACTTATTTATTCAATACAACCAACTACATTGGCAATATAAAATAACAAAGAGGATCTTCCTAATATTTACTTAAATGGCATTAAACCTCTCTGATGTTGCTAATAGCTTCTGGTTGAATCCAAGGGCTTTATTTCTATGCTATAAACTGGCTACACTAAGGAAAATAATGTTTAATAAGAATATTTGCTATTTTTTGTTTAATGTAGGCGATAATACGGAACGTGTTCAAGAGACCATGGTTGATGCTTACTATAGATCAAAGATTCTCGGTAACAAAAAGGTGTAACATTACTGCTACCAGATCACATTTAAGGGCAATCCCCAGTTTGGGGCATATTAAGAGTTGTGTGGTTTTTCTGCCCTGGTCCTGAAGTCTAGCTTTCTTGATTATGATTTTAATACCTTTCTCATTAATTACAGTGCTGAAGATATAACAAAATTGGCATCTATTTTAATTGAGTCTTTTGGATACAAATGGCAGAATCATAGTTCAACGAAAAACAAACAAATGAGTTATGCACTTGTATGACCAGGAAGGACAGGGGTAAAGATGACCTTTAGGATGAATGGAAAAAGGACTCAGACAACCTCACATCAGTCTCTCTCACTTTTTTCCTCTCTCTCTATTGTACATGTACACACCTGTGAGCACACTTCTCCACACTTAACTGTCCCAGCACACACATTTCTGCTTCTGTCAGAAGTTTGGTCTTAATCTTGCCTACTGCAGATGGATTTTTCTCCATGCAGGAAGGCCACAGATTTTAGCATCACCTCACTATATAAAACACTATAGTTTTACTGTGCCCTGACCCAGGAAGTTGAGAGACCCTTCCCTGACAGTTCAAGGGAGAAAAAGAAGTCTCAGGAAAAATCTCTGACTGGCCTCGCTTGTAGCCATGATCAATTTTGAACCAATCCCTGTGTCCAAACAGAGGAATGATGAAGTATTAAACTTGGCCCACCTGGGAGGCCATGCTGGGGTGGTGCAATATAAGATTTTAAGACTTCAAAGAGCCCTTCTGAGCAGACACAACAGTTTTTACAGCTACAACTGTATTCCAGGTTGGTATTGATCTTGAAAATCTTTGATTACATGTAGAGTCTTCTTGGTGTAGCAAGGATGATATATAGCATATTTTCAGATTCGTAACCAAACGATAGTACCACAAGCCAAGGCAATTCATTAATAATTATGGTAGGCAGAATAAAGGCCCCCAAAGACATTCGTGTGCTGATTCCTGAAACCGGTGGATATGCTAGATTACATGACAAAGGGAAAAAAATTGCACATGAAATTAGTGTTGCTAATCAAGAGATTATAGTGGATTATCTGAGTGGGTCCAATATAATCACCGCGGTCCTTACAAGTGGAAAAGGAGACAGAAGAGGAGGAAGAATCAGAGTGATTCAGCAGGAGAAGGACCTTAACCTTTTGTTGCTGATTTTGAAGGTGGAGGAATGGGACCAAAAGCCAAGGAATGTGGTTGGCCTCTAGAAACCTGAAAAGGCAAGGGACTGTTCGCCCCTAGAGCCCCCAGAAGAGAGGCAGTCCTGCCATCTTCCTTTGAGCCTAGTGAAACTCATTTAGACTTCTGATCTTCAGAACTGTAAGGTGATAAATTTGTCTTGTTTTTAGCCACAAAGTTTGTGGTAATCTGTTATAGCAGCAATAGAAAACAACGATCTATGAAAATATTCTTTGGCGTGGTCACTAGACTATACATCAGAATCTTTTTCTGAGTAAATTATGTATTCCTGTGAATTATTTTAGGCTTTTTACAGATTCTGAAAAAGAATAATGTTAAAAGGTTTTTTTCTTTTACTGCTAGTATTT
The DNA here is from genome assembly GCF_041296235.1 of Equus asinus. NCBI lineage: Eukaryota > Metazoa > Chordata > Mammalia > Perissodactyla > Equidae > Equus > Equus asinus. The sequence goes on from NC_091800.1 coordinate 74,316,417, forward strand.
CATTTACTGGCTATAAACATAAAAAGGTTAGCTAAGGTATAATTTCCTTGTTGATAATTTCCTCTTGCATTATTTTAAAATAATAGAAACTGCTTTTAAACACAAATTTGTATCCTACTTTTTGCACTTTTATGGGATCTTACAATTTATTCCATGTTGCAATATAGTCTGGATACATTGTTTTTAATGGCTGTGTACTGTATGAAGGTATTTTGACCAAGCATAATATGCATCTTTATTCCACCATTTAATCCATTATTCTACTTAAATGGCCCATGAACACAATTATAAGATTTTAATATTATGGTCTGAATTTCTTTCCCATTTCTACATTGTAATTCTGGGTAGATATCAGTATCTAGAGTAAATAAGTAGACCCACGTTTTGCAGGGCCTACATTTTAGGAGTCTTTTTCAGTAAAATGAAATCAAAATTACAAGTACAGAATTAGTTGAGCTGAGTATTTATTTAGGATGAAAAAGGAAATCAACATACTTATTTTAAAGTAGCCGTATACCAGAAACATCAGAAAATCCAGAATAGGACACAATTATAATTTTATGCCTCTGTTGTAAATGTCTCTGTGTACTTCAAAACTTGTTTCTCCTCAACTTCCCAAATGTGGGCTGGGCACTGTAGAATGCATTCAATATTATGACTTGATCTCTGGTGTTACCTTGTCATGACCCAGTACTTACTTTAGGTGCATTCCTAGAAGCCATTCCTATGCCATGAAAAGCCATGGAAGCGATTATACCCCGCTAATCCCAAAGTAAATGTGTCCTTGATTCACCTTCCCTCTGGCTGAATCCCCAAAGTGACTGGAGCCATTCCAGTGATGAAGGGAAGTGTGGCTGAGCGGAGGCTGGCATGGAAAGAGAAAGCAGTCTTAATCAATGCAGTTAAAATTTCTTATTTTGGGAAATTTTCAAAAATATATGTCACCTATTGCCAGGGTCCACCACAGCACTGTGGAAGGGACCCCCACAAGTAAAGAAATCTAAGGATTAATTGCCATTAGCTTCTTGGTCAGTGTGCCTCTGACTCTGATGGTTGACAGTTGAAGAACTAACTGCACTAGGGGCTGTACCCAAAGTAAGAACAGCTTTTCTACCTCCTATCATTGACTTTCTATGCTCTCCTCTCCAAAAGAGTAATAAGCAAATCATTTGCAAAAGTGGAACACTTGCTATGGCTTCAGCCCTTCTTTATATCACTATAAAAGGTGAAGTCCATCTGTAATGATTTATGATGCTCCCACAAGGGCCTGCTGACACCCTTGTGGCCTGGCAGCTGTCTGTTTCATGATGTTAATATCATAAAATTATTCTGAACTATTGAAAGGAAAGTATCTGTTTAGATGGATAGTTTTGTACATGTGGATGCTGCCAGCCCAGGCATCCTTCCAATCCCTAGGCATGTGTGGAATTAGAAATATTTGTCACGTTATCAGCTTCCAAATACATTTTTAAAAAATCTAGAAGTGTATAGCCTGGGGCCTCAGTGTTTCTATTTTCATTTATTTGTCATATAGAATGTCACTTCTTACCTGAACCCTTTGCAGATGTCAAGCTCTTCCAGCAAAATGTAATCATGACCTTGAGTCTTAGTTTCACAACCCATAAAAAGCTAGATTTTTGGTGATAGGAATTCAGACTTAGAGCCCTCCTGGCTATTTTTTTCCCACTTAAAAAGAGATAAGAAAGCTGATCCACCCTAGATTGATGTTAAGCCTAAAATGAGCTTTGCATACTCATTGAAAAGTGTTCCCACACTCCAGAGACTTTATTACACCTTTTAAAATGCTCTTGTCCATCTCTTCACAAGACTTTGGAGACAGAAGATTTCCAGAGTCTTAATGCATTGATATGAAGATAATACAAAAAGAAAGCTTTTCAAAACTTTTTTACTCTCTACGACTTCTCTTGGGGAAAAAGCAGAACTTTATCTTAGTCAGAAGGGAATAAGACTGTTGGCAATGACAAATTAAGGCTTGAGGGGATAATTGAAATAAGGAAGTGGAACAGTTTGGCGGATTATCCCCAAAGCCTGGATCAGACAGGGAAATAAACCAGAGGCAGCACAGACTTGAGTGAAGATATGCACCCTCAGGTCAAGGGCCTGGACAGGTTGGGAACAAAGAGAACAGAACAGAAGAAAAGGGAGGAAATGTTTTATTAGATTGAAGACAGTGCTATATAAATAAGCAGGACTTTATGTTTTCTGTTTCTTTTGTTTCCTGTGCCTGCACAGTGCCTACGAATGTACTAGAGACTTAAGTGTTGATTGAATTAACCTTTCCCTGTAAGTAAAAATCTGTGTGATTAAACTTTTATATTTATGCAGTGCTTCTAGTATTAGATTGAAGATTGAATGAGTAATAGCAGTTAACGTTTAATGAGTACTTACTATGTGCTAGCCACTGTGCGAAGTCCGTGATCTACCTCGTGTAGCACTCCCACAGCCTCATAATGGTGGTATCATGATTATCCCTACACAGCTAATAACAGCATGAGTCTCTCTCTCTCCGTCTATAGAAATTCTGTTGTGCCTATTTCCATTAATAATATTCCAGTCTGGGATCTTGCGTGTGCCCTTCTCTCTGCTTAGGATATCCACCAACACCTCATATGCTGGGGTAAATCAAACCTCACGTGTAGATGTCATCACAGCCTTCTCTGTGCCACAGCTAAACCGGTGTACGCTTTTCTTTTTGCCTATATGCTACTTTGCTATAATTATTGATGTTGGTCTCCCTTATTGTTGGTTCCATGCGCAGTGGTGTTTTTCTTTGTATTCCTGGAATCTAGCATTGAGCATGTAAGGAGTAAAGAGAGTAAAGAGCGATGATTGAGTGTGGAATAAATGATTAAGTGAACACACAGATGAATCCAGTAATTCCTCTTGTAAATGAATGATCATGTAGAAGTAACTAAAAAACTGGTTCTAAGCATAGGTTCCTCAGTAGTTAGAGACCCATGAGTGGAAAATCTTTATTTCAGTTGGTGCGGGTCCTCCTTCCCAAGGGTTTAGTTCTGTATTCTCTAGCAGTGATTTGGAAGGGGAACAGAAAATTCAATCTGGAATGAGGTACATGTGTGTGTTTTCCTGTAATTGTGACTTAATTCCAAAGTCAATTAGTGATAATATGGGAATTTTCCATTATTTATACTTCTTTTCTCTAATTGAGAGTAGATCATATTTCTGTTTTGCAGACAGATATACAAAATTTTAATTCATTAATAATGTGTATTTTCTACAAATCACTGACACATTAATATTATTAAGATGGGTATTTTCCACTTAAGTTTTAATTTTTATTATTAAAAATAATTCACAAATTTGAAGAAAACTTTAAAAATTAATACAATATTGCAATCCATTGTTTACTAATTTAGCTTGATCCTGTGATAGACTCATCTAATGTTGAGTATATGATCAACAACCTGTTAAGAATTTTTAGAGGTTACCTATTAATTATTCCAGGGTGATGATTATCTACTTTTCTCTAAAAGTCAAAAAAAAGTTTGTTAAATGAATCAAGTCTGTATTTTTTTATATTGAAATTGTTTTCTTACTTCTACCCAAATACCTAATGTATATTTTTATTTTATTCCTCATTCTACATAGAGAAATGTTATGTCAATATTTTTATAAAAGGCATATAAATACATTTAGTTACTCTTTCCTGTATGATTCCATTCAGATTCCTGACAAGATTATTCTATAAAATTATGAAACCCAGGTCTCCTGTTGCCTTGCATCTGGGGACAGGTAATGAGTTCACCTGTGAGTCACTGTGGTTCCAGAGATGTAAAGAATTACTGCAGCCCCCTTAACCTTCACGTAGCATGGATTTAAGGGGAGATACAAGACTGAAAAATGGACAGTTAACATAAGAACTTTCTCCTTCACGTTGGGTGAGATCATCAGGACGGTCTAGTGAGTAATCTGATTGTAGAACATTTTAAAGGAATGAAATATTATTTTTCTTCTTTTTTTTTTTTTTTGAGAAAGACTAGCCCTGAACCAACTACTGCCAGTCCTCCTCTTTTTAGCTGAGGAAGACTGGCCCTGAGCTAACATCTGTGCCCATCTTCCTCACTTTATATGTGGGACGCCTACCACAGCATGGCATGCCAAGCAGCGCCATGTCCACACCCGGCATCCGAACCAGCAAACCCCAGGCCGCAGAGAAGCGGAACATGCGAACTTAACCACTGTGCCACCGGGCCAGCCTCTGTTTTTCTGAGTATACACTTTAGCCTTCTGGGCCTGCTTTAACTCTCACTTTAAAATACCCCATTGCATGAAACAACTGAAAGAACAGATTTCGTAAATGTTCCATTAGGCTGGTTAAACATGCCTCTCTGCAGTCTATTTAGAGTAGCAGTAGGTGCAGTCGCTTGTATTCATTTGGAGCAGTGACTTGTGGGGCAACCCAGAGCCCCCAAGATTCCTGGAGATATCCTAGACAGGTTACTTTGGAGAGAGAAAAATCTGGGCCTGTTGAGCTTTGCCAACCCCTACCTTTGGCTTCTTCCAGGTAAATGTCATTTATATATGTTTTATTTAGCAAGGATCTATTAATGATTTCACTTTGAATAAAATGTTTCTGCTGGTTTCTTCTTGTTTTTGTTGCTCAAATGTGAAAACCTTTGCTTTAGTGAAAGCAATCACCATTTCTTCCTGAATCCCATCTCCACTCTAGGCAAACATTTATATTCTATGCTCCAATAACTGCAATATTTTTAATTTTCCCTTCTCTGAGCTTTACGTGTTCACCTGAAAGGACTTAAAAATTATGTGTCACTCCAAAAGGAAATGAAGTCAGTGTCCATGGAAGCGGGGTGGGGAAGCCTCAGGGTTGCAGATTCACCTGCGGTTGGTCATGGATTGAGACCACAAGAAAAGCCAAAGTAGAATAAAATCAAAGGGAGAAGAGTGAGCCTTCGTGCTTTCTCTTTGTCCAGCACTGGCACATGGCTCGCAGCCTCTCTGCATTTTATTCCTGTCAAATCAGTGTCTTGACTGAGAATCCGGCAGGAGAGCCCAGCATCAAGGATTTCCTCTCCTTTCAAATCCTGGTCTCTGCAACCAGCTGGAGCCACCCACAGATTCCCTTTCTTGATAAATGGTTCAAGAAAGTAAGGGAAAGCTTCCCCATCAGTAGGCTGCAAATGAACTGAGCTGCAGCCCAGTTCACGACGTGGCTAACATTTACCCTCATTTTTGTAGGGGATGGAAAAGGTATTTTTTATAGTAATAAGGTGCAATCTGTGAATCCTGCCATATAGCAAATTAAAAGAGCTCCTGCCTGTACAGCAGTCCACGGAGAGAAGAAGCAGGTAATTATTCAGAGATAATGCTTCTGGCACAGAGTGTTGTCACCACATAATGGTCCCCTGCTGGTAGATAAATGTAGAGGCAAAGACAGTGTACTTATTTGTTAAAGCAAGAGACATTTTTGCGGTGACACAATTGCAGCTCTTGTGATTACCTTTCCTGTTTTACCAAATGAGAGGTTGTAGATGTAATCATCTTGCCTGATGGAGGGCTGGTGTCACCAAGTGACAGAAGTGAGCCCAGTGACAATAGCCTGCTGTGTGCGGATTGACTTAGTAAACACTCTTGGCACAGACTTTAGCCATTGAAGAACTACTTAGTTATAGATGTGTGGATTCTTGATTATACAACCTCTCAAAGTCTAAATTAGTTATCTTCCCGCCAATTAAGACTTAACATGTCTTTACTTTGCCAGTGAAAAGTCAGCTGGCCAGTAACATAGGAGTTGACAGATTTAATTTGATGTCAGGGGATGGCATTGTTTCATCTGGAGCTTGAGGGTCACAAGTAGTGGCTGTAGAGTTATAAATTTCACTGTACTGCAAGAGCTGGTCTGGCCCAACTCTGTATTTATACCCAATAATAGAAATAGCTAACTTTTACTGAGCACTTACAATATGTTAGGTACTGTCCTAAAGACTTCACATAAATTTTCCATTAATCCTATAACATTAACAAAAAAATGCAGTAGGTATTCTCATTTTACCCAGGCAGAGATTAGAACGCAGGGAAATGACTTGTGCAAGATCTCATAGCTAGTAAATGGTGGGATTTTGACTCAGCTGTGTTGAAGGCCAATACAGGTCCTCTGAACCATTGTACCTTTGCTGTTCAAAGTGTGGCCTTTGGAGTAGCAGTACCGGCATCACGTCACCTGGGAGCTCATTAGAAATGTCGAATTTCAGACCCCACCCCAGACCTACTTAATCAGAATCTGCATTCTAAGACCCTCCCCAATGATTGGTATTCACCATGAGGTTTAACAAGGACTGCCCTGTTACGCATTTGCCAACATCTTTACGACAGTGAGGGTTGTGAGTGCCTGGGTGGGTGATGATGACTTTGAGGGCGTGTGAAAAACCATGGCAGTGCCTAGAGGTTGAGACTTTTCTCCTGGCACGGGTGGTGGAGGGTCAGGGGGGAGCACATGAAGCTTCTAGTTTCAATAACAAGGGGCAGAGAGTGTCCTGGGAAGTATTTCTGTGAAATCCGAAAAGAAAATAGTGGTAACAAGTTCAGAAAGAGATTTTGAAGTGCCCAAGCATTTTTCAAAATCATTTCCTCTCGTGCACCACATGAAGTATTTTGATTCTTGATCCTTCTTCTTTGTGTCCTAGCACTATACTGGACCCCATTGAAACATATTTGTAAGATCATTGTGAGGGCCCTCCATTTAGGCCTGATGAAGCCAAATTACCTACTAAAGTGTGCTGGCCCCCTCCAAGCTAGACGGTAAATTTTTACAGGAAATTGGAGTCTGTAACTTAAACACATTAAAAATGTACTTAACCTTTATAGTTCTGAAATGCTTTCTCAACATGCAACAAAGTAAGGTTAAAATTTAAGCATTTGATAAATTAATGTTTAAAAAGGAAGTTGCTTTTTTTTTTTTATTTTGAAAGATTGCAATAATTATTGGATAGGCCAGGAAATATACTTTAAGTGATCTTCCAGCATTGGCTAGTATTTCAATTCGGTAGTGTGAACAGACCCCAGAAGAAACATAATAGTGCATGGTCTTAAATATCAGAAACTAGAAGTAGTAAGTGCAAAGCCTGAAAAATAAACCTAATTATTTTAATTGTCTTTCATAACATTACTTCTGTTGCTAATTTTAATTATTTGAACACTCAGTAGAAATGAAACTGACACATCAGACTCTGTGAGGCTTGACACCTGTGATGTCACCATCCTAACAGGATAAATTTGAGTTAGAGTGTTCAATGAAATAACCACAAATTGAATCTTTTGGAAACAGGTAAAAGTAGATGGATATCAATTTCTTTTCTGATGACAGTTGTCTAGAAAAGGACAGTGGTGGTCCAGAAAGGTGCTGTGGCATCCCTCACTACTTTGCCTAGCATACCTTATCTCCTAGATGTAAGACAATAAGTGATAAAGTACACCAGTGATTGGCGATACTTGAATAAGTATTTGATACTTGAATAAGTATAAGATACTTGAATAGGTTCAGAAGTAGGAATGCTATGTAAAATGTCCGCATTAAAAAAACAAATTAAAAATAGCAAGTATTAATCAATGTTATGATTTGCAACGGAATAAAATTTAATCTGTCTTCTTTATAGGCAATGTCTACAAATTCTTCAGAAACATTTTTGCTATTTTAACATATGCATCACTATGACCCATAAAGTTTTATAGCCATTCCCATAATCCTTGATCTATTAAGCATTTTGAAAATGACACCATAATTTCATAGGGCAAAAAAAGAGTAACAGTTTTGTAGGTATTTCAGATTTTAAAAATTGTAATTATAAGTGAATAGCAATTTTGTCCAAGATGAGTAGTTTACTTTAAAGGTTGGTTTGTCACTGACTGGTGTTAGTACTTGCGTGCTGGTCCTTTTGAAGAATCAGACATGTCTCCCTCAGCTGGCTTTAAAAAGTGCCCTCTACTGCAGGACACCTGGCAGTTTCTACTGCCTTAAACTGCATTGATTTTTGCTTTGCTTGTGACAGTCTTCTGCAGGTACAATAAGTGTTTTTTGTGTTTCAGTGTTTTGTAAAGATATTTTAAATACAAATGAAGGATTTGAATTTAAATTAAAGTCCAACTGCACACATTCCTATTAAATTTAGTAATTCAATTGAGGAGAACATCTAATCAGTATATATTTTCTATTGATGTTAATTTGCCTATTCTCAGGTAATAAAAGTCCATCGTTATTTTAAAGAAATCATTTTAAGATTCATCCTGATTTCAGAAACCTTAAAATATCAAAAAAGGTATTTTAGAATCAAGGGATTGGCTAATTTAATGCCTTCCAAGTATGGCTTGAGCTATTCAAAAGACAGGCAGCGGGGAATCTTGAAAATCGCCCTAGGATGGAAGACAAGATCTGGATTGAAGTCCTGCTTCAGCCACTTTCAGGCTGTGTGACTTTGCAGAGGTCACTCAACCTTTCTGAATCCCCTTTATGTTGTCTGCTAATAGGATAAAACTCTTATTAGGATTAAATGAGGATTACATTGTGGAGTTTTCTCTGTTGTTTCACTAATCTCTGTGACAGCTTTTGTTTTACTTTCCTTTTCACTGCTTCTCAAAATATAGTCTGAGTTGTAGGATTTCTCTTTCATTTACATTTGTTTTTGGTCATTTGTTTCTAGGTTTATGGTATTATGACCACAAAATATAGCTTATAGAAATCATGTTTTGGAATATTTCAGTGATTTTATGTGATGTAGTGTATAATGTATATAATCGGTTTTGGAATGTTCTGTGGATAGTTTAAAGAAAGTTGACATATTTAATAAATTAGCCCTATTGATTATTTGGTTCTGATCCTATATAATTCTGTTTAGATTCAATCTATCCAAGATGGAAAGAAGAGTACTAAATTTTCCCATACTAATAATCAATTTCTCATTTTGTTTCTAGCAGTTTTTATGTCATATGTATTGATAACGCATGATATGGGCAAAAAAATTTCATGACTTCACATATTCATTGACAGCGAAATTATGAAAGAACAAAGTCATATCACCTTCTTGCTTAGTTTAATTGTTTTGTATTAAATTCTACTGGGTCTCAAATTTATGTTGCCATCTGTTTTGTCTATATGCTTGATAAATTCTCGCCAGTCCTTTTGCTTTTATTCCTCTTCATTCTTTTGAGTCAGATTTGTCTCTGGTGAGCATCACACACTTGGATTTATGATTTTGTTTATTTTTTATATAATCTGTGAATCTTTTCTGCAAGAGAGTAGGGATTAAACTGTTTGCGTTTATATTATCCTAACTGATATATTTGATATGATTCCTGCCAACTTGTTTTATCCTTTCTTCATGGCATTTTTTATTTTCTGCGTTTTGTTTCAATTCCTGTATGGAACACATTTTACAGGTTTTAATCTTCAATGACTTGCAAATAAATATATGTTTTTATTTCTCCTAATGGTTACCTTATATTATTCTAAAAACATCATCAGTATTAATTTTTGCAATTATCAAGGTCTCAAAATAAATGGTATCATTTGTCCTTTATCTATTAAAATGAAGGATTTAGCATCTTTTTATTTTCCTCTCATCTTTACTCACTGGAAATTGTTAACATAATTTTGAATTTTAGAAGTAGAAAAATAAAATTAAATTGACCATTTCATACTGTTTCTGTTTCAAGCACTGTTTTTGACGTTTTTTGAGCTGTGTAACCTAATTTATAATGGTCGTTAAATCCAACTTCTACAGGTGATGATTACAGTGCTTGTAGCCGGTCCCATTGTCCACTTCTCCCATATTTTTGAGTCCTTTTATTTACATTTCTCTGTTATGCATTTTGAAGTAAATTTTTAAAGAATTTTATTTGGGCAGTTTACTTTGTAAAACCTTGAGTATCTAAGATTATTTTTTCTGTTGCCCTCAAACCTGGATATCGATTCACCCTTAGAAATAGATATCTTAAGTGATAATATTTTATCTCTAAATGCCCCATTTTCTTCTGATGTTTAAATTACAATAAAATCTGGTCCTTTGTAAGGGTCTACATTTATTTCCCACCTATATATTTAAATTCTGTCGTCAAATGAATCTCTTTTAATTGCTCTTCCCATGGAGCATGGGAAATTGTTCTTAGCTTCACACTGAGATCTGGTTTTAGGTACAAAAGTCTTCTTCAGTGATTTCTTCAGTGTCACTTCTGGTGCTGTTGTGGTTGATTCTTTCTGGGGAGTACCCACAATTCTTAGGTTGGATGGTTCTACATCTAGCATCATCTTCCAGTAGTTTTTGTCTCTCTTCGTTTCCTCTGCACTTTTGGAAATGTGTCAAGTTTCTATTCCACATCACCTGTTAGGTCGCCCCCCTCGTAAGTGCTGCTCTCTATTGTCTTCATTAGAGAGTTTAATGCCACAAAGGTGCTTTACTTACTTTGTTCTTCTCCCTTCTCACTCTGCTCCCTTTGAGTTTTAGTTGACTGTCCTGTGTTGTTGTTTTTTTTTTAAAACTGAAGCTATATCTTTTTATTGAAATCAATAAAGACCAAAAAAAATCTTCTTTTACTGCTAAAACAGTTTTTAGGGGGCCAGCCCCACGGGGCAGCAGTTAAGTGCACACGTTCCACTTCGGTGGCCCCAGGTTCACAGGTTCAGATCCCGGGTGCGGACATGGCGTCGCTGTCAAGCCATGCTGTGGCAGACATCCCACGTATAAAGTAGAGGAAGATGGGCACGGATGTTAGCTCAGGGCCAATCTTCTTCAGCAAAAAGAGGAGGCTTGGCAGCAGATGCTGGCTCAGGTCTAATCTTCCTCAAAGCAAAACAAAACAAAACAGAACAGTTTTTAGAAGTGTGTGTTTTGACTTTGACTTGTTGCTTTGCTTCCTCTGAAGATCCTCTTTCCTTCCCCATGTTGATTACTCTGTCCTCTTCTTAGAAATACACAATGCCCATCAGTTTATTAAAGCCACCAATACCTTCTGCATTAGGAAAATTCTTTAACTCTGTCCAAACCAATATCCCCTAAAATTAATCGATCCTAGAACTTTTCTCCCCATGAAAAACTTCACAGAATCATTGTTTCATGAAATTATATTGGACCCCAAATGGCTAAATACATGTCATTTTATAATCTGTAAATATCATGGGAAATCTTTTGACTGCTCTAATTAGCCACTGCTACTCATTTTCAATTTAAAACCAATTTATTATGATTTTATATTTAGTTATGGTTTCTTTACAAATGAAAAGAAATTGTGATATAGAGTTTTCCAGTGTTTTGGCTTTTTATGTAAAAATAATGTGTAGATATTAAGTAAATATCTTATTATTCTTTAAATGAGGAGGAAAATCATTTAATGAGGTTTTTATAGACATATTTTTGACACCTATACAGAGAAAAAGCAAGAGAAGATTGCAGACATTTATCACACATGTTGTACTATCATAGATCACATTGAAATATTGCAAGCATGCTAAAAGATGTCAAAGTAATAATTACAGGATGTGAACTCATGTTTTTGCCTAAGTTTACCAATTGAAGAACTCTGTGTATGAGGAGGGAGCATTGCAAAGTGTCAATGACTAATTTTTTGTGTATCAAAAAAATTATGCTCTATTATTTTATAGCTACATAGAATATGAAAAGATGTTTGCACAAAAGTATATGAAAAACAAAAGTAAAGAGGGTCTTTACAGATATAGATATTCACCAAGGCAAGCCAATGAACAGAGGAAACCTTTTCAACAAATGGTGCTGAAACAATGGAATAAATATATGAAAAAGATGACTGGACCCTCTACCACACAACATTCATAATCAACTGTAAAAGCCAAAATGACAGAGTTTCTAGAAGAAAACATGAGATGGTATTTTTGTGACTTTGGGTTAGGCTAAGGTTTTTATAGGGGACACAAGAAGCATAAACCATAAAATAAATATTGATAAATTGAACTGCCTCATAATAAAAAAATAAAGTCTAGTTATCAAAAGACGCTATTAATAAAATGAAAAAGGAAGTCACACATAGGATAAAATATTCTCAATACGTATATCTGACAATAACTTGTATATAGAATAAGTAAACCACCTTTATTACTCAGTTGTAAAAAGATAAACAATCCAATTACATAGGAGAAAGACTTAATCAGACTTTATGAAAGAAGACATATGCTTGTCATAAACATGTGGAAAGGTACTCCATGTCATTATCAAGGAAATATAAATGAACACCTCAGGGAGTTACCCCTGCACAAGCATTGGGATGGATAAAATGAAAGGGACTGGAAACACCGGATGTTGGTGAGGATGTGAAGCCCAGAACTCTCATACATTGCTGCTGAGAATATAAAATGGAACACCTAATTTGGGAAAAGTATACTCTATTCTGTGACCCAGCAATGCCACTTAAGGGTTAACCCAAGAGAAATGTCTGCCAAAAATACTTATAAGTAAATAGTGGTAATTCATAAAATAAATGTTACTCAACAATAAAAGAGAATACACAATACAGTCATGCATCATTTACTGATAGGGATACGTTCTGAAAAATGCATTGTTAGGCAATTTTGTCATTGTGCAAACTGCAGAGAGTGTACTAGCCTTAGATAGTATAGGCTACTACGTACCTAGGCTATATATGCAGTCCATTGTTGAGCGAAATGTTCTTATGCAGTGCATGACTGTATACCCAAAAATATGGCTTCTATGGATGATATACACAATATGGATCTGTTTATACAGATTTTATTATCTCCACTCATCAAAAAAATAATTTTTGGGGAAAAATACATTATTTTCTTTCTTTACTTGAATTTTTCTTGAGTGGGACTGTCAGGTTTTCAAGTTTGGAAGTTAGAATGCTGCTCTTCTCAAACACTGATTCAGAAGAGCGGAACTTCTGAGTCACAGACTAAGTTCAGCCTTCAGTTTAATTTCACCTGGTAACATTGGTTTAATCTGATAATTGCTGTTAATGACAAAGCAGTGTTCTCAAACCTTGATGTACGTCAAAATCACCTGGAGTTTCAGATCCAGCGGGTCTAGGGCAGAGCCTGGGAATTTTCATTTCTAACAGGTTCCCAGGTGATGCTGCTACTGCTGGTCCAGGAACAGAGGAGTACTGCTGGATAATGGGTTTCTTGGTAATGGATGAAGAGCTGAGAAGAATAGTTACCTTTCAAATTTGCATTTCAAAGAGTATATGAATATCGAAGTATAGTGCGAGTGCCTGCTGAGTCCTGCCCTTCAAGGCACATCACTGAGCTGAATGCTGTCTGAGTTCTTATAAGCCGTTTAAGGCACATTCATAATGAATGTATCTACGTTGGGTCAAAATGTACTGTTTTCCTATCTACTTGACCTGAGAAGAAACAATCATGAAACGTTGTTAAGCTATGCCATTGATTTATTGAAGGGGGTGGGATGGTGTGGTAGATTTTATTACTGTGCCCAATTCTTCCCTCCATGCGTGTTGCTGTGTGACTTATATTGCCGTATGGGATCGGGGCATGGGTAAGGATGTTTTCCCACCTGACAACAAGCTTAGTCATGTGACCAGGTCTTCACCAACAAAAAGTGAGTGGAATGTACAGTTCTGAGTAGAAGCTTCGAGAGCCCTCTTGTAGTTTCTCAACTCTTTCTTTTTCCCCCTCTGCCATAAGAATAGCATGTCACAGACAGAGCCTGCTCCTTTAGCCAGAATGAGAAAAATACAAGCAGAAGAGTTCAAGCCAACATATAACCTGAGCAAGCAATAAATATTTGTTATTGTATGTCAGTGAGATTTTGGGGCTATTATTGTGGCAAAATCTGGAGAAAATTGCTGAGTACTCCATACCTCCTAATGAGGCCAGCTATGGGGCTAGGCTGATTATGTGTAATGTATTAGTTTTAGTTACCACAATAATCCTGCCAGTTAGATATTATTCCTCAAATTATAGGGAAGAAAATAAGGTTTACAGAGAGTTGACCACACTAACTCTGGTAAGAGATTTCTTTCATGTATACCATGATGTGGTAGTGCATAAAATGGTAAAATATAAGTAACGTTATGTGTGAATACAGTACGTTTGTTAAGGGATATTATTAGTTTCACCTTTCTAATCCCAATATCTTAATCAATGGGCATAGTTAATGCAACCACAGAAAACAGCAGAACCTCCTCCTCTATCAGCATTGGTTTTTCCATTCAAAGACAATTAAATATATTTTTAAACACTCAAAGCAAAAGCCTCTGGTTAAAAATATTTACTCTTCAAAACTCTGAGTATAATTTAATTGGGTTTCTGGAGTAGATGGGCTAAAATTTCCATGTTTGAAAGTGGAAGATAGACTCCAATAAGGCGAATGAATGGGGAGACAACATTAATCTACTTAAGAAATCTTTCCTTGAGTGAATAAACATGATAACTTGATAGATCATTGAAAGATTGATTGTTAGTGAGGCAGTAAATGAGGAATTCAAAGGAGAGATGTTGAAGGCCCTGGAATCCAGGGTTTGTCTTTAAGAGGCCTGTGTTAATCAAGAAGCTATGCTTAAGGATATACAAGGTAAAGGACTTTCCCATTAAGGTGGGAAAGATTGCAAGAAAGAGGTTTTATGAGGAAAGATTAGAGAATTGACTGGGCTCATTGTCTTGGATAAGCTTTCTCAAATGTTTCCTTCCTTCATTCTTTAAGCAAGTGTTTCTATTGCATGTGTTCTTGGGCCGGGTTTGCTGGATGTGGGTCGTATGCAGCGAACGGGAGATAAACCTGCTCGCACAGGTCTCTCGTGTTCCAGTGGGGGAAATAAACAAACAGAAGGAATAATCTTTTGGAGTCACAAATGCAATGAGGAGAATGATAAAGGAAGAGAGGGGTGAGTGTGACTATTTGCAGGGTGGTATTTTTAGGAGGAAGAGGGGGCAGATGGGATGAGCAGAAAAGGACACTGATGAGGACCTGATGTTTAAGCTGAGACCTGAATGAAGTGAGAAAGCCAGCTAAGGAAAGGTTTGCAGGATCCTGGGTGGTACCAGCAAGGGAAATGCCTTGAGGCAGCAAAGAGGTGCTTGTGTTCTGTAATATCACCAAGGCCAGTATTTCCTATATTTAAAAGGATTTATAGATATTGATATCTCTATAGATATATATCCTTTTGCGTATAACAATATGTGTGTGTTTCCATTGTTAAGCTCCTTTTAAATAATTGGTATTATAGGCAAGTATGCTCAATTTCTATTTTAATTTCTTTTTTCTTTTTCTTTTTTAGCTTCATGGGCATGTCTTAACTGTAACAGTGCTATTGGGAACATGTTAAATTGTATATTATCCAGTAAAAAAGAAAATGAGAATGTATAATTATCTGGGAAGTTTCATATCATTCATACAAACTTTTTGCAAAATACTTTTAGCTGCCTAAATTGTCTGTGCTGGCTGTGCAAATAAGAGTTTCTCAAGCTTTTATGGAACAAAATATTCTGTGGAGCAAAAGACTTAGTCAGTAGGCTATTCCTCTTCAAAAAAAAGAATTCCAAACCAAAGGAAATAAAACACATGTTAAATATCTGGATAAATAAACTGAACACAAGAGCCAAAAATAACATCTTTTTCAATAGAATGAATAAGAACATCTTCTCTTCGAAATAAACTGCAATTTAGTCATAAGCAAATTGCTCATGTTAGTTACAATATTATTCCATGTCATATAGTTGCATGCAGTAAAAACAAAAAAAAATGAGTCTCAAAGCTTCTTAAGGGAGTATGATTGTGTTATTTGCTCAAAGGACTAGAAATACGTAAAACGTGGCCCCATTTCAATCAGTGCTGTTGTATAAATACCATACTCGTGCCCATGGTGGGGAGAGAAGGCATATTCCTTAATCTACATGCATTCAAGTAGGGAAAATTAAGTGCACAGCTCTTTGTGTATTTGAATTAACTCCAATAGCTAATGTAAACCTGAACTATATAGAAGATGATGATTATATATGAATAAAGATGGGCATAGTAAGCTTTTCCACATACTCTAAACAGTTCCTGGGTTAATTTTCCACACTCATGTGTGGATATGAACTGAAGAAAATCCAGACTATAAAGTGCTTCATCATTTACACTCATTACTTAATTTTGGCATAATTTGACCAGTATATAAAGAAAACAGAAGAAACAATTATTATTGATCTAACCATCAACACCAAAGAACAAAGCTATTTCTATTTTAAGTGACATAATTTCCAAGGAACTATTAGAAAATATAGAGCATATAGAACTCAAAGAATTAACAATTTATTCAGGGACGAGATTGAACGTTTTTTCTAATGGGTAAGAGACCACATTTTTATACTTTTCCTTCCATTTTACTCTTTTATGTAATATGTTAAAAAATTTCAAAATGTGTTTCCTTTTCAGTTTGTCCCTAATGGTAGCCAAGAGATTCCCAATGGCTTTTCATAATAAAAGAAACTTTACCTCTAGAAATGTAATTTTGGGCATCAGAAACCTTTTGCAGGTACTTTTCTTTTTAGAGAGAAAGTCTACTTTCTAGTTAGCTAGTGACAAGGATCTAATTAGCCAGGGAAAGTGCACCTCCTCTTCTAGTTATCAAACATATATCTGTTTAGTGAGAAAGTTACCTTAATTTATTATCGTTTAATCTTATGATTCTTGTCCAAGCTGAATGAATCAGAAACTAGCCTCATCTGTTGTTTAATCAAGGGCTAACAGGAGGAACTAGCACATAATACTCTCCATGAATATAGATTCTTCATATTTGATTAGAAGCCTATTCAAACATTTATAGATTATAGACTTGTAAATATATTACTTATATGTCCTCAGTATTTTTTATGAAAGGAAGCTATTTAAAAATTAATTGGACCTTTTCACGGACCTTCTTTGGAGACACTGAGTCGGAGACCTAGGTTAGTAGAGTATTTTTAAGTGAACGGAACCACCTAAAAACAGCTTCAGATTGCGCTTTGCAGAGGTGGGAAGGAGAAGCTGGAGCAGATAATCATTCCTCACTTCCAGTGAGGAATAAACTGGTCATGATGATTTTCAATACTTCAGTGTGTTCCAGCATTTCTGAATTTTCTAGTCTTGATCTTGCTACATCATGTACTGGAAATATCCATGGTATTTGTTTGGATGCCAAAGACTCAATCTACTGCTTTGATAAATTTTACCCGAGCTCATTACATCAAATATGTTTTATGAAAGGATTTAATTAGAGTAATTTTATGTATAATTATATAATCACTCAATTCTGAAATTAGCTTCACTGAGGCTGAGGTTTGAATGTTCTAAGTCTAGACAATTCCGTAGCTATTAGTTATAAAGTTTTCGTAGTCCTAAGAGTTTTATGTATTGATCACCAAAAGTAACAAAATGAGAAGATGCATCAGAAGTTGTTTAGAGCAGGCTTTGATAAACCTGAATTTTCAGTACACATTGGAATTTTCAATGACTTATAGGTGATGATATTTTCAGATACAATAATTTAAAAACACTTCAATCAATGTGTGTCATATATATACATAAAGATCAGATACAATAATTTAAAAACACTTCAATCAATGTGTGTCGTATATATACATAAAGATCAGATACAGTAATTTAAAAACCCTTCAATCAATGTGTGTCGTATATATACATAAAGATCAGATACAATAATTTAAAAACCCTTCAGTCAATGTGTGTCGTATATATACATAAAGATCAGATACAATAATTTAAAAACCCTTCAATCAATGTGTGTCGTATATATGCATAAAGATGTATATGTATATAAGCATATGTGTGTGTGTGTGCATTGGCTTCAAAATCAAATCAGTGATGGGGGAGCAAAGTCAAAATGGAGCAACGCTTTTAAGGCCATCAATTATTGCTATATTGACTGCACATGTAGACAGAAATACTCCACTACTATATGCCAACTGCCTCTATTACCCTTGGTTTACAGGGAAATCCCATAGCTGGCTACAGAGAAATACATTTCCTAGGAATTGGGAGGACACTTTCCCATTGTCCAACACTGCTAACACTGAAGTTAACCTCACGCCATTTAGCAGGTCAGACTGAGTTGAGTTGATTTTGTGCTGTAAGGCTTAGTTCTATAACAAAAACAAATCCTCACTTACTTGTATAGCCACATTTAATTACTATTGAAAGTAAACTCATTAAAATAAAATAAGTAAAATAAAGCCCTTTTAAAAAGGGATATTCCTAGTACACTACAAAATATATTACCAAGTATTGATGTAAGGTGAGAAGAAAAAAAGCATCAGTAATGAAAAATATATCAAAAAAAGGTTTTTACATGTCACTAATTTCAGGGTGTTCTGAGAGGTTCTGATGAAAGTGTACTGCTCATCTTTGAAAGGTCAACTCCTGCTCTTCAAAGAAGGTCAATGGCATTATTTTATAGACAATTTGGTAGGAAATAAATGTAATTTAATGCCATATAAAAGCAAAAGTATCATATTTGTAATTGCTACATAGTGTGTGCATTACCAATTGCTGTTCCCCGTAAGGGATGGCGTTTGAAGTGCAAACGGAAGAGAGCACTGTGTCACGTCTTGGCACGATTTGAGGACTAAATGAACTAGCGCACTGCTTGGCGTGTTTTTGGTTTTCAATAGCTGTTTATTTTCTTGGAATAACTATTATGAAATGCAAAAGAAGCTAGAAATGAAAGTCTTTCACAGTAATTTGTTGTGGAGTAGAAAGTAGTTTTGTGTTTCAATACTGAACAGTGATAGTGTTGTCTGTTTTACTAACTGTTTGCATTTATTAATGCTTTTTGAAACATTAAAAAAACTAACCGACTAGGGAAAAAGAGAAGGGAAGTGAACTCAGTGCTATATGCAGGTAGATGATCTGGTTTACAGCATGGTTTTCTCTCTGCGGGCTCAGCCCCTCGCTCCCATCTGATGTCCCACTGCCAGGAGCCCACCTGTAAACACTAACCCTCCTTCCTGAAGTCAAGACCTAAAATAGCCATTAAAATTTGGAAGATTGTATTAGAAGTATTCTGTTTTAAAAACCTTATCCAGAAATGGGGGGAAAAAAACATTTTTAAAAAAATTTCAGACATCTAAGAGATTTTCTATACGGTATTTTCAACTCTTTGCCAATGTTCCCCTAAGACAGAATTTTCTTTTGTTCTGAGATTCATGGAATAAAATTGCTTGAGCAAGTGATATTGGGAGGTGCTGATGAACGTTTCACAAGAAGCAAAAATATGCATAATTCATTGTCACTGGCAGTTGGATGACTCACCTTAAATTATTACATATGAAATATGAGAGAGTCAATTATTTAAATTACAGCCTACAGATATTCCTGAAATTGCTATCCTTTTAAATATATTTTTCAAGGAATTAAATATTTACTTTTAATATTTATTCTAAAATAAAATATTTTAGTACATTGAATAGATGCACGATTTCAGTTGGGATTTTTAGGTGTAAGGAGGACTCTTCTCCTTGGCTTTTTAGTTTTATTTAAGAACGCTTTTATTCTTCTGCATTTCAGAAATGCAGAATCCTTGTGCGTTTCTAATTACAAGATGTTTCATCCAATTCTTTCAGCCTTTTACAGGATTTTGTTTTTGTTTTTGAAATATTTTGTGGTTGCCTCCTCCCTAAAATGCATTAATGCAATTTCGTTTAAACTTCAGATAATCCAATTATCGGAATAGCACAATGGAGACAACACACGAAGTGAGTCATTCACCCATTTCCCGTCTTCTGCTTCCTTTCCTGATTGAAGGGTTCAACAAATTGCTTCAGCTCATAATGACTATGAAAGTTAAACACTATTTTTATCCATTCAGCTGGGTTTTAAATACAGCATGTGGACCCATCATTCTGTCACGGGCAGAAGCTCTGGAAATTCTTGACAGCTTATAATCTTCCCCGCTCATATTCACAAGTGAAAATGGTTGTATTTAAAAGCAGGATCTTTACACACTAATTTTTGAATCAACTTTCAAAAAGGCAACAGCCCCATGAAAATCTGTTCACTCTATTGCTTTTGAGAAAGTTCTTATCTCAGGGAACAAAGCGTTCAGATTTAAGGATTAAAAATATTACTTTTGTCCTAATTTAAAGAGTAAAATATATGAAATTTAATTATTTGTGATAACACTCAATCTACTTACATGTAAATGTTCTCAGATTAAAATTGAGTCAAAACATTTGGGGGTCCATTTGGTAGAAAACGTTATTTCCACACTAGGAAAAGAGTACAAGATCCCGGCCTGCTCAATCTGATCTAAATTGCACCAAGCCCTCTCACTGATTATCTTTTACCCTGGTACATATTTTTTATAGCATTTTTTACTACTTGAAATTATATAAATTTTTTGTTTACTTCCAGAATACCGTTTCACCTGTTAGAACAGAAATCACAGAAGAGCGCATGCTTTTCTTATTTACCTGTGTGGTCTTAGCTCCTAGACTAGTCCATGGCACATCAAGACCTATGGTGTCCCAATAAGTAGGTGATAACTGACTGACTGACAATGAAAAAAATCCATTCCTTAGTTTATTTAGTATGAGTTTTGCTACCAAGTACTTTTCATCCATGTCGTCTGTGACTAAAGGTTTTGAAATCGTCACTGTAGGACTTCTCCATGGATCCTTTTGTCAGTCAGTATATTTTCTTATGCCTGTTTTCTGCAAGTAAGTATCCCATGGTTGTTTCATACATATGTGTGTGAATCTCTCCTCTCAACTAGAATGTAAACATGCTGAAGGCAGGAACCTGCAATATCTTCGTCTTATGAGTTTTGTAATGTCTGAGGTAGGTTAGGAACTCAGTGACTAGTAAACATCTGGGTACATGGTGCGCATAAAATGATACTTGTTGTATAAATGCATTAGTAAAATAATAAACTCTCAGTGCACAAATAAGGTGCTCCTCTCACTCTCTGTCTCTCTCTATACATATACATATGTATATACATAGACATACATATGTGGATAAAAAGTATCTCTTTTTATTTCCTCTTTGTATATTTTTCTTTATTTCCTCTTTCTCTGTATAGTAAAGGTGTTAAAATAGATGCTTTCTAAAGCCCTTTTAATTTTTTGCATTATTTGTTTATGTCATTATGGTTTTTAGTCTCAATTCTGTACACAACCGCTTCATAACTTTATGTGTATTTATCCATCCCATTACCATGTTGTTTAAAGTCCAAGACTTCATTTTCTCCCATGTGATTTTTAGTCACCAATGAGAATGAGCTGCTTTCATTCCCCAAATTCCTGGCACAGGGTAACGAGGGGCCCTTTGGGCACCAGCTAGATCTACTTATGGCCTGGAGAGACACTTGTTCTCTTCAGGCCTCTCTTCCCTCACCTCAAAAGCAGAGACGCTGATGTCTACCGTGGCGGGAAGGACCTGCGCAGCCACTCCTTTCCCCATGCTCAGATGGGCTGAGCTTGGTTTAATGCTCTGCCGTCTCCGTCTTGAAATTCTCAGTCCTTTTGAACAAGGGGCTATTTTCATTTTGCACTGCGGCCTGCAAACTATGCGGCCTGTCCTTTTACCAAGATATTGTAAAGATTAAGTTAAGTATATAATATTTCAAAATATTAGAGCAGTACTTCATTAACAATAAATTCTCTTCCCACTTACTTTTTCCTTTCCTTCCTAATATGTATAGATTTGTGTATTTCTCCAGAATATTCAATAATCTAGTTACCAATAGTTGTGTTAAATAATAATCATGGACTGTATCTAATGCTTTCCTCAATGAACTGCATAGCTTCCCATGTGGGAAGACAGCATTCTTCTGTAACTCAGGTGGGTACTTAAAGTTTTGCAAAGGGCCAGATTTTTCCTGTTGTGTATAGTTAAAGAAATCGTAGAGGAAAGATATTCAAATTTCCTTTCTTAGGATAATAGCTAGTCTTAACCTTTCCCATCGAGCCATTTCTTTCTGTTTTCTATATCTATTTTTTGTGTTCATATTATACATAATTATATACTGTATTATATATAATATTAAAAAGCATGCATATAAAATAAATGGCTGATATAACATGGTACTACAAAAAAGCAATAATAGCCAAGTCTGTTTTCCATGTTAAAATAATTTATGATTTAAAATGGAAAGAAATGTGTATTTCTAAAATAAATATTTATAGTTAAGCAAAACTAGACAAAATTTTAAAAGAACACACAAATTAAGTGATAAATAATTAAAGAAATAAAAGCAAAATTTTGAAGTCTGGATTAGCTATGTAATGAATAAAACAGAACAAGCAAACATAAGAAAAATAAATCCAAACTGAGAAGTATGGTGTCAATAATATAAATGAGCAATGAAATACTGTGAAAATCCAAGAGTTTTGCTCTCGTGGTGCAGTGAAAGGCAGTTTACAGCAGGAGCCGGGCACATTCCCAGGCTTCACACAGTCTGCAGAGGAGCACTGAGCCCCAGGGGCTTTAGTCATCTCGTGGGCTTTGAGCGTGATGGGCCTCTCAAGTCTTTGGGGTCTGGCCGAGGGTCCCTGGGAGCTGCACTCCTTGCTGTGTGTGGCCAGGGGTGTGCGGTATGGGCGACCCTCAGGCTATCACCCTGGAATTATGTGTTCAGGGCTTCTGGTTTTGCAGTGAGAAGTGCTGGAATTTCTTAATAAATGCCAAGCTCTGTCTCCTCTTCCTGGGGTTGTGACCCAGTGATCCTCCAGACTGGCCCACACGATGTAAGCTCCATTTCAAAATTAGGATCAACATTTAGATTTCTGGGAACTCTTGAAAAAGCAAAAGACTTGACTCCATTGGCCCAGATCTCTGGCTGGCCATGTCACCTTGGCTGCGGATGGCTGTATGGAAGGTCCCCTGCCTTCCCCTTTGGCCTAATACTCCTTCTTGCTCCCTCACGGGAACCTTGGTTGTCTTCATACTTCTTTAGTACAGTCAAGAGGAGAAGAGGGGACTGACTCTGCACCTTCACTCATGTAATTTTCAAGCTTGGTCACCATAGACAGTTGAGTTTGTTCTTTCCCCAGCACAGTGCAAAACAGTGGCGTTTTATGTGTAAATAAGAGGGAAATGGTTAGGTTTACTTCTATTCCTTTCATTGCATTTGGAGGCTGACTGATCTTCATGGAGAGGACAACAAGGAGAATAAATATTAGAAGTAGTGCCTGATGCTTCCTACAGTTGTAGCAAACGATTGTGGCAGAGGAAAATGGAAACTGTAATAAAGACCGATGTAGCATCAGGGGTATTAAGTAGGATATCCTCAGATTTATAACTACTCTTCACCCACATGAGATTACATCAGGAAAACTAAAATGCTGCATGCCCACATTAAAATAAACATTTAAAATAAAATCTGCCAGATAAAGACTCAAATTTCTCTTTTAGGGATTCAGCAATTACTGAGAAATCAAAGTCATATTTGTATGTAAATTGTTAGTAGTGGGTAAACACAAACTTATAGTTTATAAAAGGCTCAGTTACTATTATGCCTTCTGGATATCTTCCTGATTATAACGCCAGTTTATTCTATATGTTTTCCTCCATTCCTGAATTAAGCATGCCTCTGATTTTCTATTTAATAAAAATCCAGTAACTCGTTTTCAGATGAGTAACAAGTACTCACTTATGTAAATAAACAATTGAAAAATGAAGGAACAAATTAGATGTTGTGAAGTACCTGATGAAAACAGTAGACTTGATATGTCAGAAAGGTTTCTAAGACGTGATACTTTAAGCACTAGATTCTGAGAAAGGATATTTAGTCAGTTGGAGAAGGAAGGATATTAGAACAAGAATGTAATCAAAATAGAGAGGCAGCAGAGGAAAATGGAAATGAAATAGTTAAATGAGTGCATAGAGAATTGCATCCGTCAGGAATAACTTTTGGCTCTGGTGAACAGACACTCCTCTTCCCAATCAAATAGTGGCTTAAACAAATTTTGGGGGAGGTCTCCTCTCAAAGAAGTCTGGAGGCAGGCACTCAGGGAGAGTCGACCATTCTACAGTGTCATCAGGGGCCCAAGCTCGCTTCGGTTCTGTGGTTCTCAGGGTGAGATCCCCCTTGCCTTCATGCTCTCAAGATAACTGCTGGGACTCTAGACATCTTGCTCATATCTCAGGAAGGAAGAAGGTGAAGTTCCAAGGGCAAAAAAAAGTTGCTTGACAGCTTAACTTCTTTAAAGGAGCTGTCTCTGGGGCCTCTGCGGTGGCTTCTGTTTATATCTCATTCTGTTATACCTCGTTGACTTATATCTCTTTTTTTTCTTTTTTTTTTTTGCATGGAAAGATTTACCTTGAGGTGACATCTATTGTCAATCTTCTTCCTTTTTTTTTTTTTTTTGCCTTTTTTCCCTCCCAACACCCCCAGTACTTGGTTGCCTATCTTAGCTGTGAGTCGTTCTATTTCTTCTATGTGAGCTCCCATAGCATGGCAACTAACAGACAGGTGGTGTGGTTCCACAGCCAGGAAGCAAGCAAACCCGGTCTGCTGAAATGGTGAGAGTGCTGAACTTTAACCCCTAGGCCATCAGGACTGGCTCTGGCTTGTATCTCTCTAGAAAGGATGCTAGCCATGTCTAGCTGCAAGTGAGCCTTGGAATAGAACTATGTATTTAGGCACTTTGCAAACCTGAATAAAATAGAAGTTTTGTCAGTAAGAAATTAGGAGACCATTATATTATATAGACCACTAGCATCATGTGACATTTCTCTCTTTCAGGAAAATTAAGTATAATAATACTCTGATGCATATTTTGCAGGCTCTTTGCAAGAACCTTATCTAGTTAGAGCCGAGAGCAGCTATGCGAGTGAGACAGAGAATCTGGACATAGGCCCTTAGAGATGAAGATGAAAAGCTTAGCAATGGTCTGTAGCATGGCCACCTCAAGATTCAGACCCTGGAACTGCCTTGTGCAGGAGGAACACGTGGTCTTTTCTGGAACATGTACAATGACGTTGAATATACAAGGAAGTGAATCCTTCGTTTCTTATCTTTTATTTGCTAGAATGATTTCTTTTCATCTTTTGAAAATTAAGTGGGAGGACAGCATAGTATTTAGTTTTTGATGTGAGAGTTTTCTCTTTTCCTCCAACTGAACTTGTCTTCCACCTGACTCCAGAAGCAGTCTCTAATTTTGCTGCAGGAGCGATATAATCCTGTTCTCTGCCTAATGAAAGTAGCTAACAATGATTAATGCCGACGAGTGTGTGTCCAGTGGGAGGAACAGAACTGCTGGGTATTGTCCTCAACTGTCCATTAGATTGATGTGTTTCCATTGGCTTTCACCTTCCATTTCCTTACATCCACAACAGGGTGAACTTTAAACACCATATTGAGGATAACATGCCTTTTGTTGTAGGGTACCAATTTAGTGTGTATTCTACTACTCCACTGAGTTTCTCAATGAACAAAACACTATTATGGTAAATGGTATAATTCCTTTCTCTAGTTGGAGTTCAGTAGAAAACAATATGTTATCATTCTTAATATAAGAAAGCCTAAAAGTTATATGAAAAAGACATGTTATATGAAAAGAATGGTCAGAGGACTTTAACAACTTACCCAAAGAAAAAAAATTAATTAAAAATGTATATATAAAAGTGAACTATAGAGCCTTAAAAATCTATACCCCTTCACTCAATAGTTTTACTTCAAAGAATTTACCTAAGCAAACACCCCTAAATACAAAGATTTTATTCCAATAGTGAAAAAAGGAAAACCTCCTGTGCTCACAGTATAAGTAAAATAATCAAGATTCAAAATATATCCTTAAGTTTTATATTATTATATATTGTATATAATCTGTTTAAAAGCAAGAATGGAAACAAATAGGCCAAAAAATGTAAACGTGATAAACTCTGAGTGGTGGGCTTGTAAATTTTTATTCTTTTAACATTCAAAATCTATATTTATTCAATCATTAAAATATGATTAAATATCTTTGTTAGCATGGTGTTTATTCACTGAATTATTAGAAGTTATTTTTAGGACAAATGATAGCAGAAATGCCACATGATTATAAGAATAGTTTTTACACTTCTATTTGCCAAAATTATAGAAATCAACATCAAACAAGTGATTCAGTAGTAATGAAATAATTACCTAAATTAATATTTTCCATTTTTAAACTCCTCTGGGATGAAAAAAAATTAATATTTGTCTAATTTATTTGTAATAAAATATAAGATTTTGAGTGGCAAAAATTCACTGTAAACACACTTTAAAAATTAATAAGTGATTCTATTTCTCAGTATGATGAAATAATTTTGGCAGAACAATGCTATGGCCAAAGACAATGACAAAAGCTGGATAAATACCCAAAAAAAGCTACTTGAAGGAACTGGAATGCTGTTGAGGCAGCTAGAGCTTGAGAAGCCAAGATCTCATATACAAGAGAAGCTAATTTAGGTGTGAACCTGGTATTCTGTGCAATGCTTTCCCCTCAGACCATTTACTGATTTTTACCTTGTGCAGGAAAAAAGGGCAAGGAGCCAGCAGAGGACTTGGATGTAAGAAGAGATGACATTAGAACTTTCTGGAATCATAAAAGGGTGGAGACAAAATATAGAAGGGTGAAGTTGTCAAGGCAGCCAGGACTTGCGAGGTCGTGATCTTGGTGATAAAAAGAGGTGCAGAAAAGTGAGCCAAATGTTCCACCCTAGTTTTTTCTCCAAGGCATTTGCCAAAATCATAAGCAGTGAAAGGTTAGAGACTAAGAAGCCAAAGAGAAAATGATTAACAGAGGATTAGAATTTCAAGGAGTCCTGTGGTGCTTGGGAGACAAATGTTGAGTTTCAGGATTCACTAACGAGTATGGATCCCACATTCTCATAGGAGCCTAGAGAACTGTTGGTGAATCAGAAACAGATCAAACCTAGCAAAAACTTCAGCCAACTGGAATCAGCTCAGTCCCTGATTGGCTTGGGGAGATCTACCTCTCATTTTGATGCCTGCTAGAGAATAATGTCAATTATCTCAGGAGAAATATTACACCATTCAGAGCCTTTACAGCATCCTGCATTCAGTAAAAATATGTCCAAACAAACAATAGCCAACTAGGACCATTTGGAAATACAGTCAGTAGAAACAGACCCACAGGTGATACTGGAATGTCAGCTATACCGTGATCTATGCTTAAGAAAAGAGATGGCAAGATGTAGAATTTCAACATATCTTTAGAACCAATGTAAGAATACAATAAGTAATATTGAGAACTCAAATGAGGAATTTAACAGCAGATTGGGCATAACAGAAGAGAGGATTAGTCAGAAGAATGAAAAATATATTTAATGCTGAAATGTTTAAAGTTTTTCCCCTGTGATTGGGAACAAAACCAAGATGCCTGATAGCATCACTTCTATTTAGCATTGTTTGGTTGAACGTAGTTAGTGCATAAAGCAAGAAAATTATAAAAAGACATAAGAAATGGAAAAGAAGAAATAAAACTGCCATTATGCACCAATGACATAATTATATATATATATACACACACATATATATATATATCTATATATATGTGTGTATATATACCTCATCAAAAACATTTCAGACAAACCATGAAAATTACTAAATGATTTTGGAACATTCCTAGTAAACAAGAAGATAAGAAAAAAGTCAGGGGCCAGCCCAGTGGCGCAGTGGTTGGGTTCGCACGTTCCACTTCTGGGTGGCCCAGGGTTCACCAGTTCCGATCCCGGGTGTAGACATGGCACCACTTGGCAGAAGCCATGCTGTGGTAGGCGTCCCACGTGTGAAGTAGAGGAAGATGGGTATGGATGTTGGCTCAGGGCCAGTCTTCCTCAGCAAAAAGAGGAGGATTGGCAGATGTTAGCTCAGGGCTAATCTTCCTCAAAAGAAAAAAAAGAAAAAAAGTCAGTTGTGCAACTTTATCCCAGCAGTGATAGTACATACAAAAGATTATATTCTTTTTTTTTTAAGATTTTATTTTTTTCCTTTTTCTCCCCAAAGCCCCCCAGTACATAGTTGTATATTCTTTGTTGTGGGTCCTTTTAGTTGTGGCATGTGGGACGCTGCCTCAGCGTGGTTTGATGAGCAGTGCCATGTCCGCGCCCAGGATTCGAACCAATGAAACACTGGGCCACCTGCAGCGGAGTGTGCGAACTTAACCACTTGGCCACGGGGCCAGCCCCAAAAGATTATATTCTGTATGATTCCATTTACATAAATTTCAAAAACTGATCTATAGTAATGGAATTAGTGGTTATGTTTGAGGACTGATGGGGTGGGGCAGAAGAGGAACTTCTGGAGGTGTAGGAACGTTATGTTTCTTCATTTGGGTATCACATGAGTCTGTTCACGTCACAAAAATTCATTGAATCGTATACTCATGATTTGTGCAATTTTCTGTATGTATATTTTAAATGACTTTAAAATTAATATGCTACAAATATGAGGCACCTACATAAAATTTTAAAGATTGAAAAGAGCCGTAATTAAAATTATGATTAATGCATTTTTTCTTGCTAATAAAGAGGAGTACACATATGAATCAAGAAATGGATAATTTTAGTTTTAGAATTCTGTTGGCTTTTGAACATCTGCTCACTTTTGTTGTTCACAGATTTTTAATTTTTATTGAAATTCAAATGTGAAAACACATCTGTTTCTCTGATTCGTATTTTTATGGTGAACTCTGAAATGAGACAATTGTTGTCAACCAAGTCATCATTCAAAACACAAGGGATGTGTCTTCATATTATTTATGGGGAAGAAGTATACAATAAGGTCCTCAAATCAGCAGGTTATATTGGTGGCTTGTTTACAGGAGAATTTATATTAGGTACGTACCTTTCTACTTAGGTATTTCTGCCTTTCTCAATTCGAGTGTAAGATCAATGTAAGTAGAGTCCCTACATAAATGATTAACATAATAAAAGTGTGAAAAGCTGGGTTATCTTTTGACATAGAAATAGATTCTTAGGAATATTTTAAGGTATTGGCCCTGTGGATGATAATAGTTCATATGGGAATTTGATACTTCTTGAGCTATTCTCCTTTCCAGTCAAATGAAGAAATGTCTGGTCCTCTGGTCCAGACCTCTGTCACCACCTTAGCAGGGCCACCATCTCTCAGTGTAGCGCTCTAAGGCCCTCTCACCTGATTTCTCTATTACTTGTGCACTTTGATTTATATGTTCTCCATACTGCTGTCAAGGTAATTGGCCAAAATCAAAATATGGTTTCCTAATTTTCCAGCTTAAAGTATATTAAGCCTTTAGGAAACATCCAGACCTCTTTCCTCTCCTGCACCCACTGAGGCTAGCTTTAGAACTCGCTGCAGGTATCACCTTTTCCAAGAAGCTGCCCAGATCTCTGTGTTCCTCAGTTACTTTTATCACATTCTTATCATGTTGTGCTGCAACTGTAGGCTTCTCTGTCTGCAGTAAAGTGTGAGATGCCTGAGGAGGGGTGAGAGCGAGAGTGAGAGCAAGAGAAAGGCAGTCGGCTTTTTTCCTAAGAATACGTGGCTCTCTTAGGCTCACAGTGCCATGGGGTCCCAATTTTCTGATCGGATCCTCAAATGCCCAAAGATTCTTAATTAAGGTAAATGTACTTGATGCCCCACACCGTGGGCATATACATGTACTAATGTATTAGAAGATGTGCCTTATTTTCTTCCCTTTAAGGAGAAGCATTAGGTTAGTTTGTTTTTAAAATGAACAAAATGGGGAGCCAGCCCGGTGGGGCAGCAGTTAAGTATGCACGTTCCGCTTCAGCGGCCTGGGGTTTGCTGGTTCGGATCCCGGGTGCGGACATGGCACCGTGTGGCAAGCCATGCTGTGGTAGGTGTCCCACATATAAAGTAGAGGAAGATGGGCACGGATGTTAGCTCAGGGCCAGTCTTCCTCAGAAAAAAGAGGAAGATTGGCAGATGTTAGCTCAGGTCTACTCTTCCTCAGGGGGCAAAAAATGAACAAAATGGTTTAATAGTGTGTTTTTAAGGAGATGACATAAAGCTTTTTTTTCTGTACCTGATGGAGAAGAAATCAAACAATGGACAGGGAGTATTCAGTGCAATGCCAGCAAAGTGGTCAAATGGTCATAGTCACACAGTTGCCTAAGGGTAGACCATTTCCTTGTAGACGTATGATCTCAGGACATTTTCATGCATCCCAGCCACAGAATCCATGTGGAAAATCCAAATTTGTTATCTAAAAACAATGATGGTCTCCGTGAATGCCTATTCCCCTACAAGTGTTTTGTTACAGTTATTTAAACATATCGGCTTCTAGATGGGAAAAAGCAGGAGAAGGTTCAGGAAGGCTTCCCTCAGAAGCACGTAAAATGCACGAGAAGGAAATGGATACACCAAAATTACCTCTATATGGTCATCATAACAGAACACAGAACTTGAGAGATTAAATAACTAAAGCTAGTATCACGACAGAAAAACCTGTTGCTAGTATAAAGATGAGAAGGGTTGACCATGTAAGAGAGACCTCTGAATTTATCCAAGTGGATGTCAGGATGTCATTGACTTTGTAAGATTCGTGGTTTTTTTTGAGTAATAAAGAAGAACATTGGAATTCTTGGATCAATAAAGGTGTTGGGGAATACAGAAATAGAAAATGCAGCATCTAAAACATTACCAAAGTGAATCAACAAAAGTCAATTAACAAACGTATGTTAACACATATTATGGGTGACACATTGGTATTCAAAATAGAAAAAATCTTTGACTTTAAGAAGCATATATTTTAATTTGGGAAGGAGAGGGCTGCAAAAACATACCTACATATCAAGACACATGATATTGGTAAGTGTTATGAATGATGAACTGTGGCAATATGATAGGAAATGAATATGGGTGGTAGAGAAAGCTTTTCTGAGATGACATATAAATTGGGAAGTAGGTGAAGAGAGGGAGAGAGAAAGAAAAATCTGGGGGAAAAGTTTTACAAGAAAAAGTAATATCAAGTATAAAAGCCTCTGGTTTGCAGGTTAAGGTAGGAAAAGATCACTGTGTGAGATCATAGCAATTGAGGCTGAAGAATGGAGAGAGAGAAGCTCAGAATCTGTTCAGAGAGGGACCACAGAGAGTCCTGAAGCCCAAGTTTGGATTTTATTCTAAATTTATGAAGGCATCAGAAGAGTTTAACAAGGGGGAGGTGATACAACATGTTTTTTCCTTGAAAGATCCTTCTGGCTACTATGTGATGGATGGCCTCTAGGCGTCCAAAAGTGGAGACAAGAAAACCACCTAAGGAACAATTCAGGTAGATGATGGTGATTTAGACTGGGAGCAGTGAAAATGGTAGAATTATTCACATCTGGGATCTATTTTTTACCAAAAGTTTGGATTTGCGATACAAGTGAGAGAGGAATCCAGGAAGTTTTTTGTCTGAACTGCTACATATATTGTCATCTTATTTGCAGAGAAACGGAAGGCTTTGGGGAGCAGATTTAGATGGTAATGTGGGCAAATAAATGATTCTCTTTTGGTCATGTTCACTTGCTTATGATGTAAAGTGGGAAGTTAGATACAGAAGTCTAGAAGTCAGAGGGGAAGTCTGAGTGAGGTGTGTAGATGTGATGGTCTTCAGAATGCAGATGGATTTGAAGACCTGGGACTGGACAGACCTTCCAGGTTGAGAGTATACACATCTGTGGGCAAGACTTGGGGCAAAGCATCATTTACAGGTCTGGGAGGAGAGCCCACAAAAGAGACCAAGAAGAAATGGCCAGAGGAGTCCTCGGGAATAGCCAGGTTTCAGTTATAGCAAGATCAAGGCAACGTTATGAGAAGAGTTTATGCTTGTAGATGTCCTTGGTGATGGCAGATTAAGTTCCATTGATGTTACGAAGGAGCGCCGGGGAGATGAAGGTATGGGGCATGCAGAATGGTGCATTTCTTTTCAACGGTGCGTGATCTGTGAGGCTCAGATTTCTGAAGATGACTGAGGTAAAAGTGATGCAAGGAATGATGAACTTGCTTAAAAGAAAAAAGTGCATTCTTGCCAAAGAGGAGGAATCAGTTCATTAACTCACCCAACCATTGAAATCTCATTGCACTGCTCGACTGAGGCTAGATTGATGGCGTGGAATCAGCGTTTGGTTTATCTTCTCTCTCTTTGCTTATGTGGGAGGAGTGGACAAATTGCAAAAAAGCAGTTGCTAGACATGCATATTTAAATGTAGTGAAAAGCAAAGTGGTAGACAAGATAAATTTAGTCAAATTAATGTACTAATAATTTATCCTCAGAAAATGCAAATCCCTGTTGTGCTGCTTCTCCTATTCTTACAAATGCAATTAGAGCATTGATAATGCAGGGAAAGCACAGAACTAGAATTGAGAGCAATCTGGTGTATAAGAAAAGAAGCACTGAGGGTTTTAGGTTCCTTTCTCCTCTGCTTCTTAATTAATATTTCTATATCTGTAAACGCAATTTTCACTTCCCCTTTCTATGAAGCTAATTGCTTGGATCTTATCTCTTTACCTACATTTAAAACATCCACTATTACCTCTAAAATTCATTTGCTTTTCTATTGTTAAATCAGATGGTCACTACCTCCAACTGATGTGCCATGTTGTGGGACATGAGCTCACTGGTTTGGTGGCAGTTTTTGTTACAGTAGCCATGTCTTTTCCCATCAACTGCCACACGTGATAATTAGCAATGCCCTTAAGATAAACAGTTGGAAGCCTTACTATCCAAAGAATGTGATGGATTTTCATAGAGGAATTTAAGGGTCATCAGTTTAACACCTTACTTTTCAAAATGCACTCATATTCTGATTTGTTTGTAATAGTTGGTAATATTTTCCTTTCCTTTGTGGATAACCTACTCTCACTCTTATTGAACATGTTCTTGGAGAGTATTTTAATATTTTTATTGCAGCTCAAGTCTACATAATCTGTTTTCACATCCTCCTTATTTTCTTCTTTTTCTTTTGGTCTATAAAGTACATCTTTGATATATATTCAGGCCTCTCTTTAGCTCAAATAGTGTTGATTAGGTTGATTAGACTATGTTCCCAGTATTGCTCCTGGAAAACTAGCCCAAATGCAGAAAGGAGAGTTGCGTGACTTGGTCTTAAACATAATGAAGCTGATATAGTGTGCATTGCATTTTAAATTTGAATATGAGTGTAATTGACAGGTTTTTTTGATATAAATCAGTGAGCTTTTAAAATTAGGCTTCACTCAGTATATTTTTGAGTTTTTAGTTTAAGTTGTGTAAAAATTCATCATCTTGTTTCTTAATAAAATTATTGTTAGAATTTCATTTAATTCATCGTTTTAAGCCTTTATCAAGCATGCCCCCGTCTGCTGATCTGACGATGCACTGGCCCTGGGTAAACAGTCTAATCTAACACACCCCAAGTCTACAAACAAAGTGTAACACATAGACCAAGGGTGTAATTCCGCCTTCCTCCTCAGCTGCCCATCATCGTAGAACCTTTTAAAAGCATCTTATGATACGTTCTTATCCCCATTCTGCCTGTAACTGTGGGTCTCTTTCTTTCCTTGTGGTTTGCTTTATTATATATGACTCCCCTTACACATTAGCTAACCTGCCCAAACCATAGTAGAGGTTTTCTTTACAGTTACAAAATATTTTCAGATCAGTTTTCCTTCTGTGGAAACTGGAATTCACATTGGAGGGTAACTTTCTCTTCCTTGGGCCATCAATCTTCACAGACTCATCTGTTTGATCTGGATTTTAAACACCCTCCCTCTGTGTTCTGTACAATACCTAGAATGCTGTCCACATGGTTGAATGTTAATGGTTGTCCCCACAGGTAATAAAGCAGAGAACAAATGGTTCTCTATTGAACAATTTACGTTACAAAAATCCTGAATGGAGGGAGCAAAGCAAAGAGTTCTCCTGACCCTTGGGTTGCACACAAGACAAAGAAGCTCATTTGTGAGAGTTCATGGGCAATTTTCAGAGTATGAGAGAGATGAGTTTTTCTCCTAGGGGTGGCCTACTTACTGATTTAAGTGACTAAATCAGCCTTCTCTCTCCACTGGGACTGAATGGCCAATTAGTCAAGCTTTAAGTAAATTAATCTACCCTAGAAATTCTGTCAGCAGGAGGAATTCACATGTGTGCAGCAGAGGTTTTGGCTGGTACTAGACACATCTGCTCCTTTAAAAAAATAATACCATACTCTGGGATTAAATCCAACTACAGTTTAGGTCATGAAAAGGGCTGTTGGAAGAATGATCTTAGTTAAAATCCATCCTTTTCAAAGTACTCCTAACTAAAATATTTATGTTATAATTTTAGATAAAATTATATTGCATTATTTACTCATGTATGTAAAAATAGATGTAGATAAAACACTAGAAGGAAATTCATTGCTACGTTAATAGTAATTGTCCCTGGACCTGAATTTAACAGAGAATTTCCTTCTTATGTGTATGTATTTTCTTTTTTTAGTTACATTGATCCTATATTGATTTATGATTATTTTTGTATTGCTTTGATAATATATTTTGTTAGATAAATAATAATTTAAAAAGTAAAAGGCACTCAGTATT
Source organism: Equus asinus (assembly GCF_041296235.1). Classification (NCBI taxonomy): domain Eukaryota; kingdom Metazoa; phylum Chordata; class Mammalia; order Perissodactyla; family Equidae; genus Equus; species Equus asinus. The sequence goes on from NC_091800.1 coordinate 74,350,926, forward strand.
TTAGCACATGTATGTGTGTATATACATATATAATATTTACAAATCTTGATTTGACATTAGGGAAGTGGTTTTTTTTTGATAGGGGATGATGGGAGTATACATTCAAAAAATGTGGTGAATGGGAGTCTTAGGTGATGCCGTAAATGTGCTGATGACTTGCACAAGTGCTGAATACAAGATGCAAATGAGCAGCCTAGATTTAAAAATTATAAAACAGACTTTGACACCATGGAGCGCATTGTAGATCAATCAATATCTGTTAGACTGGAGCACTCCATGTTTAAAAGGTCTGTTTTAAACATCATAGTGATACTAATCAAGCCATAAGTGGTGATTGAGTAGAGGATCAAAGGAGTGGCAGGCAGTGCTTCTCAGAGGAGGTAAAAATGATCAGCCTTAAAGGATGAAGTGTAGACTTTGAGGAGGTAATTTTCATGGGAGCATGTGTGTGCATATGTATGTGTGTGCATGAGCACAAATACCCAGTGTCTTTGGACCTCTTGGGAGGGGAAGAGGTAACCAAGGGTAAATGCAACTCAGCCTCAGGTGAGCTAAGTTGCTAACTGGATTAAAGCGACCTGCCATCACTTATCTTAGGGTTTCTCAAAAGCAGCACTATTAACATTTTGGGCTGGATAATTCTTTGTCGGGGCTGGGGGTAGGGGTGCCCTGTGCTTCGTAGGATGTGTCAAAGCATCCCTGACTTCTGCCTACTAGATGCCAGTAGCACCTCCAACCCGTCATTACACTCAAAAATGTCTGCAGACATTGCCAAATGTCCCCTAGGGGCAAAATTACCCCAGGATGAGACCTACTGCTCTATCTGCCTATAAGAGGTGAACTATTTCTGGGGAAAAGACTATCATCCAAGGGCTCTGTAATCTTTTCATGTACAATTTCTGACAGTCAATCAAAGAAATAAGGAACAGGACCAAGGAAACAACAGACAATAGAAACAGATGCATGAATGACCCAGTTATTGAGATTATCAGATACAGATATTAGAATAACTATAACAATTATATTCAAGAAAAAAGATGGCGGGATGGGTAATTAGACAATATCCAGTCTGTAGCACAGAGCTTAAAAAAATATTGTTTTTGCTGACTTTCGCTCATGGTGGTTTGTTTCCCTGTGTATCCATTTGTTGATCTTCAGTTGTGAACTTATATGTGGTTTATCCTAAACTCTGAAAAATCTTAAAGCCTAAGTTGGGAACTCTTTCCTACATGGAGGATTTGTGTTAGTTTCTCACAGGATATTACTTATCGTGGCTCTATTTAGCCCTCTGTCCAGGGTCCCCAGTTTACTCAAGGAGTCTAAGGTTCAACTTCTCTACTTTTCTTTGCTTGAAGTGCTAATATTGGCTTTTACCCTCAGGACTGCTTCCATGTGAGCTTGTGGCAGTTGCTCTTGTTGCAGCTCATAGTTTTTGTTTTTGGGTTTCTAGGAGAATTACATTACTTCCAATAAACCCAGCAATGGAACAAACACTGTATTTTAGGTACAATATATTATTTGCTCTTCATATTGCTGGAAGCTAAAGCCCATATGCTATGTACTTCATTGTAATATATCTTTTGTAATGCTATTTCAAAAAGTGAAAATTAATAAAAACTCATATTTAAAATCACATCTCTCCACCAAAAAAAATAAATAAAATTGAAAATTAAGTGGAGGATAAATAAGAAACTTAAATTTAGAAGAGAATAAGTTTAGAATGTTTATTAACCTTACTTCCCACAAAGCAGTTGTCATTTTCTAGCAAAAAAAAAAAAATATGCAAATAAAAATTCCCAGTGGAACTAATACAATGCCTTATTACATAACACATCACGGCCAAGCCATCAATCCTTTGGTCTCTCAGGGAATCAGATATATTTAAGCCAAAGATGATTTAAGACAAAAGTAATCAGGGTTCCTCCAACACTGCTTTTGGTGTGATGGAGAGCTTATCGTTGTTGGAAACATCTAATCACTTAGCCTTTCTTTGTTCTCTTTTATTACCTCATTTCATTCCCTGAATAGCTTTTGCAGTAGTGATGTTAACTATTCTTGCTAGGACTGATTGAATAATCTGTTTCTTTTGATAACCGTCAGGTGAAAGCAAAAGTCATTTCACTGCAGAGCTGATATTGCAATTTCCTGTTACTTCAACGAAGACGTTGCTATTCAAACAAAGGCACAAATGTTTTTGACAATTAGCAGTTACGTTTTTGTTTTGTCTTGTTTTTGTTGTTCCGTATTCATGTCTTTGATTTCAGTGAAGATTTGAATGAGAGAGACACATAAGCACAGTTTAACTCATAATATGAAGGGACCCAAAGTAAGCTCAGGTTCTATTTCAACAAATGACTATTTATCCTGCATTTTCTGCAGTCAGGGAACTGTGAGGCTTGCATGAAGGACCTGAATTTCAAATACCTTTATTTTCTGACATCTTCTTCCATTGCCAGTATAGACAGATAATCACATGTATTTGAGTGTTCTTTCTCTTTGAATACTCTCCCTTCTTCCTCTTTCCCTTAATTGAAAGCATATTTCCCTCTCTTCCTCCATCTCTACGCTATTCCTTTGATATTCTTATCAAAATGGAGTGTCTCCTCTTATCTGGTAGAGTATAGGGAAGATAAAGCACCCTCCTTTATTTGGTCATCATTCAGTTTTTCTAGGTGGCTAAGTTTATCCATGGAAGTCTCTATGGTCTCTCCTCTGACTAAGGATTTAATTATCTTGAAATAGTAAAAAGGATGGTCAAGGAATTTTTCTCATAGGTTTTCCCACAGTCTCTGAATTGTTTCCATGACTTTTGATTACTCTCTTTTGCCTTTACAGGCAATGTTCATTGTATTCAACTGTGTTTCTATACTTAACTACTTTTACTCTCTAGTCAATGGTAGGAAGTATTTATCTTAGTTTCTCTAGAAAAGAAATTGATTTGAAGGGAGCCACAAGCAATTGTCTATTTGTGATGGAAGGCAATTTTAATATTTAAGTATAAGCTGAATGAATTAGTATGATTTTTATATGTGCATTACATAGTAATAGTCTTTGAGAAAAAATTGCAAGTACTACCATGGTATCTGCCATTGAAGTCTAACGAATTATACAACTTGACCAGAGATATTTGGAGCATTTAACCAGAAAATAGAACAAGTAGCTACAATTGGTGCAGGTTTGTGAATGTAATTCTGTGATTACATCTGAGACACTTGAGAGATCATTTAGTCTAAAAGGTTTCCATAGAGAACAGGAAACTGAATCTGTGAAAAGCAAAAGTGACTATCCCAGGCTGCACAGAACCATTTATTGAAAAAGTGAACCTATCCCCACTGCAGTGTAATGTCGCCTCTGTCATAAGTCAAGTGGCCTTATATCATATGGGTCTTTTTCCAGCATTTTTATTGTTTCATTTGTTATTTGTCTAATTTTTTTTTTTTACCAGCAATACACTCTTAACTACTGTAGCTTTATAGTATGTCTTAAAATCCAGTATTATAATTTCTCCACCCATTTTTGTTTCACAGCAATGCTTTGTTATTTTTATCCTTTTGCGTTTACATACCCTTAATGTACCTGAATACCACAGGGATAAAATAAACCTGTAAATCAATTGTTGGAAAATTAACAGTATTAAGATTCTAATTTATAGACATGGTATACCCTTCATTCTATTTATATATTTTTAAATTTTACTTAATAATTTATAGTTTTCTATATAGAGGTCTTGACATTTTTCTTGAGTATTTCCATTCTTTGTTTTTAAAAATTTTATTATTAAAAAATTTTATGTCCTAAATATTTATTTCTGCTATATAAAAAAACAACTAAATTTTTAAGTATTAACCGCTTGTGTCTTACGAATTTGCTAAATTTACTTCTCAATTTTAATACTTCATATGTAGGTCTTTTTGGATTTTCTACCATATAATCATGCCATATGTGAATGATGACAATGTTATTTCTTCCTTTCTTTACACTTTTTGTTTCTTTTTCTTGCCTAAGAGCATGAGATAAGATGTCTGTATAATGTTGATTAGAAATAGAGATAGTGGACATTCTTGTCTTGCTCCCAATCTTGGGGAAAATGTTCTCAATATTTTACTTCTGTAGGTGATGTTTGCTCTAGATTTATTTTAGATTACTTTCTTTAAAATAGGGAAGTTACTTTCTATTCCTTTACTTTTTTCCTCATGGAGGAATTTTGAATATTATCAAGTACGTAGTGTACATCTATTGAGGCAATAATATGTTTTTTCTGTTAATGTGATGAAATATTTTGCTTGATTTTTAAATGTTAAACCAACCCTTGAATGCTGGACTAAACCCATTTAGATCTGATTCTGTTTGCAAATTGCTGAATTCAAAGTTTGTGAGAGGTTGTTTGTAACATCCTTTTCCTGTAGTGTCTTGGTGTGATTTTGTTGTGAAGGTTACTCTAGCATCATTAAATTTAAATTCTAGACTTAGTTTGACATTCACAGGACATTGTTTTAATTTTATAGACTTTTTAAAATCTTAGATTTTACTGTATATTTACTTTTTGTTTTTCATTTCTTTCTTCATTTTAGTGTTTATGTTTGGGATCATATTCCTTTCGTGTGAAGAGCTTTTTATTTAATATTTCTTCTGAGAAGGCACTCTGGTCATAACTTCCTTTAGTTTTTGCTTGTCTGGAAATGTTCTCATTTTGTAATCAAATTGGAAGTATTTTTTTGTTAGGCATAGAATTCTCATTTGACAGTTTCTTTCGGAATTTTAAAGATATCATTCCATTGCCGTCTGGCTTAAGCATTTATTCTGGTAATTCAGTTGTCAGTCTTCTTCTTTTTTCCTGTGAAGATAATGTATCTCTTTATCTCTGATCACTTTTAAGATTTTCTCCTTGTCTTTCAGCAATTGACTATGCTATGTCTCAGCTACGTTGTGTGATTTTCTTTTTATTCTTTCTCTTCAGGCTTCATGAAGCCTCTTTAATCTGTGGCTTAAATTCTTTTGGCACTTGTATTAGTTTGCTAGGGCTGCCATAATAAAGTACTACTGAGTGGGTGGCGTAGAAAACAGAAATTTATTTCCTCACAGTCCTGGAGGCTTGAATTCCAAGATCAAAGTGTCAGCAAAGTTGATTTCTTCTGAGACTCTCTCTTCTTGGCTTGCAGATGGCCGTCTTCTCTCTGCATCTTCACATAGTCTTCCCTCTGTGTTGTAGTCTTATAAAATCAACAGAATTGGGGCCCACTCTAATGGCCTCATTGAATCTTAATTACCTCTTTAAAGATCCTGTCTCTAAATATAGTCACATTCTGAGGTACCAGGGATTAGGATTTCAGCATATGAATTTGGGGGGGACACAATTCAGCCTATGACAGCACTATTAGAAGTGTCTTGGTTAATATCTCTTAGAATATTATTTCTGCCTCATTGTATCTTTTATTCTGGGAACCCAAATAGGTGCATGAGATATTATTTCACTTTCAATGTGTCTCTTATGCTCTTTTTTCCTCATTCTTTTATTTTCTATGCTTCAGTGTAGATATTTTCTACTGACCTATCTTCCAGTTTACTAATCCTCTCTTCTCCTGTGTCTAATCTACCATTGAATCTCTTTATTCAGTTTTTAATTTCAGTTACTAAATTTTTAAATTCAGAATTTCCATTTGATTTTTTTTTATATATACTTCTCTGATGAATTTCTCCATTTGGTAATATAGTTTTTTGAATATATATATATATTTTTTTTTAATTTTTATTTTTTTGGTTGTACATCATATTTCGAATTCTGTATACATTACATCATGTTCACTACCTGAACACTAATTATAGTGCATCCCCTCACATGTGACCCTAATCACCCCTTTTGCCCTCCCCCTTTCCCCCTTCCCCAATGGTAACCATCAGTCCAATCTCCAATGCTATGTGTTTGGTTTTTTTTTTTTTTTGTCCTTTTTATCTTCTACTTATGAGTGAGATCATATGGTATTTGACTTTCTCCCTCTGACTTATTTCACTCAGCATAATACCCTCAAGGTCCATCCATGTTGTCACAAATGGCCGGATTTCGTCATTTCTTATGGCTGAGTAGTAGTCCATCGTGCATAAATACCACATCTTCTTTATCCATTCATCCCTTGATGGGTAAAGTCCATTACTGACAATTCTAGTTTGGTCACCTCTATCATTTTTGGATCTCACTCTATTGTCCATCTTTTCTCTTTCATTTTTTCTCATTCTGTCCTGCCTTTTGACATACCTGTTATTGTTTTTGTTAAGTATAAATCATGTTGTTTAATAAAATTGGTAGCATTTTATGAATGAAGTTATCTTCTTTAAAGAGATAATTTACTTTTTTCTTTTGGCAGACATATGTGGAAAGGCAGATAAACTAAATCCAGTCAGGGATGAAAATGTTTCTAAAGTGAAAACCTAGGATGTTTATGTGATGTTTATCAGTGCCCTCCTTCTCAAAGCTCCCAGAATTCCAATTACTGTCTTTCCATCCAGATGAAAAAGCCAAAAGCTCTGTTTAGTTTATTTATCTTTAGATGTTGTTTTCTGCTTGACCTTTCAACCTCTTGCCCTAACAAGTTTCAAACTTGACAAATGCATGAAAGAGATTATTTGCATAAAGGGTAGAACTCACTTCCCTGGTTCCTTTTTCTGTAGGATCTTGGCCTCTTAAATCCAAGCTGCCTTTGGAAATTTTGACTTAATCTTATATATTGAATTTTTATAGTCAAAAGTTATTTCTGAGGCTAGAGACAAAGTAGAGATAGGACTTTCAGGTGCAAAAGGAGTTTGTTGAAAAATAATGTCCATATAAAATACTTTGTAAGGAAATAGCATTACTCAATGTAGAAACCATAAGTTACCTGAAACGTATTTTGGCAGAGGAAAAAAAAGGAAGTGGAAGCTCATATTGAGGGAGAAACATATTAGCTATGAAAAGATGGTATACTACTTCCAATTATATAAAAAATATATAAAATTATATGTGGATCTTTTTAAGTTATATATTTATTTAACTTTTTTAAATGTCTAAATATTATGCTATAAACAAATATCATAATGGTACTTAGGAAATCCAAACAGTAACAGTTAAAAAATAGATTTTCATTTCAGTCTCTTTAAAGGTATTTATTAAGTATGTATTCCCAAATTTGAAAATTTTAAAATAGAGAGGCTTAGTTATTTCCTATGATTATAGAGCATATAAGTAGTAGATATTAAATTCTGTCTTAGGTCTTTCTGAGTCCAGATCACAAACTCTTAATCCTTACGAAAGACTGACTTCTTGGCTTCAATTTCTTCAGTGATGGGAACTTACTTCCTACCATGGCAGTACATTCCACTAAGGACTACTCCGATGGGTAGAATGTTATTTATTACAGTATGTTAAACTCTATGTCCTTGTACCCCCTACCTATTAATCCTGATTATGCTAACTGTACTGTAAAATGGCAAACTTAAAGCAAGTTTATGATGTCCTTAAATTTTAAGTTTATTGAATTTCTGGTATCTTTGACTACACAATTCCCAGGCTTTGCATATGTTTGACACAGCTTTATTGAAAAATTTGGCTTAAATCCTGAATGTGATGTTATAGAATATTTTCCAAAACTGAATGTAAAATGTGTGGGTAGGTGTATACATAATTATTGATAAAGCTTTATTTTTAAGAAACCATTTAGCTACATAGATAAATTATGTCTAGGGTTTTGCTTACATATTTTTAAATTTTAAAACATTCTTATTTTGAAATAATTTCAAACTTAGAAGATTTAATAATAGTGCAAAGAGCTTTTTTACATGAACAATTTGAGGATAAGTTGCTCAAATTGAGTTCCAGCACCCTCAAATTTAAATGTACATATCCATATACATTCTCAGGTACGTGCACATTTATATATACATGCAAAGTTCTTTCTAGTGTTTTTTGAAATGGGGAAATCAATAGTGATAGATTCAGAAGCAAAGAATAATAAAAAAAGTTATCAGTAGAAAATATTGCCTTATGGCTTTTTTTTTAGTTTTTAAAGATTAGCATTTTGATGAAAAATGTATTATTTATTGTTACATAGATTTTATTATTCAATTTGTAAAACAAATTTGCTAATTGTCCTTGATATGGAAAGAAAGTCCACACTTGTTTCAAATCAATTTAATTAGCACTCCTGAAATGTCTATTAAGGAAGTGATATATTCACTCACACTTTTGAATTTTAAAGTGGCAAAAATCGAGATTTTAAAAATGACTAGGCCAGATTCCACTCTACCCTTTTTTGCTCAAATAAACTCATCTTCAAGAAACACTTTCTGGGGCTGGCCCCATGGCCTAGTGGTTAAGTTCAGCACACTCCACTTTGCTGGCCCAGGTTCGATTCCCAGGCACAGACCTATACCAGTCATCAGCAGCCACATTGTGGTGGTGACCCACATACAAAATAGAGGAAGATTGGTGACAGATCTTAGTTAAGGGCTAATCTTCCTCAAACGAAAGAAGGAAGATTGGCAATAGATGTTAGCTCAGGGTGAATCTGCCTCAGCAAAAAAACAAAAAGAAAGGAAACACTCTCTATAGAAACATTTCTCTGATTATATCAACCACAGCATTCTCTTTCTCTGGTGAGCAGCATTTGTTGCCTGTGTCTATCCTTTGGCACTTATCCCATAGAGTCTTTCATGGTGAATTACAATTGCATATGTTTATTTATGACCTAGGAAGGAATCATTAAAGTCAATACCAAAGACAGGCCCCAGTGTGATAGGATTTATGTTTTCAGAATACCAAAACCTTGTTTCTGAAGCAAAGTACTGCCCACTGTCCAGTCAGTGGGTTTACCAGCTAGGAAGAAGGAGATTCTTATTCTAATTGATATTGGCTGCTTCAAGGTGGGCCACATGGATTAATTAAGCTCTACATTTCCTGCTTCACTCACAGACTTTTTCACCTTGCACCTGTTACTTAGTTTCTGAATTATATTGGTAAATGAGTGTGATAGTGCTACTAGTAATTTATAGAATTATTTCTAGAAAAAAAAGTGAATTGAGTAATTTTAGTTGTTATTGTAGAAATGATCTTAAGGTTGAAATGATGAGATATCCAATTCAGAGTTCTCATAGACCTTTTCTGTGATGTTTAGCTCAAAACCTTGGAAAACTTTTAGAGAAAAATGAGGCCTGGTGCTCCCATTTCCCATTTTCAATTTTAGACACTCTACGGGAGACAACAGAAAATTATATTAGTACAGCATTTGCTTAAATGCCTTATTTCCTCACACAGTCCATGATAGATTACTTTAATCCTTGTGTACTAAGAAAGCACAAACAGAAGGATTGACATTTATCCATGCTTTAAAGAGTCATGAACAGCTCTTCCTTGCCTAGCAATTTATCTGTAATGTCAATGTGACTTGAATTGTAAGAGGTCTCACTGCCCATTTTGAAATGGAAGGGGAAGGTGCCTCTTCACTTTCAAATGTCTGATGAAAGATTATTCTCACAAAAAAATATTTGTACTTAGACAAAATGGTACAGAATATTATAGTTCTCAAGCGTTTACTTCCTTCTCATAGAAATTTCAAGGGAACTTAGGATGCATCTGGCAGGAGCTTTCTCTAGTGCAATCAGGTTGCTATGGTAAACCTATTATTTTAGGCAAAGGAGGACTGTGCTAGTAAAGTGCTAATCTCTTTTCTGTTTTATGTGAGCCGCTAATTACTCTCCAACTATTGAGCATGTACTGCAAGTGTGGTTTTTACCATTTTAAAAAGTGGAAAAAATAAGGTCATGGAGAGTGTGCCTGCTGTTATCATGCTGGCAGGAGCCTTTGATGATACAGGGCTCTTCTTAAATAATCTCATTTTGGATCAGGAAATACACTTATTTTTTTAAAAGAGAAATGGAATGAGAAAAGAAAGGAACAGATTTTATGCGAGCAATTGAAATACAAGCCTCCCGACATGTGTTTTATTCTAAAAATATAAATAATAGTATCTAATATTAACTGAACACTTACTATGGGCCACTCCCTGTACTGTGTACTTTACATGGGTTAGAACACTTAGCCTTTACAATAATCCTATGTCATTAGTATTATCATTAACATGGTTCCCATTATGCAACTACAATAAATGGTTTAACTTATTCTTCCAAGGAATCATAATTAATGCTGGATGTGAAAAGATTAAAATCTAGATTTATTTAAAATCAGAGCCCATGCTTTTAATTGTATCTTTGCCATAATATTTATTTCCTTTCTTCTTTGCCTGGTTGATATTTAACAAACACTTTTAGACCCATCCACAGGTCACCTTTGCCAGGAACCTTCTCTAACCCTACAAGGTGTGTCTGCTCATGTATTTGACCTTTTCTCCCTCCACTAGTCTGTGTCTTTAAACATGTTTCTTAATTTTGTATTTTCAGTGCCTAGCACAATGCTTAACTCATAGTTGATATTCACAGTGTGTTTGTTGAATGAACAACTGAGGCATTGATCAAATTAATGCACATGTTCAAGGTTGATGAGCCTGGTTCAATCCACCATTGAACAAGAGCACATGTGTCTTTTCTATGTGGTGTAGTTTGAAGGAAGTTGAACTCATTCTCCTGCTAAACACCTCAAATGTGCATATAGGGTAGAAATGATTTGTGTGTGTGTTGTTTTCAGTCATGGCTTCTGGAGATGATTTCCATCTTTAACAGTCACAGTTCAGGTCCACACATCTACCATGTGGTGTCTGAAAATTCCAGATTTTCAGTCCTTCACAAATGCACAGCCATATTACTGATTGTAATGGAGAGGAGAATATTTAATTGGTCGTTAACACCTAATGAAGTGTGCTTTTACCCAGTTAGTTAATCAGAGGACTCTCTCCTGACTGTTAATCTGTGAGGTTAGGGGGAATGTTACCTTCTTTAGCTTTGTATCTTCACAGCTGGCATAGAGTAACTACTCACTGCTGATTTCAAGCCTGTGCCCTGTGCCTTAAAAAGAGAAGTTTGAAGAGAGTGAGGGAAGGAAAAGGCAAAGTCTAAAGCTTGAAAGACTTGTCATGATTACAGTTGTGCAGAAAGAGGAGTCCAAGGAGAAAAGAAATACCTGGAGGAAGCAGGGAGGGAGTGAACATGTGTGTGTGTGTGTGTGTGTGTGTGTGTGACGTGGAGGAGGATGGTCGGAGGCAAGGGAGGGAGTAGAGGATCATGAGGAGAAATAGGGAAACAAGAAGGAGGAGGAAGAGATATATAGCCTGAAAACAAAGACTGTCGCCTTCTCAGTTTCACATAGTTGGCCTTATACCAGTTTCAGAAAACTAGCCTCTACCGGAGATTAACACCTTTTCTTCAGGCAAGGCTTCCTGGTGTCTCTCCATTTTCGTTAGGCAAGAGTAACCCAAGCACGCCTAACTGTTAAAAAGGACAAAGAACAATAGCTAGAGACATGACTGAGGAAAGAGAGATGACCTTTCCATCCCCTCGCCCGCTCTGTGACCTTGAGAGATGACCTGTGGATACCCTTCACTGTGTGACCTTGTGCAAGTCACATATTATCTCACTCTCAGAGCTTTGTTTTCCTCATCTGTAAATTGCGGGGCTAGTTGGACTTGATCATTCTTCATGGTTTTTCCATCTCTTAACAATCTCCAATTTTGTGAAATAATTAAAGATTATTTCTACTGTAGCTGCACTCTAGCAGTTAATAAGGATGAAAACTAGTGAAATTACTAAAGTTTTGATCTTTCAATTTCTAAAAATGTAAATGAGACAATTTACCTTTTATAAAGGTTTCAAGCTACTCTTTTATTTCATCTTACAATTTAGTGGTACAGAGTTATCCTGTAAGTGGAATGAAAGTTCTGCTTTCTCTTGCTTTGTATTAGGATAATAGTATTTTGTTTGCATGTACCTTGCAGCATCTTGTGGGCAAAATCTTTTTAAAAAACCATAAATGAGAGTTTCTTCCAGGCTATGTCAGGTAAAATATTAGTAACTTAAAGATTTCAGAAATTTCAAGTACTTAATGAAACTGGTGACTTCCCAACAACGTAGAATTATTTTAAATTTGCAGTTTATTTCCATGGGATTTACTAAGAGATATGAATAATTTACTGTCGCTAATGATAATTCTGTATTTTTTCTATTATCTATGATCTATTTTTGTCCTTGGCCTGTTTTCCTTTTGGGTGTACCTTATTGGCTATTTGTGTATGAGCTCATATATAGTTTTACTTATCTGTCTTATTCGTGCCAATGTTTTGTCTCAGTTTATTGTGTATGTTTCAGTCTTGCTTATGTTATTTGCTGCTTTAAATAAATTGAATATTGAATATTTTATGGTCAAATTTATCAATGCTTGCTTTTCTTTATGTTTCTGGTTTGTTGTCGTGTTTAGAGTAGTCTTTCCCACCCAAGGGTTATGAAAACTCCCACCTATATTCCTGTCTAGTATTTTATGTTTTAAGCTTTTATATTTAAGTGTTCAATCCATTGGGAATTTATTTAGTTGTAATGAATTAAGTAAAGAGACTGATTGTTTTTGCAACATGGCTCACCAGCTTTGTTTCTTGAATCATCCATTATGCCCAGAAAAGGATAGCATATTAATTTATAGCATTGTGAATCATTAGAAAGCAATCACACCCCAAACCATGACCCAGCTGTGGAAATAGAATAATGCCAGAATCCCAAGAGCTTCCCCTTGCCTTTCTCCAATTGCTGTATGTACATACCCTCTCCCCTGAGAAGATGACCATCATTCTCACTTCCATGGTAATCACCTCTATGCCTTTCTTTAAAGTTTACCAACTAAATATATATTCCCAAACACTATAGTGTTTAGCCTTGCCTATTTTGAAATTATACCATCAAACAATATGCACTATTCTGTGGCTGACATCTTGCACTCTACATTATGTTATGAAGATTCCAGCGTGTTGTGGGAAGTAGTGGTGCTTGCTTCATTTTTAACTGTTGTACAGTGTTTTAAGAATATAACTAACATTTATCTATCCTCTTATTGACAAACATTTTGGACATTTCTTCTCTGAGACTATTAGGAACAGTGTTGCTGTGATTGTTCTGGAACATGTCCTGGTACAAATGTATATACTTTTCTTCAGGGAATATAACCAAGAATTGAGTTGCTGGTCCATAGATTATACATATTGACTTTACTAGATAATGCTAAACAGTTTCCCAAACTATTCTACCAATTTATACTTCCATTAGCTGTAAAAAGTGTATTTCCAAATCATAGCCAGATCTTGCTCCGGTCAGTTCTTAAATGTTTGTTAGTCTGATTAGTTTGGGATAGAATCTCATTGTGCTTTTAGTTCTCATTTCCCATGTGATTAAGAGGGGAGCATCTTTTCATATGTCTGCTGACCATATGAATTTCCCATTAAAACAAATATTTTAAAGTTTTGACCTTTCAGTTTCACAATAATAATAAATTTTTATTATGAAAAGGAGGCAGTAGTGTTTCTCAAAACCATTAAGTTTTTAATATTTGGAAATCTCATTCTTCAGTGTTTTTATTTGGTGCTAATACTTAGTGAAATGAAATAAGCTATACAGATGGCAGAAATTACAGACTTACATATCTTTTGTTTAGCATTAAACTCCCATATCTAATCAAGTGCTTCACACAAAATAGATTCTTAATCCATATTTGTTGAATTCCATATAAGAGATATGTTGGAGTAGATGTATCAGGGTTTTAAATTCTAATCTAGTACTTGTGGGCTCCAAGGTTGCAAATGTACTCCAAGCCTACACATCTTTGAAAGATGTTTAGCTATTTTAATGATTGTGAGAAAATTTAAATTTAAATTAAATATATTTAAATTAAATGAGATATTTTATTTTTTAAATGATTAGTTGTGCATAGAGTTATAAACTCTACCTTTTGTCAATGTCTTGATTTGGAGTTTTCTGTATTTTATGGAAGTATCAAAATGAAATGTTTAAGTGAAATCTATTTTAATCAGAACTTCTAGATATCTGCTTTAGTTCATTACTCCTCTTTGCTAGTGTATAATAAGCTTTACAATATAATTCATGGGGATTGCAGTTCCTTATAAAATGATATCATTAGACTGACTTTTTGTATGTGCTTAAAGATTATCTGCTTTATTAAAATTTAATAGGAGTGGACCAGTTCAGTGCAGAGTAAATTTCAGATAAGTTTTGGTTGGATAATATTGATAATGTTGACTGAATTAGTTTCTCAGATGGTTATTTCTATCCTTTCCATCTGTTCCTGAATTGTCTTTTAAAGAATTATTTGCTTTATTTGTATCTTAGAGTATATCTTTCTTTAGGTTTTCCTCTCAGTTTGTTATATAAAATAGCATTTATTAGTGCTAGACATGCAAACTTCCATTATCCTTCATTCTTACTTATGAGAATTTTGATTTGATAGTCATTCGAGAAGCCACAGTTATATCTCCATAACATTAAAATAGGCATTGAAATAATATCATTTAGTAAATAAAGGAAAGAGATTAGACTCAATTTCTTATTTAAAAAAAGGACAATAAATCTGTATGTCAGTGTTTCTTACTATATCAACAGAGAGCTTTGACAGGATACAGATCTCATGGTCAGCCTGGACCACAAAGAGCTCACTATTTATGGTTGGGTTCAGGCACGTACTTATCTAGTATAAAGTTTGCATTCAGTGATGTGCTAGTGATGTGAACAAAGTACTATGGAATCAGAGCAAGGGAGCAGTTGTGTCAGGTGACCAGATAGGGATGGCAAGGAAGGTTTCACAGACGAGATTAGATTTGAGCTAGCTGTTGATCTCTGGATAGGATTCTATAGAGAGAGTGGTAGAGTATGCAACAGAGAGAAGAAATGGAGAACATAAGCAAAGTCTCTGAACCTGAGCGCACTGTGAACATTAGGTACATACTTGGAAAGGTAAGTGGGGCCAAGTGTGGAGAGCTCTGTTGGAGAATTTGATCTCTGCCTTGAAGGTCACGTGGAGCCATCATGTGAAAGAGGATTATGGTATTATAAATATTCAGGTAATTAGGTATTATATATAAGATGTATTATATGTATGTTTTAAGAAAGTGAATTTTATGAAATTTCAAGTTGAAAGGAGAAGAATAGTTAATTAAAAGAAGAAAGGAATCAAATACATCATCAGATATTTTTAAGGTTCGGTGACAGATTAGCCAATGGTGACCTTCTCATAGATGGAAGGACCCAGAAAGAAGAGTAGGTCTGTGAATAAAGATGATGAATTCGCTGTGGGACATATTTCATTGATGTAGCTGTGGCAAACACAAATGAAGGTATTCAGTCAGTTTTAAACACATATGTATTCTGCGAGAGACATCCTATTCTAAATGGAAATTCTACCATTAAAGCTCATGCATTGTGTGACTATTACTAAACTGTTTACATGTGATTATTGTTTAGTGCGTCCATTCAATAAATATTGATTCAAACTTTATGAGGACATATGAGAAGTTGCAGTTAATACTGCTGGTATTTGTGAAGGTGTATGAGCAGGAGGGTGTGAGCATCACGGATTTGGTGAAATTTACTTTGGATCTTGAAGAATGAGTGGAAATTTACCTGGCAGGTATCTGTCCTGGTAGTGCTTGGACCAACGTTTTGAGCTGAGACGGCAAAATCATGCACTTTAAAAATGTGGACTGCATAAAGAATTTACTCATTTTTACATTTCTATCTGCAACAAATTAGCCTTTCTTGATGTATGATGTTTTGCCTTTCCGTCAGAAGCTATGATATCCTATAAATTATATTAGGACTGCATCCATAAAGTTACTGTAGTTAATACTTGCCTTAATATGTCATTTAAAAACTCCAACAGAAACAAGGCAAAAAAAAAAAAAAGAATTGGAAAATGGCCAATTATTCTCTGATATTTGAAAAAGATATGTGAATTACAATTTATCAAGGAAAAAAGTGTACCCGGGACCAAATATTAACACTTCACTATCCAACTTTATAGGAGAAATTTAAGACAGAGATTATCCACAATGAAATGTAGATGTTTGAACACATATCCAGTATTTAGTTTATTCTTTCCAAAGAGGCGTAGAAACCAATAATGCATATTCAGGAAACTTCCTGTGTCCCTTAAAACGATAATCAAATTGTCACCATAAATCCATATGTCCTCAAACTTAAAAATCAATGTTGTTTTCATGACTGGCACTGTACTACCTCTCAGGAGTAACGTGGTTGCTGTTTCCCACATCTGTCCACGTGGGGCTGGTTGACCGTGCCCAGCCGTACTGCTGATGGTCCTATAGTTTGGCTCTTGCTCTCCACACTCTGGATTATTTTTGTCACTCACATCCACCCATGATGAGAGCTAGTGTGATTATGCACACCAGAAGGTAACTGGGGCCCAGAAAATCTGGGTTCTAGCACCAACACTGCTAATGTCTATTTCATTGGCCTTAGGCAAGTCATTTAGCCTCAGCATGCTTGAGTTTCCTCATCTATAAATAAATTGCAGGAAGTCATGGATCCTCCTGACATTTTACAAAAAATGTGTGCTGGGATATTTTTCCAGGGAGAGATCTGTGATCTGCCAGTTAGAGGTTTTGATTGCAAACAACAGAAACCAACTTCATTAAATGAGATGAAAAGAGTTTGATTAGAAGGGCTTAGGCTCAGGATGCCAGCATGCACAACCAGCTCATGCAGCACCCCTGAGAAGCAAGGCACTGCCAAGAACCGGCCCCTGCTGCCATCACTTTTGAACTCCAGTTGCTATGTGCCAAGCTCCACCGCTCCTGGACACTCACTGCTGTGCTGTCACACTTGGCACTCTGCCACAGATCTTGTGCCTTTGCTTTCACCCTCAAGAATTAAAACCCTGGCCAAGAGTGTTTGGTGTGTCCCTGTTCTGTCTACCATGGCATAGGAAGAGGGAATATCATTAGGGGAGGCGAGGGGCTCTGCCTTCTGCTGAACTTGGGACTGCCTCCAGGTAGAAAGAGGGACTTGTCGAAGGGCAGCCAGAACAACGCTGTCTATTGCCATATCTTTCACCAGATTCTCAAAGGGATTGTGACCCCGCCACTTCTGCCAGAAAAGATTATGAATCACTGCATTAGATTATCTTTAATTACAGCTCTGAAATTATATGATGCTAAATACTAATTTTCTTTCTTCCATCATCTACCAACTCAGAATTTCTTTAACAAGATACAAATGCAGCAACAGAATGACTAACAACATTCCAGGGTCAGCCCTGAAGCATCTTATGATCATTTCAGTGGGTGTGTAATTATGATGGTTGGGCTAATGACAGAGAGTAACAGATGTCTCTGAGTAGTCACCCAGCTGAATTTCTGGCAAACCAGGGCCAATTCCTCAGACAAAAGGTATTTACTTTCTCCTACAGCCTCCTGGTGCTGCTTTATGAATGTATAAGATGCACTATGGCTTAATGATTATGTGTGCAAACTTTAAGGTTAATGAGAATGGCCATAAATTTTGAATCTATTCTTTACAAGCTGATTCACCATGGAGAGTAACATAGCTTCACTATGTCTCTGTTTCCTGTTTAGTAAAATGATAGTGATAATCCTAGTCAATTGTGGTATGATGAAAACAACATGATGGAATTTGAGCAATTATAGTGCTTTATGCATAGTTACAACTCAAGAAATAATGATGAAAGTCATCAGAATGATAATATTTAAGGAATTCCCAAACTGTAAACCTAACTCATTCCAAAAAATATTTATACGTTTAAATTTTAAGTCAAGAATAATAAAGATATTTAGGTGATGTACTTTGACACCTGTTCCATGTTACAAGGAGTTCTAAGAACTAAAAAATCGATGCCAAATAATCACTAAAATATCTCATTGAAACATACCTATAAACATTTTTTCTTATGGGGCAGATAGACCCAAAGTAAAAATATTTTTTTAAATGATCACATTATGCAAAATTATGTCAAAACGTATAAAATTGACTCACTTATGTTAAATGGTATCATCAAACGAAGTTGAATATGAAATACCCAGAGAGTTCAATAACTGAATTATTCCTCAAAGATGAATGAAGCAGAAAGTGGAAAGTAGTAAATGTGAATGCCTTCTGAGCTGTCAATTGTCACTTCAGCTCCCTACCTCCGTGGCATTTGGGCTTGACCTTCAGCTTACCTTAGGCAAGCAAGAAGAGGTATTCGCTGAACCCTTATGAGGCACAGCCGAGAGCTGCCTGGAAGATCTGGCTGGAACAGTGTGCTCGTTTCCTTTGCAAGCCCGGCAGAGTTTGCGGTCTCCTAAGTGTGTTCTCGCCTTGTATTTTGCAGGTAAATGTGAATGTGGCAAATGCACCTGTTACCCCCCGGGAGATCGCAGGGTGTACGGCAGGACGTGTGAGTGTGACAACCGCCGCTGCGAAGACCTGGACGGGGTGATCTGCGGAGGTGAGCCATTCTCACAGCCTTCAGCTCCCTGCGGGCAACTTGCTTCGCCTGCCTTTCTTGTTCTACTTATCCTTTAAAAAAACTTCTGTTAAAAAGAAGATAAACAGGGGGCCAGCCCGGTGGTGCAGTGGTGAAGTTCACACATTCTGCTTCGGCAGCCCAGGGTTCGCCGGTTTGGATCCTGGTGCCGAGGTGACGTGGCTTGGCAAGCCATGCTGTGGCAGGCGTCCCACACATAAAAAGTAAAGGAAGATGGGCATGGATGTTAGCTCAGGGCCAGTCTTCCTCAGCAAAAAGAGGAGGATTCGCAGCAGATGTTAGCTCAGGGCTAATCTTCCTCAAAAAATAAATTAAAAAAAAAGATAAACAAAGAGCAATATACAATTAGACCTAGAAACAATATACAATTAGGTTTATAATGACCTTTCTTTTCTTGAACTCTTGATTTAGGGGCATATGAAAGTCCACAGTTCACTATTGATAAAGGATTCTTGAAACTAAACTAAGTCCTATGAAGGCAGTGAAAAGCTTTGCTGCAACTGAACAGTTAAAGTGATTTTTATTACCCTACTAAGCAAAACTGATAAGGGAAGTAAGTATCACCTACAGACTTGAAAAAAAGAGCAGAACGTTTATACTCTGTTTAATTACAAAATCACAAGAAATATACACTCAGTTTCCATGATGACTCTGAAACCCAAAAAACAAGAGCTTACTGAAAGTAATAAACTGTGCAAAGAAAGCATGAGGCACATAGAGGGTGGTCAGCAAACATCTGAGCTTCGTTCAGGAGAGGGAATGGGGGTCAACATTATGCTCGTATTTCAGTCTTGCAGAACATCGTATTGTAGAGATGATGCGTACTGATTACAGCTCCTTCCAGGTTTCCAGCATAATTGAGGTGACCTTGATGTGGAGTCATACTAAAAGAATATAACTGTGTCTCTTCAAGATAATTATCATAATGCAATCGGGCACTATTGTTGGGAAGAAACCACAAATGCATGTACAACTTATGGACGGTGGGGACACCATCTATCTCTATCATCTACCTAACATCTGTGTATATCTCTCTATCTATTCTCTCTCTAAACAACTGTAAAACACTTGCAATTTAGCCAAAGACTCTTTCTTCTTTCCCTTCTCTGTGAGCCGAGGGGAAAGGCCCTTTTCCATAACTGTTGTGCTGGATGGTGTTATCTCACACAGTCCTTGTGGCAGCCACACTAAGAGATTGTCCCTGCTGTCTTCATTTCACAAATGGAAAAGTGAGTGAGGTTTGAGGTATTAATGCCACATAACTGAAAAATGGCAGAGCCAGGATCTGAGCTCTGATGTTCAGTTCACAGATCTCTCTCTACACAGTTTGCCGCAGAGTGACATCAAAATATTTTGACTTTCTGTCAATGTTCTTTTTAGTTTAGATTCTCCCCTCACTGGTCTTAGTTACCAGAAATATCTAAGCAGGTTATGGTCTTTTTCATTGTTGCTGTTAAGTACTTCATATATATTAACTCATTTAATTCTCACAATGATGTCTATAAAGCCTTCCTAGCACCTGGAAAGTACCATATGCATGTCTTATGCATGTCTTTGCTCTTGTTATCATTGTAATTTTCTCTGTGACACGCAGGCTCTGTGACACATGGGTTTCCTTGCCCATCTGCTTTGGTGACTTGGCCAAAATGGTTGATATCGTGGAAAGCTGTTACATCTACATACCCATTAAATTATATACCTTTCGCCCCTTAGTGAATCTCTCTTTCTCTCCAACTTTGGAGAGGAAATCAAAGATGGAAACAGATCTGTATATCTCCCTGTTAGATGAGATCAAGTGTTTACTAAGTAAGTGAGAAAGTACCTCACAGAGGGATAATTTTTGAGACTAATTCTTGACTCTGCATGTCTACTCTCTATATTTTGCCTGTCTACCCAGAGTTGTCTATGCCACAGGGAAAACTGACTTCCAAACTAGTAAAACTAGTAAAAGACCAGTGTATAAACCAGAACACCAATTACTTGATATACAATGACACATCATTGCCCAAGGACTAGAACTCTTTGTAGAGAAAGTCTGTGGAAAGGAAGATTCTGAGATAAGGATTTGGATGCAAGTTATTTATTGGAAAGGTGAAGGAGATCCTGGTAGGAGAGTGGGAAAGTATGGTGGGAAAGGGAAGGCAGCCAATTAAGATTGTATTATCAATCCAGTTACCACTGTGGTCAACTGGAGCTTCATCCCAGTAGAGGGGATGAAATTCTGGGAGCTCAAGTAAAACATACAATTCTTATATAGCCATCAGTCATTGGTTGAGGACTGCTTCTAGGAGACGTTAACTGCCCTGCCACATCCAGCATGCCTCACAGGTACATGATCAGAGCAGGCTTCTGTGGCTGGACAAAACTTTGGGGCTGAGAACCCCAGATGGCCCCAGGTGAAAGTCACCAAAACAGTAAGGATGATATTGTTGGGGCATGGCTGCAGCCACCAAAATATACCTGCCAAAGCACTGCAGCTCTCATGCCAAATAGTCTGAGTATCTTCTTTGGATAGTACAGCAGACCCACCAGCACATTCTTATTCTTTAACACTATCTGGATTTTGCTGAGCATCCAATCCAACCTTTCTTTGTACAGGATGTAGCACAATAGATTAGACAATAGCTGTAGACGTGCTAATTCACCTTATCCTTCTGGCATATCCTTGGTTACAATTTGGGAGATCCTTACGCACACATTTAGAGATTAATTCTTAGGTGGTTGATCATACCAAATATTGATATCATGGAACTTGATTATCAGAGGACAAATGTGTTTTCAAGTTTGGGAAGAGCTTTGCTGCTACTCCTGTGAGCTCAACGAAGAGCACAGCCCTGCCAGCAGTAAATAGTAGCCAGATATGCATAGCATCTTTGGTCACTATAATAGGATGAATTCTCTCAGTGCTTTTTCTTCAATTTTAGCAACCAGCTCTAAGAAATTACGTATGCATTTAATTTCATATTAAAAACATTTTATTGACCAAAAGATCTCTGAATACTTTTTAAGGACGTGAAGGAAACAAGTCTTGGAAATTTTCCTTGAAAATATTTTATGTTGTTGTTCTTAAGTTCCACTTTGATATTTGAATAATGCCCTTGAGAGATTTGAGGTTAGGATCATACCAGTATTTTACAAGATTGTCTGTAGGTAACAACACTTTGTTTCACTCACTTTCTCCTGCTTCACCCCAGCTACTTAAGCTAGCTAGGCCAGGTGACAGTGCATACCTTAAATTCTGCCGCAAATTCTTCACTAGTGCCTACGCACACATCTTTACATGTTCCAGTGAGGACTTTTTTTGCTTCTTTGTCATTCACTTGTGCGTCCCTACTCCTGGTAGCCAATCCTCTTGCTTGGAGGTGGATGGTTCCAGGAGGAAGAGGGAGAGCTGTCCACATCAGTGGCCTGCTCGTATTTATCCTAAGCGACAGATAGCTGGAAAAGCTACGTATAATTTACAATGCGTGCAGACACTCTGTTTAGTATTCTTCAACAAGATGCAGTCTCTTCTTGTTATTCGTGGTAACTATGGTCTGTGAAGTTGCCATGAACGCCGAATTAGCGAGTACTGAATCCTTTCTCCTAAGGGAGTTATAGGGCTATGTTCCTGCCTCTGGTCACGGCATTTTCATCATCCGATCAATACATAACCTTGTTTTATGTGTGTTGACACCTGTGTAATATATAGTTGATTCATTAACATTGAACTCACAGCCAACAGCCCTATAACTCATTCCTGAATGGAAATTATATAACACATATTTTCTCCATAAGGCACATCACAGGCTTTTTGCTCTTACGAATGCTAGACAGCACTTCACCACCACACTTAGGGGCCATCTTAAACATCCAAGTCACCAAGAAAAAGCACAAAAGTGTGAAAAGCGTGACACTAAATATACTGCAGAAAGGACACTTGTTCACTGTAAGAGCTGAAACAAGAAGGCAGAGTGTGACCTTCTTTGACCTGAGCTGGGAATGTGAACCTCAGGAACTCAATGTTTTTGCCATCCTGCCTGTCTTCTCAAGTGACCCGGACAGTTTTGCAAGTATTGATTTCAGGGATACAAATAAATTTTAGCAGGTAGGCAAGTTTTCAAATACAGAATCTGCGAATAATGAGGATCAACTGTAATTCACGTTCTCACCAAACACATCACCCCCCACTTCAGCTTTGCATTTGGCCTCAAGTGGTGATTTCTGTAAGACAGCTAATAATGCTACTGTGATTTTAATTCCTCTATTTTCTGAACATTGCCTTATGGAAGGAATTATTTGAGCCTTGGCTATTATAGTCTTGAATTTTATTTATGTCTCAGCTGTTCTCTGGAAAAAAAATACAAGAGACATTCCATTAATTAACATGTTTTGAACCTATAGTAATTTTAGTGCTAAAATATACACCATACTAAAGCAATTGATAAGGAGATTATAAGTTCCCATACCTTTCATGAACATTTATGTAAGTGTACTTTAATATTTAGAGATATAAATGGCAATGTAGTGCAGTAGTTACGACTATAGACGTGATGTTTTCTTGGTTCCAACTCTGACTCTGTCACTTACTATTGATATTACCTGCAGCAACTTACATAACCCCCATTTCTCATCTATAAATGATGATTATAATATACCTCTCGTAAGGTTATTGTGACATTAAATGAGTCAATACATATAAAATACTTCAGACTGTACGCAGCCCATAAATGTCATATTCATCTACATTAGGTATTATTATCATTAGTATTATATACCTATAGACAGAGTGACAGACATAACTAGCCCAGGCAGAATTTTATGCTGTATATTACTGATGACTCTACAGGATATATAACAGAGCTCCATGTTTGCTCATTAATTCCTTTTGCAACAGTAATTTGTTCAGAACTGTGACTGTCTTGTCTTCAGTTCTGGACAGCATGGACGATTTCTCCTGTCTGTTCTTTATGCATAAAGCAGTCTTTCTCTTCACACTTGACGCTAAGCTACCAAATCAAAGTGGCTGCCATGTATCTCAGAAGTTTTTTTAGTGGCTCTTACTCAGCAGTGCACCTTCCATGGGGAAGCTTCGCATGGATTCCCCCAAGCATGGTCGGAGCACAGTTAAGAAGACACTGGCCTTCAGGGTTCCTCAAGCCAAAATATGCATTACCAAAGTTTCTGTGTTTCTCAGTGTATCTGAAGATATCTATTATCATAAGAAAACCTCTCTTCTTACTTAGTAATATGCTATTTATTATGTGTATATCGCACATAATAATAGTTAAATCAGCAAATACTCATTGTATACTTATTCCTTGTAAAGCCCTGCCCTGCCCCTCAAACACACACATGCCCCTAAATATTTTTGAGCTCCTTTACCCATATGCTTGCATTCGTCTTGGTCCGACTTAAACCTGTGGAATCTTGCTCTATCTCCAACCATTCCACATAACTGACTCTCCCTGAGGTTAGTAATTCCTAGTTGTCCAAATCCTGGATTTCAGCTCTCATTCTAGAGGACTACTTTTTAGCATAGAGTTGTATTTACTTCATTCTGAAACCCCCATGAAATGGTCTCCTCCCTGGGCCTCAGCAACGCCTTTCCTACCAATGCCTTCTCTAACTTCTCTCATAGTCACTTAGTTTCTTTTTATTACTCATCTCCCAGAGCTTACCAATAAATCTTAGTATTCCCCTGAAAATTGCTTTTTGGGGGATGTATTTTCTACTTGCTATTTGTTGCCGTCAAGTAATCTCAGCCACCTCCACTTTCAACTTTTAAGTCAATGTCTCTCAAGATGATTTCTTATTGTCAGTCATTTTCCTTGGCTCCAGACTCTTATTTTAAAATTCTGATTAAATATTTAAATATGGCAATTCCTCTAAATTCTGCATGGCTGAAACTGAAGTAGAGTCATTCGCTATACAACAATCTTTCAGTCAATGACAGACATCTTATGGTGGTCGTATAAGATTGGTACCATAGAGCCTAGGTGTGTGGTAGGCTATACCATCTAGGTTTGTGTAAGTACACTCTATGATGTTCGCACAATGGTGAAATCACCTAATGATGCAATGTATCGTTAAGCAACACATGATTGTAATCATTTATTTCTTCATTACTTCAACAAATATTTATTGAGCTCCCACTATCTGCCAGCACTGGAGATTCAGTGGTGAATCTATTGGAGTTTATGATTAAGCTTGAAAGGCAATGTTGACAAAGGAATGACAATGAGGTGAATGATCTGAAAAGAGAAGAACTAGTTCAATGGGAACATACATAACAGGGGAATTGAACATAGACTGGAGGCTAAGGAAGGTTTCTCTAATGCCTTCATATCTGGTAACATCTATATCACACATAATACGTGCTTTGTGTGTATTAAGCAGCCAGGTGTCCCAACAACCACAGTTGGTAGTAACAGGATACATAGAACTTAGCCAGTGAGGAGAGGTGGATGCGACATAGCAGTCACAGAGAACAGCGTGTGCAGAGGCATATGGGGGAAAGGGAGAGTGGCATCTTCAAAGAACATTTGAGAACCAGAGAGAAACTCTATATGACTAAAGATTAGAAAGCAAAGGGGAGAAGGGTGTGACATGTTTTGTAAACAATGTTAATGATTTAGGGCTTTATCAAAGGATGATAAGAAGCCATAAAAGGGGTTTAAACAAGGCAATAACATGAGCACTGTATTTCAAAGGTAGTCCGGCTGCCGAATGAATTATGGATTGCTGGGAGGAGTATGTGTTTGTGGGGTTGGTGAGTAAATATGGATGTTAGGAGATGAGTCTTGGTGAGAGATGAAGGTGGTTTAGCTAGATGGAGGACAGACAAGATGGAGAAACCTGGAGGTGTTGGAGAAAATAATAGAAACAGTGTGGACAACAGGATAACAAAACTTTTTACTTTTCTGCAAGAGACTCTGTGTTCTGTTAAATTCCTAGCTCCAGTTCCCTGGAAACAGATGAAGATGGTATATGCCAATGTTCCCAGGCAACATTGCTCATGGTAATAGGGACCTATGGGTGATAAATTTCAATTAGATTGGGAAGGATTATGAATGAACTATAAATGTCTGATGGGAATGCCATGCTTTTGGTCTCCATGAGTGTTGTAACTCTGCCAACAGGCATGTCCCTTGTGGGGTTTCTGGAAGCTACCCTAAGAAATCATTAGGAGAGATTTTGGCTCCTCTGGGGCATAAGCTTCTTCTAAGCCAGAGAAGCCTTGACATCTGTGCAATATGGATCTGATTTCTGTGCATCTGGGCTGTATTATCTGAAGAGAAGGTAATCCCTAGACCGTTATATTGAGCTGTCATCCATAAAATGTGCTGCAAGGACTCACGTGGACAGGAAAGCCTGATGCCAGGATGTGGTTCCTACTCCATATCCTTCTACGGAGATTAGTGTCAAGTGTCAATGTAAATGCTTAGATGAACCTAAGAAGAGCCCCCCGCATCCCTGCCCTAGGTGTACAAGCAGCATTTATAGAAATTTGTGATTGAAAGATGTGAGCGAGAGGCAGGGCAGGGTCAAGGCGGAATCCCAAGCTTCTGGTTTGAGCAGTTGGATGTGGGTGAAGGAGACTATGCTTTTGTTGCACCGATTGTCTCCATTTGTTGAAAAATAGACTTCTTCACGGAGGGCCATAGAGATGGAGAAACTTGGATGTGTTCTGATTTTGTTCCTTTTACCTGACATTCTATTCCTTATTTTCGCTTCTCCCTCTGAATAACTCATCATTTTTTTCATTTTTCCATCATTCTTCCAAATCATCTCCCTTAGGAAGCCTTTCTGAATTACTGTATACTTTCTTAATACTGCATTACCTTCCTGAAAACATCATGCTGTTTTATTGTGATCGTTCTTGTGTCTCTCTTCTTCAAGTCTGTATGGTTCTCATGGATATAATCAAACTCTCTCTCTCAAATTATTGTATCCTCAAACTTACGATAAAGACGGAAGCTCAAGAAGTTTTTTGGAATAAATTATAAATTAAAGGAGTCACAATTAAGAGGAGGGAGGGGAGAGAGAGAGACAGACAGACAGGGAAAGACAGAGAGCGATATTGATTCCAGTTTTGGATCAGAAAATTCCTCAAGTTGAAGTTAACATTTGACTTGGGCCTTGACCAGCTAATATTTGGATGCGTGGAAACTGGATGTGAAGAAGATTTTAGGCCTGGGAAGGCGGAGCAGAGGCACAGAAGTGAAAATTATTTGATATGTTGAAGGAATATGTTTATTTCATTTTCTTACATTGAGATCTTTCTCAACTGCTCTTGAAGCCATCCTCAGGAAGGATTTTTTTTTTCCAAACTATTTACTCATTTAACATTTATAATATACATCATTTTAACTCCATTTATTTTACTTTGCTCATCTTTAGATATCAGGACATTACAGAATACTTTGAAATGAACATTTTCCTTTTCAATATTTAAAAAACTAAAAAATATAGGGGCTGGCTCCCTGGCCTAGTGGTTAAGTTCAGTGCACTCTACTTTGGTGGCCCAGGTTTGGTTCCCAGGCATGGACTACACCACTCATCAGCACTATGATGTGGCAGCAGCCCATGTATAAAATAGAGGAAGACTGGCACAGATGTTAGCTCAGGGTGAATCTTCCTCAGGAAAAAAAAAAAGTAAAAAGAATAAAGAAAATAATAAAGAGCAACATAAAAATCACCCTTAAATCCATCATCCAAAAATAATATTTGATGAAAGGTTTTTGTAATGTTTCTTTCTAGGTTTTTTTTGACTCTAGATTTATGAATCTTCTTTGAGTATTTTCATATTTTGTCTAGAGAAAGTCCACATTCTATGGAATTCTCAGTTGTTTTATTGTGTGTGTGTGCATACACTCTGCCGAATGTTTTCATATAAGATTTAAGTAAGTAGAAGTCACCATTTTCTTTCAAGCTAAGTGAGGCATGCCGCACAGCAAGATGAATGCAAACCTCATATTCAGACAGACCAGATTTCGATTCTGGATATTTCCTACTAGTTGTAGTAACGTGGACAGGTTATTTGGTCCCTCTGCCTTAGTTTCCTCATGTGTACAATAAGGATAATAATGCCCACACATTGGCCTTATGGTGAGAACGAGACAAAGAATGAAGTGTGCCTGGTACTTGTGCAAGTGGGCACCTAGTGAATGCCGTATGCGTATAATGGAGAGTAAAAGACTGAAGTGTCCATCTCCATAACAGGACAAACAGTACATCTGTCTCAGACATCTTGAATCACAAGCTACAGTGTTTTGGAAGGAAATTGGCATCATACAAATCAGAGGTTCTGTGCCTCAGGGAAGGAATGGCTGCGAGTTTGTTCAAAGCATTTAGTCTCCCCACCATGTGGCAGCCAGTAGTGAACGAATCTTACTACTGTGTGTGTGTGTGAAACGCACTAACATCATCCCTCTGGTGTGGCTTCAGAGAACAAAATTGAAAATCACTAATTTGGGTAATTTTCTCAGTTTACCACCAGACACTGAGCCATAGTTGCTGTGTCCTTTCACCTGGAGGGATGGACGAGAACCCTGCGTATCCAGTGTGTGGCCAAAGAGCAAAATGCAGGTCGCTGACTCCAAGGCAGGGAGAACTAATAGCCAGTGCTGTTTATCCACCTTCCTAACAATAACACAAGATGATTAAACCAATTCTCGTAGGCTGGGGTTAATTAGCAATTGTACCTGAAGGTGAATGTAAGTAACTACATAATTTTATGCAGTTCAGTTTTGATTACACCAAAATTACAACCTGAAAATGAGAGTCATGAAAATGACTGGAAAAAAGAAAATCAGTATGAAATGAGACCATTCTTCATTTAGTTAACTTATTGGTGAGTCATGTTCAGTGATCATGGACCACATGTGGACCCTCTCAAAACATCTTTATTAACAATAAAAATTTTATGTGACCTTTAAATACACGGATTTTTATTTATTTATTTATTTTTTATTTTTAAAGATTTTATTTTTTTTCCTTTTTCTCCCCAAAGCCCCCTGGTACATAGTTATATATTCTTCGTTGTGGGTCCTTCTTGTTGTGGTATGTGGGACACTGCCTCAGTGTGGTTTGATGAGCAGTGCCATGTCTGCGCCCAGGAATCGAACCAACGAAACACTGGGCCACCTGCCGCGGAGCGCGCACACTTAACCACTCGGCCACGGGGCCAGCCCCCAAAATAGATGGATTTTTTAAATCAGATAAGTCACTACTTAAAAAGATGATACTTTGTCTAGAATGATAGTCCCTAAGATGTATTCATTTTTTCATGGTATATGATTTTAAGATTTCATAAAGAAAATATATTTACATGTAGGCTAGTGTGTGTTGAATTGTTTTAACCTAATATGAGCTTAACCAGAGACCTCCATCCTGTACTCCGTACACCCAGGATGAGAATAAGAAATGGACTGCTTCTTGCTTTTCTTCTTTCCTCTATGCACCTGGAATAGCTGCCCGTGAGTCCAATTTACAAAACTAGAAGGGATAATGAAGAGCCACCTCTTAATTACACAATCACTTCACATTTCTTCAGGGAGTTCTTTCGTTCGTAACTGCCACTTGAAGGGGATCATGCAGCCTGAGAGTATGAGTACAGTGCCCCAGGCCCTGCTGGATTTCTCATGTTGAGGAAGACCTCAGGCCACTCACGCAGCCAAGCCTTTCTTAGCCAGACAGTATAGTCAGTGGTGGGATTGTCTCCAAGTTACATCTTCCAGTATCACTTTTATCATCATGCTTGTAGAAAACCTCCAGTTGTATCCATTTTCCAGGGAAGAAGAAAGGGAAGGAAAAGGGCAGAGGGCAAAGGGCACATGCTCTCTGAGTCTGTCTTGTTTCTTTTGGAGGACAATCGCTTTCCTGGAAACCTCACCCAGGAGATTTTCTCTTATATCTCACTTAGTAGGGCTATGTCCTAGGACCACCTCTAGGTCAAAAGGAGCCTGGGTAATCAAACATTTTCCAGATGGACATATTATCACATCCCTGAAAAAAAAAAAAGATGGTTGACCTAATACCAACAAGTGGAGAAGAATATCAGGCAGGCAGTATGTAGTATCTGATGGAATTAGATCCATTCATGGGTCAGCTTCCTAATTGAGAACCAGCATTGCAGTATTTTAAGGAAATGTGTCTCCAAGGTGATGAATTTCACTGGGAAAGGTCATTGTCTAGAGCAGCACTGTCCAAAAGAACTTTCAAAGTTGATGGTAATGTTCTGTATCTGCATTATTCAGTGCAGTAGCCACTGGCCACACGTGGCTATTGAGTACTTGAGATGTGACTAGTGCGGCTGAGAAACTGAATTTAAAATTTTACTTAACTTTAATAAATTTGAAAAGTCACATACTGTCTACTATATTGGACAACACAGGTCCAGAGCATCCTTGGTGAATATTTTGCTGTGGGGTGAGGGAAGAGAATAGGAAGAAAAATCACTGATGGGGAATCAGATGTAGGGAGGTAAGTATCGGGGGGAGGATGAATGACATTGGAAATGAAAATGGATTGGAGAAGTACTCACCTGTGCAAAGACTTGGGAAGTCAGGTGACAGCAGATGTAGTGTACTGCCAGTGGTTCATTAGGCTGGTTCTCTCTACAGGCTCATTCCAGAATGACCTGTTGTACACTTATTATACTGAGATAACCTATCACTGTGGATTCGACCACTGAGCAGAGACATTGTTCTCACTGAATGGTATATATAGATGATTCTCCAACAGTTTTGCCACCTCTGGCTGTTCCACTCATAAGCCTAAGTGGCAGCACAGTAGGGTTGGTCCAGCAAAAGCTGACTGAAACTATTCTTATAGTTTTATTTCTCTTTCACTCCAATTTTCAGGAACTTTCCACTCAATAGGCCTCCATTATGGAATACTCTCCTTTGTCATCTTATAAGACAGCAAAGTTGTCTTATTTTCCTTCTTCTTTACATCAAGTGGCTATTCCTACTTGTCTAGGTCCTCCTCCTATACCCTAGCCCTAAATATTGGAGTTTCTCAAGACTTATTTCTCCCTAGGTATGCTCATTAACTTCCAAAGCCTTACATGCCATCCACTTTCAGGAACTCCAGCATGTGTACGCCTGGTCCTAACCTCTCCTCTGAACACTAGGTTTGTGTCAATTGCTTACCTGACTTCTCTACTTGGTTGTCTTAAGAGTATCTCAAGCACATGAGGTTCACAACAGTATCCTCAACTTCTCCCTCCTGCAGCTTCCATTTATAATAAATAGCTTCATTATTCACAATGCTTTTCTAGCAAGAAACTAGTACTTTCTTTCTCTCACTTGCCACATCTAATCCAACAGCAGGTCCCATAGGCAGCACCACCAAAGTAGGTCTCCATCCATTTCTCTGCATTTGCACTGCCGCTAACCTACTTTAAGCCTCGATCACCTTTCACTTGGAAAACTGGAATGCCTTCTCACTGTCCCCATACTTATTTCCTCCCAACACGCCTTAACTTCTCCCACCCAATTGCCAAAATGAATTTGGAAATTGTAAATTATATCACAGCTGTCTCTTGCTTAACATGCTTCTATGATTTCGCGTTCCTCTTAGAATAAAATTTAAACTCCTTATGAAGAATAAACAGTTTGCTGTATCATTCCTGAATATTTCTCCAACTTTATTACTTATTCCATTTTTTCTTACTCATTATTTTTCAAACACATTGGCCTTTTTTCACAACCTGTAACACGTCACGCTCTTTCTTATTCCAAGACCTTTTCATTAGCTTTCCTAGAACATTGGATTTCTGGCTCCTTCTCACCCTCTGGGTGTCACAGAGTCCTTTCCTGATGACTCCAGTTAATAGCGTTCTCCCTGTTGAATATACCGGCACCTTCTTTAATTCTCCCAAAGCTCAAATGCATTTATTTGCTTGTTGTTACTTGTTTTCTCCCCTAGTAGACTGTAAGCACCATGAGGGTAGGGAAAGTACAATGCCTGGCACACAATAAATAGTTCTAGAATGGATGGCTAAATTATTAAAGTTTATAAAGAAGATATTACTGAAAGCTTTTGAAAAATTTTTAAGTAAAGGGAAGTCAATGTAAATGGCAAAGCAAAATATTTAAATACCAATGCATTTTGACCATTGTCTGGATAGATGCCAACTTAACTTTGTGGATGGATGTGATAAATGAGCCAATAAATGGAAAACAGTCTCCTATTTCCTTGCGTATAAATTTGATTATTAAATTACTTGCTGTGAGGAGCCATTGAGTTATTCTCAGTAATATCCTAAGTCAAAGGCAGAATGCCTTTCTCTGCAATACAGATTAAATGATTCCAGTTATGTCAAATTGATGGTAATTCTTACTAACCTAGGGTCAGTAAGAAACATGGACGTTTGAAAAGTTCATGACTCCATGGCACTGGCACTAGCAGCTCTCTTTTTCTTACTTTGTTGTACTCCAGATTATCTGCCTCCAAAAATGGACAACTTTTTTTGTTCTTGAGTAGACCTCACTTTAGGTGAACTTTTGTTTTACTGGAGAAGTCAAAATATAATCAATTTAGTAAGTATTC
Source organism: Equus asinus (assembly GCF_041296235.1). NCBI lineage: Eukaryota > Metazoa > Chordata > Mammalia > Perissodactyla > Equidae > Equus > Equus asinus. Next base: position 74,382,937 of record NC_091800.1, read on the forward strand.
ATTGCATATGTAGCTCTTAGGGGGCACCAATTCTTTAACTTCACTCTAGTCTACAGAACACAGAAATAAAAGAGTCATCCAAGAACTGTCCATTGCCCTTGAATGACAGTCCATTAACCAGGTGACCTGTAAACACGTCCTGGATTCAGTTTACAATTCTCAGTTGGAATTTGTGGGGAAAAAAAAAATGGGAAGGAGATTTTATTTTAAAAAACCTCAATCTACAAGTTCTTTTAGAAGATCCACCATGTCTAAAGCAGTATGCTTGGTACTCTGAAGACTATAGTAATGAAGCAGAAGTGATTTCTGCTCTCAAGGAATTCGCAGCTAAGTAACGGGTTTATTTGATACATAACTACATATCACAAGGTAGAGGACAAACAGTTCCATGATAAAGGTGAAAAATAAGGTAGTATAGAAATTCAGAGGAGAATATGACTTTCACTTGGGGATATTAGAAAAATCTTCACAGAGGTGTCGTCACTTTCCCTGAGCTTTGAAAATTAAGCAGGCCCTGGATGTGTATGTGTGAGTGGGGAGCAGGGGTGGCATTCCTGTCTCAGCAAAGGCATGAAGTCAGAAAAACATGGGAAATGTACTGGGAACAATGAGTAGGTCCATTGGTTAGGTTAACAAGTTTGTCAAAGGGGAGAAGAGGAGAGAAGGGAGGTTGGAAAAGTAGCTTGGGAACCTAACATAAGGAAGGCTGAAGTAGGTGAACTCACCCCATAAGCATGAGGGAGCCACACAGCACTAGATCTCAAGGCTGTGATGTGAGTAGAGTTGTGCTGTGGGAAGCTGTGAGCAAGAATATTGGATAAAGACGTGATAGAAGGTTTCTCAAAGGTTTATGATGGTGATGTGAGTGGAACTTGTGGAGGATTCAACAGGATCTGGCAACTCTTTAGATGAGGGAGTAAGGGAGATTCAAATGTGATTCAAAACATCTTCAACTGGTTGACTGGAAAGACAGTTGTGTTATTAAAAGAAATGGACAATACCGAAGAGTAGATTTTGGAAAGGAAATTATCTCTGCAGGTCTAGAAGTATCAATCTCACGTGCTAGCAGAGCACAAAGTCGGGAATCACAAGAGTGGAATTTAGGAGACATTTAGGAGCTGGAGATGCAGCCTCTGGTCATTATGGTTACCTATGATTTGATTAATTTTTCAGAGGAGACATTATAGAGAGATAAAAGAAGATGATTAAGGATAATCAGGGTCAGAAAAAAAAAGCTGAAGAATAAATAGACAAAGAAGAAATGTTGCAGAGATAAGGAAATTCCAATGTCATGAAAACCAATATAAGAGAGACTTTTTAAGGAGAAAGTGCTCATGAGTGTCAAATGTATACCTTCAAACTATGCAGCAGTTAAAAAAGATAGAAATTAAGAAAAGCCTTCTAGATGTCTCAAATTGATGGTCATTGTTTATTTTCCAAAACGAAATATAGAGGCAATGTGACACAATGAAAAAAGAGTGGGCATTGAAATCAGAAGAACTGGAGTCAAGTTCTGATCCTTCATGGTCGAGCTGTGTTATTTGGGGCAAAATTGTTTCATCTCTCTGAGCTTCAGTTTCTAGACTGTAAAATGGGGATAATACCTGACTCGAAGGGCATAGTGAGATTAAATTGAATAAATCAGCATGTGGATAAGAAGAGGCTGTTGGAAATAGGTCTGTTAATCCAAGTCTCTTTTGCATTTGCCTCCTGTTTGCCTTCCATTAACTTCCAGGTGATCATGTGTTATGGAAAAACATCACCTGGGTTCATGGGTGGTTAGATTAAAATTAATCATAACAATGAACTGCAAACAAATATTGGCCCTTAATGCCTCCTTGTGTGGAGCTGAGTGTAGGAGGAGGCAGATGAAACAGATTTACTTGTGAAGGGCCTTCCAAGCAAGCGGTCAAGACAGAATGGTGTCAGCAGATCCAGCGGAGCTGACCAGTCTGAATGACGATTTTGTGTGTCCCTGGGAGTAGTACAGGGACCACCATGTCCATCATACTTGATTTTGTATTCCCTGGTGCCTAGCAAAATGCTCTGTTCATAATAACTACGCAGTAAAAGTTTGCCAACAAGTAGCCGTTTCGTTTATTCTGTTTGGAGAAGTCTGGCTATAAGATAATGCACGTAAAGGAAAAGAAATAAAGCATGGACTGGAAACAAGAAATTAAAATGGAAGATGATGTGATCTAACGGGGTATTGGTGGCAAGCAACTAGTTAGGTGCATATGCCAGTGTATAACTGTCACAATACAATGTTGTATGTCTATCAAAAGATAAACACCTCAAAATCCAGGAGCCAATGACTGAAACAAAAGGAAGAAAAGGGCGAGATGTAAATCCAAGCCTTGTGCTGTTTTTAACTTCTATCCAATAATAGAGAGACACCATTACTTAAACTTCTATCTGTTCTTATTAGTAAGTAGAGAGGTACAGAGATACAGTAATATAGTACTGGATGCCATTTGTATGGAAGTTAACCTCTTGTTTTTATTAGTAAACAATAGGAGAGCAATCAATGTAATGTGGCAAGCAATGGTAACACTTGACTAGCTTGCAAATTGGTCTGGGTGTCATGGTGCGTACAATGAAGAAAAGCACAAGACTCCATACAGATAAAAATGCAAATGAGGGAGTATTTTGTATCAAGAAAGGATGGTGAAATTCCATTTTAAATTGTTTCAATGTTTCTTTCTCTTGTTCATCTCCTATGCTACATTTGAATGTATTATGTTAAGCTAGAACTCTGTTGTGAAGTTCTTTTAAACAATTATGTGCCAAATTGGCTATGCATAAAGGGAAAGTGTGTTTGCTTGAGAGGAGATGAAATCCTCTGGTTTACACATTTCTTTCTTGAAACCCGTGATTCAGCTGGATATTTACCCATCTCTTCCTCTCACCTCACCCTGTGATTGCTCCACAGGCCATGGCACGTGTTCCTGTGGTGGCTGCGTTTGTGAGAAAGGATGGTTCGGAAAGCTCTGCCAACATCCGCGGAAGTGCAACATGACAGAGGAACAAAGCAAGAGTTTGTGTGAATCAGCAGATGGCATATTGTGCTCTGGAAAGGGTGAGTATCTCCCAGAGCTTGGACTGCATCCCTGTTCTGACACGTGGTTTGTACAGCAGCACGTGCAACTGTCTTTCCCAGACTGCACTTGGTGTGAATGAAAACCACTTGGTCCTCTGCTTGTACCAGATTCTAAGCTTGAAAGTTAACCATACGAGGTTTAGGTTCTAAGAAAATGAAGTGCATGAGATGGGTTTCATGCAAAAAGATCCTCAGCCCCGTGTGTGCAACGTCACTGCTGAATGAAATGGAATTAATCGTTGTATAAAGAAGAAAGGACAAGATCTACTAGGCACTGAATAGACCCCCCCCAAAAAAGGCAAAAGGATAATTGTTGAGTTCACCTGTGAAACAGCACAGCCCAGAATTGCAGAAAAGTGATCACAAGAATCTGAACTGCCAACAAATTTTGACTTTGGAATTTCAGAGGCTAAACTATGTAGATGTGTGTGGAGGGGAGGCTGGGGATGGGAGAAAGACACAAAAGGAAACTAAATATTTCACTTCACGAAAAAGGAAAGAAAAAGTATGCGAGTTTCAAAATGCTGGTGTAATTTTCTTTGGCCTGAAAATCTCTCAATCTTTCAACCAAACGTGTAACCTAATAAATTTTTTTTATTATTATTTTGAGTGGCCAGGTGGCAGTCAAATGAGTTTAAGCAATCACTTGGTTCCCTGTTTGTTCTCCTACTAAAATGCGTTCGAATTCCAAGTCCCGAACAAATCTTGCACCAGTTCTGTTCTCAGGGGCCCTCGGCTCCTGGAAATACTTGCTTTAGGTTCAAGCTCTGTTGGGAGAGCCAAAAAGGAGGAACGAGAGGTGAAAAGGAAAAGATAGAGGGAAGGAGTTTCTGAGGAAGAGATTAACACAGAAAACAGGAAACAGAGTTGGAATAGAATTAACCCTCAAAAGGAAAGCAGGAAGGAAGAAAAGGAGTGTTCTCAGATCAGAAGGGAGTGTCCTGCATATAAAAAAGTGCTGAGAATGGTGAACTCGTCTGAATTAGATTTTTTTTTCTGAGTATACCTCCAAACACAGAGCACTAAAGTTTAGATTTTTAGTTGGTTTTCATAGAGGCATTATCATTGGAATAAGGATATTAACTTTTCATAGAAACTCTACCGAATGAGGACATCCATTCATATTAAAACATGAGTGTGCTTGTTTCCTATTTGTTTATTTAAAAAATCAGCCATTTGGGGTGTGGATGTGTATGTGTTTACTAGACACACTACTAATAGTTAGATCATTAACATTGTCCATGAGCAAGTCTTTGCTAAGTCATGTTCAATTGCAGGTACAGGAAGAAAATACAATCTGTGCCCACCAGTGTAGTGAAGAGCAGTCTGTCCTTTTCTAAACTGACCTTCATGAAAAAGGAAGAGTCGTTTCCTTTCAAGAAATACACATTCTTATTAAAGTCATTACATCCTGAGGAGAGATTCTCATTTTTCGGCATCATAAATGTAGAAAATGCCCCCAAAACGGATTGACTAAATAGTGACCCAAAAGCACTTCCTCGAAACAGAAGAACAGGAGAAAACCTCTCTGGTTAATGCCTTTTCATATTGTTTGCTTTGGGTGGCAGAAATATATCCAGAGATCAGTGAAGGATTGAAAGCATAGATTCTAAATTATTTGTTTATCCTTCAATGGAGAAAGTGTTTTAGAGCCTTTAAACTCAAAAGGGAATGTAAAAGCTGCCTCAAGGCTGCACGTTTGGAGGCTGGTGTCGGTGATGGTGGTGGGTATGCCTGTTGTTGGCAGCAGCTGGTGCTGGGCACCTATCTTTCCTCTTACTCTGGAGACATCAGCGCTGGACGGTAGAGAAAGGACAGGGCTGAAACCAAGATGATGGGACTGCACCCTTTTGTAGGCACAGAGAATAGTGGGGATGCGGCAGCTATTCCTGTTGCCGTGGAGGCTACCACCCCACCCCCAACCCCAGGAAACACAGGAAAAGTAACTCATGAAATTGACTACAGGTCTTCAACGCGGTAGCAGAAAAGAGAACCCTGCTCCAAGTTATTTGGCTGGAGCCATGTGTTTCTTGGTAGATCTCACGGACTTGTCAGAATTCCCTAGACTTTTCCTCAAATTTGTAAATGAAAACCCCTCACCCTGATTATCACAAAGGAAATCAGAGTCTTTTTCTGTCTCTGACTGTGGGACAGGTGTGAGCACTGGGCCTGAGGTCACCACGGCACACCACCTAGCAGCCAGTACCTGGCCAAGTGTTTCCACCAGAAAGATGAGTCTGAAACACACGCTTCCCAGGAGCCGTGAATAAAGCTGTGACCTCAGGAGACGATGAAGAAATAGCATTTTATTTCTTTACAAATTTATAGCCAAGACAATAAATCACTCCATAGAAAAATTTAAAACAAGATACATTGCTGTGACCTTCATAACAGATGGAGTCGTTATTACAATGGTGAAAACTGCCTGCTGGGATGTTGGGTTGCAGCATTTTGTCAGGCTTGATGAATGAAAAAGAAAGTCCAACGTTATTAAATGGGCAGCTAACAAAGGTGCCTTGCTCGTAGGCTCAAATTGTTTTTGTGAATAACTAGAGAGATGAGCTAGGAGCTAGGTGTCCCCTAAGTTTGGCTGCCTTTGCAGAATACATGACATAATTCATAGGCTGTTTGTTTGTTTGTTTGAGGATTTATTTATTTGGATCCAAGAGTACACAATAACCTTTTTATCTTGATAACTTCAACCTAGATCCAGGTCATCACCTCTAATATTCTTAAAGATGCTGCTGTGTGACAGTGGCTGTAATTGCATGTCATTAAATGTCTCCTTAAACACTCACCATGATACTGTTGAGGCCCACATCACCCAAATAAGTCCACGGTACACCCACCCACCCACCTATCCCTCACTCCACCCCACCCTGGCCCCTGCTCTTCATCCGTGAAAAGAGAAATGGTAAAAGTTATGCTTTGAAAATCATCCTTAGCCCAGTGTTCTAGTTGCCTCACCTGATGTGGCTGTCTAGTCAGATCTGCAGGAACACACAACACATTTTTTGAAACTACAATCATGCATCATTTAATGATGGGGATACGTACTGAGAAATGCATCGTTAGGCAATTTCGTGGTTGTGCATACATCATAGAGTGCACTTACACAAACCTAGATGGTACAGCCTACTACACACCTAGGCTCGATGGTACTAATCTTATGGGACCACAATTGTATATGTGGTCTGTTGTTAACTGAAACATTGTTACGCACCGCAGGACTGTATATGAAAGTTATCCTTGTGAGAAGCGTTATTGATAGGTAGGGAGATAGAAGAGTTGATTGAACCAGATTGAAATCTTAGGTTAACTGTTGTTTATTCCCATGAGGCTCTGGGAACTTCCCTATCCTCTCTGTACTTCCATTGTCTCATCTTTGAAGGCAGAATTGTATTTCTTTTCCCTTCTTGAGTCCTAAGGATGCTCTGAAGACAAATGAGAGAGTGGCTGATTCCCCAGGAATGGAAGCTAGTAAGAAGCACAGAAGGGAGACTGGAGCATTCTTAAGGGTCCTTACACTGAGAAAGAAAATAAATGGATTAGTTTTGTTGTGGTAATGAATTTACCACCTAGAGCTCCTGCCAAGGTGGGCCAGCTGCTCCCTGTGGCTGGACTGGGTCTCACAGGTGTAAGTGGGTCCTGGCCAGCTGAGCTGAACACAGTCACCTCTTGACAGTCATGGGCCTATGTCCGTCTGATAGAATCCTTTCTCTAAGTTCGTCCCTTTCCAGAGGTGGACAATTTGACCCCCGGTTATTGATGAAAACAGCCAGAGCACTCTACAAGAAAGGCGCTGTAAGAGGTCCTAAGAACTATCACACTATGGTATTATTACATGCTACGCTATTCCTAGTTTCAGAAGCAGTAGAAGAATTTCCTACCTCTAAGATGCTCTGAGAATTGACACACAGGAAAGAACAACACAGCTGGGGAAAATGCTGACTGAGAAAAGCTCGTTTTTCATAGCACATACAAAAATCAATCCCCATTTTTCATTCTAAGCATTTCAGTGACTAGTAGACTTTTGGAACTGGAATTTACTTGTCAAATGGCGCATCAATGTATACCATATTAACTTTAGCTGAGCTTACCAGTTTTAGGAAAATACTTTGCTATGGCCTGAAGCTAAGCATTCCAGAAGCAAGAACAGTGATTAGACTAGTTCCAGGGCCAGGGGAGAAGTTTAAAGATGAAATGTGAGATCTTTCATGAGTTGTGGCCAAAAAAAAGATATCCTAGGTTTAATACATGCATAACATGGATATGTAAAGTCATTTACTTCTGCTTCTGTTGTAGAAATAATTTTGCAATGTAAGGGAGATACTATTTTAGAAACAACTAAAACCAGTCACGTTCTTCAAATAATTCATCTTTCTCCACTCATGAAAATAAAGCACTCAATATGGTGCCTTCTGAGGAAATTTTAATGAAAAGTCAATGAAATGCCTGAAGCTTTCTTTGTTTGCAGATCTATCGCTAACCATTTATTAAATAAGCAGTTGAACATTGAACATTTCCATTCTAGAAATTCAAAAGAAAATCTTTAAAATTAGGATAAGTAAATTTCTAAAATAAGGAAACACCGTACCTGGATGAGACCAAGAGGGAGCCACCATCCCTCACAGACTCACCTGGGAGGCCCAGCTCTTGGGTCCTAAGCAACCACCAGACTATTAGTCAGTCGTCAGAATTGAACGTTGTCTCGAGTTTGCTTGAGAACATGCAAATCCACCTAGACCCTCAGGAAAACAAGTCAGAACTACGTGAAATCCTGCTGTGGTTAAGCAAGAAGCTAATAAATGTAAACAGAGTCCTTGGCATGTAAGTAATTCTGATTACTACCTTACCTTGAGAAGTGCAACAAAGAATGTCAAAAATTTAATTTGGACGTTGGGAATTTTTGCCACTAAAATGCATATAACAGTTGTCATGATGTAGAATACCACAAAGTGCTTAGTGGTTGGGACACAATTATACAATCCTTTCATGTTATCTATGATAAATAAAATTCCTTTCTCTAACCATTTTTGTCACCCATGTTGTTCACTCATTTTTCAATCACTGTGTTTCATAGAGGCACTAACGATTGATTCCAGCCCCCCCCCAAAATATTTTGAATGTACCAAATCTGGAATTTTGTTGACTATGTCAAATTGCTTTTTCTACTTCACATTCTCTTAAGTTGATAGCTATCTGTAGGAAAAGGAAATCGCATTTGGAAAGAACAACCAATTCTAGGAAATAGAAGGAAGGGGAAGTGTGTTTTTTATGTGTGTTCCTTTTTTATGTGTGGTGTTTTTGTTTTTTTTAACTTTAAAGTTGTCTTTACTGCTGTTTTAGAAGTCATTTTGCCACGTGAGGGTCTTTTAACCTGTCATGTAATGACAGGTAGACGGAGAGAAATTTCTTCTCTTTGTGACACCATTTAATTCATATATTTTCTTTTCTTTTACATATATCATTAATAAAACTGTCTCTCAGCAAACCAAAATATTTTCAATAACCAAAGCGGAAGTTTTTAATTAGGTAGAAAGTAAAAAAGAGAAGTGGGCGAAGTAATGAGAGAGGTGGTTGGATCCAGGGCCTCATAAAAGATGACCATTTTGGGGCATCAGAGCCATCCTTGATTATGGCAGGAAATCCTGAGGATGAGGTTTGATAAGTGAAAGATACATAGGTGATGGTGTGTGTATTTTTAGCACTTGAATGAGCCACCAATATGCAGGTGTGCCCCTACTTTAAGAAAATCATGTGAACAAAAATCCAAAATTATAAGCACAAAAATTTTGTAGTTATTTTGATCATAAAATGCATCCTTATTTAATAGAACTTACCATTCAATTCCTTTAAAGAGCAGACACTTTAAAAACATGATTCAATTCAGAAAAAAGAAGAAAAATCTATTTTTGAACACCATTTTAGAAGGCCATCTCTAAGAATCAGCCACATTCTGCTCTCATTGACATTTCAACCAGACTGGGCCATGGGACATTTGCTCAAGGCTAATTGCAACTGTCTAGATCCATAACGAAGCCTTTCCTGGGTAACCTTTATGAATTACAGTAAGTGCAGCTCCCCTCTGAGCAACTGGCTATTCAATAAACTTTTACCTTTGGAAGGTAGGTTATTAGAAGCCTATTGTCAGTGCATTGATGTATTCTATTCTAGACGGAAAGCTTTAGTGATGTGGTGATGGCAAGTAACACCCTTTGTGATTTCAGGTTCTTGTCACTGTGGAAAGTGCATTTGTTCTGCCGAAGAATGGTATATTTCTGGAGAATTCTGTGACTGTGATGACAGGGACTGCGACAAACATGATGGTCTCATTTGCACAGGTACAGTATTGATCTACTCTAATTGTTCTATGCCTCAGTTTGCAGTAAGGACAAATGACACACACCACATACTGCTGTAGATGGCCGGACAGGAGAGCGTACACGTAATCAAGGGCCAACTATTAACATGAAGTAACTACATGAGGGGAGGTGGGCAGTTGGGAATAAGCACCAACATTATGTTCAGGCTAGAAGATACAAAAGAATGAGGCCAAATTATATGATTGTCGGGAAATTTCCACAAAGTAACCCCCCCTCCCAACTTACACACATGCAGTTAATATTTGAAAAAGAAAATAATTCTCTTGACAACCGTTTTACTTTGAACATGGTGCAGGGAATGGAATATTATTTTAAACAGGGTCCAGGTGCCACTAGTTCAAAGATGGGTGATACTTGGTCATTTTTAGTGATGGGGTGTGTGTGTGTTGAGGGGAATGGGGTTATGAAAAAGACTTACTGTAATAGACACTGCTGTCCTGTTTTGAGTCCTGATAATTGGTTACAAAATACATTTGCTTAAACAAGTTACAGGGGAAATAAAGACATGTATTTGCCCTCCTTGTTTCTAGCTGAAGGTAAAATGAATATTTGTGTGCATCATTAAGCTAGACACTCACCCTCTGTTCATCCGTACTACACAAGGTTCCTCTTCTAGCTGATTACTTAGCCTACCTCTTACTATGTCGAGGAGTTTTATGTTTCTTAGCATTTATTCCTAAGTCAGACACAACTTTCCCTCTACAGGAAAACAAAATTATGACATGGAAGCCCAGCTGGAGTGATACAAGATGGTCACTATTAGATTGACACTACATAGATGGTGGCACCAAATAGATGCCATTAATTTCCTATAGCTACTTAATAAGCTAATAAGAAGATGGCTGCACAATAAGAAAATCCGCAGAGGATGAATGAAATGATTTTGATTATGAACAGTTAGGATTTATAATAACATATTTTAACTTGGTGCATTTTGATGATAATGATTCCCCTGTGTATTTTATTGCAGGGAATGGAATATGTAGCTGTGGAAACTGTGAATGCTGGGATGGATGGAATGGAAATGCATGTGAAATCTGGCTTGGCACAGAATATCCTTAACAATTACATGGGAGAGGACTGGATTCTTATTTTTCTAGGCCATTAGAACATGTAAATGCAAAGGAAACCATGTATAATCACCACTAGGACAGGTCAAATAGACTATTTTATGTTTTTCTATTTCCGAATGCCTGAATGAATTCTGGATACCCATTAAAAATACGTTAAGCAAACTGATGTAAATAATGCCAGAAACAATTTCTCTTCCATAATTTTGTCAGTGGTTCTCAACGAGGGCAACTTTGCCACCCAGAAAACATTTGGCAATGTCTGCAGACAATTTTGATTGTCACACTGGGTGGGGTGGAAGGGCGTGCTATGGCATCTAGTAGGTAGAGGCCAGGGATGCTGCTAAACATCCTACAGTGCACAGGACAGCCCCCCGACAAAGAATTATCTAACTCCAAATGTCAATAGTGCCGGAGTGGAGTTGAGAAACACTGAATTACATTGTTGTTAGAAATGCACATCCCTACACAGGAAAGACCATATTTGAATCTAAGAAAAAGACATATCCGCACATAAATCCATCTGTCATCATATTTTTCCAGGATTCCAGACCTCTCAGCATTTCCCTATGGTGACAATGAAGACGAACACACATGAAGTATAACGTCGTGGGGGCCAGAGGACAGAAGACCAGTGCTTTTGAAAAAAAGACTGGTCATTTTTAGCTATTAAGTCATTTGTCTAGTCTCACTTTAAGCTCACAAAATAAGATTCTCGTAAGATGAAGGAAGAAACTATGAAACTATGAAAAATGTACAATTTAACAATTTTTAATAAATAGTGACATGAGTTTATACTCTGTGTCAATATATATTTATATTGATGACCTACTGATGATTAACAAAAAGAATGAATTTTTATTCAGGGGTATCCATTTTCTGTTACTAGAACATTTTTTAAACTGAGCAGAGGTTACATGTACAAGGAATCTGATTTTTCACTATTTAAATTACTCCATGGTAACTTGCCTTTTAAAAAGACAATATCTAGTTAGATATATAATGGGCCTGAAATATGCATTCATTTCCCTTAAAAGATTGTCTTATTTCTAAGGATACAAGACAAGAAGGGTCATGCATGCAAAGAAGTCAAGAAGAGATACTGTGATAAAATGGCACCAGTCTCAAAAGCTCAGAAGATTTAAAAAAAAAGTCTAGAAATGGTTTAAATAGAAATTACAAATATCCACTCAGTGATAGGAACAAAATGTTTATTTTCTTAATGGTGAAATTTTGCTCTGTATGAAATTCACATTGAATTATGAAAATGTACAATAATTCAGACTTCCCTTACATATTTACAGTTAAATCTACTTACACACATTAGTTTAGGCAACCATTAATTATTTAGAGCTAAAAAAGATCCACTTTTTTTCTAAATGTGAATTATATTTTGTAAAATCCTAGAATAATGTAACAAAATCATTTCCATATTGTTTAAGATGAAAATTTTTACTTGGAAATTTTACTTAATGATGTAAATATTCTAGAGTTATGGCTTGGACTTTATAAGTCAAATCACCAAAAATAAAGAAAATGTGTATCGGCTGAGTTACTTAAAAATTTAATACTGAAAATTATTTGAGAAAATTTAACTGATGCTGATTTTTATATACTAATAGTGTTCTCATACTTTAGTGGAATTATAAAATTATTATCTCTATCCTGAGATTGAGTGCAACCATTTTAGTTGTATCTGTGTTATTAAGTCTGTCAATTAATATATCCATTTTGTAAAAGGAGGGAAATATAAGCAATTAAGAAATAATATAGATTATATTCTTTCCTCTTCTCTACCTAAGCATTTTAAGCCTCAAACAAACCTGTTAGAATTGTTCAGTAGCAGTTTTGATGACTTATTTGATGATGCACAAACATGGAAATTCATTACATTATCTGGCCATCATAATACAGATGGCAGTCAAGCCCATCTATTGCAGAGCTCTGCTTTCTATAAAAGACCTGATAGTAAGTATTTGAGACTTTGTGGGCCACATACATCTCTGTTGCATATTCTTCTTTATTTGTTTGTGTTTAATACTTTAAAACTGTAACAAAGAAAATAAAATTCTTTCTGAGCTCCTGTGCCATACAAAAATAGATGGCGAGCTAGATTTGGCTCACAGCTGAGCAGTAGGTTGCCAACCTCTGTTCTGGAACCCCCCTATGTCCCATCACATAACCATAGATGTGTCTTATTTTTCTTATAATTCTCTATATTTATCCCTTTTCATTAATAACAACTACAACAAAAGTGCTTCTCTTTTTATATTTCGTATAAGAAACGTCCTCAGCATGTATGTTTTTTACGAAAAAGTTTAGATATGGAGAAATTATTATACTATAAAGTTCAAAATGTGATTTGTCAAATTTTTTGACAAAGCTGAAAATATGTTACAGTCAGCTCTTTTCTGGGTTCATTTAACTACAAATTATTGAACCGAAATTGAGTTATAGCGTAAATCACATGGTATTAAACTCTAAGGAATGTTTTTCTTTTAAAACAGAAATATCTTCTTTTTACTTCTTTCTGCCTGCTGTAATATTTCCTTTGTGTGTGTGTGTGTCTGTGTGATTTTGACTCTAGCAAAACAAAATCAATAGATCTATTAAGAAGTGATTTAATTTACATGTTTAAGTTGGAAAAAATAAAATAAACATAGTTACATGTAAAGACATAAATTCTACCCTTCTTTAATGTGATTTTGCGCTTTGACTTTTGATTCCATTACTAAGATAGACACTCCCTCAAAAAATGTGCAGGGCAAGAACAAACTTGTGATAGGCGGAGGAAAATGTGCAAACCTCCTTGGCTTGTTCAATGTTGTAGGAAGTTATGGTGGGTAATGTCAATTGGGAAGGACGCAGCAAGTTTGCGGGTGGTGTTGGCACTAACCCTGCTTGGTCGGCAAATCATCGCTGAGGAATTTCCCACAAGGACTTTTCAATAAAATTCGACTAAGGGCCTATGACCTAAGAGGAGAATCATCATACCCCATTTTCTCCCTGGACCCCTTGAGCTAATCTAGATTCCTGCAGTCCATTGAAAGGAATGGCCCCACCCCCTCAAATGTCAACACACTCTCTGCCAGCAAACATTGGGATTAGACTAAATGATATAGAAAATCAAGAAAAAAACAGAAACAAAACATAACTCAGCCTTTGTTTGCAGACTCAAAACTTGGAAACCATACCCAGTATTCAAGAGAGTCAACAGGTCCTGTGCGTCATCTGGTAAGCTAAGAAACCTAAGCTATGAAATGCATTTTACTCCAAAGTAACACAGTTCACATCTGGATTTCGATATGCCTGCATTTAGCTCAATTGCTGTCCCCGGATATAGTCTTGTTCTGAAATAAAATTAAAAATAATTTTCAATTATTTTCACTTCCTTCTAAAGTGGATTTCTTAGTCAGTCTGGTCTCTTTTTCAAATGTTAATTCTCCCTCTAATATTATGGATTACACACGTCTAACTTAAAGAACAGGAAGTTTTTTTGTTGTTTTGTTTTGTTTTTTAACAGAGAACCAAATCTGATACTGCTCATCCCGAAAACATCTGACTGTTGTATCACTTTTGGCATTAAATAAGCAACTGGCCAGGTGTCATAAAGAAACTCTGCTTCCTCTCCAAGAGGCAAATAATTAGAAGGCCTGCAGCACGAGTCCTGTGGGCCCATTGTGGGGCCCCGGAAGCCACTCCCTACTCCAAAACACTCAGGGCAAGCAAACAGAGCAAGAATCTCTCCATTCTCCAGGATTTGTAATGAAATGATTCTCAGTACCATTTTACTCTTTAGGTAGGGTGGACCATTTGCAGCTCTTCTATAATTTTTCCAAGTAAATATGTAGCAAAACATTTCAGAAAGCAAACTTATAGGAAAATAAAAGTGGTGTCACTCGAGGTATCGAAACAATAACCATTCCCGAGCACTGTTGAGGGATGTACGAAGCAATCAGCTACCATAACAAATCAGTAGAAATACCCCTCCCACACCAGATATGCATGCAAAAGGAATGTGATATTAGAGAGACTTCATACAATTGACATATGTACATGGAGGTACAAAACACACAGTCTGTAAATACAAATGAATTCCATCAGATTTACTCTACAGAACATCAGTAATGACAGATTGCACTTACTTAATAACAGCAAACTTAATTTTTGAGGGGAAAAAATGGTGGAGTCTTATCCTGGAAAAATAGCAAGAGAGGTATTATCAAAGAGCTAAAATTTTCTTTGGCATGGTAAAGGGGGAAATTGAGTTTACCAACTTATTTACATGACATTTCTCTATATTTGTGGGTAATGCAATGCCATTTCATTACATAAAGTTGTTTGATGTTTTCTAAGATGCCTTCATATAAATATTTTATTCAATATGTTGTATTTGTGAATACAACAAATGATATTAAACACAGAAACTGTACAATGCAGACAAACTCTTGTATGTAAATTGAGTAATGCATCCCAACAGTTCTTGATACACTGGTCCTACTACATGCAGTTCTTCAGTGCTGTCCTCGTCCCATGCAACAGGTGAGACCAGACACAAAGGAAACGATTGAACTAATTTACAAGTAACAAGGACCCCTCTGCAATATGTCTAAACATATATTAGAAGAGGGATAAATGCCCTTATAGACAACTCATATAAAAAACAAAACAGAGGTGCATGTTTACATAAATCTCAGTCTTTTACAAAAATAAATCTTGTCTTAATTTTAACAAACACACAAGTTTGCAGGAGACAAAGAAACCAGCAAGTAGGTAGGGCTGATTACCAAAAACAAATAGGCGGGGTTGTTTGGGATGTCTGTGTGTGTGTGTGTGTGTGTGTGTGTGTGTGTATGGTGGGGTAAGCAGTGTCTGTAAGCCCATCTAATTGGAATTTCAAGTTAAATTATTCATAGTTTGCCACATATTTTGGAATATATGTCTTTCTTAAATAATTGGTTAATGAAATTCATCTAATGTATTTTAACTTATCCTTTTAAAAACAATAGGCTCTAAAATGGCATAACCAGAAATCAGAATGGTCAAAGGAATAATTTTTTGTATTTGTACTATAGCATTATCAGCAATAAATCTACTCAAACATTAGGCTAACTTTTTATTTATTAAAATGGAATCTGATATGAAAACGAAATAAGCATAAACAGTTAAATTTATACTAAATCTTTAATCAGCTAAGCAGGCCAAAATTTTTAAATGCTGGGCAAGGGCTGTCATGTAGACTTAGGAAAGCAGTGACAAAATAATTTCCCAGTAAAGACAGTGCAGGTGGGGAAGGTGGTGATGGGTCACCCTTCCACATGGAAATAAGAACATGAGGCCAGTACATTGATCCCACATAGAGTTTTCTGTAAATGAGGTTCAGTTTGGTCTCAATTAACTCTTCTGAGGAGAAAACATTGAATTTTATTAAGTACACAGAGTTAACAAATATATTTCCAAACAGTTCAGTATTAAACATTTTGAAACTCTTTATATCCAATATTGAACATTTTGTATGGTTTCTTCACTGCATAGTCAACTATTCATGGCCTTTCTTAGTAGATGTCTTCCCTAAGCTCAGAGTTATTCAAAAGGAAATTAAGAAAGCAAAATAAAACACAAGCAAATCAAGTGAATGGACCAAAAACCTGATGTTTGAACGTGTTGGTTTGCCTTTAGTTTTATCTAGAATAATTCAACAGATTGCATTCTGAGATCATGGCAAGGCACCTCTACCCCAGCCATTGGGCACCCTGGGCCCCAACAAGCTGAGTTAGAGGTAGGGACCGGTGAAACACACAGTACCTGACTCAGCATGCTGAGCTAAAAAAAATATTTTTTCCTAATATGTCCAGTTTAAAAACTTGTCATTAAACACCAAAAATATTAAAGTCTAATTTGTAACTAACGTTTGCATTGCTGCTGCAGAAAAGAACACAACAGGCGCCTTGCCCATGCTCTGCTGAGTATGAGTGGAACGCAGCCAAAACTGGGGATGGCATTAAGTTCGGTTCATTAAAAACAGGAAGGATTATTTCTGGAATGGATTTAGGTAGCGCAATTCTTGTAGGTTGTAATTATTGATTTTTCCTTTTTTTTTTTTCCCAAATAATGAGGATTAGTAGATGAAAAATGAACCTTAATCAGGCCTACAAGGCCTACAGAGTTCTTTGGACCCACTTTCTCAAAAACCAGTGGGTCTTGCTCGCTGGGCAAGGCAAATGTTACCATTACCAGTAAGCTTGTGATATGTATAAAACACACACACACACAAAGAAACTATAGGGGGGGTGTCAAACACGTATTGTAGAGAGCTTCCCATGGACAGTGTTTGACCCATTTCTCACCCCGGCAACCTCAGGAGTACAGGATCTGCTACTGGATAGAGCGTCTATGTGTGTTTAATTGATAGTGTGAGCCGGAGACAACACTCAATCTTTATAGATGCAATTTGTAATAATAGGTTTAGAAGGCTTCCTGATTCCCTGATCGCTCTCCGAACTAAGCCAACCACAACATTTACTATTTAGAGGAACACAATCCCTGCAAAACATCACAGACAGTGGAGCGAGCAGCCCTGTAAAAACGGGAAGAAGAGAAATCCATAATAGCACAGGTTTACAGCGTCTAACTAGAAATTACTCAATAGTATTTGAGTGCTACAAAATTGAACTTAAACACATGGATTTCGCTGAAACAGGACTCAAAAAGGATTATGGGTAGCTGTCAGCAGGCAAAGTATCGAGTGTACTTGTGAAGTATGTCATTCACATGAAGTGTCACGGTCACAGAAAAGATATTAAAAAGGCATTCCATATCTGGTAGGGCATTCCATGGTCTGAGTTTAGCTGGTTATCCAGGTGTCTTCTTGTTGTGGGGGGTGCAACAGGTTGAGATTTATCCACTTGCAACCAAGAAGTTCGAGACAGCAAAGAGCAAGCATCCGCTTACTTCCAGCTGCTCCTCAGCCACGGAGCAGGAATGTCTGGCAAGGATAAATCACTCAACTGTGCTCGGGACGAGTAAGTCACAACACCTGTGAGGATCTGGCTATGTCGTCTTACTTTTGTTGACTGGTTTGCCTCCATTCATTATTGCAGACGCACTTGTGCTTTTACTTGGCGTCACCCCGGCCTTCGGGACCGTTTCTCCAACGTCATGCAAAGATGGTTCTCGGTACATGGCAACTAGTGACAGGAAGGAGGGCGTGAAGAAAGGAAGAGAAGGAAACATAAATTACTGGGTCAGGTGCAAGAATGGCCCGTTGACGCGCACACAGACCTCAGCAGTGTGCCCGATCCTGTGTTCCCTGAAGTCAAGCAATCCCGCTGGGAGACAATTCCTGTTTTAAAGCAGTAAAATCCAGCCCCCAAACAGAAGACATTACTTCCTTTGCATTCTCTGGTTTATGTAACTAAAATATATACATGGATGTGCATGGACTTTTGTCTAGGAGAGAAGGTGTAAATGGGAGCTATGGCCTCTTTGTGGGCCTAAGATATAAAACACACACTCACATGCACCCAAAGTATAGAAGAATGGCAAGCATTTAACCTCATTCTCTTTGTACAGCAAGGACACCCCAGACTTCCTTCCACTGCACAGTACTGTCAGCACTTGAACCACTCATTCCCACTCACCTTTTCAAGTCTAAGTATTTACACCCTAGATCATTACATTATTTTTCTCTCAAGTGGTTCAGAAACAACACAGTCACACTAGTGTCAACTTCACAGCTACACAAAGCAATAACAAAGACCTCACTCTTCTTAAACCAGGGCCCTCGGAGATCTCTGTTTATGTTTCCTCTTCTGCGATCATAGAAAGAGAGTCTGTGATATTTTATATTTTTTATGCCTCATTTTTGGGTATATTAAAAGTCTATAATTGATGTCATATAAGGCAGAAGCATAGGACAGCAAGAGGGGAGGTGGGACTGACATCTCAGGAAGCCCTGAGGAATTGCCTGAATAGTATCTGGTGACATAATTAATCACAATAGTTCATGTGGCTTTTTAGAAAATGATTCTAGGGAATCCTGGAAAAGAACATTTAAGAGAGGTTGATGCTTGGGGAAAACTAGCTGAGTTAAAGTTATATGCCATAAGAAATACAAGTGAATTAGAGCTGCCTAACCTGCTTTATAGGTTTTTGAAAGTTTATGATATGTTGTGATGATAGTTAGGATAGTTAGGATGAACTACCAGATGAATTCTCCATGTTCAAGATGGTAGAATTTTACCTTTGCAGCAATGCATCATGTGACTTTTTAGCAACACTCTTATTTGAAGTACATGTGTACCTCAGACCTATATTAAATGTCTTGGCAAGGTAGTAAAAGGGATTAATCCATATGCTTGAAACACTTTCCAATCTCTCACCTCTACTACTAACTCAATTAGGAGACAATAGCATCAGAGCATTAACCTTCATTGGCTATGGATGAAGTTGTGTAAGAGATATGAATGCCCCAGAGCATCAATAATTAATCAAGTACCTAATTTATCCTAACATTGCCCATTATATAATTTACATCCTGTATAGGTTTTGAAAATTTGAAAGTGATTTTTCTCTATCAATTACACTATGGGATAACCTCTATCATTATCATACTTGCTTAATTGTTTTTGGATTTAGACTAATGTTTTTTAGATTTTTAGACTTTGTTTTTAGACCGTCTGCTAATTATTTTAAAACATGATAAAAATACTATTTTTCTCTTCCTCACATATACATACACACAGAACAAACACATACATACAAAGAGTCCCGTTTATGATTGAAACATCAAGTGACGTTATTCCTCCACACCTTTAGAGTCTCAGATATTTCCTGCTCGGTATACAAAATAGCTGGTTTCAAGATTTTGCCTCAGTTAAGAGATATAAAAGCCCTTTGGGCTTTTATTACATTGGTGCAACCAAGAGGTAAGGTTTCAGAAATTTAGTCAATTCCTAATGGTCCATATTCAAAACAAAAATTAATGAAAAGTGACAAAAAACCCAAGATTTTTGGGGAGCTGCTATGGACTTAGTTTTTTAATTTTTCAATTGCATTTGAATATTGATGAGTCTGATGGCCTCAAAATTTATTTAAAACAGTAAAACCAAATCATAGATGTGTTAATTTGGAAGAACAGAGAAACTCTCTGATTTCATCCTTCTACAGAATAATCAACTCATATTTCAGACTCTGGCATAATTTTTCCTTTCCTAGAGAGGTGGCTAATTGTTTGGGTTTCAATGATTTGTTCTAGAGGTAAATTTAATTAAGGGGGATAGTAAGTCAACATCATTGAAATTATGAAGGTAGTATTAACCAAGAAGAGTGTTTCCAAACGGAGGCAAACTGAAAGCTGAATTACACATTCACAGATAATTAAGAATTAACTTTCGACATTTCAAATTGTCTTATTCTTGTAGACAGAATATGGGTTATAAAACCAATATGCATGTTCTCTTGATGGTTAAGGCTCTCCTGTAGGAATAAAAGACAAAAAGAAAAACTGTCTAAGCTAGCTTAAGGTGTTTGTTTAGTTATGGTAGATCTAATTTTCTGCAATGGGTAAATAAAAGTATTTGAACAGAAAACACTTTTGAAAAGCCTCAATATCAATTTTAGTTTTGTAGTTCTCAAACAATTGTTACATAGATAAACATAAGTGACACTTTTGGCAGAATCCTTAATGAGAAGTGTTCAGATGTTTCTAATTAATTAACAAAACTTCTCAGCCTGCTCTCTGGGAATCTAATCAAAATAAATGTGAAGTCTTCACTCTTTACAAGTGAATGCAGATAAATTATTATAGTAAAAGAAAGAAATGCCACAAGTGAATTTACTAAACAATTATGCAGTTTAGAAGGGAGATACATAAAGTCAGCAGGTTCTTTAAGGGCCAAGCTGTTAACTCTTCCTTTTCTGTAATTATGACAATTCACATGTATATGATTTCTTTCACTTAGATAACACCAAAACGGGCAAATACTTTTATCCCATAATACTCAAAACTTAGGTTTTCTAATAATAGCCATTGTCACAGATTTATAATATAATTACAGATTTAAATTTTTTTAATTAATTAATTAAAATTATCTAGGGGTTAGAAAGGTTGGGGCAGTGAGGATTTCAGACATTAGAAGTGGTCGGAAAGGAAGTTTTTTATATATATATGTATATATATGCATCCCGCTAATTTGCATATATATGTGCATATGTATAGGATAACATGTATATATGTAAAATGTATAATTTGTATATATTATGTATATATATACACATAATATACACACACATATGCATATATAAAGTGTATAAAGGGCACAAATCTTAAATGCACAACGTAAGTAGACACCTACGCAACCACCACCCTGATCAAGATAAAGATAATTTCCAGCATTCCATGAGGATTCCATGTGGCCACGGTAGTTATTAATGTGAAAAATAAATGTTTAATAAATCTGATAAAGATAATGCAGACACCACACTCACCTTCCAATGGCTTGGGTAGAAAATGAGCTGCTGGTTTGGTTTTCTTTACTCTGTTTCCTTTCATAACTTGCCCTTCCTTATTCAATCCCAAAAACCAGGCTCTACCAGATTCCTGTTGTCTGTACAGCATAGATGAGTAGATTACATAATAGTTTTCAAAAACAGATTCTTTAAACTTGCATTCGGGGGTAAAAAGTTCCTGTCAAGAGAAAAGGAGGAGAAGAAAGTCAGAGGCAGCAAGGGGAGATTCACCGTGCTTTCTTGTCATTCCTCCAGAAGCATGGCCTCCGTGGTGAGGGAGCCAGCCCTTCCACACGGATCAGCAGACGGACCTCTTCCCGCACACACTAACTGTCCTCACACTGTTTTCACTATACAAGGAATAGAGAAGAAGCTGCTACTCTTGGGAAAACATATAGACAACAGTGTGGATGTCCTTTAATACGAAAATAGAAGACATGAACAAACTCAAAAGAGTTTCACTTAAACAGAATACAACTCAACCACAGCATAACGAGAAAGGACACAAGAAAGTAGCATCATATGGTCACAATAAACTAAACAAAAATAAAATATATATTAAGATATTTGCTAATCTGTTTTCAATATTTCTAGAGGAATATTTATACGATACTTTAACACTTGCCAGTCGTTAATTGAATTACTGATATTATGGGGAGATACATTCTACCTACAAAGAGACAAACTGCAACCTCAAACTAAAACTATGACAATCCGCTTGCACACAAACTAGCCACTGGAGCTGAGGCCAGGGGTCCTGTTAGCTGGTCATAGTGAGAGGAGCTGAAAATAATGAACTGATTGCATGGTTTGGAGCCCACTGGAACTCTTGAAGAGAAACTTCAAACACTGCCCTGAATGAAATCCACACAGCACTTTTGGAAAGAGTGCAATGAGTTAAATGCCATGGCACTCAATGCCATGATTGACACTGACTGATGAGTAGCCCAAAGCTTACAACTTTATGACTCTCTTTAATAACGCAAATATTCAAGATGGCTTTTACATACTTCTAACATTTATTATTTTGGAATGAATAATAATGAATATAATATCGTGTATATTTGTAAAAAATTTTTCAGGGTACAACCTACACAGGAATTTCTGATAGCCCTCTATTACAAATAATTTAAAAATTCAGCTTTCCTAGTTATAGACCATGGAAGCCACTTAATCAGTTTTTGTGGCTGTTTTAAATACGCTCAGTACTGTGCTATTCCATACATATATGAAATACAGATGAAAAATGGAGATTTGTCATTGATCTTTTTAAAAATATCACTATACTTGAGAAAATATACACAAGGTCTTCATTTCACCTTAATAGATTTTTGACTGCAGAAAATAATTTGTGTTTTTCTTTTAAAAAATTATTTTCTATACACATTCTGAAAAACACAGCCTTTAGGGACTAAAAATTAAAACTTTTAAGAGTTAAAGTCGGGGCCAGCCTGGTGGCGCAGCAGTTAAGTGTGCACATTCCGCTTTGGCGGCCTGGGGTTCGCTGGTTCGGATCCTGGGTGTGGACATGGCACCGCATGGCACGCCATGCTGTAGTAGGTGTCCCATATATAAAGTAGAGGAAGATGGGCATGGATGTTAGCTCAGGGCCAGTCTTCCTCAGAAAAAAAAAAGAGGAGGATTGGCAGATGTTAGCTCAGGGCTAATCTTCGGAAAAAAAAAAAAAGAAAAAGAGCTGAAGTTATGCTAACCATAATAAAGAGTGTGACATTATTGCTTGTGGAAATGCTCTTTCAAAATTTCCCATGAGAGTGTGAATTATCAAATGATGTCTTTGCAGGATACAATTTATTCAGAGCGCCCCATAACTTTAACTAATAGTTTAGCTAATAGTTTTCCAAGGGGAACAGATTTTGTTAATGGCAGATGCTTTTCATGACAAAGATGACAGATCCAGTGATTAATCTGATGAGATTAAAATAGCCCAAAGACAGGCTTAGCCTCCTCCCAAAGGAATGTATGTAGGCCTTCATTTCTCAGAGATGTGCTCCCTAGGGTTTGAGTGAGATCTCATCCAGATAAATGTTCTAGCCTTCCACTAATTTCTATTCTTCCAAATATCTTCCTACTAATTGTCTCACTAATAAATAACAGTCTCCAGACTGTGCTTCAAAGAGAAGACTGATAAAAGGGTGCATGTCCATACACTGTGGGAGGAAAATAAAATGGAATGCTGTAAATCTGGCTTATCCTCAAAATACTAATAAATATAACATATTGGTTGAAAGTGCACCTTCTAGGACAAACAGATTAGACTTTGGCATGTCACTTGTGTTTTTACCGAGACAAGCCAAGGCATGCAAGCATATCGTTTACTAATTAAAACCTGTTTCAAAACCAATTGGGAGTGCGGTGCTAAGAGCTGACCCAGTAGGTCACTCAGGGGTCAAAGGAGCTGGCACTTGCCTTCTGGGATATCAGGTCTCTGCCCATAGCCTGTTTCACCTTATTGAGAGGATCACTGAAGACTGACCCTTATCTAGAGACAGCAGGGCCTCAGGCTTTGGAAATGCAGGTCCATAGTGTAGCCAATCCTCATTCTCATCTGATCCTCACCACCATAATGCAGGAAACATGGCAGATGCTGCTTGCAATACCATCTGCAAATTAGAACTGCATTGTCTCCGCTCTGAGTTGACTAAGTTGAGGATGAAAGAGAATGAAGACCCTTGATGTGGAGAAGTTATTTATTCTCAGAATGTGTCTTAGTATACGTCTGATGCTAAGTCTTTTTAGGTAAAATACTTTTGCGTCTTAGGGCTCTAAGGAAGTCAATTCCACAGCCTCTTTCTGTGAGCTGTGCCTGTGACTTCAGAGATAGGTGATTCTTTCTGTCTCCCACAGGGAGAGCCATTGTCTTCAGTTGCTTGTGATGGTGGAGACTAGTCAGTACATTTTCAGCCTCCTTAATTCTTGGTTAAATAATTAATGTGAGCGCGCACACACACACACACACACACACTATGTTCAAACGTACAATTAGACAAAGATCTAATACATTTTACTGGACTTCTCTAGACTTTTCAAGGATTTAATCTGCCCATCAAATATTAAAGTCCAAAATAATCACAGCATTCCCAGGAGAACTGATAGGACTAATGAAAACTGAGATTAGTTACTATTTATTTGGTGTCATAAGGGACAAATATACTTTCAATATGCAAATGGGAGGCAGTGGAGTAGAGTGACTATGAACACCATCTGTGGAACCAGACCTCCCGGCCCCGCTCCTTACCAGCTGTTGGGGAAATTACCTAACCTCTGGGCTTCAGTTTCCTCACTTTGAAAAAGGGTACAAAAATCATAGGTAAAACAGGGTGATTTTGAGGATGGAGTGAACTAATATTTAGAAGAGGACCTGGCATATAGTAAGCACTCAATATTTATTCTTAAAAAAAAAACCATTACTTATAGTCAAAAATAACTGTGTATCAGTGATTTCAATTCTAACAATATTTCAGCAAACCAAAATTTAGCTAACTGATTAGTCAATGAGCACAATTTTATACCAAATATTGGACACAGCTTCAGATATACCAAAATGAACATATTCAAAATGAACAAGATTCTGCACTGAAAGAATTTTGCTAAAATTCTTGTGCATAAAAATTGACACTAGAGTGTAACATTTGCTGTGGCAGACTTACTTTCAGAATACTAGAGGGATTTTTGGTGGAATAAATGGTATTGTGAAGGATGAGGGGTGGGAAACGCTGTGGTACATTTGGAGAACTATGATTAGTCCACTACTGAGACTTTGTAGGGGCAGAAAGGGCGAGGAAGGCAGGTTGGAGAAACATGATAGGGGACTTAGACACTGAAAAACAGGTTAGATTTCTTTTAAGCAAGAGGTAGACATGTAGGTTTCTTGAATAAGCAAGGGAATAATGGCATAGCCTGATTAGTATTTTATAAATACAAATTTGTTGTCAACCTGGAGGATGGTTTTGAGAACTTAGAGTATGTATCACTTGGATTTGAAAATTGTTTGTAGGACATATGTAGATGTGTGTTCACGCTAGTAATTAGTATTAATATAATAATCAATGATGCACAAAATAAGAGGAGAAATAACCCCAGAATTACAACACGTTACTAAATTGAGTTCTAAACATCTTAGTAGTCAAGACAAAAAGAGAAAGGCTATATGTTATAAAAATTATTGAAAACAGAAAATCTTTTCATTTTCTTGGCACTAACTTCTAAAAGGCATTTCCTTGCAAGGAAAAAGTGACATCAATCGACATAAACAAAAATGCTCTTGATAGTAATTGTACAGGTAATATAGTTTTGTGTTTGAGTCCTACAAGAGGCTTTAGGGAGACATATGGAGTGAAAAGTCCCATAGGTGGGACTTCGAATAATTGTAACTGAGGAGATCTCCAGGGATCATGTGCACAACAGGGGCCACAAAGTCAAATGTCTACACTGACCAGGCAGATACAAGAGTGAAGCAGGCTGGAGTCATCACGGCCCCAGTATGAGGATAAATGCCCCCTACTCAAGGTTGGGGATGAGCAGGCAGAGAGAGTGGTAGAAATGATGGTAAAAGAAGCAGCTGTTCCTCACACTAAATCTCCTTTTAGTGGTGTCAACTATTTCTTGGTTCTCGTTCTTGTTTTTCAATATAGTGTGGACCGGAGGCTGAGACGGAGCCTCTGAGTCTCTGGTCTGAGATCTCCAATGCAGAATGGCCAGAGAAGGATTACAGGAAGAAGGAATCCCACTGGCTGATCAGCGCAACCCTAACCTAACTTAGGGCTTTTATACATCTGAGTAATACAATGACTGTGCCAGTGAAACACTTGAAAACTGGCAGTGATGATATGAGAATGTTTATTTAAATTTAAGCTTAAATACAAATGCTTCAAAATTGCCAAAATGAAATATATAAGGAGTTTGTCAGGTCTTTTTCTCATCTTGCCTCCTATATTTAGAACCACCAACATGACCACAACAAAATCAACAGTTGAGTTCTAGCAGAAGCTTAAATATTAATTTGTATCATTGCCAAACGAAATCATCAAATCACAGAATAGAAAAACACAACAATTAAACAAAAATTTCATATCTCCTTTTATGTTGTGGTTGTTTTTGAGATGAAAGCACCATCTGTGGTGTCCTTATTATCTTAACAGGAGCAGCAGAATTTCTCTTTTGAGGGAAATGAATTGTTTAGGAAAATACCCTGATGGGCCATTTGCATGTATAAAGCTAGGCTTCTGGGTTCAGGATGAAAGGAGAAGGTGGAGGGAAGGGAGGACCCATGTTCCATAATTCATAACCAAAGAATTAGCCATAAACCCAGATAATTCAGCATAACCATAGCCTAAGAACTAAAAGTGACCTTGAGAATATAACTCAGTGGTCAGCAAACTATGGCCTATGGGCCAAATACAGCTGCCACTTGTTTTTGTAAATTCACACTACAGAGTTCAGAGGCGAGTTGTTCAGACAGAGATTATATGGCCTCAAAACCTAAAATATTTACTGTATGGTCTTTTGCCAAAAAATTCTGTGAACCCTGATCTAAGGTAAATTTTGAGGACTTTCCAATTTAGGTAATTGGGGGTGGAGTTGTTAATCCAATTTCAAACTCCTAAGGAGCTAAGTATTCCCAAGTTACACTTGGGTTGCACTTATTTTCACGTACACAAATGTATACAATTTGAATCAGAGTTTTCATCAATTTCATGCCTGGAAAAGCCTTTATGGTGTGTTGGGAGACCGGGCTTCTGGTAAGAACAAGCAAGTAGTAGCCCACAAATTCCATTTAGTGACTACATCACCTTTGGTTTTATCTATGACTAAATTAAAGTTATGTTTGATTAGTATCTGTGAATTTGCCTACCATCAGCACCACTGTTTCAAAGAGAAAAATATAAAAACAGTCATTCCAGACAAATTTACAGCATTTATTAGAATAAAAGGAAATTCCAAAGTAGATTAAAGAGAGAGGGTAGAGAAATGATATTAGACATTAGTAGCAAATAGCACATAATAAATACACAATAAATACTAGCTATTAATATTCTATTAACTTCTATGTTTGAGAGTCATCAAAAAACTCAGTCTCCTCTCATCAACAGCCTAATAATAACCCTGACCCTGAACTTCTTATGAATATTTCTCTCCAGACTGACACTGAGAAGAGGAGGGAGCTTCAGATTTCAAGTTCTTACTTGGAGAATAATAACAAATCACAAAGATTTCTTGCAAATATCAAATAAGACAACAGAGGTATGAAATGATTTGCAAACTGTAAACTTGGTTATAGTTAGAAACTATAAATTGAATCGAAAAGTGCAACTCAAATGTTAATTGTTACCACGAACAAGGTAGTAGTTATTTAATTATCCTTAACAGGTTTCAACTTAATTAGACATACCTTTAGGTGGGAATCCCCACGATCCACTTAACCTGTATTGTCGGGTTTTTCCTCTCTTTTCTATGTTTTGCCGATGTAGCCTACAGAGTTTATACTAAGGTCAGCAGAGACCTATCCTACTCTCCCTCATGTTCTCCAGTTTTAAAATCAATTATATCCTTTAATGGTACTGTTCTGACATTACTCAGTTCTTTAGAAAGTGTGCAGGGTACTCTTCAGAGTCATATAAAGGGAAGAATATTCTGACCTTTTAGGAGATTTTACAGTCATGAATTTTGAAACAAAAAAGAATTTGTAGTTAACACTCAAAAGCAGAAAATTTAGGTGGCTAATGCCTTTTATTTATCTGAAATTCTACATAATCAAATAGATAAAATATTGAGCTGTTACGAATGCCCACAGGGAGAAAAAAATAGTAAATTGTTTATGTGTATGCTTCAAACTAAAGTATAACTATTTATGTGTTTAAGAGACAGCTTTTATTTGGTTACAGGACTCAGTAATTTTAAGTACATTCCTACCAACAAAGCAGTCTCTACAGTACTTATATTTATAGGACCAGAAGCTGTTACTTCAGTAGTTTCCGGAGAAACAAAATTTTAAATGAAGGCATAGATATATATATATATTTTTTGTCAGTAAAGATACCATTTGACATTTAGAGATGTTACATATGTATAAATAAATAAATATATACAGTAGTCCCTCCTTATCCTCAATTTCCCTTTCTGCAGTTTCAGTTACCCACAGTCAACTTCGGTCTGAAATTTCTAAATGGAAAATTCCGGAAGTAAACAATTCATAAGTTTATAAATTGTCCGCCATTCTGAGTTGCATGTTGAAATCTCTGTGGGTCCTGCTCCCTCCTACCCGGGTCACGAATCATCCCTGTGTCCAGCGGATCCACATCATCTATCTACCTGCCCATTAGTCACTTAGCAGCAATCTGGGCTATCAGACCGATTGTCACAGTGGCAGTGCTTGTATTCAAGTCACCCTTATTTCCCTTAATAATGGCCTAAAAGCGAAAGAGTAGTGATGCTGATGATTCGAATATTCCAAAGAGAAGCTAGAAAGTGCTTCCTTTAAGTGAAAAGGTAAACATTCTTCACTTAAAAAGGAAAAAAAAGGGGCCAGCCGGGTGACACAGCAGTTAAGTGCACAGGTTCAGCTTTGCTGGTTCCGATCCAGGGTGCGGACATGGCACTGCTTGGCAAGTCATGCTGTGGTAGGCGTCCCACATAAGGAAGATGGGCACAGATGTTAGCTCCGGGCCAGCCTTCCTCAGCAAAAAGAGGAGGATTGGCAGCAGTTAGCTCAGGGCTAACCTTCCTCAAAAAAAAAGGAAAGAAAAATTCATATGCTGAGGTTACTAAGATCTACGGTAACTTTTATTACAATATATTGTTATAATTGTTCTTTTTTACTATTAGTTATTTCTGCTAATCTCTTACTGTGCCTAATTTATAAATTAAACTTTATCATAGCTATGTATGTACAGGAAAAAACATAGTAGATATTGGGTTTGGCCCTATCCATGGTTTCAGGTATCCATGTCTTAGAATGTATCTCTCGTGAATAAGGAGGAACTATTGCATATATTCTCATATCTCTCTCTCTCTCTCTCTTTAGATGTTTTAATTACTTTATTTATTAAATATTTTTAAATTTATTATATTTAATATATATTATCTTATGACTTACAAGGTTTTTGACAATTGTGGCAAGAACATTACATTTATTATAATGAACAAATATTAAGTGATCGATTTAATTATTTTATTTATTTAATATAAATGTATATTTTAATATATTTTAATATATTGCATATATACATATATATAAAATCTTTAAATATACGTAATTTATTCAGGGACCAATAGCAGCTTCATCACCTGGGAACTTGTCAGAGACGCAGAACCCCAGGCCGCACTGCAGACCTACTGAAGCAGATTTTGCATTTTAACAAAATCCCAGGTGATCTGTATGCACAGTGGAGCCTGGGAATCATTGGCATATGTTCCTATTACCATACAGATAACTTAATAAATGATCATAAAATTATATGAAATATCAATTAAATTGGTATTATTCATAAACTTGCTACCATTTCTTTAGATTAGCATAAAACTTATTAAAGGAAGAAAGTGGAAACAAAAATATAAAGTACTTACAGTATATTTCTTTAAGTAATAAATTTTAAGATGATAAATAAAATTATGTGCCAACTGGTTCTATAATGTTAAATCTGTTTTCTCTAGAAAATAGACATCTCTACATTCCTAAAATAATAATATATGTAACATGAACAGATGGTATCAGTGCTATAAACATTAGCAAAAAATATCACAAAGTAAATATGCTTAAGAAAGTATTGATACAACCATACACCATCCTCACACATTTGTCAGCGCTCAACAGTGAATTCCTCAGCATCATCACCATCATTATCACCATCATCATCATCATGTTAATAACTATGGCTGACGCTTCAATTGTGCATACTTTTGTATCAGACATAGTTCTATACATTTACATAATCAGCTAATTTCATCCTCATTACAATTCTATGGGATTGGTGCTATTATTATCCACATTTTAGAAAAGAAGAAACTAAGCACAGAGGGGTTAACTAACTTGCCCAAGTCCATTTATTCTCATCAAGATAAATAGATTTAACTATTCCTACTCATTTATCTTATTATTCAACTGAAAAGATTTACTTTTTTAGATATATGATCAATTGCAAAAATGGCCCAAATTCTTCACCCTCCCCTGGATCAATACCCTTTAGCATGTAATTTGATGTGTCCTCCCATTAAGAGCTAAGTTGAAGAAAGCAGGGGCTTGACAACACTTGTGCAGTTGGGTTTGCCCTCTCTCTGCCCCCTCCCCAGCCCTGAGAGCATGCCTGGGCTCACCTGCTGGAGGAGAGACACATATGGAGCACAGCCAAGTTGCCCAACCTGAACTAGCCTACTTCCAGACATGTGATCAAGTCCTGCCAAGATCTACAGAGCCAACTAGCCAAACTCCATCTGACGTTAGATGCATAAGCAATATGTACTTAATGTTTATGCCATGTCAGCTCTTGTGGTTGTTTGTTACACCGTATCGTTAAGGCAGTTGATAACTGATACAGATAATTACTAATTCAACTGAATTACTCATTCAATTAAAACAGAAAATATGTACCTTATATTGCTGTTCTTTATCTACAGCTAACTACATAAGAAAACTAGTATGAATCATATATGTTCTTATACTGGCAGAAGAGACGCATCTCTTAGAATACAATTGTTAAGGTGGAAAAACATATATTCTTAAAAGTATATAAAAAAAAAGAAAGAAGAAAACATATGGGTACTCAAAATAAATCTCTTCACCCAACGTATACACAAGTTTTTCCTCCATTGATCAATTAAAGAAACATTGAACAAAACAGGAATTAGGTTGGCTGCCATCTGTTGTCAACCATACCCCCAGAAAAACATAAGTCACACCTTGTCATAAATTCCCTAAGGGAGCTTTAGAACGGGATGAAGGTGTCATAGTGGGGAAAAATTGAGCTCTTGGATCAAATGTGTTCTGGTGTTTTGTCACACAGCATCTTCCCAATAGTGTACTTCCAACATATGCAGAGTCATAGGTCAGTTGGATAGAACTGTCTAAAAAGGAACTGTAAGACCGATAGCACTTTATGTGAAAGGAATCAGACTGAATCTATGTAATAACACCCAGAAAAAGTGCTGCCATGAGTTTTTTATATTTTTCTCGACAGAGTGAATAGTGTCACATATAATAGATGCACATAGTGCTATACAAAGAGTTTCTTGATCTGACAAACACTCAGAGGCTTCATCACAGTAGAAACTAGTGATGTTTCAAAGTCAGATTGTTGGCATTGAATCATCCTCCATTTTAAGGATTTTTCAGATTTAGCTAGTGATTTGAGTTTTGTTATCTAGAAATATCAGATTAAACCAAATTTATATATATACTAACTAACCGGGACAATGTCAATGAACATTTGAACAGTTTAGAAATGGGTTTATCTCATTCAAAAGGTAAATACTAAAATATATTATAGTCTTCATCACAATACTACCTAAAATATGGTCCATGGACCTGTGCCAATCTACAAATTATTTATTTCCTGTCTGCAATGAAACAAGCACAGAAAGTGAGTGAAAACACTTAAAAACTTCTATAAACATTAAGGGTATTTTTTAATAGCCGTTGAATACAAAAATAAAAACTCTGGGCTTTTATTTTGTATTTTTAAAAATATTTTTCTAGTAGTTTTATTTTATTATATTTTATGAGAGTATCTCTCTGCAAAAGATTAGAAATTTAAAAAATTACTGTCCTTCACCACAAATAATCTAGGGAACACTGTTCTATTATACACAAGGTTGGATGGGAACATAAATCTAATTAAAGGAGAACCAAGGAGAGAATTTGTAATTATTAACATTTATTCATCAATGTAAACTAGTCACAGTGCAAAATGCTTTACATGAATTATCAGATTTTATTCCTTTTAGCAAACCATGATGCTAAGTCAATAAGTTTCTTGAGGAGAGTTTACATAGCTAGTAAGTGGCAGAGCAGGTTTTTAATCTCACACTGCCTGAGTCTATGGACTGGGCTCTAAATCACTGGTTATGCCACTGCTCAACCCAATGTAGTTCTCAGAGAGCACTGGAGAGGGATGTGGCCTGACAACAGCTAGGGCAACCACAAGGGAAGTTAAAATAGTTCAGAAAAAAATTGCTCCTTCAATGAACGGTCCACAAAAGGTCATTGGAAAGATTATTAAATCCATTTGGATAAATTATTTAAAAATTTTTCGGTCTCAGTATTTGTTTTATTTTTTAATCTTATTTCATTATTTTCCCTAATGTCTCCTGAGTGTTGGGTTTGAAATAGGATTTGACCTGATATGATGGTCTCCCTGGTGTAGTTATGGCAGATATTACGTGTACTAGGAACAGAAGATAGAGATGCAGGGAGATACCATTTAAGAAATGAATGCATAATTAAGGAATTCTAAGCCATTTGGGGAAATAAAAATAAGAAAAATCTGTGTTCCTAGAGTCAGGGTACTAATGGCAATGGCAGTGACAGTGGGAGTGGGGGTGGGGAGGGGTGCAACAAAGATACTGTATTCCTGGATAGAATCAATGCTGCAGAAAATATTCAGCTCTTTTCCATCCAACTAGACAAAGATATTATACTTATGCAAGCAAATATTTTCAATTCATTGCACTTAAATTTTTTATTAGCAAAACAGAAGCAGAATATGCTATGCAAAAAAATTAAGTTAATGTAGTGAGAATCAATCAATTCAATATCTTGCCATGTGCTACCAAAACCTTGTCTGGTTTCTTTATCCTCCTTTATCAATGTTTTCTTCCATCTTCTGTACTTCTCAGCCCATGCTATCTTGAGTAACTGAATATAAAGCAACAAACATTTAGCTGTAACTTTTACTCTGCCAGATTCTATGAGTGAACATGTACTTGTCTTCATCCACTTAATTCTTTGAACTGTATTTTAATATTATTCCTATGACTCTACATGCTTCTCTTTTTAGGTCTATTTCTACATGCATCTCTAAGTTTTTCTACTTTCCTTTCTTTAAACCCTTAAATTAGACCTTTTCATAAAACTCTTTTTGTATTAAGCACGTCTTGTAGATGTTTCTTACTAAAACATACCCAGTCATAACCACTTACTTGTATAAATAAAAACCAAACCAAACAATATATCAAAAGTACCTGTTTATCCAAGCTTTAAAATGCAAGCTTCCAGAGAAAAATGAAGAAACTGTACACAGGTTCTACAATATTCCTAAAATGCCATATTCATTGAATAATATTAATTTGTATTGAGCTTTATGATTTTCAAAGACCAGTCACATATATTTTGTTTGATTCAATAATGCGGTTAAAAACGCTTTAAGAAGAAAAATAGCATTATCTTATGTCACAGATGATGATTTTGAGTCTCAGAGGGCACTAGTCCTAATAAGCAATGAATCAAGATGTTTTTATTTCTATCTGTGTGATATTTACCTACATCATGCTGCTACTTAGCAAATATTTATTAATAATAGCAATGTTGAAAATATGGACCAAATGAAAGGGGTATAATTTTTCCCAGAATATTGACTAAATTATCTTACCAGCATAAGAGAGAAGTCAGTACCTGATAAGAATCACCAACACTGAACGTGTGAAATACAGAGGAAGCCCATGGAGTGCTAAAATGAAAACCTGAGGATTATTTTTTCTTGATTTTGCTTTATGAGCTAGAAACACATTGACTGTGATTTCCCAGATTCTGGTAACAACTTGTCTAATAATTCCAAAGGTTGATACAAAAGGACAAACATCAAAGACTGAAGAGAAAGGCCAGGAAAGTCAGAAAAGAGGAAATGGCAATACCTTCTGGGGAAGAAGAGAGACTGAGGAGAGGCAATGTCAACCTACTGCCTAAATGACTCAGACTAGGTGGAGCTGAAGCCACTCAAGTTAATCTCGTCTATGGATTTAATTCTCTCTAAACTAGGACTGAATTATTTTCTTGTTATATCATGAAATTTTACAGGCACTAATGACTTATACTGTCTTAATTTCCAGGTTATTGATTGAAAGTGTGACACTATAAAATGGGAAGAACTATATTATGTAAAATCAATAAAACAACAACAAAAAACTACCATTACAAATACTAAACTTTTTGTCCCAGATATTAGATAATAAAGTTGAAAATTTGTGAAGACATGGAAACAAGTTCTCATCATTCTATACTTAATGATGTCTAAAATTCATGAATTCATTTACCCAATAAATATTTAGCAAGCTTTTAGTATTTGCGACTTTCTTTTTTTTGTTTTTCTTCTTCTCTTTCTCCCAAGGGCCCCCTCTCCCCCCAGTACATAGTTGTTATTTCTAGTTGCAGGTCCCTCTGGTTGTGCTATGTGAGACACCACCTCAGCATGGCCTTAATGAGTGGTGTTAGGTCCGGGCCCAGGATCTGAACTGGTGAAATCCTGGACTGCCAAAGTGGAGCACACAAACTTAACCACTCAGCCATGGGGCTGGCTACTTTGCCACTGTTCTTGATCTTGAGGTATAACAATGAGCAAAAATTCATATAGTCTGTGTAGAGGAGGAGAAAGAAATTTATAGTAATGATCATATCATTACAAAATAAGTTCTTATAAGAAAAGGAATGATTTTTATGAGAACATGTAACAATCAAGTCTGACCTAGCCTGGGTTGGTAAGGAAAAACATTAAACTCTGCGCTGAGATCTGAAACATCAGTATGAGTTAATTAGGCTTAGAGCAGGGTAAAGAATATTCCTGGAAGGGGCAATATCATGTGCAAAGGCCCCTGGGCAGGAGCAGAGACAGATCATTTGAAGGACAAAAGGAAAACAGTGCAATTGGAATGCAGAGTGTGAAGGAGACAGCAGTGGGAGTGGAGATGTGGGTGCTAGGCATGTGCCAAACCAGGTGGTCATGTTAAAATCTTCAGTCTTTCCCTAAAAACAATGGGAAAAGATTAAAAGTGTTTAGGCAGGAGCATGTCACAATCAGGTAGGCATTTGGAAAGAGCACTCTGGTTTAAGTGCAAAGAAGGGAGTAGAAGAGAGTGAGTTTGGATACAAGAATGCTGGTTTGTCCACTGCGGTAGCAGGTGAGGGTATCGGCAGTGGAGATAGAGGGAAAGGGCAGTTGGAGAAACATTTAGGAGGTGAAATCATCAGTGCTATGTGATCATATAGGGCAGCTAAAGGAGAAGGAGTAGCAAGCACAATGTGTAGGCTTCTTGCTTGTAGAAGTGGATGACCTTTGGTATGTGCTCATTGCTATTTCTGAAAGGTCAAATATTGCAGTTTTGTATTCTTGGGCAAGATAAAGCTTATGTGTATAACGTAAGTTTACATGGTGCTTTCTGTTCTTTTACAGACTATTATTTCAAATACCTGAAGGGTAATTTTCCAAAATGTTACATTTAAAACTTTTTCCTTAAGTAGCCTGTTTTGTGTGTTGTGTGTGACTGAGAGTGTGTGTGTGTGTGTGTGTTTCAATCCCAGAGTATTTTTTAAAAGTATGCATTCCTAGAACAAAGACGAATTATAGTTGAGGAAGTATTATTAGCTGCAGAACAAATGAAGTTGGAAGAGAAAGGACTTGAATTTGGGGGAAACCATTCTTTAAATTTCTTTTTGTTGTTGTTGTTGTTTTAAAGATTGGCACCTGAGCTAACAACTGTTGCCAATCCTTTTTTTTTTTTCCTGCTTTTTTATCCCCAAATCTCCCCAACACATAGTTGTATATTTTTAGTTGTGGGTCCTTCTAGTTGTGGCATGTGGGACGCCGCCTCAATGTGGCCTGACGAGCGGTGCTGTGTCTGTGCCCAGGATCCGAACCAGCGAAACCCTGGGCCGCCGAAGTGGAGTGCACGAACTTAACCACTCGGCCACGGGGCCGGCCCCCCTTAAATTTCTTATGGTTTTATTTATTCATTTTAAAGGCCCAGTCAGGAAATAGATGGTTTCAAGATTACCACTAAAACCTAAGAGGATGATGGCCATTACAGACTTCCGAGCTGAGGGCAGAAAAATTTGCAAAAGGTTTATCTCATAAGTTTACTACAGTAGGAAAGTATTCCATTATCAATCAGTGAATCAGTTAAATACATAAGAATGACCCTGAAATTGGGGAAGGAAGTTAAATTTGTGACATTCTCAGAATAATATGAAACATGGTTCTTCTTACTGATGTCAGGGCAAGGGTCAGAGACAGGCTCCGAGATACTTGCTTCCTTAATGGTGGTTCTGTTAGCCATCACTGATGAATTCATCGAACCCTTTTGAAAATGACTTTCATTTTCATTTGTATTATACTAAAACAACAACAAGATGAATTCCATCAGCGCATCCCTCCTGCCTTCATTAATCTATACACTCTCATCCTACACTTGCCACATTTATCTTTCCAGATTGAATTGTGTAAACGTTCAGGTCTGGTTTCATAGATTAGTTTTTCCATTCGCTCGATCAGTCCAATTTGCTGTTGCAACTAAAAAGGCCAACCAAAAAGTAGGCCCTCTGAGGAGGAAAATTGAAAATAAATTAGCAAGTATCTCCACACCTTGTTACAAAGTCCCCATGGGCCTGCCACTGGGGCACTGTGTGCTCCCTGAGTCACTACACTTTTAAGGACAGCATTAACCTGCAGAGAAAGGCACTAACTCAATTGAGCACTCAGGAGGTGATTGGAATTAGAAGATCAATAAATATGAGTGCAGTTGCATTAAAGTCATCAAGAGAGAAAATTACAGATGAAAAACCAGTGATCACTGAATGTGGCCCACCCTAAGTGTAGTGCAGGATCAAGGTTGAGGATTTGCTAACTAAATATTAGACCTGGATTTGCTTTCCATTCTGGCATCTTACTAACCATGGTCTTGGTAAAGTCATTTAACCTCCAAAATAAAATACTTACTTCCATGAAATTATTGGATTGGATGAGAAGGAGCACAGTTTTTGGTGCGAAGTGTGCACTCAATAAATGCTAGCTCTTGTTCTTGTGAAAAGACTAAGGATAAAGAGAATTGTAGTAATGTCTAACAGAACTCATACAAATGTGAGGAGATGAATAAAGTGAATTCAGATCTGTTTGTCAATCATGGAATTCTACACAGGAACAAACACAGAGGGGAAACTAATGAAAACAATGAGCAGGAGTGACAGGGGCCCAGGGGAGTGGGAGTCACCAGCAGGAACTGCCAGAAGGGAGATCACTACTGTCAAGTAAGAATGATTGGATAGTCTTGAAATTGGTGAGTGCTGGTGGAGAGATGTTTCAATGGAGGGCGTCACTAAGATTACAGGAAATAATTTGTAAAGAGCACCTCACAAATGGTATCTGAAGATGCTACTGAGAAACTGGCCAGATTTGGTCTCTGTATCTGATTTCACCTTAGAAAAAGACAGTGGAGGGAAAGGTTGTTAGAAAGGAGTATAAATGACCTTTGAGGAACAAATTGCAGTCCATGATTAGGCACCATGGTTTCAGTTAATGAGGTAAAGACCATTTTGTGTTTAAATTTCTCATAACTTTGATCTTCTAACTTTGATTTCATGTCCCCATCCCATAATAACACTAACCAAAGCCAGTCATTTTGTATGAGAAAGAGAAAGGGTATTCTGTGTTTTGCTACTATGGCAATAGGACACTAACAGGATATTTGTATGGTGGCACTAAAGTACAATGTGGGTCAGCGCAGTAGTGTCATTATTGTGTATGAGAGATGAACATGTTGAATGTGAAACCAATTTTGAGTAGCATATGGAGAATTAAACTGAAGGGAACACCGAGGGGCCTATTTTAGTTTCTATTTTTCCAGTGCTAGCCAATTCATCCATTTATTTGACAAATATTTGAGTGTCTGCTCTGTGCAGCTCAGGCACTAGCTGCTGGGGGTGGAAAAATAGGTAAGATATTGTCCCTGTCCTCTAAGAGTTTCAGGTTTATTTTAGTAGAAGGAATCAATATTACATTAGCCATCACAACACAGAGCTTCCCATGCTAAGCCAAAGACGTTAGAGAGGGAGTCTAGAGGAAGGAATAGTTATTTCTGTCTAGAAGAAGGGGAAAAACTGTTTAAATGAGGTGCTATTTAGCTAGGTCTTGAAAGATAAATAGGAATTTTTCAGGTGAAGGAGAAAGAGAAAGACATTCCATTTGGAAGGAAAAGAACTGCATTCTGGAAACTATAAGAAGCTCTCTGGGTAGGAAACGGCAATAGGACACTAACTGGATGAGTGTGGTGGAAGCTAAGGTGTGTGCAGTGTGTGGTCATCTGAAGACGGAATACAGGAGACCATATTGGCCACACTGTGGAGTTGTGACTTTCTAATAAGACGAGCCCCAGAGATTTTAAGTAAAAGGATGAAGTGCTGAGATTGTGTTTTAAAAAGATAGCTGATCATATGATCCAGAAATCATGCTCCTTGGTATTTACCCAAAAGAGTTGCAAATTTACATACTCACAAATACTTGCATATAAATGTTTATAGTGACTTTATTCACAATTGCCAAAAATTGGGAGAAACCAAGATGGCCTTCAATAAGCGAATGTACAAACAAACTCTGGTACATCCATACCATGGAATACTATTCAGGGATAAAAAGAAATATTCAGGCCGTGGGGTACCTTAAATGCATATTACTAAGTGAAAGAGGCCAATCTGAAAAGGTTACTACTGTATGATCCCAACTATAAGACATTCTAGAAAAGGCAAAATTATGGAAACAGTAAAAAGACCAGTGGCTGGCAAGGGCTACAGGGGGACGGATGCATAGGTGGAGCACAGGGAATTTTTAGGGCAGTGGAACTATCTTCATGATACTATAGTGGTGGATGCACGTCCTCACACATTTGTCAAAACCCACAGAATGTACACCACCAACAATGAACTCTGATGTAAACTATGGACTTTAGTTAATAATAGTACATCAATATCGGCTCATCAATTGTAACATCTGTACCACACTAATGTAGGATGTTAACAATAAGGGAAACATTTGTGGGGTTGGGGGTAGCAAGGTGGTGTTTAGGAACTCTCTCTATTTTCTGCTCAATTTTTATGTAACCCTAAAACTGTTAAAAAAAAGAATAAAGTCTATTAATTTAAATTTTTTTAAAAAAATATACAACTGACTCAGGGTGGAGGAAGATTTTACTGCTCAGGCAGAGATGTTGCAGGCTCTGCACAGGTTCCCCCGTTAATATCTTAATAAATTTCACGGTAGGAATTCTCAGCAATTATGCGTTAAGGAAGATACACATATCAACAGTTCTC
Source organism: Equus asinus (assembly GCF_041296235.1). Lineage (NCBI taxonomy): Eukaryota > Metazoa > Chordata > Mammalia > Perissodactyla > Equidae > Equus > Equus asinus. The sequence continues at coordinate 74,422,300 of NC_091800.1, forward strand.
AAGAACAGTGTTTGAACACTCAGGTTGGTGAAGCAAAAATGGAACCTCTAGATCAGGGATGAGTAAACCACAGCCCTCAGGCCAAGCCCGGCTGCCAACTGTTTATGCAAATAAAATTTAATTGGAACACAGCCAAACCCAGTAATTTACACATCGCCTGTGGCTGCTTTTGAGCTACAGCAGCAGCTGATGTAGCAATTGAAACCATTTGACCTACAAGCCCAGAATATTCATCTGGCCCTTTTCAGAACTCAACTAGACTCTTACCGGGGCTGGCTGAATAAGCTCTCATGGGATTCCCCCATTTTAGAATAAATCATACAGAGATACAGAAACTTCTGGAAAAATTAAAGAAGCAACTCCATCTGTGGGCAGATCCCTCTGAGAATATGTGAGATTTGGAGATAGGATTCCAGAGAAGTTTTTCCAATTTGACATACAGAGGTAACAGAGCACTCATGTTGATTCATTAAACAGCCCAATTAGGAAACAGCACAAGCACCATTCTATGCTATAGATTTTATTTCTCTTAATTATTACATGGATACACTTTACCTCTTATCAGTAAGTTTATAGAGGCATTTTTCTCATGAAATCTGTAATTGAAGAAGAATTAACAGAGAAAAATAGAAATCTGAAGCATTTGTTTTTAACTAGAAACAACACTCAAAAAACAGATTTCTCTCACATATAACCTCTCAATGGTCTCATACACTGTTGGTCAGAGAAGTAAAAATGAGTTAGAATTTGAAGTAAGTAAATTTATTAAACATTTGATACGAGTTTGAATCAGTTGCATAAGGTACAACAGGAGAACAATAATTTTCTTGTGTAAAATACCAAACAAGTCTTAGCATTTTGAGTGATGATATAAAAATGATCACATATGAATAACTAAAAGTACTTGAAAAAGTCAGGTTCTGTATCATTTCAGAACACTTTCAGCTACAAGGAATGAGTCTCAACTGTAGTGGCCTAAAAGTAGAATTTGAATTTCTCTCTCATGTAAAAGTCTCTGGAGGTCAGTGCTTCTTGCATTGGACCTGTGCCTCTGATTTCATCCAGGGCTCATGCTCTCTACCTTTCCTTTCTGTCATCCTAAGTGTGTGGGCAATTTTCTCTCACAAAATAGTTGCTGTAGCTCCAACCATTACATTTTCACAGAACAGCATCCCAATTAAGATAGAAGAGGGCAAGTAGAAAAAAAGAGCTCTCTCTCTTTTTTGAGGGAGGAGGTATTTTTTCAGAAGCTCTCCAATAGAGCTTATTATTTATTTTACTGGTCAGAATAGGGGTACATATCCATACCAAGAGTAACTGCTGGTTAAATGGACTGGGGCTGCTATGAGGGTATAAAGTTTAAGCCTTTAACTAACCATTATTAATTTCCTAGATAAGAGCATATAGCTCACTCCAACAGAAGTGAGATTCTGTTAATGAGAAAGAAGAAATTACTTTGGAAATTGATGTATTATTAAAGTAAACTAAAATTTATCTTTCTCTTACACTATTTTAAACATACGAATGATCATATTTAGTGGCACAATCTCATTATATCTAACCCAATTTTAGCATATGACATGCAAATGCAACTCAGTAATACCATACATTATGCATGTGCAAATAAACACACACACCCACTATATATTATATATTTCAGTGTACATGATATATGGTGTTATATACGTGGTTTATAATTTGAACTGGGATAAAAGGAGGCCTTAATTTCCATTTTATTTCTCTTTCTCAACTTAAAATCTTAAAGCATTTTATTTCTAAATATCGTCTTCATTCCCTTCAATTTTATGGTTGGCAAATTTTTACTGCTGTTGAAAGTTTAACTAAAAAAACTTACTAATAGTTCACAGGATGCTAATGCCTGAGACATTCTGTGCAATTTAACAACACAAATCACTCTTTCTGGACACTATACTTAGTTCTATTCACATAAAAGATACAAATAGGAAGAACTCTATGAGGAAGTTAAAATCAGAATCACCATACACTTTCACAAAACTTATAACTAGTGGTATTCACTGAAAGAAATGAAACACATTTTCATAGTTGGAAGTTATGCCCATGCGCATACTATTCGTTATGGTTTGAACGTTTGCGTCCCCCAAAATTCCTATGTTGAAATATAATCCCCAATGTGATGGTATTTGAAGGTGGGGTCTTCAGGAGGTAAATAAGTCACAAGGGTAGAGGCTTCATGGATAGGATTAGCGCCCTTATAAGAAGAGGGCAGAGAGCTACATCACTCCTCTTCTGCCACGTGAGGAAACAGGGAGAAGTTGGCAGTCTGCAACCCAGAAGAGGGCTCTCACCAGAACCTGACCACATTGGACCCTGATCTCGGACTTCCAGCCTCCAGACTGTGAGAAACAAATTTCTGTTGTTTATAAGCCCCCCAGTCTAGGGTACTTTGTTACAGCAGCAAGAACTAAGACACTATTTAAGAAATCTTTCTAAATATGTGCTTCCTAGTGGCATATGTTATTTCAAATATTACATAAATAAATAGAAGTGGTTAAGTGGCATTCACTTAACAATGGAAATACTTATTCACTCTCCTTTACAAACAGTTCTTGGATACACTCTTTCAAAATAAACAATTTAATTAGCACATTGGTATTAAATGGATTTTCCTTTTTTCCAATGTTTATTGAAAGATAATGCCATTAAATAACACATAGAAGTCATTAGGATAGTAGGTATTAACAAACTAAGAAGTTAGAGACTTAGAGCAAAAATTAAGAAAAGTCACTTAGATCATCCAGGTTAGAGGTTGGCCAACTCTCTTCAGAAAAGGGCCAGGTAGTAAATATTTTAGGCTCTGTGGGTCATATGCTCCCCGCTGGAACTACTCAACACGGTTAGAGCATGAAAATTGTCATAGATTATATTTAAATGAATAGGTGTGGCTGTGTTCCAATAAAATTTTACTTATGGACACTGAAGTTTGAATTTTATATTATTTCTTGTATCACAAAATATTATTCTTCTTTTGATTTTTACAACCATTTAGAAGTCTGGAAACTATTCTTCGCTCTTAGGCTATACAAAACAGAGAAGGCGCCATAGTTTGCTGACCCCTCCTCGGGGTATTTCATGTCAGGAGAATTTGTCAGTAATTTGGGTTTAGATTGTGTGCAGGCGTCCACACTTAGCTATAATTTTCTAATGCGGGAAGAAGCTGGCTGACCCCCTCTTCACTCCTGCCGCCCCACTAGTATCTGGAGAATGCTCGGGAAACTCAAGCACACGTCACATCAGCCTGAGCAAACAGTGTCAGTGCACGTGCCCCACTCCAATTTTTGCAGGTGATGAGTAGACATTCCAAAGCCACATCTATGAACTATATTTGCATTATTTTCTGATATTTGATTTTCTTTCCTACATTTCCACCGCCTGTTAATCAGGAGTTGATTTCAAATAAGGGCTACAAAGGAAAATGTGAGTCCTGTCCAAGGATACAATCTAGGAGATGTGAAAGGCAGCTGACAGGGGGATACGTCAATATAGATGTTTAACATCATTCTGTCGCAAAAATAATAAAACAAAATTGAAAATATTTCAAGTGAAGGGTGGACTTCAGGCCAAATCAAATGTCTGTTACTTAAAAAAATTCAGTGAGATTTGCCCTTTGCCATTCCACTTGGGCACCCTAGTTAGTGCACTTTGATTGCACTCCCTCATGGGCTTATGCAGACATGGGGGATGAGGCTGCCCCTACCTTCTGTCCCCCTCTCACCTGTCTGACCTCACCTCTGCAACGCTCACCTTCCTTCACTCCTGCCAGCCATGCTGCTTCCCTGAGTTTCTTCACACACGTCAGACACTCTCCTACGTTAGGGTCTTGGCTCTCATTATTCTCTGCCTGGAATAATCTTCCCCATGTAGCTGGATGGCTCACTCCCCACCTTCTTTCCTTTGCTCAAATTTCATGTCAAACTGGCCAGGCTTGACCACTCCATTTGATATTGCAACTCAATTGTCCCTTCCCCAGAACATCCCAAACTCTTACCAGGCTCCCTTTGTTCTTTTCTCTATCTCTTAATTTTTGCTTATTTTCCACTAGAATGTAATCTCCATGAGGGACAGCATCTTTGTTTTAGCCCCTTATATATCCCAAGAGTGTAGAAGGGTTCCTGGCACATAGTAAGAACTCAGTAAACATCCCCGAAAGGTCAGGCAGCGTGTGTGGCTGGGAAACCCGTGTTGGGAGAAGCACAGAGAGTGGTGACCATACCTGCCAGTGCCTGGAGTAACCCTGTTTCTTTGCCTTTTGCACCAGCTAGGTTGCTTTTACTCTTTAAAATGTCCCAGTTTGAGGATGATGCTATGATCATTCCAGATTAAGAGACGAGTTATGTGTCTCCTAGGCCATTTCTCCGCTTCCCTGAGCTGTAGTGCCTTGGGGCGGGGACCTGGCTCAGGCTCGCTCAGGCAGGGCCTGGTCCTTCCTGAGGGTCAGCATTTCAGTGCAGATGGCTGGTGACATAGGGGCATCCGCATATGAGTGCCGCCTCCTGCCTCAAGGTAGCCAGTTATCAGGTAAAATAAATAAGTAGAGGAAAACCTGCTTCTTCTTTGTTTTGGAGAGTTATGAGAGTTCTGCCCAGAGGGTATCTTTCTCTGCTGCCCTCTCCTTTTCAGTGTTTTTAATGCCTTTAAGCCACATAATTAGAGTACACTTTTATTCTAATGATAAAAAATAAGTTGTCTTTTTTTACAAAAATGATCTGACATTGCCTATGTTTTCCATTCTATAAATGGAGAAACTGAGAATCCAAAATACCACTAATAATGAAGAAGAGGAAGACGATTGTTTTTAAAGCTGGAGAGAAATCAGTAACCACTTCTTCTCATTTAACTATAGACTAGAGTTAAAATGCTGAGTGGAATACAATTCCCAAGAGAAATGGAAGTTAAATGAAATATCTTTCTGCTTAAGTCAAGTAGTTAAGCAGGAAGATATATATCCCACATCAGCATTGTTGGAAGAAAATAGGGAAAAATGAATCTCTAAGTTTATACATATAAACCTATGCAAACAAATACTATAGAAACACTGCTACTTATAACATAGAAATCATAAAAAGTGTCTGGAAACCTCAATCGTTGAAGTCATTTCTGAATTTTGTTTATAAAGGATGCAGAAGAGACATTCTAGTAATACTTGGAATAGCTAGGGTGGACTGCATTGTCTCGCAACGATGAGTAAGGTAAGAATAAAATGAGACTTCACAATTCTCCCTCCACGCCACCCACCCTCCTGACTCTCATCTATCCTCTTCTGGCAGGCTTGCTTTATGTCTGTCAATTGCCTCTTAAACTTTACCTTAAAGAGGAAGAATCAAAACAGTTAGCTAAAAATACATAAATGAAGCCTTCCACTTTGAAGGAATTCGGAAAAATTGGGGCAATCTAATCTTAAACTCGGAGAGAATTGAAGACCCTGCCTGACTAGCTGCTCTCCATATGCACAGGAACTGTCGAATCTTAGCAGGTGACAGACAATTAAGCATCCTAGTCATGCAGTTTAGTCATAGTTGACGACTGGAAGGGAAGTCTGAGCAGCCTCCTCATGCATTAAGTCGCATATTACTCTTCTAAGTAATTTGCAAACGAGAGCTTAGCTCCATATCTTCTTGAGGCTGGAGTGATTAGAAGAGCATATGCTTATATATAATCCTCCATAATTTTCAAGAATGTCTTCTATAGTTTTAAAAGGGGAGTTGTTTAATTAATGGAAAAATACCTAAGCTTAAACGTAGGAGTAAATGTTTGCAGATAAATAATGCATGATCTAGAGAGAATTGTAAAAGTTTCAGCGTAGTTCTTATCAGTTCTATATAAAAATATATGCAATTGTACATAGATACTATTTTAGTCTGAAAGCACAGCAGGTTTATTTTTCTGGGAAGAAAGCCTTCAATTCAGGCTGTGATCTGTTCCTTCAAGAATATAATAATGATAAAACCACTCATCCTTCAAAGAAAGACTTACTTCTTTCCAAAGGCAATCTCTTCTCATGAACTTAGATGCAAGTTAAAAACTAATTCAGACTAATTGGTGCCACAGAAAACCTTTCTTTGTGTTTTAATAGATATGCATTTTATAAGAGTGTTTTTCTGGTTTACAGAGGTGGATAAAAATGAAAATCATTTGCATCTGGGAACCCAAGTTTAATTACTGTAGTCTTCTTTTGCATGAGGTTAATTGGTTTTCTTGTGGTAGGACAGCTATCCTGTGTTCTAGAAACATTCTTCACAGTACTCCGAGAAAAGAATATTTGTAAAAGAATATTCCCAAATATTTGTACAACCTACATGTTTTAATAGAATTGGCATTATCCTATGCTAAACTTTCTTTTCTATTAAAAATTATTAAGAATCAAAATAGAAAAAAATCAAGTTAGCACACAAGGCATCCAGAATACATAAATATTACTTGACTTCATCGTTTTGCAAAATGTTGAGTTAATTTTACATGCTACAAAAGGACACTCACTAAGATAGTTTTTAAAATAACATTGAAGTCTGATGTCTAATTGAGAGATTTTTAGCAGAGTTATTAAAATATTTATAAATATGTTACTTCTTAAATCTAAACTATGAAAGGGAAACCAAATCGAGTGTTCAATATTCATTTCTTAGGGTCTGATCTAAACTGAGCACGCTGATCATGCCTCGGCATCCTGATGGTGCCCTTGTTCCCTGGGATCTGGAGAATTTGCTTCTCTTAATCTGTAAATCACTAGATGGACCTTGACAAAATCCTGCAGCCTTTTGTTTTATTTTGCTTTTATAAAACAAAGGCAGAGTTCTCTTTCTCATATTTTCAGTTGTGTTTTTTTCTGGGAGTGGGGGAGGACATTTGAGAAGCAGAATTGAAATAAATGAAGAATCTGAAAATTCAGACAAGCATTTATTAATGAGGAATTTTACCCTTAAATACAAACTTAGATTATGCAACAGTTCAGTTTTAAATGTCCCCACCAGACTACTAGATTCTTTAGAGATGGGCAGTAATTCAGGTCTGAGCCGTCCTGAAGCGGTGCCTTGGGCTTCCCCCTCACCTTGAACAAACAGCAACCCAGTCTAATCTTGAGATGGCTGCAGAGGATTTCCTGAGTTTATCTTCACCCTCACTCAGATAAAGGTCACCCTCTAGTGGGGTTGACACGTATTTCAGTCTCAATCCTCACTCCTGGAGAAGAAAAGTCACTCACCACGCATTTGAGTCACGAAATGATTGATTTGAAAATTCAAATGCAAATCCAGGATTCAGGGATTTTTATCTGAGTGTCAAGGATGAAGAGGTGGAGATTATTGTACTTAGCCCTAAGACTGGCCCCCACCTGGGATTAAGAAATTGAAAGTCCCGCTAAGCCTATTAATGCCATGTCAAAGTCATCGGTGAATAAGTCTTAAAATGGCTATAAATGACAGTAGAAAAATAGATAGTCTGGTCCTAATTTTAAAATGAGAAATTAAAAAAACCTCATTTCCCTTGTTAAGTGCCACCGTTTTACAACACCTGGATCCCTTCTATAACCATTACATGTAACTTCTAACATGACTGCTTATATTATAGGCAACTTATGGATTCACTGGAAATTAAACAATGAGAAAACTGGAGCGGCTTTTAAAACTGAAATCTAGACTCTACGATATTCTTATCATGTATTGAACACCTTCCTTGGGCTAAGTGCTTTTTTGGGTGCATTAGCTTAGTTTTATAACAACAATAGAAAATAATATGAAGGATAACTAATAGGTATGAATTATTATTATTTTTATATTATGGACAAGGAAGCTTAAAGCAGCAGTCTCAAACTTTGGCATGTATCAGGAACACCTACAAAGCTAGTTAATGCATAAGTCTGGGGATGGAGCAGTTGAGAATTTGCATTTCTAGATCCCAGGTGATGCTGATGCTTCTTGCCTGGGGACCACATTGAAAATCACTGCACCAAGTTAAAATGCATATATGACTTCTACAATGGAAATTCCTTCAGTGTAGATATGATGAGCGCAGAGTCAGAGCCTAATATATTTTCATTTTCTGCCCTTGCAAAGCACAAAGACATAGTAACTATAAAGACATAGCAACCATAAAGACGGTAATGAAATAGTTGCAGGGACTTTGGACCCAGGATTCTAAAGCTAACACTTTCCCCCATTTCTGGATCTGGTTGCAGAACTTTATACCTCTCTACGTGATTGGCAAGAAGTTGGGGGAGTTAGTGCCAGGATGTTTCGCCATACAGGAACATAGATATTGGACCCTGAGTATAGATCGACGGTTCTCAAAATTCAGTGTGCACCTACAGATTCAGTAGTTCTGGGTTGCGACAAGGTATCTTCTTTTATAAGCATGCAGATAATTCTGAGGCATGTAGTATTCCAACATGCTTTGAGAAACTGACTTACAGGCTTAACAGATGTCTGGTTGCTTCTGAGATGAGGAAAACAATAACAATGACAATAATCAGAAAAGTGTCTTTTCTATCAGGGCTGCACTTTCAAGTGGATCTTAGTTCAAGCTGCCTGAGCATGCATCTCCAGCCCCATGATGGCTTCAGGAGTCAGGGGCAAAACAGAGCGACATGCAGGAGTGTATGGAGCGGTACTGGGTATGGGTCGTTTTGACTACTCCAAACTTGGGGAGAATCTCAAGGTAGGCAAGAGGTAGGGCCCCAGCTGATCCTCCCTCCCCGCACCTCCCTGTCCCCTTCTCCCAGCCCTAGCCACTAGGGTACCACATATAATCTAAAGGGGTCAGTCAGATGCTCTCACATGGGAGTCTGAATCTGGAAGGAATAAAGCACATACCCAGTGTACTAGGGAGCAGGGTGGAGTAGAGATTGCAGTGGTGAATCAAAGAGTGATTGTGACCCAGGCAGCTGAGGCCCATAATGGCATCAGTGGGCAGTAAGAGGTCAGCAGAAATGGTGCTAATGGTACATCATATGTAGACTGCTTCTGGCTAGACTGTGCTTCTGTTGGCTCCCAGCAAAGCTTGGTTATGCCACATTCATACTGATTCCCTGAGTGCCCCGTATGCTGCCAACACATTTCTATAAATCTCACCCTCTGAGCTCTAGGTTGGAGAGGCAGGTTCACATCATTCAGTGAACGATTGTCTCATCTATTTCACTTTACATATGGCATTTCCATTGGTATTACGTTTTGGGAGATAATTTAATCTTTTGGGTCTCAGTTTGCTCAGGTGTAAAATTAAGAGGAAGGACTCAGTGATCTCTAAGGCACTTTGCAGTCCTCAAGATTCAATCCTGTTTAGCCTTACAATAAATGCCTTTGGATGGGAGCTATTACTGCAGAGGAAAGAGGATCAGATTTATTATCTGGCTCTTTTCTGCAGAAGTAGAAATGGAATTTAGAGAAGTGAAAGGATCAGCCTAGACATTTCAGAGGCTGCTTCCATCTCTTATAAACTAAACTTAGTGGCAGCTAAATAACCTAATAAACTCCTAAGAGGAAAAAGGATTTCCCAACTGACAGGGAAATCTCATGTCTCTGCATCTAATACCAAGCCCTGAGCCTACCAAAAAGAGGGGTGATTCCAACAGTTCTTTTTGCACAGACTACAGAACTAGCAATTCAAGAGAAAATCTACTTTTTTAGTCAAGGTAGGGCAACAAAGTGTTTTTAGACGAAACTATTTTTGACAGAGACAAATCCAAGTGAAATATGAACCAGTACCTGAGAATGAAAGGCAAGACTCTTGCAATTAAATTCTTTAGAACCATTTCAGTTCCTGGAGTTTGGGCAATAAGATAGATCTATTTGGGGCTTACTCTGTGTTCACTGCTTCTTGTCTATCTTCTACCCTCTATTAAAAAGGCCCTTGTTTAAGATGTCAGGTTATTCGGTGATTTAATATACATTCTATCAACAGCTATTGTCAAATGCTGCCTATTCACATAACTTACAGAGTCGCAAAGACTGTCACAGGGAGAGCTAAAGTGGCAACAAGATCTATGAGAAGTAAGCATAAAGTACACTTTTAAAATGGCTTTCCAATGATCCAGGTTCTCAAAGCACTGTTCATGCTGTCCTGTCCATCAAAAGCCATCAGTAGCTCCCCTCAACTTAAAGTGAAAACTCCACATTACTTTTGACACGTCGTATGATGACAGCGCCGTCTCATCCATCCATGAATTTATTCAAATAATGAACAGATAGTTATTGAGCATATATTGTGTGCTAATTGCCCAGTAATATTATTTTCCTTTAATTCCTTCTAACTGACCTCACACCCCAGCACATGGCACTTTTTCATTACCATGTTTCCCTCCACCTGAAATGGCCTCTCATTCTTTTTGTCTTCAACAATTACAATTCTTCAAGCCTTAGATCATGCCACCTACTTCATGAATCCCTCTACAATGTCCCAACTGTAATGATCAATTCTCTCTTTCCTGATGATGGTCTCATAATTGTATCATAATAAAACTGGCCATGTTCTGAGTTGTGTCATGTTTACTACTATCTATGTTTTATCTCTAAATCTGGATCACAAACTCTTGGTTTACAAAGCGAATGTGTAGTACTTGCAAATGGTTACTCACAAAATTGATTTCATTGCTAGATATCTTGAAAAATCATTTCAATTGAGACTAAGGCAAGAATTATATAAACTGTAGCATTATAACCAATTTTGTAATTTCTCTGTATACTAATTCCCTTGATGTACACAATATAGTCTTATCTTTTAATTTTTCATCTTCTATTAAAATAAAGGTGGTATTGGAACTATAAACCCAGTTCCTAAAAATTCATTTGAGAAAAGTTATGACTGCTATTCATGAAAGTAAAGATGACATATTACACTCATTGTTAAAAAGAAACACTAAAAAACAGGGTCACAGAAAACCAAGACCACACTACTTCATATTTTGTTCAAAACAAGTGTTTGAACAAACTTTAGGACCTCCCTTAAAAATTCTAATAATAATAAAAGCAAGTGACAATATTACATTAAATTCCATTTAGTATTTTACTGATATGATTCCTACTTTCCTACTATTAAGTTTTGAAAGCTACTAGGGAAAAAATTGAAATACAGCAAATATTAGTGTTTAATTGTTAATAGTTTTCTGGTTTACGAGAACAACTTACACACCATCACTGGTCTTTGCGGACCTTCAGAAATCAGTAGTAGCACTGGAAAATCCAGATAGCTCTACATTTAAAAGTGAGAAAGAATAGATCCTTTAACTATATGCCAGTTATCTGAATGTGTACTCTGAGCAGGAATCTAGAATTGATTATTAAAGGGAATTGTTTGTGAGTAAATGAAAACAGTCAATATCCCTAAAAACGAGAATGTGTACACTAGAAGAAATCATTTCAGACTCTCATAGTTTCTTTCCAGAGGATTACCAGACTGTGGATAAGAATCATGAGGCAGGTACAGCATATGAAACCTCTGACTAGGGACTGTATTGGTAGAAGTTAATAACTTGGATGGTCATATCTAAATGATCTTGAATCTGTGTCAAGCTGAGCAGGGTTGATGGTGGCCTGCCCTAAGCTTCCATCTTTGAGCCAATCTTCTTCAATGCTTTTCCTAGTGAATATGAGATATTTAGAAAATTGAAGATATCATGAAACTAGGAGGTTCAGTACACATATTGAATGATAGAATCTAGGTCTAAAAAGATTCCAAGAACTTGGAGTGAAAGGTTAGATATAATAAAATGAGATTCAAAGAGGTTAAAAGTGAAGTGCTCCCCTTGGGTCCAAGTTTATTCTTCACAAGTACCTGATAGAGTAGCAGATCTGAAAAATATAAGAGGTACATAGTTGACAGTAGGCTCAAAGACTCAACAGGGAGATATGACTGCCAACTCAACAAAATTCAACCTTAGGCGCTACCTATAGCGAGTACTGATCAGACAGCACCTCTCTGAGCACTAACTAACTAGATGGTCTACTTGGGAAGTAGATTGGCAAGTGCAACGTTGGCTGAACTTTCTTGGCCTAGAAATTTCTTAATACCAAATTGTTCCTAACTCATGACTTCTTAGGATCTGACAGAGTTCAATGAGAAGAATGAAACATATATTTGTAATTAATGATATTTGTGTTCTAATGGATAATTTAATCTATCTATATCTCATCAATCATTAGGCATACACGAAAAGAATAACTCCATTCAATTCTTCACAAATCAATCCCGCCCACGTCTATCCTGTTGCCTTCAGTTTTTGGTTCCTCACTCTAAGAAGACGAAAGATGATGTGAAACTGACATAAATACAAGAGAGAAGGTAATATTTTCATTTCATATGGACTCATATGGCTTTAACAAAAAGGGCCAATGAATAAAACTCATCACTTAACAAATTTCGCGCTAATGTAAGAATCTTCTGTCAGTTACAGCTGTCGAAGATAGACCACGTAGTTATGCAAGTTCATCATTAGAAGGCAGAAAACTATGTGTCCTTAATGTGTTAGCAAAAAGAGGTCAAACATTTGAAGGATGTTTGTTGTAGGTAGTGTTATGGGTTGAATGTTTGTGTCCCTCCCAAATTCATGTATTGAAGTCTTAACCCCAAGTGTGACGGTATTTGGAGATGGAGGCTGTCAGATGAGATCATGAGGGTGGGGTCCTCCTGATGGGATTAGCACTCCTATAAGAGGAGGAAGAGACAGGAGAACTCTGCCTCTCCACCCACACACTGAGGAAAGGCCACGTTAGGACACACTGAGAAGGCAGCTGTCTGCAACTCAGGAAGAGAGCTCTCACCAGAAAGCAACCATGCTGGCACCCTGATCTTGGACATCTAGCCTCAAGAACTGTGAGAAATAAATTTCTGTTATCCAGGTCACCCAGTCTATAGCATTTTATTACAGCAGCCTGAGCTGACTAAGATTAAGGTGACTTTTGGGCTCTCTTCTGATGACTCTATCATTTTAATATCAACAGATGCAAAAACATGCCTATTTTAACAACATGCCACTATAATTTAATTTATTTTCATCTTTGTTACTATTTCAAATGCATAATAATAATCTATCTCCATGAAATACCACTTTATAAGCTTGATTTTACTTTAACTGTTAAAAAATTTCACTGAATTCCATTTTACTAGGAATTATACGAGGTTCTAGATGAGTCCTGATAATTCTCTGACTTCACCTTGAACCAAATCCTCCTTACCCACTCCAGCCATGTTGGCCTCCTGAGCCCAAAGCCTCCTGGTACTTCTTCGGCCACTCTGAGGACTCCCCACCCAGGGCCTGAGGATGGCTATTTCCTCTGCCTGAAATGTTCTTCCCTGTATCCATAAGATCCACACTCCTCCTTCACTTTCTTCGTGTCTCTGCTCAAATATCCCCCTAGTGGAGAAGCTCTCAGAATCACCCTTTATAAAACAGACCCCTCCTCTCACCCCGACATGCTCTATCTTCCTCGCATTGCTTTATTTTTCTCTTGCCAAATGTTTTTTTTTTTTAATTCCTTTGTTTATTATCTGTCTCCTTCCACCAGAATTTAAGCTTCAAGACAGCAGCAACTTTGGTTTATTCACTGGCACCCTCAGCACCTTTATCGTCTTTAGCATACAGTAAGTATTCAAGGATCATTTGTGGAATAAATTGAGTATTTTAAAAAATTTAAAGCCAGCATGGTTGGTGCTTTGTAGAATTAAGTATTGTCTTGAAGGATAAAAAAATAGTGTCACTTCACTCAAACTCCCTATTAAGAATTTAGGCCTTGGATAAAATTCTAACACAGTAATCTGACTTTTCAGGCTAAAATGTAAATTAGGTACATTCCTTCTCCAATATTATTTATTAACAAAGGTTACAATGTCAAAGGTCTTTAAATTAGGGACACTCATTGTACAAGAGCAACAAAATAATGCTGGGTGATTCTGTGTTTCATTTACATTAAAAATAACTTTTGAATCAAATAATCCATTTTGTGAATCTCCAAATAATCACAGATCGTGTAGGGGAAAACATAAACCAAACTCTCCGCTCTAATTCACATAATGTTTACAAATAAGGAAAAACAAGATAATGGCCTATAAAGAGACTTTTGAGCTAGCTGAAAAACTAAAGAGAAAGTCATACCACAAACTATGTCGTACTTCGCTGTATTTTAAAGGCCAAGTGACTAGTGCCTGTCACTTGGCTGGCCAGGGAAGAGATCAAAGCTTGGAACTCACATGACCATGGGTCCACTCTCTCAAGAGCCCTTTTAGTGTTCTGAGCCCTCAGGACAGCCAATGGCAGACACGCTTATTTAGGTTTCTTGGTCAAGTTCACTTCTCTATTCCTCACTGGCTGCAAAGGAGTGAGCATTTCTCTGCAAATATTCAGTTCACAACCCAAAGGCTTGAAATCACAATTAAAGGCTCCCATCTCTGGGGAAATAAACCAGCAGAAGAGTCACACAGAGAGAGATTGCCAAGGAGTTAGAACTGGGGAGAAACCTGCTAACTCCAGTCCTTTTGATTCTGCTGATTTCAGTTGACACTCTGAACGCAGAGCATACTGATGATCAGTGCAGGAAGCAATACCACGTGCTGTATTGTACTGTAGAAACAGTAGACATTGTTCTGTAGGTTGTTCCATAGTGAGAAGACTTGAATAAACTTGATGAAGCCAACACCCAAACGTTCAGGCCACTTTGTCTGATTCCCAATTGCACTCTTAAACTTGATTTGAAAAGCTTATAGAGATGTGTGCTTACACGAGAGAGGGTTAAGTTGCAGACTGCTGCACTAAATCTTGCCCAGTAATGCAGTATTTTGAAACAGCATGCCCTAATAAGGAATGGGTGATATTCGCCTTCAGCTGGGTAAATTTTTCAGTGAAATCTTATGACCCTGTTGTGGAAAATCCAGACTTTCAGATTGAGTTTGAGATCCTGAACAATAAAGTCATATATTTATTGTACTAAAATCGCTTTTGTTAGGAGCGTTACACTCCAGTAAAGTAAACGCATCATCATTGCCTTTTTCACTCCACATGGTTTAAGCTGTCCCTTGAAGGACTGACAAGAAATACGACCTTGGATAACTCATAGACTACCAATTCAGGCAGCTGCTGGTCATCTCTGTGATTATATAACATGGGTGAAGAAATATAAAAATGGCAAAACCAAAACAGCTGGCCGTTGTTGTAAATGCTCCCCTAGTTAATCAGGGAGAGCCACAGTGCAGTCATCATAATTTTAACACATAAGTTTAACACCTTTCTTTACACTTCAATACCTAAACACATTCTATACACTTAAATACCTGTTGGGAACCTGAAACGTGCCAGCTTTCATTGAACTGCATGGTATTAGCAATTGTCACATTTCATTTTCCCAAATCTGTATCATGTCAAATCCTACCTCCCGCCTTGTCATACTTTTCCTCTTGCCCTGAGGAATATTTTCATGCTAGTCAATGAGTTGTATTTCGGCAGGCAGCTGACACAGCCATAGGGAATATCTTTTAGTGCTGCGCCAACCACATACCCTGGCTCCAGCCTCTAGCCTTCCTTCCCATCATGAAAAGGTCAGGGGTCATTTCTCAGACTACCAACTGCCATTTCTCCTTCTCATCACAAGGAAAGTCAAATACAGGGCATTGGGAATGTTGGAAGTTTGTAAAATACACAGAAATAAGAGCATTTGGCCTAAGGAGTTTGGAGGGGTTGGAATTTAAGAAAATCAAGAGTGAGGAAATGGAAGGCACAGCACACTGACCTGTGATTACAGTTATAACATGATTTTACCTGTGACAACATAAAAGACCCATAAAATTCCCCAGCCAATTGTCCCTAGTGGTGACACGCAGACAGAAAGGCAGGAAGAGGTTTCTGTATCTATCACTGATTGGTGTAAAAAGGTTGGTTGACTCAGCTGGGCCCAATGTATCACTATTAATATGTAATCTGCCCAACCTATTAAATTTAACAGTATTTTAAGGACCTAGTTCTTTTTTCCCTATAAGGATATAACATTGCAATCATAGATTTAGACGGATTGTGAAGGAGCTTTGCGTGTAGAGACACCAGATGTGGAATCTGATCCCATATCTATGCATTCCCATTTTCTCTCTAGTTTTAATTTAGGGTAAGGAACTTCA
The DNA here is from genome assembly GCF_041296235.1 of Equus asinus. Lineage (NCBI taxonomy): Eukaryota > Metazoa > Chordata > Mammalia > Perissodactyla > Equidae > Equus > Equus asinus. The sequence goes on from NC_091800.1 coordinate 74,438,425, forward strand.
CCTCCCAAAGCAGGGGCAGGCTGAGGTGGGAAGGCTAGTAAGAGGTCAGTCTCATGGGAAATAGTGGTTCAGCACTGACATTGTTTGGAATGGCAATAAAAAGCAGAGTAAATTTTAGTTGGTTTCATTACTATTACTTCTTAATTCCCTACAGACAAGGCAGTCTCCTGTTGCCTGAACCCAAGGACTGCTCCCACTGACCCTGCCCCCTCCCCTTAGTGGGTCCGAAAGCTGTCTCTAAGCTTCCGTCTCATCTCTAATTTGCATATGAGAATTTCAGCACCTGCCCCGACTACCTCACAGAATTGTGAAGATCAAATGTGATAAAGGTGACAAAGTGTTCTGTAACTGTCAAGCAAATTGCAGCAGTTAAGCTCTTGATTATCTCAAGGTGTGGAGCAGAGTGAATGTGACCGAAAGTTGAAACTCACCAGTGATCTTCTAACCCCATCTTTGCTCCTGGTTTAGGATCGTGCTCTACCCACAAGTGAGGAACAACGCAATGAGACTGACTAGCTTGAGAGCCATCTTCTTCATTCTCCCTGCAGTCTATAGCGTGGGCACTACTGGCATTTTGGACCCGAAAATTCTTTGCTGTGGGGGCTGTCCTCTGTGTTGCAGGATGCTGAGGAATCCCTGGCCTCCTATTAGATGCTATCATCACCCTCCCCCTGAGCTGTGACAACCAAAAGTGTCCCCAAATGTTGCCTAAAGTCCCCTGCGGGGAAAAATCACCCCATTAATAACTGCTCTAATGTCACTATTTAGGAACGAGATGGGCAAGAGGTAGAGGCCATGAAGTAAAGGAATCCAGAAATTTTTCAAAGTATTTATTTTCAAATAATTTCAAATTTGCCTTTTTTAGGCAAATGATTCTACATTTTTAAAGTGCTTATATGGGATTTAATTTGACCTTGAGTGAGAATTAGCATTCTAATATACCACTAAGTGATAGTGATACCACTAGGTTGAATATAATCACTCAGAGACAGTAATTTCTCCCATCTACTTCTCCATGTATACACTGCCATAAAGTGACGTTTCATGCATGCAGTATATAATTGGGATTTTGTGAGCCAACAGCTCTCATTGTTCCATTTTGGATTGGTCCATACATTCTAAAACATGTACATGACAGCAGTAGCAAAGAATGGCTTAGGTCAGTACGACCAACCAGTGGACTACATATTACTATGCTTCTGGCATAAACATGCCTTCTCTTAACCCCAGTCCTTTCCCTCCCTGCTCCATATTTGAGTTATAGGAAATTTGAGTTAACCAGTTAATGAAATTTGACTTGACTACTAAGATACACACACACACAAAAAGAGAAATAATTTAAAAATCCCCTGTATAAGCCAATTAAGTGCAGAACCATGTTTGGCCAAAGCTGTAAACCTATAAAACCTCTAAACAGCGTGATCCAACAACTGAAAATGTTGGCCACTGGGACCACCGCCACAGATTAGGATAATGGCAGTAAAAAGATGCTTTGTGGTCCATTCTCAAATTGTGCTAGAAGACAAGGACAGCTTCCAGTAACACCTACAGAGAAACTGCTTGACTAGGTGGAAGTTTCAGAATTGGTCTATTTTATATGTTCTACTCTTCCCCTGATAGAATCTCTGTTTGCCAGGTAAATATTTCACCCTACAGATACCTACCTAAGCTGTGGAACTGAAGATCCCATAGGAGATCAGCATATAAAACAAATCCTTTTTGTGCATATATGGAAGTCTTTTATGTCTTGAACAAATCTCTGGAGATTGTATTTCCGAGTCATGAGGCTCGGTAACTTTAAAAACAGGTCTCAATAGCCATTGATCCCCTTCTGTGTTTTTATAACAGGACCTGTACTAGCTGGCACAGTATATTTCGACTGAAGGAAGCCAATATGGGTAAGAAATAACAATATTAAGAAAAATTAATTGCAAGGGCCCACAATGTCCAGGTATGTGTATACTTCCTGATGGAGTTTGCGGCGGCAGACCCATGACTTGCTACTGTGTTTAGATGAGTGACTATGCATCCTTTTCTCTCTCTTCCTGTCTTTCTTTCTTCCAGTGCTTACTGAGGGCTTGCATGAGCCAGAAACCATGTTAGGTGTTAACGTACAGACCTGAATTAAGTCACTGGCCCTGACCTCTAGGATTTCACAGACTGTGGGAGGAAATAGGTAGACAATGGACTTTTGCAACATGTTGTTAGGGCATTATGACAGAAGTAAGCAAAAGATGCAAAATATACACAGAAGACACTGTGGGGAGAGTGTTGAACGCACCAAAAGCTGCAGAGAAGCTGAGGAATATAAGGACTCTGAGCTCAATAGTGTCTTCCCCAAGTTCATGTCCACGTGGAACTTCACAGTGTGACTTCATTTGGAAGCAGGATCTTTGCAGATTTAACTAGTTAAGTTAAAATGAGGTCATAGTGGATTAGGGTGGGCCCTAAATCCAATGATTGACTTCCTCATAAAAAGTAGAGAGGCCACATCGAGACCTAGACACACACAGAGAGGTGAATGCGGAGGCAGAGATTAAGGTGATGCCTTTATGAGCCAAGAAACATCAAGGATTGCCAGCAACCACCAGCAAGTAGGAGAGGCATGGAACAGATTCTTCCTCAGAGACTTCAGAAGGAACCAGGCCCTCCAACACCATGATTTCAGATTTCCAGCCTCCAGAACTGCGAGAGAATAAATTTTTATTGTTTTAAGCTGCCCAGTTTGTGGTAATATTTTACAGCAGACTTAGGAAAATAAGAACTAAGATGAACTTTCTCTCTAGTCATCCTGAACAGAAGTATTATCAATAAAAAGGAGGATTTCCCTGTATTATACATGACAGTCCTTATTTTATTAAGCTAGAAATGCAACTTATCAGTCTTCTGGAATTTTTATCTGTTTGTCCTCAATTTATATTGACAGGAGATAAAGTAATAGTTCTCTTGAAGTAGCCTCAAGTATGGCAGGCCTTTACTTCTCCTTTTGTTCCAAAATTTTTTCTAGCCACCCATGTGATGATGAATTAATATAGACTACGATTAATTTGCAAAGAAGCATCCTGTTCTATTGTACCTTAGAGCCATGATGTGCCACCATCACTGTGTTTGAGAATCCTCTGGGAGCTGTTTTAAATACTGATGCCAGAATGCTGGCCCCTAGAGACTCTGATTTAATTGGTCTGGTGTGATACTAGGTCATATTATTTTTTTTAGAGCTCCCCAGGGTTTCAGAAATGCAGCCTGTGTTGAAAACTACCAATATAGGGCAAAGTTTTCCTAGAAGTAGCTATGTGGAAGCAATGAATGTTAAATGATTGCCTGAAGGCACTAAATAGAAAATACAAATAAAATCAAGAATAAGCTCTAAATTTTTGTTCCTGTTTTACTAAGTCTCTGTTATAAATTCATGCAATATTTTATTTACTCCAATATGATTTCAATAAAAACTGGGGAAAGTAAAAGATTATGGATTGTGACCCAAATCAGAGAGATAGTAACATCCCATTGATTTGGGGACAGGCAGACCAAAATTTGGGGGTAGAGGGAGGGGTTCTCCCAGTGTAGGAGAAATAAGGGGGTGAGAATTTAAAGGCAATAATAAAGCCGTTATCCGCATACTACTCTTTGGGGACAAACCTCTCCAGAATAAGGAACTAAATAGAACAAAAAAATAGGCGCTTTTGTTACCAAATGTGTTCTTCTAAAAATGATTATATTGCCTTTTTTGCTACATTTTAAGCGTACATTTAAATTTAATTATCTTGTTATGCAAATGAGATACTTTTGAATACAAAATTGAGACTATATCTTAACAGCCTAAAATAGCTTTTTCATTTTCCTCTTTGACGCCCACATTTATGTTTTATTATTTACACAATTTAGAGGAAAGCACTGTAATTTCTAAAATGGACATAAAAGGAAACCATAAAAATCAACAACATGTAGACATTTTCCTGTGAAGGGGAAATCTCTAACTGCACAGAAGATAAACTAGCTGTTATTTTTAGAACCGTGCATCCTTAAAAATAATTTACTCCAAAAAGACTGAATCAGGCATAAAAAATGTGATAAATATCCACATAAAATATTCACAAAAAATGTTTTAAAAAGTACATTTATATTGAGGTTTTTATTCCTATGAATTTTCCTACATTCATGACAGTATAATAACTTACAAATGATTGAATCTGACCAGAACTTTTGTCCCAATCACTTGCTATGAACCAATGTGTGCTGACACATTCAGAATAAGTGATATTAGTAATTTCCTCATCTTTCCTACATATTTGTGTCTCCATCTCATCATAGTGCAATGTAAATATAATATCTAAATATCCAAAATATCAAGTAAGAAGCTAAAAAAACTTTTGCGGCTTAATGTAATGATTGGATAGTAAATCTGAAGTTTTAAAAAAATTTTGTTGATTTGGAGAACATAGAATTTACTGCATTTCTAGACAATCCAATCAGTAGTATCAGAAGATATGCTGCAGTGTGCGAGGAACATGATTTGGAATCAAATAATCACATAGAACTGACTATCAAGGAATTTATCAGGAAATTATACAACAAATAGTAAGAAATAGACACAGATTTAAAACCACATGAAAATTAAAACAGTGCATCAAAGGTATTTTCAAACTGTCAGTTTTATATATGTTGGGTCTATGGGATTTTGGAGGATGCTTAGCAGTGCATAAATATCCTAACATGTCTATAGTGCAGAAGATGTTTGGGTGCAAATCAGCAAGGATCTTCATTCTTCTCCGCCATGTTGAAAGACTTGAATCTCTCCAGGCTCAGCTTCAGTTGGTCATGTACTTCATGAGCAGTGTATTTAGCAATGCTCTCTCTACATGCACAATGCACAACGATGGTTTAAGAAAGCCCCAGCAAATACACTGAGGCTAATAGGACACATGATGAGAGGTTAATTTAGCATATTGCAAGGCTTTAATTATTTAATGTGGTAAATGGCCACTTTTTTCCCCCAAGTATTAAACTGAAAGAAGAGATTTCTTCTCATTATGGCTAGGCTAAAAATCAACATAAAAGCATTAGTAGATAATTACATTTATGTGGACCAATTTTACTAAGTAGTAAGGTTATTCACGCCATCAAAATGAAAACTTTGAATATGATATACAGAACTTTAGTGAAATCATATTTACTCAGAATTTTGGACTTCAGACAAACAAATGTCTGGCTTTTTACTCAATCAGGATTGTTGTAGTACTGACTATTTATTTGGTCCCCAGTGTATAGCCCAATGCTCTGATCTGTGCATTTAAAGAATGGTCTGACAGAACATTTTCACGTAAAACTCTCTAAAGTTTTCCAACTTGAGTTTTGTAGAACTCTAGGGATTCGACATATTTGGTTTTAATTTCTTTTTTTCAAAATACATTTTAACGATTTTCAAAACAAAAAGATACAAAACTTAAAGGGAACCAACTTTAAAGAAAACTCTCAGATTAAGTACTTGTACCACTTTGCCTCTGTACGTACATTGATCAAAATTATTGCTATTGAACAGATTTTTATTTGAGGCCTCCTTTGATACATTTTACAAAAATACAGTAAAAAAAATATATTCAAATACAGCAGCATTCACATTCCCAGGAAAGAAAGGGCATTGTTGGACTCGGGCATGGATTACCGTGTTCACAAGAACACTGGGGAAGCTCCCGAGGCTGGAGAGCTTATGAGAAGCCGTCAAAGAACTAAGAAACTGAAGAATGCCAGAAGAATTTTTTTAACTGCACAATCTAGAAGCTAATTCACTGTTATGTGTTAATTAATCTACCACTGTTTCATATAATTAACACAAAGTTATCTTTGAATGGAGAAGTAAAATATTTCCAACATTGCTCTATATAGATCTACATTCTGAATAGTCTGTCTTGAAACCATAGTATCAGGACAGAACTTTCCATGTAGAAGATTCTTTATGACATTTTGTGGGGGGGGGGGTCTCTCTTTATTTATTTTCTCCTTTCTCAGGATAGAAAAGGCTTTGAATTCTATAATTAATTCCCCTTTATTCCTTGTTGAAAGTGTGTAAAATGTTCTATTAATTAAATTTGAATTCTCTCTAACAGCAAGTTTAAGACAAGGAAGGAAAAAATTATAGCACATAGTGCAACCAAATAGGGTTGATTTAAAACAGATACATTAGACGACTTAATGAAGCAAAAGTAAGAAAAAAACAATCCACAAATTACTCAAGGTCAAAGACATAAATAAACTGTAGCATTAGACTGAAGCTAGAAAATACGAATTCCCTTTATTTAGGCAGATTTTTGAAAGAAGCCTGTCAGGGGAACCACTTGTAGAAGCAAAGATAATTTTTCTCCACAGAGGAGAAAAACGGGACTCAGAAGACCCCCAATTACAGACTACATATTCCTAAACAACTGATTTGGCTTAGTTATCTATAATAAGTATATTCATTGTTGGTTTCTAAATATTAAAAAAAAGAGAGAAGAGACTACTGGGTACTTCATGAAGCCATTGTCTTAGACTAAGGTTTGAAAACTATTGTACTTTAACCGGCCATTCTGTACGACTTTTGGACCAGTCTTTGCTGACTTGCTTCCTTCCATTCGTGCAGAGGCAGGTGATACCCATCAGTTTGTATCAGGGTATGTTCTACAGTTCCTTCTTCCACACCCAGAAGAGAAGGATTTTAAAACTCAGAGTAATGCTTTAAAACATGTTAGATCATAAAACTTTTAATGCAGGGAAATCCCTTCAAAATTCCTTAACCCAGTTCCTTCATTTCACAGATGAGTAATCAGACGCTTTGGGAGCGGATGATATCTGTCCAAGATCATTTAGCTAATAGGAAATCTAACCTGCAACTAATGACAAATGTATGCTCTTTCTTTCACACCAAACACTTGTGGAGACTTTTTTTGCAGGTGATGTAGGTGAACACAATTTCATAAAACTTGCAGATAAACAGAAACCGAGAGGAAGAACTAATATATTAGAGATGATCAAAGAGGAGTTCAAAAGGATGTTGGAAATTTAAAGTGATGGGAAGAATATGGCAAAATAAAATTTGATAGAAATGGACATCAAGTTCTCCTCTAAGTTGACCATACACGTGTAGACCTCGCACAATTCTGCAGTTACAGAATGGAGAATGTAAATCTTAAGGAGGGCTCATGCCAAAACGACTGATTGCCAGAAAGACTAGTTTAACTGGACCTCATTAATACAAGTGAGTGTCCACTTCGGTGAAGGCAATGGTCCTACTGAATTTGTTTTGGAGGCAGAACACTTGCGTTAATGTTCTAACTCTGTCACAATTGTGACTATTATCTAAGTATCATCTGTGATGATTTTTTAAAATGTATGTCATCCTCACTAGGTTATAAGAGGCACAGGGGTGGCATGATATTTGTTTTATTCCCACCAGTATCCCAGGATTTTGCACTGTGCCTGACATATAGCAGATACTCAATAAGTACTAGTTGAATCAATTATTAAGGTATGTGACTTATCCATTCTGAGCCTTGATTTCCTCACATGTAAAATTAAGAATCTACAGTTGTTGCTGTGTGTGTAAAATAAGGAAGTACATGGAAGTGCTTTGGAAACTCCAAAGTGCTATGCACAAATAAGCAATTACTATTGTTATAGATAAATGTCACCAATGATGCTTAAAGAAACAAACAGTTTAGCTTAGAAAAGCTAAGCTTAATGTTAGAGTTGTCTTCAAATATTTGAAGAAGTATTGTATTAAAAAGAGATTAGATTCACTTCTGTATATATCTCCAGAGGGGCAGACCAGGGGCCAATTGGCCAGGCAGATGTGCCTTAATGTAAGGATGATCTGTAATAATTAGAATGTATTCTATAGTTCTCTCTCTATCACTGGAAATCAGTTGAGACTCCAGGATTTCTCAATGTAGGGGCTTAAAGGGTAGAGCAACTTGATGGTAGAGTGGGGTAAGGGGTGAGAGATCCATCTTGCAGCAAGCTCAATTCATCCTATAGTGAGCTCAAGGTTTTATTTAGCTTTTACATGTATTTATTGTGGCCAAAGGGGTTGAAGGATACTATGTTGCTTCTGAAGTCCTGCTTACCCCAATCCCACTCCCATACCTGGCCATGCTTGCACACTGCCATTGGTGGAAATGCTTAAAGAGAGGCTAAGATGGATGATAAGGTGAATCTTGCATTGGACAAGAGAGTGGACCTTTGAACTTCACAGTCACACATCCAACCACAAGTCTCTCGATATAAGCTGGAGAAACTAAAATTTTTGAAGGTGGTGATGGATAAATGAGCTTGAAGAGGACTGGAAAGAAGAGACACAAACTCCTCTTTTTGCTCCCCTGTAGTAGAGAAAACAGAGTTTAAGCGACAATTTATATTGGCTACACCTCCTACTTTCCTAAAAAAAAAATCACTATATAAACTATATAAAATTCTACATAGGAAATAAATAACTGTATATTAATATATGAGCCTAACAGTTTGTGTATATAATGCATATACATGCAAAAAACAAACACATATAGTGCAATTACATAGCTCAGTTCTCTAATTCATGTATTTTATTTTGGCGCTTATGTAAACTTAGTTGTCAAATGCATTAACCCACAGAAAAGTCTTAGAGAGTTGACGAAACTTGAATCCACTTAGAATCTTCCTTCTCTACTAGAAAAAAAAGAGAGTATGTTTTTAGAAAAACATTTGGCCTAAAGATGATATGAGAAAGCTTTTCCCATTTAAATAGCTGCTATTTTTATAAATGGAACCAAATCAACTTCTCCATAAGGAAAAAAACACTCTTATAAGGAGCTGAGAAATTCTGAGAGGCTGGAGGAGGGAGTGGAGGAGTTACAGTTGCCAAGTGGTTTTCTCCTACATTTAAGTAACAGATCTCAGGAAAGACAAGAGATGCACTTAGATTTATTTCCTTGCACCTGTGTAGACTAGAAGCGCTAAGAGTGAAGTCTTCAGGGAGGTTGAGGATACTGGGGAAAAAGTGCGATCATGCCTAAAGGATTTCGTGGAAGTCGACAGGTAATGTAAAATGAAATTGGAAAGGCAGAGAGGCGACGTTCCCCTTGATGCCAGCATGTGCTTTCATTTGATATTAATAGCCACTGAGCCCGGGGGGACAAGCATCTTTACCCGTTACAATTATTCATTGCTACCAGTTATACACATGAGCTGGAATGCTCAGGCCGCACACACAGACTTCTCAATTAGAAACACTGTATTTCTAGGAATAATTATAAACTACATTGCGTGGCAATATTTTTCCAAGATGAAGGAAAGTTCTTGAAAGCATTATGCCACTCTTTGACGTTAAAAACCATCCCAGTCAACAGGGACTACCTTCTGAAGTTCCATTTTCTTACTCACACGACACATTTAGCAGTTCTGTTAACATAAATGGAAATTACACACAGGTATATGGAAAAGAGGTCTCTGGCTTTCATCACTCTCCATTATTATCAGGGGAAATATCAGAGGGCAGTTCTCGTTCTGCACAATTTCTCTCTCTGAGTGAAAGCTTGTTATCTAACTGCACTTGTTGGTTAATCAGTTAGAACGTGAAGATATTAAAATTTAGAACAGGGCTTGGAAAGGTAGTTGTTCTGTGAAACACCAAAATGAAAATCGCTTGGTGTTATTGCTGCCATCTTAACTTGAACCTGTAATTATTAGGATGCCTTTCTCAAGGGTAGGGTCTAGGGAGCACACAGACAATAATCAGTTTATTTTCTCCTGAAGCTTGCCATTCAGAGACTCTGTTTTCAGTTCGGGGTAATAACTGAATCCCCTCCCAATTTCTACAGATCAGTGTCAGATCTCAGCTGGCAAGAGACAGCTTTCAAGCTGATCTCTTCAAAATATAGACGGCCACAGCTTCAGATACAGTCATTGAAAGCTGGGAAGAGCTGAAGGAAATTCCGGCCACTGAACAAAAACCACACTTCAAAGCGCGTCCCCGTGTCGAGGTCTGGTCACAAGTGACATGTTCTAAAGCTCTGCTTCTGGGTACCCCACCACCTCCCGGGTAATTCCTGCACTATATGAAACCTCAAAACGTACAACACTCTTCCTATTGAAATATCTGTCCTTAGAGTCTGAAGAACAAAAGGCCAGTGACAAAACAGCAGGCTCCAAGTTCTTCCCCAATACAGCTCAAGGCTCGGGTCACTGCAAATCTTTCAGAAGGTTCCCAGGAGTCCCAGTGCTGCCTAGAGGAAGTGTGAGAGCAGCCACGGCCCTTCCCGTCCACAGACTGGCATAGAAAGCTAGCCAAGCTTGCAGAAAAAAAGTGATAAAAAGAATGAAAATAAGTACATATTGGTTCATAAGTCACCATCTCCCACAATCACTTTAATACAACAAGCTGGATCGATGATTCTGATGATCTGCAGCAGAATACAGCAAATCTCTTTAGTTCTGAAAGGAGAGTACTAACAGAGTGAACTCCGTCGTCTCTTGTCATGGTATTTGTCTTACCTTTTCATCAAACTTCTAACTTCCTGGAGCACGGCACCACTGCTCTGTACTCCTCTTCCACTGAGATTTCTCTAGATGAGAGTTAGCGGAAACCTGCTTTGTTACAAAAAGGATTTGTTCTGCACTAATGAATAAAAGAGGGATAGTCATTAAGACTGGTCATTTGTGAAGATGCCAGTTTTTGTTAGGCAGTCTTTGTAATATCATAATTGGCAAAATTCAGAAATTGATGCAAGACCTAGCATAACCATGTTACACTCCAGGGCTGTCACCAAAGAGCCAGGTTGACATCTGAATTTAACTGACACTGTTTGCTTGCTTTCAGGCTGCCTTTCTATTGTGTCTCTAACTGCAAATGAGAATGATTCCCCAGGGAAGCCTTTGGGATCGAAAATGCATAAACATCTGGGATTCAAATCTCTTTCAATTACATTAATGATCTACTATGTGCAGGAGAAAGTTTTGAGTCTAAAATAACATTAATTTAATCTCAAGGTTAGAGAGAGAGATTTAAACTTCCTCTAAACCCCAATGCCCTTTAAAACTCCAGAGGGCAAAACTCTATATGCACACTGTAATGAAATCGTGCTTTAGACATGTGAAGGAAAGCATATCCTTGAGCTACTTGGTGAGAGGAGCTGATAAATCAAATGGCTATGATTCTTGCTTCCATAAATCAGGCAAAGGAAAGTCCACGCTGCCAAATTGTTTACTTAAGAAGTGGTTGTAATATATTATTCTACCAATGGCAATTGTCCACCTACCTTAACTTAGTGTTCAAATACAGTTAAATTCTGCTAGTCCTTCCTTTGAAATCTCACTTGTATTTTTCTGATAGCCCATTGCCATCAGCTAAGCCAACCTATTGTCCACCTCTTGCCAACACCACCCACATCCTGTGAATATGGCAGCACCACTTAGAGCATGGTTCCCTTGTGTAAACAGTCCACCTATCAGAGCAAGGCTAAACCTTCATCAATTAGCCTGCTCTTGCAGCCAGTGCTCTTTTGCACCATTCCTACAGGCAACATCTTCCAAGCAGTCAGGTTGGCTTCCTTGCTGACTTGTGCATACAATATGCTTATTGACTTGTGTCTTTGCATCTAGCTATGCTGTGTCCACTGACTGGAAGGTCCTTCTCCTTCTCCCCTGCTCCCCATTATCAAAGGCTCATCATACTCAAGGCCCAGTTCAAGCTCTACTCCATCTATGAAACCTGGCTTTTTTGGCCCACAAACTCTCCCTTTCTCCATAAAATGTTTATAGACTGTATCATGGTTGTGCGCATTTGTGCACCTTTGTGAACATATGCATACTTATAGATAGATAGACATAAGTTGTAATTTCTTAAAGAAAGTGACTTCTACTTCTTTTGTTTCTTCTAAAATATCTGAGACCAATTTGTAAATTCCTCTGCCCTCATAAAATATGCCTGACAGCCAGGGACTAGTTATATTCTACTGCCAATCAACAAAAATAAATGACTAAAAAAGTCATAGAGGATATCAAAGCGTCATCTTCTCTTCTTCCCCTGGCCTCCTAATCCTGAAATACCTCCGTTCCTTATCTCATCCTTATCTTTATGTGATGTAAAGAATCCTTTCAATGGGTCAGAGACCGTAGCTGGGACCAAAAGTCCAGACAAGAAAGTCATTTGCACATGTTAACAATAATGAAAGATCCTTCCTAATCTAGAAATCAGAAAATGGTTTCATTACAGTCAAAAAAACAATAGCAAACCTGACACTCAAAGCCTCAGAGAGGTTCAATCTTTCATTGTTTTAATCTATTCCAGGGACTAATAAAACTTTCAAAGAAATACCAATTGAGGGAAAAATGTGCCTCAGCAATATTTTTAGACAAAAAAATTGTGCTTAAATTAATATTAATTCCATTTTGAAATTATTTCTTCAGTGTTTCTCATAAATATAAGAAAGACTGAACATAAAAGGCATATAAATCAATGCATTTGCCTGTATCTATTATGAAATTATAAATATTTGGAGTTTAAATCATTGATCTAAACATTCCATGGAAAACATTCTTGTCAATATTATTATTTTTATATGCTCATTTAATGTCCAATGTTAATTAGCTTATTTAATGTGCTCCAACAGTAATTTTTGATTTGACTATTACATTTATAAAAAGAAAAACTAGGGCCTTCTTTTCTAGCAAACAATAACGTTGTAGGGGAGCAATGAGATAAACTATGTGAGTTACGTGTTTCTCTGATAAAATATTTTGGGGGGCAAACTTAAAATAGTATCTCTTTATTTTCAATAAGTCTAATGCCCTGGGAAACCTCCCCACTCTGCTGTTCTATGGTAAGACATCAAAGACATAGACTTTGGAACTCGATGGATCTGAGTTCACATCTTGGCGCAGGTACTTATTAACTGAATGGTACTGGACAATTCACTTAATATCCTTGAGCATTGGTTTTGTATCTGGAATGGATAGGGTAGTGGTGGTTCAAAACCTACTATTTAAAGTTAAGATAAAGCTAAGATAAATGATTACTAGCAAGCTGTCCCAGTTGTTTGATTGATGGAATTACCACTTCCAGCTAAAGAGAAACAATTTGTAAAATGCCACAAAGTATGGAGTTGTGAAGGCATCCTTGTTTCCTTTGTTACTCTCTGTCTTTTGGAAGTCGCTGTTGTCACAGTGTCTCTGCAGCCAGAAATATTGCTGCTGATTTTGTGGTTTTCTAGCAGGCACTTGTGAAGCAGCATATGCTCTATTTTTTTTTCTAAGAAATTCTTGCAAAATTTTTTTTAAAATGGATTCGTTATGTGAATGCCAATCTACAACTTAAAGTCTTTTCTATTTTTCTTAAACAAGAAGTCAAAGTCTCTATCCTTTAACTAGTAATGACTGGTGTCTTTGTCTATATAACGAAACTGTGTGTAAAGACATATAGTGGTATTTTCTTTGTTTGAAGTAAGGTAGGAGAAAGGTGTGGTACCCTGGAAATTTGTTTTTTCTTTTTTTTAAATTCAAGCCTTCCTAAACCCTTTAAAATAGCACTTTTCCTCCCCTCCCTTCAGAGTTGGAAGGATCTTCGCTGCAGTAGAACAGAGCTCACAGTGCAGCGCCGATACATAGGCTGCGGAGCAGGAAAGAAATGAGAGGCTTAGAGGAGCCCAGTGTGGAGCTGTAAGCAGTTCTTTACCTGAAGTTAGGAACTCTACTTTTCCTCAGTGCACGTGATGTTACCCCCTTGCGCTAAAACCCCTAATGGCTTCCCATCACCCTTAGAAAATGTGAACTCCTCATTCTAGTTAGAGGACCTAAGTGATCTTACCACTGCTCTCAGTTCTGATGTCCACCCCTTGTCCATGCCACTCTGGCCCCAGGGCCTGTCTTCTTGCGGTTCTCATGTTTGCCACTGAGTGCCACGTCAGCGACCCTGCACTTGCTGTCAGATCCGCATGTCTTCTCTCCCAATCATCTCCCCAAGGTGAGCACTCTCTCTCTCTCATCTCGTTTAAATTCTTGTATCCTGTGAGTGTTGCATCTAAAATCGAGCCACTCCCACACAACTCTTATCAGTTTTTTATGCTGCTTTATTTTACTCCAAAAAGTTTATCACTGTCTGAAGTCATGTTACATATTTTCAGTTTACTTGTTTATTTTCTCTTCTTCCACTAGTCTACGAACCTCAAGAAGACTAGACTTTGCCTCTTCCTCTGATGTATCCTCAGTATCTGGAACATGTCTGATCATGACAGAAACTCCAAGACTAAATGAATAAATGAGTGAATGAGTATTATAGCTAAATAGTCAATAGTGGCCTTTTAATGTTGCATTTTCTAAGAAAGTGGGGAAGAGTCGGGAACTAGTATTTACTGACTGCGGCAGAGGCCTGGCATAGTCTCTTTATCTGCATTATCACATTTAATTTTGTATACATAAGAAAACCATTGTGGGGGATTTTTCACCCTCATTTTATAGCTGAAGGCTCAGATTTTAGAATTTAAGGAACTTGCCCAAGGGTATACACATAGCAAGTAACTGCCAGGATTTGAGTTCTGGTTTTTAGATTCCAAATTTGATAACTTTATCCCTACATGACACAGATGTAAAGCAAGTTTTAAAGAAGCTTAAGGAGCTTTACAGACTTTATTAATTTTTAGTTAAGTAGTTAATATTACAAGGGAACTCTGATTCTGAACCTGGGATGAGAGAAAAATAATTAAATGAATGTTTATAGAAGCAAAGAACCAATCCGGCAAGGGAATCAATAAAACCTAATTTCTCATTCTCCCTTGCTCTCTTTCTTTCCAATTTCTCTTGAATACGGGTATCCCTTAATATTCACTGTATGTTCTTTTCGATAGTCTTTCCTTTAGAGAACTCATTCTTTTTCATGGCTTCACAACATTAGTTGTGCATTTCTATGACAGGCCTTCCATTTGAACTCCAGCCCTGCATCCCAATATCTAGTGAACATGCTCACTTTGCATTCTAGCCATCATGTCCCCAAAATCAGTATTTCTCCATGTTTCCAACTGGCTAAATGGTTTCCAGGTCTTTTCTAGGTGGTAGAAGGAATTGAGTGTAAAAGATTAAGTTAATTTATAGTGCTTTTTTTGGGCTATCCACACGTTGCTAATATTCTAATAGTAACGCTTTGAGAATCCTACTGCCCATGCTTGAGGACACAGACCAACCACAACTTTTTACTGAAGTTTCATTATTACCTACTGTAGAACCGTACTAGACATAAAACTGATCAGTGCTTCTAAAGTGCTCCGCCACCTGGCACACTCCCTGAGTCCACGTCCAGGAGGCTGGCTGATACTATCAGCCACTGGATGTCACTCTTACTCTACACCAACTGGACAGGACTGGCTGCTAATAACCGCCTTCAATGGGCTCATTACTGGTCTGATATCCTAGTACAATGCATTGGCCCATGACTCAGACCATGTCTTTTACCCCATTTCACAGAATTATATTCAATAACTATCATGAACCATCTACTCCTGTGTTTTACCCATTTATCTACAAGAGCTGAGATTTTAAATAGGCAAAGACTTAGCTATTTGCATAAAGAGAGTTCCGTTGATTCTCATTATGAAGAGAAAAATTTTTTGCAGTAGTATGCTAGGGCTTCCATAACATAGTACCACAGACTGGGGGACTTAAACAATAGAAATTTATTTCCTCACAGTTGTGGAGGCCTGAAGTTTGTAGTGAAGGTGTTGGCAGGGTTCGTTTCTTCTGAAGCCTCTCTCCTTGGCTTGTGCGTGGCCACCTTCTCCCTGTGTCCTCACATGGTTTTCCCTCCTGTGTTCCTGAGTCCTGACCTCCTCTTTTTATAGGAATACCAGTCATATCGGATTAGGTCTCACTCTGATGACCTCATTTTAACTTCATTACTTCTTTAATGTCCCTATCTCCAGATGCAGTCACATTTGAGGTAGTGGGTCTTTTGGATGTCAACATATGAATTTTGATGGGACACAATTCAGCCCATAACACTTTTCTTTTCCCAATTTGTTTGATTCTTGGGTTTCCTCCTCTGGTTGCTATTAAACCAAATAGCATTTAAATAGGCATCTAGAAGGCTAACGGTATGCCTTTCAAGAGACTTAAAAAAAGAATCTACTATCTCCATGATGAATATATATGCCAGGAAGATCAACACTGATAGCTCAAGTCATGTTGCTATTTAATCCTGTTCCATTTGCCAATATACAATCTGTTTTGTCTTCCCAATTACACTATGTTATGTACCATCTAAAAGCCAGAATCCAAGGCTAATTCTGCTCTTTATGCTCCCAGTGAATATTCAAAACATAGAATAAACAGTGTGGAAAAACCATTGGACTATAATTCAGAAAAGAAGTCATCACCCGTGTCACTAATTAATGGTGTATCCTTCAACATGGTGTCTAAGAGTATATTATAAAACTAAGCCAATAGTACTTTCTCTACCTTTCTAATACTGCTCTAACAGAGAAAGTTAGAATCTATACGAATGTCCTTTGAAAGCCATAAAGCACTATGCAACATATTGGATAGCTATTATTATCCATTTTTGTGATCAGTATTGCATGAGTGAATGGATGACTCATTGTTTTTATATCTCAAATTTAGTTAGTTTCCCCCTCCCCTGTGTATTCCTATAATTCTCTCCACTTACCCTTATTATGCAGTTTACTATACTATATTTTAATTGTAAGTTTACTCATCTGTTCTCCCACTGGCTTATAAACCCCTGAAGAAAAGGATCACGTCTGCAAGCAGCTCTGCTTCCTCAATGCATAACCCTGTGTGGTTCTCAGTAGAAACTCTCTGTGCTTTCTGATTATTGACTGCATCTCCTCAGAGCACATCAGCCTGATTTTCATTCTGGGTAGCAAACATCCTGTCCTCTTTCCTTCCTCCTCTCCAGACAGCTCACGGCCTCCATCCATCAGCAGTGACTGTCTAGGCACACTTCCAACGCTCTTACATGGTCACCCCATAGTGTGTGGGATTGTAATTGGGTTTGGTGTTTGTTTTCACCCCACTGCTTGCTTCTGCTCACTGAGAAGATTAAATCACATGGAAATGCTTGGCTGTTTCCAATTACCTTTTTTTTTTTCTTTCTTAAATCACAAGGGCAGTTTTGCTAGCATGCAGAACATGTGGAGCGCAGGCACGCTAGTGTTGGGTGCCTCAAAGATCTGAGAAAACACCCAGCTAATTTGAGGTTGCTGAAAAGTCGGCCTTCTGATTTCCCCATCCAGGCCGCTGCTGTCAGATTAGAGCAATTAACTGATAATTAGGACTCTGAATGGGAAAATTAATTTGGGGGACTGTAATCACCGCCCTCCCTCCAGGCAATCGACACATGTGCGTAGTCCTGAGGAAAATTCTGAAATATCTCTAGTGTAATGAAAGGCGGCAGTCTTGAGATGGAATGCTTGATTAATTAACTTATTATGAACCCAAAGCATGCAGTTATCAGAGGGCCTAGCGGACTCTTTTAACGTGACTTGGACATTACATGCTTGCCTTCCTTGCTTACGTGAATGTGACCAAGTTCAAAACCAAATACAAGCAGAAGAAGATGTAGACGCTTAATTGGATTTTTTCAGAGTGCATTTTCCATGTAATTCCCTAGTTTGTGTTTGTAACATCAACCAGAAGGATTTGCTTAAGTTCTAGAAGTATCTACAGCCTCCCCTGTCCAGGGTATCTGGATATTTCTTCACCTTTTTTTTTCCCTCCAGGATGTTCCCTGATTTAAGGGAAATTCTACTCCTTCCTTGTTTTTTGTGCCTTTTTGACTATACCTTTTCTGACTCTATATATTTCTGATAAGATCTTCTTTCCCCCTATAGAATGACCCATGATTTGGTTTGCCTTTCGCCTCTCCACACACCTTCCTTTTAGGGACTTATTTACTACCACATTTTCAATCCCCATGACTCACAAATATCTCTGATTTCAGACTTTCCTACTTCTCTTCGACTGCAATGTAGTTGAACACGTCCAGGACTTTTTCCATTCATGTTTCAATAGCTAGAATTACATGTGTCTGGAATGGAGCTCTCTTCCTTAAGAAATCATTTCTCCTAATTTTTAGGCTTCCTATCATTTACATTGCTCTTCTGTATCTCCAGGCTTGTAATTCTGGAATCCATTGGGAGTTCTTTCTCCCTGCTTTGCTCTGACCCTCCACAGACACCAAGTACCAAATATTATTTTCTTTCAATTCCCAACATTACCAATTTTTCAGGTTCACAGGTGCCTTCATGCCCCAGTTTCAGATCTCCATGTTAGTCTTGTAAGACTTTGTCTTCATTTCCAATCTCAAATTGTAACTTGTGACCCACCTGAAAAACCACACTCTTTACTCTCTAACAAATCAGATCCTCTCTTCTTCAAATCTTTCACGGATTTCCCAGCCATCGTGAAATCGATTCAGGTAAGTATTCTAAACTCTTCTCTAGTCATTTGGATCACTTCAGAATTTAAAGCACCAACTATCATTCACTTGAGATTCATGTGTTCTCTAATTTTAGAAGTTTCAACTAAGATTCTAAGGATCATAGGAACTTAAGATATTATGGAAAATTGGGTTGAAAACACTAATTTTTGGCGTGAACATTGAAAGTCCTTTAGATATTATTAGTTTTCTAAGATGGAACAATAAAGAGTATATCAAATCAAAACAATGTAAGTGACATTTTATACATATCAAATTAATAATAAAAATTCTATATTAAAAGGGATTTACCATCCTTTGATCATTGAATAATTTTCAGAATTTTCTCCCCTTAGTGTTTCAATGAAATGCCTCTACTTTTGTTTTTGTCTTTATTGCAAATAATATACACCATCAGAGGCTCCCCTCCCCTGCTCTCAGCCTTCAACGTCATGTTAAATGTCATTCTGATTTTATGCCCCTTACATTTTGTCTCCTGGCCCAATCTCCTTTGTCTACTCATAACTGTCTCAGCTTATTCTCTGGATGAATGTCTGATTCTAACATTTTTGCTTAATTTTCCTTTAATTTTACTCAAATCTCATGTTTACAAAGCTTTATTATATGTTTTTAAAAGAACTTTCTTTCACTCTCTGTCATCTACTCTCCCTCTCTTGTTTTCTATTTGTAATCCAGGAGTTCTCTCCTTTGTCTAATTGTATCCAGTAGGAGTTATTGCCATAAATGTATGAGAACTAATCTGCTCCTAATTTCTAGGAAGCACAGTCAACTTCATTTGGGTGGGGTGAACTAGGATTTGGGTAGTGTTACTGACTGACTTTATTCATTTTCTTTTAAATGTCTATATTTGTTCCAGAATTAAGTGTAACTTTACCTCTAACACATGAAATACCTAAATCCCATAAGCTAGCTATATTTCTCAGGCTTTAGTGTGCCTCACTGTACCTTTTGGGGAAGTGTTTAAAGGATTACTCCTGGGTCCCACCGCAGAGATGTTGCCCTTATGCTTGAAGATAAATATTTTAAATAAGGATCCAAAGTGATTTTGATGCAACTTGACCTTGAATCATATCATGATAAACACTGATAAAGGACAGAAAAGAGCAATTAGTTATACATCTTTAGAGAATCAGCAATTCGTCATATTTGTTTTCATTATACCACCTAAATGTCCATTTGGTATGATGTTTATGCCAAAAAACTCTCTAGTTCTTTCCATTTGAAAGTACATGCTATTTTTTCTTTTGCTCAGTCAATAACCAAATGAAGTAGAGGATGGCAGTGTTGATGGAAACTACTTCCTGACTAAAACACAAGGTAGCTATTCCTGAGGGTGGCTATGATGGAGCACTAGGTGTGCAGAGAAACCCCGGGCTCATTTCTGGCTCTTTCTCTTTCTAGCTCGGTGGTCTTTGATGAACACAAAACCTCTCAAAGCTTGCTTCCCCTATAAGTGTAATATGGGAATGTCACCACTTACTTCAAAGGGTTGTTATGAGGATCAAATGAGAATGTGCTATGAACAGGAGACAAACATTAGCTGGCATTCATATTTTGGGATGTGAAGCATTGTGAGACTTAATATAGTATATGAGATGCTCTGGTCTTAAAGAATTGACAGCTTGACTCTCTTCTGATTCCTACAACCTCCCCCCAACCTTTAAATTACAATTTTTGTAAGTTAACAAATCCCATCTTATTCCTCAGGAACTCTCCAAAATACAGTAGTCTATAGAGAAGAGTTGTTCCATAAATATTGCAAGTGAGTGATTTTTACAAACATATCTACTCTTTAGTAAATATCTTCTTTTCGCTAATATTATTTTCAACCCCTTTCTCCAACACCTCTTCACCAAAAAAGGGAATATTATTAGTGAATCTATCACAACCTTTTGCAACAGCTCAAAGACAGTAGAATGGCAGAGTTCTAGAAGCCTAAGTTCCAGTCAAAGCCTTGACATTACTACCCCTCGTCCACTGTTAGTGTTAATTTTTAACACTTTCAAGGCTGGCTTCAGGTAAAGTTTATTGAAACTCGCAGTGTAAAAAGGTGTCCAAAAATTTACGATTTGTGTCCTTTGAGAAAATAGACAACTGAGTCTAACTCATCCAATTGGAAGATAAAGTTCCCTGGATGTCAAATGACAATATGGATGTGTTTATATATTGGCATTTAAAAATAAAATTAACACAGTATAGGGGCTGGCCCAGTGGTGCAGCGGTTAAGTTTGCACATTCCGCTTCAGCAGCCCCAAGGTTTGCTGGTTCAGATCCCAGGTGCAGACCTATGCACTGCTTGTCAAGCCATGCTGTGGCAGGCATCCCACATATAAAGTACAGGAAGATGGGCACAGATGTTAGCTCAGGGCCAGTCTTCTTCAGCAAAAAGGAGAGGATTGGTGGTAGATGTTAGCTCAGGGCTAATCTTCTTCCTCAAAAAATTAATTAAAAAATAAAATAAACACAGTATTAACTTTTTTTCTAGAGAATGAGTGCAATTAATTACAGCACCCAATAAATTTAAATAGGAAATATTATTTAAGCCTTATTTGGCCTTTTCTTATTTGGCCTTTGTGACAAATGAGAAAACAAACTGTAAATCAAAATGGTTACAGTAAAAATATCTGGAATTATCACAGGGAATAATATTAAAACCAGAAACCATCTTACTAACAACACAGTGTTTAAGAAGAATTCAGGTAGAATAAGTAAAAAGAAAGAAAACAGAAGAGGTGAGGGTGATACCAAGATGAACAATTACAGTGAACTGTACGCTATTCTCCTATTGTCAGATGGAATCCTTAGATCAGAGGTAAAGAGCCTCGAGTCACAAGCAGACAGCATCATCACTTTGGATCGCTGAAACAACAGGAAATAAAGTGAAGAGATTTCTGCTACAAAATGACAGCTTTTCATTTTGATGTCACTCGGGTTGACGATTGATATACAGGACACACGTCACAACTCATCACTGCCTATCTTGCAGATATGAGTCTTGGAAGTTTCCAGCAAAAAATGAAAACTCTGAACAACAGTGAAATCCTATTTCATGAGATGAGCTAAGATCAAGGTCATGTTTGTGAAGAAAAAAAATCATAGAAAATAGCTATTGATTTATGCCCCAGACTGTCATTGCAAGAGGGCTATCAAAAATCAGGCTTGTAAATCCAACATCATAAAACAAAGCTTGTGCACAAATATTTTCTTTGCCCACTTTCTTTTTTAACCAATTGAACCCACACTTAAAAATCAGGAGAACTCACATAAAATTGAGATTTCTAGCTTCTCTTGAAATCAGCAGATTTGGCAACACAAGCCCTGTGTGCCTTTGACACACAATCAGATGGAGCTGAGTAGAAACTGCCTCCTTCTGTTGCCACCACTGCCTATGGCTTCATACACCCAGACTGATTCATCCATTCACCTGCCTGAGCTCGTAGACATTTCAGTTTGAGATCCTTTGCTAAACCATAAATAAGGTTGTTTTGTGATTCATTGCCTCTGCATTTTATTATGAAAATGGTCAATTAACTGTACTTATCAGTGGGACTCTAATGTTAGTAGCTTAGTAGCTCTGTTGACCTTAGGTGATAAGGCTTCTTGCGAAGATGCACACAGATACATGGAGACAGGTAAATACCGAGGGAGAACTAGAATGCTCCCTGTGTCACACACACACACGCCCCTTGAATGTCGTATCAGCAACTCCAGCAGTTATCTCCTTGGAAATGGGTGTGGTCTGCCTCTGACCACACTCACTGTGTCCTTCTTACCACTCAATTTCTTTCCCTGCTTCACCTGCTTTTACTTTATTTGCTCTCCCTCTTCCTTCCTCTCTCTTCCCCTCCCCTCTCCATTTCCATTTCCTGCTAACAATTACTCAGGCTCTCTCTGTAAGTCTCATCACTCCTACCACTTTGAGGTCTGTCCTTTTTCTCTCTAGTTCCTGACTCTCCAGGGGAAGCATCTGCTCTGGTCAGTAGTCAAGTCTGACCAAGTATAGAATGCTCCTCTTGGGCAGAGTTGTCACAGAGGCTTTGATGAGTCCATACACGGCTGTTAGTAGCTTGGCTACCAATTCCTGGTCCCAGTCAGAAGTGACTAAGATCGATGGCCACATGGTGCAAAGCATGGCAATTTATGTACAAGGAACTGCCTCTGGCTCCTTTCTCCTAGTGCCAAATAGCATTTTTGGCCCTCAAGTTCCATCCATGTTGTCACATATGACAGGATTTCCTTCTTTCTCATGACCAAATAATATTCCATCGCGTGTGTATATATATATATATATATATATATTCCACATCTTCTTTATCCCTTCACCCATTGGTGGACACTTAGGTTGTTTCCATATCTTGACCATTGCTTGTTATTTCACTCACCAGCAAATAGTGTGGAAGTGTTCGCTGGAACGTAAAATAACAAACATAATCAGATGATCAAGTTCCTAGTGAAATCTCTACAAAATACATGGCGAGGTTGGAGGATGGGCTAGAGCCTCAACAAAAGCCAAGTGAACACATATTTATCGGTAGATGTCTAACTGAGAGAGAACACATCACACTAGCAGGCGGACCAAGCTTTGATTTCAGCCTTCACTTTTTGATGTTATGTACTGTTTTGTAAACAAATTGTACTCCATTTAAAAAACTTATTATCCAACCACAGAAAATGATGATTATCAACTTTGGGGATAAACCAAAGTGACTGTCATGAATTTCTCTGTGTGTGTGTGTGTGTGTATGTGTATTCAAACTGAGTAGAAACATGGATGTTTAAAGTCAATGAGGAAAGAATATTTTGGAAATGATGAGTCTTCAGAAAGCAAAATAATCTTTCCATTGTCTTTAAGTTGTTTCAGAAGCAGTCTTTTATTCAAAGACAGAAAATTACAAGGAAAGGCTGAATTAAGAAAATTCATAATGATTATCAGTGGATGGTAAGATTTTTTAAAATTATGAAAGTATCTGCTAAAGGCATTTCCTCTCCTTAGATAAGCTCCAGTCTGAAATTTTTTCCCTTTTGTCTTGTGCTTTGGAGAGACTTTATTTGTCTGTTTGCTTATTTTCATATTGGGTTGTTAAGGACCTCTGCATTGTCATGCAAAAAAACCCCTGACTTAAACGGCTACTTTTTTTCCAGTGGAAGAAAACAAACAAACAAATGTCAATCTCAATATATCTTGCACTATTTTCCCTAGAGTAATAATAAAAACAAAACATATTAAGAGCACGTAGTAGACAATTTATTTCCACACAGATATTCTGCCGTGATGTAAAACCAACAAATAAGAAGGTAAGAATTAGTTTCATAATTAATGATGTGTGTTCTAGAAAAGCTCTGGGATACTTCTTGGTTTCCTGGTTTTCTCAGACTCTGATCTGAAAAATATCCTGTGATAAAATAGTGTGACATTAAAATAATTCAATTGTGTTGACTCATGAACAGCTGACTTTATTGACGTAGCTCATATGACAATTTGACTAGAAAATATTAGGTGAGAAAAAAAGATCTAAACTGAATGTTTCAATAAAACTATTCCACATCTCAGATGTCTAACTGGTCTTGTTGGGGAGGAAATGGTGCTCAAAATTGAATATGCCTATAGGCCAATGAACAATCTTGCTATGGATAGGCTAGTACAAGTTTTAAATCATTCACATCTTGAAAGTTGTCATTGGTTGTGTGGGAACATAGGTTGCATTTTTCTGTGTTTAAGGGAGGGCTGTTCAGATCTGTGCCTATATAAATAACTGAATTATGCAGGGCAGAGAGGTAGGGGGGTGTGTGTGTGTGTGTGTGTGTGTGTGTGAGACTTAACGACTACATCGGTTGGAGTAAGCAGACAGAAAGTCAGAGTAACCAATGACTCCGGCGTGACATTTGTAAAATTTTGAGCTAACTTCAGTTTTGAAGTATTGTTTCCTAAGACTAGTTGCAGTATTCTGCTATTAGACAGAGGTATATAGTTAATTAGAGCATGAATCACTTGGCAGTGAGCTGATCTGAGGCAAAGATTGCCTTGCACAGACATGGTAAACACAAAATGACTATTTGCTGTGTATGACAGACTTCCAGTGAATTTTCAATTCAATGTGAGTTTACAGAATTGGCACATATCTACTCAAATCTCAGTGCTATTTCGCTTTTTCTTTAACTCAAGTCCATGGAAGGTTAGAGACATTTTTTTCTCCTGTCTGATCTTTCTCATTTCACATTCAAGCTGTTCCCTTTGATATCCCTTTTGTCTTTCAAATCTGAAGTTTCTTAGGATGTAGGAGTCCACAGGACGGAGAAGTCACCTCGATGCCTTGGTGTGACATTGATGTGATGTCTCCTACGCCTGCCTTCGTTCTTTTCCGACTCAGCTCCTGTTCCCGTGATAAACAAAGGGGGGCCCGGCCGCAGCGAAGGCAAGGGAGGCACCGAGGCAATTTGCTACAGCAAAAGATCTTTTTTCACAGTTTGGTGCTGGGAGGAAAAGATTTAGAGCAGAGAAACATGGCTTTAGGTCAAACTGAATAATATGTGGCACTGACAGAAACATTGAACACAGAAACACTGTTGGGGTGGGGGGAGAATTAATAAATATATGGTGTGTACGCATTATTCTGCTAGAGTCGTTACTTTTTCTCACTGTGCCAATTTCAGAATTTTGATTCTGTTCCACCTGGTGGACCACTTCCCACTCCCTTCCCAAAGGGAAGTATTCTTCGGCTAATAGGAAGACTACTCAAAGCAAGAAGCAAAGTGAGAGGACAGGGATACGATAAAAAATAAGAGAATGAGGCCTTTATAAAAATGCTTAAAGAGAATAATTCAAGGGGAAGAGGACACCTAAAAATGGTCTTCAGAATTGTCAACAGGAATCATTTCCCAGAAGTTACGATGGGAACTGTGCGAGGACATATATAGAACTATGCGTAAGGATATTATCAGGCTTAATATCTAGTGCAGGCAAATGAATTGCCATTTAGGTAAACTTTAAATAGAATAAATGTCTATTTTTCCGGGATGTTCTCTGCCTAGCCTTCCACAGAGACACTGAAACAGTGCCATGAAATAATAAGCTTTTATTTTAATGAATTAGTATTTTAGAGTTTGCAGATGGAAAGAGTGTCTTGAATAACAACTGAGTATCTCAAAAATCAGTATGGGCTGCACGCCAGCTGAAAATGTCTTCTGCTTTCCTATGGGACCACCCTCTCCTTTACTATTAAATGGTTTTCAAAATAATTTATAATTCAAAGACTATTTCCTCAAAAATGATTCAGAAATATAAAATGTCAAAACTAATGAGAATTGATGCCTATTGTCCAAATTTAACTGCTAAATATAATAATAATCATACTTTAGATTGTAATCATGTAGGTATATAGTATGAACAATAGCAATGTATATATTATAATAATCATAAAGTGTACCCAAACCTAAAGCGACTTATCCAATTGTTGTTCACATTTAGTGTAAAAATCTGGTCCTCAACTGTTCCTCAATTAGGACAGCAACTGATCACAATGCTTCTCTTGACCATAATGCAAAAAACGCCTCCATCTGTCAAACAGATATCTACAACACCAAAGTGAAATCAAATTTATCAACAATCTTTATATTCCATGTCTGTGCACTTTCAACTGGCATATTTTGATGAAGTAGATGGCACGATAATTTGACACAGTGCAGCTCCACAGTCTTGTGTGTGAGCTTCCGCTTCCTTCTAGAGAGGGTTGGCTACAGAGTTAGCACCTTAGGAGAGCATCTCTTACAACCACAATCGAAATACAGAACATCCTGAACCTTCACAAATATTTATTTAGTGATAAAACTGCCTGGAAGATGGACTGTTGAACTATTTTAGAAAATCTGACATAATACCCGGGCAAAATTCCCTTAAAAGGAAGGTCAAAACTGAGTATCAGTGAGTGTCTGAATGAGGGACAGTGTCTTAGTCTGTTAAGGCCACTATAAGAGAATCCCATAGACTGAGTGGCTTGTAAACAACAGATATTTATTTCTCACAGTTCTGGAGACTGGGGAGACCAAGATCAAGGCAGCAGCAGATTCAGGGTCTAGGGAGGGCCCACCTCCTGGTTCATAGACTGTCGTCGTCTTCCTGCTGTGTCCTCACATGGCAGAAGCAGCAAGGGAGCTCTCAGAAGTCTCCTTTATAAGGGCACTAAGCTCATTCATGAAAGTTCCATCGTCGTGACCCACTCACCTCAAAGTCCCCACCGCCCAATACCATCACCTTGTGTGTTAGGATTTAACATATGAATTTTGGGAGGACACAAGTATTCCATCTACAGCAGACAGATAGACAAGCTGGCTCTAAAAGAGCACACATCTGAAAGATAATTCAAATAACTCTTTTTCTGGCCTCTGTTACCATTGATGCTAAATGCATAATGCTTTTCCTCACATGACTGAGGTCCAAACAGCACACACAGTCTGAACTGAACATGAGGTCTCCATCCACAGGAAAATTACAAAGAACCATGCAGAGTCCAGACAGCAAGGAGGCCTTTGCTGTATTCGTAGCACAGAACATACACAAATTCATTAAATATTTATTGCATGTTTAATATGTGCTGAACTCAAGAGTCAACAAACTTTTTCTCTAAAGAGTCAGATAGTAAATATTTTAGACTTTGTGGGACATAAAGGCTATTTCACAACTACTTGACTCTGCTGCCGTAATATGAAAGCAGACATTGATAATCCATAAACAAATGAGTGTGGCTGTTTTCCAAGAGAACCTTATTCACAAAACCAGGGAAGATTTTGGATTTGGCCCAAGGGTCATATCTTGCAGACCCCTGCTCTAATGTATCAAAGAAATAGACGGGGTACATGATGAGATTTGGATGTTTTTGAAAGCTATCTCTGACTGACTTGTTTAGAGGGGTAATTAGAAGAGGTGAGAGCACCTTAGAAAACAGTTAAGGACTAATTTGCAACAGAGACACCAGCAAGAGAAGAGGCTGACTTGGACAGGCTACCTTGTTGATAGTGGATGTGGAGAATAGTTGATGGATTTAAGAGCTATTTAGGGTAGAATATATAGAACTTGGTAACCAATTGACTATATGATCTGGTAAATGTGTCTTTGATGGCACCCAGGCTTCTGGCATGAAGAACTGGGCAGATGTTGATGCATTTACTGAGCCAGAAAACACTGGAGGAAGTCAGGTTTGGAGCAGAAGAACATGAATTCAGTCTAACATAACACATATTCCATTTCAGATGCATATGAAGAATTGATGTGGAACTTTTGAGTAGGCAGTTGAATTAATATATAAGTTTGGAGCTCAGAAGAGAGATCTAAACTAGAAATGTAAATATAGACGCCATTGGCATTTAGATGGAAATTTCAACCATGGAAGTAGATAAGTAAGAATAAAAAGAGCCTGAGATCAAGCGGGACCACCTTATCTAAAGTTTAGCTAGAAGAGGAGCCAGCAGAAAAGCCAGAAAGGAGAGAAGAGCATAGAAGGATGTGATACTGTGGAGGTCATTAAAGTGATTTAGGCAGGGAATGAATGATCTACGTGTAAGGCTGTTGAAAGTCAAATATGATGAGCTCTTAGCAACTTGCAGTCTGTAAGGACCTTAGCTTTTTGAGTTTGAGCTGGGTAGGTGAGTAGAGACTTGAAGCCGGATTAAAGTGGGTGATGGAGTAGATACAAAGTGAGGAAATGAAAGAGAGGAAGAACTATATACAACAGTGGTAATTAAGATGGACGGCAATGCATCCTAGAGGCATTTTGGAAATCTTTTGGTGAGTAGAGGGAAGTGCGGCTAGCGTTTAGTATACAGGAGTCATGAATGCTGCGCCCCACAGTGGATGAGACGGTCACACATGACAAGAAGGAATTATTCTACATCCTATACAACTGTTCAGTGTGCCACAGGACATTCATGTAGATGAAAACCCTATTTATAAATATCTGTACTAAAATCACAGCTCCATTACACATACACACATTCACCTCTTTAGGGTGAATTGTTTTTCATTCTCTGGAATAGAATATCATTTATGATATTTCTATGTGAGCTTCTATCCTGCCTAACATAGCCCGCTAAATTCAGAAGGAGGAAGAGGCAGGGAAAATTATCAAGAAAAGAAAAATGAAGGAATGGTCCAAGAAAAAGAATAGAGGAAGAAAAGGACACCTCACGACCTTATTCTAAATTCACTCCAGACAGCACATCACTTTTAGTGGACTAGCTACTGAACACAAAATTATATATTTTTATCAGTTCCTGGGACACAACCACTACTCATTCTATTGTGATTATTGAGGAAAACTAGAATTGCATCAGCATTTTAACTTATTTCTTGAGCAAACCCATAAATGGACAAATGCCTGCACATTGATAATGTTGCTGAGCAGAATCACTTTCTGCTTTAGTACAGAAAGGTAGTGGGCTCAATAACTTCAAAACATGATTTTTCATGAAATTGGATGAAGATTGCTCACCTTAAATGTTTTCTCTGAAAGCTAAGAGCTATCAAAGCAACGAGATCCCCATACTCATGTACTACCTCCTATTAAGTAGGCTTCCTTTTGGTGCTACATGTGCATTTTTTTTGCGTCAGGCTTTGAACTAAAGCATCATTTTTCTCCTCTAGTATTTTATAATTTGGAAAAAGAATGAAAGAAGAAGAACATGCTATGGGTGGGTAACACAAGACTCAGGCTACGGAAAATAATTGCTGAGTATACCTAATTTTTAAAACTGGAAAGCTATGCTTATTTTATGTCACTTGCAAACAAAGGAGTAGATGGAAAGGAAGTGGCTGGAATCACAGATTTGAATGGGGGGGGGTTGGGAGAGATTGTCACTTGTTGCCAAGTCAGGGGGATATTTCAATTATTTTGAACTCACAATTTTGTTTTTAATAACTTTCACAATAATATATCACGGAAGTAAGAAAAATGCTAGATTCCCAGGCCCTCAGCTGGGTTTTATCTGGTCCAGTAACGATATTATTCTGCACAGTCCTGGTAGAGCCCAACAACAATTTGTGTATGGTTACCCATTCTGAATGGAGAATGTAATGGTTAAAGGTTGGAGCCATTAAAATGCTGCAAATAATGGCTAATGAGCAAGAAATCTGCTTTATGTTGTTCTCCTTCACAAGTTTAGCACTGTGCTTTGTATCTAGTAGATACAATATATGTGTATGGAATGAGTGAAATAAATCAGTGAATAAAGGTTTCCAAAAAATAAATGGCAAATAGTAACTCATAGCTCAAATGATGTGCAGTATATTATAAGTAAATAAGAGAACACCATTTATTGTAACTTACATGTATCTGTGAATCTACTAAATATCTTCCTGTCTTTCTCTGTCTCTCATTCTTATTCCTTCTGTTGTCCTTCTCTTCCTCCTTTTCTTCCATATTTCTCTGTTTCTCTGCTTCTTTACTTACCATATTTCTCCATTAATCAATTACCATTTGGAAATAAAGTAGGGATCAACTATTTTTAATCTAATAAAAGTTTTGTAATCTCATGCTTAAATTTACAAAGCTATTAATTTAACATTTTCTATATCTTCAAAAATTACAATAAGAAATTCATTTGTGTTTCCTTAATAAATTATTATTAATAAATAATTAAAAAATATTGTCTTCACCCCAAATCTAGAGAATGATACATTGGCTTTTGCCAACAGAACCAGAATGAGCTATTAGTGACAAAAATATGGCTCAGTGGTTATAATTTGACATCACTCCCTTGTTGGAAGGCATGATTCTACAATACACCTACTATTAATTGTAAATACCTACTTGGAGGTTGGTGTCCAAATGCATAAGAGATTGAACTAACTTATTACTTTAGAAATTTTTCCAGGTAAAGATTTTGAGCATATACTGAGGTTGGTGATGTCTGGAGATTAAACAGAAAAATACAAAGCTTATGTTACTTTTTAATACTTTATTATTAATATAGGGAAAAATACCCATAAAATATAGTAGGGCATGATATAATTCACAATTCCTTCTTTTCCTATATCACACGAAAACTATATTTTGGGTGCTCTGCTCATCAACTCATTTTACTCTCTTCTACTCTAATTATTTACCAGAATGTTGACAACATTTGAGTGCATGCTTTAAAACCCCCTGGAGTTCTTGACTTTTGATAAATCGGGGAATTGATCCAATGCTATTTTACTTGAGTATATGTCCTATATTAAAAGTGTGACTCTGGCGCCTATATTTTCACAACTCAGGCAAATCTTTTCACCTATTTTATATGTTTTACTGTGAAATAATATGCCAAGATGAATTGATAAAAGTGTGCTTAGTTAGAAAAATACTTGGTTTGGATCCCAGGACTTTATTTTGTTTTTTCGGAAAACATGATTAACAATCTTTAACCATGTGCCTTTTTACTGATGGCCAATAACCACCACAAAAGTCAACAGCCTCATGTCTTACTGGTAGATTCATCGCAACATACTTGGCTGTCCCAGGTGCAGACTATGAAGGACTTATAATAAAATCTAAAGATTAGGGGCTGGCCCCATGGCCGAGTGGTTAAGTTCATGGGCTCCGCTTCCATGGCCGAGGGTTTTGCCTGTTTGGATCCTAGGTGTGGGCATGGCACCAGTCCTCAGGCCATGTTGAGGCGGCTTCCCACATAGCACAACGAGAGGCACTCACAACTAGAATGTACAACTATGTACTGGGGGGCTTTGGGCAGAAGAAGAAGAAGAAAAACAAAAGGAGATTGGCAACAGACGTTAGCTCAGGTGTCAATCTCAAAAAAAAAAATCTAAAAATTACAGCAAAACTTACAATAATGAAACAGAACTTTGTCTACTCTAATTCACAATATATCAATTATCCTACAAATGAGCACAGAGGGCGGTTATCAACTGAGATGACCCAAACTGGCGAAGCTAAACAGGTAAAGAGACTCACAGAAAAGCAGCAACATCTCGTAACAATAACACACTCTGGATCTAGGGTAAAAGACCTATACAAAGTGCATGATAGACTAAAGGATTTTAATATAACAGAGCATGAAAAATTCATCCAGATCTTTCTAGAACTCTTAAGCTGTGCAGTTTCTGAAGACTGTGTAGATTAACTCTCAGCTAAATGGGTCATGGTTTTGATCGACAGCTGTTGATCTAACAAATGGGGCTGGCTATCCAATAAATTCATTTAATCCTCAAAGCAGCCCCATAAGATGTTTCATGATAATCCATAGTTTGTAGAGGAAGAGACACCCTAAGGTCACACAACTAGTTAATCAGCCAATAGATCGGCAGAGTTTGTATTTGAATCAAGAGTTTGAACTCTTAACTACTTGAGATTGTAAGTTTCTTGAAAATATGATCTACATCTCACTCATTTTTATATTCCTATGGTATTTACACATTAGTGGGCCTTTGGTCATTGTACACAATTGTATTAAGATACGATTTCAAAAATCCCACTTCATCATTACCTCCCAAATGCACATATTATAATAATCACATCTCCATCCTTCCCAAAATTCATTTCAAGTGGACAACTCCACGATTCACATTACACACTTTTCCTTGCATTAGATAAACCGCGCTTATGGGCAATCTTACAACACTGCTGCCCACGCGCTTGCGTCTCGGCCCTGTGGTTTAGAAATCTCCTGCTTGGCTAGGCTACATCACTCTCTCCTTGGCAGGAGTCAGCATCACTGCAGCCCTCTCTCATCCTGGCTCTGTTAACTCTCTGTCTTACCACCTCCTCCTCACCTTCCAAACCTCTCAGAGCTGTGGACATCACTAACAACTCTCAAACGGGCTCTTTCTTTAGGTGAGTTCACAATCCATTCCTCTAGACGTGGAGGCTTATTTTATAGTTTCCAAATATCCTGTTCTCAAATATTTCTGACATTCTTGGATTTTCAGAGAAATCTCTGAATCCTGTCCTTTTCGTGATGAGATGCTGAAGGGCAAAATTGGAAGAGCCTGGGCCATCTTCTAACTGGGTGACCTGGGGCATGACGCAATCTCTAGGAGCCTCACTTTTCATCCATAAAATCAAAGATTTGGGTTAAACATTGACACTTATCTTTTAGATATAAAGTTTTAAGGTCTCTATCATATAATTTTGTTAATGTTTGAATTATATAATGCAAGATAACAAACAAATTCCCGTTAATTTCCTAAATTGAAGGATGATATAACAAAGGGTCCCAGAGGGGCTGGCCCCGTGGCCGAGTGGTTAGGTTCGCGCGCTCCGCTGCAGGCAGCCCAGTGTTTCGTTGGTTCGAATCCTGGGCGCAGACATGGCACTGCTCATCAAGCCACGCTAAGGCAGTGTCCCACATGCCACAACTAGAAGGACCCACAACGAAGAATATACAACTATGTACCGGGGGACTTTGGGGAGAAAAAGGAAAAAATAAAATCTTTAAAAAAAAAAAAGGGTCCCAGAGACTGTCAGATCTGGTTCCAAGGATTTATCACTAATCAGTTATATTACTTCTACTAAACCACTTCAACTTTATCGAAGTTACTTACAATAAAAGCGATTAAAAGACACCCTACTTCCTTAGTAGGGCTGTTCTGTAGAAAATACATGATAGCATTCTAAATTATTTAACAAATGTTGCAGGATTGGAAACTCTTTAAATTACCACCCAAATCATCATCAGTTAATTGCTCAATTTTAGATCTTGTAGAGTTTCTAGTGCAGATGTTCTTAATCTGGGGACCACAGACTCCTAAGCAGTTAGTGAACGGAATTCAGAGGATTTGCAAACTGAAATGAGAAACAATACATCTTTATTTTTATTAGCCTGTTACTGAACTTTAGCATTTCCTTTCGTTATGAACATAAGCAGAAAACCACAGTGGTATTATCAATACCTAACATTTTGTTTTTAATAGAAATGATAGGTATTACAGGTATTTTCATATTATATGTAGTTGTTGCAGAGATCTCAAAATATTTAAGCTCATCTTAGATTTGCCACTAGATATGTTAATGTGAAAAAGCATGTATATCACTATATCATTTTTTATACTTTGAAAACTGTATTTCAATATAATTGCTTTCTTTAGCAATATTATGGACTTTTATTTTGCTCATTTCAAAAATTTTTTTACTTAGAAAGGGTCCAAAGGCTTCAACAGACTGTCAAAGGGTAAAGGTCCATGGCAAAAACATCTGTAGTTTACAGGTGAGGAGAGATGCGGTAACATCCTCACAGCAGCACATATAAGTCACAACAGGACCTCTACCGCAACCAGTCTCCTGAATGTCAGACCAGTGTCCTTGAATGTGAATGTCAGACGCCATGTCTTTTCTGTCACCATTACAATGCCCTTGGCTTTGAACCTCAACTACTACTTGGGGAATATAAAAAGAATTTCAAATTGACCCAGCATAAACAGACACAGATGTATTTAAAATGTAAAAAAAGGGTTTAGGTATTTAAGTTACATTTCCTCTAATGGAAAAGTGTAGGTAGGTAAGCTGCTTCTTCAGAACTCTGTTCTCAGAGACACTTTTTCATAAAACAATCTTAGTAGAACTTTAATGGGGAATCAGAGGAAATAAACCAACCATTGGACTTCATTTAAATGGCCGCTGAGAGCAGTACAAGGCAGTAACAAATATATTAAAGGTCAAAGGACCTAGCACTGACATAACTAAAGACTTTATTCATCAGATTCTTTGCATATCATATGCTGTAGGATGAAACTATGAATGTTTCCACTTATTTTTCTTTCTTTGAGGAAGATTAGCCATAAGCTAACATCTGTCATCAATCCTTCTCTTTTTGCTGAGGAAGACTGGCCTTGAGTTAACATCTGTGCCCCTCTTCTTCTCTACTTTATATGTGGGATGCCTGCCACAGCATGGCTTGACACGCGGTACGTAGGTCTGCACCCGGGATCTGAACAGGGGAACCCTGGGCCGCCAAAGAAAAACATGCAAACTTAACCGCTGTGCCACCGGGCTGGCCCCTCCACTTATTTTTAATGGAAGTCAAGTAACCCTTACAGACCAAGCAAGTGCAGAGACAATTAAACACTTCCTAAAAAATGTAGTCCCACACCAGAAACATTGGCATCACCTGGGAGCTGGTAGAAATGCAGAATCTCCGTTCCTACCCCAGAACCACTGAACCCCAATTGCATTTTAAGCAGATCCCCAGGTGATTCATGTACACATGAAAGCTTAGGAATATTATCCAAAGAACACTGGAGCTGGGGGGGATAAAAGGGAGAATACTTAACTGAAAAATTTTTACATGGAACTACGCAAAAGCATAGTTTTGGGGACTTAAGAAAATATATCTTCACATTTTCTAACAGCTTTATCAAAGCAGAATTTATATACCATAAAATCCACCCTTTAAGGGTATAATTTAGTGAGCTTTAATATAATTATGGTCATAATTATAGAATCATGCAATTACAGCCACAATTTAGATTTAAAACACTTGCATCATCCCCAAAATTTCCCTCATGCCTCTGCAATCCAACCTCTCTTCCACTCTTATCCCTAGATAACTACTGATCTGCTTTTGGTGGCTGCAGTTTTGTCTTTTGTAGGAATTTCGAATAAAAGGAGTCACACAATATTTAGGGTTTCTTTGGCCTTACTTTTTTTTTAAAGATTGGCCCCGAGCTAACATCTGTTGCCAATCTTTTTTCTTTCTTCTTCTCCCCAAAGCCCCCCAGTATGTAGTTGTATATTATAGTTGTAGGTCCTTCCAGTTCTGCTATGTGGGATGCCGCCCCAGCATGGCTTGATGAGCGGTGTTAGGTCTGCGCCCAGGATCTGAACCAGCGAGACCATGGGCCGCTGAAGCAGAGCGTGCAAACTTAACCACTCGGCCACGGGTCCAGCCCCTGGCCTGACTTCTTTCACCTAGCATGATGTTTTCAAAGTTCACCTATGTGCACCAGTAATATGTTCCTTTTTATTGTTGAATCACATTCTCATGTATTAATGTACTACATTTTGTTTATCCATTCACCAGTTGGTGGATACCTGGGTTGTTTCCAGTTTGGGGCTTACTATGAGTAATAATGTGATGAACATATGTATATAAGTCTTTGTGTCTCCACAATGGTTGTGACAACTATCAATCAGCAATATGATTTACAAGTAAAGTGAAAGTAACATAAATAAATAGAAGATCCAAACAGATTTATTAGTCTCCCTGACAGTTATCCTTACAATAACAATTTGTGCCAACAAAGTGGGCCTCTCCTAATGTGGAGAGAGATCCCCAAACTGTCAAGTGGAGTAAAGAATAGATATGTTGTGTACCTCTTCAAGAGGGTTAAAAGAAGATTGACTTTGCTACTAGATCTGGATGCTGATATTTGGGCTGGCGGAAAGGGGGAAAAGTGGGAGTCTACTTTAAGCAACCATGTTTGTGGGAAAATGCGGATTGGTGTGGTGAGGAGGTGAAAGGGTGGAGTGAATCATAAGTCTGGGCAACCAATGACAGATTTTTGTGAAAGGCAGTAGAGAAAAGGCACTCAGGAAATATTTTAAGATGAAAGGTAGGTTTACTAAGAGTATCGAAGTCTTAGGTCTTTAAAGAATGCCCACTGAGTGAACAATATGGTGACCCCAGAAGGCTAATCCCAGAGACTCCCCATCAGCTCATCCACGTCCACCTGGGATTCTTTCGTGAAGCTGCAGCTACCAGGGACACGACTCGAGGTACTTGAGGTTGCCTTTACCTTTATATTTTAAGAAGAATTGGAGACAAGGGAAGAACCAATTGGAGACACTTTGGTAAAAGCAGATAAATGAAGTCAAGTGAAGGACACCACATTGTTAATCGCCCCCTTCATTGATTTAAAAGGGATGTATTTGTCTGCTAGGCAGCTCACCCAGGATGCTAACCAGTTGTAGGTGGAGGAATAGGGTGATGTAGCCATTGGGGTAACAATCCCTTACATAGATTTCTCCTAAGCTCTTTCCAAGAAGGAACTAGGTGTGAGCTGGGATGAAAAAGTTTCATGTGCCTGAGTGTGCAAAAGTTAAGCATGACATGAGAAAGAAACTAAGGAGTGGAGTGCTGACAGGTGGGTGGTGGGTTATTAACAAGAGAAGGGACAAGTTCTCTTAGCTGTAGAGAATTTAGATTTACCTGAAATCTAAAGAAAGATTCAAGGTTTAAAAGTTTTATTTAACATTTACCTCTTTGACTTTTAGAACTTCTTGCTCTCTCTCCCCTACTTAATGTGGTACAAGAGAGAGATTAAAAATTCACCTAAAGGGGAAATGATATAACTGACTAACAAATAACCTAATATCAATTTATTCCTAAAATATAATAACCTGGGTCACCATCGTGGTCTAAATCATTTATTAAAACCAAATTATGTAAAAAGCCTTACAGCTACAGAGATCTGAAAAAAATTACAAAGTATGTACAGTAGTTTGACTGGAAAAAAAATTCAGTTTATCTCAGCACGATTTTTGCATATTTTAATAAAGAAAAATATGCTATTTTTGTGCTTCACTATTTTTTATGCCCTTATGCATAAGTGTCATTCTATTGTATAGATGTCTGACTACAAAACTCTACATTAAAACATAGATAAATCCAATATATAATTTATATTTATTTGCATCAGCAAATAAGAGTAATACATACTTATATACAGCAAGTATGCTTTAAAATCATCCTATTCCTACAAGATAAACACTGCTCACAGTGGGGAGAATTTCTCTGTTGTAATGTTAAGCATAATTGTTACTTTGCTAAACTCAACTTCTTTATCAGTTTTGAGTAAATGGACAGGTTTTAAAAACTATGTAAAATCATTTTATCCTGTTTCAAAAGAAAGATGTTTAAAGCCACCTCTCACTTGCCTCTTCCTCTCGTCTTTAAAGAATTTTGTAAGAAGACAAACAGAAAATAAGAAAATTTTTTTAAAAGTAAGAAAATTCTTATTGTTCTGAAAACTTAAGAAAGTCGCTATTTCCCAAAATGTACGTGAGTTAATCTATGGTTATAATCTTCTCTCAGGATCACAGGGCCTGGTTTCTCAGTGAGCATCTGGAATATTGGCAACGTTCAGGCCACGCTCACTTCATTTAATAATCCAGTTTCACCTCCCTCCCCCACCTCGTTTTTCTGGTTCTTTCCTTCAATAACTGGATGTGAAGTTTTTCTTCCAACTAATTAATAAAGGGAGCTTTGAAGTGTCCAAAACATAAAGAAATAAAGAACAAACACTAAATAAATCTTAAATACAAAATTTTCTCTAAAATGTAGAAACCGGTTACTTATCTTCTACGCATGAAAAAATGACATATTATTCAGAAGAGGAAGGCACAACCAAGCCATGCTCTTTCCTCCTGTCTGTTACATCTGCAGGTACACAATTGCATCATTACGAATGCTATTATTTGGTTTGAAAGTGTCTTCTTTGAAGAGGCACTTAAATTAATCTTCTGTTTTTCATTTTAATTATTTTTTTTCCCCTTTTATTGGCAAGGAATAGGAGAAATAAGAGGTTAAATTTAGCCTCTGAAGTTCTGGGTATGCTCGCCTTTCTCCCTGTAAACTTAATCGGCATCATGGATGCCATCAGGATCCAGCTGCTGCATGAACATGAGTTTATATAAAACAGAGAAAATGAATAAAATTTACCTAGCAAACGTAATAGTCTGAGAAACTTCTTTACTCTTTGGTCTCATAGAGGATTGGCAGCTATGGTCTTGGTGATTAAAAAAAAAAAAGGAGAGAGAGAGAGAACTAGAGATTGTAAAAATATTAGTTACTATGCACAAATGTATGCAACATAGATGATCTAAACAAATTGTAGGTCATCTTCACCATTCTTCACTCACTTGCTCATTCATTCACTCAGTCAAGACACATTTATTGAGGTGCTCCTTATACATTAGGAACTGTATGCAAGGCTCTTAGAAAGCCAAGGTGACTAAGACACAAAGCATAATTTGAAAATGCTCTTGTTTTCAGCTTCTAACCAAGGTCTTTGTCTTGGGAAAAATATCCACTGACACATGAAACCTTCAAAAGCTCAATGAAGCTTGAATCTGCTAAGAATATTGTGTGTCAGACTGTCAGGAGTGAAAGATTAGGTTTTGCTTCTTTTGTTATTTTCTTAAAACTTCCTTAGATGGAAACATCCCTGGAAAAAAACCAAATTCAGCAACTCTAAGAAATCATTCCCAACCAAACTACTCATTTCTCTGTAAGCTTTGGCTCTTCCAAAGGACTTGAGCTTGGATGCCTGCCAAAGCAGGTTGTCCCTCTCCTATACAGGATATTTTGGATAATACACTCCATCCTAGCTTTTGTTAACCTTCCAGCTTTCTTATATTGGTGAAAGGCCATTGAAAAAGATATACTATATGTGTGCTACGGTCAACTCAAGTAAGACTGAAACCAATGGGGAGTCCCTGCCACAACTGTAAGACTAATTTGAAATTCTCTTGGCTTCTTTTGGGTATAACAACTATACCCTCGAGTGTTTGGATGGTTTGGAGAGTTTTATCAATGCTTATGAATAGGTATCTTAGGCAAAATTACACTCCACCAATAATATTGCCCCATAAATTATATTTTAACCATTTCAGAACAGTTTATAAGCTTCCAGAGAATAACAACTTAATCAACTTAAGATGAACAAAGGTCTATTTTACCAAACTACAGCATAAACCTGTAAAACGCAATGATCCCTATGTAGAGCTAAGCCTATCTGATTTATTTTCATGAATAGGATTTCCAGTCTACCTGTCTTTCCCAACCTCGGCTTGTCTAGACATTACCCATCTATTACTCAAGTTCAAAAATAACTTTTTCATTCATTTCCTCAGCTCCCTTCCCCTGAGGCTTACCCCCCAGGTTGTCTTGAGCAGTTATCAATTTTAAAAAACCAAAAAAAAAAAAAAATAGCAGCCATTTGTTGAGCACTTACCTTACTCCAAGGTTTTTGTAGACATTTATTCCTCATAATAAGCCTATATGGTAGGGAGAATTTATCCCAAAGTGAGATGAGAGGAAACCAAAGCTCAGAGAGTTTAAGGAACTCATCCAGTACCACAGAATTATTACATTAATAAAGGTGTTAAATTAATTGGTGATAAATTAAATTGTTTAGAGAAAGGCAACAACAAAAGAGGGGGGAAAGACGACAGAAAGAGAAGCAGCCAAGATCCTTCCTTAATAAGCAGTTATTTTTCTTATGAAAAAGCAAATAGACTCAATTGAAAGACCCAGAAGGTGGCACGGATTAGCCCAGAGGGCCCTCATGAGAGCCATGGGTAGCACTGGAAAGGCTGTGTTAAAATTGGGTCCAAGGACTTGGGGTGAAGAGGACAGAAATCCATGTTTTAGTAAAGAAATAACTGTATTCCTATCATTATATTCCACCTATCAATAACTTAAAAGTTAACCTATATTGCAGATAAATAGGAACGGAATAATATGGTATAATTCCACTACTTAAAATGAGAAAGCGAAATTGAATCTTTGAAGTAATAGCTGCATTACCAATCTTCTGCTTAATTTTAATTCAAGCATCAAAAATGATGCAGCCATCTGCACCTTTTCGAGTACTGCCTCCCGTTCATTCCTGAAACCATCAAAATACAAACTTTTAGATTTTTGTGAAGGTACATGATAGATCAACCACAGGTCTTATGATAAAAGAGAAAACACACCTTTACATCTTCTATCTTAGGACTTGAAATCTTCCCTTTCGTAGACATTCACTCCCCTCCTCCCATGTATGTGACTGACAGCTGTGCAGGGGCACAGCCCGTGTAATTAGAAAAAGGAGAGTACCTGAGCCTCAACTCTACACTCATCATTTTTGTCATCTAAGATCCACAAGGTTTTGGCAAATCAGCTTTTCCTAGTTAGTTCTTGGCTGACAGCAGGTGAAAAGATTTAAGATGAGAATTAATTACACCGATAAAAAGCTACCAAGGGACGTGCCAGTGAGAGATTCTCATTGGTCCCAAAGGATAGAAAATGTCAAAGAAAAAGCAACAGCAATATACCAATGAATGGATATCTCTGAGGCTTGACAAAACACTATATCAATAAAAGGCATGTGTTCTCTAATGAGATTGTGTAACAAAAGAAAAGTAACAGCACCACTTTTTAGCAGATATACTATTTAAAACAGCAAGGTTACTTTGTATATAGCACCAATGGTGAATCTTTGAGTCCTATATAGTTTTAATATTTTTGCTACTAAAAATGAGGGAAAATGGATTAAAATAAAGTAAGCATTGATTAAAAACAAAGTTAAAATTGTAAGATAGGACCAAAGTTAACATATCCAAAGGGAAGGGGAAGGCTTCACATTGAATTTGTGCTTCTGAGTTGAACTATTACAGCAAAGTCATAGCTAACACTTAAGAAGAAAAGTTAAATTTGAATTTTGAAAAACAATACTGTGTTTCCCATACCAAAAGCTTATCAAAATATAGTCATGTCATTTTTTTTCCCCTTAAGTGGGGAATGTCTCAGTGGCAATGCGAGGGTGATTGTGAAAAGGAACATTGAAAGTGCTTTCAAGGCCATGTTTACACCCTTTTTTTTGTCTACTGAGGTATAAATTACATACATTAAAGCATCCAAACATTAAGCTTAGAACAGTTACATTATACACACACACACACACATACACACACACACACATACAAACATATATACACACACAGATACCAGATGAAGATATAAAGCCTTTTTAGCACATCAGTAGACTCACTTGTGTCCCCTCCTCATCAATAATCTCTCCCCAAAGGTAACCACCATTCTGACCTTTATCATCAAAGACTAGATTTGCTTGTTTTGAATTCCATATATATTGAATCATTCAGCATGCACCTGTTAGTGTCTGCTTTCTTTTGCTCCTTATTGTGTCTCTGCGACCCATCCATATTCTAGTATGTTTAGTTTCTGTAATATGAATATATTGCAATTTATTTATCCATTCTACTGTTGATGGAAATTTAGGTTGTTCCAGTTTGAGGCTATTATTAATAACACCGCCATTAACATTCGCATACATGTCTTTTTAGTCAGAAAAAACACTCATTTCTCTTGGCTATATACCCAGGTGTGGAACTGCTATTCTTTAAGATGTATGCATGTTTAACATTAATAGATCTTGTCAAAAACTTTTCCTAAATGGTTGGGCCAATTGGCATCCCAGGACCTATATATGAAAGTGGATTTGTGTCGTTGTTGTTGTTCTACATCATTGACAACACTAGGTATTCTCATTTTAATTTTAGCCATTCAGATCAGAGCCTAGGGGCATCATTTTCTCATCTTAATTTACATTTTTCTGATGAGTAATGATGTTGAGAACATTTTTATAAGCTTATTGGCTATTCAGATATCTTGTTTTGTGAAATACTATTCACTTCATTTGCCTGTTT
Organism: Equus asinus; assembly: GCF_041296235.1. Lineage (NCBI taxonomy): Eukaryota > Metazoa > Chordata > Mammalia > Perissodactyla > Equidae > Equus > Equus asinus. Next base: position 74,480,290 of record NC_091800.1, read on the forward strand.
TTAAGTAAAAGATATCATCTTTACAAATAGATTTTATACAGCATTAAAAAATGTTCTTTATATTTAAAATGGATGTGGCTTAGTATTGATGAGAAAACAGTTACCAGAGCTAATATAAACATTAACAAATATTCGACTCAATTAATTAAGGATAATAAAATGTTATATCAACCTCCTACTGTTCTACCAATTTGGGATTCCAAATAAAATGTGTTTTTATATTGATATTTCAAACTACATTGTATAATTCTTATTAATAGCCATCTAAGACTTCTTTTTTATAAACTCTCTTATAAGTGCTTTCTATACTTTTTTAAACTCCAGAAAGAGTAAATCTCTTGATAAGATATAGATGAAAAATATCTGTGAAAGTATGAATTGAAATTCATTATTCCAATTATTTTTGTGTAGTTTATTTATAAAGAAAAGTTGGACAATAGAAACAGTATGTTTCATCCTGGGTTTTTTAATAAATCAGATTGTCTGTGAGTTTAAGACAATTCATGGTAGTAATCATCATTATGAAATATGAAAATAACCACTGCTCACTTAGTTGCAGTAAAATCAAGGCACAATGGTTCACATTAGTTTCATTAATTAAATCAAGCCAATATAGATCTTTACTACTATGAGATACTTTTAACTGCTTGGAGACATTAACCTGAATCATTATAGGTGAATTTAAGCAAATCTGGCTAATTATTAAAAACCATGTGGCACCATAGTAGGCTCACTCTAGGAATGTCAAGATATAGACTTAAGTGCCACATCTGAATTATTACAAAACCTACTCCTTTATTCTCCCATCCCAAGTTTTACTCATTCAAATAAATCATTTATATATCACAAATAAAATACATTACATATATATTTGATATATGTGCATTATTCTGAATATTTTTAAAAGTATAAAAGCCATGATGAGATGATTTGCAATTGTTTTAATGCAGTAGTTGCACTACCTACTACATGTTAATTTGCAAAGGTCAATGTGTCCAAAATGCCAATAGTTTTGCTTCTACCCGGCTGACTCAAGCACAGCATAGTAAACCATTTCCATAAGACTGACTTGAAAGCTACTCATTGAGAATTGAATATCCTCAGTGGATCCTCCAAATCATTTAAAATGCACATACTCATCCCTGGTAACTGTTTCTGTCACTATATAACACCTATTAACTGCTGACAAATCCCTAGAACTGTCTCAAAGACTTTAAAATAAAGCAGTTTTGTTTGTTTGGGGCTTTTTCTGGCAAGGAGATGAGAGAAAGTAAGCCTCACATTAATTGTTTCTGAGTTCACCTGGTAATCAGTGTTATCATGGTTTCCCTAGTGAAAACTGAGAGGACATCCAGTATCCTTAGTATTCAGCACAGTGCAATGAGCTCCACACAGCCACATGGCCAACACTGATTTTTAGGTTAGATCCATAACAACCATGCTATCCTGAATAGATGGGTACAATCCATGGACTAATTCAATTCCTTATATGCTCTAATTTTATTCTAATTATGCTTGCTGGGTTGAGATAAAAATATCTCTGGCTTTAAAAAAGAAGGAACACATCTTTAAATCATCTACTGATTTGCTTTTGTTGCGTTTATTTTTATATACACACTCAGGAAAGGAAAGCAGAGAGTGGAGCTCCACCCTAATCTCTCGCACCTTCCCTGTCTTCTCATTAGAAACTCATTACCAGCGTCACACCAGGCAATAGAAACTCCTGATGGCAAATGAAGTCAAGGTCATGGGAACTCATCTGTGGTCTATGACCTTCAGGCTCTACAATGCTGTGTTCCTGATGCTTCCAAAGTTAGATCTTTGCTATTATCCCTGGGCTGAGACATGGATCTAATTGCAGGTGAGCATTGACATCCAGGAAAAAAGCAGAATCAAGGAATAATATTATTCCCAACCAAAAGTCTTTACAGAAAGCACACGTAAAGTAAGTTGAAAAAGGAACTAGTTAGCTCACAGCCAGCCTGGCTATTATACATCCCTGTGGCAGAAGCACTTTTAAAATACAGGTGTCAAGGAGCAGGAAGATGTCAGCTTTGACTGAATCTGTGTGAAATCAGTTCCATGCAATATCATAAGGTGTTATCACAGGGTTCTCCTACATTCCATTTACCAAAAAATGTCAACTGCACTAAGAGAAAGAATAGAAATTATATAATTACAAATAGTGAAAGCCTGAAAACAAGTTTTAATAGTGGTTTAAATGGTAGTGAATTACATTTCTCTTGCACCAATTAAGAGTATATTAGCCAGCCAGCATTGCCAAACATTCTTCAAAGTAGACACCAGGATCTTTTGGGGTTGGAAGAATTCCAGAAATAACTGCCTTGGCTGAATAACCCCGTCACTGACACACAGTAGACTTTAGATCCTCTACAGAATAAGATTTCAAAAACTGTTAACATTCAGTTAACTTCTATGAGGCAAAATTTTTAGTGCATTATCTTATTTAATCCTTAAAACAAATATATGAAGTAAGATCTTTATCTCCATTTTGCAGATATTTTAAATGAGGCTCAAAATAGTTAAGTCGTGTTTCAACAGTCTTTAAATTTAATAAGTACTATGGCTTAGAATCAAACCAGGCCTATAGACTTCAAAAGCTTTGTCTTTTTCATTGTAGCACAAGATGCTGGATGAGAACAGGTGGTCCTTATTGTCACCTCTTGCTCCCTGGGAGATCTTAGGCAAGCTACTGAGTCTCCTTGAGCATTAGTTCTCTTCCATGTAAAGTTTCTGTCATAAGGACCATTCCTGCCTACTGCATAGAGTTATGGTGCCTAAAATAAAATAATGGCTGTAGTTGAACCCCGAGAGAGCAAATCGAGCTATATAGAGATACAGTATCACCTTTTAATTTCTCCTTCACATCATTATCATCATCATTATAATCATTTGGAAAGGGCTCTTGTAAGTGTCTAGGGATTTGGGAGGAGGCAGCAGTAAGACAGAAGCTGCTATAATGAAGGATAGAAGGGGAAGAGGAGCAGAGATGTTATGTCAGCAGCATGAACTAAAGGTTAATGACCCAGCATTTGCCAGGTACCCTGGGAAGTGCAGGTCCCCGATGGGCCTGAATTTTACAGCTGCAGCAAGTGATTCCATCATGAGACAGAGGCCTCAGTTCAGGAGACAATTCAGTTCTTGGTTGTAGATGGGTTAAGAGACAAATTAATAAGTGGTTAAAAACATTAGAAACAGACCACCTGAGTTTGAATCCCTCCCCCACCACTTCCTAACTTTTGACCCTGGGCCAGTTGCTTCCACTCTCTGTGACTCATTTTCCTGATTTATGAAGTCGGAACAAAACAGTTGCCAACAGTTATGTATTAGCACTGTGACATAAACGTGGGGACTTGAAACAACACAAATTTATGTTATGGTTTTGCAGTTTAGAAGTCTGACAAGGGTCTCTGGCTAAAAGCAAGGCCTTGGCAGGGCCATTTTCCTTTCTGGAGCCTCGAGAGGAGAATCTGTCTTCCTGCTTCTTCCAGCTTCTAGAGGCTGCCTGCACTCCTTGTCTTGGGGCTCCATCTTCAAAGTCGGTACTTGCCGTCGAGTCCTCATCACGTCACATCACACTGCCCTCCTCTTCTGCCTCTCCCTTCCACTTTCAAGGATTCTTGTGATTATATTTATTCCACTTGGATAATCCAGGATAATCTCATCTCACAGTCCTTCAACACATACACTATGTCTCTTTTGCCAGGTAAGGTAACATAGTCACAGGTTTGGGGAACTGGAATGTGGACTTCTTGGGAGGGGGCATTATTCTGCCTACCCCAGTATCTCATATGGTTTTGTGAGAATTAAATGAGATAATATATGTCAGACACTTAGAAGAGAGCTAGACACATAGTAAGTGCTATATATTAGTTACTATTGAATATATATATTATATATTCAATTATATATATATATTATATATTCAATTATATATATATATATTAGTTACTATTGAATTCTCGCCAGAGAAAGTTATAGGATATTCATTTAATTGCATCTTTTATAGGATGCTTCCTGAATATTTCCTGTTGTAGAAAACCCAGGCTTATTAAAGGAAGAACCAGGATTCACAGACACCGCCATCCACATACAGGAAGATTCTGCAGGTCCAAGACCAACCTGACATCCTAGGCCATTGAAAAGTGGATTCCCCCAGGAGACATAAAATGACTTCGGTGTCCCAAGAATTTTCTGGGTTTAGGAATTCATTCATTCATTTACTCATTTAATAAGCATTTCTTTCTTTAGGTATTGAGATCTTTGCCTCAATTCACCTGTTAATGAGCTAGAAAGTTGGAGGATCAATTCCTGGATTAAAATAAGGCCAACTATCAATTCATCTGCTGCCAAACTCTAATAGGCAGGCTGGTCTGCACAAGAGTAAAATCTGTGGGGTTATGGAGAAACAGGCAGCACTTCAGTGCTGCCAGAGAAGGCTTGTAGAAATTACTCGTGCAATGTTGGGCATGACAGTGTTTGATCCGGCAATACAGTAAGCTGAGTAATGGCCATCAAAGATACCAGGTCCTAATCCGTGGAACCTATAAATGTCACTTTATAAGGAAAAATGAACTTTGTAGAGGTGATTAAATTAAGGATCTCAACATGGGGAGATCCTTATCTGTCTCAATACATGTTTCCTTGTAAGACAGAGGCAGAGTGAGACATGACACACACAGAAAAGGAGAGGGCAATGTGACCATGGAGGCAGGGAGTGAAGGGATGTGGCTACAGGTCAAGAGATGCTGGCAACTTCCAGAAGCCAGAGGAGGCAAGGAACGAATTCTTTTCTAGACCCTTTGGAGGGAGTGTGGCCCTGTGAACACACTGATTTTTGGCTCATTGAAACTGATATGAGACTTCTGGCATCCAGAACTGTGAGAGAATAAATGTCTGTTGTTTTAAACCACCACGTTTGTCATAATTTTATGCAACAGCCGCAGAAAACTAACACGGGCAGTATTGATCAGATGGGGAATTTAAAAGTTTACAGGGAAGGGAAGTCATGAAATGTAGGAATAAGGGGGTTGAGTTAGCCACTTCTGAAGAAATTTTACAGATCAGCTGGACTTTGTAGAGGAAACGACGAAACAAAAGAGAAAGTAGGATGAACTACAGAATGGTTGGCATCTTTTAACCATGAAAATTAAGGGAACTGAGAACAGAGTGGAAGTAAAAGCGAGTAGACTTAAAGTAAGAGCCGAGACAAATACTACCTTCCTCCAAACGGGACCACTGCTCCATGCGAATGATGTTATGGAGAGAAAAAGTGCATGCACTTTGAAATAAACATAATTAGACAGGGAGCCACAGAGCTCCTAAGGGAAGGTTGTAGGAGTAGTGTAGGATGCATGTATATCACAAAAATTAAGATAAAAAAGAAAGATTGGAGTTATTCATAAAAGGCTTTGGAATCTACACGCTTATAAAGAACTTCTCAACGTTGCTGTTCTCCTGTGGTTTTCTCATATATTCTGGTCAATTCTGTGTAAGTAAATGAATTATTACTTTGCTTGATCTCGTTGGCACCACTGCCAGAAAGGAACCACAGACCAGGAAAGCAGCCGCTCACTGTCCTGGGAGTAGAGGTCCAGCCTGGTAAACTGGGTTCACCGTCTTGGAAGTAGGGTCCAGCCTGGTAACCCAAGTTCACTGTGCTGGGAGTCGGGGCTCAGCCTGGTAACCTGGGTTCACCATCCTGTGAGGAGGGGTCCAGTCTAGTAACTCTATCCTTGCTACCACTCAAGATGGTCGCTTTAGGCCAGTTTGGGAAGGAGGCAGAATCCTTCCATGAAGGACACAGACCCTTCTTACACCTTTCCAAATAGGCATGGCATTCAAAGCTTATTTGTTTTTAAAGTATAAATGCAGACATGATTCTAAACTATTTTCATAGAAAAATATTTTTCAGAATGGAAAGCTTTTGTGTAGTAAAAAGATAGATATTTAGCAAGTCCACCACTCTTTTATACATACTTCTCTTTTTAACTTGTGAGGGAAAAGAAGCAGGATTCCTATTAAGAGGCACTTTCAACTATATTGATTGAGTAGTTACTACAGGCATAAACTAATCAATGTTTAGGGGCACAGAGATGAGGAAGTAGGGTTCTCGTTCTCCAGAAAAAAGTATGGTCTATAAGTTTAATTTATAACAAGAAGACTTGAAGTCAGTCTCTTGCAAGTTGTTCAAAGACATGAAATGCTTGCATTTTTCAAAGGATTATATAGAAATATTTCTATATATATGTATATATGTTATATATGTATATTCATAATAATAAATATATTCATAATATATTCATAATAAATATATATATGTGAATAATAATGTGTTGTATATATATATATATAGGAAACCATAGACTATTTGCTTTATGTTGGCTAGGCTGCACACAGTTTAAATCTGTAAGTAATTAATCATTTCCACTGGTTTAATTACAATTCAGCATCTTGCCAATTGCCATTAAAATTCAAAGCCTGTTGTGTCTTGTTGCTTAATTGTAGACTTGGGTTGACTAAACTTATGCTGAATGTAGAGGTTAGCAAACCCCCTAAGCTAGTGAATGCACTTTGTTATATCCTGACATAAATCCAAGAAACTTAATGGAATGTTCTACCCAAACAAGATTGTAGTTCTAATTTATACATAGTGCTATTCAAAAGAGAACACCATAGCTACTTTATTTCTCAAACCAATAATATAGTCCCCTAGTGATCAAACAATTACCTCCAAGTGAAAGTATGACATAGACTGAAAGACATAAATAGTCAAACTTGAACTGAAATTCTAAAGTATTCTTAGCAAGTTTTGATCTGTAAGTAGCACATCTTTATTTGATACACATTCTCTCTGATTTTGCAAAATTCATTGATTCTGTTTAGCAACGGCCTGTTATCCTATCATAGTGTTGATCTCCAAGTGCTTTCCACATTTGTATCAAAGCATTGCCATAATGTAAACTTCTGAGAATGTGGGTACCTTGAAGATGTCTCCTTTTACAAACAAAATCAGACATTCCAAATCAAACATAAGCAAAGAGATGGCAAATATGTGGTGGTCGAAGGCTATAGATAGGCACTACCTGAAAAAAAGATACCGGCTTTTCATTAATTCAGCATTGATTCATTAAATGAAGTCAAAAAGTTTTTCCAAGACCCACTTATATGTACTAAGTGGCAGGTGGTATGTGTTATTATTTTCAGTGATAACATAAGAATACTGAGTAGCATTTATTATAAAGTAGGAGATCAAAGAAAGATCTGGGAAAAGAACCGAGTACTTTTAAATCTCCATTCTCAACAGAACCACCACGTGGAATGTACTTCTTCCTTTCCATTACAGACAATTCAAAACAATACAGGACTGGAAATGTGTTATAGAAGGAAGTTAGCCACTCAAAACCTCTAGACGTCACTGATGATAAGATGCAAATAAATGTATAAGAATGTGAGTCCATAATTTTACCAGCACAAGAGTAACATATGAGGAATGTGTTAGGGACCTAAATATACCAGTTAAGATGTCCTGGTAGCATAATTTTCTTGCTAATCTTGATCAAGCCAAAGTAAATCTGTAAAATTCCTGTAAATAGTACTCATATACAAACCTTACGTGGACTAAACAGAAAATATTTGTTGCTGGTTCCAGAGGGAGAATCAAAGTTTATAATGGCATACAGACATTTGGAAGCGTGAGAAAGAATTTTGTTAATTGTGACAAATAATTGTGTTTGAAATTTATGATAAATCTATATTCAGCTTCTTTTATTTTTTCAAAATAAGAAAGCTTCAAATGTGCTCTTTAGACTGACGCATTGGCATTGGCTATAAACTTTCCTGAAGATAAAGCAATAGTGTTGCTTCCACTCAGTCTTCCTAGGAGTGTGTTCGTGTGTGATTTATTTTTTATTTTTCAATATTTTCAATATTTAAACAAATTACTTCCAAATTAACTTAGCCAGATCAATTTAGATAATAGACTTTTTGACTCCAAGAGAATCATAAAGCATTGAAACACCAAATACGACAACATAGAGATAAATTAAAGTTTTCCTAGCTTACAAAAAAAGAAGGATAGAACTAGATAAACACTATGAAAGGAGTAAAAAAATATTCTTCCAGCATGTCATAAACCAGCTGCATTGGCAATAAACTTCACAACTTCAATTCATATCTTCCTTTAGGTTGGTATCTCTCCCCTTCCATGCACACATACACCTCTACAGTACCTATAGGTCATGAGGACAGCGACATATGCTTATTTTGGTCACTACCATATACTCAACACTAAGAACAGTACCAGAAACATGGTAATTATGTAAATATATAAAATAAAAATAATATATATTTGGCAAGTTGATGAGGGAATACATTTCTCTGTGTAAAGTCACAAATTTGAACGTGCAAATTGCACATGTTGATCTTTAGAAATAAATGCTTCACTGGTGTTGATTCAATAAAAGAGGCAAGAACATATTTTGACTTGCTTAACTTCTTGTAACAGAGAAGATATCTCAAAGGTTTTAAATTTTTCTTTCTTTCTGTTTAATATATAGTTAATGGAACTGTTTTTGAAAAATATATTCAAATGAACGTTGCCTGTCTAAGTAGTCATTTTGGAAGACGATGGATTAATTCTAATCATGCTGCCATTGATCTAAATATTTTTAAATCTCCCTATCTTAATGCAGGAAACTCTCAAGATTCTAACCCAGTCCTGTCCTCTGACTGATTTTCTATTTCACATTGTCACTCCTTGGGAGGAAGTGGTGAGGGGGGATGCTATGCTACTGCATTCTAAGAATAAACATTGCCAAAATAAAACATATTCTGGAAATCCTGTGAATGTTTATGATTGCCCAAGTGCAGATTATTCATGATGTTAACTCAGTCTTAATTATCAACTAAGCTAAAATCTCTAGGACAGGTAACCAGGTTCCCTCTCTATTTATTCTACATCTATCTATCTATCTATCCATCTATTCTGATTGGATAAATCAGATATAGCAAATAGTTCTTATGTAAAATACTGACAGGCTGCATTTTTGGGAACTATATGAACCATATGTTTTATAACAAAGAAATCTTATTTTTAAACAGGAAGTACCCATAAAACTCCAACAAACCTTATATTGTTGGTTCATCAATTTCTTTATGCTCAGATAAAACATCTGAGCTCATATTTTTTATCAATAAAAATATCACACTGCATATTAAAAACATGCGGTACAAGTCAATACAGACCTCCATGAGTACACTACAAACCACCAAAGTAATCAGAGATCTAAGGAATAGTCCTCAATTGTTGGCAGCTGGGACAATAAAATCTTTTAGGTTCCAAACATGGATCAGCCTCACATTTCAGAAAAGTTTGCAGCAAAATATTCCGCTAAAGCCTACCAATCTTCTTTGTGAGAATAAGTAGTTTTGCTCTTTACCATATTTTAGAGGAAAACCAGATTATTTCATCATTACATGCCTGAAAACAAAACATGAACCATAATACTATATAAAATACATACTTAACCCAACTATCCCATTTAACCCACTCTCCACTTTTTTCAGTAATATGTATTTTAATAGGAATTGTTTTAAAGCACCGGGTACTTTCAATGTGTTCCTCTCATAGTTTTCCCACCTCTCACGTTCAGATAACCTAATTTGCAGAAAAGTGAACAAAGACAGAATAAAAAAATTTCCTCCACTACCAAAACAAGCAAACAAACCAAAAGAACCACAAAAAAACGAGGAAACATAGAAGGAAATATAAAATTCCTAAATGCTGGATTAAGTATTCACACTGTCATTCTCTCAATTTCCAAATTTCTTTCTTTTCTTGAGTTATTTAATCACTCTAAACTATTAAACGCATCAATAAACATACTTTAAGCACTTTCTATGTATAAATAGTTTGGGAGTATACAAATAATGTGTTGGACATATCCAAGTGAAAAATAACAGAATTTTGAAATGGAAATGACCTTATATATGAAAGTTCCTCATCTTCCAAACATATAAACAGCCATATCTAAAATTTGCATAGCACTTTACAAATTACACAGTACTAGCATCTATTACCACCTTATCCAAATCACAACCCTAAGAAACAGGAATTGAAAACTACCAGTTCACATATGAAGAAAGCTCACTTGAGACACCCACCCAAGGCTAGATAGAGAGCAATCGTCAAACTGAACTAACTTTCTGAGATAGAGTCTAAGATGCTTACCCTACACCTCAGTAACTAGTTAAACACTGCCAAGCAGTTTAGTAGCATATGCAAAATTACAAAACACTTCTGCTCTATCATACCACCTTAACCCAAGTGGAGAAGTCAGTGGCAAGGATGCCTAGTACATGCTCAAACCTACACATATTGAATAAACACAGAGAGACAGTGGTTAAATAAGAAAAAAAATGTGCCATAACTATTTATACCCAAAACATGAATCATGGACGCAGGGACAAAATAGTCTAATAACTGAGTCAAAATTTCTTGGAAGAAAATATGACATAGCAAAACCAGTGGTTATCGAATTTTAGTATGTGTAAGTATCATCTGAAGTGCTTCTTAAAATGCAAACTACAAGATCTCACCCCATCTGGAGATTCTGACTCAATAGGTTTGGGTAAAATTTAAAACAATGGTTCCCAAACTTTGTTGTACATGAGAATTACCTGGGTTGTTTTTAAAAATCCCAATGCCCAGCCTACACTCCAGAACAATTAGCAAAATGTCAGGAGGTAGTAGCCACACATCGGTAGTTTTTTAAAGTATTTTTCTCATGGATTAACTCAGAATTAGTATTTCAATGTATTTATTTTCCACAAGGATGAGAGAATTTTATACATAATTACACCAATGTATTCTGAAATATACTCTAATTGTCCTCAATAGGAACTTCATCCTTACTCTGTTCATATCACAAAAACAAAGAAGGCCTATCTGTGCCCCTGGAACCGTGGAGCTCTGGGGAGTTTTGTTCGATGATACTTCTCCTGAGGGGGCAGCTGGAGCCAGAGGGCTCCCTGGTGACTCCCCGTGGCTCCTTTGGATGCTCCGCTCCATCCTTGACAAAGATTTTGCTCCAGGCACCGTAATTCATCCTGAAGCCTGAAGCCAAAATGTGCATGGAAATCACTATTCGAAGATTAAAATTTATGCTTGAAAGAACAACACTGGTAGAACTAATGAGTGCTTATGCAGAACTCCTCAGAGGGAAAAGTACTTTTTACCCTTCTGATCTTATAAGGACCTAAAGTAAATAAGCAAGAAGTCATGGTGCTGTGCAAAGTAGACCAAAAATAAACTCCTCACTAAATACATGATGGCATAACATGAGATTAAACTAAACAGACAGCTCAGAAAAAACACAGTTATTCAGACGTGGAAGCAGCAGCTAGTGCAAATGATTTTCACCTGATTAGCACTCCCAAATAATGAGGATGTTGATAAGGAAAGAATATCCAGGTAAAAATTCCAAGGGACATGTATGATCAATGGGGCAGGAACTTATATTTTCCAATTATTCTCAAAGAGTTTTGTTTTGTTTTTTGACTTGCCTACTCAGAGCCATAGGCAGGTGAAGCCTGGGGTACCTATTAGAATCATCTAGGGAGCTTTCAAAATGATAACACAAATGTCTTTACCCCTTTCCAGACCAATTCTATCAGATTCTCAGATGATGCAGCCAGGCATTGATATATTTTAAAAGTTGCCTAAGGTGTAGCTCAAACTGAAATCCACTGTTTCAGATTAACATGAAAGATATAATAGTAATAATGGTGTACATCTATTAATAAATGGAACCTAAAAACTAACACTTCTGTATTGTTCGGTTTCCAATGAAGCCTACAGTTTTAATATAGTGTTTCAAAGGTGTTTTGTAAACTTTAAATTAAGTGAAAAATTGTTTTTTTGGGGGTTGTTCTAGCAATAATGGCTCATGAAATTTAATTTGTAGCCTATGTACAAACGTGATCCTGAGAAAAGTCTTGGTTTTTGACCTTAAAGAAAATAAAAATTCAGTATATGAAGAGGATATTTAGAAATAAAGAGAAAAATAAACTTTGACTCTCATAAAAAAGGTAAATTAAAAGTAAAATTCAACTATCAGTGCTACCAGCTTAATAAAGGCCACAGCAAACTGAAAGATAAGTTCAGAATAGTCTCAAACACCATAATTTTGGGGCCTGCCAGGCGCCATAGTGGTTAGGTTCACACACTCCATGGGTCCGTGGCTTTTGATCCTGGGCATGTACCTACACACTGCTGGTTAAGCCATGCTGTGGCGCCATCCCACATACACAATAGGGCAAGACTGGCACAGATGTTAGCTCAGGGACAATCTTCCTCACCAAAAGCAAAACAAAAAAACCAAACATAATTTGAATATAAAACTGTATCATAGGTTTTCTCTACTGTGTTTTCCCAACTGCTCTCTTTTATTGTTTAAACTGAATTATAGTTCATGGAATATTAAAGAAAGCCCCAGGCAAATGATACATGATTTAGAATCTCATTGCTTGTGTACAGACTCAAAATGAAGAGAATTTAATGTTTCCTCTAAGTTTGGAAAACCCAACATGTAGTCCTTCTGCACTCTAAGGATATTTTTGTCTAAAGAAATAAGACGAGAACCTACTCTCCTGAAAACAGCTGGGAGAAAATAAAATCAGTTGTACATGGGAATAAGGGCTGACATGTTTTTGTGTTCCCTTAACAATGGTAGTTTAATAAATGCTTGCAATTCAATGGCCAGTGATGACATTATCAAAGGAAAACCAAGCCTCAATCTCTTCTTGGCAAATGAGAAATAAACGTCCTGAAATGTAAGTGCCAGTTCAATGAACTCTAATGTAAAGTGGATGCCTGCTGATATTTCAAGTCTGCTTTTATGGAAGAAATATTGACTATATCTATTCAAAAATGATTCTAAATTTGTTTTATATTGTGGAATAATTTGCAGTTCCTCTAGTCTAGTCTTTATTCAATTCTCAAAAATTAATGTGGTCATTTTACATACATCATTTAAAACACATTATGGAGAAGCAATCCTTCATTTCTTCTATCTTATTTTATTACTTGAAGACCACTTTTCCTTATTTCTCAATTACCTCAAATAGGTATCTTAAGTGTCAATTGTTTTATTTCCCTCACAATTTAAAAATATTTATGAATGTATTTTCAGTGATGTGTAAAAATGCTCTTATTCTCTAATATAATGATACACTTTCTAGTAAGGTGACCAGCTCCATTATGTAACTAAAGATGCATTTATAAATTGATAGTTAAAAGATGCACAGAAGGATATTAGTGAAATAGTACTGCAAGAAACCTTGGATTTAAGTCAAAGAATTTGCCACCTATATTTAAATTTTTCATGCGAAGTAGCAAATGTAGTGTTTTGTGCATGTATAACAGCCAAATAGATAAGGCCCACAGGTAATAACATACATACAACAGAGTATTTTTTCTAAAATGTCTTAAACATTTCTATTATCATAATCTTAACTATTCACACCTGTCTATATCCAGAGACAATCAAGAATATGTGCTTTTATGTTTTAATAAATATTCTAACCATAGTCTAGTAGTTTTAAAATGTTTGTCTCCAGATGAAAGATGGATTGACACAAAGATATTATTAACTGGGCAGTTATGATCTGGAGCTCCTTGTAATGAGTTTACACTTGCAAGTGTGCGGCTATTTACAATTTCAAGTGTGGGGCTCAAGTGGAAAAGTCCTGCCAGGTAAGTATAATGGATTAAGTATATTTTCCAGCATTGACACTCTGAAATCAGGGAAATCCAAAAGTATAGTAGAGACAATGCATCCCACTGGTATTTGGGATACAAATTGGTATCTCTGCCATTGTAACAGCTATTCCTCAATTTAAAAAATCATCTTACATGGCATATATAATAAGGACTTATAATTAAAAGGACATTTACATTGCTTATTTTATTATTTTGTACCTTTGCGTGATGCTATCCACTCAGAACACACTGTGAGCATGGCATATGTTTACCCAAGAAACACCCCAATGAGCCACTGATTGAACCAAATAAAATAATCTCATATACTTTTATACTTGTTTCAAGAAATGAAAGATTTATATGGATTTTTTTTCACAATCTAAATTGCTGAGTCAAGTAAATTATGAGTTATCCACTTTAAGTTAGATTTTAGTTAATACATTTGTTTTCCAACATAATTTATTATTAAGCATATATACTATTTACTTTTAAGCATACACAATGCAAAATCCCCTCATGTTAAACTCAAACAAATTGAGCATCTTCCCATCTTCCCAGGAAGTTATGAAACCGAAGACTAGTAGCAAGACAAGCGTTCAGAGAAAGAAAGCAGCGGCCAGCATTTATTGAACACCGGAATGGTAGAGTGGCCCTAGAATTAGTAGCTAGGAAATCAATGGTGACCCTATAGCCTTTGCAGGGTGGCCAGTTCTTCTGACTCTTCTTTCCATAAGACGCATAAAATGTCATTTTTGTCAATTCTCTCTCTGAATTATGCCTAAGAACGTCTGTGGGACCAGTGGATGTTTTGATCATCTGAGTGCCTCTGAGACACAAATGCAAGAATTTCTGCTGCTTCCAGATCTCCTCTGACCCTCCCACTTAGTTTTTAGACTCCAGAAATGCACCTTTTTGCGTGTGGAAAGCATAGTCGCTATAGTCATTTATGTGAACCACCTAATACCTACGCGGGTATGACCAAGTACGCATATAATTAAATATAGATCAATTTTTAAATACTTCAAATTTTCCTTAATAACATTATGATCTGTTTATGGTAACTCAGCTATGGAGTTCATTGCTCTTTTGGTGTAGTTTTTTAGGCTTATATCTCACCTTTTCTGAGAAATCTTCTTGGATGCAGAAGTGATTGGAAAAAGGCAATTAAGCTCTGTAGGATAACAAATTTCTCCTGCCCCTCTTCTCTGCCCTCAGAAAACAGACAGTGGTGGCTATTACAGTGTCCTCCTTTCATCTTTGTATCTCTTCTCTCTTTCTCTACTCTCTTCATCTTAGTAACATATCTGGAACTATCCTCCCTTCTTACCAGAACATTAGCAATCGTTTTTACAGGGTTAAGCTTCACTTGTCAATGTTATTACCTGTGAAACATTAGTTTTACAAATGGTAAATGGAGCAATAAAGATGCTCTTGGATACAGAACCCCACGGGGCAGGAATACTGATAGCTTTAATAAGTCAAATTCAGACCCAGAAGAGAGGATGGGTAAATAAATGTCAGAACATGATCGGGAAGCCAAAGGGTAAATGCTATTGGATGTCTGTGTAGATGTATAAAGTGCTCTGTGGAAAGAAAAGGGCTAGAAAAGAGTATTATTTCAGGGCAAAAAGTAATAGTGTTCATCTCTACACCATGTAAGAAAAAAGAAAGAACGGAGAATAGGGAGAGTAAGAGGTCAAGTAAGCAGGTCATGACCAGTGTGGCTTGACGTTCAATGAGCATCACCAAGCCAGTCATATCACAGTTAATTCTTTTGACTGGAGTACTGTTTACTTCTACCACATCATGCATGCAATACTCAAATTAATTACAAAAACAATTTCAAATATGATTATACTTACAGTGACCATATAATGTATCCTCCAAACTCAGACAACTTTAAGAATGAAAGAAGGACTGATTAATGTTTACACTAGAATGATCTGTGGGTACAGAACTGTCCTGGTCAAACCAAAAAAAACGGTTAGTCTAATTACTACTCATCTATATGGAGACAAACACATAACTGAGGCTTTCAACAACAAATACGTGTTATGCATCTGTAACATGCTATGTGTACAATAAAGTTGAATCTGGGATCAGGGGTGATCAAGTTCTAAAATTAGCAAGTAAGGCAGAAATTCAATTTGGTCAAAATTGATTCTTAAGCATTTTTTAGGGCTATAACATTTTTGGAGATTATTATATCATTTCAATATATCAACTTAGCCAGTTTTTCCTCCAGCATTAAAACCAATCACTCTTCCTCCATCCTCATCGTGCACCAGGCAGCTTGCATATAGGAGCCAACGTAAATTACAGTTTCATATGGTTACATATTTTGTAGAGTGAATCATAGTCACTGTGCAGTTACTTACATCATGAGAGCCCACAGAGCTGAATCTGACAGAAGGAAAGCAGACCAACATCCCCGATCTATGCTCAGTCTAGGCACACGCTCACGTGTTCCAGCACCCACTGTAGGAATTCTAAGTCCATGTGTATGGAGGACTTTGCTTAAATTATGCATAATGTGACACTACTCACAAAGTTAAATAATATATGCTTAACTTGAGTAGTTCAACTCTAGTTATAGGAGGAGATGGCGCTGTAAACAAGTCCTTATGATAAAATATAATAAGGAAGAAAAGGATTATGTATCTAGATATAAGGGGGTAGGGAAGAAATAATACCGAATTGGCTTCAGGAGGATCAATGAAGGTGACCTTTGTCCCAATCTATGACCAATGAACGGATGTTTTCCTGACAGAGTAACTGAATGGCGGTTGAGGAGGAGAATGGGAAGATATTGAGAGAGTAAATTTCACGTAAAAAGGGGCTCTTTCAAAGTCCAGGACTTACAGTAAGAACATGAGACATAAAAATAAAACAAATAATGTCAGTTATCTAAACCTGTAACTTTAAAATTATTATGAGAAAGAAAGGAGCCTAATAAGAGACTTACAAAATTAACCTATAGCATCCTATTGTAAAGGTGTGCCATGGCCAAAATTGGAAAATAATTTAAACTAAATGAGTGTAAAGAGACAGAGTGAGTTTCAAAGGTACAAGCCCTTTCAACTACGAAAATACTCTCATACGTCCTCTGAGTCCATCTATCACCGCAAACATAAAGACACAAGTTAAAGCCATTAAAGTCAAATAATTACAGGCATTTACTAAAACTCAGAAGGCCAGATACATACAAGACTGGTGCAATCAGTGATTTGGCACCATGTCACCCACATAGACTCACTGTCCCAAAACATTGTCTTCACTGCACTCTTATCCTCACTAAAAGACATCATTCCTTGAAACTGGCTTGAAGACCACGCATGAGAACATCTCCCTCCACAGAAACTCCTTGTGCTTTGGAGCCCTGGTGAATAAAGGTTGTACTATATTTAAAGCCCATTTATCCACATATTTACAGGCTCTAAGCCTATTATTCAACACATATCACTGTTCTCTTCTTGTACAGTATGGCTGAAATATTTTTGCTTTTTATTCTTTGCCCTATGGCAGAACAGAATTGTCCATTTTATAAAATATGATACTCTGGGCTAATACTCATAGGTAGCACAGTTATGCTTCTCCCATTTTATAATTTCCAAACATTAAGTGATAAAATGTAATCCTTACACACATTCTCAAGGTACATTCTCATTGACTTTTGTTTTAGGAAAAATATAATTTCCCTAAATCATGCGCAGCTATTTGTTTGGGAGATATTTTCATATTATCAGGTGTGTCCTTGAACATACCTTGGCAGATGCAAAACAATTATCTTAGAGCACAGAGTAATGATGTTGGAAATCTGAAAGATTGTACCACAAGCGCCAGAGACCAACACTCCCATCTGCCCTGACACTGTAGACATTTACAGGAGTAGATTTAGATCCAGGAGATCTTTCATTTGGGCTGATTCTCTCTAGCATTTGGTAGAATAATGGTAAATCCCCATGATCTACTTAAAATGAGAACTCCTAGCCCGGAAGGACTTTTCTTATGAGGTACTTATCACCATACATCTGCTAGTACGTTGTAAATGTCATGTAATGGCAGCAATGCAAAAAACAGAAAATGAAGTGCATTTACGAAGAAAATTCTTATGCAATGATAAATATGATATTTTAGAGTTTAGTGATATTTTTAAATGTCTAGGATAAGAAAAATTACTATAGCACTTGTAACTAACACAACCTTAATTGATGAAAGCAAAGTTTCTGAAAAAATTTAATGTTAGTCAAAATGTGGAAATGTGTTGGGTTTTTCAATAATCATCACAACAGCTTTCACAGCCTGTTGCATGCTGGAAGCATTTCTCATCTAAGACCTTAAATGTTTTGCTGAATAAATCTTCATATGCACATAATTTGCAAAACAACAAATGATAGTTCTAACCTGATATGAAAACTTGGGGAGCCAGTCCTCTAATTATAACAGCTGCATTGGGAGAATTCCTGCTGGTATGGAAAAGAACTGACTTCTAAAGGGGCCATTTACAAAGATACATGTAAAGGTGAATGATTAACTTGAAAATATCAAGTAGCAGAAACTAATTATGACTTGGAGAGTGGTGAAAGTCACAAGGTAGAGACAGAGAAACCACAGTGCAGGCATGCTGAGAGAGACAGAAAAGAAATCAGGGATGAGAAAGAAACAGAAGCTGATTTGGTAAAAGGGTAACTTCAGAAAAAAATCTGAGGGTTATAAAAAATTGTCTATAAGCAAAGAAAAAAATGGCATCAGCGACATTAATGAGGTATAAGTAACATATTGTGGGTGTTTACAGAAGAGAGAAGATTACTCCCTCTTCTGGGATGTGGTAGGGGTAGGGCAATAGATCGGATAAGACTTCGTAGGTTGGGTTGGCAGAAAGCTTTGAATTCCTGGGGAAGGATTCTTGATGCCCCTCATAGCAGACAGTGCTGGTGGCAGAGGTCAGCGTATAATTATAACAGTATGGAGAATGAACATATCTTGCCAACATGCCGGCAATCTGGTCAACATGCAACTGTGTGTGCATTTCCAGCATCTCTCCACACTGCTCTGTGCAGCTCACTTGAAATCCCACAAACAGCTTTATCTAATAGGAGTTGTGTCTAATTTGTTTGCAAAGTGAACATAATTCATTAGTAGTATTATCGTGATATCCAAGACTGAAATACAAGTTTTAAAAAAGAAGACTAAAAATAAACGATATGGACCAAGAAGAATGATATAAAACTGTAAATCTGAAGTAATGCCTTATTTCTCCTCTTAATATTATGATCATTTTGAAAATTTATTGGCACTATACACCACTAATGAAGGATAGAAAAGTAGAAATTTGCACAAAGATTAAGTGTATAACAAGTAACCTAATAAAGAGTCCAGCAGGAAGGAAAATGGAAATAGATTGAAATATTATTATCTGGGTTCCCACCCCCTCTAAACTTGTATGGAGTTGAGCTGAACTAAGTAGGTGTTTTTCCCTTTAATTTTTTTCAATGTCTTTTACAAAGAAAACATTAATATTTCATCCATCCTGGTAACCTGGATATTCAGAAATTTCCCTGATTGTTACACATACATGAAATAGGATGAAAATAATTATATACTCCTTCATTAGGAGAGAATTACAAATATTAAACGGAAAATACACTGAAACGAACTTCACAGCTAAATACAGATGGAATACTTTTCTCACAACACATATATATCAGCAACTTGAATACTAGTATTTTCCTTGCAACATCATTTCTCTCATGCAAATATGAATAGAAACAGTTAACATTTTAACACATGATCACTATTAGGAGGACCCAGAAATGTATCACAAATAAATTATATTTTCAAAATCACCAATGTGATAAAAATACATGCATGTTTCCAGGAAAATAAGTTTGTCTTCTCCAAATCAGGTGATAAAATGGCCCTCTTAAGGGTATGACATGGGATACATATTACGGTAAGTTGAAATAAAATTTTATTAAAATAATCATCAAAATAAAGTTATTTCTGCCTTGAAAATCTTAAAAACCACAGAATGTGTTAATTTACTTTTCAAGTCAATAAATTTCAAAAGCAGTAACAAGTTCCCCTTAGAACCATGCATAAAATTTTAGTTTTATTATGCATTTATTTATACTATATTGACATTTTCTCTAGTTTCAGGACACAAAAAGATGACATGGAAGTGTTATTTTATGGGATCCACTTTCATGGGAGTGTTTCTAGGTTATTTCAGTGACAGAGTGGAGGCTATTTGACGTTATCAGAAAGATAGTAATAACAACTGTAGGCAAGAAAGGAAGAAACCCTGAGGTCTACCAATGAAGTGAACTGAGTTGTAAACAAAAAAAAAAAAAAAAAAGAAAGAAAAAAAGATTTTGACCCAAAAGCTCCAGATTTTCTTTCCTATAGCTTGCTGCTTTAATACTTGGAATATATGTAAAAAGACTATTTCATTTACCTTTAAAGCTCATTAGAGTTTATGACACTTAGGAAACCATTACATCTGCACATCCCTTGCAAGTATTTGACTTAGGTGAGCACTCTTTTGAAGAACCATGTGTTTGAATGCAATCTTTACTCGATTTGAGATTATGATGAGGATGTATACACACTCATGGATAAATATAAATGCCCTTTGTGGATATCATAACTTTAGTTTTCCTGAAATGTTGAAGAGGGATCCCGGGATAGATAAGCAGAGAGAAGGAATACCACCGCTCATTCCCTGCTCAGCTGGTGTTCCATCACTGGGATCTCGGCGGCAGAAGAGGCCGCAGAGAGAGGACAATACTGCTGCTGGCACTGTGCCCACCAGGCCAGCTGCACAGCTGGGGAAATTCCGACTTGTTCTTCATGTGTGTGTGATAGACATGGTGATGTTTGCTGACCTTATGTAATTAAGTGCCACCATTCTGCCAGAACAGAATCACAATATCTGAAGATTAAAGAAGACGTAATTGAGTATTTCACCTATTTTTGGAAAGCATTTCAATGTCATCATCATGTTATAAAAAGTCATTCAGAATTCTCAAGGTCACCCGGAGGGCCCAAATGCTTAAATTAGTGCTGGCGGCGTTGCCAGCTTTCATTGATTCTTCTGAGCTGGGTATTTTCTCCTCCCATTGTACCTGTCTACCTGTCAATCCCACTCTGTTGTCCATTTGAAAAATGCATTATATAAGGCATTTGCCTCTGAAGAACTAAAAATAACTGGGGTTGTAAATCATAAATTCCATACAATTTCTCTAATGGTGGATTGTATGTTCACAGTACTTCACAATGAGTATGCAGAAAAATGCCTAAATTATAACTAAAAGAAAAATACCTACATGTCCACATCAGCATACCAATTTCTATGTGTGTGCCTTTTTCATTGCATGGCAAAGAGTATGTCTTAGTAGTTTATGACTATAGAATAATTATACACAAATACATACACCCTGCACAGTCCACGTACTAAAATAATTCAATTTTTACCCAGTAGTAACATATCCAGGTACTCTGCATTCACCCCTTCAGGTTACTGAATTACCCTTAAGAAACTAACTTTGAAGTGAAATTAACAAGATACGTTTAATACAGTGAAATTAATTAATTATTACATCAATAACACATTGAAAACCACTCTGGGGTTGTGCATCCCTTACGTTTGCAGAACTGGGACATTATGTTTCTTCACCTCTGTCTTACCATTCTCACTATCACCGCCTCAAACGTAAAGTCACCTCCAGGAACCGATAGTACAATTCTACCACTTTTTTCAGAGTAAAAAATTATTTTAAAGTACCAAATGTGTCTAGGTAGAACACTGACATCAATGGAAAATACAATTAGGTATTGAACAGAATAGTTAATTTTAACATGCTACTGTTGGATCAATCAGGATGCAGCAATTTGCCAGATACGCAGTGTTTCAGCAGACCCCTGGGCAAGTCTGTTGTTAAGAAAATGATTGGAATATTGGATAATTGAAATTAAGTGCTACAATGTGGCACATTCCATAGTTTTCCCTAGTCATATTAGGAACATAATGTCTAATGAAATTATTGTTCATAAAAAATTTCAAATAACATAATCTTTTGGTCCTGGTAGTTCATGCTTTAATGAGCCTGAGGAATTTCTAATTGGTCCCAAAGACTGATCATCAGGAATAAAATAAAATCAGGATTGTTTTTTGTCGCTCACACTGTGACTGAACATCCTGTGCTTTTAAACAATCACATATTGCTGACATGGTTTCTATTTCTCTTTTTTTGGTTATTGTTATTGCATGAATGATACATGAAAGTTAATAAGAACTTTGTCTGCATATAAATTCCTACAAGGTGTTATTTGATTTTTTTAGATAAACACAGGGGAACAATTGCCCACGGCCATTCTTCTGTCTCCCCATTTCAGTGTGCGAGCTCTCTCCTGGAATGTAATTTTAATTAAAGAAAGGCTCACTGCCATTTCTCCTGGGTATACACTTGGCTTTGCTAAGTCTATAAACCACTCTTTCAAAGGGCTCAAACTGCATTAGGAAGATAGCTAACTCACTTAGGGCACCTGCAGAACAAGTTCTTAATAGTTTCCTCTGTTATTTTAATATGATACTTCACATTAGAGTTTATTTCTCCATGGACATTAAAAGAATGACTCTTACCTCGTCTCTAGGTAAAAGTCATCTAGAGAATTCTGAACAGTTTAAAATTTGATTTTTCTGTTATTAATATTGCCAGAAACATAGAATTCTAATTGATATTGAAATAAAAACAGTATAGGAATTAGGCATACTGGCCTTCATTAAATGGTAGGCAGAGTTATCCAAATTGCAAATTCTTGATGCAAAACAATTTTCCATTGCGTCTACTAATAATATTGACAAATAGAAATGGAAAGCAATAGTATATATTGGAGTATATGAGGAAGCCATTTGCTGTAAACCTAATTCGGCCTGACTTTGTTTTTTTTCCCAAAAGGGCCTGACGTGGCCATTGAGCATGCATTGTATATCCGCTTTAAACATTTCCTATGGCAAGAACAAATGGCCTTAAGATAAAGGTGCAACTTCCCTCCACAGTGGCATTTCCTTAGGGATAAGCATATTTCCTTAGGCTAGGAACTGATTGCTGTGCTCACCTGTGACCACCCAGCTCGAGACAACAGACCTGCCACCCTGCTGTGTCCACCAAGACAGCAGACCTACCTGCTGTGTCCATCAATTGCTGTGCCAACAGAGCAGTCTCACGACTATTGTAAAAGGGACATTTCAATCATATGTGAAACATGCTCTTTGGGGGTATATAACCACTCTGTACACCCCACTTCTTTGGTTCCCTTTCTTCCTTTGGGAAGAAAGGCCCCGGGCCATGGTCCTCACATTTTAGCTCAGAATAAACTCTCCCAAATTTTCATTTATAGGTTGGTTATGGATTATTTTAGTTGACAACATGAATTGATGGTTATGGGATAAGAAAGCAAAGTATTAAATGGAAATATTTAAACAATAATGCAGTAGCTGCTACAATTTCTTCCAAACTTAAATTTTTTCACTGTCATTTAACTTACAATTTAACACAATAACAAAAATAATGTGAGTAATAAGTGTTAATTACAGAGGAAGTACTTGCAAATGAATTTGTATCTTTGCATTGTGAGAATTTAATGTGCCTTCTAATAAAAACAATTGTTTCTGATGCCCCAATAAATAAGCAACTCTCAAGGTAATATATCCTCATGTTATAATTTTACTCTTTATTACCTACAAGCAAGAAAGATATTGATTTCTTCAAAGCTGTGTCTGATGTACAGACCAAGAAACCAACACTCTTGAACCATAACAGAGTATCACTCACCATAGACAATAATCTGCCATGACCAGGATCTCTTATGCACTGAGTATAAGGTTTAGACAGTGGAAACAATGATATAAAGGGCTCATAGCTGAGAGATAAATGAATTAATTTGAGAAGTTTACATTAATGGAAGTCATTAAGAAGCAATTCTTTTTTTTTTGAAAGATTGGCACCTGAGCTAACATGTTGCCTCTTCTTTTTTTTTTTTTCTCTTCTTCTCTCCAAAGGTCCCCAGTACATAGTTGTATATTCTAGTTGTAGGTCCTTTTGGTTGTGGTGTGGGATGCCACCTCAGGTACTATGTCGGCACCCAGGATCCAAACTGGCAAAACCCTGGGCCGCCGAAGCAGAGTGTGCGAACTTAACCACTAGGCCACGGGGCCGGCCCCAGAACCAATTCTTTGTCTTTATGCCTCTTGAAGGGCATTCACAGTTAATTTATTACATAAAATCAGTAAAAACTTCTCCTCTCATGACATAAACCAATATTCACCATTTGTCAGGTTAGTACTTTTAGGGACTAATTGTACCAGCTTAAAAGTAAACTCGAACAATGTTTCCTGTTTGCCCACATGACTATTTCTGCTACATGGTGGCCTGAATCCAGGATTAATGACCAAATAAAATATTTCTACCTTGTCAGAGATGTAGCAATTCCAAAACCTCACAGAAATATCTAGTTCCCATTTGGTTGCAAATAACAACCAATTATGACGCCTTTGCATGAGGCATGTATTAAGTGACTCATCTCTCTTCGTTTCCTTAATCAGATCCTAAAACCAATATCTACTTCCAAATAAAACTCCCAAGAGATTACGTCCTTGCTCAGAAATACATTATGTGCCTTTCTATGAACTTGCATTCCAAACTGAACACATTACCTTACGATAAACAGCCAATATTCAGTGAAACCCTAAGAAGCTCAGAGCACAAAATGCCCTTCCATGACATACAGAAATCATTCAAGGTTAAAGTGCATTGTGCGTGGAACTCAATTCTACAGAAACTGTAAGTTCCGTGAGGCCAGGGGCCATCTCTGTCTTTTTCACCATTATTTCTCTAGGTTCTAGCATGTGTTGCATCGATATTGGTTGACAGGTAATATCAGAATGGAAATGGGGCCAGTATTTTCAGTCAAATAAATGGTCATCATACTTTCGTCAAATAAATGGCCATCATTCTTTCAATAGTATTATAACTCTAAAATCAGTGGAAACAGAGAGCATAAGCAAGGGGAAACAGTAAAAATTATCAACAAAAGAACAATTTTGCCAGTTATTTTGTTAGTATATAACATGTGAAGAACAGTCAATTTGGTTTTTCAATAAAGGTTGTTATAGTTCTTTCTCTGAAAAAAAAATGTAGTTCATATTTTTATGATTTCATAAATTATTTTTCTTTTTAATTCCCAAGTGACTAAGAAATGGGATGTAAATCATTGAGGCTACATTGAGGAAATTAGGGCCCACCATGAACCCACGGTTCACGGGTTCCCAGTTCTTGGCAGGTAGCTCCCATTACAGAGGTAGGAAGAAGAAAAATTCTCTAAATGTGAAATAATCAGAAAGAAAGACCATCAACTCAACTTGGGTGAATGGTTGGTTGCAATTTCAATCATGAGGGTTTCCACAAACGTAAATAAATTTTAAAGAAGCAGAATTTGGCCCCCAATTTTAGTAGCTATTAATTATTGCTTTAATGTTAAAGCCGATTTGTCATTCACTGTGTGGCATATTGGCCTTCTTAGCACTTACGTAGATTTTTGAAATTTTTTCATGATGTGGAAAATGAAAACAAAGAGATAGTTTATTCTCAAATATTGTTTATCTAGCATTTTAGGACTCAATTTTTTAGGAAGTCTTTAAAACTCCCTATATATAGAAATTCCTTTCACCATCTACTACCTACTATTTACCCTCTACTAGTACAGATTTTAAAAAATTGAAACATTTCAATCAAACCTAAACTTTATTACTGTTTACAGTAACTTATAGTTTTCACCCTAGAGAAAAATCAGGATAAAATTGTAAACTGCAATTATATTTTTTTCTTTGACACTAAAAGGAAATATAAAATCAAAGTATTTCATGCCTTTTTATGAAGATATAGAAATAATAAAGCCCTTTCTCTACTTATCATTTTTCATGTGCTTGCTTTAAAATGTTCAAGTTCAAGTGCTAGCAATGTTTACTAGAAATCAGGTTTTTGTTTTTTGCCCTGAGAGTCTCTCTTAAGGTGAGGACAACATTACCACTCATCTCATTAATGCAAATCTGACCATGTTAGAACGCAAACATTGCATAGCCAAGATCTGTCTCTGCGGGTTTATCATGCTCTTTCAGGAAAGCAATGTGTAAATAAGTGCTTTTCTACAATTCTAACCTGAGAAATAAAGAGACATACATTCTTTGCTGATGCTTAATGTTTTTCAGTGGGGAAAAAAGATAAGTGACATATAATAAACAGGAGGGTGCTCAAGGAACATATAATAAAATTTGTGAAATTTATTCCACGTTAACAACAATCAATCCAATCGAGAACTACAGATTGAAGACTTCCTACATATCCATCACTATTGAAGTAGTGATAGGAAATGTGCAAATATAATCAATCATAGACTCTGAGAAAAGATAGGAGCCTTAAAATTCATCCAGTAAAGATGCATTCCAAATGATTTCCTCTTTTATGTTGGATGTCCAGGGCTTTTTGGTTTTTGTTTTTAAATCAGGAATTTTTCACTTATCTTTAAAGCTCCAGCACATACAGCACAATATCTGTCAATGGAAGGCATACAATAATGTTTTCGTTTGTTTGTTCTGTTTGGTTGTGGTGAGGAAGATTGACCCTGAGCTAACATCTGTTGCCAATCTTCCTCTTTTTGCTTGAGGAAGATTGTCCCTGAGCTAACATTTGCACCCATCTTCCTCTATTTTGTATGTGGGACGTCACCACAGCATGGCTTGATGAGTCATGCCAAGGTCTGTGCCTGGGATCTGAACCATGAACCTCGGGCCACCGAAGCAGAGCATGTGATGTTAAACACTATGCCACCAGGCTGGCCCCTGGAAGGCATACAATAATGTTTGTTGAATGGATTCATGATTATACACATCTCTACCAAGTGCTTGACTCTTCAGCCTATATATAAGTGTTGAGAAATTACACTGAGAAGAAATGGTCTTCTATATATTTCTTGCAGATCCTTTTGTTGTTAGACATATGTGTTTCATTTTTGTGACTTAGAGATTATGGGCTTTGGTAGAGTTAAGTAACCCATATAATGATGGGCCCACATGGGATCAACCCACTATCGATAGGGGACCCAGAAAAGACGCTCAAAGGTGGGCCAAGCACCAGAGACCTGCTGATCATGTAGAAAGAAGTCTCCTCTCTTCTGGAAATGGGACTTGTGTGGGAAGGTCCTACTTAGAGGAAGCAATATTTTCCAGAGGAAACAGAGGACTAGGAAAAATAGGTGATTTACTAAATATAGGTATATTTATTTCCTTAGTAATTTTTTAAAAACTAAAAAGAGCTCACTTCTGAAGCAATCTAGATTTGTTGTCATTGGAAACCTGCTCTGAGAGGAGGCCCTTGTCCTGAATCACCCCTTCAAGTCAGCAGGTGCCGAGTGGCCCCAGGCTGATTGTCTCCGGCCAATTTCTCCCCTGAGCTTACATGATGGAGATGACTTCTCTTTTTCAGGATTGCAAATCAGCTGTTATTGGTTTGAAATTCAATGTCTTACTTTGTTTCTACTTTCTCTTATTTCAGTTTCTCAAGTCTCAGCAAAATTTCTGCCTTTCTCTATATTATCTTGATGCTCAAAGACACTTTTCTTGTCCTATTCTTTCCACAGATTGAGCAAGCAATCACAGTCAGGGCTTCCCTCCGTAAACTTGCTCAAAGCCCTGATCATTTGGTCAATGGGAAGGGCGAGCACTGCTTACGGTCATGTCATTCTGCTTACTTCAAGGGGCTTGAATGGAACCATGAATTTGTAAACTATGATAATAATAATAATAATAATAAACAATGGTAGATATAAAATCATGTAATCTCTAAGTCATGACTCGTGAGACAGTGATGGACTTGTGTGTATCAAGCTATGCTCCTTCAGGCGTTGGTGCGAAAAATGCCTGGGATACACGTTCAAAATTCTGATTCTTGGAATCTTTTAGATTAATGTTCTGGGATCTGAATATTTACAATGTTGTCTGAATAATCTTATGTATGTTGAGGATTGTGAACCTCCACGAGAATATCTGAAGACCTGATTTCCCTCCCATATTATTAGCATCATTTTTATAAAGGCACAAGTTATAAATTTAACTCAGCTAGTCCTCTGCTCTATTATCCAGTGTCCAACTTGCTTCTATTGATTCTAGATACTTAGGAATCAAGTAAAACATATTAGAAAGCTTCCTCAGGAAGCCATGCTATTTACTAAAGTTCTTTATAACATCTAACTTCATCCATGCTGATGTCATTGACCCCATTTCTTCATCTTTGTCTCACATTCCCGAGTAAAAAGGAAATCAACCATCATCCATCACAGAACAATTCTCTATCTGTACACCATTCTTAAGACAACTCACCAGGTTCTGAGTTAGTCAGACTAGACAGACCCGTGACTCTGTCCCCTCCCCTACCATGGAGTTCTCTCCATAACTTCCCCCAAAAACACTTTCAAATATCTTTGTCCCTTTCCAGCCCCTTAATTCAGGGGTTGACGAAACCAATGTCTCCAGGCCCAGAAACGAAGTTAACGTGTGTAGAAGCAAAGTTATCATGTGTGTAGTGTCTTCCTTTATAAAATTAAGGATTAGCTGTCACTGTAGACTATAAACTGTAGGGTACATGTCCCAACTAAAGGCATTCGGATCAGAGAGAGTGAGAACACGAGCGAGTGCACATGCAAGCACGCACACACACACACACATTTATACCACCCAAACAAAACAAAGGTTTGTAGCTTGCAAGCCCTGTTTAGTTTGCTCTTTTTTTTCTTCTCTTTTTCTTTTATTCTCCTATTTCCCCTCCCTTCCTGCCCCTGGCGACCAACATTCAAGTCTCTGCTTCTTTGTGTTTGACTTGTTTATATTCCACAAATAAGATCACGCAGTTCTTTTTACTTAGTATAATGTCCTCCAGATTCATCCACGTTGTTGCACATGGCAGTATATCCTCTTTTAGGGATGACGAATATTCCATTGAATATACTCAGAATCTCTCACCTGAACTATTGCAATGGTTTTCACACTGCCACTCATCTCTTTCCACTAATTCTCACTGTCGCAGGTATAATCCTTTAGAAGTTAAATGTTTCCTTGCTTAGAGAATACCGTTAACCAAGCATAGCTAGCATTCTGGAGAGGAGAAAATAGGAGGAGGGGAAATAGGAGAAAGTAGTCATCGGGCTAGAGCAGAAAAGGTATCTTGGGTGTTATTGGAAATGGGACTGGGCTTCCAGAGAGAGGATTTTATTTTCTCCACCCTAGAGCTGGAGGCCAGAGCCTAGAGTCAGCTGGATTCCAGTTACGTGATGGAGTGAGCAGAAGATGTGGCCTCCCTCTCTCCTCTCCTTGTGATGTGTCTTCTCCTTTTCCTTTCCTTTGCTGTCTCGTCCTCCCATCCTCCCTTCTTTCTCTTTCTTTTCTCTCTCCTTTCCCTAATGCTGCCTAAGGCCTCTTCCTACTGATTTGCTATCTCCTTTTCTTTTGATTTCTCTTTTTCTCCTCTTCTTCCTCTTAAGCTCTCAGCATCTTTTCCACCTCAATCCCAATTCCTTCCTTCATACTCCATAGAATGACACTGGAACTTGGGTAGCCAAAAAGAACATCTATTTCTTTTTATTGCCTACTATCAATCTAACAATAGAAGAATGAGATGTTTCATGTTTTTCTTTTGTCCAAAAGTCTACTTAAAATAGTTCCATGTAATCTACCATTTGTTTCTCAATTGCTTTTTCCTTCTAGTCAGCGACCCTAAGTAGAATGATGACATTCTTGCCTTTGTCATAAGCAATTATATTCTACGCATTGGTGTTCAGTGTTGTGGGAATTACAAGAATACTGGAGGGAAATTAACTGAAGTACCATACTTGCTCCGTTATTAGTATAAATTGTCCTAGCCAAAATACCAAGAAAGAATAATAGCCATTTTCAGTCTGGGTGATATATCCAACTGAGTCATAAAGGGGATAAACCATAGGAAAACAATGAAAAAAGAAATATATTTTAAGTGTAGCAAGTAAAGCTTTAAAATAGGTGTAAATTCAAAAATATTATTCAACATTTCACAAAAAGAAATAGAAACACTCTGATCAGAAGTATAATCATGTGAATAAATGTGTGTATAATTTAAGCATAATGCCAATGAAACACACAAATATATATAAAAAATTATATATGTATATATATATTCCCAAAAGGTCTTAGATATTGTTTATACAGAAAAACATGCATAGTCATAGATTGTAAGAATAACAGAGACATTAATAATCATCTCAAATTTAATAGACTTTTTAAGATAAAGAAACTGACCAATTCAGAGAGATGAAGGATGAAAGATGGAAGAATTTCCATTCTGAAAGGGACACCTCTGTGCAACCAGATGAACTTAGAATCCTGCTTGGTTATAGTTTTGCCTCCCTCCTCTCAAGGGTCACATCAAAGAACAAAACTCTGGTCCCAAGAACAAGCAGTCCTCAGATGCTACTGAGGCCCTTGGTTCACCTACAATGGATATTGATGGCCAGTAATGGTCACTGTCACTCAGATTATTTAATTAATCCCATGCACTACCTAGGAACTAAGGAAAAAAACGCTAGGAGGCACAGGATAACTCTACCAGCATTAGGATAAATAGTGAGCAGTGTCCTGAGAGTGGATGTCCATACATGTTATTCAGAGATAGAATGGGTCCCAGGAATGGGCAAATAACTCACACTATACTCCATGAACACAGAAATACAGGTGAGTGATTGTGTATGCTTTTGTGTGCGTAACTCTCAGGGAAGAACAGAAAGAATTTGAGAGAAATTAGGTACCACACTGTGAAAAAACAAAGCAGTTCTATTTTTATGCCCCAAATTTGAGCAATGAACACAGGAGCAAATGTCAAGAAGGAAATAACATTATTCCATCCCATTTTGCTAGAGCTATGGGCGCTGCAGGAAGATGTACAATTGCTGGTGGAATGCGGCAGGGAGCTCTGAGGCTTTCCTCTCTGGGTGCCCTTGGAAAGTTGAGGAAGGACAGGAACACAAATCAAGACACATAAGTAAGAGATGCCTGCTGGCGCACAGGAGGGAAGGTGGAACCATTTTTGTAGAGGAGGCTCATGAAAACATTTCTGAAAGATATGACAGTAATATCAGAAAACTATATCATGCAGAGTAGATAAGACTTTGAGGTCCTTGAAATTTTTTTCACAGAATACATAGCATTAATCTTTTTTTCTTTAATGAAAGAACATTTCATCTCCCCCTACACATTCACTGCGTATTGATAGTTGGGTGAGTTGATGCCAGCACACAGAGGTGATAGTATCCAGACGTCCCAGGGCTTCTGGGTTGCTGCATTAGTGAAGAAGAGTGCAGAACTGATTGAAATTCCTGCAAACTTCAACTTAGAGGTTGATGTTAGGAAAGCTAAATATTTCATTTTACTCAATTTTGGTTTCTCTGCCTGGTTAGTCCATCTACCATCTCTCACCAACTCTACTCTCACCACCATGGTCTAAAGCTACCATCATCTCCCCCACCAGCCATGGCAATGATGCTTGCCATGTGGTTGCTGATTACAGGGTAACCAGCTCTAGAATCACCCACCAGTGGACAGGTGGGGAGGTAAGAGCTTCCTTATTAAACTGTAGATTCCTGGGCCTCCCACCAGACCAACCGAAGGATTTAGAGGTTGATCCAAGGAATCTGTATTTTTCCTCTCTTTCCAGATGATTCTTATAAGCCCTAATATTTGCAAAACACAGTAGCAACGCATTTTCCTGATTCACTTTTAAAATCTACATGAAAGGAGAAAGTCTTCCTCTCTACTTGCATCACTTAGTTAAAAGACTCAGATGAAATATTAATTTTAGGGTAACCCCAGGGCTTACAGCCTCCCCAGATGCCGGCATCTGGGTAATAGAAACACTTATAGCACCATTTGGAAAATAATATTTTCATAAATGTCAGCCTGTGATAAGACAGCAATAATGACTCTTTCAACATTTTATGTACATTTTTAACCTCATCTTTCAAAAAAATCAATCAGACTAAAACTAGAATTTTAAACCCCCAAACTAACTTAAAGCATCCAGCGAAACCCTTTAACTATACAGATGAGAAGGCTGAGAGACAGAGACACCAGGACATGATACAAGTATTGGCTGTCTGATCCAGGATCCAGGTGATCTGAAAAAAACCCAGGGCTTTACCACTGTGTCATCAGCCTCTTTTCCTTCCTTCCCTCCCTCTCCCTCTTTCTTTTCTTGTATCAGAAACAAAATCTGAGTTCAACTATTCTTTATCTCTGCCCACATGATAAATGATATTTTTCTTTCATTCAAAGTTTTTCTTCAGTGTTTACATTCAACCTTGTCTTCCTATGGAGGATTTTCTTAGTCTTTCAAAGTCACAGTTTGTTTGGAAGAGGAAAAAAAATCTGATTGTTCCTCACAGCACTATAAATAGTTTATAGTTGGTCAAAATACATTGTTTTCCCTAAACATCATTTTAAACTACTTCTCTAGCAAAAGTATTTCCTTGTCAGTTTCTGTTCTGCAACCTTGCAGCCTATGGTCTACCTTCAAACAAACTGTTTATATCTGATATTAGATATACTGATATTAGATATCCTCCTGAGATACATGTTCAAGTAACGTGTTACAATCATTATGACCACAAAAGAAATGACTATTGTCATATTGAAGAAAGGATTCCACAGGGAACAAGCACCTTCAGCATCGGAAATGTGATTATTTACTTCTCAGTTGAGATACCTTTTTGGTCTCCCTGAGGTGGAATTATCTGACAAATTGAATATCTTTATTTGGGTGGTGAGGGATCACAAGAGTCCCCTCACGAAAACAATTAGAGGAATATACACCTCGAGTCAAAATCACTAATGTGATTTTCACTTAACAGAATTCATTCGGAACGATCTGAGTATTTTGTTGTCTACATTCTAACTCTATGCATCTTCAATAAAACTGGTGCCATATTAGACACTACTTTACACTGCACAAACATTAAGTTGATCTTTTTAAGGTGGGCATAAGCTTAAAACAGATTCCTTCATTTCCTAGACTTAAATCTTTAACTTTTTTTTTTAAATCTGAGCTTCACTGGATTTTTCTTTTAAAAAAATTTATGCAACTTAGTTCAAAACGTCTTAGGTGGACTAACTGTGTTTGTCATAGATTCTAAAACTGAAAGCTCAGATGTTACATTTAACAAATTTTAAGAATATTAAATATTCAGTATATAACATCAAACTTTTCCTGGGTAAATATAACTTTCTATAATTTTTTTTTATTCAAGAATCTCCAAAGGAAACAGATTACATTTCAAATTGTACTTCTTAATAAGTGAAATGAAGTTTCTTTCCTAGGTAACAACTCCCTAAAGGTTTTCATTGCGTTGTCATGTGTTTATAACTTCTTGTTAGAATAGGTGCCAGACCATATTATGAAAAATGTCTGCCACATGGAAGCAGTACAGTGAAACAGTTAAAAATGTAAGCTAATGAGTCAGACTGATAATACTCAAATCCTGTCTTCTCTATCTACTACCTGGATGACTTTGTAGAGATTCTTAAACTCTCTGTGCATCTGTTTCATCATTTCAACAGTATTTGCTTAACCAGTTGCCATTAGGATTAAATGAGCTAAGACTGTAAAGTGCTTAGAACAGTGCTAGGCAGAGTGTACTATGTAAATATTAACTATTATTATTATTATACAAAGAGAGCTATCAGTATTATTATATAGTATAATAATTGTCATATTGTGTTGTGCTATATTATTATTTTATAATATAATACAAATTATATTGAATGTGGAATTTGGACTGAATGTGGAAAAACATTCTTTTCACTGAAATATTTGAAGTTCAAATTTCATTATATTGAAATAGACAGAGCACTTTAACTGTTGAGTATTAGTCAAGACTGGAAATTGCTTTTGATTTTTGTCTAAGTCTTCTTAAAGATGGCTGAGGATTGTAAGGGCCTGGCCTGGGCAGAGGGGATCTCCTAGGGTAGGGCTCGGTGAAGAGAGTGCCCCTTACCAGATGCTGGGTTCAGTGCAAAGAGTCAAAAACAGGAAGAGGAGAAAATCAAGATCTGTAAGTCAGAGAATCAAAACACCAGAAAGGAGGCCCAGAAGCCAAGGAACTGGAGAATCAGGGAGGTGAGAGTAGAAAACTGTGGGTTCATAATAAGCCTGAAGTTGTTACCGGAACAAATCCTGGGGCAGATGCTGTGGCCCATAGATCTGCTTCCTGGGCACGGAGGCCATACGTAAGTCAGACGCCAAGGACTAGACTGGGCAGTTCATGCCTTCCTCACTTCTAGTCCTGCTGCACTGCTTCGATTGCACCGAAAATAGCCAGTACTTGTATTATAGGCTAAGACACATGTTCAAGATGATACACCCTACCTTCAAAAAAAGGTATACATTCACCACCTCATTGCAAAAATTAAAAAGCATCTCCTTCGGTAGCAAAAAGATAAAACAAAGATTTAAATTTCCCCTGATATCAACACATGCCCCAGAGCACAACAACGTGATAAAATCATCAACAGAAATTGAGAACCAGAGGCTATGGCAGATACTGCATCTAATAATTTTTAGGCATCTAAAAGATTACTTGGGGGAAAAAAAGAAACAAAAAATACAGGAATAAATGTCAAATCAATAAAATTGACTTATATCTGAAATAAGGCATCTCCAGAAAATGATCTTCGTCTAAATTGGATTTTTCCTGAAGGGGAGATAGGGAATCCTAGCTTGATCTCGCTGGCAATATGTTGAATATTCATCTTGTGCAACAGAATGCAATTTACATAATGTGAGGCCCAGGACTGTGCTCAGGGACACCCCGCAGGGAGCTCAGATGAAGGTTCCAAAATAGCAAGAGCCTGCGTTTTTCAGCTCACCGCAAAGGGAATACGTAGCTCGCATTTCATTTCCTCCGACAGGATTTCCCAGATTTGCTGAAGAAAATATATCATTTTTCATGGGAGGCAACAGAGAATGTTGCTGCTTAAGTTTTGTGTGTGTGTGTGTGTGTGTGAGAGTGATGTGTGTATGTTTACATGTAATTTTTTTGATGATGTTATTTAACAACAAAAGAATTTTAAAGAATTTATATGAAGATGACGTGCAAACCCAAGTAAGAGCATTTTTCTCTGAGGTATCACTTTAATCTATCAATTTTTGCATCAAGGATAGTCGAAAGGGGTACCTTCATCTAAATCTCTATTGCATGAACCTGTGGCAGAGATGAATTCTAACTGTATATAATGTATGAATATAGCACATCTGAATGCAAATTATTTGTAAATAGTAAATATTCCAGAAAAAGGTTATAAGGCTGGAAAAGTGCTCAACTTCTAATATACATTAACACAAAACAGAGAGACCTGCTTAGAGTTAAATGCGATACTCATTTTGATATTAAACGTATTTTCCCAGTAATATATTTGCACAATTTGAATTCTTATTTTTAAAAGAACTAGTCTCTTCTAAATTTTGTCTTTTTTTAGAATTCACATTGATTGTTTCTTGTTATGAAAGATTGTAAAGAAACTCTCTAAGACATACATTTCTAAAGAGAAATTAAAAAGATTATATTAACATCAACTCTTTCAAAATTGCTCAATTTTCTATGAACGAGGTCATTTAAAAAATATGGCAAATGCACAATTTTAAGTAATATTACTCTTCTGCTTGGTATACTGATATTATCAAACGTTGATGAGGAATGCATAAACAGCTCCTACAGCATTGTAGCAAAGGTCAAATAGTAAAGCAAAAATGGCAGAATCAACAGACACAAAACTTTCTCACTTTTGTTGTTGCTGCTATTGTTATTTTGCAAACTGAATGAATGGCCAGTATCTTTGGCATGTTACTTACTGATGGGTAGAGGTAACCTTCTCCGTTCATGGCTATATACAACCCTGTCTTCACGCCCTGGATGGCAACAACGCGCAGTCCCACTGGGATGAGGTTGAACAATGCTGTAAAGATAAACATGGTCTATCGTGAACGGGCAGAAGGAGCAAAGCTCTCCTGTTTTAAATTTAAGAAACATCACCTTTGTTACATTCTTCTGAGAAGTTCCAATTAATTAACTTTTATTTCTCTTTATAATTAAGGAGTTTTTGCTATGGGTAAAATTAGCACTTGAGCTTTAATTTGTGGAGCTTCTTAGCATTCTGCCTATAGTATTCTGAAGAACTGGCGGGATAATAAACAGAATCAAGCCTATAATCACGATTCTAGTCTCTCAGTCTCTGACACCATCGGATACCAAAAAAAATCAGCTGTGAAGATTCTCAAAGAGTAGAATTTTAAAAGTCCGAGTTGAACATTTATTCTGGTCTTTCATGCGGAAGGTGTGCCTTGTCATTGCAGTGGGGGACAGGCTAGAAGTTAACAAGATAATTCCCATACTAAATCACTCTTGCAGAACCAACACAGTATGCCAGCAGAGCCCAGAAAAGATGTGCACCTGCCAAACTGCTAAATTTAGAAAGAACCAATCAAGCTGAATGGCATGCAAATTTTAGAAGACGATTTTCTTTATTAATATTTCACAAAGCTATGAGTGAAAACTAAAATAAAAGGAGGGAAAAGTGCTCAATTTTACCCACCTCAGAGATACAAACTCATTTACGTTTCATATTTTGTTTCTTCCCCTATTAACAAAAAAAGCGTTTTTATATATTTTTCACCTAGTGCACACAGCAACGTTATAATTGATTTTTTAAGTCTTAACATTCCTTTAAAGCATTTTCATGCCAGGGTTATGTGTTGACTGTGTGGTGGGTGTTCTAGCATCATTCTTGGTGATAACTGCTGGACGATTTTGGAGATTTTTTTTATAGATACATTTATAAGAGAATTGTTAATTATCCACAGTGAGGTTGTCTACTCCCCTTCAAGTTCTTAATGAAAGTCTAATGGTAAGCAATAGGATCAGGCTAGAACAGGCAATGAAAGCAATAAAATGTTGAAGTAAATGTGTAAATAAAATACCTTAGGTTTAGGCTCTCAACTGTTCTCAAAAGTAGACTTTATAAATTGTGTTCTATTTAATTCCAAGGCACATGTTTTCTCTGAATAGGGTGAGGGAAAGTGATACCCTCTCTTCCAATTATTACATGTTACTGATCCCAAGATCTCAAGGTGTCTGTGCTGCATGAACGATAAAAGGAAACTAGCAGGCCATAGGTAATTACCCCTGCAAGAGTACTCAGGGCATATACGCTTTCATGATGCAAACTAACATTGGACCGTCTTCTGTAGGATTCTACAGGTTTAGGATATCCTTATGGAGGAATGAGACTTATGTTTGCTTATTTCTATTATTTATATTAAACATTAGTGTGGAGTTGTTGAGTAGTATGAGGCACTTGTGTCACTGTAACTCTCAGTTTTCCTTCTTCATGGGAAAAGGCCATTGGCCATTTTCACTCTTGTCTAGAACACCTGAACTGTCCCATCTTCCCTATATTTTGAAAGAATGGGTAGCGTAGGATAATTCCTGATTTATGTGCAAAAGTTTTTGGGAAAAAACATACCTGTCCATGCAAACTATTCTAACCTAACCTACTCAAGCTTAATTATTCTAACCTTCATACACTCCTAATGGTATTTGTAGGTGCCGTCTATTTGATATAGGCCAGATAGTATAATTCTAGAAAGTAAGTGAAGTGCATCATGATCTCACTAAAATACTGTGGCATGGAAAGAGTAAAATTGTAGATGACAGTTTAAAATGATCATACTAAGAAAATATATACTGGGGTTTTTTTCCTCAGGATTTTGGTTGTGACCTGAATTATAAAATACAAGTTATTAACATACAGAATGATAACAGAACGTGAATCCATATGACCACTGTAATGTGGAAGCATTCAGAGCTGACCATGATGGATCTGTGGCACTAATTAAAACCACAGATATCCACATTAATTGAGACATTATTATATTTTTTTACTCTTTTTGTATTTTACATAATTATAAAGCAAAGTCACAAATCCCAGAGGAGTAAGAATAATGATGTTCATGCTACTTTTACATTCTGGTCCTCCATACAATAGTCATTTTCAACCCTGGCTGCACTTTAAGACTAGCTGTATTCATAAAATAGGATGGCCATACCCAACCCCAGACCAATTAAATCAGAATCTCTGGGAGCAGATTTAGGGCATAAATAATCTTTTAAAAAGCTCCTCATAGGACCCTCGGGTACAGGCCAAGGTAAGAGCCACCATCCTCTGTGGGTGGTGGTCACTGTGAGTGACTGGCAATTTTTACACATCAAGTAACCAGGTTGGGAATTTCTGAGGTGAGAGGGATTAGTTTGCGCGAGGTTTAACCTTGCTATAGCTACTAGCATATTGATGTTTCTATAGTCCTCTTCTGCTTGCAGCATTTATTAAGCCTGGTAATGGGAACAGTGTGGTTTCAGAGCACAGGAAAACCCCATGGCATCCCCAAAAGCAAGCTGAGGGAAAGAAAACCACTCCCTAATCGAATATCACAGTTCCTGGTAATGCTGATGTTGAGGAGATAGACAGGAAGCTCTGAGAATTTTAGAGGAATATATCCTGTAAATGAGTGTGGTGATGAAATGACCTGGGCGCTCACCACCTTCTGGAAACGATCCTTCCAGGGCACATGGAAGCCAATGATAAGCAGTCAAGTTGCTACAGTATCCTCTCTATTAGGACCAATTGTCCATCATCAACCATTTTCTTGCCATTTTTCCTCTCAGAGGTTTCTAGATCTCAGGTTGGAAAGCCTGGGAGAACATTCCTATCAAGTTCTCCTGCCTGCTGGCCTTTCTCCCTCTTTTCAACTCATCTAGAAATTTTGACAAAGGCAGCTTAGCAGAATGGTTCTGACTTTAGCTAGTTCTAAATAATCTCATATTTAGTAGTAGGATATGTGTTGAATTCAAATCACAAAGATTTGAAGGATCAAGCCACAGTTTTGTCGTTTGGTGACCTTTAGCGTGACATCAGGGTGATTTTTAGGTTATTCTCCTTCTTTTTCCTTTTTATGGATAACTAATCCTTATTTTGTATTCAGATAATTATCAAAAAGCTGGAATGTGTTTGTGAATTATTACGTCACACAGTTCCTCAAACCAAAAGTTCGGTGCTCTAATTAGGACCTGTCTGTCAGCATCTCTAATGCTCGCTCCCATTTGGAAAGAAAACTTTTCAGTGCTAACAATATTCTTAAGATTCATAAGACTACTATAATGAACCAGAGAAAAGAAAATGTCTTAAAATTCATCCCCAAAAACTGTTTTTCAATTAAAAAGGTGGTAGGACACAAAAGTAGAGTTAATTAGTAATTCCCAGTGCTTTTAAAGCTACTATAATCCTGCCAAGTTTTATTAAATTTTATAGTCCTACAATTTTTATGGCCTTTTGAGGAGAGAACCTTTATCTCACCCTGTTGTATTCTGTTCTGCTGTGTCTTTGAAAATGTTAAAATGGTAACAAAACTAACCAAACTGGCTTAAAGAGCACCAAAAATGCAACGTAACTTGTAAGAAAAGAAGCTGTGGGCCAGATCTTGCATAGGACTCTAAGTCTCTCTATTGCGGGCGCTCTGATTTGGTTCTGGTCCTGCTTTATTCCCAGAACTGATCCTCACCTACATTTAGGGAGATTAGAGAGGATTTTAAGAGTTACCCAGAGATTCTTTTTCCTTCTAGCATGGTTACACAACAGGAGGAAAGAATCCCATACATTTAAAGAAAAGAAGATTGAGAATCTTTTAGTATCTCAGTTTTCCAGTTTAGTGTTTAGTATCATTCAGATAACCAGGTAATTATTCAGATAATTATTCAGATAATTATGTGCCTATGCCTATAATGTCTACATCTTCACTTTCATAATTTAGAAAATCTTGTGTTGCTTATTAAATTCTGAAGCAATATGCTTTTAAAAGACAGTGTCTACTTAACACTTCTCAATTTGATTTTGATTCTCATCATTAAAAATAACCAACTTGTTTGGCATCACAAAAACCAAAGAAGAAGGTAGAAAAAAAGTCATAAAACCTTTATTTGAAGGACATTATTTTTCCAAGAAGTCTAAATAAGCAGCATTTTCATACAGCTATAGTTCATTTCCTTTCTTGAAAAGTTCTGTGATAATGGATATCAGCCCCTAGTCTGATAGATCAGAGGGTCATAGCTCTTAGAGTGATCAGAGTTATGGAAAACCAGTTTTCATGCTCTACTAGACTCTGGTCAAAGAAAATCAGAGAGCACTGAAGACATCAAAGCTTATGAATCTCTAAAGTCCGTGACCCCCACACTGTAAGACATAAGAAAAAAATGTCTTTTTATCAAAGAATGGGTAAAGAGTTAGAGAATGGGAAAAGAAAATGAGTGGGTACATATACATTAGTTTGAACCAGAAGACACGGACATCTTTTGTAGGTCAAAGATGGTCAAGTATTGATAACTTTAAAGGTTCAACCTGATAGCAAAAAACAAAAAGTAAACAATGTTTGACATTGGTCTTGTGAATAACACCTTCTCTTTCTTCTTTCTTCCCTATGTCTGAATTGTTTTACCTTCTCTTTCTTTAAATCAAAAGAGGAAATAAAGCACACACACAAAATATCAGTGAACAAATATGATAGGGAAAAGTTTAAAAGTACAAAATGACAAAATAATAGACACAAAGAGAAAGATTAGAAATTGAAAAGGAGTAAAATGTAGGTAAACAAAGAATAATTTAAAAGTTGAAAGAAAAACTAAAAAAAGAAGCAATGTCCAAAGTCTAAAAAATAAACATAATGGCTAGAAAAATATTGACATGTCATATAGCAATAGCAAATGCAAAAACAGTCTACTTTATATTATTAGTTACTCTCAGCATCAGTGTTACTAAAAATATCATTACTAGAATTTAAAAAAGGAAGTGCCGACAATCTGGTTTCCTGTATTCAAATCCTCCCTCCTTTTCATGGAATGCTCTTCTACATATGAAGCATAAATGATTAATGGATGAAAAGATTCATATCTACTCCAGATCCACTAGTGACATGTGATTAAATATTTCTAATAAAATTCGTTTTTGCTTTTCACTAACTCTCCTGAGCAGTAAAAAGTGTGTCTATTCTAGAACTGATGTGCTAAATTACAAGGAA
Source organism: Equus asinus (assembly GCF_041296235.1). Lineage (NCBI taxonomy): Eukaryota > Metazoa > Chordata > Mammalia > Perissodactyla > Equidae > Equus > Equus asinus. Next base: position 74,521,324 of record NC_091800.1, read on the forward strand.
TAGGATGCCAGTATAAATAGAAAATGGGAAAGGAAAATTCAGACAATTGAACAAGGTGGGATACCAGAATGAGAATACAAAAACAAGTTGTATATAAAGAAATAGTAAATGAAGACAAACATTACTTAATAAAGGTGGGAGTCTTTTTAATAGAAAAAAGTTATCACAGACCCAATTCTATAGAGTAGTTAAAAATATTTTTACAGTGTATTTAAAGGCACACAGCCTTCATGTCCTTTCTATAAAGATATTATCTTTTCTTGTTGAATGCAAAGAATTTGAAAAATTACATTTCTATTATTTGAAACAACTAATCCCTGTAGTTCTTGAATTTCTACAATTATCATTAAGAAGCTGCAGGCTTGATAAAAATAATACTTCCAAAGTAAACATGTAATCAACTTTCATGTGAATGCACTAGTGTAGCCACTTGACTTTTATGATGAGATTAAAAGTAACAATAATGCTGGCTATGACAGTTGTTTGGAAAAAATGAAAATATTAACTTATAATTATCTTAAAAGGACAGGTTTCTTTTGTTGTTCTGTTAGTATTTTCATCCATGTGGGCCAAGTGAAATTATAAATGGTATTCTGGTGTGTAACATTTGTAAAAATGAACCAACATAACCAAATATTTGCAAATTTTACAAAGTCATTTAAGTAGCAGCATATTTTCTAGCAACTGTGTTAACTGGTGGCCTGAGGTTGTCACTTACTAGAATTAGTGCTGTCATCCTTGGTTCCATCGAGAGCTCCATCGGGGTGCATTTGCAAGTAGTAGCCTTGCCTGCAATATAACCTGGTCACTATACCCTTGAGCTGGGGATCTGAAAGGCAAACATAGTTATCATAAGCCTCACAATGTGTCACAAAAGAGGATTTTTTTTCTTTTCTGTTACTTTTCTTTCTTTTTCAGAAGTAAGAGGGCATTTTATAGAAGTAGCACCTTTTCTTTCACATCTCCCAGAGTCCTCTGTATTTATCAAACCTGGAGTATACTAATCATAGAAGGTGAAGAAAATACAATTGTAAGCTGCATGTGTCAGTTGCATAAAATAGGTCATTTTCTGAAACTAATATGTTTTTATTTAAATTATTAGTTGAAATGATTAAATTAATTGATTAGTTTAATTGTTAGTTAAGTCCTAAACTAATTAGTTTAATAGTTTAGGCTAATATTATCATTCAAGATGGCAGTACAAGTTTTGTAAACTTCTAGCTCTAAGAAACTTCATTAAAGTCTTTTTAATGAATTTTTCGTTTTAATTAATTTGGCAACTTCAAAATGGGAAAAATCTGCATTTAAAAAAAAATTTATACTAACATTTTGATACATGTTCTGACATGGAGAATGTTTCCTTGATGTCTAAAGGGCCACCCTAATTTGTATGGGAGCATCTGTGGTACTTATGCATGATCCATAGGAAAATGGAAAAACAGACTTCTGAACTCAGGCTGAGGCACAATAACAAACCTATGCTATGAGATCAGATCTGAGGCCATAATCTGGACAAATTAAAAGAATTAAACAGATAACCTTACGAATTTAGATAATTACAAGCAACAGTAAAATTATACAATACAGATTTTTATTCTTGGCCAACAGGGTTTGAAGTAGAGGGCAGTGGAAGTTTATTAAAACAAACAGGGAAACAATATGGTAGCAGACTTCTCATTTGATGATTCATTGAAAGGATAACCACTTTAGTGATCCAATGCTTCACAAAGAGCCAGCCAGTTGTACCTTGGAAAATAAATATCAGCACGTGGCTTTTCAAAGGCCATCCCATTGCATGACTAGATTTGATGTGGGGACATCATAACCTTCGCCATGGCAACTGGCATCTCTCCACAATCCCTGAGTAGGACATGCAAATGTAATCATGCTGTCAAAACAGTAGGATGTTACAGAATGATGAAACCTAGCGTCTTGCAATGGATATAAGAACTGTGGAGTTGCAAACAGATGAACACAAAAAATACACATGCAAAAAAAAAGCTATTTAAAAACAGATTGTCCTTAGGCTTTTGTTTAGTCTCAAGAAATTTAAAAGAATGCCAATATCTGTTTCTATGTAGATTTGACATAACTAATAATTTGAAAATGACTCTATGGTACACAGATTTTCTTCAAAGATAGTATGATGTTGAGGAAAACCTGGAAAATAATGCATGAACATCACAACATCAGTGTGACTAAACATATTACAATCTAGATGCTTTTACAAGACTAGGATTTTAAAAAGAAACATCTAAGTGACTATTAGGATTATGTTGCGTGTGTTCACTATTCTGTGGTACGTAACTTTAAAAATCACGTAATTCTAAGATGTGCATTAATGAAAATAAAAATTACTCTTGTGCCTTAGTCTGCCCATCACTCAGAAGATCTGACTGGGCTATCAACCCTCTAAGTACCGAGAACTTCTTTTCTTAGTTTTGCTGTGTCATTTTATGCTCATCCCTGAAAACAAGTAGAATGGAAAAGGAGAGAACAAAAGTAAAAAGGGAGGACTGATTCTTAACTGCGTGAAAACATACAAGGGAATTTTAGAGATTGACAATTTTTCTACAAAACCTTTACGTTCTGAATCAATTACTTTTAATAATCTGTGTCTTAGCTATTATATCTTCTGGCCTTGAATTAAGCAGGTCATGCAAGGCAGTAAGAAGACATAACCCCCACAAGCTCCCTCACACTTACTCAAAGAGAACCCTTCAGTTTTGCTTTTTCTATTATCAAAAAGACAAGTATTGGTGAGGATGTGGAGAAAAGGGAACCCTCATACACTGTTGGTAGGAATGTAAAATGGTGTAGCCCCTGTGGAAAACAGTATGGCGGTTCCTCAAAAAATTAAAAATTGAACTACCATATGATCCAGCAGTCTCACTTCTGGGTATTTACCCAAAGGAGGTGAAATCAGGATATTGAAGAGATATCTGCACTCCCATTTTCACTGAAGCATTATTCTCACCAGCCAAGACATGGAGATAACCTAAGTGTCCATCAACAAGTGAATGGATAAAGAAAATGTGGTGTATATATATTCAACGGAATATTATTCAGTCTTTAAAAAGAAGGCAATCCTGCCATTTGTGACAACATGAGTGAACCTGGAGGGCATTATGCTAAGACAGCCTTTCTTCACCACACCTCCTTTCTGATAAGTATAAGTAAAGCATGAAATTGTGTTTTTGAGCTCTCATTTAATTTCAAGGAAACAAAACTAAATTGATTTCTATTTATCTAGTTTCACATTATTTGGTATTTTCTTTTTAGAAGCCATAATAACATCAGCTGTGTTCCTCTCAGGTTCCAGGCACTGTTCTAAGTACATTACAGGATTAGCTCACTGAATCCTCACCACAACTTATTAATAGGAAGCCCATTTTGAAATGAGGAAGTGAAGACACACAGCAATGAAGTAATTTGACAAAGAGTACATACTAATAAGTGAAAAGATGGAGTTTGAACATGATCCTGCCTGCTTACCTACTAAACTATGTGGCCTCTAAGAATTGAACAATTGAACCAAACCATCTTAAAAACCTAAAATAAAATGCAAAACAATCTGTTTTTTTAAAAACTAAGTTTCAAACATTAACCACAGCTGTGTCTAAATCTGAATCCTGCATACTTGGAGCTGAATCTTAATATAAAACAATAATATGAAGTGAGAAAGGATCAAAGTTCTCAAAAATCTCTTCTAAGATCCACCCCACTTTGTCCTTGGCTGCACTGCCAATAAATCTCTACCCATGAAACCCTCACCAAAATTGCAAATTTTAACTTCCTCCAGTAAGTTTAAACTTCCTCCAGTATCATTTTTACTTCAATTCTCCCATCTCCACCAATTCCAGCCGAAAGGCATTTCTACCCCTGACTTGACTTCTTATGTTAACAGCATCAGTCCCCTAAGACCAACACCATACTCACCTTTTTTATTCCACCTAATGAGTTGCTCAATTCCTACAGATGCTGTCTTCACAATCTGCCTCACTCTTTTCCCTTTTTCTATTTTCACTGCCAGCAGCAGTTCAGCCCCTCATGGCCTCTCTTAGGTGGTCTTCCCACCTGCAGTGTGCCCACCCCAATCCATCCGTCAGACCAGGAAATTCACAACGACTCTTTGACTCTTCGCCACCCCGCTGACTTACTCACACAACCTGCAGCAGCGGGGCCCCATCTTATCCGCCTGGCTTTGCTTTCTACTGCTCCCACACCATGCCCTGCAAGTAGCCCAACCTGGGTCACTGTGGGCTGCCTACAAATGCTCCATTATCTCCCACATTTATCCTGTTCCCTTAACCTTACCTATCTCAAATATGCCCACCTGCATAAAGGTGCCCCCTTGCACAACTGTGCATACACACTTCCCACATGCACACATCTTTACATAGCTAACTCCTTTTCCTTCTTCCCAAGCTTGGTTCCATCAGTGCTTCCTCTGGGGCACTTTCCCGACATCTCAGACGAGGTCAAATTCCTCCTTTGAATACTTTTATGGCAGCATTCTTCATAGGTGTAACTTATTTTTTAAGCATCAAAATTATTTCATTTTGATATGTTTTACTACATTAAAAAATACAGAAAACAATAACCTGCACTCATGTACCCACCACTGAGATTAAACAGATGTTAATAGTTTGCTTTATAATTCATCCTTTTAATTCCACATTTATTTGTGCAGTTATATGATTGATGCCTGTCTCCAATCTGGACTGTAAGTTGCATGAAGAGAAATGTATGATATTGCTCGCCAGTACATCTACAGGGTCTAGATGAGTGGGTGCTATGCAATAAGTATTTCCCGAACGAATACTGACTAGGGTGTAATTTATCTAGCAATTTTATATATTGCTGGTAAGAGTGAAAACTGGAACAATGACATGAAAACTAAGATGGTAATCGCAGTAAAGTCTTAAAAATGTCCATAACTTTTGACCAGATAATTAGGCTTTCCAGACTTCTAACTTAAAAATAAATCCTCAGTGTTATAAAGTTTTGTATAATAACATAAGTATGTTTAATATGAGCATGATTATGTAAAAAACACTACCTGTGGGGAAAAATACAAGGGGGAAAATATACCAAAATGTTAAATATAACTGTATTTTGATGGTTACTGGAATATTTACTTTTCAATATCTTATTTTCAAAATTTCCTGTAATGACGGCATGCTAATTTCATAATGAAAATGCAGAGACTTTAATAAAATCTATTAATGCCTTTTGAAAAAGTGTGTGTAAAAATAACATTTCACAAAAACTTGCAAATAATATTGCATACATATATGCAAATAATCTAAATGCATATTACTACTGCAGCTTAACTGGTTGCCCCAAATTTTCAAGGATTCCACTTATCAGTTCTTTTTGTGCATAGTTACGTGTCCATAAAACCTTCACTATGATCCTTACTTATAAAACTGGCCATTGCACAATGTGGCCATTTACCGCTTAAGTTCACTTTTTCAAATAATTAAAAAAAAAAAAAAGACAACAGAACTTTTCTACAAAGGCCAAAAATATGCAACCAAATAATCATAGCATAAACAAAAGAGAACAATTTCACTGAGAAAACAACCATGTCTGTTATGTACAGTCAGGCAATGGCATGACTAAGTTTCTGGATCTGCTGTGTACAGGAGGACATAACCCTTCATTTCTCACTCTATAGCAAGTCTCTACTTCAGTCTCATATGTGCTGGACAGCTCACTTACACGTATTATTTCATGCCTCTGTGAGAAAAAAGTTGACAGAAAGGGACCAAGAAAATATCACATGACTGCCAGAATGGACAGGACCCAGACTGGGCAGCTGCAATAAAAGCACACACCTCTGAAAACACAGCATCCAAAGCAGGTGCCTCTCCCCAAAAAGGAGTGAAAGGCAATGTGTTGCAGTGTATGAAGATCAGTATTAGAACTTCCTGTTTGTTTATTATCTCCAAAAATGAGAAATAAATTAATTTTTGCTAATATTTAACGTGAATTGACATCAGAGTCTCCAGGGTCACATATCACCTCGGGTCCTTGAAGTACATGAGGCATGTGGGGGGGGCAGCATTTAATTCTGAGGGGCTGATGCAGTGACTCTGGCTCTCAGTCATTGTTCCCAATGAGTGCTTCTCAATATGTTGAAGTCTAAGTCCTCCTGGTTAAGGAGACTTATTAATTATATATCTAGTTTAACTAAAGTTAGGGTAATTTAGGGAAAAAACTCCTACAGGGATAGTATGGATTAAAGGTGATACTGAAGGAAAAAAAAAAAAGCAAAAGCTAACATCAACAAAATAGCAAAGATGACATATCTTCTACATGGATTATGTGGTTAAAACCAGCACACAAATAAGTAACAAAAGCAGTGATGATCTATTCAGATCTAACATGAAATCAGCCAAAAGAGTTTGAAATGTTAAGAAGAAAATCTGAAATGTATCTACTATGATAAAACCGGAACATCACCCTAAGTGAATAGTATGCCTTGAGATATAAAGCAGTGAAAATTTCACGTGTGAAACAAACTTATACTGAGGTACATCTCACTTTTTTCATTGAACTAAGGGGATAAGAAGGTTTGGTGACATTCTTCTAATGAATGCTAAATAGAAGCCCTACAAGAACAAGATTTTTTCAATACTAATGTATTCCAAAACCCTACAACTTAAACTCTCAATTAATAATTGGAGGATGAATAAATATCTGAAATCCCACACCCATATTTTAGCTAGCCATGTGAAAAATGCAAAATATTTTTCAACTCATAAAATTTCTAGAGTTCTTTATTCTCTTCTAATATATTTATGGATTCAGAATACTTACTCTGCTTAAGAAAATACAAAAACTTTGTCTTAGTTATCCTTTTCCTTCTGTTTTATCTTTTATTTTATATTTGCTGTGCCTGCACATTTTACTAAAATGTTCTCAGAATACTCCTTGTGTGAAACTCTGTACTATGCTCTCTGATATTAATTAAAATAGAAATAATGAAAGCTAATGTGCATATATATCAAGAAAAAAAAAGACGCTTCATAATATATTAGCCTCAACACTCAGAACTGAAAGAAATGCAAATCAGTTCAACTGCCTTCAGATACAGGGAAAAAAATACCCAACATTTTTAATTAAAACAATCACTCTCTCAGAAGTGGGTTCATTTAAATCAATCACTGTCACAAATTGTTTTCATGCAACGTGCACACTGACAAAAGAGGAATCAGAATAACCCTTGAAGGATGTATACATTTTAAATCATTATTTAAATTGAAAAATGCACAATATGGCATGTATTTTTATATAACAAACATACAAATGTATATACATCACACATACTATGTTTATTTACATATAAATCTCAGTACTAATTCGTTATCAGTATAGGTTCTCAAATGTCACCTATTAGTTATGGAAAAATTGCATTTTTTATAGGGAAAAAAGCAACTTTTGGAATATACTTTTTGTGACGGATCTAATTAGGTTTTGGCACTCCTAGAAGCAGAAAATAGTATCGTGAATAATTTACCCAAAGTCATAAATTATCATATAATCCAAGCATAAAAATAAACCATGCCCAGGAACTCTTCCAAAGGACTGAGAAAAAAGAGTAGGGTAGGGGCACTTAGGAAAATGATAAATAAAACTAAAGGCATGTGAAAATCTGCTATACCTTTCTGTTAATTCTTTAGGCTGGCATTCTATTTCCTCCTGGAACTGACCCTCTGCTATCTTGAGAGCCCCAGCCTTCTAGGAACCTTATTTCAGCCATTTCAGAGTGGTTGCCCAACCCACCTCCTCAATCCAATGCATTATCATGTCTGTTAATTTTTCTTTTAATTTTAAGGGCTTTTTTTTTTTAATTGAGGTAGCATTGGCTTATAACATTACATAAATTTCAGGTGTACATCATTGTATTTAGACTTCTGTAGAAACCACATTGTGTTCACCACCAAAATCTAGTTTCCATCCATCACTGTTCAAATGTCTGTGTCTATGAAAATCAACTGCTGATTCTACAACCTAGAATAGACTTTTTACCTCTGCCTACAAGAATCTTATTCCTGTCGGCGCTAGGGCTAGAATTTGCATTAAGAAAACAGTTCTTGCCCTCAAAGAGCTTCCTTTCTATTGAGGAGAGAATCTATAACATGGCTTTATGTCAGTCAGTCATGTGCTATATTATTAGGTTTACATGTCTTCCTGCTATGAAAATACATTATAAATCCTTTGATAATTTGCATCATATATTATTCAAAGCAGTTTATCACTATGCTTTGCACAGAGCAGCTGCTCAACAAATATTTATTGAACTGAATTTATTTTGTTTGTTTTTAGAAGAGTCTATACATAAGCCCTAAATAGCACAACAAATATTTATTGAACTGAATTTATTTTCTGTTTGTTTTTAAAAGAATCTATATATAAGCCCTAAATAGCATTCAAGGCAAAATGCATTTTTCAATCTTATTTAAGAATTAGAGGAGCAAGCATGCTGAGAACAAAGATAAATGTGGGTTTTGAAATGGAAACACCAATAATATTTTAAACTTTTTTTTAAAACTATTTTGGCCAAAAAATTCCCTCTAGGTAAAATATATTAAGAAAGCAACAGTGGGTAAAGCCTCTTCTTGGGGAAAATATTTGAAAAGATCACCAAAGAGAAGGCAGGCCATGAGGATCTTGCTTACAATGTGACCCTAAGCTCCAAGAAACAGACAGACCTGTTAGTGGTATCTTGGGATTCCCAGTGCAGAGTTGAACTCGCATTAGCTTTTTGAATTTCTAGTATCTACAAGCTCCAGAAGGAAGCAAATCTTTGGAGCTCAGTTAGAAAAGCACCCCTTTCCAATTCTATTTTCCAATGACATTCTCCAGTTGCAAGATTCTAACATATTAGAGACATATTAGAGCTCTTATGGCCCCAACATAATTCAGAATTGGACAATAAGCTGGCCAAAATATTGGATCTCCTGTTTCTGTATTTATTCATCACTTAATGAAGATGAATAATTATGTAATAAAATATTGTATGCTTTGGTCCACTAATTTATCCCTTCTAAATTATGATATATTTTAAAAATTAAATTATAATTGTTAATTATATAATTGCAAAAGACAATAATATACAAAATTCTTGTGCATATTTGAGAAAAATGTGTGTGCTTCAGTAACAAATTTTGGGATACAGATCTATTATTATTATTACATATAGAGAAATATACTGCGTCAGGGATTCCTAATTTGTGAATGACTTCATTTGCTCCTTACCAGAATATATACGTGCTTATGCAAAGAAGTGGTATGCTCTGTTTCCCTCAGTGTGCTGATGTGTCACTCCGAGTGGCATCTGCAGCACTTACAGATATGAGCACATTATTCATGTTCATATTCCTCATTAATATGTCATTGACACCAAATACTAAAAGAAACTTAATATTACTTTGAGGACATTTATATCTACTTCTTTATATTAGCATAAGTATTATGAACAACTATATGATGCCAGCTGACCGACAGCATAACATTTTCTACATTGCTAAGCAAAAAGCTAAGCATTTTACTTAAATGTTCAAATATTATTGTCATAGAAAGAGTGAAATCTGAGAGACTTTAATTGTTATCTGAATACTGTTTATTTTTTTAACTCTAGATATACATTTTGGTATTTGTGTTCCTAATGCTGTTTTCAGATAAGCATCTCAAAAGAATCTTCAGAATCTTAGCAATACCTTTGTAATAAGCACACGTTACTAAGTATTTCTGGTTAAATTGCCAGAATATTTCAGACTTATTCAGTCAGTCTCTAAATGTTTAATGATAACTTTCTTTGTATTTCCTCATTACAGGATTTTTTTAATTAAGAAAACCACCGCAGCAATAACTGCGACAGACCTCCTTTGCAATGACTGATTCTGAAAGGAAACTGTAGTGTCTTGAAATACCCACAAGTTCTATGTTAATTGTGATATCTTGTCACAGTAAAGACACACACACACTCACACACACACATACACGCCAAATAGCAACGAGTGGGGAGAAAATGTTTTTACTTTGCTATATAAGTGACCCAAATCACATCCTCTAATTTCAATAGACAATCCTTTCACTTTGTGCTGCTCAATAAAAATGCCATTTTATATTTATTATAATACAAAGCAAAATTGTGTATTATAAATTATAATCATGCCTCACTACATTCTTCATACAGTCTGAGGCTAATAAAATCTACCTGAATGGCTTGAGGAACAAATATCCAAGAGTGTTATCAACATTTGCTAATATTTTGTAATCAAATAATAGTACCATAATGAACAAATTTCATTGCTAAAACTATGACTGAAAAAGAATGTGAATGTTATATGAGCCATATGCCATAATCTGAGAGAGTTTAATAATTATGCAGACTTCCTTAAAAAGCCTAAATGACTTCTACTTCTGACCAAAGGAACCAGAAGTGTCCTCTCACATGAAACAAGAAAAAAAATGACAAAATGAATTTTGCAAGACACTAGACATCAGGAAGTGAAGGACAGTTGTCTCTGAGGATGAGAAAGAAATGAGGTGAGCCCCACTACTGCTTGAGTTTAAAGCCTTAAGAAAGATTCCAGGGCATAGTGAAAAGAGGGGAACCCAGTGAACTCTCTAAATTGAGAAGATGGAGCTGAGAATCCAGGGAGACTGAGGGTAGACAGTATACAGAATATTGGAGAAAAAGAACTGCAGAGAGAAAGAACTTCCCAGATTTGCAGAGGGTTCCCTAGAGTATTCAGCTGTGTAGTGATCAATAATTGTACGTGAGGAAACCACTTCAGGCAGAGGAAAACCATCTTAGAGGATTAGAGGCAATACTGTTGCCTGGAATCCAGGACTGGAAACAGTGCCTATTCCCACTAGTAAGACTAGAAAAAATCATAATTCGTGGGCATTCCACAGAGTACAAATAAGGGTCTTTCCTGGGGAAAAATTAGCCTTAGTCTGAGCACTGCTTTAGTCTAACCTAACAAATTCTGAAAGCAAGAACTAAAAGGAGTATACTGTTCCCAATTAAGCTAACTGCATCCCAGAATAAGCTCAAGAATATTTATAGGAATCCAAAAATATGGAGCACCAAATGAAGTAAAATTCAAAATACTTGGAGTCCAGTATAAGATTATCAGACACGCAAAGAAATGGGGAGAGGCAACCTGCAACAAGGGGAAGAATCAACAAATCAAAACTGACCCAGAACTGACCCAGATGTTAGGATATTAGACGAGGACAGGTAAAGTCATTATAACTATATTTTATACATCCAAAAAGTTAAGTACAGACATAGAAGATTTAAAGATGATCCAAAATGAACTTCTATAGATGAAAATCACAATTTATGAAATGCAAAAATAAAAATACCTTGGATGAGATTAATTGCAGATTAGGAATTACAGAAATGCAAGTAGTGAACTTGAAGACATAGCAATGGAAATGATTCCAAACGAAATCCACAGAGAAAAGAGAATTTCTAAAACATTAACAGAGCCTCATTGTGCTGTGGGATAATTTCAAGCTACTGGATACATGTTTAATTGGAGTCTCCAGAAGAGACTATCAAGCGGGCAAGGAAAGAAAAATATTTGAGGAAATAATGGCTGGAAAATTTCCAGTTGGTGAAAACTATAAAAGCAAAGATCCAAATAGCTTCACAAACTCCAAAGACAGGAAGCATGAAGAAAACTACATCAAGACACATCATATTGAAAGTACACAAGAGCAGTGATAGAGAAAGAATCTTTCTTTCTCCTAGAGTGGGGAAAAACACAGTACGTACAGAGGATCAGAGATAAGAAAGACAATAGATACCTTGCTTGTAACAATTCAAGCAAGAAGACAATGGCAACATCTTCAACATACTGAAAAAAAAAAAAGAATACCCTGAAATTCTAAAACAGTGAACATATCTAAAATAAAGGTAGGGGACCGGCCCGGTGGTGCAGCAGTTAAGTTCACACACTCTGCTTCGGCAGCCTGGGGTTTGCCGGTTTGGATCCCGGGTACAAACATGGCACCACTTGTCAGCCATGCTGTGATAGGTGGCCCACATATAAAGTAGAGGAAGATGGGCACGGATCTTAGCTCAGGGCCAGTCTTCCTCAGCAAAAAGAGGAGGATTCGTGGCAGATGTTAGCTCAGGGATAATCTTCCTCAAAAAAATAAAGGTAAAATAAAGAAGTTTTCAGACATACAGAAGTAGAAAGATTGTATCATCACTACAAGAAATGTTGATGGAAGTCCTCTAGAGACAAAGAAAATGATACGAGATAGAAATGTGGATGTAAAACCAAGGAACAAAGAGCACTGGAGATGGTAAACACACAGGCCAATACATACATATTTTTCTTGTTATTTACATCTCTTTAAAAGATAATTCACTGTTTAAGTAAAAACAATAACAATGTAATGTGGGGTTTATAACATGTATAAAAGTAAAATGTATGACAACAATAGTAGAAATCTCAGGAGGGGAAGAATGGCGAGGTACAATATATACGCAAATATACGCCCTGTCTCCTATTCGGAAGGCCCCACACTTGGTTTAGTGCTCTGCTGACCCCACCTTGAAATTCTTATTAATCTTTCAACAATAGTTCCTGAATTTTCATTTTGCCCTGGCTCCTGGAATTACATACCCTACCCTATTCTTAGATAGGACAGCAAAATCATGATCTGTTGAAGACAACATTGATAAATCAAACTTCACAAAAATCCTAAACTTCTCTTCAAAAGAAACTGTTAAGAGACTGTAAAGGCTTGTCTCAGACTGGATGAAACTATTTGCATATTTCCTATCTGATGAAAGGCTTGTATCCACTAATACATAAAGACTTGAAACTCAATAATGAGAAAACAAAGATTGCAATAAAACAAATGGGCAAAACTACGAAGCACTTTAAGAGATTATTTATGGATTGAAAAGATGTTCAATATCACTAGTCATTGGGAAAATGAAAATTAAAACCATAATGGAATACAGTTACACATATTAGGAAACTAAAATTAAAAAGAATACCATACCACTTGTCAGCAGGGATGTGGATAAACTGGAATTCACATACACTAATGGTAGGAATAGAAAAAGCTTCAACCACTTTGGAAAACTGTTTGCAGATTCTTAAAATGTTCAACATAAACCTGCCAACATAATCCAGCCATTCCCCTCTTAGATATTTACCAAATAGAAATAAAAACATATGTTCATATAAAACCATGTGCATGAATGTTCATACAGCTTTCTTTGTAATAGCCCCAAACTGGAAACAATCCAAACGTCCATTCAATAGATGAATGGATAAACAAAATCTGGTATATCCACACAATGGACTACTATTCAGTAAGAAAAAGGGAATGAATTATTGATAGATGCAAGAAAATGGATGAATTTCAAAATAATTATGCTGAATAAAAGTCATTTTGGGGTCGACCCAGTGGCGTAGCAATTCAGCTCATGTGCTCTGCTTCAGCAGCCCGGGATTTGCCAGTTCAGATCCCTGGCGTGGACCTACGTACCACTTATCGAGCCATGCTGCAGCAGGTGTCCCACATAGAAAAGAGAGGAAGATGGGCACAGATGCTAGCTCAGGGCCAATCCTCCTCCTCAAAAAAAAAAGTTGTTTCTACTGTATGATTCCATTTATATGATATTCTATAAAATTTAAACAAATATGTAATGACAAAGATAAGCGCTGTGACTGTTTGGAGATTGGTGAAGGGACCGGGAGGGCCGGAAGGTTAGGAGTACAAAGAGGCATAAGGAAACTTTTGGGGTGAAGAACATACCCACAATCTTGAGTATGATGATGATTTCTTATGTCAAAACTAATAAAATTGTACACTTTATGTACAGATTGTTTTATGACAATTGTACCTTAGTAGGGCTATTAAAAGTAAAAGGGTAGAAAACAATAAATGATGTTAACAATAATCAATCAATATTAATAAAGACAACATAGATTTCAGGGGAATCTTACAATGGACAAAGAGGAATCATTTCATAATGATAAAGGAGTCAATTCATTAAGAATACATAAGGATTCTGGATGTTATGCATCTAATGACAGCTTCAAATACATGAAGCAAAAACCAATATAACTTCAAGGAGAAACAGAAAAATCTAAAGTTATAGTCAGAAGTTTCAACTCTATTCTCAAAAAAATTATGCAGCAAATATTCAGAAAATCAACAAGGATATAGAAAAAAAGATCTAAGGCTTAGAGCCTTACATGTTAAATTTAACATATTTGGTTAAATCATCACAGAGTATGATTCACTTCTCATTTCAAAAACTATAAATGGGATTCTCTAAATGTAAGGAATCTGTAAAACTACTATTTGACTCATTCATAGAATTTTCACAGCTAGTCAAACCAATAGCAGGCAATACTAATTTGGTCTTCAGCTATTACATTATCTGAAATTGAGGATTGGCATGAAAAAAAGTATGAAGTTAAAGAATCAAGGGCATCTATTGAAATTAAAGTTCATTATTGTGCAATGAAATTCAGTATCCAAAGTCTTTCAGTGGAAGTTATATTGCAATCAGGATACATCATTTTGCATTAACTAAGTAAACAAGAATTACAGTAAATGTGTAGTTTTATTAGCTTTCTTAAGAGAAGCTGGAGAGCAGTAAACTGGGAACTTAGCATGAAAAAAAGTGTTTTCAATTTTTTGGGACACATTTGCTTTAGGCTTGGGAAGCATTTCCTTAACTGTATTATGCCAAGAAAAAATCAGGACAGGGCGAAGTTAAGGAATCACCTGCACATGACAAAGACTGATCAATACATTCTCCAGAGGGGAAGCTTATACATTTAAGAAAGAGTATTTCAGAGCAGGTATAAAACTCATTTTGCCTGTTCACCTCTAGAACTACATGGAGACCTCCACCCAATGGGCTATATGAATAGTTGGAAGTCGTATTGGTAAATACTTTAAGGCTACTTCCATTTAAGGAAGGTGCAGAGTGCTGAGGTCCACTCCCTTTTAAGCTTCTGTCTCAAACATTTGTCTTCCAGCTGCTTTTAGAAGGATAAGAGAGTCATAAAATCTTTTGTTAAACCAATGCCACTCCCTCCAGAGAAGCAGGGTAAGAAGTAAGAAGGAGAAGGCATTCAACGACACCTATTTGTCCCAGGCAACAAGGACACATTCAACCAGAAAGGAAAAACACTGAAACCAGAGGTTATAAAAAGAAAAGATCCATCATCCATAAGGGATGATGTAGAATTTGGTTTTGAATTTAGAGCTCAGTTGTGACCAAGTGTACGTATGTTGAAGACCTAAATCTTCTGCATGTTTTATCACCAGGAAGCAGTGCCTCTCCACCATTTTTATTTATTAAGGCTTAATGAGAATGGCGGTTCACAATAAATTCCTCAAAGAATCCTTAACAGCATATCAATCAGTAAAATTTGACAATATAGCTACAGGAATAGATCAATTCACACTGGAAAATAAGAGGAGAAATCCTTCTCACGTTCTGTTTAAGTGTATTTTCAAAAACCGAGATACTTAACTTGCTCATTTAGCAGGCATTTGTTGAACACCTTCTTTGTCCCAGGCTCTTTGCTAAGAGCTGAGAGGAATTTATAGCCAAAGCAGCTTGCTGTCCATTATTCCTACCATCAGTAAGCCAACAGATGATGTGGGTCCTGAAATAATGAGGCTGCACGAACAGAAAGGCTCAACTCTAATGATAATAGTAGTAGGAATAACATCTGTCATCTGCTGAGCACATACTTTGGGTCAGAAACTATTTTAAGTCCTTTATCTATATTGACTCATTTAATCCTATAGCAACTTTCTGAGGTAGGTGGAATTATTATCCTCACTTGACACATGAGGAAACTGAAGCACAGAGCAGTACGTGACTAGCCCAAGATAACACAAGAAGGAAATGATGGAGATGGTATTGAAGCCCATGGAGTCTGGCCTCCCAGAGTGTCCACGTACCACTGGGTCCAGTGTACTCAGAGTGAGGACTCCAGTGTACTCAGAAGTCACAATGACTCACTGAAAACACAAAATAAAGGCATACTGACAGATTAAAGGACAGCAATTGACAAGGTGGAACCTGGAGAAATTATATTAGAGAATGTTTAATCTGAAGAAGGTGAAACTTAGTCATTTTCCAGTACAGATCTTCCTCGACTTTCAATGAGGTTATACCCCAATAAACCCATTGTTGAAAATATTCTCTGAGTAGAAAATGCATTTTATGCACCTAACCTATCAAACATCCTAGCTTAGCCTAGCCTAACTTAAATGTGCTCAGAACACTTACCTCTGCCTACAGTTGGGCAAAATCATCTAACACAAAGCCTATTTTATAATGAAGTATTGAATATCTCCTGTAATTTATTGAATACTGTACTGAAAGTGAAAAGCAGGACAGTTGTATGGGTACAGCATGGTTGTCAGTGTATCGGTTGTGTACCCTCATGATCGCGGGGCTGACTGGGAGCTGCGGCTTTCTGCCATTGCCCAGCATCACGAGAGAGGACCATACCACATATCGCTAGCCTGGGAAAAGAGCAAAATTCAAAATTCTGAGCACAGCTTCTACTGAATGTGTATTGCTTTTGCACCATTGTAAAGTTGAAAAATCGTATGTTGAACCATCCTAAGTTGGGGACCATCTATATTTGTGGGGTTGTCATGAAAGCAGGGAGTGGAATTATTTAGTCTTGCTTTGAAAGACAGAAATAGGACAAATAAGTAGGGTGATATCAAGATTGACCATAAATAAGGGTGGTGATTATCATCTCTTTGGTCACTACTATATTCCAGGTGCCTAGCAGAGTGCTTAGGCACTCAATCAACAAATGATTAATATATGAATAAATGAATTGATAAAGATGGAGAAGTTTACAACACTCTTAACTGTCCAGTGCAAGAAAGAACCAACTCTCCCATAAAGTAATGGTTCCCTGGCACTCAAGTGTTCAAGAAGAGGTTGGATGGTTATCTATTAAGGGAACAGGGGAGAGAATTGTTGCTTTGCATGCTGTAATTTCAGGCTTGCTTTGAAAAAATCATTTATCTGAAGATACAAGACAAATATGAGAAAAAGACAACTTTATAAAAAAAGTGGAAGTCTATCACCACTTGAAAGGACCTGTTTAGGACCATGGCCCCTCCCCTCACACACAGAGTGAAGAATGGCAAGCACTGCCCCTTTCTTCTCCTTTTGGGTTGGGCCCCTGTGAACAATGAGGAAGTGAGCAAGAGTGAGCACTCCTGAGGAAGCAGGGAGGAGAAAAGGAAACTGTTTCCTACCAAGTTGTTAAAGGAAACAGCAGACTTTGCTTATTAGAACAAAGATTTAGAAAACAGAAATCTATAGCAGTTGAAAGATTGAGAATGTGTTGATACCTCATAAAGCAAATTGTGGAGTGTGGAGCTGTAGGCAAGCCCAGCATAGTTTAATAGGAGTTTGATCTACTCAAGTCTGGGAGAAAAACTGCAGTAGATTATGTATTCAATTTTCATTTTTTTGCATTTCAGTTTTCTTTAAATTTAACTTTATTTCACAAATACAGTTACATAGCCATATCATGCTAATTTAATACACAGTCCACTGTTTGCTCATGTGTTCAGGGTGCAAAATGGGGAAGAGAAGTGGAGAGTTGATTAAGAATCAGATCCTCCTGGCCCACTCCCCTACCTCTTCAGAATGTACACTTAGGTCCGAAGTCTAGATTTCCTTTGCTTAAATTGGAATTGTGGTCTGTAGCTTTGGCATCAGATCCATTCTTTTAATTTCTAAAAATAGAAAAAAATGCTGGGAAAGGCACTACTCAGAGAGTGTATTTTGGCACATTCCTTTAGAAACAGCACAGAGAACTACTTATTCCTTATCCCCACCGGCTCTACACTCTGCCGTCCACCCTCCTGCTCTGTTCAGAACATGAAGTTCCTCTTTACCCAGAAGCCCTTCTGACCTGTAACTGAGCTGGTACAGGTCCCTGAAAAAAGTCACAGTGTCCTGGGGAAGAACCAGAGGCCAGGGTAGCCTGGACTCACAAAGAGGGACAAGATCTGGAAGGTGTGCAGTCACACCTCAGTGAGCCTGGTTTCAAATAACGGAGAACAGCAGGAGCGAAACAAAAAGCAAAACTTTAAAACGCTACACTCAGAAACACCACTTAAGTAGGCGCACACCCATGCTTGTTCTTTTCTTTCCTAATACAGTTTTGTAGGGAATAGAAATTGCAACACTTTCACCCATTTTAAAATCCCAGTTCCGTACTTTAGCACGTATCTAAAACAAATTAGAAACTCTTCCTTTAATTCCAACTCTATACAAAAGACCCTGTTAAAATCCAGATCTACTAGGAAGTTTAAAGTGTTTTCTTCCTTAAGGAATTTACAGCTTTATGTGAACTTTAAGTTGGATTAGACAGAAAACAGATCAACAATAATAAAAGACAAATATTCATTCATAGAATGCCACTGGCCAAAGAAGAGGACCATCCTTTATAGCTAACTGAAAAATCTGTGGTATAGACATAAACACTAAGAGTTGGGCATTCTAATCCAGGTGGTTAATGGAAGGCTTCGGAGAGAGAGCGAGATGTGAGCCATCAGAGATGGCCAGGATGTGGATGATGGAATGTGGCAGAGTTTTCCAGGTAAGAGGAATGTCCTCAAGGGGGCAGCAGTTTCTGAAGACATTTTGACGGACAGGATGGGTTTAAGCGTTTAGGGATATTGGTAGATAAGGCTGATGGCAGTCTGCAGGCAGCTCTGGGTTTATATGAAACTCAAGCTGAGCAGCTGGCACATTAAACAGTGGAGAGATGGTAAACATGTTTTCTGTTTTTTCTTAATTGAGAAGTGATCTGTCGTCGTGACATTTTAGAGAACACTATCAACTGCAAACGATTACTTTACACACAATGAACATTGGATGAAATAAAAAATTTAACCTGAAAAATGCACTTGATTGTGTGTCTATATTTCCAAATCCAAAATTCTAAGCTTTTCTGTAGAGAATGTTAGCTTTGTGTGTGTGTGTGTGTGTGTGTGTGTGTGTGGAAAACTTTATAAAGGCTGTCTCTTTAGGTGATTCAAGATCATTCCCACTAATATTTCCACAGGGAATTAATTTAAATAATATTTTTTAAAAGCTTACTCTGTTGTTTCGTGAAGGGAGGATATATAACAAGATCATTAGTAGAAAAAAAACCAAAGCTTTAAATCTCTATCAACATTTTTCTGAAAAGTGCTCATGCAACTAAACGAGGTAGCATCTTCCTGATGAACTCGAAGGCAGACAACTTTAAAAGGAGTCTTCTTTTCCCAGTTACCTTCAGATAAAAATTAGCGATGAAGAAAATACTTCTTAAAAGATACATTTCTATTTATGTACAATAGTGTGAAAGCCTCAAAGCGATTATTGATTAAAAAATAAAGTTTAACTATCATGATTACTGATTTGGAGACAAAACCAGCTTCCTCTCAAAGGACTGTGTAGATGCAGATGAGACAAATCTGAGTTGTAATTTCCACCTCCCTGGATGGCTGCCGTATTTTTTCATGTACCAACATATTTGAAGAAACAAATTTGAAGTAAATTTTGGGTCTAAACATCAGTACCATAATGTATTTTCTAGATATTAAAATTTAAAGGCACTTAGAATTATCTCATGCCCCCCCATTGAATCATGGGATGCAGAAATAAAAAGAAAAGACACAACTGAACATGTTTACAAAATCACACTTGAAGAAATACATCCATTGCCATGTTGGGAAACAAACTGCAAACCACTGATCAAAAGCAAAATGTCAAGTTGATGTTTCATCAGATAAAAGAAAGGGGAATAGAGCTTTACTATATGCTTATTTGACGTAGAAAATTCAATGCATATTATCTATTTCAGTCTTTAGCCCAAGCCACGTAATACACAAACAAAGAAACCTTACATCTGAGGACATACATGATTTGCCTGCTATTGCCCCGTTAGTGAGAGGTGGAGCTGGTTCTAAACCCGAAAAGTTTTGGCCTCTGGAAGTGCCTTTGCTTTGTGGTGCTGCACATATTTATTATACACATCTTTATTCAAACCGTTTCCCCTGCCTCTCACCTGTCAAAACACTGCCCTCCATCAAGCCTCCCTAGGTACCCCCATTTATGAAATGGTCCCTTGCCCTCCCTCTGGGGAAGCAGTCTTTGTTTCCTTGATTTGGATATTTTACTAAACCACCTATGTTGAGTTATAAAACTCAATTTACTTAGATGGAACAAAACAAACAAAAACATATGAAAAATATCACAGTTAAGTTCTATATAAATCTTGACTTACGTCAAGGCCTGATCTCAAGGCACGAAGTGCTTCTGTGCAGATTTCAGAGCCTTTCTCGGGAGGAGGTTTGGGGCATTCTCATACGATGGCTTGTTTCTATACTCATCAGCTCACATCTGTGGAATACTGATAAGTTCCATTTGCACAAAGCATTTCCTAGCTCACCTGAGAAAACATTGATCTTGTGAAATGGACTAACGCCGACTTCTCAGGACTCTTTCATGCAAGCTGTACGTCTGTTTTGCTCTGCTCTGTGCCCGGAGAGCCATTTGGTGACTGCTGTTCATTTAAGTCCTTCCATTAATATGAAATCTGTAGTTCACAAGGTCATCCCAGAAAGGCAAAGCTTTAAACAAAATAGGAACTCAAAAAAGGACCCTCAAATCTCAGAGGACAGCATAAAATAGGTTATAACATTACAGGTTGTGACAACAATGCTCTACTCCCACACAGCATACATGCTGGAACAAAATGTTTCCCAGTCAGACAACAGAGTTCATGCCTCTGTACATTCATGAAAGCAGACCAGGTCAATGGGGACCCTGTAACTGAGCACTATGCTGGCGACGCCATGCACAGTATCAACTCCATGCCGAGAGGTCCATGTGCTTCCATCAGCCCTCTGCTCAGATGTCTGCAGGACTGACTCTAGACAGGATGAGATTTGGGGTAGAGGGAAAAAGCCTGGATGGGGGCAAAGGTGGAGGCAGTTACTTTCTCTCTAGACTGGTGAGTTGAATAAGTACCATACCTTTCAGAGGCTGTTTTCTCATTTGTAAGAAGACAAGGGGAATAAGGTCTACCCGTCAATGAGATCAGGTGTACACTGATTGTAGACTGTAGCTGGCACTTAGGAGAGGCTAAGAGACGTTAAATTTTCCTCGTGTTCTGCCATCTATTTTCACTGCTCCTTTTACAGGAATTTAAATTAGAATCCCTAATCTCCAAATCTTTGGTGAAATTGGAAACAATATTGGAACAACAATTGGAAGCAAGATGGATAGTTCACGTGGGGAGACCCTCTACCCTCTGTCTGTGCCTTCTCCTCTATAAGGGACACTCCAGTCACCACACTCCAGATGCCTGGACCCTCACAATGCTCTCACCCATCCCTCTCCCCAACTGTGTGGAAAATAACCTGATTCTAGATGCTGCCCCTCAAAATCGGTTCCCTTGTCTCCCAGCATTCTGATAGGAGCATCCCAGGGGAGCATTTCAGAGCTGCCTCCTTCCAAAAAGCACCCTCTTGCTTAGAAGTACCCGAATGCATCCTTGTCTCTCCTCACTTCTCTTGCTCCCCACACAGAGGGAACAGTCCTCATGTTCTGCTCTGTATCTTCCCCTATGTAATAGTAGTGGGAGTGGTGATTGGAACAGTAATAATATTAACAATGACAGCCATCTTTTATTCATTATTCCGTATGTGTTAAGCACAATACTAAGAATTTTATAAACATTACATGAGAGATAATCCTTAGAAAACCACATAAATCAAGTATTATTACCCTAAGTTTATCTATTTAAATACATATGTATAATTTGAGACTTAATCAAATTGAGGAATTTGACAAGGTTCACACAGTTGGTTGTAAATCTAGGCTTTCATCCTTCAAAGCTGCTGGTGGTAGTAGTAAATAATTATAGAGTTTTCATTTATTCCCCTAGTCACAGAGGAATCTTCTAATTGATGCTTCTGATGGGTTATATTAGAAATAGGGAAAGAAGACAAGGGATGAGAGCTTTACGTGTAAGTGCAGAGAACGAGGGCGTGGATGTCAGAAGTAAAGAGACTGAGACATGGAGAAAGAAAAGGAAAGTCATGCAATTATTTGATAGCACTGACAGAATAATTGTTAATAGTATCAATGGCTAAAGTTTAAGATATCTAGAGTTTGCATAGCAGGGAGAGAAAATAAAGAAATGGCAACTCACAGTCAGTACAACGATGCAAAAGAAACAGCTTCTTTTTTTACAGTTTTTTACTTTTTAAAAAAATGTGTCCCTTATTCAAACTCACAATTTTCCCTAAGGAAAAGTGCCACATATATGACACAAAGACTTTTGATATGACAAATTCTCATGTAAGTTTTTTTTGTACATCTTTAAAAAGTGTTTTAGAAAGAAAGGAAAATCATCCTCACTCTTGTTGTTTGCCATTTATTCACATATATTATTGGGGCATCAGGAAATGCTTAGTAAATGCTAATTAAGATCAAAACATTCTTAACTTGATAATTCTCTCAACGGCAGAGAGGAAGCACCTATGCTTCACAATTATGTGGGCCATTGAACATGACGAATGAAGCGACTTTAATGTGTTATGACTCACTACCACACCCCCAAAATACTCCAATCCCACTGTTTCCTGGTTTAAGGCAAAATGAATTTGCAGAAAACAATGAGATGGTTTGTCCCCGAATCTCTCAAATCTCCAGGAACAAAATCTGCAGTTTGCCAGCAGACTGACCCTACCACTGTGTGGTGGGAAGAACACAGGTTCAGCCATTTATTGGCTGTGTGGTTTGGAGTAAGTTGTAGCCTCCCAAATCTCCCATAAAGTGGACATAAAAACACTTGTCCAGCCAATGTCACAGGATGCTACATGAACCTCATACATTATTTTAAAGGAGTGAAGAGCAAAATCAAGGGATGAGGCTGAAATGGTGGGTAGGTGTCCAGATCTTGGGAGGTCTAGTTAATTATGTCAAAAATGAACTTTACTCTGAGAATGTGGTAGGCCAATAAATTAAAGCAAGAAAGTGATAAGATCTTCTGGAGATGTTTAAAGTATCACTCTGGTTACCAGACTGTTGGATACGATGCATGCACTTAAAATAATATCCCTGTGACCATGCCCTAGACGACACAGCCTTTCTCGGAGGTGGGAGCAGTGGGACAGTGACAAATGCATAAAAGTGAGAACTAGGTAGGACGTAAAATGATGGGATGGGCTTTGATAGAGGCTTGCTCTCTGCTTTGGCCACCTGCTGTTAAAAGCCAGCCTCTGCATCTTTCTCAATGGTGATTTCCTACTTACCTGGTCATCACCTGTCCAGCCATTACCTCCTCTTGCAGGTCTTTCCTGCCCCCTGCACCCAGAGCTGCACAAAGTCAGCCTGCAGTATGTTCTCACAACATCTTATAGTCAGGTGCTGATATAGCATTGACTATGTTGCATTGTGATCATCTGTTCATGGGATTGTCTTGCTGTGGTCAACAGAATAATGGTTCCCCGAAGATGTCCACATCCTCTTCCCTGAAATCTGTTACCTTACATGGCAAAAGAGCATTTGCATATAGGGTTAGATTAAAGACCTTAAAATGGTGAGATTTTTCTGGATTATTTGGGTGGGTCCAGGGTAATCTCAAGGGTCCTTAAAAGGGAAGTGAAAGGGAGATACAGCTTTGGAATAATTATCATGCTTTGAGAGATGGAGGCATGGCCATGTGCCAAGAAATCCAGGCAGCTTCTAGAAGTTGGAAAAGGCAAAGAAACGGATTCTCCTTGAGAGCTCCAGAAAGAAATGCAGCCCTTTTATACCTTGATTTTAGTCCAGTGAGACCCATGTCAGAATTCTAACCTATAGAACTATAAGATAATAATTTGTATGTTTTAAACCACTGAATTTGTGGTAGTTTGGTACAGCAGCAATAAGAAGCTAAGATATTTGCACTAGACTATTAGCACTCAAGGGAGGGACTGTACCTTTGACTCCCGGGGGCATCACACAAGTGGGCCCTCTGTGCTGTGAAAGCACTTTCTCTTACTGAAACAGCCTCTCCCCACCTTTCCTATCCCTTTTTAAAGTATTTTACCCTTTGTAGAGATATGGAAAGATATTTAAGAAGGAGCATTAGTAGTGGAAGAACAGTTTCCTTTGCATTTGGAATGGCCTGTAGAGTTTTAAAGGTGCTTTCGTATATCTTAACTCCATTGAGATTTACAAACTTCACCTAAGATTGGATTGTATCCACATTATGATTAAAATAATGTACACATATGGGAGAGAATATAGAAAAATGAAAATGGTTAGGCAAGAGGAGTAAAACTTGAAATTTGCCTTTGTGTGATTATTGTAATGATATTTTGTTTGCTAATACTGCTAATTGAAGAAACACCCCCTGTACGGGCCATAGACTTATAAATAGTCATGGTAGACAGTATCTTACGGATTATCTACTGGTGCAGTGAACTCCACGATTTTCAGGGAACTAATGGAAACCTATCCTTGGCCAAAGTACAAGGAAGCAGAAATGAAGTCCTGCCCCACACCCAGTGCTACTACTGTGAAGCTGTAAGAACTGTCCCCTCTCACTTGAACCTAACACCTAAGCCAAGATGCTATTTATAGCACATTATATTGCTTACCAGATAGCTGTTGACAGACTCTGTCATTAATCAGCTTAGAGTGGGTGTGAGTTGGAAAACTGAGCTTTTCAAATTTCCTGTAACGGTTTTAGATATTTAATAAGTTTTCTCTTCACTTTAAGATAAAAAGAAAGAGGGAAGGAAGACGAGGAAGAATTCTACTCAAGAATTGAGACTGTCAAATATATTTGCACTTCCATTCCAGCACTAGTCACCTTTTAATTTTGTATTTCCAGCACAATTTGTATTTGCATCATTGAGAATTTAGTATGGAAAAAGAAAAAAATACTAACTCTACTGTCACCTAAGACAACAAGACAAAGTAAAATAGAGATAAAAATGTATTTCCCATTTAAGGCCCACACAAAGAATGTTAATCTATCCAGTATGGAAATTTATCTCAAACCATTAAATCTGAGACTCAAGTTATTACTTAACATATCTTTGATAATTCAACTTCTAAGACTCAGTTAATAGTAATATCCGTCTCTGGATTTCCTTAAATCAAGGTCTAAATGTACTTCCTTTTTTCATAATTTTGATGTGGGCATGCACCTGAGAGATCTTACACACTATTAATCTTCTAATGACTGCTTGGGAAGGATGGTTTTACTGTTTCCAAAGTATATTAAGTCATATTTTTAAGATTTTATTTTTTCTTTTTTCTCCCCAAAGCCCCCCAGTACATAGTTGTATATTCTTAGTTGTGGGTCTTTCTAGTTGTGGCATGTGGGACACTGCCTCAGCGTGGTTTGATGAGCAGTGTCATGTCCGCACCCAGGATTCGAACTGACGAAACACTGGGCCGCCTGCAGCGGAGCGTGCCAACTTAACCACTCATCCACAGGGCCAGCCCCTAAGTCATATTTTTAAAGAATCCATTGGATTTTCAACAAGTTTTGAAGTCAGATCATTTAATTTCCTTTCAAATGCCTGAGTCCTTTACAAATACAAAGTAAGGTTATCAGTTTCAGTACCTAATTCCATCAGGTGAAGCGCTTCCTGCATCTTTTCTCCTTTTCCCCCTTGATTTCCTCCCCCTGTTCATTCATTCAAGGCTGGTTTTGTTCTTATCCTGGATATGAAAATAACATGTTCTTTCACGTTAGGCAAGGAATCATTCAAATTTATGAAACCTTTTAAAGCCAGATGAAAAATAATTACTCTCATTAGAAGGGCATGCAGTACAAACACAGCTGTCCAAGAGAAATAACTTTGGTAAATTAAAATGTGGAAGGCAAGAATTCACCAATTTTCAAAGAATTAGCTTTCTATACTTTGCATCAAGAATTAGGGCAACATCTGATACTTGATATTCAGAAGGGCGGAAAGTGAAGACAGGGGTTTGTGAGAATTACATAGGGTGCCTAGACATATTCTACAACACAATGCTTCAGTGATTCTCTAATATTTCTAATCGAAGTAGAGGAAAGTGAGTGGTCATGCTTACTGGTAAATCTGAGGGATGTAGCCTCGATAGCACCCAATGAACAGGAGTTTCTTTGCAATCTTGTATTCTACTCAAAACTTTCGAAATTTGTATTCTACTCAATAATCTATTTTGGTTTTTTATAAAATATTTTAAATTACTTACCATAACCAAAATTGATGCTGGACAAAGATATACCTATGGGTTCTCATACCCTCATATACTGCTCTGTTCCCTGAGAGTATCCATACTCATTTGCAAAGTATGCTAGCTAGCAGAAAACACTTTAACTGCTATTAGGGCAGACTGATAATGGTTCCTGAGCATTTTTATCATTTTGTGTTCATGTCACCAAGTCAGTCTCATCTAAATATTTTGCCTTTTATTTTCCAAACGAAACCTCCCTACACCTCGAATACAAAATTTAAACTACCACCCTCATACTGAGGTGTTATGTCTTTTCTTTTTATCCTTGTCGAGATTCCAGAGCTCCCTTGTCCCTTTCAAAGTCTTGTACACTTCACTTCTGCTCAGCTAGCATCAGTCTCCAGCCATTACACTGTTCCTCGACAGTTTTATGGATCCTATTCAGAGACTTTGAGTTCTAATAATCAGATCTTCTCATAGTGTGACTCCACAAAAATATGCTAGTTGAGAGGCAGCAAAAGATTCCAACAGAAGATACTAATGCCTGAACAGAGTGTATCTGAATGGAAAAGAAATCCACTTTGGAATGGAAGAAGAGATGATAAATGAAATCAGACCCTTCCTCACAGCCTGAGGAAGTTATTCTTCTTTTCTGTATGTGTATGCCTGCACATAGGCAGACACATGTGTACCTGTGTATGTTGTATCTGAAATGGTGCAAGGCTGTGTCACACTCATAGTACGTCAACAAAATGAGTTAGGGGAACCTTTTGTTACCTGGCTCTGACAATGACTAACCATGAGACCAGAACAGGAGAATTAGCAATTTTGGGGCTTTACCTATATTTGTGGGTTACCTTATCTATAAAATAAGATGATTGAAATGGATGATTTTTTTAAATTCCTTCTAGGCAAGACTTGGGAAAATATACTAGCTCACAAATAAAGATAAGAAATATGGAGGTAAGTGACCAATAACTTTAACCTTTTCCTGCCACCGTAGATTTCCAAACTGATTTATATTAATATTCCTGGGAATGAAATTAGAAACATGATGTGCTGGAAGATGTGTTGCTACGCACGTAGAAGAGGAGGGGTCTGATCGAGAGAGATGGTGAAAGAGTTCACCTGGGTCCGGGTTTGCCCCTCATTCTATGTACATAGAGTTTGGCAATTTACAAAGCACTCTCACATGCATTATCTCCTTTGAGTCTTAATTGTTAGGTGAGCAAAAAAGATATAATTATATTAACTTACTTGACAAATAAAGATACTGAAGATTAGGGCAACTGAGTCACTTGTTCAGAAACTCTACTCTAATCCGGAAGAGCTCCTGAGACCAAGGCAGCTCGGGGTGGGCACTAAGTGAGCACCGGCATCAAAATGTGCCATGAGATTAAAGCCGGAATACTTCGATTTCTTGTCAGGTGTATTCCAGGCTCTCTAGGGTGTTGTGAGCAAGAATAAACCTGTTTCCCAGAGTTATGGCAGCCTGGAGCTTGGGATCTGCCATTTCATCTTTCTTGCCAACTTAAGTACTAAGCCAAAACTAAAATACACACAGATCTTTCAATTACTCTTTGTGAGGTAAGCTAACAATTTTTAACACTCTGGAAGGTGGTTTGATAATTTACAACTTTGTTGCTGTTAGCAACTGCCAGGAAATTAATTTGGAAAATGAAAGAATAACTCAATTTTTATAAGAGAACACAAAAGGTCTAAAATAGTTCCAGCTGGCAGTATTAGCAGTATAATAGCATGACACATACAATATACAAAAGATGTATATCCAGACACAATTACTGACAAAAATATCCATTTTTGCCCCAGATTTTATAAGAAATTAGAACTAAAAATGAATTTAGTCAGTAGGTAATCCTTCAAAAGATGGAATAAAATAAAAAACTGGTCAAGAATTTTTCTTCCAATAGTTCCAAATGACTTACAAGAAAATTTATAATTGCATTGTTGATCATACTGATGTATGACAAAAACTCTCAATTTTTGTCCGGACACTGATTTTTTTCTATATGCAGGAAATAGGGACCAAAAAGGGACATAATATTTCCTAATTGCCAGTTTCTCTGTGAGTTAGGATTTAAAATTAGAAACTAATTTGACTGCTAGTTATGACCAACTCACCACCATAAGACCAACTTTTCCTCCAAATACGAAAACTAGATACTTTTAAAAAGAAAAGAAAAGAAAGAAATTTGGTTGAAGGTCCTGGATCACTTCCCAAGTAATCAAGATTTTAGGGGCCAACATCCCAAAGGAAAGGAAAACATATGGAGCTGAGCACAGTATTGTACATCACACTCTCTCTCTCAAGAATCTGCTATTTCAGAAGTGGAGAAAGGGAAAAGGCTGAAAATCAGAGCAAACCTTTTAGCAGTCCACAATGCTCAGGAGACAAAAATTGGAGTTCAGGGCTTGCCAATGAATAGTATCCTTCCTTGGTAAATATCCAGGCTTTCAATTGGAACCCTGATAAAGCTATACTTATGCCAAAACTCATCTAGATATAAACAAGCTAACGGAAACACACACACACACACACACACCTGAAAACCAACTTCAAATACATTTCATATTAGAACAAATTGGGATTTTCTGCCCCTACTCTAATTAGCTGCAAAAAGAAAATAATATCTTCTTCAAGGAAGATAAAATCATAGAGAGCCTCTATGATTTCCTGTCCAAAATGTTCAACCCTCAATAAAAATTACCAAAGAAAATACAAAAAGATCTAAGAGAAAAACAGAAAATAAAAACAGATTCTTAGGTGGTCCAGGTATTAGAGTTAACAGACATAGACTTTAAAATATTTGTGATTAATATGTTTAAGAATGTAGAAGTAATGATGGAGATCTACCCAGAGAACTGAAGTAATCAAATGAATCATCTAAAATTGAAAAAAATACATAATAATGGAAAGAAAAAAATCTATAGATGGATTTAACAACAAAAGAAGAGAGGATTAAATAGCTGGAAAATAACTCAATTGAAAATATCGAGACTAAAGTACAGAGCATTAAAATATATAAAATCTAGAAAAGCGTCTTAGAACATGTGGGACATAATGAAAAGGACTAATATAAATGTGACCGAAGTTCTAGAAAGATAGAAGTGAGAATATGGTGAAGTAATATTTGAACATAATAAAAAAATTCTGAAGCTCACATAAAACTTTATACTCCACATTCAGAATGTGCTCAAACTTCAAACAAGATAAACACAAATAAAACTACACCTAGGCACATCAATATAAAATTGCTGAAATAAAAGACAAGAGAAAAATCTTAAAGGCAGCCAGAGGAAAATGAACACATGTTCCCCTCAAATGAGCAACAATAAGATGACAGCTGAATTTCAAGAGGAAATAATGGAAGCCAGAAGACAACGGGATGACATCATTAAAGTGATGATAGAAAATAATTTCCAATCTAGAATTCTACGCCCAGTAAACATACTATTCCAAAATAACGACAAAATAAAGAAATTTTCACATAAACAAAACAGAGTTCATAACCAGTAGACTATATTAAATAATAATAATAATAATGATAATGATAATAATAAAAGAGATGCTTAAGGAGAAGGAAAAAATTCACAGGGAGAAACACAAGAATGTAAGAAGGAATAAAGAGCAATGGAAAGAGTGAAGATCTAAACAAACATTGAGTGCATTCAACAATGAAAGACATCTCATGAGTTTTATATACACATAGAAATAAAAGCACGACAAAAGAAACGAAAAACTAGAGAGACTAAATGATAAAGTATACTAAGATTCTAATTTGTAGTAAAAGTAGTAAGTATTCAAATTTATAGAAGATTCTATGAAGTCAACATTACATGTGATAATATCCAGAGTAATCACTAAAACATACTGCAACGGATTTACAAACCTCAGGCTAATAATGGTGGAAAAATGAAATAATAAAAAAATTACTTGATGCATGAAAAGAATACAAGGCAAAAAAGAAAAAGAAACAGAATAGGTTGCAAACATAGAAAAAAAATGTTAAGATGGTATAATTAAACTCAACTCTATCAGTAATTTCATTAAATGTAGATAAACCGAATATCCATTTAAAAGTGTGAGACTGTCACAGCGTATTTAAAACAAAAACTAAAGCAAAACAAAATAAGCCTATGCTTATAAGATGTCCACCTTAAGTATAAGGATACAAGAAAGTTAAAAGTATGAAAAATAATCACCATGCTAATACTAAACCAAAGAAAGCTGGTGTAGTTATACTAATAGCAAATAAAGTAAACATTAAAGCAAGATATTACGATAAAAGGGTATATCTACCAGTGAGATATAACAACTTTGTATTAACCTATAAAGAAGGCAAAAACTGACAGATCGAAACGAGATATAGAAAAATCCACAATCATACTGGGAGACTTTTAACTCAGCTACCTCAGTAAATGACAAAGTAGAGACATGCAAATCAATTTTTAAAAGAGAAAATTCAAACTATATAAATTAGCAAACTTTCTGTAATTGATGTATATAAAATATTGCACCTGGCAACTGAAAAACAATTTGTTTTCAATTCTCATATTTCATTTGTTCTCTGATTATGGTGGATTTAACCTAGAAATTTAGTGCTTTATTTTATAAAAAGATAACTAGACAATCCCTAAATATTTGAAAATTAAACAAGCAATTCTAAATAGTCATGAGTAAAATAATGTCACACTAGGGATTAGAAAGCATTTTACAAATGAAAATTAAAACATAACACAGCACAACTTGTGCAATGTAGCTAAAGGTAAATGCACACGGCTACATGCTCACAGATAAACTTATAATCTTAAACGCATGCTTAAATTCCTTAAAGGCTTAAAATTAATAAGCTTACAATTTATGCTCTCAAGAAGTTAAAAAAAACAGCAAATTTAATCTAAAGAAAATAGAAGGAAGTAAGTTAAGAACAGAGATTAATAAAACAAAAATATACAATAGAAAAAATCAACTAAGCTAAAAGTGGCTTCTTTGTAAAAGACTAATAACATTTAATACACATTAACAAAACTGTTCAAGAATAAAAGAGAAAAGGCATAAATTATCAATATCAGGGAACAGGGGGCCACCACTACAGGTGTTCTTAACTATTCCCAGAGATAACATTAATGAATCTCCAGACATAATGTTAAATAAAAGAAGCCAGACACAAAAAGCGCATGCCGTATGACATCATTTATCTAAAGTTTCAAAACAAGCAAAACTAATATATTGTGTTGAAAAGTCAAGATAGTGCCCACCTTTAGGGTTTATTGATTGGAAAGTCATATGAGTGGGATTTCCGGGGCACTGTTCTATTCTTGGTCCTTATACAAGTGTATTCATCTTGTGAAAATTCATTAACTTGTATGTGATTTGTGCAATTTTCCATGTGCATGCTATACTTCAACAAAATATTTATTTTAAAATTAAGATAGCATTTTGAATGTAAAAACTGCTATAAAATTTATAAAATAGAATTAGATGACACGCATATAATCTTCAACCTATAGGTCATTTAATAAACCTTGGCAGTGTTTCACTCTAGGAATTTTGTACATCTTCAACTGTAGTCTCGCATGAGAAATACTGAGAGGATTTTCAAATCTACAGAAAAATGCATGCCTTTTTAAAAAGTGAAAACTAGGGATGGACAAAAAGAAGAATCATAATGTTTTCCAAAGGTTGAGGGAGAATGTTGATTCTGTTAGGTTGTCTGGATTTTATAGTCTTGCAAATTTTATGAAGCAAAAAAAATGAAGAAAGTCTTTCTAAAAACACATGGAATGGAATTGCCTGTAATTACACAGAAATGTGTGAGAGAAGGAAGAGGTGGGAGAAGAGAAACTAAAACCATAATTCTCAGCATCTCTCTCCCACTTCCCAAGGGGTGACTTCCAACTCTGACGGGGAAGAATGTTCTCTGCACGTTTTTCTTATTTATCACCAAGAAAACTTCAGGAGAAGGGGAAGTTGTACCATAAGGAAGCAGCCCTTACACTAGCAATTCAAAAATACAGGGTGGTAATCCTACTACTCCTATTCAATAGACTATGTGACCCAGGAAAATTACTAATAACCACAAGTTTCGATTCTTTCACTTGAAAAATGGGGATAATGTTGCCTTCTTTAAAGAGCTTTTACGAGGGTCAATGCAGATAACAGTAAAGTTTGATGAGCTAAGATTTGGGTTGCCTTATATTTACTTGCAACAGTAGGAATATCTCAGGTTTATCAGTTTAGCAACTTAGATTATTCAAGGCAACAGATGCTTAAAGAGGACCAGACACATAGAGCCGCTTTGCTAGGGGAACACACACAAGAGTGTACAAAGTTCCAACCTGAAGAACTCTGCTTGCTGACTGCACCTTCTGCATGTTAGAGGTTTCTTTCTCTCTCTCTCTCTGTATATATATATACATGTTATTTTTTCTGTCCTCTTTTTAGCTTCCTGATGATAAGCGTTTCAATTTAAGGTTTTCTTTCCCGAGTTCACAAGTGTTTGAATGAAAGGGGCTCATATTTTTCTTAAGAATAAAACCAATAGACAAATATCAAAAATTCCTTTTTGTGTTATGTAGTTTCTTAACTGCAACTTAAAATCCCGTATCAGGATATGTAGTATACGGCCCATCCACATTTTTCCTCAGGAAACAAGATGCTTGCAGCCAATATTGATACAACAGCCATTAAACCAGTTTGTTTAATCAAACGACTTGTGTGTAATGCACACTTTCAATGGAATTACCTTGGATACAAGTGCCAATAACCACAGAATAACCAACTCCCTGAAGCATAAAGGAATCCTCTTGACTTATAATTATTTTCTGCACTAGGAAAATTACTATTTACCGAGATTTTTAACAAAGGATGTTTTTTCTGTTCCAAATTCTGTCAGGGTTTTTAAGAATCTGAAGTTTCACTGGCTGATCGCTAATCAGGATTGCATAAGTCTAGCCAACTTTCAAAACCAGCACTTTTGATGCAAATCCAATAGCTTTAGTCTTGTGTTTGAGTAATTCAGCTTCTTAAAAGTGAGGACCTCACACATTTAGTGCTTCTCCCTTCTTCCATACAAAGCTTGCGGCCACTGTCAGTTCCATCTGGTTAATGCCCATTGGACGGACTAGAAAATGCCATCTAGATTGCTTTTTCCAGTTTTCTGTTTGATTTTATTTTCTTTCTTGCTCTCTTTAAATGCATTCTAGTTGCTATTTGGGGGCATGCAATGCTGTTCTTGAGGAATAGGTTCAATATTGCTTAACAGAACTCAAATTGAAGATTGAAATTCCTATGGGCACTTTGACATTTATTTGAGTTGGAGACCATGGTTGTGCGGACAATGGTTGTGGTGTGTGCGTATATGTGTGTGTGTGTGTGTGCGTGTGTGTAGCCACCCATTTTAGCTATACCTTTTTTCCCAGGCTTGTCATTGTTTCCACATTTCCTCAAGGAAGCTTGATTCCCTTCCAATTGGTTTTGGCTTTGTACCTAGTGTGACTGGGTCTTATGTATGAAACCTGCAAATTTTTAAAAAATTCTGTGCAGGTGTCAACCCCAGGAAAATATAATGAGATTTGTTATGGCAAAACAAATAAAAATGTCTGAAAGAATTTATTTCAAGAAGTACTTAGAGGCATTAAACTAACTTTTAGTAGAGACTTGAGTAGCCTTCTTTTTTTTTTTTTTTTAATTATTGGTGCCCTCAGCACACTAGGGTGCCTTTTTTTTTTCTTTTTTCTGGTGAGGAAGATTGGCCCTGAGCTAACATCTGTTTCCATTCTTCCTCTTTTTTTGTTTTTTTTCCTCAAAGCCACAGTTCATAGTTGTATAACCTAGATGTAAGTCATTCTAGTTCTTCTATGTTGGATGCCCCCAAAGCATGGCTTGACAAGCAGTGTGTAGGTCTGCACCCAGGATCCAAACCAGCAGACCCCAGGCTGCTTGAAGTAGAGTGCACGGACTCAACCACTCGGCCATGGGGCCGGCCCCAGGGGCTTCTTTTTTATTTTCTGTCTCAATATTCACATCTGTGAATACAGGAGAATTTTATCTGAATATAGGAGCTTTTATCTGCCTAAAGATGGACTGGGGTAACTACAGAGATGGGGGCAAGAGGGCTGAGCACATCAATTTAAAAAATATATATAAGTTTGGAATTGGACATACTTAGCATTTTGTTTTTACGCCTTATGCTGTATCTGCCTCGCATAGAGTGATTCACATGAACCTTTTTATTTACACACATACACAGAGCATACTCTCTCCCTCCCTCTCTCTCTCTCACATGCAAAAAGACAGAGACAGAGAGATAAAAGTACCCTTAGCTACAGTTGTCTCAAACTTGAACAACAGATGATATTGTAGTTGTTTGAATTATAAATCAGAAGAAGTAAAATAAATATAATGCACAGAGATAATTAACCAACTATTTTCTGGCTGTATTTAGCAAACAGTCAAGGAAGGCACATGGGTTTGGGAAGCATGAGGGGATGGGATCCTGGGGCAGAGGGACCACGAGGCAGAGCCTGAGAACAGACCATTGAGAGGACAGTTCCTTCCGCTCTGTAGATGCTTTTTAATGTAAACACCACCCCTGTGAAGGCAGCTCTGTCTTGATTTTCTAAGGCCTAGTCCATATAGGCTCCTAAACAAGTAAGCAAAAGGAGAATTTAAAGCTAAAAGGTGTCTTCCAAATTGTCTTGTCCAACCTGCTCATTGCACAGAGGTGCCTCGTGTTACGCAGTTTGCTCAGCCAGTAAGAGCAGGCTGAGGCCCAGGGCTTCCTTTGTCTGAGTCCATGCTCTCACCATTACCCACCACGCCATGGAGGGGAGTGTTGCAAGTGGAGTATTGGGCTGTAGAGGGATAACGGAAGAGTGAGAGAGAGGCAGTGCAGGAAAGATTTCGGGTATTTCCTTGCATTTACTTTTTCAGAAAAAAAATCAATGAGTCTACCTCAGAAGACAACAATGGACGTTGCATAGGGGAAAAAAGGGAAAAAAGGAACAGCAGTATGAAGCCAAGCAACTATAATG
The DNA here is from genome assembly GCF_041296235.1 of Equus asinus. NCBI lineage: Eukaryota > Metazoa > Chordata > Mammalia > Perissodactyla > Equidae > Equus > Equus asinus. The sequence goes on from NC_091800.1 coordinate 74,556,668, forward strand.
ACATTTCGGTTAATGTTAAAAAGCTATGATGTTGCAAAGTGTTGTGTTTCCTTTTTGAAAAAGCAAACAAACAGGAACATTTGCTATAAACCAATGCACCCAGGAGATTATACTGAAATAATCCTGTGCTACTACCACAATGGGACAAAAGAAAAACCCATGCAGAAAGGAAAATGTTACCTTTAGGCTGATTTGTTGGTGTAGAGGTTGCAAAAAGCACTTAGTGTCGTACCATGAGTCTCAGTTTCACTCGACTGCACAACAATAAACCATCCAGAAAGGGAAACCAAAACACTCCTGGGAGCATTTGGCTACCAGGGACATTTCTAATGATACAAATTGCATGAGGTCAGCAGCAGTATCATGGGAAGCGGAAATCTTTGCTTATTAATGCCATATTCTAAAAACTTCAGCAACTTTTATAATTTTCCAAAATACAAACACCTTGGGATGAAGAAAATATAAGTTCCACAAATACAAAATATTCCAGGCCTTACAGGAAAACTTCAACATTGCCACATCATCTGTGATGGCTTACTCCAAAAGGAAAGTCTATGTGATTATGGAATGATGTGTCTGGGCTCTCCCCTTCCATACAGCTTGTTGACCTGGTGTCCCAAGCATTGGACAGAAATGGAAAAGTGAATGCAGAGTGGAGACATCACTTCCATGTGAGGTGGGTGTGATGTGTGCAACACCACTGGTCACAGAGCTGCTGAAGGACCCACGTTCTCTCACATAGAGCGTGTAACGACCAACAGAGGCAGACCTTGTGGCTGACATTCTAGCCTATCCAAAGGATGAACCCAGAAAGACACTGGACTATGATGCTGAATTCTATTATTATTTAGGATCCATTGAATTAATTTTAAAAATGTACATCCTGTATCTATCAGACCTGCATTCAAATACTACTTCTGCCAAGTACAAGTCGCTGGAAAATGTGACTTCATTTCCTCTCATCTATGAAAATGAAAATAATACCACCTATTTCCTGTGACTGGGAGAAGTAAGAGATGGCCATACAATGCTTCTAATCCTAGCAAATGCAGTGAGATGTCTGATTACCCTCCCTACACTTTCCTTGAATTTGTCAGGCATGAAGCCAAGACAAATACTTTTGTGTCACATAGACTTGTCCAATTTCCTTATCCCTGCATTCAAGTCAGACCTCACCCCCAGAGAGGGAGGAGGCAGCAGACACATTCAGTCTTCTCTACACCAAGGTTGGCCTCAGCATGAAATTCTCTTCATGAAAACAGCAGTCATCACGTTTGCTGGAATAAAGATGAGGTAATTATTGAACAATCTAAGCCACAGAAATGATTAGGGCGCTGGTGGCATTTACTTATGCAGAAAGATTAATAGAGTTAAACAATTGTAAGTTGGCCAAATGGTACGTAGGATAAAAAGCCATGAACAAATATTTAAAGGGCATAACGTAGCCAAGACTAGGCAGAAATTATTTACAGAAATTTCAAGAGATAAAATAAGGCATGTGGTAGAATAAAAAGACAGTAAGCAATGAGCTTCTGACTATTTTAAAGACCTGTTCAAAAGGGAGAAAATTGTTGGATTCTGCAGAAAGCAAACCATTGACCATCAAACATTCCAGAGTTCCTGAGAAAAAATATTGTATCATGTGGTAGCCACCAAACCAGTAGTTACGTATCACCCTGGAGAACTAACAAGAAGAGGTACCAGAACTCTGTCTACAAATTTATTCCTAAACGCAAATTGCCAGCACTTCACCATTTCTTATACCTCAGAAGCTCTTTGTCATTCTGAGACGAGATTTAAAAAAATTAAAAACATAAAGGAAAAAAAGTTACCTTCATTCTGTCACCAGAGTTCATAATTATGTCTCTCTATATGATAGGTGCATACATAAGAGAACATATTAGCATTACTTGAAACCAAATACATCCATAAAAACATTCCACACACAGAAAATAAACTATGTCAAATGGCCCTTCCTATGTTTATGACTCATTCTTTCTATATAATGCTTGAACTTGAGTGATGTTTATCATTAAGCAACTTTACCAAATATTTAAATTTGACAATTATTATTGGCTATGGTAGTAATTAAAGAGTTTGAAAAACAGTGATTATGTCACAAATCTAACATATTTGACTATAATGACAAAAAAATTAAATTATTAACTCTTAGAAAGACCATTCAAATTCTTCTCCCTATTTTGTAGAAACAAAGTCACTCAGACTCAATAGAAAAATATGTGATGAAAACAATATTCTTCCGAAGTAAGGAAACACAAGCATTGCCTTCTAATGGTACCTGAGTACCAACTGAATACTGGTAGTGTTTGGCAGGGCATCATGACACTTGATGGCAATAGGTAACACGTTAACATGCGCAATTAGGAATCCAGATACATCATAACTACGAAAAGATGATCACATGAAAGGTTTCAGAGGGGTAAACAATATGTTAAAGTATTTTGGTGCTAACTTTACTCACATTATAGTAAAAAATACAAATGTATTGTGAAAAGGTGAATTACAAATGCTATACAAGTAGGATAAGGATTGAGAATAAACCCTCAGGTTTGACCACTTGCGGGTCATTGGTAACCTTGACAAGAGCAGCATATTGGTGGTGGAGATTTCTCTTTCTTTATTTATTTGCCAATAAAAGACGTTTAGTTTCATAGCTAGAGAGGAATGCATGATCAAGAGGAGGTTTTTTTTGTTTTTTTTTTTGAGGAAGATTAGCCCTGAGCTAACTGCTGCCAATCCTCCTCTTTTTGCTGAGGAAGACTGGCCCAGAGCTAACATCCATGCCCATCTTCCTCTACTTTATATGTGGGATGCCTACCACAGCATGGCTTGCCAAGTGTGCCATGTCCACACCCGGGATCCGAACTGGCAAACCCTGAGCCACCGAAGCAGAACGTGTGAACTTAACCGCTGCACAACTGGGTCGGCCCCAGGGGATTATTTTATAAGATGGGCTATATTACAGTATATTTACATGCTGATGAGAATAATGCAGTAGGAAATGGAAATTAAATGACACAGAGGAGACAGGAAAGTTATTGAATTGATGTCCCTGAGTAGAAGAAAGCATCTGTTCCTCAATTTGAGGACACCTTGACTTTAGATAGGAGGACTAAGAGTTCGTCCCCAAATTCAGCAGCAAAAAGAGGAGGAAATGGATAGCTCTGCAGATAGGCTTGTAAAAGTGGTTGTGGAGTATGTGAACATTCATTTTTGATTATTACTATTTTCTCAGAGAAAACAGAAGAAAGGATATAGTTGAGAGTGAGGATGGGGAGGAGGTATAAGAGGTCTGAAAAGACAGAAGGTAAGAAATATCATCTAGTTAAGTGAAAACAGATATAAAAAATGTACCAAAGGCCCACTTAATGTTAGTGACTAAGAATTTAAAGTGGGACCAACCCATGCCTATGCGTTTTTCTTCAGCCAAAATCAGCTGTGTAGGCACAGGCACAAAGTAGTAGTAGTTAACCAGTTAGTTTTACCACGTAAGTAAGGTAACAAGAAAAGAAGAGCCAGATAATATAAATCAATAAAATATCCAAGTGACATGTAACTAGATTTGTAGGCTGTCTCAGAGTTAAATATTCATCTGTGTGCAATTTCTATAAAGTGTATAATACAATTTAAAAACAACTCAGACTTGACTGCATTATGTTCTTTTAGCATCAGTAATAAGATCTAAGAACTCATTAGCAAAGGACTAGGAACCAATGCGTAATTCAAAAGCAGCATACAACACACAGCATTTAGATTTCTAACAGTCTGTAATTTTCTTGATTAATTTGTGACCCTATAATTTTAGTGGTTGGCTTCAGTTTATCATGTCCAATAAAGCCAATAAGGAACATAACCAATAAGGTATGTAATAAGAAATGTCTAAAATACGCAATTTAGGAAGAATAATGAAAAATTAATGAAAGACTTAACATGAAATTCATTACATGCTAATGAAAGCACTCTAATCATTTTCAGAACTTCAGGTTAATGTTGCAATTCATTAAGGAGATAAGATCAACATGTGTCCCATCCAGACACTTGTTTGAAAAACAAAGCTACACTCCTGTGTCAAAAATGGTTTGGTAAAATACAGCACTTATTTTTTCTGTCTCTTCCCTCAAAGTCTACAAATGAGTCTCTACTTCCAGGCAAGCCTTCTTACATTCTCAATTTAAAAAAGTTAGTAATACACTATTACATTCATCCAATCGACAGATATATGTTTTGAGTTTCTACTCCACGCCCTGAAGTAATGTATCTTTCATCAGTGACAAGCTCACAATGTCATGAAGACCTGAACAAGTAGAAAGTTGTGGGGAGAATAGAGAATTTAAGGATATACAGACTTGTTGAATTCTGGCTGTGTCACTTGCTAGGTGTAAGTCTTTTGGCAAAACACAAACTCTTCGAGCCTCAGTTTCCTATGCTGTGAAATGGTGATAAATCTCAACCAGCTGAGATAATAAAATAAAATACATAGCAATTGAGAATTGGCACTGGTTAAGAGCAGAGTCTCTAGAGTCACCCTGCCAACCTGAGTGTTAATCCCAGTCCCATTCTTTAAAGGCATATGACCCTGCATAATCTAGCCAAACATTTTTGGTTTCAGATTCCTCATTTGATGGATAGATGGATGGGTAATATCAGTGTATTATCCACTAATGGATAATTTAGTGAACCAATGGATGGATAATATAGTGTACCCGCTATATCGGTTTGTTGTGAGGATTAAATAGTACTTAACGGTACAGTGCCTGACACAGACTGTCATACAGGTAGTTGTTAAACACATTAATAAGTACCCAGTCAATTATAGCCATTGCTATGTGTGCACTGACCTCAAGTGTCACTCTGTGCCACTGCTACTTGCAAATCCTGAAAAATACAGGATTTTTCATTCACTCAACAAGTATTTGTGGAGAGTTAGTTATATGCCAGGCACTTGCGAGATACTGACTTCTGAGCAGCTGTCCCCCATTGAGATACCGTATGGGTCCCTGTTAAACCTGATTTCAAAAAACTACCAAAGTATAGGGTGAAACACATAGTCTACAAAAAAGTATTTTACAAAATATAGCTTTTGAAGAGTCTTTTCCCAGAACAACAAAGTAGTAACTATCATAAAATGGCTTTAAAAACATGTCTAGATTCCCACTACCACTCCCTACTGCCATGCTCTCACCTCCAGGAAACAGTGAATGGTGACAAATTCTTGTGATCTGAGTTTCTCAAAATGAACATTGGAACCATTATAGAGAAAATTACTAAATTAGTTGTTTTCTAGTCATGTCAACACAGCATGATTGGCTTAAATTGCACTAATTCCCCTAAAATGGTCTGTTACGTGTTTGAGTTCAACACTATGTTTTTGTTTTTTTAGACTTTGAGTGCTAAAATGACAATATTTAAAACATCATATACAGATTGTATTAACTAAATATCATAGTCCTTTTTGGCTATAGTTTTTCAGCATTTGGGGAAAAATTAATATAAAGTATACCTAGAAAGAAATCTAGATTTCCACAACTAAATGGATAAATTAGATTGAAAAAGACTTCTTCTATCTTGCCATTTAAATTTCTGCCATTATTTTTAAGTTAAGCAAATAAAATGTAGAAGACATCATTTCACATTGAAGAGAGGGGAAGTTCACTTCTATTTAAAAATAATTTTCTTATAGTAACATTATATAGAATAAAATTATTAACAGAATAATAGAATTTGGGGGTGAAACATAGAAGAACTATACTAATAATTCTACTAATTTGAAATATAAAGTGAAACCTGTGATTGATAATGGTAACCTGGTGAGGGTCTAGGGGGAACTGGTGCTCCTGAAATCTTATATTAGGAAATGTCGAAAGATTTCTTCACCAGTTAATAGTACTATTTTCTCAATATATGTAAATGCAACTCAATCTATGAATGTAACTCAACCCAAAATAAACCATCAAACTTAACCTTACTTATATCTTACCTAACCCACTATCCTATCTTACACTTTAACTTGTTATACCACTTCTTAATTTATTGCACCACTGTGGTATTAACCATTTTCAGAAGCCTATGGCAAATGTGGAATGTTGACATCATAACAGTTGAGCCATATAAAAAATATAAAAGCAAACAAGGTCAACTTTTTAAAATCTCTAACACTGTTTTATTTACCAATTCAGTAATAGTCCCATAAGATTTCTCACTTAGAAACCCTGCATTTGACAAAATAGCCCTTGTTTAAAAAATTAGACATTTCAATTTAGAAAATCTATAATTTTGCCTTACTTAATAGAACTAATAAACAATAAAATTCTGATTATCAACAAGTTAGCAACAGATATTATCAAAAGATATATAGGAAGACTCCCATGAACATAGCCTTAGAAAATTAAAAATTAAATACACTTCCAAAAGAAAAGTAAGATGATCCTTTAGGGGGAAAATATTCTCGTTTTATTTTGACTTAAGGAGCCAAAATGAGCAGGTGGTCTTCAGCCTTTCACATGGTAATGGCTCTGAAGCAGAAGGAACAGTGTTCTTTTGATTACTCCTAGCTGTTGATTATTTTCTGAGAGGGTGGACAGGTCTTTCTTTACATAGTACCTTGTAAGAAGAAAGACCACTTTTCTTAGGATAACTGATGGGTTTCACTGCCACACTGGAGCAAAGCAGCTTTGTTTAGATAGGTATACACAGATCTCTGATTTTTATATTACAGAATAATCTTGAAAACAAATTTTTTAAGTAGCTCATTGTTCATTCCTTGTTTATTATGACATCCTGTAATTTATTCTAGGCAAAATGTGTTAATAAGAAACCCACACAACTATTGATTAAACATACATGACACACGATACCATGGCTCCTATGACAGTAGCCCAAAAATGTAGATTTCAAGAAGCAATTGCATTAGCCACACCAAAGATTTTGAAACGCTATTATCTTACAAACAATCAAGGTTCTTGTTTACTTTAAAAACTCCTAATAAAAATTAACATTTTTAGGATGAAATGTTCATTATACATCATTGCATGCAGTTTCTATTTTACTTTTCATTTTTTAAGACTCCAAATAATAAAACTATTTGAAAATTGTTGATTTCCTTGTGCCTTCCTTTTTTTTAAGCTAAGTTAACAGATATTTGAAATAGCTATATTCATAAATTAATTAGCCTTAAAGTGAGCTTGGTTATACCCTTGCATTCTTGAGAAAAACTCCCAAATACGTAATCACCTTTTAATTCCTTAAAAAAAGAATAAATTATAACCATATATTTAGGAAAAGCAAAAAGATATAAAAATATGAAAGCATATTTCTAAAATGGTCTAGTTAGAGCACAGTGGTTGAAGAAGAGTTTTTTTTAGCTTTGGACCTGTTGACCTTCCTTATTCCACTTCAACTCAACGTCAACGATGAGTACCCAGGGCAGGGCAGACTGTCTATCAAGATTTGAGAGCCTATCAAAGTGCAGACAACAGACTTTGCTCCTAACCACCATCTACTGAACATGTGTGCCAGATTAATCATTATCTGGAATAAACAACAATTGTGAGGTATGAAATGCCACAGAAGAATTATTTTGACTTGTCTTCAATGAGGAAAGACCTCTCAGACAAGATGGCACTTTCTCCAAGCTTTAAGGAACGGAGAGAATTTCAACAGGTGAAGAGAGAAGACCGATGATTCCAGACAGAGCAAAGCACAAGCAAAAGCCCAGGGATTTGAACCTGTGGTGAATTTGGGGAACATTGGATGGCGTCTGGAGCCTACAGAGGTAGAAGAAAGTTGTGGGAGGTGAATCTGAAAAGGTGGGATAGAGTCATGGTGCCCACATGGCTGCTAAAGGCCATCTTGCAAATTCCTGCCCTTTACAAGAGCAACCCCTCTGGTACAAAATCACCCTTCTCTGGAGGTGGGAGGTGATCAGAGTGGGGAGTAGGGCTACATCCAAAAGGGCATAAGTAAATATAAGTCATACTCTTTACATTAAATTGATCACTACTTAAAGAAGCATTAAAAAGGAAAAAAACCCTATGTTTAAGAAATGTATATTACCCTTCCCCAAAATACAAAATGAGGAGCTATGCTTTATTTTATTTGCCAACATGTCAAATGTATTTGTATTTACACGTCTAAATGTGAACTTCAGCCAAAACGGACTGTGATACAAAACGACAGTGCACTTAGTTTCTACACCTCTTTTGCTTTTCCCAACAGGCTGAGATTTTCCCCACCTCAGGGACTTCACACCCACATGGCTCTTCAAACCTTTGCTCCCTTCTCAGATGTCAGCCCTCAGCCTGTAGCTCTCAGGGTGGCCCACCCAGACTACCGGATCTAATTAGGTCCCTCTCCCCACCACCTCGCCCCCACCATTCTCTACCTCCGTACCCTTTGCGCTTTATAGGACTTGGAGTTTCCTATTTCCTATTAGTTGGTTCTTTTCCATATGCAATGACTTCCTATCCCATATATGTAAGCTCCATGATGGAAGGGACTTCATCTGTTCTTCTACACATAATACCTGGAACAGGACTTGACATATAAAGATCCAATAACTATTTGTCAAATTAGTGACATTCAAATATAAAGATATATAAAACTGTCACATCTAAAAGTTGTATCTTTAAATTAACAAATCAGATTTTTAAAATTTCCTTGGAGTAATTCCTATGCAAAGAGTGAGTTTTGGAGGAAAAGCTAAATATGCTTAAAAACATTTCCTAAAAGAGTGTTTAATTAATAATGAAATAATTATATATATGTATAGTTATATATAATATAAAATCATATAATTATATATCAATATATAATTTACATAATATAAAGTTTTAATATCTATTTTGGTTAAAATTAGTAATAATAATAAATTAATTCCTTTCTGATACTCAAGAGATACAGCTATATTTTTTTCACTAAAGAACATATTTTTTATATATAATAAACATAAGGAGGACGAAAGAAAAGGTTCTGATGAAATTTCGTTCTAACCTATCTTCTTTTCCATTCTCCCCATCAAGAATAAGGTAGCAAAAGTGACTTCAAATATATTTTTCTTACAGATCATTGAGGCATGGGCGTCATTTCAAACTCATGAATACCAAGAGAGCAGTCAGGGTTGAAAGGGGTGAAATAGGCTATCAGAGAGCTCAAATATCTTTCCATATCTGTAGAAAGGTATGTTCCCCCCTGCAAAATTCCCCCCTTAAAAAGAAGTGTAGAGCATACCCTTCCTCATTATCCAATATGCTACAGAACATTTCTTGTCCATATTTATAAAATAACCTACTTGTTTAAAGAATACACAACATGTTTTAATCATTGTTTACAATAAAATAATCTTATCTAGAAAAGAATATGGTTATTTACTTCAAGTAGATGGCAGATTTGGAGCTCTACCTGGTGAAAATTGTCTTAAAGAGATAGTCTGAAGCAATAAGGGGAGAAGCAAACACTTTAAGTCATGATAATGTGACGCTCCACGGAGCAACAACATTTAAACATAATCGAGCTGGTCTTACAATACAAAGATTTGCTGGATAAGGCTCCAGGCTAAAGTGGAAAATTAAAATCCATTTTTTAAAATAATTTCTACACTGGTCTGAAAATATCATTGCCTCCAAAGACTTCACCAAGAAGTTCCTCTTATATTTATATAATTTTATCTCCCCTAGAACATCCACTCATTTTTCTCAGATGTTTGTCTTTTACACTTGATCCTAAGAGCAAGTAATCTCCCACTTCTAATTGTGACAATGATCAATTATCCTTTTAAAATATTTAGCTTTAGCCTTTTTAAACAAGCATTAAAACTTTGGGTCATAAATCTGTAAATGTGTGGAACCCAGCCACATTCACATAGATACACATGGATAGCATATGCTTCTCTCCTCTGTCTTTGGAACAACAGGGTATTTAAAACAAATACAGCTGGGCACCGAGTTATAATGTGCTGGGCAAACATATACTCCTATTAACGTAAATATACTCGTCGATGTTTCCTGCCAAGCCCACTTAGTTATGAAAAGCAAGCAATCCCCATTTCTCCCACAGAACACCCCACATGCTCTCAAAACAACGGCCCTTAGCAACTGGATGTGGAGACAAGCAGGGAGATGAACAAAAGCCACGGGGCTCAGCCCTGCGAGTGAATTGCCTTCTCAGATCCTGACATTCTAAAGGCAGCAAAGGAAGGTCATGCTGGGCACTAGTTGTTTCTCAAAAAACACGTATAGTAAGGCAACTATTCTAGTCATCTGTACGTAATTACTGCCTGTTTTGCCTCGTGTAATTTGGGAGTCCTTGAATTTAAACGGACACATATTGGGGATGTATACTTGTCCAAACCAACAATTCGGACTCAGTCTTCCTCACCCTGCGCCCCTCCCCGGATCCCAGGATGTGACTGAAGGGCTTCAGAGGGCTCAATGCTGCCCGCTAAGCAGCTTTCTGGTAAATCTCTATTGAACTAGCCTTTACTTCACACACCCCTTCCACTCGTTTCCCTTACACCAGCCCCTGCTGAGGACGCGGTGGAGATCGCCACATTTCCCCAAGGTCTGAAAGCCCAGGAGGTTTCCGGGAGACCTGCGAGGCCAAGTGAGGCCAGACACACAGAAATTCCTAACGTCTCCAATCTGACTGGCAGCAATCAACGCCCCTGAGGTGTCGCGGGAAGGAAGACGTTTGCCCAGCGTTCTGGAGTCAGACTCTATCCCCCGGGGAAGCCCAGACCCTCAGAGTAGAAAGATTTTCTCAGGAACCCTGCCGGCGTGAGACTCGGAGAGCAAGAGGCAGCCGGCAAGGAGCGGGCCAACTTGCCGGCTCCTAGCGGGGTTGAGTTTTCAGTGGCTACAGGTTGCCTGGGAGCAGGTTTCCAGCTCCCGCGGGCGGAAGGCGCTCGGAGCGCTCAAAAGGGAGATTTGGGGTGGGGGGGGGGGCGGGGGTGGTATTGAGAGACGAGGTTGGGGGGAGCCCGAAGAGGCCCCATGCGGGCAGGGAGATGGGAGAGATCCGAGGGCGCACCTCCCAACAGTGACCCACACAGACCTTGGCGCCGCAACCTGCGCTTCTTGAGGCCGAAGATGCGCACTTTGGAGAAGATATCCACCAGGTTGCCGTTGCAGAGCCCGCGGTTCTTGCTGGGGCTGCTCCGCCTCCTGCTGGCAGACGGCCGGTCCCAGTGCTGCTCCCGCGCCTGCCGCTTCTGGCGGATCAAGCCGCTAGCGATGGCAGCGGCCATGGTGGCCCCGCGAATGGGTCCGGGGGAGGGAGGGGACGGAGTGAACCGGAGCTGGGGGCACGGGAGAGGGAAGGGGCGGCGCAGACCACGGCTTGCCCTCGGGGAGGCGGAAGGGGGGGAAACCAGAGGGGATGGGGAGAGGGGTGGGGCGCTCAGTCCCGACTAGGACCCATCGCCCTATCCGCGGAGTGCGGGGCCCGGCTCGCAGCTGCGCCCGGGGCGGCCGAGGTCGTGTCCGCCGCCGCCCGGCTGCGTCGGAACCTGGAGCGGGGCTGGGGCTGCGGGCGCCACCGGTCACCGCCACTCGAGCTGTCTTCTTGTCCTGCTCGCCTGCCGGGCGGGGGGTAGAGCCAGCCGCTTTCTTCCAGGGCACGGGATGGAAGGCAAGTCCCGGCCGGATCTCGGCGCGTCCGTCCGTCCAGGGCGCGCTGGGTGGGCAGGTCTCAGCGCCGGGCTCCAGCTGCCCCCCGGCCGGTGCCGCCGCCGCCGCCGCCCGCTCTGGGGTTCTGCCGGTGATTGTCAAGTGCTTTGGAAATCAGCATCTGGAGAGAGCAATCTTCTCCCCGGAGATCTCTAATCAAAGCGCTTCGTTCCTCTACACCCCCTTCCCGTCTCCCTCCTATGTCTCTCTTCAGAAAGAAAACATGCATATATAATAATGATTGTTTTAAAATAGTAATAATAATAAAAAAGAAAGCTAAAATGGATTGCAGGGGGTGGGGTGCCAAGAGGCTGAGCCAGGGCAGGTGGAACTGAAGGAATATCCGTGCGCTTTTTCTTAGATGAAACTCGCAGGGTTCCGAGGCTTCCTTCTGGATCTTACCGCGGCTCCTGGTCCACAGAAACTCTCAGCTGCGGTTGGAGTGCGAGGAGGTTTCCGCCCTCTCCGCTAATCCTTTCAGCACCGAAGCCCCACCACCCGGGGAAGGAGGAGGGAAAGAAGGGAGCCTGGGAGGGAGGAGAGTGTGTCCTGGGGAGGGAGGCGCCTCCACTCCTCACCTAGTCCACCCAAACTTGCTGGACTCTCCCTTCTGCTGCCAGCAAGGGTAGGCTTGTCATTTTGAAACGGTAACACGGAGCAAAAAGGAGGGAGAGGGAGAAAGGGGAGAAGATGTGGTAATGTGGTATGAAAAGATCCCCTTCCCAAATTTGCTCTCTAGCACTTGGAGGAGACGACAGCGGCTGTAGTGCTACAGAACAGCAGCTGGATTAGCATAAACGCCCAAAGGAATACTGAAGAAGTCACTGCAGAGATACTAAGGGTGGGGGAGTTTGTCACGGTATTCCAGTGACAACAAAAAGCAGCCAGTCTGAGGGACACACCAGTTTGAGCTGCCTGCCTTTTTTGGCGTCCCTGGGTAGAGAAACTCTGTCAGGGAGTAAAGCCATATGAACTGTGTCTGAAATTCAAATACAACAGCCGCTGGCTCCTCTCCTTGATTTCCTGTCTGTGTCCCATCAGTGCTCTGTCTTGGATAACTGAAAATACGAAGGTCCAAGTGGAAGAGAGCAAGTGGAGGGCACCCTAAGAAAGGAAGTTGGAGAAACATTTCATGCTTGGATGAATACAGTTGTGGTTTCTAGGCTACAGTCCCAGTGACAGAACCAAGTGTAGCTCTTGCTCCTAGCTTCTTACCTTTTCCTCTTCCCTTTATGCTGTTTTGCTTATCATTACAGGAAGGTAAAGAAAAGAACTACAAAAACTAGACTTCTCATAATCCAGTGTGAAGGATGGAGGAAAGAAGACTCGTGGTAATCAAGAGAATCACTTCTCTGGTGACTGCTTTAGAGCTGGAAAGAGGAGCAGCACACTCTGCAAGCAGCCCTGGGAGCAGTTCTGAACCAACACACTTTCTTTGTCTCAGGAACAGGCAGTAAACTACTACAAAGATTTGCAACCAAGACAAGTGGGAGAAGTTCAGCCAAGGACTGATTACAGGGAGGCTAGACACCTTTTGCTCTACAAAACTGGATGAGCCTCTCCATGTAAGCAATTACTGCTCGACTGCTATTCATTGTATTTACTCCTTGTTTACTAACAAGTCTCCTTTGGGGAAGAGAATTTAAGCTAAAGAGAGTGTGTAGATTTGGGTCCAACGCAGATATCATTGGCTTTAGGATGTTTTATATCGTATTTAACATTAAAGAACATACTCTCTAAGCTTATTTTCCCCAACTTCTCTATGTGCATCTACAAAATAATCACAATTATTAAAAGGAATATGCAGGAGTAATTTTCCCAGAAATTTGCAATCTCTAATCACCTATGAGACAGTAAAAGTGAGGAAAAGGGGTGAGTCAACTATTTTTTTTATCTCTACCTTTTTATTTTCTGTTTCATATGCCTTTGTTCTTACATTTACTAAGTGGTATTAATGTTGTGTTGCTATGCTCCTGCTTAAAAAGGGAAGACCATCTACAGAGATGGATACATCTAATAGAAGTCTATTAAAGTCTATCTTTTAAAAATTCACTGAAATAAGTCTTCTTGAACATAAAGATTGCTATTTCTGCCTTCCTTTATTGAAGAGAGGCCATTTGGACATTTCAGACATATAGAGCGGAATTTCCAAATGACTCTACAATTAAAGCAAACATATGTATCTAAAGCTTTTTGTAGGGAGTTTTTCAAAGAAGCAAAGTGTTAAGTATAGTGACCTCTTAAATCTAGTACAACTCCTCCAATTGACATAACCTAGTTTGCTTTGAAAGGTTTTTTTTTTTAATCCTTATGATATATTCCTACTGTATTAATTTGAACAAAGTGATATTAAGCTTCTTATCATTATAGCTGGGTTAATTATTTTGTTTCCAGGCATTTTCTTATACTGCAGTCTTTTCCTCATTTTCTTGGATTGGATAATCCGGGAGGTCGGTTTTTTGACTCCTTCAGACCCTCCCTTCATTGTTCAGCACCCTCCAGACAAGGCTGTGATTCAGCACCGTGGACAGGGATCCCGCCCCGGCCGCGGCTCTCAGAGCGGAAGCAAGTTCCCCTGAGTGTGAGCGCTGGCTCTGAGTCTCTGATACTCTCCTTCGTTAAAAGCAGCTTTCCACTCTTTTTTTTTTTTTTCCAAGGAGGAAAAGAAATTAATCCTCACAGCTTCCACTGACGTTAATAACACACCCTGGAACATAAAACCTTTCAACTTTTGGATAATAAAGAAATACTCCTTCTTTCCTGATGCATTCCGACCCCTGGCACAGCGCCTGCAACAGCAGACTCTTCAGTCTCAGGCGTCTATTCAGATTGTGAATTTCAAAAACCTTTAGCGGCCATTTCTATTATATGTGGTTTCCTGTTTTAAGGGAGCTTGGGGTGGGGGCAGCATTGGAATAATCAAGGTCTTTTGGCTTAATCCCTGCATTTTCCTTTTGCCTCACCCAAACGCTGTTTAGTTGTTTACAGATAGAGGTAAGCGAAAGAAAACGCAAGAGAGCCATCTGCTGTCGGAAACTGTGATAAAAAGACTGTGCAAAACCAGAGTGAAAACCCGTTCAGGGCAGTTGAATACAAATCCATACCTTGCTGTAACTCAGAAAATAATTTCTCACTCGTGAGAACTTCTTTGGAGTTGTAAATGTCACCTTTGACTTTATAAAAACAAAGAAAGAAGTGCTGCCCAGGTAGAGGGGCTCCTGACCAGCCAGTTAGGAGTCTGCACTCTGATTTGAATCTTGGTTCATTTCTTGACTCTGCCACTTCCTGGCTATATAGGGATTTCCAGCAAGTTGCTTTAGTCTCTCTCAGCCTCAATTTTCTCATCTCTAAAATTAAGATGATAGTATAATCTCCTTTTCAAGCCTTGAGAGATTAAATTTAGTAGATGAACATAAAGATCCCGCTACAGTGTCTGACACAACCTAAGTGCTTAAAAATGACAGCTATTATTACTGTTATCTTCCAGATCACTCATTTCTATCTTGGAAATTCTTTGCCAATTTCCATGTTTCTTCAATATCAAAACATATGTATTCCTATGTATATTTTCTCACTTTATAAATAAAGGGATACACAACAAGATTTAAAATAATCAGGAATATAGAAAGTTCTTTTAAGTTTTGGAGAAAGAAGTCTGAGTTCAAACCTTGGTTTGTGAATGCAGATGCATAAATTTGTGAAGTTGGCTCTGTAAGCCCATTTCCCCACTTATTGAATACTGATAATGAAAACATTTCCCTCCCTCACAGAGATTAATATGTGTACTTATAAGAAACAATTTTAAAACTGTAAGGTCTCACACAAACACTAGTTCATTAGAAGATAACTATTCAACTACTTCCCTGTGCTTGCAGGTCTCCTGAAGATACCATGCTCCCTTTGGTCTCTGTGCTTTGCTATGTTGTTCCCTCTGCATAGAACATTTTTATTGTCCCTGGCCTATACTCCTCTTGGCAATATCAAACAGTGGCTAAAACCACAATTGGAGTAAGGCAAACATAGGTTTCACTGTATGTCCTTGAGCAATTCATTTAGACCTTTCTAGGTCTCAGTGTCCTCTTCTGTAAAACTGTCATAATAATACAATAAATTATAAGGAAGATTAAATTAGAACAGGTATTAAAACACTTAAAGCAGTGCCTGCACAGTTGAAATTCAATACATAGTAGCTACTGGGTAATCACTTAACTCTTCATCACTCAGGTCCTCATTTACTCCATGACTAAGTCCTAGATTGATGTCTCTATGAAGATGTCAAATACGCATCTCATACTTAACATGGCCAAGATTAAATTCTTGTTCTTCTTTCTCAAACCTATTCTTCTCCAGTCTTTCCCACCTCTGGAATGGCAACTCCATTGTTCTCATACCTCAGGCCAAAAACTTTGGCATCATATTAATCTCATTTCTTTCTTTAATACCCCATTGTAATTCCTCAGCAAAATCTATTTACTGTATCCTCAAAATATATCTAAAATATAATCTCCACTGCTACCTACCACTGTCATCTTCTGGACTGTTACAAAAGCAAGCTAAGTGGTCCCTTGGGTTCCATGCTTGCTATTCTTTGATATGCCCTCAACACTGGCCAAAGTGTTGAAGGTATAAATCAGATTACGTCACGTCCATGCTCAAAATCCTACACCTTAATAGAAACCAAAGTCCTCACAGTGCCTACAATGTCCCATAGGATTTGTCTCCCACTTCTGCCTTCATTTGTTATCTGACATAACCTCTACTTCTCTCCATTCACTGATTGCTGCTCCTCAAATCACCTGGCATGCTCCTATGGCAGGACTTTTATACTTGCTCTTCCATCTGACTGTCTCACCTCCTTCAACTCTTTGCTCACATATTATCTTCTCATTTGAGATCTTCTCTTACAAACCTATTTAAAATCACAACCCCAACACAGTAAACCCCTTCTTCCTTCCCTGCTTTATGGTTCTACATAGCATTTACAACTTTTAAAATTCTATATATTTTCCTTATTTATTTGGATTATCTTGCTCTTTTAAAACATAAGCCTATGAGGGAACATATTTTGTCTCATTTGTCTACTGCCAAATATCTAGTGCTTAAAATGGTGCCAGGCAGAGTGGTGCTCAATAAATATTTGTTTATTGACAGAATTAAGAAGTTGGATATATAGACAGACGCTAATGCCAAATAGAGGAAGAGAAAATTTTGCTTAGCCTAGTTTGTCAAGGATGAATTATCCCATGATGCTTGATCTCTTTAAGCACTAAGACATCTAAAATTCTATTTGGATTACACACAATCTCAACCCCATAAATAGGATATGCAGGGAGTACGTAAGCCTTTGCTTGATGACTTAGGCTCAACCTAATGTGACATGTAGTTTGAGTTCTGAACTCCAACAGCGATGCCCTCCAGGCTTACTGAAGGACGTGAGACTAATTCCACTAGAATAGGAGAAACAATACTACTGATCTTTGTAGCTTATCCCCCCACATCCTGTTTCCTTCCTTGTTCTGAGGTTGCCAATTGACAATACTCCCCTTTTCATATTTGTTACATCAAATCCATAATAAATAGGAAACTAGATGAACATATTTGTTAGAATTATCTATAAAGATAAAAGTCAATGAAGTCTAAGGGAGGAGAATATATAAACAAGAAACAACCTTATTGATACTGATTTCATTATTAAAGGAGCCTTTTTTCCCTTGTCTTCTGAGGTTTTGTTATGTTCTAGGCGATTTTGTTGCATCAATTGCTTAAGTTTTGAATACATAAATTTTTTAATGGTTTACTGAAAAAACGTACATAATTTTTGTGTTTATTTCAACTTCAAATAAACAAAAAAGTCTAAAGAATGTACGTTGTGACATTGATGTCTATGTTAAATGCTATCACTTATTTTTCACAAAGTAATAATCTGCCTATTTTCTTTCATTTCTGCCATTGCCATAGCCACTATTTCAATGTAACCAAATTCATCGGGTCTAAGAAACCATTGCTTTTAAGACGCATCATTATTTTAAACGTGCAATGGAAAGGAAAAAAACTTTTTGTATTTTATATTTTAAAAAATTTTATTAAACTATGTCATGCCATAGATGATAAGATGTATACCAATTTCAGAGATGTTTACTCAAAAAATGTTTTTGCATCTTAGAATCAGTGAACTATGGTATAATGGGACTATGTAAGTCTACAATAGGGAGTTGTACCCTATTAACCCTGTTGTACTCTGTATTTCACTTAGATATGGCACATCTTTTGGTGAAAAAAGATTTCAAGCGCTCAGAGCATCCGTGTTCTGCAACATCTTTAATTTTGTTGTTGCTGTTGCTGTTGTTTTTTGGTGAAGAAGATTAGCCCTGAGCTAACATCTGTGCCAATCTTCCTCTGTTTGATGCAGGATGCTGCCACAGAGTGGCTTGATGAGCGGTGCTAGGTCCACGCCCAGGATCCGGACCTGCGAACCCCTGCCCCAAAGCAGAGAGTGCAAACTTAACCACTACGCCACCAGGCGGCCTCTTGTTGTCATCTTAGTTCCTTTACCTCTCAGAGGCTCTGAATTGGAAGTTAAGTAGGGTAGAAACAGGTACTCCTCAAATATTTCCTGCTTACTTATTTGATTATCTCCATACAATGAGTGACTCACTCCATTTTGTCAAGTGGTTTCCTTTGTGAGTCAATCACTTTTGAACATTTTAAACATCTAAATTAAGGATAAAATCTGAGGGCCCAACATTTTTCGTAAATAAATTATTCTAGACTATGTTGGGGTGAGGTTGAATAGAGTTAAAAAGGACATATTGGCATTTATGTTTTTATTTTTTGTTCTGGATAAACGGGTTCTATTTGAAAATGTATGAGATAATTCCGGGAATGCAGTCAATATTGATGTCCCTTTTCACTTTTTACTCTTTTGGAAGAACATCAAAAAGTAATATTAAGTAAGATGCACTTGGGACAAATTTTCAGCAGTTAATTAAGTTTGAACACCTATATATTCATTACAGTTCAAGTTCAAAATTATATTTTATCTTTTTCTGTGATAGTATTATTGACCTTTATTTTATATTCAAAAGATAATCTAAATGAATGTTAAAGTATTTTAAATTAGATTTTCAAGAAGTAAGTGATTGCATTAATGTTTTTCTTTTCTCCCCAAATCCCCCCAGTACATAGCTGTATATTTTAGTTGTGGGTCCTTCTAGTTGTGGCATGTGGGACGCCACGTCAATATGGCCTAGTGAGCAGTGCCATGTCCCTGCCCAGGATCTGAACCGTGGGTTGCCGAAGCAGAGCACGCAAACTTAACCACTCAGCCACAGGGCCGGTCCTGCATTAATATTATAACAGTCTTGTTGATTAATTTTGCTAGATATATTTATTTCTGGTAGGCAACAGATTTCCATCTAATAAAAAGAAAATCTGGAAGGATTTTTATTGTTGCTTAATATTTTGATTCAATAAAGAAAAAGTGGAAACTATTGGTACCAAAAACTTGTGAACATTCTCCCCTATAGAACCAATACCAGATTGATACTAGCAGATGGCTTAGCTTTTCAAATCTAGTGTATTTTTTTAATCTGGCTAATATGTTGGAAAAATATTTTGGTGGCTTCCAGCCTTCTATATTAAAATGAAACCAAAATGTGCATAGCATTCATTTCAGAGCTGTGGATATTGACTTATCTTTCCTTACCCTACATCGGTAGTGGGAGATGATAATAACTTGAATTTTAATGATATAGCAGTGAATTGGTTTTTTAAAAAGAGTCTTGAAAAACTCAACAGAAAAAATACTGCTCAATTTCTAAGTATATTTGAGAAATATTTATTTATAATCTCAATGCAAAGATTCTGTGGGCACATATGATACAGTCTTGTCTATATTTAACATTGTAACCAGTTTCTATTCAATGATTATTAGAATGGTCACTTTCATAGCAAGTAATTGTTCCAGATTGATTATGTTCTTTGTATTTAGTACATATGGGTTAATCACATATATAAACATGTGCACACACACATTCAAATACACATGCATTCACACACGCACACATGTGCACCAAAACACACAAGCGAATCCCTGACTCTGGCAAAGATAATTGCAAAGTGTTAGTGATTTTCAGAAAAAAGTGACTTGAGAACTCCTATTCCAGACTCTTCGAAAGCTATTTTCATTGCCACCTTAAGAGTGTAGGCAATATCTCTCTAAATTCACTTTTGAAATTTTTTCCGATAATGGTTAACTGGAAATTAGGAATAAATTAGAGTACAGATTTCAGTCATAATTCTTTCAACATAAATTGAGACTATGCCTCTCTCAACTTATAAAACACCTAAATAATATTTGCATAATAGTCTGTGAAGAGCTTTTACATTTATTGAAGTGTGTGTCATGATCTCCATTTAATAGGAGAGAAAGTTAAGCCCCAGAGATGTTAAATGATTCCTATGTTTACATTACTAGCAAGTGGAGGAACCAGAATTTAAGCTCATGCTTTTTCTACCGAGCTCTGTCTATCCAGCAGTTCAGCTGTTTGAAATGCAGCTCTCTATCATAGCGCCAAATCTGGAATGGGGATTCTTATATGGGATTCAAGGACTCTCAGGAGTTTCGTGGATAGATTTAGGATTATCTGTGATTCCCCCTGAAATTTATACTAACAGGAAAAAAAAAATGGTGTGTTCATGCATTTTTATGGCACCTGGGTTCACAGTTTCCATCCAATTCTTAAAGAGATTTGAGTCCAAAGCAAGCATAAAACCACAACAGCAGAGGGAAGCAAAAAAGGAATGAGCTCTCAACACCCAATACTATGTTTTCTGACTATAAAAGTAATACATACTCATCAGAAAAAAAATGGAATATAAAAATGAATGATAAATAAAAATTGCCTCTAATTCCAACATTAAAACTTTTTGGTGTCTTCTTTCCAGTTTAAAATAAATAATTTTACATGAAAATTTGGTGTCATATTTTGGCATAGTTCAGCGACTGAGAAGATACAACTGAGGTAAAAGCAGGAGGATCAAAGATCATACCCTTTCATTATACGACCTGGACATCCATTAGAAACTACTATATTCTACACGTCTGCAAAAACTCTTTGCAACTCAAAGATCACTTCCTTATAATTCATACTGTACATATTGTAAACTCTGGAACCAATCGTTGCCTTAATGTTCAGAGTTTTAGGAAGTCTAGATAAATACCTTAAGCCTTAGGGTTCTGGAAGAGTTGCTATTAATCTGCTTCTGATCTTGTAATATACTTCTAAAAAAGGCATACAAAAGTATTTTCCAAAGTGCAATGCATTAAGAAACGTTACTATTATAAATTGATGCCGTATTCCTGAGCCTAGCCCCTACTTTGTACATAATGTCTGAAAAATTAGATTCTTAAGTTATTCCCTTGAGTCCTTCTCAGTAACCTATAGTATAAGTTTCCTATTGCTTCTGTAAGAAATTAGCGCAAATTTAGTTGCTAAAAAACCACACATTTATTCTCTCACAGTTCTGGATGTGAGAAGTCCCAGATCAGTCTCACTGACTGGTTTTAGTCAAGATGTTTGCAGAGCTGGTTCCTTCTGGATGCTCTGAGGAAAGAATTTGCTTGCTTTTTTATCTTCTAGAGACCACCTTCAGTCCACGGCTCATGGTCCTTTCCTTCTGTCTTTCCAACTTCTTCCTTCTGTAGTCAAATCTACTACTACTGATTCTGATCTTCCTGCCTCCCTCTTATAAAGAGCCCTGGTGATTACATTGGGCTCACCCAGATAATCCAGGATAATCTCCCCATCTCAAGATCTTTAATCTAATCATACCTGCAAAGTCTCTTTTACCATGTAAATTAATATATTCACAGGTTGCACAGATTGGGATTTGGACACCTTTGGGGGCTATTATTCATCTACCGTACCTATCCTATATCTAAGCACGTGGAAACAGAACCCTGCCTAGCATTTGACAATCACCCACCCAACCCCACTCCCATGGACAGGATTAACTGCTGCAGAATGCCAATTTTTAAATTAGAGTCCTGTTTCCTACAAATATAATTTTTTCACACCAGCTGTTTACTTGATTGAATCTGTGATTACTGCCTGCTCCTGTACCCCCGTTGCTTTACCTCTTGCTCGGAAAGATGTCTTCTCCTTGGCTGGGCCTCTCTGATACCAACTGCTTACCTGAATTCCCTATGACTTCAATTATTGCATTTCTCAGAGAAAAACATATAGCAACTCTCAGAAGTTGTGGAAACTGAGCCATTTTCTTCCCCTGTGGGTCCTGGGGATGCATTTTCTAAGTCCCACATAAATCCATGGAGAATTTAATTTCTTGGGTTTATGACATGACTTTCATGAGATTTAGGGCCACAGAATCGAGCTGAGTAAAACTAAAGCTAGACATGTGATGCTCCACAAGATGAGTCTTGGGGCCTAGGGCTATCACCAAATGAAGGAAATAGATTCTGAAAGTCTTTTTCTCCCATTCCATTTTCATTTTTACATAGCTGTAGGGGCAGTAGATAATTGCTGTTTCCTTTTAGAAATTTAGGCTAGCTCCTTAGGTAGGAATTTGCCTTAACTGTAGATTTGACACTGACTACAAATGAAAGGTCTCGTTCAAGTCAGAGATTTTTAAAGGAATCAGAAATATTTTTTACTGAGTTTGATGTGGACAGAGGAGGAGGAATCTCAGAAAAAGAATAATTTCAGGCAGAACACCATGGAGAGTTTGAAATAAAGAAATTTTAGGGCCCTGGTCTCTAAATTTCTGCTTGCTCACTCCTTTGCCCCTTGTGCCCTTTATGTGTCGTCACTCACGTTATCTTCCTCTGAGTCCCTACGGCAATTTGAAACTGGTTCCAGAGATGAGAGTACCAAATGGCTGCAAGAAGTCTTTGGCTGTGAGTCAAGAACAGCAGCTCTTCGAGTTTGGAGATTTTCATGTATACATTACACATAAAATTTGAAACACCAAGACATACCAGTAAGTGGATGTCTCCCCAGTGAGCAGGGAGAAACTATCCAAACAGAATTATTCTTCCCCCAGATACCTAATCGATGCAGTCAGCTGGGCCGAGGAGGAAACAGCACGGGCCACGCTCTTAGCCCTGTGTTCATCTCCCCATAAAATGGGCTTAGTGATCCTCTCAAGAGATTTAGCTCTAGCGGCAAAAGTCTTAGGTTAGTCTATGTCAGGGATTTTTGACTACAAACAGGAGATAGCAATTTAACATATCTTTATACTACAAAGTTTCAATTTTAGCTCTTGCTGCCCATTATAAGAACCAGAGGAGATACTTAAATGTGCTTTCTACTTTTCAGGTCCACTTAGGCAGAGATAAACCAGGCGTCCTACCTCCCAGAGCTTTGTTGTAGCTCCTGTTTCATGATTGTGAAGTGCCCCTTACATGCCCTTTGAAGGGCCATTTTGCCCTCCTTCAGTAGATTTGTCCCCACTGACTCCCAGCTTCTCAAGCTCCCAGGGATGATCTCTTTGGCTCCCAAACACTCCAAGTGGCCCCAAAACAGCTATCCTGACCTCAGGGGCTCTGTCTTCCCAGGCCTGGCACATGCTGACACACCATGAGCACCCAATCTGTGGTTGTTGAAGGAAGAGAATAATAAAAGGCATAGACTCGGGTTCTAGAGTTGTGATTTCTTTAATTCTCCACCCAACAGTATAACACAGGTGCCCTTGGTTCCATTCCTCCTCTCATCCCAGGTAACACTGTAACTTTTCAAAGGATGTCAAAAACAAGACCTTCTCTGAAAGAAGCTACTCACTCTTGAAGCACTAAAAGAGGCCAAGGGGCAGAAGTTTCTTGAGGTCTTCAGGCCCTCTGATTTTTGCTAATCTCAATAAACAGGAAAAATCACTAACCTGTGCATCAGACTCATATTTTATTCTTCAATTCTAATCATTTATGGATTTGCACTGAAATCTTAATTTGTTACATTAAATCATTTAGAATAAGAAGTAACTTTAGAGATAATCTAATCTAATAACCACATTTTACTGATCTATAAACTCAACCTGAAGGAGGTTAGTTAATTACTAAGTTAATTAATAAGGTAACTGGAAGCAACTCCCTGCCTGGATTCCACGTCTCCTGATGTCATGTGCAAGGACCTCTCCATCAGAACCCTCTACATCTTAGAAGAGCTGGCCACACTGCAGAAGAGTGCCCATTACACTGACCCCAGAGCAATTCTAGAACACAACTGTCCTCTCTCCCTTCTTGTTAGGCACAGCCCATTATTTTTTTCTCTGCAGATATACATACTATTCTTAAATAACCTAAGTTATCTATGAATTGCTGCATCTGACATTTGCAAAATGGGCCCCTTCAGTCAATATATTCATAAGAAGATAATTTTCATAAAGGCATATGTCTTAGTTTACACGACCAACTTTCATTCATTCAGTCATTCAATTAACAAATCTATTGAGCACTAACTCTCCATCACTATGCTTGGCCCAGAATTCAGACATTAGAAAAGATGATCCTACCCTCAGGCAGCTCATAGTATAGAGGAATATGGGTACTGAGTGCTGTAGATGCGGTGTGTAAAGCTTTCACCAGAAGAGTGGAAGGAGGAGTCAGTTTGACCTGGTGTGGGTCAATAAAAGTCTCCTGAAACAATAACACTTCAGGCTGAGATGGAAAAGATGGGAAGTATTCATCAGGTAGTCAAGGGGGCATGGGGATTCCGGAGAGAAAATGTCAAATGAGAGAAACCCCAAGTTAAGACAGAGCTTAATGTGTGAAGGTAAGTGAAACCATTGCCTACACCAAAACCATCCGGTCTGTGTCGGGGGAAGGGTTGCAAGAGCTCAGCTGGTGGCTGTATTAGGAGTCATACGTCATTTAGAGAAATTTGCACCAGCTGTAGAACCAGCTGAGAAAATAAGTATTATCTAATAATTCATGGAGAAATGTGTTTCCATGTAGGTTTGTAATACGAGCCACTTACTTACCTGGGTGTTTTCACGTCATCTCATTGTTCTCGTGGTGCCCTTTCCTCACACTTTTCTATTAACCAGGCTCATTGCCATTAAAATATACACAAAATAGGGTACATATGTGACATAATAGCATATATGTGATACATACATATCTATATAGACATAGATGTATGTACAGAAAGATACACTGAAGGGCAGGATAACCAATGCTTATCACTAGGTGGTGGGCTATAGCTCTTTATATTTTTTTATTCCTTGTACTTTTTCTCCAATTTTTCACAAGGAGCATGTGCTAACTGCATAATCATAAAAGGTTGACTTTTTTAAAAAGGAGATGATGATTTAGAAGAATTATGAGGACAATACATATACAAAGAGGAAAATATATTTAGCTGAGGGACTAGCTGTGGATAGCGATTAGCTGATTAAATTATTCTTTCTTCTAAGTTTCATATAATCCTATTACTCCTTTTAATATGAGAGCATATTCTATTTATGTGGTATCAAAGACTTGCACTTAGAATTCTTAAACATCAAAATATTCTCTTTCCTTTTCTGCTTTCAGAGATATAAAATGCTTCTGTTTCAATAAGATCCTTCTAAACAAAAAACCCAACAAAAACAATAACTTTTTTTCCTTGAAAATTCAAGGTCGCAATCTTTAACAACCTTCAACATAGCTTTTTTAGTATGAGTAATATAATTCAGAGTTGAGAGTATTTACAAAGTCTGGTGTCATAAAGGGCAAAATTAATTTCCTGCAATAAAGTACTGCTCTGTTTGTGGCCATACCTTGGCTCCTAGGTGAACAGACTCCATTTTTTTTTATAGCACACTCCTGTCCCCATGTTCCAGTATTAATGCTGTGCTGAGAAACACAGAAACACATCTCTGTCACTGGGATACTCAGTTCTCATGATGCTCTCTGAGTAGTTACACAATCATTCAGCAATTTTCTTTTTACTTTCCAGGGACTTAAGTCATCTGCAAAGTTTCCTCCATCAACTTTCCCGGCTAGTTGATACCAACAATTTCATTTTCTTCACAGTAGTAAATTACTATTATTATTATTGGTTTTTCTTTCTTGCTTGCTTGCTTGCTTTTTCTGAGGAAGATTGGCCCTGAGCTAACACCTGTGCCAAGCTTCCTCTGTTTTGTATGTTGGTCACCACCACAGCATAGCCACCAATGAGTGGTACAGGTCCATGCCCAGGAAATGAACCCAGGCCACCAAAGTGGAGTGCACTGAACTTAACCACTACGCCATGGGGCTGGCCCCTTCTTCACAGTAGTAACTTATTTGATACTTTAACAATCTTTGTACATTCAGTCTAGACTACAACACACAGACACACACACACATGCGCGCACACACACACAGTTAAATAAATATTGCTAAGCCCTCTGAGTCTGTCAAGGAAAGTAAAAATGACTGCCTCCACATAGGGTTCCAGAGACTAGTTTGTTAAATTCACATTTACTCTTCTGCTCAGAATTTCCAGAGGAAGGGGCTTTGAAATCATCTAGTCCTATTTTATTCCAACAGCCTTGTTAACAGGTTGTCTGATTTCCCCTCGAACTCTCCAATGACCTAGGACCCAACAGTTCAAGAGTCACCCTCTCCTTTTTCAGATGGCTTGAATTTTAGAAAGCCTTTCCCAGGATTTAGCCCAAAGCTTGATTTTGTATTGCCCACTGGAACAAAATATGTTTCCCTCTTCCACACGACAGTCTTTAAGTATTTTACAACGTGTATCCCCTCTATTTCTGTCCCTCCAGTTTCAGTACATTTAAATGACATTGACCCCTCCGTGAGAGCTATTGCTGAGGTCACACAAAAACTGTAAGTTTTCATGCTTGTCTGTCGACATTTTCTGCTTATGTCTAGAATTCAAATGCATCCTTTCACTCTCAGCTTCTCTTCTCCTTGCCCTTGGCTTCCTGAGTCCTCACATCCCACACTAACGTTGTCTCAGTTCCAAGTCTTAACACTCGTTTTATCTCTAGGCCTTTATTGGCAACTAAGTTAGCAGTTTACATTCACTTTCCTTGGCATTTCATAATACACATTTTGATGTTCTCTTTAGTCGCAAACTTTGAGACCTCAAAATGAGGCTGCACTTATCTTAGTCCTCTTAAAACCTTTGGACTGGCTGCTCACCTCTCTCCTCTCCACCGTGTTTGAAAGATGAGGGAGATTTTCAGCTTCACCAAGTCAGGGACCTTGTCTGTTTTGCTCACTGCACGTACAATGTGTCCCCAGAGCCTAGCTTCACACTTGGTCCCAGGCATGATTCAGTGACTAGTTGTTGCATAACTTGGAAGGTTGATTTCCTCTGGGTAAGCAGAACAGGGTGCTGATGGCCATGTGAAACCCTCAGATCAGAAGTGCATACTGCAGAGACAAGGTGGGTAAAGAGCTCAGTAGGTCTGGACCCCTCACTGTGCCAAGTGGCTAAAGAGCACGGTTGATCCATCCTGAGCTTTGCCATTGCACCCTAAGTCTTCCTCACATCATTTTCTGTTATAAATTAGTTTATTATTGTTGTCCAGTGGAGCTCCAAAGGTGCTGCTCAGGAGATGCACACGGGAAATTTTAAAAAGAATCTCTAGAGGTGAGTGAATCCCAAGTATAAAAACATTCTCTAAATGCCCTCCAAGATCAATTTTAAATATTAAGATACTACATAAATGATCAGAACATTCCATTAAAATCAAGAGTATATTTTTTCAAAGATTTCATGGAAACATTATTTCTTTCATGTGTTGACCTATAGCCTTGCTCTGCAATTTTTCTCTTAAGACATGAAAAATGAGGTCCTTTAGTGGAAGACAGTCTGGCCCTTATTTTGACCCCATTGGAAAAGAGGTATCATTTTTTAAGAAGAAATCATAAAGTCATAAGATAAATAATATCATCACAGAATTTCATGCAGACAGCTCTGGGGAAACTCTGGCTCTTGCGTCTCCTGTAACTAATGACTGAGTTGAATTAGGCTGTGGGCAGGTTTTCCAAAATGAAATTTTTTTATTAATGATGGTATTTGTCAATCAGTTGCCCTTACGCACTTTTGCTAAGCCTCTCCTTCTTTTCTTTTTTTAATTACAATAAAATTAAACTTTAAAAATGGAGCACTTAGGAAGAATGATACAGGCAAGAAGCAGGTTCTAAAATTCTAGGTCAAGACATTTTTTGCCTCAGTGTTTAACACAGGGAACAAATTTAGAGGGAAAGGAAAACCCCAATCAAATTATTTTAAGGTCAAATTTGGTGAAGTGGAAGATAGAAGCTGAAGGGAAGACAGAACCAGCTGACCAGCTATAGTGGCATCTGAAGTCCTGTTTTCTCTCGCTTCTTTCTCTTTTTCTTTTTTAAAAAACATTGTCTCTTAGCTTTACTTTTTTACTCTATTCATTTCCATCTCTCCTAATTGATCGTAATATAGAAATGACTGAATTATCATTAGTTCCGTTGGTGATATTTTATATATTTTCTTATTATTCTAAAAGCTGAGTTATTTTTATCCCTCAAAACATGTTCAAGCAAATACATTAAAAATAACCAAAATTATGGATGTCCTTTTTCCTTAAAACACAATTTGTATGTGTTTGTGGTCAGAACTCACCGTCTGCCCACCTCTAACCTCCCATTGTTCACAGAATAAATGCTTCAATAGCAATAAATAAGAAATTGTTCACTATAAGATTTTCAGATTGTCTTTTATGAATACATGTTTGTTGAATCATATTGAATTAATGTTATTAATTGTTTATTGATATATGTATCAAATTATTGACTAATTTTACATGTTATTATTCTAAACTTTTTTACAGTTTAAGTGACTGAATATTAGTCCAAGCATTATTATTGCTTTTATTTTATGTACATAAATATGCCTGTTACATATAAATATACATAAGATGGAAGACCTTGATCTGAGAAATGAATGTGGTTGAGGCAACATTAGAAAGCAGACTCCAAGCTACCATGATATATGATGGCAGCTGGTTCTCCCAAAAACAACAGAAGGAAACAACCCAAATGTCCATCAATAGGAGAATGGAAAACCAACTTTGGCATGTTCATAGTACTTCTCCTGAGTCAAAGAGAATACCACATCACTGCTACACACAATAACTGAAGAAGCCTCACAAACATTATGTTGAACAATTAAGAATCCAGACACAAATGAGTACAATCACAACTCCATTTAAAAAGTGGAATCTGATGTCTGTAGACATCAGAAGAGTCTTTGTCTCCGAAGTGGGGGGACTGACCGAAAAGGGCAAGAGGAAACTTTCTAGGGTAACAGAAACATTCTTCACCTTGATCTGAGTCATAGCTATGTGTACATTTGCCAGAATTCATTGAGCTGCATAGCTGAAATATTGCATTTCGCTTTGTGTATATTGTCCTTCAATAAAGTACTATTAGAGGAAAACAAATACAGTAGCAAAAGCATTTACTCAAATGAGCCAGTAGCCCTGTGCACAAATACAGCACCTGGAGATTTTCTGGAAGGTCATATTGCGCCACACCCTACACTATTATCTCCATTAAAGACCCTCTGACAGGGGGTGGAGATTGGGGGAATATAACATCCCCTGTTGCAGACTGTCTGGTGGTTGGATAGTTCCACAGACCAAACGATTACACAGGACACTCAGTTCAAGATTTGTTTTAGACTCAGAAAGATGCAAAAGGACATTCTGGGGCTATAGACACAGTACACTGAAGTCAAAGAGAAGAAAAGGAAAGGCAATTACATTTTAATAAAATACATTTCAGTAAAACATTTCCTGCTAAAGTTGAAATGATAATGGAAGCTTGTTACTTTCTATAATTAGGCTTAGGCAAATTTGATGTGAGATCAATAGCCTCCTTTCAACCTCTTCAGGGTTGCATCCAGCAGCCACTTGGTCCCTGATCTCCACTATTGGGTGCTCACTAACCAGGGAAGGTTGACTCCTCACATTCTACCAACAGCCCCACCAGTGCTTCTTGGTCCTTATACTCAACTCGACCCAACCACAGCCCCAATATACACACAACACACATAAAACTCCAAATGTATACAGACATCTGTCCAGCAAATTGTCTCTTTTCCCCACAGAGCTTCTAAGTTGTCATCTAGCTACTGTGACCAATTAATCTGAGAATGCATAAAATGCATTCTCTTTTCCTGCTCAGGTAAGATGTTTTAATTATTAATAAGAGATTTTTAAACATAGTGTTTGATCTCAAAAGAATAAGACATTGGTAGTCCTGTAGCAGGTCAATGAAGGGGGAGATTTTACAGGCGAGATAGTGCTGGTGGAAAGAGTCTTTTCATGATCTCAAACATTCTGCATGAACTAACATTTATTGAATGCCAGGCACAGTAGCAGACCCTTAACAGACCTTATCTCTTTCAATCCTTGACACACCCTTCTGAAGGAGAGATCTTCCCTCCTATTCCCCAGATGGGGAGGCAACTACACTGCAGTCACAGCGTCTGTGGTTACCTGAGTCCAGATCAAAGCTGCTTCTTCATGTCCAAACCACTTAGGCTATATGCATTTATGTGGCAAAGGAATGAAAAGAACTTTGCAATGTATTTGTTTGGAAGAATGGTTCTAGCAGTGATTTCCTGAGAAGAGTTGAGCTTTGAGGGATGCACTAACCCAGGCACTTGCCTCCAGGTGGATGGAGGACCATGCTTCAGGCTACGTCCCATTCCCTGACATGGTGCTGAGTATTACAGTCACTATGGTTTCCAGAACTCAAGTCAGTCCCCAGTATCATCCTTCTAAATATGAGATGCAGACCATTGTGGATAGCAAAATGTTGGCATTTCAGAGATTTGAACAGTTTGTGGGAATCATGGGGTATAATATTTTAGTTAGTATCTGACCTAAAAGATCCAAAATCTAGGGCCACCACGCCAAGTCAGCACCAGAAATCTATCCTCAGGACACTCAGCTGCTCTTTTCCTGTAGTTCTCTTGTTTTCCAGAGCAAACAAGTTGTGTTCTTTGTTTACCACTGTCTCCCCAGTACTTAGAACATACAGTAGATGGTACACAATATTTGTTGAGGAATAAACAAATGACTGAATGAATGAGAGTGTATGCCGAGAACACATGGTGGAATCAGTTGCTACAAAGCCTTAATTTGCCCTCCAGGGGATGTCTGCAAAGGCATGTTCTTTTTCTAGATAGGAAAATTAGTGAGTATATAGGAGCAAATCAGCTCAGAAAGGTCAGATTAAAGGGGTGGGCATGGGGGTTCCTGAAACACCAGCAGGATGAAGACTATTTTATACAACTTGAAATACACACAAACTTTCTTTGCTAAAAAGGATGGTACAAATTTGTCACAGCACCTCCAAGCTTGCTCATCCCTGAAAGACATTTGTGAAGATTTGAAACCCACTGTCACTGTGGATAAAATTCTCTCTCTGCATCTATCTCCTTGGACCAATTAATGGAACAAATTGAAGATAATAAATGTATTAGGATAATTCCTCAAGTATGTGACATTAATGTGCAAGCTCTTTGTTATGGCCCGAATTGTGTTTGCCCAAGATCCTATGTTGAAGCCCTAATCCACAGCACCTCAGAATGTGACTGTCTTTGGAGATAGGATCTGTAAAATGGTAATTAAGTTAAAATCAGGTCCTTAGAGTGGGCCCTAATCCAGTATGACTGGTGTCCTTGTAAAAAGAGGAAATTTGGACACAAAGAGGGACACTAGGGATGCCTGCACAGAGGAAAGACCATGTGACGACACAGTGAGCAGGTGGCCGTCTACAAGCCAAGGAGAAAGGCCTCAGAAGAAACCAAACCTGCCAACATCCTGATATTGGACTTCGAGCCTCCTGAACTGTGAGAAGATAAATGTTGTGGTTTCAGCACCCCCGTCTGCACTACTTTGTTACGGCAGCCCTAGGAAACCAATACACTATGAGAAAACAAACTCACTCTGCTGTTAAAGGAAAAAACTGTGAAGTCGAGAAGGCCCTCATTCACACCGTGACACTGCTTGGACAAATTATTGCTCTATGCAAGCTTTCTGACAAGGTGTCACTGAGGCCAGATCCTTCACTGGTTCTGTCAGCAACATGCTACTGTGTTGACCTCCATGGATGTAGGAATAGACAACTCATCAAGTTTTCATCTGTGACTTTGCAGTCTGCTTTTGGAAACTAAATCCATTTGTGAATATAAAGCACCATCCGCATATAGCCAGAGCCCACTTTCAGCTATTTGCTGAGTGCACAACAATGAAATTCACTGGCATGAAGAGAGGCTTGTCTTGTGTATTTACCAGGAATGATTTCTCTTAACCAAGCACTGGTAAAATTAATTATGATGAACATCTGATGAAGAATGTCTTTGTGAAATTAATGTTTACAATTATTCCCTCTGCTTTTATCTTTTGGGTTAATATCACATATGAAGATAGCAAGAATATTTATTTAGTTCCTAATAAAAATTGCTACTAAAACAGCATCATGGCATGTTTCTCCTAATAAGTCCAGGCCAAAAAGAAAATCTCACTCATATAAAACTAGTATTTTATTTTCCTTTTTTCAGTCAATAAGAATAATATAATTTATTTTCCTTTTAAATTTGTCCCCTTGGAATCTCAAAGCTAAATGTATTCTTTAAATATAATTGCTAACTTGTGCCTAGATTTCTGGTATGTCTCTCTCTCTCATCACTTTGTCATTTAGTCTTCAGTCATTAAACTAACAAATAGGCCGAACTATGCTTTTTCCCCATAAGCATCTTGAAATCCTTTTCTAGAATTAGATAGGACATAATAATGAATAAGAATTATCCTTCTGAGAAAAAGGAATACCTTTATCCAGGAACAGTGGTGTGCCACTGGGATTATTTTGCCCCCCAGGGCATACTTGGCAAGGTCTGCAGACATTTTCAGTTGCCATGACTGGAGGTGATGGGAGCTACTTGCATCTAGTGGGTAGAGGCCAAGGATGCTGCTAAATATCATTCGTTACTTACCAGAGCAACAAATTATCCACCTAAAACATCAGTCGTGCCAAAGATGAACAACCTTGCATTAGAGTTAGCGCATTTGCAGTGTTAGAATAATTTGGTGAGGCCATAGTTGAACACCGAATGTTTGATGAATGAATAAAGTCTGATGAGTTTCAGGTTCTCTATCGATCTCTAACTTTTCCCATCTTATGCTTTCTAGTTTCAGAGAAACAATCTCTCGATACAATTCTGTGCATTTCATAGACATTCTGGCCTTGGCTTCTTTTTCTCTGAGTATTGGTGGCAGGGCTTCTCCAGCCCTCCTGGAAATAGCTTTCAAGTTATTAATAGCACCAATACACACACTAATCAAATGATGATTAGAAATGGTTTGAAGCTGTAGCTGGCTTACTAAACAATCTCAGTCCATCCTCTCTTTTTTTTTGTCTAACTTTCCATGATCCCAAAAGTGAAAGCACATCTTTTCTATACATTACCCCTGACTATAAGCCCAACTCTCACCTTGAGTAAGGATGAGTGAAGAAGTTATAATTAGGCCAGGAAGGCCCTGGGGAGTTAACACAGGACCTAAAACGCACCACTGGCCACAGTTAGATTGCATCCTGGGTAACAGAGCGTTGTAAAAAATCTCTTCAACATGCACTGAAAGTACACAGTCTTCCATCTTCCTCCTTGCTCCTGAGTCGTGTAGACTGCAAATGTCAATCGGTTTTGTACAACTGCACTATCCATCTGAAATAGTCTCAGCGTGAGGAGCATTCAGTGTGTGTGTAGCCTTACTGTTTGCATTCAATCTAGTTTATGGGGGAAAAAAGATGTTGGATCCAAAGGCCACCAGACACTCCTATTAAGTGGAGATGGGGCTAAGAACTGGCATGCTTTGGAAGCAAATAGTATGAAGGGTGGGGGGGTGGGTCAGAAAGTGAAAGTACCATGAGATCCAAGAGAAAGGGCTGGAAAAGGTGGTGGGGGAGAGAAATAGAACATTACAGAGGGGCTTATTATAGCAGACACAACAAAGTAATTCCAAGAGCTCTGGAATGGAATGCAGAATTCTGGGTTCTTTTCCTCCTTAAATTGGCAAAATGGCCTTGGCCAAGTCACTTAACCTCTCCGAACCTGCAAAATAGATGATTCAGCTTGAATGATCTTGATTAAAGTCCTTCTAGACAGTAAATATCTAGTTCTATCTGAGCCTTGGGTTGGCTAGCCAGAAGCTCAGTAATCCAGGTGCCTAAATAGGCAGGGTTTCACATTTATGATAAAGTGCAGAAGAGCAGTTTAAAAGGGGGATTGGGAGGGTGAGACGAGGTCACCTCTTGCTCTGAAGTATGTAGGGAGACAGCGGTTAAGGAGAGAGGAAGGGAGGCACAGGCATTTAATCGAGTCATAATTCTCCAGTGGGAGATGAATGGGAAAGGCATTCCCTGTGCTCGCCTGTTCTTTCCAAGGTGAGATGGAAAACAGTACAGGAAGGTAGAGTGGCCTACTTTCTCTTCTTCCAACACACAAAGCTTGAGGCTTTTGCACAAATTGCTTTTTCTATCTGAGATACTTGGTAGGGCCTGCCTTCTCCTGTCGTTAAGATTTCCACTCCAACATCACCTCCTCAGAGAGATCCTCCCTGCCCATCCAATTTAAATTAACTACCAATCTAAAGTAACTACTGCCCTCTTTAGATCTCATCCTATTTTCTTTGTCTGCTGAGATCTTTTATCAGTGTGATATCTAGTCTAGATTGTCATCTTTATGCACTTGTGATTTTTCTCCCTCCATGAGAACAGAGGCCTCGTAGGTCTTGTTCATTGCTCTGTTCCCAGCATGTGGCACAGAGTAAAATTCAATAAATATTTGTTGAATGAATAAATGCGTAAGAAATACTACAAATAAAATCTGTACGTGGGAAGATCTGGAAGAAGAGAGAAAATGGAAACAGAATATGGTAAGACCAGATAGAGTCCTTAGGGAGATAAGACGCCCATTGGGCAGCACGTGTAAGATTTACAAAGGGAACACAGCTTGATCCTGCCTGTCAAGTGAGACCTGAAGAGTCACGAAAGAAGAACCTCGTGAACGGAAAGCAGCAAAACTATGTGGAGACTGAAGTTATCGGTCTACCCAGTCCTGGTGCCCAGGGGCCTACAGCTTCAAATCTCAAAAAATAGGGTCTAGCTAAGCACAAACAAACAGATCAGGGACAGGGTGGCAATATTTCCATATAATTTAACAATCTTCATCAATAAGCACAGTCTTCACATAGGGTGTCTCCTCCCTGTCATAGCTGTAGCTACTCAGTTTCAAAGCTGATAAACACTGAAATTCTACACCAGCTCTTAATTATCCATGCCAGATTTCTACCACTGCAATAAATTACTATTTGTTGATTTCCATAAATTAGACCAACATGAGACCATGTTATCCATGCATCCTAATGATTTTTTTTCTCTGTAGCAAAAATATCTCTAGCTTTCAACATATACGAGTACAAATTTCAAGGAGAAATTTAAAAGAGGAGCAAAAATCTGTCCTCAGTTTCAGAAAGTCTCCTGATAGTAAAAATTTGCTGGGCCCTCTGCTGCCTGCTTTTGGCATTGAAACTCAAGAAGCTTTTCTAAAGCACATAGAAATCTTGGAAAAGTAGTCATTTCTAGATAAGCTTTTCTCTAACTGTCCAGCTAAGTAAATTAAATTCTTAGATTATAAAATGTGCTTCAAAGTGTTAACGAACTGAATTATCCTTAAATATTTTGAATAAATTAAGAGAATTTCAATAGTCTTCTGCTCTTCCTCTTCCAAACCTATAATGAATGTCCTGGAAAAGAATAAATCCAGGTCGATTTTTGGTAAGTTATTGTTTGAAATGATTAAAAAGCATTCAGTTGCATCACCGTAAAATTATAATTGACTCTGCTTATTTGATAACAGTAAATACAAATGTCTTTGTATGAAATTGTATTTTCCACTCCCTTAATATCTTAAACCTCAATTATCTTAAAATAGAAAGTGTTACTATGTTGTTTCTCAGGTTTATAAAGACAAATTGTTGCATTCTCAGATTTATAGAGACAAATCATTAATTGATTATTGGACTACTAGAAAACTAACATTTTTTTAAAACCACAGTGATATCCTTTCAGGATTTGCCTTAAAAATCTTATCTGAAATTGCATCTTGATGAAGGTAAAATGTTATTCCTCCCACAGAGTAACTGTACAGCATATGGTGCAATTATCTGACTTGCCAGCAGTGGACACTGTTACTCTAGTTATCACCACAGAGTGACTATGGAAAAGCCTGCTTAATATCTTAGGAAATGCCTACTCTTTATTCCCTTAAACAGAGCAGGAGTCAGTAACATTGGTGCCTACTCTGGAAAAATAATAAAATAAATTTTAGAAAAACATATCAGCATTATCCTTGGACACCCAAAGATTATTAAGAAATAAATATTTACATTTAAAAATAAAGTTCTTGTTTGATTTTGTTTTTTAATTTATGGAACATATCTATTAGCTGCAGACTATGCAATCATCATTACTTTCATCTGTATCTTATGCATCTTCAAAAGGTCTCTCTCCAAGAAAATGTTGACAACTGGTGTAAGGAACACACTGCTCTGACAGTCAGTGGCCCAGGTTTCAGTCCTGGGGTCCCACGAACCAGCTCTGCAACCCTAGACAGATCATCAGTCCTCTCTGTTCTTGGTCATCTCCTGTCTGTAAAGGAAGTAAGCAACTAGCACATCACCGAGAACTCCTACAGTGATGTCTGTGTTTCCATGACTCTCTCAGAACAGACTAGAGCAAAAAGACTTTCCTACACATGAATAATCAGGTAAGGTGTTATTTAATCTCCATCCAAAAAATATGCTTATAAAACAGTTATTCCTTCTGTAATGAGGCCAGAAACATAAGCTCCAGCCCTCAGGGCAAGCATAATGGAAGTCAACCTACAGAGCTGAGGAAAATCAGGCAGTGGGCTCAAAGTAGAAATCCTCTTACTCTCCACTTTCCACCCTGCACAGCAGAGGAGCACAGCTTGCCCTCTTGCTTGTTTCCTTTGTGCCAAGTAGGTATTATTCCCATTTTATAGATGAGGAAACTGAGCCACAGAAATCAATATCTAGCCCCTGGATAGCAGTTAGTAAGTGTTGGATCTGAATCCTGAATCTCGGCAGTCTAGCTGAAAAGTCTATGCTCTTAAAACCACCAGGTTCTGCTCTTTTGGGTTCTATACTGACTCAGTACAATACTCTACCTACGTCTGCGGCCGTCTACTAGATTGTGAGTGATTTAGGATAGGAAAAAAAAGCAGCATGGTGGAAATACATGGGTATATAGACCAGTGGCTTTCAACTCTGGGCAACATCCCCGTTCCTTCAGGGGACATTTGGTAATATCTGGAGACATTTTCGGTTGTCACAATGTGAGGACAAGTGCTACTGGCATCTAGTAGGTAGAAGCCAGGGATGCTGTACCACTCAGGACAGCTCCCACAGCAAAGAATTACCCAGCTCAAAATGTCAGTGGTCCTGAGGTTGGGAAACACTGCTGTAGAGAAAGAGAAGTTGGGTCTGAATCCCGGCTCTGCCACTTACTTGTGCTGTGTGAATTTGCGCCATTTGCTTAAGCTCCCTGAACCTCTTAGTTTCCTCCCTTAAAATTGGTAAAAATAATATCCACCTGACAATTATGACTGTGGGAAGAACTGAATGCTTTTTAACTGTGAAGTTATTCATAGAATATTTTCAAAAGTAGTGCCATAGAGTAGAAAAAGTGGAAGTTTTGGAGTCAAAGAGGCATGAGTTCTTCAACCCTCCAAGCCCCAGCTTTCTTCATCTACTAAAAAAATGGGACAGGGGAAGGATTTCTCCCCCACACAGTTTTTCTCAGGATCAAATGAGGTAATGCAAAGATTCTCTCATAATGTCTGACACATAACATATCCGCAAAGCCAATTATTTCTACCCTCCACAGTGTTTGTATATTATTTTTTGCCTACCTCATATGCAAACCCCACACTCCTCAAACTACACTCCTTCCTTCCCAAATCAAATCCAGTTTTGTTCAGGTAACTACCTTAGCTCAGACAGCCAAGTGCCTCGGGAAATGACCCACCCCCTAAGTTTAGAAATGAGCCTCCACTGAATTGATCCAAGGTCAATCCAATCCAGCTCTCCAGTAGCAGATTTAGCATCAGCCGTGTGACCTAGTTCTGGCCAATAAACTCAGGAGACTTTGGAAAAAGGGGGTTTCATTCCTAAGAAGTAGTCCCAGGAAGCGACAATCTCATTTGTCTCTTGGATGTTGCTTCTGTTACGGTGTCAGAAACTGCTGTAGTCACTTTGCTACTAGCCTGAGAAGGAGACCAGCCCCACAGATGGCAGGACAGGGAAATGGGCAGATCTTAAAGAATGGAATTTGAGAATATAGTTGAACTACTGAGTCAGCCACGTGGACTGCATTCTATTTCGGACCTATTGCAATGTTTAAGAATAAATTTTCTTATTGTTTAAACCAATTTGATTCAGAGTTTCTGCTACCTGCAGTCAAAAAACATCCAAACTGGCACAAGTGGAGCCTGAGATCCTGCATCTGTGACACAGCCCACCAGGATACCACCACCAGACAGATTTCACCCCGTCTCCTGCAATAATTGTGTGTGGCCACCTAGTCTAAGAGTCATTATAAAACAGAATTGGAATAGTACAATAGTGAGGGGCATTTTGCCCTTTTATTCAATCATGTTCTTAAAAATTGTAGTAAAATATACATAACATAAAATTTACCATTTTTAAGTGTATAGTTTAATGGCATTAAGTACATTAACACTGTCCTAACATAACCACCCTCCATCTCTAGAACTTTTTCATCTTAGAAAACTAAAATTCTATATCCATTAAATACTAACACCTCATTTCCCCTCCTCGCAGACCCTGGCACCACTTTCTGTCTCTGTGAGTCTGACTATTCTAGGTACCTCTCATAAGTGGAATCATACAGTATTTGTCCCTGTGTGACTGGCTTATTTCACTCAGCACTATGTTCTCAAAGTTCATCCATTTTGCAGTGTGTGTCAGAATTTCCTTCCTTTTTAAGACTGAATAATATTCCACTGTATGTATGTACCACATTTTGTTCATCCATTCATCCACCAATGGACATTTGAGTTGCTTCCACTTTTTGGCTATGGTGAAAAATGCTGCTATACACATGGGTGTAAATAGCAAGTTTTAGTATGGCAATCAATTTTTAATCTTCAATGCATGTTTGATAATCTAAATCAGAGGTTGGCGAACTATGACCCTTGGGCCAAATCTGGCCTGACATCTGCTTTTATAGATAAAGTTTGATTGGAGCACAGTCATGCCCATTTGTTTACACATCGTCTAAGGCCACTTTCCTGTTACAGCACAGAGTGGAGCAGTGATGACAGAGATCACCTGGTCCACACAGTCTAGCATATTTACTCTCTTGCCCTTTACACAAAAATTTTGGTGACCCCTGGTCCAAACGATATTTGACGAACTAGACATCTAATTGGTTTCCTGCTTCCCTTATTGTCCACCTATCCTTCCTACCCCAATTTCATCATCTATAAGACTAGAAGAGTACGTTTTCTAAAATGCAAATTCTAGTTCATCAATCTGCTTTAAGAACTTCAATAGTTTCCAATGACCTGCACAGACGGAGCCGCTGCTCCTAGAATGCCG
This sequence comes from Equus asinus, assembly GCF_041296235.1. Classification (NCBI taxonomy): domain Eukaryota; kingdom Metazoa; phylum Chordata; class Mammalia; order Perissodactyla; family Equidae; genus Equus; species Equus asinus. Next base: position 74,596,051 of record NC_091800.1, read on the forward strand.
TCTGTAACATCCTTGATCCCATCCCCACCCACCTCTCTCTGCCTCTTCAAGCATCACCAGTTGGCCTTTACTCAATCTCGAGTGCATCACTCCCTCTAGAAAAGCTTTCCATAATCCTCACGAACCTTGCCTAGCAAAAAGTAGTTGTGCAGTCAATGTTTACTGAATAAATGAATGAATTAAAGAACATTTTACCATGCCACAGCTGCCTCTTGGAGAGGCTTGTTTTTTATTTTTACCCTTTGTTACTTTGCTTTTTGATGATTGCCTAAGCCTGCTGGAGATGGCAAATAGAAAGTGCATGAAAAAGACTAGGAACTGCCAATGGATTTCTTCATCCTTAGGGCCCCCCAAAATAAGAATGGTCACTTAGAATGAATCTTTTAGAGATTGTTGGACTATACATTTTTATAATTAACTTGCATTTTAATTTTTGTGTTTTAAAATTATACCTTTTCAATACAAGTAATAAGTATCACCCAGAAGTGTTTGTTCTAATCTGAGTTCCATTTATTGCCCTGAAAAGCAAATTGCTGCACAATATTAGAAATAGGAATTAATAACATATCATGTCAACACAGCTGCGCTTATGAAACAGAGATCTGGTAAAAAATCCATTCTACACATCACTTTCTGTAAACAGCATGATATTTCATTTATGGGTGTTAAAATACTACTATATTATCTAGAGAGTTAACTTATACAAATATTTTTCTACACTGAACTTTGTGAGGTTATTATATATTAGACCTTGAGGAAGAACTCTTTAGTTCCCAGAGTTTTTAATCCAAAAATAAAAGTAATATGTAAAAGGCAATAATCTGGCTATTTAATAGTGGAAAAAGAGCTTTTAAAATAGAACAGCTCTCCCAGGGCAATTAAAGAGTGTCAATTCAAATAAAACCTTAAAACTTCACTTTTAAAGAAAGGAAAACTTTGTTGATAGGCCATGATGTCCAAGGAGGCCATTTGCATGCATTTCCAGTACAATTTTGTCTTTTTTCAACTCTGAGAGTTGTATTCAAGAGTTCCTCTAATTATGCTAAAATTTAGCAATGATATGTAGTAAAAGTCAAGATGTAGCAAAGAAGTATGGTCATATTTTTTGAAGGGCATATATATATTATTGGAGATTTTTTTTATTATCAGTAGTTAATTTATTAGTCATCAAAATGAATTTTAAAATATCTCAGATTTCGGGGTCAGCCCGGTGGCTCAGCAGTTAAGTGCGCACATTCTGCTTCGGCAGCCCCAGGGTTCACTGGTTCAGATTCCGGGTGCAGACATGGCATCGCTTGGCAAGCCATGCTGTGCTAGGCATCCCACATATAAAAGTAGAGGAAGATGGGCATGGATGTTAGCTCAGGGCCAGTCTTCATCAAAATAAAAAAAAACCACAACTCAGCTTTCAGTGTCCAATATATACATGCCAAATGCACGTTGAGAATTAGTGCTGGTAAACAACTTTATAGGAATGACTCAGAAAGAGGAGAGAGAGAGCTGCAAAACATTTTCACTATCAAAGGGGCAGATTCTGGATTTCTCTAATGAAGTCAGCTTACTCACAAATGCAGATATTAAAATGAGTTCATTAGCAATGACACTAAATGAGCTCCCAATGCACAAGCCTCGTTAATGACAAAGAAGGAAATGTTAGAGGGGTTTTCTCTTTTTTAAAAGAAAAACAAGAAATAAAAGGAGTTTCACACAGAATTTTCACATTTGCAAAAGTTTTTATAACTAGAACAGTCACCAAACATTCCTAGAATAAGACACATACCACCTCTAATTTGCCCAAAATTCTGAAACACAAACATAATCTTCCTCCAACTTTACAAGAGTGTTCTTTTTTTTTTTGACTCAGTGTTCCATACACTAAGTTCAATTCAAGTGACTATGATGGTCTTATCTGCAGGAATGTGAAGACATGTAAAAGATAGAAGACTGATGTCCTCTCTCCTTTCTTTGTGCATGAGTGTTGGAGTGAGGGGGAGCCATTACAGGAATTATGTGATGGACTAAAAGATAATGGCACTGTTTCTACCTCACCAGTGGTTTCATCAGTTACACTTAGATTAAGATTTCTGTGTCTCAGTTTTCCCTTCTGTGAAATGGCCCATGGACTTTGTGTTGAGGAGACTGAATTCCTGTCATAAATTGAGAAGGTGACCCAACATGTTTCTCTTCCAGGAAACTTTCCTCATAATAATCCAGAACTCTGTCCTACTCCCTAATGCAATCACTGTCCAATGTGGACTTCCATGAAGAGACAGTTTGATGAGTACTGGTTGGGAGTCCCATCGATGTACAAAGTTTCTTTAATATTCTTCCCCAGTGCCTATCACAGCTGCTCAGTTGTAGGCCCACAGAAACCTGAGGGTCTGCCTTTGCTAGCAGTTCTTTGGGGCCACTGTGGTACCATTTAGCAAATGAACGCCATTTACAAATACTATTAATTTGTTAAGTGCTGAAAAGTAAACAGAAAAGAAATTCAGTAAAGGCACATTGGTACTTAGAAATGCACGACCTTTAATCATTGTACCATGGGGATTTTTAAAAGCTCACGCACTTCTCCAAAAGCCTAAATTACCCCCCAGAAGGATGTTAGTGTATTGAAAAGGATCTAAAGAAGAGTTAGTAAAAAGTTTTGAATTGCTTAGTGTGGAAGATATTAACTTTTCACCAACCAGCATCCCACCCATTTTTTCCAAGAGAATCCAATTTTGTTCACTGTGGTAATATGCTCAACCCCAAGGGATAAAATACAGTTGATGTAAGCCAACTATGGCTAGCCCATCTCCCTTTTTAGAAACTCATTTCCCCAGTTTTCCTTGCAGATATGTCCAGTTAGGAGAGCTGGTTCTTGGTCAATGAGATGTAAAGGGAAGTCTTTGGTCGGGGCGTGGGGGGTGGTATTGCTAGGAAAGATTTTTGTCTTTTTCCTCCTTGAGAAAATGACAACCCATTTGGCCTGGTCCCTTCCTTTCTGTTTGGGACATCAGTGTAAGTAAGAGATGCCTGGAGCTCTGGAAGTCAACTTGTAGCTATGAGGTGCCCAATAAGAATAGGAAATGCTGAGTCTCTAAGTTATTAATGAACTCATCACTGAACAAGCCTAGAATGACCTCCCTCCAGACTTTCCAATTAAAAAAACCATATACTTATGGCAGATTAAGTTACTTGTAGTTGGGCACTCTGTTACTTGCAGCTGAATGCATTCTAACTGATACACTTAGATATTTTCTAGATGTAAGTAAAATTATAAGGTAGCCACAATAGTAATTCTTAGAGGAATTTAACTTAGGACCTCCAGGGATAGGAATATTGTACAAACTTGTGTTGCTTTGTGTTGTTTTAATCTTCTCTATTAGTTAATAAAGTCCTTGGTGGTTGAAGGCATGCCTTTTGCTGTCTTTTAATATCCTGTCTGTAAACACTACATCTAGAGTGAGGTGTTTGAACAATACTCAATTAAAATTTGAATAACTGTCAACCCAGTAATGTCAAAAAAATGTATAGTCCCTGAATCCAGCCTCTCAGGCATCTCTTTTTATGCAGTCACAACCTCAAAATACCTTTTAACTCAAAAGGAAAAGTTAGTCAAGCAGCGTCTTTGCTCTCAGCAGGTTTTGTTTTTGAATGCCCAATTCAACTTGAAAAATATGTTTGATCATAATATTAAACAGACACAGTTCTTGCCATTTAGGAGTTTTCAAGCTAATGGGAGAAAAACAGATCTGCAGAGTTAAAAAGAAAATGGTAGGTTAAAATGGCCAAAATGAAAAACGGCATGATAGCAGAAAAGGAAGGAGGTTATTCCTGACTGGAACGTTCAGATACTCTAAAGAAGAGAAAAGAGTTGAGCTCTGTTTTGAAAGTTAAGTAGCTTTTCAATACGTAGAACACATCTATCCAGCTAAAGTAGGAGTGAAGAATGAAGATTCTAAGAGAATAGCTGGAGCAACAGCATGGATTTTTGACAAAACACATGATACTAAGGGAGCACAGTAGGATAAACAGCTATTTGAGGTCATGTCATAGAAATCCTTATCGTTCATAATTAAGGCTAATCGTTCTTAATTAAGAAACTAATGTGAAATTCCCTACAGTTTGTGGCCAAAGAATTATGTTAATCTGATGCGATGCATGTTGTGAAACATAGTCAGACAAGTAAAGAGGTATTATCAGCAATATGGAGTGTAAGTTAAGGGGCTTTACCAGTCTTGGGGCTGGCCCGGTGGCCGAGTGGTTGAGTTGGCATGTTCTGCTTCTGAGGCCCAGGGTTTCGCTGGTTCGAATCCTGGGCAGGGACATGGTGCTGCTCATGGGGCCATGCTGGGGTGGCGTCCCACATGCCACAGCTAGAAGGACCCACAACTAAAAATACATAACTATGTACCAAGGGGCTTTGGGAGAAAAAGGAAAAAATAAAATCTTTAAAAAAAAGAGGCTTTACCAGTCTAAGAAGACAGCAATGAATGTCTAAGTTACTGGTGAGCCTTCCCAGCTCCACCAGAGACCAGCGCTCACCAGGGAATAGCCTGTATTGTTGTCACCAGAGGAAACAAGCATCTCTGCATAAACCCAGTCTTATTGAAGGTTGACAAATGACACTCACCAAGGAAGACTGGCACTAAAATGAACTTCACTGAGATTGTTCCTAAACCTTTTCTGATGAATTGGTCAAAATAAAATAAGAAAATATATCTTGGGGAGTTTTGCAGGTAATCCACTTTGCAATCATCCTGCATGACCTGGCTAGAGTCACCTCACTATTTAAAAATCTGCGAAGTGTCAACAGTGTTCTATGTTAAGTTTGTTGTCATCTCAGACCGCCTGTTCCTGCCTTTGCATGCTATGTTTCCATAGATTGAAAACCATCTTTTCTTCAGATTCATCTGTACACAGTTTTATATCCTCCTGACTTTTTTCTATTTACTTTCATCCTTTTGACTCATTCCACTACCTACACACAGTTGTCAACTCTCTCTACTCAAGCAGGATGATCAGCTGAGCATCCTGAGTGTCTGTTTAGCCCAGCAAGAAATCTGGGTGTTATACAGGTCCAGCAGAGATGAATTAACTTGACAGCAAAGTGACAGATGACTTGACTCTTGAACTCCAACTAGTGATGTCACATTCACTCCTGAATCCCCCCTTGTCTAAAGACTCTATTCGCTGCTTGAGATGCCATGAGATATTGCTTGCACAATTGCTAGCTTGCTAGATTTTTACCTACCTAGTACTAGGAATTTTAAACCAAGACATCCATCACCCTCTGTCTATGTCTTAGCCAGAAAAGACTGAGCTTGGGTGAATAACTAGAAATTGATCTGGTAATTTCTGTGGTCTGAAGTTATTTCTACTGTAGTACTGTGGGCTTGTTAGAAGACAGGCCTCTTGTAACTTCTTGAAGAAGCAGGTAAAAGCAAGCTCAGATTAGGTTTTACTGCTCAGTGTTCAGTGTTGAGAGCGTTCAAATAGAACTGAATGTGTTATGTAATCATTAGGGAAGCAGATGATGTCAGACTCGATCTCTTTGTATGGTAGAAAAACCTGACCAGGCCTGACCTTGAGTTGCTCTGCTCAGTAAAATTAGTCAGTCTATAAATATTTATGGAGTATCAACAATGTGTGAGTAGAAAAGAATTTTGAGTTATAATTTATGCTTCAAGAAACTGAAAATGAGGATATAAAGCTCATTAGTGTTTTCCATACTTCTATTAGCTGTAGATTACTTTCTTCAATAAAAGGTTATGTGAGAGTCCAATAAGCAAATGAGAGAAAGACTCAGTTGTGCTCCCATGGCCCCTGAGGGGACTTGGCAGAACAGTTTAGAATTCAGTGAGTGTGTGTGTGTGCGTGCGTGGGTGTGCTTGCACACGCACAGTTCCTAAGATAGCAAATATTAGACATAACAAAACAGTGGTACAAACTCTAACAGCTGTGGAAGTTCAGAGGCTGGAGGAAATCAATATTGGAAATGGCTATCAGGCTTCTCAGTCACTTAGCATTTGTCCTGAGACTGGAAAGCCGCTCAAGATTGGAACAGATTTCATCCTGGAGGAGAGTGTTTTAGCCAGGAGGGACTAAAGCAAATAGCAAAAAGTGAGATAACTTGGTCCCTATTGACTACTCACCCTTGACTCTCCAAATTAAAGGTGAAATGAGGATTGTTTCCAAAATAAAAATTAGAGAGACACTTCTGCTACGGCTTAACCAACTGTTGGGCTAACATTTCTCAGTTCCTCCATTTGAACAAAACTGCCATCTGTCCAGTGGCATCTACCTCTTGGATAGGGCTGAGTAAGGCATTCCTGGCTGGAGCTGCAGGTAGATCTAGCAAGCCAGAACTAGCAATCTCAGAGTCCACTGCACCCTGATCACTTTCATTTTAGATGTCTGCAAATTGCAGCGATATTCCAAAGTTGGGTTCCACCTGGAACTCACTTTTTCAGGTATGTCTTTAAACCACTAGGCAACTGCCTAGAAACCAGTCTACACTACAGTTGATTTAGCTTCTGAAATGCTAATCTAATGTGGCTTTGTGGTCCTCACAGTTAGTGGGTCCACAGCCTTCTTCCTGACTGTGGCTGTGCTTTATAGCTCATTCTCTCAGCCACGGATAGGCTGGCTTCTTGTCGGACTGCAAAGGGATACAGTTTCTTGAGGCAAGGAAACAAGCTCATTAAGACACAAAAATTAGCCTTCAGGAGGATTCATTCTACAGCCTCATGTCAATAAAATGGGGGAAAAGGCTTAAAATATTATAAAATGTGTACATATTTAGATGTCAAAGTTATATGTACTTTAATGACAGACAGTGTTGGATGTACATTACACCCTGCCTTTAAATTCAAGACCCTTGAGGAGAAGGATGAGACATGAGTGCCCAAAACTGAGCGAAAACTATGCAGACAATTCATTTCATTGTGTTTTCTATGGTAAAAATTACTTTAATGGCATACGCATTTCTGAGATGATTGCTTCAGAATCAAGACCTTTTGCTCCAAAGTAACAGGGAAGATTCATTTGAATTAGAAATATTTGCATGGATATCCGATAGAGCTCTTTGCCATCAGAGTTAACTTTTATTCATTAACTGAATTTTTACACAAAATTAAACCTCAGATTGACTACTAGCTACTGTCCAGCACTACCTATGCAAAGCAGAGGGGCAAGAAGTAAGTCTCAAATTTTTGTTTTTGTTTTTCATTCAGTTATTTGGCAAACAGGTCCATTGGTGAAGACCCAGAGGGAAATGTAAGGAAGAGATTAAATATACTCTGTAATAATATTGTAATTTCATCATCTCAAACCACTTCATCTTTCTTTTGCAATCCCTGTAACTCCACCAGTTGCCCAGACATGAGAGAGATACTACATGAAAAATCTCTACCCAGGTAAAGTAAATGGCTCATTGGTTCACAAATTCACATGATAAATTGTGTTGTTAATATAAATATTGAATCTCAGGTAGGTATAGATCTTAATCTCTCTCTTTATACACATACACACACCCCTATAGTATTTCACAATATTATGTAACTCCTCTCCAGTTTTATTTACACTATTATATCACGGTAGTGAATGCTTTTCAAAGCAAATAGAGGAAATCTGAATTTGCCCAATAAGTCTATTAGGAAGTGACTGTTCCAGGAAGTGCAATGCACAAGGCCTGGGCTCTATTGGGAGACTGTCAGCTCATTGCTGGCTTCCCCACTCACCAGCTAGATTCTCTTGAGGAATTCACCTTAGTTCTGAGCTTCGGTTCTCTACAGAGTACGAACGACAAGGAGGCTTGACCTATATATCTGCTAGAGTTGATCAGATAGAAAATATAATATCCACATGCTACTTAAATAGTAAAATATCAAATAGAGTGACTATTATTTGATTTGAAAGAAGAGCCACAGTTGGTGCTCTTTAAATGCAAAGATCCTTGATGCACTTCACATATTATTCGGTTACATTAAGAAAAGAAAGAAAGCATAAGCAGGAAGAAAGAAAGAAAGAAAAGAAAAAGTACTTTTAACACCAATCTCCAAGACTGTAAAGAAATAGGCTGCTGAGATGCTCCCAGAAAAGGAGAAAAAGAGACAAAATATTCTTCCTCTGTTCTTGTTCTCTCTCTACAGATTTCATTACTTCATTTTTGAAATAGAAAATTAAACTCTTGCTACAATGACACATTCAGTAGAGAGACTATTGAGACCATAACTAAATGTAGTCAACATATTCAAGATAATCAAGATAATGTGTACAAACATAATCTAGAATCTTGTTCATGAATGCAGATGGTTTCCAAGCTGTAAAGAAGACACAGAAACCCAAAGAGGATCTATATGTCCACTGTTTCTTTTCAAGTACTCAAATTTGCATTTAGATATGAGAAGTGCAATGCAAAACAAAACAAACAAAAGAGATATGAATCAATATCCTTTGAAAGCTGTATCTATTTCGTCTAATTCCAAAACTCAGGTTTGATTTTTATACAAAATACAAAAGTGAATGGATTTACTAAGGTTATCCTTTTTGGGCAAAGAAAGCAGAGGTGAGAGTGGAAGAAAGGAACAAAGAGAGATCATACATGTTAGACACAGCTGGGGGAATGAGAAAAGAAAGAAAATATAGAACCTAAGGAGAAATTGAACAAGAGCTCATAGAGGGCTGGTCAACAGCCTAAGTACAAAGACACTGAGTCTTGCCACTCAAAGTGTGGTCCCCAGACTAGCAGCATCGGCATCACTTGGTAACTTATTAGAAATACAGTAGCTTGGCCTTATCTAACCTACCAAATCAGAATCTGCATTTTAACAAGGTTGCCAGGTGACTCATGTGCACGTTGGCATTTGAGAAGCTCTAGATCAGAGTCATCCTTTTTGCCTGTTATGATTTCAAGCTCAGCCTTTCCCTCCAACCCATTGGCTCATAACCAGATAACCATTCCCCACAGGCAATCTTTATGCATTTACACAGGCCTACAATTGTTTATATGGAAGCACATATGAGACTCAGTTTTAGAGTAGGATGTGAGGCAAGGTTTAGGAAATCATTTTTATTCCCTTAATCTATATCATATGTGACTACATGTGTGTTCACAGGCAGTCATTTCTCCTCTACCCACCTGGCTATGAGGAGAAACAAAAATAGCCAAGGATATGGGATGTAAGTGCCAAGTGTGTCTGAAATCATGAACCAAAATATAAAATAAAACCACATCTATGGCAAACCTGTTAACATCTCAAAACAACTCTCACCTGAATACCTAATAGTTGGCAATGGTGACTTCTTTCTCCTCACCTCTCAGAGAAATTGAGAACTTCCCTAAAGCTGTTCTGCGTCTGCGACATTGGCAATCTATAAAATAAGGTGTTTCCATTGCTTCAGAAGCAATGCTCAGAATGAACTCAAAGGTGAGAGGTTAACCAAAAGCGAGCCATGATTGGCAGCTTCTAACCTTGGCGGGGATTTTAGGACGCTAAGTATGTGGGAGCTAGTCACTGGCCAAACTGTGAAGTTGTATCACCACCCGCTTTATTCTGCCTGTCCTTCTTCCTGTCCCACTTCAGAGCTCAAGGCTGCTGTGGGTCCTCCTGGACTTCAATGGACTGGTTGTAAATTCAGTTTGGTTTGGGCTTTATTTCTTGTGTGGGCTATTGCAACTGGTCTCCTGGCTACCATTCTCCCCATACCTTGCTTGCAGCTCTCCAAGGCAAAATGCGACCACAAGGCATTAAATGTTAGTTCCCAAGTCTTCCATAACCCTCATTCCTTGCAGAATGCTATTATAAGTCTTGATAAAGAGAGCATCCTTGACACTTTAAGGAAGCTAGCCTGGTACTCAGAACTAGGCGATGGTATTCTCTGGGGCGTAAACAATCTCACAGAATACCCACCTCAGATAAAGGTTACTCTGAGACCATAATACAGTGAGACAAAGCAAAGGTACTTCATAATTTTGCCTAAGCACTGACTAAAACTAGATCACTGTGCCACCCAAAAAATACCCAACAGCCCATCTCTTGGCCAAAATGAACAAATGCTACTGCTTTACCAATTGCACCTCTATCCTCATTCTAGTCGCCCCTCCCTCTGGATAAGACTAATTGAGATACCCAACCACAGACTTGCCCCCACTTTCTTTTTTTTTTTTTTGGAGGAAGATTAGCCCTGAGCTAACTACTGCCAATCCTCCTCTTTTTGCTGAGGAAGACTGGTCCTGAGCTAACATCCATGCCTGTCTTCCTCTACTTTATATGTGGGACGCCTACCACAGTATGGCTTTTGCCAAGTGGTGCCATGTCCACACCAGGGATCCGAACAGGTCAACCCTGGGCAGCCGAGAAGCAGAACGTGCGAACTTAACCGCTTTGCCACCGGGCCAGACCCTGCCCCCATTTTCTGACAGCATCCAATCCACAGCACACCCCCAATTGCTTAAACTCTCCCCCAAATCACTCAACCAAAGCCCAAATGCTATAATAAGTTCCTCCCAGTGTCCTCCTACTGAGAAGCCCCACAGTTCCCCTTGGTGTGTGTTCTCTTGCAATGCAATGTGTAATAACACAGCTTGTTTATCTACAGATGTGTTCCTGGGGGTCTTTGGCTGAAGGGCATTGACAGTTTCAGTGAGATATTGAAGTGTTCTCCCTGACCTGGTTTCATAGTACTGTAACCACGGGACCTTTAGGACCAGTTCAAACTGACGCCATCTTATCAACAGCAGGTTGAAGTTGTTTTTCAAGGGCAAGCCAAAAAATGCAAATTACGTAGCCAGAGCATACACAGAGGACAAAATCTTGACTTGAAATAATACCCAGAACCAAAGATTCTCCCCTGCACAGAATCAAAGGACCAGGACATGACTGGAACTTGAAAGTCTGACTCTTATCAGAAGCGAGGGGTCCATTGTCCAGGAAGATGCAGTGTTAAAGCCCCTTTCACAACTTACCAGAAAAGTTTAAAGCTCTCCAATCAAAACCTGCCCTGGGGGCCAGCCTGGTGGTGCAGCAGCTCAGTTCACGCCTCCATTTCCGTGGCCTGGGTTCACCAGTTTGGATCCCAGGTGCATACCTAGCACTGCTCATCAAGCCATACTGTGGGGGCATCCCACATATAATGTAGAGGAAGATGGGTGTGGATGTTAGCTCAGGGCTAATCTTCCATAAAAAAAAAAAAAAAAGACCAACCTGCCCTGCCACTGCTGCCACATACCAGCCTGTTCCCCTAAACTCTTAAATTTCTCCTCAAGCCCTGTCTCCAGAAGACAGATTTGAGAACATTGCCTCCTGGCTCCTTGTTGGTCAATCTTGCAATAAAGCCTTTTCTTTTCTCAAAAGCGAGTGGCGTAATTACTGGCTTTTTTATGTGCACTGTGCTGAGAACCTCCCTTTTGTGTGCTAAGAGTACTTTTCCAGTCTCATATCCACCTCATTAGACTACTTGTATTTCCCTGAATATGCACCATGTTTTCACATCTTTGTATGTGCCGAGCTCCTATTTCAACTTGGAGTTTCCTTCCTCTAATTCCCAACTACTGAAACCCTGTTTGTCTTTCAAAGCCCAGTTAAAGTCTGCAAGCAAGTTTCTCTGATTTCTCCAGTCAAGACCTATCACTTTCTCTCAGTGTTTTGTTTATATTTCAGTTCTGACATTTACTCTATCTTGCACTGTAGTTATTTATGTACTTCTTTTCTTCTTCAATAGGCTTGGAACCTTCTTGAGAATTCCAGTCATGCCTCATCCATCTCTCTTTTCCCTAATGACTTCCCAGCTCTCTGCCTGACGTATAACACAGTTTTGATGAATATTTGCTGAGTTAGATTTGTGGTTGAATTTTTCAATAACTGAGTTAAAGTTGAAAATTCTGAGACGTCTATATAAATTAATTTAAGGATCTCAGCTGGTATGCTTATAAAAAGGGGAAATTTGGACACAGCGACAGACATGCAGAATGTCATGGGAAGATGAAGGGAGAGATTGGGGTGGTGATTTACAAGACAAGAGATGCCAAAGATCACCAATGATCAACAGAAACTACCTCTAGAAGAGGTGAGGAACGATTCTGCCCTACAAGAAGGAGAACAACCCTGCCACTGCCTTGCTTTTGCATTTCTGGTACCAGTTTGTGGCACTTTGCTAGAGAGGCCCTGGGGAATGAATACAAAAGGATTATGAGACAGCTGGTTATTGTTTGCAAAATGCATCAGGAATCCTGACCAGATAAGGGATTTAAGAACTCAAAGAAAGAAAAAGTAGAACGGTCGTTGCCAGGAGCTGACGGGTGGCGGACATGGGGAGATGTTGGCCAAACGGCACAAACTTCCAGTTCTAAAATGAACAAATTCTGAGGATCTAATGTATAGCATATTGACTATAATAACAGTAGTGCATTTTATACTAGAAAGTTAAGAGAGTAAAATCCTTTCTTACCCCCAGCTTTATTGAGGTACAACTGACAAAATTGTAAGATATTTAAAGTGTACACATGATGATTTGATATACATATACATTGTGAAAGGATTCCCATTGAGTTAATTAACATATTCGTCCCTTCACATATTTACCATTATTTTTTTTTTTTTTTTTGGTGAGAACATTTAAATTCTATTCTCTTGGCAAATTTAAATTACACAATACGGTGTTATCAAGTATAATCACCATGTTATACACTCAATCCTCAGACCTTATTTTTCTTATGATTGAAAGTTTGCACCCTTTTACCAACCTCTCTATTCTCCCCAACCCCAGCCCCTGGCAACCACTTTTCTACTCTGTTTCTATGAGTTTGACTTTTTTTTCTTTTTTTAGATTCTACATAAAAGTGATACCATGCAGTATTTGTCTGTCTATGTCTGGTTCATTTCATGTAGCATAATGCCCTCTAGGTCCATCCATGTTGTCACAAATGGCAGGATTTCTTCCTTTTTAAGACTGAATAATATTCCATTGTGTATATATACATCACGTTTTCTTTATCCATTCACCCAGCAACAGGCATTTAGGTTTTCTCTGTACCTTGGCTATTGTGACTAATGCTGCAATGAACCTGAGAGTACAGGTATCTCTTTGAGACAGTGGTTTCATTTCCTTTGGATATATACCCAGACGTGGGATTGCTGGATCAAGAGAATAGATCTTCAAAGTTATCACCATACACACATGCACAAAATGGTAATTATGTGAAGGGATGGAGGTGTAACTAATCTTTATTGTGGTATCATTTCATAATACACGTGTGCCAAGTCATCATGTTGTACACCTTAAACTTATATATGTTATATGTTAATAAAACTGGAAAAAGTAAATAAAGAAAATTTACAAAAAGAAAAAAGCTTGAAGGAATGTCTAAGAAAATTACCCTAAAAATGTAAGAATTTGGTTAGTCAGTTTAAACTCACATCAATAGCTGACTAATCCAGTCTTTACTAAGAACACCAAGCATCGCCACAATGCTATAATGTTTAGCTGTTTGAAAAATAGCACTGAGCTAGCACTTCTATGATATTCACTAGATTTTTCTGTAGCAGAACATCTGAGGGTGTGGCCGTGAGCATCTCGCATCAAAGTCGTGTAGGATGAACCTTAAAATTCCTATTTCCAATGCTCATCCAAGACCTACTCAACCAGACAGAATATCTGAGGGTGGGGGATCTTCTTGCATAGAATAGGAATGTGTGAGGGTGGGGTATTCTATTGAATCAGAATGTCTAAAGGTATTTCTAATTACTCTCAGATAATCTTTGTATGCATTAAATTTGAGACCCACTATTATATATTTTCCTGGACTGTTTTCATAACGTTTCCCTTCCAACTATGCTAAAGTTAAAATGTGTGTTTCCAATATGAGTTTCTGCAGTAAAGGCAAAGCACGATCATTTCAAGGTCAGGCAGTGGGAATGTTTTTGTTCTGTGGGAGGAATCTCTTATTCCTTCTCATGAATAACTCAAACAAACTGCAAGAAAAACAATAGAAACACTAGAAGTCATAAGTAAGCAAATCTCTTCTGTAAATCTTCTCCCTTCATAGCCTCTTCTAAATCAAGGTTGTGTCCTTAAAGACCCTACACATGGAATTGTTTATGCACCTGTGCTTGACTTCTCCATGATGCTGTCTTTGGGGGCAAGGACCATGTCTTGTTCATGATGTCTTAGTGTCACCTTTGAATCCTCCACAAAATCGTATGTTGTACACACATTAAAAGCCCAATAAATATCTGCTGTCTAATTAGAAGGAGGGAAATCTGATACATTAATACTCGGAATAAAGTGGGGTGATGGCTTGGGCACACTGGTGACAGGAGATAACATTATCTTTTTCTGAATTTGAAGCTCACCTATGATTGTAGCGAAGATGAGTCACTGGGTCAATGATCATATTGTGAATTTGTAGCTCTCTGCCAATCTTTAAGATAATTTTTAAAACTATCGTTTGCATTTAATCAGTCAAGATTGAAAACTCGAAGGGGAAACTGTAATTGATTGCATACTACAACCAATTTCTGTTACTCAAACAGTGAAAGTGCAGCAATAAGTAGATAAATATTATCTCAGAAATGAAGATAAATGAATATAAATGAATAAAGGTGAAATTGTGATGTCACAGCTATGCCTAATTAATTATGAGTGTGGTCATAAATCTGACAAGAAGTCAGAAAATATTTCTTGGAATTTTTTTTCCAACCTACCAAACTGCAATATAACATTTTAACTATTGGAAGTACAAAATCCTGTCTTCTTATAGCAGCTAGTGGACACATTTTTTTAAAAAAAAGATCAAAAAAGAAAACATTTAGGAGGGCCCCACAGCTCAAGATTTCTAGAATTTTATATTTAAGAATACCTCAATGGAGGGGCTGGCCCCGTGGCCGAGTGGTTAAGTTCGGGCGCTCCGCTGCAGGCGGCCCAGTGTTTCGTTAGTTCGAATCCTGGGTGCGGACATGGCACTGCTCATCAGACCACGCTGAGTCAGCGTCCCACATGCCACAACTAGAAGAACCCACAACGAAGAATATACAACTATGTACCGGGGGGGCTTTGGGGAGAAAAAGGAAAAAATAAAATCTTTAAAAAAAAAAAAAAAGAATACCTCAATGGCAAAAGATTCAGAGCACACAGCTGCTAAACTGTTCCCCACCCCCACCTTCCCCCCCACCCACCCCCCACTCCTTTATCTCTCTTTCATTTCATTCATTCTTTAATCATGCAGGCATTGGTCCCATCAGCAGAATTTTCTTTGATCTGGGTGTTGTTTGAGCCGAACAGAGCTGCCATTTGAAAGTTAAGAGCGTACTTTCAGGAAGATGGATTTCTACAGCCAGGTTGTTTTCCATCTACAATTTCAACTTAGGATTCTCTTGGTTTGGACAGAAGAGAAGGACATGGCTAGAATGAAGTTATCACAGAACCCACCAGTTGACAGGTAAAAGAACTGCTGATGGAGGAGAAGGTGGGGGACGTTTGGCCAATGGGCTCCATGTTTGGTGATATTCATGGCGCCTCTTTTGTAAAGGGATGGACTGCCTACCTCTTCTTAACTACCTTTCCCATTACTTAGATGATAGCTGACACTCGTAAAGTGTTGGCAAGTTAATAAATAACTGAACAAATTTATCTGGTCCTGTGACTCTGGTTGAAAGATAAGAAATTGTATAGCCTATTGTTTCAGGCTGCTTTCATTTGGATAGTCATAGGTGAACCCCCTGCTGCTGAAGTTCCCGGTGCTTTGTAAACCTGCGGTTTCAGTGCAGTGAAGGAATAGGAGTTCAGATGAGTCATCTGTGGAATCCTATGCAATAGGCTTGTGGTACCCTTTCTTCATTTCTTACATCCCTACACAGTAAGTCTACGTGACTGTTTTTATGAGTATTTTCACCCCAAATTAAACTGACAACTGGCATATTTCCACCTGTTTTATTTTGGTTTATGTTAGTTTTTATACGAAAGCTCTGTTGCCTGGAATAGAAAAGCAGCACTTAATTAGGTACACAGAAAAGAGGGAATCCTTATTTGATGAGGCACTGGGTTGTGATGACGAGGGATGAAGGTAGGGGCTGGGCAGAAGGTTCTCCTTTGTTCTAGTGCACAAAATACCCTGCATCTTCAAAAACAGTGACAAAGGGCCAAAATAGACTGTTCTTTTTTTTTCATTATTCATGCCTGTAACAAACATTCATTGTTTATGGATCAGGACACTGGATGCCTTTTCTTCCGGCTTTATTGTTATTTGCCTCATGACAATCTCTTAATCTCTTTTGACTGTCTTGTAGTCTATTCAAAATGAATGCGGTGTAAAGCTTTTTTAATTGCTCCATTGGCTGTCGATCCTTGGGGATCACATTTGGATCTCATATTTTTGAAGGTGAGGGAACTGAGTCTCTCAGAAGCTACACATTTGTCAACCCTTACAGAAACAATGCATGGGGGATGTAGGCCTGGAACTCAAGTCATTTCATTTCGATTTCTATCTTCAGTACAACCAGAAAACATTTCCTCAACTTACTTTGTTCTCAGTATAATTTTGAAAGTAACTTTCCCTTTACACTATATATTTTACTCTTTGCATACGGCCTTCATGAGATTCTCTGGTAATTTTCTCTAGAAGATCCTCTGAGTGACATTTAAGGACTTCAGATTAATCAAATATGCAGATACTGGAATCCTAGATGAGAAAATCACAAAACATTGATTTTATAGTTTTCTGCAGTGATGTCTCCAGTTACCTAATGGGGCATGCAGAAATTCTCTATGCAAAATTAAATTTTAATTCAGTTAAGCGTTTTTAAAGCTGCGTAGCACTTTCAGGCTGGGAGGAGAGATGTTTTGTCAAGAGGGTCTAATGCAAAAATTATTTCCATTATAAAGAAGGTTTTCTTATGAAGTCAGGTCAGGGATAATATAGTGCAGAAAACACATAAAAGTGGGTATTCCATACAGCAGGGCAACGGCCACATTTTCCACCTTTGCATTTTTCATGGGGATAGGAACCCCAAAGGGGAGTTTAGCTCTGAGGAACACAAGGGGTGGGGAAGCCAGGTCCCCTCCTCCAGCAATGTCACTTTAGGTTTCCAGTAAAATTCCCTGATGAATCAGACTCAACACAGTGACAGGTGAATAAAAGATCATATGCTTCAAATGAAAACAAGCATGCTTTCCACGGTGTTCCGTTTGTTTTTTTCTGAGCATAGCACATAGATTTCTTCCATCTTGTCTCACCTGCACTCCCAACACCAAAGGAAGTTGCCAGCATAATAACTGTTCAGGAGACCCCGTGAACACTTTCCTGACTCGGGGTTTCAAAGCCATCAGTTGGAAATATTAAAGCAAATTCAAAGGTCTCGCTGTGTAGTTATGCAAGGATTGGCAACCGATTTCACGTCTATTTTTGCCTGAGGCTGCAATATTTTAGCATAAGGAAGGCAGAACTCACACACCACAGTGTAATTGCCTCATCTACGGGAACGACTCTCTTCAAATTTTCTCTATTCAAAATGTTTAGGAGTGAAAGTGCCCTGAGAGGTATTTGAATCCAGCTTTGTCTTTTCACGTTTCCAGAAAAAAAAAAGTTCTCCTTTTACATTCATTATTCATTTCAATCTTATTGATAAAGTCTTTCTTTCAAAGTTCATTTTTTTCGGTGGGAGGGTAAGCCAAGCTCAAGAATAATGACATGGAGATTCTTTTGCTGGGGAAGAAGTTCAGTTGTACTGAGACAGAGCACGATTTTGTGGATAGGGTTTGGTAAAGAAAATGATAAACAGGAAATCTGAGATGTATTTTCAGAAACATTGGTGACTTGCTAGGTTGATTAGACAAATAACCCTTTATCACTATAGTTTCTCTCCTTTAGAAATGGGAAAACTATCTTCACCTTTCTCATCGCACTATCTATAGCTGATGGAACACATCAGAAAATGCACTTCGTTTTACTTTCTTCAGTTCTGTTTTTAAAGTTCTTGAGAAAGCATTTAACCAGCTGGTTTGATACATAATGTGAACTGAATAATACAGATGCATCTTTAAAAAAAGTATCCCCTTCCTCCAGAGGTCGTAGTCATGGAAACCTTCTAATACCTTTAAATAAAATATAGCCGTTCTTTCAAAGGAAAACTTTACCACCGTTTACAAAGATAAGTACTTTATGAAATAATGCAAGTTGGCTTGGAGATAGTCTCCTTTTCTACAATAATTTACTTTCTCTTTTATTCTTGATAAAGATAAAGAAGTCCCAATTTCATGGTGGTGGTTTAGTTTAGTTGCTAATTACCATTATACTTGCTTCCTTAGATATTCCTTTAAAGTTCTTAATTTTTATTGTTACTTATCAGTATAAAAAACTCATTAAATATCATTCATTTCAATCATTGAATGCCATACTTTTGACAACTCTAAAGTCTAGTTAATAAATTATATGTGTCTTATTAATCCATTTTGATTTGTTGTAGTATCTACTATTTATCCAAGAGACAATATGTCTATCCCTTGACATAGGGAATATAGAAATAAATGAGCCCTGCCAAGTTCTCACAGTGGTGGAACAGTTACCACTTGAAGACTCATTCTATCGGCACACTCTCACGTCTCACATATGTTTCCTAATCTTCACAAGAACTTTCAGTTAGGTATTATCTTCTCCAGTTTGCAGATGGGGATGTTGAGACTCAGAAAGGTTAGATAACTTGTTCAAGGTCACACAGCTGATAAGTGGCAGAGCCAGAACTCCCCAAGCATGTCTGACTCTAAAGTTTACTATGCGGCATGCCTCTCACATTACATTGCAATCAAATACACCAAGCATTTAAAGTTTACTAATACAAGCCAGCGTTGATGACTGGGGAGTCCACATAAGAAACTGCCATGCTGCACAACAATATTTTTCAATATCAGTTACCCTAAAATGATACACCTCAGCTCTCTGAAACAGAGCTGCCACGTTGCCCAACTCCAGGGCGTCATTCCCGTCATATTCCACAGGAATGATCCCTGTTGGAGGAACGCGCTCCAGACCCTGGACAGCGATCCACGACAGCCCTGATGATGAAGTCTTCCTAACTGCTTAAAAAACAATCCCATGGCAGTGAAAAAGAACAGCAAATAGTACCACAAAAATAATTTACTTTTGATAATTCTCAAGTGAAAGACCCAAGCACTGTATTGTACAGATAGTCAATAAATTCTTGCTGAACGAATGTGTGTCTAGGCCGAGATCAGAAATAAGAGATTTCTCACTGAGTGGGGATGGATAAATAGGGGAAATTTCTCGAGCTTAAAGCAGAGAAATGTAAGAGAAGTATAGGGAGATAAGCTAAAATACAGACAAAGAGAGACGGTGAGAGACAGCCGAGAGTGAGGAAGAGCCTTCCCAACTCTGCTTAAAATCCTCAACTACAGAATTAAACCCAAGTTCCAGAAAATAAGAATTAGTCTTTACCCCAGCTTGCTCCAGTTATACTCCCAGCCTCATTTCAAGTTACTCTTTTCCGCCTTCCTACCCTCTCCCTGCATCTATTGCTACACACACCAGCTGCTTCAGCCAGGTGGGCCTGGCCTGCTTTCCACACCAGCCCTCCCTCAGGCTGGAGCCATTGCTTTGCTCTTCCCTCCATCTCAGCTTCAACGGCACCTTCGCCTGGTGAAATTCACTCGGGCCTCAAAACCCACTGCGGACATCATCGCCTCGAGGAGTGTTCTCCATTCCCTTCCTTCAGAAATTATTGATTCCTCTCTGCTGTCATTACCCTTAAAACCTCCATTCTACCACCCTCACTTCCTGCCTTACTTATTTAACCAGATCCCACCCCCCTTTATTACATGTTTTAGCATCTTGAAGACAGAGTTGTGACTTAATCATGGTGTTAGCCTCCGCAGGACTGAGCATAGATAAGACACATGGTAGCTATATTATAAATATTTGCATGGAGAGTATCTTAACGCCTGTCATGTGCCAGGCCTCATGCAAAGTCTTTCACATTGAAACATAGATCTTTTTGGCCTCCTGCAGCTTCGCACCCACAGAGAGGTAACTTACTAAAATCAAAAGGCTCCTGTGAGAACCAGAATCCTAGTACAGGCCCATCGAGAGCCCATGACTCTTCCATTCACTTATCCTGTTTTTCTGACAGGGGGAAACAAAAGCCAGTTAGATGAAGTAGAAAACTGCTAAGATATACACATGTCAGTGGTACCCAAAAGCCACATTTGGGCCCTGAGGCTTACCATATACAGCCTGGTTCGGCAGTGAAGCATCCGGAATTTGTATTAAAGGCCAGAGTCATGCTTGGTGTTTAGAATGATGAACCTGGGTTATTACAAACATGTTTCATCTATTAAATATGGTTTGCTTTAGAAGCCAGAGAATCATACAATATAACACTGATTTTTCTTAGCTCATTAATTTGCTGAACTGATTGTACAACAGTCAAATAGAGGAAGCCAATTGGCCAGCCAAAAATAGTATAATCTAGTGATTCCCGAACTTTCTCAATTCATAGCACTCTTAGGTGTCTCAGTGGTATTTTGACTACAGTCTAGGCCAAAAGGAGTACCTAACAGTTATGCTTATTAAGTAATCAGGTCCAAACAACCTAATAAGCACTGATGTCCTAACCATCTAGTAGCCAACTGAAAAAATATTACAACCATATTTTATTTCATTCTTCAATAGCCACAATGACTAATGGGATGTGTGCTCCTGCTGGGCACTGCATAACATCTTCAACTGTGAAGTCAGATTGGACACTGTGCCACTGTCATTTCCTGTTCCTCACTGATTTTCCATGCAGTACTTGCTTTTTTTCCAAAGATGGGACGTCACTGAAATGAAGATAGCATGATCTAACACAGAAGCTATAAACTACCCCAAGTTAATAGTTTATGGGGTCCAACAGATGTTGCATATTGCTATGTTTCATTCAAATTTTAAACAGACTATGGCATCAGCATGAGTTTGCTGTGGCACCCTGGGGTTCCTCAGTGAATAGTTTGGGAAACGGGTATAATCATTATACTTCACATAAGTTATTTTACATAAATAACTTTATAATCTTTTCTATTCCCAGTTAGGGTTTATATTTAATCTATTTATGGAAACAAAGTTAATACAGAAGGTATATAAATCATGAATATATGGTTAGATGAGTTTTCAGAAAGTGAACACACCCATGTAACCTCCACCCACATCAAGGAATAGAACATTAACGACACCCCATGAGAATCCCCCATGCTCCATTTCCAGGCACTGCTCCCCTCTTCCCGAAAGGTAATCACTATCCCAACTTCTAACACCGCAGATGGGGTTTGACTGTTTATGAATACAGGGCCCTTCTTTTGAAACATAACCATTTTTGGATTTCAATGATCAATACGACTGCTTCTCCATCATCTTTCCCACCTCTCTCTTGTTGTGAAGCAGCTATGAAGATTGACCCCAAATTGGTCTAAAGGTTCAGGGATGGACTTCCTACCTCAAGCCTAAACCAACCACCCCATCACAGGCCCTGGCCAAGGTGGGCAAGCCACCTAACGCAATCCAATCAGAGACAGGTCCTAGAATTTTCCTTTCTCCTTCTCTTCTTTCTTCCTTTCTTTTTTCTTTTCTTTCTTTCTTTATTTAACGTGACATTCTCTCTGTTTAAGCTGGACAAGAAAGTAGGTGACCCCAGGAACTCTGGACAGCAATCTTGCAAGTGGAAACTGAGCTAGCCTTGGAACTGAGTCAACATCACAGAAGGCAGATTAAAGAAAAGAAAGACAAACAAATGCACAAAACAAAACACATTCCCTGGTATCATCTTGGAGCCACTGAGCCACGACTGGACTTTACATTGATGTGAACCAAACAAGTCCCATTTTGTAGAGGTCAATTTGAGTTTGAGTTTTCTTTAACTTTTAAACCTACCAAATCATAAGATTAGCTAAATAGCAGCTAACTGGAAACTTCAGTAACATAAAACACCCCAGTTCCCAATGTGGACAAACCGGAATATAATTTTCCCAACAGGAAAGAAAACACTAGTGAACTAAAATTTCCATTTGAGAGAAAAAGCTAGATCAGCTTTCGCTATAATTACTTTATCTTACTAGGGCTCAATGATTAACCTCCACTCATCCTTCTTGCAAAAGAGGGAGATTTAAACAGAAGATTTAAACAAAAACTGGTGTGCTTTCTGATGGGTTTAAACTATTCTGGTTAGCACAATCTTCCAACCGCAATAGACAAATCCCCTCTTTCAACAGAGTTGCATTTTCAAAACAAAGCCACTTTCTGTCCTTATCTTTCTAACGAAGTTTTCCACTTATCTGTGTAGAATGGGGATATCTGATATGGCATTTTTTTGACATTTCTATCCTAGTATAATCATACTCTGTAACTCTCTCTGCCTCATCTGAGAGTAGAACTGAGGTCTCCTCCTAGTGTCTGATTTTAATCATAATTCCTTGGAGCCAATGTCTTTAAACAACATTCAGAAAACACTGTTATCAAAAACATTTCCCCAATGCTTTAAAAGGTCAAAGCAAACTATATTTTTCTAAAAAAGAAAAAAAAAGGAGAACATTTGCATATGTGGCAAAAAATAAAGAGATGTCTTTTAAATTAAATACCAAATGGGCTTTCTAAGCATTAAAATAGGATAAACGCAAAACCAGACTAGGATGCAGCTCTTAAATTATTGGGCTGATAACATCATCTGAATTCCTTAGGCATTTGTGGAAAACAATGATAATTCTAGTAAATGCCAGATCTGCTTTCATGTATCTCTGTCAAATAAATTACCTCTGTCAGGCCACCAAGGGGGGCTGTGGTTCCAGCAGCAGGACAGTGCCTTTACCGGATAAGCCCTCCCTCGAGGAGGATAACTCACTTCCTCCTTTCTCGCCAAAGGCCAGTTCCTGCTATGTATCACACCAAATCTGCCACAAAGTGACATGGAGACTTTCCTGGAGAAATGGCCAATGTGCGATGGAATTCGACATGGAAGAAGCAGAAGAATACAAAATTTCCTATTTTACGGAAGAGAAAAAAGAGAAACAGAGAGTTTAAGTAGCTCTCCTCAGCATACTATGATTTACATCTAAGTTTCCACGGCTCCAAACCCTGATGTGTTGGTTGGTTTGTTTTTCCATTGCATAACCTTGTATCTGTAAGGTTGGACTAGGACGGTGAAGGCCTGAAATTGAAATAGAAAGAGGATAAACAAAATGAAGCAGATAAAGACAAATACTACATAGGTCGAAGGCAAAAGGGGATGGTCCCTCTTTTCTAGGCACAATCAAAGTTATTATGCCCCATAGAATAACAAAGAAAACAGCTCTATGTAGAACTGGTTAATGATGAAAACGAGATGCCAAAAAGAAAACAAGGTAAGAACAGTACGGAAATTCACTTTGATGACAATGTAGAGCCTTTTACTACAAGCAAAGGGCAAAATGGAATAGAAAAAGCATCAAAAGTACAGAGACTTCCAGATTCCCATCTAAACTGTCAGTCAACATTTAACTGTTGGCTGCAGAGAAAGCAGCTGCCCACCATCAGTAGCAAGTCAACCAATGCTGCTTTAAAGGACTTTACACTACTCAGAAGTGCCAAGACTCATGGTGTTATTGCTACTATTTATAAAGAATGAAAGGATTAATTATCTACAAGTAATGCCAGCTCATTACTTCTGGCATTCTGTAGAGGAAAAATTACCCTGTGGCTTCATAAACAGATAAATGTGAAATAAAGTCTGACTTAAGTAAAATTGCAAAAAGATAATTATTTCTAACAATTTAAGTTACCTAAACAAAAAATGTGGCTGGAATAAAGGCTAGTATATTTATTCTGACTTACATGGATTTGGGGATTAGTTTTATAATATCACGCATTACAACAAAAATGACAAAAAGCAGAGCTCAAAGACATTCTAAGGTTTTCTATTATGGGAGTGTTTTTGAAAGTCTCTGCATATATGAGAATGTAAAAGATGTCTATTGAAAGTGGAAAAATGATAAAATTAAAACTACAGCATTATAATGATTTTGATAAACTTGCTATTGGGAGGTAGCTGATAAGGAAAAAAATTTCCATGTGTGGATTTATATTTGATTTGTCAAGAAATTTCAGGGCCTTAGAAGAAATGGCTATCATCTCAAAAATATCTCTTATGGGAACCCACAACTAAAATATGCAACTATGTATTGAAGGGGCTTTGGAGAGAAAAAGCAGGGGGAAAAACACAAAAAGGAAGATTGGCAACAGCTGTTAGCTCAGGTGCCAATCTTTAAAAAAAAAAAGAAAAAAAGGAAAATCTCTTATGTTCTCCAAAATATTCAAATACATTTGTTGCAATGGATCAAGTCATTGTCTATACATTAATCTTCCTTGTTTATCAAGTGCCAACATGCCATCAGGGAGAGTTAACAGATTCCTGCATAAGCCCTAACGTTACATCTAAGTTTCCCAGCACAGGGCAAGGCTTGGAAGGAATGAGGTAAAGACAAAGATGTTTTTGGAACAAACCTATTCAGGACATGTGGCAAAGATGGAAAACTCAGGTGTGACCTAACCAACACCCTAACAAAGCAAGCACTGAAAGGACTGCAGGTTTGTGAAAGATCAGAGGATGAGATCCACAGGAGAGAAAGTTGCAATAACGAAAAAGATAAACTCTAAACTCTATTAGGGTGGGGAGAGGGAATATAAATCATTGATTCTCAAGTTTGGCTCAAGTTAGGGTCTTCAGGGGTCCATTGAAATTAGAAGGGCTCCTCAAAAGAAAAACGTATGAGTATTCCTCAGTCTCTTGGCCAAATGGGCTGAGAAGAACAGAGATGGAAGAAATTGGCCCTTCCTTTAGCCACAGAAGCAAGAGGCATGCTGGTGAAAGGCTTTAGGCCAAGTTAGCAATGCCAACCTTTGAAGGAGCCCACCTTGAGTTCCACAGACTGTGATCATTTCAACCTCCTATTTGGGGAATCGCTGGGAAGAAAAGATGATTGGGAAGGAGACAGAGCAGCCTCAGGTATGGATGAGCCTCCTTAATGTCCAGTATAGTGACGGGATGAAAGACGGGTAGCAACACGGAGGTCGTCTAACTAGTTAGTAAGGTGACCATAAAACTTGGCATTTAGAGAGAACCCTTTTGAGAAGTGTTCCTAGTACACTTATGGTGGGACAACAAGTATACAAAGCAGACTAAATCTTCTAATTCCAATGCTTATTTGATACAATTTTGCTCCATTATAGTTACAGAACACATCAAATACATATTTCCAATTAACACACAGTTTTCAAATTGTGTCTTTTCGTTTTACACAAAGATTTCTGTCTAAAAGTATTTGTTTTCAAAATTAAACTTATCCTCAAAGTATTGAGGTTTGGCCTATGAACTCTTTAAAAAATGTACTGCAGCATAAGATAGAATTACAAAAGAGAATTTCCAACAAGGCTTTGAACACTGCAATATGCTGGCATAGAATACACACACTGCCACCCTGCAAAGTGATGAATTAAAAATCTTTTATATGGATGTCTAATTTGCAGAATATTCTCTCAAAAATAGATCACAACAATTCATATATTATCTAAAAGTGAAAATTTGTATTTTGACTATATTTGGGAGCTAGACATGCGGATCTCAGAGAAATCTAAGGAACATGTTGTAGAGACAAAAAGCCATATTACTCCTGTTACTTGAGATACATTATAAACATAGGTGACCTTCTCTGTCTCGGAAACAGAAAGAAAAACTGGACAAAATAAAACCTTACTTGTTGTCTGATCTAAATATCTGATATTGGGGCCAGCCTGGTGATATAGTGGTTAAGTTCACACATTCAGCTTCAGTGGCCCAGGGTTCTCAGGTTGGGATCCTGGGCACAGACCTAGTGCCGCTCATCAGGCCACACTGTGGTGGCAACCCACATAAAATATAGGAAGATTGGCACAGATGTTAGCTCAGCAGCAGTCTTCCTCAGCAAAAAGAGGAAGAGTGGCAATGGATGTTAGCTCAGGGCCAATATTTCTCACACAAAAATATAAAAATAAATAAATATCTGATATTGCATAAATCTGAAGAAGTCCCTATTAAGTTATTTTACGCAAGTCAATGTTGGAGCAAGCAGATGGAAAAACTGGAAAGGATGTTTTCCTGTACAAACCCGTATTATTTAAGAGACATGATATACCTGAATTGCTCAGATGCAATAATGCTGTGTAGAAGGTCCTCTATGAAATTTCCATCTAAAAATTTCGGATACAGTCAACCCAGGCCCACACAAAGGCACATCACTTGATTGCTGCTAACAGTTGATATGAGTGGTTGTTTGTAGGGTGTCTTTTGGAGTTGTAAATAAATGACCTGATAAAGAACCTTTCAGGACTAACTAGTGAGAATGTAAATAACCTTTTGTTGAGCTACTTCTTACTCAGTCATTTGTGCCCCCATATCCTTCCAAACCAGCACATTATTCAATATTCCTGACAAAGGAATTAACCTATAGCACAACGGTTAGTTCTGTATCTTTATAGCAGAGTTATAAAAGTTTCCATTAAATATTGAATTATCTTTGGGATGTATTACATTCTTTTACTATTCAAATATTTCCAATACTGTGTCATTGTAATTCAAGCCTTTGGCTAGTTCTCAAACACTAATTGAAAGCTAATTTTAAATACTTAAAGTAAATATGGTCTTTATTAGGAATAGGATAATATAATCAGTAATGAATCTAAACCAAAAAAAAAAAAAACCTGAAATATTTTCATGTCTTTGATTCCTAGCCCTAGATCAACCCAGTAAGGCAGAAATAGCAGGCTTAGTTAACTGCATTTTCTGTGGGCAATTTAGAGTCTTCCCGGCCTTAGATTCCTCATTGGTTCAAATAGATTATCTCTGTGAGACAAGGAGCTGCCCCGCATGTTTTCCCCAGGTGGCAGCAAGGCAGCATTGACAGGAGAGCTATTTCAAAAGACTCAAATCCAGAGCAGTGCTAAGCCCTTTCTGGGCACACACCAATTACCTGGAAAATAAGGACATGAGCTTGGATAAGGATTGGGCCCTGCCACTGTCCACCTGTCCCACACCAACGTGGAACTGCCTCACCAGCGGGGTCCTCCATAAGAGGAGAGCTCAACTGCAGCTGGCCCCGCAGGTGACGGTATTTCCCAATGACCTGGGTTCACGGCTTGGTCACAGCTGGCCATCTACACTTTGGGGTCAGAGACTACTGAATTCACTTATTGTTGTCACTTCTTATCCTGCGGACTCAGATAATTACTTAGCTTCTCTTTCAGCCTGTTTATCCAACCAAATAACAGAGACACTATCATCCTCCTCATGGCATTTTTGTGAGAATTAAACAAGATAATGCATGTGAAGTAACAGGTCCTCAAAAATATGAGTGTCTTTTCACAAAAGCCCTGGTAAGTAAATCCCAAGATTGGCATTACAATGATGTTCAGTTTTGTCCTTTTCCCCTAAGTATTTCAGACCTAAAATGTGCGGAAAAAAATTGCATCTAAAAGCCATTTTAGTAGTCAGAAATTTTCTAAGAACCAAGCTCAATTTAATCCATCATCTATTGTCACCATGAACATTAAAAAATAAAGATAAATTAAGTTTAAAAACTCTTTTTTGTCATCTATGTAGTACCTGATTTTCAGTCTCGTCAATAAGATGGGGGATCCCATGAAATTACTATTCTTTGAAAGTCGTTTAAATATAAATGAAGGAAATGGATTTTACTAAAACTCATTTCCAACTGAAGTTTTTAAGAGTACTTGAAAAAGGGAATCATTCAACTGTACATTATTTCATTATTATTTAACTTATTCTAACCAATATTATATTTCAAGGGCATCAGAACCACCAATTCCCAGAAAATGTAGCATTTTCACAGGTGGGGGCCTATTTTAGGAGACAATTAGGATCTGTATTCTCCAGAGATACATGCGTCTTTGAATGAATTGAAAAAAAATCACAACTACATTGCATTGAAGACGTGTTCATAAAAATTTAAGAAAAGTACTATTTTGGGGAGAAATAGGCCTGAGTTGTGAAAATAGTACCATTATACCTATGCAGACAGCATCATAGAATCTCGATAATCAATAACAAGAAAAGCACAAAAATATTCTTAAAAATATAAATTTTTATAAAAGTCAGTTGGGCTACGGATTAAAGTCTGTGATTTTATTTTACACATAAAATATGAAAAAACAACTGCATCAACCATCCATTTTAGTAATCATGAGTGTCTAAGAACTGCTCATAAATTCAAGGTTTTCAGCACAACCACAAATGATCTCAGAAACTTGCTTCAGGAAACAGTTTTTCTAGTTCCTTTATAAGTAGACCATCAGGTTACTTTTATCGTCTTCTAAAAGGGCTTAACCCTGGATGGATGCTTAAGCTATGGAGGGAGTTCCCAATACACCAGCAATTTTTTAGTTAGCTCAAGTAAACTGATTGAATTCCCATGTGTGCATATGATTTCTATTTAGAGAAAAAGGAGCTATATTTATGTGAGTGTTGTATTATTTTCATAGAACTCATTCTCATGTTAAATAACTTCTGGAAATCAAAAACAATAACACACCCATAAAAATATGCCTTGGACCATGTGTTAAAATGATTGCATTTCTAAAATGCATAAAAATCCCATTATTTCCGTATCTTGCTGTGTTTCACTGAATCATCAGCATTAATCATAGATGACATATTCCTAACGCATTAGTGCCATCCTTCATGGTGTGAGAAGTCTCCCAGTGAAATAGCTTTTTCTTTGTTGAAAAAAAAAATCCATGGTTCAGATGAACAAACCTGAAAATACATGTTTTTCATTTTTATCTCTGGCTCTTTTTCAAGCTCCAAATGACACCCTATAAAATTCTATATGCATAGATTTTTGAGCAGTGAGTACTATTCAGTTAGCAATAAAAATTACTCAGACTACAAGCAGAATAAGCACAGAGATTTTGATGCAGCTTAAATATTTAAAAGTAAATAAAATGGTATGCCGGGTTCCCATTTTCTCCAAAGTTTTGTCGAAATAGCTACTTATTAGGGTCTACCATTTTCACTATTCCTGCTAAGTCTGCAAGGATTCTGAAGACACTCAACTTCTTTGCAAGCCTGGGGTTACAACCATAATTCTTAATGACTGATCTATGTGCACACAGAAGACAGACAAGGCAGAGAAAAATCCAATTTC
The DNA here is from genome assembly GCF_041296235.1 of Equus asinus. NCBI lineage: Eukaryota > Metazoa > Chordata > Mammalia > Perissodactyla > Equidae > Equus > Equus asinus. The sequence continues at coordinate 74,625,244 of NC_091800.1, forward strand.
AAGGTTAAGAAATTAATTTTGCACCACCCCATCCCGACTCCAGTCTGTCAGGAAATTCTGTCAGCTCTACCTACATATCTGGGACTTAATCACTTCCCACCACCTCAGCTGCTACTGCCTTAGTCCAAACCCTTATCACCTCTGGCTTAGATTATTGTAAAAGACCCCTAACTACTAATCTTAATTCCACTCTTGTCACCTACAGGCTACAGTCTGATCTCCATGTACTATCTTCTTTTGAAAACATAGTTCAGATTATATCACTCCTCTACAAAAAATCTTCCAACAGTTTCCCTTCCCCTCAGGGTAAAAATCCACATTCTTGCTGGGACTATGCTGTGATGTCTCTCCTAACCTTCTCGTCCCAACTCTGCTTCCAGCAGATGGGTCTCCTTGCTCTTCCTCAAACACGCCCAGTGAGTTCCTGCTTCAGGGTGCCTGCCTCTGCCTACAGCTCTCTTGCCCAAGAAATCTATACCTCTTGCTCCGTCACTCCCCTTAGGTCTCTACTCAAATGTCACCTTCTCAGAGACTCTATTCCTCGCCATCACATATTTAAAGTCTTTGTCTCATCGCTCTCTTCCCCCTTCCCTACTTTAATTCTTTTTCATAGAAACTGTTATCCCTTAATTTTACAGATTTATCTTTTTATTAGTTATTCATTTTCCCTCTGTAGAAGGAGAATATTAGCTCCATGACAGCAGGATTTCATCTGCTTTTCTTTTTTTCACAGTTACTCTCAGAACCTAGAACAGTGCTTTGGATGTGGATGTTCAATCAATATTTGCTGAATTAACCAATGTGAACACAATATTTAATATATTTTTGGAAAGAAGTATCTTGGAAGCCTTTACATCTGTTGCATTAGTATTTTGTAAGGCAAAGTCACAGTAGACACTACCTGAGTCATGATCAAATGATCACCTCTCTCCACTTGAGCATAAGGTCCATAAGGACAGGGCTGGATTTGATCCTGTGTGAGGATATATCACCAGTGCCTGCAACTGATCCTGGCACATTTGTTAAATGCTGAATGAACAGCTATGATCTGTTTTCCACTTTAGAAACATAAAGGAAATGCATACAAAAAATATTTCTTGCATAAGAAGCCATAAGTAAATCTCTTAGAGACATCAATTTAGATGAGAAAATACAATTCAGATTTGGAAAGGCGAGAAGAATCCTGAGTCATTTGCTAACACAGATGATGAATCAGGGTCTTAGATGGTTGTAGCAGAGATGGGAACAAGTGGTGATCAAATCAGCAGAAGTTAGCCCGAGTGTTGATGAACAAAATAACTAAGATGACAAGTGTAATTGCAGAGATGGCAGCCACAGCCAGGAAAGCATATGTAGAAGTCAGCAGGATGGAGCACAAGCTAGCCCCTGGTCAGTCAGAATAGCTCAAAAAGAAGATAAGACGACCTGGCGACTAACTAATGTCATGGATGATGCTAAACAAACAAACATTTTCCAATAAGTTCAACTCAATACAAATAAATGCTTTTTATCCACAGAGAGACACCTGTACCTGAAGACTTCATTCCCTGAGATAAAACTTCATTGCTTTTAAAGGACGTGAGTGTATCATACTGAATCCGACTCCCCATGTCAGGCAAACTGAATCCCACTGATTGCATGAGAAATGCCTGGAGATAGCTCTTACCAGTAGTCTTGGATCCCATCATCTCTCTGACACTACAGTGATGTAAAAAGAGTCTTTTTGGGGCCAGCCCTGTGGCCAAGAGGTTAAGTTCACGTGCTCTGCTTCGGCGTCCCAGGGTTTCGCCAGTTCAGATCCTGGGCGCAGACCTAGCACCACTCATCAGGCCATGCTGAGGCAGCGTCCCACATAGCACGACCAGAAGGACCTGCAACTAGAATATGCAACTACGCACTGGAGGGTTTTGGGGAGAAGAAGAAGAAAAAAACAAAAAAAGAAGATTGGCAGCAGATGTTAGCTCAGGTGCCGATCTTTAAAAAAAAAAAAGAATCTTTTGATAATTTTACTTCAATGCACTTTTTCAAAAGGGCTGTATATGCTTGAGAGAGTTAATAAGTTTTAAAATAATTAAGTTATTTATTTCTCTTTCTGGAATATATTATTTGTAAATTTTATTGTATTAAATGTATAAAAAGTTGAAGTTTTTAATTTATAATTATTAAAAGTTCCAATTCACAAATAAAATTGTCAAGTGCACTTTTACGTCTTCCGTCTTCATCTCCTATGTACAAAACTGTTATTCATGAGTTTTCGCTTTTCCAAAAGATTATAGGGAATTTTATGTAGGTTAAAAGAGTGTTGTATATTAGGTTTTCTATACTTAACATGTTTTCTTCTTCTTCTTAAATACTCCACTATTCTTAGTCAGTTTCACAATGACTATTTCCTAAATTCATTAGATGGGGACAATCAACTGATTGATGAACTTCTATAGCTATTCCTTTAATAAGGCTCACATACACCATGCCATATATGCATGCATATGTATTTTTGCATATGTAAATGTATAATTATTGGTTTTAAGCTTACAGTACATCAATTTGGTTCATTTTTTATAGGATCAGTGAGATTTTTTAATTAATAAATATGTTCTAGTCTTAAACTGCTTGGTAAACAGGTAAACAAGCCTTAGAATTTTCCCCATAAGAATGTTTATGAGTTTTAACTTGGTTTTCTAGTACGGATCCTCCTGTAAGAGTTAATTCGATATCTCACTGCACCTATTGTTTTTCATCTTTTTGGACAGCATCCTGAAGTTATTTCACTGAGAACTTCTAACTATAAATTCTTGCCAAGTTCTCTCTATCACTCATCCCAAACACAGTCTGCTTTATTATAAGATTAATAAATTAGCTTTAAGAGAGCTCTATCTCACAGATTCTTCCAAATATTTTTGTCAACTTTTTATTTGAGAATAACTTTTCAAAATCACGTGAGCTGTGGCATTCATAAAATATCGTGAGTCAAAGCTCAAAACACAAACAAGAAACACTCAGGTTGAATCTATGCCCACACTCACAAACAGTGGCCTCGCTCAGAGGAGGGCCCTGAAGATAGGGCCTGAGCGCTGCCTCACTCTCTCCCCGAATGTGCAAAGTCCATTAGTGACAAACCTTTTGGCCTCACAATCCTTCTTCACACAGACCCACAGGCAGCCACTGCAAGTTGGCTGGATCGTTACACACAAGTGATTCCTACTTGCTATCCCTGAGCTGGTGCCTCGATTCAGAGCTTCGTGGCACTTACCTCTATGGTTAACAAAGGACATACTTCCAACAGTAAGTTAGGATGGGTGGGTATCAAAACTCCTTTACATATTTATTCTGGTTTTTGTTCTAATTAAATGCCCATTAATATCTATATCCAATGCTGTATTTACAACTCTGTTTACTGCCCACTTCAAAGTTTTTGATGTTTACGAGTGATTGTGCTTCAGGGGTGACATGACCGTGAGACCAAAAGGGTGACTGTTTTTGCACTGCATTAGTGTGGGGCTCTGGATGCCTGTACTGACTTGGCTGTGCATAGGTCTCTGGGGATGCTGACACAGACAACTAGGATTGTAGGAATGGGAGAGAAGCAGCATCAAAAATTAACTACAGATAACCTTATAACCAAAGAAAATGGTCACAATCAATCGTAGCTTGTTGGAACCAAACGATCTTAATTATACTATTCTTAGAATCTCAATTTTTCAGATATAGCATTAAACACACTTCAATAAAACACACTTCAAAAAGTTGTTATGATAATCAAGAAAGGTAACTTAAGTAAAGACAGCACACAAAAGACCCCAAATAGCCAAAGAAATCCTGAGAGAGAAGAACAAAGCAGGAAGCATCACACTTCTTGATTCAAGCTATACTATAAAGTCATTGTCATCAAAACAATACGGTACTGGCATAAAAACAGTCAAATAGACAAAAGGAACAGAATTGAGAGCCCAGAAACAAACTCAAGCACACACAGTCAACTAATATTTGACAAGGGAGCCAAGAATACTCAATGGGGAAAAGATGTTCTCTTCCATAAATGGTGCTGGGCTAATTGGATATTCACATGTAAAAAAATGAAACTGGACTCATATCTTATGCCACTCATAAAACTTAACTCAAAGTGGATTAAAGACTTAAATGTAAGACCCAAAACCATGACACTCCCTGAAGAAAACATAGGACTTAAGCTCCTTGACATGGGTCTTGGCAATGATTTTTTGGATACGACACCAAAAGCACAAGAAACAAAAGCAAAAAATCAGTAAGTGGGACTATATCATATTGAAAAGCTTCTGCACAGCCAAAGAAACCACAAACAAAGTGAAAAGACAACCTACAGAAGGGGAAAAAATATTTACAAGCCATATATCTGGTAAGTGGTTAATATCCAAAATATGTAAAGAATTCATACAACTCAATAGCAAAACACCAAATAACCCAATTTAAAAATGGGCAAAGGACCTAAATAGTGTTGAAAGGAGAAAAAACTATCAACCTAGAAATCTTTATGCTGCAAAATTATCCTTCAAAAGTAAAGGAGATGGGCCAGCCCAGTTGTGCAGGGGTTAAGTTCGCACATTCCGCTTCGGCAGCCCGGGGTTCACCGGTTTGCATCCTGGGTGGGGACATGGCACTGCTTGGCAAGCCATGCTGTGGTAGGCGTCCCACACATAAAGTAGAGGAAGATGGGCACAAATGTTAGTTCAGGGCCAGTCTTCGTCAGCATAAAGAGGAGGATTGGCGGCAGATGTTAGCTCAGGCCTAATCTTCCTCAAAAGAAAAAAAGACTAAAGGAGAAATAAGACTCTTAGACAAAGAAAACCTGAGGGAATTTGTTGCCCATGGGCTTGTCTTGTAAGACATTTTAAAAGAACTTCTTCAGAAGAAAGGAAAATAATGTAGGCGAGAAACTCAGATGTACATAAGGAGAGGAAGAGAGTTGGAAAAGGAATAAGGGAAGATAAAATAAAATTTGGGTCTTTTTGTATCTTAATTGATCTGATAAAAGTTTGTTCAAAATATTATTAGCAACAATATATGAGCTGATTACAGCTTATGGATTAGTGAAATGAACGACAGCAATGCAATAAGGGAGAGGCTGGGAATACTCTAAGGTACTTGCACTAGCCGGGAAGTGGTATTGTGTTATCTGAGTGAATTTACATTAATTGTAAATGTATATCTCAAACTCCTGGGAAACCACCGAAGATTTTTTTTTTAAGATTTTTTTAAATTGCTAATTAAAGAGAAGAGAGAATATGGAGTCACGTAAAATGCTCAATTAAAACCAGAGAAGGTAGTAAGAATAGAAGAAAAAAGCAGAAAGAAAAAGAAAAGAAAATCCATGAAAGATACTTTTGGAACAATTAGAGAAATATGAAGATGGGTTGGATATTAGACGATAACAAGGAATTATTTAATTTCTTACATGTGATAATGGTATTGTGGTTATATAGAAATAAGGCCTTATTCTAACAAGATGCTATATTTACGAATGAAATGTCATAATGTCTGAAATTTACTCTCAATTGATTCAGCAAGTGTGTGTGTGTGTGTATTTATATACAAAGAAAGAGAGAAAGAAAATAGGAGAAAGTTCCAACAAGTGTTGAATCTAGGTGATGGTTACACGGTATTTAGTGTATGGTTCCTTCAACTTTCCTATATGTTCAAAAAATGATCAAAAATCATTTAATGAATGGAAAAATGAATAAATGGAGTAATTAATATCAGTATATACTTTTTGCATTTGTTCTAGAGTAGACATTACAGTGAAGATCTTTATAAAAATCCACATTTTAACTTTTAAGGTATCTTTGAAGAATCTCAGGGCAGAGGACTTATTGCCAATGCACTTGAGGATTTCTGTTCTTTAAATTTACAAATAACAAGATCTTTTGTGTATGATGCTGATACTTATTTTTACTCTAATTTCCAGAGAAATTGGTTTTGGCCATGAGACATACTGAATTATTAGCTACCAGTCACTTAAACCCATAAATCATGAGTGATGCAATTTTATTTTACTTCCCAAGTAATATAACTATGTAATGAGAAGTAATCTGAGGTTAATAGGAACTGCAGGAAATAAAATTAGTAGCACATGAAATTAAAAATGAGTTAATAAACACCTTTTGCTAAATTTACAATATCTCATGCTACTCCTTATTGGAAAACTTACTGCCCCTGAGTCAACTTCCTAGTTATTTGAAATATACCTTGCATTCTATAGCACATTCCCACCAAGATTAAAAGACCTATTACAGCACCATCATGAATTGTGTTATGTAGTTAGGCATGAGACGTCAACATATGGCTAATCAAACCACAAGGCCATTACAAACACCTAACTTTCTACTTTAAATTCTTTGTCCTGGTAGCTTAACCAGAAGATAAAAAATAACTATAGCAATTTGAAGAAAACATCTGCTAGTTAAGGTAAGGATCATAATGTTTGTTATCAACTGTCATGTGTAAGTGGTCATAAAAATATCTGAAGGGCAGTAATTTTCTAAAAATTCATTAAAAGCTTCACTTAGCTTTTTGCTTTTCCATCATCCTTTGAAATAAATACATTTGTATCTGTGTTTTGTGTGTGTGCTACTCAATATAAAGTGGATACGTGAGAAATTTCTCTAAACAGCATGACCCTAAACCAAAAAGGATCATATTTTAAGGGAAAGAAAAAAGTTCTCAGTAAGTAGAAATTCAGAAATATGAACGTAATGTGGTTCAGGAAAAAGAAAATAATTGTTTTCCAGTTTTAGTAGAATAAGAGTATGGAAGTAAGTCAAATATTCTGCTAAAAGAAGAGCTAAATTATGTTTTTATTTTATAAAATATACAATGTCAACTTCCAATACTTACCTGAATTCATTTAACAAGTACTTACATGCATAACATTGTCCTAAAAATTGAAGTAATATAAAAATGACTAAAACTGGTTCCTCACTCTAAAATAGGTCATAATCTAATAACAGATATCTCAACATCTAACTGTAATACAAGACAAAGTACTAAATAGAAGTTAAACTCACTTGTCACAGTAGAACAGAGAAGAGCAACCCTCGTTAGTAGGAAAACCAGGGAATTCTGCATGGAGGAGCTGGCATTCAAGCTAAGCCTTAAAGCATGGATGGGATTTTGAAAACTCAATTAGAAAGGGAAGGCTTATTTAGGGTTTGAGCTGTATAAACTATAGAGCAGGTGGGAAATGAGAGTGAAAAAGTAGTTTGGGGCAAATTATGGAAGAACTTGATTTGGGGGCTGGATAGATTGGACTTGAGCATTGTGTCAATGGAGAAACTTTCTGAGAAAGGTTGTGACTAATGCTCATGATTTTGAAATCCAACTCTGGTAGAAAAATAGATGATGAATTGTAGCAGACAGAGTCTGGAGGCAGGGACACTATTTGGGGGCTGTTAGAATAATCCAGATGAAAAATGATGAGGAAAAAAGTGAGGAGGCAGTCACAAAAACATCCAGGAGATAAAACTGACAAACTCAGATGAGACTGGAGGGAAGGGGATAAGAAAAAAGATGAGATCAAAGATAACTAGGTTTTCTGGCATGGTTGAAACCCTGTCCCTGAAATGGACTACAGAGAGGAGCAGATCTGAGAACAAAGAGCTGGGATTTATGAATTCATGTTGTAGCCATCCCCTCAGATCTAGTTTGCAAGTAAGTTAGGGATCAGTGGTCAGTAAATAAAAGGCACTCCTGATGCTCCAAGTGATCTTCTCTTAGGTTTCCTTTGCCCTTCTTTCTAAATTTATGAGTGACAAAAAGGAAGCTACACTACAAAATCGCTATCGCATGGAACAATTTCTTCCACCTCCCAAACACAAACCAACAGAACCCACCAGCATCCTAATTATAAAACAATGTAGTAAGTGTGTTTTCTCATGCCATTCCTGCCTCAAGGCATTTGTACCTGCCTAGGATGCTACCAGCCATCTGCATGGCTCTCCCCCTCACTCCAGTTAAATGTCTCTGATCAGAGGGTTTCTGCAGCCAGCTGAATTAGCGATGCTCCTCAAACACGGGCACTTTTCGTCCTTTTCATCACCTTCATAGTACTTCATAGCACTTCTCACTACTAGTCGCGACACCATCTCCTACTCAACCTGTATGTGCAGTTGAGCCTCAAATTCCATCGGGAATTTGTAGCCTTTGCTTGTGCATTGCCTGGCATTCAAACAAAAGTGTGTGTGTGTGTGTGTGTGTGTGTGTGTATAAAAAACACAGTATTTGTTCCTCAAATTGGAAGATAAAGCCTCCAGTGGCTTCAGCTGAGAGGAAGGAAATTTCTAACAGGCTTGTACTTCAAAAGGGACTAGATTATTCCAGACATTTCCTATCAGTCTGGTTATGTTTGGGGAGAGAAAAGAGATGAGTCACTTTAGAATGTTATGTTTATGTGATTCAACTTGGGAATAGAAAACAATTATTTCATCAGATGGCTGTGAACATGCCAGGTTTACCATAGTTTAGACTAAGGCCTGGTAGAAGCAAAAGTTTGACCTACAGTCCCCTTTTGAAACCAGTGACCAACAGCCAAAGTGTTCTCTAATCTCCACCTGAAGGCCTGTCAAATTGAGTGGTGTTCTCCTTTTGTGACAATGTATCTATCTAAGGTCATGACCCCTCCCTGCGTTGGGTAGCCTGATGAACTCTGGGACCTGAGGTTATCTCACCCCTCAGAAATGATCTTGGCTGATTTGCCTTTGGAGAAACAAGCATTTGCATGAAGGCATCGATTCATTTCCAAAGAAGAGACTAAGGCGTCAGAATGTCAGGCAATGAATGACATTTTGGCATTTCGGACGTTTGATTTAATTTATTCTTGGGATTTATTCTAAGAAAGCAATCCAAAGTTTAATACAAATTGTGCAAATTTTGCTTTACTATCTATTTTCCACAGAGAGGAGTTCTTTTTAGTTCTATATCCATTTAGTGATGCTGTTATAAAAATTCCCACATAGATACTTAATCAAATGCAAATAAGCCCAAGAAACCTTGATTTTGCTCTTGAATTACACATTCTCTAGGCAATTAGTAGCTTTTAAACTTGCACAGAGCTTTCTCTGTTCAATGCCAGCACCATACAAAATATCTCAACCTGGCCTTGGCTTCAAGATTTTATTGCTTTTCATCTTTTTCTTTACACATAGCAGAAACAGTATCAGCTGGCTGATCTTTCCAATAAGCTAAGTGTGTCTTTGCAGGGCAGTGCACATGCCCTATCTAGCTGACTTGGGTAAAGACAATATTTACAAAGATGACCCCTACCCCAGAGTTCCAAAGTCGCCGAAAAGAACATCAGGTGACACACTTTTTGAACAGTTCTCATCACTGATCAAACTTAAAAAGTCTGGTGATGTGAGTTAATCTTACAAAACTAGCTTGTAAAATACCTTATTCAGGTATAATATATGAAATATGTCAGTCTTTCCTGAAAGATTATTCCTGTTATAACTTGTAATTTTGGAGAAATGGACCAACTTTTATTTCTCTTAAAGTTTTAGGTAAAACCTTTGCATAACTAAAGCCGCAATTACACCTAGAAAAGAATTAAGAAAATTTTAAATAAATGACAGCTTGTTCCTGAACTTCCAATTACATTGAGTGTTTGCATCATATTTGCAATAATTACAACCACCACTCTTATTTATCTATAAAACATAAATCAGCTAAAATGTGCTTCTCCAATTGTCTATCCACCCTCAGTTTACTGAAAACTAACAAGTAAGTACCAGGTATGGGATAAATTCTCAGTGCTATGAGGGACTCTAGAGACAAATGGGACATATCCTCTGTCAACAAGAATTTTGGAGTCTTATTGGGGACAATGTTAGCCATGAGGGAAGCTGAGGAAAGTGTACACATAAACTTTTTGTATCGTCTTTTCAACTTTTCTGTAGACGTGAACTTATTCCAAACAAAACATTTATTTAAAAAAATCTTATTGGGGAAATAAAATATATTCATATGCAATTAGGAAGAGATAGGACAGAAAGACAGCCGAGGAAGGTAAACAGAGGGTGGTTCTACTTAACTGTTAAATCAATTATATGGCCACTAGGTGCTGGAGAAGCTCAGGGCAGTCCAGGAAGTTAGCCACATGGTTGGCTTTTATTTTGGAATAGTAAGTTTTAATTTTGAAGTAAGTTCAGGTTTACAGCAAAGTCACAAAGCTTCACCATGCGAGGCCACCTCTTTTCAATCTGTTATAATTACGTAGTGAAACTCTGAAAGAAAACTGATTTTACAAATATTGCAAGTTATCATAGAAATTTTATAAAAATTGCTCATCTTTTATAAAACGTGCCTCCCTTTTATTCACCTAAACACAAGAGCAGACAAACCTAAAGTAGCCAAACTGAATTTTGCAATACACAGGCATTTTAGTATCTGAAGGAAGCCCAAATATACAACCAAAAGCCTCACAAAATACCACGGTCTGAAATATGACTCACAAAACCTGACTTCTGAGAGACGGACAAATATCAATAGGTCAAAAAGAAATCCATTTCCTAGAAAACAAAGAATATGACACTTTAAAAATTAAAGTTTTTAATTATATTTCCAAGTACAGTTATTTCAGTTACCACAACCCTATGAACTTGTTTTAGAGGAAAGAAAGGGAAGTAGGGTCCTTGTGAAAAAAGATGATCTCAGGCTGCACTCCCTCTGGATCAGGAGACGGCCTAAACTGAGTGCAGCACACAGCGTAGTGTACCCATTCAAGTAAATCCAAGGCACTATTAACAAGGTCCACCGAAGAAACTGTGTCCAATAGCCAAAGAGCCATGAATGCATTTATAATAAAATATAGTTGTGAGAAATAGGATAAAAATAGAAGCAGGCAAACTTCAGAACTATGAGCGTGTTTGTGAACTTACAGTGAGGGAAGAATAGGAGACTTATCAAGATTGGGGGGGGAGAGGTGAGTCACCACTGCTCTGACGCTATCCAGCAGGTAGTGACATTCAATAACTCAGTGACTCTATTTCTTTATCTTGCAAATAGCGTTAATCAAACTCTTTCTATCAATGAAGTTGTGCTGCACTGGAATGCCAGAGTTCATCTCTGGGAGAGCACACTCTGAGGAGGGGACACCCGTGAAAATGCCTGTGATTTTGTGATTCTTTTCATAATATCAACAGGCGGTTCTTGATCTTTCATTCTATACTGTATGTTCCAAGGACATGATCTTCCTCGTGATGTAATTGAGTTAATATAATCCTGAAAAAGCTATAATGAGGTCCTATGGTATTTCCAGGACATGTCCTTACGTAGACTGGAGAAGAATAAATAAATCAGAGAATTTCTTTCTTATAAAACAAAGTATAAAATAACGAGCCTTAGATTCCACTGAAGATCAAGGTAGAGAAGAGACCAGATGATGGGTCACAAGTGAGTCATCTTGTCTCCTGCATCTGCCCTGGTAACTTACGTAGTCACCAAAATAAAGAAAATCAATTTTCTAGAAGTTTAGACATCCTCTAGTTCCATCTTAATAGACAACATTTTTATGACCACCCAGAGAAAATTACAAGAAAACCGTGTTACCAGATGTCATCTAAATGTGCTGTGTAGGCACCAGCTGCTGGAGATTTCTGGCACAAATCTTTCGGACCAGGAAGCTATAGAATGATCTTCTGATCTATCTGCCTTGAAAACATATTGATCCATTCTTCATTGCTCACAGCGACTGAATTTCTTATTATTTCCCAAGTGAAAGAAGGCCCTTCCAAATCACTTTATTGTTATTAAAATCATTTCTGCTGAATGTCCATTGGATGAACAAATCTCAGTATTGAACAGTGCTACTCTGCACTTCCAGAGGCATTTTTGTATTTTGGGTTACATAAGTCTTGCTGTTAAACTGTGCATATTATAGGGCAGGCACTGGAAAGACCTGACATAGCACACTGGGAAAATACAGTGATGCTGATGCTTAATCATGTAAGTGTCCTGTTGCCTTTAGCTCACACATTAGTAATAGATGGCCTTGAAAAGCAAGAAGATTGGTATATTTCTCAATTGTTTCTATGTGATGATTTCATGGCTCTGGTGAACAAAGAAAGTATGAATGTGGATGTAAATGTTAGTGTTTTGTAGAATGTGAACAGATGTTCTCTTGGTCTTATTACTAGAGCTAACTTATTTATTATAAATCAAACACAATTTCAGTAGGGAGATTTAAGGCCAGCGAAATTGATATGCAATCACCACCTTATTCAGTTGTTGGGTAGAAAAGATTGAGAGTCATTTATCAGTTATATCTGCTCTAGGTTCTAATTTAACAAGTTCTATATTATATCATCAATGAGAATCAAATATATCCACCCTGATTTGTAGAAAACTAATTGAAAATTTAGGCTAATTTGAATATTTGTCAGTTATGAAGAGGGAATTAAAAACAGTGTTCTCCCTTAATACAAAAGCCTTACATGTTCTTTGAAAGAAAAATGGAAAGAATAGATTAATGAGAAAAAACTTCACAGTTCCATATATATTACATTTTTAACAACTTGTGGTATATATTGTTTTATATCTTGACCATATATACTTGTGTGTTTGTATAAGGTCATATTGAACATCATGTTTTGTAGCTCCCTTTTAATTTAATACTATATTGTAAGCATCTTTCCATGTAAACAGTTTGGATAGATAGATAGATAGATAGACAGATAGATAGATAGATAGACAGATGATGGATAGTTACAACATCACTTTTTTGGCTAAATAGTACTCTATTCTATTGGTAAATTTTCGAACCAATTCCTATTGTCAGTTAGTTGAAATGTGTTCTTTATGAGTTCGTGGTTTCACTGGGCCTTGCAATAAACATATTTGGAGTTATATCTGTATACACATTCCAGATTATCCCTTTAGGATATGATTTTAGAAATAGGAAACTTGGGTCAAAATAGATATTCTTTTGAATATTTTTTATAGAGATTTCAAAATTGTCCTTCAAAAAGTGTTCATCAATCTATACATCTACTTTCAGGATACGAGCTTGAAATACTAGTTATATCTGCTTTAACATTCTAATACATTAGTAAGTTTAATAAAAGGTTCAATTTGTTTATAATTAGGTGTACTATAGACTGATTAGCAGATTCTTAAGGGAAATAATCTAAAGTAGTAAGCACTCTCTTCCCGTCTACTCTCATTCCCCAGTACACACACTATAGTAAGGTAAAGCTTGTTTGTCAAGTTTTCCAAAGCCAGACAGAGATGATGTGAAGAACACTGATCCTTTCCAATTCTTTACAGCAATGCTGCCAAAGTTGACCACAAAATTTCATAATCCAAAATTTCTTGAATTTTGAACGATGAAAAAATATACCCAGACTGAAATGGAGGAAAGAGTCAAGTTGTTCTAAAATTAAGCAGCAGTAGAGTAGACATAAAGATGGTACGGCTGCTACCTCAGGGCCCTATTTAGTTACTTTCACACTTTAAATGAACCATCTCTTTCTACTAAGTACATGGTTGAAATAGCATAACTCTTCACTTCAGTTTAGAAACAGAACATTCTCTCAAGTGGGTTTATGTTATATAACAGGTTTGAAACAGAAAACAAAATTGGTGTGAAGCCATTAAACCAAACAGTTAAAATGGCAGCAGATGGTACCAGGCATGAAGACAGGGGCCAATTCTACAAAGAGGTGAAAGAGCCGTGAGGACAACTTCAGCCGGCTTCAGTCCACATTTTGGAGAACAAAGATGTGCATATGCCACAGAGACAACACAACGGGTCTAATCAGCAAGGGCTCTGCCCAGAATCTACTTCCTATTCTCAGAAGTAGATTTACCAATCGAAATACTTGCATATGTTAACTTCTCTCAATTTCATCTTTCTCTTCTGCAAAAGAAAGACGACAATAATAATGTTCTCCTTGCAGGATTACTGTATGGTAGATAATGCATCCAACACAGGGTAGAATGGTGAAAGATAGGATATAAAGAGACGGCATATCAGAGCGACACCCATTGCTCAATTTCAGTCATTGGTAGGCAGGAATGAAGGGTAAGAGAATGAGGAGAAAAGCACACTTGAGAAAATCAAAGTGGATTTTTGTTCTCTTAACATTGCACGTACAAATCAGAATACGCTGAATTTAAGAAGTGAATATACTTAGACTAGGTTTTCTATTTTTAATAATGTCATTGTTCATTTTAGTGTATTATTTTAGTGACGTGGCCTTTACGAGAAGCTGAGAGTACCATCTCCATGGGAACACAGTTTAAAAACTTGAAGACATTGTCTTTATTATAGTGCATTCATTTGGGAATCATTTAGAATGGCATTATTATAAAAACATTTTATTAATTGCTTAATTGTTCATTATATTCTAAAGAGAATTACTACGGTGACATACCTTGATCTCTCTCAAGGAGTTTCCAATAAAATTTACCTGACACATTAAAAAACCTTCACCTACAATCCACACTCCTTCCCTCTTCTTAGCCAAATACCCAAAAGAACCGCAAGACTTAGGGTAGTTTCGTTTAGCTGCATGAGAGTTTAGCTGAGCCCCAGGGTTTAAAGAGCAGCCCAAACAAACATGGGCAAGATTACTTTAGGATGCTTTTTTAAAGATGTTTTGCCATCCAGACAGTGGCAATCCACAGAATAGTGTTTCTGGAAGGACCATAGAAACGCAAAGCCTTTGGTTGCCCAGCTTACGGAGCATTCTCTGTGGTGATATGACGGGGCACACTGATTCTATAAATACCCATCTCCAGTTCACCCATCTGCCAAGGAAATACTTTTCCTGCATCTGAGTTAAATGGAGATCTGCCTCCTTAAAAAAAAAAAAAATAGATGGAGCAAATCATCCATCTTCAGCTGTCACTCACGGCTTTGTTTATGAATGGTAATTGCTACCAATATACTTATTTTTTTTCTTGCCACGAAAAATAAATATTGTTTATTGAGATTTTTCTAGGTTTAGCCTGGAGACCAAATCAAGAACGGGTAAAACAGTCATGATCACTGGGCTGCCACTACGAGAGGTACCACATTAACACTTAAATAATCTCTAACCCTTTAATGTAAATTAATATCTAGTGACCTGACAATGCCCCGTGGAACTGCATGGGAAACAAGGATGAGGGGATAAAGAAGAGACCATGTCCTCAGCTACACAGTCCCATGAATACTATAAACATTAAAATTTAGCTATAATCATAATATTTCTCACTCTTTATATTCAGCTTTGGAAAGAGAAACTGAGGTCTTTGATGTAAATGTGACAGGTAGTTACTCTCTTGCATTAATTTAGACGTCTTAGCAGGACTTTGTTATTTCTGGGCCTCTGGGAGACTTCTCTCTAGATTATCTCAACTGCATGTGGAGGGTTCAAACACTCCTCTCTGCCAAAGCTATTGATCTGGAGAAGCAGTTGTAGTCACTGGCAGGATATCAACAGACATTGTTGTTTAGAGTGAAATAAAATAGTCTTAAGAGCAAGTAAAATAAAACAAGTCAAATAGATAAAATGTGGAGGCATGTGGTAACACGTATCCTGGGTTTTCAGAACCTGACAAAGCTGTGATGTTAAGAGGAAGAAGAGGAACCACTCCCACGCTGGGGCTTGTGAGGAGAGAGAGAAGCTCATCTGTGGCACCACCTTCTTCCCTATTTCTAGCCTCTCCATCCAGGACCCCAGTTCTGGCTCCTGCATAAAATCTACCTCTTCTGGTGCCTGATCCCCCTTATTAAGTTCTCTCTGCTTGTTCTCTCAAAGTGATGCCAAGTAATCAACTATTGATTTGAAATAAGGTATTAATGAATGATAACGTGTTGTGAATCACCCCTTTGGAGTATCTTATCATTCCTCTCACAGGAATGATACAGATATTAAAACAGAATCCCTGGGGCTGACCCAGTGGCCAAGTGGTTAAGTTCACGCGCTCCGCTTCGGCAGCCCGGGGTTTCACCAGTTTGGATGCTGGATGCAGACGTGGCACCGCTCACCAGGCCATGCTGGGGTGGCGTCACACATAGCACAACAAGAAGGACCTACAATTAGAGTGTACAACTATGTACTGGGGGGCTTTGAGGAGAAGAAGAGGAAGAAAAAAAAGAAGATTGGCAACAGATGTTAGCTCAGGTACCAATCTTTAAAAAACAAAAAATCTTTTTAAAAAAACAGAATCATTTGAAAACTTAAGTCCCCACAAAAACCTGCACGCAGATGTTTACAGCACCTTTATCCATAATAGCCAAAACCTGGAAGTAACTAAGATGTCCTTCAGTAGGCAAATGGATAATAAACTGTGTTGCATCCAGAAACGAAACATTATTCAGTGCTAAAAATAAATGAGCCATCAAGCCATGAAAAAACACAGAGGAAACTTAAATGCATATTACTAAGTGAAAGAAGCCAATCTGAAAAGGCTGCATCCTATACAATTCTAACTATACGAAATTCTGGAAAAGACAAAACAATAGACAGTAAAAAGATCAGCGATTGCCATGGGTTGTGGGAGGGAAAGATAAATAGACAGAGCACAGAGGATTTTTAGGGCAGTGAAAATACTCTGTATGATACCATAACACAGGATACATACATGTTTGTCCAAATCCACAGAATGTACAACACCCAGAGTAAACTCTAATGTAAGCTATGGACTTTGGGTGATTATGATGTGTCTCATGTCAACGGAGGTTCATCAGTTGTAACAAATGTACCACGGTGGCGGTGGATGTTGATAACAGAGGAGGCTATGCATGTGTGGAGGCAGGGGGTGTATGGGAGATCTCTGTACCTTCTGCTCAATTTTACTGTGAACTTTAAACTGCTCTAAAAAGATAAATTCTTAAAAATATTTTTTAAAGAACAGAATCATTAACGGAGAAGAAGGAGGAGGAAGAGAAGGGAGAAGAGGAAGAAAGAGAAAGGAAAATTGAAAAAAGTAAAAGGACTATGAGCCCTTCATAAAAGGACTGTGAGCCCTCCATACCTAGAATTTCCTACTTACGTGTGTTGAAGTTTAATTTTTAAAAATTGAATAAAATAAATAAATTAAATAAATAATTGACTAATCATAAGCTTTTCTGAGAACACCATTGGAACAAATGTCAAAAATACAGAGGTTTCAAGAAATACGACTGATTGTAGGTATTATCGTTCTTCTAAGGATCATTTTCTTGGAAAGAAACTCTCTCAAATGGCATTTTAAGTTTCTGGCACAAATTTTGAGATGCTCACAAACTATGTGCTGCCCTGCTATGGGGCTGTTTGAACTTTTACACAGAAACATGAATTTATAAATAAATGGACTCTTAAACCCAAAGGAATTGGGCAATTCTTGAAATACAAAATCCGTCAACCACACAATTTGACAACTTAAATACAATGAGCAATTTCTTAGACTTATCCATCTTGCCCCCTAATTGCACTGAAGAAATATAAGGTTGCTTGGAAGAATTTATTTTTGACATCTCTTTGTTTCATAGCCCCCTACTGCATACCAGGCATGGACGTATATGTTATTTCATTTTGTCCTCTGGACAATTATGTCATATTGAGACAATGATGGGACTTGCTTATAGTCCAGCAGCTTAATCAAGTATAGAGAAGAGATTTCCCCAAAAAAGGGCATAAAGGAAGATCAATAGCTGATATTTATTGAGTGTTCTTCATATGTCAGTTACTTTTGATGTATCAATGACTTTAATCTTCACAACAACGTTAGTAAGAATCTATAAAAGTCCCATTGTAAATGTGAAGAAAATGTGGCACAGAGTAGTTAAGAAACACACCCGAGGTCAAAAAGCTGGATGGAGGAGCTCGGATTCGAACCCCAGCAGTCTGTCTTTAGAGCCTGTGCTTTGAATCATTAAACATACTGCCTGAACACGTGAGTGGAAAGAGGAAGGCACAAATCAGTGGTGAACTTTTAATCTTCTGTGCTGATCTCAAAACTCTCTGCTAATCTCTGCTTCTCTGATGCTTTTAGTTGGTTGGCTGAGATAAGTAAAGTGCAAAAAGCAACTTTCAGTTAATTTTTTAAATGAAAATTTTCTTTTCAACAGTGTAACAATTCTGTGATATTCAGTGCTATCTTAGTGATGTATAGATTGATCAGAGCCAGGTGTAATCCTGACAGTGCACGTAAAAACCTTGAAAGTCCCAGGAGAGAGTCTTCTTTTGCACTGCAAAGGGTCAAGAAAGAGAGGAGCTGTTGGATTTAAAGCAAGAAATGCTCTTTTGCAAACACATCTTGTGAGAATCCTGGGGCTGGGCTGCATTGTGTTCCAGTACAAGTGCTCAAGAGCTGTGTGGCCTTGCTAATGCCACCTTCTCCTCCAAGCACAAGTGTTATGGCCAATAAAGTAGGAATCATAATTTCATAGGCTGTTCAGAGAACAAAAGGAGATCGTATATTCAAAAGCACTTGGAAAATCATAGTACACAATAAAAATACAAAATACTGTTGTAGGTATTAAGCTGGTCTCCTATGACGTTTCGCCGTTCTCACCAATAGAGGTAATAACAACCAGCCCTGATGAAGGAGCTGGAAATGTAGCCTATTTCTCCAATAAAGTTCTGCTAGACTAGAAATTCAGATCAGAAGATATAAATATGGCTACATTGTCTATTCCAGGTATTAAACTCAATAAATCATGGATTGGGGAGAAAATGTGTGAACACAAAATCTATAATTTATACAAAGATATATAACTCCTTTTTTTTTTTTTTTTTGAGAAAGATTAGCCCTGACCTAACATCTGCTGCCAATTCTCTTCTTTTTTTCTGAGGAAGACCGGCTCTGAGCTAACATCCGTGCCCATCTTCCTCTACTTTATATGTGGGATGCCTGCCACAGCATGGCTTGCCAAGTAGTACACAGGTCTGCACCTGGGATCCAAACCCGTGAACCCCAGGCCATCGAAGCCAAACGTGCAAACTTAACCGCTGTGCCACCAGGCCAGCCGTGACATATAACTCTTAAACACTGAAAATGTTATAATGCTTTAAACAAAAACAAATCAACTTTTTAAAATTGCAGGATATTTCAAACTCTTTCATATATTAGTGTTCGTTGTGAATCAGAGAAAGAGAGAGAGGAAGAAGAAGAGGAAGAAGGAGAAGGAGGAGGGAGGCAGAGGGCAAGGGGGAGGGAAGGAAAGGAGAAGATGGCGAGGAAAGAAGCAAGATGAGAGAGAGAGATGGTATACAGAATTTCCCAAACTTAACGTCATAGTCTCTCAGAGAACCACGTCTCTTCATTAGCAGTGAATGTTCTGAAGGAGAGTTATACCTAAGCAGCTAGTATGAAAACTAGCCAAGAAGTCACAAAGACTGTGGCCATGTTATACGTATCATGGCAAATGCTTTGGCTTAGATGCAAAGTCAACTAAAGCAAAGATGATAAGCAACACAGAGCAACTGATCATCAAAAAAAAAGTAATTGATATTTAATTGAACCAAGAAATACATCCTTCATCTCTTTTCTCAGTCTATAAGAGTTGGTAATTCAAAATTTTAAAACGACATAAAATGGGTGTTGATTCAAAAATATAAGTCCTCCATTTTCTCTTGTATAATAAATCATTTTATGAAGTGAATGATTATATCATAATACAGAACAGCTAAAGAACACAAATTAAATATTACAATCTCCTTTTTCTTAAAAAAATTATAATTCTCATGATTCTTTGTAGCAAAAGAGTGGAAAGAAGGAATCAGAGTTAAGAAAAGTCACTGTATGTAAGATTTGGTTGAAGTTCAGATCCATTAAAAAAAGTCACTTTTTTTCTGCTAAAATTCATAATGAAGAACACCAGCAAAATTTGGACCTTGTATTTTTAATCACTTTTATTCACCAAATATTTATCCATTCTCTACTTTGTCCTAAACAGTAAAGATTTCTTCTTTGGTATCACTACAAGAATATTTTTTTAACCCATTAACTTGCATTCACATCACCACAGTCTCAATAACTACAAGTGCTTGGATTCTAAATGATTCATAGTAGAAGAATAAGTTCAAAAAATAACTACCTTTAAGATTAGCAATAAAAATATGTACTACCAATTAACATTAATTGCTCTTCTCTGTTATTGTTCTCACACACAGAAAGCCTTTGAAATAAATCAGTTGAGGGGAATCAGTGATAGGCTGTTTCGAAGTGTTTCGTCCCTGCTTATGGCATGTGGACTGATTATCGTAGACAACTTTGTGCACATCCAACATGGAGGCAATGCCTGTCCAGATTGTGAACTCCCTGTGGGGTCAGGCCCTAGAGGATGGAGGGATAGGAACACACCATCTATTTCTGTGCTATCTTCCAAAGAGTCTGAAGCAGCCTCCTTAATAAAATTAAAAGTTCAAAGCATGCTGTTACCTGAATGGAAACAAATTTGCATTTCCCTCCCTACAGACTCTGAAAATAGTCTTAGTTCAAGTTTATTTTTTCAGCTTCAATAGCCATCTCAGCAAGAAGTGTGCTATCTTTTTTTAAAAATCACCAAAACTTGGGGCTGGCCCCATGGCCGAGAGGTTAGGTTCGCGTTCTCTGTTGCAAGCAGCCCAGTGTTTTGTTGGTTTGAATCCTGGGAGTGGACATGGCACTGCTCATCAAGCCACACTGAGGCAGTGTCCCACATGCCACAACTAGAAGGACCCACAATGAAGAATATACAACTATATACCGGGGGGCTTGGGGAGAAAAAGGAAAAAAATTTAAAAATCTTAAAAAAAAAAATCACCAAAACAAATAGAAATATTCTCTCAAATTTGGTACTTCATTAGTCCTCAAAACTGAGCTGATAGAATATAGGACTATTAGTCCCTCATTCCAAAGCTCCCTTTGGAAGCCAGGTATAATGGATTTTGGCATAAATAATATCCTTTCTCGATAAAAGAAAATGAAATCCCTTATTGTCATGAATAACGACTGGCATTTGAGTGGCTGATATAAGCCAAGGCATCATTTTAAGTATTCTAGGTTGAATTAGTTCATTTAATCACAAAAATAACCCCATGAGTTAGTTCAACTTAATCAATATAGTTCCCATTTTACAGTTGAGGAAATTGAGGTTTACGGAGGTTAAGAAAAACTCTCTATTCTCTCTTCCCACATCATAATGTATATGACTATATGTATTTAGAAATTTTAGCTAACTTGCCATCAGGATAACTTGAAAAGGTTTTGAAATTTTAAACGTAATGAAAAATGAACATTTTAAAATTAATGAGTTGAACAAGGCCACCTTGAAGAAACAGGGAGCAATATGAGAGAACTGAGATAATTTAGTTACCACAGTTTATTTACCGAGGAGTTTTCATTGTTGGACCAAAATCTATAAAAAACCATAGGCCTAAATATGGTATGAACTGTTTTGCACAGGTTTCAGAACTAGATAACATAATGAACAATATTTTCAAATATGGCAGCTTTTTAAAAACGTGGTACATCTGAATCAATCGTGTAATTTATAGAATTACAGACTCCTAGGTGACATTCCAGACCTGCTGAATCAGAACCTTCAAGCATGGGCTTGAACATGTACATCTTACAAATATCCACAATGAGTTTTATGTTCAGTCAAGCAGAGACTACGCATCATTATAATTTATCACATTCAAAATGCTTCCTTATGTACCAATCCTCGATAAATGCAAGATGCTAACAGAATCTCACTAAGCTCTAAATCAATGAAGATAATTTGCAAAGCATTATGGCAATATGCTTAGCTTTGGGATGAGCCAACCTGACGCAGTCACGACAATTACGATAACATAGATAGTTGATCAAACCCTCTCCTCATAGCCTAACCCATGCCAGCTCTTCATCTTGAGTTACAACGGAATTAGAAACCACCAAGCCTTCTTTGGAAGAAGACAGCAGAAACTCTCGTCCTGCCACCCGGTAAGGTTTATGAATCATTTCCACTGCTTTATGAACCTGAAGAACGGTTCTGCTGATCCTCCTTCCAGGCATGACCACAACATGGCATGTGCCTGATCACCTGCCTTCCTCTACTGGTCGAGACTTTTGGGATCCTGGGTGGCATTCCATAGAGTCCCTGGTGCCAGCCTTGTGCCTGTTGTCCCTGGGTCTCATGAGAGAGAATCATTCCATTTTTCCCTGATAGTCCTGCCTCTCCCTGGGAGAAGTTACAATGTGCTTAAATTTTCCTAAGTTATGGAGCAGGTATTCAAGTTCAGGTTTCTAATTCTAAAGGTCACACTCTTTCTACTTTTATAGCATACTGATCAGATATTTCTCTCAAAAATGAGATGTTTTGGGGCTGGCCCAGTGGCACAGCGCTTAAGTGCGCACGTTCCACTTCGGCGGCCCAGAGTTGGCTGGTTTGGATCCCAGGTGCGGACATGGCACTGCATGGCAAGCCATGCTGTGGAAGGCATCCTACGTATAAAGTAGAGGAAGATGGGAACAGATGTTAGTTCAGGGCCAGTCTTCCTCAGCAAAAAGGAGGAGGATTGGCAGATGTTAGCTTAGGGCTAATCTTCCTCAGAAAAAAAAAATGAGATGTTTTAGGCAAGCCTGTGGCAGGCACTGATCCTAGGACATTCATAATTAAATTCTCTTTATGCTGCATGGCAGATATGCTGTGTTGTTTGTTTATGTAAGAACTGTACACTTTAAATGCCAGAGCTGGGAGAGGCAGAATGTCCTTCTGTTATAAAAGGTTTAGAGCTGGACTTGTATTCTTGCCCAGAAGAAGGGTCATCCCATTTCAGCACAGGTGTGAACAGTGCAGATATCTTCAGTTAGAGATGATGTTTAGCTCAAAGAGAACAAACAATCTTATTTTTGTTACGTACTTGCCTACAGCAAAACAAAAGCATGAAAGGCTGCATTATATAAAAAGTATTTAAGGAAAACATATACATTTAATCTTCTCATTAATTTATAGAAAGCATCATGTGATGATCATGCTGTTGGTGTTGATGAACAGTGTAAGCATTCTAGTGTGAGGTTTTTGAGAAAGGGATGGAGGCTGGAGGAAGAATGGAGGGAATGGCTTTATTGGAGGGAGGGATGTAAGAATGGGTGCAGATATGGTTAGATTTGTTGACTCTGTAGTGAAAAGGTGAGAGCATTAATTTTTTCATTTTCTCTGGGAAGTAGGAAAATATGACAGAAAACAGTGGAAAGGTCAGTTATTTGAAGAGTAGAAAAGTAAGATGATTATAGAAATGGAGCAGGATTCTTGGTAGTGCTGAGGGCGCAGTTAAGGTTGATCACAAGGAATGCATATTTTCCCAGTATTTGTGACTTTCTCTAGTAGCATTTAGAAGCTAGAGTACAGGAACACTGAAAATGGACAATTGGGTCACTCCACAGTTGCAGTGTTGCCTGACAAGTACAATGAGTACTCAGAGTCAAGAGAATTCAAGGCATTGGCATAAGGATCATTGAAATGATGCACAGGAAGAGAATGAGAAAATGAGGTGTGAATGAGCATGGGGGTACAAACGAGGCTGAAGAATGGTCCCAGTTGGAGAAGATAAACAAAAGCTGGAGGGAGAGTATCATGGTCAGAGCACAAGATATTTGAATTAGTGGTTTTGGAAGTGGATAGTTTCCAACGATCACAATACTTAGGGTATGACCATTGGGTGTGTGTGTGGCCTAAGTGGAGTAGAGAAAGATATTGGAGATGAGGGAGTCATAGAACTAAAGGCCAAAGGTGAGATGGATTATACATCATTAAAGATGAAGTAGGATTTAGAGTTAAGAAGACGAAATCTGGTGCCAAAGTCTTGGATAATTGAAGAGCAGAAAATGGATAGTTTATAAGTCTAGGAATAGGAGGGGAAAACAATGATACACTTAAATAGCAACAGTCTTGAAGGAACAGAGGTTTCTAAGAGAGGGTAAGATAGTAACGATTTGGTGGCACCACGGTGGACATCAATTCACCTCCTGCTTGTGAGGAAATGTGATGAGGAGAGAAAGAGCCCCTTGAAGGGCATTGCAGGGGAACTCAGCTTTTCTAAATCTGATCCTTCCATGATTCAGTGCTTTTGTGAGTACCTCGATGCTGTGTCTCACTCAGCAGCAGCCCTGAGTCACAGAACTGCGATGCCAGATATTCTGGAATGGTTGAAGCTAAGGGAAGGACGATCAACAGAACTGGTGTGCTCTGGACCAAGCAGGGAAAACTGTTGATCAATTAAATTCAGCAGATATTTACTGAGAAATTACCTTAGCTGAGAACCCACAGATGAGACAATTCATATATACTTCTAGAATGCCAAACTGTTTCCCTGAGCCCATGATCCTGAATCTAATGCACTCATCTGATCCACGAGGAAGCACATTCTCTTTAAATCTCACAAAGGGTGGAACCAGGAGCTATGATTTCTATGCTTGGTTTTTCTGTTAGTGGTCAAACCTTGAGTAACCACTTAAACTTCCTGAACCTCTCACCTGAACAATGAGTGATGATTGACTAGATAATGACTAATGACCTTTCCAGTTCCCAAGACCAATGATGCCATTCATGTTTCACTAGAAATCCTGAGATGGACCAGCCACATCTACTTGACTTCCACTTTGTCAACTACCCTGGCTGAATTTTACCCTATTTCATGGGTCCCACAAACATTCAGAGCCCCTTTGGGTGGGGCCCTCCTCACTTAATGGTCTTGCCTAACATTCAGATAGAGCCTTCTTTTTATATGGGCAGGAGAATTCCTTCCACCATTTAGAGGACATAGCAGGTTGCCTCTCCCGGCACTCAAAAAATGACAAATGGGCACCACACCTTTCTAGTGCCAGAAATCATCCCTTTAAATAAAAAGGAGAGGAGAGGGGGGAATGGTAAGAGTAATGGGGAGATTTCCTAATAAGCCTTAAAAAAAGCCCACAAAGATAGGTGGTCCCTTCAGATTGTAAGTGCAAGGAGTGCCACCAAATAGAGATGAGGAGCTAAACTCTCTCAAACAGACAGTAATATCAATTTCTCTTTTTTGTTGCTTTTTTTCCCCCCTGACTCCATCTGCTCAGAGGAACCAAATCTTCTTCCTGGATTGGCATGAAGACTGCTGGGGAATTAAAAATAAATGGGAGGAAATTCAGAGGAGATAAATAGATAGAAACCACAGTCTCAGACGGCCAATAATTTTGCCTTTACTCAATTTAACATCCAAATGAAAGGCAAACAAATCTTTCTTTTAATGTATTTTAAATGCCACAAAATGCTGAGGTATATCATAGTAAAATAGTATTCAAATGAAATATATGTTAAGTTCCATTTTAAATTAGAAAAAAAGAAAATCTTTGTAAAAAGCCTGTATATTAATTTTGGATTCTACATAAGTGCTTTACGTGTCACTTTTCAAATGTGCACTCAAAATTACCTGTTTCCATCACAGCATGTTAAGAAAATTTCTCAATCTATTAACAAATCAGAACAAGCATCTTGTATGAACCCCTGTGTTGAGCTCCTGGGTGAACAGGAGGGAGTACAAGGCAGGGCTTCTGATCTAAAGGAATTTATAGTCCAGGCAGGAAACTATGCACACATAGTAAAATGTCTGCAAACATGCAAACATACATAACCCACACAAAATAACTAACAGATTGACATTGCCAGGTAGTGTTTAACTTATTCCTAGGTGACTAATAAAGAAAGCCAGTGTTATATTTCAGAGATGGGCTAGATCAAATTGGTGGAAAAAGTTCTTAGAGAAAAATTTGAAATAATTACACCAATTAACCAATTACCCTATTTATTTAGCAGCCACAGTGTGCCAAGAACTATGGATGTAGATATATAGATACAGATATAGATAGATATAGATACAGATATATAGATATAGATATGTATAGGTGGATATTCCAGTTTAATCTTAATACCAGCCTTTCAAAATTCATTTGATTTGGTAATTGAATTAATGCTCCAGGTTACATATCTGATAAGAAGCACACAAATGTTTGAACTTAGAGTCAAATTTGATCTTCCTTTCACTACACTGAGCTACCAACCCCACTTTTGATAATGGAAAGGACTTGTTTGATAAAAAATAGTAATATTAAACATCTCAGAGTGTAGAGTTCTTAAATTATTTTTATAATTTTTAAAAATTGATATATCTCATATATTAAAAATTTGCCTTTTTAAAGTACAATTCAGTGGTCTTTAGTATACCTGCACGGTTGTGCAACCATAACCACTCTCTCATTTTACACAATTTGCATCATTATGAAAAGAAACTTCATACTCCTTAGCAGTCACTCCCCACTCCCTGCTTCCCCCAGCCCGGGAAAACCACTAATCCACTTTCCTTCTCTATGAATTTGCCAGTGATGGACATTTCATATAAATGGAATCATACAATATGTAGCTTTTTGTGTTTGTCTTCTTTTGCCAAGTGTGATATTTTCAAGGTTCACTCATGCTGTAATATGGTATAATGACAGGTACAGTGAGGAGTCAGAGTCAAGTGAGTTTAAAGCATTGGCATAAGGATCATTAAAATGATGCATAAAAAGAGAAGAAGAGGGTCGCGGCGGTCTGGTTTCGGGGGCGGCAGCGGCTGCGGCGGCGCGATGACCACCCTCCGGGCCTTCACGTGCGATGACCTGTTCCGCTTCAACAACATTAACTTGGATCCACTTACAGAAACTACAGCATCTCAGGACGTCTGAGATACCCACGCGACTAAACATCAGAAGGCGGACGGACTTTCCTCCGGGAGGATGTGGAAATAGGTGAAAACTCTCCGACCCCGACCGAGCAGCCTAGTACCCGCAAGCGGCTTTCTTCCAACGGACGCCCCCAGAGGATCTACACACATCTAGGGCAGGAGCGAGCACACAACAGAGGAGCGACGGTGGAAACAGGTGACCAGAACCCTACCTAAACCCCCCGCAATTACTCCTAAACGCAGAGGGAAACTTTGGAGTTGCACACCTGAGCCCGCGGGGAGAGTCTCTCCCCGCCATTGGCGGGGAGACCCCGCCTGGTGTTCGCGGCGCCCAGAGGGTCCCAGAGAGAGTCGCTGAGGGTACGGAGGTCTCCCAGCTGCCGTTGCCCGCCCTGTGGGACTAGGGATTGCCGGAGATCTCGGAGAGGACCGGGGCTGGGGGAACTTTCAAAGGCCGGCTCTGCGACCCGGAGGGGAAGCGCTGGAGTTCCGCCCGGGCAGCAGACAAAACTCTCTGTCTGCCATTAGCAGAGGGGCCACGCCCAGCATTCACGGCTCCGGGAGAGGCCCGGAGAGAATCCCAGAGGGCGGGGCGACCCCCAGCTGCCGTTGCCCGCCCCGTGGGACTAGGGATAGCCGGAGATCTTGGAGAGGACTGGGGCTGGGGTGAGTTCCAGAGTCCCAGCTTCGTAGCCTAGGGGGAAACCCTACAGGCTCACAGCAGCCTCAGGGAAAGCCTCTGCACAGCACCAGTAGAAGGCACCCAGCCGCCAGCCACAAGGCTGGAAGACCCCAGGGCAAAAGCAGCATAGCTAGGTGAACTAACCACAGACTGTAGAAGATGCCAATAGCTCTCCTGCGACCCATAGAGGACAAGTGAGATTTTGTGGGTGCCGACAGCAACGGAGCGACAAATATAAGTGATCCCACCCCTGGCCGCTGGAAAAGCCCATAACACCGTTGCAGACCCTAAGGAGAGAGCACATCTAGGTGGGCTGCAACAGTAGGCACCAGCAGCCTGAAGCCCCCCTGTGACGGCCCCCACGGCAGAGGAGGGAATCCAAAGGGCCACTGTAGCTACGAGGAGGGGCCCAGGCCTAGTTAGCAACTGCGGACAGGGTTCCTGGTTGGTGCAGTATAAACAGCTGCTCCCCCACCGCAGCAGCTGAAACAAGTGAAAGGAGCAACTAAACTCTATCTCCATGCGGAGGCACAAATCAACAACATCAAGCAATATGAAAAAATACATTAAATCTCCAGAACAGAAAGAAAGTAACAAATACACAGAAAACAATCCCAAAGAAAATGAGATATATAACCTAAATGATGATGACTTCAAAACAGCCATCATTAAAATTCCTCAATGAGTTAAGAGAGAATTCTGACCGACAACTCAACGAGTTCAGGAGCTATGTCACAAAAGAGTTTGATACGATAAAGAAGAACCAAACAGAAATATTGGAAATGAAGAACACAATAGAGGAGATTAAGAAAAATCTAGATGCTCTGAACAGTAGGGCCGATAATATGGAGGAAAGAATTAGCAATTTGGAAGATGGCAATATAGAATTGCTGCAGGCAGAGGAGGAGAGAGAAGCAAGACTAAAAAGAAATGAAGAAACTCTCCGAGAATTATCAGACACAATTAGGAGATGCAACAAAAGGATTATAGGTATACCAGAGGGAGAAGAGAAGGAGAAAGGGGCAGAAAGCCTATTCAAAGAAATAATGGCTGAGAACTTCCCAAATCTGGTGAGAGAGATGGATCTTCAGGTGACAGAAGCCAATAGATCTCCAAACTTTATCAACGCAAGAAGACCAACTCCACGGCATATAGTAGTGAAGCTAGCAAAAGTCAACGACAAGGAGAAAATACTAAGGACAGCCAGGCAAAAGAAACTAACCTACAAAGGAACCCCCATCAGGCTATCAGCAGATTTCTCAGCAGAAACTTTACAGGCTAGAAGAGAGTGGAATGATATATTCAAAAATCTGAAGGACAAAAATCTACAGCCAAGAATTCTCTACCCAGCGAAAATATCCTTCAAATATGATGGAGAAATAAAAACTTTCCCAGATAAACAAAAATTAAGGGAGTTCATTGCCACAAAACCTCCTCTTCAGGAAATCCTCAGGAAAACCCTCATTCCTGAAAAATCCAAAAAAGGAAAGGGGCTACAAAACCAAGAGCAGAGGAGATAAGTAGAAGGACAACAACAGAGAGTAGCAGCTCTACATCAGAACAGATTAAACCATGGGACAAGAAGCAAAGGAAACTGAAGAAAACCGGAAAACAAGACACAAAATGGGAGTGGTAGGCCCCCACGTCTCAATAATCACTCTAAATGTAAATGGATTGAACTCCCCAATCAAAAGACACAGAGTGGCAGGATGGATCAAAGAACAAGATCCAACAATATGCTGCCTCCAGGAAACACACCTCAGCCCCAAAGACAAACACAGACTCAGAGTGAAGGGATGGAGAACAATACTCCAAGCTAATAATGAACAAAAGAAAGCAGGTGTCGCTATACTAATATCAGACAAGGTAGATTTCAAAGCAAAACAGGTAAAGAAAGATAAAGAGGGACAGTATATAATGATAAAAGGGACTCTCCACCAAGAAGACATAACACTTATAAATATATACGCACCCAACACAGGAGCACCAAAATTTGTAAAGCAACTCTTAATAGAACTAAAAGAAGACATCAACAACAATACAATAATAGTAGGGGACCTCAACACACCATTAACACCAATGGACAGAACATCCAGACAGAAAATCAACAAGGAAATAATAGAATTAAATGAAAAATTAGACCAGATGGACTTAATAGATATATATAGAACACTTCATCCAAAAACAGCAGGTTACACATTCTTCTCAAGTGCACATGGAACATTCTCAAGGATTGACCATATTTTGGGAACCAAAGCAAACATCAATAAATACAAGAGAGTTGAAATAATATCAAGCATCTTTTCTGATCACAATGCTATTAAACTAGAAATCAACTACAAGAAAAAAGCAGAGAAAGGTGCAAAAATGTGGAGACTAAACAACACGCTTCTCAACAAACAATGGATCATTGAAGAAATTAAAGAAGAAATCAAATTTTATCTGGAGACTAATGAAAATGGGAACACGACATACCAAACCATTTGGGATGCAGCAAAAGCAGTCCTAAGAGGGAAATTCATCGCAATACAGGCTCACCTCACTAAACAAGAAAAAGCTCACATAAGCAACCTCAAACGACACCTAACAGAACTAGCAAAAGAAGAACAAACAAAGCCCAGAGTCAGTAGAAGGAGGGAAATAATAAAAATAAGAGCAGAAATAAACGATATTGAAACAAAAAAGACAATAGAAAGGATCAATGAAACAAAGAGTTGGTTCTTCTAAAGAATTAACAAAATTGACAAACCCCTAGCCAGACTCACCAAGAAAAGAAGAGAGAAATCGCAAATTAATAAAATTAGGAATGACAGAGGAGAAATCACAACAGATACCAATGAAATACAAGAGATCATAAGAGAATACTATGAAAAACTATATGCCAACAAATTGAACAACCTGGAAGAAATGGACAAATTCCTAGACTCCTACAATCTCCCCAAACTGAATCAGGAAGAAATGGAGAATCTGAATAGGCCAATCACAAGTAAGGAAATAGAAACGGTAATCAAAAACCTCCCCAAAAATAAGAGTCCAGGACCAGACGGCTTCTCTGGAGAATTCTACCAAACATTCAAAGAAGACTTAATACCTATTCTCCTCAAACTGTTCCAGAAAATTGAGAAAGATGGAGAACTCCCTAACACATTCTATGAAGCCAACATCACTCTGATCCCCAAACCTGACAAGGACAACACAAAGAAGGAGAACTACAGGCCGATATCACTGATGAACATAGATGCAAAAATCCTCAACAAAATTTTGGCAAACCGAATACAGCAATACATCAAAAAGATTATACACCATGATCAAGTGGGATTTATACCAGGGACACAGGGATGGTTCAACATCCGCAAGTCAATCAACGTGATACACTACATCAACAAAATGAAAAACAAAAACCACATGATCATCTCAATAGATGCAGAGAAAGTATTCGACAAGATCCAACACCCATTTATGATAAAAACCCTCAGTAAAATGGGTATAGAAGGAAAGTACCTCAACATAATAAAGGTCATATATGATAGACCCACAGCCAACATCATACTCAATGGACAAAAGCTGAAAGCCATCCCTCTGAGGACAGGAACAAGACAAGGGTGCCCACTTTCACCACTCCTATTCAACATAGTACTGGAGGTGCTGGCCAGAGCAATTCAGCAGGAAAAAGAAATAAAAGGAATCCAAATAGGTAACGAAGAAGTAAAACTCTCGTTGTTTGCAGACATGATCTTATATATAGAAAACCCCAAAGAATCCACAGAAAAACTATTAGAAATAATCAACAACTACAGCAAAGTAGCAGGGTATAAAATTAACGTGCATAAATCAGTAGCATTTCTATACACTAACAATGAACTAACAGAAAAAGAACTCAAGAACTCAATCCCATTCACAATCGCAACGAAAAGAATAAAATACCTTGGGATAAACTTAACCAAGGAAGTGAAGGATCTATACAATGAAAACTACAAGACTTTCTTGAAAGAAATTGACGATGACATAAAGAGATGGAAAGACATTCCTTGCACGTGGATTGGAAGAATAAACATAGTTAAAATGTCCATACTACCTAAAGCAATATACAGATTCAATGCTATCCCAATCAGAATCCCAAGAACATTCTTCACAGAAATTGAACAAACAATCCTAAAATTCATATGGGGCAACAAAAGACCGCGAATTGCTAAAGCAATCCTGAGCAAGAAAAACAAAGCCGGTGGAATCACAATCCCCGATTTCAAAACATACTACAAAGCTACAGTGATCAAAACAGC
The DNA here is from genome assembly GCF_041296235.1 of Equus asinus. Lineage (NCBI taxonomy): Eukaryota > Metazoa > Chordata > Mammalia > Perissodactyla > Equidae > Equus > Equus asinus. The sequence continues at coordinate 74,656,866 of NC_091800.1, forward strand.
ATGGTACTGGTACAAAAGCAGGTCCACAGATCAATGGAACAGAATTGAAAGCCCAGAGATAAAACCACACATCTATGGACAGCTAATCTTCGACAAAGGAGCAGAGGGCCTACAATGGAGAAAAGAAAGTCTCTTCAACAAATGGTGCTGGGAAAACTGATAGCTACATGCAAAAGATTGAAAATTGACCATTCTTTTTCACCACACACCAAAATAAACTCAAAGTGGATCAAAGACCTAAAGATTAGGCCTGAGACAATAAGTCTTTTGGAAGAGAATATAGGCAGTACACTCCTTGACATCAGTTTCAAAAGAATCTTTTCGGACACTGTAACTCCTCAGTTGAGGGAAACAATAGAAAGAATAAACAAATGGGACTTCATCAGACTAAAGAGCTTCTTCAAGGCAAGGGAAAACAGGATTGAAACAAAAAAACAGCTCACTAATTGGGAAAAAATATTTACAAGCCACTTATCCGACAAAGAGTTAATCTCCATAATATACAAAGAACTCACACTGCTTAACAACAAAAAAACAAACAACCCGATCAAAAAATGGGCAGAGGACATGAACAGACATTTCTCAAAAGAAGATATGAATATGGCCAATAGACACATGAAAAGATGTTCATCATCGCTAATCATCAGGGAAATGCAAATCAAAACTACACTAAGATATCACCTTACACCCGTTAGATTGGCAAAAACGTCCAAAACCAAGAGCGACAAATGTTGGAGAGGTTGTGGAGAAAAAGGAACCCTCATACACTGTTGGTGGGAATGCAAACTGATACAGCCACTATGGAAAACAGTATGGAGATTTCTCAAAAAGTTAAAAATAGAAATACCCTATGACCCAGCCATCCCATTACTGGGTATCTATCCTAAGAACCTGATATCAGAAATCTCAAGAGTCCGTTGCACCCCTATGTTCATCGCAGCATTATTTACAATAGCCAAGACGTGAAACCAGCCTACATGCCCAGAAACTGATGATTGGATAAAGAAGATGTGGTATATATACACAATGGAATACTGCTCAGCCATAAAAAAAGACGAAATCGGCCCATTCACAACAACATGGATGGACCTCAAGGGTATTATGTTAAGCGAAATAAGCCAGTCAGAGAAAGACGAACTCTATATGACTCCACTCATAGGTGGAAATTAGCATATTGATAAGGAGATCTGATCGGTGGTTACCAGGGAAAAGGGGGGGTGGGGGGAGGGCACAGAGGGGGAAGTGGTGTACCCACAACATGACTAACAAAAATGTACAACTGAAATCTCACAAGGTTGTAATCTATCATAACATTAATAAAAAAAAAAAAAAAAGAGAGAAGAAGAAAACGAGATGTCAGTGAATGGGGAGGTCCAAACGAGGCTGAAGAATGGTCTCAGTGGGAGAAAATAAACAGGAAAGCTAGAGGGAGAGTAGACTGTGGTCAGAAAACAAAACATTTTAATTCCTTTACTGACAAGTAATATTCCATTGTATGGACATATCACATTTTAGTGATCTATTTATCAGTTGATGGACATTTGGCTGTTTCCATTTTTTGACTATTATGAATAATGCTGCTATACAAATTCACATACAAGTTGTGTATAGATATGTGTTTTCAATTTTCTTGGATAAATAAGGCTTTCACTGGGAGTGCAATTGTTGAGTTATACAGTAACTCTTGGTTTAATGTTTTAAAGAACTGCCAAACTGTTTTCAAAGTTTCTGCATCATTTTACAATTCCACCAGCAAGGTATGAGAGTTCCAATTTCTCCACAGACTTGCCAACACTTGTTTTTGTCTGAATTTTTTATTTTGGTTATTCTTGACACAGGGGTGGGGCAGGGGTAAGTGATACTTGATTGTACCATGGATTTGCATTTCCCCAATGACAAATGATATTGAGCATCTTTTCTTGTGTTTATTGGCCATTTGTACAGCTTTTTTTAGAGAACTCTATTCAACCCTTTGCCCATTTTTATTTGAGCCATTTGTCTATTTATTGTTCAGTTATAAGAGGTTTTTATATACTCTGGATAAAAGTCTCTCATCAGACATAGGATTTGTAAAAATTTTCTCCCATAATGTGAAGTGTTATTTTTATTTTTTTAATGTTGTCCTTTGAAGAAGAATATTTTTAATTTGATAAAGTTAAATTTAACTATTTCATCTTTTATCACTGTTTTTTTGCCACATCTAAGAAACCATTGCTAACCTAAGATCGTGAAGATTTGCAACTATATTTTTTTCCAAGAGTTTTATAGTTTAGGTGTATGATCTGTTTCGAGTTAATTTTTGTATATGGTGTAAGGTATGGGTCCAACTTCTTTCTTGTGCACGTGGCTATCCAGTTGTTCTAGCACCACGTGCTAAAAATACTATTCTCCCATTGAATTATCTTTGTACTCTTGTCAAACATCAATTGATCATCAATGTAAGGGTCTACTTCTGGGCTCTCAATTTTATTTTATTAATATATATGTCTATCTTTATGCCTAGTACCACAGTGCCTTAACTACTGTTGCTTTGTAGTAAGTTTTAAAATGTGGAATTGTGAGTCCTCCAACTTTGTTCTTTTTCAAGACTGTTTTGACTCTTCTGGGTCTTTTGTGTTTCCGTAGGAATTTTGAGATCAGCTTGTCAATTTCCGCACCAAAAAAAAGCAGTTGGAATTTTGATAGAGATTGCATTAAATCTGTAGATCAGTTTGTGGGGTATTGACATTTTAAGGAGGTTAAGTCTTCCAATCCATGAGCATGGGATGTCTTGCCATTTATATAGGTATTCTATAATTTATTTCAATGATGTTTTGTAGCCTTCAGTATACGAGTCTTGCACTTCTTTTGTTAAACTTATTTGTAAGTATTTTATTCTTTTAATGTTATTGTCAATGAGATTTTCTTAATTTCACCTTCAGGTGTTTTCATTGCTAACATTTATGCTATTGCAAGCGGAATTTTTTAAATTTCACCTTCAGATTTTTGTTGTATATTGAGCTTGTACCCTGCAACCTTACTGAACTTGTTTATTAGTCCTAATATTTTGTGTGTATGTGCATGAACTCCTTAGAATTTTCCATATGCTGTATCATGTCACTTGTAAATATGGATGATTTTACGTCTTCCTTTTCAATGTGGATTCCTTTTATTTCTTTTTCTTGTCTAAGTATCTAGGTTAGAGCCTCCAATACAATGCTGATTAGAAGTGACAAGAGCAGACATTCTTATCTTGCTCCTGATCTTAGGGGGAAAGCATTCAGTCTTTCATCATTAAGCATGACGTTAGGCGTAGGTTTTTTTGCAGATACCATTTATCAGGCTAAGGAAGTTCCCGTCCATTCTATTTTGTTCAGTTTTTATCATCAAAAGGTATTGTAAATTCTTTTTCTGCTTTTATTGAGGTGATCAAGTTTTTGTTCTTTATTCTAGGAATGTGATATAAGCAAATTTATTTTTTTTAATGTTAAGACAATTGTGCAATTCTAGAATAAATACTATTTGGTCATGGTGAATATTCCTTTTTATATTTTGCTGGATGGAGTTTTCTAATATTTTATTAGGAATTTTAAAATTTACATTAATAAGATTTTAAAATTTATTTTCATAAGGGATATTAATCTATAGTTTTCTTTCTTTGTGATATCTTTGGTTTTGATATCAGGGTAATACTAACCTCACAGAATGAGTTGGGAAGTACTTATTCCCTATTCTACGTCTTGGAAAAATCTTAAATACATTGTTTAGTGGAATCTTTTTAAGAAAAAATTCTCTTTTTTAAAGTTCGCCATTTACTGTTCCTTTTACTTTTCAGAGAACTAGGAGGTCAGTGCTCAGTATTATTTACTAAGTCTATTTATGGAGGCGAGTTTTGTAATTCTTATTAAGTTTTCTAGTTAACCCGATCAAATCAGTAAAGAATAACGAGATCACTTAATAAGTAGAAATAAAACTAGCTATTTTTCATTTTAATGTCACTTTCAAGAGTAGTACCTATAAATGCTTCAGAATTTAGTTTCCCCTCATTTTCTGTGTTTTTTCTCACTCTGAGTAATTGTTTATATAAGAAATAGCGTTACGGGTCAATTCTGAGTGAGAGCACAAGGTCCTCACTATGTAACATAACCAGGTTTCACTTCACTCTGAACTCAATGAAAGACTTATGGGATGAACTCTATTAGTAGATTGATTGAGATTCAGTTAATCAGTTGTCTTTCTACTCATACTAAATTTGTAAGCTTAAAGGGAGTGGCCTAGGAACCAGAATAAATAAAACTTGAAAAGTAAACCATCAATGTGTTTAATGTTCAGAGCAGGTGGTATCTTTGCTCCACTCCTCTCACCAATTCCCAAGTCAAGATTGGACTTAATGTCAGACTTTTAAATAAGAGTAACCAGTAAACCAACTCCTTAATTAACAAGAATTCACTCAGCTTGAGAAATAAAAAGAATACAAACACATACACACATATGGACATACGTATAGTACACATAAATACACACACACACATAAAATAGTATAAAATGACATACATGTATTATGATTCGATAATAGTCCAGCAGGGGAATATTTTTTCCTTTGTAAGCTTTAAGTCACAAATATTCTTCTTCTTTCAGAATATCGTGAAGATTAAATGAAGAGAAAAGGGGGTATATAAGCAAATTTCTTGTAATATAGGTCTTTGTTAATATTCTAAATAGCTAACAGGAGAGATAATTCTGATGATACTTTATACACTCATCAACTTCCAAAGGTTGCAACCATCTTGAATCCCCCAATTTTCCATTCCACACATAAAAGTCAAAAACGGCAGGTAAATTTTCCTAAATCTGTGAAAAACGTCAAATCTATGCAAAAGTTTACAAACATTTTAGCATATGGCTATCTCACTTATTAAACAACCCAACCTTTGCCTGAGTTAGTATAATCTGATTTGCTGTAGCCTTTTGGAGAAAAGAAGAGTTTAGATGTAGATGGAATTCAGGGGTGTGTGTGTGTGTGTAGTTGTGGGGGATTGTTTATGTTTGATTCAGGTTACTGGGGCATCCCCCTCAAAACTTACATTTGTTATAGGCCAAGCTATAGATATTTCTATAGAAACATCTCACAATGGTTATTATTTTGTGTCACCAAAGAGGGTGACAATCCAAGACATGCTTTTCTTTCAATAGAGAAATTAATAGAAGCAGTTGTGTTCTCTGATTATTCACTGTGCTTTATTTGGAAAACAAAGCTCTGGATTTTGATTTGTATCGCTCGACCCCAGGCACACCTAAATTTCTCTCTACCAGTTCTCTAAGGTATAACACAACTCTGCCAACTGTCTACTAGTCATCCCCAAAAGAGAAAGAAAAAGAAATTAAGGGAAAGGGAGGAAGGAAAGGAAAACGTGCCCCTCAAACAACAGCTGTGTCAATGTCTCTCCTCTTTTACCTCCTTCTTCCAGCATTTATTAAATGTTTACTATGTAAAAGCAGATGCTCCACGCATTGAGAAAAACGCTGAGAAAATTAGCCATTGCCCTGGCTCTTCGGTCTTCTTAATGGGGGATTTTTCTTTCCTTTTTTAAGGTTTGAATAACAGATGTCCTTGTTGCAAATAAAGGAAGACTGAATGAGGAGAAATTCGAAGGTGTGAACAAATTTCATCTAATGAACCATTCTACCTGAGACTCTCTCTCTTACTCCCGTGATAGAGTCCAGGTGTCCTGGGCTTTGCAAGGCTCCTGCTGTGCTGGCTCTAGTTTCTGTGAAACAGGAAGCAGTCTCGTCTCCCCACAGGGGAAGGAGCGCTCAGCCGGAGACCAGGCTCAGCGGAATGCGTTCTCTGTGCACTCTAGAAATCCATAGCTCGTCAGTGCGGAAATCAAACACGCCCGATTTATCTACAAACAATGGTGACATGATTGTCACAGCACACATGGTGACTTCACTGGCTTGGGAAATTATCCAAAAATCAACTAACAAGCACTTCAAAGAGGAGGGCAGAATAGAGCTCTTGTGTTGCCTGCCATGTGTGTCTGTCTTCAAAGTCAAGTGGCCAGATCTACTTACCACAGATGTTCTTATGTCTAAAGAGGCTGATTTGGTTAATTCATTGCTATTTTGCATAAATCAGATCTCTTTCCTTTTATAATAAGTATAACTTAGAATACAAAACTCTCTCCATCTCATCTTCATTAACTAGATTCCATATCTACAAACTACCCCCTTGCAGGTTCCCTCTAACCATGATCAGTCCTTTGTAGAATAAACCTGTAAAATGACATAAGCATTTATTCTGAGGTCCTGTAGAGCTCAGCTGATTCCTGAAACATCTGGATCCAGCAGATATAGAGTTTGGTTACAATGTGTAGTAAAAAGCCCTGGGGGATAGGAGGAAGGCAGTTAACTTAAAACATTCGTTCCTCATCCAATCTTAAGATCATTATGAATTTCTGGAAATAAAAAAAGAAGTATTCTGTATTTTAACAATTATTTTGAAAAAATAAGTGTAGAAGAAGCAACACAGAAAGCAGAAGATTTCACTACTGATCAAATTGTTACCTCACAAATATTTTATCTTACACTTGGTCTAATCAAATGAACAAAATATTTCAAAACAAATGCATGTGAGAAATGAAACAGCTTGAGCCACTATAATATCGTGTGTGTAGATTGACATGAATTGTGTCATCACAAATAACTCAGAGCTAAAGCAACATTAAACTACAAGATGTCTAATGCCCATTGTAGCTCTCATTCTATAATTTTAAAGAATCTAACCCAGAGAATAAAGCTACAGAAATATTTGACTTCAAGATTTTATAAGAGAAAAAAATGGAAATCTTTGGAATAGTTATTATTTTTTATCTCCACTCCCATCATTTGCCCATGTAGAACAATGGCCAAAATGGGAAAAGAACTAACATTTTCTTTGGGAGTCAGAAAAATTATTTAATAATAATGATGGGAAGAGGCTCTGGATTGTTCAGCTCTTGTCTTCATAGAGCTTAAGATCTTGTGTGGGAGCTTAAGATCTTTGTGTGAATAAACAAGTTAATAGATATATACAGTATGCACTCTCCTTATTAGAAGGCGAGAAAGAGGTATTATGTGTCGAGTACACAATATAATTTTCAGCAATACTAGATCAACTATGAGAGATTTCCATTCATAATACCATTATTTATTGAGCCCCCAAATCCCTAAGAAAAAACAATATACTTTAATAAAAGTAATGTATCTTTGACTATGGATATTTGTCTTCAGACAAATCTATTGGAAGCCAAGAAAAAAACTGTCCCTTGACTTTGTAAAGTCTACTGGATGGTAAAAATTAAAGTGCTAATCTAATCTATCTGCCCTGGGTTCCAGAGATCAGTGTCCTGAGGAGGACACACTGTCACATGCCTTCAAAGATGAAGCAAGGAGACTAAGTGGGGCAGTTTGTTTAGAGATAGCTCTGAACAACATCCTTGTAAAATAGCTGCAACCAACCAATCAGTCTTCAACAAGAAGGGCTGCCAAGGCACAGGGGAGGGCAGTTAGCCAGGGAAGGTCACGAGGCAATGAGAGAGGGATGAAAGGAACGTATTCAGGGGAAAGATTATCATAAACTTTGTGGTTCCAGACCAGAAAGCGTCCTCAAGATAGTTTCTGATCCTTTTCTTTGCAAAATCTTGAACAGTAAGAGTCCATTTCAAGAGAGCTCAGGAATCCAACTTCACTGTGTCTTTGGTTGATCCCTATCTTGCCAGCATCACAAGTCAACCTGAGTCCTGGACAGGGACTTTGGGGAATCCTGGAGGAAAGGTGACCACAGTGGAAGCAGATACAAAATTCGCTCCAGCCCTCTCTCCTATTCCTTTCCCCTCTTTCACAGCAACCATCTCATTTTCACTCCCATAACAATCCAGGCTCCTGAGGTTATTCTCAATTGAAAATATAAGTGAACACTCAGTGTGAATGTCAATGGGATCGCATTGCAATTCTGGTATTACAGGGGAAAATTAAGATCCACATTACATGGAAATGCACTAGACATTACTATCTCCATGTGAAGCAGGACTTCAGCACAGGGGGTTTGGCAACAGCTTTATAACATAAGTCAAAATAAAATTGGTTTCCATGCCTCCCGTATAGTTACATAAACATCATAAGTAGCAAAAATGTTCATGCCTTACATTTATGGCTTCCCAAGCATTTCTGCATTGTCGTATTATGTAACCACCCACAACGAATATAAAAACTGGTTAACTTTCTTCCATTCTATATACTCGTTTACATGTTTTATAACTGGGGGCCCGACTGTGAAAAAGAACCAAGCACAGAATATTTTCTGTAGTAAAAAAAATGAAATTTAAATTGTGCTGTATAAGAATAAGGTGGATGTGGCTTACAGTTAGCAATGTGTTGCGCATCATTTATTCCTCGCAATGAGCTAGGTATCCTTATGCACTGATAATACTTGAGGCCAAAAACGCTAAGTAATTTTCCCACATTTGTATAACTAGTGATGAGATTAGAACTCAGATATGAGTTACTATGAAGCCCACACCCTCTTCACTAAAAGTTCTTCTTCTTCCTAATTTATTAATATTTTGATAAATTTTGGCACTTCCAACTCTTGTTACGAAATTAGTCATGTAAACATTCCTCCAGATGAAAGATGGAAAAAAACCTATATTTTCTTATTTGATTGAATTTTGGCTAAAATCCCAATGAAGATACAATGAAAGGATAAAATGCAAAAAAGAAAAAGTATAACAATATCAGCAGTCCTCATTTTAGACCTTTGGATAGCGCTGAGTCCATAAATGGGTCTCAAATGACTTTTAAAAATGTATCCCTTAAGACTAAAAAAGTAGATACAGCCCATTTCAAATATTTATAGCTGAGTCTATTTCTGTGAATATTTAATAAAAACATTTTTGTAAAAGAATAAAACATTAATTTAAAGAATCATCATGACAAGGTTTCTATTTACTTGTTCATCAGGGTTTTTAAAGGGTAACAATGACATTAACATAGTTTCTGTACATTTCTGAAGTTACAAATCAGTTAATTAGTTTCCTGGAAACAGAACCATGAAAATGATGGGGGGGGGGGGAGGTTGAATTCATAACATCAGTATAAAGGTTACAGGTCTGCTACTCCTGATAATCTAAATAAAACCGAAGAGTGCCTGACTCGAAAACCCCTGCTGGTCCACAGCTCCACATTCGCTTCACACCAAGCAGCAGGCAGCAAAGGACCCTGTCCACTGGAAGTTTATATTTATGATGAAATAAAAATTACTGAAACACAACTGTTTTCTGCCCTTCTTCTCCCCCCACCCACTGGATATGATTTCTGTTTGGCTTTATTCAGCCTCTGGCTTCTCCTCCCTTCCAAGGAGGGTCCTGATTTGTCTGCCTAGTTGCTGGGCTCTGTGATTGAGAATCAAAAGACATAGGAAGAAAAAGAGGACAAGAAAATGGGCAAAAGGATGAGGACTGGTAGAATTTTACAGAACAACAACAACAAAAAAAACCTTAGAGGAATGGAGAGAGAGCAGCCACAGTGTGTGAAGTCAGTCGATGGGGGAGAAAACTGATAAGATCTTAAGATATTTTGAGAAACTATGTATTTATTCCCTTCGTGGTATTTGAGAGATCCCAGTATAGATCCTGAGTTATTTTGAACAGTGCTTTGTTCACATCTGCTATGTTTCTTAACACTCAAGCCCCTCTCGGGCTGTACTGTGGGTTGCTGGTGTGTAAGTGTTGCACAAGCTAGGGGGAGCCAGGCATGGGGACAGACACCGTGCAGATGTTCTGGCTCTCTCCGGGAACATCGTTGTTCCTTAGAGTTGTTTCTTCACAGTCATATCAGGATGGCATCATACTGAGGCAGAGATCCATGAGGAAATTTCCCAAGGAAAGCCATCAGTGACCCCAGATGTGTCCTACTCATCCCCTCCTGGATGTTCATCTCTTACCAGCCAAGATTTTATTCCCTGGAAATGACCTTTACAAAATTTACCTGAGGAGGGACAGTGACTAGTGGCTCAGAGGCTAACTTTGGTAAACCTAAGGACAACATTCAAGACTTCACTTGACTCAAACTCTGTATTTGCTTTCTGGAATTTCCTCATGCTCTAGAAAAATGCTTTGCAATAAAAAATCCCTGAATACTCTACTCATAGACTTTACAAGTTGGAATTTCCATGAAAATACATGATAGTTTTCATCGTATCTTCATGATCATTGTTACTTTTTCACTGCATTTCAAGTATACTCTGATTTACAGAACATTTTGAGCCATATCTGACTGTAACTAACCACGCAAAACCACAAAGTGTGCCAAATAGGAGCCAGGTCACATAACACAACACAAATGAAATCAAATAGTTCTATGAAAGGATCAACATGAGGAAGTGACTGGATAGTGGGGCAATCAACATGAAAAGGTTTAGGTTGGACCAAATCCTGGGAGAAAAAGGAGTATTCTATATTTTAACAGAATACTCAGTTTAACAGAACCATCCAAATTAATATTTCAGTCTATAGACACACACACACACTCATGCACACATAGAGAGAGCCACCATAAAACTCAAAATAGACTTAAAGGGCTTACGCACTTAGGCTTGTCACCTCAGCATTACCTTCTCTTGATTTATAAAGCCCCTTTCAGGACAAGATCTAAGCTACCCAAGCTGAAATAGATGCTTAAGAAAAGGGAGGAGAGCCTGGCACCTGGGCTGTATTCGGATGCAATGTCTATTCAGTAAGAACTCTCACTGGTTCTAAAACATTTATATTCATTTTAAAGCTTATATGCAAAGAACCATTTGGTTTCAGCTAAATGCAAACATTTAAACAATTTTGCAGTTGTAAGTCAATGCACTTGAAACCAACACTTCCTATCAGCTCTGCTCAGCGGTGTGGAGATGTACAATCCTGGGAGGTGGAGCCCATATACTGCAGGGTGTCAGCATGCTGTCTGCCTGAAAAGCACAATGCTGCATCTCAGAACAAACCTGAGGTCTTACATCAGAGAAAAATGCAAGCTTTGTTACTGCTGTGATTTCAACAGCTGTGCCTCCCTTCTTTCTAGGATCGATGCACCCTTTTATCTCACAGCAGGAAAGATGATCGTGCAATGTGGCAGCAGATACAAAAGCAGAGAATGTTAATACAGAGGCGACAACTCAATTTCCCTAGAGAACGTCCCCTCCAGGAGTCCAGGACTCTAGGATCCAACAGAATGAGATAGAGCTGGCTCAAGCGAGCGTGACAAGTCATCGAATTACAAGTCAGCTGGAACCTCTGATGAAGTCACAGTGTTTTCTGGTTGCTGAGGAGAGACGGATCAATGAGAACACTCTTAAGAGTTAGAAGCATAGCTACAAGGCTGGTGATTTGTACGGAGGACTCCTTAACAATGCTGGCTGTTCAGGGAATCAGAGGATGGCAGTGGCAGCATTAGTCACTGCATCTAGACTTTGTCTCCATGAAATAAGGAAAACATCCTTCCTCCTGTTTACCCCCTGACCAGGGCCGGAATGAGGATGAGGTAAGTGAGGCACCAGCCTTGGGCACAGAGTTTAAGGGAGAGCTGAAAATCTCAGAATCAAGATGATATTCCAATACAATATTTTTAAAACAGAAATTAATGCAAAAATATCCATGGCAAACAAAATATCACATTTTTAATTAAAATAGAATACGACCCTTCTTTTGCACCATTCAGCTCACCTATCTCATCTGAGTCCTGGTCCTGCTCTTCAGAGAGCTGCTGAGAGCATTCAATGATGGGCATGCCAGCAAGCACTACAGAGAAAGCACACTATTATCCCTGAACACCTACCAGGGTCCATGCAGGAACCGACTAGGCTCTTCATAAACAGTGTCCCATTTAATCTGTGAAAACTTTTGAGGTCACCCTTATTGTTCCATGTTACAGATGATGGAACTAAGGTTCTAATAAGTCAAGTATCTGGGCCAGGATTTGAACCTGGGTGTCTAACTCCATCTCCTGTGCTCTTTCCACGTCATCATGCTATTATCCTCTAATAATGAAATGTGCTGGAACTTGTTCGATTCATTTTAAAGACTTGAAATAATATAGAAGGGCCAGGTGGGGATCTCTGATTCCTGAGTCAATAGTTAAACAACTGAGTACCCCCAGAAGAGCCCTATATCCCAGTATATGAGACTGTTAGAAAAATCTCTGTCAGAGTTAAGGTTCTAAGGAGACCCAAGAGAGAAATCTGAGCTGGGTCCAAGAAGAGAAGGTAGAGGAGAATGTGTGATTCCTTTTTTGTGTTTTTTTACTTATATTTTTTTTCTTTTGCAGAAATGTGTCTGGATGACTATTGGTTCAAAGAAACCAGGTAGCTTTATTTAAATGTGAAACTACCAGGAAGAGTCTCTCATCTCTGTCCCTTCTGTCCTATCCTGAAATGCTTTCCAACAAAGATCAGCAATTTCCCATCCAGTTTACTGGACTAGTTATTGGATTCTGGACTGTATGTGTCTGAAGAGGCCCACGCGGCCCTGTAATGGACATGAGCACTGCTACCCAAAAGGCTGCCAAGCTGATCCCCATGTTCCAAGCACCACTGTGCCAAGCCCACTGGCTGACCTGGGACAGTCAGTAAATCAAATAGCCACCTCTGGGTCTGCGCCTAACATTTTCACACGCATGGCATGGAGCTAATTCTCAGTCTCATGGAGAAAGAAGCTTGATTTTTGTAATAACATCTTAACATTTTTTAGCACTTTATAATTATTTAAGTTCTTTCACTCCTATATTTTTCTGTTGAGTCAGAGAATGAATATTTCGCTCCCCACCTATGCACTAGATGATAAGGCAGGTGCTCTACACGTGGAAATTGGCAACATCTGACCTGAGAGTCGCCAATGGTCCTTCTAGCTCTAAAGTTCTGTGTCTATATTTCTGGGAAGACATACTAAAGTCAAAGTTAGCAGAAGCAAAAATTGGAGCACATAAAGGGGAGATAAATCAGAAAGAATGGCCTAGGGGTGAGAAGATCGAGTTCAGAGAAATCACCTCATATGTCATAAATTAAGGGCAGAAAGGTTAGTTTTTAACAGGAGCAGAAGAGTTACAGCTGCTAGGCTGGAGTGGGGGTGGGGTGGGGGTTAGGAAAACAGAGGGAGAGAGACTATTCTAGATACTACAGACACAAGAAATGTGTTTTAACAAGCCCTTCAGATGACTCTGATGCTCACTAAAATTTGAAAACCACTGGGATAGAGCATAATGCCAATGCCTTTTTAAAAGAAATTTCCATTAAATTCCTGTGTCAACACCAAAACGACTAGTGGGAAATCAGAGAGCTCTAAGAAAACGTAGGAATGGGATGAGAGTTCTTGGGAACGGGGATGTGGCAGCCGGTCTGCATTTCACAGACGTCCCCAGGAATGTGGTGAGAATGATACCCTCCTGCTTTTAGTTATGGATGATCAGATGCAGAACTATTGATCGGTCCCAAGACTGAGACGCTGTAACCAAAAGGAGGGACAAAGTTTACCTCTAACTCCTGGAGGCCAAGCTTGAAGAGGGAGGAAGGGCACAGTTCAGGCTTAGTGTGTGCTGACTGTGGTGCGGAGCAGCAATTTGGGAAACAACATCCTGTGATGCTACGAGTGGCACTGTCAGAGGCTATATTATAACTTACACAATTTATCACAAATTCCTGGAGAGAGGAGACAGCAGGAAATTAGAAGTTTGGATCAAAGAGAGGAAAGAAAAGGAGAACAAAAATATGTTCTTATGATTCCATACTGAGCAACAACAAGTACAAAAACACATCATGCCCTGGATCAAAGTTACAAACTTCTACATTCAGCTTCTGAGAAATGCAGAATTTTATGTCACAAACACATTTAAGGGCAACGAAGAATATTAACTTAGAAAAAGGAAAAAGAATGCTGTTTGCTCTTATATTTTAATAATCTTGGAAAGAGGAGACTGAGGAAGAAAAGGAGATATCCTTCTTTCTTAACAACCACAAAATCTGAAAGTGGCCACAGCAAAATACACAGAACAGCAAATTTCCAGAAAAGCCTACTGTCTGAATTCTCCACAGTCTTCCCTCACTCTGAAGAATGACAGTGTTGATCGGGCAGCATTTTGGAAAAACCATCTCTTGGCTCATTACGAGTTTGTTGGTTATTAATTATTGTTGAAGTATGTCCTACAGTCTTACTTTATTGTACTTATTTCCTGTTTTTACTGTAACAAATTACCACAAATTTAGTGGCTTAAAGTAACACGAATTTATTATCTCACAGTTCTGTGTGCCTGAAGCCTGACGCACGTCTCACTGGGCTGAAATCACACCGCCAGCAGTGCCGTATTGCTTTCTGGAGGCTCAAGGACAGAGTTTGCTTCCTCGCCCTTCCACCCTCTTGTGGTTGTCTGCATTTTTTTGGCTCATGCCTCCTTTCCCCATCTTCAAAGCCAGAAACATTGCAGCTCTCCGTGCCTTTCTTCCCAAGTCACACTTCCCACTCTGACCACAGGCTGGAAAGGTTGTCACTGTAAGGACCCATGTGCTTGGACTGAGCCCCCTGGATAATCCAGGATAATCTCTCTATATCAAAGCCCTTAACTTAATTACATCTACAAAACCCTTTTTGCCATGGGAGGCAACGTATTCACAGGTTCACAGGCTCCAGGGATCAGGACATGGATATCTTTGCAGGTCAAAGGGGCACATTATTCAACCGACCACATAGATCTGCTATTTATTCACAGCAGATGAAACATTTAGTTAAACGTTATTTGTAATATGAGTAAAATGCTTTAAAAGCCCATCCCAAAATCTTTAAAATTGTAACTTCCAAAAGAATTCTGTCTTGAAATTAAAAATGAGAAGCGTGAAGAGAGAGTATTCATCAAGGAAGAGGAGAAAATAGGGAATGGGGGAAAGATCACAGTAACTACCACAATTACTAATGCTGAGCAAGTGCCTCGTGTGCCAGATTCTCTGCTGGTCAAAGTCAGCAGTTTGGCAAACTGATTTAGAATAAAGTGGCTACAGAAAAATGGCTACAGAAAAATTAACTAAAGAAAATAAGTTGCACATCAACCACATTACAAACTGATACTCAAACTAACTGAGCCTAGTGATGCGTTCATGTCCCAGGGCTTGAGTCATAGAACTGTTCATCCACTGAAAAGCAAGTCACTCCCTAACTGCTGTAAAGATCTCTTCTTTTCTATCAAACATTTACTTCTTCCATATTATACCTCCAGTATAAACAAGCAAACAAGCAATGAAGGAAAGATAATGTGAATGAGGCAGAAATAGGAGTAAAAATGATTTTCTGAACCAGTCTAAGAAGAGCGATGCGCAGAAGGACATAGTTTAGAGTTAGACAGATGACTGAGGAGCCAATTCAAAACTTCTAGGCTGGGGATCCATGGTACACCTTCATTGTTTTGCAAGAAATGCTGTATTATTCAAGTTCACAAATGCCCATATTGAACTCTATGCTCATAAATTCATTCTAAAGCCAAACACCAATGAGTTTGGGCCAATTATTATTGAAAGTTGCCTAACTTCTTTTATTTCAAAATGGAAAAGGAAAAATATTACTGAGTCTAACAGTTTGTTTAAGAATATCTGTTATTAGTAAGCACAGCCATTTCAAGAAGTCATTAAGTTGATCTACATGAGAATTACACATACAAAAGTAGTGCAGATTGACTGGAGGGCAATATGAAGGGCCTTTGCCAACGAGCAGTTGAGAACGATTATGTTAGCCATTTTTCCTAACTCTAATTTCCAGGATGTTGCAAGTTCCTGATTATTACAATGTGAACCATAAATTTCCATTTCATTCATCACGGATAACTTGTGTTCAACAAATTTATTGAGTAGGGACTTGGAGTGTTCCCAAGCATGCAAGTGATTTTGTCTTAATTTGATTTATTCTTTACCCTATTAATCCCCGGTTGACCATGTCTGGTATGTGCATTAATTTTGTACTCTGTCTGGGAGGGAGTGAAAGACGAGCAGATCCACAGGCCTTTTAATATCATTTATAAAGCAAAGGCAACATACTTTAACCCAGGGTGAAATTTTTGATGTTATATCTCCAAAGGATTAAGTGAAATGTACATTTTATCGTAATTTTATTATTTAATACTTATTCTTTTTTTCCCTCCCATTGGAGATTTGCCTTGAGCTAACATCTGCTGCCCATCTTCCTCTTTTTTCTTCTTTTCCTTCCCAAAGCCCCAGTACGCAGTTGTATATTCTAGTTGTAAGTCTTAATATGTATTCTTAAGAAATGAAGTGATTTTCTAAAATATTACATTAGAAGAAGTCTGATTATAATGTCTTTATAAACACTGCTTTAAATTTGCAAGTCATTTCTCCTTCCATCAATGTAATGTATTTTACATGGAATGTTCAGGTGAACCTATTCGTGTTCATGTAAACACTTTCACCCTGGTATGTATAGCATTAAACAAGCAAACAAGGCTAGACTAAATAACTATCCTTGCCCAAGAGTGATCACCAGAGCAGCAGCAGCAGCTTCACTTGGCAGATGTGAGAGTGCAAGTTTCCGGCCCTAAGGCAGCCCTGTTGAGTCAGTGATCCCCAAGGGTGACACCTGTTACTTCATTAATGCATTCATCCTTTCAGGACTAACTTATCTTTTTCTGGCAGTATTAGGGTGAATGAGTGGCCCTTGAACTTGCAGGAACATCAGAGTCACCTGGAGGTTTTGTCCAAACACGGACTGCAGGGCCCCACCCCAGAGCTCCTGATTAGGCAGGGAGCTCTGTCTCAAGCAGGCTCTGTGTGTACGGCGAGTGACCAGCCTCTCTCTTCTAGATCCTTCTCCCTCTTCTCACTGAGGAACCAGAAGCCTCATGTCATTTACTGTTGTCATCACTGTGGTGTTAGAAGCTGCTCCTGCACTTCAGACCTGGCGTCACTGCTTGGCCATGTGTGCCTGCAGAGTTTTTAAGCCCAAAGGCAGAAACCATAAGAACATGAGGTTACCAACCTTTTCTACCTCCTTCTGTAATGAAAAGGATTCGGGCCATAGGAAAGCTTCCTTCCAGTGTGGCCAAAATTCCCTGAATGTGGCCTGGTGAGAAGTAACGTCCTTGGAGGTGACCTGTTTCCATGAAGCAACTTGCATAATTAAAAAGTTTGTGCACAGCAGGAAAAACTCACACCAGGAAAAACTCAAAAACAGCCAGCATGCATTAGGGGAGCTACCATGGGTAGAAGGACAGAACCAAAAAGAGCTATTTTTCTCAGAAGAGTAAGTTTACCAGAACTGCCTGGAGCTTATGATAAACAGTTCGATGTAAAGAATCATTTGTCCCCACACTGCCACTCTACACTTGGAGCAACACACCCAAATAAGGAGTTGTTTCAGTGCACGAAGCCAAGCCTGTCCCCAGCTAGGCATCAATCTAGGTTTCCAGGCTCAGGGCTGAGGTGGCTGAGTTCAGATTTGGGATCCTGAGTTCCGGGTGCAGCAGAGGAGGGGAGGCCAAACCCAGCATCTAACCTGGCTCAAGCCCTGGTCACTAGAGAGTGTATTCAAACTCTCCCCTAAAAGCATACTTTAATGTGTGTGTTACTAGGATTGGGATCCATAGATCAAAGCAGCCAGACAGGAAGCAGTGATTGGCGAGAGATAGGGAGCCAGCTAAAGAGGGGTGATAGACTGCGAATTCCGTAGACACTGGAGGCAGGCAGAGGTAGAGTGAATCTGGAAAACAAATCTAGCCTAAAACTCTGCAGAAGAGATTTGTAGACACAATGGAGACCCCAGGAGCTCATGAGCCGCCTCTGCCAAGGCCAGAATGACAACTAACGGCAATCTGATGGAGAAGGAAACAGAAGGATGAGAATCTGTTTCCTGTTCCTAGCGGGCCATGATGCCTCACCCGCATATTTAGACGTTAAATCAAACCAACCGGAATTGTCTGTCTGTCTCCTAGCTAGTCTGTTCAAGGCCTTGTAGCTCTCACCTGAGCCTCTAGGGGAGTTTTTTCTGTCTCATAAATACTACTTCTGCTAGTACAAATACTACTGTGAGCACTGCTGGCTGACACTTGTTAAGTACTCCACGGATTACCTCCTCAAATGCCCACAGCAGTGACTTGACACGAGGCCTGCTATCTTTATGATTTAATAGACAGGGGACCCGAGACTCAGGGAAAGGACACAGACAGGTCCTTTACGTGGTAAAGTAACAAAGCTGGAACTTGAATTTGAGCCCTTCAGATGTCTAAGTCCATGACCTGACCCACACATTAGGATTATTTGCACTCTGTTCTGGTTGCTCCCATTAATTAAAAGGAAGCTTTCTGAACTACCGCTATCTTCCCTCTAGTTTTCCTGTTTCGAAAGAACTTTCTTTTCCTTTTATAAGGCAGAAAAAAAGAAACTGAATCTGTGGAGTGGTGTCTTAACCTGCGAGGAGAAAATGCTCACAGTAGGTGTGGACCTACTCAACTTGTCAGCCATGCTGTGGAGGCGGCCCTCTTCCCACAAAGTGGAGGAGGACTGGCACTGATGTTAGCTCGGAGCTAATCCTCCTCAAGCAAAAAAACCAGGAGGAATGGCAAGGGATGTGAGCTCAGGGCAAATCTTCTTCACCAAAAAAAAAAAAAAAGAGTTAGGAACAAACAACCACATTAAAGAGATAGAACAAAGACCTTAATAAACACTTCACCAAAGAGGGTATAAAGATGGCAAATAAGCACAGGAAAAAATGCTCCATATCACATGTCATCAGGGAAATGCTAACTAAAACAACAAGATACCACCACTACTGAGCAGTCCTACTAAGTGTACTACTCAGGTGGCAGATGTTGATAGTGGGGGAGGCTATGCATGTGTGGGAGCAGGGGGTACATGGGAAATCTCTGTATTGCCCTCTCAATTTTGCCATGAACCTAAAACTGCTCTAAAAAACAAAGCCTATTTTTAAAAAAGAGTTAGGTTTTATTATTATTAACAATTGTTTCTCTTATTTGAAGTACAACAGGAAATTTGAAAGAGAATGCAGAGCAATCACTTCTTCAGTGTGCAGGGCTGTCCTCCACTTTAAAAGACAGTTTGAGAGAGAGGGGTCCTGAAACCTGCTAAAGGCCAGAAGTGCTTTCTCCTCTTCCTCTACAAGTGTCCAGATGTCCCCGGGGGTTGGTAGTGCCCCCATAGGGAATCACCAACCTAAGGAAAGCTCCTTCAGACTCTCGCTCTCTGCGTGATTTCCTAACGTTTCATCAGCATCCACAGTGCAAGTCTCCAATTTCCTTCTCATTTCTTCTAAAGATCTACTACTTTAGGGTGCTCATCTTAACACCCTGAGAGGCCAACGGAAGCTCAACTGGGGACACCTCATGCAACAAAATTTATGAAAACAGATAAACATACCCAAGAAGAGAAACTGTATCTTCATGAGTCATGTCTTTTTGCATAAAATATTTTTCTAAAACACAGAATCAATTTTTGCATATGAGTTCTGGTTCACACACTACCTAGCACAGGGTAGGAGCTCTATACGTCAAATAAAAGAGGATGATAAGTTAGTTCACGTCGGCATGACAGCTAACATGAAGGAAAATAAAAATATGGTACCACTTAGGAAAACAGGAGCCTCCAGGCGTGACACCACACTGTGAAATGTCTGCTAATTCCTCTCATTGCTAACGGATGAGCACGATGTGCTCATCTCTTTCTCACTTGTTAGTCACTGCAGTCCAGCTCGGTGAATTTAGAAGGTCAAAATTATTGTTCCTTTGTGACCTTGTCTATTCTTATACTTAATAATAACTGTCAGAGTCATGTTTCCTAGTAAGAACTCTCCATCCTCTAGAATAAATTCCAACAGGATAAGCCTTTTTGTCATTTCTATCCAGTCACGGATCCCAGACTCTAGAAGGGAGCTATAATGGATGCCAAAAAATAAAAAGTTTGGAATGAATGAATGAGTGAACAAATGAATACTGTGTCCGATATGTGTGAAGTAACACGATAAACAAAAAGGTAAAAAGAACTCCCTGCCCTCATGGAATGCTCAGTCAACTGGGGAGATAGACTCGCGATGTTAGGGATGGTGAGCCAACACAGGTTTGCGTGTGTTCCTAGGATACTATAAAAGCAGAGAACTAATATTTCCTGTGGTCAAGAGACACTTGATCAAATTTATTCGGAATAAAGCAGAGTGTCTTACCCTGAGCACCACTGACATTTGGGGCTAGACAATTCTTTATTGCAGGGGCTGTTTGTGTAGTATAGAATGTTTAGTGTCATCCTTCATCTCTACCCAGTAGATGCCAGTAGCAAACCTCCAGTTGCGACAACCAAAAATGTCTGGAGACAAATATTCCCCCAGAAGAAAAACACTGGTCTAAAGAATCTGAGTTTACCAGATTCTTTACGCAGGAAAGGAAGAGGAGAAAATCATGAGCTTCTGGATGACAGAGTCTGGACTGCATTTATCTTTGCATTCTAGCAAACAGCTTTGCATTGATAATCAAAGAAATAACAAATGCCTTATATTTATATTGCTCTTATAGTGTATGAAGTCCATTCATGCACATGTGATCCTTACAATAAATCTCTGGGAAAATAAGATTGATATTTACTTCTTCCTTTATAAAATGAAAGCACAATCGAGATAAGTAAAATGAGATGCCCAAGGGCAATCTTAGATTTTAATGGTCTTTGTTCTTTTCAAGACTTTCCTTCAATATTCATTGCATTTTGAGCCACTCTAACCACTCAGATTACTTATTATTCCAGTGTGTACCTGGTTGCATTAAATCACAATTGTTTAATAACTTTCAACCAACAGATTTCTTCTATACCACAATGTCCTCTCTATGCCAGACACTTTGCTAATGCTGTAGCTAAAACTCCAAGCAACAGGTTTCTTTTTAGCATAGCAAATACTTAATACTGTGTTGAAACTGGGGCATTTTTCCCTTAAAGGAATAAAATTGTGAAGTAAAGAAGAAGGTCTTATAACTCTAAAATCAGATTTGGGGGAGAAATTTAAAAAGAGAAGAAGAAATTCAGTTTGGCTCATGAAAACTGAGATACTCCTCAAATAAGGCCAGAGAAGTGCAAAGCAGGATAAAAACAACTATGTGCCAAAAGAGTGACCCATATGAGAAATGTGAAGCTTGAGGAGGAGCTGGGAAACCTGGCTTCTCCCTCCAGCTGTTCCACTATTTAAGTTGGTGATCTCGGGCAAGTCATTTAACTTTGTGGAGTCTCGCTTCAGATAATCTCAGACTCTAGAGATAGCCTAACTGACATGGATTTGGAATGTCCATGCAGTTTCCACATGCTACCTAGCTGTTAGGCTACTCTCTCTGCTGCTGCATTGTCCTTGTACACGCAGGGCCATCAGAAGGATCTCCAAGCGCACAGAGTCAAGTTCTGTCAAGCTTTGGCTCTGGGATGCTATGAGTGGATTGCAGAGAAATGACACTGTAATGTAAAAGCCTAAATTCAAGGCAGCGTGGCTCCAGCCAGCTGTGCTAACTGCTCCTGAAACCTATGTGGACAGGGGATCCCTCCAGAACAACTGTGCTTCCCCTGCCGAGTCCCACCTGGGGTCACCATCAGGAGGGCCAACTGATAGCCCTTGTGACTCCACAGGGAGCTGCAGGTGAAGGCACTTTCTAATTGGATTCTCCACCTACACAGGCACTCTCCTCTTCCTGGCAGATCTGCCCTAATTGCTAATTATCCGAGAGAAGATTCCCCTCTTTGTGCTCCTCCCCGCAACTGGAAAGAGAGATTGAAACTATGAAAGCTGCTTTTATCAAATAAATTATAAGAATGCTCTATTTGGGGGAAGAAGGAAGTGTTTTAATAAATTAATAGTAGTCCACAAAAACCTGTGTTACATGTTCACTGTGGAGTGACAATTGTTTTTTAAATCATTGATCCTGTTGAGAAAAGGATGAAAGCGAAGACTCCTCTTCCTTAAAAAAAATTGTATATGCACCAAATTTTGTGTCACTTTCAGGTGACACAGGTACACTCCAAAGCATTGAATTAAACCTAGTTCCAAAAGGGCTGCCTTAGAGTGACTACAACACTAATTATTTCCAAACTCGTGATCCCTCAAAGCTATTTTCTTGTTGCAGGAGGCACATTTAGGAGGAGAACGTAACCTCAGATTACTCTCTATCATTCAAGAAGAGGAAAGAAATACATTGTTAGTCTCCTACAGCTCCTCCACACCAACTTCCAGACACATTGTTTGACCA
This sequence comes from Equus asinus, assembly GCF_041296235.1. Lineage (NCBI taxonomy): Eukaryota > Metazoa > Chordata > Mammalia > Perissodactyla > Equidae > Equus > Equus asinus. Next base: position 74,679,132 of record NC_091800.1, read on the forward strand.
GATAGCTTCAGTTTAATGAAAGTACTGATGAAACATGTCAAGCAAAATATTTCAGATCTACTGGAGAAATGCTGGTGCGCTCTGACTGCCCACTGTGGCCTGTAAATAAGGAGATCTTCCTATTATCATGCTTGCATAGGACTAGAACAGCAACAGTGACAAAAATATGTGGCTGCAACCTCACTGACATCCCACATCCATGTCAGTGAAACTGTCCATGGAGTCTGAGGTTATTTGTTGGCTTTTGCTCATCTGATAATCTTGATGTTCACTGTGAGTAGTTACGATGTATACTGGGGCGTGAAGTTCCGAGAAGCATCTCAGATGCACCTAGGTGAGCACATAGGTAGGCTGAGAATGTCACATCAGCTAAATGTACATCCTTTAGGAATGATTCGAGGGAAAACTTCTGTGCGGATGAAAGAAAAGCTGTAACACAGACCTAAATATATGTAAATACACACGGAAGTTTCAATGCTCACAGGAGGCCTGACACGGGAATGCTTTATCTCTTCCACAAACATCAAGTTTTTAGAATTTCATAGAGAATGATGAAAATGTGCAAAATGGCACAAAAGGCTGAGAGAGGACTCCGTTAAGACATGAGGAAACCATGAGCACAACTCATTTTTCTGGTGTTGATTACTATGCAGCACTGTGATATCTATCAAGAAATTTTCTTGACAAGCGAGAAAAGAATAGAAAGGAGCCGGCAGGGTAATGGGAATGTAGAACATGTTATGTCATTCATAGGGACCCCCTAAAAGGAAGAACCACAGATTTTATGTATCTAATTGGAAACCATAGCGATCCCTGGTACAACTGAGAGAAGTGCAATGCGTCTCTCTCTTCCCCCTTGAATCTGATGGTATGTTTTAAATTGAGGAAATAAATTGCATGATTCAAGCATCTTAATTTGGTCTGAAAACCTTTGCTCCTCAAACTTTAGGATAACCTGGTAGCTACGTGAAGGCTACCGTAGCATGAAGATAGTCATTCATGCAGAGGGTCCAGAGTCCAACAATCACGTTGACTAAGGGCGATAAAAGCTGAACACCCAGGATCCTCTCTAACGTGTCCTCACAGGAGTGATCACTTAGTAATCACTAAGTAACCAGTCTTTTCCCTGCCCACCAAGGATCTCTGTCGATGTCAAGGTTCACCACCTCCTCTCCACCCACGAGGAAAAAAAGACGCCTTTTATCCTTGCCTCAATCAAGACACCCTGATCGTCCAGTTCCCCAACCCCCAACTCCTTCTTTCAAAGCCTCTCTCTAGTCTCTAGCTGATTTCTGGAAAGATAGTCAGAATAAAATTAGTAAAATGAAAAATGATACATCATTATAATAGAATTATAAACACGAATGGATTGTGTTTAGCTGTACCCATGAACAAATATTAACACTAAAATTTGTGCATAATGACTAGGAAAAATTAATGCACATTGCCAGGAAATATTTTTGAGTTTTATTAATATAAAGAGCACCAATATAACAGCTCTCACAAGTTATTACTATTTTATAAGAACATGAATTAAATATGAAGAACTGCAAAGAGCAGGATTATGCTAATGCAGTGAATATTAAAATTGAACACAGATGCTCAGGCTCAGATTTGGGGTCTTGGCTATGCAGCCTTGTTTGACAATTTAACTACTGTTGTGTTACTACCATTTTGCTCTCCTTGGTCCTCCTTCAATGGTACACTTAACAAATTGCAAGTACTGCCTTTGATATCCAATAAAAGGTAGAATATCCTGAAAAGGTTTATTAAAATTACTTTATCTCATCTTCAGACAACTGTTGAAAAGCACAAGATTATGCTGTTAGACTGAAAGCTTTAATTTCTTTTCTACCATCTGCAAGTGAGGATTTAAAAAAAATGTAAATGAGTGGATTTGCTGGACTAACAGCATGATTTCCACATCAATTTTCACATGATTTCAGAACAACTCTTCCTACTCCATTAATCAGGTCTCTCCATGACCGCCACTGCCATATTCACTTTGGAAAAAAATATTAATTGGGCCACCAAACCATCTTATCAGATGGATCTTTTCAGGAGGTGTCAGGTTGGTGTTACATTTTAGCATAAAACTATTAAGAGCATGTTACTGGAGCTGGCCCCATGGCCAAGTGGTTATGATCACTTGTTCTGCTTCGGAAGCCTGGGGTTCGTCGGTTCAGATCCTGGGCATGGACATATATACCTCTCATCAAGCCATGCTACGGCAGCATCCCACATAGAAGAACAACAATGACTTACAACTAAGATATACAACTATGTACTGGGGCTTTCTGGAGAGAAAAAAAGAATAAAGCAGAAGATTGGCAACAGATGTTTGCTCAGGGCCAATCTTCCTCACCAAAAAAGAAAGAGTGTTTTACTTTTTAGCATTCAAAGAACCAAACACATGCACCTCTGGATATGAATCAGAGAACTATGCTCAGAATGCAAAACTCACATAAAAAAACAAGGAAATATTATATATTTTTCTTGTTTGTAGCCTAGATAAGAAGAGAATGATAATACACTTAAATGAGGAATTTAGAAATGAAATACATCTAGACATCCTGAAAGATCATCCAGAGGTGATTTTTGCTTTATTAAACAAAATCAACTAGTTCATATCCTTCCCTGCCCCATGCGTATATTTTGGCAGTTTCAAACCTCTGGGTTATTTTAAGAATAATTCAGATGATAATGCAAGCCTGAAAGCTTCTTATTGAAATACTCCTTCTCTTGAGCGAAATTCACTTATTATGGCTGGCTTGTTGAGGACAGGATGAGGACTGAAATGTTTTAAACATCTTCATCTTTACAAGCATTTTTTTGTCAGCATTAAAAATGAAAATTGAACCCATGCTTTTGCACCTTCTTTTTCTGCCAAAACCATATTTCTATAAGAAAAGAGAATGGGTCTCTTCAGTTGGTATGGTGTACATCCCTTTGAAATGAGACTTTCGTAAGCCTGGTTATTATTTTGGCTGTTAAAAGAACCAGCAATTGATAAAAAGTTTTTCTTTTTAACCAAAGTTTACCCTGAAGAGATTAAGAAAGTTTCTAGTCCATGAAATGACTTACTCTAAGGCTCATATAATTAGATTTTTTTTTTGGCAAAATGGCCCAGTACAGGCTGTTTAATGATATGGAAAAAGCAAAGCTGTTATGTCTTACTCTGGCTCTGCCACTTATAAGCTGTTATGAACTTAAGAAAAATACTCAGTCTATTTCTCTCTTCTGAAAGATGGGGAGTAATAATAAATACCTACACTGTATGGTTGCTGTGAAAATCTTAAGGGATAATGGTTGTGTGTAAAACAATTAGAGCACCTGATATATAGTAGATTAGTATATGATTACTACCAATGTTTTGTTGTATCTTTCATTATGGTTTCCCATTTTTTATGCTCATAACACTGGGAGATAGATTATAATCTCCATATTCCAGTCGAGACACTTAAAGCCTAGAGGTTCAGTTACTTTCCTGTTGTCACACAGGACTCTTCTGCGAGTCTTCTGATTCCAAATCCAGAATGTGCTTTCCCTGGCTCATCCTGCCTGGGCCGTACCTTACACCAGGTAGGTGTTAGCCAGGGACAAGGATGTGCATCCGTGTGAGCAGGGGCTGCCCCATGCTATTTGGCAACTAATGTAGTGGAAAGACACTGCCAGGGACGAGTGGCATTGGCCATTGGAAACCCACAGTAGCCAGAGCTTGAGTCCAACTCCAGAACTGAGGTTGTCCTCACTCATGCACATTTATAATGTAATTTGTCTTTGCTTTACTGGCTATGAAGGAAAAGCAGACTTTTCCTGTTCCTTACTCTGCATTCCAACTTTAATTCTTCAGATATTGTTACACTAGTTATCGAAATCTGAATAACTTCCTTTTTAGCAGTCTTCAGCATTGCCGTCTTTCAACTGATAATGGGAGAAAGAAGCTGGATTGTTCTCCAAGGAAGAAGAAAGCAAAGGCAAAATTTTATGATACAAAATAAAATAAAAGGCAAAAATTTACGACGAAAAACTAAGACTTGTGTCTCCTGAGAAAACAACATAAAAATCAATAGTCAAAACAATCCCAATCAACCACATGAAAAGGAAATTTTAGAAGATAAATGCAATCCCATACGAATTTGAGAAAATATTAATCTCAAACATGCCAGAAAATCCTTAGAGGCCATATATAATTTACAACAAAAGGCACAAACTTTGACTTGCACAATCCAACGCCCTTTCCTTTACCTCCACATTCTTGAGTTTAATAAATCAATAAACGTGCTCTTTCTCCATCTAAATGAATTGGAAAATTCAATTTCTTATTGACTCTAAAATCTTTGTGCCAGGACAGAGCACCCAGATTAGAGACACTGTCATAGGACCTCGCTGCCATCTTTCTGTCTTGGATGGGCTTAATAATTTTGAGTCTTCTAATAATTTCTTCAGTTCCAAACAAAAAGCTATTAGGAGACATAAGTCATTTTTTTAAAAAGTCCAAATCATCATAAATATCCACTGTTTGCCTGCCTGAGTGTTATGGTTTGAATTGTGCCCCCTCCAGATTCATATGTTGAAGTCCTAACTCCAATACTCCAGAATGTGACCTTATTTGGAAATTGGGTTGTTCCAGATGTAATTAATTAAGATGAAGTCATACTGGAGAAGGGTGGACTCCTAATCCAATATGACTGGCGTCCTTATAGAAAGGAGAATTTTGGATATAGTTGCACACATAGGGAGAACAGCATGTGAACATGAAGGCAGAGATAGGCCGAGGCATCTACAAGTCAAGGAACATTGAAGATTGACAGCAAACCACCAGAAGCTGGGAAGAGGCATAGAACAGATTCTCCCTCACAACCTCAGAAGGAACCGACCCTGCTGATACATTGGTCTTGGAATTTGAGCTTCCAGAACTGTGAGACGATTGATTTCTGTTGTTGAAGCCTCCCAGTTTGTGGTGCTTTGTTATGACAGCCTCCCTAGCAAACCAATATACAAAGGCTGCCTCAGCAGCATGCTGCTGGGACTCGGTGTTCTGTTTTCTAGGCAAAAAGTTATAAAAAATATATGGAAAAACTAAGGCGAAGTCCAATGTAGTTTATTTCCTCTCAAGGATAAGTGGATGAAAATAAATGAGAAATTTCTAGGATGTACTTATTCTTTCTTCTGCATCAGGAGGCAGTATAAGTCAATAGATTCATAAATTCATAAAACTAAAGGCTTCTGGATCCTATACATCAAACCACCTTGGGGTTGAGGAGAGCTCTCATAAGCAAAGAAACAAAGCTATGTAGTTTTGGAATCATGCTTCATGGTCATCATACTCGCAAACACCAAAACCACTGACTTGTACAGATTGCTGTAGAACTTGTAGAATTTGTACCGACACCTAGCACATTATAGATATTCAATAACTGATAGCCATCGATATGCCTATACCCACCTTAGAAATAAATGGATGTTCTGACTGATTATGGGAATTGGGAAATAAAATTACTTGATAAATCTGTCTATTCTTTATCTTAAGAATCAATGTATCATACATATCAGGAAACTACATGAAAATGAATTAACTACATGAAAATGAATCTGTAACCAATATGTCATTACAATCTCTTTTCAAAAATGTATTATACAAAATGCTTCTCTTACAGATTCATTTCAGAGTAATTTGAAAAATTTCTAATCAAAACCTGGTTCAAATCTTTTATCAATAGATATCTAGTTCTCTTAAAAGTGAATGATTATTTAAAAATCAAATTTAGTTAGTTTAAAATAAAGCCACATATTGTAGTCTCCACAGTGATATTTTAGATGATGACAGATCATTCCACAACTTCTGAAGTTAACTATTTTTCAACCAACTCTTATTTTGATTGACAATACTTTCAAAGAAATTTAGCAATTCGAGGCTTCTGTTTTTAACTTCTATTAAACTATTTGGATGGTAGGACTCCAGTCTCATGTTAGGAATCTTAAACTTCATTTGCTTTTGTACAATAGAAAACTAAACAAACAAAAAATAGCTTTCAAAATTTATTTATTTGTAGAAGGTTAATGTGGCACAAAGATATGTATATACCAGAATAATATCTGTCAGGATCATCCTACATCTTTCAAAAAGACTCACAATCCCATATCTACAATCAAAATCCTAAAATGTCTGAAAATCAAAAGTTTAGTTTTCAACACATTTGGTGGCAAAACCTGGCCTGGACAGATAGATGTGTTGCTCTTTACACTCTTATTTATCCCCCTCAGTATGAACAATCATAGTTTTCCTACAGATATCTTGAAGTATTGGGTTTTGGGGTGCTGCCCAGATTCCGCTGGTTAAATACAGTATATGATACACTATACATAGTATAGCACATGGTGACATATAGATATGATATGATATGACAGATTTCCAATTTTTTTAGGCCTTAATTTTGAAACATATCTTTCTGCTCCAAGGATTTTGGATAAGGGATTATGAATTTTATATTCTTTTAACACTTTCTACCTCACACTAATAAAAGAAATTAATCAATAAATTCTTACCGGATACCTATTGTGTACGAGATTCTGCCAATAAGACAGAATCTTAATTCATTAATAGTTTATAATCTAATTGGAGTGATGAAAACATAAATCCACTAAAAGTTACGCTATAACAAATGTCATGAATTGTCCGAGATTAACTAGCAAATCAGACATGTCACCTCTTCCATTTCTCTATTTCTTGTCCCTGGCAGGCATCAATCCCTCCCTCTGAGAAAGAAATTGCCTGAAAATACTCCTAAACTAGGCAATCCCACTTGGCACATAAGAAGAAACTACCTGTCACACCTAGACAAATAAACTTAGAAAATAGGGTTATCAGTTCAAAACACAATAAACGTATTACGTTGAGCTAAGCTTCACCAAGTCCCATAAAGACCCGGCAGTGCTTAGTGAGAGCTTCCTCACCCTATACCCCCTCCCCCCATGAACCAATATTTACTCTAGCACTTTCTAAGTGTCACATACTTGCTGAGTGCTTTATAAATGCTATATCATTTAATCCTCCTACTCTGGGGTAGATATAAATTATATCCATTTCCCAGGGAAAAAACTTCAGAGAAGTTAAGCAACACAACAAATGGCCAAGAACTTGTAATTTGCAGAGCTGGGATTTGGAAATGGATTGATTATATCTGACTCAAAAGTTTATACTCTTTCTACCAACTTCCCTCATAGGTGACAGTCAGGGTGTATTACAGAGAACCAGACCGAAACATCCACTTTACAAAATTATACTTTGGAACCCAGATGTTAAGGTTACCCCACTTTACAAATTCTCCCCTACCATGTCTTTACTCAATGATTACATCGTTACATGCAAAAGTAAAGCGAATTTCAGTCCTATTTCCTTTATATTCCTTTTCCTTTGTTTTTACTAGATTACAAATTGCATGAGAACTGAGGCTCACCATTTTATCCCCAGCACTCAACACAGCACCTGGCACACAGTTCTCAGTCAACAAGGTTTAAAGGAACGAATGAAGGAGCATCCACTGCTCAGATTCCCTTAGACTGTAGGCATGTGGGCAAGGCTGACTTAATGGCTGACATGGGTGCAGTAGATACTTACATAATAGCTCCACAGTTATGGACATTTGCTCATGGTTTTTGCAGCATTCTTGGGAACAAGACAAGACAGAATGGACTAAATTTAAAGCAAGGAAAACCAATCTGTTGTCACTTATGCAAGGGAAAACTGAGTTACTTTTTAAAAATGCAACTTAAAGACTAAGGTTACATTTTTAAAGATTTTATTTTTCCTTTTTCTCCCAAAGCCCCCGGTACATAGTTGTATATTCTAGTTGTGGGTCCTTCTAGTTGTGGCATGTGGGATGCCTCCTCAGCATGGCCTGATGAGCGGTGCCATGTCCGCATCCAGGATTCCAACCAGCGAAACCCTGGGCCACCAAAGCAGAGCGCACGAACTTAACCACTCGGCCACAGGGTCGGCCCCAAGAGTAAGATTACATTTTGAGAAATAATTAACCATGATATTAGAAGCCTGCAACTTTCAACCACACGTTTTGGTATGAGATATTATACTAGTAATTTTCTTATGAAAAGAAATTTTTAAAAATCAGTGTATTTGGAGATTTTCTTTCCTGGAATTTTAGCGTCCCTTTTATAATGGATATCCTTTGTAGACGATACATTTAAATTACACGGAACTAAACACAGGCCGTTTTGCAACATGAGGGAGAGGCTCATACACCTCTGCTTGGCCCTCTCCCCTGTTAGATAATGGATCCTGAGCTGCAGAATTACACACAGAATTAGAAAGTGTCCCTTTCCTTAAGCTCCTGCTCTCAGGCCATCTCTCATTGGTTAGCGTTAATCAGACAGCCAAATCCCATCAGAGTTACTCCTAACGGATCTTCTGAAACTAGCTTCCCTTTCTGTTCCCACAGTCCTGCTTCCTTTTCAGTTCTCTTTACCTTCCATTTGGATTACTGCACAACCAGGTACTGGTTTCTCCCGCTCCAGACCAATATCCACACTCCAGTCCCAGTTTTCTACCTAAAAATAAAATCTGACCCTACCCACTTAAAGACTTTGCCAGTCCCTTATTTGTTTCTCACAGTTCAACGCCCCATTTGTAGCATGCAAGGATCCAGCCTAGTTCCTTAATCTTGTCTCCTGCCTCATGCACATGTTTTTCTAGTCACTTTGAATTTTTTAATCACCTCCAATATATGCTGAGTCTTGTTAAATTCTCTGCTTTTGCACATACTTTTACCTGTGCCTGAAACACCTCTCCCTGCCTCAATGTCTGGTAAAATTCAACTTATCCTTGTGATCACATCAAATGTCATCTGCTCTGTGAAAAGCATATTGATTTCCCCCGGAACGACTAATCTCGATCTATTTTTTTTAGTTTCTGTGCTTTCACAGCTCTTCATTCATTCTCCCAACAGCAGTGAGTGGGATCTTTTTGAAACATAACTAAGATTATGACATATTCCTGATGAACAACCTGCAAAGGCTCTGTATCCTACCTAGATTAAATCTAAACTCCTTACCCTTCCCTACCGGAGAACTCTCCTTAGCACTCGGCAGCAGGGCCTCTGCTCTTGGCCCCACCATTCAGCACATCGAAAACACACCCACGACTCCTTTATTAAAGAGCACAGAAGTGCCTCTGTCACTTGGGATCTGGAGTTCAGTGATGGCATAGCACAATCCAGGGGGCGGCAAACCACAGCTCAACGGCCAGATCCAGCCTGCCTATTTTTGCAAATAAAACAGTATGGGAACACAGCCACAGCCTTTCATTTACATATTCTCTAAAGCTACTTTTGCACTGCAACCACAGTGTTGGTAGCTACAAATTGTATGCCTTAGAAAGCCAAAAGTATTTGGCCCTTTCCAGAAAAATTTGCCAGCCCCTGGCACAGTCTGTAACCCTGAACATCTGCTCCTGTGACCACCAAGATTCAGGCCCAAAGATGTGCTTCTCAACTTTCCTTTACCTTCGTCCTCAAAACAAAGGCTACTTTTGGTCCAAGTGGTGTGAGTGTCTGTGGGCTGTGCCACCACTAACATCAGTGATTGACACTTACTTCTTTGGGGGCCAGAGAGGATTCGAGTGCTTTAGACATAAGAAGACACGTTCGTTATCCTATCAAATCCTTCCTCCAGGACAATACGGAGGCAGCAGATTCTTACATAAGAAAATATTATTTACCCAAAGTGCTAAGTGTCCATTTCTTACTTCTCTTCATGTTCTCATTTATAGTTCCACAGGTACTGACAATTTAGTGCATTATATGTACATGGCTGCCAAGAAACATTCTGTAATATTAAAACATTCATTTTTATCTCAAATTTCTATACATGTTAGTCTAGATGTAACAAGCATGGGGCATGATCCTAATTCTTTACCCTTACAACTATTCAGTACTGAATCCCAGCCTCGTAGTATATTTATAAAATATAATATAGACATATTATAGAACTAAAATGAACATTTTATATTTATATAAAATGTAATTAAAATTTTAAAATAAATAATTTTGATATACATGTATTATAATTATTTCCCTTTTATTCTAATAGGTAATTTTGAATATTTTAGAAAAACAACTATGTTTGAAAATGCACATAAACATTTTTCAACTTTTTGATTTGTCTTGACATATTTTTTGGTGACATATTTAAATTTTGTAGACTTCCAATACAATTATATTTTATTTTTTATTCCTTTATATCATTGCTGCCAATAAAATGTGTTTTTTGACTGTTTTTCATTTAGGTTTAATTAGAGATTTTGCTAAAATGAAAATAAGAAAAATAAAATCTAAGGAATAATAATGTAATTGTTTATAAGTTATCTTTTTTATTACTTATGAATACAGGATCACTGACCCATTTACAGAAAATCCAAAAATAAGCAATAATAACAAAATTTGGTCATCTTGAATCTTTTGCTGTTTAGTCATGCAAATCTCAAAGTTCTGTGAGTATTTTAAAATCTTTTCTTTGTGAAAGCTTGTTTGTCAAGGTCGCAGCAGAGAACACAGTCCAGTTAACAGTCTGTGAGTTTGAGCTATAATGTTAGGTCTTTAGACCTGGAGCATACGGCGTCCATTCGCACTCCTGCCCTGGGCCCCAGGGCTGGAAGGGGTGGGTCTGCCTATGGGGCTCAGTGTCCAGCCCCAGACCACCTCTCAACCAGCTTCCCAGGTTCCTGCCACACTGCTACCTGCTTCCTTCCTGGAGCATTTGCACTGCTGCTCCCTCTCTGAGAGGTACACATATTCCTGAGGCTGGCCTCGTGTGGTGTTCAGACCTCAGGTTAAGAGTCATCCTCAGCTTTCTGGACCAACAACCTGAGGGAGTGCCCTATATTCTCCACCGCATCAGTCTGCTGTGTTTTCCTCATAATACCCACAGCAACCTGATATCTCCCTATTAATTTATTAACTTACCGTCTGACTCCTCTAGACAGAATATAACTGGCATCAGAACAGGGATCTTATTTGTCTTTCAACACTGTCTTTACAGTAACCAATACAGTATTTGAAACATAGGAGGCATGTTATAAATATCTGTTGAGTGAAGATATAAATATCTGTTGAGTGAAGATATAAATAGAAGAAATATCTATTTATAGCAAGAATAATGTATTATAATTATTTGTGACTATCAATGTCTCTTTTGACGACAAGTTCTTAATACATAATTCAGTGCAGATTCAAAAACACTTCTTGAATGAATGAAAGAGTAAATAAATGGATAAATGATTGAATTAATCAACTGTAAGAAGTATATTCCCAATTCAATTAATGGAGTATTTTAGACCCTGAGTTAATTATTTCTGTACCTTAGTTTCTTCATGTGCTGAATCTTGGACTCACTCTCTTCCATCACCAAGTGTAACTTTGAGTTAATTTGTGCAAGCCCATGAAACTCCTCCACCGACAATCATGTAACTTTATTATTGTTGTGTCTCAGCCACCAACTCAGAACAGGTCATTTGCCAAGAACATGTTCCAAGCAGATGGACACGAAATGTGTAAAGTCTTTATTATTTTTATTGGCACTTGTTATAAAGGACCTGAGCCTCTATAATCAAACATTGCTCCAGAGAAGCTACGGCCTCGGGACGGCCAGAGCCGCCACAACACAAACCCTGCTTAGAAGACTCTGATGGCTACTAACAAGCAGAGATTATAGTTGAATGCAGAAAAAAGGGACTATTTTCTTAACAATTTCCTGGCTTTCTAAGAACTTCCTTGACACATATATGGAAACTGAATAACACAAATATAAAATCTAAACACACTCCCCTCACTTAGAAGGCATCTGTATTGATTTTCTCAGTAACTCCAACTCATTTGTTGGACAGACCAAGTTTGTCTGCGTGTCCTTCTTCCTCCTGGACAGACCAAGGTTGTCTGCATGTCCTTCTTCCTTCTGGAGGAAAGTTAGCTGCTTAACTTATCAGCTAGGGGTTTTACATTGGCCCATGAAGTTAAGAAAGTGTGTAATTGTTTTTTAAAAAAATAAAATGGGTATCGTTTAAAAAGTAGTACATGTGCATTGCAGAAAGTAGATAGACATAGAAAAGGTAAAACATAAACCCATCATTTTCTCTTCATTTAGAGAACGCCACTGTTACATCTAAGGGCATCATTCCCAATATACACACACATGCATATGCATTTTTTCAAATTAATATAATACACAGGCTTTGTAACTTTTTTCAATTAACGATGTCTATATCTCCTTTCCAATACATTGTCATGTCATCTAATACTCCGCCCTATTAAAATTTTCAATTTGCCTCAAAATTTCTATTGTTGCTGATTTGTCTGAATGAGGATCCAGCAGAGGATCACACATTGTTTCTAGTTGCCATGACTCTTAAGTGCTTTTCAATCTAAAATACTTACATTTCTTAAGATATTGAATTGCTAAGGAGAGAGACCAGAAATTTCTTCTCTGTTAACTCAGAAACAAATAAAGGTTTATGAAGATAGATACCTATGTCACCACAAGTGTATAACTCCACCCCACCAAATTCCCAGTGAAATAACCAACAAGATCTCCCAAAATGGGAGTGAGGGCTCTTTACGTTCTAGAAACTTAATGATGGGTGCTACTTCCCATACCAGAACCAATAAAGAATATCTTCTAGACATAGGGAGGATCAAATGTGACTGAAGGAAGGCAATGCCTTCTGAAAGTCTAGAATATCTAGGAGGTAAATGGAAGGTATCTTGGTCCCATAACCCATTAGAGCTAGACATGGGGAAAGTCCTCAGCATAGTAGTGGTACCCAGTTTGGCATCTCTCTTGCCTCTGTGGGCCAGTAGCCTTTAGAGTGCACCAGTCATACTGGAGGGCAGAGGACTCACTTCTCCCATGAGTGCCCACACCAAGCAGAGCACAAGGAATGAATCTCTAAAGGGAAAATATTGCAGCTCAAAATCTACACAGAAGCCAAATCGGTATGGGAGTGTAGAAAACAAGAAGAGTTCAAGGATAATCAAGGACTTAGAAAATGCACCACCTAGGAATGCCTCCTGAACAATCCAATTGATGATCTATGCCAGAATAACAAACTGAAGTACAGTCAATACAAGAAAAAGGAAGAAATTGAGTTATCAAGAACTGGTGGAGAGCATGAAACCAGTTAAATACAGAGAAATAAACCCTAACAAATCTTCTAAATAGTGTTATAAAATTAACGTCTTGCAATATTTTGAGAGATCATCAGTTCTTAAAAAAAAAAGTTTTTATCACTTTAAAGTAAATTAATAAGTGAGAGATAAGCAAGAAAAATCAGCAAAAATCCCTGATATTCCAAAATGAAAACCAAAAACTAGCGAGTTTTAGTCACTTTTATAGATGAATAATATGTTTAAGAACATCTCTGAAAATCTTTATAATCGTTAGTAATAATCTAATGCTTATCGTGGCAGATCGCATTTTCCAAAAACGGTCACAACAATATTTCCTATCCCACATGCTCTTCTAGAACCTGGTGGGCCTTTGTGATTGCCTTGGCCAAAAGAATAAGATTGAAGTGACACTACGTGACTTCTGGTACTAGGTCACAAAAGGCAATACTGCATGGTTCTGCCTCTCTCTGTCTTGGGACGCTTGTCCTTGGAACCAGGCTCTGTTCTGTGCAAAAGCCCAGGGCACATAGAGAGGGCCCAGGTGGGTGTTCTGGCTGAAAACCCTGATGTGACCCAGCTAATATCCAGTATCAATTGCCAGACGTTTGAGGGAAGAAGCATTTGAGAAATCTCTAGCCTCAGCCGTTATGTGACTGCAGTCTCCTGAATACCCAGAGCAGGAACTGCCCAGCTGAGACTAGTCAAGCCTGGAATTGTGAGACGTAATGATAATGAGCAATTCTTGTTGTTTCCTGCCAGTACGTTTGTGGTGGTTTGTGATGCAGCAATCGATAACAAAGCTAACAAAGAGGCTGTGCATAAAATAGAACGGCTAAGAAGCAGCAGAGAAGCAAAACTCCAAGAAGCATAAAAACCATAAACCAAAAGCCAAATAATACAGTTTTTACAATAAATGCAAATGGTCTAAACATTCCTATAAACTAGAAAAGATACTCAGTTTGAGTTAAAATAGGAAACCCACTTATTAGCTACTGATAAATCTCATTCCCCCTCAAAAGTTATAAAAAAAGTCAAAAATTAAAAAATAATAAAATACGCATTAAACTCAAGAAGAAATAATTTGAGAAATTTGCTTTAAAGGTGTTTGTTGTTATTGAACTGAAGAACTTCTGAGTCTATAATAAACTAATATCTATTATGAATTTCCAAGCATATAGAAATCAGTGTTTTCCAAACTTTCATTATTATAAAATGCTTTTATTCACAAAATATTATTAATGTGCTATAAAACAGTAGAATGAGTGACTGTAGGACACAATTTAGGAAATGCTGCTATAAACCAATATTTCCTTGAACATAGACGAAAAATATGTCAAATTCAAGAAGTTAACGTTGATATATTCCTATTCATAGCATCTAAAACATTATGTTGGAAAGAGGTACTTCTGTTATACACCGGCAACATGACTCAGTGCTAAAACATTACACACAATACCATTAAAATCATAAACAAAATAAGAATGTCCATTATCACTAGTATTTTATTTTGATTGAAAAACCAAGGCAATGTAATAAGACAAGAGATACGAATAAGATGTACAGATTATTAGAAAAGACGGATAAATGGACCAGAATTTTCAGATGACATGCCTATATATTTCCCAAAAAGCAAGAGAATCAACCGAAAAATAGAATTAATATATTGTACCAACGATGAAGCTGGCATATCCATGTGATGGACTACTGTGCAGGCACTAGAAGTTTCTGAAGAATTTTTAGACATTCTCATTTAAATTAAAAAAAGATTAGGAAACTATAATTGCTGTATTTACAAGTTTCTTTTTAGAATGAAAATTAAAAAACCAAAGGAAACAAAATTAATAGTGACCATCTCTAGTACATGAACTTATAGGTGATTTTAATTTTATTCTTTATGCTGTTCTGCATTTCTCCTATTTTCTAAAAGGAGCATACACTACTACTATAATCAGATTGGAATACAAATATTTTAACTTGGCCCTTTTGTATCCAGCAACCTCTTAAATGTAGTGCAGTCTACGGGTCCTTCCATGATGTTCTACTTACCTCACTATCTGCATTAAATGGCCTTTTTCAAATCCATAACTTTAATATCATCTATGTACTGATGACACATTCAAATATATTTAAGAAATTATTAAACATCTTCACTTATTAAAACTTACATGCATAATTTATGTCCAGAACTGAAATCATTCTTCTTCTAGAAGTCATTCTTCTTTTCTAGAGCTGTTTCAGCGCAGGACATTTAATTTACCCAGGCACCCAGACAAGCAAAAGGATGTTGAAGAATTGTATTATTTGAATGAATAATGTCTTTAGAGAAGAAATAATATTTGAGATGGGTCTCAAAAAATGACTAAGGTAGCACTGGCCATAAAACTGGGGCATAATTTGCTCAGGAAAAATCACTCCATCTTATCAGAGGTCAGAGTGAAAACTGAAGCAAGGTGTGAAAAGACAGCGTTTTTAATTTGCGATATCTAAAGACAGGGATGATTAGCTTCCAATGAGTTCCTACTTAGAGTCTACTGAGCTGATCACAGACATGGTTGAAAACTTATTGCTTGTGCTCTTGAGACACAAAGTGCCAAGTGATCCTCTGCTGAAGCGGCCTGGAGAGCTACCTACTCTCACCCTTTCTTTCGAAGATCTCACGACAACGTGCTTCATGCACGGGCTTGGAAGTAGTTTCAATGTTCCTTAAAATTTCAAAGGAGATTTATTGCCTAGGTTAATTCAAGGAACATTATTCATGAACATTTGGATTTTGATTTCAAAAAATATTCCTTTTATGTTACATTTACTTGTATCACATTTAATACAAATTGAGACCCTCTTGGAGACAGTTTTTAAGCAGTTCGAAAGAAGAAAAACCTATTACCTCTATTATGTGAATTTCAAAAACCAAGAAGGTATATGTAAACCTTTGTATTAACATATATTATATTTACAGGAAAAACGTAAAATGAAAATAAAAGATAGCTTTAAAAATCAAGGCATTTATATAGCTTACAATTCAAGTATGTACAATTGTTTCTTTTAACAAGCTATCAAACATAGGAAAATTGAATGCTAATTTCTATCACATATATCAGATAGGTGATATTATAATGTCACTCTCATTTCCAAACTAAAATGTTCCCATAAAAACAATTCCAAAAGTTTAAACACTGTCCTTTGCTCCAAATATCATTGTTATTGAAATAATTAATCAGTTTCCACTCAGTCTCCGGATCCATCACCATCTATTAGGCCTGGATGGACTTCACGTGAAGGAGAAAGGAGATTGGAGGTTTCCAGCAGAGAAATACCCCTTTTTTTTCAGGGATATATATCAACCCTGTAAATGTTTACAAAGTCTAACTTGTGGCTCAAGGCTAATCATTCATATGTGATCTACTGTGCTCTGTTGCTAGGAACTGAAGTCAAACGGAGCTCAATACCCTTGGCTCCTCCCATCATAACTTATTTCAATCAACAGCCAAGCTCAGAGAGTCTCTGGATATGAAGCAACATAGCTTAAAACAACCCTTCGAAACCTTTCTCCTGCATTAGCTTCTCTACAATTATGAAAATTTACTCCAGAAGCCTAAGATAACATAGCTTATTTTAAAATACATGAAGGAGTAATTAATAACACATGCTTGGATAAAAATAAATATATATAATAAAAAGGCCATTCTGACTTGACCAGGAATTTACCAAATCATCCAGTAACTTGATGAATAAACTATCAATCTTTTTTTTTTTCCGAGGAAGATTAGTCCTGAGCCAACATCTGCTGCCAATCCTCCTCTTTTTGCTGAGGAAGACTGGCCCTGAGCTAACACCCATGCCCATCTTCCTCTACTTTATATGTGGGACACCTACCACAGCATGGCTTGCCAAGGGTGCCATGTCTATACCCAGGATCCGAACTGGCAAACCCCGGGCCGCCGAAGCTGAACGTGTGCACTTAACCACTGCGCCACCAGGCCAGCCCCTATCAATCATTTTTAACCATTATCTATGGACAGCTAATCTAATAAAAGAGGATTCAGGCAGTTGTGTGTTCCAAATATTAAAAGTCATTTTCCTGAGGTAGATTTTGAGTAGAAGAATGTACCTCTTGGCTCTATTTATTTCAGATGTAACTAGTTAGGAATGTCAGTGCCCAAGAATACACTTAAGTAATACATTAATCATAACATGTGGCTTAAAATATACTCTGCTTTTAAGCAGGGGATTATTAATGTATTACGAATCCATACTAATTATCATGGTAGAATGCCGGGAATTTTAAATAGGAGGCTAATTCATTATAGTAATTTTTATTTTTAAAAAATTAAGCTTAGTTCGACATCTAATAAGTGCCTTAACATGTAGTTAAAGTTCTTTATCATTGTTACTGTAGCATATGAGTTGAGAACATCCTAAAAAGCTATTACTTTTTCTGACATCTAATTTACATCAGCTTCTTAATTTTCAACTGAAAACTAATTAGACACTCAAAAATAGAAGAACCAGTAAAATTACCCTATCAATAGCAATGCTATTTTACCAAAGACAGGGAGCAGTAAAGACACTGAAGGACATGAGTTTTTCACCATTAAATGTACTTTATTTTTCTAAGTTCGTGTTTATAAAACTCCCATCAAAAAAAAAACTACGTGGCCAGATAAATAACACAAAGCCTATCCCCTCCAATATGCTTCTGAATTTCCAGATGATATGTTTAAACAATGTTTCCAAAGTTTCTAAAAGGAAATATTTTTTCCAGACACATTTCTCTCTTTATTCTATGAGTCCTAAGTCCCAGTGTCTTTCTCTGATGATGGTCTAATTCTTATTAATCCTAGTCATACTTCCATTAAAATCTCTCTTGAATCTGCAGAATACCTGCCTCCTCTTGATCCAGGTGTTTATCATTTTGTACCTAGAATATTGCAGGAAACTCCCAGGCCTCTGCTCCTGTCTCGTTCCTCCTCATCCATCCCACCCCTAGGTTCATGCTTGAATCATGAAATGCACCTGCTCAAAAGCTGCGTGGGTCCCCATGGCTTGCAGAAAAATATATATATATTTAAAACTCTCAACTGTCCAACATTAACTTACTTCTCACCACCTTTCATACTGTTTCCCAGAAAAAGCTCTTGTCCCCCACTTCACTACTTGAAACTATGCCTTCAGAGCATACCTTGGCCTACTTTGAAGACACGTGTTTCCTTAGGTCTCCAACAGAAGTCTGCACAAAACAAGTATATGTATGTGAAGTTTGAATTTATTCTAAGTCATAGGGTCATCACATTTTCATTCTGAAGAGGCCATTGGAAATCGTCTTGTTCAGTTCTCTCATTTTATACATATGAATGTTAAGTTGCAGTATAAGATAATTAAGTAACTTGTACACAGCCACCTAGCTACAATGGATAAAACAGAAGCAGAATCTGTCTCCCAGACAACTACTATTTTTGGTGTTTTCATATCATGCAAATAATTTAGAAACATTGCTAATGGTGATGAACGAGGTGTAACGACATGCTTTTGTTGCCCGTTGAAAAACTGTTGAGACTCTGTTCTCACAACTCCCAATCTCTATCTTTGAGCTATTACATAGAAACTATTTCTATTTGCACTGTAAGAGCAATATTTTGACAAAGGAATTTAATTACACCAGTGAGTTTTCACAGAATATAAGACAACCATGAGACATCTATATTAAATAAAACATGTTCT
Source organism: Equus asinus (assembly GCF_041296235.1). Taxonomy (NCBI): domain Eukaryota; kingdom Metazoa; phylum Chordata; class Mammalia; order Perissodactyla; family Equidae; genus Equus; species Equus asinus. Next base: position 74,698,028 of record NC_091800.1, read on the forward strand.
TTTGCTTTATTTTCAAGCAATTTTATTGGGATTATAACGGTTTATAACATTGTGTAACTTCAGGTGCACATTATTGTTTATCAATTCCTGAATACACTTCATTGTGCTCATCCCTAGTGGTCTAATTTTTATCCATCACCATACATATGTGCCCCTTTATCACTTTAGCTCACCCCCAACCCCCTTCCCCACTGGTAACCACTAATCTGTTCTCTTTGTCCATGCATTAGTTTATCTTCTATATATGAGGGAAATCATGCAGTGTTTGTCTTTCTCTGTCTGGCTTATTTTGCGTAACATCATACCCTCAAGGTCCATCCATGTTGTCACAAATGGGATGATTTTGTCTTTTTTTTTATGGCTGAGTAGTATTTTAACAAGTTAGTTTTTCCTCTGTAGTATAGGATATAAAAACCTATTGTCATATCCTGTTCTCACGAATAATGCCAGGAAGTCAAAACCACAAACGTTAACTCCAGTTGGTAACTGGTTCTCTAAGGACCACAACCCTATTGCCCAGAAAACAAAAAGATCCATGAAAACTTATCTAAGCTAAACTGAGGAAAAAAGCATATGTGATTAAATAACTTACAACTTTAATGTCAAAATAAGTAAGACTTTACACCAAAAAAAAAAAAAAAATCAGTCAGCCTAGAACCTCTCTAAATCATTGGTAAACATCACAGGAGGAGAAAAAGAAACAAAATATCAGGAGTTATTTCCTGCCCTCAGAAGCTCTCGTGTGCACATGGCAGGTGGCAAAATAACGGCCGAACAACAGGGAGAGAAAGAATCAGATCGAGATCGCACGGGAGGTTAAAAGGGGGGGTTAAATATAGTGTGTTTGTAGATAAGCAAAGAGAAAATTACTGAAGCAATTTTTCAGTTATCTACATAAATCATAGTAAAATGTGTTTCAGTGAAGTTTTGGGTTGATGATCTGATGCTCCAGTATCATCAGGGGATATTCAGTTTTAAATTAATGACAGTAATCTATCTGATCTATTACTTTCCTTCTTTTTACCTTCTTTTTACCTTTTTACCTTTGTTCCACTTCTCCATCTTCTTGATATTTTTTTATAATCATCATGTCAAGATTCAATAATAGCAAAACCCTCTCCCTCAAAAGCCATAGTAAACTGAGATTCGTCACTATGCTTCTTGTGTGGATTTGTATGAGCAATTTTCTCAGATGCTATAGAAAGGGATCCATTTATTTTCCCTTTCTGCATCTCATCTTTGTACACTAATGGTAGATAACGAGATACAGATACCTCCTATCTTTCACTATTCTGCATCCCTCCTTAAAAGATGCCTACTGGGTAATAATATAGTGGCAATAGTTTCCATTTTTTATCACTGAAGTGAAACTTGAACATGAGAGATCTGGGCAATAGGGACAGGAGGAAGTCCAATTTTAGTCCCGGAAAATAACAATAGACAAAAACTTGCTGTGGGGCTGTGGGAGCTGCATGCTTATAAAGGGACCTGCTACTGGAAAAATGTAAATGCGGCTAGAACTGCTTCCCTCTACACACAAAATAGAAATGGAAAATACAAATATCATATCTCCATGCAAATTACTGTGAACTAAGGGGAAAATCATGAAAACTGAGAGGCACTGCTCACTGCTGTGATGGAGCCTTCTCATAAGCATGCAAGCAAATCCAGTCTTTGTGAAAGAAGAAAAGCAGGCAAAGGTGGAGAATGAAGGGATTATAATAAGATGCAGAGGGGCTGGCTCCGTGGCCGAGTGGTTAAGCTCACGCACTCTACTGCAGCGGCCCGGGGTTGGGATCCTGGGCGCGGACATGGCACTGCTGGTTAGGCCACGTTGAGGCGGCGTCCCACATCCCACAACTAGAAGGACCTGCAACTAAGATATACAACTGTGTACAGGGGGCGTTTGGGGAGATAAAGCAGAAAAAAAAAAAAAAAAAGATTGGCAACAGTTGTTAGCCCAGGTGCCAATCTTAAAAAAAAAAAAAGTGAAAAAAAATAAGATGCAGAGATAGATGGTGGAAAGAAGGTTGAATTTCGGGACACAGATTTGCCATCCTCACTGGAGGCAGCAAAGAGTAATTAACTCCCGGGGGCCAACTGAATCACTGATGTTGAGGACGGCCTACAGAACCATTTCTAGAAATTGTAGAAAAAGAAAAATTGATCTGTAAACAATAAAGTAGAAAGGGATAAAAAAATAAAGGATGAAGAGCAAAATATCACTCTCAGAATTACAGGATTACTAAGTAATCATCAAGAACAGAAGCAATAATTAAAATGCTAATGAAAGAAATGTTTCCTAACTAACACAGGTCATTTGTATACAAGGCTCTACAAGTTCTAAACACTTTATAATATCCTTCCGCCGAAAATCCTGCCAGCATTGTCAATCAACTAATATAGAACAATGGGGTGACATCGTACAGCGTTTTGAAGCAAAGCTTTTATGACTCAATTTTACACACAGCCGAGTTGCTTTACTGTGTGAGGAAAATGGAAAGACATTTTTAGATGAGCAAGGACTGGATAATATATCACTCATTTACACTTTTTGAAAAAAATTATGTGAAACCTCACTCAGATGATAGGAGCAAAGAACTGAGGGAATAGGGAAATAAAAGTTGTAAATTGAGGTCTCAAAAGCAAATGTCCTACTGGAGAAGGGCCAGTAATGCAAATGTGCAAATTGGCTGATGCAAGGCAATAGAAAATAGTGATATTTGTGGAAAATTCCATGCCCACATAAAGGCATGACATGCAAATGCTGACAGTACATTCACTGTCTCCTTCTAGCCAGGAGGAGGTACAAAATTTTTTGACCTCTGATATGAAAACACACTTGCATTTTCCCTTCACCAGCTCACAGCTGAACTCTGCAATCACCTGGCTTATTGGGTGGATTTAAGGCCATAAGCAACCCTTGGCCCTGCAGGTTTCCAGAGTTTGCCCCAGTTCCCCATCCACTCATAGTCCACCATCCGGCAAGCATCATACCATGTCCTTTATCATACAGTTCACAGGGAATTTAGTACCATCTTTGATGATGGTTAAAATAATCCTGGGTTTTGTTCTATTCCAGTACTAGCTAATAAAGTCTAATATTTACACATGATTGGGACACTGCCAAGAAACTTGAATTTACTCAAACATAGTTTCCCCTTTTTAAGCTGCATAGAAAAACATTATTGCCAATTTCAATGCAAGAAAATTTTTGCAATACATTTAAAATCAGTGATTCATTGGTTCCTTAAACCTTATATTAATTGGCTAAGTCTCTTATGCTAATTGGGAAAAAGCAATAACTATCAAGTGGAAGATCTCTCTGGCTGTGTGATATTTATATCAAAGGCCTGATTATACCTCCATTAATTGTGTTTAAAAATCCCTATTAACTGTTGAACTTGAACAATATAAAAATTAATGGGAAAAGAAGGAAGGACTAAGGAAATATAGCAAAGTATCCATTTCATAAAATTATGGATTACCTCTATATTAATACATTCTGTATTAAAATTTTCTATATGTGTGCTATTTTATTAAACATAAACAAATTAATATTCTTAAGCATTGTTCTAAAATTTGGGGAATGAATATGGATTATCTTAAAGTGAAAAATTATCTTTTAAATACTTTATTTCTAGTAATTTTTTATAAAATATAATAAAATAAACACAGGTCTAATATGGTCATTCAAGATACCGACACATCGTTTCCTCTCAGAATGTGCTGATTCGAATGAATGGCACAGTCATTCAAACATTTAAATATCCCCAGCTGTGCTTACCAGTCAACGGGGTGAAACTCATTTTGTTCAAGAGTATTTTCTAAAAGGCCACAAGTGAAAAAGAAAATTAAGGTTAGATCTTGCCTCAAGCCTTTTACAAAAATAAATCCTAAATTGTTAAGAACATAAATATTAAAATAAATTAATGTAAGTAAGAAAAGGTATATCAGTAAATATATATGTGACCACATCATACATTCTAAGCGTAAAACAAAGGAAAAGGATAGAGGGTAAAAATATTATTTGCTAGGAAATTTTTATTCTACTTATTTTTTATATTCTTCAATATTCTGTGATGAGCATACGCAACTTCCATAATTATAGGCTACCTTTATAGGTTATATCTTTTCATTCATTCATTCATTCACTTTATAAATATTCACTGAGTGCCTAATATGAGTAGAATTTAACACCATGTTCTAGGTTATAAAGTTCATTATCTCACATCTCAAAATTAAATATCACTAAATTAGCAGTCAGTTATGAGAGAATTAGTCCAAATTTAAAAACATCAAAACTTTGTAATTATGACATATTCATACAATCGAATACCACTCAACAATAAAAGAGAGAGAACTATTGATACATGAAACAACACAGATGAATCTATCTTTGTACATTTTTAATATTTATTTCAATCACAATGATTCTATTGATAGTAATATCAATACCACAGAAAAAGAAAACATTGTTTCAAATGAGTTGATTTTTAAAAAAATAATGGATTTCAGGAACTCTAATTTTAAGTGGTTTTTCAAATTTAAAAATTTATCCTTGGTCACAGATGGATGTTTACTAACAATTTCCAGGGCTCATAAAAATGAGCAAGAACCAACACCTTCAGGGTATCTGGAAATAGATGAGTCACACAGCTAGTCTGGCTGGCCTTTCTTCCATCAGCGTAAACTATTGTAAGATACATGAAATACTGCCGAGAGGCGAGAAGATCCTTGCCAAATGCAATTTTGCTGGGCTTGCTATGGTGAACTCTCAGGAAACGGGGCACGAGCTCTTTAGGCACCTGCCTGCTCTTGGTCCAGGTGTGTTGGCCCACATCCGGGCTGATAAAGTAAACAGACAGTAGTGGGGATATGGGGAGCCAGAGGATAAACTTTGAGCCAATTCCCAGAGTGTGAATTTTATTCAGATATAAATAATTTAAGATATTTTAGAGTCATACCAAAATGGATATATTATAAAGTATAATTCAAAATCTATGCAGGTTCTTAGAGTAGAATGTAAGCCTTCAGGTGCCTACTTGATTCGCTATCCCAGTCCCCATAAAGGGTTTTCTTTCCTTTTCATCAGCTACTGGGGACCTCTGCAGAGCAGAAGGCGTGGATCGCACTCTCTGTGAGAGGGTGTCATTTGTGATATGAGGGAACCCAAAGTCCTGCCCACCACATGTGATGTTCCGAATGGGGTAGAGGGCCACTCTGGGGAAGCTTTGTGGAGCTGGCACAGCCCTGCCCACGAGCTCCCAAGCCAGCCTCAGGTAGCCTCAGGCTTGTGCGTGTGTGGGTGTGTGCATATGTGTGTGCTGTGTGTGCCGTGCGTGTGTGTCACATAGAAGCAGCCCAGTGAAGACTCTGACAGTGGTAGTTCAGAGGCTGCCAAGTCCTAAGGTTGGGTAAATTCCCAGACACAAACAACTTGTCTGCTCCTTGATACTCAGTTTTCTGGGAAAAAAAAAAAGTTCTCTCTGCTGGGGTTTGGCAATGTGGCACACAAATATAGCACGACTAAAACTGCTTTTGGGGGTGGGCACCAATTTATTAGACATGGTAGCACTTGAAGTTTTCCAATGGTTTCATTTTATCCCTTGAGGACAAATTATAATTTTTGACCCTATCAGAGAACATACAGAATTGTAACTTATTTTTCAAAATTTAGGCAGCTGATTTCACATAATTTTGACTGTTCAGTCACAACCGACAATTACAAACTTCTTGCTGGAAGCTGCATATGAGGAAATTTTGGTCAGTTTTAGAGGTGGGGCAGGAAGAGAACACAAGACCCTCCTTGTGCACCCCTCACTTCTGCTGGGGGTGCGGCTTGGCACGTGAGTGATAGAAACTTCCAAGTACTATAAAGTGTTACCCATGGGGACTGGTGCGATTTCATCTTTTGGGTCTCTCTTGGCTGCTCCAGGCCAGGGAGGCCTCAGTGCACTCACATTTTATGTTGTGTCCACCCAAGTAGGATGGTCAGATAATATATAGGACTCCCAGTGAAATCTGGATTTCAGGTAAACAATGAATAATTTTTAGTGTAAGTATGTCCCAAATAGTATCCTGGCAACCCTATCAAGGTGGCATCTCCAAGACTTGAAGAGGCTCTTTTTTTTTAAGGAAGATTAGCCCTGAGCTAACTGTTGCTAATCCTCCTGTTTTTGCTGAGGAAGACTGGCCCTGAGCTAACATCCATGCCCATCTTCCTCTACATTACACGTGGGACACCTACCACAGCATGGCGCGCCAAGCGGTGCCATGTCTGCACCTGGGATCCCAAGTGGTGAACCCCAGGCCGCCTAAGCGGAATGTGTGAACTTAACCGCTGCGCCACCGGGCTAGTGCCCTCAAGAGGTTCTTGAAGGTGAGAAGAATCAGTGGTTCTTAGATCTCCAGAAAAAAGCTCAGGACTAAATTCCGCCAGGTATGCTCGGCTCCCCTATAGATGGAGCACTTGGTGTTGCAGGAAGCGGCCGTGGGTAGTGGAGCCACAACTGTATCACCTCCTTGGTCATCTCCAGCCCCTGCAAATTACTGAGTGGCCTAGAGGGTGGCCAAGGATCCAGCCTCTTCAGGCGTGACCTCTGGTCAGCCGGGCACAGGACCAGCCTCCTTGCATGTGAATCAGCTGTACCCTGCCAGTAGAGCAGGACCATGACACACTGGAGAAACTGGGATTGTGTTTAAGTCATTGCTCTTAACAGTGACGGGGGGATGTCAAGAGCAGGGAGAGACAAAAGCCTCTGGGAACTGGAAACGCAGAAGATGGTGCTCAAGCTGTTCTCGTAAACAAGTTGGAAAGTGGGGTGCCCATCAAGCCTGAGAATCTTCCCTGTCAGCTTCAGAGCATCAAGCTAAGCGTGTTGAATAAAAAGCCAAGTGATGGTGTGTGCTACTTGTTCTCTGCTTGCCCACCTCCAACCTCAGCCACCAGCCATCTCTGCTCTTTCTGTTCTTCTCTATGCCCACATGGGGTGTGGACAGATCCCAATGGGTTGCAGTTTCCTTGCCCTCTGACTTCTAGTTCGGTTTGGCTAGTAGTAGTAGACACATGAAGGAGACCAGAGTACAGTAGGAGGGGGAGATGGGGCTATTTCTTCCCCTGCTCTATCCTGACCATGGATTTGGCAGTGGCTGCTTTCCTCCAAGGCTCCTGACTCTGCCCAGCTCCAGCTCCCATCAGCCTCTGGTAATGCTATTGTTCAGGCCTAAGGAGTAAAGGCTGTTTACTTTGCTGGCCCCTGGTTTTTTCCCATCCCATGTTTGTTCCCCCAACACTGCCCACACCTCTGTAGACAGGATCTTCATCAGTGAGCTTCAATGCCCCAGCCAGGTGGGCTTCTGTTCCCTGTTTGGAGCATGAGTGACACACCACCCTAACTGAGGCCTTGATCTGAAGCAGAGGGGGATTTTCTAGAGCCAAAGAAAGACCCTGTAAGAACAGTCTCCAAATGCAGGACAATTATTTGTATCCCTCTCTCATGCTCTCCCTCTCTCTACTTCCCCAACAAGGTCCAAAACCGTTTCCCCAGAGAAGAAAAGGCCATTCCAAAGAGCCATTCTCTATTAGCCCCAAGCCCATACATTTGTTTCCAAGGGTAGAAAGTCTTATTTTTTTTCACCCAACTCCCTATAATGGGGTATATATTCTCCTAGACTATGATACAGAGATATTGACATGTGGGGAAACAAAATCATTCACTCAAGTCTTGAAAACACAATATGTGACAGGCACTGAAAATACAACTGTAAACAAGGCAAATTTAGTCCAAACCAAGAAACTTATAGTATAGAGCAAACAGCAATACATAAACACACAATTACAATAACAGGCAATATGTGCAATCTGTACTATAGTAAGGATGCTACTGGACTCTTATAAAGACATCTAGTTCAGTTAAGCAGGTATCAGAGAAGTCTTCTCATCCAGGCCAAATATGGAAGATGAACAGAAGGATCCAGTCTTACAAGGCAGTAAGAATTAGGGCTGTGGAGAAGTCAATGTTCCTAATTATCCAGGGGTCTGAGAGAATGTGGTCCAGCCAAAGAATGTTAAAAGCTAGAGTAGTGAGTCATGAAGTTAGAAACTCCCTTGAAACATATTAAGAACTTGAACTTTATCCTTCCATCAATGGGGGAAGCTATCAAAGAGTTGTAAGCAAGGACATGACAGGATCACATTCACCTTTTGGAAAGAGTTCTCCAACCATGGTAACGAGAAGGAAGAGGCAAAACTGAAGTCTGGGAAACCTGGTGGTTAGAATCCAGACAAGAGAATCTGCAGACAATGGAAGCAGCAGTGAGAGTAGAGAGAAGAGAAAAGGCTACAGAGACAATTAGGAAGGAAACCTGACAGACTCAGTGGTTCTGTGGATGCCATTGGATCTGGGTAGTAGTCAGAGTTGTCCCCATCCTTCTGCCCTGATGTCTTTGCTGACAGTCACCTGGAGAGCCCTTGGGTAGCTCATCTTAGTGTCCTTTCCCCAGAGACACACAGGCACTCTGACACTGGCTCCTGTCTTGTCATGCTCTCTTTTCCATTAAATTCTCTCTTCTTTAGCATGCACTTAATGACTTTCAAAAGTCACTGTTACAATTTATGCTTTTTATGCAGAATGAAATACAAGTAAGTCTGGACTTTCAAGGAACCATAGAAAGTGGGGATTAGCGTGTTTTCTTTCACAGAGGAAATCATATGAAAGATAAAAGTTATTCATTGATTTATTCAATAAATAATTATAAGAGTCTATCATATTCCAGGCACTGTTCTTGGTCCTAGGGCACAGCAATGAACAAAACAGATGAAGAATGTGTCCCCATGGAGCCTCTATTCTCTGGAGAAGAAACAGGCAATCTAAATCTAGATACGTATACATATGTGATATGTATACACACATAATATGTCAACAGGTACTATGCTAATATATAATATGTCAGGTGGTGATAAGAGGGGAGGTGATGCTATAGAGTGCCAGGGAAAACCTCACTGTGAAGGTGACCTGAAGGAAGTGACAGAGGAAACACATAGCTATCAGGGAGGAAAATAGTCTGGAAGCAGGATCAATCAGTGGTGACTTACCCGGCCTGTGTGAGAAATGGCTAGAAGATATTACAGCTGGAGCAGAGTGAGCAAGAGAGAGAAGGGTAGGAGCTGAGTTTAGCAAAGCAGTGGATGGGGCAGAGTGAGAGCCGATCATAAGGACTTTGCCTCTTACTCTTATTGTCTTGAGAAGCCATTGGAGTATTTTGTGCAGATGCCATCTGACCTGGTTTTTATCAGGCTTCATCTGGTTTCTGGATTCTAGATTGTGGAAGGACAAGGGTGGAGTCAGAAAGACCAGTTAGAAATCTTTTGCAATAATCTGGGAGAGGACGGTGGCTTTGGCTGGAGTTCTGGCAATGGAGGTGGCAAGAAGTTGTCACATTCTGGATATGTTCTCAAGAAGTGTCCACAGACTTTGCTGAAAGAGCCAAGGTCAGATGTAAGAGAGAGGAGTCAAGGATGGCTCCCAGGTTTGGTGCTGCAGTCGCCTTAGACAAGTCTGCCAGGACCTTCCTCAATTCCTCCAAATATGCTTTCTCACTCTCTCACTGCTGGTTCTCCTACTAGCCATTCTTTCCTAAGACTAGCAAATTTAAACATCCCTCTCTCAATTCTCTATGCCATCTCCTTCCAAAGATCAACCATACCTTCCAAATGTGTCCAACATTTGAGAAAACTAAGCTTTGTTTTAAAAGTGTTAAAAATGGTTAAAACCCAAAAGGATACATGTTGGTGGTTTGTCTGCACAGCCTCTTTTCCTCCCCCTAGAATGAATTCTCAATGTAGAGACAGCAGAATGGGGAATTAGCTTAGCTCCAGAAGAGTTCGTCATATACTATAGGTAATTTATCCATATTTTTAAAAAGTTCATTTACTAGATGTAACATATTGTGACATCAGATTGAAGACCAAATAAAACTTGCCTCTTAGGAGAAATATAGGGAAGCAGAAAGCACCAGGAGACCACTCAGGTAAAGTTACTAGGCAACCAGGTCAGGGAGGACCTGGCTGTCCTTCCAGCTCCGAGGCAATGACCCATTCCTTTGGATGAGGGATGCTCTAATGAACTTATTCTTCCTGAAACCTTCTTCTCACTTTCCAGAACCATTAAAACATTTTAAAGAGAAGATTGAAATAGCAAGAGGGAAAATGGTAACTCATATAAAAAACAAACTGTAAAAACCAACCCAATTAATGTACATGAGGATGAGAAAGATCTCTCACGCTATTTAGCTATAGTCAAGCTGTTGCTTCTCTTTCCCATCATTCAGCCAAAGCAAAAGAGAGAATTGCTTCATTTTGCTTTTTTGGTACCCTTAAAAGTCCACAGATTCTTTGAAGCTCTGAGTAGAGGCCTCACATGTTTAAGTATCTATCAAAGACGTCAGGTAAAGAAATGAACTCTGATTACAGAATTTAGGCATCAACCAGCGAGGGTGAATTTTAAGAGAAAGCAAGGAATCTCCAAGACATTTTACAATGCACTTTGCCTCCACTCAGGCTGTGATGTTTTGTACACTCAGCATTCTTCCACTCCGTGTGACTGCTCAAATAACCCACTGACACTTGTCAAAATATCCCCAACGAGGGGCTGGCCCCATGGCCGAGTGGTTGAGTTCGAGCGCTCCCCTTTGGCGCCCCAGGGTTTCGCTGGTTCGGATCCTGAACGCAGGCGTGGCACCGCAAATCAAGCCACGCTGAGGTGGCATCACACATGCCACAACTAGAAGGACCCACAACTACAAATACACAACTATGTATGGCGGGGCTTTGGGGAGAAAAAAAGGAAAAATTAATCTTGAAAAAAAAATCCACAACGATATTTTCTACCATCTTTCACAATCCTTCCCCAAACACAACTTTTTAGCCTTGCTGTTTTTTCACCTAATTGTCAATCTGAATAGATGCTTATGTTCCAACTTTTTATGACTGTAACATTCTTACATAGTCATCATATAAGTATCTTATAGATTTTTACTTTATTTACACAACTATAAATACATACCTCTGTTTTCCATGTGAAACTACAAACTATCTATATGAAGAGAGAACGTCTGATTGCTAAAAATGTACCAAAACTCTTAGGTAGTGTTATATAGACCTACATATGAACTGAGAACATGAATGGTAAAAATTGTAAAAGCAAAACTAGGGTGAGTTTTCAAGTGTAAAATTATAATGTTTCAGATTTAGTATCTATAAATGGAATCACATGTATACAGCAATATTTTATTTCAACTGAAATTTCGAAAGTAACAATTGTTTTTTTAAAATTAGCTATAATTATTGAAACAACCAAAACAAACAGAAAAACCCAAAATTCATATCAAGATGTTATGGATTTACTCATCCTGTTATTACTACACAGGGACTATGCTTAAAATTACCATCAAGAAACGTATGGTGTGAATTCAAAATGGAAAAGGAAGAGAAAAATTAAGAGCATAACATTTTGTCAACAGCATTCTAGAGAGGTTGCGATACAGATAAATGTAAAAAAATATTGTGAAGTGCTATTATCTTACAGCAGGGACTTAAAGGAAAAAACACTAACAGAGTATACTTTAGTTCAGTTGGAATTCAGCAAGCCCTCCTACAAAGCTATGTCTTAGCATTATAAAAAAAAACCCTAAGCCCTGTCTCCTCTTGTTAGCTTGTGTTCCTTAAAGAACAGAAAGTTGTGATAAGAGACAAAATGGAACTGGCATTTGCCAAATGACTCTAATCCATCTTCCCAAGGACTAGTTCTCATTAATTTCAGGATCTGAAGTCACAACCAGAAAATCAACAACAGCAGCAAAAATGGGTAAATGGCTACTTAATGATGGGCTCTGAACCTTGTTCAATCCCAAACTGAGACTAGAAAACATTAAAACAGATTCAACATTAAACATGAAAATAGACGCATAAATTCTTGTGCCTTGAATGATAAGTAAAATATTCTGAAGTCAAATAGTGATTAATCTCTTGGAATGTATCTCAGCAACTTATTCAATAATTTAAATGAACCCACTGTGCTATAAAGTCATTTGACTTGGTTCCTTTATTCAGTTTCAATAACCTTCCACCTATTGAAGCCGAGAAACTTGGATTCATCCTCGGTGCCTTTCTATCTCTCAATGCTCCACTTAATTCATTAGCAAATGTTGTCTGTTCTACCTTCAAATATATCAGGGCTACTATCCCCACCCCCACTGCTATCACTCTGGCCCAAGCTTCCATCATCTTTTATCTCCTACTGAAAAAGCTTCCTATTTCCACCTTATTCCCCTTTAGTCAACTTCAAAGCATTTCAACAGTTGAGGCAGGTTGTCATTCCTTTGTTCAAAACCATGAAATAGTTTTCCATTTCAGTCAGCATAAAAGCCAGTTCCTATAATGGCCTTAAAGACCCTATAAAATTAGTCTCTCTTACGTCTCAGAGCTCATCTCCTCCTTCTCCAATTCTCTCTACTCCACTAACTGGCCTCATTTTTTGTATAACTCAGGACGTTCTCTCACCCTAGAAGGCTCTTTCCTCATGCCCACAGGTGAACTCACTTACAACCTTCCAATATGTACTAAAGAATCTCTTCCCTAGGAGGCTCACCCTATTGAAAATTGCAACCTCCCAGCACATTCCCCAATACCCCCCACCCCCACCCGGCTCTGCTCCATGCTTTTTCCTTGGCACTTATCATCTTTTAACTTACTCTATACTTTTCTTATTTATTGTGATTATTCTTACCCCACTAGAACATAAACTCCATGTAGGCAGGATGCTTTGGTCTGTTTTGGTTCACAGATATCTCCCCAGCACCAAGAATTACCTGTCCGTAAGTATTTGTTGAAAAAAAAAATCAATGAGTGGACAACATTTTTTCTTTCTTCCATTACTAACAAAGCACTTTTAGTTCCATACTTCCCTTTTATTTTCTTTCGTGTTCTTTTTTGAGGAAGATTAGCCATGAGCTAACTGCTGCCAATCCTCCTCTTTTTGCTGAGGAAGACTGGCCCTGAGCTAACATCCATGCCCATCTTCCTCTACTTTATACGTGGGACGCCTACCACAGCATGGCTTCTGCTAAGCAGTGCCATGTCTGCACCTGGGATCTGAACTGGTGAACCCTGGGCCGCCGAGAAGCGGAACATGCAAACTTAACCGCTGCACCACCGGGCCGGCTTCCCTTTCATTTTCTAATAGACATTCAGGGAGAATAAAATTTATAGACTAGCAATTAAAATGACTTGTGTTACCAGCTGATCATTTCAAGACAGGGCATGAAATTAAGGCTGGCTCTGACACAGCAAGGTAAATATTATCATGATAATGGTACGAGTTATATATAGTCAAAGGAAGCAGGAAGTTTCTGAGGCAATCACAGAAAAAAAAGGGCAACAGGAAGAGCTTTGAAGATGTATTCCCCAGATAACGTACAATCAAAATCAGCACAAGAGAAATGCTTTTGGAAGGGGGAGCGCCTCCTCGCTCAGGTGTGAATTTTCTATTAGCATGCTAAGTGGGTTGCTTTTTAAGTGAAATGATTATGATAGTCCCTACTACAAAGAGCTAAATGTCAGAAATGGTTCCCCCAAACACTCATTAATATTAATTCCCAAGGCCTCCTGCTATCATAATTTCTGGTCTTTATTCTTTAAGTGGAAAGTTCCCACAACACTCCCAACATTTATCCTTTGACTGTACTTGAAATTCTAGAAGGAAACACCATTGACCAAATACGTAACAAAACAATGTTAAACAAAGGAAGCTAAAAAGTAGTTTAATTGGCCTTAATCTTTACCGCTTTTCCTCTGCGCACTCTGTCATACACTCTATATACAGTTTTTAATCAAATTTGACTCTATTTAAATTAGAGTATGTTTTTCTGTCTTTCTCTCCCCTTGCTCCCACCGTGTGTGTGTGTGTGTGTGTGTGTTTGTGTGTGTGTGTGTGTGTGTGTGTTCTGGCAAAGCAGAACTGAGCTAACATTTATCAAGCTCCCTGTATGTACCAGGCACCATCTCAATCCAAGTCCATTTAACCTGAAAATAATACTAAAATGGAGTTTCCTTTGCCCATCATCCTTCAACTGATAAGTGCTGGAGAAATGATTTGGTCTAAGTTTTGCAATTTAGAATTTTATGTTATTTTTCTAAACCACCTTACTGCTTCTGTTAGAAACAATGGGGATGATGTCAGTCTATTTTCTGATTAATTATTAAGAGGAGAGCTCTGATGGAATAAACAGTGACAATGATAATATTCAGGAATGGAAGACATAGGCAATTTCCTAATTTGATATCCAGAAGAGTAAAAGTGAGTTCACTAGTTTCTCTGACAGTGTATAATCTTGAGGAGTTAGTAACTCATTTATGTCAAGGTGAGATTAAGCGTTCTCAGGTGGGATGAAAAGCTTGGGTACCCAGAGACCTATGCAATGAAACCAACCACAGAACTTCTTTGGCTCCTAGAAGGTCAGAATTTCCCCAATGGAACCTTGAGGTAGAAGCAAGTTGAAAACCTCGAAAGTCACTCTACCTCACATACAGAGGAAAAGCTGAAGACAAGTTAAAAACAGAGATAAGAAAGCCTCTTTAAATATACTCCTGGAATTTTTCAGTAGCTGTCTTGCAAGTCAAGCCTCTGATATTTTCTATTAAATTGCAACTAAAAATAAATGTTTTTTTAGCATGTTTACTATCCGAGGTCCCTAAAGCAGGCACAACAGACTACTGTTTTGAAAACCTATATAGAGATTAATCAACAGTTGGCAGGGTTCTGATTATGGAGTTTTGCTAAATGACAAGTCTTGATTAAAAGCTAAAGACAATGTTTTTCTTAAACCTAATTTGCATGGGCTGTGGTTGATCTTACCTTTAAATGTAATTTGCTAGTTAATTCCAACTCAAATTAAATATAGACTTGGAGTTAAGAGGTATCTCAGATCTTATTTCATCAAATCTCTTCATTCTACAGATGAGAATGTAAGTGACTTTCTCAACAAAATTAAAAAACAACCACCACAAAAAAACAAGGAAATATATATATATTCTAAATCTCAGACTTTGACGATCACATTTGCTAGGACTACTGTCTATTAGATAAGGAATTCGTTCTTTTCTTTCCTCCTGTTCTGATTCCAGGCCCAAATAATCTACCCAGTCTGGAAGAAGGGAGGAATTCATTCTTCTTCATGCATGTTTGAAATTCAACATGTGCAATTGTAACTATCTTTGAAGATGGGTTAACATACATGAAGCTGTGCATTAAGTTTTTAAAACTTTCCAGAATTATAGAGGGTGAGTAAAGGCAGTTTAGACATGAGGTCATCTCATGATAGGGCATGAATTGAGAATCACAGCACTCCTCAAAGACTTCTGTTGCTGACCTGCATTATCCAGAAATTCCCGTAAGAGCCCGATTTGTAGGATCTGACACAGAAGGAAACAGTCTTTAGAGTGCAAATGTGTCATTTGTCAGGAGAAACACATAGATCTAAAAATAGCCCTGCCATAATTTAGTTCATCAGATTAGTTGGCTCAGGAAATAGGACACAAGACTTGTGCAAGTTGATGGGATTGGAGTTGGAAGAGGTCATTGTGCATTTTCAGAGATGGTAGACTGTGGTCAGCCCTAAAGTGTAAAGAACCATGCAACAGAAGTAACAGGCAGCCCCAAGTCAGTAAAACATCAAAGAAGGAAGAGAAGAGAAAAACTAATGTAATGTTTGTGGGGTTTTTTTGAGGAAGTTTAGCCCTGAGCTAACATCTGCTACCAATCCTCCTCTTTTTGCTGAGGAAGACTGGCCCTGAGCTAACATCCGTACCCATCTTCCTCTACTTTATATGTGGGACACCTGCCACGGCATGCTTGACAAGCAGTGCATATGTCCACATCTGGGATCCGAACCGGCAGGCCCCGGGCAGCCAAAGCAGAACGTGCAAACTTAACCTCTGCACCACCCACCAGGCCGGCCCCTAATGCAATTTAAGGGCTTCCCAGCAATGCGACTTGGGGCAAGTTTCCTCATGTCTACCTTCCCTGGACATAGCGAGAATTAGAGATTCTAACTCTAAGCACAAGGGATGGCACAAAGCAGGTAGTATGCAAAAATGGTATTAGTAGTTGTCATTTTTTAATCTACTCTGCACCTCCTCTGTGCCAGACACTCTACTAAGCATTTTGTGTGCATCAACTGATTTAATACTCACAGTAACCATCTTACAGATGGAAACGTAAATTGCAGAAATAAGTATAGAAGATATTTATACAGATGTTCCTCTGATTTCAAAGCCCATGACTTTTTCTACTTCTCTTTATGTGTGTAACAATAGTATTGAGAATTAACTTACACTGAGAACTTACTTTGTATTAGATCTCTCATTAATACTCACATCTAACGTATGAATTTGAAACTACTATTCTCATTTCACATAAGAGGAACTCAGGCACAGGGAGGCTGGATCACGTGCCCAAAGTCATACTTTGGTAAGTGGGTTAGTTTTCCATTCTTGTTTGGGGTCATTTCTCCATGACACACAACTAACACAGGTACTCAGCTGTCAAGCTGAAATGAGCCAGAGACTAAGTTTCTCTTGATATTTTGTCAAGTTTTAGACATGCCATATTTTAATAAAGGCTCTAATTACTGCCAAGTTGGGATAAACAACAAAAATGATAAATTTGATAATCAGAGAGAATTCTTTGTTTCATATTAATGAAAATGGATCTCAAAGGGTGGCATATACATGTACCATGAATTCAAAGACAAGTTAGTGTTAAAATGTACAACTTGCATAGCTTAAAAATTTTAAAAAATTAAACACATCAAATGGAGTATTCTTTTATTCCTCAAAGTATGGAATAATATTTAGGTCATAAATGTTGTATATTTTCAAAGTTTATCATAAAGATATTTCACTGTAATATTTCCTTCCTGAGAATTCAATCAGTCCATAAGGTATTTGATGTATACAATTGGAAAATATAATTGATTTCATTGGAAAAATGTACAGATTTGAAATTCTATAATTTAACATTTATAAACAGGTATCTTAATTTAAAGGATTTTTTTTCAAAGTTGGACACTTCATATTAAAAGAGACATTTTATGTCATAAAACTCTCATAGCAGATATTGTAGAAAATGTTTACTATAGGTCAGGTACAAAGATAAGTGCTTCAGGCATAAACTCATTCAATCCTTACAATTACCATATAAAGCAGATATAGTTTTTGATTTATATTTCCAGCTTAGGAAACTGAACCTCTAACCAGAATCTGAACCCAAGTCAGCATGATGTCAAAGATTGAGCCTCCATAAAAGGCTAATGGTCAAAACTCTTTTGTTTCAACTCTAACTATTGAAAATACTTGCAAAATCTATTTCTCTGCCTTAACAGATATAGAATCCAGAATACAATCTGAATTTTAGAGTGAAGTTTTTGAGAGTGTAGGGAAAACTAAATGAGTACCAAGGTAACGCTTTGACATCTTTGTTCATGTTCCTTTGAGTACAGTGAGTATAATGTATCCTTTATGCTCACAATAAAACCAAATTGTATTCTATTAACAATTGTTTTCATTTTCAGAGGTGAAGGAGAAATTGTTTAGCCCATATATAAAAAAGGCAGATAACTTCTCTAAGTGTATTATATTTTATCCAGAAGAGGGCACTGGCAGACATTCAACCCAGTATATGAAATTTTGGACAAAAGAAAGCAAAGCTCAAATATAATAAGTGCATATTTCAGCAAGATGTACTTCCTTTCATGCTTGCAATGCGACTGTAAGGAGCATTAATACATCTGGATAAAATGATATTTTCAAAACTGACGCTAGCCTTTTTAGCAGCTAGCTAATTTTAACAGCCAGCAAAGGAGTGTGATTCTAGTCAGTTCCTGCCTAAGGGTTCCACATTTTTCCCAGCTTTACTTTCAAGGAAGTTTACACTTAGCATTGAGTTATAAAAGTCCTTTCTATCCACGATGACAGCATGTTATGTAAGGTGGCCATGAGCAAAATGTTCATCATGATACCAAGTCTTCAAAAACGATTCTGCTTCATGGAAGCTTAGAAGACGTAGAAGTAGAAAACAATGGCAGTTTTGATAAGGTTTCCTGAGTGGCTGAGACAAGTGATTTACCAATCACGTGTTTGCTTCAGTTCATTTTAATTACTGGCTTTGTCTTCTAAGTAATTCTTTTCTGCACCGTAGAGATATGAAAGTACTCTTCATTTTGTGTCCAGGGTTTATACTTGGAAACTCTCTGGGAATAACTGTCATTATTAGGGCGTTGTCTCTTTTTCTCTTGTGTTGTGAAACTCCATCTGCCATACCTGAAGCTCAAATGACAGAAGTCCTTATGGAAGAATCGTCTTCCAGTGTGGACCAATTAACTTTACTCTGTGCATCTGGCCTTTCAGAAAAACTCAATAGATAATGCACTCAAGGTCAAAATGGGTCAACTTGAAAACTGTCATTACAACAAATATTTTTATGAGTATATTCACATATATGTTTAATGAGATTCTAACATGTATCCATTTGTACTATGAATTTACTGAATCTTTCAGTTAATTATTGTCAATTAATCTGTCAAGTAATTGTACTGTTTGCCAAAATGAGCCCTCACACTAAGTGTGTCTCTGTCCTGTGTTACTACTGGGAGGCAGAGTGGAAGAGGTTCTAAGTTAGAGGAACAGGGAGAGTGGAACCAGGTTCTCTCACTTGCTAGCTGTGTAGTCTTAAGCAAGTTCCAGGGGCTCTGCAGTCAATTATTACATCTATAAAATGAGGATACTATTTACTATTTAGAGAATGTTGCGGGTAAGCATATTGTGCTTATAACCCCTATCAGAGTGTCTACTTGCTGGAGAAGCTCAATAACTGGTAGCCATTGTTTTTGAATGTAATTTTCATAAAAGGCCCAGGCCCTGACTGCAATGGGCACTTAGAATTTTGGCACCGAAATGGCAGAGGTGGCAGCAGTAGAGTATGTCACTTCCCCCAGGTGACTTCATAGCCTTAAAAAGCTGGGGACAACCAGAACAATGTGTGGGATTCACATTCTCTTTGACGCATGCCCACTGTGAAACAACCCATCAACATATGCCAACTGCGAGATGGCGTCTTCAGTGCAGTCAGAATCTAAATGCACACGAGGTCCTTTCTGTATTCAAGCCTTGTAGCTGAGATCAGATGGCACTGCCACTCTGAGCTGATGAGGAGCCAAAAGTCTAAAGTCTAAATGTATATTATACCATCTGAACCGAGGCAGGGGCTCTTAATACTATCAGACTCAATACCCACTTTTTATAACAAATATTTTGTAATATCTCCTTTGCTATGCTAAAATAAAATGATTAGCTCCCTCTAAACATGATTTTAAATCAAATTAATGTGTAAACTGTACTATAAAAGAATAATAGGAAACATACATAAAAGTAGGGTACGTATTATAATACGCAAATGCCCAGGTACAAATATAGTAGATGACATGGTTATAATGAGTAAGTTTGGATTTTGGAAATATAAGACAATAGGCAAATGTGCCAGTTATTTATTCATTGTCTCTAAGCTCCAGCCTTACTCTCCATATTCGTCTCCATGATGCTGAGCCTGAGACTCTGCAAACCACATTCCTGCTTTGCCAGGTTCTCCCTGTTAGCATCTGCCCCCAGCGGCACTGGAGACTTCAAAGCCGGACGACGAAGAAACTTGCTCGGTCCCATCTGCCTCCGGGAGCCTCTCGGCTGCTGTGGCTCCAATGAGCATCACTCTGCAAAGCTTCATCACCCCAGCAGCTGAAGAGCCTTTTCCTGGAGGCAGCTGAATACAGTTTGTGGTTTTGTCCAACCCTTGGAGAAGCAGCTTCACCTGCCCCTGCCTCCCTCAGACACCAACCAGCCATTGTTCCTTCCTCAGTGGTGTGGATTCCAGTTTGACGGCCCCTCCTCTGAACTCAGACATCCCAGCACCAGCCGAGCCAGCCTCCTCTCTAGAGGTCTGAGTTTGAGCTTCCCAGGGTCTTGCCTCGAAGTTTCTAAGTTTTTCCCCTTTTCTCTCAACCTGGAGTGCAAGCTCCTTCCTGAAGATGCTGCCTCCATGATACCTTCGAGTTTCTGCTTCACATTTTAAGTTACCAGCTGACAGCTTTTTACTAAGAATTCTTTATATTAAATTTTATCTGTTCAAATAACTAGCATCATTTCTTTCTCCTGACCGGACTCTGACTTCTACATCTACTGAAGATTGTCAAGATTATTTCTTTTTTATTTGAACATCTGAAATAAGGACTACAAGGTATGTTTACATGTACACATAAAATCATAAATACAACTGGGACTTATACTGACTGATATGAGGATGACACACTGGTGACCAAGAAGCCACTGGCAGTATTGCCATGGATGGCACCACTTTCAAAGATGGTGATCAACTCTTGACAATGTGCTGAACAAAACTAACTACAGTGTCCCCTGACTTATAGCATAGTTTCATTCATTCCTAGGAAATTCAGTACATTTATTAAAACAGTGAAAAAACACTTTGTCTTCATATGTCAAACATAGTTATGTAAGACGAAGAAATTCACTGTGCAGGACAGACAGGCACTGCTGTACATCTAAAGACTCTGATCCTGAAAACTAAAGGCCAATCGTGGGACTAAAACTGCTCCAAAAACCCCTAAAAACACCTCTGGGAGTAATGCCACACAGTAACAATCAAAAAAGGAAAAAACAGGCAGGTGAGGCTATTCTCTTTGTCAACTGAGCTGAGGGGCAACTCATCACATTGGCCTTGGACAGCACTGAGCACATGGACAGAAGCTCCCCTCATATTTCCTTGCACTTGATGAAAGTCTAAATTGAAATGAAGTGTTTTTCTAGGAGGGATAACACACTAAAATAAATCATTAACTACCTATAAACATGTTTTAAAATTAATTTAATCTGTTAATTTTAATAGTAAAGAAATAAAAATAACATATAATATGAATAACATTAATATTAATGCATAATAATAGTATAGTATGCAAAGGCCTTGGCACAGCTACTTTAGATCCTGAGGGTGAATATAATTATCAGTCTAGTTGTCCTGGAGGGCCCTAACACAGGACACCAGAAAGGTAATTATGGTTTGAGAAGAGAAAAGCAAAAACAAAGATAATAATAGTTTGAAATCTTAGCAAAGATGTTATACAGCAAAAGTGTAATGAATAAAGGAGCAGCATGAAAGCATAGGGTTAGGTTAGGGAGCCCTAAAAATGCAGGGGGGGTTGGGTGAGAGCATATACACACATACAAACGTTCAATATATGTGTGTATTTTCACTCTGGAAATCTATTAATGTGGACACAGATATATACATATTGAATACCAATTGCACACATATCTTTACTTCTTTGGCATAAATAGAAGACTTTTTTGTGTCTTATTCAAAATTATTAGAGTTGACCTATATCACTTTGTATATCCTGTATTCCAAATATATAAAAGAGGAATTAGAAGGGTAAAGTAAAAAGAACAATGGAATTTAGCAAAGGTCAACTCATGAAACATCTGTAAAACCAGGAATGAATGACAAGTTATAGAGGAAGGGTGGTCAAAATGAAAAAAAACAAAACCATAAATGCTGATGGTCAGGTTAAATTGCTGTTCAGATGGTGAGCAGAGATAGCTAACGAAAGAACTCTAATCTCATTTAGACATTAGCATTGGAGATTAGACTTCCTTGAAGAATGGTGATCACTGTCCTGGTACATCAAGGACAGTTCTGACTTATGCCTGTTGTCCTGGTGTTTATTACTTTTCATTCTTATAAATCCAACTTGGATGATGGTCACCCTTGCTTGAATACTTAGAAGAATTAAACTTGATAAGAACAAGTAACATTCATTGAAAATCTAATATGAGCCAAGGATTATACTCCCAGACTTCCATCTGTGATTTTATTTACTCATCAGAACAACCAAGCAAGGAGGTGTATTTACCCTATTTTACATCTCAGGACTCTGAGAGACTCAGAGAGCATATCTGACTTTTCCAAAGACATGCAGTTTCCAGCCATCAGAGGCAGGATTCCAACCCACAGCTATGGGACTTCAAACTGCCACAAGATGCCTGGATTATTCTTTCTGAATGAAGGGTGGGCACGAAAGACAACTAACCAGGAAATAGAGATTTTTTTTTTTTAGGTAGCCAGAAAGGGAAGAAACTGGACCAAGTATAAACTGGCATCTTGTTTGAAAAATCGAGAAATTTTAAAAAGTAAGAAATCATCCACAAGATACATTTGAAGCTAGACTAATTTATGTCCACTGCCAGTCTCAGGCAAACAAGCAGAGAGCATAATTTTTTCACTGACTATGAGACTGGGTCATAAGAACAAAAAAGCTGTGTTCTGGAAAGATCCTCCTGGGTACTCCAAAATCCCAGGTGGTTGCCCCACAATGCCTAAGACAAACTTGGTTGCTTTGCAGTTTGACTGTATCAAGCCTGGAGATGACTGACACGTTCCTTTCAAAATATAGTCACAAGGGGGCCTGTTCTAAAATGGCTGAATCTTTTAGAGCAGAAAGATTCAGAATTGAGCATTTTCCAAAATTTCCATAGATGGTCAGAGACAGTGTTAGAAACCCACTATCACTTAGTGGATATGTCTAGGATGAACAGTTTTCCAGTATGCTTCTAGATAAATTTACAGTGATCTCGATGAATTCTTTTGTCTCCTTGATCATAGTGCCAAATCGTATCTATTTATCATGTCCCCTTTAGTAAGCAGCAAAACAGACTTGGCTGACACTCTGCATATTCTTTATGATGCAAGTTATAAAGAGCCCAATACCTCAGACCAAACCAATAGCACTCAGATGCACCAAAGTAACTCTGAAGCTGAGGGCCAGACTGTTGACATCAAAAACTCCCTGTGGGATGTAACATGATTGCAAGAGTTCACTATTTTCCAATTTCCAAATAACCAACCTCCCCTCCCTCACAGGAGAACTGCCTTCATCCTAGAGCTCATCTGTCACACAGTACTCCAAGCAGGTTTGAAGCCACTCTGTGTGAGCAGAACAGAGGTGATAGGAGAAGAGCTGCAGTGTGTGTAAAGCTCACTGCTGACTGAGGTCTGTGTCCAAACCGAAAGCTAAGAGCCCTGCTTCAACTCGTCACAGTGAGCCATCAACCAAAAGAAAAGTGATGAACATGAGCCCAAATCTGGGAGACCAGCCACATTGGAGTCACGTGTTGCTCTCTCCCTCTTCAAGGTGAGGACTGACTCCCATCTCTGGCATTACCTGTGCTTCTACAGATGGACCTGCCCTAATCCTGCACAATCAGTGAAGCTGCTTTGAAGCCCCACTAGCTACTCTGTGTACCGTCATTAGCAACAAAAACTTCCTTTCTGCCTCATGCATCCTGAGTCTCCATGCAGAAAACAAGCAGATAGTCTGTCACCAGTTTACTTTCTTACTTAATAACCCATTTCTAGAAAGGCATGTCCCTGGACATTGGCACTTAGAATGATAACGTGGCTGATATACCCAGTTGTAACACCTGGGTAATCTTCTAAGATTTGTTTCTTACAAACAAAGAATCTATCATTATTTTTTTCTGAGTAAATGCTGCAGAATAACGTGGATTTTTTCAACAATTTACATATAACTTTTATGTTTTTATGCTAAGGCAGTATGTGACAGTTCATAAATATGTTCCATTTACAGTAATTAATAATTTACTCTTGTTCCATTCTATTGAAATATTTATATAAATACACTGTGCATGATAATTAGCTTGATTAGATTTCGATACAGAGCCATGAAGCAAGCAAGAATTTATTCAGAAAGTAGGAGATGTTAAAAATGTTGCTGTAATTAAAGATGACTAAGACTAGAGGAGGTCAGACCCAGGGTATGAGCTGAATCCTGAGGTCTGCACACTCAGAGAGTACCCTTCAGCTGTCATTTTGGGCTGACCTGTCAGAGGACATCAATTAGTGTGCCTTCATGACAGAAAAGCCTACCTTGACATCCAGGTGACCTCCTGGGGGGGCCAGATGCCTAAAATTACTCAAGAAGGGGCACAGCTTTTTACACCAAATTGAACTTAGACTTTAAAATATAAACACCCCGAGAAGAGGAAACAGGTTGACTTGAATCTGCGTTAAGATGTAAAGGACAAAAACCTCTTTTTTCTCAGTTTTGGTAAAAGTAGGGAGAGAACTGTAGGCTACTGAATATAAATCTGCTGGAAAGAGAACCTCTAGAAAAAGACAAGAATACAACACCGAGGAACAAGGCTCTCGAGGGGCCACCTCGAGGTTTGGCCAAGGAGTTGGGCAGTTTTCCTTCTCCCACCGCAGGTTCTCAGCTAAGGGTCTTCTCCAATTAACCATACACCAGATTTACATGATCCTAACATTCACTACTTAAGCCTTTTTTAAATTGTCTGCCAAACCTAAGAATTACAGTACAGTTGGTTTCTAAAAGGAAATAGAGTGCACCCATTCTTTATCTCAAACACACTTTGTGTTTTTCCTAAAGCAAAGTGCATTTCCAGAGAGTACAGCGATTCATAGAAGAATAAGAACCAGTTGTACAGCATACATCCCTGAGAGTAGTAAATCGAGATTCTACCAGTGATTCCTTTGTGAAAGACAACCTCCAACAGAAGTAAGTCGCCAAATACTTATTTTACTGAGCATCCTTTCAAGAGACAAAAGACAACTCTACTGAAAACCGATCTAATAAACTGGGCATGAGTGACTCATTTTGCACAAATGATAACATAAGCGTCAGTTATTTCCTAAATGCTCCCAGTTAAACCACATTACAGGAACTCTAAACCAGTAGTAGCGACAAGAAAATGTTAGAGGAAATGGCAGTGAAAGGCATTTTCTTTCCAAAAACTACTAAGATATTTAACAGGGTTAGAAGTGAGTTCCTTACCATTCTGGATGGCTGCTGAGTTGATGCCTGACAAAATACTTGAGGGATTTCAACAAGAAATGGTGATGGGAGTCAGAAAAATGGAAACGCTCTTTGTTGAGAACTGTTGTCAGCTTGATACTGAAAGTGGGAAAGCTTTGTGCTTATCTGTCGTAAGCAGCAAAGTAGGGGGTTAGAAGCTAGTGCCCAGCCTCCTCCTCAGGGAAAGCCCTGAGGGGCAGAGACCAGTGTTCTACGATTGACTTGATCAACCTTGATGATTAATCAAGATCACATGGAACCCTGCTCTGCCACTGAATATCAAAATAATTCAGACAAGCCAGTGAGTGACTCCCATGCAACTCAAATACGACTAGTAATAAGCAATTTGTACACATACTAATGAGAAATTTTCCATACATTTTCATGTTATCCTTCTAACTTTCTATATAAATAAAACAGGTATTACCCATTTTGCAGATGGGATAACTGATGCTCAGAGAATCATATAGTAGCAGAGAAGTAACTCATATCCAGATCTCCTCCCACTTCCCCATCCTCATCTACTATTCTTCCCAGGACACTGCCTCCAGAGAATTTCAGAGAGAGCAACCCTTCTCCTCGCAGTGTCCACAGGGACTGGAGACAAGAGCCAGCTCCCAAGTCTTCAAGTGCTCGTTCTAGTGCACTGCCAGGAGAAAGGAACCACAAAATCACAAGGGAATCACTGTGAAATCTGCCTGGCAAAATACTATTTCTCCAAAAAGTCCATTTTTCAAAGCTGACATTGAAGGTCTATTTGCCATCCTTAAAAGTCTGATCAAATTTGCTGAGGAGAGAGAGAAAAAACAAGAGGAGATGACAGGAGGAATAAGTAAAGATCCAGATTAAACTCTCTGTAAGGCAACCAAGGAAGAGAGCGAATACCAGTGGTAAATCACAGGCACACAGCTTAAGAGGTGCTAAAAATATCTCTGTTCTGGAAGGAAATGAAAGTTCTAGAAGCGAAGAAACATCACCTTTCTCGTGGGATAATGCAAATACTTCACGTAGTTTTAGATCACAAGCCTTACAGAGTAGAAGGAAAAGATTTACCTTATGATGGACTCCTAAGTATATTGACTATCTTCCTGAGACCAAGATGATAGTACTCTCATACTCTGTGAGGACATTAACAAGATTTTGTTTGTTATGAACTAAGTCCCTGCTCTTTTTGTCTAACAGTTCAAAAAGCATCAGTTTATGATTAACATCATGTTTCTATTCCCTTCCAGACTTGATTTGCTTCTGTTAACAAATGATGCGTGTTTTTAGGCATGGCTACTCAAACTGTGGTCCTTACACAGACAGCATCAGCATCACTTGGGAACTTGCTAGAAATGCAAATTATCGACCCCCACCCAGACCTGCTCAATGAGAATCTGCATTTTAACAAGGTCTCTATGTGGCCTATACACACTTTAAGTTGGAGAAAGACTGTGCTAGAGGTCCTTTACCTGCATAGGCAGAATTTCAGGTCCTTACCTGCCCTGCCATGGACTCTTTCTCCCATTGTCAGCCATAAGATAATGCAGAAGTCACCAACCATCTCAGAATCAAGTATTATTCGCTCCACAAAGGTCCTTCTGCATTATCGGGATCCAGGTTCACTTACACTTGCTGTCCACTAAGTTAGTGACAGAGGCTGATGTTCAGTCTCATTTCTCCAACCCCCTACTTCAGGGTTCTTTTTAGTGACCACTCTTTTTTTTTATTGTTTGCCATCTTGTGATGTCCCTCTCCCCATTGACCACTCTCCCTCCCCCAACAAAAAGTCATCAAGCAAGGATGACCAAAGTCAAACTAAAACAATGCATTTATCCTCATTATGTCCAAGGACTAAGGATCCTTCTGGTTCCATTCTTTGCCTAAATCGGTCATCACCATCATTATCACTGTCTACTCTCTAATAACAACATTTTACTATGATCTAAGCTCTGGGCTTGCACTGAAGTTGCAAAGAAGTTTCAAAAAGAATGAAAGTAATAGCAACCAATACCTACTACACACACAGTAGCTGCCAGAAGCTGAGCTAAGCCGTTTGCTCATTTAATCCACACAGTATCTCCATAATTATAACTCACAATAAGAGTAAATTCTATCATTATTACATTTTACAGATAGAGAAACTACAGAAGGTAGAAAACTGAAGTAACTTGCCCAAGGTCACACAATGAGTGGCATTTATTCGTTTATCCCTGGCTTGAAGGGATTGGTAATTTAGGAGTTCTTTTTCCCAAAGGAGTTTGCCTTCTAGCAAAATGAAAAGCCTTAAGAGGAAGGGTGAAATTTCAGCAGCCACTAGCATGAGGGCTCTTTTTTGTCCCTGAAATCACAAGCCCCACCTCAGTGCCCTATTCACAAATGTGAAGGCATATTTAGGGATTAAATCAACAGTAAAACACGTTTCCAGAATCCAAATTAGGTTACAGCAAGGACTGTGTCCAAAACCCAAATCCAGGGTGTGCAGCAAGATACAAGTGATGCAAGAACAATGCCAATTTTCTCATGTAAGGAGGTACTGCTCCACCGAACTGTGGCCATACTGTTTTGATTGAGAGGACATTTGCTATGGAACTTAGAAAAATGAGGCTAGTTGACTCATTTCTTAATGCCAGTAAACTAATGATTGTGTCCTGAAGGCAGTGTATTATGTTCGAACTGTTAGAATTGCACATTTTAAAAAGGAAGTATTTTTCCATAGTTTCAGAGTCTTTTTTTTTCTTTTTCCAATAGAGAAGAAGAAAATTGCTGCCAGTATTAAGTAGGTCTAGAGGATTAATTATGTATTTTCCTCTGATCATTTAATTGACCATGGTTGACCTCTATTGGAGCAATTAAATTTTTTTCATGAGGAACCACTGACCCATTTTATTCCATTTTCATGCCTCCAATATTTGACAAGATAGTGAAAAGAATCTAGTTTGATTATAAATGTTTATGAATCCCTAATTGCTAGAAATTCCAAGACACCTCCAGGCATTTTTATCACTGATAATCACTATCTTTGATGGAGAGTTTTTCTGTATTATTGGAGAGTATATTTCTAAAAGCATGAAATATTACAGTGTTAAAAATAGCTAATTGGGACATGAAGACTGTTTCATTTGTTTTGGTTTTCCAACAGCGTTTGGCTGACACATTGTTCTTGCAATATATTCAGTGATCCAAAGCCAGCAGCTTTTTTAAATGTAAAAAATTAAATGAGAACTGCCTGTCCTTTTGTAAACTCAATTTTCAGAGCATTTCAGGGCACTCAACCAGATGAGTGAGTTAGTAAGAATATCATGAGATATTAGATTAAACACAGAATGAATTTAATTTTAAATGATCAACGTGATCATCTATTAATAATCGAGTGCCAAGATATATTGCCACATATTATAATCAATATTTTGCATATTCAATAAACACTCATCAAAGATGGTGATGGATTCCAGACTGTAGTAAATATATCGATTACAGGGTCTTTACCTATAGCATTTTACATTCAAACAGATCAGCAGGTTTTACATTGGATCACATGATTAGTGCTGAGAAGCAGTTAAAAAAATGATTCAGCTTCAAAAAAAAAAATTTCTAGAGAAATGTAACTTCCTTTACATAAAAACATTCAAAACTCTATTTTTATGTTCAGTAAACCAATGTAGTGCAGCGTGATTGATGCCAAGATACACAAAAGATTTGCATGTACTGCTAAGGATACAAAAGATCTAACATTAAATTACTCTTAATAACTGAAAAAGCTTTACCCCTAAAGAACATGATCACAAGGGAGGTAGTTGTATGCAAACATTTCTATTTGGGTTTATAAATAGTAGCTTCACATATTTCCAACAGGGCTGGTTTCAGCGAAAATATGCTTACGTGCTTTCTTGAGAACATAAGGCTTTCATTGAGAACATTATGGCTTTTGGTTAATAAATAAAATAGTTAATGGTATACTCATTTCATCTTTATTTACACTAAAATCACATTCCATTAAAGTAAATCTTAGTCGTGAGCGAGGAAAATAGATCTGGTGGCTCACGCCTGTACAGAGGATAATCTGAATAGTTCTAGAACCATTTTGAGAAACGTACCTATGGCATGGACTGTTCCAGAATATAAGCAACACACCTTAATATCCTGTTGATTTTCTCTCTTGATTAGGCTCTAGCGTGCCTTCTAACACATCACTTTGGAACTTCAGTTTGGTGAGTACTGGTTGTATTATAAATAGAGACAGTTTAAGAACAACTTTCGTAAAAATTAATCTGCAAAAGAGGTGGGTACAGAACTTTGACAAACTGTCCTAGCTGCTGACCACTTTGAAATCTGGTTCCACAGTACTGTTGAAAAGTTGTATGAAATTTAAATGAAGGGAACAATATCTAAAACTCGGGTCAGAACTGATAAAAACATACTGAAGAAGCGGGCTTGAAGTCTAGGGAAAGATAGCTGGAAAGTTGCCAAGTCTCTTCGGTGTGATTCACCCTATTGCATCTTGACAGTTACATTTTTAAGAGTGAGTAAAATTTACTTCAATACACATTTTGAGCACTACAGAGTATTCAAAGATGAGGAAAACAAGGCACCTGGCCTCTGAGGCAGAGAAGAAGAAAATGAAGATAAGAAAGTACTTTCCTTATTGAGCATGTACTATGCCCTAGCCACTTCCAAGCACTGGTGATTTAAGGCATAAAGACAGATGTAACTGTTCAAAGACAGATGTAACTGTTCACGTGTGTGTGTGTAGTGGGTGCAAGAGGGAGGAGCAATGATGTCTTAATGAAGTAGCTGGCATTTAGACTCACTTTAAAGAGAGGGTATGATTTCAGAAGTAGAAGAAGAAAAGGATGGCATTCCAGGAGGGTGGACCCACATGAGTAAAGGCACACGCACAGCAGAAATTACAGGACATACTCAGCAGACAGTCTTATGGTTTAACTGTATCATAGGCATGCTGGGGCAAGGGGAGGGATTTTTGCCTTCCTTAGCCCTAAAGATAGAGCTACTTTGTATAGTTATCAAAAAGACATTTAACATCATTTGGGAATTCAGTCTATATAAAATATTCTCCATGACTTTAATGAATTATACTATTTTTTATAGCATTTCTTCAGAACATTTATAAGTTATTTAGACTAAATAACATTAAATTGAATTACACTAAATAGTAATTCATTAAATATTCCTTAAAATGAATTCATTAAATATGAATTACATAGTTTGTGTTACATTCTTCATCTTTGAAAATGATCAGAATTATTATTGTTCTCTAGATTGATTTTTTTTTCATTTTATCTATTGCATCAATTTTGGGGAAGGTCAGTGCAGTTTTCCTTATTTTCTTTCCACACAACAAACTTTGCGTTACACATGTAATTTTCTTCTTGTGAGCCACCCAAATTTTCCTACTTATTACAACAGGAGATGTGGTTAGTCTCCTATTTTAGTTGTTATCTGTTTACTTCTCAGCGGTTTGTCCCAGAAAACTGTGTCTTACAAAAATTTGTATTCCTAACACTGTATCTGTAAAGCACAGAACTATGTGGGAGCAGATATTGACCAAACAAGCAAAGAATTAGAAATATTTGCTGGATTGGGAATATTTACTAAGAAGAGAATTGTGTTCAAAAAGTCAAATCTGGGATCAGATTGGATCTCTCTGAACCACGCTAAGACTCTCTGTAGAGTACCCAGTGCTTCAACTCTCTGTAAGGATTATTAGCCCCTGATCACAGCTTCTATGTCCTAGACCCCTCCACCATTTCAGGCGTATGTTTAAAACTGGACGTATACACAGTTGAAAATGCATAGGTGAGTATGTGTGTGTGTGTGTGTGTAAGTTTATGTATAGGTGCATACATGCATAATTGTACCTTTAACTGAATAGCCCTTGTTCACAGATGTGGCGTTTTTCCATTTTTAGAGGGATGATTTAACTTTTCCTATAATCTGCCTGGTTTACCAAGAAGCAGATGGGACCAGAGGGTTTTAAAGAAAAGCTCCTTGTTGGCTTTAAAAACTATTTATCTGACCCAGAACACATAATACAATAATGTTTTTCAACTTAACACAATATTGTTTCACATATATATGTCAAAGATCTCTCAGTCTGACATCTTGTAGATCACTAACAGGAAAAAATTTAAAACAGAGGCTTTTCAGCTGGACTCCATGGATGGTCATGAATCTCATGAAACTGTACGTATGTATGTACATATGGAGATATATATGTAAAGTTACGTGTATTCATGCATGTGCACACATTTTCCTGGAGAGAAGGTCTTTCATCATATTCTCAAAAAATACCAGATTTTTTAGAAGATTAACCACTGTAACCTCAAGCAGCTTTGATTCGAACTCGATTATAATTAAAGTTAAAATCACTTGATTTTTGTAAATTTTTAAAGCAAGAAAATAATATTTGATAAATATTCTTTGGAAAGTGCAAGACATTGCATTATCAATTCACATAATAGAAAGATAAATATTTACATACAGAATCCATAATCTTTTAAGTTCAGTTTTCAATGGCTGTATTCTGCCATCCTAAAATTGAAGTTTTCTCTTAAGTCCTTTTACTAAGAAAGGCAAAGGCATTTCTTACTAATATTAATTGTTTAATGGCTCCAGAACACTCTTGTCTTAGAGCCTCAAAGTAATGATATTTGCTATAAGAAGTGACATTTGATGGGGAGTTTTTGGTGAAAAACTATGTTCACATAAAGTTGTGCATGGTGTTTGCCATCGGAGGTTGGTCTTCCTGAACACATCTGTGGTAATTAGTCCCATGGAAATTTCCTCATTAATCTAGTTATAATAAACCCAACCACTAGAAAAACAATGCACAGCTACATTATAGTGAGGAAAGCACTTGTGATGTCTCCAGGGGCTGCAAACCACAGACCACAGCCCAATATGACCAGTGCTTGTGTTTGTAAAGAATGTCTCACTGGAACACACCCATGTCTCCCCTTTAGATATTGTCTATTGCTGCTTTCATGCTCCAAAACCAGAGTTGAGGAGTTCCAACGGACCCATATGGCCCTCAAAGCCAAAAATACTCTCTGGCATGTACAGAACAAGTTTACCAACACCTGCCCTAGGCATTCATTGATTCCTCGATGTCTGCCATGGAGATTTGTCTCTGTGATCCTTCGCTTTTATTCCACAGTCACCTCGGTCCTCCAGGAAAGAGTTCCGTCCTTGCTTCCATCTTCTTCACTTCACGGCCAGCTCAGTTCCTCTGCACCCCGGGTTTGGATTGTTGCAACAGATTCATTTTTTCCTCCCTATTCTCACCCCACTTCTTCCAACAGTAAAATAATAATTTACCTTTCCTGAAATACCATTGCCTGTTACTCTCCTTACAAACTGACAAACGTTCCCATTTGTCTTAAGAAAAATTTTAAAAATTTTACCCTGGCACAGAAGGCCTTGAAGAACCTGCAAATCAGACCTTGGTTTACAGAATCCTCTTACAGACAGGCTTCTGTCTCCCAGTATTTTTTCTTCTAAGTCCTACCTACCCTTGCTTCACGTTCCCCATCAAGTCCCCACTTTTCAATCAGGCTTTTCATGATCTTCTTACTCTTCGGCAATCACTACTTTCTCTACATCCCAAAGCTATTACCATATCTCACCATGTACGTTGTGAATGCCCATGTGAAACTGAACATACACGTCCATTGGTGGAGCTGGGTTTGAGGCTCCCATTCTCTCTCTTCTGCTAGATTTAAGTCCATCAAAGCAGGAAATGTCTCACGCCCTTTGATATCCTCAAAACTTAGCACAGAGCTTTGGGCAGTTAAGTGTAAAATATACTCTTACTTGTGGTGAATAATAATAATAATAGCAAATTTTGAGTGCTTACTATATACCAAGACTGTACCATGTATAAAGGATTTCATAAGCCCAACAAAAAATAATTAAAATGAAACAAACAAACAAAAACCTCCAGAAGCTTACAGTCAGCCAGTTTGGAACATAAAAATAACCACGAGTTCAAATGAAACCAGAATGAAGAAATGTATCACTAAGCCCCAAATGCATAGTGCTTTATGTGTTAAGAAGAAAGAATGAATGAACAGAATGAGATGAGTTTGGTCACCAAAGATTTTGGTAGAGAAAGTAAAAAGGGTGACCAGCATGGATTTGGGAGAAACGGAGTTAAAGAAAGAATCCTTCAAAAGGGAAGGGAGGGATTTAAATGAACTCCAAACCAGGAAGGAGTGTTCAACTGCTAACTAATTGTATTAGCCAGGATGGCCTTACCAAAAGCTCTTCTCTACATATATGTACCAAAACTCTTGAAATCACAATGTATTAAACAGAAAAGTATTTAGCTGTAGTACAAACTTGGATACAATCTTAGGATGCTTCCATAATTCTCATCCTCGGGATTATTTATAACCTCTTTGGTGGGATTATAATATATTAGAATATAATGTATGACATATAAATTCTTCATTTTTGATCATTTTAGATTCCTCCTATGGTATAATGAGGATATTTTTCATCTAATTCAAAGTTAATTCTAACCTTATCCATTCTGCATTAAAATACAAATTTATCATGGTGTGTTCTAAAATGCTTTGGATTGAGTAAAGCTGGACTATTTGTGAGAAAGCCCCTACATCATCTGTATGCAAATAGAGGATCTTTATTTGGTGTTTCAGGCTCAAACAAATGTCACGGGAGAAGGGAGGAGGCAAATCCTCCAGAGTAGACCTTTTGCTTGATTTCAAGCCACACAACCAATTCAGAAACTTCAGTAACATCATTTGAGAAGCATTGTCTTAAATTTGGCAAAGAAGTTTAAAATATGGCAGCAGAATTCTTTGAAAATTTTTTATTTCATATCTGATTATTTTTCCAACAAAATTCTTTCTCCTGGTATTTTTGCTTTCTTGTGCCTTTATAGCTTTTAACCACTGAATACGTTATTATAACTCCATACTTTCCAGCAGAAATTCTTCATTGTACCACAGTGACTGTCTTCCTGCTTTAGTCTATTAACAGCATTTTAGTTTCTGCTTTCAACTTCTATATGGGTAATCAGTTCCTACCCCTCTTCTATCTAGTTTAGTGTCAAACAAATGGGTATTGTTTGATACTAAACAAAGACTAACATGGTTCTCCCAGATTGTGGTTATAAACTGAACCAAAGCAGAGGTAGGATTGTCTCCAATATTTATGCTTGGAAAGCATAAAGAATTCTAGGTGTTGTTCACACATATAGTTACTGCTGTAACTACAGTATATTTGAAATCCCATATATATATAAAATATGCTAATAATTTTGAAATAAATGTGTTTTATTCAATTGTAAAGACTTTAGTGTTTTTCAAGTGTGTTAATACTTTGTCAAGATACTGATATTAAATAGTTTTTCTTTTCTTTCCCAAAATGGCTGAGTATTTTTATTGACCTCCTCTAAATGAATATAGCCAGTTCAGAAAGACAGCATATTTTAGAAATTTATATTCACATTTATGTAAAAATAATGTTCAAATAAAATATAAGTGATTTTAGATCGTGCAATGATGGCATGGATCATGAAAAGCTGTGGGCTGCTCCCACAGAAATGGGTGTGCCTCAGAGCTTGATTGTCCTGATGCGTAATCTGTACTGTGGATAGGAGCCACAGTCAGGATAGAATATGGAGACAGAACGGTTTCATATAGGCAAAAGTGTCAAACAAGAGTGCATTTTAGCTCCCTGTTTAGTCTGTACGCAGAACATATCATACAACAAACTGGGCTAGACTCAGATGAAGGAGGAGTGAAAACTGACGGAAGAAATATCAACAATCCATGATATGCGGATGTCACCATCTTACTGGCAGAGAGCAGTAATGACTTGAAATGACTTCTGATGGAAGTGAAAGCAGGAAGTGCCAAAGCAGGACTGCACTGGACCAATAAGAAGACAAAGGTCATGACTGCAGAAGAACTACACCACCTTAACATGGACAACAAAGACAGTGAAATTGTTAAAGATTTTGTTTACCTTGGTTCAGTCATCAATTTAAAAGGAGACTGCAGCCAAGAAATCAAGAGAAGACTGAGGGGCTGGCTCCATGGCCAAGTGGTTAAGTTTGCACACTCCACTTTGGTGGCCCAGGGTTTCGCCAGTTCGCATCCTGGGCGCGGACATGGCACCGCTCATCAGGCCACACTGAGGCAGCGTCCCACATGCCACAACTAGAAGGACCCACAACTAAAATATACAACTATGTACTGGGGGGATTTGGGGAGAAAAAGCAGGGAAAAAAAAAGAAGATTGGCAACAGTTGTTAGCTCAGGTGCCAATCTTTAAAAAAAAAAAGAAAACTGAGACTTGGAAGGACCGCAGTGAATTAGGAAAGATCATCAAGAGTAGGCAGCATCATTAGAGACTAAGTTCAGGATTATCCACACCCTCATATTCCCAATTACTATGTACGGTGCAAAAGCTGGACAGTGAAGAAGGCTGAGAGGAAAAAACAGATTAATTTGAAATACGATGTTGGAAGAGAGCTCTATGTATACACTGGACTGCCAGAAAAACGAACAGGTGGGTCCTAGAACAAATTAAGCCTGAACGATCGCTGGAGGCAAAAATGATAAAACTAAGGCTGTCCTACTTGGGGCACACCAGGAGATGGCAGGATGCTTTGAAAAAGACAATAATGCCAAGAAATGTAGAAGGCAGCAGGAAAAGAGGAAGATCAAATATGACATGGATTGCCTCCATAAAGGAGGCCACAGGCGTGAGTCTACAGGAGCTGAGCAGGGCTGTTGAGGAGAAGATATTGGAGACATCACTCGTTCAGAGGGTCACCAAGAGTTGGAGCCACCTTGATGGCACATAACAACAACAAATTCTTTTAACTAGAATGAACTGGTATAGCAAAAGTAGTATGATCTTAAAGGTTAGAATATTGTCATTTTCTAACACTGTTCCCTCGGAAAAGATATTCAATCTCTCTGAACCTCTCCTTGTACCTCTCTAATTTGGGGATGATAATTTCCTACTTTATAGGTTATTCCAGGGATTAAATGAGACATGTATGTAAGATGCCTGGCACAGAGGAAATTGAGTTCTCCTCCCCATTGTTAGGTAGATAATCACAGCCTGACTTTACTCTCACCAACTTTGCATTTTATTATCTCATGGTCATGCAAGAACTAAAATTTTCTTTAGAAATAGTCTATGTTTTGAAACAAACTTCATTCATTTATTTGTTCATTCAATCAACATTTACTGAAAGTCTACTCTGCTCTAAGTACTTGGAATAAATAAAAAAGTTGCTCAAAGTAGCTTGGGGGATGACATGATTAAATAGCAATGATTCTGAGTTATTTTAATAATATCCTTAATAAAAATAATAATAATAATGATAAATTAATTTGCTAAACTATTTTATTTTAAAACCTGTGCAGCCCTTTATGGTTTCTGCCCTTCACACTTTCATTTCCGATCCTCATAATAACCCTGCAGAGTAAGTATAACATATTCCTCACATACAGATGAGAGTGCAGATTTATCAAGCTTGAGCAATTTGCTTATGGTCCTCTCACTGAGGTCTTAAAGTTCAAGTCCAGTATTCTAGAGACCTGGGACACAATGCACTATAAGACAGAGTTCTTGCAATCTTATAAAAGTAGCTCGGGGCCGGCCTGGTGGTGCAGCAGTTAAGTTTGCACGTTTCACTTCTTGGCAGCCCAGGGTTCGCCAGTTCGGATCCCAGATGCGGACATGACACCGCTTGGCAAAAGCCATGCTGTGGTAGGCGTCCCACATATACAGTGGAGGAAGATGGGCATGGATGTTAGCTCAGGGCCAGTCTTCCTCAGCAAAAAGAGGAGGATTGGCAGTAGTTAGCTCATGGCTAATCTTCCTCAAAAAATAAATAAATAAATAAAAGTAGCTCATAATTCTACAGAAAAGCTCAGATATTTAGCAATACCCTTACTAACATCTCTTTAGATCAGGAGCTGACATTCTATGGCATGAAATTATTTTGATTGACTTTCATCTGCAAATTCAATTAGCAGCACGCACAGGTCTAAAGACAAATATTTTGTCATTTACTTATTGCAAGAATCTGAGTTACATTAACAAGCCATCTCTCTCCATTGAGGGCTGGACTATGGATCATAAAAATTAGATTTGCGGGGCCAGCCCCATGGCTGAATGGTTAAGTTTGCACACTACACTTCGGTCATCCAGGGTTCACTGGTTTGGATCCTGGGCATGGACACAGCACTGCATATCAAGCCATGCTGCGGTGGCGTCCCACATAGAAGAGCTAGAGTGACTTACAACTAGGATATACAACTATGCACTGGGGCTTTGGGGAGAAAAAGCAAATTGGATTTACTGACGTAACAATGGAAAAGATCAGAATTGGTTGGAGGGAGGAACAATCTTCCTGCTTGGTCTGGGAACTCCATTTGTTACGACTCTAGACCAGCACTCTTCCTTATGCCTTACTCTACCCTCTAACCTGCCCATCTGTGGCACACGCACATCCTTCACGGGTAGGACACTGATAAACCCTGCGGCAGTCTCAGAGGGGGCATAGCAGAATACAAACCCCTCCTCAAACCGCAAAGATCCTTGGGGATCACTTACTGCCCAATATAGCAGTTTCCAGAGTATCTTAGTTATAATTCAACTGTGGAGGTATCACTATTCTATGTTGAGTCTACTTAAAGCTTTGAGTCAGAAGTGCCTGTGGAGCTTTTCCAAAATACACACATTCAGGTCCATCCCCAGACCCACTAGTTCAGAATCTCCTTGTTGTATTTGTTAAAGCCCAAAAGATGATACCAATTTGCAGTCACATTTGAGAACCACTGACCGAAGGAGATACAAGACCAGGAAATGAGTGTCCTGACCCACACAATCCCATCACCTCCAGAGCAGGAGTAGAAGATGCTGATGCTAAAGTTAAGATTTGATTACACAGAAGAAAACTATTTTTAGTCATATGTCTTCAAATTTCACAAGTAGTAAAAGGAATAAAATTGCGGGGAAAACAGTTACTACTTAGGCTACCATACTCCAAAAAAATAGACATTCACGAAAAGGCAAGGAAATCCCCTTGACAGCATGGCCCCCATGCTGGGGATCACCTAACTGCGAAGACAGCTGATTTTAACTCAAGCTGAGAGAGGAATCTGGTCCAGGCCAAATAAGACTCTGACCCTCAAACCATGAAGGGGCTAAAAAACTTCACAATTTTGGTAGAAATTAGATTGTACTAGAAGGGAATGAAAATGATGCAAATAATCTAGTCAAATTAGGGAGACATAACAGGAAGGCTGTGTCTTATTTGGGTTCCACCAGAAGCCGACCTTCAGACAAAGGTTCAAGTGCAAATAGTTTATTTGAGAGACGAAGGAAATAGCAAGTGCAGAAAGGAGAAGTGATGTAGGGACAGGAAAGCATCCAATCAAGACAGTGTTCTCAAGTCAGCTATGAGTTTGGAAGGCTGGAGCTCAATCCCAAGGGAAGCTCTGGGAAGCGGTGCCCAGCAGCACTGCTCAGACTCTATCATGCACCCTGGTGAAACGGGGCTTTTCAAAGAATTGGCTAATAGTCCAAAACCTGTAGGAGATTTGACAGTACAGCATGGCATTGCCTGTGGCTAATATA
The DNA here is from genome assembly GCF_041296235.1 of Equus asinus. Taxonomy (NCBI): domain Eukaryota; kingdom Metazoa; phylum Chordata; class Mammalia; order Perissodactyla; family Equidae; genus Equus; species Equus asinus. Next base: position 74,736,674 of record NC_091800.1, read on the forward strand.
TCATAGAGAAGAGACCTTTAAACTACAGAATAGGTACCCCGGAGCATATACAAACACTTTCAAAGGTACTCAGGGCATGGATGTTTAAGGGACTCAGATTCCAAATCCTTAGCCTCCATGTGAACTCTTTTCTAAAATTCTTCTGCCTGAGACAGCACCTGTCTTATAGATTTTACAACTGTTCTTAATCTGCTTGCCCACCGCCCCCTCCCACAAATGGGTTTCTCCCACCTCACAGAGGAAAAGCACACCTCTCACTAATCAGGAATCTTATCGTCTTGCGTTGCCTAGCGGTGGAAAATCTGATCAAAGAGCAATTCAAAATAATGGTGTTGGCAAAGTGTCCTTTGCCCAAGGGACCATTCCCACTCCACTCATCTCAGGATGAAAAATAAATTTAGTTTTTCTATTTGGTAGTTACCAAAAATTTTGAAAAAAGGGATTGCATTTTGATTCACTGTTTACTATTAACAACTGTAATGAGAACTCAGTGCAGAAGAAAATTTTAATCCTTGAAACCTTATTTCCCAAGACAATTTTTAGATTTAGTTTTCATTTGTAATCATATTTTGTTGCTGAGAACCATATGCTACAGACAGTTGAGTATTTGGGTGGAAATCTTTGCTCATATTAATCTACACACCCTTGTGTTTTGTTCTGAAAATATTCGTAACTGTATAAATTGTACATACCCAAATGCTCCTATAAGACCCGGGAGTATGCCTTTGAATTGAGGGTGGAATGTAATGGAACCACTTTTGCTTTATCAAGTGTGTTCAGAACACAGCTAATGGAGTGCAAATGTCATCAAGCTCCTAATCAAAGGCCTGTCTCTTCTTCTGGCTTAAAAGCAACTAGACATCAAATTCAAGACATCCAATGTAAGCAAAACTATCAGTATAGCTTGTTTTGGGGAGCCTAAGAAAACTGTTTTCTGACAAGGTAACCTTATTCTGGCATTTAAAAGTTACGTTTTAATTGAATGAAATCAAACGTAAACTAACCAAGACAAAATGAGAAGCCATTAATGACTGAAATATTGTTTGTAATTGCAACAAATCCACATGCTATATTAGAGTCACAGTTTTGTTCTCCTTGGATATGTTTGCATTTAAAAGCAACAGATTAAAAAGCAACTTATTTTATTCACAAGCTCACTCAAGCAAAATGTCATCCAACATGCTGGGGACTTCTGTACATTCCGGAATTTTCTAGTTTCCCAGTGGTACACCAGGCCGTTATTTTTATACTCAGTCCACATATTAGTAGCAGGATTTCTGATCCTAGTTGTCATTCTCTCTTGTTATCCATTATGGCTCTTCCAACTTCCATCTTGTCCCCACTCCAACCCTCAGACTTTGAACAGCACCTTAATCTTTTATCTCACAGTGTCCTGACCACAAGCCCCTAGATTTCATTTGCCCACATCTATTTTTTCTTTTTTTACAGATATTATCGTAGCAGAAGTATTTCATGATACACAGTGAATCTTTCCATATATTCATTGGGAAAAGCCCTTTTTACCTCTTAAGGGACCTCCCTCTAAGACATCCAGTCTTCACCTTGTTGTTAAATCTAACGGGCATTTTTCAGTCCTTATGAAACTTAACTATTTGGTAGCATTTCCCACTGCTGAAAATCAAAACTCAGCTTTTTATGAGCATCTTGATCATAACAGAAAGATTTAGTTGCATCACCTAGATTGCATTTACTTTGGAAGGAAAGTGAACAATTTGGTTTTAGAAAGATTATTGAAATTAATTTTGAAATAAATATTTTTGATGATAACAATAGCAAATACTGATTAAGGACTTAAATGTTCCAAGGTCTATTTTATTCATTCACTTATTTATTTATTTTTATTTCTTCTGAGGAAGATTCACCCTGAGCTAATATCTGTGCTAATCTTCCTCCATTTTGTTACGCGGGTTGCCGCCACAGCATGGCTGCTGCAGGTGGTGTAGGTAGGTGGTGCTGTAGGTGGTGTAGGTCCACACCCGGGAACTGAATCCAGGCCACCAAAGCCAAGTGCACTGAACTTAACCCCTAGGCCATGGGGCCAGCCCACTCCCAGGTCTATTTTAAATGTGTCATATTTATTAATGCAGTTGATCCCCAAATAACTCTATGAGTTAGGTTTTCATATTTTCTCCATTTTACAGAAGCTAAAGAGAAATTTTAATTAAATTGCTCAGGGCTATAGTTATGGAATGTGTTTGAACTCAGGCTGCATGACTGCAGGACCTCCCTACCCACCATGATGTTGAGTCACCCATAAGTTCACTTGAACGCCTCTTGCCCCAAGCAATCAGATTAATTGGGATTTGGTTCTAAGGTGTGTAGGATCAAAAAAACATTTACATAGAGATGATGTTGATGAAGAAGAAGAAGAAAGACATATAGAGGGGTTATAGATGCACACATATATATATACACACATACATGGACAGATCCTGGTAAGAATGAACTAAGTAAGAAGATGCCTCCATGTTAAGTAGCTTACCAGTAAGTATACTGAAACCAAAGCACAGAAGATTAAAGAACTTGTTGAAGGTCATAAAATCAAGTCTGCAACAGAATTTTCTAGGTCATTTGCAACTGACTATGCCTACTATTAGATTAAGAAAAAGCTACATTTTCTTTTAAGCACTTTGATAAGTAAACTACAAAGATGGTAGGAGGAAGAATGCAAGCTTACATAATAAAGTAGGTTGGAAAATGAACTTTTGCTTAAAAATAAAATATTAGAGAAAAGCATTAGAGCAATTAATTAAAATTCATATAATGCTGCTGTTATAGGAATTTAACCCAGAGAGGAAGATGAAGTAAAGATTGATTTTTCTTGAGAGATACTAACATTCATAACATTGACGAGTAGATAAAAAAAGAAATGGTAACAAACAATTTTTTTTAAACCAGATGATCAAAGCTTTGCTCAATTTTCCAAACTTAAAAATATGAAGTTCTCAAAGTCCCGAGATATAGCCCTGCCATTTTCCCAGCGTCTTCATCACTTTTCCTTCATATTGCTCTATATCTTTAAAGGAGTTTTTGCATCACATGTAGCCGATGTCACCAACAGTTTTAAAGGTAAGAGGTTTTTGTTAAGTCTCATTCCCCCACTCCCACGTCCAACCAGATTTTAAGCTGTTTGCATGCTGAGACTTGTATTATATTTATTTTTAATAAATTTTAATAATTTTCTTATTTGTTTTACTGCAAGGCTTTGCACATAACAGGCATGAAACAGAAACAACTGTCCTTTGTGTGAATTAAATATTTTAAAGTGGAAGTGTTTTGGACCTAGAAACATACACCTAAGTGACCTTAATGGAAGTGTTGCCATGCTTAAGCTCTTTCAACACTTCTCCAGAATGCAAAGCACATTTGGAGTGAGAGTGGATGTAGATTTGCATGTGAATATTCTCTAAAATCCAGGGAATAGCACTGGGGCAGGGATAAGAAAGAATGGTGACATGAAAAAGATTTGACAGTAAAAAGCAAGAATGAAACCTGTTCATCCTCAGGTAAATTCTGGGGAATAAGGCATGTGCTATAAAAGGAGAGAAGAATGGAAAGTAGTATTAATTAACTATTACTAAAAATTAAAAAGCCGCCCCACTTGAAAGTATTAACTAGGTTACCAAAAGAAAACTAAAAAAATTACTGCGGGCTGTGAAATATGGATCTAGGACAAAAGATAGTATAGGAAAACGTAATTTACAGAATGGAAAATTAGATAGAGTCTTCAAAAAGAACATTAATTTTGACCATCAAGATGAAGATAATTATACTCTCAAGAAGAGAGAAATGTTGAGGTGTAGCCATGCCGGGGTTCTGTTACAGAAAGTTCTTGGGATTCTTCCACAGAAAAGTAGAAGACAATGGAACATTCAGCTATTAAATTAGGGGGGAAAGGGCTAATTTTTTATACTAATAGATTTTTGTTGGTATTTACTGAAATTAAAGAGATTTACAGCAAAAGGGATATGAGATTCCACTTCCCCTTGGAATACACCAGCATGGAATCAGATCTAGAGGCTCTCTGCAGTAGGCTCTGTTGAACCCTCGAGATGCTGGACAGATTTCTGTCTCTTCTCCTCTGAGAGCAGGAGGGCTAGCACATTCCTTGTTTTCACCAGTCTGAGATTTGAGGTTTCCAGTATTTCCCTTTTGTCTTTTTCTACCATCTCTAGCTTTCTCTTGAGCCCATTTATTTTTGCTCCATTTTCTGTGTTTATATGTGTTTATAGAAAAAAAGCCTTTGGCATCCCATTTTAGGAATAAAAAGTTTATGGTGACAAATAAGGGTATCTCTAGTTTTTTTTCTCTATATTAAAAATAATAATTCTGTTACTCTTTACTCTTAGAAATACTATTTCACTACTTCAGTATTCAGAACAAGACTCAGTTTCTCTCAGTTAAGTTTCTGAAGTTCAGCAAACTACATGAAATCCCAATAATTCTGAGTAGAATATAACAACCATATATTTCCATAAGATGTGGCTACTGTTTTTAGTTTATCTCTTTTTAACATTTTTAAACTATAGACTGCTTCTTCTTTTGGTAAACTAAATCCTCAGATATTATTGTTTAATATGTAAATTTGATCAAACTTTCCCCATATTGTATTCCTAATGAGAACTTCTTTTGGTAAGGTTGTCAAGCTAGTTCCCTAATTCATCAGTCAATTAGACTTTTTTTGCCAAGTTAGAAAGCTTTATCAACTTTACTTACTATGTATGTACTCATATTATAGAAATAATACATACTCACAGTTAAAATGTTAGAAAACATAGAAAGGCATAAGAGAGTCATTCACAACTCCTCAACCTAGAGATAGCCATTGTTAACATTCCACTAGGCATCATCACTTAGAATTGTAGCACTACTTCTCAAAGAGTAATAGATAAAACTCTTCACTTACTGATATATGAAAACGAGTCCTTGAATTAGTATAGATAAAAAGAAAATGTTGGTTCATGATACCTGTTGATGTACCCATGTCTCCACCAGCCATTGGATACTAACTATTCTGACTCTGGCCATCTTCCCTCAGGAAGACTGTTGGATGGCAGGACAAGAAAGCCATTTTGCAGTTGGTCTTTTTGTTCAATAAAGCAATAAGCACTTGGGAAACTATTTGCTTATTTAGTCTTACTTTCTATTACTGAATTCAGTGGATTCAACATAGATTTTGCACAGTATAACATGGTGTAATAGACACAACAATATTTCAACAAATATTTATTGTCTAATACTCCTTTTGGCAACTGATGTTGTAGATATGAAAGATGAAATGGGTAAACATAAAACCTTTATCTTGTCATCAAGAACTCTGACTATGAAGTTTTACAATTGTTCTCAGATCTCTGGGGAAAGCTTGCATGGGGACTGGCCATTTTCTTCTCTCCCAATCCTGCTCTTCTCCCTCAATTCCCTGTCTCCATGGTAAGCACCATTCAGTTGCCTAGCCCAAAGAGGCCTTGGCACTTCCTCCTCCCTTCACCCTGACTTCTGTCTCATGTACCCACTTCCCTTCTTTATATCATATTCACTCCTCTCTCTTACAATGTTTGGGCTCTGTGTTTGAGCCATGACCATCTCTCACCCAAGAGTCCTCACTGATGCCAGGCTACCTCTCTCCATTCTTTCTCCACAAATTGTCCAGAAATAGATTTTACAATGTGTATCCTCTCTGATGAGTCACTGCGGGTTAATTCTCATCACTAGCTCCTCATTCACTACTCTGTTGAAGATAAATTCCAAACTCCTTAGCAAGGCACCACAAGCCCTTTACCATCTGATTGCCATTCATTTCCCACCCTTTTCTTTCTACCCTCTAACCTTGCACTATATGCTCTGGCCTTACCAAACAAATTTCAGTGCCAGGAATGTAGGCTTTTGTTCATGCTGTTGCTTCTGCCCTGAGCATACTCTCTTTCCTCATATCCCCTCTCCCCATGTCCTGCTTTGCTAATTCTATATCATCCTCAAGATGTGTATATAGACATCACTTCCTCTGGGAAGACTGCTCTGGCCCCCATGGCCTGGGGATCTGTGCTCTTGTAGCCCCCTGACTCTATCCCTACTACTGTTTACCTGACCATCATCTCCCAGGACCGAGGCTCCTTGAAAACATGGGTTAAGATTTTGTTCCATTAGGTCATTTTACCCAAGACAGAGTTGTAGTCTGTACTCTGTTATACTAAGAGCTTAATAAATACAAATAATAAATAAATTAAAATTATTGCATTTCTATCCGATACAACTTTCATTATTAAGCAGGATCTCAATCCCTAATTAATCAGAAGGAAGCATTTTAGTGGCATGCAAGAGATGGGTCATCATTGCTCTCCCCAACCTGATCTATTCACCTTCCCAGGCGTAGGCTCAACTCATTCTCATTTTCATGATCTCGCTCATGTTATTTGGCCTATAATTAGTTCCTTTTCTCAAGACCATTGCCATATCCAGATCTCATTTGCTATAGGAAGCCTTGGCCAAATACTACAACACAGATTAATCTCATACTCCAAAATTCTACAGTATTTAAGGCCACAGGTTGCTGATCTGCTTGTATACATTTTTTCTGACCTTCAAACACGTTCCAGGCTCAATTAGCTTACACCCCACATGTCGTTTTGTATTTCTCTCAGTACTTAAAACAGAGCTAAATGCTCAAGCTCATTAGTAATCACATAAGTACAAATCACAAAATGAAAAATGATAAAATACATTAGATCCAACAAAATAGTAAAATTTAGAAGTCTATATTATCAACTGTTAGTAAAGATATCAGGAGTCAAGAACTCAGGTATGTGTGAGTAGAAAGTTGTGCAGCCATTCTAAAAATCAGTTGGACAGGATTTATGTAATTAAGAGTTTATTTGCCTTGAGACATAGCAATATTACTCCTAGATATATATCCCAGAGATATTCTCACAAATTTCATCAGGGACATGGATGAAAATGTTCCCCATGGTCTTTTATGTGGCAATGGGAAGTTGGAGGTCCACCATGAGGGGGCTGAATAGTAGAATGTACTGGAAGCCAGCTTTAGAATAGTCTGCAGCAGAGAGAAGCAATATGGCAAGATATTAAACAGATAACATTGAAAGAAAAAAAGAAAAACTTTATAGCACAATAGTACTTTTGTAAATTTAAAACATTTACACACAAAACATTACATAGTGATGTTTTTAAGGACATTTAATGTGTATATTAAGAGAAAGTAACAATAAGTAAGTAGATACATGCTAGATTAGATAAATTAGATGGAAGATAGATGATTGATAGATGGATAGAGAGATAGAGAGAGAGAGAGAGAGAGAGACAGATGAGAGACCTTGCAAAGACAATTTGTAATATAGAGCTATTAAAGTCATGGCTTGATTAACTCAATCTGAAGTCCACATGAAAGGAGCAGATGACAAACCGGCAATGTAGATAGACAGACTCAAAGAATTCTTTATTTAAAAGTTAAGCAGTTTTCTGTCTCCTAAGAGGGTTTATTTTTGACTACAGATAACATTATCTCCCCTTTATTTAAATGTAAAAGTGACCAATGAAACATTCTGTAGAAGTGTAAAGACTTCCAGGTGCTTTGTGACCTAAATACATTTCCATTTGAGCAGTCGCATTTATCCCTGAAAACAGAGCCAGCGGGGAGCTTGGAAACATCCGCTCTCCAAAGCATCAGAACAGAAGGCCTCTCTATTCTCCCTCTTGAGATTACACTGAAATGAAGTGCTCACCGTTATTTTCTACCTTCACCACATTTATTTTTCATCAACAGTTTCCCACAGGTACAGCACTATAATATTTTAATGGAAGTGTTCTTTTAAAATAATTATCTTTATTTGTGATTCTATGTCCACACTGCGTTTAATCTGATAAACTTTTCCAAATAGTGCTTTGTTCATGGTTATTATAAAATTTAGAATAACATGTCCAGTTGGAATTGCTTCTCCTAATTAAACAAGTGTGTATAGAAAAAGTGTATATTAAAGTATATTTACACTTTAAGGAATAATTAGAATCAGACTTACAAAGGTTTTATAAAAATGGACTATAATTTAGACTATGTCAAATCAGTTTTATATAATATTTATATATATGTGTATACATATATATTATAGAAGTATATGTATTACAGAAATATATATATGTACCCACATATACTATAAAAGACTGTATATGTGATAAAAGATTTCTAGAGAGAATAATATATAAAGTAAGAGACTTATATAGAAATGGAAATTGAGAAGATAGCATTTCCGAAGGAAAGAAAAAAAATCACTCTAATCTACCAGTCATGATTCCCTGAGTTGAAAATCTAGTTAAAACGGTCCCAACATTTTTTGATTAATTGATAACTGACAAATGATTTAATTAGTTAACAGTTTCATTTGGGCTCATCAAAAGCGTGTTTTTCACTCCTGTCATACAGCAGCGTTGGCCAGGGGCTGACTTGTTCACTATTCCCCGGTTCCTGCATGTGGAGGTGAATACCCAGGTCATTAGCACAGGATAGCCGGGCCCGTGAGCACAGGGAGTGGACTGTCTACATATTTTCTTACTGTCTATGATAAGAAAACCAATACACTTTACTTTCCTAGATCTCTTTCTAAAAAACGCACAAATTAAGCAAATATCTGAAGCATCAAAAAACAAAAGCAATGAACAAAAAATTCTGTTTATTTTGCCTCTTTTCTTCTCCCAATGCGTTGTTTATTATATTTAAACACGTATATTGTCTGTGGGCCTTCAACAAGGCACTGGGCTAGACCTCGCTTATCAAACACAGACAAATAAGACATTTGCAAGGAGACTAAAATCTCAGCAACAAATGTGGGTGTGTTGCATTTTTAAAGAGGGCCACACAGAGAAGAAGCTGTGAGAAAGAACTGTGTTTAGTCAAGCTGTGGATTTTTTCAATCCCAATTTTCATACCTCCTTAGTCTTTCCAGTGCTTGGGAAAGAAGATGTCCAGTCAGCACCATTTGACCAGATCTGTGAGCTTTTCCTGAATGTGCTCAAAAGAGTGACACAGGCATATATCTGCCACCTCAAGATAATCAAGTCTAGTGGATAGAAAAGAAGTGGTAATGACAGGCATCTTCATATAGACACACATATATACTCCAATGGAAGTCAGTAATTAAAATAACTATGGGCATCAAATACTATTCAGCCTGTCTTAGGACTTATGCCTTTGCACATGACAGAGTTAATAATCTCAACCACACTGGTGTAGAAATAGTGAGAACAAACTCACAGCATAACCTGGAAAAGAGGTTTCCTCTCAAGTGACAAGTTGGGCTAATTGTTAACGGCTGTTTGGGGCCCATGCTGAAACTTAACAATATAAAGTCATGAATGTTCCCTAATAATGATTGAAATGACACCTGAAATGGAAAAACTCCAAATTAATGATTTGTGGTTGTCTTTTTACAAAGTTGCTTAAATTAAGGATTTTAACATTAAAGGAAAAAAATCTCTCTTGGCAGGAATGTTTCCTAGACATGTCTAAATTCTTAAACTCAAACCTCTTCAAGACATCCTCAGGCCAAGTTTCTCTGAACTAACAAGTCACAGAAGAAAATTCCTAGAAACTGTTTCCACACACGCTAGGAAAATGCAACAATTGTCTCCTCTTAGAATCTTTGCTTCCATCTGACCCAACTGAGATCTGGTATCAAGTCACTCATCCAAAAGAAAGTCCACTTGCACTATAAAAATCTCACCACCACTTAGTTTCTATATGTCATATGGACAACTATCACATTCGCAGGAAAGCAATTACAAGAAAACTTTATCTGAGCTATGTTCTGAATTTTCATTAATGATTCCTTTCACTGGTTGTTTTTATTACAAGTAGCCTGAAAAGAATTAAAAATGAGTAAGATACTAGGACTTTGGATGGCAGCTCTGTAATGTAGTCTACGATATTTGGAAAACTGCCTGTAAACAGTACTTTTCTACATGTGGGATTTGAAGCTCAATTCCAGTAGAATTTTAAATAAAACTTTGGCTATAATTCTTTTCTCTTATTTTACATGTTTCAATGCATTTGCTTTGCAGAGCTGCATTCCCTGAAAGAAGTAGGATCTTCAAAAGTGAAATATATCATATTATGACCCAGACCTTTGCAGCCAATGAGAGTTTTCTCAGTTCAACACTCCATTCTATATCACTTTACATTTTAACAATAAAAATATTACTCATATCTGGAAATGCAAACACTGAGAGCTGATATTTATCACGTACTTATTATACTCCAAGTACTGTATTAACCATTACGTGTGTTTCAGACCATGCAATCCTCACAGCAACCTTATGAAGTAGGTAATATTAATGTCATCATTATCCCTATTTTATAGATGAGGAAACCGAGGCACAGAAAGTTGAGGTAGCATGTCCAAGTTCTTATTAAGTGCCAGAGCTGAAGGCTGAACTTAGGTAGTCTCATTGCAACTTTGAGCTCATGACTATTACATTAATCTGCCTCCCATATTAACCAAAAAAAAAAAAAACCCAAAGAAAATAATCAACTCAATACACTCACAGCATTTCTTTGAAAATGGGCCCTCTTATTCAAAAAGCTTTAATTGCAAAAAGCACCATAGCAACCAGAATGATCCTGCTGGAAGAATTAGTTCTCCGAGGATCAACACAGGCAGCAAGCCTAGCTATAACACAGCCCACATATTAAATAAATAAATGCTAAAGAAAAAAATGCTGAGATTGATAAAGTAAGTCCACAGATTCGAACACTTGAAATATATAATCCAAAGCAAGGATGACTGATATTAATACAAAAATTCAGTGTCCAGTTAGCCAAAAAAACAAAAAAGTAACATATTCTTCTCCATGATTGGTATCTTATCTAGATCATATATATTTGATTTATCCCAGAAAAAAGTAAAATAATGATCCAGAGCCATTCCTTTCTTATCTCCCATATTTGGCTAATGGGCAAGCCGTAGAGTCTTTACCCAGGCGAGGAAAACTGCTGGAACATTAGATTACTTAGGCAAAGAACATTAACAAAATTTGTGACAAAGATAAGAATCTGAAACTAGGGCATTCTGCCCATTACATTTTAGAAACAGTAATGAGGTCATTTCTAAACTCTGCTAAGCTTTGGATGCTAACATGGTGCCGTTGCTTCACTGTGCCATTATACAGCCGGGCAATCTTTCCTCCAACACCCACTGTCTATCTGGCACTCCTTAACAAACGATTTATTAATTGTTTTTCCAATGATCACAATGTATTTATGTTGAAGCACCCTAATCTCAGACAACTATCTCTCTAGACAACCAAATCAAGATAACTGACAAAGGTTAAAAGCCAAAATTTGTGACTAAATAGTGTTTTATATCTTCACAAATTTACTGCAACCTTATCCTCTGGACAAACAAAATTATTTGAGCAAGAAAATCTATAGGCTACCCACAGGTGTCTAGACTTTGGATTATTCCATCATAATAAAGTAATATTACAACCAAGGTATTTGTTCATATGCTTGATGTGCCTAGATAAGACTGGACTCCAATCTTTTTCTCACACTGGATGAGGAGTTCTTGGGAAGGAATGGACTTAGGCTTGATGCAACCCCACGTGTTGTGGACTGCCAGTGACCAAAATTTGTAGGGTAATACATACATCTCAGTTTTTGTGTGCTTTCCTGGCATAGTTATTAATAGACCTCAGTTCACTCTCAAAATGTGTTGATTTGGGGGATGAATTGTACAGTCATCCTACATCAGTACCCTGCAAATCTGATAGCACAAATCTTGACAATTGTACAGATGTTGTACTGTTGTGTTATTGTCTCGTTAGGACCATAGGTCAGATCACATCCCTCAGGTAAGGTGAGTCTTTGTCAGAAAGAAATGGATGCTCTTATTGTTAATAAACAGTGTGAGTTCTGGGACAAGATATGGTGACATAGGAGGTGGGCCTTAGGCTAGAGTAATGAGGGAGAAAATACTTGACCTAGGATTGGGATTTCAGGTTGACCCAAACACTGAAGTATTGAGAACTCCTGGTGGTGGAAAGTAGACTGCCCCTTGCCACATGGGGTAATCCCAAGGTGAGAAAGGAAGCAGGTAAGACAAAAGCTGTAAGATATTCCTTCTGTTGTCCTTCTGTCTCCATTTACCTGAAACACTTGCAACAATTTCTCATTGTTAGTTGTGATGTGGGCATTAAGGAAAAGAGCTACATGTTTACATGGAAAAAATAATGGAGAGCAAAAACAAAGTTTATCATTCCACACTTTTAGCAATAAAACACTGAAAAATTACCTGGAAGAGGTAATGTATTGCTAGGAATGAACTCCAGTGTGCTTGTAATTTAGTATTATGTAGTCTTGGTAAGGGAGAGTGAGAAAGTAGGAATACCCTTGGTATTTAGAGAAGAAATGGAATGCTGCCAATTAGATTTGATAAACCCCCATAATGAACATCCAAGAGGTCACAATCTTGTGAGGGGTACTGTCTGACACTTAAGCAGAAACTCTGTCTCCAGTTTCTCTCTCAATGCTCGATCTATAAACTGGGTTATGAGAAAATTCAAGAAAAAAAACTGACATATACCCCGTAGTATTATCATATTAATTTGGTGACATGTGATAGAAACCAAACTTAAACTCAAACTTACCTAAGAGAAACTAAGAATTTACTGCATTACAAAATCCAACGATGGATTACACAACAGAAAAACTAAACAAACTATGCAGGGGTATCAGAAGTGCAGACAGCTGGATCTCAGTAGAGGTAGAAACCGGGGTATAACTGTCACCAAAACTTTCTTTCTCATCTTTGACTCACCATCTCTTACTAAAAACCTAGCAGTGAACATGGCCACTGATATTTTCACTGTGTTGTGGGGCCTCCTATGCTAGAAACAGACTTACTCTCTTTCTCAGTTCTAGTTTCAAAAACCCCAGAGAGGATTCTAGTTGGCTTGGTTTGTATAAAGAGTCCATTCCTGGATCAATCAACTTTGGTCATGGAAGAAAATGGATGTTTCAAATGAAGGAAGTGGCAGTTTCAGGAAGAGGAAAAAGAACTGGGCATCAATCCAGTGGAAGTCTAGTAGAGCCATGAGGCCAGGATCTACTTCTATGTGGTTATTTTCTATCAGAGTCAATTCTTGCTATATTAAGCAAGACAGTTTCTTTTTTCATATAGTTCCTCTTCTTTTTTTTTTTTTTTTTGAGGAAAATTAGCCCTGAGTTAACATCTGTGCCAATCTTCCTTTACTTTATATGTGGGTCACTGCCACAGCATGGCTGATGACTGGTGTAGATCTGTGCCCAGGATCCAAGCCCATGAACCCAGGCCAGCAAAGCGGAACATGCTGAATTTAACCACTACACTACGGGGCCAGCCCCTTTCATATAGTTCTTTAAGGATACTTATCAATACAAAAATAAGAAATAGGTTTTGCATTAATGCAGTAATTTAGAAGAGTTTTCATAAAGTGGATTCGAAGAAGAGAAAATGCATTTATATAAAATGTCCTTACTTTTCCTCAAAGAAATACAGCATTTTGCTCAACAAATAAACCATAAAAATCCTGAGGAAATAGACTTTGTGATCTAAGAAGTTTCTCTAGCTAGATAAATGGTTGATTTATTTTTTCAATACAAAATTTTGATGCCTTTTGAAAATATATCAAGCTCAATTACATAAGATTTTTCTCTAAGTAAGTGTATGTGTTAGCATTATTATTTAGTTATTTGGATGCTGAATCATTACGCACCGAGAGAAAAAAAAAAAGTCGTCTTTATCTAAGTTACTGCAAAAATTTACTCATCTACCACTAGAGGGCACAAATAAGGCTTTTTTTCTGGGGAAAAAAGGTTTTGAAGATGGCAAAATTCCATATGTGAAACAGTGACTGAATTAAGATATGTAGATATTGTATGCTTTCGTTAAATTTGAGAAGAAAAGTCAAAACATATTCACATTTAACCATGGGCCATTTTGTTCTGTTCTCTCCATCTCTCTCTCTCTCTCTCTCTCAAAGAGTATTCATATGTGAGGAGAATAAGAAAGATTGATGGTTCATAAAAATTTAGACTTACATAATATTATTGGAGTCAAATGGTTATCAAAGAATAGCCTAACATAAAAATACTACATACTACAGCAATGCCAAAAATGCCACAAATTGGCAAAACTGCTCATATTTGTCTAAGCCACACTTAGAATCTTTGGAGTAATTCTCTTCCAAAATCATCAAGCACAATACAGTTCACAAAACTGATTCTAAATCTTGTAAATATTAGGTATGTGCTGTATCTCTTCTTAGCAAATGTGCCACTGTGGTAAAAATAGGATATGATTTGGTTGCTGTCTTCACACAATAACGTGCTTGAGTCATGCTTGCAGAATACCTCCATTGTCAACAGCTGTTTTACTCCTTAAAAAAAAAAAAAAGACAAAAAAAATTTCTCCAGAAAAAGCAAATACTCCCTCATCTTGTCACTCTGGATGTTTGACCAACACTAATAACTATGGTTAGGTTTCACGTCTCCCTCGATTTGTTTTCTGGTATTTTACAAGGAGAAGGCCTTTCCAGAGCCACTGATTCTGCTGGAAGTGAAAACAAATAGAGCAAAGTTTGCTGAGATGATTTTCAGGTAGAGAAAGGGTCGTGAGGTGAGTGGCATAATGATTTGACTTCAGGGATGAAAGTGAAAATGCCCTAGTGAGTCAGAGAGAAGTGATGGGCTGGTAATTTCTATGGCTTTTACACCTTGATTTTCCCCTGATGCTTCAAATCACTAGTCTGCAGATAGCATCAAAAGTGTATCAAAATAGAAAATTGCCTTCATTTTATTGAAATTTCTCTACAACACAAGTTTTGAAGATTGTAAACAAGGAGTTATAGATTTTCATAGAATCGCTGGGCTTAGTTCCTCCCAATGTTGCCTTTTAAAAAAGCAGATTTTCTTATTCTTTTTTTTTTTAATATCCCACTCTACAAGCCACAAATCTGCTACCTTCTGCAAATGTTTTCCTCTACTCAAAGACTGTTTCCTTTCCTGCTCCACATTTTGTCATTTTCCTCCTGATGCCAACTTGAGATTCCACGATGGTTCATCCCCACGGCATGGACAGGTCCACAGGAAATGGAGATTATGACAGATACCCATTTATGCTCCCACTTATGGGCATCCATGTAGCAGTAAGTAAATATCCTTTTTCAGAAACAGCTTGTCTCCAAATCTGAGCCTGAGGGTAGAGTTTTCTCCACTAAACGCTTTCAAAGGCTTTGTCCCATAGGATTTCTTTCATATTAATGATCTTCAGAGCTGTGTGTGGGGGGCACAAATGGTTCTATATGAGAAAAGAACTATTACTCCTCCTACACAGCCTTTTTTAACTTACCATAATATATATGTATTTGCATATAATTTATATATAAATTATTTACATATTTACATATGTAATGTCAATAATGTATTATATATATAAACATAGTATATATGTCAATACATATTGGTTATATATAAATATTGGCAAACATTTTGAAACTAATCATGACTGTCTACCAATTCGCCCTCCCTCAAGAAAAAAATTATTGTTTTTTATTTTACACATTAATATTATAAAAAAGAAACTCACTGAAGAGACCAAAGGAAGTTTATATATTCCCAGTAGTTCCTGGATTTGAGAATTGG
The DNA here is from genome assembly GCF_041296235.1 of Equus asinus. Lineage (NCBI taxonomy): Eukaryota > Metazoa > Chordata > Mammalia > Perissodactyla > Equidae > Equus > Equus asinus. The sequence goes on from NC_091800.1 coordinate 74,752,380, forward strand.
CTTTAAATAATCAAGCTTTAACCTATGCTTCTACTAAGTTGGTATAGTTGTATAAACTTCAAAATTATTTTTGAACTCAAAAGATCTCTGCCCCAAAAAGGCAAGACAAAAACTGCTTCTCCTTTTGGTGGAAAGGATCTCATGTGGAGTTAGAGTCTAAAGACTCAAGTACTGGTAGAGTTTAGGATGGTTCTAGAAGAATAAGGGGAGGCAGGAGTTAGTACTGAATTTCCCTGACAGATCTCACAGCAAGGAGAGTGAAACATGGAGTCTTGTGATAGACAGCAGAGACGCCCATGGAAAGTCCAGCCAACAGAGGGCAGCACGATTCCCTCTGGGGTCTTGAGTATCTAGCCTGGAGGATGTTTGTACCTTCTCTTGTCTTGGCTGTCACCCCTGCAGCATCTGAGTTTATGGATTCTGTAAGATTACCTAGGTACTCTAAGACAATAATGTTTACTATTACTTTCGTACAAAATAGAAGTGGTACAGATTATCATGAGAAATGCCCTCAAGTCTTAAAACCAAAATATTATGCATCATTTATCTTGTGATTAAGAAACAAAATAATCCACATCGATCATGTTACAACCTTATCTCTGATGGGTTCTATTGTATCCGTGATTCTCCATGATTTTCTTTCCAAGACTCTTGACTAGATCAAGATACATATTTTTTTTACATTAAACTTCTTATTCAATAGAAATCTAGTGTAGAAGATGATTAAGGTGGTATTTTATTAAAATGAATTTATTGTGTACATAGATGCTTATGATAGTTATTTATAAAGTAAGAAAATGAGAACAGGGTTCATATTTAAAGAAAATTTGAAATAACTACAGTCTTTCTTCTGCCTATTCCTGTAGTTTATTTATGTATTGTATCTTAGTTGTAGACAATTGGAAAAATCCTGAATCATTCAAGCAAGTAGTTGTAAATGGTAATAGTCTTTAATAGTTTGCCTTTTAATCAGAAAACTCTTCAACTCTACTGATCCAGGAGCCTCTCAGGAGACTGCTGGAAAATGTTTTGTCTAAAAATTGAATCTTAACCCTATCTATCATCTGGTGTAATTCTTTATCATCTATTATGTATTGAATGTTTGTGTCACCCCAAAATTCACATGTTGAAGACCTAGCCTCCCATATGACAGTATTTCAAGGCCTTTGGGAGGCACTGTGGATTAGATGGGGTCATGAGGATGAGGCTCTGATGATGGAATTAGTGTCCTAATAAGAAGAGACACCAAAGAGCTTCCTCTTTCTCGCTCTCTTCCTCCCTTCCTCAACTAGCCATGTGAGCACACAGCGACAAGTCAGCCGTCTGCAAGCCAGGGAGAGGGCTCTCACCAGAACCCAACCACGCTGGCACCCTGACCTCAGACTTCTAACCTCCAGAAGTGTGAGGAAACAAATTTCTGTTAAGTCCCGTTATAGAAGCCCTAGTAGACTGACTAACACCTCATCATAACACAAAAGACAAGTACCCAAATTTTAAATATGCACATAGCCATCTAAATTGCAATAATTTCATGATGCGTGCATGGGCTATGACATAAAGCCTCTTGCCTGGCATTCAATTAAGCAAGGCAAACACGTACTGTAGTAGTAATTGTACCATTTTACATGTATGACATGTGCAAGCCTAAATTAAGAAGAGTAAGACCAGTGTAGAATCACAACTTTTGTAATTAATCACATTTTATAAGAAAATCAATTATATGCAGTTATGTCTGGGGTCATTACTAAGAGGTTTGCCCCAAAAAAATAATTTAACCAGCAGCATAAGTTGAAGGTCTTCAACATATTAAAATTTGATATCTATTATAGTTTTTAATTGATTTTAAAATAAACTTCAAAATAAGTTCAAATACAACGTTAGCAGAATCTCTGAAGTGTCTCCACAGAATTGTATTATTTCTTGAAGCACAATTTGAAAACCCCTAGTTAAGATAATAAATATTGCCTTTTATGGTCATTGGATGGTCAACATGGAAAGATATCAATTCCTATTTCCACTGTTCTCCGCCTCCTAAGCACCCTAGCTAAGCCGCATGTATTCGCAAGTTCAGCCTTCATCACTTAGTGCCAGTAACACTTTCTACCTTCAGTACAATACTCAGTCCATCACATTTTGTCTCTACACTTGATATTATACAACTCAAAGCTTAAGTTACCAACATCAAAAGTACATGTACTTCAAACAATTTTCATCTGAATGAGCATCACACAAACATAAAAGAATAAGGATTCTAAAAATATGATCTAAATCAGAAAAGTTAAATCATTTTAACAGTGAATATCTATTTTTAAATAAAATGAATATATGACTACCAAGTAATTTTCCAGTAATATATGATATAAAAATTCCAAAATACACATTCCTGAATTTTATTATGTTTTTGACTGGTGTGACAGATGATCTTAGTTGCCAACAGCCATTATCTCTTTTTTCAATTCTAACAGAATCTCAATTTCATTCAAGGTATTGTAGGCGGGAGTATGAATCATGCACTTGAGGATTGAGCCCTTTCTAGTGCTAGTATATGAATCCTGATTAAGTGAAGACGATCCTAATCGTTGCTTCTCCTTGACAATAACTGATTTAGGAATGGGCATGGAACTCAATTTTAGCCAATGAGCTACATGAGAAGTTCTACTAGGGGTGGGGGAGCTTTGGACATTGTTAGGTGATATCTGGATCTGCTAGAGCCATCTTGCAATCATGAGGGCAGAAACCAATGCACCCACGTGGAAGAGTGGAAAGATGGAAAAAATAGATCCTAGATGTGTGTCACAGAGCTGCTGAATTAACTTACTCTAGAACTTCCCTAACTCCAGACTTCTCATTTATATTTAAGCAAATTTTAGTTAGGTTTTCTGGTTTTTCATTTTGAAAATATATCAAATCACATGACCCATGTCTATTCTAAGTATGCAGTTTCCTTCAATAGATCAGTTATAACTGTTAACATGTCTTTATGCTCCAAAGCCACAGTAGTTTTCATGGTACTCATGAATAGCAGAAGTGATACGCCTTCTCCCAGAAGCTACATTAAGGCCCAAAACCACCTCAGAAATTATTGGTACATTAATAAAATTAATCATTGTATTTGGTTACCCTAATACATTTTCAGAACAGGAAATACTGACAAAAGGGAGAGCGAGTACTTAGAGAAGTATATAAACATTATTTTATTTGAGTGCAAGAGATATGAAATCCATTTATTGTGAAAGAAACAAACTAGAAAACATCCTTGCAAAATCATTCCTATTTATTTTTCAATAATGTTCTACTTAGACTCCAAAGATTGTGCATCAGGGAAAAACAGTGAGTCTGTCATAAAAGAGCAAGTCCAACCTAGCACTCTGATAAACAAGGCAAATTACCGAATTCAATTACTCAAGAGCTTTTATATTCTGCAAGTCTTGCTCTTGTGAGTCATAAAACTCTTTCTGTTTGCTTGTCCAAAGTCATTTCACATTGACTATCAATATCAATGGGCAAAAAAGAGTTTGGTTCTGTTCTATTTTACCCTTTTCAGTGTAACATGTAATTTATATGCAGTACACGGTGGTTTAGATTGATTCTAGTAGCTCTTGCTAGAGCCTTGAAGAATTAACTAGCTACTAAAGGTGGGTGTTGATTTTTGTGGTGCCAAGGCATTGTGTTTTGTGGGATGAGCACCAAAGTCATACTAGTTCTAAGACAAGCACAAATACGGCATGATAGCGCAATTTGCCCATGAACACGCTAAGAAACGTGGCTCCTTTTCTATGTTCAACTTGTGCTAGAGAACCCAAATCCAGCAATATTTCATAAATTCCCTAATTTATTCAACAAATACTTTAGAGACTGCCTCTGCGACAGGATTATAGAGGAATATATATCATAGCTTAGAAGATACTCTTTTCCAAGCTCTTTATAAGTGAGAGAATGGAGGCCCAAGGAGGTGAAGTAATTTACACCAGCACAGTTTTTTAGTGACAGCATCAGATCTCAATTCTGAATCTCTTACCTCCCAGGCCATGGCTCTTTCAACCACACCATGCGGCCTGGAGAATAATAAAAGCCTCCAAATGACTGCCTATGTTCAACTAGACCAAGCAAAGGCGTGAGCTTCAAATAAATAGGATAAAATATTTTTTCAAACCAGTGCTAATGATCTGACTCTTTTATGAAGAGCATGAATGAAAATGTATGTACAAAACGCAGGGAAGACCATCGCCTAAAATAACAGTAGCCAAGAGGGAAAAGAACAAAGTCCAAAGTACTGATGGAAACTTAATTATCAATTCTTGGTTCCATTTTTGCTTCTGCCAATGGGTGGTGGCTTAAACTGTGACACCAGTAGAGTTACCAGTGACACACATTGACCAAAACTGAGGCGATAAATAAACAGCATCCTCTAGCAACCCCCTAGAATGAATAACAGTACAACTTAGTGGCTCTAAAGTATTTTGTTGAATTATTTTAGATCACACGACCAAAAATTTATTGAAAACACTTAGATAAATATTTATTGAAGAGAATCTTACTCCTGTCTGGTCAAGACTCTTGACCAGCAGAAATGAGAATCAGAGTGAAGTGACTGACCCAAAATGAGCCAGAAAGTAACCAATAGGATTTGAATTTGGGTTTGACCCCTAGTTCACATTTTCTTCTGCCCTGTGTTTGACCAGGTGGTGTTCACGGGCTTGTTGTGAAGGCAGGCCAGGCCTTATGAATATGCAGGTGTATATATTTATAGTGCAAGCCATTTATTCTGCATTTCCATGTGCCAGACACTGATTAGGGTATGTGGTATAAAGAAGTAGAAGACAGGGCCTGCTTTCAAGGAGCTTATGTGCCACAAAGGGAGACAGACATTTTATTTTCATGTGGTAAATACTACGGCAGTAGAATGATTTTGAAAGATTCCTGAAAGGACAACTTTTTTAAACCACCTCTCTTGTACGTGTCAAAAATATCATCACCAAAAACGTGATTCTGTTGTACTAATCATTGGTCCACCTATTCAGACTTTTAAAACAAAAATATTCCCGCAGAGGAGCCCAGAGTCCTTGGGGCTGAGGGTGACTGGTCTGCCGGGTTCCTGAAAGGGGAGAGGTTGGAAAAAGGCTGAAAGGACGAAAGAAGTCAAACGTCGCTTAATCTACCGTGCTCTCAGTGATCTTGTACTTGTCCCGTGGGAAGGTTTTACAGGCCAAAAATTATTCTCTTGTTGAATTTTAGGGAAAAATATTACACAGGTTTTAGTCTATTCTGTATGCTAATCCATGCTTTTAAAGAACTGCTGTGGGCATATACAATATAAGTAATAATTACCCTTCAAAATTTGGCAAATGCCCAAAATGCAGCAATTCTCCTATACCTGGAAAGTATGTGATTTTTAGCAAAATCCTTATTTAATAAATCTGAATTAAAATGTTTTGCCAAGCATGGAGCCTCCAAGGCTATAATGGATAATGTGTCAATGGTCCGTGCATTGAAAATGAACGTTTTACCATTTGTAAACTGCTCATTTATGTCTGTCCAGTTACTTTCTAAAATCTTATATTTAAATTCAACATAATTTGAGGGAAAAAAGGAGTCATTTTACAACTTGAAACAGTCTGGTTGAACAATCAGAGTTAATTTTGCAAAAAATATTATAAAATCACTTTAATTCTCATACTGATTATAAACAAGAAGAATTCTTTAATCTGACTTTTTATATTACACTTTCTTATGTTTTGGGTTTTTTTTTAAAGATTGGTCCTGAGCTAACATCTGTTTCCAATCTTCCTTTTTTTTTCCTTCTCCCCAAAGCCCCCCAGTACATCGTTGCACATTCTAGCTGTAGGTCCTTCTAGTTTTGCTATGGGGGACACTGCCTCAGCACGGCCTGATGAGCAGTGCTAGGTCTGTGCCCAGGATCTGAACTGGTGAAACCCTGGGCCGTGGAAGTTGAGCTCGTGAACTTAACCACTTGGGAATGGGTCCGGCCCCTCTGTGTTTTTAATGTCCTTGTGACTTGGATCAATGTTGCTCTTTAAAAAATGTAAAAAGTGATAAGAACATGTAGAGTTGGGGCTCAAGTTCATGTTGGGAATAGAATTTTAAACCAAAGTCTCACAAGGCACAACTTGACCTTCATGCCATACATTCCGTTCTCATGAAAATATTTTGAACAAATAAACATTTGTTGGTAATAGGGACTATGCTGCCCTAGTTAAAGCAGCAGAAGATGGTGGAAAGAGCATTGACCAGGGAATGGAGAAATTTGTTCTGGTCCTAGTCCAACCCTCTGGGTGACACCATGGGCAAGACCCTCAGCATTACTGAACTTCACAGGGCTCACCAAGTGAAGATAGAGCTGTGGCTGGATGGTCTACCATTTTATGGCATCTATGATATTGTTGAAGCCGGGTACCTGAGGGTTACTGTAGATATTCAATAAGAACATGATTGCCTTTGGACCTTGTTCCCAACACAGACATAGATGAAGCTTGTCAATTTGCTGTTTTCTTGTTTAACTTGAAGGGTGACTCGGGTCTCAAAGATTTGTGAGTTTGTTTTGCAGAAGAAAGCAAATGCTGCAGGAGGTTGCAATCACCAGATGTCCCTCAGGAGCTGCTGAAGCTCAGAAGTCAGATTGCCCAGGGGCTTATCAGGAGCGACTCCTTTGCTTCTCCAAAGCTCCTCCTTCCAAGCCCCTTAGCTCCATAAAACCCTCCTGCTTTCTTTTCTTGGGAAGGCAGATTTGAGTGAACCCAAGACCCTGCCTTCTCATTTTGGCCGATTAGAATAAATCTTTCTCCATCTCTAAGCACCGATGTCTCAGTGTTTGGCTTGCTGAACATTGGGCACATGAACTTGAGATTAAGAGATTTTGTTATTCTAATTTATAATAAGAAATAGATATTTAGTCTTCGACTCTATTCCTGGCAGAGACCTCCTAAAACCCTTGGAATTTCCTGTGATAAGAGGGATTTAAATGTATTTTGTTATGTTAATGAGGTGACCTAAGGATGGGGGATAGTTGCCAGGGGAACCAACCATGTGACTTTCAGTTCCCACCCCCACCTCTAGGAATGAGAAAGGGGCAAGAGGTTGAATCAGTCACCAGTGGCCAATGATTTAATCAATCGTGACCTTGTAATGAAGCCTCCACAAAAACCCAAGAGGACAAGGTTTGGAAATCTGGGTCGGTGAACACACAGAGGTTCCAGGAGAGTGGCCCACCTGCACAGGGCATGGAAGCTCTGTGCCCTTTCCCACATAGCTTGCCCTATGCATCTATTCCATCTGGCTGTTCCTGAATCATATCCTTTTACAATAAACTGGTGATCTAGTAAGCAAAATGTCTGAGTTCTGTGAGACCCTCTAGTAAATTAATCAAACTCAAGCAGGGGGTTGTGGGAACCTCTGATTTATAGCCAGTCATTCAGAAGTATAGGTAATAACCTGGACTTGCAATTGGCATCCTGAGTTGGAGGGGGTTCATTGGAACCTCCTATTTGTAGCTGGTCAGTCAGAAACACAGATAACAACCTGGACTTGCGACTGGCATCTGAAGGGGGTCGGCGGGGGGGGGGGGGGGAGGCAGTCTTACGGGATTGAACCCTTAACCTGTGGAATCTGACACTATCTCCTGGTAGACAGTATTAGAATTGAGTTGAATTCTTAGACACCCTGCTGGTGTCTGAGAATTGCTTGTTGTATTTGTGGGGGACACCACCACATTGGAAATTGGGTCTCTGAATCCCTCCAGTGTCATAATAGTGCATGTTCTCTAGAGCATATTTTGTTTGCTTGTTTTTCAAATAGCAGCAGTAAATATTTAGATGTGGGGAAGATAATCCCCACCTGGAAGAAGTGCTAAAGGATTTAACGTAAAAGAAGACTAACAACATCATGTCAGTCGTTCCGTTACTTCGCTGAGGCACGGCAAATTGTGCACTGGGTCCTCCAGGTGCCACTATTCTGTCTTGTTCTTCCAAGTCACAACTTTCCCTCCATGTTTTGTGGTCATATTTGCCCCATCATTCCTGAATCTTCTTGCCTCCCTTAACCATTATGAGTCGAAGAGTAAGGAATTCAGGAAGAGGGACAGCACTGAGTGGGGAGGAGGTCTGAAGGGCAAATACAGAGTTTTTTCTCATCTTGGTATCAGCCTGCTCATCTCATTCTTTCATTCTTTCTAGGACTCCGCCATGCATCATTCCCTTGATCTGGACCAATGGTTCTCTACTGTGGGAGAGTTTTCCCTCCAGGGGACATCCAGTAATGTTTGGAGACATTTTTGGCTGTCACAGTTGGAGGAGGGGGTGCTACTGGCACCTTGTAGTTAGAGACCAGGGATGCTGCTAATAGCCTGCAAAGCACAGGATGGCGCTCATGACAAAGAATTACCCAGCCCCAAATATCAGTAGTGTTAAGGATGAGAAATTCTGCCTGGTTGAAGTTTGCAGTATAGCAAAGGAAAGACTTTGTGTTGAGAATGTAAAGGAAAAAGGTACACCAGCAGTAGGTAACAGAATTGTGGGGATTATACTTTTTTTTATTACTTGAGCCCTTTTGCATTCTAAAAGATTTTTCCATAAGCATATTATTTTTAATTTTTTCCCTACTATAGGGAGTGCAAAGAAAGAAATGCTATTGGAAAACTCTACTGCTTTTGAGGTTTTGTTATGATAGAGCACCAAGAGATAGGTCACCATGAGCTAATTGCCAAGCTCTATGATTCTTTCCTACTGTAATGAGCTATAATTCATGGAGGAATCTCTACATCCAAACAGAAGTGGTAGCTGTGGGCCATGTTGATTATGTGATGCTGGGGGGCCCAGCGCATGCAGAGCAAGGCTGTGAAACTCATGTTTTCTCATCTTTGCTCAGACTCTTGTGCCATCTTCTTAAGCCTTATTTAAAAAGCCCAAAAAAAGATGAGGGAATTTAACAACCATACTAACGTTAATTCATATGCTGAAGATGAGCTGAGCTTCAAATGCCTCCAGTTCTCCTTTCACTTTCAACTAAAGGGTCCACGTGAAATAATGACTCACATGATTGCATAACACTTACATAACATTTATATAACTCTGTCGCTTACGTGGAGCAATTTTTCATAGCCATTAATTCACTTATTTTTCACAACAATCTTACATTATTAGCTCATTTCACTAATGAGAAAACATCCAGGAAGTTTAAGATCACACAGCTCACAGGGTTTTTAAGTAAATCCTGATTCCCAAGCAGCTACTTTTTCACGCTGCCCAGTGTAAAGCACAAAAGCGCTGATATTTACGATATTCTATCATAGTCTACACTCGGGGACACAAACGCTGGTTTTCTATCTCTGAAAATAAAAATGGCAGTTTTCTTCACCAAAACTATGTCAGTGTTATTACTAACAACCTTTCATTATCATTTCATTGGAAACGTAAGACCTGGCAAATCTCCTGAACTCCACAACCAAAGCTTCCGGTCACTCGCTGTCTTAGATTGCTAGGGCTGCCACAGCAAAGTACCGCAGGCTAGGGGGCTCAAACAACAGAAGTGTATTTTCTCATAGTTCTGGAAACCAGCAGTCAGAGATTAAGGTGTCAGCAGGGTTGATTTCTTTGATTTCTTCTGAGACCTTTCTCTTTGACTTGTAAATGGCCCTCTTCTCCCTGTGTCTTTAGGACATCTGCCCTCTGTGTGTCTGTGTCCTAATCTCTTCTTATAGGGACACCAGTCATGTTGGATTAGAGTCCATTCCAATGACCTCATCTTAATGTAATTTCCTTTTTAAAAACCCTATCTCCAAATGCAGTCCTATTCTGAGTCACCGGAGGTTAGGACTTGAACATAATGAATTTTGGAGAAACACAACTCAGCCCATAACACCGGTGTCAGGGAATTTTTTAGAGCTGAGATCTGGGTCCCATGAATAGCTAAAACCTCAATTCCAAAATAGAAAGATCTTTTTAGAGTTATGCCATGTTCTGCTTTCACCTATAATTTTTTTAATCTGTTAAAAAATTACCTAAACAGTGCGTTTTATTCTTAGAGCTTAGCTTTGTGCAGTGATGTGGAAAATGTATTGACATGTTAATGTACTAATGTTTCAAGTTCTGCTGAACATTTAATTTAAACGATGTGAGGGGGTTGTTCAAGAGGTCTGTTTTTGGCTGATTGGAAAACCACTGTTTGACTTTCTACGTGACTTCGTCCTCCCTCCTACACCTCCACTGTGGCAGCCCCAGGTCCTTTCTAATGTCAGCCACAGCTTCAGTGGGAGCTGCGTGAGCAGAGAGGTCCCTGCTCTCCTTTTTTCCAGGTACATTAACCTGAAGTTCTCGTATATAATGAAGGGATTAACTAAATTCAGAATTATCTCAAATAGATAAAGCTTTTCTAAACATAACTGACATTTTCTCAAATTTTGAGAGAGGCTGGAGGAGCAAGAAAGAACATGATAGAAAAGGGAATTGCTGAGGTTAGTACTGCTCTATTGATGGAGAATGAAATAGAACTAGAATTTTATATGTAGATGCTGCCACTATACATATGTATTTTTCTCTGAAAAAAAGATGATCGCAATTGATCTATACAATAACAGCACATTGTAGGAATAGAAAGACTTGATTCTTGGGTCATAAAGTCTGGATTATACCCCCACATCTGCCACTTGCTTCTTGCACACCCTTGGGCAAACTGCTAATCTCTTTGAGGTTTACTTTTTCATGCCCAATTGAGTGATTAATAATCTCAGTACTGACTATTTTACAGGGTTTGTATGGATCAAATGAGGCACAGTATGTGAAATGCTAATGTAAACGATCGCCATTTTGAGAAGAATTTTGGATAGCAGTATATTTCTGGAAAGAGTAAATTTATATTCTATAGCTTTCTATTCATTTTCTTGAAGACAAATTCTGTCTTAAAGAGTTAAACATATACCACAAGATTTCAAGGATTAGGTCAAACCCAAATGTAGGCTAAAGTTTAAATGAAGGTCACATTTTCAAAATAGAATGCTAGGAGTATTTAGTACTCTTTTAAGGAATAATTTAGCACTATGTAGATTAGGGTTTTCAATCTTGTAATGGCTTCCATCTTCCTTCTCCATTGAGGGCACTGGGAAGATGCGGAACAAAGGGCACAAATCCAAGTTTGCAGACCAATGAACATATTTCTCCTTCCTTTAGTTGTAAAGCCATTGAATTTCAGAGAATGAGAGGGAAGGAGGAATCAGAAATAATCTTAAAAGGAATTATAACATCAAATACATCATAACTTCTTACCATGTCCAGGCACTGTACAAGCGGTTTATAAACATTGCCTTACCTAATCCTCCCCCAAATCCTTTAAGGTAGGCATTGTTCTTCTCCTCATTCTAGCTCTCAGGAAACGAAACTAATGTTTAAAGAGATAACAGTCAAAGGCAGGCTCTGTCTGACCTCAGTATCGCTGCTTTTCGCTCCTATGCTGTAGGGTGTCCATGAAGAATAACAAGGATGTAAATATAGTTAAATCTTTGAGATCAAATAGTGGCTCCATTTTAAGGATTCCAAAATTGGATTTGAGGATCTACAAATTGATTTATAACTTTTATATTGTGAGTCAGAGTGAGACTAGGAAACTACTGAAAATTAATATCAATCAAAACTGTATTTCCCATTATTAACAAAATTCATGGAGTTCACACATATGTTTTCATATGAACATATGGAAAACTAGCCATAATAGAATATGGCAAGTGTAGTAATTAGTGACGTGAACAAAATACTATAAAAGCAAAAAGAAGGCATTAATTGAATCTGACACCATCAAGGAAAACGTCCTGGTATGGGTATTTTAGGTGGGACCCCACAGAGCAATAGGTTTTCTCCGAATGGAGAGAAGGGGCAGCAGGGAGAACATAATATCAGTACAGAGTACACAACTGAGCGATGGATGATATAATTACTTATTAATTATAGCTTAAATAGTTTGCCAAAGAAAATAAAAACTCTTCTCCATTATTCCCAAATGGTTTTGCAGAAAACCATGCCTACAATGAAATTTTAGATCTTCAGAAGACATATCAGGAATAAAATCAAAGACATAGCTCATTCTTCACTGCTTTCTTACAGCACTCATCAAATTGTAGCATATCTGTGTGCTTATGGCTTGCCTATCTTATTTATCTTTGTACACCAAGCACCCTGCATGGTACCCGATCCAAAGTAGAACTGAATTCACATTTGATTAAGTGCCAATTGCAATATACAGTCAGTATTGGCTGAATGTCTATTAAGGCTTTATTTCCTCTTTTAAATTTGTACTGTAAGAAATACTACAATTAAAAGTTTTCTTGGGGCCAGCCCCATGGCCAAGTGGTTAAGTTGTTGCACTCTGCTTCGGCGGCCCAGGGTTTCACCAGTTCGAATTCTGGGCGCGGACATGGCACCGTTCATCAGGCCACGCTGAGGCAGCATCCCACATGCCACAACTAGAAGGACCCACAACTAAAAATACACAGCTATGTACCGGGGGGCTTTGGGAGAAAAAGGAAAAAATAAAATCTTTTAAAAAAAAAAGCTTTCTTGCCAGATACTAAGAAAATTAGTATTTGCTACCAGTTTATTGAAGTTTCTCATCTCAGTGAAGTGTACCCTTAAAATGGTTTTATATTTTCCGAATCAATATTCCTAAATATGCTGTCAAATCCTCCTTTCTTACTGGGTAGAATATTTGGTCATTAAAACTTAGTCCAGGGGAATTTAAAGGTTCAGTCTCATCTCTGATCAAAGCTCTCTCTCTCCCTCCACAGGATGCTCTGCTCTTGGCACACCGTCTTCCTCCTCACTCTTCTAGGCTCCAATTCAGGTGCTCCAAGAAGGTTAGGAGGAAGAGGTACATATTTGGTCCTTTCCTTGCTGGTCCTTGCAGGCAATCAAGACACCCCATGTGCGAGCTCTTCTGAGAGACTCCCCATGCCCAGTTCCCAGATGTGGGAGTCCTGCTGCCTCCCCAGTAAGCCCTACTCTTCTTTAGATCCTGCCATGAATGGTCCACCCACTGTTTCTTGATGCTATGGTCTTTTCACCCAGGGACAGTCCCCTAGATATTGTCATAGCAAAATGCTCAAGCCCGGCTATGCTCTACACCATCCAGTTCAGCCCCAAGAAACTCAGCACCCTCGCCAGGCCACACATAGCAAGAGAGGGCTGGCTTCTTCACTACTGCACCTGCTCTAACCCTGTCTTCCCCTACATCCAGCTCCCTCCTCCCACTCCTTATCTCAGGGAGATTTAGGAGTATGTAAGCTGGGCTCTGCTTTAGTGGACGTCCAACTAGGGAATGAGATACCATCTACTCTTTTTGGCAAATATCTTATGCTTGACAAGAGCTTCTCTTGAAACCCCTCTCACTTGAATTTGGAAAGATGAAACATGCCCCACAGGAAAGGGAGGGACTTCCCTTTCATTAGCAATGCTGCAATCCCTTCAAGATCAACAACCCCAAAGACACTAGAACAGAATAAGGAGAATTCTAGAGATGGCGGGGCTTGGAGAAGAAGCCTGAATCCTGAATGTCAGGGAAGAAACCTAAATTCTCACTGTTGGGCATGGCAAGGAAGTGACTGGGGGGTGTATGAACACCACAGTGCTTATCTATTTTTGGTGGCAAAAAATAAGTGGTTTTAAGGTGGTAAGACAACTGGTAAAGATCCTCTTCCAACCTTTCCATACAGCTTTGGCTCAAAGTGTGTTGTTGATATATGACTCCACAGAGGAACTTAAAACTAAACTTCAGGGCTTCAGTTGGCCTATCTCCAAAACCATATCAAATCATGCATGCATTTCTGCTTGGAGGATACAAAAAGTAATACATAGAATTAAGATCAACATAGAGAAAAATAGGAGAGGAAAATAAATAGAGGATATTCCTAAGAGAGAAAGGAAAGGATGGAGGAAGGCAGAACGTAAAGGAAAAACTATTCCTCATAAAATTCAAATGGATAATTAAGACAAAATTGTCTTCTATAACTTACTAGGCATTAAGTAAATGTTTTGAAGGAATGAGTGAATGAGTAAAAGAAAAAAGAAAAATTAACACGGCAAGGAGTAAAGGAAGGGCAGCTGCCAGAATTTCACATCCATGTTCTGTGGAAGACTGTCCTCACTCTAAACAACGAATTATTACCCTTCCTGAGGGAAAATTGAGTGTGTTGTGCCAGTTTCCGTCTGTGTAACTGTGCCTGCCTTGTCACCAATGTATCCCTGATATCCGTGTGGGTAAAGAGATGAGAAGGCAGCAAGTACACCTTTCCAAGGAGCAAGTGCTTATTCACCACAGACAGGCGTCCCACAGTCCATGTCGTCTCATCTTTGCAAATAAAGGACAACTATCAGGGGAATTCTTTTATACTTAATAATATTTTAGTTATAAATATTATATTTATATTTAAATATTTATGCAACCAACTTCCATTAATCATGCTATCTCAAGAAAAAGAATAGAGGTAATAGAAATATGTTTTTAGAATTCCTCAGTAAGCCTAAGTTATGATGGCAGGAACTATTTAATTAATCACTGTATTCCCAGCATGGTGTACCTAGAAGATATTAAAAAAAATTATTTAGAGACTGAATGAATGAGTGAATGATACTGCTCACTCTGGACATTGATTTCAATCTTTTTATCAAGAAAAATCATGTTCTTGCATTTTTCCTTCATCCTGAAGGTAAGTTGCAGTGGATCAAGAAACGCCTCTGTGAGCATTTATGATTTATTAATACCACTCTGTAACTTACAAACTAAATGTTAAAGTGAAATGGAACAACAAATATCCAACACACGTAAGACATCTTATCAGTTACCAAACATTTCTAGGTATGTTATCTCTTGGTTTTTAAAAATTAATAAGAGAAGGGACTAGAATCAATTGAAAGTTTCTTAACTTGAAGCTAAGGGGAAATTAATTAGTAATACATTTCAGCTTTCAAAATTGCTGTTTTAAATGGCAACTGAAGTTTCAGCAAATGCTGAATCTCTTGGTCAGAGGCCAAAGTCTGCTATTTTAGGCATTTGTGATAAATTATAAGAATGGATCACAGGAATATATTTGCTGGAAAGCAGTTGAAGAGATAGCTTTTAGAAAAACAGATTTTTGGCAAAAGCAGCCATGAGCTATTCTGGTCTTTGGCATTGTGAAGCCCATGGAGCAAATTTCTAAAGCAATTAATATAAATGAACATTCCATTAAAAAATCAATTCTTTTATATGAAATGCAAGGAGACAGAGACTAATATTTAGTCTTACAAATGAGCTCTTTGCGTCATTAAAAGTATCACAAATGCTTGAATCAAGAGTCTATGGAGTTTATAGGATTAGTAATCCTGCATGCAATACTGGGCAGATGCCCTGATCTTCAAACACAGCCAATAAAGTTTCTGGTATCTCCCAAGGTAACATGAGACTCTGCCATGTGTTAATTGAGAGTGAACTTTGATTTAAAAATGGAAATAATAGAGACAGGAAATTAGCTGAGAAGCCATATCTATGGTTCCCTGAGTTTCTCTTGTGGGTAGAGAGTTGTCAAAAATGTGCCCTCACATGAACTCTGTGTGTGCCCAGCCTTGTTTGTGAGAAGCTGCCCAGCTTCCTTCTATTGTATATTCAGTAAAGACTTTTCTGGGAGGATGTTATAAGCCTGGGTAATTTTCCTCTGGTCAGTAACAATGTTAGCAGTGTCCTTCTTATTTGTATGTAGGCTAGTGGTAAAGACAATAAGGATAAGATAATCAGTATTCCTAATTCTTAGGGAAACATATCTGCTTGGAAAATACCTCTAAATAAATAACTATACTATTAACATACATCCACATAGTTTGTATGGAGGGATTCATAAAAGCTTCCCAGAATATATAAAACATTTGATTTTCTCTTTTTAAAAAAAAGCCCATCAAGGGGCCTGGTGGCACAGCGGTTAAGGTCATGCACTCTGCTTTGGTGGCCCAGTGTTCGTGGGTTCGGAGCCCAGGTGTGGACCTACACAGAGCTCATCAAACCATGCTGTGACAGCATCCCACATATGAAATAGAGGAAGACTGGCACAGATGTTAGCTCAGTGACAATCTTCCTCACCAAAAAGAAAAACTAAACAAACAAAATTCATCAAGTGCCAAACACATAGACAAAACTCTCAATAAATGTAAACACCTTTTTTGCCCAGTTCCACAAATGACCTTTCACAGAAAAATTATATCTGTGATGACAAATAAGAGCATACTTGGCAGTTTATAGATATTATACTCATTCTGCTTTAATATTATAAATTATCCTCTAGCAAAGAGATTTTACACATCAAGGACAACATCTTGTGTAATATGCCATGTTTGACCAGATAAGGAATTTTTCTACTCATCTTCCATGGAGGAAGGATATGTGAAGAAGCTGCTGAGAAAGACACCAGACCAGGCGCCAGCTTATAAATGTGAGTAAAGTACTGTCAAGACTCTGTGGTAAGGAGCTTTAAAGCAAGTGGGAGGACAGCTATGTAAACCCATGAATACAATTAGTTTAAGAAATGCTATCTAACCAGAGGTGTACGAGTCTTACAGAAGCACCAGTGAAGACGAAAATCTCTGCCGAGTTGCTGGCAATAATTTTCAGAGGTCCGTTTGGGGTAGGATTCCACAGGATGGTTTACAGGGACAAGTATTCCAACAGGGGATCTGGCTAGTTCCAAAGACAGGCAGTTCAGGAGCACAAAAGCATAGGGTGTACAATGGGAATGTGACCAAGAGGAGGCTGGATTGTGAAGATTCACAGGTACCGTGCTTAGAACTTTAGGATTTCCCCCATTTTAGGGTAGACAAAATGGGGAGCCTTCAAAGGTTTTTGTTCAGGGTGATGAAATGATCAGATCTGTACCCTTGGAAAACATTCTGGACGCTACTTAAAGGCTAGTCTGGGGCAGGGAGGGATGCAGAGAGATGGGTTAATGAAGCCATTCCAGAACAGGGTAGAAACTGGTGAGTGCCTAACTCAAACATCCTATGCCTGTTGTAGATTATATTACTTTTCACCAACAATTCTGATGTCCTCCCTGCAAGAGGGTCGAACATTCCCCCCTGTTGACCCCAGCAGTGGCCAGGTGACTTGCTTTGGCCAACAAAATGTCATGATGTGTCACTTACAGGCAGAAGTTTTAAGAGGTTGATCAATCAACTGAGACTCTGGATGGAGCCATAGCCAGGTCACAATGAGTATGGGGCATGAACAAGTAATAAATCTCTGTCTTTGTATCTTGATGAGACCTGGGGGTCTTTTTGTTCCTAGCCTATCCTGACTTACACAATCCCCAAATATTTCTCTTATTTTCTTGTGCTACAAAGCACTGCTGACAATCAATCTGTAAATACTTACTAGACAGCTACTCGAGTGTTAGACACTGTGTTTACTGCTGACCAGTTTTTGCCCTTAGAGACTTTGCCATCATTTTAGGAAGAGACAACATTAAACAAAACAATATCTTTAGGAATTCAGAAAGCATAGAAATCCCTTCCACGTGGATCGGATGAGTCATGGATGGTTTCCCTTAGGGTGAAATGTAAATAGGGAGAAGTGAAGAGAGTAGATAAAACAGACCAGGATGTGGAACAGGGAGAGGGCAAAGCTAAATGGGCAAAGGTCAGAAAGAGAAAATTTGTAGGTCATCTTTGGGACAGAATGAGCAGATCATCCTTAATAGACAGTTGGTGTCTGCAATGTCTAACACATAAGCTGGTGCTTTAGTCTGACTAGCCATAAAACTTTAGCAGTTCTTCAGTCACACTAGCCATGGTTATAGCACTCAATAGTCTCATGTGGCTAGTTCTGTGCAGATATAGAACATTTCCATCATCACAGGAAGTCCCATTGGGCACTGCTTGTCTATGAAAGTGAGATATAAAATGAAAAAAATACAGAACCAGAGAGTCCATGAATGCCAGGATAATATTTTAGTGAATTTGAAAAGTTTAAAATTTGAAAAGTTTAGTGACAACATAAAAGTAACTGAAAAGATTAATTTAGTGGTAGCAAGAAGGGAGACTAAATAAAGAGACAAAGCTGGAGAGAGAAAGATGAGGGGTTTTTGCCGTAACTCAGAAATGAATGACCAGGACCTAGATCAGAATGGTCATGGTAAAAACAGCAGAAAAGGAATACTGTCAATTCTCATTATTTCAGATTCTGCATTTGCAAATTTAGCCACTCAGTAAAATTTACTGGTAGCCCCAAAAGTCACTATTTTCTATGCTTTTTCGGTCATTAATAGACATGTGCAGAGTGGAGAAAAATTTGAGTCACCCAACAGCTGTGCACATTCCCAGCTAAGATTGATGAAGGAGAAGTTCTGTCTTCTCGTTTCGGCTCATACTGTAAACAAGTGTCCTTTTTCTGGTCTATTTAATATCACATTTTCCACATTTTTCTGGGCGATTTCACTGTTTAAAATGGCCTCCAAGTGTAGTGCATTAAGTACTGTCTAGTGTTCCTAAGCACAAGAAGGTTGTGATATGCCTTATGGAGAAAATACATGTGTTACAGAAGCTCTGCTCAGGCATGAGTTATAGTGCTGTTGGCTGGGAGTTCAGTGTTAATTAATCCACATATATTAAATAAGATATCTTTAACAGAAACCACACATAAAACAAGGTTATGTATTGATCAGTTGATGAAAATGTCATGACCAGAGGCTCACAGGAACCTAACTCTGTATTTCTCCTAGAAACCATGGTTCAGTATTCACTAATTCAGTGTTTGTGGTGACGTTATAGATCATAACTACTGAGAATGTGGAGCATCAACTATGTGGAAGAGGGAGATACACTACAAAGGGAGATACAACAGAAGCTGGGCACTAAGAGTCTGACAAAGAGACAACAAAATAAGGGATACCTCAGGTGGTGCCTATTGAGAAAATATGGTACCAAGTCCCAGGTAGACCAGAATTTTATTTTAATTAAAGCACAAGACTTGCCCTCAGTCACTGGAAAGAAGTCACCCATGACTGGATATTTCAGCATGCATTCTCAGATTATTTTCTTTAAATCTACTACTACTGAAAATCCAATAAATACTTTTAATAGTTTGCCTTTTACATTTTTTTAAAAAAAAACACTTGGTCTGGGAGTTTTGATTTCTGGGTCTTTATGTGAATCATTCAACCTGGCTTAATTTTTACTCTATTCTTGTATCTGAATAGTTATCAAATAGGAATTCTGCAAAGTAAGTGATGTTTAACCCATTGAGTCGACAACTATATATACATGGGATTTTAGTTCCAAAAAGCCTTGAGCTTTGAAAAGTCAATTAGAGAATCCTCATTAAAATATTAGAATTAAAATATTTGAAAATATCCTCATTAAAATATTAGAAACTAAGGTGACATCAGCATCATGGTGGAGTGAGTGCTTCCCTTAGACTCTCCCCTCTAAGAGACAACAAAAGGATATTCGTATACCAACAGAGGACATTCACACAACACAAAAGACGTCTGAGGGAGACACACAGCTATACCTCTGCTGGTGGAGGTGCTGGACCCCTGGAGGAAGTGGAAGGAGGTAAGAGGATCTCCTCTCCCTCCTGAACAGCAGTGACCTTGGGACTGCACATGGCTCTGAGAAGAGATGGGGGAGGGGTGGCTCTCTGCAGGAACACCTTGGCTCTCCAAGTTCCCTCATAGCTTGGGGGAAAGCCCCAACAGAAGTGTCTAAGCTGTAGCAGGAGTGTCTTCATCAAGCTAGCACCCAGGAGAGTAGATGGGGAGGGCAGAACGAGAAGCTCCTGTGATCAAGCAGGTGAAAGAAAGTGCCCCTGAGTGACACTCCAGCTCAGCCAGTTGGCTGGAGCACCCTTGCATATGATAGAAAAGCACCAGCTTTGAGTAAGCGAGCCACAGATCATGGCAGGCTCAGAATACACAGTTCTTGACCCTCAGCCAGTGTCAGCAAGTGGAAGCTGTGACCAAATACTATTATGTGGAGGCACAAATCCATGCCACCAAACAATATGAAAAAATATTTTAATACTCCAGGCCAGAAGGAAAATGACAAACACCCAGAAATCAATCCTGAAGGCACAGAAATTTATAAGATAAGTGACAGAGAATTCAAAATAGCTATCATGAAAAAACTCAATGAGTTACAAGAAAATACAGATAGTTCACTGAAATCAGGAACTTCTTCACAAAAGAGATTGAAACTATGAAGAGAAACCAATCAGAAATGTTAGAGATGAAAAACACAATGGAGGAGATAAAGAAAAATCTGGAATTCCTGAATAACAGAGCTGATATTATGGAGGACAGAATAAGCAGATTGGAGGACAGAAATATAGAAATGCTTCTGGTGGAGGAAGAGAGAGAACTAAGACTAAAAAGAAATGAAGAAATTCTGAGAAATATCCAACTCAATTAGGAAATGCAACATAAGGATTATAGGTATTCCACAGGGAGAAGAGAAGGAGAATGGAGCAGAAAGCTTGTTCAAAGAAATAATAGCTGAGAACTTCCCAAATCTGGGGAAAGAGCTGGAAATACAAGTGAAAGAAGCTATTATATCTCCTAAGTATATTAATGTTAAAATACCTTCTCCAAGGTATATAGAAGTAAAACTGGCAAAAGTCACTGACAAAGAAAAAGTATCAAGGGCAGCAACGCAGAGGAAAATAACTTACAAAGGAGTCCCTATCAGGCTCTCAGCAGATTTCTCAGCAGAAACCTCACAGGCTAGGAGAGGATGGAATGATATATTCAAAATTCTGAAAGACAGAAACTTTCAGCCAAGAATACTCTATCCAGAGAAAGTATCCTTCAGATATGACTGAGAAATAAAAACTTTCCAAGATAAACAAAAGCTAATGGAGTTTATTACAAGACTCCCCTACAAGAAATACTCAAGCAGCCCTCATACCTGAAAAAAAAAGGGAGGGTCACAAAGCCTTGAGCAAGGAGATAAATTGACAGACAAAATCAGAAAATTGCAGCTCTCTCTCAGAACAGGTTAGCAAACAATTGTTAAAGATAAAGGGAAGGAAAACATCAAAAATATGATCTCATCATTTTAACCACAAATTCACAATAAAAGATGAAACAAGTTGTGACAATAATAACTTAGAAGGGGAAGTGGAAAGGGATGGAATTGGCTTGGTTTAGAAATAAGAGGCTATCAGAAAATGGACTATCACATCTATGAAATTTTTTAATACAAACCTCATGGTAACCACCAAACAAATAGAACAGAGACACAAATGATACATAAAGGGAAAACTAAGAAAACCATCATAGAGAACTATCAGACGGAACTGGTAGTCTGAAATACACAAAATGAGAAACAAGGGAAAGGCAGAAGAACTGGAAAGCAAGCAATAAAATGGCAGCATTAAGCCCTCATATATCAATAATCACTTTAAATGTAAATGGATTGAATTCTCCAATCAAAAGACACAGAGTGGCTGGATGGATTAAAAACTAAGACCCAACAATATGCTACCTCCAGAAAACACATCTCAGCTCTAAAGACAAACACAGGCTCAGAGTGAAGGGATGGAAGAAGATACACAAAGCCAATGGCAAACAAAAGAAAGCAGGTGTTGGCAGACTTATATCAAACAAACTAGACTTCAAGACAAAACAGGTAAAGAGAGACAAAGAGGGGCAGCATATAATGATCAAAGGGACACTCCACCAAGAAGACATAACACATAAATATCTATGCACCCAACACAGGAGCACCAAAGTACAAAAGCAACTATTAACAAGCCTAAAAAGAGACATTAACACCACAATAATAGTAGGGGATCTTAAGACCCCACTTATATCAATGGATAGATCATCCAGATAGAAAATCCACAAGGAAATAGTAGATTTAAATGAAAAACTAGATCAGATGGACTGTTAGATATATATAGAACACTCCATCTGAAAGCAGCAGAATACACATTCTTCTCAAGTGCACATGGAACATTTTCAAGAATAGACCATATCTTGGGAAACAAGGCAAGCCTCAACAAATTGAAGAAGTTGAAATCATATCAACCACCTTTTCTGACCATAATGCTATGAAACTGGAAATCAACTACAAGAAAATAGCTGAGAAAGTGATAAATATGTGGAGATTAAACAACATGCTACTGAACAACAAATGGATCATTGAAGAAGTTAAAGGGAAAATAAAAAATATCTGGAGACAAATGAAAATGAAAATACACCATACCAACTCATATGAGATGCTAACTCATATGAATTTCCCCAGTCCTAACAGGGAAATTCACAGCAATACAGGCCCACCTTAACAAACAAGAAAAATCTCAAATAAGCAATATTAAACTACACCTAACAGAATTAGAAAAAGAAGAACAAACAAAGCCCAAATTCAGCAGAAAGAGGGAAATAAAAGCGCAGAAATTAAATGAAATTGAAACAAACAAACAGTAGAAAAGATCAATGAAACAAAGAGCTGGCTCTTTGAGAAGATAAACAAAATTGACAAACTCTTAGCCAGACTCACTAAGCAAAAAAGAGAGAAGGCTCAAATAAGTAAAATGAGAAAAGAAAGAGGAGAAATTACAATGGATACCACAGAAATACAAACAAGTATGTGAGAATACTATGAAAAACTGTATGCCCACAAATTGGACAATCTAGAAGAAATGCATAGCTTCTTTGACTAATACAACCTCCCAAAACTGAACCAAGAAGAAATAGAGAATCTGAATAGACAAATCACAAATAAAGAGATTGAAACAGTAATCAAAAACCTCTGAAAAAAATAAAAGCCAAGGACCAGATGGCATCTCTCGAAAATTCTACCAAACATTCAAAAGAGATTTAATACCTATCCTTCTCAAACTATTCCAAAAAGTTGAGGAAGATGAAACACTTCCTAACACATTCTGTAAGGCCAACATCACCCTGATACCAAAACCAGACAAGCACAACACAAAGAAGGAAAATTACAGGCCAGTATCACGGATGAACATAGATGCAAAAATCCTCAACAAAATATTGGGAAACTGAATACAGAAAATCATTAAAAAGATCATACACCATGATCAAATGGGATTTATACCAGGACACAGGGATGGTTTAACATCCACAAATCAATCGATGTGATACACCACATTAACAAAATGAGGAATAAAAACAACATGATCATCTCAATAGATGCAGACAAAGCATTTGACAAGATTCAACATCCATTTATGATAAAAAAAAACTCTCAATAAAATGGGTCCAGAGGAAAGTACCTCAACACAATAAAGGCCATATATGACAAACCCACAGCTAATATCATATTCAAGGGGGAAAAACTGAAAGCCAACCCTGTGAGAATAGGAACAAGGAAAAGGTGCACACTCTCACCACTTCTATTCAACATAGTACTGGGGGTCTGGGCCAGAGCAATAAGTCAAGAAAAAGAAATAGAAGGAGTTCAAATAGGCAATAAAGAAGTGAAACTCTCACTGTTTGCAATTGACATGACTTTATATATAGAAAACCCTAAAGAATCCATAGGAAAACTATTAGAAATAATCGACAACTATAGCAAAATTGCACAGTACAAAATCAATTTACAGAAATAAATGGCACTTCTATATTCTAATAATGAACTAACAGAAAGAGAACTCAAGAATGCAATCCCATTTACAACTGCAACAAAAAGAATAAAATATCTAGGAATAAATTTAACCAAGGAGGCAAAAGACCTATACCATGAAAATTATAAGACATTATTAAAGGAAATCAATGACTACATAAAGAAATGGTCCATGCACATGGATTGGAAGAATAAATAGAGTGAAAATGTCCATACTAACTAATTCAGTCTATAGATTCAATGCAACCCCAATCAGAATTCCAATGATATTTTTCATGGAAATAGAACAAAGAATCCTAAAATTCATATGGGGCAATAAAGGACTGCAAATAGCTAAAGCAATGCTGAGAAAAAAGAATAAAGCTGGGGGCATCACAATTACTGACTTCAAAATATGCTACTTTGAAATACACTATAGTAATCAAAACAGCATGGTACTGGTACAAAAACAGACACTAGATCAATGGAAGTAAACTGAAAGCCCAGAAATAAAACCACACATCTATGGACAGCTAATCTTCAGCAAAGGAGCCAAGAACATACAACGGAGAAAGGAAAATTTCTTCAATAAATGGTATTGGGAAAACTGGACTGCCACATGCAAAAGTATGACAGTAGACCATTATCTTAAACCATACACAAAAATTAGCTCAAAATGGATCAAAGAATTGAAGGTAAGACCTGAAACCATAAAACTCCTAGAAGAAAATATAGGCAGTACAGTCTTTGTCACTGGGCTTAGAAGGATCTTTTCGAATACCATGTCTACTCAGACAAGGGAAACAAACAAAAAATAAACAAGTGGGACTTCATCAGACTAAAGAGTTTCTACAAGGCAAAGGAAACCAGGAACCAAATGAAAAGACAACCCATCAACTGGGAGAAAATATTTACAAATCACATATCCCACAAGGGGTTAATCTCCAAAATATATAAAGAATTCACACAACTGAACAACAAAGAAA
Organism: Equus asinus; assembly: GCF_041296235.1. Lineage (NCBI taxonomy): Eukaryota > Metazoa > Chordata > Mammalia > Perissodactyla > Equidae > Equus > Equus asinus. The sequence goes on from NC_091800.1 coordinate 74,776,948, forward strand.
CAAACAACCCCGTCAAAAAACGGGGAGAGGATATGAACAGACATTTTTCCAAAGAAGATATACAGATGGCCAATGGGCACATGAAAAGATGCTCAACATCACTGATCATCAGGGAAATGCAAATCAAAACTACACTAAAATATCACCCTACAACTGTTAGAATGGCTATAATCACCAAGACAAAAAATAACAAATGTTGGAGAGGATGTGAAGAAAAGGGAATCCTCATACACTGCTGGTGGGAAAGCAAACTAGTGCAGCTATGGAAACCAGTATGGAGATTTCTCAAAAAATTAAAAATAGAAATATCATGTGACCCAACTATCCCACTGCTGGGTATTTATCCAAAGAACTTGAAATCGACAATTCAAAGATATCTGTGCACCCCCATGTTCGTTGCAGCATTATTCACAATAGCCATGATGTGGAAGCAACCCAAGTGCCCATCAACTGAAGATTGGATAAAGAAGATGTGGTTTATATATATACAATGGAATACTACTCAGCAATAAAAAAGACAAAATCATCCCATTAACAACAACATGTATGGACCTTGAGGGTATTATGTTAAGTGAAATAAGCCAGACAGAGAAAGACAAACATCGCATGATTTCACTCATATGTGGAAGATAAACTAACACGTGGACAAAGAGAACAGTTTACTGGTTACCAGAGGGGAAGAGGGTTGGGGGGTGAGCACAAGGGGAAGGGGCACATTTATATGGTGACTGGCAAATAATAATGTACAAGTGAAATTTCACAATGTTATAAACTATTATGACCTCAATAAAAAAAATCAGAAATTGAAATACCGGTTTTTCCTTTTTCCAAAATATGTTTTAGAAGATGCTGAACAAATTTAAGGAGGAATCAATCTGTAAGAACGAAAAAGGTTATGAATTGTAATCCTTCAGGTGACGGATCAACAAAAGTAAATAAATAAAAGAGCCAGGTTATTATGCAAAAAAAAAAAAATTCTGCAATTTAATTTTCTTGCCTCTTATGCCATGGCCTTTTACTGTATGTGGCCATTGACTCTCCCTCAATAAAACTGTAGCTTCAAAAACCCTGAACCCAAAATTTCAATTTTTTTCACACAGACCGTGGGTAAAAGTTTGAAGCAAATCACTGACAGCCAACCCTTAAAACCTCCACTGCTTTTCATTAACCATGGAAGTTTCTGTTTGCATAGTGTTGTTGATTTCTAATTTCAGTAGAAAATATACACTTCTACACTATAAACAATTCCTGGAGAATGAAGAAAAAAAATGTACATGGTCAGGAGTGAGAACAAAGATTTCCAATCCCCTGTGTCTCATCAAATTGTACTCATTCTTCAAGATCTGTGTCTAATCCCAACAAAATGTCAATCAGACCGTCACTATGTCATTCATAGCTCCCTGGGATCACCCTTCGAGATTCTCATAACTATTTGAAATTTTACAGTTGTGCACCTTTTAAGTAATAACTGTCCGCCAGTAAACTGTGAGTGCCCACCAAGGAACTGTTTTGCTCACCATTGCATCCTCAGTGCTTAGCAGTGTCTGCACACAGTAGGTGCTCGCTCAAGGAAACGGTTGTTAAATGAGTGAATGAGTCAGTGAATCAATGAATCTCGGTACTTTTAGAAAGTGGAAGGTCTGCACTCTCCCTTAGGCACTCACATCGGAAACAAAACAACACACAAGCATGGGACAGGCAGCATACAACCAGACTCACACAGTCCTAAGAGTAGGGCTTGAAGCTTATACTTCCTTTGTGCGGTCCCGTGTACCCATCTCAGTGCTAAGGGCACAGGTCTCAGTAAATTGTGCAGACATTTGTATTTATAATAGCTGTCCCCTGGAACTTTGATGAACACCTACTTTCAAAAATGCCCTAACTTTCTGAGCTTAGATTCCATTCTTCTCACCCAAAGTAGTTTTTCTAGTTGTCTTTTTTACCCCTGAAAAGAAAACATAGTTTTTAATCATTGAGGAGGATTAGGCTAACTAGTGTAGTAAAACAGTAGAGCACAACTGAGAAGATGCTGCACGGTAGTCACTTAGAGCTAAGAGACTTGTTCCTACGTGCTAGAATGGGAGTACTCAAGATTCGAATTCAGGTCTCAACAAAGATACAAATTATCATAGATCATGGAACTTTGAGGCCACACTCAAAATGCACTTAGTCACAGATTTAATTCTTCAAATGCTAAAGGTCTTCTACATATCACACTTAAAAGGAAAATTATCTGTCCCTTATTCCATAAGCGGTCTTCTGATTTTAACGATATATGCCACATTTTCAAATACATGGGAACTGATCATTTAAGATAGAAATAATATTGACCTCGTCTCAGTATTAACACTCGCAATGAAGACTATGCTGGTCCTCTTCTCCCTCAGTCACAATTCTCAGGAAAGTGCTGTCCATGTGTCCTTACCTTTGACATTCCTGCGAATTCTGACACAGTTTGGATATGCTGTGAGCAGAGAGAAGGGTTTTTCTTTTTTTGATGTGACCCAATTTTCCACAGCATACTATTCTTCCTTTTGTGGAAACCATTCCTTTAAATGTTGCATTAGAGGCTTCAGCTCTCATAATCAATGTTCTTCTCTCCTATGAGACTTACACTGCTAAGGAAGGACTTTGCACCCAGAGAAACTTGTGCAAAACATATTCTGAAAATCTGAGTATTTAATCTGGCAGCACACATTCATAAGCAAAAATCGACCTGAATAATAAACAGTTATCATCCTACCACTGAACTAAGATGGGCCAGATGAGTGACAGAAAAAAAGGAAAATGAGAGATATTTGCTTTCATGGAAAAAAGCAGCTGCCTTCTTTATCATACCAAAAAAAAAAGGAGAAGAGAGGAAAAAAGAAAAACTGTGTAAAAGAGAGCCAGAAACTGCTTTCATTTTATTATTTTTGGAAGCAACGAGCACAGTTTTGATAAGCCCTCCAAAGTGTGAGGGAAAATGTGGCATCAATGTAATAAATTCTTTTCTAGGGGCTGCATCAATACAGGCTATGGAGGCTAAATGGGGGGGTTAGAGCACAGCTATTCTTTGATTAATGCGGCAAAACAGCCTGTAGGAACTGAAAAAGACTTTAAGCAAGCCTTGTATGAATCCAGTGCACGTGGTACAGTAATAGCTGGATTTCTTATTTTGACCTCCTTATAAACCACGGGCACAAATGTCATTTCTTTAAAATACATTGATATTTTATTGCTGAGAAAATCTGTCTTAGAATTGATTTGGGAAGGATCTTACCACCCCTGTTTCTTTTTGTCAGACTGTGACAATGTTCTTGAGAGGGGGAGTCAGTTTGGCAACATTTAAAAGAAGAGCCCAGAAAAGAGGGGAGGGAAGCTTGAGCTATTTGTCCCTTGGGCCGGAGGCTCTCAGGATGCCCTCTCTCCACTGCTGACGAGGGCTGAGTGCATCAAGATCATGCATTTGCATAGGGCAGGCCCTTGCTGTCCACGGCTGAGCCAGGGTCAGGAGGTTTCTACATGAGCAATGGGAGGCCAAACAAACCTGTGAATACATGTCAGAGAGAAAGAAACAGAGGAGCCTCCCAGATGAGAAAATCCCCTGGACAAATGTCTACTCCCTTCCCGAACTGTTTCAGTCAACAAACGCGCACTGAAGATCTAGTCCGTGCTAAGGAAGAACAGCGTAAACCGCTGATCCCTGAGCTTAAGACTCTACAGTATAGTTGGGAAAATAACATGGAAAATTAGAGACAGTTAGATGCTCAGTTGTATCTGGAATAATGCAGAGAGAGGGACGAAAAACACACACGCACAGTTGACTCTTTTTTCTCTGAGAGACTGAGAGTGCTGTTCTGTCATTCATTCCAGGTCCTATCTCTGGACTTAGATGTGTGATCTTTAGACAACTAGATACGCTAAAGGCTCTCTGCCTTTAAGCCAGCAAGCCTGCTCTCGTTACAGCCTTGGCTCTTTCTCAACCTCACTTGTGGAGCTTTTTGCCCTTGATTTGCTTTACCACCTTTTCCTAAGATCCTCAGCCCAAGAGGCTTGCTTTCCTCTCTGTTCCCAGTCTCCCAGTTGCCCCTCCGACTCGACACCTGCTCATCCCTCCCAGCCTCCCAGGGACACCTACCCTTGGTTTGGCAACCAGTTTCACTCAGGGCCTTGAGGACAGGACTCAGATTGGATCATCAGACCAAATTTTGTGTTTCTTAACTGAACTATGTGCAAAGGAAATCATAAGCCTCAAATGGGAAGTTATAAAAGGAAAGGCAATCGTCATTAAGCATCATCCCATGAGACGCTCCAGAAAGCAAAAGTAACAACAAAAGGCCCTCTGCTGGGAAAGAAACAATTCAACTCTTAAGTGTTATAGGACCAAATTTGCAAATTCACACTGCTACTCAAAGATGTGTAAATAATAATAAAAAAAGTTCTCTTGTTTGTTATCGACTGAAATACATCTGCTTCAAAAGCCCCAATCAAAAGTAATCTAATCAGGTAATCTTTTTATCACAGTCAATAGGACTAAGTTCTTTCAGGAACTCAGCGTCCCTATGGAAGCTTTGGAGCAATGCCCTCCAGTAGAACTCTCTGTAATGTTGGAAATGTGGCTATTGAGCACTAGAAGTGCAGCTTGTGAGACTGAAGAGTTGAGTTTTTTAATTTAATTAAAATTAAATTTATATAGCCATATGCAGCTGGTGGCTCCCAAATTGAACAGCATGACTATAGAACATAAATGCTCCTGTGAGTGTGTGGTTGACACAACGTCATGGGGGATGGGGGGGAAGTTCTTGTCCCCATTCACCCTGGAAGAGTGGGATGGGCTGGAAGCAGACAGTTAGGGCTTTCCATCCCTTCTCTGGCATACCCTCTATCACTAACCATTCGGTAAAACTCTATGATATAGTTGGCTCCTGGTAGGTTAAAACAGGAGGTAAGGGTACTTAGATTATAGTTTTCTTTTTCGACAAATTGTGGGTTTCATGTTATTATCTTGAGGAGGACTCAAAAATCCTATAAAGGAAATATCCGCTCTTCTTTTTCCCTTTCTTTTTCTTCTTCTCCCTGTTGTCCTCCCCCTCCTCCTCCCCCTCTCCCTGCTCCTCCTCCTTTGATAGCAATGCTACTACTTCTGCCCTAGACCCAAACAGATGGCTGTCCTGGTCTAACTTACAGAGAAAGCTATTTACAGACAAATGCAGCAGAAGCAGCACAGTATGATATTTCTAAACACATCTTCCATCACAAAAGCATTTATTTTACAATCAGTTTGGTGTTGCAGTTCAGTCAAAGACCTACAGTGACCAAGAACATAAGGCAGCTTTGTTATCATAAAACTATAGGTGGGCCAAGATGCCTCAGCAATTGATTGTTATAAAAAAGAAAACAAAAATCATCAGTGAAATTCAGCTACCCAGCATTACATTCTTCCAGACCATACAAACCAAAGGTAAGCCTTCGTAATGGCAGAAAGCACGGACCATTTCTCCTCTGTGCTCCTCATAGCTAATCCATACCTGCATCTTATAATACTTTTTCTGTTGTAACTTCTGGATTATTTGCATCTACATTCTCAACCACCCCTCTTGCAAAAGGTTTCATATGAGTAACTCACAAAGCATAGTGAATTACAAAAAACCCCCACAATGTTTCAAAATCATTAACAATGGAATTTTAAAAGAATGTAAATAGGAATTTAAAAATATGATGGGTTTTGTTAAAGTTATTCTAATGAAAATGAAAGTACAGGATGATAGCAATTTAAAGCACCAAAGATATGCATAAACTAGGAATATAAATGCATAACGTTTGAGGCAATGTGGACATGGGCATTTAAAAAAATACTTGCACAAAGATGTAATGTATTAATAGACCCCTCATTTTCAGACCAGTGTTTCTATCCATGTGCTATTCCTCTGACGGTCTTAGAAGAGGAAAACTCAGCTCTCAGAAGACGCTTAGTACTTCCCAAGAAGAGCAAAGGAACAACGACTGAGTTGATGAATGAACGATTGCACAGTGAAGCATTGAACAAAGAGATTTGCTAATAGCGTCTTCAAGCAATCCAGATAATTAAGCACTTAAATTCATCAGGAATGACAAATGATAATGTAGCTTTTAACATCAGACTCTTCATCTAGGTATAAAAGGAAGTTTCTTCCTTTGAATTAGTTTTTCCTTGGAAAAATTTAGAAAGTCTTTCCAGGAAGAGACTAAAAGTCTAACCTTCTTTTTTAGCATATGAATAAACAGAAGAAAATAACACAGCAAGCCTTAACATCTTTCATTTCTTATATTAATCTTGCTGAAAAATATTGAATTATTTGTTTAAAAATGAATGAAATCACTGCAAGCAACAAGTAGTCTTTCAAAAGAAAGTTCTTTCTTTCATTCTGAAAATAATCATATGTGTTGCTGAATTAAAAATATTCATATTGGAAAGGATTTAGGTTGTTAGCCAAAAAACTTTTTTTTTTTTTTGCCAAGGAGGATTCACCCTGAGCTAACATCTGTGCTGATCTTCCATTATTTTTCACTCTGTGGGCCACCAGCACAGCATGGACACGAACAGAGCAGTGTAGGTCTGCGCCTAGGAACTGAACCTGGGCCCCAAAGAGGAACATGCTGAACCTAACCACTAGGCAACCAGGGCGGGCTCAAGAAAACATTTTAATACCAGGTTTGATGAGTTGTTATCTTCTTAAGAAGCACCACAAGATACCCCCACATATTGATTGAACATTGCCCACCCTCCAATTATTTTTCAGCAAATAAAAACATTTCAGTTGTGTTTTTTGCCGAACTGTATATTTTAAAAGAGATTTCAAAATAAATTTTGAAAAAAAAACCGTATGTTTACATTTTCAGCTTAAACCTGTATGTTTCTAAGATATTATCATAGCAAACTTACACCAAATTTCTGGAAGAAAAAATGAAAATATTAAACGAATTCTTACCAGTGATTTAAAACAAAACTGATTTACCGAAATAACCCAGGCTCTCCCTAGTCTAGCTTGGACTGATCTTTCTTCAATACTGTTTTATTAGGGGGCCCTTGATTACAAACTCTTAGAAGGTGGTTGTGGGCGCGAGGTGGGCACAAGAACAAGAAAGTAAAATTTAAGAGATAGATTTGGGGTATTTTGATGGAGAAAAGCGGGAGAATCGAGGGGAACTTAGAGTCTAGTCCAGTAGCACGGTGATGTGCATTTACAAGCATCCGGCAGCTGAATCTGAATTACTGGAAAGCTTCGGTCAGTCATTCTGGAAGAAGATTGCAAAGCTCCTGATAGGAGTCTGCTGAGTCTTCCAGATGCTCTGCCCTTGCAGTACCTCATGTCTTCAGGATGCCTTATGGCTGCTGTCCTGCCAGCTCAGCTTCTCTTCACACTTCTCTCCTGTGTGTTTAGCCCACAACTGAAGAGCATCAGTACGAAAAGCCCTTGTTTGTTCACACAAGATAGACATTCTCTCCATCAATACACTTGTACTTTTTGCCCAGGTGCAAAGGTGTACCAGGTGCCCAGGTGTACTGATGCCCAGGTGTGTACCTGGGTAACATAGTACATAAACTCTAAGTACCATTGAGCAAGTTTCTTGCCTTTTACTCAGTCAGTTACCAAGCAAGAATGATACTCAATATGTTTAACAACAGGTAGACAGGGTAGCCAGTCAGATCTTCTGCCGATTGTGAAGGACCAGGATGGACAAACTTGGACATATCAGCTGTACTGCTGGACGATACTTTTATCTACTTGGATCTACTTAATCCAAAGCATCCTGTAGCTTGAAAATAAGCATAAACTGGGAATAAAAACATATAATACTTGAGGCATTGTGGACTTGAATATCTTTTTAATGCACAAATATATAACGTATTAATTGTCCCTTCATTTTTAGTGCTTATCACGTGCTGTTTCTATGTCAGTCTTGAAAAAGGAAAAGTCACCTGTGAGCAAAGCATTTACTGCTTCATAGACACAGCAATGGAACAACGGCTGAGTTGATGAATGAATGACTACATGGTGAAGTGTGCACAAGTACTTGGATCTACTTAGCTCAAATAGAAAGCATACCTATTGATTCTTACTAAGGGACTGATCCAGTGGGAAACGTGTCTTTATGGAGCTTAGAGTTCAATGACAACATAAATTAATTTGAAAGATTCCAATTTTCTAGAAAATTGATATTTTTCCATTCATTCATAGTATGGAGAAGATAGCCAGACCTTGGATCTCTCAGGAAGCCACACAACGTTTGATAGGAACTAAACTAAGTTCAAATCATGCTAAATGGTTTCAGTCCTAGTGTCCTTTCTACTGGATCCTGGTGCGTCTGTCATTCTCTAGATTGCACGTTCTTCATTTTACTGAACAAACAATTCTCGGGGCTCCTTTCTTTTTCTCAAGGAAAAGTATTGGCATTTTCAATTAATATGTGCCACAGTGACTTTACTTTTCAGAAATAAGATTCCTTTTCTGCATTGCCTCTTCTTTCTGATTTTGCATCTGTTGATGTCCGTGCATTAAATCTATCCCAATCTGTTCTGTCATCAAGTTACTTGCAAGAAAAAAAAAAATGCAAAATTCTCAAAGTCTGCTTGAGTGATTTCTCAGGAAACTTATGGCTGATTGAAATCCTGCATTTGTGCAAAGGGGAGACTATTACCAAGAGCTATTCAAGGCGAGTGTGGCACAGAAGAAGTTATGAAGAAAAAACCTCCCATCTCAGAAAAAAGTGCCCTTCATTTCACAGTTTCTAAATAAAAGTTGATATCACTAAACTCCTTTAAATCTGTTATTAAAGAAAATAGACAAATTCTAAATCATATCCCCAATAAGGATATATAAAAATAAACAGGCCATGATATTGGTCCATCACTGCCAATGCACAGCACCCGTCTCTCTCAGCTCATGTCCTCTGCCTCCCCTGCTCACAGTACACACAGCACCGCACGTGGACATCCTAAATCAGTAACCCCGGATATCACACCCCCATCTCCAGCACAAATACAGGGCCAAAGCCTCCTTGACCAGCTTCCCCAGCTTCACTGGTATCTCGACTGACCCATTCCTTTCCCTAGTCCAGAGTCTTGACTTCTAGATGCCCAAAGCCTAGTGCCCCTGCTCTGTTTCAGTAGCTTGATGAGAGAATAAAGTCAGGATCATGGAAAGGAAAGCAACTGCCAGTGAGGATTACAGAAACACCATAGGGCTCAGGAGGCTGGAGAATGAAGACACTGCAAACTGAATCACAGTCCTCTCATCATGTAAAACATTGCCCCAACGGCTACCAAAAACTGACTTTGTTAAGTCATCAGTTTCACTCAAGCCCTCCAGCTCTCCAATGTAACTACTGAATACTCACCCATTAGTTATTTTAACTTTAATTTTAAATTCTATTGACTATTATAGTTTAAATTCAAATGCAAAGATTTTATCTAATTCACTCTTTTGTAATCATGGAGCTATGCGTCCCTTGGGGACGTGATATTGTGGAAATAGTAAGCAATGATGAGGAAGAGATACCGAGGAAGCCTGTTAAGGAAGGACATAAAGGAAAAAAAAAATAGAAGGAATAAAAGCTAAAACAAATCCCAAAGGTAGCCTGCAGAATGGAATTCACTAACGCAGCCTATGGCAATCGTTCAGTCACAAATTGAGTAGCCTAGAGGAGGATTTGCATAGAGAAGGCCCCACTCTCTCTCAGCCTTCCCACAGCAACTAGTAAAGAAATAGGGATATCATGGAGAAATACCCAGTTTGCCCCAAGAATCAGTGCTGTCCCAGTAATTGCAGAGGTTGGCCCCATCTCTGCCTCCTCTGCCACCAGAATGCTTCTGGTCCCAGTAATTGTCCCAATGGCATCCTGACCTCTCTCTCCAGCACACCTCCTTCAGTCCCGGATCGAGTGTTTCCATGATAAGCCAGGGTCTCTCAAGCTACCTATTTATCTGCTTAATGGTTTGGGGACTGAGTGTCTCATGCTAGCCCTGGGTCTCCGTGTTTCTTAACGGATATGTTCATTAATAGACGGCATCTTACTACTATCACCACCACCACCAACTCTAGTACCATTGTTACTACCATTATAATAATAATAAACAAGCAAATAGCACTTATATAATGTTTATTACATGTCAGGCACTCTCCTAAACACTTGATACTTAGGTACTACCTTTATATCCATTTCACAGAGAAGTATCAAGACCTAAAGAGGTTAAGTGACCTGTTAGTAAACAGTGGATCTCAGATTTAAACCCACGAGGTCTGGCTCCAAAGACCATGTTGTTCATCACCATTCTACCATAACTCTCAAGAGTGAAACTAAATAAAAAATTTAGAAAAGTCCACATACATAACTAAACTTTTGAAGAGTGTAATTCTTCCCTTAAAAAAGGCTTATGAATGGGTTAAGGAGACCATAGCTCTTATACCCCCTTTCAAAATACCTTTATGGTTGGCTTGTTTACTTATATCATGCGGATTCTAAAATATATTTGCCAGTGAAACTTGATCAAATTTATAAATATGATTGCTCCTTATCCCTACCTAACATTTTCCATCCCAATTAGACCTCCCTAATCTCACATTTTATTACTAATGCAAAGAAAAACCAAATGTGTTTCTAGCAAAAAGTTATAGAGTTCCCATGGCAATCTATTGAGAGAAAGGTTATTTCATATTGACTTCCTAGGTAGGACCATGGGCTAGCCAGTTAAATATCAACAGACATGATTTCCTTATTTGAAAGACACGCTATTTGAAATTGATGATGCTTTGTTGTTGACAGTATACACATTAATCATGAGGATCGTTTACCTTCATTTCCAAGCTGTAATTCTCCTTAAATATTGAAGTGTGTTGATACCCAGTAAGATGAGCTATTTTATATAAGATAAATATGCTTTTACCAATTAGGTAGTGATTTTCCTAAATGAGAAGCCTGGTCATATTATCCTGCTTGCTTGTGATTGCATGGGAAGAACGTGTGTAATTTATGATATTTTTTGCTGAGTTATACACATTAGCCTGGAGAAATATACACAAGTGGTAGGATAAAAGCATCTCTTTGAAATAAATCAATGATAAATATTAAGCATCCTAAATCTGGAAACTTTGTTCAAACTACTCAAAAGGATCTGTTTTACTATGTGGGTCACTCCCACGTATGTATTCCAGCCAGACTGGGACTATAATTTCTACTACACTTTTCAAGTCATGTTTATCATTACACTAAATGGTACTTCTAGTAACACTCTTGGAGGTTTTGGCCTAAATAATATTTTGTTTAAAGAAAGAGTCAGTAAACTAGAGCCTGTAGGCCAAATCCAACTCGCTACCTGTTTATGTATTACTCATAGCTCAGAGTGATTTTTCCAAATTTGCAATTAAGTTGATAATGGAAAACACTAATTCTGAGTCCCAATTAAAGTAAATGTTATCTCCAAAAAAGAGAATTATAATGTTCTTATTAGTGGATGTGGTAGGCAGAATAATGGTCCCCAATAACAGGTCCATGCCCTAAGCCCAGAACCTGTGAATATGTTCCTGCACACAGTAAAAGGGATTTGGCAGATGTGATTAAGGTTGTGGACTATTATAGGTTGAAACCTGGCCCAAAAACTTATGTTGAAGTCTTCATTCCTATTATTTGTGAATGTTACCTTATTTTGAAATACGGGTCTTTGCAGATGTAATCAGGTTAAGATGAGGTCATTAGGGTGGGCCCTAATCTAATATAACTGTAGCCCTTATAAGAAGACAGAAGAGGGGCCGGCCCCGTGGCCGAGTGGTTAAGTTCGCGCGCTCCGCTGCAGGCGGCCCAGTGTTTCGTTGGTTCGAATCCTGGGCGCGGACATGGCACTGCTCATCAAGCCACGCTGAGGCGGCGTCCCATGTATCACAACTAGAAGAATCCACAACGAAGAATATACAACTATGTACTGGGGGCTTTGGGGAGAAAAAGGAAAAAATAAAATCTTAAAAAAAATAAAAAAAATAAAAAAAAAAAAAAGAAGACAGAAGAGACAGAGACACAGGCGGGGAGAAGACCATGTGATGAGAGAAGCTGAGATTGGAGTGATGCAGCTGCAAACCCAGGAACACTAAGGACTGATGGCCACCACCAGAAGCCAGGAAGAGGCAAGGAAGGATTCTACAGAGAGTCTCAAAAGGAGTATGGCCTTGCTGACACCTTGATTTTGGAATTTTAGCCTCCAGAATCTGAGAAAACAAACTTCTCTTGTTTTAAGCCAACCATTTATGGTACTTTGTTATGGCAGCCCTAGGAAACCAATTCATGGACTTAGAGATGGGAAGATTGTCCTGGATTATCCACGTGGGCCCAACATAATCTCATGGATCCTTAAGAGCAGAGAACCTTTCCAGGCTGTGGTAAGAGGAAGAAATGTGACGATAGAAGCAGGGTTAGAGAGATCTATGCTGCTGGCTTTGGAGATGGAGGAAGGGGGCCATGAGCTAAGGAATGCAGGCAACCTCTAGAAGCTGGAATAGGCAAGGACACAGGTTCTACACTAGAGCCTCCAGAAGGAATGCAGCCCTGCCATCCCCTTGGTTTTAGCCCAGTGAGACCCGTGTTGGGCTTCTGACCTCTGGAACAGTGGGATAATAAATCTGTATTGCTTAAGCCACCAAGTTTGTGATAATTTGTTATGGCTGCAATAGAAAACTAACATAATATGCTTGTTGTGAAAAAAAATTGTACTCAATTATTCTTATTGTTATTATTGAATTTCATGAAATTTTGTGGAAATTTGTTTTCTCTCATTATGTAAGTACCTACATAATGTCTTCAATTTTTCATCTTGGCCCACAAAGCCTAAAATAGTTTCTATGTGACTCTTTACAGACAAAGTTTGCTGACCCCTAATTTTGAGTGTTAGCAAGTTTCGAGTTTGCTAAAAGGAAAATACTTAAAATATAGATCTTTCATTTCTCATTATTTCTTGCAGAATAGTTTACTAAAGTTCAGATTAGAGAAGCAGATTTATTGTAAAGAGTTGTATAATTGTAGATCTCAAAAAGAATTAAAAGAAACATACTCTTACTATGACTATATTGATTTATTTTAAAAATTCCTTTGGGCAGTTTGTGATGTGCCGCCATAGTGCAGCCGGGACAGTGAACACAGGAGTCAAGGGTCAGAGTATTCCCTTCTACTTCCAGACACCCAGGCAAGCCCATTTGTCCCAGAGCGGCGGGACGACCCCATGCCTGCCTGCAGGCAGCTCTGTGGCACTGGCTCCATAACACGCACATGCTTTAGAGGAATGTGCAAGACTGGGAAAATAATAAATATTTTCCTATTTGAAAAATGGGACTCACCTAAAATATGTTTATAATTCATTCCCTGAAGGATTTCTTCAGAATTCAGAAATTCTGAATTAGATAATCAGTAAAGTTAAATAAAACATTGTTCTTCCTTATTAATAATCTATTCAAAGAGTTCAAAACTTATTCTTCTTAATCAGACCATTTAGAACTTGGTAGCCTCATTTTGAGGAACTAGAAGTTAAGAAGGCATAAATGGATTGCTGAAGACAGGCTGAGTCATTAAGAAAGGGGACAGCACTACCAGATTGTCCCTGCCCTGCAGACTAATTAACCCTGCTTTTACTTCAGAGAAGATGGTAGCTTAATGAAAAACATCTTTCATTCGGTAATAACAAATTGTTGTGAAGTGTCTACCATGTGTTGGGAACAGGGGACACTTGCCTTGCTCCTCAATGAACTCAGTCATTTGCTGTCAGAACAGAAGGTGCATTTGACATTTGCTTCCCTCCCACCTCACAGCACCCACCCTGCCCCAGCCCACATGAGTCCCTCTCTGTGCCACTTTAGAAGAGAATAGGCACAAGCAGAGAGATCCCCATGCATTGTCAGATAAGTCAAGAAATGTAGCAGAGAGGCCCTGCATGGACTTCAGAATCAGTCGACTTAGATTGAAATCCACTCCCCTTATTAACAATGTGATGGTGGGAAAACAGTCTAACACTGATGGGTCACAGTTTTCTAGAGCTCAGATGTAAAATAAGGAGCATAACATGTCCTTTATGGTGTTGCTTGAGGACTGACGGAGAAAGCACTCAGACGCTTACCCAGCTGGCACATTATAGAAGGTGCTCAGTAAAATGTAACCACCATGAATGTCTCAGAAGGAGCTAAAGTGAATGTAAAGGAATGTGATGAAAGGAATGCTTAGCCTTCTTTGCACAGTTCTGTAGGACTGTTGTTCACTAACTAGATTTCTGTCTCCGAGGTGACTCGGAAATGGAGCCTCTGCTATATGTGTAGGCACTATCCATACATACATTTACATGTACATGGTAGAACTATCATGGGACAGTGAAAGTATGTCAGGGAAGTCAGAATGGCACATTAGACAGCCTGGAAAAAAGGCAAAGTATCTCCAGAGATACATGCAAGCTTGCTAATCCCAGTACACTACAAGGATATCAACAATTTTAAACTGAGGAGAGAATAAAAGGGTGAGAACAGATGCATGGAAGAAAGGGAGGGAAAAGTGAAAAGAAGGATGAGAGGAGCGATAAAGATAGGCAGGAGGCACACAGGCACATGTCAATAATTATCCAAGAGCTACGGTTCAGCCCCTCAATCCATCTAGACTCACACGTATAGTGAGTGGCTGGACCACGCTCATTCCAGCTCTAAAACTCTATGATTGAAATGATTCTATTTTTCTGAGGTAGAGTGGTGATAACGACAGAGAGGTAAGAAGATAATTTAGACAGTTTTCGAAAGAAAAAGATAAATGGCTAGTAAATATGAGCAAAAAGATGATGTACCTTTTTATATAATGCAGATGAAATCAATGTGATACAAGGTTTCCTGCCAAATGAACAAAGAATTAAAAATGAAAATATCAATGCAGATGAGGGCACAGTGAAACAGAGGCAGTCAGACATTGCCGACAGAAGTGTAAATTGGTCTAAGAGTTTGAAAAGTAATTTGGTGATATTTATCAAAATAATTTAGAATGCTCATAACTTTTGACCTATTAATTCTTCTTAGAAACTACCACACAGTAGTTATAAGGAGATAAGCCAAAATGCCCACAAAAAGTTATGTACATAAGTGCAGCACAACAGTGAGAAATTGGAAATCTCCCAAGTGTTCAATATTAAGAGGATGCTTTAAAAAGCCAGAGCATACCCATATGGTGGAATACTTAGTAGCCATTAAATATGAAGGCTTTTCAACAGTTTGGGGAAATTTAACCACATTAAAAACACCAAGTAAAGAGAGCATATCTTCTCATGAAAGCTAAAAATTTACTAAGAAAACTACACCAAGAAATTACTATTGCTGGGATTATGAACACATATTTCCAGAGTCTTCATATTTTTCTAAATTTTCTAAAAGTACGTGCATTATCTTTAGGCTCAGGAAGGATATAAAGCTAAAATAATTACCATACTAAGAAAAAGTAAAGGTAAAAGGGAACTGTTCTCTTCTGTTTTCTTTCATGGTTCTGAGGTCTTACGTCCATCAGAAGGCAAGAAAATGTTCAGTGGAAAACAATTTTATTTATTGACTTCAGCGAGACCATGAGATAGGGAGAAGAGAAGTTAAGAGATGGCAACACAAATTCTTGAAGAGGAAACTACTTCTAGGAGAAGAAACTTTCCCAGCCTCTCCTCAAACTGTGGGTCAAATGATGTGGCCATTCTCATTGTCATTTTCCAGACTTATTTTAATTGGATAATTCTATAACAGAAGGAAAGCTTTAGAATATCCCTGGGCTATGCTCTCTTATAAGATGTGCCTTAAAGCCATTTCACCTCTAGTAAATTTCCTGGAAGTTAAGAAAAGAAAAAGCTTTCTCTCCGCATAAGTCTTCAGCATTTCATTGCATTCAAGTATAAAACTTGTTCTTAACTTCTAGGAAGTTAAGAGCAAAATTTTATGCTGTGGTCCTTTAACTTTTTCAGCAGAGATCTTTGAAACAATTTATTCCCCCTTTCTCTTCCTCCTCTATTACTTGACTTTTGCATTTTAGTCTGAGCTAAAGGATCTGTCATATAGTGCTGTGTTTTATATAAATCCTTTTTGGTAGTCAATGGGAACATATATATATATTTTTTTACATAACGTAATAATAACAGTAATTATAATAATAATGATGATGTTAACTAGACATATTGTGGTGATCATTTTGCAATATATACATATATTAAATCATTATGTGTACACCTGAAACTAATATAATATGTTATATGTCAATTATATCTCAATAAAAAATATACATAGCAAAATAATAATAATAAACCATATCAGGTGTAGAAAATAATTTATCTTTTAAAGATTTCCATGTGAGTTATTATTACCCCTTCCCTAGATAATTCAATTTCTACCCAAAGATTCATTTAAATTTTATTTAGAGAAACTTCCTGATATAGTGAAAGGAGCTCCAGGCTTGAATCCAGAACACTTGCATTCAGAGCTAGATCCCCAAGTTTATGACGGAGACAAATCTCTCGACACGTTGACCTGCACGTCTGGTGTCTGTCGAATGGAAATGATACAGTCCTCACATCATTACTGGGATGACATGAGATAAAATATGTAGACATGAGGATAGGTTGTGAAGCTATTATTTTAACTCTTTCACACTAAAGGGGGGAAAAAGGCTTTGATAGGGCTTCTTCACTCAATTAACATGCTGTATTTATTCAAGTGAAGAAAGTCTTGTTTTTTTTTGTTTTTTTTTGTTTTTTTTGAGGAAGATTAGCCCTGAGCTAACTGCTGCCAATCCTCCTCTTTTTGCTGAGGAAGACTGGCCCTGAGCTAACATCCATGCCCATCTTCCTCTACTTTATACGTGGGACGCCTACCACAGCATGGCTTTTGCCAAGTGGTGCCATGTCTGCACCCGGGATCTGAACCGGCAAACCCTGGGCCTCGGAGAAGCGGAACTTGCATACTTAAGCGCTGCGCCAGCAGGCTGGCCCTGAGAAAGTCTTAAAAGTAAACTTTGTTGACCCGCTCAGGAAACAGTTCTTAGCCTGGACACATTACGTTGAATACAGACTCAAGAATTTACCAGTATTAACATGGTGTAATTTTTTTCTAGGTAAGAGAAAATATAATTCAGTAAGTAAAGCCGACAGTTTACAAAACAGAGAGATAGCAGCTACTGTGATAGTAAATAGAATATTGCCCTTAATAAGCTCAATATTTCTCTGGGTAACATAAACACTATTTTCTCTAAAATAGTTCATTGAGGTCAACAGATTAGGACTTACATGCACTTCAAAATAGAATGGTATAGTGTTTTTCAAACTTAAGTAATGTAAAGACCCTCTTTAAAGGAAAAGATCCTCTCATTAACTACTAATGTTGACAAATTATTTTTATAATGATATTAATATATAAAACTAGGTGATAATAAATAAAAACAAGGTAATCTGCCTGTCCTATCCTTACGGTTTGTTTACAACTATAAAACTAAAAATTACTTTATAAATTAAAAGGAAACAAAACTACAAAAATAGTATGAAAAACAATAACATTAATGTAAAGGACCATATTATTTCACTGAAACTAAACAATTATTTTCAATGTGAATATGATAGTACATATGCACATTTAAAGTTTGACATCTATAAACACAACTTTCTCAACATTTTTCTCTAGTCTCATTTCTAGGACATCTCCAGTGGTGTGGTACATGACTGAGTTACACATGCAGGCACACATTCGGCTCATACAAGTAATGTGCACATACAGAGCTCCTGCAGACACCTGCCTGTGTTACATATGGAGGACGGCTCAAATCTTCTCCCATTAACCCAGGATAAATAAATAGCACTCCCTCACGCTAATCATGTGACCAATCCAAATGAAAATGTGGGTACTGAAACCGCATAAGCAAACTCTGTTAGGAGGCCCAGACAATCGGGAACATGCTTATATTATTTCTTTCAGATTATAATCAAAGTGGAATTATAAAATCGGTCATTTTCTTGGGGAACACACAGACACTGGCAAAATTTTTACACACTCCTGTTTGAGGAACTCTAGTATCTATATCATGACTTAAGTCTAAATCTTTTGAAAAGTTTTTTATGAAATAGAATCTCCGAATTCCCGATTTGAATAGATCTCTTAGGGTGCCCGACTCCAGCCAGATCTGACAATTGATTTATGTTGCCATCTCAGGACAACAGCATCAGCAACAGCATCCCTGGGCTGGGAGGTCTAGTATCTAATTTAGTCTAGTTTCCATCCTTACCCTTTACCTTCTTCTCTTTTCCAGCTTTTTCTCCTCTTTTCCATCTTAGTGCCCCATCCTTGCCCTCCTTAAATACCACACACATCTGGGGACAGGCAAAACAGACATACCATTGAAACAAATCTCTTTTCATATTGACAGCCTATAAAACAGCTACTCTGTGGAAGGAAAGCCACAATTACAGTGGGTTGAAAAGCTAGAAATTCTGAATTCCTCTGCAGATATTTAAGACTGAGGCACTTTTCCTTTGTTAACTACAAAACAAACAGACCTCCAGGCCTGCTCACGTGCACAGGTTAAGACAGAAAGTAAGGGACATTGCACATATATTTGGTAGCTGCCTTGATAGCTTGCTCTTACATATACAGCTATGGTCTACATAAGGGAAGTGCAAAGGGAAATAGACACCCAACAAACTGATCTATTGAATTTTCAGCAATTCATTCAATTTAACAAATAGTTATTAAGTGTCTGTTATCTGAAAAATACTGTGCATTTTTTGACTTTTATCTTTACATCAATGATGAAATAAAAGTTTGAGATATCTAGGCTCCAAGTTTTATTCATCTATCTCCCTTATTTAAAATGTATATTGATCATCTATCATGATGTACTAGGCATTGTGCCAGGTTCAGTAAGAGATTAAAGAGGGGAAAGACTGTTTCGGGATTGAAGGACCGGGACACATGCTATGGAAGAACTGGCATGTAAATTTAGACTAGAAAAAATCAGAATTTCAACAAAGAGTGATAGGAGAGAGAGAATAAAGAGGAACAGGGAGAAAGCAATATAGAATATAGGGTGAAGCATAAGAATATGGTCAATTGGAAAGATCCAAGTTTAAGTTCCAGCTTTTTCCATTACTATTTGTGTGACCTTAGGAATTATTTAACCTCTCCATGCTATAATTTCCTCTTATGTGCCAGAAGGCTAAATAGAAGCTCTTAAGAAATCATTTTGTTCTATTTCGGTTTTGGAGAATTAAATGAGATAAATCACAGTATCTGGCACAGGGCTGGTGCTCAATAACATGCTACCTATTCTCATTTTAAAGATTTTTATTTTTTCCTTTTTCTCCTCAAAGCCCCCCAGTACATAGTTGTATATTCTTTGTTGTGGGTCCTTCTAGTTGTGGCATGTGGGATGCTGCCTCAGCGTGGTTTGATGAGCAGTGCCATGTCCGTGCCCAGGATTCGAACCAATGAAACACTGGGTGGCCTGCAGCGGAGTGTGGGAACTTAACCACTCGGCCACGGGGCCAGCCCCCCATTCTCATTTTAATTATTACTTTTAATATTTTAGCATAAGAAAATACACGAGACAGGAAATATAGAGACTGCTCTGGGAATGGTGAGCATTCTGATTGGTTAAAGTTTTGATCTTAGAAAAGTGGAGGTTGATAGGCTTGAAAATTTAGTTCTAGTCAAATTGAAAAACAGGCTGAGATATTGGGTTTGAAGCGTAGATAGTAAGTAAACCTTGAAACTTTTTGAGCAGAGCAGTGATAAAATCAGAAGTGTGGTTTGGGAAGATAACTGAGGATGGTAGGATGAGGTGAAGTGGAGGGACATAAAAAACAGAGACAACATTTCATAAACAGTGTTTCAATTAACCAATTAAGACTTAAAAGGCAAAGTAGGAACTAGAGAGTTGAAGTGATATGAAAAGGAGGGATTGGATTTGAGAGAGGTGTTTTGAAGGTAGAATCTCTTACAACTTTTAGTGATACTTTTAGGTTCAAAAACTTTAGGTAAAATAGGTCTCACATGAAAAGCAAAGGTCACAGCATAGGCACAGTCCGTGTTGTAATAATAACTAATTATCTACTGTGTGCCAGGCATAGGTTATGAACCTTTTTAGCTTCATGTGATGGCTGGACTCCCAATGGATTCCACATCCTCACACAACCCAACCAAGAAGGAGAAAGAAAGAACCTTTTCCTCTTGCTATTTCCAGCAACATTCTCTCATATCTCCTTGGCTGGAATTGGTTACACCTCCATTCCTGAACCAATAACTGTGATCATGGGATTGCCATGTGCTTCAACACACAAGGCTTGTTTACTTGAACCAATCCTTCTGTCCAAAAGAATGAGACTGTATTAATGTGGTTAAAACAGTGGTTCTCAGTCAGGGGCAATTTTGCCCTGCAGGGGACATTTGGCAATGTCTGGACAACTTTGTGGTTGTCACAAGTGGGAGAGTGTTATTGGCATCTAATGGGTGGAGTAGAGGGATGTTGGTAAAGATCCCACAAAGCACACGTCAGCCCCCCACGACACACTTATTGGACCCAAAATGTCAATAGTGTTGAGGTTGAGAATGCTGGATTAGAATAATCAGGGGTTACCTCTGGACCTGAGGGTGGGATCAGCTCCAAACCCAACTTGACATTCATAGAGAAGAGTAAAATCAATGTTAGAAGGACAACCACACAGTACATTCAGTTCATATACTCATCAAAAATTAATTGGGTGGGACAGCACTTGAAGGAATGCTAAAGATCTCCAGAAATCTATTGCCCCATAAAGACGATGAGAAAACTAGCAATATTGCCAAAATCAACTTTTTAAGAACTCTGGAAGTTAGCCAACAGGAGAATCCCAGGAATGTTTATTAAAGCAAAACAGCTGAATCTCAACAAAAACAGTGAGCTCTGTAGCGTTTTAACTTGTCCGAGTTCCATCTCTCCTCAGCTCCACAGTAGCCTTGAAAAACAATAGCTTTGAGAACATGATAGACACAAAAACCAGCAGCCTACTAGCCACTGGAGAGAACAGAACAGGTTTGAAGATTCCCTAAAGCACCATTACCAGATATTGTTATTTGACCTGTCTGGCAGTTTCCTGGAAAGTTCCATCAGCAAGGCTTGCTTTTATTTGACCTGACCCAGAGATCATTCACTGTAAACAGCCTTTCCTCAGGGCATTTGTCAAAAGCAATCAAGTGTAATTGTCTAACATCAGACCTGCCTCAGAGAGTTAGAGCAAACAAGAAGCTGACCAAAAAACTTAGAGAGAAAATCTGGTGAGTGAGCTGTCCATGGGTATCTATCTTGATCTGCTTAGACTGCCATAACAAAATATCATAGATCAGGTGGCTAAAACAACAGAAATTTATTTTCTCACAGTTCTGGAGACTAGAAGTCTGAGATCAGGGTGCTGTATGGTTGGGTTCTAAAGAAAACTGTTGTCAATCAAGAATTCTATATCCAACAGAACTATTCTTCAAAAATGAATGAGAAATTAAGACATTATCAGATAAAGAAACTGAGATAATTCAATGCTCATAGACCTACCCTATAAGAAATATTAAAGGGAGGCTAAAGATCTACAAAAAAATAAAAGACGTAACATTATGAAACAGCTAGATCCAACAGACATACATATGTTCCTTATAACAACATTAGAATACAAATTTTCCTCAAGTGCCCATGGAACATCCCCCAGGACAGATCACATATTAGGCCATAAAATGAGTCTTAGTGAATGCAGAAAGATTGAAATCATATGAAGTATGTTATCTGACCACAATGGAATGAAGTTAGAAATTAATAACAGAAGGAATTTGTGAAATTCACAAACATGTAGAAATTTTTTAAAAAATTCCTGGGTCTGGCCCTGCGGCCAAGTAGTCAAGTTCACACATTCTGCTTTTATGGCCCAGGGTTCACTGGTTCGGATCCTGGGTATGGACCTACACACCGCTCATCAAGCCATGCTGTGATGGCTTCCCATATAGAAGAACTAGAATGACCTACAACTAGGAGATACAACTATGTACTGGGGCTTTGGGGAGGGGACAAAAAAGAGGAAGACTGGTAACAGATGTTAGCTCAGGGCGAATCTTCCTCACCAAAACAAAACAAAACAAAACCCTAAATAACCAAAGGATAAAAGAAGAAATTATGAGACATTAGAAAATAATTTGAGATAATTGAAAATGAAAACAAAACATACCAAAACTTATGAGATTTAGCTAAATGAATGCTTTGATTAAAATTTATACCTGTGAATGCCTATATTAAGAAGAAAGATCTCAGACCAAAAATCTAACCTTCTACTTTACAAAACTAAAAAAAGAAGAGCAAACTAAACTCAAACCCTGCAGAAAGAAGAAAATAATTAAGATCAGAGCTGAAATAAATGAAACAAACAGTAGAAAAAATAGAGAAAATCAACAAAACAAAAAGTTAGTTCTTTGAAAAACCGTTAGATTGACCAAGAAAAATAGAGAAGATTCAACTACTATAAGCATGAGGGAAAGAAGGGAGAATATTACTGGCCTTATAGAAACAAAAAGGATGATAAGGGAATACTATGAACAATTGTATACTAACAAATTAGCTAACCTAGATGAAACAGGCACATCCTAGAAAGATAAAAATGACTGAAACTGATTCAAGAAGAAATAGAAAATATGAATAAACTTATAACAAGATTTCCCTCCTAAGATAAGGAACAAGACAAGAATATCCACCCTCACCATTTCTATTGTTCTGGAGGTTCTAGATAGTGCAATTAGGCAAAAAAAGAAAAAAGAACAGAAAGTCATCAAGATTGGAAAGGAAAAAAATCTATTTCTATTTACATATGACATTATCTTCTATATAGAAAATCATAAGGAATACACTAAAAAACCTATTAAAACTAATAAACAAGCTCAGCAAGGTTGCAGGACACAAGATCCATATTAAAAATCAAATGTGTTTCTATACATTATCAGTGAACACCACAAAACTGAAATTAACAATACAACTCTATTTATAATAGCATCAAAAAGAAAATAGTTAAGAACATAGTTAAAAAACAAGTGTAAGACTCGTACCCTAAAATCTATAAAACATTGTTGAAAGAAATCAGAGAAGACATAAACAAATGGAAAGATATTCTGCTTTCAAGAATCAGATTTAATATTATTATGATTGCAGTTCTCCCCAAACTGATCTACAGACTCAACACAATCTCTGTCGAAATCCCACCTGGTTTCTCTGCATAAATTGACAAGCTAATCCTAAAATTCATATGGAAATGCAAAGGACCCAAAATTGCCAACACAACCTCAAAAAATACAAATATAGCTGGAGGACATACCTTTTTCAATTTCAAAATTTACTACAAAGCTAAAGTAATCAAGACAGTGTGATACTGGCATAAGGACGTCTGACATATTCCATTTATCAATGAACTAGAATTGAGAGTCCAGAAATAAATCTTAATATTCACGGTCAATTGATTTTGACAAGGGTACCAAGAAAATTCAATAAAGAATGAAGATTTGGACAACTATATCAGTTGTCTAATATCCAATAGATATCCACATGTAAAAGAATGAAGCTGGACCCCTATCTCACACCATATACAAAAATTAACTCAAAATGCATCACAGACCTAAATGTAGGATCTAAAACCACAAATCTCTTAAAAGAAAACAGAAGCAATTCTTCTTGATCTTGGATTGGGCAATGGTTTCTTAGATATGATGCCAAAAGTACTAGCACAAGAGAAAAAAATAGATAAGTTGGATTTTGTCAAAATTGAAAACTTTGTGCTTCAAAAGACATCATCATGAAAATGAAAAGACAGCTCTCCCATGGAATAGGAGAAAATATTTGCAAATTACATATCTGTAACAATCTTGTATCAAGAACATATGAAGAAGTCTCACAACTCAACAATAAAAAGGCAAATGACCTAAGTAAAAAACAGGCAAATGATTTAAACAGACATTTCTCCAAGGAAGATTCAGAAATGATCAATAGCACATGAAAAAATTCTCAACATTAAGCATTAAGGAAATGAAAACCAAAACCATAGTGAGATACCACTTTACACCATTAGGATATCTATAATCAAAAAGACAAACAGTAACAACTGTTGGCGAGGATGTGGAAAAATGGAAATCTTCATACACTGCTAGTGGGAATCCAAGAGGGGGCAGCCACTTTGGAAAAGAGTTTGCCAACTCCTCTAAAAGTTTCACATAGATTTACTATATGACTCAGCAATTCCACTCCAAGTTTACACTTAAGGCAATTAAAAACATACGCCCACGCCAAAACTTGTACATAAATGTCCACAGCAGCGTTATTCTTAATAGACAGTGTGGAGGGGAAAACTCAAATGTCCATCAATTGATAAATAGCTAAAAAAAATGTAGTATATCCATATGATGGAATACTATTCAGCCATAAATAGGAATCAAATACTGATCCATGCTACAACATGGATGAACCTTGAAAACGTTACACTAAGTGAAAGAGGTCAGACAGAAAAGACCACACACTGTATGATTCCGTTTGTATGCAATGTCCACTGCAGGCAAATCCAGACAGAAAATAGATTCGTGGTTGCCACAGGCTGGGGGAACAAAGGAGGGAATAAAGAGTGGCCACTAAGGAGGAAAGGGTTTCTTTTGGGAACGAGGAACACTTTCTGGAATTAGGATGTTTGCACAACTTTGTGAACATAGTAAATGCCACTGAACTGTATACTTTTGAAAGGGTGAATTTTATGGTACGTAAATTATATCTCAGGAAACAAAAAACATTGGGAGGAACTGAAAGATTAGTTGATAAGAAGATAAAATTAGTAATTTCTTTTGTTAAATAATTATATGTTTTATAATGACAATAGGGACATGAATACGAATATGATGATGAGGAGGAGGATAGCCAAGATTAGATAACCTTTACAAAAATCCTATGAAGCAGATGCTCTTTTTATCCCCAATTTTCAGATGAAGAAAATCAAGCGTAGGGCAACAATGAAACATGCTGAAAGTAACTCAGCTAGGGAAAAAAGCAGCAAAAATAGAATTCAATCCCAGGTTCTTTGATTCCTTGACCACCAGCAGTGATAACATCCATACTCTTGAGATCACATTTTATGAGTAGAAACAGACAAGCAGACAAATAATAGTCATCAAGTAAAAGAAGTCTGGAAGGGATAGAGCTGTGTGCAAGGTAAAAGAAGAGGAAGCACCACAAAGGATGGTTCCGAGTTCCCAGGCAGAAAAGACAAGAGCATTCCTTGCAGAGAACTAGAGGAACTCAAGTCCTGCAACTAGGATTTCAGACAGTTTCTTTCAGATGTCTTTTGGCGTCTCCCTCCCTCCGACCTTAACTTACTGTGCTCCACACACACACACACACACACACACACACACACAGATACAAGAGCACGGCATGGCAATTTCAGTATTAGTTGAGTTTATAATTGTGCAATTAGCTGCCCCACACATTCTAAGGTGAATTGGTTTCTTACTCAGATTGGTTTTAAATGCTGTGCTTATATACTTTGTAGACACGCCTTTAGGTACAAAGCCGATCTCCTGAACATTTTGAACTCTTTCAAGGTCTTGTTTGAAAAGAGTTCATTTAGACTCATTTTTGCACACAATTAGTAGTAGCTTATGCAATGTACCACTATCCCTACCCTGAACAAAATATATGTAAACAGCTGTTAATCATCAGAGGACAGCACTAAGAATCTGCAGATGCAATAGCCACCGTCTCAAACTCAGAAAGAAGAACATCGCATTTGGATAATGATTTCTTGATTAAATTTGTTGCAGACAGACAGAAGACAGAATTAGATCAGTTATGAGTTTACAGAGTACCATTAGCAACAAGAAAGGAATTGAATCCACAAATGTCACTTTGGAGAGAGGAAGCAGGATGTATATGTCGTCTCTTAATAGATTAATTAGGATAAACCAAACATCATGTTCAGAAAGTTCATAGGATTGGCAAATAATGTTTTGGTAAGGTCATTATAAGCCATTCAATGGCTATTATGATGGTAATTTACAGCCGTGACAATTGTCTAGACAAGAGAATTAAGACATTACTGGTTCCAATTTTAATTTGAAACAAAGCTGACCGTATCATATTATGTTAAGTGTCCTGGGCTTGTGGCCTCCAGCCACTGGCTGCAAATGTTAAACTCATTTGCTGTTTTTTGCAGAACAGCTAACAGGAGTGGGCAGGGGCAGGAGAAAGAAATGAGTCAACTGTAAAGATATTTGGATTCAAGCAAAAAGACTCAGGAAAGAAAAAGATGCGTCCTGCCCTGCAATGTTGTCCAAACAGCAGGTTCTCAGGTTGCCTGCTAGTGGAGGACATCTCACAAACAGCCTCTGGTAAAGGGAGGGGCAGGAGGAATTCTTGAAGAGTCCACACTGAGAACAGACTGTTTCTCCTGTCCTTACAACATTATCTTAAAGCAAGGCTGGTGGTCTCAACAAATAGGGGAGAAAATAGAAGGGAAAGAGCCATTTCTGTGAGTGGGATCCAGTAGGATGGTTCCTCAAAATCAGTTATGGGTAGATGATTGATTTTAAGAGCAAGTATATCATATACGTCTGATAGCAAATTAACCTCCCGTAGTTTTCCTATTGAAGTTTTATTACACTCTGAGCCAATTACTTCTTAATATTTCTCTATTTGGTCCTTCTACAGTGGATATCAAGTCAAGTTAGAGGTGGAACATTTCAGAATCACCCTTGGGGTACACTGTCAAGACCCCCAGGCTCACCCCTCCAACACCAGGAGCCACTGCACTAGACTCCAGGGTGTATCGGAGGACGCCCTGGCTCAGAGAGAGCAAAGTGAGTTTTAGAGGGGATTCTGCCATTTCCTGGGTCACTATTCTCTTCTGGCCCTTAGTTTCTTTATCTGTAAAAAGAGAAAGATAAACTTATACCTTCAAAATTCTCTGATTTTAGATGCCCCTCCCATATGAAATAAATTCCTCACTTCCTTTAAAATAAATAATAAATACATATTTATGGAAATTTATATATTTATATCTAAATATATTTTTATATAATATATATTTATATGTTTATATAAAGCAATATCAATTTGTACGTAATTACACAAACATATACAGCATAGCACACACATAGATATACATACACTATATAAACAAACTATATTGCCATAAGAGTATTTTCCAATAGTCTCCAAACAGACCATCTAAAGTAGGTCAGTACAAAATTATTTTGGGTTTCTCAGAATCAAAAGATAGAACAGCCTCATGACACACAGTAGCCCACTCCTGATTCAGGGTGGTGTTTATCGGTGGGAAACCTCTACATTGATAGGAACCAACATTTTGAAACATGCTGTCTCAGTAGAAAGGGCTTCAGACATCATGGCGAGGTCAACAACATTTTCTCCTCCCATTCTTTACCATAGTTTGCTCTTTGCTGGGCACCAACTCTGTCCTCCCTTCTCAGCTTTCTCCTCCACCTACCCTAACTCAGAGGTGACATCTTCTTCTGAGAATCAATGACAATCCCTTCCAATGAGGTTTTTCTGTTTCCCACCCATTCAAGGCAGACTGTGGCAGCAGCAGCAGCAGCAGCAAACCACAGTCCTTCCTTTAGGCACCAACAAGAGCCAAGGCATAGCACTAGACAAGATTCAAAGGAATATACACAGTCTTCTGAGGCTAAGGGTCTGCTATCCCAACTGGCAGAGGAAGTTAGACTACGGTGGGATGAGAGGTATTTTCCAGCTACGTGTTCTAGGACAAATCAATACACACCAATGCAAAATAGAACGCATATGAATTTCTCTAGAGAGGATGACCCAGCCACTGTTAATGACTTCAAGAGTGGATATTTCAGCCATGTGAGCCTTTCTGCTTCCACTGACATTATATTCTACTGGCAACTGCCTATTCCTCAAATTGCCCTTAGGAAGCCATAGGACACTGAACTGCAAAACGTAGCCAGGCTGTTCAGACTGAAATTGAACAGATCATAATTCTGAGCGGGGAAATGGGGGTGTGGTAATTTTAGTTCCTCCTTCTGAGGACCAGAGAAGATTTCCTCTCCGCCTGACAAATTCTATATTCTTTTGGACTTTTTAAATATTGCTCCTGGAATTGAGTCATTTAAATATTGAAAGGAGAATCTGCTCAAGTGATTTGATTATTCAAATGCTTTAAAGAATCATCAAAATCCCGAGTGTGTGGGGTGACAGGAGCCTCCCCACCTGGTCGGCTGCCTTCCTCATGCCATCTAGGACACAGCTCATCCTCAGCCTCTCCAGAGGGATTCAACATTTAAGCTCATTGAGCAAACGGCAAGTGCTTACTCCTCACTCTCTGCCAAACTCTAAATCTAAAGTTATCTCAGTGAAGTCCCAAATTATTCTCTTCTATCTAAATGTCGCAATAATGACAAAGCTCCCAAAATATACCAGACTGGCTCAAGAACATGAAATGCTATTATTCCCATACTACATATCTCTTAAGGTTTGTAAAGATGGGTAGGCAGTTCTCAGTTTTATTATCTTTGTCATGAGTCACTGCTATTGCATCATGATAGAAACTGTCCATCCAAATTACAATAAATCTTCTCCACAGACAAGGCAGGTATTGGTTGTGTATTAGTTAAAACAGTCTAGTGTCTTCGTTTAATACAGCATTCTTCCTTCAAGGAATTAAAACACTCTCATACAACATGTCATCTTTTAAATACCACCTCTTGCAACTTTACTTCTAATAATAGTTACAAATACATATCTAACAGTTAATGAGTATTTTCTAAATGTGAGGTACTGGGTTAAGATTAGCTTTATATGTAATGATTTCATTTATCTTCAAAACAAGCTGATGAAGCAGGAGCTATTATGACTTGGTGAAGATAAACAACTTGTCCAGGTCACAAAGCTAGTTAGCAGCGGAGCTAGAATCCCGATCCTTAACACTAGACTAGCTGATGGATTACCAAGTCCTTCATAAGGGTCTTGGTATTAAGTTAACTGGCCTTATTTTTTTTCACCTTTTCCCATTGGCATTTCATGCCTCGAGGGTACAAAAGCCCTCTAACTCATCTCTGACTCCGTGTTGTAAGCTATTCCACAGTCTCCCCCAGTCCTCCTGAAGTGTTGAGTTCATCCTGCACTGTTATATTCTCTCATGCAATTCAATGCCTCGGAACAAAATCCTTCAGGAGAACTCACACCTCACCACATTCAGACCCCATGTACTAAAACCATAGATCTTACTATTTCCATGTAAAAACACTGAGTTTCTTGCTTCTTCTTTCACAGTATGTCACATTCCAAACTGGAGTGCATGCTCCGCCTCCGTCTCAGATTCTCTTTCTTCTATCCTGTCCAAGGTTCTCCTCAACCCCACTTCTCCAAGCAGCCCTTCCACATAATTTACCAGTTGTATTACACTCCAGGGTCTCATCCTTACACTGGTTTAAGAAAAGAATTTCTACTTCAATAGAAAGACCACAGGGCTTAGAATCCAGATACCTGTGCTGAAATTCCAGTTTTTGCAATTTTACTTAATATCATGCAGCCTCAGGGTTTTCATTTATGATGTGGATTCATTACTCTCTGTCTCACAGGGTTGCTATAAGGATTAAATGAAATTATAAATACACACAGATATATTTAATGTACATATATGTGTACACAAGTAATACACAAGTAAATACATGCATATGTTTATATACATATAATTTCATATGTTTCATTTAATCCTTATACAATATTTATACATTCATATGCATATAATTTTGTACACATACATGTAATAGTTGTTAAAACTATAAAATGCTCTGAAGAGGTACAGAATCATTACTGTCTTAACTGGTAGATAAATAGATAGATAGATAGGTAGGTAGGTAGGTAGGTAGATAGATAGAATAGATAGACAGACAGACAGACAGACAGATAGATAGATAGAACTTGGATCCCTAGAGGGTAGCAATCTTTTTCGTCAAGACCCTTTTTCGGCTCTAGCACAGTATATATACAATAAATAATGCTCAGCAAATACTTGACTAAGAATTCTTCTAAGACACCTAGGAAATAATCATTATTCCTATATTATGCATTACAAAATTGTAAAGGCTAAAGAAACCCATCAGCGAACAGCCAACCCGTCTGTGACAAATGCAGATCTTCTGATTCTCATTTGAGATTTTTTTTTCCAACCACACTGTTCTGTCAGTTTTTCCTTGACAAACTGAACTTCATTCTTACTAATGACATTCAGAGGAGGAACTCACTGCTTGTGGATAGCACCGAGCGAGTAGAGCTTCAGCCACATTTGGAGGATGTCACTGCAATTCACAATTTGAATTGTGTTGAATTGTGTGCTGACAACTTGAAGATGGGAGCAAATATAAACAACAGCATTGAAAAGACCACACATTAAAGAAAAAAAAAGACTAATGTCTTCCCTATCAAGAGTCTGCTCAGAAAAATTTAAAATATGAATGCTAAAATGTAAGGTCTAGCAGACAATCTCTCCATGCTAGTAAATATTACTTAGGAAGCTCTGAATCCATCTCTAAAATCCCCCAACTTGACAAGCATAGAGAATATGGAGAGAGTTGGAAGAGAATAATAAACATATCTCATGGATTAGTAAACTATATGGAGAACAAATACAGTTTGCAGGAAAAGAAGAGAAAAAAGACCTAATTATACAAAAAAGAAGCAGCTATCATTTTTTTTCATATCCCTCCAAAAGATTCTCTCAGGTGAAATACCATGATCTTAATTCTTCTGTTGTATCATTGAACATCATGTTCAGGGCAGACGAGGAAATCCTTTTGAAAATATGCATCTGATTCTTTAGCAAGAGTTAAGAAGATGCTAAATGGATGGTCCAGAGGTCAAATGAGCAACTGAGCACAATTTATAAGACAAAGTGGAAAAGATAGTGGAGAAAATGTTTAAAAAAATATTAAGCTGGTACAGTTGTGATCCTGAAGCTGAAGAGGATACTGAGGGATAAATATCCAGAGAGAGGTAAGACTTTAAAACTACAAAGCAGCACTCTTCTATTTCTGTCACTGGTGACAGACAATCTGAACAGCTGTGCCTCCTAGAAGCCAATGCACTGAGAAAAGTTAGCATGTTCTCTGTAGCACTCAGTTGGTCCAACGAGCCTATAAGCATGCAGACCTTGACCAGGAAGGGGGGTGTGGAAGTTGCTAACACTTGTTCACAGTCACCTACAAGGAAAGGAGTCTCATTAACAAGAAGCAGGGTTATGGTGTTGCATATGGGTTCTGAGAACATGACAAGCGAGGGCGATGGCCAGAGGGCAGAAGGAGGAGTTATAAGACTTCTTGAATCACCACTAGCCTGTTAATTTTACATGGAAAACATTCTTTTTATGCCAGACTGTATTCTACTATATTGGGGAAAAAAAGCCTTTTTAGCTCTTTCCCAGAATTAAAATTTATCATCTTAGCAGTATGGCTGTTGCTGACTTTACAAGCTTCCTAGTGAAGGCAAAGTCATTTCTGAAAAGGTCTGACTTGGTGTTTTTAGAGTTAGTGTTTTTCACTTGTAATTCCAGACCTTCAAAAACATTTGCAGAGAAGTGCTATCCTTAAGTAATAGACAATTTGGCAAAATCTCCATTTCTAAACTCGTGGTATTATTCTGACTACTGGCAACAAAAGGGCTCACAGTCAGAATATTGCAATGCTGATATTTCTTTTCATGCTGTCCAAAATTATCTGAGGGATGGAGAATGGGGAAGGAGCTGACGGGCCTCTTTATCAGAGCTTTGGAGGCAGCACCGACCCAAAGGTTATCACGGGCCTCCCTGAAACCCCTTCAATCTCAGTACAGATAACTAACAACCACATAAGTGTTTCCCTGAGCGCATCCAAGACTGAGAGAGAGAGAGCGGGGTGAGAAGGAAGCCCTGTTCCAACGTGGTTATGAAGAGCGGCGACCAAAGTAATCCAAAGCATGGAGCAAATTCCACTGGAGTTTAACACTGTAATAATGCACGTGTTTTCCGTTTTTTGATAGCAGTAAATTTGCCTTCTAAATTATGATTTGCTTAAGCAAATACCATAATAAATCGGTTTGCATTTCCCAAGTACATATCAACAACTACGAAGTGAGGCAGCCCCAAAGGGGCTGGGTGATGAAGAAGAGAATCTGCTTTTTAAATATAAATTTACAAATCTCAAATTGAATGATGGATATGCAAATTTTGGGTATAATTTTCATAAGTAAAAATAAAATCCTGA
This sequence comes from Equus asinus, assembly GCF_041296235.1. Classification (NCBI taxonomy): domain Eukaryota; kingdom Metazoa; phylum Chordata; class Mammalia; order Perissodactyla; family Equidae; genus Equus; species Equus asinus. Next base: position 74,809,251 of record NC_091800.1, read on the forward strand.
ATAACTCTGGGAAGATATCAGAGCAACTACAGAATCATCGCCCCCAGAGACAGGCACTGGGGGGCTCTCTCTTCTTGTTTGCTCAAGTGACAATTCAGTAGCATGCTTCCATGACTTCTTTGAAAATATACGACATGATTTATTGATTTTAATAAAGAATTAGTCTAATGAGAGAACATTAATTGAATTAAATTATATTTATTATAACTGAAATCTAGAAGTCTCAAATCTGGGATGCTTATACTAAAAAACATAAAATTCTGTTGAAACAGTTAATTTGAAATATTTTCCACTTTGCTTTTAAGTGTACTTCATGAAGTCTAATATTTTGTTTGCAATTAGGTTGTAATTCCTTACTTTTTTTTCTCCCAATTAACACAAGTTTTGACACCAATTTGCATGAGGGCAAATTCAATTTAACTCAATGAGACCATTTGCATGAGGGCAAATTCAATTTAACTCAATGAGACCATTTGCCCTTCCCCCATTACAGTTTGACTGTACAATTGGAAACAATTGCTAATTAAAGCTTAATTGTTACCTACTGTGCACTTTTCACTTAATTAGATAAGGGGCTTCTGTCAGAACAACTAGCTTAACTATGCTCAGTGGAAAAGACTAGATAGTCAGATACTGTAGATGGGTGAGTTTTGCATGGCTTTCAGTTGTGTGCTCCAATTAAAACTTTTCAATTAGAACAAGGCAAATTAAATCCATGGAAACAATAACCAAAAGTGTGATTTGACTCAGCTTTGAAATTCAGTCAGGCTCCCTAGGACCTGGTAAAGTTGGGGGTAGTTAGCCCCAGTGCTTAGCACTCTGCCCCTCTGACTCACTTAAGCCAAGCTTGTCACACCACCTTATGGTTGTCCAAAACCAGATTTTCCTCAGCCCACTTAGTTCCATTTTCCCAGGAAGCACACACCCTCCCCTCCACACTCCTCTCCCCCACATCTCTAATACCTCAGTTAAGACTTGTGCTGGGTGAACTGAACAACCTCACCACCCATCCAGCACAAACACCACTTCGCTGTGCCATGCCTCACTTCAGGGATCAGGAAAGCTCAGAAATATAGGAGTTAGGATAGAGCAAGTTGGGCATGGCACCATCCACCTGGTTGGCACAGGTTCAAGTATATTGATTTAATTGGGGGTGGGGATCTTTATAATAAAACTTAGGACAAGAAAGGGACAAATATCTTTTTACTATAAGAAAGCCACAAGGATCACAAGGTGTATGATTAAAGTCATGCTAACATGAGACAATACAGTAGCTAATGTGGGAGCATCCTACAGAAGAAAATTAGATGTCTAGGTGCAAGGTAGGTTGATTTTGTACTTCCAGGGAAAAATTGATGCAAATCAGATTGGCAGGATTTGCCTCCTCTGCACACACTCATTCTGGCCCCATTGTGAAGACAGTAACTGAGAACAGCTTTCTTCCTTCCTGCTTATGGGGCCAGCAGAAACCGAGAGAAGAAGAGCTTTGGCTTGCAACATTGGTCTATGTGTATGTGCACACGAGTGCATGTGTGTTAACTCAAGTGAGTTATTTAACCTCTAGAAGCCTTGGCTTTTCCATCTATAAAATGAGGACTATTTGTAATCACAACCTTAGATAATCAATGCAAGGACTAAATGAGATGATGTATGTAAAGTGCTTAACAGAAAACAAGGCACACAAAATTAAAACCTTCAATGGTAACTATTACTACTATCATAGTTAATGAAAAGTACCTAGAGATACTATATGTAGACATTAGAAATTATATATATTTAATATAAATTGCACTGTGGGAGATACAAAGTATAATAATACACGGTCCCTGCTCTCAATTTGCCTTCAAGGATCAAAGGGGGAGGAATTTATAAGCCACACAAAGAAACTGAAGATCTGGACTTTATTTTCCATAGGGAAAGAATCCCCCAAAATGGGGGGCACTGGATTATAAGGGTACAAATTGTCTTCAGAAAGGAAGAAAAACACGACAGCATATTGCCATCTCTCCCCCAAGTAAGGGTTGAGAGACATATGGAAACCCTCAGGAACAAACTCCCTAAACTGCCACCATAATTCAGTGTGCCTACTAAAAACTGAAGGAGCACATCCAAAAGGGGAAAAGGGAAGTGGGTATTTAGCAAGCAGTGACCAGTACACTCATGTTGGAGGCAGTGAGGATTATCACCCACTAGGTGGTCCAGATGGAGACCCATGGGTCACTCCCTTGGACTTTGCTTCCTCCAGAAAGTAGCTGAAGAACCTACCTGTGGCTGCTCCAAGGGTTAGGATAAGCTCATCTAGGTGTTGGGATGAAAACAAGGCATTTAACGAATTCATACCAGTAAAACCTCAAAACACACACACACATGACTATACAGTGTTTACTTTTTCAAAGAGGATGTGGGTGGGCCAAAAGAATTAGTATTTGCTGTAATTTTGGACAGTGAAGAGGAAATATTTGGGGCATTGTCTCTTATCTTAAATCGCACCACTTGACTGCCTAAATGTCAATAATTCATGATAAGCTGTATCTGATAAAAGGCTCAGAAACAAATCTTCCCCTCCAACACCTTGGATTTCACATTTTCTCAATTCAGTTAATGTGAACACTTCTAAAAAGCCCTTTTACACCTCTAAATCTCTAAGCTCAGGAAAACTGTCAGAAGACAGTCATCAAAGAAAGCCTGATTTGAAAATAAGCAAATCGACCTCTTTCCAGACTCCTAGGATTATCCAAGAAATGGGAGAAGGCAGGCTCCTAACTATTTTCGTAAACTTTTCCAACAATGACAAAAAAAGAGTCAAAATACCTGAAAAGCACTTGGGCTGGGAAAAATTACAAGGGCATTTTATCAATTTTTGCAACATTTCTCCTTAAGAAATAAAGGAGAGTCAGTTTTATAAAAATAAGATAGTGTTCATCAACCTAGATGGTCTCTCAGATGTAATAGCCAATAATGAATGTTTCGAAGGTGAAAGTAAAATGTCTGTGCTCAACAAATGTTTGAAATTGCCTAGTCCAAACTTTGCATTTTTCTGATTACAAGAGAGAAGTTCAATGGTTAAATGACCTGCCCGTAGCCACACAGTGAAGTAGTGATTTCTCTTACCCAGTGATAGAAGAAGCTGGTTCTTCTGTCTGGGCTACTTTCCACTAAAATCTATATATTATAGAGTTAACAAAAATTTTTTTGGGTGGGATTGAACCTTTGGTTTATGGAGAAGAAAACTGTGGGGATTTTTTGTTGTTGTTGTTTCCTCTAGAGACTTTCACTTCCTTAAAACTGTAATTTCCAGGATAAGTTCCAAGGTTAATATAGCATTTGAAAAACACAAAAGTAATCCCTCCTCATTCAGCTGAGTCAACACACAGCCGTGGAGAAGCAGCGCTGGTGGGAAGCCAGCAGGGAAAGACAGAATCACAACACTGGAACCATTTGCCCTCTTTGCCACCTGACATGCCGTCAGAAACCCATGCCGGCAAGCACTTTGAGATCTTGGAATGTGAAGACACGCAAATCAAGCATCACTCATTAAAACATAAAATGCCTGGATGTGCAAAAGTGTCTGTGTTGCTTATGTGGCTCGTTTATTTTCCAATTCTCATTCCCCTGGAGTCAGAGGAGGTGATATCATTCTTCCATGAAACAGTAATTAAAGCTTTCTTTCAGAAATATACATATTAGCAAATCACACACTCCTATCAGTTTATCTTGTGAATATCATAAATATCATGCACACAACAGATGGAAATAGCATAAACAGCAAAATTCTGCATTATTCATGAACTGTAGTTAGCTTTTCCCTCGGCTCCATGCTACTGAGGAACATGCACACATGTGTATGTTCCCTGATAGAAACCGAGTCTTTAACAACAACACAGTTTTTATTGGGCCATTTTAAATTTGAGGATTATTAAATTATTAAGTTTCAGCATATTGCACACTCGAGTTTATCCTACCTCTCAGACCAGAATGAAAACAGATAACCCAAGGCATAACCAAACTATTTTTAGCTCATTAGGAAAATATCAAGGAGAGTATCTATTAAGGATGGGTCATATTTTCAACAGCTGTCCTCCTATTGAATACAGATATTTCATACCACAAACTCCACACACAAAAAAATACCACCAAAAATAACCACAACAAGTGAAATAATCCCACTATATCATTTCTACCTGAAATAGAGTGACTTTTTATTCCCTTCGGCAGAATCACACTTTTTTTTTTTTTAATTTTTTTCTTCTCCCTAAAGCCCCCCATACATAGTTGTATATTTTAGGTGTGGGTTCTTCGAATTGTGGCATGTCGGATGCCGCCTCAGCATGGCTCAAAGAGCAGTGCCATGTCCACGCCCAGGATCCGAACCAGCGAAACCCTGGGCCGCTGACGTGGAGCATGCGAACTTAACCACTCGGCCACAAGGCCAAGCCCTAGAATCACAACTTGAAGTGCAAGTTAATGAATGACTGTTTTACGATGGTTTCCTGGGAACTGATTCAGAGATGGAGAGAGGCCTGTGGAGCTTGAGGGGTGTTCCCAGGAAAACACCCACAGGGACACGAGGAAGGCGAGATAGGGTGAACTTTGGGGAAGTGAGTCCTCAGTATAGTTGCCCCAGAGGTCTCAGCTAACTCTACAAGAGCTCTGGAGCTGGGGTGACCCTGCAGATTTGTCCCCAGTTGAAACCAGGTTTTGTAACTCTGCACCCGCTACACATTGGGGCAGCTCTGCAGGCTTAACTTTGGGCCAGGCAGTTCCCAACGGCTGAGGGCAGTTCTCAATGAGGGGTACAGCTACGAGCCATCAATGGCCCATGTTCCCAGCATCTAGAGAGGATGCTTCTGACCTGAGGGGGGATCTAGAAAGAACAGTACAGCATCCCTTACAAAGGGGATTTTTAACAGGAGTAAGCACCACCAAGTTAGATTTCAAACCATACCAATCTTGATTCAAACTTTTAAGACCTATGATACTCTAAGGGTGCCTAGTCAATGACAAATAAGCACATACCAAATGAAAGAGAATAAACAATTTTTTAAAATAAATATAGAGAAGAGAGGAAGCATAGATAAATCTTTTTTTCATCAATTCATCTATTTGAACAAGTGTTCTCAGCACTTCAAACTATAAAACAAAATAGAATTGATGCTGAACCTTTTTTCATTTTAGCAATAAGTAATATTCACCCCAAACACATGAACTAATTGAGATTTTTTTAAGGGCTCATCCATTTCACTCAGACATGCATTTTAAAATAATTTTAGTTTTTATGTTTATTAATCATCAAGTCTATAAATTATGTTATTTTGATAAATGATTCTAACAAGAACCCAATTTAGAAAAAATACTTTTTTTAAAGTTATATAAATTTTTTATTACAGAGAGGTATGAAAGGATGAACAACAAAAGACCTTCAAGCACAGATAGATTATTTTATGTTCTGTGAGGGAAGTTAAATGGAAATACGAGTTTATGGAAGAAAGGAAAATGACGGAAAATTTCCATATGTCAAAGAAGAGCTTGTTCACGCACTTTTTAAATGGACAATGGTGATTAACAAATTACTGTAGTTTCCAGAAATGATCATTACTCTGAAAGGTGTACACTTTTATTTTAAAATGAAAATATTTAGAATACATTAAAAACTATATACTTTGAAATTATGATATAAAATTTGTGTCTTCATTATAAAACGTGCAAGGGACAGACAGATTTTCAAAACTTTTTTTTTGTCTGTTTGAGGAAGATTAGTCCTGAGCTAACTACTACCAATCCTCCTCCCTTTGTCAAGGAAGCCCGGCCCCAAGCCAACATCCATGCCCATCCTCCTCCACCCCATACGTGGGACACCTACCACAGCATGGCTTTTGCCAAGTGGTGCCATGTCCGCACCGGGGACCTGAACCGGCGAAGCCTAGGCTGCCGAGAAACAGAATGTGCAAACTCAACCGCTGCGCCACCGGCCGGCCACTCAAAACTGTTTTGGGATGAGCAGTATGAAAGCAAGAATTGAAAGAGTACCTCCCAACATTACGTACTCATAATTACAAACCAGGTATTTCCCCAAGGGCCTGAAGCTATTGCCCATGTAGCACCTCAGAACTACCAACAGAAACCTGTTTAATTAAATGTCTAGGAAGCATATTAAGAGTCCTACTTAGCACAGTAAAGGAGTAAAAACTGATCACAGGCAAAATAATCTAGGAGAGATTGTCACTGGAAAATGAGGGCTTTGCAAGGTAGAGAAAAATCCAACTAAAGGCAGAGAAAAATCAAGGCTGAAATGGTGCATTGTATTGAGTCAAAATAATCATACTCGGTTTCTCAACCATATTGTACAACCAGTTCGGTGTTTGTTATTGTAACCAGGCAACTCTTGCCTTAGGAAGAGGAGAGCCTCTTGGGACAGAGTAAGACCCCTGAGTGATCTCACCAGAGGTAAACCCAACTTCGCCCCCTGGCTACCTTGGTGTATTTATTCTTCTTACTGTCCTTCTTCCCTCTATTTTCTCCTTCTCTTTCTTCTCTCTCTTTCTCCTCTTTCCTTTCCTCCTCTCTCTCTCTCTGTTTAAAGACTTCTATCTCAGTAAAAAAGAAAAGATTATGATTATAATACAAAAATGAGCAACAAAAAAATCACTCATTATTTTGCAAACATGAGAGGCAGGTTGGCCCAAACAGCTTTGTGGGAAGAAAGGGTAAATTAACAACACACCCCGGTAAGTCTGTGAGATCCTTATACCTACCTATGCCTCAAAAAACTAATTAGATATGAACAGTATGTGTGTGATTCCTCCCCCAGCCTTATCTAATAAAACATTTTTTTTTTAAATATTTGTCTTCATTTTTGGCATGACCTCTTTATTCTTTTTTTTTTTTCCTTTTTCTCCCCAAAGCCCCCCGGTACATAGCTGTATATTCTTCGTTGTGGGTCCTTCTAGTTGTGGCATGTGGGACGCTGCCTCAGCATGGTTTGCTGAGTAGTGCCATGTCCGTGCCCAGGATTCGAACCAACGAAACACTGGGCCGCCTGCAGCGGAGCGTACAAACTTAACCACTTGGCCACAGGGCCAGGCCCTCTAATAAAACATTTTAAAGAATGCTTTGCCCTATTGCATGGCTGTTTGTTTCCCTCATTCTAATCAGAATTTATATGTTAATATGACTCCTTTAAATTATTTTCCAAGATGATGTTGGCATCTGCCATTTTAGCTTGAAACTAATCAGATTTTTGGTTCAATTACTTACAAAATTTTTGAAGTCAGAATTAGAAAAATACACGATGTAGGCAAGTTTGCCCTGCTGAGTACCTCTTTGCTACTTGGACGCAGGAAACCCATGCTGGACCCATGCGTGCCAAGCACCTGCTAGACCCTGGGGAAGAAAGGCTCGCAAATCTAGTTTAAAATTTAATTTTGTTTAATAATTTTTTCAACGAAATTTGGTTGCTCCTTTCAACTGTAATACCAAAAGAGTTCAAGGTCGGTGATGTCACACAGGGCTCTATTCTAGCCTCAGGACAATTTACCAAACAGAGCCGAGGAGCTGAAAGAGAAGCGTCTCTGGTGGCCAGCAGCTGGGGGTGTATTTTAGACTGATTTTCATAAAAAGGACTTCAATTTTGAGACTTACTTTTATTATTAATGCTTCTTAGTGCAGTTTGCTGTACATGTAATTTTGCCCTATTTTTCCTATTTCAGTCCTAAGTTCCTGTTCTAAGTCAAACACTGATTTTGCTTAAATTTCCCTTTCACAACTGCTCAGATGTTTTCTGAGAGAGCGTTTAGGGCCTCCTCATTTACAGTTTTCTCTTATTAGAGGATATCAGGGAGTGAACAGATGGCCCAAATCTAATTCCCTAACTGGTTCCGTAATGCGCCTTCCCATAGAGTCAGCCTTTGTGCATTTATTTCACACCAGTTCCCGCGGACTTTCTTCTCCGCAGTTTCAGCCCTCCTCCAAAACTTTTGTTGTTGTTGTTTATTTAACATCATGTGTTTTTCTTAAACCACTAATGTAGGTCAGTCTATTTCCCATGCTAGAAGCAAATGGAGGAAGAGTCTCTAGAACATCACACAAGTTCATTGCACACAGTCAAGTCTAAAATGCAACAGAGCAGACACTGAGCAGAGAGAGCTCAGAGCATGCTGAGCCCGGATCCCGGCTCAGAGCCATGACAGTGCTGCCTTCCCTGGCCGGCACTCTCCACCGGACACCGGGATTATTTCAGCATGGGTCTTTGTCTACCACACCTTGAAGCTTCTTGAGGTCATGGAACATATCTTCTTTCTCTTGAGTACTTTATATTGACGTACATTGGACATCACTACTATAGTGATGTACACTGGACATCATGTACTCTGGACATAGCTTTGGAAATATGCATTGAATGAAGAAAACAGAGAATTATGATTCTGAAAATATTATCAAATTAACAAGAACTAATTACAGGACTGAGCATTAGGGGAAAAAACTGTCTTTCTGTTCAAAATGAACAGGTACCCTGTAAAGTACAGATATCTGAACATACATTAGTGTCGTTACAGCAAGATGGGCTTGCACCAGCACTGCCGAGCAAGGCTTGCCAAAAGCTCTGCTCAGGCAGGATTCTTCAGAGTGACCAGGCAGGATGCTGCCACTAAACCCAAATGAGACTCTACTTCCCCCCATAGTGCAAAACGCTCCTAGCTTTCAACGAAAGGGACGGAAAAGTAAGCTGAATGCTGCCAGCTGTCAGCTTTTCTTTACATATTGTTGCAACTGCCACTTTTAAAATTATTTAACACCTTGAAGGAAATAGTGACAAAGATGGAGATTTCTTAGAAAAGAGCTCTAAAGCAGCCCGCGAAGCAGGCGATTCATGCCTGCAGCCAGCGTTCACCAAGCCTGCTTTGCAATTTAAGGATCAGTATACATTAAATGAAGTGAACTTCCCGGGGAATTCTGCCACTACCTTTTTTTTACAGACAGCATAAATATTAACAGAGTTTTACTTCTTCTCCATTAAAGTGTACTCTAGGTTAATACAGTAATTCACACTGGGGAAAAATATCAATCAAAGTGTTTAGAAACTTATGCTCAGAAATTATCGTCATTCCTCCTAGAATGTTCCTTTCACTTGTGGATCTCAAAGTACTTTGCATTCCCCAGTTAGTGGCAGGGCTGGGAATAGGATCAAAATATCATTTAAATGGTAAGTGAAAGAAATGTTGTGGAGCGTGTATGTCAAGAGGAGTTTTAGGCGTTCATGAATAGGTCCATCAGGTGACTTTAAAGTTAAGAATCTTTTGGAGAAACTGCCAATAAATCAAGGAGCAAAGGAGAAAATTTTTTGGAAACCCTGAAATATTGTACATATTTAATAATTATTGTTGTTGTTAATGTTAATGAAAAAAGCAATAAATCAGAAGGATGGCATTGATGAATGAGAAGAAATAGACTCAACAATTTAAATGGAATCATTCTTTATTCTCCTTCCCCAACAAGCAACCTCAGCAGCATCTGCTGCTGCCTGCCAGAGCCAAGCCAACTTAGAGAACATTCCTCTGTCTATACTCTAGGCACCAAATAAATTTGTAGGTAGCCAGGCTTCTTTAGACAGTTCTAATGAAGAATAGCCCATAGTCTTCCCATCTCCTTTAATTAGAAGGCATTTCAGTCTATGGTACTAATAGGCATTGTTTAGAACTCCTCAGCCTCAGAAAGGAGGGAAGACTGAAGTTCCCTTTCACCTGAGAAAGCCTGCAGGTGAGAATTCAGATCATTACTTGGGAGTCAGGTTCTATAGACAAGATGCCCCTCTCCTGAAATCACTGACAAGCTGGGAAAGAGGCATTGAGTCCATAACAGCAGAATGGTCTTTATCCTTGACCTAACCTTTGCCTTCACTGTTTGAATTGCACTGTCTAACCTGTAAATATTGACTTGTTGCATTTGGCAAGATTAACAACATTGCCCTTTCATTGTCTCCTCGGGAAGATTCTTCCACTTTCTCCACTCACACATTAACTCCCTCCCTTTGCCATTAATTATTTACAAGCAAAGGATGAAGTATTGTCATTAGTATGTCATTTGAAGCCATGATTGGGAGTCATTTCATTGTCTCTTTTTATTCTTAATTTAAGGATCTGATCCACCATTTAAGATTCAGAAGCTTAAAGAAAAAAGATAGGTTTTCTTTCCTAGGGATAAGTCATTGGGTAGCCCCAAGATGACTCCACAGTCTTCTATGAAATTATGCGAACAAATTAGTCATCACACAGCCAACATGACAAACACCCATTATGTTCATTAAGCTCATCCTTCCCACTCTATGAATATCATTTAATTCGAGTCCTCAGCATTCCCTGTGGAAGTCAGGTAACCATCTGGAATGGTCTCCTCCCACTAAGTTGTTATTAAGTTCATTATTTATAATGTATATTTCTATATCAGAGGTTCTCAACTGGGAGTATTTTTGCCCCCTTTCCCCATCGGATGCTTTTCCTCATTGGAACATTTGACTACTGCTAGAGATACTTTCGACTGTCACAACTTGGGGACTGCTACTGGCGTCTAGTAGGTGAAGGCCAGGGATGCTGTTCAACATCCTACAGTGCACAGGACAGTCCCCAAACAAAGAATTATCCAACCCAAAATGGCAATAGTGTCATTATTGAGAAAGCCTGTTCTAGATATTCTCTCTTGCCTGCTTTGTTCATATTTGGTGTGGAAAGACTGTTTTATTCATCAGCCTGAAGAGTTCCATAAAGCCTGAAAGAATGACTCACCTATAAATAAAGGAGTGGGAAACAGATATACTCTTTTGGTGGAACTGAATGTCACCACCCACATTCTGTGAAGGAGAGGCATATCACTATTCACTCTTCTAGGAAAATTAAGCTTAAAATTTCACAATTTACTTCTTTTTGGTTCATATGCAAATTGTAATGCACTAAAAATGGGAGATACTGACAGGTTAATTGCTCCCACTCTTCTAGCCCAGCTGCACAGAACTGATGCTGAGGAACACAGAGCAGGAAAAGGGCATCAGAGAGGGTCAGCCTGCTCCGTGTGGCTGGGTGCATTAGCATCCCTCAAGCGTTGAGTTAGAATGACTGATAATATAACACATGTGCTTAATGTTCGCTGATGTGACTCCAGCTTTTCAAAATAGCCTTTGAAGAAGAAGCTGGCACTTCTTTTACTCCTTTATTTTTTCCCATGTACTTCTTAAAAGTAAAATATAAGTGCAACATATGTTTCAGAGAAATTGGCTCAGAACTCTAAAAAGGTAAAAAGAACTCTCCTAGACAGCCAGCGCCCTCAGATAAAAATCATCTCCAGTCCCCATGCCTGCACTGAGCCTTTCTAGCTACACGATACTTGGTCCCAACATCCAGATCAAACCACCACACATTTATCTTAGCCCTGAGTCCCTTCCTCATGGCCAGCAAGGTATTTATTATCCATGCTACCATGTGTGTATGTTTAGGCTTTTTATATAATTCTGATTAGAACATTTTGTCTCCTTCTTGAAATGATGAGCTTTTCAAAAGCCAACTGTGAGGTTTTGAATCATCTCAAACTCTGCTTTTTCAAGCACAGGGTTATATATACAATACTTAACACATGTTGGTTGATCATTCTTATTTCTGAGTGGAAAGGGAATAGAGACGCTGTGTACATTATTTTAGCCACATGCCTCCTCTTCTTAAAGCACTGTTATTCACAATTGAGTTTGAATTGATATTGTAATGTTCAAGTGCTTAGACCAGTTGGAAAGAGAAGTAAAAGTCAGAGACGGAGGTCTGGGTTCCAGATAGATCCAGGTATGTGAACTGAAGGCACAAGAGAAGATGAGCTGAGCAGAAGAATATTTACAGAATGGAGCCAAGAGACTAAATGGAGCATAAAGTTAAGTGATAGGAGGGAGAGAAACCATAAAATCTATGCAAGCTTGGCAGGAGAAAAGGGGTATTCACATGGCTTTGAGATACACAGAACACTTGGGTGCCATGGCAATTTGTCATTATGGAGCCTAGGTCGAAGATGTGCCTCATTCCAGGCTCTCAGTATAGCTTGGAGGGAAAGCAGAATGAAATTGAAGAAAACAATAACCATTGAACCAGAGAGAACAGACTTAAATGGCTGCACCACCTGCTGGCCAGCCGACCTGAAACAAGTCACTTAAATCTCCCCGAACCCCATTTCCTCATCCCTAAAATGGGGACAATCATTATATAATAGGATTCAGGTGACATGTGTACAGAAACAGTTGCATTAGCAAATGTCATATGGAATGCTTTACCATCGCATCACACAGTTCTCTAAGTACTGGAGACAAAACATATTAGTAATAACAAAAGCAAAATTGGATTATGAACATTCTTAATCCAATGGTAATTTAAAACTTCATTAGTCAACCACTAATTCCCACAGGAGAAATTTGTTGTTCTCTTAAGAAGACTTTAAAGCACTAAAACTATTTATATATACATATGAAAAATACATGTATTTGACAAAAATGGGAAAAAATACGAAAAAAAACTGTTTTATTGCTATTTCCTTTCAGGGGAAACAAACAAGGCACTCTTAAACCTTCATCGCAGGACATTTCTGTTCTAAAGGAAACAGACATCCTTTACAGGAGTTTCCATGCCCACATCAGCGTTACATCCATTGTGCAGAGAATACGTCAATTTATTACCAGCCAAAAAAATTATTCATATATCTTAAGAAATACTTTGCTAAAAACAAGATAAGTAGACATTTCAATACTCAGGAAATAACATTTCATTCTATTAACAAGTATCAAATAAAAGCTTGCGTATTGAAATTAGAATTCAAGTTTCCGGAATAGTGGCAAACATGAAACTCAGGGGAAAGAAAACACTGACTCAGAAAAACAAAGGTAATTAACTCATAAGTCAGTTAAAAGCCACTCCCCCCACCCCCACCCCAGACACAGCTCCACAGACAAAGCAACATGCAACCAGCCCCAGCAAATTCAAGGCCCTCCTGGCAGAGTCTTACAAGTTGGGTCAGCCCCAGATGAAGTGCCACAGTTAGCAGCCTGCGGTTGGTGGGGATGGAGAACCACACTCATTAGAGAAAGCTGTGAAAGCCAGGAGGACTGAAGGTAAGTTTCAGGACCAGCTCGACCCAATCACGGTTGCGAAGAGCAAGTCAATGTTGCAGAGCGAAAAATAGTGTTTAAAAATTAGCACTTAAAGGGGCTGGCCCCGTGGCCGAGTGGTTAAGTTCGCACGCTCTGCTGCAGGCGGCCCAGTGTTTCGTTGGTTCAAATCCTGGGCACGGACATGGCAGTGCTCATCAAACCATGCTGAGGCAGCGTCCCACATGCCACAACTAGAAGAGCCCACAACGAAGAATACACAACTATGTACTGGGGGGCTTTGGGGAGGAAAAGGGGAAAAAATAAAATCTTTAAAAAAAAAAAATTAGCACTTAAAATGGTTTAGAAAATTCTCCTCAGAAGCAAAATTCTGATCCTGCTTCAAGAGAGAGCCCTTTCGAACATTCCCGTTTTCCATTTTTTAGTAGCACTATCTGCTTTTGGACCCTCATCAGCTCCAGCTTTGCCCGACTCTGCAAATGCAGTATCGATTCCCGGAGGAAATCAATCCCAGCTTGAAGCAAGATCTTTCATCAAATCCCCGTTTTTCTCCTCAGTGCCAGAGCTCTGCTTGAATAAAAAACATGGACCACAAAGCAGGGATTTCATTCCATCTGCTTTGTTCAATGAATATGACTAAGAGCTAGAGTTTTGAGGACATTGGAATGGCCTTTGACCAAAGGACAAAAGGGCCATCAAGCCCACATCTGACCTGCTGTGCTTGGTAGAGCATATTCGGGTGGGTAAAATGGAATTAGAGGTTAGAGAGGAATTTTTGGTTTGTAAATTGTAACTGGAACATGTATAAAATTCCTAGTTGAATTTTAAAGAGCTCAGAATCTTATGGGTAGTGCAAGAAAATGGAGAAGGAAGGAAATGTTATACATTAAGAGAAAAAACAAATCACTCACAGTTTACATTTATTTTGTGTTAAAGAGACATAAAGTTAAGCTAGAGTACTAATGTCCCTCACCATACTAAGTCTTTTCTTTTCCCCGGTACCCACAGCACCTACTACCTCCTCTCCTCCCATCCAGAATACCATCTTGTGTGTTTTCATCCACACCTTCCTACTCACTCATAAAATAACATGCTGACCTACATAAGTATGGAGAATGTTGTTTCTGTTTATTTTACAACCCTGAGATTATAAATTGATCTTTTCAATTAAGAGAAAATTCATGATTAACTCATTATTTTTCATGCCTGCACAATATTTCAATTTCTCTTCTTTTGCAAATTCTCCCTTGCTTCAAAGGAGCTATACTGGCTAGATAGAAGACCATTCTCTACTGGGCTTGTCATTAGGTGTTGCTTTATAGACTGGCCAATCCTTGCATCTCAGGAGTCTTCCCACTGCCTATTTACCTGGAGGTGTATTCCCTCACACTAATTCCTGGGCTGCTCTCTCCATGCCATGAAACAGGAGAAGGAATTCTTAACTTGGGATCTGATGCCAATCATGCTCTCCTCGGTTTCTACTGTCAAGTGAGATTGTTCTGTTTCAAATATTGTTAAAACTGGCTGTAGAGCTGAAACTTCTGAGCTTGTGGAGATTTGTTTAGAACTTGGATACATGACATTCTCAATCATGAAAGAAAACGTAAGATGCTTCCGGTAAGAATTTATAATGTTTACCTTTCAACTTCCTTCTGGAATTGAAAGGCTAGATTGCCATTTTGGTGGGTAGCGTTCAGCTGTTGAACTTGATATCAAAATACCCTCCATTGATATATCTCAAGCCTCAACTCAGAACTCACAGCTCTAGATTCTATAAAATATCTCTAGCACAATGACCAGAATAGAGTTATTAAATTAATGACAATTCAAAACCAAAAGCTTTCCTTTTAGTTAAACCTGAGCCATCTTCAGAGCTTCTCAAGAAATATTTATTCACTAAACCTAACCCAGGACTTTTCTTGTACTTTATAGCATGGCCACAACTTAATTTAATCTTGTTAACAATAGTATTAATACAAAGAATTATCATACGAAAATTATACATGCATAGCTTTGGGCAAGTGAGCTCACATTTCTGGGTTCTCATTTTCACTTCCATGAAACCTAAAAGTTGGGTGAGAATCAAATTTCTAAAATTTCTTCATATTTAGTCTTTTTGAATTCTAAACTTTTAAGATCATACGACCCAACGCTACATGGAGAAAGATGTTTTTACCTAAAGAGTAATTTTAGTAATTCTCCTAACAAAAATTGTGGCTACATTTGTCATTTAAGAAGGTAAATAAAAGTGTTACACAAACAATTCAAAATCCAGATTGATTTTGAAGAGAGAAAACTCTAAATAAACCTCACTTTCAGTCACGAGCAGGATAAACTCTAGATCTACACATAAAACCCAAAATTAGATATTTTATGTAGTCATTACTAAAAACTGAAGCAGAAATTTAAGGAAGAGAGCTCAATATCTAGAAGTCACAAGATATCAGATACATTTTTACCTGTGGTAGTTGCCAAAATACAAGTCAAGTCATCAGAGATGGTTAGCACATATATTACTAGATTCCTCCTGTGTAGCCATCCCTGCCTAATACATCAAATAAAACATTTGATCATGTTTTTGATCTAAAACACAGCAGAATTTTTCAAGGTATTACATACATTTTTCAAAAGCACATTGCATTTTGTAGTTGCTGTTATTTGGCACTAAGAGGCACTTCACACAATGTTCACAGCTACCATTTACTAATGTGCTTCCTTAGTGAATTCACGGCATGTGTACATTCTGCATCGTGAGAATGTACATGCTAGCATCATGATTTATGCATGGAGTAAGAGATGGCCCAGAGCTGAAACTTGCATGCTGGTCTCAGCTCAGCCCCTCTTTAGCCGTATAATCTCAAACAAATCACTTAATGTCCCCAACATTTCTCTCCCCCTCTATAAAATAAGGGATGCAATGCACATGGGTGTTGAGATAACAGCTGTAAAAGTGAAGACAGTTTAACAGCACCCTGTAAATGGGCTATGGCAGCATTGACATTCCTCGTGCTAAAAGGAGAGCGGACATACAGCGGATTTTGTGAAAAAAATTTTCTTATGAGTCCTTAGTCTTCAAAGTCCAACTAACTAGATATCCCAGCAGTGCAAATAATTAAAGAACAGAATTTTTACAAACATGGTCATGTGATTTAAGCAAATTGCATTGTAGAGGCAATTCTTATCAGAAGAGAACTAGATTTGGATGAAAAATGACTTTTTTCAGATGGAAACTTTTTGAAATCAGTCAGAACCCATAATCACCTAATGAACCCAAATACATCAATAACAAAGGAGAAATGCTAAACTCATAAAAATGTAGTTCTTTCAAGAACATTGAGTAAAAGAACAAATAACGAAGATGCTAACTCTAAACCCGTTGCCTACCACTGCTCTGAGCACTGAAGGGATCCCAAAGAAACAAGCTAGAACCCTGTCCACAAGGAGCTGAGAATCTACAAAGGAAGGGTGCAAAATCATCAAGTCCAAAGAAGACTGAACACCACAAAAACTTATGCACGACCATTGCATCCTTTCAGAACATATACCTGAGTGCAGGGTTAATGGGGATGGTATCTCAAGGAGAAAATGGATTATCAATAAAAATGTAGCCACACATTCTTTGAATTAATAATTTGTAAAGAAGTGGGATGAAAGTTAGCCATGGTTGAAATTCAACTGCAAATGTAAAAAAAAGAATTGTTAAATTTTCAAGTTATTACTTAATTATCTTATATCATTGTTGACTTGCCCAAATAGACTGCAAGTTACTTGAAGATAGAATGTTTGTTCTTTGCTTGTAGATCTCCATTACTAACTAGAAAATATTTGGCATCTAGTAAAGAACTGTTGGCTGATTGTTTATCCTAGTCACTTTATTGTGTAAGCAGTCAGAATTGCTACCACTGATTCAGAGGTGATGAGGAGCCAGCGACGGTTTCTCTTCATCTTTAGCAGTGGCACTTTTGGTACTCACCAATACTTGGTACAACTATAGAGTTCACTGTAGATTTCCTAACCCTCCCCACCCCATACCAACAGTCTTCAGGGACCATGAAGCTCAGCTATACTCTAAGCACAGAACCTCGTAAGATTCCAGTTAGGAATGTGGTCGGAGGGTAATAAATATTTGTTGACTTCATTAACTGCCATTCCTTGAGTCCCCCAGGACTGTGTTTACACTGTTGTTACACCACTTACACTACATTATACTTAGTCTTAGACATGCCATTTCCTCCGATTACATTGCTAGACCTTTGGCAGGGTTAATGTTTTATCCAGCACCACATTTTATAGCACTACTACAGTGTCTGGCATATACATGGTCAACAAGTACTTATTCAGCAAAGTCTGCAGTTTTGAAAGTGGAAAGTATTGTTCAAAATTCACATGTCGTCACCGTCCAGCCCTTTAAGAAATCCTGCCCAATGGTTTGTGAGCCCCAGCTTAAAGACCTCCAGCAGGCACAGCCTCATAGGCAGCCCTAGCTGTTAGAGGATTCTCTTCTGAACTAAAATCCTCCTCCTTATATCTCTTGCCTACTGGTTCGAACTCTATATTAAGAGAAAGGCTGAATAGCTTGTTCTACATCTTCTGGAGGATGTTCTTTTGAAATGTAGGTCAGCAATCCTGTCTCATTCAGGACGTTTCTTCCCCAAGGTAAGTGTCCTGTTTTCCTCGAGTAGTCCTTGTGGTATGTGGTCTCTGGATCAATGACCATTCTAGTCATTCTCTCCAAACACTCTCCAGTCTATGTCCTCCTTGGAATACAGCATCAGAAAGGCACAGAGTCCTCTTAAGGCCATGGATTACATACGAAAATCCAGGCACGAGTCCTCCATCAATGCAGCCCAAGACCCTACCTAGTACAAAATGGAATAAATCTATTTAAACCATATTTTAGGCGGCTCTTTAGAAATCAGCTTTCAATAGATGTCTTTCATCACCTATTGCGATGCTATCTAGGTCAATTAAACCATCCTGGAATATGCTAGCGTTCACTTTATTTAAAACCTCATTTTCTACAGTTCCAAATATAGGTTTCAAATTATCTAGAGAAAAACCACCCTAGAAAAATGCTAAAGCCACACATTCACACCTTTACCAAAATTGGGTATGGGTCGGGGTAAGGGTGTATGTGAAACCACTTTACTAAAAGATCTGGGTGGTGACTCAGTGCAAGCAACATCAGTGACTAGATACAGAGACAGGCGTTTGGCTGGGGGCAGAGGGCAGTGTAGATGGGAGCTTTTCAACACAATACTGACAATGTCATAGCTACCTGAGATCCAGAAGGGACCAGAATTATCAGTAGTTTTTGTATCTTCCTAATTAAATCTGCTTTCACTGCTGTCCCTGGAGCCACAGCGAGTACTCTTGGCGGTTTTGTGGTTTAAATATTATTTAAGAAGGACTAGAATTTTCTTAGGACCTCTCTTATCTAAACTTGATATGATAATTTTATTCTGCTTTTTCCCTCTGCACAGCGGCAGTCATCTATTATGGTCTAGGGCTTTCGAAAGAGTTTTGCCCTATTTTTTTAACATTTTTAAATCATCAGGGTCTTGCTCCATCTTTTTAATCTACTGTCATAATTCACATGTATCCTCTTTCAATCTTCACCAACATCTATCCTACGTTTTGCTCTTATAGTCACCAATATAACGTACAAAATGTTCACTTCAGAATATATTTATACTAAAATTTTTGATTCTTCATTCTTTTGTAAATGATACCTAACATAAGGGTAACGAGAACTTGTATTGAGCCACAGGTTAATCAGGACAGTGAGAGGTGATGTTCCACAGTCTCTGAAAAGCACTTCAATCTTATCATCTGGCTTTTCCTTTCATACATAAACATATTAAAGCTAATAAAAATATATGGTTGCAAAATGTTATCAAAATTATTTTCATCCTATAACTTTCCCCCACCATTAACAGAAAAGATTTGGAATACAGAAAATATATCTCAAAGATATTCTCATGCATTAGTGGTCATTCAAACAGCTCCTGGATTGAAAGACGTTCTCTCCCGTATCTTGACAGGCTCTAGACAGCTTGCAAGAAAACTCCAGATTAAACGGTTTTAGTATTCAGGAAATGTTATTTAAGAATCATTTCTGTGGTGGTATCTGTTAGGGGAGCTCTTTTTCTAAACAGGAAGCTATTTTAATTGTACTGTGTTCAGCGTTATAGGGATCTTAACTCTTTTGTGCATCATTATAGGACACTCAATTCTTGCTACCGTGAATTAATAGATTCCATTTATAATTTCCACAGGTTGTCCTGGGACAAAGAGAAGGCAACATTCTGGGTCCTTCTCAACTGAAACTGAGACAAAAAATAATAATTTTACAAAGCACCAAGAATTGCTGAAGGCAGTGTCTCTAGATGGTAACTTACGTATATATACCAAATGGATCTTAAACTATTAACCTACTAAGTATCCTCACACCTCTGACTCTAACCAAACTATACTATGTAATGTATTTCCATAAAATGTACGACATGATACAACTACTCAAATATTAGCTATAGTTTAATCCATTTCAGTAAGTACCTTGATGATCGATAATTATGGCTATCTTAAAAGATGCCTTGGAGAGGAAATGTTTTAGCTCAATTTTGGCACATTCTCCATCTCCCAGTGACTATTTTTTTACACTAGTTCAAGCAGCTATATGTCATCAGTTACTAATAATTGATTATTTATAGCTTCCATTGTTTCCTTCTCTCCAAATGTCCATTAAAAAAGTAAAAATCTCTTTAACATATTCTCATCTAATTTGGTGCTTTAGAACTGCAATTTGGTCCTTAACGCTGAGCAGCAAACATTTCACTAATTGATTCCCTTTCATATCAGAAATGTTCCAAATCTCCTCCTGCTTCCGAGTCTAAATTCAGGCCCCAATTCCCAGCAGAAGAGCTTGCTCTTGTCTCCCTGAAAAGAAAGAACCCCTCCTAAGGGGAACGGTCGCAGCTTCCCTCCGCGATAGTGCACTTCCCCATATCTCACCCTGCTTTTCCTCTTAACTCGGAAAGCCTGCCTCAGCCTGTGGACAAGCCCTTCAATCCTGCAGAATCTTCCTTCAACCCTACCTGCCCCCTAAGTCCCCAGCACATCCATATACAACTCTTCAATATGACTTCTCCAGACGCAGTAACTGTTGCTTCCATTTTTAACTACACACTGTTCAGGGCTAGACCAGATGTGTGGCCAGCCTGAACCAGCTAGTAATTTCAAGCTCTTTATTTTATGACCTCCAGAGGACACCATTTTCTATTAATGCACACCACATGCCTCACTGTCAGTTCACAATAAGGGATTTATTTCATACACTAAACCTCTGCTGCTAACTGGGTTAGAATTGCCTTTCGTTTTGCACTTTTTCAATCACCTCTAACTAAATGATACTAGTCTCTCTGCATACACACTAAGGATAGAGGTAAATTACAGATTAAAAGACGATTCAAAAAAGTTTATTTATTTATTGTTTTCTGTCAGGTCAGCAAAACATGTATTCCCTTGGGTTTTCTCTCGTGTTTTACAAACCAAACCACCTCTTGGAGGCACAGCAGAGAAATTAACATTTAGATAATAAAGTAAAGCATGTTTTCCTTGAAAGCAACATTCCACCATGAATTTGTTTGGTTATAGAAATTGCAAACTGTGACCAGCGACTTGAGGCAGCTCAAGCATGTTTATGCCTTTCAGTTCGTGGCAGCAACCCTGAAAGAGTGTTTTTACATGTCCACTTCAAGTCCCCATCGATGTCTATCTAAATGACATTCAGTTGCTTAGACAAGGGCTCCCGTGTGCTTTAATTTCCCCCAAATAATGATACATCAGGAGGCCACCCAGCTGGCCCACCCTGGCAGCACACTTCAGACATTGCTCTGACTTCTCATCCTAAGTCACTCCAATTAGTGGTTAAAGAGTTGGGCTCTGCAGCCCGACGGTCTGGGTTTTAATCATAACTTTGTCATTTATTAGCTATATGAACTTGAAGCTGTTTATCTTCTCCATGCCTTAGTGTCCTCAACTGAAAAATGGGTTAATGATGAATCCTACTTCATTGGGGTGTGTAAGGATTCGAGTTAATACACCAAGCACCAAGAAAGGGCTCAATGAATAATAACTGGTTATACTCATTTAAATTTATTATCCTGTTTATCTAAAACTATTTTTGCTATGATCTGTATAATGCCCATTACAATATTCTCTCATTTCTAATCCTATTTCATTTTTTTACAACATGTAATATTTTGGAATGTGTTATTTTTGAAATGTTCTTCAACATTTCAGCTTCAATACTTCAGCCATATTAATGTCTCCTGGTTTTCCTCCTTTTGTAAGTTCTATTCTCGTCCCTGAAATGTACTTATTCCTTACATTTTTGTTCTTGGCCTTTTTCTACTCATTGTACCTGATTTCTTCAGGCAAAAATCATCTACTCTCAGGCTTACAATTACTGCTGTGATCAGATAATTCTCAGATCTATGTCTGCCAGCCCGCTTAAACCAAGTTATTTCAAACACTTTAAGCACTTTTCATCGTAAACAGCCACCAGAATTAAATTTAGAATTTAAACTGCACCTCTTACCTTCATTCTTGCACCCCTTCTCAGACCTCTCCACTTTCTGTGTTCCCTACCTTCGTTAATGAATCCAGCTTTCACCCTAGATATCCAAGCCAGGAACAATAGGATCTTACTTACCTCCGTTTTGTGACTCGCCTTCGCTCCCCGCTTCATATATATAATATGAATATATATTTCACAGTCAATTCTCCTACATTCCTATCTTCTACCATTTCGAGGTCCTGGTGCCTGTTTTCCAGCTCAACCCCAGTCATTTTTCACTCCCAGTTTAATAACATTTAACAGATTCCCATTTTTATCAAGATAAAGTCTACGTTATTAGAATACTATTCAAAGCCTGCCACTTCTTCTACCTCCCATTCTGTCCATCATGCAGCCCACATTAGGATCCCTCCAGTCTGCTCCTTTAGAAATGTCACATACTCTCTTGACTTACGAAATTTTGCTTTTGCTTTTTTTCAGCTTGGCCTATCCATCTATAAGGGGAGATCTACCCATTCATTCCTCAATGCACTGCTCAAATGTCTAGTTTTCAGTAAACCTCTCTTCCAGCCCAAATTAACAGATTTTGAGTGTTTTCCACTGGTTTTCTTTTCTTTTATTTATTTATTTATTTATTTATTTATTTTTGAGGAAGATTAGCCCTGAGCTAACACCTGCCGCCAATCCTCCTCTTTTTCCTGAGGAAGACTGGCCCTGAACTAACATCCGTGCCCATCTTCCTCTACTTCTATGTGGGATGCCTGCCACAGCATGGTTTGATAAGCAGTGTGTATGTCTGCACCCGGGATCTGAACTGGTGAGCGCCATACCAGCAAAGCAGAACACACAAACTTTACTGCTAAGACACCGGGCCAGCTCCTGTGTATTTTATTTTTTATATTCTGTCTTCCTCCATTATCTTGCAATCTCTTTGAGGGAAGAAATAATATATGTTTTTGTCCCCTCGCTGTCTCCCCACCCCGATATCTAGCACAATGTCTGACATGTAGTAGGTATTCATGTTGAGCAACACAATCATAAATTCATGCCACCGTGAATACCTGTCTGCACTACACAAGTCTATCTGATGTCAGTCATACATTTGCTTCTAACTCAGAAGTTTTACTAATCCTTGTCTATTTACCAGATTATATTATTTATACTCTGCCTTCCCAGAAGGACTTACTGCAACTTAGAATAATAGACATGGGTAATATAGAAACATTAAGTATTAAAAAAAAATAAGAGCCATCAATGAAGGGGATGTGAAAATCCAGGATTCTGTCCATTGTGTTCTCAGAGTAGCAGGTGGGTGCTTCTCATCTTGGGTGCCATTCAATCAAGCATACCTACCATCTGGCATCTTGTCTGCTGAGCTACGTAAACCAACCGCCTCTGTTTTACATCATATATTGCATGCACCACATTTTGGACTCCCAGACACTTCCAGATTTCTTTATTTGAAATACACTCACAAAGGGAAACTTCGCATATGACACTCTTCATTGCTCATTGAGTAACAGCTGACTTTTCTTATTGAGCGTTTATGTTGACCAACATTCTCATTCATGTTTACTAACTGTAAAATGACAAACTGGAAACATACTTTTTTTGTTGCTTCCTCATGGCAGTTTTTCCTATTTCAAAGATTTGTTTTCATCAAAAATAAATGATGTTACCTTTATTCTACTATATACATCCTCAGGTTTTTTGGGTAGTTTTAGTTCCTTACCAATACAAATGTGTTTTCTAGTTGTTCAAAGGGAGTTTAAAAAATTAAGATTCATTACCACGTGGCAGAGGGCACCACTTAGGAAATGGTGAAGGAGAAACAAACAGAATTCTAAGTCACTCAAAGTCTCCCTATCTTCCTTTCTACTCTGACACTGATGGTGATCAAATTTACTTGGATGTATTGACTGAATGATTTACGTGATTAAGGAAGGTTAAGACTAGAATTGCCTAATTAATACTTAATATCTATTTTCTTGAGATTGAAAACACTGTCTATCTATTTATTTGTCTATGTAGCTATTCATCAATCCACCCACTTACCACATTCTATCATCCTAACACTACCTATACTGATTGATCCTTTCCTGTGCACTAGGCCCTCTGCTAAGATTTTTGCTCATAGTATTCAATTTCATCCTTACAGTAGCCCAGTGAGTTAGGTATTATAACTCCCATTTTACAGATAAGAAAATTGAGGCCAAGATAAGTTAAGAAATCTCTCATGATCACACAGTAAATAGGTGCTAGTGCTGGGATTTTTGTCTCGGGTTTTACTGATTCTGAAAGTGTGCTCTTAACAGCTCTGCTCTTCTGCCTTCTAAACTTAGCACACCTCTGTCCTATGCAAGATGAATATTAATATATAAAACCTCCTCCTCCATCATTAAGTATATTTTGAAGAACAGTCTCAAATATATTTTGGGTTGTTTTAAAAATATTCTCAAGACTCTACTGAATTTGATCTTCCCTTTTCACTGACTTCCTTCTCATATCCCTTTATTTCCTACAATTACTTCTATTTTGAGAGAGAAAAAAATCTGCTGTTCTTGGTTCTACCTTGAATGGTTATGCATCTCAGGTGAGAGGTGTCAGGGTAGCTTGTCCTGAAGCCTGGAAGACCCAGGAGCCAATGCTGCTTGGGAGTTCTCCCAACGGGCCTTAGAGAATTTTCTGGATGTTCTTTGTTTGCTAGAGATAAGTTCTATTGTGCTGATTTTATCACTTATCTATTTTACTAATTTCATTTGGATCACACAATCAATAACAGTATTAGTAACTCATGTTTATTTAGCGCTGATGTGCAGGGTTCGGTGCAGGGAATTTCACACAGCTTTTACAACTGCATCTCCATGACAAGCGTATGGCTTAGGAATGGCTATTATCTCCATTTCACAGATGAAGTGAAAGAGAGTTGATGATGTAAGAGGACGTGAACTGATATTTTGTGGTCGCTGTCCAGTACTCCTTCCTTCCAGCCTCTCCTGCTATTGGTAATGGTAGGTGTAAAAGATTCCTCAGGATTTACTGACAGGCTACTGCCGTTTCCCCTGGAAATGCTCTCCTCTTGGCTTGGGAGACACCACTCCCCTGGTTTTCCTCTTTCCGGTCACACCTCCTCAGCCTCCTTTTCTGGATTCTCTCTCTTAGTCCAACCCCAGGGCTTCTGGGGACGTGGTCGCAGTGTAATAAAATAGGCTCTGCACTTTCCACACCTACCTGTGTGGTTGCCAATGGCTGTGAGAGGAAACTCAGGGCTAAATAAGAATAGGAGCTTTAATTCCCAATGTGCCAGATGAACTTTGGCTTCTGACAGTGGACAGATGAAAGGTGAGCTTGGGGTGAACTGTCTGAGTATGCTGTGAATGGCTTTATCACATGAGAAAAATACTGAATAGCCTTCAGTTATTCAATAAGTATTTATTCCAGTGACAAGCTTATTAAGACATAACTTCTGTCTTTAAAAAACTCACATTCTAACAAAGGATAGAAATGTAAACATAATTACAAATCAAAATAGAAAAAGTCCTATAATAGAGATCTAAATAGAGATATTGGGGGCACGAAGGAAGGAGTGGTTAATTCACATAGACTCCTTGGTCCCAGCCAATCCAACCCCACTGTTGGGGAGTAGGTCGCGGCCTTCACAGAGAAGGTGACTCAGGAGTATCTTGTAGGCAGTAGCAGGTGGAAGGGGTAAAAGGCATTCAAGAAGGGAGCGTGCATGCACCTTGTCAATATTTCTATTATTGTGTTAGTTATTCCAGAAGAACTTGTGTAGGTCATTCCTGAAAGCCTCTAACTTCTCTTTTAAGTCATGAGTGAGCAGATGGGAGCAATCAGAGCATTTATCGACAATCACCATGATACTTGTAGAAAGAGTTGAAAAAAATACGCAATAATATAAGCTGAAGCTTATCAAATAAACATATAGTTAGAAACGGCTAAAACTAGATTTTATAAATATCTTACTAATATCTGAACCAAGTTGGGAAAAAAGGTAACCCTAGTCACCTGGTGAAGAAACGGACTTAAAGAATTAAAATGACTTACTCAAGGTCTCAGAAGTGTTAAATGGCTGGAATCTGACCTTGGATATCTTGATCCAAAATATATTCTTTCCATTAAATTATTTCCCTTCTTCTTTTCTTCTGTAATATATTTTGATGTCTGCCAATCTGGTGAACCAAGCTGCCATTAAGTGTATTTGTCTCTTTCTCCCTCTCTCAGATACAGCTTAATATGTTGTGAGATATGTGAACCATTCTTTGAAAGTCTTGAATTTTAAAATGATGATAAAAGAACTGTTTACATGGAATGGAAGACTGCAAATCAAAGCTTATCAAGATCATGTAAAATAAGTACCCTACTTTGCATTTTTATCTGTTTACTTCCCTAAAAAGTGATCTTCTGGGGCCAGCCCAATGGCATGTGGTTAAGTTTGTGGGCTCCACTTCAGTGGCCCAGGTTTTGCAAGTTCAGATCCTAGGCACGGACATATGCACTGCTCATCAAGCCATGCTGTGGTGGCATCCCACATACAAAATGGAGTAAGAGTGGCACAGATGTTAGCTCAGGGACAATCTTCTTCACAAGAAAAAAAAGAGTGATCTTCCCTGGCTTTTCAGCACACTGTGAACCTAGAAAAATATCCCTTGTAAACAGCAGTGCCAGGAGGTGAGCTGGCTACAAGAATGAGCTGGAAATGTTCAGAAGTGAGAAAAAAAAATTTTAAGACAGAGCAGAAGGCAGAGTTGGGTCCCAGGGTGTGGGGGGAGCATCTCTATAGACAGAAGTAAAGAACTGCAAGACATAATAATGCTTGAGATGTATAACACAGGCATCCTAACTATGTTGCTTAGAAGTAGGCTGCTTCTGAAGTATTCAATAACTGACCACCCAGCCAAAGCCAGCATATGTTTCGTCCTTCTCCCTGCTATGATTCGTCCAACAGCTACTTCGTGACTCAAGAGAACCTGCTAGAGAAGAGCGTGGAGTAAGAGCTCCTCAACACAGTGCGGTTAAGAGGACAGACTCTGAATTCAGATACCCAGCTCTGCCTTCTCCTGACTGTAGGACACGGAGCAAATTACCTAAGCTCTACCTAACTCTGCTTCTCCGTTTGCAAGATGGTAGGTATGAGAGTAACTCCTAACGGAGAGGGTAACTGCTGGGACTAGATAAAAGAATGCACCCAAAAGTACTGGCCCATCATAAATGCTCAATAAACATTATTGTGATGACTAGTTGTTACTAACTGTGATTGAGGAAAAAAGAAAGCCCTGAAACTCACACGCAAATTATATTCAATTGAAGCATGCTGTGGTTTCCATGGAGAATTCATTTATTTTTTCCTAATCCTTTCCCTCACTCTCATTGATAATCAATAGAGACAGGCAGACTACTATCAATATGAGACTGAATAAATGAAGCCCACAATTTTACATCTAAGCACCCATAAGTCTCATATTACAACTAAACAGAACAAAGCTCCCCATCAGTTTACACACTGTTTAAAATGCTTTTATTTTAGCCACTAAATAATTAAAAGTAGAAAGAAAAGATCACATTGATGTTGAACTACAAGCTGATGACGTACATGAAAATATAAGTAACTTTTTCACATTCACATCAATATCAACTTTACCTGAAGAGTAAATTGTAATTTTATATACCCTACCAAGATTTCACAGAAATTTAAAAAAGGAATAATACTAGGTGAACATTTAGTGACAGTTATATCCAATTAGGCTTTTCATTCATGGAGAATAAAAACTACCACATCCACAATGTGTTATTTTCAGAGAAGTGCTTGCAGATATCAATCCGATATTGATATCAACATCAAAAAAATTTTTCCTTTATTCTAACACATAGAAATAAAACATAAAATTATGAATATTGAATAAGTTGATTTTTTATGCAAAAATGTAAGAATTCCAAATTCCAAGTCATCAGAGCAATTTTGATCTACTCTTCATTACCTAACACATCCAACCCATATTTTAACATATTTAGTCACAAAAATGAACATGATACAATGTCCCTTTAATTTTTTAATCATGCTTTTCTTTTAAAATCACTTTAACATTAAGCAGTATGCAACACACGTTAGATGGGAAAAGGTCAAAAACTGCCTGTATATATGAATATTAGAAACACTGAATAAAAAAAGTACATTTATATTTGACTAATAAAAAGTACTTGTTTTCTTTAAAAATGTGTTTATCACGTACTAAGTGAAACGAAGGAGGCTTTAATCAAATTACATGTTAATGTAAAAGAGGTCATCGTCTCACTAAAGCTTAGGGGACTATCTGTGAGTTCTTCTCGAGAAGAATCAGATCGGAGAGACTCACTTGTGTGTCTGCCTCTGCGAGTGAGGGCTGCCATGTCAGGACTCAGAACCCATTTTGCTGAAGATAGGTACAATTGAGCAATTCTTACATCTGGAATGAAATCAAAATACTCTTTGCCTGGCTTCTAGGACACCACGTGCTCCTAGTCCTCCACCCTTCTTCCCTCTCCTTCTTTGCTGATTCCTCTTCATCAACACACACTCTCACCCCTTTATTAAGTCTGAGTGGTGTAGGGCTCAGTTCCTGACCACTTCTCTTTTCTGTGGGCAATTACTCCCTTCTTAGTGATCTCCTCCAGTCTGCTGGGTTTCTGGCCCTCTTCTGAAAACACGAGAC
The DNA here is from genome assembly GCF_041296235.1 of Equus asinus. NCBI lineage: Eukaryota > Metazoa > Chordata > Mammalia > Perissodactyla > Equidae > Equus > Equus asinus. Next base: position 74,837,662 of record NC_091800.1, read on the forward strand.
TCATTCTTCGTATCAACTGCCTGCGCCTCATCTCTACCTGGATGTCCAGTTTAACAAAACTCTGGATCTTCCCTCTCCTACCTGCTCTTCCACAATCTTCCCCATTGTAGTAAGTGACAGCTCCATCCTTCCAGTTGCTCAGGCCAAAAACTGCAGACTTGGCTTTCTAATCTTTAAGCAAATCCTGTTATCTCTATCTTCAAACCATGGTTCACCACCTCTATTGCTACCACACTGGTCCAAGGCCTGAGTATAGATCAACTGAATTTCCACAGCAGTCTCCTGACCCTCCTCCTACTTCTGCTCTTGCTCCATTCAGCAGCCAGAGCAACTCTTCCAAAACATGTCAGATCAAGTCATTCTGCTAAAAGCCCTTCAGAGATTCCCACCTCATTTCCAGTAACAACCAAAATCTATATAATTACTACAAGGGCCTATCTGCTCTGGCCTTCTGTTATCTCTCCAACTTCATCACCTCTCACTCTCCCCGTCACTCTCGACTCTGGCCACAGCATTGTCCCTGCTGTTCCTGGAGTGCCAGGCTACCCTACCTAGGGGCCTTTACACCTGCTGTTCCCTCTGGGGGAGACATCCACAGAGCCCCACCCACCTCTCCCTGAGGCCTACTCCTCTCACGTTCCCTGGTCCCAACTCACAGCATCCTCCCCCGCCTTTTCTGCTTCATTTTCTATCGAAGCCCTTCCTCACCATGTAAAATACGGTATCATTTTTTATTTAGCTTACTTTTTGTCTAGCTTCCCCAGCTACAGTGAAAGTTCCCTGAGGGCAGGGATTTTTAATCTGTTCTTTCCACAGCTGTACCCCCAGCACCTATATATAACAGAGCCTGCAAAAGGAAGAGCTCAAATTAAATTGCTGAACAAATGAATGAACTTGGAAGATCATCCCTAGTTCAACCTCCTAATTTTGCAGATGAAATATCTAAGTTCCCCTTAGCTGAAGGGAGAGTCAGAAGTGAGAATCTTCTGTGACATCCTTCTGCCTCCATGATTTAGCAGAAAGTCTAGCAACTTCAACGCTACGCTGAATGGTGCTGGCATACACAAAAATGAAGTCCATGAGAAACTGGATTCTTGCATCCTTGCATTTGCATCATGTAGACTTTTAATGTGCTTCTAATTGGTTTCCTATCAAGTTTTTAAACATCTGTCTTCAATTGTTAAATAAATTATGCTCTTCCATATTTGACTACAAAATAGTAGACAATTTTTTACTTATATGAACTACCTAGAGTAGTCAAATCCATAGAGACAGAAAGTAGAGTAGTGGTGGCGAGAGGTAGGGAGCAAGCGGGATGGGGAGTTACCGTTCAATGGGTACAGAGTTTCGGTTTGCAAGATGAAAAGAATTCTGGAGCTGGATGGTGGTGATGGTTGTGCAACAATGTGACTGTACTTAAAATCATAGAACTGTATGTTTAAAAACCCTTACGATGACAAATTTTATGCTAGGTATGTCTTAACACAATTAAAAATAAAACTAAAATTAAAAAACTAGTAGACAACTTCAGCTTTTTTTTTCTGAAATGCCTAGATATTATACTACTATCCTCAAAGAGTTCAGAAGTATTCTCTCAAGTTCTATACATATTTTATTGATATATATACATATATATGTATGTCAGACACATTAAATACACTTTACTCATAAATTATATCTGAGCTTATAAAAGTTACAGCTTTAATAGCTCCTCAGTGGTGTACATGAGTTATACTACATTGGAATTCAGAATCTCACTTACTTATTGTAGACAGTCAAATAGTGTGTAGAAAAGACTCTAAGAATTAGTGAAGCTTTAAAACACTGTTTGAGTGGGAGAGGTAAAATCTTTTGATTCTCAGAGGAGCATGAATTCTGTTTCATGTGTACCTATGGCTAAGATTTACACATAGAAGATATTGCCCATACTGAAAAATCCCCAAACAGTGAGATCCCTCTTGTCTGGTCAAATCAATGTATCATTTGATCATTATCTGATTCATAAATTTGGTTTATTGACAAATTCTATTGCACATATGCCCAGTGGATTTCCAAAACAGAAATCACAAAATCATTTGGCAGCATTTATTCCCTTGGAAATTATATTTTGGGATTTATTTATATTTTTCTGTAATGTTTAATCATGCCAAATAAAAAGATTTATTAATCATGTAGGATAATATTAAAATTCCAGTTTTATAAATGAATAAATTTAAAATCATGAATAATTCATAGGTCTAATCTCTACTCAGCTAGCAATGTAGCCAAATAAAATTATTCACTGAAATTTAGCCAAATAAAATTATTCACTGAAATTCTCTATGTCTTCATTACTCCAAGTTTGGTCTGTGGGTTAGCTGCACCCAGGTGACCCGGGAATTTGTTAGGCATCGAGACTCTCAGGCTCCCTCCAGACCTCATTTACCAAGAGCCCTGTGAGATTTTTATCCACTTTAAAGTTTAAGAAGGACTGCCCTGGGGATATATAAAGACATATGATAAAATTTGATTTTTTAAATTGGTCTCCTTTCCAAATTTATGGTCCTAGGTGATGTGAATCAAAGAAGAACATTTGTTTATTTTTTTTGATACTTGAGCCCTTATTTCTTAGAAGATAAAACACACTTTCTAGGAAAAAATGTGTCTCTTCAAGACAACAAAATATTTTGACACGAGATCTCTATCTTTAAACTTTGAGATCATGTGGTAAGAAATGAAAATAGGGAAAAGTAATTAGGAATAGCCTAAAATTACAAGCCTCTCCACAAAAAACGTTTCAACAACCTCAGAAAGAATTCTGCATACAGTAAATAACCCATTAATGCTTGCTGACCAGTGAACCAGTTAGACTGAGAACTCTCCCAGATTTCTTTCACATCCTGTGGTAAGTATACACAAAGCCTGACCCTATGACTTAGAAGAGTAACAATTTGTGTCAAGAATATAACAGTGCATTGCCCTGGGAAGCCAAACAGTGCTCTGAGAACTCTGGAGGAAGTGAAGCTCTCCTTGGTGGTGGACAGAATGGCCTCATTCCTGGACACTGACTGGGCTCCCCCAGCATGCATCTTGTGGCCTCCCCAACCACCATGTCACATGCTTACCCCAGGGCTGTTCATCATCTAAGCAAGAAACTCCGTGAATAAGAATTGGAAATGAGCCTGGGTTCAAAGGCCATACCTGAGCAAAAGGTATGAAAGCTAAAGCGTATGAGCATCTTCCTTCAGTCTGTTGATGTCAATGGGTATGCAGTAGGTCAATGCGGAAATAAGATCCAGAACCCTTATTTGCACTGCCCTTTTGGAGCAGGCACATAGAGATTTCCTTCACTCATGTTGAACCGCATCCATCAGAGACACAAAGAAGACTGGGCTGGTGGGTGCTGAGCACTCAGAGGGCCCCCCACTGACCTGGCCTCCCTGCTGGAGGAATGCAGAGAAGAGGGGAGGACAGGTGCACAGGCTGGTGGCACACCAGAGCCAGGAGCTTGGGGTGGTGGGTTGGGCTCCGTCTCCTCATTTGCTCCTGTGATTGAGGTTCTCCTGTCTGACCTCACCTCCTCACAGTCCTCTTCCCAAACAGAGACTAGCAGAAGGAATGCTGTAGGCTGCAGGATGCTCTTACATCCTGTTTTTTGCTCAGCCCACCATGAGCAAGACTTGCTGGTCAAGCTTCATCTCATACTCAGCGGTTCACCAGAGACCTTCCCACACACGTTTACCCACAATTAGGAACCCTAGAGGCTCATGTTGTTCTCTCTCTGAGCACTTCAGAAAAAACTGGGTGGGCTCCCTCCATCCAAGCCACTAAAACGCCAGCAGGCACAGGTTCCCTGCAGAGGAGAAGGGATTGGGCCTGGTGAGCCTTTCTCCAGAGGCAGGAAAAGCCCCTGAGAGACTCTGCAAGAGAATTAGTCCAAGGGAACAGTGGCCATTCCTCATCTATGCGAGCAGGGCACGGCCATCCCCTTGAGATGCCGTGGGCGTCACAATGGAACTTACGGAGAAAGGGAGGGACAACCAGCTGGTACAAGCTGTGTTTCAGCAGAACCAGTATTTGCACCTACTTTCAAAACCATCTGGGATCTTCTCTCCCCTTAGAAAGAAAGAGTTCCAAATCCGGCTCAAATCAAGCATAAATTTTAAAAAAAAAATATTACCAAGGCTCTTTAAGTCATCTAGACCATAAATTAAATACATTTTTTAAATGTCATCAGGCTTTCAAGGTAACAATTTCACAGTGTAGAGCTCACACCCAAAAACGCTACTCTTCTGCGAATTAACAAGTAACAATTACAAACCTAGAATAACAAATCTAAAACAGCTCTTAAAAGTAAAGTGTTGAATTCAATAGCAAAATGATTTAATTTACAATTATAAACTCATATGCAGAACTTTGGGCCACATATATTGAGGAAATCGGTGTGTTTCCATTTACTCTAAACTAGTATTAGGGACACATATTACCTGAACAATTGTGTTTTAAAGATCTACTTAAATTTTAATTTTGCAGCTATTCATACTCCCCCCAAATCTAGTTAATTACCATTTATGTGCTCAATTTGTGCATAATGGGCAACATTTTCTTTAACATCATTAAATTTGTCTCTTGACTAAATTGACATGCTTACTAAATGAAATAATTGGGACATAAGATATTCATATTGTAAAAGCTGCACCAAGTCAAAATATTCTGAATATATTGAAGAGATTATGTAACAAGAAAATATAAGGTGACAGCTTTAAGAGCATGAGATAAAGGTTAATCCAATGATTAACAAATGCCAAGAGCAAATGTCATAATTCAAAATAAAACAGGTTGCAGGCACTTTTCTAGAGACAATTTAAAATGTACAGAATATAAAGAATGTTTCCATCTTCTGTATTATCTTGTGTATCCTGTCTTTCTACCTGCATATAAGTCACAGTGATATTTTCTTTCTGGGATGTTATTCTAAATTACAAAAGATACATGTTCCATCAGCATGCCTGGCACTATATCTTTTTCAGTGAAAACTCATTTACATATCTCTTTTCTAAATGAGATGGCATTTCAGAGAGAAGCTGAAATTCCCTTTGCCCTTCTTTAAGATGTATTTATGGACATAGTTCATAATAATGTAAATATTTAAAATTTGTCAGTGAGTCAGAGCATCATATCTTCACCAGAAGTTCCCCCATAATGTTATAGCCAGAAAGTCAGGTTAGAAATATAAATATTTAGTTGGAAACTTACTAATGTAAACTATTAAAAAAAGCTAATAATGCTTTTACACAGATTTCCTTTAACTTCTAGCTCATATATATGTCTGTGTATCTGGTTTATGTCTCTGCCCTGAGAAAGGCAGTACATAGAGAATAAAATGCAGGTTATTAAAAAGACTAGCTGGACTGAATATGATTCTGTACATCCATGAACTGTTTTGCTCACCAGCTGGACATAGTGGAAATCATAGTACAGTCAAAAGACCATGGAACTGAGAATCAGAACCCTTTATTTCAGCTGAGCGTCGAGAAAAAGTTAAATAACTTACTGGTAATGAAACTGGTAAATCAAAAAACCAGGATTCCAGTCTGTGTCTGCCAGACTGCCAAGACTTGAGCCAGCATTGCACTGAATAGATTTCCCTTCCCTGGTTACTGTAGATTTTTCCCTTTAATCATACTCTGGCCAAACTGGGCTTTTCTTTTTTGCTGGTCAAAGAAATACCTGATGTATTATTTTTCAGATGAACTAAAGATAAGAGAAATTGAGATCCAAGATATGTGTGGTTTATTAGTGCTGCAGAACAGTGTTTCTCAAACATTAATCCTGTAAAAAATGCAGATTCTGATTCACTAGGTCTGGGCTGGGGCATTCCTAGCAAGCTCCCAAGTGATGCTTCTGCTGCTGGTCCAAGGACCACACAGAGCAGCAAGGCTTATAGAAGACTATGACCAATTCTCTGCTTTGGGATTTGAATGAGGTTAACTAAACTGCTAAATTGGGTGTATGCATTTATAGCATTAGCTGCACATCTGACTAACACAGCGATCACCTGAAAGCTGAAAAAATAGATGAAGATTATGAAATAAGATTCTTACCCAAAAGGGGGTTCCTTTCCTTCTGGAACTACTCCACTGAATGGAGCCACCAGATGAAGAAAATATGGACTCAGTTTTCCTGGGTTCTATAACTTAGTATTTACTTTTCTTATTGCATTCCCTCTGATATTTTCTTAATTATTTTTTGATTCTTCACCCACTAGAATAGGCTGCCTTCCAAAAGGAGAAAAAGAAACTCCTCTCCTCCAACACAAAGTTTAAGAAAATACACCTTTAAAAAAATGTCAATGGAAGCAGGAAAGTCTTCCAAAAGCTCTCCATTAGGATTGAAAAGTCTAGAATATAATTTCACAAGAAAAACACAAAGGATATATTAGTATTTTATTCTGATTAGAAAAAGACTCTCTCCTTCAAAGAAACACTTCCAAAACATGCTTTTTTACAATGGAAACTTTAACACAATGCATTTACTACTTCACGGCACAGCCTATCTCAAGGATATTACCAGAAGCGTTAGCTGTCTCCTTGCACCTGCATTATTATTTTTTATCAGCATCATAGAGAGAAAATCCTTTTATAGATAACATACATAACTCTCAGCAAGATTACGAACAGGCGCTCAGAGGTTACAGATAAAATATCTCTATGTATAGCGATCTTAATTCAAGACAGAATATAAAGCATATGGCCAACCAAATGCAGTCATTCTGTCATCCCTGCTATTCCCTGCTCCACAGAATCATGCTCTCCCAGGCTCACACGTTACATAACAAGGACTTGTCTTCATTTGGAAAGCACACTTCCCCTCCCTACCTGTCCTGCAACATTGCCCAACTAAAATGAATTTTTTCGGCAAATTTGAGAGTGGATTTTTGTATCTTTTAGAAATAATAGACCAATTTTCTCTGTTTCCCACTACATCTGGTTCCTAGTCTCCCTTCTTTCACAAAGTAATGTCCTGGAAAACACACAGCCTTTAAGTAAAGCAACCACAGCACCAATTCTCCCCAACTAGGGACCTCTTTAAATGTTGCTGGGCAAATGGCTGTCGGGATGCAGATGAGGAAGGAAGGTAACCTCCTATCACAGAATAACGTATTTAAATTCCAGAAGCATCAAAAATTCAAACACCATGGAAAAAAATAAAATTTGGAGAAATAATACAAGAGAATAATTTTTACCCTCATTGAGAAAAATATTATCAAAATATATGGTAGTGAAGTTTTTTAAGTCTGTAACAAGAAAAGCACTCCTAAAAATCATTAAGAGAAAGGTCAACAAAAATTAAAAAATGGACAAGAATCTGGAAAGATCATTGCCAGGGAAAAAAGAAATTCAAAGTTCCAGTAAACATGAGTAAAGATTTTTAATCAGTAATCAGGAAAGTACAAATTAGAAGAATTACAGTCTATATTTCCCACCAGATTGATAATAACCTGGGGGGGGGGGGGGCGGGTAGATGGGTGTAGAGAAAGAGGCGCTCTTGCACATCCTGGCTAGAAAACTCTTCTCTCTCAGGCAATCCAATGCCTGTTTTTTTCCTTTTCATAGAAAGGAGAGGCTGCATACATATGTGAGCCACCCTGAAAATGGAAACATAATTCCAAATTCCATATACCTTTACCCTAGTAAATAAATTATAGGGGATCACTTGATATCTTCACTTTTCCAGGGTTGTCCTGGAATTGTACCATATACAATCCATGCAGCCAAACATGGCAGCCTTATTCTTTCCCCATCATAAAAAGACTCTTTAGAAGAAACAACAATCCAAGTTAAAAGATGCAGATTTCTTTAAGTATCAGTCAAAAGGAACTGGGACAACTAACAAAGACAGCTCAGAATCCCCCTGGAGTTATGCTATAGAGAAAATATGATCTGTCCACCTGCTTTGCTAATTTGAGCTCAAGAACTTCAACATCGAGATAGTCTATTTTTTTCCACTATTAAAAAAACCCTTTCCTTGGGTAGCAGCCAACCTGTCCTCCCATTACCTACACAACAATCCACTTAATGAAGAAGGAAAGTGTTTGTTTAGAGTACAATGAAGACAGACAAACCACTGGAGACAAGGTTCTGCCAATGAAAAGCCCTAAAGCTCTGATCCAGCAAATAGCTCCTGCCAGGAAGCCTTATTTTTAGTTAGGAAATCATTTTATACAAGCCACACAAGTTTTGCTTGCTTTGTATTTAACATTTAGAGAACCTCTGTTGCTGGCAACCTGAAAATGGAAAATAAACTAAATGCTTTCTTCAGGCTCTAAGACCTCAAGGTGGGGTAATGAAAGGTACGGTGGCTTTTGATAATAGGAAACCAAGCCCCTGCTCCTTGCACTTATTGGCTTGGATTTCAAGTATAAAGCATTTCTATAATGAGGATTATCAGAATAACCTAGTTTGGGAGGCTAAAATAAAATGAAATGCATGTAGGAGATTTGTAAACTGCGTTTATAAGTTTGGAGCTCACAGAGGTCCCAGCCAGTCCTCCTCCCACCTCCTCTTTCTCTAGTATTCCTCAGGTGATAGGGGAAATAGGACACTTAAATGTAATATTTAAGTTTTTATTTATACGTTAAATATATTTAATATTGAAGTGCACTTAAATTTGTAATCTGGACAAAAAGAATCTGGCAGGCAGGAGGAGTCAAGACCTGGCCATGCCACGAAGGACCTGGTAGAGTGTCCTCTGGGTGTATCCATTTTGTATATTTAGTCTTTGTCTTTTTCCCAGCATTTTGTTTGGAAATCCATTTGTTCAACCAATCCTATCTTTTTAGAGTATAACTCCTTCCAATGTGTGACAGACTGCTAGCTTTCCCTCAAAATCAGTTCTCTACTCTTGCCCTAGGCTCATGGTTGGACAACTAGAGACTGTATTTCCCAGACCCCTTTGCTGTCAAGCATGTTATGACTAAGTTCTTGTCAGTGGAAGTGAGTGGAAATATATGCCACTTCATCATCTCGGCCGTAAGACCTCGGGCATGCACTTCATCATTCCTTCTTTTCCAGTTCCCACAAGTTAGAACAGGGATATATCTGTGACCCAACTATAACCATGAAGATGGAGACAAAGTCCACAGGAGACAGAACAACAATATGGAAAGAACCTGGGTCTCTGAATGACCCCCCAAAGCAGAGCTAAGCTGACAGACTAAATTGGTTGGACTATTATATAAGAAAAAACAAATTTCTGTCTTCTTTAAGTGACTATCATCTGGGGTCTCCTTGTCATAGCAGCTTAGCCTTTTCTTAAGAAAGCAATTTGTTCAATCAAATTCTGCTCTTTAGAATGCTCTCTCTTCCAGCAGTAACTGCATTCGAATATAAACTTCTGTCAATTCAAAAATTTTAAAAGTCCAAAATAGATTATCTAATTTTTATAAACCCAAATCATTGGTGATGAATAAATGTTCAGGCCTGACATTTATTTATAACAACACCTAATTAGATTATTTAACTACAACTAATTAAGGAAAGGAAAGGACCAATTTCCAATTATTGCTATAAAGTAAGTTGGGGTATAAGTGTGGTAACAGTGTGGTAAAATAGGAAGGAAGCAGGCAGGCCATGGTTTAAATTCAAGATCTCTAGGGGTATTACTTAATTTATCTGAGTCTTAATGTAATGTAATGTAATGTAATGCATGTAATACGAGGATAAGACAATCCAGCACATGATGTTATAATAAATGTTTAGCCTGGAAATAGCAAAGAGTAGACAGTCAACAAAAGTGTAGCTACTAGCAGTAGTCTTTTAATTAATGAACATATTTACATACAACAGCTATAAAGAAAAGTCTCTCTCACTGAAACAACAATGAAAATCCTTTGACAACTATGTTGATGAGAACTCTTTGACTTCAAGTCTCATCCTGGTTCCTCTTCTGTGTCTACACTCAGCTGATGCTCTTGGGTACCTCTCCTTATTCTCATCCCATAGTGTTTGCACTGGGATGTTTTCTTCCCCACAGAAGCCCCTCATCATTATATTTAGAAAATGCTAATTCTTTATCTGCAATTACTTCAAAGTTTTCCCTAAATTCTAAGTATTTAACAAGAGTGCTGCTAAGGAGGTTTGCATCCTCCCTGTGTCCTGTAAAATCTAAACTAGTACTTATTACTCTGGGACTGGATTTTCTTGAATTTGTGGAGCGCTGTAGATCTGCGCTGGGTCTGAATTGTTCTGCATTTTGGGTTGTGTATTTGGTCCTGAGTTTTCTTTTATCGAAACGTGTAACTTGCAAATTGGATGGGAGATAAAAACCTCATCCCCAACGCATAGGAATAGGGAGGCAATGGTTCTTCCTATGCAGCTCCCACATCCTCTCTGGTTTCACAGAATTCTACTCTTTGACCAATTCACATGCACAATTGTATGAGCCAAAACCAAAAAAAGCACAGAATTTTAAGTGAAAAAAAAATCTCCCTTAAAATGATAATATTATTGACCTAAAGAATTTTGAAGTCTTTAGCAGAAACAATGGATGAAAGAGTTTAGTGTAAAAATATCATGTGAATATATATGACTTATCTTGAGTCCTCTCGATTTTTCATGCTATGGCATCAACAAGCTGAATCTTTTAATATGCAAATTAGAGTACCACTTGATCACTGGTTGATTATTTGATCACAACTGGTTTTGTGAAGCAAATATATCTTCTTCTCAAATAAAGGATACTGAAAATAATAGTGAAATGGGCCTGATCAGGTGCAGTGAAGGAAACTATGCCCCAGTCCTGACAGAGGCCAGGTGAACTGGTCCATTATTGTGAATATCCTAGGATCCCTTTTAAGGAAGAAATATGTTTCTGGGAACACACAAAAGTGCATAAGAAAAAAAAGATTTAAATGTCTGAACCAGGAAATGAAATAACTTCACAATCATAGCCCTTCAAAACTGTGGTAGAAAAACCACTAATTTGTTCTTATTACATAAAATGTAGAAACTACTATCTCTAATCAATGTCAAATGGAAAGCAAAGAAAACTGTTGTTCACCACTTAGGGAATGACACCAGAGATATTTATTCCATCTTCCCTTCAGAAAGCCCAACCGGTAGGCAAATCAGCCTTGTGTGTGTACCCCTTCTTTCAATGATCCCAAATGCCTTCTACTGCCTGCCTGCACTTGGGTGAGTTCTTTAACCATATCTAAAAAACACACATCATGCTACTTGAACCATCTCTCTCAAAGGTTTATTATTGATAAGAATTATTTATAAGAATATATATCTATAAAGGGCTGGCCCCGTGGCCGAGTGGTTAAGTTCACGCGCTCCGCTGCAGGCGGCCCAGTGTTTCGTTGGTTCGAATCCTGGGCGTGGACATGGCACTGCTCGTCGGACCACGCTGAGGCAGCGTCCCACATGCTACAGCTAGAGGGACCCACAATGAAGAATATACAGCTATGTACTGGGGGGCTTTGGGGAGAAAAAGGAAAAAATAAAATCTTTTAAAAAAAAAAAGAATATATATCTATAAGAATGTATAATTTATAAGCATTATAAATTTATAAGAATTTATATTATCTATAAGAAGATATTTATAAGAATTATTCTAGAAGAGTAATGTAGGTATGTCTTGACAAGCTTACAGCAATATGTAATATAAGCACTTCTATTAGAATCTGTTAGAATTTATTCATCTTGCTTAACTGAAACTTTATGCCCACTGATTAGCAAGATGAATAAGCCCCAGAGACCTGCTGTACAACATTGCGCCTATAGTCAACAATAATCTATCGTACACTGAAAAACTGGTTAAGAGGGAAATCTCATGTTAATATTCTTACCACAACAAAATAAAATTTAAAAAAAAAGAATTTTTTAGTTAGAAAACATAAAGAATAACCATGGGAACTTTCTTTAAAGTTTTGCTGGTGAGCCTTTGCAAAATGTAGACTATTTCATCAGGGAAGGGACCATATTGGCCTTATCCATATTAGAGTGACTACAGCTTAGCTAAGTGCCTGACATATGGCAGTCATTCAATGGATTGGTCGCTAAATGATGGACTGGATTAGTTAAATAAGGAATGACATCTTTGAATTAGAAAAAAGATTACTCATAATCTCTAACTCAACTACCATTAATATTTTGATATAATTTCTTTTAGCATTTACTCCTACAGTGCTTTCATGAAAAATAATTTTTATAGTATGATAACAATAACTAATTTTTGTGGAACACATACTATCCATTAGTCTAAATGAACACCTGGCAGCATTAACTCATTTAGTAAACACAACTGCATATGTTAGGGTCTTCTTTTATCCTCAAAAAACAAATATAGGAATTGAGATATTGATTTAAACTGTCATTTGATGTCCAAAATTTGGTATTTATTCAATATTCAGGGACTAACCCATGTGCAGGAGAGAACCATTGCATCCAACTAAAAGTGTAGGAAAGAAAACATTAATTTAGCAGTTCACAATCAATTAAGACTGTATGCCATCATTTTTCCTACTCACTACTTGAAAAACGTTGCCTGCAGTTGAACATAGTACATAAAACATTAAAAACATTTTGTTTTATTCATTTCTTTTTAAAACAGATTATGTATAGGTGGATATTATCATTTTCCTTTGTCTTAGAAAAGAAGTGAAGCACAGAAAGGTTGAGTAACTTGGTCAGGATATCTAACAGGCTAGAGGGAGATTTATTCCCAGAATTCATCTCTCCTTAATTGCTAAGCTACTCCTTTGCTACATGCCCTCTCAAAAAAAGTTAACACATAATGATCATACTAAATACGAGAATTGAAAAAGCAAAGACCATCCATCCATGTTAAAGTTGTTACACTACCTTGCAGTCATGATAATGTTATTAAGATTTTCAAATGTTAATTAGTCCTCACATGTTGAAATAAGGAAAGCAAATGATGCTACACAAATGTATGTGTCAACTTTTCAAGCTCAGGATGAGTTGGCAAACACTCACATTAATCCACACATGTGCAAAAGCACTTGAAAGAGATGGAGTTGGCACTGGCAGAGAAAAAGCAAATTTGGATACAGAGAAACACAAATCCCACTTATCCTCGGGGAAAAGTGAGCAACTTTCATATCCAGGTTTGTTAGACAATTCTTGACTGGCTCTATTTATTACGTTTCAATGAATCAATAATAAATTAGCATATACTCCATTTGCAGGGCACTGTATTCAGCATCATGGGATCTATAAAGAAGCAGAAAATACTGTTCCTGTCTTTCAGACTCTTAGAAATTATTAATGTGTACTCCTTTACCAACTAAAATAAAATGAGGAAACATAAAATGAGGAAATGCTACAGAGAGGCATTGTTAGAGAAGTTTAGAGTACATATGCCTTGTTTTTTGGCTGTTTTGACGTTTAGTGCTCTTTATCACCTAAAAAAATATTCTGAAATTTTCATATCATTTAGTATAGTTTATGGAAATATTTTTAATGGCAGATAGCATCCCATTGTATCTATCATTAAATCATGATTTTTAAATCAGTTCCTTTGGCTATTTACGTTTTTTCCATTTTTTTTGCATTAGTAAACAAAACTACAGGGAATAACTTTGTAGCTAAATCTTGGACACATCATCTTTCTTTAGAATAAAATCCTAGAAGTGAAATTTGTGAGACAAAAAGTATATCAAATATAAGGATTTTAGTTCAAAAAAGAAAGATTCAATTTCTTACCTCAATAACCTTGTGCATGTTTTACACTGTTCTCTGTGCTTTCTTGTAAATTTCTTTGCTCCTAGGCCTCTGTTTTTCGCTTTCTCTTAGTGAAGTGAAATATTTATATCCCTTTTCTATTAGAGCTTTCCTTAAATATTTTTTATTGAGTTATAATTGACATATAACATTAAATTGGTTTCAGGTGTACAACATAATGGTTGATATTTGTATAGACTGCAAAATGATCACCATAATAAGTCTAGTTAACATGGATCACTATACATAACCAGAAAAGTTTTTTCTTCTGATGAGAACTTTTAAGAACAAATAAGTATGCCTTCTTTAAGATATTCAAGAGTCAAATAAGAGGAGAGGGCTGGGAAATAGACTTAATACGTTCAATATAAAAACATGGAGGCCAGTCTGCCTCAAGCACGGTGTTTGTATAAAGGAATACGCAGAGTGTAGGGTAGGAGAGGGAGGTGGGACCAGATTACAAAGAGCCTTGGATTCTAGGCTAGATTTTGACCTAACTTGTCAGGAAATTGTGAGATATCTGTTTCAAACCAGGAATTAACAGCATCAAAGCTGTGTTTTTAGGATGACTTCAGGTAAAACATGCAATATATATTGCATGCAGAAAGAAAAACTGGAAGCAGAGAAAAATGTGCAGATAAGTCTCTCATGATGTAAAATAACGACTGAACAAGAAAGGTAGTGGAAGCATGGATGTTAGCTCAGGGCCAGTCTTCCTCAGCAAAAAGAGGAGGATTAGCAGCAGATGATTGCTCAGGGCTAATCTTCCTCAAAAAAAAAAAAAGAAAGAAAGAAAGCTGGTGGAAGAAGGGGGGCGCGTGGAGGAGCATTAAGAGGAAAGAAACTTTGAGACTTGATGACTGGTCACATATAAAGCAAAGGAACAGGAGGAGGCCAGACACCAAGATTTCAAGCCTAGCTGATCAGGAGATGACAGTGCCACTGATAGACTAAGGAAGCCCAGGGAGGAATGTCCTGGGAAGGAAATTACAAATTTAGTTTTGGACTTATGGAGTTCTAGGTACAGCAAGGCATCTACATAGAAACATGTACTGGCCATGGGACACATATAGCTGGAGCCACATAAATGGAGGCCAGAAAGGGCGTCAAGGCCTAAAGATGAAGATTTAAGATTATCCATTATAATGGATGAGATTTCCAAGAAGGGTAGGAAGACTAGCAAAGGGCTGAGAGTTTATCTGTGTTTTACTTCCTTATTTGGGAGCAAAAGTAAGAAGACACAGTGAAGAAGAACTGGATAGGAAAGTAGAAAGGGCATTGACAGCTTACTGGTGTTACAACTGAAAGAAAATCTTGAAATGGTCAGAGAGAATGAGTACTGAAGAAAGAGAAATGGATTACACCATTAGAAAGACACGTGATCTTGCAGATAGCAGTTTCTCAGAATGACAGTAGCGGTAGGTGAGGTTGGAGGACACAGAAGACAGTGAGGAATGGAGGGTAAGCGTGAAAATCAACTATTCAGAAATTACAGTAGGGTACTGAGAACAGCGTGTGTGTGTGTGTGTGTGGTATATGGCAGGGGTATCTTATGTGGTGAAATAGATGACACCGGATGCTGGAACAGAACTCCACCTGTGTCTATTTCAACCAAGTCCCCAACCTGGCAGTGCTGAGATAACCAAGTGAGTGAGAGGGAGAGAGCTCCCCCTCTCCCCCAATTCCTAAACAGAATTTGGGAAGAGAAGGGTCCTGGGAAGCATTTCCAGATCTCTTGAACTCCATGGTGAGATTAAAGATAGGAAAACGATTTCTTCAGAGTGAGAACGCAGTAGCATTTTCTTCCTCCTCCTCATGAGAAACCTGAAATGGATTCTAGAACCGATTACTATGGGCTGGGAGAAGGATTGACCATGTTCTCTGAAGGCAGATCCAGGGTGACCCGAACTCCCAGACTCATTGGGGCAAGGATACCTGAGTGCCAAATCTAAGCCAGGTAGGAGGGAAAGTGGGCCTTCGTCCCATTCCTGTAAGCCTCCTGGTGGAAGAGGAGACCTCAGTTAATCGAGTTGGGAGGCACTGTGGCCCAGGATTTGGAAGAAGACCACCTCCAAATATAAAGATGTATGTGTTCCATGTCAATGGAACTGCGGGAGAGGAAGTCTGTGAAAGCACCCTCAGGAGAGACGGGCGAGCTTTAACATGGACCCAGAGAGAGAAAAGCAGCAGAACTGGGCCACCCTGGCTTGCCTGCCCTCTTACCTACACCCGACCCCGTCAGGTCACCAGGTCCCAGTTGCATCTGCCAAAGTGAGGAGGTGACCAAGGAGAAGACAGCCACTATTTCCCTGGGACACAGATGTCCAACCAGAACCACGTTTGACCTGAGAGAAGTCCAAGACTGAGTTAATGTACTTGTTTAGAATTTTAGTTTTACATAGTATACTATGCATTTGCTATCTGAATTAAGTCTGTTTGACAGCAAGGGGAATTTTATCACCTGAGAGCCATGAAATATCTTGGCTCCATCCAATTGTCTACCCAGGGTAGGAAGAGATCACACTCACCAAATACATAAAGGGATGGGTGGGCAAAGGGGAGCTGAGTTTTAACTATGAGTTTATATATAAGTGTGGCAGATGTTGCACATTATGTTCCTCTCCAAGAAAGGCACGTGCATTTTAACATATTGAAAGTCCTGATAAGTCCTGGAATAAAGATGTCTATGTTCTAATTTGTAGTATTTCCCAAATTTATTTATCCAAGGAATTATTTTTTTCAGAGAACTCCAATTAACATCCTCATAATCTAATATTTTATTAAACAGAAATTTTAAAACATTGTTCTGGACATTTGGCATATTACTACATCTCTATCTCCAAAATATATTTTGGCATATTTAATTATTTAATGATTTATTCTAAAGAATGAGCTATACAGTGTTATTCCTGTATTTATAAATGTTACAACAAAATGATAGCTATAGTACTGTATTCTGCAATTCTTTACTTAGCTAATCTTATCAAGAAATTAAACATCCTACATAAGTGAATTTTGATGTTAACTAGAACTTACTCCTATACATATCAACATTTTAAAATGTCAACTCTTGGGCCCGACCCTGTGGCTGTGGTTAAAGTTCCACGCGCTCTGGGTCAGCAGCTCAGGTTTGCAGGTTCAGATCCTGGGTGCAGACCGCCTCCGCTCCCCAGCTGTGGCAGTGTCCCACATACATAGTAGAAGATGATGGCACAGATGTTAGCTCAGGGTAAAAGGTCCTCAAGCAAAAAAAGAGGAGGATTGGTAATGCACGTTAGCTTAGGGTGAAACTCCCTCAGCTATAAACTAATTAATTAATTAATTAATTAAAGTGTCAACTATTAAAAATAAAAGTTCTGAAAATAATTCCGCATTTTCATTACTCAGAGTAGTCATTATAAACATGAATGTTACACGCAGTCATTACTCATAGACATAGGGTCTGCGCCCTTCGAGACTATGGGGGTAAAGGTACAAGGCTCCCTCTAGGATGCTGACCTTTGATGATCTGGATGTCTGTTGCAAAATTTCGTTTGTCTCCTCTCTTGCAATCAATCAATCTATCAGCTGTTCCTTACAGGCAGCAGGCTCTGGCGAGGGTTGTGGGCACTTATAGCCCTCTAAGAGTCCGGACTTTGTGAAAGCTTTGTTGGTTACCTGAGAAACTTTGCTGCTGGCTTCTTGGTTTTGCTTTTACTCGCTGCCAGACTCAATCTTTTGAAATGTTGGGAAACAGAATCTCAGGATGAGACAGTATTTTAGTCTTCAGGGCTGCAGCATACAATAAACGGTGTGTGCATTGCATAAAGGACTGAGGCCTGGGGTGGGTAGGGCTAAAATCCAATGGGAGTGCCAGCCATGGGGTCCTGAGCCTGCAGGACTCCTCTTTTTTCCTGGTTAAGTAAGGTCTGCACTCCTAGGACTGCACTACCAGAGGGAGTGCCTTGTCCAATTTTCCCAGGGGCACTCTACAGTCTGGAGGCAGGGGTTCAGGGTGGAGGAGGGGTAGCCCCAATAGTGCTAGTGCTTCAGTCCATATTATGTGCCATTCCCTTTATGTGTTTCTTTTCAGGCTTCTCTTCCAGCATCTTCCAAATAATGTTGCTGAATCTGTCCTTCTACAAAGCCTCATTTAATCCCCAAATAATATCCCCTTTATTGGCATAAGTGCAGAATTATCTAAATATCACTGATAAATTAGAACTGAAATTTACCCACCCACGAAACTCATTTTCCTCATACTTCTGCATCTCAGCTCTCCCAGGCTATCACCCACAAATGGATAAAATTAAGTCAACATAATGCCAGACTGGCCCGGTCACAACGTATTACTGACTCCAGATAGCTGAAAGTGGTGGGGCTATGAGGCTAATCCAATCTGTCTGGACCATTTAGAAAAGAAGGGGGTTGGGAAAGGCACTACACACCTTTGCAACCAATGGTAAAGATGAGCCACTTGCCAAAAGTAGGTCACATTGAGAAGAGCTGAAGAGGACACATCCTAAGGGTTACCCTATATTGATATGGTGGGGGCCACCATGGTGAGGTCTAGCTCTGCTATATTGGGAAATTCACTACTTTCAGGAGGAGAAAACAGTACTTAGGTTCTGATTCTGCCACTTAAGTACTATATAACTTTGCTGAGCTTCAGTAACTTCATCAACAAAATGATGAATGATGATACCTGCTTCCGAGGGTGAGGATTACTTGAAATCATGGAGGTGAAAGCTTTTTAAACTGTATAGATAAATAAAGTGTAAGTATCACGTAAGCCTCTTAAATCTGTAAGCCTGGTAATTAGAAGCAACGTGGAACAGAAAAACTTCCATTCACTGAGACAGGTCTCTGGTCCCCCTAAGTAAATAAGATGCAGATTCTTTCTCCCCACCTCATGTTGTTTTGACATAATGAAGATCAGGTGAAGGTAGGCTATAAAACATAGCACATGTTAACACAACCAAAGAGCAATAAGCATTTCTACCCCCCCGCAATAGAGAGCAAGGGCGATCATACTGGGGATGGTGAATTTCCTCATTATTTGGAAAAAATGCTGATTAAATTAACAACCTCCAAACAATAGAAAAACTTCAAAAATATACAATGGATAGCTGCCTTCATAAAGTTAACCTAGTTAATACTGTTTTTTATCAATCTGATGACACATGCCCATGGCACAAACCCACAGTGCCTGGGAGGGTTCTAGAATTGCCCTGAAATGCAGGAGGAAGGCAAAGTCAGCATGGGGTTCTGCCAGAGCTCTGGATCAGTCCCGAGGTGATGGCTGAATATCAGCTACAGGTGGATGTCACAGGCTGAACCAGGATCCTAAAAGTCCTCAGCATTGGGTTTACAGGAGCTGCCCCAAGAGCCAGAAACCCCAAATAACAAATCATCCCCAATAACCTCAGACCTCAGAAGCAGTTTTAAACATTAAGATTCCTAAAAGCAGTGATGTCACAAGTCTCCAAAGACCTCTGTTTGAGCCTTGTGGCAAGGGACACCTAACACCTGGTTGTAGCTGTTGGTATAGCTCTGAGTTCCTCGACAGCAGCACTATTGATATTTGCAGCCAGATATTGGGGAGGTGTCCTGTGCACAATAGGATGTTTAGCCGCATCCCTGGCCTTACCCACTAGAGGCCTGTAGCACTATTCTCCAATTACGACAACAACTGAAAACATCTCCAGACATTGCCAGATGTCCCCTGGTGAGTAAAAGGGCTCCCAGTTGAGAACCACTAGTGTAGCTGAAGTCCTGGAGAAACTATAGTAGAGAATGCATGCTACTGACCAACTTGCTTTCTTTTTCAATTCATTGTTAAGACAGCACTTCGGGAAGTAGCTGGGTAAACACCTCCAAATCATTGATCATCTGAGATAGTTCCTTTTAAATTTACCAAAACGGCTCCTGCTTTGGAACAAGAGTTCAAATTCTAACCCCTTTTCTCCTGGTCATTGTTCTCAGTGTTCTATTTCCCTCAATTAAAACAGAACCATTTTGTCCTTGTCAATTAGAAATACTGAGTGGGTCACCTCAGAATTTCCCTTTCATCGCTGCCTTCTTGAGATAGCAAATGATTCTCCTATAATCTGTAACTCCTTTGGCTATTTATTCTGATTAAATTTGATCAAAATTTGAGCTTGAAAAGGATTGAATGGAAAACCAGAGCCAAGAGGAAATACAAATGTCCAACCATCTTTGAATATTAAATACAGAGATAGGAAAATTTTACTGAGCTACATTCAGTCAATTAAAACACACACATGACAAAGAGAAAGGAAATAAAGCAGTGCTGGAAGGTAAGCAATCCATTTAAGGAAGTAAATTAGAATTATAAAACAAGAAACAAAGCAGACTATCCTGTGCAGTCAGTTGTGTTACTAACCCACAGGCAGAGATACCATCAGAAAGGTCTGTGATGGAAGAAGATTTACCCTTGCCTGTAAATGAGGCAAGATTACAAAGTAATGTAATTTCCTGCATAAATTGTGAGTGAGTAATTATCTCATCAAGGAACTCTGTTTAGGGAGGGCAATTAAATGAAGAAACACAGCCTTTTCTCCGTCTCAGAAACTTCTGCTGGGAAAGCAAAGGCTACTACTGCCTGATTTAGTATGTGTCTACTTGGGTTAAAACCATACATCTGCAGCGAGGAAAAGCAACACCCACCATCACCTGATTTCTAAAGGGCTCATCTTGTGACTGAGAACACTCATCGAGGACAGTAACTCTTGATACATCAACGCACTCTTCCTCTACCCTTTCCCATCTCAGGACACCTTTACAAGGTGTACTCGATGTGGGACAGATTCTGGTAGAGAAGGTGGGTTTTAGAAGATAAAATTGGAATTTGACAATGACAGGAAAACATATTTATTGGTGAGAAAAGTATCCAAGACCACTCGGTTGCCACCTGGGAAGTCAGGTTGGGCACAGCAGTCACACAAACTCCAAATTATTACTGAGCAATATTTTGATTTGAGAACAGGGAGGGATGGTGTGAGTTGATGGAAGACAGGGAAAGGTAAAAAGAAGGTCAGGAACCCGGATCATACACATCTAACAGGTCTTTTAAGAGTAACTAAAGTGGAAGCCAAAACAGAGGTGCCCATCAACTTATCAAATTTTGTTGAAATGTTTCCCAAACTTCTCTTGGGAGCTACTGTATTAGATGTTTTAAAGAGTTAACACAGCGCCTGGAGCTTCCCACATCTTAAGCAGAACTTACGTCCTCCACAGGATCTGGACTAAACTATCATGTAACTTACTAGCAATTGCACATGCTAGAGCCTAAGTGTAGTTTAATAAATGGGTGGCATTTACTTGATTTGAAATTAAGACTTGATGCTGATAATACAATAAAATTAGTCTACGTAGAACATAGCTTGACTTTAAGTTACATGTTATGCAATATCAGGTTTATAAATTGAATTTAGGCTGTTTGTAATAAAACAATAGAACACAAACTAAAAATTTGTTGAAAAGATACACGGCAATTTTTTCCCAATGAAATGACATTCATTTACCTTCATTTTTTAAATGAGAATAACATATTTCTATCTGAATTTAGTGGCTTGTTTAGAACTCGTTTTCTGTTATATAAGGAAAAGGGAGGATTGGCTTGCAAAATAATTGGCACAAAAAAGACAGTAAGATTATTGCAAAATTAAGCATTGGCTGGCTTAAAATTGACACTTTTTTCATGACAACAGCATCACAGTAAATGATGGTGGATATATAGTTTATCCATTAGGGGAAAAAAAGACCACCAGATAGAAATTCATTACACCCAAGAATAAGTCTTTACAATAACAGCATTTTTCTGGAGTAGATTCTTTCAATAGTTTGCTGACAGTTTCAACGTTCCTTTGCTTTTTCTTTTTTCCTTTTTATGTGCATGTGCATTTCTAATCAATAGTCTTCAACTACCTATCTTATGCAATATGTATTTTTTCCATCCATACTTCCATTTTTCATAATTGCTTCCCGCTAGGCCACGAGAAAAGGGTAGAGCTTCATGCAAGAAATGAAAGATTTTGACAAGCCTGCCAGTCCACAGTGTTCCTGGAGGGACCACTTTTAGACTTCTCATCTCTTTTCCTTCTCCCAGCTCTTCAAGCTGAGTTGACCTATGTCCTCCCCAGCTCCATTCCAGTTATGCCTATAGCTAGGAGCACAGCTGCAACGTTAGCCCATGGATGGGCCAGGGTGGGGGCAGTGGGAACACATTTCTCCCATGCCCTCCCCAGAGGGGGTCAGGAATTAAGGCTGCCAGGGAGCCTGTTTGCCTTTCACCCCTCCTGCTTGCCGGGTCTGCTGCTTCCTTTCCTCATGCTGCTCTCAGCCCAGTTACTCTGTCTTATTTCCTTTCAGGACAGAGCCCTTACCCTAAACACTGGCCTGCTTGCCTAGGGCTCTGACGGCTTACCTATTGCTCAACAAACCCCTCCTTTAATGCCATCTTCTGCTCCCTTGTACCTCCAGTCTGAGGACTGGGAGCCTATGGGAAGAACATGGTAGCATATAGGAGCTTAGTGATGACCTCAGCAGGCCCTGAGCCTGAGCCCCTAGAGTGACAGCTGTCTCAATGAATTATTTATTCCACCTTCTTTATGCCCCGGATACTGTCATAGGGACTACACATGAACTTGGGAGAAATGTGCTCTTGGTGTCATTAACTGAATGGAGGATACAAATGATAATGTAAAAATTTCAGGATCAGTTAAGCAGATTTGGGATAAATCCCATTGAAGTAAAACTAATAAGAAAACTAAATATAGAATGTTATCACTGGGAGTTTATCCACTGTGATCTAGGGATGGGCTTCAGGAGGTCTCTATGCCCCCTGAAACCATACAGGTATAATCTTACCTGTAGACGCATTTTTCTGGAGATAATTTTAACATTCTCAAAAGACAACAGGATTTGAAAAAGTTAGAAATCATTCTCATCATTCATCTGCTCATTTTATAAATGTTGCTTCCAAGGCACAAAGAGAGTGCCCTGAAATGCAAATACAGTGATCTCACTCCCATATTGGAAAGGTTTCAGTGGCTCCCCACCACTCTCCAGATCAAATCCAAAGCATGACATACTAGGCCTGCGTGGGGATCTGGCCCCAGCCCCCGCTCCAGGTTCACAGCCCCAACTCGTCAACACGCATGCCCTTTGCAGACAGACTGAATACTCACAATTCCTGAACGTGCCATACTCCCCTTGTGAGCACAGTTTCCCCTGCTCCACCTTGATAACTTTAATGAATCACTGTAGGCTCATCTAGCATCCCTTCCCTTGTAAAAACTTCCCTGCCTACAGCCTCAACTCTCAGTCTCTATGAGGTAACGCTCTTCCTTGTCTTTGTAGCAACCTGTGTACGCCTCTCTCCTAGCACACATCCCATCCCACTATTAATGTGTATTAGCTCATCTCTGGATTTATCGCTCCTGCAGAAGCCCTACCCTCCACTCAGCTCTTTGAAGTTAGAACGTTTCTGCCTTAACACTCCCCAGGCCTAACACAACTCCTGGAACATTCTAGCTTCTCCACAAATGTTTGTTACACAAATGAATGAATAAACAGGCGAGTTAATGAAATTTTAAGTATAGAATATTAAAGATAAAGCACTGAGCATCTCATACAGTCCAAATATTACATTTTATAGATAAAACAGCTCAGTAAAGATGCCGTGTAGGTAGTTTGTGACAGACCAGAACTAGAAACCTACTTCTGATCCCACTGATATTTCTCTTGTGCCCCAGGGCTTTACCTCTTTGCTCTGGAAAAAAAAAAAAAAAAAAAAAAGGAGCATTTTTTCCTGCATCCTTTAAAAATATAAAATGTAACTGCTGCCTCTGCAGACCTCCCTGGGCAGAGGGAGCTATTCCTCATCTTCTCTACAAGGATTACTCTCTGCCTGACCCCTTTCCAGGGGATCTGTAACTTGCAAATTAGTTAAGGGTGAGTACATCACTAGAGAAGCCCTTGATCTTCACTGTGGGGAATGAGAGAAAGAAGGAGCAGGAGGAAAGAAGAAGGGAAGAAGAAAGAGGAAGGGAGGGGAGGAAACATAAGAGGAGAGGAAAGAATAATTTTAGGCAAGTTTTCTTTGACATCAATTAAAGCCTAACTACATTTTCTATGGGTAATTGACACATTCTCAGTTATTTATATCTCAAGTAAAAGCTAAAGCTCAAGTTATCTCAAGTACAAAATAAATCAAGTCAGCACTGATGTTGGTAACCCAACTACACTTTCTAGGACACAGGAAGCGTGTTTCCACATCAAATGAAGACTGAGCAAGTGTAGAGCAAAATGACACCCTATAGCACGGTGATGGCCGGACGCCAGTGTGCTGGGCTGTCAGGAGCCACCCTGAACTAAGCTTGAATGAGAGCTCCAAGGGGAGTCTCCAATCCTGCTATGTTCTCATTCCCTTTGCAAACCTTCCGTTGCTTCTCTTCTCCAATTCACTACAACATACTAATGTTATAAGGGCAAGTTAAGATAGATGTTCTTCCCCCTCTATAATATTGACTACTGTCCATTGCACTAAAAGATGCCAAGAAGAAGAATGGGCACCAGAATCCAGAGGAGAATAACTGGCCACATTTGAAGACATTCTGCAATGGGCTGGATCCCACCCAGCAACTTGCAGCATCCCTGTGCAGCCTGTCCTTTCTCATCTCCTTGTGCTTAGACATGCCGATCCCTCTGCTTACAGTGCTCCTCCTTGCGCTGTGCCCCTTCCCTGAATAACACCTGTTTTCCTCACAGCTCTGCAGAGAAGGTACTCCCCAGGAGGCCTTTCCTGATTCCTCAAGAGCGAGAGGCCCCTGGGTGCTCCATTAGCACCTGCTATCATAGTTACCTTTTCCCAGGTCTCTCTCCTAATACATGGCTACTTAGGGGCAGAGACTGTGTTCATAGGAGACACTCAAAAATATCTGGAAAATGGATCATTTAGTCTGCTTTACAAATAAAGTTCATGTAATTTTATTTTAATGAGTATCTGGGGAAAATGACATCACCTCTCAGGAAAAGGACAGAGGGCTCCTAGTAAGACCCATCAAGACCGTCTTACAGCAGGACACAACTAAGCACCAAGAACAAAGCAAAGAGGCAATTAGAGGATTTTGAGAAATCTTT
This sequence comes from Equus asinus, assembly GCF_041296235.1. Classification (NCBI taxonomy): domain Eukaryota; kingdom Metazoa; phylum Chordata; class Mammalia; order Perissodactyla; family Equidae; genus Equus; species Equus asinus. Next base: position 74,862,537 of record NC_091800.1, read on the forward strand.
AAGGAGGTTTACCCTTAGATTCTTGGCTGGTTTAACAAGTTTTAATTCAGCTGGCTGCAGGTTGAGGAGAATAATCTTTGAGATACTTAAACCAATAGCAGTGCTCTCGGTAATTTAAAAAAAGGGAAAAAACAAAAGTAAATGAGAATTCATATGAATGTAGCATCTTTAAAGAATAATAAATTAGCTGGAAACAGCATCCAAATAGCAGCTCCCAAGATGCCACTACGTAATTATAGCTCATCAGCGTCCTTGCATATTCCAAAACAACCCGTTATACTACACTCTTTTTTCCCAAACTGGGGAAGGAAAGATGACAGCAGGTCTCAAAAGTAAAAACTAAATGGTTTTTCTCTAAGAAGCATGACTACCAGCTTTGAATGTCCAATATTTTCTATAAACACATCACACATAAAGAAATCTGAATGCATATACCTAGAATTCAAATTACCCTTAGTTGATTTTCAAGGATTTTCATAACGCTTTAGAGACAAAATGATTTTTCCTGCTGAATTTCAAATAAAGAAGAGATTATCACCCTAAAAATAGAGGATAACTAACAGGTTTTGTTGAGTTGAGGATCCAGAGGACTCTTTCTGCACAGGGCTTCTTTGGTGTAGTCGTCCAAAATGATTCACAGATGAGATGAATGGCTTCGTTAGCGAGCGATACCAGGAGTCAGGGCGGGTCGATGTCCATTTCAGCCCCTGGTGTTTTGCTATGTGATTATCGCTGGAACCTGTCAGCCGTCAAGTGTTCACTCAGCATCAGCTGTGGCTGAGGCCTGGGTAAATGCCACTGAACAAATAGATTTCAACATTTTAAAGCAGATGTTGATCTTCAGTATCACATAGTTGGGGAAAACTGCCCTTCATGGATAGTTCAAGAAATACTTGCACTGTTTTTAACATTTTAAATACTTAAGATAAAACATTTTAAGGTTTTTACATTAAAAAACAATTTAACTGCTTAAGATGAAATATTTAGGTTAAACACTCAAAAACTTTTCAGAAGCAATCATTTACCATCTAAAATGGAAACAAAAATTCAAAATCGTTATTTTCTGCCTCTTGATTGCTTGGATGTCCCTTTCAAGTGACGAAATTGAAAAAGTTTTACCTTTTATTCCATGTTCATCCTGTCCCTCTAGGTGCTATATAAAGGGAAATAGAGCTATAATCCTTATTGCTGAGAATCTTTCAGCATTACTGGTTCTGGGTAGGTAGTTGCTTATTTTAGATAGTCTTCCTAAAATTCCTAGCAGGATGATTACTTGTGACAGTTTTTTTTAATGTAAATCTAGCTGTAAGAAAGCTGCATGACCTCTTTTGTTAAATCATGTAATAATGACCCAATATAGCCAATTATAACCAACATTTAGAACCTACTAAGAGTTAGGCATATGTTAGGCATCGGACTCGTAGAAATAACACATTTCCTTGGTATTTGGACTTCTTATTCTACTTATTCAACTATCTTCTATTTGGAAGATAGTTCACTTTTACCTGTACTGTATTGATGTTTTCATCCCATAACGTCTTAGGAATCGATGATTTATTTACAAATAGTAGATTTGATAGATATTCCTTTGAGGTTAAATAAGGTGCACTTATCTTCATTTTAAAGATGGGAAATGGAACAGGAAGAGTGAAAAATCACATGGTATTGCAATTTAATGTATGTAACTAAGATTCCGTCCCAAGTGCTAAGGGATTATATAACACGTTTTCTTCTTCAGTCTTCAAAAAACATGAGAGGCACTCACAATAGAGATAATATCTGCTGTGCATGAAGATTAGAGAGAGAGAGAATGAGATTAATAAATGCCAATATTCTCATTTTATGGCTACTTTTATTAAAACATACATAACGACATATTTTTTACTTTGTCAGTATTGATGATTTAAACTCCATGCATCCTCACAGAATCTGAAATAATATTCTGTTTTTAGATAATAAATATTAGTAGAGATAAAAATATTTCTTCTACAGTGCTTCAGGACATAATATTGCCTTTCATTCATGAACTATTGTTAAAATTCAGAATTAAAAAAAAAAAGTGGCCTAGAGGAAAAATCTCAATAAACATTCTTATACAATGAAATAATTTACTCTCTCACATATGACTCTATTTAAGGTAATCACAAAAATGTGCAAATTCAAGAACCAGAAAAGAAAAGTTCATTGTCATTTAAGAACAAAACCAATGGAAGCTTTAGCTCAGACTTTCCGAATCTGGCTGCACATCAGAACTGCCCTAGGGGAGAGGGGGTTGTGGGGCCTATAAAACGTATCCACTGGCCACATCACTAGAGATTTTCTTCAGCAGATCTGGGGTAGTCCTGGTAATCTGGATTTTTTTAAAAGCTCCCTTCAGTACAGCCAGTTTGGAGAACCAACTTTTGGTGACTGAGATCTAAAGAGTTTGAATCATAGCTCTGCCATTTACCAGTTCTGAGATGTTGGACGAGCAACTTAAGACTGTCTAACTTTCATGATAGTCATCTATAAAATGAAAGAAAAAATATTTTTCTTATGACATTCTAACCAGGATTACAAAGGATAATGAAATGTTGAACACTGAGACCAAACAAAATTGATGCTCAAGAAAGGTTTTCATCCTTTCCTCTCTTTCCCTAAAATTAGCATCTATTATTAACATCGAGGCGTATTTCCAGTTCTTCAACTTGGTGAAGCAACATTATGTAGGCTCCCATTTAAAGCAGGAAAGCTGGCCAAAAATAAATGTTCTGCCCATTTTAGCTGATTGAGCTATTTGACCACCAGACCATCTGTGTTTGTTCTAGGGGAATTCCAGACACTATAAAATACTTATATAAACTAAGTCAGTAAGGGCCTCACATGGTCCAGTATCATTCAGGGTTCTAGTAGAAAACAACACACTTGAGTTGGGTAATTTGAGAAGCGAGTTTATAAAGGAATTGTTTACAAGAGTCTGGGCAGGGTGTACAGAAACCACAGGGATGGTAACAATAGCCTGGAGCTAAAGATGGGGTGAGGCGGCTACTACTATACCTGAGCCAAAGGGCAAGGCAGGAGTGGTTATTCAAACCTGGAGTCAGAGAAGCCCCCTCACAGGAACTGTAACCTTTGGTCAAGGGACGCAGCTGGCCCACATGACCCTTCAGGGAGAAAGGATGAGGAATAAGTCCCCAGCCTCACTCTTCTCCCTCCTGCTGGTTGCTTGTAATGCTCTGCATTGGTCAAAGGTCAAGATCAGCCTCCCAGAGCAAGATGGAGAAAAGCTAAGAGTAGATTGGAGGGAATCCCACATACGTCCTCAGTCATTCATTCAGTATCATAAAGAATCAGTCCTTCACCCCAAAGTAATTTAAAATGGTTCTAAAATTTACCTGTATCTTTTGAAAACTTTGAAAGAAGTCCAATTCATAACCCAAAACACAATTTAAAATGTCTTTCTGCCTTCCTCTCTCATTCTCACCCTCCATCAAAATCTCCCTCCAAAATGAAGTCCTCACCACCCTTTACCTCTCTATTATTTTTTCCTCTAAGTAAATACTGGCTCTTTCTGGTATAACCTTCCTAACCCCACTTCAGTTCTCTCCATCCTCATCCCTGCTTTGCAAACACTCAGAAGCTGGCAGGTTCATTATCTCCCTTAGCAAACAGAGGGAGGTGAGGTGGAAGGGGGAATAACTGCATGCTCTACCACGTTGGTGTGCACTTCTGTTTCTCTCTATCATACTGAGTCAAGAAATGGGAGCTCATCTGGAGACAACTTGAGCAAAGAGAAAACCTAATATAGTCCTCTGTAAGCTATGACTTCAGAATTTTTTCCATATGTAAAATGGAAAAGATTTCCATACGTAATGTAAATAGTAACTGATCCTGATCCTTGCATTGGAATTGGTAGCATTCAAAACTGTCTTATCCTACTTGATTCACACAAAATAGTCCTTGAGGCAAATAGGAATTTTTACCCCTTAAGACTGAGAAAATTTAATGACTAAATAGAAAAAGAGAGAAAAAAATTAAATGACTAAATGAAGAATCACAGCTGGTAAGTGAAGAAATTAGAATGCAGAGGAAAAGAAAGAGGTTATAGAAATAAATATTTGTCCCTAAGAATTGAGAATACTTTCATGTACATGTATGCAAACACTTTACTTTTATTTTATTTTGATTTTAAACATGCAGATAGTTTTAAATCAGTACTAATGCCTGGATTACCTATTTCCTTGGATTACCTATTTTAAAGCATACAAATTGAGATTTCTGGGAAAATGTAAGAACAAAAGTATGTGTTTATTCCTTGCAGTGACACTCACAAAAACTAATGGAAGTAACTAAAAAAAAGATAAAATTGCAATTATAACAAAATTTGGAAGCTATGACCACCCCACAAGAAAGACTAAGAAGACTATTGCAAAACACAATAGAATTGGGACAAAATGAGAGAAAAAAATCATGGACAATTCATGTTTCTCTAGATCGTGACCAAGATGAAGACTTCTTAAAACTGGTAAGTTCAAAAAGGCCTAATTGGTGATTCTTTACTAAGGGTGAGAAAGACTAGAGTCAACTTCCACTTCCAGAATAGCAGAAGTGACTGGACTACAGATGGAAATACCATGGGTCATCTAGATTTTTTTCCCACGAGGACTCCTAACACCAAGGAACTGCCCAAGATGGAGTTGGGAGGCAGAAGAGAGAGGATCATCGCTCCTTGTAGTTGCTGGCCAGATTCCCCAGATGAGTGATAAACAAAGACTAAATTACAAAATAAGAAACACGTGACTTAAATGTTCAATAACAACAAGACTAACCTTCTGCAGTGAGTGATCTGCTCATCCCAAAGAGAGAATATAGAACATAAAGAGAGAGAGACAGAAGCAAAGATCTGGTAAATACTACATTTCAGGAAAGAATTGCCTCCAATAAGCAGAAGCAAATTTAAATCAAGTGATACTCTTAAAGAATTTAAAGAAAATGTGGATTCTGGGCAAAGAATTTAAGAAAGAGATAAAAGAGGATCAAAGATAACAAACAAGGATAAAAAGTGAACTGACCGATTTTAGGACAGAAATGTAAAATATCACTACAGCCATGTTTCATATGAAAACTACACTTAAAACAGCAAAGAGTAGAATATATATTGCTGAAACCAGTAAGAAGCATAAAGAGCAAGCTTGAAAAGCAAATCAAATAAAACAAAAACAAAAGAATAAAACTATAAACTCACTGAAGATAAAATAATAGTTACAGAAGACAAAAAAATTTAAATGAGCAAAATTGATATTTTTGAAGAATAAAATGGAACAGAAAAAATTCAAAGATTTAACACAGGAAATCTTTCTTAAAATAAAGAATAAATTAAACAGTCATGCTATATTTGCAAAGAAATTATGCAGAAATATTAAGATTGAATATTCTGGTGAAATTACTGGACCTCAAGGCAAAAGGTGAAATTTCTATTCAAAACTATTGGTTAGAATGAGGCCCATAAGCCAGACAACTGATTTGGAACTCAACTACACCCTAGGCTGGGAGCTTCTCAATGAAAGAATCTGAAATTTTTCCATCCTTGTACCTCCAGCACCTAACACTCTGCTTGGCACAGTGTAATGTAGGAAGAGAAATGAGCAGCATTTCAGACGGGCCTTAGACATTTCCAGATCAACTATCAATGACCAGCACAGTGGAGAAATGCCAATAAAATTCTAACATAAAAAAATATGACTTCCAAATTTTATACGCAGCCGTGATTTTAAGTCAAACATACAGATGAGAGAAATAAATTTTCAAACATTCAAGGGCCTCAGTAATCTATTAGCAATCCTTTAAAAAATTATATATTATACATGTAAATATTATATATATTACACACATATATATATATCTCCAACCAAGTGATAAATCAAAATTATGTGTATTACATGAAGGATTGGTGCTGAATCAATACAAATGAAAAACTAGATCTAAATAAACATGGGAATTATGGCTACAGAACAGAATGCAAATGTTGTAATCCTTGATAATGTAAAACACTAAAATTAGATGGGGTTGGCCCTGTGGCCAAGTGGTTAAGTTTACGCGCTCGGCTTCCACAGCCCGGGGTTCACCAGTTCAGATCCTGGGCATAGACCTACACACCGCTCATCAGGCCGTGGTGTGGCAGCTCCCCATATAGAGGAACTAGAATGACCTACAACTAGGAGATACAACTATGTACTGGGGCTTTGGGTAGAAAAAAAAAAGAAAGGAAGATTGGCAATAAATGTTAGCCCAGGGCTAATCTCCTTACCAAAGAATTAAAAAATAAAGTTGCTTAAAAAAAATTAGAAAGTAAAGAAAAATATAAACATAGCAATTCTCTCATTTTTCAAGGCAGGCAGAAATTGAATAAAGTTAATAATCAAGAAATGGTTATTCAAAATGATTATCTAAGAATATTAAGAAAACCACTAAAAGAAACTGGGTAATTCAGCAGACATTTTTTAAGCCCCAAACAGTGCAAAAAAGAATATAGTCAATTTAGCTAAAAATAAATAAGAAGGGAAGCAATAAATCATGAAATACAGCATTATAAGACATAAGAATAGGACCAAATACTTCTGAAATGAAAAGATGTGAATGCAATAAAATCAATTATTAAAAGAGAAAAATGCAATTGTGAAAAACTGGAAGCATTATAAATGCCCATCCTTAAGGACACAAAACTGTGAGCACGTGGAGGACAGAGATGTAATCTGTCTTGTTAGCTACTGCGTCCCTAGCAACCAGGAGAGGTCCACACACATTGTGGGAACTCCACATTACTGACTAACTCTTTAAGGGTTAGTGGAATAATTCATAATAATTCATACAAAGGAATAATGTGTAGCTGTGAAAACAATAAAAAGATCCAAAACTGACTAACGTGAAAAGTTTTGCATGATTGTAATTAAGTGAAGAGAGAACACTGTAAAACAATATTACACTATGATCTCACTTGCATAAAAACAAGATTGCAGATATTATGCAAAAGTTCTATAAGTAATAATACCATATTATGCACACATAGAATGCTGTTTATACAGGAAAATGTCTAGAATAACGTGTACAAATACATACATGAAAATCTCAATAGAGGTTCTAATGAAGGAAACAGGGAATTAGAGGAGGAGAAGAATTTCACTTTTCATTTCTCTCCTGTTATTTTTAACTTTTTACAGTGAACATGTTACTTTTATCATTTAAATCATTTAGATTAAAAATAAACAAAGATTACAAATGTCATCTGGAGATTTCTAGCACTAATCCTTAGATCACTAAAATATATGGGGAAAAACACAATGCATTATTCAAATAGCGACAAATTAAGAAAAATATTTACATCAAAAGCCTGACTAATCTTATGATAAGTCTAATGATAAACTCACCATGGCAACCAATTTCCTTGCTTCTATAACAAGATCATTCAATAGATCACCAAGATAGAGATGTCATTTATGCTGACAAGATAAGCTTTAGATTTTATACCGTATCACCTAATAACTAACAATCTAGAGAGACAGAACCTTCTCATTAAGTGTTCAAATAGCTTTCAACTAAGGAAAACATAATTCAAGCCTAATGTTTGGTTTATGCAGAAACCATTGTATGAAACAGACAGTAAAAGGTCTGTCAGGCACAAATATGCACAAAAAGGAAAAACAATTCATCAGGAAAAGCAAAAGCCCAGAATGCTCGGTGGGATCCAAACTGGACATATGTGAAGTCAACAGTCAGGGCGATTTCCATGAATATATCGCAAACTGATGGATCAGCAACAGACTACAGGAGTGAGATAAAATCCTTTTTATTAGCCCTGGAAATATCTCTCAACATGGATAGCATGGGCAGATTATTTTGGAAAGACAATAGAGAATATAATTCTACTTTTCATATTAGGTAGGTTATTATATAAAGAATGGTGATCAACTTTTCATCATCTCTTATGAAGACAATTTTAAGAAAAATGAGTTTAAATTATATGATGGAGAATTTTGTTCAGACATAAGTAGGGAAGAGCTGAGTTTCTAGGGTACATCAAATGACTATCCTGGCAATTGCTAAAAATAAGGATGGATATCATCTGTTTAGAACTCACAGGTTCTGTTACCCCTAGGTTATAACAAAGTCCACAAGCTAGAGACCTGACCAGGGGCTTTGAATCTGACCACATCTGATCCTGGGAGCTCCTCTACAACAAGGACCAGGTTTCTCCATCATTGGTCACTGGCATCTGGCACTGTGCCTGACCAAGTAAAAAAATTCTCTGGTGTTAAATTCGTACAGCTTTTAAATAGAATTAATCTGTCATCTGACAAGAGAAGTGTAAAGTTTCAAATGAAATGATATGTTATAAAATTATTTCTACTTCAAGAACATATGGAACATTCAGGAAAAATGACCCACATCCCTTCACCTAAATACAACTACATACTAAATGTCTTTCATTTTACTCTCTGCCTAAGATATTTCATACAATTTAAGCTTAAACATAATTTTACTCTAATTTTTCACTTTATTTTATACCAGAAGCTTTTCCCATATTATTACATCTTTTTCACAAATCATGTTTCAAAATCTGTATCATATTACATGAAATGACTTTACCATTGATTCCCAAAACATTTCCCTATAGTTGGAAATCTAAGCTGCTTTCAATTCTTTATGGTTGCAAAATAATTATTATGCATAAATATTTTTCTAGGTAGGTTCATTTCCTTAGGATAGAGTCACAGAAACAGAATCACTTAGAAAATATATAAAAACTTTTTAAGGATTTTTATACATGTCAAATTGCGTTCTAAGAAGTTAATTTGATAAACAAGTTGAATTTTAACTTACACATTTTCAACTAAAAATTAAATACATGAACATTTTTATATGTAAATATATAGACATAAGTAAATATATATATGTACATTTATATGTAATATAAATGTATATATGTATAAATAAGTACATATACTATATATGTGTATGTTTATATATATGTAAATACATATACACGTATGTATATATTATATATAGTATACATTACATTGCCTTGTATATCTTAGCCTTGTTTTTCCTTCTTTCTGAATTGTCTGTTCAAGTTTTGCTCATTTATTTGTTTGTGTCAATGTTTTTCTTATTGATAGCTGTGAATTCATGGTAGAGTAAATATATTAGTGCTTTGTCATATTTGTAGCAACTAATGTTTGTGTATATATTTTGTGTAAAGTGCTTTCCAAATGTTTTTCGTGTTGGATAAATTTCATTTAATGCTGGTATTGTTGCTACCACTGAATAAATACACTAAGGCATTACTTCCTTGCTTATGCTACTTGTTAAAAGAAATGAGTGAATAAACTCTTGTACAGTAGTGGTCAACATGGTTCATAATGGACACATTTTCTGCATTCATGTTAGTTAACTTGACATGCCCTGCAGAGATATTCTTATTTTTATCTTGTTTATGTATAAAGGAGCATTTGCTCAACTGTCCTTGGTTGTATGGTAAATCCTTATTAGAATTTAAATTAAGATATGTAGTTATTGGTTCATTTGGTATCTGGTGAACTTTTTTCTCAGGTTAAATTCAGAAGCTTTGTCAAACTTTTTTATTTTTTCCGTCTCATATTTGTTTGCCAGTTTCCTAGCACTCTCTCTTTCCTGCAGAATACAACACTATCAGAGGCACCCTTCTCTTCGTAATTCTCACTCGTCTGTTTGCTACATTTCAGTCACACCAGTTGATGTACTTTTCCCCCAAATATACTACGAATGTTCATAATTCCAGGTTATGCTTCTCCATTCTCTCCCCAGAATACATTTCTGCCTACTTCTCAACATGGCAAACTCCAACCTATCATTTGAAGATGCAATAAATATTTCTTCAGTGAATTCTTGTGGACAGCCCCAGATAAGTGAGTTCCTGTGAGTAGTAGGGCCATTTATTCACACTCACTGAAGTCATTATCACCTTGATTCATGTTAATTATTATGTATCCATTTTTCCTACCAAACTAAAAGTTTAAATCCTCAATAACTAGTACAGTGTCCAGGTGTTCAATAAATATGTGATGAATTATGATTGCCTTCCTCAAGTACTCCGGGTGCCTGTTTGATAAGTGGTCAAGTAGAGGGCATGGGATAAAAATAATTCCAAAAATCTAATTAGAATCTTTCCTTTCCTTTCCGTCTTGACTTCCACCTCCTTAGATGAGGCCGCCATCATTTCTCACCTGGACCACATTTGTAGCCTCCTGCCTGGTCTCTGCTTCTTCATTTGCTCCAACCCAATGGTCTGTTCTCCACTTCAGAACTCAGAAGAACATTTTAAAACATAAATGTCATCAGTCTCTCCTCTCCAATGGATTCCAGTTGCATATAAAGAAACATCCAGATTCCATATGGTTCTCCATGTGCTGACCCTGGCCAAAGTTTTTGACTCTCTCCCTGTTGCCCACTCCCTCCAGCCATTCCCTCCCACTACAATATTTTCCCTCTGACATCTTCCTGGCTTGATTTTTATTATGATAAAGATTTGAGTTCAAATGTCAGAAACTCAGAGACTAACATATCTCCCATCTTTCAATCATATCACCCAATGTTAATTCATGCATTTCTTATTGTTTGCTTATTTTGTGAGTTTTTTTTCTGCTTCTACTTATACAGTCTTGTTTATTACTTGTCTCCCACCAGTAGTAGAATGTAAGCTCTAGGATAGCAGAGACCTTGTCTAAGAGTTTTTCATCATTGTAAACCTAGTGCTTGGCACAAATTAGGTACATAGTAAATATTCCTAAATGAGTACATAGTAACAGTAATAGCAGTAGTAATAATGGCTAACATTTATTGAATGACTACCACACACAAAGTACTGTTAACTCATTTACTTCACACACAAACACATACACACATGAACTATGACGTAGAAAAGGCAGCCATTGTCATTGCCCTCATTTTAGAGATGTGAAAACTGAGAAAGAGAAATGTTAAATAACCAGCCCAAAGGCACACAGATATTGAGCAGTAGAGCCAGAATTTGACTTATGTAACACTGACAAGGCACCCCACTCTCTCCACCATTGTACTACATGCACCTCATTTTAAAACGAGAAGGCAAATTCATCAGAAATATTTTTATATCCTAGTTTTAACTCTATTTTGATTTAATAGAATATATGTCTGATGAATTCAAAGAGTATTTTAAAAAATAAAGCAGATTAGGTTGTCATTGTTGAAATCCTATCTTATGACCTGTCATGAGACTAATAAAAACCAGTGACATGAGAGCTAAATCCAATGTCTGTCCTTAGAAAAAGGCAAAGACTTTCTTTCCCTTTAGCTGAACGGAATACATGGGACTCTGCTGCATAGCATTATCTTGACAAAAATGTAGCAACGCTGGACATATGGTGTGGTTCAAACCCATGCTGAGTAACTTTTGGACAGGGACACTGAAAAATAGACCTAACTTGGTTAATAATAGCAAACCACTGATCCATCAACTAATGGTGTTTATAGGAAATAGAATTCATGAGAAAAAGAAATAGCAGCATGAGACAGAATTAATCCACAACGTTTAATTTCCTTCTCTGTGCACAGCCTTCACCAAGAGGAAATCTGGAGACTCACCACCTGTTCAGATGTGCCTTTCATGGGCCTGAGAATGGCCCACCACCCAAATGACTAATGGCGTTCATTTACACCACGCGATAAAAATAAACATTGCATTTATTGAAAGGTAAACTTTGTGATCTAAAGAAGAATGGAGCAAAAAATAGTTACATTCTCAATTCTCAATCTCTTAATTTTAGTAACATATTTTGTGTGTACTAACTTAAAACACCTGAGACTTTTAATGCTTTCTTTATGATCAACCCGTATTCCCAATACCTAATAAATGCTTTACTCATCTTAAAAATCTTCAACTTACTTTTTGTACAGGTCTAGTTTTAGTACCTCTTTCAACTAAATGTTTCTTTCTCTGCTCTTTTCCTCCCTCCCGGTTCTCTCATTTATTCCTAACAACTCCCTACTTTGAATAAAACCAAATCTAGCCAAGGGGCAAGGTAAACTGGATCCAAATCATTACCACTACTAACCTTTGAGTAAATTACAGAATTTCTCAGGCTTCATTTTCTCATAAGAAAAGTGGTGAAAATAATACTTACCTCATGGGGTTTTGCTAAGAATTGTAAATACTTTGGGAAAAGCATCTAGTACATAGCGAAGACTCAATGCTGTATCTGTCATTGTTCCCACTGCCCATAGCCATCTACATGGTGGAGGTCCCACTTTGTGCTGCAATTTCCCTTATCACACATTCTCCTAAAAACAGTCCTTTGGATACTTAATACAATAACACCTACAAATATATAATTGTTTTAACATAGTGAATCTCATCTTGGGGTACCTATACCACTGAAAGTCAGAAATATATTTTTTTAATTCTACAGAAATGCTACACAAATTTGTGAAATGTTGCACAAGCCAACTAAAACCTCTAGTTTCTTTCTAGTAGACCTGGAAGTTTATCTTTGAACTCTTTTATTTGCCCCCCAACCCCCCAACACACATGCACCAACTATAATGTTCATTAGAGCAAGGATGCTGTTTGTTTGGACTTTTGAATACTGTGTTCAGCAAAACGCAGGTGATCAATAAGTAAAAAGAATAAAATGCCAATTTTCTAATGCTGCTCAGAAGCTCTTAATAACACTCATATTTCTAATACATTATTTTAAGAATGCAATTTGTTTGGAGATTAAAAACCTGTCAAACAAGGGATCCAAACACACACACACACAGTGAAAGAAGCACTTGGTGGAAGGAATGTTGAAAACCACTGCTTCAACCCATATCCCAGTTATGTCTGACTTGGTGTATCCCTCTGATTCTCAGCTACAAAGTGTAGGAACCATGCCTGTACACTTTATGCCCAATGCAGAGTTTTTGTTCTGTTTTTACTCATCATTATTTAATAAATTTTTTATATAATGATGATAATAGCATTCAACTCATAAACATGTGTAAAATCCTCAATAATTAAATGTATGTTGATTTTATATGAACATATCAAGATTTTAAGTAGCCTATAACAGAATCTTAGCATAGATTGGAAGTATTCTCTCCTGAGTGCTTTCAGGTATGTCCTTCTATCTTCATACGTAATGACAAAAATTAACAGTTTTCTCTATGGTGTGAACTCATGGGTAATATCCTGCAGAAGCTACTCTGCAGAACCCATTTATCTGTCTTTTGACACAATATATCTCTTTTGTGACTCTAAAATTGAAAATGGGTCATCCTTGGCATTTTTTATAAATTAAAAATATGCAAAAATATATTGTCTAATGAAGAATTTAAATCATGATGTCTAGACTAGGAATTATTACACTCTTTTTTGTTTTTCACAATCTCTAAAAATTTTGTATCTAAAACTGGAAGAATTCCTCTCCTAATCCTTAAATTAAAAATAACTTTTGAAATATTTGAAAAGCAAACAAGGTAAAAATTAATGTGAAACTAATTAGCTAAGCTTTCAGACATGAAGGCACTCCACTGGGAAACAACTTGTCAATAATCCAAGTGCCTAACAGGGATCCTTGCAAAGAACATCAGAAATAGAATTTGGGTCTCAGACTTTTGTGACTGATGAACTCCTAGATTTTAGAACAGAAATGTTACTTCTAAAGTCCTGTCCTATGATGTGAGTCCAAAATCCGGCTCCTCAAAGGAGACTTTCCTTCCCAATGTCCACCTCTGCTAAGCCTAATAAACCACTCTGCCTCCAATTTAACTCCCTCTAACATTTTCCCAAGACTAGGAAAGAAGGAAAATTATTTAAAATGGTTTTTTTGCATATTAAATTCCAGTGTTCTAAATTCACTTTGCAAAGTGAATTGAACAGATATGATCCAGCTGCGTATCATTTGCGATCTAACACAGATAATAATAACCTGGACTGGGATGGTAAGGATGACAGAATGAGGTGACTGGTCATGTATAAAAGCAACATATTCTCAAATTGGATTTAAGAGCAATAAACAGTAAAAAACAAGACTGGCATCGTATACACTTCTTGAGCTACTGTACGAACAAAAAAGTGGAATATAATATTATTAAGAAGCACTGTGGGGTATGAAATGACTGTGAACTTTGGAGTCAGACGACGGAATGAGTTTGAGCAAATTACTCAATCTGAGATTTACTTTTCCCATTAGTAACATGGAAACTCCAGGCTGTCCTGAGGATCACATTGGATGATAAAAAGGAACACTATTGCATAGGTGGGGTGTCAATAAAAAAATGCTTCCACTGTAATTACTAAGTTATATTAATTAGGGCTCTCTGGAAATTTCTGTCTAGCTTGGAAGTTTATATATATATATATATATATGTATATATTATTAGTTTATCATCGCTAAATCAAAAGCACTTCAAAGATCTCTTAGAATCTTCTCCAAACTACTGACATATTTAGAGTATTGAGTCTTTCTCATAATTTACTATATTTGCATCAGGCATCAAACAAAAATTCTGCAGCTCTGAAAAGATTGTTTGTTCACTGTCAGTTCAAAACATTCTCTATCCTTTTAAGAAGAGTTTTAAAGCCTCTGGTGCATTATTCAAGTTACCTAAAAAACACATAACTGTCATGGCATACATAGTTTTCTTTCTGAAACACTGCAAAGAGATGTATGTGTTTGGCCTTTAATGTTTTTAGAGAACTTTTTATTTAAGCAATATCTTATATAAGCTACTAGAAACACATGAATGATGTGCTTAGTTACTAACATGACATTTTAAAGTTGATAGTAAATGATGCATAGAATTAGAGGTTGCAAGGTCATAGTGTTGCCATTAATAACAGGAGAATGTGACTTTGACTAATTTGGTAGTATGTTTATGGGTATCTGTGCTGATGGTCACTCTTATAAAATTAATGGAGGCCAAGAAGTATAGATTATGAAGCCAAGGATGCTTGCTAAAGGCATATCAACTCAGAAAGAAGACGCAAGGGTTAATAGTTTGACATTTCTTTCATTTTTAATTTCAACTATTTTATCTGTTCAGGTATTTTTGTAGATTAATTTTATCAACTGCCACATTACCAGAATATGGCCAATTTTACCAATCTTATTTTTAAACAGATGCTAAACAACAGAGATATTGTGGTTGATGAAATTCTATTTTAGAACAACTGTCAAGAAAATCTATTTTAGAAATCTTCATTGACTTTATATTCCTATTTTAAAAAACTGCAATGCCTCTTTGCCTTAAATTTACACAATCTTGTTTAATTCTAAAGTTGTGTTTAAGCTGAAAGTTTTCAAAACTTGGAAAAGCCATCACATTATCATATAGGGGAGATTGTCCCACTATCAACTTTCTGTCTTGAACTCCAAGGAATTGGAATGTCCAGTGGATTTGATGCCCTCCATCCAGTTTGGGAGTGGCATGTTGGTCCCATGCTGTGCCCACTGGGGTTATTTAGAAGATTCCTCATAAACTTAACTCCCCAGTCCAACCTTTAGCCTGCAGACTCATGCTTCCATTTCCTAGGTGGAGGGACTGGGAGGAGCTCCATGCTGGATCAGGAGGCCAGCCCCAGACTCTGCTCTGTCACGTTCCATTATCCTGCTGGAAAGCATCCCATGAAGGGGAGAATCCCAGGTAAAGGAAGACCGTTCATAACCTCCTTCATTTACTGGATCTCACCAAGGGAAAAAGAGAAGAAAGCTGAATGCTGAGTACCATTTTTCCTCTAATTTTACAGCTGTTCAAGATCTTCTCTGACACATGTTCACATCTGCTAAAATGAACCCAGAGAATTGCTCCTGCACTTGATAACTTCTTAGCCTCCTTACATAACTGATCCCATTTAAAGCATCTTTTTATTTTTGAGGAAGATTAGCCCTGAGCTAACATCTGCTGCCAATCCTCCTCTTATTTTTTGCTGAGGAAGACTGGCCCTGAGATAACATCCATGCCCGTCTTCCTCTACTTTATATGTGGGATGCCTACCACAGCATGGCTTGATAAGCAGTGCATAGGTCCACACCTGGGATCCGAACTGGTGAACCCTGGTCCACTGAAGCAGAACATGCGAACTTAACCACTGTGCCACCAGGCCGGCCCCTAAAGCATGTATTTTTTAAATTTACGTCCCTGCTATCCCTGTCCAGGTCATTATTTTCTGCATTAGACTGCAGGTGGTACCAGCTGGGATCATACCTGTTCCATTCACTTTGCAAAGTGATTGGCCCAGAACCAAATGTAACACTTAGAGTAAATGCTTCCCTGGGGCTAACGGTGGTCTTCGAAGAGCCCCTTTAAGAACAGCACTCAAGGTGGGAGTCCACCCACCATTCAGCTTAAGTGTCTCTGTTACTAGGTTCCATAATTCAATTCTAATGAACCAACACGAATGCAGCTTAAGTCCTTTAGCCATTCCACGAATGTGTGCAGCCCATGAAAACAGGCTTCCTGGTCACAGGCTAAGGGCTCTGAAGATTCCCTCTCTTCACACAGGAAGAAATGGAGGTCCGAGGGGTAAAATGGTTTGCGTAGAATCACAGAGCCAATTGGCAGCCGTCTCCCAAGTCTCAAGGATTTGCCCAGCAGAGAATGAGCAGCCAACAAGTTAATTTTAGAAAGGTAGTTCGAAGATGAGTGAATAAAACAGTAATATATCTTGGCATCAGCTCCTACCCATTCTGAAAGTTATTCTTTTATAGCTAATGCATTTAATCAGCAGACTGGGTAGATTAAACAGGCGGTGCTTGAGCATAGGCTCAAAACACATCATTCCTTCAGAAAATAAAATCAAGATATTCTAGGGGCCGGCCTGTTGCCGAGTGGTTAAGTTCACATGCTCCCCTTCAGCAGCCCAGGGTTTCGCTGGTTGGGATCCTTGGCATGGACATGCACCGCTCATTAGGTCACGCTGAGGCGGCATCCACATAGCACAACCAGAGGGACCTACAACTAGAATATACAACTATTTACTGGGGGCCTTTGGGGAGAAGAAGAAAAAAAGAAGATTGACAACAGATGTTAGCTCGGGTGCCAATCTTTAAAAAAAAAATTAAAGAAAAAAATTTCAAAAATAAATCAAGATATTCTAAAATGCAGAAATTTAGACACGTGACCCTAAAAGTAAGCTTCACTCTACATATACTTTGCATCCAAAAAAAATATTTCATTAAACCCCATGGTATGTATTACTCTGCAAAATTCTTCTCTGCTGCTATCATAATGTTCATTCATTAATTTTTAAGCTAAATGATTGAAAGCAAACAATTGTGAAAGAGGGAATCACATTCCACCAAATACAGGAAGTCTGGCGCCATCTGCTCTAGGGTGTGATTATGAAATGCACTATGAGCCCACACGTAAACACAGGGTGTCTGAAGGCCCTCCTGCAGGGGCTTTGCACAAAGTATCTAGGAAGAGAAGATGATGGCCAGAAGATGAAGTGGGTAGCCAGGTCCTGCTGACTAGTCTGCCTTAGTCTGGAAGCTCTGCTGAAACCTGTCCACCATGGGTGACCCTGCTGGTATTTGAAATACCAATGGCATAGCTTTCAGCACCACAGCAACCACTGTATAACAACTGAGAGATGGGTGGTGTGGTTCCCTGACCAGAAAACAAAACCAGGCCATGGCGTGAGAGTGCCAGATCTGAACCCTCTGAGACCATGAGGGCTGGCTGGCTAGATAGATAGATAGATAATTAAGATTTGTACAATATTTTAATCCTTTATCCACAGTATATTTATGTGGAAACATGCTATGTGGAAGACACGATATTGTGGTAGCTGCCATCACATATAAGCTGATCTGTTTAACTATTTCTCTATTGTTGAGGTTCAGGTTACTTCCACCTTTTGTCTATTAAAATAATCCTACAAATAGCAATATTTTAACAAAATGTACATGTTATATTTAACCAGTTCAGTTGCCAGAGTTTTCTTCTTAATATTCCAACTGTGAATTATATCTTCTATGAGTGGCTTTAGTGCTATTGTCTATTGTTCCTCATCAACTTATAACACCAACAAACGTATCGATCCCTCATTATATACCAAACACTTTCCATATATTTGCACATTTTAATCTTCATAAGAACCTTATGAGATACAGGACTATTATTATCTTTTATCATCTTTGCAGAGGAAACAAAGCCAGAGAGAGAACCATCTAACTTTCCTAAGACCACACAACTAACATGGGATGGATCAGAACCCAGGAGTCTGGGCCCCTGAGCCCTGCTTTGAACTATGTAAGTACACCACGTCTCTAAAGAACAAGATCACATGTTGATTAAGTATGCTATTTTAACATATTCCCAGTTTCAAAAATAGCACGTAAGAACAAGAATATTGATACATTTGGATAATGAACAGTTTAGAAGAAAAAAACATACAAAGGAAAAATTGTCAGTGACTCAACTCCTTCGTTGAAACAGCTTTATTCCCCCACAAATGACATTTGTCTTACTCCTCCTCTTGAAGAATTACAAAGTGCGTGCTCATATTTTTCGAGAGAAAGAACGGGAATACAAAGTCTTAAGTTCAAGAAGTGAATAATGCAGAATTGTGATTTCCATATTCAGAACCATCATGCCACATTGGACGTGAGTTGAGTCCTAACTTTACCCTTTCCTAGATGCAACTAGAGGAGAGATACCTCTTAGTGTCACATTTCCAGTCTGAAAATATAGATGTTAACCTCTCTCTCAGTATTATTGTGAGGATGAAATCAAATACTACATACAAAGCAACTGGCACTGTGGCTAATGTATACTGAGTGATTTTTTTCTTCCCTCAAAACCACAAATAAATAAAAATAAGCTCTTCTTGGAAACAAGACAGTTTAAAAGCATAAACTTTTATAATATAACTGTGAACATCTTGTTCAGAATAAAATCCTTTGGGTACTCCACTTGAAATGTACCTAGGCTCCACTGAGAAACATCCAGCCATCTCTTCTCCCTGCTGAATGCAAAGGATGCCTTTAGAATCTGCTCCCAAATGCTACACTGACTTTTTGCAGAGTTCACATCTCAGTGGAAACAGACGGACTTGGAGAAGTGATGCTCAGGGACCAGGCCTAAGCTGTATTGTGTGCATGATTTAAACTATCAGAGAGAGGAAACTCTCCACATAGTAAATAATAAGTCCAGGCTTCATTTGAATATATTGGGGATGCAGTTCAGGACATATTGAATAATTATTATTTCCTTTATTCACTCTGTTCAAATAACAGCCCCTACTTAGACCACATGCTGCAGAAAAAATAAGCGATTATTTCAGCAATATCCAGACATGTCAGCCACTGAAGAATAAAGAACATATTTATCTTTAAAAAATTATGTAGCAGGTTGAAAAAAATGTCATTTTAACAGCTGGCACCAGAGTTCCCCTAAGGGAGAGAACTGTCTTTGTTTAGGAAAATACCTGAATAGATTGCTTTAAGCAGAGAAGTGTGGCCCGAGGGAATGTTTTATGTGAAGATAGCAAAACCAAGCCATAGTTTGACTGCTCCATGAGATGTTAACTGAACCCGGAGCGTGGAGGAGGCATCTAGAGAGGAGAGCAGGCAAGTTATCATTTAGAGTGGTGGGGAGAGTAGGCAGCAACATAACAGTGGGCTTGATCATGCAGAAAAGGAGGTCGGTAAAAAAAATTGCAAGTGGCAGAAAGTCAGGGCATTCAGTTATTAACTAAGTCAGAGTTTGGTTCTGCAAGGTAAACTGGTCTCATCACTGTGAACTTCAGTAAACCCATTATACACACCAATGCCTTGTTCAAGTGGTCGTTTTGGTTTCACTTCTGAGTATTCGTGGAACAGAAAAATAAGAATAGCTCCAGGAGCTGAGATAAAAATGACATCCAGAGCTCAGCAGAAATATGCCAAGAGACCTAGGGTGAACATGAGAACATGAGCCCCTGGAAAATAACAGCAATTGTGGGGAAGATGTTGAGCTTCCTACAGAGTATGGAGTAGGAAGTTTGAGTCAACCCCGTAAATTTCAAAGTGACCTAACACCAGGGCTACATGAATGAATAGAAGTAGTCCGCAGGTGACAAGCATAAAAGGAACAGGACGAAGAGGCACTTTCTAAGGTGCTTGGGGACCTGAATTTGGATTTCATCTATTTCTACTACAGCTTTCTCTTTTTTCCCCCAAGTTTTTGAGCTGTCAGGGATAATATTTTCACAAAAAAAATATAAAATAATTTGAAAAGCATTCTAAATAAAATCAAGTCATTGCTTTGATGAAAAGTAAGACATTCCTTTTATTGACTATAAATAGAGTAGCATCAAAATCAAGTTTCCGGGCGCAGGCTCCGGGCGTGCTCAGAAGGCAGTAGGTGCTGCCAGTGGTGTGGCCACTGTTCCTTGACCAGTTTTATGGATTCAGAAATTCCCAGAAAAAGGTAGCTCTCTCCTCGAAAACCCTATTCAGCAGCACAGCAAAGTCAAGATGTGCCTCAACTGTTCTAGCATGTTCTGGCCCCACCTCATCTCCCTCCTCACAGTCATCCATTCTTCAAAGCAGAGCAACCAAATCCCCACCCCTACCACTCCTCTGACCTGACCTACTCCACCATGGTCACCAACAACCTCCTAATTATCCAAACTAACAATCTTCCCTTCATCCCTTTGCATTTCCTCCCATCCCTCAGTACTAGAACATTGACCACAGCCTTGTCATAAAACCACTCACCACACCTTGGAATCCTCGGCTCTATGTTTCCTGTCCATCTCATTATTATTCTTATCCTAACCTCTCAGTCATCCTACAGCTCTCCTTCCTCCAAAAGGGCCTTAAATAATTTGCGTTTCCCAGATCCTATCTTCTGTTTTGTCTGTCTATTCTGTATACATTTCATGCCCCAACTATCACTTACGATGACTCTCAAACCTTCTTCTCCAGATTTCTCATCATTCCCAGCTTCAAACTTCTACTTCCCAAAAACATGCTGCACATGTCCATCTAGATATCTCACCAAATAACTCAATATCTGTGTGTCCCAACCAGTGGAGGCAACAAGGGATGACCTGGTCAGGATTTATCTTTCCTCCACCAGGCACCTCTCACAACCATATAAAAAGCAAAGTCATATTTTTGCAAAGCAAAGACAGTACTTTCCTCTAGCCATATAATGACCATACACCCCACGCACATATAAATTCAGAAGATGCCATGGTTCCCAAACTTGCTCCTCCTTCTATCCCTACCTCCTTATAGGTCATCACATAAGCTACCTGAGCCACCTCTTATTTAGAAATTATTTCATCTGTCTTAATATCATAGTTAGCTGAGTACCTGTAACAATAATTGATTTCTTTTTCCTTATAAAGAAATGTATCTTTATCTGCACAACACTTAGTGCTCCCTAACAACATATTGAACTGAATGGTTCTGTAGACCAAAACTTCCTTGTGGCCACATCTACCCTCAATATAACACCCTCCATATTTATCTTAAGCTCAGCCACTAACAGCTTCTTGAAGTTGTGCTTCCTAAAGTTGCAGTTCTCAAAATACATTCCACATATATAAGTCCATTGGATGCCTCATTTAAAAA
This sequence comes from Equus asinus, assembly GCF_041296235.1. Lineage (NCBI taxonomy): Eukaryota > Metazoa > Chordata > Mammalia > Perissodactyla > Equidae > Equus > Equus asinus. Next base: position 74,884,139 of record NC_091800.1, read on the forward strand.
ATGATTTTTATAATTAAAAAAACATTAGAAATGCTGTATATACCCTTTTGGAGATTCTCCTCAAACACTCATACAATAAGAGCTCTGAAAAGTTCTGCAATAAAAAAAAAAAATTCTAACTTGTTTATGTAAACGTTTACCAAATATCCTTGTCTATGGTTTCCTTTTCTCAAATTATACTTAGTAATATCAGAAAAAGGTTAGGATACAGATTGCTTTATGTAAAAAAAAAGTGGTAGTGTCTTCAACAAGATGGAAGTTTCTTTTTCTGAGAGAGATAAACAGTCCCAAGCTGATATGATGGCTCTAAGGGGTGAGGGACCAGGCTCCTTCTATTTTGTTGCTCTGTGGTCCTCAATAGGCAGCACTCATTCCATATCCTAAGATGACTTCCAGCTCCCGCCATCACACTGATGTTACATCCAGTGGAGAGGAGAGAAATGGACATACTACACCTTCTGTTTTAAACAAATGCCCTAGAAATTATTCACACTATTTTCACTCCTATCCCATTGGTCATGGCTTGATCACATGACCACAACTAGCCACAAAGAAGACTGGGAAATAGTCTTTAGGGATACAGCCATGTGTTTAGCTAAAACCCCTATTACTATAAAAGAAGAGAAGACTAGAGAGTGAAGAAGAACAAGTAGTTTTTCTATACTATCTACAGAATCCATTTGGGAACAAGTTGACTTAAAGACCTGATGAATGTGAATGAGATTATGGGCGATGCACATTATGCAAACGAGAAGGAAGTGCTTGACTAGCATTATCAAGCACCTCCAAAAGTTCACACTGAAAAGTAATGCTTTGCCATAAGTTTTATTTTTCCATATCTTTTGGTTTTAGCATAGATTCCAATCATTGTTAGAAAATACAAGTATTTTCAAAACTTTACATTGAAATATTTTTCTGAACTCATCACCTACTTAAATTATTCTACATTGAAAAGATGCTGTCAAAATTACTTTTTTCTAATGTATGTGTTCATAAGGGAGACATTAAATGGCATTAATTTCACCCCCGATCCTTAAATTCAAAACTGTCACTCACTAGCAGTGTAACCTTGAGCAAGCCAGTTGACCCTTCCAAGTCTCAGTTTTCCCGCTGTAAAATGAAGATAATATGTGCACATTGCAGTATTGCTGTGGGCTTTAAATGGACGAATGCATATAAAGTACCAGAATGCAGTGGGTAGTCAATAAGCATTGATGCTTTCACATTAAAAAAAGTGGGTATAACTAGATGATCTTTAACATTATGTTTCTATGACGAAAAAATAGTGAAGGGCAGAGAGGTGTTGCAGAAACCGTGGCACTGGACCTTCAGGAAACACTGTAGTCAATTTGTGTTTTTTGCTTTTTCAAGGAGAGAGCAGTACTCTGACGCGGCTAATACCCTCAGTATGGTCTCAAACTCTAGGAAACAGACCTTGCATACACAAAAGTATATTTCAGGAAGCCCACTCAAGAGCCTCCAAATCTTAACTCTTTTACCAAGAACAATCATACAATTCTCTAAGATTGTCTTGATCTATTCACTGCCCCCGTGAAGGAATCTATAGGCAGCAAGTCCTCAGTAAAATATCTTGACTAAGAGAATGATTGAGGGTTGCTGGATAAACGAGGGACCAACGAGGATAATGTGGCAAAGTCTAAAACAAAAATGCATTAATTTTTTTCAAAGTCAAACTACACTTCAGCTGAAGTTTTAACTTTTACACAATATGAACACAGAGGAATAAACAGAGCAACTGCCTCTCACAATTCTTCACTTAAAAAATGAAATTGGACTAGATGCTCTGTAAGATATTTTTCTGCTCCAAAATTTTAAGTTTCTATGTTAATTTCAATGTGAGTTTTTTAATATTAAATACAGCTCTATGCGTTGATTACAAGTACAGGACCCATTTGAGTGGCTGAATTGGCTATAAAATAATAGAAACATAAAATTATACAACATTTCAATGGAGATTTCAAACATAAATGCTTATTCACAGTTTTAATGCAAACAATCCTACCTAAAATTTTTTAAATGATATTTCTTACTAACTGATGAGTAGGGAAGACCCTAAATAATTAACATAATCATTGTTTCTTATTGCAACCAATGTTTATAGACCTTTAGTGCTTTCTCTCTCTCTATCTCTGTGTACGTGTGTGTGTCTCCCCCATTTGTTTGAGCCTTATATATTACATATTTTGCAAAAAGGAGAGGGAGAGTCACCAAAGGTATGAAAGAAAAAATAAATCTTGGCGTTCCATATAATTGAACATGTTTATTCATTTAGAAATTACAGCCACAAATTTGTACCTTCTATTTTTTTGGTGAGGAAGATTAGCCCTGAGTTAACATCCACCACTAATCCTCCTCTTTTGGCCAAGGAAGATTGACCCTGAGCTAATATCTGTGCCCATCTTCCTCCATTTTATATGTGGGACGCCTGCCACAGCAGGGCTTGATAAGTGGCACTTAGGTCCACATTTGGGATCCGAACCTGCCAAGCCATCACCACCAACCCCAGCTATGTCACCAGGCTGGCCCCCAAACTTGTACCTTCTTGATGTCAGAGGACGTTTTTCATACAGCAAAGGGTAATATTCATGACTCCATAATGGTCTCTTTGGTGACTAGATAAATGTTCTTGGTACCCAGATTAATACTATTCTTTTGGTTATGAAGGGTGCTTCAAAGGTGATTTCACCACTCCCTTAAGAAGAATTTCCAGATTGCGTGTGTGTCATATGAAATATATTCATGATAGCTGCTGTTCGGAGATAAAAAGTCTAGAAAAGTAACTTTACTGGAATGATGTGCATATGTGCATTTCTAGAAGCAGAATGAACTAATAATTGGTGAAATAAATGTTGGCACTTTTATCACATCAACAATAAACCTGGCTCCTGAATTACCTAGAAAGTTACACTAAGAATTAATACCACTCAACCTTTCCCCTGAATTTTTCTCTATTTTGTTATTAAACTGTTTGAGAGTGTACTGCATTCCAATATTTCTAATGATTTCCTTCACAGCCTCTCCACTCTTTTAGACCTAGGTTTAGCCAGGGAATGGATAAGCCAGATCTTTGTAAACTAGCCAAAATAATGCTTTGACACTTTTTTATACTTGTATAGCACTTAGTAAGTTCAGGCACCATTCTAAATGTTCTTAACACTTACAACTTCCAAGGAGGTAGACACCATTTTTATTCCCATTTTACAAATGGTAAAATGCAGGCAAAGACAGGGTGAGTAATTTGCCCAGAGTTACAACATTCACTAACACCAGGCATGAAGCCAAGGCAGATACTTTAAGGCAAACAGTGGTGTAAATCCAGGAATTGTGATACGACATAGCGGGAGGATAACAAGGACCAAGGAGAGGGTGCCCTTCGCGGAACAAGGTTCAACAGCAAAGCAGCAGCAGAAGGAAAGAAAACCAACCTGACACTATGTCCCTGAACCATTGGTCTGAGATTCCTAGAACATTCTGTGAGGGCGAAATTGAGCTCATTGTTTAGGGCAGGCTCCAACCTTATACATGGAGTTAATATTCTCATCAACGGATCTTTTAAATTAAGAGACCAAAGATCCTAGACAATCATTGAATATTCTCACCAGACGTGTCCACGTCCTCTCTCCTGAATGCAGTATCAGCATTCACTCCCGACACCACCTTTGCTTGTTCCATTCTCCCCACCACCGCTCACCTGCCCTCCCTTGAAAGAAATTCCTTACCCCTTAGCTTCCCCATCAACAGGGGCTGATCAACTTCCACCTCTTTCATAAAATCCCCCTTTTCCCTATAAAGGCTGAAAGAGCCACAGTATTTATTATCTGTATATTGCACTCAGTCAGATACTTCAGTGAAATGTTTTGTTTTTCTGCGTGAGAATCTCACCTGGCAATTCTGAGGCTAAGGGCCACGTAGTATCACTTCTCTCGTCACTCACAATGCTCATCAGTGTGGGTTGTGTGTACAAAATGCCTAACGGATATTTAAGTGAATGTATCAATGAATACCATAATTTATGTGTTACCCTACTTTTTCCACCAACTCAATCATTTGTGGTACACAAAAAGCACTCAATAAATCTTTATCGATTAATTAGTTACTTTCATGTTGTCCGAAATCGTTTGCAATAATATGACAAAAGATCATGATTACAATCTAATACTTGTTATTTTAAATGAATAGTATTTAATAATATGTGCCTAAGGTACTTTATGTAATTTCACAGAACCACACTATGAACACAATCCCAGGGACTCATTTCTAACGAAGGCAAACATTTTCTTCCTTCCTTCACACCTGGTGAGGACGCACGGCACGTGTTTCGTTCCTGGTCAGTCCTCCCTGTCTTTGGCTCATAGCTGACAACAGTTGAGAAATTTGAGTTTTAACAGTGATAGCATTTGGGGAGAAGGCTTGTAACTCAAGGCTGCCAAGTCCCTCGCAAAAATATATTTGGGGTTTGGGTTTGACCTTTCTGAAAGTGCTGTGTAGGCAGCACGTCTGCATATGCTCTGTCTGTGTTAGTCTAAGAGTGAACTTAAATGCGACGGGAGCCTGGATACCCAAGCCACCTTAGTTGATGACATTATTTGGGATATAATCACTAATAATATATCTGTTTCATAGGAAATGTCTAAAAGGTAGACATGCAAAGTTTTTGGTGATTCTTTGTGAAAACACCTCTATTGATGCCATGCCTCTTTTCTCCTCCCCAAATGATTTCTACTTATAATTATTACAATTATATAATATATAATTATTATTTCAGACCAAAACTGTAGGGCAGATCCCTTAACAATCTGTATCTCTATACTGATATAATATGTTAGTTGATCAAATGTCTATTACTGAATGTTTAATTTTAAAAATGTTCAAGTTTAATATAAACGGCTCAAGAAGATATATGAAAATATATCCAATGGAATTTAAGAAATAAGAGACTTGTAAAATTATTGTCACTGTGCATAAAATATTCCTCCCTTTATTTCTGCATTAAACCATTCACCCCATAGAAAAACTCATCTTCGGGAGAATTCTTTGGCCACTAGAGTTCAACTTTTGACCTCTGTCTTTCTGCTATTTGAGCATGCTAGAAACTCTCCGCAGTCGTCTTGTTATTCCAAGCGTCAGGCACAGTGCCTGGCACACCGGAGGCACTCAGTAATTGTTTGATCAATGAAGAAATGAGAATCTTTTGAAGCTACACAAATGAACTAAATCTTTTGAGGATGGCTGATAAAAAACGTTTGCGTTAGAGAATAAAGCAGTCTTTGAAGTTGAATCTGTCAAGAATCTAAAAATTCAAAGGCTCTTCTGCATTACCTTGGAATTTTATTTTATATCAATATCACTTTCAAAAAATTATTTTATTTTCTCTAGCTTTTTTATTTTTCTCAATAATGATCAGGAAAGACTGATAAAGTGGTTTGTGTTAATGTAAGCCTGCAAACTAAGCCTATCACAAACTCACGAAAATCTCCATAATTAGGTGGACAGCCTTATTATCACATATCCTCCTTGTCTCAATAATTAACAGGAAAACTGATTCAAAGTTCAAAGCTCAATTCAAACTGACACATCTTTTTATTAATTCTAAATGCAGACTAAGTTATTTACTTACATTTTTCCTCTATTCTATAATAATGTTCAGAGAATTAAAACCAAAATACTTTGAATCCTTTAGAAGAAAAGTATCATTCTCATAAATTTTAAATAAGCAGTCATTTCATAACACAAAAATAAGCATTTTTTGCATATTTATGGAGAAAAATATATTCCCTTATTTCATATATCTATACAGGTGGGTGTTTCCTCATTTTTTTTTAAAGATTTTATTTTTTTTCCTTTTTCTCCCCAAAGCCCCCCGGTACACAGTTGTATATTCCCAGCTGTGGACCCCTCCAGCTTCGGCACGTGGGACGCTTCCTCAGCATGGCCCGATGAGCGGTGCCATGTCCGCGCCCAGGACTCGAAACAAAGAAACACTGGGCCGCCTGCAGTGGAGCGCAGAAACTCAACCACTCAGCCACGGGGTCGGTCCGTTTCCTCTTTTTAAAAGTGTATATCCTTTGACATCTTTCTCTATACTCTGAGTTTGTCAGTACTCTTTTTCAGTTGCAGTACCAGTAAGTGCCAAGGTTGGCCAATGAAAGCCTGAGCATCATATGATGCTTTAAACTTATTTCTGGCCCTCTTGCCTTAAAAACTCTCAAACTACATTGGCAGGGATTCAATCAGAAACTCCTAAACACTTAATATTACTAGAATTATGTTACCAATCACATTTGTTTAACACTTCTTGAGTGTGGTCTCTTATGAATCCTGTAAAGAATTAAACAAAAAATGATGAAGGTATTAACACCACTGTGGGTCTGCTTACCATCATTACATTTCTAGGTCTCATCATACACGTTCATATGTTTATACACCTTGCTTGCCCAGCACTCACCACATGCACATTTTAATACTGTGATAATCTGATTAATGTTTTTCCAACTCATTAGAAAACCCACTGACAAAGTTTTTTGGTCAAGAGTCAGATATTAAATATTTTAAGCTTCATGGACCAAAAGCTCTCTAATTACTCAAGTTGGCCATTGTAATACGAAACCTGCCATAAGCAATACGTAATGAATGAGTGTGACTATGTTCCAATACAACTTTTTCAATATCTGTACACCTAAATTTGAATTTAATATAATTTTTCATACATCACAAAATATTAGTCTTATTTTTTTTTCAACTTTAGCTTATGCTCTATACCAAAACAGGTGATGGTGGATTTGGCCCATGAGTCATAGCTTGCTGACCCCTATATTAGACTATAGGACCCATAAGAACAGATTCTGTGTCACCTTCCATTTGCCAACATAGGTTCAGACCTTGCTTAGTTCTCTGTATATTGTAGGTGCTCAAAACACGTTTATGGGATGAATCACTGCTGAATAACTTATGGTTCTCTTAACACTATGGTTAACTTATTTATGTGTGAGCAAATTCATTGGCACTCTTTTTTTTCTCTCTGTCTCTAAGGCTCTAGTGAGGCCAAAATATGCTAGCCTTAAAGGGGTAAGTCATTTCCATTAAGTTCAGAATATTTAGAAAGGGACTTAATTGCCAAAGGAAAGCTCAGTTAAATAAGTAGAATGGTAATAAGCAACACAATACATTATTAAAATTGTCACAGCTACTCCCTTACCAGCCCAGCCTCAGGATGCAGTAGTCAACAACCACTAAGGTTCAGAGGAACATCTCATCTTTGGCTCTCTGGACCTGATCTACTTTGTTCTGGCGCCAACTATCAATTTTTCCATTAAATTCTAGTGCTGTGCCTAAGCCCAGCCTCAGTGTAGCATCATGTCCCTCTGAATATACAAGACTTGGCTACAGTCTTGAACTTATGTCTGGAGTGAGTGATGGGGTGCAACCCTGAGCTAGATCCAGGGCCACATCACCCTTGCCTAGGGGTTTTACTGTCTTGTCCCTCCACATCCTTCCTTTAAATCACATAGTTGTTTCACCCTCTGCAGTTGTCACTAGCACTTGCCAGAGCTACTGTGCCCCAGAGATGACACAGCAGCAGTAGAGAGCTACCCTCTTGGTGAGAGCTGCTTGATGGACCTATGCAAACTCACATAGTTTGCAACTGTCCTTTAGAACATACAATGTTGCAGAAATCAAATATGTTATATAACCAATAACATTTGGGAAAACATTCTTTTTTACTTTCACATAAACATTTTTAAAAATCAAAACAAAAAGCATTAACATTGAGCAACGGTATTTTTTTAGTAAGCTGCATGTTTTCCTGTTCATGACTCTAAAAGCAGTAAAAAGAAGCTTTTCCTAAAAAGGGTGATTGATACAGCTCCTCTAACTTTTCAGCTACAAATCTGAAATTATTTAACTACCAAATAACTCAAAATAACCTCATGAATGATCTCCATTCCTATGCGAACTATCATTTAAAAGTTAAAACTAAGCATTTTCTTCTTTTGAAATTTGCAACTTTCCAATTCCACCCTGGACGTTTTATACACCGGACTTGATCTACCTTTAGAGCAGAGAAACTGTAGTTAGATTTCTCAGTTGAATGCAGAGAGAGGAACTTGCTAGCGTGTTCAGAAGGTTTGGGAGAAACGACTGTGGAAGATTGCACGGTGGTGCTAAGAGAAGCCTAACAGAGCCAATTTCTTCCCTGTCTCAAGAATTTATCTGTTCACCAAAGTAAATAAATAAATACACACACACATAAATATAAGTTAAAATAGATGGATTGATAAACAAAACTTTTTAGAACCAGATAATCATCACCCACCGAGCTAAGGGGCCCCACATGATATCAAGCTAAACTGGGGAAACTGAGGGAAGAATTTCAAGGACTTTATCTGAATACAACAGGATCCTAAGAATGAGACTGGCAAACCTCAAAAACTGGCAGCTACGGTGCACCTGGAAGGATTCAACAGGTCCCCGGGCAGGTCTCCTCCCACACTCCAGTTTTGACCACCACGAATGGGATTGTGGAACCCCAGCCCATCCCTCCTGCTTGTCCATATGCTGCCCAGCCCAGCCTTCTCTCTGTTCACAATTGGAAGCATTTAAGGGAGGGGTGAAATGCTTCAGAGTCACTGCAATGAGTCAGCACATTAATGCTGACTCTACAGTTATCTGATTTCGAGCCAGCCTGGCTTGTGACCCCAGGTTCCCTTTCACCCCACCCCAACAACTGCTGATTGGCAGCAGACCAAAGCCAGTGCGAATTCATTCTTCCGGCTTGAATTTAATTAGTTAACATGAATCAGTGATCAATACTAAACCAGCCCTCCCATTCTTAAGTCTTTCGTCACACCAGAAATTTGCTGATAGATTTTTGAAAATGGCTTAATAATATTCCACTAATGGCACTCTACATTTTGTGGGGCTGTGTTGTTGTTAATAAAAGGGCTGCTTTTCATGAATTTAAATGATTTGACAAAAACTCATGGGGTTTCAAAGGAGTCAAACTTTACCCACAAAACATTTCCTAATATATACTCCAAAGCAAAATAAATACGGAAATTTCTAAATATTTTCAAAGCAGATTTAAATATATTATTCTTCTTGAGGGAAAGTCTTTCACATTATTATCTTCTAGGATTTCAAATGTAATAGGAAAATGTGAGATCACTATCCTAAACCATTTCCACAGCAAAGATTATGAGTTTTCTTAAAGACACGCACATCAACTTGTTCTGGGCTTTCATATATACAGTATGAACTATGATATTAGACACCTACAAAGTAGTCAATAAACTTGAATTTTTAGCTTCTCCTTTAAGGCTTTGGTAAGACTTTGTGATTTCCAAGTCAAAAGTTAGCAAAACATTATACACCAGACAAAAGAAATCACCTCACCTACAACAATGGGCTTGAAATTCAGCAGGAAAAGAAACACCTCTATATGAAATACCTTTTTAAAAATATGGAGTCAACCCATATAATGAACAACAGAACAGGTGAAGCAGAAGACAGCAAAGAGAGCCAAGGGGTGGTTTTGGATCTCTTCTGAATGCAGTAGACCATAGCAATAGTGCTCATTTCTTTCCAGGTGACACAGGTGACATTTGGCCCTCTCCAGTAGACTGAGGTCACAGCACTTTGTGCAGGAAGCATAGATTTAAGGAGCACTTGGTGTGTGTTCATCAAGCTGAGATGAAAATGACCTTTGCCCAACTTCAGCCCTTGTTCATTGTCTCTCTGGGGTCAGCGAAGGAGGGAGGGAAGATTACCCATCCCCAGTTCTTCAGGCAGAAGAAGAAGAATTGGAAAATTGCAGTCCCCTGGCCAATCCCACTTTTCCACTTCTGGTAACCACCACTCTTTTCATCTCCCAGTCAACAGGCTCCATGTTTCCTCTTCCAGAAGATGGGGAAAATGAGAGGTCAGGTGTTCCAAATTGCCACTAAAGGCTCTCTCTTCTTTGCCATGACATTTTCTGGCATCTTGTCAGTTGGCGACCAAGTCTCAGTGTTCACTTTGTAAAATGAATTAATTTACAAGAAATTTGCTGATACTTGCAGGCTCAGCACTCTCAACATTAGAAAATGACAAACCTTACTTATTGAATTTGTTTTTTAACTGTCCTCCTTTAGAGAAGAAAGCCTCCCATTCTCCTTGTGGCTACCTGAGCCCTGCACTGGTCGTGACCTGCGTCCTGACAGAAAGGGGCCTTAGCTAAAGCAAAGCTGGGCTGCGGAGCTCATTTCATGGTTCTCTGCTGAGGGCGCTGCCTCCTTCCAGATATGTAAATAGCTTAAGGTAATCAAAGACTAAAAAAAATGCTACTTGAAAAACATTTGGGAAAAGAGAAAAGAAGGGCAACAAGGCCTCTGAGATGGTATCTACAATGCAGCACTGAATTTCCCACGGCCTTCGCAAACAATGAATCACATGTTTTACAACATTTTACCAAGGCATTATTTTCTAATAAACGTCCTTTTGTTTGCATTCATTTTGTTGTGTAATATGCAAAAAAGAAAAGAACAATGACTGGAAATTCTCCCTCTCTGATTTGAAGTGCTCTCACTTGCATGCTGAGAAGTGTTATAATGAATATTTTTGGCATCAGCTGCTGATAGCAGCTTGGTACTAGCAGCACTTGATTCAAAATGTCATATGATACAATAATACACAAATTAAGTGCACAGAGGGGGAAAGAATCATGAACCTGTCATAGGTACAGCAATCTTTCATGGATATTCAGGGAGAGAAATGTAGAATTAGAAACCTGAAATATGAAAAAAAAAATAAACACTCAACATCCACAAATACCAGGGAAAAAACTGTTAACAAATGGAACATAACTATTTTTATGTAATCAGAACACAAGTGGTTTCTTTAGTAAAAATCTTATGGGAGGTATCTATGAATGATCTGGTACAAATAAAGTACTTAAGTCAATGAGAAAACATATTTACTCAAACATGATCAAATGCTTTTCCTATTAATTTTTGGCAATTAATTTTCTTAAAATAATAGCCCTTTTTCCCACTGCTTAATCTTTGTCTTCCATTGATCTTTCTTCTGAAGCAGACTTTTAAAAAAACTATATCCTGAATATGATTAGGATAACTATTAGAATCGTCTTATCTAGAAAGCATTTAAATATTTTCAATGAATTGTCTAATATTAACTTTAAAAATAAATACTTTCCAAATATTCATTTCAAGGACATTCCCTTAATACCGGGGCATTCCCTTGGCTTGTACTTTGTCATGTATGTTTGAATATTTGAGTAGTTACTGGTACTGGATTGCCAATTTGTGTTTGCCCCTTCTCCTTTTTATCTCCCCTATTTTTCCAACTGCCAAAATAGTAATTTTTTCCCTGAACTTATTAGTGAAATCTTCTCAATTTAATTTTTGTTTAACGTTTATACCTAGACTGCCTTTCCCAAGTCCTAGCTCCCCCAAAACCAGCTGGATGACCTCAGTCACGTCATTTCTTCTCTCTGTATCTCTGTTTTCTCATCTACCTCATAAGGTTACTGCGAGTATTAATGATTAGGATAGGTCTTAGAACAATGCCTGGCCAGTGAGCTCTATGTTAACGTCATCATCCTGAAAGCTGAAGTGATTTAAATATGAACACATTATTACTCAAAATATTTTAAAATATCTATTTTTATTTGTTTTTACCCCATTAGTCTATGGATTACTTCAATTTAAGTAATTAGTTTGATTATTTTAAGTTGGCTAGCCACAGGATTTTAGAGCTAGGAAGAACCCTAAAAATCATGTTGTCCAACTTCCAATTTCCATAGTGCGTTCTTAATCATCATGATTATTGTCATCAGCATTCATTAAACAGTTAATTGTACTTCTCAAGGATTCCAATGCCACCCAAGTGCATTTGTAATCTAAGCTTCGTGTATGGAGATTTTCTCAACAGTGGCAACAAATTTACTTGTTTCTCTGTCCTTCAGATCCATACCCAACACTGTGGTACGTACCGGTGCATGGGTGTGGGTAGAAAGGATGCCTGTAGACTTTTCCTTGTCCCTTAGCAGTCTTCCACTCTTTCTTTTCCTTTGTCCAGTACCATGTGGTTTATAATACATTTGCACAATTATCATGCACTGGATCCTAAAGATAGCTTTCTAAAGGTAGTCAAGGCAGTTATAATTGTCCCCTTATTCTACCCCAGGAAATGTGAGTCAAGGGTTAGGATGTTACCCAGGGTCACAGAATTAGAGGTGCCAGAGAAAACTGTAAAGCCCAGCTCTCAGGATTTTCCCTCCAAAGGTGTTTTCAGAACACCATGTTGCTACTCCTCAAAATGTTTTCTTCATACTATCGCATAAGTGGAAGCAAATAGCCCGGCAATGGGCAGAGAACCAAGAGAACAACCTAAGAACAGTGAAAGAATGTCTGAACGGGCAGTAAGCTACTCACATCATTCGGCTGCTCAAGGTCAAGTTTACACTGAAGTGATCTGGAGATATCTGGGAAACAGATGCATGAGTTCCATATTCAGCCAAGATGGAGTTGAAAAATAAAGTCCTTTGGGACCACAGAAGAGAAAACCCTGAAAAGAACTGGCCTCAGTCTTATTTTCCTCTCGTATTGATATTGTAGGACTATGTTTAAAATGCCAGGACCACTGTTTCTTGTTTTTTTTAAGGGTTAGGAAACCATTCTTATTTAAGTGAAGTAAATGAATTTCAATTCTAAAATGAATGGTTTTCACATTCTTGTCAGAGAAATTTAGGTAAAAGGAAGTTTGTGTAACATTCTCATGTTATCTCCAGGCCCAGAAAGGCAACAGATGGTCTCTGGGTTTTAGAGATCTCTTTGTGTTCTATATTAAAATCTTTCCACTAGATTGATGTAGTGTAGGAGTCTGATTCTTTACTAAAAGATTGTTTCTCAGGTTTTGTGCAACTTCTTCTGTAAAGTATGAGATACGAGCTGTTGTGGTCGGCAGCTTAGGTCAATGTCACAAAACTTTTCTCTACACCATACTGGAATCACTTTCCATCTTAGGAATAGTCTGCAAATAGGACAATGGACTTAGCAACGCTTAACTGGCCTTGTTCATCCACTGATACACTGAAATGTGATTATCACGTACATTTTTGTTAAATGCACTCAAGAGTAGTAAGAAAAACTTTAAATTGTCATAAAATACTAACCACAGATTCAAATAAAACTGAACCCAGGAATGGTATATTTAGTCTTGAGCTGGAAATCCTGAATCATGCAACTGCAGAAGCACAAGTGTGCAACCATAGTGCTCTGTTTTCCTTCCAAACCACTGCCAAAAAACATCTTTTGAGCCTGTGTTTCCCTCAGTTACGTACTAAAGCTCAAGAAACAGGAAACAAGACAGCAAAATTGGCCTTCGGTAGGAATGCTAAGACGACATGAAGTGTACTTCTTTCAGCTCTTTACGAAATCCTCATAAAGAGGTCAAACTATCTAATTCTATCATGAAGAAGACATGGTTGAAAGATTTACCTATCTGCACATTTCCCATCTGAGTGTAGTAAACCATTCGAGTATAAAAATCACAGAAATGCAGCTGAGGAGAAACCTGACTACACAACCCAGGCCAGGTGATCAAGGTCAACATCAACAGTGTCAAGTCATATTTCATATTATTGATAGGTATCCTTCATATGATGTGATGAGAATGTCACTTTACCTCTGGGATCTTCCTCCCAAAAACCCATAATCTCAGGCTAAACATGAGGAAAACATGAGAAAAATCCAAATTGAGGAACATACTACAAAACACTAGACCAGTGCTCCTTAAAACTGTCAAGGTCATCAAAAACAAGGAAAGCTTGCAAAACTGTCATTCCAGAGAAGCTTAAGGAGACATGACTACTGTAACATGGTATCCTGGATGAGATCCCAGAGCAGACAAAGAATGTTAGGTAAAAACTAATGAAATCCCAATAAAGTATGGACTGTGATTAATAATAATGTAGCAATATTAGTTCATTAATTATAACAAATGTACCAAACTAATGTGGGATGCTAAGTAAGAGAAACCTGGGTGTGGATTACACAGGAACTTCCTGTACTATCTTTACAACTCTTTCATAAATATGAAACTATTCTGAAATAAAAGTTTCCTTAAAAATAAAAAAGTCATTTCCATTTATTTTAGTGATATCTATGGATCAGAATGATTCAATTAGCCGACTCTTTTTTTTATTTCTTCTGTTTTACAGAGGAACGTGATGGATGCCCATGGGAAGCTGACCACGTGGCTGGGCTACTCTCATAGATTGTCCATGTGTGGAGTTCAGTTCTTACCAACACATGCCCCCAATCTTGTTTATACAAGTTGTACTTGCTATTTTAATTATGTAATTTAACTATTCTTGAAATCACAAGTATAATTGCAAAAAAAGAGTTGTTATTTCTATGAAAAATGGATAGAGTGATTTGAAAAAACTTGATAAAGGCAAATGGCTAAAAATACTCCTTTGAATATGTGTGTTCTTGCACCATAAAAGATCGGGAGAAAATGCCATAAAAATCAAGAAGGATTCTGCACTCAGACTGGTTACATCCTTTAAGTTCTGCTCCACTTAAAGACACTAAAATTAGAAATCACAGACCAAGAGTGTGATTTCTTCAGGAATTCAAATCAGTTCAACCATAATCAAAGAAAACACCATGGGGCGATCTCAAAGTACTGGTGAATCAGCACTTACATACTTAATATAAAATAAAATGTTTAAGGCACGTGTGTATCATTTTTAATAACTGTCCTGTTTTACTGCCTTTTTCATTAACTTATCTTTTCAATTAACCAATTACTGCTGATCCCAATTGACCAACACATTCTATTAAAGATGATTTTTACTTTCATCTTTCATGCATTAATATTTTACAGTATGTTTTTGGCTGTCTTTCCTTTAACTGGTAAGTTCAGGTTTTTAATTTGTGCTGTTTTATAACGAGTCCATTGTGCAATTCTGCCACCTTTCTCCCCTAGTGGACTCTACACACAAGGGTGATTGCCTAATTATACTGTGTGGCTCATAAAAAGCAACTTCATTAAAGTGCCTTCTCAGAGGAACTGGGTGAAGCACTATGTGAAAGCTGGAGCAAAAATCCCCGAGAACAAAACAGGTTAGAAATGTTTTGTTTTGTTTTTTAAATTCAGTATCTCAGAAAACAATATCATTTCCTCAAAATTAAGTCAGTCTGTTTTCATAGAACTCCAAGTAGGAGAGAATATGAGAAATAAATAAACGTGATATGTTTCTCTCTTGGCTTCTGGGTAATAATTTCTGCACCAGAAGATTATACTAGATGTGAATCTGTTTCTCACATCCTCCTGAAAGCGAGATCACTAAGACACAGTTTAGTCTTCCGAACAGAATCTATCTTGCTCAGTGATGGTGGCAAAGCTGCTTCTTCCCACGCTGGTAGAAAACTCGCTCTAATCAAAGTTGACTAGTGCCAAGCTGTCAGAATCTTTGAAGCAAAAGAACAGCAAGGTGCTCTAAGGATACAACAAATGGAATTACATGGTTATTTGCAAATTCAGCTTTTCACCAAAAAAAAAAAAAAATGCCCTTCAGAAATTAGCGTGGTTTTGTCTGGAATGTGCTTTGGAGGAATAATTTTAAAAATAGGGCATTTATAAAACTATACTTGAGAAACAAATGGAGGAGAGTCAAAATGGATGCTAACTATCCCTTAGGAATATAAAACAGTGCAGAATGGGTCCAAAACCAACGCTTCTTAGGATTAAGCAACGTACAAGTTTAAAGGTTAGACTTTTCAGCATACACATAGGTCTGGCTGGACTTTTCATATTTCCATTATGAGCATTCTATTGCCAGAAATACCAGCTGGCAAGTAGGCAAGAGATCAAGAGGAAAATCAAACAGAACAAGAACTGCTGAGGCTGGCCCGATTTCTACCTGTGACCTCAGCATTTTCCATCTCTCCCACTCTAGAGGAGGAGATAGACTGGAGAGTGGGAAGTGAGGGAAGAAAGAAAGATGGTGGGCGAGTGAAGAGGGGCACTCCAGGAAGCAAAGTCTCAGGAAGGCAAAGGTTCCTCACTTCTTTACCCTTCTTTGCTTCCCACAAGAATTAACCTGGACACTAAAAGTACAGCATTAGGAAAGAAGAACACGAGACGAGTTGGGGAGCACAGCAGAAGTTCCCTAGGCTTGAGGAAGGTCAGAGTTTGAGAATACATCACCTTGGGTGACACAAAATGTGAGTATCCCCTAGGAATACTTTAGGAACATTAGGGAGAAAAACAAATATGTAAACCAAATACAAAAATCCAATCACGCTTTAAAAGCTTCCTGATCTTATCCCTAAACAAACCTCAGTTATATACATATTTCATCCTTCAAGTGTTTGAAATTAAATTTTGTTTAAGTGATATTTGTTAAAGCTACCTATTCTACCTTTATAATTAATAATTTTAAATTATAAATTAAATATAGGGGCTAGCTCTGTGGCCAAGTGGGTACGTTCACGCGCTCCACTGCGGCGGCCCAGGGTTGGGATCCTGGGTGTGGACATGGCACCGCTCGTCAGGCCACGTTGAGGCGGCGTCCCACATCCCACAACTAGAAGGACCTGCAACTAAGATATACAACTATGTACCGAGGGGGTGGGGCGCGGTTTGGGAAATAAAGCAGGAAAAAAAAAAAAAAGGAAGACTGGCAACAGTTGTTAGCCCAGGTGCCAATCTTTAAAAAAAACAAAAAAAATTAAATATAATTTCAAATCTTCTGTGTGAAGAAAATACAAACCTTATATTCAAAAACTAAAATTAACTATATACATAAAGCATACCAGCACTGATTGCTTTATAAATGCAGCAACAACAAGCATCCTCTTTACAACCTGACTCACAACACAACTCTCCCTCCAACCTTCTTGCTTCCTCAAATCTTTCCTTCCCGCCATCTAACAACTGAAGCAGCCTCATGTGTACTTTCTGCCTTCTCACCAATTCCTGTTGGACATTTATATGCAAATATCTACATGGTCCTGTCAACAAATCAGGCATCATCCAATTCAGCATCTTTCCCCAGACTCTACAGTCCTCGTGTATTCCCTAAACAAGGTAAGTCAACATCTTCTTCTCAGGATCAAAATTTCTGTGAGATCTTCCATAACCTTCTCTTCCTTACCCGGCATGGTTAGTCAGTTACCAAAATCTGCCCACTCTATCTCCTAAAGGATTCCAGTTTATAGACCCTGTGGATTTTCAACCCCATAATAATAAGAATCTTACTGTTTATCTGTTTGAATTACTGTAGCCCCAGCACCTAGCATAGCACCCACACAAGATGATACACAATACATATTTGTTGACTAAAGTTATATATTACTAGACCTCAAGATAATTCTTTTAGTTGCTAGTCTTTTATGTTAGGCATAGCCACATAAGAGGATATTTTTAGAGATCCTTTGCCAATCACTGACCTCTGACCTAACATTTTTTTTATTCTATGTTCTCTTCCTGACCCCACCAACCGCCTACCAATACACACACACACATATCTAACTTTAATAAAATTTCAAACTGATAACCATTATGAAAATATTAGTTTCAAAACAAAAAAAAGGCGATTGCCCTTTTTTTCCATCTTCTAGGCTTTCCTCAAAATAAAATGGAAAATTGGCAAGCATTAGGTCAATGTGATTACATGTACATGGGTCAAAGCAAACAGTTCAGGCCAAATACTTTATTCAATAATTTAATTTCATCCATCTACTTAATTAACAAAATTGACCATATTGTCAAATTTTAATTTACCTAAGCCACGCTGATACATCTATAATCAAAAGTAGCACTTTGGAGCAGAATAGTTCCTTATACATATTTATATGGAGCTGACTACTTAAAAATAGTTTTCAATAAAATTTCATATAATGTAACTGATGTATAATGACTAAGAAAAATATGAAAACACAATCCAATTGACTGTTATGATTTCCTATTTTGGAGAAAAAAACTGCTACAGAGTATATTGGAAACATCAAAGAAAGACACATAGGCTCATAAGCAATTGGGGGAGGTAGAGACAAATATAAATTAATAGAGGAGACAGATTATAATCAATGGCAAATTGGAAACACAGAAGCTCTGATTTCTAAGCTTCCCTTGTCTTCCTCCGGTGCTCTCATCTCGCCTTACCCACTTAGGTTCCATGGTGCATCACCATAACCACCCCTCCCTACCTTAGCCCTCTCACCTTGACTTACCAGCTAAAACTTGCTCCCCACCTGTGCCCATGCAGCCAAACATAACTGGAGAAAAACATGCCAATCCCCTGACACACTCCCCTTAAAATCCGTGACTTGCTAACCTCAAGGAGGCAGTTAGTGATGGAGCGCAATCTTAGTATATTCCTCGGAGATTATTTTATACTTCCCTTCTTCTCAAAACTCTCCCCTACCCTTACTCTCAGCTGATGGCTTTACTTCTGATGTCGCTGAGAAAAAAGAAAGTATCAGAAGAGGACTGCACATCACACCACCATCATCTTCCAACCACCTGCATGTGTGCCCAGCCAGGGTGTCTTCCTTCCTGTTACTTTTGTTGAAAAGTCCAAACTTCGACAGAAAGCCGCCTCCACCCATATCCCAGACCCTTTCTCATACTACCTGTTCAAGAGTATTGCCATAGCAAGTTTTCCTCATGAGTAGTCTTTGCTTCCTTGCCAGCTCATGGAGAATTCAAAAAGGTTTTAAAATATGATATCCAGCATTTTTCATTGTTCCTGCAGAAGGTCAAATGGAGTACCTGGTTCACCATGTTGCAGATATTTGAATGGTTAATTCTCGTCATCATCTTACTTGATATATGAGCAACATTGACTATAATGGATCTCTCTCTCCTTCTTTCTTTCATGTGGCTTCAGGAATCATGTTTTCTGGGTCCTCCTTCCTCTCAGAGATTCCTCCTCAAATCCGTGTTCTGTAAACACTGGCTCATCCTCACACCACTCCTCCTTCCCCATCTACCATGATTCCCCAGCTGTGAATTCAACTGATTACTTAAAACTTCCAAATTTAAGTCTCCAACCCCCACCCTGTCCCCTGAACTCCAGACTCAGAGATCCAACTCTACTCACTATCTCCACTTACACGTATCTAAAAAGTTTCTCAAACTTAGCATGTCTGAAACCAGACTCTTGATCCCAGCTCCAGACGTCCTCCCACAAACTTCTCCAACCCAAGAAATAAGTCCATCTTTCCAGTTACTCAGGCTAAAAAACCTGGAGTTCGCCTTGTCTCCTGTCAACTCTACTTTCAATATATGTCCAGAATCTGAACTCTTTTCTACCACTTCCACCAAAACCTCCTGATTCAAGCAACCATTATTTTGTGGCTAGACCATTTCACTAGTAGCACATTTTAACTCTGGCCCCTGAAGTCTATTCCAACACAGTAGCTAGAGTGATCTTTATAAAATGTAAGTCAGATCATGTTACCCTTTTGTTCAAAATCCTCCCATGTCTTTCAATCCCCCTAGGAATTAAAGGCAAACCCCTCACTAAGACCTACAGAACCCTAAACAAGCTGAGCACTCACCGCCTCTCTGATGTCATACCCTACCACTCCCTCACTCACTCTGCTCCATCCAAAGTGGACTCCTTGATGTTTATCAACATGTCAAGCATGCCCTCACCTCAGGACCTTTGCACTTGCTGCTGCCTTTGCCTAGAATGTCTTCCCAGATACCTGCATAACTCTTTCCCTTACTTCTTTCAGTTCTCTGGGCAAATGTTACTGAAAATTTCCTTGATAATCCTACATAAAATAGCACCCCCTCCCCAAATACAGCACTTGCTTTCATCCTTCTCTGCTTTATTTTACTTACAGAACTTATCACCATCTTACACACTTTGTACTTACATTTTTGTGCTTACTTTGTGGCCATAAGCACCACACTATAAGGATAGGGATCTTGGCTGTTCTATGCACTTCTGTTCATCATAACCCAAAAATATGCCTGGGAGATAAATGGAAATCAATAAATAATTGTTGACTAAATGAATCATTGCATTTTGAAACAGAATAGTTATAAGAATAATAAGAGCTAACATACTGAGTGATTGCTCCCAGGCATGAGTGCTTTGCACGTATTGTCTGCCTCAACCATTGCAACAATCTTTGAGGTAGGTTCTTCTAATGTCCAATCGTACAGATGAAGAAATTAAGGCTTAGAGAGGTCAAGTAACTCACCCAAACTCCCAGAGCCGATACATCGTGGACTTGAGACTGACACTTAAGCCTGATTCACTCCACAGCCCATTGCTTTTCTAATTTGACTCCTCACATCTTAGAGCTGTGTTGCTGGGATGAACCTCGATAATGACCTTAGTGTGAATAAATACTAAATAAACGTCAACACTTAGTGTTAAAATCAAACTCCACACAGTAGGTAAAACACTAAATGATAACTTATCAGATTCAAAAAGCTAGTAGAGTGCTAGGCACCACATTTTCCAACAAAGATTTTAGACATTTGGTACAACTTCATTGCCTTGCTAAATGGAGGGATACCACAACTGTAACTTTGGAATTAGCGTATCTTCAGTTTAGCTCCAAAAAGCTACATGGTCTTTATTGATGCTAAGGTTCAAGTTGTTAAAATCTACTTGCCAAGACGCTACTGAACCCCATTCACCATCATCACAGGCACAAACCAGAAAAACCCATTAGATTAAATATCCCCTCTGAGGATACATAGCACAGTGAACTTCTTGCCCTCCTCTCTGGGACCCGTTCCCCAGAGTCCTGTCTTCCTTCATAGCCTCACAAACTCTCCTGAGAAAAGAAGGCAGCGGCCCCAAGATGTGCTTGGTTCAACACCTCCTCTCTTCTGGCCTTGTCTTCCTGACCCAGATGCCTGCTGCTCCTCTGACTCTGAATCCAGCCCTACTATCACCAATACTGTTAACCCCGTGTTCTACTAGCTCCTAATGCTTACCTGACGTGGGTTCTCTATTCAAGCCTAAATACATTTAAATCCTATTTTCAAAGTGTGCAGAATCAGCATTTATACAGCCAGATGGGCTTAAGGAATAAGAAAGAGGAATAGGCGTGTGACAGCCTGCCTCCAGGAGGGCTCCAGTGATTCTTGCCTCTAGGTGTGCAAGTTCTTTTATGGCTGCCTCCCATACTGAATAGGGAAGACCTATGTGGCTGAGGCGAAGGGCTGAGGGGTTTGCCTTGCACTTTTAGATCATCTGCTCTGCAGGAAGCCAGCGATCATGTCATGAGGACAGTAAAGCAGCCCTATGGAGAAGTCTGGGTAGGAAGGAACAGAGGCCTCCTACCAACAGCCGGCACTAACTTGCTGTCCGTGTGTATGAGCCTCTTGAAGAGGATTCTCCAGCCCCAGGGAGCCTTCTGATGACTGCACCCTCAGCCAACATCTGACCTGCAACCTCACGAAAGGCCCTAAGCCAGAACTACCCAGCTAAGACTCTCCTGAATTCCTGACCCACAGAAACTGTGACATGATGTGCATTCTTATTTGAAGCCATCGAGTTTTAGGGTAATTTGTTATGCAGCAAAAGATAATTAAAACAACATGCATACAAAATCCACCTGTAAGGAAAGTAAACCTAAAAAGTCATGACCTCTACAACAAGGAAAGTTGTGTATAAATTCAACCCAGCAATCAAAATGTATGTGGTACACAGGACAGGAAAATAAGGATTTGTCTTTTTACAAAGTTTAGAGTTTTGAATATGGGTTTTAAAAAAAAAAGCTATTATCTGACTTTTTCTGACCTTCAATAAATCCCTAAATGTTAGCATTTCAATAAATTTGTGTAATAGCACAAATAGCATAAAATATAGAAAATAAAGCTTTAAAAACTTTGAACTTTAAACTCTGAACTTTGAGAAACATTAAGAAACATAATTTCCGGCTATTAATGCAATAACCCTGATTTAAAATATAATAATAACCAACTGAACATAGATTGTCTAGGATAGAAGCAGAAGATTAAAGTGCAGTACAAAATAGTAAAGACAATGCCAGGCCATGACTATGAAGAAAATTTCAAGATTAGGACCAACACAAAAACATTTGCCTTAAGGTTGAAAGCCTGGCATTAATATCAGAATGGCATTGTAATTAGATCTGTATTCTTACTGTACTTTCTTATATAAATATGCTTGCTGTAGGTAACTAATTAGAAATCTAACATAAGTCATTTCGTATATGTTGTCAGTCATTATCAACTAACCCTTCTGTTGCCTGAGTTAGAAGATCAATATTCCTCGGACTGATGTCAAAAAGAGCAACCTGAATCAGGTGAACTCTAATTGCCACCTGCAGACAACATAAGATATTCAAATAAACAGATGAAATGATATGCACCCAACTTACAGAGGCAGCTAATATTGCCAATATTTACTCTGGTCTCGATATATATTACACATTACAATAAAGAAGTGTTATAAATCTGAAACTGAAGAGAGAAGACCTGAAATAACACTTGCCTTCTGTCTTGAAGCTCTGGAAAACATTTAGGAAATAAAAGTTAAATAATTTCAACGGCCTTCTGCCATCAAATAAAGCATGTGGCATTCATCTCTTCATGAGGGATGCAGAACTCACTTTGTCAGAGATGTATCACTTTGATGCTTTCCTAGAAATTAAGCTGGAAACTCCTAGAATCCCAGAACTGTGTCTATATTAGCTCTGTGTCTGGTCCCAAGTTCTGCATCCTGTGTTTGGCCAATAAACAACTGTTGAGTGACAGATTAGACAAATACTCATCTTCCAATCCATGCACCAACACGCTTTGTCTGCTTATCTTCTATCAGGCAATGTATTAGGCACTAAGGATACAAAGTAGTTCAAGGAACAATACCAGCTGTGAAGGAGCTCACAGTGCAGCAGGGGACCCAGGCATGGACACAGACAACTGCAGGACAGAGAAAACATGTCATAACCGAGGGAAGACAAATGATGGAGGGAAAGATAGAAGAATTCTAAATTCTAGAAAGAAGTCAGAGATAAACAGGCTGAACAGAGCACTGCATAAAAGGACATGACAAAAACAATGACCTTTGGGCTTGACCTTTAAGTAGAAGGTCTCCTGATGGACAGTCAGCTTTTGACAAGGCAAGAGTGGACACTAGGCCACAAACCTGAAGCTTCCATGAAATATGACCATATGCCAGAAATACTGCTAAAAGAGTAATCATCAAATAAACCTGTCTCTAAGGGCCCACAAGACCAAAAGAATCAAGAAAGAAATTAGCATATCTTCTGCCAAGGTGTTCAGGCTTTTTCACCTTTTGAATAATGAAATTTGGGGCTCATGGCATACTTACTTTGAACTATCCATAATTAATCTAGTTCACAGGCCAGAGTCATTTTTGTATTCTAACTGTGGTATACAGAATAATGCCTCCTCCCAAAGCTGTCCACATCCTAACCCCCAGAGCCTATGCAGATGTTATCATACATTTCAAAAAGGACCTTGCAGATGTGGTCAAGGTGAAGGATCTCGAGGTGGGGAGAAGAGCCCGGATGATCCAGGTGGGCCCAATCTAATTACATTAAGAACAGAGAATATTTCCTGGCTGTGGTCAGAGAAATGGCAACATGGGATGGATTTTGTACCCTGTTGCTGGTTCTGAGATATAGGGGCTGCATGCAAGGCCTCTAGATACCAAGAGAGACCCTCGAACTCCAAGAAGCAAAGTCCACCCAAAACACCTGCACAAGCCACCATGCCTACTAAGCCATTTGACAACCCCACCTACAAGAATCTCCAGCATCATGACTGACAGCCAGCAAGGAAATGGCGACCTGGATTCTACCACAGGGAACTCAATTCTGCCAATATCTGAATGAGCCTCCAAAAAGGTGCTCAGCCTGCTGACACCTTGATTTTAGCCAGATGAGACCCATATGGGACTTCCAACCTATTGAATTTTAAGATAATAAACTTATGTTGTTTCATATATGTCTAAGTGTGTGGTACTATGCTACACAAGTAATAGAAAACTAATACACCAACACGTTCCATTTTTAACTTAAAGATAAGAGTTACAGATACAGGATTATCACTTGATCCTATAAAAATAAATACTGTTCGAGATCCAGAAATGTTGTTACAGTGATACCACTTATTTTTACGAAGCAGTTCTTCTAAAAGGGAAGAAAGAGTAGATAATAATAAGAACTACCATTTATGATGTACTAGTGATTGCAGTAAGTGCTTTGCAGAGCAGTAGTAATCCTCATATCTTTGAGCACACGCAGACGTGCGTTAGTAGGTGATAGGCATTGTCCCAAGCACTTTAAGCATATTGGTTCATTTAATCTTCACAACAATCTTACGAGGTAACTTCTCTTATCATCCCCATTTTACAGATAAGGGGTTGAGGCCCAAAGAAGGTGACTAATGTGCTAAGGTCACACAGACAGTAGTCAGTTAAGCTTCATGGCAGCCCTCTAACAGAATGAGCATCTATCAGGAGCACTGTGTGCTCAGGAGCTGGGCCGGGCACTTCTCATTCATTTGCACATGACTGCCCCAGTAGCACCCTGTTTTGCAGATGAGGAGCCTGAGACTCACAAAGGCTCAATAACTCGCTCAGTGGCTCACAATGAACAAACAGCTAAGGTTGGAACTGACCCCAGAACAGACCCTCAAAACCATGCAGTGTGTTCTAGAGAAGCCCAGTAAGGCTGAGCCGGCAGCAGAAATGTATGGCTACTTGAGGATGTCCTTTTCTGAACAATCTTCAGAGGAGTACTATAGTTAAAAGCTTTCCAAACACTTGAACCAAGCCAGATCTCTCCCAAAGGACATTTGAGATCCTCTCCATTGTTGGCACAGGACGGGCTTCACATACGCCAAGTCGACAATTGGGAATATTTGTATTTAACAACAACAAAAAGCTTCCGTCACCTTCCCACTTTTCATTCAATCCTGATTACAAAATGGATTCAACAAACATTTATTGGGTACCTACTATGTGCAAATCAATGTGATGAGCATTAAGGAACATCCTAACAGGTACAATGTATCTGAGTGTATTGATTTCTACCTTATAACTTTAAAGAGAAGTTAAAAGAGCTCAGTAAGCTGTTGCGTAACAGCCACAGCCCTAAAGAAACTTATAAGACATATCAGGGGAAATTCAAGCAACTTCTCATAATATTCTAGAAAAAGTCAGTCCAATTACATTGGAAAAAGAAGTGGACTAAAAGTCAGTAGACCCAGGTTCTACCCAAGTGACCTTAAACAGGTCATTTCACTTGTCCACCTCCATGTCCTCATTTGTTAAGTAAACAGACTGGTCTACAAAACATCAAATATCTTCCTAGTTGGTTTTTTTTTTTTTTGAGGAAGATTAGCCCTGAGCTGACTACTGCCAATCCCCCTCTTTTTGCTGAGGAAGACTGGCCCTGAGCTAACATCCATGCCCATCTTCCTCTACTTTATACATGGGATGCCTACCACAGCATGGCTTTTGCCAAGTGGTTCCATGTCCACACCCGGGATCCGAACCAGTGAACCCCAGGCTGCAGAAGCGGAAGGTGCAAGCTTAACCACTGCGCCACCAGGCTGGGCCCAATATCTTCCTACTTCTGATTTCTGTCCTTGCACAAGAAGAACGTCTAGATTCAGGCAATAATCTGGAGAGTGGGGACTGGAGTGGGGCCAGGTATCTGAAGTGGTACCAGGGGCAGATGATGGTAAATATCCAAACCCAGGAGCCACTCATATATGAACTAGGAGGATTTCTTATACATTAAAAAAAAAAAAAAAAAAGGACCCTGGAAAAAGAGCACTCCAAAGTATCAGCAAAAATGTAGAGAATTTTCTAAGACCTGAATAAAAATGGGACACCAGAAATAGTAACCTTGCTAAGTAAGTAATCGCAGATGTACTTGACACTTGGCTAATGGGATTTAAAGAAAAGTAAACATGCACCCACACAAATGCGTACATGCATAACACACACACATCCCCTCACACAGAAATGAGTGAGTGCTCTTTCAAGTGGAGCAATGAGCTGATCCAAGCATCAACATGAACTATTACACAAGCCTGCTGCACTGCACCAAACTCACTGAACACACAGTGCACCTGGAAACACTACCATGTTTTCCTCCAAGCACAAAGGAGGTCCTGGAACTCTTCCAAACCCTGATGCTTTCATCAGCTAGGTAAAGGCGTTCATTTAACCAGTTGAAACGACAGGACTATCAGCCTGTACTCAGCTGCCCAGGAAAGGCAGTTTCATAGCCCACTCTGCAGTACCAGAGAGGAAAGGGGATTCTGCCTGGATCCTGCCAGGAAAGAATCAAAGAGATGGAGAAAGTTGCATGTTAGTGCCCACAAGTGATTTCTCTTGCACAAAAGAATCATGAAGTTTGGGCACAAAGCATAGAATCATGAGAAAGGAAATTCAATAGTAAACTGCAGAAAAAGGGAGAGCACTGAAATGTTCATTTAGTAAACAGAATGTTATAACTAGTGCTGTCTACATAAAAACACTATGAAATCTGGCCATTTGTGACAATGTGGATGGACCTGGAGGGTATTGAGCTAAATAAGCAAAATAAATCAGAGGGAGAAAGTCAAATACCATATGATCTCACTCACAAGTAGAAGACACAAACAATGACAAACAAACACATAGAGACAGAGATTAGATGGGCAGTGACCAGAGGGGAAGACGGGAGGCAGGAGGGCGAAAGGGGTGATTAGGCACCTGTGTGTGGTGATAGATTGTAACTAGTCTTTGGGTGGTGAACATGATGTAGTCTACACAGAAATCGAAATATAATGATGTACACCTGAAATTTACATACTGCTAGAAACTAACGTTACCTCAATAAAAAAATAAATAAACAAATCACTAGCACTGTCCAGAGGGCCGGCCCGTGGCCGAGTGGTTAAAGCTCCACTTGCTGCGCTGCAGCGGCCCCGCTTTGTGGGTTCGGATCCGGGGTGTGGACCTACTCCACTCCTCAGCCGTCCTGTGGAGGCATCCCACCTACAAAGTCGAGGAAGACTGGTGCAGATGTTAGTTCAGGGCTAATCTTCCTCAAGCAAAAACAAAAACAAAAAACAGAAAAGGAGTGCTGTCTAGTGCAACATTATAAGGCATGCTGCAACTGCATATTCATCCATTAAAGGGATTATGCTAATGAAAATTCTACAAAATTAAATAATAACAATCTTCTCAGAGCACATATCTCGGTTCACTGCCCGCTCTACTCCTTATATGATGTCAGGTCCTCTCTAAATCTTCATCATGCATTTGGTTTAGTCTTTGAATCTCAGTTACTCTTGAACCAGTTAAATTTGAATCTATCATTCAATGGAAATCATTGATAAGGTCTCCATGACCTTTAATTCTTCACCCACACATGGCTATCTCTGATAAAATATACAAGTCCTCACGGCTCACAGCATCTCTGTGTGATCCTGACTTGTCACTACACCAATTTAGGACTCCTTTCTTATCCTATAAAATGAGAAGTTCGCTTCCTTTCAGCTCTATGATTCCAGCATCAGTTTACCTTTAATTGGCATGGCTTTGAATTGGGAAAACCTTGGAAGCGCTTTAACTCTACCAAGTCCAGAAGACAAAAGGAAGGGCAAACGGAAGCGGAGCATAGTGTTATTCTTGCTCGATTTGGTCTTGGTTAAAGTGAAACACACGCACACATCAATCCTTCCCCCTTCCTCACTGAGAGTCTTTTTTTCGTTTCTATTCTTTATCTGGATTATTAACTATTTAAAGTGAGGAATCCTAATGGACAGAATCTTAGAATATGAAAAACAGAAGTGACCTTGAGAGGCACAAGGAATGAATGGAGCTGATAAATATTAAAACAGAAGAGAATTTCCTTATTAAAATTAGAATGGAGTCTTTTCTCTTTAAGTACGAGCTGCCCTTCCATAAGTATCTTTGTTGCTTCTGTCCTCAGAGCTTGTGCGCACAAGGGACAGAAAAGTGTCTTTCCGGGCCAGGAACTGGAGGAAGGTAAGGAATAAAACCTCCTTTCTTTCTCTGTTGTTTTTTTTTAAACTGCCAGAAAACGCCCCCTTCCTCTCTCTGCAGAAAACACACCCTTCCTCTCTCTCTGAGGTAACAAGCCCTAAGGTTTGGGGGAAGGAAGCTTGGCCTCCACTGGCCTGAGGTTCTCTTAGGAGTTAACCAATCATTTGGAGCCAGATGCCAGACCAGATTGTTCCCCCTTGGGGGTGGGAAATGACTGTCAGGGTCTCATCTTCAGGAGCTGAGAATTGCATCCAGGGCATGACCTAATTCAAGCCTGTGTCCTTCTACTATGCCAGCATTACATCTCTTGATATTACCAGCTGTGTCCCATATGGCCCACTTCCGTTCATTTACACATACGTGCACACACACGTACAATTCGGAAAGGATTTGATCAGCCGTTTAAACAGGCTAGCTGCTCTAACTACATCTTCATTCAGCGCCCTTCCATTCATCACGTTCAGCGTGGTCCCAGAGAAGAGGCCATCTCTTAAGGGTGTGAGGAGACATGCATTTGAAAATGCATTCCTTAGGGAGAACTGAGATGTTCTCTTCTAAGAAGGTCATGAACAGATCACATTGCTTTAGGAGTTTCTCTTGCCCTGGTTTCTGGGCCCTGGAGAGTTGAGCTTTATGATCTACTAGGTACAGTTATCTGATTAGTGCTGAAGAAAACATCTTTTCTGTGCGAGCTCTTTAAAGGAAAACTAAGTTTTGTCAATGATTCTCCCCAGAAAAGAACAGTGTCTTTAATTTGAGCTACAATGCCCCTGCTGGCAAGCATCCATACTTTCCCACAGCTGAATCTGGCCAATTTAAAAGTCACCTCATGAATTTGGGACAGGTTGGAGGTATGGAAAAACACTACCATTATAGTTCAGAAGTGCTGTCATACTACCGCTAACCAAAAATAAAGCTGTAGGCAGGAGAGTGGAGGGGAAAGGAAGGCAGAAGAGATTAAGGGATAGGCAAAGCAAGTTACAAAAGAAGCAGTGTATAACACAGAGTATTTCCAATGAACAAAGCTCTGAGCTATTCTCAAGCACAACTACAAGCTCTCTTCTCAAGCATCTGTGATCAAAGACGAGAGCAGAACAAGTTATCCCCTTCTCCTCCTATTTCTTAGAAATACAGCGGCAGGCCTGGTGGTGCAGTGGTTAAGTTCGCATGTTCCGCTTCTCGGCGGCCCGGGGTTCGCCAGTTCGGATCCCAGGTGCAGATACAGCACTGCTTAGCACGCCATGCTGTGGTAGGCATCCCACATAGAAAGGCAAGGAAGATGGGCACAGATGTTAACTCAGGGCCAGGCTTCCTCAGCAGAAAGAGGAGGACTGGCAGTAGTTAGCTCAGGGCTAATTTTCCTCAAAAAAAAAAAAAGAAATACAGAAGATACAGTGCAATGTTTACCAAATAAAACAGAGGAATCAGTAGAAAACTAACTGATGTGCTAAATAGTTTCTTTCATTATTGAGGTGAACCAACAGAAACAGATATTTGAATATTATTAGGGTCTCATATTTTCCAATATTTGTTTAACCTACTCACATAAGGCAGCTTTCACCAAAAAAGGGAGTGGTGAGATTTTCACTCCTATGTTCCAAAGTATTAACTACATTTTACTTTCTCATATTTACTTTTACAATTAATTTACTAATACAATTAATAATATTTCAATTTAGGGACCACGTGACCTGAGCTTTAGCTCAGCTATGCTGCTGAGGGCGTCTGGCTTTTCATAAGTTCTCTGCTCTGAGTTTCAGTTCCCCATCTGCTAAATAAAGGACTCCATTCTCTGTGAGGTGGCCTATGATTTACAGAACCATTATTGTTCTCTCTTCAGTCCTCCCTGTGTTTTCCTTGTATTACACAATGAACGAGGTACAAGACCTAGACAAAAAAGGTAAACCCAGCTCGTTCATTTAAATAAAAGCGAAGAAAAGAATATCTTAAGAGCCAGCCCTGATGGCCTAGTAATTAAAGTTCTGCACGCTCTGCTTCGGTGGCCTGGGTTCAGCTCCCAGGTGCAGAACCACACCACTCATCTATCAATAGCCATGTTGTGGCAGCACCTCACATAGAAGCAGCAGAAGAATTTACAACTATACACAACCATGGACTGGGGCTTTGCAGGGAAAAAGGAAGAAAAAAGGAGGAAGATTGGCAACAGATGTTAGCTTAGAGCTCACCCTCCCCTGCAAAAAGAAATTAAATTAAAATATCTTAAGTGGGTAAGAACTTTATAATAGCAGCCTACATCTGGGCACTATTAATATTTTGTATTCAAAGAGGCTTCAATGACTAATCTCATTGAACAAACTCTGGAGGCTAATAGTCATCACTGTTCTACCAACGGAGAAATTCATTGTGTATCCAAGGTCACCGAAAAAATGTTATTTAAAAGAATAAGTAGGACTGAAATTTGGGCCAATGGTTTGAAATGTCTGTATATTCTATAACAAATTAAATCCACCAGACACTGTATTTCCCACAGACACTTATTGCTAGCATTATGTCACCTCACTATTAATCCCAGAACTGTTAGGTATTCCGACTACCTCTTGGACAGCTTAAAGTGATAAAGATACCTAGAGCAAGCCCTAGAAAAATCTAACAGTGGTTATTTATACTCGAAGGAGTTTATTTTCCTTTTCAGGGCACAGGTTGAAAGCTGCCTACAGCAGGAGGCTATTGCTGATTATTTTTGGTATCAACAATGTCCCCAGAAACATACAGAGAATAAAGAATCTAGCCCTTACATCAAAGCACCAGTTCTGGTCTCTGCCCATAGCTCCCCTGGGCTGTGTGAAAAGAAGGTAGAAGGGCACGTATGACAGCGCGCAGACCAGCCTGTCTCTTCCTGGGCCACAGCCACAGAAGAAAATTTCAATTTAGTTCAAAGATAATGGAGCACCTTCAAAACATTGATAGCTTTATGGTTCTTCAAGGAGAAAGGAAGTACCAAGCAAGGCTCTATAGCAAAGGTCTCAAAGATCTAGCGAACACTAAGTTCAACAACATGTTAAACCTCTGCTGTGAAGACAGCACTGTCCCTGGAAGGTATGCTTCAACATCAAACACAGCCCCGAACCTGAAAGAACCCAGCAGCAGAGGAGGCCAGCGTGTAAACAGTCAAATTAGAAGTATGGGTTTACTCTCCTTATAAATCACAACAGAAACAAACTCAGAAACTGTCTGAGACCTAGAAGGCAATATTTGAGCTTAATCTTGAATGACGAGTGGGAGTTTATCATCAGAGTTGGGAGAAGGGCAGTCCACTCCCAGGGAAAGGCACACAAGAGTGAATGCTGGCATTCCAGAAGGAGGCTAGATTTTACAGGAAATGGTGAGTTTCCTGTGGGAACTGTAGTTAGTGGTCAAAACAAGAAATTCTTTGGGAGTTCCCTCAGAAATGCACCAGTTACATTTAAGGCAGAGGAGGATTCAAAATACTTAGAATTGTTAGTTTTAATCGATTTTTAAATTAATAATATAATATAATGACATTTAAAATGTCTATTTCCATCTCCAAAGAAAAGAATCGTATTTTTCTTTTAATTAAAGGAGATATTCACCAAAACCTTTCGGATGAAATTCTATGGAAAACTGTCCATAGTCATCAATCCTTAGGATTTCTTCAACATTACAAATGGAAGAGTAACAATATAGCCTGAACATGTCCCAAATCCCTTCACAAAATAATGCATGGCTGTTCAAGACAGAGAAATAAAATAAGTCTTAAAAGACGATAATTAAACAACAACGATTTATTGGATACCAGATCTTTTCTTTGAAACCACCAAACCTGGTTTCCATCATCACTCAGGCAGGAAATACAGCAATTGCATAACAGCTCTGCCAGACTGAGGCAGAAAGACAAAAGCGACATCCAAATACCAACGTGTTCAATCCATTTAAGAAAACGTTCCAAGTGCCACGCAAGATACCATCATGAAGCATTACATACCGAAGAGAAATGGCTCATTTTCTGAGAGGTCAGTTGGGAAAAGAGAAAGTAAAATATCTTTCTGCTGCTTGTACAATAGAAAATCTATCTTGAGCCGAAGTCAATTAGCAACATTATGGTTTCCCTCACATGGTGACCCTACAAAGTGAGGTTCTCAATCAAGTTACCAACATCTCCACGTGTGTATCATCTTGTTTTACTCAAATGAAAAGATTTTTCAAAACCTCTACTACATGCAAAATCAAGCAGCACATGTTCTGTACTGTCCACTTAGTTCCTTCTGAGTATGTCCTCAATCATGCCAGATCCATTCCCTGAAGTGAGAGGGCCATTTCCATACATCTTCACAGCACAGGTCATCTCAACCAACCAAACATATCTTCAATGTCTACATTTTCCAGATACTGTACTAGGTACAAGGATCCAACAATTAACAAGAAACCATTCCTGCCCTGAGAGAATCGGCAGCCTCATTTTATCATCATAGTAACTCACAAAGCAATTATTCATAGCAAGCACTCAAGAAATACTTGGTGAATAAATGGGTGGATGGACAGGCAAGGAAACAAATGCCAACCACTATTTCAAAAATGTTTACAAGAACAGAGTTATTTTTATTCTAAAAGTTCATTTTTGCTGTCAGAAAAAAATTGTCTCCTGGGTATTAACTCTTAGAGATTTCCCACTAGGCTCTGAAACCAAGTGCTTGGTCATGCCTGCCCCAACAGTTTGACGCTTGTGGACATAGGAATAAGGACAATGTTTTGTTGACCTCGTTTCTACTAGCTTTAGCTAGAAAAGTATTCGTATGTATAATATATGTATATATTATATAACATAATATCTAAACAATACACATATATGTATACATATACAAACATGTATACACATATATACAAATGGCACACACATGTGCCTTCTCTAGTAAATAGGTAAAAAAAATCAGTGGTAAAGAGAAAAGACTATAAGATCTGCTATTCCCCCTTTTTGCAAATTTTCTGGATCTTTTCAAAAAGAACAAAGATTGCTCTAAAAGTCAGTCACATTTACATGGACAATGGAGACTGCTTCCAACGTGCCTCCCAGCCTGCATCCTGACTGAACAGAGAAGACCAGAGCGATCCTCTGAAGTCCCACCTCAAGTTCAAGAACTATCACTTCCGTGAACCCTCTCCTGTAAGCACAACCTGTAACATTTCACTGTCTTCTTGCAAGTCTGTTTCACTTGACTAAGCTCCCTGAGGGCTGGCACTAAGAGCCATTCACCTTTAAATGCCTGGGACTCGGCACAGACCAGGTCAGACCCTACCAGGGCAGCAAAAAAGACCCCCTGGCATGCATTAGTTTATTAAGTCAAAATAAATTTAAAATGCATTTTCTTTTGAGATAGTTTGTAATCCCTCTTGAAATAGTTGAGGATCCCATAGCATATCGCGAAACCAGAGTTGGAAATTTCTGTCCTAAATACCACACCTCTAAAATACATTAGCTTGGATCCTGTGTACCTTAGGGAAAACCCCAGGCCTGAAATTAACTAGGTAAGACCTCAAATACAGCAAGGCAGTAAGCCTAACACAGATTTATTAAAACCTTAATTCCCTCTTCTTACCTTTCTAGCAAATTACTCCCTTTCACAACATCCCAGGATATTAAAAAAACAAAAAAAACCCCTGTTGTATATTACATTAAACTCTTTCATGAATATACCAGCACCATGAAAGAGCAGAAACTAGGACATAACTACTTGGATGCATAGTAAGTACAATCCCATAGCAACATTATTCAGGAAAGAATAAAACATTTGGCCAGTGCAAGCTAATTAAGGGGAAATACGCCATGCCAGGACGCAAGGCTCTAAACTAGAAGAATCCTTGGAGTCTCATATTAAACCCAGGGCATTGCAATTGGCAGAAGGGTAAGCTTTGTGCCTGGAGAAAAATTTAACCAGAAATTTACCAGAAATTGGCAGAATGGTAAGCTTTGTGCCTGGAGAAAAATTTAACTTTCTTAAATCCTAAACTGCTGACCCTTCGGCCACAGTACTAAACCAAGTTTTCATGACATGCTATTATGGACAATCAGTTGTGGGGTATGTAGAAAGCAATGCTATCAATGATAGTTAAAATATTAAAGTTTGCAAATAATGCATTTTTAATAAATTAAGACAGATTCAAAATTAGATCTCCAACATCATTACTGTCACTTGCATTCCAATAGATTTTCTTGAGTGCAAGAGAGAAGAGAAACTTCCACAAGCACATCAAGTAGTGAAGATTTGAAAGAGAATGCCATGCATCAGGCAAGTTCGCTAGGAAATTAAACATATTAAAACACAGAGAAGCACGGGAAAAATTTAACAAAATACGTTTAAAGATTGCTGAAGTAGCTCTCTTGGACTGTCAGAGTGTGTGTGTGTAAAACATTACAAATGTTGACACCTGTTTTTTGGCCATGATATTATAGAACTTGATTTTTTGTTCAAATATCTCGAGCAGAACTCTTTAAGAATCACAATTTTTTAAAATTTTAATTACTTTTTTTCTAAGGCTGATCATATAACCTCTGAGACATCTGAAAGATTATAGTAAAAATAACGTAACCCTCTCTCAGAGTAATCATTATGATCATCAATGTTATACACTGACATCTTTCCAATGACTGACATGTGGAAGGCAGCTCACCTGCACGAACCAGGTCCACAGCATTATACTTCTTTAGGTCATATGGCTGCTTTTCACTGTTTTCGTGGGTCATTCCACATTCATTAATTCAATTCATGCCATGATTTACCCTTTTAGACAGTGGTATAGAGATGACACCTCACTGATGTCAGTATGCCTGCCTCTAGTAGGGGTGTATTTTTCCTCTATACGAATGAATTTCTTTTATTTCTATAGCTTTGCAGTGTGCTGGTTTCTAAACCTCCTTTGTTTCTTCTACATACTTTCCAAAATGTGGGACCAAACTGTCAACGTGCTTGGGAGGCTTGCACAAGCACATGAAGTATGAGAGTTACAGATGTCTCCCCTCCCAGGAAGGATCTGCCTGCACTGGGGATGGAGCATCCCACTCCAGCGACCTCCACTGAATGCTACGACTTGCCTGACTGGCCCCCCACCCAGCGCCTGATTTCTAGTCTCACTTTCACACTCTGCTTGGGTGGTAGCCAGGTTCTACATTCCAGTTTGACCAAGTGGAAACTCTTGCTTAGTTCCTACCAGGTCCTTCCAATAAATCGTCCTACTTACAACATCCTTCCTCAACTCAGATAAACTCTCCCCTGTCCCAATCTAGCCTCCTACAACAGTTGCAAGATGGCAAACCCCTGCAACATGAAAGCCTACGATGTGCCCATGCCTTCACTCTGGATCCTTGGAAATCAAAATTGACCCCAATAATACTTGATTTTTTATTTTTGGTTGCTTAGACTGGTGTTTCTCCATTATTTTACCATCATGCCTCACTAAAATTTGATAACAGTATTTGGCATTCTCAGTAAATGAAGGAGGCTGGAGGCTCCAACAACTCGGGGTCCCTCCCAGTCACCATGAGGGCTGAGAGGATGGACACCTTGGCACTTCTATAAGCCATTCAGGGCACAGAGGTGGGGAAGATTTAAACCACTGGAGGAGCCAGAATTCAGTTTGGACTCTATCCACACAGGGAGCTCTCTGGATGGTGTGTGAGCTGCCAGCAACAAAGAGTCCCGATCGTAAATCCTTAGAGTGTCCTACTCAACCCAAACTGGGTACCCAGTTGTGTTAGTTTGCTAGGGCTGCCGTAACAAAGTACTATAAACTGGGAGCCTTAACCAACAGGAATTTATCTTTTCACAGTTCTGGAGGCCAGAAGTCCCAGATCAAGGTGTCAGCAGGGTTGGTTCCTTCTGGGGCTTTTTAGGGAAAATCTGGTCCACGCCTCTCCCCAGCTTCTGGTGGTTTGCTGGCAATCCTTGGCATTCTTTGGCTTGTAAAGCATCACCCCAATCTCTGCCTTCATCTTCATATGGTGTTCTCCCTGTGTGCATCTCTGTGTCCAAATGTCCCCTCTGTATAAGGACACCAGTCATATTGGATCAAGGGCCCACCATGCTCCAGTGTGACCTCATCTTAGCTAATTACATCTGCAACAACCCTGCTTCCACATAAGGTCACATTCTGAGGTACTAGGTAGGGGTTTGGACATCAACATGTGAATTTTTTGGAGGGATATAATTTGATTCATAACACCAGGGATGATATTTACCACTACCTGTGGATTACCTGAGACAGGGCCTAGCACACAGGGGTGTGTGCCAAATAAATGAAGACATGTATGCTAAGTAAATGAAGACATGAATGCATAATCGTTGCTGAGTCCAAGAATTTACTCAGCAGGGATTACTCATCTGGTTTGGGGTGATGAAGTAGTATCTGGTTTGGGATGATGTAGTTTTTGTGATCACTACTAAACACTAAACACTACTGAAGAGAGAAGCTACTGCTGTGAAAAAGTTTCTCAGACTTTTTCCTGAAAAACTGAGGCAGCCTTTGCTGTCTGATCACAGCAGAAGGCTCTGAATCTGAAGTTAGAGTGCTATAAATAGCAGCTAATCTTATCCTTCAAAATGTCATATGTACTTATAAAAAAGATGTTAGTGTCAGATAAGAGTCTCTGAGTAATTCGATTTATAGGAAACGGAGACCAGAGAGAACTAACTATATTATAATTAATTATATATGCAAATGGTAGGCTAAATTTAGATGCACAATTACATGTCTAATCATAGCTGGTGAAGGTTGGAAATCACATGTTGGGACTGAAGAGCATGCCTCCTGCTCTGCTCAGGTGCTCAGACGTCAGCAGTCACCTCTCTCAAGACCACTCCTGCTCTGAATGCTAATAAGAAAACCTAGGAGTATGGTCCTGGAAATGCCGAGCGTCCCCCTTAGGAGCCTTGGTGATGTCACTCAGTCTTCCTGGGATTCACTCTCCCCAGCACACAGTGCAGATATTACACTGCCTGGCAGTTCTGTGGTGAGGACTGGCTGTGACTGCAGCTATCCTGCAGTGAGGGGAGAGAATTACTTAGTTGTCACTGTGGCAAGCCAAACAGCCATGATTGCGTACAACAGCTACTTAAATGCAAGCAATGTCAGGAAAATCTTTCTAGATCTATGGGAGCTTTCCATGCACTCAAGTCAAATGACAGCTTGCCTGTATCCTCCCATCAACTCTGAAACTATTAGCTCCATAGGCTTATGCTGATTGTCACTGTGCATTTTTGGGAGGACACTAGCTAAGGATAATGATTTAGATATAGACATTGATACATATGTGCTAAGTACTCTGTGTGTGTGTGTGCACAGAGAGAGACTGACAAAAACTGCTATGCTGATACCCCAAATTGCCATTGAGCTATAGCTTCCAAGTTTATGACGCATATGGTTGGTGTTTTCTCTGAGAACACCTACCAAAGTCTATCTGTGGACAGTTTAACTGTACGGTTCCATATTCAAAAGGTATGTATGTGCCTCTGCATGTGTGTGTGTGTGGGTGTGTGTCCTCTCAAAGCAGCTGGAGGGTACTGCAAAGAATAATAATTTGGAGTTAATCGGAAGTCCTACGTTTGAGTTCCAGTCCTACCACCAATGAAAAATGAAAGAATGATGTCTACTACCCAACCTGTGAGCATGAAATAAAAGAGATCATGTGAAAGCATCTTATAAACCTGAAAAAATAAAATGAGGGGCTCACCCCGTGG
The DNA here is from genome assembly GCF_041296235.1 of Equus asinus. NCBI lineage: Eukaryota > Metazoa > Chordata > Mammalia > Perissodactyla > Equidae > Equus > Equus asinus. Next base: position 74,921,909 of record NC_091800.1, read on the forward strand.
CTGAGTGGTTAAAGTTCCACATGCTCTGCTTCGTTGGCCCAGGTTCGCCGGTTTGCATCCCAGGTGTAGACCTACCCCACTCATCAGCCATGCTGTGGAGGCATCCCACAAACCATGTGGACGAAGCCTGGCACAGATGTTAGCTCAGGGCTAATATTCCTCAAGCAAAAAAAATAAAAAAAAAGAGGAAGATTGCCAATGGATGTTAGCTCAGGGCAAATCTTCCTCACCAAAAAATAAATAAATAAATAAATAAAATGACATTTATGAGTCTCACAGGTCAGCAAGATAAGAATCATGTGGTGAAAGTTTCAGGCGACCTGTATTCATCCAAGTGGAGACATGACTGACCCTTCCTGACCCTGCAGACCCTTCTGGACACATCCCCTGCATGCATTCAGTTGGTGCTGCACTGGGATGGCCATATAATTTCATCCTGAGCTATGCTGTGTGGCTGGAGTTATCCTAGGGAAAGGGGTGACGAGGCCAAGTTTCTCTTTAATGTCTACACTTAGCCTTTTCACGTCCATTCGCTCCTTTTTGGAGACTCATTCCCTCACGCAGCCTGAGAGGAAAGGGATCAGGTTTGCTCGTTCACAATAAGAGGCTGGAGTCAAGGTGGTGCCCCTACTCAGAGCATGTGCTCTGTGAAAGGGGACCTGTGAGGACAAGCCTGGGAGCACAAAGGGAAACGCTGACAGCATCTATCAGCTCGCCTACATGCCCCACACCTACCTAACCACGTCCCTTTGAATGGGGCTGAAATCTGGAAAACAGCAACACAGGCTATGATGAAGCCATGGTGTACATTTATTATGAATCTCTTAGGGAGTGAGACCTCATTTCCTATTCCCTTTGCTCCTTCCACCAAATTCTTAGCCAACCTGACATAAAAGAGACTCCCCATGGAATCAGGATGGCTGACTTCAAATGGCCTTTATTGAATATGGGCTCAATTCGTAACCTGGATAGTTGGTACAGTTCAAACGTAGAGAAACTTTAGGCCATTCAAAAGTGTTAAGATTTCTTATTTCTGCTTGACACGCTGTGGAGGAAAGGGCACCAATCTGCAAGTCAGGAGGCCAGAGAGCAATCTGTCCTCCACTGCCACACAGGTGGATGACCTTGGAAGACCTCCTCATTGCTATGGATCGTATTTTGTCATCAATAAAACAACTGAATTGAAATCTATAGCTCTAATATTCCTCGACTCAGTGTTAAGAAGCAGATTTAAGTAGACTCCTGTTGACTGCTGCATATATCTGTGTATGTACACACACACATCTATATATATGTATATTTAGCTGGAGATTCAAGCTATACAGCCTGTTTTAATTTCCATAGTATAGATAAGTGAGACAGTATGGTATTTTGGTTACCTTGGAGTTATCATATATCAATTATCAATTTTCAAGGAATCATAACACAAAAAAATATTTAACAATACAACTACACAGAACATAAGTTTTTCATGAATTTGAAACGTAATACCTCCCAGGGTCATTATAAGCACACATTCATTTACTAGTAAGTGCTAGTTAATAGACATTTTTGATAAATTCTTGTTATTAGTGTTTTTTATACTCAATGTTTAAAAGTGTGTGTGTGCATATGAGATGATTATAGGTGCAGGTAACTGGATATTTGGGCTACTGCCAAAATGTGTTTACATTTCACTAGTTTTGATTGGGTTGCAATGTATTTTCTAAGTTTGGGCCAGGCATACCAAATACAACAAAATTAGATTCCACATCTTGTTCATAACTAGTAGCATTCTAGTCATTTGTGATTCTATAACTAATAAAAAGTCATGGTTCATCCTTATTAATTGGTTCATATTCATTTACACCTCCACTGCATCTCACATTTTAATTATCTTCAAACCCAAAGGTTCAAAGTGACCTTAAAATTTTTAGAAATGTTTTCAACCCAAACCTCACCAGGAACAGACCAAATTTCCTAAGGCAGACCCAGGTCAGAGTGCTCTGGCCCAGACACGGTTAGATTGAGCCCAGGAACGTCACGATCTGAGACAGGTCCCTGAATACCAGAACACGGAGTGGCTCACCAAGCACTTTCCCTTCCAGCATTTGCTGGAATGAAAAGTTAATGGGCTAGAGATATGCCTTCTAGGAAGAGCTGAAGCATTACTTTTCTAAACACCTACATATTGCTTTCTAAATGCCACAGAGTATTGCCATGAACTCCTTGAGCAGTTAACTCAGTGGCTTAATATTTGAAATTTAGCAACTTTAAACTGTAATTGCCTAAAACATGCTTTGTCACCAAGATTGAAGCCTCAGCACGGCAACAGAGGAAATCAATAAAATACACTCTGGCATGAAGTACAGAAATACATTTATTATAAATGGGAAAGACCTATTAGGCCTGTCCATCACAATGCCGATATATAATGTATCCCTGTGGCTTTGGGGATCCCATAAGTGCCATGATTTTAATGGTGGTGAGTCATGGTGAGCATTTATGAAGATGAAGTACTTCAGTGACTATCGATTGGACTCTTGAGATGCAAATACCCTTAAAAAAGATTATCCAAAACTTTGCCTAAATTTTAAGTCTTCTCATATTTATAAATAAAGTTTGGGTTCACTATTTCCTTCCCTGCCAGCTACATGATTTTCTTTAGGTAAAATTATCATTACTAACTTTGTAAAAATAATGTAAAACAGAAGCCCACATGGAATTTTTATAATTTCAGAAGATTAATATTTCTTGTTTCATACTAAAACATGTATAACCATTTCTAAAATAAGACATTGTAGTGTGTTCTAATCCCACATACCTATTAAAGAAATAAATATATATCCATCCCCTTTCTGTCCAATCTCTACCTCTTCCCAGTTTATTTTCAAACTAAAACCAAAAAGTTTAACGTGATATTAAAAACAAAACAAAAGCTAGAGAAACAATCTAGTTTGACCTCTTCGGAGCTTGCTTTTCTCACCAAATGATCCCTGTGCCAGCATTTCTTAAACTGGCAAACAGCATAAAGGTGAAATGGAAGCCCTGCGGTTTCTGCCTATAACATAAATTTGGTTAGCATTGACTCCAATGATTTTTTCCATTTTTTGCCTAAGTGTAAGGTTAAAAAGTTGCTGCAATGTCAATTTATAAATTATTGTTACTACTGCATCAGCATTTGACACATTCCAGATATGGGAAATACTGAGAAGAATTGCTACATGTCAGTTTGAGACCTTTTAAGCTGCATTAGTCACAGATTTCTTTAAGAATACCTGGAATTCTGAGTCTTCAGATGGAAGCAGGATCACATGCTTTATAAGGATTTATAATGCCATGTTTTCTATAGTTCATTAACCTGCCCCTTTTTATTTTGTTTCCTGTCTTTATTACTGATGAAATAAGCTAACTAGGTACCATTAAAGAATCTGTTACATAATTTTCATACATGTTATCTAACCAATAAATACACCAAAAGCTGGTTTAACCATTCAAACGTATTGATATGACATTGGTAGGGACAAACACTTTTCTCAGACTCAAATTGAAAACATATTATTTAATTTAATGAAGATTAAATTAAACAAAAGTCCTTTCTTTTAAAAACCTTTACCAGCTTCTTTGTGAATATAAGCAGTAAGGTCCTACCTGACTCCCCTTGATTTTTTTTTTAACCTTTGAGTACTGAAAAAGATATGTGACCTACAATAACTGATATCCTATCAATCATTAAAAATAATTGGAGTAGAATTAACCTCCTAGTAGAAATAAAATGTCTTACCTATGGGAGATTTAAATTCAGGTTCTGAGAGTAATAGGCTGCTCTCCCACCTGTTACATACAACTAAAGGCAACAAATTTAGTCCAGATCAGTGATTATTTTACTGGACCTTCAAACTACTGCTCAACAGGATCTTAAGAGAGTGATCTAGCACAGGAATCTTCAAAGGATCCAGTGTGCAGCCCACGTGTGTGTGTGTTCTGCATGTGTTGTTGCATGTGAGCACGTGCACATGTTTGGAGGCATTACCATATTTATCCCTGGTTGCTGTTATAGGGAAAAGAGAAAGAGACATGACAACGTTTTGATACCCAAGGACAATAATCATAGCTATTAAATTCAGTGTGCTTAATACCATATCTCACTCTAAGATAAAAGTGGAAAGGAGGAGCTATGGACTTAGAAGAATGGAGGAAGGGAACCCTCTCTCTGTTGTCCTACACAAAACCCTTACAAGAGCCTGCTGCTGGCCTGATTAAGAGCTTGGGCTTTAGGGTCAGTCTGCCTAGGTTCAAATTCTGACTCCCCCGTTTGCTCCATGTGTCCCCTTGGGCCATTTTAGTCATTTGTATAATCCCACCAAACCTCACTTTCTTCATCTGTGAAATGGGCATTTCCTCTCACTCATTCAACAGATATATATTGAGTATCTAATATATGCCGAGCACTATTCTCCCTACTGGGTATACAGCAGCGAACCATACAGATGAGATTTCTTCCCTCAGGGAGCTTTCATGACAGTGGTCCCCATGAGGATGAGATCAGACCTGGGATGCAAAGCCTTTATTAGCACAGTGGCTGAAACGGAGCAGGCCCTCAATAAATGTTAGGCAATAGGGTCATTACTATCACTGGGCGCCAGACACCATGCAAGACACTTACACACATGATCTCTAATCTTCAAAACAACTGGGTAAAATAGTTATTAACCCTGTTTTACATGTGAGGAAACTGAAGCTAAATGAAGTAAAGTGTCTTGACCATTCACAGTTCTTTCTTTTTTCTCTACTAGAGATAGATACTACACTTTTATATGAGAAACTCTGTGTTCTAAGCATATTACAAATATTAGCACGTTTAAATAACAGTTCATTAAAACCCACCAATTTTCCCTGTACCACATTGTCTAATGATTGATTTTTGTTGTTATTTCTGTTGATAATTTTATAAATGTTAAAGGTGAATTTTTTTAAAACTTTACTGTGATTCTCAAATATCATAAACACAGATATACACACAGCACAGTCATAATTTTTTTAAGAAAAGGAAAATATCTTTAAAATCAAAGTACATCAAAGAGAAAATGCTCAAGGGAAATGGAAGGAACCTGTAAAAAAGGGATGGGACCAGATTTCCAAAAACAGCTCTCAAATATTGCCCTAAAGGACACCAACGGACAGATGAAGAGATTATACTGGTTTTTAATCATACTTGGAATATTTTTTTCCAAAAAACTTTGAAAAGGAGCAGAGAGTGTCCAACCAGATCAAGATGATCAACAGAAGAAACAAAATTTTTAGAAAACTATTACTCAGATTATTTTTCTCCCTTGTTGTTGACAAGAAAGAACATCAACAGTCCTTACAATACCACTTGGGGCCAGTCACAGACAGAACATCCCTTTGATGAGCATCTCCTTTCTGATCTCGTCTCCATCACACTCCCTCTTGTTCACATCACTCAGCCATTCTGGCCACCCTGGTATTATCTGAATGTGCAGTGACACACTCAGGCTGTCCCCTCTGCTTGGAATTCTGTTTTCCAGATAGCATCATGGCTAACGCCCTCACCTCCTTGAAGAAACTTACTCCGACCTTACCATTTAAAATTTAAGTTCGCAACCTCATCCTCACCCCAGCCTTCCTAATCCTACCTACCCTGCTTTATGTTCTTTCATAACACTACCATCCTCTATCGCGCTATACAATACACTTATCTACCATGTTTGTTTTTGTCTATTTCGCCCCACCTACCCCAAATTAAATATAAGCTCAATGAAGGCACAAATTCTTTTGTTTTTGTCCATCTGTTCACTGATCTACCCTGGGTATATATAAACAGGGCCTGGTACAAACAAGGAAAAACTGTTTGTTCAATAAATTTAAAATACCAATTATTTTTTTCACACTTGCCCCAACGGACACAGGTGATGCTTAAAAGCAAAACAAAACAAATCTCTGTGCTTCTGGTTAGACTTTCTTGAGAGAAAAGGAAAATTTGTCGCTATTATTTATGGGGTTGAAATGTGAGATAAATCTCAATCATTCTGAGTACTAACTCAAGTTTTAAAGCATAATCTCAAATAACAACTAAATGTAAATGTAAAGAATAAACCCAGAAGCCCAGGAACAATAATCAAAACGTCAAATGCAAACAACTAGAGAACAAATTTCTCCACTGAAAATACGGCAGCCAATTTTTTTTCAAAAATGTCATTTAATATGCTAAGGCCACAGACTGCACAATGCCAAATAAAACTATTAGTATAATCAGGCCAAACTCAGTAGAGAATTATTCCACAGTCTCAGTTCAATTTAAATAAATCAAAACCAAAAGAAGAATGTTAATCTCTTTCTTATGATTTCCTTAGCCTTGCAAATTATTTTCTTGGAACAGATTACTGACTAGTAAATAGATAGTGAATAGCAAATTTAGCACCATTTCCTCAACACTGACAGGAGAAAAAAGTACTCATCTATCATCATGTTGGTTATGAAACAGGGTTAAGGTGGCAAGAGGAACAGGCACACAAGAAAACAGCTCAAAATAATTATAAAGCATTTTAAAATCTGATATGCTACATAAATCCTACATTTTAAAATTAAAAAAGGAAAAGAAAAAAAGACCAAAAAAAAAAAAGCATGCAAGGAAATAAATGTTCCAGGGTTCTGGAGACTATGACTGAAAAATAGATCCATAAAGACTAAAAGAGAGAAACTATACATCAGTAGAATATGAATGGAACAAAAAGTCAAGAAAATAATCCCAATTATTCCCCCATAGAAGGAAGACCTAAAGGGAAGGTTCTGTGCAGCTCACCTATTAAAGCAGAATAATAGTTCAACCTAGTATAGGATAAAGGCAGCAAAACTCCAAAAGCTCAAAAATGTTAAAGGGATAATTAGCTTCCCAGCATCTATGCTCACATTTCAAGTTATCTTCATCAAAATAAAGTTCAACAATGCCACGTAATGGCATGTCAGCCTAGGAATGGCTCTCTGGTCCTCCAAAACTGCATGAACTATTTCAGTATCTATTTCTTTGCTTTCAGTAACATTGATGTTAATAAAAATCATACGTACAACCCTTTAGTTTCACTGCCTTGAGATACATTTGTTAGGATCCAAAGGTGAAGACTACTTGAGAGGCAAGGGGGGAGAAGGGGAGCCAGCACAGAACAACATAAAGGCACTTAAAAATCAACACTAGTAGAGGCCAGCCCGGTGGCACAGTGGTTAAGTTCACACGTTCGGCTTTGGTGGCCCGGAGCTCTCTGGTTCGGATCCCGTGTGCGCACCTACACACCGCATATCAAGCCATGCTGTGGCAGGTATCCCACATATAAAGTAGAGGAAGACGGGTACGGGTGTTAGCTCAGGGTCAGTCTTCCTCAGCAAAAAGAGGAGGATTGGCAGATGTTAGCTCACGGCTAATCTTCCTCCAAAAAAATCAACACTAGTGATTATGGTTATCTCATAAAAGCTCTTGAATCAATCTATGATGCCAGGAAAAGTACCCATTAAATTACTAAGAGATGCCTCCACCTCCAAATGATTCTCTTAATTCAAATAAATATGTCCAGGTGACCAAATCACTTCTATAAATCTCTTTTATCTGATAGAAGACAACTGTATTTATCCCAAAAATAGAGAATGGGCTCATTTCCAAAAAAGAAAAATACTTTATAAGCAAACGGCAGCATAAAGGGAATTGCAAGGATCAACAAAAAGGTTTAGAATAAACACTAGAATGTGATCTAAGGATGTTTAATGCAGAAGGAGCTCTTGTTCACTACCATGTGTAAAAAAACGAAGACAGACAACTAAACTTCATGAGCCTCTCCCTATTATCTCAAACCAGAGCACAACGCTCTCCTCTCCTCCATTCTCCCTTCTGGAGTTAAAGGCAATGAAGTCCAACTGTTTCATTTTGGACTCGAATTTTAACATAAACAAGAAATGTCTGCAACCAGTTCAAGTTAATAATCTTAAAGGTCAAAGCACTTCATAAGTACATTTGTTATTTATCCATCCATCTATCTATTCATGTATTGATCTGAACAGTTACTATATATAAACCCTGAGAAAAGTACTATATAACTTCCCAGAAATCAAATTCTTTTTAGATAGCCGTAAAATTCTATAAATGACCTGAATAAAATGGGTGAAATTTATCTTCTACATGGATATTCAGTCTTTCATATTTCTAGGAAAATTGACATCTAAACATATTCCTACCTCCTCTATCGCTCCCGTATAGATAAATAGGTTTCTATCCTCCTTGTAGTTATTTGTTCCTGCCCTCTGGACTGTAAATTCTTCAAAGCAAGGATTCTATTCATCCATGTAGCTCCCACCTACTTCCTCTCTTAAAGCATGAACCTGGTACATTGCAGATGCTTAGAATAGCTGGATAGCATGATACATGAAGGAGAAGCAACAGCATAGACTGCTAAAGGGGCAGAGGGGTGGGGGGATTCAAAGTTCCACAGCTGAGCATTCTCACAAGTGAAGAAAATGAGTTCCGTAGTGTAAACACCTAGTATAAATTAAGAGTGCGCTCTAACACTGCTCATGTTATAGGAGTTAGAAGAGCATCCCAGAGATCCTGATGCTCCAGTGAAATTGACTCTCTCCAAGCCTCTACACCATCATTTGCAGGAACAGGGGAATATCCAACCCTACATGCTCTTGACAAACCTCCCCCCCAACCCCCCACCCCCACTCACAACACCCAGCCTCACCACCACTATGGGCCTAGAGACCAATGGAGCTAACTTGATTTTCCACCCTTAAGATGCCCAGGAGTTCCAGTTCATTCCTTCTCTCTCAGACTTCCACCCCATAGGCCTCTTTACATCCTCTTCTGCAGCCCTATCCACCATGCCCCAACTCCTGAAGTTCTTCCACTGTATCCACCAAAGCTCACTAAAATCAGGACAACCCCCTCTTTGCTTAATCACTTCTCCGCCTCTCTCCTGCAGCTTGTTGCTCCAGGCTGAGACCTGGGAAGACTCAGCTCCTTCTTAGCCTTGTGAGTGAAGGCTGCATTCTTTTCCACAGCACTTGAATCATGGTGCCAAAAGCAAGGTTGGTGTCCTCCTTCTCATCTTTGCCAGATAGTTCTCCCTTCCCTTCCTCCTCCCAAAAGTCCCACAGATTCCTCAGCACCACTCATTAGCAATACTCATTGTGAGCAGAGCATTCTCCTTTAAGACCCATCAGCAACTTGCTCCTTCTTGCAATCATTGCTGGCTCATGTTCATGACCCCTCCCTTGTTGGACTTCTTTAACTTTTAGTTCATCATCGATCCCTAGAAGAATCCTGAAATAATCCTTGGTGCTTTTCCGTTCCAATTAATGGTGGTCTTTTAGGTCCTTGCACCTTTCCTCCAATGATCTTGTCTTCTGCCCCACCTCAGCTGCTCAGACCTATGGTTATAGCTAAGAAAACTTAATCCCCTGAGTAACCTCATTATCAAGCATCCCACTCTCAAATCACCACCTCCTGTTTTCCACCTCAGTCCCTCGCTCTTGGAACCTACCAGGACTTACAATCCATTGATCTCATCACCCTGTTCATGTCCCTCACCCCCTCCATGTCCTCACTTGCCATCTTCCCAGCTTAAATTTCATAATTATTCTCTTTATTACACTCTTCTGGCAAAACTCTGACCACAGTTAAACCCAACTTTCCACCTACTCTGTGCATCCTGACCAACTTGGTTTGAGAAGCATGCTTCCACATTTTCATGTGGAAACTGAACCACAATCACATCCATTGTTCTCACTCTGAACACATGACCACTAACCCCACGTGCACCCTTAATGCTGGCAGACAATGAAACTTCAGAGGTGTGTTCCAGTCACTCTACACTCTTTTGGAGGACAATTCTGCACTGTTCCCTCCTCGAATTTCCAACACAGCCTCCCCCATCTGCACCCTCAACTCAAGATCTGATTTTATTTTTTCTATGAGAAAATAGGAGCAATCAGAAGAGAACACCCTCCATTCCCACAAGTTCATCTCTTCACCTATCAGCACTATACGCCTATCCTCCACCTTCCCTCCTATCATTACAAACAATTTTCCATGCTCCTGTCTAAGATCAAATCCTCCACTTTTGCACTAGGTCCCATCCCGTCTCGCCTACTCTGGAACATGGCAGTAACAATTCTCACGTCTCTCTCCTGCACCGTCAATCAATTTTCCTTCTCTACTAGACTGTCACCATTTAGCACTTAATCATGCAGTGATATCGCACATCTTAAAAAATAAAAGATCCCACACTCTCCTAATCCAGGACCGATTTTTTAACACCTGACTCTAAAGAGTTGTCTCTGCTCTTGCTCTCTCTGATGTCTCTCCTCCCAGTTTCCCTTTAGCCTTCTCCAACAGGTATCAATCCCACCCCAACTCCACTTCAATTATGCCTCCACTCATGCCTTTGTTCCAGTGTGACCTTCTTGGCAAGGCCTTCTTGACCACCTTACTCAAAATTGCAAGCCCCACACCCTTACTCCTCACTCCCTACACCCTTCTCAGCTTTATTGTTCTCCAATCTCCCATTACCATGAGGCATCCTATACATTTTACCCATTTCTTCACTAACCGTGTTGCCTGTGATAGTTCCATGAGATCAGGATTATTTGTCTATTTTATTCTCTGAATTCCTGGCATCCAAATATGCCAATAAAAGTGTGGCAAATAATGAATGGGTTTGGGAGAATTAGAGCATAATGACAAAAAGTAAAGCTTTGAGGGGGTGGCCTGGTGGTGTAGCAGTTAAGCTCGTGTGCTCCACTTCAGCAGCCTGGGGTTTGCTGGTTTGGATCCAGACGTGGACCTACGCACCTCTTAGCAAGCCACGCTGTGGCAGCATCCCACATACAAAGTAGAGGAAGATGGGCACAGATGTTAGCTCTTGGCCAATCTTTCTCAGCAAAAAGAGGAGGACTGGTGGCAGATGTTAGCTCAGGGCTAATCTTCCTCAAAAAAAAAAATTAAAAAAGAAAAAAGGAAAGCTTTGGAATCAGACAGTCCTCAATTTAAATAGCAGTTTGAGCATGTGGGCATGTCATTTAACTTTTCTGCAATTCAGTTTCCATTTCTGTAAAATGTGGATAATGTGGATAAGCTATACCATAGAATTATTAAAATAATTTAACAAAATGATATGTAAAGCAGTCAGCAAAATCCTTGGAACACAGCAAACAATAAATGAATGGCCACTTTTACATTATCCCAGGTCAAAAGGTGGAAAGCAGTTTTAACAATTATATTCTTAACTGCTCCATTTTCTAATATTTTAATATCCCAATGCCCCAAAAGACACAGCTCCAGCTTATGCAATTTAACATAGATATTGGTATGATCCCAATACCTTGGGCCCAAAACGGAATTGTTGTTCTACTCCATCACGTACATGCATCATCATCTTGCATTTATTAGCTAAACTTTTGCCGCATTATTACACATTCACATTTTGCTAGGCCCCGAGGACAATAGCTCACAACGCTGCTAACATGTGCCTGCACACACCACCCAAAAAGGCCCAGAAAATCCCAACAGTGATGCGAAGCCTAGCTTGTTCACAACAAGGGACCTAAAGCAAAATGTAATTATCTGATTGAAACCGTTTGTTTGAGAACTGTATCATCACAGGGTGTTACCGCATTGTTTCTCATGCTGTCTTTAAGAACCAGGCAAAACAAAAATAAGTAAAACACAGCATGATGAACACAAGCTACATGAAATGCACAATGAAGGATTTTCAGGGTTCAAATGCAATTTTCACGTATAATTGATTAAAGGATGACAGAATCATGAAAGTTTGGACTTGATATTACAGCATCCTTGTTTTATAAATGAGGAAACTGAGGAGGTCTGCTGAGTTTACGTGAAGAGAATGGGCACAGAGAAAACGCTTCCCTGCGGAAAGAAGAGTAACTTCCATAGAGCAAATCCCCCACAGCAGAGACAGACAGGCAGCAGAATGGAATAGAAAGGGCACAGAAATAGCAAAGAGCACAGCGCCCAGTGCAGTAAATATTTGTGCAAGAACTGAACTAAGAGTACAATGACCTAAATTCCGGTTGCAGTTCTGCCCAAACCCTCCTTGGATAAGTTACTTCACCTCTCTGGTCTCATTTTCCTCATCTTTGTGCTTACATCACAGTCAGCAGATTCCACCAATGGAAGGGCGTGTTGGGTGGCTGACTGTAATTTGTAGGAGTAGGAAAAGGAGAAAAGAAACTTTTTTAAGTTGCTGAGACTCACAGGGCTGTCCTGGGACACGGGGGCCTAAAGGTCACATTCTATTTCAATAAACAGAAAATGTACATTTGAATAAAAGGGTAAGAATGAACAAATAGTTGTCTGCCCATTTCCCCAAAGAAAACGTATAAAAGCAGCAGGAGTAAAATGCTCAATATTCCTGAGATGCTATTCTGTGTTAATATTTTTTAAATATATCTTAAATCTAAGGTAGCATTTTTAATTATCACAGGTTTTATTGACTGTGTGTGCATGTATGAAACATTAACAAAAATCCAAATGTGTAAAATAGTGAGGACCCCTTCTGCCACATTTGTAAAGCTGAGGGAAAATTCCATTTTCCCAGAATTTCAGGCTGCAATCCATGACTTCTCCAAACAAGAGCTTTACTAACATTTTTTTTTTTAAATAAATTCAACTGCTGTGCATCATGTCCTCAAATATATCATCCACGGACGATGACTAACTCATGGCCGACCTGTCTCCTCTCAAGGGCTGGGTGAAACGTTGCCATCCTTCTTGACAGTTCTAAGTATTTCATAGTCATTAATAATAATTTTTATGTTTCTTAACTTTATAAAGGAACGCCCCCAAAAGACTTTCAAGTTAGGCAGCTTTATTTTTGCATACATATTTTAAGCATCAATGAAGAGACATGATAAGTGATATTTTTCAAGAAATAGCTCGGTTATAACCAAATCAGAAACAAGACCAGAAGTCCCACTTTTAATTCTCTGACCTGACAGCCCCATAATGCATCTAGCTAACTGGGGAGACAACTTAAAGCAGATCACAACATAAAGGTCTTATGAAGATATTTCTATTTATGGTATTTCTAGAAACATTACCAGTTCTATGTGTCAAGCTATGTAAAACTTGGGAACTAGATTATCATACTGCACTAAGTAAGTCTTGGGGTATCCAACATGCCACCCACAGGCCATATGAAGCTTTCGAAATTATAAAGTCTCATATATATATATATCAGACTCATTCCAAAAAGTAAAACTTCGCTTCTACCTTAATCCAGCATGGCTCTCGCATATGTGAAATGTTTATTGTTTGAAAATACATCAGTCTCCATGATTTATAACTAGAAAATCAGTATGCATCTGTAAGAATATGACATAGATTTGTAAGCAAGGTGGGAGGGGGGCTTTATTCCAAATAAAGGGAAATTGAGCCATAAAACAGTCTAGTTCAGGGTCAACTTGTTAATATATTAATGATTAGCAATTAATCATGCAATGATATCTTAAATCTTAAAAAATAAAAGATCCCATGCTCCCCTGATTCAGGATCAATTTTTTAACATGTGACTCCAAAAAGTCGGCTAGCTCAGGGTCAACATGGTAGTATTTGAAGATTAAACAAGAGTTAAAGCTTTTATCATTGGTGTTAAACAGAGTCCCTTGCTACATAGTTTCCTTTGGACTCAAATGAAGAGTCAAAAACATGGATGTTACACAAGAAGAGGCCCCTTAGCTTCTAGTACAGTAGGAACACAAAGGCACTGCCAGAGATAGTCAGCATGATTCCTGTTTATGATTTCCTATGTTCCGAAGGTGGGAGATGTAAACAGTTACCAACCAGTTACCAAAAATACTGAACCCAGTGACAAAGGACGCTGAGCGTCTGGGAGTGAATAAACAATGCTCCCTCCAAGCCTGCTGCTGTCCATTCAGCGCCAACATTTCATCCCTGACAAAAAATGTCCTTTCTGAGGCACTGCTTGGCCATTTGTTATGTTAATCTCCAGTGTGTGAAGGGCTCTTCCTATCAGAGAAATCACCCAACAGCCACCACAGGATGTTTCTTATTTTGATGACTGAAAGGTACACGCTGGGTCTGGAGGAGGGAGCCATTGATTTATTTTCCCCACTTTTCCCTGGCTGACAGCAATTTAAAAGAGAAGGAACAAGCCAGATCACTCATCTGCCTGCTTGGCATGCCTGGTAGTCATGGGAGCCCACACAGAGGCCATCTGTTCAGGTCCCAAGCTCTCCAAACACACACAAAAAGATGATGTCAAAAGGGGTGGGCTCCAGCCCCGCTAACGAGCCACCTGAGGTAAAGCAGAAGACCCAGCCTGAGCAGCGTACCCACTCAGCTTCTCTCTCAGCACTCTGGTTCAATCAAGTCATAGACATGGGCTGATTTGCCCAAACTAATGTTAAGTTGATTTGAAATCTCTGGCTTAGTCCTGTCTCACAGACTTATAAATAGGTGGATCCAGTGAACCAGTAAGTGCACCTTGTACACAATCTACAAAATGAAACCCACCCAGAGGACATGATGCTCAGTGCTTGCCTGATGATGCGTTACTGCACCTTCAAATTCAGTTCTCAGAGGCCCCTAAATTACTGTAGCCGGAAAGGCTGTCTGCAGCAAAGCATACAGATGACCGCCACTCCTCAGAAACAGCAGTATCATGCAGCTCTACTCAGTAGAATAAAACCAAACGAGATGTTCTCTATTGCCTCAACATCACCCTGTTGCACAAAGATTCATGATCTATTACGAAGAACTGCCAGTCGCTACAGATTAGGCTGGGATAAAAGAATGCATTAGTATAAGATTTTCGTGATCAGAATTCTAACTTCATGTTTCATGCACAGTGTTTATGAACCCAAGTGGAAATAATTTAGCTTTCTAAGATATTTTGAATTTTGTTTTTTGTACCCTAAAATGTGTCTTGCTTTTTTAGTTATCTTTGAGATGATCATGTGAAAGATGTCCTAGGTTTTTCAAAATAACCCACTACAATAACAACTGGGATCTAGGGGATTTTGGCAATTGTGTTGGTGACATTGCTCCATCCCCAAGAAAGCACCTGTTTTCAACCCACACTGACACTTAAAGCTACCAGACAGCACCCTGTCTGACTAGAAGCCACAGTGTCAGAACCATCATCACATCTTCTGCCTTCTTTCCTCTCCACACCCCCTTCCACCTAAACCTGCTTTCCCATCAATGTATATATATCCAGAGAACTTCCTGTATCTCACTACAAGAAAAGTAATTCATGATAACATGTTAATACTTGACGTCTCTCAGTTTATAGATCTGCAGGTCCAGTTAGGCTCCCTGCTTTATGCACCCATCTCTGAAGCTACTGGAGAGAGAGAACAACATCATTATAGATACACTGACCTACCATAATGGCAGCCTTCATTTCATTACTCTTTGATAAATTCCATTAGACTAGAGAAGAATAAGAGGATAACTCTTTTATTTATGCAAAATAAAAAGGAAGAAGAAAGAGTTCCATTACGAGGAGATGCATTTATTTTAGAGATCTTGCGTCATTCAAAATTACACAAAACAGCTGTAAAATATCCATTCATTTATCCATCCATCATCACTCCATCCACCCATTCAGAAAACACCTTAAAGTGCAAGTTGTGTGCTTAGCACTACTGTAGGCTTTGATTGATACAAAAACATATAGCTCCTTCCCTAAAGTGCTCCTGATGTATAATTAAAGGCTGTTCTTTCCCCCTCCCCCAACCCACCTACTGTCCCTATTATCAGCTCAAAGCAAGAAGGCTGATAAAGCTGTTATTTGAAATATTTTTATGATTGAAAGGGCTACCTTCTTGCAAGATTTCCAACACTGGGCATTTTTTGAGAACTTTTTATGTCCTCTTACTATGAATAAAAGGCAGGAAGCTGACACAAATCTATGGTGTTACCTTTTTTTTTAACTTAAAATTGCAAAATAATTAAAGCCGTCTAGCAACAATAGGTGACCTACTGAAGAAGAATGGCAGTTAGGTGACAGGCAAAGATTAGTGTAGAGATATATTTAGAAAGGACTCCCAGGATTATTTGCATTGGTCTCTTAGGCTGTTTTCCCTCCCTTGCCTCTGTTACTAACTTATCTGTAGCTCCACGTTGCCACCCATGCTGACCCTGCTCAATATAGAGTCTTGCAAACTATAGGGAAGCAACAGGCCCACTGGTTAACAGAAGTAATTACAGATTGGGCATCTTCACCCACCTTGTCAAAGTTTCTGCTAATTCAAGTAGAAAATCAGTATTTTGGCATCATCTAAAATGTGTACACCCCCTTTGATAAAGCCTTATAAACTTACAAGGCAGTTTTGTGCTTCAATCTTAGTTCATTGCGGCACCCTTCCACGAGAGGCCAATGAAAACTCAGTGGAAAGCAAGCTATCCAGTAACCCCCAGCTCCAAGCCTGGGTGCCTCCAGAATAGTCCTGTATTATTACAGTGCCACTGGAAGGGCTTTCAAATACAAAAGGCAGGTGAGGCATTTTGGAAATGCTTTGCATGGAGCTTGGTGCTTCTCTGACTTTGCCATGAAACCGTGGATAAGCCACTTAAGATTCTGGGCTTCAGCTTTCTCAACTTTGAAAATGAAAGGACGATGTGCAAAATTAACTCAACAGTGTGAGTCTTCCTATGCCCCAGTGATGATGGTGTCTACTTCCGGGCTTACTTTTAGGCTGCAGACAATGGCAATGACAATTCTATAGCTATATAACACCTAACATGCTAATCTCTGACTTTCTATAATTGAAATAACTCAGACATAAACAATAATCCAGTAATTAAGATTAGTGACAGCTCAAGGAACAAAATAACAGAATCACTCTCAATAGTTAGGATTCTAGCTAAAAATGGTGATGCTATTCCCCTATTTGCTCCCTGAAAAATCCTAAACCCATCCCCAAATACCAGGAGAGGGCAAAATGGGTCATTGGGCACATTTTGAAAGACATATTTCCATGGAGGGTGGGGGGTGGGGCAGAGGAGAAGGTCCAAATTGACTATATTGTTGACTATGCTGGTTTTCTTAGCCCAAAGTATATTCTTCTGTAGGAATGTAAGTATTTTGAGTAAGAGTTGAAATTATAAACCAAAGCTACTGATCGCCAATGCTTTCACCTACAATGTTAAAATGAAATCAGTAAGAGTAATAATAAAAGCTCAGGAAAACATCCCAAGCTGGAGAGCATTTATTTTTAAATGTCTGGCAAAACTTCCATGAAGAATATTGTTTTTGAAAGGAGGGACGTTCAATATATCTCTCAGGTATCAGGTATCGGTGAATCCATTCATAAATCTATTCAACCAAGTGCCACACAGAGATAATAAGAGCTTAAGAGTAAGAGATAAGGGTAATTGCATACACAAAATGTTAAGATTGGCTTGAAAGAACAATGATGTAGAGGTAGATTATGGGGCCAAAGAAAGGAGTGCTCAATTTCCCTGGGGGAATAGACAGAGACCACGCACTCCAGGCAGACAGGGATGGTTGCATAACAACAAGTAGCCAATGGCTGAGGTGTTCTGGGCACTGGGAGTTGCTCGTTTTAGCTCGAGCATGGATTTCAAGGGCAGTTATTGCAAGACCTTTGTAGGTAGTACCTAATCTGCCAAGCTAAGGCGTCTAGATTCCACCACTAAATAGCTTTAAACCGATGAATCACATAATCAGATTTGCCTTTGGAAAGATAGCTGTACCAGCTGCTTGGAGAATGGATTGGAGGGGTGTGATATTAGAGACAGTCACATGTGAGAGTGCTGGCTTTCAAACTAAATTTAAGTGACCCCTTTCTACAAATTCTATGGGTCAAACCTTCTACTAAACATAGCTCTCATATTCTCATCTTGCCTCTTTAGAAGCGTAACAGAATCTAAACACACTTTGAAGGTTAATATGTTTTTTAATATCCTGTTAGATTTCCTTAGCAGGAAAAAGAGAAGCCATGCAAGGCCGACATTAAGACACATTCCTTTAATGGCTGTTTTGATCATTCTAACCCAATCTTTCTTTGACTATACTATTGAATACAACGTGGTTAAGCTTTTTCAGGGAAAAAATTCTAATAACCATATTGCCTTGTGTTTTTCATACTTTGTCACAGAAAGAATACGGAGTGCTTTTTAAGCTGATTATAAAACTCACAGCAAGATCTGTTCCACTCTTAGTTATCAGTAAAATTATTAAATTAGCAGCTGCATTCCACATACTTTTTTTCTACTTCTACTCGAAAAGAAAGAATGAAATTCATCACTTAAAAAATGATCCTCCATGAATAAATCATCTTGTGAGTATAGCATATTAAAATTCCCTCATATCTATTAAAAACTAAATTAATCAAATCACTTGGATGTCAGAATGTTTTAAAAAGATAGATATTGTCAAAATGCTACAATTTCTGGTAAAGACTCCTCCAACCTCTTAAGGAATCTGAATTAAAATAGAACTGCTTCCTTAAACCCATTAGCCATTGAGATTACAGCATATGTTGCTTCTGGATAAAATAGATTCATGTTTGCCCACTTGGGCAAAACACTAATTAGATGTGTAACGAGACAAACAATGGCTATACTAGAGTAATCATTTGTCAGTTGTATTTTCAAAAATGAAACTGAATTTCTTTCTAAATAGAATATGGTCTAAGAGTATTTATTTGCTCATTGACTTAGATTTATTCTCATATCCCACTTGCTGCAGACAACCTGTCAGTTGAGCCCACTTTCACAATATTTGAGCACTCACTACACGTTAGGTTCCTGAATATACAGAGAATTTCTAGTAAAACAGAGGAGAGGCGCATAAAGACATAACTGCAACATCAAGTGACACGCAATGTTAAGTACTAGGGCAGCCACACAAGAGCCCTGTCAGGAGATTCAAAGAAGGCTTCCGGGAGGAGAGGAGTTAAAATGCTTAATAGAGGCATACGAATGTTCCAAATGAAGAAAAGTGTAAGGGCACTTTATTTAGATGGACCTACATGGCCTAAGACACAAAGGCCTGAAGCATCATTGGTGTGGGGAAAAAGTACTGGCAGCTGGATGTACCTGGAACATGAGATATGGAATGAGGAGCTATGGGAGATGAAGCTGTTGAAGCAGGTAAGGACTGGATCCTGGATGTTCTTTTAAAACAAACTACTTGAGCCTGGCTCAGTCTCCTAGAATAGAATGAGAGAAAATTTTACTGAATTTCAGATGCAGATCCTTCTAATATAACCTCTGGTTTACAGTCTTAATTCCACTAATAACTTGCTGTGAACCTCTGTGTTGTGTGAAAATCACTTAGTCTTTATATGGCTCTTTTCCCTTTTGAGAAGTACCCTACCAACCTACTGAGATGCACTGAAGAACTAAAAAAGATAATAAGTGAGTGCCTTGGAGGCATAACCACAATATTATCTAAAAGTGTTACGTTACTTTAATAACTATTATGCATAGAATGAACCACACCAGGTGAACAAGAGATAGTAAATGCATACATTTTATAATATGTGTGGGCAGCATTTATTTATATGTATCTAATGCTATAATGACTTTATCAAACATGGCACTATTTTAGCATGGCGTTTCCTTCTTTATTTGAGATCCAATGCTATCCCAAGGGAAAAATAATGAAGCAAATAAAAATTCTCTCCATTCTCCAACCTATCTCTTTTCTCTTTTCTTTCCTTTCTTCCTCCAAAACATACCTTTCCCCCCATCTCTTTCTAGAGTGAAAAGCTGGAATGGATATAACTCATATATTTATGTTGGTATGGATTTGTTGCTATAGATTTCCCTTTTCTAGAGGCATTAATGTTTTAAAATCGTATGCCCTTAGCTCTTATATTATTAATAAAAAATGTCAAAATTTCAAGGGGCTAGTATGAGTTCACTAAAAATTCATCAGAAATCTAACCTTATTTACTTTTATGCAACTCTTACTGGAGAGGCAAATTATGGGAATACAATAGATTCTTATTCAATCAGGGCTTCTGGCAGGATTTCTCCTGCTCTTCTTTTGGAAGAGAGAAAGAAATTGATGAGGAATAGACCAATCAGTTGGATAGATCCAACACTCAACTAATAACCTTACCCAAAGTCTGTTGGTTAGTGGATTAACAACCCTGGCACAATAGAGGGAGCTGGGGGGTCACAGCTGTAAGGGTAACAATGATGGAACGTACAGTTCTCTACTACATTTACTATGTTTAACTTTTATCTATAAATTGGATTAGATGTCTGATTATCAAATTTGTATATGACACACAGATCCAAGAGATAAAGATTGAAAAGTATTTTAAAATTATTCCAAAGCCCAAAATACTGTGTTGAAATCAACAAGATAAAATCTAACAAGTACAAAACTCTCAAATTCAGCTTCAGAATTCAAAAATTAAATTATAGGATGGGGGAAACCCAATTTAAAGATGCTATAAATCAGTATATCCATAAAATGCAAAGCTATATAGCCATATGAACTATATAGCTGTTATAAATACAATATGTTATATAATTATAAAACTGCATAGATATATATAACTATATTAAACTCAAACTTAGAAAGGATAAGTAGCCCATCCAAGGTCATATAGCTAGTAAGTATGGGGGCATAGAGCACCCAGGTCTATCCAAATTCAAATCCCGGATTCTTAACCACTATGCTACATTGCTTCCCAAGGCAGAACAGAACTATACTCATTGACATGAAGAGACATGCTAATATATGATCATGTACAGATACATATACCTTTAATGAACATATGAGCTCATGATACACACACACACATACATACACACGCATATATATATATATATATATATAATTTTTTTTAATCAATATAGACAACTCATGGTAAAAGTCTTTAAGGTTATAAAATTTTAACACTGGATGTTTCTAGGCGAGAGCATTATTTGGTGATTTTAAACTATTACTATTTTTCATCTGAACTTTCTAGTTTTTTATAGTGATCATATATCACTATTATTAAATGCATCATTCAAATAGCTGAGGCATTGCAGTGATCGGAATTTTAGCATTAGTCAGCACTGTGACTCAGGTGCTAAAATCATTAAAGCAGTCCTAATGTGGATTAGAGAAGGACCATGTTCGAATTGAGGAAAAGAACACTTCCATGTAGTTTGTGCTGACACCCAGAACACTGTGTTCAACCAAACATCCAAAAGTGGGTACCCAGGATGGTAGAAGATCTGGAGACCACATCCTGTGAAGAAAAGCTAAGGGACTGAGCAGCTTAGAGAATGAAAACATTCAATTAGAGAATTGAAAACAAATGGCGAAAATGAAGGGGAGACGTGATCGTGGACAGTCAAAATGGAAGTGTAGGAACAAGGTTCTATCTTTTCTTTTTTTTAGTGTTATTCCAGTGAGCAGACAGAATAAACAGACCTACCAGTCTCAATATGGAGGTCCTTCTCAGCACCAGGCCCTATGCTTGACACCAGGGATTTACAGTGACCCAAGAAGCAGTCACCGGACCTAGAGAACTCACAGGCAAGGGAGTTATTCATCATATTATGACAAATAGTTAAATAACTACACTGTGCAAAGTGTCACAGGTGCTTCAGGAGCAAACAGCAGGCTGACATGGCCTGGGTGTCATGGAAGACCCCTCTGAGGTGGTGAGGAGACGGTGTGCAAGCTGACACCTGAAGGATGACCAGGAGTTGGCTTGGCAAGGAGGGGTTGTGCTTTGTACAAGTGGAAGGCAGCTCTAGAAAATGTGCAGCGACGGAAGAAGAGCAAGCCCCGTTGCAGAAATCAAATGAATTCTTCCCTCACTGCTGCTTAAGGAGCAATCTTTTCTAACACTGCTTGTAATCCAAATTGCCCGGGCCATGGGACACACCTAAAACTAGCACATTGCAAGATCCAGACTGAGGGAACTGTCAGTTTATGGTGATTCACTGGGATCAGCTACTTAAGTGGAATCAGGTCTAGGAAAACCAGGTGGTGCTAGAGAGGAAACAGCCTACTTTTGACCCAAAATTTGAATGGGATTGAGCGGTAGCAGAATATGCCACCCCCAAAATATGCCACTTTGTTGTATTGATTATTTTGAAGCTATAGGCACTTGAAAAACAGCAAACGCAGGGAGAAGTTTTCTCTAAACTCCCCTTATCCGCTTAAAGATAGATTTTCCAAAAGGAACTCAGTTGTCATAAATGCCATCCCCGGGAGTTTCACCAGCCAAAGAGGACTGACTCTCTTGTCACAGGAGAGGAGATTAGAAGTCAACACCACACCCGGGGAAACTTTGTCATAAACTCTTCTTCTGAGGCCCATTCATCTTTCCTAAAAATCCTTTAGTTTCCCCTAACAGCCCTATATCTCCTCTCCCCTTTCCCTATTAAGATGGTAATGAAAGCCTGAATTCTAATCCACCTCTGGGAGTTACTCTTTTCTCCCTGTCTCCCGTGTATACACGTGGTATGCATGTCAATAAACTTGTTTGTTTTTCTCTTGGTAGTCTGGCTTTTATTAGAGGGGTCTCAGCCAAGATTTCAGAAGGATAGAGGGAAAATAATTTTCTCTCCTACAGGATTGTGTGATTCTGTGTTGTCATGGATAGGGGGTTCATTATCAACATGCAGCAAAGGGAACGGACACACAAAAATATAAACAGTGAGGCGCCAGTCGGTGGCACAGCAGTTAAGTTCACACGTTCTGCTTCAGCAGCCCAGGGTTTGCCAGTTCGGATCCCAGGTGCGGACACGGCACCACTTGGCAAGCCATGCTGTGGTAGGCATCCCACATATAAAGTAAAGGAAGATAGGCATGGATATTAGCTCAGGGCCAGTCTTCCTCAGCAAAAAGAGGAGGATTGGCAGCAGATGTCAGCTCAGGGCTAATCTTCCTCAATAAATAAATAAATAAACAGTGATAGTCTCCTGAGGGCCAGTCTATATCTATTTAAAAAAAAAAAAAAACATTTCAATGACTAAGAAAGAATAGGATACAGCGATATCTCTAAGAATGCACGTGACCCTAAGAAATCTTTACTGGATAATAAAATACAATCTGATAGGGACATCTCATGAGGATGTGTGAGTGGGCAGAAAATTCAGATAAACTTTGATGTGGGCAAGCGTGAAATTATACATTTATGCAAAATAATTCAAATATCCTTTGTAGAAAAATAAGTTCCAAGAAATCAATTACAGCTCAGGAAAGGATCTAAAAGTCAGATATTCACTAAAAATGTGTTACTACAGTCAAACAACATATCAAATGGTAAGTGACCCCAGGTTTTTGACAACTGTGGTGTTAAGTACATAACCCATCCTTAAGGCACAGATGTCCTGAAAGACAGGCGACCTTGGGAGATAGTGCAGAACGCAGCATGAGGAAAACTGAGTCTCATATGGTTTGAAGCAAAGAAAAAAAATACGCCCAGTGAGAGAAGTAAAAGAAAGAGGAAGAAGTTACCCATCATCCATTAGTGCAGAATGTGAATTAAGAAAGACCATTAAGGACCACGGGAAGTAAACAATGCAAAGTGCAAAGATAAATAGAGCAAATGTGAACAAGAAAGTCTAAAGTCAGCAAGCCCGAGAAGAAAGAACATCACAAAGGTAATCAAGAATGATTAAACACCAGGTAACGCCAAAGGTAGTTTATTCTAGAAAATTGGTTCTCAAAAATGTGGTCTCTTTGTGATGCAACAACATCATCTGGAAACTTCTCAGAAATGCACAACCTCTCTCAGGCTCTCAGATCTGGTGCATCAGAAACTCTGGGAACCTGATAATCTGTGATTTAATAAGCCCTCCAGCTGATTCTGATGCACACTTAAATTTGGGGACCACTACTCTAGAAGCTAACAGCCATGAAGATACCATGAAAGTTAAGCAGAATCCCCCCAGGTCTGGGTTGTTGGCGTGAAGTTGGGTTTGTAGGCGGCCGCATCAGTCAAACGGCTTCGGACATGCCTTTAGCAAACAAGTGTTTCTTCCTCTGCAATCTCCTCTTACTGCAACCTTAAATGTAGGTTTCCATCCTAATACAATGCTTCCCACAGGCTTTATCCAGACCAGCGCTTCTCAACTCGAGCCACTTTGCCTCTCAGGGAACATATAGTAAAGTGAGAGACATTTGTGGTTGTCAAAACTGGGGGAATGGAGCAGCGCTACCGGCATCTATTTGGTAAAGGCCAGAGATGTTGCTAAACATTTCACAATGCACAGGACAGCCCCCCACAACAAAAAATTGTCCAGCCCAAGATGTGAGCAGTGCTGCTGTTGAGAAATGCTGATGGAGAGCAGTCACCCTAGGAACTAAATTCACATCAAGCATCACCTATTTGTTCTTCAATTCTTCCAACCCAATTGGTTCCACTAAAACTTGTGAAATCCTGGTTCTATTGATACAGTCAATTCTCTCTTTATACTCAAACTTTTCCATATCTGCCCTCCCTCAACTCATCTTAATTATACACGGCTTTTCTTAGGTGACACAACTCTCTCAGCTGCACCCTCCATGTCAACATTCATTCTATCACTTAAAAATGCCCAAAGAGAATTGTTGTCATGTTACTAGCACTTCATCTTTTCTGACTTGAACATGTTGTATAAATAGAGAAAGATAGTTTCCAAGTCATAAAAATCTGCAAATTTTCGTTCCACAAAGATAATATAATGCATATCTCTACAGAAAGTTTTAATTTTTTTTCTTTTTATCAACAGAAACTTCAAAGCCAGGAAGCTAAGAGTTGAATTTTTCTAGCAATGAAGCTAAAAACCCTGAATGTGCTTGGTTCCTTGGTTTTATGTAAATATAACATATTATGAACCCCCAGGTTTGGGCTAAAGTAGGATAAATTCTGAGTACTCTATGGCAAATATAGGTGCAATAAACCTATACGGTATTTTAAAAATAGTACTTACACTGGTCATCAGTCCCATAGAAGGGACAGACCTTATTTTTCTCCTTCAGAGTGAATACTACTAAGTGATACTAAGGAAACAAACATATATATATATACTCTGAATTATGACGTACTGTTTTCAGATACAAACCTGAAACAGAACGGAGATAAGAGTGAATATGGACTATGGATGACCTATTAAAACCATATGCTTGTGAAAATATTCACTAGCAATGAATTATACCATACTATTTACCAAAGCCTTATGTGATAGCATGCAGCCGGAAATTTAACTCATCAGTAATCATTTTCATCCGAGCACATAGGCTGCCCCTAAATGCTACCGGAACCATCCACAAAAATCCACCTCTCCAAAGGGCTTAAAAAAAGAAGCTTGGTCATTACGGAAATTATCTTCTGAGCTCATTTGGAGCAAGGCAGATTCATCTCTGCATTTCCAGCCTGGGTAGAAATTTTGAAATCTCTCATTTTTAACTAACTCTGTTTTCCTATATCATATAGTTAAACTTACACATCTTCCTTGGTAAATTGCAGACCTTATTGGGACAAGAAAACTCTCCTTGTACTTGGGGAAAATCAAGCCGGCCTTCATACAGAACACATGAAGGGGCCGATCAGGCAGTTGAAAAGCATTTACTGACAGCAATCCAGGTATTCAGGTATAAGACAATGGTATGGGAATTCAAAGGAAGCTAGGTGGGAACAACAAAGTTGACACTGTAGTAAGGAGTGGTATAAGATCCAGGCGTATTTCATAAGCAAGGTTTCTACACAGAATGGTCACTGGTCACTGCCTCCCTCTCACCATCTTAAACTCAAAGTCATTGCGACCTAACTTGCCTCAGAGAGCAATAGATTCTCCTCTTACTACGGTGGACTGCATCAACATCTGCATCTGTGTCAGCATCCCTTTTGTTCTCTTTCAAATGGACTTGCATTCACTGTGTTCTCTATTCTTCTGCTTCTCATCACTCTTGTCAACAGTTTCCCCTTGCTTCTTATGCTCCTCTTCAACCCCCTTCTTCCTTCCTACATCTCTTCTAACTCTTGCCTCAGGAAAACCATTCTCCCCCTCTCACTTCTCAATACCTCATCATAATTCTTCAATATTTGAATCAAAAGAAGACCACTAGTTTGTGAAGTTTGGTAAAGTACAGTAATAAGTATAATAAAATTATACCCAATTTTAAAAGTCTGAGTCACTGAAAGTCTCCCAAATATCCCTTCAGACTCTTAAAAAAAAAACAAAAAGCCCCATCTCCTTCCTCATCTTTCTCTAACTAGATGTGACCTTCTTGCCCTCAAAAAAAAATTCAAATCATATTTTTTACACAATTCTACAATGTCTACTTTGCTTAAAATCATATTTTTAAATAGTGTTTCACTGGAAATCTTCAGAGAGCATTTCAGCTGATTAAACAAGTTTTGGATGGGTGTATTAGTTATGAGTAACAAATTACTACAAAATTTAGTGGCTTAAAACAACAAACAGGGGGGCTGGCCCAGTGGCATAGTGTTTAAGTTCACGAGCTCTGCTTTGGCAGCCTGGGGTTCACAGGTTCAGATCCCGTGCTCAGACCTACATACCACTCATCAGCAGCCATGCTGTGGTGGCATTCCATATACAAAATAGAAGAAGACTGGCACAGGTGTTAGCTCAGGGACAATCTTTCTAGAGCAAAAAGAGGAAGACTAGCAGTGGATGTTAGTTCAGGGACAATCCTTCCTCTCCAAAAACAAAAAAAATTATGTATTTTTATTTATTTATTTTTCTTCTTCTTCCCAAAGCCCCCCAGTACATAGTTGTATATTCTAGTTGTAGGTCCTGCTAGCTCTGCTATGTGGGATGCCGCCTCAGCATGGCTTGATGAGTGGTGCCATGTCTGTGCCCATGATCCAAACCAGTGAAACCCTGGGTGGTTGAAGCAAATGTGCAAACTTGACCACTTGGCCACAGAGCCGGCCCCCCAAAAGACAGTTATTATCTGACACTTTCTGCAGGTCAGGAGTCCAGGTGTGACTTAGCTGGGTGGTTCCAGCTCAAGGTCTTTAATGAGGTTGCACTCAGACTATGGAACTACTTTCATTATAATGTTTTCCAAAAACAAAAGTGTCCTAACACTTAATCAAGGTAAATTCCTCATACACCATCAGGGCCACCAGGTTGCACACCTCCAGGGCACAGCACAACATGTGCATTGTATTTATGTACATGTCCTTCCCAGTGTACAATGCAAGATCTCCTCCAGGAAGGGAGGAGACACACCTGCACACGCACTCCAGAGGTTTCTGAAGTGGGACCCAGGGGTCCACTGAGAGGGCCACTATGCTGTATGAGGGCACTGACAACATGATACAGAGAAGGCCCACCAATAGCATAGCCAAGGTCCAAAAATGGAATAATACACTGTTGAACTCTGGAATTCTTATTCTCCCTGTGAAGAGGGCAACTCAATATAGCACTTAAAATCAGCTGTTCTGCAGTCAGACCGCCTAAATTTGGGTCCTGAGCCCACCTGTTATTAGCTAGGGGACTTTGAGCAGGTTGCTTCTCTGTGCTTTATTTCACAGCCTGTAAACTGGGGACATGAATAGGGACATTGCAAGGTCTAAGTGAGTTAGTGAAGAAAAAGTGCTTAGGACAGTGCCTAGAAGATAAGAAGTGGACAATAAACTCCACTTTTTGATAGTGTTCTTGCTGTCTCTACACCAGCAGGCGGTGGGGGGCTATGGGGTACTGAAAACGGGGCTCAGTGATTGTACCCACTTTATAAATGTCTCAGACTAGCCAAGCTCAGAGAGAAGCATGTACACAAGTCCTCAAGGTCTGGCTTGCTTATCATTCTCTAGAGCTATTCATTCGTACATATCTGTAGGCACATATTAAATAGATGAGCAATTACATGCCAAAGAATTGTATGAGCAGAGATATCAGAATGGAAAGGTTTTTTCATCAATAGTAACCCAGTTATTTCCATTTTGATAAGAATATCTCACATCAGGAAAATCTTATTTCTAACGGGCAAAACTTGAACTTTATACAAAGAAAATTAGACAGTGGTTATTTGCCTTTAAAAATGATCATTTAATTTAATTTTAAAAACCTCTGGTTTCTTCTAAATATTGACTGCCCAGAAAACAGCTGAAAAAGAATCATTAACAAAAATCTGATCTACGAGTATATTTTCAGTAATAGATCAATTATATAAAAGAATTCCTCCACCATGACTATCTACAACCTTCACCAAAGCTTGTTTTGAATTAGTTGTTGATACTTAGTAGATATTGACAGTACCATAATCGTAAAGATTTTCTAATATCAGGTGTATATCCTAGTGAACTTACGGAATTTCCTCACTTACAGGCTTTCAACCACATACTGTCTCACTAGGAGACTTGACTACAGTCTGATGCTAACAAAGGCTCGAGGGGTGCAGTGGAGAGAATGCACAAGCTGTCAAGGCCCAGTTCAGCTTATAATTTGAGCATCTACATGTTAGCACAGTATGCGTGCATGTGTGTGTGCATGCACACATATGTGTTCTTACCTCCCTACCTGAAAACACAAGAGGTGTGTTTTGGTGCGTGTTTGTTTTTACTTTCATGACACAAAACCATTCTCTGCATCAGCCACAAAAATAAATGTATAAATGTGAAATACAATGAAACTTTATTTGTAACAGCAGCTTGTAACTTTAACTAAACCACCATACATTTTAGAGCTCTATAATGAAGGCTTTGAAAAGGATTCATATGACAAAATTTCCTTTTTCAAATGTTATACATGCTTATTTGAGACACAATTCTACAATGAATGCTATTTCAACCCTAGAAAAATTTTTATTAGAGTCAGACAAGATTTATAACCACCTAATATGTGCCAGGCATAATGCAAAAACATGCTTTCAAATACAGCAGAAGCACATATAAAATATTGTTGCACCTTAATATCCCTCTCCATATTCTCATCATTTTTAAGACATGACGTTCTCTCCACATTTTGATGATTTAGTCAAAATGCCATGGAAACCTGCATTTCTATACATCTTGCTAGTTTCCACTTTTGCATTTTGTTTAATACTAGCTAAAAGGCAGCTCTTCCCTCACTCAGTTTCCCTAAGGCAAAATGGTATGATGAACTGGAAAGTTAGTAACTGCATCTGAAAATGTATGGTGGTTTAGTTAAAGTTACAAGCTGCTGTTCCAAATAAAGTTTCATTTTCAGTCCTTCATACCCCAGTGAAATTTTCCTCTTATATTAAACTTCTGAATTAGATAGAGTAATAAAGAGAAAATTTGCATCCTTTATGTGTTAACTTTCTGAAAATCTAAACATAATTCCATTGGGAAACTAGTATAGTGGTTTAGAAAATAAATAAACCAAAATTAATATCATGTTAAAAAATAAGCAGTCCTCAGGGAAAATAATTTACTTTTTCACATTTACGATTGTTTCTGGTCCCTAAAATATAGTGAAAGAAAATGTTACGGTATAAAGAATACATATAGAGTGAGTAGATTAGATTTTGAATAAAAATGTCATTCCAACCCAAAATATAGGATGATGTCTTTTAAAACAAAGCTGAAGGGCTATAAATATTAGAAACAGCTATAAAACATGAAGAACAGATTGGTTATCCATTTGCACCTTCAACCATGTTTCACTTTTACTCAACAAGAATTAACAGTATGTAAAGCAACATGTTAACATACACAACAAATGGATGTGCTGTGTGTAAGACTTAGTCTGAAGAGGACCGAGATCATGCCTTTTCTCAGCTTGTGGGGATTTTAAAACCATGGCAAAGCAAGTTCTCTGCATCAAATTTACAAACTATATGTGGATACAATTACAAAAAGAACTTGTTAGGAACATTCTACAGATTTTAAAACTAACCTATAAAATAAGTAAACTACTTGCCCAAAATTGTGTACCACTTGTACTACTCAGGGGCAAATAAACCCAAGCATTTTGGGCTAAATGAAAGTATCTTGATTCAAAAATTGTAATGTCATGGATGAGAGGGAACAGGTTAAAAAGGAATAATAAAGCTTATCCACAGTCTTTAAAAATTAGGGAGATAATTTTAAGACAAAACGGTATTCCATGTAGTGCTAGTTACTTAGTGAACTTATTACCTTAAGAGGTAGTGCAAGATGAAAACATAAATACACAATTAAAGCGTATATAAATCATAGCTAATACCTCCACAGTAAGTCAAAAAAAACTGGAGATGATAAGAGTGCAAACATCTTTGGAAGTCAATGTCAAGGAGGAAAATGACCCCTCCTCCTGGCTAGCCATTCACACCTGTCTGAGAAGACTCCTCTTTAGATGGACTTTGTTCTCCCTTGAAATATGATTCTTTATGTTCTCATGTCTTAGTCAAGCCAGTTCCTACTGTATACTCCACACTCAATATTGCATGGTATTCACACACATGCACAGCTGCATCATCAGCAGATATGTTCATTCTGATTGTGCACAGAACCTGTCTCTTGAATAAGTGATGCAGAAAATGGGCCATGACACCAGAACATAACCTGTGGTCTCTGCACCTAGGTCATAAACTGCAAAGCAAAGAAGATATTACACTACTGCTGCATTTGAAGGTACTTCTAAAATATCTCCTAGTCAAATTATATCACTGTCTGATTTACAGAATTTATAACGGAAAATAAAAGGACGGTGGTTTAAGACCTCTATGTCAAAATTACAAAACAAATATTATCTCAGTGTCTCAATAATAAATTAAGAAATAAATTATAAAACACGGCAATATTAATTGATATGCTCTTTTCAGGGAATACTATTTCAAGATGGACAGTCAAACCAGGGCAGTCCCAAAGTAAAACAAATGCCATCCCCAACTGCATCTCAAATGCCCAGCATGCTCATCCTAGCAATTATCTGTGGCTCAGCAGGAGCATTAGCTTAAACATGATAGAATCTTTTAATCTCTCAAATAACAGTCTAAACAGAAGCTGTCCAGGGCTGATATGGTAGTTTCATGGTGTCAGGAATCCATGTCCCTTTAGGCTTCTTTGTCTCTTGAATTCATGTCCTCTTCTCCATTCCTGTGGCCATTATCTTAGTTCAGGACTTTTTCTTCTCTTATTATTGTTATGGCCTTCTTTCTGGTGTGATTGCTCCTGGCAGCTTCACTACTTCCAGAAACTGATCTGACCTGACTGTTTCCAGAAGAAACTAAATTCATTAGCAGAAGAGTCAAGGCCCGTCAAATTACAGCCTGGGTTTACCATTTCATCTCCATTTCCAGCCACTTCCTCACTCTATAGGACCACTTTCCAAATATTTCACAAACTTTTGTTCCTTTCTGATTTTGCTGGAATGAAACCTCCCTCCTCACCTCTATTCTGTCCTTTTCCCGCCTCCTCATTCTTCAAGGCCCACGTGGAACGTTATCTCATTTGCTCAATGTTATCTCCTCTATGAGCTCTTCTAACTTCTGTCCACCAAACGGAATTCAATAAATATTTAATGAGCATAAAGCAAAGTAAGGACTAGAGATACTGAGATAAATAAGAGTGCTTCTGCCCTAAAAGGTTAAATATTTAGCAGATGAGATGGAAACTTTATTTATTATAATATAAACATTATCAACAGGATAACTGCAATGTGAATGAAATGATATGGGGGCACTTAATCTTGCCTGCAGGCAAAAGCAACTATTCTACCTCTATGTACAATAGCACATTGTTAACTAAGTACTTGTGTGTTCAATAAAGAGAGAGACTTGTTTGTCTCTCTCTTCCCGCCAAATTATGACTTTTGTTGAGAACAGAAACCATGCTACCCACACCACTAGTTTATTCATTGCCAAAACAAATAAAAAGGATTTCATTTTGATGCTCATTTGTAAAGTCCATACAAGTATTGGAAAAAAGAAATTCAAACTTTAAATAACTATATTGCAGTGTAAATTTTTTAAATCAGATTAAATTATACTGAGTTATCTTTAGCCATATTATGAAGGAAAAAAAACTTACATGTTAATTAAATCCAAGTGGAAAAGATTACTTTTTTGAGGTATTAGAAAAGAAAAAGATTTACCTTTCACAGGGAAAAAATTAATTAAAAACAATGAGCATGTTAAGAAAACTAAACCATTAAACCATGATGCTTTTTAATCTACTACAGATTGATTTAACTTTATTGTCACATGAAATACAATTAAAGTTGGTTATTTTAAGAGATACATACATGTGAAAGAAAAACATTTAAATATCAGAGATATTGAGATGTAATTCTGCACCAGGCTTTTCTAATCATGTAAAATTAACTCACTCTAAAACTCAAATTAGACAGTTAACCGAATCAACATTTAGATCAGTTGATTGTGACCTTCAGTTATTGAAGTTGCTAATTTATTTATAGACAAAACATACTCTTATTAATTTACTTGAGAAAAACCCACTCATTTAGGATGGCATTAATTCCTCATTTTGCAAGAAAAAGAAAGTGATTCTGGGAGAGTTTTAGCAATTGTCCACATTTCACATGGTAGGTCAACTGGGATATCAGAAATAGGACTCCAGCCTATTCAGTGAGATAATAAATGTTCAAAGAGCTTTGTAAACTGTATAAAAATGTAGGTTCCGTCCAAGCTCGATTAGAACACTATGTGTTCAAATACACTTCAACTGAATTCTGTTACAAAAGACTCCTTTTCCCACAGCATGATACTGCCATGAAGATGAATATTTATCACTATCCCAAAAGGAAAAAAAGGAAGGCATTTCTTGGAATTGAAGAAAATACATATTTTTTTTTTCATGTGATGTCTCTATTATCTGTTTGTGACAGCTGTCGGGAGCTCTTTATTTGTCCTGTTGCCATTTTGAATAGTTTGATCGATTTCCTCTCTATCCATCCCCACAAATTCATAGACAAGATTCTTTACCACCATATTTAACATTAAACAGGGAGATAGTCCCATTTTTCAGGGGAATGGAGCTCCATGCCCTGAAGCATTCTGACAAGAGTCTCTCAGTGGATCTTTTCTTGAAGAAAGGTCTTGACTGTGACGTAACTGCATTTGAATATCTTAGCCCCAAAACACACTTTCAACTTCCTTGTCTCCACCTGAGATGCAGGCAGAGCCAAACAAATAATGTCAGATCATTTGGATACCCTGGTTCATGGGATTGGATCTGAAGGAAGTTATGTTATTGTCACTTTTGTATTACAGGGAAGACGCAGTAAGTACCACTGGATTTTTCTCTGAGCTTTTTAAATCAGCTGCCAACAGCACAAATGTGCATGTCCATATTGATGTGATAGCACTGATTTCCTTAGGAAACACTTGAATGATCAAAACCAGTTGTGCTGTAAAACATGTTTCAGAGGGCCACGCTTGAGGTTCAGAGCAAGCAATCAGGGATGCTTGACCTTGACATGACTTTCATGTTGATTTATTCCTATATTTGCAAATTTTTTGTAATAGGACAAACCTCAGGATGGACTCAATTTAACATTAGAAAGTTGCTAGCATATTCACAGTAACTCCAACCGAAGTATTCTTCTGTTCGAAAATTTGTTCATGCAGTTTCAGATTCCAGTCTTAGCACTTCAGTTCTTCACTGTTTCATGCTTAAGAATGTTACCTATTTACTACTGCTGAGAAAAAAGGAATGGTGGCAACTGAAGGACTCCTCAATAGACATTTCTACTTGTTGCCAATTAAACCTAACAAAATTTTACTTGAGTATAAACTAATCTATTGGACTTTAGATTATAAAATGGCAGACAGGCCCTTGATAACAAAATCTAAACTATTTAAACAAAATCTAAATGTTTTGAACTGAACCATCCACAGCACCATACTGACAATGGTTGGAAACCACAGTCTCCCCAAACTTTCCTGCTCAGTTCCTCTGCAGTTGGTCATGAGTGTGCAGCAAAACACAAAATCCACTGTCTATGGGAGAAACGCCAGAAGGGACAAGAAACCCCATGCATATGGGTGAGTTGCAAGTCCTTTGCTTAGTCAGGAAATCTATGTGGCCTAAGCTCTTAAGTCTGACCTGTTTTCCTAACTAGGATATGAGCTAGTCCAGCTCCAAGTAAAAGTTTTCCTTTAAAAATTCACTAAATTCCAACACTCTTGCTCTTTTCTCTTCCTTCTACATAGGATTCTTCACACTACTACGTGGCTCCATTCTGGGAGGGCACTTTTCCATGATCTGTCCCTCCTACTTCATCATCCTTCTAGTCACACAGGCCAGACAGTCACCCAGGAGAAACAAAGTTCTTAAGCTCTGTTGAATCATGACCCCTTTGAGAATCTCGAATCTGGGTCCTCTAATCAGGAAAATTCACGCATACACTCAAGTACACACGACATTTTAGCACTTCATGAATCCCCAGAGGACCATCCACGGACCCTGAGTTGAGGGATCTCTGGAAGTGGAAAGATTCCTAAGTACATCTGGAGACAGAACCCCTAGATTCAAATTCCAGTTTTGTCCCTTGCTAACTATAAGACTTTAAGCAAGTCAATTAAAATACTTTGCAGTTTTCTCATTTACAAAGTTCCTGCTCTCACCACCACTGTTGGTTCTATCAATAAAAATTGTTATGTGTATCAAAATTTTGTAATTATATATCCCTAGGTAAGGTAAAGTATGTCTTTTAGTTAGAAACCTTGGAGTTATCTTTGAGTCGTTGTTTCTGTTTGTCTCCTAAAATCTGTTTTTGTTCCTTCAAAGCATCTCTCTTTGACTCACTCACCACCTCAAGTCCTTATGTCT
This sequence comes from Equus asinus, assembly GCF_041296235.1. Taxonomy (NCBI): domain Eukaryota; kingdom Metazoa; phylum Chordata; class Mammalia; order Perissodactyla; family Equidae; genus Equus; species Equus asinus. The sequence continues at coordinate 74,956,625 of NC_091800.1, forward strand.
GAACCTCAATCTCTTCTTCCCAGCTGTTATATATCTATACACATTCTTATACATGAATAAACAAACATATATAGACATATATAATGTCTACGTCTATGTTTGTGTATGTAAACATAAACAATTTGTATATGTGACTATATATTCCTTTATCCCCCTGACTTGGCTATGATTCTGTTAGATAACCATGTTTCCAACAACAATGCATTGCTTGATCTAAATGATGTTTTCTCTCTTATCATTCGCCCAACTGGCACAAACCACGCCAAGAAAAGCCAAGTGTGCTCAAGAAAATTTAGAGAATGTATGTAAAAAGAGTATTTGCTAATGTGTGGAGGGAGAAAATGGACATGAATAACCAATGAAGAGGATTTTGTTAGGAAAATTTCATCGCATCCAATAGAAACTTAGCTCTATTTTGAAACAGAGATATTAAGAAAATGTCAAATAGAATAGAACAAAATAGTATCCTGTTGTCTTTTACAAGGTTCATAGACTACTAACTCTGGGAGGTGACTCACACCCAACCTTCCAACACTGGGATCCCCAGCTTGCCTAGAACCCATCTCTGAAAGTCTGTGCAACATTCAAGAGTGAAATATGAGCAATGTAAAAACTTAAAGGCATAATGTTATTAATACAGGTCATACTGGTGTTCAGAACGCTGAATTATATTTCTGAAAATGATTATATTTGTAAATATACTATGTTCCTTGATTAATAATCTAAGTTTCAACAATATAGAATCACACAAAAATGTTGAGGAATGGCATCCGGGACATAATAATATCTGCGGTCCAGGAGTGATCCACATGTGGATTTGGTGGTGCCAGTGACAATAGGGCTCACATGTGGCTGTCTGCCCTCACTGCAGGATTCTGCTTTTTGAAAATCCTACCCTCCTTCTGCCCAAGCAATACAGCACTGGCTGAAGCACTGAAAACATTTCGCCTTGCCAAGCAGCCAGCAGTTACTTCTATATTCTGTCTTCCTCCCTACAACAAACTGTTAATAAAAACGTCCTAGCTTGTTCTTTCTCAAAACTTCACAATGTGATTTAAAACACAAAATAATCTCAAAAAGATAATATCTTAAAGCAGAAAAATACACATTTGTTAGACAATAAATTGCAAAAATTCTCTTTTGAACTAGCACGGTACATCACTTTTTAGCACCGACCTTTACACCAAATTTGCTTACAATTACTAGATTAAATAATAAGATTTATTCAACTACAATTTCTTAACATACTATTGTGTGACAATCACTGTGAAATGTACTACTTTATAATTCAGCTAATTTAAAAACTCACTGTGGGGGCCAGCCCCGTGGCCGAGTGGTTAACTTCTCGCGCTCCGCTGCAGGCAGCCCAGTGTTTTGCCAGTTCGAATCCTGGGCGCAGACATGGCACCGCTCATCGAGCCACGCTGAGGCGGCGTCCCACATGCCACAACTAGAAGGACCCACAACTAGGGAACATACAACTATATACCAGGGGGCTTTGAGGAGAAAAAGGAAAAAAATAAAATCTTTAAAAAAAAAAAACTCACTGTGATAAGTAGGAAGATTCCCAAAGATGAGAGAAAAACGCAATGAAAGGAAGTAATTCACAAAGGCCTGTATTACTATCTGTTGCTGCATAACAAATCACCCTAAAACTTAGCAACTGAAAACAGCAGTAAACATCTATCATCTCATTCAGTTTCTGTGGGTCACGAATTATCTGGGAGACTAATCTTAGCTGAGTGGTTGTAGCTCAGGTTCTCTCACGTGGTTGCTGTCCAGATGTTGGTCTGGGCTCAGTCATCTGAAGGTTGATAGGTCAAGGCATCACTTTCAAGATGGCTCACTCTCATGGATGGACAGTGGTTCTGGGTGTTGGCAGGAGGCCTCATTCCCAGCCATGTGGCAGCTCCATAGAGCTGCTTTAGTGTCCTTACATTAGGGCAGCTGGCTTTCCCAGGAGCAAGTGATCCAAGAAAAAGCAAGGAGGAAACCACTGTCTTTTATGACCTAGTCTCAAAAGTCATACTTCGTCATTTCTGCAACACCGTACTGGTTACACAGGTCAGCCCTGTTCACTGAGGGAGGAAACCACAGGAGGGCGAGCACACCAGGAGGCAAAGTTCACCAGGCCCATGTTGGAGGTTGGCTACCACAGATCCACACATAACTCTAAATCACCAAAATATTAAGAGTGTGTGGGAGGGTGGGGGTAGAGGGCACAAAAAGTTTCCTTGGATTGAGAGGGACCTAGTTTCAAGAACTAAGTCTACTAATTACTAAGTGTGTGATTGGGGAACATGATCCAACTCCTTGGAACTTCAGTCTTCTCATTTTTAAAACAACGTTACAATACTGTGGCAGACCCAGTAACGTTCACCACTATCCATTTGCTGCCTCATATTCCCATCCCCCTTACAGTGAGGTCGGACTATGTGACTAGCTGCGGGCAATGGGCTATGAGGGAAAGTAATGTGTGTAATGTTCAGGCTGAGGCCTTAAAAACCCAAGCATGAGTCTCCTGTCACTTTTCCCTGCCACAACAACCAAGGAGCTGCGTACTCTGGGCAGTGAAGCTGCAGGGTGCTAGCGCTTCCCTCGGCCTTAACTGTCAAGTACCAGCAAGGGGAACTGCCTTGAAAGTCTCCTGGCACCGTAGTGAATATGGTGTGAGCAAAACATAAACCTTTATATTATCAGGACACAGATATGTTGGGTCTGTTTGATACCACAGTATAATCTAGCCTATTCTAATTCACATATCTAAAAAGAATGAAACTTATTTTGAGAATTAAATGAGAAAATACGTGATAAGCTCCTAACACAGTAAGTAACACATGATGGGTATTTTAGCATGTCAGTTCATCACCTTAGCATAAAAAAAGGAATAATATTTACCTCACAGAATTGCTTTCAAAATTAAAAGAAATAACACACATGAAAAATTTTACCACATATAAACGAGGTAATAAAGATGAGAGGTTTTATTCCTTCTTTCCTCTGAACTGCGATCAGAGGTGATTCAGAGAGTCTTTTTCCTCCCATCAGAACTCCTCTTCCTCTACATTCAAAGCTTCCGAGTCCCTGGGAAGCTAACAGACTGAGCTTATTTGAAAGTTCCAGAAAAATATCATATTTTCTACTTAAGACATAAAATGCATGACAGAAATGATATTAGTTTAAAAGATTTACCAATCTTGACAATAATGCAATGAATTCATTTCAGAATTACTCTAAATTAGTCACTATTTCCTTACGTGTAAAGAAAACGTAGTTCACCTTCTTTTTACTGTTGATATTAAAGGCCCATAAATGCCATCTTTCAGGGCTTTTGTCCCACCAAGAGAATTATGTAAGAAGTGACTAGACCTGTGTCATCTGTAAACTCAATAACATAAAAAGCTGAAGTATAATTGGATCCTCTGGACATAAATGAATATGAGTAAGGGACAATCAGGAGAAATATCTTCTTTAAGAGAATCCAGATGTTTGGGTGCCAACAGTCACTACATCGTTTCACAGGATTTGTTCCAGAGAGAGTCCATCGAGAATATATTGTGAGCTCTCAATCAACAGACTAGTACAACTCATCTGTTTTCTCATTGAAAAACTAGTCACGTGTGTCTTTGTAATGTAAGCCACAGGATCGATGGCCCATCTGTTACATGCCCAGGTCACACAGTCTAACAGTGGAGTGCTGGTGTCAATGGAATCTGGCTCTTCAGCCACACAGAGGCTCCGGAATCTTTGGCATTCTTCTGTTACTGTCCTTCACTGAAAGGCTCCCGGCAATGGCCAACATGCCCACTGCAGCACAGAAAAAGGAGAATGGCATGGATTCTGCTGCTCTCCCTCTCCTCAGAAGAAGTGAGAAAATAAATTGCCCAGATTCATTCTGCTTTCCTGGTTGTAGCCAAAGACATAGGGAAACGAGAGCTGCACTGTTGAGAATGCAGGTGCAGGGTCTCGTACTAACCGCGATCTCACAGACCAGTGTTGCTCTTCCGTGTGTTCCCTGCGCTGCAGAATGGATGTGTGAGTGGTGCTGAGTCATGGTGACACAGTATCTTGCTGCAGACATTATCAATCGGGATGTTACAAGGTCGCACTTTCTCCTGACTCTGTGGCCCTGTGGCTCTTTACCTGTTCAAGGTTAAGCATTGCTGCCTCGGAGTCTGGGTGTTTGAGGACCTCACACAAGATCTCCTCACCTGGTCTGCTAACCTTAATGCACCTGTTAAAACCAGTAGCATTAGATGTCATCAAAGTAAAAAGAAAAATTACAAAGAAAAATAAAGTGTAAGAATATATACGTAATAGTATTTAATAGTGCATTGTTTTATGTACAAAGTAATACACTTTTTAGAACGTGAAAGCCCTTCTATTAGCATCACTGCCTGTCGTTTCTTTGTCTCAGGATTTGTGATTTAAGTGTTGAGCTAAAAAACTACAGCCATGAATTCAAAGCCCTGATGTGGTCTGTCTCAGACCTCCCTAGCAGCATTCTTTAACTGTAAAATGGGAAGAACAATTCTATTGACACATCAAAAAATTGAAAGGATTATAGACAATTAAATTCTAAAGTAAATGGTAACAATTACAAGGCAGTAGGCATTACTAAATACGAAGATTAATTTTAATGAGATCATTATGTTATCAGTTACCTGGATTTTATTATTTAACCAAGTGGGGCGGGGAGAATGAATTTTCCATATGAATCCTGGGTTATTCCTATAATACTCAATAGATTTATCAAAATAATAAAATAAAGATATACAAATATGCCCCATCTTATACATTTTGTTTCTTGTTTAAATGTAACAAGAGTTTAATGAACATTGTTTGATGTGCTGTTGGGAATCAGATAGAAGCATTAGGAAAGCGTCCCTGCCTCCAATGATCTTAAGGCCTTGGGGAAATAACAGACACACACAACTTATCCCTATCTTTTATCCTCAAATCTTCTGCCTCTAGACCAAAAATAGAAAAAAATCCAGCCAGAAAAACTATTCAAACCCTAATAATTCTTAGAAATGTTCCCCACCCAGCATCTCTCAACTCCTACTACAACTCCCCCATTCCTGTGTCATCATGTCATCACCCATAAACAATTGCAACAACAACTGGCCACCTGTCTTTCTTTACTCCACGTGTACATCTGAAACATAAACAATTAGGTCTTACTGACTTAAAACTTGGGTAATTCCTTATTGACTAGACAATAAAATAAAATCTCACCACCTGATATAAAATACTCTTCATGGGCTCATCTTACCTCTCTTTAAACCTAATTGCCAACTCAACACATTCTACTCTGTTTCCAGAGTACTCCTCCCCCTGCCATCTTCTTACAATTAACAAGTCATGCCAGGTTCTTTCATGGGCTGGGTTGTTCGTTTTTTTAAAATGCTCTCTCTCTCATTCTCTCTCTCCCTAAAGTGGCTTTAACTCTCTTCTTGTCCAACCAACATTTTATTCATCCTTAAAAACCCAGTTTCAGGGATGGCTCAGTGGCATAGTAGATAAATTCGTATACTCTGCTTCAGCAGCCCAGGGATCACAGCTTTGGGTCCCAGATGTGGACCTATACACTGCTCATTAAGCCATGCTGTGGTGGTGACCTACATACAAAATAGAGGAAGACTGGCACAGATGTTAACTCAGGGCCAATCTTCCTCACTAAAAAAGAAAAAAGCAACCCAGTTTCAATATCACATATTTAGTGAAGCCTCCATCAAGCTACCTTTTGTGGATCTAGAAGCAATTAATTTCATTGTTATAACATTTGTCATACTGCATTATAATGTCAATATTACCTCTGTCTTTCCAGAGCTACACTGTGAGCTCCACATGGGCAGTGATTGTCTTATTTATTTTTATATCCCCAGCACCAAGCACAATTCTTGGCACATAGAAAATGCTTAGTCATATTAAATGAATGAATGAATGAATACCAAAGTAAGTGCTTTAAAAGTTTACAAAAGGGAGAATTCAATAAATTCTGGGGTGATCAGGAATTGCTACATTAAAATATACGTAAATAAAATGTTCATACATAACATGTTTTAAATGCACTAATAAAGGAATTATTCAGAAGCATGAATAATCATGCTTCAACCTTTTTTAACTTCAGACTTTCTTAAAATAGGATACCTTTATAGTATCATATATGCTTTTTAATATGCTATAAGTATGTAGTTGGAAGAGCCTTAGGTTCAGGTTTCACTTAAACTCTTGAGATTAGACAAGTAGGAAGACATTCTTCTATCTGCGTCATCATTGTCTAATTTTATTTACTACTATTAATCGGTAACAATTATATTTATAGTATTTCAACAAATGAAGCCATTTTAATGCTATAATTTAGACTTTTCACTTATTTAAACAGTATTTCTCTCTACTTCATTCAGAAATACTATCATTTTAATTTTGGATAAAATTTGCCTAACATCTAACGCAAAACATTTTTACATAGCACATAGGCAGGATTGCCAGATTTAGAAAAAAGATAAAAATAAGAAACCTACAGGATGCCCAGTTAAATTTGAATTTCAGGTAAACAATTTTTTGTATGTATAAATATGCCCTACGTAATATTTGGGGCATACTTACACTAAAAAAAATTAGTTATTTATCTGAAATTCAAATTTAAATGGGTGTCCTTTATCTGACAACTCTACATGTAACAGACAAGAAGACCAGCAATAAATAGATGCTAGGATGGTCTTAGTTGACGAAAGAGTGCCAGCCATAAAGGTTAGCTTTCCTGGTACCCCAGAGGAAACCTAAGGACCCCAGCCATCCCCTATGCTCTATGGCTTTAAAGAGACCTAGCCTGACCCACGTGCTGTAGCATTAGGGCTCTTAATAGGAAAGTCAGTTTAGTGAAGGCACAATCCACGATCACGTGTAAGGATAGTTTTTTGTAAAGGAGAGTAAAGATGATGTGCTCTACAGAACTAGCCTCAGGATTTTGTCTTAAAAGATCTTATTTTACAGCTATTGTAATCCATCCAGTAATACTGAGGATACACAAAAGGCCAAAAGGTATATGAAAAGGTGTTCAACATCACTAATCGTCAGAGAAATACAAATCAAAACCACAGTGAAATATCACCTCACACTTGTGAAGATGGCTATTATTTAAAAAAAAAAAATGTTAGCACAGATGTGGAGAAAAGGGAACCCTGGTAACACAGTTGGAGGAAATATAAATTGATATAATCATTATGGAAAACAGTATGGAAGTTCCTCAAAAAATAAAAATAGAATTATCATATGATCCAGAGATCCTACTTCTGGGTATTTATCCAAAGGAACTGAAATCAAGATTTCAGAGGGATACTTGCACTGCCATGTTTATTGCAGCATTAGTCACAACAGTCAAGATACAGAAACAACCTAATGTCCATCAATGGATAAATGGATAAGGAAAATATAGTATACACATACAAAAGAAAAAAGAAGCATTAAAAAAGAAGGAAATCCTGCCATTTGTAATGACTGGATGAATCTGGGGGATAGTATGCTAAATGAAACAAGCCAGACACAGAAAGACAAATACTGTACGATCCCACTTATATGTGGAATCTAAAATAGTCAAACTCATAGAAGCAGAGAATAGAATGGTGATGGCCAGGGGCTCTGAGGTGGGGAGCGGGGGAATAGGGAGGTGATGGTCAAAGAGTACAAAGTTTCCATTATGCATTACAAATAAGTTCTGTAGACCTACCACGGTGCCTATAGCTTATAATATTATGTACTTAAAACTTTCTAAGAGGGGGGATGGCCCTGTGGCCGAGTGGTTAAGTTCGCGCGCTCCGCTGCAGGCAGCCCAGTGTTTCATTGGTTCGAATCCTGGGCACGGACATGGCACTGCTCATCAAACCACGCTGAGGCAGCGTCCCACATGCCACAACTGGAAGGACTCACAACGAAGAATATACAACTATGTACCGGGGGGCTTTGGGGAGAAAAAGGAAAAAAATAAAATCTTAAAAAAAAAAAAAAACTTTCTAAGAGGGTATATTTTATGTTAAGTGTTCTTACCACAAAAATAGTAAACAAAATAATAATAACAGGAGCAAGAGGAAACTTTGGGAGGTGATGGATATGTTTATGGCCTTAACGGTAGTGATAACAGGTGTATATTTAGCCCCAAACTCATCCAGTTGTATACATTAAATATGTACAGCTTTTTACATGTCAATCATACCTCAATAAAGTGGTATAAAATAATTTAAGTTACTGAGTTAACTTCCTGTAACCCAGGGACTACTGTGAGACTTTATATGCATCATTACTATTAATCCTCACAACATCCCTACAAGATATGTGCCATTATCTCTACTCTACCAATAGAGAGACTAAGGCTGAGATAAAATAATACTTTGCCCTAGGCCACACAGTGAGGCAGGATGGAGATGAGACTCAAATTCAGGTTTGTCTGATGCCAGAACTACGTGAGTATTTAATAATGATGTTACAGACTGACTTCTAGTGCCAAGATTCTACTAAAGAACTAAACGAAATGCAAAAGTGCTCAAATGAGTTGATGTGCAGGTAAATGCTCTCAAGATGGATAAGTTCTTAAGCAAGAATACAGCTCTGTGTGTATCTGTATGTAGTCACATATTCTCTACAAATTCTTCTCTAAAATCAAAGAGCTTTACAAAACCAAACCTTTGCCATTCCCCTTTGAATATATTTGAAATTTCCTAGATGGTACATTACTGTCCTAAGAAGCTAGCACATTTCCAAAAGGGCCTACCTAACTTTCACTATTAACACTGTGTATTAAATCAGTAAGCTACAGGCAGGTAAATACAAAAATAACCTGCCCATCAGTCCTCATTTTCCCCAGGTGCAAGAAATGAAATGATCATAATGCTCTAAGACAGAGCAGAATGTTCATCTGAGTCACACCAAATAACTTGATTACTGCTAAAGTAAAATCTGAAAACGATTGAAGCGATTTATGATCAGCCTTTTGGAAGTCATTCAAAAGTGCTGTAATACTACTTCAAGGAAGATTATTAAATTTAAATGTCACTCTCTCTTCAGGGTTGTTTATCAACAGTTGAGTATTAAATTGGTGAGTCTGATTTATGTTATGTAATTTAACTAGTATATAATTTAAACTCTCTTATAATTCACTATTTGAATAAATGGAATAAACACAAGACTAAGTTTGGTAGTGAGATGCTCATCTCCAGAGGAGTTCAATCAGACTGGAAAAATATTTGGTAAAGATTTTACAGAACAATGGCTCTGAACCTTGACTGCGCAATGGAATCACATAGGGAGCTTCAAAGAATACTGATGCCTACGTCCCATCCATGGAGATTCTTATACAATTGGACTGAGGTGAGGCCTAAGCACTGGGATTTTTAAAGCTCCTCAAGTCATTCAAATAGGCGACCAAGGCTGACAACCACTGCTACAGAAAGAACTTAAGCATTGGGCAGGAAGTTGGGATGGATGACAAGTCAGGACTCTTCTAGCCCTGAGAGTCTAATTCTGACTATTGCTATGACCCATGCTAAAACTTGCTTCTAGACTAGACCTGAAGTTTCTTTGGATGTGCAAATTAGAAATAAATTGTTGCAGTAATATTGTTTCCTGGGAGTAGTTTCAAAATACAAAAAGGATGCTACTATTATTTAAACTTGCTCCTTAAAGTATCCTATCTTCTCCAGGTTCTAATTTACATTGAAGAGATATTAAAACTGAATAATTCAATCTATTCAATTACTAAATATCTACTGAGCATCTGCTATGTGCAAGACACTCTTCTAGGTACTGAACATTCAATAATGAGTTAGCTAGAGTTTCAGATCTTATTGGAACTTACAATTTAATAGGCACGAATGGCTGTGATACAAAAGTAAGGTAGGTGTGTTTGAAGTCTCAGTGCATGACAGTTCATTAAAGAGACTACGTCCAGTTGTGAGGAAGGGGTAATTCAGGCAGAAGTATTTTCTTATCAGTGCAAAAGTCCATACCTCATATATTTTATTGAAAGGGAATAAATATCAAAGTAAAATTTAAAAGTTGTAGGTCATACTTCATATATATCAATAAGCAGATGTCTCAGACTCTTTCACCTCACTAAACACTTACTGAAAAGAATTTATTATGCAAAACCAGACTAATCCCTTCTAGAGATTTTTTTCAATCAAGGGCTAAAGTGAAATTTTCTAAAGTGAGTCAAGATATATCGGTAGCTTATGCAATTGAACTAAATTCCCAATAACTTGAAACAATTTCATAAACATACATGCTTGCTAGTGAATTATGCTGATTCCAAAGTATAAAGAACACTTGAGACATGAGAGACTGTCAACTAACAGACATTTGCTAGATTATATTTCCGACAACTAAATTTATACAAAAGAAAGGCAGAGCAATGTATCAGAGCTGGAGTTAAAGGAAGACTTTAACTAAATAAATCATAACATCTGGCCAATCATTTCAGCAGACTGTACCCAAACAGAACTGGAAATACAGAGAGGGATAGGAAAAGTCTCTCACTCTGATAAAAAGTAATACTTCCACTGTCTTATTACACCCCACAAATGAAACCCACATCCATATGTGGTCTTAGTTAATCTTCACTACTAGAGGCAGAACGAGTCTAGGGGCAGGCGCTCAGTGGGAGCCAGGAGTAAGCTGTGTTCCTTATCCCCTAATTCCAGCACAGTGTGATGAAATCAGAGCCAGCAAATAGTATGATACAAATAGTAAAATATTTTAACTGAAGGTATGAGACTTCGGAGTATACTAATGACTGAAGAGTCAACTCTTTGACACAAATTATAATTCTTCAATGATGATGTAAAAGACTAAGCAAGGTTTTATCAATTTTAAAAAATCAAATTAAATCTAAAATATAAAACCTACTTTCTAAGTGAAGTAAATTAAAAACTTCAAGTTCAGAAGATAAGACTGCTAATATGGGAAGCTACCTTTTGAAGTACAAACTTTAGTTTCCATTTTAGAACTGTCCTCCAAATTCTAATGATGAAAAAATTCACCTGAGTTTCTTTCCATACCAGATAACCAATTCTTAGTTTAAGAAAACTCAACCTCAACTCAGCAAATAAAATGTCAAAGTCCTTTGCCTTCATTTTTTTATTTTCCAATCTTGCTCCCTAAAAAGATCAACAACCGATTAGAAACTATACACACAAAGCCAAAAATCATAACCAAAACAAGAGGGTGTCCCAATGTATCTTCTTTCTTTAAATACATCTTCTTTATTGAGTTTCAACTGGACTGAAATGTAAAAATCCATTAATTCTGAAGCTGTAGTATCTAGAGTCCATTTCTCATATTGATACTTGAATTTTAAGGAATAAATGAGCTGGTTCTGCTGTCAATAAAAATGGCTGACTGGCTTATTATTTCATCAAATATTGGAGTCTCTAAGGACCCTGTTCTAGGCTAACTTCTCCTCTTACTCTTTCTCTCCTCTGTGCCCACATTCCTTCCGAAGGGTTCAATTATTGGCTACACACTGCTGATGCCAGCAAGTTTTTACGTAGCCCAGGCCTCTCTTCGATGTAGTATATACAACTGCCTAGAGTCTACAACTCTTTTAAAGATAGCTTTTCTCACCCACAGCCTTTCCTGGAAAGGACTCCCACTACTGTATAATTCTAAATAAACAAAGTAACTAAACACCAAAAGAAGTACAAAGTAACATTAAATGAAACTTTATTGTTCCTGGTATCATATTAAATATTCAATAGGAAATCAATTATATAATCAGTTGACTGACATTTTGAATCAGGTCATCTTCACTTACTGGTTCCCTAAACTGTATTTCGTCAGCACATTGAAATTTTGTGTTTTCCAATGGTATTCCCAAGAAAAGGAGGTCTTGTCACTCCCAGGTAATAAGTAGCTATCACAAGCCCAGTGGTGCTAGGTGTTAGAAACAGCCCTGGTCACCCAAATCCTGGAGTGGGAAGTGTGTTCATCTCATCCGGTCAATCTCTCTCCCACCCCAGATGGGATTCTCCTTTACGAGGCAGAGCTCTTCCTACAAGGCCCTTGAGAGAGACAAACAAGCTAGACTTTAAACGTCTTGGTTATTTTTTTTTCCTAAAGAAAATAAATGAATAATAGCACCTAAGGCGGTCAGGTAGGAACAAAGAAAAGGACTACAATTTTCACGAATAATACAAAATTGACAGGATAGGCTTTTTATAGTGTTCAGGGTACAAGGAGCATCAATAACAGCAAAACTAAGACGTAAATACACAATGGGGGAGGAAGTAGTGAAAAGAAATAAAAGCCTAGTAGCAAATAGAGAGTTCAAAGCTGCAAATGATTTTTAAATCTGAAGAAGTAAAAGAAGAGTTGGGCAGTGAATCTCTTAGGGAGCAGAACAATGATAGGAAAAGACTGTTTTAAAATGCACTTTATTCATTTATAACTAGGGTACAAAGCACCTGCGAATGGGAACCCCCATAAGATTTCTCAAAGCTTTTGAGGCAATTATTGTTAGACAAAAGCAATTAAGGAAGACAATAATAAAAAATAAAGTAAAATACACATATTAGAAAAGCCTTTAAAATTTAATTTTGTTATATATAGATGACTAAGACCCAACTATACAAGATAAACAGGAGAAGCAGGTATTCTAATATTCTAGCACAGATATTTGACAATGTTCTTTAGCTCAAGAACAATATAAGGACTTCAAAACTGTCTGTTTGCAGCCAGTCCCACTCTGGACAAAATACAAAATGTTCCAAGCTCCTTTAGGCTCTGCAGCTTATGAGCGAGGAACTGGTTAGAGCCATAAGGTAGGCCTAACGGAGGCTCCAGGAGAACGTGCCTTCTACTAGGCCTCTAATCTGTCCTTCCACCTCTGCTTGGACACTTTTTAAAAATTCATTTATGGACCTTATAGCATTAGCTATAGTTAAAAGCTTTAAAATATTATACATACTGCTGTCTTAAAAGCAAGAAAAAAAGTAAAAATTATTTTTAAAATATACAACTATCTAACAATAATTGTCAGAGGAAGACAATAAGAACACAGAAGCATGAAGTGGCCTTAGGGTTACACAAAACTAGCCCGCCTAAATCAATAGGACTGGGGACATCTTGGCCAGCACAAGCCAAAAGAAGATAAAATCATCTGGCTTGGACTTGTACCAGAATATCCTTCTATAATATTGAGGAAGACATAAAAGATTGAGATTTTTTTTTATGCTTTCTGTTAAAGGAAAACAGCTAGGCAAATCAAAATCTAGATTTTTTAATGTTTCATTTTTTAACATTATAATAACATCATCAAAAACCACAATTAACATGGTTATTTGTACTTACAGCTCTACTCCCAAGTATGGGTTGGAGATAAAATTAAGAGCATTAAGAAAAATATCAGCATTATTTTCAAGGAAATCAAACTTAATCCAAATGCATCATTCAGTAAACCTACTAGGTGTCAAGCAATATGTCTGACACTGAAGATAAAGAAATAGCAAAGAGATATCTCTATGTGTGATTTATTTGTATATCACTTGTACACTTAGGTAATGTAGATACACACACACAGACGCATATACATTTACACACAAATACACACACATATATGCACAGAGAATTCAATGGGCAAACACTTACTATATGTTTCTGGATGTTAAATGTTCATATAGACTAAGGCAAAAAGAATACCCGCATGTTGACGTGCTGTTAACAGTCCTGCCCTGTTCTAAATTAGGAGGGTCAAGCAAACAAGTTAGCTGAAGCAAAAATAATCTCACATAATCACACTCTAAGCTGGCAATGTAATTGAAAACAAAATATTTTTTGATATCATAAAACTAAAAATTTACCTTGGAGGGAAAAATTATTTTATTCCTTAAGAAAACAAAACCAAGATCTTCCGAAGTTTTCACTGGAGAGCCAGCAGGGCCTTTTAGAGCTTTAGTCATGCTCCTGAGATCCACCTCCCCTTTGGGTATCTCACTAATGACAGCTTGGAAGGAGAATGTCGGCATTGCTCTGAACTTAATACTCTGGTTCAAGCAAAGGTAAATGGCCTTTCTCTTAACACCCCAGCACACAGCCAAGGTAAGGCTACAATACTTAAACATAAGGTAATTAAATACTTGGATATAATACAAACGAAAGCAACATAGAATGACATGGAACTGGATAAGCTAGCATAACTTGACCCGTGTTCAGTTTAGAGTTCAATACATGGATGCCTCCCTATTCAGCTTCCAACCTGCCCACGACGCCTAATTACGTCTAGCAACCTAATATCCATACCCAAGAGAAGTATTAAGGAGAGCAGGCAGTTGCTTTTCCTATGTGGTTAACTCCCACTTTCAGGGTTCAAGTTCACGTCTGAACCCTCCTTCTGATGATCGGCCCTGAGAATGTCCACCTGCTATAGGAGAGGCTCTACCTACTTACAGTGACAGGGCTTTACTCTACTGGAGAATAGGGTGATTTGTTTTTTTAACAAAGCCAGTAAGCTGTAGCAGGAGAGGGTTGTTCTGTTATAACTTTAGATGACATTCATACCAAGGAATGTTTAAGTTTTGCATGAGATACTTAGGAAGTGAACCAGAATAAATTTAAATAAAAGAAGCATAATTTATATCTCACAGTGAATTCTGAACTTCATTGCATTAACATTAAAGCTAAATAGAAAAATTCAATGTAAATATGTTATCATATTGTCAGTATATTAATGAAATGACCACGCTTTGACAATAAACACAGATAAGAAGAGTCAGAGCAATATTATTCTTATTTTTTTTTTAGGAAGATTGGCCCTGAGCTAACATCTGCTGCAAATCCGCCTTTTTGCTGAGGAAGATTGGCCCTTAGCTAACATCTGTGCCCAGCTTCCTGTATTTTATACGTGGGACACCTGCACAGCATGGCTTGATAAGCGGTGCTAGGTCCGCGCCCAGGATCCAAACGGACAAACCCCGGGCCACCGAAGCAGAGCACGCAAACTTAACTGCTACATCACTGGGCTGGCCCTCAGAGTGATATTTTAATCAAAGATAAATATATAAAAATTGTTCAATCTGTATATCTATAAATAGTCTAAGTGTTCTATTTTCACAAGGGGATCAGTTTCTCAAAAGTGCTTGTAAGTTTCACACGGGTATTAATTTTTTTAAGTGCTTATAAGCTAAACTACAGTAAAAGTAAGGTATGTATTACTACTAAAAAATTCACAGTATCTCTATTATAGTTTCATATAACATACAATATAATTTGTTTCTTTGAACTACCAAGACATTTTTAGATTGTTCTTTGGTGAAACAAATTAAGAATAGCAAAAAGGTCTTTTAGTTATATATTAATTCAAAATGAGATTTATAAGTCTCATAAGATTTTCAACAAATATTGCTTGGACAGCTGGATGTCCACAAGCAAAAGAATGAAGGTAGACTCCTACCTCAGACCATATACAAAAATTAACTCAAAATAGATCACTGACCTAAATGTAAGGGATAAAATTCTCAGAAGAAAACTTAAGACTAAATCTCCAGTTACAAAATGGTTTCTTGGATATGACACCAAATATACAAATGACAAAAGAAGAAACAGATAAATTGGACTTCATCAAAATTTAAAACTGTGTGCCTCAAAGGACACCATCAAGAAAGCGAAAAACAATCTACAGAATGGAAGAAAATATTTGTAAATCATATACTTGATAAAAGACTTGTATCCAGAATATATAAAGAACTCTTACAACTCAAAAATAAAAAGACAAATAGCCTAGTTAAAAATGGGCAAAGGATTTGAGTGGACTTTACTGCAAAAAAGATATACAAATAGCCAACAAACACATGAAAAGATACTCAACATCATTACTCATTAGAGAAATGCAAATCAAAACCACAATGACATACTATCTCACACTCACTAGGATGACTATAATCAAAACAACAGACAATAACAAGTGTTGACAAGGACAGCCAGAGAAATTGGAGCCCTCAGACATTGCTGGAGGGAATATAAAGTGGTACAACTGCTTTAGTAAATAGTTTGGTGGTCCTTCAAAGTGTTAAACATAAAATTATCATTTGACCAGCAATTCTGCTGCTTGGTATATATCCAAGAGAAATTTTTACGTGGGTAAAGATTTATACACAAATGTTCATAGCAGCATTATATATAGTAGCAAAAATATGGAAACAACCCAAATGTCCATCAATTCAAGAATGAATAAACAAAATGTAGTATATCCATACAATAAAATACTACTGGATAATAAAACAGAATGAAGGACTGATACATGCTACAATATGGATGAACCCTGAAAACATTATGCTAAATGAATGAACCCACATTGTACGATTCCATTTATATGAAATATCCAGAATAAGCAAATGCATAGAAATAGAAAGCATACTAATTGCTGTCAAGGTATGGGGGAAGGGGGAAATGAGGAGGGACTGCTAGTAGGTATGGGATTTCTTTTTAAGTTAACGAAAATGTTCTAATAGTGGTGCCGGTTGCAGTTGTACAACTATGTAAATATACTAAAAATTATTGGATTTTACCCTTTAAAAGGGTAAATTTTATAGTATTTGAATTATATTTCAATAAAACTGTTATAGAAATGAAATTTATAACTCATAATCTGGGTCTAAGAAATGCATTTGCAACTACAGACATGCACCGTGTGACAACATTTCGGTCAACAAGAGATTGCATACATGACAGTGGTCCCATAAGATTAGTGCCATATAGCCTAGGTGTGTAGTAGGTTGTACCACCTAGGTTTGTGTAAGTGCACTCTATGATGTTCACACAACTATGAAATCGCCTAACGACGCATTTCTCAGAATAGATACTTGTCGTTAAGCAACGCATAACTGTATATTATAATTATACTACAGATTATTTCAGATTTCTTTTACTACAGAAAATGTTCTTTATAGTTGTCTCATTATTCATTAGATAAATATGCTTATTGATAACCAAGCAAACAAATTTAAAAGAACAAAAAATAGCACAAAGACCTCACAGGCATTGCCAGTCAGCCTTGTGGGGTAATAAGTTAATTTCTAGCCATAACCTATTTTACAGCTATTCCTATCTTCATTGTATTTTTCAACTTAAAAATGTACCCAGCTTTTCATGAAATGCTATCTAAGGACAGCCATGGACTCTAGAGTTTAGAATACTTCAGTCCAAAGCCATCTCTCATTTGGTCCAACCAGCAGAATCTCATGACATAATTGGCAGTGGCAAAGGGAAAAAGGAAATGGAAAAGAAAAGGGGAAGGGTGGATCAGTTTATCCCTCCATCTCTATCAATATCGCTTCTTTAGCTTCAGGATTGACCATCCCGAGGAACCCTCCTATCTTTACCTGACCTTCCAACCCCCTCTACACCCCCGAGAAAGACCAATATCCTGTCTCCTTCATGAATCCTTCACTGAGCTAAGCACACCATTCTTCCCGTAGAAGGAATTCAGTTAAGTGTTGAGTGTTGAATCGACTACCTGAAGTGGGACTTCATGCTTTAAAAATGTTACAAAAAAATTTTAACAGCTTTTTTTGAAAGAAGACCAACCCTCAAAACTTAAAATACCAGAACTCAATCACAATGTCCCATCACTCACATGCCATGACGAGCTGCAAGACGTTGCTCAAGTAATTTGTTACTACTAATAAAGTACCAATGTTTGTCAATGACTGACTTTTTCATATAATTAAAATATATTCAAGGCTATTCTTCTAATAATGTCTTTGTTACATTATTTCTAATGTTATTTCTGGAGAAATAGAGAAAGGAAGAAGTAACAATTAGTGGGCAGAGACAACTATTCATAAAAGTGTATTAGATGTGAGGATATTATCTATCATGACTCCGTCAGAGTTTGATTCTTTCCAGAAAGCCCTCAATGCCCTGTAGTTGGTCCTACGGCATCAGAGCCACAGAAATGAAAGGTCACTCTATATAACTGTGTTACAAATCAAAAGAAATTAGTTAAATTTTACCTCTGCAGATATATAAGTTTATATTTTGTTTTATTAAACCATCACTTCTAATCAAATTGGGAATCAGTCCCCAAAGTGATCACAGGTGATTAATTTTAAGGCAATGTTAAAATCAAGGCTGTTCTCTCCTCCTTCCTTACCAAGTGAAGCAGCTAAAGTAAAAACAAAAGACCAAAAAAAAAAAAAAAAATGCATGACAGCATCTAAAATCAAATAACCAGGGCTTTTCCCATTTTATTCCTTTAGATGGCAGATTAATAAGGAGAAATGGAAAAGTCATAGCAGTCCTTAGGAGATTATAAAGTAAATAACTCTTGGCAACTATTGTTAAGTATGTCTCACCACATACAATGAGAATCAATGATACTGGATATCTTGAAACTCCTGCAATGACCATATGGAGACAACATATACATTGAGAAGTCATTTAGAGTGTGTTTTATTTCCTCCCAGTGAATTTTTAAATAGCCTAAAACCCTATTGGTTATACATTTTTTCTAAGTTCTATTCTTTTTTTTATCTAATATCTGTCAGTATACAAAGAAATCATGACAGCAAACAACACGGAAACCTATAAAAGAACCTACAATGTGAACTAAATATACCATATATTTGGATGTAACAACTCTGCCTTCTAAGTTATGTAGGTGGCCTACTTATTTGAGAAAACTTTACTGGTTATACTGTACCAATCCATAACTGCCAATACCAAGATGCCTGATTAGCAAATCAGATATGAAAGGTAGACATACTTACAAATGTCCTTTTCAACCATTATATCCTATACTGCAGATCTCAGCATCCAACTTTATTTCATCATTATTTGCATCTAATGTCATTTATTGAGACCAGTTCCCAAGTTCTATATCACTTGACAAAAAGAAGCAACACAGCAGGAAGGTTTCCCTAAAAGAATTCGTGGGGCTTGGTGCTTATCACAGAGGGAGAGACTTCCTTCCTTGGACAGTATTTAGGTCCCTGCTGTGACCAGAGAGCAGACAGCAGAATCAGGATGTGTCCCTGGGATTGTTTCTTGATCCATGAACCTGCCACACTGAAGGACTTTGCCTTGGCTGTGGTTTCTCCATGTTTGACCTGATGGTGCTAGTTAAATTTACACTGGTTGGTGTGGTTAGGTAGGTGGAGAGCTGTTCCAAGAGGTGTATCACACCAAGTGGCAGTCTCTGAAGTAGACACCATCAGCTACACACTGAACCTTGTATCATCTGTTACTGCTCATTATGGGCCCGTGAGCCTGCAGCTGGGCTGAGCCATGACTTCTAAAATGAGGGTGTGTACATGGCAGGTTTCCTTATTCTGATTTACTATTATTTTAGTATTTTAGTATTAAAAATTACGCTAGAGATCACTTACATATATGCATTCTAGGATGTTTTCCAGTTTAGGTAACTGAACAATGAGTGAAATTTCTGTGGAATGGAAAGGGAGGTGTATGCTGGCATGAACAAAGGAGGAAGGCAGGTAGTCCTGGGTGGTAGTGGGCAACACATCAGGAAACCAGACATGAAAAGGAGACAGCTGAGGTATGAGCTGAAGGTCTTTGGATCCTTTGACTGGAGGAAGCCACAGCGTGGCGTGGGCATCTAGAAGTTCGAAAAAGAACTTTTTTCTTTTCTTTTTATTTTTAAAGATTTTATTTTTCCTTTTTCTCCCCAAAGCCCCCCAGTACATAGTTGTGCATTTTTAGTTGTGGGTCCTTGTAGTTGTGGCATGTGGGATGCTGCCTCAGCATGGCTTGATGAGTGGTGCCATGGACCCGAACGGGTGAAACCCGGGGCGGCCAAAGCAGAGCGCCGAACTTAACCACTTGGCCACAGGCTGGCCCTTCTTTTCTTTATTAAACAAAAAAGCAAACAGTTCTCCCATTTCTTCCACTCCGACCCCTGCCTCCGGCAATCACCAATCTGTGCTAGCATAATGCCCTCGAGGTCCATCCATATTGTTGTAAATGGCAGTTTCACTCTTTTTTATGGCTGAATAATACTGTAGTGACTGTGTGTGTGTGTGTGTGTCTGCGTGTGTGTGTCTGTGTATGACCACATTTCTTTGTCCATTCATCCATCAATGGACCCTTAGGTTGTTTCCTTATCTTGGCTATTATAAACACAATGCTGCAATGAACATGGGGGTGCACATATCCTTTCAAATTAGTATGTTTGTTCTCATCAGATAAATACCCAGAAGGCGAATTGCTGGATCATGTGGCAGTTCTATCCTTAATTTTTTGAGAAACCTCCACACTGTTTTTCACAGTAGCTGCACCAGTTTACATTCCCACCAACAGCGCACAAGGGTTCCCTTCTCGTCACATCTTCGCCAACACTCGCTTCTTGTCTTTTTGATAATAGCCATTCTAACGGGTATGAGATGCTATCTCATTGTGGTTTTGATTTGCATTTCCTTGATGATTAGTGATGTTGAGCATATTTTCATGCACCTGTTAGCCATCTAACTGTCTTTGGAAAAATGTCTATTCAGATCTTCTGACCATTTTTTAATCAGACTGTTTTTTTAAATTTTAGTATGATGTAGTTCCACTGGTTTATTTTTGCTTTCACTACTTTTGCTTTTAATGTCAGATTCAAAAAGTCATTGCCCAGACCTATGTCAAGGAGCTTACCACCTATGTTTTCTTCTAGGAGTTTCACGGTTTCAGGTCTTACATTCAAATCTTTAATCCATTTTGAGTTAATTTTTTGTGTATGGTGTAAGATAGTCATCCAGTTTCATTCTTTTGCATGTGGCTGTCCAGTTTTCAATACCATTTACTGAAGAGACTATCCTTTCCCCATTGTATATTCTTGGCTCCTTTGTCATAAATTAACTGACCACATATGCATGGGTTTATTTCTGGGCTCTCTATTCTGTTCCATTGATCTATGTGCCTGTTTTTATGCCAATACCATACTGTTTTAGCTACTAAAGCTTTGTAATACAACTTGAAATCAGACAGTGTGATGCCTCCAGTTTTGTTCTGTCTTTCTCAAGATTCCTTTGGCAGTCTAATTTTAATTTGGCATCTAATACTAATTAAAAATAATCTCAACAAAACCTTCCTGAAAGCCATGAAATGGTGTGGATATGAAATAGTCTGAGTTTTAATTTTAATATTTTATTAATTTTTAATTAATTATATTTAAATACACATATAATTAATTTATATACAATTTAAAATTAATATTTAAATTTTATAAATTTAACATATTTACTATTATGTTATATATTGTTATTTTATATTATTATATATAATAATTAATTAACTAAAAATCATCTCAACAAAACTCACTTGAAAGCCATGAAATAGTGTGGATATGAAATAGTATGGTTTTTAATTTCAAAATCACAAAGTTAAAAACAAAATACATAATCTATTAATATTTTGTATTGATCCTACTTGCTAGCTATTTCTTTCTGTCCTCAAATCACTGTTAATATGAACCCTTCCTGAATGGTTCTCTTTGGTAAAAAATTCTAATTGCCTACAGATTGGGTAAGAGCACAAACACCTAGGATTAAGCCATAAGTTAAATGTCTAGCATCATCCATACCCATAAATACATTCAACAGGCTTAGTGTTTGCCCCTCAAATTGAAAAAATTCAAAGCACTATTTAATTAAAAGAGTATTCCACTATTCAGCCACTCAAAATATGGACATTTTGCCACAATGTAACACAGCAATTAGGAAATAAATATTATGCATATTACCTGAAAATTGCTTTTACGCAATTTTTAAAGTTCCTTGTACCTGTATTGCCATAACTGTTAGCAGTATCAATTTCTACCATTTTCCTTAATTTTCCTGTAACTCTAAATGGAGAGAGATAAGAATAGCTCCCAACAAAATATACACAATATTTAAAAGTATTTCTTCCAATTATAAATTTAAAAGGATACAAAAAAGAAAAGGTCAAAAAATCTGTCTTACATTAAAACTGTAACAGTGAAAGGAAAGCAAAACAGTTAGGCAAAAACTGTTACCAAGATTCAGTGATAAGGTCTCCTTCTGCTTTAGGTAATAAAAATGAGAGGAAGATTACGATTTACAGAATGAGTGGAATGACCCTAAATCCCTTTCCTCATGGCTCTTGCAAATACATGTTAATCAGCGCCGGAGAGACTGAGTAAGAAAGTGTGTGCATACCTATGCCAATCCATATGACACAGCTCGACTGTGACTCTGAAGTGGCATCTTTATAGGCAAAGGGTGTATATTTTAATTTTTTATTCAATGCTATGTTAACACAACAACATTCAGACCCTTTACTTAACTCTGTAGTACTCAGATCTTTCACACTATGCAGCTGTCTACTGCCTTTACCCTACATTGCAAAAAATTTTATTAAATCACTTACTCATCCACTGAAATGGCAGAATTCAGGTTTATGCTGCCAATTCGCTCCCACCACCATGTGTCTACTACTGTTATTACCACCTAAAATGAACCCCTTCCCTTTCTTGCATGAATTATGTTTGCGGCCCTATAACTATTAGTCTTATAAACTGTGATCTCTAAGGATCCCAGCTCCAAATCAAAGAAACTGAGACTCCTGCTTAGAAGGCATTACTGGTTACATTTTGTAATGTTTGAATAGCCATTAATAACTTAATTAGTGCTCTTGTTTTAACAAGTTATCTTCCTTAAAATACCACTTTATAAATTTTGTGGCATGTTTAAACATTAAGAAATCCAAGAGACAGATCGTTACTCCTTAAAACACAATTCAAATTTAAAACAGAAAGGAGTAGAAAATCAAAATTCATTTCCAAAAGTGGCGCTTTGGGCAAACTCTTCTTTAACGCACCTCTCTGCTAAGCAACAGTCATCCAGGGTCCTAAAACCCAAGGCCACTACTAGAGCCAGAACAGCATCTCAGGATTCTTACACTAAAAGATGCGGCTCAAGTTGTTGAAAAGTTCTTTGTAGCCAAATAGCCTGGACATTTTCAGTTCTTCCCAGTTGTGGTGTTTCACTAGGAAACACCATCTTGCGGGGAAATAAACTGCTACCCATGTACTACTGAGAAAGTTGTTCAGTCTCCCATTTCAGAAACGTTCTCCAGTTCACTAATTTTTACCACATCCAGTCTGACTCCTCTGCCAGGCTTTTGGACTCCAAATTATGATTCCTTTAATCTTCCGAAATAAGATTCCATTAACATTCCCACAAATCCCCAAACTTGTACCTTTCACTCAGCCCTTGACTTTCACTCATATTATTTAACTTTTGCCAAGAATATACCTCTCTCTCCTGCCAACTGAAACATGCATTCAGAAGTCAGCGCAGGTCACACTTCTCTGAAACATTTCCCTTTCTTCCCCACACATCCTAGATGGGTCTCCTCCAGCACTCTAGTTGGCCTTCAGGAGTTCAGGACTCTCTCATTTCTAGTATTCTCTGTACATTTAACTTAAGTACTTATGGGTCAAAGCCCAATCCTTATAGAATGTTTTAAATCTCTCCCAGTAACTAACATGGAACTTACCACATAGTATTTATTTAATAAATGTTGATAGATTTATCACATAAGATTGTACATTGTCAATCCTCTCAAAATCTCAGGATCACTTTTTAGTTAATTTCCAAATAGATATTTTTCTATATATTAAGTGCATCTTCAGAACAACAAGAATGGCAGGCCTACGAGAAACAGGGAAGAAAAGGTGCTTTGCAGAAACAGATTTGAATGACGACTAATCCATGGGGTTTCTGCATGTCTTACAATAGCCTTTGTCTCAGACTGTCTTTGCAAGGATATGTGCATCACAAACAACCTTGGAATAGGGATAGTGCTTCCTCCCAGGTTAGAGGGCAGATTTGTTTCCCACACAGGATAATAAAGACAATGCCTCCCTGCTGGGCAAAGGTTGGGCAGCTCTGCTGCAAGCTCCATAAAAGCAGCAGGATTCCTTAAACTTGGAGTTCCTCAACTGTGACACAAGCCTGCTGTGTACAAGCATCCACCTGGGCCGCTCAGCATTGCCTCTGGGAGATCTGGGGACACAGGGAATGAGAACATGAAGCCTGCCGTGCCCTAAGTAATAAAGTCCTTTATCTCTGACCCAGGAGTCTCCTGTCTTCAGCCAGTATCTATGTAACTGGGGCAGGCTAACTTGTTAGCCTGCAAGCTGGGCCAACTCTTAAACCATTTGTAGTTTCGGACAACTCCTGATGTTAACTAAAACTGAATCTATTCAATTAGGAGTTTCTAGTTTACAAAAGAAAACAGAAGCCAGCACATAGAATTCTGTACATCTAACAATGACACAGATGAATCTCAAAAAAAAAAAAAATGTTGAGTGAAATAAGCAAACTCAAAAGCATGAGAACTCCACGATTTAATGATATGAGGTTCTACTACAAGCTAAGTAAGGTAAAGTGAGAGAAATCAGAATGGTGGTTGCTTCTTAGAGGAGGCACAGTGGGAATTTAATTGAACCAGGAGGGAGTTTTCTGGGATGATGAGAATGTTCTGTATTTTGACTGGGGTGGTGGTGGCAAGGATACACACAATAGTCAAAAGACATCAAATGCTACAGTTAAGAGCTGTGCATTTTAACGTATGTAATTTATGCTTGATAAAAATGTATCACAATTCTAAATATTTAAACACTGAATGTATTGCAGTCTCTTTTAGCTTGAGGATATAATGATTCACAGAAACACTAAGACAATACTGGCCACTTTCACATACATTCTTCAAGCATTCTTTAGAGAGGCAGCTGCAACACAGAGATTTAAGAGTATGCACTCTGGAGTAAGATTGCTTGGGTTTTACCCAGATCTTTCAGTTGCTAGCTGGGTGTTGTCAGATAACTTCCTTAACCTCTTCATGCCTGTGCTTCATCCGTTTTCAGATAAATATAACAAAAGTTCCTACCTGTGGTTTTGAGGACTAAATTAGATAATATAGGCAAAGCAACTAGTACATAGAAAGCATTCGCTAAAGGTTAGTTGTTATAATTACTTAGAGCATTGATAATAATACAGGATTCAAAATAATACAGGATATTTCTGTTAATGTAGAAGACCAATATGCTTTAAAAACTAGTAAGTTTAATGTACATTCATTAGTGGGAATATGAGGTGGAATATTTACTTATTATAATAACACCCAAAAAGTCATTTAATTATATAATCTAATAACACAATAGACACATCACAGTTGTTTACATGTTATTTGAAGCATAGAAAGAAAAAAATTGAGTCAAATAAAGTAAACGTTTAAAGTTAAGGCAGACGTGTCTCATTTACTTTCTGACAACTGTTTGCATTATTTGCCTTTTTTCCCTAATGTAGTACATGCAAAAGTTGAAAATCCAATTGAATTCTAATTCTGACCTCTTCTGAAGAGTAAACTGATGGCAGAACTTTGGAAAGATACGACTAAAGGAAATATCTAAAAGGACAAAATCTGGAGTATAGTACAAACACAGGGAGAGGGGAACAAAGGGGTGAATTCTCAGTGACAGAAAAGCACTTTGCCAAAGCAAAGAGCATGGGGTCAGAACAGAGCTGACCAGACTTCATGGCTCCGCAGATCAGGCCACACTCTATCTTTAGCATGTATGCTGCTGGTTAACATCCCCATTAAAAGGCACATGTGCCACAGATGTACCAGAGTCACCTTGGCACTGTGTTCTTTAAGATTATTCCCAAGATTTTAAATGGAAATATGATTAGGAAAGCGAAAATAAACAGCAATGATGTAAAATTTCTATCCTTTTAAATTTTTTGTTTTTATGTTACTGCATCATTAAAATATTTCTAACATTTAGTATCCATTCCATTAAAAGTATTTCCAATATTTTATTATATGTCTGACATATGAAGAATTTTATGTCACTTAATTGGCATGTGAGTGGAAAATTTAAGTGTAAAACAAAAAATAATTAAGTTAATGAAAAATGCAAATTCCTAGGAAACAAGTCACCATTGGATAATAAAGGAGGAAGGAGCATACTGGGTTACTGTATTCAATCTGTCCCACCAAGAAAAGGTCGAAGCAGAAGGACGGTAAGTACTCAGATTTTACTTAGGAACCTGACTCAGGCCTCCCAGCAGAGTCCTTTCTTTGCTAAAGAATTACAACACCTGGTGTACAACAGTAACACAACCAAAGAAGATGAGTTTCAGACTTTGAAATAAGTGGCTGTTTAAAAAAAAAAAAAACCCTACAATTGTTTTCATCTTTAAGCCTTATTTTCACATTTCTACTTTTTTAAAGTGCAACAATAGTATACCATGTGCTCCACACAGGAAGTGGAAAGAATAGAGATTTCAATTCCTCCCAAACTACACTCTATCTAAGAAAGAGGCAGCATTACAGAAGAGGTTACCACACACTTCAGTGAGCCACTGTAATTGTGCAGACAACAAAATGTTATGGGGGAAAAAAGGCATTTTAATTACAACTACATTCAGTTCTATCTAAAAAGCAGGTGCACACACTTACATATGTAAATTCAATAAAGTTCACACTTCCTTCTCTTTTCTTGCCAGACCTTAATAGTTAATCTGGAAACTTGGCTTTTAATTGCATTATATGACTCCTCAAACTGAACAAATTATCGTGAACAAAAACATCCACTATTGACCAAGAAGTGTATATAATCATAAAAAAACTTTTGACTTAAAGCATTTTTCTTCCATCTCTAAGGACTTTCAGGTTTCAAGTCAACAAAATGAACTCTTTACCCCAGAGCAACGCTCCTAGAACTGCCTATTTAAATCTTGATCTAGAAAGAGAAACTTGTCAAAGTTTTCTATTTGCTATTAAAAGTGAACACAGCCCCTCGAATATGAACAGTCCGAAGAGAGCCAAGTTTTCACTCCACGTTTCAAGGAGATGGAGGTGTTCTACTGGCAAATGGTCAGTGGATCAGCATCAACAGTTGTCCAAATCAAAAACCTGTGGCCAGAACATTCTAGACCCCTCCTTGTCCTTCCTTCCAAAATTCACACTAGTCACTGAGATAGATGGACTCCACGTCCTCTCCAGGCCCTGTCACTGCCTTATTTTGGACCTCACCACTTCTACCTCAACTGCTTCCTCTGTGGCCTTTCTACCTTCAATCTCGGCCCACTCAAAGCTATTTTCCACACTGTGGCCCTAAGGATTATCTAAAGGGTTATGCTGACCATGCCACAGAACAGAACATATGACCTGTTCTTGACTACTGATAACGTTAGTTTGTAGATTGGGACCCACAAAATGGAGGCTGCCCCAGTAGCCCGGCCGACATCACACATCTAAACCTAAGTCAGCCTGCACTTACGGGACACACCTGTCAAGGGCACCTAACACACACCAACCACAGGCCTCCCCTCAGCTGTAGCGGGCTTACCTTCCTCTAGAAGAGAGGACCTGCAGGCCTTGCACGGGCACCCCCGACCTCCTCCAATCCCGCCGTTCCCACGTCGCCCCTTCTCTGGCTCCGCGAACCGCGCTCCTCCCCAAGCCCGTCGGGAGGAGCGCTCCGCTGCTCGTGAGGCAGGCGCTCCCCCAGTGCAAGGAGTGTCCGCCTTCGATAGAGGACATCAAGCTCGTTACTAAATTGTCTTCGCTTTGTCGGCTGACAGTCTGGCGCTGAGATGGGGCCCGCTGGGTGCCGAGGGTGGTGAGGGGGCGCCGGCTGGCGGAGGGCCCCGCAGAGCCGTGTGGGCCCCGGGCCCCGGCGGCCGCTCGCCCGCGTCCCCTGTGAGCTTCGCTCAGATTGAGCGCCGCTTCTTTCACGTTCTGAGCTCCTCGAGTTTGTTGGTCCTGATACTTACGGGCGGAAAATCGGTGTGTGAGAGGCCCCCTACTTTCACAGTGAGACTTCGTGGCCATAACATCTGGGTTTGGGGCCTGCCTCACCTCCAAGTGCGCGCCCGGGGGAGGTCCTTGCCAGTCTCGGACCCTGTGTGCCGGCGGCCCGAAACAGTAAGTCTCCTTGAATCGGGGAGAATTATTTCAAGGGAAAATAGTGCCTATCCCTTTATCTAAAGAAAGCAAGGTAGCTGCCTTTAGGGGAGTCACAAAGCCTCAAGGTTAAGTCCACAGCATAAACTGCTGGGGGACCTGAGGAAATAAATTAAGACAAGAAATCGGACTTTTCTGACCATTGGCACATCAAAATCTAAGTAGGCACAAGTCAAACTATTAAAAGCCACTAGGGCATCTGCCACTAGGAAGAAATTTTCTCATGAAAGGAATAACAGATCTGTTGCTAATGGGAATGTCAGGAGCCAAAGCCACAAAATTGGTGGGCACAAGTGGAGCACTTAAAAGCTGTTAGAGCACTCACCACGCAACTCTGAGACCCCTGTGCTAGGGTGAGGCGATCACAGAGCAAGTTAGAACGACACTAGGTCACCCCCAACCTCAAGATAAAGCCCATGCACTGAGGCACACTGTAAAACACCACAAGTCCCCAACCCAGGGGCACACCCCTCTGAGGTATTAATTTGGCTCCAAGAGACCCAAGACTTAGCTAGAGAAATGAGATCCTCAAGTTTCAAAGAACTAAGCTCCCACCTGCTTATTTTATGTCTAAGAACTGTGGTTCCAGAGGCTGTAGACATCTACAGAAATGGCAAAATCTTACTAAGACAGCGTAGAATTACAATGACCGTTATAGAGAACATTCCAGTTAGACAAGAGCATGCATTGAAGAAGTGCACTTGAAAATAAGGATTCCCAAATCAAACAAGTTGAATGGGATTCCTGTTTTAGTTGGCATGCAGAAGCCTCCAAAAGGCTTCAAGTTTCCAAAATAGCTTCGTTGAAAGATTCATTGCAAAAAGCTGCTACCACTTCCCTCTATCCTCCTTTACCTCAGTCCTCGCAGTCTACTAATCCTCTACTGGAACTGCCTTCCACTCTGAAGAGACTACAAGACTCTTAACAAAAGTCCACCAAGTCAGTGGCCTTGCAGATGCCCCCGTATCTACCTTTGAAGGAGGCCCCTATATGGGCCCTTCTCGGGCACACGGGACTCCGAGGGATTCTCTGCTAAACCACTACCAGTTACTCCCTTAAACAGCCAAGGAGAAACAAAAAGTAAAATTAATGAAAACCCTTGCCAAATTCTGGTAGATACCCGAGGTACACTCTCTACTTTAAACCTCACTCACTCAGGACTCCGTGGATGCGATCCTGGGAAAACTGGCAGAAGCCCGCAAAAGGGGAGAATTCTTACCAGAGTCAGCTCTCCGGGATCTCTGTCTGTGGTGCCCAGTCAAGAGAGGAAGGTAAAATTTCATGTTGTCCCTTCCTTTCCAAGACCCATTGGTTGTTGATCCTTTCTATCCCAGGGACAGCTATTGCCTTCTTGTTTCATTTTATGCCCTGAGAACTTGGCTTGGCAAGTATCAGGTTGGGGGTCCTCATATAAAGCCAGACAGAAACGTGGGTTGCACTCCATTTGCAGCTAGTGTCCTACCAATTGCTGCCAGCCCTCAAGAGAACTGTCTAAGTCCTTCTTTCTCGGTTATCTTTGGCAGTGGCTCGGGATCTTGGGAGAGTAGTATCTTTTGCATCTTATTTGGGGACACCACTTGTGTCCAACAGATTGTTCAGCACTGCCAGGAATATTCACTGTTTGTCTGGGCTGAAACCTGACAAGCTATTTGAAAGGATTTTTTTTAAGTAGCTCTATGGTTAGAAGTTGACCAAACTGGACGCTGTTAGTCAGAGCCTGATAGGAACTTTCTTGTTAGGCCTTCTCTCCTAAGCTAAATGAAACTATGTACCCAGAGAAAAAGAAGAACATTACAAAGATAAGTAGCTGTAAATCTAGAACACAGGAATCTTTTGATTTCCATTCTAGTTGAAGATCTTCTCTCTGATCTAAAGAAGCAAATAGAAGATAATGTAGTTGGATGGGTGGCCAGCCCTTTGATGTCATACAGGTTGTAACCCAATTCTTTGAGAAATTAAAAACAACTGTCTGGGCTGGCCCAGTGGCATAGTGGTGAAGTTCATGCTCTCCGCTTCCATGGCCCAGGGTTTGCAGGTTCAGATCCTGGGCACAGACCTACACACTGCTCATCAAATCATGCTGTGGCGGTGCCCCATATACAAAGTAGAGGAGGACTGGCACAGATGTTAGCTCAGCAACAATCTTCCTCAAGCAAAAAGAGGAAGATTTGGCAACAGATGTTAGCTCAGGGCCAATCTTCCTCACACACACACACACACACAAAAAAAAAACCCACAATCATCCTTATCTCATAATTTGAGTCTTTACAAGAACAGAAATGCAAGTCTAGAAGCAATTCAAAGCCCATCCATCCTTTTTGCCAATCCCAAACCACCCCTATTCACCTATAAAAGTTTATAGGTATTGTAAAATTCTAGATTTAGGAAACAAAAGTCCTTGGAAAAACTTGCATTCTTTCCCTGTGCCTTTGAGATGTAAACGTTTTACCTGGTCTTCTCTAGGAACTGAGAGCCATTTCTATGAAATGCAAACTTTAGGGAGATAATTCTTATCATAAGTTAAAAAAAGGAGAAAGAGAAAGGCTATTTGGAAACTAGGCCAACAAAAAATCTGTAAAAAGTTTAAAGCCATCTGAGCACATAACCTTAACTTATTCCATCTGCCAGAAACACAGTTTGGATTCAGCTGTTCTTTTATAGACTAGTGAGTTTTGCATTATCGTGCCCTCAAAATAGTCTTTTTCAATTTCTAAATTTACAAAGAAGCTTTTAAAAAAAGATTCAGGGGGGCTGGCCTGGTATCTTAGTGATCAAGTTTGCACACTCTGCCTCAGCACCCAGAGTTCGCAGGTTCAGATCCTGGGTGTGGACCTACCCACCGCTCATCAAGCCATGCTGTGGCGGCATCCTACAGAGAAAATAGAGGAAGACTGGCACAGATGTTAGCTCAGCGACAATCTTCCTCAACCAAAAAGAGGAATATTGGCAACAGATCTTAGCTTAGGGCCAATCCTCCTCAAAAAACAAAAACTTCAAAACACTTGTCATTTTTCTCAATAACCTAAAGATGATAGAAGGAAAAGCAAGCGAGTGCAGACAGACTCCTCGCCCCGCAAAATGTTTAAAAACTATAGGAAAAGACATCTGGGGAATGGAATGCCATCTCTTTCATCACCAACCAACAACTCCATAAGATGCATGGAGAGCTTTTGGTAGTGTTACCAGTGAAATATTCTGAGTTTCTCCTTCCAGGCCTCAAAGCTGCTGCGTTTGTGTCTACAATTCAAAATCGGCTCTTGGAATAGTCACTTCCTCCACTGTGAAGGAGTTGCCACACCTCTAAAAGGAGCAGGTGGTTCATGATCCCTAAGGTGGCCCTCCATCTCTGATAGTCTCTGATAACAGAACACAAATATACTCAACATAGTCCAGGAGAGATACAGGAAAGAGTGAAAAGTTCATTTAGAGTCCGGATTGGGTGGAAAGTTACAGAAGCTTAGAACCTCAGAGCTGGGGCTGACCTGAGATTACTCTAACCACTGTCCTTCGTACTGCCACCGAGGCCCAGCGAACTTCAAGAGCCGGCCCGGTGTTCCAGTAGTTAGTGGGGCAGCTGAAACCACAGCTCGGCGCATCCTCGCGCAGTCCTGAGCTTGTGCGCAATCACCAGCACGCCAGCTGTTACCTCCCGCCCAGTCCATTTTCCTCTAAACCCCAGAGCGCCTTGGGGACAGGCGGGTGGACGCAGCCACCTGCGGACCAGAACCAAACCCTGCCGCCGCCCTTCGGCCCGGGGACGCACGGGGGCGCAATTGCGTGATCGCCTGTCTGGGGGCGCACAAACTGGCGCCGCGACAGGAGCCCCGCACGGCCGGCGCCCCTGGACGCACCGGCACCGCGGCTTCCGGCCACGTGGTTTCCATAGCAACGGCGGCGCCGGCCGCCGAGCCCCCCGCCCCAGAGACGCCCCCAGATCAGAGGTCATCTCTGTGGCAACGGAAACCTCCCGCGCTATGGCGGCTGGGACGGGCCGCTTCCACCGCATTGCGCCGCTGAGGTCCCGGCGCCCCGAGACTGCGAGCGCCTGGGGGTGGGTCCCGGGCGCTTCGGCCATGGGTGACACCCGGAGGAGGCCAGCGCGCCGCTGCGTGCGCCCTCTCCTGAGGGCTCAATTAGGCGGACTCTGAGCTCGGCTGTAGCCAGGTCACCAAGGGGCCCGACTCCTGGGAGCCGCTCGGGGCCGCCGAGGTGGCCGGCTCGCGGCTTGCAGAAAACGAACAGGGACCCGCCGCTGTGGAAGGCAGGGGCTCTGCCCGCAGCCATGCGCTCGCCAGGCCTTCTCGTCGCTGACGCCTCGGCGGCCCGGCGCCTGCACCTCGGACTGTGGCTCCTGAAAGGAGGAAGCTGGAGAGATCAGCGTGGGTGCGGGAAGGGCAGGGGGCGCGCAAGTTGGAAGATGACTGCTTTAAAACGGAGAAGAACGAAGTATAAAGGGAGGGGGCGCCTCCTTACAAAGCAACCGGAACTCGAGGCTCTTGAGGAGCCGTCCCCTCAAGAACAAAAACATGTCACAAAGGAGGGTCCCAGGTACCCTCTTCAGAAAAAAGAGCTCAGAAAAGAGGAACAATTCTCTCAGCTGTATTGCGTAATGCCTTCCTTTTTAATGACAAGAAAATTAGAGACCAGAAAAGAAAATGAGGGGAGCTCTTAGAGAGGAACCGAATGGTGCCGGAACATTTGCTATTTAAAGGCTGAGAGTGCCAGAAGGGGAGAATGCGATTGGCTCTGGAGCTTGTGTTCTGAGGAAGGCCTCAAGTTTCGAGACTTCGAATGAAGGTGTTATAAAATGTGGGCCCAGGGAATGTTTGCAAACCACGCTTCGGGATGCCCTGTCATGGCGGATGAAGAGCAAGAAGGCTGCTAAGGCTTTCTTCCTTCTTCCTTTTTTTGATTTATCATTTAGAAGCCAAATTCTTTGTTAGCTCTGCTGGAAAGAAGTCAGCATTAAGTGAACCTAACCAAGTCAAATTTATGATACTACTAGTTATAGTCCCACAGTTAACTTTCTCAGAGAACCCTATTTTTCACTATTAATTCGTTTAATAAAAAATGTATTAAAAACCTGCTATGTGTCATAACCAGAGTTTTTTGTCAGGGGACAGTGATAAAGGCAACACTGTCCAACAGTTGTTGGGTAACTTTGCTAGATGGTCTTAGTAGGTTAGATAAACAAAAACTTCGGAACTCCCTGTAAAACATGTCTGCACTATGCCTCCTCTTGTCCTTCACATTTAGGAAGACGCTAAGAATTCCTCCTCTCAACTTCCCTTCATCATCCTACCTTTTACATTCTGACCAAAGCAGAAAGTTTGTAGCAATTAGAGAGAGAGATACACAGGAAAAACATCAGGACATACTTGGTCCTTAAAAGGCAGAATAGCAAAAATATTAGTGCATCACTAGAGGCCTATGGAGGAACTGAGAAGTCTCCCTCAGAAAATATCTGCCCTTCAGTGCTCAGGTTCAACTCTTATAAATAAATCTGGTATATGGTACATAAACTAGAACTCTAAAGAACACCACACAGACTCTGGCACTGGGCAGGAAGATGTGTCAGTAGGTGTTGCTCTCCTGGAGCTGGTACTAAGTTGGGTTCAAAGGTTTTATTAAGAATATAGGCACAAGACAATGTCTCATTTAAAACTTAATAGAGGAGCTTCAAATATATCTTTCAAACATCCCAACTGTTTCCCCTTAAGGCATAAGAAACTATTGTGAATAAATGCTTCCATTTTGAGACATTTACACAGTATTTATAGAAAGCTTATGAGTCAATTGAGTGAGTTATGATGCCAAAATGTGCAAACGAGCAAAAACTTTGGTTGTTGTCCTTGTTACCATATGTACAAAAACACTTCACAAAAGTCCCCAACGTTTGTGTTGCTAAAACATGGAAGACTGGGTTTGAACATTTTTAAAGGAATGGTTCCATGAGGGAAATGTGAAATACAGTATAGAAGTAGCTTTTGCACCTTCTGAAAGCAATGCATCATTTGAGCGAATGTTCTCAGTTATGGATGCTGTCTAAGATGAGAACAGGCTGGATACAAGTACAGCCAAAGTCATCTTCATCATTAAAACCAAGTTTAGATTATCATGCATTGGATTTTACGCTTGTTAACTTAGATATTTTAGTAACTAAAGCTTCCCGGGTGGAGTCCAAGGCCAGCTCCTATTACACAGAATCCCACTCTAAAGGCAAGCATGTTCGAAGGAGAAGAACCTTACACCAGTTTGGTGTTCCAGCCATGCAGTCTGAATTCTATGTCTCCATTTGATATATACTCAATGTTTAGAAATACAGAGGGTGGGGCCATTTGTGGCCCACTCAGCTCTACAGGAAACCAGGATGAGTCGGCAGGCCGAGAAGGAAAAGGAGTACAAAATGCTTACTCTCTTTTTTCTTCCTCTAAATGTCATGACAGCCCTGGATGTAAAGCAAAGAGCTTTAAAAGAATGATGTATATTTAAATGAGCAACAATGGCATAGCAGGTGTTTTGGCACCTAAAACAACTTAGTGAAGCAAGCAGAGCTGAAAGACACCAAAACAAGTAGGAGATAGAAAGTGGCAATGAATTCTACCCAGCCCTGCTTGTTTCATCTCAAAGTGGCAGAGAGGGAGACTCAGTTCAGGAAAGGGAACACTCAGGGCCACGAGTTTGTGGGATTTTCTAAATGTGCTCTGCGGAATAGGTCTGGTGCGTTGCTTCACACCCTCCCAGCAGCTAACACTGGGACTCAATAAAATTATCTTTGATTACAATGTATCTTTAAATCTGTGCTTTCCCACATCCTATCAAGCCATGGAAGTTTGGGGGGGCTCCTGTGTGGTTGAGTGGGTGAATGTATTTGAGGGTCTGTGCCTTCCCTTGCTTGTTTTACATTAGATGTCTGAAGGGATATCCATGATGTGACCTTAGTATTTATCTTTATTGTGGCTTTTTTTTTTTTTTTCCAATCACATTTCTTTCCTTAGCAGCCAATACTAAAAGTTCAGTGACCCAAACTGGTCTGTGAAACACATTGGTCAGTCCAAACTATCATGACTGGTTTAAAGAAACATATCAAGCCCTCCTCCAGGCAAAATAACTGCCTTGGACCGAGTATTCCCCATTTACTGATTTGCCTAAAATATAGTCACCTTACATGACTCATACAGTGAAAGTTGAAGCAGGTAACATTTATTCTAAACATACAGCTATTGCTCTACGAGCAAAGTAGGGGAAAGTAGGACATTTAATTAAACAGGGGTCTGTATGTGTGTTCTCCGTTAATAGTTGTATTGTGAGATATTGGACGTTTTTATGAAGATAGTAAATTTATATCCAGGATTTCTAAGCTATTGCAATTTATTTTACAAAGCATGTATTGTGCAAATATATTCTTCATGTTATTTTCCAGTTAAATTTTACATACAAACAACTACAAAAAAACTATTTAATTGCCAACTCTTATTTAACTACTAATTAATAACTTTGGGGTAGATATATAACTTTATCCGTACATTCATGACTCTATTATCTGCTTATTTTCACGCCAACCTGATTATACAGCAATGCTCTGAAATTCCTCCCAGGAACCCTTGGCCAAACCACGTACACTTGTTGATAATTTAAAGAATTGGGAATAATCAGTAAATTATTTTATAACTTGCAAAGATGGGGAAGAAAAATTATTCTAAGAAGAAGTATTTACACCAAATTCATGATCCTAGCGCTGGTACTTGGCAATATTCTGCCAAGCTTCTTAGTCTGAAACCAGTTAATTGTCTTCTATTTAGATTTAAGATAACATAATAGGTAGTAGTCAATCTGTTCTTTTTGGTTTTAGCAGTTAAGAGGATTTTGTCTTTGCTTTATATTAATTACCCAATTAACTTCTTAGTTGTACTGCTATCTGGGGATCAAAAACCTGCAAATGATTTTAGGCTTCCTGTTAATAGCAGAAGGAGAATTGAACTCAACCAACTACAGTCCTGAAAGGGAATGGCCAAGCATGAGTTTGCTTCAAGCTCAAAAGGCAAAAACTTTTAGGAGGTGAGATAAATAGTGTGACACGTTAATGTCCCATTTTTAAAATAATTTACAAAATGCTCCAGCTCCCAGGTTGGAACTCTAACCCCTGGAGATCTCAGACTAAACTCTCCTATTAGAATAGTTGGTGATGTCGTTAGCACACTTTGAGTTAACCCATCAATTCACACCCAAGCACTTTTGCATTCATAAGCTGCAAAATAAGTTGCTCTAAAAACAATTTGTCATTTGTTTGACACCTTCTAAATCGCCTTGGAAGGGAAAAAAATCTGCTTTATTCCAGAGAGAGGAAAGTGGGTGGGGTGGGGGAGGTGTAATCAAAAGATTTTGAATCGTGTATAGGGGGAAACTAGTGTTTCCAGTAAAATTGTTTACAAAAAAATTATAAAGGCCAGTGAGGAAACTTAGTGTTCCATTATAATTATTTCCCACTCTCCAGTACTACAGAGGGACTGACTTCAAGGTCCCTAGACAAATGGCTGGGTCTAAAAAAATGCTTTTACAGTATTCCTTTCTCAGAAGGGAGCTAAATCTTTTCACAGAAGGACACAAGAAGGCTTCAAAAACCACTATTTTTACTGTGTGAAGGAGTAACCCCTCCCCTCCCAGCTGCAGCCCCGGGCTTGTCCCACTTTGGAAATCTTGCAAAAAGGGTCCTCACACGAACTTGTGAGACAGCACTGTTGCGGACCTAGGTATGACCAAAGCATCAGCAGGGTTGGGCTTGGTGCCGAGGTTGGGGTACGCCTCCCGGCCGAATTGGAAATGGGGGTGCTAAGGTAACAGCACTGCTTTCTCCTTGGGTAATTCTCAGGATGGTGGTATCATTTCAGAGCTGCTAAACGCTGAGGAGTTAAGCGAGAGAAGGGTAAAAGGACAGGGACGGAGGAGGGGTGGGGGAGGAAGGAACCGAGGGGCACCGGCAGAAGCGGGTAGAGCTGGGGCACAAGGATGAGAATTCCAGGACCGAGGCACGGAGCTCACTGCAGCACCGCGCCCGCGGGCAGCCTCCCAGAGGCTACTCCCAGAGCCTCTACAGCCCCCAAACGTCCCCGCTGGGGCAACCGCCCGGGCGTCCTCCGCCAGCACGCGAGCATCTGCCCTCTTGGACGGTCTAACAACTCATAGTTTCCCTTCTGTTGCAGCAGTGGGGCCACGCAGGGTGCTCAGCCTCACACCCACCGCCCCCATCCCCGCCCACCCACTCCTCCTCCTCCTCCTCCTCCGCTCCGACACCCGGAGCCGGCAGCCCCCTCGGAGCGCGCCGCCCCAGCTGCGCTGCCTTGGCAGGGTTCGGAGGCAAGGAGGCAGCGGCCACTTGCTGCCCAGCCGCTGGGGCGCTGGGGGCCAGGGCGGCCCCCGGCTGAGCTCAGGGTGTCAGGGCGGCCGTGAGGAGCCATGATCTACTACACCGCAGTGCCAGCGTCA
This sequence comes from Equus asinus, assembly GCF_041296235.1. Lineage (NCBI taxonomy): Eukaryota > Metazoa > Chordata > Mammalia > Perissodactyla > Equidae > Equus > Equus asinus. Next base: position 74,994,095 of record NC_091800.1, read on the forward strand.
GGAGCCTCCAGCGCCCGGGCTGCCACTGCAGGACGACCCGGCCCCCCGCCCCCCCCAAGGCGGCCCCAAACACAAACACCCGGCCCGGGGTCCCTCCTCAGCCTGAACGGAGCTGGGGGACGCCACACACCCCCGCTGCCAGCGCGCGCGGCTCCCGGAGCCGCTGCGCCCAGCCTCCTCGCCGGCGCGCCGCCGCCACCACGCAGCCCTCCGGTCTGGCCTCGCCGGGTTTCTCGCCCACAGCTCCGCGGCCGCCCCCAAACGCCTCAGACTGAGACACCGGGAAGTGAACCTGGGGAACCCGGCTCCCCGAATCACCTGCATTTGCATTTCTTATGTAATGTACTGCAAGTTTCCCGGTTGGAGCCCTTTGGAATGGGGGCGCACGATCACCGGGATGCTGAAGCAGGAACCCACCGCCGGGCTCCTCCTACGCTTGGGACCCGGACGCCGGGCATTGATACTGCTTTTTAAAAGAGGGGTTTAAATTCCACATACTAGAGGGGCCGGGCTCATCCTCTCGGTCTGGGGTTCCCCCACCCCAGGCATAAGCCCTGCTCAAGCATTCCCGGTGGCAGGAGGTGTCGGAGGCAGACCAGGGAATGAGTTAACACCCGGGCGCCGGGAGCGAAACGGGGGAGGGAGGCGGGGGCTGACGGAGAAGCGGGGCTGCGAGGGAGGGGGCCTCTTCTACTTTGCTAAAGGAGATGGGGTGGCGAATATCGTGCAAGCTAATCAGAAAGTCTAGAGCAGGTTCTCAGCACCGAGCTACGTCCCCGAACCTGCAGCAGAAGTAAGGAGAGCTCGCGGGTCTTTTTTCTGGCAACTACCGAAGCTTCAGCTGCCTTGGGCAAAATCTTAAGCCATAGCCCTTCAATATTCCACCAAACACAGGCAACCAAATATATTAAAAAAAAAAAAAGTTTACTCCTCCCTCCTAGTGATGGATTGTGTCACGGCCAAGAGAAGCCGATAATGGTTTTCGGGCACACAGACGCGATCCAGCCGTTCCTTGTTTATCCATGCAACACCTCTATATGCAACACTGTCCTGGTTCCTTCTGTTTCCCCTGCCTTCCTGCATAGCAGAACTGCAGAGCTAGCTCAATGAGCAACAGACAGGTTATTAGGAGGAAAAACATAACATGATGCATGTTTTGCTTACCAGTTGGGTTCTTGTTTTTCTTAAGACTCTTGCCACAAAGACACTGCAGCATATGCGTTCCTTTGCTGAAAATGTTCCAAAGAAACCACATTGATTTGGGCGAAAAGCAATCCAGCAGCTTAGACACCCTGAGAAAGAAGAGATCCTTGTGGTTGCATAATAATAATTTGAAATCAGTTCTCCTGAAGAGGGACACCGGTTTTACCATAGGAAAAACGATAATATTCCGGATCTTCTCCCAGTTTTTTCCCCTCACGTGGTATATTTCTTTGAGACTTCTCAGTGATGGTTTTTTTTCGGCCAGGGTGAATGATTTATCCCCTCGATCACCACTGGATTATTACCAAAGGGTTGAGAAAAAAATCCTTTTCAGCATGAAGCCAAACAAAAAAGCAAAGAAATCCCAGCTGAGACCAGAACTAATCAAGGAGAACAGTAATGCACAAAAGATCCCCAAAGAGAAAACCATAGCCTTTTACTTGATCGCTATGAGGATGGGTGGGTCTGCAGAAGGCAAAGCAGGATTCATCTCACTGAGAGAAGACTGCCATTGTGTAGTCCCTAGGAGAGAAGAAAAAAAAAGGAAAGAAAGAAAGAAAGAAAAAAGAAAAAAAAGAAAAAAAAAACCACCAGCACACACACTCACACACCAATACCACCTCCGAGATCGAGTCTGACAGCCGAAGACACAGCCTGCCTTCTCCCAGGGTCGATTTTTTTTTTTTTTATAATCAATCGCCAGTGCTCAGTGGGATCGGATTGAACCTGCAGTTCTCAATCACCACGAAGAAAAGATGCAAATCTAGGTGCCCCCTCCCCTTGTCAGGCTGGTGGCAGGTAGAGAGCGCCACGGATCCCCTTCCTCCTTCCTCTCACTCTCCCAGTTTCCAACAACGGTGAGCATGAGGAAAATCTCCCCTCCGGATTCCTCGCCTGGCCTCGGATGTGAGTTACAGGCACTAGAGGGAGGAGGAGGAGGAGTTGAAGTTTGCATTGAAAAGACTGGCTTTCCATGACGTAGCCACGTGCTTTCAGACCCGTCACCAGTGAGATGCTTCCACCCGCCCCGGGAGGGCACTGTCACTGCAGTCTCTCCGCTAGTTCGCCTCTTGAAATCCCCACCGCCCGCGCCCAGCCCCGACGTTGGACCCTCTGTCTCCTCTGCCCAGCATGAATCGGCTTGCCGATTGCTCTGGGGGCCATCGAACAGAGCCTTTTGCTAAAAGTGAATTTTGAAAAGGAAAATTAACAATTATGATTAGTAAACCTTAGAAAATACATGGGAGGGTAGGTTTAAAGAGAAACTGTAGTTTAATTCCAGTCCTCACAGCCAAAATTAGTTCCACCTTACATATTCCAAAGCAGCATCTAAAGCTTCTAAAACATTAGGGAAAACTCAAGTTCCTTTAGTTCTCATTATTTGAATCCTACTTAAAGTACTGTTGGAAAAATGTAAAGTAGGCATATGACAAATATGTACTTGCAGAAACAGCCTGTTAAAAAGTCAATCACTAAAATCTGGCTGACAAGCTATATTTTGGTGGGAAGGGTCATATGTACATGAGAAAATTTATGCCTTCTCTAAACAGAAAACCCATTATCCTCAAATAATTTTTCTGTACAGAAAGCACTCTGCTTAAATTACACCCTAATTCATTGCTTGTTTCTGCACCCATTAATTGACCTAACACTAAAATCACACTCATTCACTTCTCATCTACACTAATATACAACTGTGTCACCACGATCTAACCCTAACAAAACTGGCAAATTTTCTGTTTCACCAACATATAACCCAGCTTCCTACTTTCACAGAAATAGTAAGATTTAGGGCAGAGCTGTTGACTTATTTTATCTTGTTTGAGAAAAAAATGCAAAGAATAAAATGGTACAAACTATTGGAAAGAATTGTATAACAAACCCCAATGAACTCACTGCTCAAAATTAACAAATATTAGCATTTCATCATATCTGTGAGTTGAGCATTTTGGAAAAGTAGAACTGACCACTCTCATTCTTGTTAGGTAAATGAATTAAAGTTGTGCCAGCTTATTTCCACTTTTATGGGAAAATTGACATAAAAGTTTTACTCTAATTTAAAAATACATGTCTGGAAGCTCTGTTTTAATTTCAAAAAATTAAAACTACTCCCTCTACTGCATGGGATATCAAACTATTTTATAAACAGATGTAGATTTATGTTAAGGATTGATAGAAGAAAGTGATTTTAAAGAAAATTAACTCCTTGATTATCAGTTATCAAAAATGAAAATGTAATAAACAATTTTCCCACTGTTAGGGTTTTCTAATATTTAAGAAGCATTCTGAGATGCCAAAATTTGCATCCAACATCCTGAAGCCTTTTGGGAAACATCAGTCAATTTTAGGTGAGATAGAAAAGGAATTTAAAACAAGTAAATTCTATTAAAGTTAAGAAACTAGAAAATTAAATAGTGATGGGCTCACTGTGCCAAAAGTACCGTGTCATACAGCTTAAAGAAATGACTGAGAGAACTGCAGTTCAAATAAAGTTTGGAAAGTAAAGAAAGAGTCCACGAATTTAATGCCAAAAGACTTAGCAGAAGCAGGCTGAAATAAAAATTGAAGAGCAGAATTCTTTTTTGAAAGAAGAAAAATGGGATGGCATTGCCAAATATTTAGGGAAGAATTTTTGGTATCAATCAATCAGGGACAGATATCACATACTGCTTCTCTATCGTTCCAGTGTCCTGTCGAGGGTTCAGAATATCCCAGTATATTGCTACTGGACATAGGCCAGAGAAAGATTTGGATAAAAAATGTTCTCCATCAAGGTCTTCTGAACTCACACAGTTCTAAGGTTCTATAAAAGCTTGCCGAGTTCCCTGGGGTATTTCACAGGTAAAGTAAAATCTGGGGAGATGTTCTGTAATTGTTGCATCTTTTTATATGCTAAGTTTGTGTAAAGAGAGTATTTCTCAAACCAGCTCTTCTTGCATTTCCAAATTGAACTCTCTTCTCTACATTGTGACAGTGAATTTGATCCCTATTAAAATAAACAATGAGTGCCAGAAAGGTATGGTTTATTTTGCTATATATTGGTGGACAACTTATTACTTCTTTGTCCTGTGGCCTAAGGAACAACATAAAAGGTAATTAACTGTGATATTGTTTATTGAGAATCTATTATGTCAGGCACTGTGTTAGTTGCTTCTCATCTTTTATGCTATTTAAAGAAAGGAGAAATCTTTTATTACAGTGTATGAAATTTCTATAGTTCTTTACTATGTTTACTGATATTTACTTATGTTACATAGACTATTATTCACATTATTAAACAAACAAAATATACCAAATATTTTTGTCTGGAAAAGATGGCCTAACACTGATTCAATTTACCTTTGGTCCAAAGGACTTGCAATTTCTCATGAGCTCTGAGTGACCCAATTCAATTATTCAACCGATATCTATTAACCATCTACCCTGTGAGAGTAACTGTACAAGACTCCTTGTTGCATGCTACCTCATAAAATTAAACCAGGTTTCCAGTTACACAATAAAGACCAAAGTGGTCCGAGAGTCAGCCCAGATTTCTGGAGGCCTCCAGTTTAGGGATGATCCAGAGAGATTTACACTGACCTGAGTTCAGACTATTATTTAAGTTTTGTTTTGGAAGACATCAAAATGTTTAGTCACCCTCTGCCATGCTACATTCAAATCAATATTAGATGACAAAAATGTAAACTACTGGAAAGTAAACGCAAGATTTAAAACATAAGTAAGGGAAGATAGGGTAAGAAAAACTTATTGGTAACTGTAAGAACTGACAGTAAAATCTGTAGTGTATATAAATAGAAAAAATCTTGACTGTTTTCATAAGGTTGAAACAATATAAACCCACGACTCATAACCAAGCTCATTAAAAATTAAACTTACATTCAGCATATTATAGTAAACAAACCTAAAGTTCAGTGTAATGACCAGACTTTCAGGACACAATGAAATATACATTTTACTTTAATATAGGACATGTGAACTTTCATAAGATTATAAAAACATCTTTGTAAGTGTAACTGTCTGAGCATGCTTTTTCTAATTGTTCCCAATAGTTACTCTTCTATTTCTTCCTTCCTTTTAGTAATAAAACTCCACTCTCACCACAGTTTTGGAAGGGCACATGGATATCCAGATAGAGAATATAATTCCCAGCCCCATTGCAATTAAGTATGGTCATGTGACTAGATTCTGACCAATGGGGTGTGAGCAGAAGTGCCCTGTTCAAAGCCCTGGTCACATTCTTCAAAGGAAGTTGCTTGTCTTCTACAGCTCTCTTTTGTCCTTTCTGTGAGCTGAAGGTAACAGTGTGAGCAGCTTTGACACCATGGACAGGAACACAGCCCAAGAATGAAATACCAAGATAAAAGAAACCTGAGCCCTTGGACAGAGCCACCGACCTATCTTGGACTGCCCACTGTTAGAGGACAGAGAGAGAAACTTTTATTTTGTCTGAGCCACTATGTTTTTGTGTGAATTTGTTACAGCAGCTTATCCTGTTTACTATCTTACGGACTGGTCTACTGTTAATAATAATACACTTATGTTTGGGTTATTTGTTTATGTTAAAATGATAAAGAACACAAGTATGCCGCAGATAACCTACGGCTTTATTCAGAACATGCTGCTCTCTTTTCCCTTCACTGTAGCAGCTACTTGTCCCTTAGCCACCTCTCACAAGCTACTCTAGCTTATCTTCACCACAGTGCAAACATCTGAGGGTCACATCTGACTCCCCCTTGTCTCCTTCTTTGCCCTGCTCCCTGCCCCTTGAATGTAACCTATGACAGTTTAGAGCTCATGAACTTGATGAGAAAGCTTTGATTACTGAAAGGAAAAGAAAAGCAGGGGGGAAAGCGATTGGAAGAAAGAGTTGATCAGAGAGAGAAAAAGAAGACCAATGTATGTACAAGGACCTCAGTGTCTATGTTTACTTTGGAAAACTTTTTCTAAAAGATAGCCCCTTTTGTTGTTTGCACACTTATTCCGTCTCTATTGTTGGTGTTAATTACCATCTTTTGTTTGTTTGTTTGTTTGTTGGTGAGGAAGATTGTCCTTGAGCTAACATCAGTTGCCAATCTTCCTCTTCTTTCTTGAGGAAGATTGTCACTCAACAAAGATCCGTGCCAATCTTCCTCTGTTTTGTATGTGGGACACCACCACAGCATGGCTTGATGAGCAGTATGTAGGTCCATGCCCGGGATCTGAAGCTGTAAACCTCAGGCTGCTGAAGTGGAGTGTGCAAACTTAACCACTATGCCACTGGGCTGGCCCCTTACCATCATTTGTTTAAGGAATAATTCTAAATTTCACATCACTGTACTACTCAGTACCACTACTTTCTTCCTCTCCCCATCTTCCTACATTGACTCATGGCATAGAAAACCTCTGCTCCTCTCTTCTGGAGGGAATAGTCTTGAAAGGTAACTCTAGCCCTTCTATCTGCCTCCTCCCAATTTCTCATTGAAGGAGGAATGACTTAAGTGGCCTGGCCCCTTCTCTCTCTCTCTTTGTGATCTGCCTGCAAGAAGTTTTCAGACTCCTCTGTGGGAAGCATTGGGTCAGGCTCAGAGTCTACAGCCTGTCTTCTAGAAGCAGGTCTGGAGACCAATCTCTCTCTGAGCTCTCTATGGGGCGTGTAGCAGACATCATGAGTGCCTCACACATATCCTTTCCATCCTAACATATCCATGTGCTGTGATCTACCTCCAGCTTCCAGTTTCCCCATCTCCAAATCCAAGGGATTTTTGTCCAAACCATGGAAGGCCCCTCTCTCCAGGCACTCACAGAAAAGCCTGGGAAGTAACACGCCGTAGAATTTCTCCGTGACTGAATACCTCAGCTCTCTTACCCCTGGGAGGGATAATGATGAGGCATGTGTTTTACATCCTTTCCCAGAGTTTCCCTGTGGGATTAAGACACAGTCTCCCACCGGGATAGTTGGCTCATCAACGTGATAGTGGCCCTCTCCCCTTCCCTATATCGGTCCCCGACTCATCTGCTATATTGTCTCCCAAATAAACTACTTACACTAGAATCTTCATCCTCCACAGAAACCCAAACCAAGACAGGATTGAAGAGGGAAGGCAGGGGTTCTGGGTAAATGTGTGTGCTCTCCAGATCCAAATTCTTCGCTGAGTGGCCACTGCAGTTTCCAGATGTGGGGGAAGTATTTAGGGAGACCAATTTTTGTCCACAGTTCGAATTTCATTCCCCAAAACAACCTTGTCAGCAATAAAACTAATATTTTTATTTTCATCTTTCTAACTCGTGTGGCTGTATTTCTTAACTGAATCTGAACTCAGAAGTGGAGGGAAGAGGGAGAATTACTTATCACCCCTTAGAGCCCCAAATACTAGAAAATAATGTAAGAAAAAAATCCCCCTCTTTGTTCCTACTATGTTCACAGTATAGTAATAAAACAGTGAGGAACCTGCCAAGAGATACAGGTAAAAACAGGTGAATTCCATTGAGTCCTCAGAAATATGAGTTTCTCTTGACAAAATGCCAAGAGGCTTCATTTCTCACCTAAGTGCACTTTGTCTCAGCCCATATAGATATTCCTGACAGTAAAGCCCCAATTCCCTGTACAGCCCCACTAAGAGTTCAGAGGGCCTTTTCTGAGGAGGTGGGAGTGAACCTCAGACAAGTAGAATTGGCTCTAAACAATTAGAGAACCTACGTGGCATGGCTCCTTGTATGAATGTCTCTTGATCTTTATAACCCATGCCTCCTATTAATAAACAGGTTAAGTCTTCTTTAATGTGATTTAAATTTCAACATGAATTAAATATCTTGACTAAAACCAACTCAAAGCAATGGTAATTTTTTGGAGGCTACTTCAAGCTACCTTCTACCTTCTCTTCACTAACCCAAAATTTTGTTATGCCTTATTCTAGGTGAGTATGCCTCTGGTTCAAAAACATTGTTCATCAATGATTTGAGGTGTTCTAAAGGGAAACTACATTTTCTGTCAATAGAATCCTGTTCCTTAATCTCCATAACTCTTGAATGGTACAACTTTGGATATATATCATTTTACATCTGGAAATTACAGGAGAAATTTGTCTACTGAACTTTCTCAATTTGGGGAGAGATTTATATATTCAAAAATTATTTACCCTGAACAATAGTTCACTTTCTAAAATTTAGGTAACTGGGGAATAAGAATAACATTATTGAATATATACCTAAATAGAAGAGGTGCATCCCTCCATGTAGTGAATGTCTGTGGTCAACTCAGCACCACCAACGCCCTGTTCCAAGCTCACCTGCAGAAGCCAGGCACAGACTTCCCAGAATGCTCTTTCTGTGTGGTTCCAGGTTAGCTGTCTCCCAAGAGAGGCCCTCAAGTTAGATTCAGAAGGCAGAAGAGAAGAGGCCTATTCTCTAAAGGCAATTGCCTGTCAGGGTGAGATTCACAGTGGATTCCTGGTGCATCCTTGAGAACCATAGCTTTCCTAAGAATCATGGCAGCATCCCACTCAACTCTTGAGAGCACTCACTTTCAGTGCTTCAGGCTGAGATCATGGATAATATTTGACCTGACTTTCATCCGCTGCTTTTCCAACAGTTCTAAGTCCCCAATTCCCATATTAAAACAGTTTGAAACAAAAGACATCAAATGACTTCGGTTTTCCTGACCTTTCCCAGATGGATACGCTATATTTTCACTGCCTAGGTACCTCTTTATAGGTACCTGGTGCCTCGTTCATAAAGAATTCTCTTTGAATTTGTGATGGCTTACTTGATACCTAAACATCTGGTATGACAAGGAGACCTTCCATCCAGGATCCACATGTTTTATCACACATTATTAAATGTATAAACAGAGATTATTTCCTCCTAGAAGAGTTTGTTGAGCACCCTACCCAACATGGGCTTCCGGAAGGCCATTTTTGGGAGAGAATCAAGTTGAATCTGTAGCGCTTTTCACTTCGAATTGAATGAAAATTATTTGGTTGGGCTTATTTTTATGTTTCCTCAAAAAAAGAGTTTATAAAATCAAATTCAATTCTCTCATAAGAAAATGCGTGGAATTATTTTCCTCGTAAACCCAAATTTTCTGTTAAGTTAAACTGTGTCATTCACAAAGCCACTGATCAAAATTAATGTGAAAATTGCAATTTGTGAAAAAAAGTGTCATATATTCTAACACTTAGATTACAAAGTAAATGAAGAAAAATGCCAACTCAGGGAGAATTTACATTCTAAAAAGTAAATGGCACAAGTTTGTTGGCCATAAATTCCCAGAGGTCAAAAATTAAGGCTACTTAACTTGCTTAATACAGCACCCTAATAATCTCAGATGTATACATGTTTAATTATTCATGTCCTGAATATGTAATTTCCACATATATTTAGATTCTGAAGATTATATTATGAGAAAAAAATACCATTTCTTTGTTCACGTCAATAGACATCCTCATGAACATTTACAATATTGTAGATTTAAGTGCACATAATTGAATTGCTGTCCATGCAGGTGTGAAAAATATTTAAAATATTGTGTTTGAACATTGATTTGGCTTAACGTATTATTGGCATCTGGACAATAATGCAGTTTTACTTTATTACTTGTCAAATGGGATAAATAATAGAATACACACACATGTATAATTGCTGAAGATAATTACTACTTAGCATTAACTTTGTTTTTTTTTTAAATAAGTAATACATAAGTAGCCAAGCATATCCAGGCCAATATTTTAGGTTATATTTAAGGAATTCATAATTTGGATAAAATTGGAATAAAAGTATACAAAAGTCATACTTTAACCTCAATATCAACCCCTTTCCTTTAATCAATAGATATTTCTCAAGCTCTGACACATATTAGGACTTTTTTGCTTATTTTTATTTTAATTTTTTAAATAAACACATGCTTTATATAAGCATTCCCAAGTTTTTAAATGTGTTTATTTTAAAGCTCCATTATCAGTTGAGTCGGATACTATTCCTTTAAGGCAATATTTTAAAGTAAGATTTTAAAAGACGTTCAGGTAGCAGAAGGCGGGCCGTCATGGTGCTCAGTGCAGAGCCACATAAAATATTGTTACAGTAAACTTAAAGTTATGTACTTTTCAGATGATGCTATACCATCTTTCTTTTTTTTTTTTTTTTAAGATTGGAACCTGAGCTAACAACTGTTGCAATCTTCTTATTTTTTTCTTTCTGCTTTTTCTCCCCAAATCCTCCCAGTACGTAGTTGTATATTTTAGCTCTGGGTCCTTCCAGTTGTGGCACGTGGGACGCTGCCTCAGCGTTGCCTGATGAGCCTGCCATGTGCGGGCCCAGGATCCCAAACAACGAAACCCCGGGCCGTCACAGGGGACTGCGCAAACTTAGCTACTCCGCCACGGGCTGGCCCCCTATACCAACTTTATTAGATTACAGTAGGAATATTAGCAGCAACAGGCACCAAAATCTCAAGTTGAATTTGGGAGAAAAAATAAAATGGAAAAAAATCCAATAATCAATAATATTTGTTTTATTTCCTGCAATATGGGAAAAAAAGACCACCACTTGCAGCAAAACGTGGTTAATTCTTGAACACTTAACTTCAAGGGTAGCTAACCAAGGCAGAGCATGAGTCAGGACTAAAATGCAAGCTGCGCTCCATTTGCTAACCCAGTGCCCTAGGCATCATCCCAGACTACGGAAGGCATCTTCTAATTGGTTCACCCCAGAAGAACTGCCTTTTTCTCATTGGTCCTCCAGAGGTAGTGACTTTTTCTGATTGGTCAGCCCAGAAGATATGCTTTTTCTGACTAGTGTGCCTAGAAGGGGTGCCTTTTTTCTAATTGGTCCACCCAAAAGAGACATTTTTTTTCTAATTTGTAGAGCCCTGGATACCTGCTGTGCTAAGGAGACCTACATTGAAGTACCGTGAGACCAAGGAGACCAATCTCTAGAGAAGAGAGTGTTCAGACACATAAGATTCATCAAAGAAGATAGATTCAGAGGGAATAGTGAGTTTTGAATATAGTATGAAGTTTGAAATTTAGATTGTTTGTGGCTCATCTTCCACCTTTTTCTAATTGATCAGGCCAGAAGACAATGTGCCTGATGATATTCTAAATACATTGTCGTTCCTTAAAATCTGAGTGCTAATCACTGAACACATTAAAATTCTTCGTACCCAAGGTTATTCTCAAGCACCACGTGGCTCCAACCTATTATATGTCAATTTCTGCACGTGAAGAATATTTATCTCAAATATGCAAAAGTCAGCTTTGAATGGCATTGAACCAAAAGCAGGGTGGACCGCTGGTCCGTGTCTAATGTATTTGAGGATTAATAGTTCTATTTATTTGAAAAATATTTTCAAATCTATATCATGCATGCCTGCTGATTTTAACTCGGGCATTTAGCCAGCCAAGTCATTAGAAATTTGGCCAGCCTCTAGGAGGGTTATAAAATCTGTTTCTGAGTCTCGAGAAGATTTCAACTTTGTCTCCATAAGATCAACCAATGAAGGTTTAAAACTTCAGGCTATCTCCATTAATTTCCTCTCTCTAACCTCTCTAATTCCTCTCTCCTCCTCTCTCTGACATGTACCTTGCATGAACAGATACGTAAACACAACTATTTGAACTTAATTTTCCCTAAATTGACCATTCATTTCTGGCATGTTTAAAAAAGAACTAAGAGACTTGAGGCTGCCTGCAAAAGGGCTTCTGTGGGTGTTTCTTTAAAAGCACTGGCTTTAGGGGTGTAAGCATGTCGTCCAGGTTTGAGCCACTTCCACAGAATGGGGTTGAGTAAGATCCTATGAGGTTTGGCTTTTAAGTAGTTTTTCCAAAGCCAACACATCATTTCTCTCACGTCCCCTGCACCACCTGCATCCACATTAAAGTTATAGAAAAGGAGCAAGTTAACAAGCAAGTCATGAGCAAAATGCTTCATTAACCCCTTGCACTCTTCAATGTTATATTTGTATGTCTAAAAGTAGACTAATTTGTGGGAAAACGTGATAAAGTCTGTTTTTATTTTAAGCTATTCTTCACAATAACTTATAAGCTGTCTTTTAATTATCCACCTATTAAGATTTCTATCTTTTTTATAATCTTTCTGATTTTGATTCCTGTATTATTTCTTTTTATTGTTATTCTCATTTTAAAGTATTATGCTTTGAGAATATGATGTGTTGAGACTTCCATAGGGCCTGGTACGTGGCTAATTTTTGCTCCCTGGTAACTCAAGATGTTTCTTTTTCTCTTTGATGATCTGCATTTTCTCCATGGTGTGCTTATGGATGGATTTCTTTTTACTGAGCCTACATTCTATGCAGTGTATATTATTCTTCAGTTCCAAAATTCTCAGTTATTATCTCTTCAGATATTAATTCTTTGCCATTCTCTCCATTCTCTTTTCCTGGAAATTCTAATACAGAAGTATTGGTCACTTCTTACTTTAGACCTTTGGTTCATGACTTCTTGCTTATGCTTGATGTATGTTGTGTTTTTATTTCTCTATTTAAGCATCTTAAACATGCTCACTTTACAGTCTCTGCCAGATTGTTCTATGAAGTAAATGTAATGTGGATAGAATTCACATTCTGTTGATCATGTTAGTGATCTTTCTCAGCATATGATTCAAATGTGGGTTGGAATTTTGGCTTTTAGAAGGTGGGCAGAAAGACTTTTGTTTAGATTTTGGTTCGTCTCTTCTCCCTATGCCTAATGGTTGCCTCCATCCAGCACTTCCCAGGACTACAGTCCAGACCAGAACTGGTGGCATGGCTGGCGCTCAGAGCTGCAGTGATGCTCAGGATACCAGCCATTAAATCCCCAAGGCAGTGCTTGACCATGAGGCCTTGTCTTTATCCTCCCCTCTCCCTAAGCTCCTAACTACCCAAGTCCCAGGTGGGAGCAGGAACTGCTGTGTTTCAGAGTCTACTGACAAGATAGGGAGTCCCACCCAAGCTCCTGGCTTCCAGGCCTGGCTAGTCTTCAAGAACCAGATTCCTGGCTGCTTCTGCCCGACCTGAGCCTTACCGTAGCTTCAGCCTCCACCTCTGCTGAGAGTTTCTGTTCTATTTCTGGTCCCTCAAAATATCAATCTTTATTTTTGAACCTAGCTATGTAATCTTGGTTTTTGGTTTTTATATTATATCCATCACTGCCATGTAATTGGAGTAGAATAGGTAACTTAAGATGTGAATTTACTATGCTATATGTATTAACTGTCTAAATATCACCAAGTTTAATCATAAGTGTTTATCAGCAAACGTTAAATGGCATGTGCATCTATTTTTTTCTGATTAATGTGGGAGATATCAGCCCTCACTTCTCTACTGCTCACTTCTTTTTGTAATCTGTGACTTTACAAACTTCTTTTCTTAAAGCTTTAGCATCAGTATTGGCCAACTACAGACTAGACATTGCAACTGAGCAGTTTCACATGGTCTGAAATTTTCTTTTAGTATTCAAGACTTTTTTTGTTGCAAGTGACAGAAACAAAACTCTATTGACTCCATTAAGTATGAGAGGAACAAAAATTTCACTGATTCTCAAGGCTGAAAGGAAAACAGATTTTCTGTCTATTATCTCTGTTCTTCTCAGTGTGTCAGCTTTATTCTCTTAGAGCAGCTTGTTCCAAAAGTTTGGGAAAAATGACTTCTGGGAGCTCTTAATTTATTATATCTCTCAGTTTCGGCAACAGAGAAGGTTTGAGATTATTCTCCAGACCCAAGTTTTGAAATTCCAGGGAAATATTCTGATCGATTCAGCTTACGTCAGTTGACCATCTCTGCTCCAATTAAAAGTGGCCATAGGTGTAGAGTACATAATAACATGGCAGCACTCATTCAAAACATATGGATAAAATGGGAGGATACGGATCTTGGCAGGCAAGAGTATAGGTTTCCACTATCACTTTTAAACATAAAAGTAAAGACTATATTTGAACTCACAGGAAACAAAGATTGTATCAATCAGTGTTATTATTATTCTTAAGTACATTAAGAATGTAATATATATTCTTAACTACATTAAGAATGTAATATATGGGCCAGCTCGGTGGTGTAGTGGTTAAGTTTGCACACTCCACTTTGATGGCCTGGGGTTTGCAGGTTCAGATCCCGGGCCTGGACCTACACACCACTCATCAAGCCACACTGTGGTGGCATCCCACGTACAAACTAGAGGAAGATTGGCACAGATGCTAGCTCAGGGCCAATCTTCCTCACCAAAAAAAAAGAATTTAACATAGACAATTAGACACTTGCAAAGTCATTGGAACCAAAGGAGGAACTGATGTCAGGGGGGCTGGTACTGAACTATAGGCTTCAGGAACAAAATAGGACAATAAATTATAGAAGTTGATCTAGACTAAAATTTAGACACTAATTATATAGCTAGTCAATCATTTCTTTTGGTAATGTGAAGATTAATAAAGTACGATCAGAAACTCCCTTATTTTCATTTAAAATAAATAAAGGGGAAACAGGTGCAGTTAGGGAGTTCTTCCGATAAACATTACATTGAGTAAGGTCTGGAATAAAATCAGTAACTCTGAAATTATCATAGCTACATTCTACGTGCTCAACTAATTTGTTTGATTTAAAGTCCTGCTCCTCCACAATAAAATAGACTATTTACATTTTTTAAATTTGTGATTTGTGTTTTTGAGTTACTTGTGCCTGCCTCCTTCCACGCTATATGTCACAAAGTCATCTTATCACAAGATACTTGCAAGAATAAGGAACGATAGGGGCCGTCCCGGTGGTGTAGCAGTTAAGTTTGCACATTCCCCTTCTCAGTGGCCCGGGGTTCACCGGTTCGGATCCCGGGTGTGGACACGGCACCGCTTGGCAAAAGCCATGCTGTGGTAGGCATCCCATGTATAAAGTAGACGAAGATGGGTATGGATGCTAGCTCAGGGCCAGTCTTCCTCAGCAAAAAGAGGAAGATTGGCAGTAGTTAGCTCAGGGCTAATCTTCCTCAAAAAACAAAAAGAATAAGGAACAATAAATTAAGTATAAAATCAACCAAAGCTCGACCTGATCAGTGTACTTATGCTTCAAATTTGAGTTTTCAGGCAGGTAGGGAGAAAAGAAAAACATGATGAATTTTTAAAGTTTCAGGGGCCTGCCTGGTGGCGTAGCAGTTACGTTTGCACTCTCTGCTTCAGTGGCCTGGGGTTTGCCACTTCGGATCCTGGGCACAGACCTATCCACAAGCCATGCTGTGGGGACATCCCACATATAACATAGAGGAAGATGGGCACAAATGTTAGCTCAGGGCCAGTCTTCCTCAGCAAAAAGAGAAAGATTGGCAGCAGATGTTAGCTCAGGGCTAATCTTCCTAAAAAAAAAAGTTTCATTATAATAAATAATGGAGCATATCAGGTCATCAAAGAAATCAAATGTTGTCAGTACCTGGAAAACATAGTGAGTGCCTCTGTGAGAACCTGGAAATATAGGGAATAAACATTTACTTTAGCTAATGGTAATGGAAGACTAGATACTTTGTTCTAACACTCCAGCTGAAGACATCTTTCTCTTAAAAAATAAATAATAATATAATATAATAAGGAATGGCTAGGCCAAGATCTTAGATACAAAAAGAATTAAGAGACTTTAGCCCTGTATATGGTGCTGCTTCTGTCCTGGGGGAATTTATCAATTAGGACTAACTACTGAAAGGTTGAGTTATACTTGGGACAATATTCAATAGCTCTAGGGCCAGGAGTCAGAGAGTCTAGAACCAGCCAAAGGTTGGATCCTAAATGGCTCTACCCCAGGAAAAAGGGTGACTGCAAGAACTTCATGACTGAAGCCCAGCTTCAAGTCACTTGGTGGGCAAACAATCTCAAATTCTGGACTTAGATTAAAGGAATCCTTGGTGCAAGTACCCTAGAAGTAAAAAAAAATCTCTACAGAGGAAGATAACATTACCTTATCCTTCAAAATATTTTTACAAATAATTTTATCACCTGTGTCTTCACTCAGAAACCTAGTATGACTGGATAGTTGCTATGTGGAATGCTTCCAGTAACTATGGCAGTGGGAGAGAGAGCATGGAAAAGCACGCACACCTTTAAAAGCTGCTTCTTCAAAGTGACGCACATCACTTCTGCTCATATTTCATTGCCTATTGCAATTCTTATGACCACACGTGGATTTGATAGAGTTGGGAAGTACAATCCTCCTGCCGGATGGGAAACCAGAGATTGGTCATTAATCATACAACTTTTCAGGTCCTGCCCTGCTGAACACTAAATATTTGTTTCCTTCTCCTTTCTCAATGCAAAGTACACTCAGCCCCTCTCCAAGGAGACAGCCAAAGTTTCCATCCAATCACCGTGCAAAGCCAGGATCCCTGAGTGGTACACAATAGTGTTTGCCCCTCACGCTCCCAAAAGACAGTGGGGAAGGGTAATACCAGTACACTCTCTGCATCGAAAAAGCAAAAAAAAAAAAAGAGACACAAAGAAGTCACTGTAAATAGCAAATTCAAAATCCTACTGAACAGATGCCATGAGGGATTTGGTATTCTGGGGATGGGACGTGCTCTGCTTTCTGGGAGTACCTCCCCAGCCCATTGTTCTCCATGCCCCTTGACTCAATGCCCCACAGGGCTTCCTTTTCTCCCCTATCATCCTTGACCAGAACTTGAGAAAGCGTTGAAGAATCTGCCCTCCTTGAGGGCTGAACTTCTCAGCCAGCTTCCTTCTGGTGGAAATATGGGTGCTGTATCAGTCTGTTTGGGCAGCTGTAACAGAACACTATAAACTGAGTGGTCTATAAACAACAGAAATTTGTTTCTCACAGTTCTGGAGGTTGAGAAGTCCAAGATCAAGGCACTGACAGATTCAGTGTCTGGTGAGGGCCTTCTTACTTTTCAGAGATGGCTGTCTTTTTACTGTGTCCTCACATGGCAGAAAGGGGAAGGGATCTCTCTGGGGTCTCTTTTATAAGGGCATTAAACCCATTCATGAGATCTCTGTCCTTATGACCTGATCACCTTCCAAAGATTCCACCTCCAAGTGCCATCACATTGGGGATTAGGTTTCAATATACGAATCTGGGGTGGGGGAGACACAGACATTCAGTCTATAGCAGGCATCTAAGTGGCGTCTGAAGTATCAATAATAGTCTCTTTAAGTCCAAGCTGATGGCTCTTTGTGTACCACAATTCTCTCAAAAACTTAGGTAGCTTATTATCCATTTTTTTCCAATCAATTTTCTCGTCCCATGTTCTATAGCCAGTGTAATGCAGCAACCTTGTGTTTGTAAGGCATTGATGGGAGACCCACACACTTAGTCTCTTTTTCTTCAGCTGTTTTGTCCAACTAAAAGTATTTACTGGGAAAATGTTAATCTATTCAGAAATTTTAACAATTGGTGTGACAACCGTATTCTTTATTTGATGCTCACCTTAAGAATGACTTTTAATTAGCCTTTGACATTCAAAGAATTCCTCAATTCTATTTTTTTTGCTGGGGGGGGGGAGATTAGCCCTGAGCTAACATCTGTTGCCAATCTTTCTCTTTTTGCTGAGGAAGACTGGCCCTGAGCTAACATCCATGCCTATCTTCCTCTACTTTATATGTGGGACACCTACGACAGCATGGCTTGCCAAGTGGTGCCATATCCGCACCTGGGGTCAAACTGGTGAACCCCGGGCTGCTGAAGTGGAACGTGTGAACTTAACCACTGCGCCACCAGGCTGGCCCCCCTCAATTCTCTCTTTTAACGTTTGAGTTTGAGACACATTTCTCTTTTCAACCTACAAGTCCCTGAATTTATAGACTATTTCTATTCTTTTTCATTATTGCTTGCAAAGCAGCCAGCATTGTTCTGATTTTGTTTCTTTCTTGTAATAAATTTTCATATGCAGCCAACAGCAGCCAACACATGCTACTAAAAGTTTGTTTTCCCATGAAGTTACAAATTTATTAGGTATATAATTTGTTTTCTAAGTTAACATAGGCAACAATTTTACTAAGTAATTTGTCACTACATAACACGGATTACCGTTCTTCTAGCTTCCATTATCAGTTTTCTTGCAAACTAATGCCTGGCCCATAAACCAAAGCCACATATTTTAGGTTGTTTGTTACAATAGCACTCCAGTCCTCATTCCAGTTTCTTTTTCAATCAGATGGATATGATTACACTGCAGTAATAAACAACTCTAGAATTTCAGCGGCTTAAAACAACAAATGTTTATTTCTATCTCACATTATATGTCCATCAGAAGTAGGATGATGGTACTGATCTCCATCGTTATTGTCCTCACTCTGGGTTGCAGCCTGATAGAAGAGACACTCCCCAGAACATTACCAATAACCACAGCAAAAAGAAAGAAGAGCATGATAAAACCTATACTGGCTCTAAAAGCTTCTGCCTAAAAATGACACACATCACTTCCACTCCCATGGTCACACACACCTGAGTTCAACATGGTGGCAAGTATAGTCCTAAGGCAGGAAGCAGTGCTATATATTGGTGGAAAATGTTAGAATCTATCATTAAAATCTATAAAGTAAAAGAAATATACCTATTATTACTAAAGGAGATAAAAACCAAGCTTGAAAATTTCGGTAGGGAACTGGAAAATATAAAAAATGACATAGGAGATAAAAATAAAAGTAAAAATGCAGGATTCTAGAATTGAAAAATGCAACTGAAATTAAGAACTAGAGGGGCAGGTTTAAGAGCAGATCAAGGCAGGCTTAAGACAGAATATGTGAACTGGAAAAAATAACCATACAACATGCTACATAGATAGACAAAGATATGGCTAAGAATCACAGAGGAGGTTCCAAATTCTCCATTCACAAACCTGTGTTAAAGGAAGCAACAAACAGTATTCCCCAGGAAGAAGGAAGATGATCACATAATGAAAAGTTGGAGATGCTGAAATGAAGAACAAATAAAGTGACAAGTAAAAGAGTTAATCTAAATAAATACTGACTCTAGAACAGTAACAATAATGTCTTATGAGGTTTATTTTCTATACAAAGAGAAATAAAATACATGATGGCAATAGGATTTGAGCAAGTAGGGGTAAATGGAGAAAAAATTTTCTCAGATCCTCACATTTCCTGGAAGAAGAGGAAAAATACCAATTAACATTAGACTTTGATAAGTTAAGAATGCATGTTGTAATATCTGGAGTAACATTTCAGTAATAAAAATAGTGTATAACTTCCAAAATAATGGGAAAATGTGATCATAAAAATTATTAATCCCAAAGGAGGTAAGAAAGAAAAATTAAAGGAAACATAAAATAGGTTGAACAAATAGAATACACATAATAAGATGGAGATTTTAACCCAAATATATTGCTAATTATATTAAGTGTAAATGGATGAAAAGATTCAGATAAGGACAAAGACTTTCAGATTGGATAAAAAAAACTAACTTATTTATAAGAGACATACTTGCAACATAAAGAATCAGAAAGAAAAAGTAATAGTAATAAAAAAGATGCACCATGTAGACATTAAGCAAAAGAAAGTTTTACATCATAATGATGAAAGGTATAGTTTATCAGAAACACAAAACAAATTTTACATTTGTGTACACATATTAATGTGACTCCAAAATATTATTAAAAAATACACATATGAAAGAAAAAGTACAGAAATATACAATCATAATGGGAGATATTAATACTCTCAAGAAAACAAGCAGACAAAATATCAATAAGCATATAGAAGACTTAAACAGCATAATTAACATTAACTAATGGATACAGATATATAAATACATAATCCTGCACTCCAAAATTAAGACTATATCTTCTTTTCAAGAAAACATGAAACATTTATAAAATTTGGTGATATGCTGGGGCACAAAGCAAGTCTTAACAAATTTCAAAGATATGAAACAGTACAGGGTATGTTCTCTAACCACAGAGTAATTAATTTAGAAATAAGTGCAAAAAATAAGTATAATCCCCATATACTAGAAATAAGAAATACACATTTAAGTGACCCATGGTGAAAGAAGAAATCACAATGGAAATTTAAAATATTCAATGAATAATAATTTAAAAAATTCTATACGTTAAAATATATGGGCTATACCCAAAGCAGTAGTTAGAGGGAAATTTGCAATCTAAAAAGTTTACATTGGAAAAGAAGGAAGACTGAAATTTTTTGGGGGGGGGGGTGCGTGGGGAGAAGAAGGTTGTCCCTGAGCTAACATCTGTGCCAATCTTCCTCTATTTTGTATGTGGGACACTGCCACAGCATGGCTTTACTGCTACACCATTGGGCTAGCCCCAGAAGGCTGAAATTTTAATGAGCTAAGAGTCAATCACAAAACTTTAGTAAAAGAATAGTAAATTGCCCAAATAATGTGATAGAAAAAAATGAAATGAAATCAATAAAATGGGATATAAAAATAAACTAAAGAAGATCAATAAAGTTTTGAAAAACTGACAAAACTGATAAACTCTGCCTCCCCCTCCAAAAATAAATGGAGACAGTACACACACGCACTTACATGCACACTGTTAGAAATGAAGAAGAGGCTATCACCACAGATTTTGCAGATATTAAAAAGAGAAAATTATGAGCAACTCGTATGAATATTTTTAATGTTCCTTACTTGATTGACATAGCTTTGTGAATTATTATGAGGTATACACTCTTGTATCCATTTTACAGATCAAGATCAAGAAGAAGAATCATTCCAGCCCCTCAGAAGCCCCCAGTGTGTCCAATACCAACCACAGCTCTCTCCCCCCAAAAGGAACCACTCTCCTGGCTTTTAGAGCACTCACTTTCTTGCAGGAAATTCCAGGAAAGGAGCCTGAAGAAAAGCTGCCCATTAGGGAGAAGGAAATCATAGAGTGGAGTGTAACAAGCCAAGACAAAAGAAGTGAGGTAGAGAAATAAAGTGATGGTGGAGGGAAGGGTTAAGTTGGAAGAGTGACTCTAGTACCCTCAGATGGGAGGTACCAAAGATCGCTAATATTCCTGTAGGAATGGTCCAGTTGAAAGAGAAAGAAGTGAGCTTGGAGAGTGGAGAACTAATCAGGGCATGAGAAAGCTAAAAGAGATGGGATGCAGAGCCCAAATGAAGGATTGGAGGCATTGAACTTTTATAAAATGATCTCCCTCCCTCTGGAGGGACGAAGCACATGGGTTTAGATGCAGGTAGGTTTCTGGACTTGGAAATGAGAAGATGAAGAAATTCTTAGGTGATGATTTCAATGTTTCAGTGAATTAACAGTCAAATTTAAGAGTAGGGATGAAAGTATAGGAAGGGGGAATGAGAAGGGAAAGGAAGAGAAACAAAATAGTTAACTCAAAGAGTGAGAGAGCAACTTACAAGACAAATCCAGCTGAGTTGTCAGTCAGGGTTGAGTGTCCCCCTGGAGTTTTGTATGATTTATTTAAAGGAAAACCAGTCTGCCTGGCTGCATTTTTTTCCTCCTGCAACATTCATCTGTCTGTATGTAAGCACAGAACTCATGGTTGGATGGTTGAGTCATCACAGTCTGGGGTTTTACCAGGCAAAAACAACAGAAGGAGAGAGAAGGTTAAGGAGATTGCAAGGGAGTAATAATAATGATAAGCCATGGGTTCTCAGCTGCACAAGAAAGAAGATGAAAACAGAAGGGGGGTGTTAGATAGTAAGAAAGCGTTGGGGTAGATTAATTGGAGAGAATTAATTGATAAGAAGTTTTGCAGTGAGATTATTTGGGCCCATTCCATGAGCTGTCAGGAAAAGAGGTGGTTACAGAATTGAGATAAACTGAAGATTTCAAAGGCAATACACTTTCTATAAATGACAAGTTCCAGGTTGGACTGTGGCTGTGGAAGGCTGAGGGGAGGAGAGGAAAGAATGACTGGAGAAATATTGGTCAAGGAACTGAGAGGCCAGCATGTTGGATGGGACATGCACCAGGATGTCAAAATTTCTAGGAAGGATGGCATGAGTCAGGGAGAAGGGGAAGGCAGTAGTGAGGAAGCTTTCAGTGAATGGGGGCGAGAGGCCAGGTGGTCAGCAGACAAAAGCAGTGAGGGAGAGAAGAGAATGATTGCACTGGCTGGCACCTATGTGCCCATCGGATCAGCTTTGCACTTGCTCTGTGCCCTAGAGACTCTCATATGGAATACCTCAAGGGGATCCCTTGCCCTCTGGCTTCTGGTTTAGCCACTGCAGAGCCTCTCAGGAGATTGGAGACAGGGATACCTGACTACTTGCTCCTCAGGTGGCATCAGGCTGACCCTTGGCTGAAAGTCACTAATCACTCAAGGCAGCCAATCCAATATGAGTCTCTCATTCTGGGTTTTGATAACAACTCTCCCCCACCTCCCTTGAGGTGATTGCTGTTACTAGCTCCAGGTTCCTGCACTGTATTCCACGTGGTTTCTCTACATCCTTTTTGGATCTTTGTGAATGCTCCCTTTGAAAACCCTCTTTGAATTTTTCTACTTTGATGTGCCATCTGTTTCCTTGCTAGGACTCTAATTGATACCATGATAGAATCCAATGATGTCAGCATGGAGTTTTGCCAAAAAAAAAAAAGAGGCCTAATGGTACAGGTGTGATGATGAGAATTAAGGAGGACACCTACCCCACCACATGGCTCAGAAGTGTGTGGTGCATGACAGAGAAAAACAACGCCTCCAATTGGAAGGCTACAGGGGAAACAATGTCCTCAGGGACCTGCCAGGCACCTGGCATGGTTAGAGGCCATGAGTGGAAAGAATGAGAAAAGAAAGATTTGAGAATGGAGAGGGAATTGGGATGAAATGAGGGAAGGCTCTCAGACTTCTTAGATCCTATAGAACTATGACCATTGACCTATTCAGCCACAAACATGAACTACTCTTTGGGACAAGGAAAGAATGACTCTGAAGGCACTTCAGAGATCATCAGGGCTGCCTCCTCAGTTTGAAAGAGGGGGACCATCATCTCAGTTTCTACAGGCAAAATGGCGGTCACCTGGAGCCTTGGGAAGGCAACCTCCACCAGGAGAAGCAACAGAGGCAGGACCTCTGTTCCAGTGAGCCTGAAATGTAGAGCAATGAATCAAAGAGGATTATTCTTGAGCTTTAAGATCTAATGATATTTACTTGCTTGGGACCCATCACCCCTTCCTTTTTCTCTATTTATCCCTTTTGGAATGGGAATGTCTAGCCAATGCTTATCCCACCATTGTGTGTTGGAAGTACATGACTTATCTTGTTTCACAGTTTCACAACTGGAGATGAATTTTGCCTCAGGATGAATCATACCTCCAGTCTCGCCCATTTCTGATTTAGGTAATATTTAGACTTTGGACTTTAGACTTTAGAGTTACTGAAGGAACAAGTTAAGACTTTTGGGGCTATTGGGATGGATTTAATATATTTTGCATGGGAGAAGAACATGAATTTTGGGGGGCCAGGAGCAGAATGTTATGGGCTGAATGTGGCCCTCCAAAATTCAGGTTGAAGTCCTAATTCCCAGTGTGAAGGCATTTGGAATGGGGCCTCTGGGGAGGTAATTAGGTTTAGGTGAGGTTGTGAAGGTGGGCCCTCACGATGGGATTAGTGTTCTTATAAGAAGAAGAGCTCATTCTCTCTTCTATGTGAGGACACAGTGAGGTGGCTGTCCACAAGCCAGGAAGAGAAATCTCATCAGGAGCAGAAGGTACCAGCAGCTTGATCTTGGATTTCCCAACCTCCAGAACTGTGAGATATACAAGTCTATGGTTTAAGCCACCTAGTCTATGGCACTTTCTTATAACAGCCTGAGCTGACTAAGACAGATGGGAGGTGGCCAATCACAGAGCAGGAATTCCAGAAAGAAGTCACAGGACTGGAGGGGAAGGCTGCAGATTGCGACAGATTAGGCGTCTACAGAGAAGAACATAAAGGAGATGCAGGTGGTAGTGAATGTCTGCAGAGGTTTGGACTTCTGGGGGTGACCAAAGCAAACAGGGAATCGAGGCACAATAGGATTAGAGGCAGGTAGGCTTTGGGTCCTAGCATTGCATTATGGCCCCAAACATTTCAACGATTGATATTGTGATTGTTCACTCAGGTTTTAAGCAGTGTTTTGGCAGGCAACAGGGCAAGGACACTCTTACAGACTTTGGTCAGTGGTCTAGCTACAGAAGAAGGGCATTACTTTCAAAATGCAAAGGTTATCTGGCAAGTGATAGAAAGCTTTTTAAGTTGGAAGGAATTGGGATGTGTTTAAAAGTTGATGTGAAAGAGATCAAGACAAAGCAAGGGGTTGAAGACACAGAAGAGAAAGAGGGTAATCAATGACGAGGAGTCTTGGAGGCAACTGGATCCTGAGAGTGGACGATGGGACTGGCTTATTTCATTCTAATAGGAGGGAGGTATTCTGCTAAGACGCCACAAGGATCTGTTGGGAATGGCATGTAATTTACTATGCATACTAAAGAGTCACAATGAATTAATAATACCACATTGAGGTGACAAGCTCTGGGCTGGACAGGTCTCTATTCTCCTCTGTGTATTCTTTGTTCCCAGTTTGACCTGCCCTGGGATGTCTGTTCCTTTCTTTGGGGCCACTATGAATATTACCAGTGGTTGTTACCTGTAAGGAGAGTGGTGCAAGACTGCATGTCTTCCTTGTATCTAAACACTTGGGGTGAAAAATAGTGGTCTCTTCTCTGCCCCCTTTTGGTCCAGCAGAAACATTCTCCATGCTGTGATGTTGTTAAAGATCTTAAAGCTCCTATGATGGGAAGAGTCCTTCACTGCTTGGACTCCAAACATTGTACTGTGATACTTCTTGTAGAACACCACTACACATGTCCAGGCATTATCAACTAGAGAGGTAACTAGTTACACTAGCGTCCACTAAAGTAGTAGCCATATGGCACACTGGGAACAGAGACAGCAGGGTCAAAATCAAAAGATCAGAGGGACAAACAAAATGCAATGGAGTAAGTGGTGGTATTTGCCTAAATGATCTGAAAATTAGAGACCAAGTCCAAAGTGGATCCCATCTCCAAGTCTAAGCTCCAAGGGAGGCAGAATTCAAGCCAAAGAGAATATGGACGGAGCAAGTCTCTAATGTACAGGACAAAGACAATAAGACCATCCAAGTGTTGTGTTACAAAATAAGAGAATGAAACATAAATGAGGAAGGGACCAGAGAAGTTTTCCCAACTAGTCTACAAGGATCTTCTGCAGGCATCGATCCATGGGAGGTAGAGAAACTCCCCAAGATGCCCAGAGGAAAGGGAAAATAAATATTCATACCAGTTTGGGAAGGAAGAGTGGAGTGGGAGACGTCACCAGTTAAGACTACAGGAAAGTGCCTGGCAGTCCTTCTTGAGCACAGACCAGGGACTATTTCCAAATGATTTCTGGAACAAATGCTATTAATATTCTACCATTGCTTTGAGGGAAACATTTTGAGTAAAGGCTCAGGGATGGGGCTGCTATTCCATAGGAATAGTCATATTCCTATACCACAATGACATGAATACAACAAAGACATATACTAAAACCTCGATGCAGTTTGATCAATGCACGTAACCAGGTGTATATTTCTTCTGAACAAAGTTTCTCTCACCCAGTGGTCAGAAGATGAAGCTGATCTAAGAGAGGAAAGGATTTCTTCTACCCTTGAGACTCAGAGATGCTGAGGTTGAAAATACAAGACTCTGGTTCCATGAGATAGTGAAACTAATTAGCCTGGTGGAAGGCTTGAACCTGGATGAGTAGCTGTGTACGTGTAGGTAATTTTATTGTTATTACTCTAAACTAGGGTGCAGTCTCACATCAGTTTAATGTCTCCAAATTAAATTTAATCTGGCTTGGCACCCAAATGATAGATTGGCATGAAGTCCATTCTTAAACTCTTGGGGATTCTCCCACTCTCCCTTGGATGATCAAAGAAACGGAATATCCTACGCATTCCAAAAGGGCTTCCTGCAGATGTCCACTTGTAAGAAAGGAAGAGCTCCCTTCTCACTTTGGTCTTCCAACTTGCCCTCCCAATGTCAACAAAACAGAGCAGTCACCAGCTGCAGGTTCAGGCTAGTCAGGTCCTTTGAAAGCTGTGTCTCCACCTCCTCTGCTTCAGGTACCCTGACCCAAGTGCCCCTAGCTGCAGCACCTGGGCTTGGTGTTCAGATTTGAACACCAGCAATTTTCCAAGCCTGGGGCCCCAGCCATGTTGTGCCAGAACATGTGTGTCACCTGCCCGTAATGATACCCACCTCCCTTTCTTCCACAATTTGGAAGTACCCACAGAATTGGGCTGCTTTTCTTTTCAACCCAGGAAATACCAGCTCCTTCTCTCTAAAAGAGTAAACGATTACTCAAAAGAAGATCCTGGACTCTTGAGATGCAAGAAAAATCTGTTTCTCCTGTCTGAGAGAAAGAACCAGACCTTAAAAACATAAAGGCTTTTGTGCCCTCTCTGAGAGTAGGGTTGTAGGGAATCATCTCCATTGTCCGTTCCTCTGAATGCGTGAACTGGTTCCCTCACAAACCCAATAGCAAAAATAAATTTTTTTTTGTCTGAAGGAGGAAAATAAATGGATAGAGCTATTTTTAGCAGATCACCTCCACTACATGTCTAAACTCGAGAAGCTATGTTACCAATGAGTGGAGTTGGAGCTAAATCACTGGTATGTAACATCCAAGAGTCTGTGGGCTACGTTTGCACACCTGAGACAGATGGCTGAACTGCCTGTGTGTCATGTATGAGTGTGTAACGAATGGTGGTGACTATGCCCCATGGAAAGAAGTGTGTGAGTGGAGGAGCAGAGCCAGAGAGCAACCAGGGGCTGTATCAGACTTCCAGCACACCAGGTCTTTTAGGGAGGAGATGTTGAGGTTGGAAGGCCCATGCCCCATTCTGGGGACAAAGGAGACAGCACTGGGGCAGCTGATCAGCCTGTGTTTCAACAGTGACACCATGTGGCAGCAACGGCTACAGGGACAGCAGAAGACCATTAGACTTCTGGTTTTCCCTCAACACTATTCACTATTGACTATCTGAGACTATTGACACTTCCAGTGAGAAAGCCCCTCAGATTCTTGCGTGGGGGTGTGCATGTGTGTTCTGGGTGGGGGAGTTGATAGGAGTGAAATGCCAGGGACAAGGAAGGAAGCCTTTACAAGTTTGGGAGAGGAAGACCGTATTCATTTAATTTGAAGACTAAGAGACATAACTGCTTTGTCCCACTGGTGAAGGAGTTGACTACAGCTCTGATACAAGTCTAATTTCACGATACCCGTGATCATCAGGAGCCCCTCTGGATGTACATAGTAAAATCGCATAAGTCAGGAAAGTATAAACAACATAGAGGAAAAAGTGTGGATTTGGGTGTGAGGCTGACTTGGGTTTAAATCACGGTTCTTTCATTGATCAGCTGTGTGACCTCGGACACATCTCTTAAGCTATCTGAACTTCAGTTTCCATATCTACTAGTGCATCATTACAGTCATCTTATCCCCATGCTGTGAAATTTCACATCCTTTCCCTCCTCTTCAGACACGTTGATTTGATGCTCTGGCTGTCAGCATAATAACGAGCCAAGATTAAAATTGGCTAAGTCTCTGAATTGTTTATAACATTGACAAATTTGGGCTAAACTACATGAAAGGGAAATGATTAAATCAATATGACAAATTCGTATTAGGAAATATTAGACAGTCATTAAAAATGAAGACTTTCGTGAATCTCAGTGACATTAGAGATTACTGTCAAAATAATACAAAATGAGGGGCTGGCCCCATGGCAGAGTGGTTAAGTTCGTGTGCTCCGCTGCAGGTGGCCCAGTGTTTTGTTGGTTCGAATCCTGGGCGCGGACATGGCACTACTCATCAAACCACGCTGAGGCAGCGTCCCACATGCCACAACTAGAAGGACCCACAACGAAGAATATACAGATATGTACTGGGGGGCTTTGGGGAGAAAAAGGAAAAAAATAAAATCTTTAAAAAAAAATAATACAAAATGAAAAGGGAGTACATAAAGCCTCATATTATATGTAATTTAACCAGGATATTTTATATATATTATTCATATATGCATATATGCATCAATGTGGAATTCATAGAGGCATCGAAATAGATGTTTAAAGGAGATGCAAAATCTTAATAATGTATCTCCCACTGGTTTTTTAAAGTGGTTTTTGGGGGTTGTATTCTCATTTTATCTTCATTAAGTAAAGCCTTTTAAAAATGAAATTAGGGTCCAGCCTCATGGCCTGGTGGTTAAATTGGGCACATTCGGTAGACTGGGTTCAGTTCCTGGGCATGGATCTACACCACTAGTTGGTGGCCATGCTGTGGCAGCGATCCACATACAAAATAGAGGAAGATTGGCACAGATATTAGCTCAGGGCAAATCTTCCTCAGAAACAAACAAACAAACAAACAAATAAAAATGAAATTAAATAGTAGCAGAGCTTTATGGCTTTCTTAGTCTAATTTCAGCTATCATCCTATGAGATTAGGGCTTCATCTTCCCTTTCCCAAGCCCCGCCCCCACCCCCACTTTACATAAATGTTTGGAGGAAGAGGTTGAATCTATGGAAAAAGAAGGAAGGGAGGAAGGGGAGGAGCTGGGTCTTACAATCTTCTTGGCCACATTCTGGTTGTTCGTGGCTACATTCTGGTGGATACCAACCCAGGTTCTGAAACTTGCAGAAAAATCTATTCCTTCCCTTGGATTTTATTCAGTGGGGAACCTGAATGATGCCAAACCTGAGAGGGTTAAGATGCATCCCCTGCCTTGGCAAGTAAGCTGTTGCGTTGGTAACAACTAAATACATTTGTTTATTTAAAATAATAGCCGGGGCTGGCCCTGTGTCATAGTGGTTAAGTCTGGTGCGCTCCGCTGTGTCAGTCCAGGTTAGCAGGTTCAGATGCTGCGTGCAGACCTACACCACTTGTCAAGCCATGCTGTGGCAGCAACCCACATACAAAATAGAGGAATATTAGCACAGATGTTAGCTCAGGGCTAATCTCCCTCAAGCAAAAAAAAAAGAGAGAGGAAGATTGGCAACAGATGTTAGCTCAGAGTGAATCTTCCTCACCAAAAGGAAAATAATAATAAAATAATAACTAATAATAAAAAGCATGATCAACCTTTTTCAGAATGATACCAACCCTGATATCAGTTTCCCCACATTAAACCCAGCATATATGGGGTTAAAACAAAAACACTCATTCCCTGCTTACTCTCTGGCTTCCTGGCTCCAGAATCCACTATCCTCCATGGAGACAGACACCGTCAAGGACAAGCACCTGGACTATCTCCTCCCGCAAAGAGATACGGGTTGGTGGGAAAGCTGCTGACCAGCAAGGTCACAGGCTCCCTCCTCTCTGCAAGTGTCTCAAGGCCAAAGACAGGCTTCTGGGAAAGCTCTGACCAGCAAGGCCATATGCTCCCCCTCCCCTACCTAAAACCCCAAATAAAAACCCTTCCTTTTAGCTTTTCAGGGAGTTTGGGATTTCAGCGTTAGCTGCCCTCTCTCCTTGCTCAGTGCTGTGCAAAAATAAAATTCCTAATTTCTTCCACCACACCCAGTGTCAGAGATTGGTTTGCTGCGCAACGGGTGAGCGAACTCACTTCAGGTTCGGTAACAAGAATTCCCTCCTCCTGTGCCCAAATTTACCTTTCTTGCAGCTACTGGTGAGTATAGTGGCCCTGTATCCACCACATTTGTGAAGCACCCACTGTGTGTGGAACACTGCAAACTCTCACATGTTCAAGGGTGTGTGGCAGTGTGTGTTGGGTGGACTGGTCTACTCTTTGCCGGCTTTGGTCCCTGAAGCCTTTACTTTAGGATGAGCAAAAAGCCCACCATGGACTATGGGCCTGCAAATGTAAGGAAGAGGACAGCTTCAAGGAGGGACATCAACC
Source organism: Equus asinus (assembly GCF_041296235.1). NCBI lineage: Eukaryota > Metazoa > Chordata > Mammalia > Perissodactyla > Equidae > Equus > Equus asinus. The sequence goes on from NC_091800.1 coordinate 75,024,117, forward strand.
ATCAGAGTGGAAGCCTTAGATTTTCCCAGTTCAAACAAGTTCTTTAGAATGATTTTGTTTTGTTTGTTTTGCTGGGGAAGATAAGCCTGGCGCCTTGCACTCCAGGAGCAAGGAGGAGAGGAGATAGCGTAGACTGGTGCAAGAATCTCATATGCAGACTTTCTTAAGCCCTCTACCTTCCAGTGCCTCCTTTCCCTCCTGCTTTCAGACAAACATTTCTATGGCTCCTAGGGGCTCCTGCCTCCTCCATAGCCACCCCGGAAAAGGTACTCGCCTGTGGTATCTTGAGGTCTTTTGTCCTATTACACATTTTCATCCACTTTCCATCATCTAGAATTTTGTTAGACTCTCTTATCCATTGGGATTCAGTGCACATTCTCCTCAATGTGATCAGTTTATTCCTTTTGGATCCTTTTACTTCAGCTTCAGTTGGGTCTCCAAGGGAAGGTGTCTGCTATTATTTATTTATTGACATATGTTTCATCAGTAATCTGAGATTCTCAAGGGCAAGAATTGTGCCATAAATTTATATATCACCAGCATATAGCAAGTGCCTAATATTAAATTGCATAAATAAAATGAAATAAATGAATGAACGAAAGAATAGTGAAAGATGAATGAGAAAATAAAAGAATAAGCACCCGGAGCCAGAACAAAGTTGGTAAGGTTAAGCCTACCTCAAGTGTCTCGATTCCCAGCTACTGGAAGATTTGAACAGTACTCTAATCCTTTGAATGCCAATACTCCTTGTGGCATTTGCTACCCAGGATCTAGCCACAGTGATGTGCTCTTCCTCCTGCTATTCAGGATGCCATGCGTAGCTCTCCTGTTAGTACAGCAGTATTACCTAGTCTAGAGAACCTTCCATCTGGCAGCCATTGTCCAGGATATAAGTCCATGCCTCACAAGATGGGGGACTCTAATTCTCTTCTTCTAAAACATCACCAATGAAAAATCAGATCATAGCATGTATATTAGATAATATTATTAAGTTAACGTTGACATTTTCAGGTGTGACAATGGCATTGTGGTTGTATAGAAGAATGACATATTCTTAGCAGGTCTATACTAAGGTTCTTAGGGATAAAATGCCATGATATCTGCAAGTTGCTTCTAGAAGGTTCAGCAAAAACCTTATACACACAGGCTACACATAGATAAAGCGTATGTAACAAAATATTAAGAGCTGGCTTATCTAAGTAAGTGATACACAGATGTATATTGTATCATTCTTTCAGATTTTCTTTAGGATTAAAAATTTTCAAAATAAGAATATTGAAGCACAAACCGAAAATTACACACCAGACTCGCATATAACTACACATGCACATATAAACATTCACATCCACTCACATATATGAGATGGTTGGGCTGCTAACATTTACATTGTATCTGTTTATTATTCCATGTAACAATTCATGGGTTTAATTCACATTTATGAGAGGCAACTAAGTTTAGTGAAAACAGCATAGATTTTGGAATCAATAGAATTGAGAAGTGAATACTGGCTTGATCACTTTGGTGGCTGCTTGAACTCTTAAAGACTCAGTTTTCTCTAATAAAAAAGTAATGATAATATTGTTCTTGCAGCATTAGAGATGCTGTTAGCTCCACCTGGCCCCATTCACTTCCCACACCTATCCGTGGATCAGCAGCCATGCTCTTCCAAGAGTCCCTGAGAAATTTAGTAAGGCAGGAGATCAATTGTGTGCTGGTCTCAACCTATTGATAGCCATTGTTTTAGCTGGACCAGCCCTTGTGGTTCTTATTGATTGCAAGATGCCTTCAGCAACAACCATGAGGAAACTTTGAAAAACAGGTTTATTACTTAATGAGTCCTCGAAATTACATGGCACACCTGGGGCCACACAGCAAAGTCATGGAGAGAGAGAGAGTGTGGGCCTGGGGTTTTGCTTTTATTGGGGTCAAGGCTGAGGGCTTAGGGTTTAGAGACCTCACTGTTTATTGGTGCATTTAAAATGTAAGAGCAGAAATTTACAGCACAGGAAGAGGGGGAAAATGCCAAGCAGCCCAAATGGTCAGTTATTAAAATCAACCAAAATCTCTAAAACAAAGGAGGCTGGTGGGGAGGGGACAGCCTGGCTCTTTATCTAGTCCTGTGGCTAGCAATGTATTTATTTGAGATAGCCATCTTTGAAATGGATGCATTGGTAGTCAAAGCTTAAATCAGGCAACTTGCATTACAAAAAAGGAAAGCCAACTATCAGGGCTTACACTACATCAGTCTTGGCTTGCAGAATCTAAAAAAACTTTATTGATTCTGTTGTAACTCCCCAGTATCATGTGAAGTTTATTGAGGTCTCAGGATGACAATTAAATATATTTCTTTTGGTCCTTTCTCTTCTGAACCAAATGAAAGAATGAAATGCAAGAGTCAGATCAAAATCAAAAATATCAACTTTATTAGTGGTAAAACTAATGAATTGGAAATAGTTTAGATCTGTTGCCAGTTGAGAGTCCTAATAATTACCCTCTCAATCATTAAATTAAATTTATCTATCCAGGCACAGACAGAACTGGACAATTCCCAAGCCTCCCTCTCAGAGGCCAACTGCATTCTCCATCTTAATTGTGGAGAGTATTCATATCCCGAAGACAGAAAGGTCCAACCGAGAGAACGTAGAAGGGGCTGAGCAGCATGTGTTCAGTTCTTGCTTCCCAAACTCACCAATCACGTGAGTAACACTTTCTCCTTTAGCAAGGAGGAATGAAGGGTGGACAGAAACTCTGGGGGACTTTCTTCATGAAAATATGAGGAAAAGGAGCAGAGGATTCCTCAACAATATTTTAAGTCCCTTTAAAAGAATAAAGTTTGACAAAATTTTCACCTTAAGCTCCCCCACTGGATAATCTTTCAAAATACGCTTCCTTCACAATGACACATACCTTACCTTTTGAGCACTAGGGCATCAACAAGTCGAAGGCCAGGTGAGTAAACTCAAAGATATTTTAGTGACAGCACACAAAGACATTATTTTTCTCTTGAGGCTCTCAGCATCTTATGTTATAAAGCAGTTACCCACAAGTACTGGGAAAATCCATACAAGCTTTTGGATATTACCAATGTCTTGATATGAAGACTATAACCTGACATGTCCAGAAAAACAACAAGATTCATAAATTCTAATGTTCTCTGTTTCTATGTTTCTCTGTGTTTCTCTCTATATATACTAATCAAAATAAAGCAAAAAGCTGTGAAAACATTCTAAGATTCAGAAGGATGGTAGGTACCATTGTACAACACATGCAGCATCTCACAGATGTTGTCCAAGGGGAAGCAGAATGAAAAGGAAGACAGGATAAAGTGTCCATTACCTTATCATCCTTGTGACCTCAGACAGTGACCACTTAAGCTGAGTAAAGAGTAACATTTACCCCATTCTGCTCCTTTTTAAATTTCAGTATACAAAATGTTTTCCACATACCCCATATTGATGGTATTCAGGAAACCTGGGAAGGGTGTGGAGATAAACTGTTTCTCTCCCACAGAGCTAAAGATATTTATCAAAATGTAAAATCCCACTGGAATTTCTAATCAGAGCACTGAAATTCTAATCAGTGCAAATATGAACACACACACACACACACACACAGGTTGCCAACCTGAATAGAAGTGCCCAAAGTGGGACGATGCTCTTGTGGGGGATCAGAACTAGCCACCCCAAAATGCGTCTCTTTGCGTTGCCTTGATTATTTTTAATAACAAAAGACTCTGAAAGAAACTTTGATCTTCTGCCTAACTGCTTAAAAGAAATTTAAAATAAAGGCCTTTCCCCAGGACAGGCCATTGCCATAGATAGCTCTGGGTATTGGGTAGACTGGGAGGATCCTTGCTAAGCCCACTTTTATCAATGCTCTATTTACCAAACATTTGCTTTTCCATTTCCATGTGAATTACCTTCCTCCCCTTTGAAGCCCCAAACCACCACCCCCAACATCCTCCTTTGTAGCTGAAGACGATATTTACGATGACAGCCTCTGCCGTTTTGGCGAGTTCCTCAGCTTTCCTGGGTCTCTCCCATGTGTACATGTTATAAAGCTTTGTTTGATTTTCTCCTGTTATTCTGTCCCTTGTCAATTTAATTTGTGGCCCGGCCAGAAGGACCTAGAGTGGGTAGAGGAAATGTCTTCCTCCCCTACACTATAAAGCCAAATGCATGGAGGACAATAGGAGTCAAAGAAAAAAGAAAGTTCAAAATAGATTTGGAACATGAAGCTTGGAATAATTCCTTAGCCAAATTCCAGACAGCTATATTTTTTCTATCTGGTTCCCACTGACATGTGCTAAAAAATCTGAAGAAGTAGTAGCTTTGAACACAGAATGCACTCAAAGGGCAGTCAGTATTATTGGTTATTCTTCTTATTATTATCACCATGTGACAGGCATGTACTAGATCCATATTTTTAAAGTTGCTGTCTTCAAGGAAATCACTGTTTATTGAGAAATACAGAAGCATCTATAAATAAATTGCTATGGGTTCATCAGATTTCCCAAGGGAGAAGTGGATAAATTGGCCAAATGAGCATATTTTGAAATTACATGTAATTGTGTAGCCAACAACCTCAAATTTAGAAGAACTTTTATTTTAAAATATAATTTTGGCTTTCAAAAATCTCATGAAAAATATCTGAACTAGAATGATGTTATGCGGGAGGTTAATAATTTTTCGTCTACCTTCCTAGGTTCTTAGCTGAGACAGGTTAACAGGAGAAAAACAAACAGAAGTTTAATAACATGTATACCTTCTGTGTCCGTGGGAGATACCCAGGAAACCTAAGTAACTCCCCAAAATGGCCCAAGACATCACCTAAATACCATCACCAGCTAAAGACAAAGGAAGATATTGGGAGTGGGGAGCTGCGAGGTTTTTCAGGCAAAGCACAATAAGCAAGGATAAGGTCGCTATGCATATTTAAGCCGCTGCCTCCTCCACTGATAAGAGTGTCTAGAGATTTAGAGCCATCCTTCTCTTCCTTGTACAGAGAAGGAGACACTCTTACAAATGGAGATTTCCCTTATAAATGTAAATACCTCTTACAAAGGGTAACTTCTCTGTTTTCAGAGCTTCTCCTGTGTCTGCTGTTCCTTAAAAATAATCAGCTCAAAATAATCCTTATGCCAAAAAGGCATAATTTGGAGAGGCATATTCTGCTCCCCTTCAATGTACAGAATGCTCCTTAGAACTCTATGATTTTGCTTGGATGGTCTTAATCAACTCCTGAAGAAAAAATAAAAGGAACAATTTTCTGACAAGCCGTAGTCTTTTATAAAGATATCTTAAAAATCGCTTTCAATATAAACAATTTATACTAAATATAAAGTAGTGATACTGTGTTGATATAGACATATTTACAATAAGAAGACAGACTGCTACAGGTAAAATAAAGCACATATGACACCATAAACATTTCAAAGTTAATGCAGGGGTCAGCAAACCATGGCCCATGGACCCAATCTGGGAGAAGGCCTGTTTTGTAGAGTCTGCAAGCTAAGAATTAGTTTTTACATTTTTAATAGGTTGTAAAAAAAACCCCCAAAAAACAGAAAAGAAGAAGAATATGTGACTATATGTGGCCCTCAAATCCTAAAATATTTATTATTTGGCCCTCTACAGAAAAAGTTTGCTGACCATTCATGTAAAGAGTAATGTTACTGAAGCAGCAATTACCTATTTAAGTAAATATTACGTATTTCAGAAACATGAGTGGAAGCGTAAATTTAGCATGCTCAAAATTGTCTCATGGTAATGATGTTGTATCTGTACCTTTAAAATTTCATTTCATTTCATTGTTATAAGAATCAAATATCGAGAAACTTTGTTATTTTTAAGGGGTAAGACTTGATTTATGAGAAAGAAGTTTGTAATCTAATTAAAAGAAATAGTTCAGGTCAAGGAAATATCTAAAGGAGCATAGTTAAAGTAATCTATTATGCTCTGGTGGATTGTCTGAACTGTTTGGTGGGTCTATCCTCAGATAGTCATTCCTCAATTAACGATAGAAGACGTTCTGAGAAATGAGTCTAGGTGATTTCGTCACTGTGCGAACATCGTAGACTGTACTTACACAAACCTAGATGGTATGGCCCGCTACACACCTAGGCCCTATGGTACTAATCATATGGGACCGCTGCTGTATATGTGGTCCATTGTTGACCAAAATGTCATTATGTGAGTCACAACTGCATTTATAATTTAACCATTCCCCAAAATATGTTGATCTAAGACAAGAACTTGCACAGCTCAGCTTGGATGCCAGCGTCAGCAAGTCTGTTTCCCACCAGCTGCTCAAACTTAACAGCTGTCTCTTCTCTCCACCTCACTTGACCTCTTTGCAGTAGTCCATATCTCCACATCGTTGATCCCTTCCTTCTTCCCAATCTAATGTCTTGCTTTGTCATCACGACTCCACACAACCCTGGTATTCCTGTTTATCAGTCTTTCTCAGCCTGTAACCAGCTTCTCTTCCTCTACTTGACCTCTAAGAATTGGAATCCGTCATCGTGTGCTTTCTGCCTGCTCTTCTTTCTTGTCCTGGGGGCTCTGACCCAGCGTTTGCTGGTGCCTCCCACCTCTCTGTCCTGGTCCAGTCCACTCTTCTCGGCTTTGAATCTACTAACTCTGCTAACTCCAATATCTAATCAAATATGAGTCTGTTTGGTGTCTTTTTTTCTTTTCTTAACGCGAAAAATATAACAATCTCTTGCCTTTTTAAGATTTCATATAATCTTGTCTTTCTGCATGGCTAGTAGTTTTTTATTATATGTCCAACATTGTGTACAAAAGAAGTTCAGAGGTTCCAGTGGTGTCATATTCTACCAGAGAATGTTCTCCTTTCCTCTGTTAGGTAAACAGGCTAAAATGTTGATCACCTCAGTCCCATCAAGAATTGAGGGAGGGGGGACGGCCCAGTGGTTAAGTTCGCACGTTCGGCTTCGGTGGCTTGGGGTTCACCAGTTTGGATCCCGGGTGTGGACATGGCACTGCTTGGCACGCCATGCTGTGGTAGGCATCCCACATACAAAGTAGAGGAAGATGGGCATGGATATTAGCTCAGGGCCAGTCTCCCTCAGCAAAAAGAGGAGGATTGGCAGCAGTTAGCTCAGGGCTAATCTTCCTCAAAAAAAAAAAAAAAAAAGAATTGAGGTGGGTTGGAGCTGGATTGCAATTTTGGGAAGGCTCAAGCTAGATTTGGCTTTGCCCCAACTTCAGAGAGTGTTCCTCCTGACTTTATGTTGAGAGCCAGTTCTGCACTTACAGAGTTTTTCGGCTCAGCTCTGTACCTACCATTCCACATACTTCAAAAGTTGCTAAATATTGAACAGGATACCAGCTCTGAATTTACTCTTCCACAGCCTCTCACATGGCCCAGAGCTCAGCAAATGTCCTGAGATCCATATGATTGAGGCCCCACATGTTTCCAATTTGTCAATCCAGCCTTCCCCCAACAAAGGTCTCTACCTAGACCAAGCGCAATCCTCAGCCCATGCGCAAGATCAACAGATAATCTCTAGAGGAAAAAATATCTTGCATACATTAGCTCAACTTGCAATGGTTCTCCCTGTCTGATGCATTTACCAATATGATTATTCTGTGACGGGGTGAATACAGTTATTGATTATTCTCTTCCTAAGCATCAGAAAGGTAATCTCAAGTCCCAATGGAACAAGGGAACTCTTTTTGTTAGTGATAATACCAAACATTTCTAAATCAAACATTCAAAAAACGTCATAGTTCAACCTTTGTCAGAGTCACATTTTCAAAAACAAAGTGGAAGATGCTCTTATTTTTAGGCTGTCAAGGACTTCTTATATCTCCAGGATTTTATATATTATAACACTACCAAAATCAATTTTAGAACATTTTCATCATCTCAGAAAAAAATCCCTATAGCTATTAGCAGTCATTGTCCACTTTTCCCCAACCCCATCAGCCCTAAGCAAGCACTAATCAACTTTCTGTCCTATGGACAAGCCGATTATGAACATTTTATATAAATAGATATGCATACAATATGTTTTCTTTTGTATCTGGCTTCTTTTACTTAGCATGTTTTCAAGATTCATTCATGGGGCCAGCCCCGGGGCCGAGTAGATAAGTTCACGTGCCCCTCTTCGGTGGCCCAGGGTTTCACTGGTTCAGATCCTGAGCGCAGACATGGCGCTGCTCGTCAGGCCATGCTAAGGTGTGTCCCACATGCCACAATTAGAAGGACTCACAACTAAAAGATATACAACTATGAACTGGGGGATTTGGGGAGAAAAAGCAGAAAAAAAAACCAATTGGCAACAGTTGTTAGCTCAGGTGCCAATCTTAAAAAAAAAAGATTCATTCATGTTGTAGTATGTATCAACACCTCTTTTTTATTACTGAATAATATTCTACTGAATGGATATACCACATTATATTTTTCCATTCATTAGTTGATGCGCATTTAGGTTGTTTCCACCTTTTGGTCATCATTAATAATGCTGCTATGAACATTCATGTACAAGTTTTGGTGAGGACATATATTTTCATTTCTCCTGGACATAGATAGATAGATAGATAGATAGATAGATTGACCTAAGAGTGGAATTGCTGGTCACATGGTACTAGGAGAGGATTTGTTAGGTCATACGACAACTCTGTCTAATCTTTTGAGGAACTACCAGACTGTTTTCCAAAATGACTGTACCATTTTAAATTCTCACCGGAAATGTATGAAAGTTCTAATTTATCCATATTGTCACCAACAGTTGTCATTGTCTTCCATTTTCCTTTATAGCCATCCTAGTGTGTGTGAAGCGGTATCTCACTGTGGTTTGGGTTTGCATTTCACTAATAAGTAATGATCTTGAGCATCTTTTCATGTGCCTATGGTGATTTGCATATCTTCTTTGGAGAAATGCCTATTCAAGTCCTTTGCCAATTTTTTAATTGGGTCATTTGCCTCTTTTTTCTTTCTGGCTAATAGAATCTTATTAGATAGATGATTTAGGCCTTTGCAGGCATCATGAAAATACTTACAAGACATTTTTGTCTTTTATCTGGATAGAAGGCGAAAAACAGAGATATATTAACAAAGAGTACTTATTTGGGAATGTATGTGAGACACTCCGTTGTGATTTGCAGAAACAGCTGGGGAGACTGTAGGGACAGAACTTCAGATCCTAGAATGACATATGGTATTAAATTAAGGGAAAAAGGAAAATTTCTACAACACTTCAGAGCTTGCAAATGGATGACCTCATGCAGAGGTGAACTCCCTAAATGAGGTTCAGAGGGAGTTTGTGGTCTTTTCTAATTTAGAGAAATAATAAAATGAATACATTTTCAATTTTTTTACACCAATTTCCTATAAAACCCAGAATTAAACCTTATAAATTCCAGGCAATAATTCACCAGTTAAACCTGACAGAACACCTTGCAGATCATATTATTGATTTCTCAATTCATTGAAGTACAATTTCATTTACTATGATGACTTCAAGACTAGACAAAATATTAAAGACTGATAATTGAGAGAGTTTATGTAAAATTAAATAAATCAATATTCCTATCATGCACTTGAAAACTTGGTAAAAGCAAAAATTACTTGGCATTACAAATATCCTATCATTTAGAATTATTTTAAGAAAACTATATCTTGTGAGTATTTTTGTGGAAAAATATAAAAATCATAGAGATTTAGGTATTTCTATGTATCAACTCAAGATTAAATATGAGTCAATGTGAATATCTGGAAGGATTAGAAGTGCTGTTGTTTATCCTTTTATGCTAAAAGGCAAATGTTTCGAGTAATATAGCCTGCCTTCATTTCTGTCTTACTATTATTCCATGAATTTTTTTGCTTTGGTGAGGAAGATTGTCACTGAGCTAACATTTGTTGCTACTCTCCCTCTTTTTCCTTGAGGAAGGTTGTCTCAAAGCTAACGTCTGTGCCAGTCTTCCTCTATTTTATGTGTGGGTCAGTGCCACAGCATGGCTTAATGAGTGGTGTGTAGGTCTGCACCCAAGATCCAAACCCACAAACCCTGCACCGCAGAAGTGGAGCATGTGGGATTAACCATTATGGAGCTGGGCCAGCCCCCCATGAAATATTATTTTTAAAAAATAGCAATTTCAAGGCAGCTGAATAAAGAGTCCTTACCTGCATCATCCAATTCAGTAGCCAGTCACTTGCATCTACTGAGCACTTGAAATGGGGCTAAATTCAAACTGAGATGTGCTGTAAGTGTGAAATACTCAACAGGCTTCAAAGATATAGTACAAAAGGAGAAGACAAAATACCTCAATAATCAGATTTTTATATTGATTATAAGTTGAAAAATATCTTTGGATATATAGGGTTAAATAAAATATACTATTAAAATTATTTTCACCTCTTCCTTTTTATTTTTGTTAATGTGGCTGCTAGGTAATTTAATGGTTTGCATTCTATTTGTTCAACAGCACTGGCTAAAAGAGAACTGTTCTGAATATTATCAGAAATAAGAGGGTGCTGGCCTTCCTGGGCACAGAGGTGGGCTGCACAGAGGAGGTGGGATGTGGCCCAGGCATCGATTGAAGCATCCATGGGTCCTTCTGCCTCTTTTGCTCAGTGGAGAGGGCCTGAGCCCTGTCTGCCAGATTATATCTTCCCAGGATGTAGATCTGGTTTTATACAAGGCCTTCCAGAAGGGACCAGGAATGCATTGATTCCACCTCTGCCCAGCCCCCACAGCCCAGAGCAGGCAACCATTTGAGGACATGCATCAGCACCTGCTCAGGCTGCTTTTGAGTCTTTGACGACAGGCTCAAGATGCCCATGTCCATGTCTGGAGTGCATCCAAGGTGGCAGGGACTCCAGGGACCCAGAGAGCCGATGTGAGAGGGAGCCACAGTGTCCACTCCTTCCTCCTTCTACTCGCTCCAAACTCAACCTGTTGGAATAACTTCCTAAAAATTCCTGCAATCCACAGTTCCTTCTTCTTTCTAATCTATCCTCTATAATTTCACTAGAATTAGTTTCTTAATCAGCAACTCTACCTAAAAATCTTTATTGCCTCTCCCTTAGAGTATGTGGTATATGAAGCACAATGACACAAAGCACGTGATAAATATTCTTTGTTGAGAAAGTTTCTCTATGGACAGGACTGGCTAAGACTTCAGATTTTGAATGCTAAAGGAAGGACAGATTCTATAGCAATTTATAGTTGATGTTGGCCATCGTCACTAAGAAGTAGTAAATTGTAGTTTTGGTCATCACCATTACCAACCTCCCCCACCTCAATTGCCATAAAATTCTGTGTCATAAGATTGTAAAATCTATTATGTGCGGGATAAATTAATTATGTTTTGTCTATCCTTGTAGCCTGAAATCTTTGAGAGTATAATCCATGCTTTATATATCTTTGTATCTCCAGGGTTTAGCATAATTAATTAGTGAGTCATTCACTTAATATTTACTTAGCTATCACTTGGGAGAGAAGGCAGTATAGTATAGTGGAGCAGGACTCCAAGGAAAGCACCTACTTGCCACTTGCTCATATCGTTACTATTGGCAGAGAGAGGGGTGGAAATGGCCAAAAGATGAGATCCAGAAACCCATTTCTTTTTGCAAGCCAGATCTAACCTGAGTTTAATAACTGTTGAGTTTAACCTTATCACTAAATGCATCCTCACAATCCACTAGAATAATCCTGCTTAGATTTTCACAAACTGTATCAGAAGGATGCATGCCCTTAGGTGTAAATTTTCCCCTTCTTTCCACCAGTAGTTTACACTTGAAAATTGGATCTAGAGCCAGCGGGGCTGTTCACAAAGTATTTCCAGTTCTTCTCCCTTTCTAAGCACCCAACTTCAAGTTAGGCATGATCATGATCATGTGACTTGCTTTAGACAATGATGGGTCACAACCCCTAAGAGCTCCTGTGCAATTGAGACGACTCAGTTCTCCCCCACTCAGTGACCTGCAGTGGTCCATACATTTCCCAGGACTTGGAACGGGGAAGATGCAGAGCAGAGCTCCCAACCAACCCATGGCCGACATGTAAGCAAGAAATAAACCTTCTTTATTTTAAGCTGCTGAGATTTTGTGGTAGTTTGATGGTGGCAGAGCTTAGACTCAATTCTATCCTAAAGAAAATAATAGATACAAGAAAGGAAGAAAGCTAGATTTTTTTTCTGGATAGGTTGACATTTTTGAGTCCATTAACCCTCACTGGAATCAAATCAAAGTTTCGCTACTTACTAGCTGGCTGACCTAGGATAAATTACTAAAACACTCTGTGCCTGCTTCCACAATAATAGTAGCTGACTTCTAGACTTGTCATAAGAATTAAATGAGTTTAATATCTATAAAACTTAGAGCAAAGCCTTGCACAGTGTAAGTGCTATATATGTGAAAGCTATTATCATCTTTAGTGTTGTTGGCCTAGACATTCTTGTCAAGTAGCATCATTCCAATTCATTTCAGAGCCATCTAGTCAAAGCCCACATCTCAGAATACAGCCCTGTGAATGACTTGACAATTAAGAGCTACAGATAATTGAAGTATAAAAGTAAACTAACAAACAAGCAACAATAACAATGAAACAAAAACAACAAACTCTTGGGAGGCATGAGGAGATGTTATGAGAATTCACCAAGAATTAAAAATAGCCTTAGAAATACAACAAACGATAAGAAGCACACAGTTTGCATTATGCTAGACTTACACAGCTTCAACACTGAACAAAATATCTTAACAATTATTTATATATTGAGCCTAACACTTCATACCCACTTGGCAGTCTAGCCTCATCTATAGCTAAGGCATTGATACTTCTCTGTAGGGGAAGAGGATGACTTTGTAGTAAATGGTCATAAAATAGTTCCTGGATCAGATTGAAAGTTGCAGAACCATATGTCCAAACTGGGATATGAGGGGAACTCTTTAGAGCTTTGCACAGGACTATCACCTGTATAAGAAATGCCCAAACTCCTGAATTTCACATTGCTTTTATGTGAGGGTAACCTAACAATAAGATATCTGGAAGGACAGGAAGGGAAAGAGTATACCCAACTTAACTTGTGAGAATGGAGGATCAAGCTCATAAATAGAATGAGAATTAACAACGAACTCATAACTATTTATTTGGAAGCATTCTTTCATTACTCATTGCCTTTGGAAACTAAGTAGCCTTATCAGTTTAGATAACCAGAAATCATTGTCAAATTGAGATCTCCAACAATTGTAATTGGGTTATCAACTGTTAATGTCAATCATATATAAGCCCATGATAAGATTTACTGTCCTGAGCAAGACAAGTCCCTCCTTTACTCTGAGTTGGAATTGTATAGGATATATGGTAGTGGAGTAGCCCAAGACTTTGGAATGAGAAAGGCCTGCTTTCAAGACCCAGTTCCACAGTCTCTCTGTGACCTTGGACAAGTTATATAATTTTTTCCCTTGCTTGTAAACTGGATACATTTGTATCTACCTAATAAGATTTTTAGAAGATTAAAGGAGATAACACATAGAGTGTCTAGTTCAGGTAATGCACTTATGATGACATAGTAGGAAATTTTAGAATCTGTGCAGAAAATAATAATAAAGGATCCTGGGTGGTAAAGATACTGGGAACCATTCAGTTAATTAAGTGGTGGCCCATTGTATTATATCCAGCCCCAGAGTGCTTGGAGCTGCCTCAGGAGCTTCTAGAGTCTTGACATTAAGAATGTAGGCCACACCTATGTCAGACCAATGCAACTAGGAAAGCTCTACTTTTATCTGTTTTATGTATTCATGCAATGACTATGGTTTATAAGATTTCATTGAATATCAACAAAAGAGTTCCACTGCTATTAGAAAAAAGTTTGTTAGCCTGTCAACACAAATAATCCATAGTCAATCTATAAATCAAAATTGGGATGAGTTTATTATGAGCCAGATCTGAGGACTAGCCTGGGGCCTTCCTTTCCCAAGGAAGGAAGGGCACCAAAGAAGTGGGGTGAACAGAGTGGTTATATACCATATTAGAACAAAGAGCATACATCACGTTTTCCCCATTTGTCATGAGATTGTCAAGAGATACTTAGCTGGCACAGCACATTAGTGGTCAGGAGGTCAGTGGTCACAAGGTGAGCACAGCAGGTAAGTAATTAATCTTTAGTTTCCAGGAAGAGTTGCTTATCCTTAAAGAAATGCTGATATGGGGGGAAGTTACATCCCTATCTTTAAGGACATCATTCTTGTCTTTGGGACATAGTAAACATTTAAAGCAGATGTACAATGCATGCTCAACAGGCCATATCAGGCCCTTTTGGAAAAACAAGGTCAGACAGAATTAGTTTCAAGTCAAATGGCTTCATCATATACTCCAGTATATCCTATTGCTTTTCATTTATTTATCATTTTCCCCCTTTTGATCTATAATCTTTCAGTAGAAAGCATTGATGATCAAAATATTATCCCTCAGTGCCAGCGTGGTTGCTGCCTGCCCTGGGTCCATGCATGTCTCTTGGTGCTATGTTTTTATCTCATTTATTTACCCAGTTATCCACCTTGGGGGGAAATAGTCAGACAAGCATCAAGGTATAATTAACAAAGGAAGTAATTCACAGGTTTTTCAATTAATTTTAGATTGTTGCACAAACATTGTACATGTGCTCTTCCATGACTCCTTATGCTCACATTGTTTACAATTACAATTGCAATCCAAATCTAAAAGGGGAACCAATACCTGAAGGGGGTCAACCAAACAAAACAAGACTGGGTGTAGGATTGCTTAAGACATTCACCTGCTTTTTCATGTGTTTTAGCAGAGATGACACATTGGAAGATTCATCAGGTATTAAAACACAGCATTCAATTTGAATGAATATACACATATCACCTTGAGATGCAGTTAAAATATCTAAGGCCATTCTATTTTGAAGGACAGCCTTTCTCATTAAAGACATTTCAGTATTTAATAAAGCTATTTCTGCTTGACTTTTATTAAGGGCTTGTTAAGTAAATTAGATTAGGGCTTCTATTTGATATGACATCCTCTAGCCCAAGAGAATGAATAAATATGACCACTTGGTGGCCATACCAGTGGAACACTGAATGAGCTCATCTGACTTTAAAGAGAGGAAGATTGGCAACAGATGTTAGCTTACTGTGACTCCTTCTCTGCATACAAGGGAAGCTCAGGGTGCAGTGTTTTAGCCATCCAGGCAGTAGCCAAGGCCAGAGGTTTGTTCTCCATAACCACTGAGTTCCACTAGGAGCCATTTGATAAATGCCTGGCCTTCAAGATAAGTCTATTCCAAACCAATCACTTTCTTTAAGTATGATAGTACTCTGAAAAAGTTAAGTGGAATAATTATAAAATAAGTATGTGGTTTAAACATTACAAAAGTTTAAATGAGGAGATATAAGGTTGAGAATACAGGCCTGGTCTGGAGTCTTGGGACAGCTGTTTACAACACATGCCATCTCCTCATCCTGGTTTGGAGATATTTGCATTGGTCACTTGAAGTCAAGTATCGGAAGTGGGAACTGAAACCCACTCAAGTGGAGAAGATTTTTTTTTAAAAAAACAAGAAATGTGGATCCATGGGTCTGTGCCTTTTGATTCTCCAGTGCATTAATTGGTTAAAAGGGCCTGGTATGGTCCTTTCCAACAGGGCTGCAAAGAGTCTTTTATCTGATGTCTTCTTCAATAAATGAAATCTCCCAATTGAAGTTCATGATCCTCAAGGTCTTTGTCTCCCGGGGGCTCACTGTGAAAAGAATTAGCTACCAACCTCTCATTTTTTTTAAGTGTCTCAATGAGACCTTGACAATAATTAAGAGATCTCCTTTAAGAAAAGTTTGTTCATGCATTCCTTCATCTATAGCCTGTGCATCTTCATGCATAGGCTTTCCAGTTATTATCGCTAGAGGGGACAGCTGATGTTTACCAAAAGGTATAGATCTAAGATTGAGGAGCACTAGCAGAAGAATTTCTGGCCATGAAAGATTAAATGCTTATGAAAGCTTTGCCAATTGAGTTTTGATTGTGCCATTAGTTCTTTCCACCAGTCCTGAGGATTGGGGATGGTAAGCGCATTAGAAATGCTGCATTATTGGCCAAATGTCACAAATAGATTTAATTACTTGTCTGGTGAAATGAGTTCCCCAGTCACTGTGTAACTTGGTAGGAATTCCTCAAACAGGAATTATCCTGTTCAATAATAATTTACCTAAAGCTGTTGTTCTTCTGCAAGACAAGGCCTCAACACAATGTGAGAACATACAGATCATTGCAAGATATGTTTATCCTTGAGATGGTGGCATTTGAACAAAGTGCAATTGCCATACCTTAAAGGGTCCCTTAGGAAGGGGAAAGTGGCCTCACAATTCATGAAATAGTTTCTCTGGATTATTTTTTCAGGCATATAACACAATGAGTATAGGTTTTATGAGCCACTGTGGGGGAAGTATCCAAAAGTATTGCTTTCCCCCATGAAATCATCTTTTCAGCTGCCCAGTGGGTTAATTGGTATATATGTTGGAGCAGTGGCAATTGTGTTCCAGTAGGCACTGCGGTTGGTTATCAGGGCCCAAACCACATCTGCATGGTTGAGTCAAAAGCTCTCCCTTTTAGGGCAGGCACATGGCCAAGTGTTTAAGTTCCCATGCTCCGCTTTGGCTGCCCAGGGTTTCGCCAGTTCAAATCCTTGGCACAAACATGGCACTGCTCATCAAACCATGCTGAGGCAGCATCCCACGTGCCACAATTAGAAGGACCCACAACTAAAAATACACAACTTTGTACCAGGGGGCTTTAGGGAGAAAAAGGAAAAAGAAAATCTTTAAAAAAAAATTCCCACTTTTGTGAAGGGGAGCACTTATGTGGTAACAGTCAAGAAATAATGTACAACTGAAATCTCGCATTGATGTAAACTATTATAAACTCAATAAAAAAAATAATTGATTAAAAAAATTCCCCCTTTTGTTGCCACTTTTGTTTCCTTTCTTCTGTGGCAATTTTCTTGAGCCTATAGAAGGAAATCTTCTGCTGGGTTAGCAGAGTTAATAGAAAGTAGCGGGCATTCTCAAGGCTGGACAGCATATGCAACTTGATAATGTCCTTGCTTATCATTTGAGTAAGACCCATCTGTAAACCAAATTAGATAACAGAATGCAGTCATCATCATTTTCTTCCTCTGGTGCTGGAAACAAGGTAGCAGGGTTAGGATAATGAGTAATATTTACCTACACAATATAACCTAAGAAGGTTTACCATCATTTACATGACAATGCTTCCTATGCAATTTAGCTTACCAAACAAGCCTGATTAGTTTAGTATCTCTCTCTTTGTAGCAAGAGAGAACAAATTTCTTTGAGAAGTCCCAGAGGCCCTCTGAAAATTCTCAGAGAAATTTTTTTAAGTCCAAAGGAAGACTTCATTAGGATATGAACTTCTGGGAGCTTGTCAAAAATATCAAAAAGCTTTAAAACACTTATTCAAACAAAATCAAGCATTTGCTGATCTTGTGGCCGTGAAACAAGTGTCTCTGTGAAACAATGCTTAGTTATCCATTTAACCAAAGTGAAATTCACTCAAAAGTAAAGAAAAGCTTTGTTAATCTCTTTATCAGGAGCAGACTGAAAATCCAGGAAAATTATCCTTTTAAGAAAGAGAAAACTAAATTCTAATTTATGTACCAGCCTATTTCTGATATTAAAACTTATTCACTTAATTGAATTAAGTTTAATCTTGGCCAACTTGACCATGCATAAAAATCTTTTTTAAGGTTCCTCTTCCACAAACCTTCTATAACTTTCTTTTTACATTCAGAATTTGTCCCAAGCCTTCTTTCTTCTCTCCTAGTATTTTAGGATAAATTTATCTTTCTTAACAAAATAAACAAAAGTATTTGCATTCTTTATATGTTCTTTACTGAAAATATACATCTTACTTTCCTTGAATACGAAGATGTTTTCTTATTAATTTTTAGTAGTTTTAATTACATATATTAATTAAAATTCCTAATCTTTACAGACCTTAATTTTAGTGAAAACTAAGTGAGGAATCATAAACTGCCTTTTACATTAGCATTCTGTGGCTTGGCAAGCTTATAAACACTTTTCATAATTTCTAGAAGCATGCTACTTCATAGTATAATCTTTAAAAAAAAAAATATATATATATATATAAACTTTGAGACCTCAGACAAAGTCAGTTATCTTTCTAAGCTATTATTTTGCTGACAAATTTGTAAGAGGGATAATATGAGCTTAATTGACCAGGAAACTCAGGCTGTATGTTTGCATTATATCCAAATACTGACAACTTTTAGGACATGCTTATTTTAATCAAACCAATAAATTTAAACAAACTTTCATTTACCAAAGATTATTTCATATCACGTTAACTTGAAAGATGTTTGACTTAGTTGCATTTAGAAATAATTTATGTAAGTGCTTACCTTATGCCAATTAAACAGAGCTCTTAATTTTGGCCATACCATCCAGAGGTAAAAATATCACACCACATATAACATAGATATAGACATGCACACATAGAGACTCCACAGCTATTGTTTTAAAATTACTGGCACAAATCAGGTACAGTAATATGACTCCCTAGTTATGAATCCAAATTTTGTTTTAAGCTTTTTTTTTTTACTAATATTTGTAGAGAAGCCACTCAAGATGCTAGATTTTTGGCAAAGACACTCATATGGTTGTTTTTCTTGCCTTTTTTCCTTTATTTTTTCCTTCAGTCTTAGGAATTGGTGATGGGCTAGATAACAGTTCCCAGAGAGGTGATGCAATAATCCTTTTTGAGAGAGAGGAACGGGTGTAATCTGAATTGCCTCTAGAGCTGCTTTTCCAGTCTTACAAGGAATTTTTTCCTTTTTCTTTTTTTAAGGATAGTTACTCTTAATTTCTCAGAAATTTAGATTGTAACTTAATGGTATTATAGGTTGATCTACCTGTCCAACTACATCATCCCTAATTTGTTTCTTTCCCACTAGGTGTTTAATTTTATTTTAACTTAGAGAAGAAGGCCTGGAAAGAAAATTCCTGTCAGGCTCTGAATATTAGCTTCCAGTTTAGCTGAATTTCTGATCATAAGTTGCTAAATCCTTTCAAATACCTTGTCAGGCTTCAGCCAGGACAAACAGTAACTCCCTGGTGGTATTGAACAGCTCCAGTAATCTTTAACGTAGCAGTTTCCCAGCAAATCTCTCAGAGTCTCATTAATTCTGGGAGTAGATTGCAGGGGTGTCTGTAAAATCACAGTCTAACATATTTTCTTTTAGGTCCCTTTTATAACAATTTTTATTAGTTTTTTGCAACAAAACTTCCAAGAAGATTATTTTGGAATTTTGAAGTTTTTGCTTTTAACTGCACTTCTTAAATGATTTTATCTAATCAGAACATTCCTTCTAATGGCCAATGTAATTCCCCTGAGGCAGGCATCAGTTTCCCTTAGCCTCCAATAGACTGCAACTCACATTTCTGTCCAACCGTCTCTGACCAAAAAATGGGGTGCAGTCACATTTTTGTCTGACTATATTTTGGGACCCGAACCTGATAATTATTAAGCCAAGCCCTCAGGACATGAAACAAGCTTGGTAAGTTTTTTTTTCTCTTCTTTGCAAATGTTTACAGCTCCTAGAACCTCTAGTTTGAGCAATTATGCCAGAAGGTGGTGAGCTCAACTCTTTAAAAAACTTTCTGTTTTACCTGGCACTTAAGAAGGAGCCCCACAGTGGCCACTGTAATTTAACATTTTCCCAAGTTATCTTGCCAGCCATTTGTAGCTATCCTTATTTTGTTGAGCACTTGCAAGTTTCAGCATGAAGCCAGCCACAGTTCTGAGGCGAGGCTGCCCATTTGGGAACTGGTCAGCTTTTAGAAGCTTGATTTCGCCCTTTTCTTTTGGTTTCATTTTACTATAAAGTCTGAACAATTTCTAGGGACAGTGTAGTGGATCAGAAATGTGCTGCTTGTGAGTGTTACTCCCTAAGGAAAGGTCATAAACACTCTCTTACATGCCTTGGTTTCTCCCACTGGCGGTCTAAAACTACTGTGGGGGCTCGGAGCACATGGGCGACTAACCCTCAAATGCACTTCCCCAGATGAGCCTTTAATCAATTAACATGAAAGATGGTGGAATTCTCTATGGGACTGCTATGCTATCCGTCACAAGGATTGATCCTCTGACACTCCCACAAGGTTCTCAATCTCCTTGGAATGCCTTTTGGCTCAGAGGAGCTGCTATCCCTTTTCTTCAGAGCTGAACGAGGTCAGACTCTCATTTCTCTATCAAGCAGTTTGTTCAGACTTTATAAACACAATTTAAAGCCAAATTAAAAGATCAGCCTGTCCCATTCACTCCAAAGTTCCCCTCTAGTCTCCTTTGGCCTAGGAAATTCCCCCTAGGTTTCTCTTTCCCAGGAATTCCCCCTGCAAGTTCCTCTTATCTAGGTTGTTACTCATACTCCCTTAAGACACCTAGTCTTAAGATTTGAAATAGTTCATATAAACTCTGGACCATCAACTTAAAATAAGGAGGCCTGGGTTTCAGGAGAACTCACCAGGATCTCTTGAAGAATGCAGTGATCTGGGTGGATCAATGGGCCCCTATGGGTACGGAACGCCAGTTCAGTGTAGAGATTCCAGGTGATCTCTGGTGCGTTTCTCTGAAATCCTGCCACGACTATGCCAAGAAGTGTCAATGCAAATAATCCATAGTCAGTCTATAAACCAAAATTGAGGTGAATTTATTATGACCCAGATCTGAGGACTAGCACAGGGCCTTCCTTTCCCAAGGAAGGAAGGGCACCAAAAAAGTGGGGAGAACAAATTGGTTATATCCCGTCTTGGAACAAAGAACATACCTCACATAATAGAAACGTCCCTTTTACAATTGTCATGAGATGATTAGCTGACACAGTAGATTGGTGGTCAGCAGGTCAGTGGTCACAAGGTGAGCACAGCAGGTAGACAATTAATCCTTAGTTTCCAGGAAGTGATGCTTATCCTTAGAGAAATGACAATATAGGGGGAAGTTACATCCCTATCTTTAAGAGCATCATTCTTGTCTTGGGACATAACGAATATTTAAAGCAGATGTACAATGCATGCTCAATAGACCACATCAGACCCTTTCGGAAAAACAAAGTCAGATGGAACTAATTTTAAATCAAATGGCTTCTTCATATGCTCCAGTAAATCCTATTGCTTTTCATTTATTTATCAAGTCATTGATTTAGAGAAGGTAAAATACGTGTTTGATGTAACTTGCACTGAGTTTTTTTCATCTAATGATGTCATTTTGCTTTGGCTTCATTTCACCTCTCTACATGGAAATATTTTTTTGGGATTCCTAGAATCTTACATTAAAAAATCAAAAAACAAATCTCTGTACAATCATGAGAAGGAATTTTTGTTTATTCAGTATCACATTTGCATTCCCTCAAAGGTTTTCACCAATAAAGTTCCCAACTTATTCCAGTGAAGTTATTCAAATGAAAATTATTGCAAGACAATCCTGCTATAATATGGTGGTGGGAAAACCAAGAAGAAACCTTTGTCATTGATGTTCTGTGCTGTAATAAGGAAGAATTTTCAGTATGCATGTGAAGACCTTGATTTATTCTCAGTAAATCATTTTACAGATCAATGCTGAGGTCTTGAGCAGAAACCACGTATATTTCTCCTTATTGCTCACTCATCCAAGCCATACGTCAGTCCTCACCAAGGATGAATCCAGATTTACCCCATGGGGATAGAGAATAGCTACACTGATTGGCCATGGTTGATAGGACTGGGGCTTTACCAGGAGGTGATACAGAAGACTGTCCAGGAAACAGCATTTGTTTTCCTGGTGTTGTGTTGTGGTTTTTTCTGATGCTTTCTGACATTCTCTGGCTTACACACTCATGAGAAGTTCCCAAACTCAATAATAATTATAATACCTAAGACTTACTATTTTAAGTGACAGATTTCCACCCCAAGCAATCTTGGCTTCAGAATCCAAAGCCTAACCATTACCCCTTAATGAGTCTAGCGTCATTTTATAAAGAAAAGGTAAAAAATAGGAAATTTAGTTACAAGCCACAGGCCTATGACTAGCCTAAACAAAGGAAATTTTCACTTTATCCAGGCTACCCCAAGGGAGTCTTAGACAGGGATTTAGGGTCTGGTGTCAGAGTAAACCAAGTACTCATTTCCCAGACAATGTTCTCTGTGTGTATTTCATTGAAGAACCTCAAAGCAAAGAGTAACTCATCGAAGACAGAAATGTATTCCTTTTCTTCCTAGCCAAATGCCATCTTGAACTCATCTCTTTCATTCTCTAGAAAGATCTTGAGGTACAGGATAGGAAAGGGGGCAGTGAAGGATCAGTCTACTTCACTGCCTCACCCAGGAGACTGCAGCATGTGAAACAAAAGGAGGAGAGCCAAAGCAGAACTGGCTTAAAAATAATAAAACACAGAAGACTTGGACTTCTTTCTGAATTCCGAGAGGAAGATTCTTTGCTGTAGGAGGAGTTGCAAAAGAGAGGACAGAATGTGCATGAGTCCAGTCACCAACATATTGAAATCCGGTCTTCAAAACTAACAGATGGCCTCAACCAAAAGCCCTTGAGTGTATGTTTGAAGTACACATTGTGAGGAACTCTGACAAATAAAATATTTCCTGAGTACAGACAAGTTTATATGTGGCAACATGTGCTTTGAAAGTCACTTGCTAAAAAGAAAGCAAGCTAATGAAAGTAGTAAAATTCCCCCCAACTATCAGAGTTTCATGGCCGAAAGTGGAGGTCAGGAAGAAAGGAACTCATTTGGCTAGATTCAAATAGAAGAGGTGCTTGAGCTGTGGAAATCAAAGAATTTCAGGATGAAAAGAAACTCTACATTTCTAATTGTATTCTCTTACTTCCAGGAAAGACTGTTGCTTTTTTTATTTTTTATGCTTGGAATTTTCCAGAGAAGAGCTTTCTGGTTTCTTTGTAAATGTGTCAAAGCTCCTCTCAGTCTCCATTAGTCACCTGGGGGCTCAGAGCTTTTATCTTGTTTGTATACCTGGTTGCAAAAATTTCTACATTAAGAGATGTTTTTCTTTTTGCCCAAAGTAAAACCCAGCTGCTGTAATACACCCAGGAGATCATTGTAAATGTAAATCAGAATTAATGATGATATAAGCAATAATCCAAGGCTTTTAAAAACTGTAGTTGAAATAGCACATGTTGCTTGATATGAACTTCTTCACCATGAACGAAACACAGAATTCCATCATTCTAAAAACATGGAAAGACATTAAGCTAATACAACATATGCAGTATCTTCCCTCTTGTGCAATTTAGCTGTTACTTGGCTCTTTGAGATTTTGACCACTTCATCCTTCCAGAGGTCTTTAGGGGTCATATTGTCATAATCACGTTTGCTGTGTGGGGGGATCAGAATTTGCCACCTCAAAATATGTCTATTTGGCTTGATTATTTTTAAGAACAAAAGACTCAGAAAGAAACTTTGACCTTTCCTCTAACTGCCAAAAAGTATTTAACATAGAAGGCCTGTCCCGGGAAGGAGCTATCACCATAGATAACTCTAGGTGTGGTAGACTGGGAGGAACCTTGCTAGGCCCATTTTTATCAAAGTTCTCTCCTGCGACACATGGTCTATAGATGGCCCAGCAAACATTTATTTATCAAACGTTTGCTTTTCCATGTCCACGTAAATTGCCTTCCTCTCTTTTGGCATCTCAGACCACTACCCGAATGTCCTCCTTGTCTTTAGCTAAAGATGGTATTTAAGGTGGTGGCTTGGGCCATTCTGGCAAGTTACTCAGTTCTCCATGTGTACATGTTATTAAACATTATTTGGTTTTCTCCTGTTATTCTATCTCATCTCAATTTAATTCTTAGACCAGTCAGAAGAATCTAGAGAGTAAAGGAATAGTTCTTCCTTGTCTACAGCTGCTTTTCCTGAAGTTTCTGTCTTACTTAAACTTTCCTCATGTGGTTGTTCTCTTACCCCTGTGCTGACTCACATATGAAACAGAGCCCCTTTTCTTTTACTTTCCCCCACATAATCCATGCAATCCTTTGTGGATGGAGTAGACTTTGCTAAATATAGGAGGGGTTACAATGCAGGAATGCAGTCAACTTAACACTAGGAATTAAACATCTCTATTGTCAGCGTTGTCTTCCTGTTTCTGGGATTACTTGTCAGCTATCTTGTCCACAGGCCCAGCTTCCAGCCATACTGTGGCTTCCTGCCCTTTGCTCCCCTCTTCCATCCCCATGCTTCTTCCTTCTCTATTTTTCTCTGCTTTCATGCTCCTTAACATTTCATCTGCTCCTCTTATCTGGAAATTCAAATGAAGTTATTCTTCACCCACCATGAAACTCTGGCTCTACTTTTGCATATCCAAAATGTTGTTAATATTTCTGCTTAAAGGAAGGGCTTCCTAACCTAGATCTCACCCAATAGTAACATAGAGGAACCGACTGAGACTTTAAAATTTTAGTCTTTTATTTCTACTTCTTTCTGTGCCATCTTTACAAAATGCAAAGAGCAGTACAGAAACATATTTTCCCTCTAAAATGAATTATTCCTTCTCCATCTACCTCCAACAGCAGTTATAACAACAGTCAATTTTGGTTTAGAATAACATTTTTCCTTCATTATATTGAATCTAAAACTGAAACAAACCTACAAACAAAGGCAGTGTGAGGGGCTGCAGGTAAGCTTACCCAGTTTAGGCCATTAGCTAGCATATCTCATATGGCTGTACACCAACTCTCATTTTCCTAAAGATATGCTGTGCTATGCTGTCCAGTTGTCCAATATGGTAGTCACTAGCCATATGCAGCCACTTAAGTTTATATTTTAATTAATTAAAATTAAAAGTTTAGTTCTCAGCCACACTGCCCACATGTCAAGTGTTCAATTGACACATGCAGCTAGTGACAACTCTGTTAAAAAGTACAAAAGTATAAAATATTTCCATCAATACAGAAATTTCTATTGGATGGTGATAATCTTGGTGAAAAAAAATGTTGTAATCTCCTTTGGTAACCTGTTCCACAGTTAAATAACACATATCTAACCTGTGTTTAATCTGGCAGAAAAGATATTGAATAAACCACAATCAAGAAGATTCAGGGGCCAGATCAGTGGCACAGTGGTTAAGTTTGCACACTTCACTTCTCAGTGGCCTTGGGTTCATCGGTTCAGATCCCAGGTGGAGACATGGCATTGCTTGGCACTCCATGCTGTGGTAGGTGTCCCACATATAAAGTGGAAGAAGATGGGCATGGATGTTAGCTCAGGGCCAATCTTCCTCAGCAAAAAGAGGAGGACTGACAGTAGTTAGCTCAGGGCTAATCTTCCTTATAAAAAAGAAAAAAGAAGATTCAGGTTTTACATCATGAGGATAAAATGTTCCCTGAGATACACAGTGAACAACGTATCTTTGGATTTTGGAATTCCCACTGATGACTTTGTTAGCTGACATAAATATGCTTATTAAAGTTGAGGGAGGTATGAGTAAACCCTATCCTAGTGATCAAGGGCATTCATAATGATAGAGATCAGGCATTGACTGTCTTTTAATAACTTGCCTCTTTATTTGAGGACAGGTAAAATATAACAATCTCACTCAATACTTACTCGAGTTGATGTAATGTACATTATCAAGTAGCACATCAGTGTTAGATTTTTATTCTCTGATCAAAGTAATTCTAATGAGGTAATTGAGAGAAAATATTAAAAGGTCTCCAGAGAAATATTAGAATAGGAATTTTCTGTACTTTGTCTATAGATTTTAATGTGGGGATGTTCCTGCCATTAAAAAAAGGCACAGATTAAAGGAAAAAATGTAATTAATTAAAATATATTCACAATAATGTCTACAAGCATATGCATTGCACTTTACATACATTATCTCATTTAAATTCTTGACCATCTCCTGGAGTAGGTATTATAATCCCATTTTACACAGGAGTAGATGGGCATTGGAGAGATGAGATCATTCTTAAAGGTCACATACCTACTAGGTGCAAAGCCATGTTCCCGAAATCTTCTCTTTGGACTACTGTGCTTCCTCTCTAAAATGTGAGACAGTTGGGCATTCAGGAACACAAGGAATGTCAACTCTGTGCTAGTCATTGTGGCTCAAGACCAACTGATGCCAACGAACCAGAACAGCAGTCCTTTACCTCAAAAGTGCTGCTAAAGAGAAAGAGAGGGTCCCATGAGCCCCAGGCTTGTCAGTGATCACACATTTGACACTGGCATCCACGATGGTAACAAGCACCACATAGTTCACTTCCAAGCTCATTGTCAATAGAAACACATTCTTGATTCATTTGATAAATATGCCTTGATACAGGTGCTCTGCTAGGCATATGCTAGGGTGTGGTCCCTGCTCTCACAGACTTGGTAGACTAGTGACCACTTAGACTTCATATCTCATATTGTGATGCTTTGAAAAGATATTTAATTTAGAGGTCAATGAGCGTTTAATACTGGCTGAGGTGTGTAGAGTTTAATATGCTTAAAAATATACCCAAGAGAGTGATGCAGCAACATGGCAGAGTGAGCTGTTCCCTTTATCTCTCTCCCTTTGAACTATAACTAAATGGACATTCATTGACCAGTGGAGGATGCCCACACAGCACAACAGGATGCCTGAGAGACCCACACAGATATACATCTGAAGGTGGATGGACTGGCTCCCTGGGAAGTGGTGGGGATAGGTAAGCACTCCCGTACCTTTCCCCACAGCCCTGTGTGTGTGCCCCTGAGTGCTTTCCTGGACAGCATGAGCTCCCATAGTACCACTGTGACCTCAAAAGTGGAAACACGTCTTGGCGCAACTGTAGGGAGAGAGTGGCAGCAGCCTTGGGTCTGTGCGTGAATGCTTTCCCAGTCAGTGGGAGAGCCCACCCTACCACTGCAGTCCCAGTGAGTGGCCCAGCCTCAGACACCATGAAGAAGCCCTGCCTAACAAGCACAGCAACTGGTGCCACCATAAGAAGAGGGAGTGGCAGACATATGTGCACACATGATTGCTTTCCCAGATGGTGCAAGTGCCCATAGTACCACTGCGGCCCCACAAGTGGAAATGTGCCTTGGTGCAGCAGCAGCCCTGAGCCCACATGTGAATACTTTCCTGGCTGGTGGGAGCACCCACCATACCCAGACAACTTCCAGTAGATGGGGTGGGATCAGAAACACAGCTCCTACTTCCTCCCAGCAGTAGGAGGTGAAAACTGACCTGATACTACCACAAATGCACTGGCAAAAGACTAATTCATCAAACACCATGACAGACTATAGCAAGAATTTAGAGCAGAAGGAAAATGACAAATCTCTAGGAATCAACCCTGAAGTCACAGAAATTTGCAATCTAAATGACAGAGAATTCAAAATGGCTGTCATAAAGGAACTCAACGAGTTACAAGAAAACTCAGAAAGACAGTTCAATGAACTCAGAAATGAAACTAATGTGAAGAAGGAATACTTCAAAGAAATTGAAACTATAAAAAAAAACAAGTAGAAATTCTGATATGAAGAACACAATTAATGAGATAAAAAAATCTAGAATCCTTAAAAAATAGAGCTGACAATATGGAGGAAGAAATTAGTGATTTAGAGGATAGAAATAAAGAAATGCTTCAGGTGGAGGAGGAGAGATAACTAAGATTTTTTAAAAATGAAGGAATGCTTCAAGAAATATCTGTCTCAATTAGGAAAAGCAACATAAAGATGATAGGTATTCAAGTGGGAGAAGGGAGGGAGAAAGGAGCAGAGAACTTGTTCAAAGGAATAATAGCTGAGAATTTCCCAAACCTGGGGAAGGAACTGCACTTACAAATATGTGAAGCCAATAGGTTACTAATTACATCAATGCTAAAAGATCTTGTCGAAGGCATTTAATAGTAAAACTGGCAAAAGACAATGAGAAAGAAAATATATTAAGGGCAGGAAGGCAGAAGAAAATAACATACAAAGGATCCCCTATCAGCCTTTCAGAGGATTTCTGGGCAGAAACCTTACAGGCTAGGAGAGAATGAAATGATATATTTAAAATACTGAAAGACAAAAACTTTCAGCCATGAATACTCTATCCAGCAAAACCATCTATCAGATATAGTGGAGAAATAAAAGCTTTCCAAGATAAACAAAAGCTGAGAGAGGTCATCACTACTAGACCTCCCCCACAAGAAATTATTAGGGATACCCTCATACCTGAAACAGAAAGCTAAAGGTCTACAAAGCTTTGATCAAGGAATTGCACACACAAAATCAGAAAACTGCAGATCTCCTTCAGAACAAGGTAGCAAATAATTATAACTTAGAAGATCAAGGGAAGGAAAGCATCAAAAGTAACTATAGGGCCAACCCAGTGGTGCAGCAGTTAAGTGCGCACATTCCACTTTGGTGGCAAAGAGTTTGCCAGTTTGGATCCCGGGTATGGAGATGGCACCACTTGGCACTTCATGCTGTGGTAGGCGTCCCACATATAAAGTAGAGGAAGATGGGCATGGATGTTAGCTCAGGGCCAGTCTTCCTCAGCAAAAAGAGGAGGATTGGTAGATGTTAGCTCAGGACTAATCTTCCTCAAAAAAAAGTAACTATAAACACTTCATCTTAGTCATAAACTCACAACCCAAAACAGAATAATTTGTGACAACAATAACTCAGAAAGGGAAGGGGGATGGAACCTGCTTAGGCTTATGGAGGTAAGAGGCTATCAGAAAATGAACTATCTCATTTACAAGATCTTTTGTGCAAACCTCACAGTAACCACCAAAAAAAAAAAAAAAATCAGAGCAGAGCCCCAACTCATAAAAAAAGAGAAAACCTGCACAGAAAACCACCAAAGTGAAATTGCAGTCAGAAATACAAAGGAAGAGAAAGAATGGAAATATAGAAAAACTGGAAAACAAGAAATAAAATGGCAATATTATGTCCTCATATATCAATAACCACTCTAAGTGTAAATGGATTGAATTCTCTAATCAAAAGACACAGAGTTGCTAGATGGATTAGAAAGCAAGACCGAACAATATACTGCCTCCAGGAAACAAATCTCAGCTCTAAAGACAAACACAGGCTCAGAGTGAAGGGATGGAAGATGATATGCCAAGCAAACGGCAAACAAAAAAAAAGCAGGTGTTGCCATACTTATATCAGACAAAGCAGACTACAAGATAAAAAAGACAACGAGAGAGGGGGCAGCCTGGTGGCATAGCAGTTAAGTTTGCGTGTTCCGCTTCAGTGGCCCAGGGTTTGCCAGTTTGGATCCCAGATGAAGACCTATGTACTACTAGTCAAGCCACGCTACAGCAGGCATCCCTTGTATAAAATAGAGGAAGATGGGCATGGATGTTAGCTCAGGGCCAATCTTCCTCAGCAAAAAGAGGAGAATTGGAGGCAGATGTTAGCTCAGGGCTAATCTTCCTCCAAAAAAAAAAAAGGACAATGAGAGAGAAAGAGGAACAGTATATAATGATAAAAGGGACTTTCCACCACGAGAACATAACACTTGTAAATATATATGTACCCAACATGGGAGCACCTAAGTATATAAAGCAACTATTAACAGACCTAAAGGGAGAAATTAACAGCAACACAGTAATAGTAGGAGATCTCAACACCTCAATTATGTCAATGGATAGATCATCCAGATAAAGTCAACAAGGAAATAGCAGATTTAAATGAAACACTTGATCAGATGGATTTAATAGGTATATAGAGAACATTCCATGCAAAAACAGCAGAATACACATCCTTCTCAAATGCACATGGAACATTCTGAAAAATAGACTATACATTGGGAAATAAGGCAAGCTTCAATTACTTTGGGAAGATTGAAATCATATCAAGTGTCTTTTCTACCCACAATGCTATGAAACTAGAAATCAACCACAAGAAAAAAAAACTGGGGAAGTCACAAATATGTTGAGACTAAACTACTTGCTACTGAACAACCATTGGATCAATGAAGAAATCAAAGGAGAAATTAAAAAATACCTGGAGAAAAATGAAAATGAAAATACAACATACCGACTCTTGTGGGATACAGCAAAAGCAGTTACAAGAGGAAAATTCATAGCTATACAAGCCCACCTTAACAAACAAGAAAAAATCTAAAATAAATAATCTTAAACTACACCTGAAATAACTAGAAAAATAAGAACAAACAAAGCCCAAAGTCAGCAGAAGAAGAGAAATATTAAAAATTAGAGCAGGAATAAATGAAATAGAGACTTAAAAAAACAGTAGAAAGGATCAATGAAGCTAAGAGCTGGTTCTTTGAGAAGACAAACAAAATGGACAAACCCTTAGCCAGACTCACTAAGAACAAAAGAGAGAAGCCACAAATAAATAAAATTAGTTATGAAAGAGGAGAAATTACAAGGGATACTGCTGCAATACAAAGGATTATATGAGAATACTACGAAAAACTATGTGCCCACAAATTGGATAACCTAGAAGAAATAGATAAATTCTTAGATTCATACAATTTCCCAAAACCAAATCAAGAAGAAATAGAGAATCTGAACAGACCAATCACAAGTAAAGAGATTGAAACAGTAATCAAAAACCTCCTCAAAAATAAAAGTCCAGGACCAGATGGCTTCTCTGGACAATTCTACCAAACGTTCAAAGAAGATTTAATACTTATCCTTTTCAAACTATTCCAAAATTGAAGAAGATAGAATGCTTCTGAGCTCATTCTATGAGGCCAACATTACCCTGACACCAAAATGAGGCAAGGACAGCAGAAAGAAGGAAAATTACAGGCCAATACCACTGATGAACATAGATGCAAAAATCCCCAACAAAACATTGGCAAACCAAATACAGCAATACATTAAAAGGATCAAACACCATGATCCAGTGGGATTTATATCAGGGATGCAGGGATGGTTCAACATCCAGAAATAAATCAATGTGATACACGACATTAACAAAATGAGGAATAAAAATCACATGATCATCTCAATAGATGTAGAGAAAGCATTTGACGAGATCCAACATCCATTTATGATAAAAACTGTCAATAAAATTGGAAAGAAAATACCTCAACATAATAAAGGTTATAAATGACAAACCCACAGCCAACATCATACTTAATGGGGAAAAACTAAAAGCCATCCCTCTGAGAAGAGGAACAAGACAAGGGTTCCCATTCTCACCACTCCTATTCAACATAGTCCTGGAGGTTTTGACCAGAGCAATTAGGCAAGCAAAAGAAATAAAAGGAATACAAATTGGCAAAGAAGAAGTGAAACTCTCGCTGTTTGCACATGATATGATTCTATATATAGAAAGCCCTAAAGAATCTATCAGATAACTATTAGAAATAATCAGTAACTATAGCAAAGTTGCAGGGTGTAAAATCAACATACAAAAATCAGTTGCTTTCCTATACACTACTAAAAAAAATAGCAGAAAGAGAAGTCAAGAGGACAAGCCCATTTATAATCTCAACAAAAAAAAATTAAAATGTCTAGGAATAAATTTAACCAAAAGAGGTGAAGGACCTATACAATGAAAATTATAAGACATTCTTGAAAGAAACTGAAGAGATAAAGAAATGGAAAGATATTCCATGCTCATGGATTGGAAGAATAAACATAGTTAAAATGTCTGTATTACCTAAAGCAATCTACAGATTCAATGCAATCCCAATCAGAATCCCAATGACATTCTTCATGGAAATAGAACAAAGAATCCTAAAATTTATATAGAACAACAAAAGACCTTGAATAGCCAAAACAATACTGAGAAAAAAGAACAAAGCTGGAGGCATCACAATCCCAGATTTCACAACATACTACAAAGCTATAGTAATCAAAACAGCATGGCACTGGCGCAAAAACAGACACACAGATCAACGGAGCAGAACTGAAAGCCCAGAAATAAAACTTCACATCTATGGACAGCTAATCTATGACAATTGGCCAAGAACATACAATGGAAAAAGGAAATTCTCTTTAATAAATGGTGTTGGGAAAACTGGACAGCCACATGCAAAAGACTGAAAGTAGACCATTATCTTGCAGCATGCACAAAAATTAACTCAAAATGGAATAAAGACTTGAATGTAAAATGTGAAATTGTAGAATTCCTAGAAGAAAATACAGGTAGTTCGCTCTTTGACATCAGTCTTAGCAGTATCTTTTCGAATATGATGTCTACTCAGACAAGGGAAACAAAAGAAAAAATAAACAAATGGGACTGCATCAGACTAAAAACTTTTGCAGGGCAAAGGAAACCAGGAACAAAATAGAAAGACTACCCACCAAGTGGGAGAAAAGTATTTGGAAATCATATATCCGACAAGAGGTTAATTTAAAAAATATATATATAAAGAACTCATATAACTCAACAACAACAACAACAAAAACCTGATCAAAAAATGGGCAGAGGATATGAACAGGCGTTTCTCCAAAGAAGATATGCAGATGGCCAACAGACACATAAAAAGATGTTCAACATGGCTAATTTTAAGGAAATGCAGATCAAAACTACAATGAGATATCACCTTCCAGCTGTCAGAATGTCTGTAATTACCAAGACAAAAAATAACAAATGTTGGATAGGATGTGGAGAAAAGGGAACCCTCATACACTGCTGGTGGGAGTGGAAACTGGTGCAGTCACTATGGAAAATGGTATGGAGCTTTCTCAAAAAATTAAAAATAGAAATACCATGCTATCCAGCTATCCCACTACTGGGTATTTATCCAAAGAACTTGAAAGCAACAATCTAAGGATATTTACACACCCCTATGTTCATTGCAACATTATTCACAATAGCCAAGATGTGAAAGCAACCCAAGTGCCCTGCTATGGATGAATGCATAGAGAAGATGTTGTATATATACACAATGAAATACTATTCAGCCATAAAAAAGACAAAATGGTCCCATTTGCAACAACATGGATGGAACTTGAGAGTACGAGGTCAAGAAAAATAAGCCAGATAGAGAAAGACAAATACTGCATGATTTCACTCACATGGGGAAAATAAACAAACATATGGATAAAGAGAAGAGATTAGTGGTTACCAGAGGGAAAGGAGGCTGGGGGGGGGGGGAGGCGGGGGCGTGGGCAAAGTGGTAAAGGGGCACAGATGTATGAGGACAGATAAAAGTTAGAATACTGGTGGTGAGCACAATGCAGTCTATACAGAAATTGATAAATAATAATGTATACCCGAAATTACACAATGTTATAAACATTTATGATTTCAATATTTGAAAAAATAAATAAACAAACAAAAAGTATATTCCCATTCACCTCACACCCATTAGGATGGCTAGTATCAAAAACACAGAATATAACAAGCATTGCCTGGGATGCATAGAATTTGGAGCCCTTGTGCATTGGTGGGAATGTAAAATGTTGCAAATACCATGGAAAACAATACGGTGTTCCTCAGAAAAATAGTAGTAGAACTACCATTTGATCCAACAATCTCACTTCTTGGTATATACCCAAAAAGTGTTAGAACTAATAAACAAATTCAGTAAAGTTGCAGGATAAAGAATAAACATACAAAAATCAGTTGTTTCTATACCATAACAATGAGCTGTCTAAAAAAGAAAGAAGAAAAGGAAACAATCTAATTTACAATAGCATCAAAAACAATAAAATACTTAGAAATAGATATAACCAAGGGGGTAAATGGATTAAAGGGAGGGGGATGTGAGTGATAGAGAATATTTTTAGAAAGCCAGTGAAATGAGGAAGGCTGAGCCTAAGCAAGGGCATGGGAAAGAGAGAAGTAAGGATGGATTTAGAGATAATTAGAAGGTGGAGTCAACAGTGTTAAGTGACATATTGATATGAAACAGAAAAGAAAATAGAATTCTGTTAGCGGATTCTCTTCTTCTGTTTTTATTTCTTAATAATTTTATTAATTATTAACAAATAATTTTCATCCTTTCTTCTTTATGTATTTAAGAGTTTAAGAATATAAATTTCCTGTTAAGTATGGTTTTAACTGCATCACACAAGTTTTTTTTTTATTAGAGATTTTTTTTTCTTTTTCTCCCCCAACCCCCCCAGTACATAGTTGTATATTCTTTGTTGTGGGTCCTTCTAGTTGTGGCATGTGGGACGCTGCCTCAGCATGGTTTGATGAGCAGTGCCATGTCCACGCCCAGGATTCGAACCAACGAAACACTGGGCCGCCTGCAGTGGAGCGCATGAACTTAACCACTTGGCCATGGGGCCAGCTCCTCTTTTTACATTTTTAACATGGCTGTTAGAAAGATCAAAATTACACATATGTCCTACAATTGTGGCTCACTTATTTTCCATTGGACAGCACTGTTCTAGATATGCCTGACACCCTACTATTCTAGTCCTTGAGTTCCAGATTATAACTTTGTTATTATGGTGATAAATCCCCCCACTTTTCTTAATACAGGTCAAATTGATTTCTGTTATTTGCCATCAAAATAATCATAACTAATATACTCACCTAAAAGACATTTTTGGCATATCATTTGCTAGGGACTGAATTGTGTCCTTCCAAAATTCATATTTTGAAGCTCTAAACCCCATTGTGATGGTATTTG
This sequence comes from Equus asinus, assembly GCF_041296235.1. Classification (NCBI taxonomy): domain Eukaryota; kingdom Metazoa; phylum Chordata; class Mammalia; order Perissodactyla; family Equidae; genus Equus; species Equus asinus. The sequence goes on from NC_091800.1 coordinate 75,058,686, forward strand.
GAGGTGGGACCTGTGGGAGGCAATTAGCTCATGATGGTGGAGCCCTCATGATGGGATTAGAGCTCTTTTAAGAAGAAACATGAGAGAGAGAATGAGAGAGAGGGCGATCTCAACCATGTGAGGACACAGCAAGACAGCTATCTGCAAGCCAGGAAGAGGACTCTCACCAGGAACGGAATGGGTGAGGACCTCAGTCTTGGACTTCCCAGCCTCTAGAACTCTGAGAAATAAATTTCTGCTGTTTAAGCCACCCAGTCTATGACATTTTGCTATAGTGGCATCTATCAATGCCAAATTTCTTACTATACTGATTCTGACATGTGAGTTCTCAAGAACAAACTGTATGTTACAGATAAAAGTAAACCAAATTAAAATATGTAAATAACATCTTTGCCAGAACATGAAGGACAAAATTTGTAAGTGGATCCGTTTGCAAATGACTACTAATTTAAATTTCTCTTCTTCTAAGTGTTCCAAAGAAAAAAGGTTGAGAAATATACTCTGTGATTCTGGAAATTGATACTTGATAAATTCTAGCCCAAACTCACTTTCCTGGAGATTTACAATGGGCATTATATTACAGATTTTTCAATGTTCTGAAGTAAAGAAATGGGATTATCTTGGCTGAATTCCCAAAATTTCTGAAACACATTTGATACAGGATGAGTTTCAGAAACCTTTATTTTCTACTAAAAACAACCAAAATCTCAAGTAAATTTGGGACATGCTGCTTTATCATTTAAAAATTTTTTTAAACTTCAATCATAAAGTCACAAAGAAATAGAATTTCTTAATTTTCTTTTCAATAAGTTATGTCAGATTTTTGAACAACAAATATTCAGAGGTTGACACATGCTCTCATTATTTTGTTGGCCACAATTGTCAGTAAGTCACTTAATCACATCAATGGCTACTCAAAAGAATTGTGGCTGAACTAATGAAAGAAATTAAGTGTTATCCTTTCATATAAAAAAATAGGGATAATAACTCACTATTAGGACAGAGCAAAGTTGTTTTTCACCAGTAGTGATGGATATAAGCAAATTCATCTACCCTCTCTTTCCTCACAAGATAAGTGACAGACTTTTCTATAACAGCTGGCAAAGGCTAGGGACAAGGAAAATCTATAGAAGCAAGATATAAATAAAACCATCACTTTTTGAATTTTGGATTTTATCAAGGCAGTTTAATAATTGAAGGTTTTTAAAGATGTCTCTATATCTAATGGTTAAGGGTGGGGTTCCAGTTTGCTTATTTATTTCTTTATTTCTAGTGTACCAAGGTACAACATATCTTCAGGACATTTAAAAAATCATAATTATAATTACAACCTAAATCCACATTTATATGTTCAACTGCTAATGTTTCTCATTGTTTTTTCTTCCATTCCCTTTTTTTTTAGTATTTGTTCCTGTTTATAGAGCATTTGGATACCCACATATTTGATGGACATCCTTAATTTGACATTAATTCCAGTATATAGGGTTAAATTGAGACTTGTTTATATGGTATTCATCTTTGTTCAAAAGGAAAATGTTCCACTTAGAAAGAAATTATTTAGAATTATATCAAATTTAATATTTCTAATTAAACATTACCATTTTTAACTTTTTAAAAATTTCTTTCAGCTTAATTTGGTGAATGCTAAATTCTTTAGGATATTTAGCATAGCTATGAAATAATAAAAGATATATACCAAATTATATCAAATGACCCTCCTCACGGTTTTATCAGCTCATCTTCACACTACTTTGTTTCTTTAACATGGCAATTAGGAATGATAGTTACCATTTATAAAGAGCTTTACTCGTTTTATGCCCATTAATCTGTAAAACCACACCATGAGGTAATTATAATCATTTCCATTCAGGTAGCAAAATTGACACAATTGACAATTTGTCAATGATGCTTAATAGAGAATGGTAAAGTCAGGATTGGTTGCAAGTCTATCTGCTCTATTTTCTCACTTTTATGCTCTAACTTTTATTATCTCTGTCTGATCTTGTACTTTGAACACTAGTTGACTCAACCAAACACTATGGGGCCTATATTCTACATAACAACGTTTTTCTTTTCTTTTTATTTTTTTGAGGAAGATTAGCCCTGAGCTAACTATTGCCAGTCCTCCTCTTTTTGCTGAGGAAGACTAGCCCTGAGCTAACATCCATGCCCATCTTCCTCTACTTTATACATGGGACGCCTACCACAGCATGGCTTGACAAACGGTACCTGGGATCCAAACTGGCGAACCCTGGGCCACCGAGAAGCAGAACGTGCGAACTTAACCACTGTGCCACCGGGCTGGCCCCACAACATGTTTTTCTATCAAATAAGTGTATAATTCTGAGACCAATATCCAGCAGTTGAGAAAAGTCTAAAGTGCTAAGATTGGCACTTGGACCACTTCTCCTTTACTGGCATCTGACAATTCTGGTGGTTATAGATGAGAGTCTCAAAGTTGAGCAGAACTCTCAAGAGACCCAAAAGCCAAAGAGATTATCAGCAAGGAACAATTCAAAAAGGAAATAAAGAAAACAACTCCATTCACAATAGCACCCAAAGGAATAAAATACCTAGGTATAAATTTAACCAAGAAGGTGAATGACACTGAAAACTGCAAAACATTACTGAAAAAGATTAAAGAAGACCTAAATAAATGGAAAGACATCCCCTGTTCATGGATTGGAAGACTTAATGTTGTTAGGAAGTCAATATTACCCAAAGCAATCTACAAATTCAATGAGTTGCCTGTCAAAGTTCCAATGGCCATTTTTTTGCACAAATGGAAAATATGATCCTTATATTCATATGGAAGTTCAAGGGACTTAGAATAGACAAAACAATCTTGAAAAAGAAGATCAAAGTGGGAAGATCCATACGTCCTATATAGAGTTCATTGACCTCCCCACCTTCCGGGGACACTGGGATCTGGGGCCTATGTGAAAGAATGTGTCTGGGCTCGGGACCAAAGATGGCCATTTTGACCCTGACTCCAAGGCACAAGTTACTAAGACAATGTCCTGCATCATGTTCCTTGTCTGGGCTGGCCACCCTGACTGGCACCTGACCGGACTATAGAAACATCCCACCCATGGGAACAAAAAGAAAAACCTCAAAGTATCTAAATGTCTAAAACCCTGAGTCAAAACCCGGAAAACATTAGAATAAAAGAGAGTCACAAGCATAGAACAATTGGGAGTCTCACTGAGGACAGGATGCTTTGCCTCAGACCTGGACAATCGGCACCTCCGCCCACCGTACAAACTATTGGGACTTCCCCGGCTGATTGTGGCATGGATGTTGTAACCACCGATTTGTTGTTCTTTGTTTCCCTGCTCCTCATTCTGTTCCCCTTTATCAATAAACTCTGATTGTTTAAACAACCAAGCACCCTTGGTGGTACCTGTCATTCCTTGCCCTTTGCAGCTGCGGACAACACCTCCCAATTTCAAAACTTAGTACAAAGCTGTAGTAATTAAAACAGCGTGATAATGACATAAGGACTGGCACATAGACCAATGGAATAAAATTGAGAGGCCAGAAATGATTCAATACAGCTACAACCAACTGATTTTAAACAAACATGTCACCATTAATCAATGGTAAAAGAACAGACTCTTCAACAAATGGTGCTGGGAGAACTGAATAGCCATATGCAAATGATGATGTTGGACCCCGACTCACACCATATAAAAAAATTAATATGGATCAATTGTCTAAATATAAGAGCGAAAACCATGAAAGTTGTAGAAAAAACATAGGTTTAAATTTTCATGACCTTGGATTTTCATTGGATTCTTAGATACGACATCAAGAGTACAAGCAACAAGAGAAAAAGTAGATAAACTGGAATAATCAAAATTTAAAACTTTTAGGGCCAGCCTGGTGGCATATTGGTTAAGTTTGCATGCTATGCTTCAGTGGCCCAGGGTTTGCAGGTTCAGATCCTGGGCACAGACCTAGCACTGCTTGTCAAGCCATGCTGTGGCAGCATCCCACATAAAATAGAGGAAGATTGGCACAGATGTTAGTTCAGTGACAATCTTCACAAGCAAAAAGAGGAAGTTTGGCAACAGATGTTAGCTCAGGGCCAATCTTCCTTACACACGCACACACACAAAAATTAAAAATTTTGTGCATTGAAAAACCAGTAAAAAGAAAGTGAAAAGACATTGCACATAATGATATAAAATATTTGTAAATCATATATCTGATAAGGATCTAGAATCCACAATACATAAAAAATGCTTACAGGGGCCAGCCCTGTGCTGCAGTAGTTAAGTTCAGCATGCTCCATGTCAGTGACCCGGGTTCCCTGGTTCAGATCCTAGGCCCAGACCTACACCAATTGTCAGCCATGCTGTGGTGTCAACCCACATACAAAGTAGAGGAAGATTGGCACAGATGTTAGCTCAGGGTGAATCTTCCTCAGCAAAAAAAGGAAAATGCTTATAACTCAATAACAATGATCCAAATGATTCCTATATCCTACTATTCTTTCTCTTGTTTGATACCCTCCCTTTGATTTTGGGCTTGGTCTACTGACTTGTGTCTAATAATATAATATGGTAAAAGTGATGTAAGCCAGTCACAAAAGGACAAATATTATATGATTCCATTCATATGAAATGTTTAAAGTAGTCAAAATAATAAAAAGAAAGTAGAAAGGTGGTTACCAAGAGTTGGAGAATTAATGTTTAACAGGTACAGAGTTTCAGTGTCATAAGATGAAAGAGGGCTAGAGATCTGTTGCACGACAATGTGAATATATGAACAATACTGAATGGTTAAGATGGTAAATTTTACGTTATGTGTTTTTTACCATAGTAAAATAAAAATGTTCTATTAAAAAGTGATGGGATATGACTTCCATGAAGGTTCGAAAAGACTGACTTCTATCTTGCTGTTATTTTCTCTCTGTTGCCTTCTCAGCTTGCATGCTTCAACAAAATAAGCTACCACATTGGAGAGGCCCACATGGCCAAGAATCATGAGCAAGGTTAGAAATAGATTCTTCCCCAGCTGAGCCTCAAAACGAATAGAGCCTCAGCTGATATCTTCATGGACGCCTGTGAGAGACCCTGAACAAAAGGACCCAGCTAAGGCAGGGCCCAGTTCCTGAACCACAGGAACTGGGAGATAATAAATGTTGTTTTAAGCCACTAAGTTTGGGATAATTTATATTTTGTTAGGCAGCAAATAGGTAACTAATACAACAGATTCAATTAAAACCTAGGAGGATTTTATTTATTGAATCGATCATTTGATTCTAAAGTTTATAAGGGAATGCAACATGCCAAGTATAGACAAGGCAATCTTAAAGAACAACAAAGCTGGGCAACATATACCACCACATATTAAGACTTATTATAAAAATATAGAAGTAAAACAGTGTGGAATTGGTGCAAGAATAGGCAAACAAATAGATGGGACAGAATAGAGAGTACAGATTACAACCACACATATGGAACCACCTGCTTTATGACATAGGTAACTTGTAATGTAGAGGGGAAAGGATGATCCTTTGAATAAATGGTGCTAGGTCAATTGGATACACATAAGGAAAAAATTAATTTGACGTCTATCCCCACACGGACTACAGATCTAAATGTGCAAAAACATCAGAGAATATCTTCATGACCTCAGTAGAGGCAATTATTTCTAAAATAAGGCACAAATAGTGCTAACTTAAAAGGAAAATTAAAAATTTTGAATGCATGAATATAAAGTACTTCTGTTCACGAAAAGGCACAATTAACAAAGTAAAAGGCAACTCATTTGGTGGGAGAAAATACTTGCAATGCATATACCCAACAAAGGACCAAAAGCTTCCTATCCAAAATATACACTTAAAAATACACACAAATTAATAAGAAAAACCACAAACAGCTCAACTTTTAATAGGGGGGCCAAGAAGCAAAAGGCTTGAATGATACTTCACAAAAGATGATGTGTAAGTGGCCAAATGTGCTCAACTTTATTAGTTATGAGGGAAATAATTTGAAACCAAAATGAAATATCACTAGATATCACTACATATCTGCCTACATGGCTAAAGCAAAGGAAAATAGTTGATGAGGATGTGGAGCAACTGGAATGTTTATATGCTGTTGGTGGGAGTATAAATTATCACCACCATTTGGGGAAGCTTTTCAACATCCTCTAATAAATTAAACATGTGCATGCCCTATGACACAGAAATTCCACCCTTAGACATTACTCAAGATAAAAAAGTATCTGTATGTTCACCAAAAGACATGTACAAGAATTGATAGCAGCATTATTCATGATAGGCCAAAACTGGAAATCTGTGCAAATGTTAATCAGTAGGAGAATGAAGGAAAAACATTTTATATTCATATTGTGAAATACTGTTCAGCAACGTGAATAAACATATTCCAACTACTTGCAATAACATTGATGACTCATAAACATTATATTGAGCAACGAAATCCAGACACAAAAGGATTCCATTTATACCAAGCTGTTTAAAATTAAGAGCAAAATTAATCTATGGTGTTAAAAATCTGGATAGCATTTCCCATTGGGTGCCTAGTGATGGGAAGGGGCACAATGTGAACATGTAAGGTGCTGGTAATATTCTGTTCCTAGACCTGGGTGCTGGGTACAGAGTTGTGTTTGATTTCTGAAAATTCACCAAGCTATATACACTTATGATGTGTGCACTTTTCTATATGAATATTAGATTTTAATAAAAAGTTTAAGAAAAGAATAAGTACTTAGGAATTAATCTAACCAAATATCTTCAAAACTGCAAGCCAGAAAATCATAAAACATTTTTGAGAGAAATTAAAGACTTAAACAAATGGAGGATATGCCCTGTATGAATTGAAGGACAATATTAAAAATGTTACTTCCATCTAAATTCATATACAGGTTCAAAGCAATCCCAATCCAAACACTGACAGGTTTGGGGGTTTTTGCCTAAATTTATCATCTAACTCTAACATTTTTATAGAAATGCAAAGGGCCAAGAATATTTAAGGTAATCTTAAAGAGTAAGAATAAAATGGGAGAATTTACATTGTTGGATATAGAGACATATTATAAAACTTCAGTAATGACAATGGAATGGTATTGACATCAGGATAATTAAATGTATCAAAGCAGATTAGACTGCAGCAACACATCCATAAATATATGGGTTCTTGATTTTTAACAAATGTGGCATGGCACAACAGTGGGGAAAGACGATCTTTTTCTTTTCTTTTGGAAAAGACAATCTTGTCAATACACAGTTCTGAGTCAATTGGATATCTACATGGAAAAAAATGAAATTTCCCAACCTCAAACTGTATATAAATATGAATTCTAAACTAATTTAGATCTAAATGTGAAAAGCAAAACAATAAAACTTCAAGATCTTAGGGTTAGGGAAACTTTTCTTAAATGGGGCACAGCAAACATTAACCAAAATGGAAAAGATTGATAAACTGGACTACATTAAAATAAACAAAATGCTTATCAACAGACATCATTAAGACAGTGCAAACATGAGGAACACAGAGAGAAAAGATATATGGAGCACAAGACTAATAAAGTTTTCATATCCAGAATCTATAAAGAACGCTTTCAAATTAAGAAAAAACAATCCAATAGAAAAATCATGAAGAAACTTGAACAGGTATTTCACCAAAGATATTTCATCCCAACTGTCAAGAAACATACAAAAAGATGTTCAACTTCATTAATAATTATGGAAATGTAAATTAAAACCATAATGATATAGCACAGCACACATACTGAGCTAAAAATAAAAGGTCTGACAATCCCAGGTGTTGACAAGGTTGTGGAACAATAGGATCCAACAACTGGTGGGGGAGTGTAACTTGATATAAGCTCTTTGGGAAACACTGACAAGATCTACTGCTAAAATTGTTGCATGCCTACTCTCATGACTCAGCAACGGCACACCTGGGTATATATCCACATGCAAATGTACTAAAAGAAACCGACTAAATGGTTATTGTAGCATTATTTGTATTAGTCCCAGAAATGGAAACAATTCAAATGTCCACCAACAGTAGAGAGTATAGATAAATTGCTGTAAATTTATATGATGGAAAAATTTGCATCAATGAAAAAGAATGAAATCCTGATAAATGCAACACAGGATAGGTACTAAAATCATAATGTTGAGCAAAAGAAGCCAGACAAGAATACATGCTGTATGTTTCCACTTAGATCCATTTCAAAACCAGGCAACTATGGGAAGAGGGGGCAGGAGGAAGTTGGCAATGATTGAGAGGGGGGTTGCAGGGTGGTGGTGGAGGGTGTGCTTCTGGAGTGCTGGTAATGTTCCATTGTCTGACATTGCTCATGGTTACATGGGCGTGGTAATTCATTGAAGTATGATTTATGTACTCTTCTATATATATGTTATTTTCAAGTAAAAACAAAATTTTTAAGTGAATAAAAGAATTAAAAACCTCTGTACCTGAATCCTAATCATGGCCATTTGTATGGATTCCTGCCTTCTTCCACACATGTTGCTCACGTCCCATCAATTCCAGCATTCGCCAGGTCTTACCCTCTAATTTTGCTTCCCGTATTGAGATCTACTCTCACGCTTCTGATTGCATACATTTTCACTCAGCCCTCAGTCTCTCTCCTGGTCCACTTCCAGCTGCCCCGACAGGCCCAAATCCCTCAACAGCGTGAGACACCACGCTGGCCCGTTCCTCAAGGTGGAAGCAGACACACTTACAATGTCTGTCCGATACACCTCGTATATGTCTGTCTCCCTCAGGATATCATAGTCTCCCCATCAAAAGAAACTCTTTACTCATGTTTGTATTCAGCAGAACACCTGGAACAGGGCCTGGCTTGCGACAGACATTCAATAAAAGAAGAATGATGTTGCCTTGACAATGTGTTTGGCAAACCGTATGCCAGTGTCAAAAGAACAGAAAGGGTAGTGGAGACCAGGCCAGGACAGAGAGATACTTTTATGTTTCCTGTTCTTAACAAAATGGGTTTGATTACCTATTTCTGAAAGGTTTTAATGTTTTATTTTGTTTCCTTTGATTTTCCCCTATACTTGACTTCAAATATCCCTCTGCTAAATTCTAACCCAGGTATTCTTTGCTATAATTATCTGATTCCCAAAGAGATTAATAAGCCTTTTCAGCTTGGCTCATAAATCACAAATTTCTGCAAGTGGGAGATTTTCAAATAAGAGGTAAAATCCCATTGCTGAGTCACTCAATTGTCTACTTGAATCAGTTTTAGAATCTCGCAGCACTTCATGTTCACAGGCATATAAAAGTATTGGATTTCTTTGAGATGAACATTATGTTCTAATGACCAAAAGTGATAAATATTGTATTGAATGAAAGTAAGACAAGCCCAATATTTCAAAAGACTATAAATCTCTATGTTCTCCCAAATGAAAATACATTCCTCTTTTATTACTAGAGAACAGTTTGAAAGATTTAAATTACTAAAGAGACTAAGTCATACTATGTCTGGTGAAAGAACTTGGATATTATTGTACCCAGCAGGGTTTATGGCTTGGAGAAGTTGATATTAAAGAAACATTGAGTGGGTGCCAGATTCAGTTTATGAACCAAGAGGAGAGACAATCAGGGGATGCCCAATGTTGTACTAGGTTGGGAAATTCCAGGGAACCTTCTAAGGACAGTGACCAAAGATCATTTACCTGAGGAAGCAGGCATGTTTGGAACACAGGAAGCAAGGGCTGGTATTATTCAATTAATTCTACTGTGGGAATCCTTTTTTAACAATCCAGGCTGAACGACATCTTATTACCTACTACCTGAGTCACTTAGAAGGTTACATTTAGCTAGGAACCCCCATCCTAGTTCACCCCACAATTTCCTTCCCTATTCTTACACCTTTGGCATTACTAAGGAAAATTTGATAAGAATATGCATTGGGACATTTTGGAACCAATTATTTCTCATTTCAATTGGTGCCAATACAAGGCCAATGGAATACTTAATCAATTTCCTCTACAATTTCCTACAGAGGCCTTTCCAAAATTCATAACTAATTCTTCAGAAAAGTGGCCATATCACTATCTTAAACTCTTATGAAAAAAGAGGTAAATATATCAGAATGACACCAGAGAAGAGCAGGCTCACTTTTCTTAGTTCCAATTCAAAAAAATCCCTGGGAAGAGCTCTGGTGTGGGTGACACACCCATCTTTGAGGACAGAAAGACTGAAAACTATGTGATTGGCAGTTTCCACTGAACACAATTTTTATGTAGGGAGAGAAATAGATTCTCCCCCAAAAAAGTATGTTATTGCCAGAAAAGACCAAAAATGTATTTGTTCCATAAGTGCATGTTGTAGGGTTTGGGAAATATAATCAATATACTTCTTGAACTATCTCTGAGTTTGGAACTGATTGAGAGATAAATGGAGGCATCCAATGAATAGAGATTAAACTACCTCTGTTATTGGTGAAGCTGAGTTGGAGGGAATAGCTTAGATCTATGGCCAGTATCTAGCTACCTTATACTTGATCTGTGTCTAGATCTTGGGATTACATCACCAATGGAGAGTTTGGATCTTCAAAGCAGATGCACTTACCCCAAATAGCTGTCTCCCACTGGGAAACCCCACAATGAAGACAGAGATAAATGTTTTATGTGAAGATGTTATCATTGTATGAGCAACATGTAGACGTAAAGAGGAATAGTTACAAAGAAATATAATTTATTCATTCAATTAACATCTGATAAGTATCTCCTATGTGCCAGGCACTGCTCTCATTGCTTAGCAAACATCAATGAATCAGGTGAAAAACCTGGTCCCTGGAGAACTTACTTTCTAGAGGTAAAACTGAGACCGATGGATATGACAGAAAGAGAGAAGGAACACGCCAGAGCCAAGGATTGCTAAGGTATAAAGAATAAAGAAATAGAGTAAAACGAACTTGCTAAAAATCAAATCATGAGTTTATGAGTTAACAGTACAAAATAATGAGTAAATCCTGGGAAAAGAAAAGTTGGAGAAGTTGTCATCTGTTAGACCTCTAGGAAAGGGAAAATTTCAATAAAGGGAACCAAGGAGTATAATTACAAAAAGGAGTATAAGAATCTTTATGTTGGGTATTGTATCCATCAAAGTTCAACCAGTGAAGCAGAACCAGTAGGTGATAAATATTAAGGGATTTATTGAAAGGAATTAGATCCTGTGCTTGTGGGAGCTGGCTAGGCAAGTCTGGAATCCACGTGACAGGCTGCCAGGAAGGGCACTGGCTCAAGCTCCAGTCCACAGGCAGAATTTCTTCTCTCTCCAGGAAGCCTCAGTTCTGCTTTTAAGGCCTTTCAACTGATTGAGTCAGGTCCACCCAGATTATCCAAGATAATGTTCCTTGCTTAAAGTCAACTGATTATGGACTCACATCTACCAAATACCTTCACAGCAACACGTAGATTAATGTTTGATTGAATAACTGAGACTATAACCTGGCCAAGCTGAAGTGTAAAACTGACCATCACAGATGTGAAGATCAAAACAGAGGACCCTGGAGCAGCCCGGTGACATAGCAGTTAAGTTCAGGCACTCCACGTTGGTGGTGTGGGGTTTGCAGGTTCAGATCCTGGACATGGACCTACACATTGCTTATCAAGCCATGCTGTGGCAGCGTCCCATATATAAAACAGAGGAAGATTGGCACAAATGTTAGCTCAACAACAATCTTCCTCAAGCAAAAAGAGGAATATTGGCAACATGTTAGTTCAAGGCCAATCTTCCTCACCATAAAAAACAAACAAACAAACAAAAAACAGAGGACCCTAATTCATCAATGACTGAGAGAGAATGAGAAACAGATGAAACCCACTGCCCAGCAAAGTGGAATGGCTGCCTTATTAGTATATGTCCACTGTGTCACATAGAAATCTATATCTGTCACCTATTGTGGGTTTGAGGTTATCAAAGAACAAGAACCATAAACCCCACAAACCTGTCATTCACTTGATACACCCTAGTGGTTAGAGGCCAACAGTAGTTTTCATTTATAAGCTGTAGCCTCTGCTCTTTGTCCTTTCATCATACCTCGGGTTCCTGCCTCCCCACCTTTGCCACTCTATTCCTTCCCCTAAGAATGACCTTACTATTTCATTCCCCGCCACACTTGCTATCCAATCACCACTTAAGCTATCTTAATTCTTGTTGGACTTAGCACTTTCTAATTTTTACAGTATTTCTCATATGCATCTTCTCTTCTCTACTAGGCTGTAACCTCTCTGAAGACAACCACGAATTCTTATTTACCAAGGAATATATTGCACATAGCAGAGACCCAAAATAAGTTTGATGAATAAACAATGACTGAGTAACTGGAAGAATTACTATAAGATATACATTTTAAACAATGACTAAGATTTCAATACACAAACTCAAAAAGCCTCTAAATAATTAACAGTAAGTCTCCTGCCAACTCAAAAGTTACATTTGAACTATCTGTAGGTTTGCAAAATGCATTGCCTTCTCATGCAATATTAATGTTCCAATTGAATGACGCAATTAATTTTTGACCAACCTGAAAAAAAGAAAAGTCTATGAAGCAAAAGTGCTGAAAATTAGTCCAAAGTTGTGACTTGCTTGTACACATAGAAACAAATACAATATCCATTTACATACTTGGTAGGGAAAATCTGGCAACTTTTCTGGCAGCAGGTGCTAATATGTGTAGTGTGCCAATTGTGTTAATGTTTCTCATTGAAGTTCCCATTAAATCCACATAGAATTTACTTTTTCTCTGTCAATCACACCCTGAAAACTGACATTAGTGGGTACCATTATTGCAAATGGGACAAGTTCGATTTCATTTTTGAAGAGCAAAGATGCTTAGAGAAGAGGCTTAGCAAAGTGTACTTAGAGAAGACGGAAAATTAGAACAAGGGGAAGAATAGCAGATGTCATCCCAAAATAGCTTCCCTATGAGACCCATATGACCTGAAACTCTCACTATTCAACTCATTACTGAGACATATATCTATACAGTCACTGTATATTTTTATTATTAATTTCCTAGTTATATAAGTACTGCATACCCATTGTAGAGAATTCTGAAAACATAACAAAGATAAGTCAGTTTACTTCTCATGACCAACTTTCCCTTCTGTTCCACCCCTAATTTGCCCTCACCCACAGCTGAAGAGCTCTTTTTTGCCCAAACATTGTCCCATCCCTTAACTAATCAAAATCCAGATAAGTCTTAATCATGAGGTTAAACAATTCTTTCCTGAAGCCTTGAGAAATGACGGGAATGACTAATACTCCTACTGGCAATGGCTACACTTAAAACAGCCAGGGCCCCAAGACCAACCCAATATTTCTCTCTCTTTCTCCTGCAGGCTCTCTTACCAGGTGGAAAGCAGCTCAGCCCTACTCTAGAGACATTTCTATATTTAAGTCCAGCTTATATTCCTTCAGCTGATATCAAACTTAATTTATATTCATAGATAAATCTTAAATAAGGAAAGAAACCCAGAGAGTTCAAAAACTGCAGACCATCAGTGACAAGCCCAGGGATCTGGCTGCTTAGAGGGTTGGGGCTGTCTGAGTTGGCCAGTGGGGGGATGGTGGCACAAGGGAAATGCCAAAGTTGTGTTGTAGGGCAAGGAAGGAAGTGATCTGACAGAGAGCTCTGGGACCCTCCATTATTTTGGCCACCTGGGAGTGGCCCAAAGTGCCCTCATGCCTCTTTCTGACATCCCTATATTCTAGAACACAGACACGGAAACCTTTAAAAAAAAAAAAAAAAGGTGCATTTAGGCAGATGGCCTTTTATAACGTGTCTCCTGGGGCAGCTTCTTACTCACTGGGTCAGCAACCTGAGTCAGCCCTGAAGAAAACGTGGCCATCTGAAGTGAACAACAGATTGAGAGTAATTGCTCTCCTGGGGCCTCGCAGATTTTTTGAAATGACTAGGAGTCTACATACCTCTAATTTGGGGAAACAAGAATAGCAGACAGAAAACTAAACACTGAAATTTCCCATTAAGAACACTGACAATGATTGGCTTCATTTAAAAAATTTTTTTCTTTAGTTTTGAAACAACCTCAAACACACAAAGAAATTTCAAGTACAATTTTTTTTCCCTGAAGTATTTAAGAGTGGGTTGCTGACCTGATGCCCTACCGCCACTGTGTACTTTAGGGAATATTTTCTATAAATAAGGACATCCTGTCACATATCCATGGTTCAATCAGGAAGTTAACATTGATACATTACTGCTTTATTTTCTAGAGCAGTTTTAGGTTCACAGAAAAATTGAGTGGAAAGTACAGAGTTCCCTGTACCCCTTGATCCCATACACTAGCATAGCCTCCCCTACTATCAACATCCCCCACATTTGTTGCAGTCCATCAACCTACATTGACACTTCATTATCACTTTAAGTCCATGGTTTACATTAGGATTCACTCTTGGTGGTGTACATTCTATGGGTTTGGACTAATGTATAATGATATGTACCCACCATCATAGTATTATGCAGAATAGTTTCACTCCCGCAAAAATCCTCTGTGCGCCACTTATTCATCTCTCCTTGCTAACCCCCAGAGATCACTGATCCTTTTGCTGTTTCCATAGTGTTGCCTTTTCTGAAACTGTCCTATAGTTGGACTCATACAATATGTAGCCTTTTCAGATTGGCTTCTTTCACTTAGTAATAATGCATTTAACATTCCTCCATGTGTTTTCATGACTTGATATCTCACTTCTTTTCAGTGCTGAATAATATTCCATTGTTTGTATGTACTCCAGTTTATCCACTCACCTACTGAAGGACATCTTGATTGCTTCCAAGTTTGGGTAATTATGAATAAACTACTATAAATATCTTTGTGCAGATTTTTGCGTGGACATAAGTTTTTAACACTTTTGGTAAACACCAAGGAGTACAATTGCTGGATCATATGGTAAGAGTATGTATAGTTTTGTGAGAAACTGGCAAACTGTCTTCCAAAGTGGCTGTATCATTTTGCGTTTCCACCAGCAATGAATGGAATGAATGTTGCCCCACATCCATGCCAGTATTTGGTGTTGGCAGTGTTCTGGATTTTGGCCATTCTAATTGGTGTGTATTGGTATCCTGTTGCTTTAATTGACATTACCCTGATGACATACGATGTGGAGTATCTTTTCATATGCTTATTTGCCATCTCTAAATCTTCTTTGGCGAGGTGTCTGTTAAGGTCTTTGGCTCATTTCCTAGTCAGATTGTTTGTCTTCTTATTGTTGAGTTTTAAGAATTCTTTTTATAGCAGTCATTTATCAGATATATCTTTTGCAAATATTTTCTCCTAGTTAGTGGCTTGCCTTTTCTCAAGGGACAAGAATTTTTATTGACATTTGAATTTGTCTCTTTGAAGTTTTCTACAATGGACTTTTTTTCCTGCTTAAAATATATTAGTTAATATCTGAAACATGAAAAATATGCAATACATGTGTAAGTTATGAAGCAAAAGATTAAAATGAATTGCCGTAAACACGTAACTTAAGATCCAGAACACTGCCAGGAAGCTTGCATCTTCAATATATGGTCCTTCCTTATGTTGTTACTCTGCGCCTGCCTGTGTCTACACCCAACTCAGAGCTACGTGTTACTCCGAACTGTGCATTTATTCCTGCTTTAAAAAGTAATGCAATAATATATAATGAATATAACATAATGTTTAATTGTGTTTGCCTTAAAGGTTTATGAAAATGATAACATGTTAAAAGTTGTCTAGCACAGCCTACTTTTTCTCACTCAATATAATTTTTAAGAGTCATTGAAGTTTTTCAATGTAGCTATATTTCATTAATTTTCTCTATGTACTATTTTACTTTGTAAAGTATACCACAGTTTATCTTTTTTTCCTATCAATGACCATTTATGTTGAGTTCATTTTTGACATTGCAAACAATGTGTAAAGAGAATTCATATACAAATCTCCTGACACATGAGCAAGAGTTTCTTTAGAGTGTATTCTAAGGATGGAATTGCTGTCACATAGGGTATGTGAATATTTAACTTTATCAGATAGTATCTAATTGCATTCCAAAGTGATTGCAGCAATGTACATTTTTTATACCAGTAGAGAGTAGAATTTCCCATTACTCCACATCGTCACTAACACATGTCAACAGGCCTCTGCTTTTTCCAATCTAGTGACATAAAATTGTATCTCATTGCTGTCTTAATTGGCATTTCTGATTATTCATAAGATTGAGCATATTTTCATAAGTTTATTGGACATTTGTATTTCCTTTTCTGTATAAAGTCTATTAATGTATGTTGCTAATTTTTCTACTGTTAACGTTTTCTTATTGGTTTATAGTTCTTATGTATTCTAATTACTAAGTTTTGTTGATTTCATACATTGCAAATATTTTCTGTCAGTTTGAGCTTTTACTTTTGTTTTCTTTATAGTGTTTTGATGAACTGAAGTTCTTGATTTAAATTTTGTCAAATTTATTAACCTTTTCTTCTGTGCTGGCACTTTTTATCATGTTTAAGAAATTCTTCCCCACCTGTGTGTCATAAAAAGATTTACCTATATTTTCTCCTAAAAGTTTTCATATTTACATATTTAATTTTGTGTAAGGTATAAAGTAGTAATCCAATTTTAGTTTTTCTTTAGATAACCAGTTGTTCAACACAGTTTACTAATAGTCAATTTCTTCCCAAGCAATCCAGAATGCTTGCACTATTATAAAGCAATTTGCATGTATACATGACTTTTTCCCATTGGGCAGTTTGTCTCTGCCTGACCACAAGTACATGATATTGATTAGCATGGCTTTATAGAAAGTCTTCAAATTTGCTAAGTGTAAGCGCCTCCGTCTTATTCTTCTTTAAAGGTATTAAATGTATTCTTAGACCTATGCACTTGAATCTCAATCTTAGAATCAGTTTGTTAACTTCCTCAACGAATTCCACTGGGATATTTATTGGAATTTTATTGGATTTCTACCTCCATTAATATCTTTGTGATATTAAGTCTTTCATTTCATGAATGTGAATTCTCTCTCTATTTATTTAGATCTTCTCTAGTGTCTCCCAATACAGTTTAATAATTTTACGGATCATGCATGGATTTTATTAGATTTATACCAAGTACTTTACATTTTTGTTGCTTTAAAAATGACATCTATATTTTGCTTGGTTTTAATTAAATTTAAATTTGGAGATAATTGTAGACTCACATGCAGTTAGAAGAAATTATACAGAGAAATATTGTATGCACTTCACTCAGTTTTCCCCACTGGTAACATCCTGCATAACTATCATACAATAACACAAGCAGAAAATTTGTCTTGATAAAATCCACACATCTTATTCAGATTTCACCAGTTTTACATACGTGTGTCGGGGTATGTGCGCATTTAGTTCTATGGAATTTTATCATATGTGTAAATTCATGTGACCACCACCATATTCAAGACACAGAACAGTTCCATCACCACAAGGATCCCTCACCCTATTCTATTACAGCCACATCAGCCTCCCTTCTGCCTGACCCTCCAACCCCTCCCTAACCCCAGGCAACCACTAATCTGGTCTCTATCTCTATAATTTGTCATGTCAAAAACGTTATCTGAATAGAAACATTCAGTTTGTAACCTGTAAAGACTGGTTTTTTGACTCAACATAATTTCCTTGAGATCCATCTAAGTTGTTGCATGTATCAATAGTTTCCTCCTTTTTATTGCTGAGGAATGTTCCATGGTACAACTATGCATATGTTTAACCATTCACCCATTAAAGGACATTTTAGTTGTTCCTACGGTGGGGCTATTATGAATAAAGCTGCTGTAAACATTCATGCACATGTTTTTTGTATGAACAGAAGTTTACATTTCTCTGGAGCAAATGCCCAAGAGTGTCGTTGTTGGGTTGTATGGTAAGCACATATGTAGTTTTATAAGAAATAGCCAAAATATTTTCCATAGTTGGTCTGTACCATTTTACATGGCTTTTGTGAGATTAACCCAACTTTGCCATGTTGTATTATTATATTTACATAACACTGATCATTTTGGATAACCTCTTATCGATTTTTTAAAAATTTTACTCTTCATTTTGTTAAACATTTTATAAATTGATATTTTATATTTTGTATCTGATGATGCCAAAATCTGAAATGTTGGAGCCCTAACCCAATTTTTGTTATTTCTGCTGAATTCCATTCATGGAGATCTATTTCCCTGTGTGTTTGATGATTTTTTTGTTTTGAGCTAGTATTTGGTTTATCTTAATCTGTGGGGAAAGTGGAGGCCATAATTGGAGATGATTTCCCTCAAGAAGGATATATGTTTGTTTCTGCTGGGAGCCAGTGGTACTACCTGCCTGGGACACTTTTAGCTCTTTTCTAGTGTCCCCTCTTTAATTTGGACTCAATTCCCCTAAATTACTCTTATTTCACATCTTGCTCTCCCAATTAAAAGCAGACAAAAGGTAAGCAGGAGGAGTGAAAAAGGGGGAGTGGCTTGGGACTGCAACATGGCATTGACAAAAGAGTTAGACCCTGATGGGGTCCCCAAAATGCACATTGAGCCCTGCATAGGAAGAGGCAGAGTAAGAAAATAAGTACGAAGACTGAGTGTGGAAAGCGTCTGTAAGACCTACCTTGGGAATGAAAGAAAGATGCCAGAGGCAAACTAGTACTTTCTTTCAAGTTTTACCTGAGACCACACGTGGAAAAAGCCCTTTCTGGCAGTTTTCTGGCATTTGAAAGGCTCCTTTCCAATCTTATTAACAGTATTAAAACAAGAAGACCTTATTTTGCTAGAATCTCAGCTGGTCTAAACTGAGTCATGTTGGTTAGATGTGACTGGGCTACTTTAAGCAGTGAAGGCTTTAAGTAATATTCCCCGAGACCAGTGGGAACTAGAGCATTCTCCATTTATGGGATTTGGAGCCCAACTTTTCCATGAAGTCACAGCAATTATCCTGATCCATGTGATATTTCCATGCACAGATAGTTAGCGAAACTTAGGTACTATATTAGGTGGCCTATTTCCATGTCTATAACAATCCCCTTTGTTACATAAGGGCGCTGAAGCACAGATAAAGAATGCGAATGCTTGGTTATACATCGCTTAGACAGTGGCAAGAGGAAGGTTGATAATTCTTAGATTCCACCAGTTTTTAAATATTTCTATTTGGAATATTTTCTAACATACATAAAAGTAGAGAGAGCACCATAATAAACTCCCATACACCCACCACTCAGAGCTAAGAATTTATCAAGATTTTGGTCACACTTGGTTTATCCCTGTTGAGGGTTTATCCCTGTTGAGGTTTTCTTGTTTTGTTTTGTTTTTTTGAAATGGGATGTTGGTTTTATTTTAGCTAAAGAATTTTAAAGAAAATTGCAGATGTGATATCATTTCAACACTAAATATTTCAATATTCATTACTAATAATAGAGACATCATCTTACACAACCACAATACCATTATCAACCTAAAACATTTAACACCATGCAGGCTGCATAGTAAGGATTTTCATCTTTCTTTCAACCAGTCCTCTCTTGAGGATCATTTGGGTTATTTCCAGTCTTTTGCTTTTATAAGTTATTATCAGACCTTTCATAACTAAATAATTCCTAAAAGAATATAGAAGTTTAATTTTGATTTGGGCCTTCCCCTTCCAATCTACACTTGTTTTACACATCCAAGTCCCTGTACATGCAGCCTGCTCTGGATTTTGGCAGGAGGAGTAGAGAAGATATGTTTGTTGACAGTTTCTTGAAATGTGCTAACGTGTTTTGGTTTCGTAGGTGAGGACGACTGAAGTCAACGGCAGGCAGACAAATGAGGCACACTCCGTGTAATTTACAATAGAAAGTAAATCCAGCCCCTGGTCACCCTACAAGAAAATGTAATTTGGATTGCCTCCCATGGATTTTTAAAAGAACAAATTTTGGAATTTTCTCAATTTTCTTATAATCTAACATTTATTGACCTCCACTTCCATGAGTTCTTTTTAATCAAATGAAGCTTTTGAATATCTGAGTCAGTGTTAGGTCAAGTGGCAAATTTTTATATTCACCATTTGTTCAGTGAAATGGAACTTTTAAAAGACAGTCAATAAATCACTCTGTCACTTGAAAAGTGAGCTAGAAAAAAGATAATGGGAGTGGTAAGAAAAATTATAAAATGCCAAATATATTCACTGCGATTCATTCATAAAACACAAGGGAAGCAATTCCAATCTTCGAAGCATAATTCTGATATAACCTTTCTTTTCTTTCAGTCAAGGAGCTCAGAGAACCAACCTCAGCTCCCATGTCTCTAAATATAGAAAATCAGTTTAACTTAGGAATATGGGGCTGTAAATGTTAGTAGCATTTTTTTAAGCTGCTGCAGTCCCAGTTTTCACAGGTACAATACATTTCCAATATAAAGGATGAATAATGAGCAATAAAGTTATATGGTCAACTCTCATTTCCGAGGGGCAGAGTCTCCTGCTCCCCCGCCCGGCCGCCCCGCCGCCCCTCCCTCCAAGGTAATCCACCCATCAGAGCAGCAGTGGATCCGGAAAAGCACAGACCCCAGAGTCGGGCAGAGCAGCGTTGCTGTCCTTGCTTTGACACTGACTGCATGACTTTAGATAATTTATTTAACTTCTGAATCTGACTAGTGCCACTATTGAAATTGGGGTGATAATACCTCCCTTCCAAGGTTATGGAGAGAATTAAATTGAGTGATTCTCAAACTTGACTGCACATTAGCATCACCTGGGAAGGTTTTAAAACTCCAGATGCTCAAGCCTCACACTAGGCCAATGAAATCAGAATCTCTGGGAGAAGACCTAGGTATCAGCATTCTTTTTTAAGTTCCCCAGGTGATTCCAATGCGCAGCCAAGTTGGAGAACCTCACTATGCTGGTACATACAACATAGATATCTAGTACACTGCCTGTCCCTCAGCAGACTTCCAGTCAGTGGCGGCTATAGCTACTACGGGCTATCAAATTTCTAAATGCCTTCCTGTCTGCCTTTTCTTTCCATTCCCTTATTTAGGATGTCTCCAGACTGTTAGAGGACAATTTGATATTAGAGCGCCCTGGCCCTCACCTTCATCCTGTTTTCTCATTCCATATCCTCCTTTCCTTTCTTATCTCCCATCTACCCCCTTAATAATATAGCAATCTAATGCGCTCAAAATTAAAGACAGCAGGAGAGCGTGGAAAGTGGCTCTAAGTAGAATTTCATCCTGAGCGGCCTCGAAAAGTAAGACGTGCTGGAGCTCAAGGGATGCTCCTGATCTCTCTTCACAATCAGCTTTCTCACGACTTCCTGTACTAGGATAACAATGGGGTGAAAATTTATGATTCACCATTTCCAGCCCTATTCAGTGGCACAATATGGCTGTTTTGATTACTTCTTTGTACAATTACACGTTTTTATTCCAATTCCTCTTTGTTCAGTTTAGTAAAAACTGTCCTAGTTTATTTCAGACCTCCGTTATCATGGATGCCACAGCACATGGCCAAAAGAACACTGCAAGCATCTGATTTGAAGAGCATCCATCCTCAGGGTTGCCAGCCTATGATTTGTTTGCTGTTGACTGAAAGGAAAATATAAGTTAATTAAGATGAGATGATAAGTGATGAGTCTGTCCTTAGTCAGGGAATTATTGCTTCAAGAAAACAAGTGGTGGTGGTGCTACATGCATGAGCCACCTCATTTTTATACTGACATGCATCATAAGTGTGTGTCAACAATTCTCAGTAGATTTCTCACACAACGATGAATAATTTTCCGCAAGACTTGTTAGATCAAGGATAAGATTGAAAATTGACAGATGAAAAATTGAACTTCCCAAGTAAGCCAAGTATTTGAACCGAACAATGTGAAATTTCAAACTCTGCCTCTTTAAAGTCTCCAAATTCTTCTATCAGTTTATAGCTCAGATCAATAAAACTAATCGACAAAAATGTTTCATTATTGTGGAGCCATTTCTGAGGTCATGAAAATAAGGTTCTAAAGAAGCGTGTACGACAACATTTAGTTTTCTTCATTCTGTGTTTGGCGTTAATGACTTCAAACAGTAGTATACATTCATGTCAACAATTTCTGGACTCCTATTCACTTCTCGACTCTCTGCAATAAGTGGATATAATAAGAAATTGAATTTCAATTCAATGTCTAAAGTACCTTTGTTTTGATTGCCTCCTCTTGACTCCATTGGTGAGGGATGGATTCTCACCCTAGGGTTACAGCCAAACACACAGCACCCAGCCCTGGACAGATGTGACCGACAGCAGTTTATTAGTCACTTATACTCACAGCCCAGGAGCAAAGGACACCATGCCATGCAGGGCCACATGGGGGTCGGACTCTGGAACTGAGCGAACAACCAGAGGCTGTGGGAGGCAGGTTGTATAGCACCGAAAAGGTGGGTGACCCCTGGTTCCTGGGGGAGGATGTGATTGGCTTGTTTGAATAATTCTGTGAGCTGGCAGTGAACCAAAGCCTGCTCCTCAGGATAAACAGGCACTGTGCCTGTTTCCCATGGTAAGCAAAGTTGTTTGGTTAGGAGACCCTGTCCTCAGAAGCAGAGCAGGAGAACTTGCTGTTCAGCCACCCAGATCCTTCCGGGTTTTCCCCAAATGTCGAGGCACATACAATATTGGGCTTTAATTCAAGGCCTTACCCCACAATCTTATACATTGAGGGTTGTCTAGTCACTGGATGGGATAATGGAAAACTGGATAACCAGGGGTTGGGCATGCTAGACAGACACTTCCTTGTTTAACTGTGTATTTTTTCCATTAAGTCGAGAAGTTCAT
Source organism: Equus asinus (assembly GCF_041296235.1). Taxonomy (NCBI): domain Eukaryota; kingdom Metazoa; phylum Chordata; class Mammalia; order Perissodactyla; family Equidae; genus Equus; species Equus asinus. Next base: position 75,081,480 of record NC_091800.1, read on the forward strand.
GTGGATAAGGGCTATGTCTCTCTTGTTCACTGTAGCTCTAGCTCCACACAGAGCATGGTACATTAATTAATTAGTTAGTTAATTAGTATCTTCATCAGCTCTCTCAGATCCTCTATGCTTGAACATTCTTTAGGGTCAGCCCAATGGTCCAGCGGTTAAAGTTCAGTGCACTCTGCTTCTGCAGCCCCGGTTTGGTTCCCAGGCATGGATCCAAGCCACTCGTCTGTTAGTGGCCATGCTGTGGCAGCAGCTCACATAAAAAATAAAATTAAAACAAAAGAGGAAGATTGGCAACAGATGTTAGCTCAGGGGAAATCTTCCTCAGGAAAAAAAATTTTTTTTAATCTATGATTCTAGGGTGTTTGCTCAGCTTCACGTTAACCAAAAAAAACCATGATATTAACTTCACCACCTTGTCATTTTCAATTTTGTGTATATCCTTATCCTGTCTTACTTCCTAGAGCTCTCAGGAAAACAAATACTGAGTTTCAGTCTCTTAATATTGTTCTATACATACTTACTGAGAGAATGTGGGCTCCAAAAGTATAACGTTGGCAGAAATCAAGAACAAAAGGAGCCAAGCTCCAGCCAGTGAAAAAGGGAGAGTGACGTCATGGCCAGCATGCGCCACCATGGATCCTCTCCTTCAGCATTCACCGTAAATGTCAGGAGCAGTATACTCAATTGTGCTGCTCTCTGCAACATGTATAATTCTGGAAAATGAGTCAGCCTTTTGCCTCCCCCTTACTCCCTCTTTATAATTCAAAGCCAAAGCCCACTCTCAAATAGTGTTTCTTAAATGTTGACTCAAGAACAAAATATACTGAGAGACAATTGCTTTAAATCAATTTAGCAATATCTGCCCAAAGAAGAAATAAAATAATGAACACCAATATCCAGATGGCTTTTATGGTTAATAAATTGGATTAAATCTCATATAAGATCCATAAGCTTTCTTTTTATATATTGCGGCTTTTAATTATTTTGGTTGATTATAATTTCAATTAATAAAGTAGACATGGCATAGCAGCCACTTGAAAGTGATTGCAGAGAGAAGAAACTATCTGTAATTAACTGTTTCAACTGAGATTAGAAAATATTTCATTCTCAGGGCCGGCCCTGCGGCCGAGTGGTTCAGTTCGTGTGCTCTACTTCGGTGGACCAGGGTTTCACCAGTTCGGATCCTGGACGCAGACATGGCATCACTCATCAGGCCATGCTGAGGCGGTATCCCACATAGCACAGCCAGAAGGACCTACAACTAGACTATGCAACTATGTACTAGGGGCTTTGGGGAGAAGAAGAAGAAGAAAAACAAAGAAGATTGGCAACAGATGTTAGCTCAGGTGCCAATCTTCAAAAAAAAAAAAAAAGAAAATACTTCATTTATCACAATTTTCTCCCTAATAATCCTTAGCAGAAAGAAGTCTGTGCACTTAAATCTCTATTTTATTAGCTATTTGGGCTTGGAGGTCAGTTAATCTCTCCAACCATCAATTTCCTCATCTGTGTAAAACGGGGACAGTAATACTTGTCTTGCCAAGTCATCTTGCAAAATAAATGAGATAGTACTCATGGAAACACTTTAAAGTCCCAAATGTTATGTACAAATGTAAGGTACTATCAGACCAAAGTTCTTCAATATTTTCATCCCATGCTTTTTCCCTGGGTCTCCAGTTCTTTTTCTGTCAATAAGTGGAATAAAAACTAAAAGCTTACTAATATTACTGAAGCTGATCTCATTAATTTCACCATGCATACATGAACAGCCCAAATTTAATCTCAAACTCCAAACCTAGACTCCAAATGCAACTCAGCTGTGGAGTAATGCTTGGGAGCATGGCCTCCAGACCAACTGCCTGGATTAGATTCTTCTTCTGCCACCACCTTGCTGTGTAGCCTAGAACACATCATTTAATCTCTCTGAGCCTATTTCCTCTTCCATGAAACTGGCATGGTGATGGCATCTCCCTCACAGGGTTCTGGTGGGCTCTCACATGTTACGTACCCAGACAGGGCCAGCACAGAGTGAGCCTTCAGTAGATCTGGTTGCTATTCATAGTATAACCTCCAGCCACTCCAGCTCCCAACAGCCTTCTCCTCTGCTGGTGCCCTGCCACCCAGCAGCCTCCTTGTCTCTGTGGGGATTTGAGGGCTGGAACCTCTTATTCGGCCATCTTGCCGTTGTCATTCCTTCATTCCTCAATTTCTAATAGCTTTGCACTTCCTTCTCTTCTTTCTTTTTCTTTTTCTTTTTTTGTCTCCTCTAATTAAGATCATTTAGTCCCATGTATTTTTCAACTTAACAGTGCTTTGCAAAGGTATTCAAATACTTTGGGCTCACAAAAATATTGCTAGTCAAGATTAAATATTACTTAGAGCTGATATCAAATGAAGGTAGCCAAACATAAAAAAAAATTATTTGAACTTCTCCAGGGTAATCTCTTAATATTAGGAATCAATATCTAGCCAAACAGCATCTATTACTCAATGCTTAGCTAAATTTGGAAGACATAATTTTTAATACTCTTAGTTTCCTAATGGTTTGACATAGAGCTCTCTGCGTGTAACCAACATGCTCAGTAGTAGTACACCAATAATGACACTAAAACCAGGGCCAGCTACATAATTGACCAGGTCCAATGTGTTAACCTAAAAATAAAGAGCCAAATGAGAGGCAAAGAAGCATTTATTTGGGATCAAAGAATTGCAATTCAGTGTACACAGAGTCAGGTAGCAAGCCAAATAGTGTCCTGCTAGGAAGTAAGAGACCAAGGCTTTTAAAGTCAGAAGAGGAAGGTTTGCATTACAGAGAATGTTAATTGGGGCTGGCAGCAGACAGCTAATCTTGGTTAAACATAATTGCTTGCTAAGGCTATGGCTAGAGGGAGGCAAAAGTCCATCACTGTGACCAGTTGGAGGTTTCTTGCAGCATTGTCAGATACTTGTGTCTTGACTCAGTTCAAAAGTTCATGTTCTGCCCAATGAGAATGTGTATAAGATCCATTTCCCTAATGGCCTCCTGGCTTCCTTTTAAAGTCCTTAGACATAAGCAACCCCTTTTTGTCTCACATTTCACAAGTGCACATTGAAAACACAGAGTCCCAGCTGGACCAGTAGTCAATCTCCCCTTCCCACCAGGCCCTCTGCCCCAACCCACAGCCGACCACTTACCCTCCCGGATTGCACCCTCCTCCCAGGATGCACTCAGTGCCTGTATTGGGGGTGGGCAGTACCTGGAAGGGGATGGGCCAGAGCACCCAGTGCTGCTGGGCCCACCCTGAGACGTCCGGGGCATGTGCCTAACATCACTCATCCGGGTGCCCACATCTAGGCCCCCATCCAGATGGAAGGCGATGGCAGAATGGGGCTTCCTTCTAACCATGCGACCCAGCCAGTTGTTACCTAGACTGAGTGGCAGTGATGCAGGGAAGGGGAGGCCTGGGCACCAAGTAGCCAAGAACCTATCCCAGGAAGGGGGAAGGAGGCAAAGGGAGGCAGAACCACCAGTGAGCCAGGCTCAAGCCCTTGGCACATGCTCCTTTGTCCCATCAGACTTTACTTATGGAACACAAATTCAAAGATAAAATTATTAAGAGTCTCAAGACAGAAAGGACAAAGCATTACACACCAAGCACAGTGCGGGGTGCAGTGCAACTGCGCTGGTCACTTACCTGTGAAGCCAGCGCTAAGACATCTTCCTGTGTTCGGTGAGCTGAGGCTGTGTAGTTAGATGTCAGTTGAGAAGGAAAATAGACATATTATCAATCAAGGTTAAGGTTCCATCTCTTTATTCTTATCAGTCATCACCTAGTGTTTACTCAACATCTGCTGGGCATTGTATTAGAATCAACTAAAATTGCTGCATTTTAGAAAGATGGGATTTGGTACACATGTAATTGCATGATATAACCGTTCCTAAATAATATTAGATTATTAATGATGAGAAAGAAAGAGGGTGAGACGGAGGAGGGAAAGAGACAGAAAGAGGAGGGGAAGTAAGAGGAAGAGAAGGGAAAAGGGAGGGCGGAAGGAGGAGAGAGAGGAGGAGCAAAGTTGAATGATAACAAAGCAAAGTTTGTGCTTTTAGTAAATCCCAACAATTTCTACTGATTTCTTCTTGCTGATAAAAAAATCAGAAAATACGTCAGTTAGGCATGATTGGACAGAATTCAGATGGAATAATGTTAAACGTTTATGTCATTAGTCGCGTGTAACTAGCTTAACCTGCTATGAAATTTCCTATTTACAATTTGGTAAATGCTGACAGCATTTTACTAGCTTTTAAGAGTACCGGGAGCTACTACGTTTGTTTTCTAGGTATCTATTTATGCGATTTTACTTTCATAATGTGTCTAGGTTTTAAAAAAATATTTACAATGGTGTTTGCTGCGAATGTTTTCATTTAGTGGTTGAACTATAAGGACTGATTTTGTTTACATCTAAGTTTCAAAAGTTGTAAAATGACATTTATATTAATTACCCAAAAAACAAAGATTTTATTTAATTCTATTATTACTTTTCTTCTCCACGCAAGACAGAAAATCTGAGTTAAAGAAGCTAGAAAAATAGATTTTTTAATGATGTCCAGTCTATACGTTACCTTTAATGATCTTAAATATTACAGAGTACCAGTCCAGTAGTCTGCATTGCCTTTCCAGTTTTTATTTTAATTTATGACATGTAAATAAATTTTTCAAAGATTTTTTTCCTTATCCAAGGAAAAACTGTGACTGTTCGGGTGTGCGAAATGAGCTGCGACTATCCATTGAGTGTCTACCATGAGCGATATTTATTCTGAATAGCATGCAATAATTTGATACTCACAGGAGCCACTTGATATAAATGCTATTCATCTCCACAATTTCTTGTTTACCAGATGAAGAAACTAATGTTCAGGTAGATGCAGCAATTTGACCAAGGACAAAACAATCCTTAAGTGGATTCACCCATTTCTGAGTGACTCCGAAACTGTTGCTGTATCCTGTCTGAGATGCTGCCTTCCTTCTCATCGCGCTAACTTTGTATTTTATCTTAGGAGACAGTTGTCTCAAAGTTTCAATTTGAAAAGAGATGAGGTAGCAGTTTAGTAAGCTTAAATGGTTTCCAAAACAAGCTTCCTAACATCTCTAATTGCACGCGCATAAGGTTTGACGTTCGTTCCTTCATTGAGCTCACATTTAGGAACTGTAATAACCAGTCCTCTCAACTCCCAAACAGTATTTTAAGGTTTGAAGCACTCTGCTTGAGTTTTACTGAGTCACAGTTGGGGTAGAGTAGAGGAGGTGTTGCTCTAGGCCCAGCATAGCCATGTTATGGCCTAGAGCCCTTAAGAGGGTAAGAATGCCTGGAAAATGAGAGTGTCCTGCCTTATGACAAAGGACTGGGAACGACGGGCCTGTGTAGGGGCTGCCACTTCCACTGCTATCCACGACACAGAACATTTGGACCGCTTTTTCCTTGTTATATAAGTACCCGGAAATGATCTTCCAATCTATTAGTGCATAGGAGTGGATTAAAGACAACCAAAGTAGGTGGTCCCTGACTCCTTTACCTACTTAGGAGCTGTCTAGAACAGTCTCAGTTCTTCTATGTATGAAATGAGTAATTTGGGCTATGATACCTCTAAGTTTCGCTGGTTGAGGTATGCAGTTCCCAGCGATACACTAGGAAGTCTAATTTCGAACAACTAAATGTCTGAGCCTTTCAATACTTTGAAATAGAGAAATTTTACTTCCTTATGACCATTTTTAAGTGTCAGAATTGGTCAGACTATTGTTTATTCTACTAAGAAACTACCTTGAAAAAAATGCTTTTCAAAAAAATCACTTACATAGTTTATGTACTGACAAAATTTATTTTGAGGAAAAAAAATTGCGAGTCTTAGGTTCTTGGCAATGTTAATGACAGAACTGGATAAGCTGCATATACACTGTGACAAATTTTTCAGAGACCTATCATTAATTCAGTGAAGTAACAAGGAATCTACCAGGAAATTGTGGATTCAAAGATATGAAATGTATGGATGCAAACCCGGTCTATTTTAGATTAACTATTGAGCAATAAAACTCCAAGTTCTGACTATAAAATGTCAGCACACATCATGAATACACAGAGGTACCATAAGTGCCAGAAGAAAAAGGAGGAATATGGACAACAATATCTTTCATTGTGTAAGTGTTCATTACAACAGACTTTGGGGAAAGACACTTGTTTTATTAACAGGAAAAACTTATTTTTCTTTATTAAGATAATTCCTGTTAGTATTATCTAGTAGGTCTCAAGCCATTTAAATACTATTTCTCAATACATAAACTGTATTTAATATAGTAATTCATTGTCTTTTGTTTTGTTTTGTTTTTCGGTGACTAAGATTGGCCCTCAGCTAACATCTGTTGACAATCTTCCTCTTTTGCTTGAGGAAGATTGTTGCTGAGCTAACAGCTGTGCCAATCTTCCTTTATTTTCTATGTGGGATGCCACCACAGCATGGTTTGATGAGTGGTGTGTAGGCCAGCGCCCAGGATCTGAACCCATGAACCCCAGGCTGCCAAAGTGGAGCGCATGAACTTAACCACTATGCCACCCAGCCAGGCCAGCCTCTATTCATTATCTTTTTTTTAATCATAGATGCTCTGAGGGAGATGATGAAAGTTCTCGATCCAATTTTCAGAAAAGTACATATTCACACAAAATTGTGCAGGTGATTCATGGATTTCAGGTCAACAATCCTGTATCTAGGAGTATCTAGGAGCTACTCAAGTCTTTAAATCTTCTACAACAGCTTGGATTTGAGACTAGTTTATAGAAGAAATCATATTCCTATGTGATCATTTATTATAAAATTAAACTTTCAGGAAATAAAAACTATTTAAACTTTATTACCTAACTAATAGGATTTCACTGATCTCTGATGGATAATGTAATAATATAATTTAAAAATTAACGAAAAGGATAACATTTTAGTAATGAGCAAATTCAGAATATATTAGGATTTGAGGAACCATTTTCATTGAGCATAATATATCAATTAACTATGAAGCGAGAGAATATAAAAACTAATGAAAGGTTCCATTTGCTTATTTTAGCAACAATGATTTCAGGATGCTAAGTAGTTTTCAATCCTACGCTTGACTGTGACATTTGAACCTGTCTAATCATAGGGGCAAGGAACCATTTTTTCATTTCACTCTGTCAAAGAATCCTCTTATCTTCTGTGAAAACATGAATTGTCTAGGCTCAAAAGCTCTCGTCAAAACTCTACCGTAATTTTAGTGCCATTTGCTGCTGCAGAGAAGCGAGAATTCCTTCCGAGAAAGAAAAGCTTTGAGAAAGGTGCATCACCAAACTGGCATATTTGTGGGTAGAAATACAGGTTCTTAAAGGAGCTGGTTCATCTGATTCATCTTTCCATCATTCCTCCATGACAACTCCACGGTGAGTCATTCAGCAAGGGGGTTGATTGGAGAAACACAAACACATTCACACAGACACGCACACACAAATCATAAGGTTCCAGAACTTCAGCCTTGCACATAATGCACACTATGTATAATGGTCTACAGAAGCCAATGCTCTTACTGCAAAGAGCAGCTGCTTTATGTTTTTGCAAGGAAATGAAATTCTTTTCTTGTTGCTTTTTTTTCCCTGTAGGTTAGTAGCAAACACTTGCCACCTGGACTCTTTCTGATTTTCAGCTTCTCTTTGAAAGCTAAAACAAGCCTGTAGACCATTGGATGAAAAGTATGCTTCTAAGGCCCAGATTAGAAGTAAAAGTGAAGTTTGTTCATCTTTGACTGGTATTACTGAAGCAAAACTTTAACCAGGTTACAGCTTTGTGACTCCACACTGTGGAGTCAGTCAAAATCAGTGAGGATGGCCAATCGAATCACCTAATCCTGTATGCATATTTCCTTCATTTAAATTCCCCCAATAGTTATACATATAGCACTATAAAGGTGCCCTATAACATTTGTGTGATTTTATTAACCATATTATATAAGACCTTCATGGTTGTAAATTATACACATCCTTCTTTCATACCTCATACATGCTAGATCCTCAGGAATGGGTCAATGCTTCTTCTGAAATGGAAGTCAAATATGTGATTTGCTTTTAAATGTGTTTACAAACAGCCTACGGATCATGGACTTTTTAATTTCTCAAGTAGGTTATGCAGAATTAAAAATATACAATTCTTTTATGAAGAGTAAATGAAAGTACATGTGAAACTCAGCATGGTGCATGCAGGTACATAGCAAGCCCTCAATCGCTGTTATTTTTGTTGTTATAGTCTCCTTATCAAGCTCAGCTATTTGTAAATTATAGAAGCTATAAATATTTGAGTGGATAAATGAGGGAATGGTTGAAAAGAGAGTCATCTCAGCCTTGCAAATGGATTTTTTGAAAATAATTGCTAAAATGGTGGTAAAGTTTACTTGAGAGTTTTCTATATATTTTAATATTACAACAAAGATAGAATTTATGGACTATACACTCCACTCTAGCAAGGTTGAAAGGTTCATACTATTTCTGATAGCTACACATCTTCTATTAATACAGTAGAAGCTCTATTGTCTATAATCACTGATTAGTATTGATAGAAGGCTCGGTAGGAAACGCGAGCAATGAAAACTTCACTGAGGTCAGGGGTTCTCAAGGGATCCCAGAAGCTCATTCACTGAAGGTAGAGTGGGCCTTAGATCCCAGCTTATCTCCCTCAATGGACAAGAACCTGATTTTTAACACAAAAATACGTAATATGCCTATGTCTACATTCATTTAAATGAAAGAATAAGGAAATATGGAACATATTAAGTATATATTAAGCACATAATAAGGAAATTTGAGTATAGGAATATGGGAATATACTCACCCTGGGTTGACGTACGCCATGACTAGAGATCAAGCAGTTGATTGGAGGACATTCAAAGTTAATCACCATTACAAATAAATATTGTTAGTTTTATACATCATTTGAGAAGGGCAAACCTTTTCCCTCACTAAGATTTTAAAACAATAGTGAGTGGGCCTTGCAGTCTAGGGTAAAATATGTTTGCATTTCACTGCTGTGTGAAATTATAGGTTGCATTCCTTTATTCCCTGATACGTTTATTCACCCAATATTTACTGAGTGCCTCCTTGCTGATGGGAGGGTAGCTTCTAACTGGCCCCTTACGTGTGTGGTTCTTGTGTGCTGCGGTTATTGAATTGGTTAGACCATGTCATATTGTAATGTGGACAGAAAGATGACCTGCACATAAAAGACAGAATTTCACAGGAAATAGGAAGTCATTCATTTTCTCACTAACATGAGACAGGGATCTTTCTGACCCCAGAAATCAGAAGTGAGCAGGAGGTTTTAGTTGGGCAGAGTTCAGTATAAAATACTGTGCCCAGAGGACTGGAAGGATCCCATGGCCTGAACATGCTAAACAGCAGTGCAGAAGGAGAATCTACTTTCCTTGGGTAAATTTGGTGGTCCTGGTTCTACATAAGAAGGATTCAAAATAAATGTCAGGGTCCTGTATTGTTTATATATCTATCTCCTTTGAAAGCTCAACTTACCATTAGCAATCATTATCAGTTAGCAAGTTATGAGATGAGACTGTGTCTCTTGTACAATTTGGCAAGTTATATTTAGAATGCTAGAAGAACTCAGAGGAGAGGGTAATAAGTATTAAGTTGAGTTAGGTCAGGAAGTCTTTACTGAGCTGGGATTTGAAGACTAAGTGGGAAAAAGGAATGACATCCTAAGAAGCAGGAACAGCATAAGCAAAGGTACAGGGGCATGAAAATAATTGTTTTAGTTGGGGACTGGAAGTGAGCAGTCTGATGTGGCTAGAAAACAGGGAAAAGAGGTAACAGATTAGCTAAACAATTGTTAATGACTTTAAGGATGAAAAAACACCTTACTTAAAACAAAAGTGTGTAATCAGACATTGATAAATAAAACTGTCAATGGTTCTGCCCTGTGTTCAATGTGAAATGACAGAGAAATGTTATAGAAGGTAGAAATATTTGGGACCTAGTTCAATCTTTGTCATTAATTAGATAGAGGACCTTGAATAAGCACCCCAACCATCCAACCATTTTGTACCTCAGCGCCCTCAACTATAACAAAAACAAAGAAAGGTAAATAATCTTCAAGACCTTTTCAATGTTATAAACTCAGTGATTTTAAGAGATGTGGGTATGAAAAATGTACCTTAATATATAGCAGACATTTACTCAACAAATTTGTGTTATGTCATAATCTACACAGTGCACTGGGCACACAAGGATGAAACCCACCCAGAGGATTTTTAGGGCAGTGAAAATCTGTATGATACTATAATGTTGGCTACACGGCATTATACATTTTTCCAAACCCATAGAAGGTACAAAACGAACAGTCAACCCTAATGTACACAGTGGACTCTGGGGGATAATGACGTGTCAATATGATTCATCACTGTTCTTTGAGAGGAAGATGGTAGAAAACTCGTATTGCGCCATTGCTGACATCACTCTGTCCAGAGTCCTGCAGGGCCCATTCTCAGCGTCCCTCTACAGCAACCAATATTTGAGCATCCTCACTTTTGGAGTGAGCCTAGGAAACTGCATTTTAAGCAAATATCCCCATTCACTCTGAAGTAAACAGTCCATGAGCCACATTGTAAAAAATATTTCCAATACAAAGACTTCAGCTCAGACCTGTCTCTTCATTTTCATGTTTTTGTTTTTGTGATAGGACAGTAATTCCCGAATTGAAGACAAACACTGAATAACAAAACTATTCTTTATCCAAAATTCATTAGGACATCCTGTCTTTGTTTAAGCCAAGTGTACATCCTCTGTCATGAACTATGATTGCTAAAGTAGAGTGGCCTCAATTAACTGAGAACAAGCCAAAGCCATTATCAACAGTAAATTGCTGAAATTGTTAATATCATTGAGAATAGGAAAGAGAAATAAATGGACCTTCTCAGGCAAGGAATTAACAAGGGAGATGGTTTCCCTTGTCAGGCAAATAAAAGCTATTTCTTATGTCAAAAGAGGCTTGGTGAAGAACCGTTGAAGCCAAAGCTCACCAGTGACAACTAGAAATTAGCAGCACTAACCACTATCTTCTGTCCTCCAGTTAGTGATAGGGTATAGAGTGGGTCTTAAAAATGTCGTCTCCAGACCAACAACATCAGAGCATCAGCATCACCTGGGACCCTGTTAGAAAAATGTAACTTCTTGGACCCCTCCCAGACCTATTGAGTGAGAAGCTTTGGGGATTGAGCTCAGCAATCTGCATTTTAATAACCTTTAAGAAGAACCTCCTGGTAAAGACAATAAGTGTTGGCAAGGATGCGGAGAATCGTAACTTTTGTACACTGACAGTGGAATGTGAAATAGTGCGCACTATGGAAAACAGTATGGAGGTCCTTCAAAAAATTAAAAGTACAACTACTATATGAGCCAATAATCCCACTTCTGGGTATTTATCCAAAAAAAATTGAAATCGGGGTTTCAAAAAGATATCTATCGGCACTCCCATGTTCATTGTAGTATTATTCGTAAGAGCCAAGATGTGGAAACAACCTAAATGCCCATGGACAGATGAATGGATAAAGAAAATGTGGAACAGATTACTATTTAGTCTTTAAAGATAAAGATATTAAGCAATACGCAATAACATGGATGAAACTTGAGGACATTATGCTAAGTGAAATAAGCCAGTCACAGAAGGACAAACACTGCATGATTCCACTTACACGAAGTATCTAAAGCAGTCAAAGTCATAGCAGCACAGAGTAGAAAGGTGGTTTCCAGGAGCTGGAGGATGGGGAAATGGAAAAGTACTAATCAACAGGCACAAAGTTTCAGTCCAACAAAATGCATAAGCTTTAGAGGTCTGCAGTACGACACGATACCCACCTATAGTCAACAATGTATTATATTGTACACTCAAAATTTTGTTGAGAGTAGATCTCATGTTGTATTCTTACTAAAATAAAATAAAAATCTCCTGGTGACCCTGATGCAGGCTAAAGTGTGAGAACCTCTGGTGTAGAGAGAATCGGAGCCAGCTATTTCTGTATCAGGCAATGATTGAAGGTAAGAAAAGCTAAACGGGAGTAGTTACGGGAAAGGAGGTAAGAAGCACAAGGCAAAAGTCTCCAACACAAATGAGATTTACATTAAGGAATCTGGTTATTTTCGGAGAGCTGAATCAGATGCTCTAACCTTTTATAGCATCCTACTCCCACCTCTGGCCTATGTGTTCTTCCCGCTGGAAAAATCCTTTGGTTCAATTTAATTAGCATTATGGTTTAAAAAGTGTGTTCATACATTATCCCATGTGATCCTCATAGTAATCCATGCAATAGGCAGGGATTATTCCCATTTTACAAACGAGACAACTGAAACGGGTAGATTGAGAGATTTACATGAAATTACGCAACTATTAATTAGCAGAGCCAGAACCTGAATGCTAGACCTTTGCTCAGTCCCTAAAACACGCTGCTTTTCTGTTGACTAATTTTAGCTACTTTCAGGAAATTCCTCCTAAATGGTTTAGTGCAGAATTTCTCAACGTCCACACTATTGGCACTTTGGGCTGGTAGTACTTTGTGATGGGGGCCGCATTGTAAGACATTGCAGCACCTCGGCCTCTACCCACTAGATGGCAAGGGCACCCTTCCCCCAAGTTGTGACAACCAAAAATGTCTCCAGACATTGCCAGGGGTCTCCAGGAGATGGGGCCAAAATCACCCCTGTTGAGAACAACTGATTTAGTTTAACTAAACCTCCATCAAAATCATCCGGAGAGGGGCTGGCCCCGTGGCCGAGTGGTTAAGTTCGCGCGCTCCGCTGCAGGCGGCCCAGTGTTTCGTCGGTTCGAATCCTGGGCGCGGACATGGCACTGCTCGTCAGACCACGCTGAGGCAGCGTCCCACATGCCACAACTAGAGGAACCCACAACGAAGAATACACAACTATGTACCGGGGGGCTTTGGGGAGAAAAAGGAAAAAATAAAATCTTAAAAAAAAAAAAAAAAATCATCCGGAGAGCTTCTTAAACGTCAGATGGCTGGGCCCCACCCCAGAGTTTCTGATTCCATAGGACTGGCATGCCACCTGAGTATCTGCATCTCTAACAAGTTCCCAGGTGATGCTGATGCTGCAGGTTCGGGGACCACACTTTGAGACCCACACGGCTAAACCATTTGTAAAGTCATAAAGTATATCCCTAAAAAGTATGTCTGCTATTTAAAATATTTCATTACCAAAAAAAGTGAATAATCAAAACGAGCAAAGATTGCCTTGATCCACAGCATGGCGGTTCTGTATACAACCTCATCCCACGTACCCAGGCTGAAGTTGAAGCTCAAATGAGGTTTCCATTATCCATAACGTGACCCTCGAATATTATTTAAAAGAAAATCACTCTTACGCTGCTAAGTGGAAAATCCCTCATGATGCTTACTTCCTACATCTCTTTATGAAATTTTAAAATTTATTAGACCTTCCAATCTCTCTTGTAGAACAGGAAAGATGACATTTTAGTTCTTTTTTTGCATACCACAGGACTAGAGTTAACAGGCCAGATCAAGAGTTAAAATGAATTACATTCTCCCTCCCAGAAATACGGAAAAGGTCATATTTTATAATGAATTTCAAAGGCTCTCTCTCTGAGAGAGAGAGAGAAATCTTGAAGTCCTGGGTGTAGAACTTTTTGATAGATGTTGATATTCAGAAGCTAAAACAAATTCATTTCTGGAGATAAAAGATTCTATTTTGTTACTTCCTGGATTTTAAGAAACTATTAATACATTTCATTCAAGATGTACAAATTCTACCTTCTTAGTTTCTTTTTAAAATAAATTTTTACCTTATTTTAAAGAGTTTTTGTTTTATAACAGATCCAATTTTAGAATTTTAAAGTAAGGTTTTTTTGTGGGTTTTTTTGAGGAAGATTAGCCCTGAGCTAACTACTACCAGTCCTCCTCTTTTTGCTGAGGAAGCCTGGCCCTGAGCTAACATCCATGACCATCTTCCTCTGCTTTCTATATGGGACACCTACCACAGCATGGCTTGCCAAGCGGTGCCATGTCTGCACCTGGGATCCAAACCGGCGAACCTCAGGGCCTCCGAGAAGCGGAATGTGCGCACTTAACCGCTGGGCCACCGGGCCGGCCCCAAAAGTAACTAAGATTTTTTTAAAGCAAGATTATTTTTCTTTAAAAGAATAAGTTGGCTTTTATTCCAAGATTTTAAAGTTTATAATGCTAAGGAAATTGTCCAGAGTAAATCCTTTTAAAGCAGTCAAGATCGGGCAAGGGGAAGTATCCGTATGATTGCGTCCCACGGCTGGTCTACACAGGCAGGCCCGGGCTCTGTCCAGCGTGTCAGCTTTCAGGGAGTGCGGACAAACAAAAGGTTTAAAAATAAAGCATTTCTCTGTCTTTGATGCTTAAAGTGTGTTCCTGAACCAGCAGCATCAGCATCACCCAGGAGCCTGTTAGAAATGCAGAGTCTCAGCCCCGCCCAGACCTGCTTGAATCAGAATCTGCATTTTAACAAGATGCCCAGGGGATTCACATGCCCCACCCCCCACCCAGGGGATTAAAGTCTGAGAAGCGCTGCCGGGATGGAGCTGGAAATTCTGCAAAATAGAGTTATCAACTAGAAAAAAAACTTGGAGAACAGGAAAGACCAGAATCAATGCTTTCTATAAATTAAAGAAAACCAGACCTATTGCAGAAGCTCACAAATGTTCAGCTTTAAGTTACATGAGAACCATTTCACTGAAAATATATCATATATATAAAACTTTTCTGAATTTTTAGAAACCAAATAATTGATAGGAGGGTTCTGTAAATAAAAGAATGTTCCTTTTTCTTTTCATATGTACTCTTTTTTAAGAAAAATATAAAGGCTATAGGTAAGATTCAAAGTAGACAATATCATAGTTAAGATAATTCTAAAGATCTAATCTTATTTCAAACAAAATTTGCTTTAGAATTCAAATCTAAATTATTTCCTGGCTCAATTTTGTCTGAACTAAACAACTAATTGACTACACTCATTCAGGTAGGCAAACTGGCAATCTAATTTTCATTTCCTTGCTGAAATATTTTTTCACAAGTTTTTTTTCCTTCCTCTACACTTTATTTTTAAAATGATATTCAGTAGGTCAGTCACGTAGATTTCAAAACATTTTGAAGTTACTATGAGGATAATTGATGAAGAAATAGTTCCTTTATTTCTTCTACCTTAATAGAGGGGAAAAAAGTGATGTTTGTGTAATGAGACTAGAAATTATTCTGGGGCTGGCCCCGTGGCCAAATGGTTAAGTTCACGTACTCCACTTCTGCAGCCCAGGGTTTCGCCGGTTCGGATCCTGGGTGCGGACATGGCACCGCTCATCAGGCCATGTTGAGGTGGCATCCCACATGCCACAAATAGAAGGACCCACAACTAAAAGTATACAACTATCTACTGGGGGAGATTTGGGGAGAAAAAGCAAAAAAAACAGAGATTGGCAAGTTGTTAGCTCAGGTGCCAATCTTTAAAAAAAAGAAATTATTTTACTTTGATGGTGCTAATGGAAATACAACAAATACATTTCTGTTGCATATCTTCCTTTTTGGATCTAATTTAACCTTTTAAAAAGTAAGCATTCACATTTTAACAACCAATAATTATCTAATTACAGTCTGTGTATTTTTAAATGATTGAAAGGGTAATGGCCCAGGACAAATGTCTTACAATTAATTGAATGTTTTATATGAAAAAATAGCAAAATGACTCAAGGTTAAAGTAAGGAAAATTTGCAAGATTTTTTCTTTTAAATAAACTCACTATGTATTTCATTTAACTAGGATATAAACGTAAAATAGATAATTCAATCAAGTGTTTTACAGTTTATTTATTTGATAGAGCTGTCTTTTCCATTCTGGGTAATAAACAAATTGATCTCAAGAATAAAACAAAATTTCAGGCAAAATTTATTTTCAACACATTTCACAATTTCTCTTCTCCTTCAGAGTGTCCATCCCCAGATACTTAGTGATGCCAAGTGGCTACAGCAACCCTACCATCAGCTAGCTGACTCACCTGGGAGATCTGATATGCTGAGATTCCCCAGAGTGCAGGCTTCCCAACATAAGTGCATTTCCATGGCAGTCTTCCATGATCCACACTAAAGGAACTGCTTCAAGCCCCAGGTCCCCTGGCTCTTCCCTTGAGTAGTCCTGGGGCCACTGTCAATGCAGACCTGAGCTTCAGACCACTTTGGAGAACCAAAGAGCTTCCCGAACCCCTGCTGTTATGAGGCTCCCAATAACAGCATGACCAGTCTCACAACCATTATTTCCACACAAATAGTTCAACTGCTTCTTTTTCTCCTGATATGCTGTTGTAGAGGTCTCCCCTTACCCCCTCATCAATTGACCAATTGGTTTCATTATGACTATTGTTTTGTCATAGAAAGTGATCTAATCCCCTGAAACTTATCATTCAGGAAAGGGAAACTAGAGACAATCATCAGAGTAACTCAAACAAATGATTCGGTTGTATCTGTCTGATAGGAAAGAAACCAGTCTTGGTGATTATTTGGTAACAAAATAAATAAGTAAAAAATCAGGACATTGCAATACCCAAAGTGGATTTTATCATAAATTAGCCATTTGTGCCATCCATTCAACCTAAATTAAACAAATAATGCTTACTCTACATCTCCCCACAGCAGCTTGAATAGACTCAGACTCCATTGTCTGAATATTTGAGGGAAAATCATTTCAGTCTTAAACCATCTATACAATTCCCTTGCTTGTCTACTTCCCACTGGGACTGTAGAGCACCTGGGAGAGGCACTGCATCCCATCAGTCTCCTTTCCAACACTGGAATACAACCAGAAGGAGCCAGCCACATCGTTAGCCCCTACTAAAGTGAAATACACATATTTCAGAGACAATCATGGAAATTTTTAAATGGAAAACTCAGTTGAAAAAAGTACATCACACCGTCTTTATTTAGTTTCATCAATACAAATATTGAACGTCATGTGTCACAAACTGTGCTCATGATTGTGGACACAAAAATGAGTGAGGGATAGCCTTTGCCTTCAAATATTTCAGGCTCTAGTAGGAAAGCACCAATCATTGTAGATGTTGACTACAACTATACACAAAATGCCCAGTTGGCTTTAAGAGTAGAGTTGGAGGTCCCTAAAGTACTCTGGGCAGGGGGTGGTGAGGTAGGTTTGAGTAGAGAGGTGGGGAAAGATCTAGAAGATTGGTGGCATGCTATAGAAACTGTATAATTAGCCTTCAGGCTTCCACAGAAGTGATTATAAAGGGGTGTCATTTGTGTATTGACATGGCTAATTCATATTTTAAGGCGGCAAAGTACACGGAAAGTGATTTAAAGACAGCCTTGAACCTGAGGGGTGTTTAAACATATTAATTTTACCCTTTTAATATTTAAAGCCCAAGTCAGCCTTGTTATGTGTCAAGCTTCTGTGTTTATGAGCCTCCCAAGTCTGTTTACGTTAAATGCCTCACTTTTGAAAAAGCTGAGATTCTACTCCGTGTAAGTCTCTCACCCTCTAAGGACCTCCCTCCCTTTACACATTGTTTCTCTACATTTCTCTGCTCCCTGAGGTTAATAATAATAAGTCAATGTGGAACCTTCACAAAACACTTTAAATTGCCCTAGAAATGAAAATCTCAATTATTGTGATTAAATAATCCTTGTACAGAAAAATGGAGAATAATTTGTGACTGCTAACAAATTTAAGCAAAACAATATCCCAAAACTTGGTTTTCTTTTACATCTCTTCAATTCCCATTAATATTTCCTGGCATTTTAACCTTATTTTTCTGAGTAAAATGTAGCCACCTCCTTTGTCTCCTTTTATAATAAATAGAGCAACAAGGACCATAACAGCCTTAGGAAATAGTCCAAAGGGAGCAAGCCTTGGGAGAGAGGCAAATAAGACCAAAAGCAACAGGAGGAACAATTCCGGAAAAATTCACAAAGTAGAAAACTAAAACTTACCAAGTATAGGAGAGCTTTATGAGAGAATAAGTACTATTTTATCAACATGAGAATATAGAGTCCTATTGGCATCTAATGGAACTATAGTGATATATACATACACACACAAACACATTACATACATACACTATAATATATATACACATAGATAACTATATATGTACGTAGATAGATAACTAAATATAAATACATAGATAGCTATATATATACACACAATGTACATTATATACATATGCTATACATAATATAACGTATATCTATCTCTATATATTTATATAGATATAAATCTATATATATAGTATATCATATACTATATAGTGTATTATATATCATATAATATATAGTATAATGTAGTATATATAATATACACACCATTCATATACATTATATACACACACATGTGCTATTTATAATATATACACACACTATACATAATGTATGTGTGTATATGTATATATAACATATAAGGATATCGCTATCAAGTCACTTACAGTTGCACAGCGAAAATTTTACAGATTTTTTAATTGACAGTGGGGTTCTTTTATGCAATGGCCATCAAAGCTTTGTGACTACAGTAATAAGATATTGCTTCAATAAGCTCTTGGGTATTTTTAAATCACCTTCTCGCATGAAACTTTCTACAGTCTATCTCAATCCAAAGAATTTATTTAAACTTTTAGAAAATATGGTTGTCTTTTTCCATTAAAAAAAACTTGATTAAAAATTTGACCAGAAGTTGTGTACTTAGCTATTTGTAAATGTCTAAATAGAATATTTCCTTTTTGACATGTGGATGATATCCTGAGAAAAGCTTGAAGCAGTTTTAAGAGGCATTCAATGTGAAAAAGAAAATCAACTTCATAATGATCATTGTTGCCTAGCCAGCAGTCATTCCCACATTCTTCCTCCCTAATAGATAACCAAAGTAATTCCTGTGCATGCCCTCCGCCGGGGAGCCAGGGGCCACAGGGGCTGCTGATTCCACCCCTATCCCAGGATGATGTCATTCTCTTTGCTAGCAATTGGCTCAGGATTCTGAGCTTTGGGGAACTGGGGAGAAGTCTGCAGCAACCATCATGCCACCAGTCTGGTGATGAAGCCAACACCAAGGATTTCAGAGCCACTGACCCAAACCCTGAAAGCCACCTTGCCTCTGGATGTTCTGTTATGGTCAGATCACACATTTCTGTGTTGTTTGAGTCGGGATTTCTGTTACTTGAAGCTGAGAGAGTCCTAAAAGATACAGAAATTATTAGGGTTTCATTTAAATTATGTTCAAACTATTCTGTTTCATTAAATGTTTTTGTTTTCTAAATAAGGGATTTTGTAGGTTAAACTACTATCTTAAGCCATTAATAAAGAGATATTAGGGAGGTGCTATATACTAAATGTTTTTATTCCACCAAAATTCATATGTTGAGACCCAGTCCCAATGTGATGGTTTTAGGAGGTGGGGTCTTTGGGAAGTAATTAGGTCACGAGGGTGGAGCCCTCAAGAATGGGCTTATTGCCCTTATGAAAGAGACCCCAGAGAGCTCCCTTGCCACTTCTGCCATGTGAGGAGGACACAGCAAAAAGACATGCGTCTATAAACCAGGAAGTGGGCCCTCACCAGACACGAAATCTGCTGGCAACTTGATCTTAGATTTCCCAGCCTCCAAAACTACGAGAAAATAAATGTTTGTCGTTTATACCACCCAGTCTAGGGTATTTTGTCACAACAGTCTGAACGGATTGAGACAGGAGCATACAGCTTCCCCAAAATAATTTGTAACTTTTCTATTGATCCAGAAGTTTAAAATGTTCTATTTTCATAATTAATGCAAGGAGAAAAGAAGAAAGCCCAAAGTGACAGTTGGAAAACCTTCTACAGTTGCAGGTTATTCGAGTTCCTGAAAAGAGAGATCTAAATGGAATTTTAATGTCTTAAACCCTATTCTGAATGCATGGCAGGGAGAAGGCCACGCAGTGAACTCAGTGGTTGTTCCTCCACTGCTTGTATTTGAACATTTAGTGAAAACCGCCTCTACACTAGACAGGGTTACCTACTTTTACATGTGTTGCAATCTTAAGCCAATACCTGTCGGGTAAGAATAATTATGCCCATCTTGTAGATGAGGAAAGTGAAGCTTGGTGGGATCTAATAACCTGGATAAGTACACAGAGAGTAAGCAATATAGCCAGCGGCCTCGTGCTCAAGCCCTGCCCTTGATCACCAGACTGTCCCTCCTGAGGTGGATAATAATAAAAGATGTTTTTAATAGTTACTATTGTCCCATTGCTACTATTACAAATTCCCACAAATGTAGGCTTAAAATAGCACACATTGATTAGATTACATTCTGGAGGCCAGAAGTCTAAAGTCAGTTTCACTGGACTGAAATCAAGGTGTCAGCAGGGCTGATTCCTTCTGGAGATTTCCAGGGGAAATTGTCTTTTCCAGTTTCTAGAGGCTGCCTGAGTTCCTTGGCTCATGGACCCTTCCTCATCAGAGTGTATCATTCCCATCTCTGCTTCTGTGGTCACATCACTGTCTGTCTGACTCTGACTCTCCCTTCAACCATTTCATAAGAACCCTATGATTTCTACGTAGAAAAATAGACACAATCTCATACATTGTTGATGGGAATCCAAACGGCATGACCCCTATGGGGGGAAATTTGCAATATTTCTATAATTGCAAGGGTCCTTTCACTTTAAACCAGCAATCCCATGGCTGGTAATTTATATCCTGCACACTTACCAAACAACACATGTACAACAAGATTATTCATTACCGCATTGTTTATGATAATAAAAGATCAGAAGCAACTCAGGTGTTCCTTATTAGAGGGTTGCTTAAACCAAGAGTTCTCAACCAGGAGTAATCTATTTTTGGTTGTCACAATTGGGGAGGGGATGCTCCTGGCATCTAGAAAGTAAAAATCAGGGATGCTGCTAAGCATTCTACTTTGCAAAGGACAATCTCAACAACTAAAAATTATCCTGCCCAAAATTTCAATAGTGCCAAGGGTGAGAAATCCTGGGTTAAACATTCATACACATAAGGAATATTATGCAGCCATTTAAAAAATAGGATAAAAACATTCTCTATGTACAGGGAAAAAAAGATTTGTAGAGTACATTAAGCAGAAATAACAAGGTCAGAATGGTTTATTTACTAACTTTTCATAAGAAAAGAAAGAAGATAAGAAAAAATATATATGTGTGTATTTGCTTATGTCTACATAAAGAAACACTAAAAGGACACATGGAATTAATGACGATGATTACCAACTGGAGATTGATTAGACTTGGAGGAGGGATGGGGGAAGACAAAAGTAGGAGCTGCATTTCTCAACGTAAATCTCAAAATATTGTTTTAATTTGGAACCACATATCTCTATTACCTAATCAAAACAATACATAAAGACTTAGGACACAAAGATTAAAAAAAGACATGTGAGGTCCTTGACAATAAAGGAATTATATCTTATTTATCTTTGTGTCCTAATTATCTGGCATTATGCCTTCTCTAAAATGGACACAAATATCCATGAAAAGAGCTTAATTCAGTTCAAGCCAATGGCTTTCACACTATCAAGTACCCACTTAAATACATTCATAGTACTGGGCTAGTTAAAAAACAAATGAAAAGTATAACTTGTAGCCTTTGACCTCACGGAGGTTACAGTCAGATATGGAAACAAATACACAAAACACTTAAAAAACAATCCAATCCTTTAGATGACTTAATGGGGAAAAAGATGAATTTTTCACTGTAGATTTTCAGGAATGAAAGTGAGCTAAATTAAGCTGTGAGCCAATTTATCAACTGCTTCTTTCATTGAACATGCAAATTTGTCCTCTGTTAATTTACAAAAACATCTGACTTTGATTCATAGGTTTACTATTTTCATTAATGGAATGAAGCATAGAATTAATACAGTGACATCATAACAAACTGCAATAGAGAAGACAAAACAAATAAGCCGACGCTGATTCACATGAAATTTAACATCTCATCTGGGAAAAATGGCGTTAAGTACTGAGGGATTGCTGCCCCCAAGAGGTTAATCAAAAAACTCCAAAATATAGAAAGGATGACTCATTTAATTCCAAGAGTCAAGCAACTGAGAAGGGAAAACATGGAATGGAGCCTGGTTTTATAAGGGAGTGAGACCCAAGCCCACTAATTCTAGAAGGGAAAAGGGAGAGAACGCTGTCTGGGGCTTCTAAGAGCGGAGAAGCCTTTGTCGCAAAGAGAAGGGAGTGAATCCTTGCTCATTGTGTCCAATGAGCATCGGGAGGGCTTTTGTGGGGGAAACATATTAACTTGTCAGAGTTCACATTTTTATTGTTTCTATCTCATATTTATCCATAGATGCTAATTGTTAAAAACCATTAAACATACCTAAAGGGCTTTGTGTTTATTCCAATTACTTGGAAAAAACTGTGAGGTCTTGTTCTACTCATCAGAAGCCCGGAGGGGAGAACTCCCATCAGAACCAACTGCTGAATGCAGTGGAAATGAAAGCCTGCTGACCGGCCCGCTCTGCACCACAGAACTCTTCGTAAAGTGACAGGCAGAAGGAAGAGAGTCTGGGGCCCAGAGGAGTCCAGTCAGTGTCTTATCTAACAAAAGACCATAAAGGGACCCTCCCAAGCATGTTGCTCCCTAAACCCTTTGGATCTTTTTCATGACCTTAAGTCCCTGTCTCATCAGAAATTCTGCCAAGCCAAGGGGAACTCAGTTGCTTTCCGGTAATCTGGAATTTAAGTTCCCAAATTCTGCTGCCCAAACTAGGAGGGATATATTCAAAGTAAATCAAAGTGGAATTCATACGTGAACATTTATCTATGGCTGTATGTATTGTTGTACAGGTACACTGTAGGTGAAATAAACACATGGGAGGTATCGTTCCTCTGAAAAAAATTTAAAATTACTGACTTACAGAATTTTTTTAAGAAGCAAGATAGCCCAGCAGAAAGGCTTTAGACTTTGAAGTCAAAGAGACAATATTTCAGTTATTATTCTGCCCCATATTGGCTGTCAGTTCACTTCTCTGAACCTCAGTTTCCTCATCATAAAAATATGCATAATACTTACCTTGGAGCGTTGCTGAAGGGTTAAGAAATGACATATGTTAAGAACACATAAACACTATATGCTCAACAAATGGTAGCCATTATTATACAATCATGATCAACCTGTATTATAAAAATTATGATGTAGGATCAAAATTAATTGATATGTCAAAATATGTAGTACAGACACTGAAGGACTAAAGGCCATTAGGAAGGGGAGATCAATGTTGGCAGGAAAATTGAGCGGACTTTATGAATAAATGAGATGAAACCTGATCAAAACTATGTAGCTCATTTGAAAAAATGTCATTACCGCCTTGAAATATTTGCAGAGATCAAAGATTAAAACATATAATGTGCACTCAGACTTGGTTAAATATTAGACCGTCACGATAGACTTGTTAATCATATCAAGAAGATCACTTTACTCATGAGATTATACCTTCTAAATATGGCCATGATGATATAAGTCTACATAATTCTGAAGATAGTACTCTATTTTAAAACAGATGTATGATTATGGGTAAGACTCCATTCCTATTCAATTAAAGGCGATATAGTAGTTTCCTGGGGCTGCTGTAACAAATTACCACAAAATTAGTGGCTTAAAATAAAAGAAATGTATTTTATCTCAGCTCTGAGGGCCGGAAGTCTAAAATCAAGAGATCAGGAGGCAACACATCCTCCAAAGACTCTAGAGGAACATTGGTTCTTGCATCTTCTGGTTTCTAGTGGTTGCCAGCACTCCTTAGCTTTAGCTGCCTAACTTGCATGTCTTTCTCTGTCTTCACATGGCATGCCCCCTGTGTCTGTGTCGGATCTCCGTCTGTTTTCTCTTATAAAGACACCAACTATTTGATTTAGGGCCCACTCTAAATCCAGGATGACCTCATCCTGAGATCCTTTTTTGGTTTGTTTGTTTGTTTTTTGGGGAAGATTAGCCCTGAGCTAACTACTGTCAATCCTCCTCTTTTTGCTGAGGAAGCCTGGCCCTGAGCTAACATCCATGCCCATCTTCCTCTACTTTATACAT
Organism: Equus asinus; assembly: GCF_041296235.1. Lineage (NCBI taxonomy): Eukaryota > Metazoa > Chordata > Mammalia > Perissodactyla > Equidae > Equus > Equus asinus. Next base: position 75,105,617 of record NC_091800.1, read on the forward strand.
GGGACGCCTACCACAGCATGGCTTTTGCCAAGCGGTGCCATGTCCACACCTGGGATCCAAACCAGCGAACCCCAGACTGCTGAGAAGCGGAACATGCGAACTTAACCACTCCGCCACCAGGCCGGCCCCATGAGATCCTTAACTAAGTTGCATCTACAAAGGTCATTTTCTAAGTAAGGTCAAATTCAAGTTCACAGATGCCAGGGGTTAGTACTTGGACCTATCTTTTAGGGGGACACTGTTCAATCCTCTACAGGCCATTTCTAGTGAACACGGCATATTGCTTTTATTTACATACATCCTCGTAAAACATTGAGTAGTTTATTTTTCAGAAGTCTCTAAACAATAGCAAACTATTATCTGTGTAGGATTCAGAAACACCTAGTATCAACTAGACCTTCTAATGTTCAGTGAAAAAAGCACGTGTAAACACAGGTAGGGAGGAGGAGGGCGCAACAGAGGCAGCGAGCGCTGGAGATAACCTTCATCAACACGACCAAATGTAGGTGGAATTTGTGCTTAGAGATCACATCCCTGCCAACTTGGGAGCTTTGTTACGTATGACTGACCCTAGTGGTTTACCTATGGCTCTTTCTGCCTGCCCTGACACCGCCCCCCATAATCTCACAGCGTGGGCTCTGGTCACGCTGAATCCTTTGCCTTTCCCAAACTATAGCAATGCTCTCTTAGTTCATGCTCCTCCAGACAAACTATGTGCCATCCAAGCTCAGGACTGTATGCTAACTTACAACATCCACCAGCCTAGCCCAGTGCCAAGGAAACCACATCTACTCCTACAAGGTGTCTTCTTTCACTCAAAAGCTAGAGGGAGGGGCTGGTCAGACTGGCTGTGACAGGAGAGCTGAAATATCAGAGTTGCAAAAGCAGAGCAAAGCCAAGGAAGGGAGCAGGGATGGAATCAACGGCAAACAGATGGGTGCCTATGATGAAGAGATGAGGATGGGATCCAAGAAATCCAGGAGCGATGTGAACTGATTTTAAGGCAGATGAATAGGTGGTAAAGATGGAGCCAAGACAGTCAGAAGCAACAGCTGAGGACTCTCTAGGGAAACAGCCCAAAATGAGTTTAAGAAAAAATGCAGCATTTTTAAACGAATAGCTTAGAACTCACTGGTTCTTAACATTGTTGTTTGGTCCTAACTTCATCTTCATCTGATGGAAGGGACCAACAGAGAATACAGAGTTGATATGTTCTTGCTTTTACTTAGTTATTAAATTTTTTTCCTCACTGCATGAGGGACTTAGCAAGGATGGTATGTATAGTGGTGTATATGATGCAGATATCCACGCGAAACAGACCCCGTGTCTTCAGCTCAGTCTTCCTGAGCCTCACAGTGATATTCACAATATCTTACACGGTTATTGAGAAAAAAAGTAAAGCATACAATTTATGAAAATGTCTAACATAGTATTAGACTTATAGTGGGCTTCAATCAATGTTAATTTTTTTCTTCTTGGTTTACAGTAGAAGTTCAAATTATTAAATATGAATAAAAAGTTAAAAATCAGAACCAAAGAAATTTTAATTTGGAAAAGAATTTTAAGACCGGGGGAAAGCTGAATACAGATTTGGAAGCCATAAATGTTGTGGTGGACACAGCGATGTGCCACCACCATCTCATTTCAATGCGGAACCTGTAGCCCAGCTGCTGGCGGTGCTGTCACAGGCAGCCTCCAGGTGTCAGGCCCCTCCCGGAGCAGTTATCACCATAGGCAACAGGGCAAGTTCAGGGGGGGATGTACTGGAAATCAGAGAGAATAGCTATTATAAAAGAGTGACAACCAACAAGAGCTGTAGCCTTTGGCAGAGGGATAAAGCTAACTCACAGATAGGGTGAAGCTATGGAAATAGATACCCCTGCTTTCCTCTCCTCTCTTCATCCCATCCCTGCCAGGCCTCCCATTGGCCAAAAACTAAGAAGAAAGGGAGTGCAGTGACAATAAAAATCAGTTTCCTGGAGCACAGAGAAGGGCGAAGAAGAATGGAAAGTGGATCTGGAGGAGTAAATGGAAAATATCCAGTGCACGTTGATTTCTCAGTTTAAAAGCAATCTTTCTCTTCTGTACCCTTCCATCCCCCAACCCTGCAAAATGGCTGTAAGGGTAAAGAGCTAGTTTGAACAAGCAGCATGGGTTCCCCCTTTCTTCCAGCAGGAAGGGCTATTTCTAAGTTCATCTTCCCATAGTTCTACTGCCCTCATGACCCCATGTCCCCCAAAGTCACCAGGTTCTGAGCAACTTGTTTCCTCACATAACTCCTATGACAGCTGGCACCCAAATCCAGACTGCCTGGCTCCCAGGAGTGTTCCTCATTGACACAGTTGCTGTCACTTTCATTCTATAAGACAGAAAATCCCTAGCACGATGGTCTTTCCACTGAACCTCAACCCATATTGTGTGTCCAATGTACTCTGGTACATCTCTCTTGGGATAATGAGAGAAATAATAATGGGAGACTCATGACTTCTCTTCTTGATGACTCTGCCTTGTTTCCCTTTCTCTTATAAGGCCTGTGCCGTAGGAAGAGGCATAATTCATTCTGAGCCCTGTTGTATGACACTGACACTCAATGTGGAACACCATATGGCCTAAGAGTAAATAATAGAAAAATAGCCACCTTGTATTTTGTATAGCCACCTCACTGTAGATTTCAAAAAGAAAGTAGGTAGGTCCTCTCCTTAATCTCTGAACTTCACTGATGTGCATAAAGCAAGTACAAAGGGTAGTGACCATGGCTCCTTACAAAATAAAATTTTGTGACAGATGTGCAAAGGAAATTTAGAATATTCATTTCCATAATTCTCAACGATGTATTTTAAAATTGTAAAATACATTTGCATGTCATAATTGACATGAAAACAAATCCCATTCAATATAGCAAAGATCTTTTTAGCATCTCTTATTCACTGTGACTTTTGGTAAGAATAAGAGAAACAGAAAAATAGAGCTTAGAGTTCAGTTAAAATAAAATTGGGATCATACAGAAAGAACTAACAAAAGGAACTGACTTCCTGCCTAGATGCGTGACTCAACGGAATGATCCTCCTCCTGTAGTCAAAATCCATGATATGTCTTTCACACACATCTCTGTCTTTTTGGGAGCTGCTCTGCTCCATCAACCCAGCTGGAGTGGCAGCTCCATGTCCTCATTGACTCCACCCCTCTGATCGTAGCTGATTCATACAAGGATGAGTTTGTGAGCTAAGGTGGTCCAATGGGATTTCCTTGGGATTTTTGACTATCTGACCCAGAAGTCCAAATTAGCCATCCCTCTCAGACATTAAAATCCAAAAGATTTTGGGGCCGGCCTGGTGGCGCAGTGGTTAAGTTTGCACATTCCGATTCTCGGCGGCCCGGGGTTCACCCGTTCGGATCCCGGGTGCGGACATGGCACTGCTTGGTACGTCATGCTGTGGTAGGTGTCCCACGTATATAGCAGAGGAAGATGGTCATGGATGTTAGCTCAGGGCCAGTCTTCCTCAGCAAAACGAGGAGGATTGGCAGATGTTAGCTCAGGGCTAATCTTCCTCAAAAAAAAAAAAAAATCCAAAAGACTTTGACTTGATACTGGAGAGAACCAAAGACTAGTCTTTATCTAGTGGCTGAAACCATGAGACATAAAGCTCAAGTCAGTGGCCAAGTGTCCCATCAAGTGCAGGAAGTGTATGAAATAAGAGAGAATGAAGCCAACATACTGAGTAAAGCAGAGTCAAGAACTGGAAAAAAGGCCCCTGATGGCATTTGTGTCCCTGGTTCAGTCAGTCCTCAGACTCTGCTGCATCTCTTCTCTTCCAGAGTTTTGTATAGTCAACACTTCTTTAGACTCCCCTGGGGCCTGCAGTTCTCAACTAATCAACAGAAGGCCACCGCATCTTTAATCTAATAGATTTCCTCAGTAACTCAGAGTCTTGTTGTGCCCATTTCAGGGAACAGAGGCATTTCCTGGGAATCTTAACGTCCTTGTGACATCCCCAAGGTGGCTGGGGAAATAGGAATCGTTGAGGACACCACAAGTTGCAGAGGTTGTCTGTGCTCTAGTGCAGCGCCAGCAGACACGTTAACCTGTCTCTTCTGGTTTCTCCCCCACAGACTCCAGTCACTGCTTCCCCTCCCCTTGACATACTCTCCCTCCCCAACAGAGAACATTCTGCTTCTCATCTGGGGCTCTTCCTTTACAGCTACAAATGGTCCCCACATCTCCATTCTGATAAGTATGATGCTCATCCTGGTATGGAGGGAATGTAGCTTCCCAGTGAGGGACGATCATAACTGGCCCAAATCTAGCAGAAACACCGAAAGTCCATGAAATCACCTACCACATTATGCAATGTAAGTCACAGTTCTATGTCAATGAGTATTTTCTCAGAATAGCAAACAAACAAAAAAAGAGGATTGCCAGTGCTCTCTTGGAGAGACTTTCCACCACCAATGTATCTATTTTTCCAACAATACTATTTTAGCCACCATTTACAACCAGGATGTCACCAGTTACTAACTCATGTACCCTCTTATTGTCACCTAGAATGGCTCTCATCTAGCACTAAACTCCAGCATCATTATTACAGGTTAGGAGCAAATTCTCGTCTATCACCAAAGCATTAAAAGCGACCTATTAATGTTCCCTTATCATAACAGTGTTTCATATTCTAACTAAATAAGTGAATTAGTTAATTTATGAAGACCTGAAGAGCTTGAACCATTCTCCATTGCTTAGAAGTAAAATTTCAGCTTATTTTTAAAAACCAACTATGAAAATCCTCCTTCTGGGATCAATTTTGTTAGACGGCATATTTTTGGCTTAGGGTAGGAGGTGATTTTTCTGCTAAAATAATATATCCACGTGTCCTCATAATTTTTATCTCAGGAGTAAATTTTTTCGAATGTTTAGTTAAGAAACTCTCCTCTCTGATCACTTTACATTATAATTTTAAAAATTGCTATTTTTAGTTGGCAAAAAACATGTCCTCACCTTTGCATTCAGGTTCAATGCAATGTGTAAAGTCACGGGATCCTCCAGAAATAGATTATAAATGTGAAATATCTCACTAAAAAGAGAAGTAAGAAATGCCTAGTTTGAAGTGTACACTGTTCCAATAAACTGATTTAATGCCAAATTGAAGACATTTTTAGCATGTTTTTCCAACTGAGACCAAACAGATGCCTTCCCACTTGAGGGGGTCTCACAGGGAACTGTCTGAGCAGTTGCCACATATGTATGTTCAACAGAATTCAGCATGAACAATTGGGAAATTTCAGTCTGGTAGGACATTTATATTAGATTGTTTCCTTAGGTATCTTTATGCTTAGAAATACATGGCTGGCTTGTTTTCTCAGAATTTCCATTTCCCCAGACAGAATGGTGGGCAGCAAAGATGGCATCAATAACACAAGCCCTAGAAATCATTAGTCATAAATATTTTGGAAGTATCTATTGTGCTCAAGGCACTTTGCTCAGAAAATCTAAGAGTCTGTTATATCAAAGACTTCTTGCAACACACAGCAGCTCTTACTACAGTGCATGGCTTTGCCTAACAGCCAAGAAGAGCCTTTACTGTGTATGACATCTGCCATAGAAGGCATGCTCCAGGGCTTGGGAGCTTTCCTCGATCCTCAACTAAGGAGGTTATACTTCCTGGAGAACTGGGTGAAATGGTCCAACTTAGGAGAGAGAGAGGGCAATGCCTCAGCAATGAAGGGCTATAAAAAATGGAAGAGACATAGGAACTATGGAAGACAGTCTACAAAGGAGCATGTGCAAAAGTTACACATGCAAATTTCATTGCGTGGTGGTCCTTCTGTGGTTCAAGGACTATTCCATTCCAGCTGTTCCTGACACTGAGCGCCTCCCCTCTGCTCAGTGCGTGGACCACACTGCAGCCTTCTGATGACGGCCTCACATCCAGTGCAATCACCCCCAGGCAGCGTCATACTTGTTAAATTCTAGGATGAAAATAAAGTTGCTCTATTTCCTACTTTCATAACTTCTCTCCCACCTCTCACCCCCTCCAACCTATGTACCAGCTTCACAAGTGTCTGAGTGTCTTATTTTTTAAAGGAAAAAAAGTCCCTGCAAATAACACTTTTCCAGCCTACTTACTGTATCAGAAGAAAGTACCTCCTCCAATCTTCACCCCCATTGAGGCATGGAGCTAATTTCTCCAGAAATATTACACATTCCTTTTTCCTTGACAGTCATGCAAAAGAATCACTATACACATATGGTATTTTTTTTCAATCTAAAGATATTGAATAGTCTTTATAGTAGGGAACTGTTCCTGTCTACTGCATGGATGCCTCTATTCCACAAGATCCTGCCATTGGGGATCTTAAGATGGCGTATGGGAAGCCTTTTCTAAATTGAACCCCTTATTGGAATTACATTTGCAGGAGACTTTTAAATGCCAAATTTGTGGCATATTTGTTGATTGGCAGAATGAGTACAAATGTAAGTAGTAACTTTTGAGAACATTTTAAGTAGGTTAACATAGAAATTAAGTTAAGGCAAATCCCACGGCTGGCTGCAAAGTGGAATTAGAGTACAGGTGTAGATATCAAAATTGGTTATTTCTCTGATGCTGTCTTTGGCTGATAAGAGAGAAAGGATCCCGAAAGGAATCTGCTGGGAAAAGGATTGGGGAGAGAAGGGGGGCAAGACAAGATGACATTGCTACAGACAGGGCCAGAGACCAGGATGCAACAGCCAGAGGTGGAGATGGAAACCAACCAACAGAAGCCACGATAGCCTGGGAGTCCCGGGAGAACTCAGCAAAGAACCACAGGTGGGATGGTTCACTTCACTCGTGAAGAAATTGTGGATCACATAATTTGCACCATTTATTGGTAGGAAATAGTGAAGAAAATACTGGAAAAGGTAATATTTGAGGATAACAATGCAACGTGGGGAAACCAGATTTGCAATTACAGAAAAGGAATCCGATTTAATGGCATGGAGCAACAAACCAGAGTCACCTGGAAGCCCAGGGAATACTCAATAGTTCATTCTCAGGATAAAGTTTATAGAGAAATTTTATTTTAAGAAGAAACACAATTATATTAAATATAGCTCTTTGTTTCACAGTAAATTAGAGCTTAGCACAAAATCTCTCCTCCTGTATAAATGCTTTATTTAGCTGAACAAATCAAATTGTAGTTATCCTCAGTTTAAAAATACAGAGCTCACAGATTTTTCAAAAGGTTCAGGGAAATCATAGTGAGTTCAAAAGCCTAAACCTGTTAATACTTTCCCCTCACTCCTATTTTATCATGCTATGCTGTGCTGTAGATATTTCTAGAGAGTTTCAAAGAAAGTCTCCTTAAGTCTCTCTGTTATTCATTTTTAATAGCCACGTGAATTCAGGTCATCGAAATGGTTAAAGGAAGGCAAATAAGGAGCTGGGGTTTCTTTTCTTTTTACTTGACATATAACATTGTGTAAGTTTAAGGTACACACCGTTTGATGTGATACACTTATATCCTGCACAGTGATTACTACCCGTTAGCCAACACCTGCATCACGTCACATAATTACCATTCCTTTATTTGTAGTAAGAACATTTAAGATCTACTTTCTTAGCAACTTTCAAGTATATAATACAGTATTATTGACTATAATCAAGGAACTCACTTTTCTTAAGCTGGGAAGCTATAAGTTGAGAGTAATGAAGATTGATCAACCTTAGCAGGAGAAAACTCCTACATACTTTGAAATACTTTTTTGCAGGAGATAAATAATGCAGCTGACTGACGATCTCCCAAATATAGCAGGTGAAGCGGAGATGTCCATAGGCTCTTCCTTGTTTCGGACGGCTCAGATCCCAGTTCTTAGAGGGAAATTGATATTTACCAGTCATCAGATCTGGTCCATCAAATCTCCTTTTAGTTTTGGTGACTGACAGACATCCAGACAACATGAGCAGCTTTTACAAATGAATATCTAAATATGTGGGTGTGATGTAAGAGCTTTGCTTGCCCTCAGATTTAGAGAAGGAATAAAAAGGAAGCAATCAAATCAATTTCTTAGTATTCACATATCAATTCAAGACTAGATTTTAGTTTGTGTGCCTCAGATGAGATCAACAGGCACTTTGCTTTATTTTCTGTTGAGAAACTTGACAACTTCGGAAACTAAACAAAAGTGCCAGTTAACTCTCTTAGGTGCTCATTTTTATCTCGGAAAAGACCCCTGTATTATTTTCCATGATTAAAAATTAGTATATGTTTCTTGCTTAAAAGTATCACAATATGACAAAGGAGTTCACGCATCCAGACATTAATATAGTAAGCTATTAGTAGGTCTGGCTGTAGGAAGGTTTTGCTTTATGTACATTTTGAAAGGTTGAATAAATGAGAGTAAATAGTGCACCTATGGTCACTGAATTGGAGACATTTAGATGGGAAGTTCTCCACGTGAGAGCCTCAGTTCACCTTGTCTTCCTCCTTTGTGAGGTTTGTCTCAATCAGATTGCCACTTTTGTGTTAACCAGGAGGTGAGGATTTTCTTATCCTTATCCTGAGGCGGGATCCAAGAAGCAGTAGTGGAAAAGTCCCTGAACTTTATACATCGGAGGGAATTCGCGAGTTTTTCTGAACAGAGACACTAACTCCTGTCAACAAGCTTCTCTGAGAGAGAAAGCGAACGCTGGAGCTGGGGAACAGGACATATCCACCCTAATCAAAATTGCAGTAAGTAAATCTTTACTATCGAATCTGAACAGTTGTGCTGCATACAAGTTACCGTAACGCATTATTTTTACCAAAATAAAAGAGGGAGGAGCTTTTGTAAAAACCTGGGTATGCCGACAGCAGCTGTCTCAAATTTTCACTTCATACTTAAAAAAGGAAAAAGGTGAGGGGGCGAGGTTTAAGAACTATCTCTTTAGATGAACTCAAATGCTGCGTTCAAATGCTTATATGAAAGCTTAGCAGGTACCCTAGTGGCCCTGAGAGACCCATCTTGGGCGGTTCCTGACCTATTTACACTCCAGGGTTTGAGAGACAGAGAGAGAGAGATCAGTTCCGCTGAATCTTTCTAAAGGAGAATCGGTCAATCAGAAGCAAAGAAACATTCCAAGTTTAGATACACTATTGATTTGTTTATACGCTTGGCATAACTTCTTAGTTCTTTTTTCTTTGTGTTTCGTGCATTCTGTACGCTTTTTAATCCTCTAGCACATATCAGGCCAGCATCTTTAGGGGGTAGTCTGCTGAGATTGATTTCCCACGGTTCACTGAAGCATCCCCTGGAGCAAAATCACAGTTTACCAAGCAGGGGTGGGATGAATCTAACAAGCTAGCTTGTAAAGGCAAACTCCAACCAGAAGGTGGCACTATTGCAAAACCAGTGCTGAGTGAAAAACCTAAATGCAATGCTTTTGATATAGGTACATCTTCTAGGATTTACTCACACGCACACACAAATAGATAGTGAATCAAAGTTTATATGGTTAAAAGAATTGAGAAACTTTTCCTCTCGTTAAGGATAATTATAATGAAATTATAATTGCAAACTGAACACAGATTTGAAGTTTGCGACCACAACAGCATGCTTTCCTACGATATGTAATTTGCAGTTTACTTTCCACTGCAGCCAATTTTCTGCTGTAAATATTACAACCATTTAAGCAAAGCAGCAAATGCTTTTACATCCCTCACTATGTGCCAGAAATAGTTCCAAGCATCTTACACAAAATCAACTAATCTTTAGACTGGACCGCTGGTGAAACCACTCTTCTTCAGAGGCCTTGAGTGAGGACCCTCTCTGGCTGTTTTTACCCAGTGCTCCACTCTCTGCTGACCTGCATTCTAGCATCTGAAAATGAGCTTGGTCCATTAGGCTTGAAATGCTCTCAAAAACCTGGCCGCCAAGGTTATTTGGGGAAGTCACCTAATTAGAATCCACTTTCTTACATGTTCATTTCTTGCCAATTCACGACCATTTATTTCCCAGAAGTTCAGGTTTTCAGAATTCAAATCTGAAAATTTTTCATGCATTTTGACTAAGAACCTTAAAAATGTTCACGGACTTTGAGAAATTCCCCAAAAGTCCTGGGAATTTTTCTAAGGAAGTAATCACAGACGCAATCAAGATTTTGGTTTTGTAAGGTTTGCTATAGCATTGCTTATAAAAGCAAACCTTAGAAGCAATTTAAATGTTCAAAAATTGGGAATGGTTCCAAAAGTTTGGGTGTATTCATTGAACTACGTACAAATCATGTTTGTACATAAGTTTTAAACTCTGAAAATGTGAACACTATGATGTTAAATGGAAAGTTCATATATGAAATTCTAATATACTGAAGAAGTCTAATTTTGGTCATTGGCCTCTATTTCAGCACAGTGAAATAAGAATGCTTTTAACTATAATCAAAATCACAATGAGCTATCACTTCATGTCTGTTATGATGGCTATTATTAAAAAAAAAAGATAAGTGTTGGCAAGGATGTGGAGAAATTACAACCCTTGTAGAGTCTTGATGGGAATGTCAAATGGTGTAGCTGCTATGGGAACAGTATAGAGGTCACGCAAGAAATTAAAAATAGAACTATCATATGCTCCCTCAATCCCACTTCTAAATATATATCCACAAGAATTGAAATCAGGATCTCAGAGAGATATCTGCACTCTCATGTTCACTGCAGCATTATTCATAATAGCCAAGATACGGAAATAACCCAAATGTCCATCAACAGATGAGTGGAAAAAGAAAATGTAGCATATACATACAATGATATATTATTCAGCCTGAAAAAAGAAGGAAATTCTATCATTTTCATCAACATGGATGGACCTGGAAGATATTATGCTAAGGGAAATAAATCAGTCACAGAAGGACAGATATTGCCTAAGTCTTCTTATATGAGGCATCTAAAATAGTCAAAGGTATAGAAGTAGACAATAGAATGGTGGTTACTGGGGGATGGGGGGAGGAGGACATGAGGCGTTGTTGTTCAGTGGGTATAAAGTTACAGTTAGACAAGATGAGTAAGTTCCAGAGATCTACTGTACAACACAGTGCCTACAGTTAATAATAAAGTACTGTGTACTCATAAATTTGTTAAGAGGGTAGATCTCATGTTAAATGTTCTTACCACACACACACACAAAGGATACAAGGAAACTTTGGGAGGTGATGGATATGTTTATTTCCTGGATTGTAGTGATGGTAACATAAGTGTATACATATGTCCAAACTCACTAAATTATATACATTATGTGCAGTTTTTTGAATACCAATTATACCTCATAAGAATTTAAGGTATTAGATACTCAATATAACTCATACAAGTGGTGTAATACCAGCCAGAGAGGGAATACAAAGATCCGCTCTTTTTTTTATTGAGGTATAATTGACATATAACATTATATTAGTTTCAGGTGTGTAAATAATGATTTGATATTTGTATATACTGCAAAATGATCACCACAATATGTCTAGTTAACATCTGTCAACATACATATTTACAAAATTTTTTTCTTGTTATGAGAATTTTTAAGATCTACTCTCTCAGCAACTTCAAATATGTAATACAGTATTTTTTTTTAATTTTTTTAAGGTATACTTTTTGGTGAGCAAGACTGGCCCTGAGCTAATATCTGTTGTCAGTCTTCCCCTCTTTTTTTCTCTCCAAGGCCCCAGTACATAGTCGTATATCTTAGTCGTAAGTTTGTCTAGCTCTTCTATGTGGGATGCCACCACAGCATGTCTTGACAAGTGGTGTGTAGGTTTGCACTCAGGATCCGAACTGGCAAACGCTGGGTCTCCAAAGTGGAGCACACGACCCACTATGCCACCGGGCAGGCCCCTATAATACTGTGTTATTAACAATAGTCACCATGCTGTACACTACATTCCTGTGACTTGTTTATTTTGTAACTGGAAATTTGTACCACAAGGATCTACTCTTAATTATTTGGTTAGGGAATGCCAGTATTCCGTGAGTATTTTTTATTGTGAGAATATCATTTCTATTCCTAGTAAATTCTGTTGAAATTGAATTAAGCATATTCTATTGAGGAATAGAACAAGGATAAAATATATTTTACCAGTTTTTCACTTGGCCATCTATCCTCAAATAACCAATTTTTGGAGGAATTTGTATAGTTAATCCTTAGAGTTTGGTAGAGGTAATGGACATTCTAAAATTTTTATATGGTTCTTTAAATATCTCGTATCCATAATTTGTTTGGCAATCAAAATTTTTGGTGGGATATATATTCTCATTGAGCACAGTTACTTAACTTTTCTTCATGTGAGTTATCCTGCTATTAATTTCACTTACTGAGATTTTCTAAATGAGTTTTGTCCTAACCATATTGCTGATTGGTTAAATATTCCAGGTTATTTAAGTAGTATTCTACCATTCAGCAGAATCCAATTTTCCCTTTGGCTATTGTGACATTGTTCTTCACTTCTTTCTTTACATTATTAATCAGTTTTCAAATTTAAGTGTGGACATATTTAATTCTTTCCATTTATGTCAATTTTCTTCTTGGAATAAGAAACATTGTCTTCAAGGGTCATTTCACCTGCAACTCAAAATTTTGCTATTTGAATTAAGTTGAAATTCTTATGATAAGCTTTATGCCTCTTTACTTATTTCTTCCTATGCTGTTTCTTGACTAACCGTGCTATTCACTATGCTTATGTTACAAGAAATTCTATCTCCAGCATGATTTTCCATTCCAGTAAACCTTTTTAGTCTAATTCAGAGTAATGTGAATGTGAATGGGTAGATCTGACACTTATTAAGCACCTTCTACATACCAGATTCTGTCTCATACCACTCTCTTGACTAAAATATGACTACCATATTGTGAGGGAGGCAAGGCAATCACATCCTTACAAATGAAGAAATGAGACTCAGAAGATAAGGTAACTTAACCAAAGTTCCAGAGCCAGTAAGCAGCAGACAGAATTTACACTAGGGCTATCTGAATTTAAGTTTTTTCAGTAAAACGTGTTGTTTTTCTATACTATTCACTGTAATTTTTTTCTTTTTACTGGTTTGTGGGTAAACAATTACTGCTTTCTAGATGACCAAAATAAATTAAAATGAAATTAGAAATTGAGAAAAAGTGGAATGGATAGAATTTAATTCAAACTGAGAGTCTTATGGAGTAAATTCAGGAGTTTCTCAGCCAGAAATTCAGAGGAACGAACAGTGAGTCCAGGATCTCTGGAGGTTGTTCAGAGCAGCTTCAGTTTGTTCTTAGAGTTGCTTCACAAAGAAAGAATCTTCTAGTGGCTGAGACAAAAGAAAAGAAGACTACTCTGCCTGGCTGAACAGTGTATTAAATTCACAGCCCTGGATTCCTCATACTGTATGACACTAAACATAAAAGTGAAGTTTCCTGAGAATAGGGATCATCTTTCTCTGCCTGATGGAACACTTGGCACATGGTAGACACTCTGTCAATATTTGTTGAAAGGCCAGGGCTGGCCCTGTGGCCAAGTCGTTGAGTTTGTATGCTCTGCTTCAGCGTGGTTAAGTTTGGCTGCCCAGGGTTTCACTGGTTTGGATCCTGGGTGCAGACTTAGCACCACTCATCAAGCCACGCTGAGGCGGCGTCCCACATAGCAGAGCTAAAAGAACCTACAACTAGAATATACAACTAGGCACTGGGCACCTTTGGGGAGAAGAAGAAGGAAAAAAAAAATATTGGCAACAGATGTTAGCTCAGGTGCCAACCTTTAAAAAAAAAAAACCAAAATTGAAAGGTCTGACACTGTGAACAGCTCTAAATGAGATGTTTAGGATGTCCCATTATGGGTGATAATAGAGAAAACTAGGGGTCTAGATTTCAATTCCAACTTTGTTGCTAATAATAACTACCATTTGCTGAACAGTTACCATGTACTGAGTAAAGTGCTCTTGCCTTATGTGCAGCCTCTTACTCAGGGTAAAGCATTTTCTGTGGACAGCTGGACTATCCGGTTAGAGGAGAATAACATTGGCAGTGGTGACACATTCTCTTCTCTATGAACTCTAAGCATCAAATAAGTATGATATGACCCCTGTAGCTTTGAAACCATTGCCATTACAAAAGCCATCCCTTTGTCACCCAGCCTATGGTATTTTGGTGTTTTGTTAATAGCATCCTGAACAGACTAAGACAAAGTTCATTTTGACAACAACATAACCTAGCCCATCATGCTAGAGCAGTCTACTGTACAATCCACACAAAACATCCTGTTGGCTTGGACAAAAGAGTTAGCAGTGGAGGTAATGAGAAATAGTCAGCTTCTGGGTGTATTTTGAAGACAGAGTCAACATGTCTTGCTAATGAATTGGATGCACGATAAAAGAGTGAGGAGACAGGGAAGATTTCAAGAGTTTTGGTCTCAGCAACTAGAAGCATGAAGTTTCCAATAACTGAGAAGGGGATCACTGGAAGAAGAAGGTTTGGAGAAGATCAGCAATTATGCTTCAGAGCATGTGAAGTTTGATATTCCTATTAGATAACCAAGTCAATATCAGAATTGGATATCAAACAGACAGATGGAATTTAGGAGAGAAAGCCAGGTTGGCAATTCAAATTTTGGAATCTTCAGAAGGTAGACAACACTGAAAGTCAGGCAAGAAGTTCTCATCGTCAAAGGAGGTAAGTGTAGATAGAAGAGAGAAGTTCAAGGACTGGGTCCCAGGGCAAGTGCCAGTTCAGAGGTCCGGAGAAAGGGAGGAACCAGCAAAGAAGACTGAAGCCCTGAAACAGGAAAACAAGGAGAAAACCAAACAAAGTTCTTGCTTTGAAATGAAACAAAGAAAGTCTATCAGAGGAAGCAGCATTCAGCTAGCTCAAATATGGCTGATAATTGTCTAGTAAAAAGATGAGAATCAACTTTCCCATTTACCAGTGTGGAGGTCCTTGAATGAGCAGTTTCAAAGGTAGGTAAAAAACCCTACTCCAGGTGGATTCTTAAAAAAAATGGGAGGAATTGAGAGAGAGTGATGTCAGCATCAAGGCAGAGAGAGCTGTTCCCTTACTATCTCTCCCCTAAGATACAACAATAAAAGGACATTCATTAACCAGCAGAGGACATCACACAACACAATGGACATCTGAGAGACCCCACAGCCATGTATCTGAAGGTAGGGGTACTGGATCACACAGGAAGCAGTGGGAGAAGGGAAGCAGATCTCCCCCTCCCCAGGGGCAGCAATCTAGGGTGTGGGACCTCTTATAGCAGCCAGCATGCAGCTCTGAGAGGACACAAGGGAAAAGACAGCCCTCAGTGGGAATGCTTCTGCTCTCGGAGTTTCTTCCCAGCCCATGGGAATGCTCCACGCAGAGGCAGCTCAGTCAGTGTGGGGGCGCACCCACCAAGATGAGCAGCCCAGGTGGGCCACCATTAAATGCAGAGAGGGAGCGTAGGTGGGAAAGAAAGAGCTCCCTCTCCCCAATCTTGCCTGGCACATGAGCTCAGCTGGTCAGCCAGGACAGGGCATCCCTGCCAGAATGCCTGCACCTTTGTGCATGAAGCAGCAGCTGCCAGACTCTGAGAGCCTATCGGCACAACTCCCAATGGATAGGTACAATGCCAGGGGACATGGCAGGCTCAAAAAACACAGCTCCTGCCCTCCAAGTGGTGGCAGGTGGAACCTGCAACCAGATACTACCACTATGCTCTGGCAAAGGTCCATCCTGTCAAACAGCATGAAGAAATACATTAACACTCCAGACCAGGAGGAACATGACAGGTGCCCAGAAATCAACCCTGAAGTTACAGAAATTTACAATTGAAATGACAGAGCATTCAAAATAGCTATAATAAAGAAATTCAATGAGTTACAAGCAAACTCAGAAAGACAGTTCAATGAACTCAGGAATGAAATTAATGAGAAGAGGGAATTCTTCACAAAAGAGATTGAAACTATAAAACAAACATCCAAACAGAAATGCTGGAGATGAAGAAAACAATGAATGAGATAAAAAAAAACTATCTAGAAGCCTTAAAAAACAGAGCTGACATTATGGCAGGCAGAATTAGTAATTTAGAAGATAGAAATATAGAAATGCTTCAGGTAGAGGAAGAAAGAGAACTAAGACTAAAAAGAAATGAAGAAATTCTCTGAGAAATATCCAACTCAATTAGGAAATGAAACATGAGGATTATAGGTATTTCAGAGGGAGAAGAGAGAGAGAAAGGAGCAGAGAGCTTGGTCGAAGAAATAATAGTTGCAAACTTCCCAGAACTTCTCCCCCACAAACCTGGGGAAGAAGCTGGAATTATAGGTAAATGAAGCTAATAGAACTCCTAATTACATCAGTGTAAAAAGACCTTCTCCAAGGCATATATTAATAAAACTGGCAAAAATCAATGACAAAGAAAAAATATTAAGGGCAGCAAGGGAGAAGAAATTAACCTACAAGGGAACCCCTGTGAGGCTTTCAGCATATTCCTCACCAGAAACCTTATAAGCTAGGAGAGAGTGGAATGATAGATTCAAAATTCTGAAAGACAAAAACCCTCATCCAAGAATACTCTATCCAGTGAAACTATCCTTCAGATACAATGGAGAAATAAAAAACTTTCCCAGATAAACAAAAGCTGAGGAGTATATCACCACAAGACATCCCCTTGGGAGATGATCAAGAAGGTCCTCATACCCGAAATAAAAAAAAGAAAAGGTTTAAAAAGCCTTGAGAAAGGATACAGATAAGCAGACAAAATCAGAAAATTGCAGCTCTCTATCAGAACAGGTTAGCAAAAAATTATAACATTAAAGATAAAGGGAAGGAAAGCATCAAAAATAACTATAATCACTTCATTTTAATCACAAACTCACAACACAAAACAGAATAACTTGTAACAACAATAACTTAGGCAGGGAAGAGGAAAGGGATGGAACGTGCTTAGGCTAAGGACAGAAGAAGCTATCAGAAAATGGACTATCTCATCTACAAGATCTTTTATATAAACCTCGTGGTAACCATTAAACAAAAAATCAGAACAGAGACACAAATGATAAATAAAGAGAAAACTGAGGGACTGGCCCCATGGCCAAGTGGTTAAGTTCACTTGCTCTGCTTTGACAGCCCAGGGTTTCACCAGTTCAGATCCTTGGCATGGACCTAGCATTGCTCATCAAGCCATGCTGAAGCAGTGTCCCACACAGCAGAACCAGAAGGACCTACAACTAGAATATACAACCATGTCCTGTGGGGCTTTGGGGAGAAGAAGAGAAAGAAAATTGGCAACAATGTTAGCTCAGTTACCAATCTTTAAAAAAAAAAGTCAAGTAACTTTAAGAAAAAAAAAAAGAGAGAGAAAACCATCAAAGAAAATCACCGAACTGTACTGGCAGTCAGAAATACACATGATAAGAAACAAGGGAAATACAGAACAACCAGAAAACAAGAGGTAAAATGGCATTATTAAGCCCTCATATGTTAACAATCACTCTAACTGTAAATGGATTGAATTCTCAAATCAAAAGATACAGTGTGGCTGGATGGTTTAAAAACAAGACCCAACAATATGCTGCCTCCAGGAAACATATCTCAGCTCTAAAACAAACATGACCTCAGAGTGAAGGGATGGAAGATGATACTCCAAGTAAATGGCAAACAAAAGAAAGCAAGTGTTGCCATACTTATATCAGACAAAGTAGACTTCAACATAAAAAAGACTATGAGAGACAAAGAGGTGCAGTATATAATGATAAAAGGGACATTCCACCAAGCAGACATAACACTTATAAATATATATGCACCCAACACAGGAGCACCAAAGTGCATAAAGCAACTATTAACAGACCTAAAAGGAGAAATTAACAGCAACACGAAAATAATAGGGGCCCTCAACACCCCACTTACACCAAAGGACAGATCATCCAGACGGAAAGTCAACTAGGAAATAGTGAAATTAAATGAAAAACTAGGCCAGATGGACTTACTGGATATATATAGAACACTCTATCCAAAAACAGCAGAATACCAATTCTTCTCAAGTGCCCATGGAACATTCTCGAAGATAGACCATATTATGGGAAACAAGGTAAGCCTCAGTAAATTTAAGAAGATTGAATAATATCAAGCATGGTTTCTGACCATAATGCTATGAAACTAAAAATCAACTACAAGAGAAAAGCTCGGAAAGTGACAAATACATGGAGACTAAACAACATACTCCTGAAAAACAAATGAATCAATGAAGAAATTAAAGGAGAAATCAGAAAATATCTGGAGACAAATGAAAATGAAAATACACCATACCAACTCATATGGGATGTAGCAAAATCATCATAAGAGGGAAATTCATAGCAATATAGGCCCACCTCAACAAATAAGAAAAATCTCAAATAAGTAATCTTAAACTAAACCTAACAGAATTAGGAAAAGAACAAACAAAGCCCAAAGCCAGCAGAAGGAGGGAAATAATAAAAATTAGAGCAGAAATAAATCAAATAGAAACTAAAAAAACAGAAAGGATCAATGAAACTAAGAGCTGATTCTTTGAGAATATAAACAAAATTGACAAACCCTTAGCCAAACTCAGTAAGAAAAAAGAGAGAAGGCGCTAATAAATAAAATTAGAAATGAGCAAGGAGGACTTACAATAGATATCACAGAAATACAAAAGATTATAATAGAATACTATGAAGAACTAAATGCCAACAAATTGGACAATCTAGAATAAATGGATAAAATTCTTAGACTCAAACACGTTCACAAAACTGAATCAAGAAGAAATAGAGAATCCAGAAGAGAATCTGAATAGACAAATCACAATTAAAGAGATGGAAATAGTAATCAAAAACCTCCCAAAAATTAAAGTCTAGTATCAGACAGCTTCTCTGAAGAATTCTACCAAACACTCAAAGAAGATTTAATACCTATCCTTCTCAAACTATTGCAAAAAATTGAAGAAGATGGAAAATTTCCTAACTCAATCTATGAGGTCAACATCACGGTAATCCCAAAACCAGACAAAGTTAACACAAAGAAAGGAAATTACAGGCCAATGTTGCTGATGAACATAGATGCAAAAATCCTCAAAAAAATATTGGCAAACCAAATACAGCAATACATTAAAAGGATCATACACCATGATCAAGTGGGATTTATACAAGGGACTCAGGGATGGTTCAACATCCACAAATCAATCAATGTGATACACCACATTAACAAAATGAGGAATAACAATCGTGCTTATCTCAGTAGATGCAGAGAAAGCATTTGACAAGATTCAACATCCATTTATGACCAAAAAACTCTCAATAAAATGGGCGAAGAAGGAAAGTACCTCAATATAATCAAGGCCATATATGACAAACTCACAGGCAACATCATACTCAATGGTGAAAAACTGAAAGCCACGCCTCTGAGAACAGGAACAAGACAACAGTCGCCACTCTTACTCTACGTAGTACTGGAGGTTTTGGCCAGAGTAATTAGGCAAGAAAAATAAATAAAAGCTATCCAGATTGGCAAGGAAGAAGTGAAACACTCGCTGTTTGTAGATGACATGAGTCTATATATGGAAAACCCTAAAGAATCCATGAGAAAACTGTTAGAAATAATGAACAAGTACAGCAAAGTTGCAAGGTATAAAATCAACTTGCAAAAATCAGTTGCATTTCTATACTCTAATAATGAACTAACAGAAAGAGAACTCAAGAAGACAATCTTGTTTACAATTGCAACAAAAAGAATAAAATATCTTGGAATAAAGAGGTGAAAGACCTATGCACTGAAAACTATAAGACATTATTGAAAGAAATCAATGATGATACAAAGAAATGGAAAGATATTCCATGCACGTTGATTGGAAGAATAAACATAGTGAAAATGCCCATATTATCCAAAGCAATCTACAGATTCAATGCAATCCCAATCAGAATCCCAACGACATTCTTCATGGAAATAGGACAAAGAACCTAAAATTTGCATGGAGCAACAAAAGATCCCGAATAGCTAAAGCAATCTTGAGAAAAAAGAACAAAGCTGGAGGCATCACAATTCCAGACTTCAAAATATGCTACAAAGCTCTAATAATCAAAACGGCATAGTACTGGTACAAAAACAGACACACAGATCAATGGAACCGAATTGAAAGCCCAGAAATAAAACCACACATCTATAGACAGCTAATCTGCGACAAAGGAGCTAAGAACATACAGTGGAGAAAGGAAAGTCTCTTCAATAAACAGTGTTTGGAAAACTGGACAGCCAAGAGCAAAAGAATGAAAGTACACCATCATCTTTTGCCATACACAAAAATTAACTCAGAATGGATTAAAGGCTTGAAGGTAAGGCATGAAACCATAAAACTCCTAGAAGAAAATATAGGCAGAACACTCTTTGATGTCAGTCTTAGAAACATCTTTTCAAATACCATGTCTACTCAGGCAAGGGGAACAAAAGAAAAAATAAACAAATGGGACTACATCAGACTAAAAAGCTTCTGCAAGGCAAAAGAAACTTGGAACAAAATGAAAAGTCAACCCACCAACTGGGAGAAAATATTTGCAAATCATATATCCAACAAGGGGTTAATCTCCAAAATACATAAAGAATTCATGCAACTCAACAACAAAAAAACAAACAAGTTGATCAAAAGATGGGCAGAGGATATGAACAGACATTTTTCCAAAGAAGATATACAAATGGCCAACGGGCACATGAAAAGATGTTCAACATCACTAATTTTAGGGAAATGCAAATCAAAACTACATTTAGATAGCATCTTATACCTGTCAAAATGGCTATAATTACCAAGACAAAAAACAACAAATGTTGGAGAGGATGTGGAGAAAAAGGAAACTTCATACACTGCTGGTGGGAATGCAAACTGGTGTAGCCACTATGGAAAACAGTATGGAGAGTTCTCAAAAAATTAAAAATCGAAATACCATACAACCCAGCTATTCCACTACTTGGGTGGAATACTTGGATATTTATCCAAATAACTTGAAATCAACGATTCAAAGAGCACCCTTACGCACCCCTATGTTCATTGCAGCATTATTCACAATAGCCAAGACATGGAAGCAACCCAAGTGCCTGTCGACTGATGAATGGATAAAGAAGATGTGCTATACATATATACAATGGAATACTACTCAGCCATAAAAAAAGACAAAATCATCCCATTTGCAACAACATGAATGGACCTTGAGGGTATTATTTTAAGTGAAATAAGCCAGACAGAGAAAGACAAACACCGCATGATTTCACTCATATGTGGAAGATAAACAAACACATGGATAAAGATAACAGATTAGTGGTTACTAGAGGGGAAGGGGGTTGGGGGCTGGGCATAAGGGGTAAAGGGGTACATATATATGGTGGCTGACAAATAATAATGTATACCTGAAATTTCACAATGTTATAAACTATTATGACATCAATAAAAATAATTTTTAAAACTGCAGCAGAAAACAAAATGGGAGGAATTAAATTGGAGACAAGAAATAGAGAAAACTGGCAAAGCTTAAAATTGTGTCCATGGCAAAGGACATATCTACGGTGTGCAGCTCCCATAACACAGAGCAGGCAGAGAAGGGTGGATTTGAACCTGAGAGGCAGTACGTTGATAACTGGCACACTACCCAGTGGAATAAAAAATCTTAAACAAACTTTTCAGTGTTAATTCCCTGCACTGCAGAGATGTCTTAGAACCACAGCAAATCAGTACAGTTGAGCACAGTTCCCCAAACTTCTTCCTCATGAGAAGAATCACTTGGATCTTTGTTAAAAATGCAGATTCTCATGGACCTCCCCTAAAGGTGCTGATTCAGTAGGTCTGAGGCAGAACACCTGTAATCTGTATTTTTAACAAGAATGCGGGATAATTCAGATCAAGACTTAAGAGAATTCTCACTTTGACACCCCAGGGTATGTGGCTGTGTGTGCAAACGCACACAGAGTGATTTTTATCATTTGTCCTCCATTTGTCATTCTTTTATTAAAGGGAAAAAGAATATTTCCGTAAGATTGGAGACATATTTTGTTAAAAAAAACTAAATTCTGGAAAGAGTAAAAACTTATCTCTCTATATTACGTTTTGCAGGCTGTGGGGTAAATTGTTTGATCTATTCACCTCAAGGAAACAGGCTTATAAGGTCTCTTTACCATATGCCTTAAATTGACTTTTAAAACAATTTCTTGAAACTAAATAATCCTTTAAAAAAAGGAAGTTTCCTACTTTGTCTAAGCCTTAACTTTAGGTATTGAGGTGCCAAATGATATGACCAGCCCAGTGCATTGGGTCTCTACTACATACCGGCTATGCTATAATAATAGCAATTATTTATGGCCACTGTGGAAGTTACTTGTCTTTATTTGACACTGTTAAAACACTCCGATTTGTGACCGAGGACACTGAGGTCTTATTAAATGTCCTGAAGCTAATTAATGGCAGAACTAGTCCTGGAAGGCAAGATACTTCAACTTCTAAGTGCTTTTACTAGCATATTCTCTGCCTCTCTTGTTCAACGCAGGATACTCTGGGTCATCATTAGGATTCACCTATAACTAGAATCCTAAGCATAACATGTTTGTCTGGCACTGCAAGTTTGGGCAGATGAATGGGACTTATAAAATCCCACTCAGGTGCTGCAGGTGATGACAGACACAGTTAGGCAGATGCAGGCCTGCACCCATCGAGAGACCCAGAACTCTGAGGTACCTCCTGAAGTGAACCAATAGAGGGTAGGAACCACCCTTGAACAATTCCCGCATTGCACCACTTAGTTCGTGTCTGTCAACACAAGCATGATTTACTTTCATAGAATTCAGTGGGAGGATGTTTTTGCTAACTACCATGTATCAGGAATTGGGGTGAAACAAAATAAGTACCATACGCTCCGTTCTAGTTAAAGCTCTTTTGATTAAGTAAGAGAAAATTCCACAGAATATCAAGCAAGAATGGTTTATATAAGATATGGGGGAATCACAAATCAACCCCAAAAGCTCAGCGGTCTGGGCTTTTCTGAGAATAGAACGGTCAAGTTGTTCTGGATTAAAGCGGGCTCTTAGGCCCCCAGCAGCGGGCCCTGGGAATCCAGCTTTCAAGAGCCTCGCTCTAATGCTCCACTGCACACTGCCTGCCCACCTGCTTCTTTCATCCTCCTCAGGTCAGGAGTCCACGCCTTGTCCCCTCATCAACAGCTGGAAAGGAGGTGGGTTACATCCCGGCTGCCCACTGAGCGGGGACTGTGGGCTGAATTCCTCCAGGTATGGGAGGGAGACTAATAGAAGTTAGACTTAGAAATCTGACTTATCAGAACTAAAGTAAATGAAGATTCTTATGGACTGAGAGGTTTATGTTTTGGAAACAATGGTATGAGCAAGGAAGTACCCATTTCCAACTTCACAAACAAGAGATTTTAAAACAAGCTCACATGGTTAAATAAATGATGGCACAACCAAAGAAATAAATAGCATGCAGGTATTAAAAATTCTACTTACTAATACTCATCAGGAAAAAGAGTAAAGTAAAAAAACGAGGTGCAGGACAGTGCAGTATATTACCTTTGTGTAAAAAAGGAGAGAGGAATTATACATATACAAATACACACACATGCGTGTATATACACACATATACACACACACACATGTTCTTTTTACATGTACAACATTTCTGGAAGGATGTACAATTCAAAGAAGTCTAGAGATTTTTACACACTTCCAGATGAGATGTTTCTATGTACCTATGGTAATAGAAAGTATAATGTTACTCTATTTTCCTATTATTTTTCTTTTGTCACCTATAAGAACACTAAAGAAATAAAGCTGGAGAGACTATGCAATCAGTAATAACCAAATAGTGTGCAAACTTGAAGGTTAAAATAAATTAGGCTAATGCACAAAGATTTGAGAACTTATTCTGTGTTTGTGAGAAACAATTGGCCATTTTAGAACACAATTCTTTACTCAAGGAGGACACAGTGTAGCTCAACTATTTATTGAGCACATACATGCTGGGTGGTATGGAGTAGACAGAACTGTCAGAGCTTAGCAGTCACAAGCTGCCCCTTCTCTTTCTAAACCACAAGATGTATGTATTTCTAGCTCCTCTCAGGCGACCTGGAGTATTTGCTGTCCTGTTTCTCTCCCTAGGTGGTCACTCAGGAGTAGATGCCCCTCACCGTCCATCCAGCAGTTCATACAAGGATACTGACCATGGAGGAGGAGAACATTTCTGTTCTGGATGTCACATTACCAATCTTTCACCAGAGTGAAACACACTGAACATCAAAGGCGTTGTAGTAGTAATTAAGACTATTCAAATATCCTGGTTATTGTTCCCTGGGACACATGACAGAACTGTGTTTCTCTGCCCCCTTGAAGGTGGGCACGCCCCTGGGACTTGCTGCAGGCAATGAATTGTGTGAGCAGAAGTGATGGAAGCTCTACGAGCCGGTGCATGCTTCCCCACGTTCTCATTTCCCTGCAGTTGTGACCAGCAACATTTCAGATAGTGCCTGCTCCTTCAACCCGGATTCAGGAATGAGAAGAACTTGGAGCAGAGCCTCCAGCTGACCTGGAATGGAGATGAAGCATGAGGGAAAAATGTCTTTTATATCACTGAAATTTGGGCTTGCATGTTGCTATAGTGTAGCCTGGACTATTCTGATTGACAATCAGGTCCTAAGAAGTTCTCTACAGAAAATTCAGTAAATGTAGCTGAAGAAGGCTATGGAGAGGGGCGCAGAATTGGGCCTTATGCCTGTGACTGAGCTCCCTCATCTGTTTGTGCTCTGCACAGAGGGAAGCCTCACCGCCTACGCCCTCCCCACCTGCTTCCCAGGACATACCATCCCGCCTGCACAAATCAATCCCAATCCGCCTCAGACTTTTTATCCTTCTCTAAGTCTACAGGATCCAATGTCTTCTGGAAGTCAATGGATTTACTGTTCTGCCCAGTTTCTACTGATTCTGCAGAGGGAAGGGGTGGCCCTCTGGTCCCAATGGCAGCTGGTCAGAGCTGTCAGGAAGGGAGAAAGGGCAGCTCTAGTCCCATAGATGAGAGGAAAATGGTGAGAGACTTTCACTATGGCTTGTGGCTTCTTTACCTCCACCAAATACCTGAAATTAAACACATCTCACCATTTCAGGGATTAATTTCCTTCAAAGGCACCTATCTTTCCTATATAAGAAATTCCTATTTCTCCTATTTATATAACATTGACTCAATTTCTTCTGAAATGACAACCCCAGCTTTATTATGCTAAGAGCACATGGCCCCTCTCTGCCCCGGGGGACATTTAAAAAACTTTCTTCTATTAACTGACAATAAAATGCACCATTTTGAAATTGATTCGCATTTCGCCCCCTCTATCTACAAAGAAAGGGAGCTCCTCTAACTCTTCCCCATGCAAACCAGGAAACTGAGGTCCAGAGAATTTCATTGTCTTGTCTAAAATGGCAAGCCAAGACAGTGCGAGGACTAAATCTCAGATCTCCAGATTCCTAAAGACAGCTGTCACCTAGCTCCCAACACAGACTTCTACACGGGCTTAGACGCAAGGCCTCCTGACATTGCCCATGGCCGTCACAGTTTTAATTTTTCAGGATTTTTCCCACTTCCCTTGTAATTCTGTATAGCTGTCTGGCCTCTCATTAGTAAACTCTCTCAAAACCAAGAATGTATCAGTGATGTTTCTCATACATACTAATTCTGGATGTTCATACAGCTCACATATACTAGTTTATAGATATACTGATGAGCAAGGATTGGCTCAGAACCCAAGGGATAAGCGGAAACTTAGCTATGAAAAGATAATAGAGGGACCCTGGATGTGATATTTATTAGGCAAATTTGCCCAAAAGTGATAGATTTTTAAAAATATGTTTATTTATTTATTTTAGGAAGATTAGCCCTGATCAAACATCCACCACCAATCCTCCTCTTTTTGCTGAGGAAGACTGGACCTGGAAACTGAGTGCTGCTCAAATCTTCTATAGATTTACTGATTTGTCTTTGGTCTGCAGGTTTTATCAGTTTTTAGGAAAGTATGATAAATTTCCATTACAATTGCAGATCTTTTTCCTCATTTAGTACTACCTACTTTTGCTTTACATATTTTGGTTCACATTAATTTAGAACCATTTTATTAATTATTATAAATATTTCATTATTAAATGCCAATTTTTAGCTCTATTAATGCTTTTTGCCCCAACATTTACTTTAAGATTGGTAAGCCTCTCCAGCTTTCCCTTGGTTAGAGTTTGTTTGCTGTATCTTCTTCTACTGTCTTCTCAGTGGTCACAAATATGCACCCTTGACTTATCAGAGTCTGAGCTTTTACTTTCATCCACTTTCCAGACAATGACATTTACTTAATTTTAATTCCATTTATCATCTCTCTCAATTATTTGCTATTACTGTTAGGTATTTTACTTCTAAATTTAATTCTAAATTTTAAAGCTCACAATACATTAATATTATGGTTGTTTCTGAAATCAATATTAATGTAGATTTACCCACATATTTACATTTTCTTTGCTCTTTATTCTTTCTTGCATTTCCAACATTGCATCTGGATCATTTTTATTTTGCCTTGGAATTTCCTTTTTCCCTCTACTGGTGACACATTCTCTCACTTTTGTGTTTCTGTAAGTGTGTTTAAAACATCTTCATTCTTGAAGGATGCTTTTGTTACCCACAGAATTCTGGGTTGGCAATTATTTTCTTTCAGCACTATTTCACACTATTATGTGCCTAGATGTGAACTTCTTTTTATTTATCCTGCATATAGGGGTCATAGGACTTCTTGTGTGTGTGTATACATATATATATAAATATAGCTTGATGCCTTTGATCACTTTTGGCAAATTCTCATAAATTACTTCTTCAAATATTTCTTCTACCCCATTCTCTCTCTCATTTCCTAAAAGCTTGTTGGAACTTCTATTAGTTCTTTGACTCTTTTCCTCTCTTCTGTGTTTTTATTCCTTTATCTCTGTAGGTATTTTCAAGTGTTTTCTTCCAACCTGCTTGCCAGCACAATAACTCTCCCTGTGGCTATATCAAATTAGCTATTAAATTCATTCACTGAGGTCTTGTTTTGTTTCTGTATTTCTAAGTTCTGGAATTTCTGTTTGGCTATTTTTCCAAATCTGCTGTAGTCTTTATTTTGACACTTAGTCGTTCGCTGCCAAAATTCTCTACCTTATCTTCTTAAATATAGTGAACATAGGTATTTTAAAGTATTTTGCTTCTGCCAGGCACCACTAGCAGAGTAAGTCTCAACCTTGGCTGCCCATTACAATAAAGTGAAGAGATATAAAGCATCCTAATGCCTTGGCTAAATCCCAGACTGATGAAATAAGAATCTCTGGAAATTTCTAGGCGCAGATAGCAATATTTTTAAAGTTCCCCAGGGGATTCCAACCAACAGCCAAAACTGAGAATCTTTGCCTTAGTCCAAGTTCAGAAATTAATATTACTTACAATGGGACTGTCCTTGCAAGGGCTAGTCTCAGTCTACTTTCAATTCATTCCTTCTTCTAGGGTGCAGTACTTTGTGGTCTCAACCCAAAACATGCGAAGTTTACCATGGCTGCCCTCTCTTGACAGGCCCTGGACTCAACTTTTGTACTGATAGCCCTGGAGGTCTGGGGGAAAAAGACCTCTCAGCCTCTCCACTACATCTTTAAGAACTGGCAAATCCCCGAAAGGCAAAGCTGTCCCAAATGGTAGCATCAAGTCTCTGAGTTTGCATCTGCTCCAGAAATTCTTCACCACACTGTTAGCTCTCTGCAAGAAGATATTTTTTAAGAAGATATTTATCCTTTTTTTGGTGAGGAAGATTGGCCCTGAGCTAACATCTGTTGCCAATCTTCATCTTTTTGCTTGAGGAAGATTGTCACTGAGGTAACATCTGTGCCAATCTTTCTCTATTTTGTATGTGGAATGCTGCCACAGCATGGCTTGATGAGCAGTGTGTAGGTCCGCACTCAGGATCTGAACCTTTTGAACTCCCAGCTGCTAAAGCAGAGTGTGCCAACTTATCCACTATGCCACTGGCCAGCCCCCAAGTGGATATATTTCTATGTTGTTCAGTTTTTCTCATTATTCTTACCAGGAGCCTTCGTCCGAATTGCCTAGTTTGTCATTTTATTACTGAAAGTTCAAGTACCTGGAACTTGGTGTTATATAGCTTAATTTGGTTTGAAGGTAGAAAGAATAGAAAGTGGGAGGATAGCAAGGATAACTTCAAGTATTCAAGTCATAGAAGTCTTAAGGCTAAATGGATATATATGTATTTATATAAATTGGCAGAGTGGATATTTATCATGATTTGTTGGCATCTTTTGAAAAGCCTTCCTATGATTATAGAATTTCCCACATTATCCTGCCTGTCCATGTAAGAAGTCAGAACTTAATCTTCCTCCTTCACAGCTAGGCATAGACATGTCACTTAAGCTTTGCCAAATCCCCTCGCCCATCTGCCTTTGCCCTGGAAAAACGGCTAAGGAAGCAGTCGTATTTGGTAGGAATGGCAATGACGGCTTTTGCCTTTAGGGGGCAGCAGGGGTGAATGTTTAAGCATCTGGACCGCAGTTTCATTGGTGTGAGCTATTTTAGTCCCGGTCCTTTGAGAAGCAGCAGACGCCGAGACTGGCTAAACAAGCAAGGATTCTACTGGGAGAAATGCTTGTGCAAAGTGAAATAGTCAAGAGTCCACATAAGGCTGGGAGAGTCATCAGGCCGCGATGCAAGTCTGACCCTGAGTAAAGAAGAGAGAAGCGAAGGTTGGATGGAAGCGTCCTAGATTACCATGCCGTCTAGGAAAGTCTTGGCAAGCCCCTTGTTCGGGAGTCCTCAAGTCTAAATCGGCTGTCAAAGGAGTTCCCCGTCTCCCAGGAACAGTTTGGCTCTGGCGTTCCTACTGCACTCAGTTATTGCCTAGTAGCCGCCCACGGGAGGAGGGGCCTCGCTGCAAAAGCTGCGCAGGATTTCAAAGCCCAGCCCTTAGTTCACGCTGCTTTCACAGCCCCTACACAGATTTGGAAACTTGATTGAAAAATATTCTCTAAATAATATGGTGCTGCAATAGTTGCAAAAGAGGTGACTCACGGGAAGCTATTCAAAGCTGTTGCCTCTCACCGCCCCTCTGCGCTGGCCTCAAACCGGCCAGGTGATGGGAAAGGGGGGTGAGCATCAAGAACACCGGCTCTGCGCTTCCTGCTTTGAACAATGCTGTGTGGGAGGTTTCGTGAACCCGGCCTATTATTGTACCCCAGATAGGGTGACTGACGCCTGGGTCTAGTGACCCTGTTGTGTCCTTTCCTCCCTTTCCTCCTCCCACTCCTAAACCCTTGTTTTATTTATCTATATCTTCATTGTTTCTTCCAAGTATCCTCTACTTGTTTTCTTCCCACATCCAAAAGAACTGACAAGGTGTTTGCCCAGTTGCACAAACTGACTTAGCATTGAAAGGTTTCCCTTGGCTGAGACAGTCACTAAATCAAGGGAAGAAGAGATGTAAACACATAATGTGGAGAATACTATGACTTAAAGACAAAGAGTAAAGGACTTCATATTGACAAAGTGGTTTCAGGGCTTACATAAAATAGTGGTCTTCAAACCGGGGTACAAAGTCAGATAATTTCAACAGTCAATTTCCAGACGCTCAAATGTCATTTCTACTCTTTTCTAAACTTATCTGCTTGACCACGTGCCTGTGGTGGAAGGACACATCTACCCCCCTCTGCTCCTATTTCACAGCCAGGTCTCACACTTCTCAGATAAAAAGGCATCTAATTATTGTGCACATAGCTTCTTGGGCATCAAATAAAGGGACGATTTGAAATAGTCAGTAAAACCTTCTTTAACCAAAGTCCAATGACATGCATCTTTTTAAGTGCTGCATTTTCAATACAAATCTTTTTGTTCTGTAATTTCTAATCAAAGTTTAAGATTTATTCATGTCGTTTTGATCAACTTTCCAGTCATTTAAAGATAACTTAATCCAAAAGAAAAACTTTACCACTTTGATTCCAGGAAAATTTTAAAAATTAAATATTAACATACATATTTTTGTTGCAGATGATCAATGATCAGTAAAACTTTCCATTATAAATGTAAACTACATTAGGATAAAATTCTGTGTAGAATGGAAATAAAATTTCAAGAAGAAATAGTGATGTAAAAGGTCTGACTGATTTTAAATGGAATATGTTCAAGTATTTTATAAACAGACAATGGTAGGTATCAGGGTAACATTCCACTGGCTATAATTAAATGAGTGATGTAAAAGTTTCATTAAAGAATGCCAATATTTATAATATGCCAGATACTAATCTTTTATATTTTCTTAAGCTTATGATGACAAATTTCAAATGTTATCTTAAAACTGTACAAGAGGATACATAATTTTTCTAAAACATTTTTATGGAATCCGTAAGCAAAAAAAATTTTGAAGAACACTGTTACAGGAGTCTAATAAAATTAAAGCCCGCCACTTGGTTTCATAATGAACAGTTCATTCCCAACCCAATCATTGGATACTTTGGCAAGGGAGCACAATTGGCATGCTAGAAAATACTGTGAGAACAGAAATCCAGCTTTTTAACTAAGTGGTTTCGTGACCCACGGGAGTCAGTTAACCTGTCTACCTTTGTTTCTTCATCTGTAAAATGAAGTGATTGGACTAAGGTTCATTTGAAACTGGGAGCTATTCCATTCTGTCACTATAAGCTCTACATTGAGTATCTTCTGAGAGTTTGTCTTTCTCTTTTCTTCTCGTCAATTTGAAGTTCTTGTCTAGGGGTAACATAAACACAGTTGGGAATAGAAAGGAAAACAACTATTCTCCTTTTCCTCTCCACTAAAGGGAACAGGCTTCTCTAAGACTTATGAATAAATGGCCAAGTAATCAATTAAAACCACTGCACAGCCATGATAGTAACATTTGAGACTTCACAGAGGATCTCTTAAATCCTGTGTATTGCAATCTGGTCGACATAGGACTTCCCTTTACATCAGGCATTCTTAACCTGGGGTCCATGAGAGAATCCGAGGGGTTCAAAACTTGTGTAGGAAAAAAAACACATCTTTATTTTCACTAACTTCTTAATTAAATGTTCCCTTCAATTAAGGATGTAGGCAATAACCAGACTAGTATTAGCAGTTAATGTTTGTTACTTTGTCACCAATAAAAATCAGGTACTATAATGTACAGCTGTTGCAGATATCTCAAAATATCATTTATGCTCTTCACTATTTTGAAATTATGGAAGCTGATTAGATTTAGTGCGAGCTCCTTTTAATACAAAAAGCACACATACTACTATATACACACAGAAATACAAAACTATTGCTATATAACAAAGTTGCTTTTAATATTTTGATAACCATATTTCAACATAATTTCCTTTATAATCATGTACTTCATTTTATGCGTTTAAAAACATTGCTCTGAGAAGGGGTCTGTAAGCTTCACCAGATTGGCAAAGGGGTCTCTGGCACACACACAAAAAGACTAAGATTATCCTGGCATGAATACAGACATCAAAATCACTAAAAGGCCACTAGTGCAGCATGCAGCAACTGATAGCCGCCACTGTAAATCTGAAAAACTGCAGTGTATGACTAGATAATTGAGCGGAGGCCCTCAAGGAGCAACCAGGAACTTCAATTTAAAGAAAAAAAAGTTTTTCAGCAATCCCGGAAGACAAGGGTAAGCAATGAGGATAGGAAGGGCCCACTTCAGGCTCATACTTTTTACTGGTTACAAGGCCGACTGAATCGTCAACAACCCACTTCCTGTTGACTGGAGCCCTGGCCCGTCCCAACCCTGTTCCTCTCCAGCCCCCATCAAAGGGGCACACTCGAGACCGGCAGGGGAACACAAACCCTACAGCATTGAATCAAAGAACGCTCTTTCGAAAATTTATGTCAGGGCGTTTCGCCAACATCCCACGACTCCCAGGCGGGTAGGGTGCGTGAGTCGGCCCCTTCCCTCGGGTCAGCTGGGGCTCCTGCTGCAGCAGCGGACCGAAAAGTTTCGTCCACAACCTCAAGTTAGGAAACCATCGCTTGCCAGCGGCGGTTGTTCCCGCTACTCCAGGTTGGCGGCCCATGCCTTCCCCGTCCCTCGGAGAGTTTCGGCCCGGGACACACTGACCCTTGGCTT
The DNA here is from genome assembly GCF_041296235.1 of Equus asinus. Classification (NCBI taxonomy): domain Eukaryota; kingdom Metazoa; phylum Chordata; class Mammalia; order Perissodactyla; family Equidae; genus Equus; species Equus asinus. The sequence continues at coordinate 75,137,732 of NC_091800.1, forward strand.
GGAGGCCGGCTCTCTCCCGAAAAGCGCAAGTGCGGGTCTCTTTAAGACCCCAGGTTCCCGAACCGAACCCTCGAGCAGTGTCTCAGACTCCGCCTCTTTCTCTGCGGCCCGGGCAACACTCCGGCTCGGCTCCTGAGAGCGGCGCCCAAGGCTTACGTAGCAGCACGCGATTGGCCGCCTCGCCCTGGCGGTCCGGGATTGGCTGGCGGCAGGCCCCGCCCCTCGCCCCCGCCCAGGCCCGCGGCCGCCGGGGTGTCCTCCGGCAGCTCGTCCGCGCGCAGCCTGGCAGTTTGCCTCTTCCTCGTCCTCCAGCTTGCGTCCATGGCCACCGCCGCGACTGAGGAGCCCTTCCCCTTCCACGGCCTGCTCCCGAAGAAAGAGACCGGGGCCGCCTCCTTCCTCTGTCGCTACCCGGAATATGACGGGCGAGGGGTGCTCATCGCCGTCCTGGACACGGGGGTCGACCCCGGGGCTCCGGGCATGCAGGTGCGGCAGCCGCTGAGGGCCCGGGCGCGGGGCGCGGGCAGCTGGCGGGCGGCCGGGGACACCGAAGGAACGCGGCTTCCGAGCCCTCAGGCCGAAGCCCGCTCTGTGGCCGAGCGGGAGCCGGGCACCGGGAGGCGGCGGAGGGCAGGGCGGGCGCGGGGCTCGTCTGGGCCGTGATCCCGGCCCAGACAAAGCGGCGTGCCTGGCGCGGCTGGCCGGGGCGCCTGGGTCCGCGTTTCGCCCGGGAAGCCCGTTCCTGCCCAGGCTCTGCCAGGCCTGGACCCTCGGGCGCTTTCCCTCCACACCGCCTTCCTCCGCAGGTCCCTCGTGTCTCGGGCACCGACCCGTGCCTGCTATTTTCAAATGAAGATTTTACAGTTTTTGGTATTTGTAGGGGGGTGGGGTGGGGAGGAAATAGCGAGGGGACAAATGACCTATTAGGGCTTCATTTTTATGGCTGTCGTTCGAGAGATTTGGTTGGGGGAAGAATTCTTATATCTTTAAACACGAAAGCCGGGTTTCATGAAGATAACTCGGTCAACTTCCGGAATTGTTTCCTCTGGTAGTTTTATGCATTCTATTTTTAAACCGTCTTCTGCAGTGTACTTGTTTAGGGTCATTGAAACGCATGGCTTAGTCTTTGACATAAGAAGGACCCAATTTAGTTTTTTTGGCGAACTCTGCAGACTTTATTAAATTATGCTTCGGTATTTTTTTAGCCTCAAAGTATAAGACAACATACTTTACGATTTTTAAAAATTATTTAGTTTGCCTTAGGCACCTTTCAAATCATTTGGTCAGAAGGTAATACTGAAAGGTAATTTTTAAAAATCTCTCAAAGGTATTCCGCTTAAAATCTTCAAAGTTTGACTTTTGTAAATTTAGCCTTAGCCTTTTACTGAAATCCAGTAATAAAATTTCACCGTTGTTCAAGATCCATCTCCCAATGTCTAACCTGGCCAATCCTACTGTATGCTGATCTCTTCCTTGTATGAGTTCTTCATCTGTGTATCTTACCTGCCTTTCTATACTAAACGCTGAAGTTTAATAATTCTATTCCTCTCCACAAGCCTCTCCCTCTGGATCCCTTATTGTGCTCTCTAATGCTTGAGGTAGCATTTTGGAAGTTAGAATGTAATGCGGGGTAGGAAGGGAACCAGTCTCCTGACTGTGTAGAATCTCTCGAAATCTTGCCGCCTCCTCTTCATTCTGCAACAGGACTCTGGAGTACAGCACCCCTTATGGTGGTCCTGCCAGGCAGCTGTGGTGAATCAAGAGGAGCTAGTGATGAGGTCCCTCCTGGTAGCTTAGTGGTACAGGTGTTGTATTAATAGCTCGGAAGACTTACAACAGAGACAGCTATCACCTCATGGAGCCTTTATTACAGAGTAGTAATGGTTTCCGTTCTGTCGTGGTGTACGTTTACTTTTTATAGGGGTAGGTGGGAGGAGAACAGTAAGTGGTTCACTGGTTCTTTTGTCAGGATAATGAGAGGATCAGAAGAGTTTGGAGGAGTACTGTCTCAGTAAAAATGGTCTTGTGGAATTTCCCATATCTGCTTATCACGTTATTCCGTTACATTCTGAAAGTAACAGTAATTCTCATCCCACTGTGTTGCTATGAAAATTGATTGAGATCAGTTACATGTAACTTTTTAAAATGCTCAAGAAAAGTGTTAAATAGACACTAGTTTTTTAAAGCAGGGATGTTTAGTAGGAGTTTATGTTGCATCTTAAATCACTAGCTGAAGGATAAATATGAATATGCATTAGATATTTGCATGTAACAACAAATGTTTGAGCAATAAAATATTGAAGTAAAATGAAAACAATTCTTGTACCTGTAACTCAGAGAGAGTGACCTAAACACAGCCAGCCAAAAGAAAATTCAGTAATGGTTTGCAAACATGAGTGAATTTTTAAGGTTTTTTTCCCCCCCTTACCTTTAACAAATTTATTTTGTAGATCTATGCATACATTACCATAAGATTGTGGTGGTTAGAAATAAAAGGAAGGAAAGAAGGAAATAGGAGGAAGAGGAGGCCGAACTGGACCTTGAGAAAGCCAGATGGGGTCTGAGTAGAGGACTAGAGGCACGAGTGGAAACTTTGAAGAACGCATTGGGTTGTCTCCTTCTTTGGTAACTGCCTTGGGCCCTATTCTCCTGTGACAGCTGTGTGGGTTTGTTAAAAGTGGAGGGTGGACAGCGTGAGAGGAGTGATAATTACGTAAGTGATTAACTCTTTCCTCAGCAAATATTCAGGCACATGCCAGGTGCCTGATGTTGTATTAAAAGATGATGTAGTCCTGCAGACTGTCACTGTTACAGAGATTGATCAGGGGACCAGCCAGAGCTGGACCAGTCAGGCTTCACAGACCAGAGCTGGGGCTTGGACTGGACCTGGAAATAAATAGGCAGTAAGCCATGGGTCTCCCTGCCACCAGTCTTGCTTCACATTGATCCATCTGTCACATTGCCAAAGTTATTTTCCTTAAAAAAAAAAAACCTTCCATTACAGCCTTGTTTAATAGGAGACAAAACTATTTTAGCATCCCAGTTGCCTTTGCATAAAAAATCCCAAAATTTGAACTTTGTATGGCCCTTCAGCATCCCCACTCCACCTCCTCATGTAGCCTTAGTTCTCTTCTCACTATTTCCTCTGTCCATATCCACTCCACCCCCACCCACCATTTGCCCGGTGCGTCTGCCTTCAACATTTCATTCTTTTCCATTCACTCAAATGATTCGGGTCTTTCCTCAACACCTGCCTTTGCACGTGGAGTTTAATCTGCCAGCAAGCTGCCTTCAATCACCTGTAAACTCCTGCTTAATCCTTTAAGTCCCGGCTGGGTCTTGACACCATTACCTTCTGGGATATCTGCTGATTTAAGTTATCCCCCACCATGTATTGGTGTGTATGTCCCGGTTGTTGTGCGAGGACCTGGGGGTTCAACGGCGAAGAAGGCCCAACTCGGGCTAACAGTTCTTTTTTTTCCCCTCTTTGCTCTCATAGCAATTTGTTCATACCCCCTGTAGCACTTAAAATGTTTCATTTTTGTATTTCTGTTCACATACATTTTTCCTGGTTAAGTTAAAATTCCTTGAAAGCATATATCCAAATTTATTTTGTATAAAATGTCACAATGTTAAATATTTTTGCTGAATGGAAAAAATGTATAGATGTGCATAATGTACATAATTTCCTCATAGAGAAAAAATGGTTTGGGGAAGGAGGGTACAAGTAGTCCTATAAAAATCTTTCTATTTTTACATTCACTAATATATAAAAGTTCACTAAGTATCATAGATATCTAATTGGTCGCTGATAGAGGGTACTATCAATTAATTTTACTTTTTCTTTCCTTTCCTTCAGTTACCTTCCCTGATTCTCCCAAGCTGGGTTTGTATTCTTCCATGCTTTCATAGATACTGTCCTTACCGTTAGTATTTATTGCATTATTTAGTATTTATACACTACAGTTATCTCTTTACTTGTCTCTCTTCCCAACTGGATTGTAAGCTTTCTGAAAGCAAAGCCTGTTTTATTCATTCATCGTTATGTTCTCAGAATGATAGTCATTTAACAGTGTTTATGAAGTATCTTCCTTTGCTTAAAAGAATAGTTCTGGTATCGTCCCTGAGATTTCAAGTTAAGTACTTATATCTTCCCTTTGTTTTGTTTAGGATAATTTGCTAACTTCCCTCCTTTTGTTCTGGTCCTCCACAAATGTTTAGTGGGTAGCTCCCAACCCTCACCAACTCCTCCACCATAACTGTTTCAGTAGAGACACAAAGTAACTTAGATTGCTGACCATGGGGGAGAACTGTGGGCAGTTTTTGTTTTGTCCAGCCAGCATCGCCTGGTAAGCATTTCTCAGTCTCTCACCCAGTACGCAGGGCTTATTACCTTAGCTTTACTCATTATAATTGTCCCTGCCTTCAGTCCCTCCCTCCATGTGATGCCTCCCCTCTTGAAAGGTGAGGGGTGTAGTTCTAATGGTAGCAGTTCAGTGTCCTCCTTTCCTTCTCTCAGAGTTCCATTCCAACATTCTCAGCTGGTTTGCATTTTTTAAAACCTCTCCTTCCTAACCCCAAATTCCCTCTTTTGTCTTATTATCTCCAGTGGAGTGGTTGCCTTTACCTAGTGGTGAAGTAAGAAGTGCATGGATAGAAAATTACACATAGAAGAATTTTTAACGAGAGGGAGAGAGAGATCCTAGTAATAAAGCTTGTGGCAATAGTAGACGGTAAATAAGCCACTAAATCTCATTAGGCTTTCTTCTTTGCTCACATACTGATAATGAGGCTTCTAATGAGAGGGATCTGTGTCTGACTTGTTAGTGATCTCTTGTGATTCTTGATCTCGATTCACTGAAGTTGCTCACTGAATGAGATGAAGATAATGGATCTGTGCTCTTAGCACTACGATGTCTCTTTCAAATTATGTACTTATTTGGAATACATTTACAAATAGATTATTTTCCTGTATTCTTAGTACATGATCTAGCTAGTTTTAACTTTATAGGAGACTGTTAACGTCCTTTTAATCTTCATTTTTATCTTGGTAGATTTTCTTACATTTTCCTTCATTACTTTATTTTCATTTTATTTTATTCTTGAAGATACTTAGCCGGTCCCTTTAAAATCAGTATCTGATTTAAGTTTTACTATAATCTTATCAGGGTTTGGTATGATTTCCACTGTGATGTTTTTAAATTATGATTTTGAGCTTTCTGAGTATATTAGAATTACTTGTTACTAGTGTAGACAGCCCCCAAGAAATAAACATGTACTTAAGAATTACCATACCTGAAAATAACAACTGTGCAGTGCCTGACAAAGCTGTCAGCCCTGGTCGTTTGATGGCAACGTGATGTGAGATTGGGGTGCACCAGCCACCCTCTTGCTTTGCCTTCTAAAAAAAAATGTCTACCTGTGTTTCCTCCACACTGTGAGTTTCCCTCTCCTCCTTGCACGTTCACCTTAACTGCAGAGCTTTGAGGACACTGCAGTTGGCGTTGGGGACAAGGGCATGTGACTGGGAAGACTCAGAAACAGACACTAAGCTTTATCTTAAAGAGTGAATTCTCCAGGTGGAAAAGGAGTCCGAAGGCTTTGTGCTCTTCTCACGCTGTTGGCATTTTTGCATTCCTATTTCTTTCTTGGGGTAGGGGGTCTGTGTCTCCGTGCCTGATTCCTCCTGGTAACTCAGTACATATGTGCTGATTGCTACAAATTCCCTCTGCAAAGCTAGCCCAGAAATGATTTTTCCCCACAAAAGCAATAAGGAAATACGGTATTACTGTTAGCTGTAGCCGTCAGCATGGCCCAAATGAAAGTTTGTGGGCTGGCCAGAAACGGGACCTCAGGAAAGTCAGTCTTACTGCTACATAATTAGTGTCTGATCATTCGGTAGTTAAGTATGTATTGAGTACTTAACAGGCACTGCTGGGTTTGGGGTAATTTGGTGAATAAAATAGACACAGTCACTGCCTTTACAGAGCTCATCTTTTCATAGTAGAAATAGGTACGGGGTCACCTAACTGTATAATTACAAATTCAGTTCTCTGACGGAAACGAGGTACAGTGAGACGATTAATCAGGGTTAGGATGGCCGCTTCTTAACAGAGGTCTTAAGGGAGGCCTCCTGAAGGGGTGCTGTTTTAATAGAAAACTGAAGGATGAGATTGGAACCCCTGTGGAACAACTGAAGGGACAGAGAAGTCCAAGAAAAAGGACCATGTGCAAAAAGTTGTGAGGCAGGAAAAAACGTGGCACGTTCCAGGAATTGAAAGGAGGCCAATGTGGTTAGAGCTGGGAGAGACTGGGAGTGGCCAGAGTCAGATCCGGCAAAGGCTTTTTATATCCAGTGCTGGGTGAATCCGCTGCAGGGTGTTAAGCGGAGGAGTGGCGTAATAACAGCTTGTTTTTCTGTTGATCTTGGTGTGGGGGCCAAGAATGGAGGCTGGGAGACCTGTACGGAAGTGTCCACATTATGAAAGCAAGAGATGGTGGTGCGCAGAGGATCAGGATACTGGGAGTCAAAATCAAGAGCAAATGGATTCGAACTCTGTTTTAAAGGTAGAATTAGGAGGACTTCCTGGCAGATTTGATGGGAGTAAACTGAAGAGTCAGGGAAGGGCTTTTAAGTTTCTGGCTTGAGCATCTGGGTGTGTGTTGATTTCCTGAGGCGGCAAAGCCTGCAGAGGAACAAGTTTGAGTGTTAAGTTTGAACTTTGGACTTAGTAAGTTTGAGTACTAGTGTGGCATCCAATAATGAAATGTTACTAAACGATTTTCCCCTAAAGTTTTTCATTTGTCCAGCCCAAAGCTCCCCTTCTTCAGATCTTTTCTCAAATGTTACCTTCTCGGTGAGACCTTTGACCAGCCTAGTTACAGTTGAAAGCCCTGTACCACCTGTCTCCTTTCCCTGCTTAATTTTCCTCCATGGTAATGATCACCATCTGACATGTTATGTATTTCACTCATTTGTTTATTGCCTCCATATGACATAAGATCTCCAAGGTCAGGGATTTTTGTGTATCGATTATTGCTTAGCCCCAGCACCTAAAGCAGAGTGTGGCCCATAGTAAATGCTCAGTAAGTATTTGTTCACTGAATATATGAAACCACTTGAAGGATTCTGTGGTGTTTTCCATGATTAAATTTTCTTGTTAGTATTTTTCAGGCTTTTGGTTTAAAACAATTCAATTCTCTTTTTAAAATGAATGCAGATTTTATAGAATATTTTACATTTGTGTACATATGCACACATGCGGGTTGGTGTTGCTTTCTTTAAGGATAAAAAACTAAAATATCTAATTCATGTTTTAATTGTCTCTTAATTTTCAGGTTACAACTGATGGAAAACCAAAAATCATTGATATCATTGACACAACAGGAAGTGGTGATGTGAATACTGCCACAGTAGTAGAGCCAAAAGACGGGGAAATTATTGGTCTCTCAGGAAGAGTGCTTAAGGTTGGAGCTTTTATCTTTTTATTGAATTTTTTCTTTTTTTTTTGTACTGTCACCTCAAAGCATCTAATCTTTTTAGCTTACATTTGGTGGTATGGTGAGTATTAGTTACCTGTTGCTGTATAACAAATTACCTCAGAACCTTGTGGTTTAAAACAACAAACATTTATCATCTCACAGTTTCTGTGAGGGAGGAATCGGGTTGTGACTTAGCTGGTGCCTCTCGTTCAGGGTCTCTCCTGAGCTTGCTAACTGTTGGCCAGCACTGTGGTTTCATCTGAAGGCTCAGAGTGAGTGGGAAAGAGTTGGGGTGGGGGAGTCTGTGGTTATGGGCAGGCTTGGTTCCTCCCCACCCGGGTCTCTCCCGCAACCTGCAGCTGTCTTCCCCAGGGTGAGCAATCCAAGAGAGCCTCCCCAGATGGAGGCCATGGTCTTTTTATAGATCACTGTTAGCAGTGACAGCCCATCACTTCTGCCACGTTCTTTTCATTAGGAGGGAGTCTGTAAATCCCGCACACACTTATAGGGAGGAGGTTTTACAAGGGCGTGAATATCAGCAGGTCTGGATCATTAAGGGCCACGTTAGAAGTCATTGTTTTTGTTGTTTGATAGTGGGCTTAGAATTGGGATAACTTTTTCAGTATGGTTGCCAAATTCTAAAAATATTAAGTTTTGGATGACAAGGTGGGAAAAGTCATCAGATGTCAGTTTTGCCTTCATCTTTTTCTGTGCCTTCTGGGAAGTTAAATGTGAAATATGTAAGTATTAATATTTATGGACTTTGGTGGCTGGCTTTGTCTTATTCCACATAGTTGATAGAAAGGCTGAGGTAAGCTGACGTGAACAATGATTAGAAAACAAACATAAAGCAGTTCATGAGATATTAGCTAGTGAGTTTGTTAGATGGCAAGAATTTGATTATGATTCGGTACTCTTACCTTTAAAAACCGACAAGGAGGATTAGTTTGGAAGATAAATTTGTGATTATTTAGATTTCTAAAGAGCGGTATTTAACTATTTAACTCTTCTTATCTGTTACTGTCTATGTGAATTATGTTTAAGCATTGTCTGTTGGATAAGATTCTCATGGCAGTATATTAGTTTTCTGTGCTGCATAACAAATTAACACAAATTTAGCAGCTTAAAACCACATAATCTTCCATTGATTATCTCACTGTTTCTATGGGTCAGGAGTCCAGGCAAGACTTTTTGTGGTTCTCTGCTCAGGGTCTCATAAGACTGCTATCAGGTATATTGATTTGAGACCATGGTCTCATCTGAGGCTCAGGATCATCTTCCAAGTTCATGTGGTTTTTGGGAGAATTCATTCCTTGCAGCTGTAGAATTCATAACACCTTGCTTTTTCAAGACCAGCAAGAGAATCTGTCTGACCTTGGGCATGGCACCAGTCTCTTTTTAAAGAGCTCACCTGATTAGGTCAGGCCCACCAGGGTAATCTCCCTTTTGATTAACTCAGTCACCTGATTAGGGACCTTAATTGCATCTGCAAAATCTCCTCAGCTTTGGAATATGCAATCACAGGAATGATATCTCATTATATTCAAAGGTCCTGCCTTTACTGAGGGGAGAGGACTTTACAAGGGCGTGGGTCATCTTAGAATCTACCTATCACAGGCAGATAGCAGACATTAATATCCAAGTTTTGCTTCCTTTTCCATGTGTTATGGACTGAATGTTTGTGTGACCCCAAAATTCATATTTTGAAGCCCTAACGCCCAATGTGAAGGTATTTGCAGATGGGAGCTTCGAGGGAGGATTAGGCTTAGATGAGGTCATGAGGCTGGGGCACTCATGATGGGATTAGCACCCTTGTAGGGGAGAACTTCCTTTCTCTGTCTTTGCCTTTGAGGTCACAGTGAGAAAGCTGTGCCTGAAAACCAGCAAGGGAGTCTCACCAGACTCCAGCCCTGATCATGTACTCCCACCTTCAGAACTGTGGGAAAATAAGTTTCTGTTGTTTAAACTTCCCAGTCTATGGTATTTTCTTATGGCAGGTCAAGATGACTAATACACCATGTGCTTTTTCTTCAAAAAAAAAAAAAGGATTGTAAACTGCAGGGCAGTGAGTTTCTGGGCACCTGAATTATTTTAGAGTTTTGCCTGTCTTCCCCTTGACTCACCCTTGTTATCTGGAGTAGGTTTCACAGAGAAATGTGAGGTTCCTGTGAGTTACAGTGCTCTGGGAAAGTGGAGAGCGCTCCTAGCAAGTCAGGCCGATTCACAACCTCATGGAGTGTTATCCTCGGTCATTTGTTTTTAAATGGCAGTACTAGCCCATGCTTTAGCTGAACCACATGCACTCCTGATGTCACTAGTGCTCGAAGGTAGACTCCTGTGGATCACATACATGGCTGTGGAATAAGAGCAGAAAATTGATAGAGTGCTGTTTATATCTTTTCTCAATCTGGTGACATATTTCTTTAGCTCTACTATTAGATATTCTCAGCCCATTAATATAGTGAGGGCTTTTAATTTAATTGTTAATAGTATTCAGCGTGTCTGTGTAGTTTAAAATACTTGTACAAAGCTTGTAGCAAGACAAGTTCAGTCCCCTATCGTGCTTGTCTTCCCTCCACCCCTAATTTCTGTTCCACCAGGGTTAAGTCTTTGATATATTATCTTCAGAGTTTTAAATAACATGCTCATACTTTTTGTTTCTTGAATTTTTTTTTTCTAGTGTTAGATTTTTGTCTGTAGAATTAATACTGGAAGAAGAGGGTTTAGCTCTCAGATCCTTCATGTCTGAGACGTTTTCTTATATTGTCTCTTGGGCTACTTCCTCCCACTGTTTTTGCTGTCTTTTATCTGGAACTCCTGTTAATTGGACCTTGGACCTCTTGAGTTGCTCCTCCAATTTTCTTATGTATTTATACTGTTTCTTCATTGCTTTTGTTTGTGTTTTCCTTCCTGAGAGATTTCTGAGATTGTCTCAACATTTTCTTCTAACTCTTGTATTGAATTTTATTAAATTTTGCCTGTTATTTTTAATTGCAAAAGTCTGTTCGTATTCACTCAGAGCATATTTTTCTATCATGTCTACATTTTATCTGTGAGAGTATTGTCTTAAATTTTTTCCCTAGTTATATCTTTGTTCTCTTCCTGCTCTTTGTACTCACCTTCCTACCATTCTCCTCCTCCTGTCGTCTCTCCTTTTTTCTTCACCTACTGCTCCGTCCTCCCTCCTCCCCTTTCTTCCCCTCTTCCTCGTCTCCTCCCTCTGCTTCCTCTTCTTCCTGTGCTCTGCCTTTTACTTGAGAGCTTTTCCTCAGCTATCTAGTCATCCCTGGCCGTCTCTTATTTAGCAAAGCACATAAAAGGTGATTGAAGCTGCTTCTGCTTGTGCAGGGTGTTGCCATGTGGGTCTCACTGCAGGATAATGACACTGTCATGGAGGACCCCAAGATAGCAGTATACAGTATATTTTTTTTTCCATTGAGATGCCCAGTTATCTCAAAGAGGACCCTAGCCTTTTTGGCCTGGGGTTGTGGGGAAGAGTGAGAGATAAGCCTGGCTACCAGCATTCAGGGACTCACTCCTTGAAAGGTGCCTGGGGAGCTTTCTTAAGGACTCTCCACTACGTCTCCTCTCTCCCCTCTGCTGTGTCAACCTCTCCAGAAAGTTGACATCCCACCTTCTCTCGGGTTCAAGTTGGGGAAGTTGCCTGGTTGGTCAGCTTTGTGCAGGATGTGGGATGGGCAGCGGGAGTCTAATTGTTCCTCATACAAACTTTCCACCAGTCTTCTTGGTTCTAGCTCCCTTCTCCATCCATACAGAACATACTTATGCACATGTTCAAGTATGTGCAGGTGTTCAGGATGCTACAGGAGTTATTAAACAGAATAATGTTATTAGGCACTGGGATCCTGGCTAGTTGAATCTCTCAGAGTTCTTCAGTTTTCAGAAGGCAACACAGTAAAGTCTTCAAGTTTCTTTGACTTAACCATGCTTTAAAAATGAATTAAATATCTATATTCTGTTTCTCCTGCTTCCAAGTAGCCCATAAACTGCTGATGGTTAATGTCTAATTCTTCTCCCCGTTTAAGATCTAGTTCTAGTTAAGTGCTTTGAACATTCCAGAAATCTCATTCTCTAAGGATGCTGGCCCTAGGCCTTCTTGAGAAACTGGTGATCAGTTACTTATGTGTCATTTTACGTCTTCTCTTCCTGGGGGTTTGTGCGATTCGTGGGATTCAGCCGTGATGCTGCATATGGTGATGGTTTGCTCAGTCTCGTAGCTGTGCAGTAGCCATGGTGTGTATATACCACATTCTCTCCATTCTGCTCATCAACAGTTGAGTTGTTTCCAGTTTGGGACTGTCACTAACAATCCTTTAGAGAGCGTGCTTGTGCCCATATCCTGTGCACATGTGTCTAGATAGCCCCAGGATGTGTACCTAGGGCTGGAATTGCTGCGTCGTGGAGATGCTCCTTTACTAAGTGACGCCAGTTTGTCCAGATGTTTGTACTAAAATGCATTTCCACTAGCAGTGTGTGAGTGCTTTAGCAGTTGCACTAGTACTTGGTGTTTTTAGGCTTTTTAATTTTTGCAAATATGCTAGGAATCTAAGTGTATCACATTATGGTTTTAGTTTGCATTTCTCTAATTACTGATCAGATTGAGCACCTTTTCATGTGTTGTTTAGACATTTGCATTTCCTCTTTGTGAAGTGCCTGTTCAAGTTATTTGCCCTTTTTTTTTTTACGCTGAGTTGTCTGTTGTTTTCTTACTGATCCACAGAATTTGTTATAGGCTCTCAATGCCTGTCCTTTGAGTGCATGTGGTGTCTTCTCCCATTCTGCACTTATATTTTCACTTTCCAAACAATGTCATTTGATGAATAGAAGTTCTTAAGTTTGATGTAGTGTAGTATCAATCTTTGTTTCTTTGATTAGGGCTTTTCATGTCTTAAGAAATATTTTCTAACCCCAAGATTATGAAGATATTTGCCTATATTATTTTCTGAAAACTTTCATCATTTTTCTTTTCATTTTTCTATAATTCACCTGGAATTGATTTTATGCTTAGTTCAAAACAAGTGTCCTATATCTGTTTTTCCCATCTGAAGATCCAGTTGTCTCAACACCATGTATTAAAATTCTGTAATTTCCCCACTAATTTTTAGTGTCTTTTACTTTGCAACCTTCACAATGTGGTTTTTTTCTTTTTCCTTATTCTGATTTTAGCAGCATTTTGGAAGGGTGCACAGTGCTTCTTAAATTTTCCCACTTTCAACTTGAAGTCATTTTTTTAAATCATCAATATTTAGCTTTGCATATTAAAACATGGTTAAGTCCAGCCACAATGAATGACTTGGCCAGATTTAGCACCCTAGATAGATGCAGTGACAGCTAAAGGAAAGTGTACATGTGAACTGGCAGTGCGGGAAGCTGACAAATTGGAAATAGAATTTTCAGGCAGAAAAACTCTGGACAGGATTTTACCTCATGAAACATTAACACTTTTGATGACACTTGACTCATTAAGAAAATCTTTGTTAGCCATCTTTTCTTTGATAGAGTCAAGGAAATGAGGTGTAATTAGTAATTAAAGAGATTCTGTTTCTCGTATGAAAATCAGTCTTATTATATTGTAGTTCCATGTAATTAAAACTATTTTAAAGGGATCAACTTAAAATGGTCTAAATATAAAGCTTTGATTCTTAAAGAGACTAAAAATAACTTCATTTGTATAGAATATTCAAGTATGTAAAATGACATATTCCCTAATTGCCTCATAGAGTAAAGTTAGCTTTACTTTAATTTGGTTAAGTTTGGAGAGCAGAACCATAATTATAAATAACTTTTATTTTCTGATTTTTTTAGTTTAAGTTTTGTAAATAACTAGTCTGCTTTTATTGTGAGAAATTACATTGTAGTGATTTGAGATAGACCCTTCAGATTTTGGTTTCATTTATAATTAAATATAAATTATGTCTATTGGATTGTTTCTATTATGTTACATATATCTTAAGTAATTGTGATTAAATATGTGTTAACAGTTGTTTATTTTGCAGTTATTTTAATTAGTTATTCCATTTAATCCTTTGGCATTTCGTAGCTTTTTATAATCTCTTTGTACAAAGAAATTACCACTAGCCTAGGGTTACAAAGCCACCTGTGTAGTGGGACACCTGATTAAATATTGTTTGAATTTGTCAGTTGGTGACTACCTACCTTTTTGTTGTTGCAACACTTCATTATTGTTGTTATGTCACAGGCTGTTGCAAGAATATTACAGTTACGAATCCCTGTTCTCTAAAGAAGGTTGATAAGTTTTGAATGAAAAGCACTGATTTGTATGCCAACATATTTGAAATTTCATATACTCCATAAATCTAATTGATTCAGAAATGATTACTGATATGCAGGCTTTTAAAAAGTGAGTAGATCTTTGAAGTCCTGTGAATGATTGTTTTCCTCTATTTAGTTGTGAGAAAATTTCATCCAGAGGTTTCCTGCCTGGGGAATAAGTTGATGAGGGACGTGGGGATGAGTCAGTTAAAGATATTGCATATGTGAGAAGTGATGAGTCACCCAACTCTGAGTGGTTGATAGTTCAATGTCATAACTCATGCACATTTAAAAGCTGTTTTTAATGATCGGGGGTCCTGTGCTTACAAAGAATATGAATACTCCACATTTTCTTGATTGACATTTCAAGTTGGTCGATGTTCAGTACATTTTATTATTCATGAGAATCATAAGGTAGGGATTATTTTCTTCCTCTTGCACGTCAGGAAGTAGAAGCCTGTGGGTGCTACCTAGTTAGTGATAGAGTTTGGATTCACAGCCAGGTTTATCTGACTTTAAATCCCATATCCTTTACACTGGACTTTTGTTTCCGTGATAGACTAGGTTCCAGTTTTCTTTTCCACCTTCTTGTTGTTTGGGCAGGCAATATAATTTCTTTTTGCTTCTTTGCTTTCTCCATTTGTAAACTGGACATACTCTTTACATCATTCTCTTAATTATAAGCTTAAGTATTATTTTTAAATACTTTGCGATAGTTGAAAAGACTTATATGTTATATATAATTAACATGATCTTATAGGAGTTTTTTCTTAAGAACTCAAAGAGCTCTTTCTTAATATCTAAGCATTATCCCTGTTGTGTCATAGACAAGAGTGAAGTTCTTTTTCTTAACAGGAAATCTTAAGGGTAGAGAGGCTCTGTAACTTGTTTCCCCTCTTGCTGGGCAGTAGAATGGTGAAGCAGTAGGTGAGGTGTTGCTGATGCTTGGGAACTAGAGATCTTCATGGTTTAATGGGGTAGCGCATGCTGAAAGCACTTTATAAACTATGAAGCATCGTATCAATGAAAGGCATTCCAGTTGAACCCTCTTATTTGTGGATGAGAAAAAAGGAGCCAGAGAAATATTAAGTGGCAACTTAGAATATTAAAAATATTGCTCTAATATGTGAGCCTGCTCATCCAAGTTGAGCCATTGGGATAAAAGTAAGATATCTTTTTCCTTAGTAGTGTATCATTGGAATTGGGAAGCATTTAATGAGAGAATAATTCACTTCTTTCCTACAGATTCCTGCGAGTTGGATAAATCCCTCAGGCAGGTATCACATTGGCATAAAAAATGGCTATGACTTCTATCCAAAGGCTCTCAAGGAAAGGATCCAGGTAATGTACAGTCTAGTACAATCTAGTGAGATACAAAATCTCACTAACTCTTAATTATTTGGGGGGCTAAGGGTTTCAAATGATGACTGCTTGAAGAAAGATTCTGTTCAGTGAAATGTTCTTAATCTTCAGTACATGCATAAGCTTAGGGAATCTGTGAAAACCCTGAAATTATATTCAAATTTTTATGTTTTTATGTCTTTCTGGAAGATGGGGTATGCTTTCATTGGATTTTTGAAGGACTTTACCTCAAAAGGTTAAGGGCAGTTAACTTGAAGTTCGTACTGCCTTGTTTATTCCTGTTCCTATAGTTTTTATGATAATTTGCCACATTTTTATTACTGTTTAACTAGCCTTCTTGCTTCCAGTTAGCCATCTTTAGTGTTAAGGAAAGGGTTACTCAGACCTAAAGCAGCTGAAGTATAGGAAACACAAGTCTGTCATTAGAGAATAAGAATTGTACACTGAGTGTTAAGGGACCTGCTTTGAAACAGCGGTATTCAGTAGACCTTTTTCAGTGATGACGGAAATGTTCAAAATGTTCAGTATCTATTCATTATACCACTAGTCACAGGTAGTCATTGAGAACTTGAAATGTGGCTGGTATGACTCAGTTACTGAAATCTTAATTTTATGTAATATTTTAAAGTTTAAGTTTAAATAACAACATGGGCTAGTGGCTACCATGTTTGACAGGGCTGCTGGAGAAGATTGCTGGAGCACTAGTAGCTGACACAGATTCAGGGTTTCAGCTGGAAAACAAGGTATAATCCTTGAAAATGAGCCTGATGGGTCAGACCTGTGGGCCCTTCCATCTAATCATAATATTGCTATTTGCTTCTCTAGGGCTCTATGAACCATAAGTTACTCAGTATATTACATATGATGTAATCTTACTTTTCAGATTCCAGTCATTCTGCCCCAAAAGCAAATGGATAAGTAATATAATAATGCACATAACGTTAATTGAATACTATTTTATTTTTAAAATTTCAAGCTGAAATACACATAGACAGGACAGCATTTTTATGCACTATACTAAATTTAATCAACTGTGTGGATAAGGTACAAAGTAATGCAAATATAGAGTGGTTGGGTTAAAGCAGACCTCCTCCTCAGCTCAGTTGATTGTTTTACTAGAAAGGATTTCTTTAACTGGCAGACTCCCATTGGGAGGCACTATGGGTTAAAGACGCTGGAGATGAAGGTAAGTAACAATTTCAGTAACAAAGAACCCTATCAAGTCAAAGAGGCTGGAAAAAAATAAGCTAGAGAGGGAGGAAATTGAGGAAGCCTGCATGTCCATCAAAATGCAGCTGCAATCTCGCTCCTGTCCTCTGCTTGCACTTGGCTGAGGGCATTGCCCAGTTCTGGAAGGGTGCGGAATACAGAACTTGCCTCTACTTAATGACTGGGAATTCAGTCACTTATCTGACATGGCATTATTCATTCTTAGAGAAGAGAAGGATTTAAATTGGGGCACATGATGTATAAAAATATGTTTGAATGTGCTGTGGTAAACTTGTTCTTTTAAAACCTAGGTGCAGTGAATTACCTAATCAATAATTGTTCCATTGCTTTATCAACTTGATTATAAACGATTTTTTTTAAACCTCTGTGTAAGAATTATGGAGCATCACAGCTGATAAGAACTAAGTCCATATATAAATGACTGTCTGGGTTTACCCATATTTGTTTACCCAGTATTTGTCAACCTCATTGTAAGGTAATTTTTTTCTCTTTGCAGAAAGAACGGAAGGAAAAAATCTGGGACCCTGTTCACAGAGTGGCCCTTGCAGAAGCCTGTAGAAAACAGGAAGAATTTGATGTTGCCAACAATTGCCCTTCTCAAGTTGGTGCTAGTCGCTTTTATTTAAACATTACCATATAGTCCTATTACCATAGAGTCCTTAGAGAATTAATCAAGTGTTTTTTCACAAGTTTTAAGTTGTTTAATTTTACTAATTTTTCGTCTATTATTTATCCTGAAATCAATTTAGATATGTATGTATCAACTTTTAAAACCTTCGTAGTGAACATACAATACACATGTAAAAGTGCATAAATTCTAAGTCTGTAGTCATGATTTATCACCAAGTGAACTGTCCAATATAAGCAGCACCCAGACTCCCTCTCGTGCCTCTTCCTAAGCTTTGCTCCCTCCCTCCTACCCAGAGGCCACCACCATCCTGACTTCTAACACTGTTGAATGATTTGGCCTGTTTTGAACTTTGTAAAATGGAAGCAGTGTATGTTCTTTCATGTGTGGGTGGTCTCACTCAGGTTGTGTTTGTGAGATTCGTATGTGTGTGGGATGCTGAAGTGGTTTGTTCACTTTTGTTGCAGTGTGATGGATGCACCACAGTTGATGTGTCCATTCTGCAGATTGATACTTTTTTTTCAATTTTGGCTATCACAAGAAATGCTATTTTGAAGATTCTTGTGGGTGTCTCTTGGTAGGTCATAAAGTGGTAGTATCAATTCCTATTTCCACAAGAAGTATATGAGAGCACCCATTGTTCTACATCCTTAAATAGCCATCAAACTTTTTAAAATCAATTTATAAAATGAAAATTACACCTTGGTTTATTATGAAAGAAATATGTGCTAGTTGCAGAAACTTTTGGACAGCACGGGTAATAAAGTAGCAAATGAAGGGCTCCACAAGGCCACCCGCAAGGATGATAACAGCTTGATGTGTATCTTTCTAGGTTTTTCTTTTATGTATGCATCTACCTTTTCTTAATCAAAAATGGAATCGTTTTAGTGGTTCTCATCCCTGGCTGCATATTAAAGTCACTTGAAGAGCTTTAGAAACTGCCAGTGCTTGCACCCTAGAGAGGAATTAAATTAAAACCTTTCAGGGAGGCAGGCATTTTTAAAAGTTCCCCAGGACTGCTGGTTTGTATGTATCTCCATATGCATATTTAATTTTTATTTCCTTAATCTGTGTACATCATCCTTTTTTAACAGCTGTATAATTTTCTATGAGATCAATATTTGTGTTTCAGCCTCTTATTAGACAGATTAAATGTAGGATTTCAGGTGCTACCCATATACAGCTAACTTTATAAAAGAGGGATCTAGATTTAATTGTACATTTTATTTTATTTTGTGTATCAAACATGTCGATATAATTGTTTCTTTAAGGAGGAGTAAATGTTAAATATGTTGAATAAATAAAAAAGCATAATTTAAGACTTTTGGAACATGTGAAAATTAAATTTTTATTCAGGTTAATGTAGAGCAGTCTAATGTAGTATGTAGTTAAACTAATACTTAGGTTGAAGAATGTGAAATTCTCATGTTTATAGATCAAATGGTTAAGTAGCAGCTTATATGTACATGGTCATGAATATAGTATGTATTTAATGTGGCAAATTCTAGAAGAGGTGATTCATGGTTTCTATTATTTATTTGGGTTCTTAAGAAACAGATTTGAAATGGAAATAATCCTGATATAAAAGACTGTAGATAGCCTATTTTATGGCAATTTTAGAGCTACTTTTGGAAATGAGTTAGTCATGCACTACACAATGACCTTTTGGTCAACAATGGGCTGCATATATGATAGTGGTCCCATAAGATTAGTACCATAGAGTCTAGGTGTGTAGCAGGCTCTGCCATCCAGGTTTGTGTAAGTACCCTCCATGATGTTCACACAATGATGAAATCGCCTAACAGAGCGTTTCTCAGAACGTATTCCCTTTGTTAAGCAACATGTGACTGTATACAGATTAAAGATATGTGACCAACATATCTTGGCCAAATGATAGCACCAACGTGTAGCACAGTATCTTTCCCAAAGCAGGTGGAGTGAGAGTGACTGAATGAGAGATTGAGTAAAATAAGTATTATTTTTTAAATGTTTACCATATTAATATCGGCTTCATTAAATTGAACTACAAGTTGCATAGATATAACAAGAAAATTTTCTTACGTTTTTCCAGGGTAAAAGGACTTTACTATTGAGTCACACTGTGTCTTTGGTTGTATGTTAATATAACTTTTCAAGAGTACAAAATGTGCTAATATTAATGTATTTTCTGATTGATTAGGCAAATAAACTAATCAAAGAGGAGCTTCAAAGTCAAGTGGAATTGCTAAATTCTTTTGAGAAAAAATACAGTGATCCTGGCCCTGTGTATGACTGCTTGGTATGGCATGATGGTGAAGCCTGGAGGTAAACTCGATGTATTTTATAGATCTTCACTTAAAAATCTTTTTATCTACTCTGAAGAACATTAAACCCTCAGAACTCTCCAGAGATTTGGTTCATGTGATATTAATATCACTAAGCAAAACTATTTGAGAGCCAAATTGGCTTTTGGGTAGTTTTGGACAAGCCGTTTGAACTTCAGTATTTTAGACACTAAACCTGACTCCTGTCTCTTTTAAAGAAGCTTATTTTGTTAACCAGATAGTAATCATTAGCCAGATATTAGCAGGTTGATCATTGTGTATGTAGAAATGCTCCTAATTGAAACTAGGCAATTTGGAAAGTAACTGCAGAGAATGTTGCCAACATCTACTATAAACATTTTAAGGGCAAAGGTGGAAAGCTGGGTGAAGATTTCTCAATAGAGATAAGGTAGCTAGGAAGAAAACAGACAGTATGATGCGGTGGGGAAGAGCTCGATCTTGGAAATGGAATCCTAGCTCTGAGACCTTGAACACTGAATGTAGAACTCTAAGCCTGTTTCTTCATCTATTAATTGGGAGAGTAATCATACCTATATAGAGGGTTTGTGAAAATTAAATTTGATGTTTCTAGACATAGTAAGCACTCAGTAAATGTAAGTTATTACTCCTGCTTCTGCTACTACAAGTGGTGATTTATACTGAGCTATGTATCATGTACATTTTTCAGTTTTTTTCTTAGTGAATCGTACACTGTGTTTCTTAAGGTTGGCTAGTGTATGGAAATAGGGATATGTTTCTGCTATAGATAGTCACATGTGTGTTTTAGGGTACCTGCAGTAAACCAGAGAGACTGCTCCTTGAAACTTGAAATCAAGAATCATTTTCTAGTTTGTGTCCCTGCTCATAAGCAAAGAATTGTTTCCTAAGATGTGGCAAATACAGAACATGATGACTTGATTTCTGTTCTCTGATTGTATCACAATGTACCATTCCTCAAGGAGGGCTTTCCTCCCATGGATGTGGGTACTAGCTCATCTTTGATAATGAGTATATGAAATTTTCAATTGAATAAGAGATCCCTGCTTCATTTGGGACTAAAAATGTTAATATTTGCATATAACATTATTTTAATCCAAATGATGTTAAATATTAATGCAGTTTTTGTGTGATTCTGGTATGTTGTTTGAGTGTGTGTGTGTATGCAGGTGCGCACACATTGTGAACATTTTTTCCAAAAGCTTTGCAGAAAGCTTTGATCACAGTAGTTGTAATATTAGAAAGGTGTTCAGGCGTATGGTTTAGTAAATGTTGGTACATCCTTTAGGTGGTATAACATGAAACAGTCATTCACAGTGATAAGCCTTAGGTGGTTTTAGTGTGGGAGAGGAGGGAAAGTTAATGTGAAGAAATGCTAGATAAAAAACTGAGTATTTGCAGAAAATATACTACACAAAGACTTAAGGAAATGCTAAAATACTGGCAGGGATTGGGTGGTGGGGTAACAGGTGGTTTCAATTAAAGTATTTCCTACAGATGCTGAAATTACTGCAGATTACTTTGTCCCATGGAAAAGGAGTTTGGGGTCAGCATGTCCAGAGTGCCAGTGTATGTTTCCAAAAGGTTTCCTTGATCTTTAAAGCAGTTGACAAAGCAAGGGATATACTGTAATAGTTTGTGGGCAGCTATTCTAAGGTATCTTTTAGAACTTTTGTGTTGGAAATAAAATTTAATCAAACGTTAGATGAACTAAAATCTGAAGTCACAAATAACGTTTTAGAAAATGTTATTATAATCAATGAAAAATACGACAGAATTATGCTTTCAGGTGCTACTAGAAGTAATTTCACTTTTTTTGCACAATACTGTATACCATATACGGCTCTGATTCCCCCACCCCATCTCAGAGTTAGATCCAGAATTTTTGAGGATAATCTTTAAGATCCTCAGTTATCTCTGGTGAATCTAGGCACTATCTGCAGTATTCTTTCAGAAATGCCAGCTGTTTCTGAGGGCGGGTAAAATGACCTTAAGTGCCTTGTTTTGCTTTTGTTTTTACAAAGAGTGTCAAGTCTGTCCTCCCCCTGCCACAGTCCCACTAATTGTTGATCCCGCGTCTCTGTGCTTAGCAGGTAACCTCATAGAAGTATACTGTAGTATTTGTCAGGATGTATAGTACAAACTCAGTGTCACTCAATATGGAGCAAAAACTGATTGAGAGAAATAGTATTTACAGAAGATTACGTAAAGGAAAGACCATTAATTAGTTTCTTTTCAGTGGTTTTTGACCTTGTTATCTCAGGTTTCCTTTGAGATTCTGTTGAAAGCTGTGGATAAAAAAACCGTAGAAAATTGGACAAAGAAATATATGAAAATGTCCAGGAATTTATAACTCAAAACCCGACACACACGTGTACTCTGATCCTGTCCGTCAGCCTCTTCTCCATATTCTCTTTCTCTGTGTTTTAGCCACTATTCCTTGAACTAAGCCAACCAAACCTTCAGACGGTTATAACCTTGCACCACATTCACATTTGCCCTCTGTGGTGTTATTTAGTGAAGTCAGTAATAATTTATTTATTAATATGGCATTTGACTTGTTGAGTCACTCCGTGTTGATGGTGGTTATAAGAAACTGATCTATGAAATGTGTCACTACATTTGCTGTGAGAATGTTGTTAAAGATGTTGATGCATTTGTTCTTTCATCATTTGGCAAATACTTGAGTACCTTCTCTGTACCAGGCCGATTGTAGGGAACATACTCTACAGTCCCTAGGCTCTGGAAGCAAGTATTGGAAACGTCTGAACCATCTAGGAAGCAGTAAGAAAGATTTCAATAAGGATCAGCACAAGTCAGCTAAACAGAGAGGGTAGGAAAAGGGGGTTGAAGAAAGGGGACCAATCCAGAGGATGCGGGAGGAACTGTTAGGAATTTAGAGCGTCTGGTGGGCTGGGTGAAAGAAGGGGAGGACTTCAGAGATGATTTCCAGGGTGTTTGCTGGCCAGTTAGTTATCTTTTGGAACCAAAAGTGCTACTCTCTGGCAAATATTGAGGATTTGATGTCGTACATTTTACCTGGTAACCTCAGTCCTGGTTCCATTTCATACGCTACTTGTTCTCTTTCTGCCTCACTTTTCCCCTAAGTGTTCAATCTCCTATATCTTGCTGTGTTGTATGTCCTTCTTCGAAATGCCATAAATCATTTTAGGCACTTGTTGATTGAAGTATACATAAAAACAAACCAACAATTTCAGAGATCCTTCTTTCTAAATTGTCGTAGTTTGTTAATGAAATATATGCCTTAGTATTTATAGTAAATATCTTATCTGTACTATACTAGTGGACTTCCGTTAATTCATTGTAGCAGTTATGATTGACTAACTGAGCTTGTTAAAACACAGTTCTTATTTAGAAAATGTGCACACAGTATTGACCCTTAAATGATGTGCATTCTTTTTGTGACTTTTTTATTTTAGATTTATTTACTTTTAATCAGACTGTCTTCTAAAGTGTTTGGAATATGTATTTTCTTTATTTATTGTTATTATTTTTTTAAAGATTGGCACCTGAGCTAACAGCTGTTGCCAATCTTCTTTTTTGTTTTTTTTTTTCTTCTTCTGCTTTTTCTCCCCAAATCCCCTCAGTACATAGTTGTATATTTTAGTTGTGGGTCCCTCCAGTTGTGGCATGTGGGACGCCACCTCAACGTAGCCCAACGAGCAGTGCCATGTCCACTCCCAGGATCCGAACCAGCGAGCCCCGGCCACCAAAGCAGAGCGCGCGAATTTAACCACTCAGCCATGGGGCCAGCCCATGGAATATGTATTTTAAAAATTGAAAATTTAGACATGCTACTGAACAAACAGTGGATTATTGAAGAAATTAAAGAAGAAATCAAATATTATCTGGAGACAAATGAAAATGAAAACACACCATACCAACTTATTTGGGACGCAGCAAAGGCAGTCCTAAGAGGGAAATTCATTGCAATACAGGCTCACCTCAATAAGCAAGAAAAATCTTACGTGAACAACCTCAAACAACACCTAACAGAATTAGAAAAAGAAGAGCAAACTAAGCCCAAAGTCAGTAGAAGGAGGGAAATAATAAAAATTAAAGCAGAAATAAATGATATTGAAACAAAAAAGACAGTAGAAAGGATCAGTGAAACAAAGAGTTGGTTCTTCAAAAAAATTAACAAAATCAATAAACTCTTGGCCAGACTCACTAAGAAAAAAAGAGAGAAGTCTCAAATAAATAAAATTAGAAATGAGAGAGGAGAAATCACAACAGATATTGAAGAAATACAAAGGATCATAAGAGAATACTATGAAAAACTATATGTCAACAAATTGAACAACCTAGAAGAAATGGATAAATTCCTAGACTCATGCAACCTCCCCAAACTGAATCAGGAAGAAATAGAGAATCTGAATAGACCAATCACAAGTAAAGAAATAGAAACAGTAATCAAAAACCTCCCCAAAAATAAGAGTCCAGGACCAGACGGCTTCTCTGGAGAATTCTACCAAACATTCAAAGAAGATTTAATACCTATCCTTCTCAAACTATTCCAGAAAATTGAGGAAGAGGGAACACTCCCTAACACATTCTATGAAGCCAACATCACCCTGATCCCCACACCTGACAAGGACAGCACAAAGAAGGAAAACTACAGGCCAATATCACAGATGAACATAGATGCAAAAATCCTCAACAAAATTCTGGCAAACCGAATAGAGCAATACATCAAAAAGATTATACACCATGATCAAGTGGGATTTATACCAGGGACACAGGGATGGTTCAACATCCGCAAGTCAATCAGCGTGATTCACTACATTAACAAATTGAGAAACAAAAACCACATGATCATCTCAATAGATGCAGAGAAAGCATTTGACAAGATCCAACATCCATTTATGATAAAAACCCTCAATAAAATAGGTATAGAAGGAAAATTCCTCAACATAATAAACGCCAAATATGACATACACACAGCCAACATCATAGTCAACAGATAAAAACTGAAACCCATCCCTCTCAGAACAGGAACAAGACAAGGGTGCCCACTTTCACCACTCTTATTCGACATAGTACTGGAGGTGTTGGCCAGAGAAATTCGGCAGGAAAAAGAAATAAAAGGAATCCAAATAGGCAATGAAGAAGTAAAACTCTTGCTGTTTGCAGATGACATGATCTTATATATAGAAAACCCCAAAGAATCTGTAGGAAAACTATTAGAAACAATCAACAGCTACAGCAAAGTTGCAGGGTATAAAATCAACATACATAAATCAGTAGCATTTCTACACTAACAATGAACTAACAGAAAAAGATCTCAAAAACTCAATCCCATTCACAATCGCAACAAAAAGAGTAAAATACCTTGGGATAAATTTAACCAAGGAAGTGAAAGATCTATACAACGAAAACTACAAGACTTTCTTGGAAGAAGTCGATGACGACATAAAGAGATGGAAAGACATTCCATGCACATGGATTGGAAGAATAAAAATAGTTAAAATGTCCATACTTCCTAAAGCAATCTGCAGATTCAACGCTATCCCAATCAGAATCCCAATGACATTCTTTACAGAAATTGAACAAAGAATCCTAAAATTCATATGGGGCAACAAAAGACCCCGAATTGCTAAAGCAATCCTGAGAAAGAAGAACAAAGCTGGAGGCATCACAATCCCTGACTTCAAAGCATACTACAAAGCTACGGTAATCAAAACAGCATGGTACTGGTAGAAAAACAGGTCCACAGATCAATGGAACAGAATTCAAAGCCCAGAAATAAAACTACTTATCTATGGACAGCTAATCTTTGACTAAGGGGCTGAGGGCCTACAGTGGAGAAAAGAAAGTCTCTTCAACAAATGGTGCTGGGAAAACTGGACAGCCACATGTAAAAGAATGAAAATTGACTATTCTTTTTCACCATTCACTAAAATAAACTCAAAATGGATCAAAGACCTAAAGATTAGGCCTGAAACAATAAGTCTTCTAGAAGAGAATATAGGCAGTACACTCTTTGACATGAGTTTCAAAAGAATCTTTTCGGACACCATAACCCCTCAGACGAGGGAAACAATAGAAAGAATAAACAAATGGGACTTCATCAGACTAAAGAACTTCTTCATGGCAAGAGCAAACAGGACTGAAACAAAAAAACAGCCCACTAATTGGGAAAAAATATTTATAAGTTATTTATCCGACAAAGGGTTAATCTCCATAAAATATAAAGAACTCACACAGCTCAACAAAAAATCAAACAACCCAGTCAAAAAATGGGCAGGGGACATGAACAGACATTTCTCCAAAGAAGATATACGGATGGCCAATAGACACATGAAAAGATGCTCATCATCACTAGTCATCAGGGAAATGCAAATCAAAACTACACTAAGATATCACCTTACACCTGTTAGAATGGCAAAAATATCCAAAACCAAGAGTGACAAATGTTGGAGAGGCTGTGGAGAAAAAGGAACCCTCATACACTGTTGGTGAGAATGCAAACTGGTACAGCCATTATGGAAAACAGTATGGAGATTTCTCAAAAAGTTAAAAATAGAAATACCTATGACCCAGCCATCCCACTACTGGGTATCTATCCTAAGAACCTGAAATCAGCAATTCCCAAAGTCCCATGCACCCCTATGTTCATCGCAGCATTATTCACAATAGCCAAGTCATGGAACCAACCTAAGTGTCCAGCAACTGATGATCGGATAAAGAAGATATGGTGTGTGTACACACACACACACACACACACACACACACACACACAATGGAATACTACTCAGGCATAAAAAAGGACAAAGTCGTCCCATTCACAACAACATGGATAGACCTTGAGGGTATTATGTTGAGTGAAATAAGCCAGACAGAGAAAGACGAACTCTGTATGACTCCATGCATAGGTGGTAGTCAACATATAGACAAAGAGAACTGATTGGTGGTTACCAGAGGAAAGCGGGGGAGGATGGGGGGAGGGCACTAAGGGTGAAGTGGTGTACCTACAACATGACTAATAATAATGTACAACTGTAATTTCACAAGGTTGTTAACTATCATAATCTTAATAAAAAAAATTGAAGAGTTAGTAAAATGGGAAAAGAGCAGACAGGAAGACCACCATAAAACTCTGTAGAAAATGCCTTTCCTAAAAAATAAGCGTTTGCCTAAGGCTGTTCTAATTATGGGACCAAGCCTCAGTATAGTTCATCTATCAAGGAGCTTACATAAGCCGTTAGATTCATGAAGGCAATTCTAGAAGCAGCAGCAGAAAGTAAGGCCTAGGCTGTGTGTCAGAATCATCCTAAGCTATTCTAAGGCTCTCAGCTAAGCTTTCTTAAGTGGTAGAAGATTTTCTGCTTGGAGTTTTGTGATGGACAGTTTATAAAGCCCTTTGTATATGGCTTTATTTAAGGGCTGGGTCCTGTAAGCTGTCTTAGCTAATCTTTACTGCTGACTCTATGAAACAGGAATCTAAACCAAGCAATTACTGTGTCTGCTGTGATAGAAATGGAAAGGGTAGTAAGAAGATAGCTGAGAAACAATATTACATGATTTTTAGAAAGATAAGAAAATAGATAAATTTCATTATCTACTTTTTATTGTCAATTTATAGAGCCTGCATTGATTCGAATGAAGACGGGGACTTGAGTAAATCTACTGTTTTGAGAAACTACAAAGAGGCCCAGGAATATGGCTCTTTTGGCACAGCTGAGATGTTGAATTACTCTGTTAATATATATGATGATGGAAACCTGCTCTCCATTGTGACCAGCGGAGGTATTGTGTTTCAGATTTGCCTACTAGAGATAAATTTATGAAGTGGTAAGATGATAAATTCCTACAGCCAACAGCAGCCTTATAGAGAATTTAGAAATCCCAACTGAAGAACTAGGTCTGGAATAATAGATGTGATTTGATTGCCTGGCATGATGTTGTTTTAAAGTCATAGCCATGTAGGATCCATTCCAAGAGTAGAAACATGGTCCACCCTCAGAAAATCCATCAACATAATTCATCTTATGCACAGTAATTTCACCTCCAGATATTAACCCTTGAGAAATTCACCTATGAATGCAGAGAGTCAGGTAAAAGGGTCCTTACCACACCATTCTGTGTAATTTCAAAAAAGTTGGAAACTATCTAAATACCCATCAACAAAAGGACAAGTTTCTAAAAAAATCACATTACTCATCCTGTGGAATATATTATATAGCAATCAAAATGAATAAATCTACATATGCCTGTATGCATAAATCTCAAATACATAAATTTTAATGAAAAAATACATCGGTAAAACATTTGTGTAAAATTCTTAAACATTCCAATTAATACTGTATAATGTTTATGGATATGTGTGTATATTTGGTAAAGAGATGGAAAGAAAGTGCACACCAGCCTCAGGGTGGTGGCTACTTCAGGGGAGGGAACAAGGAGAATGAGGTAGGGCAGCTAACTCCACCGCCCCTTCCCCAACTTTATTAACATGTAGCTGAAGTACAATAAACCGCACATACACACGCACAAAATTTGGTAAGGTTTGATACATGTCTATACCTAGGAAACCATCACCACAGTCAAGATAATGAACATAACCATCACCCCCAAAAGTTTGCTTGTCTTTTATAATCCAGCCCTTCTCCATCCGCATCCCCGGGAAGCCACTGAACTGCTTTCTGTCACTCTAGATTGCTTTGAATTTTCTAGAATTTTATGTAAGTAGAATAAAAAAATATTTTCCCCCTGCTTTATTTCAGCAAAATGGTTTGAAATTTGTCAATATTATTATTATAATAAGCTAGTTCCCTGTTGCTGGGGCATCTTTCATCATGTGGGTGCACTGAGGTGTAGTGATCCATTCACCTACTGATGGGCATTTGGATTGTTCCAACATTTGTGTACAAGTCTCTGTGTGGAAATACGTTTTTATTTAATTTGGACTGATATCGAGGAGAACTGGTTGGGAATGATGGATATATGTTTAACTTTTTAAGAAACTCCCAAGCCCTTCTTCTTGGGCTTCTAAAAAGTGGCTGCACCCTTTTACCCTCCTGCCATCAGCGTCAGCCTCCAGGAGCTCCATATCCTCACCAATACGTGGGGTGGTCAGTCTGCTAAACTCTAGCCCCTGTAACTGGTAGGTAATGGTAACAAGGTATTTTTTGGGGGAGAAGATTACATTAAAATCCATTTCCTGTTTTTATTGGGAAAAATAAAAATGGAAGAAGTGGTAACAGTGGGCCCATGTTCTTGCACGACAGCAGTTGTCTAGAGCACAGGAGTCAGCCTTGCAGCAGACCCAGCTGGAAGAGTCATGTGCTCTCGCTTCTGGAGTTCCAGCTACTCTGATGTCACCCAGACATGAAAGCCCAGTGTCGGTTGTCATTTATCATTGTACTTGTGTTATTGTTTATCTGACAGTGGTGGGACATTTCTCTGTAGCCATGTCTTTTAAGAAGTTTTTTCACTTAAAAAGAGTCTAGTGTTTTTGTTTTACTTTATGGATATATAACATATGTACAGAAAAATATACAAATCACAAATTGTACACACATTGAATTATCACAAAGTGGACACTTCTGTGTAACCACAGCCAGGTCAAGAAATAAAATGCTATCTGAGCTGCTGCCATCATGCCTCTTTCTAACCACTTAACCTACCCCCCACTCCTCCCAGAGCTAACTGCTATCCTGATTTCTATCACCACATTAGTGTGAACCATCCGATATTGCTGTTTTTGTAGGGCAGAGATGATCGAATAGTGGTAATTTCACATAGTTCAACCTAATGTAGTGTTTTCCCGGTTATATAGATAGAATTATTAAGTATATATCCTTTTGTGTGTGACTTCTTTAGGTCAACCTTATTTTTGTGTGTTCATTACATAGTATGTGGAAATAGTGCATATTTATTGCTATATAATAATGAATTCTATGAATATGCTATGTATCCATTTACTATTGATGGATCTTGCGGTTGTTTCTAGTTTTTGAATTTTACAAACAATGCTACCACAATCATCTTTGCACGTCTTTTAGTGTACATGTGCTTGCATTTCTGTTGAGTGTATAGCTACAAGTGCAATTGTTGGATCATAGGATATGCTTGTGCTGGGCTTTCCAAAATGCAGGTCTGCAGCCCCACCAGCAGTGTAAGTGCACATCCCTATCCACAGTTGCTGTTGTCAGCCTCAAAATTTTAGCAAGAGGTATCTCATGGCTTCAGTTTGCATTTCCCAGATGACTGATGAAGTTGAACATCTTTTCGTATATTTATTTGCCATTTCCTTATTATCCTCTTTTGTGAAATTCTTTTTCAAGTGTTTCGCCCCATTTTCCTTTTGGATTCTCCTTTTCTTTTGGATTTGAAAGATTATGTTCTGGATATAAGCTCTTTGTCATTTATATATATATTGCAATCACTTTCTCACTTTTTTTTTTTAAAGATTTTATTTTTTTTCCCTTTTTCTCCCCAAAGCCCCGCAGTACATAGTTGTATATTCTTCGTTCTGGGTCCTTCTAGTTGTGGCATGTGGGACGCTGCCTAAGCGTGGCTCGACGAGCAGTGCCATGTCCGCGCCCAGGACCTGATCCAACGAAACACTGGGCCGCCTGCAGCAGAGTGCGAGAACTCAAGTACTCGGCCACAGGGCCAGCCCCTCTCACTTTTTGACTTGCATTTTCTCTCTGAATGAAGAGGATAGAATCCAGAGTAGCAGAATAGTGTATGTAATTCAAAGAGTTTCATTTTTTGTGAATTATTGATAAAAGACTTAAGATAATATACCATTAGATATTAAGATCAGAAAAATATATTTGTGTTTTTTATATAAATATATATATTTTATATATATATACTTTTTTTTGGTGAGGAAGATTAGCCCTAAGCTAACATCTGTTGCCAATCTTCCTCTTTTTTTCTTTCTTTCTTTTTTTCTTTTTCCTCCTGAAGCCCCAGCACATAGTCGTATATCCTAGTTGTAGGCCATTCTAGTCCTTCTACATGGGAGGCCACCACAGCATGGCTTGATGAGCAGTGTGTAGGTCTGTGCCCAGGATCTGAACCAGTGAATCCTGGGCCACCAAAGCAGAACGTGTGAACTTAACTGCTGGGTCATGGGGCCAGCCTCGAGAGTGTATTTTTATTCAGTTATTTTTATCATGATTAATAATATGCAAATTGAATTGAATGGTTAAAAGTTTGGGTCTGTGAGAATATTTTTCTCCCCTTTTTGTGTCTAGGGGCTCATGGAACACATGTAGCTAGTATAGCTGCTGGACATTTTCCAGAAGAACCTGAACGGAATGGTGTAGCTCCTGGTGCCCAAATTCTTTCAGTCAAGATTGGTGATACAAGACTAAGCACAATGGAGACAGGCACCGGCCTTATACGAGCTGTGAGTATTTGTGAGCTGTTGACTCAGAAGATTAATGATTGATGATCTTGGGTATTTTTAGGCTTATAAAGTGCCCTTGGTTTACCAAGAATACATTGAACTGTATTTGGTGTACAGGACTTTGTTTTAAAAAGCAAAAGTGCTTAATTCATTTTTAAACTATTTTTTATTAAAAATTATTAGGATAAAGCTTTTTGATATAACCGTTATGAAAATATTATATTATACTTTTCATTTTAGTAAATCCCCTAGCAAGCTATTTTGAGATACTTTAAAAAAACTAAAAAAAGACCTCTTAGCCAGCTTGCTCCATCAGCCTAAGAATTTAACTAATATTCTATGTTTCATTTTAGCATATGAATTAGATTTTATTTACTTTAGTAATTTTAGAATTTCATGAGGACCATTCCATTCCCTCTTCCTCTCCCTTCCCCAACTCCATTCTGGAAATGTGAGCTTCGTGTTTTATTGAGCATTTACTCTACTCTCCCTCCCCCTATCTTTTTTTTGAATTTATCAACCATATGCCTAGAAGTAACTTATAAATTTGGATTTGAATTAGAATATTGTTGGTTAGAAAACTATGGGATTCCATGCCTTTATTTTACTGGCTAATCTGTTTCTATAAATTGCTGCCTAAACTAGACTCTCTTCATCTTTTTAATAGATGATAGAAGTTATAAATCATAAGTGTGATCTTGTCAACTATAGCTATGGAGAAGCAACTCACTGGCCAAATTCAGGGTGAGTGTTCTTTGACACTTGTTAGCCGTGGAAGCCTAGCTCATGAAGAGTATGAGATGTTTTTTATAACTGGATTCAATATCACGACTGAAAAAGAGTGCTTGCAGTGGTTAGATGACAACTGTGTGTCTCCTAGACCTCGAGCCCACATTCCCACGGTCAAATCTTTGATGTCGTTGTTCTCCCCTAGCCAGGTAGCCTGAAGCCCATCTGTCACTCTAATTCCTCTTCCCACAGCCTGAACTCTTTGAGGTGTACTTACCTGACAGGACTCTAGACTTGCAGAAACCCTGTCGTTCCCTTAAGTGATCCCACACCTGATCTGCCACTCTTTGCTGGAAACCCCCCTGACGTCACGCTTAAATTTATGACCACAGATCTCAGATGTTCACTCTGCATCGCCTTTGATCACACCGCATTTATCTTTTCATCCTATGTGACCATTTTACACCTTCTTTTCCCTCGGAGACCTTCAGAGACCCCGTTTCTTCCCTCAGCTGATGGCCACACCTTTCTTTTCCACTGATCCTAGAAGCGCTCAGAGGGGAAGTCTGTGCCCTTTCTGTGACCTGCTCTCACCCCGCTGTCTCACCTTTCCTTCTTGGGTGATAAAGGAGTGCCCAGGTCAGAAGTCTCTCGTGCGCTTGTGATCTAGTTCCCATTTCTTTTCTCCTTAGAGACTGCTCCAGCATCATCCCTCTCCTTTCCTGGATTATTATCATGACACAGACATCCTCTAGAATCTGCTAGCTTTAAAACAGATGAACCAAAAACCTCTTCCTTTCACACTGCCTTCACACACTTTTCCAGCAAAACTCACTGTTAGTTGTGTGTGTTCATGGTTTCTGAGTCTCCTCAGTTCATCCCAGTGTGTCTCACAGCCCAGCCCTCCTCCCAGTGTCGTCGGTGTCTTCCTGCTTCCTGGCTTGGCCTTGACCTCATGTTACCTCACCTCTTTTTTCTTCATAATGGTAACTACTTGAAATTACCTTATTTAGAGTGTTTACTTCTTGATCATCTTGCCCCCACTCCCACCACCTAGCCATCATATATACCTATCATCCAGTTTCTGACACTCTTTAATAAAATCCTGTCAAAATGCAAATTTTACCAAGCCAGGCCATGTGGTTCGCTGTTCTCAGTAACTTAATTTTCTCAGGTAACTGGTTCTAGGTTTCTTGTGACACGTGCCCTTCCCAGCCTTGTAACAAGCAGCCTGTCATCCTCAGTGATTTCATTCGTGAACATGATCTTGCCCTTTGTTCTCTTGCTTCAGTATCTTACTTACCTAAGTGTTATTTCTTTCTCTCCTTCTCTGACATTCATCCTTTTAAAGTCATCTTTCCCTAATATTCTTTCCTTCACACTTACAACTTTGGAGTGTCCTTTGCCCTATATGTTTTTTATATTGATTCCATTTTCTTCTTCATGGTCTAACTTCATCTCCTTCAGTTAATACCAGTACATTTTTCTTGCTTGCTCTCAAGCCAGATGTCATAGATTTTAAATCTTGAGTTCTCCCTGTTGCCTTATTTCTCCTTCACCTTTGCCACTAATCAGAAATAGATATAGGAATCCCCTGAAGAGTCTTTTCTGAATACGTTACTTTACCACCTATTGCCTCATCCCCCAATGACTGCCAGTATTTCAGTATTTTCTTTCAGTCCTTTTGTAGTTTATTTTCCTATATATATTCAATTTTGTATCCAGCATTTGCCCCGCGTTTAATCTCACCTCATAACTCCTTCCCTACAGTACATCCGCACTAGGGCCTATCACTTGGAGTGGCTGTACGTTCCATGTTCTGCCAATGGTGGATGTGCTGAAATTTACTTAACCATACATTTGAACAATACTTTGGTGGTGTAGATACTTTGGGTATGGAAGCTAAGCGTTTTAGTTTGAGAATGTCTTCTGCGTGATTCTGATGCACTCCTCCTTATTTATAGCCACTGTTTTTAGTTCTACTCCTTGGAACCCATGTTTTAGTTTAGTTTTTTATATAAGCCATATTTGAAAATATTTTCACAGGATAATATATTTCTTGAAAAGTAGGACAATTT
Source organism: Equus asinus (assembly GCF_041296235.1). Taxonomy (NCBI): domain Eukaryota; kingdom Metazoa; phylum Chordata; class Mammalia; order Perissodactyla; family Equidae; genus Equus; species Equus asinus. Next base: position 75,171,221 of record NC_091800.1, read on the forward strand.
TTTATGTTCAAAGGAATTTGATCTCTTTCAGGAGAATTTGTGAAGTAATTAGTGAAGCAGTGTGGAAGCACAATATAATTTATGTTTCAAGTGCCGGAAATAACGGTCCATGCCTGTCTACAGTCGGTTGTCCAGGTGGAACTACGTCAAGTGTAATAGGTTAGTTTTCCTGTTTTAGAAGTAGACTTGTTTAAAACAAGCAAACAGAAAAACTCAGTTAATCCAGTGTTAATTGTATCTGCTATATGCAAGGCACCGTGAACCCTTAAGTATACCCTCAGGAAACCGAAATCTAGTAGAGACCAGCTAATGTAGAGTTTACTCTAGTTTAAAGTAGGTGGGAGTCAGTGGTTTAATGAAAGTACAGCCGCAGTGCTGTGGGATTACAAAAGCGCAGTTATTTCTGATTTGAGAGTTTAATGAAGGCTTTCTGGAAGGAGTGTGAGATGAGGATTTCAGTAGGTAGAAATGAGCAAGGGAAAGGCTTTCCAGACTGACTGAACAGCATAAATAAGGAGGCTTGCCTCACTCTCTATTTATAGCGTAGACTATTTATAGTGGGTTTCCACCTTTAACTTCCCTTGGGACCTGCAGAAAGACTCAGGTGTAGCGGAAGATCCCTTCTTCTTCATGATGAGAAAGCAGTTAAAACACATTTGTTCCGTGAATGTGGCTTTTCTTACACTATTTGTTCTTTAGGCTATGATGCAGTTTTTTTTGTCTGTTTCACTGTACTCTAATGGAAAAAATGCCTATCAATAAGAATTATGGGAAATCAAAATTAGATGCAGTCATAGGATGAAAATAATAAAATTAGCTTAATTATAGTATGTAGCTGCCAGCTTGTGCAAAAAAGCCCATAAAACCCATACCGTTTTTTTAATATGAGGCATGAATGAGGAGGATGAATTGAGAGAACAAGTATATAGTAAATGATGCCTAACATAGTTTATTTATTTTGTTTATTAAGATTATGATAGTTTACAACCTTGTGAAATTTCAGTTGTACATTATTGTTAGTCATGTTGTAGGTACACCACTTCAGCCTTTGTGCCCTCCCCCGACTCCCCCTTTCCCCTGGTAACCACTGATCAGTTCTCTTTGTCTATGTGTTAACTTCCACCTATGAGTGGAGTCATACAGAGTTTGTCTTTCTCTGTCTGGCTTATTTCACTTAACATAATACCCTCAAGGTCCATCCATGTTGTTGTGAATGGGACGATTTTGTCCTTTTTTATGGCTGAGTAGTATTCCTTTGTATATATATACCATATCTTCTTTATCCAATTAGCAGTTGCTGGGCACTTAGTTTGGTTCCACATCTTGACTATTGTAAATAATGCTGCGATGAACATAGGGGTGCATGGGACTTTGGGAATTGCTGATTTCAGGTTCTTAGGATAGATACCCAATAGTGGGGTGGCTGGGTCATAAGGTATTTCTATGTTTAACTTTTTGAGAAATCTCCATACTGTTTTCCATAGTGGCTGCACCAGTTTGCATTCCCACCAACAGTGTATGAGGGTTCCTTTTTCTCCACAGCCTCTCCAACATTTGTCACTCCTGGTTTTGGATATTTTTGCCATTCTAACAGGTGTAAGGTGATATCTTAGTGTAGTTTTGATTTGCATTTCCCTGAAGATTAGTGGTGATGAGCATCTTTTCATGTGTCTATTGGCCATCGGTATATCTTCTTTGGAGAAATGTCTGTTCATGTCCCCTGCCCTTTTTTTGATTGGGTTGTTTGATTTTTTTAGTTGTTGAGCTGTGTGAGTTCTTTATATTTTATGGAGATTAACCCTTTGTCGGATAAATAACTTGTAAATATTTTTTCCCAATTAGTGGGCTGTTTTTTTGTTTCAATCCTGTTTTCCCTTGCCTTGAAGAAGCTCTTTAGTCTGATGAAGTCCCATTTGTTTATTCTTTCTATTGTTTCCCTCGTCTGAGGAATTATTAACATAGTTTATTTTTAAGTGAGATCAGTATAAGGTTATACGTCCTCACATTTGTGATTGGATGCAGGACTATAGAAACTGTTTGGTCCCAAGCAGTATTTCTGATGTATGTATCAATAACTGCATAGATATATGGAGGGTACAGATGTTATTACAGGTTTACAGATATGGATGTTATAGATATATAATAACATTTGAGTGTGAAAGTTTAGAAACTAGTCCTTTTATAATTTTTTGTTTCAAAATAACAGTGATGTTAGATTTATAGGACATGCTTTTATTCATAGCTTCTAAATTTTAGTCAAGTATAGCTTACTGTATGTAATTTAAAACCTCTTGCTTAAGTAATTGTGTTAAATCATGGGTTCAGTGCCTACCCGTGATATATCCGTTGTGTACTCCAGTTCTTTAGATATTTTAGGTACACAAATTAAAATGAAACAGAAAATAGATCTGAAAGGTACCTAAGGATCAAAAAGTACGCTGCTCTGCTGCAATCTTAGTATTTGGTCATTTTCTTATCCCCAGATTGATTGAAATTTTAAACTAAATTTTGCAAAATTATTTCAGTTTTGTAGCAGCATTGTTTACCTAAATCCCTTTAATTCACACGTTTTGCCCAGTTTTCTACTCTGAGTATGTGTATGTTATAAAGAAGAAGTAGGAGCTCGTGGACCTGGATCCTAAGTCTCGTCTCTGCCAGTCACGTGTGTGTTTAGTACTTTTTTCCAGCCTCTCTAGGCCATGTTTCCAAATTTCTAAAATGCAGGAACTGAGTTTGATCTCTTTATTCTGTGTTTCAGAGTCTCTCTAATTAATCTGCATCTACATATTTTTCTAGAAGATTGTGGCATGTTATATCTTTGTTATTTGCTCATTATTACAGCCAAATATTTTTAAGGCGTGGGATACTGCCAACTTTCTGGGTAGAATTTTGGATATAATGGTCATTTAAAAATGAAGACAGTCAACTAAGTCCTTTATTTTTCTAAATTTGAAGTTATATTTTGTAGTTTAAAACACATTACACATTCCTCCTCTGTTTCTTTTACACATACAAGCACTTTTAGGCACATTATTATGTTTAATCCATATAATAATCCTGGTAGATTTTTTTATATCCAAAAGCAAGGTATGTAGTATAATGTCTGGGACACTGTAAACTTTCCTTGGTTATTAAGTTTTCTTATCTTTCCATTTTATGAGGGAGAACTGTGGTACAGGAAAATCAAGCAGTTCACTCAAGGTCACATAGCCCAGTGAATAGTGGATTAGAATTAGGATCCATTTTTGTGTCCTTTTGTTAATAATGAAATCCATCCCACAGGTGTTGGTGCCTATGTTTCTCCTGATATGATGGTTGCTGAGTATTCTCTGAGAGAGAAATTACCTGCAAATCAATACACGTGGTCTTCTAGAGGCCCCAGGTAGGTTGAGAGTAGTACATGGGACTATTAGAAACATTTGGTTAAATTTTACATGGTGGCAAAAGGCAGAGTTTCAGTAATTTTACTAGTTCTTTCTATTAATTTTTGCTTGTTCGGCATTTTCATTTTAACAGTCTCATGTCAGGGAAACAGATAATTAAGTAAAATACAGTTATGACATAACTAATCTGAGTGTTTATTCCTATGTCTGTGCCCATAATCTTTCACTGATAAGGATCTAAATAAAAAGTAAGGACTTGATTATCTTTAGAAAGTAGTGAAAGCCATTTGAAATAATTTTGATATTTGAAGTTTGGTGAAACAAAAGCCCTAAGCTTTTGTAAAGGATCCCAGTTATAGGCCTACATACCTGTGTTCACATTTTTGAAGCTATAACCTACTTCGAACAGTTTTTGGGAACAGTCCGTAGTAGGCAAGTTATATTTGATAAATGAAGTTCATTTATTTTGGTTCCCTGAAATCCTCTGTGAACTATATTTATCTGATTCCAGGAACTGCTTATCTTTCTCAAGATAGAGAAAGAGGTATATTAAATCCTATTTTATATAATCCCTCATTATGCGTCAATGGGTACAGACACCTTCTGGAAAATAAAGCCTATTTTAATTCATCCCTTTACCTCTTTGGAGTTATTATTTAAAGAGACCAGACTCTGAATTCAGTTCAGCAAATACATTACTGCCTGCAGCAGGTCATGATCTGAGTTCACAATGGGCTTACAGAGGTGGGAGCCATCATTTCCCTTTGAATGGAACCCCTCAAGAAGGAGATGGTGTTGGAGTTGGCCTTGAAGGATGGATAGGATTTTGAGAGATGGAAGAAAGAAGTTCTATATGGCAAGAATATCATAAACTAAAGATGAACAGGTTTTGGTGTAAGGTTTTTGGGGGAAATAACTAGTAGTTGGGTTTTTCTGAAGCATAAAATAGATAAAAGGAAATATTGGAAGATAAGATTAGAGAACTTGGTTGGGATCAGATCAAATCTGGTAATGCTAAATTTAACCTTGTGAGTTACGGGTATCTGTCTAGCCTTCTCTAGGTAATTTCTTCTTTCAAAAATAAACTTATTTCGATAGTTTATTCTTACTGTTTGCCACTGAAAACAATCAGGCTATGGATCTCCATGTAGATCAGCAAGCTTTGCCTGTATCATCACCATAGACTGCCCTCAACAGCCCAACTAACTGGCCTAAAACTCCACATCACTGAATAAGAGTGGCCAGGGGTGAGAGTCAAAGTGGGCAAAGGCTTTGTGTTTTATATTCAGTTAATGAAAGTATTATTAAACTTGTTAATTCTCGTCTAAGATTGATTTTGAAATGTTTTGTCTAATAGTCAGGATAAAAACAAAATATTGGGGAATGCTTAAGCCAGCCTTTCTCAGTCTTATTTGCATGTAGAACATTTAAAGAACTGTTTTAAGAAAACAAGGAGTTCCTGAATTATGAGGGAAGCTTGGATTAAAGCAGATACTGGTTCACAAGCCAGTCACTCTAAGAGTTGAGAGAATTTATTTCATGTTTACTATACTATAAATGGTCTGTTACTGCAAATACATGGTTTGATTATTAGATTTAATTATTAGAAAGGGTAGGAAATATAAAACATTGGTTAATGATCACTGAACGGAGTATGTTGTGTAGCACCATTTGAAAAATCCTTTTTGTCAGGAAAGACTGTCAGACATAGAGAATTTACTTGACTTCCTGGTGTTTGCAGGTATGGCATATTTCTTAAAGACAGATTACCAAATAATGTCTATGTAACATTTCAAATTTTTGTTACGTACTGTCTTTTAGGTGAAAAATATTACTGGCTTTTTTTTATTTTAAGGTAACTTTTTTTTTAGTTCATCTGATCAAACCTCAAAATTATGAGATAGTTTCTGTTATTATCCTTTTTTTTAATTGAAGTATCATTGGTTTTTAGCATTATCTAAATGTCAGATCATTATATTTCAGCTTCTGTATAGACTTCATTGTGTTCACCACTGAAAGTCTAGTTGCCCTCTGGCACCATTCAAATGTGTCCCTTTACCCCTTTACTCACTTCCCCTCTGATAAGCACCAATCTGTCCTCTGTGTCTGTGTGTTTGTTGTTGTTAAGGAAAATTTCATGTAATGTTTATATAAGGTTTTTTATAAGGAATTTGTAAGGTTTAAATAAGAAAAATTTTATTTTTTTATTTTAATAAAACTTATTTACATTTCATGGAACCCATTTTCGGAACACAGATTAAATAGTTTCTCATAAGCCACTTTAACAGACTATCTGGAAAATTAATAGAGAGCAATAGAAAGTAGTCAGAATTCGTGACTCTTGTAGTTGTTTTTTTAAATTATAAGATACCAAATTCTCATTGTGAACATTGGTAGTCAATATAATTGGTGCAAAGAATACATTCAGATGACATTTGAACACCCTTTTAGTCATTCTTGTGTGCATAAATGGGAGAACACACTGTTCAGATATTTTTGTAACCTACTTTTGTCACTCGATGATACAGTATGAACATCTTTACAAGTCAACAGGTATTTACCTAATAGTTGTTTTAAGATATTCACTAAAGGGGGTGCCACCAGCCCATTTCAGGAGGAAGCTACTATCTGTATTGCGTTGAGCTTCCTGTATAAAATTGTGGAACCAAATTACCCTAGTATTCCTTGCCAGGAATAAAAATAGTTCACTCATTGCGGGGAAGAATGGTAGAAGGGACCCAGCCTATCTGGGGAGTTTATGGCCACTCTTCCGGGGAGGAGGAAGTAGTGCGCCATTGTGTTACTCCTGTAGTTGGGGCAGAGGGCAGTGTGTGTGTTTGGTGATGATGTGATGGTGAACTCTACGGGCTTTGACTCATTAGGTCCTGCCTTGCCAAAGCCCACAGCAAGGCAGTTCTGTGGGCTTGAGCCGTCCAGTACGGCAGCCACTAGTCACATGAGGTTAGTCTGAACTGAGATGTGCTGAAAGTGAAATGTACACTGGGTTTTCAAGACTTACCACAAAAAAGAATATAAGTTAACTCATTTTTTTCTTATCAATTACATATTGATATTATATTTTGGATATGTTGGATTAAGTAAAATAATATTAAAATTAATTTCACCAGTTTCTTAACTGTTTTTTTAATGCGACTTTTAGAGAATTTAAAATGACATATGTCCCACATACTTCTATTGGACAGTGCTATATTAGACTTTAGACAAAGGCAAAGCTTCTGTTATTACAAGAGAAAAGTACGTTCATCAAGGATTCTGAGCAGTGATGTTCATTTGTTTTCCCTCTATACATATACCTGATATCTTTCACATGTAAGCCCAGACACACACACACACGTACACATTTTGTCCACTTGAAGGAAAAAAATTGCTGCATGATGGAGAAATAGCTGTGTTGTATATTATTTCCCCGTTGATTCCAATGACTGCAAATAGTCCATGGTCTTGTACTGTAATTTATTTGACTAGTGGCCCTTTTCATGAATGCCCATGTGTATCCAATTTTCACCATCATAAGCAAACTTTAATGGCTTTTTGTTCAGTGCTGATGGAGCCCTTGGAGTGAGTATCAGTGCACCAGGAGGAGCCATTGCTTCTGTTCCTAACTGGACATTGAGAGGAACTCAGCTAATGAACGGGACGTCTATGTCTTCTCCCAATGCGTGTGGGGGCATCGCCCTGATACTTTCAGGTAAAGACGTGGCTTAGTGCTCTCCATGGTTTAACTTTACTACCACTTCTACATTTCCAGGAAGGTGATGGTAAGTTTTTGGGTTATTCTACATGTATTTCAATTACAGTTTAATTACTTTGCTTAATGAGATAGGAGTGGCGTTATAAAATGGATTTTACATGTATCATTTTATAGTTCACTTTAGTCCTGGTTCTAAAATCTATGATGTATTTATAAACTTGGGTAAGTAAGAGTTAAGTATCCAGACAATTTTATGTTCATAGCATAAAATAGTCAGATAGTAGCCATAAAAAATAATAGAATGAATTTTTCTTACCTTAGTGCAGACAGATATTTTTGTTTTCCGGAGCTCTCATGGTGGTAAAATGTGGTAGAATTGGTGATGTCCTGGCTCAGAGTAAAGTGTAAGGTGGAGAATATTTATGTGATGATAATGATTTGAATGTGTATTCATTCAGTCAGCACATGTATTTATTGACTATTAATGACTATCTAGCATTATTTTAGCTCTGGGGCTAAATTGGTGAATAAAACATCAAAAATACTTGCCCATGTGGAGTTTATATTACCCTTGAGTGAGACAGACTATGAACAAACTAACAAATAGTTTCTATTATATTAGAAGGTAGTCAGTATTGCTGTGGAGCACAACGAAGTGCAGAGGGAGTGAGGACTTGCTAGGGTGGTGTGCAGGAGGCTTACAGTGTTAAATAGGGTGGCATTGGTGCTGGCTAGGACTCAGAGTTAGGGCAACCAGGCTGTCGTGAAGATGCCACCTCAGAAGTGTCCCTATAATCAATCCGGGACTCTCCACCCTCATTTCTAGTGCTTTTCAAGTTCACAAGATACTTCAAGGTTGCTCATGCCTGCCGTCTTTTGGCCTTGCAAACTCCTGTGCATTCTGTAAGAGCTGACTCATGTATCTGTCCCTCTGATAGAGCTTCCCTTTCTTTTGGATTCTCACAGACAAAATTGGTCACTTTCTTGATTCGCTCTTAGAACATCATATTTCCCTGTTTGTTTTGCTTCTTTCTTACAATATCGTAGGTGATTACATGTTTGATGAGCTCTGGAGAGGACAGGAATGCTATATTACTCATTTTTTATCTCTAACAATAGTCATTAATATGAAATTTACGGATTGGCGCCTCTACATCCTTCCCATAGAACAGTCATTCCCAGCCTGTCTGCTCCCTAGCGTCACCCAGGAAAGCTTTTAATCAGTATCAGTGCCTGGGACCCAGTCTCAGATGCTCATTTAATTGGTCTGTAGTGAGGCCTCAGCGTCACTTTTGCTTAAGTTCCTCTGGTGGTTATAACATGCAGCTGGGTTGAAAAGCACTGCCAGTGACCATATTGTTTGACCAGCAGTATTTGAAAGAAAATGTCACTCGAATGCCTTTAGGTATCTGCCTCCTGCGTGCATATTACCTCTGCATAGCCTGTGTTTGTGCCCTTGCTTAGTGGGCACGCAGTGGTTTTTGTTGAATGAAGTCTTTGTGTGATGCAAGCAGTTTGAGTCATATTGTTCTGTTTAAAAAAAAATTTTTTTTAAAGACTTAAAAATGAATGTTGAAACACAAGACATTAAAACCAGAGAATGTACATGTTATTGCTCCTGGTGAGGGGAAAAGGTTTCAAGTAGTAAGCTTCTCTAATAGTACTTTCTTGTTTTCGTTTTTTGACTTTAGGTCTGAAAACTAATGATGTTAACTACACAGTTCATTCAGTCAGAAGAGCTCTAGAAAACACCGCGGTGAAGGCTGATAATATAGAAGTATTTGCCCAAGGACATGGTATTATTCAGGTATGGTTGTTTATATGAAAATGGGTTGTAAATCATTAAGATAATATCTTAGCTATTACTGGATAAAATTTCTAGTTATAATGATGATTGAGTATATCTAATTCTAGATTATTTGGCCATAGTCGTCTCTGAACTATAAGCAGAGGATATGAAAAATTCTGTAGTTAAGACAAATTTGTTGGAGTAAGAGAAATATAATAAATGTAGGACGTGCAGAGGATGGAAATTTAAAGCAAAAAGGTAGAGGGCAAAAACTGGTACATCATAATGGCGTATGGAAGAGTTCCTAACTTTGGTCACTTGGGAATAAGAGGGTAATAGAGAGTGGAGTGGAAGGTGAGTCCAGGGGTCAGACTAGTATTTTGTCTAAAAAGGTAGAATTGTCCTTTTGATTGGGGTTACCATGTAGTTTAGAGAAGTGAATGTGGAAACTGAGTTTTTGCTTGCACTTTGCCATAATTGAAATCGGATTGGTAATTTGCAACACGACATTCTCTTGACCCAACCATTTGTATCTTACTGTTGTATTCTTTTAATTAGGTTGATAAAGCCTATGACTACCTCGTTCAGAATACATCATTTGCTAATAAGTTAGGTTTCACTGTTACTGTTGGAAATAACCGTGGCATCTACCTCCGAGATCCTGTTCAGGTGGCTGCACCTTCAGATCATGGTGTTGGCATTGAACCTGTATTTCCAGAAAATACGGGTAAGTAATAAATGGACAGTAAGCTCAAGTGCTCACATGTATGGTTCAAATGAATAGTATCATAATAGAGAAACACTGTTTGGGCTAATGTTCTAAAGAGAAAACATGAATTGACCATGTTTCAAATCTTAGAAGATTTTAGGGGAAATCTGATGGTAATTAGGATCCCAATACAGTGGTAGTTCAGTTAGTATTGTGTCTATTGAGAAAAACAGTAAAATGGGCATTCAGTGACCCACAGTTTTATTAAATTGTGGATAATAGAACATCAAATTCCTGTTCTTTCCCACTTTTACTACTTGGATGTAACACTAAGCTTTGGGTTGGCAAGTGGGAAGTAGAAGCAGCCAAAGAGAGCCACAGCTCAGTGAGGTGTGAACAAAATAATCATCAGTGTCTACTTGGCAGTCATTTCCATAAAATGCTGTTATGAAAAATATCCACTGAAACTCCTTATTTTAAGGTTGTAGCAGTGTTGGATGTCAGTGGATCACAAGCATACTAAAACTTAAGGAAACTTCTGTGACTGTTTTATGTAAGCTGTATTTTGGATGCCTATGCTTTGTGCATTTTACAACCAACCAAACTCATTTGCTAAATTTTCTTCAGAGAAGATAAAACTTTTTAAAATGGAAGAAAAGGGAAAAGTACTAATCTTTAATTTGTGGTCTTTTTTAATTCCAGAAAACTCTGAAAAAATATCCCTTCAGCTTCATTTAGCTTTAACTTCAAATTCATCTTGGGTTCAGTGTCCCAGCCATTTGGAGCTCATGAATCAGTGTAGACACATAAACATACGTGTGGATCCCAGGGGCTTAAGAGAAGGATTGCATTACACAGAGGTATTGGTGTATCTTTATTTCTACTTTCTTTACTCTTTAAAATGTTTGAGTACTTTTTGTGGCAGTCCATTTCCCCATTAGTCTGAATTAGTCGAGGGTTGTCATCCATGTACTTGTTTAGGCTATTTGCCATTAATTATGTGACCTGACATCAGAAAATTAATGTCAGCTTGTGCTTAGGTCCTTTAAATTTTACTATTAATTTCTTCTGTGAATATATTACACCTTTTTTTCTTTTTCTTCTCTCTCTTTTAAAAGTTTATTTACAGATACTGAAACTTAATATTCTTTTTCCAAGGTCTGTGGCTATGATATAGCATCACCTAATGCAGGTCCTCTGTTCAGAGTTCCAATTACTGCAGTTATAGCAGCAAAGTAAGTAACAAGTTACCAACAGCTTACTGTCAACCGTAATTTTTTTAATGGCTATTTATGAAAATAGTGCAAACTTTCGAAGGATTAATAGGCCAGAACTAGATAATGGGATTTAGTTCTGCTCCTTCCTTTGAAGTTCAGGGTGGCACGTAGAGTCATGGTATTCCTTGTTCACTGTGAAAATAAGTGATGGCATCTGTCGTCTGCCCTACCCCTGCACCACACTGCTTTCCACCAGCGTGGCAATGCCCCCCTACTTGCCTGACTCAGAGAACATTTTAGCCTTCATCTTGCCTGATCCCTCTGCAGTATTTGACATGGCTTGGTCCCCTTCCACCCCCACCCCATTTTCCTTGCTTGTCTCTGGGATTACTGTTTTCTTCTGCTACTTCCACTTTTCCAGTCACCTACTATTTCCAGACTCTTCTCATTCCATCTTGTCTTCCACCCTGGAACCAAGGAACTCAGATTGGATCATATTGTTTCCTGTATAAAATATATTGGTGGCACACTCAGGGATCATGCTCCTTAAGTGGCAAATAATGATCTTTCACAAGCTGCTGTTTCCTGTCGTTCCATCCACCCAGTTGCACATGGCTGTGAGCTCACTGCTGGTGACCCTGCAGGTTTCCTCAGGACGCCGTGCATTTGCACAGCTGCTTCGTTTGCTTCAGTTCCCTGTCTCCTAACGTAATGACCAGACGCGTTCCTAGTCATCCCCGAGTGAAGGGAGGCCCTTCTTGCTGCCTCGTGGCATTTTTTACGTGCCTGCGGTACAGACTTTAGGCAGTATGTTGTCATTTCTAATTTAATTTACCCCATTTGACTGAGCCCACTGAAGACACAGGGACTGTATCTCACGCATTCCTATTGGAGCCCATTATACAGAATATACAAAAGAAAACAAATTGTTAGTAGGTGAAGGACAAAATTGGAATTATAAGAATACTGCAAATAATAAAAAGTTCTAAATTAGCAGTTTCTATTGAGTTAGTTACACTGGTAAGTATTAACTATGCAACAGGTCTCAACCCATAACAAACATAGGATGAAACTGAGGAGGTAAAAAGTGACATACACATGGAAGCATTGCAGAACAGTTAAATTCTCAGCCATATATTCCCTACAAGTCCAGGAGGAATTTAGACAAGGGATATGTAAGATTCAGGAACCACTGAGACACCCTCTCCTTCGGGAAGCTCTACCTGGTCCCTTTGCATGAACCAGGTCCTCTTCATCTCTTTTTCCCTACGCTTCCTGTCTACCCAGAGCATGTTACGTTAAACGTCTCTAATGGTTTTTCTGTCCCCACTAGATTGTCTAGGACAAAGGAAAATATTTTATTCATTGTTGTGTTTGTGGCTCCTAACAATAGTGCCTCATATATAGTAGGCACTCATTAAATGTTTGACACACTGACTAGAATTTGTCCTTAGCTTATACTTAGGTTTCCATATGGATAATTATACATTTGACCTTTGGGTTTCATTGATTTCTTAGAAAAATGTTATGAAAGTAGTTTCTTCTTTTTTTTTTTTTAATTCTTGTAAGCAATTTTTTTTTTAAGATTTTATTTTTTTCCTTTTTCTCCCCAAAGCCCCCCAGTACATAGTTGTATATTCTTAGTTGTGAGTCCTTCTAGTTGTGGCATGTGGGACGCTGCCTCAGCGTGGTTTGATGAGCAGTGCCATGTCCGCCCCCAGGATTCAAACCAACAAAACACTGGGCCGCCTGCAGCGGAGCGCGCGAACTTAACCACTCGGCCACGGGGCCAGCCCCAGTAGTTTCTTGTTTACCGTGTCCTTATGGTAGGGGAGCATTTCAAAACTTCAAAAGGGGTTTAATTTAATACCAGCATCACAGCTGCAAGACAGTCTGACACAGAACATTACCTTTGATTTCCATATGTAGGACTCACTAGAGTCTAGACTGTGGTAGGTGGAAAATCCAGTGAATGTTGTACCATTTCTTTCACAGAAAAAGAGGGAGAGCTTTTTTATAGAGTGTGTGTGTCTTACGGACAAATTATAAAATAGACAAAAAGTAGAAAAAGCATCTATACTGGGCTATCTGGAATTTCTCTCTGCTAACATGTTGCAAAATTGAGATAATATTTTGCATACTGTTTTGTAACCAGCTTTTAAGTCCCTGTGTTTATTTCTAATGGACTGTTAAAATCTAGAGTGCCAGTAGGCTTATAATATAAACCTTTTTTATGAGAGTGTTACATTTAATCATTTATTTTTATTAATTTTCAGAGTAAGTGAATCATCACACTATGATCTAGCCTTTACAGATGTACATTTTAAACCTGGTCAGATTCGAAGGCATTTTATTGAGGTTCCTGAGGGTGCAACGTGGGCTGGTAAGTAAAATTAAAGTCTATCTTGACCACCTATCTTTATGCACATTCTGTCTCTGTTATGGTGATGACTACATAAAGCTTGTATATCGATAATACATACTGTTCTCATAGCAATACTGTATCTGGCACCCCATATTTGTGTTAGATTCAAAACTTTTTTAAGATCTAGTACTACTATTTTGCATTGGCTCATACATCAAATCATCTAGGCTATCTTAAGATGTTTTAATATTTAAGATTTTAGTTTAGAATGTTGCCTTACCTGTTAATGATTAGAGTCAGAGTCACAGTGTTGAACGACTCCAGGCTGCCGTCCACATAGAGCCCTTGGAAGTCGTCTAACCTTAGGCTCTGACAAAATATGCGCTAACAATATTAAAGAATAAAAATCTATAATTAATTCATATTGAATCTGATATTTGTTTAATGGTAAATGTCATTAATTATAATGCCCTAATTATGGTTTGTTTAGGTTGGCATTGAAAATAATTAGTTTTTTTAATAAGAATTTGTTGGATGATCCAGAATGGAAATACCTCAGAGCATTTAGCAGTCTTGAATTAGAGTTGTACTACAGGGGTGGAGGAAATGGGGAGACATTGGTCAGAGGATGCAAACTTTCAGTTGTAAGGTGAATCAGTTTGAGGGAGCTTGATGTCCAGCATGGTGACTGTAGTTAACAATACTGTATTGTGTGATTGAAATTTGCTAAAAGAGTAGACTTTAAGTGTTCTCACCATGAAAAAAGAAATGGTAACTATGTGAAGTGATGGATATGTTAACTAGCCTTACTGTGGTAGTCATTTCACCATGTATGCATGTTTCAAATCATCATGTTGTACACCTTAAACTTACACAGTGTTGTTGGTTATTTCTCAATAAAGCTGGGGGGGAATGAGTCAAAGCAAAAAAACAAAAGAAAGGTACTGCAGATGATTCCTGTTTCAAATAATTGGAAATACTGTCATCACACTAGATTTTGTATTCTTAACCATTGATTAGGTTCACAGAGCCTGTGTCCACTTGACCTTGAGTTAGTTACCTGTGTCACGGTAGCTGTTCTTTAGACAGGTTGCCAATCTTGCTTCGCAGTGATTTGGGCTTCCCTCCAGCTGTGCCTCAGAATAAAGCTGAGCATTTGTAGTTCTGATGGTCAGACTTTCTAGAAGCAAAACAAGGCACAAATAAATCAAGAGGGAGTGACTAAGAAAAGTTATCAGTGAGATTGAATAAATAGATACTAATGGCATGATAACAAATAGAGGTTTCTAAAATTAAAATCCTCTTTACTTTATCAGGAATTGATTGGTTTCCAGCTAAAACAAGAGGAAAGGTTGAACTTAGCAACAGAGGAGAGAGGGATTTTAAAAGGTACCTGATTAGGATAATTTTCTGTCCATCTGTGGACAGCTTGCTGCTCCGTGGTGTTTACAGCATAGTGATTGTTCATTTTAATACTGATTTCTGTATTTTTCATAGCTAAATCTTCTACCTCTTCAGTTTTATTAATATTCTGTTGATACTTTGTTTCTAAGGAATATGCAGATTTCATTGAATATACTTATATATTTTATTCTTGATATATTATTCCCTAACAAATAGGCATTATTAAAACCATTTTATAGCCATTTTAAATCTTAGAAGTTTAAAATTTTCTTCTTCATTTCTTATTTTAGAAGTTACAGTGTGTTCATGTTCTTCTGAGGTGTCCGCCAAATTTGTTCTTCACGCAGTACAGCTTGTGAAGCAAAGAGCATATCGAAGTCATGAATTCTATAAGTTTTGTTCCCTTCCAGAAAAAGGAACACTGACCGAGGCTTTTCCTGTCTTGGTAAGTTTTAATTAATAGTTTAAAATCCTAAAACGATTTCTTTTCATCTTTGGTATGGACTGAGACTAATTATTTGAATTTAATTTTATAGTTTGTATTCAGAGCATATTGGGGCTTTGTGTTCTGTTAATGCTGAATAAATGAAGATACATAGTCTAATTAGGATACTTGAGACCGAGTTGGAGGTAGATATTAACCTTCTTTTAACTCTTTAGTAATTGTCAAAGAAAAATGCTACTGTGCTAGATTCTGACACCTAGCAGTGTCGACCCTGATTGAGATAGTTTCCTCATCATACAGTAGATTATTTCCTTATTTAAGACTTTTCTACATGTCACTTATGTTATTTTATTAATGCCCTATTGTTAAGAATCCATGAGGTTAATTTGCTTTATTGGTGAAACTGCTACTGCTGCTTCCTACTTAAATTACTTCAAGTATGGCAGTCTCCATTCTTACTAGTAGTGTTAGAAAGACCAGTCCTTCCTCCATGGAAGGTGAATGTACTGATGTTCTTCTTAAACTTGCTATACTGTATTTTTAGTTGGTTATATGGTCTTTCCTGTATCTCTCATGTTTCTGATTACTTTCACTTATGTTCATGTATGTGGCAGTGTCACATGACGCCTCTTTAAACTTTCTAATGTGCTGAGTAATAGAACACTTAATTTAAAACTCATTGCTAGAGACAGTTTTTGTTTTTAATTTTTTTAATAGGAAGAGGTAAGTGACCATAATTTCATTTTGCTTTGGTTGCCAGGCAGCTCTGAGCCTGAAACTCAACTGTGGCTGTTGAATATGCCTTAGAAAGCTGTCAATACCCTTTTTCTTGTCATTACTCTTAATAATTTTTCCTTTCATCCCAGGATTTTATTCTAGTTTGTTTTCACTGTTTTTTATTGTATGTGCTTTCAAAGCTGCCTCAGATCTTTTATGACAAGCAGTGTAGGATTATGAGTAAATAACTTTGTGGATTTACATGTCTGCATTCTATCTATGCAGTTGTGATTTGCGCAGCTCCAAACATAGCTGATAAAAGTTCCTTGGGTTTTCTTGCTGTACCAATAGAAAAGTTTGAAAGCATAGAATTGCTTTCAAACGCCTACCATTTGTATGCCATAATTTGAAGGAAATTGAGAAAAGGGATTTACGCGTTTATAATTTATTTTTCTTTTTCTTTGCAGGGTGGGAAAGCAATTGAATTTTGCATTGCTCGTTGGTGGGCAAGTCTTAGTGATGTCAATATTGATTATACCATTTCTTTCCATGGGATAGTGTGCACTGCTCCTCAGTTAAACATTGTGAGTTCCACATTTTCATCATTTTTAATATCAATTATTTGTGTTATTGAAAAATAGTCTCACTGGTTGGATTTAAACTTTAATAGGGAAATTACTTGTGTTTCTGAAAATAACGGTAGTATTTGTTCATGGGTGCTTATAAACTTTGCATTAGACATTTATTTTAGTCTCAATATTGTTTAAAGGTACAGTTATTTGCAATAAAGTTTGAGAAACTAATTTGATAAATATCCTTTGTAGCATGCATCGGAAGGAATCAACCGATTTGATGTTCAGTCCTCCTTGAAATATGAAGATCTGGCTCCGTGCATAACTTTGAAGAGCTGGGTTCAAACACTACGGTATCCTTGAATGTTTTAGGGCTACAGATGTTGAGTACTGATGTGGTGTGTGCACGGGATCTCCTACACTCTTTGAAAAGAGTCATTATTTTAAATCCGTCTGAATGCTAGAGATGAAAATTAAGTTTATGACTTTCCAGCCTAGGAATCCTGGCAGGTCTTTGAGAGGCAGCCCCAGCAGCAGCGTCTAGCCTTAAATAACATGTATGTAAAGCTGTTATTGTGGCGCCTGGCAGGACCAATCCTGTGGCAAATGAGCACTGTCTGCAGTCAAAACCTGTCCTTCAACACTGTTGGCAATTGTCACCCTAGTATTGGGATCCGATTATATTTATTGTTGACATTTGAAAATGTTTTTATCATGAAAAGATTACCTTTGTAATATGGCAAAGTTTAAACTGTGTGTGTCGCTGTGGTTCAGTCAGTAAAGAATTATGTAAGCTAGTGATTTAAATGTTATAAAATATACTGAAAAGGACAGTGTTTAGGAATGCTCATTGTCACTTATGATGATATATTATAGATTTTGTTGATTATAGATTTATCTCATTAAATGAACTCAAATCAGTTATGCAATTGTCTAATTACAGCCCACTGAGTGCAAAAACAAAACCTTTAGGATCAAGAGATGTTTTGCCAAATAATCGTCAACTTTATGAGATGATCCTGACATATAACTTTCATCAAGTAAGTGTGTGTATAATAAAGTATACCCTTACAGTGAACTTTTTTGTTTATGAATGATAAAATCAAAAATGGGAGGATGATGTATTCAGTGTCTGTGTATGAAATGGGATCGAGTGATTAACACTGGTTAATTTGAAATTATTCTTTGGGAAATTATGGTTTGTAATGATCTAAGTACCATTCAGGTCTGAAGTCACTAATTCTAATTTACTGGTGACCTGGCCTTGGAGCCTTAGTGTTTGTAATCAGTGATGCCTATTCATTGGTACCTGTCCAGTATCTCCTGTCCGGTGGTTAGGTGTCTCGTCTGTGCCAGATGCCTTCTGATTATGGTGGTGGGCCTGATTGCTTTCTGGGAAGCAGACGTCAGAGAGTGAGGCATCACAATAACTCCTCAGTTGAATGAATGGTGAAGGTAGTTATGAGACTAGTGTAAATGTTGGATCAAAGAGTTCATGTAACATCAGTAAGATTTCAGTAAAACTCTTACTGAGGCATAATATGGATTTGGTTTTAATGTTCAGATGATTGATTTCAGTGAATTGTCAAATTTCAATTTTTTTAAGTAATTAGAGGTCCTTGAAGAATATATATTGCTTTATTAATGAATACAAATAGCTAGGTTTGTATTTTTAAAAGTTTGTAAAGAGAAGTACCTTTTATTAGTACCAAAATACTGGATGTTCTGCATTTTTAAAATTGGTTACCGCAAGAAAATATTTTTAATACTTGTAATGTAAAAATCTCATCAGCATTAGAAATCACATAAACCATGTCAAGTATTCATTCTTTTTTTCTTTATAGCCCAAGAGTGGGGAAGTAACTCCAAGCTGCCCGCTACTTTGTGAATTATTATATGAATCAGAATTTGACAGCCAACTGTGGATCATATTTGACCAGAATAAAAGACAGATGGGTTCAGGTGATGCCTATCCACATCAGGTATAAAATTGGCAGTGATTGTTAAAATTAACGAAAGCTGTTTCCTGAACTAATGAATCCCTGATTTCTTGTTATGGTATTATTTGTTGTTTTTTTAATGTCAGAGTTTTGCATTTGGTACTTTGGCACACCCTTAGAATCTCACTTGTCTGTTTTGGAACAGTCTGTGACAACTTTTCAGCCATGTAGTTCAGCTGAAACAAGTTTTGGGGTTGAGGAGGGTGGGGATGACACTTGCACATACTGGCCAGCATACCTTTTTATTTTTAGAATTTCTCCTTCCTTCCCACTGCTTCCACCCATCTGAAGGTTGGAAACAGATCATCTTAGTTATGTGAGCACCTTGAAATAATCCCTGGTCTGAACTGGATAAAGAGCACTACAACAGTGCCAAGTGTTTTCAGTTTATCAGAACTTTCAAATTTGTTTCTTCATTGGACAATTGCGTATTGAACACTTAGTGTATGCCAAGCGCCATGCTTGGCACTATTGTATTGAAGGAGAAAGATCTTTTTTTAAATTTTTTTTTTTTTTTAAAGATTGGCACCTGAGCTAACATCTATTGCCAATCTTTTTTTTCTTCTTCTCCCCAAAGTCCCCAGTACATAGTTGTATATTCTAGTTATAGCTCCCTCTGGTTGTGTTATGTGGGATGCCGCCTCAGCATGGCTTGATGGGTGGTGCCATGTTCCACCCAGGATCCAAACTGGCGAAACCCTGGGCCACCAAAGCAGAGCGGACAAACTTAACCACTTGGCCATGAGGCCAGCCCCGAAAGAAAAATCTTTTAATTGTAATTTATAGAAATTTTATCTCTAATTGAAATATTGTTACAAAGAAATATGAGGTGTTTGCTATAACATTTATAATTTTATGCTAAATAATAAAAATAATTTATACAGGTTTTTTTTCAATTAGTCATTCAAGGTATGATTTCCCTTTTTTCCTTTATCAAAGCAAGCCCCAGTCACATCTCCTCAGTACAGACTGGATTTTTGCAGTGATCGCTAAAATCTTCTAAAATTTAGCATTTAAAATCTCCCCAGAAGAAACTGCTGCTGCAGAATACAGCTCCTATCCTCTTGAGCAGATCATCGAGATGAAGCTTAGTGGATTTATACTCCTCCATCGCTCTTGGCTCCCTATTTTTCCTGTCTGCCATGAAGAAGTGTGGCATTTCAGTTACAATATAAAGATTAGCAGTCACATGTATACACACACGTGTGCGTATTTGTCTTGACTTTATATTTAGCACCTAAATTTTGCTGATTTTTGGTGGTGGTTTATACGTTTCTGAAGATCTATGGACTAGAAAATTACTGCTTTTATCAGTCTTGAGCAGACCCTGATTTTTTAGTGACCTTTTGTGGAAAGAATGAGGGCTTGGGAGTCAGACCTGCCTTCAGCCCCCTCGTCCTTTACTCTGTGTGTGACCTTGGACAGTTCACCTGATGTCCCTGCTCCTGCTTACTCACCTGCGCAGTCAGGACTGTCTGTGTGTATGTAAATAAATGTGCCGTAACTGGCAGTGTTCCTCACACGATGTAAGTGCTCTGTAAGTAGTCACTATTTCTTATTTATCCTCTTACTGTAATTTCCATTTACTTGGCTAAACTTTACTTTTCCCAAATGTTGCTTTTCTTTTTTAGTATTCTCTGAAGCTGGAGAAAGGAGATTATACAATTCGACTACAGATTCGTCATGAGCAAATCAGTGATTTGGAACGTCTCAAAGATCTTCCATTTATTGTGTCTCATAGGTTGTCTAATACCTTGAGCTTAGATATTCATGAAAATCATAGCCTTGCACTTCTAGGAAAGAAGAAATCAAGTAATTTGACATTACCACCCAAGTATAATCAGCCATTCTTTGTTACTTCCTTACCTGATGATAAGTAAGTGATAAGGTTGATTACTCTTAATGCCCATCTTATACACTCTGGTCTTTTAATGCTACTAGTTCGTTACGTTAGGCTAAATTTATAGTATGTTGTCATTTACCATTGGAGACTGAGATTAATCCTCCCTTTGATTTTTGAAATTTTAGTTATGGGAATTATTTTAAATGCAGTTGTTTTGATGTTTTTACCCCTACATTATCTTTGTGAAACTTTCTTTTTTTGTTCTTTTTTTTCTCTTTTGAATCTTCTTATTAGAATACCCAAAGGAGCAGGACCAGGATGCTACCTTGCAGGATCCTTAACGTTGTCAAAGACTGAACTTGGAAAGAAAGCTGTAAGTATTAGGTTTTTTACACTGAAATTACCTATTCTAAAATTTCCATTTCTTTAAAGATGGGAATTAATTCCATATTTCAGATTGAGTAAAAGGGAAGATCTTCCTGGAAAAAGTTTAATACTTTTTTCCCAAGTTACTGGTAAAGATCAAGTAATATTCAGTTGTATTTCTAAATATTTGGGGGGAAGGTCTGGTAGCATAATGGTTAAGTTCGTGCACTCCGCTTCACTGGCCCAGGGTTTGCAGGTTCAGATCCTGGGCACGACTCATCAAACCACGCACGCTGTGGCAGCATCCCACATAAAATAGATGAAGATTGGCACAGATGTTAGCTCAGCAAAAATCTTCCTCAAGCAAAAAGAGGAAGATTGGCAACAGACATTAGCATAGGGCCAGTCTTCCTCACAAGGAAGGAAAAAAAACCTGAATGAATAAATAAATTAATTAATTAATTAAATATTTGATATTCTTTTTCCCAAGCCTGAGTACTTCGGCCCTGAACCTGTCCTACCTTGCGTGGCTAGTATACGTGAACTTCCTATGAAATGTGTACATCCAAAGCACTCTTATCTTAAGTGAATGGAATGTTTAAATTAGAGCGTTTTGTAGAATTTTAGCCAATGTAATATTATGGATATAGGAATAAATCATATCTTCTTGGGTTACTTCTAAAAACCAGTCAGAATAATTATTACTAATGAACAGTATTTTTCACACTTGTACAGGCCTTTCTCATTGTTGGAATTTTGTGTTAATTACATAATTACGAGATTTCTTTTGGCATTGCATTTTATTTTGTAGTCTCAGTTATGCTTTTTGTTAAAAACTTGTTTGTGGTTGTTACATTTTAGAGATAAATGTTACAGTTTTATAAGTACCTGTTGTGGATTTCCATGTGTTTTCATTACAAATTTTTTATGAGAATAGTGTTTGTGTAGACTTAGCACCTTTTGCCATAAAGTAATCTGAGCTCAATTCCTTAAAAGTTGTCTTTCTTACAGTTGTTATTTCTCTTTTGCTTTAGTTCTTAGACACTTAAGTAGGTCTAACACCTAATGCTAGAATCTGTAAATGCTGTTATCAGAATGAATAGATCACATACATCTAAACAAGTATACTTATTGCTTGCGACTGCTGAACCAAAGGTCGTTTATTCACTGTCACAGAAGCATAACTTTGGAATTTTGTGTTTGGAAAAAGTTGTTCCCTGACATCTCTTGTCTCATTTCAGTCATTACTATTTATTTCTATATACTTTAATATAATTTGAAGTGAGTCGCTAGTTAGTGATACTGGAATTCATAGCTGAACTGATTTAACAAGTCCTAGTAGTCTTTATTTGTAGGTTTCATTTCCCAGGCAGCCTGCTGCTTCTGCTGTGGGGCTTCAGCCATGAGGTTCTCACCCAGATAGCTCTTGAAGTGCCCACTTCGTTGTGATGAGTATGACAGAAGAGCATTGTTACTAAAAGTATGCTTTTAGAAATTTAGAGATGGTTACTACTTCCTGGCTGCATTCTTTCAGAGGCAGTTGTAAAAAATTAAATTATAAACACGTGGGATTAACTATAGTTATTACTTACCAGAGTAGATTGTCTTGAGAGAACAAAAACCTAAAGGTGTCTGGTTAATGATGATTCCTGGTGCATTGTTCACATCCTCTTACCTCCCTGGTTTTGCATTTCCTGTGGTTTGGGTAGTTGGAAAGATTCCTGTTCACTGTACTCTCCCTGACTTTCACAGTCACTTTGAAGGATGCTTTTCTGTGAATGCATGGGCATGTGTGATTGTTGTGATGTCCCTGAAAATAAGACTCTGGACCATCAGCTAAACTGAATGTTTTCAAAACTGTTTTGATGATTAATGGCTTTTGCTCTACTAAATTTTTGAAGTAAAATGTTGAAAAACATTTGCCCTTAGGAATAATAAATTTAAGATATTTGAGTGCATTTTTATTTAAAAAAATGAAAGTGGCAATGTTGCTTTCTTTAAAAGCCTGCCATTGTGACCATAGACCTGACCCCTCTAAGGACTGTGACACACACAGCTGGAACGTAACCTGGAAGAAACTTAGACAGAGGAGGTGTCTCCATCCTGTGTAGATTATGCGTGTTTTCTTACAGAATGTCGTTCTAACTCCCAGGGGCAGTCTGCAGCAAAACGACAAGGAAAGTTTAAAAAGGTACTGATTGTCAGTTCTTAACAAAGATATCTTAAAGCCTTATTTGCGTATTAGTTAAACTCTTTTTCTGTCACTATTATAAATCTTTCCCTTAGTTTCCTTTCTTTAAGTTCTGCAGCATAGTGCTCTTAGCTTATCAATGTTGACATTCTACTTTCTTAATAAGGTTTTTTTTAATACCATAAATTGCTGAAAGACCCCTGGCTTACATGTGTATAGAAAAAATTTTACGGTTCTTCATTTCTTACTACAGATATGATACTAAGTAATAATATTTGAAATTTTGCATATCTAAAAGCCTGTAGAGAGATGAATGTGATTTTGTTAAGTCTAAAACATTCTTTAATTGGATGATTTGATTAATAAGATATTATCAAAGTATTTGGAGTGAAGTTTATTCCCTGCTCTTGCATCTTCTTAATTCTGGAAGGGCAGATACAGAGCAATGGACATAGTAGGAATGGAAATCAGGACTGTTGACTAAAAGCTGAAACTCACCCTCTAAGAGCACAAGCAGATTTTAAGACCATAACTAGTAAGTGATGTGATCGGCTTCCAGCAATTTATTAGACAATCTCCAGTTGACTACTAGAGCCAAATTTAACTCAAAACAGAAAAATTCTACTTCAGGTGTACGTTAGAGAAAGGGATATATTATTCGATGTGGTCTCTGGGGAAGACCTCCTGAGGTCATTGAACATCTTAGTGATTTCTTGCATTCGAGCAGGAAGCACTGCAGTGGAAGGATTAATATCTTAAGGTATAATCAAAAGGTAACTCTATTTCTTAATTCATTCTGGTGTAAAACTGAGGATCACCATTTTATAATAGGTAAATTCCTTATTAAATAA
Source organism: Equus asinus (assembly GCF_041296235.1). NCBI lineage: Eukaryota > Metazoa > Chordata > Mammalia > Perissodactyla > Equidae > Equus > Equus asinus. The sequence continues at coordinate 75,194,785 of NC_091800.1, forward strand.
AAGCTTCTGAAATGTCGGTATTTCTGTGTAATGGTAAACACTTTGTTCAAACCAAATACCCCACTAGGAATCACATTTCCAGATGAAGGCATATCTGCTTCTCTGTAGAGCAGTGTTTCTCATCTGAGCATTTTGACCCATTTAGGGGCCAGTAAATTCACCTACTGAAACATAACCAGCAGTAAAATGGAAACAATAAAATAGGAAATTTGAATTCATCAGACTCATAAAATTATGATTTCATTTTATGTGTAGATTGTTTATCTTTGGGTCATAGTGAAAACAGCTTGAAAGCTGCTGCTTTAGAGAATGAGGAAAAGGTAGTCTAGGAGCCCATTAAAAGTAGAAGGCGCCTGGGGCCAGCCCGGTTGCATAGTGGTTAGGGTCACCTGCTCTGCTTCAGGGTTTGCCGGTTTGGGTCCTGAGTGCGGACATATGCACTACTTATCCAGCCATGCTGTGACAGGTGTCCCACATATAAAGTAGAGGAAGCTGGGCACAGATATTAGCTCAGGGCTAATCTTCCTCAAAAAAAAAAAGAAATGTAGAAGCTGCATATCATAAAGACATAACCAGTTTTTTTTCTTCCTAGTGTATATTTTGGTTGATCTTTTGGGAGTTTTGGTGGATTTTGTTTGGACTAGGTCGTGTGAGATAGAAAACTATCAAATTAACGGCACGGTTATTATTGCTTGATGGTTAGTCAAGCTGTGTGTAAAGAGCCTGGCAGCTAGAGTTACCTCTTCCCACTTGTCCCTGCCTTCAGTGCAAGTACGCATGATGCTCTTGTTTTAAAAATAATCATTATTATAGTTTTATAGTCACATTACCAAAAAAAATTATATATGTATAAACTTTATTGTCTGAACAAAATAACAGCTTGCTTTTTGTGCGTAATCCTTGATGGATTTGTTCTCTGGATTTCAGTGACTTTTTATTTGAAAATGTGTGTATTACCTTTTCTTAAGCTCATTGTATATGAAAGTTACTTTTAACAGATCATAAACAGCATTCAAATTAGATATTAATCCCTAAAATAGCTATTTTCATTTGTGTAAAGGTATTAAAATTTTGAATTTACAGTTATTAATAAGAACTAAGGAAATTATTGTTTTGAACCAAAATGTCAAAAGTGGTGTGTTATCTTGCCCAAAGAATATTTATGGGTTTGGCAGATCGGTTTGACTTTCTAATATAACATTGTTCAGTTCACACACTGTTGAAATACTCTATGAATAACTAGAATAATCTGTAAAAAAAAGAAAAACAAAACTTCCTGTTAAGTATCTACTGTAGAGGGTTTTAGCACTTCTGCTATAAAGAGTCTCCTTGACTATTTTTTTAAATCGTGATCAAGATTTCTGAAGATTTAATGGTACAAAATCATTTCTATTAAACTGACTGTATGCTAAGCCCTTGAGAAGTGAGTTGTAAAAACACTTATTGACAAAAAGAACAGATGACCATGATAAGGCAAATTTAAAATAACTCCATTTTTTTTTTTTGATCAGTAATTGAAACTACCACATTCATAATTTTTAGTAATAAAAATTCTTGTCTGGAAATATTTTATAGGATTATTTAGCATTTATAATTGCTAATTTGATATATTTAATATATAAAATGCTGATTACAAAACCTTGGTTTTTTTCCCTAAGGTCACTCATCATAAACTTTGTCTCTTTTGTGCTTTTAGTAATAGTTTGTGTTTGCTATTTTACAGGGTTTCTTTCTATTTATAGATCTTAGTTAAAGTTAATTGTTAACCATAAATTAAGTTTAATAGGTTGCTCATTTTAAGTTAAATTCTATTTTCTCTCTTCAGTATTAAAACATAATAGCAAATGCCTTACCTCTGAGCTTCAGAGAAGGAATTGCCTTGCACACAGAGGTTTCCCACCCTGAAGTGTCAGTGTCATCCACCTCCCTAGTTGAGTGAGGAGGACGGAACTAAGGAAGGCTCACGATAGGGGAGAATGTGTGTGAACTGCCAAGGTTCTTCATCTGGGCAGGTATCATTCACATTCTAGTGTACTGGCCAGTAAAGAAGTGTGATTGCAAGGAGAATAGAACTGTATTAACAGAGAGTAAGTGTTGGAGGCCATTTATACCTGTCATTCTTAGGTATGTTGTCTGTGCTTATACAGATGACACTGAAGCAGTCTGTTTCCCGAAGAACTTGGCAAATTATCAAGTCAGATTTTGCAGACACTTTAACTTGGCTTTGCCCAGGGCAGTACCCACCCAGGAAAGTGAACCTCAAGAAGGGGAGGAGGGTGGGTGGCAGGGTCGGGAGGGAGTGAGCCCAAGCTCAGTACCTTTTCCTTTACCCGTCTCACACTTCACAGAACACCTTTGCTGGCAGGCACTGGCTCTCTGACCCGAGAGAGAGTGGCACTGAAATGGCTAAAAAGTGATTTGTGTGGTTGTTTCACATTAGTGGTTTTCTGTGCCTTAAATGAGTCATATTGAAATACTTATTGTTTTCTGTTGGAATACTATTAAAACCACTACGACAGTAGTTCCTTCTACTTACTATTTTAATTATACCCCAAATGAAGTTGAATTGTGAAAATGGGTGTACTTGTATAGTATTTACACCTGAAAATCCTATTTTGGGGAAGCTGGGGGCTTGCAATACTATTTTTGACTCAACCTCTGTAAATTTTCTGAAATTACTATGGTTAGGCAGTAAAAGTCTTTTTGGTAACAGTTTGTTCTGATTTTAGAGACTTTGTTAGTTAAAACAAGCATAAGGTTTTAACTGAGCAGCATTAAAAATGTAAACCAGGGGCCGGCCCGGTGGCGCAGCGGTTAAGTTTGCACGTTCCACTTCTTGGTGGCCCGGGGTTTGCCAGTTTGGATCCCGGGTGGGGACATGGCACCGCTCATCAAGCCATGCTGTGGTAGGCATCCCATGTATAAAGTAGAGGAAGATGGGCAAAGATGTTAGCTCAGGGCCAGTCTTCCTCAGCAAAAAGAGGAGGATTGGCAGTAGTTAGCTCAGGGCTAATCTTCCTCAAAAAAAATTTTTTTTGAAAAATTGACTTAATAAATAATGATTTGATTAAAGGAACCTAGTTATTGTGCCAAAAATGAATCTAGCAAGTATAACATATGATTTCATTTCCCAAATAATGCATTACTTTTCATAGGTAAAGACTTACATGCTGCAATCAAGTAGCTAGAAATAGATGTAATTAGATATAAATTACACACTTATCTGCTCTCATCAAAGCAAAATTTCTCAAAAGAACTATCTGTACTTGTTTACTTCCCGTTCTCTCTTCATCTCTTTCTTAGCCTTTTCCCCCCGACTGTCCAGTGAAACTGCTCTGGTCATGCTGATCAGCAGCCACTGCTGCCACGTTTTACACTTGTTTCCTTCTCCCGTCTGCCACCACCTCTGAGCTACAGTGGTCAGTCAGTCACTCCCTCTTTCTTCACGCTGGCCTTCCCTCAGGGCCGCCATGACCTGCGATTCTCTCTGGTTTGTCTCTCCCTCACAGAGCATCTAGATAGTAGGATGCTTTGGACCAAGTCCTGGGCTTACTCTTTCCCGTCTCCCATCCATGCCTGGTCTTACTCATCCCTTCCTTTTAAACACCATCTGCAAACACTGTTGGTTCTGCCTTCACAGAATTCAGAAGGAAATTCACTTGTTTCCTTCCTTTTCTGCAGCCTGTTCTTTAGTCCCATGTGGTGCTGGGACACCCAGGTTTCTTCCTACCTGTCTTCCTCCTTTTCTACTTTTGTCCTCTATCATCCATTCTCCAGATAGTATCCGGAGTTGTTAAAAACAAAGTTTTTAGCCATACAGGATCCAGAGTCATGAAACAGAAAGCAAATGTCTTTAATCCTGTCACTGCCTCACGTGCAACTCTTCTGGGAGGCTTCCTGTGGGACGGAGAATCGACTCGACGTTCTTTCACCGCTGTCTCTCAGCCCTGCTTACTGTGCTTGCTGCCCCCTCGCTCTGCACACAGCTGTGCTTGCGGGTGTTCGCACGTGCTCGTCTTCTGCCTTCGTACACTCCCTCTTCTCATTGAGCCTCATTCATCTAGGTCATCTGGGTTCCTTTAAAGCAGCATTCCATAACCACTTTGTCTTCCCCACCCGACCCAATAGTCACTCTCTCCTCCTTTAGTCTGTTTTATTTTCTTCTTATCGTGTGTTGTTATCTGAAAATATTTCTTTACTTATGTGTTGTCTGTCTTCCCACCCTGGAACATATGTTCCCAGAGGGCAGGAAAGTCTGCTTTGTTCCTCATCTCTTAGAGCATTACCTGGCGCATGGCAGGGGCTCCGTAAGTCCTGTGGATTGAATAAAGAAATTTTTCTTTAAATTACTGAGAAGAGGATTTTTTAAATTCTTATTTCCTCCACTTCTCAGCTATAAAATGTGAAAGATCAATATACTTTAGTAACTAGTCTGTCAAGTAAAACTAAGAATACTAAATACACTCAAATGGAGAAAAGTTTGTTCTTATCTCCTTTATTTTAAAGGAGATACTAGAAACATCGGTACTTTAAAGTTTGGGGGAAAATTAGTTGATCACAGATCGGGATTTTTGATGTATTGTGGCCCTTAGAATCTGGAATACGAAGTAGCCCAACTCAGGTGCAGCCCGTGTTATGTGATGCTCAGCTGTTGAAGATGATTTTAAAATATGTAAAATTAAGCATGTGAATCTGAGACTGTCTCTCCACCTTCACAGGATGTAATCCCTGTTCATTACTACCTAATATCTCCACCAACAAAGAGTAAGAATGGCAGTAAAGATAAAGAAAAAGATTCAGAAAAAGATAAAGATTTAAAAGAAGAGTTTACTGAAGCATTACGAGATCTTAAAATTCAATGGATGACAAAGTAAGCTTTTTTGATGGATTTTAAACCTCTACGTGTTTACTTTTATATTCCCAATTACCACAGTATTGTGTGTGTGTCCATAGGCTGTATTCACAAATGTTCACAGCAGATGCGAGGGTTACAGGTGCTTTTACATCTTCTTGTAATTATATTTATTTTTAATTCCTTTTTGTGAGAAGGATTTTTTTAAATATTATTTTAATTACGTTTTCTGATTTTCTCTTGGAAGAGGATTTTATTGGAAGGCATAAAGAAGAAAATAAAAATCGCTTTTTGCCCACTTCCCAAATATAATCATTTGTCCTGTTGTTATGTCTCTGTATTTGTACGTGTAGCAGTGTGAATGATGTTATGTCCCAGTTTGCCAATTACTGTTTGATTATGAGCATTTCCTATGTCATTTAATAGTCCTTTAAAATGCCTTTTGTAAGGACTACACAGTTTATGGTCCTGTGGCTGTAATAGAACCTACTTAAATTCAGTCATGTGTCTCATAATGATATTTCAGTCAAGGACGGACCACATATACTAACGGTGGTCCCATGAGAGTAGTACCATACAGCCTAGGTGTGTAGTAGGCTACACCATCTAGGTTTGTATGAGTACACTCTGATGTGCACACAATGATGCAATCGCCTAATGACACATTTCTCAGAACGTATCACTGTCGTTGAGCAATGCGTGATTGTACTCTATTTGGCACATACGTTGATAGCTTTTCTCTATAATGCTGTAATGGACATTTTTATACATATAAGTTTTTTTTCTTAATTTCCATCAGACGGCATCATAAAAGTAGAATTATTGAATCAGAAATATTAATTTTTAAAAGCTATCTTGATAGGTTTGCCAAATTCCTTTCTAGAGTGAATATAGCCATTTATACTCCACCCAGTAGAGTATGAGGGAGCCTGTTTCGCTCCCTGTACCTTTGCCAGCAATGAGCCAAATAATTAAAAATAAAGCCTTGCTATTGTAGGCGCAAAAAGAAAAGGCCGTTGTTGCTGTCTTAAATTACATTTCTTTATTATTAAATTTGACCTTTTTTAATGTTATTTCTTTCTTTGTATAGCTTCTGTCAGTTGAACATGTTCTTTACCCATTTTTCTATTGGGGTATCAGATCTTTCTTTTGACTTTTTCAACATAGAAGGTATTGTCGCAGATATTTTCCCCCAGTTATTCTTTGACTTTCAGCTTATTCTGTGTAGTCAAATCAATTGCTTTATCCATTTGTGTTATGCAGTATTTCTTTGGCCACTGATTTTCTGTAAGAGTCCTCATTAGCTGAATCTGTCTGCAGCCTTGCAGTCATGAGGTCTCACAGAGAACACGTCATCTTATTGTGAAAGTAATTCCCAAGGATTAAACTGTTACAATGTCATCCACATTCAAACCCACCTTTCCACTTAAAACTAGGTCGTATCTGCCCCAGAAGTCAGAGTCTTTGTCTGGTAGAGTGTTATAAACAGTGGAAAATACAGAATCCTTCCAAATGAAATGGCAAAGATTGACTTCTGACACGACAGTATGAAGAGTGCCATGAGCCCACTCCCCAGAAAACTAGTGAGAATTCTTTTTTAAAAACAACCTTCTAAAACCTCTGGAAATGATCCTAAGAGCATACAGCAAATGAAGAAACATCTGTTCAAGAGTATCTACAAAAATTCAGTAAGAAAAGTGAGAATCTGTGGCATTTGAGCCCAGACCATTCCCTCTTTGCACACTCGCAGCTCAGTGAAGCAGAGGCCTTACTCCAGGCTGCTTGCAGCTGCGAGCATGGGGCTCCCTTTGTCCACAGCCCTTTCTCCCTGGAGGAGCAGGATGTCAGCAGGGCTCCTCCAGCCCCGCTGCTGTTGTTGAGGCTAAGTTCTGGGTGATTTACTCGAGGGATGGGGCTTCCTCCTTCTGCTCAGCCCCTACTTGTGAACTGGAGGGAGTGTCTTGGGTGTGGCGCTGCCGAGAACACTGAGGCCTGGTCGTCCCCACTCGGCCTGGGAAGCAGTGGTTTCGTGCCAGGCGGGGCAAGCCAGGAAGACCTCAGGCTGTGGTCTGCACTCCTCCGTATCGTCAGGAAGAATGAATATAGTTTTATTCAGCTTTCCACCTGGGAACATGGAATCTCTCTTCATTCATTCAAAACTTCAGATTTTTCAGGAAAGTTTAAATTTTTCTTCTTATAGATCTCTTAGGCATTTCTAATTCTTTTAATCTGTCTTGCTATTTGTGAATGTTTCCTTCCTCCTTTTTATAGATCTAGTCATAGGTGGTACATAGGAAAGCTATTGATGCTTGTTTTTATCTGACTATCTTATTGAACTCTTAATTGAAATAATTTTCAGTTTGATTTTTTTGGTTTTCTAGGTAAGTATATTTATGTTACCTGCAAATAATGATAATCTTTGTCAATAATTATATTTCGTGTTGATGCTTTATATTATTGACTGGAACTTCAAAACAATGTTAAATAATAGAAAAGACAAATTGTTTTCTTTCTAAAAGAAATGGAATAATGAATGTTTCTCTCTTATATACATAGGCTGGATTCTAGTGACATTTATAATGAATTGAAAGAAACGTATCCTAATTATCTTCCTCTATATGTTGCTCGACTTCATCAGTTGGATGCTGAAAAGGTTGGATGTGTTCATTTTTTATTTGAGTATCCTATTTTGTTTCTAATATTAGATAAGGTTTATATTTTGAATAAGAGTGCAACCTTATATTTGTCTTCTGTTCTGGCCTGACTGAAAGCATGTTTCCTCAAATTGAATGTTCTGTTAAACTATTTTCTTAAGCTAACTACAGAAATTAGCCATTACTATGAATTCAGTTTAGGCGTCTTGCTCACATTTTTGGTCAGTAGGAGGAGGAGTAGATAAGAGGACCCTAAGCATTGCTTTTCTGACCATAACCTGAAGAGCAAGGAACCAAAGGCAGTGGTTCTGGCCAGTTGCAAATATAAATGCCTTCAGTAACAGAAGAACCCCTACTTTGCATTAACTTTGTTAATGATTCTCATTTTTAAGAATGAGCCCTAGTTCCAGAGTGTCTCTTACCAGGGACCAGCTCTCATTAGTAATCATGGCAGTAGGAAAATGTTAGCCATAATCAGTTAAAACTTACCATAATCAAGTAAAACTTAACAATCAGATAAAACTTTTAGAGTTAACTAAAAGATGTTGAACTAGAACTAGAAATTATCTAAACTTTAACAAGAGAGAAGCAAATTGCTGAGAACACCATGGTAATCATAGTTGGACTCTGTTGAGTATATTCTTATTTACTCTTACCTTCTTGGGTTTTTTTGGTTGTTTTGTTTTGGTTTTTTGCTGGGAAAGATTAGCCCTGGGCTGACATCTGTTGCCAATCTTCCTCTTTTTTCTTTTTTTTTTTTTTTTTGCTCGAGGAAGAGTAACCCTGAGCTAACATCTGTGCCGGTGGTCTTCCTCCACTTTATCTGTGGATTGCCACCACAGCATGGCTGACGAGTGGTGTAGGTCTGCATCTGGGATCTGAACCCACGAACCAGTGCTGCTGAGGCAGTTGGTGCTGAACTTAACCACTACACTGTGGGGCCAGCCCCTCATCTTTTCATTTTTAATTATAAATTAGAAAGAATTTGTTTCATCAGCTAGTGCTTTCTTTACTTCTGTTTTCATGTGATGTGGGATTGGAGTAACATAGCCAATCACGTTTCTAAAATGTTTTCTTAAGATATTCAGAAAAGGAGGTGCCTTTGTAGAAAACACCTTATTATATTTTTATGAACTTCGTATCTTGCTTACTCTCGCTATTTAACACCACAGTGGGGAATGTAAATTAGGTGTTTTCCCATCTGAGCTCAGGTTTTCTAGAGACGCTGACAGTTAAAATATCCCACTATGAGACAGCGCAGAGCCCCTGGGCTGCAAGTAAATACATGGTCCCTCACACTGGACTTGTAACTCTCATGGTTGAGACAACAGAAAGGAAACTGCTTCAGTGTACTCATGGATACATCATTTTTTTCTTATTTCTTCCTTTTTTCCTCCCCAGGAACGAATGAAAAGACTTAATGAAATTGTTGAAGCCGCAAATGCTGTTATTTCTCATATAGATCAGACGGCCCTAGCCATTTATATTGCAATGAAGACTGACCCCAGGCCCGATGCAGCTACTATAAAAAAGTACCTAACCAGTAAATAATCTTTCTTGCATCTCATTTCTTAGTTACTTTTTTAAATTACTAAGAATATTCTTCTTTTCTGGTATTTGTTATATCCTTATAATTGGAATTATTGATATTTGCATATTCTATCCTTAGATATTTTGTAGTAATTTTCTTCCTTTGTTTAAGATTGAGCAAAAGAAAAGTGGTTTGCCTTCTCTACCATCAGGTGCTACAGTCATGGAGAGATTTCAGTAGCTGTGATCAAGCAGTCCAGCCACTTAGGGGTTTGTGTGAACTGGATGTATGGAGAAGGCAAACACGTTATACCCTGTAAAATTAGTTTTTAAGCCATTTATTGGCCAATGGCATGAAAAAACCCAAGTGCAGTTTGTAATGCCTGAGAAATAAAATTAAATTAAAACCATTATCTGGCAACTTCAGTTTTCTGGAACTGGCTTTGCAGTACTACTTGAGGAGAAGGGGAGGGGCGCTTATGTTCAGCCTCAGCCAGTACCTCATGGTTCCTTCCACGTGAGAGAGTGGTTTCCACACGCTGGTGTGTTGGTCCGGCCATCCCATGTGCTCTCGCCTCATCTCATGCTGACTCTCCCAGTATCAGCTTTTACTCTGTCGCTTGCATTTATTTTCACCCAAGGGGGTCATTAACTTACAAGGGTAGAAATATTCTCTTACAGTTGTTATAATTAATAAACCAAAACTGTTCAGGCTGCCTGAAAGTACTGTAATTTCCCTTAAAGATCCCATCTGCTTCAGTCAGAGTATTTTTGCTATAGAAAATACTTGATTCTAAACTGCTAGAACGCTTGGCATTACATTGTTTATACTGATACTGTATTAAATTATAGGTCTTATGAATCGTACAAGCAGGAATTTTCAACCTGTTTATTCAGAATAGCTATTGGCTTTTATCACCACCTTTCACACTTTCCACAGTGTGAAACATTGCTATTTTGTTGTTAATAATAGTAATAGAGGAAAGCATAGCCACCATCTATGAAGTGCATATTATGTGCAAGGAATTATTTGGGGCATTTTCAAAACTATTTCATTTAAATTTAATCTTCTAGATAACAGGCGAAGTGGAGACCTTTTTATCCCATGTTTATAGAAGAGGAAACTGAAGCTCAGAGAGGTTAAATGACTTGCCTAAGGTGACATGCCAGGAAGTGGGAAAGCCAGGATTCAAGCAGGGTCTGTCAAGCTATGCCCTTTCGTTTGTTGATAAGAAACTCCTTACATTTTTATCCCATCTTGAGAAGAGTAGCATGCCTCATTTTTTTCTCACAGAAAAAAGTAGAGCATCAGCTCCACTTTGCCTGTTCCCCTGGTCATTGCTTTCCTTCCTGTGCAGGGGTGAGGCGATGCCCTTCTCCAAGGCTGAGCTTTCTGTCCCAACACTGCGTCTTCTCCACTGCGTTTCCTTCATAACTGCACTCCACTGACCAGTCGCTCCTTTCAGGCATCCTCACCTCAGCCTGTGGTCATATTCAAACACCTCCTGTCTCCTGAGGCCCCGGGCTTATTGCGGGAGTAGTCTACACTGCCCTTCTACTTCCTTAATACCAGGTGATGCTAATCCTGTTACAAGAGGAATCTGGCCTTGATCACTGTTGATAACCTAATTGCCAAAAACAATGGCCCATTCCATCATCCTTGACCGTGTGGCAGCATCTGCCATTAGCTGTGCCCTGTGCTTCTGGCATCTGTTATGTCTTACAGTTTGTGGAAATAATGTGGGTTCCTCAAATTCAGGTATATATGAAATAACTCGTGTGACTCATTTTGAAATTTCATTAAATATTAAGGTCAGTTTATCCCTGCTGATATTTTGGCCTGTCTTTTCTAAATTTTACCATCTGTAGAGGAAACTCTTAATTCTAGGTTCAGGTGAGCCCAAAGTACAAGATCAGTTGTGTTTTCACACGTATTAGTCTTTTTTCTCACTTTTTCATCTCAGACACTGATTCTCGCGGCTATCAAAAAACATAATAAAATAGGGTCTTGGCTTTAAGATTATAGCTGTAGAGAGTTTCAGATAATACTGGGATAAAACTAGAAAGGAGCCATAAAGCATTATAAAAATGCTAAGAGTGAAGATAGGTTAAGTTTTTGGCAACATGGGGTCAGTTTGTCCCCCCTTGTAGTTACAGTGTTTGCCCCAGGCCTTGGAGCAGACCGAAGTGGGCTCAGGCGGCTGCGTAGAGCAGAGGAGCCTGTGCAGGCCTTAGAGGCCGTACGCTCCCGGCGAGCTGCTCGCAGGAGTCGTCTGTTTTCCTTGTAGGTGTATCTGCTGGCAGGTAGCTGCAGTTTAGGCGTTCACTTCTCATTTCCGTGCAAAACTGCTTTCACTTAAATCACTCGTGTCAAAAGTTGTAAGATAGCCATTTTGTCATCTTAAAAATATTAACTTTTTTATAGGGCATCTAATAATTAAGTTTTAGTTAAATTTAAGCTGCAGTTTACCCATTTAGGCCATTATATATGATTCAAGTTGCTTCCTAAAATATAGCTGTTACCCCCTTGATTGGTGCCTACCTAGATCTGATTCGGAGATGTTCAGTGAGCAAACACATAAACATGTAAAAAAAAATGAACAAGACACTCTCTACTCTTAGAAAGCATATGCACTAATACGAAAGATGAAATTGCAAGATAGGAGGTGATTAAGAGATGTAATGAATTGAATTTTAAATTTCGAAAGCCTATGGGAAGGAGAGCTGACTTTCTTTTGGGTGGAGAAAGCTTCATGGATTCGTAGGTATTAAATATGAGCAGATGAGTTGTAAGTTAGAAAAGGATAGGAAAGAAATAGTCCGGATATGTGGAATTTAGGTTATTGGATCAGAGAGTGCTAAAATAGAAAGAGATCTTACAGATAATGTGACCTAGGACTGGCAAGTACAACACACCTGTGTCCCCCTCAGCTTGCCTTCTGAATTCTGCATACATGCAGCCCTTCTCTGTGCAGCTAGGTCCAGTCAGGCAGGACTGCTGGGGGTGATGAAACTGGCCAAACCTGCTTGGCCAATCCAGTTCTGTTCCAGGGCCCCCGTTCTCCCTCACAAAATGGGGTCAGTGATTGTGCCTAACTCCTAGGGTTGCTGTAAAGCATAGATGAAGTACTGCTAAGACATCTCAGCTGGCGCCCCCCCCCCCAAAATGGGGAGCAGGGGAGCGCTCAGTAAATGAGAAGCTGTGCAGATGCCCCAAACCTGTAAATCCATTTTTTCTGAAGTCCAAAGTAACCAGGAAGCCCCTAGACACATTTCTACTAGAAGAGATGAAAGTTGCTTCTTTTAAGCTTTGAAATTCTTTGCTGATGTCCTCTTAGGCATCCTTTAGCCATAATTTCATCTACATCACAAATGCATTATGGTCGATAGTTTTGTTGTTGGGTTGTAACAAGTCGTTGCAACTTGTTTTAAGTTGTCACTTGTAACACCTTGTTGGGTGGTTTGGGGTTTTTTCCCCCCTCGTTTTGTTAATTATCTTTCAAACTAGTTATTGTTGATTTTATAGTCCCAGCAGATTTCATATGTTGTTCATTTCACGCTGGGTCCTTCAGAATTCTTCTTAACTTTTGGACGGTTTGTCCCTCCCATATCTGAGTGTCTTAGGGTCATTTTCTCAACACTTGTAATCCTCATTGTCTTCACACATATCCGACAGGAGTCGGAGAAAATACCTCAAATAAGCAAGCATTCTAGAGACTAACACTGTTAGTCTACGCTCCCCTGGGGCATAGGTTATTATATTTCATTCAACGGTGATTTATTGAGTGTCGTCTGTGCCAGGCATTGTTCTGGGCACTTGGAATGCATCAGAAGAAAGCAAAGATGCCTGCCCTGGAGCAAGGCAGTCTACGCTAGTGAGTGAGAGCACCGGGTGCACAGCCAGGCTGGCAAGCTGAGAATCCTGGATCTGCCACTTCCTAACTGCAGGATCCTGAACAAATCGCTGGATCTTTTTGTGCCTCAGCTTCCTCCTTTGCCAAATAGTGTCTTACTCATAAAATTGTTTTGACTCTACTTGAGTTAATATGTTAAAAGGCTAGAACAGTTGCTGGCATATTCAGAGTATGTGTTATATTTGCTCTCTTTATACAGGAAAGTTATTGACTAAAAGAACTTTGGTGCATCTGTACATACGCATAGACAAATATGTAATAATTGCTATTTGTAAGAAATTTAAACACTTAAAAGATATTGTTCTGATGAAGAGTTATGTAACTGACAGAATTTAGAACTAAATAATCTTTTAGTTCTATTGCTTATAGTATTCTGTTTTAACTGGATACCACCATCCTAACTCATTTAATGTATGTGTAATATCGTGGCTCATTTGCTGTTTATTAATAAGAAATCTTGTTTGATGTACAGTATAAATGTATATTTATGTACATGTAGGCTATACTATATTTCTGCATTCTAAGTCTCAGGCAAAAGAATGCATGAATTTAATTTCAGATAAGGCTGTACTTTTAAAGAAGTTTTGCTGATCTGTGAAATGCTTTTTGGTTTGGCATACAGTGACATGGACAAACAAAAATCCACCCTAGTAGATGCCCTTTGTAGAAAAGGCTGTGCCCTGGCCGACCATCTTCTTCACGCACAGGATCAGGACGGGGCCGTGTCAAGTGATGCAGAGGGAAGGGAGGAAGAAGGAGAAAGTACTCTGGATTCTCTGGCGGAAACTTTTTGGGAAACTACAAAATGGACTGATCTTTTTGACAATAAGGTAACTTTCTGCCTCTGGTTTGCGCACAGTTCTTGGTGGTGACTTCGCGGATGCCTCTTGGGCCCCGTTTGCCTGCTGTTTACTGATGCCCACTTGACCAGCCAGAAGGGGAATGGAGGCAATGGAAGGAGGCTAAGCCGGGCTCTGAGGAAGACAGTGCATCTAGCGAGACCTCATGTTTGGCTTACCTGTTTTAAAACCATTTTACCATTATTTTATCTGTCTGCAAAGCGGCTGTTTAGCCACACTAATTTGGAAAACAGTTTGAGAATGTATGTAGTGGTCTGTTGTTTAAGCCAGTTATGTGTGAAGCTAAAATGAAGAACATCTAGAAGCTATCTTCATGCCTCACCATGTCTAGTTGTGTGTTAATTTGTCAGAAATGGAGAAGGAGGTATTCTGGTTAGTTTAGGTATTAGTTATTTTTCTCAAAACTCTTTAAATTCTAAGTAATTATCATCTTGGTTTGTAGCTGATCAGTTTTAAAACCCAGTTTAGAAAAAGAAACATTGATGAACTTTTTGGATTTTGATTATGGAAACATCCCTTTTAGCTCTCTACCATAATTCTTACAGTAGAGATTGTATAACTACAAGTTTTTGTCAATCTTCCTTTCTTCTGGAGATAAAGAAAAAAAAGTAAAAGTGGAATTCTCACTCAGCACAAACCATTGTTTTGTTTTAGTAGACGGATGCTTGTTTTCAGGATTAATTATGGTAATTTGTGGTAAAGAACCATGGGAGCGGGTGAGAAAACCTTCCTCTCTGGAAAGCGTCAGGTTTTCCAGCACAGTACAGTAGTGCGTGCGTAGAAGGAACTCAGTTTCATTCAGGACACTGAAGGAGTCAGTATTGCACCGAGGTTAAGAATTTGGACCTGACCTCAGCCCCCTGGAGTGTGAATCCTGCCTCTGCCACTTTCTCTGTGTGACCTGAGGCAAGTTACTGAATCTGGTGCCTCACTTTCTCATCTGTTGAAGGAGGATAGTGACACTGCTACACTAGGCTTTTGTGAATGAGTGTTAAGTACGTGGGAGGGTCTCAACAACGTTTGCTGTTGTTGCTAACCAGAAGGCTCTCACATCTGCCGTGTACCAGACACTGGGGGCGCGGCTGGCAAAAGATGAGTAAGAACCTGGTCCAACAGCAAGTCGATAGACACTTGATGAACATCATGATAAAGTTGTTATAAATAGTTCTCTTTCTGCCGTAGTACTACAGTGTTGGGGCCATGCATTACATTACCTGTCTGTTTACTACGTTTCTAGCAACATTTGTCAAACATTTTTGCAGTTTGGCTCTCGAATACAAATAAATGTGCTATGATTCCCTTCTTTGAGGACATTCTCCACATTCTAAAAGTGAAGCCCCAAAATATAAATAAATGGTTCCAAGTATATCTGACAGATGCAATAATTAAAGATACAAAGCTTGTACAAAAGGAAGTAGTTGAAATTAACATGTTTATATAATCTAATGCTTTTTTTTATTTTTATCCTCTTGCAATTTTGATAAATTATAGTGACTTCATAGTTTTGTACTTCTATCTTAATTTGCAGTTTTGTAATCATTTATGTTAGCTTTGCTTTATTTTGCATAAAGAGGTGTTTTGGTATGGATTCTAACAGCTAGTGATTTATCATAATAATTTTCTTCCCCCCAGTAAATTATCTGTTCTGTGGAATACCTAGTTCTTTTGAAGATTTAATTGTTTTAAAATTTTTTAAAACTTACTTGATGTAACATTTTCATCTTAAAACCTACATTTCTGTTGCAGCCTTAACTCTTTCATTATTAAAGCTATATGACTTAAAATGTAAATATTTCATAGGTAAGCTTTGTCTTGTTTTTTGTTATAGGTTTTGACATTTGCATACAAACATGCATTAGTAAATAAAATGTATGGGAGAGGCCTTAAATTTGCAACTAAACTTGTGGAAGAAAAGCCAACAAAAGAAAACTGGAAAAATTGTATTCAAGTAAGTGATATTTAAATTGTCACTGTTGAGTATCGTTTCAGTATTGCATAGCGACAAGATAGCTAAAAGGCCTTATGATAGTGGTGTAACGATACTGACTTTATCCTGACTGATTAGTACTCTAACGTAATGTGAACTATCAAATAAATGCATGAGACATGGTCAGTAAGCTATTTAAATTTTTAAAACATGTTTTACTCCTATCTAGGAAGCCTGTATTTAGCCTCAAATGTTTTTTAACAGACAAAAATGCATCATGTATTTTGTATAGTTAAAAGACAAAGTTTTCCTTTATGAAGGAAACAGGTAATTTAGTTTAAATACGTGTTGGCTCAATTCTAAAATGGTTGAACTATTATTAGAGTTTATATTTGATTTTAGTCTTCATTTGAGATGATAGACCATTTTGTTATTTTACCGAAGATTGTATTATATGCAGAGAAATTCTGTGGTTGAGCTTTCCATACAAGTTGCTTGTCAAGTGTAAAAACTTACTGAATTCAACGGAAATTATTTGGACCTCGCCCTGTCTTTGGACACACATAATTGGTTTAGGCCTAAAGGATGTCTGGAGCTTGGGGAATGTTGGTTGGGCCAAGTGCAGCCGAGGGATTCATCTCTGTATTTAAGGTATTCCTTGGATGTAAAATTAACCAGTAGGTTCCTGTGGAGAGTTTTTCTAATTAGTATAAACTGTAGGTTATCGTTACTCCCAGACCTTTTCTTTGTGCCTTCATCAGTCAGTCCATATCGTAAGGCATTTTAAATTAGCGCCTTCAGATCTTTTAATGGGTTCAGAGAACTCTTTCTGGACCTAATTGTCAATATGTCTAGTGTGATTCTCATCACGTAGGCTGTAATCTGCCAGCTCTTATATTTGTGAACCAGTGATCCACCTAGACGTTCACATCAAGCGATGTTTTATAACTTGTCTCCTCTCTATTCTGCTCCCCTACTGCCTGATCTCCCTACCCAGCAGCCAAAAATGACGGCTTTAGTCACCTACCAGTGAATCTCCATCACATTTGAAGTGAAATGCAAACTCCTCAGTGCGGCCCACATGGCCCATGTTATCTGGCTCCTGCCCTGCTCTCCAGCCGCATCTCACATCACACCTCCCCTTGCGCTCTGCTTGTGCCGCGCCAAACCCCTCTTGGCCTGGCTGAAAGAGCGAGGCGCTTTCCCAGCAGAGGCCCTGACTGTTCCCCTGCATGGAAGTTCTGTCCCACATTTACAGAGTAGGTTTTTTCTTGTCATTCCAATTTCAACTTAAATGTCACCTCCTCAGAGCTCCCTTTCTTGACCATCTCACTTCCTAGTCAAGTTCTATTTTTACTGCATACATGATATATATCAATTTTTTTACTTACTCATCTATTTATTAATTTGCTTATTGTTTGGTTTTCCTGAGTAGAACATAAATTTCCATAAATGAAAGTGAAAAGTGAGTTTGTTCAGTGCTGTTTCCTTGATGCCTATAACAGTGTTGGACTTAGAGTAGGTGCTCAGAAAAAATGAATGAAAGGAGACCAGGCTGGTAGGAAGGAAGGAAGCAAGTGAGTTAAGTCAGAAGGAAAGTTGCAGGGGTGGTGATGACTGCCAGGCCAGGTGGGCTGGTAGGAAGGGTGATTGGTAGGAAGGAAGGTGGCTGGGTGGGTTGATGGCGGGTTGGGGGGAAGGAAGATTTACATGCTACTACTGTATTATTACTAAATATTTAATTCAGAATGTACCCGAAAGATTGAGCTTGAAAAATCTGTTCTTTAATAGTATATCCTTGTGTTTTGTTATAGCTGATGAAGCTGCTTGGATGGACCCATTGTGCGTCTTTTACTGAAAACTGGCTCCCCATCATGTATCCTCCTGATTATTGTGTATTCTAAAATAGGAACCAGGACTTTAAATTTTAAAAAAGAAAGTTTTATAGTGAATGGATATAAAAACAAATTTGTCGCATTTTTAGTCTAATGCATGTTTTCATCCGCTATCAAATACCAGTTATTAAAATGATGTGTATTTATCAGAGAATTCGCTGTGTGGCTTAATACATGTAAACCGAGACCTCTGACATCATGGTGTTTTCTTAATGCCTCACATTGCTGGCACCGGGCCATGCCCTGTCTGCCAGCACCAAGGACTTTCAGTTGGGTTGCAGCTATTACATGCATGATAGGTTTTAAACCATAACTTTTAACTGCAAACCAGTAAAATTCTGTTTTTTATTTTATAAATGAACAGGGTTTTAACATGCTTGACTTTAATTTTTTCAATTGTATGAAGGCCTTAAAAAAGCTACATTAAGCGTAGCTGAAATTATTTATTGGACTAAAAAGTAACAGAACTTCATTTTCAGATTTTTTTTTGGCAAACGTTTACATTCAATTAAGGGGAAAAAAATGAAACCGGCACAAATAAATGGGTGGCAATTGCTGGAGCATAACTGCTTCAATAACTCTTCATTTTGGAGTTATTTCAGGCCAATCATTTTTAACATCCTCTTGACGTGCAGAACATCAGAATGAACTTATTAATAATAGATGTATAAGTGCCAGACAGCTAAATCTTTTTCAGGTATTGTAAAGATACACATATGGTATGTTTATTAAAGTTGAAATAATGTAAACACCTGAATAAATTGCAAAACCAAGATTACAGTACACCATTATCACTCTGATACCTTAATTTTTTTATAAATAATAAAAGTGAATATTGAAGCTTCTTAAAGTTGGTCTTAATTTCTCATGAATAAAATTTGGGGTTAGAACAGAAATATTAAATCCATTGACAAAACATTCAACATGAGATTATTTTATAGTGTTTCTTACAGGCTTGTAATTATTTAAATATATTTCCAATTCTAATTATGTGATTAACTTTTTTATGTGTGTAACTTTTTATTGTTTCTATCTTTTTGGCTACTAGCTTCTCTCAACCTTCCTCCAAAACATAAACAGACACACATAGATGATATAAAAAAGCTTCTACTCACTTGTAGC
The DNA here is from genome assembly GCF_041296235.1 of Equus asinus. Classification (NCBI taxonomy): domain Eukaryota; kingdom Metazoa; phylum Chordata; class Mammalia; order Perissodactyla; family Equidae; genus Equus; species Equus asinus. The sequence continues at coordinate 75,213,539 of NC_091800.1, forward strand.
AAATGCATGTGTGTGTGTCTGTGTGTGTGTTTGTATGGTTTTTAAATCTTGTTCCCTTAGGATTTAATACTGCAAAAGACCTACCAGTAATCTTCTCTAGTCATTTATAACTGGTTTTTGGGTAACTAACCCCTTTATCTGATGAAAACGTTAGAGCCTTTATGGAGAAATACACATATGCATGTAAACATTTTGCACACAATTTCTGAGCCATGTGGAGTCTGAAGTCCGTGAACAGCCACATGCATGTTCCCTCACGAACACACGTCCTTTCACCTACACACACACAGGTCACCATATGTACAGTTTCAGTCCAATAAGGAAATTGAGAAGCTCAGGAAGGCTAGGGTGACTTCCTGAGGTCATACTGCTGACTGAGTGACTGATTGATTATTAAATATAGAACCTGTTTTACAAGCCAGGTTTTGCCATTCCTGGCTAGTGCTGCTTGCTTGCACAGAGCTCAGGGTCAGCCCGAGGGGAGAGCTTGGGTCCTTCTCAGGTCTTTCCCGAGGATGTGCACAGCCCCACGACGTGTGTGGCCTTCTAGATCCCCAGGGATATGTCAGAGCCCCTACGGACATCTCATTCTCCAGCATTTTCTTTTAAGTTTTTTGATGAGTCCCAATTGTTATTCACCATCTCAGGCAGCCACAGAATTACAGAGTTGCCTGTGATTATCTAGACAAACACCCCGTGGGAAAAGGCTTCTTGGCCTGAGAGAGATCTGAGTCCTGTCAGTTAAAGTCGGCCTCGCACTTGGGGTCTTCTTGGGAACAACCAGACAAGTCAGATGATGACAGTTCTCTGGGAGTGAGCTTTGAAGGAGTGCCCACCCTCTCCAGCCCCCTCCAGTGATCGCCAGACTGCTGGTTTTCAAGGCTGCCGTGGAGATGGGACAGGTCAGGGCAGGTTAAAACATCACGAAGTGCTCTCCTCTTACCGAGACTCAGCCATTTTACATGAGTGAACATGCCTCAGGTTGCTCCGTGCCTTTCGTTCATTTCCAGAGTTTTGAAAAAGTTGCTTCTGATTGTTTCTCCCGTTCTACCATGGCTTTAATGGAGGAGAGCATTTTCAGAGGTGCTTTCTCACTGAGGAATTGGTGCACCGTGTTCACTGATGTCACACTTTTTCTTTTTTTAGCACATGAATTTAGTATCCAATTTTAATGTAATCTTAGGGTTAGAAACTTGCTGGTAATACTTTTGTTTCAAAGTGCTACCTTCTGAGTTATGTCAAGATACAGTAAATTCTAGGATTCTTCAAATATGACTTATTTTTACATAAAGGCATCATCATTCCTAAGCTCCCTAATTTCCCACTTTATTCCTCAGGTTTTGGGTTTTTCACTGTATTTTTTAATTTGAGGGACAACTTAAGCCCATGGCGGGTTTTGGATATACTCTCTTTTTCGAGAAAAGTGTAGCGTTCCAGGTGTAATAAGCAGCTGAGCTCTCCTGCCAGGCCAGGTCACAGCAGCCTGACAGTCTGGTGCTGCGAATTGGTGGGTTCACAGCCCTCCCTCACTGGTAGTGAAAAGCAGACAAAAGAGGTGTGTGTCTGCGGGGGGAGATAGTGACTAATGGAGGTTCAGGACAGCATGAAAATTTATAGGCAAGTGTTTTTTAAAAAGGCTCCCTAAAGTACTTCTGGTTTTCTTTTATAACAGGAACTTCTGTGTCTGTAATTTTTACTTATCTCTTTCCATAGGGCTAAAGTCTCAGATAAAATTTTAGAATGATGATTATTAAGTTTGCTATGGAAATTAGAGATGCACCCACAGACTGGCAAAACCTGCTTTGAACTGAGATTCCTAGAAAGACCGGTTCCATCAGGGGACCCTAGGTAAGCGATGCTGTGAGCTGCGGGCACTTACACGAGGTGGCCTCATCAGCTTCTGCTTTCTGTCTGGATCACACTGTGCCCCCACGGGGACAGCTGGACCAAATGAGCTCCAGAAGATGTGCACAGTAGAATCGTTACTGTTTCTGTGTGATTAGATTAATGCAGGAGGTAAAATGGTGCTTTAAAAAGGCAGGGAGAGTTTTCCTGTTTCTGGTAACGGTGGCCAATGTTTGCACCACACCCACTGAAAACAAGGGAGTCAGCTAGGTGACAATCACTTCGTAAAGAACAGTAGAGATGGTTCAGGGTGTTTGCTCAGTCCTAGCCCCAGGGCCCTTTTCCAATGACAGGAGGCAGCTCCCAATTGTACTGATAGGAGTTTTGCCATCACGGGATTTCTCACTTCTCCCTTAGTAGGTGCTTCCCAGGATAACTTCCCTTTGCCCCGGAAGAGCATTGCCTGGTCCTCTCCTGAGGCACCACGAATCTCAAACCTCTCCTTCCAACTCTTGTCCCCTCCTCACCTCCCCACCAAATCTGATGATGAAATGTCCTGAGACCAGTTGGCTGGACGGCCCAGCCCCGTCTCTGCTCACTAATCCTGACTCAGGCACTGACAAGCCAAATCACTTGACGCCATGGTTTTCATCAAGAAAATTAAGGTGGTGTATGTCTGTTCCAAGTCAAAAATCATTTAATTTGAGTTAACTGAGTCTTTCTCTCAGCAGTGTTTCATTGTCTGTACTCTCAATGGCCCAGCATTAAACTGTATGTCTTTGTCTTTCCCTGTAGGATGTAAGTCAGAGCGGCATGCGTAGAGGGATGGGAAGGAGGAATGCTTTTCATTCTCCCACTCTGAAAAAACTCGAGAGAATTTTCTAAGGAAGAAGAAAATAAGAAATAAGCTCTAAGCTCCATTAGTCTGAGCGTAGTTAACAAGAAGAGAAAACTACATTAGTAATAATTGAAAAAGGACACTAGGAAAGAGAAGGAAGGTGTAACTACTGCCCTAACACAAGGGCTTGGGCTGTCCCACCAGGAGACGACAGGCCACACCCTATTCTGCGAAGGTGGTGTTTGCATTTTATTTAGAACCCCTGCTTTTGTGAGAGGATTTCAAAGAATTAACAAACAAGTGTATGATTGATTCAAGTCATGTCCTCTTGAGGGTCAAACATGAGTGGCTACAGTTGCAGTATCAAGGCCAGATGCCACAGTTTTCACTATGCAGGTGGGCCTGCCTGCATTTCCAATCGTGTAAACCAAATTCATCCCAGAATCTGACCATGCCAGGTCATATCCAAAACGTGACTAGAATACAAAGCAATGGGAAATATCTCATTTTATGTATGATTTTAAAAGTTACTAACGTATGTCTCAGTGATTCTATGTGCCAAGCTACCTAAAACCCAGTGGTTTCCAACAACAATCATTGCTTTTCGCTCAGAGTGTAACTTGGGTGGAGTTTGATTTAAGCTGGGCTTGGCTTGGCTGGTTCCCAGCCCGAGTCACTGAAATGTACAATTTACAGGAAGAACAGACACTAGAGGGACGTATGAAAGGATACCCTGGTGATGCAGTCAGCATAATGCAGCAGGCAGGAATGCTACAAGACCGGAGCCAACCCTCTGGCACAGCAGTTAAGTGTGCACATTCTGCTTCTGCGGCCTGGGGTCAGCCGGTTCAGATCCCGGGTGCAGACATGGCACCACTTGGCAAGCCATGCTGTGGTAGGCGTCCCACATATAAAGTAGAGGAAGATGGGCACGGATGTTAGCTCAGGGCCAGTCTTCCTCAGCAAAAAGAGGAGGATTGGCAGCAGATTCTGGCTCAGGGATAATCTTTCTCAAAAAAAAAAAATGCTACAAGACAGACAGCTCGGCTTCTTCAACAAGTTAAGTGGCAAGAGGAAAAAGCAAGATGGAAGGAGAACCTGTTGATTACAAGAATTGAGACATGCCGATCAATCATTTAATCAAACGTGGACCTTCTTTGAGTCCTGATTCAAACTCTAAAAATAAATTTCATGAAATTTATGAGACAATTGGAAATTGGAACACTGGATTTTTTAATATATGAATAATTTTAAATTTTTTAAGATAAAAATTTTATATAAAATGTATTTTAGATGTGATAATAGTATTATGGTTTTGTGTCTTATATAGATATGAACAGAATATACAGAAGGAAGGGTGTGTCTGTTGTTTGCTTTAAGTTAATATAGGAGCAGAGAGAGAGGTGGAAGTATCTGTGAAATGAGATTTGCCATGAGATGAAAATTCATATGGGGATGAGGATTCATCATACTTTCATCTACTTATTTAAACAGCATTATTGAGCTATAGTTGCCATACAATGAACTGCACATATTTAAATTTGTCTACTTTTTATATATATGTAAACTTTTCTATAGTAAAAGTTTAAAGACAAAGATTCTTTATAATGGCAATCAGTCCAGATTTCTAAAAGGGCAGGCCTCTATCCATTTAGAAAATGAGGGGCCGGCCCTGTGGCCAAGTGGTTAAGTTCATGCACTCCGCATCAGTGGCCTGAGCTGCAGACCTACACACCACTCATCAAACCATGCTATGGTGGCGTCCCACATAGAACTAGAATGGCATACAACTAGGATATGCAACTATGCACTGGGGCTTTGGGGAGGAAAAAAAAGAAAAGAAAAGAAGCATGGTCATTACATCCCTTTGTCCTGAGAGTGTGAAAGCGATCCATTGGTAAGTCTAGGAAGAAATTTAGGGGTCAGGTCCCATCGCTATAATTTTCTTAACAGATTTCTCTACGTCATGTCCTTCAAAGAGATTTGAAAGAGAATTTGCAAAACATTTGGGACAAACCATGAAATTTTTAAAAACTGCTTTATTTCATTTTAATTCACCAATTTTAAGTGTACAGTTCACTGTCTGCAGTGCAACCATCAATGCAATCCAGTTTTGGAACATTTCCATTGGCTGTAAAATTTCCCTCCTCCGAATTTGTAGTCAATCTCCACTCCCACCCTTAACCCCAGACGGCCAATGCTTTGCTTTCTATCTATACAAGTTTGACTTTTCTATACATTTCATATAAATGGAATCAGGCAACATGTAGTCTTATGTCTTCTTTCGCTTGGCGTAGTGTTCTTGAATTTCTCAGTTATTCGTTCCTTTTTATTTCTGAGCAATATTCCATTGTATGATGGACCACATTTTGTTTACCCATTCACAAGTTGATGGACATTTGGATTCTTTATATTTGAGGCTATTACGAATAATGCTGCTATGAATATTCATTTATAAGTCTTCTGTGTGGGCGTGTGTTTTCATTTATCTTGGGTAGATACATAAGAATGAAATTGCTGAGTTTCTTTTTAACATTTTAAGAAACCAGTAAGCTGTTAAGTGGTTGTACCATTTTACATTCCCACCAGCAATGTGTGAGAGGTGCGGATTTTACACCACCTCATCAACACTTGGTATTGTCACCTTTTTAACTTTGGCCATTCTAGTGGTTGTGTAAGAGGATCTCATTGTGGTTTTAATTTATATTCCCCTAATAAATAATGAGCTTATTAGATATTTGTATATCATCTTTGGTAAAGTTTCTATTTAAATTTTCAAAAGTTTTGCCCATTTTTTCTGTTGGGTTGTCTGTCTTCTTGTTGAGTTGTAAGAGTTTTTATATATTTTGGCTAAAAGTCTTTTATCAGATATATATTTTGCAAATATTTTCTTCCAGTGTGTTTCTTAATGACGTCTTTGGAAGGACAAAAGTTTTTTTTTCTCCCCAAATCCCCCCAGTACCTAGTTGTATATTGCAGTTGTGGGTCCTTCTAATTGTGGCATGTGGGATGCCGCCTCAGCATGGCCTCATGAGGGGTGCCATGTCCACACCCAGGATTCTAACCCATGAAACCCCAGCCCCAGAAGTGGAGCGCACAAACTTAACTGCTTGGCCATGGGGCCGGCCCCGAAGGGCAAAAGTTTTCAATTTTGATAAGGTCCAGTTTAACTTTCTTTTTCATTTATGGGTTGTGTTACTGGTGTCTTTATCTAAGATATCTTTGTCTAGCCCAAAGTAACACATTTTATCCTATGTTTTTTCTAGAATTGTAACAGTATTTAAACACTCTTTAGGTGTATGATCCATTTCAGTTTAACTGTCACATATGTAGGAAGGAAGGTTCAAGCTTCGTTGTCTTGTATATGGATAATCAGTTGTTGTAGCACACTGGTTTAAAAGACTGTACTTTCCCCCATTGAATCACCTTGGCTCCTTTGTCAAAAATCAGTAGAGCACACATGTGTGGGCTGATTTCTGAACTCTCTTCTATTCCATTGACCTCTCTGTCCATCCTTATGCTGGTATCAGCTGATGTGATTACTGAGCTTTACACTAACTGGTGTTTTCTACATTGACTTGTCTTTCCCGCCCTTGCTCACCAGAGACAGAGAAGCAGCAGCACATAGAATTGGGTGGAATAATCAGGAATCACCACGTGAACATCAGAGCTTGCCACACAGTATCTGGATATGAAAGATATCCTGCTCTTCCCACAACTTTTCTTCTGCTTTTAGGGACCTGATCTTGTAAGTTCCATATCCTAAGGGAGGGCATTGTGAAAGGCATGTTTATTTTCTTTCTCTTTGCTTAAGAGAAGGAAATTAAAGCATTTGTCTTGGCCAAGAACTTTATTTTTTTTGGTGGGGGTAGGGGTCACAATAATTTCCTCTGCTTATTTTTTCAAGTATTAGTTTCAAAATCAGGGAAGTACTTTTACCATATAGACTTTGCTGTTAGTTGATGAACACATTATTTATCATAAAAGAAAGAAGAAATTTTCATCTCTATCCAGAGAGATTGAAGACTGTTTAAAAACATTGATCACTAAATAAATACCCTAGAGACTCAAATTCTAATATGCAGTAACAATAAAGGAGAATATAGAGGCAGCTAAATCTTTGGAATTGTATCTAGAATGCTTATTTGGCCTTTAAATTCATAGATACTTATGTTAATTGGTTTACAGTTGGCTTTAAAGTTTAAGAAATACCAGGGACGGGTCCCATGGCCAAGTGGTTAAGTGTATGCACTCCTCTTCAGCAGCCCAGGGTTTCACCGGTTTCAATCCTGGGCACGGACATGGCACCGCTCATTAGGCCGTGCTGAGGCGGCGTCCCACATAGCACAACCAGAGGCTCTCACAACTGGAATATAGAAGAACAAAGAAAGAAGAAAACAAAGAAGAAGGTTGGCAACAGATGTTAGCTCAGGTGCCAATCTTTAAAAAAAAAAAAAATGAGACCATCTAAACATAAATTGTGCAGGGAAACACCTGGCCTTCCCTCCTGTGTGTCTCCTTTAAAAAAAAAAGAAAGAAATACCAATGTGTGTGTGTATTAAGAAATACCAATGTGTATTAGTATTAGCAACTAATACTAATTGTTTTCTCAATTACTACATCTTTAAAATACCTCTGATTTCTTGTAGAGCAAATCTTCCCACCAGGTTCGTCTTCAAGAATGCCTTGACTCTTCTTAGACTTGATCTTTGTATAATTTTAGAATCAGTTTGACAAGATCCACAAGAAAGATTACATGAAACTGCACGTGATCTATTGATCAATTTGGAAAAAACTGGCAACTTGATAATGTCTTCCGGTGCACAAGCTTGGGGTGTCTCTCTATTTACTTGTTATCTTTAATTTGTCTCAATGTGGCTATACATTTTTGTAGAGTTCTTGTATATCTTTTGTTAGATTTATCCTAAGTATTTAATATTGCTATTGTAAGTGATATCGTTACTTAAATTTCATTTTCTAACTATCTATAGTTCGAATTCATAAAACCATTGAGCTTTATATATTGACATTTGGCAGCCTTGCTGAACTCTTAAAAATTCCAATAGTTCCATTGTAGATTATTCCCAGTTTCAGGAGTCAGCAAACTATGGCCTCCAGGTCAAATCAACCCATAGCCTGTTTCTACAGGGTCCACAAGCTAAGAATGGTTCTTGCAGTTTTATAAATCATTGTAAAAAAAAAAAAAATTCTGCACAAACAGTATGTAGCCTGTAAAGCCTAAAGTATTTGTCATCTGGCCCTTTCAAGAGAAAGTTTGCTGGCCTGTCTTATGTAAACGACAGTCGTATCATCCAGGAACAGTGTTGCTTTTATTCCTTCCATTCTGAATTTACAGGTTTTATTTCTTTCCCTTCCTTTACAACATTGACTAAAATCTCTAGTAAAATGTGGAGAAATGGCATTAGCTGGAACTTTTCATTCTTCCCCTGTCTCAAAGGAGAAGCCTTTAACATTTTATAATTATGATGTTTGTTTTACATTGTTTTGTAGCCTTCCTTTATGAGAACAAACAAAAAGTCCATTCTTTCCTACTTTTCCAAGAATTTTAATTATAGATCAGTTATTAAAAAAAAAAGCAGACAATCCAGAAATCTAACTTGAAGTGGTCCTAGACAACTGACACAAAAGGAGAGTATTTGTAGAGTAACTTCTCCTAAGAAGTTCCTAAGACAACATCCATTTCCTCATTCCAGCCCTGTTTTGGTATTTTTCACTTTTAATCAATGTTAAGCCTGTAACTGTTTCCTGTCACTCAGTATTCTCTCCCTTTGCTACAGTTAAAATGCATATAAGCAGCTTCTTCAAATTAAGGCACAAGGACGCTGTCAAGCTCAGTTTCCAACATCATGTGACAAAAGTATATTGACAAGTTTAAAACCGTGATCTACAGCAGAAATAACAAGGGGAAACCCACTTGTGTATTAATTTATTCTTGTCAAATTTATTAAACTTTTGGAAGCCAACAAAGCTACTTTTCTGTTTTCATGTTATTCTTTCCGAATGTTTAGATGAACCAGATAATCTTAAATAGGTTAGTCTGGAAAGCGGCTGTGATACTGAGTTATATCTATTCTAGGCATATGAGTTATTTTTATGCACTATCTTCTCAATCTTATAAAAGAAGTCTTTTATTAACAATACAATTTCTAACACTGCTCAAAAGACACACTAATGTTTTGAGAGACATTTGTTTAATTTAGTCCCATCTTAGTGTTCCTTTAAAAAGTTTGACTGATGCCTCTGGAAATTCGGCCAAGAGTGTTGTATCAAAAACTTGCTTGAATTTATCTAAAAATTCATAATCGGTGCTGAATCTGAACTTGTTTGCCCAAAGCAACACCGTCCCTGGCTGACAAAGGTACACCATGGTGGTGAGCAGCTTGTCCAGGAAGTAATGGTGGTAGACCACGTCAGAGGCCAGAACGTAATCGTAATAAAAACTTGACTTGGGGAAGTTTTGTTCCAAGCCCTCTCCCCACACCAGTTCTTTCACTTCAGGCAGATGTGCTGTACATTTTAGTGTGTTCTTTAAAAGATTGTATTGAAGGTTTCCTAGGACATCAGGCAAATCCGTTGCTGTGACTTGAGCTCCTAAGAGAGAAAGAGAAAAATTGTAATTACCTAGAAACATTTGGGCAGCCACAGTGGACATACACTCTCAGGGAGAAACACAGAAATAGAACTGGGCTTCTCAGCCTTGGCTATTGACAAATGGGCTGGACATCTTTGACATAATTCTGGCTGGATAATTCTTTCTCGTGGGGAGCCCTGCCCTGTGCACTGCAAGATGTGTGGCAGCCAACACTGTAAGTTAAACAGCGGTGCAATGTTGGGAGATTTCTGGATAATTAGCTAAACATACTAAGATTCCTAGCATTATTATATTAATAATTCATAATGTTCTTCCTTCTAAAATTGTATTTGTTTGAAGATCTTGTTTTTCTCTTATATGAAGCGTTCAGCACCCAGTTCTTTCCACAAAGGATAATCCATTTTGCATGACTTTCCCCGCTGCCTAACATCGTTAAATTAATTCTTAGGCCTTTTAAAGCTAGTGACTACGGTTCACAAAGTAGATCAGCGTATTTCCAGATTGGTTTTAACAGAAGAACTGTAAGAGTGTAGGCAGAAGTATGCCAGCTTTATACCCACTTCTTGCCCAGTAGCCCAGGAACTCACAACCTGCATTTGGGGTATAAATCTGTCTTCATCTTATATTAACACACTTATTTTCTTTAAAATCTTAGTTGCAGCCCAAAGCAGGACATAATAGAACATAGTGTCTACAACAGGGATTCAGGGGTCACAGCTCCAGAACTTCAGCTTCATCACACGGGGATCAGTGGACTGAGCAAGTTCCTTAACCTCTCTAAGATGCGATTATCTCATTTCTGGGATAACAGCTTAGGGGGACATTTGGGGGAGATTCAGTGAATGAAATCCTGGCCAGGCACCTAAACCAGAGCCAGTCATACAGTAAGCACTCACTGTCATTGTTGTCACAGTAAAGGTCTTTTGAAACAAGGTCAGGAAGAAACAAACACACAAACCTAAAATACTGGCCACAATGGAAACAAGGCCTGGTCCAGCACCAATTTCAAGTATTTTAGCATCTTGGAGATTCAGTTCCTCTGTGTGTTCCTCCAAATACTGACACAGAGCCGTTGCCTAAAAAACATTTGCAGTTGTCACCTGGGCATTGGAACATTGGAAACCAGGAGATCCCCTTCCCCACCCCGAGTTAAATTCTAAAAGACATCTTATTGATAGTGTCAGTTTATTGAGGGGTTCGTAAGAATCAAAATATACATTCAATGCCATATTCTGACCTCTGGAATATGAATGTTACAATATGCATCAAAGGAACTGGAGAAACAGATTTGTTAAATTGCCTATATCAGAAGACTCTGGGTCAATCTCCAGAAATAGGAAGATCAGCTGAGCTCTTACAAATCTGTGAAAGGAAGCCTAAAGAACAGCAACTTCTTCCTCTGGTTTATTCATGTCAGGCCTCCACCTGCTTTAAGAATGTTGCTGCATAGATTTCTTCAACACCTGCCTCCTGACTCCTTTATCAAAACCCAGGCTGGTTAGGGCTTTGACTTAGTGCTCAGAACAGTGCTTCTCAAACTTCAGTGCACGCGCAGATCCTCCGGGGCCTGGTTAAAGAGGCACATCCTCGTGCAGTAGGTCTGGGGGCTCAAGACTGCATTTCCAACAAGCCACCAGGTGATGTCAATGCTGCTGACCTGTGGACCAGTCTTTGAGTATTAGCAGAGAGATGTTAAAAAACATATTATATGTGAATAAGTTAAGGTAGCTTTTTATACAGAAAATCAAATGTCCCTTTCCTTCTTTATTCGTTCTCTTCTGCCTCCACCTTCTTAACCTTTTTAGAAGAGATAAAGGATATGCAATTTTCACTGATTCATGAGGTGTTCACTTTTATGCCAACAGGGTAGCAGTTAGCGATGTCATGGATCCGAGGGCCTGGGGGAAGTCGTGCACGAGGAAATTACTTGAGTTGGGAATGTGAACACTGAGATGGAAAAACAAATCGAACTCTCTAGATTGTGTACACTTTTAGCCTGCATCTTCCTACAGATGCTCAGGACTCGTTATGACCCCACTTTCTATTTTGAGCCTGGCTGCAGAGGGGGGCAGCCAGGATTATTTGAGACATGCTGCTCTCACGATGGCCCGTGGCAGGATCCGGAGCAAACTAACCCCATAGGTCACTCCCTCTCATCCTCCTCTGTTCATACTGAGCAGTCACACGCCAAGACCAGCATGACATGGTCATCTCTCCTCTCAAGGGACTCAGTGTGGGTGGGGCAAGGGGCCTGTAAACTGATTCTAAACTGCACGACAGTGGGGGACAGGGAGGTAAGAGGCCTGCAGGAGGCACTACCGGGTACTCAGGGGAAGCCCAGTGACAGGTGACGTGCATGTTGAAGGATGAGTGACCACACACAAGGAGGGGGCGACACACCAGGCAAGGGGCAGCAGGTGAGACAGCAGCAAAGTGCTGCCCACTGCAAGGAGCTCTGGGGCGGGACGGGAGGTTGTGAGGAAAGGAGTCTATTGGTTCTTGAGGAGCAAGGATAATTATTTCCTCTGTGGGGGTTTCAGTATTAGGAAGAGTGTCACCTGGGGCCATCGAGAGGACATATGCTTTGAGGGCTTTTCTGAAGAGACCCCCAGGCTTCCTCCCTCACCGCTGGCAGAGACCAGCCCACCCAATGCTCTCTGCAAAGTCCCCACCCGCTCCTCAGGCCTCGCAGCAAACTCCTCCAAGTGACCTCTCTCACAGCATGAAGTCACACAGGAAAAGTGTGTCCTCCCACTTTACATAACCCCCTTTTTTTGCAGCTTTCAGGAAACTGAGGTCCCAAGAGAGGCCAGCGTTTGGTGCATGAAAGCCTGAGGCCTTATTAAAAATGAAACAGGCCGGTGGACCACTGCTCTTTCTCCGTTCCTGATCTCTGATACCCCTGCTATAGTGGTCCATTTGCCAGACATACTATAATAGGAAGCTGTGGAGTCGTTTGGTGGTTTTCAAACTTGTTGTTAAGCTAAAGAAAAGCCTTTGTTTGAAGGAAATCAAACTTATATGCATAATGCGCAGAGATCAAGCTTCCTTAGTTAGGGGGAGAAGAGGGTAGAGCTCTGAGAGCCTGGAGCCCTTTGTCCCTCCCTCCCCTCTCCCCCCTCCTTCTTCTCCCCTCTCACTTGCCCCCAGTAGCCCAGATGGCCGTGAGGAAGCACCACGGAACCTGTAATCATGATGTCTCAGTGTGCGGTCCCTTGACCGCAGGTCTGCATTGCCTGGGAGCATGCAAGAAATGCAGACGCACAGGCCCCCAGACCTGCTGAATCTGAACCTGCATTTTAACATGAACCCAAAATGATTCACATCCATGCTAACAATTTATATGAATTCAATTCATTCATATGACTTCAATTCAATTTCATAATGTTTCATATGAACTTTCATCTTGCTTCCTGATATATTCAAGTTTATTTTAATGTAAAAAATAATGTTTCAAGAAACATAGCATAGAGGAAAGGAATGCTTCTGAGAGACATGCTGCGTTTTTGCGGAGCCTGAGCACACCACCCAATCCTCTAGGGGCTGAGAATTGCCCGTCAGTTGGAGAAGCACAGAATGCAAAAGCACTTGGCAAATCATCCAGGGCAACACAGATGAACGAAATTGTTATTATGGTCCTCAGAAATCCTGACATCCCAAATGTAACGGTTTTCTCACCCCTGGCCACACCACCGCTCCGTAACTCTCTATCGATTCTTGAATGACAATCTTCTTGCCTGCAAACAGATAGTGCTCCTGAGTGTAGCTGGCATAATCAGTAGGAACAAATTTCTGGAGACTCTGAAGAGATGGTTCTATCTTGTTAGACTCTGTGGGGCAGAGAAAGTAGATTCCATGATTTGTTGATCCAGTGTGAGTGTACACGAGGTACAAATGGCAGGAGGGGAACAGGTTGAGCAATCTTCCCACAAAAAGGGGATAATGCCAGCAAATGGGCACAAAACTGAATGATATGGGGTGACAGGGACGTGGATTCAGATGTGACATTTTTACAATATGATGAAATACCAAAGGCTGCCCTGGGTCCTTTCCTGTGTTTAGGAGAGGATGGGCGAGGAGTGGCTCCATCCTACCCTCTGTTTTGACGACAGGGGGAAGATAGCTTATTAGCCGAATGGCACGAATGAGCTGTCTGGAGAAGGAAGACCTAGGCAAACATGAACCTGCCTATTTTTAGGTCTTGAAGTGAAGTAACATTCCCACATGTTGGCTGGAGCATGCTCCTTAAACCCTTCCTACAACTGCTCCTCAAAAGGTACAGGTCACCCAAAGAAGAGCCAGCTCCACAGTCCTGGGGGAGGTTGTCAGATGAGCTCTGGGTATTAAGTTACTATTGCTTTAAATACTCCTTTACTCTCATGACCCACTCTTGCAGCTCTCAAATATCATATAAAATGAGAGGAAAAGAGCGCCTGATCAGGGCTGACATCACAGAAGCACAAGTTCTTGAAGGCTTTGCAGAGTGTTTCAGAGTGAAAAGAACAGGGAGTAAAAATGTCAGGAATAAGGTGCTGAGCAGGCACACTTAGGGGCCGTCAGCAGAAGAGGAGAAGCTGTTGGTACCAGTGGGGAGAAGGAATTAGCAGCGAGGAGCTTGTGGGGGAAACCTGCTTGAAACCTGCTGTTGTTGCCTGAGATACGCCCAGGACATTTTTAACCATGGGTGGAATGTGGGCTTTGGAAAATAGCAGAAAGGAGCAGTCAGTTAACGTTTGAGGTGCTCTCACCAGAAACACGTATACACTTAAGTTGGGAGAGGAGGAGACAGGGGTGGAGGGCAGGAATACAGGGTGAAGGGTAACGGGCCTTTGAAGAAACCTAATCAAGAGTGCAATGCACCCCTCCGAGGCAGGTCCGACAGGCCAGTTCAGTAGCACTGATTTCCACGTGCACCAGAGCAGTTCTGTGCTGTTGCCCTGCAAACCTTTTAGAAGAAGTTCACAGTGAAAAAGCACAGAAGTTTGGAGTAAGCATTTAGAAATGCTTACAACAGGGGCCGGCCCCGTGGCCGAGTGATTAAGTTCACGCGCTCTGCTGCAGGCAGCCCAGTGTTTCGTCAGTTCGAATCCTGGGCGCAGACATGGCACTGCTCATTAAGCCATGCTGAGGTGGCATCCCACATGCCACAACTAGAAGGACCCACAACGAAGAATATACAACTATGTACTGGGGGACTTTGGGGAGAAAAAGGAAAAAAAAAATAAAATCTTTTAAAAAAAAAAAGAAATGTTTATAATAATTTGGCCATGTCTTTTGAATCTAATTACAAAGAAACGTGTCTTGTGTTTTGTATGTATTTTCATTTTGTTTTTCTAGAAATTCATTTTACAAAAAAGTGTCAAAACAGTCTTTGACCACAGCGTGAGCAAAGGGACTGGTTTGTAAACTCGCATGACGGATGTCCACAGCTCTTCAGAGCACTGCTCTGGGCCCCAGGTTCCGATTTAGTGTATTCCACCCCGGAAGGAGAATTTCCTGCCCTAACCGGAAGGGTGAGCTCCAGAGATCTGGGTCTTCACTGAACTTGCAAGAATCTGCCACTAAATAGTGGCCCATTCAGCCCTAGACACTGTCCTTTCCTGTCACATGTCCTGGTGGGGGCCGTGGGGGGGCTGCAGGGGAGGGAAGGAGACCTGTGGCCCTGGCCTACTCTTATTATGGGAAACCACTGACATCTAACAATGCGAACCCAATATTTATGAATGACCCAGCTTCCCCCACAGGACTGAGTACCAGTGGTTGACTCTGAATTCTGTTTCGGAGACAATAAGAAGGCAAAGGAACGGACCTCCACATGCCGGTAAATGTTTAAGAACCAGTTTGGGGTGAGGAGAAGCTGCACTGATTCGTAGGGTTTGACGATTACCCTGGTGTAAATACTCCCACTGTTGCGATTTCAAACCACCCACGGGACGTCACTGGGGAAAGATGCGCAGCAGCACACCCTCACGTGGTGTTTCTGCCACACGGATACAATGGACGTCAATAGCCTCAATAGCATAGATTATCGTAAAATGATTCACGATGAGTCGTATTTATTACTTGCATTTTGTCCTATACTTTTGCCTTTTATATAATCTATTTAAATCTAAGTATATATAACTTAAATGTCAGTAAGGGCCATTTTTAACAACCAGCTCACAAAATTCCTGAAATTGAGGAGCTGGTACAGACTGGTCGGTACCAGGAGTCGGTACAGGGCTTCTCTCCTTTCCTCTGAGGCTTTCCTCACTGCAGTAGGTGACTCAGAGCAGCCAGACCATCAGGGACTCGTGCCAACTCCTGCAGCCTTTCCTCCCCCCACCCTCAGGATGACCCAGACTGTTCCTCCTTCCCTCCTCCCACGTATCACCAACTGGGGACTTATTTTTCTCTTGGGACTGTAGGAAATGTCAATGGACTGATTTTGAATGGCTCATTTCACAGGGAAATAAACCAACAAATAATAAGCTGACGGTTATACTTCCCCAATCAACAATGTAAAGAAACATGGGCATATAAATATTCTCCTATAAGACCCTTTACATTCTACTAAGATACAGAAATTTATGTTTATTGTGCATTAAATATTTTCATGTATTGTATATATGCTAGCCTGATAGTTTTAGAGAGATCAGATTTTAGAGGTAGGTAGAGTTGCGTTTTTGTGTAAAAAGTTTAGTAAAAATAAGTAACATCTTAGTAGCGTTGGAACCAAATTTTACCATGTTAAATGATTGTAGGAGTTTCAAATGCTCTATCCTGGACTTTATGACAGCATTTGTTATGTCTATTATCTATTTACTACTGAGTCCCTGTCCAGAAAGGCAGCCTTAAGGGTTACATTGTCTTAATGAGAAGCTACACTTCGATTTACAAGGATCCACTGTATGGCATTGGGCTAGGAATAAATTTTAGAAAAAAGCAGAAATGAATCTAGATTTTGTTTCTTTTTAAAAGTTTTTGTTACAAAAAATATAAAAATCTGAGATTTACACACAAGATAAAACAAATTTGTGGACTTTGATAAGTAAATAATAAAAAATAGGATTACTTTTAATGCTATGCTTATGCTTGTATAAAGGCATTTTTCTACCACGCTTCATTATTGGAAAAATCTAGAGTTAAAAGGAAATGGAAATTCTTGTCACTGAAGCCCACCGGAAAATGCCATCACCAGGAAAAGAGGTGTTGAGGTGAGGAAGAAGGAGATTACCTCCTGGGGGTCCACCGGTGCCATCTTCGTGGAGCACCCCCTCCTCCTTCGCCTCTAACCAGCCATCTGGGGTGCTCGGTCCTTCGTTCAGGTGCCCGGGCTGCTGCTCGGAGCTCAGACACACATCCATAATTGGAGCCGGCTGGAGAGGAGAGAACTGCACAAGACCGAGGTGCTCAGCCCAGGCTGTCTGAATCTCCCGGAAGGCTCTAAAAGGTGCAGCTTATCGCTTTAGTATCTGCTGAGCCGAAAAGAACACCTGCTTTTCAGCTTAGTTCCCTAGGCGAGCAAAGTGGCCACCCGAGGAGCTGCCATCCTGGTTTTGCAGAGCAAAGTGGAGGGAGACCATCAAACATGACCAAACCTGTGCTGTGCATGAAGAAATGCAAAAACAGAGCAATGGTAGCCGGAGGACAGGCACTACGTGGCTGAACTCTAAAATGTATTGCCAATAGCATCTGGAACTAAATCTTAAAATCTGGTCCAGCAGTAAGTACCATTGCGAGTACCTTGTGGATTGAGGGGTTAAAGACATCATGGATGAGAAGCTGGGATTTGGACCAACATAGGGCTGCTCCCCTTTCATCTGAGGCTTTATCGCAAGACAGTAGAAAGCGCTGGGGGCTGAGAGCCAGGAGCCTGATTTGGCTCCCTACGCTAACACTTGGCAACTCGCTTAATCCCCTCCGAGCCATTTCCTCATCAGCAAAAAGGGGATAATAATATCCGCTAACCCCCAGGGCGAGAAACAGAAGAGCGAAAGTGATTCGTCCAGCACAGGAAAACTCTACCTGTTTCACAAAAGGCGACCTGGCTGTTGGGATCATTGATCTGCATCAAAATAGTAACACCTGCCCTGACCACAGGACCCATCGGGTTGTTGCCAAGGACCGTTCTAGCGCCTTAAGGGTATTGATTCATCTAGTCCTTACAACAAACCCCGTGAAGTGGACACTATTATTGTGCCACTCTCGGATGAGAGAAATTCAGGCACAGAGAGGTTAAAAAGCAGCCCTAGAGCTGGCCAGTGGGAGAGATGGGGTCAGACCCAGGAGCTCCAGCTGCACAATCTACCTTCTTAACCACGAGGCTGGACACAGCTTGAGATGCCTTCCGTCAGCCTTGGGTTTCCTGCCCTAGTTTGCCCTGAAAATACTCATAATCCTTAGCTGTCAATGACGTTTTCTAGTCTTTTTCACAAAATGTAATTGATTTTCCTTATTTCCGTGTACCCTCCTGAGTTTATTCTCCACGTGCAGAGTCGCCTCATCTTATTGTTTCAGCCCACTGAGGATAGTAGCTAAACACATCAGCCACGCCACTACTAGCCAGCTGACCTAAAAACCAACACGAAATCCAGCCACTGGGCGTTGACTCACTCCACCGAGCAAACGGACAAGACGCAAGGAAGAGTGCCAGCCCCACAGCCAACACAATCCCATTCCGCACCTGGAGAGGTTGTGTGTCCCTCACATTAATGTGCCACAGGACTTCAAACAAATGCCTTTGCTGTGAAAGTAAGTTAGCATTTTCACTGGCTCTGGAATCAAGTAGTCAAATATTTACTCCAATTCTCCAATTCATCAACCAGCCAAGCATGCTCTACCTGTCTGTGCTTTGCAGGAGAAGTTTTTCTCTTGTAGATAATTACTTGCACCTTCCTACAACTCCAGGAAGTTAATTGTTCCCGCTAAAAGACAACAGACTGGTTGTTTATGAAGACGCAGAGCATCTTCAGTGCAGAAGGCTCAGAGCTGTGATGTGGGCCGGCACTTGAATCTTGGCTCTGCCATGTACAATCTTTGTTGCGAAGGTAGATAATGGTGAGACCTGCCTCACATGGTGGGTGTAGGAATTGAGAAGTAATCTACACAAAGCCTCTCACACATGCAGTCTCAACCGCCATCATCTCAAGAAGCTAGAGATATTCTGCACTACAGCACTCTGCAGGACTTCCATCCAGCACCACAGGACTCTGCGCATTAAATTTAAGACGTTTCTTCATTTTGCCCGCAAGGAAAGAATCATTTTCAGTCAAACATCAGGTGGCACTTTCCCTCCTGAAATGAATTGCCTCCCTCCCCCACCATTATAGTTGACATGAGAAAGTAACTTTTTCCCAAAGACAGCTGTGCATTGAAAAGCAACCTAGAAAATAACTACAGTAATCTACCTAGTGTTCATCATTAGTTGCACACATCATGTGTTATATAGCTTATGTCAGTATTTACTAAAGAATTGGGGAGTTTTTAAAATGACTCCTTGTTAGTAACCTCAAAATAATATTGAACTGTTAGTTTAAATATATCTTTACCTTATGTAGCGGAAGAGATTGAGATTTCTGTGCACACTTTAATCCCCAATGTTTTATATAGATCTGCACCTGAAAGGATTAGCATTTTATGAACAAAAGCCAGCCAGTGGGAGTCCAAGTTATTTAGGGTAGCATTATCCACCAGTATTCAGACACATTACTTTGCTGGTATTTCCTCTCTCTTTCTCTCTTTCTCAATTCTCAATTTTCTCTCTCTCTCTCTTACATACACAAACACAATCCTTGCAACGTGAAATGGAATCACCCTCAAAAGATTCAGAAAATTACTCCAGCAGAACAGAGGCTGTCCTCTATGGTATCCAGTTGCTGTAATGTAGTATAAAATGTAGATTTATATTTCACTTTCAAAAGAAGTAGGAGTTGGATAGTTGGCGTTTTGTATGGACCTGCAGACTTTGTGCTCATTAGCCAAACTCCTGTGGCTGAAGAAAGGGGCGTGGCAGCTGTGGGCTCTGCCCTAAAGTCTGCTTCTAGCAGCAGAAATCACGGAAGACTGCCAAGAGGAGGACAAGAGAACAGCTACCCACCAGAAGGGGCGTGAGTCAGAGGCTTCAAGTCGGATAAGGGGTGTTTAGTTGGGGCAGCCGTGATTAGGAAATCAGAAAAACTCTTCTAAGAAAAAAGCAAGTCATTGTCATTTATGTAATTGAAAAAAGACAGAGTTAAAAAGGGAGGAGGGAAATCATGTGCTTATTTGGGGAGCCTAGAAACCCTTCAAATAGAACATATGGCGTGTAAATTGAGCCTTAGGTAAATGGGAATTAAACAATTAGTCACATTTATGAGGGACTCTGTTTAACCAGTGGACTGAACCAATGGTGGTTTAGTTTGAGTAGATGTAAGAGCCTATTTTCATTTTTTTACCCAACTTGGGTACTTTCTTCTCTGCTGTCACTTTTTTTTGCTTTACGCCTGTTTCTTTTAAATCAGGATCTTCATCCGAATGTGCGGTGGTCCCATGACTATTAGGTCTTCTTTCCCACTCCCTTCAATGAAGGGAGGTGACCTGGAGTCTTTCCCAAGTCTGTCATTGTCATGCTTTCTCATTCCCCAAGTGGTCCAGTTCTGTGATTGTGTCCTGCGAGTCTGTAACTTATTTCCACCAGATGTCATCATCCTTATAGGGAATAGCAAAAAGATAGTCATTACAGTTTTATAAATAACTTTTGAAAACCAATTGCAATGTATATGAATGTATATATGTATATTTACACACACGCAGTATTCATTCTACAAGCTTTAAAATGAAGAAAAGGACAAAAAAAGAAAAAAAATTTCAATCTGCTTTAACCTCACTATCTGGAGAAGTAAGCCTAACATTTTTCGGTATCAACTTCCAGGCTTTTTTTGTATAAACTTTAAAAGCTGTTTTACGGAAAATGAAACTGGACAGAAACAGGTACCTCTTTGACTTAGTATGGAATATCCTATTATTTTAAGAGTTTTTTTTTAATGCTTTCTTCAAAAACCACCTTTCAGGTAGCTGCTTTAAGAAACGGAACTTTATTGACCTATAACTGGAATAAGTTAGGTTCAAGTTTCCTATATTCTAGACAGTAGATGGGCTACATCAGAATTACCTGGAAGCTTTACAATACATTGATTCTAGGCCCTGGAAATTCCTCTTCAAAGGACTGAGAAAGAGCCCAGAAGTTAGAACTCCCAGTCTGACGACTGCTCCCTGTGTGTCCACAGCACCTGGCATGCAGGAAGTGCAATCTATAGGGCAGGGGACACATGAGTTGTTTTCACATAGTTGAAGTGCCACCCCGTGAAGAGGGATTAGGCCTCTGCATGGCTCCAGAGGGCACACGGATGAAGTAAGTGCCCTGGAAGCAGATTTGGGCTCAACAGGAAAGAACTTTCTAACAAGCAGAGCAATGGAACAATTGATCTCAGGGAGCCTAGCATAATGGAAAGTGGGCCAGATTTGAAGTCAGAAGACACAAGATTGAATCAAAGGTTTGTACAGGGTCAATAAATAGGCTGTGTGTGTGCTGTCATCTGCCTTTCTCCATCATCGTAGACCTCTGATCTCTCACAGGGCTTCTTTCCAACTGAACCCAACTCTCTCGGCCAGTGGTCCTCAACACGGAGGAATCCTCCCCGCCTCCCAGGGACATTTGGCAATCTGGAGACTTTTTTGCTTATCACAACTGGGATGGGGTGCTATTGGCATCTATTGAACAGAGGCTGGGCGTGCTGCCAAACCTTCCAGATTGCACAGGACAACCCATCCCAGAGAAGAACTACCCAGCCCACAATGTCAACAGAGCCGAGGCTGAGAAACCCTGCACCAGGTGACGGATTGGAGTTGTCATTCAGGGTATTTCATTGCCATCCTATATATACCATCTTCTAGAAAGGTGACCCCTGCCCCCTCTGTCTCAGTGTCCACATCTATACAATGGTGTGAGTTAGCATTTATACCAGATTCTTAGCCACATCTTCATGTAGATCCAACACCGCAGCCCCTGCCTTCATCTGCTTTCTCCCAGGAGCAGATTCAGAGACAAGGATTTGAGAGAAAGTATTTTATTTGGGAAGTGAGGAAGGGAGACTAACCCAGGGACAGGTGGCAGCCTCCAAAGAGTGTTCTATGAAGCCTGCTACCACAGTGGGCGATGAAAACTGAAACCCGTGGGGAAAGGCTGGGAAACAGGGCAAAATACACACCTCAGGATTATTCCAGTCCAGGCTCAGAGGGCTTTTGGGGTATTGATACACCAACAGCTCAGCACAGATGTAGGGACTAGCAGCTGGGCACTCAGATATGTCTGAGAGAGGTGAGTGTGGCCTCAACAGCATCTGCTGTGGCTTCATAAGATGTTATCATTCCTTATTTTACATATCTGAAAGAATTTGGCAATGCGTGGTGCCTAGAAGGTCATCAATAAATAAATGTCTTGTATTAAATTGTATGCCATTCAAGTAGAGGGTTGAATCAGCAGGGTTCTTTGAAAGGATTTTGGGTCCCTCACTGAATTAAATGGAAATGCTGAGCACTGGGGCTTGAGAAATAAAGGACCCAGGGCTGCTCTGGTCCCAGAAGTCTCAGCAGCCTGAGTTCATGGACCTTCTCTTTAAATAGTGCTGTTGGAGGCCTCCGCCGCTATCACCTTCTGGCTTGTGTAACTGTGGTTGAGATTCAAGATCTAGGGGAAAAGATTCTAATGGGTCTTACTTGGTCATAAGCTCACCCTTATAGTCAGAGCTGAGTGGTATGAGAAGCATCCCACCAAATCATGAAGTGTAGGGCTGGCAGCTGAACAGAGGGATGCTGTGCCAATAACAAGCAAGAGTTATGTACGGCCTTCCTCTCCTTCCTGGCTACCCTGTACATACACAACTTGCTTATTTCTATAAACACAATTTCAGAATGGAGACCTATCCTCTCTACAATGGAAGACAACCTAAAGTCTCATTGTCTATTGCATCTAGAAAGAATGGAACCATTCTTCTCCGAGTTCAAATCTCTAGATGATGTCCTTTTCCTCAATAGGCCCATGATCCCAGGTGACCACAGACAATGACTTGATAAGCTGTTTCGTCACTGCTTTCTATGGGCTGCTCTTCTCATCCCAGAATATGAATGAGAGGCTCACTTCTTGTCATCTGATCTTCCCCACAATTTCCACAAAGGAAGGGATGCTGATTAGACAAATATAAGAGATATGAGTATGGCTAATTACTTATAGGAGAGACTGTGGTGGGAATTCACTTCCAGAGAGGTAAGGGTTTCATTGGAGAACTAGATGTTCTCTAAAACTGCTGGTAACCGCTAACATTCAAGAATGTGTGTGATTTTCAGTATGTTACACAGAAAATATTTGGTCACAGCGAAATGCAGTTCCATAATTTCTGGTCCCTCAATTATCTGGTAACACAGTGACTCAAAGTTCATTATCCTCTGTGTGAAATTATTTAGGGCTGCCACAATGCCCTCTCATTTGCCAGACTTCTGGGGGAAGCCCCTGAGAATGTCAAGGGAAAGGGTCCATTGATGCTGCTATGGGGGGATGTTAAGATTTAGACTCCCCAGCCCTTAGAAGCATCTCTGATGGAAAGCCTCCAAAGCAGGATCTTAAAATGGAACTCTTCTGGATTTGGTTTTGGCTGGGGCATGAACACGTGGCTTCCTTGTCATGCTAAAGAGAGACCACCATCAGAAATTTTCAAGTAGGTCTTCAAAAACCATTCAAACAACACTTAAATTTTGTCAGCTTGCTGCACAGAAGAGAATTTACTTCTGGTTCATTTTAAATACCTTTCATATAATGAAAAATATTACCAGTGAGGAAGGAAGGAAGAATATGAGTGAAATAATCCAATATATTTGGAAACAGCAAGTGAAGTTATAGTCATTTCATTTTAAAAATAGCACATGCCTGTTCCAAAGCATTTGGGTCTGCACTTAACCACATGGAAAGGCCTGGCCCTCCATAAATTATGTGCCTTATAAAGTGGCTCTGACAGGAAACCAATGAGTAGCCTCGATGGACTTACATGCGTCTTGGGGAAGAGGTGCACTTAGTTCTTTGTTTCTATTTTTATTTTTTCCCAAGCCAATTCTTAAAACCGATTTCCCCTCCAGGAAATTTTGTTGTTATTTTAGGAGAATCTTCAACTGCAACCGTGTGTAAATCACAATTGGTAATTGCCAGGGTTCATGTCACCAAAATAGCCAAGAAGGCTTTGGAGCAGAGCTATAAGACTGTGATATTAATTACAGTACATGCAGGAATGTCATGCTTGGGAAACAGGTTTAGATAACAAATTCTGATATCGAAATGTCTACAAAATAAGAGTTAATTTGCTAATAACATTCTGCCTAATTTAAAATTTAATAAGTGATAGCTTTTCAAAGCTCACCTTAATCCTACGATAGATGGAACCAAATGAATCTGTCAGTATGGAAAAAAAATCCCTTCACAGTAATTCAACTTTGAGAGTGAGGATGGGAGATGACCCCTTGGTCCCAGTTTTGTCAGACCCGTGAAGCAGAAATGACTATGACAACCTTACAACTCTCCGCCAGAAGCAGATGCCTCCAATGCCATCTGTTCTTTCCATGTTGCCATCAGCTGTTTGGAAATGGCACTTTTTAAAGAGGCTTAGTGGTGACTGATCAAGCTCCAATTTTAGCAACAGCCGTTGACCCATGTTAAGAAAGATAATAATTTTTTCCCAACAGATTTCTATTAGGAAAGAATGTTTACCTGGTGTGGCTATTCCGGGATGTGCCACATTGGAGAATTCTTTTCATTTTTTCCCTCCATTCTAGGGCAGACACAATTTGAGAAACAAGCTTTCTCATCTGAGGATGTGCAGCCATGGATTTGGGGAAATATGCCGAATTATTTCAGCTCAATCCAGGTGGCGTAGTGGAGAGGAGAGGAGCAGGCAGTTCTGTGTGAGACTGGCCCTTTCACTTTCCAAGTGTGTGATCTCAGAGGAGTCACATACCCAGGCTCTGTTCCCTTCATCTGTTAGGGATGATAACACATCTAAAGTACCTACTCCGCGGGTTTTTCTACGGGTTGAGTGAGACAAAGCATATGAAACACCTTTGAAAATTACAGGGCCTATGTAAGCATTATCATTAGTTTATTGAAGAAGAATTTGGATCTGTGATGTGTGTGCATCAATAAAATTACAAAAGAAAATAAGGGTTCATTTCTAGCCACATAGCCAACAAAGCTGATACAGACATTCCATCCCTTTCTGAACACATAAAATACTGAATAAAGTATTTTCAGATATACTTTAGAAATGCATATCCAAGCTTGAAAGAAGGGGAAACCTCTAGATGCCACAAATGAAGAGGGAAATCAAAGCCACGTTAGTAAGTGCATGAGTTCCCACCACCGCAAGTCTGGGGTGTATTTGACTCAGGTGTAGGCCCCAGAATCCAAAAGCTTTGGGGTTTTGATGCTTTTGGGGGGCAGGAGATATGTCCTTGGGCCAACAGGAAATGAGATCTTGGACCAGGGTAAATCCAGGTTTTGGGGGGCCTGAAGCTTATACAATCTGAAGACAGTGTCCTCTTTAAGAAAAAAATTTAAAATTACAAATACAAAATTGAGTACAAAAGTAGTATTTATTTAAAATGGGAAGTCACCAAAATAACAACATTTTAAAAGATGAAAAATAATGAAGTATTTTTAAAATAGTATGTTGATCATAATGTTATTATATAATTATAACTACATAATATAATAATTATTATTATATAATAGTATATGAAATATTATATCAATTAACTTCCTTCAACACTTTAAAAATATTATTTCCTAAATTTTTGCCTGCCTGCTTTTTGATTACTTTATATGATAACAAAATAGTATCATATTTCTATAAAGAAAATAAAAGATTAATGAAGTTTTTTTCCTCTGGAATGGTTAATTTAAATTTATTATAATTAATGACATTTTGGTAAAATTTCTTTTAGCTTTACAACCCATTATTGGTAATGTCATGTGAATATTTAGGATTGATGTCAAATTTGCTTCTTTCATATATGAATTGTAAGATTGCATTTCCTATTCTTGTGAAGAGATTAGCTGTAAATATTCTTTGAATTGACAACACTCATTGACTGGATTGTGACCTATGCCTTTGTTTTTATAGTGTATTATAAGTTTATCTTTATCTTCTTCAGTGTCAGTATTTTATATTAAACAGTAAGAAGTTTAATCATTTTTCCCAATGTGTTCATATCATTCATTCCTTTTTATTAACTGGTAGGAGAATTATGTTTGATGAGTACTTGAACTCCAGGGATTTGTAGACTTGAACTTCAAGAAGCAGACAGAGGAAAAATTAGTGCACTTAAATGAAGGGGACATATCTGACAAAGAGAGAAAGGACAACTATGACACACGCACCACACACACACACACACACATATGGAGAAAGAGAAGGAGGGTACCAGTATAAATACTGGAAATGAAGATGTTGTTAAAGAAAGTCCAAAATGGAGGCCACAGTTTGAATACCCCCACTCCAAACACCCATAGTCACATACCCAAAACTTAGTGTCCCAATTTCCTGGAAATGCTGACTCCCACCTTAGGTGAAACTCCCATGACAGTGTGATAGAGGTAACTCATCTATCATAAACCACCTCATTACGACATTTTCCAACAATGACACCTGTTGCCCGCAGCCGCAAAGGGCAAGGAATGACAGGTACCGCCAAGGCTACTTGTTTGTTTAAGCAATCAAAGTTTACTGATAAAGGGAAACAGAACAAGGAGCAGGGATAAAGGGGAACAACAAATTGGTCCTTAAAACATCCACACCACAATCAGCCGAGGAAGTCCCAATAGTTTTAACGGCAGGCGGGAGTGCCGATTGTCCGGGTCTGAGGCAAAGCATCCTCTCCTCAGTGAGACTCCCAATTGTTCTATGCTTGTGACTCCCTTTTATTCTAATGTTTTCTGGGTTTTGACTCAGGGTTTTAGACATTTAGATACTTTGAGTTTTTTCTTTTTGTTCCCACGGATGGGATGTTTCTATAGTCCAGTCAGGTGCCAGTCAGGGTGGCCAGCCCAGACAAGGAACATGACGCAGGACATATTCTTTGCAACTTGTGCCTTAGAGTCCGGGCTGAAGTGGCCATCTTTGGCCCAAAGCCCAGACACATTCCTTTGTGTAGGGCCCAGGCCCAGTGTCCTTGGAAGGTGGGGAGGTCAATGAACTCTGTACACCACCCTTCTTTCTATAGTTGTTGACTAGATCTTCAGCAAGAAAACTCAACTTAAACTCTAGCTTTCCAGATGTCAGGTGACCTTACCACTTCCCGCCCAATCAGCCTCAAACAAGTAAGCTTTTGCAGTGCTGCCACCCAAAAGGGATGTACGTTTCTAAGAACCAACCACAACAGAAAGCAATGCTCCCTCCTGCATGCTTCATAAACCCAGCTGTAACTGCTGAGAGAGGTTTCTCACCACTTTCGGTTTTGAAGTCTTCCTGTTCATGAACAGTGTATTTCTCGCTCCATAAGATAGTCATATGAAGTACAGAAAGCTCTCTGAATTTCCTTTTGACAATATAAAGCTATCTCCCTTGCATCAAGAAGCTGTGGTCAGGAAGCAGAAGGACAGGGCTGCGGTCTGGTTGAGCTCATGAGGTCCCCGAAGTCCACGTGGCTGCACTGGCTGGAGCAGGAGGCAGGGCTGCACACCGGGTGTCTGTACACATTCATATACTGGTTGAATTTTCTACAATGAGTGTGCAATATTGAGCTAATCAGAAAAAAATCTACCTTCATTGTTGGAAAAAACCATTTATTTGTGTAATTCCTTCTTTTAGCAAATTAGAGGAGAAAAAAATACTCTCCTTCAAAAATACAGAAAAAAAAATTGGTACAAGTCAACATCATTCATGATTTTTTAAACAAACATAAAACCAAGGGAATTTCATTAACTAGATAAATGTTATCCTCTGAAAGCCCACAGTGTACTCTATATTAAATGGAGGAAAGTGACAACGACAGGAAAAAGACAAAGCTCTCTGTCACCACTGTTCCTAGTCAGCATTGTACTGAAGGTCTGGACAGTACAATAAAAGCAAGGAAATGAAGCAAGAGGTATAAGGATTGGAATGGAGGAAATAAAATTTCATAGAATAGGATTTTCTATATGGAATATTCAACACATTCTACAGACAAACTGGAGAACTAATGAAAGAGTTTATCAAGTTAGTACAAGATCATATACAAAAAACAACATTGTCATACACTAAATTTAGAAAGGATAATTTTTTAAATAAGCCATTTGTAGTATAACAAAAATTATGAGGCAACAAGGAATAAATCTATTGAAAGATGTTACAAGACATTGTCTCTTTCTCAAGATCTTTCCCTCTAGTTGGTGGAGGGACAGCTCCAAATACATGCTCCCATGACAATGAGATGGAGGTAACATAAACGATCATAAATCACCTCATTATAACGTTTGCCAATAATGACATCTTTCTTTCTTAGTTGTTGACTAGATCTTCAGCAAGGAAATTCAGAAACTTTTGGAACGTCATGTATGGCCCTTCTCTCTCTTTTCTGTTTTCTTTTTGTTGTCTTCAATTATTCAGTTAAAAGTCACTGCAGTTTTATTTAGTTATATCAAAAGAAATGGAAAGAAAAACCTGAACCAGGAGATGAATGTAAACTAGGGAAATCTTGCAAAATCACAAAATAATTCCTGTTGCTTCCAGAGACAGAAGGCGCTGAAATGGACATGCACTCTCCCTAGATAGGGAAAGTTGTCAACCTCTGGAATTAAAGAGGACATTTGCCACCTCTGATCTCTTAGGTTCCAAATGCTGTTGTCAACTGTAATGAGAAACTGATCTCTTTTTAATTGGCATCATGAATACAATCCATGCCAAACAGGAAAGAAACAAAAGCCTGTCTGTGTGTGCGTGTGCATGCATGTGTGTGCGTGCTTGTGTGTGTGTGTGCTGTCAAGGAATGCTACCTGACATGTGTACAGCTGCTTTTCAGTTTTCAAAACTTATTCATAAGCATTATCTCATTTGATGCTCACAGCAATTTTGTGGGATCCACACAAGCGACATCAATACCAGGGAACACGGTGGGAGAAGAGCTTCAGTTAGTCATCTCTTCCTGGGCAGCAGGATGCTTAGAGAACAGCAGTCTTTATCAGAGTGAAGGGAAAATAATGAGTCAAATAGAAACAAATTTCATCCATGAAAGAAATAATTGATAAGCTGGACTCCACTAAAATTAAAAACTTTTGCTCTGTGAAAGACAAATATATGTCAAGAGAATTAGGCCACAGATTGGGAGAAAATATTTGCAAAAGACATATCTGATAGGACTGTTACCCAAAATTTACAAAGAAGTCTTAACATTCAACAGTAAGAAAACAAACAATCTGGTTTAAAAGTGCACTAAAGACCTTAAGAGTCACCTCACGAAATAAGATATACAGATGGCAAATAGGGATATGAAAAGATGCTCCAAGTCATATGTCATCGGGAAAATGCCAATTAGAACAACAATGAGACACCTATTAGAATGGCCAGGGGCACATGGGCAAGTGCTTAAGTTCAAGCATTCTGCTTCTACCACCTGGGGTTTGTCGATTCAGATCCTGGGCGCCAACATGGCACCGCTCATCAAGCCATGCTGAGGCAGCATCCCACATAGCACAACCAGAAGGACTGACAACTATATTCTAGTTGTATTGGGGGATTTGGGGAGAAGAAGAAAAAAATGTTGGCAATAGATGTTAGCTCAGGGCGAATCTTTAAAAAAAAAAAATAATGGCCAAAATTCAGAACATGGACAACACCAAAAGCTGGTGAGGATGTGGAGCAACGGGAAGTCTCATTTATTGCTGGTGGGAAGGCAAAACGGTGCAGCCACTTTGGAAAACAGTTTGGCACTTTCTTAACGAAGCTTAACATACTCTTAGGATGCAAGCCAACAACCACGCTCCTTGGTATTTACCCAAGATGTTAAAAACTTATGTCCACACAAAACCTACACATATGTATAGCAGCTTTACTCATAAACTCACTGCCAAAACTTGGAAGAAACCAAGATGCCTTTCAGTAGGTGAATGGACAAATAACATGTAGTACCTTCAGACAATGGAATATTCTTCAGTACTGAAAAGAAATCAGCTAACAACCAAACCATGAAAAGACATGGAGGAACCTTAAGTGCATATTACTAAGTGAAAACAGCCAATGTGAAAAGGCTGCCTACTGTATGATTCTAGCTATATGGCATTCTGGAAAAGACAATGCTATAGAGACAGTAAAAAGATCAGTGGTTATCAGGGGTAGTGGGGAGTTAGGGATGAAAAGGTGGAGCACAGAGGATTTTTAGGGCAGTGACACTATTCTGTACGACACTATAATGGTGGGTACATGTCATTATACGTTTGTCAAAACCCATAGGATACACAACACCGAGAATGAACCTTAACGTAAACCATGGACTTTGGGTGGTAATGACGTGTCAATGTAGGATCATCTGTTGTAACAAATGTACAACTCTGGCGGGATGTTGACAGCAGAGGAGGTTACACATGTGTGGGGACAGGGATTATATGTGGGAATTCTGTGTATTTACTGCTCAATTTTGCTGTGAATGTAAAAGTACTCTAAAAAATAAAATTAATTTAAAAAGTAAATGGCAACAAAAGTCCTCAAGATTTAACATTTTAGTTAAGAGACTTTAATTGCAATAACTAGGGTGAGTTCCATTTAGTTTTATGAGAAAAAAAATTTAACATCAATCTTTTACTAGTCCATTCTCACAATGTTAATAGAAAACCCGGAGTGGAAATCAGAATTCACTCGTCAAGTCAGTGCAAGTTGAGACTCTGAATTGCAGGGTAGCTTAAGTGCTTTACACAGGTATTAAAGATCAGCTGATTTAGTTACAGTCTTGGTGCTCTTCCCAGCACAGCAATAACGATGGCATTATCAGTGGCACCGAGACAGGATCATATTTTCATTCCAGACCTATGAATCATTCTAGGTATTGGAATAACAACACAGTGACTTTTCCCAAAGGAAAGGATTGCAGCATGCCTTAACGCATAGACAATAAGATCAGAAATAATTACCCAAACGTGGAAAACAGCGATCTTATCTCGCAGTATCTCTTTGGGAAACCCAGGATAAATAGAAGAGGACATGGAAATATCACACTACTTTCATTTAGTAAAAGACGAATGTGATAAAATGCACACTTCATGAGAGGTATCTGTGTTACCTGTCCCAGAATGTGTTGATTCTATTCTGAAATGCAAGCTCTGACCCCAACCACTTAAAACCTTAGTGTTGCAGATAGCCAGAAAATTGACTGAGACCCAAATACAGCCTCTGTCTCTCTTTATTTATTTATTTATTTATTTTAGCTCTCCTGGAACAATGAGAACTGTAGGATCATGAATCATTTATAAATGTTTTAACTTCATCAAACTTACAAATTATTTTACTTAGAATAAGGAATATAGACATTCCTTATTTAGAGTATAAGCCTTTCCACTCTGTTGGTTTATCTATTTTATAGGTGAAAAATTGAGCTGGATTTTTTATTTTTTCAAACAAATCTTGTTCTCTCTGGAAAAGTCTTTCTGACTACTCTCTTTACCCTGATAATTCTCAGTATTTCCTTCAGCACAGCTCAGGCAACACTCTGGTAAGAAGGACTTCCAGAGTCCCTTCTGAGTAAACACCTCCCTTACGTTCTCCTCAGTTATTGTCCAATTTAACTATCTGAGATTTTGTCTCTTGCCCCCTGGGCTTTGAGGAACTTGAGGGTTGAGACTCTGTACCTGCTACATTTATTGGCATGGAAAAGATGCTCTTTAAATGTTTAATGAATAAATGAATGTATGAATAAATGATGGAAACTTCTTTCTTATTTCTTCAACAGAATTTGGATTATACAAGGTTAAAAAGTTAATGTAGATCAGTTTCTTTAGATGTAGAAAGATTGAACGACTAGTCCAAGTTTTCTCAAGCTTAAGTAATATATCAATCACTTTTTCTTACCAAGGTTTGTCTTCACTAAATTTAAAATATATAGAAAGTTACAAAGCTAGTATAATAAACACCCGAAGTCCCATCACTTAGAATTTTAACTCCACTTTTTATCCTATTTGCTTCCAGGTTTTTTCAAGATAGAGATATAAGTAATGATCCCTTTCAACAGATAGAGCGTGTCAGTTGTGGACTTCCTGTCTCTCAGCTCCAAATTCACCCTTTTCCCCTGCTCTCTGAAAATGGATGTGGGTCCTTTTTCCTTTGCCAGCTGGAACAATACTAAACATTGTCAGTAGAAGGTGCGGGAGGAACAGATTTTGCCTCCTAGTTCTGGTGTGCCCCAGCAGCCCAGTGGACTTCCCCCGGGGCTGCTCCTTTAGAGCACATGTCTTCTCCGGGGCCTGGCTCCCACAAATATGACCAGTGCAACACCAGGGCAACTTCTCTGCCATCCAGCAAGCCATGGCCAGCCGTGCCTTCTCATCAAGATCTGGATCTCAGCCCTATTAGTGGTGGTGGGGTGAGAGGGAGTTCCACTGTAGCCCTAAGTATAGTGGTTGCTCCTTATATTTGCTATTTCTATGTCTTTTAGAGTCTCTTCTTACTATTAAGTGCTTCATTATTCCAGTCCCCTGTTACAGCTATTAATTCCTTACATGAACCTTCCCTGTTAAATATCTGCGTGATTTCTTTCTCCTGATTGGACCCAAGCAGAAATAGATACCAGCAAAATCCCTTTTAACAAGTATATTAAATTTATATTTTTCTAATAAGGTAAAGTTAATTCATATTGCTAGTGTAGCAGCTTTTACATCTGGATATATTGTGGGAATGGATGTTGTATGCTTGTTCTTCCTATCCCATAAGTGCCAGACGGGATGATTCTGGTCAGGAAGAGCTGCATGTAGAGGAGTGCTGGGACTCTTGGGGACTCACCGTCCCAGATCCTCTGAGCTATCAGTCACTGAGACTAATGATTATGCCAATTGGAGTCTCTGGCAAAGAGGGGCAGCCTCCACTCAGATGCACCCCTGGAGGTTTTGGACTTGTGACTTTCCTGCTGCAACCACCAGCCTCACCCCTTTTGAAAAGCAGCAACTGGCTGGCTCCTGGGTTCTAGTTGAAACTGCATACCTGACTCATGGAGGCTGCGTGATCCTCCAACCTGATGTTGCCATTTGGGATGGGTAAACCCAGACTCAGTGACACACAAGGTGGGAAGGGCCCAACAAGCCTCACTTGAAAAGTGGAATTCAGCCAGCCCGGCGCCAGAAGCATCTCAGCTTTCCATGAAAAAGTGGCCACCAGCCCTCTAAGGAAAACTTCATCCCCCACTTCACCACTGAAGCAAGGCTGCTGGCTCTATGGGGTCCTCAGCTCACAAAGGGGAACAATTGGCCATTAATAAGAAACGTACATTCATTCAGTTAATTTAACCAATTGAATATATGAAAGAGAGAGAGAAAGAAAGAAAGAGAGAGACCTAGCTCATTGGAGTACCAGGTCACTGATTTCTTACTCTGAAAATTGGCAATTAAAAGGAAAGAGTTAAACACTTCTCTTGCCTTTCAGGATAATCAAATAGCCCTAATTGAAAAGAGGAAGTTCTTATTTACAGAGGAATTCCAGTTAATAAATGTATAGGGAATGATAGAATCAGGAAATTATCACTTTGCCATCCCTAATGAAATAACCGAGTCAGGCAGCAATCAACAAAGGATTGTATCACTTGACCAATGATTGGTGGGAAGTTATAATGGAGGGGGCAGGCTGTCACCACCCAAACCCTTTGATCAATTTAGTATCACTAAAAATAGAAGCCAGACATTAGGTGCCTCCTGATGTAATGCAATATGAAGAATGCAGCACCAACTGTAACATATTCTTGCCAATAAGAAGTTAAACCTGACCCTAATTAAGAATCTGGAGTGAATTAGAGGAAATACAGGGGGTAGAGGAGAAAGTTAAATAAAACCATAAGGAAACAAAGAAACAAATCAGAATGTAGCACATTCTATGGGACAACTGATCTGGCTTGTGGAACAAGCTGATGGTGGGGAAAAGTGGGGCGAGTGAGGACTCCGTTTGATGAGAAGAGACTTAAAAAGCACAACAACTAAATGTAATGAGTGGACCTTGATTCAATTCTAATTTGAATAAACAATCTGTAAAATAGTCTTGAGACAATCAGAAGAATTTGGTCGTAGTCTGATTATAAAATGGTTCTGAAGAATTATTGTTAATTATAACAATAATAACAATAACGTGTGATAATAACATTGTGGATAAGGAAGAAAATGTTCTTATATTTTAGGCACTAAAATATGCTGGAGGGAAATGTCGTGTTGTCTAGGATTTTCTTAAAAATAACAAAGAAAAAGAAAAGAAAAGTGAAAAGATGACATAAATGTGGGAGAATCTTGATAACTATTGAAGCTGGGAGAGTGAGATATAGAGATTCATTGTATTAGTCTCTGCAATTTTGTGCATGTTTTATAATAAAATAATTTAAAGCCTTTTAGACAATACATTTAATAATATGACAAAATAGAAATTAGAAACCACTAAAATGAGCAACAATGGAACTAAATATCAAAAATTTGGGGGATATGGAAAAAATACAGAAAAACTTGTAGCCTTTAACGTATTTATCGTGAAAAAAGAATAAGAAAAAGAAATAAGCATTTAAATTAAAAACTTAGGAAAAGGTGCACTTCCACATTGGGCTAAGATGGAGTAACAGGGACTGGATTTACCCTCCTGCCTGAAACAACAAAAAACCAGACAACACATAAGAAACAGTGGTCCCCAATATATTGAACATCAGACAACAAAAGAAGGTGATCCCAGAGAGATAGGAAACAAAAGAAGTGAGCCCTATAATTCACCCAGTTCACTTCCTGCATCAAGTTTCCAGGCCATAGAGAAGGGAGGAGGAATCCAGGAGGAGCCCAGCAGGCTCCACTAGTTGAAGAGATGGAGCTAGGAGTCACGGGAGGAGACAAGGCAGCAAGAGTCTGAGGATAAAGTAATAGAGAATAGAGAGCTGCAGAGAGAGAGAACTCTGAGCATCTATAAAAACCTTCCTGAGGTATTCAGCTGACTAGTGATCAACACATGTGTGTGAAGGAACTACCCAACGCCAGGAGAAGAAGCACTCAGAAGGATTAGAACAATCTCCTAGAGCTGGGAATAGTGCTTATTCTCACCAGCCAGAGTGAGAAACTGAACTCGCTGATCATTGGTGATGACGCAGAAGGCTCTTCACTCCGTAGTGGGGCAAAATTAGTCCTGGAATAAATGTCGCTCTGCCCTGCCTAACAAAGATTAAAAGCAAGACCTAAAAGGATTATATTGTTTCAAAATAAAGAAATATGTGCCAGAACAAAGCTGAAAAATATATAAATACAAAAATATCTAGTTCTCAGTGGGATAAAATTCACAAAGTCTAACAATCCAACAAACAATTAGAAATTGAAATTTTTGAAAATACCTTTTACTGTAGCACCAAAAATATGAAATACTTAGGGATAAACCTGAGAAAAGAAAGACCTGAACTCTGGAAACTACAAAATATTCCTAAAAGAAATTAAAGAAAATGTAAATAAATGATGAGATATACCATGCTCATGGATTGGAAGACTCAATATTGTTCAGATGTCACTTCTCTCCTAATCTATAGCTCAATGCAATCTCAATCAAAATCCCAGCAGCCTTCCTTGTAGAAATTGATGAGCTTACTCCAAATTTCATAAACACAAAAGTCCTAGAATAGTCAAAATAACTTTGAAAAAGAGAGAACAAAGTCAGAGGACTTACACTATCTGACTCTGAGACTTCTTATAAACTCCAGTAAGATAGACAATGTGGCATGAAGATAGACAAACAGATCAATGGAACAGAGTCTAGAAATAGATCCACATGTGTATGACCCATTAATCTTTGATATAAGTAGAAAGGAAAGTAGACAAGGATAATCTTTTCAATAGATGGTGCCGGAACAATTGTTTAACCATATGTGTAACAATAAAGTTTAATCCATGCTGATCACTATATACAAAGTTAAATCAAAATAAATCATGGAACTAAATGTAAAACCTAAATCTATAAAACTTTTAGAAGAAAATATAAGAGAAAAATCTTTTTCTTATATGCAATACCAAAAGCACAATTGATAAAAAAGAATGTTGATACATTAAATTTTACCAAAATTAAAAATTTCTGTTCTTAGTAAGATGCTGTCAGAATAATTAAATACAAGCCATGGAGTGAAAGAACATATTTGTAAAGTAAATATCTGATAAAGGACTTATATCCAGTTCTACAAAATGCAACTCTCAAAACTCAATAATGAGAAAACAACCAAATAAAAATGCACAAGAGATTTGAACACAATTACCAAGGAAGACATACTGATAGCAAATAAGCACAAAGAAAATTTGATCAAGATCATTCGTCATTAATTAAGTATATGTAAATTTAAACCATAAATACCACTAAGCACTCATTATAATGGCTGAAATTTAAAAGACTGACACTACCAAGTGTTGCTGAGGATGTAGAGGAACCGGAATTCTCATACCTGCTGGTGGGGATGTAAAATGCTACAGTTACTTTAGAAAATAATCTGATAGTTTCTTAAAAAGTTAAACATAGGTCTGACATAAGATCTAGCCATTCACTTAGGTGATTATATAAGTGAAATGAAAGAATATGTCCATATAAAGATTTGTACATGAATGCTCATAGCAATTTATTCATAGCAGTCAAAAACTGAACGTAACTCTAATGTCTAGCAATAGGTGAATGGCTAAACAAATTATGGTACAGCCATACAAGGGAATACTACTTAGCAATAAGAAGGAATGAGCGATTGGTACATGCAACATCATGGATGTAGAGCGGGTAAGGAGGAGCAGGATGGAGAGATTAGAAAGTAGCACAAGGAGCGCCAGCCCTGTAGCCAAGTGGTTAAGTTCTTGTGCTCCACTTTGGCGGCCCAGGGTTTCACCAGTTCACATCCTGGGCACAGACATAGCACCCACCTCTCATCAAGCCACGCTGAGGCAGCGTCCTACACAGCACAACCAGAAGGACCTACAGCTAGAATATACGACTATGTACTGGGGGGCTTTGGGAAGAAGAAGAAGAAAAGAAAAGAAGATTGACAACAGATGTTAGCTCAGGTGCCAATCTTTAAAAAGAAAAAAGAAAGCAGCACAAGGAAAGTTTTGGGAGTGATGTATATCTTTTTTGTGGTGATGATTTCATGGGTGTATAAATATGCCAAACTTTAGAAAATAGTACCTTTTGAGAATATATAGTTTATTGTATTCAACTATACCTCAATAAAGCTATTTAAACAACAATGAAATACAATTCAACATTCATTAGACAGAAAAAATGTAAAAGATTGAAAGTACCTGATAATAATGAGAGTGTAGAAGAAAGAATACTATTATACATTGTTTAGGGTATATGGATAAGGAATGACTAAGCTTAGAGGGTGATTTGCCCGAATCCTTCAGGATTTATTAAGTGCATTAAAAGAGTGCTGTGGGCTGACCCGGTGGCATAGTGGTTAAGTTCACATGCTCTGCTTTGGTGTCCCGGGGTTTGCAGGCCAGGATCCTGGGTGTGGACTTAGCACTGCTGGTCAAACCATGCTGTGGCGACATCCCACATAAAACAGAGGAAGATTAGCACAGATGTTAGCTCAGGGCAAATCTTCCTCACACACACACACACACACACCCACACACACAAGTGCTGGAAGGGTAGCAGGCTCTCTGGGAAGACAGAGACCTAAATGCATCTGTGCCACCCTCCTTTTCCAAATACTTCTTTTGAGCAAAATAGTTGCTGGGCTTCCAAACTTTGTCTTAATACTATACAGACCCTGGGATCTGCCAGAGTTCAGGCAGAGAGGGACCTTGATAGCTTTGCCCCACTACTGATCTAAAAGAGAGCCTGAGGAGCAGTGGGGGAGAGTGCTCGATGGACTAGGTAAACAGGGGCTCATGGAAGGAGCTTCCTATGGAGAGCCATAGATTTGAGAGGGGAAAGATGCATGACTTTTCTTAGGTTCACCTGCTCTTGTCACTGCTAAGGACCTGCAAGGAAAGAGAACAGTTGGGCTGAATCCTCCCTAATCCCAAGGCTGGGAGAGCGTTAGCCCTTGCAGCCGAGAAGAGTTGGAGAAAATAAACTTCCATATTTCAAACAAGGAATGGCCAAATTACCATAGGAGAATAAGCTACCCCATCTTCTGCAATTTTCAGGACTGTCATTTAAGGTACTTCAGGAACTGGATCTGAGCCCCTAAGGAAGAACAGAGCCACAAATAAGCAAAAGAAAACACCATAGATGCAGCAGCCGGGAGAAGAAATAGCAGAATACATGAAACCCCCCAGCTAGACATACATTAAAAAAGAGAGAGAAAACTAAGATAAATAAAGTTAGAAATGGAAGAGGAGAAATAATAATGGGTACCACAAGAAATACAAAGGATTATAAGAGAATATTATGAAAAGCTATATGCCAACAAAATGGACAATCTAGAGGAAATGGATAAATTCTTAGACTCTTAACAACCTCCCAAAGCTGAATTAGGAAGAAATAGATAATCTGAATAGACCAATCAAAGGAAAGAGATTGAAACAGTATTCAAAAGCATTCCCAAAAATAAAAGTCCAGGATCAGAAGTCTTCCCTGGAGAATTCTACCAAACTTTCAGAGAGGATTTAATACCTATCCTTTTCAAGCTATTCCAAAAATTTAGAGAAAATGCAATGCCTCCTGGAAGACAGCTGCTTCGAAAGAGCAGACAGTAACTCGAACATAAGTGAATAAGAAGAGCATTCCTGGAGATTCAAATACAGCATGAGGAGACCTTCTGGAACTAACACAAGTAAACCCAAGAAACACGATTCTCAAATTTGTAAATTCAGTGGTGAATTGAAGGAGACAAAATAACAGCATATCAAGTTACGCACAGAAAGGGTGACACGTTACGACTAAGAGGGTTCTATTCCAGGAATGCAAAGGGGGTTAACACTCAAAATTACATTAACAGAAAGGAGGGAAAAAGGAGAAAATTCATATGATCATCTCATAGGTATAGAAAAGCACATTAGATAAAATTAACACCTATTCATGATTTAAACAAACTATTGGAAACTAGGAATAGAAGGAAACGTATTAATCTCAACAAAAGCATCTGTGAAAAGCTATCAGCACACATCATACTTCAGGGTGAAATACTGAAGGGTTTCCTTCGAAAATGAGACAGTGATGCCAGCTATCACCGCTTCTATCATAATTGTACTGGGAGTTCTAGCAAGAAAAATAAATAAAAAGCATTTGGTATTGAAAGAAAGGAATAAGACTATTATTATTTTCAGATATGATTGAGCATGTAGAAAAAAAAGAAGTTACAGTCAAACTATTAGAATTAATAAGTGAACTTAGTAAGTTTGCTGGATACCAGTTCATTAAATAAAACTCAGTTGTGAAAATGTAAAGTCACAACGAGTTACCACTAATATCCATCAGAATGGGCAAAATGGGAAAAAATTAGTATACAAAGTGTTAGCAATGAGGTGAAGCAATAGGAATTCCCATATACTGCTGTGGGAGTGGAAATTTGTACAACTACTTTGAAAAATCACTTCGTACCCAATGAAGCTGAACATTTGCATACCCAATGAACCAGCAACCCCACTCCTAAGTGTATACAATAGACAAGCACAAATATGTACACCTCCCCCCCAAAAAAACTGTATACAAATGCTCATAACAGCATATTGTACATGAGTGAAATAAAAACTAGAAAGAATCTATTTGTCTATCAAGGTTAGAATGGATAAATGAATTGTGGTACATTCATACAGTGGAATATTATGCAATAAGAACAAACCACTCAGTTCTAAATGGATGAGCGTCATAAATAAAACGTTGAATAAGAGAAGTCTTCTTAAAAAAGGACATATTGTATGAGATTTCATTTGTATAAAGCCCAAGAAAGTCTCTGGGGCTAGAAGTCAGAATAGTGACTATGTCTGGGGGTGGTAATTTCTGGAAGGGTTAATAAAGGAGGCTTCTGGGGTGCTGGCAATATTCTATGTCTTGATTCAGACGGTGGTTAAGTAGGTGTGTTCTTGCAAAAATGTATAGAGTTGGACACATAATCCACGCATTTTTATTTATGTGCCATCCTTCATTAAAAATGTTGTAAAATCTGTCATTAAAAATAGCCATTCCTTAAAAAAAAATCAGTAGATGTATTGAAGGAGAGGTTATTTACTGCTGAGGCACAAATTTGTGGTCCAGGAGATCAAGTGGAAGAAAATCTCAAAATAGATACGAGGGGAAAGATGAGAAAGTTGGAAGACACATCTCAGAGACCTTATGTGCAAATAATAGGTGTTACGGAAGGAGAAAAGGAAACAAATAGAGGGGTAATAAGAGAAAATAGATTAATAGACCCTTAAACGGGAGAGGGACCCAAATTTGAAAATTGAGAGGGCTCATGCTACTCCAAAAACACAGTGAAGACCTAAAACTGGGCCTATCTCGATAAAAACCCCTAACCTCCAAGGACAAAGACAAAACTGAAAAGCTTCCGAACTGAAAAATAAGAACCTTATTGAGGAAAACGATTTGGAGCAGTGTTGAATGTCTCATTCGTCATCACTGGAGGCCAGGAGACAGTTAGACAGTATTTATGAACTGCTGCTAGAAGAGTTGCAACCCAAGAATCCCATATCCAGCCAAAGCATCACTCACTCAGGCAGCAACAGAAACACATATGCAGACACACTTGGTTTCAGAGACTATAACACTGGTATTTTATGTGATGAAGATACTAGAGAAATCTAGTTACAATAAGTGACAAATGAATTAGAAAATTAACTTCAACATGGAGAAATGTGAAGTGGGGAGGAAATACTTTCGAGCCATGACTCTAGTGTCATATGGTTAAATCCAAATGGTCGATGATAGATTGTTCGAGTTCCTAGAACTCTGTATAAATGCTAAATAAAAAGTCTTGTAAGAGAAAAGTCATTCTGCAAAGGAAACCCTGTCAATAGGTTGGACGTAAAATATCCAGTTATCTTACGTAAACCTGGTAGTTAGGGAAAGGCTGCGACCCACGGGAAGCGAAACTGTCTAAAGATCTTATCTGACAAGAGGAAAATAAGGGGAGATCAAAGAGAGGATGAAAGGAATGTCGCAAAGTTAGTACGGATGTCAGACTCCAACAGGAGTGTCCCCTGCTCTGTACGCATGTCTTAGAGGGCCTGACTTTCTTCTATCCAGGGCCCACCTTCCAGGCAATGAGTGCGTGATGAAGGAGGAAAGTGAAGAGTCACGCCCACCCACCTGCTTCTGAACAGTGTTTGGAGTTCCTGGAACTCCAGAATACCCCATCCAGTCCAGTCCTGAGTCAGCTTCCAGCATCTGAATATGCTTCTTCCCAAGTCTGTTCCCCAGGGATGAACACACACAGCAGGACAGCGGTGGGCAAGGGACAGCTCTGTGTGTGTGTGTGTGCAGGTGTGTGTGTGTGTTGGGAGAGTTTGATGGAGCTTGCATGTGTGTGCTGGCGGGTCCACATCCGTAACTATGATGTTCTCTTCCTTGTGGGAGACTGGGAAGGAAGTGGGGAGGACTGTGGGCCCAAGAGTGGCCCCCCCTGCACTGTCACTTTCCCCAGCAGATCTCCAAGAAGTCTGAGGATTCTAAATTTGAGCCTGGGCTTCCAGTGCCTTATGAAGTTTTATTAGTCGTGGTAGAGGAGAGAACATATTTTATATTATGGCTTGTTCATTTGATTTATAACTTTTACATATTTAGAGAAATGATATATTGGTCTCCCTTTGTATTCTTGTCCTGGGCCCGTAAATGTCAGGACAGCATTTTATATGCCAGTGATGAGCCATGAATTCAGAGAAGAAAGAGATCAGTGTGGGCTGGTGTGAGCTATTAAGAAAGCCTTCGTGAGAATTCACAGCAAATCACAGTATTTTAGGCTCAAAGGAGATAGCTGAGATTATGCTAACTAAAAAGTCAGGTGTCTCTATTTAGGCTCTCGGCTGTAGATAGGGGAAATCCCTAATCTAGTGGAACATTCTTATTTCAGTTCAGTGGATAGTGACAGAGCTGGGCCTGACCTGGTGAACTTCCCCGTTTGCTTCATCTGGCCTGGGAGGCGTAGGAGCTTTGGAAAATCAGGAGGGGGTGGAGGGTAGCAGTGGGAGCTCAAGGAGGGGCAGAGAGGGGATCAGAGCTCCCGAAACTTTTCTAACCTGAATGAATGCCTCCCCTCTACGTCTGGCAGCCTGAGTAGCTGCCTTTGAAATCTTTGAAGGTAATGTGAATTGTATATCTGTTCTCTAATGAAGCTTTGGAATTAGACTGAGGGTGAACTCAGGTGTTACCCCTTAATTGGTGATGTCGGGCAAGTTTGAACCTCAGCTTCGACATCTGTAAAATGGGAGTAATAATGCCAGAGTTGGGGGGAAGTGTACATGATATAGTGTATATCAAGCATGCCTTGTACTTAATAAATGTTGGCTGTTGACGTCTCCCTGGCCTGTGTGGGAACAGAATTTCCCTAATGCAATTGTCACTCATGGTATGGTCACATGGCTTTGTTTTGTACATCAGGATGGTATTATTTAGTGTTTAGAATGTATGTTGCAACTTATTTACTCCCTTTGGAAAATGATATGCCAGCAACAGCTGAGTTTTGAAGAATTGATGACGTGTTAACTTAGAATGGACACAGAGTAATGTTGAGGGCTGGTAAATTTCCTGTGCAGCCGCTCACAATCAGTTGAGATTCTTGGATGAAGGGCAAGCTTTCCTCTCCAGAGTTCCAGTCTATTTTTGTCAGCAAGGAGAGGTGATATGGCTTATTTTGTAATAATTCTTGTAATCCTATGATGATATGCATGTTCTAAATCTACTAATGAGTTGCCTACAATGTAGTAGTATGCTTTTCTGGATATTTAGGGGGAATATGTGAGTTGCTGGAAGAGCCATGGAATTGTTTATATACTGTGCAGAAGGGATCAGGAATAGATAATTGACAATGTTCTAGGAAAATTAGCGAACTTCTTAAATATGAAATTTACATGAGTCTTCAAATGAAATTAGGAAAAATACACGACTATGGCTTTGGTGGTAAGTCTGTTCTCCCTGCAGGGGACTATGAGTTCTAGAAGAAATGAAATGTTAAACTGTGTAGAGCTATCACTGGTTGCTGCAAGTAACAGGATTGCTCTCCCCGTCTCCTTCCCCTTTGAGTTTTTTTTGACCCCCTTCACCCATTTTGTCAACCCCTTACCCCAGGCCTCAGACAACCATGAATCTGTTCTCTACATCCTTGAGCTCAGTTTTTTTGGTTTTCATGTGTTTTTTGATTCCATGTATAAATGAGATTATATGGTGTTTATCTTTTCCTGTCTGATTTATTTCACTTAGCATAATGTCCTTCAAGTCCATCCATGTTGTTGCAAATGGTACGATTTCATTCGTTTTTATGGAATAATATGCCATTGTATGTATGTATGTATATATATATCTCTCTCACATTTTCTTTATCCCTTCATCCATCAATGGACATTTAGGTTGTTTCCATGGCTTGGCTATTGTAAATAATGCTGCAATGAACATGGGGGTGCATATATCTTTTCAAATTAGTGTTTTCCTTTTCTTTGGATAAATACCCAGAAGTGGAATTATTGGATCATATAGTAGTTCTAATTTTAATTTTTTGAGAAACCTCTATGCTGTTTTCCATAGTGGCTGCACCAGTTTACATTCCCACAACAGTGCACAAGGGTTCCCTTTTCTCCACATCCTCTGCAACGCTTATTTGTTGTCTTCTTGATCATAGCTATTCTCATAGATGTGAGATGATATCTCATTGTGGTTTTGCTTTGCATTTCCCTGATGATTAGTGATGTTGAGTATCTTTTTATGTACCTGTTGGCCATTTATACGTCTTCTTTGGAAAAACATCCATTCAGGTCCTCCCACCCATTTTTTAATTGGATTTTTTTGTTGTGACTGAGTTGTATGAGTTCTTTGTATATTTTGGACGTTAACCCCTTATTGGATATATTATTTGAAAATATTTTTTCCCTTTCAGTAGGTTGCCTTTTCATTTTGTTTATGGTTTCCTTTGCTGTGCAGAAGCTTTTTAGTTTGATGTAGTACCATTTGTTTATTTTTGCTTTTGGTGACAAATCCAAAAAAATCATCTCCAAGAGCAGTGTCAAGGAGCTTACTCCCTACGTTTTCTTTCAGGAGTTTTATAGTTTCAGGTATTACATTCAAGTCTTTAATCCACTTTGAGTTAATTTTTGTGTATGGTGTAAGATAGTGATCCAGTTTCACTCTTTTGCATGTGATTGTCCAGTTTTCCCAACACCATTTATCAAAGAGACTATCCTTTCTCCACTGTATATTCTTTCCCCTTTGTCATAAATGAATTAACCATATGTAGGTTAACTTCTGGGCTCTATTCTGTTCAATTTATCTATGTGTCCC
This sequence comes from Equus asinus, assembly GCF_041296235.1. NCBI lineage: Eukaryota > Metazoa > Chordata > Mammalia > Perissodactyla > Equidae > Equus > Equus asinus. The sequence continues at coordinate 75,257,478 of NC_091800.1, forward strand.
TTTTTATGCCAATACCGTACTGTTTTGATTACTGTAGCTTTGTAATATAGTTTGAAATCAGGGACCGTGACACCTCCAGCTTTGTTCTTTCTCAAGATTGCTTTGGCTACTCAGAGTCTTTTGTGGTTTCATACAAATTTTAGGATTCTTTGTTCTATTTCTTGGAAAAATGCCATTGGAATTTTGATAGGGATTGCACTGAATCTGTAGATTGCTTTGTAAAATGTGTGGACATTTTAACAATATTAATTCTTCCAACCCATGACCATAGAATATCTTTCCATTTATTTGTGTCTTCTTCAATTTCTTTCATTATTGTCTTGTAGTTTTCATTGTACAGATCTTTCACCTCCTTGGTTAAATTTGTTCCTAGGTATTTTATTCTTTTTGGTGCAGTTATAAAGGGAATTGTTTTCTTAATTTCTCTTTCTTATAGTTTGTTATTAGTGTATAGAAATGCAACAGATTTTTCGTATATTGATTTTGTATCCCACAACTTTACTGAATTTGTTCTAGGCTCATCTCGCTCTCCTTGGCCCAAGACTTGGCAAAGACTATTTCCAAAAAATCTTACTAGTTGCTTTTATTACATGATAGTGCAAAGGACCACGATCTGGACACTAGGAGTACATATCATTCAGGTAGCTCCTGAATATTACCAGAGTAGCCGCTAGGGAAGGGAGTATAGGATGTTTTAGTGAAAGAATGGAAGCCTTTTAGAATATGTGTCATGTTGATATTCTCATTTTATCACTTTAATCATTCAATTAATTCAACAAGTACTTGGGGAAAGAGCATTCTGGGAAGGGGACGAGCCAAAGCAAAGGCTCTCAGTGGAGGCATATCTGGTATATTCAGGGAACAGAAAGGAGGCCAGTGTGGCTAGAATAGAGTCAAAGGAAGAAAAATGTAAGATGAACCTAGACGTTAATAGACAGCCAGATTATGTAGGGCCTTGCAGGCTGTTGTATAGACTTTGATTTTTTTTCTTTGAGTAAAGTGGGAGCCATTGAAGGGTACTGAATAGCAGAGATAGCTGACTTAAGTTTTTTTTTTTTTTTTTTGAGGAAGATTAGCCCTGAGCTAACTGCTGCCAATCCTCCTCTTTTTGCTGAGGAAGACTGACCCTGAGCTAATATTGTGCCCATCTTCCTCTACATCATACGTGGGAGGCCTACCACAGCATGGCTTGCCAAGTGGTGCCATGTCTGCACCCGGGATCCGAACCGGCAAACCCCAGGCGGCCGAAGCGGAACGTGTGCACTTAACCGCTGTGCCACCAGGCTGGCCCATGACTTAAGTTTTAAATATCACTATGGCTTCTGTGCCGAATGGTGACAAAGGTAGGAGTAGGAGATCAATGAGGAATTGTACTAATTCATGCAAGAGATGATGACAGCTTGGATCAGGGTGGTAGCAGTGAAGGTGTTAAGTGATCAGATTCCTGATTACTATAGCAAACGGTATTTTCTGCTGAATCAGATGTGTGATATGAAAGAAAGAGAGCATTACATATGAACCCAACTTTTTTTTTACCTTTTATTTTGAAATCATTTTAGACTCACAAAAAGTTGAAAAAATAGTACAGAAACTTTCCATGTACACTTCACCTAGCTTCCCCCAGTGATAACATCTTACATAATTATATTATCAAAATCAGGAAATTTACATTGGTACAATATAATTAACTAGACTACAGACCTTGTTCAGAGTTCTTTCATTTTTACATGACTTATTGTGTATGTGTGTGAATAACTATTTTTTTTTAGTGATTATAAATGTTATTGTTTTTAATTTCAGTTTCCAAATGTTTATTGCTGGTGTATAGCAATATGATTGATTTTTGTGTGCTGACCTTGATTCTGCTCAACTCAATGAGTTCTAGATGTTTTTACCCAGTTTCCTTGGGATTTTCTGAGTAAACAGTCATGTCATCTACAAATGGGGACAGTTTTATTTCTTCCTTTCAATCTTTATGGCTTTCCTTTCCTTATTGCATTGGCTAGGTTTTCCAGTACTTTGTTGAATAGGAATGGTGAGAGTGGGCATCCTTGCTTTGTTCCTGATTTTAGTAGAAAAGCATTCAGCCTTTATCATTAAGCATGATGTTAAGGATGATTTTTGTAGATGCTCCTTATCAGGTTGAGGAAGGTCTTCTCTATTCCTAGTTTGCTAAGGATTTAATATAAATACATGAATATGTGTTGAATTTTTTCAAATGCTTTTCTGCCTCAATAAATGTCATGTTGTTTTTCCTTTCCAGCCTGTTAATATGATGTGGATTACATTGATTTTTTAACATTGAGCCAGCCTTGAATTCCTGGAATAAACCACGCTTGGTTGTGTATATTCATCTTTTTATATACTGCTGGATTCAATATTCTAATATTTTGTTGAGGATGCATGCATCTGTGTTGCTGAGGGATATTTGACTATACCCTTGTTTTTGGTACTATTTTTGTGGTTTTGCTTTCAGGGTAATGCTGGTTTCACTAAATGAATTGAGAAGTGTTTCCTCCTCTTCTATTTTCTGGAAAAGATTGTGTATAATTAGTATTATTTCTTCTTTGAATGTTTGGTATAAGTCTCCAGTGGAATCATCTGGGCCTGGAGATTTCTTTTTAAGAAGATTTTAAACTATGAAATCATTTTCTTTAAGAATTATAGAACTAGTCAAATGATCTATTCCATCTTGGGTAAGTTTTGATAATTTTTGGTTTTTGAGGAATTGTTCCGTTTCATCTAAGTTGTCAAATTTATGCACATAGAGGTGTTTTTAGTATAGCCTTATTATATGTTTTAATGTCTTTGAGGGTCTGTAGTGATACCCCTTTCCTTTCTGATATAATTTGTGTCTTGTCTCTTTTATTTCTTTGTCAGTCTACCTAGAGATTTATCAATTTTATTGACGTTTTAAAACAACTTGCTTTTGGTTTGATTGATTTTCTCTATTTCTTGTTGTTGTTTTCAATTTTTTCACTGATTTCTGCTCTTGTACTTTTTTCCCTTCTGCTTGCTTTGGGTTTATTTTTGCTCTTCTTTTTCTAATTTCTTGAGATGGAAACAAATTATTGATTTGAGAACTTTATTCTTTTATAATATAAGGATTTAATATAAATTTTCCTCTAAGCACTACTAGTTCACAGGTTTTTCTGTGTTGTATTTTTGTTTTCATTCAGTTCAATGTATTTTTTAAAAATTTCCTTTGAACTTCCTCTTTGACCCATGGAGTATCTAAAACTGTGTTATTTGATTTCCAAATGCTTGTAGATTTTCCTGTTATCTTTCTGTTATTGATTTCTAGTTTTTTCCATTATTGTCAGAAAACATACTCTGTATGATTTCATTTCTTTTAATTTGCTAAAGTTTGTTTCGTGACCTAAGATATTGTCTATCTTGGTGAATGTCAATGTGCACTTGAAAATAATGTGTATTTTGCTATTATAGGATAGAGTGTACTATAAATGTCACCTAGATTCCATCAGTTGATGGTGTCGTTCATTTATTCTATATCCTTGCTGATTTTCTACCAATTACTGAGAGAGAAGTTTTTAAGTCCCCAAACATAATTGTGAATTTGTCCATTTCATCCTTTCGGTTCTGTCAGTTTTTGCTTAACATGCTTTGAGGCTCTGTTGTTCAGTATATACACGATTTAGAGCTGTTTTCCCCTCTTAGTGAATCGATCCTTTTATCATTTAGTCCACTCTGTTCCTGGTAATTTTCTTTGCTCTGCAATCTACTTTATGTGATATTAATACAGCTAGTCCAGCTTCCTTTTGATTAGGGTTTGCATGGTGTATCTTTTTTCATTCTTTTAAACTACTTGTATCATTATATTTGAAGTTTCTTATAGTCAATATAATTTTTATATACTCTGCTAATATGGCTTTTAATTGATGTATTTAGACCATTTGCATTTAAGATAATTACTAATATGTTAGGACTTAAGTCCACCATCTTATTATATTTTTAAGTGTTTATTCTCTCTGTTTTTTGTTGCTGCGTCCCTTTTCCTGCCTTCCTCTGGGGGGTTGCCTGAAAGATTTTTGGTGATCCATTTTGACTTCTCTAAAGATTATTTTCAGTATATTGTTTACATATATGTGTGTGTGTGGTTGCTCTAGGAACTATAATATGCATATATAACTACTCATATTCCAACAGTATAAACATCTTACTACTTTGCTACAGATTCAGGATCTGAATCTGGGTGATATTTGACATTATAGTTCATTTCTAAAAACCTTTTGTTGTGTTGATTCTGTTTGGTTTCATGCATTGGTCACTTGGGAGTCTCCTTGGAACTCCATAAACATATGTAAATAGTAGTAAATAGTGGACTATAGAAACCTTACCATTTAGGTTCCTTTACAAATCTCCCTTTTAAAATATGCTTGTTGGAACCAGCCACGTGGCAGAGTGGTTAAGTTCACACGCTCCGCTTTGGTGGCCCAGGTTTCACTGGTTTGGATCCTGGGCGCAGACCTAGCACTGCTCATAAGCCATGCTGAAGTGGCATCACACATAGCAGAACTAGAAGGACCTGCAACTAGGATATACAACTATGTACTGGGGCTTTGGGGAGAAGAAAAAAAAAAAAGAGGAAGATTGGCAACAGATGTTAGCTCGGGCCAATCTTTAAAAAAAAAAAAATATATATATATATATATACATATATATATATACACTTGTCTTAAATATTTCCTCTACCTACATTGAGAATCACATCTTGCTTTCAACCATCAAAGGAGGATAGTCTGTTATATTTCCAATATACCATCTCCTCCATTGTTCTTTCTTCATTCCTGATGTTCCACATTTCCATCTGTTATCATTCCTTTCCATTTGAAGAATTACCTTTGGCAATTATTTTAGGGAAGGTTTACTGGGGACAAATTATTTTAGTTTTTCTTCATCTGACAATGTATTTCACCTTCATTCCTAAAAGATATTGTTGAATATAGAATTCTGCATGAAAAACTCTTTTCTTTCAGCACTTAGGAAATGTGGTAGAACTCCCTTCAGGCTCCATGTTTTCTGATGAGAAATACGCTGACATTCTAATTGTTTTCCCCTATAGGTAATGTATCATTCTTCTCTGAATGCTTTCAATATTTTTCTTTGTCTTTTGTTTTAAAAAATTTTATGATGATGTATCTTGGCGTAAATTTCTTTGGGTTTATGCTGTTTGGGAATGCCTCAGATTCCTGATCTGTTTTCAAGTTCTCTGATTCTTTCCTTTGTCATTTCCATTCTGCTACTGAGTTCATTGAATGAGCTTTCCAATTTTGTTTAATTTTTTCAGCTTAAAAAATTTCAATTGATTCTTTTTTATGCCTTCTATTTCTTTTCTGAGACTATTTTTATATTTTTGTCAAGAATGTTCATAATTGCTCATTGGAGCATTTTTATGATGACTGCTTTAAAATCATTGACCGATTCTTATCTTTTTTCGTTGAGGTGAGATGGTCCTGGTTCTCAATGTGATGAGTAATATTTGATTATATTCTGGACTTTTTGATTATTATGAGAATCTAGTTTTTAAATCTTCTAATTTGACAGGTAGTTACCCTACTTGGGTTTAGAAAATACATCCCGGCCCCCTTTGGCGGGTTTTTTTTTTTTTACATTTTTGTTTAAACATCAACTAAGTTTTCAAAGCTTTTCATTGCTATTCTGGTCTACCCCACATGTGTGCTACTTAGAGACCAATTTGAATCCTACTTAGTCACACTGTAGTTCACTTCTAAAACCTTTTGCTATTTGATTCTCTTCCGTTTCATGCATAGGTCACTTGAGAGTCTCCCCAGTACTTCATACACATATGCAAAGAATTATTTTCTCTTGCTCCTTTCTTTAAGTAATCCTTTCCCCACTTTCTACCTGAGAGAAGTGCCACCTCATTACTGCAAGGGGACGATAAAAGTGTGGGTGCCACCCATAGTCTCTGTGGACACCTTACCCATGGGCTGACAGGGAGGGGAAGGTGTGTCACCTCATCACTAGAGGACAGGGACAGAAGTTAGGGCTCTGCCCACAGTGCCAGTGCTGGGATGGCGCCAGTGGAGAGAGGAGAGCTGTAGTCTACTTGTGGTACTTGTGTGAAGTAGGGCAGGTATTGTCAAAAGGGTTCTGTCCTGCTCAACTTCGCCTTTCCTGGTGCTTTGGTTACAGAGAGAAGTCTCTTCTTTAAGCTTTCATTTTGTCTGCTCCTTTTGTTAGCGTTTCTGTGTTCTGGCATTCTCCAGTCCGCAGGCCAGGGTATATATGGGTGGAAAAATAAAATAGAGAACTCACTTCTATAACCTTTTTTGAGTCCTAAAGTCCCTAGCTAATTTGCCTTATTTTTCCACTTTGGAGTGTTTTCTGATATTTGTTTTATATATTTTGTCCAGGGTTTTTAGCTTTAGTTAAAGGAAGAAATAGGGTGGAATGCATTATTCCATCTTATCTGGAACCAGAGTCATAAAACCTCGGTTTTTGACCAGAACAACTGGAAGAATAGAGATGGAGAAGGAGAAGGCTATGGATGGAACAGCTTCGTGCATGAAGAGGAACGCTTCAGTTTTCTTTATGTTTAGTTTGAAACATATCTGCTACTCAAACAAGGGAGATATTGAGAGGGCAATTAGATAGCCAAGTTTAGAATTTAGGAGATATATTTACAATGGTGATATAAATTTGGTGTAATCAAACACACAGATGTTCTTTCAAGCCATGGTACTGAATGAGATCATCAAGGAAGGGGGAAGAAACCAAGTACAGTAAGAGGCCAGGGAAAAGAGGAAGAACCAGCAAATGCAACTGAGAAGTAGGAGCATGGAAACCGATTGAAGAAAACTGCTTCAAAAACAAAGGAGAGCTCACTTGTGTCAAATACTACTATTTGAAGATGAGTTTTGTGAATTGGATTTCGCATTGAATTTCACAATGTAGAGGTTACTGGTGACTTTCATAAGAAAGGTTTAAGTGGTGGGAGAAAGCACAATTGATGTGTATTTTTGAGACAGTGGGATAGAGGAATGGGATAATGAGTTAAGAATTCTTTTGAGAACTTTTGTTGCAAAGAGGAGAAAATAAATAGAGAAGTAGTTGGTGGAGGAAGAAGAGCTAAGAGATGTTTTGGGGGATTTTGATTTGTTGGGGTTTTTTTAGACGAAGGAAATAATAGCATGTATGCTGTTGGGAGTGATCCAGTAGAGAGAGAAAAATTGATGATGTAGGAGAGAGAGGAGAAACGTTACAGTGATTCCTTGAGTAGATGAGAAGGAATAGGATGTAATGCATCAATGGGGCATTGGCTTGAGAGAGCAGCAGGGATTGTTCATCTGTGGTAAGAGGTGAGTGAGCAGATATTTCTGTGCAGATGTGAGGAGAGTCTGTGAAAATTTCCTTCACTTCTCAGTGAAGTATGAAGCAAGGTCATCTGCTTGTGAGGATGGGGTAGGAGGAATTTGAGGTCTGAGGAGAGAAGTGAAGGTATGAAATAGTCAGATAGGAGAGCTGGGGGTGAATGGACTATGGAAATGTACTAAGGCCCACCAGAGTTCTGTTGTCACAAAAGTAAAATGGCTCAAATTAGAGTGACTATGTGTATGTGGGGTAATCTGGTAGGAGAAAGAAATGAATCCAGCTTTAGACACTTGCTACGCTGTTGTTCCCTCGCCCCATGCATACCACCGCTTGTTGTCCTATTGTTCTTGAAGACCTGCTCTTGATCAAATCACAAATACAGAGCATTGCAACAAGCTGAAGGTGGCAGTTCCAAACATGTGCCTGCGGCTGCGTGGAATATTTTTATATTGTGAGGGAAACACAGTGACATCTGTTGGACTCGGCATGAACTACTAGCTCAAGGCAGCGCAGTCTCCTTATTAGATGGTGCTGTGTTCCTTTCCATTAAGTAATTTCTTTGTAAAGCTGAGTTTTGTAGTTGTTGCTGTAATAAAAGCAAGTACTGCACAAAAATAAGCATGGAGTGTCCAATCTTATTCCAAAGTCTGAAAAGTTATGCAGTGCCCAACAGGCACACACATCCCACTAGTAAGTAATTGTGGTCATTTAAGGATTAAATTAAAGAATTTTTTCTTTCAATTTAAGTTGTTTTTTTCAAATAACTTCCAAGTTGTTAAGATATAAATAATAATTAAGTTGTTTGGACCTAAGCTACTTAATATGAAGAATTGTTAGCTATTTATTTTGGCCCAGAAGTACAATGAAAAATCAGAGACCCTACAGGTGCTGAGAAAGTTTGAGAAGCTCTGACTTAAGGATGAATTCCTGTTGCTTTCTCTCTTTCTTCCAAGTAAGGAGTCAAGGCCCTTGAGGGGTGTAGTTGTGTGTGGCGGAACTAGGAAATTCTCAGCCCTAAGTCTCCCTCCTGCAGGAGATAGCTTATAACAAATACTCTCCACCCTGCCCTCCCAAGTTCCCTCATTGCCTTAAAACTCAAGCCTAAATGTCTTTCTCCAGTTTTAATGGCACATGGTTACACCATCAGCATCGGTTACAACTTCAGTATTTAAAGTCAGGAGGAAACTCATGCCTCACAGCTCCCTCAGAGTCTGTCTCTGAAGGAGGTCAGGCCACGTGGGTCACCAGAAGACTTAGCTCGGATGCTCACCGTTTTGCCACATCCACTCCAAATGGGTAACTCTCGAGAGACGGCTTAGGCCAAATAACTGTGGCCTCAGAACTGCTTTCTTTTTCTCCAGCAAAGATACCAGTAACGTACCCATGTGTGTTGGGGAAATGAGATGCCACCAGGCTGTGTTTATGTATGTGTGCATGTGTCTGAGTGTGTTACAGGGCTTTGAAAAGACTGTCTGTTCTTGACCTGTAACTGTGAGCTTCTCAAGTCAAGCTTGTGCTTTGTTAATTTTTGTTAGGTCCAATACCCAGGACCAGGCCTGGCATGTGCAGACACTGAATAAATGTTTGTTGCTAGAGTATAGAAATAAATTATTGTTGTCTGATTTGCATAAGCAGATGTACCATAAAAGCTACAGAAGCTCGAGCTTCAGGGCCTCACAGATTTGTAAAAACGAGATGATTAACTGCAATTCACTCAAAGCATTCTCTCTTCCCACTTTGACTTACTCTCTGACTCCATGTTTGGTGAGACTGGAGAGGCTGCAAACATTTTTGGGATTGAGCTCAGGGCAAGTTGAGTTAGGATGCATTTAGTTTGGGTTTAGTGGGCTAAATGTTCATGTGATGGACTTTCTCTTTTGTCTGTAGTTATGCTAACCATCCCAGAGTAGAACAATGTTCCCAGGAATCCTTCTGCCCTCTGTGAAGGACACATCCCAGGTTGGGACAGGAGGGTGCCAAGGCCAGCGGCTACATCACAGTGTGAACGCCTCCTACAGTGCCCACTGCAAGGGGGCAGGTGCGTGATGGAGGAGAAACAAGACTTGGAAGGCGTGGGATAGCAAACAGTCTGCGGAAGAGTCTTCCATTCATCAGGCGTGTAAAATTATGAGCTGATGAATCATTCTCTACAACAACTAGTCAAAAAGGATGTTCTTTTCCAACAGGAATACACTCAAAAGAGCAGAGCACACACAACACATTTACTCTACTTTCTTTTTTGATGGGGACTGCAAGATGCAGAGTTCACCACACTTTGTTTCTTGGGTACAGACCTGTACCAGGACCACAAACAGCAAGGGCATCTGTGTGTGAAGGAACACATTTTATGCATCTCAGCTTGTCAGCTTGCATTTTACCATATTGGATGTATCCTGTTCTGATGAAGTCTGGTGGTTCCAGATGAAATCATATGTAAAATTGCCACTGAGTTAGGAAAAGTGCCTGCATTTTCTCAGTTGTCAATAATAATAAAATTTTATCAACCACTAGAAGATAGGTTTACTTTTGATCTCTATATGAAAAATTATATTACAAAATTGTTTTTATGAGAAGTGATCAAAGAGTGTGCAGCCAAAACATGCAGAAAAAAGTGTATGAAGCAGTTGAAAATGCTGTTTTTCTGGACTTGTGATGGTTTTGGTTTGATTAGCTTTACACAATTTGAAATGTATATTGATTTCTTTTCTCATTCTAAATAAATATGCCCTTTCATATCTAATTTTGTATTCAAAATTTTGTAATATTTTTCTATTGACAAATGATAACATTTGCTGTCTCAGTGCTAGTTCTACAAGATCGAGTCACTCAATCCCACCTTATCATTTACCGTAAGAAATTTCCCGATTGCAGCTCTAACAGCTCTAACTACATGACAGCTCTACATAACGTGTAACTATGTGACAGCTGTATATAGTGTGTAACTATACAATAGCTGTATATGACATATAATATCTAACACCCTGTAGCTATAACAGCTCGAGTTTGCATTGCCAAAAGTGACAGGCAATCTTCTGAAACAATACATCTTATTTTAAACGCTGCACACTGTGTAATCTATTTGAAGATCGTTAAGGAACAATTAGGGCTCCAAAGTGAGATAATTTCAATCTGCCAATGGGGACACTCTTACCAAATTGCAGCTTGTGGGAAACTCTACAGAACAAACAACCTGGTTTCTTAAATTTAAAAAACTGCAAGAAAAAAAGTGATGAAATAAGAAAATATGGATTAAAAGAGACTTAAAAAACCAAGCACAATACATGACTTTCTTTATATCCCAATTCAAACAAACTATTAGAGACTGACATTCATAATTGGAAACCATCTAACTGAATATTTGATATCAAAAAATTGCTGTTACGGGGCCGGCTCCGTGGCCAAGTGGTTAAGTTCGCGCGCTCGGCTGCGGCGGCCCAGGGTTCGGATCCTGGGTGCGGACATGGCACCGCTCGCCAGGCCACATTGAGGCGGCGTCCCACATCCCACAACTAGAATGACGTGCAACTAAGATACACAACTGTGTACGGGGCGGGGGGCGGGGAGGGGAGTTGGGGAGATAAAGCAGAGGAAAAAAAAAAGATTGGCAACAGTTGTTAGCCCAGGTGCCAATCTTAAAAAAAAAAATTGCTGTTACTATTTAAATGTGAGATGGTTGTGTTAAATAGTTCTTATCTTGTATAGATATATAAAATATTTATAGATAAAACTATGTATCTGTGATTTGCTTCAAAATACTAATGGAGGAGAAGTGGATGAGAAGTAGATAAGGCAGGTTTGGCTCTGGGTTAAAGTTTGAGGCCTGGGGGTGGGGTACATAGAGTTCCATTATACTATTCTTTTTTCTATGTATGTTCAAAATTCTCTATAATAAATAGCATTAAAATATTCAACCTGATTGTCAAGTCCAATGGACATAACTCATATAAGATGCCAAGACCACAGGTTGATGACAGAATCTATTTTATGGTTATAGTGCACGTCTTGGGAGTTAAAGTCTTGTTATTGTTAATATCAAAAAGTGAAATAATTTCCTTGTTTCTATTACTAAAATTAAAAGTTGTGTTTAAACTGTATAATATTAGATACTTTACTTAGTAAAAATAATTGGAATGTTTCATAATTTTTTACTTTATTAAGCATCCCAAATATTCCAAGCATGTTTTAAAAAGATCAAGTAGCATTTATAACAGAGAAAACATTGTTATCCTGAGCATGAATGTAATGGTGATATGAAACACTACCCTCTGACTTGTCATTAGAATAATAAAATGATTAACATTATGGAATTTTTATGAGCCTTCCAATTTTTTTTTCCCAAATGAGACCAATACTTTCTTCACATACTAGGAATAAGCCAGCACAAACATATTTTTAAAAAATTCAGTTGGTGCTAAAAATCCCTCCCCTTCTCTCCCCTCCCCCAAACCCACACATCTGTGTTCTCCTGACAGCCTTGGGTCAGCCCAGGCTTTTTGGGCCTCCTGGAAGAGCCTGAGCAGGGGGTCACTAGCCTCGAGGGCAAAGGTGAGGTGCTCTGCTGCTAGTGTTCCAGATCACACTTCAGGTTCTCAGCCACCTCTGCCAGCAGCTGAGCCTGCTCCACCCCAGAGCCAGGGGCCTCCAAGCCCAGGGCAGTGAAGAGCACGTGCAATGGTGGTAGGGAAGGTAGTACAGATACACCCAGAGCTGGTCTCCCTTCTATTGGCAGTGCTGCAGGATGGCTTCCTGCCCCTCCTGGAGGATATTCCTGTGCGGTGACAGGTGCTCTGGGGTAAGGTCCCAAAGAGACGTGATGTCCTGGTGATGGCAGGTGGTGATCAGGTACAGGCCATCAAGCTTCTGTGGGTACCACTTGAGGCCAGGGGTGGGGACAAAGCTGTCAGAGGGATCCAGGTTCTCAAAACCAGTACTTACCTCTATATTTTGTGACATCTGACAGCTGAACCCTCACAGCTATTTGAAACTCTCTCCCTTTAGTTTCCATGCCCTCCGAACTTTCTGGTCATTCTCTCTCAATCTCATTTATAGGCTAAATTTCCTCCGACTCACACTTCAGTCACTGGAGTGGGTGGGAAGAGGGCTTCTACGTCTGTGGCCCTCTCCTCTTGTGACTATGAGGAGGCAGCACAAACTAAAAGAAGATCTCATGCATGGGAGGATCAAACACAGAGTCATCTGCTTTCCTATCCTGACCTCCCAGAACAACTGCAAAAATCTACTGCAGAAATAAAATATATCAGTTTAGAAAGCACTTCATGAGGAAACTATATGACTTCATATGATTTTATTTTTCAAGAATACCACAATAGTGACCAGCCTTCCACTCTGGAGGAATCTACATATGGTAATATCAATTTGGATGAACTGGATTGAAGGGCTCTAAGAGTGACCCCAACAACTTTTTGGATGAACTCCATATACTGCAAGAGCTTGAAATCTTTGCCACCAGAGGGACTCTGAAGTTTCTTTTCCTTAAAGTTTTTTGGGGAACATTCCAGCGAATGGTTTTAGGTATAATCTCCAGAGAGTCTGCTGGTGTACAGGCATAAAAAAATGGCTGGTTTTGTTGTCTTTCAGAATGGAAGTTGATATCCTCCTGGTGAGGTTTTGATGTTGACTTATGTTTGCTTGGGAAATAATCTGATCTTTCTGGCTCATAAATATACACTTTCTTCTTTCTTGTGTGTTTCTCTTTACTCTGTGTACAACTGTAATCACAGTCCCAATGAATGTTGTTCTTTCGAAATAAATCAAATTTGGTCTTCTTTCTTTCTTTGCTTTCTGGATGCCTGTGAGGTTTGCCTTGGCTTTTTGCAAGATGTAATTTAATATTTGATTCTGTTAAGGGAGCGAAAGAGTAACTTGTTCTGCTCCCTGTAGTCCATGAGAACTTCTCTTCACTGAATGAAATATAAGGTGATACAGATGGAACTTCGACAGCATTTAATGAACTGTGACACAAACAATCAGGAGATTGAATTTTGGAGGATGACCTGTATTTCTTGCTTTTGTGGGATTTGTAGTTAGGTGGTTTCACAATCGAAGGATGTTTTCTGCAGCCACTAATATAATGGGAACCTGAATCTTCATTGTAAAATGGTTTCAAATCAGTTTTGATTTTTTTCATCTTGAAGAGATGTTTTAAAGGAATGCCTTTCTGTAATTCAAGTAGAATTTTTTGTGATTCCTGACTTAAATAAGGGTTGGCTTCTAAAAATATGCATTCTTCACTATCACGTAATTCAAGAGGTGAGCATTTATTCAAGTTAGTGGAACTCTCAATTTTTGTCTGACTGTCAGTAAAATAGTCAGGAATCTGAACTGAATGAGAGTCAACTAAACTAGGGGCATTTTTCTGAGTCTTTAAATCAAAAGATTCATATGTATTTATTTCTTGAAACCATACATGGTATTGTTTATCTTTTTCTGGAGTCACACGAGATTTTAACTCTGAAAGAACTGCAGTATCTTTCTGCACTGTGCCATGTTGATCAGGGTCAGAACACACATGAGTTGGTTTGAGGAATTTTCTAGTCAATGACGAGTTTTCATGGGGACTTTGCATTTTGAAAGAGATATGTTGTTCGAATGATCCTGTATCAATGGAAAGACCACCACTTTCTCTACTATCATCTCCTGATTTACACATCGCAACTGTGTTTAATTTAAGAGTATGTTTGGGAAGTGCATTTGGCTTAGGAAACATACTTTTGCCCCGAAGCCCCAGGAGAAAACGAAGGTATTTGTATTGTAGATCAAGATCTATTTGATGAAGAGATTTTTCCTCAAAAAGTAACAAAATTCTGTTTCTCCGTTTTGGTATTTTGACACCAGAATTAATACATTTACATAAAGGTTTCCTTCTCTCCTGAGCATCAGCCATTTCATAAGATTCTCTCACAATTCTGGAAAAGGCTTTCATTTGAATCTCTAATGTTTTCTTAGAAAAGTGTATAAGAAGTTTGTCTTTTTCGTCTACTGAGTAATTTTGGAGAATATGAGGCAATGGCACCTCATTAGCAGAAGTCACTAAAGATGTTCCACTTTCTAGTTTATCAATACACTTTAACTTTCTAATGCTCTCCTCACTGCCACTTGAAACATTAACGATCAGTGTCTTCCTACAGCTGATAGGAGGTGAGTCATTTTGGCATTTATGTTTTAAGTTGAGTTCTATAGTATCAATCCCTTGTAGAGACAAAAAGCACATTTTTTTATGGCTTGGATAGAGCCTCGAACTATTACCTTCTGAAATAGCCGATTTTGGATAAAAGTTGAACTTTGTGAAGGATTGTTTTGCTCTCTCTGGTATGAGATTCAGTTTTATTTCAAGTGCTTTTGACTCTAAATGATTAGTGAGCTTATTTGTTTCTTTGGGAGTCAAACGTTCTAAAATGAGTTTGGGCTGCACTTTGGGATGTATTTCCGTGGCTGTTGTATCTGGACCTCCTACAGAAGGTTGTGACTGCCAATCATCAGGTTTCTGGGCTTTAACTTTTTCTAGCATATCAGCATAAATTTTGTCTTGGATCCAATTTTTTACCTGAGATTCAAAGACATTTTTAATTGCTTTATAAAGAAGAAGTAAACTTTCCACACTTGCACTATCTGCCACTATTTCTATTTCATTACTTTTCTCTTGGGGTGGTACAGGCCCAGTTCCTGGGGACGTTTTTTGTTGCTGGACCTTTTGTGTGGTTGTGTCCCGTACAGGTTCACTCTGATTTGTATGCTCAGGTGGCCAGGTGCACTCCGTGGTATCGAATGGCTGAGTCTCACATTGTGGTTTCTCTACTCCTGGAGGGGAAATATTCATACTTATGTTACTTTTCATGTGGGTTTCCACATTTTCCTTTGGAACTTCAGACATGGATGGACACTCTGTGGGTGTCATAATGGGTTTTGGTGCCTTTTCCTCTTGCTCCACTATAAGCAAGTCAGGTTCTTTTATGGTCTTTGAGATACCATGCTCTGGAACAACCCTTTCTTCCATTTGTGGAGTTAAAGTTTTTTCATTTATTTCACAGCTGAAGTTTGCTTCTGATTTGACACTAGGAAGTTTTTGCATTTGTTGCTCGTCCACCATGAAGGGCTGGGAATCTTGTGGAACTGTGTTTGTAAAATTCTGGTCCCCATTTTTCGCAGTGTTTGAGCTGTTCCTCTTAACTTCACAAGTGTTTGGTGATTTCTCTGGGAATTTAGAAAAACAGATTATCTTTTCTCTTTTTAGGTTTGTCTCAGATTTTACTGTTTCTTCAGTCTGAAATGGACTCATCATGGAAATAGAAAGACTTCTGATAAATATTCCTGAGGCATCTTCACCCCATGAAATTACTTTCTCTGGTTTGTTAAAGTCATACTCTAACTTCATTCTATTGCTTGGAGTACCACGTCCTGTGTTGCCAAGAATCTGTGAAATTGGATGGTTCTGGATTTTCATAGTTGAAAATATGGGGCTCAATTCTCTTTTCAAATCTGCTATTGTTAATCTGCCTTTCCGACCATCAAATTTGGGAGAAAGAGGAATATAGGCATAAAATGAATTCAGAACATGTTTTTGAAACAATTTTTGTGGCTGAATGTTTTGTTTTGCACCAGATGCTTTCAGTTCCTTTTGATGTTTTTGCTTGAGTGAGCAGCTGTTTGCCATAAGATTGATTGCCTGAGTTTTAGTTTGAGATTCCTCTGTCTTTAGAGATGGAGCTTTCAGGTTTACAGTATTGCTTGTGCCCACTTTTATTTTCTCCTTCTCCAGATTGACAGTCGTATGTCTGTGCATTTCTATTTTGTCCTCTTCCAGATGGACAGCTATGTTTGTGTCTATTTTTAATTTCCCTTCCTCCATTCCTAATTTTTTCTGCTCCAGATTTATAGTAGTACTTGTGTCAGTTTCATTTTTTTCCTCCAGATTTCCAGATTGAATTGGAACAGTCCAGTGTGGGGGAAGAGACTTCTGAAGTGATTCTAGAATGCTTCCCTCTTGTTCTGGAACAAGCAATGCCTGCTCCTTTTTTCCTCTTATGGAATCAAACTCTGTAATATCCATGTGTCCTCCTGGTAGTATTTGTGTTCCAGGGTACACTGTGGTTTGCTTGTGTACATCTATTTCCAACGGTGTCTTCTGCTTTCCATTTTGAAGTGGAAACTTAAGAGAAAGGCTGGAGTTTAGCCTGGTCTTGTGTCCACTTTGAGACCATAGCACCACTTGCTTTTTCATGACAATTTCTTGTTCTTCTATATTTTGGGGGTTATTTGACTCTATGATAGTCATTTTCTCAAGTGACCTCTTTGTCTGTGGTGCTGACACTGTGGAAGAGAACATTTTGTTCATTTTATCATTATTTTGTATATCTTTCTCTGGCTTATCAAATTTACATGGATCTGCAGATCCTAGAGATGCTTTTGATAAAGTTTCTGGTTGGTGGGCCTCTCGCTTGGAAACAGGAAATCCTCTTGAACTTACGGGGGTGCCAAATGTGATATGAATTTCCTTTGATATTTTCCTTGGCAGTGAAACTAAACCCTGAGGATTCATATTACGGTTTAAGTTATCCATTATTTCAGTTTCTTTCTTCAGATTTTCAATTTTAGTTGGATCCATTGTGGGGTAGGAAAGAAATGTCGTAAATGTTTCTGTTTTGTAATTTTCTGGCTGAGCCTCTCGCCCTGTAAAAAAACATTCCAGCCTTTTTCCACTTCTCATGGTACCAAATCCTGTGAAATAAATATCCTCATGCTGTGAATTTAAAAGTAACTGACTCAAATCTCCTTCGGATTTGACTCGTGGAGGTTCCTTCCTTCGCTGTACACTGATCATGAAGTTTGAGGTCCACTGTTGCATTGCCTCTTCTAGTGGCACAGGGAGTTCTGCCTTTTCAGCAAGGATTTCACCATCACCAGCAACTGGCTCTCTACTTGCTGCTTTCCGGGTATGTGAGGATTCCTGCAGATTTTGCTGTGGATGGGATCCTGTAATTCCTGGTGCACCTTTGTCTACTTCACTACTTGAATCTAGAAAAAGGGGAGGTGCTGATGGGATGGAAAGAAAAGTCCTTGTCAGAACTGTACGCTTCTCATCTTTACCTTCGTGCACTCTTTCCTTTGGCTCTTGAATATTCACGACAAATTCCTTTGTATTAAGGATACGTGAAATTGGTGAAATCCTTGCCTCCTTGTGATGCATCCTGATCCTCATATCTACTGTTCTCACTTCATATTTTTTTTCTTTCTGTGACATAGATTGTTTTCTTCTTCCTACCTCACCACCAATTGCCTTTGTCTCTGCTATCTTGTCTGCATCCGATAATGCTGAAAGCATTAGTGGAAGTAGAGAGGGTCTTTTAATTCCAAGCATTTTTTCATCTACCTGTGTACCTTTGTCCAATGTAAGGTTAGTTAGGGGTTTGGAAACATAAATTTGTCTCAGCAGTGAACCAGCTGGTTTACCTTGACCTTCACATTTCTTTTGTTCTTGCCCTCCAATGTTCAGATGCAATTCTGTTCTATGGAGCATACGTGAAGGAGGAGATTGCTTTGACTTCAAAGTTATGTCTGTGGTATGCATTGCACCTCTCATATCTACCGTTTTTTCTCTGTCCTTCTTTTCTTTCTGAGGCTTATACTGTTTCTTATTTTGAACATCTTTCATGATATCATCTCTGATTGACTCTGTAGGTACTACTTCCCCTGCATTTGACATTCTCTGCAAAACAGAACTTTTAAGCATTTCATCATCTACTTGTATTTCTTTAGACAATTTGAAGTGAGGGAGAGATGGTAATGAAGTAGAAAATTTGGTCAGAACCACATCTGGTTCATCTTTACTTTCCTGCGTCTTCTTCTCTTGATGTTTGGGGAACGTGAGGTTTACTATTTCCACTCCATTGTCTTCCTTGCTCTGTGGCACATGTTGTTTACTTTCCTGTGGACTGATGAAAATAGCATGAGTAATTGGCTCTACACACACCACTTCTTCAGAATCTGACAATTCCTGTAAGTTTACTGGGGACAAAGAGGATCCTGTTAATATCGGCACGCTTCCTCCTTCGATTGTGGTATTCACATTCAGGTGAGGTGGGGAAGATTTAGATGCACAAGTCTCAGTCAGCGTGACATCATCTGGCTCATGTTTACCTTCCTGAACCTTCTCCATTTGCTCTTTAGTTTTCGACTGAAGGTCACTTAGATTGTATGTAAATAAAATAGGTGATTTCTTTCCTTTCAAATACATATCACTCAGATCCACTATACTATTCATATCCACGTTTTTCTCTCTCTCCTTCTCTTCTTTCTGTAGCACGTGCTCTTTGAATTCTTTTATATCTTTCGAAAGTTCTCCAACAGTTGTTTCTTCATGTGCTATTTTTGCTGCATCTGATGATTCCTTGGATTGTAGTTGTGAGAGAGGCAATTTTTTAATTCTTATCATGTACCCCTCTCCTTCTGTTATATCAAATTTAAGATATGGTAGAGTAAGTAAAGAAATACAAATGTCTTTCAGATTTGTAACTAGCTTATTTTCATCTTCCTGCGCTTCAATTTTCCACTTCAATTTTCTGGCATCAAGTATATATGAAAGTGGTAGTTTCTTTGCCTTCAGATCCATACATTTTGGGAACATTTTGTCTTCAACATTTGTTTTGAGTTTATCTTCCTTGATTAACATATGCCCATCAAATAACTTATTATATGCTTTTTTGCCTGAATTGGATGGATTCTGAATCTTTAGTGGTGGAAAATAGGATTTTGTTATTCCTACTGTGTCTTCCTTTTCATCCATTCTAATGTGCCATTTTCGGTCAGATGGAGGAGGTAAGGAAGCATAAGTTTCCCTCCTTTCTGGCTCACCTTTGCCTTCCTGCACTTCTTTCCCTTGCTCTTTAATATTCGAAGGTGGTCCCTTTCTGCTGAGTAGGTGTGTAAGTGGGGATGTCTCTGCTCTCAAAGTTATTGTTTTGGAGAATATTTTACCTTTCTCACCTTCTGTTTTTACTCTTTCCTTTGCCTCTTTATATGGCACATGTTGGTTAGCTTTTATTATTACATCACATAAGCCAATACCTCCACTGGAATCTGCATGTCTGATTTTACCTGTACCTGATGACTCGGGGAGCTGTAACTGTGAAGGAGAGAATCTTGTACTTGCAAGCAAGTCTTTGTCTGCTTTGGTTCTTGTATCCCATCTACTGTGAGAGGGAGAAGGCTTGGGAGGAGGAGTTTTTGTCAGAGCCACATCAGGGCCTCCTTTTCTTCCCTGCTCCAGTTCTACTCTCTCCTTAATGCTCCACTCAGGCTCCCTTCTCTTGCTCAGAGCATCGTGCTCAGCGACACCAAACACACAAAGAGGTGGTGATGTCTTTGCCTTGAAATCTGTGCCATTGGGGTGTGTGCAGCCATTCATGGCTACTGTTTGTCCTCTGTCGTTTTCTTTCTGTAGCAAGTGTCGTTTACCTTTCTTTACACGGCTATCAATTGATTCTGTAGATGCTATCTGCCCTAAAGGCAATGCATTTTGAGGCTCAAGATGTGGCATGTAATTGGTTACTCCTGATTCACCTTCCTCTTCTTTTATTGTGTCCAATTTAAGAGGAATTGAAGAAGTGGCGAGAGGACAGATTTTGCTCTGAAGCACAACTGTTTCCTTGGTAGCTTCCTGCCCCCCTTTTACTTGCTCTTTGATGTTTACTTCCAGTTTATTTGTGTTGAGTATATGGAAAAGGGGTGATTTCTTTGCCTTCAAAGCTACATACTTGGAATGCATTATGTCTTTCTCAAAAATATTTGCTATGTCCTCTCTCTGTGTCACATATTTTGTTCTTTTTGAATCACTTGACATATCGTTCAAAGGTGACCCTGCATATTCTAATTTCTCGGCATCTGATGATTCCCTTTGCCATGAGGGTGGAAGAAAGGGTCTTGTTACTCCTTGTTTCTCTTCCTTGTATTCTATACCTTTGTTTAATTTAAATTGAGGGACAGAAGGTCCTGTCAGAACCTCATCTACTTCACTTTTTCTTTCCTGTACGTGTCCCAACTCTTCTTCATTTGTCTGTACTTCTCTAATTTGGGGGCCACAATCCCCAGGGGTTCCAAGTACATGTGGACATGGTAATATATAATATTCCATGTTGACTATTTTTCTTCTATCCTCTCTTTTCTGTGGCTCGTACTCTTGTACTGCTTTTACATCATTTGAGATATCATCACCAATTGATGTGGTATATGCTATTTTCTCTGCATCAAATGATTTTTGTAGCTGCAGATGGCAAATAGCAGATTTTGTTATTCCTTGTATGTCTTCCTCTCCTTCTATTCTTGTATCCAATTCGTGATGAGTTAGAGAAGATTCAGAAGCCTGATTTGTGGGCAGAACTGCTTCCTGTTTACCTGTACCTTCTCTACCTGCTTTCTCCTGCTCTTTAAGATTCAGTGGTATGTCCTGTGAAAGTACTTTCTTTCCTTTCAAATCTTTATCTTTTGGATGCATTACTTCTTTCTCGTCTGACCTCTTGATCTCTTCTTTATGCGGCATATTTTCTTTGCCTTCTTGTACATCACTTGTGATATCACCCTCAGTGGACTCCTTACTTGCTTTTTGTACTGTATCTGATGATTTCTGGTGTGATAGTTCTGGAAGAGAGTCTCTTGGTACTTCAGTTACAGAGTCTGCTTTTTTAATTCTTGTATCCAATTTTAAATGAGAAGGAGCAGGTATGGAAGTGCTGGTATTGGTCAGAACCCCACTTGGTTCACCGTTAATTTTTTGTATCTTTTTCTCTTGCTCTTTGATGTCCAACTGGATTTCCTGTGAAATTGGTGATTTCTTTTTCTTCAAAGCTATGACTTTTGCCATTTTTACTCTCTCTTCTTCTTCCTGCATTATATGTTCTTCGTCTTTTTTTATACTGTTTGAGATATCACCATAAATAGACTTTTTATATGCTATTTTTCCTATATCTGATGACTCCTGGAGTTTTGATTGTAGCAAAGAGGATCTTGGTTTTATTAGCATGACTTGTTCTCTTCTTGTTCTTGTGTCCGCTTCAGAGTAAGGTAGAAAGGAGATGAAAGCACAAGATTTGCTCTGACTCTCAACTTGTTTATCTTTATCTTCCTGCATCTTTTTCTCTTTTTCTTTGATGTTCAACTGTAATTCCTGTGCAATTGGAGACTGCTTCACCTTCGAAGCTATTCTTTTGGGGTGTCTTATTTCTTCCAAAGCCATTTCCACTCTATTATCATCTTTCTGTGGCATATATTTTGCTTTTTTAATACTGTTTAAAATATCATCAGTTGGCTCCTCACATATTCCCATTGCATGTGATAATTCCTGGAGTGTTAATGATGGAAGACAGAATCCTGTTATTCCTCGCATGTACACCTCTTCTTTTATTCCAGGACCCCATTCCAGGGGAGGTAAAGAAGGAATAGAAGCATGGGGTTTATTCTGAACTATATCTAGATCACTTTTCTCTTCCTGCATCATTTTCTCTTCTTCTTTATTGTTCCACTGTGGTTCTTTTCCATTCAGTATGTGTTTAAATGGTGTTCTCTTTCCTTTAAGAGTGATACATTTGAGGCCCATTATATCTTTCACATAGACTATATTTTCTCTATCTTCCTCCTTTTTCTGTGGCAAATGTTGTTTTGATTCTATTACATTGCTTAGAGTAGCTCCATTAATGGACACTGCAAATGATGTTTTCCTGACATCTGATGATGCCTGGAGCTTCAATGATGAAAGGCAGCTCCTTGGTATCCCTGACTTATCTTTTCCTACTTTTATTCTTGAATTCAAATTAGGATGTGACAGAGAAGGTAAGGAAGTACACTTGTTTGTCAGTTTCATACCTGATTTACTGTTACCTATCTGCACCCTGCTCTCTTGTTTTATAATATTTGACAGCATAGGACATTTCTTTCTATCGAGTATATATGATGGTGATGATTTCTCTGCCTTTAGAACAACATTGAGATTCATTATTTCTTTCAAATTGACTCCTTTTATTCTATCCTTTTCATTCATCTGTGATACATGTTGTTTTGTTCTTTTTAAATTATTTGAGATAATCCCATCAATTGTCTCTTTATTCAATTTGAGGTGAGGTGAAGAAGGGATAAACTCATATATATTTGCAACAACTGAATCAGATTTACCCTTTCTATATTTCACATTTGCTGTTTTCTGTTTTATGTTCTGCTGCCATTCCCCTCTGTTGCTTGGGGTACCATAGTCAGTGGTATTGAATACTTTTGAACATACTGATTTCTTCAACTCCAAAGTTCTTCTTTGGGGGCATATTATGCCTTCCTTAACTCCTTGTTTTACGCTATCCTTTTGTGTTTTACTTTCAGGCAACATAGGCTTACAGATAGAAAGAGAATGTAAAAACATTCTAGGTAGACATACTTCTTTTTGTACCTTTTGATATGTCTTACATGTTACATGCACCTTCTTTCTGCCTCTTAGCCTAGGGGAGCTGCTATTTGATAGTGAATCAGTTACCTGTGCCCCATCCAATGATTCCTTTCCTTGTGGAAATGAAACATTCAGATATTTTACAGTGTTACTGCATGATTCTAAAGGTAGCATTGTGTTTTGTTGTTTCATTTGATCTGCTCCAGACTCAAATGGCTGGGTGTACCATGGAGCTGTTCTAAACAAAACCTGTGGTCCACACTCTTCTTTCTCCCTAAATTTTGCCTTGTTTAGGGCATTTCTCTCTTCAGAATATTCTTCATAGATGTCCCAGGTACTAGGTGATTGCTCCATTTTTATGTGCAGTGGAATAGGTGTGGAAGCATGTTTAGGTTTTAGGTCTGCATTTAATCCAGTTTTATCTCTCTCTACATCTGTCTTCTCTTCCTGTTCTTTACCAATGCTTAAAGCAGCATGTCCTACAGTATTAAGTGATTCTGAAATCATTAACTCTTCAACTGGCAACTCCATTTGTGTTGGTTGTACAAGACTAAGCCTTGATACTCTGTCTATCTCTGTTTTGAATCTGCTCTGCCTTTTAATGTCAGAAGTATCTGATGTGAAGTAAATGGTATTTGGAAATGTATCAACCACATTTTTACCTTGCCGCATCTCTTTCATTTTGTTTTCTAAATTGGATCCAAGGTTTTTCCTGTGTTCTGCGGTAAACTGCCTATTGGTTTTAAGGATCTGTGAAATTGGTGGCTTTTTTTCCATAGTTAAACATTTGGGATTCAATATGATTTTCTTTTCTGATAACTGCACTGTGTTTATCTGGCTTTCTGAGTCAGATAAAACAGCTGTGAAGAAATCTAAAGGTCCCAAGAAAGTTGTGGCTAAGTTTTCCCCTGACTTTGCCTTTTCCTCTGTAATATGACCATCCAGATTTTTGTGAAGTGTTCTGTTATATAGAGTCCCCCTTGCTGCTGCAAAAAATGAGTGTTCATCAATCCCTGATTTGGGTGGTGGAATCTTAGCTCCCTCAGTGGCACAGAGTAACGCCTCTCCCGTACTTTCATTCCATGGCCTCTCTTTCATCTTGTACTTGTATTTTTGCTGCTTTTTCTTTCTTTGGCTTTCTTTAAGACATCTTGTGCTATTAAGCAACTGTGAAATTGGTAGTTTCTTTGCCTTCAAAGTTACATGCTTGGTACTCATTATACTTTTCTTGCCTACAAATTCTAATGTGTAGTTCTGGCTTTGGGGTTCAGATGAAACACGGCTAAAAAAATCTAAAGGTTTTAAGACTGTTCTTACTAAGTTGTTTTGATTCCACGCCTTTTTCTCAGAAATAAGACTTCCATATTTGCTCTTAGGATTTCCATCCCAGAGACTATCACATTGTACTGAACCAGTCTCTGATGTCCCTGCTTTTGGAAATGGAGTCAGTAGATCTACCATACATTTTGTTCCTTCTTGGGTATGAGGACTTATTTTCACCGTGTCAACTTGAAGAACATTCATCATGTGTCTAGAAAGAGGATCCAAATCAGTTTCTCTAGAGTGTTTTTCTTGCCTCATCTTTTGTGCTGTACAAGATAAATTCCAAGTCCTTCTGCCTTCTGAACTATTCAGTTCAGATTTTGATTTGCAAGGGACAGAATTTTTCATAAAATGGTCATTGAAACTGAAGTGTGGAACTGATCCTGATAACAATTTCTGGATAGTTTTCCCTTCCTTTTCATGTTGCACATTCATTTTCCTTGTGCTGCTTGATCTGTTTTGTCTATAAGTCATATTGGCCTTCCATGCTTTCCCATCACATGGTGATTTCTCTAGCTCTAAATAGGTATGTTTGTGCATTTTTACTCTTGGTTGATCCATCTCTGTTTTTGGTGTGCTATGCATTTCAATATTCATTTTGTTATCAGTTGAAATAGGTATGGGAGACGAAAATATGTTAGTTACACTTTCATTTGGTTGCACATCTTTTATTGTAGATTTCAAACTGCATTCCTGCTCCTTTCTACAGTATAGATTACCATGCTCAGTAATGTTAAGCATCTGTGAACAAAGAGCCTTCTTTGCCTTCATGGTTACATGTTTGGGACTCTTAAGAGCTTTTCCTTCTGGAAATTTAAATAACTTTTCCTGCCTTTTAGACTCACATAAAACAGATGTCATGGACATTGTTAGTAAATCTCTTTGCAACTCTTTATGTTTCTTGGCAATATGACCACCCACTTTCCTTCTAGAGTTTTCATCACACGGACCTCCAAGCACTGAGTTCTCTGACTTGGTAGGTGGGATACTTTGATCAACTATGTATTTTATTCCTTTTTGAGTTTTTATGTTTTCCTCTTCTTCTTCAAGTTGTAGGGAAACTGCGCTGTGAACATCCAGCTTCTCTGTAGAGTTCCCGTCAGATATAGTACTACACTTTGTTTCATCAGTTAAAAGATCGTCAAATGTTGCTTTCCCTGATTTTGGACACAGAATCTTTCCTCCTATTCTATATAGTATGTCTTTTTGTGGTGAGATATTCTTCTTCAGCTCTTGGGTTTGAAATGGAATCATCAGAGGAGAACAAATAGACTCCAATGGGTTTTCTGAAACTAGCATTTCTTGCTGCACTTCCTGCTCTGTAATAAGCATATTTCGATCTTTTCTACTTCCTGTACTATTCAGGAATTGTAGACCTGCTTCAAATAAAACTTCATTGCCTTCTTTCTCTTTTTCATTTTGCCATCTTGATTCTGACATGTTGCTTGAGATACTCCATTTATTAACAGAAGATGTATACAGTCTTTTCCTGTCATCTGGTTTTAGCTGTATAATGTTGCTTTTTTTTCTAAATGAGCCTTCCTCTGCTTTTACTTTTTTATGTGTGTTGATGGCAGGGGAAGCAGGTGTAGGTGAAAGAAAGGTATGCATAAGTATATTTGACATACCTTGAGATATTTCTTTGGCCATGTTTTCCAAGATGTGGTCTTGTTCCTTTCCATGGCGAAGGGCACCAGATCTAGTGATACTGATTGCCTTTAAAACTGATGCCATCTGTGCTTTCCCAGTTCTAGACTTAGGGATTTGTGCTGCATTTCTCTGCCCTTTAAGTTCAGATGAAGCTGGCATGGAGAAATCAAAAGACTCTAGGCTTCTTGCTTGTAAAGCCTTTTGTAACTTCATCTTTCCCTTTAGAATAGAACCAGCAAGTTCTTTTCTAGAGCCTTTTTCAGATGGGATGTCACTCCGTGCTGTAACAATTAAAGATTCACTAACTGATTTCCCTGGGAGTGGAGATAAAATCACTGAACGCCTTGTGTGTTTTAAGCCTTTTTGTGTTTTTGTTCTTTTTGGTAACTTCTCAAATGGAAATGAATTCAAAAGACAGCAAGAAACAGAATGTAATACACTCTGTATAAAAAGGATTTGTTGCTGCAGCTCCTGAGTTATGGTAAGTGATTCTGGGATGTTTTTCCTGACTGAATTCTTCAGTTCTAGATCTGATTTCACAAAGCGAGACATCTTCCTTTTATGAGCATTGAGACTGAAGTGTCGAGAATTCTGTAGGGCTGCTTCTCTACCTGGGGCTTTGACTTTCTTTATGCCATTTGAAGCACTGCCCCTCTTATCCCTGGAACAGGCACACCAGGCTCTCTCTCCACCTGATGATTGCTCTTGCTGTTGCTGTTCATGACTCAGTCTTGTTTTCCACAGCATGTTTGTCTCTGCTTGTGTTCTATTATGTATTTCCATGTCAAGTGAAACAGGCATGGGAGAGGAAATGGCCTTTAGGATTATATCGGACACAGGTTTACCTTGTTTCATCACAGTTTTGCAGTTGCATTCAGATTGCCTTCTATGGCTTGAGGTACCACATTTCATGATATTAAATGTCTGAGAAATCGGTGCCTTCTTTGCTTTCAAAGCTACACATTTGAGATTCATTTTATTTCTCTTGCCCATAAGTTTCAAATTGTCTCTCCTTCTTTTTGACACAGGTAAAGCAAGTGTGGATAAATCCAAAGACTCCAGAATCATTGCTGGTAATTTTTGTGCTAATCCTTCCTTTCTTTCTACAGTAAGATCGTCCAGTACCCCAGAGAATTTTATGTAAATTAAAAAGTCAATAATCTGTGATTTCAGGGTCTTTGGAGGTAGGTTTTTTAGACAGCCATTCCCTGAGATATTAAATATCTGTGAAATTGGTGCCTTCTGTGCCTTCATAATTACACATTTGGGACTCATTTTACTTTTTATGGTTCTACATGTAAATGTCTTTCTCTGCCTTTTAGATTCAGGTAGATCAGGTGTGGAGACATGCAAAGACTCCAGTGCATTTGCTTGTGGATCATTTTTACACTCTGCCTTTTCCTCTTTACTGCAACTGTACCATTCCCCTGTGTGGCTCCCATTGCTTGGGACGCCATGTCTCATTGTATCAATTAAGGCTTGACCAATCAGTGATGTCTTTGACTCTAGAAGAGGAAGTTGTGAATTCACTGAACACGTTGTGCCATTTTGTGTTTGGAGGCTTTTCTTTGCCGTTTTAACCTGCATTGGATCTGTAGGCTGCATTTGTTGTGGGACGTCTTGTTCAATAACAAACAGAATTTTCCTGCTTCCTTGGTTTTCTGACTTCTGGAGGTCAAGCTTCTCCCTCTGGCCTGAAAAGAATACAAAATGTTGACTGTGCTGCAGAATTACTTTTAATAACATCTCTTGTTCACTTTCTTCTTCCTCTTTATCTTGATTGTTGGTTTCTTTGGTGTCATCTAAAGTAATATTCCCTCCTTGTGGTGATACTGCTTGCTTTACTTGCTTGGAACTAAGTCTTTTTTCTTCCAAGATGTCTTTTTCTCTTTCTGCCTTGCTATACATATTAATGTCAGGTGTAAAAGTCATGAAGGAGTACATGCTATCTGCCATTTTTTTACCTTGATCCACCTTGTTCATTTTGGTTGTCAAGTTACATCCCAATTCTTTCCTATGGTTTGGGTTAGCACCACCTTTGATATTGAGTATGCATGAGATCGATGGTTTCTTTGCTTTTGAAATTCCACATTTGAGATTCACTAAAGTTTTCATGTCTGAATATTGTTTGAAGTTTCTCTTGCTTTTAGATGTAGATAAAGTAGGCAAGCAGAAATCAGAAGTCACAGTCTCTTTCTTTTCAATACCACCAGCTTGTTCTTTTTGATGGTTTGCACCAGACGGGACACCACATTCTCTTGCAGAAAATATGATTTTATCAGTCTTGCCTTCCTTTGACTTTGGACGTGAATACCTAGCATAGCTCTCTAGCTTTCCAAATTGAAACTGATCCAATATAGGGCATGAGGCAGAACCCAAAATAGTTTGTGTAAAATGTATTTGTGGTTGTACCTGAATATTTTTACTTCCTGGTTGTTTCAGTTCCTCATCTGATTTGACAAGTTCATAATTCTTCTTCTGATATGCATTGAATACGAAGCCTTGGCTATTCTCTGGAACTGGTAAAGCTTCATGTTCCCCTTCTACCGCCTTCCCATCTTTCACACCATTAGATAAACCACTCATATCAATAGAACCTGGGCTACACAATTTCCTTCCATTTGGTGATTTCTCTTGCATTAATTGCATTTGACCAAGACTTATTATCTTTTGCCTATCTGTCTCCACATTTAATCTGCTATTCATTTTGATGGGCAAAATAAGCATGTTGAAGTGAATAATATCCAAGAGTGCATCTGTTACATTTTTATTTTGCTGTGGATTTTTCATCTTCGCTTTAAAGTTGCATTGCAGTTCCTTGCTCTGTCTGCCATTAAGCATATGTGAAATTGATGGCTTTTCTTCCCTCATAGTTCTGTGTCTGCGACTCACTGTTATTCGTTTCCTTGCTAATTTCAATGATTTTTTCTTTCTTTTAGATTTAGAAACAAAGAGCTCAACAGAATCAGAAGACTGCAGGAATGTCACTTGCAAATCTTTTGGTAACTCTGAATTTTCTTCCACAAAAGAATTTCGTTCCCTTTCATGGTTTCTACCAGATGGTAAGCCACGCTCTGTAGTGTTCAAAAGTTTATCAACTGATGAGTTCCCTGCTTTGGGAAGTAGAATCTTTGGACCCATAGGGGCTGTTATGTCATTTTCTGTTCTGTTGGTTTTCTGGAGCTGCTCAGCTTCTCTAGGAAGCATCTGGAGGCCAGTCTGCAAAGCAGTTTGTGTAAAGTATGTTTGGTGCTGCACATCTTGCTCATTAACAGGCAGTTCCTGTGTTAAACAGTCCAGTGCCAGGTCTGGTTCATCAAGGTAGGTCTCCTTCCCTTGACATACATCAGGCCAGAGATATTGGGTATGGTGTGAAGCTGCTTCTAGCAAAGTTTTTTGCTCCATTTCCTCTTCATCTTGCACTTTTTCTTCTCTGTCATGGAATGCACCATTCTTACCAAAGAAATCAACATACTGTGGTCTCCCTTCATCTGCTAGTTCCCCTTGCTTTAACATAGTATGACAGAAGCTGTCTGTCTCTCCTTGTAATCTGTTATGCATGGGAGAGTAAAGGGTATTTAGGAATTCAAACAGCAATCCATTAGCTTGGTTGATCTTTTCAAACTTGGCCTTAAAGTTGGATTCCAACTTCTTTCTATGACCTGTGATATTAAATGTTTGTGAAATTGATGGCTTCACTGCCTTCATATGTACAGACTTGGGCCTCACTGTACATTCTGTGTGTGAGAATCTTACTCCATTTTTCTTCACTTTAGAATGAGTTAAAACAGGCATATGGCAATTAAAAGTCTCTGGGAAAGTTGATGGTAAATCTTCTGGTAATTCTACCTTTGCTTCTGCAAAACAGTAACCCATTTCCCTTGTATTACTTCTATAATCTGGAACATCACTTTCTCTTGTTTGGTTTAAAGGATCTCCAATCAGTGATTTTTCTGATGTTGGAAGAGGCATCTCAGAATCTGCAGTGCATTTTAACTCTGGTTGTGTTGTTAGGCTTTTCATGTTCTCAATATGAGGTGGATCAATTATGGGGGAGTACATAGACTCCAAAGTGGTTTCCGCAGATGTGGGTGGTTGATGCATTTCTTTCTCTGTTTTAAGCTTCTTCTCTGGATATGCATCCAACCTGAGGTTCCAGCTATCAGGAAGGACTGCTTCCTGTGGAGCTTCTTTGTCTCCTCTCACTTCATCTTGCAATTTAGCTCCTTCTAGTGTGTTTCCAGAGTCACTTCCTTTATTTATGGAATCTGAACACTTTTCTTCCCTTTCAACTTGTGATTTCTCTTGTTTTAGCTTGGTATAACTGTGATTTTCTGCATTTAATCTGCTGTGAGTTCTAATATGAGGCAAAATATACACATGAGGGTAAATAACATTCAGAAGCACATCTTCCTCAATGTTATCTCGAAGCATCTTTTTACTTATGATTTTAAAATTGCCTCTCAATCTTTGTCTATGATTTAGACTACCATGTCTACTGATATCAGGCATCAGTAAAATTGCTGGCTTCTTTGCTTTCATAATTACACATTTGGGACTGAGTATACTTTTTGTTCCTGATAATTTTTTTCTGATTTTCTGCCTTTTAAAATATGATAAAGGAAGCATGTGGATAATGAAAGAGCCCAGGGAAACTGCAGGTAAAACTTTTTTTAAGTCTTCCTTTTCTTCTGCAATACGATCATCCAGCGTCTTCCTGGAGCTTCTACCAAATGGGACACCACATTCTGTTGTTTCAATTAAAACTTCACCAACTGGTAAGTTCTCTGGCACTGTAGCAAGATTCTTTGGTTCTGCAGTTTCTCTGTCTGTAGGTCTATTAGTGCTTTGCTTCACATTCTCAACTTCAAATGGATCCATTGTGGGGCATGGATTAGTACCCAAAATCGTTTCTGTAGAAAGAGTTTGTGGTTTTACCTCTTCTTGCTTTCTATTTTGAGTTTTTCTACTTCCTGAACTGCTCTGTTCTATTTCAAATTTGACATGTTTGGACTTCTGCTTTAGTTGTAGGCTGAATCTGAAATCTTGTGGCAGCTGTGGAACTTCTTCTT
The DNA here is from genome assembly GCF_041296235.1 of Equus asinus. Taxonomy (NCBI): domain Eukaryota; kingdom Metazoa; phylum Chordata; class Mammalia; order Perissodactyla; family Equidae; genus Equus; species Equus asinus. Next base: position 75,288,318 of record NC_091800.1, read on the forward strand.
GTAAAGCTTGTTCCTCTTCCTCTCTGTCATGTTCTTGTGGTTTTTTAAATACACATTTCTTCTCAATATATTTTACATTCCATATTTTCTTTTCTTCTGGTAATTTCTCTTGCTTTACCACTGAATGACTAAGCTCTATTCTTGATGTATCTGTCTTGGCTTTTAATCTGCTAAGCATTTCCATATCAGGTGGTTGAGAAATGGTAGTGTTGGTGGCATTGTGAAATGCATCAGCTATTCTTTTATCTTGCATATTTTTTATGTTGCTTCTAGAGTTGCATTCCAGTTCCTCACTTTCACTTAGATTATCATATTCTGTAACATCAAGGATTGATGGTTTCTTTGCCTTCAGAATTACATCTTCTGTACTCTCTTGAGTTTTTACACTTGCTAATTGTTCACTGCTTTTACGCTTTTTGGTTCCTAGTGAAATGAGCAAATTGACATCTGAAGACTCCAGAACGATTTCCAGAAAATCTTCTTGTTCTTGTGTATTTCCCTGTGGAAGGCACCTCTGCATCTCTGGTGAACTAGTTGGTAACTTCTCTCCATTTGAAAGTGGAAGATGAGAATTCTCTGTACTTTTCAGGTCCTCCTGTGTTTTCATTCTTCTGTTTGATTCCAGTTTGGGAGAGAAAATAAATTTCTGCAAAGGTTGTGATATATCTTCTTCTAAAGGCATCTCATACTTTGGAAAAGGCAGGTCAGAAGTTTTTTTCCTATTTGGGGCATGAAACTCTGCAATACCAACTTCATTTGCTTGTGTAATTGGGTCTTTAAAAGACTTTTTATTCTTCCAGTTTGCTTCTATTAAAAGAAAAGGTGCTTTTAGTTGACAATTATTGACCATGAAAGGCTGTTTCAGCTGAGGTGGAATTTTCAGTGACATGTTTTTTAGTCCTTTATTGTCCCCACCATGCTGCTTTACATTTTTAGTCTTGCCTGAGGTTCCGCTTTTCCCAACGGACTCTGCACAACTGCCTTTCTCTGCATCTACTGAGATGTTTTGCTTCAGCAGAAAATATCTACATCCTGTTAAACCTGGCATGACTTTCATTAGTTTTTTCCTGCAATACTTCTTCATATAAGGAGGAACAAGCTTGGAAACATAAATAAGATGCAATGCTCTATCTGATACACCTTTCCTTTGATCTAGTTCTTTCTTCTTAGTGTTATACTTGCCTCCTAGCTTGCTTTCTTTTGAAGTGTGGCATACTGTGATTTGAAATACCTGTGAAGTTGGTGTTTTCTTTGACTTTTGAGATGAAACTTTGAGACTAAATTTACTTTTACCGTGTAATGTTTTTCTTCTGTTTTTCTGCCTTTTGGTGGTAGGTGAAAGAGGCACTGAGCCATATACAGAATACTGGTTTAATTTTGATGAAGGAATTTGTTTCTGGCCCTTTAGCTTTACACTTTTTAGCTGTGGCATCTCTTCTGCAACTGATTTTGGACTTACAGTTAAAACTAGAGATCTGGCATTCTTAAAAATAGTTCTTTGTCCCAGGATTGAATATTTAATCTTGTTTGAATCTTCAAACCAAACAGAATATTGGGCCTCATCTAACTGTTTTTTATCAGACTCTAGGCCCCTGCTTGAATCTTGACTCTGAACAGAATGTGGGACTTTGACTAAATGTTGACTCCCATCCATGTCTTGGGTCTGGAAGGAACATTGTGTGTTGCTGGAAAATGGTTTCTTTGTCAAATCTTGAGGCATAGAAAAGTACCTGGCCTTGATATCAGACTGGCAGTTGACTGATTCTTGGTTGTTAACAAATCGTTGGGCTTGGCTAGTAAATTGAGCTTCATAAAAACCTTGATTCTGAATAGCATTTTGTCCTGGAAAAGAAACTTGTGTTTGGGCAGAAATGTCCATTCTAAAAGAACGTTGATTCCGGATCAAGGACTCTTGAGATCTTGAGTACAGATAAGTAGTTTCACTCTCTAAGACAGCTTTGGATTTTAAAGGAATTTGATTTCTCACATTTTCTTCCAGAAGTCTGACTTGGTCTCTAGAAAGAAATAAATGGGCAGACGGGCATGATGCCACATCTAGATCTTCACTTTCCATAGTGATTCTAGAAGTTCTTGAAAAGTTAAAGTCAGAAGAAAACATTAAATTTTTAGTTTTGTTGGTTTTCATCATTGAAAATAATTTCTTTGATGAAGATTGTATTGCTTCACGTTCATTTTCTGGATACCCTCTATGGCTTAGAGAAATTTCCTTTGCTTCTGAATGAAGCAGTGACAAAGATGGGTTAGTCTCATTTGAAGACAGCATATGACTTTCACTAAAGTGACTTACTTGATATTTACCTTCACTGCTACCTGCCCATGTTATTTCATCTGCTGATAAAACTCTGTCTTTGAAGTAACCTTCATTTTCTTCAGATGTAAGTAATGAAGTGCTTGTTCCTTCTGAAAAGTCATCAATTCTGAAATATAAGAAAAGAGTGTGCAAATGAATTGTCACTTAGGATATATTTCTACAAGAACTCTCTTCTAGATTTAAAAAAACCCAATTTAGTCTATGACAACATAGCTCACTATAGAGATAAATTGGAAATTCATTATCCACATTACAAATAATTCATTAACTAGTTCCATTCATTTAATAAAAAAATCTTCTGAAAAAATGAAGGAAATTATTTTCATATCTCAGAGAATGAGGGATTTTTACCTCTAAAACCTGTCCAAAAGTCTATCTTTGAGAGCAATGAGTCAAAGTTGCAGGTTAGGATTGTAACCTTTTATAAGAAATATCAGTTTTTTTCTGTTCTCTGTAAAGTTTTGACAAGAATAAAAACATTCTTATGGAAATTTAGCAGGTACAACAGAAGAATGTCCAATACCATAAACTATGGCTTTCTATAAATAAGTCTAGATTATTTTAACAGTTGTTTGTTTTTGAGTAAAAGGAAACCCTATGCTTTAGGGCAGTGCTCCTCAGCACAATTTTGGATTGGTGTAATGATCAAGTTAGTAGACCGTCTAACATCCTTTCTACATCAAATGATTAGGTTCAGTCTAACAATGCTTGGACCAGCAGCATCACCATCCTGTGGAAACTTATTAGAAATGTAAAATCTCAGGCCCCACCCTAGACCGAATGAATCAGAAACCCTGGGTGTGGGGCCCAGAAATCTGAGTTTTAATGAGCCCTCCACATGATTCTGATGCACCCTAAGTTTTGTTTTATAGAAAGGCAAGCCTAAACTCCTAAACTTAAACTCATATAAATGAGGTCAGATAACTCTAGGAGCTATTTGTTCAGGCAACACAGATTATCTTGTACTTTACTACTGAAGGAATGACCCTACTTTTAAATAACTCTCCATCATAAACAAAGTCATGAAGATAGTATATAAAATCATTACAATCTACCCAACCATAAAAATTATTTTTTCTAAATGTTTACTTATATAGCAAGATCTCATTAATTTGATTCTGCTAATTAGAATTTGGAGTATTTTAGGCTAAATTATTGATTACTTTCTTTCATAGATAACACAAAAATATTGGATGAATATTTAAAAAATGTAAGTAGTTTTCAAGTTTCCTCAACTGTTAGAGTATTTATTAACAGCTAATATATAGGCTGTATACACATCTTTGTCACCTATTATGATGGTTAGGCTGAAGGATGCTCAGAAAGCTGCTAAAACATTATTTCAGGGTTTGTTTGTGAGGAAGTTTCAGGAAGAGATTAGCATTTGAATCAGTAGACTGAGTAAAGAAGATATGCTCTCACCAATGTGGGTAGGGAGTACATTGAGGGCCCGAATAGAACAAAAAGGCAGAAGAAAGTGAATTCTCCTCTCTTCTTGAGCTGGAACATCCATCTTCTGCTCTTGGACATCACAGCTCCTGGTTCTCGGGCCTTTGGACTCTGGGACCTACACCAGTGCCACGTGCTCCTGCCCCAGGTCTTTCTTGGTTCTTCAGCTTGCAGAGGGAGATCACCAGACATCTCAGCCTCCATAACCATGTGAGCCAATTCCTCTGACAAATCTTCTCTTACATCTGTCTATCTATTAATCTATAACATCTATCTATCTATCTTCAATTGGTTCTGTTTCTCTGGAGAACTCTGGCAATTACACCTACCCATTACCTTTAATATCATGTTATTATGGTAACAAGGTCTGTCCTTATTACCAAAGCAAAATTTTGGAAAGGCAAAGGGAGAGATACAGGACCTTAATGAAGTTGTTGAGCCACTGCATCAACCAATTATGCAGCCAGTTCTACCTCAGGATTTCCTATTATATGATATCATAAATTCTTTTCTTAGTATGCCTGTTTGAATCATGGTTTTCTGTTACTTGAGAATTAAAATATCCTAACTGATACAGGTAGGATGTATAAGCATTCTGGGGAATCAAGTGACCTCAACAAATTATAGCACTGTCCAGACATAATTAGGATAACATTTCATCAGGACTAGAGTATGAGTATTCACTTAGGAAAGTTGAACAAATAGTGAAAATATAAGATATAAAAACAATTAATTTTTACACATTTCAGGAAAAAAGAGGAAGCTGAAATCCAAGACAGATAGTTCAACAATGTAATATTGTGATTTTAAACATAACAAAACAATACTAGATAATTTTCATATGTTGAACCAACCTTGAATTCCTGGGAAAAATCCCACTTGGTCATGGTATATGATCCTTTTAATATGCTGCTGGGTTTAGTTTATTTTGTTGAGTGTTTTGCATCCAAATTGATAAGGGATATTGGTACCTAGCTTGTATACCTATCTGTCTTTCCCACTCTACATATTCTTTTGGTGAACCTCGAGGTCTGGTTTTCCTCCTAACTCACTGGTAGCTCCTTTTCAGTCACCTTTGCTGGTTCCTCCTCTTCTTCCTGACCTCTTTGAAGTGTCCAGGGCTCAATCCTTGCTCTTCTTCCCTTCCCACAATCCCTTTGTAATCTCATCCTCTGTTGTGGCTTTTAATACTGTCTATATGCCAACAACCCTCAAACTTATTATGTCTACCAGACATCTCTCCCAAACCACTTACTATCTCTATTGGATGTCTAATCAACATCTCAAATTTAACAAATGCAAAACAAAATTCCTGATCTCCCCCTCAAAATCTGCTCCACTCACAGCTTTCATCTCAGTTGATGAAAACTGTATCTTTCTACTTGCTCAGGCCAAAATCTTGGAGTCATCTTTGCCTCCTCTCTCTTACATCCACACTCTGTTGGCTCTACTTTTCTAAGTACATCCTGAAACCAACCACTTCTCACCACCTCCACTGCTACCACCCTGGATTAGCTCACCTTTATCTCTCACTTGGATGACTTGCAGTAGCCTGCCATTTGCTTAGACCCTTGACCAAAAATAGTCTATTCTCAATACACCAGGCAGAATGATCCTTTAAAAATATAAAACAGAACAGATAGTTCTCCTACGCAAAACTCTACAACAATTCCCCATTATTACTCAGAGTAAAAGCACTGTCCTTAGCATAGCCTACAAGGCCCAACGGTGATCTGGTCACCTATTACTTTTCTGACCTCATCCCTGTATGTCACCCCGCCTCCCTGCATTGGCCATCCTGGCCTTCTTAGTGTTCCTCAAACGTTAGGCACACCCTGCCTTAGGCCTTCTGCCCTAGTTGCTCCCCCGGTCTGGAATACTCTTCTACCATATCTGTTTGGTTAACTCCATAATCTCTTCAAAGCTTTACTCAAATCCTACTATATATATTGCAACCTACCTCTTCTCCCCTACTACTGGCACCCTGATTCTTCTTACCCTATTCTATCTTTTGTTTTACCATAAAACTTAGCACCTTCTGACATATTATGTAATTTATTTATCTACTGTGTGTTAGTTTATCATCAGACTCCCCTCTGGCTAATATGTAAGGTAGGAATTGTTGTCTGTTTTGTTCACCAATGTATCTCAAGGGCCTAGAACAATGCCTGGAACATAGGCCCTCAGTAAATATTTGCTGAATGGCCATCTTTGCCTCTAGGTTTCTGATTGCTAACCCTCATCCACAACAAGCTGACCCAGACATACAACCCATCCCTTTCCTCAAGTTCAATGAGGGGGAAATAAAATCCACATACACAAACCACCCATACACATAAACTTTAATGAAAAGTTGGAGGCAGAAATAGAAGGGAGTTGATTACAGCAATACAAACAACTCCCACTTAAACATTAGGCATGTCTTTCCACTTCTGAAATGTCCTTTGGCTTTTCCCCACCCGAGAATCTCAACTGACCTTTGAAAACTTGAAAAGAATTCCCCACACTCCTAGGAAAAGACTGATAGTTCTATAGCCATGGTAACACGTAAGTACCAGAAGTGGTTGTAAATCAAATCAATCAATGTCATATAGTCATGGTATAGTCCTATAGTCATAATGACAAATAAACACCAAATTTGCTTTTAAACAATTTTAATGATAAGTCGCTTCAGGAAATATGTTTCTGAAACCAACCAGTCAGCGGCAGCTTCAAGCTTTGAAAGTCAGGTAATTGGTGGCAGACTCTCCCAGGAACACACTTCTAAAGCTGAGGTCAACCCTGAAACAATTCATTCCCCAAAACTTGACTGATGTAAGATCAGCAGTTTGCTTTGCTCTCTGAGACTATGCCTGGCCAGCACAGCTCTCCCTGATTCCAGATACTGAGTGGTGGTCTCATCCTTTGACGTCCCTTTATGCCATTGAGTCCTGAGCCTCACACCATTTCACCTGCTCCTTCCTCCTCTCTGCCCACCACTCCCACCTTTCTCTTCTCTCCCATCTCATAAGCAAGATAAAATCCACTCAGTCTCTGATGTGATATACTTTAATCATTTTGATGCTTGAGCTTCCACCAATATTCAACCCATTTTATTTCAAAATAATTTAAGATGTTCTCTGAAATACAGTTCTGTCCCAGAAAGGAATTCTAGAGCCAGGGTAAAATATTTTTGCTTTGTACACACAGTTTTAACTAATCTTCATGATATTCCTAAGAGGTAATTCTTCTAGATGCTATTTTGAAAGTAAGGAAATGAAGGTATAATGAGTTTAAGTAATTTGCCCAACATCATGCCATCATTAAGAGGTAGAACTATGATATAAACCTAGACCTCTTTAAATTCAAAACGTGTATTTCTTCACTACAGTATGCTGCCACCAAAGGAGCCATATCTCTTCTCTAATCCTTTTCCCTCAACATCACCCTCCTAATCTCTTCTCAATTACTTTCCCCTAATACCTCCTGGAAAGGTGCCACCTAAGGATTAAATCCCACCTAGGCAGGAGTGGAATAATGGCACATAGGATAGGGAAACTCTTGAGGTCACCTTGATTCTGAAGCTAAAAATCCTTTTCTCCTCATTTCTTCCTGTGGTTTCCTTTCTTGCCTATCAATCCTCTAGTTTTTAATTACATGTGAACTTCAATCACAGTGTACACCTAATCCCTGTATATCTCAAACACTGATTCTTGGTCTGTCTCGTTGACTTTTGGATAGTCACTTATTCTGATTCAAATACTTAGGTGCTCCAGTTTGTGCTGGCATTCCTGTTCCCAACCAGCCCTGGCCAGGCTTCTACCTACTAGTACCTCCAGATACTGTTACTGCTTCCCAGGATACCCACCTTACGACTTGAGGTGCTATGAAAATAGAGCAATCAGATTAAATGAATAAAGCCCCTTTACACATGACAAATGAAAGAAATTAGACTAAAGTCAAGTAATTGTCAGATTCATTCTCCACACAGCTACTGGTGAACTAGCTGAAATACAAAACTGTGTCACTCCTATGCTTAACCACCACCAGTGGTTACTAACTATCCTCAGAATAAAATCCAAGCTTCTTAACAGGGTATAGAAAGCCCCCCATGATCTGACGTCTGCCTGCCTCTTCACATTCATCTCCCACTACTCCCTGACTCAACCTCAGCATTCCAGCAACTCTGAAATAATCATAATTTATTGCACATACCCTGATGTTTCTTATTTGCTTGCCTCTGCTCACATCTGGAATGCCTTTCTTATCCTCCTAACCTGCTGTCTTTTTCTGGCTAATTTTCACCCATCCTTTAAAATTCAGCTCCAGTACAACCTTCTTCATGAAGCCATCTCCAACACCCCTTGCTGGCTTAGGTATCTCCTAAAAGCTCCCACAGTATTCCTATCAGTGCGTTACCATACTACAAGGCAATCATCCTTAATGTACATATCTCCTACACAAGAATATAAACTTATAAACTTGTTGAGAACAGAGACTATCTTATTGTTTGTATTCCAGTATCAAACACAGTGTCCATTGCATAGTGGATATCTAATGATTGTTGAATGGATTTTGATGAAAACAATTAAAACACTGAGGGCAACAAGAGTAGTGCTGCCAGTATTTAATCCCAAACTCTGATCTATCTTTAGTATGCTGACGAATTCAGATTGCATAAAGTCCTTTCATGTCACTCTTGCAGCACCTAGCTCAGGGTTTGCTGGGATCACAGTAGCTGCTAAATAAATATTTTTTCAACTGAATTATCAGAACTAGTGTTTCCTATTTCTTTGTGTGTACTGGAGAGAGAGGTCGGAGTAGGGGAGCAAATCACTTAACCTCTTTAAGCTTTATTTTCTGCATCTATAAAAACAGTAGTAATACTACCTACTTGGAAGGATACTTTCAATAATATATGAAAAGCCATTAACATAGCTTGGAACAGAGTGACCATTTAAAATCAATGTTAGATTGAATTATGATGTTGAACATCTGTGGTCCTCTACACATGTGGGAAAACCCTTCTCTGTTATTCAGATGTGAATGCAATTTTGAATAGAACAAAACCAACCCATTTCATTTAATTTCAAAAATTATCACTTACCTTTCCTCTGAAGATGAATGAATTGACCAATTGTCTAGAGAAAAATGGGAATAAAAAAAGTTAGAGAACCAATGGAGAAGCTCAGGCTGAATCAGTTTTATATTAAAATATGAAATTGTATGATATTTACCAAATTTCATGCTTTTCAGGCAACTGTGTTCCTTCTATTTCAAGAGAGACAATAAAATGTTAGGGGAGTAATCCAAATATCAAGGTTCCACAATTTTATAAGTTATTCTTACATGTGATTTTGAGAAATGGAGCAGAAGGAAATCAGCCATTTGTTCTTACCTCCTGGGCATCTGAATTACTCTTTTCTGGAAGTGCAGGCTTCTTCTGAAAGGATGTACAAATCTTTATGAGTACCATCTCAAAAATAATTCCTAAGGAAATTATAAAGAAGATTGCTATCCAAACATTTTGAGAAATCCAGGATTCTAGAAGGTCCCATAATGTCAAAAACGTACTATCTCCTAATCCACCCTGTAGGGCTTTTTTAAAGAAATAAAATTGCTTCAACATTATTATGTAGTATGTGAAATAGATTGTCTCATTCTGAAGTCCTCAATTTCAGATGCCCCAAAACACACAAAGGTGGTATGACCATCTCATAACCACATGCAACGATCTGCCAGAAAAAAATTTCCAGGGCTGCTCAGAGTCTTATCAAGTGCAGCAGTGATTGTCCTGAGCCTAAGTCAAGTGAGGTACGTGTCATAGTGGGTGTTTAACTGAGCTCACATCAACTTACTTTAGCAATCATGAAAGTTCCTTGGTAAGACATGCATGGTGCTATAAGTAGTTTATAATTAAAAATTTACAATAACCCCCTATTTATTTCACAATTCTGTAAACAATCCCCTAGCACAGTTGGATCATCACTACCTTGTAATTTAAAAATGGAGAACAAATTTGAATTGGACCTAACTATTTTCTATTACCACCAGGAACAGCATATATTATGCTTCTTTGTGATCAGGAGTATACGAATGTAGGGTTGCCACATTTAGAAGTAAAACACCCAAACTGGATGTCCCAGTTTAATTTCAGATAAATACCAAATAATTTTTTAGTATGTTCCATTGTCACTATGTAGGACATATGATAGCTTGTCTTTTATGGGCCTATTTTTTCTTAAAATAGAACACCTCATATTCCTTTTTGCCAGAGAGGCCTGTTGGCAAAGTTCCTCTTCAACAATCTACCGATACGCCAAAAAACCAAAGTTAGACTTTGGAATGGTCTCCTGGTGAATTTCCTTTTCACAGTCTCTAGTGATTCCAAGGAGCAGCCACATGTGACACTTCCTGATGTCAGAATTAGGGTGGGGCAGAGCCAGATCTAATTACTGCTCACTTTCCTTCAAAGTCTAGCGCAGTTTAGGGGCCAGCCCAGTGGAACAGTGGTTAAGTTTGCACGTTCTGCTTCGGTGGCCTGGGGTTCGCTGGTTCGGATCCTGGGTGTGGACCTACACACTGCTTGTCAAGCCATGCTGTGGCAGGCATCCCATACATAAAGTAGAGGAAGATGGTCACGGATGTTAGCTCAGGGCCAGTCTTCCTCAGCAAAAAGAGGAGAATTGGCAGCAGATGTTAGCTCAAGGCTAATCTTTCTCAAAAAATTAAAATAAAAATGTCTCCAGTAGTTTAATCACAAGTAGACAAGAGAGTCTGGACTACCAATGAGAATGTTAATACTACCTTGGATTTACAGCACTTTCCCTTTGAGGATGTAATTAATTAATACTTTCTTTGCCTTTACTTATTCAAGGTGGGTTGAGGAAAGAAGTATTATTCTTTACACCAGAGTTAACTGTTTAGGCCTCCTCTATCACGTAAGTTTAACTGAGTGCAAGATTTATTGAGCTCTTACTTTCCCCAAATATTGGAGATAATGAAATCAATGCCACATCCTAAGTGTCAGAGTTTACAGTCTTCCCATCTACTGGACCATAGCCTGTATTTACTGGACCACAAGTATTTACAATCTTTATTTAGGTTTAACTGTGATCTTGGGGTTTGTCTTTGCAAAAGATAGCCCTCCAGAAGGCAAAGTAGGCATTCATTAGTTCTAGAAGAAACTTCAGCAGCTCCTCTGGATTTTTCTTGGATAAATACACTCTCTTCTCTGACCCCACTCAAATATACAATCTGGATGATTTTATTCTGCTGGGTTTTTCTACAAAATTTAATGCAGCTGGCAAAATATTCAATTTCTCTTGCCTGATAGCAGACATTCTCTAATTCATTTAATGTTAACTACCTTAAAGGGATTCAGTGCTTTAATACTTTACTTTCTGGTTCCTTAGATCTTTCAGAGCTTTACAGCACTGAATCCCTAATTAGTATAGCACAGAATAGCTCTTCTAAGAACCGAAAAGGAACTTCTGTGTATCACTCTTGCTGATGGCTTAAGTTTGCATACAGGTAAAGAGTATTCCCCCTCCAGGGCTCTGTCATATTTGTTACTTATGTACTTGCCTACTAATAAAAATACACTTACCTAGTTTTCAGCATAGACACCTCATTCCTTCATACTAGAAACCCTTCCACGTCAATCTCAAGTGAGCAGCATAAAAAGTAAATGCTAGATTTAGTTTTTAAAATCACGAAGACAAAAAATAACACCAGAGAAACCCCATTCCTAACAGTAATATAGACACTACAAGAAAACACTCAGAAAACAATTCTATTAAAGTTTAAAAAATCCATTATATCTACCAATGTCACATTTTTTGAACTATTTGGACATTGTGAACTAGGTTTTTGTTCTTTATGTATCAGAAAAAAGTCCCAATAACAGGTGTATAAGATAGCAATATAAAACCAGAGATTGCTCATAATAGTTAGAAATTCTCCTTCTGTAAATATCTTAGTTCATACATCAAATACTTATTATATAATGAATGTTTAAGGCACTGAAAAAGCCACTAAAAAGTGCTTTATGAACACAAAGATGAGTAAAAAACATTCCCTGACTTGAAGGACTAATATAATGCAAGTGGTATGGAGCAAATATGTCAATAACTTACTGAGAAGGCAGAGTGTGATTAACAAAACAAAGAGAGGAGGAAGATACTATGTGGGTTTGAAGGAGAGACACTTGATTGGGGTAATTCAAGGAAAGCTGTAGAGAGGGAAAGAGAATTTAAGGGCCTTAAAGGATGAGTAGGATTAAGTAGCAGGCAGACTAACAGAGAAGAAAGTTTCAGGAAGAGGAGACAGAAAGATTTGTTCCAAAATTCTGTGTAGTCCAGCTTAGCTGGAGTACTGTGTACAGATGCAGAATATGTGGGAAAATAAAGCTGAAGTGTTGATAAGGCCTATTGTGGAGAGCCTTGAACTAAGGACTTTAACCTTAATAGTCACCTTTGAAGATCGACCAACACTTTTTGAGTTGGAGGTGTCAGTTGGTTTATTGAAGCAAGGAGACAATAAAATAGGAAAATCAATTAGGAAACAGAAAGAGGGGGTAGAATCAGACTTTGAGAGACTGCAAATTCAGGATTTGGCAACTGAAATAAAGAAAATAGATTCAGAAGGGTGTAGAAAAGCTAATGGTTGGGGAGAAAGGATTTAAAGATAATCCTAAAGCTGGTTTGTCTAGGACGTTTTCTCAACCTGGGCACTATTGACATTTTGGACTGGATACTTCTTTCTTATGACTGGCTGTCCTGTGGACTGTAGGATGTTACCAGGATCCTTTCTTCTACCTCTGAGATGCCAGTAGCATCCCCAGTCATGAGAACCAAAAATGTCTCCAGGTGTTTTCGCGTCTCCCACGGGGCAAAACCACCCCCGCTTGAGAACCACTGGTCTACATGAATGGTTGTGCCATTAACCTGGGCCTACCAGAGGAAGTGCCAGGATAGCTCTCTGACCATAATCTCAAATTTGAAGGGGCTGCACATTCTCCCACCAAGGCATGGCAAATCTGTGGAGCAGATGGGACCTTTTCACAAATGTTCATTTCAGCCTTAGACATATCACTCATATCTTTCTCTAGGAGTTAGATGTTCCCCACCCATAACTAGGGACACAGTTCTCAAACAACAAGCCATTTCACCAATCAGGAACAGTAGTTTCTTATAGACAACTGAGAGAAAAATCAACTTTAAATGACCTTCTATATTATCTCTATATTTGAAGTAGTATCTTTGAATGGTCATCCATATTATGCCTATAGTTTAATTTGAAAACTTGAATAACTACAGAGCCTGGTTAGTAAATTTTTAAATCTTTCATTCATTGTACTTTCATATTATGGTCTGCTTTATAAGTTTTCCTTTGTATTTTCCTTTTTCTCATTAGTTTTGCTTCTGGTTTACAGTATTTCCCAATTCATTTTTACTTGTTAATAGACCATGATTTTATTTGTCAGCTCTGGATATTTTTTATCTGTGTATAGTATTTTGATATCAGTCTTATTTTAATTATGTTATTTTTAAAACTTTAGGCCTTGTTCAAGATATTATTTAATCCAAAAGTAACTATTATACACTGAATGACACAGGAATTTTGATTTTGTAGTTGTACATGATTTCATCCTATAATATAAACAATTTGGACACTGTTATCTAGATTTTCATTCTTTATGCACTATGTGGAAAAATCAACAAATAATTAAAATCCATTGACTCCAACAGAGCTGCAGGAACGAGGGACCTCAAAAATCTGCAAGCTGCCTAGGTTACCCTGGGGCCATCTGAAAGCCCTAACATTAGAGCAGTAGGGAAGCCAGGGACAGGAATTAATTTACTATAGAAAATCACTCCTCACAACAAATTTATCTATATCTACATCTAAATATCATCAGCCTCATCACATTTTGTGGCCTTTATGGGAAATAAACTATGTTTCTAATATATAACTCAATACCATTCAAGTCCAGTCCAGGTAATACCTAAACTTCCTAAGACAAAATTAAGTGCTCTAACTCTGCTTAGATACAGCACAGATGCTAGTCCCACTATTTAGTCCTTATTTCATTCTCCCCTTAATGAGAGAGGTCTAGACATCAAGTTGTCCCACCATATTTAAGCTCCAAATGTTTACTCATCTTTGCAAAGCTAATGAGGCTTTACCTCTAACAGGCCTTGAGTAAACATTTCTTGAAGGAACGTTATTTCATTCTAAAAACAACGTTCAGGGTCCCCATATTGGAAAATGTATCCTCATTCCTATCCCTTGAGATTTATTAAAAGATTAGGTGAACAGATGTATACATTCTATAAAACTGACTAAATTTACTACAGTAAAGCAAGTGTTCTTTTCCTTTTTTAAAGATGACACTGCTCTGAAAAATTAGAGTACTCTCAGTTGCACAGCAATGAGACAAAATTTTCTTTGTAAAATTCAAATGTTTAATTTTTTCAAAACTATATTAATGAAAATAAATTATATTTAGACCATCTTCAATATTTGTATATCATCTTTATACAAATCTAACAGTGCTTTCAAAAGACATTAACTTCACAATTAAAACGTTGTAAAAATGGCGGAACATTAAAGAACATTAAATTACTCTGAAATATATCTCATAATGCTGAGAGGTATGCTGTTGTCAAATTAACTGTATTTGTATTCAAAATAACATGGCTTTTAACTAAAGACGATTATTTCTTGTCCATTTCAGTGATTTCCTGGATCCAAAACAAAATCTGTGTATTTATTTCTTTGAAAACATCATTTGTTGACCGTCCTTTTACTGCCATGGAATGATTTGCCTTCTCAATCCAGTGGATTTTATTAGGAGCTTGCATTTTCTGTGCCACTTTTTCCAACAAGTTCTAAAGGGAAAAAAGAAGAGGATACTAGACTAATGCTGTATTGATGTTTAATAAAGATTCTCTCCCACCCCACCAATACTGGTATCCATTCACCAAATATTCATTAAATACCTACTCTACAGACAACTTTTGAGGCAACGGAATGTGCAAGGAAATGCCCACAGAAGTGGCAGTCCACGTCTCTCAGATACAGTAATACCACAGAACAGATCAAGTATTCACTATTGACGATAAAAAGTTAAGTAAATTGGAGCAAAAAAATCCTTCTAAAAATTTTTCCCCAAGGAAATTATACGCTCTGGGAAATACATTAATATTTAATAATATGTACAAGTTACTAACTTTTTCTTAAGAGTGAATTTTATAACAAATTGAAGAACCTGCTTGAATGCTGAAATGATAAACCAAACATAGTCTAGTAATCCCAAAATCACAAGATTCAGACGTTAATCCTTCATTTCCCAAATAAGAGTTAATCCATTTACCAACTCTCTTTCCAGGGAGATGAATTTTGTTAGTATGTTTATATTTTCAGGTTCTCCAAAGCAACAGGGTAATAACTAAGGCACAAAATTAGCATCCTTTTAAAGAGACTGACTTGTTGCAGGTAATTATCTTGTTCCCAAGACATTTCTGTCTTTCACTCTTTCTCTCTCAGTCCCACAAACATGAAGTTCTAATTCACCTTTTCACACATTTCATCTGCTGAGCCTGACACAAACAGGACAGGTTCTTTTATACGAAAGAGATCTTCATCTCTAAGTTTATGCTGCTGCTTTGGATGGTGCAGTGGATAAGAAATACAAATGAGACCTCGAACAAAATCATCAGCATCATCTGGCTCAATATGACACATTACAGAAGCAGCTGCTCTTGAGCCCATTGAACGACCTAAAACCAATTAAAATTAAGTTAAGTTTAAAATGTAAACATTCACATAAAGTAGTGGTGATAATGTGGCAAATTAGATTTCATTTACTGTTCATTCATCATATTTGTATACCAACAAATTACTTAACTCCGAAACATGGCAATTAACAAGCTGCAATACACATAATGCACATCTATAGCTTTAGGAAGAGCTAAAAACTAATCCTAAATCAAACTTTACAAAAAAGGACTTATTTTTCTAAAGAATACTTAAAAGAGGTGAGGACAATCCTTGTGAAGGAATCATTTGAGAGAGAGTGATTCAGGGATATAAATAAAAGGAGAGAACTTCAGATTACAATACATATATATGACATTTAAAATATGCTTTAAATATATAAAGTACATTGATGTTATCTAAGGAAGTGACTTACCAAAACAAAAAAATCCTAAATTAGCTTCCTGTCATCAATTAATTTTAATTCTCCATTACCTATTCCTATATTAATATGAGTATATTTAAAAACAAGTATTCACAAATATTGCAACTTACCTCCAAGGAAAACACCTGCAAGTTGGTATTCCCCTGAGGTCCTTAGGTAATTCTAGAAAAATCCACCAAAAAATTATCAATTCTTCCATAAAATATTCCACTGGAAAACCAACATTTATTTCCCATCATTACTGAAATGTGTGAAAATCTTTGCAAAGACAACCACAAAATCTTAAGGATTCTTCTTGAATGAGATAACCAGTTATTTGCTCTTCTGGTCATGCCTTCACTATCAAATCATATGTTGGGTAGTATAGGCAAATATGTGAGCAAAAAATCACTTTACCTCTCTAAAAAAATTCAAGTACTAAAATATTTTTAAAGAAAAAATTATTTTTAAAAAAGCCAGTAAAAGCTTCCAACTAATATAAAATTTGGTAATAATAATACTAAGATCTAATTTAAAGCTCTGAAAAACTTAAACTTGAAATAATTTGGATTAAAAGAAATTTCAGATTTTTTATCCAGGGATTTTAGTTTCTAAATAATATACACAGAAAACCATGCTATATTTGTACACTCATAGTACAGTGGGCAAAATATCCAGAACTATATTCTAAAGTTATATAATTCCATTAAAAAAATTACATCATAAGTAGCTTCCTTGGCAGTATTGTGGAGGAACATTTATGATGTGAGCATTCATCTCCATGGAAACTAACTGATGCAGAAATCTGACCACTTTCATGTACTGTTGGGTCTCTAGAATACCCATTAAAAAGATTTTTAAATTAAACCAAGTGATGCTAATAAAATTTCTTAAGAATTTTAAAAGACTCCTGTTGTAAGTAAATATAAAGAAATTTTCTTACCAAAACTGATTTATATGCCTTAATTCTATGTACAATATTAAGGCCTTTACAGGTAAATCTCAGGCAAAAAAAACCATGAGATGCAAGATGGGATGCCAGTGACATCAAATGAGGAAGATTCATATCTCCTGACGCTCCATGTGTAAGAATTATTCCATATGTTAAGCTCTTGTTAGGTACCAAACAAACAGCATCTAGTAATTTATTTCCAAAAGGTATTTTTAATTTAACCTGGAATTCAAGAGAATAAATGGATCAAAAATTACTTCCTTGCCTATTCAGACAACTGAGTAACTATACAGGTTTGTTCTGCGAGACCCATGATTCAAGTCATGGTCTCCAATAAAAAGCAGTGATATTAATAATAAGCTAATATTTAAGAAGTTCTTATTGTGTCAGGTACTCTTATAGGTCCTTTATATGTATTAACTCATTTAACCTTCCTAATAATTCTATGACGCAAGTACTATTATCATCTCCATTTTATAGAAGAGAAAACTGAGGCATAGTAGGTTAAGTAATACGCCCAAGGTTATACACACACTAGTTAGGATTCAAACTCAGGCAGTCTGCTCCAAAGTCTTTACTATTAACCACTAATACCATACTGTCTTTCACACTACACACTGAAAATAAGAAAATTACTCTGGAGCCACAGAACTACCCCCCCCCCCCCAAAAAAGGAACCCTGAAGATGCAAAACATATGAAAATATGTATTACCTCTGTATGACTCATTTTCACTGCTGAATAACAAACTTAAAGTGCATTCATTACATCTGAGAAGCAAAGGACATCTCCCTGAAAAGAAGATTCTGTTGTGAAAGGTGGGTTGGCAGACATGGATATGACACAAGAACTATGAAGGAACACATTCAGTAGCTGAACACATTTAGAATGACTTCTCTAACTGGTGTCTTTACATGTGCTTTATTTAATTAATTATTTTCAAGGTTCCTACAGGCACTCAGAATTGGTTATAGGGCCAGGTGGGGAGCTGGCCGATGTTACATAAAATAAAGCCAATGTGAGACCTTGACATGGAAGCTTTAAGAAAATTCCTATCAAAGTAGGATGCTGTATCTTGGCGCATATATAATATTTTTTCCCCTAAGTATCTTTATTCTTAACAAACTATCTTCAACTTAATTTCACAGCATCTTTCTATTAACCCCTTTCCTTCATGACTTTTGTTCCCAAGTCTTCCTCCCACCCTGTAACAGAAGTATACACCCACACCCTTTGTCATGCAACTTTGCAGAGCCTCCCATCTGTGCCTGATTGGCTTTGGGCTTGGCTATGTGACTTGCTTTAATTACTGAAATATACATAGAAGTTTCAATGTGCCACTTCTCAGCTGAGGCTTGGCAAATTACCAGAAGCCCTGGTGAACTCTCACTCTCAAGCCATGAGAAAAGTATGCTCCAGGTATTTTTGTTTTTTCAACCTAGATCCCAGAATGAAGACACATGGAGCAGATCTGAATTCAAAACTAAAGTCTGGAGTCAAGCCTAGTCCAGCCAAGATCTAAACCACTGAAGAACCAGGAAATGTTGACCTGAAGAACCAAGAGCATGAAATGTTGTAAGCTCATAAGCATTCTTTCCTACTGTAAGAGACCTTTTATTGTTCAGGATATTACCAACATCAGGATCTCCATTATTCATCTAGTTTTTCCCCATTAACATTTATTCATTCATTCACTGGATAACAATATGGTTCAAAATTCAAAAGGTATCAAAATATACAGTGAAAAGTCCCTCATTCCACTTTTGCCTTGCCACCCAGATCCCCCTCCAAAGGCAACCAATATTACCTGCTTCTTGCATATCTTTCCCATATTTTATTTACATATATATATATACACACACACATCCTTTTTCTTTTTATAAACTGGTGAAACTGGTGATACATTTTTCTGAAACTTCTCTCCCGACTTATATATCTTTTTTTTTTCCTGAGGAAGATACGCCCTGAGCTAACATCTGTGCCATCCTCCTCTATTTTTTTGTATGTGGGACACCTCCACAGCGTGGCAGGTGAGTGGAGCATGTCAGTGCCTGCGATCCGAACCGGTGAACCCGGGCCACGGGTAGAACTTTAACCACTAAACCATGGGGCCAGGGCCCTTAACATATATCTTGATTACTCTTTTCTTCAAACAATGGACTTCTTTCATTGTTTTTTATGGCTGCAGAGTATTCCAATGAGGGTGGCACATAATTTATTTCATCAACCATCTATTAATGAACACTGATTCCAATTTGCTAAAACAATATTGCAATGAGTGGCACTGTACTTACATTATTTTCACATATGTGTAGCTATCTCTCTAAGGTAAATTCCTGGAAGAGGAATTACTCTGTCAAAGAGTATAGTGATTTGCAATTAATTTTTTAAGGGATACATTTCATTTTTGAATAGGTAATATATGTACATGGTAAAAATTTCAAAAGAACAAAAACGTAAATAGTTAAGCCTCCTCACATTCTTTTCCCCCAGCCACTGAGTTCCTTTCCCTTCCCAGATGCAATCACTGTGATCAACTGATTGCGTATCTTTCCATACATGGGTGCAAGTGTGTACAAGAATTCTCTTATTTGAGCCTGAATGGTATTAGCCTGGCTGTAAAAATTCTGGGATTTCAGTGGGAGAAGGAGGATGAAGGACTTCAGCCTTCAGTGTCCGTGTTTTCATAAACACTCCCCCATAATTAACTGTGCCTGGGGTCCCCCGGTTCAAAGATCCTGTTTTATCTTCTCAAGAGAATAGCCTCCACTCTTCTGACCGGAGAAAGGCAGTCACCCACCAGCGTGCACTGTGGAAGGAGAGCTAGATATATAATGACTTCTCAAACAGATTTCACCTAAGGCATCTCTATTTAAGCCCTCCACATCCACCCCCAGCACCCTTACCTTGATTGCTAGTTCCCTAGGTGCCCGGGGCTGCCAGTTTCCATGCATTTTGAAGATTCTTTGGTTTATAGAGAATCATTCCACAGTATTCTCCGCTGCTAGTTTACCATTACGCTAAGGTTTGCTAAGACATTTGCTTTCTAGAGCCTAATATTTTATTGCTATCCTTTCCCTTCCCATTCTCTCCATCCTTGTGGGCTTCTGTCTTAAAAAAAAATGCATTTCCTGTAATTTCAGTGAGATGTCAGAAGTAAAATTAGATACATGTATTCAACCCACTGTCTTAACCTAGAATGCTCTACTATTCCTCAACAACTTGTTTTTTGGTGTTTTCTCAGGAAAACTCTCCTCCCTTCCAGACTTCACGATGAACAGTCTCTGTTCTTCACAGCTGCTGCACACCTTCTGGCCTACTTCGGGAACAAGAAACTGTTCCAGGATGGAACCCCACCGCGCCTGGTCTGGACGGCCGACGTTATCATCTCGGGCTCCAGATTCAGACCGGGCAGGGGTGGAAGCCTGGCTCAGCCCCAACGAATTCGACCGCAGACGGAGACCCCACCAGCAACCTGACGGAGCCGCCGCTGCGATGGTGCATCGAGCGTCTCAGTGCACTCGGCAGCGTCCCCGTCGTGGGCACTCGAGTGACTTTTAGGACTACGCTCAGAACGCAGTCAGCGGTCACATTTACTCTGAGGGGTCAAAATGCCACGCCCGCAGTCACTCTCGGTGGGAGCAGCGCGCGGGCTGACCCGTTGCATCCCCAGCAGGCCGCTGGAGGTCGCGGGGCACCCCAAACGCTAGGCGTTCACGCCTTTAGGGGGGCGACGATCGGCCAGGGCAGCGACGAGCACCCGGCGCTCAGAGGAGGAACCCGGAGCGGGCCTCCCGGAGGTCTAGGACTCGAAGACACCCGAGGAGCGTTCTACCAGCTCAACCCGCGCTCGGGCGCCGCGGTTGGCCGGGGGCGTCCCGAGGGCCCGCCGCCGGAGCCGGCTCGCGTCACCCGGCGGCACCCGTCCGGCTCTCCCTGCCCGCCCGCCCCCTCACTCCAGCCTCTGAGTCCCCAGCAGCCGGTGCCCGCGGGCACCGAACCTACGGCGAACGCCTCACCGAGCCGATCAACAGCCCCGAGGGCCACGGCCGCGAGCCCGAAGCACCTCAGGCGGGGCCGCCAGGCGCGCCGGCAGTCCCTCGGGAAGCCGTCCTCCATGTGGCGGCACCAACCACCGCCGCCACCACACTTACCGGGAAAGGAAAGCGGCCAGGAGCACCCAACCGCCCTCACTCCCTTCAGGGAGCAAACTACCACACTCGAAGCGACCGCCTCGCCCCAGCCGCCAGCGCGCTCCGCTACTGCGCACGCGCGCGCTGGCCCCGCCCCCGGGCGCACCGGCTGGCGCGCGGGGGCCGCTGGGCGCGGGAGTTTTCCCGCCGCTGCCCGCGGTGACCCGGCCGCGTCTGCTCCCCAACGCGCGGGTGGCTGAGGAGCTGGCGCCAGTTGCTGTTTCCTCCCCGATCCACTCCGCTCTGGACCCTTTCCCATCCCAGCCGCTCCACTGCAATAGTGCGCAGGTGAAAAACCTGGGGTCCACTCTGATTGTTCTCTTTATCTCACAACCGCCAATCAATGCGTCGATCCTCTTGGCTCTACTTGTAATATATGCCCAATCCAACCACTTCTCATACTTCTGCCAGACGGGTCCAAGCCCCACGATTATCCTGGCCTGCGTTATTGAAGTCGTGGGCTAAATGGTCTATGTTCCCACGCTTGCCCCCACCTCTTCACCACGTTATCAACACAGCGGCCACTTGGACCCTGTTGAAACGTACAGCCACTCAAAACCTTCCAAAGGCTTCCTATCTCCCCATAATCAAAGCCAAAGGCCGTACAGTGTCTGCCAAGGTTTTATATGAGTGGTCCTTCACCTCTTACCTCTCTATTTCCTACTATTCTCCTTCCCCTGGCTCCTTCAGCTCTAGGCACCTGGGCCTCTTTGCTATCCTCACACCCAAACCCACCAGACATGCCCCCACTACCAGGCTTTTGTCCTGGCAGTTGCCTCCTCTTGGAGAGATCCCAGTGGCTAGCCCTGCATCTCCTGGAATCTTCACTCACATGTCATTTTCTCAGCAAGGTCTTCCCTAATCACCTCACCCACACTTCCTATCCTTCTACTCTGGACGCTAACGTACTGTGAACGTGTCTGCTCCCTGGACTGTAAACTCCCCACGAAGGCAGGGGTTTTTATTATTGTTCTTTTCCCTGAATCTCCTGTGTATAGAATAATGCCTGCAAATCAATATTTTTTGAATAAATCAATCTTCCCTAAGCCCAGTGCAGTTGGTAACTGCCATCTTTTCTGTCATAGCGCATTTAAGGAAATAAAATCCAGAAAACCACTGTTATTTATCTCAAGCTTTTTCCTGAATTAGAAAGTGCTAATTAACATTTCTTGTCTCCTAATTTTCTAGCTATGCTTTTTAGAACAGCTTTATTTACATGCCATAAAATCCACTCACTTTAAGAGCACAATTCAATGATTTTCAGTAAATTTACCACCGTTTGCAAACATCACCATCATCTAATTTAAGAACATTTGCATCACCCCAAAAAGAAACCTGTGCCCATTTGCAGTTACTCCCTGTTCTTACCCTTAACCTCAGGAAACCACTAACCTACTTTCTATCTCTATAGATTTGCCTTTTCTGGGCATTTCATAGAAATGAAGTCATGCAATATGCAGTCTTTTCTGTCTAGTTTCTTTCACTTAGAATAGTTTTCAAGATTCATCCATGTTGAAGCATGTGATACTACTTTGTTCCTTGTTGTAACTCATTTTTTTTATTGCTGAATAATATTAGATTTTATGGATAAACCACATTAAGAAATGTACCTCCAGAAGCCAGAAAAGGTAAGTAAATGCATTCTCCCCTTAGGGCCTCCAGAAGAAACCAGCCCTATCAATATCTTATTATCCCAGTAGCACTGATTTCAGACTCTAACTTCGAGAACCATAAGAGCATAAATTCGTGTTGTTTTATTTTTATTTTTGTTTTTTTAAATGCATTTGATAATTTTTTTTTCAGGGAAGGATTCCCCCTGAGCTAACATCTGTTGCTCATCTTCCTTTTTTTTTCCCCCTCTCCAAAGCCCCAGTGCATGGTTGTCTATTCTAGTTGTACGTTCTTCTAGTTCTACATGAGCCACCACCACAGCATGGCTACTGACAGATGGGTGGTGGTGGTTCTGAGACCAGGATATGAACCCTGGCTGCTGAAGTGGTGAAGGCACCAAACTTTAACCACTAGGCTATGAGGGCTGGCTCTTGGGTTGGTTTAAACCACTAAATTTGTGGTAGCTTGTCACCTCAGCAGTAGGAAACCAGTACAAAACTTTGTGGAAACCAAAACTTGAATTTTACATAAGTTTCCTATATCTTGAAATATTATTATTCTTTTGGTCTTTTCAACCATTTAAAAAATGTTAAAATCACTCCTAGCTTGCAGGTTGTACAAAAAAAGGTGGTAGGTCATGTTTGGCCTGTGGGCTATAGTTTCATGTATCCTAAATTAACTATTAGTACAATTAATCCATCCATGGATTAAAGTAATAATATATAGTGACCATAGAGTTTTTATAATGTTTCAGAGTTGGAATACTATTACTGTAATTCATTGTGGATTAATGCAACTAAAACAAAGCAAAATAAAACATGAATATTTACATAGATGTCTAAAAAGCATTTAATAAAATTTAATGCCCTTTCTTCTTAATAAGTTAGTATTTGAAAATTTAATTTTTTAAATTTTTTTTTAAGAAAATTTAATATTTTGATAGTGGTTGTTTATCATAAACTATAGCAAACATTTTGCTTAATAGTGAAAAATCAATAACATCTTTGATCACCCAATCTAAGGTAGCCACCACCATCCACCCCTCTTTCTCTATGTAATACTGTTTTTAATGATCAAATCCATAATTATCTTATTTTTTACTTTTTTATTTTTATTCTTCCACCAGAAGAGACAGTGACTATTCACTGCTATATTCCCAGAGCCTAGTACAATGTCTGGCACATATTGGGTACTCAATAAATACTTGTTGAACAAATTCCCATTCATGATGGTTAATTTTATGTGTCAACTTGGTTGGGCCAGGGTGCCCAGATATGTGGTCACACATTACTCTGGATGTTTCTGTAAGGGTATTGTTGGATGAGATTGACATTTAAATCAGTGGACTTTGAGTAAAGCAGATTGCCCTCCATAATGTGGGTGGGACTCATTTAATCAATTGAAGGCCTGAATAGAACAAAAGACTGACCTCCTCTGTGCAAGAGGGAATTCTGCCAGCAGACAGCCTTCACACTTGAACTGTAACAGGTTTTTCCTGGGTTTCCAGCGTGATGGCCTTCAGACTTGAACCACAGATTTTGGACTTGCCAGCCTCCTTAATAGTGTGAGCAACCCTTAAAATAAATCTCTCTCTCTATATGCACACACATATTGGTTCTGTTTTTCTGGAGAACCCTGACTAATACACCATTGAAGTCTGAAACAAAAATGCTTGTTATCACAATTATTCAACATTGTGGTAGAAGTCCCAGTCAATGCAATAAGGATAGAAAAGAAATAAGATTATAAATATAGTAAGAAGATACACTGTCATTTTCAAAGATGATTAGATTTGAGAAAATCAAGTGAGGTTTATCAAATCTGATAAAACAGTACAATAAGTAGTTGGGTACAGAACATAGAAAAAATTATAGTTTTCTTAAACTCATTAAATAACCAGCTAGAAAAAAATACTATTTTAAAAAGTAGCCTAAACAAAATAGGAACAAATGTGGAAAATACCTAAGAATAAACAAACTGTAAAACATTCAAGATCTTGTATGAAAAAACATAAAATTTTACTTAAGAACCCAAAAGAAGACCTGAATAAATGGAGATATGCACCACTTTCCTGGGAAAACACAAAATTATAAACTTTTTAGTTTCATCAACTGTTCAAATTAATGAAATTTCACTTGGAATTTTTTGTTTTACTTGCAGATAGCCTATCTATTTTGGGTTTTTTCCTGGGAAAGATTTGTCCTGAGCTAACATCTGTTGCCAATCTTCCTCCTCTTTTTTTTCTCTTTTCCTCCCCAAAGCCCCAGTACATAGTTGTATATTCTAATTGTAAGTCCTTCTGTTCTTCTATGTGAGCTGCTGCCACAGCATGGCTACTGACAGATGAGTGGTGTGGTTCTGTGTCCAAGAACTGAACCCAGCCCGCTGAAGCAGAGTGCACCGAACTTTAACCACTAGGCCATCAGGGCTGCTTCTCACTTGGAATTTTTATAGTTCTTGATTTTAAAGTTCAAATTGAAGAATAAATGACAAAAAATTAAAAGAATAATTAAAAAAAGAATAGTAAGGAGGGATCTATACTAAGGTATCAAAAGATACTAAAAATTTACAGAATCTTACTTTAAGATAATTTGGGGAGCCAGCCCAGTGGCACCGTGGTTAAGTGTACACGTTCCACTTCAGTGGCCCAGGGTTCACCAGTTCGGATCTCAGGTGTGGACATGGCACTGCTTGGCAAGCCATGTTGTGGTAGATGTCTCACATATAAAGTAGAGGAAGATGGCATGGATGTTAGCTCAGGGCCAGTCTTCCTCAGCAAAAAAGAGGAGGATTGGCAGCAGATGTTAGCTCAGGACTAATCGTCCTCAAAAAAAAAAAAGGATAATTTGGGAAATGTTTTTTATATCTCAAAGTGGGAAAATCTTTCTATGCAAGGTGCAAAACCAAGAAATCATAAAATAACAGTTGAAACATCTGATCTCATAAAAATTAAGAACTTCTATACTAAGATAGGCACTGTGAACAAAGACAAGGGACCAAAAAGACTGGGAGACAACATTTCCAACAAACTTAATGGGGTTGATGTCCATAATACATAGAGTTAACACAAATCAGTAAGAAAAAATTTTGTAAATTGAAAAGTTGATAAAATCCCTGAAAAGTCAAAGATAATAAATAAAAAAAGATATTCAGGGGCCAGCCCCATGACCGAGTGGTTAAGTTCGCGCGCTCCGCTTTGGGGGCCCAGGGTTTCGCTGGTTTGGATCCTGGGCGTGGACATGGCACTGCTCATCAGACCACGTTGAGGCGGCATCCCACATGCCACAATTAGAAGTACCTGCAACTAAGATATACAACTATGTACCAGGGGGGATTTGGGGAAATAAAGCAGAAGAGGGAAAAAAAAAAAAAAAAAGATTAGCCACAGTTGTTAGCTCAGGTGCCAATCTTAAAAAAAAAAGAAATTCAGTTTCATGATCAGGGAAATTAAAAAAATAAGTTTTCTACTCAAATTGACAAAAATGAAAAAGATGACTAATGATGTGGATCAAGGCTGCGCCAGGGAGGGAAGCCCAAGGTGTCCTGGCCTACATACCAATCTATATGACCCGATTCATATCTCAAGTTATATGACCACACAATAACCAGACCCCACCTGCACTGATACCATTTTAATGACTTTTTGCATCATCTCTCCTTTGTCTAGTAAAAATAAGTCATGTGCCCATGCCTTATAAATTTAGCCCTAACCCTCAACACATTGCAGCCCTTCACTGCCCGTGGGTCCTGTCCCCATGCCTGCAGCCCTTCACTGCCTATGGGTCCTGTCCCCTTGCAGCCCTTCACTGCCTATGGGTCCTGTCCACATGCTATTCTCTGAATAAAGGAGCACTACTACCAGAGCTTGAGAGTCCAAGAAATCTTTCTTTCGACTCTTTGGCTTGTCCAGCCCACATCAACTAATATCCAGTCTTGCTGAGTACATGGGCAAATGGGATTTAACACCCTAGTAATGGGATCATAGTTTGTATAGTCGCTTCCTGTTTTGCTTTATCTATAAAAATTTAAGTTACCCATAGCCTTTGCATCAGTAATTTCGCTTTGAGAAATCTACCCCATAGTATTACCAGCTTGCAGCCTTCTTTCTGGGAGAGCTGAAAACTAGAAACAATCCTTCCTACATAGTAGAAAGAATGGAGAAGATGAACTATTACCACCTGAGTCCCTGATGGATCTATCCTCCAAGTTTATGGATCCAAGAAAATGGATAGGAAGTCTACTTTTTAACAGTGGTTCTCCTGAGAAGAAGATAGGGATTGGAAGGAGTTGATTTTTTTGTTATTATGAGCATATGTAACTTTTATAATTTTATTAAAAATAAAGCACTACTTTAAACAATTTTTTTGGAAATGATTATATATTCGCGGGAAGTTACAGAAGTATGCACAGGGAGGTCCTTTATACCTTGCATTTGGTTTCCCCCAGTGGTAACATCTTGCTTACCTATAGTATGAAAACCAGGAGCTTGACGTTATACAATTCATAGGGCTCATTCAGATTTCATCAATTATATATGCACTCATTTGTGTGTTTGTGTATGTGTGTGTGTGTAGTTCTACGTAGCTTTATCACATGTGTATATTCATGTAACCAGCTCTGTAACGAAGATATAGGACTGATCCATCACAAGTACCCCTCACACCGCACAGTTATAGCCACAGCCTCTCTCCACATGCAAAATATCCTTCTTAAGAAAGATGTAATGAAAGGGATCCGTGATGTACCATTGAGTGGAAAATTAAGCTGCAGGAAAATTTTTTGGAAAGGGAAAAGTTTATATACATTTATATGAGCACACATAGCTTTCAATTTAATTTCTTATACCCTAATTCAACTATTCAAGCTGAAAGTCTGGTTCTCTAAACCAGACTTAGAAAGATGCTGACAGTTGAGACTGGCCAAGTTTATCGTCTATCAACAGGTCACATATTCCAAGTTCAACAACCAAAGTCAGTCCTCCTGTATTCTTTATTGGAAGCCCAACTCTCATCATTTGAACTTAGACAAAAGATTTATAAGACAAGCAGGGATGTAGTATGAATGTCATCCTGTCAACACGTACTATTCACTTGTTTTTACAACCAGAGGTGGTGTTCATTAGAGGAATTCCTTCTATGGCTAATGTGTCATTTAAAGTCCAGGGAACACACGGGCCATTTGTGGCAGTGCCACTGTGATGGATTGAAATGGCAACCCTGTCGGGGTAAAGAAGAAAAGATTTGTACAATGAGAAACACATGTTCCAGAAACTTCTAGAGTTGGTATTTTTTGGTAATAAGTCATAAGGCTTAATTTATTAGAGCCTCAAAGTGAAGGAAATAATAATTCTTCAGCCATTATAGCTGTAGTATACTATTATACTGCTGGTATAAAGCAGAGACAGCATCTTTGCTGATTAAAAATAGTTTTTGCCTGTTGTCACTAATCCTCTTGGAACTGATCTTTGGATATAGTGTGTGCTGGGGATACAATTGTTTTTCTTCCATATATGAATACCTGTGATATTGTGATTTATAATAATATATATTTTGTCTTCATCCTGTTTTTGGCAGAGCTCCTAAAATCCTTGGAATTTCCTAGTTGATGAGAGTGATAAAGGTGTATTTTGTTATGTTAATGAGGTGAGTTTTGAGAAGTACCTAAGAATTGGGGCTGGTTGCCAGGAGAACCCACCATCTGATTAGAGGGTTGGAATTTTTAGTCCTAACACCTCCCCGCTACCCCACCCCTTCCAGGGAGGAGAGGGGCTGGAGGTTGAGACAACCACCAGTGGCCAATGATTTAATCCATCATGCCTATGTAATAAAGTCTTCATAAAAACCCAAAAGGACACAGTTTGGAGAGCTTTCAGATGTGTGAATCTGATGATTCCTTGGGTCACGGAGCAGACCTCAAAGTCTACAATGACAGAAACCCTTTTTTCAGGACCTTGCCCTATGTATCTTTTCATCTGGCTGTTGATTTGTATTCTTTAATATCCTTTGCAGCAAACTGGTAATCTAGTGAGTAAACTGTTTTCCTGACCTCTGTGAGCCAAACTAGCAAATTAATTGAACCCAAGGAGGGGGTTGTGGGAAGCGCTGATTAATAGCCAGTTGGTCAGAAGCACAGGTAACAACCTGGACTTGGGATTGGTGTCTGAAGTGGAGGGCAATCTTGCGAGACTGAGCCCCTAACCTGAGGAATCTGATGCTATCTCTGGGTAGAGAGTGTCAGTGAGCTGAATTGTATGACACCCAGCTGGTGTCTGAAAATTGCTTGATGGTGTGGGGAAAAGACCCACACATTGGAACTGGAATCAGAATCATTAATGCCAATTGAACCAGCTACATTCACTGAAATGTGCAACCTTTCTCCAACTGTCTGCAGTTCTTGATGGCAGACTGAGCTTCCACATTTACATGGGTCTGTTTATGCCTCAATAGTCTGTTATTGTTCTATATTTTCTATCCCTGCACCAATCACATGGCCTTAAATACCTCAGCATTATAAAAAGTCTTGCTATATCGTGGGGAAAGTTCTCACAATTCATCCTTCCTCAAGAGTGTTTAATTTTTCTTGGACATCGTAGGTACTTTTCTTAAGGAAAAGCTTGTAAAATTCCACAAAAAAAGGGGCAGGGTATGTTTTGGTTGGGATTTACATTGAATCTGTATACCTTGTCGGGGAGAACGGACATCATTAATACTGATTTTGCCAATCTGTGAACACGTACTATCTTTCAATTTAATTACTTTTTAAAGTTTTCATAATTTTCTCTGTAAAGGTCTTGTCCATTTTTGTTAGATTAATTCCTCAAGTAGGCACTTGACCGTTTTCAAAGCTATTGTAAGTACTATCTTAAACATTTAAATTTAATTTTCTGTTACTAGCTAGTATATTGAAATGCAAGTGAATTTTATATGCTGATTTTGTATTCAGCAAATGCCAAATTTTCTTGTTAATTCCAACAATTTATTTGTAGATTCGTTTGGATTTTTGTGTACTGAAACCTATAATCTGCTTTTAATGACGATTTTATTTATTTTTCAATGCTTCTATGTTCTACTTCTTTTCTAGATTTATTGTGCTAGCTCAGACTTCCAGCGTTATGTCAAATAGTAGTATATGAAGGTCTCAATTTCAAAAGGAATCTTTTTAGAGGATGTAGTGGGTTCAATAGTGGCCCCAAAAAGATTATGTCCAAGTCCTAATCTGCTTACCTGTGAAATGTGACCCTACTTAGAAATAGGGTCTTTGCACATCTAATTAAAACTCTCAAGATGAGATCATCCTGGACTTAGGGTGGGCCCTAAATCCAATAACCATTGTCTTTATAGGAGTCAGAAAAGAAGATACAGAGACACACAGAGGGGAGGACCATGTGAAGACAGAGGCAGAGCTTGGAGTGATGTGTCTACAAGTCAAGGAATGCCAAGAATTGCCAGCAGCCACTAAAAGCTGGAAGAGAGGCCTGGAGGAGAGGCATGGAGGGAGAGAGCCTCCAGAAGGAAGCAACCCTGCCAATACCTTGATTCCAACTTCTGGCCTACAGAACTGTGAGAAAATAAATTTCTTGTTGTTTTTAGTCACAAGTTTGTGGTAATTTGCTGAGTCAGCCCTAGAAAACTCATACAGAAGATAACATAAGAAACTGGCTTAGTGACCTGGTGATAAGGAAGGATTTCTTTTTTTTTTTAAAGATTTTATTTTTTTCCTTTTTCTCTCCAAAGCCCCTGGCACATAGTTGTATATTCTTCATTGTGGGTCCTTCTAGTTGTGGCATGTGGGACGCTGCCTCAGCGTGGTTTGATGAGCAGTGCCATGTCCGCACCCAGGATTCGAACCAACGAAACACTGGGCCACCTGCAGCGGAGTGCGCGAGCTTAACCACTCAGTCACAGGGCCAGACCCAGGAAGGATTTCTTAAACAAGATACAAAAACCACTAGCCACAAAAGAAAAGATTGATATATCCCTCTATGTTAAAATCACAATCTTTTGAATGTTAAAAGATGCTGCAGTCCAATTTAAGACATGTCATAAATTAGGAGGTATGCAGCAGACACAATCAACAAAGTACTAGCTCCAAAATGTATTTCTATGAGTCTACCACGAAGTCAAACAACTTAATAGGAAAATGAGCCAAAATAAATAAATAGAAAATTTACAGGAAAAGCCACACCAATGGCTCATGACCATATGAGATGGTCAGCCTCATTAGTAATCACAGAAATGAAAATTAAAACATGAGTTACCATTCATACCAGTCAGATTAGCAAAAAATTTAAAAGGCTGATAATATCAAGTATTAGCAAGGAACGAAAGCAATCAGAGATCCTTTACACCGCTGTAGTCTAAATTGGGACAATCAAGTTGGAAAGCTGTTTGACTTGAGTAAAATTGCAGATGTACATACTATAAAAGCCAGTAATTCCAGTCCTAAGCAAATGTGGTCAAGAAACATGAATAAGAACGTTCACAGTAGCTTTGACTGGAATTGCAAAAAAACTGGGAACAACCCAAATGTCCATCTACAGTAGAAGGGTAAAAAAACCCAATCCTATTCATATGGTGAAATACTGTCTACATATACAAATGAATGTACTGCCACCGTATGCACCACTGGGCAAGTCACAACAATATTTTCGGTATGATTTCATATATTAATTTAAAAACTGATACTGCTTAGGGAAGTACTTGTAGGTAGTAAAATTATAAGTAAGTGCAAGGAAACGATTATCACAACCATCATGATGGTGGTTACCTGGGAGCAGGTAATAGGGTTATAGGGTGAGGCACAGAGGGCACTTCTAAGGAACCAGCAGCATTCCACTTTTGAAACCATGTGTTAGTGTCAAAGCAAAACCAGACTGGACAGTAGTTAAAGTGTAAAAACAGATGTTATTCACGGCTATTGCAATAGGGGAAAAGAAATCTCAGTATAGAACTGGCTCAATTCTGAATGCAGCAGAGGCAAATGGGAATTTATAGCCAAGGTGCTGGGTGGGGCTCAGTGGATGGAAAATAACTAAGAGGAAACATCAAGGGTGAGGGGGGATCCTGGCTAATCTGACCCAACAGGATTCTTGCTGAAAACAAGCCAGAGTGATCAGAAGTCACCTGGGGGATAGTGGACCAGGAACCTGATTAGATAAGGAGAGTGATCAGATATGGAGGATGGTGACTCTTACTAAACTGACTTATCAGGGTTCTTGCTAAAACTGGATTTTACAGGGAAGTACAGAGATGGGCCTAGAAGGTTCAGGAGCTTGACTAACATCTGATCAAGCAAAGAATCTGTCAGTACTTACATGGGTGTTTTCTTATAGTTATTTTCAAGCTGCAGATGTATGTTTTATATTCTTCTGGGTATATGATATATTCCATAATTTAAAAAATGTATAACAGATTATTTAACTGGAAGATGGATGGAAAGGCAACTATTAGGTAAAGAGATTTGTAGGACATTATATTATTGGTTCAGTGTTGGGATTTGTAGTTCCTTTATAATTCTCTTAATCACATTTCAAGGTGATTTTCATTCATTTCGTCATTCATTCATCCATTCCATATTTATTGAGCCTTTCTAGTTGCAGGTACTCTGTTAGATTACACAGAAGAGGAGCATGGTCTCTCTAGTCAAATTGCTTAAAATCTGGTACGGGAGAGAAACACCTGCCTAGGAGATACCACATAGCACGGAAAATACAGTGATAGAAGTTTGCAGATGGAGACATTCAGAGGAGATTCCTGGAACGAGCACTGAAGGATATCTAAGCCTGAAGAAGAGAGGGTCATGGCATTCCAGGCCAAGGTAAGAAACAAGGCATTGAGAGAACAGGAAAGGAGTGGTTTTGCTGGACTACAGGGTACATATGAGGAAGGGGTGAGAGACTGGATTAAAGATGCAGGCAGAGGCCAGATTATGAAAGGCTGTGTAAAACATCTTAGTTAGCATTGGGTTTGGCTGTGAGTATCCAAATTAATATCCAAATAATAATGGCCTAAAGACAGAGGTTTATTGCTTTGTCATGTAGACCACATGTCTGAGTAGGTGGTGGCTACTGTGATGCTCCACACTGAGTCCAGGACCCAGACTCCATTTCTTTTTACTCCTCCATGGTCCAAAAACAGCTAATAATTAGCATAACACAGGGCTTTAAAATAAGTGGTTTTATTATAAAATTCTAAAAATGTGCTGTAAAGGACAGTCATGGGAATACTGCATAATAAGAAGAAACATATCTTCACAATCCAGACAATTACAGAGCAGATTTTATATTGTCCATGGAATTAATATTTAAAAAACAGTCTTCTTTTCAGTTAACAAGAGTCTTCGGAGCACCATTATTTGAAGGGAAGGTATTTTGCGTATCAGAGTTCATCTTTGGTCTGCAATTAAGAAGCAAAATATTTAGAGCCAGAAAGAAGTCTTACATGAGTCAAGGAGGCTTACGCTGGTCTATTAATTATTTTCCCTTGAAGATGAAAGAAGGAAAAAAGGCCAAGTTACTGCTAGAGGCTTGTAGGGCCTAGGACTACTGTTGGAATCACCCATGAGTCAAGTCACATTGTGTTTTACAGAGCTATTGATGGGAAACTCAAACTTCTAAGGGTATGTATTACTGTAAAGGGCCTTGTGTTAGGGATGCTATCAGTGAACGGCTCGAGCAGACAATAAGGAAGAAATAAACAAAGCTTTCATTCTGGTCCCTAACTTCCACAAATCAGTGGAAGATATGATTTGGCATCCATTAAAATCACTTAGACAAAGATAAAAAATAAAAAAGAGGAGTGGAGGAAGGAAGCTGCCCAGTTTCATTTGGAGCCCACAGAAGCGTTCTGATACCAAATCACAAAATTCTTGAGGGGGTACGTTTCAATTCTGGCAATTTCTCTTTTGGCTTTAACTGATTTTATGGCTTCCCAGCACTGAGAAGGGTTAATGCTGATGAAATATCACTTCTGAGGTCTAGTTAGTTAGTGGCAGATCAGTTCTCCAAAAAAACAAAACAACCAAAACTCTGATTTATAGTATGTACTGTTGTCATGGTGTAACTACTCTCACCAGATTCCAAACTACTAAAATTTCACCACTGTGCAAAATTCCTAAATCTCAACAATCAGTGAGCTTGTATGACCTGGTTCCATCACACCACTGTGGCTAGTGGTCCTCTTATTCCTTTTAAACCCCCTTGAGAGGCAGACATAATAATTGCCAAATCTGCCTTCTCAACTTTGGTTACAATACCACAATTTTGAGTTTGTGCATTCAGAGACATGGTGATGTTGCTTAAAATAATGTCGAGCTAGCATATTATATATATATAAATAATATATGTTATATATTATTTATATTATAAATAAATAATATAATCACAATTTTATACAATATATATTCCTTCAAACAAAAAAGAACTATAATCAAAATAACCCTGCCCTGCCACATGATGTCTTCATACACAACCATGCACACACTTGAAGATAAGAGACTGGTTTTTGGTTCTTGCTTTGCTATAATCCAGTTAGACGATTCTGACCTAAATTCTTCTTTGGATTTAGTTTTGTTAACCATAAAATGAAAGCGTTTACTGGATGAGTTCTAAGGTCTTTTTAGCCTGACAAGTCCATATGTGAATCTGCCTTTTATAAATGAAACAGTACATAGTAGTTATCAACAGACTGCTTTTAAATGAATAATCTGTTAACATGAATAATCATGGCTATATATTTCTTCATCTCTAAATTTGGGATGATGAACTTTGCCACACTTATCTCACAAGGAGATGAGGCTACTAGATGATGCGTGGGAAAATACTTTTCAAACTGGAAATCCATATTTAAATACCACATGATCTGAATTCTCACATTAAAAGGCCTTTCTCACTTGCCAGGAGCTCCTGTGTCTTCTCACTTATCTTTCTTTCACCTTCATGTTATCTATTGTATCTGCCTCTCAGGTAGACTGAATTGCTTAGAGGCCCTAGGAGGAGCTCAAATAGCTGTTGCCTGACTGAAAGACTAAAGGGATAAATGAGGACTTGGGTCAGCGCTAGTCCTTACTCTGACATTGGCCAGAAGGTCAGTTCCGGTTACCTGTTTCCTATGGCACGTGCAAGGAAAGAGGTCATCCTCGGTCTGTGGTTCTACCCTCTTCATGCCCTCTCGGATTTGGGGCTCACTCACTTGTAAACTGGCATATTCCTGTATAGGCAACAATACAAAAGCATTCCTTATATAACACTCAAAGCACTTTTACCAAATCAGATACACTGGAATTTGCCAGAATATGGTCCATTTAACTCACATGTGTCAACAGGTGATATACAAAGTCCTCCATACCCCACTTAAACACCCAACAGCAGAGCTTCTGAGAGGTGGCTGTCCTTTGGACATTGGCTGCCTATTGCTAAGCCATCTCTATTCTATCCTTCATTTGTACAACTTGCTTGTTACCACCTGCTGCCTTGTAGTGAAAATAATTGTGCACATGATCTTCCCTATTCTGGGAATTTAAGGACAGAGACTATTTCTGCCTTACCCACCACGGTTTGCACAGCATCAGTCACCATCTTCAGTGATTATGTGCTCTCTCTGGGTTCCGCTGTGGGCTAGGTGTTCATGCTCTAGTGTCTGTGAGTTGAATGAATGAACACTACCCTGTGGATCTTTAGGAATTCAGATAGTAAATCCCCCCTTCTGCCCCCAGGGCCCTGCTCCTTCAGTTGACACATTTCACCCTGCTATCTCTTCACCATCCCCTGGGAAGGTTAAAACCAGTGCAGACCAGAAATAGACCAACTGTGTTCTGTAGCAGAGCCTAAGATATGGGGCTCAATATCTGCAATTCTCAGATAAAAAAATTTTAACTTAGATTTAGTACTATTATTAGCAAATTACTTGTTTACCACTGTATTTTTTTTAAAGGAAACTTTCAAATTGTCAGATATGCTTTGATTACAATCTCTAAATGCTTAGGTCCCGAAAACAGTTTCCAAGAGAAGTCATGGCTCATAGGAGGTCAGCACAACAGGTCGAAACATACCTTGCACTGTTTAGACAAAGAAATGGTAAGGCAGCAAGCAAGATTGTACAAAGAGAAAATAAGAATGTGTACACAGTAACTTTACAGGATCAGATGACGCCAATTTCCCAACCATACAGCACACAGTTCTGCCATTAACACTTTCCCCTCAATGTTGCAGCATTCTCCATTAGCGAATCTTGGTTTCGTACTATTTTCAATATTATTTAATATTGGTCCATGGTTTTTTCCCAAAGAGGTGTACATATATCTCCTTATATTAATATACTTTTAGAAATTAAGTGAAATATTAACATGCCACAGCTCTTAACATGTCTAATTACAAGTTGCATGTCTATTTTCTTAGAAAATACTGACCTGGAAAAGTTTAAAATAATAACAGAATATGTCATCACCCATGAGATTATTTCTTGCAAATTCTTGTCCTGCTTTTGCTATCTTCTTGGCCTAGGGGGGAAAAATCCTTTAATTAAATGTTTTGTCCTATGCAGACATACGCAAATCAATCTTCAGAGTACACGTATAGTGGGATAATAACGGGAAAAATATCTTTGGAGGCAGTCTTATGTGGTAAAGGGAACATTTAATATCAGAGTATGTTTGTTCAAACTAAAGGTAGGTTTCTAAGACTTGAAAGTTTGATTTTTTGAGGACCCTCCATACTGTTTTCCATAGTGGCTGCAGCAATTTACACCCCCACCAACAGTGCACAGGGGTTCTCTTTTCTCCACATCCTTGCCAACACTTGTTATTTGTTGTTATTTTGATGATAGCCATTCTGACAGGTGTGAGGTGATATTTCATTGTGGTTTGGATTTGCATTTCCCTGATAATTAGTGACGCTGAGCATCTTTTCATGTGTATATAGGCCATCTGTATGTCTTCTTCATAAAAATTTCTATTCAGGTCTTTTGACCAGTTTTTAATCAAATTGTTTGTTTTTAAACTTTTTTTAATTTATTTTTTGAGGAAGATTAGCCCTGAGCTAACATCCGCCACCAATCCTCCTCTTTTTGCTGAGGAAGCTTGGCCCTGAGCTAACATCTGTGGCCATGTTCCTTTGTTTTATATGTGGGATGTCTGCCACAGCATGGCTTGGTAAGTGGTGTGTAGTCAACACCTGGGATCCAAACCGGTGAACCCTGGGCTGCCAAAGAGAAGCATGAGAAACCAACCACTATGCCACTGGGCTGGCCTCAAATTGTTCCTTTTTTGATAATGAGTTATGAGAGTTCTTTACTACCATATGATCCAGCAATTCCACTTTTGGATATTTCCCCGAAGAAAACAAAAACACTAATTTGAAAAGATATATGCACCCCTATGTTCATTGCAGCATTATTTACAATAGCCAGATATGGAAGCAACCTAAGTGTCCACTGATAGAAGAATGGATAAAGAAGATGAATGGATAAAGAAGATTTATCCATAAAGAATGAATAAAGAAAATTCCGCACACAATGGAATATTACTCAGCCATAAAAAGGAATGAAATCTTGCCATTTGCGACAACATGGATGGACCTAGAGGATATTATGCTAAGTGAGCTAAGTCAGACAGAGAGAGACAAATACTGTATGATTTCATTTATATGTGGTATCTAAAAACATAAAACAAATGAACAAACAAAACAGAAACAGATTCACAGATCTGGAGAACAAACTGGTGGTTGCCAGAGGGAAGAGGGATGGGAGAGTTGGTTAAAACAGGTGAAAGGGATTAAGCGGTACAACCTTCCAGTTATAAAATAAGTCACAGGAATGTAATATACAGCACAGGGAATATAGTCAATAATACTGTAATAACTATGTATGTTGACAGATGGTTACTAGACTATCATGATGATCACTTCGTAATGTGTATAAATGTTGAATCACCATGTTGTACACCTGAAACTAACATAATATTGTATGTCAACTATACTTCAATTAAAAAAAGAAAAAGGCCTTGAAAGTTAAAGAAATCATATTGGACCTTCTAGAATTAAGCTTCTCTTGTAGAGAGAAGGTAAACATTAAAAGAAGTAACAATGACTTTGCAAAGTAAATGCAAGATGAATCTTGATGCACTGCCTTAACAATTTTCAGCAATTAGTTTGAAGTTTACATCATGCCATGTCCCTCATTTTAATCCACCAAATAGTTAGTTTTTACTCCTGCCAGGATGGCTGTCTTAATTTTTATCTTGCTAGTAGAGATGAGGCAGTGCTGGGGGCTCAGATCAACCTGACTAAAAGTGAGAGCAGAATCAAGGCCAAGGTCTAGCTTTTTGTTTCACGTGCAGAGTGGACAGTTAATGCCTGTGCTCACCCTGAAGGGAACTGTGCTAGCCATGGGGAAGCAGCATCCCATTTAGATGAGAGGTCTATATCGAGCAGCCCGAATGCTTGCCAGGCACAAGACAATTAAAATGAACCTGACAGTGGCGTACACAGAGACTGACCTTACCTCTTCATCGTGATCTTTTGCCCATTTAAGTTTTTCTAGGAGATCGCTCAGGTTGCTTTTAACTGGAATGTAGTGTTTCCAGGGCTGCAGCTCATTGTAGAAGTGTTCGTAGTAGATGGAGTCCTGCTTCAGCACAACACTGTCACCGACTAGCAGATAGGGCAGGCGATACGCTGCGACAGTGCCATCGACGTTTATTTGGTATTTATGCTGCAAAACAGCAGTGAAGTATAAGAACCTCCACTAAATTTCCTTTTCTCCATTCTCTTTATTCTCCTCCTGTTTCCACAAAAAAACCCTCATCATCCTCAGATACACACTGGCCAGATCTTGCCCTCTGCCTTCGCCATTTAGTAAGTGCTACTATATAACACCCTGATAAGAGCTAATGGCTTATTTTGATGTTCTCCCAAGTTTCATAAAGGGGCGAGAAGTCTAACATTGAAGCAGCCAATAAACTGTGGTCCTACGGCCACAACCTAAGGAAAGACAGATTTATCATGACTTCGTAATCCCTCTACTACTTTACTGATTGCATGTGAGCATCTGACAACGGCACACTCTATGCCATGTTAACCATACCTTTTAACTATCAGATGGCCACACACAAGTCTTAAGAAAATTAGCAAGACCTGGGGCGAGAACATCTGTGAATAAAAATATTCACTGCACTGTGGTAATTAATAGTCTTTAGCTGCAGCAAATTCAACAGGTGGGAACAAAGCAAAGGCCTGAAAGAACACCCTCTCAGGAGGGAGGGCTGGATCAGCTCTCTCTGGTTATAACCATTTCTTGCAAAAACCTTTGTGATATGCATGTGGAAGAAACACTAACCATTCAAGTGAGGGGATTCTTTAGGTCCATCTGCTGCCATATAACCCAGCAAAAGAAAACCTGGCCATCTACCGCACAGACAGAGCTTGCTAATCACCTGCCTTCCCACATACAGAGGACAGGTGATTGCTTTTGTCAACCTTTCTCCCCATCACACGGGGCTTCAAAGAACCTAGAGAATAGGGCAGTGTCCCACTGCCTGAGAGAAGTTGTTAGAAAAAGGATCCCTCCCTGGGAAACATGAGCAATCCACATTCTACACACAGAACGTACTCCCCAATCCCAGAATTCCCAGACAGAACATCTGGGTTTCAAGACATTTCCCCATCAGAAGTCCTGCTAAGAGACACCTGGTTTCTATCTTCTTTAGTCTGTTGCGAGGCTATGGTTCTGGGGAGAAGTATTTGTGAAGTCATTTACATGTATTTATTAATAAGAAAAGATTTGGAGCTGAAATGTGCTTATCTTGAGGGTGAGTTGGGGAAAAAATTATAGTTCTACCCAGGTCCCAAGCTTCCTTGATGCATATTTTATGTCAGGGCTGGGGACTGAGGACAACCCATGTTGCCAAACCAGTCCCCGGGGCCCCATGCCTTGACAGTCACTAGGTTTTGTGCTCATCTCTCCCATCCTCTAATTTATAGGCCTCCACTTCCCTCCCTTAAATGAAGGTATTTGGAAAAACAAAAAGGACTGGCCATGGACGATGTTATACCTTGAAGAAATCAAAAAATGAAATGTGTTTCACAATGGGACCATATAGGCTTTCATCGTGTTTAAAGAAGAAAAAGTTGGTGAAAGCAGCATCGATGAGTTCTGGGTGTTTTCTGCTGAGTTTAACCAGCTCCAGTCTCTCTTTCCGGCTGTCTCGCCCTCTCCAGACGGCTGTGGAGTTTTTGCTTTCCCAGGGAGGACCTGTGTTCCCTTGCACAGACATCATATCCAGACTTACTCTGGAAGACAGAAAGTGCAACAGATTTTCCTCCCAAACCGTCACCTCACAAAGGCTGTTGGGAAAGAACTCACCAAGGAGAGAAAACCAAGGCTCTGGGTCATCTGTGACCCATCTCTCACCGGCCCATGGTTTCTAGAACAGAGTCAGTCAAGTCATAGGTGGGCATCACAATATCCTTGGAATCCGTGGAACCACACCAGGAAAAGATTGGATGGATGTGTGAACTGGATTTCTTTTTTTCCAAAGGCCAGTCTCCCAAATTAACAAAAAACTCTGCATCTGGCATCTTCACCTAGGAAAAAGAAAGCAAAGAGCTGATTCACATTTCTAGCTTTACGTAATACCTTCTATTTACCAATGTGTTGGGAAAGGCAGTCTCGTGTCTGCAGTCTTTGTTGGCTACATGAGGATGGGCCTTGGGCCTGGCACACTTCCTTACCACGACATAAGGAATCCTCCTGGTCTAGGCTGGGCTTATGGCTTTGTGAGGGAATATACTCTTTTTGTTCTGTTTAAGCATGGGCGTCAATGACCCTCAGGCATGCCCCGAGTTTGTGGACCCACAGGGAGGGTCCAGGGAGCTTCTACTGCAGCAGGAAGTGGGGTGCATGCAGCCACACTGCCAAGTGGCTGCTAAGTGGATCTGCTGGCTATGGGGGTCCACTGCATTGCCTGTGTGCTCTCTCTCCTCTGCTATAAGTAAACGCTGGACCACTTGAGCCTGGTGTGCCTGCTGTCTGTTCCCAGCAACCTCGAATCCTGCACTGCTCTCTTCCCTGGGGGGCACTTACCTGCCTTTTAACCTTGGCCATGCTCATTAGTTACATTCTGTCCCGTGGCACTGCCAGACCACCCAGTGAGCAATGAAACACAATAAAAATTAGAAATTGGACCGAATGAAAGGCCAACTTTACAACCTTCAGGTAATGACAATTACCTTGATTTGAATAGTAGGTAACTTTTCAGAACATTGTCATATGTGTAAGTATACTAGATTTTCTTTCTATGGTGCCCAAATTGGCCAATAAATTTGCTTCCAAAGGGATGAAATGACAAAGGTAATCTCTGTTCTCATGTTGACAAGAGACTCTAAGATGATCAAAGAGAGAAAGAGAATTACTAACAAATAATGACAACAAATAGCACTTGGGACTCTAACTCTAGTTCTTTGTTAATGAGACAGATGCTTCCATTTAAAAAATATACCCCAGCAAGGTGGTGGGATCAGGATTTAAACTCTGGAAACCCAACACCAAAGTCAGCACTAGTACCTTCCAAGCTAGGCTGCCTCTACTGGGAAGTGGCACAAACATGTTGAAAAAACCTGTTTTATCTAGACATGGGAAAACACTTAGGGTATTTGTAAAATGAGTTATATTTTTTAGGCAAGAACTGTATTGGTCAGTCTGAAAAGCATCTTGAGAAACTGGAGTCCTGAAGAACATCATTTTTCCATGGAATGCAACAGATGAGCAAGAAAAACTTGCCAGCACTCTGATGTCTTAGCTTAAAGGAGGCAAAATATTGATGCTATATAACTACCTACATTCAGAATTAACTCACTGCAAATGCTTTGCAATCTAGAGAAGGGTACCATGATTTTCCGTGAGTAATTTAGTCAAGACACGCACATAGATTATTCAATAAACAGCTGTTAAGCAATTGGTAAAAATGTTGGTATTCTTTTTCATATCAGCCATTTTACTATCACTGTCAAAATACTCCTCTAGAACCCTGCTAAAGCACATTATACCAAGGAAGAGGATTCAGCATATGGAAAATCTTGTTTGGGCTCGAAGTAGATTTAGTACCAAAATGATTTTATTATAAGACACTTTTCTCTATAAGGTATTGCTATGGGTTGAATTCTGTCCTCCAAAAAATACGCTGAAGTCTTAAACCCCAGTATCTCAGAATGACCTTATTTGGAAATGGGGTCATTGCAGATATAATTAGTTAAGATGAGGTCATACGGGAGTAGCATGGCCCCTTAATTCAATATGACTGATGACCCTGTGAGAAGTAAAGACATGGAGACCCAAAGGGAGAAAGTCATGTGACAACATAGAGCAAATGGAGTGATGCAGTTGCAAACCAAGGGATGCCAAGGGTTGCCAGCCATCACCAAAAGATAGGAAGCATTCTTCTTCACAGGTTTTAGAGGGAGCATGGCCCTGCTGGCACCTTGATTTTGGACTCCAGGCTCCAGAACTGCGAAAGAATAAATTTCTGCTGTTTTAAAGCCATGAGTTTGTGGTACTTTGTTGCAGCAGTACTAGGAAATTAATACAGGTATCCTACATGACATAAAACTTCAGAATAGTATTACAATAAAGTTCTACAATAGAACACCCCTGATAGTGTTATTTTTATTTTGAAAAATTATATTGTATGGGCCGGCCCAGTGGCACAGCGGTTAAGTTCACATGTTCCGCTTCTTGGCGGCCCGGGGTTCACTGATTCGGATCCTGGGTGCGGACATGACACTGCTTGGCACGCCATGCTGTGGCAGGCATCCCACATATAAAGGAGAGGAAGATGGGCATGGATATTAGCTCAGGGCCAGGCTTCCTCAGCAAAAAAAAAAGAAAAGAGGAGGACTGGCAGTAGTTAGCTCAGGGCTAATCTTCCTCAAAAAAAAAAAATTATATTGTAAAACCTGGGCTTAAATTGTCTATTACACCTAAGAGAAAGGAAATACTTACTTTTCTGGTCAGAGAAAGTAGTATGGCATCCATGAAAATTCTAAAACCTACATGTTCACCATGAGTCTTGATATAAACCTAAAAGAGATGAACATGTTTTTATGTTAGTCTAAAAGTACCACAGGCTTCACTAAGGTAAAGCTTATCACAATGATCCTCAGACTGATTTTTAATAAACCTCTGTAGCTACTTGTAGCCAAATGGACAAAACAAAGTAACTCAAGACAAACAGGCAAACCTCAGTGATGAATTGTACCTTGTTATCCTTCAGGGTATAGTGACACAAGCTCTGCCTTTGTCCAAATCTTTTTGGGATTTCTGTTGCAATCTTTTCTGGATCAACGGTAGGGAAATGTGCCAGATCTCTCTGAATCTGGGTAATGGTTTCTGGGCAGTTCATCTCCTGTAGCCAGGCTGCACTATCTTCCAAAGGACAGTCACAATTCTCGTGATAAACCGGCCCTAGTTACACACAGGTAACAAAATATCACAGTAATAATTTCACTCAGCATGCAAAGCATGTAACAAATAGCCATAACATGGCTTCACAAATTTTGCCCAGTTAGATAGGAAGAACATTTTGATGGAAAGAGTATTTTAAAAGAAAAACATTTTTTATTACACTGGGGCATCACTAGTCAGTCAGTTCTGACAGCTCTTCACAGTAAAGTCTTGTGATATTTTCAGAGTCAGGCCTGCTTTGCACGAGTTGAAAAGAACACCAATGAGTACTATTTTTTGCCCTACAGTGGCTATTATAGTCCATTATTCTTTAGATTTCGTGTACTTAAGAATAACCAAACATTGGTGAAAGGATATCAGAGGAGTATATCCATTTTAATGAAAGACAAAAGTGATATGAAATTAATATTTCAATGGTCTATTATACAAACAGGTTCTTAAAGTGTCTAAGGTATTTTTCTCAATGGGTGAATTGTCCTCAATAGCAACACAAGTAAACAAAGTACCCCTACTCTGCTTGGTATTTTTTTTTTAAGTATTATAAAGAAGCAAAAGTCACCCTCAAAACACTCCACTTCATTAATATTGTAATGAATGAATTATAAGTTTATAGAAATCATACTAACATAGCATAGCAGAACCTGAGCTGAGATTTTACTGTCATTCCTTTCTACAATTCTCAGATTCCCACCTGACCCAGGCAGTAGTAAACAGTGGAATACCTTTTAAAGGTTTAGCCAGTTATACTATACCATGTGGTCCTGGCGGATGTGGGAAAGAAATCTAGACATTTTTTAAAACGTTTGCCTTTCTTGGAGTGGGGAGAAAAGGGAGATCTCTGTCTCTGTATATCTACTGCTTCCCCGCTGTTTCAGGTCACTGTCTCCTCTGAGAGGGAACTATATGGCTCTAGGTAACAAAGCTGTACTCTCCTCCCATATAATAAAATATGGGAGAATTTCTCTACAAAAATAGTAGCAGAATGAAGACAAAAGACAACAGTCAACATGCCTCCCTCTTGTTCAAGCCTTCTCCCTTCCTGAAGTGAGGGACAAACGTCAGTAACCCTTGTCAGTCACTTAAGTCATACATCTCCAATTAAGAAAGTGTCCTCTATGACCATAGTGTGGCTTGATTATTCTTGCAAATGCTGTGTCTTCAGGGAGCAAATTCTCCAGGAACATGTTCCTTTCTCTTGAGCAAATT
Source organism: Equus asinus (assembly GCF_041296235.1). Taxonomy (NCBI): domain Eukaryota; kingdom Metazoa; phylum Chordata; class Mammalia; order Perissodactyla; family Equidae; genus Equus; species Equus asinus. Next base: position 75,332,676 of record NC_091800.1, read on the forward strand.
ATAATTTTCATTCAAATCTTGCATTTCTCTCTTACCAGGACTCTTAATTTAGCTCTCAAGTGAAATTTTTCAAATGAAAACAATATCATGCTAACTTCTTTTTGTTGATTGAATGACATACATTATTGTATTCAAATACTGTTGTTTTAAAATTATGTTCCAAATTACCTTTTAAAATATATGGAGATTTGGCTACATGTTGACCTTGGAATTTAACCTCTACCTTCAGATTTTTGTAGCTTGCATACATTCTGTATCTTACTATGAAGGACCCATCCTTTCGGTCTAAAACCTGGACTCCAACTCTAGTGAATTGTTCATCTGGGGCCGAGATTTTAATCTGGAACACCTTTTCACCCGGAGAAGATGTGAACCTGTGATAAGAACAATAAAACATACAGCCTATTTTAAGGAACAAACACACAAAGATTATACTCTTCAGTCTGTGAACCTTACTATTCTCCTCCACATTCTCCCCCTAACATATGCTTGCTGCTTCTCTTTTATGCTTTTAGTACCAGAATTAATATGATGAATCAGAGATTAAATAAAAGAAGAAGAGGATGACAATGGCCAAGATAACAAAAATGTTTCATTAGAAAAATCGCAAGACGGCCTGGCCCCGTGGTGGCCGAGTAGCTAAGTTTGCGCGCTCCACTGCAGGCGGCTCAGTGTTTCGTTGGTTCGAATCCTGGGCGCGGACATGGCACTGCTCATCAAACCACGCTGAGGCAGCCTCCCACATGCCACAACTAGAAGGACCCACAACGAAGAATATACAACTATGTACTGGGGGGCTTTGGGGAGAAAAGGAAAAAATAAAATCTTTAAAAAAAAAAAATCGCAAGAGAATATGCTACGACTACTAATCTATGTAAACACAGCACATACATATGCATTCCCTATATAAAAGTATTCTTACCAACCTACCATTTATTTCATGCCCCTCACATCTGGAAATTTGTGATCAAATGGTGCCTTAAAGATAAGGATCTTTTGAAAAATCTCTCTCAATGATTCTTTAAAAAACCGGTACTATAAACCATGGCCAGCCATGGGCAAAACCCAGTAGGTAGTGTATCATTTAAGTGACATTAAGTGACATAAAAGTTTTTGTTTGAGTGAGTGCTCTTGCTACTAAGATTGTTATGATGGAATTAGTTCCCCTAATTGTACTATTTATAACCAAGTGACAAAATTTACAACCTTCCTTTTCTTTGCTTTGGAAAATTTCTTATTCCCAACATTCCCCCCGCCCACCAAATATACACCGTCAGCATCCACCAATAAAAAAGACAATCATTTCAGAAGTTTGTGAATTCTAAAAATAAGTTTTAAGTATAATTTTAATTGTTGAATTCAATGGAATGAAATAAACGTTTGTTACAAACACACGAGATTCATACGTTGATACTTTCCCTCTAAACTCTAAAGTTTCAAGTAGTGCTTCATGTTTCTCTTTGGGTTTCAAAACATGCTTGCTGGCTGCTGTGTACGTGAAAACAGGGCAGCACCAGAGAAAGACGAAACCAACCAAGTTTCTAACAACTGGGTTTAAATTCCTTATAACAGCTTATGCAAAAGTAGTTGGACACAGTACTTCCAGCAAAGTGCAGGGGCTTTGTCTCCCTCGTCGTGTGGGAATCTCTATCAAAATATTCAGGAAAAGAGCTAATTCGGAATTATTTCTAAAGCTACAGGGAAAAACTGATTGGGACGCAGAAAGACTGTTACAAGCAGATGTAGATAGCGCCCAAATATCCTGGAATTTAAACTGCTGTAGAGAAACGAGCTCTTAGGCGGATAAACTTGAAGAGAGAAACCGTAAGTTTTAACTGCAGTTCAAAATAGTTAGGGAGCCGTTTCTTGACTTACTTATTTCCTGATGTATCCACCGCCTGAATATAGAAATAGCGCGCGGGAAGGACGACAGCTGCTTTTAGCCCGGGTCCCCATATTTCGCTCTTCTCTGGGCTCAGTCGCCTCTCTCCACCGGTCTCCGCAAGCGCTGGAACTGTCCCCAGAAAGAAGCAGTAAAGCAGCAAAACGCTAAACATTTACAAGACGGACTCTCGAAATGACCACGGATAAATAAAGGGTAAGACGTGGACGGAACCAGCCGCGGTTTGGGCAGGGGCACGCTGGCCGATCGCAGCAGCAAACCCGGCTCCGACGGGTGTCGTTCGCTATGCTGGGCAGGCGCGCGGGTCTCCACTTTCCCCAGGAAAATTACAACCCGAGCGCTGGCTTGTCCAGCTGAAGGACGCCAGCACTTCTGCTGAAACCGGCAAGAACCACGCTGCTCCTCTTTCTCGGGACAATGATAAACTTGCGTTGCTCTTGCAACTGAAGCATCATTGGGGGCGAATCCGTCTCAGGTTCCAGCCCAAGGTGCAGGGCGAGGGGATTGGCCCACGCGTCGGGCCGGGCTGAGTAAGGCCTTCTCCAAGTGGATGGCGGAGTGGACACGCGTCCCGGCGCCAGGGCTTCCTGGGACGTGTAGTTCGCGACAGGACTAGAGGAAATCCTGCCAGGTCTTACCATCTCTCATTTATTTACTTTGTGGTCATCGCTTTCAGGGAACAGAAAAATACCAGATGCCCAACAGAGGGGCAGCCGGGTCTGGAGGCACACATAAGATATATATATTTTAATTGTCACCATATCCTCCGCACGTGCAGAGGGCAGGTATAAAACACGATGAAAGGAAGGTGGTGTCAATGACATCTGACGACTGGTACCGCCGGGCACAGCCGTCCAGGGCGCTGTCCCCGCGCGCTCCAATGGGACGAGAGACGCCAGCCCCAGGGTAACTGAGGCGCGTCGCGGGCCGCGTGCTGGAAGCTGTGATCCGGGTCCGGTGCTGGGCTGCGCCGCGGCCGCAGTGACCCGACCCCACCGGACAGACCAGAGGTACTGGGGGCTATGGGCAGGGGCCGAGGTGGCGGCCCGCGCCTTGCGCTCTGTGCGCCGGGCCCTCCGCGGAGCATCCCGGGCGCCGCGACCAGGCCTGCCGTCCGCCTGCTCTAGGCGCCGCCAACGCTGCCTGGGCTGCCCCGGGCCATGGCCTCTCCCGAGCCCTGTGGCCGTCCGAGTGGAGGCCATGCGTCGGTGCCCGTCCTCCCGGGAAGAAGTAGGGGTGAAGAGCCGGGCCAGAAGGTGGAGGGAAGCGCTAGGGAGAGAAGGGACGAGTCCTCTCGGGAACAAAGCCTGATTTGGAGGGGCCTGCGCGGATGCAGCTGGCTCCTGCTCTGCGCGTCTCCACGCGGTCGCCGTCCCTTCGCGCCCGACCGCCCGCCCCGGGGCCAGGGCGGCCACAGGACGTGTCACAGTCAGCTCCGAAACCGAACTCGGAGCCTCCTCCTATCCCTTCCCCCCTCTCTCGACTTTGCCAGCCGGCGCTAAAACCCAGCTAGGCCGGCCGCCCTGCCAGCCAAAGCAGGCCTGCTCGGGGCCAAGGCGGGGGTTTCTTTTTCGCAATTGTCATTAGTAATGATATCAACTCGTGCATTCAAAAGCTCGAATCGGGGGCTCCCTCTTCGCCGGGGGCAGTAAATGCCCGCGTCCCACCTCCCCAGGAGACTGGGGCACCCGGAGCGTCCCCGGGTCCCCGGGTGGCTTGGAGGCGGTCGCCCCGCCCGCGTCCGCCCGCTCCCCCTCGCGGCTTCCGGCGGGAGGGCGGGCGGGAGAGGGGCCAGGAGGCCTCGGTGACTGCTCGGCTGCTGCGGGAGCCGAGGGGGACCCCGGCCCTCGGCGGGGGGCGGTGGCGCGCGGGCCGGGGTGGCCGCCGGCGGGGCGCGGGCAGGGGGCGCAGCCGCGCTCCTTCCTCTCAGCTGGCGCCGCCTCCGCACACAACGGCTCGGTGCTGCGGGGACCCGCCTGCGCCACTGTCGGCTCCGTCCCGGCGGCCTCCGAGCCCGGCGGCGCCGCGAGCGTCGTAGCGGAGGGCGGTGGGAACTTCGCTCGCCTCCCCCGGAGCCTGGGCTCGACGCTGGCCCGGGCACGGGAGGACTCCCGGTATCCTTCGTAGGCTGGCGGCCTCGGCCGGGAGAGGGCAGGCCGGGGAAGGGGCCTGCAGGGCGTGGGGAGGGGTCTGGGGCAGGGAAGGTGCTTGCTGGCTGGGCTGGAGAGTTTGCTGGCTAAGCTGGCTGGGGCTTAGCGCGTCGGCTCTGGCTCTCGGGCCATTTTCCCCCTTAGGAAGTCACTTACGTGCCCCTGCGTCTCAGTGGCCTTCGTACAGACTACAGATCATAATAGTTGTCATATGTGGAGGCCTTTACTGAAGAGACTTTTTAAGATGTTTTATTCTCTTAGCAAACTTGATACTTAAAAATACAGTTTTAGAATATAACCGGAAAAGTGTGTATAACCTAGGCGATGAATATTGGCCTTGCAAATAGAATCTTTATTTTACAGAACACTTGGTTCCAGTGACTTTTAAAAATCGTTACTCTAGTGGTGCATTTAAAGCTGGTCACGTTATAAAATTTTGTTTGCACACAGTTAAAACAATACTTCTGTTGCTTGGGACATGAGTTTATGAATAAATCATTAAATTGAGCCTCAGGTCCTGCAGTCATTCTTATTAGTAAATCTTAATATAGCATCACCTCACTTACTTGGATTAGGGAACCTCAGTTCTCACAGGTGAGAACCAGAGAGGAGAAGAAGAGGTCTCTTGGCTAAAACTCCAGCTCTTGATTTATAAAACTACTTTTGGTAAACCCTCCTGGAATCTAGGCTCCTAATCCGGGGCTTACCATAATGCCTGGCCTGATGTAGGCACTTAAAAATAAGTCTTTGTTGATGAGACTTCTACAAATGCTGGTTACTGGCAATACAATAGTCAAGAAAACCATACTTGCAGGAGGCAGACAGTCATCATATCAACACAGACACACACAAATGAAAAATCGCAACCTGTGAAGGAAACGTATCAGAGTATGCACAGGATGACCTGGCCCAGTTTGAGGAGCAAAGAAAGCATCCCTCAGAAAGTGACATTTGAGCTGATGTCTGAAGGATAAATGAGAATTAACTAAATAAAGGAGGTGAGTGGGAGGAGACAACATTCAGAGAATGGAAAGGTGGTCAGTGGAGGAGTGTGGAGGGCACAGACAGAGGAAGTGGGGAGAGGGGGTGTGCTGGAGTTAAGGTAGAGATCTTGGGGCTGGATCAGGAGTTGGTTTTTTATTCTGAGAGCAGAGGGTTTTAGGCAAGGGAGTTGTTTGATCATATATATGTACAAGCTTTATTTTCTAATATCTATGCACAGATCAGATTAGAAATGGCAATTCACAGGGGTGGGGGAGCTAGGGGTGGCAATCGTTTATAAAAACAGGGACAAAAGGAGATACAAGCTGTGACAAAACTGTGCCAGCTGCAGGCTATTCAGTGGAGGGACAAACTACCCCTCTGTACCTTAGTATTTCCTGAGGCTATAATTACAACATAATACAATAATTGAGGTCTATAATGATTCTGTTATTAGTAATAACTTGTGCTTAGTTCACTTGTAAGAAAGCCAGAGAACACAATAACACAAGTGCCCTTGGCCTCATGGAGCTCTTACTGACGGATAATAGGATCAGACAGATAATAGGAAAGAAAATAGACACTAACAGTGTTTGGGTCGTGGGATTTGGATAATTTTTATGTTCTGTAGTATCTTTTGGTATTTTGCAATATTTCCTCTAATTTGTTTGCTTGTGTAATAAAATCTATAAATATTACGCAGTTTTTCAAAGAGAAATGTCCATAAACAATGATTCAGCTGAGAAAGTTTTTATACCACTCTAAGTTACTCTTGGCTTTTATTGATAGTCAATTAAAATATACTCTTATGTTGATGATCTTTGCTTTTTTTTGGTAAAAATGCAACCAGAGAGATCATTCTTGTTCGGTGGCCACTATTTAAAAGCAAACAAACCCAAAACACAAACAAAAAAAACTGGACTGTTAAGCTTTTTATTAATTAAGTGTTACAGTCCTTTTTGTTTTTAGCTTCCAGGAAGCTCAGCCCTCCCTTTTGTGCGAAAATGCAGTAATTTCCCTTTGCCTATGTTTTTGGTAAGAGTATTCTCCTATATATGTTCCAAATGACCATCCTGCATAACATCTCCACACTGCCACACAGAGAGCTGGTGCCACAGACAAAATTCCATTCAGTCTGAGGAAGGAAGCTCTGGCAAAGAGGAAGCTAAGCTGGAGATGAAGAGATAACAAGGGCAGCACTTGGAACATTCCTATCTCCCCCTGTCAGACTAACTGGTGCCTTCTGCTCATTGCCCCTTACCATGACCATATACTCTCTTTCATTCCTCACTCTACCACAACCCACCCACACAACCCCAATGCCACAAATCCATACCCACCTCTATCCACCACACTGGCGTTTAGAGAAAGGCACAAGGAAACAGATAAGAAGTAGAAAATGCTCTCTTGGACATCTGTTAAGAATCAGAGAAACCGACTTCCTCAGAAAAGCTCAGAGTTTGGCCTGTACAACCTTAGGTACTGAGATTCTTTTTGCATCTTCCTCTACTGTCACCAACACACCAGGAGATGAGGAAGGAGATAGCATTAAAGCTTCCTGTCTAGAGATCCACTACACTTACTCCTGGGATTTCTTGACCAGAAAGAGAAGGAAAGTTTCCAAAATGAAACCATTGGAAGTTCCATCTTTGGTGGTGAACGCCTGCCAAACCAACCCTCCTACAAATAACTATAAACTCTGCACGAATTTCTAAAAAATCACTACCTGAAGGTTTGAAAAGTATTCCTTAAAAATTAAAAAAAAAATGGAATCTTCTCTAGGATATGTGGAGTCCTCTTTGTATGGAGCTCTGTTTCCTTAAATTACAGGAAGGACATGCAGTACCTTCACTGGTTTCTTCTCACACACTCAGGGTACCTGGGCTCTTACGGGAATCATCGTCTTTATTTCTTATTGTCTTAGTCATAAGTATTTGTCATTCAGTATTTGTATGATAGATTTTATGTCATCATTTCCCTGTAACCTGTGAAAGTTATTCTCATTTCCAGTTTTTTAAGTAAGCAAATGGACAGAGATATTTACTGGTAAAAGTCAACTGCTCACCCAGGGTGGGTTGCAGCTCTTGAGTACTGCTCCATCGCTAGAACCCTGTGGTTGAGCATGCTCTGCCCTGCCGCCTGCCTCGGGTTGCCTCCTACACCCCCTGTAATGGTTGGATTCACCAAGGTCTTCCTTTTGTTTAAAATGTCAGCTTCCTTGAATGTCCTCAGTTGCTATTTAAACTTTTCTCTTTTTCTTCTCCAAAGGAATCGGTTTAGACTCGAAATTCGGATTTTCCTGGGACTGATCAGAAGTTAGTGACTACCTGGATTGAATCCTGTTTTTTGTCAGGTGATGATATTTAAAAAATTTAAATTCTGTATTTTTTGTTGATTTAAATCTGTGACCATTATTCATCATGTATCCTTTAAAAAGCCCATATGCTTTTAAAATAAACTTGTAAATGCATTGTTCTTCTAGACAGTTTTATTGAGATATAATTCATACACTTTACCATTCACCCATTTAAAGTGTACAACTCAACAGCTTTTAGTATATTCACAAAGTTGTGCATTCATCACCACAATCGATTATAGAATATTTTCATTACCCCCAAAAGAAACCTCATGAGCCCCAACCCCCTCCTACCCTCTGGGCTTAGGTAACCACTAATCTACTTTCTGTCTCTATGGATTTGTCTATTTTGGACATTGCATATAAATGGAATTATACACAATCTGGTCGTTTGTGACTGACTTCTTTCACTTAGTACAATGTTTTCAAGGTTCATTCATGTTGTAGCACGGTTTAGTACTTCATTTGTTTTTATTGCCCAATAGTATTCCATTGTATGGATGTACTACATTTTATTTATCCATTCACGAATTGATGGACATTTCGATTGTATACACTTTTGGCTATTATGAATAATGCTGCTATGAACATTTGTGTGCACATATGTCTTCATTTCTCTTGGGTATGTACGTAGGAGCGCAATTGCTCGATCATATGTTAACTCTATGTTTAAACATTTGAAGAACTGTTCTTCTGAAGTAACTGGACCATTTTGCATTTCCACTAGCAGTGTATGAGGGTTCCAATTTCTCCACATCCTTGACAATCCTTATTATTGTGTCTTTTTGATTATAGCCATCCTGGTGGGTGTGAGGTGGTATTTTATTGTGGTTTTGATTTGCATTTCTGTGATGACTAATGATGTTGAGCATCTTTTCATATACTATTGACCATTTTTATATCATCTTTGGAGAAGCGGCAATTCAACTACTTGGTCCATTTTATTTTTTTTAATTTAAATTTTCTTTTTCTCCCAAAGCCCCCCAGTACATAGTTGTGTATTTTTAGTTGTAGGTCCTTCTAGCTGTGGCATGTGGGATGCTGCCCCAGCATGGCTTGACGAGCGGTGCCACATCTGTGCCCAGGATTCGAACTGGTGAAACCCTAGGCCGCCGAAGCAGAACGCTCAAACTTAACCACTTGACCACAGGGCCGGCCCCTACTTTGCCCATTTTTTAATTGGGTTATTTGTCTTTTTTTATTATTCTAATGCATTATTTTAAAATAATTTTTTAAATAAAATGGATGGTCAGTGATCATGACTCCAGGCATATAGTAGTTGTAAAATAAATATTTATTGAATGAAGGCATATGGAACACTTGATTTTTTTTAGGGCTGTTTGTAGTGTCTGATGGATTGTTGATCTTTCTTCCTCTTTTCTTAGGAGCCCATTTTGCAGCTTTCAACTTCTTGTAGACTGCTGTAAACACTTGTCACAGTTGTTTTTCAAGAAACAGAGTTGCAGCTTCTTCCTCATAACAGAACTTTTATAGTTACATTCAATGCCTAACGTTGCAGAAGCAGAAAGGGCAAATGATTCTGGAAATGGTGAGCACCAATCTGAGAGAAAGTCTCCTGAAGAGAATCTACAAGGTGCTGTACAATCTTTCTGCACTCGTACCTCAGGAGCGCCCTTGGGTCCCAAAGGAGATCATCACTACCCGTGGAGCTGTCCAGTGACCCACACTCGGGAGAAAATTTATGCTATCTGTTCAGATTATGCCTTTCTCAACCAGGCAACCTCAATCTATAAAACTCCAAATCCAGCCCGCTCTTCTTGCCTCCCTGATGGTCCCTCTTTATCTGCTGGAAACAGTTCATCAGTGTACATTGGCATCCCGACGAGTACATCAGAAATCATCTACAATGAAGAAAATAGCTTGGAAAACTTATCCAATAGCCTGGGCAAGCTACCTCTCGCATGGGAAATTGATAAATCTGAATTTGATGGGGTGACCACAAATATGAAACACAAATCAGGTAAGGGAGGAGGCATGAAGTACACGTGTGAAAATAATAAGAAAACAAAGAATATATCTTGTTTAACTTTGCCATTAAATATGTTTGCCTTTTATAATACCGAATGTTGTCTGTCAATTAAAAAATTGCGCATAGGACATTTAGTTCATTAATGGGTTGCCACGAGAAGCTTCAAACATCACCTTTGCGTTTTGAGAGTTTTGACAAATCTAAGAACACTGTAAAATGCAGGTATTATAGATATGGTAGCTTAGAAAAGGCTAATGACGTGGCTAGAATAACATACCAGTACTTTGTAGCCTTGCAGGGACATGAACGCATATTTCCCGATTAAACCTCTAGTTTTCTTTTCTACTGTATAACATTGTGGGTTTTTTGTTCCTGTTAAAATTTCTTGAGCATCCAGCAAGGTCGCCAGGTACCACTGAGTAGGTTGTGTACTGCACAATTTAAGAGGGTGCTGTTCACCTAGGGTGCAATGCACAGCCTTCCCAGTTGCGTTGTGGTGGTCCTGTGGCAGATACTGATGCTTTTTGCTTCTTTCTTTTGATCTCACGGTAATACAGGAATTTTATGTGGTAGGTATCCCAATTTTATAGATTAAAAAAAAATGATGCTTAGAGGGAATAAATTGCTTGTGCAAAGTTGCACAGCTAGTAAGAAATAGAACTAGGATTTGTCTTTTACTTCCAGGTTTCTTGCATCATTTTGTACAATCTCCATAGTTCTTGTTCATTTGCAAAATCAGCTTCTTTCACAGAATGTTATGTAAATCTGTAATTTTTATGGCTGTCAGGGGAATTTCACTTTGTGTCTGTATTTATGGGTGGTTGGTCTATAATGTTTTTTGTAATATCTTTTCCAGATGTGGGAATTAGGGCTGTGCAGGTCTCCTAAGAGAAATTAGGAAGTGTTTTCTCCTTGTGTTTTCTGAGGGGTATTAAAAATCTCTGTCATATTGGAGTTGTCTCGATTCCCATTAATTCTGTCAAATTTTAGTTTATCCATTTCATCTAAGCTGTCAAGTTTGTTGGCACGGAGTTGTTTCTAAGTCCCTTTTATCTTCTAACGTCTGTGAGGTCTTTCGTGATAATTTGTCTTTCAATCCTGATGCTGGAAATTTGGGGGTTTTTTTGTTTTTCTTTTTTTTTATGTCTAACAAGGGGTTTATCAGTGTTGTTCATCTTTTCAAATAACTGGCTTTCAGCTTTGTTAGTTTTATCAATTGTTTTCTATTTCATTGATTTCTGCTTTTCATTATATCCTTCCTTCTGCCTACTTCGTTCTTCATTTTCTAACTTTTTTTTGAGTTCATAATAGTTTATGTCATTGTGAAATTTCAGTTGTACATTATTTCTTATCTGTCACCACCTAGGTGCTCCCCTTCCCCTCCTGTGCCCACCTCCAACCCCACTTCCCCTGGAAACCACTGAACTCTTTTCTTTGTCAATGTGCTTGTTTATGTTCCACATATGAGTGAAATCATCTGGTGTTTGTCTTTCTCAGTCTGGCTTACTTTGCTAAGCATAATTCCCTCTAGGTCCATCCATGTTGTTGCAAATGGGATGATTTTGTCTTTTTTTTTCCTGGCTGAGTATATATATATATACCACATCTTCTTTATCCAGTCATCAATTGATGGGCACTTGGATTATTTCCATGTCTTGGCTATTGTGAATAGTGCTGCCATGAACATAGGGGTGCATATGTTACTTTGGATTGTTGATTTCAAGTTGTTTGGGTAGATACCTAGAATTGACATAGCTGGGTCATATGGTAGTTCTATTTTTAGTTTTTTGAGGAATCTCCATACTGTTTTCCATAGTGGCTGCACCAGTTGCATTCCCACCAGCAGCATATGAGGGTTCCCTTCTCTCCACACCGTCTCTAACATTTGTTATTTTTAGTCTTAGTGATTATAGCCATTTTAACAGGCATAAGGTGGTGTCTTAGTGTAGTTTTGATTAGCATTTCCCTGATGATTAGTGATGTTGAAAATCTTTTCATGTGTTTATTGGCCATCTGTATATCTTCTTTGGAAAAATGTTCATATCCTCTGCCCATTTTTTGATCAAGCTGTTTGTTTTTTTGTTGTTCAGTTGTGTGAGTTCCTTATATATTATGAAGATTAACCCCTTATCAGATATATGATTTGCAAAAATTTTCTCCCAATTGGTGAGTTGTCTTTTTGCTTTGATCCTAGTTTCTTTTGCCTTGCAGAAACCCTTTAGTCTGATGAACTCCCGCTTGTTTATTTTTCCTTTTGTTTCTCTTGTCTGAGAAGACATGGTATCCAAAAATATCCTTTTTAGTTTGATGTCAGAGAGTGTACTACCTATGTTATCTTCCAGGAGTTTTATGGTTACAGGATTTATCTTCAAGTCTTTGATCCATTTTGAGTTTATTTTTGTGTATGGTATGATATGATGGTCTACTTTTATTCTTTTGCATGTGGCTGTTCAGTTTTCCCAACACCATTTATTGAAGAGACTGTCTTTTCTCCACTGTATGTTCTTGGTACCTTTGTGAAAGATTAGCTGTCCATATATGTGTGGTTTTATTTCTGGGCTTTCTGTTCTGTTCCATTCATCTGTATGTCTGTTTTTGTGCCAGTACCATGCTGTTTTGATCACTATGGCTTTGTAGTACATTTTGAAGTCAGGGATTATGATGCCTCCAGCTTTGTTCTTTTTTCTCAGTATTGCTTTGGCAATTTGGGGTTTTTGGTTGCCCCATATGAATTTTAGGATTCTTTGCTCTATTTCCATGAAGAATGTCATTGGGATTCTGATAGGGATTGCATTGAATCTGTAGATTGCTTTAGGTAGTATGGACATTTTAACTATGTTTATTCTTCCAATCCGTGTGCATGGAATCTCTTTCCATCTCTTTATGTCATTATCTGTTTCTTTCAATAATGTCTTACAGTTTTCATTGTATAAGTCCTTGACCTCCTTAGTTAAATTTATTCCTAGGTACTTTATTCTTTTTGTTGTGATTGTAAATGGAATTGTATTCTTGAGTTCTCTTTCTGTAAGTTCGTTATTAGAGTATAGAAATGCAAGTGATTTTTGTAAGTTGATTTTGTACCCTGCAACTTTGTTGTAGTTGTTGATTATTTCTAATAGTTTTCCGATGCATTCTTTAGGGTTTTCTATATGTAAGATCATGTCGTCTGCAAACAGTGAGAGTTTCACGTCTCACTCCCTATTTGGATTCTTTTTATTCCTTTCTCTTACCTAATTGCTCTGGCCAAAACCTCCCGTACTATGTTGAATAAGAGTGGTGATAGTGGGCATCCTTGTCTTGTTCCTGTTCTCAGAGGGATGGCATTCAGTTTTCCCCCATTGAGTATGGTGTTGGCTGTGGGTTTGTCATATATGGCCTATATATGTTGGCCTATATATGTTGAGGTAATTCCCTTCTATCCCCATTTTGTTTAGAGTTTTTATCATAAGTGGCTGTTGGATCTTGTCAAATGCTTTCTCTGCATTTATTGAGATGATCATGTGGTTTTTACTCCTCATTTTGTTAATGTGGTGTATCACATTGATTGATTTGCAGATGTTGAACCATCCCTGTGTATGTGTATGAATCCCACTTGATCATGATGTACGATCTTTTTGATGTATTGCTGTATTTGGGTTGCCAATATTTTGTTGAGCATTTTTGCATCTATGTTCATCAGTGATATTGGCCTGTAGTTTTCCGTTTTTGTGTTGTCCTTGTCAGGCTTTGGTATCAGAATGATGTTGGCCTCATAGAATGTGTTAGGAAGTGTTCCATCTTCCCTAATTGTTTGGAATAGCTTGAGAAGGATAGGTATTAAATCCCCTCTGAAAGTTTGGTAGAATTCCCCAGGGAAACCATCTGGTCCTGGGCTTCTATTTTTTGGGATGCTTTTGATTACTGTTTCAATCTCTTTACTTGTAATTGGTGTATTCATATTCTCTATTTCTTTTTGATTCAGCTTTGGGAAGTTGTAAGAGTCTAAGAATTTATCCATTTCCTCTAGATTGTCCATTTTGTTGGCATATAGTTCTTCATAGTATTCTCTTATAGTCTGTTGTAATTCTGTGGTATCCATTGTATTTCTCCTGTTTCATTTCTAATTTTATTTATCTGAGCTTTCTCTCTTTTTTATTTGTGAATCTGGCTAGGGGTTTGTCAATTGTAAACCTTCTCAAAGAACCAGCTCTTTGTTTCATTGATCCTTTCTACTGCCTTTTTTGTTTCAATAGCATTTATCTCTGCTCTAATTTTTGTTATTTCTCTCCTTCTGCTGGCTTTGGGCTTAGTTTGGTCTTTTTCTAGTTCAAATAGGTGTAGTTTGAGATTGTTTATTTGGGCTTTTTCTTGTTTGATAAGGTGAGCCTGTATTGTGATGAATTTCCATCTTATGACTTTTGCTGCATCCCATAAGAGTTGGTATGGTATGCTTTCCTTTTCATTTGCCTCCAGATATTTTTTTATTTCTCCTTTAATTTCTTCAATGATCCAGTTCCTGTTCAATAGCATGTTATTTAGTCTCCACATCTTTATCCTTTTCTCAGCTTTTTTCTTGTAATTAATTTCTAGCTTTGTAGCATTTGATCAGAAAAGATGCTTGTTATTATTTCAATATTAAATTTATTGAGGCTTCCTTTGTTTTCCAACATGTGGTCTATTCTTGAGAATATTCCGTGTGCTCTTGAGAAGAATGTGTATTCTGCTGTTTTTGAATGGAATGTTCTATATATGTCTGTTAAGTCCAGCTGGTCTAGCTTTTCATTTAATTCCACTGTTTCCTTGTTGATTTTCTGTCCAGATGATCTATCCATTGATGTGACCGGAGTGTTGAGGTCTCTGACTATTATTGTGCTATTATTAATGTCTTCTTTTAGGTTTTTTAATAGTTGCTTTATGTACTTTGGTGCTCCTGTGTTGGGTGCATAGATATTTATAAGTGTTATTTCTTCTTGATGGAATGTCCCTTTGATCATTATATACTGTCCCTCTTTGTCTCTCTTTACATGCCTTATCTTGAAGTCTCCTTTGTCTGATATAAGGATTCCAACACCTGCTTTCTTTTGTTTGCCATTAGTTTGGAGTATTGTCTTCCATCCCTTCACTCTGAGCCTGTGTTTGTCATTGGAGCTGAGATGTGTTTCCTGGAGGCAGCATATTGTTGGGTCTTGTTGTTTAATCCATCTCTCCACTCTGTGTCTTTTTATTGGAGAATTCAATCCATTTATGTTTAGGGTGATTATCGATATATGAGGGCTTAATGCTGACATTGTATCACTCATTTTCCAGTTCTCCTGTGTTTCCTTTGTTTCTCATCCTGTGTATTTTGGTCTACTAATCGAGTTATGTAGTTTTTTATGTTGTTTTTCTTTGTTTTCTCCTTATTTATTATTTGTGTCTCTGTTCTGCCTTTTTGTTTAGTGGTTACCCTGAGGTTTGTATTCAAAATCTCATGGATAAGATAGTCCGTTTTCTGATGGCCTCTAATTTTCTTAGACTAAACTGATTCAGTCCCATTCCTCCTCCCCTCCTAAGTTGTTTTTCTCACATCTTCTTCCATCTTGTCTTATGAGTTTGTGGTTAAAATGACAAGATTATCTTTGTTTTTGTGTTTTCCTTCCCTTTGTCTTTAATGCTACACTTGAGTATTTCCTAGCCTGCTCTGATTCTGTCTACCTATTTGTCTCCTTACTCCGTGCTTTGTGACTCCTTTGTCCCTTTTTTGTTTTCAGGTATGAGGACCTTCTTGAGGATTTCTTGTAGGGGCTGTGTTGTGGCTATGAAATCCCTTAGCTTATGTTTGTTGTTGAAAGTTTTTATTTCTCCATCATATCTGAAGGATATTTTTGCTGGATAGAGTATTCTTGGCTGAAAGTTTTTGTCCTTCAAAGATTTGAATATGTAATTCCAGTCTCTCCTAGCCTGTAAGGTTTCTGCAGAGAAATCCACTGAAAGCGTCTTGGGAGTTCCTTTGTAGGTTATTTTCTTTTGCTTTGCTGCCCTTAGTATTTTTTCTTTGTCATTCAGTTTTGCCAGTTTCACTACTATATGCCTTGCAGTAGGTCTTTTTACATTGACATATTTAGGAGATCTGGCAGCCTCTTCCACATGGATTTCCTTCCCTAGGTTTGGGAACTTCTCTGCTGTTATTTCTTTGAACAAGCATTCTACTCCATTCTCCTTTTCTTCTCCTTCTTGAATACCTATAATTCTTCTGTTGCATTTTCTAATTGAGTCAGATATTTCTTGGAGACTTTCTTCATTTCTTCTTAGTCGTAGTTCTCTCTCCTCCTCTATCTGGAGCATTTCAACATGTCTATCTTCGATTATGCTGATATGCTCCTCCATGGTGTCTGCTTGAGTGTTCAGGGAATCCATATTTTGTTTTATTTCTTCCATTGTGTCTTTCATCTCTAATATTTCTTATTGATTTTTCTTTATAGTTTCAGTCTGTTTTGTGAAGTAGCTCCTGAACTCATTGAGTTGTTTCTCTACATTCTCTTTTACCTTGTTGAGTTTTTTGGTGATAGCTGTTTTGAATTCTTTGTCATTTAGATTACATATTTCTCCGTCCTCAGAACTGATTTCTGGGTATTTGTCATTTTCTCTCTGGTCTGGAGATCTAACATAATGTCTGATATTGCTAGAGGGAGTGGCTCTGTTTTTTCACATCCTGGTGTTATTTGGTGACAGTTACCACTTATTGCCACTGGGTTGGGGTCAAGAACCATGTATTCCAAGCCATCTTCCTTCAGCCCAAATCCCAGGGGATGGAGCAGTGCTGAGCAGGTGGGGGGAGGGGCACTTTCTCCTGCATGCTCTTGGGGCTTTCTCCCTCTGCTCTTGCTATCTGCTCTCCTGGGGTGTTGGCTTGATGAGGTCATCACCCACGAAAGCTTTTGCCCCAGTGGAGGGCTTCCCTCTAGGCTGCAGCAGCCCTCGGGAGTCCTTGATGTTCCTGTGAGTGAATGTCCCCTCCCCTGTTCCTTCCCTCTCGGAGGCTGCCCGTGGTCCTGGATTGCAGTCTTTAGGAGCAGGAGCGAAGTTTTCTCTTACCCCATTCCACCTCCTCCAAAGGGGGGCACCAGCCTCTCTGCCCGCCATCGTATGGCTGTGCGGGTCTCTCTGATGTTTTTGTGTTGTGTTTGGATGTCCTCTGTTGGAGTATGAATGTCCTTTTTGTTGGAGGGGAAAGATTACTGGAAAAACTCACTCCACCATGATGCTGACATCACTCCCTAACTTCTTAAGATGAAAGCTTAAATCATTGATTCGAGACTTTTCTACTGTAAGCATTTAATTCTCTAAATTGCTCTCTAAATAGTGCTTTAGCTGCAGCCTACAAATTTTGATACTTTGTTTTTATTGTCATTTCATTTGAAATATTTTCTAATTTTCCTTGTGATTTCTTTTTTGATACATGCATTAGGTGGAAGTATGCTATGTAATTTCCAGATGTTTGGGGTTTTTCTAAATATTGATTTTTAATTTAATTCCATTGTGGATAGAGGACATATGATTGCAGTCTTTTTAAATTTACTGAAACTTGTTTTATGGCCCAGCAAGTGGTCTATGTTGGTGGATGTACCATGTGCACTCAAAAAGAAGGTGCAGGCTATGGTTGTTGGGCATTGTGTTCTGTAAATATTTATTGGGTCAAAGTGTTTGAAAGTGTTGTTCACGTCTTCTTGTTCACTACTCAATTTTTTTTCTCCCTTTTTGTTTTCCTTCTTCTTCTTTTCCCCCAAAGCCCCCCCAGTACCTAGTTGTATATTCTAGTTGTGAGTGCCTCTGATTGTGCCACGTGGGATGCCACCTCAGAATGGCCTGATGAGCAGTGCCATGTCTGTGCCCAGTATTTGAACCAGTGAAACCCTGGGCCACCAAAGCAGAGTGTGTGAACTTAACCACTCAGCTGTGGGGCTGGCCCCTACTTAATTTTTGTCTTGTTCTGTCAATAGCTGAAAATAGGGTGTTAAAAATCTCCAGATATGATTGTGGAGTTGCCTTTTCTCCATTTAATTCTGTTGTTTTTTGTTTTCTTGGTATTTGAAACTTTGTTATTAGGTGCACACACATTTATGATTTTTATTTCTTCTTGATGAATTGACTTTTTTTTATCATTATGAAATGTCCCTCATTATTCCTGGTGATATTTCTTATTCTGAAAGCTACTTTGTTTGATATTAATATAGCTACTCCAGCTTTCTTTTGCTAGTGTTTGTAGGGTATATCTTTTTCCATCCATTTATTTTTAACCTGTGTCTTTTTATATTTAAAGTGAATCTCTTGAAGATAATTAAGTATATTCAATGAGTTATTTATTTCAGATGTTATTTATTTTAGTTCTAGAAGTTACATTTTTTTAATAGTTTCTGTTTTTTATCTTGGTTTCACTATTTTTTCATTCATTGTCTATCTCATTTTATCTATCGCATAAAGCATAGTTATAATATCCACTTTAAAATCCTTTTCTCCCAATATTAAGATCTGGGTCATCTCAGAGTTGGTCTTATCTTTTTTCTTGAGAATGTGTCACATTTTTCAGTTTCCTCACATGTTCGATACTTTTGGATTGTATCCTAGATATTGGAAATATTATGTTATGGTGATTTTGGATTCTAGTGTATTTCTCCAAGAGTGTTTTATGTGTTTTTAATGTTATCAGTTATTAATTTGGTTCAACTAAAACTGCAAATTCTGTCTCTTGAGGACATCTCAATCTCAGTTCAATTGTTTTAGCCTGAGCTGTGCTATCTCGGGTCTGCTCTATGCATGTATGGTTCAGGAGTCAGCCCAAGATTTGGGCCAAATTTGTATACAGAATTTGGGCCTCCCATTCTCAGGCTCTCTTCTTTCTGGGGTTCCCCCCCACCACCTCACTTTCCAGTGACAGTGATTGCCCTGAACTCTGTCTTGTGGTTCCTTAGGTCAAAAAAATGGTGGATATTGTACTTTTATTTGCTATCCTCATACCTCTCTCTAAAAGCCAGTGTGGTGAATAGAGGTGTATGTGTGTGTATGTGTGTGTGTGTAAATATATATATGTAATTTTGGTGTTGGGGCTTTACGGGTGTGTTGTGGGTAGGGTGAGGAGGAATGGAAGAAGGAATACAGCAATGACAAGGCAGTGGACGAAGGTTACTGGAGTTGATGTGATAGAAGTATTCAGGCATTGCTCTTTATGTTCCCCTCTCAAACTCAGCTTGCACTTTGTCAGAGCTTCCTTCTCTCATTTTGAATGGAATTTTGCCTGTGGGACCAGCTCTCTGTGTGGCCATGTGGGGATGTTATGAAAGATGCTAATTTGGATCATAGGTGCTTACTTATCCCAGGGGCTCATGGGAATGAGCTAGAAGAGAACAGAGGACAGGCTCTTGTAAGCCTTAGAGGAAAGTATGAGGGTACAGACCACTCTGTGGGCCGCTAAGGTCACAGATCACAGTGCTTCATTAGCCTCTAAAATTTTAAGTGGCTGGGAAAACTACTCAGGGAATCAAGTCATTATTGGGTAGTGAAGACATCGCAAGATGTGGTGAAAGGAGTTTTTCCATCTTCTCACTCTCTAAGATTGATGTTATTAGTAAGAGAAATTTGTCAGAATGAGATTTTGCTCATGTTTGTCAGTGATTGTTCAGCTCTGTGAAAAATTTTGTGTTCTCTGTGAAGACTTAGGAAGAATAACTAGAAGGAAGGGGAAAAAAACCCTTGCTTCTGGATATTACCATGTTTGTGATTATGACATTTTACAAAAATTAGAGAAATTCCCTGTGTGACCATGGTCTCTGAGTTCCAGCTGGTTGTGGGTGCCAAAGGGTTTCATTAAAGAACATTTCAAATTAATAAAATGGATCCCTTTCCATGTTTGTTTTCTTGGCATGTATCTATATAATCTGTGTTTTACAACTTATGAATAACTCAAAAATAAATTACTGTATTTTATTTAATTTTATAACAGATTTGATTATTTCATTTAAAATGTAATATGTGTGAAAGTTATTAAAGTATTTGAGCATAACTATCTGAAATGTTAATAGTATTTTAGTGAAATGAAGCTTGGATGTTATTTATTAATATTTTAATTTACGAAATTTTTTTGACTGGGTAATCCATTAGCATGGTTCAGAAATTAAAGTGTAAAAACCAAACAGGGTGAAGTCTCACTCTCACTTTTGTCTCCCTTTTGTTGTTCCCCCATAGGTAACCACTGTTATTTGTCTTATGGGTCTTTGGGAGAATGTGTGTGCGGTGTATGGGTGTGTGTGTGTGTAACACAGAGAAAAAGACTTTGTTTTCCATTCTAGTCACTGGTGCTAAAGTTTCATTTTAATAATGTACATATCTGCATCATTCTTAATCCACTTTGTGGCCTCTGTAGGTCTGGAGATATTTTTAAACGTTACATCATTGTATTATTGGATCTACTGCTTTTACTTTTTTAACAGAGTTACATTAATATGGTTTTATTGTTTTATAGAAAGGATTCATTTTCTGGAAAGTGATCTAGTTAAATATTTTACTGTTGGTTATTTGATTTTCTAGGTGTGGCTAAAGATTTTTGTGATTGATTCTTTTACTAGCTAAGCGACTAGCCCAGGAATTGGAATATAGGAACCTGATAGGAAATAACATTCATGGTTGTTTAAATTTGTTTTTATTCTCTCTCTCTCTTTAAGGTAGGGGAGTGTTCCTGAAGATTCAAGTATTTCTTCAATATGTTTGCAAATATCATTTTTTAAACTAGTGGCAGTTACTTTTTAATTTTGCTACATAATTAATTATATTGCATTGCAGTTTACTTCATCTTAAACATTTTGCTTATTTTATACTCTTGTATTCTAGGCAATGGAAAGAAACAAATTTGCAAGAAGAAAACTTCAGATAAAAAAGGAAGACATCAAAGAGAGTGGCCTCAGTATTCTCCTCTTGAAGATATTAAGCAGCGGAAAGTGTTAGACCTCAGACGATGGTAATCTCTAAAACTTGACCTTTTTTTTACCTACCCACAATACCATTGTCATACCTAATAAACACTATTTCCTCAGTATCTAACTCTCAGGCTAAATTCAGATTTCCTAGAGTTTTCTGAAAATATCTGCACACTTGGTTGTTCAAAGTGGGACCCATCATGAACCACACATTGTATTTGCTTGTTGTGGCCCATAAATCTCTCTTAATCTAGAACAGTCTCCACCCCACTCTTTTTTTTTTTTTTTTTCAAATTCTAGGATATTGACTTATTGAAAGACTTGGCCAGATAGCTTGTGGAATGTCCTACCTTCTGGATTTGTCTGATTTTTTTCTATTAGTTATCTAAATTATTCCTGTAACCTCAATATTTCCTCTAAACTGGAAGTCAGATATAAAGACTTGGTTAGATTCTGGTTAAACATTTTGGATAAGCATACTGCCTAAGTGATCCTGTGCCCTCACACTGCATCACGTCAGGAGGTCCATGGTGTTTAGTCATCCAGTATGGAGATTCTAGGCCTGATTACTGGATTAAGGTGGTGACAGCCTTAGCCCACATCATCAAGTTATTTTATTTTCCTTCTACAACCAACAAGTAATCTGTAGGGCGACAGTGGTGCCTGGCTAATATCCAGGTTCCCACTGACTTTTCACCTAGTGGTTTTAGCCAAACCCATTGACCAATCTCTGCCTGAATCCTTGTTGCGAAATGGTGATGTTTCAAAATTCTAGCATTTCTTTTGACTTTGTTAGCTGGCATTCTTCTAATAAGAAGAGCCCCCACTTACTAACTGGGACTCTTTGGTTACCTTAAAATACAGTCCCTATTCTAAAGAAAGAAAGGTTTAATTCTCAATAGTTTTTAAATATTACTAATCTCTAGTTTTTAAAATTCTTTTGTGTGAGATTTTAGAAATATTAGATTTTTATCACTTAATAAACACTGGACCCTTTACTGTCTGAGAATTACTCTGAGAATACAGAGATGCACAAAACATGGTCTTCGTTCTTTCAAGATTTAAAATCTAATTGAGAAGAAGGGCCTAAGCATAAAAATATAGAATATCTCAGCCAATATGTCAGGCGATGGGTATGAATAAACAATCAACATGAGAGGAGGTAATGATCACCAAATGGCTTCACTGAAGAGCTGGGTCTTAAGAGAGAAAACCTAGAGGATAGAGGGTCTAAAGGTCTTTGAATGGATGGTAGAAAGTGCCTGGTGTGTTGGTAACGAAGAGTAGACCAGCTTGTCTGGAGTGAAGCTCAGAGAAGCTAAGAAACTTGCTCAACCCCTCATGGCAAAGGAGTAGATCTTGTATTGATCCTGGAGAGAGCCAGACTCTGAAGTCCATGCTCTTTCTTTATATCACAAGTCATGATCTATTTTTTGGACATAAGGCTAAGGATTTAGATTTTTCTTTTCTGGGGGAGAGAGAAGCCATTGATGATTTCTTAAGAAAAGGGTATTTTATGAAGATAAACTGGCAGTTAGTATGTAGAGTGTATTGGAGAGAGATACTAGAATTGAAAACATTAATTTTAGTTACTTTGGAGTAAGGCTTTGCCCATTTTTGCTTTTAAATCTTAGATGTAAGATTTGTTTTAACAATATATATGAGAAATTATATTTTAATAGTATAACATATGAGGCCATAAAGGCTTGGATGAGGAAGGATAGATGAAGAAATACCCTGAGGGGAAAGATTACTAGAATGACAAACTTATTTCCCACTAATAATATTACAAGATCAAGGTTGGAATGGAAAGATCCACAGAAGACAGTAAGAATGTTGATTAAAGTTTTAAGCCTGTTATGAACAAGACCAGTAAACAAGTTTGGATTGATGAAGAAGTACGAATTGTTTTTTTTCCTGAGGAAGATTCGCCTTGAGCTAACATCCATTGCCAATCTTCCTCTTTTTGTATCTGAGCCACAGCCACAGCATGGCCATTGACAGAAAAGTGGTGTAGGTCTGCGCTCAGGAACTGAACCTGGGCTGCTGAAGTGGAGTGCACCAGACTTAACCACTAGGCCACTGGGGCTGGCCCTGAAAAGTCTTAAGGGTGCCTAGGGTTGATCCCAAGGCTTTGTGAAGAAGTGTTTAAGATGGAAGGGAGAAATTTAAATACAACAGAGTATGGTCTTTCTACTCCACTCCTTCCCTCAAACCCATTAAAACAATAACAACAAGATGAAAAACAGGCAAAAACTCCGTCTTCCCTGAAACAAAGAAATAGCAGCATCCCCAAACTACAGGCTCCAAAGCACACTTATCAAATCCTGTGCACTAGTGGAGAGAAGACACTGAGAGCTGCACAGAACACTGCTGGCCTCAGACAAGGCAGGTTTCCTTAAAGATCATGTGATGGTCCTGAAACCATCCAGTGACCCTTTGATTAGATCTAGGGGTGTGAACAGTCACATCAGTGGAGAAGCATCAGTGTTCTTTGTGGAGACCCAGTTCAGCACTCCAGGAATGCAGGGAGAGTTGCAGAAGGAGACATCGTGCTGATCGCCACTTTATTATCTTACCCCTCACTTCCATCTGAGGACACTGCCTCTGGTGAATGGCTGGAAAGATGGTGATTGCAGGAGTGGAACACAGGCCACATACTTCCTGATTTCAAAATGTATTACAAACCTACAGTAATTGAACAGTGTGGTACTGGCATAAAGACAGACATGTAGACCAATGAAACAGAATAGAAAACCCAGAAGTAGACCCTCACGTAACTGGGCAAATAATCTTCAGCAAGGGTGCCAAGATCACAGAATGGGGAAAGGACAGTCTTCTCAGCAAATGGTACTGGCAAAAGTGGATGTCCACATGCAAAAGAATGAAGTTGACCCTCACTTTACACAAAAATCAACTCAAAACGGATTAAGGACATAAATGTAAGACCTAAGACTATAAAACTCCTAGAAGAAAACGTAGGGGAGTATCTTCATGATATTGGATTTGGCAATGATTTCTGGAATATGACACCAAAAGCACAGGTAACGAAAGCAAAAATAGATAAATGGGACTATGTCAAACTTAAAAACTTTTGTGCATCAATGGAAACAATCAACAAAGTGAAAAGGCAACCTATGGAATGGGAGAAGATATTTGCAGGTTATATATCTGATAAGGGGTTAATATCCAGAATATATAAAGAACTCCTACAATTGAAGTTGCAGATAATCATGGATGTGGTGCAGCTAGGAGTTTACATTGAAATTTTAGTAATTGGTGTCTAAATTTATATATCATTAATTTTTTTCCATTGGCTTTAACTAGTAGTCATACTTAGCCATCTTTATTAAAATGGATGATTTATTGTTAGGCATTTATGATATGTTTAATAAATCTAAAAATATTTTAAATCAATAAAGATTTTACATTGGTTTAAATGATCAAAGTTTCATTAAGTTAACACTTTTAGTTACCATGAGTGTTATATTTTTATTATGCACATTTTGTGTTCATTCAAGTGAAAAAACCAGTCTTTTGTTTTTTCAGGTACTGCATAAGCCGACCACAATATAAGACTTCTTGTGGTATCTCCTCATTAATTTCCTGTTGGAATTTCTTATATAGCACAATGGGAGCTGGAAGGTAAGTATGCTCACTTATTGGTATCCCCAAACCCCAAATTCAAATGTTATTTTGTGTTGCTTTCTTTATAATGGAAGATTTTTAAGAATAGATTTTTCATAAATTGAGAGAAAGCTGCTGTGTTTTCTTATGAGCCTTTTAGCTAAAAATATATGCATGTATTATTTTTCAATAAAATAAAAATTAAAAATATTACTAAAATTGTTTGCAAATCAGACATATGAACATTAAGACAGTTTGTATTTGCATATGACAGGAATTGTAAAATGAAGGGCAATGTTTCTTTTGTAGTCTTCCACCTATTACTCAAGAAGAAGCTTTACATATTTTGGGCTTTCAACCTCCGTTTGAAGATATTAGGTTTGGCCCTTTCACTGGAAATACAACACTTATGAGGTACGAAGCCCTCGCTTAGAGGCAATACCTTACTTTTAGTTCTGCAAAATAATAATGCTCTAGATGTGTGTTGGTAATAAACCATGTATCCAGCTGCTGGGCCCTAATCTCTAGTAGATATGCCCGACTTGGGCTCTGCCTGAATTTCTCTAGAACTGGAATAGTCCCCTTTGTTATGGAACTGTTGCTATGAGCAAATCTTCTTGTTATTTTTCAGATGGTTCAGACAAATTAATGACCATTTCCATGTAAAAGGATGCTCATATGTTCTGTATAAGCCTCATGGGAAGAATAAAACAGCTGGAGAAACCGGTAGGTAAACATATAGAAGATTCACACAAACGTGTGTGTGCACGTACGCCTATATGCTTTAGGATCCATCTCAAAGATTGGCTGTTTTGATTCATGGGACGTTATGTAAACCCTAAACACAGTCTCTTACTTTTATATCTCTTTATCCAAGGAGGAAATCATAATAGTAATCTGTACAGCACTTTTCAATAAATAGTTGAATATTTTTAGCTCTTTTCATCTTTGCATGTAGAACTTTTAGAACTTTAAGGTATGTCATAAACACTACTTTAACATGTTGTTTGTATTGTTTGGGTCCATGGTGTGTGTGTGTGTGTGTGTGTGTGTGTCCGTGCTGGTAAAACTCTTTCAGGAAGTGGCGTGGAATTTGCAGTTCTTCCTGAAAGGGAATGCAAGGATTTTAGAATATTTGATATTAGACCTGCATGATAACATATAACAACAGGACACTGGACTGTGGAAGTGACACAGTTCTATCATAGAACAGTCTTGGTTATAACAGAGAGTAATGGAGTTGATCCTAAGGATTGTTTTCTAGTTATATGCTAATTAAATAATTTGCATTATTTAATAACTTCCATTTTTTAAATTGCGTAATAATCTTTTGACTTTATAAATCAGAAAACTGTAATACAGCATTAAAGAAAAAATTTTGACAGTTGTTAAAATGATAAGGAAGACTTTATTCAAGACTATTGTAATAAGGATATTGCAATAGGGAGAGAGATTGGGCTCAACCCTGAATACAGCAAAGGCCACTGGGAATTTATAGTCAACTAGCAAGGTGAGGAGTCAATGGATGGAAAATTACTAAGAAGAGGCATCCAGGGTCGAGGGATTCTTGCTAAATTGCTCTAACAGGATTCTTACAACGGGCAAGCCAAGGGCTTAGACATCAAGGGTGGGGGATGAGGACTTGATCAGATATCAAGGCTGGGCGATTCTCTCTAAACTGACAGCAGGATTCTTGCTAAAACTGGACTTGGCAAGGATGGACACAGAAGCCCTTTGACACAGAGAGACGACTCAATAAATGTTAGCTTTTATTCTTACTGGTTGAATTCTGTGCATTTGCAGGGGGCCTGTCCCTAAGGAAAGGGTAGCTATAAATGGTGTATTCATACATTTTTCTGTTTCTGGTGAGACTCTCATTACACTACTCTCAGTAATTGATCAGGCAATTAAAAACTAAGGAAGGATATACTTTCCAGGTTGCTAAATTTTTTCTTTAGCTGTGTTTGGTTTACTTTTTGTATTCTCCATTGAGTTTGAATTTTTCAAAAAATTCAATCATGTTTTTCATTCCATAAATATCTAGTTCTTTTTCCAATCTGCTTTTTTTTAAATTCTCCTTTTCTGGCACTGGCCCAGTGGCATAGTGGTTGGGTTCACGTGCTCTGCTTTGGTGGCCTGGGGTTCGCAGGTTCGGATCCCAGGCACGGACCTAGCACTGCTTGTCAAGCCATGCTCTGGTGGCATCCCACATAAAATAGAGGAAGATTGGCACAGATGGTAGCTCAGGGACCATCTTCCTCAAGCAAAAAGAGGAAGATTGGCAACAGATATTAGCTCAGGGCCAACCTTCCTCACACACACAAAAATAAATAAATAAAAATTCAAAAAATGTAAAAAAAAAAAGATAAAGTCTCTTGTTCTTTACTCATATTTTCAGACTATTTTTTAAAATACATTAAAGCTTTTTTCTATATTTAATCTAATATCTGAAATTTGAGTGTATCCGATTCTACTGTCTGTTGTTTCTTTTGGATCTCACTTGAGGTGCCTTGTTTCCTTATGTGTTTAATTTTTTAAGAACTGTAATCCGTTAATTGGATCTGTTTCTGTGGAAGGCTTTGAGGCTTGGATTGAATTTAGGAATCTTAAGAATCCTCAGAGAAGATTTGCATTTAATTTTGCATGTTCCCTGGAGAACTGGGGTAGTTATTATTTAAATTCTGTAATTGAGGATTTTTTTGACCACATAGGTTGCATAATTTATACTGACTTATGATTATGAATTCTTGGGGGAAATTTTTTCCTCCTCTGTCAATCCAAAATTCAGACAGGCAGATTTCCTTGGTCCCTGTTATGTGTGGTCAGTTTATTTCTCATTTACCTTTACATTGAAGTTGTGCAGCCTCATGGTGTGCCAGCTTTGCATGTGTTCTCCCCTTAAGACTTTTGTAGGGGAGGAAAAATTTTACCTCTACCTATCTTAGGTTTTCAGCTGAGACCTTTAACAAAAGGGCAAACTAACAAGAAAAAACCCAAACAGCTTATTAACATGTGCAGCACACATCAAGCAGGAGAAATCTCAACAAAAAGTAACTCAGCAAGGTGGATTAGAATCTTGGCCTAAAAAGCATCTTCAACAAAGAACAATAAATTTGTAGATAAATAACAGGACAAAGGAAAGCAGTTTCAGGCTTCCAAGGGCAGAAACCTGTGGGAAAGTAAATACATGGGAGGAAACTGATGGAATACGTTTTATTTGTAGATTCCTCTGGTTGCCATCTTGGGGCTAAGAGTCTGTCTCCAGTAAAAGGAGCATCTATAGCCTGCCTTTAGGCAGAAAAGAGAAGGATTGAGAGAGCTTTTCCTGCATTTACTACTTAATTGCTTTTAGCTCAAAATAATTTTTATGTCAAAGGGCTTATTTTGGGTGACATATTCTGTTTTCCTTCCCTCTCCATCCTGGGCAACCCCAGGCTTATTTCCTGCATACTTCCTGCAGCCATCAAAGTGGAACTTTAAATTTTCTATGGTTTAGCAGAAACCCTCAGGAAAAAAGCTATTTTTAAAGTTCACTTATTTCATAGAATCCCTACTTTTACTCCTTTTCTAATCTCTGGAAATTTTGTTATGCATTTTAACAGATCTTTTTATATTTAATCCAGTATTATAACAAAATACCTTCTTACCTTCATAATAAACACATTCTCCAGATTATTTTGAAACTAATGATTGTTTGCTTATTTACAAGACAATTTTGCCACAGCAGTTAAGCAAATGTAACATTTTAAAGAGTCTTCCAAATTTGTTCCAGTTCTTTTAATGAATTGACCTGATATTGTTTTCTGAATTCCTCTACTATGTTTAAACATACCTCATGTCTTTTTCATTTGAAGAATGGAATAAGCTACTGATTTCTCTTCTCTCATTCCTTTTTTTTGGCTGGGGGAGAGGGGTGGTTACTACTAGAATTTCTTAAAATAAATTTTAATAATATATTTTCCCAGTTTTATTTCTGTTTTTATTTTTCCTATTACAATGCTTGATTCCTTACTGTTTCTTTTTCTGTGTGTATTTCCTGAAGGATAATTGATCTGACTATTCCTTGGAATTTACTTGTCGTCCTCTTCAGTAATCAGTGGTCCCACGTGAGCCTGCTTTACTGCTGAAGCTTTGTCTGCCACGTTAGGCCTGGATTCCTCTTATTTCCTATCATGCTGTTTGCATCTGTCATTTGGCCCTTGGCATATGCTACTTTATATATATGTTGCATCTTTTTTTTTCATGAGCGAGATTGGCCCTGACCTAACATCTATTGCCAATCTTTCTATTTTTGCTTGAGGAAGATTGTCCCTAAGCTAACATCTATGCTAGTCTTCCTCTACTGTGTATGTGGGATGGTGCCACAGCATGGCCTGATGAGCGGAGTATAGGTCCATGCCTGGGATCTGAACCTGCAAACCCCGGGCTGCCAAATTGGAGCACATGAACTTAACCACTACACCACTAGGTCTGCCCCTATATGTTGCATCTTTTTAATATGTCTGTCCAGCTCCTTGACCATAGGAACTGCTCTCAATAGCACTTTGATTCCATATATGGTGCCCTAGGACCTCACACATGTTCCCCTAGAACTTCTGATTGTATTCAGAGGGAGGAGCGATACCTGTGTCAAGCAGAAGTCTCTGTTCTCTCTCATTGTGGAAGAAAGGGTTGTAGAGATAGGCTTTTCTCATTTGTCTCTGGGATGTTCAGTACTGAAAACCATCGCCAGTTGTTGCTGTTCATTTGAAAACCCTTTGTCATGTATCTTCTTTTTTTGTTTAAATTACTTTTTAAGGACTGTTAGGCCTGTTTCCTCAATAGGCTTTAGGTTTTCCTGGGAACTATGCTGCTTTGACTTTGTAACTCCCCAGTGCTTGCTGCGATGCTCGTTTCCAGGGGCCCTCAGTAAATGTGAACTGAGCTCATTCATGGAATAAAAACAAAATCCAGAGATTTTGATAGACGTTAACAGATTTAACAAAGTATTTTTTTCAGAAATGTAAATACAATAAAAGATTGTGCTATAAATTGCCAACATTAGCTTCCTACTATTGGTTCACTTATTATTATCATCATTATTTAGATTATCATTCAGGTAACTTCAAACTGTTGGTTCATTTAGCAACCAACATTTGTGCCAGGGAAGTCCAGATTCATTTTTTTTTATCAGCCAGCTTGAAAATTATACTAATATTCATGTATTTCATTTTTATTCTATTTTAACTCATTATTTTTGCTTAACAGAGAATAGCTACCTCTGTCCTATCTGAACATAACTCATATGTACCCTCACCCTGGCCATTGCTACCAGCTTACTATAGTGCCTTAGCACATCTCAGGTGGACTGTGTATTCCTCATCCACTGGTTTTCTCCAGTTCAAATTAGGCACAAGACCAGATGAATCTTTTTAACGTGCAGTGCTAACAGATACCTTTCTTCTTTAGGCGCTCTCTAGTGCTCGCTTAAAGCATAAACTCCTTAGCACCATTCAAAGCCAATACAGATTGACCTTCCACTGCTGTCCTACATGTACCAGTTGTATTTAAAAGATGCCAAGGGACTAAGAGCCTTGCAAGATGTTATGTTGCTGGATTACAGAATCTGGTTCATGTCTTTGAAGGTGTAAAAATACATTCTAATATGTTCTTCTAGAATTCTCTATAGTTCTTCTATAGATGATCAGTCTTTAGAGAACAAACTCAAAGAACATCAGCATGTTGATATATTAACTTAGAGTGAGAAATATAATACCAAAGGCACGGGAATTCTCTTGTTGGCTGATCAGGACATATGCTCCTCCTCACAGTACAGCAGGCTGGCTAATTCTAGTCGTTTTTTCCTCCTTTCTCTATACATACAGATCATGGGCCTACATTTGGTAGTAGTTGCTCATTGCTTAAGTTTCAGATCTTTTGGATATACTCTGGTCTAGAGTGAACATTGTTTTGAATTTAGTTTCCATCTGTAACACATTTATATGTCTTCTCCTAAGTAGATTTACTTTCTTGGATGCCTATCTTAATGTATTAAATACTGTGTTTACTGTCTTTTATTTCAGAATGTGATCTTTTTCTGACCTTGTCCTGAAATTCTGGGGGTGCCCTCCGGTAGGCCTCTCTATACTGACTATCACACCCCATATTCTAAACCGGACTACTTGCTCTTCCCTGATTATTTCCCTTTTCCCCAGTGATTTGGTTTCTCTTCATGCTCTTTCCTCTGTCTGGATTGTTGAAATCTTGCCACTTCATTAAGTTCTGTCTTGAGTATCCCACCTTCTTGATTCCTCAAGCCTAATGTGCTCTTCTCCTTTGAATTATGTCCCTTTTTTGTGGCACTGTCTTACTCTACCCTATTTCAAAGTTACTTGTTTCATCTTCCTTATAAGGGAAGCTGGAGGTACTGTGCATCACTTGTCTTTTGTTTCCCTGCACTTTCTTTTTTTTTTTTAGGTATGCTTTTTTGGTGAGGAAGATTGTCCTTAAGCTAACATCTGTTGCCAATCTTCCTCTTTTTTTTTTTCTTTCCCCAAAGCCCCAGTACATAGTTGTATATCATTGTTGTAAATCCTTCCAGTTCTTCTATGTGGCATGCCACCGCAGCATGGCTTGATGAGCGCCATGTAGGTCCAGGCCCAGGATCCAAACTGCTGAACCCCGGGCAGTGGAAACAGAGCACGTGAACTTAACCACTATGCCACTGGGCTGGCCCCTCCAGTTTCTGATATAGTTAGTAGCTGCTCATAAATTGCTTACTGAATTAAGTTAAATGAGATTTTCTTCTTAACTGTAGACCAGTGACTCTCAAGTGTGGTCCCTGGACCAATGTCAGCATCACCTGCTAACTTGTTAGACATGCAAATTCCTGGTCCCCACCCCAGACCTATGGGGTCAGACACTCTGGAGGTTGGTACAGGTGATCTGTTGTTTAAAAGTTTGAGAACTACTGCTGTAGTCTTCCTAAAGAGGTGCTGTCCAACTCTTTATCAAGAGCTTGGTCTTACATTGATAGGATATCCTGAATATATTCCAGGACATTAATGTAATTACTATCCATAATCACACTAAATGTCAGCTGTTTTGTATTACATTTAACTTAAGAAAGGAGGAAAGTGTGAAATAGGTAAAGATTTCCATTAAACAGCTATAATAAAAATTCTTTTTATTAAAATTTCTCAAATTGGGCTTGGTTGAGCCCTAGGAATTTCTATGGCAGTGCCTCAGGGCTGGTGGGGGAGAGGAGTGGGTACCTGGATTACCTACTTCCTTTTTGGCCACAGAAACTCTGCTTTGATCCTTCTTATGGAATAGCCTGCCCTGTAAACTTTCCTTGCAGAAGGGATTCTGTGTCAAAAAGTTTGAGAATTATTGCTCTAAATCAGAAGTTGGCAAACTACAGCCCATAAAGCAGCAGCCTGGTTTGTACATAAAGTTTTATTAAACACAACCATATCCATTTGCTTACACATTGCTTTTGGCTGCTTTTGTCTATGGGTGCTTTCATGCCACAATGGCAGAGTTGAGTAGTGCCTGTGACCCACAAGCCTCAAATATTTACTGCCTGGCCCTTTAAGAAAAAGTTTGCTGATCCTTCATCTAAATCAATCAGAATGTTTTGTACCTTGAAGTAGAGAGAAAAAAAAATCCCTGAGTGCACTAAGCCCATAAATATTACTCCATAGAAGAAAAACCACCTCATGTCTTCTAGAAAACTAGGACATGGTCAGAGTATTTGTAGCAGATAAAATTATGGGAATATTAATGAGAGCACACTTTCTTATCTATCTCATTTGCCCCTGAAATCCTGAATATATTCCAGGACATTAAAGTAGTTACTATTTATAGTCACACTAAAGAAGTCAGCTGTTCTGTATTACATATGACTTAAGAAAGGAGGAAAGTTTGAAATACTTAAAGCTTTCCATTAAAATTAATAATAAAAGTTCTTATTAAAAAGTTTAGTTATTTGGGAAAACTTATTTGGCATTTTCACAATTTTTAAAAGATTTAAAGAGTTTTTTCTATACCAATTATGTGTATAAACATCTTTTGTATTCATTGAATTTATGAGGAATTTAAATCCGAATGTTTACATTTGCTCACCATCCTGGAACCTATCTAAAATCAGGTGCAACTCTGAAAATGAAATATTGACCGTCTTCTGAATTTTAGCTCTTATATTCTTCATTTGGAGCTGCCTTTGGGTGTTAGTTTTTAATTTGTCAGGGTAATTGAACCAACACTGCAGGAAGACTTATTTATCCTTTGGAATAGAGATTTTAATAGAAAAGATTGCCTTGCTGTGCAGGTATGCTCTGACAGTAGGCCATGAAGTGAAAATCTATGGGAAAGGTCTACATGAAACCTTGGAGAAAGAGTTTAAGACAGAAATGTTGTCTCCATGGAATTCACAAATTTTGTGTGTCTGCAAGGGTGGGGGTGGGGTCCCGCCTCCTTGGCTCTGTTACAGCCATTTACCTGCTGTTCTTAGCGGTCATCAACTATTTCAGTGGTCGGAAAGTCAATCAGAGAAACCACTACTTGCAAGCTTTTATCTGCTTCAACTATTTTTAGGATTTCCAGTTTTAATGGGTTATTTGTTCATGAATAATTTAGTTTCTTCCAGGAGATGCAAGTTAATGAAACCGCAGTTAATGGCCTTAAGTATTGAGAGCTGATAAAGCTTGTTTCTTATGGTAATACTTTCGAAATTACTTCACAACTAATATAGCTTTGGGAAACATACAAGGAGGAGCAGTTATAAGAGGATGCCATGGTACTATGAGTCTGTCTCAAGAGATGTTCTCATCTCATCACTTGGCTTATGAAAACTATTCCTCTAGTCTGTGTAACTTCTGTAAAAAGATTAAATTGTGTGTTAGTAGCGGGGAAAGTTTCCCTTTTGGGAACTTTATTATCTGGAATTTATATTTATCCACATACCTCAGTGGTCTTCAAATTGGGATGTACCCACTACAGGAGCTGTGCAAGGTGCTCATGGTGGTACGGGAAGAACATATCAGAATGTATATATTTTAATGTAATTTAAAATTCCTACTTTTTGTATATCTTTTATAAAGCCATATTAGTACAGCAGTAAATGCACATAGTTTATAAACAAAAATGCTTATAATGGGCATGCTTATTCAGAAATTTCTAGTGACAGATGTGTACAACCAGAAAAGCTGAGGCCATTGCTGTATACACTAGGTATTACGTTTTATACAGTAATTAAATTTCACAGACAAGTATGTATAATATTAGAAGATTTTGGTAAGCAAGGACATATTTCAATTCTTTAGTTTGCTATTCAGTTTATCTGAATTTCAGTCTAAAGGGTAAAACTCAAAATAAATTAATCAATTTATTGTGTGTCACCAATAGCTTTTCGTTTTCCCCAGCAATGTCAGTGTGATTTGCGTAATGTCTTTTCTGTATTTCAGTCCTTAACTAGTCATTTGTGTGAAGCATAAACAGTGCTTTATGGTCCTTCAGTTTGTTTTCGCTTTTTGTAGCTCCAGGGGCCTTGTCAAAGTTAACTCATGGACTGAAAGATGAATCGCTGGCTTATATCTATCATTGCCAAAATCATTATTTTTGTCCAATTGGCTTTGAAGCAACTCCTGTTAAAGCTAATAAAGCCTTCAGGTAAGCATTTACGAACTTTATGTGGATACTTCATCAGGAAAATGTGTTTTAGAAAGCGTTTAAGAAATATTTAGTGCTTAGAAATTGGACGGCTTGGTGATTTGCTTTCCTTACATCAGGTACTATTCTGTAAACATTTGAGCTTATTCTTTTGCAGAATGCCATTTGGTTAATTGTGCTCTTACGTCATCCACTTGGATATTGTTGTTCAGAGTCATGACAAGAGAAAGTCATTTGAAAAATCACTTTTATGTTTATTATAAAATGATGTTAAGGACTTTACATTATTATGTCTCAGTGTCCTCATCCAGTGTCCCACATGGAAAATGTATTATGGAATCTGGTGTCAAGAAGATTGTCATAACTGAGTACATTAAAAAGCACTTCCTTTCTTATGGTGAAACACAGGGAATTTATCGGAGTTCCACTTTCCTCCTGGCTACAAGGCAGCCCAAAGCTAATATTTATTTACATTTTTTAAATTAAATATTTAAATGTATTTTAAGTTTATCTATATATGTTTACATACAGTTAAACTTGTATCTTTTTAGAAGAGACAAGCCATGATTAAGAGAGGGTGACTGAATTTTAACACTTTTTTTCCTCCTTGGCAAGTTTTCTTCATGATGGGTTGAGATGATGCCAGGATAGTTAGAAGCAAAGGAAGTGGTGTCCTATTTGAGAATGAGGAAACAGAAGCCGTGAAGACTGAGTAAAGTATCGATAGGCACAGTTATTCTCAGCCGGCTGAGGTTCCGGTTTGACTCCTGGGTGGTGGCATTGGTAACTGAGGAAGGGGAAGAGGCAGCGTTGCTCTCTTAGTGAGGGCCTAACGTCAGGCTGAGAGAGCATGGCTGGGCCTCGGGGGGATAGGCTGAGCTCTTTGAGGCTGGAGGCAGTAAGCCTTTGAGGCCCACTCAAGGCACTGAGTGGGGGAATCCTGAGACAGGCAGGAGCCAGCTGGGAGAAGTGGGAGGCTGGACGTTGTATTTTTGTGAATGAGGAGCACGAGAGAGACTACTTGGTCTCTCTGAATCCTGAAAAGCTTTATTCATCTCTCTGGAGGTGAGGCATATTGCTTTTCTTCTATAGTTGCATTCTGCAGCTTCATCTTTCTCCAGACATCTGTCAAATGTAAAGCATGAAAAAGTAGGTACTCCTACTTTGTACTGTCTAGTGGAGAGTTCCTCACCTCTGCCTGTACCTAAGAGTCACCTGAGATGCTTTTAAATCTGTACCAACCCTGCCTGCGCTCCACTCCAGTCCTACTTGAATATCTAGGGGTGGGATTAGGGCATCAGTATGTTTAAAAGTTCCACAGGTTGGGGGCTGGCCTGGTGGCGCAGTGGTTAAGTTCTTGTGCTCTGCTTCAGCAGCCCGGGGTTCACTGGTTCGGATCCTGGGTGCGGACCCACACACTGCTTGTCAAGCCATGCTGTGGCAGGCGTCCCATATATAAAGTAGAGGAAGATGGGCACAGATGTTAGCTCAGGGCCAGTCTTCCTCAGCAAAAAGAGGAGGACTGGCAGCAGATGTTAGCTCAGGGCTAATTGTCCTCAAAAAACGAAAAAAAGTTCCACAGGTGAATTGTTGCTTTAGGGTTTTATTTTTAGGATGTCTTTTGAAACTTTTTGAATGCACAGTGAAAGGAGAAGAGTAGCTGAAGAATGCTGGTAGCATGCTAGAATTTTTTTTTTTCCTCCAAGATGCTGAGAGGTGGTATATTTCAACTTTTTTATCCCTAGATTTAGTAATAGGGGATCAAGGCCTAAATGTATGCTTTCTTTTCAATGGCCTTTAGACATTTGCCCCAGCCTAAACTCCAATATCTATTCTAGCAGTAAAAATGCCACCTTTGAATAAACTTTAGTATATCTTTTATTAATATATAGTTGAAGCAATATTTTCAAGAGAGCTAATGACTTTTATTAAGCTTACTGTGAATGTATTTCATATTTAGCAGGGGGCCCCTCTCACCACAAGAAGTAGAATATTGGATCTTAATTGGAGAATCAAGTAGAAAACATCCTGCTATTCATTGTAAAAAGTATGTTAACTTCTTTTTTTTTTCAATTTCTGCTAAAAAGCCTGTTGGAATTTTGATTAGGATAGAATCCATAGAATCCATAGTTTAGTTTGGGGAGAATTACATTTTAACAATATGGAATCTTCCAATCTATGAGCAGAGACGATGTCTCCACTTAATTAAAGCTTTAATTTTTCTGAGCAATGTTTTGTATTTTTCAATATGGAATTTTATATGTATTTTGTTAAAATTTTCCCTAAGTGTGTTATGTTTTTTGGATGGCATTATAAATTGATTTTTTTAAAAATTCACTTCCTGGGCCAGCCCGGTGGTGCAGCGGTTAAGTTCACACGTTCCGCTTCTTGATGGCCCAGGGTTCACCAGTTGGGATCCGGGTGCGAACATGGCACCGCTTGGCAAAAGCCATGCTGTGGTAGGTGTCCCACATATAAAGTAGAGGAAGATGGGCATGGATGTTAGCTCAGGGCCAGGCTTCCTCAGCAAAAAGAGGAGGATTGGCAGTAGTTAGCTCAGGGCTATTCTTCCTCAAAAAAAAAAAAACAAAAATTCACTTCCCAATTATTTCTTGGTAGTTTACAAAAATACAATTGATTTTTCTACATAGGCCTTAAATCTTGCATCTTTACCAAATTAACTTATTAGTTCTAGTAAGTTTTGCAATGCAAAGCAATTTGTAATTGCTTTGGATTTTGTATACAATCAATCATGTTGTCTGTAAGTAAAGACATGTTAACTTTTAAATTGTTTGAAAATGTACTTGACTCTAATTAAAAAGGAAATATGGAAAGTTTCTACTTTAGCCTGTAGGATGTCATCAACAGGTTGATATTTCATAGGGAGAGGAATCATTTTTAAACTGAGAACCTTAGCATTAGTTGGATAAACAGAATCGTCATAAAAACAAGACTTTATTAAAGCTTAGTAGGTGGAACAATCCTGATATAAGAGACTTGCTGCCATGGTAATATTGTAGTAAATTGCTCATGTGAAAAGTTCCATTACAATGGCATTTTGTACTTAAAGAAAACTGTGCTTTATTCTTCCCCCTTAACTACAGATGGGCAGATATCGTTACTGATCTAAACACTCAAAACCCAGAGTATCTAGATATCCGGCACTTAGAGAGGGGGCTACAGTATCGAAAAACAAAGAAGGTAAGAACACCATTATATCTGAAGGTATTTAACAATTTGCCAAAATGCAGTATTTTACTGAGCAGTCTAGGTTGTAACTAACAGAAACCCAGTTCAGACTATCTTAGAAAAGTGAAAATTACTTTAAGGATACAGGCATGTCTTTAAAACAGAAGGGCAAGGAGTATAGCCTGGATTCAGAGGGGACTGGTACCAGGTCAAAGAATGGTTAGCAGGGGTCAAGTAGCTAGTCTGACTCATTCTTCTGGGAGTCATATGTTGTTCTGGTCTCTCTTTTTGTCTGATTACTTACTTCCTAAAGATCATCATCATCTTTATATCTCTCTTCTAGATGAACAGGCTAGACTGAGACTGGCCTGCCTCAGGCCTAATTCCAGTCTTGGCC
This sequence comes from Equus asinus, assembly GCF_041296235.1. NCBI lineage: Eukaryota > Metazoa > Chordata > Mammalia > Perissodactyla > Equidae > Equus > Equus asinus. Next base: position 75,369,845 of record NC_091800.1, read on the forward strand.
CAACTTGGGTCAGGTGTTCACTCCTGAGACAAATTAACTGTGGCCATGGGGCAGAGCCATGTGTACAAACAAGGCTGCTGGGGCTGTTCTCAGGGAATGGTAGAGTCTGTGGACCAAGGAGACATCCCATTGACATATTCCTACTGCCATGTGAGACTGTATTGGAGAGAGAGGAAGAGGAATGATCTTGCTGTTTGGATTAGGCAGATGGAGAGGTGATAGTGTGAGAGTGGTAGAGAAGCTTATGAGGGAAGGTATTTTGGCTCTTGTGGGCATTGCTATTTTTGTAAAGGCAGCTGGTCAGGAAGAATGCAGGATAATGTGATCTGATGATGTCTAAAAGGATAAGTAGTGAGAAGAGGGACAAAATAAGGGAATTCATAGAAACCCACATATTAGTAGAATTCATTTCCTGTCATTTTCTTCACTCAACTTTTTTTTCTTCTCAGGTTGGGGGAAATTTGCATTGCATTATAGCATTCCAGAGACTTAATTGGCAAAGATTTGGCCTTTGGAACTTTGGATTTGGAACCATTAGACAAGAATCACAGCCTCCAACACATGGCCCGGGACTTGCCAAATCTGAGAGTGAAGACAATATCTCAAAGAAGCAGCATGGGCGTCTGGGACGGTCTTTCAGTGCTAGTTTCCATCAGGATTCGTCATGGAAAAAGATGTCCAGTATCCACGAGAGAAGGAACAATGGCTACCAGCGTTACAGTGATTATGATGGGAATGACTGATTATGCTGGGTACTGAAAAACTCGTGTTACACACGGAACCGGTCTATACAGGACTGCATTAAGACAGTAGTAGATTTTACTAAGTCTACATGAAATAGGCACAGGTCTTGTGGTAAGAAACATAACCTTGTAGTTCTCCAGTAAATAGGCTTGTTTATGATTATGATGGGTGATTTCAGATATATAAGCAGATAAGCACAGATTATTGTCTTTTTAAATTTAAGAGTATATAAACATTCTGGACAATTTCACAAAATCCAATAAAATTACATATAAATGGATCAAACACAAATTCTCTTCATAGCATCAGGATTTGAAATACTTAAGCATGAAATGATTTCTTACATCATGATCCCCAGAATTTGTTGCCAGTAGTTTTATTCCTAAGCTAAAGATGTAAGGCACCATCTGCCTTTAAAAAAAAAAAACATTGGGGCTATTGATTTCTAGTTTTCTCTCATGGTTAAAGCTCATTTAAAATTATTTAGTGAGTCTAGTAATTCTTTCACTTGTAGCAGTATCTTGCCTGCCTCATTTCTCTCCTGGTTAACTTTCTCAGGATTCTCAATAAAGAGGCAAAAGTGAAAAAACTCAAGAAACTGATCTTTTCTATTGGTGCAAGTGGGTGACTTAGTGCATTGATTCAGGATATTCTTGATTTTCTTGACTTGGTACGTTACTACCCAATATTGACAAGAACTTTAGGTCTTGAAAGACTTCTGTAAGTCTACAGTAAACCTTGTTTTAGGGATAGAGTAAAAGAACAAGTGGTATCCAGTTTCTGTACCCAAGGTAATCTGTGAAATGTGATCTTCGATATCTGATTGGCCTCTCAGTATGGAGTCATCTGTTGATAACAGCAGTAAAGATGCATTAGGATGCCACGTCACTCAGAGGGCAACTATCCATCTTTCAAACTCTGAGCTGACTCCTTTTTTAAACCATGTAGACAACTAGCTGTTTGAAGTGAGTGTTAAATAGTTCAGAAAGTATGTATTTCACATATTTGAGCTCCTCTCTTGTTGCTTTCCAATTTTCTTCTGCTGCCAACCCATGACTCATGAAGGACTAGGATCTCTTTTTCTTTCATTTCAGGGGCTGGTCCAGGACTCAAATCAGTAACTTGATTATTACAAGGTGCTGAATATGTTGGTAACCATATTGCAATACACCTCAAGGAGAGGGTTCAGATTTTTATTTTTAAAATATTTTCATTTTCATCTCTTTTGAATTTTATATCCATTTATCCACTCAGACATGCCTAGCCTACAGAAGGGGATATATATTATGAAATGGTCATTTTTCTGAAGAGACTATTTTGCTTGAAATGCAAAGGACTGAAAGAGATTTGTAGGTTGCTGATTTTGTTACTTCGCACTGGAAGTTTTAAGAAGTTTTCATCAAATAAAGTTTTGTTTTCTACTTTTAATCATGTGGATGTTTTGAACCTTTGTTTTAGGTGGAGAGTACCCTTATAATTCTGTTTGAAGTACACAACAATTTGCCTGAGTAGTGTGTTATAAGAAGCCATCTTGTGTCTGATTTTTATAATCAATGGAACAATACACATTATGATGACTATAATTTTAGATTTCTATAAGACTTTATAATAGAAAATAGAAAACTTAATTCTTATATTAGCTTGAACCAAATGAAATGTCATTTTTGTAGGTTAAACATGGTTGAATATCAGCAATTTCATTGAGTTTGACCAAATATTTCAGATGAGGTAGGCAGGAAGAGCTGGAAGTAAGGAAGACAAATGCAACATAAAGAACACAGTGACACCTAGGAAAGGAGGATGAGTTTATACAGATTACGTATTGGCCATAAACAATTTTTATAAAGTCTTGATATATATGATCACTTAATAATTTGGCTTACAAGTTTGGCAGTTATTAAGAGCACACTGAGGACTACTTTTCCAGAAACTATAAGCAAGTTACTGCACACTTCTCTTTCAAGATTAGTAACATTCCTGTCATATTTAATTTCTTGGTCAGCTCTTCTTAGAAGTCTCCAGAGAAGCACTGAAGGTTCAAATACTGGATCTGCTCTTACTAGCTGTATCATGTTGGGCAAGTTAAGATGAATTTTTCTGTGCTTATTTCCTCATTAGTAAAATGAGAATAACAGTATCTACTTTATAAATTGAAGACTAAATAAGTTAATATATGTAAAATGTTTAGAACAGTGCTTTGTAAATAGGAATTGCTATTTAAGTGCTTGCTATTATTACTACTCCAAAAGATGTACATTTTACTGTTCAGAATCTTGATAGAGAGCCCTTTAAACAGTACCTAAAAGAGCCAATTCCTTGTAAATCAAATATCCACCTTAGTTGCTGTTCCTTCAGAAGAATATTTGTATTCAAGAAATGTTGCTCTGGTTTTAAAAGCATTTATAGTATTCAAATGCACACATTGGCTGTTTGTTTTTGCCCAGCTCTCTGGTAGTAAGAAATGTTCATTTAGATCAAATCCTGAAATGTTCCTTTTCAGTACTATGCCCCATCATTAGGGCAAGCTGGTGCAGCAGCTCTAACACTTCCTAACTTGCCTTCTCCCAGACACTGGAGGGGCTCAAGCAAGGTACTCTAGGATCCATCACTCTCTCTATCTCAGTTTTACTCGTAGGATTTTCTCCCTCAGTCAGTCACTCAACAAACTAATTTTGAGCACCTTTAGCTAGTAGGTGTTTCATGTTAAATGTTAAATTTACTGATCTCAGAGCAACCCCAAGAAGACAGTGGCATCTCCATTTTATTCACAGACTCTCACTGCTGAAGAAACTTGCTCACGGTCATAGAGTGTCTTAGTTTGCTAGGGCTACCATAACAAATACCATGGACCAGGTGGCTTAATCAGAGAGTTATTTTCTCACAGTTCTGGAAGCTAGAAGTCCAAGATCAAAGTGGTGACAGGTTTGTGTTGTCCTCAGCCTTTCTCCTTGGCTTGCAGAAGGCTGCCTCTTGCTGGGTCCTCACAAGGTCTTTCCTTTATGTACACATCCCTGGTGTCTCCGTGTGTCCAAATTTCCTCTTCTTATTAGAACACCAGTTAGATTGGGTTAGGCTTACCCTAAGGGCCTCATTTTAACTTAATCACCTTTTAAAAGGCCCTACCTCCAAATACAGTCACATTCTGAGGTACCGAGGGTTAGGGCTTCAACATAGGAATTTTGGAGGGGGACAAAATTCAGCCCATTAATACGCGGTTATTATGTAGCTCAGATGGGATCTGGACTAACCTCTGCCTGACCTGAGAGGAGGTTCTCTTTCAGCAGGGTGCAAGATGCACTGCAGAGCTTTAGACTAGAAGCTGAAAGAGTTCATTTAGGTGTATTTATGTAATTCCTGTTAAGTGCCAGGAGTAGGGGATATAAGTCAACAAAATAGTTCTTGGCTTCAAAAAGTTTACAGTCTACCGTGGGAGGAGACAAAAATAGGCAATTATATTAATCTGTAAAACACAACTTGGAACAATTTCTGGGAATTACTTCACACACGGAGTTAATGCAAAAAAGCCCTCTGTCAGGATTACCCCTGATAGACTATTTAGTTGTGACTAGGTCAACTAAATGTGGCTACTGTGAATCATCTCTTTGGGCATAGAAATAGTTTCGTTAAAAACTAATTTTTGATAGAGTTTTGTCATAAAGGATTGCTTTAACAAAATTACCTGTTCATTTAAACCAACCTTTTCACTCAATTTGAATCTAGTTTGAATAGTTCAAATTTGAACCAATACGTATGATTAGACTATCATTTATTAACTGCTAGTGCTAAGTACTTCGCTTCATATACATCACCTCTGATCCTAGGCAAAATAGCCTGCGAGATTGGTTTTATGCACAGTTTACAGACAAAGAAACAGAAGTTCTGAACAAATGTTTACTCGGACAAAGCTCAACACTATAATGTGGTGTGGTCGGGATCTGAGTCTTGGCCTTACCAGTCCAGAGCGACCGCCGTTCCAGGAGATACCCTGGCAATTAGTTTCCTGTCATTTCCGACCTACAAGTCATGGAATCCTAAATTTCAGATGCTAGAGAAAACTCTACTTCAAGGGTTAAGGCTTTAAATCACATTACTATCTAGTTACTACAAGTCCTCGGACAAATACTTATTAAATTAAAAACACCAACAAAGTCTCCCCCTTCCTGTTGTCACTTCACGTGTAAAACAGTATAAAGTTTGCACAACGGGCGGCCCAGTAGGGAGAAACTGATACTGAAAAAGAGCGCAGAAAACCGTCACCTCAGCAAAGACAGAATTGGCGCATCGTTTCAACGTTTACCCGCCAAAACACGCCAGCGTGCAGGAAGCACAGAGCTAACGCAACACCAACGCTGGGGCTGGACCGCCCCCTCACTTCCGGAGTGCAACGGCGCAGCAAATATACGTCCACGCAGTGAGGCAGGACTTCCGCCCTGAGCATTGTATTAGACGGAAGCCGTGAGGCTCCATTTCGGGAGGGTTTACGCACTCATTCGAGAAGACTTTAGGCAGCGGCGGAGGCACGTCTTCTGGGCTGTTTGTCTCGCCGGCGCTGTGCCCTCGCCCCGGTCTTCCGTTAGAGTGCAAACGTTTGGGCCGAAGCACGGGGCGAGACGAAGAGCTGCGTCTTCTCCTCGCCACCGGCCATTCTCTGGTCCCGTCTGTCTTCCGGGAGGCAGTGTCAGCCGCTGGGAAGTGCTTTTCCCGCTGGTGCCAGCTTCCTTTGGAAAACCTCTGGCTCTTTATTATTTTCCATCTTTCCAGAGTGGGAGCAGGGGGAGCTCTTCCTGTGGTCAGGGGCGGTGGTGCGGCTGGTTGTAGGATTGGGATAAGAAGTCTCCCGCGACCCCGCCCCCGAGTTGCGCTCCGCGGACACCCATGGGAGTTCAGGGGCTCTGGAAGCTGCTGGAGTGCTCGGGGCGCCAGGTCAGCCCGGAGACGCTGGAAGGGAAGATCCTCGCCGTGGGTATCCTTAACGCGGCTTCGGTGCTTGGGATGCAGTGATGCGCGTCGGGTGCTCACTCCGCGTTCTCCGTGGGGCGGCCGCAGAGCGGTGTTGGGGGGATGACGGTCTCGCCCAGGGCGTAGCTCTAGAATCTCCTTCAGGACGTTCTCTTTCAAAGTGTCAGCTTTTCTCCGGCTTTGCAGTCATACTGCTCTGGATCGGAGTTCAGGTTTTATCACTTAGGGGCGGTACTTTACGCCTCTCTCTGCGTTAGTTCTCGCGTCTGCAAAGTGGAGGCGATAGTAGTATCTACACACGGTTGGTATGAAGAATAAAGGGATTATTTAAATGAAAGAAGCTAAGAATAGTGCGTAACACTGTTAATATTGTAAATCTTAAAAGTATTATCTTAGTTGGGAGGTCAGCATGGAGAAAACGAAGGAGACTTCCTTCCAGTAGTTTTCCCTGCTGTCCTGAGTCTTGCTCCATTTATGTTTATTTATTAGAGAGAGGAAGGGTCGTGTGGACCAGTGTTTGACTCTGTATTTGTATTTACATACGTATATAACTTTATTTTTAATTAAAGTTTTTGGAATACGAAATTCATATAGTACATTAAAAAGATTTAAAAAGTTATGCAGTGAATTATTTTTCTCCCAGCCCTGTGATGGACTTTTTTAAGGACTGTTGTTTGTGTGCATGTTTGGCTGGGGTTTTGTGTGTGTTTCTTTTAGAATGAAATGTGTTTTTTTCATCATCAAAACATGTGAATGGTATTTCTGAAATTTTGGTCTTTTTATTCAAGCATTCGTCGCTTTTTTTTTTCTTTGAGTGTGTATTCTGTTTCAGAAGCTGGTGGTACCTTACACCAGTTCCCTGATTGGGAATCTATGAGCCTAGGAGCTCATACGCTGGGTGAAGAAGAGAGGCATATAAATAATTGCTGTGGAGTGGTAAATGCAATGTAAGAGTAAGTGGGAGTTGAGACAAAGGAGTCATTGGCTGAGGAGCCATTATTCTTTAGTGTGTAGACAATTTATACATAATGGAACGCTGATAATTTTTTAAATAAAGTAAGATTATTATTTTTTTTGCAAAGTGAGTAATCTTGAGATAATCTGTATGGAATTTTGGCTTAGTTAAAAGTTTGTATGCGGGGTACGTTGGGTGAGGGAAAGGAAAAGGTTTTTTTTTTTTTTAAAGCATGTGTGCTGTTGCTGCCCTCTAGTGGGTCCTCAAATCACTGCTTTGTAAAGATTTTCTTCCTAGAACTGTATGTGAATGAAAGGACAGTTTTCAGTGACAGGAACCCTTAAAACTTCAGCAAAGATTTAGGTCATTTTACTTTGCAACCCGTATGAATGATTAGTAACTTGTAAAAGTATTGATATTACACATCAAATTCAGCATTCTAACTTTTTGGGAGGTTGTCGAGAGTAAGGAAAGGTAAAGCATTTAATTTAGATTATCTATTTTTAGATGGCTCAGAGGCTCTTTTGGGACATGAAATCATTTTAACGAGCTTATTAGGCTTTTCTGAGAGAATGAGTCATTTAAAGAGGACTATCAAAGATAAATCCACTTATAATGATAACTTCATATATATATGTGTATATATATGTAAAAGGAGAATATTTGCTTGTTCTACAATTGATTTTGCTTTGTTTCATTTTCATGAAAATTCAAATATCTGAAATATATTCATATTTTTTTTTTTGTTTTACTTGTTAGTTAAGAAATTACCTATGACTGTAACAGGTTCATAATTTACTCTTGGATCCCTATAATAAATTGTTGGCCTTTTTACCATCTATAGCTGAGTGTTTTATTTATTTACACAATCTAAGTGTCTTTGTCCAATAATGAAAAGTTAACATGTTAACTTTTGTCTCTTATGGACCTTAACATTTGTAAAATCCATTTAAATCTCTTTATGCATACTAATAGAGATTAATTAAATTTTCAGCCACCTAACAATAGAACTAAAGTAATTCACTTTTTGTTTCAAAATGCTATTGGTCCTTTGGGTCTTATTGTAAAATGATTTTTGGCTTTGCTGCAGATTTAACTTTTCTGGAATAAATTTAAAGTTGCCTTTGATAAACTTATTCAAATTAGACATGAAGAATTATGCAGATATCTTCAGATTACCTAATTTTATATGTTCTTTAAGGACCTCAAGCTGCAATTCTCAGTCCTAGCTGAGAATTGGCACTACCTATGATTAATTAAGAAAAAAAAGACCCATCTCAGTCTCTTTGATTTAGAGTTTTAGACATATCTGTATTTAGTAATCTATGTTTCAGAAGCCTCATAACCAGTTCTGAAGGATAGCAGAGTTGAGATCTGAAATTAAGTTTTCTCATTTGATTATAAAATCTAAAGTAATGGGCTAAATAGAGACTTGTTTAATCCTATACAGTACTGTAGCAAGCAGAAGTGTTTATCCAATGCAGGGCAGAGCTAGGTCAACACCAGATCCTCCTTCCAAGATGGATCCTTTATCCGACCACTTCTCGTCATGTCTGCCACCACCATCTGCTTTCACTTGGGCTATTGTAACTAGTTGTAAAACTGGTTTCCTTATAGTTTATTATTCACATGCCCACCAGGGTGACCCTTAGGTCACGTTCTGGAAACCTTACAGCGTCTGTACACACATCAACTTCTGCCATTGCTCCTCTCACTGTGCTCTTGCCACATTGCCCTTAAACAGAGATGTGCTTCTGTCCCAAGTCATTTGTATTTGCTGTTCCTCTTGTCTCTGCTGTTCCTCTTGAGAGTTTACTCCCTCACTCCTCTTGTTCATTCAGGTCTCTGTTACTTCTTTTGATAGGATTTCCATAACAATTGGAGCCATTGACCCCCCAGTCACTCTTGTCCTTTTACTCTGTTTATTTTGTTCTTGGCACTGACTGGCAACCTAACGTATTGTATAGCTATTACTTTATTTTTTAATTGTCTATCTTCTCCATTAGAATGTAAGCTTCTTGGGGATAGGGACCTTATCTGTTTTGTTCATGGCTGTGTTGTTTGCTGTTCTATCCCTAGGATCTTGGATGTGCCTGGTACATAGTAGCAGTCAAATGTTATAGGAATGAGTATAATGATAGCTTACTTTACACTAGTTATTTTGTTGCATAATGTATATTCAGTTAATTGTTGGTGGGTCTAATTTTTTATGGTAGTAAGTTAGGTAATGTACATTCATTTAAATATTTAACTGTTTAATTCATTTAATAGCAGATCCTTGTTGCTTCTTCTATGCCCTGTGAAAGGGAGGGCAGTGCACAGAAGTGTGGTCTAGACATGCCATGGAGCTCACAGTCTGGTTTTCTCCCCCACTAGATTGTAAACTCCACAAGTGCAAGTGCTTTGTTTTGTTCAGTGCTGTATCCCCAGGGCGTGGAAGGATTTCCACCAGGTAATAAGCAGGCGTTTTTGAATAGGAGTGTATAGCTGGAAGTCTTTATCTGGGCTGAGGCAGTGACCCATAACTGAGACTTACAAGTAGGAGATTACTAGGACAAGAGAGGGAGAAACTGCTTTAGGCAGAGGAAGGAGCATGTCAGAAGACCTCGGAGGCAGGAAGGAGCTTACTGATTTCCAGGGTTTGAAAAAAAGCCCAGTGGCTTGAAGTGAGCAGAGGCCAGATAATTCAGGGCTCTTGCACCCTGAGAAGTTGTAGATATTATCCTCAAGGCAATGGGAAGTTTTTGAAGGGTTTTCACTGAAGCTATGTTGAAGAAATCTAATACATACCTTCAAGATAGAGTAGAAGGTAGAATTGATAGGACCTGGAAATGGCTGGATGAAAGGAGTATATAGGATGACATTCGAGAATTCTGGCTCAGTGAATGGAGGTGCATTCACTGAAATGGCATGAGCAGCCTAGTGAGAAGACATTGAGTTCAGTGTTGATCACGTTAAGTTTGAAATGTCTGAGGCGCCAGGAGATGTCAAATAGGATATCCAGTCTGGGGGTCGGGGAGAGCTCTGGGGCAGGCATGCACATGAGGAGAGGGTGTGGTATGGGGTGCTGAGCCAGCCTGGGTAGCTAGAGCAGGCAGGAGGAAAGAGGAGGGCCTGAGTGGGGTCACTGCTGAAGTCAGCACTTCAGTGGTGAGTTCGAGGAACTGGCAGAGATTGAGAGCAGGAAAACCAGCAGTGCCATGGCCCTCTGACTTAGGACAAAGAGAGACTAATCTGTTAAAAAGGGTTTTTTAGAAAAGCTTAAAAATAAGAGAAAACTCCAAGAGGAAAACATAAATTACTTGTAATCACAGCAGAGATAACGGCTCTTAATATTTTGATGTCTGACCTTCTAGTTTTTTATATATAATATATTGCGTGTGTTACAAAACGGAATTATACTTTCCATACTTTTGTAATCTGTCTTATTTCTTTTAATAATAATTTGTGACTGTCTTCCTTATCACTATATATGCTTCTGCCAACTTCCATTTTTAAGGATTCTTTGGTATTCCAGCAAATCAGTATATCGTAATTTAGTTTTAAAAAAAGACCTGTTGGAAAATTTTTACATTAAACATTGTTTTGTAAACATTGTTTACATTGTTTCTTTTTCATATTTTCATTATTATAAGCAAGCATTCTTACAAGTAGCTCATATTGTAAATCTGTGATGATTTCCTGAGGGTAAATGTCTGGAAGTGGAATTTTTGGGTAAGATAGAATGCAAGTTTTTTGCTATGAATTGCCAAATTGTTCTCCAAAAGAGGCGGGTTAATTTACTAAAATTCTGTGGTGATCACTAGTTTTTTAAAGAAGCAATTCTTTGCAATTAGACCTTTTAAAGGATACATCTGTCTATGTAAGGTTTTAAAATTCAGTATGTGAATAGTAGTAACAAGGGCTCAAGTGAATTTAACTGATGTTAGGTAGATTTCATCAGTGCTAAACATTTCTCAATTTCCAATGAATTGTGATGAGTACTTAGTTCCAACATTTGGATGATCTCAGTTATTAGGAAACTGAAATTCTGAAGGGAAGGGAAGAAGTTCCAGAATGTTTTCCATTAACAATTCTTCCAGATATTAGCATTTGGTTAAACCAAGCCCTTAAAGGAGTCCGGGATCACCATGGGAACTCGATAGAAAATGCTCATCTTCTCACTTTGTTTCATCGGCTCTGCAAACTCTTGTTTTTTCGAATTCGTCCTATTTTTGTGTTTGATGGGGACGCTCCACTGTTGAAGAAACAGACTTTGGTAAGAGTCAGCTATTTTTTTTTTCTTCCTGCATTCTTTGAAAGAAAGAAAAGTTCACATACAAGTTTAGTTTTTTTCTTTCGAATTTTGGAAATCAAGACTTATTTTGACATATGTGCAGTTTCATTTCAACTGTTTTCATTTATCTTGAACAAATAAACACTTTTTCTTTTAAAAAAAGGTTTATTTGTGAGAATACATCATGGATGCAGTGATACAATTTAACTTTTCATAAAACTACTAAAATTCTTACAATTGAGAGTTTTCTCTTTAGAGTATCTTCTCAGGTATTTTCCACGTATTCCAGCCGTGCCACTGAGCATTATTGGAAACTTATTGGGGAAGCACCTCCCTGAGTCTGAGGTCAGGACCCTCAGGGATAACATGCCTTCTTTCAAAGGCGAATTGGATTTCAGGAGTAAGCAATGTTATGAGGGGCCAAGTGTGATTAAAGTGGACTATCAAGCAAGGAAATTGGACAGGATATAAAAGAATGAGAATGAGTTTCTTTATTCTGAAAATAACTTAAAACGCTGTTTGAAAAATGTTGTGAACTTTGGAGTAATTGTTTACCCCCTGAATGACAGCACCCATTTGGATATATGACTTTGATGTGTGAAAATGCCAACTCATCACTTTGTCATCTTACCAGACAGATGCTGTCTCAGTAAGTGAGGACGTAGGATACAAGTAAGGGTTTGTAAATGCTCGGGGACATTGTAGCCTCAGTAAAAGGTCCAGTCGTGAATGTTGCAGTTTTTAATTAGCCAAGTACTGTACCTTTTGGGAAGGAGTAGGAAGGCAAAGATGTTTTGGTATTTCTGCCTTGATTCAACTGTAAGCACAAAGACTATTCCGCTTTTCCCTACTTGGACATTTCTTACAAGATATTTCTATACATTTTAGGATTTCTTATGACTTACTCTTGAATGTTGAAGGACAGAGTTACATATAAGTAATGTATTCTTGTAAAAATCAGTATCAGAAATTGGTTTTAGCATAACAGTGACATTTGAAGAATAAATTAGTTAATTAATATAATAATCCCTTTTGGGAAGCATTTACTTAATTATATATCATTAAGCTTTAGGCTTCTTGGGGACATTAAAGGACATTTGAAAGAAACAAAGTAAATAAATAGTTTCCAAATGTGTTGTAGAATAGCCAACCTATTAGGTCATGGATGGAAACTCTGGGTGTCCTTTACAGAGCAGAAACCTAAAGATACTGAGACAGCAATTAGGAGGAAATACTGAAACAGGCATGGTCTGAAAGCTTAGACAAACCCAATTCTGTGGAAAAAATCACAAGTGTTTTTAATATACTAACACCCTGAAGTAAAATCTTACATTGTTTCTTTTTACAGGCTAAGAGAAGGCACAGAAAGGATTTGGCAACCAGTGACTCCAGAAAGACTACAGAGAAGCTTTTGAAAACATTTTTGAAGAGACAAGCTATCAAAAGTGCCTTAAAAAGCAAAAGGCAAGAGGGAAAGAAATTACATACATTTTACAAATTTTAATTTTTGCGTTGGATTCCTGTGGTTCCCTTTCCCTAATTTAACTCTCAGCAGAAAATAGAGGCTGGGGTGAGAGGAATAAGTGGGATGTCCATTTGACCTAGTAATTTGAAGTTGTGGAAGTTCTGTCCTGTGAGAATGATGAGGAAGAAAAGTGGTAGTGTTGCATTGCAGGCATGTTTTACGTTTTTTTTCTTTTCTTTTTTTGTGAGGAAGATTAGCTCTGAAGTAGCATCTGTGCCAGTCTTCCCCTACTTTGTATGGGGGACACCTCCACAGCAGGCTGACAAGTGGAGTAGGTCACACCTGGGATCCAAACCCATGAACCTGGGCCACCAAAGCTAAGCCACTCAGCTATGGGCCTGGCCCCCACATTTTACTCTTATAACACTCTGCTGGGTGCCTCCAGTTGAGGCTGTGGCCGAGGCTCTAAGGAGTTCCCTGTTTCTCGAGGCTGCGCTTATTCTCGCAGCAGCGGCCTGGGCAGCTGGGTCGGCAGGGGTGACCCCTTGCCCCTGTGTTTTCACCTTCTCACCTTCTCAGTAGGGTTGGTGTAATCAATGGAGGGGTATGATTGAGTCAGACCTCTATTTCCTGTCATCTAAGTCCATGTGTACTTTACAGAGATGAAGCACTACCCAGTCTTACTCAGGTTCGAAGAGAGGATGACATCTATGTTTTGCCACCTTTACAAGAAGAAGAAAAAAATAGGTAAATGTTTATTTAAAAATATTAATTATGGCTGTATTCAAACAGATTTAAACCTTTATGTTTCATCTACCTAAGGCGTGTGGAAATTAACACATCTGAAATTTGTATTCTTGACACCTTTTAGAATATTTTTTAAAGACTAAATTTTTTATTTACTAACTTTTTGTGTTTTGATGGTTTGGGAGGGTTTGTTTCTTTTTCATTCTGTGAGCCTGTGCTAGCACTGTTGGTGTATAGTTCGCAATGACATGAATTTTAGTTTTTCTTACACGTGCTATCTGCCTGTTTCTCAGCTCTGACACCAGCATCCTAAAAGACCACACACAACATCTTCCTTGCTGGATCTAGTAGATGCTTTGCAGTTGTCAGCCGCTCTCAGCTTACTGGACTTTGTGGCTGCAGTTAATGACAGCGTCCACCTGCGCTGTTGTGCTGTCTTGGAACCTCTCTGGCCCCTCCTTCTCAGGCTCCTCTGTGGACTCTTCCTCAGGCTGGCTGTTAATTGTCAGTAGCTTCTGTGGCTGACTTGCAGGTGGAGGGTCAGACAGTTTATCTCTGCCCCCCACCCGTCCCCATTCCCTTTCCAGGACCTCCCGAAAGGCCAAGTAGCTTTTGAATCAACCCAGTTCTCTTTATCTTCATCACTGCCTCCATCATCGTGTCTCTAGGTTACTGTAATGGCTTCTGAACTTCTTTCTCTGTCTCTGTCTTTGATCTTACCCTTTTGCAGCAATCCCTCCCTGGCAAGCCCTGTCTCTGCTTTGTAATGTGGAATCTGTTAGAACCCAAATCTGATATCATCATTTCCTTGCTTAAAACACTTCCTGGCTTCTCATTTCTCTAGGAGAAAGCTTCAACCCCTTAAGCACATGCTTCTCCAACCTCATCGCTTTCCCTCTTCATCCACAGGCAGGCTTTCTTTTCCTCCTTTTCAGATGTTTGTGGAACTTAGTTCTTCTGCCTGGAACACTTTTCTCCGTGAACTTTCCCCGTACCCTACAACTAGACTCCTCACGTTTTTATGGTGAAGTCCAAGCAGTGCAACTGCAGGAGATTCCTGAAAATTTTCAGGACCTGCCAGATGGGGGTGAGCTAACTCTCCTTATCACACCTCCAGCAGCCTGCTCTTCCCTTGTGATGGAAGCTGTTACATCATATTGTAATTGCTCATTTAAACGTGTCCCAAACCAGACTGTGAGACCAAAGACGGCACATATCTTGCCATCTTATTCATCATTGCAGCCCTTATAACTACCAAGAAATATTTTTGTAAATAGTCATTAAATCACAGATATTATAAATCTATGCTTGATTTTCAGTTCAGAAGAGGAAGACGAAAAAGAATGGCAAGAAAGAATGAATCAAAAACAAGCATTACAGGTATTTAAATAATATTTGAATTCAGAATTTATTCTATTATAGGAAATGAATGACATGAAAATGAATAATTTAAATGAGGTAGTATGAATTTATGGAATTTCCTGATAGAAAACAAAGACAGATGGCTTCTTCTTGTGTTTGTTATGTATGTGTTCGTGTGTGTATGTGTGTTTATGAAATACACATGCATCCATACACATATATATGGAATTATGTATATTTAGATACCCAAAATAAGCCATCTTTCTTTTCCAACCAACTGATCAACCAACTAATAAGTAAATAGTAATACTGCTTGTGTGAAAGTGTAGAAAACATACCACCCATAAGTGACTAATAGTAACATTATGGAATATATTGGTCCATTCTTCCCTCAACCCCCTCATAGTTGAATATCTATGTGTGTGGGTATGTGTGTGTATTTGGGTATGTGTGTATATGTATATATACAGAGATGCATGTCAGTGCGTACATTCCTGTTATCTATTGCTGTGTAACTTAGTAGCATGCAGTTACTATCATCACTTATTATCATCGCCTTCTCTTACAGTTCTGGGAGTTATTGAGCTCAGCGAGGCAGTTCTTTCTCAGCATCTCCCACGTAGATGCAGTCAGCAGTCAGACTGTAGCTGGGACTGGAGTCCCCTTTTGAGGCTTCCTTGCTCGTATGTCTGGCAGTTGATGCTGTCCGTCAGCCAGAACACCTGCCTGTGGCCTCTCCATGTGGCCTGGGCTCGTTCACAGCGTGACACTGTGTTCCAAGGACAGGCATCCCAAGAGCAAATGCCAGGCAAGAACTGTGTTGTCTTTTCTAGCCAGCTTTGGAAATTACGCAGCCTCCCTTCCCCATATTCTGTTCCTTGGAAGCTAGTTAAGGCCAGCCCCTATTTAAGGGGAGGGGAATCAGACAAGAAGAGGGTCCAAGAACCTGTGGACATATTATAAAACCAGCATCATACATATTTCAATGAATAACATTTTTACAAATTGAGGTTGTACTGTATATACAAGTTTTTAAAATTTTTCGCAAGTTTCTTAGAATAGCAGATAACATTTCTTGATCCCAAAGTTCATTGTTTCTTGTATGCTCATATTATTCTGGTATATCTCTTAGAAGACTTTTGAGCTAAAACTTCAGGATCCTTCAACTCATGGAAGTTCTGCATTTTTAATGCAGCAAGTGATAACCATCTTTGTGAAGACCATGGACCTCATGGTCAGAAAGACCTGAATTTAAGTTACTGGCTGTGTGATCTTAGACAAATTAACATCTCCAAGGCTTTCTTCTCTATTTTTTTGTAAAACAAAAATAATATCAATGCCTTCCACATAGGAAGCATCAGTGAGGGAAAGCGTGCAAAGCTCTGAGCATGACTGGCCTGTCCTAAGTGCTGATTGGTTTTCACATACACACACAACATACATACACACATACATACATACATACAGGAAAGCAAATTGAGTTATTTTATCTTCTTTATTAATGAAGAGTTTTAAAGTACTTTTGGTAATTAGTTAAAAGAAGAGTTTTACACTTTTCCATGTTTGTGAAATTTCTCACTTTTAATTTTTTGTTAAGAGCAAAATAAAACTAATCTAATTAAGGGAATTATAAATATTATTCGAATTCATAGGCTCATTCCTGCCTCAGGGCCCTTGTACTTGCTGTTCCCACAACCTGGGATGCTCTGTCCCTGATCAGGCATTTTGGTGTCTTTCATGTCTCTGCTCACAGGTCAGTTTTTTAGTGAGGTCTTCTCTATCTATCAAATAAATTTTTTTCTCTTCCTATTCTCCTAATCAACTCTCTTGTCAGATTAATGTGCTTTATTTTCTCATTGTTGTCTTGTTCAATTATATGTTTATCATATGTCTTACTCCACTCCTAAGAGTAAAGACCTTGTTTGGCATGATCTCCTCAGTACTCTAGCATGTGGAACGGGCCTGGCAGATTAGGGGTGCCTAGTAAGTATTTTTTATTTTGAATAAATGAACGAGTGAATGGATACATTCCCTAATCTGCATATTCACTTTGAGGCCTGTTGCAGATTATGTACAACTGTGTTTAGTCTATCGTAGGTTATGTAGAAGTCTGTTTATGATATATGCACAAAAAATATCTGTCATGATGAATAGAATTAAGTGTATGAAGTGTAAATTTCATGGTGTTACATTTTACTGTTTCCAGGAAGAGTTCTTTCACAATCCTCAGGCTGTAGATATTGAGTCTGAAGACTTCTGCAGCTTGCCCCCCGAAATAAAGCATGAAATCTTGACTGATATGAAAGAATTTACCAAGCGAAGAAGAACATTATTTGAAGCAATGCCAGAGGTGAAATATACAACAGCACATTAATGCTTAGATTAAGAACTTCAGCAAAATTTTTCATTAGGAAAAAAGAGAAAATTGATGAACATTACTTATACAACATCCATTTCCAGTAAACAGCACTTGTGTATCTCAGAGATCCTATGAAGCATCATATATTTATGTTTGAACTTATAAATACGTACTCAAAGAAGCCTTTCTTGACTTTCCACCCAAGACCAGGTCTTGTCTTCTCCTGTGTGTTCTCATAGCTCAGAGTGTGCTTAGTGGTTCAATTCTTAGGTTAGTTCATAAAAGTTATTTTAACCCCTCATATACATTGTCTGTAGAAGACTAATAGTAGTATAGAATCTAATCACAATGGAAAAGTATGTTCTAACTTGAAGTTCAGGTATCTCTTCCTCTGCTGCAGGCCTAGAAATGCAGTTGGATTTCCATCTTCCCTCTCCCTTTTTCTGGACAGTGGTCATAGGGAATTTAGTGGTGAATTCCTCAGCTTGGAGCATCTCATGGTGGCTCCACAACCACAGAATGCTGGAACCGGGACGCGTGTGGAGTTGGGTTGGGTTTTGTTGAGCATGTCTCCTGTACATACTACACCATTACTTACTGCTGTCTTTATTGCTGAATGACTTTTGTTTCCCTTTATATTGCTACCAGCTATTATTTCTAAAATTGTTCTCCTTTAACTCACTGTAGGATGCAATATAAATTTTAAGGCATTATTATTCCTAATGAATTGATGTAGTATTCATTTTTCTGTAGACTTTTGGCCATTTCTTAAATTGATACCAAAAATATGAAAAAGGCAGGAAATATTTCATTTCCCATCACTCTTTTCCATTTTTCTGTGAAGAATATGAACATAGGAAAATACTAAGGTGCACAGAAATGAGATACAAAAGACAGAATGAAATTTATTTTCGTTTCAGGGGAAAAATCCAGGGTCAGTCTGTCAAGCTTTTTATTTCTTAAGTGTGAGAAGATCTCTGGCTGATTATTTAAGAAATAGAATTTGGGATATATAAACAATAGTGGGGGAAGGAATGGGAGGAGGAGAGAGAGCCTCTAATTGTTTGCTCCACTTTATTCTCTCTCTGTCACCACGGAACCTCTGGGAGAGTAGGGTAGTATGGCACAGCAGCTCATGGATCTGTAACTGATGAGAAGGGAGGTTCTAAGTCATCCAGTTTGGACCTTTGTGTCATCTGTACATTGGGCAAATGCAATATTGATAGTAGTAGTGATGGTAATTGATCACAATAGTAGTAAGCATCATAGTAATAAAAACAGTATACTATAAGGGTTAGCAACTCACTTTTGGTCGCAGATCTACCACTTACTAGCCATGTGGCTCCAGGGAGGTTACCTAACCTGTTTAAGTCTCAGGTTCTTCATCTGTAGAATGGGGATAATGACATCCGTCTCATAGGGTAGTTGAGAATAAAATGGGGTGATATATATAAAATCACTTAGACGAATGCCTTACACAGGAAACACTTTATAAATGTTAACTATTATTATTCATAACTGTGATTGCTATGATTTACTGTGTTTCTTTTATGGGCCAAGGACTGTACCAGGCACTTTACTTTCATATTTATTTGTATTCTGAAAGGTTGTCTATCTGTTAAGCCATAAGCAAAATGTCACAGTGCCTGGCATGGATTACATGCTCAATGAATGTTTTTCGAGTAAATGATTAAATCATAAATAGTATCCATGATTTCTTTTGCCCAGTTCTGTTTGTTTTAAAGATTATTCTTTAATAAGGCAGTTATAGTTTTTTCTTAGTATTCAAATTTTACTTTTATAATATGAAAATACCACCAATGAAGAAAATCAATTACTTTTTGTCCACTTTTGGGGAAAAGGATGGAAATATGAGAATGTTATCTATATTTAATATAAAAACATCACCTTATTATTTATTTTGCTTTAGGAGTCCAGTGATTTTTCACAGTACCAGCTTAAAGGTTTGCTTAAAAAAAACTATCTAAACCAACGCATAGAAAATGTTCAAAAGGAAATGAATCAGCAACATTCAGGGCAAATCCAAAGGCAGTATGAGGACGAAGGGGGCTTTTTGAAGGAGGTAGAGTCAAGGAGAGTGGTCTCTGAAGACACTTCACACTACATCTTGATAAAAGGTATTGGGCACCATCACTTATTTCATGGTTGAAAACCAAAAATATCCTTTGTCTCTGAATTCTGTAACCCCCCACCCCTGGATAATATTAATGAAGACTTACTTCTGTAATAATAAATGTATATTGGTATTAATGGATTAACTAGTATCGTACCAACCCACTTTCAAATTAACTGATGAATTAATTCTTAGTGCTGATTACATGAAAATCTGTAACTTTACTTATGAGAACCTGTATTCTCTTATTCATCTTACTAGAAGTATATTACCACACTGTACAACTAGATAGTGAGAAATGTTTTAATTTTTCTTAAGGTATTCAAGTTAAGGCAGTTGCAGAAGTGGATTCAGAGTCTCTTCCTTCTTCCAGCAAAGCGCATAGCTTGTCTTCTGACGTGAAGTCATCTCCATGTGAAAAACCGAAGCCAGAGAAAGAGCCTAATGCTGCTCCTCCTTCTCCAAGAACTGTCCTGGCTATGCAAGCCGCCATGCTGGGAAGTAGCTCAGAAGAGGAGTTGGAGAGTGAGACCCGGAGGCAGGACAAGGAGAAGAATGCACCTGCTACTGTAGAACAAGGCTCCGTATCACCTCCGACTCTCTTAGCTATTCGGAAAGCTCTTGATGATGATGAAGACGTGAAAGTGCATGCTGGGAATGATGTACAGAAAGGGGGCTTAGAGGCGAAAGAACTGCTTATGAACCGTTCTGATGAGGAGACTGAGGAAGGACTTAAAGCGAGAGATGGAAAAGAAATGCTGTTGACCACAGTACCTCATTCACCTGGTGTGACCTTTGTAGAGGAGCATGTAACCAGCGCAAATAGTGAAAAAGAGCCCACAGACTCGGCTCATTTATCAAGGACTATCTTTTGTCAAGGCAGTGAATCTAATGTTTTAAAAGAACAAATGCCATTGGTTCATATCGTGAAGGAAGCCTTTCAGACAAGCAATGAGTCTACAGTTAAGGATAGAAAAAATCCATTTCCTTTACCTGGGCACCAGGGTGAAGGAGAACTGACACCAACACCTCCGACAGGTCCAAGTTCTGTATCAGGGAATGAAACACATACCAAAGTACTTGAGCCACAACAGGATCTTCATCCGTCTGAGAGTAAATATGATTCCGCTGTTCTTTCAAGTGATGATGATGCAGAATGTGAGAAAAATCCTACTTCTGAAGTCACTGGCACTGTCAGTTTGCAACAAGTGAGTAACACACCAAGCGTCCCTTCAGAGGCTATAAGTAACTTAGAAAATGTGGTATCGTTTAATGCGAAAGAGCATGAGGATTTCCCGAAAGCCATCCAA
Source organism: Equus asinus (assembly GCF_041296235.1). Classification (NCBI taxonomy): domain Eukaryota; kingdom Metazoa; phylum Chordata; class Mammalia; order Perissodactyla; family Equidae; genus Equus; species Equus asinus. The sequence continues at coordinate 75,390,156 of NC_091800.1, forward strand.
GAACGTGAGACAATGGAATCTGCAGGCCAGGATTTAATTTCAGCTCCAGAATCCATGGAACCAGTGGAGATTGACTCTGAAGAAAGTGAATCTGATGGTAGGTGTTTCTGCTCTTCCGGAGATAAAGAATGGTAGGATTTCATGTCTGCAGGAGCGAGAGATCCTTTAGTCCAGTTCCTGCTTTGTACGGATGATGAACTAGAGACCCAGAAAGGTAAAATGACTTTCCCAAGGACATGCAGCTAGTAACGGATTCTTGACCTTTCCTATTTTGCTATTCTTTTAGTTGTTCTTTTTAAAGGAAGGGAGTGCCCTAGTTGGAGAAGGTGAAAGTGAGTTTCCCTTTAATTTTTTTAACTTTTCATTTTTTAAATAATTACAAACTTAAAGTTGAAAGAATATTACAAAAATTCTGGTTCCTTCACCCAGTACTTCAGTGGCTAGCATTTTACCGCATTTGTTTTATCATCTCCGTCTTTCGGTCTGTCTATCTCTCTCTCTGTATATGTATACGTGTGTATTATACATCTGTCTCTATACACACTTATATACAGTTGATCCTCATTATTTGCAGATTCTGTATTTGCAAAATTGCTTACTCACTAAAATTTATCTGTAACCCCACAATCAATATTCATGGTAGTGTCTTTGTGGTCGTTCACAGGTGTGTGTAGGATGGCTAAAAATTTGAGTTGCCACACTGAGGATGAACAAGCTGACACCCTGCCCTCTTGTTTCAGCTCTCCTACAGAGATGGCCAGAGGGTGGAGTCAGGAGAGAGCAGTGCAGTGTAGACTAAGAAGCTCCAGCTCTGGGGCCAGTTAGTGGGCTTTGAATCCAAACTCTGGCACCTGTTAATGGCGCCGCCTCAGGCGAGTCTCTTAACTCTCCCGAACCTCATTTTCCTGTTTATAAAATAAAGAAAATAGAATCAACCAAGATGGGTTGTTTTTAGGATTCAAGATCGTAAATTTATTTCCTAAAAGGAGCAGTGATTCAGTATTTACGTATTTAGTGTTCACAGTGACTTTATAGAGCATAATTCTGAATAACAAGAGTCGGCGGTATGCACGCACACACATGTGCATGTGCCTGTGTCTTTTTCCTGGTGTCTGCCAAGTTTCTCCAATCTAAAGTTACTATTTCCCCTTTGTAATTAATAAGTATTTGATGGAAAGGAATTTTTGAGGCTATGTAAATTGCTGTTTCTGAACAAACCTTCATCCACTTGTGTTGGCATCCATTGATGATTTTTACCTGAGTAAATTATTGCTATGATGGTTGCCAAGTGGTGGCTTTCTAGCTCCATCATTCCTTATATATTTATTAGTTGGCATCCTACTATAAGGAAGATCTTCCCCTTCTCCCCATTTATTATTTTATCAGTGTGGACTCATGGAGTCCTGTTTTATTTAGTGAGTTATGGTACTATCATAATTTACTTTGTTGCCCAAATTGTCCCAGCTTTGGCCAGGGTGGGGAGTCCTGTCAAACTGACTCCCATGACTTGACAATTCCCCATTATATTTTGAGCATTTCTTTACTTTCTGATCCAGATGTTCCAGGTTTATCTTATACATTCTCTACCCTGTCCCTGGATCCAGCCATTTCACCGAGGAACCCTAGTTCCTTGTAATGGAGCTTGGTATTTAGAAACGAAGATCTGGGTACTGAGTGTGCTCACTATTACTGGGCTCTCATTGCTTCAGGCCTTCTTAGCAACAGAGCCAGGAAATACATTTATGTATCCACACATGCAAACATGCACACACACCTATATTTATTTCTCTTTGTGTGTGTATCCATAAGTTCACACTGATATCTACAGTTCCAATCCAACATCACATTTCATTCTAGCCTCCACCTTTCTTATTATTTCCCTTTCTAACAGTGAGAACCCTCCCATTATCTTCAATATGGTTACTTATTTGCTTATTCTCTCTCTATTTGTAGCTATCTCCTGATCCCACTGGCCTCCTCCTTTGTCCTGGATGTCTCCACGGCCCCAGGCCCTGAGATCCCCAGCCCCCTCCATCTTGATTGTGTCCTCAGACCCAGCCCCCTCTGTCTGAAGGGAAGATAGGGAATAAATAATATTTTTTAAAGAAAAGAAAAAACACAGGAGAGGAGGGGAGGAAAGTGGAAGATGAAAGCTGTTTCTCCTAAGTACTTATCTAGGATTCTTTCCACTAGGTCACAGCTTTATCCTTTGCTATGTCCATAGTGAAATAAACAACCTACATGATTGTTTTCATACCCTGATAGTTCTCCTTTTTGAATCGTAAAATGGTAGTAGTTCATTAGAGAACATATTTCTATAAAGCTAATATGCAAATCTTTGAAAGCTTGGTTCCTAATTTCAAAGACAGTGCCAGTTTATCTAATTGAAAAGGCTTATTTTGAAGTTAGAGGCATTTATTATTAAATTTAATAGTAATATGTTACTGTTACATGTTTTCTATTACATTCAAATCTTTTCTTTTTAGGATAAAACATTTTTCAGGATGCTTTGGAAAGCTCTTGATGATTTCAGGATAACTTTAATGTTTCAGTTGTAGATAAAGTGACCTTATTATTTTGGTACAGGAAGTTTCATTGAAGTGAAGAGTGTAACTAGTAATGATGAACTTCAAGATGAGTTACACGAAGCTTCCAAACCTCCCTCTGGACAAGGTGAAGAGGAACCGATAGGAACTAAGAAGGAAGAAGCCACTGGTGACTCTGAAGACCTAAGAGACAACTCTGAAAGCGAGGCCTTGGATGTTGAGCCACATGAAGAAACTGAAAAAGATGCAGACGATTCATTCAATGAATGGCAGGATATTAATTTGGTAATAATGTGACATTGTGTTTTAAGATAGTGCTGAGGAAGCTGAATTCAGTAGATTTTTGAGTTTTAAGGAGTTACTGGATAAATATGTATAAGCTGTTTGCATTCCTCTTCTTGTTCTTGCTGATGGCTCCTTTTTTATGTAGGTTGCTGTCTGGGATAGTCTCCGCTTTCCATGTGATTTAGTGAGGGAACTCTAAAGATATTGCAGACTTGCTCAGAAATCCAAATGGAAAACTTCATAAGGAGAAAAAGCTTATTGGTAATTCCAGCCAGACTAAATGTAGGCTTTTGGGAACAGCTGCACTTAATTGGATTATTAGTATAATTATCTACAAATGAAATTATTTTATAGGAGGAACTGGAAACTCTGGAGAGCAACCTTTTAGCACAACAGACTTCATTGAAAGCTCAAAAACAGCAGCAAGAGCGGGTTGCTGCCACTGTGACAGGACAGATGTTCCTGGAAAGCCAGGTAAGTGTACCAGTGTGGGACTCCAATGATAATACCTTCCGATATTTTCTCTCAATCAGATTCTCCGAGGGAATGCATTAAAGGCACTGTTTCAGCACTGGCCCCATTTCCGGGTCAAGCTCAGGTGCTGCATTCAGTGGGCGTCACTGTGTGTCTGTGACCCTGCAGGAACTTCTTCGCCTGTTTGGCATTCCCTACATCGAGGCTCCCATGGAAGCAGAGGCGCAGTGTGCCATCCTGGATCTGACTGATCAAACTTCTGGAACAATCACTGATGATAGTGATATTTGGCTGTTTGGAGCACGGCATGTCTACAAAAACTTTTTTAATAAAAACAAGTTTGTTGAGTATTACCAATATGTGGATTTTCACAACCAGTTAGGTAAGACTTCAGAGTATGATTGCTTTCTGAAATTTACCTTCAGAATGTGTGTTATGAATTTTTTTTCCCAGGGAACTAATTTGATGCGTTAATGGAAATGGTATGCCTATACAAGCTTTCATGTAAGTGATCTTTTGCTCATATAGAGGAGTAGGATTTTTAAATTAGAATTAAGTCATTAAAATCCTAGTAAAGTTGAGGCATTTTCTGCAGGTTAACCATCTGACTGGTTTAGACTCTGACTGGTTGCCTGGATCTCCAGGGTGATCTGAAGGTGGTAGAGAGGGAGGCAGGTGGGAGCTCCTCCCGCTGGAATCAGGAGCCTCATGGTCCCATTGGTGTTTCTGGCAGTAGTTCTTCATTCTCCCATTCATCCAACAAATATATACTGAGTGATTCCTGTATGCCAGTTATTGTTCTTGGCAGTGGGGAAACTGCAGGGAATAAAACAGTCTCGTAGGAGAAACATGATGAAAAAATAAGTAAATCATAATTCGACAGTTAGTGGTATGTACCATATAGTAAAATACAGCAGTAAAAGTGGATAGAGTGACCTGCAGTCACAGGAAGTGCATGTGCTGTTTTATACAGAGTGTGGTCAGCAAAGGCTTTACCAATAGGTAACTTTTGGGCTGGGACCTAAAGGAAGGAGGAAGCAAATGTAGTAGATATCTTGGGGATGAGCATGTAAGACAAAGGGACTAGAGAGTGCAAAGGCCCTGAGGCAGAAGCTTGCTTGGTGTGTTCTAGGGAAGCAAGAGGCGGTAATAGGCTGAGTTGTGTCTCCCCACAATGCGCAGGTTGTAGTCTTAACCCCTGGTACCTCAGAATGTGACTGTATTTGGAGGTAGCGTCTTTAAAGAGGTGACTAAGGTTAAATGAGGTCATTAGGGTGGGCCCTAATCCAATCTGACTGGTGTCCTTACAAGAAGGGGAGATTAGGACATAGAGGTAAGAGGAGGACCATGTGAAAACACAGGGAGAAGATGGCCATCTGCAAGCCAAGGAGAGAGGCCTCTGAGAAACAGTCCTGCCAGCATCTTGTCTTCAGACTTCTAGCCTCCAGAACTATGAGGAAATAAATTCGTGTTGTCTAAGCTGCTTACTCTGAGTACTTTGGGATGGCAGCCCCAGGAAATGAATATAGAGGCCAGTATATGAGTGAGGAAGAGAATGGCAAGAGTTAAAAGAAAGGAAGGAGGAAACCAGAAATCAAGTAGGGCCTGGTGTGCTGTAGAAAGTGTTTGCAGGTGTACTGGGCGTGTGACGTGAGGGAGGAGAGCATCAAGGATAACTCCGCATCCTGAGCAGCTGGTAGAATGGACTTGCCGTTAATGAGATGAGGGAGACGGGGGAAGGAGCCGGTGGAGCAGGGGAGAAGTGAAGATCTGGGCTTGGATGTGTCACATCTGCGATGCCCGTTAGACATCCAGAGGGGATGTTGAGGTGACAGTTGAGTATGTGTGACTAGTTCAGGCGAGAGACCTGGGCTAGATAGCTAAATTTGGGGGTCAGAGTTTAGGTGGTATTCAAAGCTGTGAGGATGGATGAAATTTTAAAAATCCTAACATAATGCCATTTTCAAAAAGAATCTATTTCAAATATTAAAGGAGATATTTTTGGATGTTGGAGGAGGATATTTGTACATATATATATATAATTTATATAACAGTGTTTATAGGTGTTATGTAATAAATGTTTACAAAATAAAATAAAAAATTAAAAAATATGTAATAATTTTTATTCCTAGGATTGGATCGGAACAAATTAATAAATTTGGCCTATTTGCTTGGAAGTGATTATACAGAAGGAATACCAACTGTAGGTTGTGTTACAGCCATGGAAATTCTCAATGAATTCCCTGGACATGGCCTGGAACCTCTCCTAAAATTCTCGTAAGTTCTTCCTTAATTTCTTTAATTCAGATGTAAATACCCAAATTAACAAACAGAACTATTGTTACATCACAAACTGTCTCAAATCATTTTTCATTGAGAAAGCAGGAGGAGGTATTGGTTGGGGTTACTAAAGTTTATTTTCCCTTTTCTAGAGTTCTGATGAAGTCAGAGACAATTTTTTTCCAGTGGTGCCAGGCTTAGCTTAGTTCAGAGGTACAAAGCCTGTCCTGTGGGATTTCACAGGAGTGTAGAAGTTGACGTTTCATTCCTTCAGACATTTATTGAGTGGCTGCTCTGTGTCAGACGCTGTGCAAGGCTGGGATAGGAGAGTTGACTAGGTCGTAGGCCGTACCCTCCAGGAGCTCCCACACCCTTGGGGCTGACAGAGCAGCAAGTACACACTTGTGCTTCTGTGTGCTGAGCATTCTGAAAGAGGTTGGCCAGAGACGAGAGGGGCACGGAAGTTTAATGCCAGGAATTTTCTATCAGGCGCTGCTGTCTTTTTCCTCACTACGTGTGCAGTGTGATTTATTCAGTGGTGGGGTCTCATTCCATCCAGAACCTAGAGTTGTGCTGTACTTGGCGTACACTTTTCAGTTCTGGATATTCTGAGATGGGAGTTATGGATACATCTATGAAAGCAGTTCTTTCTTAAAGTTGGCCCTTGATGGCATCTCTTTTTAAAGAATGGAAATATAATTCACATACCATAACTTTCACTCTTTTACAGTGCACAATTCGGTGTTTTTAGTCTCTTCACAGGGTTGTGATGGCATCTTTTAACCATGAGTTTGTCATGAGATACTATTTGGCAGAAGTTGATTTAATGATTCTTTAGCGTTCTCTCAAGTTGTATCTCCTGTGTTTGTAAAATTCTGGGATGTTTGCTCTGAAGAATCAATGATTGGAATTAAAACCTAAGTACGAAATTTTTTTCCCAGCTTTACTGAAGTATAATTGACAAATAGAAATTGTATATATTTAAGATGTACAGTGTGATGATTTGATATATGTCCATTGTGAAATGATCACCACAGTCAAGCTAATTAACACATCCGTCACCTCACATAGTTCCATTTGTGTGTGTGTGCGCTAAGAACACTTAAGATCTACCCTGTTAGCAAATTTGAAGTATATAGTCCAGTAATGTTAATTATAGTCACCAGGCTATACGTTAGATTTCCAGAACTTACTCATACTGCATAACTGAAGCTTTGTGCCCTTTGACCAACGTCTCCCCATTTCCCCCACCTTCCAGTCTCTGGCAATCACAATTCTACTCTCTGCTTCTATGAGTTTGACTACTTTAGATTCCACATATAAGTGAAATCATGCAGTATTTGTCTTTGTGTGTCTGGCTTATTTTACTTTGCATAATATCCTCCAGGTGCATCCGTGTTGCAAATGGCAGGATTTCTTTCTTTTTTAAGAATAATATTCCATTATTCTACTTCAAATATATATGCAGTCCTGCACTGAATAGCAATGTTTTGGTCAAAATGGACCTGATATACAACAGGGTGTCGTAAGATAGTCCCATATAGCCTAGGTGTGTAGTGGGCTGTACCACCTGGGTTTGTGTAAGTGCACTCTCTGATGTTCACACAATCACCTAATGACACGTTTCTCGGAACATATCCTCATTGTTAAGTGACACTTGACTGTACCACATTTTGTTTATTCGTTTGTTGATGAATACTTAGGGTGTTTCTTTATCTTGGCTATTGTGAATAATGCTGCATTGATTTATGGGTGAAATTGTTTTAACGATTGCCCTCCTCCAGCCTTAGCACACATACTAATGTATTTCATCTTGTGCTTTTTAAATCTCTCTTCATAATTTTTTTATTGTTGAGGAAATTTATATACTATAGGTAAGTTATTAGGTAGCTGATAGATCGTGGTATGTAAATAATTTGAAAAACTTCAAATAACTTTATAATACAAATAATAAAGTAAATAAAATAGAAATATAAAATATGGATTAAAGAAGATGATTACAGTTAACATTTTGGGTCATGTGATTTTAGACTTTTCTATGTACATGTGTACTCATATACACTATATATACACATGTATACTTGTAAGTGTGTGTGTGTTTTTTTTTTACACGAATGGGATGATGCTGTATCCCTTTTATATTAGCTATGATCAGTTTGGTGATAGAACAAGGCATAGTATCAGCAATGTGTAGATTTATGTCATTGTTTTTAATGGCTCTCTAGTGGTTTGTTTTCTGAATGTATCATGATTAATTAACTAAATGCCTAATATTATTTCTGCTTTTTAAAAGTATAAACAAACATTGATTTGAGGGTCCATGTGTATGTATATTTATATCTTTGTGTTCTTATCTGTTTATTATTTTGGAATTAATGAAAATGGCATCTAACTTTTCAATTTGTTTTCCTAATTATTAGTGAGACTGAATTTTTTTTCTTGTTTATTGACAGTTTGCATTTCTGATTTTGTGAATGGCCTATTTATGCCATTTTTCTTTTCTTTCAACAGTTTTTTTTTGTTTTTTGCCAGTTGACTGGTTTACATTTTTCGATTCAGCATTAGTGATTTCCGCTTTGGTCTTCTAGCTTGTCGATGGCAGCTAGGAGCAGCCTCAGCCTTGCCTGGCTCAGGAGGGTTAGGACAAATGCAGGGTTAAGGAGCAAGAAGAGCAGTCACATTGAGAATGTGGCCTTGCTTTCTTCACTGCTTCCTCCTTTTCCTAAGCCAACTCTGGCTAGTGTCTCCCCCTTTAAGGTAGAGCTACTCCGGGCCTGCAGGCTGCGATTAGCCGAGCTGTGTGTGGTTTGACCTACACAGTGTGCTCTTCTATGGCGCTTTCATTTTGAATTGGCTACCAACATTTAAATTGGGGAGATTCCACAGAAAATTTTGGATTTTCTTGGGGGAAAATGAGATATGAAATACTGGGCCCCAAGGCCCAAATAGCCCAAAAAACAGCTGGGGTGGAGAACAGCAATTCTGCCCCACTGACTTGGCCAGGACAGCAAATCCTTCAATTTTGCCATAGTTGCTACCACTCCCTATTGTGTCCTGCACAGCTAAGCTGTTGTGTTAAGTGCCTGGTCCTCTTGCTTTAAGGACGGGTGATCCTTTTGGTTTGATGAACTCACAGTATGTTGTGCTGGTCCTCCTAGCAGGCAATCATGATTGCTATTTCAAAGATGAAAATTCAAAAGAGAGTAGGGGATATAGATATTCTCCCAGTGCACTCTAGGAAACAATATTGGAAAACTGATAAAGAAAGATCTTTTTTTCCTCTTTGCCTTTTGATCCTGCAACGAAGACTGCAGTCAGTGTTTTCTAACGCTAGATGGCACTCCTGCATTGATGAAGTGAAACACTGCCTGAGCCAACAAATCTGAGTCAGTTGCTAATACTAGTAAGTCTGAAATGGTGAACATGAGATGCAGGGTTTTGTTAGGTTCCATTGAATGCACTGATTGGTGAAGTTTACATTTATGTTTTTAACTTTTATGCCGTTCATTTTTCTTAATTGTGTCGTGTAAATGTTTCTGGTTATCTGTTGCCACATTAACAACACCTGAAACCTTAGTGACTTCAGACAGCAACAGTCATTGATTTTGCTCATGAATCTGCAGTTTGGTCAACCATGTGGGCATGTGCTGTCTCTGTTCCCTGTGTGTCAGGGTGCAGCTCAGTTGGGTTAGAGGATCCACTCAAGATGGCTCACGCACATGGCTGGCAAGTGGTGCTGACTGTCAGCCGGGAGCTCAGCCAGAACTGTGGGCTGGGGGCCTTGGACCCGCTCCATCTGGACCTCTTCACAAGCTGGAGCTTCCTCACAGCATGTCGGCTGCTTCCAAGGAAAATATTCCAAGAGACAGGATGTGGAAACCACAGTCTTGAAGGCTGGCACAGTGTCACTTCCTCAGTCACAGAGCCTGCCCAGCTCAAGAGGAGGGGACCCGGACCCCACTTCTCGATAGGAGGGGTGTCAGAGAATGTATGGTTATCTTTAACCTGCCATCATAGTTTATGTTCATAAGGGAAAAATTGAAAAATGAAAAAAAATATAAAGAAGAAAATGAACAGCTGTATTCTCACTTGGAGCATTGCCCAACACACAGTAAAATAGTAGTTGTTATTTTTTATTATTTTATATATCTGTTTACTTTTTCTCTCTTTCTCCATTTACATGCATTTTTTCCAAAATTGGGATTATGCTTTATATAGAGTTATGTCCTGCATTTTAAAAATTTAACATGTTCTTGGCATTTTTACATTTTATTAAATATTCTTGGGTCCGTTATTGTATTTGATTTGAGTTAAATAATACCAAGTATGTTACTTCCATTTTACCACTGAGAAAGAGACCCAGAGAAGTTGTCACTTTTCTATGAGTGCAGGCTCTGGAGGGAGAGTGTCAGGCCCTGACTGTATGGTCCAGGCTGTGCAATCTTGTGCGAATCGTCTCTGTTTGGGCTCAGTTTCCTGGTCTGTGAGGCGAGGACAGCAATAGGACTGTGCTCATGTGACGATTGGGCGTGTAGAACAGTGCAATGCCAAGCACACAGTAAGCTTTCACTGTTTCCCATCATTATATATTGTGGTTAATGACACGAAAAATATGAAATTGGTATTCTTGGGTCGTAGAATTTGTTTTGGAGTCACGACTTGAGTTTACGTCTCCTTACTTAAATTTAGCTCTTCATCTGCAGCACATCTACTGTGTCTCATTGCTTTATAAAGACATGTTTCCTTTGCCTTATAGAGAGTGGTGGAATGAAGCACAAAAAAATAAGAAGATAAGACCCAATCCTTATGACACCAAAGTGAAAAAAAAATTACGCAAGTTGCAACTCACGCCTGGCTTTCCTAACCCGGCTGTTGCAGACGCTTACCTCAAACCTGTGGTGGATGACTCCAAGGGCTCCTTTCTGTGGGGGAAGCCCGATCTTGACAAAATTAGGGAATATCCTTTTCCTTCGTAAAATATAAAGGAAATTGAGCCAAATATGTGTTTTGGTTTGAAACTTATAGAACATGATCTTGGATCAGTTTTTTCTTAATATTTCATTTATCTAAGATGTGCCTTTTAGTTCCTTTCTCTTTCTTCTTAGTTTTTTTTTGTGTGTGTGTGGTAGAATACACATAACATAAAATTTACCTTCTTAACCATTTTAAGTGTACAGTTTAGTGGTATTAAATACATTCACATTGTTGTGCAACCATCACTGCCATCCATCCCCAAAGCTCTTTTCATCTTATAGAACTGAAACTATTCCCAGCAAACAATAACTCCCCATTCCTTCTCTTCCCAGCCCCTGGCCATCACCATTGTTAAGTGCCTCATATAAATGAAGTCATACGCTGTTTGTCTTTTTGTGACTGGCGTGTTTCGCTGAACATGAACTATTCAAGGTTCATCCATGTTGTAGCATTTCTCAGAATCTCCTTCCTCTTTAAGGCTGAATAATATTCCATTGCATGTGTACACCACATTTGCTTATCCATTCATCTGTCAGCACACACTTTGGTTGCTTCCACATTTTAGCCATTGTGAATAATCTCCTTAGTTTTATAGAGGATCTTTATTTGAAATAAGCAGTAAATAAGCATTCATAGATACCATGACATATTGAAGTATTACTCTGAAAGAATGGAAAAGATTATTATTGTTCTTTGTATTACTGATGTTCCTTTGTGTATATTTAAATAATCATTTGCATAGATGTTTAAAGGTTTGCAATAGAATTAATCTAACTACAATTTTTTTCTCTCAGAGAAATATGTATGATATCTGAAACTTGTTCTTATTCTAGGTTCACCTTTTTTCATAGTCACAAGTTTTTGATGTCCTAAAATGAGAGTTGGATATGTTTATCTTAAAGGATATTAAAAAGAACACAGTGCTAGATGATTATGTTAGAGTAATTTTTGTTATTCTTTTCTTTTGCCACTTCAATCTTTAGAAATATGGAAATTTTTGGAGATAGGGGAATAGAATCAAGGGTAGTTCTTGGGGCCTTTTTATTTGTCACTTGTTTAAATGTCTTTAAAAACATGTATTAGTCTTAACTGCCTGCATGTTTTGTCAGCGATATTTTGGCTGGAACAGGACGAAGACCGACGAGACTCTCTTTCCAGTATTAAAGCAGCTAAACGTCCAGCAGGTAATCATGGTAGCTCTTTTTCTCAGTTTGGGATAAAGAGTAAACTTAGGAAAGCTGTGAGTGGCAACTGTTAAAGACCAGTTACTCTTTTATCTTAGGACATATAACATACATTATAAAATTATTATACTTTAGGTAAGAGAACAGAGGAAAACAGAAAAAGAGAAAAATTGGACATTGTCTTCATTTTCTAATGTCACCCTTAGGGTTGGACTTTGGTGTCCTTTTGATTCACTTTGACTTTGGAAAAAACCAATCTAATAATTGATTGCACGCTAAGGTGTTTTTGGTTAAATATTGTACCCTTTCAGAGTTATTTTCATTTTTAACAAATCTAGGAAGTGTCCAGTCCAAAGCACTTCTGAGCATTAAAGTCTCTTAAGTGCTAACGCTCTTTAATTCTATAGATGAATCATCAAAGGTGGATGTTCTGTCATTATAGTATATCGGTGGGAGAGATTTTGAAAAGAGGCCTTTATACGGCCCTCGGCTCCCCTGTGTGGGTAACCACGTCTTGCTTTAACCGTGAGTATGTTCCTAACCACACAGAAACCTCCCACCCCAGAGCCAACCCATAAAACGTACGTATAAGTAAAACATTTAGCATATCCTATAAGATAGAACCTGTAAGATATATATTCAAATTAAATCCATTTCCATTAGGTTGAGTCAATTTTGAAAAAAATGTGAACAAAACTGAGGTAGACGACATTTCCAGAAAGAGTTTCCCATTGTTTGTTTGCTGACTTTCATACGGGAAACATCATATACCAACAGACAGGAAAGTCTAGTTGGCTTCGTGACTGATTGCTCCTTAAGTTTAGGTCAATTTTGTTGTAATATTTTTCCCTCTTTTCATTGTAGAAGTTAATATACATTTTTTTCCCCAAAATTAGAAAGTGAAAAAAAGTGATTTGGAATTAACTATCTACTTCCTCTAACACAGATGTTAACATTTAGGTTTATATTCTTTTATTTCCCCCTCCTTCCCATATGCGTTTGTTATCACACATAAATGCCTATATATCTAACTTCTCCCTCCCACTTATTAACATAAGGTTTTTTTCCTGTGTATTGTATAGTTGTCATAATTTCAAATAACCGGGTTACATTTCATCAAAGAGATTTAACTTAATTGGTTCAGATCACTTAGTGGGCCTTTAATTTTCAGGTTTTCATAAATAATGCTGTGATGAACATTAGACATGTAACTTTTCCCAAATGTAAATATTTTTTAAGGATATCTTCCTAAAAGTGGATTTGCTGAACAAAAGACATGACTATTTCTTATGGCTTCTAATATATAATACTATGAAGTTTCCTCCTAAAGGTATCATGATGATAATGTTTCTAAAAGAAAGAAAGAGTGGAATTTAGAAACAAACCCCATGAAATTGTGTTGCTCTAAAAGGTGATAATATGTTTGGCTACTGGAAAATATTTAACTCTTTGGGTACCTAGGAAGAGATTTCTTATTTGAGATGCAGACAGAGGAGTTAGTTGACGGAGGAGGTGCAAGTACTGCTTTAAGTATAATCTAGAAAGTAAAATTTACTGTCAGTGATTCATTTGGGAGGGATTGGCTTTGGAGAGAGAAGGAATTAGTATTCTCTGAAAGAGTGCTCTTGTGCCGGTGGATCAAGGTGGAGCTCTTTGATTTGCTTCAGAAACTTTACTGACTTGTCTGATTTATTATTATTTCATTTCATTTTCTAGACACAGCTCCGAATTGATTCTTTCTTTAGAGTAGCCCAACAGGAGAAACAAGATGCTAAGGGTATTAAGAGCCAGAGACTTAACAGAGCTGTGACATGTATGCTGAGAAAAGAAAGAGAAGAAGAAACCAGTGAAATAGAAGCAGTTTCTGTTGCCATGGAGAAAGAATTTGAGTTCCTTGATAAGGCAAAAGGAAAAACCCAGAAGAGAAGCATAGCAAATGAATGGGAAGAGTCATCAAACCTGAAAAGAAAGAGGCTTTCAGATTCTAAACGAGAGAATGAATGTGGGGGGTTTCTGGGGGAGGCCTACCTCTCACAGTCTTCTGATGCATCCTCAGGTGAGGATGCCGAAGGTTTATCTTTAATGAACATGCAGAGGGGAAAAGCAGTTCAAGAGTCAAAAATCAGTTCTTCAGGTTTGCACAACACAGTGAAACCTGTTTCTGTGAGGGACGAAGGTGCGACTACAAGCAGCTCCAGTGATGATGATGGAGAGAAAGCGAAGCCAGCCCTTGTGACTGCCAGATCTGTATTTGGGAAGAAAAGGAGGAAACTGAGAAGGACAAGAGGAAGAAAGAGAAACCTAATTTAACCATGTGAATTCTCTATAAATGTTAACCACTTAACATTGCGTAATGAATTTGATGTGAGGAAATAATAAAATTAAATGTATCTGTACAGTCTGTATTTCATATGTGATTTTAAAAAATATGGATGCTAAACTTTACATTTATTTTTCAATGTGTTACATTTTCTAGTGTTTTCTACTTCATTGACTATTTTCTTGTATTTATAAGCTTTGTCTATTCATGTTTCTATTATCATACAATGATACTTTCTGACAACATTGAAAAAAAGAAAAAGAATTTATATTGATCAGTACTCACGCTCGATATGCATCCTTCTGAATTTCCAGCCTAGGAGAGAAGGAAGATATTCGTCTGCTGTGGTTACAGCAAAATAATCAGGAAACCTAAATGGGGTGCAGGATTCCACCTGTGAGCATTAACTGTGTGGGAAACCCTGCACCTGCACCGTAATGTTTGGCTTTTAAAATACTTCAGTCATCAGAAGCTGACTTCTGTGTGAGTGGATGTGGGGGCTCAGGGCTGTAGTTGAACCAGTGTAGGTGGGTCAGCTTTAGGAGTGGCTTCCAGAGGTTGATTACTATTAACAGACATTTCTTCAGAGTGGTCCAGCCAGGGTTGCTTTATGATTGCTCCTGCTGAGACCGCTCACAATAACAACTCCCAAAGTTCTGTTTGCTTAGAGTTGAAAACAATCTGAGAGCAATATTACCAATTACTTTGAGCTTGAGTTCTTCTGTTTTCAGAGGTATGCTCTTCCCAAGTCTTTTCTGGAATCTTTGGTATTTCCATCTTTACACATTTCCTTGCCTCAGCCTTTGAATAGTTCAAAGTCCTCACCAATGAAAACCAAGTATAAATAAATACCTTTCAACAATCTTTGAGTGACTCCTGGATGCTTCTTAAGGCTCTCATTTATGGTTACTTTTCAGCCTAACTCCTCAAATATCTGGACTACAGCTGCTGCTTTGCGTATTTATTCCTTCCTGATTTGAAATATGTCTTCTGCTTCTGTCTGTCTGCTCCAGCAGCTTTCTTCTAAAGTCAACAATGACTTCCACATAAGTAAACTCAGATCTTTTCTTAATGCTTCTTTTCTCTGGAGGTATTCGAAGCAGAACACTTTTTTGGATGGAAGAGGGGAACATTAATTTTTTCATGTTACACTCATTTCTCAGTATGAAGTGAAGTAGCTTCTCAAAGCTACTTATAATTGGGAGTTTTCTGCTCATATGTTTGTATGTAGGATAGCAGTAGATTTGCTAAAATTTAACTTTGTTGCCTTTAATGGATAATTGACATTTGTTTTGCACTGCAGTTGCTGGGGTGAAAGCCAAGCCCCTGTGAAAAAGAGATGTTTGCACAATGGCCTGAATAAGCTGAAACATTATTTTTCCCTTACTCAACAGTCTAGTCAATCTGAGGTTGTGAGGCAGGTGCACCATGAGGTCATCCAGGGTCCCAGGTTCAGTCATCCTCCAGGCTGCTGTCTGGCTTGAATGGTCTGTACAGGATCACTGCTACATCTGCGTTTCAACCTGCTGGAAGAGGAAAGAACCAAAGTCCAGGGCAAGCAGAATGTCTTATGTTAAAGGTGACTAGAAAAGTCACTTCTGCTTTCATCCTGTTGACTTGAACTGAGGCATATCCTTCAGAGTATACTAGAAATACTCAGACATTACATTTTTGGCTATGTGCCCAGGAAGAGGAGAAAAATGGATATTCAGGACCATTAGTAGCTAACACCATAGACAGAGTATTTATAGAACAGTTTGATGTTATATCCTTTTTTCGTCTTAATCCTGTGACCAACGTATATCCTTTTACAAGTGAAGAAATAGGTTTAGAGAGGTTAGCCAGATTTATGAAATTCACTTATCTAGTAGGAAAAGTTGTGATCTGAACCCAAATCTTAACTCAAAATTCAGTGTGTTATTTTACCTATAAAACAGGTTGCTGTTTAAAACAAACGGCAGCAAAGCAAATTTATCATTATTCCAAGCAAGTTGGTATACTTATAACTTGTTTAGGATGATGATGACCATATACTTTTTCTATAAAATTATCTTTCATTTTACCTTATATTTATCTACATTTGCTGTTAAATTCATCTGAGTTCTTTACTTTATTGTATTTTCAGTTCTGTTCTATCTGTTTGACTCATTTTTATGGATTCCAGTTCTCTGGTGTAGTTGTCAACATCTATTTTTTGAACATCTTTGTCACGGTTACTTTAAAGTCTGTGTCAAACAGCTCCAATACCTGGGTTAGCTGTGGGTTTCTTTCTATTGTCTGTTTCTTGGTATGACTAGTAAATGTTGAGTGAATGCTGGACACTGTGTATAAAACATTGTCGATGTGGCTCTTCCTCTAAAGAGGATTCCAGAAGGTGTTCTGGCAAGCAGCAGAGGGGAAGATGAGCTCACTCTAATCAGGACAGGGTGGCTTCAAGGCTGGTTTGCAGTCTTTGTAAGACTCTGTCTTCTAGTTTCCCCTCATTCCTAAAAAGTAGTTTTCCGGGGTGTTTCTTCTTTTGAGCTTTGCTTTTAGCCACTTTGTCCTTGGAAAATTAGCCCTTGCCCTAAACATTTACTGAGCAAACACCCTGAGTGAAAAGCCAGTGCTGAGCGTCAGGCTTAGTTCTCTGTCTCTTCTTTCTGGGATCTTGGGCTCCTAATGCCTGGCTGCTTGGCCAGCTCCAAACGCTTCTTCTGTCTCCCCAGTTCTGTGAGACTGCCTAAAGTTCTGCTGGGATCCTTTCTTGTTGTCCTGTCTTTGGCTTCTCAGCCTCTTCAAACGAACAATCAATAAAACCATGAATTCTCGGCTGCCTTGGCAGCTCTCTGATGCCTTCTAACAGGTGTGTGTGTGTTTAAAATCTGCTTTTCCAGTCCTCAGAAGCAGAGGTCTACTCTAAGCTACTTATAGCTGCAGGCAGAAGTCTTTATGTACTTTTTAAACAGTTCAATATACCTGAAATAATCATCGTCATCACGTCAGTTTAGATGATTCATTTAGGGATTCTCCCTCTTAAGAAATCCAAGGTTGAGGTTTCAGGATCTTTTTAAATAACTCCTCGAAAAAGACAGGTAATTTTTATTCACCAAATCATTTTTATTCTTGTTTTTAAAAAAGCAAAAAAGAGTGTCCTTTGCCAGGAATTAACTATAAATAATAATTTTCATTGTTTAGGATTTTGCAGTTTCCAGAATGTTTTTACCTACCATATTCATCCCACAAATGTATATTGTGTACCTTTTATATCCCTGTTTTATAGATGAGGAAGCCAAGAAACACACTTAGTAAATGCCTAAAATCCCAAGCTAATTATTGACAGGAATAGCTAAAATCCAGACCCTCATGCTGTCCAATACATTAACATGACCCCGATGCAACTTTGTATACATCATTGTATATAAGGTATTTCTTGGAAGCTGTACCTACACTCCTAAGTTTATTTAACTTTATAATATCACTTGATTTTTTTTACCTATAATAATTTCTTATTAAGGATATTTCAGTGACCAGGGAAATTTATCCGTACTCTGAAATGCAACCCTGCCTGCACATGTGCAGTTGCACAGGTGGCAGATCCCCGCAGCCTCCCTGTTCAGTCTGAGTAGGAAGGAATCCTGGTCATTTGATTCCTGCATCCAGAGCACTGCTGGACACATTCACGTACATTCTGGTGTGGTTGATTCTAAAAACGATGTTCGTACCCAGACGGGTGACATGAAAAAATACATGACCTCCGTGTCACAGGACGTCATAGCTGTGGATTCTTAAATAACTCTTGGCATTGAAGTTAAAAAATGAATCGCTTAGCTCAAACAGTCTTCACTCACTTGCAGGAGTGGTTTATATTCACCCATTGCCTCCATTGCCTCCATCTCCGTTCATGAGACACGCACATGGAATAGTCCTGCTGCTCTTCAGCCCCCTCACTTACGGGCGTTCCGTTGTATAACAGAGGCTCTGAAGCTGCAGCTGTCAGGATCCTAATCCTCTCTGCGAGCACTCGCTGCCAGCGTGTACAGTAGTAAACTGCGTGCTTTGGTGCTCGCCTTTCAGGCACTATCAGAGGTCTCAGCAGCAGAACAAAAGTTGTGGATGACACTTTTTCACCTTCTAGAAACTCAGCTAACTCGTTTAGGTATGTCCAGACTTAACATTTAATAAATGTTGACCTTCAGGCAGGCATGTATAATAAAGACTGTTTCTTTAATGGAAGAGAAGCTGAACTGAAAACAAAACGTGTGACCACCTTTGCTATTGTTTAGCTGTGTGACCTCAAGGATATAATTTAACCTTTGATTTTCCTCGTTTGTAAACTGTAGAGAAAATAATTTGACTTCTAACTTACCGAGGCATACTAAGGAAAAAACGTGGTGGCCATGAAAAGTGTTTTGGGATCCTTGGAAGAAAGGAGTGCTCCATAGATTCAGGCAGTACAGTGAAGATTATTATATGACCCCAAACTGGCATGTGAAACAGCAAACCGCTGTTTTCCAGAGTTGGAATAGCAGTTTATTCAAGCTTATTCGCGTGATCCGCGCTATTCGAGAGGCATAAAATACTTTAGTTTCTTCCATTTTGAATATGTTTGCTAAGATGGTATGGATCCTTTAAAGTAGAAGCTATTCAAAAGACCATTTGGCAGCTGGGCAATTTGACACTGGGGACATGTGAACGGTACACTGACAGGAACAAGTGAACTTCACGTTATTGCTATATAGGAAGCTTTATTTCAGATTAATACCGTGGCTTTCATTACATTGAACAAAACCCATTATCTCCAGGGTTTTAATCACCTCTTAAATGTTAGGACTGCTGTCTGACTAGTCAATATAAAGACGATGCTTTCTTAGTGATAGCTGAGGTAGTCTTTGGTGAAGAATGTGTTTTCTTTCTCCAGGAGCTTCTAAAATTTTTGACTCTGAAGCCTTTGTTCAATTTTTGATTGGTACTAGATAGATTACATTTTGATGGTCATTCTTAAATCATGATTTATTAATATATGCTATTTTAATATAGCTTTCTCTGCTATATTTGACATTAGCCTTTATTAGGTAAATGTAGAAGCACTTAAGACACACTTTGAATTAATTATCACCATTTGATATTTTAACGTATTTGCATAGTTTTCAAGAAATGATCAAGAAAACATCAATATATAGCCATCCATTAGTTCATCACTTAATGGATCCAGAAGCTCAAAAAGGTAAGTTATTTTATGTTTCTTTATGTAATTTGTCCAATTCTGAGAAGCAACTAATAGAATATAAATGGTTACCTTTGCAGTGTTCACTCATGTCTTCAAGAGAGCTGGGACATTCATCAATTGCATATTCTATCTTGGCTTGTGTTGGCTAACTTGTAAATATCTCTAATAATGTTTAATGTCTACTGCTCTATATGTATGGTCCTGATATGTTAGAGAGAATTTTGACAGCAATAAATTAAATATATAGACTTGCTAATACTTAGAGTTGTTTTTCTTTATCTGCAAAAGTGGAATAAATTTTTTTCCCAAGTGCTATACACTAAATACGTGATTGTGATTTCTAAGTTATTTATTTTCAAATAGGTAGGTTACAAGAGAGATAAAAATCGTTTTATTTAAAACTACAAGTTTTTATGAATGCTTGCATGGATGATGATTTTAGACTATAAAAACATTTCTAGCCCGAGTTTATGGTTTGTCTGATGTATTAATTAGAGTCGATACACAATGCAATTTGACCTCTCAATGTAAGGAGAATTTAAGTTTGAATTCTACTACTAGTGTAGTTATTTGAAATTGACCTACCGTTTTTACATCGTCTTAAATACCTAGTGTGACTTTGCATAGATTATACAACTATCCCCATTGTCTTGAGATAAAAAGTGCAGACATAACACTGTGACATACACTAGAAGAATTATCACTATGTTTTTGTAGAACAGGTGTAGGAACAAATTTAATTATCTTGGCCCCTTTCTTTCTATTTCTCCTTTATCTACACACTGTGGATGTTTTCTAAGGACTATAGTCTTATTTTTTTCCTTTTTTAGGCATACCAGGTGTCCTCTACCTAGGTGAGTATGTCTTCAGGCCAAGAGAGCTGGGTGTATGCCCAGTGTTGGCAGCCTCCGAGGCTGAAGCATGAACG
Organism: Equus asinus; assembly: GCF_041296235.1. Lineage (NCBI taxonomy): Eukaryota > Metazoa > Chordata > Mammalia > Perissodactyla > Equidae > Equus > Equus asinus. The sequence continues at coordinate 75,410,356 of NC_091800.1, forward strand.
GTTTTACTGTAGTGATTTTTGCAAACCTAAACATTTAAAGTTTTAATCACTTAGAGAATCCAGCCGTTTAGATGATTTGAATGAAAAGGCATTTTCTTTGTGGTTTATGAATAAGATTTCATCATTATCATTACCTCTAGTAACAATGCTTGGTTTCAACTGTGCGTACAATAATTTGGCAAATTACAAAGGAAAGAGAAGTTCAATGTAAGGTTGAGACAGAACTAGTATTAAAATATTTTATAACATGAATAAACACACCCCATATTATCTATATAGCCAATTAAAGCTTTAAAAATATGTTCACAGGCCCAGTGCTAAGGGGATTAAGTGTGTGCTGTTGGGGCAGAGTTAGATGGCATTTTGTTGGAAAGACTTCCACTAACCAGAGGAACGCTCAGTTCTCAAGTACTGGAGAATATTGACTTTTCCTGTCCTAACTCTTTTATGCTTAGTTTGTTGTGCTAGGAAAGGATGGAGCAAACCTGTAGCCCAGTTCTTCTATTTCAACACTGGCCTGAAGATCTAAGAATTATGGGATGTCACTTAGTTATACACACATTAAAGTTAGGACTATGGTAGATACTAAAAATTGCTCTATCTGTGCTTTCTAATGCTATGTTATAGTCTAAGATGTCTAAAACCTCATCAATATTAACTATTCCAAGTATTTTATGTTGCCTACCTCTTGCCAACAGCCACTCTCCAGCTGTTCACTCTTGTAAGCAATGTGTTATAAAATAGTGGAGTGTTCCTCAGGGTCTGGAGCCTTGCAGCAGGTTCATCTTAACTCAAGGCTTAGTGGTTCCTGTGCACAGTGACTCCCAAATCTGCCCCTCCAACTGCTTACTTGATGTCTTCCACACTGTTTTATGTTAGCTTGGCTCCTTCAAGAAGCAGATGCCAAAATGGGATTAGACATGCGAGAGAGTTATTGAGGTAAATGTTTGTGGAGGATAAAGAAGGAAGGAACAGAAGTAGGCAGGGAGAACCCTCAGGTCACAATGCAGGTCTGACACTTGTGAGAGGAGAGAAAGAAGGACAGTTTGGGAAGGAAGAGCCTCAGACAGCAACACAGTTCTGAGAAAGTCTTATGCAGGCCGAGGGGAGTCCCCCAGCAAAATCCACCCTCTAGAGGAGTGTCCTCTATGGAACGGGAATGGGCTGGCTTTAGTAGGCAGCCCCAAGGGAAGCATGGCCCTGAGGAGCCAAACGGACAGCAGCTGGCCCTGTTGGGCAGCTATGCGCCCTGAAGCATGTTCTCTTAATCTGAGCAGCACACCTCTGTGGGCAGCATGTCATAACACAGATTAATAGGCATTAAAAAAGAATTTTCCTTTGCAGATTTGCCCCTCTGCCTATGTCTTCTCTCTCAGGTTATGGCAACACCATTTCCCTGGCTACCCAGAAAACTAAAATCATCCTAGTCTTTCCCCACTCCTCGCACCCTTCATCATTACATCCCATTGGTTTCGCTTCCTAATAGATTTCGCATGTTTGCAGCATTAGTTGCCTTGATTCAGGTTTTATTCTTTCTTCTCTTGGGATAAAATGAAGACTTCTAGCAAAAAGTGTTTTGTGTTTTATCTCACGCTATGACCCCCACTTACCCTATATTCTAGTTCTCAGAGTTTCCCAAATGGGAAAATTGATCGATAGTCTTTTTGCCAGTGGACTTTTGCGCGTCATTTCCTGTGTATGGCGTGTCTTGCCCTCTGTTACTTGTCTGACAAACTCATAATCATCAAGGCTCAGGTCATTCTTTCCTGAGCTTTCTGAGACAAGGAGCATTCTCCTCCTAGTTTTGAGTTAACTAGTTAAGTCTCTGTTATAGCACTTATATTTATATTCACAGTGCCCAGGTACTCAATAACTGCGTGAATGAATAAATTAGCTATAACTGAGGCCTGTTGGCTGGACTTAAACTTTGCTCATTAGTGATGATCTTGTATTTCTGGTCACCCATTGGTCGACTCTTTATAGGACCAAGTATAATGTGGTACTTAGGTCCACGAAAATCTTTCACGAGGATCTTCATAAATCTTTACAGAGTTGGATTAATGGGTAATATGACTTTTATAAGCAATATTGCCTTAATATATGAAGAAGAAAGTTTATTTGAGTAATTCCATTATTGTTTAAGAAACATATCAAACTATAGTCTGAGGCAATATATTTAATATACTGGTTGGAGTGCTATAGCACATATAATTACTAATGTGAGAATCATTTACAGTGCATTTTACAGGTTTAAAAAGTAACCTGAATAAGTATCTGCTAAATAAGACTAAAATATTTTCCACATATTGAATAAAAATAACTCTTAAAGATAACAATCTGCCTCAGATGTCATTAAAACTCAGATTTGAATGTCAAGTTTGAAAGTCAATTGTTGCGCTGGAGGGGAGGTCTATCGCTACTTCAAAAGCTCACAAATTCATACTTGGCTCCTAGACCCCATGCTGCTGCCTTAGTTCAGACTCTTGCATCTTTTGTCTAGATTATTGCAACGGTCTTCAAATTAGCTTCTACTGTAGCTTTCAGCTGCTGCTGCCAGAGGCGGGTTCTTAAATATCAAATCTGATCGTGTCAGTTCCTATCCTAACAATCGTTATTGGCTTCTCCTCACCTTAGAGAACAAAAGTCAGCATTGCCCATAGCTCTGATTCCAACCTGCTTCTTCAAGCTTATTTTCTACAGCACCCCAACATGCACCTCGTATACCAGTTCCTCCGATCTTCCAATGGCTCCCCGAGAGCCTGCCTCCACGCCTTGACAGATGTTTCATCTCCCTTGACATTACTTCTTCCCTTCTCTGCCTGGTAGCCTTCCTCGTCCCTCCAACTCAGCTCAAATGTCTCCTCCTTGAGAATGCTTTTCTTGCTTTGACCAACCAATGGTGCTTCCCATAGCATTATATTTCTTTTATTGCATTTATCACACGCCATTGGCATTTGTTTAGGTGTCTGTACCCCACTATGATCCCAGTAGCAAATTTTGAGTACAACTAATTTTAGTTCTTTTTTTTTCCTCACTTGCATCCTGAGCAGTCTCAGCAAAAGATGAATTTTCTTTCTTCTGTAAGTGTAGCATCATTTATCCACCTGATTAAAGTTACAGCCTCTGTATATTCTTGAAATTAAGCAGAACTTCAGCAAAAAATATTTGTGAAATCTTTTCAGGAATTAGTTTCAACATAAGGGCCCAAGACCTTGACATTGCTGAGGCGCTCAGAATTCTATCTTTTAGGTTAGCCTGTGACCATTTACTAATCTGAAAATATCTTTGACATCTTTTTTTTTTTTTAAATCTCTAGGTATTTCTAAGAAGCACATGACATTCTTCTTTGAACAGAAGATTCAGTTGAATGACAGGCTCTTTCATTTAGTAGAGGGGTTTTTACTTTAAATTTTGCTGACAGGTTTTCATGACAGCCCTCAAATGGAAGCTTAAATTCACTTGTCATAGCTATTAAAGAGTTTTTTTTTTGGTGTATTTCTGTGATCTGACCCTTCCATTTATTATTGTTGTTATTGACCTTTGAAGTATAAAAGAGAAGAATATAGACAGAGCCTCTATTTTTGAAGAGTTACTGCAATCCAGCCTCAGAAGTCAATTCACTGTTGAATTTTTCTCTTAAGAAAATCATCATCATAATGTGGCAGAATCTTGCTAATTTTCACTTCATACTTGAAACTCCTGTAGTTCTCAGGAGAACGAGAGCACTTGGTAGATTATATTCACCATCAGCAAAGATTTAATAGTAGGAAAATGGTGCTGAGACTTTTTTTGTATCAAAAAGCATTAAAATAGATAAGCCCAAGATAGCAACATAATTGTAATACTGTCTTGATTATGTTTTATTTACAATCTGTTTTAATATTTATGTTTCAATATTAAACTCATTAATAAAATAATACTCTAAGATTACAGTAGATAGCTTTTATCTAAAGATACAGATCTCGGAAGTTTTCTGCTTTCATGTAGGGAAGCCAAGATTCAACATTTTGTGTAACATTACTCGGTTTTAGTTATTTGTCCTGGGGCCTAAGTGTTAGATAACGAGGAGAGATTATGTGTGGAAAAATTATTCTTCAGAAATGTAAATTAGAATTCCATTGTATAATAATGCTGTTAATTTTTGGAGGGAATTGTTCTTCAAATCGTAACTAAATACCAAAGTCTACTAATTCACTGATCTTCTCAAGATTCAGCCTTTGTTCAACCAATCACGAAGCACGCACTTTGAGGGACGCATTCTTTGTACCTTATGTTTGGAACATAGATTTCTTTCTCCCTTTTGTTACAAGGCTGCTTCACGGATGCCCTTACAATCGTGCAGCTCCTTCCATTAGATTTCAGTTCAGAGGTTCTTGTCATCAACCATGAAATCAGTGGTGATAGGGCTAAACCTAATATAATTTTTAATTATAATAACTTTTTATATAATTTTAATTGTAATAATTACATACTCATGTATATATTTTTAAATCTTATTTCCTAATAAAGATAAAGATATCATCATTCTTAAAAAAATGACTAGCTCTGTTCATTTAGAAGGCCAGTCAAAAAGCAGGAATCATTTATGATACAACTATCATCACAGTTATTAGGGCAACAGCACTAATCTGGTCAACTAACCTTTAAAAGAAAGTACAAAGTCAGAGATGTCAGTTTGTAGCAGTAAATATTCGTTGGCAAAGTTTTTATGTCAAAGATTGGAACTTTAGGAGATGCTCCTGGGATTTAGTGTACTCTAACGTTTATTAATCGCTGATACCTAGGTGACTTGTCAAAGAAGTGTTGCATTTACAAGGGGTAAGCGAGGAGGCCCAAGAGGGCACCTTCAGCTAAAGGTCAAGGAAGCAATTAAGGTTCTCTGCTTTTCCCTACAGAACTTCCACAGCACATGTTGCCCCCTCCCCAGCCCCCATCTTAGAAAGGCAATTGAATATAGTGAAATGAAAGTTAAAGTTCAAGTCAAACATATTACCAGTATTATTTGGTTCTCTGAGCTCTTCCTGAATATGAATGCACACCATTGTTTAAGGAGAAATACAGTGAAAAATATTAGAAGAGGTGGCTCTTGCTGGAGAATATCAGTTTTTCATCTCTGTTTCCTCTACATCTCTGCCAAGGCTCAGTGTTTGTGGTGGTGATAGAGTCGGGTGGTAGATTGGGCCCTTCCTACAGTGTGTAGTGGAGTTGGAGTTCTTTTTGGGAATACTTGGTTCTATCTGAATCTTAAGCAGGACTCTATTAAGGGATCACAGAATTTAAGACAGGAAGTCAGATTGGCTGAAAGTCCCTGCTAGGATTGTGGCCTCCAAGGGGAGTTTTCAACAATGGCAAACTTAATCTACCTCCATCTTGCCATTGTACTCCCCGAATACTAGGGAATGATATTATTGGAGCTCATGGGACAGAGTCTGGCAACATCTTCCCTTAGGACTCAGGGACTCAAGACCCTCTTGCTCCCATTCTTGCCTCAATGCTATGGAGAAATTTGAAAGTGTCTTGAGGTCTTCGCTTACTCTTGAGTCCAGAATTTTTAAGACTGGTACTGGACTCTTTATTTTTTTTTGCATATTTCCCCCTTTCTTAAAATATTGGGACATGTTTTTTTTTTTTTTTTTTTTTTTTTTTTTTATTAATGTTATGATAGATTACAACCTTGTGAGATTTCAGTTGTACATTTTTGTTAGTCATGTTGTGGGTACACCACTTCCCCCTCCGTACCCTCCCCCCACCCCCCCTTTTCCCTGGTAACCCCCGATCAGATCTCCTTCTCAATATACTAATTTCCACCTATGAGTGGAGTCATATAGAGTTCGTCTTTCTCTGACTGACTTATTTCGCTTAACATAATGCCCTCGAGGTCCATCCACGTTGTTGTGAATGGGCCAATTTCATCTTTTTTCCTGGCTGAGTAGTATTCCATTGTGTATATATACCACATCTTCTTTATCCAATCATCAGTTTCTGGGCATGTAGGCTGGTTCCACGTCTTGGCTATTGTAAATAATGCTGCGATGAACATAGGGGTGCAATGGACTCTTGAGATATCTGATATCAGGTTCTTAGGATAGATACCCAGTAATGGGATGGCTGGGTCATAGGGTATTTCTATTTTTAACTTTTTTATTGGGACATGTTTTAAAAATGAAATGTTGCTCATCTGCAAGCTTACTTTTAGGAATAATAGATTTAAAAAATTGCTGGTGTCAGATTTTGGAATTAGGAGGAATTTTCAGTAATCAAATTTTCTAATTGCAGAATGGGCACCTTGTGAAGTAGCTCATTCACCCTCATTGGAAAGAGATTGAACAAGTGGGGCATGTAATTTATGCCCAACATGAACATGAGGTTCCCAAACTAAGTGCAAAGTTAAACTAGGAGGCATCCAAGGGATTTTCCATCTTGACCTTCTAGGATTCTATGACATTTATTTTTGAGTGTTACATCTGTTTTAAAAGTCTGAATAATTGCAAGTTTGGAAAATGTTAAGGTTTTCAACTTTTTTTTTTTTTTTCTTTTCTTCTTCTTCTCTCCAAAGCCCCCTGGTATATAGTTGTATATTCTAGCTGTGAGTGCCTCTGGTTGTGTTATGTGGGATGCTGCCTCAACATGGCCTGATGAGCCATGCCATGTCCGCACCCAGGATCTGAACTGGTGAAAACCTGGGCCACCAAAGAGGAGTGTGTGAACTTAACCACTCGGCCATGGGGCCAACCTGTATTACTGAAGTTCAGATAAATTGTGTCTATGCAGCTCTAGTTTTCCTGAGGGCAGGGACCATGTCTGTCTGGCCAATTGCTGTCTTCCCATCATCTGGCACTCATGTGGTGCTGAGCCTGGTACAGAGCAAGCCTTCAGTACAGTTTTGTTGAGTAAGTAAATGGAATAAACAAGGAACAAAGGTTCTTCTGGCTTAAGTTTTAAAAATGAATCTTTGCTGTCTCATCTCTTCCTCTTTTTAATGAATTGTAAACTATTTTTTCCTTTTCTTGGCTTTTGTAACACTATTCCTTCCTTATACTTGAAGTTCGGTCTTTATTTTCTGTCGTCTCTTCTGAGGAGAACTAAGCTGCTTTCATTAATGTTGGGGTGGTGGAAGATGTGAAGAGCAGAGAGAAGACTTGAAGGATCAGTGGGTTTTAAGGATCAGTACAAGAAATGAAGTTTCTCTATCAGTGCAAATCTTATTTTAGATTAAAGCTTAAACCTAAGACACTTCCTTTATGAAGCCATCCCTGATAACCTTCACCACGGTGATTTACTCTTCTTTATTTAACTCAAGAACTTTCAAATCTGTACCACACAATCCAACATTCCAATTACACTGTGATCTCGTCTTATCATTCAGTTTCATGACCAAAATATAATAACACTTACAATAATAATAATTATTATTATAGTTGTAATGATTATTATTATTTATTGAGCTGTATGTAATTATAGACAAGGTGCTAAGCACTTTACATACATTATCTTATTTAAATCTCCCACCACTATTTGATGTAGGTTCTTCTGTTTCACATTTTACAAATAAGGAAATGGAGGCTTAGAAAGAGATGTATATCTTGCTCCATAAGTAGTTTGTAAATTCTTAGAGACGATTTGTTTTTAAAAAATTACATCATAGCTTTTTAACAGTTTAGAGAGAGTCCTTTGGAACAACTGAAATAGGAGCTCAAATTTTGGCTCCTTCGTTTACAAGTTGTATGAGCTTGGTCAAGTTAATAAAGCTCTCTGAGTCTTAGTTTTGTTATCCATAAAAGTGCAAATAAGAATGTCTAATTCACAAGATTTGTTGCAGAAATTACATGAAGTATCATATATAATGCATTTAACATGGTCTGGCATATTAAGCATGTGCTCAGTACTTGGTAGTTAATATTGCTTAAATGTTACACAGTGTTGCAGATGTTAAGATGCCATGAGTTGCCCCAAATATATAATATATTTTATATTATAATAACAAGTTGCCCCAAAATAATAATATAAAAATAAGTAATAATAAAATAATACAAGGGCATTGTTGGGTGGTATTAAATATCTTTTATCTGAATAAAGGCAGGTCATAAAGGATGTACTACTATACATTATTGAAATAACTGGAATTGCACTACATAGCCAATATGAAAGTTGAAATCTTATATTTCATTGCCAATCCTTTCTCTTGTTCTAGATGAGTAGATTGGTAGCCCTTAAAATATATTGCTTTTAAGAAAGTATATCAACTAGCATTTGTTTCATGTCACATTGCAGAAATGAATAGTGATGATGTCAACTTCAGTGAAAATCAGAAAGATGTTGCTGTCCTGATATATGAAATGTTAGCTTATATTGTGAGTTATTTTCAAATAGTTTCCCTTACTATTGCATTGCACCTAAAGTCAATGAATATTCAAAAGTAACTTAGAATAGGTAAGAATCCTGCACTTGCGTTAGGTTCTTCTTTTTCATACTTTTACTAACATAACCACAACCATTGCCTTTTTCTTTTCCTTTCAGAGAACAGAGAAAATGACGATGACAAGAAAGTGGTTGCGGAGATCACGGCAAGATGTTTTGCTCCAACTTTAATAACCACCACTTCCTGGGAGGGGTTTCATTTTGTCGGTCATGAGATTCGGATTACGGAAGCCGTGGATTGTTACGGTGCTGTTGTTTGGCCATCGGTATAATTTTATACAAAATTTTCTACATTTCAATGATTTTTCAGCCAATATTGCTTATTATTATGTACTATTTGGAAGAAGAAAATAAGTTCCACAGTTCTATTTTGTGACCTCAAACAACACTAAGATTTAGAAATCATGAAATTGGGAAAATACTTCCACCAATTAATTCTATTTCTGACCTGTAGGGTTAGTAAAGAGTGTTGTTTATACCTTCAGGTTTTTGTGACTGTAAGAGTTTAGATTAGTAAACATTTTTATTTCCCATTTAACTGACTCCATTTGAGTTAAAGAGTTAGAACGAAATCTGTACCAGTCTCAACACACAGAATATGAAAGCCCACTACTCCTTTACAATTGTCCCACAAAGGGTGTAGACCCCCCCACCACAATCAGCCCCAATTCCACATACATCTTTGAAATAACTATTATTATTAACTTGCTTTCTTTAAAGATAATCAAATCTAAGCAACTGGACTCCATATTTTTAGTTATGTTTTCTTCCCAACAAGCCCCAGGGACTTTTTCTAGCTTAGATGTTGAACCTAACAGAGGATGTATTTCTGTTGATAATTTTCTGTAGTGATCTGTATGTATACACATGTATCCTCACAGGTGCACACACACGTCATAACATTAGTGAGATATTTATCTAATAGAGTTTAATTTTACTTTCTGTTATTATTTGCCAAGCACCACTTTCTCCTTTTTTTAAACTTTCATAGGCTCTTGTTCTATGCTATTTTCTGGAAACGAATGTAAAACAGTATAATATGGTTGACAAAAATGTGATTGAAATTGGAGCTGGAACAGGGCTGGTCTCCATTGTGGCAAGTTTACTCGGTAAGTAGGTATTTTTGATTGAATGGGGTCAGATAATTTAATATCAAATATCATTAGCTGTTTTACTATCCAGTTTACTATGACCTGGGCCTATTTTTAATTCCTTAATTGTTTGACTGGGCTTCACTAAGAAACTTTACCAATTTTAAAGTCACCTTACTGGTTTCTTTCAGAATTTTCTGTGAAGATGTATTAATTCTCCTCCTGGAGTGCTAAGTCGCAGTGTGTTCTAATTGGAGGTGCATTTAAGCATCCTGGCTGTTAGAGGAGGTGTGTGAAATACTAGGCATAGGCAGAATCTACTGCTGCTGACTCTGATGTTCTTTATTTAAAATTTAGCCCTATTGCAATGTTCTCAAGTAGCTGTATGTTCCTTTTTGGTTTTGAAGTCTTATGCTTTTATGAAAAAGCACTGTTAGACTAGAGAAGGAGTATTAGAAATCATATCGAAGCCACATCTGCTTCTAATTTTAGGTGTTCACCCTTGAATTTATTTTTTTCAGTTCATTTCTTTTCTTCTTTTATGATCCCTTGTTCTCTCAGTAGCATCTTCTTTTCCAACTAAATGTGTGATGGTCTCCATGTATGCCTGAGCCTGCTCCAGTTCAGTCTTTTTGTTGTTGTTATGTATTTCATTCATTTAATTTAGCTGCCTTCTCCGATGTGCTACCCAAATCTGTCTTGATTTCCTTGATCTTCAGAAGTCCACACCTGCCACTCTAAAATCTTGAGAGGAATGCAAGACTTAGCAATTTATAACTTTCTAAAACCTGGAGAAATACAACCCTTAAAATCCTTCCCACATATTTTTTAAAGAAATTGCTCTGTCCTGATATTGGTTTCCAAAGTCACCATTCCGCTTAGTCTGGAGACAGTCAGGCACTATTGGTTTATACCTGAAGGCTTCCTGGTCTAGGAGCAGAGTTTGTGTTTTGGGAAATTATTTGTTTCATTAAAAAGAATTAATACTTTTGATTTGCTTGTATAACTTGAAACAAATATCAAAAGATGGGAGCTTTGTTTAGTCAGTATTGTAAAAGTGGTGGTGTTTACCTCTCTAGACGCAAAGATGTCACTAGTCAGATAGTTTATATTCACTATGGCCATGTAGGTATTCTTTGTCTTGGGATTTTAGAAAGATTTGTTGAAAATGATAAGACACCCACACTAAAAGAGGAAGGTTCATATTTCTGTGATTCTACCAATGATATGCATATTTCCCTCTCATTTTAATGTTTTCCACAAAGTACAATCCATGGCCAGAGAAACTTGCCATTGTGGTTAAGGAATGGGCTCTAAACTTGTCTGGGCTGGTCTCTTCCGGTTCTGCTTTCCCATTCCTTCCCCAAGTCTGTTTTTGTCTGATGATGTGGAATTGGCCAATCCTAGATTTATTTACATATTATCTTCAGCTCTGCTGCTGCTCAAAATTCACTTTAAGGGACAAATTTTACTGGTTATTGGGTACTACAATTTTGCTCCTTCCAATTTCTTCCTGAAAATGACCATCACTATTCACTTTTAATTCAGAAATTATTTATATCTTTGTCTGAGCATTCTGTCCTGCATCTATGAACTTTGGCTGGATGAGCACTATATACATGTTGTGGCTAGGTTTTAAACAGCTTTTGATGGGAAGATTTACACTATTATAATGGAGTCAAACTGAAAACTTGGGCATAAACATGGATGTCATGATACTTCCAATGTAATGCCATTGAAAATGTTTTTTTTCTCCCTCAACTTCTCACGCTTGAGCACTTCCTGTATGATGATAAGATGCCCGGGGTGTTATATACACTCATTTTGTCTCACATGACTTGGGCTCAGAATTCTTTTAGAGAAGAACCTGTTCATCTTTCAATCATGACTTCTGATTGTCCCAACGAGGGTACCAAATATTTTGAATTTCCCTTTCTCTTGATTATTTTTCTCCTAGCATATAGTAGGTAAATAGAAGATAACAATAGCAACAATAACAAAACAAAAAACCAGTAGAACAGAAAAATGCAATGGAGTGCAAAAGTGCCATGGGAATCTAATTATTTTTAAGGGGCAGCATAAAGCTGCCTTAGCAACCATTTTGAAAGGGATTTCCGTCCTGTGTGTACTGACCGGTCTGTTCCTTAGGGCTAGCAATTGTGCAGAATTGCAAATGCGTGTTGGCTTGAAACCTAATTGCTTTACTTTATCCCATGAGGGTTACTTTTCCTACTGTCCTTTGTTTCACAGGTGCACATGTGACTGCCACAGATTTACCTGAATTACTTGGAAACCTGCAATATAATATTTCCCGAAACACCAAAATGAAATGCAAGCATTTGCCTCAGGTTAAAGAACTCTCCTGGGGTGTAGCTTTAGACAAGAACTTCCCCAGGTCTTCCAACAATTTTGACTATATCCTGGCAGCTGACGTTGTCTATGCTCATCCTTTCCTGGAGGAACTCCTCATTACCTTTGACCATCTGTGCAAAGAAACTACCATCATATTCTGGGTCATGAAATTCAGGTTGGAGAAAGAAAATAAATTTGTAGATAGATTTAAGGAGTTGTTTGATCTAGAGGAGATTTCTAGTTTCCCTAGTCTGAATATTAAGTTGTATAAAGCTATGAAGAAAAACCCGAGGAGCGCAGGATATCCTCAAAGCAGGGCCTGGAAGGCTAAGGCAATTTGTAGTAGATTATTACTTTAAGAAAGACCCTGAATAATCTGACATAGCACTGACTTTCCCAAGGGGAGACACACGCACCACCCCCACCCCTCACACACACATTTGCCACACCCTAGACAGGGATTTTCCCAGATATAGCACATGGGTCTAGACGATGACACAGCCATACTATGTGGTCATTGGTTAGGACAGTGTCCTTATATTTTCCTTATCCCTCTATAGCACCATTTATTATTATGATCATTTAAATAAAGGGTATGATTATTGTTATTTTTAATGTATAACTGTAAAATGGTGGTTTTTAATAATGATATCTCTAAAATGAACATTCTTATTGTTTATAACACTAGCTTATATGATTCTCTCCTTAGAAATAAAGAAATGGGCAATAGTGAGATCTACAAATAAATCTGAAAGGGCAGATACATAATGTAATGATAAATGTTAGATGATTGTGGTCATTGTTAGTGCCAGCTTGTAGGTGGTCTGTCATCTCTGCTTGGCAGGGTGGGCCTCCAGCACAGCCTCTGAAATCAATCAAGCTTGTGGATTTGAGGTTATGGGCAAGGATGTTCACTCTAGTAAATGAAAAATGAGTGGAAGCAAGCATAAAAATAGTTGAGATTTTGGAGGAGTTATTGTTTTATTTGTAAGCCAAGTACAGTTATTCTATATCACAGAAACAGAAATAAACATAAAAAATTTGGGTTGAAAACACACATGAAAAGATTTAGGCTTCTAATCTCAAATAACCAGACATATGACTGGTTTTAAAGTTTAAAGCTTTTATGATGCCTATTTAGAGCTAGATATTTGAAATCCTATGTGATTTTTTCACATGGGCCTTAGAGATTAGAATAAAGTCTGAAGTAATTAAAGTGAGTGCGAGGAGAGAAAAAAATTATAATTTTGTACCATGTAACAAGACTGTTTTGGTTGGTCACTGCTCTTCAGTGTCCCCAGTGATGTTTGTTAGGCTGTTACTGTGCCCTCAGGGTGATGCTTGCTCTGTTAAGCCCAGCTCTTTCTGCTTTGCTGGAGTTTCTCAGTCTATTCAGGGTTGAGCAGAGCTGAAAAGATTATTTCCTAGGACCCTGACCTGTAAGCCAGGATGCAAGTATGCTCCTCCTGGATTTTTTGCCACGTGTGGTTCATAGGACCATCTCTCAATAATTCCCAATATTCACTCGGCCCTTTATGGTTCTCACAGCCTGATAGGCAGGTAAAGTCATTTAATCCTCACAACCATTCTAAGAAGTCTAAGTAATATCGTTATCCCTACTTCACAAATAAGCTGAGGTGGAGAGGGGTGGAGTGAGTTGCCTCAGGCCATGCAGCTGCAGACTGGCAGCCCTGGGGCACCCGGGCCCAGGTCTGTGAATCCAGAGCCTGTTCCTTCCCACTGTAGAGCCTTCATGTATTTAAAACAGTAATTTCCAAACTCGTTCTTAGACTAGTGAAGTCATTTCTTCAAAATGAAATCTATACCCAGAAAGATAAGCAAATACATTAGGAAAAGAGGAGAAATGTCTCCCCTTTAAATCTTCTTCTCTTATTTCCTGCCTTAACTGGGGGGTCAGGGTAGGCTCCTTTAGAAGGTGACATTGAAGCAAAGCTGGAAAGAGGTGAGGGAAGGAGCAGTGCAGATATCTGGGCAAGTGTGTTCCAGGCAGAAGGCACAGCCCTGCAAGGACGTTCAGGCAGGAGTCTGCCAGTCCTCTGGAAGAAACATCAAAGCCAGTGTGCTTGGAGCCAGGGGGAGCAGGGGAGACGGGTCGGATGTGGCGTCAGAGAGGCTGGAGCAGGACTAGATTGTGTCAGACCATGGTGCAGGCTGGGTTCTCTGGAAGCAGACTCTGAGGTGGAATTTGGTGTGCAGGTCATTTGTTAGTGAGTGCCATTGGGATTAAGACCTGTGGAAAGGAGTGGAAGGGAGTAGGACAGAAGTAGACGTCAAGGTGCAATGCAGGCCCAACTGCAGCCTCAGCTGACTCCATCCCCCCCCACCCCTGCCCCATGGAGCGCTGGACCTGGAGTGGCCTTTCAGCGTCACCCTGGCTTGGGGCTAGATGTCTGGGCCTTGATAACCCCATGACACTCAGTCGCTGGCCCTGGGAAGGCTCTGTGACCTTGGGTGAGGTGACTGTCTTTTGGCTGAGGCAACCCCTGAAATGTTGACAGCTGAGGGCCATGTGACAGCAGCACTCCTAGCCGCCAGGTATCAAGTCATTCTGAAGGGAATCTGGGCAGCAAATCGCAGTGTCCCCCACAACCTTTAAGGCCATTGAAAGAACTTTGGCTTTTCCTCCCGTGAAATGGAGAATCACTGGATGGTTTGAAGGAGAGGAGTGAAATAATATCACTTCATGTAAGGACCACTCTGGCTAATGTTTTGAGAATACCATGAAGGGGCAAAGGGAGCAGTTGGGAGGCTGTGGCAGCCATCCAGGCAAGAGAGGATGGCAGCCTGTAGAGGGGAACGTACCCTGGAGGTGGGGGAAGTGGTTATTTCTAGACGTGTTTGGAAGCGACAGCCAACAGACCTTCCTGCCATATTGAACATGAGTGTGAGGGAAGGCCGACTCTGAAGTGTTTGTTCTGAGCTACTGGACGTGAAGTTAGAGCCCTCAGCTTAGCGATGGTTTGTAAAGCTCATTCACGGAGCAAGAGTGAATACACAGAGAATAAAATAAGGACTGAGCCCTGAGGCTGGCCAACATGAGGAGATTTTTTCTGAGCCCCCTCGCAAAGTTGTATCTGTTGACTCTGAAAGATATGAATTTACTGCCCCCGTGGTCAGTAGAGTTCCAAGTTCTCTCAAAGCTGCCTCAGAGGCTCCTAAGAGTGTTTTAGGTACAGCAGCAGGAATCTTGAGTTAACAAGTGGAAAAAGAGGACTCTTCTGCTAAAAAACGTTTGAATACCACTACTAAGTTATTTGTAGGTAGAATAGATAAAGTGTCCTTCTTTTAAGACAGTGTAAGGACCAAACCAGCCATCCGGTTCCTAATAGTTCCCCTGCCTCTACGTATCAGCCTTCAAACACAATGTTCAATAGCCGTTGTCTTAGTCTTTTCATAGCACTCACTTGCAGGTTTTAGCCCCTCCAACACATGCCTCTCCTGCCTCACTTCATTCTGTGTGCTTGTCTACTATGATCTTTTGCTGCAGTTTCTTCACACCTTTCAATTCAATTCAATTCTATGATAATTTAATTTCAAAAGATATAATTTGAGTAGACTTTTTCTATCTTACAATTTTTCTTTTATGTCTAGGAATTGATTTGTTAACTTTAATCCAAGGGCATTATACTGTCTTTATAAAGCCTTTACCTGGCTTTTTTTTGACAAGTTGAACTATCTTACTGAAAATCTCAGTCCGATTCTTGCAGTGATGTTCCAGGTTTCTGATAGAATAAATGTACTGATTGTCAAGGTTTGACTAGAAGTGATCACAGAATAGTTATTGCTCCGTAGTAGACACACCAACTTGCTAGTGGTAACTCTGCAGCTTAAAAGTTATATGTGACGTACACGTAGCCACAAGGGTTTTTGTGCCTCAGACCTTTTCAACTGCCTTTAGGAGACTAAGTACTGCACCAAATCTCCTGTCTTAGCACTTACTGATCTATCCTAGTTCATTGGTAACAATTTTTGTACACTAGAATTTAAAAAAATTGGTCTTCATTCCATATTTATATCCCGTTCTCTTTTTTGGATAAAGAACTGTGGTATTGCGTAACTTCCTAACAGATTTGGAGCCAGTAGTGTCAACTCATTATTGTGGAAGAAAAAAAATGAGGAAACATAACAGGATGGAATGTTCCTTTTTTTCCTCTAACTCCTCACATGCCAGGAGCTTGGTGTTCTCTGTGGATGCCTGGTCTGTATAGACGGAGACCATGTCCCACTTGTTTTAAGCAGTGCCATTGGCATGTAAGCAAATAAATAATTTCTGAATATCCTTTCAAAGTAAAATGTGTCCACTGGGTATGATTTTAAGACAGGAAAAGATATGCATGTACAAATTTTGAAAAGAAGCTGGGGACGCTGGGTTCTAGACATAAAAGAATTAAAGTCAACTTTAAGGAAATCAGATAAGTAAGTCTATCGATAAGCTTAGAGGAAAATTAATATATTGTGCCTCTTCTTTCAACTCCGTTTTAACTTAGTTTTCATAGAAATCTGTATGTGGAGGAAGTAAAAATTGTCAAATATCTGCATTTTTTTCACGAAATTATAAGGCAATAGTAAGAAACAAAATTGGGAAAAAAGCAGGCAAATATTTTCACAAAATGTCGGGGGTTATGGGCAAAGCAAAGTTTTAAAACCATAGACACTCGTGAGTGTGTTTGTTTGTGGACCCAGTTCTTTATATCTTCTTTATGAAGCCTGGAGATAGTTCACAGATGATTTCCACATACAAGTTTTGGCAGTTTTGAGTTTGTGGTATGAAATTCAGTCTAGAATATTGCCTGCAAGCTCAACTTCAATATTTGCTCTGCTTCCTGCTTCCACATGAAATCATAGACAGTATATAATTCTAACCTCTATAATTATGTGGTCATATTAATGGGACAGTTGTGTCTTAGGTGGCCTTGGTTAGCAGCAATTAGTTCTATGGTCATATTAACTCCTTTTATTAAGAGTTCTGGGCTGGATATTAGCGTTTCCTCTGACTGTGTGTAGCTGCGTAGTATTCAGATTGCTGGGCCCTCACCACCGATGGCCTATTTTGTTGAACTAACCTTTAGCTGCTATCATGAACAGCGTTTTCACTGGGAAAGTTCAAAAGTAGGGGTTTTTCCTCTCAATTCTCTCAATTTCTTTGTTTCTAAGGCAATTGTCTTTCCCTGAAATCCAATCAGGTTTCAGAATTGGCACTCAACCATCAAGGAATTTAAAAGCATCAGTAAAAATGAAAACAGATGTCCAGGTCAATTTTGTGATAAATAGCATTAATAGAAAAAAATAGAAGAATATTGGATATATGCTGCCAACCACTAACACTTTATCATACCAAAAAATATTGTTTGGTTTTCTAAACAAAAGCACAAGCTGAATAAGATTAAAACAGGGCATTTAAAAAATATTTTAATAGTTAGGTGTTATTTCACAATGCCACAAATATAGGACACAGGCTTCCGAAAATTAGTTATTTGGTAAATGCTAGATTTTGTAGTTTAGGTTTTGAGAACTCCCATATTTTCATTGTCCACAGTCTATGCAGCTCTACTCTTCTTTGTTGTAATTTTAAATTATAAATCAGCTCCTTACCCTCACTGGATTTTTTTGTGTCATGATTTAATTTGGGTTTCTTATCTCTTTCTGTGTTTCCTTTGTTGGAAGAACATAAATCATAATGGCAAAGGTTGTCTCTTTGTCACAAACCATCATAAATAAGCCCAAAGAACAGGCCATAAACATGTAAGAAATTTTTAGATTAAAAAACATGAGTGATGTTTTCTACCCACCTGGTGTTCAGAGGTAAAAGTACAGTCTGCAACTAGTAAATTATTAACACTTTTCTAACCAAGGATTTCCTCCTTTCTTAGGATGTCTGTGATTAATAGGTAGTCAGTTTAAGAATTAGAAGGCTGTCAAACACGATAAACACATTTCATGATCACATATTGAAAAAAGAGTTGAGGAATAATTATAATAAGATTATAATTACTTTAATAATTATTCATTATTATAATAGGATACAATATGCAATAAGAATGTCCCGCATTCTTGGTGTGGGGGGAGCAAGGTGCTAGAGCCGTTGGGAACTGATTTCACATTTTTTTGAAGGTAATTCTAGGAGGCTTAAGGCAATTATAAGACTGCAAAGCAACTAATGCAACTACCTTTTACTTTCCTTGGATTTTATTTTTTCTTCTCTGGAAAGCCATCTAATGGCTGTCATTCGTTCATTCAATATTTACTGAAACCCCACAATATGCCAAGCAGAGGCTGCAGACACACAATGAACAAGGCAGAGGGAGCAGTCCTCCTGGAGACTCAGGGTTCAGGGCACGTAGGCAGACGCAGAGAATCAACGCACGGAGAGGGAAAGAGACATGGTTACAAAGCAGTGTTAGATGTCCTGATGGGAGGGGAACTGACCCACAACCAGGGGAGCAGTAACCTGTAGCTGGGCAGAGGAGGTGGAAAGAGGAGAGAGGGGTCACATTCTGGGCAGAAGGAATAGCATGTGCGAAACTTTAGAGACGGATGAGAGTGACCTATTTGAACTACTCGCTGGAAAAATTGTAGCTTCTATTAACCCTTCCTGCGATAATAACTCCAATTATGGAATACTCACTGTTTCAGCCCTATTTTAGAGATTTCACACATAGCATCTCACTGAATCCTCTCGGCAACCCTCAAGGTATTAGCTCAGATTACACAGGAAGAAAATGAGGCTCAGTGGGGGTAAGCAACTTCTCCACCGTTACAAAACACACGTGTGTGGGCTGGGCTGGGACCCTCGGTCTCTATGGCACCAAAACTCTTGCTCTTTTCAGGGTACCACCTCGTGCCTTGTGTCCGCTTGCCGCTCAGCCCTGCAAAAAAATCCTGAATTTGAATTTTATTCTAGCTAATTCAGAACAATCAGTTTAGTGAATATTGCCTTTATTTACTTCCTGAGCACAAATTAGCATAAGTGGGACACTGTTGAGATGTACCTGCATAAGATGAACTCCTTTTCACAATATGTCATGAAGAGTATGATTTTATAAATGTATACATATATCCAGCAAATACATAAATTTTTCTTTGCAAAGAATATTGGACAAATATTAGATTAATTAAAGACATGTAGTGATTTAGAACAGCTAATGTTGGGGTCAAAAAAGACCCTCTTGTACAACGAAGGTGCTGAGGTGGAAGCAGAAGTTATTCTTTTTCTTGAAATATGGCTCAGGCAGAATGAAGTGACGGAAGTGTAGGACGCAGAAAAGGCCAAGGAGGCGGGGTTGAACTTTAGAACATCATGGGATCTGTCAACGATGCTAGTGTTTACAGGCCTGTTACTAGGTGGTAAGCTCACTGCATCAGCACAGAGGTAAGCCCCGGGCTGATGTGAGCACCCTGGTTCCCGGAAACCACCTCTCAGCCATCTTTCAAGGCCAGGGCAGTACTGACTCAGGCAGCCTAGTCTTCCGAAGCCAAGGAAAAAGGCAAAGGGACCCTTGGGGGAGACTGGAAGCACACCAGCATCTCTGCAGCAAAGTGCTTGGCTCAGTGGAAATGGCCTTTGGCGTCCCTCAGCCTGAGGTTCATCCGATGGCAGGCACCTTGATTCTGGGAAGTTGATATTGCCCAGTAAGCCTCAAACCCTGGCTGGAGGCCTTGACAGGTGACAAGATGTAAGCCGATGCGGGCGTGGGCAGCTCAGGGCGCTTCCATGATGTCAGAGGAGGGCAGGCTGTCAGAGGCTGTCATGTGAGGACAAAGCTCAGGGGACTGTGCCAACTGCCACTGGAGAGCGATGTGAGCCAGAGTAGCCATGGAATGTCCTAGAGTCCAGAGAAGGGAAAGTAATGTATGTAAGACTTCTGGTGGGAAATGGCCTCCCTTGGCAGTTACAACTTCAAAGGGAGGATGATAGGGATGGAAACTCTAGGGAGAAAAACCTCAAGGTTATTAAAGCAAAAGAATCACAGGATGAGTTTCTCTCTGGTCGTCTTTTTATTGTGTGTATTCCTGGTGGATGTTTACATTGACCAGCAGAACCTGAAGCCTGATGACTGACGTCTCCACTCAGCAAATGACTGAATGTGGAGTCTGATGAAGGGAAGAAGGGGAAGCCACCGTCTCAGGAAATCTCAGCTCGGATGTGCTATCATCTACCTCGGATTAAACACTGGCTTTGATTCCATCTTAGGCTTCAACCAACTCGGTGAGAAGCGAAGGATTTGAGTACCATTCCCCAAAAGCTCCCAGGATAAAATCCGAGTCTGAAATTACCTAAGATTGCCACCGGGAGGCCCCAGTGATCTGTAAAATGAACTTTCCCATCTGAATAAATAAATGAAAATAAAAGAAATGATTTAAACAAGTGAATTGAATTATGAAAGATTATATGCAAATGCATCAAAAGCGGCACGGGGTAAATATACAACAGTATAATGTGATAAATGTGTGGTGCCATCCTCCTTAATTAGGGATTGTTTAAATTCCACCCTTGCCTCAGCACTGTGCACACAGTATGAAATGAACTCTCCAAGAAAGGAAAAATATAGGCTGATTTTCGGTTCTTTGAATGCTATACAGGTGTTCAACGGCTGCGTGTGCATGCATGTGTGTGTGCATGTTTGTGTGTGTGTGTGAGAGGGGGAGGGGAAGACAGGGAAGAGGAGAGGAGCGTGAGAGAATGGAGAGAGGCAGCTAGAAGAGACTACACCATGGGGGAAAGAGAGGTTTTCCATTCCTACAGCCCGAGGAGAGGAAATATCTGGCCAGACTTGTCAGTTTTCGATTTCTGTAGTACAGTGGTTCTCAAATTTGAGTGGTATTAGACACCTGGAGAGCTTGTTAAACACAACTAGCCTGGCCCCATCCCCAGAGTTTCTGATTTAGTAGGTCTGGGTGGGGTCTGAGAATCTGCATTTCTAACCAGTTCCCAGGTGATGGTGACGTTCCTGGTCTGGGACCACGCTTTGAGAACCGCTATTGTCATACATTACACTGCAACCTCCAGTGTTAATCACTTGAGACTAGGGCATTTTGGCATATAAGGGAGATGCCTCCGTCTATTTGTTCTGCTGTATCCTCTATTCATTTCATCTTCTGTATGTGATGATTCATATCTTAAAATGCACCCTCTTCCTGGGATGAATGCTCTTCCCCATGAGAGCTTCCATGAACCCCCGAGGTAAATTCCTGCAGGCTCCAATCTTTCTAAGTTGTTGGGAAGACAACTTTATTCAGCATTCCATGATACAGACTAACCTTTTTGCTTGCACTTCATGTTCTCTTATGTTTATGCACCATTATGTCCATTTTAAGTCTAACACTTTAAGCGTAGTTATAAATAGTCCATGAAGTGAAGAAGTGAGAAAAATCGTACAGAGATTATTTCACAGTCAAAGGCTAAAGGGATATTTCTTGAAATTCTAGCTTGGGGACTCTGAATATAAAATACTTGTAAGCTATTAATAACAGACAGTGACAATGCTTAATTTTATTGCTACAGCATGTAATAGCTCCATATTCAGATGGGCTCTTAATTAAAAAATGTGTTGATGCTCCTAGTACCAGAGATTTGACTCCCAACACTTACGTTGTCTTTAGAGGGAAAGTTCTAAGATACACAAATAGTGATAGTGTTTGGGGTAGGATTTGTGGTGGCACAAAGGTGTTTGTCAGGCCTGGGGTGGGAACAGGGGGAGCTCAGTCCAGCAGAGTCCTTGGTTTCATCACTGTGCATGAGTATCTGGGTAAGCACCCATTTGTGGTCTCCTTTCACCACTTGCCAGATAAGCTAGAAGATGTTGGCATTGGTGAGATTTTTTTTTTTTTTTTTTACCACAAGTAAATTATTCTGGCAGTGGGGTATAGTACTTTTTCTCTTCAAATTTTTGATGAATTACAGTCATATTCTTCCCTGCAATTGGCATACTAATACTTCCAACTAGATAATCTCCATGAAGCAATTTGAAAAACTGGAATTCATCATCATCATTGTAGAAAACTAATTTAAAAATAAAAGCGATTAGAAAATTCTGGAAATGGGGATGGAGGGAAGTGTTCATTTTCTCTTTCCTTATATGAGAACACACTCATCATGTTGAAACATGTTGGCTCAGAGCAGTAGTTCTCAACCTGGGCCGTCAATCAGAACCCCTGGGAAGCTTTAGAGAAATGCTGTTCCCTGGCCCTGCCTCAACCCACTGCATTAGAACCCTCAGGTGTTGGCATTTTGGTGCAGAAATCTGTATTTGTTTAAAGCTAGCCACAAGGTTCTCTTGATTGGCCATTTTGGGGGAAATATTGGTTTAGTGTATGTGACTAATCATGCCCAGAGTGTCCCTCTTTGGCTCTTACTGCAACTCTTCATGGCTTGTGAGTTACTGAATCACTTATGAATTCCAAGATTTTTCATTGCATGTAATTGCTAAATACAGAATTTTCCACATGAAAGCCTCCAACTATATTGAAACCGACCTCAGACATATCCTAGGATGCATTTGCCCTGGAGTTAAGTCAATACAGATTAATTAATTGTTTTTGGAGGAAAGAAAACAGACTACCTCACCACAGCGCTGGAATATTAATTGACCTAATCAATAGAAGTTGGAATATTGCCATGCTAGACACAAACTACATGCTTTGCTCAATGAGGCACAACACCGCCATTTTCCAAAATCCTGAGAAGTTCAGCTTCCCAGAACAGGGGTTCTACTGTTCACAAGGCAGTGGGCTAGTGTTATCTAGAAAGGAAGATTCAGCAGGGAGAGAAAAATGTCAAGCTGTAGGGAAAAACCAAGAGTGACTGCCTGGGTCCCGAAGGGGGCACCCTCCCAGGTTCTCAGCACTTTTGGCAACGTTTATTATTTCCAATCTTTGCATCAGTAAGTTGGATGAAGGAAAAAAACTTGACAACAATGCCTAACATTGTAAGAAAATAACATTACATAAAAACGTACACAATGTGTAAAGAGTACATGAAATGTCTCTGTATTATTTTTACAACTGCGTGTGAATCCACAATTATCTCAAAATAAAATGTTAAAAAAAGAGATGTATGTGTATTCAGATGTCTTTATTTACATATGGATGATGCACACAAAACTTTGTGTCCTTCCGTCTCCCCACCACCATCTTCTATATGTCAATGACTAGGATGCATGTGGAAAGTCTTCAAACAATGCAGTGCTCAGGTTGTAGGCACATTGAAGTGCATGTGGGTTGTCTCATAATAACAGCTACCCTATATTGATGGGTTTCTTTGAGCCAGGCACATGGCTAAACTCTTTATATTCATCATCCCATTTAATCCTTATAACAATCTTGTAGCTAAATAGTATTATCCCATTTTACAGATGAAGAAATTAAAGGTTAGTGGGATTAAGAGCCTTGCCTAGGTCACAATAGGCTATAAATGGTGAAGTAGGGATTTGAACTTAAGTTAGACATTGAAGTCCAATCCTTCATGGTTTTATTTACCATCCTATCTGTAAGGTAATGGGAATCATACCATCTGGCATCAAATCAAGCATTTTTGGCTTATTGAGCTGCTTTAGAAGAAACTATTGGTTCCAGGAATGATTCAGAATTCCCATGCAAAAAAACTTTAAGCATAATATGTTATGAACTAACCAAATACATAGACTAATAGGAACCTGGAATTTCAAGCTACCTTAGAGGTTAGGTGTCTGACTTCTCACTTAGTGCAAAATCATCGTCTAAAGTATTGCTAGCAGATGGTGAATGGGAATTCTTTCAGGGAGGGGACTCCTGTCTTTGACAAGGCAGTGTATTCTAATTATGAGAAAGTATTTCCTTATATGGAGCTGAAATCTACTCGCCTCTTATCCAATGAAAAATAAGCCTTTCCTATAAAAAACAAGCCTTTTCTACACAAAGGCAAGGAGAGGAATATAAGATGTCTTTTTCATGCTAAACATCTCCAGTCCTTTTTCAATCACTTGTTATTTAGAATTTCTTTGAGAATCTTGATTACATTCCTTGGACATACACCAATTACTCCTTCTCCTCTTAAATTGTGGTCTCCAAAACTTGAGGCAGTGCTACAGAGGTGATCTGACCATCCAGAGAGCACTTTTTCCAAACATACTTTAGCACGGGAATACAAGCAGCACCTCTACTTCATAAATATTGTGGGAGTTAAGAAGTGTTGCTTCTATGAATCTGACTCATTGGTCCACAGGAAACATGGTACTGGAATGCCTTAGGGTATATGTGTGGGTCCAGCCAAGGAGAGTACAATATGTGGGATTTCCGGTGGAAATTTCTACCTTCTATAAACTTAAAGAATTATTTGCTTTGCAAGATCAGAGTCCAATGTTTCTCTTTTGGTAACTGATGAAGTTACTCAAACCCGTGCAAGGGTTGAGCAATAGGTAAGAGGGAGTGGTCATCCACCTGGAGGACCTGGGAAATTCTAAGTACCTACCTGAACTTAGCTCCCAGCGGAAGGGTCAAGAAGATATATGATCTTTATATTTGGCATTAGGTATTTTTCCTATATATGCAGATCCATTAAGGAATTTGAAAGCCACATTCAATATTTTTCAAAAACCATTTCTGTTTTCTTCAGAAAGCTCAAGTTAAGTCATAGTAATAAACCTGCTTTGGAACTTCTCTTTTTAAAAGAAATCCTACTTGCTCTTCAAAACAGACTGATCATTTCAAAATAGCACAGAGCCGAAGATAGCCATATTGACCACTAGAGTTGGCATATTTACGTCTACTTTTTATTTGGGTTGAATTTCCTAGGTCCGTTTATATTTTACTATTGAAACAGATATCAATCACAATATTGTGTAAAAAATATTATACTTTTCACTTTTTTAAAAAACAGGTAAGAACAAATTGGTATTCTTCCATCTCCAGGGTTAGCAGAAGAATATTACATTAGTCTTATTATGGCTTGACTCTTTGCATTGTTCAGGAACTCCAGAGGCTGGCTTGGTCTTGAAAAAGGGGGCGAGGGTTCTTAGTCCAGGAGAGTTGATGCAGGTACTGTTAAGCAGGCAGTGTTCTTTCACCATCTGTAGGGCTCCAATTCTCCCGATGGACCGCAGAAGTGACCGGCTCCTGCAGGGAGTCATAGGAGCCCTCGCCAACATTCCCAGGGGTCTGTGCTCTATGTCCAGTTCTTTGGAGATATCCTTCTGTTGACAACATGTTTCCAAGCAGAGCATAGACCCTCCACAATATTGTTAGGGAGAAATTTTTATTTTGCAACTTTAATTCCTTCTGGAGAAATTATTTCTCTTGACAGATCATCTTACCATACTATCTTGTTTTAAACTATTTCAAGTGTTTTGTGGAAACAGGTACATACAGATGTGAAAACTTAAATTTATTTAATTTTATCATGATGCTAAGGATTGCTAAATGAAAATGGCCACTTAGCTGAAAAATCTTTAATAGACACTATTTCTTTCCTTTGTCTTGGTCAGCATCTGCATGCATGGTATTTTATTTTTTATTAGGGGAGCCGTGGTTGCTATGTCAAACGACCTCCACAATTTTTGTTTTCTTTTCCTTTGACAGCAACTTGATGATGAATCCTTTAGGTTTTTGTACCTTATTACTTTGATGGTTTCCAGGTTATAATTTAAAAAGAAACTTCTGCTAGAATTCTTGTTCTTATTCACTGAAGAAATACATAAAGACCTAAAAATAAGCTGATTTGGAATGTTAATAGACTGTCAGCAATACAACCAGGCGGCTGTGATTAGATGTCAAGAAACCTGTTGAATCGGGAGTTCGATCCTTAAAACGTTTTGTGCGGGGCTCAGGAAGAGGAAATTATTTGCCACCAGCAAATCCTGTCCAGGCAGGACCGAGCCGGAAACAGCATCCACGGTCTTGCATCAGAGAGGGGCTCTGCAGGCTGCCCAGTTTGGCACGTCTTGTTTCTGTTTTCTTCAATCTCTAAGAGTGTTCATCAGAAAAAGCTCTTTTTGAATCTCAAGGCAAAGTACAAATGCCAGGCACAATTCTTATGGGATTTAAATTGGCTCATGCTTCAGGTTATCTTTGGTATGTTTCAGATGGTAAATTGAAGAGGAAAAAGGACATGGCTTTGCGGAGGCAGAGTAGATTCTGAGCAGTCTATTTGATTGGCTGTCCTGATAGGTGTTACCAAGAAATACAGTAAGAAAAATTAAGCTCTTTACTGTGAGTGCAAGTAAAACAATTTAGTAATCAGTTTACTTGGTTACCAATTTTAGTCAACAAAAGCAAAAATGAAGATTCTCTTGCAAACAGGGATTTACCTACACACATCAAGTCTGGAGTAAACTATTGTTTAGAAAGCAGGACAGAAATATGATTTTGCATGAGAACAGCATGGATGACTTATAGTGACTTTTGAGAACCTTATGAAAATGTCTTCTGACTTCCTTGTGTTTATATTTGTAACATAAACATCATTAATACACATCTTTTCCTTAATTTCCTGGGATTGCGAGAGAAAGAAAGAGTAAGAACAAAGAACAAAACCTTTGCTGGAACCAGCTAGGAAGTAGGAATGATTTTACTATGTAGTTTTGATACAGATTAAAAACCAAATGAAATAGCTTATTGTGCAAAACCATGCTTAAGTGGCTTATAACTTTTTAAAAATACCTTTTCCTTTTGGAATTGAGTAAAACTCCTGCATAATGGAGTACTTGTTAACTTCAGTGTAAATAGAAAAATTTACCTGGTATTGAGTATTCAAAATGCCTGAGGGGAAGCTTGGGAAAATGTGATTTTTCAAGTACATTTTGCACCAGGCAAGAGACTATTTGCATAGCTATGTCCATCCATCTGTCCATGTATTTGAAAGTGTGTGCTCTGGGTGCCAAAGGCAAAATGAATAATGTACAGGCCTGGATCCCCGAAGGCCTGGGGAAGAGGAGGCAAATGTCTGCAAGGCTGAGGGAGGGGCCACCGCTGGCCCAGACATGCCACCGCCACCATTATTTGTCTCATATTCATGTGAAATGGGTTCACCTTTCTATCATTGTTCACTGTTTCTGGACCTTGAGTGGTTGCACAGATTTTTGAGCTCCAACCTTAATAAGAAAACTAACGTACACTCTTCTCAGGGAGATAAAATTGAGATCGCATTTAAAATCAGGAAGTTAGGAGTGAATGAATGTGGGGCTTTATCATTGAAATGCATTTTCCTCCTTAACTCCAAATGTCACGTTTGCTTTCTCATACACCATAGGCACAGGAAACAGAAAGTATATGTTTGCTAAACTATAATATATATACATATATTTTTAAAGATCGGCACCTGAGCTAACATCTGTTGCCAATCTTTTTTTTTCCTTCTTCCCAAAGCCCCCTGGGACATAGCTGTATCTTCTAGCTGTGAGTGCCTCTGGTTGTGCTATGTGGGACGCTGCCTCAGCATGGCCTGATGAGCAGTGCCATGTCCACATCTAGGATCCCAACTGGTGAAACTCTGGGCCCCCGAAGCAGAGTGCGCGAACTTAACCACTTGGCCACGGGCCGGCCCTTAAACTTTGAGAGAATACTTTCCTTGATCTCTGAGGCTCATCTGGATTAAAGTATTTCTTGTCATTTTCTGACACAGATCAGAAACATGTCGTTTGCTCATGCCTTTAAGCATAAAATAGTTCAACATAGTGACCTAAATTTTGAGATAATTTTGAGGGCCAAGTGTCTCTTTTTTGGAGTTAAAAATAGAGGTTCTAGTCTTCTTCTGAAAAGCATTTCTTCAATCATTCTGTTTCCTTGTCAGACACCTCAGAGTTATCTTCAAGTCCGTCTTCTCTTAACTTACAGATCATTTAATCATCAAGCTTTTCCAATTTTACCTCCTAAATATTGTCCTTAAAATAGCCATCAAATAGTCTCTCTGACTTTATTTTTCTTTTACTCCAATCTATTTTCCATACTGTATTGTTTCTAAAAAACAGAATCTTCTAGTATCTCTCTGTGAACATTCATTCAAAGCTTTATTCATTCATTCATTCAAAGCTTCCAGAAGGACACTCAGGGAGTGAACGGGAATAAGAGGGACACTGACTGAACTAACAAAATTAGGTAACTTGTCCTGCAGCTGGTCTGATCTGCTAACTCCCTTACTTCACGCTTTGGTGGTACCTTGTTGCCTGTAGACTGAAGTCCACACTTGTTTCTAGGTAACACACAGGCCTATGTCAAACTTTCTTATGCAAGCTTTCTTAGTTTCTATCACTTTTCTGTCTCTCTCCTTCTACCTTATCTGCCCGCTTTCTTCTCTACCCTGTTCCATTTCCCTTGTGAACCTGATGCTCAGTGACCTATTCCTCCCCAGGGTCACTGTGCTCTCTCTCAGCACGTTCCTTGCTCTTCTGCCTGCTCACTCAGCCTGGAACACTGTTCCTTTCCCATCTGGGTTTCCTGCTCACTCCATAAAGACCCAGCTCGAATGTCTCTCCTCTACAAACTCCCCAGAGCGGGTAACCCCTCCCCTGTACTCTCTGAGGTAGTCTAGGATAGCTATTTCACACTGTTTTGTCATTATTAGTTCTCATCTCTACCCTCTCAATGAAGTTGAACTCTAGCTGAGGCAGAGTCCATGCTTTTTGTCTTTGTGCCCAAGTGCCTAGCACAGGGTCAGACACATGCTAAGTGTTAATAAACATTTGTTGATTGAATAAATTAAAGAACGCCACCTCTCTAGCTAATGTGACACATTTTTCATTTTGCTCCAGGCACTTTAATGTTTGACTTTAGCCAAGAACATCAAGTTTGGCTGAAAGGAATGAACTCAATCAGTTGCTATAAAGTCTATTCCTTTTCTAGCCTTTAAGTGACCATCCAGCTATTTATCCATTCTGTCATATGGGAAACAGTGTTGGGCATTGTCTATGGTCAGGTGTTTTATCAGTCATTAAGACTAAAAAGATGTGCAGGCCAGGTATCTCATTGACTTCATCCTGGATTCCTTTTAGAAAGGGAAAGGAAGATTAAAAAGAACACGTCTCTCCCCTTACCATCTGTGGTAACTTCGCTTCGTCTGGCAGTGTTGTGTCTGGGTTAATTTTTCAATTCCCCAAAAAACTTGAGTGAGTTGAGGGCAGGACCAGTTGACACATCGATCTAGTTATAAATGGTCCTGAAAGGTCCCTCTTGATTTTGGCTAATGTCTGGGCTTAGGCATCTCTGCAAGGCTGAATTATTTCTAGGTCAACCATTTCTTGGTCTTTTTCTCCCAAGTGAATGCTCAAAAGCTCAGATAAAAAGTATTTTCTAAGTAATAATAAAGCAAAGGTGGAAAGTGAATAGTTTTCATTGAGTCTCAAACTTATTGTTGTTCTTAGGAAGACAGAAGGGCATTGACTTATATGCTGATACTCTAGCTCACCTGGTGTGACGTTGTTAATCAAATACCCACTCTCTTTTCTACTCCTCTCTGCTCAGCCTTCAGAAAGTGCTGGCATCTGAGTTAAGTGAAAGGGAGGAACAAGTTTTATAAGGCGGCAGAACGCCAACATTCCTTTGCCTTCTGTTGTCTTGTGAGTGATGCCAAGCAGCCAAGTAATCTGGTGGCTACTTGTAGCAGAGGAAAGGATTATTAATTGTTCCCTGGCATTTCGCTCAAGGATTTCTCGAACCACTGACTTAAAATAGCTATGGTAGAGATATTAGAATGACAAACACAAGAGCACTTAGTAGAATTAATAATCTACAAAAAGAAACTTGTGCACAGGTCTTGTTTTACTTAATTTCACATCATCCCTCTCGTCTCTTGTGAAGTAGGTAGGATGCATAAATACAGAGAAGCAAAGCTAAGACAGATGGCCACATCTCCTCCCAGCTACCGGGTGACCCCGTTGCACAGTAATGAGAATAGACAGTATGGGCTTTGTGGCAAGGGAGAAAAAAACGCTGACAGAGCACTTGCTTCGATTGGATTTATATTATGGGAAGAAACTGAAAGTGAGAGGGAGAGATAGGAAGGGGTGAGGTAATATGGGGTGAAGACGGGGAGACCTATTTATGACTGTTCAGTGGTCATAACTCAGCAGCTTTGTTTTGCCCACTCAGTGAACTGACCTTCCCCAATACTCTCGTTTGACAGCCTCAGAGAATAAATTCCTCCTTAATCCACCTCCTCGGCCTGGCAGAGGCGGCAGGAACAGAGCAGCTCCACACAGAACCAATAAGTTCACTTCCAGAGGCGAAAGGGTAATTCGTTCTGCCGGCTCACTCCATCACTGACCTCTCCGTTCGACTGCTGCCCAGGGTACCAATTAGTGGTAATTGCTGCCGTTGGTGGTGAAAGATTCTGTGACATGTCTCTGCTAAGAAGAGGGCGAAGACCCCTAACTCATTTCATGTAGAGTATGCCCATGAGAGGAGGTACTTTGGGATAATTCAGCAATAAGGCTGGGCTGGGAAAATGATCATTACCAAGAGCACAGTGGTTTTCAACAGGCCTGTCTCATTACAGTCCACTAACAGCTACTGAAAATCACACTTTAATTAATTTTCCCAGAAAGAGGAATTATGCTACTTCTTGTCCAGATCTTACTTTGATGTGGAAGGGACCCAAAAGTATCCCCAAAGTAAGAGTCAATCTAATTATGTCTGGGGTAAAAATTCTCTGCTTCAGCTCCACCTAGCAAAGCAGCAGGAGATCTTTATGCCCAGTGAAATAAATTTTTAACAGACTTGCTATAATGTGTCAAAGTTTCCTGAATAAAGTTGAGTAAGCATTGCTTTCAAGATCTTTCAATTTGATGGACAAGAAAATATCAGTGTAGGAAGTCAGTCTCCACGTATCATTGCAATTAGCCACATTATTGCAAGTGGAAAAATCCTCTCACTGGGGATTGGTGGCCCCCACGTCACATTTTTAAATTAATCTAAAAAGAGCTGCTGTGTATTAGCCAAGAAAAAGTTAAGAGTTTTCTGATTTGACCATTATACTGCTGAAAAAGGCAGTTCGTTTCATATATGTATATATTTTAGCCAGAGCCAGCTTCAACAATTGCCAACTGTCAGTTATAAATAGCTTTCCCATTTGAAACAAAGCCTCATCTTTCAAATTGCTACTTTCTTAAGCAAAAAAAAAAAAAAAAATGTAGTGAACTTCTTTCAGCGCATACCAGCTGTTCCAGATGTTATGATTACACATTTAGGACTACATTCTGAACTAAAAATACATACAGGAGACGGACTTACAACCTCTTTAGTAAAGTAACATCATAAATTATGTTATTTACCCCGTAGTTATGTTCTACAAGTGTTTGTGAGTAGTTTGTAAGGGAAAGGATAACTTGATACTCATTTTTCCATGAAACCTATTATGATTAATAATAAATTTCACTAATAAGGTTAGAACCTAGCCCATTAGAGTCTGGTCTAGACTTTGTTTTACTTACAATGAAAAATAATAAAAGATCCTATTGCTCTCATATTTATAAAAACAAAAAGAAAATAACTAAATTGAATAACAGATGCTTTTAAAAGTGGGACTGGAAAGAATTTGATTAGAGACTGAGAAGTAAAAAGTCTTTGGGGGATTTTCTGGGAAGACGTAGGTATTTTCAGAGGCTGTAGGATCCAACAGTTCCTAAGCTGGCCACCAGATGGCCATATCAGACCAGAGCTTTGTGTGTAGACACTGGTGTGGTGGTAAGCAAGGGTGGCGGCAACAGCAGTTTCAAGGTGGATTTGGCATCAGGTAGAAAATATGCAACTGGCCAGCTTTTGTCTTTGCTGCGTCTCCTCAAACAGTGCTCCATCTCAAACATTCATCAACCAGTGTGATATTTTGGAAATGGAACTCAGATGATGACATTTTCTGGCTCAAAACTCTCCAATGGCTTCCCAGCACTGGTAGAACAAACTCTAGACTTCTTACCAGGGTTTACAAAGCCCTATGTGACTGGCCTATGTCTGCATCTCTGACCTTATCTCAGAGCATCCTCCCCGAATCTGACTGCATCCTAGACACGCTAGCCTCTGTGCTTTTTGAAAGAGCAAAGCCTGCTCCCTAAGGGCCTTTGCTTCATTGTCCTATTTGCCTGGATACTCTTATTCTCATCTTCAAATGGCTACTTCCCTCTTGTCCTTCAGATTTCAGCTCAATGTCACTATAGAGTGAGTCCAGTTAATCTAAAGTATTAACCCAACTGCTTTGCAATTCATTACTTTAGTTTAATTCTCTAAGCTTTCACTATGATCTATTTCCTCCACTCCTTCTTTCCTGTTATGTATCTATCTATCATTTATCTATCT
Source organism: Equus asinus (assembly GCF_041296235.1). Lineage (NCBI taxonomy): Eukaryota > Metazoa > Chordata > Mammalia > Perissodactyla > Equidae > Equus > Equus asinus. The sequence continues at coordinate 75,442,491 of NC_091800.1, forward strand.
ATCATAGGTGATCTGTCAGTTCCTTCCCCACTGGAATGCAAACCCCAAGAAAGCTGGAACTTTGCCACATTCATTGCCATTTGTCTCATCACTAGCACGGTGGCTGTTCTTGTATAAAGAAGGAATGAATGTTTGAGATATTTATAAATTAGGCTTTTATAGCTTAAGGGGTACTAGTATTGATAATTCCTTACAGTAAAATTTGCCATAATTGATTTATCTTTCAGTTTTTTCATCTATATTTTTGTGTTTTCATCAAAAATTTACTGAGGAGAAATTAAGTGCCAAGCATTGAGATAGGTACTAGAGAGAATCCAGAGCTGAATGTTGGCAACAAAAGTTATATTTTTGGAGCTGAGTCTCTATGCTAAGGGCTTTACACATATTATCTCATTTAATACTCGCAACAATACTCTGAGACAGGTTCTTTAATCCCTAATTCCATTTTACAGACTAGGAAACTGAATTACTTAAATAATTCACCCAAGATAACATGCCTATTCAATTATGGATCTGGGACTCAAACCTGTTAGGAAACAGTCCACCCTGAAGGAGTAGGCAAAGAAGACAAACAATGGACTTAGACTTCAAGCATGTCAGGTAATAGAAGAATTAGACAGTGACTACAACAAGGTTAAAGTCATAAAATAAGTTATCAAAATGAGAACAAGACTATCAAAATGATCCAGATACATTTGACAACCGAATAAAATTTTTAGAATTAAAAAAGACATAGTCATTGAAATAAAATCTCAGAGGGTAAGATAAAGTCCAGATAAAGCTAAATAAAGTTAGTGATCAGATGAAGAGAGGATTAGTGAACCAGAAGATCGATTAAGGAAATTATCAAGAATACACCAAAGAAAGGTTAAGAGATGGAAATATATTAAAGAAGTTTAGAGATGTGGAGGACAGAATTAGAAGTCCAACATATTTCTAGTAGAAGTTCCAGGGTGAAAGAAGAGAAATAAGTGGGAGGGAAGTATTTGAAGAGATGATGACTGAAACTTTGAAAAAGTGGATTAAGGGCATATGTCTTTAGATTAGGAAATTCAATGTGTCCTGAGCTGAGTAAATAAAATAAATTCACATCTAAATACTTCAAAACCCCAAAGGCAAACAGATCTTAAAAGCAACCAGAGAAAAAGATATAGTGCCCCAACAAAAGAATAGCTGTTAACTGACAGAAACTTTATCATCAGCCAGAATAGATGCTGGAATGTAATGCAATGATATTTTCAAAGTGCTGAGGGAAAATAATGGTTAGCAAAAATTCTGTACTCAGTTAAGTGATCTTTCAAGAGGCAGGGCAAAACGAAGACGTTTAGAGATAAAGAAAGGCTGAGTAGCTTACCACTAACAAAACTCTTCATTAAAAACACCAGTATAAGAGGTACTTCAGGAAGAAGGAATCTGAACCCAGAAGGAAGGAGTGAGATGTAAGAAAGAATGGTAAGCTTGTGGGTAAATACGAATAAGCATTAACTGAATAAAACAACAGAGACGGCAATGGATGTAAAAGGTGATAAAATTAGGATGGAATGACATTTCTGCACAATCATAATACATAAGATGGGAAGGGGGTGTCTGGACTTAAATCACTCTAAAATCATCTAAGGTTAGATATACTGATTATCTTTGGATCTTAAATATGCTTTTGACTATGCTGAGGTAACGAATCAACGCTGAAATTTCAGGGTAACTGCCTTTGAAGTGATGACTCAGTATTCCAGGCTTCTTCCCTTTGGGACACTACTGCCTTTAGCATGTGGCTTCTAGCACACGGTGAAAGGGGAAGAGAGTGAAGCATCACACAGCATGAGGATAGCCAGGCTTGGAAGTGGAGTGCCGCACTTCTGCCCTCACACTTTGCCTGGATATCATTCCCATGATCTCAACTTAACTGTCCTATTTTTGTCTGCCCAGAAATGGGGACAGCTTGTCAAAATATGAAAACACCAAACACTAAATGAATAAAAATAGAATTTATAACTTTCAAATAAATAGAGGAGAGAAAAGGAATAAATGAAACGATGAAACCAGTAGAAAGCAGGAAAGGAGGAAAAATGCAGAAAAAAGATGAAAAGAAAGCATATGGGAAGATGGCAGAAATAAGTACAATAAATATAATTACATTAAACTTACCACTTATTATCCTGAGATTATCATAACAGATTAAAAATTCTTTACTGTCAGGGCTGGCCCGGTGGGTGGCATATTGGTTCAGTTTGGCAAGCTTTGCTTCAGTGGCCCGGGTTCATGGGTTCAGATCCTGGGATGGACTTACAACACTCGTCAGCTATGCTGTTGCAGCAACCCACGTACAAAATAGAGGAAGACTGGCACAGATGTTAGCTCAGGGCTAATCTTCCTCAAGCAAAAAAGGAGGAAGATTGGGGGCCAGCCCTGTGGCCTAGTGGTTGAGTTCACGTGCTCTGCTTTGGCGGCCCAGGGTTTCACTAGTTCGGATCCTGGGCATGGACTTAGCACCACTCATCAAGCCATGCTGAGATGGCGTCCCACGTGCCACAACTAGAAGGACCTACAATTAGAATAGAAAACTATGTAGTGGGGGGCTTTGGGGAGAAGAAAAAAAAAGAGGACGATTGGCAACAGATGTCAGCTCAGGGCCAATCTTTAAAAAGAAAGGAGGACCATTGGCAACACATATTAGCTTAGGGAAAATCTTCCTGACCAAAAAAAAAAAAAAAATGTTTACAGTTAAAAGCCAAAAATAAAAACACCAAGTCATCTGTATATTATTTACAAGGGACATATCTAAAATATATGAAATTAAATAATATTATAAAATGAAATATGAAATTAAATGAATTAAATAAATATGAAATTAAATAAATATATATAAAATATACGAAATTAAAGGGCAGAGAGAGATATTCCAGCTAAATAGTAACCAAAAGAAAGCTAGTGTGACAATATTAATAGCAAGCAACATAGGCCTTAAGGCAAAAAGCATTGTTAAGGCTAAAGAGGATTACTACATTTTGATAAAAGGAATAATTCAGGAGGAAAATATAAGAATATAATTACTTTAAACGTGCAAATCACCTAATAATGCTGCTTGTATTTAAACAGCAAAAATTGACATAATTACAAGGCAAAATTGATAAATCCACCATCATAGTGGTAGATTTGTAGCACATGCCTGTCGGTAATTGGTAGATCATGTGAAGTAAAATTGGCAAGGTTATAGTGGTTTTGAGCAACACAGCTAAAACGCTTGATCTAATTTACCTGTAGACAAGCTGCTCCCAATACAGGATAAAGAACTCACATTTAGGAAGATTCTGCCATTATTTCTTCAAGAGATGAAGACAGTCTAGACAAAAACAGTATGGATGGATTGAAAGGACAGAACTAGTGGTTAAAGTGATAGAATTTTCTACTTACTGAATGTAGGAGTTGGAGGAGGGGGAAAGTGGAGTTGAAAATGATTAAAGCCAGCCAAGTGGATAGTGATGCTACGAACGGCGAGAACAAAAAGGAGTAAGGAGGAAGTTCAGAGGGGAGGGTGGTGGGTTCCACTGGGATCTCTTGAGTGTTTTTTTTTTTTTAAAGATTGACACCTGAGCTAACAACTGTTGCTAATTGTTTTTTTGTTTTGCTTTTTCTCCTCAAATCCCTCCAATACATAGTTGTGTATTTTAGTTGTGGGTTCTTCTAGTTGTGGCATGTGGATGTTGCCTCGGCATGGCTTGATGAGTGGTGCCACGTCCACATCCAGGATCCCAACCGGCGAAGCCCTGGGCCGCCAAAGTGGAGTGCGCGAACTTAACCACTGGGCCACAGGTCCGCCCTGGGATCTCTTGAGTTTAAAATGCATTTCTAGTAGAAAGCTGAACCTTAGCTCCCCAAACTTGTTTCCTTTGAGGAATCTTCTGGCACATTTGGCATTCCATATGTATTTGTTCAATAATAACATTGCTGATTCACCCATGTTTAATAGATATTTGTTAGTAGAAATGCTACTTGATCCATCAGATAATATTTAGGGGGCTTATGTTGAAACAGCTGATTTTATTAGACAGTGTATACTATTAATTGATTAGAGCACTTCAGTAAGTAAGAGCTTTTCCTTTCAAGTGGGTTATAGAAGTAACTATCAATTCCTTAAGTGTGATCTGTATCTTGAATCAGAGATAATAGTAATAGGCCTTATTTGTAAGCACTTGAGAGATTATGAGCATTTCCACATATGCTATCTGTTGTGATTTTCACAGCAGTGCCAGGAGGTAGATAGGATAGGATTTGACGACTATACCCATTTTGCAGATGAGGAAATTGAAGATCAAGTCACATAATGGTATCCTTGACCTGAAGTCTCCTGTTGGTTTTACAACTCAGCCTTTTATAGGGTGTCTCATAAGCTGGAATGGTTGACATGAAAGAATAGCCACCTTCTGTTTTCTTTGGTGCTTACTGCAGAATGCTTTGTGCCCCATCTTATCCCTAGTCCTAGGCTTGCTGTTGTAAGGTCTCTATTTCTATGCGGAGGTTTTGCTTCTGGAGCCCATGGACAGGTTTACACATGCACAGACATTTTTGCATTTGCTTTCTATTCAGTCTTTTCTATGCTTTTTCCCCTCCTTCCTTCCTGTGTGCCTTCCCATACTGTAATAGATGGAAAGATAAAAACTACAATTCCCGAGTGGATTCTGTTCTTATGACTGAACCTTGACCGACAGTGCATATGTGCAATTTTCTGGGGAGAGGGCCCACAACTTTTATCAATTCTCAAAAGAGTCCAGAATCTACCAAAATTAAGAACCACTGTAAAGAGAGATGGGAATAGTAGTAGGAAAAATGTTTCAAACAATTATTAGATTTCTCTTTTGCATTTCCAACTTTCCTTTGAATTTATCCATTTTTCTCTGTAGAGGCCATGATGTCAGTTAAGAAGTTATATATGCCTTGGTGAAATAGCAGAAGTAGGGAGGAGAAATTTCCAATGTTCCATCCTGTTCATTCAGGAGCAAATGACACCTAGGTACTAAGTTTCCTATGGTCAACCAAAAGGAAAATGCCCCTAGTACCCTATACTGTATTTGATATTTATGGAATGAAATGCAGATTGTACAAATTCAGCTTCTAAAGGATGAAAGGTATTAGAATAGTCCTTGAATTTGTTCGTTTTTTTATTCTTTTCAAAAGTCATTTGCTTCTGTTGGGATTAACACAGACAGGTGACTGAGAAGACTTTGAAGTGGGTTTTTGCCCCTTTGTGCCTCTCGGCTTTAGTTCTTTCTCTCTTCTCTATTTGAAATTTTTTCCTCTTGTATTACACTTTCCAGACTCATCCTCATCCTTGAAACTGAGCTCAAATGTCCCTCCTTTGGGAAGATAGCCCTTAACCCACTCCTAGTTAGATGTAATCACTTTCCAGTCTTCCTACCTAGATTGTGTTCTCCTTGAACACAAGAACCACGCCTTTCCGTCTTTAAAAAGTTCCTCTGTAGCACCTAGCATAGCATCTAGCACACAAAAAAGTAATATATTTTATTTTTTCAAGTTGTGTGAGTAAATATCAGCAAAGTGTGAAATGCTTAAAACTCTTTTGACTCAAGATTTCTGAAAATGCATTCGTGAAAAATGAGTGAAAGTTGAAAGGAAGAATGAAAGAATGATTTGGTAGCCTAAAGATTTGACTGTGTTGTGACCAAATGGGGAGCCCCCTCATGCACTCTCGGCCCACAGTTTTGGAAAACGGTTCCAGCAGCCTGCCTATCAGTTCTTCCTCTGGCCTTAAATTTTTCTCTCTGGATAAGACCTGAACACAAAAAACTCTTGTGTGCAATGAAGAATTCACTACAGTGAATAGTGAATTAGTGAATAGTGTAGGAAATTGTCTAAAAAAATAGAAAAGCAGTAGGATAAATGATTTTTTTTTTCTGGGTTGGGAAACCTATATAGTAATTTTCTCAGTAAATTCCAGAAGTATATGGGAAGGGAGACTTCCCAGAAAAACGAGAGGTACTTTTCACCTGGGTCCTCTGCTTACAGAACTCCTTAACGGGCAAGTTGGTATCTATGGAAATATTAGTATACCTTAAAGTCTAAGATTAATTATCTTTGTTGATGATAACTTTGTAATTTGACACAAGAGATATAAAGATGTTTGGACGTAAGTCTTTGAGGTTGAACATGAAGAAAGACCAAGAGGTTTCTACTTGGACAACTCACAGACAAACTTCACATTCAGACTCACTTTTTTCTCCCGACATGCTCCTTATCTTGGAGAATCGCTTCATCTTCACCTATTGTACAATCCCAAAGTTATATGCATACTTTTGATTGACCCTTCACCTAACCAGGTGCCCTGCTCTGCCGCGTCTGCCTCTTTCCCTTCCTTCTTTTGTATTCCTGCTCCCACCATTCCAGTTGTAGGCTTTGTCATGTCTTCTCTGGGACATTCCCTAGTTCGCTACCTGCGTTCCAGTCCACCCCAGTCTATCCTTAGATTTGAAGTCAGCATGAGGGTTCTCAGCACAAATCCAGAAATATCAATTCCCCCTTAAAATCTCTTAATGGCTTCCCATTGCCTTCCTGATAAAATCCAATCCTTAACATGGCGAGCAACATCTTCTGTGGTCTGGCACTCGCCTACCTTGTTCTCCACCCTCCTTATCACTTCCTTCCTTGAACTCTATGCTTTCGTCTCTAGAATGATCTCCAATTCCCCACGTGTTCCATGCCCAATCACAGTGCAGTGCCTTTGCACCTGCTGTGGCTTGCCTTGCAGTGTCTATTGAGGTGCCTGGTCAATTCCTACTCATGTTGAACCTGGCAGCCTGGAAATCACTGCCTAGGAAGTTAGCCCTGATTCCATTTTCTGAATTAAGTGCCATTTCTGTGTGTTTTTATAGCATTTTGCATTTGTTGCACTTATTGCAAGAAATTGTATTGTTACTGTTGTTGAAAAAAACTTTAAAAAATTCCCCCAATATCCTTAAACTTTAGTAAGTGCTTGGTATATAAAACATACTTAATAAATGTTTAATAAAAGAACAAACTCAGACTTTCCATTACATAGCCCTGTGTATCACTGTCAGACATCTGTATTTTCAGAACTTTGGGTTGAGTATGCCGTAGAAATCTTATTTCTATGTGGTAGTATTTTATATAAGTGGCTGAGTAGAACAAAGTTCCTCAGTCCCTACATTATCTTCTATTGCATTCCATTACCAATTCCATTTCTCTATTCTTTGCCTTCTCTCATCTTCATTTAGAATGTAAATATTTTATAAAATAGATGTTGGTAAAGAAAACCCTCCAAATTTGTATTACAGGTAAGAAATGAGATTGACCTAAATTTAGTCATGAAGAATTCTTGAGAGCCAGCATTCTGAGTGTCTCTTCAATGACCCAATTTAAATCACTTTGAAAGGAGAGAGACAAAGTCTTTTTTTCCTTCTGTCTCTTTGCTTGCCTGTGCACGTAACGTATACTATGAGTTTCTAGGCCTTAGTGCCTATCACCAGAGCTGTGAAGGCATTTTAAGATTTAATTCCATTGCCATGTTTCTGACCATCACAGGGTGTCATGGAAATGATCTGTACGCTGTGCTGTTTTCTGGAGTGGATTGGCCTGTAGCCCTTTCCCTCTGATGGGTTAGGAGGAATCAGGCATGCTCCATTCAATGCTTTCTTTTTCCTTCCGTTGCTCTCAATGTGCTTTAGCCCTTCACCGCCTTATGACTGGATGGCTGCAATCCCTCTCCGACTTCCTTAGGCGACAGCATCCCCATCGGAAAGTGGGTCAGGGCCACTGTGGCCACTGAAAACCAGCAGTGCTAGAGAGACAAGCTAAGGTCAAGAAAGCTGAGGTCAGTACAGGTCTCGTTGGAAAGAGGGTTATGTGAGCTATGCTGGGAACATGACTGGGAAGTCTGATCTGGCATTAGGCAGCATTCTGGACTTGAGACTTGCCGGGCAGATGGGAGAACACTTCAACAGGGCTACCTATAGCATGAAGAATACTCAGAAGATTAGTAGCTTTGATAAGGGGCCTCTGTAGACTGAGGTCTTTTATCCAGGGCAATTCCAAAATAGCTGGCTCTATCTTAGGTGGAGACTTACTGCTCTTAAAGCAGCCTCATTAGCTAAGGAGAATCCAGTTCCCTTAAAAGAAAAGCTTCTCCTCATATAGCTGCATGTCTTCAGGAAGTGAACAGAGAGGAGGAGCACAGAGCAGGACTTGTGATTCTCCCAGGGGTGCTTGTTCTAGGGGATGGGATTGGATTAGCCCCGAGGGGTGGGGAGAGGGTGAGACTGGATGAAGGAAATTGTTCATTTTTCTCCTGCTTGGGTTTCTGACTCTGAGACCAAGTGACTATATGGAGCTAATGGGCGAATTCGGCCTAGGGCGTGTTGATGATTCCCATTTTCCAGTTTTCCGTAAGTCCTCCTGTCCCTCCCAATCTCTTCTGCACATCGTTGTCAGATAAGCCTTCCTGAAATGTGGTTTTCCTGATCTCAAAAGCCTTTAATGACTTCCCATTTCTGTGTGATAAATTCCAACCCTCTCAGGCTGATATTCAAGAACTTTTACTACCTGGCTCCAACTGACCTCATCCCCAACACGGATCGTCCACCCAGTAATGCAGGTGTGCTCACTGCTCCTTAAATACTCCACAGCAGTTCCCGTCTTTACGATTTGTTCGGCCTGCTATCTCCTACTTAGAATGCCTTCCTTAATTATCCTCCAATTAGGCAAAATCCTAAGGATAAGCGCTCACATCCTACCTGTTCCATACAGCCTTCTCTGATCACTCTTGAAGTCTTCCACACCGGTTGGGTTCTTGTCTTTCTTTCCATAATGCCTAACTGAGTTTGGTGATTTCTGATGAGAATGAATGAATGGAAAGAAAGCAAAACATAAAGGATGGATGTGGAAGAACTGTACTTTCCAGAAGTAAGCTGTCTAAACTTCTTCCAAGAAATGAGCCCCTTTAAGACGTACATCTTTTGCTTTGCCCTCTTGAGTCTCAAATGTCTCCCTCTCTCAGCATGGCACTTTTTCAGGATACACTGGGGATATTTTTGCACCATTGACTTTGAACAGACTTCAGGGACTCATGTGGTGGAACATTCTCAGGGCATGCTCGGTGCCTTGAGTCCAGGACATTCTCAGTGACTTGCAGCTATCAGATTTCTTTCCAAGTATGCGAACACTGCTTATGTAATTCTGGTCTCAAAGGTATTCCCAGGACACTTGACTATCAGAAAGATGGCACATATATATATGAGAGCAGGGTAACTAGGAGAAAAGTTCGAACAGTCCGTACTTTAAACTCTGAAATTGGTTGAGAAAGACACAAGACATAGGGTCTTGGGGATGTGGGCCAGGAAGGTGGGTTGGCGCGGTGGTAGAAAGTCCTCATGAATACACAAAGGTATAAGTTAGATCTCTAGGCATGTTTGCAATGCATGCTCTACATGTGCAGATCCCATATGTGAATAATGGGAACGGATGAACTTTCCAAAATCTTAAGACAGATGGACTTTGGTCTAGCAGGCTCAGAAGCATCCAAATAGTTCTGAAGGCATTGTGTAAATGTTTGCCTTAATGCACCAAATGTTCTGTGGATAATATCTTCCTGCAGCTACATCAAATGGAAATTGAGCTGCACATTTTCTTAGCATCTTAGGCCACGATACCCTGTGTGTTCAACTCAGAACTCTTTAAGCTATAATGGAGTGTCTTTAATGGATCATTTGGCATATGTGGTGATGCTTACATGAAACAAACCTCTAAAAAATTTAAACTAAACCTTTTGGAAGTCCCCACTAGGGAGCACAGTTGTATTGAAAGGTAATATAATTTGTGATATCAGAAGCCTTTTGTTAGTTTCTTTTAGAAAGCATTTTTCTTTTTATTTTCTTGACTTTATTTTCTTCTTTTTTTAAAAGAAAATGTATTATTTGACTAAATGAAACATTTTAAGATGCACTTATTTTTTCCAGAAATCACATCTGAAGCTAATAGACTCTCATGGTTTCCATCCAGCCCAGGTTACATGCAAGTTATCTTTTATCCAGGTTTTCTCACCCAGTACTTTTATAGGTAAAGTTATTATCTTGGCAGGAGTGATAGTGTGTTGGGGGAGACATATGCTGAGACATTCAAATTAATTTGCATGTTAAAGGAATGTTTAGTTTCTAAGTTGTAAACATTTGAAAGAGATTTTATTCTGAAAGAATTAACTATAATAAGTAATTTTTAATGAATTGTGGTCCTTATATATTGTTAACTAGTATGATGGAATTTAAAAGTCAGCATTTTGTTTTATGTACATGTATATATGCATTTATTTATTATGATGAAATTGGCATATTTTTTTTCATTGTTTTGAGTAGAGGTCAGTAGATTGCAATATAAATCTAAAAGAATTTAGTAAACAAATTGTCCCACATGATCGTGTATTTCTATTTGCATGAATGAGGTTTGATGACCCTTATGACATACAGGCTTAAGTTGAAGACAAAGTGCAATCTCGTGTGTTCCTGTAAAATTTTTAATGATCCATTTAGGTGATTGTAGATGCAATTATAAGGAATATTGTGTTCATTTTTCATTTGCTCATATAAATGCAGCAATTTATTTTATATACAATCTGGACACATAACTCAATTATTATGACACAGTTACCCAAAAATATCTGGGCTCTGTGAATTAAAAAATGTTCTTAATAACCATGTACTTCTTTCTGAAGAACCTATAAAAAGGAACGATTGCTTTCCAGAGAGGCAAAGAATAATTAGAGAACCCTGAGGGGAAAAAATCTCTTCTCTTGGCTTAGGTCTGGACTCATCCATCGGCTGCCTTTCTTCTCACCTGTCTAAGAACACAAACCAAGAGACTCATATTTGATTTTTGCTATTTACCACCTTTAGGATGAACCCCATAACTTCTTACATAAGGCTCAGTTCAATTAATACCTGAGTCAAGCCTGGAATTCTTCCTTAGAGCAAGTTATTGGGTTAAGATTCTAGAGTCAAAGACCTCAGTGATCCTTTTGTTACCTGGCCTGCTCACTCCATTGGGACATTAACCGCAGCCCTGCTCAGAATAAGCCCAACACGGTCTCCTTAGCTTACAGGAAACCATAACGAGATGAAGGAGGAGATGGCTGAGACATATGACATATAGTTGAAACCAGTCAAAACAGTTGAAGGCAACAGGGCAGCCAGACTTGACCTGTCATAGACCCCGCAGCTCATTTCACGTTCACTGTAATACATTACCGTGCTACATAACACACCCACTGGCTCCACGACAGTTTATAATTGCCATGACAATGGCAGGATACAACTAACTAAGGAAAGAAAAGAGGTAGCACCTTTGTTCCCCAGAAAAGCCTGTCCAGTTTCCTGAATAACTATGAATATTCCTCCTCTTCATTTCCTCAACCTCTTAGAACAGCTGCTTACTTGCCCCAAGGAAGAACTGAGAAGTTGATTTGTGAACATAGTTCCCAATTCTCCATTCTCTGGCCATTGAATAAAAGCTTGTGCAGTTGAACATTCGGCTTTGCTTTTGTTTCAAATCCATGACACCAAACAGAAAAGGACACTCCAAAGAAGGGATGGATTGTGGGTACAAGACCCACCCGTGGGCCCCTCCTCAGAGCTCCTCTGAGTGTGGGTTGAAGTCCCACTGGAGTGAGGTGAAATTGGTAACACTTTGAGTGTCCCTTTATAAAAGATGGCTCCCTTCAAGCCTGGAATCAACAGCAGCTTTTCTTGGTAAAGAGCTGATGCTTTAATTGCTGCAACTACTATTTTATTTACCAAGAACTGAAGTAATGCTTACACTTTGCCAGATGCATGCAAAACACCTTACAAATAATTAACTCCTTTAGTCCTTGCAATCACCTTAAGATAAATACTATGACTATTCCCGTTTTACAGATGAGTAAGTAACCCACCTGAGGTCACAGAGCTGGAAAGGGGTAGAGCCAGCGTGTGAACACTGACAGTCTGCTCCAGAATCTGGGCCACAATTTCTGCTGACATTATACCATTCTGCCCTCCTACGTCACCCTTCTGGAGCCTAAACAGTCATGTGCCCTGACTGGTATCTCTAAGCCAGTCCTGGAGGACGCTCTTCCAGAATCATTATGCTATCCCAGGAGACATTCACATTATACCACCACCTTCCCCCCTTCGCACCTTACAATCCAGCCACGGTGAACATCTCGCTCTCCCTAAACTCGGTGGGCTTTCTCAGACCTCTGCGCCTTTATACTCTGCTTACTCTCCTCTTAGGAGACTTTTCCCTCCTCATTCATAAGTTATCCACCTAGTCACTTTTCAAGGGTGTAGCTCACTTGGCACCTTTTTTGACTCTTTCTGCCTTCTGGCAGACTTAAGCACAGATGCTGTGTACACACACACACACACACTGCCCTCCCTACCCCAACATTTTTTGTGGCCCTCTTGTGCCTACTTTAAGCCTGATTTGAGTTTTTTTATCCTGAATCTAGGTTTGAGGTCATAACAGGCCCTGGAGCCTGATAATTCTGGGTCATAAGTGTGGGGCCCAGGTCCCACTCCCCCCCCTAGTGAAACCCTAGAGAATTTCTAAAAAGCTGGCCACCCCTTGAGCAATGGCTCAATACCATTCTATGCTTGGTGTACTCCTTCTTAGATGGGTTGGCCAATCTGTTGAAATAGCTCTCGTAACCATAACAAATTGTTCTGGAATGTGGTCTTCCAAATACAGATACATCCCGAGAAAGACCTAACTGTGCTAACTTTGAAAGGCATTGGTATTTATGGGAATCTGACTAAGATGTAAAAAACAAAAGCAAAACCAATGCCCCCCCCAAACATTCCACTGAGAGAATATTGATTTCATACTAAACACACCTATCATATTCTCGTGAATACATAATATTCGTATTTCCATATGGGTTGGAAATACTAAATAGTTAATAGCTTCCTCAGCAATTTGTTTCTTGTTATGACTTTTTCAGTAATCTGTAATAGTTTTGGCAAAGTGCAATAACAATATGTTCCTACAATCATAAAAATCTATAATAGTTCTTTAGTTAGCCTGGTTTTGATATTTGAAGAGTAGAAAAATTAATTTCACATTCAAACAGAGGATAAGAAAATGTCAAAAAAACAGTTTACAAGTCAAATACGTATTATAACAAAGTAGTCAGTGTTTTAAAAGATTCTCTCAGTAAGTACCCTTAAGTATGCCTAGTGTTCCTAATTCCTGACTTCTTTTTTATTGAGGTATAATTGACACATAACATTATATTAGTTTCAGGTGTACAACGTAATGACACGATGTAGGTGGATATTGGGAAATGATCACCACAATAAGTGTAGTTAACATCTGTTACCACACATAGTTACAATTTTTTTCTTACAATGAGAACTTATAAGATCTACTCTCTTAGCAACTTTCAAATGTACAATAGAGTATTATTAACTGTAGTCACCATATTGTATATTATATCCCCATGACTTACTTATTTTATGACTAGAATTTTGTACCTTTTGACCCCTTCACCCATTTCACCTACCCCCACCCTCCACCTCTGGCAACTGCCAGTCCTTTTGCTGTATCTATGAGCTTGGTTTTGTTTGTTTGTTTTTAGATTCCACGTGTAAGTGTGATCATATGATGTTTGTCTTTCTCTGCCTGACTTATTTCATTTGGCATAATGCCCTCAAAGTTCATCCGCGTTGTCATACATGGCAAGATTTCCTTTTTTGAATGGCATATATATATGCACCACATTTTCTTTATCCATTCATTCATTGATGGACATTTAGGTTGCTTTCATGTCTTGCTTATTGTAAATAATACTGCAGTGAAGATGGTGTTATAGTGCCTGACTCTTTAATATGCCATATTACCTCTCATTTCATTGGGAAGTAAAATTTCTTAATAATTGTATGAAAAGGAAAGGAAATAAATATTTTGGGTCAAATAAGCTACCAGTCTGGAAAATCTTGCCTAAGGGGAACCTGCACTCTGAATGGTTCAACTGCATCAGGGACTTTTCAGGTCAAGCAGAAGCGAAAGGTGCTCAGAAGTGAGAGAGAGACTTGGTTGTCAGCATAACCAAGACTTTCTCAGTTGTATGCTGTGAAGTGTGTGTCCGTGTTGTCCTGCAAGATGATTTCAGAAGCGACTGAAATCACATGAAATTTTCCCTTCTCCTTCACCTGCAGACAGTGTGGAGCTATAGTCTGAGAAAAACCAAAAAGAGTCAATAAATGATCAACCGCAAAGTTTTTAAGGAATATTTGGATGTTGTCTTTCAAAAAATTTACCTGTAGCAGAAGAGATTTGAATTTTATTCTTTACCATTTGCTAAGTGCTATTAAGCAAAGCTACTTTTTGTCTTTTTGTTGTTGTTAAGTATTTACTTGTAGATTTCTGGTGGTTTTGATGAAGCGAGGTTTTAAAAGTAATTTGAAAAGTGGAATGAACACATTACTGTAAAATGAAGTACACAGTTACCAAGGATGGTTGACTTTTAACTCTTACCTTGAATGACTTCGCTATTGAATTAAACATAAACTCCTTTTGTCAACAGATGAAATCAAGTGAAAAGCCATCTATATGCCACGTGTTTCTTCCCAAGGAGAAAGAAACCCTCTTACCGGTGACTGATCTAGCCACAAAGGGGTTCATGCATTATATTTCATTTACTAAAGTTCTTGAAAATGATATTTGTTTAAAAACCTTTGTAAATATTCCTCTTCTATGCGATAAAAGCTTCTGTGCAAATTCATAAGTTGCTATAGAAGGGAGGTCTAAATCTATGTGCTGGCACTTGTAAATTTGAAATTTTGCACAAACAGTAAGCGCAGCCATGTGAGAAACCACCACCGATCTCCCGATCTCAACCTGAATTATTTCATCCACTTCCTACCTGGAAGTCATTTTTTGCCCCCACTGCATGAATTAAGCAAACAAGACCAATGTTGGTACTTTTGACAGCTTACAAGAACAAAGGCTCTTGCGTTGGGGCTTTCATGGGTCTCATCAGTAGACAGTTCTTATAAATCCTGCATAACAGATCTTTTGATTCTTCCTCAAAAGTTTTATCCTATTGCAGTTGATACTTGTCACCACAGGAGGCTTGCTGCTTGCAAATTTCTCTATTGCCATTTTCATTTCCTCCTCAGTAATAGAGGCAATCAGTTTCTCATTATCCAGAAGATCCAGTTTTGGCATTTTAATTTTAGCCAGAATTTTCATAATCTCTCTGTTATCAGCTGCTAACTCTGATGCAAACATCAGTTTGGGGGAAAAAAAAAAAAAAGGAACGTTTTTACATTACTACTATCTAATGATCAGATGTAGCACCTTCTGAAATAAAGAACTAGGGTTTTTCTGATTTTGATTCTTATTAATATATTTGTTCCTCTCGACATTGGCATACTTATTTATAAAATTTGATAAAAATTTATTAAGAAAATTGCATCACATAACAGTGCTAATCTTTAACATTCATCAAATTTCTGCTTTAGGTACGGAACCACATTAGGTATCGGGATCACGGAGAATAGGTTTAGGTCTTAGTGGAAAACATTTAGTGCCTTTCAGCAAGAGAGGAATTTTACTGATATGCAGCATAGCTGGGCCCCACCCTGAGCACTGGTCTCTAGTAATTTTGTGCCTATCTCAACCAC
Source organism: Equus asinus (assembly GCF_041296235.1). Taxonomy (NCBI): domain Eukaryota; kingdom Metazoa; phylum Chordata; class Mammalia; order Perissodactyla; family Equidae; genus Equus; species Equus asinus. The sequence continues at coordinate 75,458,174 of NC_091800.1, forward strand.
CCCCCCTCCCCCCATCCCGCCATCCCTTATCCTTGGCTTTGTGTGTTTTAAAGAATAAGAAGAATTACTATTTAAGAGAAGAGATAATATATATGAAAAACAAACAAAAATAAGAGAAAAAAACCTCATGTGCTTCATAATTCAAATTACTAGACAAATTGTATAAAAATAAAGAAATAGCTGGGGCTGGCCCGGTGGCTCAGCGGTTAAGTGCGCACGTTCCTCTTCGGCGGCCTGGGGTTTGCTGGTTTGATCCTGGGTGCGGACATGGCACTGCTTGGCAAGCCATGCTGTGGCAGGTGTCCCATATGTAAAGTAGAGGAAGGTGGGCATGGATGTTAGCTCAGGGCCAGTCTTCCTCAGCAAAAAGAGGAGGACTGGCAGCAGATGTTAGCTCAAGGCTAATCTTCCTTAAAAAGAAAAAAAAAATAGCTTTATTGTGGTAAAATACAGAGTTCTTTAAAAAGAACTCTGGAAAACAATCTGTGAATGTAGCCTTCGATATTCATTTGGTATTCAGCCTTCAGAGGTCCAACTTTCAGCTTACTTTTTAACACTAATTTGTGTGAACATGTCCAAGTTTCTGTATGATTTATCTGAGGACGTTTACTTATTGTTATAATTTCCTCTCTTTTCCTAATTTGGTTTCTAAGTGATTCATCATTCATTTTTTGGACCTGTGTTCTTGATGGCATCTCTATCTGCTTTAGGGGAGAATTTCATAGGCTCTGAGGGCCATGCAAAGACTTTGATCTGGTAGGACAGCAGCCTATGGGCCTGGCGCTGGGCACGGGGCACTCTCATAGTCTCTGTTGGAATCTGTAACTCTGATTAGTTGGAGAGGAAGCACTGGGATGCTATAGTTATTAGGAGAAGCAAACGGTTTCCCTTGTCCCCTTGAGGGCTGCAGCTGCTTCAACTTGAGTCAGCAGGATACAACAGCGACACAAAGAAATATGTTTTACATAAGAGGAGAGAGACAGGCACCAGTTGGGTGGCCTTCTGCTCTTCTGCCTGTGGCTAAGCTCAAGGTGCCAATTTTTTTTCTAATTCCGCAACTCCTGCTGCTGAGTGAACAGGGATGTGGCCAGCTGAGAAAGAAGGTTCTGTTGGAGTTGGTAGGTGGTGATGTGGCGTGGGGGAGGGGGACCCAGGAAGTGTGGCCCAGAAGGGTTGTGGTGAGTTGTTGAATGGAAGCCTGCAGCATACATTTATTGGGTACCTGTGAAAGGCATTGTTGTAGGCATGGAGGACACAGCTGGGTGGCAGGTGGTCCTCACACATGGGAGACTCTTGTTGTGGAAATCAGTGTAATCACACACGGGTGGTGCTATAAGAGAGAGCCTCTCCCTGGCGCAGTCAGAGGAAGCTTCGAGAAGAGGTAACCCCTGAGATGAGGTTTGTGGAATAAGCGGTTCACCAAGCGAGGAAACATGGGGAGGGGATGACATGAGCATTCCTGTTGGAGCTTCAAGAACCTGAAAAGGCACGAGGTCCTGAGAATCCAGGGTATGTGTGTGGAAGTATAGTAGCAACCTGGTGTGACTGCAGTGTAAGGTGTATCAGAGAGAGGTGTAGGGAAGGAAAGTGGAAATGTGAGTTGGGGTCAGAGTGTGAAGAACCTTCTATGAGTGCTAGTAAGTGTGCATTCTATCAGAAAGGAGTGAGGAACTTTTAAGCAGGCATTGGCGTGGTAAATCTCTCTTTGTAGAAGCTAGCTCTGGTAACCTTGGAGGGTGGACCGAAACTGGAGAGAGGCTATGAGCAGGGAGAATTATAAAGGCATGTGGATGATCGATGCTGAGGACCTGAACCGACACCTCAGTGGTATTGAGTCAACGTACTAGATTTGAGATAAAACCATGAGTTGGAAGCAATGGGGCCTAGAAAATGGGGGAAAAAAGTTGAAGGTTGACTCTGCTGTCTTGAATTTAGGGAACCGGGAGATGTTTGTGCCATGACAAAGGGGAATGAAAGAAGGAAGTGGGTTGGATTAATATGGAGATGTGATTTCAAATTGTGAAGCCCGTACTCCAACTCAACCCGAATACAGAAACATGCCAACTTCTGGGATCGGAGCCTCCCTCAGCATGACCGCTATGACTGACAGAGCCTCAGAAGGCATCAGGCTTTTCTGTGCAATGACTAGGAGGACAGTGTTAGCAAGGGATATTTTTTTTCCAATAGGAACTTAGTATTTTGAACAATTTTTAGATTTACAGAAAATTGGGAAGACAATACAGCAATTTTACACATAACCCCCCAATCCAATTTCTCCTATTATTAACATCCTAAATTAGTATGATACATTGTAATGATCATGGAACCAACAATGATACATTATTACTACTAAATCCCTGGTTTATTCAGATTTCCTTAGATTTCACCTAATGTCCTTTTTCTGTCCCGGCATCTCATCTAGGATGCCACATCATATTTAGTTGCCATGCCTCCTTAGGCTCTTCTGGGTTGTGACAGTTTCTCAGCTTTTCCTAGTTTTTGATCCCCTTGAGAGTTTTGAGGAGTACTGGTCTAGTACTCATCTCTCAATTAGGATTTGTATGATGTTTCCCTCATGGTTAGACTGGGGTTATGGGTTTTGGTGAAGAAGATCACAGAGGTGAAGTGCCCTTCTCATCGCATCGTATCAAGAGTATACACTATCAACATGACTTTACAAGTGTTGATGTTGGCCTTGACCACCTGGCTGAGGTAGCGATTGTCAGGTTTCTCCCTTTCTGTACCGCATTCTTTGGGAAGAAGTCACTATGGACAGCCTACGGTTGAGGAGTGGGAAGTTATGCTCCATCTCTGGAGGGGGTAGTGTTTACATAAGTTATTTGGAATTCTTCTGCACCAGATATTTGTCTATTGTCCCTGTTTATTAATTTATTCAATCATTTATTTTTATCTGTATTGACTCATGGGTATTTATTTTATAATTTGAGTTGTAACCCCAATACTACTAATTCATTTTCTTGTCCAGATTGCTTTAGTTTTGGCCATGGTGAGCTCCTTCTGTTGGCTCCTGTTCCAGCAAGCTTGTAAGCACATACTACTTGTTAGTGTTGTGCTCTGTGCAAGTATGAGGGCTGGGAGACTGGCATGTCCGTCTGTGGAAGGCGTAGGGCATGGGGCAGCAGAGGTTGGGAGGGCCCAGAGTTCTGAAGGCTCAGCAGGAAACTTTGGGTTACTCTGTGTAGCAATTGAAAGGTTCTCAGCATTCTTAAGCATAAGAGTGAGATGGTGAATAGTGTGTTGGAAGACTACTTTGGAAGCTCCATGAATTACATAGTTTCATTCATTGATTCATTGAACAAATGTTTATGGAAACTGTATTCTGCCACTTGCTTGGAAATGAGGGTGCGACATGATGGGGAAAGAAAATTAAAATTTACTGAGCACCTGCCTGGTACATGGTGTTTTACACGTTAGATTTCACTTAATTCCCACAGCAGCCCAATGAGGTAAATATTGTTTTCAATATTTTATAATTATTTTTTTATAAATAATTTTCAATATTTTTCAATATTTTATAGATAAGAACACTGAGTTCAGAAAGGTTAAGTAACTGGCTTAAGGCTACACAGCTAGTAAGTGGCAAAGCTGGTATTTGAACCCGGATTTGTCTCACTCCACGTGAGGTTGGTTAAGAAGGCCACCAATTTTTGCCACTTCTTTCATTGAGAAGTGGAGTCTAATTTGCCTACTCCGGAATTTGGGCTGATATTTTAGACTTAATTAGACTTACCTGAATTCAGCAGAAGTGAAATTCTGGAACTTACAAGGCTAGATCAAAAGAAGCCTAAAGCTTTCTCCCAGGCCTCTCAGAATGCATGTTCTGGGGGAAGCCACTGCTCTGAGACTGCCCTGCTGTGAGGTAGCCCAAGCTAACTATATGGAGAGGTCTGCCCAGTTCCCAGTTGTTCTAGCCATCTTAGCCCAGGCACCTGAAATGTGAGTGAGGAGGCTTTCTAATGATTCCAGTCTCAGCCAGCATCTGACTGAGATTGAGGCAAAAAAACATGAGAGGCCGTCACGTTAATGTATTGAAGATGCTGTACAGGCCTGGCTGGAGCTGGTGCTTGTGGACAAGGAGAAGAGGCAGAACTGGGAACCATCTTAGGGAAGAACTTGCATAGAGTAGAGTAGAGCAGAGCAGAGCTGAATTGCATTAGAGCTTGTGGAGGGGTAAATGAAGAGTTTGTTGTGAGTTGGCAATTCTACTTTCTCATTCCCTAGATGTCTGACTTTGAGCAAATTACTTTAACTCTCTGAGCCTCAATTTTCTTTATCTTTCAAGTTTGGATGATCTGACAATACTGCTATCAGGTGCAATGAAACAACAGCAGGTCCTCAATGAATGTGTTCCCATGGTTTTTAAGTAGACCTCTTTTATAGTACCTGTTGCATTGCATTTTAATTTTTGATTTTCTAGTCTGTCTTCCAAATAGACTTTGAGATTCCTTAAGGAAATGAGATTATGTTACACATTTTTGTGTTCTTGGTGGCTTGCATAGTAAACAAAGTAGATATTCAAACAGTTGTAGAATGAAAGAAGGAATTGATATTAATGAATAGAGCCTCATCATGACAGAGAAATGAAAGAAGGATGACTAGCCTCTTTGGTTAGGAGGTCAGAAGTAGCATGGTTAACAGGGGGAAATCAAGGCAGAAAGAGTTCTAAGAAGAACAGGAAGTTGAGTAGTGATAAACGCAATATTAAATGAAGAAAAATGTTTCAAGGGATGTTAATAAGCTCTAGAATAAGATTTTAAGGAAGAAATGGGTGCTGCAGAACCGAAGCAGCAGAGGCGTTGTCAGGGTCAATGGAAATACAGATAGCCATATGCACAGATATTTATTTTGTCCTCTGAGAAGTGTGTTTAGAGGAAGGTAGATACATTAGTTTGCACATTTTTTAAAGAGCTATTGTCTACTCATTCAAGCATTAAATATTTGACTCATCTAGTATAATCCAGGAAGCGTGTTAAGCATGGGGAACATTGCTGTGATCCAAACAGGTAAAATGTTTGTCTCTCATCAAGCTTATAGTTGAAAAGAAGACAGATGTTGAACAAATAATGAACGAGATGAATATGTCATTATTAATTGAAATAAACTCTGGGAAGAGATAGTATAGAGGCTGCCTGTTTGTCACCAATGTCCCCTCTGCCTGCCTTTAATAATAGAATGCCTGAGTTTTGGTTGAGAACAACACCAAACACCTATCATCTCTTACATCTTGTCCAAATGACTAAGTTCTGACCAATGGGATATGAACGGAATTAGTTTTACCACTTCTGGGGAGTGTCCTAAAAAGGAATCACGTCTATTCCCTTGGCCCTTTCCCCATTCCTGTGGCTAGAGGATGATGAGCACTGAAATGGCAGCCTTCGATCCCAAGATGGAAGCTGCATTTTGAAGATGGCAGAAACTCCCTTATACCTTTGGATTACTGTGACAGAGAAAATAAACTTCCATCTCGTTTAAGCCATTGTTTCTTTGGATGTCTTTGTTATTGTCACTTAGCGCATGCCCTAACTAATACAGGAACCTATGAAAGAGGGTAAGAGGGGAACCCAGTCGAAATGGGAGTGGAGGGGCAAGGAAATCTCAAGTGAGGCGGTATTTGTGAAGTGGAATGCTGAAAAAGTAGAGTGTTCCAGGCAAAAGGAATAACACGTGTGAAGCCCCTGAAGTGGAAAAGAATGACACATTTGAGGGACAGAAAGAATGAGTAAGGAGTGTGGGAGAAAGTAGGGGAGAAGCAGTCGGGGCAATCCTAAATGAAATAGAAAGTTATTGAAGGGTATTAAGGACTGAGGTAGGATAGCTGGATTTACATTTCCAAAAGATCCCTCTGACTCTATTGGAAGGATTGGGTGCAGGGGGTAGATCATTTAGCCTCAGCTAGAGATGATGGCAGCTAGTACCAGAGGTGCAGATGGAGAGGGAGGGAAGCGATGGGTTTGAGTAATATTTGAAGGTAGAATTACCAAGTCTTTTTGATGTATAGGATGTATGTCACTGAAAGGAAAAGTGTCTTCAATATCATCCCCAGGTGTTGAGAAAGAGGAGACCAGAGGGAGAAAAGGATTGGCAGAGGAAGACCAAATGTTCGGTTTCTTTTGAACAGGGTATGTTGGAAAGAGACAGAAAACCAATGTTCAAATCCCATCATTGCCGATTTTCAGTTGTGTGTGACCTTGGGAATGTTAGAATTTTACAGACAAAGAAAACAAGGTTTAGAGGTTAAGAAACATAAACTCAGCATTTTGAACTTAGAATCCATGGAAGTAGCATGCCATAGTAGAAAGACAATGGGCTGTGGAGACAGATGCTAAGTTACGTTACTTCCTTGTTGGGTGACCTTGGCAAAGTCACTTAAATTCTCAGAACCTCAGACTTCTCATGCAAAAAAAAAAAAAAAAATTAGAAGGCTTATAGGGATTAAAATGATAATTTTCATAAAACTCTTACAAAGGCGTCTGGCACAATAAGTGATGAATAAATGCATCCTCTCTTTGTCTTCCTCCGAGTTGTTTTCTGGTTGAAACTTATGCTAGGTGTTCAATTTGTGTAGAGATCAGATAATTTAGTCCTATACTTTTATACCAAAACTCAGAAAGAGAGAAGGCTGACAGACAGATCCAGGCCACTTTGCCTGGACAACTGTAGTCATGTAGTGACCCTTGTTCTCCCTTGGTCTGAATCCTCAGACTGGCAGGTGACTGCCCAAGAGGACTTTGAACTTGGACCCTGTGACTCATTGGTTAACATGTTCTTGTTTTCAGTTTTCCAGAAGGTAAGAGTGACCTTCTGGAAAAGTTATTATGAAGCTCTAATAGCGAGATCTGAATGCAACTTCAATAGATGTCATCATTTTTTAGGTTTTTTTATTTATAGAATCTTCACCTGGCCTCCTGGAATCCAGGGACATTTACTCATTGTACTGTGAGGATGTGGTCTGAGCCTAAAGCAAGAGTACTACTTTCAAAGTAGAATGACTAAATAATTAACAAGGGTACCTACTCAAAGGTGAAATTTGGCCAAGGTGTTAGGATCAGTACCTAGAAAAATGCCTGAGGAATATCATGGATATTTGATGAACGTACTTGGTTATCACTGTGATTTAAAGATTCATCCAGTGACCTGGAAATTCTGAAGGATGGTTTTAAAAAGAAGATTTTCTTTCTTTCTTTTTTTTGGTCATCTCAGATTGTGGACGATTGTGCAGAATGGATTCCATCTGTAGAATTACCCACAAGTGCTGTCCTCCATCTTAGTGTGACAGGGGAAGAGGGGGCGGACTCTGAGGTAGCTGGACAATTATCTGGAGCTTGGTGAAAAAGCCTCTCCCTTTGGCACTTTGAAAAGATGAGGGGATGTTGTGTGGTTTAGATTGAAACTTTTGAAGCTCAACCCAGGAAGCTGGCATGGTGGGAATTTGCCTATAGAGTGGTGTGATTTGATCCTATTGGGAAATAGGGATTTGCTTTTTACAGAGTTTTGCCTTTATCAGATTATCATAATGAGTTCCTTCAACGTCTCCTTAGGCATTAATCTTGCACCTGTCGATGGTGGGACCTGAGTTTTCAATACTCCAGGTACCGCTTTCATGTCTCATTTCTGGGTTTTAGCAATTCTCAAGCAGAAAGCCTGACATTCTATAGCCATATCTATGCATATTTACTTGAGGCAGGAGATATAAGGAACAGAAAACTGTTTGCTATTTATTTTTAATTTTTTTAAAAAAGAGTAGCTGAATAAACTGAGAGAAATGGGCATGAAACTAAATTGTGCTAAAGAGAAATTGTATTTTTTTATCCTTTGGACTTATTTTTTTTTGTACAAGTAGATCATCCATAGGTTAAGATAATTATGAAACTTGGAATTTATCCAGCTGTGTAGTGGGTAATTACAAAATTGCTTTGTTTAATTATGTGGTATTTTATAGGAGGGCATTTTTAACCTTTGTCACTAGCGCCAAATGGAAGGAGACACAGCTCTTCGTAATAAGTATCATAATTCTAATTGCATCTAAAGTTTATTTAGAAGAAATTCATCTTTAAAGACATGCTCTAATTTGTGTAATTTTTTTAGTAGGTAAAATTGCTGAAGTAAATTGGTTTGTGGTAACAAAAGTAAAACAAGAATAACTGCTTGTTAGTAGTCTGCTCTACTATTCAAACTCCCTGAGTCCAGCTCGGCAAATATAGGTGCTGCCAATTCATTTCTGAAACATGAGGCAAAGCCTTATGTAATCAAGCAGCTCATTAGAGAAGGTCAGAGGATTTCAAAGTACACTTTAAAAATCAGAAGTAACACCCGATATTTAAAAAGGAGATCAAAGTGGACACCATGTCCAGAGATCCTTTGCATATATTATCCCTCTTTGTTATTATCAGAAGTGTCTTTCATTGACATTCACAGTAAGTCTATGTACATACTAATGATAGATTAAACAGTTAAACCACCACATTTATTCATTCAATATGATTATTGACTGACTTATGTGCAAGGCAATGTAAACCCAACCCTGCAGGTAGTGTCTTTTGCAATTCTTTTGTCTTTAAAATGTAACTACTAAGACAGCACTTTAAAAAAAGAGTCACGATACCTTGTATGTTATGTCCTGGGGATGGGATAGTCTAAAATAATTAATAGAAGTAGAAAATATTTGAAAATTTATAAAGGTTTTAAAATGTGAATTTAACCAAATTTAAACATTTGATAGAGTGGGTTCTACCGAGAAGAAGACATGTCCTTGAAAAGCCTTCAGCCTAATGGGAGAGATAATAAATGCAGTCCCATGATATTATAAGAGCTATAGAAAGTAAGAGCCTAGATACTATGTGAACACAGAGGAGAGGGAAATTCCGCTGTTCAAGGGCATCAGGGAAGGCTTCACATGGAGGCAGTTCGAGTCACAGCTTGATGGGCAGGTTTTGAAGCATGTAGATGGAGAAAAGGTGTTCTTCATGGGTGACACTGTAGACAAAGGCTGGAGGCGGGGAAGTGCTTAGGAAACAGAAAGCATGTCAGTTTACCTGGTGCTGAATGATGCAAAAAACGATCATTACATGAGTGGAGAATAGGCAGAATGATGAAATGAGAAGTTTAAATGAGATGAAAATGTATTATTATTGGAATTGGCTCACAGAATTATGGAGGCAGAGAAGTTCCATGATCTGCCATCTGCATGTTGGAGACTCAGGAGAGCTGGTGGAGTAAGTTCCAGTTCCAGTTTGATTCCAAAGGCCTGAGAGCCAGGAACATTGATGCACAAGGGCAGAAGAGGATAGACGTCTTAGCTCAAAAAGAGAGCGAATCCACCCTTCCTCTGGTTTTTTGTTCTTTACAGGCCTATATCGAGTTGCCTGATGCCCGCCTGCACTGGTGACGATAATCTTTACTCAGTCAGCAGATTAAAATGCTAATCTCTTTCAGAAACAACCTCACAGACACACCCAGAAACAACACATTTTAACAACTATCTAGGCATCCCTCAGCCCAGTCAAGTTGACACATAAAATTAACCATCTCAGAAAGTAAAGACTTCAGTTTATAGTTCTACTTCTGAACCATATGAATTTGAATGCCATTTACCATTTGGAACCTTAGTTTTCTCATTTCTAATTTCCACTGCATTGTCAGAATAAAGTCACTTTCACTACAATGACAAACAAACCTGGAAATCTCAGTGATTGAAAACAACAAAGATTTGATGTTTCCTAACATCCCAGTCTAATTTGGTTGGGGGCTGGCAGTGAGGCAGAGTAGGGTGGGAGCTCTGCTGCAGGAAGACTTTCGGGCACTGCATCTTGGGATGTCATCATCCTTCAAATATGGTGCCTAAATTCACCACAGAAGGGTAGGGAGTGTGGGAGACTTTTTAGGGGCCAGGTCTATAAATAAGCTAAATCTGTCCACATCATTGGTCAGAACTAGTCGCATGGCTCCACCTAGATGTCAGGTGCTTAGAAATCAAGTCTTTGGTGTGCCCAAGAGGAAAATGAAATGTTTTTGGGGAACACACAACAGTGCTCTGTGAATCTCTAGTGTTATTATGAAGATAATATATGTGAAAAGGCTAGGGTAATGTATATGAAATAATATACGTGAAAGGGCTGGAGTAATGTAAATCACTTCTCAATATGTTAGTTTTTTAAGACTGGAAAGATAGATTGGGGCCAAGATATCAAGGTCCTTAAATTATTGTCAATTAAGGAATTTATAATTTACTCCATAGGTTATGAGGTGCAACTAAAAACTTTTGAAGAGGGGCGTTACTTAAACAAAATTGTACATTAGGAAGATTGAACAACTGTCTGTAGGCTGGAGATTCTGCAGAAAACTGTAGACAATAGTCTTTTCTGGTTGTTGAGGAGGTATAGGGCCTGGATTAGGGCAGAGGCAGAGGTAATGTAGGGAGAGTAAGAAGCATTACAGTGGGCTAGGACAGTTTATTAGTCTTGTATCTGCAATATCTTCCGCACAGTGTGTGCGATAATATGTGTTAAATAAACATTGCTGAATGAATCGATAGTGACTCAATGAATGGATGAGTCAGTGAAATCCATTCTGTAGAACCGTTAGTTTTATATCTTACTGTCTTCTCATGTGGACCATAAATTTGTTGAGGTTGGGAATCGTTCGTTTTCTTCTTTCTGTTGGAAAGGTGGTGATGTGAGCACAAATAATAAGTACAGATAATTCAGGGGTATGTGTGGCAGTCAGTGCTCATACATGCAAATGGGTGGAGAGGGCTTTGCAGCTGCTGAGGATTGTCCTGGTTACACCAAAACTAACACAGAAACGAAGGAACAAAGCCCATGAACTAGGGAGACATGGAAGAGAGAGGGACAGAAAAGTTGTCTATGTGGTTTAAAATCTGTTATTGATTTTAGCATAAATTTCTAACTCCTCGGCATGACATTTTAAATGACAAAATATTACTTTGTTAAAATCCAGGGGATTATATGAAGTGAGCACTACTTACTTCAAGAAGCTAAAAGAGTTGAAATAAATGCATACTGTAAAAGACTATCAATGATTTTACTAAAGAAAAACTATAATGGCAAATGTGTTTACTTTTCAATTTAAATGTAAAATCTATGTAAACAGAATATTGCCTATGTTTAGTATATTGTTTTGTTTAACTCTAATTTTTTATATAATCCTCAGGATTTCAGTAATTTTGTAATTGCTTCTGATAAACCATTTAAACATTTCTTTTGCATTTCTCTGTTTTTTCCAATGAACTTTTTTTATCCATTTCAATGAAATGGATTGGTGCTAGAGAATTTCATACAAATTAGCAAATGTATTTCAAACTGTATGATATAGTTATCATTTCAATAACAAGATGAAACATTGATTTATTGATTGAATAAATATTGATCCCATGTCTTCCATATGACAACTCTGTGCCGGGCTGAGGGATTCAATGGCAAATTTACAGACAGCAGAGAGCCAGCACATTGAATCTTTGCCCTTCAATAGGTTGAAGCAGATGATGATGAAAGCTTCCAAATATTTTTGGCCGAGAGCTTTTAAATGTGGGAAATACCAATTTTCTCTGCAAATTTTAAGGAAATGACCTTCACATTTATATTACAGTGTGTGCTTGTAATAATTATTAGACCATTGTTTCAGTTATAAAGTGGCCAAGAATCAAAGGGCTGTTAACTTTGTCTTACTTAGTTTCCTAATCCTTTTAGTGTTAGAGTTGCAAGAACTTGCATAGATGTCTCCACAATGTATATATATGATATATATGCACGCAAATATAATACACAAAGTACTATAGATATCTTGCTACATTAAAATAATATAAGTATGCTAAGCTCCATTTGCAATAACCTAGAGGGTAATAAAACTCTAAGTGCATTCTTTGGCAAAGTAAATAGTATCTGAATTGTATAGGGTAGATCTCAAACCTGCTGTGTTCAATTGTGATATATGTATATATATTCAGTATTCAGTTTATATATATTCAGTATTATATGAATTGACCTTGGAACAGTTTAGTCAACCAGACACGAGGATGTATGACTTAAATGTTCCTGTGCAAGTAATAGAATGATTTATTAATTTGTAGGTCATTGGAGCAGAGAACAGATGTACATAAGCTTTTATGAAATTCCCCTTTTTTTTAGGTCATGAAGGTTTAGGACCATAGAATACTAACCCCATAGTTACATTTTAAAAGGAAATCCAGCCAAAAATTAATTTTATTCAAATATAATTTCATTTGTTTGCTTATAATGACACAGCGACTTTCAAATGGATTAGACAAACATTACTCATATCAGGAGAAATAGAACAACGATTCCGGGAAATGATAATCAGGGTTCCCCAAACAAAGGATATCTGATCAGATTAGTTTGGGCTAGGCTGTGTGCTAAGCTTCCCTTTTGGTGATTCAAAGCATTTATTGCCATATTAAAGTATTGAGGAGGGCTTCAGTGGGAAAAAAAAACCCATTGAACTTTGCTTGTAGTTAACAAGCTAACAATTGTGCAAAGAAGGTCTATTTTTCCTGGCACGTCAATTAACACTCGAAAGAACAGTTTTTCTTTAACATTAGTTTAGGAAATACTGCATTACTTAATTCAAAGATTATGGTTAATATTATTAAAAATTTTAACTCCAAATGGATCCTAAGGCCAACCTGAATACATTGGTTTAGTTTCATGACTGTGTAAAACCCTTGATGATGATCTGGCAACGTGTTCTACTTAAATTTTCCTAAAAGTTCTGTGTGGTCATGCCTTCTTCTTTTTTTTTTTTTTAAAGATTTTATTTTTTCCTTTTTCTCCCCAAAGCCCGCCTGGTACACAGTTGCATATTCTTCGTTGTGGGTCTTTGTAGTTGTGGCATGTGGGACGCTGCCTCAGCGTGGTTTGATGAGCAGTGCCATGTCCGCGCCCAGGATTCAAACCAATGAAACACTGGGCTGCCTGCAGGGGAGCACGTGAACTTAACCACTCGGCCATGAGGCCAGCCCCGGCCATGCCTTCTTAACCTTCCATATGCTCTTCACTTTGTCTTCTAGGATGCTCTTATGCCTAACTTACATGAAGCCTGCAAGTCTTAGCTCAAGCAGGTGGAAAGACCCATGAAACAGTTCCCCGATCCCAACTAAATGTCAAAAACTGTGAAGGTTTTTAGCTTTTACCCTACCTTCAAGCTAACGCTTTAGCACGCCACAGTTTCATAGATGCTGGTAGAAGACACGACACTCCTGGGTAAGAGATAAAGGACTTCATGACTCCCTGAAGAGCAAGCAGCATGTACTTCATGCTCACATCAGTTCCTTCTGCCCTCCAAGCACCATGGGGGCAACACAGAGAGTCCTGGATGCTGCACACGTACTGGGTTTGCTTCACAGCTGAGAAACCCAGAGCCTTGGGAAACTCATTCCTCTATAATAAAAGGGCTGCAAGGAAACCTGTCCAATATTTGCCGAAGAGGAACACAATATCCTTGCTATACTGCTCAAAAAACATTTCACCTCTCTGCTCTAGAAGAAGCCACTACTTCTATCTTCTAAGGCTCTTCACTGTACAGACATCCTTGAAAAGAGAGAAAAGGCTGTCAGTATCTCTGCTCAGAAGATGTGAAGAAATTAGAAAGAGCCGTGCAGAAGTGTCTCCCAGCACTAAAGTCTAGGCCATCAGTTTGTGTGCTGTTCTTGAATTGCTGTACCCTCCTGCACATTCTATGATTATAGCACTTATTGAACTTGCTTTTCTGGAGGGGCTGTGCTTTTACTTCTGTATTTACTGCATCCGCCTGAGTTCAGATACAGAGTAGGTGTTTGGCAAGGTTTTTGAGATATAGGCTATTGTCCTTTAAATTTTTTATCAATTAATCTTCAAGTTTATTGTCCCAACTAGCCTGGGAGGAAGGACAGAAAAATGGAATAAGTGGGCTTTCACTAAAAGTCTCACATGGCTTTAGTCACTCGGGGAAATTTTCCCTTTATATATAAGCACTAGTGCGGCTGCAGCTTCAGTGTACGTAGCAGGACTTAGCAATCCATGGCTGTCAAGTCAGAGCAGGAACATAGCAACTGGAGTGCTGGCAGCCAAACGACAAGAGCATTGGGACCAAGGTGGCGATTAGCCACAGTGAGGGACAGAGCCTCCAAACCAAGCGGCAGAGATGGAGGACTTTAGGCCATGCAACACCTGAATAGAATCTTAAAAGACGTTTAGTTTTCTGGTCACAAAAATGGGAAGGGGAAATGGAATAGCATGTGGGAAAGAATAGAGATGGAAACATTATATGATGGGAGAACCCCCAAGTAATTTGATGTATAGATCTATCTATCTATATATCTATATCTGATATTGTCAGTGCTGTGCTGACTCCTAGTGAGCCTGCACACAGCAGAGTGGAACCCTGCCTGGTCTTTTTGTGCCACCTTCTCACCTTCCGGCGCTGTATCAGACAATGCTCCACTGTTAGTCATAAGGTTTTCATGGACAGTTTTTCCAGAAGTGAGTGATCAGGTCCTTCTTCCTGGGCTCAGTCTGGAAGCTCCACTGAAACCTGCATGGGTGACGCTGCTTGTATTTGAAATCCTGGTGGCATAGCTTTCAGCATCACAGCAACATGCAACCACCACAGTATGACAACCAACAGAAGGTGATATGGTTCCCTGTCTGGGAAATGAACTCGGGCCACAGTGGCGAGAGCACTTCACCAATGGTCAGTCCACAGGGGCTGGCTATCTATCTCTAAAGATATCTCTCTGTGTACATTTAGTACACACAGAGTTGGGGGGAGACGCAACAGAAACTAGCCAGAGCCCAGGTAGTGAAGGGCACCTATCAGTGCTTCTCAAAACGATAGTCCTCAGGTCACCAACTGTTTGTTATGGGTCTACGAAGAAATGAGTGAAAACGGGAATAAATGCTTAGAAATCTTCATTACTTTAGAGAGTATTTGTGCCTGTTAAATCTAACAATAGAAATTTGGGGCTTGTATTTTGTATGTTTCTTTTTTCCCTTAAATTTTCCCAATAATTGATTTTTATTGTGATTTACAAAAGTATGTTCTGTTATTGATACTCAGTCAGGAAACACACCGGTTCTTAAGCCCAAATGGTTTGGAAGATGAGGCTTTTAGTAGGGAAATGGTTTGCAGGGCTTTCCCATTTGCACTGATTTCTCTGGTGCCGGGGGAGGGGGATTCACGGAGGTGATGCTAGAGGCTGGATTTAAGTGAGATGGTGGTGGCACCTGTACGCGGGAGGGATGGTGAGGGCCTGAGCTGAGGGAGCAGCAGGCAGAGATGCTAAGAAAATGGAAGATTCAAGGCAGCAATGGTAACAGTTAACCCTTGTCAAAGCCCTTGTCAGGTACCCGGCACAGACTAAGTGCCTTCCGCAGGTTATCTCATTTGATCCTCCAACAGCTCACAAGGCAGCACTGTTTTATCACTCCCATTTTACAGATGAGGAAACTGAGACGGAGATTAAGGGGTCTGTCTCTGGTCACAGAACTAGTAAGCAGTGGAGATGAAACCTGAATCCGGGCAGTCCAGCTCTTTTTTCTGTTTTGTTTAAAATTTTTTTTTCAGGTGTATATGGTTATATATTTTGTTTCCTGTGTAGATTACATCATGTTCTCTACCGAAAGACTAATAACAATCTATCACCACACACATGTGCCTAATCACCTCTTTTTCCCTGCTCCCTCCTGCCTTCCCCTGCGGTAACCACCAATCTAATCTCCAATGCTATATGTTTGTTTGTCATTGTTTTAATCTTCTACTTATGAGTGAGATCATATGGTATTTGTCTTTCTCCCTCTGACTTATTTCACTCAGCATAATACCCTCAAGATCCATCCATGTTGTCACAAATGGCAGGATTTCATCATTTCTTATGGCTGAGTAGTATTCCATTGTGTATATACCACATTTTCTTTATCCATTCATCCCTTGATGGGCACCTAGCCTGCTTCCAAGTCTTGGCTACTGTGAATAATGCTGCAATGAATATAGGGGTGCATGTATCTTTATGCATTCATGTTTTCATGTTCTTTGAATAAATACCCAGCAGTGGAATAGCTGGATCATATGGTAGATCTATTCTTAAATTTTTTTTTTTGAGGAAGATTAGCCCTGAGCCAACATCCATGCCCATCTTCCTCTACTTTATATGTGGGATGCCTGCCACAGCATGGCTTGCCAAGCAGTGCCATGTCCGCACTCAGGATCCTAACTGGTGAACCCTGGCCTGCCGAAGTGGAATGTGTGAGCTTAACTGCTGCACCACAGGGCTGGTCCCTATTCTTAAATTTTTGAGGAATCTCCATACTGTTTTCCATAGTGGCTGCACCAGTTTGCACTCCCACCGGCAGTGTATGAGGGTTCCCTTCTCTCCACATCCTCTTCCTGTCTTGTTAATTATAGCCATTCTAACAGGAGTGAGGTATTTCATTGTAGTTTTGATTTGTAGTTCCCTGATAGTTAATGATGTTGAACATCTTTTCATGTGCCTGTTGGCTATCTGTATATCTTCTTTGGAGAAATGTCTGTTCAGACCTTTTGCCTGTTTTTCAATTGGGTTGTTAGTTTTTTTGTTGTTGAGATGTATGAATTCTTTGCATATTTTGGATATTAACCCCTTATCAGATATGTGGTTTGCAAATATCTTCTCCCAATTGTTAGGTTGTATTTTCCTTTTGTTGATGGTTTCCTTCGCTGTGCAGAAGCTTTTTAGTTTGAGGCAGTCTCATTTGTTTATTTTTTCTATTGTTTCCCTTGCCCGATCAGACATGGTACTTGAAAATATGCTGCTAAGACCGATGTCAAAGAGCGTGCTGCCTATGTCTTCTTCTAGAAGTTTAATGGTTCCAGGTCTTACCTTCAAGTGTTTAATCCATTTTGAGTTAATTTTTGAGTATGGTGTAAGATAATGGTCTACTTTCACTCTTTTGCATGTGGCTGTCCAGTTTTCCCAACACCAATTATTGAAGAGAATTTCCTTTCTCCATTCTATCTTCTTGCCTCCCTAGTCAAACATTAGCTGTCTATAGATGTGTGGGTTTATTTCTGGGCTCTTGATTCTGTTCCATTGATCTGTGTGTCTGTTTTGTGCCAGTGCCATCCTGTTTTGGTTACTATGGCTTTGTAGTATATTTTGAAGTCAGGGAGTGTGATACCTCCAGCTTTGTTCTTTTTTCTCAGGAATCCTTTGGTTCTTCAGGGTCTTTTGTTATTCCATGTAAATTTTAGGATTCTTTGTTTTGTTTCTGTGAAAAGTGTTGTTGGGACTTTGATAGAGATTGCATTGAATCTGTAGATTGTTTTAGGAAGTGTGCACATTTTAACTATGTTAATTAATTCTTCCAGTCTAAGAGCATGGAATATCTTTCCGTTTCTTTGTGTCTTCTTCAATTTCTTTCAATAATGTTTTATAGTTTTCCGTATACAGATCTTTCACCACTTTGGTTAAGTTTATTCCTAGATATTTTAGTCTTTTTGTTGAAATTGTAAATGGGATTGTATTCTTAATTTCTCTTTCTGCTACTTCTTTGTTAGTGTATACTAACACAACTGATTTTTGTATGTTGATTTTGTATCCTGCAACTTGACCATATTCATTTATTATTTCTAAAAGTTTTTTAGTGGATTCTTTAAGGTTTTCTAAATATAAAATCATGTCATCTGCAAATAGTGACAGTTTCACGTCTTCTTTTCCAATTTGGATCCCTTTTTTTTTCTTTTTCTTGCCTGATTGCTCTGGCTAAGACTTTCCATACTAGGTTAAATAAGAGTGGTGAAAATGGGCATCCTTGTCTGGTTCCTGTTCTTATAGGATAGCTTTCAGGTTTTCTCCATTGAGATGATATTAGCTGTGGGTTTGTCACATATGACCTTTATTATGTTGAGGTACTTTCCTTCTATTCCCATTTTATCAGAGTTTTTATCGTAAATGGATGCTGTATCTCGTCAAATGCTTTCTCTGTGTCTATTGAGATTATCATGTGATTTTTATTCTTCATTTTGTTAATGTGGTGTATCAAGTTGATTGATTTGCAGGTGTTGAACATCCCTGCATCCCTGGAGTAAATCCCACTTGATCATGGTGTATGATCTTTTTAATGTATTGTATTCAATTTGCTAGCATTTTGCTGAGGATTTTTGCATGAGTGTTGATCAGTGATATTGGCCTGTAATTTTCTTTTTTTGTGTTGTTCTTGTCTGGTTTCGGTATTAGGATAATGTTGCCTTCGTAGAATGAGTTAGGAAGCCTCCCCTCTTCTTCAATTTTTTGGAAGAGTTTGAGAAGGATAGGTATTAGGTCTTCTTTGAATCTTTGATAGAATTCACCAGGGAAGCCATCTTGTCCTGGGCTTTTATTTTTTGGGCAGTTTTTGATTACTGTTTTGATCTCCTTACTGGTGATTGGTCTATTCAAATTCTCTACTTCTTCTTGATTCAGTGTTGGCAGGTTGCATGAATCTAAGAATTTATCCATTTCTTCAAGATTATCCAATTTGTTGGTACATAACTTTTCATAGTATTTCTCTTATGGTCATTTGTATTTCTGAGGTGTCTGTTGTAATTTCTCCTCTTTCATTTCTGATTTTATTTATTTAAGTCTTCTTTTTTTCTTGGTGAGTCTAGCTAAAAATCTGTCAATTTTGTTTACCTTTTCAGCTGTTAGTTTCATTGATTTTTTTATATTGTTCTTTTAGTCTCTGTTTCATTTGTTTCTGCTTTGATTTTTATTATTTCCTTCCTTCTATTGGTTTTGGGCTTTGTTTGTTCTTCTTTTTCCAGTTCATTTAGGTGCACTGTTAGATTGTTATTTTGGATTTTTCTTGTTTGCTGAGGTAGGCCTGAATTGCTATAAACTTCCCTCTTAGAACTGCTTTTGCTGTATCCTATAGATTTTGGCATGTCGTATTTTCATTTTCATTTGTCTCCAGGTAGTTTTTGATTTCTCCATTGATCCAATTGTTGTTCAGTAGTATTTGTTGAATCTCCATATATTAGTGGCTTTTCTGATTTTCTTCCTGTAGTTCATCTCTAGTTTCATAACTCTTTGGTGCGAAAAGATGCTTGGTATTATTTCAATCTTCTTAAATTTATTGAGACTTATTTTGTGCCCTAATACCCTAATATGTGATCAATCCCAGAGAATGTTCCATGTGCATTTTAAAAGCATATATATCCTGTGGTTTTTGGATGGAATGTTGTATATGCCTCTACTAAGTCCATCTGGTCTAATTTGTCATTTAAGATCAATGTTTCCTTATTGATCTTTTGTCTGGATGATCTATCCATTGGTGTAAGTGGAGTGTTGAAGTCCCCTACTATTATTGTGTTACTGTCTACTTCTCCTTTTATGTCTGTTAATAATTGCTTTATATATTTAGGTGCTCCTATGCTGGGTGCTAGATGTTTACAATTATTATATCCTTTTGTTGGATTGTTCCCTTTATCATTATGTAGTGCCCTTCTTTGTCTCTTGTTACAGTTTTTGTTTTAAAGTCTATTTTGTCTTACATAAGTATTGCTATCCCAGCTTTCTTTTCTTTGCTATTTGCGTGGAGTATCTTTTTCCATCCTTTTACTTTCGGTTTGTGAGTGTCTTTAGGTCTGAAGTGTGTCTCTCATATGCAGCATATCTACAGGTCTTGTTTTTTTTCTCCAATCGGTCACCTTACATCTTTTGATTGGAGCATTTAGTCCATTGACATTTACAGTAGCAACTGATAAATATATACTTATTGCCATTTTGTTTCCTCTTTTCTGAGCATTTTAGTAGTTGCTTTCTTCTCTTGCTCTCTTCTCTTGTGGTTTGATGGTATTTTTAAGTATTATATTTGGGTTCCTTTCTCTTAATTATTTGTGTATTTATTATAGGTTTTGGTTTGTGATTATCATGAGGTTCATATACAGTAACCTACATGTATAGCAATCTATATTGAGTTGATTGTCTCTTTAGTTTGATCTCTTGCTAAAAGCTCTGCTCTTTTACTCCCCTACTTCCACATTTTATGTTTTTGATGTTATATCTAACCGCTTTGTGTGTGTATCCATTACCATCTTGTCATTGAAATAGATAATGTTAGTACTTTTTTCTTTTGACTTTCATATTATCTTCATAGGTGTTTGATCTGCTACCTTTACTGTATTTTTGCCTTTACCAGTGATTTTGTTGCCTTTTTTTGGGGGGACAGTTTTCTTATTCCTATTTATGGTCTTCTCTTTACCACTTAAATAAGTCCCTTTAGCATTTCTTGTAAAACTGGTTTCTTGGTGAAAAACTCCTTTAATTTTTGCTTGTCTAGGAAACTCTTTATCTCTCCTTCCATTCTGAATGATAACCTTGCTGGGTAGAGTATTCTTGGCTGTAGGTTTTTTCCTTTCAGCTCCTTAAATACATCATCCCACTCCCTTCTAGCCTGTAAGGTTTCAGCTGAGAAGTCAGCGGATAGCCTTTTGCGGTTTTCTTTGTATGTCACTTGTTGCCTTTCTCTTGCGGCTTTTAGGATTTCTCTTTATCTTTAATTTTGGACATTTTAATTATAACATGTCTTGATGTGAGCCTCTTTGGGTTTATCTTGTTTGGTGCTCTCTGTGCTTCCTGTACCTGGGTGTCTGTTTCCTTCCTTAGGTTAGGAAAGTTTTCAGCTATTATTTCTTCAAATAGATTCTCTGCCCCTTTGTCTCTCTCTTCTCCTTCTGGGACACCTATAATATGGATGTTAGTGCACTTGATTTTGTCCCAGAGTTCCCTTAGACTGCTCTCATTCTTTTTAATTCTTTTTTCTTTTATCTATTCAGCTTGGGTGATTTCCTGTAGTCTTTCATCCAGCTCACTGATCTGTTCTTCTGTATCATCTACTCTGCCATTGAGTCCCTCTGGTGAGTTTTTCATTTCCAGTATTGTATTCTTCATTTCTGATTGGTTCTTTTTTTTATTTTCCAATTCTTTGTTGACTTACTCACTTTGTTCATCCATTCTCCTCCCAAGATCAGTGGGCATCCTTATGGCTTTTTGTTTGAACTCTTTGTTGGGTAGATTGTTTATTTCTGTTTCATTTAGTTCTTTTTCTGGGATTTTGTCCTGTTCCCTTGCTTAGAATGTGTTCCTTTGCCTCCTCATTTTGCCTCTTTCTCTGTGCTTATATCTATGTGTTAGGTGGGTCAGCTACATCTCCCAATCTTGGAGAAGTGGCCTTATGTAAGAGACACCTTCAGAGGCCCAGTAACATGCTTCCCTTCTGTCACCAGTTCCAAATGTTCCAGGAGGGACCCGTATGTGGGTTACATGTGTCCTTCCACTGTGGCAGGGTTGCTCTTGCTGCAGGTGCCCAGGAAGTCTAGGCTGTCCCCTTGGCCAGTTGGTTGTAATGCTCAGCTATGGGGGACTGCTATGGACCCCTCAATCACTTTATTGAGTTTGGGGAGCTCCAGCACAGTTGGTTGTAGGTTCAATAGCACATTCCTGTTGCAGTTTTTCTGTTAAGTGAGTGGGCCTCCAGTGTGGCTGGTTGCTAGGCTCAGGGGCTTACAATTGCTGTAGGCCTGTGGTCTGCAAGGCTGTTGTCAACTCTTCCAGGATTGCAGCTGAGTGGGGCTGGCACCAGGCACAGGAGCACCCAATTGTTTCAGGCTTTGGAAGGCAGGGCAGATTCCCTATGTGGCTGTTTGAAAAGCACAGGTCTGCTGCTACTGATAAGCCCCATGGCCCACAGGCCCACACACACCATCAACACCATCCTGGCCCCTGCACACGTCCTGACCCCCTGGAGTGGACCCAGTCACCTCACTGTAGAGGCCCCAACACCCTCCACCAATGCTCCACACATTCCACAGGGGTGGACCCACTTGGCTGCCTGCAGAAGATCAAGGCACCCAGTCTGTGCAGGCCAAAGAATTGCCGGAGGGTTTGCTGTTGGGTGTGGCCAGTTCCTAGGGCTGCTGTCTGCCCTGGCTGAGCTGGATTAAATCAGTGCTTTAGAGGGTGGGGCAGACCCTGTGCTAACAGGCCCCGAGAAGAGCCCCAATGGCGTCTGCCAGTGTCTGTGTCAGCCTCCCTGTACTAGGTCACAATAAGGGCTGCTGCCAATGTCTCAGCCCATGGAGAGGTCTCGCCTCTCACAAAGATGCACCCAGAGCCTATCAGATGAGTCTCTTTTCACCAAAGGACTGTGAACCTTTCTTTCTCGTGATTTTAGGTTACTTTCCTAAATGGGTGAATTTGTGCATGGGTCCTTTAAGAGCTGGTTTTATTCCACTTATCTCTGATAGCTTTTCTAGGTGTATTCCCCATTGTAGTTAATAGCCAGTAAGGCCTGATATTATGAGATTTGTCCCAGTTGTCCTCAGTGTGAAGGATTCTTGTAGCAGTAACGTGCTGCTGCTCAGGTCCCCCACTCCTCCAGGGAAGGCTTTGTACCATAGGCTTGCTCCGCCTGGCTGTGAAGCTTTGCAGCTTGCAAAGGTGGCTTTTTTCTCTCCAGACAGGAATTCCCACTTCTTCCACCTCAGTCAGGACTGTCCCTTGTTGCGGGAGTTCTTTTTTATCCAGTTTCCAGTTCTCTTTCAGGGGCAGTTGTTCCAAGAAAAGTTGTAACTTGATTGTGTTTGTGGGAGGAGGTGAGTTCAGAGTCTGCCTATGCCTTCATCTTGACACCAACCAGTCCAGCTCTAAAACATGGTGTTGTACTACCAGGCAAAACCCACGAGACCTGGTGGTGAATTCTCTTAGCAAAGTGGGGGAGAACACTATGAAGGTTTACGATCTGACTCACTTGGTTGTTGGTGCTGATGGGCCCAACACAGGGGATGGAAGAAGAAGTGCAGCTCTGGTAAGAGGCCAGAAAGGTAAGGCGTTCAACCATGGTTTGTGGAGTAAAATTGCAATTAATTCGCTGAAATGGAATTAACTGAATTAGATTATTAAAAAACCTTTTACAAATTAAAAAATCATAGAGAACTATGATATAAGCACTTTGCTAAGTACTTCAACCTAATGCTCCACCATGACCCATCAAGTGGGCAGGTTGAATACGAATGGGCAAAGAAAAGGAAAATTTGAAAATGACCAAAATATTTCCACAGGTTGGATGATTAGGAAAATGTCGAGAGAAAGATTCTAAAAGGGGAGTAGGTTTTGCTTAAGGAAGGGGTTGAGTGTATCAAAAATTTATTGAATGCCTACTGTGTGTTAGGAGTTGACAGTACATTATCTAGTTTAATCCCTATATGAAGCCTATCAAATTTTTATTATTATTTTTATTGAAAATAGGAGGAAGCCATCTTGGCTGTCTCATTCCTCTTGGGACCCTGAGTAGCTATGGGAACAGGCCCAGCCTAGCCGGCTAGATAATTACAGACACTTGGTCTGCTTGCCTTTGCGGTATCAGCTGACAGCCAGTTAACTCTGAGAAGCAGAAGCCTCCAGATGACTGAAATCTGACTGCAAACACATGGGTAAGCCAGCCCAGCCCACCGGAATTGCCCAGCTGACCCCAGCTGAGATTTCTGACCAGTAGAATCCTGAGCTAAGTAGATGGTGGTTGTTTTAAGCCACCACGTCTTGGGGGTGATTTGTCACGCAGCAACAGATCACTGATGCAGAAAGTCATTCATAAATGTGACAGTTGAAGACTTTTCAGACTTAAGAGTGAATGAAATCACCAAAGGAGAGAAGTATTGAGATTTGAATGCATTATTTTAAAGTTTATGTCATAGAATTTTATTTACTTTAAAACAACCCCACCTCACAGAAAAGTTGCAAGGACAGTTCAAAGAACTTCTTCTTGTTTCTCTTTTTTTGTTTTCAATCATTTGATGCCCGTCATTCCTAAATACACTCATCAAAATCAGGAAATTAACACTGAGGCATTACCACTATTGAATCTTCACACCCCATTCAAGTTTTCTAGTTGTCCCAATATAGTGCTCGTTAGAGAAAAATAATACAGTTTAGAATCATGTGTTTCCCTTAGTTGCCAACTCACAACCCTCCCAAGGTGAACGCTTTCCTGACCCCACTTGGGGTCTGCAGCTCACTTTAGGCCACTGAGGTCCCTTCTCCTCCTTGATCCTTGCATATTCTCACCTGCTCTGCCTCAGCTAAGGACTTTAAAACTGAGTTGATTGGGAAGGAAATGAGAAGAGGAAGGGCAGTTAGATTGGTGGAAGGCAAAAAGAATGGAAGAATGGTCATGAAAAGCTAGAAAATCCCTTTCATGATGGTTCTCTGATGGAAAAGAGCAGTGCTGTCCTCCACTGCAGTGAAGCCCACACAAGAAGATCCAGAAGAGACTTTGTAACCTGTGGCAGCATTTTGAATAGCAATATGCAAAATAAATGCAAATATTATATTCTGGGCTCTAAAAAAGAGATCCATCATAGATGAACCATTCATCAAAAGGAATTAGAATATTACCCAGAGCTCAAATATAGGGCAAAATTATCTGGGGTTTATTGACTGTATACCAATCTGTGACTACTGCTCATCAGGTCAAGGATCTAGGGAGGGGTCATCTTATGTTCCTGCAGTGAACCCACCTTTGATCTGGACTCTTTCCTGTTTTTCTCTCACCTCCAGTAAACACAGATCAAAAAGAACACTGGCTTGTCAGCGATGGATTGAAAGCTAAGCTATTTTGAGAGGTAGTTTTCAAAGGTAAACACTTTTCAGATTTCAGGAAACTGATTTTCTTTTTTGTAAATTCTTCTTGAGGTAAAGCGTTTCCAGAAATGGAGTTGAGGAATGACATTGATCAGGGCAGTGGGAATTGTTTTTCCCTTCAAGTGTTTCTGGGGTGGTTATCATCTCTTTGGCTTTTGTCCCATATCTTGCCTGAATGGCCATTGTCTTATTGACTCTTTGCTGGTATAATTTGCACGCATTTTCAGGTGCCTCATTAAACATTTCTGGGTTGCTGACATCTTTTGTGAATACACAACACTTTTGTTATTAAGTACCCACAGAGAATTTGGTAATGTTTCAGAAGATTTGGTTTCGTATTGGAAATGCTCCTACAGTCTCCTTACCCAAGCAAAGGAGAACAAGTGCAAGGAGGGAGAGAATGTGCTGCGAACGAGAGATGCTTCATACAATTCTTCGTGCTTTCTGGAATAGTCGGCTGTTTTAAGCAGACCATATGGGCGTTTATGACCTGCATCTCAGGGCACTAACAGAAGCAGCATAGTGAGTGAGTGTGTGTGTATGGATGAGACAGAGACAGAGAGAGAGTTTGTCAGTTTGTCTTTTACCAATGGAATTTATTTAACAGCACTTCATTGTACTCATATGTTCTTATTTTCACCCCTAAACATCCTGCCATTTTTGTTTTGTTCTCTTTATCTCACCTTAATTTAAGAAAAAGCGAGAGAATTTGAGATAATTAATTTTCAGTTAATGTCTACATCTTGAAACATATTCTGCTTTTCTCTGGATGTCTAAAGATTAGATTTCAGTAATCGCATTTAGGCCTTTTTGAGCCAGATAGAGAAGGTAGCTGTGTGTGGAGACACGGGCTGTCGGCATCATTCTGCAGCCTTCTTCAATGTGTTCTAACTGCAGTCACTTTCCTCTAATGGTAACTCATAGAAAGCCAATAACATCCTCAATAAAAGGGTTAATGGTATTTTCCTCTCCGCTGGGGCCCTTAGATTTTACTGAATCTCTTTCCAGGACTGAGGAAATCCTATTAATGGCAAAGTAAGAGTAGAGAATGCTGCACCCGTTGGTGCTCACCCTGGTCATGGGTGATGGCCAGTACCGTATTTCCTCTCAGAACCCAGCTGAGAGTCATTTGAAATCTATTCCCATCCAACCCTGGATTCAACCAAAGGAGGGATGTCCCTGTCAAGACTGCCCAAAGAGTAATCGAATTCAACCTGCAATTGTTCAGGTTGCCAAGCATTTCCAGGGTTGAGTTCATAGGGAGTGTTTTTCCCCCTTTTGAATTAAAATTGGGAGTAGAGGTGGACAAGCAAAGCCGCTCAGAAAGAGACTGTGGGAATTCTTTACAAGTACAACTTTTGGGTGAGATGCCTCCCTCCATTCCTGCCAAGAAAAAAAAAAGGCAATAACTGAACAAAAGAGGAGCTGTGTCTTTCCAAAAGGGTTTCAGAATAAATAAAACATGTACTTTACTTCATTCCTTTTCCCTGTTTTGCACTGCCCTAGAGCAGTGCTCCTCAAACTTTAATGTGCACACAAATTACCTGGGGACCTCGTTAAACTGCAGCTTCTTACCCACCATGTCTGGGGTGGGGCCTGAGATTCTGCATTTCTAACAAGCTCCTGGGTGAGGCTGATGCCATGGGCCACCCTGGAGTAGAAGCCAGAGCAGGACTTCACAAAGTGGGGTCCTTGGACCAGCAGCATCGCCTAGAAACTTGTTAGAAATAGAATTTCTGGGGCCCCAGCCCAGACTGACGATGATAGGTGGAATGACTCCCCAAAGATGTCCATCCTGTAATCCACAGGTCCTGTGAATACGTCACATACAAGAGGAACTTGGAAGATATAATGAAGGTTTACGGACTTTTAAGATAGGGAGATTATTCTGAATTATCCAATGGGCCCAATTTCATCACAATGAGTCCTTAAAAGTAAAGGACTTTCTCTGGTTGGAGTCAGAGAGATGCAGCAGAAGGGAAAGTCAGAGAGATTCAAAGTGTAAGAGGGACCGGCCCTGCTGGAGGGGCCGCACAGAAAACATGGGAAGGAATGCAGGGAGCCTCTAGGAGCAAAGCTTGGACCTTGACTGACAGCCAGCAAGGAAATAGGGATCTCAATCATCCTACAACTGCAAGGAACTGAATTTGGCTGACAGCCTGAATGAGCTTGAGAGCAGATTCTTTCCCAGAGGCTCCATGAAGGAGCGCAGCACTGTTGGCACCTTTATTTCAGCCCTGTGAGACTATGAGCAGAGCACCCACTTGAGCTCTGCTGTATTTGGGCTTCTCTTAAGAACTGTGAGTTAACAAAATTGTGTTTTGAAGCCACTAAGCTTGTGGTAATCTGTTACAGCAGCAATTGGGAGCATATAAAGACTGAATCAGAAACTCTGAGTGTGGGGCCTGACAGTCTGTTTTAGCAAGCTCTGAGAGTCATTCTGATGCATGCCAGAGAGAGACTATGCTTTAGAGCATGCACAGAACCCAACGTAAATGGGGTTCTACCGCTTAATATCTGTTGCAGCATCGGCCATTCTTTCCAATGTCCCTAATCTTAAGTTTTCTCATTTGTAAAATGGGGTTAATAAAACAAAGTGTCGGTGTGAGAACTTTGATCAGAGTCTCTGGTAGAATATTTAATATCCTTATTATAGTAGGTCCTTCTTTCCTTCCTTCCATTTTTTTTCATGGACACACTACATGCAAATAATATTGATGATTCTGATGTCAGCTTTCTGAGGCTTAGGGCTTGGAACTTGACCTTGATTGTCATTGTGTAAATATGAGCTGGAAAGGAAAAACAGAATCACAGGAAGGAGCTGCAGGTCTAATTTATAAGCAATTGCCCTGCTTAGCTTAATTGCTACTCTTCAAAAAGAGAACAATGAATATGCTTCCCTTGTTTTTAGAAAAAATTCAGCACTATTCAAATCTAGATATAGAACATTTCATTCTAAATGTGACCTTTTAATCATAGCAAGAGTCTAAGTCGCTTCCTTACATCATGCAGTCTTTGCATTGGGACCACAACAGCTAAAATATGTTTATATTCTGTACATTCTTAAGAATGCAACCTACTAATTCTAATTTGCTAGTCTACTGGGGTTCTCTAATGCTCATTAATTTTAAAAATTTCAAGTGTATTTTCTTTCGTTTGTGTCCTCCTCTGAGCTGAAAGTATTTGCTAATTCTTTCTCCTTTCTCCAGTCTGCATGGGGAGCTGCTTCCTCGGATGATTACGTATTCTTCTTCTCCATGATCACTACAGCCTTTCCTTCTTGACCATCAATCACTGTGTGATGAAATTTGTTGATCGGATTTATTTTGCAAATGATGCAGTTTGCAAAGTCCCAGGTTCATAGTCATTTTCTATTGCTGTCTAGACGAGACTAAAACTCTCAATCAATCAACACTTCTAGATTAATTTTTCCCTCTCTGTGAAATAAAAAAAGTGAATTAAGAGTTAAATTAGGCTTCCTGGCTTATGTATTTATTAATCAATCAACCTTCCACATAATGCTAAATTAATGTTTATGGTACAATATCCGCATACCGATTTCTGTGTCTGCCAGCTCGAAAATAGTGCTGTGCCGAAGCAAGATTCCATCTGCGGCGAACATTTTTATAATGAGCTGCAGCCTGGAAACATTGAAACTCATTTAAAAAGTGACCTGAATAATCTCTCAGAGAAAATTAAATGGGTTAAAGATCATGAGAAAGAAGTAAATATATATTTAAATGGCATCAAGATGGCATCTTTTCTTTACTGTGCAGTTCTTGGCTTTGCTAATATACAACTGCATCTGGGTAACGTGAGGAGGACTTGGGGGGGATTCTACAACTTACAGATGCTCTTCCTTTCAATAGACGTATAGCTCAAATCTCCCGTGTCCATGTCACATTTCTTCTTATTATGTGTATTAAATGTTCTTAGTGCCCAGAGAATTATGCTAAGTATTTTTTTATGTGTAACAAGGTCTGATTTTCTCTGACAATGGGCTGTAGAGTGGAAGGAAGTTGCCTAAAGTGTGGTCCTCAGATCAGAAACATCGACATCACCTGGGAACTTGTTAGAACTGCGGAATCTCAGATTCCAGATCTTCTCAACCAGAATCTTCATTTTAACAAAATCCTAGGCAATTTGTACGTATGTTGAAGGGTGGGAACAGCTGGAGTGGAAAAGTGGCCGGGAGACGGGGATGTGGGGACCATGGAGAGCATGAAGGACAGAGGTGGTAAAAGACAATAGTGGACTGAAATGTGCTGCTCACCTGCTTGCCATCAAGTCGTGAAGGGTTTGTGAGGAGTCTTGTGTGCTTTCTTGTCTTCTTGTCCCGGGAGTCACTAGAACGCATGTGTTTAGTGTTTAGCGGTTGAGTAGATTGGAGGGTGTAGCTTATAATTATACACTCGCGGAACAAGTATATGTGGCTTGCATTCCATTCTCCAATATAGTGTCTTCCGAATTTAGCATGACCTTGAATAAGTGGTGTGGGTAAAGGAAAGCCCAAGGGTTTTTTTGCTACACAGAATTTAGGTTTTAACTCTATCCCTGATAATATTATTAATCAGGTCGACAGTTTCTTTGTGTAAAGTAAGCAAAATAGCAGTGCTGTCACAGGATTACGTGAGATGATGCATAGGAAGCTCAAAGTTCCATCATCAGAACCAAGTAGGCATCTAACAAATGTGTTTTTGCTGCTTCTTTCCTACCGATTCTTCACTTGTCCGTTCCATTTTTATTGTCATTTAGATGTAAATATATGTGTACAAATCTGTCATCTATTGATCCTTTTTGCTTTTTTCTACCTATCTTTTCTTTCTCTCTTCTGATATCAGTAATCATTTTTTGTCTTTCCATTAGGCATGCCATCTGCACTATCTCCACTCCTTTTCCCACCTAGGCAAGTGAAGACGTGGAGGCAAGTCAGGGACTTGGGAAGACATTCCAGACAGCTGAGCTGGCAAGCTATTGACTGCTATTGTAATAATATATTGTGTGAATTGTGTCCAGCCTCAGGGGCTACTGTTTCTTCCCTCCTAGAAGATGATTGATACTTGCCAGAGCCCATCTTATCCCTGCAACATGTTCTTAGGGATCCTCTGGCTGAGTAAAATGGGTGTTAATCTAGACTAGGTACTGCTATGCACATTTCTCTCCCAGCCTGCACCACGTTCCCTACTGCTTCTGTAATAGCGTTGGGTGTTCCCATAAATCCCTGTGGGGAGGGTAAGGTGCAGTTTAGGCTTCTGTTGGCATTCAGGTTCTGAACACAATCTGAATAATATTAGACTCCCAACTCCCCTTTCTACTCTGAGGGCTGGGGAGGAATGAGGAGGATGCGTACCTTGTGCTTGTGTTCTTACGGGGAAGGCTCTTGTGCCCAGGTGTCTTCAGGGAATCAGTATCAGGATCTTGACATTGAGAATGAGATTTTGATACTAAGGCTGATCCTTCAATAAGAACTGGAATTATTCCCTGCTGAGCCAAACTGCTCATTTATCTTATACGTGACAAAAATCTGCTCCAGCATATGGTTTCACCTTTGATAGGAAAAAGAAGTCATTTTAATTGCTAGCTAAGACTGCTGGGTTAGTTTAATTTGGAGGCTCTTTATTAACTGTGATCTATTTCATTTAAAGCAGCAATAAATGAGATTTGGTGTTAGCATCCCAATTATTACATCTCACAGGCATTGTTAGAGGACTTGAGGTCACCCGTTTGAGACTCTGAGCTGCTTACACTGAAGAACTTAGCATACTTCAAGTGTAGGCAGAGTTCTCACACATAGTAGGTTCTTAACAAATGTTTGAAAACTTAAAAAAAGTAGATGTGTCTACATTTGTCCCCCATTTCCTTTAATACTCTTGTTCCCAGGGAAGAAGGTGGGTAGGACAATTTCCCCTTGTTAAATCTCTCAAATTAAAACATGTGGCAGCAGTTGCTGAAAATATTCAGGTATTGGAAGCTGTACGTTTGCTTTTAGTGAGTTAAGCCAGCCCATACCCTCATTCTACTTTATTTAGATGAAGGCTAGCTGGAGCAGTAGCTACTTCAAATGGCGTTCCTATTGTGAAATAGAGATGAATGACAGTTTTTAGCCTGGGGGATGTAAGTTCTGTTAATCTGTCTTAGAAAAGAGACAGCATGTTTCGATGGAAAGAATATAAGAGCAGAATCCTTGAGATCTGTGTTCTTGTTCCATTTCTGCTCTTCACTGAATTGTGACCTTGAGCAAGTCAATTATGTCTCCAGATCTTAATTATTTTACCTGCAGAATGGGAAGCTAGAAATGGAAATCTGTTTAGGTTCCATCGAGTTCTCAAGGTCTGTCATTGCTTTTCATGTTCCACTCAGGTATCAGAGCCTGGATTCTCATTTTGTTTTTATCTCTAACTTGCTGTTTAACTCAGGCCATTCATTCTATGTCTTCATTTCCACACGTCACTGTAGTTTTGTGAGGGATGTTTTCCTGAGTTTTAGCCTTTAAATGGTTAGTTGAACACATTTTTAAAGAAATAATGAGAATCTTTTTTTTTGAGGAAGATTAACCCTGAACTAACATCTGTGCCTATCTTCCTCTATTTTATACGTGGGATACCTGCCACAGCATGGCTTGATAAGAGGTGCATAGGTTCGTGCCTGGGATCTGAACCTGTGAACTCCAGGCTGCCGAAGTGAAGTGCGTGACCTTAATCTCTATGCCACCGGGCCCGCCCTGAGAATCTTTTCGTTTTTTGTGGTAACGTTGGTTTATAACATTATATAAAATTTTGAGCGTACATTATTCTATTTTGATTTCTGCGTAGATTACCTCATGTTTACCGCCCAAAGACTAATTACAACCCATCACCATACACATGTGCAGTGTATCCATATGTCGTCTGGATTACCAATAGAGATGGAACATACCTTGCCTCCTTGAGATGACTTGGAGAAGTTAGTTGCACATGGGACGTTGCACTGATGTGTTTTGACATGCGTGTGCCCTCGGGGTCCTTGAGGGGCCTCAGCCCATATCCTCAGTCAAGAGCATGGGATTATCATAGTGTTTAGCTTCTCAGTCTTGTTCTCCTTGCTGCCAGTTGTCACTTCTTATGCTATTGGCTACCAGGGGAATGCAGGTAACTAAACTTAAAACCAATGTCCCTCACTTTATACATCACACTAAGCCCATAGCTTCTGACTTGAGGGTGACTCCATTTCTTTTTCTTGAGAGGAAAGTGCATGGACTTATTGACAACAATTTCCTTTGCACTTACAGGCCTTTAAAATTGACTTATTTGGTTGATAGCAGTGACTTGAGTGTCTAGAGTTGCTACAAATCTAAGAAGACGTTGGAGGGGGGTTCCTATACATGAATGTATGCAAATATGTATTCAATAATATGTTGTGTTCAATATAAAAATGTACCATGTTTAAAAAATCTTTTAAATCTTAAATAACACTTAGCACAGTGTCCTGTATGTGGTGGACAGCTAATACAGTTTGTGAAAATACAATCTGAACTTGATCATATGGGTTATAGATCCCAATTCACATATATCTGATGGTCATTTAATTTTTTTATTGTATTATGAAGGGATATATATATGTCCTGAGATTCCTCAGGCCTCCCTGGGTTGTGGGTACAAATGGGAACACTTTAACAGGAACAACCCAAATTTCACTTGTCCCGAGATGCCCACACAGGACTTTGAGCACGTCAGAAATTCCACAGATGAGCTTATAAGCGTGTTTATTACTACCAGATGCTAACACAACCCCTTGACTCTAACAAGGCAGCCTCTGGGTTTTGCTATATTTGCAGATTGGAGCTCTGGGGGTGACAGAAGCTGCATTACATTTTATTGTGACGTGGAGAATGATGGCTACTCTCTCATTTCTGTCCCACTCTTCCCCCTACCTGTTATCATCATCATCATCCTCATCACCATCATCATTATCATTATTTTTGGTAGAAGGGAGAGCAGTGTTTTCTTAGGCCCCGTGGTTTTAGTGACACAGCTTTTTTGGTTCCCCTCCCGTCCCTCCACAGTACTCTCTCTTTTTCTAGAGGGCTCAGTCAGGTGTTCAGAATGAGCTAAGTTGGAGACAAAGTCAAGAAAAGAACCAATGGTGCTGAGAATGCTCTGATGCAAACGCTTTCCTCTCAGTCATGCTCATTCTGCCTGCCTTCCCTTCCCTTTGATGAGGCCTCTAAGAGGCCCCTCCTTAGTAGCTCTTCCAAGTAAGCTGCTGACGGGCTAACTGCCAATTCACTGGACGTGCCCAGATATGTGTGACTATCAACTTCAGCTCCTGCTGGGATCCAAAATATATGGAATCTCAAGTATGCTGGATATAGTATACTTCATGTAGAAGCTCAGCCATGATGTGATATGTCTACAATATATTTAGCCTTTCACGATGCAGGTGTCGAGGGACAGTTTATGAATTATTCAGAGCTTTATTTTACCTTCGCTATATCATATCATGGTGCCTGCCTCATGGTGAGTTCATACTTTTTAAACTCCACCAATAGATAGGCAGAAACAGGGAGAGAAAGCAGCTTAAATATTGTTTTAGCAAGCTGTCTGGTGAAGGAAGAAGGTAAAATGATCACATGAAATGAACTGTTTGAAATCAGTGGCAGATCTCAATTATCCATTGACTCCTTGTTTTCCCTGAGCACGGGGCTAACAGAAGATGGAATATATATGCACATATATGTCCACATACACACCAGTTGCCAAATGGAGCATGTTCTTTTCATTCCACCGGGAATATGGCAGAAAGATCAAAGACTAACTCCTGCTGCTTTTTCATTCCTCAATTGCTGTTGAGGAACAGTCTCTGTTTTGTTTCCATTTTGTAGAATACACATTGTACAATTTTAAAAGTGAAGCCAGAATGTTAGTGGAAAAGACC
Organism: Equus asinus; assembly: GCF_041296235.1. NCBI lineage: Eukaryota > Metazoa > Chordata > Mammalia > Perissodactyla > Equidae > Equus > Equus asinus. The sequence goes on from NC_091800.1 coordinate 75,491,772, forward strand.
ATGTGAGTGTGTGTGTTCTGTTTTCCACAACTGTCATCTTTGCAAAGACGTTCTTAAAAGGTACAGAGAAATCCAGAGCATTACCCATGATACACTTAGGCACTTAGCCTTGAGCTCTGCTCAGAATGACCTTCTCAAATCCAATAAACAGTAGCTCTATGACTATTTTATTACATGCTGTGATGCTCACGGTCATAAGTGCTTACCCTGAACTTTGGCCCCTTTTTGGTTTTCTAAGTTATGAATCAGTGAACTTGAAGTGACCCGTATAGAGAAAGGCTGCTCTAACCTGCTCCCAAGGTTTACCTTTGTACAATGTCCCGAGCAGAAGTAAAAACTTATTCCACAAAGTGCGTACATTTCTGTTGTAACTAGTAGAGAAGAAAAGGAAGGATGGAAGAGTAAAATTCAGAGGAATCATATTTCAAATAAACTTCTTTGAGTTATTAGAAAAACACTAGGTTTTGTGATGGTGAGATGCATCCCTAAAAATACTACCCTGAAAAGAGCTTTATCAATCAATCAGTTGAGCAACCAACCAACCAATCAATTAAGCAATCAGTAAGTGTGTTTGTGCACCTATTATTTGTTCTGGATCATTAGATTTACTAATGAATGAATGCCTAAATTTATTTATCTGACAAATATTTATCAATAGCCTTCTTTGTATTAATAAAGCATAAGGTAGTAGGAATTGCCAACACAAGAAGGCACAGACATGACCCTCAAGAAGCTCCTGGTTTATTTAACCATTAATGTCTGGTTTAAATACTACATTATAGGTGTGGCAATAGAGATATTTTCAGGGAATTGTGAAATTCATTTATGCACTTATTCATTCATTCCTTCAACTTCTGTGATGTTCTAGTGATTGTGTTAGGGTCTGAAAATAATATTAAAGACAGAACAAGTGATTACCCTCATGGAACTTATATTTTCATAGAGGAGAAAGGTGTTAAATAAGTAAACAAACAAACAAATGGATTAAATAAATATCAGAAAACTGTGATAAGTACTATGAAGGAAAGCACGAGATTTACAAGAATGTATAGCAAAGGTCCCTAGAGGTCCCTAGACGTACTCATACAATGAGGCAAAAAAATCTGCTTTGAGTTGCCAGGTATCCACGTGCCAGGTAATGTGTTCAGTTTTGAGAGGGTCCATCAATATCTTAAAGAACATTAAGGTGCATTGAAATCCCATGGTTGACTGCACACAACTGGAATGTAGAGCGGGAAGGATGCTAGGAATCAGTGGTCTAGTCTTCAGTCTTGGCTTAGATACTAACAACCTTATGACATCATTTAACATTTCTAGGTCTTGGTTTTCTCACTTGTAGACTGAAAGCATTGGACTGGGTCATGTGTAAAGCCCTATCTAATTATAAAATTCAACGTTCCCAGTAGGATAAATAATTTCCCACCTCTCTGCAGAAGGGACAATTTCTACATGGAGACAAAGTATGTGCATGCGCTTGGTAAAGCCTAGAGCACTGTACAAGACAATAGCTGAAGGAATTAGGCTGACAGATTAATATGCATGTGCTCAGACGTATAACACAGGATTTGGAAGAAGGCATGGTTACCAAAGGTACCCCTTCTCCAAAAACCATGTGCCTTATATGGTTCATAGGTCTGCCAACTTTTTAAAGGTTTGATGGAGGAACCACCTGTGTATATCTCTTGTGAATTTACAAAACACTTGCGCATTTACAAAAATTGGAAAAAATAACAATGGGCATCCCAGGGTGGGAGTAGAAAGGAGCAGAAGTAGTGGACAAAGGTTCAAGATGGAGTGAGTTGGGCACTCGACCAGGAATTAGAATATTTGGGTTTCAGTCTAGATTTTGCCATTCTTCAGCCTTGACTCATTGAGCAAAATACTGAATCTTGTGCCAGTACCATCCACATATAACTGCAAGGTAGAAGTTGCCCTGAATTAGTGGTGTTTCAACTTCATGTATAGCATCAGATACTCTTTCCAATCAAATCATGCATGAAACTCCAGTATGCCTAACCAATAAAAGTGAAGTCATACTGGTTGAAGAAGGTTTGAAGACCTGTAGCCCCCCTAACCGGACCTTTCTCTCTCATTCCTAAAGCAACTCTGAAGCAGGAAGCCAGGCCTTCTGGAAATTCAGTGTGGAAGCCACTGGACTAAAGAATGTCAGTGTTACGTCAATAACAATCTGGCAATATCGTGCATGGTCCTTTTTAGTCCTCACCATCACCAACTCACACACTAATTTTTCTCTTGTTTGTACTAACTTATTAAAGAAAAGAACATTGATGTGCAGAAGAGTCTTTCTTGAACAGTTTCTGAGCTCTGGTGGCTTTTGAGTATTGGCAAGGTTGACCACAGTCCCTGCCTCACTCTGTCCATATTACAGCCACTCTTCTCTAAGGGAAAGCTGGCTGGCATTTAGAGCAATCTGGAGGGTTAATTACAGTCCACACCAGTGATTTAATCCTGCATTAGGTAAAGACGCTGTACAGACTGTGGAACACTTGACTTATGCAAATATGACCTTACACAGATTGGTCTATGAGGCCCATAATAACATCTTAGAGATGGGAATTTTCGTTATGCTGTGTGTGGCTGATTGCTGCAAAGCCAGGGTGCTGGGCAGGCAGCTGCCACCAGGCAAGGCCCTTCAGACTTTGCTTTCATGTTGTTCTGTTTTCCCCATGGATTTCTGCTATGGCTGCATGTGTTATTTCAGCATCATTCATGTTATTACCTCTTTTATGGCATTCTAACTGTGATTGAATGGAAACCAAGCAATAGCAAAGGGTGTATTAGAAGGACAAAAATGAAAGTTTAAAGAGGCTTAAAAGTGCCAAAGCCTTTGTTCCTTTGTATGTGGATTTTCTTTGGCTACCTCAACATTGAAAAGTATTTTGCACAAAAGCACATGCATAAAAGAACACATGAAATTTTCTGCTCGTGTTGTAATGCTTAGGAGTCGAGGTCCTGGAGCTAGACAGATGGGGTTCTGAATTTTGTCTCTTCTCAGCTAGGAGAACTTTGTCAAATAGCTTGATGTCTCCCAGCCTTAGTTTCTCATCTGTAAAATGGATGATGACTCCAGCACCTCATAAGATTGGCCTTAAGATTAAATGAGATAGGAGGTCGACCTGGTGGCGCAGTGGTTGGGTTTGCACGTTCCGCTTCAGCAGCCTGGGGTTCACCAGTTTGGATCCCAGGTGCGGACATGGCACCGCTTGGCAAGCCAGGCTGTGGTAGGCGTCCCACGTGTAGGGTGGAGGAAGATGGGCATGGGTGTTGGCTCAGGACCAGTCTTCCTCAGAAAAAGAGGAAGATTGGCAGCAGATGTTAGCTCAAGGCTAATCTTCTTCTTCAAAAAAATAAGATTAAGTGAGATAATACACGTAAAGTGCTTTGCTTTCTGCCTGGTACTAATGAAGTCCTACAATTCACTGTTAAATTTCATTCTTCATCCACAATAGTGATAACATTTCCATTTCATAAATAGCTCCTGCTTTGGTATTGCTATGAATTCTTTTCAGTATTTACAAAAGCTGAATCTGAATGGAAAAGTTAGCAATAATGCAGATGAAGGATTAAATTTAAAAATGTATGGGATACATTCAAATGACAAATAAAACAAAGAACTGTTGTAAACTGATGGAAAGTGCAATGATTTTTGATTTTTAGTGAAATGATGTGATTAGCTGTGGGCGGTTCAATAGGTTTGAAATTTGTCCCAATGTTCAAAATGTAAAAGTGAGAGATTGGGAAGGCTAATGTTGTTATAGAAGCAGCAAAAATTATTCTAAAATGTTGCGAATAGTTATAAGGAGACAACGGCATTGCACATAGCAAATATCATTGTAAATAAAATTGGACAATTTTAAAGAATGATATCAAAAAGAATGTTTTAAAGGCAAGAAAAACATTGTCATGATTAAAGACCACAAAACTAGTCATGCATTCATTTTTTTCTTAAGGCTTAATGTGTTAGCTAAAGCTAATACAAGTGCTTACTTACCATTTAGAACATCCACGTGTACTGGAAGGTCTTGGCAAGGCTTTGTGTGTATATTTATTTGAGCCGAATGTGTACTGCAAGATGGCCTTGGAGTAGAGTGAGTGTGAAAAGGGGTGTGGGTGTGGATCAACGTGATTAAACCCAGGACAGGACTGGAATATGGGGTTTTTATCTCTTGAGATCTTTGGCAATGGAATAACCATCGGTCCTCATGGCTTAGTGTTGCCTGAGGCTCTCTTTCCATTACGTGAGTTTATGTTTTATTCTCTTAACTTTCATATGCTTATAGATTCTCCCAAATTGGCTGCTTACATTCTTGTTTTGCTCATACTTACTTGAAATACACCTGGATCCTTTTGAATAAGACCTCACTTAGGCTTGCTAAAATGAAAGTTTTATTTATTTACTTTTTGCCAAAATAACCCACTTTTGTCTAGCAATTGGGCGGGCAAGACCTCAGAAGTTGTAAGTGGACACTGCCTAGGCTGGTCTTCAGTCTCAGAACCCCACTGAGCACAGTAGTCTTGCAGCTGCTCCACTCTGACCACTGGGGAGTTCAGTCCCTCCGCCTTGCCCAGTACCTACAATGAGGAGGACTTCAACACGTACTCTTTGGACAAATGGAAAAAAAAGATTGTGGTCAAATATGCATCTTTTCCAATAAAATCAGTTCATGGCTAAATAGTAAAGAGTGAAAAATGGTACGTGTGACAGTACTTACAATAGCATTCACTTGCTGAGTGTTTACTGCTTGCCCAGTATGACGCTAAAGTTTATATTCATTTAATCCCCACGACAACCCTAGAGGGTAGGTAATATGATCTTCATTTTATAGATGAGTAAGAGTATTTTAAAGCTTGGAGAGTAGCCAGAAGATAACATTATTGTTGCAGTCGAGCTCGAGCAGTGGTGGTTACAGAGTGATTTGGGGACTGTAATTCTGTTCTTCCCTTGTGCCCCAGTTGTGAAGGACGTAGAGCAGACCACCACAGTCACTTCCTGGGCAAGATGTTCTCTGGCCACTCATTTTTGGTCTTCCCACTCTGGGTAACACCCTTATGTTAGACATTTCTGTATTTTAAATTATAAACCCTGAGATAGGTGTTTTTTCAAAATGGCTTTAGTTTACCCAGACACATTCCTGGTTCTTAGCGTGTCTCCTTTTTCAAATTCAAGCATTTTAAGCTGATTTACTGCTGACCTTGGATGAATCAACTGTTCTCTTGGAGTGAGAATTTTGCCTCTTGTTCCTTAAGCAATGCCCTCGAGTGCTCTGTGAGACATAAATAGCCAAAATGCATCCTGGCATCCTGGAATGATACTCTAGACTACTCTCTCTTATTTTCTCTCTCTCTACATTATATACTTGTGAGCCCCAACCCCACCAGTAATAAAAATATCAATCGCACTGAAAACAGTTGTGGTCAGAATAACCCTAAGGAAGAATTCTACAGGAAATGTCACTGCAAGTCAAAACGCACCTCCACGAACAGGGTAGTTGTTTACTCCTAAAGTATTTGAACCCACCTTATATCCTCCAGCAGTATATAAATAGAAAGTCCTTTTCTTACTAATTTTAAATCAGAAATTATTTGAGGCTAACAAAAAATCAGCTCAAGCTTATTTGCAATCATTAATTTCATGCAGATTTTTAGTGCTTTATAAAAATTACCCTGAACTATGGACCTGTGAAGAAAATTCATGAACAGATGTTCTGGGTTAAGTTCAGAGACGTTAGATTTCTAGAAAACGTGTTTCAAACAGTTGGCTCACGCATAGGCACACCTTTTAATTACACCGAGCTTATGATAGGTCAACATTTCAAGGTTTATCTGAATTGTGCGTTACCTTGAGCACTGTCATCACGCTAAAGGCAATCATTGACCTTGAAAGAAGAGAGTTAATCACGAAAAGCAATTCAGCAATTGGCCATGCCACTAAATAACTGAGAAGGGAGAGAGAGAGAAAGAGAGAAAGGGAGAGAGAGAGAGATCATGGTTTAAAAATGTGATGCTAATGATTCTGCATAAGTAATCCTGTGCTTTATATTCTTTCCAAGGTGAGATGGACATGCACGGAGCCACCCGTATTTTCCTTTCAGCTTTCCTTGGGCTGTATTTAGGAACTCTGTTTGTGGCTATATCTTCGCTGTGTGGAGTAAACTGGCTCGTGTGGGGGTAAAACTTGCCAGCATTGTGCCTCATGTGTACGAGACAGAAAGTGAGTGCTGAATTCAGCTAACCCTAATTTCATTGAGATCCTGCTCCAAAGAAGTATATGTTGGTGGCATCACCACTCAGGAACTCAACTGCACATAAGAACTCATTATATGACTTTCTCTGTTTTTTTATCTTTTTTTTTTTTTGAAAAAAACTTTCTTAGTTTCTCCAGGATGAGGAAATCATTCTTAATGTAGAAAGAGAATTGTCTCACATTACTTTTTAAGGCACAAAACAATTTTCTTCATCCTTCTCATGGTACTGAGAAGTATTCCTTGTTAAAATTGTGGATTATGCAAATGGGTCCTTAAACAACGTGTGAAGTACCTTGTCTTTGGAAAGTGCATCTCCTGGTGTATCCTGAGGGGGAAGGCGGTTCAGCCAGAGACCACCTGCATGCCACAGGTGCATTTTGCTTCCCCACATACTGTCCCATCTCTGTTCCTCTGTCCACTAAAAAGCGCCTGCGAGAGCTCGCTCAAGCCCAGCCTCACCTCTCTGACACTGGCGTCTGTGAAGAGGGACTTGTAAGAATTCCTGCCAAGCAAGCGACAGAATGTAAAGTGGTGCATGAATATGAAATAGCAGCCATTATCAGTTGATGCCCCTGTCTTTGAAAAGAATCATTCCATTCACTGTCAAGAGAATGAGGGGCAATTTGAAATGGCCTGAGGTAAGTGGCATTTCATATATTGCCAATCAAATTAACCTTGAACCTTTCTCTGCTACTTGGAATTCTTGTTCTTTTTCTTCTTTCTCCATCTCCGAAAATTAAGATGATGTGTATAAAACCACTTTTCAGTCTACAATATTGCACTTTATTCTCCTTTCTCTCCCCGGGGAGGAGAGAGATGAACAGTTCTGTGCATCAATCAAACTGATTGAGACTTAGAGTGGGGAAAAGTGAGACTCTGTCACCAAGTCCAGAAGACACTACAGTGTGTCGGCTTCAGCGTAGTAATTGGTTCTCCTCTCCTCCCCTTTCCTCCAGCGTTTGATCCACAAATGTAGCCTCATCTGAGCTAGGAAGTGTGAACCTGGATCAGCGCTGCTGGACGTAAAAAATAGAATTCTACAGGAGAGTGAATCTGGGGCTGTTCCATCTTCTGATTCTCACACGTGGAATTTGAATATTTGATAGAGTGGATCTCTTTGGAGCTCCTGGTGGATTTTCTCTTTATCTGAGCAGAAAGCAACCGTGTGTGAATGCATACCATAGCAGACTTCTCAATCCCTGCAGTTTGTCAGTGAGCATTTAGTGATGGTGTACATTTTCAATAACATTATAGATACACTCATATACCCACAAATGCGATGAACATAAAACATTTTTCTTTCTCAATCTGACCTCCCCAGCTATAACAGGCATATCAAAAATCTACCCTTTTTGGACAGGACAAGTCTCACCCCTAAGCAGTCATTCTTTCCCAATCATACTTTCTACTTTCCAATGCCTATACCTTTATTTATGCTGTTCCCACCTTGATGGCTCATCCTCCCTCCCAACATCTCTGTCATTATCATCATCATCATCATCATCATCATCATCATCATCATCATCATCGAGCCTCATTATATAACTTCAAAACCCAATTTCAACACTATCTGCTATACGATGACAATTCTTTTGTTTTATTATCTCCGCCCCACCAATGGAAGCGATTTCTCCCCTCTTTTGAAGCTTAATAGCACTTTGTCTCTACTTCATGGCACTTATTCTATCATATTCTGTACTATACTCTACGGTTCCTGTTTTCTCTATTCTTTTAAATTCTAGGATCTATGCAGGCAAAATCATCTTTGATTATTCATGCATTTACCACATTGTGGCAGAAGGATTTAAGAAGGCTTACAAGCAATTTACAGCAAAATAAAAGAAATTAAAAACAGAGGAGTACGGTGAGGCCAAGGAATTTTCTTTGTAACTTGACAGTATCTAGTACGGTGCCCTGCAAGCAGAGGGGTGGGATACTATGAGCCCCCCAGATGGAAGGGTTCTCCACGCTTCTGTGACCAAAGCATCAAGAGCAAGAATTTTCTCAAGCACACCAGGGCTTGGGCGATGTATTTTGTTGCTGTTTATGTGTTCAATACCACTTATAGCTATTTCTGAGCAAGTCAATGTAACAAACATTAAATAATATACTTTTACCTTTAGGATCTGCCTGCAGTGAGGTAGAATGAAGAGAGGTCAGTAAGAGAAAGTGAGCAAGTGAGCCTTGATCTCGGTATTGGATAAAGTGATACATTGATTGGCAAACAAGAGCCATTTTTTGTTTGGAGAATAGTTTTGGCAAATATGTAAAGGCAGCACCAAAAACGATGTGTGTGTGTGTGTGTGTGTGTGTGTGTGTGTGTGTGTCTTAGCTGATTAGAAGGGTCAGGTTGAAGGTTGCTGAGAAACAGTATACTGACTGGTTACTGTCGCCAAGACAGAGGAATAACAGAATAGGAGAGTAGATGATAGCTTTTAAGATTATACATGTTTTTATTATGTCATTGTTCTTTCCCTTTAAATTCTAATCCACTAAAAATTAGGGTGACCAAATAATTTGTTTTCCAAACTGGTACGTTTTTGAGAGTGAAAGGTGACACCGTGATTATTCAGGACAGCAGGCATGATCCCAGACTGGCTGTGACAGTGACTGATCTGTATGTGCAGCAATCAACAGACCAATGTGATACATAATCTTTTCTTATCCCCCAAATATTTTAGCTTTATCTTCAATTGCTTTTGGAAAAGTCTGATTTTTTTTTTAAAAAACATAGCCTCTCAGAATCACATCTGGTCAAAATCTGTTTTTCCATATATTAGGTGCACAGATTTGCTTTTCTGTAGTGTTTTCCAGACACCTACACGAGTGTTGAATTACCCCACTGAGTTCTTTGGTACCTCTTCTGCGACTTTTTTCTCCCTCTTGACTTCCCTCTGAATAATAGTTTTGTGATTGTTTTTCTGTTGTCCTAGTTCATCACATTTCCGTTTCAGGGACGTTGTATTATGATGAGCATGGCTTTAATCTATGGCTGTGGTGTTGATGACTTTCTGTGGCCAGTTGAAATTCAATAGTGCTTGAGGTGAGGTTGATTAAACTGACCAAGAGGCTGGATATGAGAAAGCCTATTTTCACTACCCATAAGGAAAATTAATAACAACAGCATATTAGAGTCCATTAGTTTCATTTGGGTAGAATGTGCTGCTAGAAGAGTGGCAATTTGAATGGCAGGTATGTCTAATAAAAAAAAAAGTAAAGTTTCCCCTTAAAGCTTTGTCCACACTGACAAAGAGAAATATAGCGTTATTTATCTGGAAAATCCAGGCTGAAAACTTTTACTACCAAGGACTAAAATTATACTGTCTTGAATCACCTGTATTGATGGCTAACATTGATTAAATTCCCTGAATTATTGCCTAAATCTTTATTTCATTTATCTAGTGTAGAAAATAATGCAGGGGTGCTCTATAGTCTAATGCTTGGCAGTTGAATAATGCTACTCAAAGGATTTCTAGTCTCTTAAAATTTTACCCCCATTTTGGGAGCAGAGAGTGGGAACAACTGTAGTCAAAAATCTAAGCATGCAGTTTGGAAACTAAGAATATGACACTTTTTTTTTTTTTTTACCTTATTACAATTTTAAATTGAAAAAATGTTATCTTAGCATTAGAGAGTAAGCTGGGAACAACCGGAGCTTAGGAACTCACTGTGTTTTTGTTGTTACTGTTGCTTAGGAAAGGGGAGCCAGCTGAATTGATGTCTTACATGTCAAGAATGCATAATAGTCTGCACATAAATAGCATATTAGTTGTTTTACAGTATATAATAATCTGTAAATGGATACTGATTTACTATAAAAATAATTATCCCTGTACAAAATGTCTCAATAGGTTTATTGTGTTTGCTTCAGATCAAGGATCAAACCTGGTTGCATAAGAGAGAGGAACAGTTTGCCTACTTAGGCTGTTACTGCTCGAATCTGAGCTTCTCTGACTGCCAAACATTGGTTGATAATAGACACTTTAGAAATATGTCAAAAGAAGCAGAGAGATGGGCTCTGACAGCATGTCCTCTTACCACTGGCAAAAACCAGGACTGGCAGGAAGAATCCTTCCCTTTATGTAATTATGTCTGGGGAGCTTCAGCAAAGCATAATGATTTTTGTGCTTTCATTTTTAAAAGCCAAATCCTCTGTGCATTTCATGCTTAGTTCATAATCAGTTTTCACTTTTCCATTGCTCAGAGGAAACAGGAAGCCTGGATTTTAGATACAGACAATCAAAAATGGTTATTCACTTTTCATATGTTGCTGTTGATTCTTAATATTGTACAAAGCCAATCGAAGGCCATCGTGAGGACGGTTGAAATTGCCTAGAGAATGATGTCAGCTCACAAAAAATATGAAAGAGAAAGGTTTCTGTCTTCATTTGGAGCAAAAATTGGCAAGGACTTTGTTATTCGGTCAGGAGCATAGTCATCTGTCAATTTCCACGCCTCTAATTTCATCTCAAATCAGTTTTGGACAAGAACTAACATCAAAATGGTGATGTTTTAATTCCACTTACCTGATCTGCTTGGTAAATTCAAATATGTTAATTACTTTTCTCTGAATGGTTTTCTCCTTTGGAAAAGCTATGAAGGAATTAGTACTTATATAGTTTCTTGCTTCTTCAGTTGTACATAACTCCTTACTAAAATCACAACAGTAAACGCAAATAGACAGATTTTCAAGCAAGGAAAGAAACTTTAGTTTAGAATCTACTGCTCATTCTCTCACCAAGTATCGGTCTTCTTTTATGGACCTAACTCCTCGAAAGAGATAAGTGGAAAAATTTGGAACCAGTTCCTCAAAGAGCTTAGCATCTAATAAGGGAGAAAATTGTGCAGGTCATACTTGTCAATCTAACAGAGATATGAAATTCTGCAGGAGAGGTGCAGACTCAACCTTCCACGATTTTAGACACCATTTCTATCCAGGTGGGCCGGGAGAGATTTGTGGAGGAGGAGGCATGGAATCTGGGTCTTGAAATACATTCAAGATTTAGACACTTGGAAATGGGTCAGTTATCCAATGGAACCTATTAATTATTAGTTACTATTAGCTATGATTATTATTAGCTATCCATTGCTGTGTAACAAATTACTCCAAAAGTGTAGTGGCTTAAAACAAAAATATTTATTATTTCCCACAGTTTCCGTAGGTCAAGAGTTGGAAGCAGCTTAGCTAGGGGTTCTGCACAGGGTCCTCTGGAAGTTGCAGTCAAGCTGTTGGCCAGGGCTTCAACCTGAAGGCTTGACAGAGACCGGGAGTTCAGCTTCCAAGATGGCTCATTCTCATGGCTGTTGGCAGGAGGCCTTAGTTCCTCACCATATGGGTCTATCCGTAGGACTGCCTAAGGGTCCCCATGACATGGAACCTGGCTTCCCCCAGAGCCAGGAATGAAACAGAGAGAGAGAGAGAAAGAGAGAAAGAGAGGATGATACGAAGGAGGCAGCACCTTTTTATGACCTAGTTTTGAGGACCATTAACATCACTTCTGCTTCATTCTATTTGTTAGAATGAGCCACTAAGTCCATCTCACATTCAAAAGGAGAAAAATTAGGTTCCACCTCTCAAAGGGAGGACTATCAAAGAATTTGTGGACATATTTCTAAAACCTTCACAATGGGGTCGGGGAACATGAGGGGAGAACATCCAACTTGGGGGAGGGGGCAGGTCTTGGCAAAGATCAATACTTGGAGACATGTGCAGGGAACTTGAGATAATCCAGTGTGGAGAGTTTCAGACTAAGATGATAGTGGGAAATAAGACAGGAAATATAGAGGGAAAGGATTTAGACACTATAGGGCAAGGTGGAGAATCATAGAAGGCTTTAGAGCAGGGTAGAGGCATAATTACAGCTATGTTTTAGGAAATTAGTCTAGCAACAGTTAGAACTAAGGTTGGGAGTGTGGAGAGAGTGAAAGAGGGGACCAGACAGGAGGCCATTCTGGTCATGCAGGGGGATGGACCTGGAAGGGGATGGTTGGAACGTGGTTCCAAAACAAATACTGCTCTTCTTCTTTCAGACTCTACATAGTACAAATAACTATAAAGTTCAATCCATTTTTATGTGTCTAATCCAACTGTTAATGGAATCTGCCTATGTTTTATATGCTGTGCCTTATGGAGCTTTTACTGGGTTAGTGAATTGAGCTGTAAGCCTGATGCGTGGCAGCAATTCTTTCCGTGCTGATTGAGAGCAGTTTGTCCCTAGGATGGCAATTGCACCTAATACCCACAGGGCACATTCCTAATTGAGTCTGTCTCTTAACTGTAGGGAGAGCTTGATGTTATTGTTAGACAAAAACCATCCTACATTGGAATTCTTCATGGCAAAATTGCTACCCTCTTCTCCCTTAGTTACCAACATCTCCATTACCAAGTATTACATTATTCTTCCATAAGCACTTGAAGTGTTCTTTTATTCAACTTGTATATTCATGCACTTCCATTTGTGATATAGACACTAGCTGGGCTCCTTGATGATGTCCGTTCTCATCACAAAGGCAATCCAGTGCACTGAAAAGCCAGGTACGTGGGCAGAATCACCAATACTGACGCCTTGACTTACCCCATTGTTCTTTAGGAAATCCAGTAATTCCAGATGAGAGGAATAATTTTTTCTCCTTCTCTGGATTTATATGAATTTATGAATCTTGAAGAGTATAGCATTTAATCATTTTCCTAATCGTGGATTGAGCATTATTAATTCATTTTCTCACCAACTTGATGCAAGCTCACAGAATGTATGGACCATTTTGTGCATCGTTTTGACTGGGAGTGGAGGGTTTGTGCCCAAGACATTGTGGGTGTTTACTAAACTCTCAACTGAATACTGATTAGGTGAGACTGGTCCTGTTTATTTTATCTTCTCAACATATACATCCTCCACACAAGAACTTTATTCTCTCCCTTCGTGTCTCTAAATCCCAACTGCAGTTTAAAGCAAGAGTTGTAATTTATAGCACCTGCCCACCCCCTCTTTTATCTTGGCTGCCTTTTTGACCCTATGTAATAACTAGATGAAGACTTGAAGTGACCTTTAATTTCCCCAAGGTCCACTTATATATGGATTAATCTAAATGGTGATAATATGCTTTTCTGCAAATATCTGTGATTCTGAATATTTGCTTGTTTCTCTGCATTGTTAATTATTAATGTTACCCAGGAGGTAATGCAGTGTAATTCATTGCCCATTAAGTAGAGCTTCCAATAACATCTTATATGATTTTTAGGGTGTACCAAGTTTAGCAGTGAAACAAAACCATTTTTCATACTGCTTTTATGTTACTACTTATTGCCAGTGGAGTATTCTGAAGCCATCAGAGTATCTTCCAACTCCTGGAATATGGGTAGATACAAACTGGAGGTGAGGGGCTTAAGATCTAGGCACATCTTTCTGCTAGGTCATTTTATAGGTAAGTTGTACAGTTTGAAGGAAACCATGAATAACAGTTATATTTTGAGGGGATCAGAGAGACTTCCAGCACAACTCTTTCATTTTACACATGAAAAGAGTTGAGATGCAGAAATGTAAAGTGGTTTCTCAAGGGTGCCAAGTCCCAGCAGATCATCCGTGACTTAAAACAAGTTTTCTGGGTCCTCTGTTCTATCCAACAAAACAAACAAATAAAAGAACTCCTCACCTCTCAAAAAATCCCTTCAACCTTCTTCTCCTTAAATCCAAAAATATGACGCTAACTGAAACCAAGATGAGAAATCTTCATTTGCTAGTTTTTTAAATCTTCCAAGTCATCAGCTTCCATAGAAGTGGTAGAATGGCAGATAGGCATCCTCTTCTACCTTTATGTCCTGTTTCTTACCTTCACACTTAAAGTTGTGAGTATCAATCACCATTTACTAAGTAAGCTTACTTGCGAGAAATTGTCTACACAAATATAGAGTGGAGTAATGAGCACGAGGACTTAAATTAGTATCAGAAACTTGGGAATTTCTTTCAGGTATAAACACATAAAATATATTTTCAAAATGTAAGTATTTTGGAGCACGCTAATCCCATAACAATGCCAGTTTTAAAAATAATTCTGGCGGTAGTGCAAAAACTTTCATAGAGAATTTGGGCTTTCAGGATGCTCTCTAAGAAGGGGGAAGGAAGAGGAGGAGGAGGAAGAGGAGAAGTAACAGAAGGAGGAGGAGGAGAAGAAGAAAAAGAAAGAGAAGAAGAAGAAGAAGAAGAGGAGATGGAGGAAGAAAAAAGAAGGGGAAGAATTATGTGCTTGAATGATGCAAAGGTGACAAGAAAGCATTTTTCTATATAGCCACAAGTGGATGTGCATGTCGTTAGTGTTATTAGGGTCAATTATAAATAATATAATTTATGAGCTTTCATTGTGTCTTAAACTAAGCCATATTTTTCTATCATGGATTATATGGTCATCACCGTGATAGAAAGTTGGAGTGAGCATATTTGAGAAGGTGGGCAGTAAGTCGGACATTGTATACAGAGGACTGGGGATGGCTATACTGCTTGGTAGTTGAGAATGGAAATTCCTGAAATGGAAATTAGTAAATTTAACTATTATTTGAGGGAGGTCAATCAGGTGCTTTAGGTGTGGGAATCCTTGCAGGCTAGAGGGATATGAGTTATATATTATCAGCAGCAGGGAAAAAGACAATCCCCAGTGTCATGGAGGAGACAAAATATGGACTTGAAGCAGGCAAAGTAGACTATTGGTGAAGTCATAGTCCCAGTGTTTTGACAAGGGATGACAAGGCTTGCTTGTCACTAATACACCTCTCTAGTGCCTAAAACAGTGCCTGGCACATAGTGGGTAATCAATAAATATTTAAAGAATAAATAGATTAGGCATTAGTTGTAGCATCATGGAGAGCTGGAGAGATATGATAATATTAAGGAAGAAGGAGAGCAAAATTTTCGAATAGAAACAATATACAATTGTTCAAATAGGAATAATATGCAAAGTCAAAAAAGAGTCTTAATTTGAAGTTTCCCAAGATGATGGATTTAACCGTATTTCCCTAAGAGCCGATGGTGTTTGAGGGCAATGGCGTTGGATGTGGGAGAGAATATCTGGGATCTGAGAAGTAAAGCAGCCTCAAGCAGTTATGTTTCCTTCCAGCATCAGTTCTGGAACCCATTTAAATACTTTGACATTTTTATGCTTCAGCAGAGTCTCGGAGCCAAAGACCTTGAGGTCCTTTGAAGATTCATTTCCTATGATGCAGTAACCTCTAGCACCGTGTTCACGTTCCAAGAAATGCTTAATATTTAACATGTTGCTGATTTCCTTAATCATCTTTCAATATCAGAATCCCGTGCTTTATCAGATAAGTCATTTTAGCTTGTGGCGGGTGATATTGTGTAATCCAATCACAAAGCATCCATCTCTGGTGATGTTGTCTTCAGTGCTGATTCAGGATCTTTCACCAAATTCGAATGTACTGTCCCGTGCCCAGGGAGGAAGTTGGAAAAAGGTTACAAGGTGAATATTGATTTGCTGTCTCATCCAGAAATTCTGAGATTTAGTCTCTGACAGAGTGGATGTGGCTTGTGTCCTATAGCTGGTTATACAACATTGTGGTGTGGCTATTTGCAGATATTTTCAGACTTCTTTAAAAAGACTCAGGAAATACTCCACTTAAAAAAATTATTTGAAGTAACGTGCAAAACAAATATCACCACTGTATCCCTGAGCTTTACTCTGTTTCTGAATCTGTCCTGTGGGGTGGGGATCGAGGACTGGGTCAGGGATGGAGTGGAGTTCAGTTTCTGTTATCCACATTATTGAGGTAAAAGAAAAATAGTGCTTTTGGTCATGTCCACTTTTGTGCAACTGCATAGAAGCATTGAAATGCTTGTGTCAGGTTGTCCTGCTTTATCGCTAGATAAATAGAGAAAGAGACTTTAAAAAAGAGCCTCTCACTTTCCTTAGGACATGAAGGTTTTAGGGCTAGCCTCTACTTTTACTCATTTTATGGAGACTCCATAGATTATTTTGATCCAGAACTCATATTCTTGCCACAGCTGACTTGATTACCAGGATGTGACATAACGCGTAGTCATTCAGTTCTGGAGTCTGGTCAGTTCCCCTGATATGCAGTCTAGAATACTCCGTTGGCATTACTTTCTCTATCGCAGAAGATTTTAAACTGAAGACTCAGCTACTTAAAGAAAGAGCCATGCCCTATTAGCAACAATATCTTCCTGTGTCTTACTGGGATTGCCCTCTCAGGTAAGTGTAAATAACAGCACTATATGACGTGTCTGCACGATTGGTAGCACTTCTACCAATAATGTGGATGGAGTGACTATAGCGAGGACAATAAGCTCTCTTCACTGGGGACATCTGTACTTGTTAAGTCACGCCAATGGACAAATTTTAATTTGTAAAGGAAACAAAATATATCCAATACATACTAAATGATAATCTTAACAGAGTGTTTTATTGCCATTATGCATAAATGATAGGGGAGTTGGCAGGACCCTAATATATCTATTCCATCTCTTCAAGTCTTCAAGGGCTTGGCTTGCACTAAGCTGGTTTACTTGGACTCTCATCCTGTCAGCCAACAGTTACGCGCTGAAGGCTCCTAGAGGAAGTTCTGTTGGATCTGGGCCCTAGTTATTTCCTCAGCACGAGCCAAACAGAGACAATTACAGTTTACACTCTAAAGCACTAAGCACATCACAGGAACATTCAAGAAAAGTTTGGAGAGTGAAGTGAGGAACTGTAGCAGCTGGAATAAAGAGAACTTTTTAGTCTTCTATTTTTTTTCTTTTTGGTGTTCATTTTATTGTTTATTTCCCTCCAGCTTTATTAAGGTACAACTGACAAATAAAAATTGTATATATTTAAGTTGTACAAGTGACGTTTTGATATACATTGTGAAATGATTATTGCAATCAAGCTAATTAACATATCCATCACTCCACGTATTTGCCCTTTTTTTTGTGGTGAGAAAACTTAAGATCTAGTCTCTTAGCAAATTTCTAGTATACAATGCAATATTATTAACTATAGTCAGCATACTGTACATTTGCTCTCCAGAGCTTATTCATGCTGCTTAACTGAAACTTTGTTCTCTTTGACCAACATCTCCCCATTTCCCTCTGTCCTCAGCCTCTAACAACTGCCAATTCACTCTCTGCTTTTATGAGTCTGACTATTTTAGATTACACATATAAGTGACATCATGCAGTATTTGTCTCTCTATGTCTGGCTTATTTTACTTAGCATAATGTCCTCGAGGTTCATCCATGCTGTTACAAATGGCAGGATTTCCTTATTTTTAAGGCTAATTTGCTGAGAGTTTTTATCATGAAATGACATTGAATTTTGTCAAATGCTTTTCCTACTTCTCTTGGGTGATCATATGGTTTTTATCCTTCATTCTGTTAATGTGATGTATCACATTTATTGATTTGTGTATATTGAACCATCCTTGCATCCCAGGGATTAATCCCGCTTGATCATGTTGTGTGATTCTTTTAATGGGCTGTTGAATTTGGTTTGCTAGTATTTTGTTAAGGAGTTCTCATCTGTTTTGGGAACAAAAAGTAAACCAAGCAGAAACCAGCTTGAGGTCTTTTCTACCTAACATGGAAAATGCAGAACATAAGCCTTTTCTGTGGTTTGGAAGTGGCTCCTATGCTGGCAGATTGCTCAAAAAGTGGCTTAGGGAGTTAGGAAGTATAGGAACTGAGGACTGAGAATTGCTTACTTTAAGGAGAAATAGCCTGTAATTTTCCAATATGGAAGTTTACCTTTAATTGACAGGAAAGTTTTGGACTAGGGAAGGTCAAGCATTTTAGTCCTTCTGGGCCTAAATAGGCCTGGTGCATGATGATTCGATGTGATGTTGACTGGATCACAGGGCAGCTTCCCTAGGTAAGCAGAAGCCCTTCATTAGATTTTTGGTGTTTTAAGTCACAACACTTAGAAGTGCTTTTGAGGAAACCCTGTTGTCAAGCCTTATTCTCAACTGGATATATATTTCTGGAGCAAAGTTAGAGCCACATCAACTTTCAGAGATTGGAAGAATACATATACTATTGAGAAAACTTTGGGAAAATGTTCAATAACTACTAAAATTCATTTTGACATATTCAATATTTAAATACCATTTTCATCATGAAAAGTCTCATGTGATTGTATAAGAAAAAGTTGTGAAATGCTTTTAATTTTGTGGGTATCTTTATCTGCTCATCCCTGTGAGTTATCTCTGCAAGTATTTGCCTTTGGCTGATTCTTTACAACCCTGTGGAGCTAAAAGTTAACTTTTAGAAAACATAATTCAGATGAAAATTTCTTTCCAGAGAAATGCAAATTGTGTTTGGTGCAATGTAATTGATTATTGTCCCTCTGGGTATTGTCAATTTATCACTATTTGTAAATTTATTTCAGCATTCTTTATTTGATTTTAGATATCTGTCTTTTTATTTTTTAGTTGCATGAGTCCTTTATATATTCTGAATACAAGTCCCTGTTATACATATGATATGCAGGTATTTTTTTCTTAGTCTGTGGCTTATAATTTCATTTTCTTAATGGTGTTGTTTGAAGCACAAGTGATTTCAACTTTTATAAAGTCTAATTTATCGTTTGGTTGGTGTCGTACTCTTTGCCAACCCAAGTCATGAAGATTTTCTCTTATGTTTTCTTTCAGAAATTTTATAGTTTTAGCACTTTTATTTAGGTCTATGATCTATTTTAAGTTAATTTTTCTATGGTGTGAGGTGAAGGCCTAGATTTATTATGTGTCACATGAATATATAATTGTCCCAGCACTATTTATTGAAAAGTCTATTCTTTCCCCATAAATTGGGTTGGAATCTTTCTCGAAAATCAATTGACAAGAATTGTAAGGGTCTATTTCTGGATTCTCACTTCTGTTCCATTGATCTGTCTGTATATCTTTCCTCCAGGTATATTTTTATGTTAGTCTTTAGTCAGAACTGGGATATTACCAATTAATAACTGTTTCTAAGATTTGTGACACTTTCCATCTTGAATGGGCACTAACATCTTTTGTATTTTTGTTTTCCTTTTTAATAGCAAAAGAAAGCCCTTTAGAACTGTCCTCCCTCAGGCCCTCACACTCTGTAACATTTTCTCAGTTACCTTTAAACACATTTTGGGGCTGGCCCCGTGGCCGAGTGGTTAAGTTCGTGCACTCCGCTGCTGGCAGCCCAGTGTTTCATTGGTTCGAATCCTGGGCGCGGACATGGCACTGCTCATCGAACCACGCTGAGGCGGCGTCCCACATGCCACAACTAGAAGAACCCACAACTAAGAATATACAACTATGTACTTAGGGGTTTTGGGGAGAAAAAGAAAACAAAATAAATTAAAAAAATCTTTAAACACATGTATGCGTACATTACGAAAACAGAAAGACAGAAATGTTCGCCATTGAAAAACATTCTGATTTGGATTCAGCCAGATGATGAGGGATTGATTTAGCAATTTGGGCACTTTCCTGACCACTTAACACAGCTGACATCCTGCCGAAACATTTTAGCTGGTTGAAGATTGAGATTAAAACCTCTGGAGTATGGTTAGATTTTCTTTTTAAATTGTTCATACTTTTTTTCATCGTGCTTACATTTTGCCCAAGTTTTGAATAATTCCCTTAAGACAAATTCCCAGAATTTGAAATACCAAATCTAAGCAGGATAAACTTTTCGTTATGTCAATGTGAAAATAAACGTTTATTTTTCTGGCTCAAATGAGCCAGCATGCACAATATATTATGAAGAGTAAAGAGATAGCTATAGATATTGAAAAGCATAATGTAATTGACATTATACATATTAACTACATTATACACAAAATGTAATATATAACCATAATGTAATGAAACTCATGTAATAAACATTTTAATCTCTTGATGCTTACTTTCACATTGCTTTCTAGAACAAAGTACATTCTTATATGTGGAATGGCTTTTAGCTAATAACAGCAAGGCTTACAATTATCTCACCCGCTTTTTGTAATTGTTCTCATTAAGGACGTGAATATTTAACAAATATTCATTCAATGGACACTGTATTTTGAGTACATCTCCAAAGGTCGGGGATATAGCTGTCAATACAACGAAGACCCTGCACTGGTGGAATTACCATCCTAGCAGGAAAGACAGATAATAGTAACAAACATGTATAATAGTGGTGAAGGCTGTGAGGGTATCCAAAGCCAGGTCAAGCACAGACAGTGATAGAGTAGAGGCTGCAGGTGGATATGTTAGCGAGAGTTGCCAGGTAAGATCTTTCTAAGGACGATTTGAGTGGAGACTTATGTGAAGTGAGGGTGTGAGCTGGGTAAATATCTGCGAGGAGGAAAACAATGTAGTTAGAACAGAGTGAGCAAATAGTTGGATATGAGATTACAGAGATCGAGGGTGGATGGATCATGTATGTCTTTGTATGCCAAGTTCAAGAATTTGGATTTTATTCCGAGAGTACTACACAGCCACAGAGGATTTGATGGACTAAAGAGTGATATAATCTTATTTGAGGTTCTAAAAGTTTCTCTGGGCACTATGTATCATTTTTGTCTGAAGGCGGACAAAAATGGGGGCAGGAAATCTAGTTAGGAGGCTATTTTGAGGTCCAAACGAGAGGAGTTGGTATCTTGGACTAGGATGGTGGAAGCGATAAAGAAAAGGTTGGAATTTGGTTAGATCTTGAAGGTAGAGCCAACAGGATTTACGAGGGGTTGAATGTGAGGTGTGAGAATAAGGTAGTAGGTTTTTGGTCTGAGCAACTGTCAGGTGATGGTACCATTTCCTGAGATGTGAAAGATGGAGGAGGAGTATATTTGGAGGCAAAGATGAAGCGGTTAGGAACTCTATTTTGAATGTACAAAGTTTAGAATCCTGAACTTCCCCTGATGAAAAAAAAAATCAATTCATAATGTGCTCAGGAGGAGCCAATGTTTTGTCTATAGAGCTTTTGAGGAATTATTCCACGGTGGGAGTCCATTCTCAATAAAGTATTTATCTGAAATGTAGTTTATCCTATTTTAAAAGTTAGTACACATTTTATCCTGTCAAATTACAGACTCATTTGTTTATTGGACATTTCACTTTAATAGTATGCTAGCTACCTATTTAAAAAACTGCAAGTCTGGTTTTCTTGGGTCAGTGCTTTTCATGAGGAGTACATAGACTTGAGATATATCAATTCTATCTTAGTCTGCCTTTATCTTCTTTACTTCCTTGTAAAACAACAATCTGGAATCAATGATAGATATATGTGGCTTTATTTTTTACTTTTCTCAGGCTTTGATTTTGTAGGTTTTGGTTTTGGACTAAACTGCATGAACTGCATGAGTATAAACCCATAGTTGTAGTCAAACAGGCTAAGGAATCCTGCCAGATAGAAACCTAATTTTTTTTATGTGTATTTAAAAAGAATGCTTTCTGGTGTCTTTTATATTAGTTTCTTAAAAAGCATGTGCTACTTTTGAGTGGGTTGGGTAACTTCCCTTCTCCTGTAGAAGACAGAAATTCTTTTTTTTTTTTTTTTTTTGAGGACGATTAGCCCTGAGCTAACATCTGCTCACAATCCTTCTCTTATTTTTTGCTGAGGAAGACTGGCCCTGAGCTAACATCCGTGCCCGTCTTCTTCTACTTTATATGTGAGATGCCTACCACAGCATGGCTTAGCCAAGCTGTACCATGTCCACACGCAGGATCCGAACGGGTGGACCTCGGGCTGCCAAGGCGGAAGGTGGGTGCTTAACCGCTGTGCCACAGGCCGGCCCCGAAGCAGAAATTCTTGGATGGTGTTAGGCTTTTATTATCTTGAACTGAGATTGCCCTGAAAAGATATATAATGACCCTAAAGCTAATTGTCACTGGAAAGAAGGGCCACAGATCAATATTCTAAAATCAAAGTTACAATTTTGAGTACTCCTTTTCTGACATTTAATTGCTCCACAAAAAATAATTGAACAAGAATTTGATGTACGGGAGTTTTCACTTTATAGCTTCTTTAGGAAGGTGCTTCTCATTGCTCTAAGTAAGGTGTTGAATAGGTGCATTGTTGACATTTTTCTTTGAGTACAGCGAATTATATTCCATTCACTGTTAAAGCTTTCTAGGGTGAAATGTTGTGTGCAAGAGAGAGGAGTAGAACTTTGGGTTCTGGGATGCTCATTTGTTTTTATGGCTCATAATAATACTTTAAGGAGACTCTTGGTCCTGCCTGAAGTTGCCTTGGCTCAACTTTTCAACGAGGAGCAATGGTGTTCTCATCAAGCATGAATCGTCGCTAAGCTCCACAGTTTTCAGAAGAGCTGTCAGATTTACCTTTGGCATGATTGGTAACACAAACAGGTTTGTGCCTAATGAACAACACAGGCTGACTGCCTTGATATAGACGTCACACAATATTTTTTAGAAACTCAGTTGGAGGGATATTTAAAGACTATGCAGTTCATCTGTTCCTTCTGATAATCTAAAATACACCAGGTTAAGTCACGTTGGCAGAGAACTGGGTGCCCAGACCTCTAAATACTGACCTTCTGTAGAATTGCTTTATGGTAATGTTGGTATCATAATCTTAGCCTATAATGATGGCCAACATGACAGAGAGCCATTCGAAACTTACAATTAGGTCAACTGTGAGGATATAGTTGAATACCTTGGTGAATAGAGCACAAAGCCTTTTCCATTTCCCCTAAGTTCTTCTTAGCTCCCCACAGCCAAAATTGTTCCCTAATTTCTCAGGAAATGGAACAGATTCCCAGGCTACATTCTGCCCTCATCCAAATACCTACAGTTCTTCAATTCTATTCATTAAAAAATTATTTTTCCTCAGAGATTCTTTTCCATTACTTTTTGATGTGAATTTTCCTCCCAGTTTTGTTGCTGTACTTGAGAGATAGAGGAATAATATGTTTCTTTTCCTCACTTCTAAGATTCGTACAAGAAAGATTGTATCTTCTCAGTTGTCATTAAAAACATCTTGGCTAAATTGGTAAGTCAAATTGTTTTTTTGTTGCAGTTTTAATTTTCACTTTTTTGATTAATTACTGAGGTTGATTTTTTCCCCAAATATTTCTAAACCATTCTATGTCCTTGTTTGTGAATGTCATGTTTGTGAACCATTTATCTGCTGGAATCTTAGTGTCTTATCATATTACTTACATAACCTCATCATATACCAAGGAGCTTATCCTTGGTGCAACACAATTAGATATATTTTTCACCTTGTTGCTTATTATCAGATAAGCTTGTATTTTGACAAATAGGAAATTTATGTTTTCATGCAGTCAAATCTGTCTTTCCTTTGTGATTTCTTCCATTGCTTTTATGTTAGCTGTCTTTTCATGCAAATTTTAAAAAATTTACTCCTTGAGGGTTTGGACACGGTGGTATATAATTTTTACTAAGTTTGTTCCATAAACAGGCCTAGTATAGTGCTTAGGGCACAAAATATGCATAATAATATTTGTTGATATATTGATGTTACATTTGATTAATCTACAGAGTTTACATTTCCTGCAAAGTTACACTGCAAATTTTTAACAGGAACACGTAATATTCATTTGCATCAGCATTTCCTTTTGGACATTTACAGAGAATTTAAACAAAGTCATGCTTTTGGGCAACATTAGCAGAAAACCACTGCCTTATCGATATTCTTGTTTGAACAGAAGGAGAGCTCTTTATCGTATCTTTCAATTTGCCTGGCTCACCAAAAATCACATCTCACTTGTGTCGAGGCTCTTGAGTCCAGCTGTACCACGTGAAGCACCTGGCAGAGAGATGGGGAAGGATTAAATTGTAACATGATTTCACATCTAGTGAATAGATTTCTATCAATTTTTTGTGCATGACTGTGAGATTGTTGAGCCAGTTAGAATTACTTGGAGTCTCAGAAGACTAACTCCCAGAGAATATAGAAATCCTAAAGTTAGATGGAAGTCTCAAGTCTTAACAGAATTATGATTAACTGCGGGGGGGGGGGGGGCGGATGGTGGGGGTGGCAGGCAGGAAGAAACTCATCGCCAAGAATCCAGAAGTAGAGTAAAGAAGGAAAAACTGTATTTTGCAATGAAAAACAATCACACCATTGTTCTTTTGCCTCACTTCACTGTACTAGTTAAATGTGAAGGAATGGCAGTTTTACAGAAATCAGGGTCACTACTTCTTGCCACATCTTAATAAAGCATGTAGACAGAATAAGCCAATGTACATATTTTGATAAATATAAATACATGGCAAAATCAATACGTCATTTTCACTCCCACTGATTAGTTGATCATAATTACCTCTAAGTTTGAGAAATGACTCCATACAAAAATAAGAGAAGTTCTTATGGGTACTCTATCTTGCCCTTGGCTTCTCCATAGATCTCTGATCCTGGGCTTCCTACCAGCAAGCCTGAGCTCCCTCCTTTAGGCCAAAGCCACAGTGAGAAAGGGCATCTTCTCTGGCTCAGTTTGTTGACCCCAATGGTGAGAATTTCCTTCAGTACCTTCCATCAGGAATTTGGTCCTTACGCTCTTCCCAGCTTTTGAATGACTTCTTACTTCCATCGGCCACCCTAACAGGGATTAGGCCTTTGTTTTCCTTTGAAGTCTTGGGGCCCTTCTGCTGACTTCCAGTTTAGATGTTACCTCTTGTATGAGTCTGTGTCCAAGGTGACAGGGAATGGGGGCAGGGTTTTCTCAATGCCTTGTGACTGTCCAGTACCCTCAGAGACAACACCATCAGGCAGCCTCTGCTCCTATGATGTTCTTTAGCTTTGACTCCTATTCATAATTGAGGGCTGAGTGCGAATTGTTTAAGGGCAAAGGAGACATCCTGGATTTTTCATCAGGGGCTGGTCTGTCTACCACTTGCTCTAGTGTCCTAGAGTGGCTAATTATAAAACAGCAGTGGTTTCCAATGTGATTCAGAGCTTGGCCCCTTTCTTTCATATTCATTCCAAGTGACTGACTATTGTGGGGCATTGTCTGCTAATTTCAGCCAGAGGAGCTGCTATCAATCAGAACCCAGCAGGATTAACATTGATAACCAGATTGCAGAACCAGAGACCCTGGTCTCCTGCATCTATTCTCTTGACAAGGAGTCTACGCCAGTCCATATTATGCACCAGATCTGCAGTGTGATGAGCAGCAGTTAGGGTTACTTTCCTGAACTGGACCCTCAGGGGAGATCTGGGCTGCTGGCATCCAGGGAGCGGCTGGAGTGGAATGGAATGGGCAGCTCTACAGTCTCAGTCCCAGGAATTACTCGAGGCCACTGTGAAATGAAGGGATGTGAGCTTCTTTTTGAGTTTTAAAAACTTTATTAATTTATTAAGGTATTGAGGCATGACTGTCAAATAAGAATTGTAAATATTTAGGTTGTACAATGTGATTTTTTTAAAGATACACAATGTGAAGATTTGATATACATATATGTTGTGAAAGGAGTATCACAATCAAGTTAACACATCCTTCATTTCACATAGTTGCCATTTGCGTGTGTGCTTGAGTGATGAGAACACAAATTTCCTCTTAGTAAATTTCAAGCATACGATACAGTATTATTAACTATAATTGCCATCCAGTACATTAGATTCTCCAGAACTTATTCATCTTATAACTGAAATTTGAGCTCTGAATCCAAACCTCATTCCTTCCCCCAACCACTAGAGGACAGGGTTGTGGGTGTCGACGCAGTTCTTGGAGGGCTTCTAATTTTCCCTCCGTCACGTAAGGCTGGGAGGGAGTTTTAGTGGCTGGTAGATACCAATCTGGGAATCCTGAGCCTTGTATTAATTTCTCCCAAAAGGTAGCCCCAGAGACAGTAGAGAATTGCTTACTGTCAAGGCTGCTTTTGAGGTATAGAGGTAGTACAAGGACAGTTGACATTCAGTGACAGCCATCTAGACTACTGCTACCCCGAGCAGCTGCAGCAAGCTGAACAACGCAGTTCACGACAAAGGGAGGCACTTTTCCTATTGCTTTGAGTTTCCAACCTCTATACCAGGTTGAATAGTGTTCGCCTAAAACTTATGTCTGCCTGGGACCTGTGAATGTGACCGTATTTGAAAACAGAGTCTTTGCAGATATAATCAAGTTATGATGAGGTCATACTGGATTAGGGTGGTCACTTAATCTGATATGATATAAATCTGATATGACTGGTGTCCTTATAAGAAGAGGGAAGTTTGGACACACAGACACAGACACACAGGAAGAATGCCATGTGCAGTAGGGGCAGAGATCGGAAGTGGTGCATCTGCAAGCGAACGAGCACCAAAGACTGCCGGGCACAACCAGAAGCTGGGAGAGGCAGGGAAGAATTCTTTCTAGAGCCTTCAGAGGGAGCATGGTCATACCAATAGCTTGATTTCAGACTTTTGGCTTCCAGAACTGTGAAGAATAAATTTCTGTCATTTAAAGCCACTTAGTTTGTGGAAATTTGTTATGGCAGCTCTAGGAAATTAATACAGACTCCCTTAGCAGATGATCATCTGGAAAAATATGATTATTCAATTCAACTGCAGATAATAAAAGCCACTCATGTGGTTGGCACAATCAGCTCCATGGTCACATGGGTAGGCTCTGGAGAGGGGCAGAATATTGACAAGGCCAGCTGGTGAGGTGGGTGATGATAACCGGGCCAGTGACTGGGGCCCATTCAAGGCCATTGGATATTCATGGCCACGCGGAGTTCTGTCAGCCTCACATTAGGGCAAATTAGGATGCTGCGTTATACACCACCTGTGATACCTGTGTCCAAGTTAAGGGCCTCTCATGAGGAAATCTGACTTCCTAAGCACCTCTGGAATATTGTTAATCTGGCTTTTTCTCTGGTCTATCCCTTTTATATGTACAGCTAAATATTAATTTATTTATTTATTTTCCTTCTGTGGTTTTCCCTTCCCCTCCCCCACACCCCAGCATAGAGTTTGCCTACCTTTGTGTTTCTTGCCCCAGGAAAATTTTGTGGCAGGGTGGAAAGCAGAAGCTGTTTGCAAAACTTCCTGGTTTTTTGTTTCCAAAAGCCCAAGTCCCAGGGGGAGGGAATACCTTACAGAAAGCAGCAGGGTGGCTTGGAGGAAATATGACCAGAGAAGAATTTTCCCCAGACTAAAAGAAATTTCTGAAGCTAGTGGGTGAGAAGGGTGAGAAAAGCAGCAGGAACTTTCCAGATTCCCCGGAGTATTACCCAAAGGATGTGAGAAATCTCCTGAAAGGAGTGGCTGGCTGGTGCGTCCTGGCAAAGAGAAATCATAAACAGCCTCTGGAAATGTGCCCCTGCCCTGGGCAGGCCCAGGAGCTGCAGAAGTCTGCTGGAGAATCGTGCAGCACGAAGGAAACAGCTCAGTTGGATTTCTGCACAAGGCATTGAACCATGCATGCGTAGCCTGGACTGGCAGGTGGACCCTGGGAATGACTGAGGTTTCCTGCAAATATGGAAGAAAGCAGACTCACAATTGCAATTAAATTGATTTATAGATGGTAAAGATATGTGCCATTTCTTGCACATTTGAGTTTGTGGACTGAAATTCATACCCCTATGTGATATTTTTTTCTAGTGGAAGTTGAGACCTACCAAGAAGGCACACTTCGTTTGCAGTGGGCATCCATCATAGCAGATCCATTCTCCAGGAGCTCTTCCACATCCTTACACTGTATCACCAGGTTTCCAACAGCAGACCCCACGGTCTCTTGAGGTTGGAGGGTACTCTTTGAGGCCTCCCACGTTTGTATTTATTCACCACCCACCATCCACAAACCAACGGCCAAAAAAAAGCGTACAAATTGGGTACTTGACAAATCCCTACTGTTGTTATACCTTTTAACTACCTATCTGCCTACCACAAAATAACATTTTAGGGGCCGGCCTGGTGGCACAGCCGTTAAGTTCACATGTTCCCCTTCGGCAGCCCGGGGTTCGCCGGTTCGGATCCTGGGTGCAGACATGGTGCCGCTTGGCAAGCCATGCTGTGGTAGGTGTCCCACATATAAAGTAGAGGAAGATGGGCATGGGTATCAGCTCAGGGCCAGTCTTCCTCAGCAAAAAGAGGTGAATTGGCAGCAGATGTTAGCTCAGGGCTAATCTTCCTAAAAAAAATCCACAAAAAACAAAAACAACAAAATAACATGTTAGCTGCACCTCATCCGCATAGAATGCTGTTTTGGCATTATACCTCATTCCTTCTTTCTACTTCATAAAGCTTGACCATCCTGGAGGACAGCCAGTATCTGAGTGAAACACAGGTGTCTTAGAAGGATCTGGAAGTTGATAAAGGGAAGATCCAATATACAAAGTGGGCCAGGTCGTGGAATCGTGCCTGATTCTCTTCTCAGTACCACAACTCTACCTGCCTATGCCAGAAGTTTTAGAATGTTCTCTGGGACCCTTCAAGGTGAAAGGCCATCATCTCTATGGCCTATAGATTTCAGTTGCCCTCCTTGTTGTTGACTCATCTTGCTTTTCCTGATACACCAAGACTCTGCCATTCACTTTAACTCCGATGACTGGCTTGATGAGAGAGAGAACAGTAAGTGGTACAGGCGGTACTGGACTCCCAGTCACAGAGCCTGGGCAGTCCAACAGGAAAAGTACTTCTCACTGAAGGGATTAGGAGTCCCACAAGGCTCT
Source organism: Equus asinus (assembly GCF_041296235.1). Taxonomy (NCBI): domain Eukaryota; kingdom Metazoa; phylum Chordata; class Mammalia; order Perissodactyla; family Equidae; genus Equus; species Equus asinus. Next base: position 75,520,638 of record NC_091800.1, read on the forward strand.
CCCAGGTGGCTCACAGAACCCCAGAGCATGGTTTGCTATGTAACTGGGAGTGGGGTGGTGGTGGCTGAAGCAACACTCCCTAGCAGCGACTTCTCTCACTCCAGTCTCTGTGGAGGGCATGCTGCACAAAGTCAATTTCTTTTTATTTTGTATCCTGAATACATGCAATTGCTAGAATTGCCTGAATCACTGCATTTTGGATATGATTCATTCATTCATTCATCAAATATTTATTGGGTGCCTATTATGTACCAGGCACATTTCTAGGCCATGAGGAAACTTTAGTAAAAAATATAAATGTTGCCTTAATCGCTTCCTTATGGATCTGACATATTTGAACAATTTCTTACTTTTTGAGGCCACCTTATCCAGACTTGTCTTTTCCTTTCTCCTCTGTGAAGACTGGGCCAGCTCCTGAGACCCCAGCCTTGCCTAGAGTCCCAGGTCTTCCCTAGGCTCCAGAGGAAATGCTCAACAGACCCTAACACATAGTCAAATAAATTGTACTTGAAGTATTCATAAGGAATGACTTTACTCTGGTTTTGGAATGAATCTAGAGTCTAAACAGTGCTACTTAATTTGTTTTTTTGGAGAAGAATGCTTAAGAGTGGGACGATGACTCACAGAAAGATCCTGGCTGAAAGCTAACAAAGGCTTCCTTCTGTTGGAGCTTGAGAGCCAAAAACATTAATTCTGTTCTCTTCAGTGTGTCTGTCACCTTAGCACCTAGGTGATTTATGTAAAAGCCTTTTGTTGTTTCTCATAATATCACAGAACTTTAAACCCAATAAGAAAAAGAGAAAGAATAACAAGGATATTTCTTAGTGAGACGGCAAGAACACCCAGCCTGCCTTCTCAACCTTCACCCAAATGAGATTTTTTTTCTTTTTAATAAAAGGTATGTACTTTCCTAGTCTTTCAACAGAAAAAAAAAATATGGGTGTTCCCTTGGGTAAACTTTCTGTTAGGAAAGCAAATAACTGAAGGAAGCCTCTGATTCAAGAAAAGATTTCATAAATCCTTCTCAGGAAGACCTGCCTTACTGGGAGAGAGAACTAAAATGTGAAATTTTGAGGTGGAGAAAGGCATTGTCTGTCTGCTGAGTGTTCTCGCAGAGCTATCTGCCTCATCTCAGTCTGCGCTCAGCAGCTCTTCACGATCGTGTGCAGTAGAGGTTCTAAATACCACTTGGGAGTGTTGATGGGCTTGTCCATCCCTCTTCTCCATCATTCCTAAGATCTAAATCCTGCCTGATGTCATTTTGCTTTTACTCAACAATTATATATTGAGTAACTACTGTGTTCCAGGCTTAGTGCGGTTGATAATTTCCAAGGTAATGCTTTTTTCTCATTATGGTTTATGGGCAGATATAAAGTGAGTGTTGAAATAGTGCAGATGTTTAAAACTGAATTGCCAAATCTGAGATAAGAGGATTGTTAAGTATTAAAAGGACACAGTTCAACAGCCTGCCAAAATCCTTGGGTGAAGTATGTGAATAGACTTAAGTGCTAATATATACCAAAGAAATAGCATTGATCATGAGACAAAACAGTTGATCATGGAATAATGGAATAATACACCCAACACTTTCCAAAGAAGCTGGTGGTCAACATCTCTCTGGCACTGTGGTTGACATTTTCTAAAGCATCTGTTTTGAGGTGTGTGAAATGTTCATAAGTTCATGAGCATTTTTCTGTATGAGTGTATGATTAACATATAATTTGTGGGTGGCCACACGGAGATAGACTACTTTAAGACAGGTGTAAAGATCAAGTTTAAGTATTGCTAAACAAGTCATTTGTTGGTCAGTTTGTGTCTGTTCTTTAAATTCTGAAAGTCTCATAAGAAGAGTTGGAGTCACAGATCCTGGGTCTGAAGAGGATGAGCATCACCGGCAGCATTTGTGGGCCATGGAACGCCCCAGATTATATGAGGGGCATTTACTTAGACTTTTCTGCCCACTGTGGACCAGTCTCAGCAGGTCTTGGATCTGAGGGCATCTGATCCAGAAAGGTTCATTCTTTAGTTCCCTGCTAATACTGATTGAAGACCACTGGGAAGTGACCAGCCTTCAGAAAGTCTTGAAGGGGCAGAGCTAGGAGAAGAATTTGGGGGTGGATTCTCACTCTCATTATACCTCCCCACTTATCTCTCTTCTTAGAGATAAGCCCATAGAACGACAGGAAGCATCTGGTTTCTTCACCTTCCCTCGTATAATGATAGGCTAAAGGGATTCTTAGTATATGAGTCATGTTGGCCAATGCTCTTTAGTCGAAAGCTGATGACTTGAGAAGCAGACAACTCATTGTTCACTTTGGACTTCCTGTTTCATCTTTATGACCATGTGAGCAAATTGAATCAACAAGCGCTTTTTCTCTGAAGAAATTTATAATATTAAGTGCCTGTGGAGTAAAATGTGTGGGAAGCAACTTAAGCAATGGGGTCAAAATCTACAGACCAGAAACAACAACACTTACCTTTCCCTCTTCCTGCTGCTCTCCTGCCCAGGGCTCTTGAGAATGAGAAGAAAGGAGTAGGATGATTTTGTCAGTGGAAAGTAGCCAAACTCGAGGTGAGCAGACTGATGAGAAGGACCAGGGTCAGCAAGTGCTTTACAGCAAGGAAACACTTCATACAATTGAAGATCTCCGTTTAAGTTTCAGAGTTTAAAAGCCTATTCCTGTATTTTATTACTCTGTAACCTACAGAAGAATGACACATGGTTACATAAAAAGAGAAAGACGAGAGTGGTGGAAAAACGTCTAAGACTAGGAATAAAAAAACCTGAGTTTTAATTGCACTTTTGTTTCTTATTGATTGTATATTCTGGGGCAAGTCACATCACTCCTGTGGGTCCTAGTTTTCTTCTTTGTGAAATGAAGATGTTAATAACACCCATTTCCCAAGATTTTTGTAAGCATTAAATATATGTGTGCAGTTCTTTGTAAAATAGAATGTCCTCCAAAATCTTTGCTATTCTTATTTATAATAGTGTGATAAAACTTGACCAAGAGAGTGTTTGAGACAGACCTAGTGTTGTTGAGAAATGGAAGTGTCTGTTCTCTTAGGCTGCTATTTTGTTTAGCCCAAACATAAACACCAACATCCATTTCTTGAGAAGTTTAATCTCCCCAACTTGTCAGCCTTGTGCAAAGCTTAGTTTAATATTGATGTCATAATAGTCATGTGAGGTGAGCACAAGGACAGCATTTTAAGGCAGCCATAGCATAACCACAAGTATTCCTCTTGATCAATATCACACAGAAATATGCACATGAAAACCAGTACAAATCAGATATGTGAATTAAGAAAGATCCCCAGTTTAGAAGCTGATATGTTGAATATAACATCAAGATAAACTAGTGTGTGAAACCAAGTTGCAGAACTGCTCACAAGTATGTAGATAATTCCAAGGCAAGAGGATCTCCACCTGTTTGGACGAGCCCTCAGGTGGCTGGCATCAGTTTGAAGTTTAGGTAAACTGGAGGATACGGTATTTCGATGGTTGGGTTTTACATCAGTCTTCATGCGGTACACCTAGTTTGCTTAAACAAGAAACATTTTCAATGTCATTAGATGTCCCCAACCATATTTCATGTTTATGAGGACCATATCAGCTCTCTCAGCTACTGGTTGGGATCCATACGTCAGAAAACAAGATTAATAAGGAAAACCCCATTTTTCCTGTATTCTAGGTCTTGCACGTTTACGAGCAATTAGGTAGATTTCAGGGTCAGCATAAGAATTTATTTTTATATCTCTGGATTCAGTTTGGATAACCCTGGTGAAAAACAGTAGACCCCCAAGAAGCAAGATTAATCCATTAAAATGTTAATGTAGCTTTTACTTCCATCATTTATCATCACCTTTCCATCTTTTTACTCCCTTAGAATAATCTACTAATAAGAACATACCGTAGTCTTAGAAGGGGTTAAAGTAAGATATTTTGCATTTGACATAGATGTCCAACTAACTAACTGAATACCTTTTTTCTTTTGACACATGGAGCTCATTGTGCGCCTTCTTGAGAGAAAGTTTGATTTCTTTAGCCAGGCTTCTGTGTTTGGCTTTAGCATTTCTGTCCCCAGCAGCCCCACCACCACTCTTAAGCAGAAACCTCAGCCACAGTACTCAACCAAGAAGTGGCAAGCCTCCAAGAAATATATTTCCCCCAAATACATGGCTGGGTAGGTCTGGTTTATGTTTGGTTCACCTCCGAGCATCTCACATGTAACTTCTCCCTTGAATGAACCAGTGACAATACAGCAAAATCGCTCCAGGACTCTGGAATTACTGTCCTGAGATCCACCACTTCAGCCTTTGTCTTATGTGATAGCTTGGGGTTTGCTGACAGAGAACATCAAAGAACGGGGACCAGGTTGAGGACAGTTGGCACTATCTTTAATCACTTGGTGAAAGCTCATGAGGATTTGTTCAGATTCAGCTAAGTAAAAATCCTCCACTTCAGCACCTCATTCAGACAATATGAGAACCAGATGGGTTTCCACAGCTGCCTGATTGCTACTGTCTGATGTAGATGATCGGAATTCTGCACATCTGTGCCACGACTTCAGGGAACGCCACGGCCCTTTATTTTACTCAGTAGACCACACGAGAGCATTTTGTTTCCTGATTAATGTAGAAATGAAACCATCTTTCAAAAGGCACCTTGTCCTAGCCATTTGTAAATTAATTTGTTAATGAAACATTACATCAGGGTAGCACTTTACAGTTTACAAAGTGCTTTCATTTCCTCATTTAATCCTTAAAATAACCTTGTGAAATAGGCAGGGCTGTTGAAAGAAGCTAAACAGTTGAGGAGAAAATCCAACGTTCTGCTATTCCCGTCTTTAAATGTTTGATGGTAACTCACACTGAATTATAGCAAAGTATAAAAGATGAATGAGCCCCCTAGAATATGTTTCTTCCTAAGGGAATTATCCTTTTCTATACACAATTTCTGGAACGCTGAATTCTCAGACATTTGCATTGATGCCAGTAACTGTACCGAAGGATGACTTTGTCCCCTGGGAATGTGGGTTGAGGGTGAGTGTTTGGGAGGATAGTTTGAATTGCAGGTTACAAGACAATGTTTGAAGTCACATTAAGTCTTAAAATACCATGTTGATTTTGAAAGATATCTTTTTATGTGCTTATTTTTACCACACAATTTTGAGGGAAATTCACACACCAGAAAGACATATCATGCAACTGGTATCTCAGTTTGAGAAACTTAGAATACTTAGCACATAATATTTATTAAAACAAGAACAATTTCCTTAGTTCTTTTTCATACGCCACTAGTGTCCAGCAAACAATATTAGATTAGTATTGAAATAGATTTTTCCTTAAATTGTTTGGGTCTTCATCCACCCTCTGTAGTTAGGATGCCCATGCTATTAAAGTAATGGCGAACTGGCATCTCCATGGAGAAAAGCCACATGTTTTGCAAGCTCTGATGAATTAGAGGTAGTTTTCTTGAGTCAGGAGCCTGAGCTAGGCCTCGCAGCAGCTCCTCACAAGCAAATGTGGTAATGATGCAATTCTTCTCGCAATTCTTAACCTATGGAATCAAGTCCAAATTTCTTTGAAAGGGAAACAAGGCCCTTCATCACCTGGTCCCACCCCATATATCTGTTTTCATCTTCTGCCACTTGTGCTTTTTTCTCCTCCAGTACTTGAGTTCTTGTGGTCTCTGAACACATGAGAATTTCTCGTGTTTCTGCACTTTTGCACATTTACACCTACTGTTCTCTCAAACACTCTCCTGCCCTACTAATGAGTGGGAAACTCCTCATCCTTCAAGTGTTACTTCCGGCATGACTCTTCCTACAGCCCCGAAGCTGACAAGGGGGTCCTGTTACGCCTCCACTGCGCTTGGACATCTCACCATGGTCCCAGGCATCACATTTCTATTGTTTGTTTGTTTGTCTCCCTAGTAGATTACAAAGTACTGGGAAGCAGGAGCCGTCTCTCACGGTGCCTGGCACAGAGTCCGTACTCCAGTGATTGTTGAAGAATGGATGAAGGACTGTGTGATTGATTCTGCAGTCGTCATTTAAAAGTGGCTTTTTCAGATGTCATCTCACAGCAGCAGTAAAGAAGGAAATACACCTTTGTTTTTTCTCTTTAAGTTATAGAATATATTAATTATTTTGAAAATTATAATCTTGACTATAAAATTCTTAAAAAGTGATTTGACTGCACTTTTGGCGTTTACTAGAAGCAATATTTTGATGAAATGCCATTAGGAATGTTCTATAAGGATAGAGGATAATAAATGTCCTTACAAAACACTAAGTTGTAACAAATCATAATGTGCTCACTAAGTTATCAATTAAGTGCCTTCACTGATAATAGGATTTATAGGTTAAGATAGAGTAGGAGAGAGAAAGTTGTAGCAAATATAGTGTCATATAAATAATATTGATTATTTTACCCAGATTATTACTTCGCCTTGCTGTTGTTGGTAAGGATGGAGTCTTTGGAGTAACTACTTTTTCTCAATTCTTCTGAGATATATTATGAACTCGACTTGTTAAGGGCTTTAATGTATGACTGTGTTATCACAACAAAGAAAGCAGGATAATTAGGTCAGAGCTGTGGATAAAGGAAGGAGCCTGAGTCTATGATGCTCTCTCTATTTTTGTTATTAACATTAGAGGATGTTGTAGCTCTTGTTATATGAAGCTCCAGAGTTAGAATTTTATCAGTCATGCTGATCTGATCGATGGGCTTCTTCAGTCTTGCTCTTTTTCTTTCTTCTCTTTCTTGGATTGTGGATCAAAGTTAATACCGTTTAAAACAGTTCTCATCCCTTGCCCATTTCGGACTGAGCAACATTAAGTGAAAATTGTAGGATAATCAAGGATGGGGTGTATCGATAGGATTGTCTAGGAGTCACAAACACACGTGAACTCTATCTACTTCAGAGGATTATTGGAAAAAAATGATCTAAGGTATGTGAAATACCTGGAATCAAATTAAAGAAGGTATTTAATTTATATGTTCAGGAATGGCATTGTTTCTTAGTCCATTCAGGCTGCTCTAACACATACCATAGACTGGATGGCTTATAAATGACAAAAACTTATTTCTCACAGTTCTGGAGACTGGAAGTCTGAGACCAGGGTGCCAGCATGGTTGGGTGACAGCCCACTTCTGGGTTGCAGACTTCTCATTGTATCCTCATATTGGGAGCTAGGATTTCAACATATGAATTTTGGGGGGAACTCAGACATTCAGACCATAGGGTATTGGATTATATATGTATGTTCAGAGTTTTATTTTTTATTTCTTCGCAGCCAATAACATTTCAAGACTGGAAAAGTAGTTTGTGATTATAGGGAGTATAATCTTATAATCTTACTTTATAGGCAGAAACATCCCCTTAATCTAATGCTTTGTAACCACAGCCACTGTGTGTACAGTATGCATCTGAAGTATGTCAGTGGAATCATATACTTCAGCCAAATGGTTCTGATCCTTATTATCATGAGGAATGATGATTTATGTGATGTTAAAAGTCCTCCCTCTTTTTATGTTTTTGATCAATACAAGTATTTTCCATAGTAATGCTATATGGCATAGAGTATCCAAAGACGGCCCCAGTGAACTATGCCTTGGGATATTCGCATCTTTGTGTAGTCTTCTCCCAGAAAGTCTAGACTTGTCTGTGGCTCTTGCTAACCGTGGAATGCAATGGAAGTGACACTGTGCCAATTCTAGGTTTAGCTTTAACAGACTGACAGCTTCTGCTTCTTCCCTCTGGAACATTCGCTTTTGGGGACTCCTGAACCACCATGTGAGAAGTTTGGCTATCTTGCTGAAGAAACCTTGTGGAGAGGTCCTGAGCCTATAAGGAGAGGAAGAGGGGCTCAGTCTCCCAACATCCCAATAGAACCTCCAGATGACTCCAGCCCCAGCCAACAACTGATTACAATCTCATCAAAGGATTCAAAAGAGACCATCAGAAGAATCTCAGTCAATCCCCTGAATTGTGAGGGGGTAGTAAATGATTGCTGTTGTTTTAAGGCACTGGGTATCGGAGTGATTTGCTATGTAGCAATAGATAACCAAAAGAGGATCAGAATATCAAAATCATTTCACAAAATCTCTGGTATAAAATATACACTAGAAAATGATTTGTTCTTGGTTTCTGAGAGGGATAATATTGCTGTTGGGCAGGCTGAGGCTGTTGGAAGCCTTGTTCAACTCTGATTTAAAGTAAACATTCTACTGAAAAGATCCAATAGCTTAGTTGCAAGGGTCAGAAGAACCCAAGACGACCCATGTAGATCAGACATAAAGGATGCTTTCAGGGCTTCTACTCTCACCCCCATGGAAGGTTGGCCTCAGAAATCAAAATCCTTCCCAACACTGTTGTGTGTTCCCCTGCCCTCACGCTTGCAATCAAATTCTTGTTAACTTGTTCTAATACTCATAGTCTCTGTCTTTGTCAGAAGTAAAAGGAATAGAGGGAAGGATAAGATTACGATTTTGTGAAAAGATTGAACCTGCAAAGACCTGGGACTGGATGAATGGGTGAGAAAGAGTGAAAAGAAAAAGGAAAAGTGTAACTAAGGTGAATGAACTCTTTCTTAAATCTCAGATAGTTTCTTATTTCTTATAATTTTGGTAATGCTTTGTACTTACAAAGCTCTTTGTGATTTTCAAAACCTTTTTTTACCTACAGTACATCATTCAATTCTTATAACAATCCAGTGAAGTAAACAGGACATTATTCCTCCTAGTTTAGAGATTTGTTTAAAAAATTGTTAGGCAGTGGGCATCCCCTTTTTGGTAAACTCTTATATGGAGCCACAATACATAAAATTGATATCAGTGGAGCTATTCTGATTCAATTGCGGGTAAAGGGGGGCATTGGGGTCAACTTCTTCTTGCCTCTTCCTCAGTCTGCTCTTCAAGATCCTGTAGCAAACCCCAGGGCACCTCTGTAGAACTAACACAATACTCAACCCTACATTTTGACTTGATCCCAAACTTGATGAAACAAATATTCTTTGTTTGCCTGAAGATTTCTTCCAGTTAACATTACTCATTTTGATCCAACCTACTTCTTCCTTTTGTCTCTGTGGATTTTCTGTTTGCTCAGCTGAAGCTCCTACTGAGTGTCATTTGAGATTCCTGCTCTTTGTGGACTCGTGGTGTAGACTGACATCTTAGATCATGATCAGCAGTGCCATCTATCTATTTGTCCATCCACTCACTTATCCACCATTCATTCTTCTATTCATCCACTATCCATCCATCCACTCATCCATCCATCCATCCATCCATCTGTCCATCCATCCATCCATCCATCCTCCCATTTGTAAAGCCTACATCCATTCACTCACCTCCATCCATCCATCCATCCATTCATCCATTTTCCCATTCACCCACTGCCATCAGAAAACATGGAGGAAAGAATAAGATATACCAAGATTATAGTATATATCTATTTATCTATCTAGCCATCCATCCACTTACCTCTCCACCCATCCATCCATTCATCCACCTATCCAGTGAACAACACAAAATATTTGCCTTCATAAAGCTTAAATATCAGGAATAGACTATGATTCTCATTTGCTTATGAAGTTATGAATAAATAGGCTTCTCACTTCACTGGATAGAATAATACACATATTTTTAAAAGTAGATTAATCACAGTGCTATTTCTACCTTCCAGGGCTTCCATGAGTATTCAAGAGATAAAACACTGAGTAGTATTTCTGGGAGTTCTCTGAAGAAAGATGCCAGTGGAACAAAGAACACCACAGTTAATGCTCTCAGTAACTTACAATTATGGCCCTAATGCAAGAACCAAAGCTGATAATTCAGGTCCAGAGTACCAAATTCCATAATGATCCTCCAGAGAGGAAGAAATGGAAGCAAAGTTGTGCCAAAAAAGATTTATTCTAAATTAAAAAAAAAGAAAATTATTTTTGGCTGCGATAGTTTTTCTCTGTCTGTCCCTAAAAATGGGGATGGTTGGCCAGTATCAGTTGACTGGAAGAAACCGAAGCAAGCTGCTGAATTTACAAGTGGCTTTTTAAAAGAAGTTTACAGCACAGGGAATTGGAATAATTTGTCTACTACTCACCGTCACTGCTGAAACTCGGATTCGTACAAATGCTGGGAAAAGGTGAGGAAATGAAGTAGTTTTTTAGGCTCAGATTCAGGAAAGAAACCTACTCAGACTCTGGATGTAATGTCTGATAGGAAACAGTGTATTCCCTTGCTACTCGTGGAAATGCCACTTGATAATGAGTTTTGACCCAATTTCTTTCCTCATTGCAGCATAATAATTTCAATCACTGGGGACACATTCTGAAATCTTTTAAAAAATTATTTCCCTTGATTTAAAAAAATAGCCTCCTTAATCCAACCTAATCTTATGCAGCATCCTATTCTTACAGTATATTTTACTCAAGATTACAGTGGTCTTGACTCACAAAACATTCACCTTTAGACCAATTGTCTTTTAAGGATTTTCTTGGGGCTTAGTCCTGGATATGTTACACAGTCATGGAAATTCTATTTACATATTATTTGCAGAGCATTTATATGTGTTCATCTAGATGGGTTTTTTTCCCTCTCAAGTTACTTTCAAGTTAAAATGTGCTCAATGATATTCTTAAGGCTATTTCCTGACTGAAATTTGTTGAAGTTTTTATTCACTCATTCACTTTTATTTTTTGTGTTCTCTAAGTAATAGAATGGGAAATAGGACAGAAACACAGCATTCACACAGTAAGAACATCTAAAAACCACTGATTTGTGTTTTTTATAAGCTGTTTTTCAGAATGTGCAATGATTCTCATTTATGTGAGGGCTGCAAGGTCAAATTTTTTAAACAGTCTCCAATTCCAATTTGGATTCATTTGGAAGAAAGAATTTCAAAGGACAAAAAGATTACAAATGAGGAGTGTCATCAGAACCAGTGGAATCTAGTGGAAAATGATTGGATTTGAATCAGGTGAGAGTTTAGCCAAGCACTAATTCTTATTCTCCAGGTGAGCAGCCAAGTCGAGACCTCTCTGAGTCTCCTTTTCCTTATCTGTAAAATGGCAGTGGCAATTAAATGGGCCAGAAAGACCACAGAAAGTTTTCCCAGTTTCCAGGTAGATAAGGATGATAAGTCAGATTGCTTTCACATTGGTTTACTACCAAACTAGCAAAAAAGCAGAGCAAAGGGTATATGTGACATTCAGGACATGAAGAGTGGAACTGGATCTCTGATGTTGTGCCCTGTTCCCAGGAAAGCTACGAAAATTAGAGGTCCCAGTTGCCTTCATAGCATTGGGAATCCCCCTTTTACTCAGGCTAGCAGTGTGAGGGGGGCACTTCCATAACACCGTTTTTACCTTGGTTCTCCAGCTCTCTTCTGGACTGCCTCTCAACCCCTTTTGTATTTCCTTTCTTATACTTGCCTAGTGGATGTCAGAGTTGCCTAGAATACCTCCTGCATCTTTCTGCTCCCCTCCTTCTTCATGATCTTCTTTGGATGATCTGACACCATTTGGCAAACTTATGGTTCCGTGGCTTCCACTGCCACCTACATCCAGAAAACACTCAAATTTATCTCCAGCTTATGTCTGTAGCCTTGATGTCCTACTGGACACTTCTACTTGAATATCTCAGAGGAAACCTGAATTCATTCAGTCCAAACTCAATCACCAAACTCAATCCTCCTCAAACATATTCTGTTTTAGTGATTGGAACCATCGTCTCCTCAGTCTTTGAAGCCAGAAGTTTGGAAATTCCCCTGTGTTCCTCACTGCCCTGTCCTGCTTCAGCTACCTCTGTTTCCATGCTATCTCTTACTTGAATTCCTCCTATGCTGCTGTCATAGACATTTCTGTAATACTCAAATTAAATGATATGATTTCTTTGTCTGAAATGCTATGACTCTATGCTATTGTAAGGACAAAGTCTACATGTCCTTATAAGACATATCAGACCCTCCATAATTGGACTGCTGCCTCCTGTCTTGTCCTTGTTCCCTGAGACCTCTGTGCGCAACGAATGCTCTGTCCGCCGCCAGTGAACCAAGTTCCCTGGGCTCAGCATTTTCTCTCTCACTTATGAGTCTTTCCCCTCTACTGCTCTCTCTGCCTTAAATGCTTTTCTCTCTTTTATCCCCGTGGTAAACTTCTTCTTGTCTTCAAAACTCACCCCAAGCTCTCTTTCTTATTTTCCAGACTACTTGACTGGAATTTCTCTTTTCTGACAGCACTCTTGAAAGACTTCTTTCAAAGCACTTGTCCCACTATCTTGTAGGTACTGGTTAATTTTTCTCTCTCTCCCTAGACCTTTTAGTGTGTTTCTCTACAGCAGGGACCCTTCTTACGTCTATTCATCCCTGACCCCAAGCATATTGCCTGGCACATAGTAGGAGCTAATAATGCTTTTTTTTCTTTTAAGTGACTCTATTTAATAAAATACCACTCAAGACATTGCTTGCATTGTTGTTTTGAAACTGTCTTGTTAGTAACATTTTGTTTGTGCTAAGGTTGTGTACCAACCACACTGAAAGTCGATGTGAGAAACAACTATGGGTGGTGGCTCTTCACATGCCCTCATCATAAGAAAAGCAGGCCTGCGATTTTTTTTCTTTTTGACAAATGAATAAATGTTAGATGACTGAGAAAGAAGCAAATAGACAATATCACGAACTGGACTGAAGCTTCGAGGGACCATTGTCAGTGTCCTCTCCCATTGCTGCTGCAAATGAGGCTGCCTTAGGAGGAATTTTCTCTCTATTTAAATTTTCTCCAGCTCATCACCTGCTGAAGCTACAGTAGTAGATGGAGTAACTGAGGGGCTAAAACAGTAGACAAGAAACGTAGGAGGAAGACAAAGAGAAGTACAGGCTGGTATAGATTTTGGTTAATCCAGCATTGATTACAAAGAAAACATTTGAAGCAATATCATTTCCAAAGAAATAGTTGAGCATAAATGAGGGGGACAGGTCTTCCTGAGGTGCGTCAATCAGTCTCTGTTTGGCTCAGTTTGAGCAAGCTGTTAAGAGGACTGTGACCCTAAGAGAAAAGGCTGCCTGTTGGGATGGGTCCTGTAGGAAACTGTGGGAGTCATTACCCAGAGCACAGACAACACAGACAATTCACATGGTAGGAACAGTTTTCATAGATCTTTTCAAACACAATTAGGTGGATCTGAAATAGAATTTTAAGCTCTCGCAGCACCTTGACATCAGAAAACCGTGAATAAATAAAATTACAAAATCAGAATGCAATTCAAAAGGATTCCATGTGATAATGCCTTTTTCAATAAACATTGCAGAAAGAAAACTGTGTGATAAACCGTATCATTTCAATTTTCTCCTGGGGATTTTTATATCTGTATGATTTTATGTAGAAAAATGTGATTAAAAAAAAGCTCGGTCACCATGACTCCTGAATCCCTGGTAAGCGTTCATGGTGGGACTAGGCGTGGAGGAGCTGCGGGGGACCCGTGCTAGGCTGGCCGCATTTCCAAATGACATTTCCTGGGGCTGGAAAGGCTCTGCCTCTTGCCTACTCCCTCCAGGGACTGTCAATTACATAAGATTTTCCCTTCAGGGATTATTCCCTTGGGTTAAGGTATATTTCTAGAAAGTTCAAGTTAAATTACAAATACATTAGCTGGGACAAGTGGCATGTTAATCCAGTGACAGGCATAAAGACCTTAATGCAAATTTTCCTAAAATGCATTCTACAGAATATTATTTCTGAGGAATATATATAAACAAAGGGGTCTATGATCAGAGACGCTTGTCAAACACTGGGTTAAATGGAAACAAATTCTTCTTCCCTCTCTTCCTCTTATTCCTCCTCCATCTCTTGTTTGTATTTTTAGCTATGTTTTTCCCCAAAGCTTTAGTGTGTGTAGAGTGAATTTTCAAGAAGACAATACAGTCAACAAAGTTTCCAAAACTTATTTGAACATGAAAAGCTTTTTATTTGTGTGTTTAGAGAAACACATTTTGGAAAATCCTGTCTTTGTAACCATTAGATTGTCACACTTGGAACTTGAGAGAGGAGATGTCAGAAACCAAGGTTCTGATTTTGAGGGAGGCAGGGGGCTGCACACATGGGGAGCTGCAGAAGGTGGACCTGAATGCACAATCTACACCAAGAAGGCACTGGCTCTTGGGAGGGGCCATGTAGGACAGGTCAGAGAGCAAAGAAGGCAAGCCTTTCTCAGCTCCCAATTTTACCTCCTGAGGAAAGCCAGAGGTAAGGGCGGGTAGTAGAAAACAGGGGTTATGTACTTGTTTCGGAATTCAATTTCAGGTTTGGTTTTGAGTTCAACTCAGTAATTGCACGAGAAATCTGATCCGAGAAGATGTGGTTAGGGCTGAGTTTGGATCTTCTCTATATCGACTGGTCCTCTTGGAGAGTTGATTGGCTTTATGTTTCTTGGGATTTAGGCTCAGGGTGGCTTTGGGTTCCTAACATTGCCTTTGAGATTACAGGCTGGAAAGAAGACAAGCAGGCAGCATGACATAATGAAATGATCACCAATTTGGGAGTTAGAAAGGACAGGTTCTGAATCCCAGACACATACTTTAGTCTGAGCTCTGCCACTTACCCAAGAGAGGACCTTGCGAAATCACTTCAACTCTCTTGCCTCAGTTCTTTTCTTCAGTGAAATGTGAATATATAAGCTCAAGTCTCAATGGTTTCCTCTGTCAAATGAAAGCATCAGATGGCCTTTAAAATTATTTCTAATTCTAATGTTCTGAGTTAGGTTCTATGTATCTATATCTATATGTATATGTATACACATACGTATATATTTATGTATCTCTCTCTCTCCATACATACATATAAATAAACAGTTGAACAATTTTTTAGTAACAAAGAAAGGTCTAACATAATTTCTTTGTTCTAATGAAACTAATATTTTCTTCTGCTTACATTTTAGGTATATTTTGAATGACTGCAACAAAAACACAGACTCAGAAGGAAAGAAGGCACTTTACAAATTTGAGGTAGTATCTATTAAAATGATTTAATTAAGTAGGGAACTTTTAGGATTTAAATATCTAAATTTTAAGTTTATTTTTTGAATAACTAATGTGTAGCCCAATAATGAAATTCTGTTATGATTCCTGAAGTTCTTGACTGAAAACATTGAATTTTTAAAGGTTAGTTTTTCCTCTGACCATGAATACTTATTAATAATGGTTGTATGTCTCAGCATACTAATTTTTATTTTTGCATGGCAATATTTTTGCAAGGCTCCAGTTATTCACAAATGCTATTTCATTCATTTACAAATAAACGTATGAGATAAAGAAGGGAGTGTTTGGCTATTCTGGTTTTGCTAGGTGTGGAAGCAGGGTATGTAGCAGCGACTTTCTTGGAAACTTAGAAGTTATAGTTAGGACTGGGAATGAAACCAACTGAGCATGGTTGTTCTAGCTTTGCCATCATTGATTGGCCAACCCATGAGTAAAGACTTAGTGCTCTAGATTAATAATGAAGAAGAAGACGATTATAATAATAATGCTTGAGCTTCTTATTTTGAGCAATTCAACATGCTCACTCCAAGCCTCTCATTCATTTCAAAAAAATGCAAATATGAGCACCAAATTTAGGATTCAAGCCAACTCCTCCCTCTCCTTTTTTTCCAGTCACTGGATACTGTTGCATGAGTCTTAGAAATGCCTGCTAGATTCACTCTCCCCCCTCTCATTACAGTTTCCAGTCATTATTTTCATCGCACTATATATGGATTGTGGAAACAGCTTCCTAGATTGCCTCTCTGCTTTCAGCCTCATTCTTTTCCATTTCACCCTGTGCGCCATTACTAAGATATTCCAAAGGCACCCCTTTCATTTTGTCGGTCCCCTCAGGAACCTGTAGCCTACTGTGTTCAGCCTGATCTCTCTGTCTGATTTGTGAGGCTTTCCCCGTTTGGAGCTGGGTTAGTCAGCTCGGGCTGCCCTAACAAAATGCCAGAGACTGGAGGCTTGAATAACAGACATTTATTCCTCATAGTTCTAGAGGCTGGGAAGTCCAAGATCAAGGTGACAGCAAGGTCGGTTTTATTTTGAGGTCCCTTTTCTTGGCTTGTAAGTGGCACTATCTCTCTGAGTGCTCACCTGACCTCTTCGTGGGCAAGTGGAAAGAGAGCAAGCTCTCTAGTGTCTTTTCTTATAAGGGCCAATCCCATCAGACTACCACCTCACCCTCACGACCTCATGAACCCTAATTACCTACCAAATACCATCACATCAGGAGTTAGGGATTCAAGAGAGGAATTTGGGGAGGGCACAAACATTCAGTTCATACAGGGCTTCTTTAGTTTCCTGTCTCATTTCTGATACTTCTGCATGTGTACCCTCAGCTCCAGTTTTCTCACTGCCAGCACCCCTCCTCCATACCCAGTGATTTTTACCTGTAGACTTTTGCATCTGTTGCCCGGGAGCCCCCTTTCTCCCTCACCTCCTTTCCTAGTCCTCTCATCTGGAAGACTTTCTTCTTCCCCTGTACTTTCTGCAAGGTCCTGCAAGGTCCATCTCAAATTGCCACCTTCACCAAAGAATACTTTCTAATCCTCTCCAGTTCATAGTAACATCTTTCTATGAACTCTTACAGTTATAGTCACATCATAATTTAGCACTTCATTATTCTTTAATTCTTTTATAATATTAGTGAAATATCTTACTGGGATTTATGCTCTACAGGGTACTTTCACATCTATAGTCTCATAGGATTCTCTTAAAAACGCAGTGAGGTAGAAGTTATTATAATTTCTATTTTACACATAAGAAAATTGAGGCTCAGTGAGGTTAAATGACTTACCACTGCTTATAAAGCTGCTAAATTGGGATTCCAGAGCTGTTTTCTGACTCTCTAAGATCCGCAGTCCATCTACTCACTCCTTCTTCCATTTTATGAATCTGTATAGGAGTTCCTTCTTTTTTGCCTTCTAATTTAGGTTATCTTGTATTTTATGTATCTCTATAAGCTGAATTTAATTCTTTTTCGGGGAAAGAAACAAATACAATGAATTTCCCTGAAGGATTTCAGAGTTTATTCCAATTGAGTTCCTTCTCACTAAATCATAACCTGGGTAATTCTGTAATAAATAGTGGTCTCTCCATTTAATAAATGAAAAACCAACAAAAACAAGGACTTAATTTCTGCATTCTATCTACTGGATTAGGAAACTCCTCTATTTTTTTCCGGGTGAAAACTGTTAATGAGAAGCTGTTGGCAAAGATAACACATTTATTCAACAAAGCAATATGTCATTTTTGTTTTGTTGTAATTCCAGTGTGTGGATCTAACTTCTCCATGCCTGATCTCAGGATATTTTGGCCGCCCACACAGAAGATGAACTCTGAGGTGACAACCATGAAGTTGGGGTGAGGGAGTGTGAAATAATTTAATAGTGGAAACCCACCAATCACACCTAACCCCAGACTGTCCAGACATTAGTGCAAAGAAACCACTTACAAATTCTTTGAGAGTGATACCAAATCAGAAACATTTAATGTGTGCTGGAAAAGCCAAGTTAAGAATCAAGTTCAGACATGCAGAGGTGTGATATCTACCACCAGAGCCAAGTTAGAAAAGGGTTAGCCCTTCACATGGCCAAGTTAAACAAGACACAATCGAGGATAACTCATCCCTCTAGGCATTTATAAACCTACACATGGGAACTTTTGAAAATGAAGTTAGCACCGATTGTGTCTTATTTTGCTTGGCCATTTCATGGGCCAACCCTTTAGGAATTTGGCTCGGACTGGGGATATCACACTTTTATGTGTCTGACCTCCCCCCTCAACCCCTCAACTCTCCTTTTTTTGTGTATATATAGAATTTTAAAAATCAGATATGGTGTTATATGCTTAAGTTTAATAAGAGCAAAAGATAAAAACAAAATATAAATAAGAACAGAATGTGCTGGAATAACAATGTAATTAGACTACCAAGGACTTGCTTCTTCCTTTCTGGTCTGCTTTACATCTCAGGGCTGAAATGCATCGTACTGGTCAAGATCGACGGTGAAGCTCGTTGGAGGAATTCCTGAACCCAACCTCGCCAACCCACTGCTGATAGACTCAGAAGCAGACGTGCTGAAAAGGGGCCAGCCGAGCATGTGGGCACACTATAGCACATATCGAGAGTCACACAGTGAACAGATAGTGTAGTTAAGTCTAAAGGTGGCTCAATGTCTTCAGCGTTTGAAGCTAATAGATTGTGTGTCGTTCCTGAAGAGCTGGCAGGTCCTGGGGCTGTGTGCAGAGCTGGGAAAGAGGATGTTAAGTACATGATGAAAAAATTGCTTTCAAGGGTGTTTTCCTAAGATGTTCTGTGTCATACCTGTCAGCAAACTTCCCCTGCTTTGAAGCTGTAAATTTAAACAGCTACTCGCCAATGCAGTGTCGGCTGCATAGATTATCAAGGAAAAATTTCATGGCATTTGATTAACTTGTAAATTTTTATTGCGATGTAATAAAGAAGGCATCTCTACCGAAATCCCTTAAGCACCCAATTCTGAGATGCTATCCCAGCTGACCTCATACTGAGATACATTTCTGCTGAAAACTATACTTTATTTTTGGGTCAATAACCCAGTAATTATACTTTACCATTCCTTTAACAAGGCATTGAGTTGAAAGGGACATAAAGCTTAATAAGTTAAGATATATATTTACCCTACGTTTTCTGGATTTAGGTCCTGCAAATTGCTATTTTTTCTTTTAATGTTTATGTTTCTCAGCATTGCTGTGCCTGTGTGACAAATGCACTCAGCTACTTCTCATGGTTTGATTTAAGGTCTTATCCTGGAGTTGATTATGACACAAAACTGGTGAAATAATATTTTCTACTGTCAGACATTAGGCAAGACTCAATGCACTGAGCTCAGGAAAGGGCACCATAAATACGTGCATTTTAATTCTTGCTCAGCCTTCTGACTCTTGTGCAGCTAAGAGTAATTCTCTTAAAAACCAGTTGGCACTTTTTATTTGGCAGCTTCATGCTGAGGTAAATGTTGGCAAATGAACAAACTGCTTCTGTTCCAGCTTCCCTATGGTTCCATTCCAGGTCAATTCCAAGATTCTGGCATAATCTGAGAAGTTTCTGCTGGTCTCCACCATTTCTGGCCAAGGAGACCTCTGGGAGGCCAGCTTAGAACTGTAACTGCTCTGTGGTCCATGTCCATTGAATGACTTGTATGGTGATCTATTTTGCTCGGTGCAAAGTTCCTGTATCTAGTTATCTATTACTGAAATTCCTAGACACAGACACCATTTATGATTTGACTAGTCATTATTTTTTGTTTGTGTGTGTGTTTTCCTAAGAAAACTGGGGCTAGTTTTGCTAAGCATCTGTTCTATTTGTCTTAGTCTATATTCCCCAGGACTCACTTCTGAAAATCAAAGACCTCTTTGAAGTGGTTCAAATGGTAGATACCCCCTTATCCTAGTTTCACTTTCCACAATTTCAGTTACTCGGGGTGAATAGAGGTCTGAAAATACTAAATGGAAAATTCCAGAAATAAACAATTCATAGGTTTTAAATTGCAAGCCATTCTGAGTATCGTGATGAAATCTCATGCCCTCCCATCTGGGACATGAATCATGCCTTTGTCTATCGGATCCAGGCTGTAAATGCCAACCACCCACTAGTCACTCTGTAGCTGCCTGGGTTATCAGATCAACTGTTGGGTATAGCAGTGTTTATGTTCGAGTAACCCTTATTTTACTTAATAATGGCTCCAAAGCACAGGAGTAGTGATGCTGGCAATCCAGATATGCCAAAGAGAGGACACAAAGTGCTTCCTTAAAGTGAAAAGGTGAAAGTTCTCCACTTAATAAGAAAGAAAAAAAATTGTATGCTGAGGTTGCTGAGATCGATAGTAATTTTTATTACAGTATATTGTTATAATTGTTCTACTTTATTAGTTATTGTTGTTAATCTCTTTCTATGCCTAGTTTATAAATTAAACTTTGTCATAGGTATGTATGTATAGGAAAAAACAGCGTATATAGGGTTCAGTACTGTCCGCGGTTTCAGGCATCCACTGGGGGTCTTGGAACATATCCCCTGTGGATAAGGGGGGACTACTGTGCTATTAAATGACTAAACTTTTCCTTCTCTCTTTCCGCAAACCCTATACAATTTTTCTTAGTATCACTAATGGCCTCTATAACTTTGCAATTGGCTTCTCTTCATAACAAAACTGGTGATGTGCCAAAATGTACTCTAATGGAGGATGATAGCATATTGGAAAGACTCTTCATGTAGAGAGATGAGAAATCAGAGGAAATTTTATGTACTCATCAGATATTAATTATACAGCTGCTCTGTACAAGGTGCATAGTAAATGCATATTTACATTTATATTTTAGGCTAGTCTAGATATTGTATGAAATTGATTGGAATGGCTTCTATTTGAGTGAACATCGTGACTGAAACTATGTGTACAGGGATTTCCTAGGAGAAATGAATTTATTGCTTGAATTTGAGAAAAGCGTCTTGATTTAGTAGACATAGAGGGGAAAGAACATTTCCCGATTGGGGGGTAGGATGGCAAAAAATCGTGAAGTAAGTAAAAGTTTAAAAGGGCTAAATCAAGTATGCGTTTATGGCATAGAAACTATGACTAACGGCCTTTAGCTAAGATAGAACATTTGATGTTTTGAAAAATATGGAGAGTTAGAGAATGATGTTGGAAGGGTGCTCTTATGGAATAATTTTAAAGGTCATGGTCAGGAAGTTAATTTGACCATATCAAATTGTAGAGAATTTGATTTTAGACTCTTCCTTAAGTTCAGGTTGATCTTCTGGAGTGCTGAGGTTTCTTTCTTTGATTTGCTAATCAGATCATTTTAAGAATTACAAATGTAAAAGGCAATATACAATGTCCTTAAGAAAGGCAGTTGATCTGCTTCCAATGCCCAGCACAATGCCTGGAATACAAGTAATGATCAGATCAATGAGAGGTCAGTTCATCTCCTGGGCACGCAAGTTGATCGCACGCACTTATAGTTGATCAGCAATTCCTCTCTCTCGCTGAATAATTACTACTCTTTATATTTTGAAATCTCACTCTTAATCAATTCACAGAAACTCAGAAACTTTTCTAAATAGAAACACTCCATCTGAACAGTGATAAACAAGATGTTAACGTCTGCATAATGGAAGACAATTTATGCAGAGGAACTGTGTGCAATGACTTAGAAAGAAAAAAAATTTTGACAATTTTTAACCTACTCCTGCTTTAATTGTTTTGGCATGTGAGAATCAGAGAGTCACTCAGGCATGCAAATTTTAGCATCCCGGAAGACTGCCACTTGGCTGCTCAGATCCCTTTTTGGTATACTTCTTTGCTGCAGAAAAAACTCCACGATAGCAAAAAGCAAGTAAATGTTGTTATGTTTGAAATGACTGAAGGTGGTCTTGAACTTTTTCACTGGAACAAGTGTCATGGGTTAAACACTTTGACCAAGACTGCAGTGAACCATACAATCGTTTCCAGAACCCAGCGTATTGTTCATAACCGAGGTTGGATGCCCATCAGGAATTACAAAGTGATATTTGACAGTGAAGACTGTTGCAGTAACATTTGTTTGGGTTTTTAAAAGTGAACATATATATTGTGAATGTTTCCTTTCCTTTGTTTTTATTGCTTTCCCACACTTTTCTTTGATGAGTTTGGAAGAAAAACTTCAGAAAAATACAGTGATAAGAGTCAGTAAATTTTCTGCAGAGAGTTTAATGGGACAGGTAAGATTTCTTAAATAAAGAATTGCCTCTTGCCACAGACATGGCTGTTCTTCCAGTTATGGATGGAGGGAGACTGCTAACAACCCCCCCATCCTGACAATACCAAAAACAGTACTGACAATGGCTGATGATGCCCACATTTTACACTGTAGCAACTCAGGCTGGTGGACAATAAACAACAATGCCGTGGTCACACTACTACTACTAGTAAGAGGCAGACCCATAATTTGATTCCAGGTCCTCTGACTCTAGACCACTCTGTTTCATTTATTAGACAGATATTTACTGAGTCCAGTTATTTCTTAGTACATGTATGATACTACTCATCTTGGAGGTTGAGTCCTACGTTATAAGACGTAGCCCTGCTCTGAAGAAGCTTATACTCTTGCCAGGGAGATAAGAAATGTTTAAACAAAAACTAACCAAAATAGAAAGCAGTAAAGAAGATATGGAGACTTAAAAAGAACTCCACAAGGGAATGTGGATGAGAGAATTAAAAGAATAGGTAGGTATTTTAAACAATGTAGGCTCATATTTTGGGCCCAAATCACTTGTCTTTTGAAATATAAAACATGGTATCATTCTACCAGGATGTGCAAACCTACTTGACGAGAGGAGGCATAGCACATGCATGAATGTTACGGCTTTGCAGCATTTCGGCAGACTCTGATGTGATCAGAGAGGGCTCCACAGAAAAGTTGGAACTTGAGTGGGACCTAGAAGGGTGGGTGAAATTTGGATATTCGGCAGGCAAGAGGGAGATGTTGGAGGCTACAGAATTGGTTCTCATTTAGTTGTGGAGTCAAGAATGTGTGTGGAGCAACTATAAAATATTGAGAAGATCGGTCTTATTGGAGAATGAGTTTTCTGGGGAAGTGATGCAAGATAAGACTAGAAACTTTAGAATGACCCTCTGCGAGCATCTGGCAGGAAGAGGGAGGCAGAATGCAGGGAAAAAGAAGACACACCATTCACCTCACAGGATGGCTTGGGGCTGGCTCTGTTCACATCTTAGTGTTTTTGTCTGGGATCTTTCCTCAAAAACTCTTATTTCATTATTAAGCACCAAAGCTAAATGAATACTGAAAAAATTATTTGAAAAAACAGGGGTTAAAGATTGAGGAATTATTTCCATAAACAGCAAGGTATTTCCTGAGGCCAAAAAATGTGAGTTATTTCCTTTATTATTTTTAATACTTTACTAAATGCCCGCTAGTCTTTGGAAGGTCAGAAATAAACTCTTATCCTCAGTCATTCTTCTTATCTTTGAAACTTATCCGATAAGAGCATTTTCAACTTCTCAGTTGCAGAAACAAGCATCCTTAATAAAATTATATGGTACTTTCTTTGATATCTGATTTCTATCTCTGTTTATTGTCTCTCTTTTGACGTTACTCTTACTGGATGTTTTTAAAAAACAGATTGTGCAGATTTGTTATTCTTAAGCACATAGAAAACCATCAAATTAAATAAATTTCTCTGAATATTTATTATATAAGAACAGGAGTAAGTTTATATATATTTTTCCCATTTCAACTGACTGCTAATAAACAGAGTAAGTCAATTTTGGCATTTCAGGAAACAATAATAAGAAAGTAAAACATCCTGTTTCTAATTCTGATTTTTTACTTTTTTTTTCCTATTTCATGGTTATAAATGTAAGCATTTAGGAAGCTCTGCTTATAACGGTCCTCTTGAGTTATATGCTTCATGTTAATCAGTTGGTATAGAACGTGCAGTTTTCTCTCCTTTCAGAAGCCTGTTATATGTAGATTTTGTTCTGCTTTAAAGTTTATTTCCTTTTTATTTTTCACAGGAAGAATACAAAGGTGAAATGAAGTGTGTAGAGAGTTAAAGAAATAAATGCCTAGTCCTTTAAATCATTGTAGTCAGTCAAGCAAAGATCTTAAGACATAGTGTCTGTTTTCTAGGATTACGTAAATCTAGCTGAGGGAAAAAGACATATGTGCAAGAAATAGTGAAGTGCCATTGTAGATTAGAATGCCAAAATTTATTGCTATTGTATAGTGACTGTTATAAGAATTCAGAGAAGATGGACAGCTAATGAAGGGCACAAATCATTCTAGACATCTCATCATGAAGGTAATAGGGCAAGTTTTGCATTTGTGAAAGAGGGATGGGTGCATTTCAGAGCTAGAGAAGCTTGAGTCTGGCCTGCTTGAGGAAAGCTGCTTGGGACCGTGGGATAGCTTGGAAATAGTGGACAAAAGTTGGAGTCAGACTGTAGACAGATTTGAAGTCTGAGTTGAGACGTATTGGGACAGGAGTGACTACTATGAACTAAAAATCTAAGGGACATTGTGTGATGGAGCATTTGTCCATTAATCCATTCTTCCATTGAACAAATAGTACTCGACTTCTAATATGGGTTAGACTTTCTGTCAAATGTTGGGAGCACAGGATTTTGAAGGGAAGAGAAACTGGAGGAAGGGAAATCAAGATAGTTGTATTTGTATTTGTCCAGATATTAGAAAATGAGGGCCAGAATTGGAGTATAGTGATGGAAATAAAGAGGAGGGGCTGGATTTATGAGGTTCTTTGAATTAATACTAAACTAGTCATTTTAACTGGCTGGCTATAGAGGATAAAGGAAAGGGAAGAGTAGAAGATGGTTCCTGATATTCAAGCTGCGCTGACTTGGAGAATGCAACTGATAGGAAGAATGGAATCAGGTAAGTGGGTACAACTTTGGTGTAAAGAGGACAGGTATCACTTTAAAATAGCAGTGCCCTGTGTACAATCAGAGGTATAGGACTGGAACTTAAATGAGAGATCAGGAGTGGAAATAGAGATATTAGAGTCATTAACAGCATGAAGGTAAAGCCACTAAATCTAATTTAATGAAACAAATTGCTTGTTTACTATAGCTGAAGACCATGGAGCCAAGAAATAAGCACTGGAGATGGTCACAGCTGATATAAGGGATCGTGCAAAGATGAAGAGAAGACTTATAAGGAGCAGAGTAATTGGAAGAAAATGAGAGAAGCAAAATATTTCACGTGTCAATGTTTCCAACAATAGATTTTCATAGACCTTTATTTAACAAATATTACTGAGCACCTGTTAGCACTATTTTAGGTGCTAAGAATATGGGATTGAATACGAAAGCCCCTGACCTCATAGAGTTGTTTATTGGTGGAGGGTATGCATTGAAATACTCTAATGCCTTGTGATACAATACACAAACATTTTAATAAACTGATATGCAATACATTAAGAAGATTCAAAATATGAGTGTAACCCCCAAATAGTATAAAAGATATTTTTAAATGGAAGATTTTTTCCCCCTTATGTTTATGATTCAATAATCTCAATGACAATAAAATGGAGTCATAAAAAGAGAGATAAGATGGAGTGTGGAATGAGCACAACTTTAGGTGTGTGACTGATAGGCATCATCATCATCAGATATAACACAGTCTATTTACAAGTCCATAAAACACTCAGGTCCTTGAACAAGGGAGTTGTAGAAGAGGTGTGGCAGGGACTAGGTACTTAAGGCTGATTGCCTTGGGAAAGGAAGCTGCTGAGTAGATTTTAACTGTTAGACACAGCCTTTTCTGAATTGTCAGAAAAGAATGTAATAAACAAAGGGAAGCAATCTTCAGAAGATGAATGACACGTACCAAAGTTATAATCCAAAGGTCTCTTCTTTGCAAATATGCATCTTGCCTTTGCAAGGATAGTGTTGTTTCTCATGGAAAACATCTTCCCCATAAATACCAGGATCCTGTTTATACTGATTAGACATACGAAATGTGCATGTGTGCACACACACGCACACACATACATAATTGCAAAGTTTGCCCTTTGGTAATTAATGCCCATCCTTACTTGGAGGTCTTTCCAAGGGTTTGCCCCAAGAAACTTTTGGTATGAATAAGAAGGTGTAACTGTAAGAGGTCTGCTGGTGATTGTGTGTGGAGCCAATGTATGTTTTGTGAGTTATGAAATAATATGTTGTAGGACTAATGGATTTTTGGAACACAAGAATGAGAAACCTTTGGCCAGGTGGCATGGAAAAGGAATAAAGACACTGTAAGTCTTTTAAAGATATTTAATACTTTAATATATCCATTATTCAATGAATATTCATCAAATACTATTTATGAGGCTTGGAGAAGGAGAAAGAAAACTAACCAAACAAGGCTTTGGGAAGCATCAAATGATAGTGCAGATAATAAAAACTTTGGGAGTTGAGAATGATGAGATAACCAAATCTGAAAATTAAATAATTTTCACTATCTTAGTCAATGTGGTGTATGTTATGTGAGATAAAATGATTCCTTTAGAGATACCAGTTAATGCTGGAGAAGTGATTTTATTCTCATCTCCTTTGGCTCTAAGTAGATGGAGGATTCTCTCAAAGGGAGACCGTGTTTGTTTGAAGAAATTTCTTGGGTTCAACAGTAGAATCTCCAGGTAGATGAGATAAGTTTCTAGCATGAATGGAGAGGTAGCGGCTGGAAGAATTTGGGAAGACTACATATGAGGTGTTTAGAGGCCAAAAGTAGCAAAACTCTTTATGATGTTGGTGATTCATTCATGGTCCTTTGAGTCATAAAAATTAACACCTGAGTTATAAAGTTAATCATATTATATCACTTCAGCATTTTAGAGAACATCATTTGACACAGTACATTAAAATCCCTGGCATAATGAATATATTACTTTAGGATTCTAGCGAAGTCTAATGAATAAATATAGTGTTTAAGCACAGTCCTAAGAACCTAGTCTAGATTCACTTGATAAAGCAGATAAGCTCACTGTTAATGGGTTTGTTCTGGTTGGCTGAGTTAATAATGAGTGCTTAAAATTGCACCTAATGCATATTTACTCAATAGTCAAAGGATAGTGTGGATGATAACTTTATGTGCAGCTGGAAACCCCATGTAATACGTACGTATTTGAAAGCTTTAATAACGATTACTACGCATCAGAATTAAGAAATTTTTATTTTTGTTTTCTGTCCTTCCAAGCCCACCTGATCACTATCTAGCAGGATTTCATTTTCTTTACAGCAAATAAATAATGTAATTATCCTTTAAAGACATTTGCATGGCTTAGGGAGAATTAACAAACTTTATAATCATGCCACGTACACAGTGAATATTTCAACCCACAGCTGGGCAGTAACTACTTGGAAATAACTAAAAAAATTCCTATTCCTTGTATCTGCAACTTCTGTGTTTATTACTTTTAAATTTAAGTCTATGGGGAAGATTCTTTTGGCTTCAAAATGAGCAACATTTTTCATAATCTGATTCGGGGCAATGTACTCAATTTCATAAGCATATATTGAGCCTCCTTTGTGATAAGAGAGACAGCAAACTAAATGTTATAGTCATTGCCTTTACAGAACTTGCGGCCTTGTCAAGTCACGAGGAAAACTGCATATGGAAACTTTGTCTTGATAGCCCCCTACCACTTTCAGCCTGTTGTCCACTGCTTCCTCAGATGTTTGTTTGTGTGAGAACCTTATACCTGAGACATCTCCAGGTGTAGTAATCACCAGGTCTATAAGTTAGAAATGCTTCTAGTTGCAAGTAGTAACATATCTGGGTGACAGCAGCAGAAGTAAGTAGGTGTTTATTCTTCTCAGATATCAGTAAGTCCAGAGGAAGGCAGCTGCTGGCATTGGTTCAGTGGTTTGACAGTCCTAGAGCTGGTGTCTTTGCTGTTCTATGTTCATTTTCTTATGGTCACTGTTGCAGCACCAGGCACCCATTTTCCTTTAAGGCAGAAGGATGTAGAGGAAGGCGCAATGCTGGATACATCTATTACCTTTATAGCAACATCAACAAAAAATTACCCGAGGCTTTACTAGAGTCTCCCGGGACCTTTCTACTTATGTATAATTGTCTAGAACTGTGGAATATGGCCTCGTGACTGCAAGTGAAGGTGGGAACATGAGTTTTTATCTGAAGTGGGCATGTGAGAAGGGAATTGGAAATGTGTATTGGGTTAACCACACAATAAAGTCTGCTGCACCTTGAGAGTCTGTGCTTTACCGCTTAGGAGCCATTGGGCCAGTTGGGGAGAGAAAGGGCACAGATGGCAGAAGCTGTTAGAACGGGTAGAGAGGTGTATCTCTCCCTTTCAGTCTTACTCGTCCAGATCTGTGTGTTGACTTGAGGGGACCCATGTTAACTCTCAAGACTAGTCTTAATGTTTCGTTTTTTCTCTTGATTTTATTTAGTTCTCACATGTCATATAATAGTAAGGAAAAATATTGAAAAATTATCTCACAGTCTATTTCCCTAAAAAAAAACAGTTTTCATTTTCCCATTTCCCTTTAGATCCCTATCATTTGCATGCATTTCAGTATAAAGATAATTAAATACTAATTTATTTTTTCGCTTAACATCATTTCATAACTCTTTCCCCTTTGTGGTTTCATTGTTCTTAATGAATGTCTGTATCATCTTCACTGGTTCCTTTAAAGGATTGGTGTTAGCGATACTGGCTTAGTAGCCGTAGCCATTATAATGTTCCTTAGTTCCAAGAGACCACTTAGAGAGGAGTCATTATAGCCACAGTAGCAGAAGGACAGAATCGTATTTGTTATTTTTTAAAAAGCTGTTCTTTTTAAACTCTCCTGGTTTGAGAATGATGTAACCGTGATGACTCAAGAACTTAGTCATAACGTTTGGATCAGTAACTCTGTCGGAAACTCTACAGGTCCAACATGTGAGTAGTCTTTGTGTTTAAACATCCTAAAACACTATTTTAATTTTGAATAATAACACTATCTCTCTTATTACTTTTAGCACTACACACACACATATATATATATATATATGTATGTATATATTTGTGTTTGTGTGTGTATTTTATTTGCAGAAAAGATGACCATTCCTTACCTTCCCCTACCATCTTTATATACTGACAAGGCTTTTAAATGCCTGGCTTTTAAGTACTTAGCAAGTTAATAGAAGGCTAGAAAACTGGAATTCAAAAAAAAAAGAAACTAGATTGCATGCCCCTAAAATAATTTTTCAAACTGATGTATACTTTGTACATACTCGACATTTGTCATCATAAGATTAAATAATTACACATTCAATTCCTGACAATAGTAGCAAATGCAATTTTGTAAATACTGCAATTTTAAAATTAAAGTGTTATGTCAATTTTAAATGTATCCCATGGACTCTGCATACTTCATAGGTATGATACCCATTGTCAATTTTCAAAAAGGTGGACAAGTTCTTCATTCATTTTGGGGAATTTCATGTTGTTTTACTTTCTAATTGAATTTATATTTTAATTCCACTTCCACCGTAGGGTTTTATTCTAATGTAATGCATTCATGAAAAATTTGAAATTCCACGTATCTGTGGATGAACATTATGTGATTTAGCTCTGTGGTCAGCAGTGCAGAATACAGAGCCAGATTTCTTGAGTTCAAATCAAGTTTTGCCATGTGCCAGCTTTGTGATATTGAGAAAGTTACTTAACTCTCTGTGCCTAAATTTCCTCATCTGTAAAAGGTGGGGAAATAGTACATATCTCATAGAACTGTTGTGAGGACTAAATGAGTTCACAGAGGCACAGAAGTTAAAGGAAGCCAGGAAAGCAACAAGCACTGTCTAAAAGTTTGCTGTTATTGTTAGCTAGACTGAGACAGGGCTCAGCATCTATTTTGTCCTTCTTTTTTATTTTTATGGATTTAAGTGCCGATCGTCTGTTTTACATAAAGAGATAGATGACAGTGGAAGGCCTTTTGGTGTATAATGTCCCTCAGATTTGAACTCTTTCCAAGTTACATGCTAAAAAATACACAGTGGTCTATCATTAAAACATCTTTTTATTGCAGGGGCTGACAACTTCATAGGAACCTCTTTAGTTTTGTTGAAAACAATGATTTGGAAATACCTGTTTTTCAAAACCTTTCTGGAACTCAGGCTAGTCACTGTTTCAGTTTCTAGGAACAATGTAACAAAACACTTTCCTAGACTTGTCAAACAGCTCTTACAGCCTGTGACTCCTTCACTTAGAGGCTCAAGTATAACTCAATATTCTCAGAGAGGGTTGGGGAAGTGAAAAAAATTTCTCGGCTGTATCTTGGCAAACGAAAATTTTAATCAGCCTTATTAATGGTATAATTTACATAGAACAAAATTCACCAATTTTAAGTGTATGGGTCTATGCATTTTGACAAATGTTTAAAGTTGTGTAACTACCACCGAAGTCAGCATTTAGAACATTTCCATTACCCTGAAGTGTTCCCTCATGGCTCCTGTGGTCAATCCCCTCTGCAGGTTCCTGGCTCTGACCTTTCTGTTAGCATGTTTTACTTCTAGTAACTGGGTAAATATCTAGGAGTGAGATTGCTGGGTTATATGGTTAGTGTGCAACATTTAACTCTATAAGAAACTGCAAACTGTTTTTGAAAGTGACCAACTGCCAGCAATCCAGGAGAGTTACTGTTTCTATCCTCATCAATGCTTACTATCATCAGCAATTGTTCATGTTAGCTTTTAATTGGGTATGCAGGTGGTGTCTTATTGTGGTTTTAATTTGCATTTATCTAACTATTAATGATTTTGAGCATCTTTTCATGTATTTATTTGCCATTGCCATGTGCTTATTTGCTTTATTGTCATTCTTTGCTGAAGTTTGTGCAAATGCTTTTGCTCACTTTTTAAATTGAGTTACTTACCTTATGATTGGGTTATAAGAGTCTTTATATATTCTAGATCAATTATTTCATAATGTGCTTTTTCATCACGTGTTCAATATATTTTTTAAAAACTTGGAGCTGCAGATTTAGCTCATCCAATTTATGGAAAATGTCCTTTATATGCCCTAATTGTCAAAGCAAGGGCCCTTGTCAAACCAATCAGCCAGATCAGACTTTCTCTCTGTCAGAGAAAATATCTGACTTCATTTTTCAATTCCAGAAAATAAATCAACATGGTTGCCTGTGTTAATCACCTTGCATCCAAATTCCAACTCCAAGATAGATAAGGTTCAGGTTATAAGTTTGTTATCTCTTGGATGAGAAAAAAATGGTGGCCTCGTACAATGTTTCTAACCAATGCTCCTTCATTGCTCTCACAGGATTACCATCAAGACTGTTGCTTTTTTGGGGTAAATAGCTAGGGGTGCAAGTGCTAGCATGTGAACCAAAATTTGTCTTCCCTCCCACTCCACTTTATATTATTCCTGTATTCAAAATACTCCAACACAGGTAAAAATACTGCATTTTAGAATTCTTAAATAAATGTGTATCCAATTAAAAAGATAAGAAGCCTTTCTCAGACATCAATTTTCTGAATTGTTCCTTTAGTTGGTGTTCAAAAGTCTTTCCACCCTGGGCCAATGCACCATAGTAAGACTAAGTAGATTAGATAATAGGAAGATTAGAGAGTAAGGTGTGCCTTTTTTTAAGGGGAAGAACTCTGCCAGGAAAGAGGAGGTGGGAAGGGAGAGTTCAGGACAACTCAAGCGTTGGGGCATTTCAAGCTCTGTCTGTCTCTATCTCTGTCTCTCCATGTCTCTGTCTCTGTCTCTACCTCTCTCTGTCTGTTTCTGTCTCTCTCTCTCTCTCTCTTTGTGTCTGTCTCTATCTCTCTCTGTCTCTGTCTCTCTCTATCCTTTTTCACAGAAGGCGGGAGTGGCCTTCTAAGTATATGTAATGCTTTTATTATTATTTTAAATCAGCTATCATCATCACACCGGTTTTAAGAGTCTTTGATTAATGTTTCCCAGTATGATTTTCTCAGGGACAACCTCAATCTGTATCAGTAGGAGACCTAATCACTAGAGGATTTAATTAAGACTTTCTTTCAGGCGCTTTTCAAAGAACAATTTAATATTTGAGAAACTCCACCTTATTTATATCTCTAGAATTGAATAGTGAAGAAATCTTGACAGTTGTCACAAAGACTCAAATAGGCCAAACATTATAAAAATTATTTTCATTTATTCAAGCCTTTAAAATAAAATATTCATTTAATATGATACTCACAGAGGCAATAAAATACATAATTTAATTGGCTTTTCAAACTCATTTAAAAATAGAGAGCTGTCATTTTAAAAAGCTCAGCTATTTTTCTTCCCTCTAGTACATTAGGAAAAAAATCCACAACTCACAAGATACCACATCGTGTTAAGAAAGCCAAGTTCTGTCTTACTCACTTCACTTGATCAACAGGGAGGAAAAACCTGCTCGCTGCAGCTGCTGGCATCCAGGCCCTTGGCTTTGGGTGTGTTGAAATTATGATATGAATTCATAGTGTGTCTTTACTGCACCTGCCTGTTTTCTGTTTGATGAAGAAAATGTAGGAGGCGCTTAACACAGAGACTGATAGCTTTCCTTTTGAACCACTGGCAGCGTGTTCTTTGACACTCCCTAATAAGGAAATCTGTACCACCTCTACCCTACTATCTTTTAATAAAAATCCTTAGTCCCTTTTAAAATATTTGTCTAATGATGGAAAAATATAGGGGCCTTATTTAATTGTAAATGTACCTTTCATAAAAAGGTACACATGTTATAATATTTAAAAGCAGAATTCCTCACCTCTCAATTGAAAGCTAAGTCAGGAGTTGATGTTCATGGTCCTGGACTGCTGAGGTGCACAAGCAGGGTCAGAATTCACATCACCCAAATGCAAAAGGCCATTTGGAGACCAAATATTTAAAAGGGAATTTATGAGGCAGCAAAAATTTCCAAACGAGAAATGAGTTATGAAGGTGCCCACGTCTTGCTGTGGAATAAGGAAAAGGAGATTAAATTAGACCCATAATTGAGAACCCAACACTTGGCCAGTTGTTTTCCCCTTGCCATTAATCAAATCCTCCTGGCTTCCTCTTGTTACACCTAACTTACAGCATCCAAAGAACTCACCTGGCAATGCCCTTCCTACTTCTGGGGCCCTGGGCTTGTCCTCTTTTCCCTCAAATACTGTATAACACTCACTTCCCCCATGGCTCCCTGGTTTCATTCTTCTTATTGCGACCTACTTCTGCACATCTAATTGACTCTAGTCATTAGAGTGGGCTTCTGTTATTTGTGCTTTTCCATGTTTTTCCTATTGTCTCACATTGAGTTGAATCCACTTACTAGAGAAGTGGTGTTTCTTCCATTGCTTCTGCTGTCTTTGAGCCTCCTGCCACCTCCCTGCTCCATGATGCCTACTGTAGGGGCTTCCTATGAACCGAACAGCTGTTGTATTAGCCAATGTGGACCTGCAAAATGCAGGTAAAACTTGAGGAAGTTCCTTTGCAGGGCTTGAAGAGCTCTTTGCCAAATTCAAGACATTTGAAAGAATTCTGTTTTCATAAAATATCTAGTGGGTATCATTGGACTACTGAGGCAGAGCAACTGGTGTACAATACCCGTGAAAAGTTATGGGCTTGATTGTAATTTGGTTATTGAATTCTATTTAGTAACTCTTTTCTCTTATTTTTGCTTTTGGACTGTCATTGGAGAAGGCTAAATTTTTTTTTTTTAAGTACAGCAAGTCAGATAGTTGCCCATGTTATTACAAAGTTATATAAATAAATAGGTTGCAATGTTTTCAAAATAGTAATTAATATGTCAGTGGAAGACATTCATTTCAATCTTTTTGCAATCATAAATATTGGAGAAATTCTTGATCACTTTATAATAATAATTCATTGCATCTATTTTAACATACAAAAAGGTGCTTATCTCTGGGTTATGAGATTCTGGGTAAGAATTCAGTTCAGGAGTTACAAGGCTGTCAGTGTTACCTATGTCAGGTTTAGTCTGAGCTCTGAGGATATTTTGTTGGGCGTATTTCAAAGACAGTACATATATATATATTTATACATATATAAATATATACATATATAAATATTTGTCACATTAAAGATTTGGACCACAGTCACTTGGTACCAAAACCAGTACATGGATTCAATTAAATTTTCACTTTAACTTTTTCCTGACAAATATCTCATCAAAACAAATAATTTAGTATTATTACAGCTGAAGCATGTTCTTTAGAATTCTTCTTTGTTGTCCACTTGGTATCTATTTTTCATCTGGTTGAAAGCCTTCGTTCACCTTGTGGAGCGATGACTCGGAGACTTTTTCACCGTCTTTGCTCTCTGGAAATTCCTCATTGTTTTTTCTAAAGTATTTCTTATATCCAAAGTAAACTAGAAGACAATACACAGGAGGTTAGGCAAATTTAAAAATAATTATCTGCAAACTTACTTTGGATAGTGATTATAATATATGGCTCAAAAGGCAGTTTGCAATTTCTGTGGGCTGGAGGCTACTTAGAGAAAGCAATCATCATTCTTAGTTCCAAGACCACTCATGGTAAGAAGGATGGCTGATCTTCAGGAAGATGTAGCATACAACTTTAGGGGAAACTTTCTCAGGGCAATCACATGACTTAGTGAAGGCATCAACCTTGCAGGTGGTCCTCACCAATAACAACAGCAAGCATTTATTCCATACCTACCACTTCCCAGTTAATGGGCGAGTCCTCAATAAATATGCTACAAGCTAAGTGCGTTGTCCAGGACCTCGATCTGTGCGGGAGGACTTGAACTGGAATAACACTGTCTCTCCCTGCCTTCACTCACTCCTTCCCAGTATAGGGGAGCCTTGGCTGCTTGGTAATCAGCCTTCCTCTCTTTCGTGTAGCTGCTAGTCTCTGGTGGCAGAGTGCCCTGCCTGGACAGACTGGCTTGCAAGGGGAGACCTGCAGTGTACATGTGTTTAAGTGTGTTATATGCACGTGTGTGAGGCAGTGGAGAGGAGCGGTATTAACAAGCCCATTTTGCTGCAGTTTTCTTTTACCTCTCAATTGGTTGCAAAGTCAGCAGGGGAAGAGAAGGTATTATTTATGGAACTCTCAAATTCCAATACCTCACACTTAAAATTGGTGTAATAATATTGTCTATCTCATGGGGCAATTGTGAACATTAAGTGGGATAAAATAGTGAAGTGCCTGGCATGGCCCTGACAGAGAAGTAAGTGCTCAGTGAACGGTAACTGTCATTACAATACACAGCTGAGAGAGACAGTGTCCTGCTTCAAAGATCCTTATGTGTCAGGATCAATATCTCCTTGGATTAGTCCCTGCACTTCTAACAGTGTTAACTTTGAAGCCACTGAGCTAGTGAATCTGGTAAATTGTGCTTATGGTTAATTAAAATATCTCAACACTTTTATCATAATTATTTTGATCTGTGATTCCCTCAACTTATGCTTACGCCACTGATTTCATTTAATCAAACTTTTCTTTCTCCCTTTCTTTCTCTTTCTCTTTCCTTCCTTCCTTCCTTCCTCCCTTGCTCTCTCCCTCCCTCCCTCCCTTTCTTCCTACTTTCCTTTCTTTCTTTTCTCTCTCTGTCTCCTTCCCTTGTTCCAAAAAATATTTAGACTTCTACTTCCATCACTAAAATAGGTTTCCAGGCATTGCATGTACTTCATAAAGATGCCTTCTCTGTTTTCACTCTTACTGCTAAAACTCTGGGTAAGTATAAGACCAGTGCTGGTGCTCACCTTTGCATTATCCCTTCAACTTATCTATTAATCCCTTCTGAGTTAGTTATTCAACTAGTAAATCTACTTAATGGTACTCTCGACCAGTCCACTTTCTCTGGCTTGTCTAGTTGACATCACTAGCTAAATTATCTGGAGTAATCTCAAGGTACATCAAATTGGGTGTATTCTGTCATACAAGCAAACAATGTAATTAAGCCATGGACCCCTGTCTCCTGCGTCAGTGATAAATCAGCAGAAGGTTTCCAGCGGATCCAGAGAATTCTCTTCTAGAAAACAACACTCTGCTTTGAGAATGACATCCAAGACAGCAGTGCAGAGAATGATTAACACTCAGAGGCAGGTTGAATACCAACTGGAGCTAAGTAAAAATCAAACCAAACCCAAACAAAACTATCTCAGGCATTTCATGACAACGTTCACCGTGCTATGTCATTCACCTTCACCATACAATTTCTGTTAAAATGTCACGAAGCTTAAAAAGACAGTTTCTTTATTTAAAAAAAATAAAATTTAAAAATAGAGGTTAAACATCATCTGCCTTTAGAACACAAATTGCAGAGAAAATTTTCAACTGGGTCATGGCCAGCAGGTGGCAGGGGCTGATGGATCAAGGCCATATGCCACATCAGACGAAAATTAAGAATCAGGTTAGTTATCCTAGTACTTGAAATAAAGGACATGGCTGCTTCAATTGTTTCAATTATTTGGGTATTAAGAACGTATACACACACACACAGACACATATCTATTTCCAACATAACTTAGCCTGATAAATATCCTTTGCATACCAATTTTCTGATAAATATCCTATACTTACAAAGCATATCAAGACTACATTTTGAAAAAAACTGACCACTGCAGGGTTCCTGGAAGCGCGGAGGAAGACACGCAGTACAATGGTCCTCCCAGGTTAATAAGCCTCCCTACTCAGTGGTAGTCCCTAACTACTGAGGAAAAGAAAGTCACTGGAAAGAATTGAGCTCCGTTACTTTTCACCTAAAAATAAGCTTTACTAGAACTTTTTGGTAAAATTACAATCTTTTCATCAGCAGTGGGGAAGTCACAATAATATTATGGGTGGCTTTTTCCACCCATTTATTTTACTGCCAGAGAAGGGAATTTAATTTAATTTATATAATTCACTGACAGAAAAAAGAAATTAAAAAAAATGCCCTATGAGCAAACCCAGGATTTCTCAAAAAAGAACCTCATAATGAAATGTGATTAGCATTCTTCCTTACTTGCTAAGAATATTGCTGCAAAGACGAGCTGGAAAATGCTGTAGATGAGTGGGAATGTAAACACGTAGTTGAGCTCCTCGTAGGTGAACGATAGCTGGACTATGGTGGAGCACAGCTGAGTGTTCTGCATGCCTGTTTCCAGAGCAACTGTTCGGCACCTAAAAGGAATGTTAAGAGAATATATGTTTTTATTGGATTTTGTTTGTTTTGCTTTGTTATTGTATAATATTAAAAGCAGATATAATGAGAACAAGTACATATATATGTGTGTGTGTATATATATATGTGTCTGCTGTTAATGTATATATATTCAATGTATAATTTTATTTATATTGAATAAGTATATAACTTACTAATATATATTATATAATAAATAATAATATTCTTTATTATTAAAAATAAATTCTTTATTATTAGAAATAAATATTCTCTCTCTTTCTCTTTATATACATAGATAAAATCTTGCTCTAGTCACTTTTTATGGTTGTTTTGATAATGAGGAAATGGATATGAAACTCTATAAAAGTTAAAAAGGCATATGCAAACTAAAGCTGCTGTTGTTTTCTCTTTTTCACATTAAAAAAAATCTGGACATTATAACATCTTTCTGTTCAGAGAGACAAAGAGTACTGACCAGCTTATCTTCCCCCTGAGCAGTGGAATATATCAATATCTATGACATCTGTATCTATATGAGTATATACATACATCGAGAGAATATTTATTTATATTATACTTAATATATTATATAATATTTATTAATAAGTAATATATATTTATTCAGTATAAATAAAATTATGTATTGAATAAATATATATACATTAAAAGCAGATATATACAGAAATAAAAGATACATATATAAGAAAGGAGCAGGTTCCTTTATATTAGCGTCCCACAAATGGCAAAGAGGATTCATTTTGCTCTTTTCAATTATGTCCTTGGTAACAGTGCAGAGCACAGAGAAGGGGCTGAGAAAACACTCAAGACAGAGTATTTGTTATAATTGTTTTATTGTTAAATTGGTTTTGTTTCTCTGATTAAATCTTGATAAAAATCTGTGAGGTAGGCATTACTGCCCCCTTCTACAGATAAGAAAAGTCAGAGAGGGAGGAAGTGCCTGGCCACAGGCCCCACGGTCGCTAAGTGGGAAGCCGAGTGCAAGCCCAAGCAGCCTGACTCACATGTCACACTCTTGCCACTGTCCTGTGCTGCTTGTCTCTTTCCCAGCCTCCTACATACGCCAGCCCCTGCTCTTCTCCCTGCCTACTGAATCAGATGGGCTGGTAGGAGAGGCAATATCTTTTCCAGTACCAAACCCGTAAATGCTAAACCCAGTTCCAACGTGCAGCACCTCTGGATGATGAGTTCATCCTGTTGCTGGCTGGAGAACCTTTGTATACTAGAAGACCAAACTAAGTGCTTTTGTTAAAGTTGCGCTGCTTGGAGAATAAGGATGCAGGACAATGATGGAGCTCAAACTGCCTTCTATGTGGAATGGTCCAGAAGAATTTGAGCAACAGAGAGGCAGGTAGTATTTTCTTTCTGGGAGACTTGCATAAATTAGTCCTTGTAAAAAGGGGAAATCTGATCACAAAGACATGCATAGAAGGAAGGCAATGTGAGGAGACACAGGGAAAAGACGGCCATTGACAAGTAGGGGAGAGAGGCCTGGGGCTGATTCCCCTCACAGCCCTCAGAAGGGACAAACACAGCTGACAGGTTGATTTTGGACTCCACAACTGGAAGAAAATACATTTCTGTTGTTGAAACTACCCGTTTGCGATACTTTGTCACAGCAGCTCTAGCAAACTAATACAGCAGTCATTACAAAAGAAAATTCCTGGTCCAGTTTACCAAAACACCATACCTGTGCCAGGGCTGACCAGCTATTCTAGCCAGAAAAAACCCTAGGGAGTAGCCGGCCACAGGAAATATTGTTCCTATAATCCACAGCTTGGGATCGATGATCCAGGCACTTTGGTACAGTATTCCTCCCACCACAGCTATGAGCACAATAAGGATTGCACCTGTGATGGACCCGATCTGGAAGAAAGACACAAGCAGATGCAACCATTGCGATAATGCAGTTACCTCTCTGTGTATTCTTCCCCTCATGGCCGCCATTTGCCCACCAGAAATACTGGTGCTTGTCCCACGTTTTGATTTTTAAGAAAATAGGACTTCCATGCTCAATTAGCCTGAAGAAGATATTTTAGCTTGCAAATTATCTTTGCCTGAGAGGAAGAACTAGAAGCCCTGGCTCCAACATTCAACTCCTGCCGTCTTTCCTTCAGTAAATCCCAAAACCTCTCTGAGTCCTAGTTTCTTCATCTGTAATTGAGGATAAAATCTTGCCCTAGTCACCGTTTATGATTATTATGATAAGAAAATGCATATAAAACCCTATAAAGGTTTAAAAGGCGTATGCAAACAAAAGCCATTTTTGTTATTTTTTTCCTCCTTTTCACATTGAAAAAGAAATTTAGAGATAACATTTTGTTGTCCAGAGAAACAAAGACAACCAGCTAGCTTATTCTGCCCCCGATCAGTGGAATATGTCTATGTCTATATCATCTATCTCTATCTCCATCTCCATCTCATCTAGAATATAGTTGGGGAAGGGAATGAATGTTTACTAATTATATATATATATATATACGTCATCTACCAATTGCCAGGCACTGAACTGGCCATATGGATACAGAGATAAGGAAGATATGATCTATTTTCTAAGACAGCTGTTTAGATGTATTTTATAATACAAACCCAAGTAACAGAGATAAGAGCAAGGTGCTGTGGGAGTTCAGAGTAGGATAAAACCAAGAGGTGACGTGTGAATTGGGTATCTTAAAGGGTGGACAGGAATTTGCCATGTGGATGTGAAAGGGAAGAGCATTCTAGAAGAGCATGCATGTTTAATAATTTTAAGTCCCCCTAGAAGGAGGTTTCTAACATAATGAGAAAACCAACTTAGGAGATGGAAAGACCTATCATTTCAACTCACAGTGTGAAGCATTTGACCCGGCAGCCTATGGCCCGGGACACTTACCTTAAGTATGATCTTGGCTTTTTGGGGCCATTTGTGATTAACGAACATTCCAATGGAGACAGGAACAACAAGAGCAACCAAAGATGTACCTAAAGATGACATGACAGAAGGGTGATTTCATCAACAGAAAACATAGCACACGAGAGAGGAAAACAGAAAAGTAAGCTGCCTGGAAAAGGCTTACATAGCATTTCAGTCGCTCTTCTTGAAGACACAACACAGAACTGGAACAACATCAAGCTCTCCTTTACCCCCTCCAGTACGTAATTTAGTAGTACCCGTGGAGAACTGATACTAATGAAGATATATATATCCCTTCCCTAAACCCTGGGTTAATTTTTTAGAGTTCCTTACGCTGCCAATCAATCTCTTTTAGTTTCAGTTTCTCAAAATATTGGCTTATTTGGTCGTTGGATCTTTATATCCTAGGGAAAATACTTTTCAAAGTTTGTGTGTATATGTGTTCTTGGGGTGTACGTAGATGATATTTTACATCTGTCTGTTACTCCACAGTAGTAGAAACTTTTTAAAAAGTTCAGAATTCTCCAGGCATTCTGAAGCTAATGACTTCCGGTTAGGATTGACTTCAGTTAGTCAAATCTACAGTGGAGAGATGAGAGAATGGGTGGAAAAGCACGCTTTAAATTTTCTGCGAGATAATATATTTGGCGACCTCTCAAGTAATTATAATTCTTTGCAGGAACGTGCTCACCCAGCCAGATAAAAGAGTCATACTTCAATTTCACTGTGCCAAATTTACTGCTGTTCTCGTGACATGTGTTTTGTTTCGCCATATTATTTTACACTCATTTGTCCAACAGCTGCTTTTACATAATATAGCACCAACAACTTCTAACTTCTTATGGGCTGTTTCTTTTTCAAACATCCTTTAAAAGCAGTAGGAGAAAGTGGAATTGAATAATGAAATTCTGAGAGTGGATGTTGCTTAGTATTGGAGTAGATTGAATGAGGACTGGAAAAAGGATTCTAGATTCCAGGGCTGTAAATATGAATTTAAAATAAGTATAATAGTGATGAAAACAGAATGTCTTTGTAGGCTTCTGGCCCTCCTGGCAATATAAGGATTGGAAATTACTTTTTCCCAGGAATTACTCCATGGGATTAAGTAACAGCTAAGGATACCAATAGCAGGAAAAAACAAAAAAGGATGGGAGGAGAGAGTAAGGAGAAAATGGTGAAACAAAGGCTATGGAAGAGTTGTTGATAGATGTACTAGAAAGAGCCCCCAGAAAAATCCCCTCTGAGTATCCTAACATTCTAGTACTTTGGGAGGAGACTTCCTCCACTGGGTCTGCAGACTCCTTCCTAAATTGTGTAAAGTCTGGAGGCCTTCAGTTAAAACCATCTTGACACAAATTGTACTATGGTACTATGTACTTAAGTCTGGGTACTAATACTGTGCTTGGAATGTAAGCGGGCTTAGGTTTTGTAACATATTTTTAATGGGTTGGATCTATGACAGTGCAGCCCATCTGCCACATTCAGCCACTCTTGCAGAGTCTTTATCTCCTTGGGGCAGCCCAAAGCTACAGTATAAACACGAAAGCAGGACCATGTGCCAAAATCCGTGGCAGAATTGCGTTTCCTCTCCTGACTGGAAGAGGCCAGATAAAGCTTTTCTGGGACTTGAAGTTGACTGGAAAAGACATTCGTTGCCCTTGGTCACACTCCCGCCTGGAGAGGTGGCTTGTTGTAATTCTCCAGTGAGCGAGAGGTCCCACTCCTCTCTTCCCCCAGCTCTGTTCAATTTTCTTCTCCATCACACGTCTGTGCTTCTGTGTCAAACACCTGTCTATTTAGATGAGAAAGCATCTGCCTACTGTCACACCATTTGAAACCTGACTTGGTCTTTAATCAAGTTTACACAGCAGGTATAGGAAGAAAGAAAAGTAGAAAGAAAGAAGAGAATGTGATGGTGATGAACAGTCACACGGTGGAACCTGGAGCCAGATGGACTTGGAGCTAAACCTTATTCACAGACTGTGGGAACTGGGCACATCACTGCAGCCCCCGAGCCTTGGGCTCTCCTGTGAGCTGAATAGAATGATGTTTATCTCACAGTGCCGCTGGGAGAATTTGACGATGAAGTGGCTGTAGTTTGTGGTCCTAGACACTAACAAACGTAGGACAGAGAGGGGTGGGAAGAACAACTGGCTGCAGCGTGTTTTCAGTGGTATCAGCCGTGCAGCCTCCTCCTCCTCCTCCATACAGATGTCATCATCTGAAGGGGCTCAGAGGGTGTTTATTGAAGCGTCAGAGCACAGTGAGCACCGTGTGGAAACTCTGCCTAAACTCCTGCCCCACAGAACATAGTGGAGAGCAGACCGCGGGGCTAATTTCAGCTCCCCAGTCATCTTGGACAAAGTAAACATTTGAGCCTTAAACATCCTGTGAAGCAATTGGGTTGTTTGTTTTCTATGTTAAAGGACTAAGAAAACCAATAGCAAGAAGATTAGATGGGAAAATAGGCCTGGGCAAAACAGTGAGTAAGTGGAGTTAATATCTTTGGTAATCAAACTTTCATTTAAAATTTTTTTAACTTTTCCTCTTCTGTTCCATTTTCTTTTTTCTTTTCTTTTTGCCCTTTACCTCTTCCATGATGACCTTTTCCTCCATGGAGGTGCTAATTACTCTTTCTCACTTTTTCTTCCTATTAAAATTTATTTACATTAAAAGATGTGATATATATCATTCACACCGTAATTAGAATTACTCAATATTGCCATAGGGCATTTTCCAGAGGAGAGTGAATATCAAAAGGAGGATATTTTAAGGCTTAAATTATTTTCTTAAACAGTAAATAATGCAGAATTAATACTCTTCAGTCAGCCGGCAGTTTCTTTGAGAGGCCTACAATGTACACCACTCACACAAACTATATTCTTTAACTATAAGGAATGTGTCTTCTGAGGGAGCAGACTGAGAGTTAGGCAGCAGGAGGCATATGTAAGTGGTTGTGGAGGGTCCCCTACAACCTGTTTGCAGGACATTATGTCTGATATGAAGGAGTTCCCCAGGGTCAGTAGAAGAACCTTGTACAGGGAAATCCCATACTTGAACAGGGTGTGCCAAGGAGGACTACTTTTTTCTTTTGCTCTAATAGCCATGGTAGAAATAGGAAGGGAGACGAGGCTATCTAAAAATATTGCATGACAGATTGTCCCCAATTAGTGTTCCCAAAGTTTGTTTTAATTCAGTTGTGTAGGCTCTGAACCATGTTTTATCACAGAAACAATCTTTCTTAGAAAAGGAAGGGATTTTAGATGTCATCCAGTCCAGCTTCCAATGCCAACAGGAATTCTTTTTACAAACATCCTGACAAGTTACCATTTAGCCCTTGCTTACATGCTCCCTTCAATGGGACACCCACACCTCTTTGAGACAGCCCATCGGGGAGACATTCATCTCCAAGGTTAGCTGAAAAAGACAGTTTAGCATGTAATGTACCTGGTGAATGGTACTGATGTCCTATTTCACCTCCATGTCATTTTTCATGAAGATAATTCTATGGGAACTGCCTGATTTTGGTAGACCAGGAACCATCTTGTCCTTCCTTTGACCCCATGTTACACCACCAACTAAGTTTGTTCTGCCAGAAACAGAAAAAAGCTCCTTTTGGATAGGGGTGAACATCTGGGAGTTAAAATGAGTGGAGACAGAGTCATAACTCCTCGGGTGTGACACACAGCCTGTGCCAGTAAATCAACTTCTGAATCAAGATGTGGCTCTCAGTCGAGTGTTATGAACGGGTGTTTCATCTGATAGTTTCCTATTGCCAGACTCACGATTGCTTACTTGGTGCCCTCTCTTTCAATCACTAGTGGAATGTGCTTT
Source organism: Equus asinus (assembly GCF_041296235.1). NCBI lineage: Eukaryota > Metazoa > Chordata > Mammalia > Perissodactyla > Equidae > Equus > Equus asinus. Next base: position 75,564,063 of record NC_091800.1, read on the forward strand.
GTATTTCTTCAGTTTGAGTGTCTGGGTGCAAATTCCTGTTCCCATGGACTAGTTGCACTCTGGGTTAAGGAGCAGGTGGAACCTCTCACGCATCAGCAACTTTGGCCTCCTCTGGTCCAGAAGCCTGTGCCAAAGGATCCCTTAAGTGGGCCCCTCTCCCTGGTGATTTCAATGGAGGAACAAAACAGGCTCTCCCATGGGGTCAAGGTTTGGAATTTAGATTCTTCCAACCCTCATTCAAATGAAATACTCATTGGGCATAAACAGCTGCTGGTGCAAGAGGTAAACACCAGCTGGCTCTGAGCCTGGCCTGAGATCAGCTGGGAATAAGCACAGAGTAGGGAGGTAATAGTCAGAAATCTTGCAGAGGAATGACTTACCTATGTTATCATAGGGAATTACGATCGTCCCAGAGTCGACCCACATTTTGGTATAGATATAGAGGCACAGCGGCATCATCCCCAGGGCCAGCAGCGTGGAGCATGTGGTCATGCTGACGCTGAAAGGAAACGGGTAAGTTGGGTTTTCTAAGGGAGAATTTGTTTCATTTTTCAATTCATGATTAGAAAGTCCTGCAAAAGACTCTCTCAACTAGCAGCACCCTCCGGTCTGAGGGACAGAAATATGCATGTGCCTGCGTTTGTGCAGGGCCCGGCCTTGGGCAAAATGGTGAGACCTATATTTGGTGTCTTCCAATTGTGTCTTGTGCCATCCCTCCCTCCCCACTGGTTCTTAAGAATCAGAGAAGATGTTTAATGACTGTTTAAATTCATTATTCGACAAGGTACAAGGTGCTTGGACATGCCACCCTTTGAACTTCCAGTCAGAGAATAGCACACACATTTCTACCAGCCAGGGCATCAGGGGCTTCACTGTGTCTGTCTGTGTTGGGATGAGGTAGGCCTCCCTGGGCCCTTGGAGGAGAGCACAAGTCCAAGTGAGGAAGCTTCAGTGTCTTTCCCTAAAGCAGTGTCTTTCCCTAAATTATTGCCCCAGTGCGCATAGCTTGAGAAAAGAAGAGAAAGTTGACTTAAAAAAACAAAGAAAACATGCAACCAGGCCTGGATTCTGTTCCTGCTGAGAAATTTACCAAATGTTTGTTCACAAGAACCAGGGTCTAGTACATTCTTCCTGAGAGCATCTGTGTTTTAGGGAATGGACCTGGCTGAGCAAGTGGACTTTGGCTTTCAATATGGAGGGATTAATCTGGAATGATGCTATTTCCTGCCCTGTGACGGTGGATAGAAGAGAAAGTTTTGGATAATGGGTCTTCTTACTTCCATCAAAGTTTCCTGTGCAGAGGGGCAAGTCCTCTGCCCGGGGAACAGTGTTGTTAAATGGCTGGGTCAGACAGTAAAGGCAGACACTGCCTGGGTTGGAAGCAGGTATGGCCACTTCCGACACGACTTTGAGTAATATACTTGACTTCTCTTTGACAGTTTCCTTAACTGTAAAATGAAGATCATAATTGTTGCCACCTAATAGGCTGTGAGGACTGAATGAGCCAATGAGTCCAGTACTTAGAATAATGAAAGGGGCTCATGAAAAGCTAGTTAGTGTTATTATCAATCCAGCCATGGTGTGTATGTGTGTGTGTGAGAGAGAGTGTGTATTGTATTCCAGCATAATACAGTATTAGGAAAGCAGAGAAAATATTCTGAAAGGCCGTTTCTTCAACAGCTATAGCATTGAGACTATCAGAGTAGTAATTTCTTAAAGGTGTTATATGTGGACTTGGAGGAAAATGCTAAACTACCTACATCACCCACCTCCTCCCCAAAACAACAGAAACAACCACCCTATACAATGCTAAGGAAAACAGCTGGAGGGGAGGAATTTCATTTCAATGCACCTAACTAAGCACAGTTTTGGCAAAATAAGGAGTGGAGGCATTGTTTATCAGGGAGCTTTACTTCCCTAATTATCCCTTTCTTAAAAACCAGGAATGACTTCGCTTACAATGTGTTTAAAAGATTTAGGAAAAAAATGCTTGTTTTAGTAGAGCTAAAATAGTATAACAATAACCAATCCTGGAGGTGTGCATAAAACTTGTCTAAGAAGTTCAATTTATCATGGTGACAACTTAACACCATTTACATACAAAACAGGATGTGAAGGCAGAGCCCTACACCAGAATAATCAGTTAATGTGTTACAAATAATGCTTTGTCCTACTTACAGTTAAAGTATTAGAATTTGTCAATGCTTCTCCCCTCTCTCCCTTCCTTCCTCACTTTCTACGTTATTCTTTCTTTTTACTTTTTATTTTTTAAAGTAAATGGGAATGGATTTAAAGTTATTCCCATAGTAAAGTCACTTTTATTCCAGTGTCTGCAATATGATTTCTAGATTGGAGAGAAGCGGAGGCAGGGTGGAGGAGGGGCAGTATTCATTACCTGGATCATAGTGAAGAGAAGACTGAGAATTTTTTGCTTTAAACCATGAGAACAACTTTTAGAAGAAAGTCTGTTTCTCTCCTTGTTTTTCTTTCAGATTTCCTTGTGAAGGTTTCAATTCTGAGTTATTGCTAATACAATTTATGAAATTGTATCATAGTTTTGAGTTTGGCAAGAACGGTTTCTTAAAGACCGCGAGGAGGGACAAGATGGGAGTTGGAGAAGGAAATGGTTTAGATTTAGCGAGCCATCTTGCCTGGGGTGCGCTGCAGAGGGACAAGAGAATAGGTAAGTGGAAGTCTGTGCCATTTGAACTAATATGAGAACAACATCCAACCACTCAAAATGAGATGAAAAACAATTCACGGGTAAATAATTTTAAGGAACAATGTAGGGGAATAAATTAGCAAAAGAAAAAATCATTTTACATGAATAAAATCAAGTTTTATCAAGAGCATAGATGTCAACAATGGAAATACTACCATAAATTTATATCGGAATAAGAAAAAATGTAAGAAAAGAAAAAAACAATCTCTTGGCTTATTTTATTTTATTTTTTTAAAAAAGATTAGCCCTGAGCTAACATCTGTTGCCAATCTTTTTTTTCTTCTTCTCCCCAAAGATCTCCAGTACACAGTTGTAGGTCCTTCTGGTTCTGCTCTGTGGGACACCCCCTCGGCATGGCTTGATGAGTGGTGCTAGGTCCTTGCCCAGGATGTGAACTGGTGAAACCCCAGGCCAGCTGGGCGGAGGGAGTGAACTTAACCACTAAGCCATGGGGTCTGCCCCTTCTCTTGGCTTTAATTCTTGGCTTTGGCTCTATTAACCACCAGGGAGATTTTTTCTTTTCCTTTTTGGAAATAAAAGAAAGCAATCAATGAGAATTCAATGAATGTTGAGGAATTTGGTGAAGTTAGTGATGAGGAATGCAGAAGATTGTAATCATTTTAGAAATGAAACACCAGGTTTGAAAGATCAAAAGAATTGTATATAGGTGGTGCTAGAACATGGAGGTGTGATAAGTGATAGAAATAATGTTGAGCAAGAGTTAAGAGTCTGGACAGGGATAAGTGGACAGGTCTGGATTCCAATTCTGACTCTGATGTGTACTGACTCTGTGATCTCTGTCAAGGTTAGGAGCCTTAATTTTATCACCTATGAAAAGCAGAAAATAATAATATTGACCTCAGAGGATTATTCTGAGGATGAAAATGCATGTAGAGTACTTCTTTACGTGGCTTATAGAGTGCCTACTAAATATAACTAGTAAATAAAAACTACACGAGGGAAACAAAGCTTGGTAACCTTGAGGGAGAATAAAGGAGAAGTCAAGTAGTATTGGTTTAGTTCTTAGAGTAGAGAGCAGCTGTACATTTAAGTGGTAGAAATGGGAGGGATTGCTTGGAATTTGTCATAAGCTAGAGGTCAGGGATTTAGAACAACTGAAATAAGAGGGAACACTGAACTGGAAAATGCAAAATGGAACAACATTTGGCCAAAGAACAAAGGATGTGGTAGGAAAATCCAGAAACTGTTAAATCTAGAAAATAATAAAAGGAGTGTAGAAAGTGCATGGCAGTGAAGGAATTGGGGGAAACCGAGGAAAGCATGCATAAGCAGGGATTCCCCAAAGAAGTAGGAAAATGAGAAGGAAAGCCTTTGTGTGGTATGGCTGAGGCCACTGCAAAGAAAGCAGAGACACGAAAATAGGGACTCTCTTGGGATAGAGCAACACAGGGAGGTGGGAGTTCTCTGTCCGCTGAACCATGGGCCCGGGCCACCAGCAGATTCACCTGAAAACGTCACCTTCATTCTTCCCTGAAACATGTTGTCCATCATGTACCCGCGGCACAGCGAGAACAGGAGAAAATACTTGTGTGCTGATCAGCATCCCACAACAGCTTTCTAGGCTGGAGTGGTCTGAGAAGGAGCTGAAATATCACTTGCTGCTATTTCCATGAGCAAGGATTCAGCGAACAAGGTCTGTTATTTTTATTTTTTTTAAGTCACTAGAGATTGTAAAATGCAATGGCTCCCCAGATTTAGAAGAGATGACAGGGTGAGGAAGAGATGATTTGTCTTCTTCTCCCAGGAACCACATCCAGGAAAGTTCAAGCCAGGCGGAGTTGTCGTGCTGGCATCGTGTGTTGTCTGCTCAACTAGGCCAGATGCCTGTTGGGACCAACAATCATGTCTTGGCTGCCATTGCTAGAGTTCAAGTGGGAATGAAGAGGGTAAAGTTCCAAGAGGACAGAATTGAAAATATGAATGGTGGATAAGATTGTATCTAAATTATCCTGAGACTTTAGTTATCCAGTGCTCACTCTGAAGAATAAAAGGTGTTGGAGATCTGTTTCCCGGTAGCTGAGGTGTTACTCTTAATTTGTTATAGAGAAATATGTGAAGTTTTTCCCCTAACATATGCAGCACATAATGTCATCATCATATATAATGGCATAGTTAACGATTATGGGTCCTTGTGATAAACATTATTATTATTTGCTCCATTAAAGTACAGCCGTATCTCCCGGGTGATTGTGATGACGGAGCTGTTTGTCTCTAAAAATAAGTGGTGCAGAGGCTGCTGTGCTCTGAGAGTTGTCCTCTGTGCTTTGTCTTCTCTCTTGCGGTCAGGCTTTTGGGGCCACTTGCTGCTGCAGGACACCGGCCTGCCTCTCTCGTACCCCTCCCCACTGCTTGTTTCTCATCCCCTGTGCTGGGAAACAGCACAAGAGAGCTTTAGAATTTAAAAGGAGAGTAAGTAGGTCCTTTGTGAGGAAGGTTTATGAGATTAAGCGGGCTTTATTTTGGGTGTGCAAAGTCCTTTACTGGATCTTGTTTGAGTTATGGATAGGTGAAATTGCCCGAGAGGTGACTATTGGACTGAGAGATGTTGAGGTTATTTGCAAGACAAGGGGGAGCTGTGGAGTGCACACTTTCTAGAATAAAAACTAAAATTTTCAATGCCCTGTATCCCATTATTGGGCTTATTCTGACTTGCTGAAGGATTCATATACACTTATTCAGCTGGATGTTTTCCACCAAGGTTTCAAATTCGACTTTTGGTTCTTATTTCTTAATATTTTTATTTTTACTAGAATTGTTACATGAGGTAGACAGGGTTACATAATCGTCTTCTGTTTCAAGAGAAATAAGATTTCCCTAAAACCACAAAGGTGTGACTTGGAGCTTTTAAATTAGGTTTTTATACTTTTAGCTTGCAGAAGGGAATCCATTTCAACAGACAAACGACCCAGTATCACACGTATTTTTCTATCTTACAAAATGATTACATGTGTGGCATTATGTTGAGGTATAACACTTTTCTGTTTGGTTGAAAAGTTATAAATATTATGTAAAAGCTGTTTAGTGGAAATCAAAGCCACATATACAATTTATTTCAATCCCCTTGGTTTAGCTGGTGCTAACCTTTAGAGTTCTCACCTCTGTGTTCCTAGTTCCTCATGTCAAGCTAAGTTAAAGTCTAAAAAGAACTTATTGCTATATTGTGGTTCACAGATTAACCAAACCTGAACAGCACTTATCATTCTTTGTTCTTTATGAGACTTTCCTTAAAAAAAAGTCTATTGCAAGGAAGATACAGTATTTCCTTATGTGAAAAATATGTAAGGTGAAGCTACATAGTTTGTATGGCTTTTCTAAAGCTTCTGGAGAAATCAGTACCAGCTGAGAGGAGGTGGCAGGCTCCCAATTGCTCACTAGGCACTGGATCAATCTGGAATACTGTTTAACATTTCGTAGTGGTTACATTTCTACACTTTGAGCTTCTCTCTTTTGAGTATAGTAGCTGGTGATTAACAGAGCTGATTGCTTACTGTACAGTATTTAATAAGCACATGTTACATTAACACCTGGCCGGTTTGCAGAAATGCATACCTTTCACAGGAAACGAGGAATTGTGAGGTAAGGAAGAAGACATTTGTCTATTCAACTTGCAGCATTAAAATTCTCAGTCTTGTCACATTAATGCTTCGTCTTATTTCTATTACTTTTTTCCCAGTGCTAGTTCAGACTGGCACAGGATGAATTGGGCAAACATTGCAATTTAGATTACTCTGTGGTAAGCAGAGAAATCATTTTCTGTTTATTTTACAGTAAGGTAAGCATAATTTTTTTTAAAAAAGCTGCCACAGGTTCTTTTTTTTTCTTCTAATGCCAGTAGAAGTGAAGCAAATGTACAAATTCTTCCTTAGATTTTATACCAGGAAAAAGCTTATCCAAAGAACTGGCTGTGTCCATTGTGTCTAGTGTTTATGAACAACTTGATTCATTGCGCTCAGAACTCTTCATCGTCACAAAGAAACATTTTCTTTTTCTTTTTTCTTTTTTTGCTGATACCAACAAGGAAAACTTTCTCAGCAGCAGCTTGTGGCTTGGAAAGGATTTCTTTTTTGAAAAACTTTGAATCTTTTCCCAAAGATAAATAGCAATTATCCAATTCCCTGTTAACTGAGTTAGATTAAAAAACACAAACACAAAGTATAACCCTCAAATTCCAACAGCTAAGCAGCTGTGTAGGAAGGTGAGTGAATGCATTCATTTTCTTCTGTTTAGTTCTTTAGTCTTATCCCAGATCAACGGCATATCAGATGGACATTCACAATGCATAGGCTTCTGAAAAGATTCATTAAATGTAATTGTGGTATGTGGAAGTTTAGATATCTTACCTCAGGTCCATGTCGCCATCCACCCAATAGGCCAAGATGTTGGAGGAAGTTCCTCCTGGACAGCATCCCATGATGAGCACCACTACAGCTTGGATGGGGAGGATGCCAAAGGCCACTGACAGGATGAATCCTGTGAGGGGCATGATTCCAAACTGACAGAGGAAGCCAATACATATGCCCCACGGCCGCTTTATATGCCCTAGGAATTTCTTGATTTCCACATTGCATCCCATGGAGAACATTACCATAGCCAGGAGGATGGTCAAGACCGTACTGAGGACCACACTTAGAATGGCATTGAAATCTCCGGGAGATACAACACAGGATGCACCATCGCAAACTGTTGCATTGGCCGAACAGCCCGTTGAATTATTCATTGCTTGCTTTGTTGCTCAAATGGTCACAGAAGTCCACAGAAGCACCAGTCCTCCGCTCCTTGCCGGACAAGTAATGCCTAGTCCAACCACGTCAAACTTTTAAACCCTTCCTAAACATGTCACTTGATGTCTCTTTCAAAAGCCACCTCAGAGAAGCAATAAAAAACAGTAAATGCTAGTATGTCAGTTTCAAGACGTAACATTACAACACAGCACAAATGATGAATCATAAAAGTCCTGCCAAATTACTGGTCCAGACAGAGAATTATAATTAATCATTTATTGGCATGATAATGAGCCATGCCATATAAAAAGAGCTGTGTTAATGTTTAATGCTGGGAAAGTTTGTTAAATATTTTCAGTTAAGTGACCCTTAAAATCAACTCAGAATATTACAGAACATTGTAGGGGGTGAGCTGTAGAAAAGCATGTTGCTTACTCGTCTCCTTTAAATAGGGGAGATCGGGACCTGAAAAGTCAAGTGCCCTGTGCCAGTTAACTTGCAAAATAGTGTCGCACTCTGAGCTGGAAACCAGACCTCCGATTTCCTCCCCAATAGTTTTCCTACTATACCAATCTGTCTGCTCCTATGGGTCTGTAGTGTTCATAAAGTACGTGTAAATTCGAGAAACTTGTAGGGCCTTGATGCAAACTTATGGGAGAGTGACATTCAGGAAGACAGAATGTTTTCTGTTTTGTCTGATGAGGAGGCGGCTGACTAGGAGAGCCATCCTCAGGTACTTACACACACAATTGTGTATGTGTCACCATAGCAACAAAGCACTTTACAGGTAGAGACAGTATAATTATTTAGAGGGATGAACCTCAGAGGATTAGGTCAAAGGAGCTCTTTGTGCTTAGAGTCAGGAACTGAAATTAGAATATTTTGAAAGGGGAGCACAGTCAGAAGTTTGAAGGGAGGTTGATTTTTGTAAATGTTCAATCGTCAACCTCATTATGGGCAGAACACTGCACTTGGTGTATAGGGAAGATAAGAAAGAGGTAGAGGAGAGATTGTTCCTGTTCTCAGAAGGTTATAATCCAATTATTGAGTCCAGATGCAGCATAAGAATAGAACTGAAGGGGCTGGTCCCGCGGCCAGTGGTTGAGTTCATGCGCTCCGCTTTGGTGGCGCAGGGTTCCACTGGTTTGGATCCTGGGCACGGACATGGTACCACTCATCAGGCCATGCTCAGGTGGCGTCCCATGGAGCACACCCAGAAGGACCTGCAACTAGAATATGCAATTATGTATTGGAGGGCTTTGAGGAGAAGAAGGGAAAAAAGAAGATTGGCAACAGTTGTTAGCTCAGGTGCCAATCTTCAAAAAAAAAAAACTGAATATTTTGATCATGATTCACAATTTATGGGATAAATTCTAATTTATTGTTCAATTTAGTCATCTTAAATTAAGTAGGACTAGTATCCCATTTCACAGATGAGGACTTGAGGGTCAAGGAAATGAAGTGCTTTACTCAAAGTTACTCAGCTGCTAACTGGAAATACTGAAACTCAGTTTGGCTTGGCGGAGATTTAGAGAAATACCTTAGAACACAGCTTCTCAAAACTCAGCGTGCACCTGAATCCCCTGGAGCGCTTGTTAAAATGCAGATTCTGATTCTGCAAGTCTGGAGTGGGCCCTAGATGTCTGCGTTTCTGACAGGCTCAGAATTGATAGTGATGATGCTGGAGTATCAAGGTTTTAGAATACCAATGTCAGGATGTCAACAATTGTACCCAAGCTGGTGAAAACTGAACTTACTGGTCACAACTGAAAGCAGCATCTCCAGAGCAACTCAGTACGGAAAATTAACCTTTTTCATAACTTGAGGAAATACGAGCTGTGGGCAGTGGAGTGGGCCACCAAGCACAGCAGTCAGTTGAGCCAATTGTCCCAACTGCTGGGGGCCTAGGGCTGATGTCCCTTTAACCTGGAACTGAGCTGCTGGAAAAACCCTGAGCCATCTCCTTCGAGGTGATAATGATTCACACCCACCCACCGCTGGTGCAGCTCCCATCCCAGGAGTGCTCCTCGTCAGCTGTCACCTCCACCGCCTGCCTTTCCTTGTAGGGTGGGCTGCCATCAGCTCTCCCTGGCTGCCTGCCAGTTCCTGGGAGATCTTCCTGTCTCTTCTATCACCCTTCTCACTCCCACAGTGAAATGATTAGCTGGGTAATCCCCATAGGGGCTCCCCTCTGACTCTTGGGCGTGGAATGACTTGGCCTTGCCCTGCTGGCCCCTTCCACGCATCTCCTGACCTCTGGCCCACTTCTTGGCTCAAACGCCAGCCAGACAAGGGCAGATGAGCCGAATACTCCCCCTGCTGCTGCACCTTGGCACCTGTCAGCACTGGCTCTTCTCCCTAGGCCTGGGTGAGGCCGAGTGCAGACCTGCAGAATCCTGAGTCTGCCTCGAACGCCGTGTTGATCGGCTTTCAAAGCAGCTGCTCTGCTTTAACCCCAAATGTTACCTGAGAGCCTCTTTTTACCTCACCGGGTCTGGTCTGCTATGGGAAAGTTGAGGGCTGCAGGTTAGGGGGGGTGATTCGGACTTTTCCCAGGCTGGGTTTCATGTTCTGGCCATGCTTGGGGTTGCCAGGTGAAAATTGTACTGAGCCTTTTGTCCACACTGCTGGAAGCAGAGAGGAGAAAGTGAAGAGAGCAGAAAGCAGGTTCAGAACAAAGCTCTTCTCAAATTTCAGATGACACAACTGCTAAGGAGATTTGAGGCTCCCAGGGGCAGAATGCTTTGCATATAGACAACTTGCAAATGAGCAGTCTGTTTGACTAGACAAAGTGCTACGGTTCTGGTTAAAAAAATGTGCCAATGCATTTCTAATTTTCACATTGTTTTTACATAAATTTGCACATTAGGCTCGAGAGGCCTTATATTCAAGTATTGGAGTGATTCACAATTAATTAATACCCTTAACTTCAGCTGCATTCAAATTCAGGCATCAGACCAGGATAAATGAAAAATATCTAAATATGTAAAAACCACCCTCGTTAATTACAACACAGAATCGGGGAACAGATGCGCACCTGAGTGCGCCGTCAGGAGGTTGGGGCTTGATTTCCATTGTCATCTTTCTCAATCTTTTCTGCTCAGTTTCTCGAGGCCCTGGGCTTAGGTACAGGCGATCTTCAGGAAATCAGCAGCAGATTCCTGCTCCTGGCTCCTGAGTGGAGACACAGTGGGCTGTGGGTTAATTTGACTGCTCAGGCTTCCCTTTGGTCCGGTATACCACTTTGGAGAAGTGAGGGTTTAATAGCTTTCCAAGGTGTTTGCCCTAAAGTTCACATGATGAAAGCCAGCTTTCTACTTCTTATTGTGTTTCGTCAGGGACGGCTGTCTTCAGATCAACAGTCATTTGCGATTTGAGTGATTCTGTGAACAGTTCCCTCCTGACTGAAATGATCTCCCTCTCTCCTTTATCCCATTCTTTCCTGTGGACTGAATTGTTAAAGAACCTGAAAGTCCCACAATGAGAGTTATTATTTGGAGTCTCCACTGACCCTCTTTGAGGCAAAAATACCCTGGGGAGAAGAGCCCGTGAACGACTAGCTGCGCATTCATCTGAGTGGCATTAAAGGAAAATGGCAGCAGAGTACCGCGGAGAGGAAAGTAGTGTGGTGGGTTTCGAATCCACCGCATGTAAAAACTGCTGGACTTGGAATCAGGAGATCTGAGTACTAGGTCTGCTTCTTTTGGGAATTCTTTTGTGCCAACTGTTAAGGCTTTTATGAATGAATGCTAAGGCTTCTTAGAAGTCTGGAGGATGGTACAACCACTTTTGAAAACTATTAAAGCTAAATATACTCATGCCCTATGATCAGACATTCCAGTCCTAGGTATAGATCTAAATAAGTCCATAAATGGAGTTCCCCAAAAGATGTGAACTAGAATGTTCATAGGAGCCCCACTCATAATATCTCCAACCTGGGACCTATCCAAATGTCCATCAGGAGTAGAATGGGTGAATATATTGTCATCTATTCACACAACATAATTCTATACATTGGTTAGGATGAATGATCGACCACGACAAAGCTAATGCTGAGTGAAAGAAGCCAGACACACAAGAGCAGATACAAAAACAGGCCAAACTAATGTATGGTGTTGGAAGTCAGGATGGCCATTACCTTTGGAGTGCGAGAGAGTGGAGACTGAAAGAGGTTGCAAAGATGCCATACCTCAATATAAAGTTAAAAAAAAGACCCACTCTGTTCTGGTAAAAACAGACTGGGGAAAGATACACGTCCCTGCCTAGACAAGGCAAGAGAAAGGAAGATAAGACTGGAGATGATGAGGTGGGAGAATAAAGTGGGAGGTAGAAGTGGGGGTCTGGAGGGGAGAAGGACCCGGAGGGAGGTAGGGAGGTGGATATTTCAGTCTCATCGTTTAACAAGGATTGGTTCTGTTAACCATCCCATAGCTTAGTAATTTTGTTGTTGTCAATCAAACATTTTCTAAATGTCTAAGAACACTAATCTCTGCGAACCTTTAGTAAAGGACTTTTTGGTTACTCAATTCTAGTAAACCTTCAAGCAAATCCTCCTTATAGAGTCAATGCTTGTGTTCTTTTTGGTTCATTTATAACTCATAATCTTAAAGTGGAAAAGTGAGTCATGCATTTTGCCAGTATCTCCTGTTGTCTCTTGTGAACTTGATAAAACTTTCATTCCTTACATTTTTGACTTTGCATTTAGATTCTTGATGAACAGTACATTCTAGGAATCCTTGACATACTTTGTGGTAGATTGTATTTTTGCTCTCAGTTAATTGCTTCCTAGTCCTTTGTGATGGGATTACACAGCCACGCCTGTTGAAATTGACTTGCGGCACTTCCCTCTTGAAGGAGGTACCCCATTGTTAAGCTTGGGTGTCAAAGGCACGTACATTGCTTTGATCAAGTAAATGTTAGTTGATAGTGATGTACAAGGAACTTCCAAGCAGAAACTCTTGAGAGTCATTGTGTGTTTACACCACATTTTCCCCCCTTTTCCCTTTGCCATGGGAATGGCAAGTCCTAGGTAAGAGTTGCTCCTTCATCTGTTCCTTGAATGAGTAAAATGCATGGAGCAGAGCAACAGCTGACTACAGCCACTATATGTAAAGAGGTAAACCTTGATGTTATAAACCACTGATACCTGGGGGGCTTTTGTTACGTAATACAACCTAGGAAAAACAGTTGCTTATCTGCTGTAATTTTCAAGCCAATCAGATACGTTTCCTGTGAGTTTATAGGAATTGCCCCTGGATGGGGCTGATGCATGTCTCCTCTCCTCCTCCAGTGAATATGTTGAAACCCTAATCCCTGAACCTCATAAGGCAATCATATTCAGAGATAAGGTCTTTAAAGAAGTGATTAACTTAAAATGAGGTCATTCAGGTGGGTACTGATCCAATCTGATTGGTGCTCTTATATGAAGAAGAAATTGGAACACAATGAGAGATACCAGGAGTTCAAAGACCATATGAGGACACAGAAAGGGGATGGCTGTCTGCAAGCCAAGGAGAGAGGTCTTAGAAGAAACCAAACCTACCTACACCTTGATCTTGGACTTCTACCCTCTTGAACTGTGAGAAAATAAATTTCTGTTGTTTAAGCTGCCTAGTCTGTAGTATTTTGTTGTGGCAGCCTAACAAACTAACACAAATCTTAATGAAGTAAATGCTCTCAAAATGATGCTAAATTTGAAAGATGGCAGGACCTCTGAGGGGATCAGGGGCTTGGCCACTGCATACCAATTGTATGTCACTCATGTAAGGAGGCCCATGGTCAATGCTACTTTGGAAAACAAAGTTCAGGGTAATAACCTCTCTCATAAAACATGTACCCTCCCAAACCAGAACAATGAGTTTCTGGTAACAGACCTTTCCAAGAGGCAGGGAAGGCTGATCGAGTGGATGAAGCCACACTGGAATGTGCTCTTTGGTTGTGCCTTCTTTTTCAGATTTAATTCTCCTTTGGCTCCTTCTGAGTATCACCTTCACCATCTCTTCACCATCTCCGCGTACTCTACCTCCTTTCAAACTTCTAGGTTGGGGAAAACTAAGACAAAAAAGTGGACAGACAATCTTTCCTTGTTTTCCTCCATACTTCTGAGACAGGTTTGGCTTTTCAGAGGGAGCTTTGTTAAACACTGAGAGAGAAGAAAACAAAATCAGTGAAATACAGGGAAGTCTAAAAATAGGGCAGTTGTCTGGGATTTTAAGAAAGGAAGGTGGGTGTTGAGGCTGGGAAGATATAGTGACTGAGGTAGGGCAGGCTGAAGGACAGACTCTCCAACATCTGAGTGATGTGGGAAGGAATCGGGACTTCTTTCTGTATAGGGCTTTTGATCACGGCAATGGAATTGAGAAACAGAAATGGATTTGAGACACTGATTAAAACTAGAAACAAAGAGCATTTGATAACTAGGTGCCTTGTTAAGACAGAAGGAATCAAAGATAGATTTAAATTTCAAGTTGCAATTTGATAAGCATGACTTATCCTTGATGAAGCTGAAGAAAACAAGCTTGGGATAAAAAGGATAAGGTGAGTCATTTTTTCCTTTTTTTTTTGGATATATGTTGAATACGAGCTACTTTTGGGTTATTTAGGGAGAGACACCTCACTAAGCAGTAATTTATCTTTTAAATTTAACTTTATAATTTTTATAACTGATAAATATTTATTATAAAAATTCAATTAATGCAAAGAAGTTCAAAGAAGGAAGTAAAAAATATCCAAATATCAGCCCCTAGAAATTCCTGTGTTATGTGAAGTGAGGGTCAATCCAGATGTGTTCCTATGCAGATAAATGGAGGGAAGGGTAAGGTCTTTCTGTCTGCGTAGAAAGAGATAAGCTTACAAAAATGGGACCATGTATGTGAACTCTGGTAAAAATTAGATGTATTAAAATTATTTCATATGAGTTTGACAGAAAAATATCAAAGGAATTATAGAACTTCAGATAGATATTGAGAGGCTTCTATGGAAAGCATAAGATGTGAGATGCATTTACAAGTGCTATTGAATTTCATGCAGTGTTTCCTCCTTGGCAAAAAAAGATAAGAAAATCAACATTGCCACATTTCTTCCCTGCCTGACTTCCAGCTTCTAAATTGTATTAATTCATATATGGTGAGAACCAACTATGGGCCAGGAAGTGTTCTAGGTGTTTGGGACTCATCAGTAAATACAATGGACACTAAAATGGATTCTTGCTTTGTGGAGTTTATAGTATATTCAGGGGGAGACAGAAAATAAATAAAGATAAGGAAAACATGAGAATAACTTAATAAATAAAAACAGACAAATAATGAGTAAGTAGGAGCAGGAGTGCCAGGTGTGGGAGTGAGAGAAGGTTGTATTCTTAAATAACTCATCATGAAGGCAAGATTGCAGAGAAGAGGTGGGTGGAGTCAGATATCTGGGATAACCATTCTAGGCACTGGAAAGCTAGACTAAATCCCAAAAGGCATGCCTGGAAGTTCTAGAATCAGCGAGGAGGACAGCATGGCTGGAGTGGAGAGAGTCAAGAGGAGACTAATGGAAGAGGACAGATGTTTACAGGACAGAAAGGCCAATCAAGTAGAGTCCTACAGGCCATTGTAAGGACTTTGGCTTATGCTCAAGGTGAAATGGGAGCCATTATTAGTTATGATATTCTTTTTCTCATTGCAATCATTATAATATTTACATTCTGCTTCATAACTATAATTTTCACAGATGTTTAGTCTTTTTTTTTTTTTGAGGAAGATTAGGCCTGAGCTAACATCTGTGCCCATCTTCCTCCACTTTATATGTGGGACGCCTACCACAGCATGGCTTGCCAAGTGGTGCCATGTCCGCACCCGGGATCCGAAGCAGCGAACGCTGGGCCACCAAAGTGAAATGTGTGCACTTAACTGCTGTGCCACCGGACGGCCCCTGTTTAGTCTTTTAAAATGGATTTAGTGCTTACTATCAATCTTTCTATAGTAGTGTTTTAGTTTCCTAATGCTGTGGAACAAAGTACCAAAGCTTAGTGATTTAAAACAATAACCATGATATTATCGCCCATGATTCCATGGTTGACTAGAACATATAAGGTAGCTCACTCGTGTGCGGGCAGTTGATGCTGGCTGTTGGCTGGAAGCTCAGCTGGGGCTATTGACTGGAGCAATTACAGGTTGCCTCTCTGCATGGCTACGACTTCTCACGGCATGGTGCTTGGGTTCTGAGAGAGCATCCCAAAAGTTGCCGGTTCTCTTAAAGCCTAGGTCTGGAACTGCCACAGTGCTGTTTCTACTGTAGATTCCAGGCAGAGGAAAAAAGTCCACCTTTCACTGAGAAGAATGACAAAAAAATTGTGGCCTATTTTAATTCACCACAGATGACTTCTCTATTTTTGAGTTCTTCTTTTATGTTTTTTTTGATTTTGATTTTTCTTTTTAACTGTGTGTGTTGCATTGATTAGCTTTATCTAGAAAGGCTCATGGTGTTTACATTCCCTATGGTTCCTGTTTGGGAACGTCTATCTTTTTGCCTTCCTATTGGAATAACGACTTGACTGGGTTGTTTCTTATTCTTATTTTATTAAATAAGGTAATTTACTAAATTTTCTTATTTTATTAAATATTTAAATACTAAAATATTCTTATTTTACATTATTTCCTCAGACCTTTATGCCATTACTATATTGTGTTCTGGCACTAAATGTTGCTGTGGGGAAGTCTGAGACTGGCTTATTTTTTTCCTCTGTATAAGCAGTAATTTTTTTTTCTATCTGAAAACTTGAAGAATTTATTCTTTGCCTTTGAAGTTCAGAAATCTAATCAGAACATATCTCTGGGTTGGTCATACTATATTGACATATCTTAGAACACTATATACTCTTCATGTTTAGACTCAAATATTCCTCTTATGTCAAGAAAATTTTCTTATATTTTATCTCTGTGTACTTACCTTGTTTCATATTTTAGCTTTTATATTTAAGAAAAAAATCAAAATTTAATTTGGATTAACTGTATTGGCCCTCATTTCTGTTATCTATTCTATAATTTTAAAAATATCTTTTCCTCCTTCTGTTTCATTTATAGCGATTATCTCAAGTCTTTTCTGTATCTGCTTGATTCCTTGTCATTTCCGAATTATTTTTTTACCACGGAAGTGATATATTTTTGTCTTCAAATCGTTTCCTCAGTTCTGCAATATCCATTTTCACCTAATTCTATATTTTTAGTCTGTTAAATTTTATTTTATTGAATTTGTTTTTAGTTATTCTAAAGTGGGAAGTGCTCACACGGAATTTCATTCTGTTCCTTGAGTTCGATTTTCTTCCAGAATCGGTTCTTCATCTGTGTCTTGCATGTACTGTTCTTCTCCTTTCCTTCCTTTTTCTTTCTCTCTTTATACTTTCCTTTCACTTCTTTCTTCTTTCCTCCAATCCTCTCACATTTGTATCTTTAATATGCCATTTCTTCATATTTTACTCATGTTTGAGTATGAATCTTCAGGCGTCCATATCTTATATTTCCTCTCATGTAATTTTGCTGATTTTTTATTTACCTTTAGATACTTTATCTGGCATATTTTTCTTTAATTCTCTGAGAGAGAGTTTTTGAGTTAGTATTGTTAAAGGTTTTGTGATCCTTAAGGTACAGGAGGACTTGGGGGTAGTGATGCGTTAAAATACCTGGGTTCTGTTTCCTTCCCAGAGTTTGCTAAATATCCTTGCCAGAATGTGTTGCACCTCTTGAGGAAGGCATAGTCTATCCTTTAACTTTGAGTTGTTCCCCAGTTCAATTGTACTTAAAATAAACACATTGACACAGGCCCATGTGGTTCATATCCTCACATCCACCTCTTTCTCCTGATTAGAAAAGAATCTGGATATAAAAAATATAAAGATATCACTTGAGCTTGCTTGCTTCCTTATTTCAGAATATTAGGTACCAGTTTTAGGACATTGCCTCCTCCTTGTGGGAATAAGAATGGATGGTGGTTGAGAACAGGTTTAGGAACCCTGCTGCAACAGAATCTAGAGTCTTCTTTTCCTTATCTTTAATACTACACGTTGAAATTCTTAGCTTTTAGTTATGTATCTCAACTTCTTTGTTTCCCAAGAAACAATGGTTTTTTGGGGGAGGGGGCTGGGGAGAATGCTGGACTTTATTTTTTGAACCAAAATGTTACATTTTGAGATCTGTTTCTAGACCTCATTACATTTTCTCTTGGCTATGAGTCACATTTTCCTGTTTCCTCACGTCTTACATGCATACTGTGTATTGTCTGTTATACATTGCAGGAGCCCTAGTTATGGAGTCTTTGAAAAGTGTTGTTTATTGACCCAGCAGGCACTTAAATTACTGACTTATTACGTGCAACTTGTATGGGCTTCTCACTTTGCAAGGGTGAGCCTCTTGGTTTTGCGCTTAGTCTAGTCTTATGGCTGGACTCTCGGTCCCGAGACATCAATTTTATTCCTGAAGCGTAGCGCTGCTTTGATTTTGATGGAAACCTGAGGTATTTACAAAACCCCTCTAATCTGGAAGAACTCAAATGCAAAGTTGTTTCTTCTGTAGTGGGCAGTTCTTTCAGACTTCCAGCTCTTGTTTTCTGCTTTTCCCCTTGAAGTCTTCCCTGAACATGAGCACAGGGGTCATCCAAAGATTTGGGGGGTGATTATAGGAAGAATTGGGGAGCACTCCCTATATCTTCCTTCTTATTAGGATTTCTCCCTTAATTTTTAGATTCTCTGGCAATCTCAAACTCTATTCTCTGGGATCACAAATCTGTATGACTTTTTGTTTTTTTTTTGTTTTTATTTTGAGGAAGAATAGCCCTGAGCTAACAGCTGCTGCCAATCCTCCTCTTTTTGCTGAGGAAGCCTGGCCCTGAGCTAACACCCGTGCCCATCTTCCTCTACTTTATACGTGGGATGCCGACCACAGCATGGCTTGCCAAGTGGTGCCATGTCTACACCCGGGATCCGAACTGGAGAACTTAGGATCGCCGAAACGGAACGTGTGAACGTAACCCTGAACCACGGGGCTGGCCCCTGACTTTTTGTTTCAATTTCACCATACCATGCGGCATGGATGGATGGCTTCCTTCAGGGAAAAGCTTTGTAATCATAGGTTTCACACAGAGTGGTTCTCTTTTATCAAGGTTCAAATCCTTTTTGATTTCTTCCTGCCTTTGGTAGTAATTCAAGACCTTCGAACAGTTCTTTTTAATGTTTTCCCCAGAATTTATAATTGACATCTGCAGGAGGATGAATTCACCCTGAGCCACTCTGCCATTACAAAAACCGGTTGTCCATCATTTCTTTTATTTAAAATGCAAAAGGAGGAACAACTAGACTCTGGTCTTCAGGGAGATATGCTTACGTGGCAAGGTTTTAAAGACAAGCAAGGGATTACCTTGAAAATCAGGTCAACTTTGCAGAGAGGAAGGGCGTGGTGCTTGGAAGGGTCCACAAGAGGGCTCCTGGGGTGCTGGCGATGCTTCCTTTCTTAGCCTGAGTAGTGGTTAAATCCTCACTTTGTGGAAAAATCAATGGACAGCATATATATATTTTTTAACTTTTTATTGAGATTATGATAGTTAACAACGTTGTGAAATTTCAGTTGTACATTATTGTTTGTTAGTCGTGTTGTAGGTGCACCACTTCATCCTTTGTGCCCGCCTCCCATCCCCCTTTCCCCTGGTAACCACTATTCTGTTTTCTTTGTCTACATGTTTAACTTCCACATATGAGTGGAGTCATACAGAGTTCGTCTTTCTCTGTCTGGCTTATTTCACTTAACATAATACCCTCAAGGTCCATCCATGTTGTTGTGAATGGGACGATTTTATCCTTTTTTATGTCTGTGTAGTATTCCATTGTATACATATATCCCATATCTTCTTTATCCAGTCATCAGTTGACGGACACTTAGGTTGCTTCCACATCTTGGCTATTGTAAATAATGCTGCAATGAACATAGGGGTGCATGGGAACTTTCGGAGTTGCTGATTTCAAGTTCTTTGGATAGATACCCAGTAGTGGGATGGCTGGGTCATATGGTGTTTCTATTTTTAATTTTTTGAGAAATCTCCATACTGTTTTCCATAATGGCTGTACCAGTTTGCATTCCCACCGGCAGGGTATGAGGGTTCCTTTTTCTCCACAACCTTTCCAACATTTGTTACTTTTTGTTTTGGTTATTTTTGCCATTCTAATGGGTGTAAGGTGATATCTTAGTGTAGTTTTGATTTGCATTTCCCTGATGATCTGTGATGATGAGCATCTTTTCACGTGCCTATTGGCCATCTGTATATCTTCTTTGGAGAAATGTCTGTTCATGTCCCCTGCCCATTTTTTGATTGGGTTTTTGATTTTTTGTTGTTGAGTTGTGTGAGTTCTTTATATATTATGGAGATTAACCCTTTGTCAGATATATGACTTGCAAATATTTTTCCCCAATTGGTGGGGTGTTTTTTGTTTCAATCTTGTTTCCCTTTGCCTTGCAGAAGCTCTTTAGTCTGATGAAGTCCCATTTGTTTATTCTTTCTATTGTTTCCCTTGTCTGAGAAGACACGGTATCCGAAAAGATCCTTTTAATACTAATGTCAAAGAGTGTACTGCCTATATTTTCTTCTAGAAGCCTTATGGTTTCATAAGAAGACCTTTAGGTCTTTGATCCATTTTCAGTTTATGTTAGTGAATGCTGAAAAAGAATGGTCAATTTTCATTCTTTTACATGTGGCTGTTCAGTTTTCCCAGCACCATTTGTTGAAGAGAATTTCTTTTCTCCATTGCATGCCTTCAGCTCCTTTGTCAAAGATTAGCTGTCCATAGATGTGTGGTTTTATTTCTGAACTTTCAATTCTGTTCCATTGATCTGTGCACCTCTTTTTGTACCAGTACCATGCTGTTTTGATTACTATGGCTTTGTAGTATGTTTTGAAGTCAGGGATTGTGACGTCTCCAGCTTTCTTCTTTTTTCTCAGGATTGCTTTAGCAATTCAGGGTTTTGTGTTGCCCCATATGAATCTTAGGATTCTTTGTTCAATTTCTGTGAAGAATGTCATTGGGATTCTGATTGGGACTGCATTGAGTCTGAATATTGCTTTAGGTAGTATGGACATTTTAACTATGTTTATTCATCCAGTCTATGTGCATGGAATGTCTTTCCATCTCTTTACATTGTCATCCATTTCTTTCAGGAAAGTCTTGTGGTTTACATTGTATAGGTCTTTCACTTCCTCGGTTAAATTTACCCCAAGGTATTTTATTTCTTTTTGTTGAGATTGTGAATGGTATTGTGTTCTTGAGTTCGTTTTCTCTTAGTTTGTTATTAGAGTATAGAAATGCTGCTGATTTATGTAAGTTGATTTTATACCCTGCAACTTTGCTGTAGTTGTTGATTATTTCTAATAGTTTTCCAATGGATTCTTTGGGGTTTTCTATATATAAATCATGTTGTCTGCAAACAGTGAGAGTTTCACTACTTCATTCCCTATTTGGGTTCCTTTTATTCCTTTCTCTTGCCTAACTGCTCTGGCCAAAACCTCCAGTACTATGTTGTATAAGAGTGGTGATAGTGGGTATCCTTGTCTCATTACTGTTCTCAGGGGGATGGTGCTGAGTTTTTGCCTATCGATTATGGTGTTGGCTGTGGGTTTGTCATATATTGCCTTTATTATGTTGAGGTAATTTCCTTCTAGCCCTGTTTTGTTAAGAGTTTTTATCATAAACGTATGTTGGATCTTGTCAAATGCTTTCTCTGCATCTATTGAGATCATCATGTGGTTTTTATTCCTCAATTGTTGATGTGGTGTATCACGTTGATTGATTTGTGGATGTTGAACCATCCCTGTGTCCCTGGGATGAATCCCACTTGATCGTGATGTATGATCCTTTGGATGAATTGCTGAATTAGAGTTGCCAATATTTTGTTGAGGATTTTTGCGTCTATGTTCATCAGCAATATTGGCCTGTAGTTCTCCTTTTTTGTGCTGTCCTTGTCAGACTTTGGTATGAGAGTGATGTTGACCTCATAGAATGTGTTAGGAAGAGTTCCATCCTCCCTAATTGTTTGGAATAGCTTGAAAAGGATAAGTATTAAATCTTCTCTGAAAGTTGGGTAGAATTCTCCAGGAAAGCCGTCTGGTCCTGGGGTTTTATTCTTTGGGATGTTTTTGATTGCTGTTTCAATCATTTTCCTTGTGATTGGTCTCTTCAGATTGTCTGCTTCTTCTTGATTCAGCTTCGGGAGGTTGTAGGAGTCTAAGAATTTATCCATTTCCTCTAGGTTATCCATTTTGTTGGCGTATAGTTTTTCATAGTATTATCTTATAATCCGTTGCATTTCTGTGGAGTCTGTTGTTATTTCTCCGCTTTCATTTCTGATTTTGTTTATTTGAGGTTTCTCTCTTTTTTCCTTTGTAAGTCTGGCTAGGGGTTTGTCAGTTTTATTTATCTTCTCAAAGAACCAGCTCTTTGTTTCATTGATCCTTTCTACTGGCTTTTTTTCCCAATAGCATTTCTGCTCTGATTTTTATTATTTCTCTCCTGCTGACTTTGGACTTTGTTTATTCTTCTTTTTCCAATTCAGTAAGGTGTAATTTGAGATTGCTTATTTGAAATTTTTCTTGTTTGATAAGGTGTGCCTGTATTGTGATGAATTTCCCTCTTAATACAGCTGTTGCTGTATCCCATATGAGTTGGTATGGAATGTTATCATTTTCATTTGTCTCCGGATATTTTTTGATTTCCTCTTTAATTTCTTCAATGATCCATTGCTTGTTCAATAGCATATTGTTTAGTCTCCACATCTTTGTCCCTTTCTCAGCTTTTATCTTGTAATTAATTTCTAGCTTTATAGCATTATGATTGGAGAAGATGCTTGTTATTATTTCAAATTTTTAAAATTTATGGAGGCTTGCCTGTTTCCCAACATATGGTTTATCCTTGAGAATGTTCCATGTGCACTTGAGAAGAATGTGCATTCTGCTGTTTTTGGATGGAGTGTTCTATATATGTCTATTAAGTCCAACTGTTTTAGCTTTTCATTTAATTCCACTGTTTCCTTGTTGATTTTCTGTCTAGATGATCTGTCCAATGATGTGAGTGGGGTGTGGAGGTCCCCTACTATTACTGTGTTATTTTGGATAACTTCTTTTAGGTTTGTTAATAGTTGCTTTATGAACTTTGGTGCTCTTGTGTTGGGTGCATAAATATTTATAAGCGTTATTTCTTCTTAATGTAGTGTCCCTTTGATCATTATATATTGCCCCTCTCGGTCTCTCTTCACCTGTCTTATCTTGAAATCTACTTTGTCTGATATAAATATTGTGTCACCTGCTTTCTTTTGTTTGCCATTAGCTTGGAGTATTGTCTTCCAACCCTTCATTCTGAGCCTGTATTTGTCATTGGAGCTGAGATGTGTTTCCTGGAGGCAACAAATTGTTGGAGCTTGTTGTTTGATTCATCTTGCCACTCTGTGTCTTTATGTCGGAGAGTTCAATCCTTTTACATTGAGGGTGATTATTGATGTATGAGGGCTTAATGCTGTCACTATATCACTCGTTTTCTGATTTTCCTGCAATTCCTTTATTTCTCATCCTGTGTGTTTTGCTCTACCCATCGCATTCTGCAGTTTTTTATGCTGTGTTTCTTAGTTTTTCCTTATGTATTCTTTGTGTCTGTGTTTTGCTTTTTAGTTTAGCGGCTACCCTGAAGTTTGTATTCAGAATCTTGTCCATAGCATAGTCCATTTTCTGATGGCCTTTTATTTCCTTAGTTCAAACTGATTCAGCCCCTTTCCTCCTCCTCTCCTAAGTTATTATTCTCATATCTTATTCCAACTTGTGTTGTGAGTTTGTGGTTAAAGTGACAAGATTGTCTTTGTTTTTGTTGTTTTCCTTCCCTTTAGCCTAATGTTACAGTTGAATATTTGCTATCTTATTCTGATTTTATCTGTCTCCTTACTCTGTGTTTTGTGACCCCTTTCTCTCTTTTTTTCTTTTTTCGGTATGAGGGCCTTCTTGAGGATTTCTTGTAGAGGGGGGTCTCATGGCTATAAAGTCCCTTAGCTTTTGTTTGTCTAGAAAAGATTTAATTTCTCCCTCGTATCTGAAGGATATTTTTGCTGGATAGAGTATTCTTGGCTGGAGATTTTCATCTTTTAAAGTTTTGAATATGTCATTCATATTCCTAGCTTGTAAGGTTTCTGCAAAGAAATCTGCTGAAAGTCCGATAGGGCTTCCTTTGTAGGTTATTTTCTTCTGCTTGCTGCCCTGAGTATTCTTTCTTTGTCATTCCTTTTTGCCAGTTTTACTACTGTATGCCTTGCAGTAGGTCTTTTTACATTGACAAATCTAGGAGATCTGAAAGCTTCCTCCACACACATTTCCCTCTCATTCCCTAGATTTGGGAAGTTCTCTGCTATTATTTCTTTGAGCACGCTTTCTGCTCCATTCTCCTTCTCTTCACCTTCTGGGATACCTGTAATTCTTATGTTGCATTTCCTCATTGAGTTGGATATTTCTCGGAGACTTTCTTCATTTCTTTTTAGTCTCAGTTCTCTCTCCTCCTCTGTCTGGAGCAATTCAACATATCTATCTTAGATTATGCTGATTTGCTCTTCTATGGTATCCACACGAGCATTCAGGGAATCCATATTTTGTTTTATCTCTTCTATTGTGTCTCTCATCTCTAGTACTTCTGATTGATTCTTTTTATAGTTTCAATCTCTTTTGTGAGGTAGCTCCTGAACTCGTTAAATTGTCTCTCTATATTCTCTTTTACCTCATTGAGTTTTTTGACGATAGCTATTCTGAATTCACTGTCATTTGGTTTACTTGTTTCTGAGTCCTCAGGACAGAATTATGCATATTTATTGTTTTCTCTCTGGTCTGGAGTTTTGACGAACTACCTCATGCTGGAAGAACGGGGTTTTCCCATTGTGCTATTATTCAGTTGCAGTTACAGCCTATCACCAATAGATGGGAGTCAAGAGCTGCATATTCTGTGCCCTCTGCCTTCAGCCAAGATGGAGCGGTGCGGCGTGGTGGTGAGGGGTGTGCTTTCTCCTGCATGTAGTCCCTGGTTTCCCAATCAGCTCTCACTATCTGGTTCCCTGGGGTCTTGGCTTGATGAGGTCACCTTGTGTGAAAGCTTTCGCCCCGTTAGAGGCCTTTCCTCTAGGCTGCAAGGGCCCTAGGGAGTCCTGGGTGATCCTGCGGATGCATGACACTCCCCCACTTCCTCCCTCACAGAGCCTCCTGTGGCAGCAATCCCAGTCTTTTTGGGAGGGAGCAAAGTTCTCTCTTACCCCATTCCAGCTCCTCTGAGGGGGGTTCCAGCCTCTCCGCCCTCTGTCTTGTGGCTGCCATGACTCTCCACAGATTCCTGTACTCTTGGGGCATTTTCTGTTGGAATATGGTTGCTCTTTTTTTGTATGTTGGAGGGGAGAGAGTCCTGGGCAAGCTCACTCTGCCATGATGCTGATGTCACTTCTAAACAATCAGTTTTTGTTGTTCAATGGACAGTATATATATTTTTTTCCAACTGTTTAATAGTACAGAAAATAAAAACAGGCTCCTCAACCCACAACCCACAAAAGGGAACTTTCTCTAGAAAATGTACAATATATACAATGAATGAGGCTCATCCAGGAAGTGTAATACAAGGCCAGTAAGAAAATCACAACAAATAGAAACTGTCACTTTTCAATAGCCCCCTAATACAGAATGATTAAAACATTATTAAAAAACTAAAGATAAAATATTATTAACTGATTTCAGGGAAATGCACTACCTATGAATCTTATTTACTATTTATGAAGGATGACTAGCAGAATCATCTCAACTCAATATTCGTATCTGCAGTAATTAATAGAAATCCACAGTCCAATGTTGCACTTTAGGAAAGAGGCTTGATAAGTACAATCTATTTATTACTTATATAAAAACTCTGTCATGTTGAAAGTTTTCCACAACCTTATATACAAATTAATTTCCATGAAGCTTTCTCACATGACTTAGATTTACATTTCTTTTTGGTGGGAGTTTCACATAGAAGGATGTAGGCCAATTGAAGAATTTCTCATGTTGTTTACATTCAAGACGTTTTTATCAAGTGAGTCCTTTCATGACTTCAGGAAGAACTGGGATGACAAAAGTCTTTCCCAAATTGTTTATATCTATGTGGTATTTCCTCTAGTGTGCACATCATCAAAAGGTTGCACGAGAAGTAAAGCCTGTCTCACTTTCCTGACATTCATGAGGTTTTCTCTCCACTGTGATTTCTTTCATGGACCCGAAGAGAACTGGAAGCAGTGAAGACTTTATTGCATATTTTACATTCATAGGGTTTCTCTCCATTGTGAGTTCTTTCACGGACTCAAAGAGACTTGGAAAACGTGAATGCTTTACTGCACTGTTTACATTCAAAGGGATTCTCTCTAGTGTGAGTTCTTTCATGTATTTGAAGATAACTGGAAGCAGTGAAGACTTTATTGCATATTTTACATTCATGGGGTTTCACTGCTGTGTGACTTCTTTCATGTTTTGAAAGAGAAGTGGTATAACTGAAGGCTTTGCCACATATTTTACATTCAAAGGGTTTCTCTCCAGTGTGAGTTCTTCCATGGAGTCTAAGAGACATGGAAAAAGTGAATGCTTTACTGCATCTTTTACATTCATAGGGTTTCTCTCCAGTATGATTCTTCCATGTACTCGAACATAACTGGAAGAAGTGAATGCTTTACTGCATTTTTCACACTTGTAGGGTTTTGCTCCCGTGTGAGTTCTTCCATGTGTTGAGAGACAATTGGTAGAAATGAAGGCTTTACCACATATTTTACATTTAAAGGGCTTCTCTCCAGTGTGAGTTCTCTCATGTATTTGAAGATA
Organism: Equus asinus; assembly: GCF_041296235.1. Classification (NCBI taxonomy): domain Eukaryota; kingdom Metazoa; phylum Chordata; class Mammalia; order Perissodactyla; family Equidae; genus Equus; species Equus asinus. The sequence goes on from NC_091800.1 coordinate 75,590,400, forward strand.
ACTGGAAGAACTGAATGCTTTACTGCATCTTTTACATTCATAGGGTTTCTCTCCAGTATGAATTCTTCCATGTCTTTGAAGAGAACTGGAACAAGTGAAAGCTTTACCGCATTTTTTACATTTGTAGGGTTTCCCTCCAGTGTGAGTTCTTCCATGCCTTGAGAGACAAATGGTAGAAATGAAGGCTTTACCACATATTTTACATTTAAAGGGCTTCTCTCCAGTGTGAGTTCTTTCATGTATTTGAAGATAACTGGAAGAACTGAATGCTTTACTGCATCTTTTACATTCATAGGGTTTCTCTCCAGTATGAATTCTTCCATGTCTTTGAAGAGAACTGGAACAAGTGAAAGCTTTACCGCATTTTTTACATTTGTAGGGTTTCCCTCCAGTGTGAGTTCTTCCATGCCTTGAGAGACAAATGGTAGAAATGAAGGCTTTACCACATATTTTACATTTAAAGGGCTTCTCTCCAGTGTGAGTTCTTTCATGTATTTGAAGATAACTGGACGAAGTGAATGCTTTACTGCACTTCTTACATCCATACGGTTTCTCTCCCGTATGAATTCTTTCATGTACTCGAAGATAACTGGAACAAGTGAATGCTTTACTGCGTTGTTTACATTCATAAGGTTTCTCCCCAGTATGAGTTCTTTCATGTGATTGAACTAAAGTGAGATAAGTGAAGGCTTTCCCACATTCCTTACATTTATATGGCTTCTCTCCATATTTTTGATACTCATATGTTGTATGTTCAGTGTGACATCTAATGTGTGTTTTAAGCAATGAATGATGTGTGAAGACTCTTCCACATGCACTGCATCCCCATGGTTTAGCTCCTGTAGTTTTCTTGTTCAGACTGAGATTTGGAAGAAGGCTGACGTTTTCTCCACACTGACTACCCTCTTTGCTTTCAGAGACTCTCCCTACCATATGCTTTCTACTGAGGCCAGGTGCCTGAAGGTTTCCCACGTCACATCTCTGTAGAGTCTCGTCTGTGAAGGATCCAGTAAAGCCCACTCCTCTGGGGTGAAGTTCACAGCCACGTCCTCAATGGCCACTGAGTCCATTTCTAGGGCTCCTGGGTCCTCCGAGTCCTTCCTACGACCCCCACGACAAGTACAGGTAAAACGCTGAGAGAAGCTGCGGCACAGCCACCAGGAAGCACTCAAGCACTGGACACGCGATGCTGAACCTTTACCCGCCGGGCTGGAATCTGTCCTTTCTCGCTCGTTTGCATTGAAAGCTAACTTTGGGCTGACTCTGCTCTTCCCGCAGCTTCTGCAAGACGATTTGTTGCAGGTGTGCACAGGGAATCCCTGATTCAGTTTCAGGAAGGAGCAAGTACAGACGAGGGTGGCTCAGGCCAGGACACACTGGAAAACAGGCTCTTTGGTCCTCAGGTGAGCCAGCTGGTCCACTGCTGGGTGTTTATCCCAGGAACTTGAAAAGACAAATGCATCAAGATACGTGCACCCCATGTTCACTGCTGCATTATTCACGGTGGCCAGGACTTGGAGGTGACCATTTCTAGGGCTCCTGGGTCCCCCAAGTCCTTCCTAGGACACTGCGGTCGCTACAGGTCACAACTCGACACCTCAATGGACGGTATATTTTTAATGCACTTTTCTGTTTGTGTAGTATATACCAACACTTAAAAAGTGGTGTAAAAGAAAACTGGAACTTCCTTATTTTTAAAAAATTAAACTTTGACCAATCTCAGTGTAGTTTGCAATTTTATGCAGTATGTGCCATGTACAAAAGATGTAGTTTGAATACAAAGTATCTTAGTTTGTTTGGGCTGCTGTAACAAAATTCCGCACCCTGGTGGCTTAAATACTGTGTGTGCGCATAGGCTTTCTTCAGTGTGTGCTCATGGAGAGAGAGAGAGTGCTTTCATGTTTCTTCCTTTTCTTATAGGGCGCTAATCTTATCATTAGGACCCCACCCTCATGACTTCATCTAAACTTAATTACCTCATCTAAACTTAAATACTGTCATACTGGGGGTCAGGGGTTCAACATACGAATTTTAGGGGATGCAAACATTCAGTCTATAATACAAAAACATAGATTGGTGAAAGTGAAAGGATGGAAGATATATGACTAATAAGCATAAGGAAGCTGATGTGGCTCTATTACTATCATTTAAACTAAACTCAAGGAAAGGAGCAATGCTACCAATAAATATTTCATAATTATAAAGATTGCATTCATCCATGAGATGTAGCAATCTCGAACATGTATGCACCGAATAATTTCAAAATATCTAAAACAAAAATAGAACTAAAGGAGGAAATCCAGAAGTACACTTGGTAATTCTTAACATCTTTCCCAGTAATTGATAGAACATGTAGCCAAAAATTAAGTAAGGATGTATGAGATTTTAACAATATTATCCGCTATATTCACCTAATTGACATTTTTAGAATACTATACCTAATAAGAATAGAATACACACTTTTTTCAAGTGGACACAGAACATTCGCTAAGATAGGTCACATAACAGGACAAAAAATGTGTCAACAAATTTCAGGAGAACAAATCTTTTATAGTATGTTCTCTAACCACAAGAGAATTAATTATAAATAAATCCTGATAAGACAGCTAGAAAAACTCCAAATATTTGGAAATTAAAAAACATTCTAAATAACCTATGGGTCAAAGAAGAAACCACAGGAGATACTGAAAAAATATTTTGAAATTCATGCAATTAAAAATACACAATATCAGGGGCCAGCCCCACAGCCAAGTGGTTAGTTTTGCACACTTTGCTTTGGCAGTCCAGTGTTCACTGGTTCAGATCCTGGGCGCGGACTTACGCACCGCTCGTTAAGCCATGCTGTGGCACCATCCCATATCTAAGAGCTAGAATGACTTGCAACTAGGATATACAACTATGTGCTGGCGCTTTACGGAGGAAAAAAAAAGGAGAGGACTGGCAACAGATGTCAGCTCTGGGCCAGTCTTCCTCAAAAAAAAAAAAAAAGGAATCCCACAATATCAAAAGGTAGAATGCAGCAAAAGCAGTGGAAAGTTAATAACCTCAAACACTTACATTAAAGAGGAAAGGTTTAACATCAATGATCCAAGTTTTAATCTTAAGAAGATAATAAAGAAGAAATACTGTAAATAATAATAATATTAATAAACAAGATATTTTTGAAAGAGAATAAAACAATGGAGAAAACTAAATTGGTTCTTTTAAGAGATTAACAAAATTGATAAACAACTAGAATGTCTGATCAAGTAAAAAAGCCTCAATAATAAACATCAGCAAAGAAAGAGGCAATATCACTACTCATCCTGTAGACATTAAAGGGATAATGGTGAAATATTATGAAAACATTTATGCCAATAAATTAGACAACATAGATGAAATTGGCACATCCTTAAATCATGTTATTTATCAAAACTAACTCAAGAAAAAATATAAAATATGAATAGTTCTATACCTATCAAATAAATTAAATTTGTAATTCAAATATCTCACAGAGAAAACTCCAGGCCCAAATGGTTTCACTGATGAACTATTATTATGATGATTATTATTTTTTAAAGATTTTATTTTTCCTTTTTCTCTCCAAAGCACCCCAGGTACATAACTGTGCATTTTTAATTGTGGGTCCTTCTAGTTGTGGCATGTGGGACGCCTCCTCAGCATGGCCTGATGAGCAGTGCCATGTCTGTGCCCAGAATTCAAACTGGCAAAACCCTGGGCCGCCCAAGTGGAGCTCACGAACTTAATCACTCGGCCACGGGGCTGGCCCCTCACTAGTGAATTATTTTAAATACTTAAAGAAACACTCCAAATATTCTATGAAGCAAGAATAAAAGTGGCTGCAATTTTCATATTTTGTAAATTTTTTGTCAGGTTCTCCATTTTACTTCTCTATTTCCTCATCTCTTTAGATGGATCTATAAGTAGATTTTATGATTTTATTCTCTTTTAGTAGATGCATTTTCACTCTGAATTGCTTTAATTACATTCCACAAGTTTTGACATGTTGTGTTTTTAATATTGATTAACTAAAAATATTTTCTGCTTTTCATTTTAATTTCTTCTTTGATATAAGGTTTATTTAGAAGTACATTTTGTTAATTGCCAAATGTATATAGTTTCCTAGTTATCTTTTTAAAAATTCTTGCTTGAATTGTGATTAAAGAGCATATTTTGTTTCATTTTAATCCTTCGAAATTTGTTGAGATTTGTTTTATGCGTCCACATATGCTCCATGTTCGTGCCCTTGATGAGAATGTGTATCCTGCAGTTATGAGTACAGTGTTATTTAAATCAGGTCTATTAATCATGCTTCTCAAATCTTCTGTATTTCCACTATTTTTTTGCCTGCTTGTTCAATTAATTACAGAGAGAGGTATGTTAAAATATCCTATGATAATTATGAATATACTTAAATCTTCTTAAAGTTCTGTCAATTTTGGTTTTGTGTATTTTGAGGCAAATTATTAAATTATAGAAATTTTGAATTATGTCTTCTTAATGACTTGAAACTTTTATTATTACAAATGTTACTATCTCTGGTAATGCTTTTTTCTCATAAAGTAAATTTTATCAGTTATTAGTATGACTACAATAAATTTTTTCTTGTTCGTGCTTGCATGGTTTATCTTTTTGTATCCTTTTATTTGTAAATCTTTATTTCCTTATATTTAAAATGTCTTTCTTGTAGCAACTTAGAGTTTCATTTTGTTTCATTTATTCCAAAAATTCCTTTCTCTTACATTTATTGTGATTTATTATATATTTGGGTTTAAAATTTAATTATACTAAATGCTTTCTATTTGAATACATGCTTGATAGTCTCTTTTCTTTCTTTCTAGTCTTATTTTGGATTTATTACTTTCTTTTATTACATTTCCTTTGCATGTTAAGTTGGGAGTTTTACCCATTGTTACTATTTTTATTTTAGTGGTTGCATTAGAAATGACGATATGTACCCTGAATTATCAAACCCAGTTTTATTGTTACTTTTGTTCTTCCCCAGATAGTGCAAGTAACCCTTCCTGTCATATGCTATTGATGTTGTGAAGTTTATATTTCTCTATCTTAGTAAAAAAAAACAGTTATTTTCATCTGATAGTCAATATTGATTAGAGTCATCCAAATACTTAATATTTTGTTCCTCTTCATTATTTTTTGTATTTCTGAGCTTCCATCTGGGATAATTTTCTTTCTACCTGAAAACAACACAACATTTTACTTTTAATGAGAGCCTTCAAGAAAAAATTCTTTTAGTTTTGATTTTCATCTCCATTCTTGCAGGATATTTTATTCTAGCAGTCATTTACTTTTAGCACTTTGAAGCTGTGACTCTATTTTCTTCTGAATTCCATTGTGTTTGTTGAGAAATTAGCTATATATCTTATTGTTGCTTTTTTGAAAGAAATTTGCCTTTTCTCCCCGATCTAGCTGATTTTAATATTTTCTCTTTGTCTTTGGTTGTCAGCATTTTACATGAAATGCTTACATACACTTTCCTTTTTATTTATCTTACTTGGGCTTCATATTATTTTTAAATATGTTGCTCAATATCTTTCCTCAGTGTTGGCAAACTGTCAGCCATTATCTTTACAAATATTACTTCTATCCCATTTTTTCCTCAAACACAAATTGCATACACTTTAGGCCTTTCATTGTGACTTCTAAGTTGCCTATTCTCGTGTATATTTTCTATAATATTTTCTCCATTGTCTATTGTGAATCTTTTCTTCTTCTCTATCTATCAGTTCACCTATTTCCTTTTCATTCAGCTGTATTTATTCTGGTGTTAAACTGCTTCATATCTTTCTAATTTCACTTATTGTAGCTTTTACTTCTGGAATTTTCATTATTTTTAGATTGTCCAGTTTTTCGATGAAAATATCAATTTTATTTGTGATCTTCTTGAAAATAGTAACTATTTATTTTAAAATATAGACTCTCCAACATCTGGAACCACAATGGATCTCATTCCATTGCCTTTTTTTCTCTGATTGGGTTTCATTCAGGTTGTCTTGCATCCTTGAGTTTTTGGTTATTTTTTATTATGTGCTAGGCTCCAATCACTGTACTGCATCCTGAAAAAGTTGTCAACTGTACAGCTAATCCTTTCTACTCTCCCACAATTCCAGGGACCTTGGGGAAAAATGGCCTCTGACACTTGTTTAACCTCATTGTGTTATATTGCCTATCTTGTTAGCTCTGATATCTTCAAGCAGATTTTTAAAAGAGTGTTCACACTTATTTTAAGCTTGTTGGGATGTTGGTCAAAGTTGCTTACTCTGCACTAACTTTGGTATTTTGATGTTGATTATCAAATATTTCTTTAGTTTCCCTTCTTTTTGTCCTTCTCTTTTATTGATTAATATTTATATACGAATTTATTTCCATTAATGCATTAGTCAATTTGGAATTGATAACTTATGTGCGAGCTTTATTCTGAAAATAACGTGGCACTATGTTCTACTAGTAAGCACCATGTCAGACCTCACACTACAGTGTATTGCTGTCTGCTGTCTGCTTTCTGTCTTTTCTGGGCTGACTGTGTTTTGCTTCATGCTCATGAGGGCATTAAATATTATAGTTATGACTGTACTTAGATTTTATTTTAGCCTATCCTCCTTATTTGACAGAAGTGGAGGTTGCTATTGCATATCTTGAGGAACACTACATTTCACCTTTTCAAGCTATCCTTCTCTCATCGTCAGAGATGATCTCTTCCAGGAAGCCTAATTTCAACCAGGCAATTGACAGGAAAGAGGGGGTAGATATGGAAACGTCTCACTCAGTATGAGTTGATTGTCCTGTCTTCATATGGTATAATCCACCAGTAAACTTGTCTTTAAAACATGTTGATATGTATGACCCCACAAGAAGCTGTAATTCTCAAGTTTCCTAAGAAGAAACATTAGAGAAGTAAAGAAGAATGTAATATGTAATTTAATGCTATGGAGAGCAAACATTTTTATTTTTATGCATTAACTGCACTAAATGTTGTCACTATTGCCAACTCCTCTGGCATTTGGGACATATTAATTGAATCTAATTATAGAGTGACTGAAGCTCATGACATTGTGTGAGAAAGCCTTGTTTGAAAACATTCTTAAGTTCTGGTAAAATGCATACTTTCAAAAATCAATGGATGTCAATTCCCATAAAGAGATGTGGAGGCACCACAATTTACTCACACATGTGCTTGATTTTTCTATGGCGTATCTTGTTTCCACAAACAGAAAATCTCATTGATTTGGAAGTCATCCATCAGAATGCCCTGCCCTGTTCTTGAGGACCTAATAGAAAGAGCAGAGCTTCTCAGATGTGGTAAGTACTCCAAAAATCTCTGCTACATCTTGAGGAATATTATTCTGGAATTTTGAACTGTCTGTAAAGTTGCTGTAGTCCCAGTAAATGTTTAAATACTTAACTATAACTTATTCCATCTGTTTCACTGAGGATTATCTTAACATTTGATAATTATTGAGGAAAGCATTTTGAATTTTTTTCACGTGTATGGCAAAATAATTTTTGAGATATTATCTTTTTTGTTCTCACTATTAGAATTCCACTATACTCCAAGCAAATGACAACTTTTTAGGTTTCTGTAACTCAGAAAATGGTGGAGGGATTACCTTGCCAAGCAGGAATCAGGGTGAGGGCCATGGGAAGAAGAATTTCGAATGGATGGCTTGGGCCAATTGATTTTCGTCAATGGCTCTGGCCTTTTCTCAAAGCTGGTCTTAGGGACATAGTATTTTTGCTTTTCAGCATGCTTCCCCTTGGGCTCATCCTTCTGTGGCCTTTTAAAGAAACAGAGAACACAAATTAAATTAGGTGCTATAGGAATATGGCTGAGGAGCCACATTGAGTTGTTTTAGATTAAAAGTTGTCAAACAAAGTGTTAAAGAAATACAATGTAATGACTCCCCCAGCCTTTTTTGGAGGTGGCAGTAGATACTATAGATAACTGGTCAAAACTAGGATTCAGAGTCCTGCTCAACCCTCCTCCCCAACTCCCCATCAATGACCACCAAGATGTCAGACAAACAAAAAACTGAAAACAAACAAAAACCCAGAAAAAAAATAACTGTAGTCAGTGACAGATGTCTGTTAAAAATCCAGAAAGAGAAGTCAGATCTGTATATAATCTGAGCTTCTGACTTGCCTGGTTTCTGTTTCCGAATTTTACTTAGCCTACCTTAGCCTAGCATACCTACTGATTACCTTATTTGGTTCCTCTGCCATCTGACCATTCGAATACCTCTATGGTTACTCCCAGGAACTCAACTCACTGCGGTGCCTGATCACAGAAGTTGAGGCTTAACATAGGAGTAAATTTAGGAATCCGCTCAGTAGAGTTAACTTCACTTTAAGGTGTAAATGACTGATTTTATATTTATTTCTAAGCATTGCCCCTAAAAATTGGGAGGAAGAGAGATTCGCATCAAAGGATAACGGGGTGGAGATGGCAGACAGCATTCTCTCACTGATTGGAGAGAGTGTCAAAGATGCTCCTTCCAGCTCTGCCTATTGTGGCTTGGAACTGTCTAAATTATTTCTTCATTTTTATTGAGTGTCCAGGTTTTAATGACTGCACCCATGTCCTAAATTAAGTTTTATCTTGTACTGTCCCAGTTTCCGCCCTTTATCTTAGGTTGAAACCAATTTCATCTTTTCAACCTTGGTAGATCTTCCCACTTAGACTCATTCTTTATAATTATAGGATAGGTAGATAGATGGTAGATAGATAGATGGCTTTTGCCTCTATACAGAAGTTAGATACTGAAGACAAACCTATGCTAGGGCTCAGCTGCTCATGGAGTATGCGTTTACTGGCAGAATTTTGGTGAGGTCCCTCTGCGAGTGTCTTGTCTTCTGGTTTGCTGGTGCAAAGTGGTTGGAGATTATCAACTTTCCAAAGACTGACACTTTAACCCAACTCACAAGAGAGTGATGTGTGAATCACAGCGATAAACGATTAGTGATTGACGATGGAGAACATTTATATCCAGCGGCCTCAGTCCAGGCTTCTCTTTTGAGGTATCAGGGTACAATATTTAGGGGTACTCAAAATTCTGCTTGTTGATGTCTAACAAAGAGAAATAGTTAGTGTTGAGGGCTGTTTTTTCCAGGCTATGGAGAATCCAGGGAGCTCTCTCTGCTTTTAAGATTTCCCAGCTCCAGAGAGCAGCGGGTTTCTGCCTCAGGTTCACTATTATTTTTCCTGAACCATACTCAATAAACCCTGGAAAATTTCTCTGTTATGCATTTGCCTTTCTTTAGCCCCTTGATATCCATATGGTGTTCCTTCAGAATAATCATTCTACTAATGAAGCAAAAGTTTCTTGATACTCAGTTGTGATGGTTAAAATGTCAGCTTGAGTGGCCGTGGGTCCCCAGATTAAACATTGTTTCTGAGTGTGTGTGTGTGAAGATGAGTTTGAAATTTGAATCTGTAGACTCAGTAAAGTAGGTTGCTCTTCCCAATGTGGGTGGTCATCATCCAACACATTGAGGACCTGAATAGAACAAAAGGCAGAGGAAGGGGGAATTTGACCCTTTTTTCTGCCTCAGTGATTGAGCTGGGTCATCTCATCTCCTCTTCTTCACAGTTCATATCAAATATCGCCAAAGAATAAAAATATCTGAGTTCCTTTCTCAAAAGAAGAGAGGAAGAAGCTCTTTCCTTTGAAATACAAATTGTGTTTCTGTCACTGGCAGGCTTTCTTGAATGAAGTCTTGAAGTAAAAATGGGAAATATTTACTTATTGGTGGGGACCAGAGTATTCCGTTTCCAAAGCCGGTAATGGAAGAATAACTGGACTGGGCTTTGTCTTTGGAGGACTGTGTAAAGCAGTGCAGAAGGTTTGGTTTGGTCCCAGCAGTGGCACTAATCTGTGTAGGAGGTGCCAGAGGAAGGCTGTCCCCAGATATCCCTGGATAATGTTAAGAGCCTCTGCCTGGGTGCCAGTGTGGAAGAATTGACAGTTGAAAAGAACACAGAGCAATATGGTTAAAAAAGGGAAGTCTTGAGGTTCCTCAAAAGATTAAAAATAGAGCTATCATATAATGCAGCAACCTCACTTTTGAGTATATATCCAAAAGAATTGAAAGTGGGATCTCAAAAGGATGTTTGCACATGCATATTCCTTGCAGCATTATTCACAATAACTCAGAGGTGGAATCAAGCTAAATGTTCATCGATGGGTGAATAGATAGACAACAGGTGGTATATACATACAACAGAGTATTATTCAGCCTCAAAAAAGAAAGAGATCCTGTCCTATGCTACAACATGGATGAGCTTTGAGGACATTATGCTTTGTGAAATAAGCTAGTCCCTAAAAGACAAATACTGCATGATCCCACTTACATGAGGTACCTGGAGCAGTCAAATTCATAGAGACAGAAAATAGAATCGGGATTTCCAGGGGCTGGGGAGGGCGAAAAGGGCTGTTGTTCTTCAACGGATATTCAGTTCAGTGGGTTTCAGTTTTGCAAGATAAAAAACTTCTAGAAATCTGTTGCACAACAATGTGCATATAGGTAACACTGCTATGCTGCACACTTAAAAATGGATAAGATGGTAAATTTTATGTTATGTTTTTTAGCACGATTTAAAAAAAAGAAAAGTCTCTGATCATAGGACATTTCCCAGCTCCAGAACAAAGACAGGACACTTGCTGCCCTCCTTCAGAGCTCTGTGCTGTTCCCACTACTCATGACACCTGTTCCTGACCTTCCTCTCATTTTGGATCAATTTTTTTGTCCATGAGCTTCAGTTCACTCAGTGTGCTTCCCCAAGGGCCCAATTCTCTTTCTAAGGGTTGGATGACAAAGTGGGTGGAAGTTAAAAGAGAGATGAAAGTTTTGTTTGTTGTGGGCAAGATGGAAAGCAGGTGCTTCCAGTGTCCCTCCTGATCTTGGTCCCATTTTCTTGCTCTATCTTGCTTTATGTCAATAGGTCAATGTCAGTGATGATTTCTGAGTAGAAACGCAGGCTACAAACTCCTGGGTGATACTGTACAGTTACTCATAGTTACGCAAGAACTACCAAACTGGGGAGAACATACTAGAGAGCATATGAAGACTTGGGGTAAGCCAGATAACCTTTAAATTTCCTTCAGCCTCAGATTCTGTTGTTCCCTCAAGTCTATTTACCTTTATTGTTATAAACACAGGCTTTTATGACATGTTTACTCAAAAAGTCTCTGTTGACATTTTATATTTCTCTAAATGTCATACTTTTTTTTTTTTTAAAGATTGGCACCTGAGCTAACATCTGTTGCCAATCTTCTCTTTTTTCTTCTTCTTCTCCCCAAAGCCCCCCAGCATATAGTTGTATATTCTAGCTGTAGGGTCTTCTGGTTGTGCTGCATGGGACGCCGCCTCAGCATGGCGTGATGAGCCATGCCACCATGTCCACGCCCAGGATCCGAACTGGCGAAACCCTGGGCCGCCGAAGCAGAGTGAGTGAACTTAACCACTTGGCCACGGGGCCAGCCTCTAAATGTCATAACTTTATCAATTGTATATGAAGTTCATATTAATTTATGTATTGGACAGTTTACCCAAAGTAAGAGGATTTTGTATATTTTGGGGATTTTGAAACTTTTGATTTATATAGGTATTAAACAAAATTTTCTATGATAACTCCCCATTTCTGCACTATCTTCTGACTCTGAAAGTGAAAGAGGCCATAGACTATATTTTACAGTTAACAGATCTTTAGAAATTGTGAATGGAGTCTTGGCTTTGGTATCACTATGCCGTATAGGGACAAACAGCTCTTCCCAACAACTTTAACACATAATTTATTAGCCAAGATTGTACTAAGCTAACCTTCCTCTGATGTTATGCACTAAAGCAAGAGGGACATAAACCCTGAGACCAGACCACAACAGCCTCTGCAATTAACCCTGATAATGAAAATCTCTTCATGAGCGCTGTCAGTTCTTCATCTCTTTCCATAGTAAAAATGTTTTTTATCTGGTTCCTATTGGTATCCTAGGTAGCTGAAATTTAAATTTTGATGAATTTTCTAGAAATCCCAGCCACCAAATAGTGGGATGAGGCTGTACCCTCTTTAGAGAATGAGGGCTTGGAGTGTTTTCAAATTAATCTCTTACGTTTTAATATCCTCATTCTATGCAAATGGAAAAATGGATATTTTTAACATTTATCAAGTACCCTTATACGGATCACATTTTGGATGTCACTAAGACTTTAGAGTATTTAGCATTCTTAAGTTTGCATTTTTATGTGTCAGGAAATCAACATACAATACTCAATACTAAGTACATCTCTCTGCATCATGCTTAGTTTTCTGTAAATTTTATACCGAATTCTTAAGGATGTTTTTACTTATTTTATCTACCTGATAACTAATCTTAAGTTAAAGTTACTTGAAAAAGCTCTCATGACTGCTTTCTCAAATCACTGAGACCTGCTGTTGTCCAGGTATGTGCACAGGGTTTGCCCTTGGATCCAGGCTCTAGACTGTAGTACAGACCAGGAGGATTTGGGCAGACAGTAATAAAAGAAAAGATAATGGACTAACATATGCTTTCATTATGTAAGATGGCTCAGTTTTTTTTTTTATTTCTTTTAAAGATTTTATTTTTTCCTTTTTCTCCCCAAAGCCCCCGGGTACATAGTTGTATATTCTTCGTTGTGGGTCCTTCTAGTTGTGGCACGTGGGACGCCACCTCAGTGTCGCTTGAAGAGCAGTGCCATGTCTGCGCCCAGGATTCGAACCAACGAAACACTGGGCCACCTGCAGCGGAGCGCGCGAACCCAACTACTCGGCCACGGGGCCAGCCCCTAAGATGGCTCAGTTTTAGTTTTGTCTTAATGTTTCTTCCCTTGAATTGTATTTGAGCCTACATGGTTCATTTGTGGATCATTAGAAAAATAAAAAAGATTGCTCTTTTAAAAAATAAAATTTAAAAAAAAGAACATATGAAGTGTCTGCAGAAAATTCCAGAAGCTTATTTAATTTTAATTTTTAAGATCCCCTCCATCACAGAGTGGCAATACAGCATTCTGGAGTCAGATTATTGGGTTTGAATGTCATCTCCACCTTTACTATCCATGTGATTTGCGGCAAGTTACTGAACCATTTTGTGTCTTCGTTTCCATCTTGGGAAATTTCATGTGGTACCTGTCCTCCAAGTGCTACCCTCACAGCACTCTTCCCAGAAGTCACTAGACGATGATAAAGAGGTGCCTGTGCAATGAGAGGCACCTGCTCAACTGCCTCCTGGAGGGCATCCTGAGCAGGCACTAGGTAAATAAGCAGAGAAGCCCCTTTGGAGCTGGTTTGAATTCAGTCTTTCTTCCGTGACTTTGATCTCTAAACAGTGAAAAATAATTTCTTTTTTAAGATTTTAATTTTTCCTTTTTCTCCCGAAAGCCCCCTGGTACGTAGTTGTATATTTTTAGTTGTGAGTCCTTCTAGTTGTGGCATGTGGGATGCCGCCTCAGCATGGCTTGATTGAGTGGTGCCCTGTCCACTCAGACATTCAATCTGAAAATGGCATTGGTCTACACTGGCCTCAGTTCTGTGTGCTTTTCAATGTCTCAACACATTCAGTTCTTTCACCAACTGTGTGAAGTTGCGTCTATCGTATCCTCATGGCACAGTGACGCTCCTGAAGCAGAAGGGGATGAAGTGACTTGCTCCAGGTTACATAGCCAGAGAGCAGTGAAGTTAGAATTTAGCTTACAAAGAAAAATAGGAGAAAAGGCAATCATAAAAGTAAGTAGTCAGGAAAGTTGAAAAATAATAAAGCCGGTGTTTCCATTTTAAATAGAAATGTAGGTAAAAATTGCACGTGGATATCATCAAGGACTCATTATATTAACTTAAATAAATTGTTACTCAGATTGGGTACTTGCAAGATGAAGGTTCAGTTTTCAAGCATATATGTGTTTTTTACAAACTGTATGCATGAGCATGTTAAAATTGGTGTGGGGGGCTTTTGGTGTAAATTTGTTTGACCTGGATGTTTGTTGGCCTGTTACTTTTACTGAAATCATACTTAGGATATAACAATATAAAGATTTGTTTTTCCTTTTGCCAAACTGCTAGACTTTGCCTGCAGCACTGCAAAGGGAACAAATGCATTTGTCTCTACAATAAATGGGCTCTTGGCTATCGGACATTTGTTCGGAAGGACATTCAAGATGTAAGGCACATCGAGTGCAAGTCCTTACGCATCTGTCTGAGGCAGCTCTGTAAGGGCAAAGCCCTCATTAAAGACACTGATGCTGAAAAGAGCCTGGTGGATAAACGTGCTTTGGGAGCTTCATGCTGAGCCATGGGAGGGAAACTGCTCTTCCAGGAATAGAAAGTGATCCTTGTTGCTCTGACACAAGTAATTGTGAAATCATTTTCGTGAGTCTTTGAGAGAAAGTATTGGATTCCCTCCCCGATAAGCCAGACTGATACTTTGAGCTAACTTCCAGAGGGCCAGGAGCATCAAGGCAACGGTCTCTACTAGAGTGCAGTACAGTATCTTTCTGAAACTAGGCTCTGAGTAAACATGTTTGTTGAATGAATGTTTGTTTAGCATTGACCTTTTGTAGAATATAAATGTCGGTGTCTTACAAACGTTTTTTGTACAAATGTCTCCCAGAAGCTGTCAGGTGCAGCCTACTTCTATGCCTTCTGTAGAAGTCCATTTTATCCCCTTCCCTAGACTAGGAGTAGATCCACAAGGCAAGCTTGGTCCATGCTTATGATGGTGAATCATCAGGCAAAGTTTCCAGGGACATCAAACTCGCATTATTCTTTTTTCCCTAAGACTTACAAGCCCTTTTCAAAGCTGTGCCAATCTCTGATGGTTCCCATGGAGAGTTGCTGGCTTTTCTTCTCTGCTTCCTCCTCCTGGTTGAACTTTCCATATAGCTTCTCTCATTGCTGCCATCCTCCTTTAGGAGTGAGCTCCATTTTCTAGGAATCTACAGAGGCAGCTGGGTTAGTGGAGGTGGGGTGCAAGAGATTAATGGTAAATGGTAATCCACACCCCAGAAAGGGAAGGTATGGCTGACTCAAAGGTGACGTTTATATGAATTAAGTGAGCATGATGAATATGAATGTTTCAAGCAATTTATTATGGATAAGGCTGTTCTCAAAAGTCTAGACAGAGTAAGATGGGTCACCACTCTCCCTTCTCCATGTCTTGGTCCTAGAGTCTTTTTCAGCCCAATGCTTTAGCATCATGCACTTTACACTGAAGTTGGTACATGAGTTGACAACTATTTATTGGCTTCGTGAAAAACACTATTTCTTGACCTGATGGCATTAGAATTACCGCTTAGAATTACACTTATAATTACCACTATGTAAAGGTTTCTTTTCCCACTCTGTCCTTATAATAGAAAGTGCAGTTGATTCTTATTTGTTTGGGGGAATGAATATTCATTTTCTTTTATTCTTCTAGTTGAGCTATTTTGACTCTTGTCTGCTTATTAACACTTCATCTACAAACATGGGTAGTAGAAGGAGAAGGAAATCAAACTCAATTTATTTAAGTGTGGCAGATGTTGTGATAAAGAGAAAAGGGAAGGTTTTTGGAAACAGGATGGAGTTATTGGGTCATTAATTTCAATTATGTTGTTACCTATTACCACAGATAATTAAAAGTTGGCTGTGCATAGGAACTTAACAGGAGACCTCAACATCTTTAGCGAGTGGCTACTCACAAGGCTTACATTGCTTGTATGCAAAATATTCACTTTCAATAATAACAGTAGTACATCTAAAGTTCTAGTTGTGATCAACAATTAAAGTTTACTTTCACTTAGAAGGTTAATTCTTTCAAAATCTGGAGGGAATATCTTGAAGTAGAAAATTTATGACATAAGCCACTATCTCATTGGATATGCAGGGTAATCATCTCATTAAAACTGTAGTGTGAAAGAGATTCACTTAATGTTTTACCAAGGTCAAAGGCAAGGGGATTGAAAAAATGTGGGAAGAACGAAGTTAAGCAGAAATGCTCAACCTGGTGTGCTATTACTTTTATTCATTTATTTAAAGATTGGCACCTGAGCTGACAACTGTTGCCAATATTTTTTTTTTCTTGTTCTTCCCAAAGCCCCCCAGTACGTAGTTGTATATTCTAGTTGTGAGTGCCTCTGTCTGTGCTATGTGGGACGCCGCGTCAGCATGACCTGATGAGCGGTGCCATGTCCCTGCCCAGGATCTGAACTGGCAAAACCCAGGGCCACCGAGGCGGAGCCTGCAAACTTAACCACTCGGCCATGGGGTTGGTCCCTACTTTTATTTATTTTGCACCAATAAAATATCAGGGAAAAGAGACAAATTACTTATCACCACCTAGGGACAGAAGAAAAAAAAATCAGGCTATCTGATCTGGAGCCCACACGACTATAGCTGCAGTGACTTAAGCAGTAATAAGCCAAGAGTTACTGGCTGATCTAGTGTTGGTTAGACTTTTTTTTGTTTTGATTTAGAGGGGAACATTTGTTGAACATGTTCTGTGCCAGGCACTACACTATAGTGATTTCTCACCTGCTGAATTATTTGATTCTTCTAATAACCTTGTGATTACTGACAAGTGAGAATGTTTACTTTTGTTAACATTCACTAGTAGATCAGTCAGTGTTGATCAAGTGTTGGGATATTGGTTATAATATGCAGGTACAGATCTGAGGAAACAAGGAACAAAGACAGAATGAACTAAAATGATTTCAGGTGCTTTCTTTGACACCATACTTAAGTCTAAAAACATATGTGAATCATTTTTTGTAATGCAATACAGCCAGACAGCTAGTTGGCGATGGTCATTAGTTTAATCTTCTTGTAGGATCGTTAGCATCACTCTATTTCATTGGTAGACTCTACGCCTAGCAATCTGTCTTGTAAATACCTAGTCTCTAGGGAACTAGGGAAACCAGGTGTGGTGATTTTAAAATCTGCCCACAAATTTGTTGTCACTTTTCTCTTCAAAAGGTAGAGCATAATTCTGCCCCTCTTGAGTGTGGGCCAGACAGTGAGTGAGGTGAAAATGACTGTGTGTGACTTTAAAGATGAGGTCATAAAAGACGTTACATCTTCCTCATTGCTCTTTCTTGTATTACTCACACTAGAGGAAGCCAATGGCCAGATAGTGAGGACATTTAAGCAGCCCTGTGGAGAGATCCACATGGTGAAGAACTAAGGCCTTCTGCCAAGAGCCAATGACAAGCCAAGGTTTCTTGCCAACGGCCATGTGAGGGTGCCATCTTGAAAGCAGATCCTCTAGCCCCGGTCAAGCCTTCAGATGGCTGCAGCCCCGGCCCATATCTTGACTACAACTTCGTGACAGACCTTGAGCCAGAACCACCAGCTAAGCCACTTCTGAATTCCTTACCCACAGAAACTGTGAGATAAAAAATGTTTATTGTTTTAGGCGACTAAGTGTTGGACAATTTATTACACAACAATAACTAATTGACATGCCAAAAGAGAGGATATATGTGTCAGCACAAATTAATCTGTGTTTTCGGAAGGAAACAAGTTATTTTTACCCAAGAAAAGAGAGCCTGAAGTCAAGATTGCCTGTTTTTGCTTTATTGCATAATACAATCTGAGGGAAGCAAGAGTGAGGGAAAAAGGAAAGTGAGGCAAGAAAGACAGGAAAAAGTTCACAGTGGTGCCCAACACAGCTGGCTACTGCTACCATTTCTTGAGATGACACGGTTGGTTGCTCAATCACTGGGGACGTCTCCAGAAAGGTGGAGAGGTGGCATGGAACCACTATGTCTCAGAGCAGTCAAGTGGGGAGGAAGGGAGAGGAATTTATCTGCTGGCTTTTGCTTGTATGTCATAGGTCAAAGTACTTCCCATGAGGCATTAACTCTTCACACTCCTTAGTAGTATTATTTTGTCACTCTGGACAGCCATTGGAAAAGCCAGACCCTCCATGGTCTCACCATGTTTGATCTCAGTACTGGGACTGTTGTTGCTTCTATAGTGATGAAAAGAATAGAAGCTATGACAAAGCCTGACTCTTACCCTCTGGGGAGGCTGAGAAAATTAATGGTGTTCGGAGAAGAGGAGAAACGACTGCAGAATTGTGTGTTTTTACTGGAGCCATTATGGCCAGGAGATGAAGCAAGTGGCTGAGACCCTGGAGGCAGATGGGGCTGAGTGGATCTGGGATGATGAATAAACTGGTCTGGTAAACAATTCCAGGCACATGATATTTGTTTATGAAGACTAGTGCATTGTCAGGGAACATAAGATGATCCTCGCAGAAGCAGCATCTTGTAGTGATGAGGAGTTCAGGCTCTGGAGTTTGAATCCCAGTTCTTACATTTCCCAGTTATTTTACATTGGGCATTTTTATAAGCATTATGGGCTTCAATTGTCTCAACTTTACAATAGAGATTATAGTAGTACATATCATTTACAGAATTTTAATGATTTAATAGACAATATTTGCAACAGTGTCTGACATAGAGTAAGTGCTAGATAAGCATTAGCTATTGCTGATATTACTGCCCACTAGGAGCTAATATATATGAAGAACAGACAGAAAACAGCATAAAACATGAAACTGATAAGTGAGTGGACAAAAACACTTATGGTAAATATGGATCAAAGCCAGATTAAGAATTTTTCATGTAATAGGCAAGGAAGATATGTAACTGGAATGGCAAATTAACCACTGAGTGTTTCTCTTAACTTGTTTTTGGGAATGCAAGAGTGGTGGATTCTTCTTTTTATTTTTAGCTCCATGATGGCTGATTAGTTGAGAGTATAGAAATAATAACACGTGGTTAACTACCACCTATGTACCAGGGATTGCCTAAATTCTTTTGCGTGTTATCTGAATTGTACAGACCTGCCAAGGGAGAAAGTTCACTTTTTCCTGCTCTCTTACTAATTTGGTTGGATTTTGGAAATAGTTTAGTTCAAAGCACCAAAATAAAAAGCGAGGTAAAGAAATAAATAGGCATCAGGTTGGCCTTAAACTACATAGCTTACTCTCTGAAGGAAGCAGAGGCAATGATGAGGAAACAAGGTCAATCAAAAACGAAATCAAGTTTGCCTCCAATCCCATCCGGAAAGCTGAAGGCTGGCGTCAGGAGTGAGGAAGAAATCACGTATCTCAATTCAACAAACATTTCATGCCGATGGTCATTATATACCTTGCATTTTGCTAGATTCAGGTTCTAAAAATAGGAAACACAAAGGTTCTCAAGCTCAGTGTGGTCTGGTGGGGGGTTGAAGATTAATGTTTAAAATGGTTATAATTCAGTGATAAGTTATACAATAAATGCATGTAGACGTGTGTAGGGATTCCAATCAGGTAACCATGATTACAGATTTCATTCTATAATCAATGAAAATGCTGCTCAGTATGTAGGAAATCCTGTTTTCAGGTATTTGACACTAGGCAGCACAGTCCTCTGACGTCTGAAGAGGGGAAACTAACAATGTGAGTCCTAGAGTTGCCTCAGATTCCTGCCTGACAGCACTTTCTGGACTGTGGTGCAAGGAGAGAGAACACAAGCAGAGCATAATGGTTGCACTGCAATGAGAAAACAGAGGAGGAGGAAGCTGGAATTTGCAGGGCAGAGTGCTGGAGAGAAGAGAGCCGCTCGGAGAAAGAGCTCCAGAAATCTTTATGGTCTGCCGTGGATCTTTGGCTGACCTCTAATCCTCATATGCACAGGATGAAACTCCCCAAGGATAACTACTCTGGGGCTGTAACTGATAATTCCTGGAGCTGACACAGCACTGCGAGACATCTCATTTCTAACAATTTGGTTGGAGAGACTTGTTGAGTACCTGGGACATTCAGGTAAGACTCCAGAGGTTATGCATTTGTAGAGACTCCAAAAGTTCATGCCTCAGTAGTAACGCTAAAATAGCCCCAGAGTGAAGGCTGCCCTAGACCTGCTGTCATGAACCCTAAAAACGAGTATTTAAAGGGCAAGCTGATATCTAACTTAAATATCTACTAAAAGAAATACAACACTCTTTAAGGAAGATAACAAAATACAATAACACCATATTCATAAAATCCAACATCCAATGAAAAATTAGACATGAAAAGAAGTGGAAAAAATGTGACTCATAATAAGGAGAGAAATAAGTCAATAGAAATAGGTCCAGAAATGACAGAGATAATGGAATTAACAGACAAGGACTTTAAAACTGCTAATCTAAATATGCTTGAACATTTTTAAAAAACCATTAATATAATGAGAATAGAAATTAAAGATATAAGAAGAGCCAAATGTAATTATAAAGTTGAAAAATATAATATGTGAAATAAGAAATTAGCTAGTGGGCTTACCAGGTGATTAGACACTGCAGAAGTAAAGGTCAATGAACTTGAAAACAGCAATATGAACTATTCAGACTAAAGTACAGAAGACATTGATTTCAGTAATTATCACAAATCTATGAGATACATATCAATATTATACCCATTTTGTAGGTGAGGAAGCCAAGGCACGGAGAGGTGAAGAACTTGCTAAAAGGTGACACAGTAGTAAATGTGGGGGAAAAGTGTAATGGGACATTGGGTGAGAGAGAGAGAATGCTGAGGGGACTTATGAGAAATTACAGGGAGAATTAAGCCATATGTACCCTGGGTGCTGAAGGACTCTTAGGACTATTTTGCTCACCAGGGAAGGAAGCAATGACATTCAGGCTGAAGGAATAAGTGCAGGCAGAGAGGCATGAACAGGCAAGAGGGCTTTTTTCTCATATTTTAATTTCTCCAGAGATGGTTACTTAGTTGGAAAATCGTGTAGATTGAGTAGAGAATTGGGCAGGTTTTTCGCAACTCAGAAAATATCCCCTCTCTTCTTCCTCATTCTCTGTGTGAATCTTAAAATATTCTCTCTGGGTTCCATACTCCTTCAATGAGAACACACAGTGCAGAGCGAGCAGGAACACAGGAGAGCCTGCCTTCTGCCTCGCTTTCTGCTGCTGTTGCTGGAGGGTTCATCGTGTTGTACTTTTGGCTCCGTAACCCAAACCTCAACTTGTACAAACATTTTCACTTGATGAATCAAATGTTGAAGTATTTCCATGCTTAGTGTGGCTCCCCCGAACCCAGAGACGAAGAAATAAATTTAAATGGGATTTTTTTCTCAATTCAGAATTTTTATTTTCCTCAGTTCAAAATTTAGAAAATTTGTAGATCGGAGATAATATCATAGTTTTGATCTCATTGTTCCAAATTACTCAGAATACGTAAAATCTGTTACCACTTGCTATGGACTGGATTATGTCACCATCCAAATTCATCTATTGAAGGCCTAAACCCCCAATGTGGCTGTATTTGGAGACAGGGCCTTTAGGAGGTCATTAAGGTTAAATGAAGTCGTAAGGTGGGACCTTGTTCTGATAGGATTAGTGTCCCTATAAGAAGAGACACCAGAGAGCTGTCTCATTCTCTGTAACCCTGGAAAATAGAGATTCCCCCTCTACCCTCATTATCCCCATTTTCTATAAAGAAAATCGAGGATCAGGGTGGTTCAGTAACTAGTAGACAAATAAGTGGCAGAGAAGGCCTGTTGAGGTCTAAGTCCTGAGCCCTGAGCCAGCATGCTCCGCTGAATCATGACCATGAATCCAAATTTTGAAAGCAACTTTTCATTGTCTGCCATTCATTTGCAGCTGCCGCCCCAGGGTGTCTCTTCTATCAGGCTGTGCGTTTGAACGTTTGGTGTAGCACTTGGAGGCCTGCAGAGACTGACGCTGTTGATACATGTCATCTCCTCTGAGCGCCAGTTGGCCCAGCTTCCTCGGATGTGAATGACGCACAGGCAGCCTCTGACAGTCCCATGACAGAGTGGCGAGTGCCGTGAGACAGCTATTTGTTTTGAAACTGATCTCAGTGCCACAAATGCTTTGTCATCTGTCTAAAACGGGTACTGCTTTGTTAATCAGACTGCCATTTCTGTAAGGACAGCATGGTGAGACACATACCTACCACTGCGATCGGTTACCTGTTAATTTCAGTGTTGACTTAAGTAGCGAGTGTTCTCTGGTCAGCACTGAAGACCAAAATGTGTACGGTGTAGACACAAAATGTAGAACGGTATAGACCAAGATGAAACAAAGAACGGCCAGCCTGGAGGTAAAAGGGAAGGAGATGAGGAGAAGAGGCAAGCTGCTTTTGAAAATATTTCCAAGAGCAGAGACTCTTTAAGCTAATGAGGGCCCGTGATCTTCAAAAATCATGTGGAACCTTTTGTGTGTGTGCACCTACGTACCTTTCTCTGATTCTTGACGCTGTCTGTGACTCTCAAATGGTAAACAATTCCTGCCTCAGCAGGAAGAGGCAGGGATTCTTCGCCTGTCACATCTGAATTCAAGTTTGACTTGCCAAACTAAAGGGGGCTACCAGCAGTTACTAGTCCCAATGACTGACATTTAGAGAGATGAAGGCGCTGTTCCTATTGGAACCAGAAAAGGCTAACATTTTCTGACTAGAAGCAGTGCCACACATGAGCCTGCATGGTTCCTGCCCTCGAATGTTTGCATCCTATGGTTTCATAGCCCTTATGGAGCAAAATTTGAGACCTATTTCAAGATTCCACCTTTAGGGGCCAGCCCGGTGGCCAAGTGGTTAAGTTCATGCACTCTGCTTGACGGCCAGCGTTTCACTGGTTCGCGTCCTGGGTGTGGACCTAGCACCACTCATCAAGTCATACTGAGAAGGAGTCCCACATAGTAGAACCGGAAGGACCTACAACTACAATATACAACTATGTACTGGGGGAGTTTGGGCAGGAGAAGAAGAAGAAGAAAAAAAAGAAGATTGGCAACAGATGTTAGCTCAGGTGCCAATCTTCAAAAAAAACCAGATTCCACCTTTAACACCTTGATATCTATATAGCTATATGCTATACATATAAAAATACCATATATATACTCATACACCTCAAATATATGTACACACACATATACAAGTATATATATATATATATATATATATATATATACACACACACACACACATTTCCTAGGAAATTGTGATTTTATGGAGTCTGTTTTCCTACTTCTATAGGTTTCAAAACTGCACAAATTTTTCTGGGAGCTCCACATCCCACCTTATGTAACCGATGGTTGGATAAGTTGACTAGAGAGTCTTGGCGAAGGACAAAAATGTGAAATAACCAGTTCAAAGTCACCGCTTAAGTCTGGTATAGGGCCTCGGCTGCCTCTGTCGTTGAAATTCTTCATTTACAAGGCAGGGCCAGGCCTCTCCGAGCAAGCGCTTCCGGGGACAAAGGTAAAATGCCACACAAAATGACAGCACTTCAGCCCTAGCAGTTCGTGAGCCCATTTTATGCATAGTATGAGAAGTTATTTCTCCTAAGGACCATCCTTAACTTAAGCAATGTGTCCTGAAGATGTCTTACAAGGGCAATCAAGATTTAGCCAGGGGGCTAAGTGGGAGGAAGTTACAACGTACAAGGTGAGTCTTTAGAGACTCTGAAAAACCCATTAACGGAGAAGTTATTAATGTCTTTTTTTTATGCAGCTATAGTGCAGAGGCAGACCCCAAAGAAACCAAGCCACGTTATGAAACATCTTACAGAAATTCATTTTTAAAAATAGGAGAATGCTATAAATGAAGTCTTGAGATGGGAACCGAATACGTGCCTGGTCTCCTGGGCCGGCTGTGGATTTTCTAAAGAACACAGGGAAATTCTCCTTAGCCTTCACTTTGAGACAAAGAAATAGAATGAAATCTCCTACTGTAAAATTTGATTATCTTAATTTTTCTTGTTCTCATATTTAATTTTCTTCCTTTCTTTCTTATATTTCCCCTTCCCAACTCTGATATCTTCCAGCCTCCGTTAATTTGAATTTAACTTAAAAGATATCAAATTACTCAATCTTCATTAGGCATGGATGTGATACACGGTTAAGTGAGGCCCTCTAAGAATGGCAGAATAGTCAGACATTAGTAGAACACGATGGTAGGTTATTCACCTGTGAATACGATGCCTCTAAACTATTATCAGAAGGAATAAACTTAGATATTTTTTCTCCACTAGAGGTGACAGATTTACATTCATTTTCGTTAGACTAAGAGCTCTTTGTATACAGAAACTGTGACTTATTCATCTTTATATCCCTTTATCATAACACATACCTGGTACACAATTAATGATCAATAAGTGCTAGTCGGGTTAATAAATTCTAAGTCCATTAAATCTTTGGCTCAATCATTACACAACCAGAGACTTCCTTCTCTATGTCCCAACCTGTGCCAATTGCTGGGTCTTCAGAGATGAATAAGTGGTGGTCCTCACCTTCAATAACCTTAGACCTTAGGGGTCTGGTGGGGCCATGGGGAAGAGGGGTGCAATTTCTGCCAGTGGTGGGGTCAGAGAGAAAGAGGAAATATAAGCAGTTCTTGCCAGATAGACTGAGGAGGAAGGGCATTCCCAAGAGAGCGAGCAGCAGGACCAAGGGAGGAATGAGGCTGCAGCCCAGGGTGTTTAGACACTTCACTGGCCAACATTCCTCGTGCCCATGGCAAGAAAGCTGACAAAGGCTAAGGTTGGCAACTGTGAGTTGGGGGGGTGGGGTCATGGTGAAGGACCTGAAGACCCTTGACCCATAGCCCTGACACTCCAGCATGTTCTGATCAGGTAATTTAATGCTGTCGAAGAACATCTTTTTAGACGATAATATGCACACAGACACCGAAGAAGTGCATGAAACAACTGATCAACATTAAGCAAAGGCAAACGAGTTTCTTGAATCCAATTCTCTTAATTCCCAGGGCATAGTGATAGGTAGAAAGAAAAGTTATAAAACCAAATAAATATCACCAAATTGAACTTTGAAAATCTTTACCTGAATTTGTTCAGTGTTGGTTCGGTTGCCACTCCATGCTTTTGTGCACCCATAATGTCTTTAAAGGCAAGCCCGGAGGGGAATACGTTCTGTCAGGAGCCTGTTAGCAGCCCAGCAGGCCATGCCTTTGTCTAACGACTCCTGCTTGCCCGCTTACCCTAGAGAGTAGTCTGGCTGCTGGTTTTAAGATGCAAGACGGAGTGATCAGACAAAAGTTTAGTTGTATGGTTGATATATCACTAATTATTTTCACTTGTTAAAAGAGAGTGTTGGAATAAGTGATCCTTCTATCTCTTAAATTCTTGGACAGTAACGATTTCTTATTTGATCCTCATTTTTCTTTATCCTTTATCTTTTATCTTTATCTAGCTGTTCATTTGTCTTATACGCCAGCTTTTGTTTTCTTCCTTTCTCTTTGTTTCTCCTTTCTTCCCCTTTAATTTTTTTTTCTTGAATACAGGAAAAAAAAAAAGGAAAGAAACAGAAACTCCTCTTTGGTTACAATTGAAGTTAAAATATAAACATGAGAAAGATTATTTTTAATAGTTTGAGCTGTGCTGGAGAGTTTAAAGAGGATGTTTCTGACTCAATTGAATTTTAAACTTTACTAAGATGGGTTTTAAACTTTTATTGAGAATCTGATAAAAGCTGTTTCCACCTCTGCTCACTCTCCCCAATTTTGCATCAAATAACAGGAAACCATCTCTCTCCCAAAACCCACTTGGGGACCCTGGGTTAGGAGCCCTTTGTATATCCCAAAAGTGGGCCAGCGATGGGAGATTGTCCACGCACATGCCGAGTTCATTTTAGGCACAATCTGCTTTTCCTTTTTCTCTTTTGCTTTTTCCAACTCCCCTCCACAACCTCTAACCCTCACATGGGGGCAATTCACAGTTTCGTCAGGTGGCTAGTTAGAAACCGCACGTGTGCACCGTCCTGTGTGCTCCTTGGAGAAGGGCCATAGCCCCTGCCGTGGGCCATTCAGCTGGGAAACATCTCCCGCAGATTTCAAGCTGCAGGAGAAATGCAAACCAGGTTGCTGTGCTCCAAGAGAGAAACAGAATAGTAATAAAATGTGTCCAGGAGCGCAGCCGTGGGTAGGTCTCCCCATTTAAAATCGTTTTATTTTGTGAGGTATCCTAAACTGCCTGCTCTGTGTTTTATAGGATAAGCTGGAAATCTCAGATTCTACCTACCGTGTGGGAAAGGTGGGGACAACTAAGTTGGATGTGTGTTGGTTGTCTTTAGCACAGCAACGATTCCTCACACAGTAGTGAGTGTTCTGGGAAGATAAAGTTTGCAACCTGTGGATTTCAGTAGGGAGAGTTGGAAAGCAGTCTTTCGGAGTGATACGGCGTGATGGAAGTGTGTGTGTGCGTGTGCGTGTGTGACATTCACGAGCTGGGCTCTGCCTGCCGCTAACGAAACTCAGGCAGCCTTTTTGCTTCTTCATTTTTAAATCTTCAAGTAGAAAAATGAGAACTTAAGACATTAAAATAGCACCCAATATTACTCAAACATCTGGCTAATCACGAAGACTTTTAGGAGATAAAGATCTCTTTCTTAAGAAGGAAAGGATTTCATTTTGCAACTTTGGAATGTCAGCTGTCGGCATTGCTTGCATTGCACCTCCTAATGCTCAAAACATTGCAAACAGGAAAACAGTCATTCTTACTGAAAGAACATCCTTCCAAATACCACATGTCGTAAGGTCTGAGGGATACTCCCCGAAGGTTGCACAATATTATGATGGAGAGAAGATTCTTTTGTCCTTTTTTCACCCTGGAGAATGGTATGATTTGTGTTCATTCTCCAAGTTTTAGTTTTGAATTTTTAAAGGAAATAAGAGTTCTCGCATGCAGACTTGTATTAGAAGGGAGGATTCTAAGAGGTCAAGTGCACTCCTGTTGTTTGGGCTGTCAAGGAGCCCCCTTGGTGACGGTCTGGACTCTGGGCCACTGAGGAATTCAAGATGGTCCTTCGAGGCCTCTTACAAAGCCACCTGCAAGTTTAGATGGAGGGATCACTGATTTGATTGATCAAAGATGCTCATCTCAGTAACCCCCTTCCATCTCAAGTTATTACCAGATTTGCTATGAGTGCCACCATACCAGCAATGTCGTAGGAGTTACAGCTGAGTGGGAAATAAGGTTATTATCTCCTGCTCCTACTTTGTTCATTCTCCCAAGAAGGCTTTGGGTGGTATGCTGCTGTTAGCTGCGGTAGGCAGGCATACTCGTTTCTGTACCAAATAACTGCACACTTAGTGGGGTCAAATAAAAAACAAATCTGGACCTGGGTATGGAGGCTCTTTATTCGAAAGAGGGGTGGAGGCACTATTGCAACAGGGAGAACTCTGTCCGTGAGAGCTGCAAGCATCTCCCAGGTCAGGCAGAAAAAGGCTTCTCTTTTATAAGGAGGAGAGATCAGGCTGGAAAGAACCAGGTGTGGGCAAATGGGATGAACAAAGAGGGTGGCATGTTAGGACAGCAGGTCATAAAATGTTTCACTTTGAGGTCACCATATACTTTGGTGGGGACGTTAAGGAGGGGCTGTGTGCTGGCTTTGATTGAGGGCGAGCCAAAGTTCAGGGGCCTAGAGGGAGGAGAGAAACCTAACTGATGTTTGGTTAAGACGCATTTTGTTCCAGTTGACAATGTAGACAAAACGGTTCAGCTAGTCATTTAGGAGGCAAAGAATGGGCATTTGGAGGGTGTGTCTGCCTTGTCTTAGGCAGACAAAGGGGCATCTGCGAGTCTTGTTTAAGCCACACGAGAAGGCGGGTTCTTGGCAGTGAGCTGTTTCCTGGAGCACAAAATGGTGGAGTGATTTCTTTTTTCTTGGGGCAGTAATTTAGATTACTGGTTTGAGACCTTCCCTCTTTTCTAATGAAAACATTTAGTACTATACATTTCTTCTTCTTTGTAAAATTGAACTATAATTGACATATGATGTTATATTTGTTTCAGGTTTACAACATAATGATTTGATATTTGTATATATTGTGAATTGATCACCACAATAAGTCTAATTAACGTCTATCACTATACATAGTTAGACATTTTTTTTCTTATGGTGAAGACTTTTAAGATCTACTCTGTTAGCAACAGTATTTTTAACTATAATCACCATGCTGTACGTTACATCCCATGACTTGTTTATTTTGTAAGTGGAAATTTGTGCCTTTTGAGCCCCTTCACTCATTTCACCCCCACCGCCCAACACCAGTCAGTTCTCTGTAACAATGATGCAGAGCGAGTTCTTTTTATACATATATATATAAGTTTCAGGTGTATGACATTATAATTTGGCATCTAATACACTGCAAAGTGATCAGCCTCGAAAGTCTAGTTACCATCCAGCATGTGAACCCCCTTCATACATTTCACTCACTGCCCCCCTGCCCCAAACTCCTTTCCCCTCTGGGAATCACTGATCTGTTCTCTGTATCTATAAGTTGGTTTTTGTTTTGTTTTGTTTGTTTATTTTTTTAGGTTCCACATATGAGTGAAATCATACCCTGTTTGTCTTTCTCCTTACTTATTTCACTGATCATAATACCCTCAAGGTCCATCCATGTTGTCACAAATGGCAAGATTTCATTCTTTTTTATGAGTGAGAAGTATTCCGTTATATATATACACACCCTATGTTCTTTACCCATTCATCCATTGATAGATACTTAGGTTATTTCCATATCATGGCTATTATAGATAATGCTGCAATGAACATAGGGGTGCATATATCTTTCCAAATTAGTGTTTTTGTGTTCTTTAGATAACCCAGTGGTAGAATAGCTGGATCATATGGTAGTTCTAGTCTTCATTTTGGGGGGAATCTCCATACTGTCTTCCATAGTGGCTGCACCAATTTACAAGGCCACCAACAGTGTATGAGAGTTCCCTTTTCTGCACATCCTCTCCAACACTTGTTATTTCTCGTCTTTTTGACAATAGCCATTCTAATGGATGCGAGGTGATATCTCATTGTGGTTTTGATTTGCATTTCTCTAATAATTAGTGATGTTGACTCTCTTTTCATGTGCCTTTTCATGTGTTGGTCATCTGTGTGCCCTCTTTGAAAAAATGTCTATTCAGATCTTCTGCCCACTTTTTAATTGGGTTGTTTTTTTTGTTGTTGTTGAGTTGTATGAGTTCTTTATATATTTTGGATATTAACCCCTTATCACACGTATGATTACAAATATCTTCGTCTATTCAATAAGTTGTCTTTTTGTTTTAATGATGATTTCTTTCACTGTGCAGAAGCTTTTTAGTTTGATATAGTCCTATTTGTTTATTTTTGCTTTTGTTTCTTGGAGAAATTTCTTAACATTGGCTGTTTTCCAGGATCACAGGGTTCAGGTAAAATTCAACATTGTCAGTGGCTTAAAACAACACCAAATTGTTATTTTATAATTCTGGAGGTCAGAAGTCCGACATGAGCACCACTGAGTTAAAATCAAGTTATTGGTAGGGCTGTGATCCTTTCTGCAGGGTCCAGGGAGGATCTGTTCTTGTGGGGGTTTTCAGCTTCTAGAGGCTGCTGCATTCCTTGCCTTGTGACCTCTTCCAATCTTCAAAGCCTGGAATGGCTGGTAGAGATTTCCTCATATCACAGTGCTCTGACACTGACCCTTCTGCCTTGCTCTTTCACCTGGATAATCAGGATAATTTCCCCACGTTAGAGTCAGCTGATTAGCAACCTTAATTCCATCTGCAACCTTAATTCTCCTTTTCCACATAAGGTAACATATTCCTAGGTTCCAGGAGGTAGGACTTGGACATCTTAGGAGGTGTTATTTTGTCTAGCACTGTACATATCTTGAATAATTTGTAGAAGATACAAAAATACCCATCGTATCAAATACTACTTTTTTGAACACATACTTTTTTTGACTTAAGGCAGCAGCTCTTGAACTTGTCATTTTGGGTCCTTTCTACTCTCGTAAAATTTCTCAAGGATCCCAAAAAGCTTTTGTTAATGTGGTTTATATCTATTGATTTTTACTGTGTTAGGAATTAAAAGTGAGAAAATTTAAACATATTTATTAATTCATTAAAAATGTCCATAATAAACTTGTTAAATGTTAATATAAATAATATTTTAGTTAAAAATAACTATATGTTTGGGGCTGGCCCCTGGCTGAGTGGTTAAGTTCATGTGCTCTGCTGTGGTGGCCCAGGGTTTGGATCCTGGGCACGGACGTGGCACTGCTTGTCAGGTCACATTGAGGCGGCGTCCCACATCCCACAACTAGAAGGACCCACAACTATGTACGGGGAGGTTGGGGGAGATAATGCAGGAAAAAAAAAAAAAAAGATTGGCAACAGTTGTTAGCTCAGGTGCCAATCTTTAAAAAAAAAACAAAAACAGAAAACTGTATTTTCTAAAACAAAATTTTAGTGAAGAAAGTGGCATTGCTTCACATTTTTTGCAAATCCCGTTAATGTCTTGTTTGATAAGAAGACACCTGAGTCTGCTACTTGATTTTGCATTCAATCTATTGCAATATGCTGTTTCAGTATATGAAGAACATCCAGCCACACACAGATATGTACCTGGAAAATGGGAGAGTATTTCAATGGCCTTTATAGATAATTATGTGTATACATCTTTGATACTACACCAAAATTTGACAAGTAGGACAAGAGGTAGTTTTTAAAAGGTTAATTACAATGTGGGATATGAAAACATATCAGTGAGCTTTTTGCAGTCTATTAATGTAAAACCCAGTGGTCTTGCACTTTGAATAAATCTTTTACCCATGCATGATTTTTAATGCCGTTCATTGATAAAATTAGGAAAATATTGATTCACAGGGTTATGAAGATCTTCCAATTGTCAAATTTTTAATACAATTTCAAAAATTACATTTATTACTATCAGTACTGATTTCATCAGGAAATTCCTTAAGTATTAGGAAGCTCACATTGGCAATACAAGTTTTCTAAATTTCCATTTTTCTCTTGAAAAGTCAAATTTTATCACTGGCAGCAAATCTGCTTCTTCCCTTTGTTGATGTTTGTGCTAATAGTGCAAAAGCAGTGGTGAGTGGAACTCCTGGTACCTGAGCACGAGTCATGGCCGTGACAGCTACCTGCACTGACAGGCAGGACATCCTTCACCACCACACACTCATGGGAAAAGCAAAGCAACAAAAACCAGTTTTACTTAAATAGGTCCATGATGAAGCAATAAAAAAGATTAATTTTATTAAATCTCAACCCTTTATTACATGTTTTAAAAATATTCCTTATAATGAAATAGTGAGTATGTATTTGACTCTGCTACTTACCAAAGTACGGTGGTCATCTCCAAGAAAAGACCTTGTACTCTTTGGTGAGGTTTTTTTATGGAACAATATTTTTACTTGAAAGAATGGTAGACAGACAAAGTATCATTTTTCAGACTTGGATATTTGGCATATATTTTTTTAAAAATGAGCAAAATGGACCAGTCACTTCAAAGAAAACAACAGTGAAAAAGGCAAACAACATCTTAGCATTACTATGAAAATGTCTTGGCCATATGGACCCCTGAAAGTTCTTGGGAACTTCTAGGGTTGCTGTGGGCCACTCTTTGAGAATTTCTGACTTAAATTTTTATCTGTATAAGAAGAATAATGTAACTTTTGCTTACATTAGTATCACCATGTTTATCAGATTATCTAGTTACCAGATTATCTAGTTGTCAGATTATCTTTGTCATGAAGGAACCAGGCAGGACACAGGCAGGTTATGTTTAAGAAATTGGAATCAGAGAAGTTTTGGAGAATGAATGAGACCTAAGATATCAAGATAGGAGGATCCAAATTATCTGCCACAATAAAGATGCTCTAAGTAGCCAGGGAGCAGCCTGAAGTCAGCAGGTTCCTTGCGAAGTTGGAAGGAGTAGGAAAAATCTCAGGAAAGGTTCATCTTTGCTCACTTGCTTGACCTAAGTGGGTGAACTTTTCTGGATGCGTGCTTGCTCATATGAATGGGGATTACTAGCTCTACCTCCCAATTTGATCATGAGGATTCAATGAGATGATGAGTGTAACTTGACTCACGTGAAGTGGGTGCTTAACAACGGAAGCTGTATTATTATGAGTTCACAGACTCTCACTCTCTGTCTCTTGGCTCTCTACATCTTTGTTCAGACAGTGCTCGTTGTTGTTCTGAGACCCTGTGGTGTTTAGGACCCAGATGCTCTAGGCAAACAATTCCTCCTCCTCCCTGGACCCTGACTCTGCATCACAAGGTAGGTTTGCCTCATCCTAGCTCCCTCCTCATTACCTCAGCCCCAGATGATGCCCGGTCTGGGGAAATCCGCTCCCTTAGAGGGGGATTCATCCCCCTGATCAAGAACAGTGCACCCTCCTGGTCTAGCAGACCTTTGTCTTTACCAATTAGCCTGTTCCTTGGCATGAGCCAGGACCTTCCCGTGTCAGTGTGTTTTGTATTTCTCAGATCTAGGATAAAAATCCTCTTTAAATGGTCTAAACTATTTTTTATGATAAAATTTAATCTTGAATGTATATTTTCCTCATGAAGGAAGTATTGGTCACATTGTAGAGACTGCCAACCATAACTACCCCAACTACTACTAATCATCACTATTAGAGCGCCAAGCACTTTGCAGCTGTCATCTCATTCAGTCCTCCCTGAGCCCTGCAGGGGTGCTGTCGTGAGGCCCTTTTAACCCATAGAGATTGAGGCTGTGCCATGTCGGTGAATGGGTTGAAGCCATCCTGCCAGTTTTGAAGAAAGTTGGATTTCCAGTTGAGGTCTGTCCCACTTTTACAACACACTGTCCCTCTTTCCAAAGAATAGCTTGTTTCTAGAATTTTCTTCGTCTACTCAGTACAGTCACAATAAAATTCAGGTTTCTTTCCATAATGTGCTTTTCATCTTTGTTAAATTAGAGGTTTCCTGACATAATTTCTGACCAAAGCCTCTTAATCAAGTTCTTAGCAAGTTGGGAAAAAAACCCTTCAAATCCTGTCTCACTCACAGTATGATGACATCCAGGTACACACAACTTGGCTTCACTTGTCCCTTGGGTGCATCAGGAGTTGATGGTGTCTTGGTGGCACTGTCCCGGCTGAACAATTGCTCAGGTCCTGGCTCCCAGATACCACCATTTCTCTGCCGGTCTGTCCTGAGCCAGCAGTGGTGAGGTGGTAGTCAGCTATGGGTTCCGACTTGGTGATGGCCCTTGACCAGCGTTCATGACACCATGAGTCTATGAGGGGCCAAAGAGTCATCTCCCTGGAAGGAATGGAGAAGGATTGCTTAGGCACACTCCTTGGTGGAAGTGTGTTCGAAAGCATTGCTGGCCTTGTTTCTGCCCTGAAGCTCCTCTGAAAGTTTGGGTTGTCCTAGTAAAAATAACTCTTGGGTTAAGGGGGCGTTTTCCTTTTTGCACTTTCACTGATGTCAACAGAGCAGCGTGACAATGCTGCAGGGCACTGTTGGACATCACCAGGCTCAGCCATACTGTTGATCTGCTTTGACTAGTCCATGCAGAATTCAAATGCTACCCACTTTAAGCAATAAATACAATGCAGCCCAGAGAGATTTTATTTATTCCCTCAGCCAGGTGTTCTGGCCTCAATACCTCTTCATGAACTGGAAAAATAGTATTTTCCTATTTGTCTCTCTTCAGCTAATCTGAAATTCTTCAGGCATTATCTGTAACTGCTGAGTCTTAATGCTTCCTTTCAAACTTTAATCAGCTACATGAGGCAGATGTGCTTGTCTCCTGCGAGTTTCTCGTCATTTATAAGCGCCAGTGTGTAGTTTTAATATCATCTCAAATGTCAGGGCTCTGGCATGATTCTAATTTTAGTCCCTTTCTATCTTTCCTCCATTGTTTATAGAAATGGCAGAAACACTCTTCTGCTCAGTAAGGATATGCTAAGCATTTTGTCCTATGTGTCTTAAAGTTCTGACTTCCTCTGGTTCCTTGAAGACTCGTTTTTTTTAATCTCAAGGGGGTTTACAGTGTCAACAAGAGGCCTTTGTTTGGTTCCTATGAGAAGATGTTGGAAGAGCAAGATATGTTCCGTTGTACAGGTTTTTCATGCTTTCCAATTCCTCGGCTTCGCAGGGTCATGAAGTATTATTAAACTGTAATTAATGAGCTGTTTGGCTTATCGATTGTTATAGTCTGCCTGTAATTTGACTTAATCAAGTAATGCTTTATTTCCTCTTGTAACACAAAGTCCAGGATGGTCTGAAGGTTCTGTGATGTCCTATCTCCGAGCTGCCTCCCGTCATTCATCCTCCCGCCCTTACTTTACAGATTTTGTTTTCCCACCCACCACCTTGTGGTTGCAAGATGGAGGCTCCAGCTCCAGCTTCATATTCATACTCCAGGCTGGAGGAAGAGGAAGAGCCAGGAGGCTGCCTCCTTCAGAGGATTTTTGTCTGTTCTTATTTGGGAGAAGATGAAGTCTCCAGGGGTTTTTGCCTACATCACAGGGGCCAAAATGATCTTGTGACCCTGTTCCCCACCCCTGGACCCCCTCCCTGTGCCTGCAAGGGAGGCTGTGAGACTGAGTGTTTCTAGAGGATGTATTGCTGCCCTGAACAAAACTGGGATTCTTTAGTAAGCCATTGGAATATTTGGTGCACAATCTGCCTAGGATATCTATCTTAACTTAATTCTCTTGAGTCTAATGATTGATCTGTCTTTCATCCGGCCCTGCCTTTGGGTAGTTTTGGCGTTCTAGTTTCTGATACATGCCTCCCCAGACTCTCAATGTTTTTCCAGTTAACTTCACGCCATTTCTCACTCAGAGTTCTTCACAGGTTGCACATAACTCGCTACAGAAACCTCAAGTATCTTGACTCCTTTTTCAAGTCTGTTGTTGCATTGCCCAAACTATATCCACGGCTCTTCGTTCTGGAAACTGAGACATATTCCAGGCTCATCTTATATCCATGAGTCTCCTAGCTTTCCAGTTTGGGTGTCCACATTGATCCTTGGTATCTGGATTTTTATCAGATTTATCCCCTTAGAACCTCAGCACTTCTATCACCTATTCTGAAGTCAGTTTTGCTCTGTGGACCATTGGAAAGCTATACATCCCATGACCAATAAATACCTCTTAGAAAGTCTCAAAAGCTTTAAGTAGTGGTCCTCCCGGGAGACCACAAAAGGAAGAACTTGTGCCATATGTTTCTGTATTACGTGCATAAACCCTGAGTGCTCTCTAACCACATTCCTTGGACTTGATGTATCTGAGTTGTCAGGGGGACCTGGAAGAGGCTCAAATGGAGGATTTTCCCTCCAGTCATTGCTGCTATTCTGGTATGATCTATGGTCAGGGGAGGACAGATGCAATTATTTAGACAGGAAGTCTGAATTAGTAATTTTCTTTCCAACTAGGGTGACTGCTGGGTAGAAACTTTGGATTCTGGAGCTAAAAGGGGACCTGGACACCACTGGTTGAATGCCTGTGTTTCTCAGATGAGGATGCCTTGCTTCAGGGACAATGAGTTGTTAGAAGTCATATTGAGGGGCCGCCCCCGTGACTGAGTGTTTAAGTTCGCGTGCTCCGCTTCGGCGGCCCAGAGTTCCACCGGTTTGGATCCTGGGTGCGGACATGACACCACTCATCAGGCCATGTTGAGGTGGCGTCCCACATGCCACAACTAGAAGGACCCACAACTATAATATTCAACTATGTACTGGGGAGATTTGGGGAGAAAAAGCAAAAAAAAAAAGCAGAATAAAAAAAGAAGAAGATTGGCAACAGTTGTTAGCTCAGGTGCCAATCTTTTTAAAAAAAAGAAGTCATATTGATAATCAGAGTCAGATCTGGGCTTAGAATCCAAGTATTTTTATGCCTGATCATAGGACTTTGCCCCTACATTATCTTTTAGGGGAAAGAGTTCATCTTTGTACCCCTGTCCCCTTCACTTAGGAAGCCCGGAATCACCAAGAAGCCTGACTAGCTGAAAGAGGAGTGAGTACCTCTGAGACACCCAGCCACCTGGTAGCAACAGGTAGAATTGCAACAGTTAGTGAAGACACTAAAGGATCTCAACTAAATCTTACATTTTCTACCACGTCAAGCACCTTAGTCTCCCCTTCTCCTGCACTTTAAAACTATTTTGTTACTACGTGTTATATCATTGCAATTACTTTATATAATTAACCTGGAAGGAAAAAAAGGGTGTCTGATGTCAAAGGAAAGTCAGAAATGTGTTTAATTCACCTTAGTGACAACTTTATTTAGCACAAAAGTCTTCGATATACAGAGAGATCAATCACATAGCAGATTTTCTTAATTTCACTTTACTCTTGAGTGCGATTAAAAGCGTCAGTGCTGCCCTGTTTAACGCTTATATTCTAAGGCTTCATTAGCAGGTACTATGGATGGACCCCTATGCTTGAGAAGGTGCTTTTAAAAGATACAGAGACCTGAGTGCCACTTCCCTTTTCTACACCATCCAGATTCTGGATTAATTAGTCTCAGGTGTGTGCTGGGTATTGGCATTATTAGAAGATAACAAAGCAAATAACAGCAACAACAACAAGACAAACTCCCCAGATGATGCTAAAGTGCAGCGGGGAGGGGATGAACATTTTCATGTGTTTATCAAAACATTACTTAAATTTAAGTAATCAGGTTTCACAAACTTTAACATGCATTTTGTTTTTCTATGTGAAATGCCATACATAGGTCATTTAGTCTGATTTATCTGAATACATGATTATGATATCCATGATAAATTTGTATATTGTGCTCAATGGTATCTCATCTACAATCATGGTTTTGTCATAACTGCTTTTTAGGGCAAACTAATCAATCAGACCCTATTGAGGGAAAGCTGGACTGACGATAAGAAGAAGAGGTGGTCAAATTTCATGTGCCATTAAATTATCCAAATCATTATTTAACAAAAATAATTAGTTCTCTGGCAGATAATGATGGTTCCTTAATATCCATTCTTCATTCTCCTTTAATCATAGAACTTCCAAATGCTAGCTGGGCACGTAATTTCCCGGGGAAGAAATGAAATTCCCCAATCTCTTTCACACCTGGTATGGCCATATAATTAAATTCTAGGCAAAGTGATGTGAGTGGAAGTGGTATAGGCATCTTTCAGGAAAGATCCTTAAAGGGAAGGAGTATGTACTTCTGCCCTTTCCTCTCCCCTTCCGAACGCGTTGCTAGAGCTGAGGCAGCCATCTTGATCAACAAGGTCACTGCCATGTGCTGAGAATGGCTGAGATTCTAGTGATTGTGGAGCCCTCATGCTTTGTCTGCATGAGAGAGAAATAAATTATTTCTTGTTTCAGCCACTCTTATTTTTGTTTTCTGTCTCATTAAGCTGAACTGAATTCATCGCCCATTCTGAATTATAGTTGGATATGTCAGTACTGATTGGGGAGGAGCAAACTGAAGAGAGGGTCTGACTAAGTCCATAATGTATTCTGAAAATATCAGGGCCCTAGGAAAGCTCATCTGATGCTGTTGATGTTTCCTCACAGTCCCTAGTCTTCATCCATACTCCAGTCTGTTTTATATTATATCTTGGCTTCTCTGGTTGTTTTAATATTTCCTCTGTCCATTTTGAGGAGTTAATCAAAGTTGGCCAACCCAGGAGGCAGAAGAGGTGATAAGATTTGTTGCCTCAAGTAAATAAAATTGTTTTTTGAAGGGCCTTGGATACCACTTCCCCAAGGGCCGTATCTGTCATATGGGTTCTGAGCACAGTGTGTCTCAAGAATAAAATTGTTAGTTGAGTGGATTAGGATTGAAGATGAACAGAAATTACTTTTCAAACTAGATCAGAATTTGAGTTCCTAAATTAAAGTAAGCCCTGAAGATGTTGGTTTGTGACATCAGTGATTGCACAGTGGCTTTGATAAATTAGAAATTTGTGTATTGAAACAAAAAATACATACATGGGACCAAAACCAAACTCAGTTAAAAGATATTGAAATTATCTAGACAACGATGGCAGGAAAATAGTCAAATCCCAGAACATCTTCTGGTCAGAATCAGTCACTCCCTATCACTGCACAGGTGGCCGTGATATGGGGATGGGCACACTAAGAGCAGGAGAGACGACTGAGAAGTGGTCTTTAAAACCAGTCAAGCTATTCACCGACCAATCCCCACTGGCCACTGTGGAACTTGTACTTGTCATGCACTCAATTTGTGTAGGAATACTAGATGAAATAATGTATTCCTGAAAATGTTTGTCTCAGACTTTATAAAAAGATTGAAATCAACAGTGTTCAACATGAGCAAAAAAATGTGTTAAAGGGTAAGAAGTGTGGGTTATATAGGAAATTGTAGGGATTTCACACTCAGTTGGAAAAAGGAAGTTTAAGACATGTTAATGGTTTCAAAGCATCTGTTGACATGAAACCCTGAACAAAATAGTGTGAATTAAGATGCATCACAGATTTCTTAATTTACACAGAATAAGGTAAATTGGAAGACTGTGCATGGTGGACGAGAACAGTGAGAAAAAGATTTTACTATGAATTGAATTTTAAAATTTAAAGTGATTAATCAACTTATTTTGATAAAGAATGATTAATAAAATCTGATTGACTCAAACCTTTGGCTGAGGTAAACAGTTTATTACAGAGACTAGTTAGAAGACAGCAGAAACCACTTCACTGGATCAACTAGTGATGTCTAGCTCAAGTTTTACAAATATATGGGAAACTGCAAAATTCTTCTAATTTTTAAGTATTGAAAGTCAGGGCAATGATTAATTAGATTGGGAATTTGTCTCTGTAGTAAAAGATGATCTTGACAATAGAGGGAAATAATGAAGTTTCTATTTTAAGAAAGATTTTCCCCAAAGCAATCTTGCCTTTACTGGGATTAGGTAAGCAAATTTCGAAGGTATTCCCTTTAGATTCCCAAAGAATAGTGAACTCGCGAAAATGAAGAAATCTCAGTTTTAAACTTTCAAGCAAGGAAGAGATAAGGGTAACGTGTATGAGATGTAAATGCAAACCCACCCATTGGGCCTTCGATTTTATTTTACTGAAATGATTGGAAAGATTTTCTTTTCTATATCTACCCAGGCACAGAGCATTAAAGAGATAGAGTCAATTATTTAAGTCATACATATTTGAAAGCCTGTTTTGGGGCTGCAGTTTAGCCTGAATTCCATTAATCAGATCTTTTGCATACTTTTCCTTTTTAAATTTTATTCCTCTGTGTAATTGCAGATTATATATAATGACAGTGAATTGGTTTGTTTGTTTTTCGAAAGAGACAAAATCAATGATCATAGTCTGCAATAATGGTGTGAATTGATGAATAACTATCTGGCTAATTTGCTCCACCTGAACAATTTGAATGGCCAACAACATCTTAGCTCACTCCTCTCCTTGCTAAACCCAGATGATATGAATCTTTCTCAAATCTAAGCAAAGTCATAGATAATACCCATCCCCCTTTTTAAACTCAAATGATATGGGTCTTTTCTCAACTCATCATTATACATTGCCCATATAGTCGGGCTAGATGAAAAGCTTTCTTTCACAGATATTTCAAACTTGTTAAAAATAATTTGTAAGGCTTGCTTTCCTTTTTGAAGAGTCTAAATAATTCGTAGAATTTTCATGTATGTTCTAAGCAATCAATTATTTTCATTCTTTACATCTTAGTATAATTTTAGAATAAGCAGGGGGATTTTCTTCATAGTCCACTGTACTGAAACAAGAAAAGTAAAAATATACCATAAAGCTTGATTAAGGATACAGAGATTTAAAATTCGTGGTAGGCTGTCAATAGTCTTAAAAATGGTTTAGATGCATATGGCTCCCTGATATTTAGACAATAATTGTGAGAAACTGAATGGTGACATTATTACAATCATAGAATCATTCGTAACTGGAAGTCACTTAGAGATTATGTCAACCTCTCATTCTACTTTTAGATTAATTAAAAATGATATTTATTTTATTGCCTCTTCATTTATATTAATAAATTCTCATTACAGAAAATTTGGGAAGCACAGAAAAATTTAAAGAAGAAAACATCAGAGAATCTCACCATCCTGAGATGCTACAAATATTTTCTATTTTCCTTCCCATCTCTCTCTCCCTTTCTCCCTCAATCACCTCCACATTTCTAAATCACAATCCAAAAAGATATTATTCCACATGGCAATAAAGTGTTTTATCACACTCTACCAATATTATCAGTATTATATTTGCAAATTTAATAGGTACAAGCAGTGTTGCATGATTGAACAACCACTGCTTTAACTACTGGTCATGATGCTTTTTTTCCCAAAAGTTTAGCCATTTGAATCTTCTCTTTCATGAATTTCTAATTATGTTTGTTCTCCAATCACCCACTAGGATCTTAATATTTTTTGTAATTATATTTGTAATTTGTCATATATGTTGCACGTATTTTGCTAAAATTGAAAACGTCTTAGTTGATAGTGTATTTTATTGTCTTAGTGATCATGTCCTCTTTTCTTGCTCTTTTTTATAAAATACTTTTTTAGCAATCATCAATTTTTATTCTTTCAAATTTTTGTATTTTTATAAATTATTTTGTTAAGTTCCAAACTTGATATTTTAGTTGGAATTATGTTTAACCTATATATTGAGTTGCAAGGAATCAAAGTTTTCTCTCTACACATCCAGGAACATGGATGCTTCCGATAATTTATTCAGAGTTTTTTACATTCTTTAGAAAATACGGTAGAAAAAAAAAATTTTCACAATAAAGTAACTAGAAAAAATGTCAACAGTTTTCAATGCTTTTGTAAAAACTAAAAATTTTAGTGCAAGGTTATTATTGGTATATTAAAAAAATGATTGATTTTTGTGTATTTATCCTGTATGTATCCACTTTGCTGAGATTTCTTATGAAATGGAAGAGGTTTTTCAGTTTATGTTGATTTTCTAGCTATACAGACACGATCATTAGTAATGATACTAGAGTCTCTCCCTAATTGTTGTCATCTATTTTTAGTTTCACCGTAGCATCCAGAAGAATGCTAAGAGTGATGATTACAACCTTTAATGAGGTTGACTCTCATTGACTTAATGATGGCAATGGCTTTCAATATGAGATTGTTAGTCTCTCTCATGTTTTTATTCCTAGATTTTTTAGAGCTTATAAAATCAAAAATAATCCTTGAACTTTATTAAATATCTTTTTTTAACCAAAAATCGAGCTGACTGCAAGGTCTTTTTTGAGTTAATAATACGCTATATTTCAATGCTAAAATCTTAACTAGTAAAGTATCCAAGCATTTGTTCTTGATTTTAGTGGACTATAAATTTGTTTGTATTTCAGTTTAGACTTTTATATATACATACAGAAATACGTGAGGTTGATCTCTAATTTCTGTTTTGTTCATTATCAAACTTTGGTTATAAGGATTATGGTAAATTCATAAGATAAATTCCTCAGCTTACCTTTTTTCCTAGGTGTTGAAAAGGCATATAAATGT
The DNA here is from genome assembly GCF_041296235.1 of Equus asinus. Classification (NCBI taxonomy): domain Eukaryota; kingdom Metazoa; phylum Chordata; class Mammalia; order Perissodactyla; family Equidae; genus Equus; species Equus asinus. The sequence continues at coordinate 75,631,698 of NC_091800.1, forward strand.
CTAGAATGATCTAATATGTTAAAGGTGGAAATAATTCACCCATGTGCCCAGAGACATATTTGGATGTGGTCTTTTCCACATCCATTCTTTGTTTAGAGATATAGTCACCATTTCTACTCACTTTTAGTTGAGTTTTGCTATTTTATATTCCTCCAAGGTAACCTCCATTTCTTTGAAATATATTAAATTATTAATATGAAATTAAGCAAAGTATTCTATATTTGTTATTTTAACTTTTTCTTTATTTTTGATTATTTTTTAAATTTGTTATTTAACTTATTCTCTAAGAATCAACTTTTGTATTAATTATATATTAATTTTAATTTTTTCCTGCACTCATTTATTCTTTCTTTTCTATTCACAAATCTATTGTATTCTGGTTAACTTATTTAGTATTTTAAATATTTACTTCTTAAATAAATTATATTAGCAGTTTTCCTATTTAAAAAAACATTATATAGCATTTTAAAGTTTTAAATATTCCTTTGGAGGCCTTCTCGTAGTTATACTATACAATATTTTTTGTCTCATTACGTCTTTGAATAATTTTTTAATATTCAAGAATTTTTTTATGTCAACAAATTAATTACAAACTGTAATATTACCATTTTATAATCAGATAATCTGGCCTCTATTATTTTTGCCTCTATAATTACAGAACTGAGATTTTTTTGGCCAAGTTTAAAATCAATCTGACAAATTTCTATTGATGATTTTTCAGTAGAATACAAAGCTAGACTTTGACTAAGGTTAAGTTATTGATTACATTATTCTAATGATCTATGTCTTTTAATCTAACTGACCGATCATATATTGACATTAGTGTATTGAAGAGGTTTATATATGATTATTTAAAAATAAATAAGATAGGGGCTGGCCCCATGGCCGAGTGGTTAAGTTCGCGCGCTCCGCTGCAGGCCGCCCAGTGTTTCGTTGGTTCGAATCCTGGGTGTGGACATGGCACTGCTCATCAAGCCACGCTGAGGCAGCATCCCATGCCACAACTAGAAGGACCCACAACCAAGAATATACAACTATGTACTGGGGGGCTTTGGGGAGAAAAAGGAAAAAATAAAATCTTTAAAAAGAAAATAAATAAATAAGATAATTTGTAGGGTTACATATAATTGGGTTAACTATAATACAGAATCTAATTATGATACTGTATTATGTGAAGTGTACATTTGTTGACTGTCTTACAATGTGATTACCATCAATACAACATGATGATTCTCCTTTTTACTTTTAATGCATTTAATACTGAGTATGTTTTTGGTATGAGTCTTGTCTCCCAGGCTTTTTTGTTGTTGCTGTTTGTCTCATATCTTGTGTATCTTTTTAATTATTTATTTTTACTTTTTTTGTGCATGTGTGTGTCGTTTAGTTTTAGCTGTAGGCCCCAAACTAAATAAAGTAAAAATAAATAAAGAAAAAGTCAATCCATCAGTCTTTGTGCTTTAATATCAGATTTTTAAGTCACTAGTAAACTGATATGCTTGATAACTCTTTCCGTTTTCTGCTTCTTTTTAAGTTCTTATCTATCTCATAGAGACGTTGGAAGGTTAAAGGAATTAATGGCGCGGTTCCTGGCATATCGTCGTAAGCTCTCAACAAACACCGAGAGGAGGCAACATGTTCTGGTGGCTTAACATTAGCTCTGAAGTCCAGCTTCCTGATTTAAAATACCAGTTCTAACACTTACTAGCTATTTGTCATTGAATATATTAGTGAATCTTTCTGATCTTCAATTTCACTCCCTAAAAAATGGGAAAAATCATAGAACTACCTTATGGATTGGTTGTAAAGAATAAATAAATAGAAAAATGAAAGCAAACATGAATAGCACCTGGCACGGAGTGGGGTTAAATAAATATCAGCTATTTTTATTCTTTGCAGATTGTTGAATCTTCCTTTTTTGTTCTGTAGTGATTTTGAAAACAGGTGTGCATCCTGTTTTTAATTTCAGTAATGATTATCTTTTAAGATTTCCAAAAACACAGTCTGATGTAAATTTTTCTAATTATCAATGAACAGCAGTGTAAAAACTTCTTAGTCTGCCCTATGTAAAGCTACACTTTCAGCACAATTTCAGCAAACTTTTATGTTTTTATCATTTTGTTAATAAATCTGAATTTTATTGACATTATTAGTCAACTATAGGATTTCTTTTTACATTTTGCCCTATTTTGTAGAAGATAATTTTAAAATTTTATATTAATTTTATCTAATTTACAAAAAAATGCTTAGATGTGTAACTACTTGTTCAGTTTTGTTCAGTGTTAAGTCTCAGATTTTTCTTTATGCTGTCCTGCATATTTTTGGCCCTTTAATTTTGATTAAATTCTTGGTCATCTGTAATACATTCTGCAGTGTGGTTTTTAGGCAATTACATGAAAACTGTTTTTTCAGCTTCCTAGCATGTCTGAAAAAACTTTTCCTTCCATTTGTAAATAACCAGCTAGTGATGTGAGTGTGTGCCACATTGCAAAGATGCCCAGTCACTTCTTTTTGGATCTATCCCCACCCTCCTCTGCCTGCTACCTTGTCAAACCCACAAAGTGAGAGCCCAGGGGGATAGGGGGGTGCTTGGAGGGGAAGGGTGAACATTTCTTGAGCTGCTTTGGGCCAAGCACTGTGCTCATCATTTTACTTATATTATCTGATTTAAACTTCACTACAGTCCAATGAGAAAATCCACTGATTATATCACTGTGGTAAAGATGTGGAAACTGAAGCTCAGAGAGCTTATGTAGCTTGCTTAATGTCAAATAGTTAATAAATGAAGTGCTAGGATTCAAACTCAAATTGGTCTGAGTCCAAATCAAGACATCATTTCCCTACCCCATCCTATCTCTTGCATTTTTAGTATTCTTTATTTAACAGTCCCTATTAAGAGTATCTAAGTGTCTACTCATCCCCAATTCGACAGTATGATGAATAGGAAGGGATTACAGTATATCGGATTAGGAAGGTTCTAGAGTACAAATTATTGTCTATCACTTTTATCAGGGTAGATGTTCAAGTCTACCCTTCAGTAGTTGTGTTCACGACATAAATCTGGAAGGTCTTTCCTACCTTGTCCAAGGTGGGAGAGCACAGTTTTCCACTGCAGGAGTGAAATGATGAGATTAAACTATTATCAGGTAAAAGCACCTGCAGTCCCAATTTCAAAATATTTCTGCTTTCAAATGTGTTCTCTGGACGAAAAGGGGCTATAAATCCCCTAAATAAATAATAATAAATGTTCTGGTCTGTGTATGTATCACAGGGAGATTACTTTGGCATGCTGGCACTTAGCAAATGAGAAATGTCAAAACAAATAAACTGCTTAATCCATATTGGATCATGACAAATTGATCTGGAAATCCTGTTTTCTCCTATCAGGTGCTGCTTCTGAGATGGATTGTTTCACATTTTTTATACTGGCTTTGAGGCCTCTGACTCGTGTTATTGAGAATAGAAAGGCAATTTAGCAGTTCCGGGAGGTATCTGACAAAATGCTTTAAAAGAAGTTTTTATCATCCTTTTCCTGAATTGATATTTTATGTCACCTCTGTACAGAGTCACAGTTACATCGACTTTTTATGCTGGGAAAAATACTCTAAATATCTGTAACCATTTCCATCATCTCCCATTTTTCATAATTTCATTCTGAATATCTATAAAGAAAGGATCTACTTTAAAATCATGCAGAATCCTAATGACTTTGGTAGCTATCATTGTTACACTGAAGACATCCTTAACAAATTATTGTATTTGAAACAAACTTATAAGAAGCTATTTTCTGCCCTATCAAATTCAGACTTTTAAGTTAATATTTGTGGCCATATTTTTAGTTATTTTCTTACATTGTTCTTAGTCATCTTCTCATAAACTTAATAATAATAATAGATAACATATAAAACATACTTCTTTTGTGTCATCAAATCCCCACCTGAAACTTGCAACAACACTGTAAGGTAGACACTGTTATTATCTGCATGTTAGAGATGAGGAAAGTGATACACAGGTCAATAGCTTGCCCAAAGGTCATAGGGGATGAATGACAGCACCTGGATTTGCACCTAGGTAGTCTGATGGAGGAGTGCATGCTCTATTTCCTTAATAAATGAAGGAAGGAGGCTCTAAATCCTGTCTTCTGAGTACAAGTACATTTTCGACAGCTCTATTCCTTTTTACTTTACTTCCCAATTTAACATAAGCTCAGAGCACTCCAAATACGTAGAATACATATTTTTCAGGCATATACTCTTATTTTTTTAGCAATGTTGTCACTTCAAGGGCCCACAAGGGGAGTCACTAAATCAAAGCCACATGACTAGTGGTAGGCAGCGTCAATCAGTGGGACCAGACATTACTGACTAAGGAGTTGGGGTTCTACTCTAGTCCTCCCCAGATAATCAATTATGAAATGCCAACCATCGCTTCAGCCTGTTGCATTTTCACTCTGACTTCAGCTGCTCAACTCGGACTGTTGTGTTCCTAACTATGGAAGTAGTCCCAGGATGAGTACACATGGTGAAACCCTCACACCAACATTGTGTGGGAAGACAGGACCAGCACCGACAATGTGAAGAATCCTAAGAACAATGCTTTATGCCAGAAGTTGTAAACTGGTGACCACAGGCCAAATATGGCACATAGATGTGTTTTGTTTGGCCAGCTAAGTGTTTCACTTTTTAAAAATTAGCTGCCAATGTTTAAAAACTGGAAGCTTTCACATGCATTCAGATCTCCTTCTCACGAGACATTAGAAGACCTGGCAACACTGGGCTCTCATCCACAAATGCCACCAACGCATAGGACCTGAAGGCAGCTGCATGTTTGGATGAATCCTTTGTTCTCCAATTCACCCCAGCCCCCACCACTGGGGGAGGGGGGCTAATTAGGTGCCACTTTCTTACTCGATTCACTCATTTTGTGTATTAAGGGAACAAACGTTGGCATTTGAATCTGTGACTCCTGTCTATGTAAAATTTTTTGTTCTGAGTTCTTATGATAAATAAATCTCTGCCATGTGGTTGACAAATTCAATTGTTTCTTGGTTAGATTTCATAACAAAAGCATTGTGAAAAATTGGAACAGGGCTTTGGTGTCAGGCAGATCTGGGTTCAAACTTGGACCCTAGAAATCACTGGTTGCATTACTTTGAACAAGTTCCTTGCTCTCTTCGACCATTAGCTTTTTCTTGTGTAAAATGGGAAAAATACCACCTGAGAGAGAACTATGAGTACATAATTGGCTCACAATAGATGTGGATTCTCTCAGGCTTTACTACTACGTGTGGTGGTGTAGAATCTTGGGGGACAAAGATGAATAAAACTTGGACCTTGTTCTCAACACTTTCAGTCTGGTGAGGGGGACAGGCTAGTGGCCCACGATCTGTGATGTTAACTCACCACTTGCCTATTGTGGTTCCAGTCACATTTATCCACTGTAAAGTTACCATTTTCCCCTTTGTAATTTAGTATATAATTTGTTGGGAGGTATTTAGGGACATTGTGAACATATTATTCCTCATCAACTTTCGCTCAATAGTTTTAGGATCCATAAATGATTTTTGCCTGAATAAATTCTTAATATGATGGTGGCCAAGACAACATTTGAGCAAGGTGTTGGGAGTTAGAGAGTATAATCCGTATTTCCCCAGAAAGAACCTAGTCATGCCTCTTCTGTGCCTACCGTATCACAGGACACCTCTGTTGCTATCTCGGCAGTGAAGACAAGCCAACCCGCCATCCATCTTGGCACTGCTTACTCATTAATGACTTGGGCATACGTCAGGAAGGTCGAGTCCCCTCACTGTGATGGAGTGAGGAGAGGAAGACCTGGGCCATTTTGCTTCCTCGGTTGGATGTGATGAACTGACCCCCACCAACACACGGTCAGAGAGGCCACATAAATGCTGCAAAACCACACAGAGCATGTCACCCTGGCACACCTTTAAAATCTCTTATGTATTGAATCCCATGTCTTTCTCAAGCATTAAGTTCCGTATCTTTCTCAGTTTTGGAAGGGTCCTAAATAAGTCACTTTTATAAATTCTAAACTTTAAAAAGTCACTGTATAAAATGTAAATTATGATGGACATTTTCATGTCAATATTTAGCAATTCACTTGTAAATATACATTCCTATAAAATATAAAAAACTGAGCTCTGTATGAGAGCTAGAAGAAAATAAGTACAAAAAGAACAGGAATATTAGATCATTTTATTTATTTTCTGCCAATTTCTAAGTAGAAAATTTTCACAGACCTATTTTCCATTATAAAATTGGTATAATTTGTTACATGGAGGAAAAAATAAACATTTCCACAATTTCACCTTGCCTAAAGATCCATATTTAGCATTTTCTTTTTTTTTTACATCACATTCTTCTTTTATAACACGTCATTTTGCACTGCTTTTAATCATATTGTATATATAATTTTCACTTTACATTGTATCATAAATTGTAATTTTATTTCCATAACTATTGTTAGCCTATATAATCCTTACTTTTAATATCTGCATGAAATTTAATTGAGTGCATGTAGCATAGTATACTTAGTCACTCACATATATATACATCCAATAATAATCCATGCTATTAATCCACAACCTAGTAATAAAAATAATCCAATAATAATCCATAACAATAATATATATCCAAACATCTTAAGGTATATATATGTATATACACATATGTATATATATATACTCACACATAGATTGATATATGTTGGATTATTACAAAAGATGTTTGTAAGATGTTTGATTATTACAAAAAATTTCTATAGTGCACATTGCTTTGCATAGTGTTTTTACATGTTTAAGACTGTTTTAAGATAAGGAAGAAATATTTCACAGTAAAAGACTGAATATTTTAAAAACTTTTAATGTATATGATTAAGTCAATTTCCAAAATACTTGGGCCATTTTGCATTGCCACTGGTAATGTATCAGCCTGTTAATTTAATAGGGTTGTTAAAAATATTTTTTTACTACATTGCTGTATTTTTAAAAATATCCCTTGAATTTGAAATTTTTATTGCCATTGATGTTGAACATTTAAAAATGTTTCTTATATGTCTTCCTTTATAAAATTTATCCTTTGTACATTTATCTATTCAATTCTCAGTGCTTGTTTTAGAAGTCTGTTCAAGCTCTTCATATATGAACCTCAGATATTCCTACTCTCATCACCCTATGGCTACAAAACAAGACCTCCTTATTCTGAAATAATTTTAGCATGGATGGAGTCATTTTGGTTTGACAGACAGAAATTAGCCACTCTCCAGTGTCTCCCATTAGGAATCTCCAGAGGGGTCCCTGGCATGGGCTCATGGTCCAGGTTGCCAGTATAGAGTCAATATACAGCTTTGGCGTGCTCTCAAGCCCATGTCCAGGAGACCTCTTAGAGAATCTTCATCTGTCACTGGCTGTCAGAAGAGTGCCAAGGGCCATGCCAGGGATGCTGTCTCCAGATGTTCCCGAACTTCTATCCTTCCAGATATAAAAGCATTGCTAGATCCAGAGGTTGGGGAGAATGTTCTTCTTCCCAGTTTAACACTTGGTCCCTAGACTTTGGGGGCCCAATGTCTTACAAATTTTATTTGGACTATTCCATTGGATTTTGAGCTTATTTCCCTGACTGCAGGCTCAAAGCCTTGACCCAGGAACATGAGTGGAACAAAGGCCACAGCTTCTGTTCCAGTCTTTTCTCCCTCCTTGAGGTTCCTCTCCTCCAACCAAAACTTCCTCACTCATGAAACAAGAGCTGCTGAATGTATCAATAGATAGAAGCAAATACAATGACCTAGAGGTATGATAGGTGCAAATCATGTTAAAACATAGTAGCCACAACCCCTTGTCTTTTTCGACCATCTGGAAAGAAAGGAGCCTTTGCACGTTTAGCTACTTGGCCTTTTTTGGGCTAATTCTTGTGAGTGGTAAAGACAAGCACTAGAAAATTGGAAAGAAGGTCAACAAAGAAAGGTGAGGGAATATACAGATCAGAAAATATGATCTTGGTGTAGGGGGTTTAGATGACTGATCCAGAAAGAGGAAGGGAGAGTGAGGAGGAAAAGAGCTTGGAGTAGAATTTTAAGAGCGTGAGAAGAGTTCCTATGAGTTGTGGGAAATCCGGGACTGTGGTTACCTTGGTAATTCTAGCTGTTGTCGGCCCAGTGTGCATTTCCTTTTCTACTTCTGTGATCTGTGAACCTGTTTCTTATACAGATGAACCAAATGACAGAGGGAGACACAGAGCCCTAAGGACACCATTGAAGGCTCTAGATTCAGCCTTGATAGAAGCAGGTCCACCCCTGGACTTTCCAGGTAGTTGAGAAAAGAAATTCTCAGTTTTCTCATGCTAATTTGATTTGAGTCTCTAAAGCTTGTCATCAACAGAGTCCAGACCCCTCCAGGGTGAGAGATTAATGACAGAGTTTATAGAAGTTTTGCTCTGAACCTATGGTGTCATCTGAGGTCACTTGGTATCCTCAAGACTACTTCAGTAAAAATCTGTTACTGTTCAAGGTTTTTGGAGCTGACTTTGCATCTCTTCTGGATGATGTTTAAGGATGAAGCAAAAAGCTTTTCCAGGCTACAGAAGTGAAGTGTTTTGTGTATTAGAGGTCTCTGGGCCCTAGTTCAGCCAGCTGGAAATACCTAAAAAATTATTAACCCTTGCAGCAAACATTGTTTCCTAAATTATTTGCTAATTTTCTTCCAAAGGGATTTGAAGGGCTTAGAAGATTGAACATTGTGGAAAGAAGGACAATTAGGTTGAGAAATATGATCAGAGGGAGTAGACGTTTCCAGACAGCAGAAACGTGTTCTTATTTATAACTAATCATTGAATGTATCTTTAAGTTTCCTGGCAGCTATAGACAAAAAGGAAAAATGTTGGATTATAAAGTTATTTTTCCTGACAAAATAAATCATAGAAGTTCATTCAAAGACAAACGTTAATCTGGAAGTAGATGCCAATGGGATTGTAGTATAGAAACCCGGCTACCCAGCTCCCTGGATGAGTTACATAAAGGAATCGCATGTTCCTCAAGAAGTGGACTCTGAGATGGAGATCAGCACGCAGAAAGTTCATTTAGGTGCATTCTTGGGATCAGCACCTATGGGAGAGGGGAAAAAGCAGGCTTGGGGAGAGAAAGAAAGCAGGCTGTGATGTACTCGGCAAGGCTGTAGGCAATTCCACTAGGAGCTCGGAAGCTGGATAACCCTTTGGAGCTGTCCTGAGTTGGGAGAAGGGCCTGGGTCACCCTGGGAAGGAGGCATATCTTTGTCAAAACTGCTTTCTTCAGCTAAACAATTCCCAAACAGGGCTGACACCTGAGGGCTGTCTGTCAGCAGCATCCCCAGAAACTGCAGGAAAATTCCCTGATTCCTGAAGGGGGCACTGGGCTTCCCATAGCCTCCATGACAAAACGATAATCTCCTCCAATATAGTTCTGTAAAACACAACAAAACAGAAACCTACAAACTTCTTTAAGTGAAACATCTTTGTATGCACGGATTATAAAATGCTGCAGTTGATATCATAGACACACATACCATGAGGTGGTCCTTTCCAGGAGTCTCCTGTAGCCATCAGGCTAGTCTGGAACCTTCAAAAGCAGGACCTCTTTTAATGCTGACCTTTATTTCTTTATGACGATAATCAGTCCTCCCACCCCCAGGTATTATAACTATTTAAATAGCTGTCATCCTTCCCTCCCAACTAGATGGTAAATTCCAGAGTCTGGAAGCCTTGTTTTAAAGAATCTTTCACTGCTTAAAGACTGTGGGCTGAAGACAAAGTAGACACCCAGTAAAGTAAAGTGAATACATAGGTGGTTAGAGTATTGAGGACAATGTAAAAATAACACAATCAATATCAAGAAAATAACTTTGTTTCTACCTTTGAAATATATCTAAGAACTGAGCAACTTGCACTGCCTTTTCTGCCACTACCCTGATTCAAGCCACTGTCACCTCTCCTGGATGGCTTCCCAAGTATTTGCTTGCTTATATCTGTTTACACCCCTGGTCTCCTTCAGCGTTGTACACAGAGTGGTGGAACCATCTTGCTGAAATGTAAGTCAGATAATGTCTCTCTCCTAGTGAACACCTCCACTGGCTCCTGGTTTCTTTCAGAGCAAAAGCTAACGTCCCCGCAATGGCCTGCAAGGCCCTGCACAGTCAGTGCCCTCCCCCTCTTCCACCACTCTCCCCCATGCTTTTATACCCCGAAGCTGTCACAGGTATTTTTATCTTATTTATTTATTTTTTATTGAATAAATTTGATGTGTAACATTGTATAAGTTTAAGGTATATAGTGTGTTCCTTTGATACATTTATATATTGTAATATGATTGCTGATGTAGCGATATTTATCACATTGTATAATTATAGTATAATATTATTGTCTATCTTCATTATACTGTGCATTAGATCTCTATGCCTTATTTACTACTTGTTACAAGTTTGTGCCCTTAAACACCACTGCTCTCACCACCATTTCACTCTCTGTTTTTTTTTTTTTACGGGTTTAACATTTTTAGATTCCACAATCTAAATGTTGAAATTTTAAGTTTTAAAGTAGACTTTTCTCACATGAGGAAAGATTTTAAAGAAGTAAGGAGGGAGCCATGTGGATATGTAGGAGGAAAGCATTCCAGGCAGATAAAACAGCCAGTGCAAAGGCCCTGAGGTTTGCACACATGTTCAAGAAACAGCAAGGAGGCCTCTGTTCAACTAACTGAGAGGGGAAATGAGATCACCAGGCTGCTTGAGGCCACCCCTATGGTCATGCACAGAGGCCAGGAGCATTGTGTAGGGAAGGAGAACTGCCTTCTCCTTAGGAACCACTTTCAAGACCTAGGTGCATTTTGCTTCTGTTGCCTTTGTCACCCAGGGCATTTCTTCTTCTTTTTCTGAATCCTACACTGTTCCTTGTTCTGATAAGCATAGCAAAGAAGCTCAGGCAATGCTAGTCCACTGACTCTAGGGCGCAAGAAACACGTTGGAAGAGGGCCAGCTGGGCACTGCCTTTCATCTCTCTGATGTGATGTAGGCCTCCTTGTATTGTGAGGCTGATTGAGGCCTTAGAATCCTCCTTGGTTGTCACTGAACAATTTTCCCTCTGTTTCTCGTACAGCCTGCTCAGCCCGTGGGGGCATTGCTCTCTGCAGCAGACAGGATAAGGAGCCTGCTGGGAATGAGGCAGCCCGGGCAGCTCCTTAGCTGTCCTGATCAAAGCAGACCGGGGAGCACTAAGCAGCAATCAAGTTCCTTTAAGACCTGCCTTGCTAAGGGAAGGATTGGTTTGTTCTGGTTTGTACTTGGCTGGCATAAAAGGAATCGCAGGGACTAAAGTAATGCTGTTCTATTGTGCCTTGTACAAAGCAAACTGAGCAAACAATTTACAACCACTTGTTATTTTTTCCCCTTAAAATTACACTTGTGGGTGATCAGCATTATTGGGCTTTACCTAAGCCTGGCTCCGTGCCACTTTTCCTCAGACTTATAAGATCAAAAGATTATGTAAATTTGTTGGTTGGTAAGTCTTGGATGTCTTCTCATGGGGACTGAGCAGGCTTGGATAAGAGACAACAATGAAGTTCCAGGTCATTTTCTGAACTTTCGTTCAGTCTGGACATTTTGTCCTCAATAAGAGGGAATTTTAGCTGGAAAATTTGCTGCATTCGTGGGAAGTGTCCTCAAATGTTGAGCTGCCTGTGTGCTGGGGGGGCAATTCTATTATTCTAGGGGTACTTTTGATGAACTGTGAAAGGGGAAATAAAAGGCATCCTGACACTCTTGTCGGGCCGTACAGGTCATCGGACAAGCTGACGCCTTGGGCTGACGTTTTATATAAAAAAAAGTAAAGCAACGCACTCTCGCACAGTGAACAGCACCGTTAAGAGTGACCCAAGGGCCGGGAGCTAACGTGAACGGTGAAGAAATGCAAAGATTAATATACGGTGCCCGAGGTACATCCGGAGATAAAGATGTCAGCGGATGGGACCCCTCACAAGGAAGGGGAGAAGACAAAGTCTGGAGGAGAGTCCCGGCCTGAGAGTGACAGCCGGAAGCTGCTGAGCTTATGCCGGTTGCAGGAGTCCCAGGCGGAGCTCAGTGGTCGGTGTCAGGGGCGGAGAAAAGGAAAAACACGCCAAACCCGGACTGGGTTCAGCTGCCGGAAAATGCAATGGACCAGCTCCCTTTCCCTCTTTCCTACAGTGGAAGGGAAATTAAAGACAACAACAACAATTTGATCAACATCTGTGTATTTCAGTCAACTTGGAGCTGTTACAATATTTTCTGGGAGTTGCTTTTAGTGGAAATAGTCCTAGACCAATTGCGTGCTCCTGATCTTGTCAAATAATGCTCCTTGCGACATCCCCAGCCCGGGCTCGGTTTTATCTGCACAACTTCAGTTAAGATGACATGAACAGTACTGTGCAAGTGCTCTTTCTTTCACGCCTGAAGTTTGTGTTTAATGATGTAAATCTCCATTTTAATGCAATATCAATTTAAAACTCAGAGAACTGCCAACACAGATGCTAATTTATTTCCCATAGCTCTAAGAGGAGAACTTAAATTTCCTGCCGGAGGAAAGTCACACACCCCTCCCCCTCTCCTGCCCTTTGATCTGTAACTTATTTATCAAACAACCTCAGCTAAATGGAATGAAGAAAAGCAAGGAAAGAGAATTAGTATCTACTGCAGGTCTCTTATGCTTCCATTCGTTTAAGTGTCAGTGGATTTGACGCTGTGGTCCGCTGAGCTCTAACTTATTTTTTTCCCAATTATTTTATTGGAACCATAAAAGTTTATAAGAGTAATTTTGAGTGTACAACATTGGTATCAATTTCTGTATATTTTGCATCATGCTCACACCAGTAGTCTAATTTTATCTGTCACCATACACGTGCCCCTTTACCCCTTTTGCCCACCCCACAACCCACTTCTCATTTGGTAACCATTAATCTGTTCTCTTTATCTGTGTTTGTTTATCTTCCACATATGAGTGAAATCATATAGTATTTGTCCTTCTCTGTCTGGCTTATTTCACTTAATATCATACCCTCAAGGTCCATCTACATTGTTGCAAATGGGACAACTATGTCTCTTTATGGCTGAGTAGGATTCCATTGTATATATATTTACCACATCTTCTTTATCCATTCATCAACTCATGGGCACTTGGGTTGCTTCCACACCTTAGCTATTGTGAATAATGCTGTAATGAACACAGGAGTGCATCAGTCTCTTTGGATTGTTGATTTCAAATTCTTTTTTTTTTTTTTTATGATTTTTTCCCCCTTTTTCTCTGCAAACTTCCGGGGTACATAGTTGTGTATTTTTAGTTGTGGCTCCTTCTGGTTGTGGCATGTGGGATGCCGCCTCCGCATGGCTTGATGAGCGGTGCCATGTCCACGCCCAGGATTCGAACTGGTGAAACCCTAGGCTGTCGAAGCAGAGCGCGTGAACTTAACCACTTGGCCGTGGAGCCGGCCCCTGATTTCAAGTTCTTTGGCTAAATACCTAGTACTGGAATGACTGACTCATATGGTATTTCTGTTTTTAGTTTTTTGAGAAATCTCCATGCTGTTTTCCATAGTGGCTGCACCAATTTGCATTCCCACCAGCAGTGTATGAGGATTCCCTTTTCTCTACATCTTCTCCAATATTTATTTTTTGTCTTGTTAATCATAGCCATTTTGAATAGTATAAGGTGATATCTCATTGTAGTTTTGGATTGTATTTCCCTAATAATGAGTGATATTGAATAACTTTTCATGTGTCTCATGGCCTTCTGTATATCTTCTTTGGAGAAATGTCTGTTCACATCCTTTGCCCATTTTTTGATTGTTTTTTGTTGTTGTTGTTGTTGAGTTGTATGAGTTCTTTACATATTTTAGAAATTAACCCCTTGTCGGATATATGATTTGCAGATATTTTCTCCCTGTTGGTGGGTTGTCTTTTCATTTTTTTCATGGTTTCCTTTGCCTTGAAGAAGCTTTTTAGCCTGATTTAGTCCCACTTGTTATTTTTTTCTTTTATTTCCCTTGCCCAAGTAGATATGGTATTTGAAAATATGCTGCTAAAACCAATGTCAAAGAGTGTACTGCCTATATTTTCTTCTAAGAATTTTATGGTTTCTGGACTTACATTCAAGTCTTTAACCCATTTTGAGTTAATTTTTGTGTATGGTGCAAGATAATGGTCTACTTTCATTCTTTTGCAAGTGGCTATCCAGTTTTCCCAAAACTATATATTGAAGAGACTTCCCTTTCTCCACTGTATTTCTTGGCTCCTTTGTCAAAGATTAACTGTATTTAGATGTGTAGTTTTATTTCTAGGCTTTCAATTCTGTTCCATTGATCTGTGTGTCTGTTTTTGTACTGGTACTGTGCTGTTTTCATTACTACAGCTTTGTAGTATATTTTGAAGTCTGGTATTCTGATGCCTCCAGCTTTGTTCTTTTTTTCTCAGGACTGCTTTGGCTATTTGAGGTCTTTTGTTGTTCCATATAAATTTTAGGATTCTTTGTTCTATTTCTGAGAAGAATGTTATAGGGATTCTGATAGGGATTGCATTGTATCTGTAGATTTCTTGAGGTAATATGGACATTTTAGCTATGTTTATTCTTCCAATCCATGAGCATGGAATAGCTTTCTATTTTTTTATATCTTCTTCAATTTCTTGCAATAATGTCATAGTTTTCAGTGTATAGGTTTTCATCTCTTAGGTTAAATTTATTCCTAGATATTTTATTCTTTTCATTGTGATTGTAAATGAGATTGTATTCTTGACTTCTCTTCCTGCTAGTTTGTTATTAGTGTATAGAAATGCAACTGATTTTTTAAGTGGATTTTGTACCCTGCAACTTTGCTGTAGTTGTTGAGTATTTCTAATAGGTCTTTTAGGGTTTTCTATATATAGAATCATGTTATCTGCACACAGTGAGAGTTTCATTTCTTCCTTTCCAATTTGGATTTCTTTTATTTCTTTTTCTTCCCTAATTCCTCTGGCCAAAACCTCCAGTACCATGTTGAATGGGAGTGCAAGAATGGGCACCCTTGTCTTGTTCCTGTTCTCAGAGGGATGGCTTTCAGTTTTTCACTGTTAAGTATGATGTTAGCTGTCGAATTGTCATATACAGCCTTTATTATGTTGAGGTACGTTTTCCTTCCATACCCATTTTATTGAGAGTTTTTATCATAAATGGATGGTGGATCTTGTCAAATGCTTCCTCTGCATCTATTGAGATGATCATGCGCTTTTTACTCCTCATTTTATTAATGCGGTGTATCACATTGATTTGTGGATGTCGAACCATCCCCGCATCCCTGATTTAAATCCCGCTTGATCATGGCATAGGATCCTTTTAATGTATTGCTGTATTCAGTTTGTCAATACTTTGTTGAGGATTTTTGCATCTACTTTCATCAGCAATATTGGCCTATGGCTTTCCTTCTATGTGTTGTCTCTGCTTGATGTTTTGGTATCAGGGTAATGCTGGCTTCATAGAATGAGTTAGGAAGCATTCTGTCTTCTTCACTTTTTTGGAATAGTTTGAGAAGGATAAATATTAAACCTTCTTTGAATGTTTGGTAGAATTCTCCACAGATAAGCTATCTGGTCCTGGACGTTTGTTTTTTGGGAGGTTTTTGATTACTGTTTTGATCTATTTACTTGTGATTGGTCTATTTAGATTCTCTGTTTCTTCTTGATTCAGTTTTGGGAGAGTGCATGAGTCTAAGAATTTATCCATTCCTTCTAAGTTATTCAATTTGTGAGCATATAGTTTTTCATAGTATTCTCTTATAATCTGTTGTATTTCTCTGCTATCCATTGTCATTTCTCCTGTTTCATTTCTACTTTTATGTATTTGAGACTTCTTTCTTTTTTTCTTAGTGAGTTTGGCTAGGGGTTTGTCAATTTTGTTTATTTTCTCAAAGAACCAGCTGTAAGTTTCATGGATCCTTTCCACCGTTTTCTTAGTCTCTTTCATTTATTTCTGTTCTAATTTTTATTATTTCCCTCCTTCTGCTGACTTTGGGCATTGTTTTCTTCTTTTTCTAGTTCTATTAAGTCTAGTTTAAAATTATTTATTTGATATTTTTCTTGTTTGTTGATGTGGGCCTGTATTGCTATGAATTTCCCTCTTATAGCTATTTTTGCTGCATCCCACAATAGTTGGTATGTTATATTTTCATTTTCATTTGTTTCCAGGTATTTTTAAATTTCTCCTTTAATTTCTTCATTGATCCAAGGGTTGTTCAGTAGCCTGTTGTTTAGTCTCCACATATTCATGACTTTGCCAGCTTTCTTCTTGTAGTTTATTTCTGGTTTCATAGCAATGGGATTGGAAAAGATGCTTGATATGATTTCAATTTTCTTAAATGTATTGAGGCTAGTTTTGTTTCCCAACGTGTTG
The DNA here is from genome assembly GCF_041296235.1 of Equus asinus. Lineage (NCBI taxonomy): Eukaryota > Metazoa > Chordata > Mammalia > Perissodactyla > Equidae > Equus > Equus asinus. Next base: position 75,648,128 of record NC_091800.1, read on the forward strand.
TCTATCTTTGAGAATGTTCCATGTGCACTTGAGAAGAAGTCGTATTCTGCTGTTTTTGGATGGAATGCTCTCTATATACCTATTAAGTCCATCTGATCAAATGTTTCACTTAAATCCACTATTTCCTTGTTGACTTTCTGTCTGGATGATCTATCCATTGATGTAACTAGGGGGTTGAGAACCCCTACTATTATTGTGTTGCTGTTAATTTCTCCCTTTAGGTCTGTTAATAGTCGCTTTATATACTTTGGTGCTCCTGTGTTAGGTGCATATATATTTATAAGTGTTAAGTCCTCTTGGTGGAAAGTCCCTTTTATCATTATATACTGCCCCTCTATGTGTCTCATTGTCTTTTTATCTAGAAGTCTACTTTGTCTGATACAAGTATGGCAAAACTTGCTTTCTTTTGTTTGCCATTTGCTTGGAGTATCATCTTCCATCCCTTCACTCTGAGCTTGTTTGTCTTTAGAGCTGAGATGTGTTCCCTGGAGGCAGCATATTGTTGGGTCTTGTTTTCCAATCCATGCAGCTACTCTGTCTTTGGATTGGAAAATTCAATCCATTTACATTTAGAGTGATTATTGATATATGAGGGCTATATTTCCATTGTTTTTCTTCCTTTTGTACTTCCGACTGCCATTTCATTGGCAGCCATTGGCAGTAAGATGGTTTTCTCTTTTTCTGTGAATTGTGACTCTGTTCTGATTTTTTGTTTCATGGTTATCTTGAGGTTTGTATAAAACATCTTAAAGATGAGATATTCTATTTTTTTATAACCTCTTATCTCCATTAGCCTAAGTAGTTTCCATCCCCTTTTGAGTTGTTGTTGTCACAAATTATTCTGTTTTGTGTTGTGAGTTTGCCACTCAGTTGAAGTGTTTATAGTTACTTTTGATGCTTTCCCTCCCTTTATCTTTTAAGTTATAATTAAATATTTGCTACCCTGTTCTGATAGAGAGCTTCAGCTTTTTGATTTTGTCTGTCTATTTATCTCCTTGCTCAAAGCTTTGTAGAATTTTGACTTTTTATTTGAGGCATAACAGCATTCTTAATCTTTTCTTGTAAAGGAGGTCTAGTGGTAGTGAACTCTCTCAGCTTTTGTTTATCTGCAAGAGCTTTTATTTCTCCTCTGTACCTGAAGGATAGTTTCACTGGATAGAGTATTCTTGGCTGAAAGTTTTTGTCTTTTGGTATTTTGATTATATCATTCCATTTTTTACTAGCCTATAAGGTTTCTGCCAAGAAATCTGCTGAAAGCCTGATAGGGGTTCCTTTGTAGCTTATTTTCTTCTGCCCTGCTGCTCTTAATATTTTTTCTTTGTCGTTGACTTTTTCCAGTTTTACTATTGTATGCCTTGGGGAAGGACTTTTGGTATTGGTGTAATTAGTAGTTCTATTGGCTTTATGTATTTATAAGACTGGTTCCTTCCCCAGGTTTGGGAAGTTCTCAGCTATTATTTCTTTGAACAAGCTCTCTGCTCCTTTATCTCTATCATCTCCCTCTGGAATACCTATAATCTTTATGTTGCTTTTTCTAATTGAGTCAGACATTTCTCAAAGAATTCCTTCATTTTTTTAAAAGCTTAATTCTATCTCCTCCTCCACCGGAAGTATTTCCCTATTTATATCCTCTAAATCACTAATTCTTTCCTCCATTGTGTTGGCTCTGTTTTTTAAGGATTCTAGATTATTTTTTATCTCATTAATTGTGTTCTTCATATCCAGAATTTCTGCTTTTTTAAAAAAAATAGTTTCAATCTCTTTGACAAGGTATTCCTTCTTCTCATTAATTTTATTCCTGAGCTCATTGAACCATCTTTCCCAGTTTTCGTGTAACTCATTGAGTTTCTTTATGACAGTTATTTTGAATTCTCTGTCATTTAGATCATAAATTTCTGTGACTTCAGGGTTTGTTTCTGGAGATTTGTCATTTTCTTTCTGCTCTGAATTTTTGCTGAAATTTCTCATGGTTTTTGATGAATTAATCTTTTGCCAGCACATTTCTGGTAATATTAGGTCTCAGATTCCAGCTGCTACTGCTGGAGGAATGCAGAAGCTGTGTTTCTGATCCCACCTCATCTGCCGGAAGTTGTGTGGGTATGGTGGGTGCTCCTACCAGCTGGGAAAGCATTTGCATGCAGGCTCCAGCTGCCGCCATGCCAAGTCACATTCCCACTTGTGGGGCTGCAGCAGTACCATGGGCCCTTGTGCCGCCTGGGAAAGTGTTCACATGTGCACGAATATCTGCTGTTGCCTCTTCTAATGGTCATGCTGGCCATTGTGCTTGGTGGGCAGAGCTTCTTTCTGGGGTCTGAACTTGGGTCACTCATTGAGGGTGGGTTCTCCCACTGGCAGGGAACACATTCATGTGAGGGCTCAGGGCTTCTGCTTCCCTTTCCAACAGTTGTGCTGAGGTGCATTCCCACTTTCAGGGCCACAGCAGTACTATGGGAACTCGTGCCAGCTGGGAAAGTGTTCTATTGCATGCATGGGGCTGCCTGGGAAGGGTAGGGGAGTGCTCACCTATCTCCATCACTTCTCAGGGAGCCAGTCCATCCACTTTCAGATGTATAGCTGTGTGGATCTCTCAGGTGTCCTGCTGTGCTGTGTGAGTATCCTCTGATGTGGATTAAGGCTGCCCCAACTAGAGAAGCCCAAGGTGACCTGGCCTACATGCCAAACTATATGACCCGGTGGATTTTTATGATATGAATTAGGGCTGCCCCAGGGAGAGAAGCCCAGGGCATCCTCACCTACATGCCGATCTATATGACCAGATTCACATCTAAAGTTATACAACTGCACAATAACCAGACCCCATCTGCCCTGAAATCATTTAATGACTTTTTACATCATCTTTTCTTTTTCCAGTAAAAATAAGTCACATACCCATGCCTTATAAATTTAGCCCTAACCTTCAACTCAGGGCAGCAGCAGCAGCTCTTCACTGCCCATGGGTCCTGTCCCCATGCCTGCAGCTCTTTACTGCCCATGGGTCCTGTCCCCATGCTATTCCGTACTATTCTCTAAATAAAAGAGCACTACTGCCAGACCTTGAGAGTCCAAGAAATCTTTCTTTTGACTCCTCGGCTCACCAACCCTGCATCATCCTCCATTGGTCAATGAATATCCATTTAGTTGTAGTTCAAAGGGGGAGAGATAAAGGGAACAGCTCACTCTGTCATGTTGCTGATGTCACTCACCCTGCTGAGCTCTAACTTCTGCTGAAGTTTCCTGGGGATGCTTCATTTTCCCCTCTGAAGTTCCACTGGACTCGTTGTATCTTGGGAATTCTTGTCATATGTGTTTAAAAAATGGTTTACTCTTGCTTAAAAATAAATTTGAAAACTGTTTCTATACAATGCTTAGTTTTCACAACATTCCTATGGGTTCTCTATCATTACTTCCATTCTATAGATGAAGGAATTAAGGCCCAGAGTAGTTAGCTGGTGTGGGGTCACAGAGTTTGGTAAATGGCCTCCCCCAGCCAGTGGTTCTCAAAACCTCTTTCCACTGAATCACTTAGAAGTAAGAAAAGAAGACTAAAATAGAGAAGTTCTTTAAAAGTTCACACACCAAAGCTAATGCATATACCTTATAAAGGAGCCCCCGACTTTCATTCATATCTTCATCTACCCCTTGGATGATGGATATGATTACCAGATTTCTAGCCATTCACTCTACAACATTCAACAAATGTTTGTTGAGTCAGGAGTCAAATAGAAATCTGCTTAAACTCAAAGCTAGGCTGTGAGGGTGTAGGCTGAACAGACAGACTTTGCCTGCCTTCTGTAAGCCGTGGAGCTTACAGAATAATGGGGAAGACAGATAGAGAGTAAACAAGAAACCACAAATTTATCTTCAATTTTAAGAAGTAGCAGGCCCTATTCAGACAAGCAGTATTGAGTATGATGGGAAGAAAAGAGTTGCTCAAAGCAGATCCACTGAGAGATGATGGCCTGACGGCAAAGATGAAGGCAGAAGAGCCATAGGAAGCAGGTGGAAGGCTACAGATCTAGGTCTTTTGTGTAATAATAGCAGCTGTCTCTTATTAAGTTCTTATTATGGGCTTATCAGTATTTTTTAATTCTCCCAGCAGCCCTGTGAGAAAATGGTGATGATGAATGTGCATTTACAGAGGAGACAGCAGAGTTCCAAAGGGTCATATAATGCCCTGAGGTTCAAGGCCAAGGAGCGGGCAGCAGTGTGCTGAAGGTGCTGTAACGGTCCAGCTCCGCAGAGCTGTTAGCACCACTGGAGCCATGTGGAGAAATCACAGTCCTTTGTCCTGCAAATCTAGTTCCTCCTGCCTGTTGGGCCTAAATTGCATCCCCACACGCCCTTGCCTGTCTTGCTGGAGGCCTGAGTGATTCTCCCTGGTTCCTTTCCTCTATAAAGCTCACAGCATCCCCATAAGCCATGTTACCACCTCACCTGGCTCTCTGCAACTCACTCCCCAAGACAAATGTGGGGCTCTGCAGTCTAATCTGAGAGCTCTAATCTCCACAGGTATGCAGGCAGGGAGAGACTCACCAACACATCTGCTGCTGCCGAGCTCGGGGGACTTCAGTGGTCGGGATCCCGGTCTGCTGACCATGGCCATTCTGAAAAGACCATGACCGCACGGCTCTCAGCTCTTCTGCTGGAGGCTACATCTCCTCACAGTCTTTTACGCCTCACTTTGGGTCATAACAGGAGATGGCAACTGACAGCCACAGAGGTGATTACTCCTCTTGTGAGCAATTGCAAGTTTTAAAACTTTTCAGGGTCCCTGCCTCACACCAGAATATTTTACTTTGGGAGATTTCCACAAAATTTTATTTTAAAAATAAAATTAGACTATTTTTAACATTATTTATGCACTCCTCAACATAAAACAGTAATCAGCAATGGTTAAAATTCTAAAATGTATATAATTTTATTGGGAAAGGTCACATATAAATGTGTTTACACACCCTTGTATGGATTCTGTGTCACAATAAATTCCTCCAGGCTCCACGCCCATCTTCACAATGTTAAATCAGAGGTTGTCAAACATCTTACCCAGGGCACAAAGCTTTTAACATTTAAGGGAGAAAACTATTATCTCCATAAATGTTATTTTGATTTATCAGGAATCTCAGAACAAAAGCTGGGCAGCAATTATTTTGGGTTTATCATTGATTTATTACTTATTAAGCATTTCACATATGTAGGCACTGAGGGGACCCAGCAGTGACTCCAACAGGCAAGATACTTGGTTTCATTGAATTTATGTTCTAGTGGAGGGAGATAGATAGCAATGTAAAAAAGAAATCAAAAGAAGATTAATTTCAGTTAGTGAAAAGTGAGAAGAAAGGTAGTGTGACAGAGACCAATTTACAGCTGGAGGAGCGGAGTCTAGATTAGGCAAGGCAGTTAGTAATGGTGGCCGTCCAGCAGAGACCTGAGTGAAGAGAAGGGGACCGTGTTAAGCCTGGAGGGAAGGGTGTTCCAGGCACAGGGATTATAAATGCAAAGACCCTGAGGTTGGCATGGGCTTTGTGATTTCAAGGTACAGAAAGGCTCCTGTGGCTGAAGTGACACATGGTGAGTAGAAAGAATTCTGGAAAAGCTGAAGTAAGGGAGAAGCCTGAGCCCAGATACAAGACCCCAATGTGGCAGTTTGTTTTTATTCTATATGAAGTGGGAAGCCATTGGAGAGTTTTATTCCGGAGACCAACATAATATGAAAAAGGTTAAAAATGATTACTCTGGATTGCAGGGAAGTAAATGTACAAGCAGAGAGATTGCCAAGTGGTTCAGAAAGTCGAGGCAAGATAGGCTGGTTGTCGGGCCAGGGAGGAAGCAGTAGAGGTGAGGTGAAGTGAGTGAAGTCCAGGTATATTTCAGAAGTAGAACTCATGGGATTTGCTGGTGGGTCACATGTGGGGAGTGAAGGGAAGAGAGGGAGGAGTCAAAGAAGATTCGCAGGCTTTTGGCTTGAGCAACTGTGGATGGCTGGTGGTGCCGTTTACTGAAATGGGGAATCCCAAGAGAGGATTTGGGGTGTCGATCACAAACTCTGTTTTGCAATGTTGAATGTGAGGTTCATAATACGTATCAAAGTGGAGATCATGGGAGGATGAGGAGAAATGAACAAGGGGAAGCCAGGAAGGGGCAGTCAGTAAGGTAAGTGGAAAAACTAGAGTGTTGTTAGAAACCAATAGAGGGAAGTGCTCCATAAGGCAGGAGTGGCCAGCTGAATCAGACATTTGTGGAAGGTCGAATATCGTGATCGTTGAAGAAGGACCACTGGATCTTCCAACATGAGGATCACTGGTGATCTTGATCTGGCCAGTTTATGGAGAGAATAGAAATCTAGTTGGAACTCTATTGCAATATTGGAAATCCCACTGGAATTCTATTGCAAAATTGGAAATTAGATTGCAACATCAATTGTGGAGAAAATGGGAGGTGAGAAATTAAAGGCAGCAGAAACAGTCAGCACTTACTTGGGGTTATGCTGTGAAGGAGCATAGACTATGGCTGTCAAACATTTATGTGTTGAGTGTAAGGTGGGAGATATATAGTATATTTGTATTTTAAAGGGAAAGTTCTAGTAGCAAGGGAGAATTTAAGGATGTAGAAGAGAGGGGAGATGAGACAACTTCTGATGATAGTTGTGTAAAGTCTTCATGAAGGTACGTGAGGATGGGATCCAGAGCACCAAGGAGGGGTAGATTTTGATACATTCTGAGGCCCTTGATCCAGGCCATAAAGAAGGAAGGCAGAGAATAAATGAAAAGGCTGATAAATTTTGTGGTGGTGAGATGAAGGAACTCTACTCATGACTTCTATTTTCTCACTATAACATAATAAGAAACAGAAATATTTGTAGATAGGTTTTAGGGCAAAGTCTATTTAAAAATGTAAAGGAGTGTGGGGAGCAGGTTGATTGCTTAAACTGGTAAACCATCAAGCTATCAGAAAGGACCCACGTCCCTGGGGCTCTGCATGACTGAGGTTTTAAGCAGAGGTGTCTTATTAGACATCAGCACCTACTGGTAAAGTCTGGACACTGCAGTCCAGAACAGCTGAACATTAACAGTTCAGAGCTTCCTACTCCAAAGACAATAAAATCCAAACTCCATCTCAAGGCCCCATGTTTGGGCTCAGCTTCTTTTTTTCCCCTCAGCTTTTCCAGAATGTTCTAGAGAGAAATTTTAGCATCAGAAGGTAGTTTAGTGGAGACCGTGAATACGAGAAAGATGCCAAAAGAAAGGTGATTAATAATTAAGAAAATACTCTTTTATCTGATTTCCTAGAAAAACATATGCTTTGGGAATAAAGTTTTCATTTTATATACATGTGTAAGATAGAAGAAATTTCCAGAACTATAGATAAATGCAAGCAGTCTTGATCCGTTAGTTATTCTGTCTTCCCTATATTTTCAACTTCTGCTCAGGTGGGCTTTATTTACTCAACGTACAAATACATTCAGTACCTCCATCTCACGGAGGAAAACTCTTACTACTTTCTGAAGTCAGACTTCCGTTCCTTAGCAGCCCCTTAGATATTTATGTTACTGAGGACTTGTGTTTGGGTATTTTTCTCTCCACACTATGCACTTTTCCTGGACAATATCATCCACACCAGGGGCTTCAGCTATCACTCTGATGACCCAGATATCTCTGTTTAGACCTCTCTTTCCGACTAAAAACTGGGTGTGGGTGGCCAATACCTCATGGACATCTCTTGTGAGTACTCCATCATCAATTCAATCCAAATCAAACTGGATTTGTCATCCTCCCCACTTTCAAAACCTGCCCTACCTGAACAGTTAGCAAATGCAATCTTCTTTACAGTTCCAAAAGCAAGAAATGAAGGAATTATGACTTCTATCCAATACGTCTGACATCTGTTTGGTCTTCGGTATCTCTCAAGTCTGTCTCCACTTTTTCTTGCCTTCTCTCTTTCTTGCCTGGACTTTTGCAAGAGCAGCACTGGCTGACTCTTCTGTGTCTAGTCACTGTCCTCACATTCCTTCCTGCATTACCTACCTACTTTTCTAGTCCCATTTCTTGTTCTTCCTCCATAAGGAAACACAAATTGTGGCTTAGCCAAACTACTTACCTCTCTATGAACAGGTTAAATTCTCATCTCCATGACTGGCATGTGCCTGAAATACTTCTATTTCTATTTAATTCATTAATCAATCAATCCATCAGTTAATTAACTCATCTGACTTTTTAATTTGTGTTATTTTACATTTTTATTCATTTATTTCTCAGTGCCAAGGCTATTTTCTAAAGCATGGAAGAGTTGGAGCCAGGAGGACCCTCACTTTTCCTTCAAGATTCAACTCACGATGGGATTGCCGGTAATGCCTCTGGGACCCTCATCTGACCCAGGCTGAGTTGGGTGTTCCTCTTCATGCCCTCACATCTCTCTTACAAACCGTCATTACACTACTCAGCACAGTACATTATTGTTGATTTCCTTACCTGAAAAGCCTGGAAATTGTGATTCAGGGGTCTGTTCTTCGTCTCTCTGTTCCGGCCACACACATAGTTGTGGCTCAATAATAAATACTGAATTTGTGAGGACAGGAATGAATGAAGGGATGTTTGAATAATCTTTTTTCCACTTTTTTAGTAGCTCAAAAACTATAGTGTTTTTAATGACCCATTTATGTTTGTTTCCAGATAGCCTGCTCTAAAAGCACTGCTATTAGATCAAGGGATCAGGGGGCAGATTAGATGGTCTGTTAAAAGTTCCTCTCAGTTCCCTCCTGGTAATATAGCCATGGTCAGGGAGGGTTATCCAAGGTGATGAAGCTGACAAAAAATCTAATGCAATCCTGGGCTGCATTAATAGAGAGAAGAATGGTATCCAGTTCACAGAAGATAATAAGCTGCCTGCACTCAGTACGACTAAGGCCACGCTAGGCGAATTGTGATTAATTCTAGGTGCCTTGTTGAAGCAGGAGAGAACCTCTTCGACCTCTCTCCAGAGAGGTCAGTGGGTAATGAACTCTGTCTTATATAAGCAATGGCTGAAGGTGCGGCGGATGTTCAGCGGGAAAAAGAGACATCAGCACAGAAACAAGCCTTCGTGCATTTGAGGTCTGTTATGTAGAAGAATTAAATTTATTCCATTAAGTTTTCAGAGCTAGGCTATTTAGGTAGATTACCCACAGAGTAGATTTCACCTAATTATAAGAAAGAATGTTTTAACAATTGGAATAGGCGTCCTTTTATATTACTGAGTTTCTCAATGCTAGTGGTGTGCAAGAAGAATAATTGCGATTTGGTCGGTAGATAATCTCTCCAGTCTCTTCCACATCTACAGTTCTACTATCTAACATGGGGAGCTTATTTTTCTTATCTCCAAAAAGAATTCAAGAAGAAACTGAATGTAAGTACATTAGGACAATTTAGGTAACAAGGACAAAGAAATTCCTGAAAGACAATGATATTCATGATTAAGTCCATCAGAAGCTTTAGGAAATCTCAATTGCAGATTAACCTGAAAAATAGTTTGGATAGTCATTTATTAAAATAATATAAGTACCTGCATTCAAAATCAAGAGGAAGCAATAGGCTTTTATCATCCCTGACTCCCGGTTTAGCTTTGACCTGTATAATGCCTTTCCTCCTAGCAAGTTTTGAGCACTGGAATATTTTAAATAAGAAAAACAGTAACAACAACAATAAACAGAAACAGAAAGAGTAGAGGGGAGATTAATGGTTTATCAATTCATCAATTGTATTGCTAACTATATGCATCAAAGAACTTGACTGTAACATCTTACGGAATCCAAACTTACTGCCTTGTTCTTAAAAAATTATTCTTGTTCTAATAAATCCAGGTATTTATTCATTTTTTATCTTAATTGTCTCTATTGCCAAATATTTAAGTATTTTTAAATGTCTGAATGTTTTTTTCTTTCAGCTAATTTTTATCTTGTATGTGGCATTTATGCAGACTGTTTTAACACATCAACAAATGTATCTTTTGTGTGTGAGGAAGATTGTCGCTGAGCTAACATCTGTGCCAATCTTCCTCTACTTTTTATGTGGGATGCCACCATTGCATGGCTTAATGAGTGGTACTAGGTCCATGTCCGGGATCCCAACCTGTGAACCCTGCTGAGGGGCAGTGCATGAAATTAACCACGCCACCGGGCTGGCCCCAACAAATATATCTTTTATTTTGATCTTGAGATATGAAATTCCAATCTCTTACCACATGCATATAAATTCCATTATCATTAAAAAGAGTTATACAATGAAAGCATATAGTCATTAGTGTCTAATGCACTTCTCAAGGTTATCCTAAGGTGCAGGAGTTTAATGAGTACCTAATGAGAGCTCTAGTACCACTGATTAAGAATATCTATCATGTCTGTGATGTGGATATCACAATCTAACATTGGGAAGCTAGTACAAAAAAGTTAAGTCCCAAGTAGCCCCTTTTGTTATTAATCACATGTGTGAAAGGCACTTTGTGTTGACAAAGTTATGACCTTTAATTTAGTCCATTAATACTTGAAATATGCTAATCTCATAAGTAATTCATCACAATTTAAATTTTCATGCAGTATATGACACTTTTGTGATAAATATTACGTAAGACTAGAAAAAACTTGGTTCATGTTTTAAAATAGAACTTTCACATATTAAAAAACTGCCTGCTTAAAATTGGGTTGATTTTTTGATATTGTTTGAAGAATGATATAAAATGGAGGAATCAATAATCTGTGACTACAGTGTGAGTGAAGTCAATCTAGGTAATTCAGACCAACCTTATTATCATCTCTTCATTAAAAAGCTTCTTAATTGTATGTCTTAAGGAAGAGAAAAACATTTTTAATTGTGGAAGAATTCTGAAAACCCCAACTAATGGTTTGATTGGAAGCTTTTAATCTATTTTATTTGTAAGTTTTAAAAAATCAGATAAAATATAAAGTGGAATTGTTTTAACACATTTCTCAGCAGCTTTGCACATTTTCAGTTGAACAAAGTTTTTGACATTTCTATTGTTCTTGACCTTGTGCTACAAGCAATGCTTCCCATGGTAACGTTTTTTTGCTTTTGTTAAAGCGCTTCCTGAAAAGTTCCTTTGCTGTGGAAGTGACAGGTTCATGAGTGTCCTCCTACATTAGGAAATGGTGATTGTAACGATCAAACGAGTTAATATATGTTAAAGTGCCTTATAACCATAAAGTCTTTATAGGTATGTGATTTGTTTTTGTTGGATATCAGTGAGGATAGTCTGTAAAGTCAAAAGCTTCTGAATGGGAATTTGGTAGGTTGCAGTAGATGTGGAATGGTTAGTTTCCAAGACACAGGCTTCCGATGCTTGCTCTCTCTCTCTCTTCCTGTGTCTCTGCTTCTTTTCTTACCTCTCTCTCTTTCTACTTCTGTCTCTATCTCTTTCTCATGTATACATATACCCACAAACACATTTCAACTGATTGTATTTTTGTACTTACTTCCTGTAAATAGACCTAAATCTCACATAGACTGAATTTTTTGGTTAGAAAAATATATATATTGTCATTCAGTTTGATACCTAGTAGATTTCTTAACCCACAAGGATCAAGAGAAGCATGTGGGACCATACAACAGGTGTCTCAGGAGGTGGGATCTGGGAAATCAAACTATAAATGAGTGAGTGAGTATCGTGGTAAGAATTGATTGGCTCTGCCATATCCTTTCTAGAGCAAAAAGAGGAGAACCACGCAAGGGGGAAGTTCTTTGGTACAACACTTAGGGTAGGAAAAAGGGAAAATCAAGAGTAACGGACTGAAACCATTATTAATAGACCCTATACAGGGGACATTATTTTATTTATGAATACTTTTTGAGTGTCATGCAAATGATTGAGCATTAGAATGAATCCTGGAATCCCATTGATAATCACCAAATTTCCCTTTGGGAAATGTATTTTTACCTCCTTTATAATGAGAGATTTTTGGTACATCCATTATGGTACAAAGTGTCAGGTCATATGGTCCCATTTTTCCTTCTCTTGTCCACTATCTGGAAAAGGATCTACTAAGTAGGAAATAGTTTAAAGATGGAAAACAGAGCGGAAGGGAAACAAGATGCCTAAGTGAACCATATACAAGATCATTACCGCTTGTAATGAATTTGACATGTATTTCAAAACATACAGGATTCAGTGGATTTCTCAGCTTGATATGTGGGTAAAACATTTGTATCTATAGCCTATCTTCTCATCTCTTCAGTTGAATGGATGAAGAAACCTTGAGTATATCACGTATTGGCAGAGCTAAATGTGTTGGAGAAATAAAGTTACTGCTGAGCCTCATACCAATATCACTTATTAAAAACCATTTAAAAATAATTTCTTGGTTATAATTTACATATCCAAAGCATACAGAGCATAATTATATGTCTCAATAAATAGTCACAAACTGTACCCACCACCTAAATGGGGAAATAGCAACCCTGATGAGAATACATGTAGTAGTACCAATCTTCTCTCCTTTCAAATAACACTATGATTACTTTTTAAATGAAAAGATAATGAGATTTATTGAACAAGCTGATCCAAACAAGTCCATAGCTGAAGAAATTCAAGAGTTAATTGTGAAACTTTTCCAGTTGATGACTTTTATAGCTGACAACATTTTCTGTACGTCTTCTTGGTCATTTACACTATCTTTAATAGTTCTGAGCATTTGGCATTTTGCCCTCAAAATGTTGTGGAAATCACATCCAGATTTTTGAAAGCAAATCTGTTAGGATCAGCATTTTTCTGAAAAAGTCTCAAAGAAGTGACTCAGTCATTATTTTAAAAGTTAATGTGTTTGGGAGTGGGAGACTTTAAAAACATTAATTTGTGGACCAGGTGCAGTGGGATAGCTTCTGTGAAGTAAGAGGCATAGGTCAAAATTTCAACCTCTGTGACTTGGGGGATATTCCCATGCATAAAAAATTGTACGGTCTAAGCTGTTCAGAGAATTCATAAATTGATAGGGTTAAGATGAAAATCTCAGCCTTTTCAGGAACTTTTGGTTTCCTGTTACACTCAGGGAAATGAGAAAATCATGACATTCATGGAGAATGAGTAGCACAGAGAGGACTAGTGAAAACCATTATAGTCTTTTCTTAATTCTTTGCACTTATTTCTCCCTATACCATAACAATGCTCTTGTAAGATTCTATTTACTTTAATTCATGAAAATATTTTCTTTCATAGGCTACTGCCAGAACTATAGGTTTTCTATTTAATGACACAACAATCAACTAAAAAGTAGAAAATGTATGATCAATTGCCTTTTTTCTTTTAACTTCTTTTCTTCTCTTGTTTGTTGACTTAAAAATGATAATTGAACTGAGTAATCCTTTAGGAAATTCATCAATGTCCAACATTTAGCTAATTTACCTTGTACAAGTATTTAGATAACTTCTTTAAAATTTTGCAGCTGCACAAACACATGCAATGTCATGAAACAAAACATAAATAGAAACATTATACTGGCTAAGAATAAAATAAAGGTAGACAAGTCAGATGAACTTAGAAGGGAAGTTAGTCCAGAAAAGTCCATGTAGCAGAGTTTGTTTACTTAATAAAGTTGGGCTAAAAGCTCTGAGTTTCCTTAAAAATAAAAATTAAACAAGAAAATACCCTCAGGTAAAGATTTTTCCTGTCCCTAAGACCATCTGGCTAACAACAGACATTACCTGCTAGTGTCCAGTGAGGGCCCTAATATCTATGGACAGCTTCTTGAGCTTTTCTGTCTTGTCTAGGTGTTTTAAATGTATACTTTCAATACCCACAATAATTTTGGAAGGAGATATTATCATTTCCTTTATGCAGATGAGGAAATGGAAACTTAAAGAGCTTTTGTAACTTACACAAAGTCACAGAAGCAATAAGCTAAGGACCAGTGGAATGAACCCAAGTTTCTCTGAGGTCAAAGTGCATGCTTTGCCCTCTTCGTAATTCTGCTTTTCAATCCACACGTGTTTTTTTTTTTTAGCACTTTAACCATTTCTAACTTAATCACTCTACAGTTCAGTGGTATTAAATGCATTGTTAATTTTGTGCAACCATCACCACCATCCGTCTTCATAACTCTTTTTGTCTTGTAAAACTGAAACTTTATATCCATTAAGCAATAACCCCCGTATTCCTCCCTACCCCAGTCTCTGGCAACTGCCATTCTACTTTCTGTCTCTATGATTTTAATTACTCTAAGTATCTTATATAACTGGAATCATAGAGTATTTGTCTTTTTGTGACTGGCTTATTCCACTTAGCATAATGTCTTCAAGGTTCATTCATGTTATAGCATGTATTAGAATTTTCTTCCCTTTTAAGGCTGAATAATATTCCATTATCTGCGTATACCACAGTTTGCTTATCCATTTATCTGTTGATGAACACTTGCTTTGCTTCCATATTTTAGCCATTGTAAATAATACTGCTGTGAACATTGGTGGACAACATCTTTTCAAGAACCTACTTTTAAAAATTATGTTGGGTATATATGCAGAAGTGGAATTGTTGGATCATATGGTAATTCTAGTTTTAATTTTTTGAGGAACTGCTATACTATTTTCTATAGTAACTGTACCATTTTCCATTCCCATCAACAATGCACAGGCATTCTAATTTCTCCACCAAACACTTGTTCTTTTCTTTCTTTCTTTCTTTCTTTGATAGTAGTCATTCTAATGGGTATGAGATGGTTTCTCATTGCAGTTTTGATTTGCATTTTCCTAACTATTAGTGATGTTCAGCATCTTTTCATGTTCTTATTTGTCATTGGTATGTCTTCTTTAGAGAGATGTCTACTCAAGTTCTTTGCCTACTTTTTAACTGGGTTGTTTGTTTTTTTGTTGTTGAGATTCAAGAATTCTCTCTCTATTTTGGATATTAATCCCTTATCAGATATATGACTTTGAAACATTTTCTCCCATTCCATGCGCTGCCTTTATACTCTAATAGTGCCTTCTGATGCACAAAATTTTAAAATTTGCATGAAGTCCAATTTGTCTTTTTTTGTTGTTGTTGCTTGTGCCTTTGGTGTCATGTCCAAGAAATCATTGTCAAATCCAGTGTGTGAAACTTTTGTCTTACAGCTTCTTTTAATAGTTTTAGGTCTTACATTTAAGTCTTTGATCCATTTTAAGTTAATTTTTGTATATGATGTTAGATAAAAGTCCAGCTTTATTCTTTTGCATGTGGATATCCAGTTTTCCCAGTACCATTTATTGAAAAAACTGTCTTTTTCCTATTGAATGGTCTTGGCACCCTTGTCAAAAATCATTTGACAATATATGTGAATATTTTTTTTCTGGACTCTCTGTTCTATTCTACTGATCTAGATATCTATCTTTATGCCAGTACCACACTGTTTTGCTGTCTTTAGCTTTGTAGTAAGTTTTGTAGTAGGTTTTTTAGTAAGCTTTGAAATCAGGAAGCGTGAGCCATCCAGCTTTGTTCTTCTTTTTCAAGATTGTTTTGACCATTCTGGGTCCCTTGAGATTCCATCTGAATTTTAGGATGAGTGTTTCTATTTCTGCCAAAAATGGCACTGAGGTTTTGGTAGGGATTGCAGTGATAATCTGTGGATTGCTTAGGGTAGTACAGGCATCTTAACAATATCGAGTGCTCTAATCCATGAACATGGGATGTGCTTCTATTTATTTATGTCTCCATTTTATTTAGCAAGGTTTTGTAGTTTTCATTGTAAAAGTCTTTCCCTTCCTCGGTTAAGTTTATTCCTAAGTATTTTATTCTTTTTGATTCTATTATAAATAGAATTGTTTTTATAATTTCCTCTTCATAGTTTTCATTGTCAGTGTATAGAAATGCAAACAATTTTTGCATGTTGACTTTGTGTTCTACTACTTTGTTGAATTACTTCTAAGAGCTTTTCGTGGAAGTTTTAGGGTTTTCTACATATAAAATATATCATCTGCATACAGAGATAATTTTACTTCTCCCTTTCCAAATTGGATGTCTTTTATTTCTATTTCTGCCAAATTGCTCTGACTAGAACTTCCAGTACTACGATGAATAGAAGTGGTGAAAGTGGACATCCTTGCCTTGTTCCTGATCTTAGAGGAAAGCTTTCAGTCTTTCACCATCAAGTATAATGTTTGCTGTGGGCTTTTCATAGATGGCTTTCATTACATTGAGGTAGTTTTCTTCTATTTCTAGTTTGTTGAGGTTTTTTTTTTATCATGAAAGGATATTGAATTTTATAAAATGTTTTTTCTGCATCAATTGAGATGATCATGTGGTTTTTTCCTTCATTCTATTAATATGGTGTAGTACACATGATTGATTCTTACATATTGAGCCATCCTTACATTCTAAGAATAAATTCCATTTAGTCATGGTGTATAGTCCTTTTAATATGCTGCTGAATTTGGTTTAGTAGTATTTTGTTAAGGTTTTTGCATCAATGTTCATAAACGATATTAGTCTTTGTTTTTCTTGTCTTGTAGAGTCTTTGGCTCTGGCATCAGGGTCATGCTGGCCTCAAAGAATCAGTTATGAAGTGTACCCTCCTTTTTGACTTTTTGGAAAACTTTGAGAAAGATTGATATTAGTTCTTCTTTAAATGTTTGGTAGAATTCACCAGTGAAGCTGTCAGATCCAGAGCTTTTCTTTGTCAAGAGATTTTTGATTGCTGATTCAATCTCTTTATTAGTTACACATCTATTCAGATTTTCTATTTCTTTATGATTTAACCAACCTCCTCTTTGTCTGCCCCTCTGGGATCAGAAGCAGCATCACTAATCAGAGCACAGATTCCCAATATTTGGAAGACAGAGTCTTTTCTTCACCCCTGGGTCCCACAAGCTGTGTGAAAGCTGCTCCAGGAACACGTGCACAGCCGCCTGCCATGGGACTAGGGTTGGAGGAAGGGTAGCTACTGTTGTACTAAGAGCTGAAATTGACCAAGATTAACCACGATTTACCATCCAAGCCCTCTCCTGGAAGGTTCAAGGCTTCAGTAGACTCCAGAGTTCCAAAATAGTTACATTGGACAGATTCTGCCAGTGCAATTGTTCTCTAGGTGGGAAGACAGATTCCTGGTGCTTCCTACTCTGCTATCTCCCCTGAATCCTCCTCAGTGTATCTTCAGTTGTGAAAAGATTGTGATTATCATTATAAGTTGACTCATTTAGGCTTAGGTGAATATTTTTTTGGAAGATTTGGTTGCTTTGATATCAGTATCTATGCTTTATATTAGTCAGCTGTGGACTTTTCTTCAACAATGTATCTGAGATCAAGAAATCTAATCAACATATTGTCAGGAGGGTCTGCAATATTCCAAAGATTGCCTGAGTGCCTAGATGTGGGCAAGGGATAGTGTAGGTATTCAATTTTCAGTTTTTACTCTTATAAGGCTTAAAAATCTGTTAAGTCCTAGGTATGGAGAAATGTAACAATAAAATATTTAAATAACACTTAAATACAAAAAATAGAAGAGCTGTCAAAAAGCAGTATAAAATAAATTGACAAATGAATAATACAGGCCATAATTGCTAGAGGATTTCAAAGAAGGGAGATATCACTTTTATGTAGCTGATTGGAAAAGGCTTCATGAAGGTAGTAGAATTTTTAAACGCCCATCTCCAATTAATGCTCAGATTTGTTTTGTTCTTAATCTTTTTCATTTATATAAGTTCAACAGAAAACTCCATGATGAATCCTAGATCTCAAGAAACGATATTCAAGATATTAGGCTGTGCACTCTAATGAGCTTTTAGGAGATTTTCAATAAATGAAACTAGGATGCATAGATATTTTTGGGCCTTGGAAATTGCGAA
Source organism: Equus asinus (assembly GCF_041296235.1). Classification (NCBI taxonomy): domain Eukaryota; kingdom Metazoa; phylum Chordata; class Mammalia; order Perissodactyla; family Equidae; genus Equus; species Equus asinus. The sequence goes on from NC_091800.1 coordinate 75,665,917, forward strand.
TAATTGTTTTGAGGTCTATTGACACACAGTAAAGAAAACCATAAGATTTAGTACTGGGCAGACATAAACAACTCGAAAAGATACCCCTGGGAAGCAGTGAAGCAGAATTTTCCTCAATGAATAGCTGAGGAAACTGAAGGATAGAAGCAGCCATCAGTGCTTATACATTTCTACGAAGGCTGAAGAAATCAGTTTGAAACTTTGGCTGCTGATTTAGTGTCTTGAACTTGAAAGGGGCTGGACCCTTTAGTAGGCATGTTGTCTTTATAAAACCCATTTCAGTCATTATTTAGCTGTCTTTGGTATGATGTATTTCAATTTGTGTTATAATGAGAGTAGTACATTTTAATTCTTTTTGTTGAATGAAATGAGCAGCTTTATCATGGGTTAATTCCCATGTTGTTAACACCTTATAAATTAATAGATATTTAGGATGAGGTCATCTTGCATGATTCGTTCTCTCCTCTTTTCGAAACCATGCTCGAATACCTTTATCAGACAGGTGTCTGAAAATTTATCTTTTTACGTCCTTGAAGTTCTGCTACTATAAGCTGGTAGCAGACTGAGGCCACCATGGACTTTTAAAAATTTTTAATTAGACATTTAAATGGATTTTTAGAAGTTTTCCTTTCACATGGAGCCATATGTGACTAGCTTGATTATAATTCCTCATTTTTTGAGAGATTTCCAGAATAAAGTGAAGAAAGTTAGAAAACCAGTGAACTGGCCAGGTAAATTCAGTGGGCTCCAAGAAGATGCTCTGGTGGGAAAACATGACCAGGAATGGAAGATTCATTTTGAATAGAAATCTGAGTAGAAGTTTTGATCTTCCCTTTAATGTTCTCTGAAGTACCAGAAATGTCTGAAAGTCGGACAGCTAACATAAGTATGAATCTCAAATTTATTTCCTTCCCTTCTAGGTAGACAAATCTCATTTATCTTTCAAAATCTGTGTGAGGGTATCCAAAGTCATGACACTTTCTAATACACCTCCAGCCCATGCTTGCTTCTGGCCCAGCACAACTATCTCTTGCGGCCCACATCCCATGTACACATCTCTCGCTATCCTCATTTACCACCTCTCTCCTTTGCACTTCACTCATGCCATTCAACCCTCTTGCTGTTCCTCAAATTTACTGCCTCAACCTCAAACATCACTGCCACCTCAGGGCCTTTGCATGCGCTTTCCTCTTTGCTCAGTGTGTTGTTTTTGTTGGCATCTTTGGTTCTCTATTCAAATATCAAAGTTCCAGAGAAATATTTTCTGATATTCTATATGAATAGCAACCAATCCCAATTTCCAGCATTGCCTATGACTCTTGCACTCATAGCATAACTTGATAAATTGAATATTTATTGATTTGATTTCTGTCTCCTTCCACTAGAATGTTACCTTCATGAAGGAACAGTCTTCGTATCTTTTATTCACTGCTATATTGCCAATGCTAACAGTTGCCAGGTACATAGCATATGTGCAATAATATTTGCTGTGAATCCAATTGTACATATCCTTCCTTTCTGAATTATATTAGCATGACTGTCAGTATCACACAATTTCACAATTGACTTTAAGTAGACTTGAGCGTTCATGAAGGTATTGTTTACTATTTCTCCTCTTCCTACTTCACTTCTGAAAGTCATTTATCTGGCATGTTACTCCATCGCAGTAACACAGCAGGGCTGTAGGGAGAGCTCGATGTTCTGGGATCATGATGTTTTGGATGCCTTTCTCATGAACATTGAGAATCTACACTGTAGTGACATGTTCAGCCATTATCTTTCTTGTTATTTTAATTCACAATTGAATTGTAAGTTCTGTGAGGGTAGAGAACATGTTATATACACTTTGTGTGTGTTTGCTCCTGCAGTGTCTTTAGCACAGATTGGGCCCATAATTGATGTTTAAGAATTATCTCTGGATAGCAGTATTAGAGTAAGTGAGTTATTTTAGAACAACAGCTTTTGTTATGTATTTTAGAACAACAGAATTCTTAATTCTGTGAAATGAGTAAATATTTGGAGAGTGGTGAATGACTACAGTTTCTAAATCTTTGATTTTAATTTTTCAGAGTCATAGTTAACACAGCATTTCACACAGAATAATGCAGAGAAAAACACTACAAAAAACCCCCACTACTCTACAAATAGAGAAATCTCTGATAAAATTAGAGTTGAAATATTCTTGCTTATTCTGCTGACCTTTCTGTGATGATGCATTAACAATTATCTCAATGACAATTGAGATTATCTCAATTTAAATTGCTTTTGGCTTCCTAATATTCACTTTGACAAACCAAAATTATACATTTATTTCACGTTTAAACATGGAAATTGTGATAGCAATGTTACAGTTTAGCAAACTCATAGTCAAACACATTTTAAGTTTCTTCCTGATTTGATAAAAAAGCAATTTTCGTGTAATGTGTTTTGGATTTACTATCTTGCATATTTCACTGTTCACAATACTTTTTTCAATGGAAATCTATGCTTTAACTAGACTCAATGACTTTAGCAGTAGGGGTGTCTTATATTTGTAGGCCTCCTTCTCTGCTCACCTTTTGTATGGGCAACTTGAGTTGCATTACGAATGGTTCATTTATTTGTTAAGTACTTCTATACATTTGTGGAAAATAATATCTTATTACTCACATTTTCTTAAGAGGGAGCTAAAACGTAATTGGGTCATGTGGGTGCTCATGTCCCAAGATACGCTGAGCCGGTAATCTTGGATGTGCTGAGACACGAGGTGCCCCAGAAAAGCTTAGCTCCTCCAAAGGAACCCTGTAACTCCTCCAGAAGGTTTTATCTTTGTGTTAAAGAAGAGAATTTTCATCATTCTCGCCTTTAATGTGCAAATATTTCTGGGGAGAGTAGCCAATTAGGCCATAAGGATCTATTGTGAATTGTTTTGGGCAAGTTGAAAGTCTTGGAACACTAAAAAGCCAAGAGGTGAAATGTCATGTTACACCTAGATCAAAGTCCCTTCAAATGAGTTTGTTTTGACTGTCCTTCACAAACTGTATAGTTTGCATTTTTCAGTAGTATGTCCAATTTACCCACATCAGAAAGACTGGTGTAGTGCAATGTTTCCTAAACACCTGTCTGTAGGAAACAGCTATTTCCTTGTAGGAAAAGGAAAGGATTCCGTAGTCAAAATAATTTGAAAAATAATAAAGTAAATAAAATCAAATAGAGTTGTTTTCTACAGGTCTTTGGAAAATTCTGGAATAGTCAAAAGATATGACACTGGGGTAAATCAAGTTATATTAACTACAAGTTTAGCTGTCAGAAATGGAATAAATTAACGTGATATGCCTAGATTCTCATGTATAAGATCCCATCTCACGTCTCTGTTCTTGTAGTGAAATGAGATCATTGATATAAAGCACTAAGTTTGGGTGTCTGGAACATGGTGGATGCTTCCAGAATATTGGTTTTCTCCTTTCTTTACTTTTTCTCCTTTTGCTCTTTGGAAAATCTAGAACTTCATACCAGTACTAAATAGAAATTAACATTTTATAATTTTGACTTTTTATCGATTGCCCTGCTGATCTTTCCAAAGAACTTTTGTTAGCATTATTTAAGTAGAAAATATTTTAATCATTTCCTATCATACACTTGGTTAGTATAGTGCTTCTGTGAATTTCCTGTAAGGTATTTTTATACTAACTTATATGAGTGAATATTAATATTTAAATGATATTGTAATAGTTCTATATAAAAGTATATGGTAGATTTGAAGTGTTTTTAGAATGATTATGATTTGTCAATGTTATTTACTTGGATTGTATGAAAATTTGAGATAGAATATTACATAGATGATATTTAAATTTATTTAGTGTATATTGCAGATTACCTTAAATTAGGTATAATTTTCCTCTTGCTTAAAACCAAACTTTTTTAGATTGTACTAAGCTTTAAAATTTTAAAATTTAAAATAGATTTTGTCTGGTCATCTGACGTGAAAACTGGGTTCCCAAGGCATGCTTATGTGCATTTCTTAGAATTCATTTTTAAAATAAAATTGAGGTCAATGATTATAAGAAGTGACATTCGTGAACATTTGATGAAAACTAAAGAGTTCTCCTAAATAAGTAACTATTTTGCAGTTATTGAAAAAGACTATGTGGCAAAAATAAAAATTATATATATATATATAAACTTTTTTGAAGCAGCAAATTTTTTATTTTAGTGTAATTTTTTAGGGTATCTCTTAGTCAACATGGCATTTTCTTGAGGTTCAATCTAAATTAGCACCCAGGTAACATATTGTAAAAGATGATGGCACTCTGCGTGTTCTGGCCTTTTTAAGTGCCCCCTTCATTATTAATTCATTAGAGAGGTGTCATTTCCAACCGTACTTTTTAATTGTTCCAGCCACAGTCATGGAACAAAAAGCTCTTTAAATGCTCTTAAAGACAGCATTGCAAGAAGATTGGCACAGATTCAGAATAACTAGATGTGTACGCTCTTTTGATAAAGAGAGCAGTTTTCAGAAACATTTCTCAGCTCATTGTGCAAAATTGTTGACATTTTGCCATTGTAATCCTTTTAATGTGGTAGCCCTTTGAAATTTGTGTAAAGGCTTTGCTTCACATGAAAGTAAATGAGAATATAAAGAGCAACCAAAAATAAAATCTCTGACAGCAAGCCTGGTATTGTAGGGATTTATGATGGTATCACAACATCTATGGATCAGTGAACACAAATTTGTTAAAAATAAAAAAAAAGCATAGTTACTCAGAGAGTTCCAGTGAGACTGCCTAAAGCATGGTAAAACAGAATCCACTCATGGAACACACTAGATTTGGAATAAATACTACAATCTATGGGTTTATTAAATTTGCCATTGGGTTTGGCTCTATAAGGACATGTCAGCATGAGGCAGAATGAAACCAGGCCCTATGAATCACTTCAGTCTGATGTGGTCAGTTGTCCTGTATGTAGTTGTTAGAGTTTGAGCATTCTGTCCCAGGGTCTCAGGGAGCTATGGGGGAGGCCCAAAAGTGTCATATTTAAATCAGGAATCTAGGAAGAAGCTATTGCTATGATACCCATAGGATACTGATGCTGTAATTTCTAGTTCTTTATCTAGATGAGTCAATATGCTCAGGTTAAGCCCTAACTTTTTAGAGCTTTCTCCGTTCCAGCCTTCTTCTATGGATGAAATTGCTCCTCCAATCATGCAAATAGGTTTCTTTTGAGAACTTAGAAATCCATAATCTAAGATCCTGTACCTTGTCCCTGATTGACAGAGGGACTGTGAACCTTCTATCTTTGCAGCCAGGCATCAACTCAGGTGTTTCCAATTGAACTAGCCTCTCTCTTCCCCCTTGTAGCCCGTCTTACGTGACTTACAGGGGGTGAGAGCCAACTCCCTCAGTCTACACTGCTGATACACCTTACGTTCTAAGAAATCTCAAATATTCAGTGCAACCTTGTCCAACTAATAAGTATTGTGTAGAGCATACAGTATGACTTAATCATCTTGCCCCCAAGCTTTGTCTCTTCTCTCTCAGAACACACCTGCTCGTACTAACATTCACATACTATGCTAATGACTTGTTTTGCCATTTCTCTGTCATCCCCAATACTTGATATTGACCCTTCTGCCACAAGCTGAGTCTGTTTGACTCTTCAGCAGTGTTTTTATTTATTGATTTACACTATGGCTTCTCAACCTCAGCCTCAGTGACATTTGGGACTGGATAAATCTTTGCTGTGAGGCTGTCCTGTGCATTGTAAGATGCTTGGCAGCATCCTTGGCCTTCACTCACTAGATGCCAGCAACACCTTACCCCAGTGTGACAAAGATGTCTCTGGACATTGCCAAATGTTCCATGGGGGACAAAATCACCACTGCTGAGAACCGCTGGTCTACACACACCTGCAGAACTCTGCAGACATCTGGGTTGATTGGTTTGCAGAGCGGTTCCTTGGATCAACCTCCACATCTCTCCTGCTGGTCGTACCAGCTCTCTGGGAATTCCCTTCAGCCGAGTCAGGAAAATATTCAAGGCACCAACTGTGAGGTCACCTTTTGCCCTCTGGTCACCTCAGAGCCTGTGGGAAGTTTTCACTTCCTGGGGCTCACTGGCTTTAACTTGTAACATCCTAGAGCCTCATAGCTGGTTCCTTGAGCAATTATCATGCTCCAAGTCCTTGCTTGTGTGGATTTCTCTGAGCACAGAGGGTGATCAAACAGAACACTGGACAGAACATGGGGGAGAAAAGGTCAGAGAGAATCTTGATTCAGTTTCATTTCTGGGGTAAAGAATGAGTTTTATACGACTATTCCTGTTACATCTCAAGCCTGTTGTTCCTCTGCATGTATAACTTGGATTCCAATTGGAATTTAATGGGAACAATAGAATGAGGTCCAAATCTGTGAAATGTTTGCTCCCTCTCCTTGCACTTCATTCGTTAGGCACCTTGGGTGCATTTTCACTGCATACCTTCTCCGAGGGTTGGCAGTTATTTCTTATTGCCCTTCTAATTATGTTCTGAAGTCTTTTACAGTTCCTTATTTGTCTTGTTTTTCTGGCCTGGTTACAGCTGAGAATATATTTTCCACCTGTATTTTAATTGTGTTTGCTTTTGCCACCTAATAATATTTGTTGTGCACTGATTATTTTTCAAGATTTTCCCCCAGGAGTCAGGCTTCCCACTGTCTGTTGTGTGTAGATGACCGTGCTTTTAACTCCTCTGCTGTTTCTTTTGTCTCTTTGACAAATTTAGAGCAGCAGTTTGGAATATTTAGTGTTGTGTTTCTCTCATTGAAGTTAAAAAGGAACTGTCTCTCTGAAGCTTCCTTCTAAGGTTCATGGTGCATCAGCGTTTTCTAAACAGGTTCTCTCCTGGGTAGAGGCAGCCGTGGGTGGTGCCCCACTTTCTCTGAGATAAAAATGTCTTTGAGAATCTTGTTAATTCTCTTCTCATTTTCCCCTGATACCATTTCTTCAGTGGCTTGAGAGATTTTAGCACTGTTCTTTACACACACACACAGTACGACATAGGGATGGTATGCCCCAAATGCACAAACAGGTGACCTCGTTTCAACTGTTGTTCCAGCCAGCATCTGAAGGTAGGGGTCCTGTCTCCCACTTCTGTGGGAGGGGAGGAGCTGAACCCAGACGGTTTTCACATGGACCACTCCCCTGTCTGGCTTTTTATAGTTTTTCACTTCCCCGACTCTTCTCAAGCTGCTACTATTCCTCTCTCTACTCCCTTCTTCTACCTTTAAAGTGCCCAGTTACCTCTGTACAAACTGAAGTTGAGTTGAGTTCATACCTGTCTCTTTTCCCTGTTGCAATAGAACGTCACTGACTAAAATCTGTCATTACCGTTTTAAATAGTATTCACCTTTGTTTATCTTTGACAACGGTTATGTAGACCCCATATCCTGTGTCCTTCTGAATCATCCATTTTTTGACACAACATGCAATGAAAATAAAAGGAAACAGAGCTTCTGAAGACAGCATATCTAAATACCATGATTAGATGATATCCAGCCTAGCGTGGTTGGATAGTTAACCTGCAGTTTACCAGCTCCACGCTGGCCTGACTCCTTAAGGCTTTGTGTGATGTCATCACCCAACTCCCACTCCGCCCACCAACCTTGAACCTTCTCACAGGAGTTTTAATTTTCCAGAAAGCAATAGACTGCTCTATCTTCCATTTTCAAATTAGCTTCTATGCTGATGACCTAGAAACGATGGAAATATCCTTGGATACGTTTTGTGAAATCTAGTTTAAGAGAATATTCTAATTCAGGAGATATAATCCCCAAGAGCTGCAGTTTTGGGCTGAAAGCGCTCCTTTATTTTTTTCCGCTAGCTCTATTGAGGTATGATTGACAAATAAAAATTGTATATATTTAAGGTGTACAACATGATGTTTTGATATATGTGTACATTGTGAAATGATTACCACAATCAAGCTAATTAATATACCCATCATCTCACATTTGTCTGTGTGTGGTGAGAAGACTTGAGATCTGGTCTCTTGGCAAATTTCGAGTGTACAATACAGTATTGCTAACTATAGGTGCCACACTGTACATTGTGTCTCTGGAACTTATTCATCTTATAAACGAACGTTTGTACCCTTTGACCAACATCTCGTTTCCCCACCCACAGCCCGTGGTACCAACCATTCTACTCTGCTATTATGATTTCCACTTCTTAGATTCCACAGATGAGTGAGATCATGCAGTAATTGTCTTTCTGTATATGGCTTGTTTCACTTAGAATAATGTCCTGCAGGTTCTTCCATGTTGTCACAAGTGCCAGGATTTTCTTCTTCTTTAAGGCTGAAAGAGCTCTATTACCTTTCAAGTTAGAGTGTCCTAAGAGATCAAGAACTAAAATTCTGGAAAACTTAGTTCCCTAAATTTCAGCCCATTGCTTAATTTTCTTTTTAAACAATGGCTCCTTGATTTAGTGATATTATCAAAATTCACTATACTCTTCACTTCTCTATGCCATTGGTCCTCAAAACTTGGACGTGTTTCAGAATCACATGAGGGATTATTAAAACAGAGACTGCTGGGACCCATCTCCCGAGTTCCTGATTCACAGTGCTGAGGTGAGGCTGGAAATAAGCATTTTTAACAAGTTCCCAGGTGATCCTGATGGTACTGGGTCAGGGGCCATGCCTTGAGAACCACCATTCTACACAGATCTTGATAGTAAGAAGGCAACATTTTAAAGCATATTTTTTTTTGGGAAAGGAGAAACTGAGAGATGAATATGTGGAGCAAGGGAGGTAATTGAGAAAATTGGATCTTAAGGTGAGAATCTATGAGACTTGAACCTGGCTATGGAGGGTCTGGGGGTCTGAGGGACCAGCCAAAGCTTGAACACTCTGGACTCATGGAAATGAAGTCTAGGGTGCAGGCTGGGGCGTGGGGTTGGGGAGCTCGTCCCAAAACTGCTTTCAGGTGTAGGTGGAATTGATGGGCCCCATGAGTCTCATGCATCAAACTTGCTCAGAAGCTCTAGGCCAGTGTTCACAATCTTGGCTGCACTTTGTAATCACCTGGAGAGCTTTAAAAACTACCTGTACCCAGGCCCACCCCAAAGCAATCAAATCAACTTTGGAGGCTGCTGTGTGGCTGTGGAAGCTTTCAAAAGCACATCTCTCTGAGGATGGCTAGGCCCCACCTCAGAGATTCTGGTTCAACTGATCCGGGGAACATTTTGAGAAATATCCATTATTTGTCATTTTTGAAGCCATGTAGGTGACTCTAATGCTCAGGTAGGTTAGAGGACAACTGTGTGGGGTTGAACTCCACGAGGCCAAGGGTTTTGGTCTCTGCTGTATATATTCTTAGTGTCTGAGACAGTGCTTGGCTCAGAACAGTCCTTCAGTAAACGTATGTTGAATATGTTAAGTAATGATTGCTTTTGCGTAGTGTTGGGCACTTTTGAGACTGGGACACTGGCAAAACAACTTAGAACCTAATTCTCTTTCTCTCTTTGTCAACCTATGTTCCCTATGATTGCCTCATGTTTTGATGACGGGCAAGAATATGAGATGCAGTAGAAATATGTGGTATTTGCAATTCTTCTTTCATTTAGACCTGAGGTGGGTAATTTACAGCCTATGGACCAAATCTGGCCCATTATCTATTTTTGTACAGCTTGCAAGTTAAGAACAAATTTTACATTTTGAAATGATTGGAAAAAATCAAAAGAAAAGTAATGTTGCTTGTGAGATTTAAATTTTGTTGTCCATGAATAAGTTTTTTTGGAACACAGCCATGTCCATTCATTGTCACATTATCCCTGGCTAATTTGGTGCTACAGAGACAGAGTTGAGTACTGACGACAGAGATCATGTGATGACCTACAAAGCCTAAAATGTTTATGATCTGGCCCTTTACAGTAAAAGTTTGCTAACCCTTCACTGAGAGCATTAATCCTCCCTGGAAATACACTGGTTACAATTTAATGTTGTCCATCTTGGTATCTCTAGATCTCCTAAGATGTTTACCAGCAGAGTTCTTTTCAAGCAGAAAAGGACAGTAGGATTGTTATAATCAATCAGGTCTCAATGGACCACTTTGCAAGGTTTATTGCATCACTTTTTGTTTAAAAATTGAGGAACGTTAAAATCTACGGACCAAAGACAATATGTGGTTCACAAACCCATGGTCCCTGGGGGATTGTGAATTTACCAAGCGCTGTTGAAGATTTGAGTGAGTGCTGCTCTTTAACTTGGAAAGACAACCACTCAGATTGTCATTTAGCTGCAGACAGCAATCTTTCCTTTCCTTTGCCTAAACACTCTTCCTGTCTCTTGCTCTGCACATGAGCAGTGTGAGGAAAAGGTGATTGTGATTTGCAAGCCATCAATGGCCACTTTCCAAAGCATCTTTCCAAACACCTCAAAAAAACCTGGAGAATTACAGGCCTTTTGTCTGCAGGGCAGTTAGACACCACAAGCCACTTCACGGACTCAGACTCAACTGGTGGGTAGTCCTTTTAATATGCTGCTGAATTTGGTTAACTAGTATTTTGTTGAGACAATATCTGAGACTGTTTCAGACGTTTCAGAAATGCTTCTAATCTCTTCTCTTGTCTCCTCTTAACACTGCTTTTGAATATTCCAGCTTCTCATAATTAGCTGCTTTGCCTTCATTCCTGTTTCCCTATACACTGTCTTTCATGTGGTCTTTAGAATTTCTTCCAAAAAGGCAAATTCCAGCAGCTACCTAAAAACTTTCATGTCAGGGCATGCTGAACTGGATGGAAAGGAAGGCTCATGGTCTGAGGCTTGAGGGTCAATATCTGGACACATGTGTAACCATTGCATGTCATTGAGAAGCTCTGACTTCTGGGACTAACCGCTGACCAAGATGGCCTTAATGTTCCCCTCAGCTTGGTTATACTTTAGACAGGTTTCTTCCTGACTACAGGCACCTGACCTACCTTTTCTTAGAGTTTTTACTTTAGAAATTTGCAATTGTAAAGTTTTTCTCTGCCCCTTTGAGATGGAAATCTCCCACAACTCAGAAATGTCTTTCTCAAAGACCTGGGAGCCATCCCTTTGAAATGTAATCATTAAGAAAGATAGTACCCCCATCTCTCAGTCTCTGTGGGGTAGGAGCCTAACTTCCATGAGCACAAATCAGCAAACACAGATGCCTCATTACATTGACCAACCTCCCCCTAATGTCTTCTGGAGCTTTTCCACTAGCTCACCCCAGCACTTAAAACCTCTCCCACCTTTTGCTTCAGTGGAGCCGAGTTGATGTCTTCCCTGTATTGTAATAGTCTTGACCTCTATTGCAATAATCTTGAATAAGGTCTTCCTTACCTATTTAACTTGTCTGGTGCAATTTTTGTTTGACACTGGTTACCTTGGTGTTATGGGTTGAATTGTCCCCAGAAAGGTATGGTACTTATGAATGTGACCTTATCTGGAAATAAGGTTCTTGAAGATGTCATAAAGATGCGTTAACATGAAGTCTTATTGGAGTAGAGTGAGCCCTTAATTCAATATGACTGGTGTCCTTTCAAAAAGAGGAGAAGACACACAGAGATACACATAGAGAGGAGAAGGCCATGTGAAGACAGAGGCAGAGACTGGATGATGTAGCTGCAAGCCAAGAAACATCAGGGATTGACAGCAACTACCAGAAGCTAGGAGAGAAGCATGGGACAGTTTCTCCCTCAGAGCCTGTAGTAGGAACCACCCCTGCTCACACCTTGATTTTGGACTTGTAGCCTACAGAACTGTGAGAGAATAAATTCCTGTTGTTTGAAGCTACCCAGTAGGCGGTACTTTGTCATGGCAGCCCTAGGAAACTAATACACTTCGGATACAGAGACTTTTACCAGTCAGCCCAGTCTCTTGTTGCAATTTCATCTTTCAGCAGTTTCCATCAGCACCTAGTGCTCATATCTTAATTTCCACACTGTGCCATCTCCCATTTCCATGCTTTTTCCCATACAGATGTGTCTGTCCTGAGTGCCACAATGCCAGCCTACCACTGCTTCCTTCCTTGCAGCTGCTTGGCAAAGTTCTATCTATCCTTCTTGCATAAATATGACCTCTCTGGAGGCCTCCACCAATCTCCCAGGAAGAGCTTGTTGCTCGGTCCTCTGAGCTCCTATGTGATATGATCACCCATGTACACGCTTCTCCTTGTATTAGGATCTATTAGGGGTTGTGGACTCTCCTTCCCCAGATCCTGGAGGGCAAAGGCCTTGTCTCACTTATCTTTAGGAGTAGCGGCACCACCTGCCCAGGTGACTCTTGGAAAACACTCAGTACCTGAATGAAGCTGGAGCTTGAGAGGAGTTTCCTTTTTCTCCTTTTCATAGTATGGAGGAGCCACAGTACCTTCTTAATTGTGTTAGACTTACCTTGTCTGTTGATGAGAGGGGCACCCAAAAGAGGAGACTGTCTACAGTTTCTTCCATTCCTGAGGCCCGAACTTCTCAGTTATGAGACCCAGTCACTTCCCTTTTGCTTCGTTGAGAACAACTTGGGTTGTGTTTGCTTGCGTCCCAAGAGTCCAGACGTCAGTGGGGTCTCAGGGAGGTCTGGCCTATGCTGGGGTCACTCATGCTCCACTGAAACTTGAGATCACAGCTAATGTGAGGAGGCAGCCACAGAGATCCCCTGAAATATTTTTCATTGTGGTTGTTACTTTTATCATCCCGAGGTTTCATTTCACATTTTCTTTCTGCAGGGTGACATACACCAAATAAATCATGTCGATATTTCTTTTTATTTATATCTTAATATAACATCAGTAGTGTGATTAGATAATTTGAAATTTAATAGAACTTTCCTGTGTGAATCAGCAAAGATATATCACGATGAAATCTCAGAGCCTGGAGAAGGAATATGGAGGGAGCAGAGCGCTCACACACACTGCTGAGTCAGCACATAATAGCAATTTTCTGTGTCCTCATAATAGGTACTTGAGAATAATCACTGACAGCCTGTGGAGAATTCATCAACCTCAGGTACCAAATAATAAGTTATACTATCATGATAACTGTGTGAATTAAGTTAGAAATTCAAAGAATACTGATGATGTCTCCTTACTTTTCCCCCCAGAAAAGCCAATCTGCATAATTGATGCCATAGTAGAAAAACATTTTTTTTATTATTACATTTTAAATCAAATAGTCTTTAATAAATGAGAGGTGCACCATCATCGGAAACTAATGGTGGCCATGTGGGACCCCAAGAACAGCAATCATAATTCTTTGGCACATAAAAAAATGCCGGAGTTTATTTTATAAACCTCAGCATGCCATGTTCCAAAGACAACTCTCAATGGACTAAAAGGGATGGGCTAGGGAAGTTCAATGTTTAGAGAGAGAGACTGCTAATGAGTTAGTTCACTGAACGTAGGCAGGCTGCCCAAAGAGTGGCCCAGCCCTGGAGCAGGGATGTCTGGCAAGTGAGAGCCTGACTGTTTAAATTTGTATCGGCTGAATGAGGTCTCTGTAACTCATAGTGGCAGAATCATGTTAGGGCCTTTTTGTGACTACCAATTAAGGAATAGAATTTCTGCTTGGTGATATTCTGTTGCTTTCCTTAACAGATTCATTAGAGTAAATTGTATTCTGGGTGTTAATATTTTTTACAACAGACATCTCAAAGTAAATTGTACACATATATTTGTTTTGATGAGATGATTGATGAATGAAATCAGTTCTGTATTCTTCCATACAGAGCTTTGAAACGTAGTTAGTCCTTCAGTGTTCTCCCTTCCGCTCAGATTTCATAGCTGGAAACTGGTTAGTTGTCTGTACCCAGTTTATTCGCTGGGTCAGAGACATTGGTTCTTGCCCCTTTGGCTTCTATGGTGGGCATCTTCAATTTGTACCTTTCCACCTTTCTCCTCTTAGCTCTGTGGCCGACAGACATGAGTTATATCAATGGCACCTTCACTGTCTGGCTTCTGGTTGGATTTGGCCAATGGAGAGCCCCAGGAAGAGATCAGGGAGAGAGAGGGAGTGCAGTTGGAGCCTTTAGTCTCCAGGAACCCGCCCTGCAGGGCAACCTCAAATTGGCTGTGACCTTTTAAGAAAGGTCATGGTTCCACACAAGATGACCCTCTCTCTGTAAGTCTCAGCTTACAGGATCTGGTCATGGTTCTTTGCTCACTTCCCTTGGAGTGGGAACAGCTCCTAGGCTCTTGCAGGTCCTGGGATTCTGCATTCTCTAGTGTGGTTTCCCAACACCCCACCTCCGTATTTGTAAGAGCTCTTTTATTAAACCATCCTTGAATTATCCCAGTGTGAGTGTGCCATCAGTTTCCTTCTGGCATTCTGACTGACACAGGTTTTAGGATCTTTATCTTCTTGGTTTAGTTTTATTACTTTAGGTGTTTTATCCTGCTGCCCTTCAGTGGCCTTTTTTCTCCTTGTCCATGGATCATCCATGTTTTCCTGTGAGTCTGAACTTGACTTTTCTTATTTTTCTGACTTTATCTTTACTTTCTTCATCATATCAGTTACCGCTGACATTTCAAGGCTCTCTCCATTACATGTTTCCAGAAACCTTGAGGTCCTCCCCGCTTAAGCTATAAATTGACTCCAATGTTCCCTTCATGACCATTGATAACCCTGTTCTCCTGGTTATGTGATTTGTGTTTTGTCTGACATGAGTGCCCACATTTACCGGATTTTCTCTTCACCATGAACCTATCTCCCATCTTCGTATTCTGCCCTTTTTTTCCCTTCAAGTTCTTAGATCTGACATTTCTTCATCATTTCCTCTAAAGCAAAAGAACAACCCCCAACCCCAACCCCTGAAAACCAACAAAAGCCCCAAAGAGAGCAAAAAACATGTGGTCTAGCCGCACACGGCATTTTCAAAACTCACAAGTTACACTAACTTTGAGGTTGATATTTATTGATTTTAACCCTCATACACATCCATTATCATTGAACAAAGTCCCACATGTCAGCAATATTCAGAATAGAGGAGGAAGCCTCGGAGTCAGATACAAAGTTGAAGGTGGTTCAGTGGGAGAAATGGGCAACCTCACCTTGTATCATGTTTAAAAACCTTTCTTGTGGGCCAGCCCCACGGCCAAGTACTTAAGTTCACATTTCCGCTTAGCAGCCCAGGGTTTCGTTGATTTGGATCCTGGGCGTGGACATAGCACCACTTATCAGGCCATGTTGAGGTGGCGTCCCACATAGCACAACCAGAAGGACCTACAACTAGAATATACAACTATGTACTGGGGGTCTTTGGGGAGAAGAAGAAGAAGAGGAGGAGGAAGAAGAAGAAGAAAAAAAGAAGATTGGCAACAGATATTAGCTAAGGTGTCAATCTTTAAAAAAAAGGAAAAAACAAACCTTGCTTGCCCAGAAATATTTCCTAATAGCATCTGCTACCTCTTTTGAAATTTCCTCCATAGGGATCATTAATGATCCAAAATACAAAGTGTAGGGTGCTACTTTCTGACTGGTCACAACACTTCCATATTTCAACTCTTCTTTCTCACATTAAAATTTTAGCCTCAAGGATGAGTCCTAGAAATGGAGCGTGTCACTAGAATGATGTGGGGACCAGCAGGGGCACAAAGCAGGGAGGAGGGGGATACCGAGGTCAACATACAACCAGGACACTGGGCTAGGGGAAAGGCAACTGCTGAAGGTCACCTTGTTCATGGTATTAGAAACACTCAAACAGAGGGTTGTAGGCCTAATCTCTTAAAAGCAGAATAAAGAAAGATATTGGTGTTCCACGCGCCCCTAACCTCCCCCTCCCCCATTTCTATCTCTAAGTTCTGCTCTGGAAGTTATCAGTTTAACAAGGTACATTTTTCAAGTTCAAGGCTTCATGTTTTATAGGTGACATTTTATGAATCTTTGGTGATTTGTCCTCAAAGCTGGACTTCTATCTAGCAGGTCATAGATCTTGATGTGGTGCTTCTGCAGATCTGTATCTTGATCTCTCTGGAGCAGAAGCCTGTCCTGTTTATATTTCTGTGACTAGTAGCTTGCATCCTCCTTGGCACATAGGAACTGAAAAAGGAAAATTATACCAGACCGGTTAAACAGGCAAGGCAGACTTTATTCAAGCTTAATGAGGTCAAGACAATTACAATAGGGGAGACAGATTGACCTTAACTTCACTGAAACAAAGGGTAGGTGAGGTTTTAAGCGCTGGGGTAAACTACTGGAACAGTAATAGAAGATGTTAGTGGGAGCTTGGTCAATGTGATGAGGCATCTGTGTTTGCTGGTTGGTGCTCATGGAAGTTAGGCTCTCACCCTTCCCCCAGAGGCTGGGAGATGGGGCACTATCTTTCTTGATGATTACATTTCAAAGAGGTGGCTCCCGTGTCCTTGAGAAGGACATTGTTGGGTTGTAGAAGATTTCCATCTCAAAGGGGCAGAGAAAGAATTTACAAAGGCAAGTTTTCTAAAGGAAGTGCTCTAAGAAAAGGGAAGTCAGGGTCTGCAGTCAGGAGTAAGTCTACCTAAAGTTTAGTCAAGCTGGGGGAACTTTAAGGCCCTCTTGGTCAGAACCTATTAGTGATCTTTATATGACTCTATTTCGGTGTTTATCTGGCCATTTTATTATATATGCAAGTAATACTCGTTTAAAAATTCTAGAAAATCTTGTGCATGTGTGTTGGAGGAGGCATTGTAGTTTTATTTCTTAGATCAAATATTTCTAGACATAATTTTTAAAGTTGTTGTATTGGAGAGGAAATGTTAAGTAATTGCATTTTTCCTAAGTAATGTGTACTCTATGAGATCGAGGGCTGTGTCTGTCTTCCCTGTCGTCTTATTCCCTCACCTGGCACAGTGTTGTGAACATAGCTGATGCTCACTGAATACTTGTTTTTTCAGTTGAATGAGAAAATATGGCCCCCTTCCCCAAGACCCATCAAATAAGCGTAGGTTAGTTTAGAATTTAATTGTCACATAATGGGAAACACCTGGGGCTCGAGGTGAGCGGTCTGGGTTGGATTTATGGTTGTTACTTCATAATTATCCTAACTTGGGCAAGTCACATAAACTCTGTGAGTCTTTTTTTTTTCATTATCTGTAAAATGAAGCTAATACCTATTTCAGAGAGGCTGCTATAAGGATTAAATTAGCTGTTGCCTACCCAAGCACCCTGTAAATCTCAATGCAAGACACAGATGTGGCATGTTGTTGTTTCTGCATAATTGTTCGTTTTCCTCTCTCAGCACCGTTGCCTTACAGGTAAGTCTGATAAAGGTAGCCATGGAGAGCTCGGCATGCTGCCTCTCGGCCTTTTGATTTGTAATAATGAACTCTCATTATGTGTTTGTGTAAACTTGTTCTGCCTGAATACCTTATCGGTGCCTTTGTTACTGCTTAATTGTTTTATTTTTCATGACACTGGCTTGATTCGGAGAGGGAGGCATTTTTTGTTTATCTAATTCTTTAATTAAGTCACCCTACAGTGTGGTTAAAACTCGTCTCTCCGGCTGCTAAATAAGAGAAGCTAATGACAACTGCAAAGCCCAAGGCAGAAGCTGCTTTGGGTAGGAAATTGGTTCTATTGCTGATGTGGATGCTACCCATGGAATCAGCTGGAATTTGAAGCCAGGGCCACAGATGGGCCAAGCATTGGGATGTGTTTCTTAGGCTGGTGAGAATAAAGCTTCAGATTTCATTCCTCTTTTAACAGTGTCCTGTTTCCACCTCCTTGATCTTTCTACTAGAAGGCCATACCTTCCGTTAAAATGGGTGCTTTATATATTATTTAGGACCTTAGTCTTTTCAAAGTGCTTTTACATTCATTTTCTCTTACCTCCTTAAAATCTGGGTGAGGTAACTGTCAGCATCAATGCATTTGGATGAAGAAATGGACCGGGCACCTGGCCTGTCTAAGACCAATCAGCTGGAAACAGGTGGAGGCAGGTTAGAGCTCAGCTCCCCCAGAAACCAGCGTGAAGGCTCTTCCCACCACAGGGGATGTGTAAATAAGAATGGAAGAACTGCATTTCTGTTCCCCTTTCTTGGGCCTTGGCCTACTAATCATCTCTTTCATGGCTGAACAAGCGATGTGATGTGTTGTTCTGACTCTAATTAAGCATAAGCTATTGGTCATTAGCTACTTGTTTCTCCCCTTCAATTTTGTCCATGAATCCCCTACCTATGGGGCAGTTATCAGTGTACTTACAGTGTTTACTGTTGTCAGAAGGGCTCTATTCATACATTTATTCTGACAGCCATTCTGTCAATCAATATCTACCAAGTGAGCACTCTATGACCTAGGTAGGAATTGAGGGAAATTAAAAACAAAATTAAAAAGAAAATGAGTTCACTAAGACACGGTATTTGCTTTCATTGGGCGTGGAATCAAGCAACGGCATGTGAACGTTCTCAGTTGAGAACCTCAGTCCCTCTTGCCTGCATTCTTGAAATAATCTTCTGTTACTTCTATCAGCTGTATGCAGGGATAACTTCGAATTCTAAGCTGTGACATTCAAAACCCTGCTCAATTTGACCTGTGCCTGTCCTTTCAAGACTTATCACAGGTCATATGCATTTTATGCTGGCCACGCTGGGCTCCCTGCTGTCTCTTGAACATTTTCTTTTTTCAAATTCTCCCCGACCTGGAAACGCCTCATATTTACTTATAAAAGCTCATCCTTTTCTTCCTTGAATTTTCTCCTTCAATATGCTCCAGTAGCTCAGTATCTTCAGAGCTCAGGCCCTCTATAATATCATGTGTCAAATCTATTTCTAATCAGTTATTTACGTATATGTTTGTCACCATTCACTAGATTGAAAGTTCCTGGGAAGGGGCTAGGAGAAGGGAAGGCATCTGCCTCTTACTATCCAATATAGCAGTTTGCAAATAGGTGAGTCAAATGCAATATTATATATTCATTGAACCCCACTGTAATTTTTTCTTCTTGGGCATATAGGAAAACTACGTTTTCGGCTTCCCTTGCAGTAAGCTTGGGGCCACTTGATTGGACTCTGGCCAGTAGGATGGGGATAAAGTGTTGGAAACCACTTCCAGGCTGGTGGACTATTGTCCACCTACTCTCTTCTATTTCTTTAAAGACCCTGGAAGCCAGGGACGGCGGCAGGAAAAGTAGAAAGAACTTGGATCCATGTACTCACACTGGAAGGAGAGTTGCCAGGGAGAGCTGCTAGATCCTAACACAAATGAGAAATATATCCTGGTTTTGTCAAATTACTGAGACTTTAAGGTTTGTTATTATGCTTCCTGATAAATAGCCTATAAGCCTATCTGTTCCAGGGCTGTCCCCTAAGCATTTAACCAAATATCCAGGATATAGTATGAGCTCAGTAAATATATTTTGAGTAAATTAACAAGTTAGATATGTATTTGTCAACTCTCATGATCTCTTTGTGACACACTTGTGAAGATCAATCTCAAGATTTCACATTCTGAAAAAAAATTTTTTTAAATATTAGTTCATGGGAAAGCTTCTATTTTCTGGAATGGTTATTGAGGCATATTTAGTCGGCGTGGGGCAAGTTGTTTGCTTGTATGGAAGACTCTACTGCTGAAGATTCTAGTGAATGATTTTACAGTATCCTGCTGCTGCCCTCTATGATTAGAATCAGGAGATTGTGGGTTGTGAGGGATATTATTAAAATTAGAATCAGATATTGAAGTAAGGCTAAAAGAAAATAAAAGCATAACTTTTTTCAGGGAGGATTTAGTGACTAAAAGCTTTATAACGATAATAAATTGTTAATAAGAAATGTAGCCAAGAGAAAAGGCTAGAGATTATGGCAGGAGAAGAAGTTAACATTTATTGTGATGTGTCAAACATTGTTTCAGGTTCTTCATGTTTCCTGATTTCATTTAATCTCTATAAATGCCCTGTGAGGAAGATGTGATTATCCTAATTTTATAGGAAGATGGGGAAATTGATACTCTGAAGTGTTAGATGCCCTTCGAATGTCACACAGCTAGTACACTACAGAAGTGAATTTGAACTTGGTTCTGTCTGGCTTAAAAGCCATCCATGTTCTCTCAAATACACTATATTCACTCCTTCAAATAATGCTAAATAAAAATTAACCAGTGATCTGCCATGATTCCAGGACTTAAACTCAGGCTGAATCACCTAAGTCTTGGGGTGTCCTGCCACTCAGTGTAAGGGTTCTCTGGGACATCTCTGGCCCATCCTCTGTGACAACTTTGGTCTTCTTACCTTGTTCTTATCTCCATTTGCATTCTTGTGCTTGTTCACTCCTAGATGTTTGCGTGTGGACTTGAGTTGTGGGTCTTGCACTGACCTGTTGGGCCAGAGGACAGATTATCTGCTGTTCGATCCTCCCCACTTACCCTCTGATATGGTGTGTGCTAACTGGTAGCTCCATTTTGGATAATTGCCATTCTTGGTTTGGCTCTAGACCCTGGGTCCTGGGTCTGCTTGGCTGACAATCTTCTGGGGTCAATTCTAATCTGCATGACAGGATCAGACAACACCTGGTTAAGTAATATACTAATTAAATAAGTTATCTATTATTACGTGCCTTGAAGAGAAAAGGATGAAAAGATACAATTTCTAACATTAGGACACTAAAGTCTAGTGAAATGCATGAAAATCCATTACACTTAAAGAATTTTCACGGGTATTACCTGATGTACAACCCTCTAAGGTATCCTTTCTATAAGGGAAAATTGAAACTGAGGTTGCTTTTACCGACTTGCTCCCCTTAACACAGCAATGAGGTGGGAGAACAGATATTTGAACCCAGGTCCTCTGTCGAAAACATCTTGCTGTCTCCAATGTATCACATTGCCTTTGTAAGAAAGCAGTTTCCTACAATATCTGAAAGATTCATCTGTTTCTTGTTGCTGTTTGCATTGTTGGAGAGTAGACACATACATTTACAATGATAAGGCTAAAAAGGATTAATTTGGCAAAATCCAAGCATTACCTTGATAAAGTCTCCGTGATGGATGAAGATCCTGGGAAAACCCGATATGTCCAACAGTTACATGGTGCAGGTTTTAAATTATGCAATGTTTTGTTTCTGTGAATTTTTATTTTCAGAGACCTCAGAGTAAGAGGGTAGGATTTTGAGGCTGCTGCTATGATTATAAACGCCGTTACAAGAACGTTAATGTTCTTGCAGATATTTTTATTTTCACTAAGTAAGATAAAAGGGAGGTGATTGACTTTTATTAAGGCTAATATGGAGCCTGGCTTCTATCTTTTAATCTGTCGCCTTCACATTTTTCACTTTCCTTTTCCTCCTTCCCCCGTCTCAACATCTGCTACCACTTCTCATACATGAAGTTATTTGCTAGTATTGGCAAGTGTTTTTAAACTAAGTCTGCTTGTGTTTTGATGGAGCGAGAGAGTCTTTAATTATGTTACTGATGGACAGTGTGGCTGCTTGATGAGTGGCATGGGAATGTCCGTGCTGTCACCAGCAACATTTCTAGACCACAAAAAGTGTACCTGGTTTACAAAAAATGCCTAGTCCTTGGGCTATTTGCAGAGTAATATTAATTACAGAATGATCTGGGGATGCTAAGATGTTAGTTCTATTTCAGCTTTATTCTTTTCCATTAGAAAATGATCAACGTTTTTGTTGACTAAAGGCTTTTTAAAGCTACAGTGAGGGGGAATACCTTAGTTCTCATATTAACCAGGGAGGAATATCTCCCTACGTGTCCCCATGTTTGAAGGCGAGACTTAGGCTGATGTTTTCAAATGTGAATCATTTTCAGCAGATCCAATTGTTGGTTCAAATCCTCCCTTTGCATTGCAGTGGAAGAATCTTCTGTTTGTTGAAATCTAACTAGGTTGTCAAATTTCAGGGTGCATGAAGTGGTCTGGGGAACTTATGAAAAATGTAGATTTCTAGATATTGTAACTCAGCAGGTCAGGGTGGGCTCCAGGAATTAGCCCTTGGTGTGTCTAATGCCCGTGGCCCTTATACGATATTTGGAGAAATCTCTCTTGAGGACAGAGGTTCTCAAACTTAAGCCTGTATCAGGATTACCTAGGCTTGTTAAACACAAATTGCTGGTCCCTGCCCTCAATGTTTCTGCTTCAGCAGCTCTGGGGATGGACCCAATAGTCTATCTTTCTCATAGATTCCCAGGTGAAGCTGAGGCTGCCCTTCAGCTACCCCACTTTGAGAACCACTGCCCCTGGGTCTTCCAGTTATGGCCACCTGTTGGTCAGGAAAGAGTCAGACTTTGATAAATACCAACTATTCTGAGGAGTATGGGGACTGCATGCCTCAGTCCACAGTTTGTTGAAGGACGATTCATATAAGACATAGGCTCCTTTTAAGGTAATTAATTACTTTTGTTCACAGCGGAACTTCAAACTGTACCCTAACTGAACAACTGCTAATTTTCAAGATACAGGTTTCAGAGGCTGTACACCAAGGGTCCAATGCATAGTCTGTGCCAGTGTTGACGTAGCTATCGAAAGCTGATTTTAATGTGACATTAATTGTTTTATGAATAACATCAAAGTACCTGGAGCATGAGGTGCAGTTTGTGGCCTAACTAAGCCTTTTAAGGACTGTTTTGAGGTACTAATTACACTTAATGTGAAAAGCAGTTACCAGTTGGGTTGAAAATAGAGCTATTTATATTGGCAGAGTCCATAATAGGTATTAATAAATTATTGGCTATTAGCCATAATATTAATTATCTTTTATCAATCAATTATTTCCTCTATGCAAGGATCTTTGCTGGTATTCTCACTACTACACGAATCACCTAGCCTCAAAGTACCCAGTTATTTGGTTTAAGTCTGTTCTTACAAATGACCAAGAGAGTTGTTTTTCCCTAGTCACCAGACTGAGAGAACTGCGTCTTATTCGAAATGTTAATACTTGTGAGGTTCTGATCCTGTTTAATGTCGCATGCATTTTCTCCCCTACTAATACAGTTGAGTAACTTTTAAACAGCAAAATAATTCCCTAAGAGACATTGTTAAGTAGAATAATAAGACATAAAACATCTGCTCAGTTTCCCCACTTTTTATTTTCCCCAGCAAGTTTATCATAGAGTGGATGGGAGTTTAGAAGGTTAAAAACAGAAAACACAAAGCAGTCTGGATGATTTGTAATGTCAGAAAAAGTGGAGGAAGAGAAAATTACCAAATTGTACAAAACAGCCTTCTAAGTTAAAAACCAAAATGCTGAAAAGGAAAACACAGGCGCTTTATTGTAAAATTGGCTGTCAGCTATCCATAACATAGATGAGGCTGACAAGGTTAGCAGGAGATTCTTTTCATCCTTACATTTTTTTTTTTTTCCCACTCTACTTTGCATCTCTAGAAGAGAGGAAGAGGGAAAGAGATACAGGTAGTTATGCTAATCTCTGAAAAATCTTTTCAATAAAATTTTAACCTCTGCCATATGCCAAGTGCAATAATAAATACCTTTCTTTTGTGTTGGGTATACATATTAAAATCCCAACCTTCTTTTTAATGAGCCCTACATCTAAATTGTAGCTTTTGGATGATAACACTATTACACCATATGAAAAAAGAAAGGAAAAAACACCACCACAAAGAATTGATGGTAATTGGACCTGGTCTTGGTTGGGAAAGGGCAATTATCATTTCTCACTGCTTCTCTTCTTCCTATGTGAAGTTCACTTGGATGACCTTTTGCCACTTTTGCCTGATGACATAGAGTGCCCTGTTCTTGGACTGAAAGCGCTCTAGTTAGTCTTGCTGTTAGAGAAGTATTTCAGCAGATCACGGTTTGCAGCTATAATCAGAGACGAGGGAATGTGCAGGCAGAATCCTGTTTACTCTCAAGCAAAGAAGTGTATGTGTTTGTCCCACTGTCCCAAGCCTAAGCTTAAGGATTTAATATTGACTTTGCCAGAAAGTCAAAATTACGTACTAGTGGAAACTGCACTTCAGTAATTTCCTTTAAAATAAGTATCATATTTTAAAATAGTCGTCGTGCCTAAAAGCTAGATATGAATAGTAGTGTGCCTGATTGTTGATAAGAATAGATCCTCAAGTGTTCCTCTGCCGGGATTCAGGTGTCCCAAACCCATCGTAGAGGTGGAGATGGATGTGGAAGTGGGTTGAGCCTGAAAGATTCCTCTTAGACAGAAAAGAAAATAGTTAATTTTAGCCTTTAGATTTTGACCACCCTTCATTGTAGGGAGTGACAGCCTGGTTTTATCAACAACTAATGGTGACGGTTCCTATTATATAAAATATGATCATATATGTATATAGCTCAACACCCTACTTACCTGGGTTATTCTGGCGAAAGTTCTATTTTAGTCCAAATTACCTGCTTTGGGAACAAGGATGCTTTTCTCAGGGGGTAATTACTAGTGTAATCGGAGTACCATCTGCTTGCCTTATGTTCTGTAGATGGCTCAAAAGAGATAGTTTCAGGAGAGATCTGGAAAGGGAACATTTCAGGAAGGAGGAAATGAAGATAACTAAAAAGAAAGTAATAATTAGGAGTTTAAAGAGGAAAAGCATATGGTATTGGAACCTACAACTTCGAAATCAGCCTTCTAGACCCCTGGCCCAACTGAGGTTTACCCCGGGGTAAGAGCTGAGAGCGGTCCAAGGCTAGACCAGAGAGTGACCAATTAACCTAAAGGGACTCTCCAGAGGGGCTTAGAGGAGAGGAGCAGCAGATGGTATTCATTTGTGACTTAGTGGTGAAGGAGGAGCTGCAGGTTAGGTGCAACCGGCAGAAGCTTGCTTTCCATATTCTAAGACAAAACTTTAAAAGGAAAGCTGGAGTACCCTGGAGAATTTTCCTGCAGTCATCATTCATTTAAAAAGTATATTTAACACCTAAGCAGGATGTCTTTCACTAGGCTCTTAGAGCGGATGTGCTGATGTGTAAGTTATCGTTCCTTCTGTTGGGGATTACACACTGCAATAGAGACGCTGGGGAAATAAGATGTGTGCCTGTTTAGAGAACTACCATGCATGGCACACAAGCGCCACACTGGAGGCAAAGTGCTCTGGGTTTCACAGAGTGGGAGTTAGTTCCTGTTAGGGCACAGGGGGAGGCTTAAGGGAGGATGTGGAATTTGAGCTGGACCTATATGCATGGAGATGATTTTGCTAAGTGGCGAAGGGCCACCTAACATGGTGGTGAGAGGCAACACAAAAATTCAGGAAGTAGAGTCGTTCAGGACTTTAACTTTTATCTCACGAGACAATAATTATATAAATATTTTTCATGCTTTAAATATATCTGAAATGTGGTTCTGCATTCTTGGGCGATTAAGCTGTGCTTGAAAGGATGTGCACAATCACCCTTCAGGAGTTCCAGCTTTAGCATATGTTAATCCTACAGCTGTGACCCCAGAAATAGAATTTTAGCAAAAATAATTTTTTTGTATCTCTTTAATTTTTTTTTTAGCTTTGGCAAACAAAAGGGGAACGGCTTGAAATGCAAAAGCCACTGATTTTGTCAGATTTTCTTCTATGTAAAGCCAGTTTGGGGTCTTGTTTGGAGGAAATCAGAGTTTCTATTGTCACCCTGGACCCTGTACTCCACAATAATTGGTCCCTGCCTCTTTGTCTGTGTCAGTGTTTGAACCTCTATAATGGGAACACTGGCATCTATCATATTTCTACATGAAATAATGAAATAACATCTTTTGGTAATTTTTGAATTTGGTAAAAAAGTAACACTGGTATTTTTTCACAAAGACAAGTTATTTAGCTACTTTTTGAGAGCGAAAACATTGAAATCACCACCTTAAGTATAGTAAAACCATACTTATTCATAGCATATTCTTCTTAGTGTATTTTCTTTCCTGCCTTAATTTTGATGAGTTCATATCAGTTGCACTTCTTCCCCTTCCTGCCTCACCCCCACATAAGTCTCCTCTCTGCACACTTCCTCCCTTAACAGCCTTCAAGTCTGTCAGCAGCAGAAACCTGGACTCTCCACAGAGCCGATTGGATCATTTGAAGTGTGAATTATGTTTAATTAAAACCTGTCACTTAGAAGGAAGTGAAAGAGCGTTTAACCTCTATTCATTCCACCTCAGCTCCTTCAAGGCTCCCGGGGCTCCAGTCTGAAAGGTGTGCCTGCTGCTTGTGGCCAGAGTAGGCCAGCAGTGGTCCTTTAGTGTCCATGAACTGCCAAAGGGCACACTCACACCTTAGGATCAGTGTCGCAAAATAGTCCCTATTCCATGTGCATCCTCTTATTATGCAAACATCCAAGGTGTGTGTAAGAGTGTGTAAGCGTGAGCTTACCTGCCCTCCCTTCCTCAGAGCGCTCCTTCCTCTCATGGACACCCAGCTGTCCAGCAGGATGGGCAGGCACATTTCACTGCTACCCTCTCTGAGGTGGTAACTGAGGACAATTGTCATGAGATCTCCCAACTTTTGAGAACTCTCAGCTCCAATCTTGCATTCCTAACTGACCATAGCCAATTTCATCTGGCCATCCCTTCAACACCATAGATTCTATCTGGGCCTGGCCATCCAAATGGGGCAGGTCCTTGGATCTGCTGTGTCCAGTTGGTGGTTCTGCCAGGAAAGCCCTGGCGAGAGCTTGCTGGGCTGAGCTGAGAAGGTGCATTACTCAAGAGCAGGATGAAGTCAGTGGATGACCAACATGGAGAGTGTGAGCCATGGGTGAATGGGATGGTGGAGAGCCAACCACCAGTTGGAAACACTAGCTGCTGGGGAGTCACAAATGTCAGATTAGGTGGAGACCGTGTTAAGGTATTAAGAGGGTAAATGTGCTTTAGAATTATTGTAAGTAATATTTATCCAACACAGATATTTCTAGATAATTTGGCACCCTTGCTGGGTTGGGGGATGTATCTAAAATTTTCAGAAATGCTACACAAATTTTTATGTATGGAAATGAACTTGTTGTCTTGTTTCCTTCTATTGTGTTGCCTATGAATGGCACCATGATTCTCCCAGTTACTCAAGTCTCCATGATCCCTTCTCCTTCACTCTTCCCTCATAGTCATTTGATTGTTAAGTCCTCTTAGCTCTGTCTCTGAGGTATCCCACACACCCTTTGACTTTTTCCTCCCCTCTCTTGTGCGGTCTATTGCAGTAGCCTTCTAACTGGTCCTGTCTCCAGCTGTGCTCTACTCTACTTTTTACACACAGCTGGCAATCATCCTGAAGCAACCTTTGATTATTTACTCACATGCTCCAAAGCTTTCAGAGATTTTCTATTCCCTTTAGAATAAAGAGAAATTCTTCAGCTGGCATGCTAGGTTCTCTTTAATCTAGTTTCAACACGTTCTAACAAATGTGTTTCACATCACTTCTCTTCTTCGTGAGCCATTGCTGCAGGCAAACTAAGGGGGATACTGCTTTCTATTCCCATAGCTCACATTTTCTCACCTTTCTTGGTCCTCTTCCCTCTGCCATGACATTCTTCTTTCAACTCTATCTCTACCACCTCCAAATGATCAAATCCTCTCTGTTCTTCCCCACTTCAAATGCCACATCCTCTGAAATCATCCATCATCTTTACAGCTAAGATGGAGTTAATCTTTACTTCCTCTGAACCTCACAGCATTTTATTTATACTTCTCTTAGTTTACTTTTTTGATGTGTATATGTTTTATAATCTCTTGTGAGACTGAAATATCATGAAGGTGAAGACTACATTCTGTTCAGTTTCGTAGCCACTTAGCTCTTAACACAGTGCTTTCACAATGGATGATGTGAAAGAAATATTATTTGAATGAGTTACTAAGTGAATGAAATAAAGAATAAATATATATTTCTGCAAATACATGTGCTGGAAATTTTACTATACATATTGCTATGGCAGAGGTTTTCTGTGACCGTAACTTGGGCTCAGGGCTTCACAGGACTGTGAAAGATGCAAAGAAACAAAACTGCAGGATGTTTGAGTTAGATTTAGAAGGAGCTGAAAGGAAAGCTGAACTTGTGCTTCTACATAGTTTGATTTGAGAGGAAGTTATTTGCTAAAATGCCTTCTGGAAAGGTAAATGATAGCATGATGATTCATACAGAAGATTAATGCAAGCCATAGAGGGTATTATTTTGAAAATGTTATTTCATGGGATTGGGCCAGCAGGCATACATTCTGCCTGTAATTTCGTAAGGCTGCACATTTGGTCATTACTATTTCCTTTTGTTTTTTGCTTACCCCTTATCCAGTCCACCGGGAAAGTGATCTTCTCTGATTGCTAAATGAAGACACTGAAATTTACTCCAAAAGAAAAAAAAAGATAGCATTCTTGGAGTAGACTTTGTAATTCCCTGCAATTTCCCTGCATCTCCATCAAAACATGGGATTCTGCCTCCTTTTCTTGTTGATGCTATCAGAAAATAGGCCAGCTAGTGATTTTGGAGAGGAGCAAGCAGCACGATGGGAGCCCTACTGTATCCTTTCTGGGATTGGGGGCTTGGGGAGCTTAAAAGGGAAAGAGCAAATGCTAGATGAAAATTAGGTTATTTTAATTGATGATTTATAAACCATATTTCGTTTAATCAGTAACGCAAAAGATTTCTCAAATCTTATCATACTGACGTATACAAAGAGGATTTCATAGTTGGTGCCCAAATAGGATGCTTTGGGAAGCTGTATTAATTCAAGTAACACAAGTTTAATAGGAATGTGTGGAAGTTCAAGGGCATTATGGAATGACTGAATGGAAAGAATCTAACTTAGAGAATGGACTAAGCTAAGAACAGTTAAACAGGCTAGTTCTGGTAGAGGAAGTCACTCTCAGCTCCTCCTCTGGTAGAATCACTCTAAACTGGGAAGACCAGCTGAAGATACCACTGGCCTCCCACCAAAGAACTAAAATGGCCAAGTTTGTAAGACACACAGGGAAATACTGGAGAGGAGACTCTTGTATCACAGAGATAGGGTGGCCCATGCTGAGGGAGGGGATGGGGAAATAGCATGGTCAGTATTAATTAGAGATAGGAGTAGTGTAGTGGGGAACAGAAGGGGGAGGGAATGGGGAGGTGTCTCTACTGGGTTCTCCCTGAAGGCCTACCTAGTGAGGTCTCACCCTCCTGAGTGGTCCATGGGATGGGTTAGCCATGCCAGGGATGGAGCAACTTCTTTACTTGCCTATTGTCTCCCAGAGTTTGACTGAAGCTGTCAGTTGAAAGACTGCTTAAGCCTCTGGCATCCTTCAGTGTGTGTGTAGTCAATACGGGGAACACAGGAGAGGAAGTATTCGGAAAGGGGCAGCCCAGCTAAAGGAAAAAAAGAGGGACATGGTTATTTGGGGAGAATGGAATTGTCCTCTCTAGGCAAACTTAATCCTCTGGTAGAATCTGTTACAATGCCAGCTGGAGCAATGACTAACTTAGCACAGGTGATTATCACAACAGGGTCAAACACACCACACATGTAACCGCTTTCTGCCTTGGGCATGACTTGGGTCATGAGACCTTTTGCTGTCCAGCAGCTCATTCACAGGTATGTACAGAAAATACATTTCTGTTCTATAATTCAGGACCCAGAACAAAGGTGTATTGATAGACAGTCCTTTCATGTCAACATTCTGATTAAATGGCCGGGGCGGTCCTCACTGCATGTCTGTGGGTGTAGGTGAGCATGTATGCGTGTGTGAGCCTAGGTGTGTGTAAGTGTAAGTATGTGTGAAGGTGTGTGTATTATGTGAATGTAGGTATGTGTGACTGTGTGTAAATGGGAGTTTTCTGTGTGTGTTTTCAAGCGTAGATAGGAGTGGAGATTCTGAAGGGGAGAAATGTTAAAGGAGTCACTCATTTTATAATTATTGTCATTTATTGGAGGAAAGGAAGTGCATATAGATGATTCAGTCTCAGTGAAGTTTTCTAGTTATCCACTTATGAGTTATTTCTTATTTTTTCCTATAATCTGAGCTTCTGCATGAATTACTACAACATCTTTATAAATGAGAGGAGGGAGAGTAATAATGACATTAACAGTGTTTACTCTGTAGATGATTCTGAAAATGATATTGTGTTCAGTATAAATCTAGGCTGTTTTCTTTTAAGCAAGTTTGGTTTAAGTTGTAAATATTACAAACTATTGAGAAAGTTAAAAATAAATTATTTCAAAGGCAAAATACTGTTGAATTTTAGAAGTGTAATATTGGAGTTTGGCTTGCTCACCTCTGCTGAATACATTCCGCTGTGGTATCACGCATCATTTCCATATATCTTCATTTTATGATCTTCATTTTGAGTGATTTGATGGTTCAGAGGTGTGGTAATAGATATGAATTTTATTTTGACATGTGGAAGAAGGCATTTAGATGCGGGTATGTGTGCACTATGAAATGATTAGAAATTATTATGGGGTAGAAAATTTGTGATTGAGTTTGAATGATTGAATCTATTTTAAAATGTGCAGAGCTGTTAGCTTTCAAAATAATTTGTGCAGTCAAAAGAAATCAAAATTCATTTCAGTTATTCATATTTTACTTTTGAGATAAGCTGTAGTTAAATTTCATTATTTTTTTAAAGGAATAGCTTAACTACAACACTGATTCTTCCAAAGAGGAAGGAATCATCTAGAAATCATGGTGAGATAGAGCTTTCTTTATGAAATTCTGAGTCAGTAAGCGAAGATGCTGGTTGATTGTCTTTTAATTAACTACTTGCTTCTTCTAATTTTAATTAATATTTGTAAATGGCTTGTTGTATTAGTGAATGGCTAAGAGCTTTGGGGTCATGGAGAGAAAGGAACCGGAAACTAGAGTGAAGTGAGTAAGAGACTGATGGCGGAGGTCCAGGGACCTGTGCAAGAGTCCTGGCATTACAGATGAAAAGTAAAAATTTGAGAAGTCATTTTAATTTGTTGCTGTCCTAGCTACTTCTTGTGTTCCTTCACATAACAGTTGTAGAGAGCAACCATGAGAGTCTTATCTACAAGACCCTAAATGGAAAGTTGGATGAATGTCTGGGGAAGGCAGAAGCCACCCTTCAGCTCTTTAGACCGATTGTTAGGATCTGCCCTTGTTTGTTTTCTAATTGTAATCTAATTTTTCAGGGACACATGAACATTCAATTGCAGATTCAACAAAACCAGGGGTTTTAACTATTGTTTCTAGCATTGTGGAAAATAACATGAAATAAGTAAAGATGTAGGACGAGAAAATGTCTGAAGCCTCAAAGAAGCAACACATTATTTAATTGATTTATCTATTCATACCGTCGTTGACTAAGTTAGTAAACAAGACAAGTGAACCCATAACACTGAAGTCTTGCTCCCCAAAGACTTCTCACTCCCTATTTGTTTTCTGTAGCAGAAGTCCCCCAAAAGTGAAGGATAACACCTAGAAATGCCTTTTTTTTCCATCGGCCCCTGGACATGACCATCATGCCTGAGTGTCTCGGGTCATCTTTTTACCTTCCCGGGATCTCCCAGTAGTACCCTCCAGCAGAGATTTCTTCTAGATGTCTTCAGTCCATAAAACATACCATTTGTGATGATAAAAGTTTTTGATGGCTACTTCGGGAATTTGAAATAGCTTTTTTCTATTTTTTCCTAAAACTCAGAAAGTCTGCCTTTAATTGTTTTCTTCTTCACAATTATTGCGCATCCTTGGATAGCACTTTTGATTTTTTGCTTTATATGTTTACTCATATCATTTACATATTCCCCATGCTATTTATCTGTTAGATGGTTTAGCAGTGGATTACAACAAGAGAAATATATCATATTCTCTGAACAAAGGCATTTGATAGTATAACACGAGCAACAGTAACAGCATCTAATATTTACTTTGTTTTTTTTTTTTAATTTGCAGGCACTTTACATCCGTTAACTCACTAAATCTTTTCAACAACTCTTTGCAATAGACACTATTCTTACTTCCATTTCACTTAGAAGGAAACTGAAATTTAGAGAGGCTACTTACCTTGCTCAAAGTCTGTAAGGAAAACAGGAAACCAATTTTTGTTGAGCAATTACTATGTGTTAGGTACCGCATAATGCTTCACTCAAGGAATGAAGATGATCTTTGCACCAAAATTCTTGCACTAGGAAACTTAGCCACTATTGAAGATAAAGTTTTTGCTCTAAATTATGTGGAAGGCAAGGCAAAAGTGAAGAAAAGAGAACATGATGTTACATTGCCGTCCTTATTTTAAAATGCAAGGTTTTACAAAAGATCTGGTAACGTTCATTTCATCCTTTCTCCAAGCCTGCTTTGTATAAAAGTTGTGTGCACAAAGAATATTGAATATGAGTTTCATGAAATTCTTTATACACAAATTAAACTAAATCATTAATTGAATAATTGTCCCAGAGTTTGACTTTTTGGAGATCCAGAATTTGGATTCTCAAGAGGGTTACTGCATGGCTAAAGGCCATGGGCCTTGGAAAATCAACCATTTCAGCTGAACTTTGATGTGAGGTGGAGGCTCAAAATTTGAGATGAAATCCTCTGAAGATAAGCTGAGGTGCAGGTATCTGTGCTGATTGTAAGGACATTACGTACAAGGAAAGCAATGGCATTGAGCCCCATTCCTCTATGTGTTTTTTATACCAAATATCCCAAAGCCGTGGAGATGTGATGCCTAGAAATGCCTCCTTTTCTACTGGAAACTGGTTGTGAATGGCCTTGGCTCAGTGTCTCATGTCATCTTTTTACCTGTTGTGTATGTGTTTAGATAGCAGGAAGTAGATGGCTCTCTCAGTATATTCTTATGAGGATTCATGAAGATGTTTTTCTTTTCTTTATGGAGGTTTCGCCTCGCTCTTTCTGCAGGTTGACTAACACTCTTCTCAGGAAACCATTTGGGGTGTGAGAAAATCCTTGAGCATGTTTGATTGAAGAATTAAGAGTTCTGTATCCTAAATTCTAGAAAATAGGCCTGGAAGTTTCTGAGGACAGACATAGTGGACTATAAAATCTCCCTCCATTTACAGATAACTAAATCAGTTGAAGTTTATAGAGATATTGTAAAAATTAACTACAGATACACTAATAAATTTATTTTGAGCATACTCATGGATGTGTAAATGATTTGATTTAATGGTATCATACCATGCTAGTTTTCCTTTTTCTTAAAATCAAATCAGTGAACATTGAGGAGACACTCATGCAGACAAATCAGGAGGAAAAAGACAGGGAAAACTCACATGACCTTGCATTGTTCCTCATTTTCTCTTCAGAAGTTGTCCTGATAGTCAAATCCCTATAGAGTGGAGTGAGACTGTGGGATAACTTTTTAAGACAATTTTTTTAAGACAAGGCTGATCTTTTTTTTTTTTTTCTTGAGGAAGATGAGCCCTGAGCTAACATCTGTGGCATTCTTCCTCCACTTTATATGTGGGTCACTGCTGCAGCGTGGCTGATGCACTCAGTAGGTCCGTTCCTGGGACCCAAACCATGAACTTGGGCTACTGAAGTGGAGTGCACTGAACTTGACCACTACACCACGGGGCTGGCTCCATGACATTGCTGATCTTTTGATGCTTTCAAAATCAGTTTACAACAGAATCTTACTTCTTCTGTAGCAGGATACAGGATAATCACTGAACTGAGTTTATCCATAGTTCAGTGCAACTTGAGACATTTACTTTCTGAGTGTCCCCAATTTCCAACCCTTACTACTGTTAGGAAGGGGGGAGGGTTTATGAACCTGAGCTTGGTAATATGCATGCTTGTTTGCTAGGAAATTTGTTGGAAGATACTCATTTTGTACAGGTCACAGAAAAGTCAGCCCAGAGATTTGGCCCTTGCTATTTATAGAGCAGGTAATTTTTCTGGGGAAACATCCCTGGCGCCCATAACTGAAGTGAATGACTTTGCCCTAAAAGGTTCAAGACCCTTTTCAGGCATTCTATGAAGTGAAACTTTTGAATTTCTGCCCTCTCCCTGCCCCCACAGGGAGGCCATTTACCAGGGAGGGATAGTTGCCATCCTGGAGCAGATGTTTGCAATTTGGGTTTCAAAGACTATTATCAAAGATAATAATGCCCCTCTGTCTCACCTGGTTAGCTGTGTCTTTGTGTGAAAAAGATTGGGACTGAGGAAGAACACTAAGCATGAAAGCAATCCATGCAATGCTCACCCCAGGGAGACAGGGAACTCCTCATATACAGAAGCCCAGGGCCAAGGGGAGTGTGAATGGAGGTCTGATAGGTCTAATGGCAGCTGTGTCTGCTCAGTGCCTTTAGAGCTCCGCACTCGTCTCTGTAGCAAGCTAAGAGCTGGCCTTTGAAGACATTCAGTGTCAAAGGAGAGCTGCAGGAAAGCAAAGGTCTCTTCTCTTCACCGGGTGCCCTTGCCTGACCGTGTGAGCCATTCCCCTCTGGATGTGGTGTAAGAGGACATTTTCTTTACCATGGAGGTGACCTGTCATTTGAAAGATTAAGGTCACTGCGTAAAAAGCTACATATTGCCGTTGACTGAGACACTCTCTGCAAAGGTCCCTGACACCCAGGAGGGAACCATTGCTAGTCCGAAAGACCTAAAGAGGCATAAAAGTCAGAGAGGCATGTCCCAGCAGCGTACCTCGTCAAGAATGACCCCTTCTTTGTTTGAGGGCTGGTCATACTTATTATCAACCTCACAATCACTGGAATTTCATGAAAAAAGAATATTGGTCTAAGGAGAACGTAAATCATTGCACAGATTTCGATTCGTGATTAGCTGTATTTGTATAAAAATGTTCAGAGGTCTTGAACCACAAAAACTAAAAAGCATACCCAAGAAATAGTGATGGTCATAATCCTAATAAGAGAGGATGTTAATAATTTACTGCTGGGGAAAAATGATCAAAAAGGGATCCAGAGGCCCCAGGTGATCTGTGTTGAAGAATATTTCTGAAGAAAAGTGGCGTGTGCCTTCAAAATTAAAGATATTATTAAAATACTCTCTAATGGAATTATTTTTTGATGCTCAAAAAGCCATGAATAATATTTAACAGAAAATATACTCTATAATCTTTGCAAATCCAGTTGAATGTTAAGCTTCCCTTAAGCTCTATTTACAAAGAATTCTACCAGTTTTCAACTTGATATGGTGGATTTACTTTTACTATGCAATTGGAAAATTGACTTTTGTACTCCTGAGGGGTTTTTTTTTACAAATTGGATTTCTGAAATTCATTATTTTTCAATAAAATGCATAGCTAATGCTGTTAAAGTTTTTCTACACCTTTCTACCACCTTTCATTTTCACTTGGAGTAGATATGGGTTTGTGGGCTGATGTATAGGAAAAAAATCTATCAGAAAATACTTTAAAATTAGAAATCTTAGTATGCCAGGCTCACATTTTCCAGTAGGGGGCAAGAAAGTACTACATATAAAATCCTGAGATCCTTTTTTTTTCACTGTACCTTTGCAAACCAATTAAGTTCTTGAATTGTGAAATGCGAAGCATGATAGGGAAAGGATGTTTAAATCCATTAACTATAATCTTTGCCTTATATCAGAGGGCTATTCAGCATGATCTTTAACTGCTCAATGAATCTCTCTGGGGGAGAAGGAAATGAATTTGGGAGTTTGGGGAAGGCCAAGAGCATGGGATGTAGTACTTTGGCCAAGGTGTCTTGTCACCACTCCAACAAGCATATCCCTAGAGTTCAGCCACAATGCCCAACCCCTCCCCACACCACCAAAAAAAACCCCAAAAACAAAAAAACCCACCTGTTAAAATGCTGGGTATCTTGTAAGACACTTACCTGTACTGACATATCCGTGCATAGCCATCTAAGTGTCCGTGTCTAAGTAGCTGCTGTTAGTCTGTGCTAGACACAGACATCTTTCTATTTATGTTATGGATAATGAGTTCACACACATGTTGGCCAAGGCAACTGAGAGAATCAACCACTCATGATTGATCCAAGCTGTAAACTTTCTAGTTATGGTTCAGGTGCTCTAAGATCATCTACATGGTTCTTCCAGCACAAATTTCTAAATCCAACCTGGACTTTCTTACTAGACACTTTTTTTTAAAGACCACTAATTTAAATGCATTTTCCATGTTTTTTTTCACTCCCCTAAGTTCTTAATTTTGATGGAGTGCTTTTGCCCTTACTCTAGTTTTTATGGGAGAAACGGCTTATAAAATCAAACCAATTTGCCACATGATGCATTTGGTATAAATAAATATGTGCTGTCAAAAATATTATTTTGGAAAATACTCAACAGTATTGTTTAAAGTATATATTGGCAATCATTCTGGTGTATTATAATACATCTAAAAGAAAACACAATCCATTTGTCATAAGCTTACCACTTTTCCTTGGTTTGTGTAATATTTATTAGCTATATAAGTCAATAGCTTCCACATGATCACGTTATGTCCACTTGGTTACTTGAAAAACAGATGGTTATTTGAACACAAACTAAGGTACTTAGGGGAAGACATTTAAGGTACAGTGATGTGAAGGCTCTGATGAAGCTGTCTGAATCAGGTAAGTGCTTTCCCAAAGGACACTGTCATACTTTACAATGTCTTCCTCGGGAATAAATGTGCTTTGTTCGCAATACATTGTATTTCATATGATTTACACAGCCACTAAAACAGAATACTAAACTTAACTTCCTTTTAGAACTAAATTCTAACTTTAGGTATGCTTGTTTCATTTGCGAAGGAAACTTAGAAAATCCAATTTAGGAAAAAATGCTTGGCATATTTGAGTAACGGCAAATTTCCCTTACCTCGTAGGCAGCTTCTACATGACAAGCAAGCAGGACCTTCGAATGAAGCCAGGATTTGGTTTATGTGCGTTTGGGGGTTTATTGGATTTTTGCGGAAATCCATTTCTCTACCTTTTCCATGTTTGTTTTTGTTGTATTTCTAAGCATTTTTTTGCTTATTTTCCCTTTTCCAGACAAGATTTTGATCTGCTCTTACTAAGCCATTTGTACCAGGGACATATTCAAATGCTTCTGATGGCGCATCAGTAGATTTTTTTTTCGTCCCTGGCTTATATTTATGATACTTTTTTCTTACCAGTTAGAAAACAGGATATGTGAGTGTCATGAAGAGACACTGTTAAAAGAACTGTTCCATTTATTTTAGTTAAAATACTACTCATATAAACAGGGGAGTTGAAGTGGTTTTCTCACAGAATTCTTTAGTAGATGGGAAGTTATTTTTACTCATCTCTTGTCTGTAAGTTTGAATTAGCTTCCTTACTTAAAAAAATGAAGATGTTTTAAAGCAGAACGTAGATCTCATTTTTAACCATGTTTCTTCATTTCCTCTTTATAAAGGGCGTTCTACATCTAAATCAAGCTGAAATAACATATCCCCTCATAGATGATTTAGGTTTTGGATACTCCAAAGAGGGGAACTATCCTGAAAAACTATTGTATTATCCTACTAATTTGAAAATCTCCACATATATGAATTTATACAGCACATTAAAAATGGTTACTTCATGTCAACTTTTCCTTCCCATAATGTTAGAAAAGGGCAAAATTTTTGAAGTGAGGAAAATATTGTATTTATTTTGTTCAGCATTTTTGAAGTAAATGAATCAGAAGATCCTGGGAACTCAAGAAAGTGAAATGGTTGCATTTAGCCACATATTTGATTTGCAGCTAAATGAACTTGACATGCTTTATTGTAAAAAGGAGTACTGTTGCATGTAAGTTCATTCTTGTCTTCATGTGTCTATAAAGTATGAGAGTGTTCAGACCAACGTTTAAAGTATGTGGTCCCTCAAATGGAGGTTTGTCCTCACACCATGCTTGGAAAGGCTTAATGGCATAATCTCCTTTGGAGTGTTGACTGGTGGAACTGGGGTCCTTATGAGAAGTCTCATAGACATTTGTGGAGTTAGACATTAGGTGGAGTGACATAGAAAATAATAAGTAACATTTAATAAATAAATAATAAACAACTCATGATTATATAAATATCAAATAGTAATAAACATTAATAATATTTAATTTAATAAATAAATAAATAATGAATAGAGTGGCTGAAACTGCTTTTTCCACTCAGACTGCCTTCCTTCCTACTTTTGCTTTATTTTCCAAGAAGATCGGTCATTTGTGCTATAGAGAAATGGAACCTGTAATGACAAGGTTCTTTGGTGGGCAATAGGAATTTCAGAGGACAGAAGGCACCTAGGAATGTCTGCATTTAAGCAACTGGTTTCAATTGGTATCTGAATCAGCAGATAGAGATAGCCTATTTTATTCATTCTCTAGATATGACATTCTAATTTCCTCTTTTCTCTCTGTCATGGTTCTCTGATGGCATTTGTTCTAGAAAGGGTAATTCACTATTTATGACATGCAGAATTCATTAACGTTTGTCACTCTTGAATATTTTAATCAACAACATGTATTACAGGGCAAAAATCTGCAACTGTCATACGTATCATTGTGCAGTAGTTTACTGACTCTGACACTTTTTATAACTAGGGTATATGCTAATGGTTTAGACATCAGAAAATAAGCTTTTAATTGGTTATATGCCCCTCCATTCTGTGCACTTCCCTGAGTGCAAACAGAAGCTCATTTTGAATGGTTTCTGTTAATTTTCTATTTAGCTAATGTATCTGCTTATTTTGGTTTGAACGTGCATCTAGAAGAAAAAGTCATCTGAGATGGTTTCTGTGTGCTCTTTCCCAATTGAGTCTTAGAACAAGGGGGTTTTCTGTTCTGACCAGAGACTGTAGTGTGTTTTCTTATGGTCAGCACTTAGAGCAAAGTTATTTTGGGGTTTCATATGTTTAGCACTGTAAATTAAAAATTTCTCATTTTCTTGCAAGATCCAGGATTTTGTATTTTTTCAGTAATGTCCCTTTAACAACAATCTGCCTAGATACATTTTATCCGCGTTTTGTATGCGGTCCACAAATGTTTCCCAGGATAAAAGATTTAAAGGACACTTAAAAACACGGTGATGCAAACTTTGGGAATAAAAAATAAGCAAATAAAAATGGGCTTCTCGGCTTCAAAACAAACCCCAAATCCCTGGTTTAGATAGGAGCAAAATGAAAAACTGCCTTTTAGGTTGGGGTCATTTGGAGACAGGCGTAGAGACATAAGTAATGATAATTTACGAGACTGATTATTTTCTTATTAACTCTGACTTGACTAGAAAGAGGAAGAACAGTCTAAAACCTACCAAAAAAGTTTCTGAGGAACTTGACCCAAGGGACAGAATTAGGTCCAGTGACCACCACGCCATTTAGGGTCTGAGTTAGGAAGAGGAGACATTTCAACTCAATAAAAAGAGTATTTCTCTCTCCAATGAGCTTCCTTAGGGGATATAAAGTTTCTTGCCCATGAAAGAACAGATGATCACCCGGGAAGCATATGTTAGGAGGGATGCAAGCATTAGCTTTGAGCTGTATTTTAGCTCAAGGGTCCTTTAACCATCAGAGTCGACGTTTCTGCAGTTCTACAGATGGGAATAAGCAGGGTCTTGTGTGAAGCTCAGGTATTTCCTGTGTCTTACTCTGATGGGGTTAGAAATCAGGCAGACAGTCTACTAAAAGATATTAACAACCAGGGCTCCATGATCTACAGCCATCCCTCTTCTTCCTTCTTTTCTTTCCCCCTCACCTCAATTCTCCTTTTTCTCCATTCAGATTCTTCTCTCATCACACTAAGAAGTCAGTATTATTTCTCACCAGGGACAGAGTGGGTCGATCACTTCTCCAGTGGTTTCTCTGATTAATTGATGGCTGTGCTATAGGGGAAAGTAATTAAAGGAGAGGGGAAAAAAACCCCGCAAAATCTACATCCCCAAACTCAGGAACACAGCAAGATGGAGACCCAATCCCGGGAAGTAACTGAGATTTCTAATGCTGCCAATCTGGCAGGTCATCAACACTAAATTTCTGAAAATTTAAAAAGGGGAAAAATACCAAACTTGCCAAGTATCACTGTACTGTCAAGAAAATCAAATGAATTGCTTTTTCTCTATATTGATCCCCAAGGAGAAGAGTGTGCTGATTACTTTAAACTTATCACAAATTCTTTTCAAAGGCTTTATTCCAGGTTTTTTTTACTCTTTAAATATTTTATTAAGAATTATCAAGTATTTTCTATTAAAAAGTTGACCTTTGGGCTAAATTAATCATTAATATTTTAAACTATGTAGATTATGGTAACTTTGGGGAAAGTTTTTTTTTTCTTAGCATGCTTAGAGGCCTACTAAATTGAATCAGAATATTATATTTATTAGTACTGTGTTATTGGAATACAATTTTTCTTACTTTTGGATTTGATGTAATATTTATATATTTTCCAAGAAGCATTTACATAAAACTCAATCTGGAATGTTGACAATGAAAACAAAACAAGAAAAAGAAAAATTCAACTTTCGTATATGAAAAGGAACCAAAGTATGATTATCAGTGAAAAATTGTAAGTACCATAAAAAGGCAAAATGGATCAGAAATACAAGCTATCATCCAAAACATACAGAGGAGAAGGTGTTTCTAATGGGCATTTAATGAGGAATAAGTTGCTGAAACTCCAGTTATTGCAGTGTTGGTTGGAAGGAAATGAAAATGTGGTACTAATAGTAAAATATCTTTTGATTAACTACAACTTCAAAATCAAATTAAAAACCAAATGATTATAAACAGAATGGGTAAAATAATGAAGTTCAAAAGATCTTTGAGACTTCGAATGCGTGACTAGTGGTCACACGTGTTAAGAAGATGTGAGGGGACCTCTTGTCCCTCTGGGCAAGATCGAATATGTTTGAGTCCTTCTCTAGGTAATTGAGGCAAATCTCAGATACACAAACTGTGGAGTCTGTCAGTTGCTTTGTAAATGACCACATCTGAAGTGAAAACTGTTGGTATGATGGTTCTCAAAGCAAATCATGTGACTCTTAGTGTACAAACTTTCTTGAATTACAATTTGATATACGAAGTATATACTTACAAGTGCTTACATTAGAGTCGTTGAAATAAGGTTATATTTGAAAATGCATACATTCATCCATGTTTTCTTATTATAAACAGTAAAATATAATACTTTGGGGATGGACTAAGTAGCAAGAGGATGGACAGCAGAGGAATGAAAGTGTCTGGTGTAACTGCTGATCACTAATTCCTAAACTAGTCACATTCAATGCATTCATTGATGCATTCACTTATTCCTCCAAGTGCTGGCCTCAGGTCGTCACAGATAGTCACACAGAGGCTGTGGCTCTAACTTGTTTAGAGAAGGAGGAAAGCACTTCTTGTCCTGAGCTTGTGTCAGTTTCAGAGATGTATTATATATGCCCCAAACGGAGTGAAGATTTGGGGATTCTTAGCCAATAACGGACTCTGGAGAACATAATGTTCACAGAGCCGCTTCATGCTTT
This sequence comes from Equus asinus, assembly GCF_041296235.1. Taxonomy (NCBI): domain Eukaryota; kingdom Metazoa; phylum Chordata; class Mammalia; order Perissodactyla; family Equidae; genus Equus; species Equus asinus. The sequence continues at coordinate 75,707,119 of NC_091800.1, forward strand.
TAGATGGAGGCATTGGGAAGTTTCAGAATATAAGGGCAAAAACATTTCAAGTATAAGTATGGAAGAATACTGCAGAGCTAAATATGATTAACTCTTTATATATGAGAGAAGCATGGTAGAGCTCGAAGCACCTAGGTGTCAAAATACAAAAGATGAGGATGGAAGTTCACCTTTAACCATTTAAGTGCTGTGTAACACTGCCTGTATTAATCGACCACTCTGATCCTTAGTCTCCTTTTCTGCGAAATGCAGCAATAATATAGGCCGAGCATGATAACTGTGAACGTTAGAAATTAGATATGTAGAGCACACACATTGTTTTCTTGTCCTTTTATACGTGTAAGTGTGTGTGTGTGTGTGTGTGCACAAATGCCATATATTTCTGCTGCTATTTTCATCCTCTAGCGTGGCCCATAGAGTTTTTAGGTACTTTATCACTGTGTAACATCAGTATTAAGCATTAACAGTATTGCGTGGATGCTGACCTTTTTAAGACAACTAAATTGGACAGTGGCAGTAAGTCATGTTCTTGCTCACATTGTAACTGTATTTATTAAAGCTCACAAATGCTTTGTACTAAGCCAAGAGCTTTCTCCACTTGAGCTCAGTTAGTTCTCTTATTGACCCTAAAGAGGAGGTATTATTATCTCATTTTACAGCTGAAGAAATTAGGCTCTAGAGAGCTGCAAGGATTTGCCAAGGGTTAGTAAGTGGTGGGGTGGGGACTGGAACACACACTGTAGGACTCCAGAGCCCACTCCTACATGCTCCGTGATACTGTTGGTGGCCCATGCCCTGGACTCCATCACACACACAGTGAAGGTGGGGAAGGAATTGTCTTTTTTACTGCGACAATAGTGTTCCTAAGTATGGTGACATTTTACTAGGAGGTTTAACCATATCATTGTTAATTTAACCGTGCTGTTACTCGGTCTAGTTTCTTTCCTTTGGGAAGCTTTAGGAAACTTAATTAAAAAAATATGAGTAAAATGTTTTCTCTCTCTCCAGAGACAGCAGCACATCTATGCCTCATATATGTAAATCTACAAGAACAGAACTTTCTTCTTCTTCTTTTTTTCTGTTTTGTGTGTTGATGTATCCCCAGAACTTAGAATAATGTCTGGCATATAGTAGGTGCTGAAAAATACTTTTTGACCAAATATGGCAAAAGTGGTTTTGGAATATAATCTTGGTTTAATCATAGGGTCATATTGCTTGAAAAATCCAACGAGATAACCGGGAAGCATTCCCCTCCTCAGCTCAGGCGCGTGAGCACCTCTCCGGGCAGACAGAGTCAGAGCTGCAGCGAAACTCGAGGCCTTAGTTATTTGGTGCAAGCATGATTATTTAGGCTCAGTTCTGAGTTTCTTTCTTTTTAAAACATCTTCCTCTGTTTGTGTCTAGGATTATATATGGAAGGGTGGTCAACTCAATTTAATAAGATAGAAAGCTTAGCTGAGCGCCTGGCACACAGTGATGATAAATAATTGTTTCTCCTCCTTCTCTTTATGACTTAATGATATGTCCGCTTACAGTGTGCCACTGTTGATATTCGAAAACTTTCTGGACTAACTATGAGACAGTAATGTCAGTGAGATGGGAAAAAATCTCATTTATTTTAACAAAATGCATTATCCCCAAATGCCATAATGGATTTTCCATTAACAAATTGGCCATTCAGATTCCAACCTGGAAGGCAAGTAGCTGTTCCTTTGTTACAAAGTTTCACAAAATGTATTACTTTTGTCTTTATTTTGTTTGACTTCAGCTGAAAGACAGTTTTAACATAAATAACAAAACTCCTGTTTTTTTTAAAAAAAATCATGTGTAACCGTCAACATCTGAGAATACTAAAAGCTCTTGGTCTAGATACTTTGTATTCTCATTTCTTGCAGCCGTTTTTCGTTGTCGTTCCATCTCCACGATTGGAAATGACCACCATGCATATGTAAAATTGCTTCTGGGAACTTCCCAGTGTTTATCCCATATTGTGTTACAATTACTTTTGGCATCTGGAAGCAAAATTTGCCTCTCAACCTAGACTTAATATTTTTTTATCCTCTGCTTTTGAAACAACATGTTGGCAGATTGTTTCTTCTTATCTGGGATTCTGGGAGTTCCCAGGAGTTTTAAAATGTACTTTTTCTCATAAGCCTTGTGAAGTTACTGTTTTGTTTCATCTCTCCCACATGCTTTTTGCTTTCTGTTTCAGAACGAATTACCCACTTACTGCTACAGGCCTTCCAGTTACTCCGGGCTGTAAGCAGGTCTGGTCATTGTCTATCATTCCATAATCAAACTTCTTCAAACTCTAATCCTGTTAACATCTGTGACCTAAGTAAGACAGGGGAGGCTTGGGGCTGGTCCGTGGAAATGCCGCATGCATTCAGTGTTGGGAGTTATAGATAAATGACTGGAGGATTGGATTTTTTCACATTTCATCTCAGTGCTGGGTAATCTCCTAGACCCAGCTTTAGTGTTTGGATGGTGTCAGGACTGGAGGCCAGGTTCAGACCTTCTCAAGATCCGTAGCATGCTCTGGGGGTGGGAGGGGGGCAAATGAGCTGAGAAACAAGGAACTTGGCATAGGCAGACTCTGCGCTCAAATGTTAATTGACAGACCTGTGGAAACCTGCCGTAGGAGCAAGTTGCACCGGCAAAGTACTCTGGGTGTTACTACTCCTATGGTCTCCTCTCATTTCTTCAGCATCCTTACTACCTGCAGCATAAAATGGTGGACTGGAGATTGGTTTCCTTTTTGAAAATTCTATGACCATCTGCAAGTGTGCTTTTGGTAAGTTACTGAAGACAAATACTAGTTGAAGCACACTCAGGAAAAATTTGAGTTTCACTGGAAAGCTATGATTGTCTATAGCACCTGATTCTATTCTATGGGTGCTAGTTTAAACCCTGTAAGACATAAATACTGAGAGCAAGGCAAGGACCCTTCTTGTCTGGAGACATGCTAATTCTGTGCAGCAGAGGTTAATTTCAGTTGCCCTCCTTCCTCTGACCGTGGAAGGGGCCAGCTTCGCCTCCACTTGCGCATTCATTTCAATATTCCTGATCTATACCTCAGTCTGTTTTTTTTTTATTTTTGTTTTCTCCTTTGAATTAGTGGTAACTTCTCACCACTTTCTTTATTCATGAGCTCAATAAAATCTTAAAGATGTGTTCATTTTGATATTTACTCGAGAGTCATGATTTTACCCTTTTATGAAAATTATCCTTTATCGAGTACTAAGTATTGGTTCACAGTTTTGCTTAAGTAACTTGTTCTTTTCGTTCCTTGCTTCTTGTGGGATTTATTTGCCTAGGTAGAAGGTTATATTGACACATACAGGTATTCTTGTTGAAACTGAGGACATTTTCTAGCAGGTTCCTTGTTTATGAAAGCCTGGCTGCATGTGAGTGTTAATGTGCAATCGTCCCGCGTCTCTCCACTCCTGCCCCACAGGTAGTGGCCCCCCTTTCCTACGCCCTTGCTGTGCATGCCTGAATTGGCTCTCCTGGACCCTTCGTCTGCCTCATGCATTTTTCCTGGAGGGCCTCAGGTTGCCTTGAGTGGCCCAGTGGAGCAGAGCCTCCATTCCTCTACATTGGCTCAGAATAAGGCAGGGTTTTGAGGTATTTGTGGGTCTGAGTGAGTGATATTTCCCAAGATGGCTCTCTTTACTCTGAAACGCAAAGATCTATAGGAATGTTCTTGCTGGAAGTCACATCCTGAGTTTTCATTGTCTACATTCCATTTAGAATTCTCTGAGGAGAAACCAGTAGCAGTGAGTCCTAGCGCCTACTCTCAGCTAGGGAAGTCTTGTCTTCTGTTGGGTCTGAGATCTTGTCCCTAGGCCACATTCTTCCCTCTTCTTGCTCCCCTCTCCCTTTGGCTAGAAATGTCCAATGGACTTTTCACTCCCTATCTCTGAACAATTGCTATCCTGTGCTGCTTCACAATAATTTCTTAAGATGAAACAGGTAGATAGTTTTGCCTTCATGTGCTCATCTCTTCTTTCTCTTGTGCTCATTCCTATTTCTCGTATGCTTGATTACAAAAGTAGCAATAGTAGTTTGTCTGCATTATTGCAATAGTTTCCCAATTGGATTCTATTGACTTTTTGTCTTTTTAGTTTTTCTAATTTGTTTTCTACACAGTACCTACAGTGATCTTTCTAAGACACAAACGTGATCAGTGTCTCTTCTGCAGTTAAAACCTTGCAAGAAATCCATATCGCAATCATGACAAAAGACACTTCACATGTTGGCCTCTGCTTAGCTCAGAAACATACTTCCCTCTTCCTCTCCTATTGAAAATAACTTCCTGTTATTTTCAATTCCTCCGATTGCCAAATTCCTATGCCCTATACTATATTATTCCCTCAATCTAGAATGCTCTTCCGCTCCTCCTCTGCTCATTTTGATCTACTTCTCATTCATTCTTTAGACCTCCGTTTAGAGCTGACTTCTCTAAGAAGTGTTCTCTGATTTGTAAATCCAGCCAAAGTGCCCCTTATATGGTAACAGAACTTCCAGCACTCTCATCAAAGGTTTATGATAGGATATTAAAATCACAGGGCTATTTTTTCAGTGTCTGTCATGTTCATGGCTGCAGCCCCAGCATCTAATAGGAGCACTAATTAGTATTTTTAACTCATTGCATAACGTCCCCTTATTAAACATTTTACCAAGTGTGAGTGCTTCACAGACATTTTTACTGGACTAGGTAACTTTATCTTATTATATTCTCACTACAATCCATGGGGTAGGTATTCTCTTTATTTAATGGACGATGAAGTTGAGGCTTGGCAAAGTTAAATAGCTTACTCATATTTCTGTTAAATAGTCCAAATTGGCATTTGAATCTGGGTTTGTCTACTTCCAAAGCCTATTATCTTAATCATCCTAGTAGACAGAGCAATTTCTTTAGATCTTAGGTTATACAACCTCATTTCTTTATGTCTAACTTAATGGAATCATAATGCAATTCTATGTGCATACATGCTGTATTAGTTTCTCATTGCTACTCTAACAAATCACCATAAGCATAGTAGCTTAAGACAATGCAATTTTATCATCTTTCAGAAGCCTAGAAGTCCAAATTGGGTCTTACTGGGCTAAGACCAAGGTGTTGGTAGGGCTGCATTTCTTCTGGAAGCTCTTAGGGAGAATCTGTTTCCTTGCTTTTTCCAGCCTCTAGAGGACGCTCACATTTCTTGGTTTGTGGCCTCTTCCTCCATCATCAAAGCTAAGCAGGTGGCATCTCTCTGACCCTGCTTCCCTCACATTTCCCTCTGACTCTCTTCTTCTGCCTCCCTATTTCACTTTTAAAGACCCTTATGATTACCTTGAGCCACCTGGATAATCCAGGAAGATCTCCCTATTTCAAGGTCATCTGAGTAGTAACCTTAATTCTATTTGCAGCTTTAATTCCCTGTGCCATGGAACCTAGTGTATTCACAGGCTCCAGGGGTTAGAAGATGGACATCTTGGGGGGAGGCATTATTCTACTTACCACACATGCATACAGCATTAATAGGCTTTGCCTCTGCAAGCCTTTGCTGAAGTTAAAGAACGATATCACAACGACAGCAGAGACTGGATTGAGCTGGCGATCCAGACAAGCTTTATGGAGCAACAACTACCTTAGTGAAAACTCAGTTTGAATTTTTCAGTGTTAGAAGTGTTGATAAGCCTCTAGGGACTAACACCATTTATAAGAAATTAATGAATATACTCTAATGCAAAGTCATTATTTTGCAATGGAAAGATTTGCAATTTGATACTGTCATCCACAATAAAGGTATCCTCTCCCAAGGAAGCAAAATTAAATTAAAGAAATTACCTAGAGATGAAATCTGAGCTAGGGAGGTAGATAATCTTAAGTACACTTCCTCCTGGCCAGGACACTTAAATTAAGTGATCCCTGCCCTTAAGAATTATGTTTCCCTGATGGATATGGGCTCAGCATTTCCCTTTGGCCTGTATATGATGAAATCTCAGAATGCCCCGTTTCTCTGTCACATGAAGTAACACTTCTTCTGCTCATATGTGCTTTCTTCTATCAGGTTATTACCATTACTGAAGTTCTGCTTTCCATAGATTTCACTCTAGAATCCATCTTTAGATGACCAGAATTCCCTGATTTTTTTCACTTCCTTTTGAGATAACACTTGTCTGTGATGACTTCACCATATGGATACTGTCATCAAGTGTTTCATATTTCTGGTTTAACTTTAAGAGAGAAAATTACCTTTCTCTTCCCAGGGGCCATTTCCTGTATTGAGTACTCCCTTTGACTTCTAACTGGCTGTAGGGATTATGTGCTTTTAATAACCTCTTTCCATCAAGCACCCATGGCATCCTACATTCAAAGCACCATCATAAACTTATTCTGTACTTTATCAGGGAAGCCTATTATCTTTCCTTGAATCTGCCTTGAGCAGTCACTGGTGGCTGATCTCTTACGTTTTCTCACTATAGTCTTAAGATTAGTGTGAATTCCTGTCTCATTCTCTGTGCCTTTCTCATCTGAGATACTGGCCTTCTTCACCTAGGCATCTTGGAAAAACTTTCTGCTTATTCCCCCAAATGTAAATCACGTCTCTTTGAATCCGTCTGATAGTTTTCATTACCATTTTTAATAGATTTTTGCAAATTTCTCTTCTCCTCAATGAAGAATCATGTCTTAAAAATGCAGCAGAAGACCAGGAAATGGAAAATATGCACAGTATAAAAAAATTGGTTGATGCTATTTTCTTGTCTATCTGTATCTCCTTCTTGGCGTAAATAGTACATTTATGCCTAGAAGCCTTTTATTGGACTTCAAAACAAAGAATTTTCACAGATAAAGGAAACAATTAAAAACTGTCATCTTTTGAAATCCATCTTCTGTCTTTATTCTCAAAGAAACTGAGGAATATTAATTAGTATTTTAGTATCAGTAACTTATCAAAGTTGCAAATTGATGAGTTCTTTTATTGTAGCTTTCTTAAAAATCGAACAGCATCAGAAAGACAAAGCTTTTAGTGTCAGATTTAGCAGGACAATAAGACCTTGTGAAAAAGCAGAAAGAGAAAGATTCTGGGCAAGGTCTCTTTGTATCCTTTGTGTGTGAGTAATGCTGCAGGAGATACCACACTTCCTGTGTTGGTGCATGATAGCGCTTTCTGCATTGAATATTTTACCACTACAGTAAATAATGTTTCAAAATATTGTAGAGTCTTGAGAGGAATAGGAGAAGTTATACCAAATAAGGACATTGTCATTCTCATTTGGCATTTTCCAGCCTCTGAATTATGTATAAATGGTTGAAATAAAGTTTGGTTCTTGCTAAGATACATAATCAACAGCCAGGAAACTAACTCAGGGGCACTGTTAAAAAAATCCTTAAATCAGAAACTCTTTGATTCTCAGTTCCAGTAGTTTAATATTAATTTTCCTGGTCCTAATACAACTGCATTAAAGTGAACTTTAGAGTAATAAAATTAGAGAAAAGAAAATAAATGATGGAAGTTCATAAGGAAATAGGGGTTTTAATGTAACTCGGTTGAGAGTCAAAGTCTGTCCCTTTTCATATTATTTATAATATTAATTTTGCAAGTGTTGATCTTTCTTAAAGAACTTGAATTCTCGATGAAAACAAATGCTCCATTTCTGAAACGTTAGAGCCCTATTTTCCAAAAAAAGTGTCTACAATAAATAGTTTTTAGGAAAAAAATGTACCTTACTAGAAAGGGTGATTAGTTCAGAGGGTAAGGAAATTCAAATTTAGATTCCCTATGAAAGAAAAAGAAAAGGAGTTAACTCCTTGCATCCAATCTCATTGCTAGAGGAAGTCATTGGACAATGGAAATGGGAAAGAATCAGAGTTTTTGGCCTCATTGTCAGTTCCTTAGTCACAAAGCCGTGGTTATTCAGTTAGTTCAACTCAATACATTCAAGGAGCACAAACTTTTTCCCAGTTAGCAACTTATAAACATGTGGGGAATTAACAGGGAGCTGAATAAATGAATATTTCTGGAGCTGGTCATCACCATATTGATTCTAGTTCCTCTGAATCTAGGAGTCTATGGTTCATATCTCAGCAGGAGTGAATTTCTCAAGCAAAGGAAAGGCATTTATTGGACTAGTTATTAGTGTGGTGTGAATTACTAGTGTGCATCAGGGGAATTCATAAACCCATTGTTGAGAACCAGTGGTACTGTGAGGGCCTAGAATTGGCCACCCCAAGATATGTCTCTTTGGCATGAGGATTATTTGGGGCTGGTTACTTTTAATAAACTGGAGACAGGAAGCAACTGAAAAGTAGAATTTGCTTACCCTTTGTTAAGAGACATTTACATTTGTAAGGGAAATCTCCATCTGTAAAGGTGTCTCCCTCTCTGTACCAGGAAGAAGGGGGATGACTTTATCTCTAGAAACTCTTATCAATGCAGAAGGCAAGGACTTAAATCTGCATAATAATCTTATTCCTGTTAACTGTGCTTGTCTGGTAACCTCCTGTAACTGACTCCTCCCACACCCAACATCCTCCTTTGTCTTTAGCTGAATATGATATTTAAGGTGGGGGCTTCAGCTATTTTGGTGAGTTGCTCAGCTTGCCTGAGCCCCTCCCATGTATACATGTTATAAAGCTTTGTTTAATTTTCTCCTGTTATTCTTTCTCATGTGAATTTAATTTGTTCTCCAGCCAGAAGAACCCACAGTGGGTAGAGGAAATGTCTTCCTCCCCTACAGTATGAACCTGAGGACTGGACTCTAAGGACAATTTGTTCCTGGAGCTCCCTTGCAGCTGGCAAAATCAGAACCGGGGTATATTCTATGCCCCTGAAATTGCATTCTTCAGACTGGTCATGGGCCATTTCCTTTGTAACATGACCCCAGCTGTCGGATTTTCTTAGACTTGCAGAGGTGTCCTCAAAAGAAATACTTGGTGTATGTTGGTATTTTGTATTTGGGGTGACAGGTCCTTTCTTCCTTCTATTCTTCCTTTTATCATTTTCCTTCCTTCCTTCTTTTATTCCTACCTTCCTTCCTTCCCTCTCTCTCTCTTTTTTTTGCTTATTTTTCCTTTTTTTTTTTTTTTTTACTTTACTCCTCTCTGAGACTCCTTACTCTCTTTTGCTTTCAATGTATGCCTTGTATTCTTTGGTTTTAAAGTATTCATAGAATCACAGACTTTTCTCCGCACTAGAATGCCCCTCAAGGGCTCAAATGTCATTTAGCCCAACCCTGCACTTGATGAACACATCGTCTCTACTTTATCTTTGTTTATGCCTCTCCTCTTTCAGTACTATCAAAGTTGGGGATTTATGACTTCATAAAGCAGTCTTCTCTCTTTTTGGGGGTAGTAACATATCTCCATTGTTTTCCTAGTTCTGGTTCCCCATGTTCTGGCTTCTTGTTTTTCTCTACCTTTCTGACAAAAGCCTGTGCTGGGATCATGTGTCCTTTTCATCTCTAGGTTTTTGTTCCCATCTTCTATCATCCATAGATATGCATCACTTGGTAGGTTAGCAAAGTTCTCCCCTTTATTTCCGTCATCTGCCAATCTCTGCAACTCATTCTCATTCTTTTTTTAAAGCTCTGTATTTCCTTCTTCAGTTCTCCCAACTAATGTTAATGTTTCTTACTGGGAATTTTAATTCTTCTAAATAAAATAAATAAATAAAATAAAAACTTCCTTCAATTAATTTTGTGTTCACTTGGCATCTAATCAATTTATTACCTTCCTCTGGTCTTGAGTGGTTCTCTGATAATTGGGAACACTTCTATGAAGTAGAAAGAAGATCCTTGTATACAGTCATCAGATGCTTAGTTATTGTAAATATATTCAAGCTACAAACATCTCGGGAATGCTCTTCCTGCATCTATTCATTCATTCACTCATTCATTCTCCAAAAAATTCTTGGTAGCTTTTTAGCCAGAGGAACAAGTACTCTCAGTCCCAGATGGCTATTTTCAGATGCTGATAAACCAGAGCTAATTTTTTGAATCCTGAATATGCTTATTATCTTGCACATTAAACTGTAAGCTCCCTAAAATAGATGCCATTTTTCATTCGTGTTTGTAGCCTCCAGAATCTAATGCTGTAGCTGACACCAATAAGCCATTGTTGAATATGAATGACTGAAATAATAGTCCTCAAAATGTGCTTGATTAAATGATCTGAATCACTCTTGTATAGTTAAAGGCTAAGACAATAAGTAAATGGAAGTATTGATGACAAATATCAGTTGGTTTTGGAAATTTTGTATTTGGTAATATTGTAAAAAGGCAAAAAGCCAACATATCATATTTTTTTAGTTACAGATTCCCTTCCAAACAATGTGACAATTTCTTCTTTTGGTGGGGGTCAGGTTGAGTGAAAATGTTCTCAAAGCTTTGGAGTGGAGGTGAGGACGAACCACGCAAGGGGCTGGCTGGAGATGCCCCAGATAGGCACTCACCTACTTCTGACGTAGGCAGAACCTGGCTTGACTTTTGTTGTGCTGAGTGACATTTGAAATCTAATGCATTCAGGATATAACAGTGGCCTTTCAAGCCCATGAGAGGGAAAAGGAGAAAGGAAAGATGGGGCTGGAGAAGTACTTTGGAGGCTAGGTAGAAGGAGATTACATAAAGCTGATATAGATAATACATATATATTTGATATTAGAGATCCTATATTCTCGAGCCTTAAGAGAGACAAAGACTTAGGCATAGAGTGAGGTGGACTTTAGGAGGCCAGCTATATCTCTATCTATAAAAGTGTGTGTGTGTATGTATGCATGTACACAAACACATCCTCACATCTATATAAAAGTAATATTTTGAATAGTTTTAAAAATATAAAAAATACTATACAGAAATGATAATTATAACCCATAATCTACCACAGTAATTATCAGCATTAAAGTATGAGCACATTTCCTTAATATATGTATTGAGAGATGGCATAGCATATTGGTAAAGAGTATGGAGTCTCTAATCTCAGTTCTGTGACTTACAAGCTATAAGTGTTAACTATTTAATATGTATTAACTATTAATATAAATTAGTATTTCCTATATTTATTTAACAGTTATATTGCTCAATCAGTGAACTACCCTTTATTGAGTGCTTACTTTATGCCAGGCAGTGTTCTAAGCGCTTTACACATATTTCCTTTAAGCTTTCCAACAACCCTCTAAAGTAGGTGCTGTTATTAGCTTTTATCACCATCATTCCACAGATAAGTAAAGTGAGCACAGAGAAATTAAATGAATTGCCCGAGGTGAGGTCCACAGCTTGGAACTGGTCCAAGTTGGTCGAACCTGGGATTAGAACTGAAGACAGTCTTGACTCCAGAACTCATGCTCAGAACCACAGCAGAAATACATAGATGTCAAAACAAAAAATGTAGAAAACAGACGTACATTATTTTTGGACATAATGATGCATGTTAAGGAGATGGCCTTGTAAAGTGAAGACAGCTCTATTCTACAAAGAGGACACTGACCGTCAGTGGTGTGCAGACGTCCTTTTGTTGAGGCTCATGAGAGCTGCTTGTTAAACATTCGGGAATTTTACAAGCTGGTTGTTAAATCGTTGATAGCTTGAAATCGGTTATAGCAAGCCATGCTGGACCATGAGTATTGACAAACATGACAAATCAGCAGTGTTTTTGAGGGTCACTCTGTCAGCCCACCAGTCTGCATTTTCAGTTTTGCCACTAATGGGCTGTTGGACTAGGCTTTTGTCAAATCATGCACTGGCTCTGAAGCATGACTTTCTTTTTTCTATTTTTTTCTTGCTGAGGAAGATTAGCCATGAGCTAAGATCTGTTGCCAATCTTCCTCTTTTTATTTTTTGCTTGAGGAAGATTAGCCCTGAGCTAACATCTCTACCAAGCTTCCTCCACTTTATATGTGGGATGCCACCACAGCATGGCTGACGAGAGCATAGCTCTGCACCTGGGACCCAAACCTGTGAACCCGGGCTGCCTGAGTGGAGCATGCCGAACTTAACCACCATGCCACAAGGCTGACACTGAACCATGACTTTCTTATCTGTAGAATCATAATAATGCTTCTTACTGTCATAAGGTCTATACTGTCTGGTAAATATTTTGGAACATTTTGTCCTTTATATGTAACTATGTAAAATATAAAGCGCTATGTAATTACTATTTGTTTGACGTTAAATCATTTGTTATCCTAGAAAAGTATACTTAAAGCAAAAATATTTTTAAAAAGTACTAATTTCCTTAAAAATTAGAATACTAATTCTATTTGTAATTTCAATGATTCATGGAGAATTATATCACTCTTTTCTCCACTCAGAGAAAAGCTATGTATATAATAAAATTGAATTAAATGCAAAAAGGAAATTTGAGATTTGGAACCATAGATCATGAAGCAAAATTCCTTCTTTTAATTGTAATATGGTTTTTATTGTATATATTTATCGCTTGACTCAGATGTAAAAATATTTAAGCCAAATTCTTGATTTTCTCCATGGGTTTCAAATAGTGGGTGATTTATGAAGACACTTTATACTGTGATTAGTAAGGCACTTGGTGAACTAGATGTAATTAAACAATGCAGCTGTTTCACCTGGGAGCCAAGGCTACCGATGCTTCTGAAGAAAAATAGTGATTATTATTTATGAGGCACTTCTATGTGCCGGGCACCTTGCTACCTTTTATATATTTTCTCAAAAACCTCAAACAACCGTACCTGATTATTATCATTATTTCCATTTTACAGTTGAGCAAATTGAGTCTTAGAGGAATAAAATGCCTTATCCAATATCATGTAACGAGAGCACATAAGGTTCTGTAGGTTCGTGTAGTTTGGAATCAAGGGTGGGTAAATAAAACAATAAAAAAGAACACTTGGATGGGATGGCACAATATAGAGAGCACAAAAGTAAGATCTGAATTATTCATGGCAATAAAAAGGACATTTTCACTCTTAATAGCTAGAAAGGATATTTCCCATTTCCTCAAAAGAGTAAGCAAACTTTTTAAGGGCTTGTAGGCATAATTAATGTTTCAATCCCTGGGAAAATCAGATTTCCCCATTGAAAGACTTCCAAAATTTGAATGTACTATAATTAATAACAATGTTGATGAGGTTTTATCTATTCCAGCACTAAATGATTTACTAACGCATTGTTCAAAACTCATAGGGAAGAAAGCCTTGTTTTTGTCAATTCATTCCTGGAAGAAACAGATTTTTCCTCTCCACAAAAATCCTTAACATGCTGTCTCACTTTCTGTGTTCTGATTTGAGGGTGCAACAGTCAGTGTCATTAAGGAAAATACACTTGAACTGTGAATAAGCTTTCACAACACTTACATATGCTTTTTCTTACTTAAAATGATTATGTATTGAGGTTGCTGAAATTCTTTTCTCTTTTCCCCGGTCCGTGCCCCCACATGATGACCATCAATGGAGATTAGATTGACCACAGCCATCGGCTGGTTATACATTCTAGAAATGAAGGAATCCCTACCAAAATTAAATCACCCACTCATAGAGTTTCTTCTGCTTAGCTTTTCTGAAACAAGAATTTTGGACCAATTAAGTGCATATACCTAGTTGACATGAATAGCAACATCAAAGTTGGTATATATTGTTGGAGGCACCATGTTGTCCCATTGATCTAAGAGATTTAGGGCCCCAAATTTAATGCCTCCCTCCTCCTGAACAGTAAGAATTTAGGTATATGAAAGCACTTGATATTTTATTTTATGAAGTATTTAAATTTTAGTGTTAGCAAAGTTTGTATTAGGGCTCTTATAGAAGCACATCTTACTTTGATCCACTCAGCACTATTTTTTTGTTGTTGTCAATTAAGTTGCTAAAATGAAGAGGAATGTAATCCTCAGCAATGTAGAAGGAATATTATATGCTTACTTGGAAGTTAAACAACTTATTCTAAAAGACTAACATATTGGGGAGTAAAAATTATCCCATTGGGAATCAAAAACATACTACATCGAGAATTTAATATATTCTAGACAGTGTGCACCATGTTACATACATTATTCCTTTCAAGCGCTCCACATAAGGTGCACTCACAGAAGGTAAGCAACCCACCCAAGGTCACAGAAATCAGCCACGGCAGAGCTAGAATTCCAACTCAGGACCTGCCTTACTCCAAATCATGGGTTCTTAATCTGGATCTACACTTCCTCAGGGAGTCTGTGGGAAGAACGTAGGGATTCCTTGAACTTGGATGGGAAAAAATTTGCATGCTTATTTCTGTTTACTTCTAACTGAAATCAGACATTTTCTTTCATGATGAATGCAGACAATCCCAGAAGCATCTGCAGTATCTCTGGACTTTATCACCTATAAAAAGAACAGATGTTTTTCTATCACAATTCAGTTGTTGCAGATATCTTGAAATATTATTTACTTATCATTATTGAGAAATCATGGTAGTTTATTTTTGATATATTGTTATGTGCATTTCAATATTATTTGTTTCCTTCATAGTCCTCAGTGTTTTATTGTTTATATTTTATACTTATTTTATTATATTTATTACACTTATATTTGTATTAGATACTTTTATGCTTATTTTACATATTTCTTTTACACATTTACAAGCATTATTCTGAAATTAGTTCCTTGGATTGCCAAAAGGACCCATGGCCAACAACCTTGAAGACCTGTCATGAACCTTCACTTCTTATCCATTACAATCTTTTATCTTTTGGTTCTTACGCCATACCTGGATATAGAGCAGAAATTTAATAATTCACACAACTCAGCTATAGTACTATTCAGTTTAATGGCAGAAAAAGAAACAGCAAGTGAAACATCTAGAACATTTAACACATCTATTATTTCTAAACACATGTGTATCTGCAGAACATTGAAAGGGATTATGTTTCCATTTCCTACCAGTCAAAATCTCCAGATACCCATTCATTTTACATAGGCCAGTACCAATTGGCTGAAAGCTATTTCTTTCTTTAACTTCTGGTTTTCAGTCGTGTTCAAATTATTAATGGTGCTTAGGTTTAGTTGATTCCTGAATATAAACATCCCAGTCAGCCTTCCAATCCTGCTGACCCTGTACCTGGATCTGGGCTTTCTCATCTAAATTGAGTTACCACGCATAAACCAAATTGCATAACCCAGAAACCCACCAAACTTTGCCAAAAGTGACATTGGTTTCAGTAAGTTAGTGTAGGGACCTATTTTCTTTCATTTATAAGTTTATTGCTTAATGAATGAACATCAGTAAGTAGTTCATTCAATAAACTTACTAAATGCCAGACATTCTTAAGCACTGGAGATATAAAGAACATGCCCCAAAGGAGGTTTCAAGGAATTTCTCTTTATTTAAAAGTGTTGGATTATTTAGCCAACAATTTAAATTATTTTTATTAAATTTTTACCTATTAACTGGATTATTGGATAACCTTGTAATTGTGCCCAGATTCTGAACTATTCCCACAGACACAATGGAACTAATGGGCGTTAAAAGTTCTTACTCCTTGACACTCACCCAGGAAGACATCAATACTTTAATATTTCATCAAAGTGATTCCATAGCTAAGCTAATAGTCTGCTTCAGGGCAGACTTAGTCCATCCGGTTCAATGGGGTACAGAGTTGTCTTGTCTCAGAAAAGTATGGACCTGGAACAATGAAAGGTCCTATGTGTCATTTATTTTCTTCTCGGTAGACTGACAATTGGAGTCAGGTGTGCACATCTTTAAGGATATCATTGCAGCAGGGTCAAATGTCAAACTCTGAAAAGAGAAGGACACGAGATTGGCTGAGATGTTTAACTCTTAATCTGCCTCTAATTGCTTCTGTGACCTTGAGAAAGTCAATTAACATCTCTAGCTCTCAGACTTCACTTTTAAAGTGATAGGATTGGATTGATAATGAATCTCAAATATATCTTTCAGCTCTAAAACTATATTTATGTGTT
Organism: Equus asinus; assembly: GCF_041296235.1. Lineage (NCBI taxonomy): Eukaryota > Metazoa > Chordata > Mammalia > Perissodactyla > Equidae > Equus > Equus asinus. The sequence continues at coordinate 75,723,036 of NC_091800.1, forward strand.
TGAGGCATCACAGATATAGTAAGGCTTTAAATTTACTTTTGATTGATGTTGGGAAGATAAAGCTGCATTTCATAAACATCTGTTCCATAGAGCATCTTCTTTGACATTTACATCATAATTGAAAGATGTGATTTAAAAATATCCTGTTAGCTTAAGAGGATCGGTTAATACCAACAAATCAAAAATTCTATGTACCATGTAACTTAAATTATAGATCAACATTTTAGTCAAGCTAAAGAGAATCTGAAAAGATATTTGCTAATTTTCTACAATCTACTTGTACAACACATATTTCTAAATACATGTCTTTTAAAATAATCATTGTATTAAATATTAATGGTAGAATTGAAGCCTTTGCATTGATTCTATAGTTCGAAATGATACACGTGTAATTGTTAGATTTTCTGCATTGTTGCATAATAGATAGATATTTCCCGCAATTAGCTGTTGGAACACGATGTTAATATTTACTGCTGAGATTAATAAATGGCATTATGTGAAACCGAGTGAAAATGGATGGTGTTGATGTAAATTAAACATTGAAGCTCCGATCTGTTGACAAGATTGTTTTTACCACAGTCCTTTCTGGAATGTCACTGGGAAAAGTTGTCATAAAGGCCCCGCATGAACTTTATGTCTGTGCATTTGCCCAGAGGCCTTGGTGATATAAATCTAAAAAAATAAATATATGTGTGAAAGTTGTACTGTCACTCTTGAATAAGGTCTATAAACGGGGTCTGTTGATAGAAAGTAATTCAATATGAGGTGGCATCAGCAGGTAAAAATAACTTTGTATAGCATGATGAGACACATGATTTGGGTTTGTTTTCTAACCAAATGTCATTTATGTTCATGATTGACATGACTGAGTGATTATATCAAAAGTCTGAAAACATTTATTTTCCAAGGCAAAATTTGGGCGACTGATACAACAATGATGATTACACCCCATTCCTTCTCGGAAATAGTATCCATACCAAAACTTTAATAAAGACATTTTATAAACTTTACCTTGATTTTTCTTTTTGCACCTTCAGTACATTTTATACTGGTGTGAAATCTTGGACTGCACCATCACTTAATTTGGGGAAAAAAGCGAAGGGAGGGGAATAGGTTTTCTTTAGCAATTATATTAAATCAGCTTGTAAATGCACTTTGAGAGTCTGCTGGAAGGCGATTTTACTGCTGCTAACTTCTACATAACCTGGTAGCTATTAAATCTGTGAAAAGCTAAAATAAATTGCAAAGGCCTAAACTTGATATCGAGTTTTTGTCTGCATATTGCAAAGAGATGAATCTCAGGGAAATGTGAACTTGCTCTCCAAGTTTCTGATATGAGGGCAAGAGCAGTATATTTAGAGAAACCTTCGATTTAAGACAATTGATATTCAAATCATATCAGAGGTCCAAGACCCAAAATCAACCTCACTAAAGTTATGTCAAGGCATTCTCCTGTAGAAAGTCAGAATCTGCCTGAATCTTTTCAGGACGTCTCATCAACACAGGCATCACAGGCTTTACACTTCGCTGTAATCAGTACACACTCAGTCCAGGTTCTCTCTCCTTCACTTTCCTAAAAGAATTGTTCAGAGTTCTTGTCTTTGTGATGAGAAAGGGTCACAAGTGGGGATTTCCACTTTGGGATTCCTTTTGCAACTGTCAGCTGTTTGTGGATTTAATGACAATGTTCTTTCATCACAGTAAATACACAGCATGTCTGCCAAATCAGAAGAGACGTAAACCTACTCTAACAATGTTTTTGAAAATTTCTATGGAATGTGTGGTGGTGGCCTGTGGCAAAGAAAGATAAAGGCGATGCAGAGTGTGGCTGGCTGGTCTGAACTGTGAGCCTGCCAATTAAATTGTTAGCCTGCTTTCATGGTAACTCATTTGCTTATTTATTCAGTAAGTACTTCCATCCCGGCGCCATAAGGGCCCCTTCCCGTGCCCTGGAAGCTTGCAGCATTAGTGCATGTGTATTGATATCCTAATACACAGCAGTCAGATGTCTGGACAGAGGACATGGCCAAGCCAGAGCAAAGAGGAATGGATGTGGAGGAATCTGTCTTCCTAACAAAGGATGATTTGCAATAAACAACCACCCAAGAAGAAAAAAAATCAGCTTGATTGATTGTTTCTGCATCAAAGAAATCACCCTTGTTATTTTTTATGACCTTTGTTCTGAGTTTTGTCTGTCTCTGAAGAGACATAGCACAGCATAACTTACATAAGCCTACCAGATAATTTTAAAAACTAGAGGACAGAGCAATGGGAGTCAGAATGCAGGTTAGAAATGTGTTCTATACATTCAGGATTTTAAGTGAACATGTGTGTCTCAAATGTAAGCAAGCAAAGTTCTAACCATACGTATTTACTTCATTAAATACTGAAACAAAGGTACTGAGCTGTAAACACTGAATTCTGTATCCTGTGCTCTTGATCTATGGAGCTTTTACTCCTTTTCTTAAGAGTTGCTTCACTCTAGGGTTTAGATTTTAAAATGTAGAAATATTTACTACATTATTTTTGACTGATTCTTTTTTTTTTTTTAAAGATTTTATTTTTTTCCTTTTTCTCCCCAAAGCCCCCCAGTACATAGTTGTATATTCTTCGTTGTGGGTCCTTCTAGTTGTGGCATGTGGGACGCTGCCTCAGCGTGGTTTGATGAGCAGTGCCATGTCCGCGCCCAGGATTCGAACCAACGAAACACTGGGCCGCCTGCAGCGGAGCACGCGAACTTTAACTACTCGGCCACGGGGCCAGCCCCTTGACTGATTCTTTAAATAATATTTTATTAAAAAGATGATGAGATCAATGGGCTCTCCTGTGTCCCATATGTAATCATTGGTTCCAAACTTTTAAAAAGGATTACTTGCTCCAGAAACCATCGAAGACTACAGTTTTTCCAATATTTGCCATTTGTGGTAGCTAACAAGCTCATTTACGAAATGAAGTTTTCCTCTTTTCAGGCCACAGTACAATAGATTCAAATGACAATTTTACATACAGTGGGCACTTTAAATGTCACTACAGATAAACCATTTACATTTAACTGGTTAGTCAACAAATGCATAGTGTGTTGTATTTGTATTCAATGGCAGCCTTTGACTTTCACTCACGTGTGAGGGAACGTGTTGCTCTGGGAAACCGTTGTTGGTGGCTCTCTCATGCAGATCTTTTAGACATCTTGATGCCTGTGACACCACATGAAATGTTAATAAACTCTGAAAAGTGTTCTCATCAAACAAGCTGACCACAAAACAACATTAGGTGTTGTCAACCTTGTAAAGCAGGTGACTGGCACATCAAGAAATGGCTGCTGAGGATGAGTGGCCCTCCAGACCTGTATGAGCCACAGTGCTGGCCATTTCCTGGATCTCTATTACGACAGTGCTTCTCAAACTTTTGTGTACATGAGAGTTACCTGAGCATCTTGTCAGTATGCAAATTTTGAGTCAATGTGTCTGGGAGGAGCCGGAGATCCTGCATTTCTAACAAGTTCCCAAGTGATGTTGACCCTGCTGGTTCATGGATCACACTTGGAGAAGCAAGATATCAGAGTGCTATTTAAGAATTTTGCGGGAGAGACCCTGTGTGAGGTGACTGTGTTCATTAACCTCTCATTACCAAGAAGAGAACAAATGCAGGTGGGTACCAAGTAGAGTTTATGGAATTTCTCTTACTTCTTTCTAATCTCACTTCCTTTCTAGGCTATTTCTATGAAGACAAGGAAAACAGATGAGAAGTAAAAAAAAATCATTCAAAAGTTACTCATCTTTGTGGTAGCACATAAGTTGGATATGTAATTTTTACTCGATTGTTTTCACAAAAGTGTCCTTTTTCAACAAAGTGATCACTTAGAATTTGAACGCAGATTTGTAAGAAAACATTCAGGAAATGCTATGTAAAAAAGGATTAGTTAATGGAGTTCTGTGCGCACATCATTCCTAATCCATTTGAAGGGAATGTAATCTTCCTTCTCTTACTTTTGTTTTGTTTTGTTTCATCTACAATTTCCCTTTGGGTCTCCTTGAGCCCAAGGAGTTTTACTTACGTAGATATCGTGGTGGTACAACAGAAGAGAATTAAGTGGGCCACATGGGAATCAGACCTGTGACCTTGGTCTTGTTAGCACAATGCTCTGCTCAACTGAGCTAACAGCCCATGCATTTGTGGCCGCCTAGGATAAGGGAGATGAATGCCTCTGCATTCTTTCTCCAGTTACTGAAGATGTTTCAAATGGTCCCACGGGACTATTGAGATGCATTTGCTTAGAGTGTCTGCCAGGTTAGCCCAGACATTGCAATTTATTGGTGCATTCCATCAAACTACAGGCTTACCCTGGTAAATCAGAGGGACTTTTTGGACTGTATCTCCAGTAAGCTAGGTAAACGGGGATTGAAATCTTGGAAGAGTCATGGTACAGCCCAGAAATATATTTGTAAAATGTAAACAGTCGTGTCTCATCTTCTGTATGCTGACAACCCCGGTTAAATCATTAAAAAAAAAATGTGCGTATGTCCAAAGCATACCTTTCCCACTACCAAATCGTCTACGTGCTGCAGGACTTGCAAAGACGTTTGACAAAGGTGGTCATATCCATTTTCTTTTCACAGTTAACCTAGTGGAGCTACCTGGAAAATTTGGACTAAAAGCTGCCTCTGTGAGGTTGCTGCAATGACAGGAATATTATTTGGGTTTAAATATCATCCTAATCAGGAGTCTTGGATCCCGTGATTCTCAGCTTCACCAACTGAAATCACTTACCAGGGTATATTTTGACACTCTGTAGCAGGAATTTCACTGGAAAGTAATATTTTATTCTCTTAGTCATTTTTCCCTCCCGCCAGGCCTCACTAATCCAACTTATCAGATAGAACTGAGTATTTACTAATCATTTTTCGTGGAACCTATTTTTTTTTAAAAAGCGTCAATCTGAACATTCAAAATATCATTACATGCATGTGGTATTATTTTATGAAGAACAGACTTCTAAAATGTAGTCAATAGTCTTGATTAAAATAGAAACCTTTAAAATCAAATGGAATAAGTCTGAAGTAATGCAAGTCAACCAAAACAGCTTTAATGCTGTTTTTCTCATTTCCCTCTACTTTGTCCCCTGAAGAGTATAAAATTCTTAGGAGTATTTAGCTGTGCGCTGAGTGGTCCCCTGAGTATACCCGAGCCCCACCCCCAACTCCGGCATAGCTGGTGTAGTTGGTGGTCACACTGTCGGCATTATCTCCTCTATGCCTTTACTTAGGCTGTTCTAGTGAGGTGTGCATCATCTTTCTCTCTAAACAAGGGTTTCTCAACCATGGCACTATTGATATTTTAGACTGGGTCATTGTCTGGTGTGGGTGGCTGCACTGTGTACTTTAGGATGTTTAACAGCATCCCTGGTCTCTCTACTCACTAAATGCCAGTAGAACCCTCTCCTTCTAATAACCAAAAATGCCTCCAGGCATCACCAAATGTTCCCTTGGGGGCAACTTTGCCACCAGTTGACAACCACTGCTCTAAGTCCTTTTTATCCCTCAAGTGCAAACATTATCTGTATTATGAAGCCTCTCTTAGTTATATGTTAGTCCATGATGACTTTTCCATTAAATTTACATTAAAGATATAATGGCCCAAGCAATATATACTCATGGTGAACAATGAAATGCTATAGAGAATAAAGAAGTTATGGGCTAAATTTGTCTCTTTCTTGACTCTCCTCTCCTCTTTAAAGATAACCACTATTAAAGCAGGAGAATTTCCAGACTGTTCTAAGCCATCTGAAGGCTGAGAAATGGCTATCTCATTGTCTTAATTTGCTTCCCTTTCATTGCTAATGAGTTTGAGCCAGTTTTTGTATGTTCTATGGCCATTTTTATTTTTTCATTTTGTATTGTTTGTTCTTTTCTTTAGCACACTTTTCCTTTGTATTATTTTTTCATGTTGATTTGGATTAAAATCCATATTTTCATTATAGTTATAAATCATTTGCTTGTTATATATTGCAAAATTTTCACATAGCCTGTATAACTATTTGTGTTCCTGTATATTAAATTTTTATAGTTAGAAATGTGAAACTTTTCCTTTATGGCTGCCGGCTTGGATACAGTATCCTCCCTTACCCACAGTTTTGCTTTCTGCAGTTTCAGTTACCCATGGTCAACTCCGGACCAAAAATATTGAATGGAAAATTCCATAAATAAACAATTCACAAGTTTTAAATTTGGCGTCATTCTGAGTAGCGTAATGAAATCTCAAGCTGTCCCGCTCCATCCCTCCCAGGACGTGAATTATCCCTGTGTCCAGCAGATTCTCACTGTGTACGCCACCTGCCCGTTAGTACCTTAGTAAACATCTCAGTTATCAGATCAACAGTTGCAGTCGCAGTGCTTGTGTTCAAGTAACCCTTATTTTATTTAATAATGGCCCTGAAGTGCAAGAGTGGTGATGCTGGCAATTCAGATATGCCAAAGACAAGCCATAAAGTGTTTCCTTTATGTGAAAAGGTGAAAGTTCTCAGCTTAATAAGAAAAGAAAAAAAATCGTATGCTGAGGTTGCTAAGATCTATGGTAACTTTCCTATAGTATGTTGTTATAATTGTTCTTTTTTATCATTAGTTACTGTTAATCTCTTACTGCGCCTAATTTATGAATTAAACTTTATCATAGGTATGTATGTATAGGAAAAAACATTGTATATTTAATACCAAAATACTATCCATGGTTTCAGGCATCCACTGGGAATATTGGAATGTATCCCCTGCAGATAAGGGGGGAATACTGTACCTTATTTAGAAAGTCTTTCATTACTCACATACATTTAAAAAACTTATCCTATTTTTTCCTAATGCTTTTATAGTTTTCCCTCCAATGAACCAATTTATAGTGAAAAGTAGGGATTTAACTTTCTTTCTCTTCCATCCCTAATGAGTCGCTCTATCAATCAGTTTAGGCTAGTTGAAACTGCAGTAACACACAATGCCACATCTCAGTGACTGACAACTTCTCAGTTTGTCTAGGGCCCTGATCATGTCTTTTTTTATTCTAGACCCTTAAGCATCAGGCTTTATCTATGACATGCCAACAGCAGAAAAAGAGAGATGATCGATCTGTACCTTGATTATTAAAGCTTCTCCTCAGACATGGCACAATCGCCTCCACTCACATTTTATTGGATGATGCAAATCATATGACCAACACTGACAACCATGAGTGAGAAGCGTTATCCTTCCTCGGAGATGGGCCTGGCAGAAATGAGTTCAGTAAGGAAGGGGGGATGGTGAATACTCAATAATAATGAAATCTACCAAAAGGACCAATTTTCCCAAAACCATTAATGAAATATTGCCTTTACCTTCCACTGATTTGCTGTACCACTTACCTGGAATCAGTATATGTCATTTTGTATTATTATTATTTATCCTTTTATGAATATATTCTCTCTCTCTGACTAAAGAAGATCCTTGAGACCAGGAACTGTCATTTATTAAAATCACAATTAGTAATTCACTGAATGGGAAGTTAGAGATGGCTCAAATATTCATTACTAGGGCAATGGGTAAGTAAATACTGAAGATACACAAATAACATGCTGTGCAGTCTAGACAAAATGGTTTAGATGAATACATTTTGTCTGTGGTAAAATGATATCTGACATATGAAAATCTCATGTTCAGCAAAATCATGCCTTAAAATTAACAGAGCTTATGGGAAACAAGATTGGGGCAAGGCATTCCAAAGTTATGCACTATCACTATAAAAATACTAAAAAGAACAATAATTATTCTAATAGATGTATTAACAGTGGAAAAGAAACATCAAATTCCTAAGGCATAAAAAATACTAAAGTACATATAAAGCTTTTTTTTTATTATTTATATATATATATTTTTAAATTTTTAAATTTTTATTTTTTTGGATGTACATCATATTTCAAATTCTGTATACATTACATCATGTTCACCACCCGAACACTAACTATAGTGCATCCCCTCACATGTGCCCCTAATCACCCCTTGCCTGCCCCCCTTCCCCAATGGTAACCACCAGTCCAATCTCCAATGCTATGTGTTTTTTTTTTTTTTTTCGTCGTTTTTATCTTCTACTTATGAGTGAGACCATATGGTATTTGATTTTCTCCCTCTGACTTATTTCACTCAGCATAATACCCTCAAGGTCCATCCATGTTGTCACAAATGGCCGGATTTCATCATTTCTTATGGCTGAGTAGTAGTCCATCGTGTATAAATACCACATCTTCTTTATCCATTCGTCCCTTGATGGGCACCTAGGTTGCTTCCAAGTCTTGGCTATTGTGTTAATGCCGCAATGAACATAGGGGTGCAAGTATCTTTATGCCTTTGTGTTTTCAAGTTCTTTGGATAAATACCCAGCAGTGGAATAGCTGGATCATGTGGTAAATCTATCCTTAATTTTCTGAGGATACTCCAAACTGCTTTCCATAGTGGCTGCACCAGTCTGCACTGCCACCAGCAGTGAACAAGGGTTCCCTTCTCTCCACACCCTCTCCAACATTTGTTGTTTCCTGTCTTGTTAATTATAGTCATTCTGACCGGAGTGAGGTGATACCTCATTGTAGTTTTGGTTTGCATTTCCCTGATAGCTAATGATGTTGAGCATCTTTTCATATGCCTGTTCACCATCCGTATATCTTCTTTGAAGAAATCTCTGTTCAGATCCTTTGCCCATTTTCTAATTAGATTGTTGGTTTTGTTGTTGTTGAGCTGTATTAGTTCTTTGTATATTTTGGATATTAACCCCTTATCTGATATGTGGTTTGCAAATATCTTCTCCCATTTGTTAGGTTGTCTTTTCGTTTTGTTGATGGTTTCCTTTGCTGTGCAGAAGCTTTTTAGTTTGATGTAGTCCCATTTGTTCATTTTTTCTTTTGCTTCCCTTGCCCGGTCAGACAAGGGACTTGAAAATATGCTGCTCAGACCAATGTCATAGAGCGTACTGCCTATGTTTTCTTCTAGAAGTCTCATGGTTTCGGGTCTTACATTCAAGTCTTTAATCCATTTTGAGTTGATTTTTGTGCATGGTGTAAGGGAATGGTCTACTTTCATTCTTTTGCATGTGGCTGTCCAGTTTTCCCAACACCATTTATTGAAGAGACTCTCCTTTCTCCATCATATGCTCTTGGCTCTCTTGTCGAATATTAGCTGTCCATAAACGTGTGGGTTTACTTCTGGGCTCTCAATTTTGTTCCATTGATCTGTGTGTCTGTTTTTGTGCCAGTACCATGCTGTTTTGGTTACTATGGCTTTGTAGTACAATTTGAAATTGGGGAGTGTGATACCTCCAGCTTTGTTCTTTTTTCTCAGGAATCCTTTGGCTATTTGGGGTCTTTTGTTGTTCCATATAAATTTTAGGATTCTTTGTGCTGTTTCTGTAAAAACTGTTGTTGGAACTTTGATAGGGATTGCGTTGAATCTATAGATTGCTTTAGGAAGTATGGACATTTTAACAATGTTAATTCTTCCAATCCAAGAGCACAGAATATCTTTCCATTTCTTTGTGTCTTCTTCGATTTCTTTCAACAATGTCTTGTAGTTTTCAGTGTACAGGTCTTTCACCTCTTTTGTGAAGTATATTCCTAGGTATTTTATTCTTTTTCTTGCAATTGTAAATGGGATTGTATTCTTAATTTCTCTTTCTGCTACTTCGTTGTTAGTGTATAGAAACGCAACCGATTTTTGTACATTGATTTTGTATACTGCAACTTAAGTGTAATCCTTTATTATTTCTAAAAGTTTTTTAGTGGACTCTTTAGGGTTTTCTAGATATAAAATCATGTCGTCTGCAAAGAGGGACAGTTTCACTTCTTCCTTTCCAATGTGGATCCCTTTTATTTCTTTTTCTTGCCTGATTGCTCTGGCTAGGACTTCCAATACTATGTTAAATAAGAGTGGTGACAGTGGGCATCTTTGTCTGGTTCCTGTTATTAGAGGGATAGCTTTCAGTTTTTCTAAATTGAGAATGATATTTGCTGTGGGTTTGTCATATATGGCCTTTATTATGTTGAGGTATTTTCCTTCTATACCCATTTTTTTTAGAGTTTTTATCATAAATGGATGCTGTATCTTGTCAAATGCTTTCTCTGCATCTATTGAGATGATCATGTGATTTTTATTCTTCATTTTGTTAATGTGGTGTATCACATTGATAGATTTGCGGATGTTGAACCATCCCTGCATCCCCGGAATGAAACCCACTTGATCATGATGTATGATCTCTTTAATGTATTGTTGTATTCGATTTGCTAGTATTTTGTTGAGGATTTTTGCATCGATGTTCATCAGTGATACTGGCCTGTAATTTTCCTTTTGTGTGTTGTCCTAGTCTGGTTTTGGTATCAGGATAATGTTTGCTTCGTAGAAGGAGTTAGGAAGCCTCCCTCCTCTTCAATTTTTTGGAAGAGTTTGACAAGGATAGGTATTAAGTCTTCTTTGAATGTTTGGTAGAATTCACCAGGGAAGCCATCTGGTCCTGGACTTTTATTTTTGGGGAGGTTTTTGATTGCTGTTTCGATCTCCTTATTGGTGATCGGTCTATTCAAATTTTCTACTTCTTCTTGGTCCAGTTTTGGAAGGTTGTATGTTTCTAAGAATTTATCCATTTCCTCTAGATTATCCAATTTGTTGGCATATAGCTTTTCATAGTATTCTCTTATTATCTTTTGTATTTCTGAGGTGTCCGTTGTAATCTCTCCTCTTTCATTTCTGATTTTATTTATTTGAGGCTTCTCTCTTTTTTTCTTGGTGAGTCTAGCTAAGGGTTTGTCAATTTTGTTTATCTTTTCAAAGAACCAGCTCTTGGTTTCATTAATTTTTTCTATTGTCTTTTTAGTCTCTATTTCGTTTATTTCTGTTCTGATTTTTATTATTTCCTTCCTTCTGCTGATTTTGGGCTTTGTTTGTTGTTCTTTTTCCAGTACCTTTAGTTGCACTTTTAGATTGTCTATTTGGGATTTTTCTTCTTTGTTGAGGTAGGCCTGAATTGCTATAAACTTCCCTCGTAGAACCGCTTTTGCTGTATCCCACAGATTGTGGCATGTTGTGTTTTCATTTTTATTTGTCTCCAGGAATTTTTTTATTTCTTCTTTGATTTCTTCATTGACCTAATCATTGTTCAGCAGCATTTTGTTCAATCTCCACATTTTTATGGATTTTCTGATTTTCTTTCTGTAGTTGATTTCCAGTTTCATACCTTTGTGGTCAGTATAAAGCTTTATAATAATAATTTGAATGTGGAATGATGGAAGGGAGTATAAAAAAGTGTTTATCCTATTGAATTTGGGGAGAAGAGGAAAAGGTGTAAAGATTAAAGAGAAGCACATTTAACGGCTTCCAAGTGCGTAGGTGGTCAAGCTAAGACAAGAGGAAGTGGGGTGCAGGGGCATTTGGACCACTGCTGTAGTCCTCTCTGCCTGCTTCAGTCGGTGGTATTTGTGTACTTTGTGCTCAGTGGCCCTTTATTTGGTCATCGTCCACATCAGAAAGCTAGGAAAATAGCTTATGAAGCAATGTAACTTCTTTGTTATCCTGACGTCATTCCCCTCTTTACCATTTGTCTGTGAGCTAATTTGCATGATAGTGACAGACTGTACATTCAGCAACATGGATGGATTTTAAAAACATAATGCTGAGATGAAAAGGTAGGAAACAGCAGGGAATTTATTGCACAAGACTCCTTATGTAAATTAACAACACAAACAGAGCATTACGGGTTTTACAAGGATACACGCATATTTAAGGATCTATTTCAAACACATTATAGAAGGTAGGTGTCTATTGGGAGGGAGTGGAATTGAGGTGAGGATGCAGATAACAGAGGAAAAACAAAGTGAGACAAGAGAGGAATCTTGCAACCATTGATGAACACCAGCACTGTGTACTGGGGAGCATAATTAATTCAACCACTGTACCTGAGGACACCACCTCCACAATATGTCTGTTGTTGATGATAAAGTCCTGAGGAAGGCAGGTCATGTATGAGCTGGCTAAAGTACTCGTCTTCTGCTTGAGCAGTAGTTATCACTACTAGGACTTTTCTAGTCCATTCAAATCTGCTCAAGATTTCACTGACTCCCAGGCACTAAACTCTGTGCTAGGAATTCCACTTTAAGGCTTTAAAATTAAAGTATCAATGCTTTTGCGATGCAGTTCACTTCCATATGAGATGCTGGGTCCAGTGGTGGTGGAGGGTCTTTGAAACCGAGGTCACCATGAGGGGTGCTTTGTGAATAACCCCTCAAGGTACTCTCTCTTCCTGGAAGGTGTGTGGGGCAGCTGATCACACAGATCCGCCGTATCCTCTTATCAGCATGGTTCCACACTTAGCAACTTCGGATCATCAAACAGTTATAACGCCCTCCCTGAGTTCCCAGCCCCCTCAGGTATTTGGCTTTGGGTATTTATGGTGATCACAGGTGGAGGATTATTGAGAGCCATGTGAACATTTACTGTGTGCTAGGAGGACACCTGTCAATCCCCTGGCACTTGGGCTCATGTTTATTCTTAAGTTCCTTATGTATCTCCTCTCTACCTTCCACCTCTTCTTCCCACAGGTCACAGATGGACTCAAGTGTCCCTCATCCTGAAAATCTTCCCTTTCACTATGCCTTCCTATTCGAGCAATAGCTCATTCTTCTTCCTGCTCCTCATGATGAATCTTCTGAAAGTATATTCTCCTCACCAGAATGTAAGAAAAAGGGGCTTACTTTGTCCACTGCAATATCCCCAGTGTCTTGAACAGTGCTTGCCATGTAGTTGGTGATCAATATATACCTGTGGAATATCTGAATGACTAAATGAATCAACAGAAGTCACTCTCACAACTTCTATTCTCATTCATTATTTAGAATGTTACAATCAAATTTTCCCCCCAAACATACTGCAACTGCCTTATTTAATAGCACTAACTTTCTGTCTGGACAACTGGATGCTACTTTTTGGACTACACTATTCCTGATTTTTTCCCCACAGCATTTAATCCAATTGCTCACCTCTTATTTCTTAGAAACTCACTTTTCTTTTGGCTTTTAGAACACCAGCCTATCTCGATTCTTCTAATAGGATCCTCACAATCCTTTTTGCCCCCTTTTCTGGATTTTCTTCCTTCATCAGTACTTTGAATATTAGGGATCTTCTTCTCTCATCACCTGTTCTTCAGGTTATTGACTTTGTTGGTGCCTCATAAGTATACAACAGCAGCCTCTTTCTGGAATGGCAGACTTATGCCTCCAAGAATTGCAAGACATTTCTTTTCTTGGGTGTTTTATAGCTACTTCAACATTAGCATTTAAAAAATAAACTAAGTCCCACTCCAACTAAGTTACTCGCCCTTTCTCCTGAATTCTCTGTTGATGATCTCACCACACTTCCAGTCTCCCAAGCTGAAAATGGTAGTCTTTGCTGCCTCTTTTCACTCCTCCACTCCGTTCTTTTAATTGTTCTTCAAGTCTTTCCATTGGATTTAAGAAATGTCCCTCAGGTTTGGCCTCTACTCTCCATTCCCATTGCTATCATTTTTGTGTAAGATTTCAGCATTTCCTATCTGAATTATCCTTTCCTTGTACCACTGCTGAAATTATCTCCCTAAAATGTGAATATGAGCCTTCATCACAAACCCCTATGTTCTCCAGATTGCTTTTATTATAAAGTTTAATTCAGCTACGCAAAGGACTTAACAATTTGGGTCCATCTTCATTCTCCAAACCAATTTCCTGTCTTTTTTCAGCTCATTGTTATTTTTAACACTGTCCTTTTCCCAGTCCTTTAGACTAGATTTTTTTTTTTTTTAAGATTGGCACCTGAGCTAACAACTGTGGCCGATCTTCTTCCTTTTCTTCTTCTTCTTCTCCGCAAAGCCCCCCAGCACATAGTTGTATATTCTAGTTGTAGGTCCTTCTAGTCGTGGCATGTGGGACGCCGCCTCAGCATGGCCCGATGAGCGTGCCTTGTCCAAGCCCAGGATCCAAACTGGGGAAACCTTGGGCCACCGAAGCAGAACGCATGAACTTAACCACTCAGCTGTGGGGCTGGCCCCTTGACTAGAATTCTTCATTGACTAAGTCCTTGATCAAGAAGAGTCTCTTTTATCAAAGACCTAGTGGTGAAAACTGTTCCTCAAGAGAAAGAGTTTGTTTCTGCCTTCAACTTTCTTCTCTTTCTTCAATGTTCACCTCTGAGAATAAAGGCCTGGCATTTTTTACTTAATACAGTTTTCTCATACTCTGTCTTGCAAATGTGGGGTATCCACCCACCCATCCATCATCTATCCATCCATATCTATCTCAAACCTTATATAGTTTAATGCCAGCTAGAGATTTTTAAATGTGCGAAGAATGAAATTTTATACTACATCAAAAGTTACAAAATTATATCCAGAAGATTTTAAATATAATGTTTACTAAAATGTTACTATTTAGAAGCATTGTTTAAACCCAACTCAATTTCTTTAGTGCCTGGGGCCTGTGCACCTATAGTAATTTTCATATCCGGTAGACACAGTCCTTGTACATTTAGAACTGAGCAATTTGGATTTAAGGGTGTTTATGCCCTTTTGCAATGTTGTGCACATGGGGAGCCCCACATAGCCCTAAATGCACAGTGTGCATTTCAGAAGTAAAGGTATGTATGCTAACTTGGATGTCGCAACCGAGTCATGTTCACACAGTTTAGTGCATTTAAAGATATGTTCTGTGCTTTCTAGAAAGATCCATAAAATGAGAAGGTTACTCATGCTGTATCTCCATATGTTAAAACACATCAGACAGCCTATCCTGATTGCGTTACTCCCTCTATCCGAACGTTCCACATTCATGCACCTGAAGAATGAGAAGAGAAACTGATTTACAAATGTCCAGTGAGGGTTTTCAGTCTTTACAATTTTCTTTTAGGCATCATTGTCTAATCAATAAAGCTGGGAACACTGATTTTAAAAATGGAATTTTAATTAGATTCTCACATATTAGGTATTTCACAATAGCAATTTTCCTGGGTTAGACTTAAACTTAGAGTCCTCATAGAGGCCAACAGTAAATTGATCTATAAGAAAAATAACCAATATTAGTATTTGCATAGGTAGCTTAAACAAAAGGGTGTAATACGGCTGTTTTGAATGATGGGCATCTCAAAACATGAGCATTTGTTTTATAGCATTTTATTTATACTGGTTAAATTGGCTTGAAGAAATATTTTCCTTTTTGTAAAGTAACAGATAAAATATACCTAATATTTTACAGAAAAGATATAAGTGAAATAGTGTGGCTTGCTTTTGTTGAATAAAAATATTGAAAAAAATTAAATGACTTTTAGACAAAAGCATTACCTTGGTCTCAGAGAAGGGTAATGCTATTTAGTAGTTCTTTCTCTGTAATCTGGTTTACAACCCTCTCTGAGCATTGCCACAGGGCCACATCTTCGGTTTTTAATTCTTTTCTGAGGGAGTGGAGGAAATCTCCCCGAGAGCTTTGCGTCTTCCTCAGAGATGATTCCTGGCATTGTCTGTTTCCATAGCTGCCAAGTGGTGAGGGAACAGGGACTCGTGGAGAAGGCTTTGATCAGTGCCACCCATCCAACCAAAGCCAGAAGCACACAGGCCAAACCACGTGTAGCCAGCATGGCGCTGCTGCTAATTATTCTTATTACCTTAATAACTGGAGAACCTTGGAATAATACATTTTCAGTTGTGAATTAAAAATGGCAATATATTGGCTTTGATGCTATCAAAATGAAATCTGCATTACCAAAACTCTGTGAGCCAGAAGATTAATTATATTTGTACAACCGTTTTTCTTAATCAATCACTAACAAATTATAGAAGTACATGGAGTCTTATTTGGGAAATAATTTTAGGTTATTATCTCAAATGGTGTTCTGTTAATTTTGTTGGTCCAGTCAATGTGCTGATTGCTATACTTCTTAATTCTACTTTATCTCTCAGAGATGGAATCATATTAAAATCTTCTAAAAATAAAACCAAACATTGTTTAACTGTTAGATTAACCTTCACCAAGTCAATGAGATTCCTAATGAATAAATCCATTGCATTATATTTGATTTGACTTTATAAAAACAATATCAGAGTTAATTGACAATATAATGGAGGGTTTGCAAGAACTACCCTAGAGTTTTTTTCCTCCTTTTTCTGTTTCAGAATTAGAATGTGGCTCAATTTCTGCATAATCTGTAGTTCAGGCCCCCACTCAAGGTGCTGGCCAGAACTGGACAGCCCCTGGCTATTAAGGAGTAGGTTCTCACTTGGGCAATTGGCCAAACTAGACTGCAGTGGTATCAATTGTAGGTATATTATTGTATTCATTTTACTAAAGGGCACGTCATATTTTCTTCCTCTAGGAATTTTTAGCAAGTGGTTAAAAATAACCTTTAAGAAAGGTTATATTACTGCTGAGGCCTAGCCAAACCTTTTGGATGGAAATCTGCATCCATCATACTCAGATCTGTCAAAGTAAGTCTGGTGAGTAGTTCAGTAGACATAAGGTTGAATTCAAATGTCACTGCGCCATGTTTCGTGAAAAAGTGGCTGGCCGAGATGACCTTTGCGTGCCAATGTTCCATTTTGTAGTTTGAAAAGTAGGGAAAAGCTAGTCCACAAAATTGTGCAGTATCAGGACTCAATTTGAGAGCAAAGACAGATTCAAATTTTAATTCTGAAATTGTCAGCTTTGTTCGAGAAGAAACATGAATCTAATCACCTCTTACATTTTTGTTCAATCTAAACCTGAAACTTTTTCTAGGGAATGAATAATGTACACTGTTGGTCAAGAAGGTGTGAGTTTAGCAATTATATAAAAGGCTGTTTAAATAACTGTCTTAACACTTGTGTCTTTAAAATATACTGCACGTTCTATAATTTTGAACTGTGGTGATTAACTTCCTCCAAATTAACACTTAATCCTGAAGAATGTCACAAAGCAACGTTAACAATTTGTCATTAAGAATAAGTGATGACAAAGAGCATTCACTTGGAGGGAAAAGAAACTACTATAAAGATTTTTAATAGAAATTACTTGAAGATTACTTGCTGCATTTTTATATGGTGGCCAAAAACTGCAAGAAAGAGGTGAACCAGTTCTCAAAGTACCAGGAAAAAATGGTGGTGTTCTCATTCCATGAGCGTTTATTATACTTGTTGTATACACAACTAGTTATAGATTCTAAACATGTGAACCACAAAGCCAAAAACTCCTTTAACCGGTGGCATCCTGTCTAGATAAGCCAAAACTCTTTTGAAACGGGTGCCTATAGAGAACAGTACTTGTCACTTTATTCAGCTTTCTTAAACATCAAGAGGATGTAGATAAACAGAAGTTGAATGGTTTACTCCTACCTTTATCTTTCCCTTACCCATACTTCTTTTAGAACATGTTAGGGGCATATGGACTCATTGAGCATTTCCTAGTTTAAGAGAGGCAGCCATTGCCTCCCAAGACTATCTTATTATGTCTGGGTGACACTTTGCGTGGTGGGACCCAGAATAAGACGCTGCATGTTTAGCCAAGATTGTCTTTACACCTGTTGATTCTTCTCCTTCTGCTCTCATGCCCTCTTCCTGGGCACTTTTATTTACTCCCTAGATTTAAACCACCACCTGTATGCTTAGAGTTCTCACGATACTTCCTTCAGTCACACCCTCTTCTGTCTAAAGACTGTGACATGCACCTATCTACTGCACATCTCCACTGCCACATGTCATAGCATCCTCTTATGTACAAATGTATTCTCTCTCCCTTCCTGAAAATTGATCTTCCCATATTTCCAAATTCAGTACAATTTTAGGTCCCTGAGCAACCTTTTGGAAGACACAGATGTTATAGCAAGTTAGAAATGTATGTCTGCCACTTCGGATATATTACTTATCCTTTTCACCTAATCCGTTATATTTAAAACCGGGAGTCACTTCAGCATACGTCTTCTCCCTCATATCATGATAAGTGGTCAAATGCCTTATTTATTTTACCTTCTAAAAATTTTTAAAGTAGACTAAGGAAAGAAAATTGTACATTAATGACTGTCGCGACTCAAAGGATTGAATTGAATTCACATTACTGATGTACATGTAACTATGAATGAGCTAAAGACTCACCCAATAATTAACTTGAAAAAACAGGTTAAGATAAAGTAATTAGTAGAATACAACAATTGTAGAACATGGATCAGCAAACAATGCCTTGTGAGTAAAATCCTGCCTGGTCATTAGTGGTCTCTTTTTAAATTTATTTAAAAAAATTTTTATAGCATGCAAGCTAAGAATAATTTTTACTATTTTATTTTATTTTTTTTGCTGAAGAAACTTTGCTCTGAGCTAACATCTGTTGCCAATCTTCATCCTTTTGCTTGAGGAAGACTCACCCTGAGCTAACACGTGTGCCAATCTTCCTCTCTTTTGTATGTGGGTCACCGCCACAGCATGGCTGCTGACAAGTGGAGTAGGTCTGCGCCCAGGAACTGAGCCCAGGCTGCCAAACTGGAATGGGATGAACTTAACCACTAGGCCACAGGACTGGCCCCAATTTTTACAATTTTAAAGGGTTGTAAAGCATGTGCATGTGTACACACACATACACACAGAATATGCAACAGGGCCAACATGACCGCAAACCTAAAATATTTACTGTCTGGCCCTTTTACAACCCCTCTTGTAGTGGAATAAGCAGTTAAACTTCACAATCCAAGTTGGTAATTGGCATTTTATTACCAAGCCTTATAAACAATTTAAAAAGTTCAATTTAAACTTTCTCATGCAGACGGAGTATAGGATACATAAAGTTAAGTTTGCTCACATATTTTGCAGTTTGTTTCCAAGCAATCATGATAAAGTAATAATGCTTTTTACATCCAATCTTCTAATATAGTGGGAGGAATTAAATTTGTGGTGAGTATATGAATCATATTCAGATTATATTCTAGATGCATCTGTAAAAACTAGAAAGAAAAGATGAGGAAAAAATATTTAAGGTACCTAAGCAATTTCAAAATGAGTTAAACCTTTCAGGTCTCAATTTCAAAGTGGACAAAATTTCACCAGGCATCAATTTAAAGACATCATGGATACACTCTGGAATACAATTACTGATTAGTTCATTAATTTATTTATTAAATAAACATTAATGAGCACAGACTTTGTGCCGGGGATCATGCTAAGTGCTTTCTGGCAAGGATGTAAGATACCTATAAAAATATTTGTGATAAAATGAGATGAACACTCTAAAAGAGACAGGCACTGGTGCAGCAGTAGGAAAAATAAGAAAGATCAGCTTTGCTGGGTGATGGCCTGCTAAGAGTGTCCCTGTGGGATGATGCTTGAGCTAGGTCTTAAAGAATGAATTGGAATTAACCAGATGGAGCAGTGTGGGGAATGCAGGATAGCATTGCTCAAGGGGATGGCATGTAGTCCAGGGAAGGCGTAGGCATGTGAATCAGCAGAGTGGGTTGAAAATCAAGTTCCATCTGGGATAGATGGAAGGCATGATGCTCTGTGGGGAATATCAGGATGTAAGCCTAAGGATCCTATCATTTGGGATCATTATGCCATATAAAGGGTTTGGAGTTTCTCCTACAGGCTACAAAATAATTATTGACCAATATTAATTGAGGCAGTAATATGAAAATTGTATGCAACATATTTGATGGAAGAGAAGAGGATGAATTGAAAGGGAGAGGTGTGAAATAAGTAGGAGACTTATTACAACAGTTGGGGAAAGAAATAAGGAGCCAAACTCATCTACTTACAGAAGACTTTGTGGAGACTGATAGGATTGAAGAAAGATGGAGGAGGAAATTAATAGCAGTTAGTAATAAATCTGATTTGGGTAGTGAGAAAGGGAAGAACCAAGAATGACCCTCAGGTGTTTAGCTTACACTCCAGGTGAATGGTTAAGGCAAAGGTCAGCAAACTGCAGCCCCCAGGATAAATCTGTCCTGTTGACAAGTTTTGTGAATAAAGTTTTATTGGCCATTCATTTACGTATGATCTACGGCTGCTTTTGCACTGCAATGGTAGAGTTGACTACTTGCATAGAGACATTATGGCCTACAATACCTAAAGGATTTACATTTTGTCCCTTTACAGAGAAAGTTTGCTGACCCCTGGGTTAAGTCATTAGCTGAGACAGGAATTTTGAAACAAGAACAGTTGGGATAATAAGACGAATGTTAAACATGCTGGAGTGAAGTGGCCCAGACACTTCCGGGTATCTGAGGCTGTAGATTGAAACAGGAGAGTGGATTACATTGCACGGAATCTACCACAGGCTGAGAAGGGAATAGAGATGCATCAGGAGAGAATTTTGGGGCATATATGTGTTGTGTATCCCAGTCCTTTTAATGGTTCTAGCCCCGCTATACAGTGTAGGAGGACTTGAATAGGTAACGTGTGTTATGGACAACACCCTGTGACCTCCAGGCTCCAGGTTATGGCCTGCTTGTACCCTAGTCAGCTTTTTACACAGGTTCCCACTGTCCCTGCTTTTCTCTCTGGACTCTCATTTTGCTGGATGTCCTTCCCTGGCCTCACAGCCAGACTCTGGGTGCCCATTTGGACCCATGTCTCTGCTTTGGGTCTTTGTATTTTTCCTCTGGCTGTGTTGCTTTTCTTCTGGCCCCAGTCATTTGTAGTTGCACATAAAAGGAGCTCCTGCCTCTAACTAGACCCTGTCCACCCTTGCCACCTGGTGGACATCACCAATCTGGTAGAAGCAGCCAGGGCAGAGAGTCAGGAAAGGAGGCTTGAAGAAAGTAGAGGGACAGGTGGGGTGAGAAACAGAAGAGGGTAATGTCTGAGACCCCAGAAAGGGAGTGGTCTGCCGGGGTCCAGCCTCGGCAGAGTCCAGGTTCCCGCGGGAGAGACGGCGTCGGCGAAAGTGTAAGTGCTAGACGTGAGACTCTATGCAGTTGCAAGCAAGTCCAATTTATTTCGGGGACAGGGTACACTTATATAGGGAAAAATCACACGAGGTGGTCTAACTATTGTCGTCATGGGAACAACAGGTGAGGGGCAGTGCGTGACTAAAGGTAATAATCAAAGGTGGCTATCTACATACCAGATGTGCAGCATACATATCGATTGTTTAGGAAGAGGTTACATAGTTTCAGGGTCTTCAAAGAAGTTAGGAGGACAGCGAGTGTATAGTTAACAGAATATAGACCCCCTCATCGTTGGGGGCTGCTGTTTGTTCTTTGAGATATGTTTATTGCTAGTTCTGCCTGTTTTTACAAGGCTTCCAGGACAGAGGGAAGACGTTAATCAGTAATAGGCTTTAGAAAGGAGGACAAAGGATTCTGCTTAAAGAATTGTGTTCCCTGGAGAAGTGCCTTGCACGATTCTCCTTCCATTGCCAGACCTTGTCACAATACAATGGCAGCTAGATTAGGGGAATGCTTCCCACGATGGTCCATTATACCTTGGGCATCGACTCGATAAGGACTGAGAGGGGGACTCTGGCTTTGGAAGTTCTCTGCTTGCAGTGATGATCTGACCTAACTTTGATGTACTTGGTTTAGAAATGAGTGTACAGGTCACCGGGTCCTTTTAGTTTACTAACCAGGTAACCAACCTTGGAAAGAGGTAACATGCTGTCAATAAGATATCCTTTATTCTTTTTCTACAAAGTTCATGTCTAAGACAGCCCAGTTTGTCCCAAGAATTCTGATTGCTTTTATTCAATTTTAACTATACTTAGCACAAGAACAAAACACGTTATGTAACCAAAAAAAAAAAATCACATAAACATTTCCAATAGTGTTTTTCTGCTCCAGCTGTAGATTATAAATCTAAATATATTCATCTCCACAGAGCTCCCTGAGGCAAGTGAGATTTCGTGTGTCTAAGGGAGGTCACCTCCATCAGGAAGAAGTGGAGTGTAAGATTTTGCCCGTTCGTGCACAAATCACTAGATAATAGTTTTCACATTCAAAAAACTGTACTCAGAAGCCCCAATATTTAAACCAGATAGATGAGGCTGTTAGAGGGCGGGGCTGGCAGGCAGAAAGGAGGCTCTAAGTCTATCTTTGCGGTTACCTCCTGTCCCGAGGGAGCCTGGGGCAAAACCCCTGAACCCTTGATCTCTGGGGAACATGGTTTGAAAATTGCTGCACTAGACCCTGAAGATGTGTATTTTAACCACAAATACTTCAAAGAGCCAGAGACCCAGTCATGTAACTGCCTGAAAAGTAGTGAGCTCATTTCTTCCTCTTCCGGAATTGTAGTAGTGAGTATTGATGCATGGTCTGTATTAAAGACGGATCACCCTGTAAAGTAATTCCCGCTTTCAGTCGTGTGAACACTTCCAGGGAGAGGAGAGCAAGTCCAGTGGCGTAGGCAGCCTGAATTCATCTTCAGGGATTCAAAAGCCCCTTAACGGGGTGACAGATGAGACACCTTGTTCTTCACACTTGCCTGTGAGTGCCCCGTGGCAGCATCCCACTAGCCTTTCCTCATCTCCCATTGAGTGAGGATTCCATCTTCTCTCACCTGTCTCCATGAATGGGCACTCGACATTCAGTCAGGATGGCTTGCCACTGATGCTTCAGAGAGAGAAACTTGGTTTAGAAACAATGTTTTCCACTCAAGTGGAAACTCAAATTTCTTTCTATCTATCTAGCTAGGTAGCTATCATCATCATGATGTATTTATCTATCTATTGATCTATCATCATCATCTATTTATCTATCATTTATCTCTCTTTAAATTTCCTTGTGTCCCTTTGTGTGTGTGTAGTAAGAAGACTTATGAAATCTACTCTCTTAACAATTTTTTTAAGTACACAAAACAGTGTTGTTAACTATGGGCACAATTTTGCATGGCAGATCACCAGAATTTATTCATCTTGTAAGGAACACCCCAGAAGCTTCTGTCTAGCACACAGGACATTGCTGTCCTGATATTTTCCCTGTGGCTTTTGAACAGATCCTAGGTAATAGGCATGTCTTTCCTTAGAAGTCATGACACCATTTCTCTGTAGATCAGGAGAGAAAGGGAAGCCTTGCCCTCCACTTTCTGGATGGCATTCCAAGAGGTTCCCCAAAGTAAAGCCATATGGGGTAACATGGCTTTGTCAGCTGTGACTTTGCAGGCAGAGCAGGCTGTTATTTTTATTGGAAGGCAATAAACATTGAATACTATCATTATGAGACTTCTCCCAGCCTCTTTTCAAGCTTCCCTTATTATTTCACAGCAACCTCAACAATTGTATTTGTCAACACTGTAGAGAGAACCTTGCAACCTGTTGGTGGGCTCAGCAAATAGGGGTTTGTTGTGTGAATGCTGATGTTTTCGAAAGCTCTGTCCTGTCAGCGAGAATGACATTTCATTCTATTTATTGTGATTCGTTTTTTGAAGTAGAGTTTTAAAAGTGTAATTGCTTTTGTAGTCTGAGAAAGAAAGGGGCACTAAGCCACATTTAGAGATGTATATAATTGTTAAGCAGTTTTGGGAGGTTGAGAATAGTGAGATTTTGAAAAGAGATGGTACATATATTTAAATATATGAATTTCTTTCTTTCAAGCTTTTGCCAAAAGGGTTTGCAACAATGTAGATAATAAAGCCTGACTTTAAAATGATTTCAAAAGATAATAGAGAGGGTTCAAGGAAACAAAGGTGCTAATCATTGGTTGCAAGGGAAATTGAAGATACTTGATTCAACTATTGGGACATAAAGTGAATAATTCACAGATTCACAGGACTAAGTAGAATAATACAATTCAGGGTTGATGGTGCATTTATATTAAATATTAGTAAGCACATATAGCTGCTATTATGATATCTAATAAACTAATAGAATATAAAACTATACATGAAAGTAAGAATGTTATATGCAAGGTCCAAGAAATGTGTCTGATAGTGATCAGGACCTCATCTCAGATGATTAGTTTCCTTTTTTTCCAATTATTTTATTGAGGTGCTATTGATTTATAACATTGTATAATACAGGCGTACATTATCGTTGATCAGTTTCTGTATAGACTGCATTGTGCCCACTACGAACAGTCTAATTTTTATCCGTCACTGTATAAATGTGCCCCTTTACCCCTTTTGCCCACTCCCTAACCCCCTCCCCTTCCTCTCTGGTAACCACTAATCTTTTCTCTTTATCCATGTGTTTATCTTCTATATATGAAGGAAGTCATGCGGTGTTTTTCCTTCTCTGTGTGGCTTATTTCGCTTATCCATGTAGTTGCAAATGGGACGATTTCGTCTTTTTTTATGGCTGAGTAGTATTACATTATGTATGTATATACCACATCTTTATCCATTCATCAGTTGTTGGGCACTTGGATTGCTTCCACATCTTGGCTGTTGTGAATAATGCTACAAGGAACATAGAGGCGCATAAATCTCTTGGAATTGTTGATTTCAAGTTCTTTGAACAATATTCAGTACTGGGATAGCTGGTTAGTATGGTATTTCTATTTTTAATTTTTTGAGGAATCTCCATACTGTTTTCCATAGTGGTTGCATCAATTTGCATTCCCAACAGCAGTATATGAGGGTTTCTTTTTCTCCACAACCTCTCTAACATTTGTTATTTTTTGACTTGTTAGTTTTAACCATTCAGATGATTAGTCTTCTCTATAGCAAATAAAAGATGTGGGAAGAGTAGAAGGATCTATCATTTACTGCCTCATTCATTAGTTCATTCCAAGCCATTTATTCTGTGCCTTTTGTATACAAGACTGTTCTAGATACTCAGGGAATAGCTGTGAACTACAGAGTTCTTGTTTCAAGAAGCTTACAATCTAGAGAAGGAGACAAACAATAAGCAAGTTGATAAATAATGTTTTGTAATTAAATTTCACTTAGTAATATGTTCCACGAAAATAAAGGAGTCAGGAGTTAGAGAGTGACTGAGGGACAGAATTTAATATAGTGAGTGCTCTCATTATATTTAAATGCATACTTTAAAGGTATACTAGACACAAGAAGAAGGGTAGAAGTTAAAGATCTACTTGGTACATCCTCCTTTCATGCTGATGGGGAAGATCTCGGAGAGGAGGACAGACTGATGATCTATGAGATGAAATGACAGCAGCAAAGCCTCTGTGAGCGAAGGCGGAGGGGACCCCGGGAACAGAGGAGGTTTGGCTCTCAATCGGGGCACAGTTGGTCATCCATTACAACAGGAGGGGAACCTTTGATGGATTTGAGCTGAGGTTGGCCACTATCTGTACTTTTGTTTTAAAGAGCCCTCTCTTGCTGCTCTGTTTAGACTAGAGCATATGTACTTGTGTTGGGGGTTGGGGTATGTGGAGCAGGAAGGCTTTTGAAGAGGCCACTGCTGTGGTCCAGGTGAAAGATAATACAGACTTGAATGAGGGTGAGAGTGATGGAATTAGGGAGAAGTGGTAGAATTCTAAAAATATCTAGAAGGGAGAACTGACCAGATATGCTGATAGACTAGAAATTGAGTGTGAAGAAAAGAGAGGATTCAAGGGTCACTCTAAAGTTTTTAGTCTGAGCAGCTGGAAGAATTGATATACCACTTACAGAGATGAGGAAAACTAAGGGAGAAATAAGTGGTTGGAAGAAAAAAAATTTTTGTTTTTTGGATATTTTAAAGTTGAGATGCCGATTAGATATAGTAAAATTGTAAGTGCTGTGAAAAATGATTCTTAGAGGCAAGATACTATAATGTTTAAGGGTCTATAGACTCTGGAGCCAGAATGCCTGGGTCCAGGTAAAATGAAGATTATAATAGTACCTACTTCATTAAGTTGTTGTCAGGATTAAATGATGAATACTTGTAAAGCCTTAGAATATAGTCTAGCACATACGAAGCACTTAACACAAGTCACTTATTTTTAGTGGTGGTACTGTTGCTATTACCAAAAAGTTTTTGGTTTGACCCCACGAGATAAAGTCTATGCAGACATGAAATTGACCAATCCCAACACAGAAGTATCAAGTGTGAGTCCATTAAAATTAAAATCCATACTGTGGCTTCTGTAATTGCTTTATTAATGAGCCTTGTGAGGAAATAATTTGGAATGCATGAACTGTTCATTGTGTAGTTATTTAGGAGTAGTTTTGCTGTGATGCGGAGGTCTTTGGAATTGCTGAGTACAAAGCAATTCTTGTGCTTCACTGACATGCCACTAATCAAACCACCTGAAACTGTAACACTTGCAAACTTCCTTTCTATGGATTTTGAGTAGTGTTTTTCACATGATGAGCCTTTTCTCTTGCAGAATCTAAATGCTTCGCCTTTGAATCTGCAACCAGAGAGTACACAGCCCACGACAAACTATACTTGCGTCTATATATCTGACCTGATGTCTGCTGGTGATTTAAGTTGAATTGATTTATTGTACAAAAGTTTCTGGCTAAATATTAAGACATAATTTATTTTAGAAGTTGTTCCTTTAAGCTTTCTGAGATGAAGTTACAGAGTGTCATAGGCCAGGACCTTATAAAAGTAACATTTTATAGTGTCAAGAGCGCTACTGAAGGGTTTCCTTTTGAAGTTCATTTATAAGATGATGTTACATTTCAACTAAAAAGTCCCAACATTTTAGGACCCTATGCATCTATTCAGTTGCCCAGTAATTAGTTCTCCTTAGGAATTTTACATATATGAAAATAACAAAAGATTTGCCAAGTGTTCTCAAAGTAGAAGAATTAACAAAAGACCTTCTTATGGGATGTATTTGGCCCCCAAAATGGTCATATGTCCAGTATAAGTTCTGGTCAGGGCTTGTTACATTACTTGCTTCAAACTATAATGAGAGTATATTGTCAAATGAATCAATCAAAACATGATGACAGATACTAAATCATCTTCATGACCCAGAGAGAAGCCTAAAATGCTGCATACAGTTCGACTAAATTCAGTTGCTTATTAAGGGTGTTTAAAAATGGATTTATAATACCTGCTATAATCCACGTTGTTAATGAGCCCTCTTTTGCTGCTCTGTTTGATC
This sequence comes from Equus asinus, assembly GCF_041296235.1. Lineage (NCBI taxonomy): Eukaryota > Metazoa > Chordata > Mammalia > Perissodactyla > Equidae > Equus > Equus asinus. The sequence continues at coordinate 75,749,999 of NC_091800.1, forward strand.
TAGAGTCTATGTGCTTCCATATGTGTTGAGGGGTTGGGGGGTGTGGAGCAGGAAGGCCTTTGAAAGAAACCATTGTAAAGGTCCAGGTGAGAGACGTTGTTCTGGGTTGAACTGTGTCCTCCAATAAGATATATTGAAGACCCAACCACTAGTATTTCAGAATGTGACTTTATTTATAAATAGGGCTGTTGCAGATGTCGTTAGTTAAGTTGAGATGAGGTCACACAGGAGTAAGGTGGGCCCCTGATTTAATACAACTGGTGTCTTTGTAAGAAGAGGAGAAGACACAGAGATGCAGACAAAGGGAGGAGGCCACGTGATGGAGGCACAGATTGGAGAGATGCAGCTGCAAGCCAAGAAACACCAGGGATTGCTGGCAACACCAGAAGACAGAAGAGGCAAGCAAAGATTCTACCCAGAGTCCCAGGGGGAGCAAAGCCCATCTGACACCTTGATTTCAGACTTCCAGCCTCCAGAACTGTGAGAGAACCAATTTCTGTTTTTAGCCACCAATTTGTGGTACTTTGCTATAGCAGCCCTGGGAAATTCATGCAGATGTTATATGAGAACTAATACAAGGCAGGCCTTCAACATTCATTCCTTCCTGAAAGCTACTGCCCTTCTAGACAAACCTCCTGAGTCTAAATCATTGTTGTGTACTCAAAAGGAGTCAAATGCACAATGATCCAGAGCATCTATGGCAATATATAATCTTCAGCAACTTTACTTTAATATCTGTGATTTACGTGCCAGACGCAGTGGTAGCTTTTAGATCTGTTATCTTAATTCATCCTTTCATCAAACCCATGGGGGTTCTATTATTATTCCTTTTTACAAATGAGGGAGTTGAGGTTTAAAAAGGTTAAAAATCTTGCCCAAGGTCACAGAACTAGTGGAAAGTTAGGATTCAAGGTCCATCTGATCTGGAGCTTGAAATCTTAGTCTCTATCTAGGAAGGCTTCACAATTACAGTTTTGATGTGGAAAAAGGAGCTACAGGGTTAAAGTCACTCTTTCCTCATCCTTCGCTTACTGCCCTCTCATCCTTGTTGGCCAATTTCAGAGAATCAGAGGAAAGAGAGGTGGGAAGGAAAAGCAGTAAAGGCAGCAGTTAATAACATTCCCTCTCAGACATGGAACAAAAGGAAAGACATTTCTGAAGGATCTGGAAGGCCATTCCATGTTGCCGCAACTTCAGATCTTCAGTTGGCCCACAGGTTTGATCTGTGAAACACTTTGTTAGTTTCAAACCTTCGTACTTGTAACTCATGTATCATGAAACCCGCTTTTGTATGGGGCAGGGAGGGGTGATACTGTGTAAGAGTTATCTAGTCTTAAAAAGCACCTGGCGGCGGGGTGGGCCCTGTGGCCAAATGGTTAAGTTTGCACGCTCATCTTCAGCGACCCAAGGTTCACTGGTTCGGATCCAGGAAGGACCTATGCACCACTCGTCTGAGCCACTCTGTGGTGACATACCACGTAGAAGAGCTGGAATGACCTGCAGCTAGGATATATAACCACGCACTGGGGCTTTGAGGAGAAAAGAAATAAAAAGGAGGAAGATTGGCAACAGATGTTAGCTCAGGGCCAGTCTTCCCAAAAAACAAAAAAGAAAGAAAAACAAGTACCTGGGAAAAATATTACTAGTAATGATTACGTTTGTCAAGAAAGAGCAAAAGATTCCAGCATTCCATATCTAGATTTGGTCACAAACGTGCCGTGAGGTATTTGCAGAGCACTGACGATGGAGCTATCTCCTCTCCACGCTCTCCATCCGCTAGGAGAGGGCAGTGGGGAAACGGACGCCAGCTCTGAAGAACTGATATCGATTGTGACTCAGCTTTCACCTACTTTAGTGGGAAAACAATTCATTTAAAACAGACTAATACAATTATTCCCTTAGTCAGGAAATATTTCACAAGACAGTTCCGGGAAAACAAATCTTTCCATCATATTTCAAGGGGAATCTTCAGAATTTAATGAATTTCTATGGCTTCTTGTTGAAGCAAATCCTTTATTGGCAAAATCTACAATTGCTGGGATATATGTTAGGTTATCTGTATTTAATTATTCCTTTCATTGTGGCTCAAATTGATGTTATTGACTTAATTTGAAATGTCCATAATAGGAGATATTAATATTTTGTTGTGACAATAGATTGTGGTAACCTGTAAAGTTTTATATTACTTGAAATTGTGGTCCAGTGTTTTGGGAAAATGGAAACAATAATATGTAGACAGATTCAATGACTCAGCTGTATAAAATGACTATTCAAACAATTGATATCTTTTTTTTTTTGGTGAGGAAGATTGGCCCTGAGCTACATCTGTTGCTAATCTTCTTTTTATTTTTTTCTCTCCAAAGCCCCAGTACATAGTTGTATATCCTATTTCTGGGTTGTTCTAGTTATTCTATGTGGGTTGCCACCACACCATGGTTTGATGAGCAGTGTATACGTCTGCACCCAGGATCCAAACTGGCAAACCCTGGGCTGCCAAAGCAGGGCACATGAACTCAACCACTTGGCCATGGGGCCAGCCCCCGATATCTTTTAATATTACAAAACCAAGGAACCCTGGACCCAGAAAATATCTTTAAGATTATTGGGTAGACCTAAAACATAAATATCTATACCCTCATTTAAAAATAAGGTTACAAAAGCTCAGGGAACTAAAGTGGCTTGCCCCAGGCCACACTGGCAGCTTTAATCTCTGCAGTACTATTAACAGTGATTTCACTTAGCGATTGGCTAGTGGAAAAATAAATATTACAAAGCAGATTTTGATATTATTGCCCAGCAGTTAGGAATTCAACTTTCTGTTTAAATCCTTCTCCACCACTTCGGGCAATTTATTTAATTGCTCAATGCCTCATTTTTCTCCCCTGTAAAGCATAGTTGACAATACTACCTACTTCACTGGGTTTATGAAAAAGCAATCTTCAAACTAGTAAATCTTGTTTGCTTTTTATCCTAGCTTGTCTTCTGAACTGATTTGTCTGAAGACACATTTATAGGTCAAAAGAGGGTGTTTTCAAGGATTTAAAAAATAAAGGGCACATTTCCATTGGCACTATGGCTATTTCCTAGATGAAATGTGTAGTATACACTTACCATCTTGTAGCATTTCAATAACACCTTGTTGTTTTTTATGGTAGCCGTAGATATTTTAATGATCAGACCATATTTATTACATCCGATTTATTAATTAAATGACAGAATGTCCCTGTAGAAATAAAGTTTCACATATTTAAAAATACCTTTCAATACGTACATTCAGTTATGAATGATACCTAATTGAAAGAGAAACAGAGATAATTCTTTTCTCAGCCTCCATCTCTCCCTTTTTTCAACAATTGAAATAATTGTTCCCAGAAGTGGCTACCCTGTGAAGCCTGGGCTGTCGGCCTTTGATGTGTCTCTTGCATGGTAAGATCAAATAGTTCTCATAATTACATTTGGTAATTTTACAGTCATTATTTGCGTTGTTAAGATTTTCTGTGCTCAAAAGAAAAAAATTATAGGTCAACAAGTCATTGTGTAATGAAAAAAGAAAGTAGCAACATGATAAAATTGTGGAAGGAATGAGAATGTGTTAAATTACCTTTGGTTCTGGATATGGTGAGCCCAAATGCACAGTCTCAGTAACATTAGTTGAAAATGATCACTTTACACGTGTGTTAAAGAACCCATTTTACAAACTGTGTCTAATTGAAGTGGATAATCTTAGTGGTCACGCTGATGTTTAGAAAACAGTGGTGTTAGGGAACAGCTCTAATATTCACCTGAAAGACTTTATAAAAATATAAGAAATGCACTTGAGCTGGAGTTAGGTGGTTAACAGGGATTTTTGGTGGTATTGTGAAACACTTTGCTAATGGTATTTCCAGGTGTGTAGGATATTTGTCTTTGAATTATTTGAGTGCCGCACAAAAGTAAAAGCTTGCAATTAAATATCGTGTTTACAAATATGGCTCAATAATTTTTAGGCCATTTAAGTTTACTTGATTTGCATATTTTCTGTCAATTTCTTAAAGAAAAGTATTTTCCAGCAGGCTAGTTTCTGTTCAGCAAATTTTAAACGCAGTCCTGCCTGAAGGCAGGCGGGTGAAGTGATGATGCTCTCCAGTTCTCAGTAGACTGTAGATCGTAGCATGATATTGACATTGTAGTTAGAGTCAATCTTTTGTGGAAGTTGCTGAAACAAACCACTGGACATATGGCCAAATTGGACTGTGGCAAAACATTCATTAGGATTTCATTTAGTCATTGATGGGGCTAGACAGTACTGCACACTCTGTAATTATTTCTATTTGATGCCTGGTGATATTAAACTAAAGGATTTTTTTTCCTGACCCATGCTATTTCACACCTAATAGATAGATGTCCTTCTGATGAATAGGCCCTAATTACTCACACCTAGGTTCTTCTTGTGGAGCAAGAGGAGAGAAAACTAGATTTTTTTTTTTATACTAAACTTATGGAGGCACATAGTTGTCAGCTTTGAGTAATGCAAATTGTTTCTCTGTGTGGGGCCTTAGCAGTCTCTAGAGAGTTGTATGGTGATGGGATTAAAACCCAGCAAATTTGTACTCTTCGATCAGCTTCTAGGAATTCATCCAAAGGATGAATTATGTATGTGAAAAAGATTTAACCACAAACATGTTCATGGAGGTGTAACTTTTAATAGAGAAAAATGGAGAAAAACTAAATGTCTGTTCAATTCACTTATTCATTCAAAAATACATTTTAAGCCATTGCTCTGAGCCATATACTGTTCTACTTGCTAACTAATGATAACTGAATAAAATAATAATGATATTTCATGTCATGGAATACTATGCAGCCATTAGCAGTGCTGCAGAGCAATATGCAAGGACATGGCAAGATGTTGACGATACATTAATGGAAAACAGTAAGTAATATACAGGAATAAGCTTTGAATGTTTATATTTTTCAAATATGCTCTGATGAATACCTATTACTTTTCTAACAGGAAAAACAAAATAACAGATTTTTATTTCCAAACAACTCAAAAAAGTCTACCAGTGGCCGGACTGGTGGCACAGGGGTTAAGTGCACACGTTCTGCTTCGGTGGCCTGGGGTTCGCAGGTTGGGATCTGGGGTGTGGACATGGCACCGCTTGGCAAGCCATGCTGTGATAGGTATCCCACATATAAAGTAGAGGAAGATGGGCATGGATGTTAGCTCAGGGCCAGTCTTCTTCAGCAAAAAGAGGAGAATTGGCAGCAGTTAGCTCAGGGCTAATCTTCCTAAAAAAAAAAAGTCTACCAAGCTGAAAACTCATGCATGTATTAGTTGATGATGATGGATCTTCCAAAGGAAAGGATTAATTTAAGAAATATTTATTGAGCTACTGTGTGCTGCCTTGTGAAGAATTCTGTGACACAATGATGACGCCTTCAAGGAGGTTCAGGTAAGACCAATTGCTCAGGGGTGTGAGTGATTTGACGACTGCTATAGAGTATCCAGATTCATCTATAGATAGCATCATGTGCCATGGTCTCCAAGGCAAAGGGAGGTGTACTGCCCCACTCCCTTCCACAAAAACTTCTGACTGTCCTGGCTATCATGCATTATTTTGGGATGTCTTTTCTGCTTTCCTTCACTCTACTTGAACTTGATTTCATGGTTGTAAGCATTTTGATGGCGTGGAGTTGTTTCAAACTATGTCTTTCTCAAGGATCCAGATATTAATAGCTTAGATTACTGTGAAGTAATTAGAATAGCCCGGAGTGATACTGGCAGTGTCATATGCTGGTAGTCAAATGGAGCTGGCAGTGGGAAAGCCCAAGCATAGGCTTTGAGGAGTTGGCAGTCAAAACTTCAGAGCAAAGATCTGGCTCATTCAGTCCACGTTCATGTAGTCATCACTGAATACAAAAATGGAGAGGGTCCAAGCTGGAGGAAGCTGCCCAGAGCGTGACTTTGGACAAACGGGCAATAATGAGAATCAAGATCATCTGCAGTATGGGAGTTTATCAAAAGTAGGGCTTCTTAAAGGGCAAGGGAGATCAGAAGCAAGAATACAGTCATGGAAGAGCCTAATCTGCCTGTCTCTAAATATGAGTATTGTGAGTCATCAGGAAAGTTATGTTTAATTAACAGTTGCATTTCCCTGGCTCCTCTGATATTTTCTGGAATGTGATCACCAAGCAATCATTATGCTTACAGGAAAAGTAAGGGGAAAAAAATGATTTACTAGGAACTTTGATGAAGAAATGATTCTCTGGATTCCACGTTGTCCATCGTAGAACACATCACATTAGGTTTTCCTTGAGCCTTCCTATAATTTCACAGAAAAAGTATTGACCGCAAGAGTGCCAAGGAAGTTCAAGTAAATTTCTTCTCATTGAATGGAGGGCACTTTCTCTGATTTTGTCACTCTTATCGACATTACTAAGCTTTGGCTTGGCTTCTCTTGCGTTCTAAATTGCTGAGTGACTGCCTTAAGCGCTACCTGCCCAAAGCAGATAAAGCTGACAAATGTATTTGAGACTTTGGAGTAAAACAAACAGAAGTAAATAAAAACTAATATTCCAGTGGATGAAATGTAATTAGATTAATCTACAGTCCAGTTTATGACGGGAAACTAATTATGAATCAGATGTACAGTTTTCAGGGGATTTTTATGCAGGGTACACTGTATGTATCTAGTGTAATAAATTACTGTAAAGTGCATGCATGCACACACACATGTCTAGCATTTGAGGTCTGCTGGGAGCTTTGCTTTTATTTTAGATTTAAATTTGCCTCCAGTTTTGGAAGGCTGGTGAGTATTACATTATAAAGATTCGACTCCATCACTCTAGAATTGGCTTTTGAGCTTATTGCCTGTACTTAAGAGGAATCATTAGGAGGATTTTGTTTGTTTGCACACAGGCAAAATGAGGTATAAAGTTGAGCAATGATTGATGAATTTAGAACCAGGATAATTTGGGCCAAAAAAGAGCTTTTTTGTTAATTAAAGTTTTTCGAGAGTCTAAATTTTCTGAATAATTGTTTTAACCATCTTTAGATTGTGTCTGTATAAGAACTACTTCAAATTATACATAATTTGGAAAATGCCTCAATTCCTTTATACATTGTATTTTGCTTGAAAATCTGGCAGACATTTAAAATCCAAAATTTTTTTAATGTAAAATCTCATCCAGATCACGCTGTACTGACATACTGATTTACATTTTCAAGCCCAGAGCAAGAAACCCAGTTTCTATAATTTTTTTTCTTTGCAAACCTACAGAAGCTAAAGAAGGATAAGTTGCCTGATTTCAGTGCTCAGGGTGCTCAGTATCAAATCCACCCTTTTTTTGTTTTGGCTAGGCTCTGACTTTCCACTAGTTTAATTTCTTGATTTCTGCTTTGTTACCAATAAGATGACAGTTTAGGCTAAGTTTCCCTTTTTTTGTTGCCTTAAAACTGAGTCTTTGATCCTTCTGGGGCTGGGGAGTCTGCTCTGCTGGTACTCTTGGAAACATAGTCTTGTTGCTTGCTTTCATTCTCTGTAATGCCACCAACCTCTCCAGGTCTGTGGATATAGTTTGCACATAGAATCTTGCCACCATGCAGTGCCTGCTCCCCTCAGGACACCTCTCTTTCCAGGTACACCTCCGTGACACCAGCACGTGTCTGATATCTGCCCCCAAAGGCTGACTGGGCCATTCCTCTTGCCATTGCTGGGGGGGGCAAGGGGATCTTCCTACCCACCAACCCCAGTATTGCAGTTATTTTCAAGTTTTATCTTCTTGCAGTCTGTCTTGTATCAATACACCACAAGTGGGAAATGTATAAATTCTGTTCTCTTGATACCATTAAACTTCCTAATAAAGCAACCAAAAATGGCATAATTTTATCCTGTCTTATAACACACTGAAAAAAAAATCATAGAAGTTAGCTGGCATCAAGCAGGACTTTGATGGAATAAGACAAGACTGGTAGGTTTTGGTGAGAAGTAAAGAGCAAAAGAAAGACTAAAAATAAGGTCCTACCTAGATGTTTCAGTTTTCTAAAGCCACAATAATGCTGCATAACAAACAACAGCAAAACTATAGTTGATTCAGTGAGAATCTGTCTTTTGGTGCTTTGCTTATCTTATCTGGCCTCTTTTGCAAGTCTGGAGCCTCAGCTAGGGAAACTGAGATGTACATTTGCTCCATGTGTCTTCTCTTTCGGTAGGGTAGCCCAGGCATGATCTCAAGGTGAAGGCAGAGGAGCAGAAGAAGCAGCAAAAATATGTGTGTCTCTACTTGTACCAAGTTTGCTGTTGTCCCATTGACTGAAGCAAGTAACATGGCCAAGTCCAGGGTCAGTGCAGAAGTGCACTGCCAAAGGGAGATGTGCAACACTGGGACACAGTCAGTCCAGGCTAATAAGGCGGGCATGCAAGGGTGCTTCAAGGCATGGCTTCGCGTACTAGGAAGGGGGCTGGGAACAGGCACTGATCAGTTGCTAAAAGGAATTGTGCAGTTCTTTAACAGGATTCCTCTAGCTAAATCATTTGATCATTTTTCACAATTTCCCAGAATTATAATTCTTATCATATACAACAGAAATCCATAGCTTTTGACAGAAGTTTCCATTAAGAAGGAAAGCCCCCAATACTTTTATCCTTATAGAGAAATTACGGTATTCTTGAAACCCAGGCAAATGTTTTCTATTATTGATACGATACTCTAATGCCTTGCAAAAATAGCAGTACACATTTACTTTCAAGATCTCTGTTAAAAGCAATATTTGTCTTTTCCACCACAATTGTCTTGGGGATTGTTCTGTTTAGAAAATCAAACCAAACCAAACCAAATGAGTTTGAGTGAAGCCAGAATCTGTTGCCTTTGCTTCTTGGAAATCTATCACCAGCACCATATTCCATTTGCCACCAATGCATGGCTGCTTCTAAGCAACATGCGATGTATGTCATTTCAAAGGCTTATCTTCCTTCCAGAAGCTGATCCTCTTTCTTCGATTCTCCTAGCAACTTCTTAGGATTTCCTTGCAGGCCCCTACTCTCCTTTCCTGAACAGACTCCTACAGCACGCTTCCTAAAACTATTTTCCCCAAGGCAAGGCATTTTGCTCAGGGTATTATTTTACCATTTCCTCACTCATCAATATTTACTAGTCTGTCATACACTTTCACATTTCAGAAAGTTTATGCTTTTGCTAAGGTGTTAATAAATAAAATAACTACCATATAGCAGTTATGCTTAAAAGGAAGCTTTTAAAGATTTATGATGGCTTAACTTATTTTGAGCTTTATGACACTGCTGAAGAAGAGACTTTGGGGTGACTAATATTTAAATACATTTTTCTGATTTTAAAACACTATGGATTAATTTTAGACAATTAAAAGACTAAAAAACTATGAGGAAAATAAAACCCCTCATAATCTCACAAACTAGGGGTTAACTACTCAACTTTTTTCTCATTTTAGAGTTTATATGTATATGTGTGTATATCAGGCAAACTATGAAATTGCCAATGTTCAATTGTTTTTGAGCTACAAAAAGAGCAACTTCATGTTTCAACCTTATGTTAGTGATCATTGCTTATATTAGTAAGGAAGAGAAACAGAACCAATAATGTGGTTGGATGGATGAGTGGGTTGATCTATCTATCTATCTGGAAGAGGGGGAGAATGAATGAGAGCAAGACAGAGGAGTTTATTTCTAAGAAATTGACTCATGTGATTTGGACTTGGCTGACAAGTCCAAAATCTGTACAGCAGGCCAGCAGGCTGGAAGTTCAGGGAAGAGTAGATATTGCTGTCTTGAGTTTGAAATTTGCAGGATTTCTATGCTGGAAGCTTGAGGCAAAACTGCTTTTCTTGAGGAAACTTTTCTTTGCTCTTAAGGCCTCCAACCAATTGGATGAGGCCCACCCACATTATGGAAGGTAATCTGCTTGACTCCAAGTCTACTGATTTAAATGGTAATCACGTCTGAGAAATACATTCCCGGCAACATCTAGATTGACCAAGTAACTGGGCACCACAGCCTAGCAAAATTGGCACGTAAAATAAATATCTCATTCACTATAAATCTTTCTGCATCCTGGTTTTTACTATTATAAATACATGCCAATAACTATCCTAGTAAATAGAACTCTGTCTACATCTTCCATGGGTTTATTAAATTTACAAGAAGAGGAATCACTGGTTTACTTATGAAAAACACATCTACTCCCAACTGTGAGGCTACAATGACATCTGGAGGTGTGGGTTCCGCTCATGGGGCCTTTGCTCTGCCTTTTCTTTCTTTTACTCATTTTCTGCACAGTGGGATAGCACCTAATTGTGGAATCAGGGCATTTAAGAATGGGAAGCCAGAGGCTGATTGTCTGAGGAAGAGTTGATACACGCATCAATAGCCCTTGAAGACAGAGGCTACAGGCAGAGTATTGAGCTTGTTTTAATAGCTCTGGAGAACAAAAAGTTTGTACCAGATACAAACAACTTGGCTGTTGGATGTTAATTTACTGGTCCAAGTATGTGACACCATTATTCTTTCCATTGCCAGAGAGTGGAGAGAGGGTGGTGAAACTTTGGCTAAACTTCCAGGAGCTGGGGAGGTCGGAGATTGGCTTTTGTCATTTGATTGTGGAGTTAGAAACTGACATGTAGGATGAAGAGTTGTGATGACCAAAGAGCCCAGAGGTCTGAGGAAGAGTGCATTCTGGTTACTTCTTGAATATCTAGACATCATCCTATTATCTCACTAGGCAAACACCAGGAAACATATTTCCCAATATATGAGGGTAAAAAAGCAGCAAATATTTGCCAAAATAGAAGTTAATAATGTCAAATGCCACGCTTGCAAGTTGAGTGCGTGAGCGACTGTGTACGTTTGTGTGTGCACTTGCTATGCTTTTGAAGCAAGACCATTATGGCATAGAGAATAAATTATAGATCTTTTAGAATGTTAGCTCAGAAAAGGACCTTAGAGATTACCAAATTCATCCGCCTTCAATTTACAGTTGTGGAAACTGATGCCTGAAGAGACTTAGTGTTCAAGGTCTTTCAGTCAGTTCTACCCACTGCTGCACTGATATAAAATAGTAATTTTATGCTGAGAGGATGACTTCAGTGAACATATATCTTTAAATTTTCTGGATGGTGTCATTTTTAAATCTGCTTTGCTGTTGACTCTAAATCTATTGATGTGTTCTAGACACTCATATTTCTGGACTCAAACTGTATCTCTAATACCATATTTCACTCTCAGAAGTGGCACAAACATTCCTGGTGAGACTATTTGTTCCAACAGTTTTTGGTATGGAAAATATGCTCACCATAATCATGATTGAGTGTGCTTGTTTCCAGGCCAATGGAGAAAGAAGAATCGTAATTTTCTTTCTCAAGGTGTTTTTGCTATTATTATGGCACTTTTAATCTTGCTATCCTTGGCTTCCTCTTTCCTCCCTTTCTGCATTTGCACTTTTTCTCCTAGGGGGACTTTTCTGGTATCTATTAAAATGATGGCCAGAAACCGAGTAGGAACATCAGTGAGTTAGGTTGAGAAATACAGATATTAGAGTTACTACGGAGGGTATAGAGCTACACTGTGAGCGTGATTAATCCACATGTGTGCAAGGTATTAAATTCATCTAAAATGAGTGGCCCAGTTGGTACCCTGCATAGCTTTGAGTCCCTGCCTGGGTGATGGATGCAAGATTCAAATTTACTTTAGAATTCAATACTGTGTCAATTTTTTTCTTTTAACAAAATGAATTAAACACGAGAAGGCATATTCCTGGGGAAGAACCACAATTATAGCATCATATTCTTATAGCCGCTGCACATTTAACGTTGTACTAAGAACTGCTGGCTGACTTGTGTTAACTCCACCTTCTGTATAAACTGAGTCTCGGAGTAACTGTCAGGTACATCAAGAGCTACATGGTAGGATGTGGGGCCAACAGCAGGACAGTGGCACCTTGTCTTTGGCTTCCCTCCCTTGTCCTACTTCTTAGGAAAAATTTACCTTCCACAAAGATCAGCAGCAGCACGGGAGAAGCATGCTGCTGCAGGAAGTGGTCAAAACAGCTTCCCCCAGGATGAATGGGGCCACTGAGAGGATCCATCACTACTATATCGAACTCTTTCTTCATTAGAGTTGAGCCAGTGGCAGATTGTGCTCCTCCACTAACGTGGTCTCTGAGTTGGAGAATAGGTTTTCTACAAGAGTGAGAGATTTGTAATCAAGGAAACCATTTATCTTTCTTCCTCCCTAGAAGCTCTGTACCATTTAGTTACAGTACTGGTAGTTTATCTTGGGCAATTCTCATTCCTTCCTCATAGAACAGCTTAATCCAAGATCGTTTTCACAACTTCCAGGTTGTGGCAGGCTCTTGAGATTTTGCACAACGGGCTTAAGCTATATGTGAATGAAATTTCTTGGCTGATGTCCTATTAATGAAACCCAGCAGTATAAAGTTCCTAAACCACTAAAGCTAATCATCACATTTCTCTTGTTCCTACAAGACCAGTCAGCTAATCCTGCCAGCTGTGAATTAAGGAGACAAGGAGGATCATATATCTTATCACATTGAAGAGAAAATATAATGTCAACGGCAAGAGAGGAAATGGAAAGCAAGGCACTGAAGTGACCACTCTGTTGGGAAGGTGGGCTGTTTGGAGGAGAATGAAAGCTATGACCCCAGTGTTACCCTTCTGATCAGAAGCATTTTACTATGGGTTAGCACTGGGATGAATGAGGTCAAGGTCAATAAGTCAAGCCTTATGTGACCCAGTTTGCAGCTCTGACTTCATTTAGCTTTTCCTAAATGGTGCCGTCTGACCCAAAGGAGAGCCTGGGTAATGGACATGAATGGGCCTGTAATAATCTAGCTCTGGCATTAGAAAAGCAATCCAGAACAAATGTTTTCCTAAGAGCTGCTCTGACACAGCAAACTTATACAAAAGACAGCCCACATTTTGTTTTGGAATTAGTTGAACCTGTGTGATAGAGGAATGTTGTTGCCCTCAGTAGTCAATAGTCCTGGTTTTTATTCACAAATCTTTCCTTTTGGAATTGCGACACTAAATAAGCCACCTGCATTCTCAGAGCCTCCATCTTTTCCTCTGAAACATGGGAACAATTAAACAAGATAAGTGTATGAAAATCACTTAGTGCATTTTTTATTTTTTGTATGTAGAAACTCAAATACCTAGCTTACAGTGTTATTAGGAAGATTGAATGAACTGCTATGAAGTGTTTTATAAATTTAAATCCTTACGCAGATGTAAGCTATTAATATTATCTCCTCTTTGTATGTGTGTGCCCATGTGCAGGTGTGTGAACATACGTATGTATGAGAGAGGGAGACAGCATGTACAACTCTATGTATTTGTCTACTTAGTTTCTAGCTCCATGTGTGGGAGTGCTTAATGCAATGTGAAAAAGCAAGCAATGCCATATCTAATATTTTTAAATAATCAATTCCATTTAAGCCACAGAGTCACAGGAGAATTACATCAGCCTTCTGGAGGCTGCAATGTGGCTCTGGGTGAGATTGGATCTGCCACTCTCAACCTCCAAGCTAAGTGAATATGTGCGTGTGTTTTAATGGGTTTGCATGGCGGGTTGACCTTTCCAGTACATAGGTGAGATGACTCCAGTTCCTGGATCTGAAACCTTCTGAGGCACGCATGGCCTGGAGGGTAGAAGGTATTTTCTAATCAATAACACTTCAAGTCAGCAAAAACCTACATAAGCTCAATTTTGCAAAATCTTATAACACTTTTGTGACAAAGTCATTTATGAATGTTCTTTAGCATTTAAAAGGCTCTTTGTATACTCTGTCAGAATTCCAAGCAATGAATTTTGCTTGATTTTTTAAGGGGGAGAAAAGTCTTCCATTTAATTTTTAAAGGACTGCATGAATACATTTCATTCGGCTTTAGTTGGCAACATCTGTTGTTTATTTCAGAGTTGAAATCATGAAATGTTAGATCTACCAGGGGCCTCAGAGGCTTTTGAGCCCAGTGGTTTTTGAACTGGGCTTTGCAGAGCCCTTGACATCTATGGAGGTGCCTCTGGGGTCTCCAGAGGCAGACACAGAGGAGTTTACTGATTGGCAGGGCTCCAAAAACATCAACCCATTCAACCAAGGCAGCATCATTTAAAAATGATTCATGTATTGCAGCTCATGATATAATTTTGTTTTAAAATTTTTGTTTCATTTAGAAAGTTGGAAGCCACTAATCTACTCTAAATCCTTCATTCTACAATTAAGAATTCAAGGCTTCAAGAGAGGCAATTTTTGTTTACGATTACAAAGATAAGAGATAGGTAGAATCCAGGCCAAGTGATTCTTACTTCGGTCCTACTTCAACTAAGTGAGGAGTGTTGGGTGGGAGGAGAGCAAATGATGCCTGTCTTTCTTTTAAAGGAAGAGACAGTCCTGATGGATGGGTGCTCATGCATTCTGTATCAGTTCACTCATTTATTCATTCATCTAGCAAACTTTTGAGGTGCCATAGCATAACAGGGAACACGAAGAACACAATTCTGACTTTGAGGAAGCAGCAGTGTCAGAGACAAGCATAGGAACGATGACTTATATGCAGGACAAGGAAATGAAGCTTTAGTACTAAGTTTAAGGGTGTTTTCATCTTTGAGGCATTTTGCTACCGTGAAGCAAAGTTGTTCACTTTCCACATCTGCATCTTGCCAACCCTGAGGAGAGAATGGACCTTGACATATTAAAGGCCTGGAGCAAGGCTTGTGGGGCTAAAGAATAGTGAGGTAAGGAGGAAGTGGAGGCAGGGCCAGACCTCATGGTGCTTTGTAAGGCTCAGTGATGTGTTTAGATCGAATTTTAAAAACAACAGAAAGCAATTGAAGGCTCATGAGCAAGTGAATGATATAGTTTCTCTTTTAAAATAAGATCTGTCTAACTACTTGTATGGACAATAGATTATGGGGGTCAGTGGTGGAAACAGGGACCTGGTTGAGTGGATTTACCACAGCATAAGTGAGGCTCTGGCCTGGTGGAGTGCAGTGGTTGGATGTTGAGTGTAAGTTAGAGAAGGTGAACAGATTCAAGGCATAATCTGAAATAAAAGCAGTAAAACTTGAGAATGATTAGATATGAAAAGGGAGGAATCAAATATGGATTAGAGTTTTTGGTTTAAGCAATTGGGTGGTTGGTTCTACCTGGAGAATATAGCTAATACTAGGGGAAGAACAGTTTGGCTCATGATAAGTTTGAGATGCCTATCCAGCATCTAGAGGGAGACAACAGTTTAGGAAGTTGGATTTAAGTCTAGATTTAAGGGATAGAGATACACACTTTGGGATTACGTCGCTTTTAAAGCCATGGGTCTGGATAAAAAACATCTATGGCAAGAGAAGAATAGAGAGGGGCCCTAGGACCAATCCCTGAACTAGTAAACATGTAGAAGTCAATTCAAATAGGGGATGGCATCAACTGGGAAGGAGGAAAACCAGGAGCACGTGGTATCATGAAAACTGAAAGTCAGTGTCTGTCAACATATTGACGCTAAAGTATCTGGCACCTAGAAGGCATTCTAATAGCGGTATGACAATAGGTATGATAGTTCAAATAAGCGATAAGAAAGAACTACTGTTTTTGAGGAAATACTGAATAAGCCCATAGGTTGCCAACATATGGCACGCAGATCCTATCAAGCATTAGAAAATTCAATTTCCCCATTAGTAGAACTCAAATATACAGAGATTTAGCTTTGTATACTTTCTCTTCAGTCACAAGTATTTTAAACTTTAGTATGCATAAATTTAGAGGTGAGATTTGCTGATGGAAATAATTTGGAAACGAGGCAACTGGGTGCCGTATGATTCAGAAGAGAGTAAAGCAGGAAGTGGTGTAAAAGAGGGGATGTTGCAAGGCAACCTTGCATAACCAAAAGGATGCTGGGCCTTGAAATAAATCTGGGCCTTGAAACTATTGAGGGGAGGGAGAAACTGGCAGATGCATAAGAGCTACTGACGTGATTTGGGCTGAGACCTCTGCTCTGTGCTGATGTTCAGTGACATGAAGTTACAAGTATCAGTTCTGAGTAGTTTCAATAACAGTAACCTCTCCCTCTCCCCTTCACTTTTCTATCGCAAGCATTTAAGTGACTTTGTTCCTGGGTCTCTAATAGGATACAAGAAATAGGAGAAACATCTCTAGACATCTAAATTCAGAAAGGCATTGGGAATTTGGATAGAGTAGTGGAAAAAAAAATCTATGTCAGTGCAAGTCACCTGGAATAAAAGCAAAATGGACAGAAAAAATATCATTAGAGCTATCAGAGATAAAAATACTGAGAAATTTCTAGCAAACAAAGAGTATTGCCTAACAAGAAATTCTATTGTATTTGTTATTAATAATTTTTAGGAAACTCCAATTAATTGAATATGTGTGCTAGATACTATGTTTTGGACAGTGTGTATAGTAGTGACCAAAATCTAATGAACTCTCTGTCCTTGTGGATGTTGCTTCCAGTAGGGGAGACATTGATTAAATAAATTCACACGCAAATGTTATATAAAAATTACAATTTGTGGTAGTGCTGTAAAGGACCATAATAGAAAACTAAGAAGAGATAGTGGGGGAAAAATTTAGATGAGAGAGATCAGGGAAGAAGCGACATTTGAGTTAAGAACTGGAAACTTGGGCTTTTGTGCATGCTGTGTTTGTGCATCCTTGTAGGCACGCACATGGAGTGAGTGAGGAGAATAGTGGAAGGGATGAAATGTCTCCCTCCCGTGGCCTCTTGTGGCATCAACCTACCATTCTCTCTGCTCTGAAAGTGGCTCCACTGAAATCCTTCTGTTGGAGGTAAATAAATAGAGCTCCTGGTACATAGCAGTGTTCAATGAGGATGAGTGAGAGAGCAAATGAATGAATGAGTATTCTTCAAGAAACTGCCATTTGAATGTGCTCTATGGCCTGGAAGTGGAGTGAGCATCTGAGGTTGCACGCAGCCCTCTTTCAAAAACACATTAGCACCCAATAACACACCATCAACACAACTCCTCTTCCTAATTTATCAGATCGTCTAATTTTCACTTACAGAAAGTAGAGCAAAGAGGCCTGCTGCGCATTCCTTAGGGCCACCAGCACACCGTTACCTTGACCAACGAACAAATGTATTACCTGGTCTGGATAATATGCAATATCACCCCGGTTTGTTATTGCCTCCTGGTTAGTAACTTAAGTGCTTTTAGAGTTCCTTCGTGCCAATTTTTGCATATCTATAAAGTTAACATAAATGTTTTTTTCTAAATAACAAAGGGGAAAAGTAATGCAGATTCAGATGTAACTTGGGAATAATATGATTTCCTTATTTAACACACTAGCCTTTTCCAGCATTTTAAATAGAGGCAATTTTTCAATGAAAACATAATTTTCCAATATGTTTCTTCAGAGTAGGTTTAGACAAGTATTCCTGTGAGGTATACAAACTTCTATATTTTCATAGTCTTAAGAACTTTCTGGCCTCATTTTTTTCCCCCAGCAGGAATTACTTTCCTCTGAGTTTTCAGACATTGCTAAAATGTTTTATTTACTTTTTTTATAATGACTTTAGTGAGTGAGTCATACATCAAACTTAATCATTGGGCCTCAGAAAATGGACAAGAACTGAAAAACACATACGACGCGAATGATTTGACCTCACTAATTACGAGGAGGAAGCTTGGCGCAGGTGTCTTCCTGTAGTTAACGGCAATACTCCTGAGAACTGAGTGCACTGCAAGTTACAATGTGTTTCTACTCAAAAGACAGTTCACGTAAGTGAAAACACCCCATGCACAGCTCAGTACTTATGCTAAAATATTGTTGGATGTTTATAATCACCTACATGTTGAGATAGTGCATGTTGTGTTTGATGCTGGCCTAGGCAGTTTAATTGGCCTCCGTAGGATTTCAGCTAGCAGGGGAGGAGAAAAGCAAATTTGGGGCTCAGCGGCAGTGCTCATCTGGATGGAATGCTGAGTATTCTCTTCCCTAGGATCAAAGCAGCTCTGGTTTGGAAATTAAAACACACACACATGTATACACACACATACAAACACAAAAACATCTAATAAAAGAGGCATAATAATTGAAACCAGATGATCTCCTTTAATAGAAAACAAAAATCTGCAATTAGAAATATCAGTCTTTGCCCCATGTCAGCTATTTTCGTGGTACCAATAATTGGGAGAAAGTCTAAAGCCCCGGTGAGCTGGGACACTTCACCCAAGTGGCCAATAATGGTTATGGTTCTGCTCATTCCGTCAATGCCAAATTGTCAGTTTCCAGTGACCACGCCAGGGCAAAATCCAGCATCGGTTCTCAGTCCACATCTCACCCGCCCTATCAGCAGCATCTGGCATGGTTCATCACCTCCTCCTTTTAGGAACTTGCTCTTACAGGAACACGTGCATTCCCGGTATTCCTCCTCCATGACTGCCTCTGTCTCCTTTGCTGATGTTTCTCATCTTTTTACCTCTAAACTTGGGAGTGGCTCGGTATTCAGTTCTTGGGTCTCTCCTCACTACATAGACTCACTCTTTTGGCGAGCTCATTTACTTTCACAGATTTAAGTCATCCATATGGAGAAGGCTCCCTGAGATTTCTGTCCGGTCTGGGAATTCATAACTTAAATAACTAACTGCTCATTCACCATCTCCACTTATCTAATAGGGGCCTTAAACTTTGGTTCTAAACTAAGCTAAACTTTGGCCCTTCCTTCCTTCTCCACCCTATTCTATCTTTGCAGTTGCTCAGGCCAGAAACTACGTGTTATCTGTAGGCTTTCCACATGCCACATGTAAATTGCAGCCACTCTTATTAACTCTACCTTAGAAATATACCTACACTCTTATGACTTTTAAAAACTTTCCCTCTTTTGCCTGGTTTGTGCTACCCTCCTCTCTCGATAGGATTATTACAATAGGCTTCTGATTAGCCTCCCTCCTTCCACACTTACTTCCAAAAGTCTATCTTGAACATACCACCAGAGTAATCTTTTTAAAAACATGTGTCCCACTGTGACAATCATCTGCATAAAACCCTCCAATGGCTTCCATATTTCTCCCCGTAAAAGCCGAGGTCTTTACAAACTCCTACAAAGCCAAAAAGAACCCTGTGGTTCACCTTTATTTCATAGCTTATAGCTTTCCCTGTTGCTCCCTTCTAGCAAAGCCATAGTGGCCTCTTTGCTCTCCTTAAATCAAGCAAGCCTACCACCATGTCATGGATTCTACATCTGCTTTTATATCAGTCTGGAGCAGCCAAAACCTTCAGGCCTTTCCTCAAAGTTATTTTCTCATTGTTCCCCTTCCTAACCACTCTATAAAATTGTAACATAGCAAATTCTCACAAAAACGAATAGCTCCATTGCTTCCTTCCCTGCTTTTCCCCACCATGGCAAGTATCACCAGTGTGAAGTCTTCATTTCTGTCTCCCCCACCACTAGAACTAGCTTCTGCTGTATCACTTACTAGCTAGAAGAGCACCTGACATATTTACAGGCTCAATAAATATATTTTGAATAACCCTGTTTGATGTGCTTAATATTAATTAATTTATTCATGCATTTGTCTTGTTATCTTGGAAAGAATCCTCCCTAAGCCTCAGTTTTCCTGTCAAAAAATGGGAATACCCTTGATATTTACATTACTTGTGATTAATTTGAGGATTAAATTTTAAAATGAATTAGAGCACTTAGCATGATCCAAGGTATATAATATCTTCAGTAGTCTCCATGATAATTATGATGGTGGTAGAAGATTATTTAGTCAATGTAATATAAACTCCTATCTGCAAGGAAATATCAGGCATGTATTCTACTCACAGGAGCTAATAGGGGAAATATATATATATATATATATATATATAAGAATTTCTAATGTAAAGTAGAAAGTAAGTGCTTTCGAGAGGTAGATGAAGTATTCGGAAATCTAGGTGAGAGAGTCAGAGTTTTCCTGGGACTTTGGAGTCAATAGACTATAGTAGTTAAAATCATGGTTCTGCCTTGCCTTAGCTCATGGAACTTGGGTGAATTACTTGACTTTTCCAGTTTATAGAATAGGATGATGATGATGATGATGAAGATAATTCTTTCATAGGGTTGTTGAAAAGATTAGATGAGATAGGATATGCAAAGCGTTTACTACAGAGCTGACTTATTCCACAGTCCCAAACAGAATCTTAATGCAGCAAAAGAAATTTATATGTCTAGGGGAAATCCTGGGGGGACTATTTTTCTTAATTTTTCACATGATGTAAAGGGGTTGGTATATTAAAAAAAAGATGATGAATATGTAAGTAATTGTGGCAAAGAAAATCCAGAGTCAATTTTTTGAATTTTGGCTGAGCTTGATTTCTTGCAGCAATCTTACTGCTGTATGTCTTGCATCCAGCCTAGGGAGGCTGCCTTTTATGTCTATTTTTGATGAATGGGCTAATACCCTAGGTTGAAAAGAATAAAGTCAAGTTTGTCATTTATAAAATGGTTTGACTGTTAATATTCTTTAACCACTGAAAGGAAATTTCTAAGGACACAGACTTCAAAAATAGGTCAGAATTGTGTAGATTTGAGTAAGAAACAAAACTGAGTCCCTTAATCTGCTATAAATCTGTCACTATCCCATCAGCCACCGGAACAACACAAGTGCCTTCTCTAACTAGCCTATTAGACAATGTCCTCATCCTTGTGCAAAAAAATCACAGTTTTCAGGATCTGCATAATTTTTGCTGTCTTGTTGAATTCCATATACCAGGACCCACAAGCATGTTAATTTCTATTTTTTCCGTATTTCTACTTTTGGCTACACTGTGATTTGTTCTGGATTTCCAGATATTTAGTTTTCCTTCAAGGATTGTAAAATAGACACCTATTTTTTAAATATTTCCTTCTTGTATGAGAGGTGTTGTATTAGATGATTGTTTTAATTGCTAACATTTCTTTTATGCTATATTCCTATTGGTGACTGTATAAGTATTTTTTTAAATATATGGCATTATATTTGGACATAATTTCTGAACAAAATGCATCAAATATGTAAAATTGTTGATATTACTGACAAATTACCTACTTTATCAAAAGATATAAAATAGTGCTTATTTGGATAATGTTTCCTCTGTGTTTTAAAGTTTTAAATTGTTTAAAGTTAGTGTTTTAAAGTTACAACCTGGGGTCATAACCACTCTTGGTTGCTCCTTTCCTTAGCGGCACTCATCACAGTTTGGATTGTTTCCTATTCGTTTACTAGTTTAATGTCTCTGGAGCTTCATTAGAATGTAAGCCTCATGAGAGCAGGAACCCTGTTTGTCCTGTTCTCAGCTGTAATCTCAGCACCAAAAGGAATTTCTGACACATAAGAGGAGCTGAATAAATATTTATCCGGTGACTTGAAGATGGTTGAATTCAGTTTTAAAGACTAAAAGTCTATATATGCATCACTGGGTAACTTATAACCTTGGGGTACCGCTGTGATCGACGTCTCAGAAGGTGGATATTTTAAAGTTGAGTCACACAAGGCTTAGGTGAGCCAGGAGAAACTGGGATGAGATCAGTTCAAGTGGATGCCTGGCTAATATCAGCAGTGTTCCAGCAGATCAACATTCTGGGATGATGTCTGGGGAGGAGGCTGAACCTAGACAAGGTAAATTGCTGCTTCTGTTTCCCTGCCAAAGTTGTAGCAAGAGAATTAATTTGTGTTGACAGTTTGTTTAAGTTGTGTGTGTTTTACGTCTGTTATTATTTACTTTATAGTAAGAATAGTGAGTGGAGAAGTAGTGTTTGTGGCTCATTTTTAACCACCCAAATATCACTCCAATCTACCCAAACAAAATTTGGTCTTGAATCATGGAAAAGCATCCTGCAAATTTGGCATTTGTGGCCTAAAAATAGTCAATTGAAAAGAAGTAATAAAGCATTTCCAAAGTGAACTTCTGTTTATAAAGAAGGTCAAGAAAGAACAAGGAGAACAGATTTACAATAGAGTCAGCTTTCCAGAAGCTCACAAAGAAGAAAGAGATCATTAAGGGAGAAATGTGGCGCCTGTAGCCTGCAGTGAAGGACTATGCGAGGCTTCATATGTGTAACAACTGTGTGCTTATGTCTAGGGCCAGGGATCTCTCTGCCTTATCTTACTTGCCTCGGAACCTTGGAAGTGGCTGACCCTCTCACCTCAAATTCACCCACACTTACGGCTACGGCTCACTTTTCTCTTTCAGCTTGTGCACCTGTGTCCTGACTCTGCTGGAAAAAAAGAAAACACAAGCTGTGGAGTAGCAACCATGGCAAGAGGAAAGCCAGATGTTTATTTCAACTCTATGGACCAACTGTTACGAGGTCATTTTTCTTGCCTGGGGTTGATCTTCTTATCTGCTAAATGGTAATCCCAGTTACTCTCTGTACTCCAGACATTTTACGTGCATCATCTCCTTACTCTTCACAAGAACCCTGTGATGCCTTTTTGATGAGTTACCTTCACTTGGTTTGGATCCTGTGTCACCCAGGACTCCCTTTCTTATGCGTTCCAGTTAGGGTGGGCTATGAGTGATATTCTCTCTAGAGGTGGAAGCCTAGGGAGCCAGGGGCCATTTTGGAGGATGGATACCTTTTCGCAGTTATTCAATCAAAGGCCAATCTACTACTGCTGTGAAGGGATTTTGCAGACGTAACTAAAGTCCCTGATCAGGTGACTTCATGCTAATCAAAGGGGAGATTATCCTGGGTAGGCCTGAATTCAGTTGGAAGGACTTTAATCAGAGAGGGGTTAGGCCTTCTTCCTTGAGCTCAGAGATTCCAAACAGCTGCTGGGTCTGCAATTGCTCTCCTTTTCCACTGGGTCTTCCTTCTGGACGGCTGCCTGTGAGTGGACAACCAGTTTCAGCTCTTGCCTGTAGGGTTCCAGGCTGCTCATTCCCTCCTTGACTCCTGCCCTGGGGATGTCACACTTGCTGAGGCGGACCCCTAAGCAAGTGTGTAAATCAGTTCCTCTAATGAATCCCTTTATGTTGAACCCTGACCGCTACACCCCCCAAGATGGATAATATTTTCAACACTATTATGAATATAATGAAACTTGGAGAGTTAACTATGTTACTCTGTTTTACAGTTAAACTCTAGAGCCTGGAGCTTGAAACATTAGGCTATACTGCTTAGGGATCACAGTGGCTGCCAAACTGTCCAGAAAGGATCTTAAAAGGTCAAATAAGAAAACAAGCCAGATCCCCGAGGGCAGGCATTGTATTGATCTTGCTCGCCACTGTAGCCCTATTCTTTTTTTTTTTTAAAGATTTTATTTTTTTTCCTTTTTCTCCCCAAAGCCCCTGGTACATAGTTGTATATTCTTTGTTGTGGGTTCTTCTAGTTGTGGCGTGTAGGACACTGCCTCAGCGTGGTTTGATGAGCAGTGCCATGTCATTGCCCAGGATTCGAACCAACGAAACACTGGGCCGCCTGCAGCGGAGAGAGCCAACTTAACCACTCGCCATGGTACCAGCCCCTATAGCCCTATTCTTGAGAGCCTGGCACATGGTGGTATTTGTTGTTGAATGAATAAGTGAAAAGAGAGCAATTCAGAGTGCTAATCATGTGTGGTGCCATTATTACCATAACATTTCAATTTGCTTGAGATCTTCTAAGATCACACTTAGTCACAACACTTTTGCATGCTTGAGAGAACCCCTCGGTTTTTTTCTTTAGCTCAGAAATTTGGATGGAAAACCAAAGATTCACAACCTTGTTTCAGCTTGATCACTTGCTTTGTTTTCTTGGCCAATCTATTTAAGAACACTGACTCAAGTTCCAAGAGTATAAAATAACAAGCCCAATACCACTTTCTTTGTGTGTCACAGAATGTCATTTAGGATGACAGATAACATCTGAATGTCTGGGATGCTTATCACGGGTTTGAGAAGTCACGGTGGGCATGGCCCTGTATTTGGCACTGAGAGAGATCAAAAGAGGCCACGATCCCTGCACTTCAGGAATTTACAGTCAGGGTGAGACAGTACAGCAGGCTTGAAATGAGCAGAGCTAAGTGTATATTCCTTTTGTGTAAATATATGGGCGTGTTTTGTGTGCCTTTGGTGCAGTTGAGCGCTGAGAGATTAAAATGGTGAATCTTTTTCTATGAAGACAGGGATTTTGTTTTTTAAAGTTGCCTCTGTACCTCCAGCTTCCAGGATAATGCCTGGCATATTATAAGTGCTCCATAAATATTTGTTTAAAAGGATAAAGTTTTAGACTAGTTTTCATATGCAGAGAAGAACTCAGGTTTATCAGAGAAAAGGGCAGCAAGCCCTCCAGACAGAGAGAGTGACATGAAGAAAAGTACTAAATCTTCAGATGTCCTTGAACTCCGGCGCTAACATTTCTCTGTTGTGCGATATTGGATTTACCAGGCTGTGTGCAAAGTCATATTCTGATTCTGAAATATATCACTTCCTAAAGAAAGAGAATTCTAGCCTTGGGCTGTGACCGTTCAAGCTATTTTACTGAAGAGGTTTCCCTAAAGGGTAACAGGAATTTCTCATACACCTTGAAAAACAGATACAATGACTGGGTCTGACTTTAGGGATTCTTTTAGAGTCCTTTTTTTCCAGCTTGATTGTTTCTCACAAGGCCATAATTATGGGGGAAACTATCAAGCCCTTTCTAGGGAATTTAGGATCACCGGGGATTTGAAAAGAGCTCTAATGGCAGAGATAGGAGTGAGGCACCAGGAGGCCCTGGGTAGAGAATTTCTGTGGAAAGTTGTTTCATTGATTCCTTTCAAATGAAGCATTCCTCTGTGGTCTCTGGGTCCTGGCCCAGGCCCTGATTTCTGCAGGAGAGAGGGTAGGAGCCCCACAGTCTGAGGCAGTGCTGCTTGTTGGGGCAGAGCACTTTGGGATTTTTATTTTATTTTGCTTTGACAGCCAGATCCATCTTACAACCTGCCTGTTCTTTGTTTTCTTTCCCAGTTTTAGGGCATTAATTAAAGACTCACTCTCACCTTATTCACACAGGTTCTGTCTGAAAGTTCAGGGCTGTCAGCAGAAATGTGTCATCACGCAGCACCAGCGTGATCCTGGGAAAATACCAATAAGCACATTAAACAAAAGAGGAGTTAAGAGGCAATAAGACAAATTTCCCAGATATGGGCCATTTCACTGCAAATTCACTTTCATATCTTTCAGGTTACACTTGACTTGTGCATATAAAGCATGTGAAAACAAGAACTGAAATCTAATAATTCAGAGAGCAAGAATGAAATGTGACAACGTTTTCATGATTGAAAATGAAAAAGAAATCAATTGCTTGTTCTGTTGGGTTAAGAGAATAAATTGGGTTACCAAAACTTTAATTTAGCCAGGAAGGCACATCTTTTGTTAGGAAAAGAAATAACTTTGTTTATCAATTATCTATGAAGGATCAAAGAGTCGGATGCAGGGAAGGATGAATGCACTTAGAGTCTTGGCTTATAGGCTGAACAAGAAGCATTGGGTAGTTTCGAGCAAGCTATTTAACCTTTCTACGACTCAAATTATCCATACTTTGAAATGGCAAACCTATTATCATCATCAGAAGCATTTACTGAGTACCCAACTTTGCATGGCGCTAGGATGTGAAAAAGAAAGAAAAAAGATGAAGAATTTTCAGAATGTATACTAAAAGGGATACAAGTGTGACTAAAGTCAGTAGATTAAAGAAAGTCACACAGGCGTGCATTAACAAAAACATCATTTTATTTAGTTTTGTTCAAGTATTACATATATAGAAATGTATATATACGTTGTATTTGTATACATACATATACATGTTATATATGTTATATATATGAATATATCTTAATTATTTGGTAAAGATGTCAAGTGGCCAAAAAGGAAAGAAAACAACTAAGATTCACCAAGGGCCTTCTGCATGACAACTGCTGTAGGCACTTCGGGTTTGTTGCTTTATTAATCCCCACAATGACTCTATGAGGGAGTCTTTATTAGCTGTTCTCTATAGTCACGGAACTGAAGTGCAGAGAGATTACATAGCACAGCCAAACTCCATGTGGTAGAAGTTAGTTTCAAACCAGGTGTGGCTGATTCCACAGCCTGGACTCCTTTTATTACCCCACGTTCCGTCTTCTGGAAAAGGTGTTATTAACAACTGAAAAACAGGTGACTGGTAACTAAGGACATAGCTGGGAGGGAAGCTTGCAAATCCAACTCACAAACTGGTTGACCTGAAGGAGGAGGGCGAGTCCTAGCCGATGTCAAAAGTTTATCCTAGTTTGGCCACTTTTCATTTATGCCTTCAATGAGAACAGGAATGGCAAGCCTGTGCCTTCAATGGTAAGTTGCTGAAGGAAACTGAGGTCATCACTTGACAGAAATATTATTTTGTAAAGAAAGTGGTTTTTGGTGGGAGTGGGATTAAGTTTTCCAGCTTGCCTGTCCGCATTGATGAAAATCCCTTCATAAAAATGTGTTCTTCAGGCTTATGTCAGGCAACCCTGGAGACTTGTCTGATGCTGTAGTTATGAGCTGTCTCCATGAGGAGGAAACAAACACTTTTGAGGCGTTGGGGAAAGTTGGGTCTGGGTTGAGAACAGTGATAGGTGAGCTGTAAGCAGAATTGTCAGAACTCGCTTCCTGTAGGCCTGTTGTTCACCCAGCCCCTTTCTGCCAGCCACGCTTCACCTAGCCACATCAGATGTGGCCTCAGATAGAGGGAACACTGTTACACGTAGAAAACCTAATTTCAGTAAACTGGGGCTTAAACCCTGGTTCTACCACCACTGACTATGCGACTGGGAGCAAGTTACTTTGCAATTCTGAATCTTGATTTACTCAACTATATTTTCCAAAATGGAAATAACCTTAATGGGTTGTTGGAAGATTTAAATAAAATATCATATGTTAAGCACTTTGCATGATGCTGCCATGGTAAATATTCTGTAAAGGTTAGTTTCCCTTCCCTTTTTAGGTTCATCTAAATCTTTTTATCCAAGAAAGGTGAGTGATTTGGACATAGGCTATTTTGTATTTCTTTAATGCAAATATTTTAGAGCAATGTGTAAACAAAACAATTCAAGGTGAGCAGAAACCAGGGAAGTGAATATAATGATAAAAAATAGTAAGTTTTAGCAGTCAGTCATAGAGCAGGAAGGAGGAAAATGAAGGGAGACTTTTATTAGCACGTATAAGAGTGAACCCCAGCGTGAGACTCCAGAGCTAGGTCAACATGACGTGGAGAGTCTGGACTGCAGTCATGTAGGCATTGGGACACCATTGGTGGTCTGTCCCAGGACAGAGTCCCAAGAGTGGTAGGACAGAAACCAGATCACAACAAGGCAAAAAATGAACTGGAGAACAAAAAAGGGAACCATGACGGGAAAGAGAGGAACAGGGCGAGGTTCACATTCCCTCCCCCATATCCAAGGATGGAATTCCAGGAACGTGAATTGCGAACATCTTTATTTCCGCTAATCTCTAATTGCAATTTAGCATTTCTTTTAAAAATGCAATTTAGTTAACAGACTATAACATTAGCAGTAATCCTGACTTGCAGCTACTGTTAACTATTGTTTATGCTCTTCATGACTTAAAAATTACGGTAGTTAGTGGACTAGATTTGTTAAGCAGTACATTAATAAAGAAACACATATATTGCTTGATCAGTCATTTTTTATTATATTTTAATGATTGTACCCAACATAGTTGGATTCTTTGGTAATCCTAAGTATTTTATTTATTTACAAACATTATTGCAAGAGGGGATCCATAGGATTCGCCAGATTTCAGAGTCCATGGCACAAAAAACTCAAGGACTCTTGAGAAAGATACAGGATAAAAGAGGGGTAATTTTCAAAATGGTAGAGATTACAACCTATTATGGAACATGTTATAGACTATGAGAATTAAGTCCAGAAAGGGAAAATGAAAACTTGGAAATCCAGGTGAGAGGGTTTTTTTTCAAAAAGGACAAAGGAGGGCATTGCATGTATAAGCTGGCACTGCATAAAAAGGGATAGCTCTTCCTATGAGGCTGAAAGAAAGAGATACGTCTGATTATGGATGTAGATTCATTTCTTAGGGGTACAGGAGATTGAAGGAGTTCCTATTTGATGGCTTCAGATTTTCGTAATGTAGTAGAGGGGGTGTTTTCAATGGAAATGGAGGGGAGAATTAGGGTGAAGACTTAAAATGGTCAAAATTTAGAGTGTGCACTGAGAAGTCGGGGAGAGGGTGCTGCCCTGGGACACAAACTAGGCTTACTCAGTGCTGTTGGGTGATTGTCTTCGACAAGGCTCAGCTGTCACATGTCACATGGAACACAGTCCGTAGCTCATCATGACCCCTCCCTCACATGGTTAGTGCAACCCTCGGTCAGCCTCCCTGTCCACAGGTGACCTACTACTCCCTCTGCCTCCCTGCTCCCAGCTCTCCCACTATTGAATCTGGACTCAAAAGCAGCCCTGCTTCCTTCTCCAGTGCCCCTTCTAGGGCATTCATAAACCCCAATGCTGCAGAACCCTCGCCAACCCATGGGTGGAGCTATTTTTATTCAGACTCTCCTTTCTTTATTGACTGCTGTGTTCCCTAAGTAGCATAAAGGATGCATCACTTTCTACTTATCTGTAGAAATCCAAATGCTGGAAATGAAATCCCTTTCTTTGGTTAAGTTGTTGGGGGCTTTGTAGGGGGAGATATTCAGTGACAGAGCAAACAGAGCTGCACTGAAATACTACTTCCTCCATTCAGTTTTGGTTTCCCAGATCCTTCCCCAAGGGAGTTACATGGGGCCAATATTGCCGCAACTTGGCAGAGTCCTCAGGAGAGAAAGAGTGGTCAGAGGGAAGAGGACTCAGAGCTATCACTAATCTCATCCTTAGACTCTAGAGCAAATTGGAAAATTTGGTCCAAACAAGGATTCAGGGCTGCACTTGATTTTAGTTATTTGATCTTATCATCTCTGTAAAATTACCAACTTCTGAGCATCCATCTACTTTTGATTCATTTCCCTCTCCATTTTAGTGTCCTGCTTTTATCAGGCTCTCAATTCATATTTGTTTGATGGGTGGATGGATACAGCAAAGATTATATGACATGAATTGGTATGTGTCCACATTGCACACGTGAAAAATGGAAATTAAAACATCACCCAATTAATATGATCCATGGAGAAATTTGAGCTGAAAATCAGACTTGAATATGGATTTTTTTCCTTGTGGTCATTCAGTTTGCCTATATTGAAAAAAAACAATTATTAAATCTATGAATTCCTGGCCACTTTATGTGAAAATATATTATGACATGTCACTTATTCTCTCAATGGAAAACTGCAAATCAAAATGGCGTGCCCTAATTAGATTTAGAGGAAAAAAAAGAAAAACAGAGAAAAATGCCATATGTGGGTTTTGCTGTTAAGAATCTGTACTAGTACAGTAAAAAAAGAACAACAGATTTTAGAGAGCATGGGTATATACATTCCTTAAGCTTGGTTTCTAACCTCTGAGAATGATGACTCAGATCACGTAGAGAAGAGGAGCGAAGGTGCCATATGGCTCTTTCCCAGCCAGGACAGCTTGTGAGGCATGCAAGTCCCATGCAGTTTCTGGGGTTTCAAAATTCCAGAATGAATCACTGTCAGACTTCAAAGTGGTAGCTCTATTTTGTTGTGTAATTTATTTCTACTTTTGTTTTACACACTGTACCTACTTCTTAGGCATAAAACCAAGTGCTACAAATTCCTGAGGTGCTGAATTTCCTTTAAATTGCATAAGCCTGTCTTCCTCATCCAATATTATCTCTGAATCAATCCAAATCTTTGACTTTCTCCATTACTTTCCACTTCTGAAACTGTATCCAATTCATCACAAAGGTCTGTGGAGTAGATAAAAAAACAACAATTTAGGGCAGGCTAGAAGTAGTTCTTTCTTATCAGAGTTCTGTTTAAAAGGTTTACAGTTCGTTGTCCAGGGACAGATTCCAGGGAGGTAAGAGGAGCTGTCTCTTCTACCACCTCATGGATGGCCTGTGAACTGTCAAGTTAAGCAGAGCAAAGTCCTTGTCAAATTCTGTCTTCTCTCTTTGCCTGTTCTCATGTGCTCTTCTCAGAGGTAATTTAAAATCCTCCAAATTTGTAAGCCTCATTGTACAGAATAAATGTCACAGCACCTACTCACTGCCTCTCAGGAAGCATCACAGGCATTCAAGTTCTCACCGATTCAGCGGCCAAGCTGTCAGTCAATCCATGTAGTCAAGATTAACCCATGGAGCTGCTCCCGAGTGAAAGCAAAAACCCTGTGGGAAACAGATTTCCTTCCTAAAACGTATGCAGGGACATTTTAACACAAAGTTATGGTAATAAACATGAGAGAACCCCTTCCCCATGCTCCACCAGTTATGCCTTGACTTTCAATGATTGGTTCTTTCTTGGTGAGTTCTGAGTTTCCTTTAGAGAAGTAGTGTTCAATAGAACTTTATGCCACTTTGGAAATGTTCTCTATCTTCATTGTCCAGCGCAGT
The DNA here is from genome assembly GCF_041296235.1 of Equus asinus. NCBI lineage: Eukaryota > Metazoa > Chordata > Mammalia > Perissodactyla > Equidae > Equus > Equus asinus. The sequence goes on from NC_091800.1 coordinate 75,780,494, forward strand.
GGGTACTAGAAACATGTGGTGTTGAGCACTTGAAACACGACTGAAGAAATGAATTTTAAATTTGGTTTAACTTTATTTAGCTTAAATTTAAGTAGCCATATGTTTGGACAGTGTGATTCTAGAGTTTAGATGTCATTTAATTTCACAATTGTTTTAAATAGCTACAAGCAACAGGTAGACTCTATTGAAAATATTGACACAATATCTTGGTAATAATTCTTGTCCAAGCACTAATGCCTTTTATTTACAAGACTAAGGATTTCCAATTTAAGATAGTGGACTAAATGCTGGGTGGTTTACCTTCCCCCATGTGTTTTTTTCCCCTTCTTCTCCAAAACCCACTAGAAACATAATGTAAAATTAGCAATGTGAATAGACTTTTGATAGCAAAGACAGTGGGAGGGAGGGTGGTAATCAACTGATGGGGAATCTCAAACTTTCATGAATTCTGAAAACATATGGAAACACATTGATGAATGAAAGAGGGTTGAAGAATCTCTGGCCCAGAGTGGGATCATAGTGGAAGTTAAAGATAGTTTGCCCAGAACACTCCCGAAAAGAGAAGCTGTAGAATTGGGATCTACCAGGTATCAAGGATGGAAGTGAGTTGGATGCAAAACAAAGAGTTAATTCAAACTGTATCTAAGAAACAGTTTCCCTGGGTAAAACTCTCACCAATTTTCCTACCTCAGAACAAAGGCATTGGCAAAGCAGGGTTCACCCTTGGACAAAACCTAGAGAGCATTTATGTCCCAGTACCACCCGCCAAAATTGGATAAACTTCCTGAGAAGAACTAGGGTTGCTAGCGTGAGGTGGGCAGCCCAGAATAGATCCTTCATTAACTTTAAGGGGCCCCTGTATCATCTGCTCTCTGTCTACGCACTCACTCTGCAAGCCCACCCACATCAACAGAGCCCCCACTGGCTTCCATTCAAGGAGAAGCCCAACAAGGAAACACACAGAGATTCACAATAGAGGAAATGGAAATCAGCTATTACCAACCAGCTGAAGACTGCCAGCATGAAAAAGAAAAAGACAAATAAACAACACAACAAATTCAGGAAAAAGCCAGGGAAATTTAAATATGAGTCAATTTCTTTAATGTTATTGTTATTATCATGATTTTATAAAACCTCTAATCATTATCCTCAGATAAATCAAGGGAATGCCAAATCTAAAGAATAAATGCGGGGTGCTATAAAATATGAGCAATCAGGGACACAAAAGCTCTCCTGAAAATTAAAAATGATTCCTAAAATTAAAAATAATGTTAATAAATAGGAAGGTTAGTGGAAATAATTGAGTCAAATCCCAGAAAATACAACAAACAGCTCAAGACATAATATTAGAGAAAGATTAAAATATGAAGGGATAATATAAAAGGGCCAATGTGTGATAAATAAGCATCCCAGCAAGAAAGAATAGAAATAAACTATGAGAAGGAAATTAAACAGCAAAAAATAAAAATAAAGTATGATCCAAATCTCTAAATTAATATTACATATGGTGTTAGAAAAATGAAAGAAACAAAAAATATTGCTAGAATGGCAAAGTTCGTGTAGGCTGCAAAGAAAAATGTGGCATGGATTTAATACCTGCTGAATCATTAGCAAAAAGAGCCATTGACTTCTGGGCTGGGAGCACGCATTGTTGAGTGGCTTATGTGTCATGACATTTGACCCAGGGGGAAGGAAATGTGCTGAGCTCTGCCTACCATGGCTCCTCAGGGAGTAATATTTACTAGAAAGTGTAAATATTTTTTACTGATTTTTAACTTTAGTGTTTAACCTATAATCAAAGCTCACAAATTAGCCATAATTTCAAGCCAGAATATAAATATTATTAATCTTGATAATGTAAAAGTTTATGGTTAACTGAAGATGGGAGTGGGTAGCTGGGGAGATGGAGACAGAAGTTCTATCAATAATACCTCATTTACAGGCTAAGTAGTCAAGTGATAGTGGTCGCTGTTGGTGGAACAGTAAATAGCAGTGTAAGAAAGTTATTTGATTTTGTAAGTGGAGTTGCTAGAGATATAATATTATAATACTGCTTGCAAAAACTGGGGAGAGAGAAAAAATGATTGTGGGAAGTGTTATCAGTTAGCTAAATGCACCGCCTCCATGGTCTGGAGTCAGTAGATAATGCCTAAATAGAAATAGTGGTGTATTATTTACATTTATGAAGATAATACCAGAAAAAACACACATAAAAACCATTAAAAGGGATTAGTTCTCAGGAGTGGAGCCGAGCAAAAGGAACAGAATGAGGTAGCTTAAGAGAGTGTTACAGTTTGTTATAGGTTCTTCTGTTAGTTTCTTTAGCTATGTATGCATGTGAACGATTAAAATGAGAAAAAATACGGAGGCATTCAATTTTTAGAGAGAATCTGAAACTGTTGAATATATTTTAACAATCTGAGCAAATGGTGCGGCTCGACTGCTAAAAATACACAAACATCTTGGATAATCTAGTCAATTAAAATGACATGGATCATGATACTTGAGTATCAGAGGAGATGTGTCAATAAATGTAGTGGTAAATGAGCAAGAGCAAGAAGCTTGCATAAAGAAAAGCAATAAAGCTTAAACTTTTAATTCATGTATTATAGGCCAGACTAACGGTTTAATTTTTGTTCATGTCATTAAAGTTAAAGAATTTTACTAAAAATATTCCAAATTCTAATAAACTCAAATATACTGCCTTTTCAGTGAGTGTACAGGATCGTGTTTTTAAAATGTTTTAATGTAAAAATGACTTCTCACTTTGTCACACAAAAGCTTTGGCAAGAGATGAAGGATAGACATACATTTATTTTTAAATTTTATTTATTTATTTTTTTAAAGATTTTATTTCTTTCCTTTTTCTCCCCAAAGCCCCCTGGTACATAGTCATATATTCTTTGTTGTGGGTCCTTCTAGTTGTGGCATGTGGGACGCTGCCTCAGCGTGGTTTGATGAGCAGTGCCATGTCCGCGCCCAGGATTCGAACCAACGAAACACTGGGCCGCCTGCAGCGGAGCGCGCGAACTTAACCACTCGGCCACGGGGCCAGCCCCTAGATATACATCTAACAGCTATCAAATCAGACCCTGAGATGTCTTCATTCAGACATCTCACACAATATGTCTTAGGTATGTTGACCTAAGGAGCCAACAATGAGCTTCTGTCTTCAGCTCTTCTCCAGCTCTTTGCTTCTAGCTACTTGAGCTATTCTGTCTGGCTTTGCCTGCCATTCCTGTTGACTGTCCTGATCCTGGATCCTGGGAGCTTCCTTTTGTCTCCATGTGTCACAGCCATCCAGACTGATGAGCCTGCAATGCACACATTGACTACATGATTGCAGGAGGACTGTCCCTTTTCATATACAATTGTATAACAGTAGTAATATCTATAGACATTATTGAACACCTTTAAGGTGCTAATTGCTTTATTTATGTATAATAGCTATTGTCTATTTTTAATCTGATTAGCCTGATGAAGAAACGGAGTCTCTCAATGCTTAAGTGTCTTAGTCAAAGTCACATAATTTATCAGAGGCAGGGCTAATATAAATACAGGAATCCTGCCTCTAGGTCAGGTGTGTTCTCTAGTACATCACAGCTCCCTTTCTGGGTGTTTCCAAGGTTCTACGTGTATGGATAATTGCTCATTCCTATGTGTTGGCCATTATGCGTATGAGGGAGAAAGGGAAATTTGCAAATTTTATGTCTCTCAGTCACAAGGTCAGGATTGTTTTTGAAAATGGAACCATTTCATGTTATAAAGATCACACAATTCAGGCTTGTCCTTTTTTGTAGGCATGCAGTTTGGTGCACTGGAAACTCAGAGACACTTAGGCCTTTCCCTGTGGTTTTGAGGAAGCCTCTTAACATCTCTGAATCTCAGTGTCTTGACCTCTAAAACAGGAACAAAAGGCTTCTATGAGCGTCACCCTAACTCAGGGCTGTGATTAATGGACATTCCTTAAGAGTTTCCCTCCTCCTTGCCTACGCTCCACTCCACCTCTCCTCGTGAGTCTTCTAAAAGTTAAGTATCTTTTTCTCCCACACTTAATATGAGTTCCACCTTGAGCTATCCTGCTTTCAATTATTTCCCCCTCTTCTCTTGTCCAGTTTTCTGTGTAGTTAAAATCATTCTAGTTGCTTTCTTCCTTATTGTTTCTTCTACACTGTAGTACTTGGTGAGGCCTGAATTGAGCCTGTATAGCTCAAGAAAAATCTGGGAGGGCTCACCTCCTCCTCTCCTTCACCTCCCCTGTCTAAGACAGCTCTGTGTGTTCTCTCACACCCGGCAGCCCGCGGTGACATGAGTGAGTGCCTTTGTACACTTTGTACCATCTCTCTGCTTATCGCCTGGCAGCATCGGCTGTCCCATCGCTCTTCCTGTCTTTACTGTTCTAGTGAGCAGACACTTGCTAACCTTGACAGTGTCTCTTGGAGTATTAGCCGTCGAGAGAGCGTTCTTCAGCTTCTGCAAGCTGGCTCTGCCCAGAAATTAAACAAGCCCATATCCAAATCAACATCATAAGATTAAACCAGAAAATGTTGAGCAGTGGATTCCTTTTAACAGTGTACAGTGGGTGCTATCTTTTGGGAAGCCAGTAGCTTTTTCCATGTAGAATTTCTCCAGCTGAATTCAACATAGTTGGAATATTGAATCACACTGGTATTTCATGAAGGGCAACATCGCAAAATAGGTGAATTTTTAAACTGTTTCTGAAAGACTCATAATGTTTCCTGTAAAAACATGGTTATAGGGAGGTGTAAAGAAATGTATTGGCAGCAGTATATATTTAGCCAACCTGGACATATAGTAGAGTAAGAATAATAGTAACAAAATCCAGAGTCCACCCGCAGGATTGCTCCCAAGTAGAAACACCCAGGAGGTTACTGGAGCAGCTCGCATTCATTCATGATTCAACATATTCTTATTGCGTTACTGCTGTGTTCTGGACATTCTTCTAGGAACTGGGAAACATCAGTGAGCCATACAGATAACCCCCCTGCACTCACATTCTAAAGGGGGAGACTACTGAGCAAGCAAACAATACATGATGGATAGTGGTAAGCGCTGTAAAAGAAGTAAAGAGAAGGAATATATCAGTTTCCCAGGGCTTCTGTAACAAATTACCACAAACTTGGTGTCTTAAAACAACACAGATTTATTCTCCCACAGTTCTGGGTCAGAAGCCCGAAATCGGAGTGTGGGCAGGACCGCACTCCCTCGGAAGGTTCTCGGGGAGGATCTTTTCTTGCCTCTTCCAGTGTCTGTGGCTCCAGGTGTTCCTTGGTTTGTGGCAGCATCACTCTAGTCTCTGCTTTTGTTTTCTGAATTACATCTGCAAGGAGTCTTTTTCCAAATAAGGTCTCATTCACGAGTTCCAGGACATAGATATATCTTTTGGGGGCATCACCATTGAATTTACTAGAGCAGGGGCTTAGAGAGTGGGGCCAAGGAGGCTTTTAAAGTGACCAGGGGAAGCCTTTCTGAAGGGCTGGTGGATGAGCAGAAACATTAATTGAGGGATCAAATCATATGTCTGTCTGAGGGTAGAGCATTCGAACTGGAAGGAAAGGCAAGGACGTATGGCACAAAATAGACATGAGCTTGGCCTTTCTAGAAATAGAAGTGTAAATGCGAGACCCTGAGGGGAAAAATGGAAGGAGATGAAATACCCAGTGGCCAGAACAGGCAGGTTTGGCAGCTGTTGTGTGTGGCCGGGCACTGGAACATTTTGAGAATGACACATGTGCTCATTAATCAATGCTCACAGTCATTCCCTGGTGCCATTTTCTGACCGTCCCATATCACTGCCTTGATGTTCTCTGACTATCAAGAGATGCTAAATACCATGTTGGGGCTCCTGCTCCTGGCTTCATGATGTCCTTAGCACCTTCGTATCCACTCTGCCCTCTGTGGCTCGCCTGCCCATTAGTTATCTGGTTGAGGGAGGAAGCAGGAAGCTCCTCATTTCTCTACCTGTCCCTTCCAGGTGACTGTGCTGGTCTGGATCCAATATGCCCACCAAACTGCTTTCAGCTTTCTAAGGTCTTTCCTTATGTTACATTTATATTATCTTTCCTTCTCGAGTGCAGTTAGGTCTTTTAAGGAGAAGCCTATTTGTTTTTCATAGATTTTTAATTTTATTAGTCAGTAACTACAGATCATGGGGAAAAGCAAAGCTAGCTTTTGAGGCTTGCTGGCTTATTTTCCTGGTTTCTTAGCTTGGTTTCCACTTTCACTGTTTATCAGTCACTTCCACCTGTAACCAGCAGTGAGATTTCAGGACTGAAAGGCATCACTTCTTCAAGGTTCATAGAGAACTTCAAAGACTAGGGCTGTCGATCACTTGGCCTTGTGAGAGTGCAGGGAGCTGAGAGACTGTCCAAACCACACAGCTATTTCCCTGCTTTTCACTGCAGGGTTAACACAGAGGAGGTGCCTTGGGTGAAGACGAAAGAGTCTGCTTGGGGATGTTCTGTCACTCATTATAATACGGAGGGCTTCTGTGAGCATGAAAGAAGAGATGAGAAAATGTAATATCTATCACCTATTTGGGCAGTTAAATGGACTTGCTTTAATTTTGTAGTTTCAAAATGTATCTATCATCCTAATTAAAGTCACCCTGGATATTAGATTAAATTGAAGTAAATAACTGGAGTAAATTTATGTATTTCTAATCAATTATGAGTAGTAATAAGTGAATCACACCCCCCTCCCTTGCCTCTTCTCCCCCTCACGCATTATCTTTTGGCTTGAAACCTGAGCTAATTCTTATCACTAGTCCATTAGAAATGAGTAGAATTCAATAACTTCTTTTTGTACTTGCACATAGTTTTCCTCTCCTCTAAGAACGTAGGTGAAAAGATAAAAATTATCAGGGCAGCATGAATCTTCTCCCCCTAAGCCTTCAACAAAGGCAATAAAACAATTTTTCCTTTAGTGTATTATGGAATTATCATGGAAAAAATGTTCAAAGTTGACTTTATAAGAGGAAAATATACTCTCGTTAATGACTGCTGTGACCTTTGGAAGTGTTTTGTGAAAACATACTGAGATTGCTTCCGTTCAGCCAGCAAAATTGAATCTATTCTTGGTCCTGTAACTTTTGATTGAGGCCTTCATCTGTGGTCCCTTCTTGTGAGAACACAATTGAGCATAAGTCCTGGCCTCTGCCCATTGTGTCACCAGAAGAAACGGCCTTGGCAGATCAGCTCAACTGCTGGTCGTAGGTGAATAGTCATGAAACATTTCTGGAGCTACACAGGTAAAACGGCCTTTGGAAATCTTATCATATCATTTTTATAGTGATAATGTACAAAAGAAAAATAATTGAACAGGTAACCTGATTCAGACACTTTTCTCCAAGTCAAACTTTAACATTCCAGCACTAAGTCACTTTCTTTTTTCCTACATGAGAGTAGGACCAGACCATTTCAAAGTTTAAGTATAGGATATACAATTGTTTTCTTGCTTTTTTCCATGAAAAAGAGAATTGAACTCATTTCATTACTGAAACAAAAATGGGGACTTCGACTGTAACTCTGCATGAAAATGCAGCAGAGGCAAATTGCAGCCATTAGCAATTAGGAGACAGGGATCCTTGCCTGTCCTCCCATCCCAGCCAGAACCCCAGCCTGCATAATTTGGAAGCAATGCAGATCTCAGCCAGTGCAGGGAACTTTCTCACTGATTAAGCAGCAGGGGAGAGAACTTGAAATTTTGCATATTACTCTGAGGTAGAACTTAACAAGTCAAAACATTTATTGGAAGGAAAAACATGGTTGCTCTCTGTAAGTGTCACACGCAGTTATATTATTGGGTCCCTCTCAAATGAAAGGAAGTCATCATTAAAAGAGAGCAAAGCAAATCAAATAAAAGAACACCACTAAAACAACACAATCTTTATGCAACTAATGTTATGATACTTTTTCTTTTAACTGTTGAAACACATTGTGCATTAAAAAAGCGTATTTACAGATTGCAAGCCCTAGGTTGGTAAACATCATTTAGCAGGTTCCCCTGCAAGGACTTAAAAGGTCATTGAGAATACCAAAACCATGACAGATTGCCGGAAAGTTTGCTGCAAATGCCATTCTGAAAGGCCTGTAACCATTCCCAGCTGTTCAAGGCACACTTGAAAAGAGTCTGGGAACCTCAACAGTAGTAGGAAGTTGCCTGTGATGGCACTGTCTTTCATGTGATGGCTGTTTGATTTGAACTGTGCTGTTTGGAGACCAAAAAAATGATATTCATAAATATTTAATAGATCTTTTTCCAGTTGAGATACACACACACGCATGTGACAGTCGGCCATTAAAATCTATTTTCAATTCTATTTGGAATTCACCTGACCATCAGGTAGCCTTTGGTCTGATGTACACAGTAACACTGAGATGGGAAATTTGAAGCAATACTGGGAGGCACGGGTTTTTGAGCTGGAAACTTTTTTGGCAGCGGTGATTTATTGGCATATTCTTTAAAAACACCAATGGAAAGTAAATGAAAATGTGTTCTAAGGTGTGTAATTGCCAAGAAGGTGCCACACATATTTGAAAACTCACTGTATATATGCTCAGGTGCCATTATCTTAAAAACGTTAATAGCCTACAGTTTGGACTTTTGTTTTCATACTTTATTTGCATGGTTTTTGCAGCTGCGAGACAAAATTTCAATTGCATGTTGTTTCTCCTTGGTAATACACCAAGGACAAGTAGCTTAAGTAAAGAGAGCTTTAAGTTTCTCTGGAAACCATCTCTTGCCTTACTGTCTCTGTTTTTCTGTGTGTGAATAGAAATCAAAGATCCAGATATGCTGCCTAGTGGAAGAGCTTGCTTAGGAAGGAAGCCAAATTGAGTGGTGTCTTCTCTCCACTTTCTCCAGTACTAGATTAATGGATAACATGGCAGCGAAATAGCAAGTAAGATTTGCCAACTTCTGTCAGTGCTGTGAGAACTCATTTTGAATCATTGGAAATTTGAAAACATGACTACAGAACTTTAAATGAAGGCTCTCTGGGGAAATCTACCTGGATAGGGAAAAGATTTTTGCCTCGCTATGATCAATCACCTTTCCATTTCTTAATAACAAAACACAGTTTCTCTTTTCCATAACTTTTGACTCAGGAAAAGATGTTTGCTTTTCAGAGGATGACATTTTTAAGTAAAAGTACAATAAATTAGCATTGCACAAATATCGAGTTACTGTTGGAGCTATTGTTGTTGGGGTTGAAGTTTCTGGAAGACTTCAAGGTCATTGCTCGTAAACTCATTCTTCCGGTAGAAAATAAAAGGACTGGAAAAGACTGAGGTTTATAAATATTTGTTTCACAATGTGTTACTTAAGTGAATATTTGCTGTGGGAATCTGACAAGAAAAAAATCAGGAGAAACTGCTGGTAGCTCCACAATGAAGAAAGTTAAGTAAAAAAAACCCAAAACACCAAAACAGTATACATATGCTTTTCCTTTTTTGCTTTTTAGTTGGAATGAAGAAATCTCGTTCAAGAGGGAAGGAGTAGTTTTCTCTTGTTTTGGGTGATGGATGGAAGAGTAAGTACCTTTGCAAGTAAGTTAAACATAGATGTTATATAAACGTGAGGTTATAGATGATCAATAAAATGAGACTAGAAGCTGTCTAAGAGACATCGTTGTCTAATATATATCATTGTTGTCATTATTCAGTGAATTAGTAAATTGGTACAAATCAAAATTGAACTAGTTTAGGCAAAAATGGGGAAGTATGGGCTAATAGGATTAAAATAAATGTGTCAGAACCTCAGTCTCTGATGACACCAGGGTCAGGAACACAGGAGGATTCGCTTTCCATCTCTCCTTTGGCTGCTTTCTGCATGTTGGCTCTTTTCTCAGACTGAATCTCCTCTGGGCTAAGCAGAAGCATGGACACTTGACATTTGCCAACTCTGTCACCAGACAGATGGAGCTCCTAATTCTGTTTCTACGTTCAAAAGTCATAGGGGAAGGTTGATTGGCTGAGATTATGTCATGTCTATCCCTGAACCAATAAACTCTTGCCAGGGAGATGGGTCCTGTCATCAGCCAAGAGGGACCAGAGGCCCGTGGTCCCTATATCAGTGTCCAGGAAGGAGGAGGTTTTAACAATGCAAGCCCCAACCGCAACACATGGTTAAATAAGGGGGAAAATATATGGCTCAGAAGAAGAGTGCTGTTCTGAGCAGATACAATAGCCAGCGTTTACTTCTTTCGGTTAGCATTTGCTGAGCACTTTCCCTGAGACTAACAGACTTATTTTTGATTCAGGCTTTATCCCTCTACATGCAAAACTCTTTCTTTAGAGGAATATTGTTTAGTGGTAATATTTTTTAAAAACGAAGAACCTAAGCAATGGAAAGAATTGAGAAAAGACCATCCTATCGTCTCAAAACTAAAGCAAGAAACTGTTAAGGAATATAAACTAATTACAAGTAAGACAAAATAGTCAAATAAAAAATTTCCCTCCTTTCACAATACCCGCATGATCTGGGCTTCATTTGCCCTCGGGGAGCTTTGGAATCCTGAGTGACTTGTTCTAGGCATGAGACAGCTGATATTTGCAGGTGGTCTGGAGCTTTCAGCTGTTATCTCGCTTGTCTGGTACTGATGCACTGAGATCTGTTTCAAGGCGGATGACCAAGAGTGAATAGTAATGTCTGTTTCGGAGTCAGAAAAGACGGGACGGTTTTTAAACGCATCTCAGAATGATGTTATCTATAATTTAGCTGTGGAAGGAAAAACTGAAGTTGGCTGTTTAAGGAAGCAGAACATGCCCATAATTGTGTTAACCAAGAACACTCATAATTATGCTACTTCTTAATAGAGAATAAAAAAGTTCTTTCAATATTGTTGCTTTAAGTGTGGACTTTAAACAAGAGCTTGAAAAGACATTTTGACAAAAGTCTTGTGGGGTTTTTTTTTTTTTTTGCTCAAAATAAAAGCCTTTTATAATAGATTCTTATTTTTTCACTAGATATAGAGATTAAACACTTAAGTTAGAATATTGTATGCTCTTAAAACTCAAGTATATTAATGTTTCAATGCTAATACATACAGTTCTTGAAAAGAAGGGTCTCGTGTAAATCAACTGGTCAGAGAGAAATTGAAGAATTCTCATGAGGAAAATGTATTTCCATTTTTGGTGTACATTTACTTATTCAATAAATATTTATCAGAAAGGTAAAAATTGCTAGGCTCTAGGTTTAACACTGTAAATAGAAAGAGGATTGCCGGAGTTAAGAAGGTCCTAATTTAGTGACACATACATACAGGATTGTGCTATCGATGGCCACGTGCTGTTGTCCAGGTTACAGAATGTGCTGTAGGAATACAGACAAGAGAGCAAAATAATAACTGCCGAAGACTTTTGTGTTGTTCAAAAGACAAGTATTTAAAATGAGTTGCATATTGATATGATGGTGCATACCTCCAACTCAGGATAGTAAAATTGGGAAAATTTGAAAGGGGGTCAAAACTGCAATTCCACACACCTTCAGTAATATAATCAAGTTGTTACTCTATCCCCAAAGTTTCATTAGATCTTTAATAGTTTCAGTCTAACTCTAAGTGCTTCTAGTACAGGAACTCCACAGGCAATGTCAACGGATCCAGAGCTTTCTTCTGGTTTTAAGCTTAAATAAATGATTCCAACCAATTGTTTGTAGTTGAAGAGGCCAAGCTGTGAGAGAGACACTCCTCACTTCATCTGGCCAGTGTTGAAAACATATCAAGTAACCTGCACCATTTCTTTATCTGGGAAAGATTTTATTTCTAATTAAGGGGAAAGCTGAAAAGGAAAATGGCTTAAATCAGAAATATTTGACACCTTTGATAAGTATACATCTAAAAATTCTTTTACTTATTGAATCTTTCCCTCTTTATTAGTCTTTCACTTAGGAGAGAAGAGTAGCCTATGAGAAAGCAGTTATAATCATATTTACACAACGATAAGATGGAAGAATTAAATGAAAGTTGGTGAAAAGATAAATCCTTTTCAGACCTCTCATAAATACCTGGAAAATGAGAAAAAAGAGATCCTCAGTAAAAGTGCTTCCTGTGACCTAGAACCATTCTTAGAAGCAATACCATTTATTTAATGAGTGAGACACAACTGCATATTCATTTGAGACATTCCAATTTCAAATTAAGCGCAGGTAATGACAATGATAGGGTTACCAATATTTTACTTTTAAATTCTTTTCCTTTAAAGTTTCTTAGTTATTGAATTTTTAATAATGTGCATTACAATTGATCTAATCAGAAAAAGATATGTGAATAAACGTAACATAACTAAAAGCGAAAAACAAGAATTTTTGAGAAACACCAATAGAGCAAGCTGGTGGTTGTTGAGTAATATAACATGCATTTTGTTACATTAGATATTGTGCTATATTATACAGAAGAGAACAGTGTATTGTGTGTTGTCAGGTAAAATGAACCAACTCGTGGAATGTGATTCCTTCCTCTTTGAGCTGTCTCCACAATGGAGGAGAGACTCAGAACAACACTGCTCTGACCAAGGTATGTTTAGACATTAGATACATGTTGTTTTATTCTTCTTTCTCACAGGAAAAGATAATGGTTCATTTTCAGGGCTAGTGAAGAAAAGCTTATAAAAGAGCTTGGTTGGAGAGAGAGAAATTAAGCAGTAATGAGTATTTTAGGGGACAGGAAGCTCACCAGTGGCGTCCTCAAGACAGTTCAGGGAGAATATAGCCAAGCTCTCATGGTGTGATGGTTAATTTCATGTGTTGACTTGACTGGGCCACAGGGTGCCCAGATATTTGGTTAAACGTTATCCTAGGTGTGTCAGGGAGGGTAGTTTTGGATGAGATTAACATCTGAATCAGTAGCCTGAGTGAAGCAGACTGCCCTCCCCAATGTGAGCGGCCCTCATCCAATCAGCTGAAGGTGGGAATAGAACAAAAAGTGTAAGGAGTAACGAGAACTTGCTCTCTGCCTGACTGCTGGAGCTGGGACATCCATCTTTGCCTGCCCTTGGACTGGGGTTTAAATCCTTGGCTTCCCTGGTCCTCAAGCTTTCAGACTTCTGCTGGAGCTACATTATTGGATTCCCTGTGTCTCTAGCTTACAGACAGCAGACGATGGGGCTTCTGAGCTTCCATAATCATGTGGGCCAAATTCATATATGTCTATAATATATATATCTCCATCCTCTGGCTCTCTGTACTTCTTAGAATGTCTACTCTCATACAAGGCTGAACAAGAGAGCTAAACTTCTAAATCCAGGAGATATCTATTCTCCAGAGCCAAGGGGGATCCTTGCAATAGGCAAAACCCTTCATTTTTATTCTTTGACCTTCAAATACAACCCCAGATATAACCAAATTGTCTTAAATATGTGAAAAAAAAATTCAACAATGAAAGCAGATCCTTTTATTTAGTAATAATTCAGTTTTTCATTTTAGGTATCAATGGCCTGTCACAAAGGCCTGAGTGCAGTCATCATTCATTGATTGTTCTGGTGTCCCCCTCTATGTCTAGGTCAGATTTAATAAATGACTCTTCCTGTCATTTCCTTATTTTATGTTTTAGAGCCACCACCCATTTTTTGATACTCAATGACTCCCTTTAATTCAAAGTCTAAGGATCCATTTAGAGATTTATGTGATAGAGTGATTATAGTCTATTGTTAGGCTGTTGATTTCTATGCAATACATACCTATTGTATGTGAGACACAAAAGGCTAGAAGGTTTGAATTTGACTTTCTCCCTTATCTGTGGGGAAAGTCTGCTTTTGGCATCAGTTCTGGCCAATAGTTTATCATTGCAATTCTTATCAAAGTGCCACATAATTTTTATTTCAATTCAACCTTTGTGACTAAGGCAAGATTTAGGATGAAGCAGAAATGTCCTCAATAGCAAGAACACACATGAATTTTCCTTCTGACTATGAGGATCAATTTTCCTGGCCAAAAATGGAAGGCAAACTTTGGATGGGTTACCAATTTTCTGATTTTGGAGATTTTACATTTTTTACTATTAATAAGTTGAGCTATGGGGTAATAAATATGTTTAATTTTAAACATGTGTGGAGGACTGAAATACCTACAGTGAAAAAAGTTTGAAAATAACAATTTAATTGGGTTTTTTTTTTTCCTACTGAAGCAAAGACAGACCAATTATATAGTCAGCTTTGGTTAGGAAATTATTACCTGTACAACTTCCGGGAAAAATCAATGACTTCTCATGAAATGGAAGGTGGTTAAATACCCTCCATGCAGTTTGTTACTTACTGCAACTAGACAAATTCAAAATGAGGAAGAGTAATTTGATTTTCATTATTTTTAGATTTATAAACAAAAAGTTACACTTCGTTACAAGGTTGAACACTGTGAAGTGTTGCTCTGGAGAAAGCGGTTTTTAATCTGGCTGAACAGGGACAGGGCAGCTTGTTCCACAAGGTTTGGCTGGGCTCAGTCTCCGTTCATTCTGCGTTTCCCGTGAGTCAGGCACTTTGTCAAGTTAAGGGGATAAAGATGAATGAGAAATATCCGTGCTCAAGAGGCAAATTGTTTCATCAAAGAATTGGAACTAGCCACGGCAACGTCTCCTGCAAATGGAACCATGTGGCATGGGTGCTAAGGTGCCGGGTGCACCAGGATGCAAGGCCCCCCATCTGGAGGGGCATCCAAAGAGGGCCGCAGGACTCTCTGGAGGAGGAAAGCTGAGCCCTGACTTGAAGCTGAGGAATAGGTTAAGGCTTAGAGGAAGAGAGCACAATGGCAAAGACACAGAGCCAAGAACCACGACCTGTGCGAGTGAGTAGACCTTGCTGTTAGAGCCTAAATCATTCAAGGGGAAGCAGTAGATGAGGCTAGATGAACAGGTGGGGTCAGGCTGGGGAGGTCCTTGTGTGCCTTCTGGGGGCAACTGATGAAGTCCATAGAGGGGCATGCCTCACTGGATTTGCATTTTGAAAAATGAATATTGCTGGTGGTTTTGTGAAAGCTGAATTTCAAAGGGAAAACACTGGAGTTGTAGTCCGAGTGAAGAAGGCTTGGATTTCAGTAGCATAGTGAGGGAAGAGGTAATATGTTTCACCTATAATATTAGGTGGTAAAATTAGGAGGTCCTGGTAATTGACTAGATGTTGGGTAAGAGAGAGTAATAATAATAATACTAACAATGGAAGCTCATATTATTTGTAGTTTTCTTTAAGCTTCAGCATAAGTGGGATGAATGAGACAATGCATTTGTCCCTTTATTCATTCATTTACTTATCTGTCTGTTTATTTGTTTTGTCTTTTAGAACTTATGACCTAATGAGGGAGAGAGAGAAGTGAAACAATGATTACAATATATTTAAAATTATAATACATTTATCCTAGGGCACTGAAGGATCTCAGAGAAGTAACTCTGACATAACAGATGTTTTCAAATATTCTACATACTATCTCATTTAATAAGTAAACATTATTATATCATCATGTCAATTGGCATTTGCTTAAGCAAATAACATAGACAATTGTCATTATTTAAGTGAAAAAGAATTAAATGTTGATAATGGTTGAAATAAATGTTCATCTAGAGGTGACCTATATGCTAAAGTTTCAAACTTACTTGCTTCTTTGCAACTCAGACAAATGCCTGCTTGCACACATGCCTAGGAGATTTATCTTTGTCACCAATGTCCCATCAGACATTTGAGGAGTTTCATCAATGTCAGCCAAGAACCATTTGTAACATTGAATGAGTACAACTTTGAAGCTATACCTCATGTAATTCAGTTTTTGCCGAGCTGGAAATGTGCACAGGATAGATGGCAGAGCTCTATTATGGGATGAACAGGGTGACTGCAAACAGGGCAGGAAAGAAATTCTCTGAGGACGTCTGGAAGCCAATTGCCTGCAATGCAGCACAGCTCTCGGCTGCTATGAAACAAACGAGGCCAACAAATCAACCTCAGGTACAGCAATCAGAGATGGGGCAATGGGGAGGCTGCTGTGCGTTGGAGAAATAGAAAGCGAAGAATAGTCATGACTGGGCCAATTGTGCGTAGACCTCAGGATGAAATATATTTCTTCTTGACTCTGGGTATATTAACATCACAATGTAGTTATATCTGTTTAAATCACTGTTTTGAAATGTTGCTCAAGTTTTCGGACACATTTTCTGTTTGTAGGATGTAAGAGATTTCTTTAAATTTGCAATTAAAGCATGATTCAGAGCGTTGTAGTTTCTTAGAAGCATTTGGGGCCCTGAGCTAATTTTCCAGTACTATACACGATAAAAACAAGACCTACACAGTGCTGGGGGAGGAAGGAAAGCATTTTCTTTTTCCTCTGAAGTTTTTGGAATATCTCTGGTTAGAATGGATCAGAAAATTAAAGAAATACAAAATGCTGGCACGAGCTATTTGCAGTGGCTGCATGGGAGCGTGGATTGAGTTCTCACAACTCCCTTGGATTCCCTCCACTAGGAGTCGGGGGCCTGTGTTCTTCCTACCTTTGTCAGGCCCCAGCTTTGTGCCCATGGCAATTCATTATAGCCTCTAGGCTTCAGTTCTTCCATCTGTAAAATGGGGAAGACGAAAGACCCATCTTCTTGGTTTGTGGTAAGATTTAAATGTTTTAACCTATGTGCCTCACACATCATAAACACTAGATAAGTGTGTGTTACTATTACTATATATAAAATAAAGAGGGTTAACAACTTCCACTGTTCCATCCAGCTCTAAAGGTGAGCAGTGTTCTGCAGAGTAGAGTTTTAGTTTATGCCATTTCCAAATGGCAGAAAATTCCATATTCTGCCAGAAGGAACAAGGTATGTGTTTGGATAAGTGAGCCATATAAGATTAAAATCTTATAAACAAATAAAGTAGCCACTAGTAACTCTCCTATTAAGACTGAGTCTCCAGAAGGCTGAAAAGGGGCCCAATGTGCTTGATTTGTTCACTACAAACTCCCTTTTGTGTAAATGGTTGAAGAAAATGAATTACACTTACAATATGCATTTCAGCGTAAGACGAATGCATTTTAGTTTTAGAAAATACATCCTAAAGGGATTGGTTTTAAAACAAAGCTTATACTTTTTTCAATGTTTCCTTGGCAAAGACACAAATGTGCCATTTTATTTTGAGTTTTATCACTTGGTATAAAAACTATGAGTACTGCCGATACAATCACAGAACATTTTAATAAAAGAAAGAAAAACAAGGAGTGGATTAAACTAGCCATTAATACTGAGTCTGTGTCCACTCATTTTTTTCTCCTAAAAACAAATAATCCATTTTAGAGCCTGCAGCTACCTGGCCAAAGGGATTCATTATCCCATGATTATTATGGGAATTTGGACAGCTCCATAAATCCAGATGCTGAAATGTGTCATAACATGAAAGTGATTTCAGCAACAGGGGATTTTTTTTTTTTTCTGTACACAGCGTCTGGCTTTTATTTCTAGGACAGGCTTTTAAAATGGTCATTTAGGAATGTATATCTTCATTGGTGATGTCCACAAGAAAAATGGAAAGGAATTCTGTTATCATCCTACTGATGAACAGAGAAATTATTTTCTTTGAGCAAAGTTATTAGAATGATGTTTTATGTTTTTACTTTATTTCTCTGTCAGATCTTTTATGATTTTTGGTGGAGAGGACCAGATTTGGACAAGCAGGCAAAACACCAAATTTAGGACTTGCTTGTAGTTTTCACTAAAAATAAAAAAAGAGTCTTTGGACCTAATGGTGGACATTTATTAGGTCTTCTGTATCCATTTTAGATTGCACGTTGTTCTGATAAACTGAAGTTTTAGCTATTATAAT
The DNA here is from genome assembly GCF_041296235.1 of Equus asinus. Classification (NCBI taxonomy): domain Eukaryota; kingdom Metazoa; phylum Chordata; class Mammalia; order Perissodactyla; family Equidae; genus Equus; species Equus asinus. The sequence continues at coordinate 75,798,292 of NC_091800.1, forward strand.
AACCAGGGTCTGATTTTTCAGCACTGACATAAGAGGATAACTATGCAGAGAGTAAAGGTTTGTGTGTGTGTTTCTAAAAAGAGATTTTAGAAGCCAAAGGGAACTGTTTTTTTGTTTATTATCAGGGAATGTTTCATACAGTTTTAGACTTCCGATTCTAAATGAGGCTATAATTCTTTCTCGTTATCCTTGACATGTATCCTGAACTGAGGCTATCATTGACTATTAAAATAGTTTCTACTCCATCCGTGTCTAAATGAGAATCCCCACAACCCCCCCGTTAGACGTTATAATAGAACCACACATGTCCGGTTTGTAGTAATCATCACAGTTGCAGTCATTTTTGTTATTATCTTATAATACTCGTCTTACTCATTAGAATGTAGAAGTCTAGAGCAGAGAGCTGTGGCCCATTTTGCTAACCCTTACAAGTCAGCACCTAATGCGAGCACGAACGCGCACGCACACACACGCACACATTTCTTGAAATAGTGACTGATTGACTGACTGGATGAAATGCATCATACCCTAAAAATTGATGTATGTTTTCCTACAAACCAAAACACAAATGTTGGAATCATATAAAGCACTGCTTCTTACAAAGAGATTCATAAATTGTCTAATAGAGTGACCTAAAGGAATACATGCCACTTCTTAAAAGTAGCATATGCATTAAAAACACCTGTCTCAAACTATTATAAGTGGTAGTGTGTTTTTAAGAAGAAAAGGCTAAAATTCAGCAAGTGGTTTCTTCCTAATGAACACATATGATTCCGTAAAGCATTGATGTCCTCTACTCGGCAGAACTTCTTAGCCTGACATCACACTACCCTAAAGGCCATCGTTTTTCCAAATGGCTTTTAAGTTACCACCTCACTAGTCATCTCTACCCTCAGCTCCCTGTAATGACAGGGTCATGGAAATTAGTGGTTTATGCTTCTAAGCGTGCGAAAGTATTGAACGCACCATGATGGTGAAGAGGCGTGAGTTTAAAGAAGCTGCTAGGAGTTCAAGTGTTAGCAAATGATTCTGATTACAACATCATTGCTTTTCTGTCCTGTGTCTCATAGCATTGAGCTGCCTTCTTCCTCTTGCCTCCATTTCAGTCCTTCTGGAAATTCTTCGAGAGGGCTCTGTATTTAATCAAAGATGGATTTTGTAGAAACAATTTGGGCTATGATAAAGGCACTGGACCTAGATTTATTTTTACTGTATTTCGCAAAAAACTAGTATAGTTTTGTCATGTAAAACTCTGCCTAGGATTTACCTTTATTCCTCCTACAATTTTATCTAGAAGTGTATTACATGTGAATTTTTTCAAGTGTTTACATTTTATTATTTTAAAGTTTTTACTTTTTGAAAATCTCAACAAAGGGTAAGGTTTATAAGAGACTAGTTTAAAGAATCACTAGTAGAGACCCAGGAGGCCAAGTGAGCCCATTGATTGTAGTGAGATCTCAAATCCTCAGGGAATGAGGCTGGCAGCTCTGAGTCTCTTCAGAATGACTCTTCCAATAGGGCTTAATCCTACCAGCAAAAGTATCTGACGGATGACAGCTCTGCAGGGAGGAGAGGCAAAACCAATCTTGAGTGATATTTGTCTGAGCTTCCCTCCAAGCATCGTGAATTTGGCAGTTTCCCCATAGCTAATGCCCCAGGTGACTAAGGAGGAGTTTTCAATCCCTCACTCCTCCTTGTATCCTTCTATAGCCCCAGAAGTTCTCTGATTCCATGTTGCATTGAGCAGAGAGCCATAGGCAACACTCAATTATCTCACTAGGCTCCAGGAAAACCCCTGGACATTCCAATATGCATTATGAGAGGAGGGAGTATGAGCGAAGCCGTTTGTTCATTCAACATCTAGAATGCATCCACTGTGTTCAATTCTCCATCAGACTTTGTGACACAAAGAAGTCTAAAGTCATATTCTGGTCCTCGGGTATCTTACAGACACCAATATCTACTTTTGTATGGGTGATACCAGACATTGAAGGTCCTGTTATTTCTATTCAAGGCCCTATGAACCTCCATTTCCAGTCTCAGCTTACATTTCTAACTAGAAGAACACTATGTTATTTACAACAGCGAGTACAACTACGATGAAAATAACAGCAGCAGCAAGTAACATGGAGCAAACTCTTACTGAGGAATATTTGATAACTGCGTAAATATTTCTTAATTGTATGAATAGTTCCATATTACCCCATTTTACAGATGAGAGAACTGAACTCTAGAGAGGCCAAATAACTCACCTAAGGCCACACAGGTAGTGCACAGCAGGCCTGAGATGTCAGCCTTTGTCAGGTGGCCTCTGGGGTCACAATGATTGGCTTGGTTGTGAGACCTTGGCAAAATTATTTTAAATTCTCTGGACCCCAGTGACCTCATGTGTCAAATGGGACTCCTGATAACACTGAAATCATGGGCTTGTGAAGATTTACTTAGCTGATACCTATGAATGTAAGTGCTTACTATTATTCTTGTCATTATGATTATCAGGCAGACTGCTTCTCAAATTTATCTACGCATTTTCTGCATAAAATGCTTGCAGTTGAAATCTTTTATTTATACTGTTTCCTCAACCTGCACTCCCCAGAAATTCCTCACCAGTTTTTCATGCCAAATTCACCCTACCTCTCAGGGGCCAAGTTTCCTTCTTTGCAATGTGAACTCAGACTCCCCTTCCCCTAAGAAAATGAGCCTTTGCTTCTTAACTCCTTTACGTTTACTTATGTGTCAGCCACAGAGCAGTGAGCGTGAGCCTGTTACTACTGGCTGGACAGAGGGAGAAGGACTCTGCCTTGGACTTGTTAATATTCCCCAATGTCTGCAGAGTGCTGCCTGCGAAGCAAGTGTTCCTTAAAAAATAATGAATAGATTAATTTAAGAAACCAAGAGATCTCCTGGGTGGTCTGTTCCTGCCTATGAAGTACAGATAAAGGAGGAAGCAATACAGGAAAAGAAAGCTACTAAATAGCTTAATGATGGCCCAGGGTGAGTCAATAAGAGAATCAAGGTGGGAAGGCTGAGCTCCAATTTTCTGCCTTAAATCTGGGCCGAAATCGATTTTGAAAGTTTTGTGCACATTAGAATGGTCCACTGATCAGATAGGATAGGCAACTGCTACTTGTTGGAATTTGAGTGTTACCGGGATATTTTTATTCCTACTCACTACTATCTCCCCCACGCTTTCCACTAGTGTAAAATTGCATCACTGAAGATTTATTCCTTTGGTTTAAGACACTATCCTCAAAAAAACCCGATAATCTGATTAGACAGACTTGCTAGAGGGGTTGGCCATATATTTTATAGGTGGAATATACATGTAATATATGTTGTATAAATGCACGTATGTGCATGGATATATGTATGTGTATGTGTGTCTGTGCATCCATATTTTTATTCCAAAATATATTTATAATGCCTTATATATGACAAAGAAACAGAAATATAAATTGAAAATGAGGAAAAGAAGACAGAAAAATAAACCAAAATTTAAAAATTTGCTCAAGATCTTTTTTTTCTTTTCAGGAAGATTAGCCCTGAGCTAACATCTGCTGCCAATCCTCCTCTTTTTGCTGAGGAAGACTGGCCCTGAGCTAACATCCATGCCCATCTTCCTCTACTTTATACGTGGGACGCCTGCCACAGCATGGCTTGCCAAGTGGTGCCATGTCCACACCTGGGATCCGAACCTGCGAACCCCACCTCTGGGCCACTGAAGTAGAACATGTGCACTTAACCGCTGTGCCACTGGGCCGGCCCTGTCAAGATCTTTAAAACTATAGAAATATCTCCTGGGGTTTCTTTCATTAAACAAATAATAAAACATTGTGATGTAATTAGCACCATACTTGACGAGTTCCTGTTTGACTTCTCGCTCACTGTGCTTCATTGGGCTCTTCTTTGAGTGGACCCCCATACAGACTGATGAGGTCACAGCAGAAGCAACTCAAAAGCAATTCTGCAGAGGGCTATCATGGTGTCAGTGAGGTTCCGAGATCTTTACTGATCCTTTGTCGATCCACTGCCATTTTTGTTAAGAAATATCTGAAAGAATGAATAGACCAGATATCCTCTGAGAAAACTGTCTTGAATAAAAACTTTTCTTGACTGAATTCTGAAGGCTCATAGGTCACATTTGTACATTTCCATGCTGCCTTGGCAGAAATTGGGGCATGAGCATAATTGCTCTGTCTTCATGGAAGCTGAGGAACTCACCAAGGACACAGCCTAGTTAGAAAATCATCCTATATTTGTTTGAGATGATCTGATAACTAGTCTTCTAACTAGGCCAGGATCCTTCTTAAATGCTTATTTCCAATTTGCTTTAGTGAATAGCTAAATAGGTGGCAAAGGTCCAAAGATTTTAGTCTATATGGCATGGATAAAATAGTTTTAGCTTGAAAACACTTCAAAACACATGTAAGCTGATTCTCCTCATGGCCCCACTAAATATCTCAATGTTACTTTGCAAATAGTTGAAAAATTAACACCAAAGCAAAAAAATGTTATCTTATTAAACGGAATCATTATTTATTATGCGCTTAAAATGGGGAATGTCTACCTATAATTTTATTATTAGCATACTTGATGTTTAATGATTTTTATTTGTAATTAATTAGGTACCAGGATTTGTTATGTATTTTGACCCCTCAAATATGATAGGACAGTTTTATTTTCTTTGTAGTGGGGTCAGTGTACACATGTTCAAAAGTAGTATCAAATTAAGAGTCAAGTTTGAAAGAAAGGAGTCAGAGTATTATCCTGAATTCTCCAACTGGAAATTTTAACTGCTCTGTAAGAAGGTCTTCTTTTCAGGTTGGACTCTCAGCAGGGAATTAAAGATAACATGATGTTCAGATGTCAGTAACCAGAGTCTAGGGTAAAAGCACTGAGCATGATCCATAAATGATTCCTATTCACAAAGCCAAAGGCCAATAAAATCTGCAAATAATCTGATATTTGTTTCTGATACATTTCACCACATTTATGACTCAACAAATATTTACTGTGTACACATTGTAGACAAGGTCTATTCTACTCACTGAACATACATTGTGAGCAAAGTAGTAAGAGAGGCAGAAAGGCATATTTAAAGTCTGCCTTTTGCTCAAGTAAACATTGACCTGAGCTTCGTAGGCTTGGTATTTGTTATTTATTCACTGAGCAAACATTTATTAAGGCACTGTGTTAAGTACCAGGGATAGACTAGAGAATAAGAAAGACAGAAATCCTGTCACCTGGGGGGAGAAAAATAACAGATTAGCAAATGTAAATGCATATGCAATTGCAGATTTATGAAAGTATCAGGAACAATGTTCTGTAATGGAAATCAAGTGGGGGACAGGTATGCGAGTCATTGCTAAAATAAGGTTACTGGGAAAATCTTGCCTGAGAGAATAATATTTAAGCTGATGTTCAAGGATGAGAAGGATACAGACAGGTGAATAGTCAAAGGCAAGCATGCCAGGAAGATGGCAAAGCATGTGTGAAGCCAGCCAGCCTGGAGAACAGTGAGTGACAAGAGTAGATCAAGACATGTTGGAGATGGTGATGGGAGCTACTGATATGGTTGACTTTCTTTTTTCATTCATAATATATCATTCTACCTGAAATACGGAAAATAGATTGGAAAACGGCAAAGTAGAAAATGCAGGGAAAGAGAAAGAGATGAGGTGGTAAGTTCTAATGACATTGTATTAGTTCAAGTAAGAGATGCAAGTGATCTGGACTAGGTTGGTGGCATAGATGTGGCACAAGATGCATTCTACATATTTGTTAAAAGAAGAATGTACATAATTAACGAAGGATTGTGTGTGGGGCATGAGGAAAGGAAGAAAAGCAAGCATGCCCACAAGCTTTTGGCTACTGAGTGTATGGTGGTGTAAGTGCTGAGGTATAGAGGATATCTCAGCCATACGGAGGAGAAATAGGTTTTGGGGTTATAGTAGTGATTGGGGAGGATGACAAATTTTGATCTTCTCTCTTCTTCCAAGCACACCTAAAGTCACACATGGCCAGGTGACCTGCCTTGATGAATGGGATGGGAACAGAAGTTTGTCACTTCTGGGCAGATGCTTTAAGAGCCAGTGAGATCTTTCAACATTTTCTTTTCTCAGTCAATAATCAGTTGGATATGAAATTCTAGAAATTTCAGAAGAAATTTAAACAGGACATACAATTTGGGAGTCATCATCATTCAGACGGTAGTTAAAACTATGGAAAAGCTTGAGATTGCTTTGGCAGAGGATATACAGATAAAGATTTAGCTATAAGAAATTTCCATGTTAACTCTAGGGTAGACAGCTTGAACTGTAAATGAACAGTGAAAGAGTTGAAGGAAAATCTGGGGAAGATGGTGTCTTAGACCACTAAGGCTGCCATAACAAAGTACCACAGACTGCGGGACTTAAACAACAGAAGGTCCCTTTCACACAGTTATGGAGGCTGGAAGTCCAAGAGCAAGGTGGCATCATGGTCAGCTTTTGGTGAGGGCTCTCTTCTTGCTCCCAGATGCCTACTTCATCCTCACATGGCCTTTCCTCTGTGCACACAAAGAGAGAGAGAGAGAGAGCTCTGGTGTATCTTCTTATAAGGACACTAATGCTATCAAATCAGGACCCAACCCTTATGACCTCATTTAACTTTAATTACTCCCTTAGAGTCACCAACTCCAAATAGAGGCACACTGGTGGTTGGGCTTCAACATACTGATTTAGAGGGGACACATTCAGTCCATACCAGATGGTACAGGGAAAGCCTTGAGAGGAAAAGCTTTCAGGTACCAAGGAGTAGTGAACCATTTTAGTTACTACTTGTATGTAGCAGAATGAGGAATACCTATTGCATTTGGCAGCAGGTAGGTAATTTACGACGTTATACAATCAGTTTCAGGAGAGTGGTAAGGGAAAAATCCAGACTGGAATGAGTTGAGTAGTAACTGGAAATTGTAGATCAGGGATAATGAGTAGGCAATATAAAATTATGGCACTTGAAAGGGGCAGAGAAATGTGCGAGCATCTGGAGAAAGACAAAAATCAAGAAGGTTTCTTTATTTTTATTTTATTTAATGATACATACTAGAGCTTGCTTGCATGAAGAAAAAGATTCAGTATTGAGAGAGATTGAGAATTTAGGAGAGAGGATTCACTCTAGGAAAATACTTGAAAGGCTGAGATGGTAGATTCTTCATTGGCTGGGGAAAAGTATACTTCCTCTATCTTCACCAAAGGAAAGAAATAAGGTGTGGGTAAAAAAGCAGGAGACAGGGGGATCTGTCTGAGGATTGTCTCAGTGAAGTATTAGGTAAAGGGCACAGCAGAAACAAGAAAGTGTAGAGTTTGAGGAGTGAGGAAAAAGATAGGAGACAGTCTTTCCAAGGAGGAAAGTAAGTTTCATCACTACCGAAACCTTGTTGAAGCATTGTTATAAATGTAACCACTAGAACGAAACATACATACTTTTCTAAATACCAAAGATGTATCACAGAGATGAGAGAGAAAGAGAGAGAAGAGAGGGAGAGAGAATTTATTGATGCTATTGAGAAATCAATTTGGACTCTTGGCTGATGTTGAATCACCTTTTATGTAGTTTTATTCAGCAATTGTCAGCTGTATGAGCGTGGACACGGAGAACTCAGATGGTTATTAGATTAATGGCTACTTTTTATTTTCCAAGTGACTGTGATGGAGGGACAAAGAGAGAGAGTGAGTGTGTTTTTAGAGATTGACTGTAATGGTTGGCCATGAATTCCAACCTGAAGAAGAAAAGAAATACCATAAAGAAGAAGGGAAGAAAAGAGGGGATAATAGAAGTGAAAGGTCAGTGGACTGGAGGTCTTCACGATAGTGAGTTGTTTTCATGCGAAGACTCGTACAAGAGATTTTAAGGGTGGGAGCTAGTGAGAAGAGTAAATCTTTGATTTTGAGAGTGGAGCATTTTTAATGTAGGACAAATATCAGGTAATGCTCAGGTGTAAAATTTGGTTGGTTTAGCAAATGAACTTGCGGTCTATAGTCTTAGGGTAGAAGATGGTGGAGCTTTTTGAAGACAAAATGAGGTAAACCCTGGATCTACATGGCTGTACAGTTAATAAAGTTCCCTGAAGAAGAAAGTCATATTTTCAAAGAATTTTTTTCTGTTTAAAAAATCTAAATCAACATCATATTACAGCAGACTCTGCTTAGTTCCCACCCATGAAGTGGTTGCTATGTATAAAAATGGTAGGTATTGATGTTTATTTGAAGAACTGTTTTCTAGACCTCCACCACCAAATTCAACAGATTGATTTGTCAAGTAACCATTTCCCCCAAAATGCACTCATTATAGAATCTGCCAGCCTGGCTGACGTTGTCCTTCAGGGTTGGAGAAACATAATAAACTTAAATTTCAAAAGGGCTTGGATGAACACTTCCAAATGTTGTTTTACATGGCACCTTGCTAATCTTGGTAAAGATTTTTTGGCTGAATAGTCAATAAATCAAACTAGGTGTTGGGAAATTTCCGTCTGTGTTTGCAATTTAAAACTGATTATAAGCTAGTTTCAATCTGCTATTGGGAAAAAAGGGAGGAAAATTCATGCTTGAGGCGTCTAAGGCAGTTCAAAACGTTCTCAACTCAAACGAGTTCCTCAGAGAAGTTAAAAAATTCCTCATTGTATTTCCTTTTTGCTGTGCATGTTCTTACAAATTCCTCTTTGACTATTTTAGACATTAGCTCCAATTCATCTCAGGTCACGTCAGAGAGCTGTAGACGTATTTGCTGGCGTAGATTGTTTTAGAAATGCTCTCCTTTGGCCTAGGAGAAACTCCGTGATAGGTGCCGATGTGCCACACCATGGTCAATGCTATCCTCCTGAAGACACACTTAATGGCAAAGTTAACGGATGTCTATCGTTAGAGCTGATAGATTTCTTAGAATACACTCTGAAAAGCTCCTTTTCTGGCTTGAGAGATGCTAAAGTTAGAATCATAATGCTGGATAAGCCTGCGAAAAGTTTTAAAATGTTTTGCCTTTGAGAAATCAGGATTTTAAGTACATTCAGAATTATTTGCTTTTCTTTCTCTTACTCTCTTATTTTAGTAGGAGTAAAAATGGATTGCTCACCCTTATCTTTGCTAGCCTTTGGGAGGCTCTCCTGAGCTGTCTGGTGCAAGTGGGAGGAATCTCTTCCTGATAGATTTGATTCCATCTCCCTGCAAGTGGGATGCGGTTTGTCTTAATGCTTACACTCCTCTTGCTAAGGTGCATGGTACGTTTCAGTACATGGGCTCAGTTCTACAACCTTTTAAACTTGTATGTTCTATCTACCCCAGAGCAGAGCTAATTTTTGTGGAGAACTGAACTACAGAATTTGCAACTCTGATAAAGCTCCAACAGGAGCTGTTGAAGAATGAATGGAACGCTTTCCTCTGAGAACGTAATATTAGAAATAGACACATGAATTAAAAAGCTATCAACAACACATGTATACACATATATGATAGTACTACATTGTCTTGGCTGTAATGAGTCTGGAAGCAATTTTAGCTACATCTCTATTCTTGGAGCTGGCACAGTATGTCTTACCGTTCTTAAAATTCCTGATCTAGGAATAATGACCATTTACTTCTTGCTTTACCCTGGAAATGAGTGGCCCAGTGCCATTGCTAGACTATGGAAATAAGAACTATGTCAGTCAGTGGAAGGAAGATGAAAGTGTGAAGAGGGAACAGCACACAGACCAACTTTTTCAATACGGTTAAGCAGAATCTCATTTCCAGAAACTAGATAAGCCACTGAGTAAGATAAAATATTGGTGGTGGGGCAAGTTCATTTAGGTGTAGAAAGAGTCTTCCACCTGGAGTTGTACTCAGAACAACAACAAAAAAGCAGTAAGAACAAAAAAGCAGTGGAGAAAAGGAATTGAACTAAGGGTTCATAAAAGTTGCCCTAAATACTGCATATTGTCCAATTCACAATCTGAAGACTCTAGTTTCTTCAGGTTGATATCTGATTCTCTTCTCAAAGACAGAAAATCATTAACTCACCCAGTTTCTGTCCTCTTCCTATTTCTCAAGTGTTTTATTAAAGATTAGGGATTATGACTTCTCATGACAACTGAGAAGGGCCTTTATTTTTAACTCTAAAATCTTCCCTTCTAGATCTTGATGATTTCTCAAGTAAAAGATCTGGAAAGGTAAAGGAAATTTCTAGAACATAGAGAACTAACCCCATGGCAAATATTATATTTCAGAGCTCTGTTTCTGACAATGTGGTAAGACTAAATGTTCTGAATACATTTTCCATATTGAATATCTAGAGATATTGGATAAAATGCAGAAACATAATTGTAAGGACATAGTGCAGTTCCCTAAGTATGTGAGTAAGCAAATGAGTAAATACATAATACGGTATGAGATTGTCCCAGAGGTCAAAAATTAAGATAGAACTGAAAACCGAGTGTTAAGCAAGGCTTGATTCTTTAGCTGTCCTGGATAGGCCACACAGAGATAGAAGACAAGGCCTTGACCCTATAGAAGACGAAGATAAGAACTTGGATTCCCCCACTTAAAGATGTGTTACATACTTAGGGAGAAGTGGGCAGGGAAAAAAGAACTGACCCCTGGAAAAGGGAGACAGTAGGGAAACTTGTCTGCCTTAGTCTTGGCACAAAGTGGAAAATTAATATATTAATGAGAATTTCTTCCTCCTTTGGATAATTACCATAATTGCATGGCCAAACCAAGAATTAATTTAAATGACACTTAAGTTGGCAATGCCCTGGGCCATTCAATATAAGCAAGCAGGACTCTCTGGAAGAAAACATCCTCATTCTAGGGGCGCAAAGATCACTACTGATTAAAGTCAGTCAGCTGTACGTTCATAATCCTGAATTATATAGACAACGCGTGACCAGAGGAGCAACCATAACTAAAGCCAGTAGAAACTATAAGCAACAGAATAAGATCAACAAGGAATTAAGCTATTGTACAATATGCACATAGATAAAATAACTTTAAAAAGAGATAAAATATGGAGTAGAAAAAGTGATGCAGGGATAAAAGACTAATAAAAATTATGAGTAGATTTGCAAAGGAACCAAATAGAACCTTGATAAATAAAAAATAAAACTATTGAAATTAAAAACTCAATATTTGATTAAGCTGACTAGAAACAGCTAAAGAGAAAATTGGGTGATATCTCTGAAGAGATTGCAGAGAATGTGGAAAAAAGAGATGCAACTGTGCAGAGAAGTTAAGAGATAGAAAGATTTGAAAGTCTAACGAATGTTTGATAGTATTTCCTGAAAGAGAGAATAGAGAAGGTTACAAACATTATTTGTAAAGTTAGTGGATAGAATTTATCCATAATTAAAGCCACTAATCCTCAGATTTACTGAATCCCAGATAGGAATAAGAAAGATATTCGTGCCTAGATACTTCACAATAAAACTGCAAAACACCTAAGACAATGAAAGATTTGAAAGAAGATATAAAGAAAAGAGAATTTATCTACAAAGAAATGACAATTAGAATGAGCGACTTTCGCAGCATGACAGTAGAAGAAATAACATAGTATAATTATATCTTCAAAGTGGTGAGAGAAAACAACAGTCAAAGTATGATCATATACCCAGGTAAGTAAAACTCAAGAGATAACACTGAAATAAAGGCACCTTCACAGAAACACAAGGCATTCACTAAAGGAATTTCTAAAGAAGATATTTCAGGAAGAAAAACAATATTAAGCAAATAAAGTGTTAAATGTGAAGAAATCCAAACAAACGAGAAGGTATAAAACAATAACATAACGGTGTACTGTTTGAAAAGAGAAAGGAGAGAACACCATGATACATAAAACAGGAAGGAATGATTAGAGTTCATGCTCCAAGGCAACTGCATTGATCTGGACGAGGATAAAGATATCCTTATATTTTGGATAAGTATGCGTGTTAACACAGATTTGACAATTTCACAAATGGTGGAGAAAAAGTGGAATTAAAATAATACAAGGGAAGGCAAGGGAAGAAAAAACAAAGAAACTCAGAAAAAGCAGCACAATCATAGGAAACTAAAATATGAACACAAACATAATTAAAAATTTTTTCATAATCACAATGTATGGCTTAACTCACAAGTTGTAAGAGAGTTTTCTAGATTACATAAAGATATTCAACTATATACATTCTTTACAAGATGCACACTAAACCTAAGGACACAGAAAAGTGTGTGGAAAATAATATATTAGCAGGTATAAATCAAAAGAAATACAGTGTAGCTATGTAAGTATCGGACAAAATATACTGAAAGGCAAAAAAGCACGATTAGGGTTGAAGAAAGTCAGTATAACCATTCAATTCACCAAGAAAAAATAAAACTATTCTAAAGCTATAAGCACCTAATGTCATAGCCACAAATATTTAAGGCTAAAAAATGAGGGTACTATAGGAAAAAGTTGATAAATTCATTACCTTAGTAAAATATTTTAACAGAACTCTCTCATTAATTGTATGACTGAGTTCAATATTTTAATTGTGCATATATTTAGAACTTTTTTTCCAAAAATTAGAGAATGGTCACATTTCTCAAGCTCTTGTTGGATATTCACAATAATTAACTACATATGAGGACAATATAACAAGACTCAAAAATAATTACATTATATATCTAAACATATATATGTTTATAGCATTAAATTCTTAAATTATAGAAGAAGGAAGGCAGAACATTGAGTAAATTGTCTAACTTTTGACATTAGAAAAGGAACAACACACTCATCCCAAAAGAAAAAGAAGAAAGGAAACAAAACTGTTTTCCCCAAATCTTTCTGAACTAGTGGGGAAGCACTCTAGGGCAAGCACTGTCCTGGTTTGCTTGGGGCAGTCTCAATTTACACCTGTTGTCTTCATGTAATCATTAATAATGTGCTATTTCATTCTCAAAAAATTTTCCGGGGGCCTGCCCCGTGACCTTGTTAAGTTTGTTAAGTTCAGCAGGCTGGGGTTTGCAGGTTTGGATCCCGGTTGTGGACCTAGGACCACTCATCAAGCCACACTGTGGTAGCATCCCACGTATAAAATAGAGGAAGATTGGCACAAATGTTAGCTCAGCAACAATATTCCTCAAGCAAAAAAGAGGAAGATTGGCAACAGATATTAGCTCAGGGCCAATCTTCCTCACAAACACACACAAAAAAGTTCTGGTTTGGAAGATAAAAATCAACAGAGAGTTGAGGGAGGGACTAGGAGGATGTGACACAGTGAAGGCTAAAGGTTATGCAGTGGTTTTCAAGCTGAAGTGTTTCACATCTTTGGAAGCCAGGAGTCAAAATCCTGAGCGGAGAGTTCCATTCTCATGGGGGGCCCCAGCAGCTGAATTGGATTCAGATCTTGTCCTCAAATAGCTTGGAGAAGGTGCTCAACTCAACAGGCCTGAAGCTGAGTTTCCCAAGATGCCCTGAAGCTACAAACTGGGTGCCATTGAGGGAGAAGAGAATAGGGAGAGTAGGGTATGAGTATATGGTAATGGAGCTGGTGCTATGAGCCTGCTGAATCTGAGCAATAATGTCATTAATAACTATTTCACTAGTAGGCTAGTCAAGGTAGAGGCCATTTGGATTACAAATCCCTATATCAGAATTGACATGAAGATAAAACTAGAGGAAAATGACATTTTCTCGCATATCCCTTGAAACATAGCAAGTACTTAATTATTCCGTTTTGGTTTTCTTCCTCTCTCTCTATTTCTCTCCCTTCTCTGCAAATCAATAGCTTAAGTAAACAGTACAAAACAAATTAATTTTGGACTTGCAGTAGAAAACCCAGAACAAAAGGAAAATATATTTTCTTAATTAAGGGTGCATCTTTCAGCAATCATAATCCTAGGTTCCATGATTTACCATTGTAGGGAATGAAAGTAAATGCTAATAAATGCAGTCAGATGGGCTTTTCTTTCTTTCTTTTTTTTTTTCAGTGAGGAACACTGGCCCTGAGCTAACATCCATGCCAATCTTCCTGTATATGTGGGACCTGCCACAACATGGCTGGATGAGTGATGTGTTGGTCTGCACCTGTATCTGAACTTGCGAACCCTGGGTCCCCCAAGTGGAGTGTGTGAACTTAACCACTACACCACAGGCCTGGTCCCTGGGTGGCCTTTTCTTGAGCATTGAACAAGTTAGAGATGAAAAAGTTTAAAACATGATCTTTTATGTTGTTGAGATACAAAGACTTTACAAAGGGATGGAAGTGGGTAGGAAAAAAATCCTAACCTATCAAAAGTAGAACAATAAAATAAAACATTTAAGAAAATCTAAGAAGGCTTTTCCCATACCTGGGCTAATAGAGTCTTGCCAAATAAAAAAGGAACAAATGAGAGACAGTTAATCCTGTTAATCTTCTCGTTTCATCAGTGGAGAAGAAGTGGATGGGAGGAAACATTTTCAGAGAAGCACTCAAAGTAACAGAGTAGCTCTGGGCGACATGCTGAATGGTGATCTGATCAAATTACTTAGACTGAAAACCATGAAAAGAATTTCACACTTTGTCTGGCTAAGAAAACAGTTTATCAAGCCCATAATCTTAAATGTGCTGTGGTTTCTTTTTTCTTTTTCTCTTTTCTCAGTCTTGCTTCAGTGGGTATGCCACCTGGAAAAATGAAAGGTATTGTTGATGACAGTTCCTTAAGTGGAGGAAGAGCAATGCACGGCATTAACGGGTTGAGTGCTGAGTCTGGGAAGACATTGCAAAATCTGAGCCTTTAAGTGGGTTGGTATATTTAAAAAATATATATTTCTATTCACTTTCCCATGATAGTTTTAATTTTCAGAAGTTTATTCTTTTGTGTGTGTAGAGTGTTAAAGCCGGAGGCCCTGAAATCAGTGTTTGAAAATGGACATGAGACATTATAGAAATGCCTTGAAATTGTATGCAAAATTTGTAATTGAATGTGTGCATTTTTTCCCAGGGACAGGAAAATAATGTTTTTCAGATTTTCGAAGTTTTTCATATTTTGAACAGTATCGAGGTGTGTTGTCTTTTACTTCACTTTGGTGAGAAGCCTTTCTGCGTCCTGCTCTTCTGCTTCCCAGGGTCAAACCCGTGTCCTCTGCCTCCACCCGCAAGTGGAGCCATCAGAGCATACGGATATTCACAAAAAAGCCAAGAAGGAAGTCCAAGATAAGGAAAAAATTCCTCCTGATTCCCTGGGAGCTGGCTGCACTCTGTCTGACCTTGACATTCAAAAGGAGCTCCCTCTTCACGTGGAGACACACTTTTGCGGTGCCAAGACAAGGGTGAAGTCTTACACCATGCCTGAGAGAAGACTGTTTGAGAGGAATAAGGTTAGGAGTTTTTCTTCTGAAATACTGCTACGAGGACCGCGAGAATGGAAGAATGCTTCCCCTCCACTGGGTATTCCGTCCTGGGGGCGCGGGGTTGGATCTGCATGGCCAGTCACTTTAACAAGTGGGGCTGAAGCAGTGTTCCCAGATCCACTGTCTCAGCAGGCCTGGCTGATAGTAAAGAAAGCTAACTCCCAAAAGACAAACGAAAAACTCACAAACTATAACAGACAAACAAGACTGCTTTCCAATTGTCATAATGACAAAAATGAGAATAATCACTGGCAAAGCAAAAATCCTCTCCAGATTAAAAAACAAACAAAATCTATTTTCTAAGTAATAATACTCTCTTCTCCAGGTGTCACCCCCACCTCCCTCAACCAGATGAAGACTAAAAAGACCAGATAGAGTTGAGGGAAAAGATTTCTCTTTTTTATAAAATTAGTCACTTTGTGCAAATCAACAGATCCTAAGAAGGGAAAGATACTTTTTCTATTATATTCATTTAAATCTATTGACAAATAAAAATGGCAAGCAATAGCATATATTGGAGTATATGAGGAAGCCATTTTGTGTAAACCTAATTTGGCCTGACCTTGTTTTTCCAAAAGGGCCTGACTGTGGCCATCGAGCATGCATTGTATATCTGCTTTAGATATTCCCTATGGCAAGAACAAAGGCCCTTGAGATAAAGGTTCAACTTCCCTCCCCCTCCCAACGTTGGCATTTCCTTAAGGATTAAGCATCTTTCCTTAGGCTAGGAACTGATTGCTGTGCTCACCTGTGACCACTCAGCTCGAGACAATAGACTTGCCTCCTGCTACTTCCGCCGAGATAGCAGACCCACTACCTGCTGTGTCCATCAAGCACTGTGCCGACAGGGCAATCTTGTGACTATTGTGGGAGGGACATTTCAATCATATGTGAAACATCCTCTTTGGGGGTATATAACCACGCTGTACACCTCACTTCTTTGGTGCCCTTTCTTGCTTCAGGAAGAAAGGCCCCGGGCCATGGTCCTCAGATTTTAGCTCAGAACAAACTCACCCAAATTTTCATTTACAGATCGGTTATGGATTATTTTCGTCGACACTATAAATGTCTAAGATTGAGTTTTATCTGCCTTCCTCTTATGACTTATGTTCTTTCAGGGTCATTCAGTTTAAAAATTTTTTTGTAACTGTATTGACATTTCCTATTTGACTCATCGGTTATTTGAAACAGATTGCCTGATCACTAATGTATTTAGTTTTTTTCTACTTTTGTTGTTATTATTGATTCCCAGCTTAATTCTACTATGGTCCAAATGTATTCCATGTGTGATTTCAGTTTTTTGTTGAGACCAGGTTTATGGCCTTGCAAATGTTTAATTTTGGTATATGTTTCATCTGCCCCTGGAAATGATGTGTAGAATGCACTCGTTGTGTGTGGTGTTCCAAGTTGACTGAATTCATCACATTGTTTTTTATAGTCTTATGGAATTGATTTTTGTTTGGTTTGTTAGTAGTTAGAGAAGTATGGTAAAATATCCTACAATGATAATGGATTTCTCTGTTTTTTCTTTTACTTTCAAACATTACTCCAAATACCTTAAACTGAAGTTATTAGCTGCATGGGCATTTAGAAGTTTTGTTTATTCCTAGATAAGTGACATTTTTATTACTGTTATTTGTTCCTCTTTATTTTTAGTAATGTTTCTTGCCTTAAAATCTAATTTGATATTAGCATAGCTTCACCAGCTCTGTTTGGGTTAACCTTTCATGGCACATATTTTTTCATCCTTCTACTTAAAAATGTATGTGTCCTTAAATTTAAGGCTTGTTTTCTGTGTGCAGTGTATATTTGAAGTTTGTTTTGTATCCAGTCTGATAATCTTTTCATACTTTTAATCTAAAAAATTTAATGTTCTTGATATAATTGTATTTAATACCATTTTACTATTTAATTTCTGTTTTTCTCACATTTTCTCTATTCATTTTTCTTCCTCTTCTTGCCACCGTTTAGATTAAACAAGATTTCTTCCTTTTCATTTCATTTTTTTTCTAGTACATAATTAGTTACACATTCTTTGACTATTTTTTAGTGGTTACCCTAGAACTGACAACATTAATCTAGTTCATAATCTTGACCATTAATGTCTAATATAAATTAGTACATTTGCCTCTTCCAAAACAATGAAAGAAACTTACAACAGTTTAAATCTACTTAACCGCTCCATTTGTTGTTGTTTCAGTCATGTATTTTATTTCAAAAAAACCCCAAATTATTATTTTATATAATCAATATTCATATTAATTTTTCATGTCTTTACCCTTTGATTTTCTATTGATCTTTATTTTTTTCCTTCATTTTTATGCTTCACTCTGAGGTCATATTCCTTGTGCATGAAAATTTTTTTTAGTATGTCTTTTAATGTGATGTGCTGGGAATGAATTTTCTCAATTTTGTTTGCAATGTTTATTTATAACCCTTATTTTTGATAGCTATTTTCAAAGGTATATGAGTCAAGGTAGGTATTTATTTTTTACTGAACTTCAAATAAATTATTCTATTTTCTTCTGGATTATCCCCTCTTTTTTTTCTCGTGAAGAACTCAGGTTTCAGCATTTTTTTACCTACGTTGAAGATAATGCCTTTTTGTGTTCTTGCTTCTCTTAATGCTTCTTTTTGTCTCTGATTTTTAAATATTTGCTATGAAATGTCTAAGTGTGGTTTTCTTTATGTTTACCCTGCATGAGATTTGCTGCATTTCTTGAATCTATGAGTTGATGTCTCCCATAAGTTTTGAAAAATTTTCATTCATTATCTCTTCAAATATTGCTTCTGGCCCATATCTGTCTCTTTTCTCCTTTTGAGACTCTAATTACCATTATTTAGACCTTTAAAGCAGGTCCCATGACCTTTAAAGTAGGTCTCCTTTGTTGCTAAGCTTCTTTTCTGACTTTTATATCCTTTTATCTCTTTAGTCATAAGCCTTTGACCTACAATTCAAATTGTCAATCCACCTTTTAGCCATGTCTAATGAACTCTCAATATTGAATTCTTAGTTTCAGTTCTTGTATTTTCAGTACTGGAATTTTATTGATCTCTTCTTAAATATTTTAGTTCCTGGTGAACTCCTCTATTTTCCTTTTTATCTTACTGAATGTATTAATCACAGTGATTTTAAAGTTCATGTCTGAGGACTCCAATATCTCGAGAACATGTGGGTATATTTCTAATGCTTATTTTTTCTCTTGGTTCTGACTTAGTTAATAATATTTATTATTGGTGTAAGTCATGTATTTAAAAAATTGTCAAAGTTACTGTTACTGTTACGAAGATACTGTTATCCTACTCCAGAAATGATTTCCTTTAGCTTCTGATAGGCAGGAAAAAGTAGGAGAAAGTTGCTTTAATTACATGCCGGATTGAGCTGATTTAAGTCTAGTTTTCTCTTTTAATTTTTAAAGTTTATTGTTATTTTTTTTAAACATTGGCACCTGAGCTAACAACTGTTCCCAATATTCTTTTTTTTTTTTCTTCTTCTTCTGCCCAAAGCCCCCCACTACGTAGTTGTATATTCTAGTTGTGAGTGCCTTTTTTTGTGCTTTTTGGGACACAGCCTCAGCATGGCCTGATGAGTAGTACTGTGTCTGCGGCCAGGATGCGAACTGGTGAAATGCTGGGCCACGGAAGCAGAGCCTGGGAACTTAACCACTCAGCCACGGCGTTGGCCCCTAAGTCAGCCACGGGGCTGGTCTCTAAGGCTAGTTTTCAATCTTTTTAAAATCTGCTATTTAATATCTCTATTTCTTGTTGTCTTTAATGCTTTAGGAATTTTAGTTGAAACTCTGGAATGTTTTCCAGGTCCCCTCTACTTTGGTTGGTCATAAACTCAATTTTATTTCCTCAGCATCTGGAAATTGATCATTCTTCCCAGATTCTTAGCTCCTCAGCAGAAATTTTCTACACTCCTGGATCTTGGCCCCTTGAATCCTGCCTACCCTTAAAACTCTCTGATGGTGTCAGAGTTTTAAAAAATTTTATGCAGCTTCTCTAACTTTTTAGAGGAAGAATCAGTCTGCTTTGGATTACTACATCGTCCTTTGGAGAGGCCGCTCGTACTTCCCATTTAAATACTTGTATGGATCGGTGTCTAGAATTAATCAGTGTGATCTCCCCTCATCTTAAGATCTTTCTGCTACTTCTCATATTTCATTTAAATAACATAGCATTCAGTTTTAAAATGTTACCTTTTCCTCTCCCCATCACATCTTTTCTTTCTCAGGATTTTAAAAAAATTTTTTGGAGCTTCAGGACATATTTATATGCAAACATATATATTCCTCACTACGTTGCTCATAACTTTTTCTTGTTATAGTACGTTACTCTTTTTTGATTTTACTTTTTTTGTTTTGCTGGAGTGTTCTTTCTGGGAATGATTGTGGGTGAAAAATTTCCTAGTCCTTGTAGATACAAAAACTGTTTTAATATTGTCACCATTGAATCCTAGTTTGGATGGGTATAGAATTTTTTGCTCAAAATATTTTTTTCCTCAGAAGCTTGAAAATATTGTTATATTTTCTTCTAGTATTCACGTTGCTGATGAGAAGTTTACCGTCACTTGGATTCTTGTTCTTTTGTAGGTATGATTCTTTTTCAAGTTGGAAAGTTTAAAATTTTTAAAAAGTGAGATATAATCTGCATACCATAAATTCCTTATAAAGTGTACAGTTTTGTGTTTTTAGTATATTTAGTATACATAATTTAAATATTATATATAAATCTTTTTAGAATCATTTTAGAATATGTAATATATTCAGAAGGTTATGTAACCTTTATCACTCTCTATTTCCAGAATATTTTCATCCTGCCAAAAAGAAATCCTGCACCCATTAGTAGTCACTCCATTTCCCTCTCCCTCCAGCCCGTGTAAACCACTAATATACTTTCTGTCTCTATAGATTTGCCTGTTTTGGTCATGTCATGTAGGGGAAATACAGGATATGTGGCTGTTTTTGTCTGGCTTCTTTCTTTTAGCATAATGTTTTCAAGGTTCATCTATACTGTAGCAAGTGTCAGTGCTTCATTCTTTTTTGTGGCTAAGTAATATGCTATTGTATGGATGTACCATATCTTGTTTATCCGTTCATTACTTGAGGGACATTTAAGTTGTTTATACTTTTTGACTATTATGAATAATTCTGCTATAAACTTTTGTGTATAAATTTTGTGTAGAGATATGTTTTCAGTTCTCTTGAGTATATACCTAGGAATAGAATCACTGAGGCAGAAGGCAACTTTACGTTTAACTTTTTGAAGGACCGCCAAACTGTTTTCCAAGGCTCCTGTACCATTTTACATTCCCGACAGCAATATATGCAGATTCCAGCTCTCTGCATTCTTACTAACATTTGTTACTATCTGTTATTTTGATTATAGTGATCCTAATGTGTGTGAAGCGGTATTCCATTGTGGATTTGCTTTTCATTTCCTTAATGAGCGAGGATGCTGAGCATCTTTTCAGGTGCTTATTGACCATTTTTATATCTGAATTATCTATTCAAATCCTTTGCCCATTTTTAATTGGGTTATTAGTCTTTTTATTATTGAGTTGTAAGAGTTCTTTGTATATTTTGGATACTAGATACTTAGAAGATATACGATTTTCAAATATTTTATCCCATTCTATGAGTTATATTTTCACTTTATTAACAATGTCCTTTGATGCACAAATGCTTTTTATTTTGATTAGGTCCAGTTTATGTATTTTTCCTCTTTTTGTTTGTGCTTTTGTTGTCGTATTTAAGAAATCATGGACAAATCTAAGGTCACAGATTTACCTCCATATTTTCTTCTAAGAGTTTTATAATTTTAGCTCTTATGTTGAGATCTTTGATCTATTTCTGGTGAATTGTTATATATGGTGTGATATAGGGATCCAACTTCACTCTTCTGTATGTGTTTATCTGGTTGTCTCAAAGCCATGTATTAAAAAGACAGATCTTTTTCCATTGCCTTGGCACCTTTATGGAAAAATCAATTGCCCATAAGTGTCAGGATGTATTTCTGGATTCTAAATTTCGTTCTTATGCCAGCACCATACAGTCTTTATTGCCATAATTTTGTGGTAGGTTTTGAAACCAGTGTGATTCCTCCAACTTCATACTTCTTTTCCAAGATTGTTTTAGCTATTCTAGATCCCTTGAATCTTTACATGAATTTTAAAATCAGCTTGCCAATTTATGCAAAAAAAGGCAACTATGAATTTGATAGGGATTGCATGAATCTGCAGGGCTATTTGGAGACTATTACCATTTTAACAATAATAAGTCTTCCAATCCATGAATATGGGATGCCTTTCCATTTATTTAGTTTTCAGTGTACAAGTCATGCCCCACTTTTGTTAAATGTACTCCTACATTTTTTAAATGATACTGTAAATGAAATTGTTTTCTTAATTTCATTTCAGATTGTTCATTGTTATCGTGCATAAAGGTAATTGATTTTTGTGTATAGAGTTTGTATCCTGTATCTTTGCTGAACTTATTTATCAGCTCTAATAGTATTTTGTGGATTCATTAGAATTTTCTATACAAAGTCATGTAATCTGAAAATATACACAGTTTTATTTATTTTTTCCAATCTAGATGTCTCACTTCTTTTTCTTATCTGATTGTCTTGGCTATTTGGAAAATTTTAAAGGTATTTTTTTTCTCTTTAAAGCTTTGGCAATTTACCAGCATGTGTTTAAATATGGAATATGTGTGTGTGTGTGGAGGGGGCATGTTTTCAAATCAATTCTCTTTCACTCAGTGTGTCCTGGGACATCGTAAGGCTTGGGCGTTTCAATAGCTCTCAGACATCTTCCTCTTCTTTTCTATGTTTGGGTATTCCTTCTCTGTTTTTATTCTCTTCTCTGAGCCTCCCCTTAGATGTATGTTAGACATTTAAAAAAATCTTTCTCTTATGCTTCTTTATTTTTCTCTCATACTTTGCATCTCTTTATCCTACGATCCTGCTCCTACGTCAGTGTTTAATCATCAGCGCTGTCTGAGTTGCTGTTATGTCCATCTACTAAGTTTGTATCCTGTCATTTATATATTACATTACCAAGAGCTCTGAATTTTTTCTTACCATTGCAACTTCTTTTCAGTGCCTTTTATGCCCTATGAAATCTCTCAGGATATTAATTATAATCATATCGAAGTTTTCTTCTGTTCCTTACATTATAATTTTTAGATCTGAATATGTTGAGTTTTGCAATGTTTTGTTTTCTTGTTTTGATCACATTTTGAATCTGAATCTGGTTTAGGCAACATTAATAACTGGAAGTGTATTTCCTCAGACTAAATTATAATGACATTTGCCTGGCAGTCAAAGCAGCTTTGGATTACCGAAGCTTCTTTCTTGTGATTACTCAGGGGATTTGTGGGGCTTGTGACCAAGTGGAGTTGCCTCATTGTTTTTTCTGGAGAGAGTGGTTCCACCCCTGCAGATGGCAGTAAGGTCCTTCATACATCGGATCCAGTGTACTATTTAGAGAAAAATTAGAGTCATTGGTACAGACAGTGGTGATATTGGCTCATCTGTTGCACCCCTTAATTAACTACCATTTCATTGCTTATGATCCACTCCCTCTCATTGCTTCCTTATCTTGTTTGGGGGATTATTCCAAAGTTATGCTCAGAAAATCTCTTTTTCCATTAAAAAAAATTTTTTTACATCATCTCTGTTACCTCCATGGCTTGTAGATGCTTCAGTTGACTCGAGTATCACTATCATTCTGTTTCCATTTGCTTTATGCCTTTCAAAAACTGTTTACATTTGTGGTCTGCTGGTAGAATGTTCCTTGTTTTTTCATTATTCTCATGAATTTACTTTTGTGTTCATTTTTTATACATATTTTTTTCTGTCATTGAATTGAATTTGAGTTGGAGAAGCAAAAAAACACTTTTTTCAGTCAGCCATCTTGAATGCAGTGGCAGTGTCATTCCTTTTCAAATGAACCTTTTCTGTGTCTGCCACAAGGGCAAGCTGTATGGAAATGCTAATCTGGCAGGTTTGCAATTAATTTCTAATTTAAAACTCATTTCCTACATAAGAAAGTAAAAGTTTATTTGCAGATGACATTGAAATGTTCCCATCAGAAATCCCTAAATCATATCACAATCTGTCCAGTTTCACAAACCTGAAGGAAGAAATGTCTCCTCAAATTCTTCAAAAACACAGAGAGAGAGAGAGCAAGAGAGAGAGAGAGAGGGAGAGAGAGAGGGAATGTGTGAGCCCAACGAAGTCTTTCTTCAGTGCAAATCTTCATCTGCTGCTTTTATATTCAGAAAAACTTATTTAAAAAAATGCATATATTAGAATTCCAATTATGTTCTTTCTGCTATAACTAGCCACAATTTAAAATATTATTTATATGAGAGAAAAAAATTCTGTGTTGCACTTGGAGCTGCCAAATAATGACCAAAGGCAGAAGTCCAATTGAAAGGGTGAATATAGCCGCTCTAAGCCCCCAACCAACATTAACCTTTTTGAAACTTCTCTTACTACATAGCAGAAGTCATGTTGTTGCATAAGATCTCCCATCCCACAGTCTTCTGTCATCATCCTTCCTTTTGGCACCCAAACGCGACAGTTTGAGGAGCCGTGCCCACACCCACAATCAATAGGAAGTCCTGTTTTTCTCACTTCTTTTTCTGGATCACCTTCCTTGTCTCCTTTTAAGTGAAATGAATGATTATTAATTTTTCAACCATTGTTTTGGGTGATTTGTTATGCAGGATAGATACCTGAACACTTTATTATGCAAAGACATTTAATTGGTTTTGCTTCCGCCAGTCCCTTCCAAGCTATGCCCAGTGAGGCCCTTCATTTCTCTATCAGAAAGGCTCATGACTGTTGCCCTCCACAAACAAACCTTTGGCTTCTGAATGTGTCTTCTTCCATAGAGGCATGGCGGTTTTTCCTTTCCCTTCTTCTTTTCTCCCTTCCTTACTTCCTTCCTTCATTTTTTCATTCGTTTGTTCCTTCCTTTTCTTCTTCCCCTCCCATCCCATCAACCTCCCTCCCTTCTTCCTTTCTTTCTTTCTTTTTCTTTCGTAGTGTTTTTTCCTTCCTGTTACAGATATCTCTGAATTTAAGTAGAAGAAAAAAATTATTTTATCATTTTTAGATATATAAAACAGAGAAACAAAAATTGACGTGACTCTCAAGAAAGCATGATTTATGGGTTCTAACTCTCCCAGTGACCATTCGGATCCATAGTGATTCATCAGTGCACATTCATCTATCAAGGATAGCCTATAGATCACGAAAGCGCCTTTGTCTGTCATCATGTCATGAGGGATGTGGTACAAGAATTCTTCTATAAACACTAAATTGACTTGGGAGCTGTTTCAGTAGCACTTATGTGTAGTACTTATCGCTCATGTACTTTGATTTTAGTTTTTATTATTATCACATATGATGAGTCACATTTGAGGGTAACTCTGGTTGCACTTTTAAACTCAAGTAAATAACACTTTTCTGCCTTAATTTACAATGATTAGAAAGCTAGGATCTTAGGCGAAACAAGTAAAATAATGACTAGTGGTAGAATATTTGGAGATTTCTTTGGGGAGAGCTCATTGAACTGCTCGGTTTTGTGAATGACAGTTGGGTGGCTCTTGCTTTGGTGTGGTGGACCTGGTCATTATTGACCCCATCTGAAACTATGGGAACTTCTTCAGCCTGTGAGGTCGTTACAGCATCTGTGTCCTTGAACATCACTCATCATTCCAAGAGAAGATGTACCTCCTCTCGGTAGTAAAAAGTAGCAGTGTAATTAGCCAAAGAAGAAAATCAATGCCTCTTCACTCCAACGATCTAGATCAGTGGTTCTCTTAATAATTTCCCAATTCTTAGTCCCATCTCTTTTCCTTTTACAGAAAAACAAAGTGATAAAAATGAAAATGGAAATTCTCAGCTGAACTGTCTCTTATCTCCGCTTAATCATTTGGCCATTCCAATTCTCTCCTTGCTTTGCTTAATACTAAGTGATGTCTTGGTTCTTCTGCTAAAAGCTTTTACTTTTAGTTTTTATTTCAGTTTTGCTTCATTACTGTTGGTATGTCTGGCTTTGAGAAACAAAACTTTCACTTGATTGCCTAATAAAAATAAATTCTCCTTTGTTCCTGAAGGTGCCGTAGATTCTTAATGACTACAAAGCCCACCCCACAGCACTGCAATTAAGCGACAACAGGGAATTCATGAGTAGGATTCTTATCCTGGATCAAGGCCCTTAGTACTGATGAAAACAATAAAATGAATTCTGTGAAGATTGACCCTGTGAAGTCCTTATATGGGATATTCTCCTTTGCACGTAAATTATTTACACAATGCTAAATGTTGTGTGTGGTGATACAGGAGGAATCCAGGGAGTCACCCTTTTGTTTTCACCTTTACATAACTCTTTATGCATTTATACCATATGACCTGCATAAGTATCGCAGATGCATCACATACTCCATTATTTTTTTCTGTCTCCTCCCTGCACAGAAGCTGCCACCAGCAATGTATGGGTGGGCAGTCACATGTGCCATCCTACAAGAAAAGAGTGGAGTGTGTCACAAGACATATATGTCCAGGCTTTCTAGTGTCTGGTCTCAATCAGTCTTGTAAAAACATTAGCCTGGCCAGTACTGATACCAGTTAAGCTTGGGCCTTGAAAATTCAAAGCTTAAATATCTGTTTTGGTGAAATTTCCACATTTTGGTTTGATTATTATGTTGTTTCATCAGGAATGAATAGAGGCAACTCCTTATGCTGGTTCTATCAGTCTGCATTCTGCAGAGAAAGAGAAATTTAAGGAATTGGCTCACAAGATTGTGGGGACTGGCGAGTCAAAATTCCTCAGGGCAGCAGACTGGAAACTCAGGCAGGCCATTTCTATCGCAATCTTGAGAAGAATTCCTTCTACATCTGGGAACCTCAGTCTTTTTCTTAAGGCCTCCAACTGATTGGATGAGGCTGCTTACATGATTGAGGGTAATCTGCTTTACTCAACATGTATTGATTTAAATGCTACTTACAGGGGGCCCAGTCCTGTGGCCTGGTCGTTAAGTTCTGGGTGCTCCACTTCAGCAGCCAGGGTTTGGTTCCCCAGTGTGGACCTACACTACTCCTTGAAGGCCATGCTGAGGTTGAGACCCACATACAAATTAGAGAAAGATTGGCATGGATGTTAGCTCACACAGCAACATCTAGACTGTGGTTTGACCAAACTATTTGGCACGATAGCTTAAGCCAAACTCACACAAAAACTAACAATCACACCTCTTTTATACAGGGCTATGTTCAAACCACCCTACTGATGTGGACATCTGTTCAATCTTTAAAATCTTTGCTGAGAAAGTATATCATATAGACTAGCTTGAATTCCAAGTTGAATTTTACAAATTCCTGTTAAATCTCCATCATAATGTTTAATTGTTAAATCCACTTGTCCTTGCTCTCTCTCTATTAGACGTGGATAATAATTAGATATTGTATCCAATTCCTATTAAATGGTAATCTTTTTTACTGATATTCAGAACAAATTTGTTTTCACAATCATGCAGTAATCTCTTCCCATTATATACAGATATTTAAAAACAAAATATGGCAGTCAAGTATATAACTAATAAGTATATAACTAATGCTTTCATACCTGTGCAAAGTACATGAAAAATACTTATTGATAAGGTGTAGTTACATTAAACAATTAAAACTAAATTGCTTTTCTGAAAAAACTTAGATTATATATGCATACATATATTTATGACATATATATCTTTTGTGATTCATTTTCCTACAATCGACCTATTCTTTTTTAAAGAGGGTAGGTGTATAAGTTGTAGGTACATACTAATAATTTTTCTACACATTACTATCTAGAAACTATTTTCAGTTATATGATATCAGTCAACATACCATGAAAATGAATGCTCATCATATGACTATGAGGTCATATCATATTAGTAATGCCCCATTGTGTGGGATATAACCAGGAGAGTGGGTTAGAGGATGTGTTATTTAACTAATGCCTTGATTTAATGACTCAATTCCCTGTACATTGACATTTGTGCTTATTAACGTATTTCTTATCTTAACCTTATGAAGCAACAGCAGTGGACATATCAGATACAGATTTCCTATCCTAAAATCTTTGTTCACTTATGTATTCACTCAGTCACTCACTCCTGAGCACCTAAATGGTCCTAGGATGTGTGCTTGGTGTTGGGAACCCATGCTGAACTGACGGAGCCTGCCCTCATAAAACTTAATAGTCTCCTGAGGGAGGTAGACATTAGCCAAACATTCAGACAAATAAGTGCAACATTACAACAGCTGTACATGCTGAAAGGGAAAGGCATGCAACTTTTCAACTTCCCAGACGGAGGGGAGAATATAACACATTCTGGCTTTAAGGGAGAGAGTATTGTTTGTTTTATTTTATTTTTAAAATGTTGCCAGCTGGTAGAGTAAAACAACAATTTTTCCTTTTCAGCATCATATTGACAAAGATCCAGTCAAATATGTTGGCATTCCTACCTTGACTGACTGATTGTAAAGATCTCCTTTTCCTGCCAGAGAGAAGAGAGCAGAGGAGGACGAAGGTTGGGGAGAGGCATTTCACTATTTCTCCAAATGGGAGCCCCCCAACTGCGATGACTGATAGGAAAGTCAGAGTAGCTTCATGGTGTGCTATTCCCTCATAAGAGGTACAGATTCCACTCTCAGGAATCAGCCACCAAGCATGACTTTGGACCAGCAGTAGGACCGCTTGTGCCTTGACTTGGTTCAGAGGGAGCAGGGCCAGCAGGGCCTTCCCTAGGACCCTTAGTTGTGTGAGACCGCCTGTCCTGCCCTGCTGCTCTGGGCTTGAACAGATTCCTTGTTTATTTTTAATGTAATATATGAAACCATAAAGTAGTATAGGAAGGTATATATTATTTACAAAGCTCAATAATAGATTATATGCCTTTCCGATCTCTACCCAGTTAAGCCCTAAAACAATACAAAATTACATTATATCTACCTAAGTTTTCATCCCTGATCGTATCTTTCTGCCTTTCCCTAGAGGTAACCACAATGCTAAATTTTGTCGCTATCCATCTCTTGCTTAAAAAGTTTATCACTCCATATGTTTCCCCCCAAAATCTTGCTTAGCGCTCTGCTTTTGTGTGTCTCCTACAGCTTGCTTCATTCCCTCGATACTTGTCACTTTCCCACTCTCAGAGAACATAAGCTGAGTCTTTAAAAAGAGGGCAGCATGGTTTAGAAAATGGAAATTGTGAGAGCCTGATTGGCAAGGAACACGGACATAGAACATAGACTAGTGCAAAAGTTGAAAAAGCGCATATAAGGGGCACGAGATCCTGACTTTAATATTTCAGAGATTTGGTCAGTAAGACAATACAGGAGATAAGCAGATGGCATGGTGGAAAATGGTGAAGACTCTAGAATGAGGCAGGCCTGGGTTTGACTCTCAGCTTTTTCAATTAGGAGTTGAGTGGCCTTGAGACATTAATTCACCTTTCTGAACCTCGGTTTCCTCAGTGGGAAATGGGGTTGAGAATGCTTCTCTTGCAGGTTGCAAAGACCTGGCACCTGGTAAATCCTCAATAAATATTAGTTTCTTTTCCTCTGTATAACACCCACTTAAACCCCAAATTACAATCATTAACTCTCTGTTTCCCATCTGTTTTTTTAATATATTAGGATCTTTGTCTTGAATTTGTCATGTTTGACTATTTGCACCGCCAAACCACAACACTGTAATTTTATCCAACGCCTTCTTTTTTAGCAAAATTTCCCCGCAAATCTTCGGTTTTTAGGTTACCCTGTCATCTTGTTTCTTAGCTTTGTTAGTCTTTTCAGCATTTTTGCTGTTTCTCAAAAATAAAATTTTGGTTTTCTCCTATGTCATAAGTAACTGACAATAATATTTAGCATCTGTATACTTCAGCAAAAGCTACACAAATGCAGCATTAGGAAGGACGAAAGTGTCAACATCGGATTGATTCTGCTGGGACCAAACGCTGATGAGTGACCTCATGGTACCTCTCCCAGTCACTCACTGCATTCTCGGGGCTGCTGTGAACTTGACCTACAGAACTATTTGGCTACATCTCATTGTGCTGTGCTTTACAGAGAACTCAGATTTCATCCTGTGGGTTGTGTGCCTCTGGTACATAGACTTGCAGACAGTGAACTAATATACTGACCTCGTGACTGAACGATGTGGATATTTGAGATTCAGAGGAGGATGCGGATCTGACACAAAGAATGATTATTATTTCCTGCAACAAGAGCTGTATTAACAAGAGAAAGGTGATAACATGGTGACGTGTCAGGAAAATGTTGGCAAGAGCCTTGGAGAATAAAGTTCTCCTTAATATGTTTTCTTATATGTAGTTGCACTTGTATCAGCAAATTCCTAAAAATCAGTAAATGACAAATTTTGTAGGTCAAATGTCAATATTGATAAAAGTGTTATAAAGTACAATATTCTTCCAGGACATATGCTATTGATTTATTTTATTGAATTTCTACACGTCTATTAGGGCTATTCCTTGGTGGGTGTTTTACATCTGAAAGCACAATTAAAATCCATTTATAATATCTGTTCAAGTAAAACATCTGCAGATAACAGCCAGAGAGTTCCCCCGCCCAAGCCAGCTTTTGATAAAGGACACATAATTTTGTATGTGCACATGTGCAACTTATCTTACTTAGGCGCCTGGGAGATGGTTGAAAATCACTTGCCAAGTATAGGGGTAAGAGGGAAGATGGTGGGCTTTCAAATAAGGGTCAGATGAAACTGTTTTGGAAGCTTAGAGATTTTTTAATGTAGCTCTGTAAGACAGGAGGTTTCTTACTGTAGGTGGCCCAGGGCTTGTTGAAGATTATAGGACACAGAAGGAGGACACAGTTATGTAACTCACTTTATTTATTCAAGGAAGTCTGTTGCTTAGGGAATACTCCCACCGTAGATTGCAAAAGCCTGAACACACAGGAATCTACAAAATTAAATATTCAAATCAGCAACCAATTCATGGCCACATTCAAGATGCTGGACTGTGATGTGAGATGTTTATATATCTCATTTGCCTCATGAATGTGCTTCATGCGATGTGATGTTTTAATTCTTCCTCTGGGCCCCAAGCTGTGTGTGTTTCCTTTATGGTGACTCTGTACTACACTAATGAATTGTATGTTTTTGAATATGTAATCATTCAACAAAGTTTACGTAAAGTTAAGAAGTTTGGAAAACTATGAACTGAATCAATAGAGGAGAAAGATGAAATGAGTATTTACAAAGGGCTTGGCAAGGGTGGAG
Organism: Equus asinus; assembly: GCF_041296235.1. Classification (NCBI taxonomy): domain Eukaryota; kingdom Metazoa; phylum Chordata; class Mammalia; order Perissodactyla; family Equidae; genus Equus; species Equus asinus. The sequence goes on from NC_091800.1 coordinate 75,828,968, forward strand.
CATTTACTCCTTTTAAAAGCATTGACAAATGATAAAGTAGGTGATCGATGCTCAAGCATTGATGCAATTTTTCTTCTTTATTCTCTGTCAATATTGGTGCAAGAGAACACAGCCTAAGACCAGAAGTTAGACAAACTAAGTTCTAGTACCAGCTCTCTTCCAAATGTCTTGGTTTCCTTATTTTTTTCTTTTGTCATATGAAAGTTGAAATACATCGTTTAATATTTTTTATTATAAGAACAATATATTAAACATGACTGAAAATTTACATATTCCCAGGTGGTAAATGGCCCTAACATGAAATAAATTATTCTGTGCCAGTTGGCTTGGTGATTGATTAGACGGTAAGCCACGTCCAAATCACGAATCGAAGTCATGGCTCCTAGGTGTAGGGAGTGAGCAAGAAAACAGTGGCTCAGGTCATATCTCATGGCTTAATAATCATAAACATGTCCAGTATGTTCACAATTTGATTTCTGGCTGTAAGTTTCGAATACTAGATTGTGTGGTAGAAAATCCCTAGAAGTAGTCAGAAGGAGCAAAAGAAACCCACCTTAATGATCATCAGCTTCCAATTTATTTCAATATGCAAATTCTTTTCTAAAGATTAGCTAGATGGTGAATTATAATAGGAAATTAAAATATGATTAAAGATACTAATATAATTAAGTAATAGTTGATTTGGATTCAAATTATTCTCTTTATGAGAGTTTGGTGCTTTTTTGTATTTTTTAATGGTTAGAATACAAAATGCATTATCTTGGCATTGCCTTTCGCTTTCCCCTGTATACCACGTCATGGTTCAAACCCCATCAGTTTTTACTCCTCAGGGCCCTTCCCTTCTGCCCCTTTTTCTTCAGTCAATTGTCCCTATTTAAAGCCTTTCTCATCTCAGGCCCAAACAACATGTTGTGTTATTTTATCAGGACCATGTGGTCTTAGATAACATGTGATTTTAACATCCAAATGAAAGAATGACCTCCTGAAATCTACCTTTGAAAAATAAATTTCAAGGAAGTGTACTATGTTGCTTGATTTAGTCATTGGCTAAGTAGGATTTTGATTTTATTCTCCCTTAATTATACTTATGAATTGACACAGTTAAATTGGAATTTCCCTTCCTTGAATGGACTCAGTGTTGAATGATGAGACAATTATTATGCTTCATTGAACTTGATGCAGATGAAGTGTTGTCACCATCTGCACATTTGTTTTTAAAGGACAAAATTGTGCACATATTTGTTATTTTGCCATGCACTTGACTTTCTGAAGACACACTTGTTCAAAGACTTAATACAAGTGAAATAAAATCTTGTATCAATTCAACCAGGTATCAAGATAATTTCCAATCAAGTTTCATTTACAGTTGTGTACACTAATGATACTCATTTAACTGATGTTTTATAGGAGAAAAAATTAAGGTAATGATTATACTGAAAGCTAATAATTGTTGAGAGTTCCTAATTGATCAGAGACTTTACCCTCTTCATCTTTTCTAAAGCTCACAGCACTGTGAAGTAAGCGTGTATTAGTATCCTAATTTTCAGTTGAGGATTTGAGGCTTGGTAAGTTAAAAAACTTGCACATGATCTTGCAAATAACAAGCAAGGGAGAAAAAAAATGTAAACCAGCCACCCAGACTACATATTCTGAAACCAGTACTCTACTCTTGCTCTTCAAACTTTGATCTGAGGACCAACATCAGCATCAGCACTTGGTGCTTGATGCAGGCACAGAATCTCATGTAGGACGAGCAGTTCATCATGGTTAGCTGAGTACTTTCCGTTTTCTTACTAAAAGTCCCTCGTGCCAGGAAACTCTTTGCTTCTGGGGAAACCAAGACAGTCTGTCATCCTAATCTCAGTCTCTTCCCCTGAACTAATGAATCTGGATCTGCACTGTAAACATCCCCAAGTGACTAAGATGCACATAAGAAAAGGGAAGCATTGATCTTTAAAGTTTCATTGGTTTAATGAATACTTCCTAAAAAGATTTCTAGAGAAACTAAATCTTGGAATCAACTCTCGTGCTTTGAACTGACATCAGTTCAACTGATCTAGTCATACACAGTGCTCATAAAGGATTCAGATTCTGATATATTTGTCTCCAGAAATTCACTCTCTCCTGGAGAAAGAAGTTGTCTCACTCACAAGAAGAGACACTAAACTACTCAGAGTTATCACGATCTGAGCTCACCATGCCACAGAAACGAAATTAAAAAAATGAGAGAAGCCTGTGGGATTATTCCCTCTGATTGCAGTAAGAAGGATTTTGGTTGTCAAAAAATTGTAATTTTAAGTGAAAAGTGACATATAAATTTATTGATATAGTACAGAACGTACCTGACATCTGTATTACCAGTCTTGGTTTGTATTCTCACTAGATTAGGACGCTGTATCACTTTATTAGCAGAAGCCACACTTGTCAGACCTCAGTTTTAATGGTATGACTTGTTTAATAAGCCTTCCATATTTCACTTATACACTTTTATGCCTAGGATTTTGCAGATAAAATTCTCCCAGCATGTGAAATCTCAGGGGACACACCTAGAATGCTGAGAAAGTTGGCACTGACTATTCCTATCTTATAGCATAGATTAAAAACAGTTAGACCTGGAAGAGACCTTGGGGAAAATATAGCCCATTTATTTTATGAATTAGGAAATTGAGACCTATCAGAGTTAAACAACTTCCTATGGCCGTTCAGCAAGTTCACAGTACAATCAGGCCCAGAATGGAGCATGGTTGAGAATAGATCTGACAATATTGGGTTTTCCTTGAGTCTTCCTTATGTTATTTGAAATATAAGTTAATAGCTGTTACACTGAAAGAAAATTTTAGGCTTTTACTGAAAAGTTATATGATCGCAGATGTCTATTTAAATGAAGATGGAATATGACATTGCAGAGAGCTACAGTGACAATTGCTCCCTTTTCCTCTCATGATCAAGATAGCATAGTCAGTCAGCAACAAGGAGCTGAGCTTAGAGAATTATGTTCCACATTTGATTTAATTTTTAATCTTGGGAAAATTCATGAACTCTTCTGCATCTTTTATGGTGTGTAGAGTAGCTTCAAAAGCTGTTCCTTCTCTGACTAAAATGATTATTGGAAAGAAGAATGGCTACTGTGTGCCTAATGTATGGCACTAGAAAGGAGGGATGTAGGGGCTGCTTCTCATAATTACATAAACGTTCCCGCTACGGAAGAGAAAGGGGCTAGAAGTTGGGGAGTCTGAAGCATGAGAGAAGACCAGCAGCAGTGAGATAAAGAAAGGAAAAAGAAACTATAATCAAAATTTAAAAGTCTTCATTTCAAACTTAGAGAGCAGAATAAGAGAATAAAGTGTTGAAAAAATAGCAAAAGTAGTGAAGGTTTTAAATTTTTAAGAAAGGAAACTGCAAACTTGATAAGGAAAGTAGGACAGGTTTAATTCTCTGCAGAAAGAGTGAATGACTCATTCAGGCTCTTAGATTAAAAAAGGACTCTTATATTTTAAAAGAAACATTGATCTTCAGGAAGATTTAGAACAGAGATGTGCAAGGGTCCATAAAGTAATTTTTGTCAGGAAGACTTTGATTAGAAAGCCAATGGAGATGACATAGAGACATCTTAGCAGTCAGAGATGCCAAGCATAAAAGCATATGATGTCAGCTTTAGGAGTGGGCAAACTATAATTTATTTGTGAAGGAAATTTCTGGAGAAGCAAATGAAAATTGCTGGCTGAATATCACCAAAATGCTATGAAGCAGCAGCAAGATAAGACTGGTTACATATTATTTACAAATGAAATGCTTGCTAGAGAGGACATATGCCTATAATTAAAAGACATCAGAAGATTATGTCAACTGAGTAAGAAACTGGATGTCTTTAGGTGTAGATAAGGGGACATAAATTTGAGGGAAAGATTTTGGCCTAGAGAAACTAGAACAAAAGGTCTATTCTGCAACTTCTCCCTGTGAGTGCCTGAAGAGATACTGGCAGCCACGCTTTCGCCATAAATGCAGACCCAGGTATGATTTTAGGAGAGGTGCCCTTTCTTACCTCAGTGCTTGAGGTGGGAGGCGAGGGGCCACAGAAGCGCATAACAACTTGTGAACTTTGTGCTAGCAAAGGGAGAGAGGTTTACTCCAAAAGCTTATAGTCAGAACAGAATTTAGAGGACATTCAGGAATTCACCTGGAAGAGAAGGCAGTGTGGAAGGAACGGCACCCAAATGGGTTTGTCCAGAACTTTCTATACTAATAATAGGCATTAAATGTTCAATAAATGCCTATTATTATATGGAAATAAAGTTTGCCAGAGACTGCAAAGTGCTTAAGATCATTTAATAAATAAAAATTAGCTGTGGCTGTTCTACTTTCTGAGGTTGAAGAAAGGGAAAGCAAGTTAAACAGAGAAAAGAGACGACATCTGTGCAATTATCTCCTGCTCTACTAACTAATTATCCAACAGGCAGGTTTTGACCATTTAATGGAAATTACATTGGTCTCCTCACATGGCCACTCTCACAAGTCTGTTCTTACTAACTTTATACCTGACTTCTATAGCCGATGCCTGTTTCCTCCTGTAGACACTGCTCACTCTGACCTTTGATTTGCATCCCAAAAGCTGCTGTGATTCTGCTACTTCTCCCCTAAAAATTTTCAAAATCTCTCTAACCCTGCTAAAATAAAGTCCCAACTACACAAAGTGGCTTGTCAGAATCAGGACTTAATTTGCCTTTCCCACTGTATTTCTTAGGAGTCCTCTGTAAACTATCCCGTCCTGCTGACCTGGCCCGGTCAGTGTGTTAATTGATTCCTGAACACAGCTTAAGCAGTCCCATTCTGTTTTTAGGCACAGCTTCCCCTGTTTTAGGCACCCCTTTCCATATTTGGCAGCATTTTCCTGACCACATATAACCATCCTGCAATGAAGCCTCTCTCTTCTTAACCTTGTAGAGATTATTACCTTGATCATTTGGTATTTACAGTAATAGGGCCTGCCATGTTTAATTCTGTATGGCAATATCTTGTCTCTTCAGATATAATAATAAACCTGCAGAGCACAAAGACGGTACTTCCTCTTTGCCTTTAGGAGTTGACTTTGGATAGGTAAATTACACAAGAAAGACTGGGGAAAGGGGAATAAAGAGAATCTTTAAAACTAATGAAAAGTAAGAACTAAATATCTGAGATAAGCAGAGGAAAAATCAGAAATTCATCAGGATTTACATAGCTTGTTGAAGACACGTGGTCAGCTAACGAAAGCCCAGGTTAAGGGATTTAAAATGATTCATAATCAGGGGGAGAGTCCCGTTCGCTGATTAGATGACCCAGAGTTTAAGATCAAGGAGAGACTGAAGTGGTAATGCAAAGAACTCTGAGTTTTAGGAAAGATGAGTTGAAAATGATCTGTGTGACTTGTCTGGGCACCACAGAGAAGGGTAAACTAGAGAAAATGTAGAGTTAAAGAGATTCGTGCATGGTATGGATTAATTCTGTGAATGACGGAGGTTTAGCAGTCATACAATTGCTTCAGCACAGAAATGATGTCAATGGGAGTGATCGAGGGAGATAAGGCTTTGAATTGGTTTCATTTCTTTGGGCTTCAAGGGAAAGAAAGTCACATTGATGCATATTTTTTTCCATTCTCCTTTCCCATTCCACCATAACAAAGAGGCCACAGACATCTCTGGGCACAGCTAGGACTAGAACCTGCAATGATTTCTCCCACCACTAAGCTGGTGGTTGGCTTAAGTTTCTCCTTAAAAATTACCAAGAAAAGAAATAGGAAGATAGAGAGTGAGGTTTGTGAAGGCTGTGCCCCACCACACATACACACATACATGAGACACTACCTTTGAGCCTTATCTCTGTTTCTGGGCACTACAAGTTCTGAGGGAAGTTTTGCTGCATTACAGGAAAAACTGGGCCCAGCGGGGATTGCCAAAATAAAAATTACATATGACTCAAAGTATTTGGAGTCTTTCTGTAGAAGGGAGAGATAATATCCATATCATATGCCATGAGAATTCACTTACAGGAGAAAATATACAAGACACTGAACTGCGGAAAAATTATTCCCCACCAAGAAAAAGAAATAGTTGATACTGTGGCATGGGACTTAAAGAGTTTCTTAGGGGTGGCAGTTTGCTTTGGAAAGGAGGAAATTTAGAGAAGGATATAGAATCCCAAAGGTAAGGCAGATGATTAAATGGTGAGGAGAACACTTTGGTGAGAGAAATATTTGAAAAAGATGGAGGGAAGGCAGTAAGAGAAGGAAAAAAGGAGGGCAATTTAGAGAAGAAATCCATCCTCAGAGCCGGGAGAATGTCTTTGGAGATACACGAGGGAAAGAGAAATTACCTGAATAACAGATTAAAAACCAAATGAGAAAAGCCTACTTTTGAGTGCTAAGCTAATAGAACAAGCAGCGGGAGATAAACCTGAGCAATGGCTGGCGCCCAGGCGGCTGCCCCAGGTTGCAATGCTGCTGGCGTTCCTGTTATTATTTCTTTATCTCACCAAAAAAATATTGTTGAAAATAAGTCACTAGGAAGGGTTTTGGTGCAATTTGTAAGGGTGTAGCTGGTCAACTGATTTTAGATGATACTTGATTAGAGAAAACAAGTGGGCTTTTGGTGAAAGGGATTTGCTAAATTAATTGTTGCTAGGTTTTTTAATTTTTAATTTTAAATATACTTTAAACAAGTGTTAAATATGCTTTAAACAAGTGTTACTAGTTGCACACACACAAATTTCCAAGGAGGCGCAGGTTAGATCTGGGTAGGATGATGACACGCATCTCCTGCTCTGGTCTTCCATGCACACCCGGGTCCTGTCTGGCACAAAGTACCTGCTCAGAAAGGTCTCCTCCCACTAACAGATGGGTAGGAGTTCTGTATTCTATCTTCAATATCACCGTGAAAGAGTAGTGAAAAGATTGAAAGGGAAGATGTGTGAGCTATATGCTGCATACTCACAATAGAGGAAATATTTTTTTCTTATCTTCTTTTTTTTCTGTTTTAAGTGAACAGGCACATGGGCAGTGATATACCTACATTCATCTTTACATTTGGCTAAAATTCAGATTTTCTTTTCTCTCATCCATCTCTGTTTCCAAGAGGAGAACCTGTGTTCACTGCCCCTACCTCTCTATTTTGTGACTTCCTTTCCTGGGAAGTTCTGCTAGGCTCTCCCACGCTGCCCCTTGCTGCTCACGCCCTGGCGTGTGTGACCTCTCTGGGCATATTCTTTTATACAGTGTCTTTTGTGATTATCTTCCACCTCTCTCCTTCTGTTCCCACCTGCCTTTCCAGAGTTGTATCCTACTATCTGTGCTCTCTCTTCTTTAAGGGAAAAAACTGGTGAGTAAGCGATGATACATATTGATGCTGATAGCATATTTTATGATATTTAGTTTACAAATCTCTTTTATGCATATATTCTTTGGAGTTCAAAGGAATCCAGACAATTGCATGCAGTTATTGCCTTCCTCTTTTTGTAGAGGTATAGAACATTGAAGTGACATCTCTAACATCAACCACATGCATAGAAAGAGATAGAGTTTGGAGTTGAACCCAAGTTATTTGATTGAAAGCCCTAATATCTTAACCCTCCCAGTGATATTTTCATCTTAAAACTCTTGAGACACAATGCTCAACCATTTAGATATTCATCCTAAATGATAGGATTTCAAGACAGCTAGCTGGGGTGATCATTTTGTGGTAGAGGGAGCACTACCAAGAATTAAAAGTGAGTGCATAAGACTGCAAGGTTTAGAAGGAAAATGAGGAAGGAAAATACAGTGGTGGATAGATTCTTTAATATATCTGGATCGGGAAATCTTTGGACAGGACAGAATGTTGGGTTTCTGAATATATTATAATTTGATTTGGTAAAAAGTTGAGTTGCCTGACAAATGTATGAAGTGTGGGAAAATGTGATTATTGTTTAACTGAAAATAATAAAACAAAAAGGTGATGTAGTTCAGGTGAGTGAGGAAGCAAATTGTTAACAAATACAAAAGTAACAAATTTGAAAGTAAGTTCTGGGGGCATGATAACAGGAAATAAATATGTTGGCAAACTCATTTATTGTTATTCAAATAACTAATAAATTGGGCTATTGATGACAAAGATGCAAATTTCTGTTTTCAAGGTCATGATGAATAGAGCATTCAGAGTTCAATATCAATAAGTACGTAGAGAGAATAATTTGTTTGGGGAAGAAAAAATTAGAATGGGAAAAAGACCCATTAAAATCCCAGCTATATAGAGAGCCAATTGCAAAGAAATAATAATACATGAGTCAGGACAGAAAACATTTTTAAAGGAAATAAATCTATGAGGAAAAATGAAGGAGGGATAATTGCTCTCTCTTTGAAGTAAAAATAACATGATTACATTCAATTAGGAATTCAGTTACTGTACTGGAATGGCTTTGAGGAGTAAGCTAAAGGCATAGCTGGGAAACCACACAATCTACTTCAGCCTCCTCTTCAGGCAAGAGACACAGGAGGGAGACAAGCCATTGTTTGACAAGAAGCAGCCTCCCCTTGCTTTGAAGGCAGGTGGCTGGCTGTGTGTTTAAACCCAGAGGCATGCAGAGGTTGCAGCATAGTTCTTTTCATGAGAGACAACTCCAGTTGTTTCTGTGCACAGAAAACCCCCTGCCCCAGCGCCATGAAGACTTCTGGATTTCTACACCCTGTATTTCTACAGGCTCATCTTCTCTCCGGTTCTCATGGGGAGAGAGGATTGAGCTCACTTGTAAACTTGAAAACTCATCTCATTTATAGTAAGTTCAGTTTTATGATTTAAAAAAACTTTTATCAGTAAATAAAGGTCAACCATCTGGCAGCAATGTGCCTATTTGGCTCTGCTTTGGTTTTCTACACTATGTTATAAAAATATTACAGTCTAGTATGACATTAGCAAAGTGTGACATCTGGGCTTATACAAAATATAAATGTTGGCAGGGGGACTAATTTCCCTTCTGAAAAATTGCCATGGCACAAAGGGACTGAGGACAACCCAATGGCTTAGACTACAGCCCTGGACATCGCTGTACTTCAGCCAGGATCATCCTCCAGAATGTCTGCCTGGAAGGAGAAAGGAGCCTAATTACCCGAGAGGATCACATTGATGGATTGCCATGGGCTTTTGAGAATAGAGGCTATTTTAGCAAAAGAGAAAAATTTTCTCTACCTGTAGTGCTAGGTAGTCATGCATTCAAGAATTAAATGAGACTGCTTCAAAAAAAAGTACTGGAGGTATGGCAGTAATAAAGCTGGGCAGCTTTTCAGTGGGTTTAGATGTTAGAGCATTTACTTTGAGGGTTGAAAATGTATAATTAAATTTTGGCATTGCTTTTAGGTAGTAATGATTTTTATTAAATTCCTTTTTGGTATGACCCCTTTTATGAGTTCAAGACAAATGCCATATTTATTTTTTCCCCCTTAGACTCTGTGCGTGTGTTTTAATGCACTATAATCTAAAAGATATCAAGTCACTGACAAAAAGAATACATGCATCCGGACAGGACCATTGTGCAATCTCAGTTAGAAGCTGATTCTTTTTTTTTTTTTTCTTTTAAGAAAAGAGAGAGGATCAAATTTAAAGAAAACTTCTCTCCTCATCTCTGGGCACTCAATTTTGTGACGATTCAGGCACTATTAATGGCAGGTGGTACTCCTAAGTGGAAAACTGCAATATCAATTTTTCACAGGGGTTAAAAAATCCCTAAGCTTTAAGAAGTTTAGATATCTAAAGCTATAATGCCTATTTCGAGAAGACTAGGATGCGAAACGTTTAATCAGGAATCCAAATTACTGAAGCTAGGAAAATCCAAAATTCTTACAAAATGCTGCACAATGGTGACAGGGAACATTGGTGACTTGTAGACGCAGCATGGTATTCTCATTTTTTTCCCTGATAAGTGGTGATGGCCAAGATTAAACACTGTAATACTGAGAGCTCTCTGCCCATCACTGCCTGATTTCCTTAAGGTTGAAATAGCAAATTACTGCTTGTCCCTATCTGACTTTCTGTGAGCACCTTTCTCCAGGGAACGTACAGGGAGGAGAGATGATTGACTAGGAGGAAGAGAGCAAAGGGCACTTTGGGGGCCCATCTCAGAATGAAGGGGAGTGAAGTTGTCAGCATTTCCAGTTGTCGCCTGAGGAAGTCGCAGCACGGAGATGTTCCATGGTCAATGAGACGATGGGGAACCAAGCCTTGAGGGCAGGTCTCTTGTCACTCCTCCTTTAGCTCTTCGTAGATAATTACTGCCATCCAGACCAGGGGACCTTATCATGTGTTACTTTCCCAAGACTGAATAATTTCCACTGCAATAGTCAGAGAGAACGAAGTGTGCTTCTGGAATTTACAGATGTGATCCAGGGGTTGGGGAGGGATCTGGGCGGTTTTGACTTTCCTTCAGAACTACTTCTATCTCTGGGGAACTTGCCTCACAAGAGCCTCATAACCCCTCAGTCATACTGTTATTGATGCAGCAGTTTTTGTTGCAGATGGGGAAGCTGTGAGAGAGAGTGGGCAGTGAGATTTTTCCTGCCCTCTGTTAAACAGGCTGTGCTCCTCCTTGCTCTCCTGCACTTAATATTTTCCTCCTTTCCTCGGGGGATACTCGTAGTAGAAGCTTCTGACATAACTCCAAGGAGTTGAAGGTTATGAGCATTCCTGGCCCTTGGCGACTTCTTAGGAAACGACCTGAGCTGCCCTTCCAGAGTCCACTTGTGGCCCATCTTGGTATTCCTGCCCCTTATTCTCCAACTCCTGGCTGCTGTTCCTGTTGCTGCTCTGGTGTAGACAAGCTCTGGGCTCTGCCTCAGTGCCTGAGTCAGTCGGACCAAGGGCTGGCTTAAATACAGAGCCTCTCCTTAACCTCTTCTAGGACTCTGGGGTTCAGACACGAGATACAATCAAGTTGGGAACTGAGTCAGTGGTTTACAAACAGTAGTGCTGCAAGCTACCAGGAGCACACTCCCAAATGATACCTCTCCCCAAGCCCTTTCATCCCTCCTCCTGGCAACCACTAATCTACTTTATCTAAATCTCTATAGCTTTGCCTATTCTAGGCATCACATATAAATGGAATCATACAATATGTGACCTCTGTGTTTGACTTCTTTCACTTAGCATAGTGTTTCCAAAGTTCATCCATGTTGTACTATGTGTCAGAATTCCCTTCCTTTTTAAGTCTGAATAATAATCCATTGTATGGCTATATCACAATTTGTTTACCCATTCATCCATTGATGGGCATCTGGGTTGTTTACACTTTTTGACTATTAAGAATAATGCTGCTAGAAACATTTTTTGTACAAATTTTTGTGTAATCGTATGTTTCCAATTTTTCAATTCTTATATGAGATAAGGTCACAAGACTAGATCTCAGCCTTTTTATCTTCTATTTTATTTCATTAATTATTATTATTTTTAGAGAAGCAGTGTGTGTAGTGGAAAGAATGTGGACTTTGGGGGAATATATAAAATTAAGTGCAATTTCAAACTCTGTTATCTAATCTCTCAGCCTCAGTTTCTTCTTCTGTAAAATGGATATGTATACTTACTTCAAAGGGATAATACGATTTAAGTGAGATGTTGTCTATTGAGTGAATATAAATTCCTGACTCTTCAGCCTTGATCTTAGTTTGCACCAGTTTAGTCACTAAGAATTCTAGCCTTCTTTTGCCCAAACATAGACCAGAGACCAGAGGCTCTTCCATTTGCTCTGCCATAGGGATGCACTGTCCCTATGAGACTTCCTTATTGAATATGGCCTGAGTTACTTTTTGAATTGAATCTCTTGAGGCTGACTGTTGTCTGACAATGGTGTGGCCTCCATTTCTCAGGCACCCAGCTGTCCCCGTGGAGCCAACCCAGGAGGAGGGGACATTCCCCAGGCCTGGATTCTGTAAATTCTTTGCTTACTCCCTCCCCGCTTCTAGTGACATAGTGATGATTTGAGTGACCTAGCAAACAGGGCACTGTACTCTGAACTTGAATTAAGATGTAATGAAAGACAGAAGGAATGAATAGATATTTTGGAAGACGTTTTATGGGGAGGGAGGCTGAACCGTGCTGAGCGCTCTGCAAATATTGTCCCATTTAATCCTCACCACAGTCCTGTACGATAGGTACCCTTTTTTCCTGATGGGCTGATTGAGGTTTATAGACATCAAATTGTTGAGGTTCACAAAGCTAGTAAGTGGCAGATTTGGAGTCTGATCTTAGAGAGGTTTGATGTAAAGGCTGCTATCCTTTCCACGATACCGTGGGCTCCAGAGCCGTGAAGAAGATGTCACTTTATGACTACCCTACCTAAAATGTGATGGTTTCCTCAAGTTCTTCTAGGTTATGCTATGACTAATGGGAAATCCGCAAATCTCAGTGGCTTACAGCAAGAAAGATTTTTTTCTTCCTTACATTAAATGTTGGATATATATCTACTCTCATGTCTTCTTCATTTTCAGTTTACACTGAAGGAGCAAACGCTAACTGGGATGCATCTTTCTTGACACTGAAGGAATAGAACAATGGCAGAATCATGCAATAGCTCCTGAAAGTTCTGTTCGGTGTATAACGCATCACTTCTTCTCACAGTCCATTGTACATAGCTAGTCATGTGGCCAAGCCTTATGCCAATATTGATCGATGAATATTCCTCCCATAGGGAGAGCCACTCTAGAGCAGCAGCTGGTAGAAAAGATAGTGAGTGTTTTCAACAAATAATGCGATCCTCCACATGTGACTTCCACATTACCATGCACATAGTAGGAACAGCAGGAATTAGGATATCATGCTTTCCTGGACTTCCTCCTACCTTATTGGCTCTCTATCTCAGTTTCTCTTGCTATGGCTTCCTCTTCCTCTAACTAGCCTCTAAACGTGGGTGTGTCCTAGGATGCATTCCAGGTTCTCCTCTCTCTGTACACTCAAACTCCAGATGACCTCATCCAGCATGGATTTAATTACCCTCAACTTGCTGATAACTGCCTAATTTATCTTCAAGTCCTGACCTCTCTCCAGGCCTTACGTTATTTCCACTTGGAATTCTAATGTGAAGCTCAAATGTAGTACATCCAAAATGGAACTTCTGATTGCTATCCTATCCACCCTGGCAATCTTCCCTGCTGTAGTAAGTGGTACCATCCTCCACCCAGTTACTCAAAGCAGAAATCTGGGGTCCCTCCCTTTCCCTCACTCCCACATCAAATCCATCAGCAACACATGTTATTTGCGTGTTTCAGATAGTTCTCAAAAATGTTCACATCCCTCAGTTGTTAAATGCCAACACACTGACTCGAGCCACTATTATCTCTCACCTTGAGTACTGCAGTAGTCAACTAGCTGGTTTTGTACTCCTTTTCTTTTCTACCTAAAACTCTTTCTTCATATGCTAGTCAGAATGATCTTCAAATGTATAAATTAGGTTATGCCTTTTCCTCTGCTAAAAACCTTCCAAAGATTTAACATTGCATTTAGAAAGAAAAAGTTAAATTCATGGGTTACAAGGCCCTGTATAATTTGATAATTGCCCACTATACTGGGTTGAATAGTGTCCCTTTAAAATTCATATCCACCTGGAACCTCAGAATATGAGACCTTATCTGGAAATAGGGTCTTTGCAGATGTAATTATGTTGAGATAAGGTCATACTGGTAAGCATAGGCCTTAAATCTAATATGTACTTGTATCCTTATAAGAAGAGAAGAGACGTAGAGACATTGAGGAGATGCACAGGGATGAAGGCCATGTGAAGATGGAGGCAGAGATTGGAGTGATGCAACTATAAGCCAAGGATTCCCAGGGACCACTAGCAGCTAGGAGAAACGCATGGAACAGATTTTCCCTCAGAGACTCCAGAAGGAAACAACCCTGTTGATACCTAGATTTCAATTTCTGGCCCCTGAACTATGAGAGAATGAATTTCTTTGGTTTAAGCCACCTGGTTCGTGGTAATTTGTTACAGCAGCTCTAGGAAACCAACACAACCACCTCTTCTTGCCTCATTCTACCCTTGCCTTCATGCATTGATGCCACACTAACCTTCATTTTATCCTAAACCTTAGTCTCATGTTGGGACCTTTGAGCTTTCTCCCTTCATTGTGTCTCAGAGCTCTTCCCAGGTCTGGGTCCTTTACATCAAATATGCCTCTTCCCACACTACTATAACGTCTGATGTTGGTGCTACATGTTTACAGCAATATGTTGACTTGGATGTATTCAGAAAGTGTTCATTGTATTTACTTCTTTTGTGTCACCCATATATACACCTAAAGGATATACGTATGATTGAAGCATCATTAAATAGTAGATTAAGTTGGTTCCAAACATGGGTCAGATAAAATGAAGATGGGTGAGGGGATGGGTAGTGCTCAGTTCATGAATTTCATGAAATTTCAGGATGACCTGATACCCTGGGATCTGTTTTCCTGCCTTTCAAAGCCAGTGGCAATAAATTACCTCCAACTGTGGTAATGTCACAGAAATAGAGAATGTCCATGCCACATAGGCACGGAGGGGATTTCCTGAGTGGAGGCAGTCGGCATTTTCAGAGCCCATACATTGGAAGAAGCAAATTTGGGAACTAAAAATACAGGTTTCACATAATATCTAAACTCTAAAAAATTTCTGGTGGAAATATGACAATTCTCTAATTTGGATTAAAAGTCCAAATATGAGGATATTTTGATTCCAGGACAAAGGTGGCAGGGCCTCAAAGTGAGCTCATAAACACTGGTCACTAATTACACAGAATTCTTATGAAGAAGGAAGAGTATCCATATGGTTCTGAATATTTGTTCTCCCTATTCTGGCTTGGTCACACCAGGCTATATCATTTATCTATTCCCAGTGATAAAAACTGGAAATGAATATATGAACCAAATTGTATATTACTTTTAGCTTGCATATTTGTGTGACTAGGGTTAAGTAATTTAGCAACTGCTTATAGTTCTCATTTCGTAGGTTTATGTGGTTCTTCTCCCAGAATACTTTTTTCATTCTTAAATCAAAGAGCCCCTTCAAGTAGTATATAGATAAATATCAAAACTGAGTTACCGTAGATTGTTACAGCTTAGTGTCTGGTGCACCAATCAAACCAATAAATCAATAACATCAGTGGTGAAGAAGGAACCCTAATATAACCTAACTACTCATTTCAGGAAGCAAAACATAACCTCTGTTCAGTGGGGTCATGGTGGTTTTTATGACTCACACACCCACTACCTCTCCCCACAAGTAGTGATTCTTTCTCTGGGAAGTTCTCTGTGGCTAGATGGAAGCCCTGTAGTTCTGTGAATTTACTACGGTAGCAATTCTTACCTAGGGGCTTTATCTATGTATTGGGCATGCATTTCAGAACCAGAAGGATGATTATGAGCACCTCAATGTAGTCCCCCAGGTGGTTCAGTCAGTAATGTTTCTGTTCTCCCAGACTAGGAGTCACAAATTCAAACTCTTGATTGTAATGCATGGTGCCAATGTGGTCGTGCTCATGGTTATATCAGAATTGTGCTTTTTAAACTTTAATAAACATGCTTTCAACCTTTTTATTTAATTTGTTTCTCACAAATATTGGGCAGGAATCTACCCTGTTTAGCTGATATGGAACCAGAGGTGCCTTATGGCTGACCAGCCACTGAAGCCTAATGACTTGGATTTGCGTTGTCCCTGAGTTTGAGCATAATCTGTAAAATGGGTAGAATATCAGATAGCTTGCCCTCTAATAGACTGGGAAGTGCACATTAGCAACTAATTTGTTCAGACCTACTGTAAACATCATCCTGGGAGGGCTGACTATCTTAATACAACCCTATAGATTTAGGTAAAATCTGATGCCCATTTTTGAGATGAGACATCTGAAGTGTGGAAACATTAAGAAACTTGCCCAAGGGTGCACAGACCTAGTAAGTGGTAGAGTGAGGTCAAATAGAAGAACTCCTATTGGACGGAACTATACGTAAATATCTAGGCTCACTTTTCTAGCTGCCCAAACCATGGGTCCAGTGTCTTCAGGTACCAATCTATTCATTGTTACATCTAAATCCGTAGGCTGTAAAATATCTGAGAGGAGCCAAGAGATGAGTGAGGTTCTTTTCATTGGTGTCTCAGAGAACAGGTTGCGAATAGCCTAGAGTGCACAGAAAAGAACAATAAAAATGAAAGATGAAAGAAAAAGCTAGAATTTCAAAGATGAAAATTGGTTTGAAATAACCAAGTGCAATAAAAAGTTCCTTGTGAAAAAAATAATCTGCTCCACCAGATTTTAAGACTGGAACATGTGAAAATGCAGAATTATTTTTACTACAAATCTGCTACCTCTGGGGGCCCCCTTGGAGGGAATAGTGTAGACTATATCCTTTTGGGGATACAATAGATTCGCTAACTGTGAAAGGGTATTACTCCTTCTGGAGTAGAAGGCAGCCCTTCAGGCATCAAGCCTCAAGAGGGCAAATTGTCTTTGGTTTCTCTCTCTACGTTCCATTTCCCTTACCAACTAGCTTGCTAACTTTTTCCTGAGTTGTACTTAATGAATGAGCTAAAGCAAACTTAAATCATGCAGCTCAATGTAAAATAAGGAATGTTACATTCTAAAAGCTTTTAATTTAAATTTTTTCTTTGAGAAATACTAAACTAAGTCAAAGGCCTCCCTTTTATTATTATCATTTCAGCTCCTTTGGTTTTTTGTGTTCCTTTTCTAACTGCTAGAAGATATTTTAAATATGTCTTTGTTGAAGCAATGCTTTTATTTTTTAGGTAAGCAGAGTCACATTTGATTGACCTGTGAGTCAAATAGTCCTCAAGCCACACACATATTCCAAAATTCCTTTATGCCTAAACAATCCTAAATACTCAGAGTGGATCACAACAAACACTGACAGAAAAATAAAATGAATTTGTATCCATTGATATGAATTCATTTCAGCACTCTCTATACTTTTTCTCTTCAGGATAATTTGACTATCATTTTCTGCTATTGTTTTAGAGTTAAAAACCAGATTCAGAATATGAAATAAGAATTTGTTTTACTCTTGTCTTGTGCCTTACACAAAAACAACTCAAAATGGATTAAAGACAAGTATAAGTCCTGAAACTTTAAAATTCCTAAAAGAAAATATAGGGGAAAAGCTTCAGGACATTGTTCTTGGCAATGATTTCTTGGATATGACACTAAAAACAAAGGCAACAAGAATAAAAATGGACAAGTGGGGCAACATCAATCTGAAAAGCTTCTGTACAGTAAAGAAATAATCAACAGAATGGAAAGGCAACCTATAGAATGGGAGAAAATATTTGCAAACTATATATATATCTGATAAGGGGTTAGTATCCAAAATATATAAAGAATTCCTACAACTCAATAGCAAAAATACCAAATAACCCAATTAAAAAAATGGGCAAAGGAGTTGAATAGACATTTCTCCAAGAAGACATACAAATGGCCACCAAGTATGTTAAAAAGTGCTCAACATCACCAATCATCAGGGAAATGCAAATCAAAACTATAATGAGATATCATTACGGTTATTAGGATGACTGTTATACTTATTAGGATGACTACTATTAAAAAAAAGATAATAGGTATTGGTGAGGATGTGGGGAAATTGGAACCCTTGTACACTATTGGTGGAATGTAAAATGATTCAGCCAGTATGGAAAACAGTATGGGGATTTCCTAAAAAACTAACAGTAGAACTACCGTATGATCCAGCAATCTCATTTCTGGGTATTTATCCAAAAGAATTGAAATCAGGATCTTGAAGAGATATCTGCACTCCCATCTTCATTGCAGCACTGTTCACAATAGCCAAGTATGGAAATAACCTAAATGTCCATTGATGAATGAAAGGATAAAGAAAAGATGGGTTACACATACAATGGAATATAATTCAGCTTCATAAGAGAAGGAAATCTTGCAATATGTGACAACATGGATGAACATGGAGGACATTATGCTAATTGAAATAAGCCAGACACAGAAGGACAAATACTGTATGATTCCACTTATATGAAGTTCTAAAATAGGTGAACTTATAGAAACGGAGAGTAGAATGGTGGTTGCCAGGGGCTGGGAGAAGGAGGTGATGGGAAGATGTTGATAGGTATAAAGTTTCAGTTACACAAGATGAGTAAGTTCTAGCGATCTGTTGTACAACATTGTGCCTTATAGTTAGCAATACAGTTTTGTGCACTTAAAATTTGTTAAGAGGGTAGGTTACATCTGAAGTGTTCTTGCCATAAAAACGAAAGCAAAAATACAAAAAGGCAGGAGGAAACTTTTAGAGGTGATAGACTTGTTTATTACCTTGATTGTAATGATGGTTTTAGGGGTGAATGCGTATGTCCAAACTCATTGAACTGTAAATTGTATACATTAAATATTTGTCATTTTTTGTATATCAGTTATATCTCAATAAAGCTGTTTTTAAGAAAGGAATTTGTTGCTCACTGAACACTTTACTACAAGAAGGAAGGAAGATAGCCAGGGACCACCACACCAACTTCTGAACACATCGATGTTATGGACTTTCTTTTACACATAAGGCTAGCCTAAAATTACAGGATTTCTTTATATGTAAGTTCCGACTAAGATCCTTCTGAGAACTGGCTCTAGTCAGCAGGACAGGAGGGGCCTCAAGATACTCAGGTTAAGAGAGGAGATCTTTGGATACTTGACAGTGGAGGAGGGAAGTCCTTTGTAGTGTGAAGTTAGCAAATATTATTAAGGACCGATAACATACATTCAAAAGGTCACAGTATTTGTCCAGACAGTAGTTAAGGACCTATTGCTTTGTAGAAGCTTTAACTTTCTTCCTCTTAACTAACAACATGTAATGTTGTCTTATTGTGTATGAGCTGATTTCCTCACTAGTATATATGGCTATTTCTGTGACAAGGGGACAGAAATAGTTAGCTTGTTTTAACATTATCTGGCTTAAGAATGTTTATGTCTCCTTTTGTCACTATAACTAATGCCCTTAATTTAATATTAAAATATTATTCCAGTATTAAAGTTATTGGACGATGATGGTGATGAAGAGAATGATAATCATGATGATGACTATGAAGGTATTTTGATTTCACTGTGGGCTCCCAAATAACTGGTTTGGGTCTTAGGGTTGCACAGAAAATGCATAAAAGGAAAACTATCCAAGCTATGTGAGTATGTATATCTGTGTACCCTCACATTGGCACCATCAGTGTCTACCACCACACCACTGATAGGACAGGTGGAATCACTCCTTCTGAGGCCAAAGCAGTGACTGTCCCCAAACCATGGTTATTCCTTAGTAACATACAAGGTCATATAAGTAGCTCTCTAGTCCCTCATTTTGTCCCTATATTATTGTCCCTCTTTCCTCAGTCCTTTTATTTCCCTAAATTTGTACAGTGATTTTCAAATAACTTTAGCATGTGTAATTTCATATGATCTCAACCAACCTGAGTGTTTTGGCCAAGTTCACACAGTTCTAACTCACATAGTCATTCAAGCCCACAGTTCTTTCCACGTTACCCTAGCACACTCCTCCATCTTGAATCAGGTAAGCTGCATAGCTTACATTTGTTGATGTCTGGATTAGGTGGCCACCTTAAAACCTCTAATATCGAATTTATTGTTTTTTCTCCTGCACAACGGCATTAGTCTAGAGTTCTGCCTCTGCGTAAATGAACACTTGTTGAATTGAGATATAGTGTTTTTGGTTGTAACTGAATCTCTTTACTTTCATACATACATTTCAAAGGTGCATCTGTTGTAAATTAAATGAAGTGTTTACAAGATTGAAGAAAAATCAAAATGACTTCTCCTGAAGAAATTAAAATATTACCAACTGAACTTTTTGACTTATTTATAAACCAACCTTAACCCCGTTAATTCTACTTCTCATTTTAGAAACACCCTTGAGATTGTCTCTTTCCCAAACCAGTCCTAAATTGGGAGTCCCAAGGGTTCCTTCGGACACCCTTTTCATGCTGTGAAAGTATGATTCATGTTGCTAAACTTCAAATCGTGATTTCATCATGTGTCTCACAAAATATTACCTTATCCTGATGACTCACTATTGTCAGTTGGAGGTTACCTCAGATTTAAGTTATTCCATGCTGGCAATATGTGCATGAGGCTTTTGCTTTTGTAATTTTTCTCAATTTACTTTAGCAGTTTAGAAAGGTCCAGATGGAAATGAACATGTTGAACGCTTAAAAAGAAATGTTTGTGCTGCTTATGCAGGAAGTAAGACTCATTTCTTAATACCCAGAGAAGGTTGTTTCCCTTTCTATTAGAAGTTCCAAATGAAATACAATCTTGGTCCTCTGCATTTCCCTGCAGTAGTTAAGCTGATGCAGCAGATACTTTGGTTTTAATTATTTATGGATGAGCCATGTGAAATGCCTGCCAAAGGTAGCAAAGGGAAAATAATGGCTAGTATTACGCAACTGACCTTGAATCCAGCTCTGATTGAAATTAATTACCCAAAGTTTTAAAATCTCAGCTTCCTATATTGGTGGCAACGTCCTTCTCTGGTGATAATGAATAATCTTACTGTCTTACCACGAACTTTGCTTATCACAAGTATTTATTTCACAGAATTTAGTACATCTGATTCTTACAGGGAAAACATTATTAATTGATTGGATTTTTTTTCTAATTACTGCATATTGTGTTACCCTAACATTGAGCCCTTGACATTCTATGAAGGCCAGCTGGTATTTTATAGAATAATTGTTTGTAAAAATTAGCTCAATTTTGGGCTAACCTCTAGCATATTTTGCCACTCAGAAGGTACAAACAGGTTGTCTCATATCCTTTTCTTGTGTGTCTGTGTTGTCAGTCTAGTATACATCAGATGAGAGCAACTAGATAGGGGAAATTATTATTCCCGTTGATTCTATTAACTGTCAGTCTTCCAAGGAGAGGATATTTGGTCAGAATGGGGATGACGCTAACTCATGAATATATAATTCAGTCTTTAGAAAACATTTTCTTTGAAGTAACAGTGGCTTCTTCTATCATGTTTAGAAGCCTATTTAGTTTTTACAGACTCGAGCGTCGACAAAGATGTTGCCTCCAGCATCACAGGTGCTGCTCCCCAGTCTCTGGAGCACTGCATGCTTGGGATCACATCATTGGCAGCTGGGAGCAAAGGTTTCACGAGAGAAAACTTCACTGACAGAAAAATGAAAGTTGCCACATTAGAATGCTGAGAATTCATTTATAATAAACAGTAATTAACCAGGGATTATTAGCGTGGCACGTTTACGATGTGAAAGTAGAAGTTGTGTCAACACCTTATAAAGTCCTGAAAGTAACACAGCTGAAACATTTGGTCTGGGCTGAAGAACAAGGTTCTATTCTAGAGAAGATGGAGGTTTTCTGTTTGTTGTGTTGAAAAACTCTTCATAATAGTCTTTTTAGTTTTAAGTTTTAACAAATCTTTCCCAGAGTTTAATACATAGTGCTATGGAGTCTCTCAGAGACTGTTCCTTATCATTGGGCCTTTCTCATAACCAACACTGTTCCTTTCAAAAGATGTCATTAAAAAGTATATAGTAACATAATTTTTGTTTTTTAAATGCAAATATCAGGCAAGATGGCTGCACTTAAAAGCCCTTGTCAGAGAGGTCCGGTCTCCCGCTGTCTTTGCCTTTTTGCTTTATTCTTCCAACCTATTGGCCTTACCTATCATCTGAGATGATCACCACAGCCTCAGACAAAGGCAATTAGGCTTCCCTGATGCCCCATGTTTATTCAGTCACTCCCATTCTCTTCCTCAAGAACCTTATTCAAACTGAACTCTTCCATGTTTTAGCCTCCCACAGTTGGCTTGATGAATGAATGCTGCTTGGTGTATTAGGAGATAAGGTAGGAAGACAGTCTCCTTTTCACAAGTTCAACATTTATTTGGACTTCTGGAAACATTTCTGTTTAACAAAAAAGATCTCTAATAGTAAGAGTGTCAATTAGATAAGGAAATGAGATCAGCACATGATTGTTGAGTAGGGCTTTCCAAGTGGACACTCTACATCACTTACAATTAGACTTACCCCATGGAAAAGGTATAAGATTTCAGTTCAAATGATGTAAAAAATAAAAGAAGTTGGTAGAAGATAGAAGGGGATAAAAAAAAAAAAAAGACCACAGCTGTCCATCAAAGCGTCATCACCAATTTCTAGATTTTCATTTGGAAACATGTAAAAATCTTTTCCTGCCTCATTATTAAAATACCATTTAGTTAAAGGAACTAATAGCGATGTATGAGTCAAAGTTTCATCTTATTCATATTTCTTTCCTACCTCCTATATTCCAGGAACTTTTTAGTGTTGGGAATATAAAGGTGAATAAGACAGCAAATTCAACTTCAAAAAAGGTTTTAACTAGGGAAGCCAACTACTACTAGATTTATTATTTCAAAAACCTATATTATGCCCTATTAAGTAAATCAGGTTTAAACAGCTTTAAGTATACACAAACAAAACATCCATCCTAAAGAAAAATCCTATGCACAAGTCATCCATGATCACCGTTGGGACTCTCAATTTCTCTGTGGGCTTTCCTTGATTTGAAAAATGACCAGTTTCTAAGAGAGGGAATTCCAGAAGAGACAAAAGGTTTACCCATGCAGAAAGATGTGGTAAGCCTCCCTATGTCCATCTCCCAAATAGAGCATTTATGTTTACAAGCTCTGCTAAATAACAATTTAATACAGGGCAGTTGATTGTGCCCGAAAACAGAAAAGAAGCTCAAAAGACAAATTTAGGAAGGATGATTTAGTTTTTCCTCTAATTTTATGGAAAGAGAAAATAGTTTCTAATGGGTGGAATGCTGCTAAGGAGAAATGGATAGTCTCTCAAGATCAGAGTTTCCTCTAGGAAAAAGATATAGGGACACTAAGAGCAAAATAGCTGGGAAATGCCAAATGAGGGACATCTCATACAACTGGTATATAAATATCCTAAGTCAGAGGACATTTGAGAGTGGGGAGCTTGGCCAAGGGAGATCAGAGGCAAAATGAGCTTAGGAATTGGAGAATTCTCTGCTTTTTGTTTTTTCTAATAATTGGAGAAGTATTTGTGGAACACCAACATTATAAGGCTCATCTTCAAATTCATGTTGAATATAAAAAGTTTTCTGATTAATTTACCAATCTTTAAATTTCTTTCTAAAATATTCTTTCTTAGGGGATAGCTATATGGGATAGCCCAGCAAAATGAATTTGCTCAAGGATTTCTAATTGAGATATAGGTAAAGAGAAACAGGATTCTGGCATCAATTCTTGTCAGCTCTCCTGCAAATAAAATTATCCTGGATTCTTCACGACAAGAGCATTTTTAACACAAGAGTTACATGCATGTGCTGCTTGTTAATGAGAGTGTAATTCACAGTATAGTGTGGTGGAAATTGCCTGAATATGGAAGTCAGACAGCTCTCGGTTCAAATTAAAGTTCAGTAAGTTACTAATTGTGTGACCTTAATAAATTGCAGTAAAATCCACATTTGTGCTACTTTCATTCCAGTTTTCCTTGGCAAACTAAGAACGACAGGATGATTTCCTTCTCTATGACACAAGATTGCCCTCTCCTTCAATTTACTTGAGCCAATGTTTACATAGACTTCTTGCCCTGAAAAATTGCAGTCAGTGAATTAATTCAGTTACTGTTCAGAATAAATGTACAGGTACGTTCTACTATGTCAATTTCGCAATTTATCAGAAAACCCAAAGGGATTAACTAGGATTGCTCCTGAATACATTGTATTGCTCCCAAAACTCAGAGTCATTGAGTTTATTTCTTCAGGAAGCAATGCCTACCAGTGGGTAAAGGGAAAAAAGAAGAAAACTTTTAATTTACATATAATTTTCCCTTTACTAACAATCTCACATTACCATAATACCCTTTATTATAATTTGTATTCCTCATTACATTATTCTTTATGCTTAGAGAAATTTTACTGGGTTCAACTGCAAACATCCTTTGCTCTTTCCTACTTTCATTTGCCTTTTATACTTAAAAGTTTTCTGAATAACATGTCAAGGGAGGAGCATATATTAAAAAAGGGCAAATACTAAACTAATATAAAGTACGTATTTTTTCAATGACTATTTTATATATCATAAGTCACGTATAAAAAATATCTTTGGAGTTATGACTAAAATGCAAAAGGAGGAGGACTGTTATAAACTTACGACTAGAAATATAACTTTTTATGTGTGAAACCATTGCCTACAGGGCAAAATTTCCTTAAACAAAAAATACGAACAAGAAGCCAAAACCATGTAAAACATTGCAAAACTCATGGGCAGTTTTAAAGCACAAATTAAATAACAGTTGATACTCATTTGGCTTCCATTTGTAATTAACAGCTCATCTATGTGTGTTTATGAGCCTGAGGAGGGAAATCAGTTAACCATAGGATTCCTTGTTCAAAGTGAACTACGCTGCTCTTTTGGATTGTTATTTTTAGCACACTAGCCTTCATGAATTCTATTTGAAGTGGGACATCAAATATATAGTTAATTCTTCCCCTTATAATTTCATCAGAAGAAAAAATTAATAGAAAATACAATGAAAGTATTTTGACCTGAAGACAATATTAAATTTTTGATGACACTTCCTTTAAGATTTAAATTGACCACCAAAATGTTTCTTTTCTATATCTTAAACAATAGAGATCTATTTGGGTTAAGATGTCACATCTTTCCAGTTATGTCGATATATACACAAAAATGTCTTCAAGGTAGATTATAGAACATACTCTAGATATGGAACCACTGTGGTAACAAGAATACTTTTACAACGTGATTTGAAATCTGAAGAAACTACAAGTGTTATTAGGTAGGCCATTGATTTCTCAGTTGTTTTAATCTAAAATACGTTGTACTTTGAAGTGACGATATCTTTCCATACATCAATTTAGTCATCCATTCAAGCATCAATCCATTCACTCACCCATTCATCCATTCATCCCATCTACCCATCCATGCATCCATCCAAGAATACATCCATCCATTCGTATTTCCATTCATTCATTTATATGACAATTATCTAATGAGTGGCTACTATGTGTTGGAAAATAAACCAGCAGCTGGTAAGGCAAAAATGAATAAAATAAAATCCCTAATTTCAAACTGCTTAGGACCTCACGGAAAGAGACAGACATGTAAATCAATAATTACAACAATATCTTATTGTAAGTGCCATAATAGACATATGTTATCCTTGAGAAAGACTGGAAAGAGCACTTACATTTTACCTGGCTGATTGGGGTTGAAGATGGAAGAAATGAGAAAGAATCAGAATACAGTCAATATATTAGACGGAATTTGAATTATACTGGTGACTACAGAGGATGAGAGATGTTGCAGGAGCAGAGGAATCTAAAATGCAAAACATGAGTCATGAGAAAGCAGGGATAATTTAGACAAAGTAGGCTGTTCAAAATAGTTGAGTTACAGGGTACATTTAGCAGCGGGACATAAGGGTGGCTGGATCATGGAGAAACTTGGTAACATACTGAGGCATTTAAACTTGAGCTTGAATATGAGCATATCCTAAACTTGAGTAACATATGGATGCCTTTTAAAGGAAAATAGCGCTTAAGATTTCCATTGTTCACTTCAATTATTTTTATCATATTCTTACTTACATATGTACATATACAAAGTACAAACTCCTTATATATAAACCTCTTACATAACCAAAACAAATTTATAAGTTAAAAATGAAGGAATTAAAAAGCTATTTTATGTCATTTGGGTTTAAGATGTTAGTTAAGTTCCCCAAGTCCACTTTTTTCTTAGCCACATCAATGTCACTGGTTGCTAATCAGACTGTTAATGCTGACAGTAATGCAGATGCTGAAATTTTGTGACACGGCTATGTCTTCTTTACCATCTGAATTATGCTTATATTTATGTTTTGGATTATCATTGAAAAAATGCACAACTTGTAAGTTCATAAAGAAGTCCAGGACCCTTGAAACCAAGGCCATAGAAATATCTTTGAAAAATATGGCCAGAGACAGTGAAGGGGCCAATGAAAGGATATAAGTAAGGAAGAAGTGTGGATGGATTTTCTTTTGGAAAGCTCATTCTGTAAAGAGAAAACTTGAAATAGTCTAGGCAAAAGATGATGAAGAATTTGTAGCAGCCATGGGAATAAGAAAGAAAAGATAGATTTGAGAGTGATAGGAGTACAATTGACAGGAAGGGGTTTCAGATTGGATGTGGGAGGTAAGGGAAATTGAAAATTCAAATACGATTCTCATATTTCTAGAATGATTGTCCAGGTAGTATGGGATACCACTGTTTAAGAGAGAGAATGTTAGAGACAGTGTAGGCTGTAGGTGGAAAACAATGAGGTTGGCTTTGGATGTATTCCATCTGAAATGCAACAGCTGTGATGGAGTAGACAATCTGAAATATGAGCCTGG
Source organism: Equus asinus (assembly GCF_041296235.1). Lineage (NCBI taxonomy): Eukaryota > Metazoa > Chordata > Mammalia > Perissodactyla > Equidae > Equus > Equus asinus. Next base: position 75,855,404 of record NC_091800.1, read on the forward strand.
AACTTAGGGGAAGGAACTGGGCTGTGGTGGAGGTTTGATCGTCATAGGCATACCTGTGGTCTTTGTGGCTTTGGACTTGTATGAGATTCCTATGAGGAGAACATAAGGAGTTAGAAGAAAGCCAAACACGGCCTCCTAGGAGATAGTGACACTTTAAGCTGGGCAAGCTGATGAGGGCCAATCAGAGAGATGAGGAGACCTAGGCGAGCAGGGCTTCACTGGTGACCATTGAAGGCACTGTTGTGTCTTGCCTGAATTACTGCAGCAGGCTCCTAAATTATTGTTCTGTTTTGGGTATTGATGTCTTCAAATCCATTTCCATCTCCACTGCCATGGTGAATATTTTAAGCATAAATTATTCCTCTCCTTCCTAATCCAATATGTTCAGTGGACATTCATGCCTGTCTCACTAATGTATAAGTTGATGTCCTTTACAAGTGTCACATTTTCTGCCATGTATATGTTTTAAAACACAGATTAAGTCAGGATATAGTGCACATTTGTAATAGTAGATTCTCCCAGCAGAAGCATGGTTCCTTCCCTTTAGCCTGATTCCCATTATTGAATGTCCTAGGAATCAGCCCAACGTCACTTCTTTATTAACGTTCTCTCCCATAGTGATCTATATGTTGCTGACTTCCAAGCATCTCCCTCTTCTATCCCTATCTATGTATCACCTATCTATCTATCTATCTATCTATCTATCTATCTATCTATCTATCTCATCTATCTGTTATCCTGAGCTCTAAGATTTGTATCCAACTACCTTCTTGTACTCTCCATTTGGCTCACCAATATCAACTTTCAATTTCTCCAATCCCAAAAATTGTTTATTCCCAAGTAGTGCGGTCTGAGTAAGTAAAAAATTTGGCAATAATCTTTTATTTCTCTCCTATGCTCATCCCCAACATTAAAACATCAGCTAATTCTTAACAGTATATCCTGAATCCAGACATTTATCTCTTCCAAGATCACAGTAACTCTCACTTAGATGCTCTCACGTTCTTCTATGCTCACTGCCTGGCAATCTATTTCTTACACAGCCATCTGAATGATGTTAAAAAAAATAGACCATAACACTCCCCAACCTGAAGCTCTCTAATAACTTTCCACTGCCCTTAGAATAAAATCCAAACATCTGACTATGGTGTGAAAGACCCTACAAGATCTCACATCATTGGATGCCCTGTTCTTGCTCATTGTAGCCCAGCCATATTTGGCCTTCTTTCAGTTCTGCAGTATGCTGAACTTCTGTGTGCTCCTCAAGTAGGCAAAAAGCTTCACTGCCATAGGGACTTCAACTTGCTGTTTCTTCTACCTCATGTCTCAGAATTTTGAACTGCTGTGTTCTTCTCATCATTTTATTTTCAGCCAAATAATACCTCCTTGGATGTGTCTTCCCTGCAACCATATCTGAAGCATGATTCTGGTCTCACTCTAGTTCCTCGGTCACGTTACCTTGTAATTCTATGTGCCATGGGAGGTTAGAGGAAGGAATCGCTCCAGTGTTTTGGAAGTTTGGAGAACAATGGAAAGGTATAGATGATGGATCATGACAAATCTGGGTTTGAAGCCTAACTCTGACTCTTACCAATGTTGCTAGTTTCTGAACATTTCCGAATCTTAGCTTTCTGACCTGAAAGAGGGAAATGATTGTCTCACAGTTACAATGAGAATGAAGTGAAAGCAAATATGAACAACGTCAACATGGCTCAGATCCCAACACATAATAGCTGCTTATAAAACAGAATTCCTTTTCCACTACCCTCATTCCTTCTTCCTTTCTCATTTTCCTGGGGAATTTTCAAGAGCATAAAATATTAGATATCACAGAGATTGTGGCTAATATCCTGATTTGTCCCATTCTCCAATTTCTTATTATGTAAAAATTAACTGGAAAGTCAGCTACGCAGGTCACCAAGAAAGGTCTGGAAAAAGACTGAACCGTGTCCAGGTTATTCTACTGATAACCTCTGTCAACCCTTGACAGGAGATTCTAGCAGCCTTGAATCTGGAGCTATTAGAGAAAATATAATATTAGAAAAATATTAGAGAAAATATCAGAGAAAACTTTGCTGGGAGTTACTCTTCAGGTTCCATGAGTTCTGTTGCATTAAGCCTTTGATTTTAGTCCTAACCCTGACTTTGAAGCTTTTTACCTTAAACCACCTTTGAACGGGTCTCTTGCTTTTAAATTGACTGGGCCTGACTGACCACCATTTGTATATGTTAAACCAGAAGTCGTCAAACCATAGCCCACAGGCCAAATTTGGCTCTCATCCTGTTTATGTAAATAAAGTTTTATTGGAACACAGGCACACCCATTTATTTACTTATTGTCTAAAGCTGCTTTCACACTACAAAAGCAGAACTGAATATTTGCAACAGAGACCATACTACCCACAAAGTCTAAAATATTTACTATTTGGCCCTTTGTGGTAAAAGTTCCCAGACTCCTATGTTATCCTATCTAAACCTTTGTATTGCCATCTTTTCAGCAACAAAACCTGTATTGGGTACTTACTGGATATCGATCTCTGGACTAGATACTGAGAGTAGACAGGGAACCAAGAATGCTTCTGTCCTCAAGGAACACATAGTCTAGATCAATAACTCCTAACCAACTGCTGGAGATAAAACTGCTCTTACCCACCTTCTTCATTCATCTCTACTTGGAGGATAATATTAAGAAGAGTAACAATAAACAAAAAGATGCTTTGTATACAAGACTTTTCCTGCCCATGCCTGAAGGTGGTCCTGATTTAAGTCTCCCTGGCATGGAAGTTTCAGTGGTGGAAATAATTCTTTTTTTTTTTTTTTTTGAGAAATTTTTTTTTTTTTTTTAAGATTTTAATTTTTTCCTTTTTCTCCCCAAAGCCCCCCGGTACATAGTTGTATATTCTTCGTTGTGGGTCCTTCTAGTTGTGGCATGTGGGACGCTGCCTCAGCGTGGTTTGATGAGCAGTGCCATGTCCGCGCCCAGGATTCGAACCAACGAAACACTGGGCCGCCTGCAGCGGAGCCCGCGAACTTAACCACTCGGCCACGGGGCCAGCCCCGGAAATAATTCTTAAGGAAAAGAAAAATACTCTCCTTCCCCTCACCCAGATTCTTGGCTCCTCAAGTCCTTGCTCTCGGGACTAGGTTAGACTTTGAGATTTCAAAGGCATTTCTTGCTTAAGACAATTTGTCTATCAAAGTAAAACAGGTAAGTTTCTTCTTTTCATGAAACCTTTCATGTTTCATTATAAAGTCTCTAGGTTACATTATGCACCCTATGCTGCTTATAAACTCTTTGAAATATGTAAAATGTTCTCTTTGTTCAACTATAATAGGAGCATCTTGGAGATTACAGGTAAAAAACAGTAATTGGGATATGGGTTCACAGGCGGCTGAGTTCAAATAAAGCTTTTTCCCTAGCTAACAAGGTGTGTGTGAATGTGAAATGTCATACAGATGGGGCTCAAGTTTGTGGGCACTGTGTTCTTTTATTTACACTAAAAAGTCACAGCTGAAGAGGATGTGTGGCTAGATCAGATCAACTCTCAAGAAAATGAATAATGTATATGCTTTAAAATAATTCAACTTGTGACCAAAAAATACCAAATATACAATGATACTACAATTTACTATTTTCAAACTACTCCCCTTGTTCTCCACACTTTGAGTTTAATAGCAACAAATATAAACTTAGGGTTTTGTGTTTTTTTTCCTTTTTCTCCCCAAAGCCCCCCAGTACATAGTTGTATATTCTTTGTTGTGGGTCCTTCTAGTTGTGGTGGGGTTTTTTTCCAACTTGATTTAAGTTGTTATTGCTAAATTTATTGGTGAACAAAATTTTTAGTGCAAATTGAAAAAAATAGGAGAAAACATGAGTAGAATGAAATTATATTCAAAACATGGTGCATTTTATAGCTCTTCAAATTCACTTTTTAAATACGAAAGAAATTTATACAAGTGAATAGACATATTCAGAAATTTAATATATGAGGATATCTAATTCTATCTTCTTGTTTTTTCAGATTTACAGAAGTTAGAGATTTCTTACTTATCTTCAATTTCACCTTGAAATATTTTATCATCATTATTATTTTTATTTATACAATTCAAGTTTATAATCCATAAAAAATTAAGATTAAAATTCCTCTCTGCTCTAATGTTCTACAGTCAAGGAGAAAAACCTGAACTTCGCATACATTTAAAAAAACCATACGAGGCAATAAAGCCAGACTGAAAAACACATTTCCCACCTTCTTTCAGTCTTGTGTTTCTGCTGTATTGTCTGTCTGCCTCTGACCCCTCAGAACCGGCTTTCCCCTTTTGCACTTTCCTTGTCCAGTTCTGTAACTTGAACCAGCCTCGCCAGGTTGCTTGTCACTCAGTGTTTTGACTTTGCTCAGTCGAGGGCCCTGTGTTGGCCACACTGGCAGCTTCTCTCTCCTGCCTAATCACACAGCACTCGGGGAGCCTGTGATTGGTGAAATGCAAAACTGGGTGAGCAGTGAGTTGTCCTCGCCCATGCTCCCTCATTCATCTTCCTCCAGATCTCTTCATATCTCTTTGAGTCCCACCTTCCTCTCTGAAGCAATAATGTTATACTCTTCTCTGAGGATTTAGAGCTTTCTCTGTGGGCCACTTTCCGTTCATATTTACATTTTCTATTTCTTTCAAGTACTTTTGACTGAGGATTAATGATTATGGTGATAATAATAATTACGGCAGCGATGGCTGTCTATTGAGTGCATGCTACGTCCCAGGCACTATGATGAATTATTGGCATTCAGAAAGTTCTTTTAAACTCTCCATCTTCCATTAAGGTAGATATTATTAGGCCCGATTTCTTTCTTTCTTTTTTTTGAGGAAGATTAGCCCTGAGCTAATTACTGCCAATCCTCCTCTTTTTGCTGAGGAAGACTGGCCCTGAGCTAACATCTATGCCCATCTTCCTTTACTTTATACGTGAGACGCCCACGACAGCATGGCTTTTGCCAAGTGGTGCCATGTCTGCACCTGGGATCCAAAGCAGTGAACCCCAGGCTGCTGAGAAGCAGAACGTGTGCACTTAACCACTGTGCCACCAGGCCGGTCCCCTAAACCCAATTTAGAGATAAGAAAACTGAGGCTTAGAAAAGTGTTACTCCAAACTTGCCCATGAAGCTGACTTCAGAACCTGTCTGTCTGATTCCAGGCTTATAGACTTTAGCACTGTGCTGTATTTTTTCATTTCCCTGCTTTAATCTCTTCTTAACCTTTTTCGTGTTCACTCTGAATTTCAAACCTGTCCCCCTGCTTCTTGCTTTCTGCATCTATTTCCTTTGTTTGGAGAAACCTCAGCGTGCTGTTCCTCATGGTCTCCTTTACTTTTCTGTGAAAACACCCCACTGAAGGCTACATTATTTTATGTGCATTTGTGGACCTTTGCAACTACTGTCTTCATTGCATAATTTTATAGGCCTTTTTGGTGACTAAGCAATGTTGGGTGAAGACAGAAATATAAAAGAAGTGCAAAATCTGTTCCTCAATCCCTGGTTGGGGAGACAAGGCCTTCACATGAAATACAAACTCAATACATAGAGAAATATTTGCTCTAAGGTGTTTGGGAATTTGCCTCCAATCTAAAATAAAAAATTTTTCTTGATTTTTACCCCACTCTTAAACTGTCTACTTTATTTAATTAAAGTTTTCCTTTAACTTCAATTCTTCACCTTTCTGATTCCATTCCTTCTCTTCTGAATATTCATCTTGGCTGCTTTTTCTTTTCTATTTTCTGTTCAGCTCTCCTAAAGCCTTGTTCTGAGTCATTTTCTCTTCTTTTTCACTATTTTTCTTTGTTATGTTACTACTCTGAAGTAGTATATATCTCTTATCCCTAATCTCAAAAATAATACCCCATTTTATAGATGAAGGGAAATCGTTACAAAATAATTCAGAAACTTCCTCAGTTTCTCACAGCTGGTGTTGAAATTGATGGAGTTGGTGTTGAAATTGATGGAGCTGAGATTCAATCTAACCCATGATGAATCTACGTCACCACCTTGGTTTTTTAAAAAAATGTTTTTTATGCTAATTGTTTTGTCTGCGTTCCTGACACTTTGAGAGTATTTCAAGCAAATTATTTTGGAAGCGATTTGGTTTGGTTTAGTTTGATGACTTCACTTGAAGATATGAAGGACGAAACTGGGCCCCAGAAGCCAATAACGAAGTGATTGCAAAACTGCTAGAATGCTATTCTAAAGAAATAATTTGACAATATCTAGGGATCTATTGTTATGACCTCCAGCAGCATCTTCCAACCATTAACAATGAATTTCCAGCTTTGTTTTAAAGTAGTGGATAATGGACCTTTTCGCTTAAACTTCTCTTGGTGCACCCCAATGATTTTTTTAAAAAGTTTAAATGAAGGAGGAAGGATGAGGCAGATGCCCACTTCCTTTTTGTTCACATTGGGGTAAGATCAAGGTTACTGATAATTTCTTCACTCTATTCTCTGGTTCACCTGGAAGATAGCAACCTGGTGGGTAGAGTAGGGGAGGTGAGAGCAGAAGGAAAAATGCTTTGTCCCTTCTTTCTATAAATTTAAGCCCATTTCCTCTTGTCCTTTCTCAGGGGTAAGCTTATATTTCCATTTTAAATATGAGCTCCCAAAGGGCAGTAACCATGCCATTTTTCCTTAACTGCCTTTCATTTTCTTCAGTATGATGCTGTGCTCACATAACTGATCTACAGTCCTAAGAAGAAAAGGACGAAAACTGCATTCCAGTGACTATAAGCTAATATTTTATGGGCCATTGTAATGAAAGTTCTGACCACTATTGTAAATCATACCTAGAATGTTCATAACTCATGGTCTGTATTGACAATACTGTGAATATATCATACAACGCTAGGCAACTGATTTGAACTCTCTTAATTGGGGTTTGGTGATAATTAGGCAGAGCAGGAAAACTTTTACCTCTGCAATCTGTGGGAAATGAAGACACTTCTAGCCAAGAAATTGATACTGTAAACAAAGGCATGGAGTCATCTTTCATTTCCTTTTTTTATAAAAGTGGATTATATTATTGTAAACTCATGTTAATGACTATATATATGTATTTTAGGACAAGGACAATTTCAGTTTGAATTTGAATTCTAAGGTCACAGCATTTGTAATACACGAAAGTAATTAAAATCTATTCATTAATTACCTGTGATGAAAACACTAATTAAAAAAAAACTTTGCTATGATTTAGTACAAGTTAATGAGAAATTAGTTCTTTTTCTATTCCTTTCCTTTTTCCTTCCTTTATTTCTTTTTGGTTCTTTTTTTTTTTTCTCTTTTCCTTTCTTATAAAAAGCATTACAAACTAAATATATCTTAATATATTAGATGATTTCCTTTTGCAAAGCTTTGAAATTAGATGGTAGGGCAATTTGGACAAATATCTTCATCAACAGATCTTCTCTCTGTTTGATTGAGGGAAAGTATCTTCACTTGTTTCTTTCACTGTTAACTCTCAAATGAAAGGGCAACTCATTTTGGTTTCCTGGTGTAGCTCAGTGGAGGGTATCTTTGCTCTGGTTTAGGACTATCTATTTTCCAAACCCTGGGAGGTTGAAAAGTTACCTTCACTGATTAACAGAGAAATGAGTAAATGTGCCTGGAGAGCGATGTGCCTGGAGAGATGGGGTGGTGGAGGTATGTACACTCTAAATGAATTCTAATTTTATTAAATTCGTTTGCATAATTTGAAGAATGCATGTGGGTTGCATAAAAGTGCCAAATACTTTTTTAAGGTTGCTCATCTTCATAATTTCTGCAATTTCGTGTCTATGAATGTTTAATAGGTTTTCCTTGTTCCTCTCACTCCCACCCCCTTTTAATTGATGGTTCTGATTCATTTGTACTAAGTTAGGCCTCAGCAGACAAAAATACCAGGGAATGCCCAGACGAGCTTCTCTGGGAAGATCTTGAAAGAATCGTCTGCTTTTAAGGAAAATACCTGTTTTTCTCCTTGCACGAGACTGGTAATGTCCTTATTGTGCACCTTTGAAGGAAGGTCAGCCCTGCTGGCAAGTTTATTTTATTGACTAATGAGGATTGGGCATCCTGGAGCCCCACCATGGCAGGGCATTTATATGAGGCTGGAGTGTGTTGGAAACAGGGTAGATAACTAACGCCTTTATCCCTTGCTTCTTTACAACTAAATCCTGTATTTTTCTAACTGTAAAATTTTTATATTTTTGTCTACCAAGAAATTCAAGCTGCTGCACAGAGGATTACCCTACACAATGAAAACTCTAAAATAAAACAGGTCAAATTTAGGCAGCAGAAGTAAATAAGAAACTGCAAATAACTGGTGTTTGTGGATGTGTGCCAGAGAAGCCCGGAGTCATGCTTTTCCTTTATGTCAAACCACAAAGACAGTTTTCAGTGTTCCCACATCCATTCTCCCCTGTGAAGCCCCTCAAGTGGCCAAATTACTTTGATTGTTTACTCTCTGCAATGGACTGAATTTTTGTTGTTCTGCCAAAACTCTAATGTCAATGTGATGGTATTGTGGAGTGGGGCCTTTGGGAAGGAATTAAGTCACGAAGGTAGAGCCCTCATGAAGGGGCTTAGTGTCCTTATAAGAAGAGGCCAGAGAGCTAGCTAGCTCTCTCAGCCATGTGAGGATGCAGTGAGAAGATGACCAGGAAGTGGGCCCTCACCAGACACTGGATCTGCTTGCATCTTGATCTTGGACTTCCCAGACTCCAGAACTGTGAGAATTAAACGTCATTTAAGCCACTCAGTCTATGGTTTTCTGTTACAGCAGCCAGAAAGGGCTGAGACACTCTTTGTAATATACATTTCACTTTACCTGAACATCATGAGAGCAATGCTAGGCTCTGTATACTGATTAAACTAATGTTCATAGCTAGTGAAAAAATAAATGACAATCTATAAGGGGGGGGGGTTGTAGACAGAGCACAGGTGTTGGAGTTGGGAAAATTTAGCCTGACTTAATGCTCTATTATCTACTGACCATGGGTGATTTGATGCCTTAATTTCATTATTCATATGGTGGAGTTGTAAATAATAGTAATAACAAGAGTCAGGGGGCCGGCCCAGGAGCGCAGTGGTTAAGTGCACACGTTTGGATTCGGCGGCTCGGGATTTGCTGGTTCTGATCCCAGGTGCAGACATGGCACTGCTTGGCAACTCATGCTGTGATAGGCATCCCACATATAAAGTAGAGGAAGATGGGGATGGATGTTAGCTCACGGCCAGTCTTCCTCAGCTAAAAGAGGAGGATTAGCAGTAGTTAGCTCAGGGCTAATCTTCCTCAAAACAAAACACAAACAAGAGTTGCAAGAACCATTTACAAATCTGTTAACCCCTGGGCTAGACACTTTATTTGCATCATTCCTAATCCTCAGAAGCACTTTTGGGATAATATTGCCATTTTATACATGATGAACTGAGACTCAATAACATGCTCAAGACCTCACGATTGTTGTACAGCCTCACTATCTGCATTTATATGTGTAATTCATGAGATAACATTTGAGGAAGCATTGTGCACAGAGTTTGGCTTACAGTGTTTGTTGAAATGGCTAAAATGAGCAAGGTCGTGTGTAAGTCTCTGGAGGAGGGAGAGAAAGATCGTGGCCAGGTTTCTGGATTCTTCCTTGGTGATTTGACTCCCCCCCAGCTTCTGAATCCCATCCAGGACTGCTAAAGAAATAATTCAATTTTGCATTTTATGTCCCTCACACTTTTTCCCCGCCATAAGGAAATAATATATAGATGGCTCTTGCAGTCAAAGTCTTCATCTCTCATATCACCTCTAGTCCTGTGGTGCTGGGCAGAGAATTAGTGGTATTCCAAGATTTATTTCCAAAGGAACGGCGTAGTCTTGCATATTTCCAAGAGAGCTGTGCAGTCTTGGGACTTGCTTGAGGCAGACCAAAGGAAACACAATAGGGAAGGAATCCATTTCCTAATCCCTACAGCCCAGTTAAGGTAACTACGGGCTTTATGAGTCTCTCTGCAATTCCAACAGTGCTTTCCAAAGAAAGCTAGGGATGCCTGTCCTAAAATTTCCTACGCTAAATTTCAAAATGCAGATTCTAGGTCCCTTCCCTAGACATACCCTGCCAGAATCCCCAGGAGTCCCTCCCTAGTGAATTCCTCACTCTCTCCCATTTGGGACCCACCACTTCTGGTCCTGAATTTCTAGTGGGGAGGCTCGCCTGTTCGTGGGGAGGAGTTCATTGAATGACTTATGAGGAAATTTCACCTGTTTCATTTTAAGTCTGAACTTGACTTTCTTTGTGTATGGGTTGTAACAGGTCTGCAGTCAGTTTCCGTTTCTGGAGGAGACGAGGAGATGGCATTTTCTCTGTGCAGATGTCCACTATCACATTCCATTCAAGCTCTGATGTGTTACTGTAATAGCTGCACGTTCTGTGGCTCCCTCCTGCCATTGTGCAATGTCTATTCTATAGCAGAACTCAAGTTCATCTCTAGCTTATTTCTTTGTTACTTGAAGATAGTGGCTGCAAGAGTTGTTAAAAGAAAATCTAGTATGAGTTTTGATACAGATATTTTCTTGCTCACTTGAAAACTCACAATTATTGCTAAAATGATAAAGACATGCAAAAGGGTGTCATTTATGAAATCTCTTTGAAATGAAATCACTGAAAAATTCTTGTGAGGTTGATCTGATTATCAGCCAAACAAATGCACTAGGTTTTTGCGGCTGTTGTTTTTGCTTTTGATATCTGTAGTTGTTTTTTGCTTACTCTGCTAAGGGCACATCAGATAAGATTCAGGTTGGATTTCTATTTGCCTCTGTCACTGATAAATGAGAAATTCTGTCCTTTGTACCTAGACTTGTATTGTATAGTATGAAACCATTCTGCTTTCATTTAGAACCTGTTTGAATATATTTCACTTATCATCCCAGAAAAATCATTACTTAGGAATAGACCTTTTTACATTGTTGGTTCCTTTGGGTTCTATTTAAAATCTTATTTTATTTTGTAATGGACATTCTTTTCATCTCTAGTTCTATATCTGTCTTTTCATGGTATACAGTGTCAGTGGACCCTTTGGATGGATATATATATATGTGTGTGTGTATTTTCAATAGTAGAGAGAGATCATATTTCTATTTCTAATATTAAAAATCTTATCTATTTTCATATTGGCTTAAAAATCACTATTGAATGAATTCTGTGAAATTTAAAAATAATTTGCATCACTTGTGAACTAATTCTGGCTCATTTTTCTTTGTGCTCTATTTTATTGTATCGTCACTTAAATTGGAACAAGTTTCATACACAGAATACTCTCTTTCCCAAGTTTTCCAAAACCCTTCAATATTTCCAAGAGCAAGTCTTTTGATGTAAATTCTGAAGGTGACTCTGGGAGCATGGCAACCTGGATATAAATTTCCTTACCCCACTAATGATGCTGGAGGGATTTGCTGTTCTTGGGCTAAGTGCTGCAGTGGCGGGGGACTACTGGTTTTGGTGAAATCTTAGGATATGGAGGAAAGAGCTGCTTCCAACTTGGCAGGGCACTATGCTTGTCCAGGAAAAAGATCAGCTTTGACCCCAGGTGAGTTTTCTGAGTTTATGATCTCACAAAGTTCAAGATGGATTGAACTTGTAGGGTGGGGCTTCCATGTCTTTCTGTTTAGTACACTGTGGGAGCAACAGAACAGAGTGTCTTTTGCCAAGGGCTTCAGCCTGAGTCTCAGAGTCTACCTTAACCCCCAGTCCACAGGGAAGGAGATAATTTTAAGAGGGTTCACCTTTTTAAACTGAAGGATGTGTAAGTAAATTTATTAAAACCCCACATAATTAGGTTCATTCTGGTAAAATTTCTCGAACTCTCAGATGAAAACAAATTTTACAAACTTCTAGGCCAGTGGCTCTCAGCTCAGAGCAATTTTGTGCCCCAGAAGATATTTAGGAATGTCTAGAGACACTTTCATTTATCACAGCTCAGGGGAAGTGGATGGTGGTACTGGCATCTAGTGGGTGGAGAGGAGGGATGCTGCTGAACATCCTAGAATTCACAGGACAGCTCTCACAACAAAGAATTATCCAACCTAATCAATAGTGTCAAGGGTGAGAAACCCTGTCCTAGAGAAAAAGAGCAAGTTCCCATGAAGGAAAAAAAAGTACATCAGACTGACATTAGATTCTTCATCTGCAAGACTAGAAGCTACAAGAAGCTACCATTTGAGAGCAAAGGACTACAAAGGAAAAACTCTATTTCTAGCCAAAAGTTGTTACTCTCATACCTAAATTTGAGGAACTACTAAAAAAATGACATTAATATGTAACAAACTGACCAGACAGACACCTTGAGATGGTCTCTTCATTTATTCATTTATCAATCTATGATATAGTTAAAACATAAAAGTAAGGATAGTTTGATAATATTTAATATAATAACTCAAAACAGAAGGCTCACTGTTTCATAAAAGTGTCGATAAGTTCTAGAATTTTTCATCAAAATCTAGGAGTAGGAGGAAATAGTGATAAGGAGATAAAGACATTTCAGAGATCTCCGGAAGGGAGAGTGAAGGGAGGATGGGAGAAAGAGAAAGTGAAAGCTCTTATCCTATGATATATGATATCAGAGAGAGATGGTGGTGAAGTGGATAATTTGGAAAGCCAGTGAGGGGAAATACAGGTTATCTTGTTCACAATCTATTGAGTCCTATTTGTGGTGTAGTAACCATTACTGAAATAGAAAAGTTACAGTAGTAGTTTCAAATTAATGAGAGGAAAAATGGAATGGATAATAGTTGCATACAACCAGCAGAAGGAAAGGGGAAAAAGTGTGCAAAAAGATATTGGAACAAACACTTAGAATGATGGGCATGCAATCATAGGTATATCAAGGATTCCTCTAAATCACTGTGAATGGACTGAATTCTCTAATTAAAAGATAGAAACTCTCCTTAAATAAAAATAAAAACAAATATTAATATTTGTGGAAGAGATGGCTAGGTATTGGTCAAATCTGTTGCCTTTCTTCCTGGGTACACTAGACTGTGTCTGAAATGTCTTTGAAACTGAGTGTGTCCCTGAGACTGAGTTCTGCATAATGGAATATATGAGCAAGTGTGGTCAACCGTTTCCTGGCCTTGACCATAAGAATCTCCCATGTATGATTCGCTTTGCTGATGAGTGCTGGCCAGATGGGGAGGATCCAGACAAAGCTTTGAAGGCCCTACTGGATGGTGGCAGTACAAGAGGGAAAGATGGGCAGAGCCTGAGGTCCATGAATGATTGTGTGGCTGGTTGCCCACCCAACATGTGCGCTGAGCTGGTATGTTAGTAAGAGATGAATGCTGCTTGTGTGAAGGCACTGATTTTGGTGTTTTTGTTTCAGCACTTAACCTGTTTGACTAATACTTGGATACAACTGATTGTGTTTCTGTAAAAATGTAATAAAGACACATCGTCAGGACCTCCTGGTTATGGCAGACTATCCTATTACCAATGATTTAAAATAATTCAGATGCCCATAGTTGGTGAGGATAATGGGAAATGGACACTCTAATAGACTGGTGTGTACAATCTTTCTGGAAGCTGTTGGTATCCAAACATCAACAGACTAAATAATGTCCATTTCCTGTGAACCAGCAAGTCCACTTCTAGGAATTTATCCTAAAGAAATACCCAGGGGTTTTTAAAAAGACGTATTGATATATGACTTCATTTAATCATTTTTAATAAAATTATGGAAATATTAACACCCTAAAGTACAATGGGAGATTGGTTAAATAAATTGCTGTGTCCTTAAGATGTACTAATTGAAAGTCATTAAAGTCACACCGAGTATGAATATTCCTAATAGAAAATTTTCAAGATATATTGTCTGAAAAATGTCAAGATACATGGTAATATGCATAGTATATTATCATATTGGAAATAGATGTACAAAAATGCTAAGTTATGATTCTGTGTCTATGTAAGCTTTCCATGATTTCTAAGTTTTCATAGATGAGCAGGTATTATTTTTGTGATTTAAAAATCTAACAAAAATACAAAAACCGTATAATCAGTCCATTTAGAACATTCAGAAAATACAATGACGCTTTAAGGAGCCATATGGTCAGCCTTTCTTCTTGTTGTGCTAGGAATTCAATTTCAGCCCAGGTCATAATAAACCAGCCTTACCACAGTACTGGATCTTTACATAGAGGATCTCAACTTCCATGAGGACTGGGTTTTAAAATCAATGCTTCAAGAAAAAATTGCATATAGATAAAATTACCATTAAAAGATCCCTCAGGAAGGTGCCATATAGAACATCTTACCAGTTTTTCCTCCAAAATGACATCAAATCCCCATTCTTCAGTTGAGTAATTGACTTGTGTTTAGGGACCTTAGGGTGGCAAGCTCATCATAACTTAAGAGGCAAAGAGGGCATCAACAGATTTCATCTCCCATCTCACATTCACTCTAGACACACACTTACTGAGAGGAATGCTGGGAAGAATCATTATTTCCATTCATTCTCTCTTTCTGGTCAAGCACATAGAGCAGAAACATCAAACTCTACATGCACATTTGCTTTAGCTCCATTGTGCTATTTTCACAGTCTAAGCTCCATTGAGACAAAATCCACATTAGTTTGATGAGATATTTGGCCCTGCTCTATTTTGTTAAAAATGTATTGAGCTGGCCTCTGCTAATTGAGAACATGCATTTTTAAGGGACATTATGACCTTTTTTTCAGAACAAGAAGTCACTTTTGGAATTCAAGACTGCAAACAAGCAGCATCATTTTAACTAAGACATTTGGTATTAGAGATATTTATTATACTCTGAAACCTTTCTTCCTAACTTCACAATTCATTTTTCTCTTGTCTAATACAGCTTCTAACTGAAGGGACTAAAATCAGCAGGAATTGCATATGAATATCCATCAGAATATTTTAGGATCATGTGTCCATACCTTCAAGTTCATGTATGTGGTCTGCTTTTTTAAAATGGAGAATACATTGCAAAGTGTTTAATGAGGTGCCAGAGCCAGAGATTTAATATAACCTTCTGTAATTTCACACCCATATTGCATGTATTTTGTGTGGAGAAAATTAAAGTTTCCAGCTGCTGTTGCATAAGATGCAGAAGTCCCCACTACACTTATAAATGCTATTTCCCACCACATGGAAGAGATTAGGGCAACATCTGCTGCAGTTTAGTTGATGGACACAGGGTAGACGGTGTCAAGAATCACGCTGCACTGGAGTCTAGTAAGAGAACAGGAGGCCACCACCCACAGAGGGACAAAGTTCACAGTTTCTTATGGGACAACCGTTTAGTTAGGCTGACTGAGTTCACTCAATAAGATGAAACATTACACACTACTGCCCGCAAACTCATTCATGATGTTTGCCTACACATGACACTCAGATCTACTCTAGAAGTATTTTAATCATAAAGTTGATTGAAGCCATCAGTTGTGGTCTGTCTCCGTGATAATGAAATGTTATCAAAGATACAGAAGTATTGCCATTGGTCACTGTAGGCATGAAAGCATGGAGACAGACCAGCTTAAGAGAAAAGAGCAGTTGGAGTGTATAAATGAATTACCAGCAAGGGGGATGAGGGTGTCGTTCCTAAGTCCAATTTAATACTAGAGTGAAGCCAGTCATATTAGTTACAAAAGGAGGGCACTTTTTAAAAATTGCATATGTGGGATAGCAGTACTCTATTTTCTACAAGGAATATTAATCTAAACACAACAGCAAAGGCATGAGTATAATTATTATAAGTCATTTTTACGTTCTAAGTGATATTTTGTATCTGCTTTTGTAGAATAACCCTCTGCAACCTTTCTCAAACAACAGTTATTGTAATTATTATTAGCTTCATTGTTGTTAGCCATTGACATGCTGATTTCTTTTACAATTTGGAGTTTTCTTTTCAAAACCTTTGGATGCCCTGGATATGTGTTTAGAATGTAGAATTTTTTTTGCAACATCAGCCTCAATTGGTTGAGGTTTCCAGTAATGAAAAGTCTGATGTTATCTCAGGTTTCATATTTTTGTCAAGATCTTTTCTTTGCTTTAATTGTCATTTCTCTGGTTGTAATTTTGGACATTGCATCTCTTTTCCAGTCTACTAGTCTGCCATTTGGTGATTCAAAACTTTACTGACCCATCTTCCTATGATATCAAATGGATAGCCCTGGAGTCCCTTCAAAGTCTCTGTCTCCTGAGTAATGATGATGGTTATCAGCAGTGATAAACTTACTTCAGGATGTAACTTGATCTCTATTTTCTACCCTGAAATTGCTTTTGATTATAAGTTTATAAGCAAAGATTGTGATGAGTTTTTCTGACTTTTTCTTTAAAAACCTCTAGGGTAACATTTGGCTCAAAACTCTTCTACCTTAATTAGTTTGCTGAAACATTAATCCATGTATTCAGTGCTACAGGCCCTCAACTTCCATAATTGCTTATAGGCCTCTGAGCCATGTGTAGAGCTGAGAGTTAATATAGAGTCTAGCCACTAGATTAACTTAAGGAATATAATGTGTAATGAGGAAGCATGAAGTAAAATAGGAATTGTACTTTATAATTCACAAAAGTGACATTTTGAGTTACCTGAACATGCGGTGTACATTGTGTTCACCCATTTAAGCAGTGGCTGAGCCCAGTCCTTTCATTCTTATTGTCCTGAAAATCTACTCACTCTGTCTTCTTTATGTTGCTACTGTTCTGTGCTGGGTCCAGATATTTCTGTACTATTGACCTCTAGTTGAGGATTTTTCAACTTCTTTCCCTCCCGTGAAAAGTTATACATGAGGCAATGAAGGATGCTTTGCTAGGACATTTCTTCAATTTTACTCTGCAGAGAAGAACATGTTCCATGCTACTCAATCTAGCCATTTTATGGCCCTACACAAGTAATCCTCACATCTCCCTATGCAGCCTGGGGATGAGATTACACAGGCAGACCCTTGGCCCTCACCAATCCCCTTCTCTTTCAACCCTGGCTTCCTCCTACTGTACATGAAGGGCTTCATTCGCAAGTGTGAAGACATCACACCCCACAAGTTCAATCTCATTCTATCGTGCCCTCCCATGTGCTGCACACAGCATATTCTATGCTACACCTTGTTCCTAGAGTTATACACAGCAGAAGCAGGATTCCACCATCTGGAATGGATGATGGCCTGGGGGAGGTCCTGGTAGTAGGTTTCGGGTCATTTGGGCAGGGTCTAATCTGGATTCCTCACTCCATACACAGGACTTAGAGAGCAGGTGGGCCAGGCTGGAGTCCTCTGCAGTCTGGGGACCCAGGGTAGGACCAAGCTTGCTGGTCTCTAAAGGTGATACTGACTCTGCTCCTACTTAGAGGTGTATACACAAGGAAAACATGACATTTAAACTAAGACTAAAAAAGAGTAAGATTAGTCATATATGTAGGAGGGCTGGGGATTGCAAGGAGGAGAAGGAAAGATTTACAAGCAGAGAAATCATTACGTGAAAAGTCTTTGAAACAGGATGGAGCCTGGTGGTTCAAGGATCAGAAAGAAAGGCAGGTTAATTTTGTTGAAAAGGTAGTCAGGAATCATATTTGATTTTGAGTTTTATCTGAAGTGCAATGGGAACAAATGAAATATTTCAGGCAGGGGATGACAATTAGAATTGTATTTCTGTAAGCTCTTTCTGTGTGCTGAACGCAGAATGTAGCCTGGACTCTGGTGTGTGATAGAGATAGAGAGAAGTTGGCAGTTTAGAGAGACACATAAGAGGTAGACTTCATAGGATTTGGTGACAAACTGAAGGAGAAGGGGCAAATAAAATTTCTGCAAAGTTTCTGGCTTATGCAACTGGGTTGATGAGAGACACTGGGAAAGAATCAGCACTTAGAAGAATATTAGAACTTCAATTTTGAGCAGGATGAGTTTGATATGATTAGAAATCCAAGTGGAGATGACATGTAAGCAGCTGAGTGAACCAACAGGGAGCTCCAAAGAGTGGTCTAGTCTGAATGCATGGAATGGTATATAAAGGGATATATGAGACTGCCCAAATGATGGTATACCAAGCGAAAAGATCAGAGTCCAGGAACAACTCCCAGAAGGTACAACTTTCTAAGATCTAGAAGAAGAAGAGGGAGAGCTGACAAAGAAAACTGTGGAGATGTCTAAGAGATGAGAAGAATGTCAAGATCATACATCTGGGAGCCGAAAGAAGAGAATATTTTGCCAAATAGGGATTGAGGAATAAAATGCTGATAACAAATCAAGAAAAATGAGGAACGAAGTCGTTCATTGGATATAGCAACAGAGAGATCAATGGTGACTATAGAAAGCTTTTGTTGCATAGCGTGGTGGAGGTCTTATTTGAGTGAATGGATCCATGAATGAGATAAAGAAGCGTGGAGAGCGTATATAGAATAAACCTTTTATAAGCTTGACTGTGAAAGAGGGAAAGAGAAATCAACACCAAGAGTGGACTACGATGTTCAGGGAGAGATTTTTGTTGTTTTATTTTTGTTTTTATGGGGAAAAGTAGGATATATTTTAACACTGATGAGAAGAATTGAATCCTATACACAGGGGAAGATTGGAGATGCAAGAGAGAATCTACATAAATGACAGCATAAGATTCCAGAAGGAAGCCCCTGGAGACAGAATGGGCTCCAATGGGAGGAACACTTTCTCCACTGGAGAAGAATTTGGGTGTAGACCATTGTGGTTTGAAGATCTGGTGATGAACAATTGTAGGCACCCCCAACAGATGGCTTGTAATTCTCAGTGAATACAATATCATCCTGAGGACAGGCTGGGTGTTCAGGCTGGAGGTTTGATGAGATTAGAGCAGTAGTGGTTTAAGCCTCTGTGGAGAGAGGAAGAAAGAACTGTTTATGGGGCAGTATTAAAAGCCCAGTTGAGAGTGATGGACCTAAATTTATTGTGACATCAATCTGCTCAGTTGTATAATTTTCCTAAGGAGAACTGGGGATTTGATAAGTGGGTGCAAACAAAACATGAGAAGCAACGGATTTTGGAACACTTACAAATGCATAATTTAAATAATGGGCTGAATAGAAAGGAAGGGATGACAACTGGATTTTGTTGGTTAGAGAGACAGCAGAAGGGTCAAGATGACGCTCTCAGTGAGAGTGAAGCACAGGTTTATGGAGGTAGCTGATTGTGTAATATAGAACCATGGAAATCTGTGGCTGAAAAGTGGAATATTTTGATTCATGATTTAGATAAGAAGCAGTCCAGGATGTAACGGTGGGGGAGAATGGCTGCCAGAGCAGGACGAGAAGAAAGTTTTAGTCTAGGAAGTCATTAAGCCTGAAGCCTGGGGTGGTAGGGGCATCTTCATGTAGACACTGATACAACCCGAAATCATAGCCAGAGAAAGTGTTAGAGAAAGACTGGGAGCCATATGGAAGGGTCATCACTGAATGCGAGAGAATGTCCTGGAGGTCCATAAGCGACAGCAATGAACCTGTACTCTGGAGATGGGGAAAGTGGCAGAGCAGGAGGGGCATGAGTTCAAAGAAACAGAAACTTTTACAGTGAGTGCAATGGGATAAGAAGCCCAGGAGGTTATGGTGGCAAGAACTCTGTTTCTACTTATTGACCTCAGGGAAAAAAATAAAAATCTCCACTTGAGAGTCCTGAAGGGATGCCTTATATTCAGAGAACACATAAGCTTTCTAAATGACAAGGGAGAAGGAGGGAATGTTGTGGAAAGAGGTGGAAGATGTAGCCAAGTGGCTGATTACCAAGCTGAGTTTGCAGAGGGCACTGTGAAAATGTTTGGGGAGGAGGGGAGAAATGTGAGGTTGTAGAGAGAAATACAGAGGTGAATGCAAGGACAGGAGAGGTGAGGTCTTCTGTCTCTTGGAAGAGGCTGCTATCTGGCCTAAAAGGTGATCTCTGGCCTGGGAGGGAGGCTCAGTTACAGGGTTACATGGCTCTTTTCCTTGGTCTCGCTGATTTTGGCAGCTGTGACAGGTGCAGCAGTGGCCATGGCGCCCAGCATGCATTGGTGAGGGCAGAGATGGAGGGTCACTGAATCACGGTTTTTTTTAGCTTGCTCTGCGTCCATAAATCTGCCTGTGTTCATGTGGCTCACGATCTTGACGGCCTTGTGGAGCTGGGAAGGGGAGTGCTTGGTATTCAGCTAAGGAACAAAGTCCACTGAAGTTTTTCTCACTAGTAATATTTGCTTTTTCACTTTATATTAGTCTTGAAGGTGGTTTTTTTTTCCTCCAAAGATGAAATTCCCACTATTTATAGGCACTCAAAGTGTTTTCTCAGCAGTATCTTTCTAAATGGGTGGTTTACAGATTGCTCTAGGCAGCTATGCTACAGAGCCATTCTCTGTGACCTAGAACATCTCATTTGGAAACAGATGTCGGCAGGAGTTTTGAAGAGGGTTCTCAGCCAGTTCCTGCACTTTCCTTTTCCCCACTAAAGTGTAGCCCATCTCTCATTTGACCTGCCTTGCCTCCAGAAAGCTCACCCTGATTTTCCTCTCTCCACTAGGATTTCTACAGTCTTTGATTCACCCTTCTGTTTAACACAACTTTACCAAAGACCTGACACATGCAGGGGAAGGATAACAGAACACATTCCTGTTGAATAAATGTTTATTTTGACTTTCTGACCTCTTAAACTGTGAGCTCCTTGAATGTGGGACTGTGTTATCACATCTTCAGTGATAGACAACAATTACTGTGAAGATTGAGTTAGCTGTTGTGAACCGCAGTATTGTGAAAACTCAGGAGCCATCAGGGGCAGGGCCGGTGCTCCATATTTTCAATCACCCTTATTACACCTTCTGATTCCTTAGCCTTAACATTCCTATCATGTGTTCCTTATGACCAGGGCTCATTAGGATTCCTGCTATGTGTTTCTTCAGCTTCTCTGCTGAAGAAAGCAAATACCAGAGACAATTGTGCTCAGCATCATGGACACGGGTCTTTTAAGGAAGCAGTTTCTGCTTTACACAGGAAATTTTTGTTTGGATTGAAACCCAGTTTTAAAGTGTCTCCTGTGTAAATGATGAGCGCAAGACTTTGGCATTATCTCCTCGTGTGCTTGATATCCAGATTTACTGTTCGTTATTTGGATATATTTCAATGAACTGAGGCTGGTAATAGTAGAGGAAAAGATATTTGTGAAACAGTTTAGCTGTGATAGCAATTATGATGAAAACAAGAAGCGCTACATAAATGCCTTATGCAGTAATAATTGTAAGACTTAATTTGGAGTGGCTTTTCCTTATTTGCCCAATAAATTCTATTTAATTATTTGCTACAGCATTAAACTTCCAAGAGAAGCTACGCATGGTCTCCACCTGTTTTAAATACTCTGTGTCTCAATTACAGGCTTGCCCTTGTGAAACGTTAGAATCTCACAATCCATGTTAAAGCTAATGTTTAACTGGAAAACACATCAGTTAAAGTTATCTTTTAGATTTTATGTAAAACCCACGCATGCTGGCACTTTGCTTGCCATTAACAGAGACTGGAATCCTATTCTTTTTGAAAAGTTCATTTTCTTTTTCAAGACCATGAAATACCAAACTGAACTTGACCCCGAACAGGCTCTCAGTTTCAAACTGGATGTGAAAACCACTTACGAATCATGTGAGTTAATTTCACAGAAAGAGAGGGGACATTTCAAATTTCTCTTATGAATCATGTGAGTCAATTTCACGGAAAGAGAGGGAACATTTAAAATTTCTAAGTCCTCTCTGAACTGCTTATACGCATATTCAACAATTCAGTGATGCAGCCCTGGATATACAAAGACTTGAAGAATCAGTATGGTTGTAGAGAGTACGTAGCCACCTTGTATCAATGCTGCGTTTCTCTCCCTCAAACACTGACCTGCACAGCTACGTTTGCAATTACGTTTACTGCCGAATAGATTGTTAAGCCGACAAATGGGTCACTGGCTCTCTACAGGTGTATGCATCTTCCTGAACCAGTCACAACTCACAAAGAAATAAAAAATTTTGCTGAGATTCTGGAACTAGCATACTAAACTATAAAAGTATAATTACGTTGGCAATTTAAAATGTCTTAATTCTACAGTAAATAAGGGGGTGGGTGGAGGTAGGTACTTGTAAGTAAGCATGGGACCATGAAAAGCAGAGATGTTCTAGACGTGATTGCCACTGCTCTGAACCTTGGCAAGGGAGGCAGCTGGAATCGACACTTGTCTGAAGCAATAATCGGGGCAAAGAGGAAGTCTTCTGTGACCCTAAACGAAGAATGGAGTTTTGTTTTGAGATAGTCCTATCTGCCAGTTCAGAAGTAATACGTTATGGAATTGTTATAAATACTAATTTATTTCAGGTTATTGTACTATAAAGCAGAAATTTATGAATATAATCATTGACATACTTATTTCTTCAGGTCTTTATAAAAATAGAAGGATTTTGCATCATTTTAGGGATACAATTTTTAATTGTATTTTAATTTCAATTTTGAATTGAATTATATACATTATTTAATTTATATATAATTTACATACATATTATATATAAATATAATTTACTTAATTTTAATTTTAAGATGTAGAAATTATGATAAATTTATGTACATTTTACATTTTGTTAATTACAGGAACATATATTGAGTATTACTATGTACTGGGTCTGACGTGACTGAACAAAAACACAAGGTCCCATAAAACAGTCTTTCCCTTTGAGAGGCTCAGTTCAGTGTGAGGGATGGACACTAAAAATAAATATTCCAGAAATTAACTACAGCATAAACACTATGATAAGGATCAGTTGTTTCTCCCTCTCTCTCCATTTCCATCTCTGTCTCCCTCTCATTCTCTCTCACTCTCTCTCTCTGCTTCATTCAAGATTTCTAGTTTTTTTAGAGGATATCAAAGAAAGATCATTGTATAGTAAAAAGACTTTGGAGTCCGACAGCCCTGGGTTGGACTCTCAACCTTGAATGATAACAGTTTCTTAACTCTGGGTGAATTATCTTGTTTCTCTCAGTCCAGTTTCTACATCTGCCATGGCTATTGTGCGAATTAAGTGAGATCATTGGGGTAAAGTACCAAGGGCCTCAGCTGACTCCACAAACTTCCCACTTTTCCCATTCAAACCTGAGATTTCTCTTCAGTGAAGAGTGAGAAAGGCAAATATGAAAAAGAGGGCATTTCCTAACTCTCATAAGGGCTCTTTAAAATAATTAATACAGAAGTATTTATTTTATTAAACTTCCCTTTCTCACTTTTTTGAGACTTTGGTTAATTTTATCTTTCTGTGTCTGGCTGTCCTATGTTTAAAATAAGGTGGTTGAAATAGTTGGTTTTGAAAGTGCTTTTATGCTATGATATTTCCTCCCTTTC
The DNA here is from genome assembly GCF_041296235.1 of Equus asinus. Lineage (NCBI taxonomy): Eukaryota > Metazoa > Chordata > Mammalia > Perissodactyla > Equidae > Equus > Equus asinus. The sequence goes on from NC_091800.1 coordinate 75,878,760, forward strand.
TGCTCACTCTAAAAAACAATAAGGAGAATACAAAGCAGAAAGGGGAAAAAGATGATATTCCAATAGATTTAAAAATTCAAATGGTGAAATAAAAATAGAACTTTAGAAGAGATTAGCATTGATTACAATCACATTCTTTTTCCTGTGCAAAGAACGAGATAACTGATTTGACAACTATGAGGGTACATATGGGGCCAATGGAGGCCATATTAGAAATCAGAATTCTTCAGAAAAATTCAGGGGTGGTATTCTTACTTCAGTGCAACTATTAGGATGATAGTGATAGGATATATTGAAATGTGCCATTGGATTATTGTCATTTGATGTCTAAAAGTATCATGAGGGCTAAAGTAAGCTTGTCTTGGTTTTCTACTTCTGAACTGAATGGGCTGTTGAGAATGGCTGAGTTTAGTACTCTAGGGGACAAAACCCTAAGTGTGGGTTATCTTTCCTGCCTTGCGGAAAGATACAGCAGCAGCAAAAATGATTGAGCCATAAGATGTCTGTAGGAGAGATCATTAAGAAGGATCCTTGAGTTTGATTAACTATCTGTGTGTGCTGTTCTGGGGCAATACAACTTGATGTATAAATTGTTTTTATTGCCATGGAGTAACATGGAGTACACTAAAGAATATTTCAGTATAAAAAGCCACATTAGCACCAAAATAAAATGAGGCAAAAGCAATTTTGTGGAGAACTACCACACAAATATTTATAAATTTAAATAGCAGAGACGAATTCAAAGACGCTGATTCTGTTCTTCATTGTATACATATTTCTGTCTTGCTCCTTCCATTATTATTTCTTTCTTGTTCTATCTCAATAGAGTTGAATTGCCTAACAGCACAAATAAACACAAGGGCAATTTTATATGAAGTATTCTTCATAGTTATTTTATTAAAAAATCACTTGAAAAATATGTATTAAATTTAAAATGAATTCATTATTTAGAGCAAAAGAGACTCTGGTTTCTCAACTTCTCATTAAAATCTTTCTTAATTCATGATTAAAATATCAAAAGCTATAGTATCAGGGAAACTCCATTGAAATATAGGCACATCTATACCAAAGTTAACAGAGAAATGGGTTAAGTGTTAGCATTCATTAATTCATTCGAGTTATCAATTCCTATTATTAACTAGATATTGGGAGAGTGAGGAAGGCTATGACAGAGGTCCTGATCTCAGATAGCTACAATCTGCTGAGGGAAGCAGGTCAGTACTGATCTGATAGTAACAATCACAAGGCAATGGAGTACACACAGGAGGGACCCTGATTTTTTTGGAAGGACAGGAAAGGTTTCTGGGAGGACATAGCCGCTGGGTTGATCTTATAGGATGAAGGTTTATAGAGGTGAAGAGAAGGGCTTGGTTGGTGGAGGAAGCAGTGTATGAAAAGGCACAGAGAAAGAGCACGAAATATGTGGAGATTCATGAGTAGTTTGTTAGGTCTGGAGAAAAAGTTTGCAAGTTGGAGATTGGTAAAAGATAAGGCTGCGTAGATAGACATGATGACATCAATATTTGTCTTTGATGAAGTAACAGGGTCTGGATTTATCCTTCCACATGAAACAGCTAAACAATAGGAAAAAAATATATGATGGAGAAGTTTTTAGACAATGCACATTAGGCAGCTCGTGACATTGATCCTGGAGAGGGAAACCAAGCAGGTGAAGCCTATGATTGTTTTGTTTCTTCCAGGAGAGTTTCTAGGCCACAGCAGAAAGAGAGAATTCAGGTGGAGTCCTTAGGTTTTGCCAAGATGAGAAGATGGGTCTGAGAGTCCAGAGAGGCCAATGTGGTCCTCTCAATACATAGAAAAAAAGAAAACACAATACTTATTCACAAGCAAATCCAAACTAAATGGCTACATACATTTTACTCTCAAAGACACATTTGGAGTAGGTATCTTTATAAACTCAAGCAGTAGAATCTGTGAAGGATATGATTTAATGTGTTTAACTCTATTTAAAATTTAATGATTACCATAATAAAGACATCATTACAGAATGATAATCCAAATGGTAATTAACATTTCCATTTTGTTGCTTCAAGTTCAACATGGTGGCAGAGCAGCCTGTTTCTTCCATCGCCTTCTGACATTTCATTTCACTATGATAAACATTCATAGCGTAGATTGATATGACTTTTGGCCTCTCTCCCTGAGCTGGATCTGAATCCTGGTGGTTAGAGGCAGGGAAATTAATGAGTCTACCACTTTGCCTCATTCTCTGCTCCCCTCTTTAGACGGTAATTATAGTGACACCATTCATGCTATTATGGTTAAGCTTTTCCATTAGAAAACCAGTCTTTCTTCTGAGATTAATACTTAACCTATGAAAACAGTCTACAAATTTAAATTTGACAGAAAATATATAAACCAATAACACTGAAATTGTGACCTTAAAGGCAAAATTGAGAAAAAAAGTAAAAACAGGGCTGATACATAATGTAGCACAAGTTGCGCACTGAACAATTCCAGAGAATGTCATTCACATAGAGTTGTGCATCAATGCTTCTATGTTCCAAATTAGCTTAAGCAATTTAAGCAGTGGAGGAAAGAAACCACATCTATAATAGGCTAAAAGTTAATCTGTGAATAAGTACCTTAGAAATACTGCATTAAAATTATGGGTAGCAGGTAAAATCTTAAAGAAAATTTTCTAAGTTGCTGCATACTGAGTGTGACAGATCCATCTAGGATAGAAGCTACTAAAGGTGATCTTATAAGAGCTGGTGACTAAAGAAGTGAAAGCTCGCATTGTTTCATATGGGAATGAGAATTTAAAGTAAAGTTCTTTTTCCCCTATGCTTCCGTTCCTATATTCGTAACCAGGGAGTTGAGATCTCCTTTTTAGCTGGGGCTGGGCAGCTGGCAAGGTGCATCTATTGCTCTGAGTTGTTGGAATTAACTAGACGTGTTTATTTAGAGATTAATTCTTCTATCATGACAGATGGTCCACCAAATATGGTGTCTGTTTTTTAGAGCATACTTTCTGGGCTTTTCATTTTTATTTAGGCCATGATACCAGGTGCTCTGCAATTCCACACTGTAGTAGCAGTACAGAATTCATTTTAAGCATTTTTTGTAATTGGAGGCGATTCCACTGAACTGTGGTATAAAGGTCAACATAAGCAGGATCTATCAAATGAAAAGGATGATAACATTTTACAGAGCCCTCTTCTCTACTACATCACTGTAAAATCTTTAGCCATCCTTTCGGGTTTATTTATTGGCTTCCCGACTGAAAATGTAAATAAGTTTCCATTTGTTTTGCAGCTGGAAATGTTCAGGCAAGAACAAAGAGCTGAACCCCAAAGGAAGGAGAATGTCTGAGGCATGGTGGGCTACGCTGGGGTCCTAGGAAAACTGAGAGGTTGGTTTCCTGGACAAGATACCTGGACATTCTGGCCCAACAGCAGCCCCAAGAGTAAACACCTGAGCTCCCATAGAACGCTTAGCGCTCTCTGAAATGCCTGGGGCTGAAGCAGTGACCGGACTGATCGAAGAAAGAGGATGAAACTCAAGATTTTTTATACTGTAGACCTTGAGGTCTCAAGGTAGGGCTGTGTCCCTGCCTTCTATCTGCTGCACAGCTGGGAATTTTCCTAGCATCTGGGGGCTGCTCAAGGAATGTTTCTTGAATGAATCAATAAATAAATGGTTGTCTTTCCACACACACTGTCTAATTTTATTCTGAGAACTGACTCCCTTGAATTTTCATTTCAATGAATGTTACTGAATTTCAAGAAGACTGACAATATGTTTGAGATAATGTCCCTGACGTTAAGAACTCAGAGTCTGGTAGGCATCTAAGAGCTGTCAGTATACCAGAGCATGTAAATGTTCATGGGATAAGAAATGTGAATGCGTCCAACTCTGCAGGGGCATGAGGTGGTCGGGGGCAGGGGGGACTGATTTACACCTGTCGGTTCCTGGAGTCTTGAAAGGTGAGCAAACTTTCTTTAGACACTCAAATGAAGAAATCTTTTTTCAAGCGAAAGGCTGGATGTCAGCACATACCCAATCACCCGGAGATATCAAAACACATGTTTGGATTCAGCAGGTCCTGGGTGGGACCTGAGATCTTGTATGTCCTAGGTAACATATTCTAGTAATGCTGATGCTGTTGGTCCGTAGACTGTACTTTGAGTATCAACACTCTAGGAAAAAGTCATATTTAGAGAAATATAAATAATCTGTTATAACCAGAGCACCGTCTCCAAAGCGGTGGCTGTGTGCCCCAGGGGACGTGCAAGATGGGAGTGGGAAGGAATCATTACAGCTTTTTTTGAGAACACACTCAATTTTTTACTAATAGGGTTTAGTGTTAAAAGAAAAAAAATGATGGGTTTAGACAGAAGTCCTGCAGTGCACAGGAAAAGGCAAGGCATAGATCGTTATCTCATTTTTTAGACAGAGACGCCAAGACTCTGAGATGTCAAGTGATGTGCCCGGATTCACCAAGCTGAGGCCCGAAAGCAGACCTTCCAACTCCGAATCTAGTGCTCTTTCCTCTCCTCTGTGCCTGGGGCACTTAGCTGGAGAACAGAGCCATAAAACAAGTCAGAGCCCCAGGGGGAAACCTCACCTACAAATGCACTTTTCTTCTGACCTCTAATAAAACACAAGCAGAAAAGGAAAGTTGCAAAAGCCAGATTGTCTTACATAAGCATCTCATTTGAGATAAAACCTCCCTTGCTGGTGTCGTTAATCACCTTACCTCTTCCCCTCCCCTCAGAATCCCTGGTGACAGAGCAACTACAAGCTGTTTTGTATCTGTATTGCAGCTATCTCAAGATCAGTTAGTAATTTTCACAGAGCTGTCGCATAGAAATACAATAGGGGATGTGGACAAAGTCAATGGGTGTGAGGCCACGGTCCACAGTTTGAGTTGCCTGTGGGCACATCCAAATGGCTGACACATCTTATGGTGTCAACCTGAGCTTTAAAAATGATTTTATCATAACAGAAGAAGGAAGCCATAAACTGGGGAGGGGTGGAGGTTGAGTATTACCATTGAAGTACTTGCTTAGTTAGCAGTCTTGCAAATGAAGTGAATTCCACTTTAATATTGCAAAAGACGTTTAGCAAGTCACCTCCTGCAGGGGGTGTGGGGGAGACCCAGGAGTCAGGCCCTGCAGATATACTAGACTTTCCTGCCCAGTGCATGAGAGGTAAAAAGTATGTAACATTTAAAAAACAGTTAGAGTCTATTTAGAATGTGCATGCACTCTCTCCTTTGCCCTAGATTCCCTCCTTTGTTATTTTTGTTACCCCTGTAAGCCCTGCAAGAATGGGAGGTTTGGACTCCTGAGGACTCCAACACCTTCCAAGTGCTGACACACGTTCCTGACTAGAGACTTCTCAGAGGCTGGAGACTTTCATAGGCCCCTTACCATTTGCCATATTGAATCATTCTTGAATACCTCATTGCCATGATTATGAACCGAGTCTAAGGCATTTATTCCTGTTGATTAACTCATTCATTCCTTCATGCACTCAGTTATTCAATTATTAACTTTAACAAGCAAGTCTTACCCAGCTCCTTCTAAGTGCTAGTCACTGTGGGAGTCCTGGAAGAAACAGAATGCACACCATTCTCACTCATTAAGAGCCACCAGTCTAGAGGAGGGCAGATAAACAGGTAATCACAGCCCGGTGGGATCCATGCTGGCATGGAGTAGAATCACTGATGAACTGGTTTCTAGTTCCAGATCCTGAATTTGTCAGCAGTGGAGGGTAATACCTCTAAAAGGCTGGGCAATCTCTGGAGACATCAGCAAACGCAATAATAGGGAGGAGAAAGTGGCATTTACCGAGTATTGGGCTAGCTATAGCAATTATCCATCCATCTATCTATCTATTATATCTTTGCACGCATATACATATATATATAGATGAATATGCATATACACATACACATATAGATATATTCACAAATATACAGACACATACACGTAATTGTATATATATGCGTACACATACAGTATGTATACACACATAACACATATTTGTATTATATATACAAACACATTTTTCATTTTTCCTCAGATGAGGCAGTATCTTCAATTTACATCAAATTAAACTATAATCTAGACTCTAAAGAACTTGCCAAAGTTACTCTGAATCCACAAAATTCTAGCTCCAAAGCCAACATATTTCTGAAAACATGTCCTTAGAAGGCAGATGTAACACCTAGTTCTTACTATAAATGCTTTAATTGAACATACAGAAAAGAAGCACAGTGTTGCTCTGGGTTATGGGAAGCGTTCACTTTTTTCTGTTTGTGCACAGATTCTTTCGTATGTTCTGGGTCACTATAGTAACATAATCCAGCTCTAACTCCTTCCCCAAGAGGTAATCTCTCAATGAAGAACTACTCAGCTCTGCCAAGGAGTGACCCCCTAGGTAACAAATGTTTCCCTGTTAATAATTCCCTTTTAGAGTGTTTAGGTCATGGACAATCCACTTTCAACAATTCAGGAATCATATTTTAGAATTTCAAGAGGGTATATCTTGTATTATGCCATGGATTGCTCAGTAACTGTGAATCTGGCATCTTGAAAAAATACTTTCATGGACAATAAAACAAACCAAAAGGATTTTCAGTCTAATCTTTCATGATGTTTCCTGGGTTTTACGTATTAAATGCATGTACTCTCGGTTCTGAGGTTTGAGAGGCCTGCTTACTTGAGAGAGAAGGGAGGAGGGGCACAGTAAGGCATCAAAGTTCTTTCCACTTTCCCAGCCCATGGAGAGTACAGGTTTTTCCATAGCTCATAGACCACCAGCTCGCCTCAGAGCATCTCAAACTGGTTAAATCCAACCTCTAACCTTCCCCCACTTTGGTCAAAGTGTAAAAGCAGGTAAGTAGTGTGGGGGCCTGGAATTGGCCACCCCAAGATATGTCTCTTTGGCATGATGATTATTTGGGGCTGGTTACGTTGCAGGCAGGAAAACAACTGAAAAGTAGAATTTACTTACCCTTTGTAAGAGACATTTACATTGTAAAGGAAATCTCCAACTGTAAAGATATCTCCCTCTCTGCCAGGAAGAAGGGGGGATGACCTTATGCTAGAAACTCTTAATCAATGGGGAGGGCAAGGACTTAAATCTGCATTTGTTTATTGTGCTTGTCTGGTAACCTCCTATAACTGACTCCCCCCACCCCCAACTTCCTCTTTTGTCTTTAGCAGGATATGATATTTAAGGTGGGGGCTTCAGCCATTTTGGCGAGTTGCTCAGCTTGCCTGAGCCTCTCCCATGTATACAAGTTATAAAGCTTTGTTTAATTTTCTCCTGCTATTCTGTCTCATGTGAATTTAATTTGTTCTCCAGCCAGACGAACCCAGAGAGGGTAGAGGACATGTCTTCCTCCCCTACAGTAGTCACCACCCTACCAGGCTCCCAGCTTACTTGGTGTCTTAGTCAGCTCAGGCTGCCGTAACGAAATACCACAGACGAGGCAGCTTAAGCAACAGAAATTTATTTTCTCACACTTCTGCAGGCTGGAAAGTCCAAGGTCAAGGTGCTGGCTGATTCAGTTCCCTGGTGAGAGCTTTGTTCCTGGTTTGCAGGTGGCTGCTGTGTCACCGAGTCCTCACAAGGAGAGTGACCTCTCTCTCTTCCTCTTCTTATTAAACCACTAATCCCATCCTGAGGGCCCCACCCTCATGATCTCATCTAACTCTAATACCACCCAAAGTTTCCATTTCCTAATATCAATCATGCTGTGGCTTATGGCTTCAACATCTGAATTTGGGGAGGACACAATTCAGTACCTATCACTTGAGTTTACAGTGTCCTGGAGATGCGTTGTGCTCAAGTTGAGGAACCGGACTGCCAACACCAGTAAGTCATACTGTCTTGCAGCAAAATCTTGAGGCGTGGACCTGAATCTCCTAGTAGGCAGCCACCAGTGAGATACCAGAAGCCGACAAAGGAAAATCTTCACTAGTTACCAAAAGAAGGGACAGTGAGGCTTCCCTGGGCGCCCAGAGCAGCAGTGAGAAGGCTGCCAGGATGAAGGAGAACATTCTGTTCCCATGGGTCTTCCTGGGTCTCCGAGTGGCCCCTCTTCCTTTTGAAGCAAAGTCCTCAGATTTATCTCCCAGCTCCTGCCCCATTCCTTCAAATGCCTACAGTCCTTCATCATCCCTTCTCTTCCCAGAGGCACTTCCTTGCTTTTATTTTTTTATCCGTATGTTCTTTCATAATAGATTGTGATGATCCAGATCTTCCACAACTTCAATAGGAGCTCATTTTTCCTGGATAACAGGGAAGATTGTTCAAATACTACCAGAATTTTGGAGAATGAGAAGGGGGGAAAGAATCTGCATTCATATTTCTTTTATTATGATTTTGTATGCTTCTACTATTAAAAAAATAATAAAAGTGCCACATTGCCCTATTGAAATATTGTACACGTTGTCTCTTAAGAGAAAACAACTCTTAAAGAACCTATGTACTATACCTTGACACAGAGTGGTAAATTGGAAAAACAGTATTTCTTAGAAAGGCCATTCAAATACATGACATCATTGTTTCACTGGTGAAGACATCTCTGACCTCCCTAGACAAAACTGATCATCCCTTCCTGTCTACAGCCACTGTACCTATCACATCTGTCTGTTTTAACATGCATCACAGTACCTCGTAATTACATATTTTTGTATACATTTCCTGCTGTACTCTTCAAATTCCTTGAGTGTACGGGCTCTGCCATATTCACCACAGTAGACTTGGTGTTGCGTGAACTATCAGAGATATGACAGTGCTTAATAAAAGTTTATTCATTGAAAAAGTCCTTTGAAGACCATGCAAACACTTCAGTTCATTCGAAGGTCATTGGGTGTTTAATATGTATGGAGTAGGTATACACAAAGTTATATCATTTGCCAAACTGACCAAATTAGGAAATTCTTGAGGTCTAATCAAATCTTCAGCTTTGCCATTGCGTAAAACAAACTATTCTGGGGCTTATTTACAGTCAGTTTGGAATACAAAAAAGAACCAGCTTCAAGATATGCTTGTTACTAATTAGCTAAATGAACTTCAGCAATTTGGGTAACCTGTGGGCCCTAGGTCCTCTCCTGAACACGAGTGGATTATACAGGATGATGTCTTAGTTCACTTACAGCAGCAAAATTCTATTCTTTGATGTGCAATAGTAGTATGAAGGTGCTGTAAGAAGTGGGAATATGTTAATATAAAGCTGTGCAAAGCAGCTTGGTGGAAACAGCAATTGTACACAATTAGAGAATGTGCCACAACTCTATAGAATGAACCACTTTCACTTTTTCTCTCTATTTTTTAAAAGAAATTGCCTTAGAGACTACAGACCCACTGTGATGATGAGAATATTATTGAAAGCAATACCTAAATTGAGGAGACTTTCAGACTCAATACCCTTTGTGAGATTCAGTGAAGTCTTTTTGCTGTTACTTTGGGGAGAAGAAATTGGAAAATTACTGTGAGCCAACAAAGGAGGACTCTAAAGGTACGTCTTGGCCATTAATGTACTACTAAATGATAGTATTCATTGGACAAGGCTCAGGAATTCTCATTCTAAAAGTTGGACTTGTTTTTGAAAAAAGAATCTGCAAAGACAATAATATATTTGCTTACAGTTTGCATCTCAATGATACATTTGCAGGCACATTCCTGTCATGTTAATGAGGCTTTTGCCACTGCTTGGCCCCAGTGACAGTTGGATCCACAAACAGCAGTTCATCAATTGATTGCAGGTGTTTCCCCTTGGAAACTAAAAACTGCGTGTACAGACCACAAGGTGAGGGAAAATCGATTTTCAACAGCCACACAATCTGGTGAGTTCTGGAAAACAGCTTTGGGAAAAAAATTCTCTTGCTGTTGTTTTCATATATAAATATATTCCATTTATAAAATGTAAGATCAAAGACATCAATAGTAGTAAGGATTCATAAATTGAAAATTAATTACAACATACCTAGAAAGGGACAAAAACTTTTTCCTAATTAATAGAATATAAAATCTCAAAATATTCTATGTCATTGTCCACTATTATTCTTATGGAAGTCATTCATATTTTCACTATATTTGTAAGTTCCTGTCGAATGTATTTCTTAACATGCATAAAGGAACAATTTGATGAGAAACGTGCTGAATTTCAATTTAGAAAGCTCCCATCAATGTATATAATCTTACAAGTACATAATTCCCCAAGTTTGGGATTCCACTTATGCTTAACGTTTTTTCAAATTCTCAAATAGATGCTTAACACAATCCTATCTCATTGGGCCCTCTGACTTTCTCAAATGAGATTTTCTTCTTGATAATCATCTTTAGACTTTTAGGGAAGGCTCTTGTTTTCTCCTAATTGACCTGTCGGTCTTCATCCTTCCTTACTACGGTCTGCTGTAGATGATTCCACCAACACCATCTTCCATCAACATTTTCACACCTCGGCCCAGCTGTCTTAGAGGCTAAATAAGAATGTCATTATACCCAGGAAGTCTAATTTCAGAAACTGAAATTTGTTCGTTGGAAAAGAACTATACACTATGGGTTATTTATGGATAGTAGTTGGCATGTGTTGTATGATGCAAAAATAAATAGAAAAAATAGACAGGGATAAATTTACAAATGTGTTCATATCTGAATATCCCTTGATAACCCAAAACCCTAGGGATCAGTTTCTACTAATGTTTTCTAGTTTTAATATGTTCTATATAACGACTAGATACGTAAAAACTATTAGTAAGATGCCGTCATGTCCCTAAGGATCTGGATAGAGCAGGGTTTTGCACCCTCAGCACTATTGACATTTGGGGCCAGACAACTCTTTGTTAGGGGGCTGCCCTGTGCACTGTAGGGGATTTATCACTGTAGGATGTTTATCCCTGGCCTCTGCAAACTAGATGCCAGTAGTAACTATTTTCTCTGCCTGCTCCCAAAGTCACGTCTCCAAATGTCGCCTGGGGAGGCAAAGTCATCCCAGTTGAGAACCATTGATTTAGAGCCTTTATTGGGAAAATATTTTACTTTCCTCTCCCTGTAGATATATTACAACAATTCGCAGTGGGAAATCAAGAAACAGGAATTCTGATGCTCAGTTCATCTGTCAAATTTTGAGAGCAATGACAATTTTGGAGAGAGCACTCTGAGTTAGGACCAAGAGGCATAGCTTTTAGTTGCTGATTTTTCTCACTATTTCTGTGATTTTGAACATGTTTCTTAAATTCTAGAGACTCTGGTCTCCTTGCATACGTATAGGGATAGTGAAGGAATAGAGTCCTCTGCTCTTTGCAATGCTGAGATGCCATGCTACCGACTCTACACATTTATTTTGAGGAGTAACGGTAGTACTTGCAAATAACATCAAAACTTTCAAGTTAAAATAGCTGTAGAAAGGTAAGTATCACCTGTTCAGGTCATTTCTCATGTTTGCCAGTCCATTACCTTTCCATCCTCCCTGTAAGCCCAATTTAAAACACACTCTTTCCAGAAGCTCTTTCCTGATTAAATTGACTCTAATTCCAAATTGTTTAACTCTTCCTTTGGAATTTTCTTTAGAGCCAGTTTATGAGTCATTCAAGGAAATAAGTCTCATTACTTTGTAATCACACCTCGTTTGGGATTCCAAACAGAATTACATTACTTGATCGTTCACTTAATTCACTAGATTTTGTTCCAAAGGACTTTCACTGTTTCCAAAACAAAATCAGTTTTCAAAAGTCAAACATTTGTCAACCTCACATATGCTGGAAAGTTTGTGTTGCAGACTCTGAAACAATTGCAAAGGAGGGGTTTCACAAGGTTTGAACCACAGAACACTGTGAGATTGAATATATTGTTAAGAAAAGAATGACTGAATGTGGGTACTTATCACGATTCTACTTTTGTTAGTTAAAAGAAAAATCTATCCTACAAATTTTTGTATGTCCTATATGTGTGCATGAGGTCATTTATTTTTATGTGTCTATTTTGCTGTAATTACTTTGTTGCTTCTATTCTCAACTTTCTTGTCCTTCTCTTGATCTGCATGCTCTCTTGGCTTACCCATATTAGTTAGTGCTTATTAGTGCCTTCCAGGGGATCCTGACTTCTAGCGATGCTGTGTGTAGCAGAACGGAAGCCTGTGCAGTCTTTTTGCTCCATCCTCTCACCTTCAGGCGCTATATTGGACAATGCTCCACTGCTATTCACAGGATTTTCACGGTTAATTTTTCAGAAGTTGGTGGCCAGCTCCTTCTTCCTAGTCTGTCTTCGCGTGGAAGCTCCGCTGAAACCTGTCCACCATGAGTGACTCTGCTAGAATTTGAAATACCGGTGGCATAGCTTTCAGCAACACAGGAACATGCAGCAACCACAGTGTGACAAATGGCAAATGGGTGTCTTGGTTCCCTGACCAGGAAATCCACCTGGCCTCGGTCGTGGAGGTAGTGAGAGCACTGAATCTTTAACTTCTAGACCACCAGGGCTGGCTTTGCTTATCCACAACCTTAGTTAAATCTAATTCTGTTCTTGATCTGTGTTTTCTCTCATGAAATTTAATGTGGCCAAAGTAAGAGACACATCTTCTTGACTAGTTTCATTTTAAATCCCTAACCACAAACCCCAATTAAGCCTTTAATGCTGCTTGACAATCTTATGCTATTTCCCTAGTTCATGGACCCATCTTTCTACTGATCTAGACTATTCCTTATTGTCTTCTTTGTCTCTTTTAAACCTCTACCACTTCTTTCCCCAATCTCACTCTCAACTGATGACCTTGATTTCTCCCATACTGAGAAAAATGAAGTAATCAGAAGAGAATTTTCACAGACCGGAGCACCACTTGAAGCCATCTGCAGCCATTGTACCCTGTACTCTTTCCCTCTCCTTGCTAGCTGAGCTTCCTGTGCCCCTACACAGAGCAGATGCCTTCACTGTGCACCTGAGCTCATCCCTTCTTGCCTATTCCAGGGTACTGCTCCAGGACTTCTTCCTTCTCGCTTTAGCATCGTTCTTTCTCTCTTTACTCTATCATTCCCATCCGCATAGAAATATATCTTTAAACTGTAAGTCCCTTGGCCCTTATCCTTTCAATTTCTTTCTCATTTCTCTGTACTTTTTTTAAGCAAACCTTCTTGAAATAGTACTCTATGCTCCTCCCATTCTCCCTGACATTCACTCCAACCAGGCACGTGCCTTCACCACACCACCCAAACTGCTCCTATCAAAGGCACCGATTGGCCTCCTTGGCTGCATGCAATGGCAGCTCTTCAGTCTTTATGTTACTCAGCCAACTGGCAGAAGGTGAAGCAGTTCATCACGTCCTCCTCTTTGAAATACTTTCTTCACATGGCTTGTGGCAACCCTACTCTTTTGATTCTCTTCCTTTACCAGCTGCTCCTTCTTAGTCTCTTGTTTATTCCTTCTTTTCTCCCTGCCCTTTTAATGTCAGAGTGTTCAGAACTTATGCTTGGTCGTCTTCTCTTCTATAACTAAATTTACTCCTTGGATGATTTTATTCAGTTTTATGTCTTGCTGTGGATTCCCAAATGTGTATCTACAGTCCAGACCTTATTTATGAATTACAGACTTTCATATCATACTCTCCCTATACCATCTCCACTTGAATGTCTATTAGACATTACAAAATCAGTCAGTCCAAAAATAAACTCCTGATCGGCCCTATTAAACCTGTCCACTCACGGTTTGCCTTATCTATGTTGATGGCAACTCCGTCTTTCTGATTGTTCTGGCCAATATCCTCAACCCCTTTCTCTCTCACTCCTCAATCAATTCCCATGGAATCTTGTCAAATCTATCTTCAATATATATCCAGCAGCTGAACCGTTTCTCACCTCTTCCCCTGTTACCACTTGGGCCTAAACAGCATCACATTTCTTCAGGATTATTTCAACAACCTCATAACTGGGCTCCATAACTTTACCCTTGTTCCCTGACCATCTGTCATTAAGACAGCATTCACAGTGATTCCTTTAAAAATCTCTTCAGATAATGTCCCTTCTCTGGTCAAACCTATTTTTTTTCCTCAGAGTAAATACATTAGTCTTTGCAATGGCTTACAAGGCCCTATGTGATCTGGCATTAAGAACACTGGCATTCTTGCTGGTCATCAAATATTCCAGGAATGTAAATGTCCTTGGACATCATCTCATCTGTTCCCTCAGCCTGGAATTGCCTAGATAATTCTCTCAGCTCCTTCAGGTATTTCTCAAATGCAACCTTCTCACTGAGGGCTTCCCTCCCCGCTCTATTTACAACTGTATCTCATGCCCTACCACAACATAGCGCCCCCCTTCTGCCTGTATTCCCAATGCTCAAGTCCTCTTTCCATCTATTTTTGTAGCATTTATAATCTGCTATTATATAATCAAAATGGTATTAGAATGTCATAACTTCATTCTTATTGTCTGTTTCCCCAGGACAATGTGAGCTCCATGAAGGAAGAGAGTTTTTTGTTTTTTCTGTCTTATTTCCTGATGTATTTCAAGGGTCTAGCCTCATTCCCAGGCCATTATAAGAGTTCAGTGAATGTATTTTAAATAAACAACAATTAAATTTCAATAAAGAGTTACCTCTTAGATATCAGTAATGTGTCTTTCGGTGAATTCAAACTTGCCTGAAGTCAGGGATTGCACTTCTTTGCTCATCAGCTTTATAAAACAATTAGAACATATTTATACATATAGAAGGGGCTCAATAAACACTTCCCAGATGATGAACAGTTACAAATATAATCTTTTCAAAACTCATTTTGGTGTGAGGTAGTTCATAAATATGCCATTTTCAGAACATTGAGTACAAATGAAAAAGACGTACACATGGCACAATGATCTTGGATATTGTAATGTTTCTCCGTTCCTTTTACTGACGAGCAATTATAACAATGGAAATGTCACTGTGACAATATGTTCAATTGGCAGACAGAAACAATGGTGCAAAAAGCTTAAAATTATAAACATTTCCCAGAGAATTATTTGACAACTTTCTCCATGTAGACAGTGATAATCAAGTTACATTCATAAGCAAGTAGTGAAAATTAGGGAATTGATGAAATGAAACTTGATTTTTCTTAGAAAAGTAGTAGAAAAATGGGTCAGAATTGTGTCAAATTTGGGTAATTCTAGCAATAAAAGAGGCAACTGGGGCATGGAGACCGTATACAAGTCTTCCTACTTGATTATACTCCAAGTCAGGTACCTGGGGAGGCACTGTTAGCTATGACAACTGAGCAGGTCAGATATGTAATTTCTTAACCCTGATGAGGATGGGCAGAAACAGACACTGTCACAGTTCAGTTTTGAAGACTTTTGCTTTTCATTGAAAAAAAATGTTTTTAATTACTCAGGCAGTACATGAATAATCTTCCCTTATCTCCTTTCTAATTCTTCTCTCACACCTAGAGGTAACCACTTTTTATCATTTAGAGTACACCTTTGAATCAATTTTCCATATAGTTATATATATGTACATAAATGTATATGTACACACACAAATACACATATATAGGTTTTATACTCAAGTAAGTACAACATATGGTTTGTATTAATTTGTGATTCATTGTTTTCCCTAATTCTATGTTTTAGAGAGCTGTATTTGTCGTTACCTATAAACCTATCTCATTCTTAATAATGGTTATGTAATGTTCCAGAGAAGTAACACACCACAATTTATTTGATTATTCCTATGTTGATAGATATTTGAGTTGCTTCCAGCTTTTTTAATTTAGATACAAGGTGAAAGTGAATATTTTATGCACACATATTGTGCACATGTGCCCATGTTTCTGTAGGACAGACTCTTCAGAAGCAAGATGGTGGATCAAAGAGAATGTGGATTTTACATTTGATAGATGCTGCTAGGTGGTCACCACAAAGTTTCCTACCAACTTCTGTTCCCACCAATAGTGTTTGAGTACTTATTTCCCCATTTCCTCACCAATACTAGATATGAATCATTCTTTTACAATTTCCCAATCTGATAGTTATGAAGGAACAACTTCTGGTTACTCTTGCTTTTTTTTATTTTTCAATTTTTTGACATTGCACAAGTTTATGGGTTTTCTTTTTGTATACCTATTAGTAGATGCACACTGTTTTTTTTTTAATCATTTATCATTTTTCTTCATTTTACTTTTTCTCCTTCTTTTTCTTCCATTTGCTCTACTGTCTTCTCTAAGACAGGGAGTCATTCAGGCTTACAGAAAAGTGAGGGGGGAAAGAAGAAACTCAGTGGTTTCTCCACTTCCCCACCCCGCATCACTTCCCTTCACTTCAAGGCATGTTTGGGAAAGAGAAGAAAGAACTTCCAAGTAGAGACATTAGACTGGTGAGGACTAGCTTTGACTTCATAATAGAATTGCTTGGGTTTTGGGGTTGGTTAGCTGTGTTTTAGTACTGATGTCTGGCCACACCCCAGATATGTTAATTTAATTGCTCTGGGCTGGAGCCACTATTTTTTCGTATTCCTCTTGTGTAGCTTGTGTTAAGAGCTATATTTTGGGAAGTTCATTTATTTTTCTGGTTTCTGCTCAATGTGTTGGGATGTGGGACTGAGGAGATTTGTATGGATCTTCCACAAACTCCTCTGTAGGTAGGTGACTTGCTGCTATTTCCAAGGTGTAGTTCAGGTTCTTCACGTGACTAGATTACCTGATCTGTCATGGATAGTCTACATTTACTTTTTAAGCAGAAAAGGAGATGTAGTAATTTTTTAGACCTTACTATCTTCCTCTCCCCGGTCTTATATACATGCATGTGCATTAATGTATACGTAGAAAATGTAAAATCAGATGCTGTGGTTCCGGTTCAGGTTCAGGGATTTCAGGTTCCACCACAGGACCCTGGATACGTATGTAAGCAGAATATATGACAAAAGTAAGAAATTCCCTTGGCATTGGCCACACTGCAGTTTCTGTCCTTCTCTTGAAAATAACTGTTCAGCGCACCTGTTGGTCTTTGTAAGTGTTCTGATTATCTATTGCTGGGTAACAAGTTATCCCAAAACCCACATTTAAAACAACGTTAATTTAGTTTGCTCATAAATCTGCATCTTTGTTAGGGTATTGTGGGGATAACTGACATGTGCTCCACATGGTGTCAGCTAGGGCAGGAGGCTCAATGTGAGGGGTATTGGCATCCAGGATGGCTCCTTCATATGGCTGGGAAGTTGGTGGTGTACTTGGGTCTCCTCCATGTGGGGCTTTCCCCAGGGCTTCCTCTCACACATAGGCGTTGTTGTGTTGAAGAGGTCTGGGCTTAGAAGCTAGCACAGCATCACTTCTGCTGTATCCTATTGCTTAAGCAGACCCAGAGCCAAAGTTCAAGAGGAGGGAACATTCACTCGCTTCTAGATTGGAAGACATTCAAATCATTTTGGGGCCATGTTTCTAAAATGTGACACAAAATAAAATTTTTGTTATAAAATTTCGCATGCATTCACATAAAATAAACCCTGGGTGTGTTTTCTACTTTTCAACCCAAACATGAGTTTTAGCACATAAAAATAAGGCCAGATTCAGAAGAAGGTACTGCCATGAACACAGCAGGCATATAGACATTGTTATTAAATACACCTCAAAAAACAATCTTTACTCTCATCCAGTGCTCATAGCACATCTGAAGAGATGAAAGTAAAATTCACTGGATGCATTTTCTAAAAACCATACCTTCCTTACGTGCATTTAGTTATGATTTATTTTACTAGTCTGTTAAAGATTTCAGAGCTGATGAAGTGATATATTCCTGGCCAGTTAGTGACATCCTCTTAAAATAATGAGCAGAAGATTTTATTAGTTACTTGCACCTTGAATCTCTTTTATTTATTCCATGTGCATTACGAAGGTTTCACCAAGGGATTTTGTTGGCAAATTTATCAAACAAATGCGAGCATTAAAGGGTATCAGTCTGAAAGCAGTTCATTCTACAAACCACGTATAATTACATGCTTTTAGTCAAATTACCAAGCTTTGGTTGGTTCTATATTTTTTGACTTTCTTATTAGTTGAGCCTATGTAATAAATATTATAAAGTGCAAATCTATTTGTGAGCTAATATTAAAACTCACTCTATTCTTTCCCAAGAAATTCATCTCAGAAGCTGCTATATGCTTCTTGAATTGTTTTAATATAACAAAGAAAATGTCACCTCTTTTTTTTTTTTTATAGCATGGCTTATTTCAAAACTATGCTGAGTACCTGTGAAATACAATGCTCAGAGGACAGGGCTAGAGATTACAAATGGCATTTTCAACTATTTTCCGACTGTGCTAGCACATTTTCCTGGATTGTGAATTTAGGTAACTTTTAAAAAAAATAGAGCATCTACAGAATGAGTAGATCTTTTGTATAAAGTAACCGTGTCACGAATTTTTCCACAATATAACAAAACCTATTAACATTAAGAAGCCAACTCCTCCCCATACACACAAGAAACTCATTACTTTGTCTCTTTGAAACCTTGACTCGGTGGTAGCTCTTCCTTTGATTTCTAGAAATGTCTTGGATTTTAGAAATTTTTATTCTTTTAAAACAAAATCTTGGCCATAGTGCTTCTTCCTCTTCTTAATCTTTCTTATAGAATCACACATGTAATCTTCATCAAGAGGCTACCATCCCAAATCAACTGGCGGAGTGCACCTAAGCAGCCCCTGGTGGAGAAAAACAGAGGTTCTGGAGTCAGACTGATTTCTGTTCTAATCTCAATTCCATTGTTTACCAACTGTGTGCTGCCTAGCAAGTTACGACACCTCACTAATGCTCTTCTGTAAAATGAAGGCAGCAACGTGTGTCATGGTAAGGATTAAGCGAGAGAGTACTTGCCGACATAGCTGCCATAGCACCTGGTATGTAGTAGGCATTGGATAAATGTATGTTTCTGCCCCCTTTTCCTTACTTTCCTAAAATAATACATTTTCCTCTGAATTAGTCCTGGTTCTCCAGAGAAGCAGAACCAATAGCATGTATGCGTATATGTTTATTTACTATAAAGATTTGGCTCACACTATTAAGGACGCTGAGAAGGCCCACAGTTTGCTGTCTGCAAGCTGGAGACCCAGGAAAGCCAGTGGTGTAATTCGGTCCAAGTCTGAGGGCAATATATTCCAGTCCAAGGGCAGGAGAAGATGAGAAGAGATGGTACAGCTCAGCAGTGAGGCAGAGCAAAGGCTCAAATTCCTCCTTCCTCTGCCTTTTGTTTTATTCAGGCCCTCAAAGGATTGGATGGCGCCCACCCACATTGGAGAGAGCATGCCACTTTATTCAGTCTACATATTCAAATCTCACCCAGAAACACCCTCACAGATATAGCCAGAAACATTATTTTTCTGGGCACCTGGTGGCCAGTCAAGCTGACACATAAGATTAGCTATCACATCCCTTATTTTCCTTTTCTATTGAATCTCAAGCAACCTCATTAATTAGATGTTTCTTAAACATCAGTTTCTTTTTTGTCTTGTCATAGAGCTGCCTCCCAAGCCACATCAGTAGAGAGTAAATTCAAAAATAAGGCTACAACTTTGCAATTTGTTTAGCTTAACTTGTAACCAAGGCAGAGAAAATCACACAGGAGGAAGAGTTATTTACCTCTGCCCGTCTGATTCTGAAGTTCGTGTTCTAACCATTAGATTACACTGCCTCTAATAACAGAGGCTAAGAAGCTTCGTTATGCTAATTCTAAATACCTGAATTGTAAGGGCTGTATTGCAGCCTATGTATGGGGGAGTTTGACTCCCTCTATCTAACGTCATTTAATCCATGACAAAAAAGACATTTTTCCTGTAAACAGCAGAGCAAAATAAATGATTATTTTGAACTATTTTTGGAATAAATTTTGTTTGATGAATAATAAGAACCACCAGGTATTGCACGCTTACTGTGCCAGTTTCTTCACCAGCCCTTCTCATGCTTTGGCTTCCTTGATCTGCATAACAACCTTATGAGAGAGTTATTATTATTCATCTTTTATGGAAGGAAATGAGGGATGAAAAGAATTAAAGATCTGGGCTAAGAGCTATAAGTGGAACTGCTAGAATTAATCCAGGCCTGCTTCTCAGCACAGTTTGGGTTCATATCCTTGATTGTTTAAAAATCCACCTCTCCAGGAATGTTTCTCTTGGACCATCAAGCATGACATTATATACATTCCTTTTGCCTTTTCCTAACTGCTGTAACATCATTGAGTACTTTAAATAATCACCACTCAGAAAACTGAAAGATTGGCAGAGGTCTCAATTGGAGAAGATTTTGCCCACAAGGGAGCGCTTGGCAATGTCTGAATATTTTTGGTTGTCATAACTAGGTGAGGAGGTGCTACCGGCACCTAATGGGCAGGCAGGGATGCTGCTAAACATTTTACAATGCACAGGATGGCCCCCACAACAAAGAATTATCTGTTCCAAATGTCAGTTGTACTGAAGTAGAGAAATCCTGCTCTAGAAAATATTTTTTTTCAATTTTCTAATACATTTTCAATCTAATAAACATGACAGATTCCCAAAACAACAGATTAATAAATTAATTTTGGTTTCTGGAAAAATTTTTTTTTTATTTAGGAAAATACCATACGTCTGATCTTTGCCCTACTAGGGCTTTCACAGTCAATGACTATCTGTACATGTAAATAACTTTTATCAATTAAATTTTAAGAAAACTAATTATGAAATCATGAATTATAACTACATGCTGATTAGTAGAGATCTAATTTACCTACATACCTTATAACCGTGTCTGTGTATTTTCAAAGCATATTTGATTAAGTAAGAATGTAAATACTATTTGGGATGCATAGAATTTCTTTTTTTTTTTTTACAGATGTGAAAAACAATTGTTTCTAAAGTCCAAATAGTATGATTTCTTAATTTCTTACATCTACTTATTAATTCATCTTCCATCTCAAGAATTTAGAAGGGAGAAGGAAGTACTCCAAGGATTAGTACCATTTAGTCTTTTCCAATAATAATTTTAATTATAATAATTCAGTTTATATTTTACAAATTTTTACGGGTACAAAATATCCATTCATTTAGTCGTTTTCTAAGTTTTCCTCCCTTTTCCTCAATAAATTGGAAGGAGACATTTTAGAGACACTTGGCATTTTAAAGCTGTGCTTTGACTGCTGGGATAAATGAGGAGCTCTGTTCCTTGCCATCCCCATGGCCAGTGGCATATCCCGGTATGTTTCATAGTGTGGTAACAGCCTACACTATGTTATCAGTTCATGTGGAATCTCTTTACAAAAAGAGGTAGAGGGTAGTCTGTCAGAAGCACAGGAAGAAAGTTAGAAAGTACCAAAGTTGCATAAACTACATCTTGAGAGAAAAACAAAAAGCCTAAGAACCAAATATAGTTTCTGACAGAAAGCTTAAAAGTCAATATTTTTAAGGCACTCTATCTATACTACAAATAGACAATAAATATTATAATAGTGTATGTTGGTAGCCCAAGAAAATATATAATGTATGCTTTATTGCAAAAAACACATTTTAAAAATAACAGCCATCCTTTTTCTAGAGGCCTAGGGTCTATAAGCCACTTCTTATTTTTCAATGTTCAATTGTGTATAATTTTGGCAAAGCATTCATCTTTGCACTTCTATATATTTCTATTTTTGGTTAGAAACCATTTATTGCATTTCTGCTTACGATTAGAAAATGACAATTCACCCATCATCAAAACACTGGAAAATAAAAACATAGGTAGAATTCTTGTTACCATTTCAACATCATTAAGTTAGAAAGTGGAGTTGTCCTCACCACTATTCACTCCAGAGGTGAAAGAACTCAAGCTATCTTGTCAGGATAGAGTGACTTCCCCAAGACCTCGCTCAAGCAGCAGCAATACAAATTTGAATAGCTGGTCTGTGACACTGATTCCTGAGACATCTTCTGCTGCTCTCTCTCCACTCATCCTCTGAGCAGTGTTTATTGAACACCAACCTTTTATGGTTCTGGTGCTTTGTTACGTACTCAGGATTCAGTGATAAACAATAATTAAAAAGACAAAATCCCTGCTCTTAGGGAGCTAGTAGGATAGAGAGAGATGGGATATAAAAATAAACTCCCATTACAATAAGTTCTTTCCAAGAAGAAATCAGGCTGGAGAGGTTCAAAGGCGACGAATCCTGAGGGCTTGTTCACCATGCCACGTCACTGGGACTTTATTCCTTGGGTGATGTGACGTCAGGATAGCGTTTTAACTAAAGAAGTGAAATGAAGAGATTTGTTCTTTGGAAATATGACTAGCTGCATCGTAGAATTTATGTGTACCAGTAGCCTAGAGAGGTAAATTCTGCAGCTGTTGCAATAATCCGGGTGAGAGATAATTGAGGTCTGAATTGAGAGGTGGTCGGGGATGGGAAAATGGAGAGATTCAAGAGATGTCATAGAGGGAGAATTCAGAAAACTCGGTGATTGGTTAAGTGCTGCAGTTGAAAAAGAGAAGGAAGAAAAGGTTAACACCCAGGACTATTTTTTTAAAGAAAAAATAGCATATTTTGAGGAAAGACCACTGTCTTTCTATTTAGCAGTGTGAATATATACCTATGTTTTAGCCAGATGGACTGTCCAGTAGAAACTTGAATATAAGAATCTGATCCATAGGAAAAGATGGGTTGGAGAGGTCAACTTGAGGTCCAAACATAGTTAATGAAGTGGTGAGACCTGAGGACTTAACTTTAACTGCATGACATGCAATGGTAGAGAAGAGGAAGGAAGAGAGGTTTAGAAGTTTGCGAACCTTTCTTTCTAATTCTTGTCATTTTAGTGTTTCTCTAGGAAGAGATGAGGTTTCTGAAAGTACTCGAGTAGAATGAGGTAGGGACATAGGCATGAATTCAGCCTGAAGTTAATTTAACTGACAATTGTATGTGCAGTTGTGCTAATGATCAAAATCAGACAAAATAAAAGCAAGTTACCTAAGTTTAAGGAAAGGCGAAATTGCTGCCTACTGGATAGTGTGTCACAAAAGAAGGATTCCCAGATTGCCAAGTGCTGTTTTCTTCTGCTGCCTGCTGTCATTCTAACTTACCCCCTATCTATTGGAGATTTCCAGAAGGTATCCTAACTGACTTCTATATTGCTAATTGCAGAAAACCCACTGCATTTCCTTCTTTTTATGACATTATATCCTTCCCTTTCCTCAAATTAAAGACATAATCTTAGTTCAAGTCAACATTTCTGACAGAAGTTTAAATGCTCATGGAGCATTAAAATGCAGTTAAAAAAAGAGAAAAGAACTAAATGTAAAATGCCTTGTCTATATAAAGAGTTAGAAGTGCATACAATATGTGGTTGTTGAGTTTTGGGAAACATGTTTATGAACCTGAGTGATTTTTTCTTAAATATTTTTTGATTGGTATGCATTCTAGACAATTTAAGGGTTAAGGTTGGGAAATTAGGACCAATTATTGAGTTTTGCGGATAAGTAGCCAGCAGCTGGCATCCAACAACGATGGTGATTTTCTGAGGTTTAACCCTGCACTGGGGTACACAGGTTCTCCCGCACAGAGCCTCTAGGATTCTATTTCTGCTCTCTCTTGAGCCTAGGATGAAAATCATGATAAATTGTATCATACTGTGAGGTGGTTTGTGATGAAAACAAATTTCCACTAGATACTGTAACACAACCTCCAAACTCATGTTCTGATAAAATACCTACAAGCATATAATTGTCTCCTCTTCCTTCTTCTCTTTCTCTTTTGTCTTTGTTAAAAACAAACAAACAAAATAACAAATGGAGAACTAAAATGTGCTGGTAACAATAATCTTTTTCTAGATAGAGATTAGGGTTTCAATGGTTTTATCTGTCTACTATATTTATGTTTACTTATCTATCTCATCTGTTTTTGGAATTATTCAGTTTTAAAGGGGAAAAAAGTGGAAAGCGAATGGATAGGGATTTGAAAATTATGGATGGGGTAAATTGTGGAGTTAGGGAAGCTACAGATTTCTTGAACAGATAGATGATGGCTATCTCTTTGGCATGGACAACTACACGCTTATACAGAGTTCTCTGCAGATATGGCACAGTGGTTAGCATGCAGGTAGAGCACCTTAATCAGAAAGGCTAATCTGTTTCATTACTCGAAGATGCAGACGTTTTGGGATTGAATGGATCACCGCCCTGTTTGTGGATTAAGTCTGTTATTTGGTCAAAGTGAGCAAAATTGGTCTTCCTAAAGGAGAAAGGCAATGACCTGCCAATTTTCATTATTAAATTTCTTGCTTTCAATCATTTCATGTGTGTAGCAGTCTTGTCTTTCTTCTCCCCAGAGTCCACTCAAGACTTTGGCAGATTGCTTCTCTGAAATATCTTCACATCTCTGGAGGAACACTCATACAGCTCTGGAAACACTGGAAAATCTCAAGATGCAGTTCAGGCTATTCTGTAGATGAATACGGGTCCCCAAGCCATTTCTCAAATTGAAGATTCCCCAGTTAGGCAGCTCTAAAGAGTTTTCAAGAAGGCAATATCGTTACTTTGCGTGCCTTTAGAAGAAGCAGGATTATATTAGCTGTTGCTTCCTGACTCCTTCTCATTCATTCATTAATTCACTTATGCTTCTAATAGGCATTTATTCTGAGTTTCCTGCACTGAATGAGCACTGTGAGATTTACAAAGACATACAACACTTGGACCTTACTCTCCAGGAATTTACAATCTTATTTTTTCTATCATGAATTCTTATACAAGATCCCAGCCTGTTCTTTCCTAAGAGATTGAGTGTCTCCAAGTCAAGTACCTGGACAAGAGTCTTTCTATATCAGATTAAGTTTAAAAGGTGTCTGAATAATTACATACAGATCAAAATTATAAATAATGAAAAATATAATGAGTGAAGTGAGAAAATTACATAAAATAGATTTTTAAGAAGGCAAGGCATGTGTTAAGAGCTGAATTGTGTCCCTCACAAAATTCACTTATTGAAGTCCTAAGCTCCAGTACTTCTGCCTGTGACCATAAATGGAGACAGGATCCTTTACAGAGGAATTAACTTAAAATAAAGTCATTAGGGTGGCACCAGTCTAAGATAATTGCTGTCCTTATTAGAAGAGGGAATTTGTACACCAACACACACAAAGGGATGATATTGTGAAGAGAGAGGGAGAAGATGGCCACGTAGAAGCCAAGGAGAGAGGCCTCACAAGAAAACAACCCTGACAATACTTTTATCTTGTACTTTCAGCCTCCAGAATTGTGAGAGAATAAATTTCTGTTGTGTAAGCCACCCTGTCTGTGGTACTTTCTTACAGCAGCCCTAGCAAACTAATACAGCCTGAGACTTGGAAAGTCAGTCAAAGGATTTATTGAGCAAATATTGTGTTTATGTCATTATAGTAAATGTTGTGTAGTAGAGATTAATTTATCTGGGGCTTAAGCTGCTTGAAATTCATTTCTCAGAAAAGTACAATTGTACATTAGGTACCTGAAGGACACGTGCGTGCACACACACGTGTATGCACAGGAACCTACAGTCAAGTGGAGAATGGCCTTTAAAATTTGTAGTTGGAAATAAAAAGTGGGAAACTTACAAGTATTGTAATGATAATGACAGTAGCAACTGTCTATCTTTGGTGTCTTCTCTGTGCCAGATATGGCATTAGCATCATAACATCTCTCTTTACGAGAGACCTTTATTTCTGTTACAGTTGAGGACCTGAAGCTCGGAGAAGTTAAGTCTTTTATTCACCCAAGATCTCACAGCCAGATTTTTAACATACATTTGTCTGAGTCTTAACTTAAAGCTCTCTTGTCTAAAGGGACAGAAATGGCACTTGTCATTCTTTCAAGGTGCAGCAGGTGCTTTCAAAGATCTGTCAGCCCGAAGAAAGTCAGGTGTGCTCCCCAGGGCTCATTAATGCTGCTGGGTAGGCACTGGGTTTTAATGGTTACCAAGAACTCTGAAACTGGTACTAGCCCATTAAGGCTGGGAGCTGTCCTGGAAGAGTTTTCTCACTCTGGTCTTTGCTAAGTATTTCATATCATTGGAAAGTTCTTCCTCCCGAAGCCTCACCTGGTCACTTGGAGATCAGCCCACAGTAGACCTCTCTTTTACCTAACTGCTATAAAATATTAGGTAGAAATTGTTGCTAAGGTCTTTACAAGGTCACAGCCAAATATGTGAAATAGGCAGGAGGACCACATATGAATCTGCATTAAAATATGCCTTGAATTTGCATTTAAATGCATTTTAATTTGCATAAAATTCTATTATTACGCCTTTAGAGTATAAATTTGATAATTGTTCTTTTTTAAAGCTGTCATTTATATTTTATGCCTTCCCCTACTCCTTTCCAGTCCTTCCCAAGATTTCTGCATTCTTAGGGAAGCCCCATGACCCAGTCACAACATGATGGAGGCGCTGGTGCTTCTACATAAAGAGCTCACCTGGATGACTTCTGGCACCATGCTGGGTTCTTTTTCCTCATGAGAGAATCCACTTACACACTTTTCATCCTTTTTCGCATCTAGTGTCTGCCCTCCTCAGTGAATGTTAAGCCCACTGCTGTCAAAGGAAAATTGCAAGAGATGGAGTTAAAGAGGAAAGGAAGAATTTATTCAAGACTATTGCAATAGAGGTCAAGACTATTGTAATAGAAGAGAGAGCTTGAACTCAACTCTGTTGAAACAAAAGATGGGAGAGTTATTAAGTGCTGGGGTGAGCTAATGTGAAAGCGCTGGAGGACGTTCCCAGGGAGGTCGGTCACTGTGATTAGGCACCTGTGTTTGCTGTTGGTGATTACTGAAGTTAGGCTCCTAACCCTCCCATAGAGACTGGGAGATAGTGGCACTATCTTTTCTTGATGACATTTCAAAGGGATGGCTCCCAAGTCCTTGAGAAAGACATTGCTGTGTTGTAAAAGATTTATATCTGGAAGGGGCGGAGAAAGAATTTACAATGGCAACTTTCCTAAAGTAAATCTTTTAAGAAATGGGAGGTCAGGGGTCCTAGTTAGGAAGAAAGCTGTGTAAAGTGTAGTCAAGGGGGCTGGCAGCATAGCGGTTAAGTTCGCACCTTCCTCTTCTGTGGTCCAGGGTTCTCCAGCTTGGATCCCGGGCACAGACCTATGCACCACTCATCAAGCCATGCTGTGGCAGGCATCCCACATATAAAATAGAGGAAGATAGGCACAGATGTTAGCTCAGGGCCAAACTTCCTTAGCAAAAGAGAGGAGGATTGGTGGCGGATGTTAGCTCAGGGCTGATCTTCCTCTCAAAAAATAAAAAATAAAAATAAATAAAGTGTAGTCAAGCTGAAAGGAATGTTAAGGCCCTCTTGGTCCATGCAAACAGCAATATAGTCAATCAATTATTTATATATGCAGCCATCCAGTCTCTTTCCCATCTCTGGACTTACTGCCTTCTCTCATTAGTGCCTCTGATGTGCGGAACTTCTAGTTTATCTTATTAATGTGGAGGAAGGGAAAGGTCCTGGCACGAGCCTTACATCTGGAAGCTGAAAGCAAGTAGCTGCTCTTGAAAACTATGGTAAACAGGTTGCTTTATGAGAGTCCCTCACCCACCAATTAGGAGCAATCAAGGACGTTTCCTCATTTTAGACATTTGGGAAGAGGACTGCTCCTTTCTTCTTTCTTAAATCCTCCACAGAAAATCTCTAATGATGGTCATAATGATGTCAACCAGCATTGTCACTTTTCTGCAGAAATCAACGGTTTTGATGCTAACACATAATATCTTCAT
Organism: Equus asinus; assembly: GCF_041296235.1. NCBI lineage: Eukaryota > Metazoa > Chordata > Mammalia > Perissodactyla > Equidae > Equus > Equus asinus. Next base: position 75,906,451 of record NC_091800.1, read on the forward strand.
AAGTAGGTTTCACTCATACAGTATAGAAAAACCAAGTGAGATGACAAGAATTGTAGTGACTTTCCTAGAATCACCCAGTTAGTAATTCTTTGGGGAGATAAAATATTTTACAGTTTAGCTCTGCCGCTTACTACCTCTATGAACTTGGCCAAGTTACTACGCTTCTCTATGGCTTATTTCCCTCATTTGTAAAATAAGGATAATAATAATACAAAATCATAGGGTGGTTGGAAGAATTTGGTGAGAAAATAATCCATGTACAGCCTGCAGGAGATTCCTGGGCATATAGGAAGCACTTGATAAACTTTAGCAATTAGGATTGGCTGGCTAAATCTGGATTCTGCTTGAGTCTAAAACTCATGCTTTTTTTAGTCAGTCATGATATCATCTATGTTATTGTAACTTCATCAGTCATCTAGAGAATTCGAGTTAAATTTTTCTTTTAAATATAAAGTTCTAAGGTCATTAAGGGATCCATAATGGTTACAGATACCACGTGTTTTTTTCCTGATTCTGTTTTTCCAGACAGACTTTATTTCTCTTAACATGAAATTCTTACAGAATTTTATGCCAGTTCTCCAGGTATTAAAATAATCTCTGTAGCTACCTAATGTCTGGGTTGATTGCTCTTTGTTCTATGATCATCATAAGAACAAGAAACAAAAAACTTTTATTCAGTTCAAATAAACTTTTATTCAGTTTATTTCTGCAGCCAAGATCATGATACTGTATTATATGCTCCAGCCTTTACCCTAATTGAATTTATGACTCTTTGCTACTTGACTTGGTTTGAATTACATCCTTTCCTTTACCAATTCATTGGTTTCTTTTCTAAATTTCCCTTAGTCTAACTCACTTTCTGAATTTATAATCCTAATTCGTGCTCATAGAACATAAGGTTGACAAGATGTTTCTCCATCCTCGGTCATCAGGACATTGGGGGTGCCTATTTCTAGCTGTAGAAATATCTAACTATCACAACTTGATTATATTTCATGGGTAACCTGAACAGTACATCAATTCTATTACTTTTCTCTCCCGAAATGTATCTGCTTTAGATTGCCGTCTTTCGGGGGAATAGAGTAACGAATATTTATTCTGATCTTGAATATAAGCAGCTCAAAATATCTAAAAGAAAATAGGTTTTACACCTCAATTGTTGGAGTTATTTTGAGATATTGTATTTGTTTTTGCATACGGCTACTGTTAACTTCTTTTGGTGAAATGAAACACAAACTTAAAAGGGGTTATCAGAGGCTAAATGCTGTCACTCAGTGTCAGGCTTGATATTTTGGGCATTGTTCCAGAAGATCATAATCTGAGAGATAATGGCTCTGGTTCTGTTTTTCCCAGCTGTTCTTACTAGTGGGAACAGCTGCCATTGTTACACTTGTAAACTCTATGCTTGGCAGAACTTGTGATGGAGTCTGAGAATGCATTTTTGTTTGTGAGTTTCTTTTCCTGCATGGGAAAATTGTGCTCAGATTTAAAACAAGAGCAATACAGCATGGTCAGGTTGACAGTAAGAACACCTAGGAGACATCAGAGGAATTCAATCACACTTAGAGGCATCACCTTGGATTTTCCCTTTATCCTGGTGGACTGAATCATTTGTGATATGCTTATTTGAATAATCATGTCTTACATAAAAAAAATACCCTCAAGGACGAATGTAGGTGACTAGAGTCTGCAGTCTGTCATGTTGCAAGATGTAAGAATAACTAGGTTAGAAACTTCTACTTCTTTTTGTGGATGATGATTCCTCATCAAGAATTCACCTTCTCTCACCTGGGTCCCTTTGTGCCCAGTGCCAAACTTGGGAGACAGCTGGACTTGATTAGAGGTGCATACGAAAATGCTTTCCCTGCGTGGGGCCGTCGGCAGTACAGGGATTGAACCAGCAACTTTGGCCTCATTAGCATTGTGTTCTACCAGCTGGCTCTAGGAAGAATTAATATTAAACATGAAATGATTTCTCTGACTGATCAAAAATAAAAGAAAATGGATTTGAATCAAAGTGTCTTTTTCACCTGAGTAATACTATATCCAAAGAACATGCAAATTTCCTGCATCATAAATCATAAAATGGCACCAGACATCTCACCAGATGTCAGATATGCAACTTCAGGAATATCATGTCATGGGCTCTCCTTATCTTAATATGGAGTTTTCTTTTTAATTATTATTATTATAAAAAGCTGGAAGTTTTGCCAAAGACGGTTGTAATGTTTTAAAGCCCTTTTTAGCTATATTTGAAAAATATTTTAATCTTACCTTTATCGAGACTACTTTCAAAAACAGATTCTTGAATGGAAACTTTCGATAAAAGGAAAAATATCTGAAACCCAATAAATGTGGATATTGTCCAGGATTCCTTCTGGGTCCCCTTCTCTTTTTGCTTTCTGTCTTAGACTTTCTGCCTCAAAAGAACAGTCAAAATCCAGTTTTGGAATCTTTTCTAACTGCCAATTTTTTATCTACTCCCTAGTGGAATTTTCAATTTGCATAAATCCTTCATTTCAGCAAATTGCAGAGCATCTCCTATCAACTATATTATTTCTTAAAGTGGCTTTCCCTTTTGACTTTTGTTTCTACTGGTGCAGCTTCCTTTCCTCAATCATTGGGGTTTTAAATAGAGGTCATGATTGCTTGTCAGCTTCTTTCACTCCACTGTATGCCCCTTAAGTACCAGAATTGTCATCCTTTATTCAGCATTGCCTGGTGCAGTTCTAGTCACACTGTAGTTATTGAATAAACATTTTTGGAATAAATGAATATATATATATTTTAACCTTTGCTTGCTCTGGTACTCTTCTTGTGATTAAAGAAATTGAATAGATAATCAAAGAATTTGAATGCAAAATCAAAATTTATAAAAATGGATAGAAGGGGAAGTCTCTCTTTCATTCTCATTTTTCGTCTGCACAGCTATCCTGCCTCCCCCATGTATACATACACAGGTAACCATGGTGATTAGTTTCTTATGCTTCCTTCCAGAGTTTTGTTTTGCACGTACAAACATATACACATGTATTTTCTTTTATTTTGTGTACATACCTATGGTATGTGCAGCAAACCATACACACTAGTCTCTATCTTGCTCTTTACTTGATGTGTCTTGGAAATATTTCCATTTCTGAATACAGTTTTATTATTCTTTTTCTTTAAGCTGTATCACATTCCAGTATGTGGAGTTAATCATTTCGGCTATTTCCTACTGATGGACATTTGAGTTATTTCCAATCTTACCATCATAAAAAGGATGCTTCTGTAAATAACTTTGTGTCATTTCACATTCCTGCAGGTAAATTCCCAGAATGTAATTGTCCCTTCTTGGGTCAACTCGGTTGGGATGGCATTACCCATTGACCTCCAGAAGGTGGTACTAACTTCCCCCAGCAATGTGTGAGAGTGCGTGCTTCCCTACAGCCTCATAACAAAGGCGAGTTATCAAAATAGAAATTTTTTCCTTACATGTCTGGAGAAAAACTGTATTTCAATAAAACTGTAGTAAGCATTTCACTCATTATATGTGAGGCTGAACCTCTTTTCATGTATTTAAGAATCATCTGTACTTTCTTTTCTATGAACTCTCTGTTCATAGCCTTCCTACTGGGTTTTGGGTCAGTTTCTTATTAATAAATTATCCAAGCAGAATCCTTGTGGTAAGTTTGAGCACTGCTCCCTCCACTCACCCCCACTCACTTTGTTGTGGGTAAACTTCCTACATGAAGGAAGCTTTGATTTTTATATGGTTAAATTTACCAAACTCTTCATGTATGGCTTTTGGGTTTTGAGTCTTAGTTAAAAAAGGCTTCCCACTTCAACATTATATGGGGATTCAGCCATATTTTCTTCTAGAAGTTTCATGGCTTATTTCAAATATAAATCTTTGATCATTTGAAATTTATAATGGCATATAGTGTAGCATGCAGATCCAACTTTTTATCTTTTCCAAATGTCTACCTAGTTATTCTGACCACTTGTTAATAGTCTCCTTTTCCCTGCTGATTTTGTAAGTTAGAAGCAACTTGTACATTCTACTAAATTCCTTTCTTTATTAAGATTTTTAAAATTTTCTATATTCTGAATTCTGTTTGATAGTCTATGTATATGCCAGTACCACATTATTGTTATTATTGATATCTTATATCTTAATATCTAGTAGGACCAGTGATTTTCATTCTCTTTTCTTTCAAATATTTTTCACTACTTTGTTTGTTTCTCCCTATTAATTTTATAACCAAGTAGTTGAGTTCTAAAAAATAAAATTTTGGCATCTTATTAGGTACATGTCAAATATGCAAATAAACTTACATAGAATTAACAATGTTGAGTCTTTGTCTTCAAGAACATGATCTTTCCTTTTGTTCAATTTTTATTTTTTTCAGTCTTGTCAAAGATGTTTTCATATAAATCTTGCACAGTTCTTAAATTTATAGGAGTTACATCACTTTATTGTTTTTTACATAGGACATTTCCTCCTGTTATATCATCAATTACTTATTGTTTGTGTGTAAAAAAGCAAATGATTCCATATATTAATTTTGTTTTCTGCAATCTTTCTGAACTTTTTTTGTTTGAAATAATTTTAGGCATATATCAGAGCAGCTAAAATTGTTAGTTTTACTTCTTCCCTTTGGAGTTTTATAACTGCAATTTTTTTCATTTTATTTTTCCTAGTTCCTCATCTACAACATTAAATGATAGCAGTTATGTAGTTATGCTTGTTTTGTTCCTAACTTTAGTGGGATTGCTTCTGTGTTTTCCAATTCAAGCATTTTGTTGACTTTTGGGTTCAAACATCTGTCTATCTCTCTCTCTCTCTCTATCATCTATCGTCCATCTCTTTATATATCTATATCTATATATGTGTGTATGTGTATTCATATTTACATTGTATGTATATGAGTGTATATGTGTATATATATATTTCTCTCTATATATATACAAATACCTTTTTAGCATCTATGTATTTTAACTTAACATTTGTGTCAATTTGAGTCCTTTGAGAAGTAGACTCTCAAAAAAGATTAGACAGGGCCTGGTCCAGTGGCTCAGTGGTTAAGTTTGTGTACTTTGCTTCGGCGGCCCGGTGTTTGCAAGTTTGGACCCTGGGTGTGGACCCATGCACTGCTCATCAAGCTATGCTGTGGGCGTGTCCCACATACAAAATAGAGGAAGATTGACAGAGATATTAACTTAGTGACAATCTTCCTCACCTAAAAAAAACAAACAAAAAAAGGTTAGACAAACAAGAGACTTATTGGAGGAAATGCTTGAGAGAATAAAGCACAGGGAGCAGGAGGAGGTCAGAGAGGCTTCTCCCTGTAATGCAGGCCTGACAGCTGTGAAACAGCAGAGGCAAGAGTCTCAGAAGCTACAGTTTTAAGAGAGTTTGGCTATGATGACGGGGAGTTCCTGAGCCAAATTTTCCCGTTGGAGGTTGGAGGAGTTCTGTGAGCCTGCAGGATGGGCCTTCACCAGGACCCTTTCTGTGCTCAGTCTCTGAGTGGAGAAGCCCGAGGGAAGTGCAGCATCGGTTTTCATGTGGTGGTAGATCCAGAGGGTGCCAGCTGCTGTGTGCCCACAGCAATCCCTCTTGAAGTAGAGCTGAGAAGAACATTTCCATGGCTTCCACAATATTGTACTTCTAATTAACTACTGGATCTTATTATTTTTTTTACATAGAATATTTGCATTTCTGCTGTCAGAGTGTGCTGGAATTTACTGAGTGAAGGAGGAAGCTCCACAGCCTTTCAGGCCTCAGGCAACTTGCATGTTAATGCTTGACGTAGAAGTTGGTGGGCGCGTTCCTATCCCACTCATGCACAGTTAGCCCACCAAATCAGAATTGGATGCTTATAGTTAGCAACTTTTATAGATAAAGATGTTGAATTCAGGAGTATTATTAATTCTAGCTTCGTTAGTAACTCAGGATAGGAAAGAAGGAGAAAAAAGAACAAAGACTTTTGAGCTGGAGAGTAGTAGAAACACAAATCTTTTAAAACCTGACAAACAGAAACAGCACAAACTTTGGAGTCAGATAAACCTGGGTCCAAAAGCTGGTCATTACCACAAATTATTTACCACTCAGAACTCAAGGCATTCCTTCTTTAACACACAAGTAGAAAATATGTTCCATCATCCTTTGCATAAGATATGGTCATATGACTAAATTCTTTCCAGAAGAATGTGAGTGGAAGTGATATATGTCACTTCCATGCCTGGCCATAAAAAAGCTTCTATACGACATTCTCCCTTCTTCTAACTGGATTCAAAGGGTGATGAGGCAGCAGAGGATGGCAGAGCCACAGATGGAAGGAGTTCTCTCCAAATACCAGCCTGGAGTTGAGCTGCCATTCTGCCATGAAAACCCACCCAGGACTCTTACATAAGCAAGAAATAAGCATGCCTAACGTTTGAGCCATCAATTATTGTCTATTTAGTACTTCAAACACTGACACATGATATAGTGAAAATTCAGTGCCAATGCATAAATAATGTTTAATTCATAGTAGATGCTCAATAAATGTTAATTCCTGCCCTCACCTGTGGCATGGCCATAAGGCACTTAAAAATGTGTAATTTTAAAATAATAGAAATAAAATTTAAATAAGCTAAATCTAGGCTATTTTTAAGATGTATCCAAATCGTAGTCAAATTCTTGTTAATTTGATATTTTGTAGCGTTACTGCCCGCAGAATAATAGCAGCTCTGAAACTGTATAGCTGGAATGTTTTCTGAAGCTTATTTCCCTGCGGGAGGATCATACTCACTATGTATGATTTAAAAGAATCCCTCATGCAACACGTATGGTTCCTCCTATAATAATAGTGCAGAAATAATATTTTGTAGCTGACCTTTTAGCAAATAAGTTCTGGGGAAAAGCCATGACACTACAGTTTTTGGCACCAGACAGTATCTATACGGTAGCAAATTTAGCAATATTCAAAACAACGTTTTATGAACAACTTTGAAACTCACTGAGGCATGTAAGTTTTATCTTATATATCACTCACCAAAAATATAGCAATTGCACTTCCTGATTATTAAAATGAGAAAATAAAGATTTCCTAATCCTCAGCTAGAACACCAAACCTTACTCTGTTTTTAGTACAAACTCTAACTCAAATCCCAGTCCTGTTTGTAAGGGACTGAAGGCTTGAGCATGGCTACACAAGATAACAGAGTGGCAGTCATGGGAGGGCGAGAGAGAGCATTTTACACATGTAATCTCATTTGAGCCTCACACTAGCCCTTTGAAATAGGCGCCTCCCACTATGTACAAACAACGTAACTGAAGTTCAATGAAGGTTAATAAATACAGGCTATGAGACCCAAGAGTGAAATGTTAAGCCTGGATTTGATTACAAGCCTGACTGTTCCCAAACCCATGTTCCCTCTGTCAGACAACACTTATTTACCCAGGATTATCTGTGCATGCTTGAGTATATTCCCCAAACAACCGAAGCTTACTGTTTGAAAACCTAAACTTTTAATGATTAATTTGTGAGGAAACCTTTCTCAAACCCAGGCTTTCTTAAGATGGGTCATTGTTATACATGTCTCTTGTGCTGTTACACCAGCAGGGCTATCATCAAGGGAGATCAAAGCATGATTGCCTGCTTTTCTGGGAGAAGGTAGTCCTAGATGATTCGCCTTTTCTAATTTGTCACTCTTTGTACATTTGCTGTTTTTATCAAAGGCATGGAAGGGCCCTACATTTTCCAAAGGATTATTTACAATCAGCATTCACTACCTCCAAAAATGCCCGTACATTGTCTAGCCACTAAGAAATTGCTACTGTTTTAAATCAGAACAACGCAGCTGATTTCCAATGCTGCCATTCACTAACTGTGGAATTTTTGTTAAATCATCTTTCCTCTGACCTTTAATTTCCACACACGGCAAATATGGATATTAATACCTATCTCACAGGATTGTTGTGTCAATTTAATGAGATACATAAAAATGTATTTTGAAACCTAAAAACTGGTATACAAATATTAACTAATTTTCTTGGCACTAAAATATAAAGATTTCAGTGCTAACATGTTTTTCAGACAGTCTGCAACACAGCTCACATCATTGGGGATTTACTCATATGGCTCAATTTACAGCATAGCAAACCTCCTCTATTTGTCTTTATTAGACAGGAAGGGGTGTATATTGCTGTTAGGTGTGATTCTGTGTGTGTGTGCGTGTGTGTGTGTGTGTGTGTGTGTGTGTGGTGTCGCAAAGGCATCCTGATACTTTATTTTTATCTACATATTTGTAATAGTAAGGTACTCTTTTGCATTCCCTTTCAACAAAATAAATAATTCTTTCTTAAAAATATTATTTTTTTGCTATCTTTCCAGTCTTTCATCTATTTCTCCTCCATGCACTTAGGGGATTGCATTGATCCCATGTGTCCCTTCCAGCTGTAAAACTCTCTGATTCCGTCACTATCTCTTAAACTGTTTCCAAGTTTTCCCTGTGTCTTTGAAGTTTATAGTCACATTTCACTGAATCAAGCCACAGAAGTGAGGAAGGCTGACCCAGCATTATATGCTATTTTCCAAGAGTTGTTCATGGTTGTTTTGTAATGAAAGGTAAACCTAAATTTTACATTGGAGTTAAATGATACCCTCTATTTAAAATTTTAAAATTACTTCAAAAAATCTAAAATCACTTGGCAACTTTAGTAATAGGTCTTTTCGGCATGCAGACTATAATTATATAATCTCTTTTTTTTTTTACAAAATGAAATATTAAGAAAAGAGGATTTAGGGGAAATTTTTGAACACAAATGCAACTTGAGTAATGTTATGGTCAAATGCTCATGTTGATGGAAGTTATCCTGATGGCCAGAGGGATAAACTATTTGCCATAAATAAATTACAAAATATGGGGTAATAAAACAACAACTGGTGAGGGTTTGGCTGGAATGTGTGTGTGTGAACACTGACATATATACGTGCACACATTCATATATACACACATATATGCATGCACATATTAGAAAGACAAATGCTACTCATCATTTTCATCTTCTAAGCAACATGAAAAATGCCAATAAAGATATTTATCTAGTCAGCATTTTGTGCACCAAATGATGCTTTGGTTCCATTCTAACTTTTGAAGACCTCATGTGAGAACAAGCTCTTATAGCAAGTTCTATTTCAGATAGAAAAGGACCGGCTAGCCAGCTTCAGAATGTAAAGGGCTGCTCATCATGAGGCTTTTCCTGCTGGTACTCCTGCTGCTACAGCTTCTGTCACCCTAAAAACACTGCTCTGAGAGCCACTTGTGTTGGCGCCAAAGCATCCTCTCGAATTGTGGGTCAGAGGGCACATTCTGCTTATTCTTGTGCCAACATGAGAAAACCTCAATATTAATGTCCCAAAGACTGAACTGAAGCCACAATGTCCTCCTGATGATCCAACATTCGAGATTGAGTGAGAAAAAACAATGTATAGGGAAGCTTTTTCAGAACTAGTTGTTTCTAATTATTAGATGAGGGGGATAAGGACAAGAAAGCTCGAACAATGATATGATGAATTACGTAAGCACAATCTGCCAATAACTCTGGGAATCATTTTATTCAAAGAGCAGCCTTGATGGTTCTTATTCCATCTCCAAGGACAGTGAACCGAATTGTGTTTCCCCTATTTTTTGCATTGTAATCAGTAAAACAGAAGTTTTTGGGTTTTTTTTAAGGATTGGCACCTGAGCTAACAACTGTTGCCAATCTTTTTTTTTTTTCTTTCTTCTTCTTCTCCCCAAAGCCTCCCAGTACGTAGTTGTATACTCTAGTTGTTCGTGCCTCTGGTTGTGCCATGTGGGACACGGCCTCAGCATGGCCTGATGAGTGGTGCCATGTCCTCATGGGGGATCCGAACCGGCGAACCCCCAGGCTGCTGAAGGGGAGTGCGCAAACTTAACCACTCAGCTGTGGGGCCAGCCCCTAAAATAGAAGTTTACGCATTCAAGAACTATATATCTCTCTCTATAGATATATATATACTCTGAATTTTTAAATCAAGCCATAGTTCTATTGAATTTTGTAATAAAAACAACTCTAATGATTTAAAAATATTAACAAATTCTATTTTGTCTATAACATTTAAAAAAGCAAGGGAAAAATGATCTCTTAAGGAATAACTAAATTATGTGCCCATATTCAAGATATGCATGCAGAAGATACTTAAAACTACTGGAACTTGGACTTTTAATATGAATGAGGTACTTTTCTAATGAAAAGAGTTTAAGTCCACAGTAGTGAATGTTGTAGATGATCCCTGATTAGGCTCCAAATGTTGAATTTTAGGATATCAGACCCTTATGAAAAGACAGTAGCCTGAAGTGGGTCTCTTCTGTCTCCTGGCTGTTGCTAGTCATTCATCGAAGCGATCGAAGGAGCTTTTGCTTTCCATAGGGTTAAGGAATGCTTTGTTCTGTATTTTATTTGTTTCAAGCACATATTTATTTGTTTATTTTTATGTCTGTCTAAAGAAAGAGATTGCAAGAGTTCAAGAGCTCTTTTCCTAACTTTCCTCATGGTGATGTACACCAAACCCAAACACAACACATTTGAAGGCTCTCTCTTTTAGTAACTGCTTTTGACGGCATCTGATTATAACAGGTGTGCTGTTTTAAAAGCCCACCTCATCGCAATAGTCCCTTGAGCTGTTTTGAAATGCTTTGAACCTGTAGCATGTTTGTAAATTCTTACTTGTAAACCACTAATATATGCTGAGTATTCACAATGCTAATTATTCACAAGAAGGTTAAATTATGAATAACACATATCACAGACCCTGTGGTGGGATATATTATAAACCCACCTGATTGCCTTTTTCATTTTGATTACTGCAAAATCAGTCATTTCCTGGTAGTTAATCAAATGCCACAGAGATCCTCATCTTGGTTCCAGTGGTCCTGCTTATTCCATTTATTTTTTGATTTGTAAAAAATTATTACCATAACAATCTTTCAGATTTGATTATTGGTGAAGTTAACAAACTCATTTTTAGTCACCTACCTTTTCATCCTAAACAAGCTGTCTGCTATCGGTTGGCTAAAATGTTATTTTGTTAATTAAGACTATTATAGATTCATATATCCTTCAAATGATTACTGCTCAAGAATTTTCCGTATAAATCTCATTAAATGAATATGTGTGCTAATAATGATATCAGAAAATATACAATTAAACTTTTTATCCACAGAAGCATTAATTTTTGCCTCAGAGGAGTAATGTTGAATCTTTGACTTTTAACATTACTCCAGTCAACAGGCGTTTACTAAAATTACTTCTCTCCTTGGTTTTAAGAGCTCTTTCTTTTTTTCACTCCTACTTCTCTGACCAGTTTCTTCTCAGTTCCTTTAACTGACTTTGTATAGGACTACTTTAAAAATTTTTCTGTGCATGTGTGGTTTCACTCTCAATATTCTCTTGGTTCTGCATGTTCTTTTGACCACCTGCTCTCACGGTGTCAACTGCATCTCTATGTCGACTAGTCATAGACACAAATTTAAAACTCTCATAAAATATACATCTGTATCTGTAAGGTCTGTCCCTCTATCTACAGAATAACCTGCTAAATAACTTCAATACGTGTCTCTCATGCTTCTCAAAATCTCAAAATTAACCTCTAAAATGGCCTGACTTGCCCCTAGAGCAATTATCTTCGATTTAATCTCAATCTGAGTTCATAGTGCCATCATGTGTTAGCTGCTCCGCAGAGAAAACTTCAACTGTAACAGTCTCCTGCCACCTCCAGCCAGTCTGTGTCTGATGGACAAACCATTCAGGTGCTTCTCTTGCGTCATAGTACTTCTATCAGAAGGTAGAAGATTGGGGCAAATTTTATCCTCTTTTGTTTGATGACACATGACAGATGAATGAATCCCGGGTGACTTATGCAGCCCAGGTCACTTTGAATGGCTCACTATTGTTTCTAGACTTCCAGGCTAATTGGCTTAATATAGGTGTGGGGCCAATATCTGATTCAGCACCCTTTGTGAAACAAGTTTTATATAAAACATAAATCTAGGTGTTTGTAGTTCAGCATGAGATGAAAAGATGTCTAATATGGATGGATACTGAAGACATGAAAATAGCAAGAGCTAATAAAAAAATAGACTGAAAGACACAGCAGGAAATGGTATCACTGGAAGAGATCCTTGTCTGCCTCTACCTTTCTCTTATCCTTTATTCATCCCCTTATAATATTATGGCTATTTATGAGAAGAAATTTGGGAAGATATTTTAATCCCCATTAAATATTTGGGTTTGTCTGTGTGTTAGCTGGATCAAAATTAAATTTAACTTCACAGTTTATTTAATAAAATGAGAACAATAAACCTTGTGAACAGCTGCTATTTCCAAAGTGTCTCCCCAGTCTATCAGTAGCTTCCTGTTCTCATTACCACCTATTATTTCAAGCCATCCTCTCTTTCATCGCGATTCCTGTATTTATCTGTGGAACTTACTTTGGGTTTCTTTTACTCTCTCTAGCTATCTTGCCCTCATATCCTGACTGAATTTCCCAAAGCAAAAATCTGGTAATTTCTCTTTTTGATATGAAATCTGTCAAGTTTTGCCACATTTCCTACCTAATCTAGCACAAACTCTTTAGCATGACATCTGACATAAAACTACGTCACTCTTCCTACCATAATGTTTCACCAACTGTCTTCTTGCAAGCCAGACGATCCGTATCTCTTGTTATTCATATAATGGGACAAAGTCTTCATATTTCTGTCTACTTACACTTGCTTTTTCTCTACTTGAACTTCCTTTATCATCTTCTTTGTATATGGAATTCCAACTCATTCTTGAAAATCCAAATCAAAGGCACTTTCTCTTTGAAGCCATCTATGGGTCCACTGTGAAGAGTCAGATACTCTCTTTTCTGTGTGCCCATAGCATGTGAAGATAACCTTAATGTCACTCTCTGTCCATTACATTGCATTTATATATTCATTTCCGAATTACTTACCAGATTGGGCAAAACCCTCAAGGTCAGGCCCTTATAGAAATCTTTACTTATACCAGAATATGGCACAGTTTAAAGCACAAAACAGATGCTGGAGAAACATCATGTACACACATAAATCAATGAAGTACAGAGTTGATATATCAGCTATACTTACAAATAAAAAATTATATGCACATGGACTTTTTCTTCTAGCAAAAGCTATTTTTTTACATTATTTAAGTCCTGATATAAGCAGTATCACTGATAATTAAAAATATCCTTATTTGAATTGTCTAGAGCTGACATGCATGCTGAAAGAAATTAAAGCACCTTGAAACATAAAGTAAAACTTTTCCCTTGGAAATGAAATATTTATAAAATTTATAACACTTTGAGACTCTAATAACTAAGAATTCAAAGAGAAAAAGATCATTTTAGACTTAGTGTTAAAGAAAAATTCTAGAAAAGGAACTCAGAAGCATAAACACAGAAATAGTAATAGCACTTGTGTATTTTATTTTCAAGTTTATAGAAAATTGACCTATTTTTATGAAGCTCAATTCTTTGAAATAGTTTATGGAAATGGGGTTCAAATGAAGCATCATTTTATTAGCAACATAATCCCACTTAGATCATAAATTTCCAGAGAGGGATCTTTAAATATAAAAGAATACTGTTAGGTGATCTGTAACATTCATGGTTTTGAAATGTATAAATTGAACTTTGATATACAGGGCCAGATTTTCTATATACTAAGAAAAATATCTAGTTAAGGATTATCAGCATGAATTTTTATATAATGTGGTAAAGAATGCTATAATTTATTTATTGCTCCTATTTAACTATTCAACAGGCATAGTTGATGGAACTTGGTTCTCCTAAATAAAGGCACTTCCGTTTTATAAGCTCTTCACTAGAAGACATATTAAAATCTTCTTTTCTCAAAAAGATATACCCAATTAATGAAAAGATGCAAGTAAAAAGAAGATTTTTTGTTGAACTCATGCATATTAACTAAAATACGACAAACTGAGTTTTTCAAACCATAACTTTTAGAAAATAAAAAAAGTATCGATAGAAAAATCTATCTTAAAAATTGTTAAAAATAAGATACACAGCCAGTCAGTACAAACTTAGTCCAATATATCATGACATCTATAACTATACAGCTGTAATTAGTGTTCATACTGATGACTTCGTAACACTTTAGCAATTTGAAGTGACTTTTGAATTATATGAGTTTTGGGTGAATTGTATGGTAATTCTATAATTTGTTAATTTTCTAATTCTCTGATATTCTGCTTAACTTATCTATTAAATCTACATATTCAATTCTATTAAATCTATCTTATCTATATTATCTTTAACAGATAAATCTTATCTATTAAATCTACATAGTCTATCTATTAAATCAACATTCAATTCACCAGAATAAATAAAAATAATGAAATGAGCAAAATAGCTGAAGGTGGTCAAAAGGTACAGACTTCAGTTATAAGATTAATAAGTCCTAGAGATGTAATGTACAGGATGGTAAAAACAGTGAATTCTAGACATTGGATTTTATATGGTCTATGAGTTAAGGTTTCTTTCAGAAGAATAATGAGAGAGAAATAATAAAAAAAAATTCATTGCTCTTAGTAAAGTAGAGCCAGACCTTTCAGAAACATATTAATAATAAGGAATTGTAATGTAACATTGAGAATCTACATTTTAAAGGCAAATTTTATAAAGCAACTAAACTATTCATAAGAAATACAGAAGATAGTTGAACTTCTTCCTATAACTTCATAACTACATTAGTGTTTATATTTTAGCAGTGGTGGTAAACTAGAAGTTTATTTCCCAAAGTGTACCTGATATAAAAATAGATTTATTGTTGGAAAATTGTATCTACATTTATTTTTGCTTAAAACTTTTCATTCATTAATTTTTCTAAGCATATAAATTTATGGTGGTATGTGAATAGATGTTTTAACTTTAATAACAGAAAACAAAAGTTCTTCACAAGCTAAAAATATGAAAGGTGGCTTGTATCAGTTTTATAGTATGAAATGGCTTATTATGCATTCATTAAGGCATAGCATAATTAGAGGCATTGATAGTGTAAAATTTTAACTTTCTTAATATTTTCTTAATACAATTAAATAAGGCCAACAATAATACTGTATTATAAGTGCATCATTAAGATTTTCCTAGATTTTATTAATTCCCCCCAAAATAGATTTGTTAATAAAGAAAATGGAAAGTGTCTATTTTACTAGTATTTATTTTTTATTAAAAATAGTCTTTACCAACGTAGGTTTGTTTTTCAAGAAGACATTTTATTTCAGGATTTATAGACTAGTTTATTCATCGTATTTTCCAATGAAACAAAAAAATCACCAGAATTATAGAATGTAAACTATCCAAAAAATGTTATATGGTTTAAGCTATAGAATTTTATAAAGAGACAAAGGAAGATTAGTCGAAGCATGTGTTTTCTTGATTTTTCTTTAAATAGAGAATTAATTTATTTATAGAGGCTGGCAAACATTTATTTTTCCCAAACTGAAACCATTTTTATAATGATAATTTCAAACATTCTATGCATAGAGTTGACCGGCCCAGTGGCGCAGTGGTTAAGTTCACACTTTCCACTTTGGCGGCTTGGGGTTCACCAGTTTGGATCCCGGGTGCAAACCTATGCACCACTTGTCAAGCCATGCTGTGGCAGGCATCCCACATATAAAGCAGAGGAAGATGGGCATGGATGTTAGCTCAGGGCCAGTCTTCCTCAGCAAAAAGAGGAGGTCTGGAGAGAGATGTTAGCTCAGGATTAATCTTCCTCAAAAACAAACAAACATTCTATGCATAAATAATTATTTATTATTTGGTGATAGATATTTGGGAAATAGCTATAGAAATAATTATCACATATAATAAACTTCAAGCCAAAAAGGTTATTTTTCCCTTACATAAAAGCTGGGAAAGTACGTTTAGATTAAAGGCAAATGTGTTGCTGTAATCAACATATTAGAGAAAAAAACTGCAAAATGTCAAAATTCCAGAATTCTTGAAGGACTGTGTAACAGTGAAAAAGTTATTGAGCCATCAGGTGAAGTTTCGACAGAAGCTATATAAAATTAAAGATTGGAAGGGATATATACATTTCTTAAAGTGTTCTGAGAAATTCCTTAACAGAAGTAAATATCCTTCTTAAGTTGAAAAATTATTAGGAAGCTTTAATATGGCAAGCATAATAAGAAAGTTTTGTTAGGACATATAACTTCCAGAAATCGTTAGGGAAGAAGGAAATAGAAATATCTTCATTTACAGTTAAAATAAATTTATCTCTCTAAATGCCAATCAGCAGGCCCCCATTGACTCTTGGTGATTCATTCTTTAATGAAATCATAAATGTTTCTGTAGAGCAATCCTGCACGTCTCCCCAGAGGGCAGCAAAAGTATCCTGAGATAGCTCTTGGCTGGCAGCCATGGCCCACCTGCAGCAGTAGGGGTTCTGATTTCCTCGAGCAGCGGTGTCCAGGTGGAGGCATGAACACACAGGGCAGCTGGCTTACACATCATGTATTATGCACATCTGGAGCAACGTCAAAGCCGTAATTAACACAAGGGCATATTCTTTCGCTATATTTTAGAGCACCAAAATCCCTAGGGTAGAACACATCACCATTTTTGTCTGAAACTTAGCTCTTGGATGCTCAAAATAATGCTGGGTTAAAGGCGAACTATACAATTGTTGTCTTCTCTTCAGATTTATAGAATCCAAGAAAAAATAATCATCTAAATGTAAACATGATTTTTATAATATTTTATCTAAAAGTTAAAAATTCTGAGGAAATTTTAAAGTTTTAAGAAAATATTCTTGAAGCTCAAGAACATTAATTTCAAATTTTGAAAAACAAATTCATTGAGAGAGAAAAGATAAATAAAGTAGATTTCAGGAAAAAATCTTAGATACATTCATTGCAATAAAAACTTTTGAAAAATGAACTGAATTTATCAAAGTTGATTTTTCTCAACCACAATATTTTCATCGTAAAAATACGTGATAGTTACATTGTCCTTATGTTACATGTGCTTATGTTTAAATTGTAGCTAAGGGACCTCATAATGAAAAGAGCTTACCTTTTCTGGCATTTTCTTATGCTGACAAATTCAAACTATCTAATCAAAAAACTACTCCAATTTCATTAGTAGGGTCCTTCCATAAGCGTTCGTTCATCCAAAATGATCTATTTTATTTTCAATGTTGAGTTTAAACAGCAATATATCACACATTATCTTTAGGCAGTAAAGAGGTTTGTATATCAGTTATCAGTTCTTTTTTGGTTTCGAGTACTTATAATAAAATATCAACAGGAATTTTCAACAGAAAAAATATTCAGATAAATTTTAGTAGATGCTCCAAGGAATAAAATAAAGATTGAAGAGAAATAGACTCTCAAACTGTTTCCAGAAAGACTATAATAGAATG
Organism: Equus asinus; assembly: GCF_041296235.1. Taxonomy (NCBI): domain Eukaryota; kingdom Metazoa; phylum Chordata; class Mammalia; order Perissodactyla; family Equidae; genus Equus; species Equus asinus. The sequence goes on from NC_091800.1 coordinate 75,923,902, forward strand.
TTTTTCTTTCATAGGTTGAATTTCTCAATCTTTTGGAAAATTTGTGAAATATTTAATGTTCTTGCAGAGTTATCTGACAATGTAAAAATTATTTTTCACATAAAAATGAATCCAATTGAATAAAATATTAAATGTAGAACAAGAAAATAAAACCCAGGTAATACTCAACCAGAGAAAAGGAAACACTAAAGATTTCTATTTCAAGATAATAAGGTAAGACATGTTTAGTTCTTGGTCCCTCATGACCATACTGAAAGCAACAAGAAAGAGTGAAAGAAGAAGCAATACGGGCCCTCAGTGTAAATAATGGGGAAAATGCAAAGGATAAGATTTCCAAAAGTTGTTCTCCATTCTAACAGAGAATTTTCTAACAATTCCTCTTTAAAAATTAAAAGAAGAGAGAAAAAAATCAAATTGTAACAAATACAAGGACTTAAGTATGGAATTACAAGACAACAGAGTGAGATGACAGGTAAGCTAGCAGAGCTCCGGAAAGAAACAAAAAAAAAAAATTATAGACATGAAAGCATACAAGAAGTAACAAAAAGCAGGATAAACAGGAGCTAAAGCAATTACATATATGGCAGACAGGCTGGAGGGAAGAAGATTAGAAAATAACGAGTGTATGATGTAAGGTGATAGATGTAGAAGGAAACATAAGAGAGTCAACAAAGCAATTGTATGTGTTCCTTACGACTGTGACAGAATACGTGAAAGAGAAACATTCAAAGATAAAATAGAAAAAAATACCTAAAGTGTAGAAAGACCTGAAACTGCAGTTTGAAACAACCCTCTGGATCCCGGGAAAAACTGATGATAATCAACTCCAAAGTATATCCTGAAATAGGAAGTGAATTCAATCATTGAAAAAAGGAATCTACAAATATTTAGAGAGGAAAAGTCACCAAACAGGGGAAAATATCACACTGCCCTTAAAAGTCTCTACAGCAACATCCAAGGCCAGATGATAGGGGAAGATTGTCTAAAATAATTCCAGGGGAAGCTATGATCCCAGATTTTGTACTAAGACTTTGAATACAAAGTCAAAATACAGATGGTCTCATGAATCCAAAATTACCTTGGAATATGCGACTAAAAGTTAATAAAAAATTTATGCCCAAGTCCAACCAACTCAGAGATACATCAAAATAAAATCATACTCAAGAATGGAAATGAACCCTGTAAAATGAATAACAGTCATCTTGGGATCCCTCTAGATACAGAGTTGACTTTTATCCACTGTGTAAATTATAATTAATAAGCTTATTGTAAATATTACTAAACGACATTGTAACACTATGCTCAGAGGAGTAAATATCAGGACATGAGCTGTGGCTAATTACTTACTTGAAATCTAACATTTAAGAAACGCTTTCTAAATTTGAGTTATACATATATTTTAAATAAAAACTCCTTAAGCTTATAAAATTATAGTTCATTTTTTTAATTGCATTTAATTTAGAAGCTATTATATCTTCTTGTGAAAAGCATTTATCTGATCTTCTGTTTTAATTTCCATTTCTTCTGCTAAATAAAAATAAAAATTTGAATTCAGTTACTTGAATTAATAAAATGTTTATTATAAAAGCATTCATAGTATGATTGTACTTCTGTGAAATTTTTGTTGCTATCTATCTCTCTATATGACTGTCAATATATCTACCCTTATCTCTGTCATGAAGAGATATTTGACAAATGTTCGCCAAATATTGGTAATGGTTAATCATAGGTGGCAGAATACTAGGCAATTTTTAAAAAATTTAATATTTTTGCATTATTTCATATGTTTTAGATGCCATTCTTACAAAAGGGATTATTCTTTAAAAAATAAGTTGAGGATTTCTTTATAACCAAAAAAATTTTAAATGAACACACACACATTTCCTAACATTTGTGTGTGTGTGTGTGTGCACGAGTCTGTGTGTTAGGGAAAGCAGAGCCTGTGTGTGATCCTGGAAATTCCTTTTATTGCTTGTAGATAGCGCTGTGTATTTAAACTATGAACCCTTTGACATATTTTTTATTTATTTACATAAACATTTTAATCCTATTTCATTTAACTTTATGCATACATAATACACACATTTGAACAAGTATTAAAATATATAATAAAGTTAAACATATTCATTATATATTATATTAAATATAAAGTAAATATATAAATGTATTTAACATATGAATATATTTTATATTAAATTTAAAAATATATAAAGTTCATATTAAAAACACACAGCTATAAAATGAAATAAAATATAGATAGATAAGTAAATAATGGAAGAAAACGAGAAAATCTTACCAAAAGTGACCTGATAAGAAAAGGCAAATAATCTAGTTGCATAAACTTCTAGAGATAGAGAAGACACAAAGAAATGAAGATTCTGGAGGGACCTAATGAGTTTATTTCCGACTAACCCTTCCCTAACCCGTCGCTCTCCACCTCTGACATTATTCTGAGAAGAAGAGTTAACTTAATCCTGAGACTCGGCACTGATACCCTCCAATTAGGAAAGCCGCCTGAGGGGTAAGCGGACCCTGGAGGTAAGGAAAAGCCATCAAATGTTGAAGCTTCTACATACACCCTAAGGTCTGATCGTAGGCAGCAAGGGGCCGTTCCTTCTTCCAGAGCACTGCTAAACTGGGCAAACAAGCCTTTTCCAGTTGAGTGGGATACACAACTGCCTGCGACACGGAGGTCCGCCTGCAGGAGATTTTAGCGTGCTTTGCGTTACATCAACATGTGAGTTAAATAAAAATAAAAATGCAGAGACATAAAGATTAAAAGGCATAATGAGAGAAGATAAAACAACAGATATAGGCAGTACATACAGAGCACGATTACAGATCTAATACAAACATTTGAAATGTGAATTAGTGACAGAACAATTCTTTGTCAGAAGAAATGACAAAAGATCAAATGGAGAGAGAACCAGATGCGATCGTTGAAAGGGCACACTACGTGTCATAAAAGTACAACGCAGGGCGACCACCATAGAGATGTATCCAGATTAAGGTGACAAACTGCAGGGATAAAGCAGGAATTCTTAGACCGACTAGTGGGAAAAACACTAGTTTTTAGAGTAGAAGACATCAGGCTGTCCCCAGGTTCCTCCAGAACCAGGAGACAAGACAATATAGAAAACTGTAGAAGACAATGTAGAAAAACCTACATTCTTCTGAGGGAAAGAAGTGTGATGCCACCATCTTACACACAAGCAAGCTGTTTGAGGGTCGAGTATAAATCCCACATTTTCAACGTGGGATTATTTAGATGCAAACTAAATAAACAACCCCATCACAAATACAACCAATCCACAAAGAAATCAAAATTAAGAAGTATGAAAAGAGGAGATGAGGTAAAATGTGTGAGGTTGAGAATTAAACTTACCTAAATAAAGAAACAAAATTATGTATCTGAACAGGATGTAAATGCAATAAAACATGACAAAGAAAAAACAATCCAAGCAGTAAAAATAGGACAGTGGGGATAGAGAAGATAGAAGGAAATACATGACTACTGAAAATCTCATTTATATAGCATGGAATCAATCTCATAGTCTTTAAAATATAATCATGTGGGTTAAATAAAACCACAATGACTTCAAACTTAATACAGATATCAGAATCTCTTCTTTCAATCTTAAAGAGACTTTTAAGGAAATAATATCTCCTGTAGTGAAGAAGTATTTATATGAAATTCCAGAACCCTTCAATATCAATTGAGTTTCTACTTCTTTTTTTTAATTCAATTAAAATTGAATTTAATATGTTTAACCATGTTTAATGTAATCTTGTTATTATAAAATTCTTTCTTTCTTGGCTCTCAGCCTCCTCATTCATTATCAATGTGTCTTCATGCACATACGTGACTGTTTATGGGAGTGTGGATGCCACAGCATCAAACAGAAACAGAAGCAGGTGGCAAGGTTTTATAACTTTCTTCTGTGTCTCCCTTTTTGTAGCCTGATAGTTTTAAGTGTAATTATTTTAATAAATCAATACACTCTTTTCCAAAATGCATTTAAAAACACACCCCTCAGGTGAATAAGGAAAAGAAATAAACAGATAATGAAAAAAAGTAGAATCACAAATAGCGAAAATAAGCGGGAGGTTTAATCTCACTGATAAAATAAATAAGGAAATAAAAATTTTTTAAAAGGCAGGAGGAGATAATATTTTCCCATTTAAAAAAATCTTCAAAGCAAAAACCATAGTGATAAGCACCTGTGAAGCCAAAGTCAGATGGGTACTTGGAATGTAAACTACACAAATTTCCAAGAATGGTCTAGCGATTTGAATTTCAAAACGTGGGGTTAGTTTATGTCTTTTATCTATGCAGTTCACTTTAGGAAGCAATCTACAGAAATAACATGAAATGTAGACAAAGACTTGGCGTTTGCAGACTCATTTTTGCATTGCTTATGATGTGCATACAAAGCGTAGATAAAACGTACTGCCTGTCAAAAGAAACGTTTCAAATAGAAATTCTGCATTTATGATATACTACCATACAGACATTAGAATTGATGTTTTCAAGAATTTTTAAGGAGTTGAAAAATACTTGCAATGTTAGCTTGAATATGTTTTCATAATTTCATGTTCAGTATCATTGTAAAATATATACTTTATAGTATATGTGCTAACATACATGTGTGAGTGTGGACCTGGAATTTAATACGCCAATATTTTACAATGAGTTATTCTGGATTGTTGAATTATGAAGAGTGATTTTTGTGCCTTTTATAATTATACATTTCTTTATATGTTCTTTTGATGTTTTCCAAAATTTTCATCATGAATTTTATTATTTTAATAAACAATAAAAGGTATGGCTAGAAAATATCTGACATATTTTCACAATTTGATATGCTATGTAAATGTTTATCTTATTTTCAAATGAAAAATTATATGTACAGTGATTATGCCTTGATTTCTCATGAGTAAAATGTCCTGTTTTTTGGAATATTCTTTTACTTTCATTCAGTTTTGATGGGCTATTGTGTACATGGTGTAAAGTTGCATCATTTTAGGTCCTGTTAATTTTTCACAGTTTTGCCTAGTAAGAAATCTTACAATAACAATTTAAATATTCTGGTTAATAATTTTTAGTGTAATAACAGTTGGAGACTATAAACTTAGTAGAATGTGGATGGATTTTTTTTTTTGGTAAGATGTTGCTTAATGACTTAAATGATTTCAAAACAAAACTAAGCTCAAAGTTGATAAAGTAGGAGTCCAGCATATGTAACTACTATACTCAGTGTCGAAAGCTACTGCCTTTCTTTTTCATTTATAGGAAACTGCAAAATTTCCCACCATTTTCATTTATAGAGTGGTTGTTACAGTTTTTTTCTCCTACCTGCCTTGCAGGGATGCTGTGAGGATTAATGAGATCATTCCCATAAAGAATTTGAGTTCCTTGGAGATGGGAGATATAAAAATGTTATTATTATCCTGTCATTCATATATTAGCTTGCTCACTCTTTCAGGACCTCAAGGTAGAATCAAAAAGAAACAAATTCTGATCCACAGTGAGAAATATTTAATGAGATTTTTAAAAACTTTTTTCCATGTTTAATACCCAGGGTTCCCAGATCTTGATATATTAAATTCACTTCAAAGGCCTTTTTGCATACCAATTTGATGTCTTTTAAGTATAAACCTGGGTTGCTTTAGGTTAAGTTCAAAGTGAAATCAGATGTGCATTATTTTCATTTGTTTAAAATGAAGTTCACTACTTTTGGCTGAATTAAATGTATCTTAAATTTAGAAGATTAAGGTATAACATTATGCCATTAATCAAAAAGGGCCATATAGATGCCCAGAGCGCAATTACGAGTTCACTTCTTTGTTTTCTAGTGTAGTCATTACTTCTTTTGCAAAGTTTCCTTTTAATTTTATGTGTTCAACCTCTTTTAGCAGTTGAATTATCCATCAGCTTTAAGAACGGAAATGTCTTTCTTGCAAACCGAAAGTATTAAAACCTCTATTAGAGATCATTTATTAAAGCTGAGCTATATTTTTTCCAAGTGTTTATTAGAATTCCACAATTTCTAAGAGTATATAGCAAGGTGGAAATACTCCTCCAAATTGTATTACTTCAATTACCAGCTCATCAGAGATTTTATTTCTCTGTGGTTGATTATTTGATGTATAGTAGAAAACAAAGTTTATCGAGAAAATTTTGGAAAAGATTTTGATGATTACTTTTTCACCTGCTGTTGCCTTCTTAGAAGAGAGTTACATGTAGTGGTTAGAATACTAACAAAATAAAATGAGATTTAAAAAAAAATTTGGCTTAAATTTCAGATTTTCTCAACAATACACTGATCGTAATCTTTGCAAAATCCAACATATTTTAATATCAATATTTATGATTAAGATAATTTTTCTCAAACACTGCTGATGAAATTTCATATGTTATTTAGATATTTTCTCCAACCACTTTAGATTAACAAACAACAAAAATACCTTGACGTATCCTCAAACTCTTTGGGTTTTAAAATCGTATGTAAAAGAGTTGAAACGTCATAAATAATGAATGAAGTTTTATGCACTATTTGTTTTCAAAAAACTTATTTTGAGTTTTAGGAGATATTGTGCAACTAGCACACCTGCATAGCAGTGGGTTATATCAACCAGCCCAATCATAAATTAATATGGCAATAATGGAACCATGCTAATATTTTTAAGTTATTTCAAATATTTCATGTCCTGATTTATACCGTTAAATATAGTGTTAACATTCTGATAGCATTTTATCATCTTTATTTTATGTACATGGTTTGTCTATTAATTGTAAATATTTTTAATTTTGAAAAATGTCAAACTTATAGAAGTGCAGAAAGAGTAATAAAATGAACATAGAATTCTTAAACAAGTCACATTTTGTTAAACTTTTGCTGACTTTTTTCTCCCTCTCTGTTACTCACATTCTTTTTCTCTCGTCCACTTTATTTTTTCACAATTGATTTATAAAATTCATTAAATTTTTTCATATTGATTATTACTGTTCAACTATGAGCTTAGCAAAACATGATTGCCATTTTTAAAGAAATATGTTTTCACATTTCCACATTTTTTTTAAAGATTTTATTTTTTTCCTTTTTCTCCCCAAAGCCCCCCAGTACATAGTTGTATATTCTTTGTTGTGGGTCCTTCTAGTTGTGGCATGTGGGACGCTGCCGCAGCGTGGTTTGATGAACAGTGCCAAACACTGGGCCGCCTGCAGCGGAGCGCGCGAACTTAACCGCTTGGCCATGGGGCCAGCCCCACATTTCCACATTTTTAATCTTTTCACAATCACAATTTTTAATGTTACAATCTTTGAACATAATTTTCATCCAACATTTACATCATTAGCAATAGTAAGTAGCTCATTTTTTTGAATTATCAAGATTTCAATTCCAGAAACAGAAATTATTTGTTTTCAATAGTATAAAAAGATTTTCAATGCTTTCAATTTATTTTTGCTCAATGTCATATATTTAGCTGATATAGTATGTTTTTCATGCAATTCCTTTTAATTTTAATTCAATAGATTCAGAAAGTTCATGTTTGTGAAGAATGTTAAGAAACTTACATAAATTTTGTTTTCTTTGCATTTTGTGGGTTTATTTCTTCTTTTAAAAATAATTTTACTGAGGTATAATTTACATACAACAAAATGTATCCACTTTAAAAGAACATTTCGAGGAATTTTGACAAATCAATATACTCCAGTAAACACCACTAAAATCAATTTAGAGAACGTTTCCATCCCCCCAGGTCATTTCCTCATGCCATTTGGCAGTTAATCTTGCCGCCACTATTGGAAACCCCTATTCTGCTTTTTTGTCACTAAAGAGTACTTTACTTTTTCTACATTCATATGAATGTAACTATACACATGTATTTGTTTCTCTCAGTATAATATTTTTTATGTTTATGGTCCTAGAGTATCACTAGTTTATTCCTTTTTTATTGCTGTCTTGTATTCCAATGTAAGTATAGCTCACAGTTTGTTTATCCATGGATATATTAATGAACATTTAAATTGTGTGCAGTATTTGGCTACTATGAATAGAAATGCTATGGATGTTTGTGTCTTTCTGTGGTTATATGTTTTCATTTTTGGGGAGGAAAATAGCAGGAGCTAGACTTACTGCATTGTATGGTAAATGGATGTTTAACTTTAGGGAAAATACTTTTCTAAAGTATTTGTACAATTTTACACTCTTATAGGCAATGTTTGAGATCTCAGCTTTAAGGCACTTTCCAAACAGCATTTAGAGATGATTCCCTACCTGAAAATCATAATTATGCCTTTCATATTTATCTATTTAATCAACTTGGATTTCATATTTTATGTCATAGATGAGTTGAATTTTATCTTTTCCCATAAACATAGACAATTGCCCTATCAGTATTTATTAAATGATCTATCATTTTTCCCACTTATTTGCAACTGATGCTCTGTCATAAATCAAGTTTCTACATATATTTGACCAGTCTCTGGACTTCTAAATTTCGTTCCATTAAGTTATTTGTCGATCCCCAATGCCACTTCCAAATTATCCAAATTGCTTTAATTTTCTAGTAAGTCTTGCTGTTTGAGAGGGTAAATCTTATCACATTAGTTGTTTCTCTTTCTTTTTTCCTTCCTCCTCCACCTTTTCTTTTCCTTCTTCTCCTCCTTCTCCTTCCTCTTCTTTCTCTCGTCCCCCTTTTCCTTCTCCTCTAGGAATGTCCTACTACTTATTTTTCTCTTTCTCTTTAAAATATATATTTTACTAGGGGCCGGCCCAGTGTCGCAGCGGTTAGGTTCACACATTCCACTTTGGAGGCCCTGGGTTCGCCAATTCGGATCCTGGGTGCAGACTTACGCACCACTTGACAAGCCATGCTGTGGCAGGCGTCCCACATATAAAGTAGAGGAAGATGGGCATGTATTTAAGCTCAGAGCAGTCTTCCTCAGCAAAAAAAGAGGAGGATTGGTGGCAGATGTTAGGTCAGGGCTAATCTTCCTCAAAAAGAAGAAAAAAAAGGTATATATTTTATTAGCTTGCCAGAGGCTTATATTTTAAAGAATCAACATTTGGCTCTTTTGAACCTTACGTTGTTTTCTATTTCATTTTTTTCTTTCATTTCTACCTTTATTATTACTTTCTATCTTTTCCCCTTCTTTCAGATTTATTTCTGTAATCTTTTCCTAACTTTACAATTTAGATGCATAGCTCATTAATTTTGAACTCTTCTTTTTAAAGCTAGGCTATTAATCTCTCCCTAAGAACTATTTTAACTGCATTTTAAATTTTCTATGTGTAATATTTTCATTATCTGTCCATTCTAAATATTTTTAAATGTCTATTTTAATTTCCTCTTTTACCCATGAGTGTCAGAGAAATATATGTATAGTTTTCAAATCCATACAACTTTTGTAACTATATTTTCAGAAATGTTACACGTTGGAGCCGAAACTAAGTGTGTCCTCCTTGAGTGTAGTTTTCTCTGTGTAGTCCCTAGATCGGGAAACTTGATTGTTGTGTCAGTTATAAACTATTGCTTCTTCTCTCCAAATCCATCCCCTGGAGCCCCACTTACAGTCCCACAACATTCTTCTCTTACCAAATTGCATGATGTTAGGCTACAATGGTAGAGGCACAAAGAGATACCAAAGGAGGAAGGCTCTTCTTTCTGGTTCTGGTGAGCTCCTCCCAGCAGGCTCCTGCAGTATTGGTGGCCACGCAGGTATGGCACCTTCTCAAGGGGCAGCTTCCCTGGCGCACACCTCCGCAGGTGGCTTCACAACCAGATCTGTGGGTGATACCTCCCTGAAGTTGGCTTTTTCTGGAAACCCAGATGAAGACTTCCTTGCTGCCATTTTGCCAGCATGGCACCCAGTGACCGTCTTTGCTATTCTGTGAAATTTGGCTGAGCCCAGTCCAACAAATCTAGATCTCAAGCCTCGGGGTTGGGGGAGATCTTTCAGCATTTTTCCTTCTGTAGGTCCTCCAGCTCAGCCCTAGAGGTAGAGGGCACTCCTATATTGGCTATCCTTATAATTGTTGGAGTTAACTTTACCGATAGCCACCCTTCAGTTGTAGTTAATAGTTAATAATATCAAAATGTCCTTGTTCAAATTGCCATGTGATTTCTAGCTCTTGATTGGACCTTGACTAATACAACAGTGCTGTTCTAATCTATAGTAGACTACTTCCTATATTTTAGGAAAATTATGATTTCCCATTCTGAAGGGAAATTTCTATCATCTTTGAGATTCTTTCAATTCTTGCTAAATTTATTTTGAGGCAATAATATTAGACATATGTAAGTTTAAATAATTCCTATTTTTCTGATTAATGAGTTTTTATCGTTATGTATAGTCACTTTATCTCTACTATAATTCTACTCCAAAATCTAATTCATCTGATATGAATACAGCTGCATCAGTTGACTCTTGTTTAATGTGTACCTGGTAGTTTTCTATCTTCTCTCTTCCAATCTTTTCATGCTTTGATACTTTAGAAGATTTTGCTTGTTCAATCAAGTTTAAATATGTTTATCTTTCTTGCCTACATTAGTTTGGAAGTTTTACTGATTTCTAATTTTAGTGGGTCCCTTAGGCATTACAATGTATACACATAGTTTTTAATGTAATCTAAAGTTAATTAATAAATCTGCCCTGTTTTAAAACAATAAAAGATCTTAGTTTGTTTTAGTTTAAATTGTTTTTCTCAGATTATAAGCTATTGTCAAGTATGTTTGGTTTATGCTGTTTTTTGTTATATGCTTAAATTTAGACAGTTGTTGTTATTTACAATCAGTTTTTGTTTATATTATTTACATGTTTATAAATATCATCCACATAAGGTCTACTAGTTATTTTTTATTGAATTAATCTTTAATTTACCCTTATTAGGGACTCACTGCAAGGATTTTAAAAATAACTGCCATAATCAGATATTGTTCTTAAAGTTGTGCAACATTAAGGGGCTGACCCGGTTGCCGAGTGCTTAAGTTCGCATCTCCACTTTGGCGGCCCAGGGTTTCACCGGTTCAGATCCTGGGAGCGGACATGGTACTGCTCATCAGGTCATGCTGAGGCAGCATCCCACATGCCACAACTAGAAGGACCCACAATTAAAATATACAACTATGTACTGGGGGGATTTGGGGAGATAAAGCAGAAAAAAAAAAAAAAAGATTGGCAACAGTTGTTAGCTCAGGTACCAATCTAAAAAAAAAAAAGTTGTGCAACATTGAGATCATGATAGGCATAAAAAAGGAGATCCAACTTCTAGTTATAAGATACATAAGTCCTGGTAATGTATTGCACAGCATGGTGACTATAGTTAACAATACCGTATTGTATATTTGAAAGTGGCTAAGAGAGTAGATTTTAAAAGTTGTTTGCCACAAGAAAAAGAATCTATAGCTAGGTGTGGTGATGAATGTTAACTAAACTTATTGTCGTAATCATTTTGCAATATAAATATATCAAAGTGTTATGTTGTACATTAAAACTAATACAGTGTTATATGTCAATTATATCTCAAATAAAACTACACAAAAAATGGATATCTAAAGGGAGAAAGACCAATTTACAGGCTATTGCTGGAGACCAGGTTAAGAAATAATGTCTCTAAACCAATGGCATGATGATAGCTTAGAGAGACTGGCTCAACTGTGTGTGCAAGGATCTGCACTTTTGTTTCTAAAGGAGTGCGAAGATCTCAGAGAAGCCTGTCTTCAGGTGGGCGCTTGAATCCTGGTGTTAAGGATGGTATTACCTTAGCCATTTTGCTTTGAGGCTTTGAAATTTAAATAAATGTAGCTTTTGGGACATACACTCTTGTTAAAACTGCTTTTCCTTATGCTCCCCTCCTTCTTGGGTTTGACTCTCAGTATGTTTCGAGTTATAAAATACAAGTTTTCCTGTATATTTTATAGCTCTTTTATAAAGAAATAGTCTTATACATCAGTGAGAAAAATGTTTCTAAAGATTTTTTTGCAAAATAAATACGAAATGATAGTGATTTTAGACTCATTTAAGTTTCCAAGTGCTGTAAAGAAAACTGTAAAATTCAAAATGAAGAAATCAGATATTCAGATCTTCTGACTGTAGTAATTTCTCACCTTTCACTTACTCAAAAAGCTTCCTGTAATTTTAAGTTTTTGCCAAGTACATGTCTTTCAACTACAAACTTTCACACCTACAATATAATCCAGATGGAGGATTTATGCTTCTTGAATACTGAAGCCGATCTATACCCTGTTACACAGTAAAGGCATTCAAGACAGTGTTTAGTTTGATATGAAGCTGAAAAGTTTAACAAAATCTCCCCTCACCGCCATATACTTTAGTCCTGAGTCAAAACTGGCCAGGACCTGAGCTAGTTTATTTGTTCTTTGGGGAATTTATAATACCCCATTTTTCTCAATACTGTTTGGAAAAGATATTTTCTCAAAGATGGACCCCTTCATTAGTGAAAACCCCTAAAGTTTGTTAATTACAAGAGCAAAACGATTTATAAATTAGAGTATTAACATGAATTGTTGCTTCCACAACTAATACCATTTTTCTATAATTAAGAACAAAATTTGAATGTGCCTTTCTCCTTTCTGTTGCTCTGATAGCTTTATATTTAGATAGGTTTTTAGCAATATAATTTTTAGGTTGAAAACCAAGGTTGCAAGTTATGTTGTTTCTACAAAATAGATTCTGTATCAAGAAAGATATATTTCTATTTGTCTTTCATTTATATTTTTTGTTTGTAGATCCCTTTTTGTTGAGAGAATATTGTTTAGTTTTCTAAATACATTTGGAAATGGATTTGAAAGACAAAATAAGTTTTAACTAAGTGGTGTTAAAAGAATCACAGTCAGGGACATGGATGAGTCCGTCCGAACATACTCACAATGAGTTGCTACCGCCTATCGAACAGGGTCATGATGGAATGAAGATGGTGGTTTATGAAGACTAGTCTAGTAGTTGTGTGTAGGATAATTTCAGACGATTACTTCCAAAGTATTACTTCCCACCTTGGTAAGGCATTTTTACTTCATGTGAAAGTTCTGGCCCTCAAAGGAACATGAAGGCCTGGCTCTGGGAAAGGCTGTTGTCAAATTCCCAAAGAAAGATGCTTCTTGAAATAAATCTAATGACAGCTAGACAATATTAAATAGAATTTAAATTATTTAGAGGAGTAACCCAATGATTTATTTCAGAAAGAGAAAAATGACAAAGAGATGAAAATCATGAGAGAAAAAAATTAAGAGATATTATGGAATTGCTTTAGAATAGTTAATGTCTGAATAATAGAAATTCTAGAATTAGCAAAAGGAATATATAACATAGAACCCATAATTAGATAAATAAAGAAAATTTTACTGAGCTTAATAAAGACTGGTGTAAAATGGTTCAAAAGGACGAGTCCGGAATATAGAGTTATAAATAGATAGATAAATAAATAGATGGATATTGAGTATCACTGTTTTTTTGAAGATTTAAAATATCCCGTGGCACCCCTGTGAATTTACTGCAGCATTCCAGTGCCCCTGGGTACACTGCTTGGGAGCCATGACTTATATTATTGCAGGCCAAGTCATCTGGATTTAATATCCAGGTTGTGAGTGTATTTTTTTTAAAAACACAACCAGTGCCATTTTACTACTTCTGGACAAGTTATACAATAATGCTGAGGTGTCACCCAATGCAGACACATTGCAACTATGCAATGATGCCCAATCTTCACTTGAGCACTCTACGGTATCTTCATGATCTAGATGTAATAAACATGCCAGGATGAGCAAAGCCTTCTACAATAATATATCCTTCCGTGTGGATGTATTTAAGGCAAAATTCAAATAACTAAATAAATAGTCTAAGAATAAAGATCAAAACAGAATCAATCCACAAAAGCCTAACCACTTAGACATAAAAGTCTCCCCTTTAAATAAGTCACATGGATGAGATAGCTCTCTAACAACAATTTGTTCAATAACTAAGTCAAACTCAAATTGTAAACCTGGGAAGGGTTTGAGATATTTGGAAGTTAACAGAGAGATATGGGTTCCCATTGCTTCCTTACAGAGGTGGATGAAGATGTGAGAGCAAACCTCATGGGAGTAAAGGTGGGAAACAATGGCTCATGGGCCAAATCCAACTCTCTGTCCACTTTGTAAATAAAGTTTACTAGAACCCAGCATTGCTCATTAATTTACATATTTCATATGACTCTTTTTGGGCTATAACAGCAGACTTGAGTAGTTGAAACAGAGCCATATGGCCTGCAAAGCCCCAAATATTTACTATCTGGATCTTTATAGAGAAAATTTCCCAACCCTGCACTAACATGTGTATTCTTAAAAGCATCTGCATTAATGATGGCACCAATGGATGATACTAATCATGATTTTGTCTTTAGAATGTGTTCTGTATTAATATTCAGATACAGGTATGTCTAATTCTCTGTGAATTCAATTCAAGCAAGATATTAGAGCCCCATGATAAAGATATAATAGGAAGAGGTAGAAAGACCTAAAGTTCTGCAGTCATCTCTATTTCCACCATCCATCTCTGAGCTAAGTCTCCGCCCTTGAAGCTGGAAATAGACAGGATTACATTTCAGCTTCAGTATCAGCATAAACAGAACAAGTTTTTGGTTCCAGTTCCTCACTGTCACCCTAAAGACTGTCTAGAATTTCAAGTAGAGTAGATATATAGAGGTAAGATTGCACCCCAGAAAAGATGAAGCTAGTTGGAGAAAACATCAATAGGTAGACAGGAGTAATAATTCTGGAAACTTGGTGTGATTGATATGAATGCTTATAATATTAAAGATCCCAACACTGAGGGGCTGCCTTTTGGGTGTCAAAGTAGTAAGGTCATAAACTGGCTTTAGGAAAATATTCCCATTGTAGCTGACGCAAGATTAATAGCTCCTTTCCTGGCCCAAGATTCCTGTTATGACTTCTAGTAGCAATTTTGACATAGGGAGAGAGTTCTGCTTCAGACTTTGGAAAACATCTTATCAGAATACATTCATATTTAGAATTCATATGAAGTGGGTATGAATCTTAATTCTCTAAATCAGGTTGAGAAGAAATATCACTTTATTGTTTTTTTTAACTCAAATTACTTCCTAATTCATAGACCCTATTCCACTGACCACTCTGGTAGAATATTCTATAGGAGCTTTTCTAGGAGGCTGCTTCTTTTGGGGCAATCTTCTCTTCCACAGGGTTTTGTAATGATTTCTGTAACTTAGGTAAGCAAAATGGTTACTGTGGGGGAAACCTTCTGGATTCTGGTTATCTTCCTAACACCATACAAATAAAATGTCCTCTGTTACAAATAAAATGTCCTCTATTCTTTTCCCTCAGGGTTTCTTTGTGTCCAACAAGCCTGTTAAAACCAATATCCTAAAACCAATAAAAAGTCAATATTTAAAAATGTAACCTTCAATTAGTCTTTCATGGGTACAGAGTTTCAGTTGGGGAAGATGAAAAAGTTCTGGAAATGGACGATGGCTCTATTTGCACAACAATGTGTACTTAATTCCATGGCGCTCTACACTTAAAAATGGATAAAATGGTCAATTTTATGTTATATCTATTCTACTGCAACTTAAAAAAATGTAATCTTCAAAATGAAAAACGGATTGTGTTTTCACGGTAAATTATTAGATACATTTAAAATACATATTGTTCTTATCAAATAAGCTTTTATAGATTAGTAAAAAGGGGGAAATTATTCCAAATTCACTTCATAAATCAAATCAGATGAAGTCTTTTAAAAAAAATTACAAGGCATTCTTTTTCAATGACAAAAAGTTAAAAAGCTGAAGCAAATTTGAACATCAAAATCAAGCAGTATACGAAACACAGAATCCTTTGTGAATAACTTACGTTTGCTCCACAGGTTCAAGGATGGGTTAACATTAGAAAATCATCAATGAATTCCACCACATTTATAAATTAAAGGAGAAACATGTTTGATCAGGTCATAGATTCCATAAAATCTGTCACATATTTATGGTTTCAAAAAAAGTCAAAACAAATCTGACTAACTAGGAATTCAAGGAACATTTCTTAAACTGAGAACCAGCACCCATCCAGAAACTGCAGCTAATGTGACATGTAAAGTTAAAGTGTTTGAAGTATTCTGATAAAATAGGGATCAAGACATGGATGACTGCTATTCCCCTGTCTCTTCAATATTATCCTGCACATCTTAGAGCAAAAGAAAACATAAATGAAGTAAAATGTGTAAGACTTGGCAAGAAGGAGAAAAATATGGCTGTCTTCACAGATGATATAATTTGGACTTAGAAAATCTAATGAAGTATTCAGAGTGAATAATATAGTTAATATAATTAATAATTTGATGAAGTTTGCAGATATATGATCAATATAAAACATTAATTTGTCATTATATCTCAAAAATGAAAATTTACAAAAAATAATTTCATATAAATATGTTATTTTAAAAACCGACAAAAATAGAGCACTTAGGACTCACTTGATTTAACCAAGCTGTGCACAGTGAATGTGAACAAAATTGTGGCATTTTATTGGAATATATTAAGAAAGACTTAATCTTGATATCGTAAAGATGTCAATTCTCTTGAATTTAGTTTGTAACCAATACAATTCCGATAAAAATCCTGGTAGGTATTTTTTGTATGGTAGAGAAAAATTGTAGGACCATCTACCTCCCCAAAATATCAATTCTCTGTACATATTGTAGCCTAGAGAACCTTTTATAAATGTACCCTAGGGATACATACAAGAATACTCTTAGCAGAATATTTGCAAAAAAAAAAAATAATAATAAAGGAAATTGCAAACAAGTTCATCAAAATGAGAATAGATACAATATGATACATTAATACAATGAAGTTGAATATGACCATGATGGTAAACTAACCAGCTATACACATGAGTATGAATGAAGCTTAGCAACCACATTCATCAAGAGAGAGCATGCAGAAGACCTGCTATGTGATACTCTTTGTATATAATTTTAAAACAACAATGCTCCTACAAATTGCATATAAAAACATAAGTTATAAAAGTTTAAAGAAAGTTAGGAAAGTGATTCTTTCTGGGGAGAGGAGGCAATGTGATCAGATCAGGAAAGGAGTTCCATGTGGACTGGGAATTCTACAATTCCTAAGCGGAGTGCTGGGTACCAGTGTATTTATTGTGTCACTCTTAGTGTCCTCAGTATGACTTCACTCTTTCTGTAATGAAGTAAAAATGAGCACATGGTAGAAAGAAAGTTACTCTAACAAACAAAAATAAAGGCAGACAACAAGGGGCAAACCAGGAGGATGACAGACTGGACAAGTTTTCTGAGCCTACTTCTGTCAGGTAAGACACTTGGATTTGCAACTCAGAGTGACTGGAAAGGGCGCTGGGGGGAGAAAAACTCTGGGAGATTTCAACAGAGAAAAGAAAACTTGAGGGCAGAGAGATAAAGTGTATCAGGGAGAGACTGAGAGACAAAGCTGAGGCACGAAAAGGTCATATTTGGGTGTGGGGTCAGGGGAGATAATTCTAATTCATCCTGTGATTCGCAGAATGAATTAGAAGAATGAGCTAAGATTGGCTGGGAGGGCATTAAAATGAGATGCTCATGGGCTTATGCAGGCCTCACCCGTGAGAGCGGGCGTAGCGTTGGCCAGTGTGTAGAAGTCGAGACGTTTGACAGGCACAGGAGAATTTATAGAAGGGCAGTGCAAAAGGCAAAGCAGTTTTCGCATTTTGACTTGGACAACTGGGAAGATGGTTGGTGGGGCAAGAGATTGGTTAGATTTCAAATGTGATATATTTTGTCATAAGTGCACAGCTCAAGGAGTTACCTCAAAGTGAACACATTTCTATCAATATCTCCCGGATAACTCTCGTCTCTTAGTTTGCTCCTTTTGGGCGGACAGGTGCACTCCTGAGAGACCATTCACTTGGGTGTGCTTCAGCATTTCTAGAAGCCTTTTAGTTAGGAAGGAAGACCCACTTATGCATTCTATGGTGTTCCTATTTGGGAAATCTCTTTGATGTTGGAGCACTAATGGATGGGAGTGGGGCAGGGTGTGCAAATACAGATAGGAAACAAGAGGACAGAGGCAAAAAGCATAGGCATTCATTTAAAAATAGGTGCAAAATGAGAATGGAAGGGGTTCTTAGCCTAAGTAGAAAAGTGCAGATATTCTACACTAGACTTTTGTTTTCTCTGAAAGAAGTGAAGGGAGGGAAAGAAGAAGACTAGAGAATGGGAGGGCAGGAGAAAGGGAGGAAAGGATGGGAGAGGAAAGTAAGTTTCTCTAGCAAAGACATAAGCTACAATGCATCTCTCAGGAACTGTGTATGAAAAAATGACAAGAAAATTGATTTTACAAATTAGAAACCCAAGACTCATAACGTCAATTTCCAAAGATGAGAATCAGGTAAGAGAGGAAACACTTAAACCCAGAATATCTGAACACAGAACACATATTCTGTATTATTGCCTCCCTGTGTGGAATACGCCCCCTAGTAAGGGATTTAATCATATTCTGCTTTAGATGTTAGATTATTGTTTTATGTTTGTATGCTTGTCTTATCAATTACAAAATTTGGGTTTCTAAATAGCAGATGTCCTTAAAGACCAAAAACAGAACTGAACTATTTAGTAGATTTTCAACATATACTTACCAGGATAAATGAATACTACCTAACACAGGCTATTTGTAATTTCATTTATTACTTAGGAAGCTAAAATATAATCTATCTTGGTTGTGTTAAGATCATTTGTCACTGTGAGAGAACATCCAAGTTTTAGAAACTTCTTTTTCAACTTTGAAGGATTAACATCTTAGACTTTTAATCTTTTATTTGGAATATCTGTCATTCTGAAAAGATGAAGAGCCTCACACCTCAATGAAGAGATACTTTTTCTTTTGTGACATGAGTATGAAGGATACATGACATTTATTATCAGCCAGTGAGAGAAAAGTTCTGAGAAACAGCAGACGAAGTTCAGTGATAAATCTAAAGATCTTTTCACCACATCTTTTGACTGTTTTTCTTTAGTTATTTTTGTGAGCCCTGCAGATAGCTAGCAAAATTATTTCTAACACCATTAAAATGTTCCTCACACTTAAAGTGCAAATGCTTATTTGTTCTTAGTGTTTCTCTGAACAGAACAATTGCCTGAAAATAATGTCTGGCGTGTCTTTTCAGAGAAAGGTTAACAGAGAATAGACTCAAAATGCAAACACACAAAATTCTACTGACTGCATTCTTCACTTTGGAAAATAGTTTTAAGTAGCTGAATTACTTACCAAAAGTGCATGGCAAAGACAGGCTCCTTTTAATGCATCTTACTTCTTGAAGTTTGTTTAATCAGTGGTGGCACTGCTGAATGATGGTCTCTTTTCCTTAAAACACCAACGAGAAGTGTAATCTTCCAGAACAAACTCCTCTTTAGCTTTTGAACTTTTTATTCTTCAGTAACTGTCATACTTTTTGGTGAAGGCCACAAATGATTTCTTCCTCTATTGCCTCTGAAAAGTTGCATTCACATTAAGCTATACTTCTCAAAAATTTTCAGGAAGTTTAGCCTAATTACATGAAAGAATTATTACATAATAAAGAGCTCTTTCCATTCTATTTAATGTCTAAAGATGCACATATAGATTTATTTAAAGATGAACATTCAATAATTACTATTTCCTGACCAACAGCCAGGCTCTGGGTGGACAAGATTACAAAGATGGAGAAGCTGTAGCAAATAAATATTATTTTAAATTAATTAGAAAAGATATAAGATGGCATATACATTCTAGAAAATGGAAACATTGCTAAAATTTTACATAACATGTGCAAATATAAGAGTGTATGCTAAAAAGTCTTAATTTTTAATGATTTTATTACCCTTGTCTTAATTTTTAAACTGTAATAAATAAGGGTACTTTTGAAAAGATCTAGAGGTGTTAGTCACCATCTTCTCACTGAGAAGTCTCCCTATAGTATGAAATCTAGATGATGTCATTGGACATTTGATGCCTTCAAAGCAAAATTCTTTATGTAGCTTGGAGCTACCATCAATATGAATGGTATAACTTTTGAAATATATGAAATAGCTCTTACTTATCTGAAAAATTTCATTTTTTAAGGCATTTCTGTCTTGATTTTTGTTTAATAGCAAAAACAGCCCAGAGACTTGGCCTTGTCTCAAATGTGTGACAATTCAAACTCGTCTCAACAAATTGGGCAATAAGTCTTCAAAATCAATGACTTATTATGTCATTAGTAAACTGAATCCTGTGTCATTATAGTGGACTAAAAGCTTCTTTGGATAACTATATATTTTATATATTTGATTCTAAGGATTTTTAATAAATAAGTTGAAAACTTCAGTATAAGACGCATACAGAGCTCATAGATCTGAAAGAGTTTTATTCTTTAGAGTTATTCTTCATGCTAGACTCTGCTTTTATTCAGTGATGCCGCCTTTGTAGAAGAAAACTTTATATTGATCAGGAATGAGTTCAAGTTCAAGTAACAATAACAGTAGCAGCAGCAAAAACAAAACAAAACAAATAACACCTAAATTACCATGGCTTAAATAATTTATATTAATTTTTCCCAAATAAGCAGTTCTTCACACTTTTACTGGTATTGGTGCAGTGGTTTAATGCTCTTAGGGCCAATGATCCTGTAATTTTTGGGCAATTATCTCATGCACATAACATGGCTGCTGCAGCCCCGGTCTTCTGTGTCTACTCCTTTTTTATTTGCTTTCCCGGAAGCAGCCCTAGAAGACTTCCTTTTACATCTCAAGGTTGGAATCAGTCACATGTATACCTAAGCAGAAATTGAGCCTAAGAAAGTAAGCATCTATCTTTAGGACCCTACTTTAGTGAGAAGGTGCACCATAAGAAGAGTTGGGAATGGTGTTTGGGTTGCTGGTTCTGCGTCTACCACTATTGTACTCCTCTTTTGAAATTATGTTCAGGGATAATTTATCAAACTTGTGAAGAATTCAGCCTCATTTCCTCACAACACGTGTAGAAAATTATTCCCAAAGACCACATATTTTCATTTTCTGTCTTCTTTTCCTCATTCTTTTACTTCATGTCGACTGGTGCTAATTGGGAATAGAGGAAACATGAATAATTAAATTGTGCCTTATGATGCAGAGAGAAAATGTTGGGGTTTGAGACCCACAGTTGAGATACACTTACACAAGAGTAATTAATATAGATGAATTTCTGTGCCCTTTCCTCTAAGTGGATCACATATATTTCTCTAATTGTGAGGACCCCAGTATACAGAATCTTGTAAGGATTGACTAGTTTTAATAGTGTATAAAATAGCTACCCACATATTATTTAACAAAATCGCAAGTTTTCAGCCTGGCATTCAAAATTACTCATCATCTTTACCTACCCAGATTTATAGTTTTATCTTCAACGCTTCCCCTTCCCATCTGGTGAACTATACCAGACTGAATGGGTCGATATGTTGATGCTGGAATTGGGCCTTCAGACTAGCTTTGCTGACTCTGTTTCCTGCTGTTGGAAAGTCCAAACATTCAATCATAGATAATTATATTATATATTATGTATAATTATATATATAAATTCTAACATATTGTACTACTCTACTAATTACTTTGACAATTTTCTGTTATTGTATTCCTAAATGTTTTTGGTAATGAGTTTGATAACTAGCCCTTGTACTACGTTTAACATTTTAAAAGACTCAGAATAAAAAAATTGAGGAATATTTTGATTCCAACTTTTGTGTCTTCTAAAAAAGTGATTTCATGCTGCCAGTTTTTATTTATTTTTTTTTAGGAAGATTAGCCCTGAGCTAACATCTGCTGCCAATCCTCCTCTTTTTGCTGAGGAAGACTAGCCCTGAGCTAACATCCGTGCCCATCTTCCTCCACTTTATATGTGGGATGCCTACCACAGCATGGCTTGCCAAGCAGTGTCGTGTCGGCACCCGGGATCCGAACCAGCGAACCCCGGGCCACTGAAGCAGAACGTACGAACTTAACTGCTGAGCCACCAGGCTGTCCCCCATGCTGCCAGTTTTTATGTTGAGTTATTTTGGTTGAATTGCTATCATGTTAATGATTTTATGAAAATATTTATTTGTGAATGTTAGCATGCTATGACGCCAATCACAAAGTTTTATAAGGATCCTCAAGCAACATATAAAAATCAAAAATAATCTAAGTTAGGAAGTATTCTTGATATCCACTGTACTACATCTGGTTGCACAGATGCTGGGCTATGAAAATCATTGACTGCATAGAATGGACTTCGGATAAATTATTCCAGAACTTAATTTGTTCATGGGAAGAGCAAACTGTTATGGAGTTAGAGGTGCTACAGGTACAGTTATTTACATGAAGAAGAGAACAAGGACGTCTTTCTTTTCTCTCATGCCTGACACATGTCCAGGAACAGGGAGGAAGTGAAAGCACCTGTTGGAACAGTGAGTGCTCCAAGGCTGGCTGTGTCTGTTTGGCTGATATGCTTCAGCTGTGTGGCCAAGTATACCGCAGCTTTATACTGTCTCCCGGGAGTGAAGCTGAGGTTGGGGAACCTGGTGATTCTCTGTCTTGGTTTGATTGTGGTGATATTCTTTATAATATATACTTTGAGAATACCTAGCAGAGACTATTTTTTTTCTTTTTTGTTTGAAGTTTCAGAGGCTTTCTTGTGTTACACTACTAGGCAATAAACTAAGGTACCATTCACTTCTTCCTTCTTACATGTCACTTTCCTTGAAAAGTTAAGTATGTTTTGATCCTAAAAATAATCGTAAAAATAAGTATACTTCTTTTGATACCAGCAGAAGGTCTAGAGCTAGTCAGGGCCTAGGGAACAGTCACAAATGAGGAAAATTTCACACTTCCAAGATCAACTGTGTGTGTGTGTGTGCATGAACATGTGTTTATATGTGTGTTTTTAATAACCTGATTCAAATTTTATATCTCTACTGTTTTCCCACTTATGAACATTATTAGGGGCATCCCCTGGTTATTTTATTTTTGTGCATTCACTAAGAATAACTAATCCTTTATCTTGAATTCCATAATGTGACAGTTAGATGCCAAGTTTTAATATCTGATACTAACAATTCCATGTGCAGCCAGAGAAAGATGAGGGCTTTGTTAGGTTCCATTTGGCTGAAATCCTTCGTGGTCAATTGTTTGGATCATTAGAGGATAAAATACTTGCCCTACTGTCAGTTAGGACGACCACCACTGTAGGGAAATAGCATTGCACGCATTTTATATGTTGTAGAGAAATGTCATTTGTTTCAATAGAATATTCAATGAAGTCTAGCACAACAGATTATTTGAAAAAAATGCCTAGAAAGATGTTCTCCCATAAAAATTTTCAAAAAGCCTGAACATAGTGCATCTATATATAAATTATACTTGTATGACTCTCCAACAATGGATTGTTCCAGAAGAGCTGTGAGGATGATTCCTGAGATTGAGTGAAGTCCCACCATGAGTTCAAACTCAGTACGAGAAAGCAAAGAAAAATATATATTATTTGATTTTGCTTTGCCTCCAAACCAATGACCTTTGAAAACCCAGAATAAAGAGAGTTTCCCCTGGTACTAACTCAGTCAGACCTTAAATACTTTTTAAATTAAGGTATGACGTCACATACATAATTTTGTTAAAATTATCTGTTAATTCAAAACAGCCTTCTTTCTTACTCTCCTTTTGAAAAATTGTTATTCATAGGGTAAAACATTTAACACCTAAACAAAGTAATAGACCAGAGACAAACACGTTGAATGCTTCTATAACCGTTTTTCATGCATGTGTGTGTGTGTGTGTGTGTGCAAATGTGCGAGTATAGTTAATGTGCTGGGATGAATCAATGATGCAAGGTAGGATTAGGAACAACATTGCTTTTTGTTATGAGAGCTGCTAAATGGAAGGGAAGCAGAGAAATGAATAAACGGAAGAAGAATATCGTGCAAGCCAACCCTCGAAAAGGGGTGACATTCATATAGAGCTTCATTGACTGTGTCTACCTTAATCAGGTCAGGCAATCGCAAGCATTATCAAGCAATTGCTCTGTGTCTGCTAGTCTTCTAGATGCTGCAAACAGTATAAAACAAAGTGGGAGACTGAATCCCCTCTGCAAGAAGCTTTTAATCAGATAATTTATTTATATTAAAACACAAGAAACAAGACGATGAGAGTATATGCAATAAAGTGCTGAAATGTGGAATAAATGATTAGTGCACTAAGAGGTGAAAAACAGGAGGGATCAATATCTTAGATATTTTCATATTTCAGGAAACTAATATCACATTGCCACAGTCTCTATCGCTTTTATGAAGTTATAAGTGTATCTATGTATAATCTCTCCATTTATTTTTCCATAATGCACATAATTTAAAATATCCTTTGTCTTACAGAAATAAATCTGACACAATAGAGTAGAAGACAAATTACAAACTTTTATAATTCATATTAAAGTCAACACCACAGAATAACATGATGCAGCAAAGAAAACCTAACATTCAAGAAAATGCATGCTGTGTGGATGTACAAAATTATTAAATTTGGGTGTGGCAGTGGTTAAATAGCAGGGCCATCTGTAGAAGAGGCTGCTTTTGCATGATGACAGGAGAAAGCATGTCATCAGCATCAGCAGGGCTCTCATCCTTTTATTATATATTAAAAGGAACTCTAATTTTAAACAAATATAAAATAAATAAAACTATAACAAGAAAATGTTTTAAGCCCTTTCACCATACACCTCAGTTGTTTAGTATATGGCATATATCCTCCTGTGAATTATTCTGTGAATATGAAGTGAAGCGTACACACTGTGGAGTATGAAGGAAATTTCTGCACTTCACACTTAAAAATAAATTTCACAAAACATGAAATGGAATCTTTCCAAGGTGACAAATTGTGAGATCCTTTTTTACCAAGTAGGAACCGTTTTCTTTTACTCCTGAGATTTTCCTGAAGTGCTTACACATCATTTTGTGGTTTGGGACAAATAATGTGCCAAATGTTTGAGAAATTCTGCTGTCACACATCCCTTATAGCCATTAATTCCTCTTTTCAAAGTTGGAGGTCTTGGGAACAGTCATATCTTTACAAATCCCTACCCCTGCTCCTCTGGGTCACTTCACTCTGACCACCACTATTTCTTTCAGTACTTCTACTGGGATTTAAGGCATCATTAAATAGATCTTTGTGTATGTGGATATGCATGTATGCCACCAACTTTCACAGAACGCATAATTCTATAAAACATACAGAATTCAAATTTGATCTTAAATGCAAACAGGTTTGGTTGCTTAATAATATAGTTATGCTTTCTACTGGTTTATGCTTTACAATTTATAGTCTCCCAGTTCACATGCAAAATGTTTTAATTCTCTAAGAAAAAAAAATGCCTTACTATTTCATTATGTCAGATTTTTCTAATTTGCATATTTTCTTATTTACAGCATACTTTAAGATCATTGTTTTAACATTGTTATGATTTATAATAGTATGTTTGCAGGCAGTTATATATGTCCACGTAAATATTTAGATCTCCACATTAGAGTTATGGAGAAGCATTTGCCTTTGAAACTCTTTTGAAGTATTTACATAACCATAGTTTATTTTCTTAAAAAAAAACAGCTAACAATAGTGCTTATGTCTGCTGTTAATATTAACTAAGATTAAAAGTTTTTGAAAATCAAGAAGTATTAATTAAATATCTCTTATTTCGTAAATCTAAACATTGTAAAACTTATCTAGGTTTTGTTCAAAATGTGTTTGTTCTCAAAATAATAAGACATCTAGTATTTTTTGCTTATAATTCTATTCCCCAAAGTATTGATTTTTTGGATGAGTTAAACATCTCACTAAGTCTTTAAATTTCTTATATGATCTGATCAAAGAGACAGAAAGTAAAGTTAGTGAATGATGACTGTAACCAGGGATCTTTCTGATCCTTGGCCCCTTAATAAATCTAGGCCATATTATTCCATGTAGTTCTGCCTATGATTCTATGTGAATCAAATTTCCAGTTGATCTTTTGAAGTAAAAATTAAGTTTATCGTATTTATTTTTAATTTAACATTTCTATCATGTTTTATGCTTGTAATGTAATTAAAGATAATTTTAGTGTCTTGTTTGTTAATTGCCAGGAAAAGCTTTAATCATGGAAATAGCATAAATAAAAGTTTCACAAATCAAAGCATTAAAACATCACAGTAATATTGAAATTGAATGCCACGATTTTATGGAGATACGATGTTAAAGAGTGGGCCTAATGATGGAAATCAGCAAGATAAGGATCATAATTTCTCTATGTTCTTAGAACGAGGAAAGTCATTAGTAGGTTGATAGGAGAAGGGGATGTAGATATTATGTACCAAATTGGCAACACACTAATGGCATGAAGAGTTCATCACGTCCAGCTTCACTGTCAGCAGTGGGCATTGATGCTTTATCTCGTTTCCAACTTGCCCCACTGAGACATATGAGGTCGCAAAAGGCAAACAATCCACACAGTGGTACTAAGAACTTCTGGATGGGAAGTATCATCATAAACTTGTTAGATTAATTTCATATGTATCTGGTAGTATGGAAGCTCATGTTAATTAGGCCTGGAAGTACAGTTAGGCCATACCTGTGTGTTTTCAAGCACAAGTTTCATAGAGCAAGGCTTGAAACATCACCAGGAGGACTCCAGGCAACTTACAAAGTGTCAGTGATGGCCCCATTATTTGGAGTTCTTGAGAAAATCTTGCTAGAGAAGCTTTTGAAGGACACAAATGCTGCAGATGACCTTATTCGTGAAGTTACTCTAATTGGGCAATTCTGAGGGAAAACAATGTTTGAATGATTACAAGTGTTCACAAAACAGTAAAAAAAACCAGCTCAGGGAACCATTAAAGTATCTCTTTAGCTTATGTTTTACAGAAGCGGATGCGAGAACTGAATGCATAACATACACCAGTGTTTGTGAGCATGAGGCCATAAATAAACAAGACTCTTTGAGACAAATAAGAAGAAAACAAAACATTTCTTGCTATAGAAGGCTGGAAATTCCACTTATCACCAAGATATTGTCTGTTTTGAGTTATTTTTATCTTCACACACTATTAAAAATGATTGTTTAAAAGGATGAAAGTTTAAACATAGTGGTGACCTGTAAAGTTCATTACCAAAATGATCTAATTTTCCGTGTTAAAATTGTCAGAAGAGCTCTAAGTTGCCTGGATTGAACTCACATTAAGTAAATCATAAATACCCAAGGACTCAGAAAGGAAAATGAAGGGTACTCTGTTTTTCTAGACTCAACAGTGAAAAAGAGATTCACGATCTCTCTTAATAAGCTTGGGTGATTTGCCATAGTCTCTCAACAATTTCTGAAGTTAGAAAATGAGAGCATTTTATTTGGAATGTGCTTGGTAAAACCTGATCAAGTTTAAAGCCTTTAGATGAAATTGATGGTCGTTGTCATTTAGTTAGTAAATATTTATTTTTCACTTCTTTTGTTCATGAAAGTACTTTGCAGGACACTTAAGATATAAAAATATGTGAGACATAGCCCCCCAAAGAATGCACAATTTAGCAAGGAAAATACCTGGAAACAAAGGTCATATTTAATAGAGATTTCACCATCCTCCAGACATTTCTAAAAATTCCATTTCAACCTCTTAACTGCCATTGAGCATACAAAGGGAACTTCAAAACACATGAGTTCAAGGACAAGAAACGTCCACACTGTGCCTTGATTTAAATACAGCCCAGAAGCTCTGTGATAGAAAATTAAACTCAGACCAAAGTTGAGATGCAGAGATAGTCAAATTTGCTGAACATCTTTTTTGGGATCCAAACAGGAGCCAACTGGAGGGAGAAATCGTAGAATTTATGAGGTACAAAGGTTATCACATGTGATTGTGCCTGGTGTTTTGGGTCAGACCCTAAAGCAGGTCTGAATACAGGAAGAATCAAGGTTTTTGGCAAGGTCCTCAGCACACAGACACACAGGCACATACACACCTCAGCCACTTAGTATCCCACTATGCCCTGGGAAGGAGAAGGATGTGGTAAGAAGAAATAATTGGGTTGTCAGAGAGCAACCCCTTGTCCAGGGGGAATATCTCTGAAAAACCTCATCAGTGGGCTGCTCACGTGGAGATGGAGAAGAGCACCAGAGTGGTGTGGTCCAGCTGCTGTTGATAGCAGTTGTGGACAACGTCTTTATACGCTGCAACACAGAAGCATAACTCTGCTTTGCTTATCGGCCGGTTGCTTCACTGCTGTAACTTCAGGTCCCAGTACACTGCTTAGTTCATAGTAAGCACATGCTTAATACATGTTTATGGAATTAATGAAGGGATGCCTAGAAGTTGTTGTATTGTGCACACATCTGAAACATGACCTTGATAAAGAATAGTCTTTTCTCCCCATAAAATTGGTTTTAATTTCTTTATGTAAGATTTTAGCTGTAATTACATCTCAATGTTAAGTGTTGCTTGCCCTTTCGTGAAAAATAATCTTTGTTTAAAACCTATTATTCTGGAAATTTGAAAAATGCATTTGTTAAAATCTGAAAATGTGGATGTGCTATTTATTGTTAGCAAAAATGTCTGGTACAGGTATTGTGTAAATACAATTCATATAATGTATTTATATATTTCCATTTTATTGATTATACTACGATCTATTTTTTCTTTCCTCTGCTTACTTTGGTTTTAATTTAATCCTCTTTTTTTCATTTCTTAAAGAAGAGGCTGAGGTCATTTATTTGAAACATTTCTTCTTTCTGAATATTGCTGCTTAGTGCTAATTGAGCTATCACTATTCATATGACCTTAAAATAGGATGATTATCCTGGTTTATCTGGGGGTGGGGGTTCACTCTAATCACATAAGCTCTTAAAAGTGGAGGAAGGAGCCAGAAGAATAGATCATAAACACAAAACATGAGATGAACTTGATATTCCATTTCTGGATTTGAAGATGGAGGAAGGAATCATGAACCAAGAAATGAGGGCAGCTTCTAGAAGCTGGAAAAAGCAAGGAAACAGATTATCCTCAAATAACTCCAGAAGGAAAGCAGTCTTTCCAACACTTGCTTTTAACCCAGGGAGACGTGTGTTGGACTTCTGAGCTGCAGAACTTTAAGATAATAAACATGTGTGTTAAGTAAGCCACTAAGTCTGCGGTAATTTGTTACAACAGCAATAGAAAGTTCATCAAAGCTAGTCACCAAGTTCACTAATCTTTTCCTCTGCCATCAGTCCCATCCAGTGTGCTTTTCATCTCAAACGTTATAATTTTTAGCTCAAAAGTTTAATTTGTCCTTTTGTATCTCCATGTCTTTATTAAATGTTTATTCTTTTCTCTATCTTCTTGAACATGTGGGATACAGTAGGAGACGGTGTTTTAATGCTTTTGTCTACTAATTCTGTTCTCTCTCTTGTTTCAGGATCTGTTTTGAGTGATAGGCTTTTATCCTCATTATGGGTGATATTTTCCTACTTTTTCATGTGCCTTGTAATTTTTGACTGGCTGCTGAACAAGGTGAATATACATACTGGGGTCCTACATAAATTTTTATACTCAAAGTAGTCGAGAGCTTGGTACCAGACAGAGTTGAGTCCCTCGGGAACAGTTTGATTCTTTCACATCTTCCTTTAAGACCTTGTTAGATGGGACCAGCTCTTCATTTTATAGAGTTAATCTTACCTTCTCCTGAGGCAAGACTCTTAGTACTCGCAGTGATGCCCTCTGACTAATGTTTATGACTATGGCTGTTGGGTACAGGCACTATTCCTAGCTCTGTTTGAGCTCCAGGAGCTGTTCCCTTTAACCCTTTCAGGTGTTTCTTTCCCAAGTCTCAGATAATTTCCTCACAAGCATGCCCTGATCAATAGTAGTCAACTGAATTCTTGAGGGAAACTGCAGTTCTCTGTCATTCATTCCCCAGGCAGCTTTCTCCTCTCTCATACGCTGTCTTGAGAACTTTATCTGCCTTGGCTTTGCTGGACACCCAGTTGGCTTTTTTTTTTCCCCAAAGCCCCCCGGTACATAGCTGTATATTTTTTGTTGTGGGTCCTTCTAGTTGTGGTGGACACCCAGTTTTGATCCTTCAACTCCTGGCTCTGATTGGGACTCCCTTCCTTGCACTGTGGCCTGGAAACCTTCTCCAAGCAGTAAGTGGTTGTGATCTTAGGGCTTACCTCATTCACCTCCCAATTTCCCATTTCTTAGAAGTCGCTGTCTTGAGGGTTGTTCTTTCATATATTCTATTTTAATATTTAGTTGTTTCCAGGGGGAGGATAAATCTGTTCTGTTACTCCATCTTGATTGAAAACAAAAGACTCACTAGATAGTCTGGTGGGCATCTTTTCAGTCTTTTTTCTATATTTATACTTATACATTGTTTTTTAGATTTCTCTTTCCACATAAAATATAAAGAGCACTTTTTCTTCTCTTTTAAAAGTTCTTCATATTATTCTATCTTTTGGAGATGAATATCTTTGTACATAACCCTTTTCATATATCTCTTATTATTCCCTTAGAATAAATTCTTAATGCAATTGATACATCTGATCAAATTAGCCCCACCAACAAATATATAGGTCTTTTTTTCTACACCAGTTACAAAAATCAGTGTTTTTTAAAAATATTTTCTGAAACAAAAACTAACCTCAGTTTTAATCTGAATTTTTAATCAATGTTACTGAGATGGAATTTAACAAAAACCTGTTCATGTATAGTTCTTTGTGAATTGTCTGTTTCCTCACTAGCTTTTACATTAATTGTATCATCCTTTTCTTGATGGTTGCCAAATCTTTTTTTTAATTTTAAACATAAACCCTGTGTGATATTTGTTAAAATGACATACTTAATTTGATTTGAATTTTTACATTTTAAACAATTATTTCCTTTTCTTTGTGTTGTTAACTCTATCAACTTTCTCTTTATGTTAAGGTCTTTGCTCAGAATGCCATTCAATAGTTTCATCAGATAAGTAGATATGTACTTATTTTTTTAATACTTGTTTGTTTGTTTTGGTGAGGAAGATTAGGCCTGACTAACATCTGTTGCCAGTCTTCCTCTTTTGCTGGAAGAAGATTGTCCCCGAGCTAACATCTGTGCCAATCTTTCTCTATTTTGTGTCTGGGATGCTGCCACAGCATGGCTTGATGAGTAGTGTGTACATCTACACTTGGGATCCGAACTCACAGACCCTGGGCCACCAAAGTAGAGCATGTAAACTTAACCACTATGCCACTGCGCCAGCCGTGTATTTACTTATTTTTTTGAGGAAGATTGGCCTTGAGCTAGCATCTGTGCCCATCTTCCTCTATTTTGTATGTGCCACAGCATGGCTTGATAAGCAGTGCGTAGGTCTGCACCCAGGATCTGAGCTGGCAAACCCTGGGCCACTGAAGTGGAGCACGCAAACCCAACTGCTAAGCCACGGGACTGCTCCTTTTTCTATGTATTTTTATTTGATTTAATTGTATTTTTACACTTACTGCTGTAATTCATTGGAATTTGTTTCTTGATACATAGTATAGGATGAAGATATAATTTTACATTTTTCAGTGTGGTTACTCAACTGTTCCCCTAAATTTTAATGTGTTCCATTATTTTTATGTATGTCTAATTTGAGTAATTTTGTTGTTAGTGCTGTTGAGTGGATTCCACCCCTAGCGACCCTATGTGACCCTGTGTGCAGCAGAGTGGAACTCTGCCCGGTCTTTTTTGTGCCGTCCTCTCATCTTCCAGTGGTAGATCAGACAATGCTCTGCTGCTATTCATGGCCAAGTTTTTTGGAAGTGGGTCGCCAGGTCCTTCTTCCTAGTCTGTCTTGGTCTACAAGCTCCACTGAAACCTGTCAACGACAGGTGACGCTGCTGGTATTTGAAATATAGGCAGCATAGCCTTCAGCATCATGGCAGCATGCAGCCACCACAGTATGACAACCGATAGACAGATGGTTTGGTTCCCTGATTGGGAAACAACCCGGGCCACAGCGATGAAAGCACTGAATCTTTAACCACTAGATCACCGGCTTAATTTGAGTAACTAGGCATGCCTATTTATAATTTATTCAAATTGCATACGATGTCAATATCAAAGAATAAACTATAAACAGTCAAAATGATAGTAATATCTAGTGTATGTAGAGAAAAGCCTACAGACTTTTCCTCAATTCATGTAGATGCATTGCTATATTTATGTGTTACTCTATCATATCATTTAAGATATATGCCACGCATTCAAGAACTTTGTATGTCTGTTTATTACTGGAAATAGTATGCTACTGTTTTCGTTACAATCTCTTAGGATTAGTGCTTTTGCTATGCCTTGGACCAGTATAATCTCTGGAACTATAATCAGGTGCCTGTGGGCATCAAAAGATCCATTTGGTTAGCAGCGTGAGAGTCTAAGATTCAACTGGATAAAGATAGGTCTGCAGATCAGTGGGGCTTAGATGTGTGCTAGCAAGACGTTTCAGATGCTGTCATTGCTCATTATTTCAATGAAAACTCCCCAGACAGATTCAATGATGCAGATAAGCAAAATACCTCATTTGTACACTTCATATTCATTATTAATAGGTGAAATCTTTGACTCAAATAATAAGGTTGTTCTTCATTTAAATAATTTCTACCTTGTATCTAGGGTAGCTAATTTAAGATTAAGAACAGTATTGCAATATAATTGGTTTATGTTCCCATGTATGTTATTTTATGCATTAAAAAATGTTATGAGATGAGACTCGTAGAACTCACCAGACTGTCAGAGGAATCCATAGCACAAAAAATTATTACAAACCTTGGCAGATATAGATTATTTAAAAATATTTCTGCCATATATTTTACTAAACAAATACAAGATATGACTATTGTCCTCCATCTCTTTTTCCTGATTCCTACTCTCTCTCCTCCCTCCCAGCATATACCTTTCTCCTTTTCTTGCTCCTCCCTCATGCTGGTTAATAACACCCAAACCAAGGGATTGATACTACATACTGGTGTTTCATTTGACAATTATGTGTCAGTGGTTGAGTCACTATTAACCCTCTCTATAGATGGGGTTATTTTTTTTTTTAATTTCTTAATTCATGTCAAATTCTTTGGGATTTTTGTGTGGACGTATATTGATTTGTGTATGTGTGTTTGTTTTTTAGTGCCTGCTTGAGAACTGATAGATTTTTTCTTTATTTTTCCCATCTGAAAGCATTTCAAATATGACAAAATGTAGTAAAGTCATTGTGATGAATTGCATAATTACACTGTTTTAAACACATATTGTTTATAACTATTTTTCTTAGCATGGTCACAGAATATCACTTTGTAAACAGGCTTTTTTGTTCATCTTTTCACATTCTAGCAAAATTTTCACAGTTTATTTTTAAATATTCCAATCACTTATTTATTCATTTATTTTCTTCAACAAATATTTCTTTATTGCCTAATACAAGCCAGGCACTCTTAGGTGCTGGGCATAAAATGATAAGTAAGACACAGATGTTGTATTTTGGAAGCATACTGTCTTGTCCAGGAGGCAATCAAAGTAGATAGGCATTACAATGCGGTATTGCTTATGTTATGATATAACTTGGTTCAGGGTTGTGCACCTACTCAATATGCGTACTTAGTCTTTCCTCATGGGGTTATTGAAAGCTTGCTTGAAGAGAAGACGTCTATATTGATTTCTGAATAATAAGCCAGTTGGGTACGGACAAGTCATTCCAAGGTGAGAATGCAGTCTGTACAGACACAGAGGTGAGAGAACATCCCATGGGTGGAGCAAAGATAGCTGGTAACCAAGGGAATGGATGAAGAAGGGTAAGTGATTAGATTAGTGGGTTAAGCAAAGGGCAAAATCATGAAGGACCTTGAAGACCACTTAAGGGGGTTTGCAGTTTATTCTGATAGCAATGAATTTTAAGTGTTAATCAATTGAAGAGGGCAATGTTGGTGTAAATGAACCAGGAAGGGAGTTATGGTACCGAGGGAAGAAAAGGATGAGGGATTAAATCTAGTTAGTGGAGTAGTGGTGGTGATGGAGATGTTGGAGATATTAAAGAGGGCTTGGAGACTGGCTAGGTGCTCTGAGAGTTGCTGCAGAGAGTAAGAAACAAGCGTTAAGCATAACTACCGGGTTTCTTGCCTGGGTCACTAAGTAGATAACGTTGCATTTTACTGAGATAAAGGACACAGAAGGTAGGGAGAAATGAGTGCCGTGAGGGTGACGGTGAGTTTGGATTCTTGAATTGGAGATTGAAAAATATCCATTTTCTTTTTCTAACATATCTGCTTCATACACATGACCTCCTTATTCACATAAAAGGTGAATGAAATTCTCAATTCACAGCTTTCCTCATGATTTGAGGTTTTTAGAAGGCCGTTTCCATAAGAATCAACTTTTATCATCAAGATGTGTTAAACAGGAAAGATAATCTACATGAGTGCTTCTCCCATTTGGTTTACAATGAAACAATTGATAGAAGAAATCTTTCCTGCTGAGTAGCAAAACACTGACTCCAGGAGATACAAGAAATTTTTATAGTCAAGGACATTCAGGCCTGAAAGGGATTCTGGACATCATCTAGTCCACATATTTATTTTATAGGTGACGGTATCTGTGAGAAAAATTCAGAAGTCCTGACATAAATAGCTATAATTTTGTTCACTTGTTTTCAATTCATTTTAAATAACATGATGAACATATGGCACAATTGTTTTGTTTGCCTGGCTGAGTGTTTGTCATTTCCTGCAGCCAGCCCCTCCCTAACATCCGATCCCACTTCTTACTCTGTGCTTTAGTTGGAATTTTCTATTTCCCTGTAAGATTTTTCTTCTTCCATTCCTCTAACTTAGTGGTTAGGGACATTTTTCTGTAAAGGGAAGATAGTAAACATATTTGCTCTGTAGGCTATATGGCCTTTATCCCTAAAACTCAGCTATGCCATGTGGTATATAAGTAGCCACAGGCAATGCATAAATGAAAAAGTGCAGCTGTGTCTAGTAAAACTTTATTTACAAAAACTGGAGCAGGGTGAATTTGGTCCATGCACTAACTCAACAGAGACAGACAACAAAACATCATATCACTTTCTTTATCTATTCTTCTTTAATTCCACCCTGCTCTGTTTGCACATCTGTCAACTTGGCCTTGCTTGCTATTTACGTTGGCTGTTTTTGAGAACTTCACTTTGTTTCTAAGGTCCTACACACAAAAATTGCATTAATTCTGTACTTCTTCAACCAGACGGAGAATGCACCTTGGCCCTGGCTTCTATCAATTTTTCTCCACTGTACAACTTTTCTCTGGATGAATAGTTCCTTTTTTTTTTTGAGGAAGATTAGCCTTGAGCTAACATCTGCCTCCAATCCTCCTCTTTTTGCTGAGGAAGACTGGCCCTGAGCTAACATCCATGCCCATCTTCCTTTACTTTATATGTGGGACGCCTACCACAGCATGGTTTGATGAGCGGTGCCATGTCCGCACCCGGGGTCCGAACCCTCGAACCCGAGGCTGAAGCAGAACGCATGAACTCAACCACTGTGCCACCGGGCCAGCCCCTGGATGAATAGTTGTTTATTAAAGTTCTCTGCATGTTGGTCAAGGAGGGGAGTGTAGTTGAGATGCTGAGGGTCTCAGTAGGTGAAAATTATTCCTTGCTACATTGTCTGCGTTTGGAGACTGCTGATTGCCTGTGGATCTGTTGTCTTTATTTGCATAGCCTGGCATAATCTCTTATACTACAGCTTACCCTAAAGATTTGACCAATGTTCTGGGTGGACGGTAGTCCTCTTCGCCTTTTGCCAAACTGGTGCAGCTGGTGGTGTTATTTCTTAGCAGTCAAGAGATACCCCATATTTATCAGAACTGTCTGTCAGAGTACCTAAAACATTTTTCCCCTGGCATCTCTGCCTTTCACTCCACCACTCCAGCTACTTGTTCCAAAGCTACAGAATATCTAAAAACTATTCTAATTATAGGACCTTCTTGAATAGTGATCATCCTATTATACTTTGTCTTCATCTTAATAGTTTGAAAATACCTTTCATTTATATACCCCTATATATTTACATATTATATCTTATTCAATATTTCAAGCAACTTGTAAGCTCAGTGATAATTATTATTTTCCTTATTTTTTTAGTTGAAGAAACTGAGATATAGAAAGCTCAATGATTTGATCAACGTTATACTGAGTTAATCATGCAGTTGCAGTGAAATTCAAGGGTTTTTTTTTACTTTAAATTTAGTATTCCTCCCAATACACACGTGGTCTTGAATACGACATCAAGTTTTTATTGATGGAAAAGCTGGATTAATTAAGCCTCTGAAGGGAAATAATAAAAGTGACATGTAAGTGATATTATGTGCATGACCATTTTTAGACAACATGCACTAGAAAATGATAATTCTTCCATTTGCTCTTGTGTAGGAAATGCTAAAGTAAAAGCTAATGCCTAACGTCTTACTATGAACTTATTTCAATTAGAATGATGCTTATGAAATACAGTCACAGATATTTCAACAGGTGACAATTAATTTGATCAGAATAGAAATAAAATGTTATATACAAAAGCGTTCTTTTCCATTGTTTTCAAGCAACTTTTATAAAGTCTCTTATGGCCTTTGGCTAATAAAATGGTCAGAGTTTATAGCATCAAGACTTTATAAAGAGATTTGAAAACTGAATACAGGGGCCAGCCTGGGGGTGCAGCCGTTAAGTTTTCACGCTCTGCTTCAGCGGCCTGGGGTTCACTGGTTCGGATGCCGGGTGCGGACCTATGCACTGCCTATCAAGCCATGCTGTGGCAGGCGTGCCAAATAAAATAGAGGAAGATGGGCCTGGATGTTAGCTCAGGGCTAATCTTCCTCAAAAAAAAAATTGGATACAATTATCAACAGTGGCACATTACAAAGAAGAAATGCAAGAAAACTTCAATATTTTAAGAAACTTGAAAAATTGAAAGGTTTTACCCTAAGAAGATTTTCTTTTCTCCTCATCACATTCTAAGCATTCTCTCAGGAAGATCTCATTCAGTAAAACAACTTTAACTATATGCTGAAAGTTAGTGATTTCCAAATTTTTCTCTTCAAACTGACACTCTCATTTGAACTCTAACGCCTAATTCCCGTGGCTGGCTGGGCATGTTTATTGGGATTTTCTGTAGGCACCCAAACCTTAACATATTGAAAATAGAAATCATTGTCCAAGTCTCCAGCTTAACCCTTCCTCCTCTGTACTTGGTTAAGGGTGTCACTTTCCGTGGTGATAGTGTCCCCCCTTACCCCAAATTCAGGTCCACTCAGAACTTCAGATGTGACGTCATTTGGAAACAGAGTCTTCCAGATGTAATTATTTAATATGAATCATATTGGATTATGATGAGACCTAAATCCAATAACTGGTGTCCTCATAAGATGGCCACATGAAGGAACACAGGCAGAACGACACATAAAGATTGAGGTAGAGATTGCCCTGCTGTATCCACAAGACAAGGAAGCCCAAGGATTGCCAGCACCCACCAGAACTGAGGAGAGGGGCGTGGGACCCATTCTTCCTCAGTCTCCAGAAGGAAATAACCTTGCAACCTTGATTTTGAACTTCTGACCTCCAGAACTGTGAGAGCATACATTTCTGTTGTTTTCAGCCAGCCAGTTTGTGGTAATTTGTTATGGCAGCCCTAGGAAACTCATACATTATCCATTCCGTCTCCCATCACCAACTCTTCATTCTCTCTCCTTTCACATGAGAACCATCATTAAATCCTTTTTATCTTACCTCTGAAACACCTCTTGCATAAGGTCTCCTCTGCATTTCTATTGTTATTGACTTAGGTCATGCTTCTGTTACTTAAAGATCTTACTACTCCAGTCTACTACCTACCCTGCTGAAACCATCACCATCTTTCTCAAACAAAAAATGCCAAGGTCACCTAACCAGTAGGAGCCTAAGATAGGAATAAAATATGGGCATTCAGCCTTCAGAGTCTGACCTCTCAACTACCGTATTGCCTCTGAAGCTTTTTCTCATGCCTATAATTTTCTTCCTGACGGTTTTCACTTGAAATTAACTATTTAAAAAAAATCTGGATTAAATGTCACTACATTCCAGGTCTATTTTGTTTACTGCTCTTACTTTTGGTTTTTAACACAGTGCCAGGCTCGTTGAAGGGACTCAATATATATCGATTGAACAAGTAATTGTTGGTCCCTGCAGTACCTCCTTCCCTGATGCCTCAGACAGAGCTGGTGTCTCTGTCCTTTGTGTCCCAGATCACTTTGTCCTATGTCTATAAAGTACCTGCCACACTTCATTATTATCCATCCTTCTCCATCAGACTGTGGTTTTGATAAGGGCAGAGATCGTATCTCATTCATCTCTGTATATTCAAGAATGTAGTAAGTACCTAATGATATCAATCAAGTGCATTCAATTAATAAATGTAAATCAATTGCATCAGAAAAATCTCAGAAAATGCTATTAAAATATAATATTGTACAGGCTTATAGTATTACTCAAGTATAGTTTTTTTTTCTATCATTGCATTGTTCTACGTCTTTGCCCATTAGGTTTATCATTTATTTTTATTCATTTATCTGTCTCCTCTACTAGACTGAATTTTTTGAGGACAAGACTCAGGTCTTATTATTTATTTCTAGAACCTACCCTGTTAGTGCCCGCCACATAATCCAAACTTTATATCGATTTACTGAAGGAATGAATGCCTCATTTTTTGTCTTCTAAATGTCTATCTTATTTATAATCCCTCACCTCAAGGACGTGGTAACC
This sequence comes from Equus asinus, assembly GCF_041296235.1. Lineage (NCBI taxonomy): Eukaryota > Metazoa > Chordata > Mammalia > Perissodactyla > Equidae > Equus > Equus asinus. The sequence continues at coordinate 75,962,717 of NC_091800.1, forward strand.
TAGTTGAGACCATGCAAATACAACAGCAACTTAAGTTTCATTACATACATTAAATAAGTGAGTGGGGCAGAAGTAGCAAGTGAAAGAATCTGTTTATTGTAGGCAAACAGGAGCTGAAAACAAGCAGAGATGACTGGAGATTAATGTTCAAAGACACTTTCATATAGGAGGTAAGGGAGATAGGATTATAGGAGGAAATTTAATTTCTTTTTTTTTTGTGATGAAAATTCTCACTGAGCTAACATCTGTGCCAGTCTTCCTCTATTTTATGTGGGATGCTGCCACAGTGTGATTTGACGAGCAATGCAAGGTCCATGCCTGGGATCTGAACCTGTGAACCCTGGGTTGCCGAAGTGGAGCATACAAACTTAACCACTAGGCTACCAGGCTGACCTCCTTTAATTTCCTTTTGAGTTTGCTGAGCAGTTTCTTATTTTAAATATGCATTTATTTTTATCAAATATTTTTTACTGAATTTGAGATGATCATCATTTTTTCCTTTATTCCGTTAACTTAAATAAAATTATTTAGTCATCATGGATTTTCCTTTTAATATATCATTAGATTATCTTTACAAACATTGTATTTAGGGTTTTTGTCCCTGACTAATAAGGAAGATTGCCCTGCAATGTTCTCTCCTTCTAGTGACTGACAAATTTTGGTTATTGAGTTTACATTGGCCTCATGAAATGATTTGATAAGTCTTTCATTTTTCTTAATATTATTCTCTGGAAGAGTTTATATAAAATTTAATTACTTTCTTCAATGCTAAGTTGAATTCCTCAGGAAAGCTGTCTGGGCCCAGACAGAAATATATATGTTTTTTGAGAGAGGAAGAGCAGCCCTGAGCTAACATCTGTTGCCCATCTTCCTCTTTTTGTTTGAGGAAGATTGTTGTTGAGCTAACATCTGTGCTAATCTTCCTCTACTCTGCATGTGGGACATCACCACAACATGGCTTGATGAGCGCTATGTAGGTCTGCACCCAGGATCTGAACCGGTGAACCTTGGGCTGCTGATGCGGAGTGTGTGAACTTAACCACTATGCGACTGGACCAGCCCCCTGAAATAATTTTATATGGAGGTTTTAATTAAAGATTCAAATTTTAAACAGGGGTAACATTATTTAGAGTTCTCTTTCTTATTGTTTTAGTTTTCATAAATTTTGTTTGTGAAGAGCTGTTCTTTTGTTGTCTATGTTACGGTATGCACTGACATATAGTTGTTCATTATTTTCTTTCTTATATACTTAATATTTTAAGTATCTATAATTATTTTTCACTTTTCATTTGTATTATTGCAATTTTTTCTTTTTTCTCAAATAATCTTGGTATGGTTTTATAAATTTTATTATTGTTTTAGAGCACCATAATTTGTCTTTTAAATATTTTTCTATTGAATAATTCTTTTCTATTTCATTGATATCTGTTCTTACTTTTACTGAGTATTTTATACATACAGTAATACTATACTTCAGGCATACACGGAAATGTAAAGGGGCTAATGGATCAATATGGTCTTGACAACCAAATACTTATTATATTTGATACGATCAAGTAAAATGAAATTGGAAAGTTAGAATGCTTGGTTCAGAATTCTGTTACAGATATGGTGAAGTTGTAGAGATGACAAGGTATCTGGTGTGGCTGTATGAGTGTGAAGAATCGAATCGAATCGAATAGAATAGACTAGGATAGCAGGTCAAGTGAGATAAGGCCATGGGATGGATTGTAATAAGACTGTGTTGGTCAGTTCTCCTCTCTGACTCTCATTTTAAATTAAGCTTCTTGTGGGCAGGGACTGATCACACTTCTCATTTTCTTCTCCATATATTTTACAGAGCTTCTCACATAGAAGATGCTCAATACATACTCAAAGAATAACGTAGTAAAAGTATTTGGTACAACTCTTTCATTCCATTAAATCCTAAGGAAGTAAGTGACTTCCTAATGTCATAGAGCTGTCACTAGACAACCCGGGGCCGGGACCACAATCTCCTGAGAACCAATAGGTGCAGACATCAAATACCAAACGTGGAGATTTGGACTGTGAATTTATCAATGGTAGTGACAATGTGAAGTCACGTTTTGGAAAATCAAGTTAGCATATAGCACATATTTTATTAATATCCTTTTTTCTTTATCAAAGAGGTAGAAAAGATTAGAAGTAAGCCATGGAACATAGAAATACAACATACAACCCAATCATATCGGGATATTGTGTGTGTGTGTGTGTGTAGTTGTTGTTTATTGAACTTGTTCCCAAAGCTTGGGTTTGACAGTACTTATCTACAAAGGCTTTAACTGCTTTAACAGCAGCCACAGAGTACTCAACACTGAAGTCTTTTTGAATACACAACTGAGTTTTTATAGTTCTTTAAACAATGAGATGAAGTGACCTCTGTAGCAGAAATTGGGCACCAGGAGCTCAGGGAAGGAGAAGGGAAGCGCGGCTCTTTGTTGTTCTAAATTGAACTGAAGTGCCGGGTGCCCTTGGCCGCTGACCCCCATGCACGAAGGTCTCTAGTGGATCAAGGGCACAGGTGTGCCAGCAATCACAGCCTGCCCGCCTCCATTCCCTTTGTCTGCCTTTACGTGGACACCTTATCTTTTAATGAGATCTTGGCCATTAGAAATCCTTTCAGGTTTTGCAACGTTTAAGTTCTTTGGGCCTTTTCCTTTTTCGATTAGTTTGGCCTCTATCAGCGTATTGAAGTTTAGGTGTTACATAGGATAACTCACAGTTAACAGTGAATTATGATGCCCATTCTGCCACTTCCATGAGTGAATTATGCAGGCTTCTGGAAGGAGAGCACCAAAAACTCTGAGAAGCTCCTTAACAGGCCACTTAGTTTGGATCGGCAAGACAAAGGAAAGAGAAAGGAATTGAAATTTGTCAGGTAAATAAATAATGGAAATGAGGGAATGATACATTTTCAGTCCTTCAGCAAAGAATGCAAGTTGACAAAATATCGCAATATTTATATTAATATGCAGAACAATTTGATTTTTCTGCTTCGATAGTGTGGAGAACTTAAAGAAGGCACAAGAATCAGCCTAATTTTATATCAGAAAAATATACTCATTTATTTTTCCTGTTTATATTACTATTAAGTCCTGAAGATCTAAGTCCTCTATGCTATTGTTAAAAGATAAACTGAGGCACATTAAAAATTTTGAAGCTCCTTTAAATTATTAATGCCCAGAACCCCGGCAGTCAACAGATGACCCATCTCCACTGTGGGAATAGGAATCAGTTGTTGGAATGAACACCCCAGGTAATTCCAAAACACACCAAAATTTGAGCACCTCTTTGCTAAAGCGAAAAATAACAAGTACAAGGAGCAGTGCTGGAAGTACTTACCGAGAGCTTCTGAGGAATAGGTCTGGAGCTGGGACCAGGAACCGGCAGTGTTCGGCAACGCCCTGTCCACCACTGCCCCCCGGGGAAAATAGTTCTTGATTTAATGACAAACTTTGAGAAATGATGATCTGGGAATGAGATACATTGTGATGGGTGTTGGTCCCAGATAACTGATAAATATGAAACTTGTCCATCAAAAGTTTTGAGGAGATTGCTTTGCTTTTATTATATTAGTAATTTTAACTGACCTGGAGGTAGCACTGGGGGCTGGGGAGTGTTAAGGGAAGTTGTCCTATATTTTGTGTGGATGTAACCTGTTCTAGGGTCTACCTCTTGCCTGTTCTTCGCTTTCTTGACAGTCTGGATTTGTGACTATGGGAGGGTGAGAGAAAATGATTAGAATTATAATTTGAGTTTGTAGCTAGGAGGACCAAGATAAGGGAGAAAAAGAAAATGCCCTGAGTCCTTTCCAGAAACTTTTTAAGCATTTCTCGATAAAAGTAACAATATTAGCCCTATTTACTCAATAATAAGAAAAGCCCCCTGCTTTAATATATATGCTTCATGTACTTTACAGCCAAGGAGCTTTACAGTCCATTCTTCTCTGAGCAGCCCGGGAAGTAACAAAATTTGCCAGTGTAGAGCCCCTGTCCATTTTTGCTAATGGCAATCAGGCACAGTCTTAATTAGAGTATATATTTTTAAAGATAATTTCTTATTGCTGAAAAGTGGTATAGAAATCAGGCATTTTTTTTATGCTGAGGGGAAACAAACAGTTTGGGAAAACTGTGGTTTGCTGATCTTTAAATCACCAAAATTCTAAAGGTTATATATTAAAAATAAGTAAATATAGAAAAGTCTCAAATTTGATTTCAAACCAAAATAGTTGAATTCCTCCCCTCTACACACAGACACATACACACCAGTGTGAGTTTTGATCTCTGTGACTCCATTAATGAGAAAGTGCTCCTGACATCAGTACTGACTCTTCAATGTTTGCATGGTGGTATGCTGATAAGTTGTTTCAGGGTCTAATTTATTGTGGAGTTAGGTCATTTTTCATACGAGGGGTCTTATTATACTACAAAAACTTCAAAATGAATTTGATTTTTATTAAAATGTCAAATAATACTATTGGAAAACCTGTCTATTATTTTTTAGGAAGATTATCCCTGAGCTAACATCTGCTGCCAATCCTTCTCTTTCTGCTGAGGAAGACTGGCCCTGAGCTAACATCTGTGTTCATCTTCCTCGACTTGTATGTGGGATGCCTGCCACAGCATGGCTTGATAAGTGGTGTGTAGGTCTGCGGCCAGGATCCAAACTGGTGAAACCCAGGCCGCCAAAGTGGAGTGTGCACACTTAACCGCTATGCCACCAGGCCAGCCCCTGGAAAACCTGTCTTAAATGAGAATAAACAGCTACAAAAATTCCTTCTAGAGGGACCAGCCTGGTGGCATGGTAGTGAAGTTCATGCGCTCTACTTTGGTAGCCTGAGGTTTGAGGGTTCAGATCCCAGGTGCGGACCTATGCACTACTTATCAAGCCACGCAGAGGTTGTGTCCCACATACAAAATAGAGGAAGATTGGTACAGATGGTAGCTCAGTGACTTCCTCAAACAAAAAGAGGAAGATTGGCAACAGATGTTAGCTCGGGGCCAGTCTTCCTCACACACACAAAAAATCCTATCCTTCTAGAGGTCATCCATTTCATCAGTCTTTTACTGTAAAAGATTTATCAGTCTTTTACACATAATACCACACATATGTTCTGTCAGTGAATGTGTTTCTCTTGTCACCTGGCCCTGGTGCATAAGGCTTTTGAACTCAGATTTCTTCAGTTTTATTGGGGTTGCATGCCTCATTTGGCATCTTTGCCAAACAGTCTATGATTTACTATACATCCCAGGGATCAGCTTGCTCAGTATAGTTGTTGGCCCTAGAAAGTTCTGAAAGCTCATCTGAGCCTTAGCATTTTCTGGATGGTCATATTTGTGGTCTAATGTTAGCTTCCATACTTTTTATGATTAAGCATTTCTCAGTAACTTTAACTATATTAGACCTATTTATTCAACCTGACTCCGTGACTTGGGTGAACAGAAAACACTAATAAGTTACTGCTAACCATGCCATGACCAAAACTGCACTGTGGGTTACAAGATCCCAAGCAGCTGCATTTGCTTCATGGTTACCCAAGATGGATTCTGTTGAGAATGCAACACAGCATATTTCCCATAATGTGCCACAGAACCTGGGCTGTCGAGCAAAAAAGGATTCTTAGTCCAGTAAGTTTGAGAAATGCCATGTAACTTACACCCTATACCGGCATGTGCCTCCACTCCTTAGGGATACACTTGACCGTAACTAGTGCTCCAGTACATTTAAAATCTGTTACAGTTAATTTAACGCTCATTGGTTTAAACTTCTTAAATTACAAAATTCTTTTTTTACCACATATAATCTGTTTATATCAGGCTGAACTCTCATTGCTAGGGCAGAATTTTGGAAATGCTGCTATAAAACCATTTTAAAGTTTGATATATCTGACGTGCAATTCCCAGAATTGTTTCCTGCTGTTGTTCGACTGTCTTAAAGATCGTGTTTACTGGTGAAGTTGGGATCTTGTAGTCTGGGATCCCTCAAGGCGCTATTCAGTAATAGTCAAAATGGAAAACTAAATTAAGACAGCTAGATATGTTTTGGAAGCCTGAAAGACAGGATATAATGATAGTGTGCCGTTAGCTCGAGCTATAACAGTCTGTAGAGGTCTGCTTGGTTTTAACACTCTTACAGCCAGGAGCCTTGTACAAGCCACCTGGGCCACATTTTGCTTCATGAACAATTTTATAAGTATAACTCATGGGCCATGTTTAAACTTAATGGCAAGATATAGTCTACAAAAATTACATGTGAGAATGTAGCTCAGATGAAAGAAACTGAATCAGTGTTTGCCTCCACACAGGTCTGTTGTTAATGGATAGAAAAGTTCTTTCCAGAAATCCTAATGACGTGGCTGTAAGTAGCTATCCACAGGATAGACAAAAGAAAGATGACTAAAGGCACATTTCCGCAAAATTCTGGGCAAAACTTCTAGAAATGAAGTAGGTTGGGGGGTGGTGAGAAATGATATACAGATAAAAGACAAATATTGTATCTATTTGTACAAATATTGTATCTATTGTATCTACAAATATTTAGAGACACTGTGATAAAATTGTTTATCAGTAAGGTTTGGAATTCTATTATTTCTGGCAAGTATTAATGTCTGAGTCAGGCAGGTCAGTGTTGTTTAGGCAGTGTTGTTCACTAAACTCTTAGGGATCCAGGCGACTTCCAGGTCATCACTCTGCCATCACTGCCGTGTGTCCCTCCAACTCGTGGTCAAAGGTAGCCACTATCAGATTGCATTTCTGTAGTGAAATGGAGGAAAAGATATGAAGATACAAGTAAAAAATGCAGGCTAGTTATCTTTTAAGGATGTTTTCTAGGAGTAGGCACACAATGCTTTTGCTTCCATCCTATTGGGCAGGGCTTATTGGCCATATTCAGTTGCAAGTAAGACAAAGAAACGTAACCTTTATTCTGGGAAATCATGATCCAGGTAAAATTTTACCACTTGGAAGATGGGAAGCTGTCTCAGCTGCATGACAATCCATTTGTCCATCACCTTCCCTATCCAGTTATTGCATCCAGCTCAAGTTCCAGGATACCTAGGTAATGCACAGTTCTTGGTTAGGATAGTGTGTGGGACCTCATCTTGTTCAATGACCTATAAATGCAAAGACAAGTTATCTGCTATCACCACTTCTAACATACATTTATGGAGTAGGAACAGGATAACCACAATTAAGAACTCCCACTTGGAAAAGTAGTTACTGCTCCTTAGCCATGACCAGATCCTTTAGGAATGAACTAGTGAATACGTCGTTTTGGATTTTTTCTCCGCAAAGCCTGAGTACATAGTTGCATATCCTAGTTGTAAGTCACTGTAGTTCTTCTATGTGGGACGCCACCACAGCGTGGCTTGATGAGAGGTTCACAGGTCTCCGCCCAGGATCTGAACCCGTGAACCCTAGGCTGCCTAACGGAGCACCTGAACTTAACCACTTGGCCATGGGGCTGACCCCTGAATGTGTCATTTTGGACAGTGAAATAAATTATTATTGACCTTCTGGCTGTTTCTGTTTCTGTGATGTGGGATCTCCCTCCACATTTTTCCTCTGTGTCCTCCTGGTTCTGCCTTCTGGAAGATAGTTCCCCTCGATTGTACTCATGGCCAGCCACATTGAATTTGCTCTTTTAGGAGCTGACCAGCTTCCTCAGGGTGAGGGTTTGGAGACTCAAGGGTCTTTCAGATGTGAACAAACACAGGTATTTGCTTGTCAGGCTTAGAGATTCTTTGAAAATATAATTTCTTCACAAACTTTATGATATCAGCTATTTGCTCCTGACCAATTCCCTGAGCAGGTAATCACTGCTTGTGGCTTTCAAGCCACATATTTTACTGACTGGTTTCTGTGTTTCATCCATTCTCCATCTTTCTCTCCCCTCCTCCTGCCTCACCGAAAAAAATGAAAGGAAAACTGCAGAGTTCTCTGCATTCTGGGACCTGCACCGTCATCTTGTTATGATCTGCTGGCCTGCCTCATCGTTGCCCATCTGCTGATTCAGCTCCTCCGTATGAAGCAGGCAGCTGGACCTGCAATTACGCTCTTGCTGTTCTGTGGACTTCAAGCTTTAACTCAAGCTCCTCAGGTTCCAGCCTGCTGTTGGTCTTTCCTTCCTGAGTGCTTGTGGTATGGACTTCGAGCTTGCTCAGCCAGCCCTCGCAATCACATAACTTCTTGAAATAGATAAACAAATAATCTATATCTGTATATCTGTGTATCTGTATCTATACACTTCTATGTATCTACAGATATGCAGTCTCCTACAGCTACTTCTCTGGGTGAAGCTCTTTTGAGGACTTCTCAGACAAGGGGCTTGAATGGAAGGCAACACCATTAATCTGAGTTTGCTGTTGGTCTGACCCCCACTGTCTGGATAGAACTTTTAATGGAAGATACTAGAAAAAGCTCTGGGCCTCAGTTTCCTCTTGAGACTGCTGTTTAATATCCATGGAAGAGAGCTGCTCTAGTTTCAGAAAGGGAAATCTTTTTATTTTTTCAGGTCTGCAAGGCCCCAGTGGACTAGACTCATTTATTTACAGTGCTGCCTACAGACAGAGAGTGCCTCGCCGATGCCCTCCCATAGCAGTGTGCAGACAGGCTAGCAGAGACAATGTTCGTCTCTCCTTAGGGCTTTGCTCAAAGTGACAAGAAGCAGCCAAGAAAAATCAATAATGTGAGTTTCCTTAATATTTCTTACTATTTTTCCTAATGTTACTACACTAGTTGACATGTGTTCCGCTTTCTAAGAAACAGCAGGGAATAATTTCACCAATTTTTTTTCAGATGTAATAAGTTTCAGGCAACAAGAGCTGAGATCATGAAATATCCCATCCTATCAGTTCCACTAAGCAACTGCTACATGTTTAGGTGCTGTTACTTAGAGCCCCCTCTTTCCAGGTACCAAAATCTATACTGGTCGGGATTAGTTTACCTGTGAGTACTAGTAACAGGTACAGACTATAATAAATTGAGTGACTTAAACAAGACCCAGAGTTTTTTCTTCTTATATTCAAAACCTTCAGAGGTAATCTGGGTCAAGGCTGGTATGTTTCACAGAGAGTCAGAGACTCAGGCTCTATCTATCCTATTTCTCTGTGATTCTTTTTCCCAAGGTCATCTCACGGTCTAACATGGCTGCTAGCTCCAGCCATTGCATCACATTCCAGCCAGCAGAATTAAGCCAAAGGAAGGAAACAACTTTCTCTGTAAAGACATCTGGTAGAAATGGCATAATTACTTCCCGTTATACAGCGGAGAAGCATTAACTCTTTCTGCAACTTAAATGCCATGTGTTGTGTGAAGTAATGAGCTGGGGAAAAAAACAAAAACAAACTATAGATTCCACAAGCAGCTGTTACAGCTGCAGAACAAATACTACCGTTTACATTTAGGAGGCATTCTTTTATAGCTTCACCCATTGCAGCATGGACATCTGAAATGACAGAAACACAAGATGTATGATGAGGTTATATTCAACTCCAGGTAGTTTCTTTTACATTTTCATTCCAAAATTAGTGATGTTTAAGAAAACAAACTTGTAATTAACTTTCACTTTGTATGTTGAGATCACTATTATTTTTGTTGCATAAGCTCATTTGGAAATTAAACAAATAAATAAAAAGGAAATTTAGATTTCAGCATTACTCTGAGGCTCAGTCATGAGGCAATAAAAAGGTCATTTATACAAAACACTATTTCCATTTGACTTCCTATAAGAAAGCTCTGGGCCAGAGTAGGTAATGATTAGACCAAATTGGAACTTAATGCTAATGTTTCTTATTAAAATTGGAAGTATCAGTTCAGGATATCTGGAGGCCACGGAGAAGTCCTTCTGTTTATGGCTAAACAGGTTTTTCTAGAAGAACAAGTTAACTAGATTGAATTGATGCTTCCAACTTCCCTGGCTTCAGTAAGTAGACACAAGCATAGTTTCATTTTTGAGATGGAGATCAGCTAACTGGCACTAAAGAATAGATGTGGAAACATGGAACTAAGTAGTGAGACGGGGAATGAAGTTTTCATCGCTTACGGAGCTAGTGCAGCCTAATATACTTTCGTTGTTTTTTGGTTTGTTTTTGAAATGTCATGAATTATCAGAATATAAAACAAATTTAGAACATTGGAGTTCTCATAATATAGTGAATTTAATATCCAGAAATTTCAACTAATACAAAACACTAAAATACACTAGATAAAATATAAAAATATAAAACAATCCAAGGAAATCTTCAAAAGCTCCCCCAAAGTAGGAGAAAGTAATAATCCACAGAAGAAAAGTAGAATTAAGGCTGGTGGATGGTATGGAGCAAATACCAATCCTTAGTGACCAGAATTTCCATGTTAATGAACCTCATTTAGGACACAGAAGACCAATCTAGTTTGGCAAGTCTAATTGAGATCCCTGTAGAAAGTTTAAATGACTACACACTTGATGAAAGTTTACAACACAAAACAATAAGGATACTTTCTTGTCTTGGTTTTGGACCACAGGACAAAAACATAGCACTTCTTATGAATTCCTGGACGTGGACCAGAGAAAAGCACTCATGCAGGTAACCACCTTTAAGACACAAAAACTGTCAAGGGAGTATTTATTTTTAAAGTGGTCCTGACCCGAAAGTGCCCTAATCTGCTTGGGAGAGGGTTACATATATTCCCTGGGTCGGCATGGACCTTCCGCTCATGCTTTAAAGAATTCTCACTAATCAGAAGTTGTAAAACACATGAAAAAAAAAAAATCACCATTAGAACACTCGGAAGAAACAACCAAAAGCTGAAACAAATTACAAGATATCAGGCACTCAAAGAATGTATGTTGGAATTATCGGCTATAAATTATAAAATATATGATTTAATAATGCTTAAGTAAATAAAAAATATCCCGATATCTGCTATGGAAAAGTGAAATGGAAACACAGCCAGTTATGTTTGATACTAAGAACCGTCTAAAATTCTAGAATTGAAACATACAATAATTAAATTTGAAAGCCCAATGATTGGCCCAAAAGTTATGACTCAATGGAAAAATTGAGAAAAAGCTATAAATAAATTATTTTGGGTATAAGACTTAGATCCAGAGAAGGAAAATATGAACAAGTTTATTTAGGTAGTGAAAACAATGTATATTTAATTGGAATTGAGAAGATTATAGAAAGGCAAGTTTTGAAGAGAATATTGACTGAAATTTTATAAAATAGATAAAAAGCACCAATCTTCAGGTTCACAAATTCCAACAAATGTTCAGCAAGATAAATAAAAAGAAATCTATACCAAGAAACATTGTAGTGAAACCAAGGCAAAAATTAGACCCTTGAAACACTAAAGTAAAACAAAAGGAAAAAATAGAGATCTTAATAGCAGTTCAAGAGAAAAAGACAAATTACCCACAAAGGTATGACAACTGGGCAAGTAACTGATGTCTCAACAGTATCCCTGAGAGCCAAAAAACCATGGAAGCGTTTCTTCAGTGATCACATAAAATAACTGTCAATCTAGAATTATATGCTCAGCAAACTGTCTTTGAAGAAGAAAAAATAAATCCAAGCGTTTTTAGACAGCATAAGAGACTATTTACCATTATTAGATCTTAACAACAAAATTTCTAAATATTGCACTATAGAAGAAGGAAAAATAACTCCTTATGAGAAAGCTGAAATGCAAAAAGGAATGGTGAGTGAAGTGAATTGAAAATACATGAGCAAATCTGACAAAATGCTAACTCTATACACAACCATAAAATGTCTAATTTATGCCATAAAAACAAGACACATTAAGAATCAGAGTTAAAACATTTTAATGTCTTTGTGTGGTTAGGAAAAGTTAAGGTGTGAGTTAAATTTTTACTTTGTGAAGTTAAACATCCTTGAGAAAATACTGAGGAAAATATCTAAAAGAAATAGTATGTATATTCCAAAATGATACAAAAGTTGAATTTTTGGGGAAATAGCTATAATCAATACAAATAAATTAAGAAACAGGAAAAATTATCAGAAAACTCATGCAGGACAATTACCATGAAGTATGATGGCAAAAATAAATATAAAATATAACCATAATCACAATATATGTAAATAGACTAAATCCTTCTGTTAAGGTCAAAGTTTGTCAGACTAGATTAAAAATCGTTGAAGATTTTTTATAGTGTTAATAAGAGACACAAAATATTTAACAATAGAAATGTGGAGGAACTCCTACTTAATTTTATGAACAATTTTGCGGCTGTACTAATATCATAGCTGTACTTTAAGGCAAGATGTATTATAAAATATAAAGATGGCAATTACCCGATGATTAAAGTTTCAATTCACCAGGAAGAGATAATTGTTTTAAACTTGATTTATACCAATAACACAGCTTCAAAATATATAAAGAAAAAATTGCATAACTATAAGGAGAAATTAATAAAATCTGGCATCACTGTAGGACGTTTTTGACACCCTTTCCTCAGTAATTTTTAAGTTATATGAATAAACAGGGTATAACAGATTTGAAGAACACAGTAAATTTGTCTCTAATGTTAGCAAATGGTTTTTTTTGTAAGTATACATTGAACATCATGAAAACTGACCAAAGTTTAGTAACTATCAAAGAAGCATTTTCATTTAACTCATTTGCCCAATTAACTAGAAATCAGTTTCGGAAAGTCAAGTTTAAAATCTCATATATTTGGACACTAGAAAGAAGATAAAATTTAACAAAAACCCTTAAAATAAACGTATAAAGAGATTGAGGCAAAAATGTGGACTATGTCCTTATTTATCTTTATATATTCATGTTTAGATGTATACCTATTTATTAGCAGTTAATTTCTATTAATGCAATTCAAATATGTGGTTTATCTTTTTTTAAGTAAATATTTTATTATTTTTTGATTTTTTATAAACATTAGTTTATAACATATAAATTTCAGGTGTACATCAGTATGTTTCAAGTTCTGTGCGGATTGAATCATGTTCACCATGCAGAGACTAATTACAATCCATCACCACACACGTACCTAATCACTCCTTTTGCCCTCCTGCCTCTCCCCTTCCCCTCTGGTAACCACCAACCCAATCACTGTCTCTATGTGATTGTTGTTGTTTTTACCTTCTATTTATGAGTGAGATCATATAGTATTTGACTTTTTTCCTCTCACTTATTTAGCCTAGCATAATTCCCTTGAGTTCCATCAATGTTGTCACAAATGGCCAGATTTCATCATTTTTTATGGCTGAGTAGTATTCCGTTGTGTATATATACCACATCTTTATCCATTCATCCCTTATGGGCACCTAGGTTGCTTCCAAATCTTGGCTATTGTGAATAATGCTGCAATGAACATAGGGGTGCATATATCTTTATACATTCCTGTTTTCATGTTCTTTGGATAAATACCTAACAGTGGAATAGCTGGATCATATGGTAGTTCTATTATTAACTTTTTGAGGACTCTCCATACTGTTTTCTGTAGTGGATGCACCAGTTTGCACTGCCACCAGCAGTGTGTGAGAGTTCCCTTTTCTCCACATCCTCTCCAACACTCTTTATTTCCTCTCTGGTTAATTATAGCCATTCTGATGGGAGTGAGGTGATATCTAATTGTGGTTTTGATTTGCATTTCCCTGATAGTGATGTTCAACATCTTGTCATGTGCCTGTTGGCCATCTGTATATCTTATTTGGAGAAATGTCTGTTCGGATCTTTTGCCCATTTTTTAATTGGGTTCTTAGTTTTTTTGTTGTTGAAATGTATGAGTGCTTTATATATTTTGGACATTAATCCCTTATCAGATATATGGCTTGCATACATTGTTGTTTTTTCATTTTGTTGATGGTTTCCTTTGCTGTGCAGAAGCTTTTTAGATTGGTGTAGTTCCATTTGTTTATTTTTTCTATTGTTTCCTTTGCCCCGTCAGACATGGATCTTGAAAATATGCTGCTAAGGCCAATGTCAAAGAGCGTACTGCCTATGTTTTCTTCTAGAAGTTTTATGGATTCAGGTCTTAAATTCAAGTCCTTAATCCATTTTGAGTTAGTTTTTATGTATGTTGTAAGATAGTGGTCTAGTTTCATTCTTTTGCAAGTGGCTGTCCAGTTTTCCCAGCACTGTTTATTGAAGAGACTTTCCTTTCTCCGTTGCATGTTCTTGGCTCCTTTGTCAAAAGTTATTTGTCCATAGATGTGTAGGTTTATCTCTGGGCTCTCAGTTCTGTTCCATTGAGCTGTGTATCTGTTTTTGTTTCAGTACCATGCTGTTTTGTTTACTATAGCTTTGTCGTACGTATATTTTGAAATCAGGGAGTGTGATAACTCCAGCTTTGTTTTTTTTTCTCAGGATTCTTTTGGCCATTCTGGGTCTTTTCTTGTACCATATAATGTTAAGATTCTTTGTTCTATTTCTGTGAAAAATGGACCTTTGATAGGGCTTGCATTGAATCTTCAGATTACTTTAGGAAGTATGGACATTTTAACGATGCTAATTCTTACAATCCAAGAGCATGGAATATCTTTACATTTCTTTGTGTCTTCCTCAATTTCTTTCAATAATATTTTATAGTTTTCAATGTACAGCTCTCTCTTTGATTGAGTTTATTCCTAGGTATTTTATTCTTTTTATTGTGATTTTAAAGAGGATTATATTCTTAATTTCTCTTTCTGCTACTTCATTGTTAGAGTATAGAAATGCAACTGATTTTTATATGTTGATTTTGTGTCCTGCAACTTGACCATATTCATTTATTATTTCTAAAAGTTTTTTGGTAGATTCTTTGGGGTTTTCTGTATATAAAATCTTGTCATCTGCAATTAGTGACAGTTTCACGTCTCTCTTTCCAATTTCGTTCCCTTTTATTTCTTTTTCTTGTTTGATTTCTCTGGCTAGGATTTCCAATATTATGTTAAATAAGAGTGGTGAAAATGGACACCCTTGTCTGATTCCTGTTCTTAGAGGGATAGCTTTCAGTTTTTCTCCATTGAGAATGATATTAGTTC
The DNA here is from genome assembly GCF_041296235.1 of Equus asinus. Classification (NCBI taxonomy): domain Eukaryota; kingdom Metazoa; phylum Chordata; class Mammalia; order Perissodactyla; family Equidae; genus Equus; species Equus asinus. The sequence continues at coordinate 75,977,721 of NC_091800.1, forward strand.
TGGGTTTGTCATATATGGCCTTTATTATGTTGAGGTACATTCCTTCTATACCCATTTTATTCAGAATTTTTATCATAAATAAATACTGTATTTTGTCAAATGCTTTCTCTGCAACTATTAAGATGATCATGTGATTTTTATTCTTCATTTTGTTAATCTGGTGTATCACGTCGATTGATTTGTGGATGTTAAACCATTCCTGCATCCGTGGAATAAATCCCACTTGATCATGGTGTATGATCTTTTTAATGTATTGTTGTATTCAATTTACTAGTATTTTGTTGAGGATTTTTGCATTGTTGTTCATCACTGATATTGGCCTGTCATTTTCTTTTTTTGTATTGTCCTTGTTTTGGTATCAAGGTAACTTTGGCTTTGTAGAATGAGTTAGGAAACTTCCCCTCCTCTTCAATTTTTTGGAAGAGTTTGAGAAGGATATGTATTACCTTCTTTGAATTTTTTGTAGACTTCACCAGGGAAGCTGTCTGGTCCTCGACTTTTATTTTGAGGGAGGTTTTTGATAACTGTTTTGATCTCCTTACTGGTGCTTTGTCTATTCAAATTCTCTATTTCTTCTTGATTCAGTTTTGGAAGGGTGTACAATTTTAAGAATTTGTCCATTTCTTCTAGACTATCCGATTTGTTGGTGTATAGCTTTTTGTAGTATTCTCTTATGATCTTTTGTATTTCTGAGGTGTGTGTTGTAATTTCTCCTTTTTCATTTCTGATGTTATTTCTTTGAGCCGTCTCTCTTTTTTTCTTGGTAAGTCTAGCTAAAGGTTTGTCAATTTTGTTTATCTTTTCAAAGAACCAGCTCTTGGTTTCATTGATTTTTTTCTATTGTTTTCTTTTTAGTCTCTATTTCATTTATTTCTGCTCTGATTTTTATTATTTCCTTTTTTCTACTGATTTTGGGCTTTGTTTGTTCTTCTTTTTCCCATTTCTTTAGCTGCACTGTTAGATTGTTATTTGGGGTTTTTCTTGTTTGTTGAGGTATGCCTGTATTGCTATACACATCCCTCTTAGAACTTCTTTTGCTGTATTCCATAGATTTTAGTATGTCATATTTTCATTTTCATTTATCTCCAGGTATTTTTTAATTTCTCCTTTGATTTGTTCATTGACTCAATTGTTGTTCAGTAGCATTTTGTTTAATCTCCACATATTTGTGGTTTTTCTGATTTTCTTCCTGTAGTTGATTTCTAGTTTCATACCTTTGTGGTCAGAAATGATGCCTGGTATTATTTCAATCTTCTTAAATTTATTGAGACTTGTTTTGTGGCCTAATATGTGATCAATCCTGGAGAACATTTCATGTGCATTTGAAAAGAATGTGTATTCTGTGGTTTTTGGATGAAATGTTCTATATTTATCTAGTAAGTCCATCTGATCTAATGTGTTGTTTAAGGCCAATGTTTCCTTAGTGATCTTCTGTTTGGATGATCTATCCATTGGTGTAAGTGGAGTGTTAAACTCCCCTACTATAATTGTGTTACTGTCTATTTCTCCTTTTATGTCTGCTAATAGCTACTGTATGTATTTGGGTGATCCTATGTTGAGTGCATAGATATTTAAAAGTGTTATATCCTCTTGTTGGATTGTTGTCTTTATCATTATGTCATGCCCTTTGTCTCTTCTTACAGTTTTTCTTTTAAAGTCTATCTTGTCTGAGAAAGTGTTGCTACCCCAGATTTGTTTTCTTTGCCATTTGCATGGAGTATCTTTTTCCATCCCTTCACTTTCAGTTTATGAATGTCTTTAGGTCTGAAGTGGGTCTCTTGTATCCAGCATATATATGGGTCTGTTTTTTTATCCAACCTGCCACCCTATGCCTTTTGATTGGGGCATTTAGTCCATTGACATTTAAAGTAGTTACTGATAAGTACATATTAATTTCCATCTTAATTTTTTCTTGGTGTTTTAGTAGTTCTCTGTTCCTTTCTTCTTCTCTTTCTCTCTTCCCTTGTGGTTTGATGGCTTTTTTTAGTATTATGTTTGGGTTCCTTTCTCATAATTTTTTATGTATTTATTTTAGGTTTCTGGTTTGTGATTACTGTGAGGTTCATATATAATAACCTACGTGTATGGCAATCTGTATTAAGTTGATGGTCTGTTATTTTGACCTCTTGCTAAAAGCTCTACTCTTTTACTCCACTTCTCCCAGATTTTATGTTTTTGATATCATATCTAACCTCTTTTATTGTGTGTATGTTTCTGTCACCCTCTCATTCTGGAAATAGATAATTTTAGTACTTTTGTCTTTTGACCTTCATATTATCTTCATAGGTGGTTGATCTGCTCCCCTTATTTGCCTTCACCAGTGATTTTATTGCTTTTTTGATTATTGTCTTATTCCTATTTGTGGTCTTCTCCTTCCCACTAAAATAAGTCCTTTTAGTATTTCTTATAGGGCTGCTTTCTTAGTGATAAGTTCCTTTAGTTTTTTGCTTGTCTGGGAAATTCTTTACTTCTCCTTCCATCCTGAAGAATCACTTCGCCAGGTAGAGTATTCTTGGCTGTAGATTTTTTCCTTTTAGTATTTTAATTTATTGTGCCACTCCTTTCTAGCCTGTAAGGTTTCTGCTGGGAAATCAGCTGATAGACTTATAGGTTTTCCTTTGTATGTAAGTTGTTGCCTTTCTCTTGTGGCCTTTAGGATTCTCTCTTTATCTTTAATTCTTGACATTTTAATTATGATGTATCCTGGTGTGGGCCCCTTTGGGTTTATCTTGTTTGGTGCTCTCTGTGCTTCCTGTACCTGGGTGTTTGTTTCCTTCCTTAGGTTAGGAAAGTTTTCAGCTATTATTTCTTCAAATAGATTCTCTGCCTCTTTGTCTCCCTTTTCTCCTTCTGGGATACCTATAGTACAGATGTTAGTGTGCTTGATGTTGTCCCAGATGTCCCTTAGACTGCCCTTGTTCTTTTTAATTATTTTTCCTTTTATCTTATCAGCTTAGGTGACTTCCTTTAGTCTTTCATCCCACTAGCTGATCCATTCCTCTGCATCATCAACTTGGTTATTGAGTTCCTCTAGTGAAATTTTCATTTCCAGTATTGTATTCTTTATCTCCAATTGGTTCCTTTTTTATATTTTTCAGTTCTTTGTTGAAGTTCTCACTGAGATCATCCATTCCTCTCTCAAGATCAGATAGCATCCTTATCACTTTTTGGTTGAACTCTTCATCAGGTAGATTGTTTACTTCTGTTTCATTTAGCTCTTATTCTGGAGTTTTGTCCTGTTCCCTTATTTGAAATGTTTCCTTTGTCTCCTCCTTTTGCTCCTTTCTCTCTGTTTATATCTATGTATTAGGTAGGTCAGCTACGTCTCCTGATCTTGGAGAGGTGGCCTTATCTTATGAGGCCCAGCAGCATCCTTCCCTCTCATCACCAGTGCCAAATGTTCCAGGAGTATCCCTATGTAGGCTGTGTATGTCTTACCATTGTGGCAGGTTTGCTCTTGCTGCAGGTGCCCAGGGAGGCTAGGTTGTTCCCCTGGCCAGCTGGTTGTAATGCTCAGTTGCATGTAGCTGCTATGGACCCTTTATTGGGTGTGGGGAGCCCCAGCACATTTGGCTTCAAGATCTAATAGAACATTCCTGTTTCAATTTTTCTTTTAAATGAGTAGGCCCCCAGAATTGCAGGTTGCTAGTCTCAGGGGCTTCAAATTGTTGTATGCCTCCGTCCAGCAAAGCTGTTTTCAGCTCTCTTAGGATTGCAGCTGAGTGGGGCTGGCAGCAGGCATGGGAGCACCCAATTGTTTCAGGCTTTGGAAGGTGGGGCAGATTCTTTATGTGACTGTTTGAGAAGCACAAGTCTGCTGCAGCTGACAAGCCCCACTGCCCACAGGGCCACACACCCTGTAAACACAGACCTGCCTCATGCAAACACCCCAACCCACTGAAGCAGACCCAGTCCCCCCACTGCAGAGGTCCCCACACATCCACCTGCTCCTTGTGCATGCTCTGCCCTGCAGAGGTGGACCTACTCACCCAGCTGCAGAGGTTCCAGGCACCCCACCTATGTGGGCCTGCAGGTTGCATGAGGGCTTGCTGTTGGGTGGGGCCAGTTCCTAGGGTGGGCTGCCTGCCCTGGCTGAGCTGGATTAAATCAGTGCTCTGTGGTTGGGGCAGACCCCTGGGCTAACAGGCCAGGGAAGAACTCCAATGGGTCTGCCAGCACCTGTGTCAGCACGCCTGTACTTGGTCACAATAATGGCTGCTGCCAATGTCTCAGTCCCTGGAGAGGTCTCACCTCTCACCAAGATGCACCCAGAGCCTATCAGGAGAATCTCTTTTTACCAAAGGACTGTGCACCTTTCTTTCTGGTGGTTTTAGGTTCCTTAGTGAAACAGGTGAATTTGTACATGGGCTGTTTCAGAACTGGATTTTTTCCCTTATGTCCAACAGCTTTTCTGGAGGTATTCATCATTGGAGTTAATATACAGCAAAGCCAGATATTATGACACTTTTCTTGGTTGTGCTCAGTCCAAAAGCAGCTTACAGCAGTAATACTCCCCTACTCACCTCCCCAGCTCCTCCAGGGAAGGTTGTGTACCTTAGGATTGCTCCCAGCCAGCCAGGAAGAGCTGTGGCTCATGAAGGTGACTTTTTTTCTCTCTAGAAAGGAATTTCTGCCTCTTCTGCTTCACTCAGCACTTTCCCTTAATGTGGGGCTTCTTTTTATCCAGTTTTTAGTTCTCTTTCAGGGGTATGTGTTCTAAGAGTAGTTGTAAATTTGCTGTATCTGTGGGAGGAGGTTAGTTCAGAGTCTGCCTATGCTGCCATCTGGACTGAACTCCCCCCTATTAAGTATTACAATGTGAGAAAAGTTAAAAATCACAAAGGGGACCTACTTTTAAATCTTGATGCCATTTCTGATTGGATATGTCATATTTGGCAATTACCTAAATTCCTAAGCCCAAATACTCTTTATTTCTAAAATAAGAATATTACTCTTACTGTTGTGATAAGTATAAATGAGATACTATGCATGACAAATTATAGCTGGTATTGCAGTTGTTTTGTTTTGTTTTGTGCTATTTTTACTACTTATGAAAGACTTGACAACCAAACTGTTGAAAACTTGTATTGATAGAATTTCAGGATTTGTGTTGGCTTACAAAGGGAATATATCTATTTCTAATAAGGAAAACAATGACTTATAAACCTAGCTCATTCTACTTGGATCCACCAGAATAAATTAATAGAAGACAGATTTATCCTTTTTAATGAAGTTGAACACGGGTAACTTGAAGTGTTGCTCATCACTCCTTCTCTGTAGCTTCATTCAGTATGGATTGATAATTTTCAAATGTAAGATGCTGTATCAGCAAAAAATTTTTTTTAATTAATTGGTGTCAGTGCTTCTTACCTGCCTAAATTAATTGGTCTGAACACAAGAACACAACTCTAAGTGTCCTCAAAATAATAGTTAGAGATTTGATAGAATAGAATATGGTAGAATATCCCTAATTATCTTTCTAATCAATCTTAAACTAATTTTATTTGGTTGAAGGCTTATTTGAGTGGTGAAGTCTCTTTTAAAAGTAACAGTCTCTAAAAGTTATTCTGTGGTAAGTGTTTGGTAAATTGTGACCCATGGACCAAATCTGGCTGTCTACCTTATTTTGTAAATCACTTTGTATTGAAACACAGTTATTGCCCTTTGCTTATATATTGTTGATGGCTGATTTTGTGCCAAAATAGCTGAGTTGACTGTATAACTCACCAGGCCTAATACATTGACTACTTGGCCTTTTACAGACAGGGTTTTCTGATCCCTGTCCTATGATTAGAATCAATGAGAAGATATATTATTATAATGTTTAACAAAAGACATTTTTTAAATTCTTTTTTACATCTCTCCTCTACTTATAAGAATATTTGAAGTGAATTTGATTATGTAGTCATGTGTTATATAATTTATAAGTTTTTAACTTATGAAAAAGTCATTGCTACTTTTCTATTTTTTAAAAATAGAATTCTTCTCAGGGGAAAAAAAACACCTCTTTTTTAAAAATGTCATACTTCCTCATCATTGAGAGACTGTACTGTGCAATTTTTCTCTTAGTCATGTACCATCATGCATTTCTTTCAACTTGTTTCCAGTAGTCAAGTATCTCCTATAGGATTAGCATCAGGATAAGTGCGCAAGGCAGGTTTTTAGTTGTTCGAGATTAAGAGCATACATTCTGAAAAAATTTTATAGTTGTAGTATTAATTTGATTCACTCATTTTTGCAGTCATGAAATATTGATAAAACCATTTAAATGATGGTATAAAATGATTAAATCCATTCTGTACTGATTTGATTAGTACATTTCATATATTACTCACAAAAATGAAAGAGTACAGATTTGCTGCTTAATATATGCCTGTGGATATGCACTATAAAATTAAACACTTTGGTCAATTATTTTCGGTTGTGCATTATTTTGTTAACAATCTTGTTTATACCACTGTGTGTACTATATTTGAACATAGAAAAATCAGAAAAATATAATAGTTGTGCATTTTAACAAGTAATTTATTAAAACAACAAAAAACCCAGGTTGACTAGACAATATGAGTCTAAATTGTCAGTTAAATGATCACGTTTCATGGCCCATGTATCAGGAAATACAGATTATGGTTTCATAGGTATTCCAGGCTATGTCACTAATGAAGCAATTTGCTCTACATCCAGTCCCATTTCACTTGCTGTCAGCAATGATTAAAGAATGCTGTGGAAGGGTCAGTCTGGATTAGCACCCTGTCTTTGAAGAGATCCCCACTTAAAGGAGAAGGATTTTCCATTTGTGGGCTGGGTGATGCCACAGGTGAAAGTCATTCAACAGGAGCAGTATTTTCCAAATGTTTTCATTAGGCAGCTATCATTGAAGAAAACCAATGTGGAAACATCCCAAGTGAAACAATCTATTTATACGGCTCGGAAACTTACTTAACACAGGACTGGGCATACCTTGAAGCAACCTCCAGAGAGGAGGAAAGCAAATCAAGCAAACAAACAGAAAACAATGATAATAAGAAAGAAGCAAAGCTGGGAGCTCTAAAGCAGCATTTAGTACTTGGGGAAAAGGACTGTGTTGTATCTACTCATCTGTTTCCCTTATAGCTCCTACTGCCTACAGCTTCACCAGAACAGCTCTTCCTATGTAAGACAAAAACACTGACAAAATCCTCTTAGACTTCCCCTCTTCTTCTCTTTCTTCTTTTTTACATAACCCATACCTATTTTTTATGCCTTTTTTAGAATAACACACTAAAAAAGACAGTAAATCACACAATATGGCACCTACCTACTAAAACGTGACATTACCAACAAATGTCAGAAGTATGGAACTTTTTTTAATAAAGGCCCTTTTAAGTCATATAAATAATTTACTTCTCTAAAATTTAGCATTGCATATACTCTGTATATTCTCATCAATAGAAGTGCATACATATCACTGTTTTTAAAAATTAAAGAAAAACGTACATGATGGTGTTACTGGTGCCTGAGAAATCACACACTATTTAAAATCATCCACATGTTAGAGTTCATAGAATAGAATTTCTACTTATGTGCAGAATCATGTCTTCATATAATAAATATTATTGACCACTCAGTATGTAACAAGCATTGCTTATGAATTAAGGCAGTTTAGCAGTACGTGTGTCTGTATGTATTTATTTATTTAGTGACGATTTAACCAAAGACTTATCTACTACACAATGACCTTTTTAATGTAGAAGCAAGTTATTTTTTTTGAATTTGAGATTCCTTATAAACCTTGGAAATACCTGTTGAAAGAACAACATGTAAAATTATTTTAATAGAAATTGTTGAGTGGAATGGCCTGATTTCTTTTGGAAATGTGACATAAATGTGTGGGCCACAGTAACATCCTAAGGTAGCAGCAGTGATATTGACCCTGCTAACTGAATCGGAAAATGATTTGCAGGGAGGTTCACAGAACCATTCGAAAAGGTTCCCTTCAACAGAATCCCAAGCAATAAGGCATGAGTGAAGCAACAGCAGCAGATAGAAGTCCATCAAATGATAACTACTGTTTATTGAACACTTGCTAGGTACTAACACTGAAGACTTACTTATGTAAGTTATCTCATTTGAACTTTAGAATATTCTGTGGTAGTCTCTACTGATACTCCCAAGCTATAGGAAGGTAAAAAACTCAGAGAAGTTTCAGACCTAGAAATTCAATCTCAGCTCCAAATCTCATGCTTTCAACCGTTTATCAAATATGGTAAATGAATGTAACAAACAGACTTACTTCTTTGGAGCAAACGTTTGCAGTTGACCTCTAATCTAAGAGGCGGATTAACAATCAATTTCATGTTCTTTGGAGAGCAGCTGCAGCCACTAATCAAAGGACATGTATTTGTAACCTTCAGAAGGGAGGGAGTAGCTCATTTGGTTTTTAGCAGCAGGTGCACACATAAAAATTAGCATTAGCAGTTCAGTTTTGAAAATTAAGAGCATATATATTGTGATCTAGTGTTCATTCTGTGTCTCCTTGACTTAAATTCAAAAGCATGATTCTGTAGTTCACATTGTAAAGCTTTAGCAACTGAAAAGCTCTTTAATAAGTCTATAAATAGAAATATTTCTCATTTTAAACATTTGATAAAGTCTTTGGAAATAGATTCAATGCACTATTAAACCTCGAGATATGTCAAAGAAATTAATGTGTGTTTATAGGCGTAATAAAAGTATTTAATAACTAGTATAGTTTAGGCTCTAGCCAATCAGAATGCATGTTGGCTGTAAACAACATGTTTGAATGTATGAACTGGACAGATTTTTAAACAATTGGAAATATGATGGAATTTTGTCCCCTCAAATTTATGTGTTGAAGCTCCAACTCCCCAATGTGACTGTACTTGAAGACAGGGCCTTTAAGGAGGTAATTAAGGTTAAATGACATCAAGAAGATGTGACCCTAATCCAACGGGACTGGGATCCTTATAGGAAGAGGAAGAGACGTTAAGAGTGCCTGTATAGAGGAAGGCGAGGTGAAGACACAGCCAGACGGCGGCTGTCTGTAAGGGCTAAGGAGAGAGACTTCCCCAGAAACCAACCCTGCTGGTACCTTCATCTAGGACTTTCGGCCTTTAGAACTGTGAGAAAACAAAGTCCTATTGTTTAAGCCCCTCGTTTTGTGATATTCTGTTATGGCAGCCCTACCAAATTAATACAGTGGGAGTAATTGCTTATGTTTGAAAGCTTTTTTATTTTGACTTTTTAGTCAAAGTTACACAAGAAAAGAGCTATAATAGTGAAACAGTTACACATGTCTTATAACAACGGCATTAAATTCAGTCGTGGAGTCCCACTTCTTAAGGGCAACAATTTTACACCATTTTAAATAATTCTCCTGGCTTATAACTTCCTATCTGTATGTAAAACACTTTAAAATTTTTTTTGGTTTGCATATTAACTGATAAATTACACATCCAAAAGACATGAATTTAACTCTCTTATCTCTCCACATTGGAACCAAACGCACATGTGCACACACACTCACATTTCCCCCTTGTCTTGATCTTCTTGAAATAGTTACATCATAATTTTCAGCAAAATCAACTTTAAGTCTTTATGTTATCATGGCTATGTGAATATTTTTCATTAAATTATGCATGTTCTGATTATATATTCCTGCTTTAAAATTTTTACTTTCTCAGATTTAATAGACCTGTTTTTTTCATTTGCTTAATAGTCTCGTATATAACAAAATTTATCCCCAAAATCCCTCATCAAAATATACATCAGGTGTCAATATTTTCAAATTATTATCTTTCCTTCTTTTTTCCTTCTTTTTTTATTCCTCTGGATTTAGCCCTGTCTGCTCATTCTCTAGGTCTGCCACCTGGTTGATATCTTAGACTATCCCTTATTTATTCTGATAATTCCCTTTAACTCTCTCCTAGTTTGGGTTTTATGTTTGTGAATTCTATGTTCTACCGTCTCTAGTTTGATCCTTCATTTTGGTAGACAAGATATTATAGCAGCTTCTTGAGGAACAGGTGCATGGAAGGTAAATTTTTGAAACTTTCAATGTCTAAACATGTCTTTATATTCAACACACTCATTTGGTTGATAATTTATTTGGGTATGAAAATCTTCCTTGGAAATACTTTATTTTATTTTATAAAACTTAACATGAAATCTACCCTCTTAAAAAATATTTAGACTCAAAATGAATTCGCTTAAATGTAAGACCTGAAGCCCTAAGACTCCTAGAAGAAAAGTTAAGGGTCCAATTTGATTGTTTTGTATATAGTTGTCCAGTTTTCCCAACACCATTGGTTGAAGAGACTATCCTTTTCCCATTGTGTATTCTTCTTGAAGATCAGTTGTGTGGACATATTTCTGAACTCTCTATTCTATTTCATTGGTCTATATGTTTGTCTTTATGCCAGTATCATACTGTTTTGATTACTGTAGCTTTGTTGTATATTTTGAAATCAGGAAGTTTGGTACCTCCAGCCTTTTTTTTTCTCAAGATTGATTTGGCTCTTCATAGTCTTTTGTGGTTCCTTATGAATTTTAGGATGTTTGTAAAATGTACATAAAAAATACCATTGGAATTTTGATAGGGATTACATTAAATTTGTAGATCACTTTGGGTAGTATGGAGATTTTAATAAATATTGTTTTCCAATCTGCCATGAGATATCTTTCCATTTGTGTGTCTTATTTTTCTGTCATCAACATTTTGTAGTTTTCAGGATACAAGTTTTTCACAGCCTGAGTTAAGTGTATTATTAAGTATTTTGTTATTTTTTGTGCTATTGTAAGTGAAATTGTACCCCTAATTTCCTTTTCAGATAGTTTGTTCTTGGTGTGGAAAAACACAGCTGATTTTTGTATGTTGATTTTGTATTCAGCATCTTTACTGAATTTGTTTATTAGTTCTAACACTTTTTTAACAAAGTCTTTAGGGTTTTATATATATAATATCATGTTGTCTGCAAACAGGGACAATTTTATTTCTTCCTTTCTGATTTGTATGCCTTTTATTCTTTTTCTTGCCTAATTGCTCTGGCAAGAACTTCCAGTACTATGTTGAATAGAAGTGTCAAGAATGCACATCCTTCCCTCGTTCCTGATCTTAGAGGAAAAGCTTTACATTTTTCACCCTTGAGTATGATGCTAGCTGTAGGCTTTTCATATATGGCCCTTATTGTGTTAAGGTAATTTTCTTCTATATCTAGTTTGTTCAGAGTTTTTAGTATGAAGTGATGTTGAACTTTGCCAAATGCTTTTTCTGCATCTATTTAGATAATCAGATGATTTTTATTCTTCATTCTGTTAATGTGGTATATTATATTAACTTATTTTTTGTATATTGAACTACCTTTGCATACCAGGGATAAATTACACATGGTCATGGTATATGGTCCTTTTAATGTGTTGTTTAATTAGGTTTATGAGTATTTTGTTGAAGAGTTTCACATTTATATTCATCTGGGATATTGGCCTGTGGTTTTCTTTTCTTGTAATGTCTGTATGGCATTGGTATCAGGGTGTTGGGGGTCCTAGAAAATGAGATTGGAAGAGTTTGAGAAGGATTGGTATTAATTCTTCTTTAAATATTTGGTAGAATTTACCAGTGAAACTATCTGGACCTTGGCTTTACTTTGTTGGGAAGTTTTTGATCACTGAGTCAGTCTCCATACTAGTTATAGATCTTTTCACACTTTCTATTTCTTCATGATTTAATCTTGTTAGGTTGTTTGTTTCTAGGAATTTATCCATTTCTTATAATTTATCCAGTTTGTTGGTGTATAATTATTCACAGTAGTCTCTAATGATTCTTTTTATTTCTGTGAAATCAGGTATAGTTTTTCTTCTTTCATACAAAATCTTTTTTGTTCAAAATTTAAAGGCATTTCTCTACATTTTCCATGTTTAGTGATAAATCCAAAGATATTCTGAAATTTGATGCTTTGCATATAACTTATTTGTTTCTTTGGTAATTTTAAAGTATTCTCTTTGTCCCCAAGATTCTGAAATTCTGTGAAGATAAAGCCTTGCCATGGTCACTTTCTATACATCTTTTTGAGCAACCTGGCATTTTCAGCTGGAAAGTCATGTCTTCACTAGGACAATTTAAATAACTTTTTGGTTAAGGTCTTCTTTATTCCTCTTTATTTTCTTACTTCTTGTCTAGAACTCTTATAATTTGGATGTTGGGCTTCCTAGGAGGCTCTTGACATTTTCTTAACTTTTTTCTCCTATTTTATCCTACTATTGCAGTGGAAATTATCTCACTTTCATTATTTAAATGTTATTGATTTTTTTAAACTTAGTCATCAGATGTTTAATTTTTGAGGCACCAATATTTTTTCTCTAAACGTCTTTTACAGCAAACTATTCTTATTTTATATGTATGCTTTCTTACCTTTTGAAGATAATGATTATCGATTTTTAAAGTTTTCCTCAGCTCCCTTCTTTTTCTCTTTTTCCTCTCAATTCCTTCATTTGTTTCTTTGTTTTTGCTTATATATGTCTTTGTCTTTCTTGTCAGAGGCTTTCATCAAATGCCCAGTAGAAATTATCTTTATGTTCATATTTAAGGTTAAGCACTAAATATCTAATTGTGATCCAGGACAGAATGTTCAATGTCACCTTCATTTCAGTGATTAGATTAAACCAATTTTTGGAAGCCTCCAACTGTTGGAATCTATATGTTTCTGAGGCATAGCAGTTGCTTCAAAGTGGAATTTCAATCTGTTGCCAGGAATTAAACATTTCTCAGACTATTGGTTAACTATTGGTTTCTATAACAAAGACACCCACAAATGCAATATCTCCAAGATGGAAGTTGATTCTGTCTTGTGAAACAGACTCAATGTAGGCAGGCAGTAGTACAGGCAGGTGGGAACCCCTACTTCACAAGATCATCCTGTTTCCTAACCAGAGAAAAGAAAGAATGCAGAGTAAGCAGCTGTCTCTTTTAAAATGTGATATGTAAATTGTATGCATCATTCCTATCTGCATCCTATTAGTGAAAATGTAATCATATGGGTCTACCTACCTGCAATGGAAACTTCGAAGAGTAATGTTTACCTCGGTGCTTCAGTAAAACTTGGAGCAGTGAGGGCTTCTACTACGAAAAGGAAGGAAAAGAGAATGGATACTGAAAAAAAATTTGCTATGTCACCACAGGAGCCAAATGTTTGGCGTCAGGGATGTTGAAATTCAGCATGTAGATGTTCACTTAATTTCACTTATGTCAGTACCATGTGTCTGCCATCAGCTAAGCCTGATGTCCAAGTCAAGAATCCTTCTGTTTTCTCGCTTGTTTGCTTCTTAGTTGGCTAGTCTGATTTTAAAGCTCCAGTTTTCTGGCTTAGAATACGCTAAGTAGCTTGGGAAACGGACTGTTTTCTTCCCACATTTTCAATTGACACTTCTCGTTTCAGCCCTACGAAAAATGTCACTTTGGAGCAACCTGATGCCTCCAATTCTTAAGCCATTCTGGGGTGCCACGGTGTGAACAGGCTTCCTTTTGGACTTCCTTCAGAAATTTCTGGCCAACACCTATGCAAGGCTTAGGTTTAGCTTTCTCTGTCTCACTAAGTCAGTTTGAAGCTTCCAAAATTTTGTAATTGTTGTTTTCTCTCCTATTATCTTTGTTCTTGTAGGTGTACAACTTTAAAAAAACATAACACCTCTATTCTATTTTTAGAAGAGCTTTTATTTTACCTATCTTGGTAGCAGATAGAGATAATAGAATACAACAGAGTGCAAAATAGATTCTTCTCTTGCCTCCTTTCCGGTAAAATCAGACAAAGGAGAATAGAGAAATTGAGACCTAAGGAAAACATATTCATTTCTGCATGACAGAGATATTGCAATTTTGATCCTAAATAGTTCCTTTTCATATTGGCATGTCTATATAATTTTGTAGTAAATTATGTAAGCATATGAGAGTGCTAAATGAGTTGGAATGCTGGTCTAAATAGAGTGGAAAGGCAGACTTGTACTCCTGCAATGCTGAATCCACTAAACATCTGTTGGTGTGATGGACCAGATGAGGGGTGACCAAGATGAGGAGGCTATATAAGCTTAAGAGAAGAGCCTCACAGGAGTTTAAAAGCCAAAACGCGTGGCTACTGACAATTAGTGGAGATCATGGCAAGAAGGCAAGGAGTCTAGTGGGGCCCACCGGTGAACTCTAGGAGGCTGTTCTGAGAAGGGCTGCGGTATAGAATTGGGAGGTCAAATAACAGCTACAGGCAGGTCCATATACCTTGGATCTATAATTAAGAATCTACAATGAAGAAAAGCTGCTGATTTCACCATAGACTGGAAAAAAAAGAAGAAACACAGGCATTTGAAAATCTAATATAAGGGAACAATTCTCATTTTCTAAGGGAATAAAAAGATAAGACACACTCTAATACTGCATAAGCTTGGGTACATGCAAATTGTTCCAAAGGGACCAAAGCAGTCAATTCAGGGATCCCGTCACTACAGATGCAATAGAAGAATTAGACTGGAGAAAAATAACAAAGTAAATACCCAGAGACTAGACCAGCACATATGTTCATTCAGGGACCAGTGGTAGGGTCTAATTTGATCCTAATCCATTGAGGCACTGCCCTGAGCTACTGAAAAACAGCGTTGGTTTTGGAGTTTAAAAGGCTTAGTTTAGGGGCTGGCCCCACGGCTGAGTGGTTATGTTCGCACGCTCCGCTGCAGGCGGCCCAGTGTTTGGTTCGCTCGAATCCTGGGCGCGGACATGGCACTGCTCATCAAACCACGCTGAGGCAGCGTCCCACATGCCACAACTAGAAGGACCCACAACGAAGAACATACAACTATGTACCGGGGGGTTTTGGGGAGAAAAAGGAAAAAAATAAATCTTTAAAAGGCTTAGTTTATAGATAGATATTATATAGACTCAGTGGTGGAAATTATAGGAAAACTGAGGGTTAGATTCAAGGAAATTATATATTTTCTGTTTACCTTGAAACATTTCTCTTTATTATCTGTCCCTTTAGCTATAATGTATCACCTCAATCGTTATTACCTAATGCCTCAGAAGAAAAAGAGCTATATACTTGAGGTTTTAATTACATTATTCTTTGTCCCTTCCTATAAAATGTGAGGCAGTAGGGACTCCAGATCAATAGGCAATGCCCTGAACGGAGACTTTCCCAGTCCTTAGAGAGCAAACAATTTTCAAAGCACTGGAAGTTTTGTGAGAAGATCCAATAAGAAGGAGCAAAGAAAGGTTTTACTCTAATATCTTTTTAAGAAGAGTGAAACAGTCTCCGCATGTTATTTTCCTTTCTTCTGTATATCAAACTGGACACCAAGTCTGTTTCTATCTTCATAATGTTCTTAATTATAGCACTTCATCTCCATTTCTATAGCCACTTTCTTAGTAAAGACTCTCATCATCTTTCTTACCTGTTAATTCAAATGACTTCTGTCTTATCTCAGCATCTCTAATTCATCCTCACTCTGGTATGAGAGCTATCTGTCTGAAAGTTAAATATAGCTATGTTGTTATTCCAATACTAAAGATATTTCAGTGGCTTAGTGCACAATAAATCTAAATTTTACTGCATGACATACGGAATATTTCATAATCTGTTCCATATCTACCTTTCTAAACTTCCCCAACAAACTCTAGCCCTATAATACCTCTAACGTTCCGTGAATATCACTTGCTCTTGAAAACCTGCAAGCCTTTTATCTTCTATCCAATCTGTCTTATGATTTTCCCATCACTCGTCATCCCAAGAATCAGAAAGCACACTTTCTTTCAATGGGAGGGGTCTAGAGTAGGGAAGGAAGGGAGCCTTTCTACTCAATACCCTCTAGTGAGAAGGTGTATTTATTTTGTTTTTTGTTATTGTTGTTAATTTTATGTCTCTTTTTGTTTGGGTTATTTTTTTACCAGCAAAAACTCTTGGAAATGGAAGGATGGTTCCAAACTCTGGGAAAAATGCCTTTCAAATATATCTCCTTTTCAATGAAGGAAGTCACTAAATGTTTTGACAAGATTCCTCCAATTAAATCTCCAAGTTTTTTTTATCATATTAGTTTAAAATCCATTCTTAGCTAAAATACAGTCCATGTCAGATCTAGAACAGAATATCTTCAGCCTCTAAATTTCCTGCACCACAGCAAGATAGATGGAAAGTGAATTTTTGTGAAATAAAAAATTACTGCAATGAATAAACTCAAAACAAAACAGTGACATAAAAGTATATTGAGTTAATTAGTAATCTCTGGGGAAACAGGAGTTATGTTGAAGTGGAGGGATGAGAGATGAGCACTGACAGGTTGCTATGCAAATAATGACCTTCAAATTGATCCACAAGATAAGCATAATATGTTTTATACTTTGTGTAGTATGTAAAGGAAGCAGTATAGGGAACAGATACATTTAAATGGCTCTATCTGCAGACAAGCAAGTTACTTGAATGGGCAAATCTCATGATTAAGTTCATTGACTCCGTGGCCCTTATTTTGTGTATGAAGACATAACTTAGTCCTAGAAAGGAACAGAAATACAAGAGTCCCTGAATCACAGCTGTGGCTATAAGAAGTAGGGAGCCCTGAATTCCAGGCCCATCTCTCTGTCAAACAAAGAGTAAATGTGCTGGTCTTCCTGGGCCCCATCCTAGGGTAGAGGACCCCAGGGAATTCTACCTTATGCCTCTTTCCTAAGCATCCTTGGGAAAGGAGAACTGCCTAGCCCATCACACTCTGAAACGCCTTCATCACATTTATTTTCCAGAGGGCTATCCCTCAAGGGGTATAGGATGCAGAGCAACCCAACCAGACAAGATCCACTCAGGATAATCTTATTTGAAAGGAATCCTCATCATTGGCATCTTTCACTGTCACTTTGGGGTACTGTTAAAGGCAAATATTTTAAAACTGAATTTTAATGATGTTCATTAAAGTTCTTACTCATATACAGCAATGCACATCTTTTTTCTCCCTAGTAAAGTATTTATCCTTGAAGAATTTGGATAACTGTATAGTTTGTACATTGTAGTATACAAAAAATAAATATATTAATAAAAGTATAAATAGCATAATGACTAAGGGGTCAGCCTTGATTGTCATACATACCTGAGGTCTAGTTCCAGCTATGACACTTACTAGCTATGCCACTTGGGGAACATTAGATTATGTGAACTTTTAAACCCTTATATGTAGCAGAAAATTTCTATTGTTATATGCAATAGAAACCGGATTCAGTTAACTTAAGGAAAATGAGAATTTATTAGCTGGATGCTAGAAATTCCTCAGGAAGGAACAGAAGGTTGATGAGCAGGGCTTATAGCAAGCATGACCTAAGCAGCTTCAAAAGATTCTTGCAGGACACATGTACTTTTTTGGGAGATTCTTGGAAGAATATCTGGGCATCATTTCTGGCATTAATGAACTCCCCTGAGGAGAGAGTCCGATTCCATCTTGGGTCAAAGACCACACCTTGGGTATATTGAGGGCAGTGACAAGAAGGATCAGAGGAGAGGAACCTGTAAGAGTCATCCTCCTTCTGTAGGGTATAGCAGATTCC
The DNA here is from genome assembly GCF_041296235.1 of Equus asinus. NCBI lineage: Eukaryota > Metazoa > Chordata > Mammalia > Perissodactyla > Equidae > Equus > Equus asinus. The sequence goes on from NC_091800.1 coordinate 75,995,278, forward strand.
AGAATTTATCCTTCTCCCAAGGCTTGGGTTAGGCAAAGAGAATGTAAACTGGAAAAGAAACAAACAAAAAAGTCATTAAATAGTATTAACTACATCAAAGGATTGAATGATATTTTGCATATGTACTTAGATGGAATGCTGTATCTTCAGTTATCTCAGAATTGGAAAATAGACTCATTAGCTGAGGTGTAATCAGGGATAGTTTCTTTGCATTCTAAGGAGATCCCTTCTCTAGGGCTTGCTTGGAGATTAAGGCTGACCAGCATGCAGTGAATGCTGTTGGCACACCCAGCCCTCAGTCATTGTGAGAGTTAGCTGCTATCAGCTCACAGCTGCTCCTTCTCCAGAGCATTCCCCTCAGATAATTGGGGCCAACTTCCAGGGAGATTATGGCCAGAACTTCTGCCTACTCTACCCTCATTTGCTCTTGCCCATGGTGTGACTTGCAGACAAGAATGGATGGACTGATATGGGGTTCAAAAGACCAACCCCTTTTCTTCCAAACAGAGACAATGCTGCATTGCGATTCCTCCTTCGAGCTCCTTTAGGCATTGGACCCATCCTTCACATTCTCAGTAAATCTTGTGCTCCCAAATCTGTCTCAGGCTCTGCTTCTAGGGGACCTAAGTCATATTTGCCTCCCCGTCTCTGTGCAGAAGGAGAGGGAAGTCATCAATGACATTGACCATATGGAGTATTATGGATACGTTTATTCCCAACTTCTCATATTTCTGCTTTAGAAATGGTTTCAATTCAAAAAAGAAGCACAGGGCCCACTAGGAAATATGTAATGAGACATGAAGGAGCAGATGGACATATATCAAGAAACCTGGGATTTCAGAAGTCAATCTAAATCTATATGAAAGAATAGGAATAAACCTCAAAACATACCTTGCAGTCTAAAAGCCCTCAAAAAGGGTATTTAAAACACAACGAGATGTTTCAACTTGTTACTACAACAGCACGCATGGTTAGGGCTCCCAATGATTCAGTATAGCCCAGAAAGGAGTCAGGAATGAGTCTCCAAGAAGCAGCATGGAATCTACTGAGGAGTACATTTTTAGAGCTGCACATAGCAATTAGAGAGCTTCTTGAAGACTTGGGCAGTTTTCCTGAGGAGAATTGGTAAAAATATGAGTTGATTTCAGGGGATATACTAGGAAGATTAAGTATAATACTCAAAGAAGCATTGGATGAATTTTAAGGTGACTCAGTTCACATGGGTGGGGATGCAAGTGTTGCCTGTTTCCCTAAAGAACATGCCTGAGAGATTTATGGAATTAGGACTCCGGGAAGGAACGAGGAAGATAAGATGGATTAAAAACAAAGCTGTCACTTACATAGCATTTCTGCTGAACGTGTTTAATTTGTAGCTAACCATGAGGGAACAAATGGACAAAAATAAATAAGTAAAATCAATTTTAGAAAAGACAAAGAAGACTGAAAAACCCACAAGGTTAAAAGAAACTAAAGAGACATGGCACGTAAATGTAAGGCATGATCCTTGATTGCATCTTGGATTGACAAAACCAATAAACAAATAAAAAGGAACAAATCTAAAGGACAATACTGGGCATGTGGAGAACATCAAATGTGATGTATATTAGAAAATAGTATAAAATTAATCTTTGATGCCCTAAGTGTGGCCATTGTATTATGGATATTTAGAAGTTCCTTTTTCCTAAAGGACAAATATTGAAGTATTTAGGTGTAAAGTGCCATTTTATCTACAAATAATTCTAAAAGGTGTCAGTAAAAAACAACACAAACACATGTATAAAAACAAAGAAAAACACAGCAAAATGCTAACAATTGCTGAATTTAAGATAAAAATATGTGGGTGTTCATTGTACTATTCTTGCAACATTTTGTAGGTTTCAAATTTATCAGTATTAAACGTTGTGAGAAAATATCTTGATTGATTTGGAAAAACAAACTTCTTGTCCTTTTATTTCATGAAAAAAGAAAGCTTTAAGGAAAGTAGAAGGTTGAGCTCCGGTCGTGGGTATGAGGTGGTCTAACGGGACAATAACTTGAGAGTTCAGGTTTCTTGTTCGAAAAGGGAAGGTGGAAAAGGTAGATGTGAACCATGGATGCTTTTGGCAGTCCCAGAACTTCCTAATTTCGCGCGCTTTACTATGGGAGACACTTAGGAATATGTTAGCAAAAGAATTGTCCAGGCCAGAAAGCAAAGACAAGATAGCAGGAAAATTGAGTACTCAAATACAAGAAATGGTGCTAGCCCTTGAAAAGATACAGAAGGAAAAGAGGAAATGAACAGGCATGAACGCAGCTGATCCTTTCTTAGAGGAGCAGGAAAAAACTGGGAGCAGATAGAAGTAGATCCCACTGCTGAAGGAGCTGATGGGTACACAGGTCCTCCCTCAACAGAGTTCACTGGGCCCCTTGTGTTACAGCTTTCAGAAAACTTGACAGCAGCTTCAGTTCTTGAATCTAAGATGCGTGATTCCTCAGTTACAAAATAGTGAGTATGGGGGAAACAGGTGTCTTGGAGCTAAGAGGCAATAGCCAAGGCTGATAGAGTGCAGGACTGAAATGCATTCATCCAGGAGGGAGTGGAGGCCTTGGGTAGCTACACTTTTCTGATGGAGATAGAACAATATAAGGAATGCGGGACTGAGGATGTTTGACTTTTACTTACTTTGCACTTTAAAGCTGGGATTTTAAAATTTCTTTGGAATTTAACTCATAATGGCAATAAGAATTAATTTGGGGAGCTATGATTTCTCCTTTAGAATTTGCTACACGTATAACTTTGTTTTTAATTTGACATCTGTATGTTAGTTGGTTGATGTTTATATTACTATTTAACCTGGTGAAATATATGGAACAAACAGATTGGGCATAATTTGAGACGGAAACTAAGACTGAGAGTAAATTTTCAATCTGTGGGTAAAATATGGCCCTGGAGTTTACTAATGTCCTGCTCTGACCAATTTCAGGGCTTCATGAGCAAATAGTCATAGTCCACTTCTGGTCGCAGGAGCATGCCCATATGAGAGCTCGTTGGAACTGGGGGAGCAGGGGCTTTTCTTTCCTATGCAAAATCTTTATCATTTAAAAGAAAGAATCAGATATATTGATTCCAACAACTTTATCAGGCTTGGCCACCCGGTAAGTTACACACACACTTGGGTCCTTGGAAGGTTATTGCACAGCTTTTTAACTGGTCAAGTCAGGGCAAAGTGGTTGCTTTTCCCACCACCGGACTCCATGTTTATCATCGAGGATGCCTTACCTGGCACAGGCTGTGTGGGCTGCGGCTGAACCTAGCCTGTGAAACCTCAGGAGTAGAAGGCCAGTAAAATTAGCATGGTTCTTGTGGCCACTTTCACTTCAGAACGTCCTGTCTATTGAATTGGAGCTCTCTGAATGGGAAGCTGAGGTACTGCCTGCTCTGTAAAAAAAAAAAAATTCTGCTGTGCTCTTGATTGAAGGCAGGCAGGAGGCAGTGAAATAAATGTCAGCCTTCCTTTCCCGCCTGAATATACAGAAGCTCTGGCTCAGGGCTTTTCCACCTGCAAGATTCTTAAGATTGTTTGCTGGTGGATTCTTTGCTATTTTAGCTCCTTGGTGGTTTTGATGGATTTGCTGTGATCCAGAGGAGTTCAAGTACTTCTCCTAGCAGGGCCTTGGGCTGAATTATGCTTCAACAGGCTTGAAATGAGGTCCCTGGCCCCCTCTGGTACACAGTCGTGTTTTCCATAATATTTTGTAGAAACCCATAAGCAACAAAAACTTTATCAAATTGGCCTCGGAACTTTCCCTGAATTTTTATTTGTTTTTGTTTTGTTCTGGCTTGCGGTCTGCAAAATTTCATCAGATGATCTCTAGCGCTATGAAAATAGCTGAGTCGCAGTGGAAAAGGAAATGACATGAGCCCTGAAAATCAGCATGGCAGTGAAAATGCCATGCAGCCCTGGTGAGAGACCCACTTGTGATAGAATTTCTTTTTATCCATTTTTTTCTTCAAAATTAAAATTTTGATACACTCATATCACAGTTAGATAATAGATTTTTGCTCTGTCTATAGTGAGAAAGTTGAGGCAATGGAAGAAACAACAGGGTTCAGATTAATAGGAGATGACAACTTGACCAAACAGGAGGTGGCAGCCCTGCCAGCTCCATGGCTCAGTGGCTGTGACAGGCAATTAGTGATCACGCGGACCAGCTGTAATGGGAGGCAACAGCGATTCACTGAGTGCTCCATGGCTCCGCCACTGCTCCTATCACTCATAGTGTTTGCAGAGACAAGTAAGTACTAATGCATGCTGTTTTCAAAAAATGGAGTTAGATTAGGAAGAAAGAGAGAGTCACGAGACCAGGAAAAAACCCCAGTTCTAATGAAAAAATGGAGACAGTCTGCCAACTCATGGCTAAGTAGAGGAAATGAGGATTATCAAACTATTTAACAGCAGATTTTAATTTTTTATATGACATCACAGAATTTGAAGTGATTTTTAGAAGTCACCTGGTGTCTCGGGCACAGAAAACATTGATTGTTCTTCTTCGTATGCAGCAATTAAGCTCTGTTTTTCTCTTAAATTTTGACCTTCATATGTCTGCCTCTATATAAATAAACAAAATAAGAAAACATATGTCAATAAAAATAAATCTTTATTTATTAACATATCCACTTAACTTAAAAAATATACTTTTTCTCTGTAGATAGATGAACTGGGTATTGTAGTTCCTTGTCATCGCCTGCATAAATGTAACTGTACAGTGAGTTAATGTTATTTCTGCACATCATAGTTGGTTCTAGAATGTCTATGGTACAATATCCTCAGAGATGTACTGACTTCCAAACAATGGAGAATGAAATTAATGAGATAGTCAGCAGCCCAACCTCAAATAGTTTATAATTCTGCTCCTGCACACATGGACACATCATATCTACACACCACATACTCTCAAATGCAAACTTAACCTTTTAAAATTAAATATTGAATAATTGAGTAATCTTTGTAAATTTAAATATTGTAATCATATTGAAATTTGAGTATAGGAATGGAAAGCATAAGCTGTCAAGTAAGACCAGTAGTTGGTGTTATCAATGTATCATATGATCACTTGACTGCAATATAAGAAAAACACTCTCGGGGCCAGCCCGGTGGCACAGCGGTTAAGTTTACACGTTCTGCTTCTAGGCAGCCAGGGGTTCACTGGTTCGGATCCTGGGTGCTGACATGGCACCGCTTGGCAAGAAACCATGCTGTGGTAGGCGTCCCACATATAAAGTAGAGGACGAAGGGCTTGGATATTAGCTCAGGGCCAGTCCTCCTCAGCAAAAAGAGGAGGATTGGCAGTAGTTAGCTCAAGGCTAATCTTCCTTAAAAAAAGAAAAAAGCTCTCAAAATGACAGAATCATGTCTGCTACGTATGCAATATGGAAGGCAGAAAATGCTAAGATGCTAAAGCTTTGTACATATGCATTCAGAACTGATCCACTACCTTGTGTTGCCATTCTAAGTTTCCATGACTTTGAAGTTGATGTTAGTGAATACTCATTTGTCTAGATACTGAGTATAATGAAATGAAAATACAGAACCATTTATTCAGATGCGTCAATCTGCAAAAATGCAACTTTATGGTAAAGAGATATTTAAATAAATCTACTCAAATTTATTTTGCTAAATGAATATTATTCTGAGATCATGAGATTTGGAATTTCAGTCAAAGTCATTTTAGGAATCATGTCTTAAAACAGCCTTCTTATTAACTCCACACTCACATCTATTTTTAAATTAAAGTTTGTTTATTTAGCAATTTGATCACTCCTGTCACCACCAAAACAGGTTTCAAAATATTTTTAAGTTTTTCCAACAAATAAAACTTATTTTCAGAGAATGAAGATAAAGCACTTTTGAAGCATTGAAGAGAATGTGCCACAGTCTTTCAAAACTATTATAAAGTGAAAAAACAAAAAAATATTTTGAATCATGATCGTAACATTGGTGTAATACGATTTTGCAGGTCTTAACACACAGTCTAATGCATTTTCATTACACAAAAGGTCCAGTTTCCTTTGTGTTCTAAGGATAATTATCCTGAAACAAGGGACAAAAGATTAAAAAAGACGCTGTCTCTGCCCATCTGGAGCTCAAAGTTTAATAAAAGAAATGAAAGCTAAGCAAGGATCTGATAAAATGAGGCGTATTTATAGTACAAAGCAAAATGGAGGTGAGTTGGAAAAAAATCCCAGAAAAGCCAGTTCGTTTCCATGAATACATTAATTTAGTTTATTTAGTGCAACCATCCTTCAGAGCACAACTAAAGATGCTAGATAAAATGAAAGAAAGATCTTAAAAGCATGAAAAGGGGATAAGATAGAAATCATTCAGCAAATTTTAAGCAACGCACGGATCTCGAGGAGTAAGCAGAGCTCTGTAGCTGTTTTGTCCTGATGACTTTGCCACATCTTGGCAAGATTGTCACAGGCAATGAGAATTCTAAGAAACTTGTTTCAGATAGAAGGAAATGATCCAAATGAATCCAAGATGGAATTAAACACAAATAAATATCCCGGTTCTTTCAAATGATTGAACAAATCAATGATGTTAAAATCTAATTGTGTTTTTTTTTAAAAACTTAAAGTATATCCCAATGCTAACATATATGCTGGGAAGGGTAAATGAAGATAAAAGTCTTCTAAGATCTTTGCATTGTACATTTTAAAAGGAATTAGGAGATGCAAGAAAAGCATTTTCAGGATGAAGATTAATCTTAAGAAAAGACAGGAATCAGAGCAACAGCAAATGTTTTTGTGTGCTTATTATGTGCCAGACACCATGCTAGGTACTTCACAAGCATTATCATGTTTTGTCTTTACAATCAGTTTATGAGTCTATGAGATAGAGTTGCCTGAGTGAATATGGCTACTTAACCTCTCTAAAATTCATTTTTCTAAAGCTTAAATTCAATCTCATAAAAATCTACCAGGTGGGATGTGAAGATGAAAGATTATATGTATATTTATATATTATATCCAGCATAGTGCCTAACAGAGAGAATGTTCTTTAAACATTTTATGTATTATTGTTGTTGTTTTAATTCCTTAATCCACAACGCACTAGCATCTTCTAAATTTGGACTGCTTACACACGTGTGTGTGTGAACATTTGAATTTTGGTTATTTGTTCATGGTAAAAGGAGAGTTTAAGTGCCTTGCCATGGTGATTTCTTAGATCCCTGTTACGTTACTGCTGCTGTTGAGAATGACCACTTATATGTATTGTGTTACGTCATTTCCTTGATGAGGATAACATTCCATTTAGGGAGAGAAGGAAGGCTCCCTAGTATGTCTAATTCCTTCACTGCCCCACTGTCTGTTTTTGGCTCACCACCCTGAATCTACTTCCATTTGACTTCTCCCCTACCACCCTGTGGACACAGACATCAGGAGGTTTATAATGGTCCTTTGGTCACTAAATGGAATGGATAATTTTAAGCTCTTATCTTTCTTATACTATCAGTAGCATTTGATACTATGGGCCACCTCTTCTTTCTTGAACTATTTTCTTTCTCTGGCCTCTATGAGGCTGCACTCTCATCTGCTTCCTCAGACTTCACAGACTTCTTTGCTATTCCTCTTTTCCTGAGAGTCTGACAAATCTAGTCTCATTCAGGACTTTGTCCTAGGTCCTCTTGTAATTTTACAATCACCCCTTGCGCAATCTCAGCTTTTAAAAATGACTTCAAATAATTATGTATGAAATATGTGACATGGGAATAATATCTTGGGGATCTTAAACCAGGTTAATTCTTGTCATTCAAGTTCTTAACATTCTTCACCACAGTTTCTATGTCAAGAGCCATGCCTTTCAGCCTTACGCAATAAGACCATGGGAATGAGTCCTCACCCCTAAGGCATGTGGGTACTCATTGAACAATCATACACTTTTCATTAAGAAGTGCAATGTAAACATAGCCTCTTTGTAATCTGTCACTTATTTGATCCTCTCATGGCTGTATTTAATTGTTTAAAATGTGCATTTTAAGTGAGGATGGGGACAATAATTCATAAAATTTAAAATTAAACTTCATGATTTATAGGTATCAGTAATTTTTGCTTTAAATTTTCTTTGTTGGAAGGCTCAGTTTATTATAGAAAATACTGTTTTGTTATTTTTTTCTTCAGATTCTCCCTCTACAAGGCATCTTGTGCGTGGGCTCACTGACCGCCTGATGTCGGGGGTAAGGAGACCTGAGTTGCATTCAGTGTCCTTTAGATCTTCACTGTTCTCTCCTGTGCAGTGGCTTCTGTGATCTGCCCTTTAAACTCATAAGTACTGTGGTAGGACTCAACATGAGGGGCATTTGGGGCCATATGCTGGTACCATGCCTAGATTTCATGGCCTGACATGTCGGCACCAGATCACACAGTCAGAAACAGGGCTTCTTGGCCAATTCTACTTTTGCTATGGGAATGGCAATGTGTTAGACTCCGGAGACTTTTAGCCTCCCTGGTATGGGATGACTAGGTGATTGGGTTGATATTCCACCCCCCTTACCCCCAGCCCACCACTGTGGAGTCCCCCTCTCCCAGTGGGGTGTTTCTACTCTGAGGATTTGCAATTGTGGTGCAGCCCAACCACTATATCTTCATTGTTCTACGATCCTCTGGAGTGGAAAGGGTGAGTTTTTCACCAGTTCTTCCTCTTTGCTATAAACATCCTATCCTTTTTCTCCCTGACACTACATTCTCGAGGCCCCAGTGGCAGAATGCTGCTCCAAATAGTTTTCCCTCAGGATCAAAATCTACTCTTTTATACTTGCTCTGTGATGCTGCAGCTGGGACTCTAAAAATTGCATTTCAGACTGCTTTAGTGAGAGAGAGCAATGGGAGGCTGGAAGACAGGAGGAGGGGAGGGAGGAAGAAACTTCTTTCCTCTTTTTGTCTGTTCTGCTCAGTATTGTCCCAGCAGCGGCATTTCCACAGGAAGTGGGTTCCAGCCTCCAGCTTCTCTTGGCATTCCCAGAACAAGCCTGACTTCACCTCTTTGGAAGCACTACCACCACCCGGGTTAATGCCCCTTCCTCAGATATCTGAACCTCAGCGCTTTGGGGTTCCTCTTCCAAGGTCCTAAATTCTGGTAATCCTATAATTTTCTTATTTCCTTCCCAAAGCACTAAAGGCAGTATCTGTTTTCTGTAGTTAATACCTCCAGGTTCTTCTATGTTCCCTTTCTGCCCTCTGGGACCTTCAACTCCTGTGTAAATAGTTCCCTGTGTAAATATGTTCCCTCTGTTGAAATAGCTACTGTGGGTTTTTTTTTTTCCTGATCGGATTCCAATCAATTAAAAAAAAAAAAAGCCACGTTATAGGTAGAATAATGCCCCTTCCCCCAAAAATGTCCATGTCTTAATCCCCAGAACCCTGTAAATGTGTTAAGTTACATGGCAAAGGGGAATTAAGACTGCAGATGGAATTAACATTGCTAATCAGACAACCTTAAAATAAGGATATTGCCTTGGTTTATCCAGGTGGGCCCAGTGTAATCACAAGGATCCTTAAAAGTGAAAGAGAAGGCAGAATAGGAAAGTAAGATGGAGATTTGACTACAGAAAAAAGTTTAAAGACATGTAACATTACTGACTTTGAAGATGGAGGAAAGAAGCTCTGAGCCAAGGAATATGGACAGCCTCTAGAAGCTGGAAAAGGCAAGAGGATGATTCTCCAGCAGAGCCTTCAGAAGGAATGCAGCCCTGCCAACACTTTGATTTTAGCCCCATGAGACCTGTGTTGGACTTCTAACCTACAGAACCATTAGATAATGTATTTGTGTTGTTTTAAGCAAGCTTGTGGTAATTTGTTATAAGAACAGTGGAAAACTAATACAATGGCGCAGCAAAATGGCAAAAATATAGTGGTTCAATAAATCTCCAAATTTTTACTCCAACTCTTCTGGAATTCAGATGATTATAAATAATTTTCTACTGGATATCTGCCATTTAATATTTAGGGACAAGTCATGTTAAAGTCAGCATCTTCACCAAGAACTTGCTGTATTTGCTCCAGACCTGATCTTTCTCCTGTATTCTCAATCTTATTCATTTGCCATGCCAAGAACCCAGAGCTCAGCTTGAGTCTTCTTCCTCTCCATTCATTTACTCCCTTTCCCAATTAATCAACTGCTGATCCAATTGAGTTTTCCTCTATATAACTGTCAATCCATTTGTTTAGGTCACCATGATCTTTGCCAGATTTGCGGCAACAGTCTTGGAATTTCCTCTCTGCTCCTCTACCCTTGCTCTTTCCTGTCTACAACACTGAACTTTCTAAAGTCCAAGTCCAAACGTGTTATGCTTCTGGTCAAAATGTTTCCATGGCTTCTCATTGCCTTTAAGATTAAGTCCAAGCTCCTTAAATTGTCTTATAAAATTCTTCATGATCTCTATGATCCTCTCTCATCTCATCAATTGCACTCATCATAATACTTGCACTCAATACTCTATTAATATTGAGATTCAGATCTGCTAATACACCATGCTCCCCCTTGCCACTGAGTGTAATCATGCTTTTCCTTGGCCAGAAACATTTTCCATTACTCACTGCCCTCTCCTCTGCTAGCCTAATGTCTACTAATGCTTTAGGTTTTCTATATTCATCAGAGTTATCCAGTGAAGCAACAGAGATTTATTATAAGGAATTGAGTCACATGATTAGGGAAGCTGAGAAGTTCCAAGATTTGCAGTCAGCAAGCTGGAGACCAGGAGAGCGGATGGTGTAGTATAGTTCCAGTATGAGTCCGAAGGCCTGAGAACCAGGACAGCTGATGATCTAAGTTCCAGTCTGAATGCCAGCAAGCTCAAGACCCAAGAAGAGCTGATGCTTCAGTTCGAGTCCAAAGGCAGGAAAAGACCAACATTCCAGCTCAAGACAGTCAGGTAGGAAGAGTTCTTTCTTACTCAGGGGAAGGTCAGCCTTTTTGTTTATTCAGAACTTCAATGGATTGGATGGAGCCCACTCACATCAGGGAGGACCATCTGCTTTACTCAGTCTATTGATTCAAATGTTAATCTCATCCAGAAACACCTTCACAGATGTACTCAGAGTAATGTTTGATCAAATATCTGGGAACCTCATGGCCTAGTCAAATTGACAGGTAAAATTAACTATCACAGATACCAAGTTACAAATTATTTCCTCCCTGAAGACTTCCTTGACCTTCCCAAACCAATTTAGGTCTCTCTTTACATGTTTTCGTGACATCTTCTTAATCGCTTTCATTTAACACACTCGCATTGTAATGGTACTCATCATCTTTGTATACATCTCGGACATTTACCACACTTTCTGGCACGTAAGAGCCACTAATAAATGCTTGTTGAATATATGAATAAATTAATGAGTGTCTTATATTGTATATAGCTAAACTGAATTATTGGAATGTAAAGGACTGCCTGCTGTCATTAGAGATTATATTAATAAGGAATAATATTAGGATAAATATATAAATGAACATTACATTGTCAATAAAGCCAATTGCAATTAAAAATACTACTTAGATTCTATTCTAAAAGAACGGCAATGAAACAATCACCTAGGATTGCCCTAAAGAAGGAAATTGAGTTAAATAAGCAATTTAAAATAGCTATAAAATTCATAGCACATGCAATTGTATTAGTTTTCTATGGCTGCCATAACAAATTACCACAAACTATGTGGCTTAAAACAACATAAATTTATTCTCTAATAGTTCAGGAGGCCAGAAGTCTGAAATCAAGGTATTGGCAAGGTTGTCTCCTTCTGGAGTTTCTGGGAGAGTAACCATCCCAGGCCTCTCTCCTGGCTTCTGGGGGTTATATTCAATCCTTGGCTGTCCTCGGCTTGTGGATGATTCACTCCAATCTCTGCCTCCATTTTCACATCTCCTTTTCTATGTCTCTTTGTGTCCTCTTCTCTTCTTATAAGGACAACAGTCATTGGATTTAGGGCCTACTCTAAATCCAGAAAGATTTCATTTCAAGATCTGTAAATAATTACATATGCAAAGATCTTTTTCCTTATAAGGTCACACTCTGATGTTCCAGGTGGGCATAGATTTTGGGGAGAAACTATTCAACCACTACGGCCTTAATTTCTAATTATACATTGTTCTGAATTTCCTATATATGAAATTTCTGAATGTCCTGAAGTGACATTAGAAATAATTATACACTTTCAAATAAAGTTCAACAAGTGTATATGCTTTGGTGGATACAATAACGAACACAGTTTTTTCAAAATAGCTTTAAGTTTGTGGAATATTAATATTTCATATTATTTATTAATATTTTCATAACATGAGAAAAATATTTACCATATACAAACCCTGCAATTAGAAATGTACAATTAAATAGAAATTAAAGATCATCAATTATAGAAATAGTTTCACATTCAAGCTGACTGCAAGAATCCTTTAAGTATACTATTATCAGAATCATGACTGACATGAAAATGAATTAACATCATCTCATTCATATTTACTAATAATAGTTGTTTCTGTTGAATTGGGTGTTTAGAAATATGTGAACTTCACCTCTACTTCTAAAGGAGTAGATAGCCAATCGTCAGTTTTCAAAACTGCACCAGTAGAGAGTGTATAAAATAATACATTTCCTAACATATATCTGTGCAAATCTGGGTATGGTGGTGAACACAGATATTCCTTCTCACTACGAGTAGACGATACAGAAATATTAAGTGAGTGATTTTTTTCTAGAAATGATGGAGCCAAGAGAATTTATTTCTGTCTTTGAATAAGTCACACTGCTTCTGTTATTAATCTTACATCCCACACGTGTGCATTTGTAAAAATCATTAAGTATTTTTTCTTATTTATGCTCCTTGGCATGAATCGCTGGAAAATAGCATCTCCAATATTTTCAACATAGTGTTCTTCACATTTCAAGCTTGTATGTCACTTGAGAAAACTGACTTTTAGCTCTAATAACAACAATAATAACAACAAATAGGGGAAGACAGAAAAAAAGAAGGAAACGATTTCTTTTGATTTATAGATGTCATAGTAAGCCTATTAAAGTATTATAAAAATGTGATGCTAATGCTGTAAATATTACCTGATATTCTGCAAGATATTTAAATTAATTCAAACTTAATTAACAGATTAATTATTTTAAATTTTGTTATTTTACTGCTAATGGAAGATAATTCCTATAAATATGCTGGAAGAAGTTTGGCCCTGAAAAGCGTGAATGGTAAAATCAAATACAAATTTGAAAGTCACCTTGACTTCCTAGAACATATTCACCCTGTCATTATCTTCTTGAACAACATAGACACAAGTCTTGGGTCCATAAGAGAAATGACCCTTCGATGGACTCTATCTAACCACCTTCTAAACACGATCACAAAAATTAATACAGAATTTTTTCTTTGAGACACAATATTTTTGACCTTAATAAATCTTAAAACATTGAAATCACCTAAAGTTTGTTCTCCAACTACAATGGAATAAAATTAGAAATCAGTAACAGGAGGAAATTTGAGAAATTCACAAGTATGTGGAAATTAAACTACACACTCCTGAGCAACCAAAGGGTCAAAGAAGGAAAAACAAGAAATATGATAAAGTACATTAAGATGAATGAAATACATAATAAAATACATATTTTGGCCAAAGTAGTGTCCTTTTTATAGATGGGCCCATTAATTTTGAAGTTGAAGTGACTACAAGATTGCTGTGGGTTTCTAAAATAATTGGGGAGAAATCGTCAAGTTGAGGAACGATCAGCCTTATTGGAGACAAATAATGAAAGAGAGAAAAATCCTTAAGGAAAAATAAATAATAGAGAAAAATAAAAAGGAGTTTAAGTAATATTTTCATATTAACAGTGAGATTAAGATGGCAAACAAATAACAAATGTTATGATTCAAGGACATGTAGTTATTTAAAAAAATGAAAAAATAAAGAAAGACAAATTTTAGTAAGAAAATGGTCATTTTGAAATAAAAGAAATTTTAAAATGGCTTGTCTAGAAGACTGGACATAAATAGATATTATTGAATATTATATACAAAAAATAATTTCTCGATTACAAGACAAAATATATACAGAGAAGCTATAGAAGCAAAGTTGGACCATAAGGACAAAAGCAGAAGATGCAACATTTGTCTAGAAGATGTTCCAGAGCAGACTACGGAAGACATAGTGCCCAGGGGGTAATCAGAAGAAAAAAGAAAAATAATTTTTTAGATTGGAAATTCCCAGTAAGTATTTTGCAGAATAAACAAAAATAAATCTACACATAACAGTAGAAATCTAAGCTGCAAGGAAAAATAATAGAAAAATCTAAAAGAAATTAGGAAGAGAGAGATTAATTGCAAGCAAACAAGAATCAGTGGATATCAGGTTTCTCATCAGCAGTATTGGATTTGTGAAGACAGACAAGCAAAGCATTCAAATGGCTGAGAGAGAATAAACTTTCAAGTCAACTCTGATGCTCATTAAATAGTGAGGGTGACACTAAGACATTGATGAAAGACAGACTCAGGGAATTTACCATTACACATTTTCACTCGGAAAACTACTATCATGGTTTACAAAAAAGAAGAAAATTCATCCCAGATGCAAGGATAGAATGTTAAAGTAATCAAAGACATGAGTGAACCATGTGTATAGATCTAAATATATTTGAATTTGTTAGGAATTCTCAAGTGGAGGAGTACCATTCTCCTAAAAGGCATTTGGAAATGTGTAAGGGCTTTGATAACTGTCCAAATGGTAGAGGAGTTCTTCTCTCATTTACTACCTGCAATGCATGGGGCATTTGAACAAGAAAGTATTGTCCTATTCCAAATGGATGTAATGCTCCAACCGAGACCCATTGCCGTAAGTGGTAATAATTATAGTAAACATGACTACAACAACTTACCTTGAAAATATGAAGTGAAAGTGAAATCTCAAAAAATAATAATATGAGAGTAGGGAGGGGTTAGAGTTGTAGGACATTTCTGCCTGTGATGAGCAAACCATGAGTGTAGAGCACCATATATTCATATGTCTTACAGAATTGAAAATGTGTATTTTATAGCCCAAACTAATGTAGAGGGATCCAGGCAGGGAGGCAGAAAATAGAAGTGAAAAGAAAACTGGGGCATAGATGTTGCTAGACAACATAGGACGCGTGATTCTCCGCGTTCAGGAAAAAAAGAAAAGCGGATACATAATAGATTTTGATAGTAAACAAGTAAGTTTAGGTGATAGTGGCTTCTGGGTGCTGGTAGCATAGTGTTCGTTATTTGCTTCTTTTATTCCTCTATATGTTAATGCTTGCTAAGATAAGATGTCAAAAGATTTAAATAAATATTAAAACTAGTGTGGAGCCTGAAGACAGAATAATTATACCAAAGTAATACATGTATAACTTCTAATATTGGTTATAAATGTATATGGACAAAAATATTTGATAATATTTAACAATTAAGAGACAGCAAATTATAAAATTTTATTTAGGGACACAAAATCACAACCAATTGAATGTGAATTCCACATTTCTCAATTAACACTTGGAAACTGTCAATTCTTCCAAAATTTATTTTAAATTAAATGCAGTTTTATTCAGAATCCCATAAGAATTTCAGGAAGAGTTAGACAAAATGATTTTAAAGTTCCTAATTGCTCAGAATTTCTTTGTTTGGTATAGTGCTGCTGTCATAAGTTACTACAAACTTGGTGGTTTACAGCAACAGCAATGTATTCTCTCATAGTTTTGGCGGCCAGATGTCCAAAATCAGTGTTGTTGGGCCTGTGCTCCCTCTGAAGGTTCAAGAGGAGAATCCTTCTTTGCCTCTTTCAGATTCTAGTGGTTCCAGGTACTCCTTTGGCTTGTGTCTGCATAATTTCCATCTCTGCCTCCATTTTCACATGGCCTTTTCTGTGTGTCTATGTCTTCTTCTCTTATAAGGATGCTCGACATTGGATTTAGAGTCTACCCAGATAATCCAGGATAATCTCATCTGGTAATTCTTAATTACATCTGCAACGATCCCTGTTCAAACAGGACACATTCAGATTCTGAGGTGTGGGCATATCTTTAGGGGCAGCCATCATTAAACCCACTACAGATAGCAACTCCTCCATTTTATAATAACCATGCTTGGTCTGTTAATTTAGGTGCAATTGACCATGCCTTCCAACACTAACAGGGGTTCTCTAACCCAGGACTGGCCAGTCACACGACTCCACTCTTCTGGCCACAGTGATGGTTCGTGTGGCTTACACCAGTCTCTATTCAGGGCTGCATTTCTGTCATAAATAATAAAAGGAGCTAATGCCTGAAAGGATAAAACAAACTTAGAAAAATCTATCAAGTATTCTCAATGGACAGGTCTAGTTCCAAAACTCATGACTGGGTTAAATAGACAACTTTACTTCGCCAGTTTTTTTCTGATTATTTTTTCAAATTTTGTAACATAGACATGCTCTATCTTTACTTATTAATACGATTAATATATTAAATATTCACACTGGACTTTTATATAGAAATGAGTGTTATCATGATTGTAAAATTTGAAAATTGTTCTCTACTTTAAGCAATGGTCTTTAGGATTTAATTTTAAAATAAATGCATTTGGTTATTTAAATATAGGAAGAATCTTAGAAAAACAGAATTTGAGCAAAAGGGATAAAATTAAGCTAAATCAATATCACTACTGTAGAGTGATCTGTGGTATATGATTCAACTAAAACCATGGCATTTAGCTTCACATTAGAATTCATATAAATACAATTAAAGATAGAGCAGAGCAATAGATTATGTAACAAGCAATAAAACAAAATAAGTCCATTTGCCTTTAAGGTTTTTATGTGACTTACAGGTTGAAACACATTGGATTCATGAGAAAAAGATCCTAGTCTAGGAAGATGAAAAATGAGTCTATGTGAATATTTAGTAGAATTAAACTATATCTGAAGCCTAAGGAAATGTCATTGAATGAAATAGCAGTAACCGCCTGCAGGATAGAGCCTGTTTCACACTGAATGGATTTTTGGTAAGCTTTCTCTCATCATTTCAAGAGGAGTTAGCAAGGAATGGAAAAAATGGAAAAAGCTCGGCAGCATACACACTCACATCACTGTTCTTTCGCATCGCCCATCGAGAAAAGTTAACTGTCACTGCAGCGGGAGCATGGATTAATGTGTAACTTACTGTAGCCTGACATTCCCATCTATCTTCAACTGTCCTGCAAGCATGAGGTATGCTGAATGGAAGATTGCTTAGAAATGATGCCTCTCACTCATGCCACGAAGAACTTCTTATCCATACAGAATTGGACCAAAGGCCGGGGGCTCTTTTGGATTCAAAACAGGGGAAAAAAATTAAATAAACTGGAGTATGATGGAGTGGAAGGCATGAAAATTATAGACCTTGTTTGATTTTGTGAGCTTTCCTTGATGTTTTCACTTGGACATTAAGTAATTTTTACTGCGATCATGTTGACATTTGTCACCTCGCCTTTAGGCATATTTTCAAGAGAAAAAATAATTTACGAGAATAAAACATGGAATTGAACAGGAATTCATTTTCTTTAAACCGTTTTTTTCCCTTCTTTATTTATTCATTTGTTTTCCTTCCTGGTGAGTCTAGGTAGTGTTGAATGATAGGTTGAAACTTTTTTGTTCCTATTTGATACTCAACTTTTCATCTGGTCTTGAAGATACTAAAGTTTGTTTTCCCTATTTTTTTGGAACAGCATGAAGTGAGTTTCTGCACCAGCATCTTGGAGCAGACACTGTACTGGTGGAAACAGAGATCTGGGCTCACTTTCCAACACCGTGCTTTTGAGCTATGGGACTCGTACACCTGATCTTTCTTTTACGTTTCAGAGTCCAAAGGGACCACAGCATTTCTGTGGCACTGGGAAACTCAGTATGCAACAGTGCTCAATATTAGCTCTTAAACTAATAAAAATTTTGCTAGGTTGAGTCATTCCCAGGAAGGTTCTTGATGCGATAAGTTTATTCCACAAGGATTTATTTCATTAGGACTCTATTTATAATATATACGAGGCACAGCGGGAACAGAAAAAGAAAAACTAAGAGCAGAGCATGATGGACCTACTTTTGAGAAGCCTAAAACTGCTTGGCATTATGGAATCTGGGACATGAGCCAGAGACTTCGAGATGATCTTTTTCAACCTATTTATCTAATAGATGAGACAGCTGAATCTGAGAGATACCAAAGTACATGCCGAGCATCACATGCTAAATGTGCTAACATAAGAGGGTAAGTTCCTAAATCTCATCAATGTTCTTTATCCTACTCGTTAGATCAACAGAGTAATAACCAGAGTGGAGATGAAGGGAGGAAAAAGCATATAGAAGCATGATTACACATACACGGCCCAGGAAAGAATTCTTGCAACTAAGAACTATGTATCAAGGGGTGCATGACATGAATTGGCCAAGAAGAGATGCAACATAACTCACAGCGTGAGATGTTCATAGACTTTA
This sequence comes from Equus asinus, assembly GCF_041296235.1. Taxonomy (NCBI): domain Eukaryota; kingdom Metazoa; phylum Chordata; class Mammalia; order Perissodactyla; family Equidae; genus Equus; species Equus asinus. Next base: position 76,013,760 of record NC_091800.1, read on the forward strand.
GTACAGGAATGGGGACAAAAATGGTATATTTAGAAATAGTAAAGAAATCTGTACAACTAGAGCAAGGTTTTAATCCACATACACGACGTGGGTTAATAATGGAGAGGAAGCAAGCCAAGCTGTGCTCGAAAGGCCTTGGAAGTTAACTGGACAACAAATCTGAATAATACAATTTAATAAATTGAAATAAAAATAAATAACATTAAGAGCTCTTAAACTAATAAAATTGACTCTACTTTTTGGAAACCAATTAAATACAGGAATGCTTTTAGATTAACTTTATTGAATGTAAGTCACGGACAAATGGATGACGAAGTTGTGGTAAATACAGTGCCTATCACATACACAATGTTTGCTTTGTATTTTAAAACTCTGTTGTGAATTTTAAGTCGAACATTTTCTGTGCTTGTGCATATTCTGCCTGTCAATTCACCGCTGGCTGGGCTGCAGGTTGGCATGTTTCTGTGTCTGTCATGTAGCACTCACATAATTAAAATACCATTTAAAAGAAAACATATAAAATGTTTTGACATTTAAAAACTTTCTGGACAATTTATATGTAAAAATGATATTTATTCCTACTGGCAATTCTTGGCAAATTCAGAATGGTCATAAGGTGATGGGCAAAATAAGAAGCTATTATTTGTGGCTTTTGGAATTTCTTTGAACAAGGAGAGCTTACGAAGTAAAAATAATTTAGAGTGGCAATGTATATGTGGGTAATCATTAGTTGCAGGTTAAAATAAGCAAGGATTAAAAGGTGTAGGGTTTTACTATCCCAAATTCAGGAGATGTGTGGATTTTTAAACAAAGATTGTGTATATTTGGAGAAGAAATTCTCTTATATTTAAGTTTCCAAATATAGGCTAAATCATAGCATAATTCATGTGTCTAGGTTATATAATATGATAGTTAGACTGAAGATCTTGTTCATAAGTTATTGGTAAATATTCCATTTGTTTGCTTTATTTATTTATATTATTCAATAGTTGGAGATGCCTCTAAAAGGCAGAAGTAGAACTAAACTTATTTTGCATAAAACTAATCTTACAATTTAAAGCTATGGGGTTTGTACTTACTGAAAATCTGGTAAAATGGAGAAATTCTTATATTTTCTCTACTTCAGATGGTACTGCAAATCCCAAAATTGTCTTGCCCCTTTTAAAAGGAATTACAGTGAACAGCTAAAACTTGCCAATGTTTTTTCCCTATATTTTGCTTATATTAGGAAGATAATTTTTAAAGTACACCTTTTCTATTACCAAACCTAATACAAAACCAATACTGGATGTAAATATGGGAATGTGGTATGACTGCAGAAAGGCCGATCGATACCTGAGATGGCCGAAAAGAAAAAAAAGCCAGCAAGAGTGATTCCCTTGCGTGGTTTACACATAGCATCACCTAGAGAAAGAGAAATGGACAAAATGCAATTCGAAAGTCAGTTTAATCCTTTTCAATCTACAATTATATATTTGTCTTTTAAAAGTTTTTCCTAAGTGAAGGCATGAGAATGGCATTGATGATGGACAGAATACCATATTTCCTTTGAAAACAGGAGTAATTTATTAGAGACCCGGTTTGAAAGGGTGTGGGCAAGCAGTATCTACAATGAAGAATGTTTACATGATACTTATTGCTGTCTTTTATAAGTTATATCATATTGGGCTACACAGAAACACAATATTTGGCACTAAAACGCAATGTCAACATACATATTTGGTACTTTCGTTGTAGGAATGTTCGTTATTGCTTATTAATTTAGCTGTTATCTGTAAACAAGGGTGCATGGTGCAGTCAATGATTTTTATCTAAAATAATAAACATTCTCCTCAGAATGTTCTCGTTGCTTTGTTAGCCACATACAGTCCCTTTCTGCGCTAGAACTCTGACTTAACTTCTGTTTCCTTACATAGAATACTTCAACACCTTCTTTTTTTCTCCAGTCTTTAATCCTGTGCATTTTGGAGAAATGAGAACCTCATTTATTCCTTTGCAAAACTTCTCAGCCCAGACATACGTAACCTCTTTTGGAAACATATTCTCACTAACATTCCTTCACACAGCCTACGATTGACACATACACGCAGAACTGTGTGTTGTTTTCGTTTCCATATTTATAATATAATGCTAGTGTACAATTCTTCTTTTATGACTTACCTTTTACTCGCATGGTCTTTGAAAGAGCATAAATTTATGTTTTTTTCTCCTATGTATACTCCCCCAGATGTTTATAGAACTTTATTTTATATCACACATAAAATATCTAATGCAATTTTTGCTTGCATATCCCACCACAATTACTTTTCATACTTATAGACCTGCATAAATAAGTAATGTGAGAAAGAGGGCAATGCTTTTAATATAAGCATTTATATTTTATACACATACATGCAAATGTATATGTATATATACACACAAATACGGGGGGCGGGGGAGGGAATTTGTTAGATCTTCTCTTTAAATAAAGCCTAAAGCAGAAGCAAATTTTCTCAGTTATTTGAAAAAAATTGACATTCAACAAGAAGTTTGTTAATTCAGTTGCATTCTTCCAAATGGGAAACTTAGGAGAGCTTGAGTATTAAGGAAGCAAGGAAATCGGAGCTTCAATCCCTGATGGACTGGATGAACATGATGACAGAGCAAGCTTACTTTTGCTCAACTAGGTGGAAAAGCAGACACTTTGGATTCAAATTGTTGATCGAGTCATTGCCTGGTTCTCTAACGTGCTCTGAGATAAAGTCTTAAGGCTTTTTCGTAATTATTATGAGGTGCTCTGTGAACGTGGGTCTGGAATGAGCAAGTGGAATTATTTACCCACAGGGTGGGTGTTGCCGACAAACATGTTCTCCAGTGCAGTCCAGGGATTCTCCTTAGGTCCATATTTCTCCTGAAGGAATTGAGCTCTGCATGTGGTATCAGAGATAAAAACACTAAGTAGGAGGCCTCAGTGCTGTCCTTAGAATGGCATACACATTTCACGGGGCACTTAAATCTTCATTAGACACACTATTTTTTATACAACACAACTTGAAATAAACAAGCAGCATTTTGCTAAACAGAGACACTGTGCCTCCCATAAGATGCATGCATCCAAACTTAGAAATGTCCTCAGAAAATGGAATTCAGAGAAAATTTGTGTGCAGATGACATTTGGACTGGGGAATTGCTTATATGATCACTAAGATACAATACGTTGATGTAATGCAGCTAATATTAGATCATGCAAATGTTTTGAGGCATAGCAAAATCTTTTGCTACTGTTTTTGCTTTATCAGAAAATTTCAATTTTAAAATTATCATATTATTTCCACGTTGCTTTATTCTGTAGTTCTTATTTAGCTTGTGAGGATCCTGGTTTCCACAATCCATTTATTCTTCTCAATCTTCTATCAAAAAATGAATTGTCCCAGAAGAACAGAGATATTCGTGCTGATGGACTAAAGGTGCCTGTTATTTTCAGTGATGGGGCATGAAGAGTCCCTGCCGTTGACTGTAGCTACTATCTGCTGAGAAGTTCTATTCTACTGCAGAAGCAGAAATATAAAACTAACATTTGAACTACCATGGAGACAATCTTCCATTCTGTCATTGGCATCACATGCATCGTTTCTAGGCTGGGCACAAAAGTGGCCTAATGTCAATATACCATACAACCAGCACTGGGGCCCAAAGTCATTCTCCTCGTGGTGACACCCATGTATAATGAAATGATTTGGGGTTCCAGTCTGCAGGACCAGCCCTCTGACGTCGCCAAATAGCACAGTTCCTCTCTTCTAGGCCGGTTACCTGGAAGCCTCTCGCCCCCACGTTGTCGTGCCGCCAGTTGAGTCTTTCAGCTACAGTTTGACAGAAAGTGCTTTACAGACGGTAAAGTACTGCTCACAAGCTCTTTGTGAGTACTAAACGTAGCTGCCATGCCTCAAAACTAAGACAGGGAGTGAAGAAGGCAATTCCAAAGATGAGAACTCCATTTAACAGCATCCTAGAGAATGTTCGTTCACCTTTGTTTCATTGAATTAAATGTATCCAAATCTGGGTTTCAAGGGAGCACTAATTGGGGTGTGACTTGTCTTTTTGGTGTGATGAAAATGTTCTAGAATTAATTGTGGTGATGGTTGTGCAACATACTGAAAACCATTGAATTGTATACTTTAAGTGGGCAAATTGGGTGGTATGTAAATTGTGTCTCAGTAAAGCTGTTGAAAAAAATGAGGAAAAAAAGAGAGACAGACAAAAAGAAGTGCTTCTGTGTGGCAATGGCGGATTCAATGCATTACCTAAAAACAAAGTTTGAATAACACTGTGGAAAAAAGCAACCATTGTTAATTCTGCTAATCTTTGCTGTCAGCATTCATGTTTGTCTAGAAATCAAGACGGAAACTCAAATCCCATCCCTTGCTAGGAGTTTCTTTTGGAACTGGCATTTTTCAGAAGTCATCATACATTTAAAGGGTCGATTTTACTATTCTTCCTCTAGAATATGCCTTTAAAATTTCTATTATGTTAGATGGGTTGAGAAAGTCTCTCTCACTTAGAAGCACACATTTTTTATTTACAAAGTAAATTATTTAACAAAATAAATAGCCACTTTTTTTAATATTTGAAAATTTAACAACCAAGAAAACTTAAGCCAATCCAGTTACTGCCTAAAAATCAATCGTTTGTGGTTTACAAACTAATTTGACCTCTACTTAGCTAAAGTCTCTCAGGTCAGTGGCATTTCTGCCGTAAGTGACTATTTTGGTTATTTATTTTTATAACTAAAATAATTGAGAATATAAAATTTGCCCAGCTACTATTTTAAATTATGAAAATATATTAAGTAAATATTATTTTCCCTTTCTAAAGAAATATGAAGCCAATACTTTCAGTTCTTCAGAGAAATGTAAATGAAATTTTCTATATTTTCTTTTTAATAAACAATAGAATTCTATGATATTAAATATTAAATATTAGGAGTTTTATTGCTCAATATCCCTCGAATATCTGCTCTTATATAAGTAATTTGCATGAGTTAGATAATCTTTTAACATTAACATGAGTAATTTTGTTGTTCAAGCTTTGAAGAAATTTGCTGCGTTATTTTTCTGAGTGTTTCAAATATGTGATGAAGTTCTTCCATCTCTGAATGATTTCATTGTGCAAGAAAATGCTACAGGAGTGGCTGATCTCATCAAATATGGTTGTTTCAATACTGTTTCTACCTAAGAGAATGTTCATATGTCAGATTCCTGAGCTTACATGTACACTGTTGCAAATTACACTACCATTATGATGAAACATACTAATTACATTTGTTTTTATTAGATCTTCAAAATTCAAATTGATTCAGGATATTTGTAATGAATGATAGAGTTGTTAGTGTAGTAATTAAGAGGCATATCATTTTATCTATGTCAATATCTGCTGTGAAATAAATTCATTATGTATAATTTTTTGTTAAAGTGAGTAAATACGTAAAGTAGGAATATGGCACTATAGTCAGATGCACATGCAGAATTAAAAGCAATTTTTTTTGCTGAATATTTTAAAGTTCTACTTATCTCTGTTAATTTTATAAAGAAGAAAAATGAATATGAGGCATAAGAATATAATGTTCATATTTTTTAAATTATTTTCCATGATACACTCTGATACAATCATTCTCTAATAACCTTTCATTAATTTTGACTTCCTATTTACATAAGTAGTATAATGTATTATAGAGTTAAAAATAGACGTAAACTACAAGGTAGTCACCCTCTTTTTGAGACATTTTGAGCAGTGTCTCCCTCTTTTCTAGACTTTAGTCATTTGAGTACATTACTAATAACAGGGCACATATCCTGATATAAAGTTTTTCTATTGCGTAGGAAATCACTTTGATGTAGTGATGTCCTCCAACTACTCGACCAACTAAATCACCCCAGATATTGAAACCAAAATCTTGTGCACCAAATAAATATGCTCAAATCACATGACTTATTAAATCAATTTCAAATGGAGTCAAGTAAAAGAGATGAGTATGTTAAGATTCTTAGGATAGGGCACAAATAGGCAGAGAGAGCAATGCTACTGAATCTGAGTTATAGAACTGAGTTTTATGTACACATCAGCTTCTCTCAAATGATGGTCATGTTAGGAAGACTAGAGTTGATACTTGAGAAAGGGGCCCAAACAGATGGAATGTGTCTTGGGCTAACAATACATACTTGCTCTATAGAAAAGAGATGGAAAGAAAGCTTCACCTTTCTAATTAGCTACCAAAAAGCTGTGGGTTTTATCTGTGTATCTTGGGGAAGTACATGTAAGGCCAGAATAAACCATATGTGATGTTTCTAAAGAGTGTTGGACCTAAAGATAACAGAGGTATCAGCCTAGAAGTGGCGTGACAATGACATCATCTTTCCCTCCTTTTCTGTCTTTAAGTAGCATTCTTATTTATTCCATCTTATTTTCTATTGATTCTAACTATTTTTAACGTCTTACAGGTTATCATCTCACTATTAATATGTGTTACTTCTTATTACATCAAAGAATATGCTAACTCACTATGCATACTTAACAATTCCTGAGTCTCACTCATATCTCAAAAACTTGTCCCTTATTTACCTTTAGAGATCACGTTTCTTATGAATTTCATCCATCCCATTTGTTTTTTTATTTTTTATAGCAAAATTGACTATTCTTAAATAAATCAGTAAACTTTTGTCATTGGTTAAGCATATCTTTCACATATAAAGACTGGATATCTATTTATCTATCTGTCTATCAATCAACCATCAATCATCTATCTCTCATCTATTGAGTTCGTGTGTTAACTAGGGGAATTTCAAAAGTATTTTTAGAAAATGAACAAGAGAAGAGTAGAGCTCCAAGTTGTTAACAGATGGCAGAGAGAATGAGATAAACTCTCACCCATCATTTACTTCTTCTTTTAGTTCAGTATCTGGTATTTAATTGCATTCAATAAATATTGGTTGAATAAATAAATGAGTGAATTTTCAAAGCAAAGGTGATTGGATTGGAAAGGTTTGCCTAACTTATCTAGATAAGTTTATTTTATGGCTGGTGAATATTATCCCAGCTCTTGCAGAAAATGTATCGATGTAATTATTGAGCTTTAGTTATTATTTCTTGAGGGATCATGGGCAATGTATTAGAATATTCACAAAGGTCAAATAAAATCACATACACCACGGTTAAGTATGTTTCTTAATAATTCAATTAAAAATATAGAATGGATTAAAGTAATTGGATTTGATGGTTTAGAAACAAAAAGCAATATTTTTGAGCCAGGACTTTTTAACTAAAACAAATTTATGCCCCTTTCATAGCATTTTTGTGATTACTAGAATGGTATATCTGGAGGTGGACAGTGGCAGTAGGCACAATTTCTTAGATTTCAATAAGTTACTTGACTGAATGTTCTCTGACATCCTTGTGAGCAAGAATGAAACATATGGACTAAGTTATAGTCCATATTGGATATAGAATTCTGTAGTGTACTAGATTTACACTTTGGTTTATTTATAATGTAGAATGGCCAATTCACATACACACAAAAATGTTGATTTGAAGCAATTTTTGGGGCTTGCAAAATTCAGCAATTTTATTAAATTAGTTGAATAATACAGAGAATATATATCATATTTGCAGATGGCATAAGTTTAATGAATTAGTCAATAAGTTGCCTGGGCCAAATGATGACACAATGTTCATAATCAGCCATTCTGTTAGAAGAAGGACTTTGAAATGCACGAATGACTTTGAAGAAGAACACCGGGAAGGTTAGAGCACATGTTCTTCAAGTTGCTGAAGTGGATAATAGGGAAAGGCAGATACTGTGAGACTGTCTTTAACTCTGGTCTTGATTTTCATCCTTTCTGACAATCTCTGTCTTTTAATTCATGTATTTAGACCATTTACATTTATAGTGATTATTGATGTTGTTTGATCAATACCTACCAGCTTCGTAACTGTTTCCAGTTTGTTCCATTTTCTCATTGTTTCTCTCCTCCACTACACTCCCTTCTCTGCCTTTCTGGTTTTAAATGACCATTCTATATGATTTAATTCAATCTCTTCTTTTAGCATATCATTTATACTTCTCTTAAGACATATTTTGTGAAGTCCCTAGGATTTACAACATACATTTTAAAATAATCTAAGTCCACTTTGAAATAACGTTATACCTTATAACAGTATATCTCCATTTCTCCCTTCTGACATTACTATTATTCATTTCATTTATTCATCAACTATAATCACATGATACATTGTCACTATTTTTAGTTTACATAAGGACTTATCTTTTAAATCAATTAAAATAAGAAAAATTTTACCTTCAATTATTCTTTCTCCTGTGCTCTTCCTTTCTTTATGCAGATTCAAGTTTCTGATCTATAACATTTTCTTCTTCTTGGAGAAACTTCCTTTAATGTTTCTTGCACAGCAGGTCTGTTAGCAATAAATTTCCTCAATTTCTGTTTGTTAGAAAATCTTTATTCTCCTTCACTTTTGAAGGATACTTTCACTGGAGTTAGAATTCTTAGAAAGGTATTTTTTTTCTTTCAACATTTAAAAACTTTCACTCCACTCTCTTCTTGCTTACTTGGTTTCTAATGAGAAATCCACTGTAATTATTATTCTTGTTCCTCTACCTTTAACTGTTTCTCTTTGTATTTGGTTTTCTGCAGTTTGAATACTATATAACTAGGTGTAGAATTTTTGGTATTTACCCTTCCTGGTGTTCTCTGAACTTCCTGGATTGGAGAGTAGGTGTATGTCATTACTTCTAGAAAGTTCTCAGCCTTTATAGTTTCCAGTATTTTTTTGGGTCCATTCTCTATTTCCCTTTTGTATTTCAAATAAATATATGTTATACATTTATTTCAGTTGGGAAAGTTTATATTGACTTATTTTCAAGTTTACTGATTCTTTCCTCAGCCATGCTGACTCTACTGATGAACCCGCTGAAGATATTCTTCATTTCTTTACTGCAGTGGGTTTTTTTTTTTAGCATTCTCTTGATTCTTTCTCAGAGTTTCCATTTCTCTTCCTACATTATACAGTTGTTCTTGCATGTTGTCTACCTTTTTCTTTAGAACCATTAACATATTAAGCATCATTATTTTAAATCCCCTCTCTGATTCTTCCAACATCTGATTTATGTCAGAGTCTCACTTTGATGATTGCTTTGTCTTTTCCAGGCTAGTATGTATGTATGTATTTATTTATCTCTTTTGGCATGTCGTGACATTTTTGGTTGAGATAGCCGTCTTGTTTCAGATAATAGATATTCAAGTAAATAGGCATTTCGTGTGCAGATTTATTTTAATGTGGCTAGAAGTTGGGCTGTGTCCACTGTTTGCTGTAGCTCGGTAACAGAGGCTTTAGATTCCTCCAGTGTCCTTAATTTTGCCTGCCTTCAAGGCTTTGATTCTCTCCTATGTACTGCTCCTCACACAGAATGTGCATCTTGCAGCTATTTCAGCTATAATCCATTGCTATTAATCTGAAGCTTGTTGGCTGTGGAGGTACAATTATGAGACAGGGAGCATTCTATAACCTTCTGATTAAGTCTCAGTCTTTTATTGGGCCTGATTCTTAGGAATCTGGCCTTTACAAGTGTTTCTGTTTCTCTTCCATTGGTATAGCTTTTCTCCCCTCTTCTTTTCCCTCACTGTGACATTTCCAATTTATTTCTGTGAAGCCCTGTCCCCTCTCGACTATGGGTTTTCTTTCTTAACATTTCTCCTCTCAACTTGTTAAAACAAACCTGGAGGGGGCTGAAGTGGAGGGAAATTTCCTTCCTCTAGCTGAGATAAGATTTCAGAATTGTGCTCTGGTGAAGTCCTTTACCCTGAAGAGTAGGCCTTGTTATGGTGAAATATCTGGTCCTACTATACTGACTCTTCCTTCCCTTGGCACAGTCAGGACTCTTCCATCTTTCTTGGATCTTTACCGCTGAGAACCTGGTGTACTTCTTCAGGTAAAGGAAGTGTAGTGGCCTCCTAAGACTGTGGCCCCAAGATTTTCTTACTCTCAGACTAGTTTGTACTCAGCCTCTAGCAATTTGTCAAAATTACCGTTTAACTGTTTCAAGCAGCTTATGGCTTTGATGACTTCTGCTCCAGGCAAGCAGCTCTTGGTTGCTGTATCTCTCAATAGGGAATATTGATTATTTTGGAGTGAAATCTTGAAAAACAAGATTGACTTGTGAATTGCTCATTGCAGCCAAACTGTCTTCAACTAAATTAAGCAGCCCTTAAGAGCTGGAAATACCCGTTATTCATCTTTATATCACCAAAAACACTTCATACTGCATCTCAAACTTAATAAGGTTTTAATATATATTTGATTGATTTACTTGTTGAAATCAGTCATTGAAGATAACCAGGATTCCTGTTTAAAAGGGGCCTGTAGTGGTCATTCAAGTAAGCTTAAATAATACTAATATCATCTTCTCATGGTGGCTTACTGCTTATGGAACTCTTTCACAACCTTTACTGTTTATTTGTGCAATCTCAGTATGAGGTGGGTGAGGATTATTAGCTTCAGTTAACAGTGCATTCAGCTGGAATTTTTACCTCGATTTTACTAAGGTATATATTAAAGGGCTGGCCCGGTGGTGCAGCAGTTCACTGTGCACGTTCCACTTCAGCGGCCAGGGGCTCACCGGTTCAGATCCTGCATGCGGACATGGCACCACTTGGCACACCATGCTGTGGTAGGTGTCCCGCATATAAAGTGGAGGAAGATGGGCATGGATGTTAGCTCAGAGCCAGTCTTCCTCAGCAAAAAGAGGAGGATTGCCAGCAGTTAGCTCAGGGCTAATCTTCCTCAAAACAGAAAAACAAGGAAAAAAATGAAGCGAAAAAAAAGTAAAACAAAATAGGGTGGCATTTAGAATTGATGTAAAATGCCTTAAAGTAGTATAAGAAGCAAGCATGTATCACGAATGAAAACAGCTTTCAGGGTTGGATAAGCTGAGTTCATTTTGCCTTATTTGTGGTGTTTGAAAATTTTTAAATGAGGGAAAGGATAACATTCTTACGTGTTAGGTCAATTTCTTGATGACAGTGTATTTTGGTAACCTACCAACATTTAAGTTCTTCAACATAAAGAATTAAATAAAGATGAAACATTATTATTAATTATTTGTATTAGTGTTTGTTTTTACATTACATATCACTTGTACAATACTAGTCCAGCAGTTATCAGGAATTAGCAATAGTATTCTTTTGTGACTATTTTTCACTTTCAACTTCTCTCTGGAGGAAGTTTTACCTTGAATTTCAGATTAATGGCTGTCCTACACAGTGTTATGAGAGAATTTCAGGAGAAGACTAAAATACATTTCTCTTAAACATGAATTGAAATTATTTTGAGACCCTTCAAAAATAAGTCTTTAGAATCGCAAAATTCCATTATATTTAACCTTGAAAACAGAAGGAAAATAATATTTTAAAGATGACCTCAAAGTCTTTCCCACATTGAAGCCCAAGTGCAGGCACCTCAGAACGTGTGTTTCCGCAGCTGCTGATGGTGGGTTCACTCTCGCTTCGTCACATCCAGACCTGCTCAACACACGTTTTCACGTACAGCATTGACACCAGCCCTCAGAAAAGAAGTAGAAAATGCAAATGTTTTTATAGTAAAGATTTTGTTTTTTTGAAAATATAATTTTTCTAATATGTTATTATAATAAATGAAATTTTAAAATCAAGATTTTTTTTATATATATAGGGTAAAAACAGTCAATATCATCTCTAAGGAGAAATTTGGGGTATAATTTATAAATAAAATTGAAAGCTACAAATAATCCCAGAGCTAGAGTAGATTTATTCTGCACATGTAAATATTATTTAACAAATAGCTCACAAAATCACTGAAATATGCACATTCCCTTACATTTGCGCAATGTCTAAGATTAGAGGTCATGAGGCAAAAGTCTGGACAGTGGCTCAGAATTTAGGAAATTCTTACAGTAGGTATAGTCTGCTTTGTCACGAATTGTGGCTGAGAAAAGAAAGAAATAGAGTGGTGTTGATGGTGAGAAGCATGAATAAGGGAGTTCTTTTCCCTCTATTTCCTTCTATCATGGGGAAGACAAATAGATTAATGTGAAATAATCAGTAGGAAAAAGAAATATAAAGAGTAGGAAGTGAAGAAGCAAATTATCAGAAGAGGAATAAATGTGGATTTGAAGGATTGACATTGACTTCATCATATGGAAATGAAAAAAAGGATGGGGGATGGTTGTTTCTGATGGGTGATGATGGAGAAAGTTCATGCCTGAGTTCTTCAATTCTCTTTATAAAAGAGAAAGTAAGATCATCTCTGTAGGTAAGAGGTGTTAGAAAAATGTTGGAGTAGTCATAAATGGAAATTTAACTGGAAAAAGATAAATGAAAGGATTGCCAGATGACAATAGCGTCTTGTGAGATTGGGGATGAAAATGTAGTTCCCTCACCAGTGACTGAGTTGTGGGAAGCATATAATAATTTGATTACTAAAAAGAGAGAAAGCAAATTATGGGATTGGTTCAGGGCAGCAGTTTTGTAGAACAGGTGTACACAGATCAGATTTAACTGCATGTAACAGGCAACCTCAAGTAACAGTGACAAAAAAAATAGGATTGAGAGGACTAGGTGATATGAAGTTTCTGACTCGAACACTAACGCTAACACAGTCCCTGAGACTCAGCTTCATGCCATCTGGAAGAGCTTTCTCTTCGGTGGCTGCTGGCTGCTACTTCACCTGGATTCTTGGAAATGTGGTCTGTGAAGTATCTATGTCTTTGAAATGACAAGATGTTCAAACACGTGAGGTGGCTGCCAGAAAAATTAATGCTGTCTTAGCGTACACCAATAGAAATTGAGTCTATGAAAAAGAAAATACCAGTGTTCTCTGACTCAGGAAGAACATGTCAATTTTGTACTCATTTCTAGACATCACATTTTGAAAAGAAGCTGGTTGATCAGAACGTATCCAAGTATGATTGGCTGTAATGATAAGAGGTCTGAAAAGAAAATGCTAGAACTATTGAGTACAGGAAAGAGAAAATTTATGAGAAAAGTGATTAGTTACTTTTAGATATTGAATTGATAACACATAAGCTTGATTAGATATATTCCCCATAAAAAGGAAAGATTCAGAACCACTGGATGGAAATTATGTTGATTCAGGTTTAAGCATAATGACAAAACTTCTGGCAACAAGTAGAGCTCCCATAGTGAATAAGTTCATTTAGGAGGTTGTGTGCTTATTAGCGCAGGACTATTTCAAGCGGAGGCTTATGACTATCACTCAGTAGTGTAATGTGTGGTAGAAAAACTCCTGAAATGTATAGTAAGTTAATCGAGATTTCCTTTAAAACTATTTTCTACCTCTTTCCAAGATTCTAAGAGATACCATCATTCTCCACAAAAAGCTTTTTAGATTTGGTTGTATACATCTCTAAATATGTGCTATTGAAATATTACAGAGGGATGAGTCGGAGATGTGAGTTCTGGTGCTGACTTTGATTTAATAAACTAAATCTTTGAGTAAATTATTTAAACTTTCTGCATCTCATTTCTATTTACTCTTTTGTAATATGTTCTTGGTAAAGAATATTAATATCTAAGGGGCCGGCCCCATGTCCAAGTGGTTAAGTTCACGTGCTCTGCTTTGGTGGCCCAGGGTTTCACTGATTCAGATCCTGGGCACGAACATGGCACTGCTCATCAGGCCACGCTGAGGCGGTGTCCCACATGCCACATCTAGAAGCACCCACAACTAAAAATATACAACTATGTACCGGGGGCTTTGGGGAGAAAAAGGAATAATACAATCTTTAAAAAAAAAAAAAGAATATTAATATCTAAGAAGATCTCTTCCATTACTATGAATCTCTATTAGTTTAGTAAAAATAATCATTCTAACAAGTTGCTTCTTTATATAGTATTAATATAACAATACCAAAAGAAAACTATATATGCATGTTCACACACACGTGTATGCATATAATTTACTTCTCTTCCTGTTTCTCCTTTTGGACTATTAAGGTCTTAAAGATAAAGCAGGCGTCTTATTCATATTTTGTTCTAATAGTGCTTACCACAGCATCTTGCACAGAGTAGATCCTCAGTAAATATTTCTTCACTTCATGAGACAGATGCCCTATCCCACACCCACCATACACAGATGGAGAATTTAGTGAAATAAATTCAGATAAAGAATACTCCAGATTTTATTTTGGTTGGGGCAGAGCAGAAGGGAGAAGAAAATCCTAATGGCAATCAAACTTATATAAGAATAAAATAATTTCTATGAAGATAATTTCAGTGAGCTACTTGGCCACATGGGCTCGCACACATCTGTGATGGAATAGGATGTTGGCTAGCTAGTCTTAGGTCAAACAGTGTCCAGTGTTTAAAGTGAGTGCCTGTCTTCTGTTTTGCCCCATACCCCAATATCTACACTAAAACTGAGGTTTTCTTCTTTATTGTTACTGGGGGAAAGAGTTGAAAACTGGAAAGAACACTGGATTTAGAATAAGATAATCATAGATCCCATCCTGGATTCCTTATTTACCAAATATGTGATTTTACACAAAGCAATACAGTTCTGTGGAACTCAGTTTCCTTGTCTATTCAATGACCACTATGATATACCCCTCCTAGAATTGTTCTTAAAATAAAATGCGACACTGCGTGTGAAACCACCCAGTCCAATGTCAGGCACATAGTGTGTATTCCATCCATGTCATCTGGGGACAATGAAGAAATAACTAACTTTAATTCACACATATGAGGCTCAAGGTGTGACCCTCAGGCCCCTGCCTTCATAGAGAGCCCTGGACCCTGTGGAAATGGCTTGAGGTATAGGTGGATTTTAGAATATAAACCAACACTTAAAAATTTATGATTTCTTTCCTCTCTTCCTGTAATATATATGAATGTTTTTCCAGTTTTATTGAACAATTCTCTCCCATTTTGCAATATGCATTACATTTTCCCTTGAGGACATTAACTGAGAGAAATGTTATGAATTCTTTATACTCAGTTTGTCCTTTTCTTTTTAGTAGCTTAATGCATTTTTTTCTATTAATAGAGCTGGTTTATCTATTCTAGTAGTTATTTAAACATTTTTTGTATGTAATTTTGGTCAAACCCGCTTGAATTATCAATGACATTTCTTTGTAATATTTGTAATTTTTATTCTTTAATATATGTCTAAAATGAAGTCTTTTGAAAAATGTGGCCATTTCTAATCTCTCAAACACCATTTTTTTAATTTAGATTATGGATGCTAAATGTCACTGTCATTTACTTGCATGATACATCATGCATTGAGCAATTCATTCCTAAAATGTCCTCCATGCGCTTTTCCTCAGGGCTGGTCTCACAGATCTGTCTCACCTTCAGGACACCACATAACCTCTTCGTATCCTTAGTTGGTGAATCTGCTTCGGGAAGCTCCCTGCTTCCCACTTTATTAGGCAGCAAAGTGAACAGAAGGGAAATATGACCTATGTCTCTTTCAGGAAAAATGACATGGAAATGAAATGGATTATTCTCCTTTGTGGACTAAATGTTCCAAGTGTTTCTTCTAACTGTAATAAAACACATTTCTGTCAAAATTTTCACATATTCTAATTTTGTATTCACAAGATACGACAGATTTGCTAAATTAAACAATTCATCTGAACATTTAGTGAAGTGCTGATGAGAGGTGTTCAAATGATCACCTGCTCAGGCATCCAGCCACTGGCCATAGATTAAACCACAGCTTTTTCTATATTCTTTAAAAACTCTACTTTTTTACATAGTACAGGATTTTTGAAATAGTTTATTTCTCAAAGGTTAATGTGTTTGATTCATATTAAATTTCATGCATACAAAATAATCTCAACTATGCAATAAACTAACATTTTAAAGTTCACAGTTCTTGAACTCCTATCTTTATTGAATTAATGCCTAATAATCCCTATTCCATAGAATAAATACTTTTCTTATGTAGCTATATAATACATGGATGGAATTTATGATGCAAATTTGAATATATTTCTCTATTTTAAAAGTAAGTGCTAATCAATCCAAAAAAAAAAAATCCGTTTAGAGTTTTCCAAATATCATGCATTAATCTACTGAAATTATCTCTTTCCTGTCTACCTGTGGTAGGTGAGTCTACCTGATTATGTTTAATTAATTTAAAATTCTTCGTTCATTCTCTACATAATTATTTCTATAAACATTTCTTAATCTACATTCGGAAGATGAGAGAAGAATATGATTTTCATATGCTTGATTTCTTGCATTTGATTTTGGAAGAAACAATAAAATTCATTCTTCATTGATTTTTGAAACGTGTTTTTCCAGCTGGGATTATTTCAGAAGAGAGGTGTGCTTTCAAGGACGTGTCAGGAGGACCGCAGTTATACTCTGCTATTCAAACAGATTTAGTAGCTGTAGTCAGCTGATGTGGAACAGCCATATGAAAGTAAAATGAGGGTCTAAAACATACCTCACTGGGTTATTATGATAGTTAAATAAGAAAATGCACATGGGACTCCTAGGCACTCAGGAATACAGTACTGAACAGAACATTACCATTTTGCAAACTGCTCGTATACGTTAAAAGAGAGAAAGATTTAAGTCTTTATTGAATTTGAGGAATCTTTCAACTGGCCTAGGAAAGCCAGTGAAATCCACTAGGCGTAAAACACCCAGCACCTTGCATAAAACACGGAAAGTTACTGCGGCGGGCTGAAAAATGGCCCCAAAGATATCCAGATTCTAACCCCCAGAAATGTGAATGTGTGACTTTGCATGGTAAAAGAGATTTTGCAGATATGAGGATCTGTAAATTAGGGATCATGAAATAAGGAGATTATCCTAGATTATCCAGGTGAGCCCGATGTAATCACAAGAGTCCTTGTAAGAAGTAGACAGAACAATCAGTTAGTAATAGGAGACGTAATGATGGATGAAAGAAGTTGGAGCAATGTGAGGAAGGGGTCATGCATCAGGGAATGCAGCACCTTCTAGAAACTGAAAAAGGCAAGGAACCAGACTGTCCCCTCAGAGCCTCCAGAAGGAACTGGCCCTTCTGACACCTTGACTTTAGCCCTATCAAGACTACTTTTGGACTTCCACCCTTCAGAACTGTATGGTATTAAATTTGTGTTGTTTTAAACTACTACGTTTGTGGTAATTTATTACAGAAATAACAGAAAACTAATACAGCTCTTTAAAAGAGAGGACTAGAGTGAAATAGACCAAAATTGTTTTCCACACTCATTTAGTGATTTCACGTCAATTGCTGGCTTCACATGCACACAAACATGCTTGTGCACACACATAGAGGAATCTAGGTGCCTCTAGCTTTCCTCTGGTTTGCAGATTGGCAAACTATGGCATGCAGGTCAAATCTGGAGGACCACCTGCTTTGTACAGCAGTGAGCTAAGAATGCTTTTTACAAATGAATGTTTGTGATGGTTTGATTAAAGGGAACACCAACTTTGAATCCCAGCTAAGTGAAATTTTATCCCCCTAAAAAACAATTCTATTCTTCCTGTTAATAGACTTATTTTACAAAAAAATTTTACTCAATTATATTTTGAATTTCCTCCAAAAAAACCATTGTGAAACTTTGTTTTATTTCTTGTTCTATAAGTACGTACATATCCTTGATTTTGCTTCTTGACCTACAAAGCCTCAGGGCTCTTTAGAGAAGTTCGCTGACTCCTGATCCAGCTAACAATGTATCTACAGTAAGGTGTCCTACTCCAATGACAATCATAGGATGTCTTTTTCCTGTATTCCTTGTCTCAGCATATGACAGTACTCTGTGCAATTCCTGAAGGTGTGTTAATTGACAAATTAAGTGATACCAACCAATATTATTCTAAGAAAGTATTATAATAGTTTCCTGAGGTTATTGAAATAAGAAATCTTGTTGAAAATCCTGTCTTCAGAAGGATTTAGAGAATGAAATTCCTTAAGTTTAAATAATGAGTTTAGACTCAGCCCTAAGCCAGTGAAGGAGGAAATTTTGAACACAAACGAATTTGAGCATAGGTCCTTTCCTTATAGCACAGAACTGAAGCTGCATGTTTGAGAGATCACTTTCAATCAAAAGGTTCCTTATTTTCAGACTTCGAGTAAAAGAGGGATAATGTCACAAATCTTCCACCATTCTAGATTCCTTTCAATGCTTTCTCTTAAGGCTATCCTCAAACTATTTGCTGAGTGATACTGTCTGAGAAAGTCATTCCAGAGGTAGAAAGAAGTGCTTTTGAAATTGATCTCCTTTTAAAAGAGAGTCAATGGCACCCAGGAAAGTTTTAGGAGTTACTGGTAGGAAATTAAATATTGAGTGATCTCTATGTGCACATCATCTATCATCTTGTCTGAGCCAAGATCATTGAACTAGTGATATTTTTCAGAAATAGGCCATGTTATTAGGGCTCAGGAATTTTGCCTAATACGTTAAGCCACATAATATTTAAAAATTTTTATCAAAAAGTAAAGTTATTGAAGATTTGGGGCCATTTGTTTTCTTTAAAATCTGAAGATTTCTATCACCTGGTAAGTTTCTAGCACCTTGCTACAGATAGAGAGACAACATCTTGTTGCTTGTTCTTTCTTTTTCTAGACGGGCACTGTGCCACTGTGGCTATTGAGCATGTGAAATTGGCCAATCTGAGCTGAGATGTGCTGAAAATAGAAAAAATACACCAGAGTTCGGACTTAGCATAAAAAAAAGGAATGACTCATTAACTATTTTATACTGACATATACATGTGCCTAATATATGCTGGTCACAATGCAAGATATTAAGGATAAAAGAGTGATGAAGGGAGATGATCCTAATCTTTGTGGAGCACATGGTCCAGGATGTTAGACAACCAAAGAAAAAAATTATTATAAAGTGTGCCAATTGCCATTTTAGGGAAACTGAAAGTAGCTTTGAGATATATCACTTGGCAAGTAGAGCATCAAGGTAGCTTTCGGTTAGGAAAGAATAAGCAGGAAGCTAGGCAGATTGTAGGGTCTCAGGTTATGAAGGGTCTTGCAAGCTATACTACAGCAGTAGACTTATTCATTAGGAGTGTAAATCAAATAATAAATAACCCAAGACATGACTATCTTTGTAATTTAGAATTATCCTTTTGGTGAAAATGTGAAGAGATTGTAAAGAAATAACATTGGAAAGAGAGAAATTTAGGCATTTTTGCAATACTACAAATTAAAGATGCTAACGGCCTGATTCAGGTAACAGTAGTGGCATTATTCTCATTCATCTCTATGCTCAGTCAGCTTCATTTCCCATTAAATCATTTCAAACTTTTGTTTGCTCCAACCAAACTCAACTAACCTCTGAAACCACGCTGTCTGTTTGTTTTGCCTAGCTAATTGGCTTTGTGCATCTTGTTTCTTCTTCCTGTAATGGAACTCTTACTAATTCTACTTGTCAAAATTCTACAAAGATGTTAAAACACAATTCAAATGCTATCTCAGTCATGATACATTCTCTGATCTCCAAAGTGGTAGTGATTACTTCGTTTTGAGAACCATCATTACCATCTGTACCTCTTTTACTGCACACGGTGCATTCTGACTTGTATATTGCTACCCTAGGTACTTGCTCTATTTACTTGTCCCTTTACACTTATGAGAGAGCAGTACGTGTTTCACTGTACTTTTGCATTACCCTAGCACATAGGGATAACACATACTAGGACCTTTGCTAATATCTTTTAAAGTAATTAATTAATTAATATATTTTGAAAGTATATTGCTTCAATTGTTTAAAAAATAGATCATGAAATTAAGCAAATTATTTCCTACATGATAACCTCTCAAAGACCTTTAGAATGATGGCAACTGTGTGTGTGTAGTATCTTGAAATCTGAACTACACTAATCGTTTTAATAGGTATCTACAAGGAGATCTTTCTGAAATTAAAAGCGATAAACGTTTTTATGCTTTCTTTTCTGACTACTGAAAGGTCAGCATAAAGCCACTTGTGGGAATGGCAGCGAGTGAGCTCCTTCAAAGGGCCCCGGGGGAAGGAATGTGGACTTTTCTCTCTAAGATAGTGGCTAAACTTACAAGTTATGATGCTCAGGCAGATGGTTTTTCACTGTTTTCTTATATAAAATCACAAACAATTACAAATAAAAAGGACATTTGGATAGTAGCTATCTCTTCCTTGATCAAGTTTCCAAATAAAGATAAAATGAGCATTATGGATCAAATAGAGTTATAGGGTCTACATTTAATTCTGGCTCTTGATTTAGAGTAATCCTGAATTTCCTAGGAGATCTTTTATTTCTCAATTGGGTAGAAATCATAACATTTTTCTTGATTTGTGTCTACTTTAATTTTGCTGAGAACAAATCAATATTTTAAATATGCACAATATTATCTGTCAATACTGTTATTTGAAGTTTAGCTGTTATTTTATAAATCACTATTGTGGCACAATGAAAGTTAGAGAAAATGAATTAAAAAGAAAAAATTTCATATTTCTGGAAAATAAAATTTATATTATAAAAATTGGCTAACTAATAATGGAAGAAGCTTATGCCAGACAATAATTAGGTTTTTCATGTTTAGGAGAATAACTCATCAAATACTGGGGCTTGAGCACATCTCTCCTATGCAAGCTTAATAGTTTACACAGATATCATACAGTAAAATATTTTTAAAAATCGGAGTTTTTGTTTTGTCATCACACTCTATTATTTCATGCTCAATTGTGGTTGAAAACATTATCTACACGTCCTGTACCTATTGTGATGTAAAGTCTGTCACTAACCAGTAAAAATATTTTTAAAAATCTAGAATTAGTTATATTTGGTTTGAATTTCCCCAAATGATAATAAAAATACTTGCTTTAGGAATTTTTGAAAAGATTATAGGGCTACATCAAATATTGATTCTGATATTTCTTTCTTAATAACAACAAAGAAATAATGTTGTTAAAGTCAAAAGCAAATTGATATTAAAATTTTAAAGTGGCAATTGACAAGATTTTTTTGGAATAGGTAAATGATAGTAACTTAGTAATATATTATTGAACTTTAAAACAGAGCTTTTCCTGTGAACTTTTAGATTCTAAGCAAGAGCAATGTATATCCTTGATATTAATAATAAAGAGTAATAGTGACTGCTATTGGATTTTTAGTTTTTACAGATTTTTATAAAATCCTATTGTTAATACTTATTTGGGACAAATGGGGAAGATTTGGAGATCATAAGGGGGACTTTGCCAACTTATGCTGTGGAGCTCATGTCGACTTTCTGATGCTTGTGTTAAAAACATCTATTTGGGATATCTTCCTCCTCTCATGCTAAACCTTGGCCTCCTGCCATCACACTTTTAAGTCATAGAATTCTACCATACTTGTGCATGCATTTAGAAAGGTCAAATGTATTTTGAGGGCCACTAGAATCCTTGATGGAGAAAGATACATTCATAACATTTGTGTATTAGTCATATGAACAGTGGTGGCACTGCTGTGTGGCTGTGTCAGGGCATGTGAGTAAAAATGTGTTACCGCAGAAAGTAAATTTCACAGCATTATTAACATACAATTATAGTGCTCTTGTAAGACCTATCATGTGAATATTAAGCTAAGTATTTCTTTTTTCTTTCCATTTCCAGATTCCTAAGAATCTATTTGTAGGGGAAGTTGACATATCAAGGTCTGTAGATGGATGACTGTTATCTCCTTAGCTCCTAGACAAAGTGTAGGGGGATGTGATGGATTTAACTAGAAGGCATTGATCATGGTTTATTAAAAATACTACTGAAATTTTATACCCTAGAGGAAATTTTAGGGTTAAATAGGTTTGAAATAAGATTTGTAATATTAATTTGCAAAATAATAAGTTGATAGAATGCAACAGTTATCCATTAATGAAATTCTTATGTTAATGTGTTTGTTTCACATTAACTCACTTTTAAAATGTATGATTGTGGTGAGGGGGGCATTAGGACGTTTTATAACTGACAATCTAATAGAAATCAAAAGGCAATTATAGAATATGTTAAAATGGAGTTCAGGGTTTCTGACTTCTTTATCCTGGGATATAGAAAGCTGGAAGGAACATAGTTTCTATTCTTATAAAAAGCCAGACTAAGATCAAATTCATGATTTTTTCAGAGAGCTGAGACTGTAGAGAAAACAAATAGGAAGAAAGTCTCAGAGACGCAGTGCTTCTAGGGAGAGAGGAGACTGGAACGTGTGTCCGCCTATTGTAGATGCAACAGAATGCCAGCGACAAGTGTTCAGCTACAACAGCTGACAAATTGGCAAAGGTTGAGTGTGGACTGTAGGAACAGTGTAAAATCCCTATGGGAAGAGAAATCTGGGGAGTCCAATACACTCAGGAGTGGTCTTTCTCCACAAACTCTAGTAGGCTTTCGCAGGTAAGATCAAAGAAACCCGTGAGAAGTGTCCGTTATGCTGCAGCTCTAGGGTAGGGAAAGGGAAGCCATGTGTGAGGGATGAGACACTCTACCCTCCTGGATCCTCTCTTTCCCCCTTTGTGTGTATCCATTGTGGACAAAAGCCTTGATCTGTGGGAGGTTGGGAGGAAAAGGGCAAAACTGCTTATCCTTAGGCAGTGGTGAATGCTCTTTGCAGCTGGAAAGGGAAAGAATGAACGACAGTTCTGGGAGAGGGGCAGAGTTAAGTACTGAGCCCCAAAGGCAGCCTTGAGAAGAGCAGGAGATTGGAGAAGGCCACATCCCCAAGGCTGGGGACACATTGCATGCCCAAAGCAGAGCCTTAATCAGAAGAACAGAGACAGCACCCTCTTACACCCACCCACAAGCTAAGAAGATACAAATAACAAGTCCTAGCAGGATACTGCTGGGAGAGGGACAGTCGAGGAATAAATGGCTGAAAAGAAACCTACACTTTTTCACAGCACAAAGGGAGGCCGTAAAACTCGTAATCAAAAAGACGTTGTTCTGTCAAACCATTCACCACCGCAGACACAAGCAGCATCTCCTGGAATTTGCAGTCTTTGCTTCACTGAGGGTATCCATAGCAACAATAAATCACAAACACACCTCAGCTCCTAACCAGATTAAAACAAACCCCTGTACTAAAACGTGTAGCAGAAGGAAAGGAAAGCCCATTTCCATGCATATCTTGTTATTTAAGTACTAGGAAGGGTGAAATGTCCCTAGGAATCACCAGTCGTGGACTTGATTTGCCCCCTGTACTGAAACATATAAATGTGCATTCTGATGTGCAACACTTAGTGTCTTCACATGGTTATTTAAGAACATGTTCTTCTAAATAAAATAGTTTTTACTGTAAAGACCTCTAAATACTCTCCAACATGGAATGATCTTAAGAAGTATTAGTTCCATGAGATTTTTGACAGTTAGTCACTAAGTTAGCAAGTTTCAGTACAATTTATTATTACCAACAATGGGCAAGGTTAACTTTATTGGAGACCTTTGCCTTGGCTATCAGTAATAATAAAGAATGATTTTTTTTTTTTTTTAATGAAAAGTGTAGATGTTCTCAGTGCTCTGCTTGTATCCTCTCAGCTCCACCTGAAGGCCACTTGCAGCTTCATTATGCAGTTCCCTTACAAGTCCTGGCTTCCTTTCTCAAGTAGGCTGCCTCTCTGCCTAAGGGCATCAGTCTAGAGCTGAAACGCCAATGAGTTAATGCCTCCAGTATCACCATCAACCAATGAGAGACAGGAACGGGTGGATAAATATCTTATTTTCTCACCTCTTGGTGGTCCAGCGTGGAGTTGTGTTTCAAACAGGCTCTCAAAGGATTGCAGGTGGGATTAACTCCAGGATACCTCAAGCAATGACCTGTTCATTTTCCTCTGCTTTTTTTACTTTCCTGTGTTCTCTGTTTCACTTCCCCATTCCTTCACCATGCTTCCTGGGATCATCTCTCAAATAAACTACTCGCACCAAAATCCTTGCCTCAGTATCATCTTTGGAGGGAACCAAATGAAGACAGACATCATTTTTTTGTGCCTGTGTATTGATACATACATATATATATGTATATATATATATGTATGTATTATGTATAATAGATGTATATACATATATTTGATAACTGGAGTGGAAGAAAAAGAGATCTTGTTTGTGTGTGTATTCATTTCCTAGGGCTGCTGTAATAAACTACTACAAACTTGGTGGCTTAGAAGAGCAGAAATTGCTTCTCTCACAGTTCTGGAGGCTAGCAGTTTGAAATCAGGCTGTTGGCAGAGCCAGGGTTCTCTGAAGGCTTGAGAGGAGAGTCCTTGCTTGCCTCTTCATAGCTCCTGGTGGGTATAGCTGGCAATCCTTGGCATTCCTTGGCTTGTAGATGCATCACTCCAATCTCTGCCTCTGTCTTCACGTGGTGTTCTCCCTGAATCTGTGTCTCTGTGTTTCCACATGGCTTTCTCGTAAAGACACCAGTCACTGGATTTAGGGGTCTACTCTAATCCAGTATGACCTTAACTAATTACATATGGAAAAAAGCTGTTTCCAAATAGGGTCACATTCACAGGTACTGGGGGTTAGGATTTTGTATATCTTTTTGGAGGATATAATTCAACCTACAATAGTATGCTTGTATGTTTTTATTATTATAATATTTAATACTTTCCATATTATATTAGATAATGATGAATAACTGACTACCCTTAGACTGATTGCAGTCTGCCTCGCCTCCAATTACAGTCTATGTTCTAAGTTCAGAATAAAAAATTAGAAGTGTATTCATATTACTACTAATCAAATATGTTTCAATATAAACAATTCAATGACCAAAACATTGTCAATTTTCTATTGTTTTTTTCTTCAAGAAGCTGAGTAATAAAAGGTATGTATGATCCCGGCCTATTTAGCCTTTTTTGTATCCCCATGATATTCATGTTGAGCTCAGCAACCTGCCATGAATCCTGGCATCCTGACACGTTTTTACTGGGGATGCCAAGAATGGAAAGCCTTGACTTCTCCTTACCAGGCCATCTCTAAGGCTGTGTTTGCAGTGAGCAATCTTGAGATAAGCAGTGACATTATCTTTTTGAACAGGGTAGACTTGCTCCTGCTCGCTATAAAACTGATGAATCCCCCAAGCTCAGTGTTCTTCTCCTGGAAGGCAACCCACTGCATACATGGAACTCTATTATGGCCCAACTACATTATCCCCATGGGATTTTGGGAACAGGGAACTGACACCAACCAACAACATGCTCATGCTACTTACTGAGCCATGAATAGCAGTAAGTCCTTTGTCTCTGACCTGGGAGATTCATGTTTTACTGTAGCAGGTTAAATTATGAGCTTGTTTGTAGAGTGAAAATCCAAGACTCTTCAGAGTTATCAATAATTTAGTCAAGAAATATATTAAAGAAAGTATATACTTATCATTAAAATATGACCTCTGTAGAGAATTTCAATGTTGGATGATATATAATTTCTTCCTTATCCTTTTGTACATTGTTTGAGAGATTAAAACAATGAATAATTATTATTTGTGTAATAAAAAAATGTTTAGAAATTCAGCTGGAAAGCATTTTCATTTGTTTCGAATTACTCATTATGTAGCACAACATCATGCCATGCCTGTGTTAGCAACGTTGATTTTTAGTCATCCTTCAGATTTCTGCTGAAGTGTCCCTTCATCTGGACAGATTTGCCTAATTCTTTTGCTGTTCGTTTCTTTCCTTCCCAGTGTGTCATGTGTCACTTGCAATTCTATATTCACTAGGGTAATAGTTTGATGAAGTAATGATGGCCGTTTAACTGTAAACTCTACTAGAGCAGAGCTTGTTTTCTTTCCTTTTCTTCTCTCAGTCCTCCTCCTCCTGTTCCTCTTCCTTAACTTTCTTCCGTTTAACATTTTTTTCATCAGAACCTAGCACAGTGCCTTGCATATAATAGGTACTCAGTACATTTTTTAATGAGTCAACTAAACCACATAACTTAGAAGTGACAATCTGGACTCAAACTTAGTGGTGTCTGATCCCAATGCTCCAGTACTTCACTCATGTTGGTTTTCTAATTACTTTCCGTGTTATGATAATCTCGTCATATTTTGTGGATTAGAAAACTCCCTCAGGCTGAAATTTTGTAAACAAGTTCTTGACACTATACACTTAATGGCAGGATTTGCAAGACTCTTTATGATCTGAGCTCCTGTCTAAATTTCATCACCATCTTTCTATATTCCCCATCTTGCATACTCTGTTCTTGTCACACTCAAATGTGCCATGGTCTTCCTCACTCTGTGACTGCTTAGGAGGCCTTGTCCCACATTTCAACAGATTCACTTCTGATCCCCCTCCAGTTTTCACATGGGATCATTTCTTCAATGGGCTTTGTCTGACTGTCCCAGCCCCACCTACCCCGTGACTAGAGCTGGCCTTTTATGACCTCATATGCCCCTTTACTCCCCTGTGCTCACATCTATTGTAGCAAGAACCGCCTTGCTAAATAACACTGCATTTCCTTGTCAATTTAACCTTCAAAACTGTAGGCTGAAGCTAATTAATGGAAGAACTCTGACTTGTTCATTGTTATTATGGCTCCTACAATAGTACAAGACATCAGATAAGTGGCAAATGCTGGCCCAAGGTAAGAATGAACGGACACCTATTAAAGTTCTCAAACTGAAAAGTAGCCAGGTATATACCATCTGGTCCATAATAGTCTTTATAAATCTTCTTCTAAATTGAGAAGCCAAATTCATACTAAACTTTTCAGGATAGTTCCTAAAATGAACCGTAAATATAATTTTACCTTATCAGACTTTTTAAGGTGATAGTCTAGTGATGACTTTTATCAAGCTTTTAAAAGATAATAGATAAATTTAATTAAATACATAATATATTCCAAGTAATATTCTAAGTGCCTTACTTATATAAAGTACGTTTTCCCCATGCAAACAGTATGAGGTGGGTACTAATATCCCGCCCATTTTAGCAATGGGGAAACTGAAGCACAGAGGTTACATAGGTGGCCCATATAACTAGGAAGTGGCAGAACCATGATTTGAATTCAGTGAGTCTGGCTCCAGACCTCACGGTTCTGGCGAGAAAGCTCCACTTTTTTATATGTACTTCAAGTGGCACATTCCATACTCAATCCCTCTAGTTTGCCCCTGTGGACATGTTCTGAATTCCAGAAATATGCACAGGGCCATAGTAATGCTGTGTTGGACAAAAAATATTTATGGAGTATATTGAAAATGAATTATCAATACATTTTATAAACGTGGCACCAAAAATGTAAAACTAGTATTCCAGATATGGCTGAGCAGGATAAGTGGGACCATCATATTCCCTGATTAGGATTGTTGTTCTCCTATTAGAAGAACATAACAAAGATATTAATGGATCCACCTTCCATTAATGTTTGAAGTCCCCGTTTCTCAGGATGCAGCTTGAAAACTCTGCTATCCAATTTTTTTCAAAATGTGAATTGTTAAAAACAATATTCTGGAAGACTAGGTGGCAGGTTTGCAAACATCATTTCCATTAGTCTACTCAGTTTTTCTTCAAAGATGGTCCTCAAAACACCTTCGTCAGAATCTTGAGTGGTACTTGTTAAACGTGAGGGGTCCATCCCTGTTCTTCACCTACTTAGAATCTCTGCAAGTGACACCCAACGTTGCGTATTTTAACCACCAATTCAGCTCAGTCTTAAGCACACTAAACTTTAAGAATCATCAGTCTAGATTTTAAACATTTATCCAGCGGATCATGAATAAATTGTTTGCTGGGACAATTCTTTTCATCCTCTGAAGAGCTGATTTGAGCAAACTGAGCTAAGTAAGCATACCTTCACCTTGTCTTCAAGGATGTAGTAAAGAAACTCTTTCTGATGTTGTGATTGACTTTAGCATTGTGATATTGTTGAGAACGTCACCAATTTCATCACTTAATGTCCCATTAAAATGGGCCCAGCAGATTAGCGTGTCAGAGCTGAGAGCTGGGAAAGCCTCGATTTCGTTGAGTCAATTGCGTGTGTATACACACATGCGTGCACACAAACACATACATATATGTCATTGTATATACACTGACCCTTTCATAACTGATACGGATATAATTTTGCCATCTCTGCTTGCTTAGTTTTACTATTTGAAATTTTTATCTGTCTTTTGGATTTGTACTATTTGTCGTCTTATATTTTATATGCTTCTGTAATTCACCTTAAAACCTTTTGAAGTGAGGCAGCGTATAGGTTAAAAGAACAAGCAAACAAAGAGAATGAATAAAATAACAAGTCTGAAAGTACTTAAGCATCTGATGCTACTATTGAATTTATGTTTTTTTAAAATAGAAATAAAGAATTTACTTGTATTTGCAAGTGACTCATCTCCATCGGAAAAAATTACTCAGCTCCAGGAGGAGAAATGCTAATATTAGGGCTAAAGATTTTTAAAATTTCTAGATGTTAAAAGCGTCAAGTTATGGGACGTATTAATAGCCACTCATTCATATTGTTTTAGTTGAGAAAGGCAATCTCAAATTCAATCAGGGATAGAAAAGTGGCCTTTTTGTGAAATCAACTACTCCAGTCATCTAAAAGGTCAATGGCATCTGACCTTTTGCAAACCACTTATAAAGCATGGGGGGAACAGCGCCTGCAGGCTTATCTTCCTGGTCTTTCTATAAATAAATCATCTTATTAAGAGACATGGAAAGCAAAGAGTTTTTATGTCAGCCAAGCAATGAGGATTTAGAACACTGTAAAAAAGTAAAGTGGGTCATTTCTAATGTGATTTGAGAAGTAATCAAAATGGAGTAGAGTCAGAAATATAACCAAACTTAAATTTTCAAACGTCACATTTTAAAAAGTTTTTTTCTTATTTCTTTCACCACTATCATAGAGAAAATGTTTCATCAGGCCATCATATGCTCAGGATGCTGGCAGCTTTTTCACATTACTACTTGAGTAATTTCAGATATATGATGCATTCTAAATTTTGATAATAAATATAAATATGGATGATTTTAAAACAGGTAATTTATATTTGGATTCTTTCTTTTTTTAAAAAAAATGTGAAACGGAGAGAGACCACTTAAAAAAATAGTTTGCTTATAAATTTAGGGTCCCAAGGATGATTTAAAAATGCTGCAAAGTTGTTCAGAAATGTTTGCTGTGAGATAATCTTAGGTATGTACAGGACAAAACTAAAAGCTAAAAATTTCTAGATTTCTTGTGATACATAATGCCATTTATATTCTAGCAGTTTGAAAATACTCTCCAGTTGCACTTGAGTAATTTCCTGATTTATGTGTATAATCTTGGCTTGAATTTCCTCCAAATCATCTTATCTTAAAGAACAATAACATATTTTTGCCGTTTTCTTCTTACTGTGACTATGTCACGTTTATTAAAAGTTAAGGTTACACAAGAAACTTACAAACACCCTGCAAATATCCTTACTTTCAAAGATGAGTGATACGGGCTTATTTTTCTCTATTACTCTGGGAAATTTGATCTGATGACACCCTATCAACACATGAATAGGTAAAGCTTTCAATGAATGCTTAAAAGTATTTATCCTATTTATAATATAACAAATGCTCAATAATTGTTATTCCTTATGAATGCAACACTATAAAAACAGCTGAGATATTTCTTAAGAGATATTTCTTAAGAGATAAAAAGTGAGATTCTCATCTGTGAAGGAAACCCTTATGATAGCCTCAGTAGGAAAAGATAACAACAGTGAACGTACTCATTAACAGAGCTGGCATCAATTTAATTTTAATCTGTGAGGGATCTTCTTTTCATCATTTCATTGTTGTGTGCGTGTGTGTGTGTGTATATGCGTGTAAAGAAACAGCTTTGATTTTTGTACATCAATGTAAATTCTGTGGATATAATCCTATTGTAGGAGTTGAATTTAAAATAAAATTTATATAAATGCAGAGGAAAACAAACATTTTTCAGCATACACAAAGTTTAATTTTCTAAGTTGCTTTGCTATGCTGTTCTGCTGACACTGTCACAGAATGCAGAGGTCTCTCGTATGTACAAAATAGAAAGGATATATCATAAGGTCAGCACACTAGTAGGTACGGCAGAGCGTTCCTCCACTGATCAGAAGTAGCTAGATTTCCACACCAATTTAATCTTTGACCTTTTAACTTGGCCATTCCTTTGGGGATTCTGTGCTATGGCACCTGTTAACTTGGAATTCTACAGGGGCTGTAGGTCTCCTTTCAATGGCTGTCAATTGGACAACAGATTGTAGCAATTTTTAGCTACTATGAGTCTGGATTCAAATTGTTGACCTCTAGGTCAGGGGCCCATTGCTAATCCTTGGAGCAATTCAGTCTCCTAGTTATTATGTGTCATTTAGTAGGCTTGATTCATGTGCACATCTCTTAGCAACATCAATAGAAACTCTGTGTGGGGATCAAGAGGGATGAAGGGCCCAGATTTCATTGAAAAAGTACAATAGAAGATCTGCATTAGTTTTGTGATTTTGAGTTGTGGCATCTCATTGATTATGAAGAGGGATCTGTGGACACATAAAAACCAATGGGATCACAGCACAAATTATGCTTAAGACAAACACCCAGTTTTTATAGGGATATAGAACATGAATAATTTTTCTTCCTCTAATGCAATCAGTGTGTATACATAAGTGATCTATGCCTTTTAATTCTCATTTTCTAGAAAAATCTCTTTATTTTAGTAGAATTTTTACTAAACATGATTTGTACAGAAATAGCTTTTGCAACAAAGGCATTATTTATTCAAGTAAAATAAGGCAGTATATTACAAAGCTTTGAGACAAAAATTTTGAGCAATAAGCATTAGTAGTTATGTGGATAATTTTGGGGAAATGCATTCTATTAGATTAGTTTTGTGTATGAGGAAGAAAGTCGCAGAGTTTATTAAAAAGTAGAAATATAACAGGAGGCATAGAGAATAAATTAATTTATATTCAGGGCTCTATCAGAGAGAAATATGAGCAAACATTTTCCATTTTTGCAGAGGATAAATAGTGTAGATTTGGTAAAAGAGAAGTAAGTTAGATTTAAGATAAGATATGTTCATGGAAAAGATGGTTAAATGCCAGCTGTCAATAATGGCAATAATAACAGCAGACATTTATTGAGGGCTTACTATGAGCTGGGTGGCATTCAAAGCACTTAACATGCATTAATCCATTTAAGATTCAAAAAGCACGTTAAAACAAACATGAAGTAGTTACTATTATTTCCCCAATCTTAAAGAAGACACAAGAGAAGCACAGACAAGCTAAATCATTTCCCCAGGGTCACGTTACTGGCAGGTCATGGAGCCCGGGTTTGAATGCAGGCAGTCAGTGTCCAGAGCCTCAACTCTTAACCTCAAAGCTGCTTAGGAAAGTTCCTTTTGCCTTCTTTAGATTATAACTGAGAGTTACCGTAAAATCAGTCTCATCATTTCTCCCAGACCGATTTCTTAATCCCTGTCTCCCTATTTCTATTATTGAATAATAATATAATTCTCCATATCCTGTAAGTTTGATTCTCAGTCATCTCGGAGTCCTTCTTGTCCTTCATGCCCTGAATTTAATCATCCATAAAGTCCTGTGCCTGACACCTGGTATGTCTATTCCTTCCCTCACTTCCTCCTGCTACCCCTTGAAGCTTGATCTTCATTACATTTCCCCTGTAAGATTGCAAAATGTTCTTAGGTTATCTCCTCTCCTGACCCAAGATGAATCATTTTAAGGCTCAGTTATGTTTGTGTCACTTCCCTCCTTAAAGCCTCCCAAAACCCTCTATAGTCAATGGAATAAAGAATAAACCAACAGCTTAGCCTGGAATTCAGTGTCTTCGCTGAATTTCTAGACTCATCTCCCTCCGGTCTTCTATATAATCTGATATGCGTTTTTTAATCAAACTGGGTAATTTACACTTTTAGAGGATACTCCAGGATTTCTACCTTTGATCTTCCACCCGTGTCCTTCCTTCATGGGGAATGCAGTTGACCCCTGTGTGATATGCTTCTCTGCTCTTCAATGACACCCTTTACAATTTCAGAAATCATATGTGGCCTTTTTGCTCTTTGACCTTCAAATGTTCAGTGTTTATTATCCTCTTATACTATTATCTACTTTTTCTCATTCTTTCTCATCTTTTAATAGAAACATGAATGCTGGAGGAGAACTTATGGATTATTAAGTACTTATCTGAGAATAACCTGTGCTCTCGACTAAAATTTCAGATTCTGTGTACTCAACATCTGCTGAATAAGAATGTCTGGCATCGATGGGCCATGTATCCCAGCAGGGCTGCATCCTCCCAAAAGAGGTGCCTCAAATTCACACAAAGGGCAGCAACAACCGTGGTGACTCCTCACCATTTTATTTGACAGTCGTTCAGTGTCCCTTCCTACCCTTTGATTCTAAATGCAGTTCACTGATTTAATCACGCCTATGACGGGATGGGTCATAAAATGAGATGGGCCATGTTTCCATTGCATTCTTTAATTTACTGCATGATGTATCACAGACCATCTAATGGCTTTCCTATTTGAGGAGTATAGTTAATGAGTCACATTTTATTTTCCTACAAGTCCCCACCCTCCCCCATCCCCAAAGTACTTATTAGTAAAATCACACACAGAATCCAGACAGGAAAGTAGACCAAGAAAAAGCACCGTCTTTTGATCCAAGCCCAGGGAGAGTGTTTCTATTCATGGTTAAGACTTCATATTTAATCTCTCATTCACACAGCCACAGTCACGATGTTTCCCATGGTTTCTACGGACAAAAGTATTCCTGAGACTCAGTATTCTTAGGTTTCTTACTCTACATGTCTTCAAGATGCTGAGTTCTAATTTAGGAAAGCAAACATACTTACATAGCACAACTTGTGGGAGGGGTTAACATCTTGGACCCTCATAAATGCCAACACAAGGCGTGTGCTTAAAAGTTTCCCAATTCAAAGCAAAGAACTGTTTGTCCAAAGTATGGAGTAGTTAACATCATACAACTTTGGGTGAAGCTCACTTCATTCTTTTCTTCACTTGAGAATGGACAGGGAAAACTCCTTATTCTACTTAGAATGCCTCATGTGCTCTGCTCTGCTTCCCTATAACTCCTTGAGAATAACAAAAGGGAACGTTGGAAAGAGGTGACTTGTGAAGACTTCTTAGCAACTAAGTAAACGGATAATGAGAACTGGTTTAGTATATACTGCTGCAGAAAGGATAAAAGATGCAATATTGGTGGTTTCAGAGTTACTACTTTGAAGTGGTTATTTCAGAACAGTTGACAGATAAGGTTATCTTTTTAATGCAACTCATCACATCTTACAATTTTGAATTTTTTTGCCTGAAGTTCATAAAAGAAATATAAATTGTAGTTACAGGTACTTCAGTTGATTTTACACACTTTCCATACATGATTGGCTTTACTTGAAAACAACAAACATATTTTCATTCAAAAATGCTTTCACAAAGAACAAATTTTCTGGTAAACAAAGGATGTTCCAGAAATACTGTCTTTTAGTTATGAAAACTGTTGAGAGGTACTCTATTTAGCAGTCAACAAAGAACCTAGCACATTTTAATCATCATTCACATTGACCTAATGGAAAGCTAATGGCGAAGGCAAAGGAGTAAGATATCGCCCCATAGATATCATCAGTCACTAGGTAAGTGAACCTCTTTGAACCTCTCTGTAGATAGTCAGCTGCACAAGGTAATAAGAGAGCTTGACAAGTTGTAACTTTATTTGCACCTTGTACAGTAACATCTTACACAATCAAAATAGAAATAAAAGGCACTTCAACTTGATCACTGTCATTAAACATAAATATTCATTTTCTTTTATTAGGCTAGGATTTTGGGTGGACTCATTCATTATATTTCATTTTTTTCTCCTAGGTTATCACTTTTGTTCAATTGAACTTATTTATACTTTAGTTTATAATTATGTTTTATTTCTAAAAGTATGATAAATTTTAATAATACTCAGTAATTTTAATGTCTTCTTATGAGTTTAATAGCAGAGGTACAGTATTTTGCCATGAGGAATGCTATTGTCCTTGCTAAGAAGCAATAAATAAGTATGTTTTCCTGCATAAAGATGGTTTATGCCTGTATTTTTGGGGTTTATTTTAATTTGACAAAGCAAGAAGTATGCTATTTTTCTTTATACATTTTTATCCTTTACTTAATATAGCAATTTCAACTTTTTCTGAGCAGCTGTTTTTTTGCCTTAATCATGTTAAAAAAAATCACCCATTAACTAGGCTTTTATCCCACCCATATTTTGTTTTATTTAATAAATAAAGCCACAGAGTTTTCTCTACATAGCCTCAGACTGTAAATAAATATGCAAAAATATAATGACTATTGATAGAGCAGAATAGGAATATCAGCAAATAGCAATGACTCATCAGTGACCTAACCGTTACTCACACATATTCAGTAATTCCAACTGTTGGTAAACTATTCAGTTCACAAAATATAAAGAGTAGGTTGAGAATAACATGCAATATATTGCTATATCATGAACTTCATAGTAAATTATCACATTAACATTGTATAATTTAATTTTATTCTTCTTAATTTTATGTTTTAATTTTTTTCTGAATTGTAAGCCTCTATATGCCAGTCAACTTTCCACTTTAAAGTGGTTGTCATTGCAAGGCAGTGGCATCACAAAGCAGAGTGAGAGTTAATACTTTGATACAGTAAAAGGCACACAAATGTTAAAGTAATGACAAAGTATTGCAAATTGAATAGTATGAAATGTAAAATTCTGCATTTGAAGTAAAAAGTCAACTGCAAAGTTTAATACAGTATAACCTCATATGACCTAGTTTAATAGCAGTAAATATTTTAAATAAAAAATTTAAAGGACATAAGAGGTTTTTTTTTTTTTTTAACTCTGGTTAAGCTATATACTAGTAGAGTGTCAGGACTACCAAAATAATAATAATGTTGAATCCATCTTAATAAGACTGCTAAAAATCCTGTGAGCAGAAAATGAATTCAAGAGTGACAGAGAATTGAGAAGTGAGAAAATGAGGGACATCTGAGGAAAGCAGGTGTGGAAATTTCCTAAAGAAAAGATGGAGTGAATATGCTGTCTGTTCCTAAAGATTTGTGTGTTTGTCAGACAAAGGTGATTAAACTTGGTGTAGATATTAAAACAAAACTAAATGCAGAAACAGAAATCATATGTAAGCAGAATTCCGTTGATTTACTGAAGAACTTGATTCCAATTCCAGCAGTACAGTCACGGAATGGGCTGTCTTGAGGGTGCTGAGCTCTCTATTTCTCGATGAACCAACAGTCTTGATAACTTCAGATAAGATGCTTTTGTTTCTTTCTAGAGTTGACTTCCAGAGTCAGTTCAATCCTAATCACCTCTGATCTACCTTTGCTTTTCCTTCATCTTTCTGTTTATTCTTGCTCTTGTTGTTGTTTACATTCCCAACAATCCTGGGAGGTAGTCTGGCAGGTGTTCCCTCCCTTTCCCTAGTGAGCAAATATGGGGATAGTGAGGTGAGGTCATTTCATCAATTTCATTCAGTTGTTGAGTGTTAGAGTCAGGACTGAAAGGAAAGTTTTCTCACTTTAAATGAATCTTTTAGATTACTCTTATTCTTTCCATTATGCCCAAAATTGGTGGGCATAATGAATAACTCACATTTGAGTTATGTCATCACCTTGGCTTGCTGCATGTGAATCTATAATTATCTTTTTGTTTATTCTTAATCTGCTCCACCAATAGCCTTCAATAGACCAGAAAACTTAAAATCAACTTGAGCTCTTTCTTCTTTCTTTTTCTCGTACTGCGTAGCTAATCACTCAGCAAATTCTCCAAGCTTTAAGTTCAACATATGTATACCCAGAGAATGACCACTTTTACCACCTCCTGCTAATAACAGATTTCTGCTTCTTCCATGTCCATCCAATTGTGATTCACCACCAAATTGCCAAAGCAATTTCTTTTTAAAACTTCCGGTTTCCTTGCAACCAAAAGACAAAGTTCTTACAAGGGTCTCCAAGGCACTTACAGGTCTGGATCCTGCTGACCTCTCTGATTTCTCTTCCTAGTTGTCTCCACCTGGATCACTCCATTCATACAGATCTCCCTGCCATTCCTCATACATTCCGTGCACATTCCCACCTGATGCCTTTATACTGGCAGTTCTTTCTCCCTGGAATGCCCTTTTCCCAGATATTTACATGGGAAACAACCTCACCCGCTGCATGTCTTGGTTCATGGGCACTTCATTTTCTCAGTGAGACTTGTCTTGGCCACCCTATTTAAAATTTCAACCCAGCCCTCTGCTCCCTAACCAGCACTCATAATTCACTTCATGTTTCTGTACCTTTATACTTTTCCATAGCTTTAATCACCTTCTATTAGACTATAAAAGTTATTTCTTTTTTCTCTCTCTTTTTTGCTATTTTTCTCTCTATTGCTGAAATATAGATAGGGGCCATTTTCTGATTGGTTCACTAATGTATCACAAGTGCCCCAACAGTTTTGTCACTTAAAAGACATCTAGTAAGTATTTGTTGAATTAACTGTTATTTTTTATATTTTCTAAAAATACCTTTGTCCCTGGAGTTTAGTATTTTTTCAACTATGTTGTAAGTTTTTTTTCCATGCATATTTCAATGAAGGTATACTTGATAGAGAGTGAAATGAACATGTCTATGTATTTTTTCAAGGAATTTTGACACATGAATACACCCACATAACCCATCGCTCTATCAAGTTATGAAACAGTGAAAATTTTGATTTGATTTCTATCACTTTTGATTGGTTTAGCATATTCTGGAACCTCGTATAATCATACAATAGTCCCCCTTTGTCTGTGGTTTTGCTTTCTGCACTTTCAGTTACCCACAAGTCAACTGAAGTTTGAAAATATTAAATGGAAAATTCCAGAAATAAGCAATTCATAAGGGTTTTTTCTGGTGAGGAAGATTGTCCCTGAGCTAACTAACATCTGTTCCCAATCTTCCTCTTCTTTTTTTCTCCCCAAAGCCCCAGTACATAGTTGTATATCCTAGTTGTAGGTCATTCTTGCTCTTCTATGTGGGATATCACCACAGCATGGCTTGATGAGCAGTGTATAGGTCCCCGCCCAGGATCCAAACTGGTGAACCCCGTGCCACCAAAGTGGAGCTTGTGAATTTAACCACTTGACCACGGGGCCAACCCCCAATCCATAAGTTTTAAATTTCACATCACTCTAAGCAGCCTTACGAAATCTCAAGCTGTCCCACTCCACCCCTCCTGGGAGGGAATTATCCGTTTGTCTGGCGGATCCATGCTGTATAGTCACTAGCAGCCCTCTCAGTTATCAGATCAACTGTTGGGGTAACAGTGTGTGTATTCAAGTAACCCTTATTTTACTTTATAATGACCCCAAAGCACAAGAGTAGTGATTCTGGCTTCAGATATGCCAAAGAGAAGCCATAAAGTGCTTCCTTCAAGTGAAAAGCTGAAAGTTTTAAACTTAACAAGGAAAGAAAAAAAATCGTATGCTGAAGTTGCTAAGATCTATGGTAAGAAGCAATCTTCTATCTGTGAAATTGTGAAGAAGGAAAAAGAAATTTGTGCCAGTTCTGCACCTCAAAGTGTAAAAATTACAGCTACCGTGCATGATAAGTCCTTAGTATAGGAAAAAACAGTACATACAGGGTTCAGTACTATTTGTGGTTTCAGACATCCACTGTGGGTCTTGGCACATGTCCCTTGTGGATAAGGGGGAACTATTGTATAGTAAAACCATATAGTATATATTTTTAAAATCTCCTTTTCCTCAGTCTAACGTTTTTTGCCACATCTGACGTCACATCCATGTTGTTGCATGTATCAGTAGTTTATTCTTAGTGAAATTTATACTTTTTTCATTTTCATTCTACTGTACAAATGGTAGCTTGTAAATTACAATTCTCCCCTTTAGCTTTTTCGAAGGGATTCGTTTATCCTTCTACCGTTGGCCTTACGGAAGTATGCTATTTAGCATTTTTGATACCAGCAGCACGCTGACTGAGAGGCACACAAACAGTACTTAGGATGAGTACAGCAGTGCAATCGGAAAGTTTACTTGTATGATGACCAAGTTTTCCTCTTGTTTACATGTGCTCCATCTCTCAAAGGCATAATGGATGAAAATGTGTACAGATTTATCTAATCTGTCCCAGTACTTTATATCTTTTGATTGTCTTAGCCCCTGGTGCGATTTACACTCAGATCCTCATCTCTTCTGCCTCTTCTGTTTCCAGGGCTTCATATTTTTTTATTTTGTTTAACAAATATCATTACTGACACTCATATTCCAAGCAGCTCTGGCAATTTTATCCTAAAAAGCCCACATAGTTTCAGCAACATGACTTAAAGTGATCCCTAAAATTAATTTTCCATGCAACTTTTGCCATTTGTGCTAAGGTGATGTTAGACAACTGATTTTTATCAAAACTCTGAACCCATCTCACTTATGGCCCTCTTAATTGCAGTAGGTACCAATGGAGCAGACAAGAGAGGTAGAGCTTTTAAATGTTGGAAGATTATTATCTGATGGTGCCAATATATAAAATTTCATTAATATTTCCTTCTTTACCTTCAAGGAAAACCCTCTCTCGGATTTAATCAGTTCAAATAAAATTATTTTTGCATACATCAGCTTGCCGTGAGCAGCAAATGTAATGTACACTACTGAAGTGTAAATAAACTGGCATTATTTTGAATAGTTAAATATAATTACAGGAATTGATCTTTAGTGCTGTAATATCAATAAAAGCTCTTCCTTGAAATTAAAAAGAAATATTCATAAAGATAAGAGATTTGGGAACAATTTATATTTCTCCCAAGCCAAGTTTTAAGAAATTGCTAAGATTGTCTGCTTTCCCCTTCTTAGTTGATTACACAAACACAAAATACTTTCTTGGATAATTTTTTGAGTAGTAACTGTAAAGATTTCACAAGTGACTAGAAAAGTATCTGAATAGAAGGAAGCATTTCTATTGTGAAGCAGAATTGGCAAAATTATTCATTTCAGTTTTTGTAGACCAGGACAGAGAAAGGGTTGGACCACAAGTTGCTCAGAACAAATTTGACAAATGAGAGGGTGCCCAGAAGAGTACCTTGAAGCCACGTTATACAAATCCGTTACCTGAAGTAGTTTGAAAACCAGTGCCACGGTGGAAAAGAAGATACTGGCCATAAACTTGAGAATGATGAAGGAAATGAGAAGTCTAGGGAAGCTGACTTGTTGGTGACACAAAACTGGAAGAATTGGAGTAGGTGGAAGTTGAAGGAAACAACACCAGCAGGCATTAAGAGGCAGCAAGGAGGTGTTGAGTGGTGAGCAGGTCAAGGGTCAATTCCTAAATCCTGAGGGCTGGACAAACAGCTCTTCTTAAAGTTTCTAAATCATACACCCCTAGGTGACACTTCGGTTTTGAATGTTTCATACACAGCTGCTTGTTTTTTGTGGATAAATACAGTAAGCGGCATATTTCCTTGCTCTACAGAAAATTGACACATTACTTATTCTACCTCCAAAACTATTTTGAGATGCATTTTGCAGGCTTTCAGATTCCATTTGAGTCTTGGTTGTCCTTAACAAGATCAGTTCATGCACATAACTGATTCTGTGTGGTGATCTCGTAGTTTAATAAATTTAGGGTAAAAGTTTTGCTGTTGCCACTTATCCAAAGAAATAAATTTCTATTATGAGGTTGACTCCATTTTTCCCTCTACTTAAATACACAGTACGTCACTCAAATGCAAACGAGAAAAGATATGCATAAGCCTCAGCTGTAGAATCTTTTGCGAACTCAAGTATTCAGGTTGACATGAAGTGCTATGCAGATGTGTTCAGGCTGTGTGGCTGTTTCATGTGCCTTGTAACTGAAGAAATTGGAAAACAGTCTAGAGGGACTCTGTATTTTTCTCCTTGTTAACATCCTCTCTAGAGTTTTAGGCTCAGAGCTGACAGTATGCTTTGCCAAAGTTGCTCATATTAATAATAAAAATATAAATGTAGAGAGAAGCTACAAGCTTAAATATGAGCCCAATGTCTGTGAATAGGCATTCTGATTCTTCTACTTCACAACAGAAAGGAAAGGAAAGGAAAAAGGATCTTACAATGCAAATAGCTGCATGAAATGTATTCATTTCTCTCTTTGTCTTGTTAACTGAGTACCTGTTATGAAAAATGATGAAGAACATATCTTTTCAGTTACTTCTGTGTGTGTATGCCATAAAGGGAAATTACATATAAAACTTATCTTAGTCTTAAGATGTTTTAACTTAAGTTCATTTAAAAAGCATGTTATAAAAACTGTAAATATCAGTTATACTTCTATTTATAAATAAGCAAGAAGATGTTAGTTCAGAAAAGGACACTAACCTTATTTAAGACTTATAAGTATACTCTTCCTTCAATCAAAATATACTGTTATTGAACCTGAAGTGAGTTCGCTCACCCGTTGCGCAGCAAGCCAATCTCTGACAGCGGGGTTGGTGGAAGAAAGTAGGAACTTTATTTTTGCACAGCGCTGAGCAAGGAGAGAGGGCAGCTAACGCTGAAATCCCAAACTCCCCAAAAAGCTAAAAGGAAGGGTTTTTATTTGGGGTTTTAGGTAGGGGAGGGGGAGCATAGGGCTTTGCTGGTCGGACCTTTCCCACCAGCCTGTCTTTGGCCTTGAGACACTTGCAGAGAGGAGGAAGTCCATGACCTTGCTGGTCAGCAGCTTTCCCACCAGCCAGTATCTCTATGCAGGAGGAGATAGTCCAGGTGCTTGTTCTTGACGGTGTCTGTCTCCATGGAGGATAGTGGATTCTGAAGCCAGGAAGCCAGAGAGTAAACAGGGAATGAGTGTTTTAGTTTTACCCCCATATATGCTGGGTTTAATGTGGGGAAACTGATATCAGAGTCGATATCAATACCAGTTTTAAAAGTCAAGTTTACATTCTGTTATCTAGTGTTTGTTTTCATAGTATCGCGTTGGCAGGTTATCTGTAGGAAGGACAAGCTTGACAGTTTTGACTTGGTGACAGATTTCATTAAAAATAAAAAATTCTTTAAGAAAAAAAAGCAAAATAGGGGAGTAAATGGGACAAGTGAACTAAATAGCCTCTCTTGAAATTCAGAGAACTTTCTTTCTAATAACTCAGTTTTCCTGATGAGACAAAGGCCGTTTGTTTGCTTTGTAAAGATCCAATGTTTCAGATGAAGTAGCCTCATGGAATTACTCTGCTCCTAGCTATCCGTGGCAATGAATAGCAATATACATGCGTATGAAGAAGTAAATGGCGTGCACAAAATGGGCTTTTAAATCACTGCCTAGAGTTATTGTAAAATATTGACTTTCTTGCAACAATAAATTCACTTTTTGGGTTCTCAGCCACCCCCTGAATTCCAATGTGATGTAAATGAAGAAGTGACACTCCGTGATGGGCATTCTTCTCCTTGCTGCCAGCCGCTCACTGGGCACCCACACATAGAATGCCATTGATCTGTGTGGAGTGCTAAATCATTCTACTCACCAGCTAGCCCAGCGACAGCTGTATTTGACCACAGCCCCTGATAGCATTCAGTAAGCAATTTCGTGTTGAACTGTTTACTCAAGTGCTTGACTTTTTGACTCTGTTTGCTAACAGCTCTGCAAACTGAGTCTGTAAAATCCACCCAAAGTCATTCTTCTTTCTCAAGTCTCCATTATAATTCTTTAGGCTAGTTACGGACAGTTGGTTTTACTTCTCTAACAGACATGGGCTTGATGTTTTAGGTTTTTTTCGAATTACATGTGAACACAAAGATGGTTTACATTTTTTTTAGACTATCATCCTCCATACTGTTTACAGTTTATAGTTTATGAAGATCATCTTGGTTTTACCTGAACACTGACAATAAACAAAGGGACGAAAATTACAATTTATACTTAATCTTTACAGGCAAGAATTTCAGTGCATGCTCATGAGAAAAAGTATAATATGGTAATAAAAAAAGATACGTAGATACATAAAGTTATGGTCTTTTAAACCCTGGAGATGCTGAGAACAGTCCACAGAGTGAAAGGAATAGCCAGGTGTTAGAGATGGTCTTTCTTTCTCTAGAGTATTGGAGCCATTTGTTGATTATTTTAAATTATTCCTTTGAAAAGTGTACAGAATTCCAGACTTGCTCAGTTGCACTAGTGTGGCATGTGTGTTTTCTCTCAACTTACAAGATTTTCCAGAATTAGTTGGGACAGATATTATAAACTCAAAGAAATAAAACTTTTGACATTCAATCTACTTATGACATTCCCCATTATGTTGAGAAGTTCCTTTTCAATATACTAAGAGACACATCTCCAGGCAACCAGATCTTTTGTTTGGCTAGGTTCTCTCCTGGGCGAAAGTCCCACCAGAAGGATTTAAATCTACCATAGCAACATTTACACCAAGTTCTCTATTGAAAGCATGTTCACAGGAGAACATGTAAGGATGCATTTCCAAGAATTCGTAACAAGGCTGGGATTCCTTAAAAGGAGAGTCCAATCTCCAATAGAGTCTTAGAGGTGGGTATGAACAAAATGGCAGGCACTTTAGGAGCATCAGCTATGAACAAAAAGCAATATGTAGGTTAATGACTAAAGACATGATCATCAATTGTCTCTTGCTGTTTTTAGTCATTCTTGTAAATATACTTGTATTCTCAATTTTGAATGTATAAAAGAGCAGTATGCTGCCTCACCCATTATTGTATATTAGTACTGCAATACATTAGGTATGAACATCTTACAAGAAGATTAATGTCTTGTAAATTATGTAACTAGCTTCTGTAATGTATTTGGATGTTTTTAAATGAGGGAGGTTTTTTATGTCACCAGACATAACTGAGTCCTTCCAGTAAATGAGCTAATATATTGAAAGTTCTTAGAAGCATATCTGGCCCATAGTAATACCAAGTTCAGGCGGTTATTATTGTGGCTGTTATTACTACTCTAAGTCAGATGCTGAGGTAGGTGGATTTTCTCAGCCCTCACCATGCTCTCAGTCTAAAGAGAGATGAGTAAATTCTCACATAACTCATGTATTCTTCCTCTCCATCCTAAATTCTATGTTCCCCTTTCATCTAGATAAACCATCTAGCATCCCAACTTCACAGATACCTGACTCTTTGAAATGTAACGACCTCTACCTCCACTCC
The DNA here is from genome assembly GCF_041296235.1 of Equus asinus. Taxonomy (NCBI): domain Eukaryota; kingdom Metazoa; phylum Chordata; class Mammalia; order Perissodactyla; family Equidae; genus Equus; species Equus asinus. The sequence goes on from NC_091800.1 coordinate 76,056,918, forward strand.
TCTTCAACTGTGCATTGTTAAACAATCCTGGCTTAATGTGCTTGTCATTTTTTTTTAACGAAGACAAAATCTAAGCCTTGAGAATTTGAAAAATATATGCAACCATTTAAGAATAACCCTGATAAAGATATACAACATCTCCGAAGTTCCCATTTACCCCTTTCATTCAATCTCCATAACTCATTGGTAACTACTGTTTGGATTTCTGATTTTGCCTGTTCTTCCTATAAATGAAGTCATAAAATATGAGCAACACGTGACTGATTTATAAAGTATGTATTCTTTAGTTTGACTTCTTTTGTTCGGCATAACATTTTTGAGATTTATCTCCAATGTTCATTCCATTTTTTTATTAATAAATACAAATGCTTTGAAAGAATATATCAAAACTTATTTATCCATCCTCCTGCTGATCAAGACTTGTGTTGATTCCAGTTTTTGACTATTATGATAAAATTGTTATAAATATTTTTGAGCAAGTCTTTTTGTGGATATATGGTTTCACGTCTCCAGATAGATACTCGGAAGTTAAATTGTTGGGTAATAGAGTTAATGCATGTTTAGCTATATAAGGAACTTCCAAAGTCTTTTCTAAAGTGGTAGTACCATTTCAGACTTTACCAGCAATGTATGAAGGCTCCAGTTGCTCCATATCCTGACCAATGCTTAGATAGATTGTAACTGTTTCTACTTTTAGACATTTAAATGAATGTAGAAAGATTTAATTAGCATCTTTTTCCAATAACTAATGATGTTTAACCTTTTTAATGTGTTTATTCATATCTTCTTTTGTTAACTGTCCATTAAAACATTTTTTAAGATTTCTTTACTGTGTTGTATGTCTTCTTATTAATGAATTGTAAGAGTTCTTTATATATTCTGAATATGATATGTTTCCTCCTAATGTATAGAGAATATTTTCTCTCACGTTTTAGTTTGCCTATGTTTTACGGTGCCTTTTGAAGAGCATTTTAATAATGTTCAGCTTATTGATGTTTTCTTTTATGATTTATGGTTTATGCTTTTTGTGTCCCAGCTAAGAAACAGTAACTTACTCCAGGGTCAGAAAGATATTTCTGTTTTCTTCTAGAAGCTTGATCATTTTAGCTTTTTCCCTTTAGATCTGAATCTATTTTGAATCTATTTTTATGTAAGGTGTTAATAAAAACAATCATTAATTTTGTCCCCATATGGATATCCAGTTCTTCCAGCATCATTTGTTAAAGTAAATTTTCCTTACCCATGGAAGTACCTCAGCACCCATGGCAAAATCAATAAGCTCTATTCGTACAGGTCAGTTTCTGCACTCACTATTCTGTTCATTTTATATATTTATCTACCGTAACTCCAACACCACTGTCTTAATTACCACAGCCCTCAAGTATTTTGAAATCAGGTAGCATAAACCTTCCAAAATTGCTGTTCTTTTTAAAAACTTACTATAGTTATTCTAGATCTTTGTAATTTCCGTATACATTTTAGAATCAAATTGTAACATCTACAGAATGTCCTACAGGAATTTTGATTGAGATTGAAGTGAATCTATAGATCAATTTAGGAGAACTAGACTGGTAACAATATTGCAACTTTCAGTCCATAGGCAAGGTGTAGTTCCACATTTTTTAGGTTCTTTTTTAAATCTCAGTGATTTTTTGTAATCTTCAATAGAGAGATAATAGATATCTTTTCTTAAATTTATTCCTGAATATTTTATTTTGGCACTATTGTAAAGGAGTTTCTATTTCATTTTCCTACTCTTTGCCGTTATTATATAAAAATATAGTTACTTTAAATTTATTCATCTATATCCTTTAGCAATTCTACACTCGCTTATTAGTTCAAGCAGTTTTGTAAATTTCTTAGAGTTTCTCATGTAAACAATCATGCCATCTGCAAATGGAGACAGTTTTCCTTCTTTTCCAATCTGAGTGCCTTTTGCCCCTCTGTTTATTGCGTCAGCGAGGATCTCTGGTCCCACGTTGACTAGAGACGGCGTGAGTGTGCAACTTTGCCTCCGTAAATTTAGGGTTAAGCATTCCAAAGTCAATCACTGATTGTGCTCTTTATCAGCATAAAGACATTTCCTTCTATTCTTAGTTTGCTAAGGATGAAATAAATTAAGAAGAATTCTATTTATTATATTTATTTGTTACATTTACAAATTTTCAAATTTTCTTCTAAGTGCTGCTTTAGCTCCATTTCATACATTTTGACATGTGGTATTTTTATTACAATATAGTTTAAAACATTTTCTGATGTCTGATTTCTTCTTTGACCCAAGTATCACTTAGAAGCATGTTCAATTTCTAAATATTTGCAAATATTCTAAATAATTTTCTAAAATCTTATAGTTATTGATTTCAAATTCAATTCCATGTGGCTGGACAACTTACTCTATAAGATTTCAATTATTTAAAATGTATTGAGACTTGCTTAACGGCTCAATGCATTGATCTATCTTGGCAAATATAACAAAGTATACTTGAAAAAATATTTTTTCTTCAGTTGTTGAGCATTTCTCTATAAATATCAATTGAGCCATCCACGTTTTTATTGATAGTTTTTCTAGATATTTTATCACCTCCTGAGAGCAGGATGTTAATATCCCCTACTATGGTTGTGGAATTTCCTGTCTCTCACTTTGTCAACTTTTATTTCATGTATTTCGAGGCTCTGTTAGTAGACAAATCTACATTTATGATTGTTTTGTCTTCTTCATGAATTGATCTTTTTGTGATTCTGAACTGGCCCTCTATCTCTGTAATAGTCTGTCTTGATGCCTGATTTATCCAGTATTACTGTAGCCACTACAGACTTCTTATTTACTATTTGCTTGATCTTTTAAAAAAATTATTTACTTTTAATTGGTTGATATAAATATATTTAAAGTGCATTTCTTATAAACAGCATATAATTGTATATTTATCTACTCTAATAATTTCTGCTTTTTAATGAGAATGTTTAGTGTATTAAAACAATATAATTGTTTATATCATTGCATTTAAGCTTACTAATTTGTGCTTTATTTCCTGTTTGTTCTTTCTGCTTTTTGTTGTCGTGTTTCTTCTTTACTTCCTTATTTTGAAGTATTTTGAATAACTTCTAGAAATTTACTTTAATTTTTTGACTCTTTATCCATTTGCTTTATAATTTTTATTAATTCTGCTAGGAATTACAATATGCATACTCCCATGTTGTCCCATCTCATGTGATGGTTAGAAAAATTGTGACCACAAGAGTATACTGACCACACTATCATCTTTTAAACTATAGTTATTTTGTGTGTTATACCAATATACATGGAAAACCCCACAAAAATGTTACAACTTTTGCTTTAAAAGGTTGTATTTTAAGTAAAGAGGAAACATAGTCTTTTATATTTCCCTTTGTATTTATCATTTTTGCTGCTTTCCGTTCCTCCCTGATGATGCAAGCTCTCCTCTGGTATTGTTTCCCTTCAGCCTTCAGACCTCCCTTCAGCATCATGGTGTAGGTATGACTGTAGGTATAATGGCAAATTATCTCAGTTTTCCTTTATTTACAACTGTCTGTATTTTGTATTCATTCTTGAAGGATATTTTTACTGGATGGAATTCTGAATGACAGTTTATTTTCTTCCACCAGTTAAAAGATGATCTTTACATAATGATAAAAAAAATCAATTTCCCCAGAAAACAAAGCCTTTATAAATGTAGATTTGTCTAATAACAGAGCCTCAGGACATATGGATCAAAAATTGATAAAATTCAAGGGTGAAATATGTAAATCCACAATTATAGTAGATTTCAACATCCCTCTCTGAGCAGTTGATAAAATACTCAGAAAATATTAAAAACACAGAAGACAATTGATATTTATAGAATACTGCCCTCAACAACGACAGAGTAAACATTCTTTTCAAATACACATTGTTATGTTCACTAAGATAGACTATGTATTGGGCCACTAAACAAGTCTCACTCTTTTCTGGCTTAGATCAGTTCTAGTGAGAATTCCACAGGCTTTCAAATGGTTCATCCCTGTAGATAATGTGTTGCTTTTGTTTGGCTACTTTCAAAATATTCTCCTTATTTTCACTTTTCAGAAGTTTGACTATGATGTGCCTAGGTGTAGTTTTCTTCACATTTATATTTGGGTTTCAGTGAACTTCTTAAATATATAAGTTTATGTCTGACGTTCCATATTGAAAGTTTTTAGAAATTGAATAGCTAAAAGTTGGGGCCAGCCCAATGGCACAGTGGTTAAGTTTGCATGTTCCACTTCAGTGGCCTGGGGTTCACCGGTTCAGATCCTAGATGTCGACATACACACCGCTTATCAAGCCATGCTGTGGCAGGTGTCCCACATGTAAAATAGAGAAAGATAGGCACAGATGTTAGCTCAGGGCCAATCTTTCTCAGCAAAAGAGGAGGATTGGTGGTGGATGTTAGCTCAGGGCTAATCTTCCTTAAAAAAAAAAAAAATAGCTAAAAGTTTTTAGCCATTCTATTTCCAAAACCTTTTTGCTGACCCATTCTCTCTTCTCTCCTTTGGCACAGCAATTACCATAGCTTAGAGCTACTGGCATTACTAATAGTGTCCCTGAGGCGCTGATTATTTTTATTCGGTATCTTTTCTCTTTTTCAATTTAGATCATTTATATTGATCAAGCTTCAATTTCACTGACTCTTTCCTCAGTCATTTCCATCAGTTTATTAATCAATTCAATGACTTATTATTATTAATTTTTTTGGTGAGAAAGATTGGCCCTTAGCTAATATCTCTGCCAATCTCTCTCTATTTCTTATGTGGGACACCACCAAGTCATGGCTTGATGAGTAGTGTGTAGTTTTGAACTCAGGATCTGAACATGTGAACCCTGGGCCACTGAAGTGGAGCCCAAGAACTTAACCACTATGCCACTGGGCCAACCCCAATTAAGTGATTTTTTTATATTTTATATTTTTTCTGTGTATTTCAGATGATGCTATCCACACCACCAGATACAAAGAGGGGGCACATGACCTGGGCTGAGCCAATCAGTGCAGTCTCTTTCCATCCCCTTTCCTGGACCCAACAATTAGTTTAGGAAAAGGTAGGTGACATAAGTCAGGTGGTCCACTGACTGTGAACCTCAATTCCTGAAATCTATGTTGAGCTCTCTGTGACAAAGACACTCTCCACTTTTAGCCTCAGAGTTGTGATTATCTGATCCCAAACCTAAAAATTAGTACACTTTTAAAAACCTTTTCCAGTCATGCCACATCTCTACTCAAAACCCTCTGGTAGTTTTTGGTCTCATTTAGGATAAAAGCTTAGCAACATTCTTACCATGACCTACACAGCTCTAGATTAGTTCGTCATCTGAACTACCTTTCTCGTATCATTCCCTAATTCTCTACCACTCTTGCTCACTCGGCTCCAGCCACCCTGGCTTCTCAGTCATCTTCTATCAGGCACACTCCAGCTTCAGCATCTTTTCCTTGGTTTCCCTCTGCTTGGCAGGTTCTTCACTGAGAAAGCCTCATGGCTCCTTTCTTGACTGCATGCCAATCTCAGCTCTAACACCTGTTTATCAGAGGTTTTTTTCTTTGACAGTCTTTCCTAGAGGTTTTTTTCTTTGACAGTCTTTCCTGGCAACCCTATCAAAAATACCTGTCCTCATCACTTTCTGCCCCTTACCCTGAATTATTTTTCTTCCTTTCACTGAATAGACACACACAAACACACACATACTCTACCTGGTATACAAGAGACACTCAAAAGATATTTGCTGAATTAGGCCAACACAGATTACTGCTTGGAATCTGAGATTAAAGCCAACTGAAGAAAACACAGCAAGAAACAACAACTGATGATATCACTTGAGGCTTAAATCAAGCTATGTCTGAGGCTAGACTTATATCTTTTCTCAATTTTTGAGCTAATACGTTTCTTATAAATTCCTTTTATTAATTTTTTTCTGCTTAAATGAGTTTGGATTGGGTTTTCTGTCACTTCCTTTCAGAAAAATTATAAACAATATTCTTTATTATTATTGTTAATCTTACTTTCACTTTTTATTCTATTCAAGGAATGATAATTTACATTCTCTATATTATGCATATGCCAGACAAGACAATATTAGGATGATCATTTGTTTTGTCCTTACCACCTACAAATTGGGATTTGAAGTTGTCAAAAAATTATCATGTCTACTGAGTAATTAAAGTAAAAAAATTCACTTGGTAAATATATGCACTTTTTATAATCTCCAGTGAACCTCTTAGGGAGGTGAACAATTATATCAACTTATTTGTATAAATGTGTGTGGTTTATTCTTTTAGGCAAAGATTTTTGTGCTTCATTTGCGAGAGTGGGAGGAATCATATGGAAGGACAAAAAGAAGCATTTTATAAAGTTTCAGATTTGAGCACCATAACTTACTTCACAGAAAAATGTCATGCACAACTAAACACAATAACTACAAAAAGTGATAAGCCATATAACAAAGATAAATACACTATAAGAGGATCCAGCAAGAAGAGCTATTTAATCTGAACCTTTAGAGATAAATAGATTTTTCAAAAGGTAGAGATAAAGGATGAATACACTGGGAAAGGACAAAGAAAGCAAGCAGCAGGCTGTATTCAAGAACTAGAGTATGACTTCTGGTATGATTTAACAAGTGACAAAAGATAATTTGGAGTCAGAGCTTAGGAAGACTTGACAGCCTTGCAAAAAGGTTAAGCTATATTTTTCAGGCAGTGAAGAGCTCTCAGAGGGCTGGAAACAGGAGACAGCACACTCCAACATACGTTATAGAGCATAGCATGACTGGAAATGTATAGATTAGATTGAAGAAAGAGGATATAGAAGCCTACTGTCAAACTGATATTGGATGATGTGCACGAAACCTGGGGCTTTACGACTAAGAGTGGAGGAAAAGGGATATTTTCCAGTTTCATTTCCCTAATATACTCACTTCTTGTTCTGGCCATTCAAAATATCTGCAACTCCTTAATTTTGCCGTTTTTTCCCATATAGCTTTGCCTATTACGTGCTTTTTAGAGCATCAGGAAAGCTTTTTTCTTCTGTACGCTTTGAAAATTTTTGTTTATTATTTAACACGACAGAGTTGTCTTCTCAGGGAAGGCATTCTCTCCCCACTCCACACCATTAGATACACTTCTGTGCTTCCTACATAAGGAGAAGACAGAGCAAATAAACATAATTTGAATTTAATTTCCAAAGAAAACCAAATGATTCAGATAGAGAATCACACTGTAATTCATGAAGCCAGCTCATTTAAAAAGATTATATTACTGAAATTAATTGGAAAGTGCAGCAGAATATAGCTCCTATGAAAATAGCATTGAAGTATTCATTATACAAAAGAAACAGGAGATGAGCTGTTTGTGTCTACAAACAATTTCCAACACTGTCTGAGTTTTTGTACCTTAGTTGTGGTTTACCCCTTTATAGACCCTACTATATCATTCCGTCAGTTCTTTCTTTAAGATATATCTTGGCTTTTTCATGTCTTCTATTCTTATGGCCACACCCTTGGCCCTCGTACATACCACTTTATTTCTAAATGATTACTGCATTTTAATTTTGCTAGAAACTCTTTTTTTTCTGCAACCAATAGTATAGCTCTGATTGATCTTCCTAAAGAAATGCATTCAACATGTCCCTGCAATGTTCATGATCATTCACTTCTACAATATTGTTAAACCCCCAAATGAACTGCATAATTCATAAATTCTTCAACATTCTTGTTACTCCATTAGCTTAATTTCCTATTTCTTTATCCTAATCCCTTTTCCTAATACAGTAAGTCGTGTATACTCACTGCCAGCCATATATATCGCTCTGCCTTTATTCATACTATTATGCCCACATGAAATGCCCTGGGTCTTCCTGGTTTCAGTTAGAGCTAAGTCTAAACTTTCATAAGAGACCAAAAACATGGTGGCTTAAAAAATAACGTCAATTTACTTACATGTATCTCCCTTGGGTGACTGACTGGGAGGCTCTGCTCCACATGAACATTCAGTGATTCAGGTTTCTTCCATGATCTAGCTTCACCAATGTCTAGGTTCTTATCTTCATCTATCTGATCAAAGCTGGGTGCAGGCCCATCCATGGTGTAGTGGCCATGAAGAAGAATTAGGAAAAAACATGCAATTTTCTTTTAAGCAAGTAAGGTAGAAGCTGTATGTAGCAATTCTTTGCAGATCCATTTGTGAAGGTTTAATTGTATTACTGTCTAACTACTGTCAAAGGAGGCCTAGAAATGTATACTGTAGATATAAAGCCATATTTCCTACTTAAACTCCATTATTATGGCAAATTTGCTGGCCAACCATCAGCCTCTGATACACTCCTCTTATTAAGTTTACACCAATCTTTAACATTTTCTAATCTTACTTCTTCTCACAGTTTCAAGTATTTCTCTGTCATCTGATAAGAAATCTTGGAAAGTGGGTCTATAGTTTACTTTTTAAAGATCAACTTTATTGTTACAATTTAACACAATTAATGATTACATGTTAAGGCACACATTGATGAGCTTTGGTAAATGTAAATATCTGTGTAATTCGAGCCACAATCAAATTATAAAACATTTCAATCACACTAAAGTTCTCCAGTGGGTCCTAGTCTCAGCTGATGCCCGGTCTGTTTTCTGTCATATATATTAATGATACATGCGGTCACAATGGGCACATTATTTTTTATCTGGCTCCTTTTGATCAGCAAAACTGTTGAGATTTACTTACAATACATACACATACATTACATAAATAAGTTTGTGGTAGTCATAATTTATTAACTTATTCAACAAAAATCTGTTAATCTACCTTCTATAAAATACTGTGCTGAATACAGTTATCAAAGCCGTTAGTTTCATCAAATCACCAGAAAGACATAAATAATAAGTAGATTCCTGAGAAGACCAAGCCTCTCCCTTATATATTCAAATTCAATTGTTCTGAAACATGGTATTCCTTACATTAAAAACCTGCACATAATGCAGAACAACCCAAAATAGTTTATGTAAATATTTTTCTCTCAAGGAGGTGGGCTACATGATTAATTTGCTGTCTTACCAGATAGTCACAGTTACCATTAAAAGTAATGTCATGTTGATAATTTGTATGCTTGATGTAATGTGATGAGAATGACACTTTACCTCTGTGATCTTCCTCTGAAAACAGCCTAAATGCACCCTAGTTATGAGATAAACTTTAGAAAAATCCTGAGTCACATTCTACAAAACACCTGAACAGTTCTCCTTAAGACTGCCAACGACATTGAAAACAAGGAAAGTCTGAGAAACTGTCATAGTCAGTAGAAGACTAAGTCATAATGAATCTGATGGTTGATTTTATGTGTCAACTTGCTTGGGTCATGGGGTGCCCAGACATTTGGTCACACATTATTCTGGGTATGTCTATGAGGGTGTTTCTGGATGAGATTGACATTTCATAGACTTGTCATATAGATTGTCATTTCATTGACAATTCATAGACTGAGTAAAGCAGATTGCCCTCCCTAATGTGTGTGAGCCGCATCCAATCAGTTGAAGACTGAATAAAACAAAAAGGCTGAGTAATAGGAAGTCCTCCTACTATTGAAGTGAGACACTGGTTTTTCAGACTTTCAGACGAGGACTGAAACATTGGCTGTCTTGGGTCTTGAGCCTGCCAGCTTTTGGACTGGAACTACACATTGGCTCTCCTGGGTCTCCAGCTTGTCAGCTGCAGATCTTAGCCTCTGTAATCACATGATTCAATTCCTTATAATCAGTCAATCTCTGGCTCATAGGCACGCTCTCTCTCTCTCTATGTATATATAAAATCGTATTGATTATGTTTCTTTGGAGAACCCCCACCAATACAATGGCTGAATATAATGTGTTATCCTGGATGGGATCCTAGAACAAATGAAGGACATTAGGTAAAAACTAAGGAAATCTGAATAAATTATGGACTTTAGTTAATAATCATACATGAATATTGGCTCATTCAATGTGTAAATGTACCATAATAACATAAGATATTAATAATAGGGGAAACTGAGTGTGAGGTATATGGGAACTCTCAGTACTAACTTGTAATTGTTCTGTAAATCTAAATGTTTCTAAAATACAAAGTTTATTAAAGTAAAATCTTCACAGGTGATTTTAATGATTAGCCTGGTTTTAGAATTATTGTGATTGAAAATCAAAGAATGAATTAAAAATTTTAAGAATGGAAATCTAATTTAAAACATGTATGACGGAAAACCTTTCTATTCTGATGAGAAAACCAAGGTCTACAGTGATAAATTTAGCCCCTCTAAGAATGTAAGAGGCAAAGGTAGCGCCTGACACTCCATTTGTCTATTCAAAATCTGTTGTTCCTATGTCTAAATGAGCTTACTTTCACATCTAATTAAAATATGAATTCTTTATAAAGGAAAGGAATATTTACAGATGTGCCTCCTTCTCCATGTCAGCCTCAATCATTTGTATTCTATCATTAAGATGCATACAAACATAAAACTGGATATAAAAATCCCCACTCACAAATTGCTATAAATCCAAAGCTAATTTATAAATTAGATACAAACCCAATGAAAAAATGACAAAGCCACTAAAATTCAACCAATAAAATTAACATTGTTGTGTGTTTTGTTTCTTATCCAAAACTAAATTGCTAATTACAAAATAAATACAATGAATTTATACTATTATGGATCACTTGTTACCCTATTCTATCTTTTTTTTAATAATTGTTTTCCACTTACACTTCACTGAAATTTTTAAGCACATTTTACTAAGACAATGTTTGACCTTCAGTTTTGGTATAAAGCATCACTTTCATACTAAGTCCTCTTTTATTCCTAACCTCGCTGTTTAGGAAAATCAAAGTACTACAACTGAGGATGATGAGATTGTCAATATAAACAAGTGTAAATAAGGTCACTGACACTGAGTGGCTAATTTTGGTCCTAAATGTGTATTTTAAATGTCCAGTCATAGACTTCTGTTAGCTTTTACACAGTTATTGAGAGTGTGAAAGCATTAAGTTTTAAGTCTCATAGAGGAAACTGAGACCCAGGAATGTATGTCCATACAACCCCATGTAGATTTACTGATCTATAACAGACCGTGATCATTTCCAGATAGGCACTGTGCCCTCAATGAGTTTATTGTCTAATAAAATAGATATATAACAAGTGAGGGTTGCCTAACTTTAGGAACATTGTAGGAAGCTTTGAAAGGATGTAGTACCCTGGACTTGCAAACGCAGACAGGACTCAGGCCATTAAGCACGGTGAATGCCAGGCACAGCAGTCTTTTTAATAAATCGATATGGGCTCACCAAAGATTTTGAAAAGTGCTTCTAGAAGTTTAAAATAGAAATATTGCATATCATATACTTGTGTGGGGGAAAACCTAGAGATATGGAGACCAGGCAAAAGGACAACATAATTTTGGGTATGAAAGGATAAGAGCTCATCAGGATCACTGGTAGAATGATTGAATATTGTACTGGCTTTCTATTGCTGCTTTAAAAATTACCATAAACCTAGAGCTTAAAACAATAAAAATTTATTATCTCAGATTCTTTAGGTCAGAAGTCTGGGCACTGCATGGCTAGGTTCTCTGCTCAGGGTCTCGCTGCGCTGAAATCTAGGTATCAGTCATGACTCTGGTTCCCATCTGGACCCAAGATCCTCTCTCAAGTCATCCGATTTAGGCAGAGTTCCTTTCCTTGTCGTTGTGGGATTAAGGCCCTGGGTTTCCTTCTAGCTATTGTTCGGGGACCACTCTCAGCTTCTACAGGCTGCCTGCAGTTCCTCCCTATGGGGGGTCCTGAAGGCAGTTCACAACAGTCATCTTTGCTCATCCACACCAGCAGAATGCAAGATCTGGTATCCTCTTTCTTGACTGGCTGGAGAAAATGCACTGCTTTTAAAGAGATCCTGGGATTAGATCAGGCCCACCTTGAAAACCTTCCTGTTTTAAGGTCAACTGATTTGAGACTTTACTTACATCTGTAAAACCCCTTCATGGCAGCACCTAGATTAGTGTTTGATTGAACCAGGAGAAGATGTGTATTCACCAGGGACTGGGAATCTTGGAGTTGGGGATGAGTGGCATCTTAGAATTCTGCCCAGCACAGATATTATTAGGGAAATGCAAACTTTAGATGGATGAACAGACATACTCAAATTGTAGCTATAAATTTTGAATAGGATACCCAGACTCAAATGATTATGGAGGTTGCACAGGTAATGTAAATGAATAAAGCCAACTGAGCGTTAAGAAAATATGACAAAGCTGGAGCCATAGAGAGAGGACAGAATAATGGTGAACTGAGTGCTGGGAGATGACCCTCACACAAATCAGAGGTGCCATGGGAGAAAGAATGCCCAGCTTGCCAGATTTTCAGGCTTTTTAAAAGAAGCCAGGAAGTCAGGTTTTTATGTGTCTCCCAATTTTTAAATGTTGGCAAGTACTTCAAAAGATTTACAACCATTTTGGACAGGCCAAAATTATGTGAGCCAAATAAAACATATCTGGGGGCAAAATATGGCCTGTGGCCTGCCAGTTTTTGACCTCTGCTCTACAATAATAAGATTGATTTTTAAAAATTGCTTATTAAATCACTCATTAATGTGCAATCATACCTCAGGCTGGTGTTCAGAATAACTCAGACTTTTTTTAAAACTAACTGAGTGACCTGAAAATTTGACTTTTTACTTCCCTAAGTTAATTTAAAATGTCCTGATTATAGGTATTTTGTAAGGTTGCCACTGTAGAAAACTGAAATTGGAAATCTTGCTATTTTTAGAAATTATGAGAGGTTCCTGAACATTTAATTTGATTGGTGTTGCTAATAACTGTTGATGAAAGTAGAATTGTGGACTTTGTCATGCAGTTTATTTCAGATTATGAATAGATGGGCCAAGAAGAAGAGAAATAACAAAATCAACCAATAGCTAGACATTTTGCTTCGTTTCAAAGCATTACTCCATAACAGGGCTTTGGCACACGCTTCCTAACATCTTCATTGAGGTACGTTGTATATTGTTTATAGAATTTATGTGGTCAAGTATATATATGTGTGTACATGTGTACTTGTACAGACACACACATGGTAGAATACACACTACCATATCATAGTGACTAGATATACGGCCTTTGAGTCAGATTCAATTTACTAAATTTACTACCTTTCAGTCTTGATTTTGAACAGTGTCATTAAATTCTGTAAGTTTCACTTTATTCATCTGTCAAATGGGGCAAATAATATTACCCACCTTTTATGGCCTAAACAATATAACCCATATAAAGCCCTTAAAACAATGTTTGGCCCATAGCAACACTCAATAAATGTTAGCTAAGATAATTGTGTATAAACGTGTATTCACACAGTTACATATATGTTATTTTATAGAGATATATTTATAATAATAAACTATCATTTAGTATAGTTAACAATGCCAGAGAAAACAATTTGACTTGAAAAATCTTATTTGGGTGATTTTTGCTGTTCTTCAGATTAACAAATATTGTATTGATTCATTTGATTAATGACCAGAGCTAGCAAAGGAATATTTGAAGGAGGCAGGATATTTTCAAGGTCATTGTGAGTGATATTTATTGGAAAACCAGTGCTGAGGGCATCATTCAATTATGTAGAGTACATAACAGGAAACCACATACAGCATATGTGGACAGGATCCCTGCAGACAGTGACATCAGCGGACAAAATTCAGCTGCGGAGAAAGGTCTCGGTGTATCCAAATTACAAATTAAGAACTTCCATTACTGAATATCACACTCACTGAGTCATTAGAAAAGATGTAATTCTTAAGTGTAGATAACTAAGCATTCAGGATATTTGCTTTCCCAGCTAGAGTCAATAAGGCACCATATACGTCCTTGAGAGGGAACAGTCTGTTTGGCACACAAGTGAAATGAAAGAATATCTAAAATAAGTGATCTGGGTCTTTGGCATGTTCTCAGGCTCTTTCAGGTCAAGGTTTTGTGGTGGTAAAAATGTCAAGTTCAGAAAACCTTTTCCTTTTGTGTTTTCTGTTACAACTGTGTGTGATTCCTTTCAACGACTCAGTTCACTTGTATTATTCTAAGATCTCCTCATCCTGCTTCTCATATGCATCATCATTTTTATCCATTTCCTCTCTCTAGTTCAGGGCTTTATTCTCTGCTGCTTGTATTATTGGCACAGCATTATAATTGATTTCCCTGATTCCAGCCTCTGCACTTTTATATAGGCTGTTCTCTCTGCCATCAGAAGTACCTTTAAGAAATGCAATGATTATCATGCCCAGTCTGTTCTCCAGCACCCTTAATAGCTCTTTATTATTGATAATGTGATCTAAAGTCAAACTGCAATGTACTCCTCTTGCCATTTATATTGTATTGCAACCCTAATAGAATACTGAACTTATGCTAAAGCTGTCTGGCTTTTTGGCTTTCAATACCCAGCTTTATCTGCTTAGGATAGACTTGTAAATCATGATGTTTGCTTTCAGAAAGTCTGTATGCCCCAAAACCTAGGTCATGTGAAAGCCAGTCCTTATAAATAATCATATGATTAATAACTGTAAAAATCTGTCATTTTGTAGAGCGCTATGTATCGCACTCTTGGTGAATGCTTCACATGAATTTTCTTGGAGCTTCACAACCCTTCTATGAAGATACATTATTTCTATCCCCATGTTGTCAATGAGGAAACTGAACTCTGGAGAGGTTAATAATCTATCCAATGACATAAGTAGCAGTGTTATAGTAAGGTCCTTGCTGCTCCCAGAGAAAATTATTTTTGCATCTTTAAATATATTTTGACTCATCTTGTTGCCCTTTATAGCATGTGTACAGGTCTGTCTGTCCAATTAACTATCTACCCTAAAGTTAGAGACTGACTTTTCTGTTCTTCTCATGTGTGGAGCAGTTGTGCTCAATATTTTAAAACATAATTTAAACCATGCACGTCTCTATATATTCCTATAATTAAAAAAGGATGCAATCTGAAAAACTACTACTTCACGATGTTATACTTTTTGATCCTCATTGTAAGATATGCAGCAGACATCATCATCTCATTTAACAGATGAAGAAACTAAGGTTCAGAGATAGAGAGTCCTGAACTAGCTCACATAGTTAGTGCTTGAACAAGGATTTGAGTACAGATATTTTGTTCCAAATATAATGCTCTGTCATCAACCGTGAACTTTCTGTTATTGAAATATCAAGGTAATATATATTTAAAGCAAGATGGATATCAGAATTAAAAATTCAGTGCTCATAAATATTTTTGTTAACATTTAAGATTGGAAGGGGGAGGTCGGCCCAGCGGTGCAGTGGTTAAGTTCGCAAGTTCCACTTCTCGGCAGCCCGGGGTTCACCAGTTCAGATCCTGGGTGCAGACATGGCACCGCTCGGCAAGCGACACTGTGGTAGGCATCCCACATATAAAGTAGAGGAAGATGGGCACGCATGTTAGCTCAGGGCCAGGCTTCCTCAGCAAAAAAGAGGAGGATTGCTAGTAGTTAGCTCAGGGATAAACTTCCTCAAAAAAAAAAAAAAAATGGTTGGAAGCGGGAATAGTTTTGCTCCTTGAGGCTATAACTCACAAAATAATCCAATCAAGGGCCACAGGTTTAAAAACTCATAACTTCAGAAGTTATTTTTTCACTTGTTTCTTTAGAGAAATAATTTTCCTTCAGTTCTTGAAAATGTGCCACTTCCTTCTGACCTCCATGGTTTCTGATGAGAAATCTGCTGTCTTTTGAACTGTTCCTTATAGGTAAGATCACTTTACTTTCTCACTACTTTCAAAATGTTTTCTCTGCCTTTGGTTTTCAGATGTTTGATTATGATGTATTTTGGCGTGAATTTATTTGGATTCATCCTGTTTGGGATTCATTCACCTTCTTAAATATGTAAGTTTACGTCTTTTTCCAAATTAGAGATTTTTCAACCATTAGTTATTGGAATACATTTTCAGCCCTACTTTCTCCCTTCCTCCTAAGACTCAGATGACATGAAATAGACCTTTTGTTATAGTCCTACAGCTTCCTGATGCTCTGCTCCTTTTCCTTCAGGTGATTTGCTCTCTTCTGTTCAGATTGGGTAATTTTTCTGTCTTCAAGTTATCTGATTCTTTCTTGTGCCATTTCCATTCTCCTGTTGGACCCATTCACATAATTTTTTAATTTCAGGTTTCTGTATTTTTCAGTTCTAAAATTTCCATTTAGTTCTTCTTTATCTTTTTCTTTGGTGAAACTTTCTATTTCTTTGATGAGGCTTTCTACTTTTTCATTTCCTTCAAGCATGTTAGTAATTGCTCATTGAAGTATTTTTATGATGGTTGCTTTAAAATCTTTGTCAGATAATTACAATATCCATGTTGTCACAGTGTTGGTGTCTGTTGATTGTGTTTTCTAATTCTGTTTGAAATATTTTCTGGTCTGTGCATGACAAGTGATTTTTGACGTATTCTGGACATTTTGAATATTATTTCATAGAATGTGGATCTTATTTAAGTGTTCTGTTTTCAAGGTCCTCCTCTGACACCATGCCAACAGAGAATCATAATTCAAGCTCTGCAGCAGGCCTCTGCAGAGATTGGTTAGCTGGGACTCAGAGGGGTACCTCATTGCTTCTCTTCATGTCGCCTATACTGAACTCTGGGTGTGGGGGGGTGTGTGTGTGTGTGTGTGTGAGGGAGACTCCTTACTG
The DNA here is from genome assembly GCF_041296235.1 of Equus asinus. NCBI lineage: Eukaryota > Metazoa > Chordata > Mammalia > Perissodactyla > Equidae > Equus > Equus asinus. The sequence goes on from NC_091800.1 coordinate 76,073,641, forward strand.
CCAGGTGAGGATGGATGTCTCGGCTCCTCATCTGGCCTTCTTTAATACCAGCCCAGTGAGTGATAGGGGAACCCCATTGACAGCTAAGCAAAGTTGGAAGTCTAGGCTTTCGATTTGGAATTTGGAATTTGGCCTTTGCTGACAGTGATGATAGTGAGGTCACAGTTTTATTCACGGTGTTTGTCTGAAAGTTTTCTGTCTTGTTAGGATTCCACTTTCCTGGTCCTTTGCCTCTAGAGATCAGCTTCCCTTGTCTTTTTTTCATCTGTACCCATTGATGTTTCCAGGTTGTCTTCCTTACCACTAGACTATATTAAGAAAAAGATAACCCAGAGAAGCCACCAGCATGTAATTCCTTGTTTCTCAAGGTTTCTAGAAGGTTTGTGTTTTTGTCTCCATCTTTCAGATTCTTCTTCTATTTGTTTCATATGTACTATTCAGAGTATCTAGTTGTACTCAGTAGGAGTGATAGGGAGAAATGTATCTACTCTATTCCCAAGACTAGAAGTCATATACAAATACAAGCAACTTTAACCAAGAGATGTTATTTGAAGCCTTCTAGCTGAATTAAATAGCTTAGAGTCCATGTAGTTAGAATAGATAGAGAACCAGATCCAAGCCCAGAAATGCCCTAACATTTAAAAATTGGTCAGAAGAGGGAAAATCAATAAATGAGATTGAATACAAATTTTCAGAGAGGAAAGAGATAAAACCAGAAGGATGTGGTATTATGGAAGCCAAGATATGTGTGTTTTTCAAGGATGTAAGAATGATCAACTTTCAATGCTGAAATATTGAACTAAGTTGAGTGCTGTAAATTGACCATTGTATTTTGTTTGACAAAATGATTAGTGATCCTAGTAGGAGTAGTTGTGAAGTCGGTGGGTAGAAACATTTAAATGGATTAAAAAGTGTATATTGAAGGCAAAACTACAGACAGTAAAAAGATTAGCGGTTTCCAAAGATTAGTGGGGAGGGAGGGATGAATAGGGCAAAAGCAGAGGATTTTTAGGGCAGTGAAGTTAGTGTGCATGATATGTAATGGTGGATACCTGTCATTATCTGTTTGTCCATACTCATAGAATGTGCTGCCTAAGAGTGGACTCTAATGTAAACTATGGACCTTGGATAGTAATGATGTGCCAATGTAGGTTTATTAATTGTAACAAACACATCACTCTGAGCTGGGTATTGATAGTGGGGGAGGCTGTAAGTGTGTTGGAGGGAATGGGAAATCTCTGTACTTCCTGCTCAATTTTTCTGTGAACTTAAAACTGCTCTAAAAAGTAAAGTCTGTTTTTTCTTAAAAAAGAAGAAATCAAATTAATAAAGATAGCATTTTCAAGGGAAAAAATATCTTGTTGAGTGATTTGAGAAAGAGATCAGTAGACTTTTTTTCAAGAAGTTTTGCTCTGAACATGAAGAGAAAATGAAATGGTGGCCAGAGGAAGAAGTGGGGTCAAAGGGAGTTTTTGTTTTTAAGATGGCATCTATTAAAGCAGGATATAGCAGAGAGGAAAACATGGAAAGTGTGCAAGAGGGAGCACAATTTCCAAAGCAGAAACGCACAAGTAAGTGAAAGAGGATAAGATGCAGATACATGAGAGAGGAGGCTAAGTTTGGAGAAAGAACCTCAGATAGAGAGAAAAAGATAGTTACACAGAGAGTCATAAGCAGAAGAACACGCACACGCACAAAAACCTTAGTGGAGAAATATCTGTGTCATTTATCTTTTAAGTTATTGGTACTTAAGATCATTTTGATGTTATACTTTCATAACCACAGGAGCTATTAACTTGCCCTGGGGCATCAAATAAAACAAAGTCGGGAAACTGCTCCTTTTCCAACGTAGAAAGCTAAATCAGGTTCAGATTTGCCATGAAAATAGGACAATGGCAAAATAACACAGGTTCATATCCAGGAAATAAGATTTTCTTGGACAATATGAATAGATATTGACTTATTTATAATGCACTATAAATGACAGAAATCCAATAAACCGTGTTTCCTTCCTTTGAAATGTCCCTAAGAAAAGAACAGATATTTCTCTATTTTGCTCATTTAGAGCCACTTACCATGTTTAGCATTTGGAAGACCAACAGCAATTAGCTTCTTTCTCTTTCTTGACATTTTTAAATTTTGTGAAACATGGGAGTTCATATTTATTAACTACCTAGGCTATTACTTTTCTCAAAAGAATTTTCCTTATTTCCTTTCCCCACTCCACAATTTTGGTCAAAAGAATGAACCCCATTAAATGCAAGAACAATACACAACATTATTGGTTATTTCAATGGCAGATAAGTTCGTCAGTTTAGGGAATGAAATGCCAGTTCAGCTGTGAAGTGGTGTGATGTGATGCTGGAAGCTTCTGAACATATTTTATGCTTGACAGTAATAATATTGAATTAATATGTCCCTGCAAGGCTTAGGAAATCTGGTTCAAATTTAGCCCAATTTATCAAGGTTTGGCAGAGTTATAAGAATTAACAAATCATGCTGTGACTTAAAATTAGCATTATGAATATTTAGGAGCTGTTAAAACTGTGGGCTAAATATATAAAATGTCACTGTCATCATATAAAAACACAGTTTCAAACATAAGAGAGGAAAGCTTATTACACATTTCAGAATGGTTCAAAATGCAGCATTTGATCCTGCTTTTGAGATGAACATCTTTATAAATGCTTTCTTTTTGGTAATAAAAAGTCCTCCACATCTGCTGCAAAGATGTCAGCTCAGGATATCTTTCTGTCCTCCAATCTGATCTTTCTTTTGTTACTCATACCACATAGGAAACACTCCATCCTTTTAGCAAGCAGGAGAGGGCCCTTCCTGAGAGTGTTTCTCCCATGTCCAACTGAGCAATCCATTGGGAATCTGAAGGTTACGTGCAGTTGCTTGAACTATAACAGAATAAAAGTGGAAAATACAATTCTTTGACAAATATATACAACATATATTTGTCCCTTGTAAGCCCATTATCCACATTTATATATCAGCAAATTGCAGAAATTTTGTTTTCATTTTACTCCTTTGGTCTTCAGTTTAAAAGAAAAAAGAAAAAGAATTTACCTAAATATGAAGGATGATTACCTGATTAGCAAATTGAGGTCAAATAAACTGAATGGAGTAATAGAGGAATGGTTATATCTAAAGAGAGCTTATTAAAAAGTTACTTATGATAAATAGCAGGGATTGAGAACCTTGTGGAAAGCTGATAGCTTCCTTTTTCATGAAAAAACTTGTTTTGTATGTATGCAGGAATAAAGACTAGAAAATGGCATTACTGGTTATCTCTAGAGTGGTGGTTCTCAATGGGAGTGATTTTGCCTCTATGGGGTATACAGCAATGCCTGGTGGCGTTTTTTTAAAATTGAGGTATAATTGACATATAACATTATATTGGTTTCAAGTATATAACATAATGATTCAATATTTGTATATATATTCCAAAATGGTCGGAATAAGTCTCTTTGACATCTAACACTAGACAGAGTCACAAATTTTTTTCTTGTGATGAAAACTTTTAAGACTACTCTCTTAGCAACTTTCAAATATGCAAGACAGTATCATTAACCATAGTCAGCATCCCTAGGGCTTATTTATTTTATAACCGGAAGTTTGTACCTTTTGACTCCCTTCACCCATTGCACCCACCCTTTACACCCCCACCCCTGACAACCACCAATCTGTTCTCTGTATCTATTTTCCATAAAAAAATACTTCTAAGTGAGTCCTGTTCTTATGAGGTATCTTCGTCTACTTATAAAGATAAAAGTGAAGATATTAAAATTTTTTATCCAAACAAAAGGTTTTTTTTCTGATTGCCTGGTCATTTCATGTAAAGCCTTCTTTAGCCCCAATTCACTTTCAATTATCTTTGTAATTTAAGTTTTCATTTCATGTTGTGCACATGATTTAAGCATTGGTTAAATTATGACATGATGCTTTTTAAGAACACACCTATGTATATTTTGAATTTTGGAATTTGTAAATGGCATCAATTGATAATGAATCTTTTGAAATTAGTCTTCTTTTGGAGACAGAATTGATGAGTAGTCTTTGTTCAGTTAAAAAAGGGTCAAAACTAAATAAAATAAAGTAAGATAAAATAAACAATAATACACTATTAAAAATGTAGTTTTGAAAAAAGGTAAAGTGAACAAATATGAATTGTGCTAATAAAATCAGACACTTTCCCTGAAATTATTAAAATATGATGATATATAAAATCCAGTGTTAGTGAGTGTATTGCAATGGATGTAAAATCAAAACAAGAGCAAAACAAACAATAAAACATTTTTATAACTATTGCAGCCAAAATATTTCTGCAACTTTCTCTTTTTTTTGAGGGAGATTAGCCCTGAGCTAACATCTGCCACCAATCCTCCTCTTTTTGCTGAGGAAGACTGGCTCTGAGCTCACATCCATGCCCATCTTCCTCTACTTTATATGTGGTACTCCTGCCCCAGCATGGCCTGACAAGCAGTGCCATGTCCACACACAGGATCCGAAGCAGCCAACCCCAGGCTGCCAAAGCATAACATGCAAGCTTAACTGCTAAGCCAACAGGCTGGCTTCCCAATTCTGCCACATTTTTAACGGAGGTTATCTTGTATTGCTGTGGAGTAGCCCAGAATTGATGCCATAAATCTTTGACCAGAAAAAACACCTGGGGGAAAACTGTGATAATTTGGAGATGAGAGGGGAAATCCTCTTTAGATTCCCAGTCCTTGTACAGAAAGAGGAATAAAGATGGCAGAATTATTTTCTAGACTCCTCTATCTGCTGAAGTGATGACCAGGGAAGACAAAGAGGTAGGGTCTTGGATAGTCCTGGGGAAATTATTTGTCTAATTGTCCTGGACTCAGGTATGCCATATCATGGGAGTGAACAAAAATTCAATCAAATTAGAGATTCAATTTTGTAGAAAAAAGAAAAAGTCACCATAATGCCACCATTGACTGAGGTTCTTTTTCACAAATGTGTGCCCTTGCCTGAGGTCTCTGAATGCTGAAGGGGAAGTCTGAATAAGTCATGACAGTGTCCTTGTTCTCTAGGCAGAGAGAATGGAGAGGAAGGGAGGTGGGGGAGGAAATTCAGACGCAATATTTGTACTCTGACCTTGATTAAAGTAGAAAACAGATTGTGTCTTGCCCAGAGAGGAGTGATTATTTATTTACACTGACATGTGTTGTATGAACACCTTGTGAGACACTCTGGGACTGTCATGTGCTATAGATCTTGGGGAAATCAGAGGTTCCTGATACTGTCCTTCTGGGAGCTTGAGCCCAAAACAGATTTACTGTTAATGAATCATTACTTGTGGTCAATAGTCCTTGATTTTATCCTTCTAAGATGAGTGCTATTGAATGAAAGGTATTTTACATGTATAAGCCTATATTTGCTAAAGGTTATCTTACAAATTTCTTTAAGTTGTATGCTAGTTTGAATGATTAAGTTTGTAACCCAATGCTAATTTAATTTTAAAGGTGCTTGCCATAATTAGAGGACATGCTGTAAGCACCACAGTGATTTATTCCAACACACATTAACACAGGATTTGGGCAGCTGGTGAAAATAGAGTACATGCAGAACAGAGCTGAAAAAGTGGAGGACTAGATAAGGATGATAAATTTAAGTTCAAAGAAAGGGTTTTCATCATGATATGTTTATTTTATCTTAATATCTCTTTCTCCTTCCTTTTTTATGACAAAGAAATAGACCCGGAAACTTGCTACCAAATAGTCTAAAATGATATCTAAGATTTTCATATCTGTGGCTTCACCCCATGAATCACCCAGAATGACCTCATTTTTAAGCCTTATATGTGTGATCTATTTTGTCTTACACTCTCCATAAGGTTGAGAATCAGACGAAGTCTAGATAAAGAAGGATGTTTACACATCTATGAACTGTATCCCCTAACGTTATTTTTGCAAATGGGCTAGGCATAAAAGATAGTGATAGAAGGATGACATCAGCAAGATGGCAGAATAGGAAGCCCCAGACCTTCCTTCCGCCCACTGAAACACTGATTCAACAGCAGTATAAGGGCCAAGTCTCTTTATGAGAAATTTAGAAGCCAGTTAAAGACTCCTGTACCTCAGGAAAGCACAAATCCAGCTGTAGCACAGCTGGTAGCAAAGTCATGGTATCATTTTGCCATTGTACTTTCTCACAGTGTCATGCCATTTGGCGTAAAAAAGAACAAAATTAGACTCCTATCTTGCACAATACACAAAAATCAGGTCAAAATGGATTAAAGATTTAAATATGTGAGCTGACACTGTAAAACTCCTAGAAGAAAACCTCTAGGAGAAGGGAAAAGCTGCATGACATTGCTCTTGGCAACGATTTCTCGAACATGACACCAAAAGCACAGGCAACAAAAGCAAAAATAGACAAGTGGGACTGCATCAAACTAAAAAGCTTCTGCACAGCAAAGGAAACAATCAACAGAGTTAAAAGGCAACCCACAGAATGAGAGAAATTATTTGAAAACTATATATCTGATAAGAAGTTAATCTCCAAAATATATCAGGAACTCCTACAACTCAACAGCAAAAAAAAAACAAAGAATGACTCAACTGAAGAATGAGAAAAGACTTAAATAGACATTTCTCCAAAGATGACATACAAATAGCTAGTAGTTACATGAAAAGATGCTCAGTATCACTAATCACCAGGGGAATGCAGATCCAAACAACGATGAGATATCTCCCCCCACCTCTTGGGGTGGTCATTATCAAAAAGATAGAAAATGGCAAATGTTTTGGTGAGAATGTGGAGAATTTGGCACTGTTATACACTGTTGGTGGGAATGGAAAATGGTATAGCCAGTATGGAAAACAGTACAGAGTTTCCTCAAAAATTTCTAAATAGAGCTACCATTTGACCAGCAATCCTAGTTCTGGGTATTTACCCAGGAAAATTGTAAATGGGATATCAAAGAGATATTTGCCCTCCCAAGGTCATTGCAGTATTATTCACAGTAGTCAAGAGGTGGAAACAACCTGAAAGTCCATAGATGGATGAATGGATATAAAAAATGTGATATATGCATAAAATAGAATACTATTCTGCCTTTAAAAAGAAGGAAATCCTGTCATATACAACATGGATGATCTTTGAGAATGTTATGCTAAGTTAAATAAGCCAGTTATAGAAATACTGCATGATCCACTTATATGAAGTAGTCAAACTCATTGAAGGAGAGAGTAGAATGGTGGTTGCAAGGGGTTGGAGAGAGGAGGAAATGGTGAGTTGCTATTCCAAGAATATAAAACCAGTCACGCAAAATAAAAAAAATTTCTAAAGATCTGATTTAGAACATTGTACTTATAGTTAACCATACTGTATTCTTCACTTAAATATTTGTTAGGAGGGTAGATCTCATGTTACGTTTTTTAACACATGCAAAAGATGTTGGAAAACTAGCATGTGTTTTATTCGACAATGTAATTGCAATTTCTAAGATTTCATGTCTATTTTAACTTCTAAATAAACTCTGATCATTTTGGGGTATGCCTATTTCAAATCCAAAATGTCATGCCAAGCATGGCATATTGAACAAGGAGATGGTTTCGGAATTGGGCAGAAAGTGAATAGACGGAGCTAGCTGGCAGGATCCACACATGTTCCTAGGTCAGAAGCAGTGCTAATGTTGCAGGTCTTCTTAAAGTTCAAATAGGATGGAGTCAAAGTAAGTGGATAGTAAAACACATTTCCACCTTGAATATACAAGGTGGAGTTTTAAATTTGCATAAATGTAAATCATAGTCTTTTAAAAATTTTCTTCCATTATATCTTAATGTTGTTTTAAATCTAGTTTCCTAAACTTTTTGATTCAGCCTTGAAAATGATGCCATAAGGATTAGAAAAGTAATACACTCAAAGGTCTAAAATTGCCTGAAGAATATCTTCTAGTCTAACCCAGTGTTTCCAGTCATCAGGTTTTACCACTTTGCAATTCAATGACTTCTGTTTACAAATGCCTGTGGACGAGATATGCCCTCAGATACCTACACTATTCCTAACTGGCATTAACTCTATCTGTCCTTGTACTTCGTACAACTGATGTGGGATTTTGCTCATCAACATATTTGAGAGAGCACTATATTATCCTTCTTGTGCAAAATGCCAAGGCAGTGTTTTTAGTGATTTGATATTAGAAGTTGGTCTTTGAGAGTTCCCATAGTAACTGGTTGCTTGGCTTTGGGGCAGTGCTCGCTGGCAGCGTTTTCTCCCACGATAAAAGACCGTTGTTGAAGAACTGCTCATTGCTTTAGTGTCTAATTCTACCCAGTGCTTCATGCTTCTCTGCAGCCTTTCCTGATAATATTACCTTTTAGTCCTTTTATAATTGCTGCTTCTATCTTTTAAAATGATCCTTTATTTTTTTTTCATGTTAAGTGTTCAGAATTTTGCTAGTTCATTTAGGAAATGAACTTTACACAATCTTTGCAAAGAAAACCTCTTTAAAAAGAAATACTTGCCCTTCTTTAAATTCCTTCAAATAGTTTATACTACATATTTACATTATACCCCATGGCCTCCTCTGGAAAATAAATATTGTAGAATTGCACAGCTTGCAAATTCAACATTAAATTTCTCTGTGGAAGCCTGCAGATGCACTGAAATTAAATACAGTAGAATTATGTAGGAAATGAATGATCTGTAAATTCATTTAAAATGCCCATAGGTACCCCATCCCAAACTGGGGTGCTTTTACTGACATGCTGCATTGATTTTCTTGTATGCCACATTACATTGGGTTTGTATGTCTCCTTATGGGATGTTATCACTTTATGGTGCTGTGGCTTTTGTGGTGACACTGTGAACATAATGTAATGTGATGTGCCATGGCTGTGAAATGCCATTAAACTATGACACTCTAGAGAGTCGATGAATTATGCTGTTTCACTACTGCGGTTGCAGAGGGCAGAGAGAACTGCAGGAGGCACTTGCCTTGTAGGATTATCTGAATTTGTTTATCTACCTCATTTGAATCTTGTAAAGTTACATATTAGTAGAATTACTGGTATTACAAATGTCGAGGCAATTTGAGTTTTATGTCAGAAAACTCACTTGTCCCTAAAATGGGTTATTTTTTCACCCTTTCATTTCTGCAATTATGGATCAAGAATAAAAGAAAGTATCTTGTGTTATCTGGCCCGATATTTTTCTCTTGTTGCATGAAGAAGGAAGAGAACTGCTCTTCTCAAACCTGGCGCCTGCCCAGGAAAGACTGGCCAGAATCTAATCTAACAGAGGCAGTTCAGTGGTTTGTGACTGTTATCTGTACTGGGTTTTACTTTTTGATCTCTTGCTTTATTGTGAATCTTCTAGTCCACAGAGACCTTCAAAGTAGTACAACCTTGGGTTTTTCTTTCGTTTGATGTCGCACTGCGATGGTTTGCTGCTGGAAGAGCTTTTACGTCACCATAACACTGAGTTAGAAGACATGCAACCTTTCCTGCTCATCCATGGTCTCGGTACCTTAAATTAAAAAGATGGACTCTTTTAAAACAAATTTTTATTGAGAGCTTTTAAAAATGGAGTCCACTGTGAAAATTCTCTGGGGGCTACTATTTGCCTCAAAGTGTATGATAGCCGTGGTTTAATTTAGTGACTGGATAGCTTAAAACCAGTAGCAACAACCATATTTGAAAAGTTCCATTCCGTTTGTAAGACGTTACATTTTTGTAAACGTTATCTAATGTAATTCTTACAATAAATATTTATATTATTAGTGTGTTTTATAGACAAGGACACTACAATTCCCCCAGATTTGCTTCTTCCCCTGCAGTTCTTTTCAGTTTGGCTCCAGGCCCAAATCCTTATTGCCGCTTTTTCTTCACCCTGTCAAAAATTATTAGGGAAGTGTTTCTACTTAATCATTTATTTGTATGTGTGTATTAATTGCAATAGCAAAAAAAGTATTCACCATGTCATCAAACATATCGGCCTGGTTCATTTGTATAAAACAGGCCAGTTTGTGTAAGAGTTGCCCCAAGTCATGTTATCATTAGCTGAAATAAGGATTCACAGCCCTGAAAGCTCTTGGACATGTGACATCACCAGTCCTCGTTTGAAAATCCTCTTTGGACTTAAATGTAGTGGAGGGAAGCCTGTGGAAAACATGGGTACGCTCAGAGGGAAGACATGCCCTTCCATGAGTCCTCTCTTCATCAGAGAAGTGCCATCTTTCATTTGCTCCCGATGTTCTCTTTCACGTATTGCTTTTACTACCTGCAGAAATATCATGCTTCTTCATGCTTTTTTTCTCCTGTTGGTTATCAGGTTAAATGACTTTCTTTGATACATATAATTCCAAAAATTATATTTTTCCTGAATTATTTAAAATACTCTCTCCATGCCATTGAAGAAAAATGTAGAGTAAAATGTAACACGTACTCCTTTAAAACTTGACCTTGATGTCAACATTATTCAATTGCAGTAGGATTTTTTCTAAGCCCATTTAATTTGATATTATGTTTTGTCAATGAATAAATGCCTCCTAATTTTTTATGTTGACTTTAATGTGCTTATAATATTTACTATGACATTAATAACTTTGAAATATTTACATATTACATCCAGATTACTGGCATGATAATATGTTGTAGGAGTATTGCCAAATAAAAGAGTTCTTGCTTAGTAAATTGGCTTAATTGGTTCTCATTTATTTCCATAAGACATAGATTCTTGCATGAAAATATAGATGTTGTAGGTCCAAATGCAAATATTTAGTAAAATAATTATAAAATGTTTTTATAGCCTTGATTAGTTTTCTTCTCCTATAAACCCATATGTGCATGTGTGTGTCTGTATGTTAAATCAGACAATAAGATTGTAAGATAGGACTATCATGCTTAACTGGTAATGATCCAACCCATGGAACTCCTTCATGTCCTAGCTTTATTTATAATTATTTATACTTTTAATATGCAAGCTTTTACTTCCACTTTAGGGACACTATTTATATTCTTGGCTGGTCCTCCATATTATTTTTCTATTGATGCTTACCAAATTATCACAAACTTAGTGGATTAACACAGCATACATTTATTGTTTCACAATTTCTGTGGGTCAAGAGTCAAGACAAGGTGGACTCAAGGTGTTGGCCGGGTTGTGTTCTCATTTGGAGGCTTGACTGGGAAAGAATCCACTTCTAAAATCATTCAGGTTGTTGGCAGAATGTATTTCCTTTTGGCTGTATGACTAAACATCTCAGTTTTTTACTGGCTGATGGCTAGAGGCCATGCTCAGGTCCTAGAGGCTGCATATAGATGCCTGCCACGTGGCCCTCTGCATAGGTGGGTCACAACATGGCTGTTTGCTTCTTCCAGGCCAGTAAGAGAATCTTACTCTCCAGACTGCTGGGATGGAGCCTTATATAACTTGACATAACCATTGGAGTGACATATGCTCTTTGCCATATTCTATTGATTGGAAGCAAGTCACAGTTCCCACCTCCACTCACAGAGGAGTGATTATAGAAGGTGTGATTCACAGAGATTCACCTTAGGGTTTATATGACACGACTCTCCCGCATTGCATCAAGGAATTCCATCAGTTTAAAATATACAAATACCCCTATTTTATCAGCATTTTTCTGGTTTCATGTGAGAGACAGGTTGGCCTTCGGGCAGTGTTTCTTGCTGCTGTTATCAAGGGCACTCTGAAATGAATCAAGTCAGCTGGAAATTTTGAGGCTTGGGAACAATAATGCAACTTTTGCTCTATTCTTTCTCATCAGTACCTTCCACTAGAACACTACAAGTATTTTTTATGTTTCCAACTTTAATTGAGTAGGAGTTGATTGGCTTATATTATCCCATATAAAATAGTGATAACAGCAATAATAATAGTAATTACCATTATCTGCTCTTTGTGGTCCTTCTGAATATGTCATTTACCCTTTATAGCATTGCTGAAATTGAAGCATCACAATGTCCATTTTCAGAGATGAGAAAACTAAGATTAGAGAGTTTTGTGCATGTGCCCAAAGTAAAAAGCTCATAATTAGCAAAATGAATTTTTTAACTGATGTTTGGCTGAAACCAAAGCAATTATACTCATTAGAAGTATTTTGATGTGGTACAATACTATGCGAATGTTCCTAGGAAGACAATTATCTTTCTTTTGTATTTAGAGAAACTTTTCGGAGCATACCCAGAATCTAGATTTTTTTTTTCTTTTCGGATTTGGTAACATACTGAATATGTGGAATTCTGGAACTGTCCATTGCAGAGTTGCTCAATGTTGCACTTCTGACATTTTGTGTTGGATAATACTTTGTTTTGAGAGGCTATTCTGTGCACTTCAAGATGTTTAACAGCATCCCTGGCCTCCACTCAGTTGCGACAAGCAAAACGTCTCCAGGCATTGCCGAATGTCTTGGGGTTGGAAAGTGGGGGATGTCAAAATTGCCTTTGGTTGAGAACCACTGTTCTCCAGGGAGCTGTAGTTTCCTTAAAGCTCCTGAATTTAGCTCTGAGACCTTCTCCCTGGGAATATTTTTAAGATTATATTTCTCTAAATGTGGCATGATATCTGCCATTTTTCCTTTTGCTTAAACCTTTTCAAAACCATTATTTTTCCATGATTGCATGTGCTAACTTATCATTTAACAGTTAGATATTTTACTTGTCAGATATTTAACTGGTGGTTTGGTCATTCAGGGGCTTTATGATCTGAAAAGGCATCCATGTGAGGGCAAAGCCTTGAGCTTTCAAAAAGAACCTCCTTGGGCACAATGGAAATGTGCTCTAATTTCCTGCCATTCTAACACTCTTGCCAGATTTGTTCTAGGACTAATTTTTAACCCTTCTCACGCTGTATGTAACAACTCGATATTCAAGTTCCATATCTGACCTGGGCTCAAAAACTATTTTTGTTTTATTAACTGATTTGGGTACTCTCCCATGCTTGCTCTGCAAACAACTTTAGTCCCAACCTCATTTTTTGTGTAACAGCATCTTCTCTTTCTGTTGACATTTATATTCAACTTGATTCACTGTATGATTAATGGAAGAGATCAGTATCATCCAGACTAAAGTGAGAGAATAAGCACTCAAATAGGTACTTTCATCATTAACCTGGATCTTCACAACTTTATGTCCTATCTAACCTAGAAAATAAATCCCTTATTTGTGGGCAGGTGTCTTTATACAGTTTAAGCTTTTAAAATTAAATCTAAAATGAAAAAGTTAAAGAGAGAAGGGGAAAAAACATTAAGATTTTAAAGGAGAACAGTGCAATTCACAAGCTTGAGATGCTCACAGTGGTCTCTTTTCAAAGCATATATCAAAATGATAAATGAGATTTTATTTGGGGTTTTTTCATTCAGAGATATGAACATTCAGTTCTATTCTTTGTTTATTTTATCCGGGACATTTCCTCAACAAAACCAATATATCTCCTTTATTCTCTAATTCTATGATCATTTTTGTCTTGTTTTGATCTTGATTTTTTTTTAATTGAAGTCCATGTTCTTTGATCTTCCTTCTTTGATATGCTTATTTATGTCTTCCATATGATAGTTAAGCAAACTATCCATTTAGAAAAATGAAGTTACATTCTTCAGCTTTTTTACCTGCTTGCAGGAATAAAAATCTGCATTAATTCTGAAAAGGCCGGATATAAATTTGCCTTTGCATTATCATTGAAAATATGGAAACTGCTAAGAAAATAATAAAGTAAATCAGAATAAATTGGGAATATTTACTCCCTTAAGAGAAAGTAGATATAAGGTCTGTGATTATAGTGAAAGCAAAACGAGTGGTTTATTCAAGTGAGTGAGCAAGTAGAAGATTGAAAGTCAATACTATCTGTAAACCCAGGACAAAATTTGTCTGAGAGGGGTTCCAGTTTATCAACTTTATTTTGATAGAGTTGACAAAATTAACTCTATGAATCAAATTACAACTTAAAGAAGTTTTAATTCTCAACGTATTTCTAATTCAGAAAGACCTTCTTTCAATTTGTATTCATTGCTTTTCTGCATGTGAGTGTAGATTTTATATACATGTACATAAAAAGTAGAAGAGTGCATCATGCACTGTGGTTCTCACTCTTTTACTATTTGTGCATGTCAAATAGTAATTAAATAGAATTAGTAATTTAATAGAATTAAAGTCTAAATTCTAACCAATGTCTTTACTTCACTTCCAAACACATGTAAAGATTGCACTTGGATTTGCTATTATATTTGCAAGGTCAGATCTTGTTGCCATGTAGCTCTGGCTCTTATATTTGATCCAAATCTTAGTTCTAAGAGAATATATTTCGTTGCATGATATCAGTATGTCTTTCCTCCTTCTTACCCCCTCTCTAGCATATCCATTGCCTGCTAGAACATGATTAGAAATTAAGATTCAGGATATTTCTATCAATCAGGATGGTCTCAGTTATGCTGTGGTGAAAACAATAACTTCCCAATCTCCGTGTCTTAAAACAACGAAGATTTTATTCTTGCTCTTGCTGTGTGACTTGCAAGGGTCATTGGGGATTCTCTTCTGCATCTTTGCCACTCTGGGACCTGTGCTGATGGAACAGTCACTCTTTGAAACACTGTCCCTGTGACAGAGGGAAAGAGAGACTAGTGAATTACACACTGGCTCTTTAACTATTCTACCGGAAGCGATCCTTACATTTCCACTCACAATTCACTCACCAATGAAGTTAACTGACAACTCCTTACTAATAGGCTACAGAAAACATGCTTATTTCATTGTCCTGATGGAAAGACAGAAATATTTGTGGGCAACATCGATGCAATATTGACTGTCGCCATTTACTCTTTAGATCACAAAATATTAAGTTCACTTTCCTTTCTATATGCAGAACACACTAATCTCTTCCCCAAGCAAGATTGCTAAAAAGTCTGATCCAGTCACTGGGTCCAAATCAAAGCCCAAGAGCTTTAAATTATGTCTGGTTAATAGGTGTGTCCTCTGGGACATGGGCTTGTGAACTAAGGAGACACAAAATCTGTCGTCCTTTCCCCTCCTTCATAATCCCAATACACCGTGGTAGGACAGGTCTAGGGTGACAATAATAAATACTCGCATCCAGAAAGAGGAAGAATGGGCAACAAATGGTAATCATTCCCATAGCAACCTGGAAGCTCACTAAACTGGCACTGCTTGGTTCCTCTAACCTAAGGATGGGGAACATTCTTTGATTAAGCTCTGCTGGCTCTTTGAAGGTGCTTCCCTGTCCTTTCATTCTCAGGCATCTTCCTTTTCCGTTATCTTGCTTGGCCACATCTGAATACAGCCTCCTTGGGGATGAGCCAATTTCTCAGGCTGCTTCCTGTTTGTAAACTACTGGGGGCCAAGAGTCATCTTATGTCTCAAATGGTCACAGTCTCTTTTAGTCCTGGCAATTTGTGGTTTTTGACAGTAAAACCCTTTCAGAACTAAGTCAGCTTCTTATTGATTTGATTCCAATTCAGCTCCATATATCCATGTGCACACCCATACTTAGTGTATTTCTACACATAATTTCCATATTTGCTGTATCTGTTGCCTTTCTTGCTCCTATGCCTCCCTTGCTGTTGTTCTACTTAATTGCGTGTTGCTGAGCCTTTCTGGCTTTGGAAATAGAGAGAGCCACACACTTACTCTCTTTTCTCTGAAAGGTTTTGTCCAATTGAAATGAGTTACTGGGTGCTGCTCTCATAGTGTTACTTTCACTCAAGATCTCTTTGTGCATTTATTCCTTGTAGCTTGTGCACCTACTTGGAATAGCATTTCAATGCTAACAACTGGCAGTGAAAGGATGCATTCGCCAGGGTTCTTGGTTGCCAGGAAGCAAAGTTGAATCTGGCTAATTAAGTAGAAATAGTGTCTATTAAAAGTATATTGGGTAGCTCACAATTTTTTTTGGCATCAGAGAACCAAGCTTCAGGCTAAGTTTCCAGGAATAACACCAAAATCTTTCCTGCAGAGTTTACCTGATGAAGCATTACTGATGCTGCTACCACCCCATGGAGACTTGTTGGAAGATGCCATGGCTGCTACTGCCTAACTGAAGGTGGGTCTGTGCCAGGAAGTTTTGATCTCTGCTACCGTCATAATTTGACACCCCAGCCACCATTACTACTGGGAACAAAAAGAATCTTGGGTGGGCCTACTTCCCAAAGATGTACACTATTGATTTAAAGTTCTTGAGAAGTTTTCTGGATTCTACCTTGAGGATATCAATTCCTAAATCTGTAAATTAATCAAACATAGCAAAGACATTCAAAAAGTACTAAGTAGGCAAAATAAATGACATTTACAATCTCATCTTGTTTTCAGCCATCATACTGAAGGTTTAATGGATCTCTCCTAACACTGAAAAATTTTCCAAAATCCTGCATGTAGGTTCTGGAATTTAAAAGTATTCTAGTTATTAACTAGCTACTATGTTCAAAATTTTCAAATTAGTGTCACTCCTATGGACATCCATACCGGAGTGTGGTAGCATATTACTAACGATGACATTCATATACAGAAAACTGGTTTTCATATTCACTTTCTCATTTCATCTTTACTACAACTCTTTGATATAGTGTTACTATTACTTTAACCTATCAGAACAGGAAATAAATGTACAGGGGCGCTGTGGTTTGGCTCAGTGTTATTTCTCAGATTCAAAATTTGAATCCAAACTTTGGGTTCTAAAATTTGAGTTCTATAGATGAAACTGAAATTATGCATTGATATTAGAAAAAGGGTAGACTCAAAGGGAATTAAATAGAGGGAGGACAAGGCCTTCACATGTGTGTTGGTGGGTGGGAGGAACGGTTAAAGTGAGATAGAAGGATATGGGGTGTGGATGCTCTGTGTCACGCTGGAGTGTTGAGAAACCCAAATTACCTGTATCATTGTGTAAGTCCACAGAAGGAAAGAAAAATAGGTGTGGGAAGGAAATAAAATAAATTAACATTAAATACCTCATAATTAGCTGAAGACTTACGAGTACCGTTTTTTAGAATTTCATGTTTTTCTGAAATTTGATACCACACAAATATTGCACTCCATCAGCTTCCTAAAAGACACACTGGCTGTTTTCTTCAAATTCAATTTGTCTTCCCTACAATGTTAATGAGTTGTCTGAATATTAGTGTGGGTGATCGGAATTGGCCACCAAAGATATGTCTCTTTGGCATGAGGATATTTTGGGCTGGTTACTTTTAAAAACTGCAGACATGAGAGAAACTCTGAAAAGTAGAATTTACCCTTTGTAAGAGACATTTACATTTGTAAGGGAAATCTCCATCTGTAAAGGTGTCTCCCTCTCTGTACCAGGAAGAAGAGGGGATGACCTTATCTCTAGAAACTCTTATCAATTTGGAAGGCAAGGACTTAAATCTGCATAATAACCTTACTCTTGTTTTCTGTACTTTCTGCTAATCTCCCATAACTGACTCCCCCTCTCCCAACACCCTCCTTTGCCTTTAGCTGAAGATGGTATTGAAGATGAGAGCATCTGCCTTTTTGGTGAGTTGCTCAGTTGCCTTGAGTCTCTCCCATGTATACATGTTATAAAGCTTTGTTTAATTTTCTCCTGTTATTCTGTCTCATCTGAATTTAATTTGTAGCCTGGCCAGCAGAAGGAGCAAGAGTGGGTAGAGGAAATGTCTTCCTCCCCTACAATTAGCATTGTCTAAGTTTTAGATTCATTCAAGTTCATTAACCAGTTGAAAACATGGTTTTCCAACCTATTTTACTTCCTTGTTGACACCTTTTGCCCAATGGCACTTTGTTCTTGTTTTGTGGCTCTGTTCACAAACTATTATTGCACTGTGACATTCCCCAAACAAATATTTGGTTTTTATAAAAGGTGTATAATGTTTCTTAAAAAAATGAAGTGAAAGATGATGAAAATAGTAGTTTCAGGGTTAATTCAACTCTCAGATATCATGCACTGAGCAGAAGTTCTACCATTTGAATTTATTGTCTGGTTAAGAAAATTGAGAGCTTTTGCACTTGGCCACCTTTGACCACCATCATCTTTTCTCCCAACACTGACTTATCACTGATTCTCACCTGCCTTTTTCAAGTTACAGCATGTATTGAAATTTCTACTGTGCCTTTCATTAATTACCAAGGAGTACAAGAACAGCCACGCAAAACTACTATCAAGCTGTACGTCCAGTATGGCTTATGTGATAGCTCATAGGAGATCCTGTAGCTCTTAAGAGCATTCATGTTACCACTTTATCAGTTGGGAGAGACTGTAGTGGTTACTTATGCTTTTGACAATGCAGGAGCCTCCTCATCTTCAGAAAATTAATCAGATTTCTGCCTTTTGTTCAGACCCACCCTGTTTTTAAACAAATGTATTACTACAAATTATGGTATGACAGTTCCAATTTATGTGTCATATTATATTTCTTAAATTAGATTCATTGAGACTTTGGGATAGGTGGATTAAACTATTACTTAAATGCCAAATTTAATTTAGTACTAAAACGATTTCTTATCTGAAAGAGAAGCTTGTTATGTTTATTACGTTGACCTTTTCACTATATGTCTGTGATTTTTATTTTTGTTTATTCCTTAACTATAACTTCAGACTCAGGGTGTCTTGACACTTTCAAGGAATGTTTGAAGCACATGATTATGTGTGTGTGTGTGTGTGTGTGTGTGTGACTTCCGTGATGAGATTTGATATTACTTTATGATCATACGGCTTTTGTTTTTTTACCTTTCCTGAATTTCTTAGTCTTATTATTGAACCTCCCCAGGAGAGCTTCTCCCCAGTATCTATGCTTCATTTGGTTGTCTTATTTACCATGATGATGCATTGTCTTTTTTATGCAGATGATATACAGATTTATCTCTTTCAGTGAACTTTTCTGCAGCAATTTCAAAGCTGTCAGGCTGGAAGACTAAGATTAAAGACTAAAAGGCCCAGCATTTCCACAACAAAGTACATACAAACACAACAGCCAGCTAGATCTTCTCTTGATTTAATAATCTTTTTGTTGTGACTCGTTTTTTATGGGAATAGACTCTTCTGTAGAAGAAGTGCAAAGCCAAGGTCATGGAGGAATGGACTCTAGAGGTATTCTAGTGGGATATTATTCACTGGTTGCTTAAATGTTTCATTTAACTTCTAAGGAACACTGATCAACCATGACCATTGTTCTTTGGGACTGATTTATAAGTACAGGAATAGCCTGAGAGCATCACATTACTAGATCAAATATTAGGGAATGAGTGGGAAAATCGTTAGGAGAGAGAAATAAAACCAGAACATTCTGCAGCCAGAAATACCTCCTTTGCCATCTTCTAAATGTTGGAGTTTGTAAGGGCTTGAATTCTGACTTTTTAAAAATTCTCATTCAACCCCTTTCCCTCCAAATTCATTCTTATTGCTTTAAATGTCATCAATACTTTCTGCTGCCTAAACTTGTGTCTCCAGCCCTGATGTGCTTTCTGAAATGCAGACTTATATCATGACTTATTTGAATGTTACATGGAAATGTCATGGTTATCTCTTATGTGATACATCATAAACCAGCTTGCATTTAGTCTAATGTTTCACATCTCTAGTAAAAGCCATATCTATCCAACTAAGTGCTCAAGGAAGACACCTAGGAATTGTCCTGGACACTTCTCGTGTTTAATTCATTAGCAAGTTGAGTTGATTCTACCTACAGAATATTTCCGAATCATCTGTTTCTCTGTTTTCAATGCTGACCCTCTATTTTGATCCACCACCACTGCTTATCTGATTTATTTTATTCTTGCCTGGCTTCAAACTTCTTGCTACATAATAACCAGAAATATATTTGGAAAAGCCAAAGCACACTTAGTACCTCACTGCCTAGAATCCTGTCATCACCTGTTATTATACTTAGAACAAAAGCTAAGGTCCTGCATGGATTCTGTTCCTGGCTCTTCCTAGTTGATATTTGCGTGAACTTTAGCATGTAATCTTTGTCCCTTAGTCTGCTCACCTTTAAAATGAGAATGCTAATGGTGAAAATACGTTTCTCATAGACTTCCTGAGAAAATTAAGTGAGTTAACTATGAAAACAATTTGAACAGTGTTTCAAACATAATAAGTACCATATAAAGATTTGCTGTTGTCCTTGACTTGACCTTCCAAGCCTGGAATGTTTCAGCCTCTCCTGTCTCTTCAATCTCACCTTGTACCACTCTCCTGCTCACTGAGATCTGGCATGTTGCCTTTTTTTGGTAGTTTAATTATTTACTCAAGTATTCTCATGAGCCAGCTTCTTCCCATTTTTCTGCCAATTGGCCTCAGGTTAAATACCATCTTAAACATCATGCCATAGAAACTAAATTTTTTCATTTGCTCCGGCTGCTGCTACTCAGTGACTGGGACTGCCTTTTGACCAGAATTAGGAGAGCAAAGAAGGAGATGGTAGGAAGAACCCCCTCACACTCTCTCGCTCATAGTGGCCCCTATTCTTGTTTCAGTGTCCAGAAAGACAAGGCTCCTTGGAGTTTTTGCTACCCTTGAAACCCAGCTAGGCTCTCATCCTCAGACCAACATTAGGGCAGAAAATAGAAAAGAAAAACAAACAAAACAGAAAAATCCCAGGATTTCACGCCATACAGGTTGCTTCTTCAAGTTTTGACTTTACCCTCAATCAACTTGATTTTGCTTTCTTTTCAGAGACTTCTGGTAGCTTCTTTTTCTATTTACCCAGCATTTTGAAGTGTTCTGGGCTTACTCCACCTTAGACGACGCTGGAGGTTCATGCAACTGATTTTTAAATTGAAGATTCTAGATTATCTTACCAAGAGTTACCCAGTGGACTTCATAACTGTACAAAGTATTGGTAATGTTAGCACATTTGATTCCAAAGTATTGTAAAGGTTCAACTCTTAATTTAAAACTCTTACTTTTGCAAAATAATCTTATCTATGATAACTTGCACCAGATAGAGCTGGAAAAACACTAGAAAAAAGTGGGCACACTTACCAACTTCATAGAGTTTTAGAATTTCTACTCTTCCCTTAGATGTCCTGCATAAGGTGGAGGCATTATATGGCACAAGTGTGAGCCCTCATGGGTATCTGTATATCAAATATAAATGAAGCATTTTTCCTAATAGTTAAGGATAAAAATGAATAGAAATAACAATAATAATATTTGTTTCATTCAATTCAATGGGTTATCTTGCACAGCCTTTGAAATATATCCATTTGTAGATATGGCTGGTTAAAAGCACACACTGCAGAGTCAGAAAGAACTGGCTCAGATCCTAACTTGGCGTTTATTAGCTGTGTGACCAGGGGCAAATTCCCTACTCTGAACATCAGTTATTTTGTCTATAATATGAGGATTTTGGTAATGATTAAATGAGATAAAATATATGCATTATATTGCACAAACCTCTCACGCGTGATTTCTCTTTGCCTATTACTGTACACATGCATATTTACATATTATCTATAATCACACACATTACACAAATCTGTTATAAAAGATATCATTTACTACTCAAAGTCATTAAATCTTTATGAACTGTAATTACTACATATTTAAAATAAGACTGGTTAATATTACTCAGCCTCCATCTCTGGCTGATTGTGTCCTGTCAACTCAGCATCACTGCCATTCCCTCTAGTTTTCAGCTTTACACCACAGGGAGACCTGGAATTACATTACCCCAAAATCTCTTCACTCTAAAATACTAACGAGAGGCATTGAGGAAGGCTCCAGTCAGGCAGCTTAGATCATCAGTGGTAACTTCTTTTGACTTCCAATTTCTCCTGAACCACTTTGGTGCTGCAAACCAGGATCATCAGATATACCTCCCTATAATTCCTGATTTCCTGAAAGCAGGAGCTAGCCTTCACTCACCCGCCTCTTCCAACTGTTTTGCAGTCTTTGATCACCTACGCTAAATCTGTCTCTAACAAAAACAACCAGAGTACTTTGGATTTGCCGATCTTTGACTGACGCATGCCCGAAAGACATAACACATGTGAAGGTTCTATCAGACAAGAGGAAACATTACGTGACTATTAGATACTTTTTTTCTCTTCCTACTTTCTTTTCTTCTGGGGTAAAATCTCCTTCTCATCTGAATTACTATACATTTTTCTTTTGTATTATCTTTCTAAGAAATAATGAAGCAATGTGAAAAACATAAGAAATTTTGAGTACAAGGTCGTATAATTTATATTGTGTTGTTATATCAGCCTTTTATGATTAAAAACTATATAAGAAAAGAGATTATTTTCTTTGAGTAAAATAAAGTATCTGTAGATTTGTTGTTTATTTCTTTGTAATGCTCTGTTGAAGAGGTGTTTTTAAAGTAGGGATGTTATTGCAATGATGGCACTTGTCAAGAAACTGCCAATTAAAAAAGCCGAACTTCCTTATTCACAAAACGGTATACAGTACATACGTACAAGACAGCTCTGTCTATCTGATTAACTGGTTGCAGATCTCATCACTAAGGGATACTAATGAGATGGAAAATGAAGCTTATTCTGGCTAAATTACCAAAGGATCTCTAGCAGAGAATGATACAATACAAATGTCCAGAATCTCACAGAAAATGTGGGACAAAATACTCTGTAATTTGAAAGGTTTTAATGCGAAGAATTTTAATAAGGAAAATGGATAATGAAAAAAATATAATTTAATGTAAGACTTAGGATCTCTAAGGGAAAGTACCTCAAACTACTGGATTAACCTCACGACTTTTATTGCAAACCAGGGTCACATTTCCTGGAGGAAGCCATAAAGGCAGCCCTAGGCTACAATGAGACAAGCTACCTCACTCCCAAAGAAGTCAAAGACTGGAGCAATGATAATAACATTTCTAATGTTTATTGCCTGGGGAAAGATTTTCAAAGGTGGCATGAAGCCAAAAATAAATTACTTTTTAAACAAATCCCTGAACCTTTGCTCTCAGTGGCTCCCCTTTGGTGTCTTGTCAAATGTCTCCAGTGTGATAGCCCTCTTCATATTAAGATTGGTGCATCCATAATTTATCTTAGGCCTGGCAGGGATAATTCTTTTGATATCCTATTCCGAATTTTTCTAAGTTACAAGAGCAGCACTTATTGCTGTTATTAGCAGCACCTAAGCCAGAACTAGTTATGGCTGTTATGATGAAAGTGTATTTCAGCCTAGAAATGTGTCATTAAGGAAAATGAAAAAGGACTGACTAAGCTATTACAAATATGTAGCTGTTGTTTTTTTCCTCTTCTTTTCTAATG
This sequence comes from Equus asinus, assembly GCF_041296235.1. Lineage (NCBI taxonomy): Eukaryota > Metazoa > Chordata > Mammalia > Perissodactyla > Equidae > Equus > Equus asinus. Next base: position 76,096,860 of record NC_091800.1, read on the forward strand.
TGTAGAGCAAACATGGAAATTGCATAACATAGAACACATACTAAATAAAATCCTCATACATACCAGTTATTCCAGGGTGTACTTGGGTAAATCCTTTTAAAATTCATTCGAGTCTAATTAATATCTGATATATCACAAAGTTTTGTTCTATAGTTTCAATATGTGCCCCAAGTCAAATCAAATAAACTAGAAATATAAAGAACATTAGTTTGTCACAAAATAGAATTTCAATTCACGCAGAATCCTTTTGTATGCACATCCTATAATAAGTAAAATTCACATTTTTCAAAGAAGTGGGCAATTTATGATTCTTAATAGATATGAAACTAGCAACCCAACACTATTAAGGCTATATCAGTTGCCAAAAATCATACAAAACAAGAAACCATACCATTATCCAATCATCAAGATGAAGTAGACCTGCATTCAGGAAAGAGTAAAAAAGAACCATCAACTGGTATATTGCAGCTAAAAATATAAATAAATCAGACTCCTCACTTGAGCTACATATGGTTATCTTTTATTGCAGATGTTTTCCATAATCTTCATTGCCTCTGTTATAAATGGAATTTGATTAGACAGGGCGAAAAAGAAATGAATGCAGTGGTAATGGCTGCCAAATAATGAAGAAGACATTTCCTATCACAAAATCTATGTCACCCACAACTAAGATATACAACTATGTACCGGGGGGATTTGGGAAGATAAAGCAGGAAAAAAAAAGTCTATGTCATTTAAATTATTAATTAAGAGTGATGGGAGAATATAGGTATTTTCAGACATTCAAGGATGTATAAAATTTGTGTCCTATAAACTCTTTCTTAGAAGGTAACTGAGTTGGCACTCTAGCACAGTGAGAGGATAAAAGTAGCCAGCAAAGTTTGTATGACTCAGGAGATTATTGAAGGTAGGTCCCTAAACAGCATCTCACAGTACAGCTTAGAGCAGAAGGACAGGAGTCTCCAGGATAAGATAATAATGAAAGGAAAACTCCATAGTGTAAACCTGAAATTCATATAAGACTTGCCATAAAAATAAAACAATAAACTATTTAATTAAACATAAATAATATTCAATAAGCAAGCAGCTATAAACTCCAGGAAATAAAGAAACAAACAAAAAGTCCTAAAAATGTTATGGTAAAAATTTAAAGCAGGGGCTGGCCCCGTGGCCAAGTGATTAAGTTCACGTGCTCCACTTCCACAGCCCAGGGTTTCTCTGGTTCAGATCCTGGGCACGGCTCAGGCCACAACAAAGCAGTGTCCCACATAACACAACCTGAAGAACCTACAAGTAGAATATACAACTATGTACTGGGAGGCTTTGGGGAGAAGAAGAAGAAGAAGAAGAAGAAGAAGAAGAAGAAGAAGAAGAAGAAGAAGAAGAAAAGAAGATTGCCAACAGATGTTAGCTCAGGTGGCAACCTTTAAAAAAAAGAAAAATTTAAAGCAAACTAAAATAGAGCTTCATTGTGAGGAACTCATTGAATGTCACCATGACTCAATTTATCTTGACCACGTAACATTATATTTTGCGTGGCATAGCAGAAGTGACATTGAAAGAATTATGATCATAGTATCCCAGGGTCTAAATCTAACTATCATAAATCCAAGAGTGACACTTAGATTTACAGTGACCAATATTTACATGGTTTAATTTCCTGAAAAAAATATTACTGTTTTTTACCTTTGGGAATCAACAATGAACACATCAAAGACTCCTTAATTAAGATTAAAGGACATAAAGTGTATGTTAGAAGTTTTGCCAGAAGAAAAATACAGATACATTGCACAGAGGCTGGAGGGAAGAAGGGGAGGAAGAGAGGTCGAAGGGAGAGTCAGAGTCTTCATTTTTGAAGTGGCCATTCGGAATGTTCTTTTGTTCTCAGGTAACAAGAAATAAAAGATTAGGTATGATTTTTAAACTTCCATAGTTGAGTAGCAGGTAAACCAAGAATTCTTACATAGTTAAGTTAGAAAGAGGAGAGGTAAGAGGAGGGATAGTGTTATAAATTTACATATATGAAAGAAAGTGATCAAGAAAAAGTTGTTCAAGCATTTCAAAATTAGTTAAAAAAATGTTTGTCTTTGAGGATTGGAACTGGGAGCTGAGAAGCGTAAATTAGGACACACTTTTTTATTAAAATTCTCTGTGCTATTAGATTTTTTAAAACGTGTGCTTATATTACTTTAGTCAAATTATGAAACAATTTGAAAACAAAAATTTCATATAAAGGGAGATATACAGAGCAGTAAAATTCTTAAGAATGGAAAGCATGATAGATTTGTTAGTGCCATTCTGTAGTTCCCTCAGTTGTTAATTCCCTATCAAATTCCCTAACGTGGCTTATCCAAAAAATACTTACATAACCTCAATTTCCAAAATTTTATGCTCATCACTCAAGAGAAAGTCCTCCTTGTCTCTATTTAAATAAGAAGGTGGACGCTATCCAGAGAAAACTGCTTAAATTTCCTTTTTCTCACCTCAGAATGCCTGTTCAGCTCATGTCCATATTTTCTCTTCTGCTCTGATAGAAATGTATCTGTTCTTCTCTAAGACTAATTCTTATGTAATCACACTTAGTTCAATCTCAAACATCCGACCGCCTTCTAAACTTAATCTGCTTTGTTTGGCCTTGATCTGTGCTATCTCCTTTCCAGCCCACTAACATGTTCCAATATTGTGTATCAGGTTGACACTTTTCAGATACCCTATGTTTCTTCCCTTCTCCCTCTCATACCCAATCTTATAATAAGGATAGCACACACTTGCTGCCTATATTTTCTTACCTTTTCAACTTATTTGATAAGCTCTTAAAATCTAACATCTCTGTTGATCTAAAGAAATTACTTTTTTATAGGCGAATACCTACAAATGTCACGTGAAAATAATTTTTATCAGTTTTTATCTTCATTGACTTCCTCGATCTATCAGTTTGGATCACTTGTTCACGAGTGAGATTGTATTTTTTATGCTGCTTCAACAGTTTGCCCTTGTGTCTTTTTGAACTTGACTTCTCTGTTACCATTGTTTGCCCTTCTTGCTCTTCTTAAACCCTAAATGATGTCACTCTAGAAATTTCTTCCTCAAATGTATTTTTCCTATATCTATGTTCTCTCTTTGTGTATTTTCATACATTCCACAAAGCTGTATCTTTACTTATGACTTTGTAGGTATAGTGCTGCATTTGAAGCCAAAACCATACTTTAATTCATGTGATCTATTATTTAACTTGTTACCTTTTGCCAACAAACTGATTTCTCCTGCTGACTGTTTATCACTGGTTACTCTTTCCATCGACTAAGCTTGAGACCTCATGGGGCCAATCTTGATTTCCTGGCTCTCCTCATGGCAAACATGCATCCATTTGATTAGTCCTATCATTCATGTCCTTGTAGTGCCTTGCACATTTATCCTCTGCTTTATATTCTCACTTCCTCCATTGTCAGCTTCCACATTTTTTTCTTTTGCTTTAATTTTTCACATGTATTTATCACTCAATCCTAGTTCTTAAAGCAATGCAGATTGATGGAAGATATATTTCAATAGCTTTACCCTCACAATCTGACAGGGCTTGAATATAAGTCACAAAGTCCATGGTTTATGACAGATGCTGGAGTTGGAAGCCAGCCTATATTTCTGGGCTCTGTTTTGCACTAACATTTTTTCCTCTTTTCTAACTAGCAGATAAGTTCAAAGTACCCTCAAGGCTACAAAATTCAGCACTCTGCTTTCCGCCTGAACCTGGCTCAGTACTCTGGGTTTGGTTTCAGATTTGACTAACATTTCTCTACTCTCTTCCCAGATTGCCAATGAAGAACAGTATTCTCCTACTGGATTTGGGATCCCACGGTAAACCACAGTTTGTGTCTGGGGCACTTTTCTATTCAGCTTTCTTAGGTATGTAATATACTTCTTACCTATCCCCATCCTCTGGCAAAAGGTCTACTGCAGTTGGACAATGTCTTTGATAGGACTCAACAGGCTTGTGATTTTAATCTGCAGCATGAGTTTTCCAATGCTGTTGTGTGTTTATATTAGTTGTAATACTCAGCACCAATGGTGCCCAAAGTCGTGCCCAAGATTGCTATGTTTTTAGATACTGTTCATACTACTCTCCCCCAAGACCAGCCTTTAGAGCTGATTTAGCTCCTTTTGCTCCCCCCTTACCTTAGTGATATGTAATCCAAGGTAGGTTTTAGGCACTCTCCTCTCCCATTGGGCCAATTGCTGTGACCCCACAGTCTAAACATAAATAATCCTTCTATCCTGATTCAAGTCCTTCACTCTCTCTCCAATAGCCATACCTGTTTAATAATATTTATTACTTACAGTTACTCTTCTAATTCTCCTTGTGTATTACTATTAGATTGGTTTTCCTAAGAGTGGTGACTATTCATTTATATGAATTATTATTTCCTTTATTGTTCATTAATTCAACACATATTTATTCATATATCAATTCAACACATATTTATTCATTTAGAAACACTAAACTAATCCTATATTCTCTTTCGCGATGGGCTTCAATGGCTTTCCGTTTTTCTGAAAAATGAAATACAAAACCCTTTTGTTTCAAACTACCTTAACTGTATTACCATCTTTACACACAGCCCGTGTTTTAACTACACTAGATTCCTCATCTTTCTACAGTAATTCTACACACTTAGTTATAACATTTCTTCCATAGGAGTTGCCATCCTCCTTCATATGTATAAAAACCTTACCCTGTATTTTGCAGTTCATATCCAATTCCAAGAGGAAACCTTACCATATATTTGACTATTAAAGTAAGGGAAATCACTCACTTTCTAAAGATTTTATTTCCCTGCTTACTAATCTTACAGTCTTAATACCTCAGAAAATCAGAAAACGGTGAAACAATTAATATGAAGTTGTTACTTGTTATATTTCACAAATGGTAAATTATTAAAGAATATTACTATATTAATTCTGAGTACATGTCAGCTTTTGTAATTTAAGTATAATGGGCACATGATAGAATTTAATTGTGCTTAGTGTCCTTCAGAATAGTCTAAGTGATTATTACAGCAATAAAAATATCATATTGGTATTGGTTAAGGATTAACAATTTTTTATGATTCATTAAGAACATACATTTAGATATGGTATGCCTACCTTTCTGGTCCTCTCTTTTCCAACATGTTAAAATGGAAATATTCAGTTTAAAGGTAATAAACAAACAGAAGTATGGTCACTACAAAAAGTCAAAGATCTGTGTAGCTAATTATCCTAATGCTGTTAATAGTACAAAGACAAGCAACTCAGAAATTATTTCCAGCTTTTACTGATTAAGAAGAAAAGATAATGATCTTGTTTTAAATCCTAAAGTCATCACTAAGGCTTGGGGCAGAACTTTGGGTCACATACCAGTTACCTACCTGCCTTTATTATGTGCCATAAGGGCTCTCTGAAAATATGCATAAGTACCCTTATCTAAAAAATGTGATATAAATTTCATATAAGTGGTTTCAAAGCAAAGGGTAGGAAAGTATAATATATTTAAGAATTGCTAATAAAATGAATCCATGAAACAATAAAGTAAAAAGAAGTTTTCTTTCCTTCATTCAATAAATACAAGTAGAACATAAAGAATAGTTAATGAGACAGAGAAGATTCTTGCTTTCTTATATTCCTTATTTTAGTAGGAGAAGATAAATAATAAGCTGTTAAATAAACATGATAGTATTATATAGTGATAACTGATAGGAAGAAAATACAATAGCCTAATATGAAAGTGAAAGGGCCAACAAGGGAGTTCCTTCTCATTGAGGGGTCAGGGACAAATCTCTCCAACATGATATTGGAGCTGAGAATAAAACGCCAACAAAGAGTCAGTTATGAGAGGATTCTAGGCAATAGCAAGTGTGAGGCCCACAGGTGGGAATGAGAGTTGGTTTCTAAAGAAAATAGAAAGTTAATGCAGTTTAATAAAACTAAATGGGCAGAGAATGGCATGAAATTAAATCAGAAAGGGATGAATTCATAAAGAGTCTTGTAGGCCATGTTCAGGTGTTTCAATTTTGTTCTAATATTTTATTAAGACATTGTCTTCCTTAAGCTAAAATAATGTCTAGCTGGCCTTTGACCACAAAAGTCTATTTCTGTACAATGTAAAACAAATGTATCCTGAAAACCGCAGACACCGTTTCTTACTCTTTACTCATTTTAACTTATGGAAAAATATACATGTATAATTTTATTTCATTGTATTTTTTGCCATTCTATAGAGTTAAACACTGTCTAAATTTTTAATTACACCTACATCTTACAATATTTACTTTAGCAAACAGGTGAGGATATTTTCGTACAAGGCTAATGTTATTGAACAAACCATTATGTTTGCTAAATTAACTGTGTCATACTCATAACTACTTAAGTAAATCATGTTCGAGAACCAAATGGAATGTGTCAGGTTGAGATGCAGGGATTTCCATTTTCCTCTGAGATATGACCTCCAGGACCATTGGTGGAAAGAAAGAATGGAATTGCATCTGCCCATGCCAATCAGCGTGAATATAACTTAATTTGTTGATCTGGAATTTTTCTTCTCTGTTGCTGAACCTTTAACAACATAAACACTAGGGAGTTCGATTTACAGTGTATAAAATGTTGGTACACTACTGCTTTTCATAATATGAGAGAATAAAATACAACAGCCCCTTTTATACATCCACCATTCCTTAGCACCTCTCTTTCAGCTCTTACACACGTGGCCAAGCATTTGTCTCTCTTGAGGATTTCCCTGGCACAGCAAATGAGAGATTGATGGTGTTATTTGTACCAAACATGTCTAAAACAACAAAAGTACATCTCTTTTATTATAAAATCATATTTACCCGCTAAAGTAACAGTTGAAGTTTTTGTCATGATATATCACTCTTAAATGTGAGGATTTTTCTAAACTGAATGAACAAAAACATAGAGAAATGATATTTTTCAACTTTAGTCCAGTATACATTAAATAACTTCCTAATACATTATTTGTTTACTTAAATGTATAGTTACTTGCAACACCATGGTTCATTACTTCACTTAGACGAAACTCAACATATTTGATGAGTTACCTAGGATTAGGAACTTCAGATTGCCAATAATCTGGCATCTTCCTTTATTTTTATTTTTTATTGTAAAAATTATTTTTAAAACATTAACTGTATTGTGTACATTTTCATGTAGATATTCTAAATCACACGTTTTAGGGGCATGATACGGTTGCTTGGGTAGCTATTTTGCTTCGTTGTTTAAAGACATTTATATTGGTCAGCAGAGGAAAGGCTGTGATAAGAAGAGAGAGCAGTTCAGACCTAAAACATCCTAGTGGCTTGAAACAATAAAGGTTCATTTCCCTCTCGCAATAGACAACTGTAACAAGTTGGGTGGGGTGCCCGCCCTACATCATCCTCACTCAAGGACCCAGGCCAGGGGAGGCTCCATCTCTCCTGTATGATTCCGTGATTGCCCCAGAAGAAGAAAGCGATCATGGAGTTTACACTCTGACTCTTAAAGGCCCTGCGCAGAAGTGACACATGCCGTTTCTGCTCTTATTCTTTGGCCAAAGCAAGCATGTGGCCACACCTAACCTCAAGCAGATGGGGACTCTAATATTACCCTCTGCCCAGTGGAAAAAACAGAAATATTTGGTGAGCAATGCTGATGACCAACACAATTTCTGTTTCCTCCTTATTGAATCTCAAGAATATATACAAAATCCTACTGTCCAAAAACTTATTCATAACCTATCTTCAACTGACATTTCCAGTCTAATCTCTATCATGCCCTCCACACTCTGTGTACATCCATGTCAAAATTCTCATTGTTCTCTCAACATGCTGCAGCGTTGTATGTCTTCATGATTTTTCACATACTGTTTTCATGTCAGACATTTCCTTCTTTTCTTCTTCTCCCTATTGGTCTCAGAATCATTCTTTAGGACATATGTCCAGTTTCAACTTTTCTGAGAATCTTCCTTGACTCAGATTAACTCAGTTGTTGTATTCTGAGGAGCCGCAGTACATGTAAAAATATTTAATTATTTTAAGTTCTTTCATCTAGAGTTTAAGTTCTATGACATTGATTTAATTATTAGTATTTAATATAGAGCAAAAAATGATGATGAATTAGATTTCTCAGATGAAACACACTTTTCCTTGACACATACATTATCTTTCCATTACCTATGATCAAATCATGCATAGCTACATTTGCTTGTGACATTTACCTATTGGTCAAGATTTGGAAAATTCTATCCACAGGCCAAGTCCAGCATGTCTCCTGTTTAAGATAAAATTTTGTTGGAACACAGACATATTTGTTTATGCATTACCTATGGCTGCTTTTGTACTACAACCAAAGAGTTGAGTAGTTGCAATGGGGACTGTGCTTGCCAGAAAATTCTAAAATATTTACTATCTGACTGCAATGGACTGGATGTTTGTGTCCTTCTCCAAATTCATATGTTGAAATCTTTACGTCCAAGATGATGGTATTGAGACATGGGCATTTGGGAGGTAATTAGGTCCTAAGAGTGGAGACTTCATGAATGGGATTAGTGCCCTCATAAAAGGGACCCCAGCGAGCTCTCTTACCCTCTTTCCGCCATGTGAGGATATAACAAGAAGATAGCAATCTGCACCTGAGAAGACAGCCCTCACTGGAACCCAAGCATGCTGGCACCCTGATCTTGAACTTCCCACTCCTCAGGACTGCAAGAAATAAGTTTCTGTTGATTAGAAGCCACTCAGTTTATGGTATTTTATTATAGCAGCCTAAGCTAATCCCTAGGGATACTGACCCTTGACAGGAAGTTTGTGGACCCTCTAACCTACATAAAAATGTGACCTTCACAGTATAGGAATGTAGTGAAGAAAATCAGTATTTGTTAAACACCTTCTTCTACCAAGCACCATTCTTTATCCTTTTTATCTCCTTTACCTCTCAAAATAGACATATATTAGTGTGTCACCTCCTTTCTTATACATGAAAAATAATTATGGCTGAACTATGGTAGATTTCTCCAAATTGTTTGGCTAGACTTAAGATTGAAAACTGCAAATAACAATATCTCATGATTTCCTACTATATTATTTCATTTCTTGGGTTCTTATACAGAGGAGTCTGTTTATAGTAAATATGTAATTGAATCAATCATATTTTGAAACGCACATGGAGGGCAAGTGGTATTCTGAAAATCAGGAGAGACATAAGAGAAGAATAACTAAATTCTCCAATGCAAAAATCTTCTCCACATCTGAATGCCTAACTTTACTGTCGTCACCATCAATCTCTTTAATATACAACATCATACCATTAAGTATCTTGAACCTGTACCTATCCATTTCTCTTACTTTCCACAACCAAACATTTTTGCTCAGGCCCATTTTACCTATTGCCTGAACTATTACAACAACCTCCTCAATTTTCCTACCTCGAGCCAGTTTACCCTGCAGTTCTCAGATCAACCTATGGCTCACTCATTTTCCTATGTTAAATGGTAACCTTGGGGACCTCTTGATTTAAAAAAATAATAATTCAATCTTCTAATGCAAAACTCATTAAATAATGCCAACATAATTCATCGCATATATGTATGCACACAGAGACACATACACACACATATATATGTATATATTTTTTAATTTAACTAACGACATCCTATACTCTAAACTAATGGAATGGTAAGCTATTGCTTAAAAATAAGGAAGAGTCTCCAGGATTACATTCCTTCCACTGTTTCATTTACCTGATTTTGTTTTGCCTCAGTGTTCATATGTCTACTCTTTACTTTGGCTTCAAGGTTGGTGGTACAGCTAGTATTTTCTCCTAAATGTTTCTCTGATACCAATGGTACAGATGAGAATTTCTGTAGAATTACTTTATTTCAAATAACAGTGATCACATCTTGCTCATCAATAGAGTGATTTGTATAGTTCTCAATTTCCTTTATGGATTAGTTTGGTTTAATGTACCAAATATGGATTTTTAGGTCCAAGAGACTATGGTTCAAATTCCAACTCTTTCACTTACCAGCCATTCCTATTGAACTTGGGCAAATCATCTTATTCTTGTCGTGGTCAGTTTCTTCACTTGTATAATTGGAGTTATAGTACTTTTCAAGATTGTAGTGGGGAATATATATTTATATAGCAATGTACAAGCACACAAGAAATAATAAATAATCATTACAATCAGAATTATGTTAGACGTGTATAAGTTAGGGAACATATAATCATTTCTTTATTATTACAATGCAAATATAGTATCTTTCTACATTCTGCATTCAATAAACATTTGCTAATTTGTCATTGCTCTATTATGAATTCAATCATATCATAAACTTGTTATGAAATTTGTTTCTTGGACTGGTTGTGGGAGAACTCTAACTATCTATCTATCTAGCTAGCTAGCTATCTACCTACCTATCTATCTTAATTTAGGACAAAGCAAAATGACTTGATGTATAAAAAAAATGGCTTTGTCTCTGAAATGGCAGTATTGTGAATATAAGTTGTAAACTTTACAAATGCAATGTATTGCTTCTTGCCCTAAAGCTTTCAAATAATGAGAATATTATTAAAAGATGATTATAAAAGAGAGCATAGAGAAGAGTCCATTATTTCTCAAATGGATGTTTTTCCCTAGTGGCATTTTGTTCAGAAATTGATCTTTATCAACTCAACCCATGCAAGTAAGTATAAATTTCCTGGTGTATTGAAATGAGAGAATGAAGGGACAGCACTAACAGGAATACAGTGTAAGCATGAAGCCAGCTCTGTTCAGTTTTTGAATTCAGATCAACCATTTTGGTTATTGGCCAGTGTAGTTTACATGGTCAGCAAACTCAGATACAAAATATGATGACTGAGGTCTTGGTTCTTTGTTCTGTTAATAAGATTGAGTTTTCTTAGAGGATTGTCTGACCTAACACCTTAGGAACTAAAAAGATATTTCAGTATTGGTAAGAGGAATAAAACATCAAGAAGGAAATAAGAGCAGATTAGTTTAACCTAGAAATTACTAACTAGAAATGAAACTCACAGAGTACTATTTACTTAGCTGATGATAGTAAAAAAATAGACTTGATTAGAGAATATTATTAGGTAGTACATTGCTGATTGAATCATGAAAGTTACAATAAAAAAACAATAAGATTAACAAATTCAAATATCTATGTAATGGATAGGATACCTTCAGTGACAAGAACTTTTTAAATAAAGAACTTGAATTGTATTTAAGTGAGAAAAGTTAAATCCTTTACCAAATGTTCCATTAATAAAATGTCATGTTGAGTTTGTTCATTCCTATATACAAATTTTAAAAGTTAAACATGAAATTTTTAACTTCTCTTTTACCATAATACTTGTATGGGATTGCTTTTTAAAATTTCAATGCAAAAGCATTGATTTTTTACTTAAGTGTTTTTTTCTCTTGATAGCTTTTCCTTTGTTAGACTTTCAGTCTACAATTTGCAAAATCAATAAAAACACAGCTTTCCCCAAGAAAGAAAAGTCCTCCAGAGGTTTACCTGAGAGTGTCTCGGGCAAGATTTCTGTGACCTTGAACTATTTGTAAAGTACCAGTGGTGACTTTTCAGAGTGTCACATCAAAATTGGTTTTCCGTCTCCAAGGAAGGTTCAGCATGTAATGTCAGTAACAGCTGGGGTAAAGGCAACAATTATATGTCAGCTCCGCTTTCTTTTCAAAGAGAGCATTTTCCCAGGCTGACACATTGCTGGGGAGAAAAAGGACACATACAAAAGTTTGTTTTCATTTTCAATTATTTTTGGAGATATGGAGCCTGTGACAAGCCAATAATAGTAAACAACAGTGGCAAGAATTGACACTGATGACCATAAGATGTGGAAGCTACTGTGGTTAGTACGCATTTGAGTTGACCTCTTTCAGTTTTATGAGTTTGGAGAAGACGAAGGAAAGAAATCCAGAAAATCATACCCATTTAATAAGATTTTTCTAGTTCTAAAAATACACACTCCCCCACGCCTTTGAAACTCCCACCGTTTAAGAAATATAGAAATAATTGCTCAGCATGAAATCATTGAAAAACAGTTTCAGATTGACTTAACCAAGCATCCTCGCCCATTATGAAGCTTAAGGCTGTGCCATTGTTCACACATTATAGGACCTTATTTGTGTTGTTTGAGAACTAGCTGTAAAAAGATCACTGTAAACGGAAAATGTTGAAACTCAGCTATGACTAATTAATGTTTAATCTACACTTTATAAAAAGTAAAAAAGAAAAAAAAACTCTTTCATTTATTGAAAACAGTTGTGTGGGCTTGCTGGCAGAAGGAACTGCCATGTTATGTTATGAAATAATCAGAGGAAAAGCACTCTAATGCGCTTTTCATAACACTTAAAGGAGGTATTCTAATATTGCAGAAACCTTGAGGGAAGGTTGCAGACAAAAAGCAACATAATTAAATTTCAGTTAAAGACCTGCCAGAAAGGGATTAAATGAATGGTCCTGTTATTCTTGGTAGACTTCACGATGGGGCTTAACCAGCAGGGTAACACAACAATCATGAGAAGTTCTCTTGGTGGAGGCTTTGCTTGATCAGGATTTTCAATTTTTTATTTTCAAAATTTACCATAGATTTTTAAATGTAAGGTTGAAATGTTCTCATTTTACTGATGCAATTTCAATGACATTTTAGCTGAATGCCATTTCATTTGAATGTTTGCTGTCTCATGTATTGGAAAAATAAGCTGCTGGAGAGAAGGAGAAAATATTTCAATTCTAATCATCCTTGCTTGTGATTTATTTCAGGCTGTCATTTATACTGGGCCAAAGGCAAGTTTGTTTGTTTAGTTTCAACATATTTCATTTTAGCGCTTTGCCCCAAGCGTTAATTTGGTCTTTCCAAATAATTTAGGGAGGGATAGGTGAGCACTGAACCCAAGGAGGTCCCCAGCAGATCTGCAGAAGCGTGAGCAAATAAAAATATTTAGCAACGTCTTACGTTAGAAGACCATTAGGACAGATGGCTACAGATCTCCCCTCTCCTTCTACAGATTAGAAAACAAACAGACAAAAAACAAATACCATGAACCTGGAGGAAGTTATGCTAAGTGTAATAAGCCAGTTACAGAAGGACAAATACTGCAAGATTCCACTCCTATGAGGTTCTAAAATAGCCAACCTCATAGAAGCAGAAAGTAGGATGGTGGTTGCCAGGGGCTGGGGAGGGGAAGGCAGGGGCTTGCTGTTCAGTGGGTACAGAGTTTCAGTCGTGCAAGATGAATAAATGCTAGAGATCTGCCGTACAACCTTGTGCCTGGAGTTTAGGATATTGTATTGTTCACTTAAAGACTGTGTTAAGAAGGTGGATTTTATGTTAAGTATTCTGACTACAATAAAAAAGAAGTAGGAAAAGAAAAGAACCAAGTTCTCCCTGACAATTCTAAATGAAAGCAACAGTACCGTTGTTTGGATGGGCCATGAGCAATGGGACAGGAAGCCCTTAAGCAGCTGCAGGACTTTGCGTGGGCAGAAGGGAAAGGACTAATAGGACACAGTCATGAAAAGGGGGCTTTTGCTTATTCAGAAAGAGCATTCAAAGAGAAAACTAATTTGGAAGTTTTCTTTGCTTGCCTAAAGCCACCGAGCTCTAAAAATTCTGCCGTTTCAGCTGCAGACAGGAATTCATGGAGATTTTGAGCCAGACATTTTTCCTGAGGGGATTTAAAAACATCCCCAGCAGTGGCCACATTTAAAGATACTCAAGCAAAAGGAAAGAGAAATAAATGTTGCTACACATTGCAAATACTGCTGATGGAGTCTATGTGTGTTTAAAATTTAACTTGCGAGTATCTCAGCTATAGAGCCTGAGAACTCTTGCAATAATGTATTAGCTCTGAGCTGAGAAAAGGTCTGGACATTAAGGAAGGAGATTAAATCAATGAGGGGTGTAGAAGCAGATCAGAGTGACCTGGGACCACAAGATGAAAATAGAAAAAGACTGGCCTGAACTCCAATCTCTCATCACACTTCGCTAAAGATGTTACCAATATTCTGGTGCGGTAGGATTGATATTTAATATCAGGAACATAAAGTAGCAATATATGTGTAAAGTGCATTGTTAAAAATCATATGTATGTTATGTATATACATGTATATAATTCACGAAGATATGTTTATCTTAGTAGTCACGTTTTATGTGTGTATATGTTTTACATTATTCCATATGTACATATAAATGCATCCTTATTTAAAGGTTTTAATCTTTTCCATGAATTATTTTATTTCATTAAATAAAATCTAGAGTGAATAACTCTTCTAGGTATTTTTTATGGAATGTCTCCTGAACCTTATCTGTAATCACAGTCCACAGGCCAAAAGCACATAAACCCGGGTCAACCCAGCTCCTTAGAAAGTGTTGGCCATAGTGACTGCCCTTGACCCTGAAGTATGGTTTTCCAACTGTCTGTAGACACTGCTCTTTGTGTTCCTGCGTGACCTTTGGAGCCCATGCTGCTATTGAGAGCCCACCCAACTCCTCCACTCTACGCTCTGCTCACGTGCCGATAATAATCCCTGAGGAACCATTCCCTTTCTTTCACCTAAATTAGATAAAGTCTAGAGGACTATGGGAAATGTTAGAAAATGACATTAGCTCTGGCCTGTTTTCTTTTCTTTTTTTTCTTTTGGGAGTAGAAAACAAAAGGTGTGAATGTGTACTGTACAAAAAGAAGGAAGAAGAGTTTAAATGAGCTATTAAGGCCTCTGACTTTGTACCCTAAGAAGTGGCACCACAGCTCATCTGAGATACGAGAGGGAAGAGGCCTGAAATAAGTTAATTTGCATAACATGAAACAGTAATATCTCAGACAGATTTGTAACTAACATTACCACATAAATGAAGGCCTGGGTTTATATCTCACTCATTGCCTGCTCAGGGTTACAAATAATTTACGCTAGCATTGAAGCTTCACGTTTTCACGGCACTTAATAATTTTCTAAATAATCAGCTAAACTGTTTTATGTACTTGCCATGTGCCAACTGTCATCCTGAGTGTTTTACGTGCGTTGTCTCTTTTATCTTCACAATGACTGATGAGGTAAGAAGTCTTTGTTTCTTCATTCTGAAGATGAAGAAGCTGAGGCTTTGGAGGTTAATTGTCACAAAGCTACTAATGGTGGTGCCAGGACTAAATATATATTATCTGACTCCAGGGTCTGGGCTGTTAAATGTTCTATTATTTGGTTCTCTTTTTGTACAATAATCACAAGATTTAAATAAGGAACATGAAGCAAGTTGCTGTACCCTTTATGATAATGAATAATGCTAAAAACATTCCTCTAGAGTTTCACATTAAATTTGGATGAAAATAAAGATATCTTAATTCTAGATTTGATTTAGCAACAGTGGATTATTTCATAACTAGGTGCATTAAATGGCTTTGAAGTAATTGAAACCATATCTTTATAAATATTTTTTGTAAAGTGTGTTGGGATTCCTTTGGAGTCAGATTCTTTCAGATTTAGGTTTTTACAAAATCAGATGCTTGTGATATTTACTGAATATTTTCTGTACACAAATATTTACTATATTCTTAAATATTAAAAAATATTTGCAAAAATGTACATTCCATAGAAGGATATATGAGGAATGCTTCCTCTCAATAAGGCAAACTATCCAACGCAAAAATGTTCAAGTTGATTAAATGGATGCTTTGCTAAAGAAGATACACAAACGGCAAATAAGCACATGAAAAAATTCTCAACGTCTTCAGTCAAATGTAAAATTAAAACCCAAGTGGATATCACTACACTCCAAAAGTAGCTATTCTTTGTAACCAAATATTGTTGAGGATTGAGCAACTAAAAAGCCCTTACATTGCTAGTGAAAATTCAAAATGGTAGATTCATTTGTGAAACAGCTCAGCAGTTACTTAAAAAGGTAAACACACTTATTATGAAACCCAGCATGAAACCCACTTATTATTGTTTAACCAAGAGAAATGAAAACATGTCCATAAGAAGACATAAACAAGTGCCCATTGCAGCTTTTTCACAATAGCTTCAAACTGGAAACAACCTTCAGCTATCAAGAATTAATAGATAAACAAATTGTGGTATATCCATCCAATAGAAAATTTGGCAGTAAACAAAGGAATAAAAACAAAACAAACAGTAATGGTTGAGTTTGCACACTCTTCCCGGGGTTCCCAGGTTTGGATCCCGTGCTTGGACATGTACACCAGTCATTAGGCCATGCTGTGGATGTGTTCCACAAACAAGGTGGAGGAAGATGCGCACAGATGTTGGCCCCATGACAATCTTCCTCAAGCAAAAAGACGAAGACTGGCAACAGATGTTAGCTCAGGGCCAATCTTCCTCACCAAAAACAAACAAACAAACAAAATAGATAATTAGGTGAAGAAACCACTGCTATATGCACCAGAGTCTCGAAAACAAAATGACAGAAGTCAGACACAAAAAATTATGTACTGTAAGACTTCATTTAAGTGAAATTCTATGACAGACGCAACTGCAGTGATGGAAAGCAGATCAGTAGTTGCGTGGGGCTGGGGGTAGAGAGTGGTAATCCACTGCACGGAGGTGAGAGGGCAATTTTGGGATCATGGAAATGTTCTACATCGTTATCATTATGCTGAGTATATGATGGAATATAATTGGTGAATTTTATTTTAACTATTATACTTCAGTGAAGCCTTTCTAAAAAAAATTTTCATGATATTCCCACAATCTGCCAGTAATAGAGTCAGGGTTAATTCAATTTTAAGGACAAATAAATGAAGTTAATTGCCAAACTCATGCCATTAAGTAGTGATAGAATAAGCATGTGAACCAAGTTATTTGGAACAGCAAATTGAAAGCTCTTTCTAATTGCGCCAAGCTTCCTCAGTGTCCCGACTCAGCCTCAGCCACTGCACCACCTCCTTCGGTGTGAAGTCTGACTCTCAGGACCTCCTGTCATGCCCTCTGTAGACTCACATGTCACAGACTTCATCTCTGGTATTTTGTACCCTCTTCTTTCAGTCCCCGTTTCTTGCTATTTACACATCACTTCCTTTCCATGGTCTGTCTTACTGACTGAGTGGGACATGAGCCTCCCGAAATGCATGCAAACGCCTTGAATTAAGCAATATGCCAGACAATTTTTTTAATCTTATATTTTTTATGAAGGCAAATTCACAGTCACCTGATCCGAAGCAGAAAAAGAGTTTATTACAATAATTGTATTAAGATCAATAAAATTAACGGACAATGCCAATTCTTTTCTGCTGCCTTTAATTGTATTTTCCCTAATAGTAATGAACAAAGCAGAAAAGACAAAGCTTTTTATTTTTAACACAGGACAAATTGTTTTGAAATGACATTCTATTAAATCAATGCAATTTTTTAAAAGTAATCTGTGGTCTTGTCACTAGGAGAGAACAGAGACCCTCACACCAATGCACATATCAGGAGACTTAGGGAAAACCCAGGATTAGTTGTGAATACGGTGATCAAGTCTTTAGATAAGTAACAGTTTCTGTGCCATTTCTAGGTAGTAAGAGGAAGTCAAATGAACACAGACTAGAGGCCAAAATATTGGTATTTCCTTGAAGAGTTTATTGGGAGTGAGGTGTGAGACAAAAAAGAAAAACAGACTTTGAAATTATGGTGGACCTGAAAAATCTGCGTAGAATGGTTTTCTCTTTCCAACTTTTCTCAGTCACCTGTGGAGCGATACATAACCCACGTGTATACAGGCAGTTCCATGACTGAACGATGGGCTCTGGTCTCGTAATAAGTCAAGATGGAGTCATAGAACTCGAGAGAGAATTCAGAAAGACATTTTTTTTCTATGAGTCAAAAAAGAGAAGAGCTAAGGCTTGACTTGAATTGGGATATTTTAAGCTAAAAGGAGATGTAAATATCTACCCTCACAGTTCTTTGTGTGCGGAAGTCTGCTATACATTGTGGCTAGACTCTACGAATGAATCAAATAAATAGCTTCTACTATAAAATGTATTGGTCTATGAAATTAATTACATAACTGCTTGCTACACATTCCCCTAGAGTTTACTAATTAAATGTATTCATCCTCATTCTCTAGTATAGAAAGATCACTTTGTGGAGAAAACGATATGATCCACTGTAATTCTATTAATTTAGTTTTAAATTTTCCTCATTGTTTCCTCAAAGTAAAAATCTTTACTAAGAAAAAAATTTTTCTTATTGTTATTGTCATTACCACTACTGTTATTTAATTTATAGTTACTAGCAGTATCAAGGGACCTTGATTATATCAACTTGCTCTTTGTGAGTCCTCTCATCTTTATCCCCAAACTGTGCACTCTTAAACAAGATTCATGTGTATTTTGAAATATGATGGAAAATAAGGATTTTATACTGAGTTTTAGCTAAGCAAATAATTACTGAACTTGTAAAATAACTTTACACAAGAAAGAATGTCTTTAGCTCCATTTCTTTAAAGGAAATAGTAAGTAGTGTTTAAGATCAAGGATTCTAGAAGCTGCTGCCTAAATTCAAACCTCATCTCTGCATTACTTGTGTACCACTGGTGAGTTTCTTAAACTCTCTGTGCCTCAATGTTCTCACCTGTAAAATGGAGAGAATTATACTAACTTAAATTATAGATCTCTTAATATATATCTAATCCTAGAAGAAAACCATTGATAGGAATTTCTAGGCCTAGCAATAAAAGTTCAGCATTTTACAGCTGAGAAAATAAAAAGTGGAAAATTGCCGAATCTATGGATGCAATTTCAAATAGTTTCAATAGTACCATATACATCTTTTCTACCTACTAAAAGAGATATTGCACAGCAGAAGTAATACTCTTCCCCCATCATGAACTATTATCTGCCATTGGTCTGTGGTTAACAGTGTGGATAAACCCCTTGTCTGGGAAGTGCATGATATGAACTTTAATCTTAACTTTGACTCTACTTGTATTTGTGAACCCTATGCTAGTAACAGATTTTGTGAATCTTGATTTCTTCATCTCTTGCATGAGGTGATTAAACTATCTTACATTTCTCATCAAGCTCCAAAATTCCGAAGCATCTACTTACAGCCTAACACTCGCTGCAAACACGTTTACTCTGCCTCTTTCCCCAAATCAATACTCTAGGTTGGAATGGGCTTGCCTTATATTTTGTGTTCTCCAACCTTCTTTTGCCTTCTAGTAAAATCCCAGTAAGTTCTTAGACATTTGAGGTCCCACTTTGTCCAACCCTTAGATTCCTCTGAGCGTTCTGAATCATTTCATCCTGTGGGCTTTGTTTGCAATTCTACTATATCTCTGAACCTCATTTGCTTTGTCCTAGAGCTATTTTTGTATTTGAATGTTTCTGCAATTAGATTGTGAACTCCTAAGACTGAAGATGTGTCACATTAATGTTTTCAATCACGCACCATACTTAGTTTGTCTTTTCTAATGGCCCAGCAATGTTTTTTATACTGATATTTAGAAAAACAGTAATTGTCAAAAATGGATAGCATTGCTCCTATAACTGAAGAAATGATTAAAAAAAGACACAATATATAAACATTGTTACAAGTTTGGAACATTTGTTCTTAGAAAGTAGGAAGATAAGAGAATAAACAAGTTTTGGGAAGACGTAGAGTTGAGCATGAAGGAGGAGGAACAGGATTGAGTGAGGAATTAAAAACACGTGTTCACAAATTCTACTCCATAGGATTCTCGTTCTAGAGCATGATGTTGGTCAACGTTAAGCTTAGGAAAAGGAACAGAAAAGGGAGATGTAATCATTTTTAGTTGCATTATTCATTAGGTGCATTTCTGATTGAAAGCAAAAAGAGAAGAAGGTGATAATATCAGAAAAATGGGAGCAGCAGAGAGAGGCGATTTCTTGATGAATCCTTCATTAGTCACTAGAGATGGAAGGTGAAAGACAGATGGATTACAAATGTACACAAAAGAGAAATTATTTGTGGATGAAATAAGGGAAAGAAAACTTATCCCGGAAACAAAATTCAGGGAAGGGACTATAATTGCACAGAGAGAGAATATGTGATAGGTTATGAATGATAAACATATTCAAGATGGCCCTAAGAGTTAGATATTTATTAAGTCAAATTGTAGGGGTAAAGGATTATGATGTCAGTTTTGGAAGTGGAGCAAATTGTGATATCCTTGGTGAATAACTAGATTTTTTTTTTTATTATAAGACACTAAAACCAAAGTAAGAAATTGTTGTTTTCTTAGCTTTATTGAGGTATAATTGATACAAAAAATTGCATGCTCTTGATGTATATATCTTGATGAGTTTGGACATAAACATATACCATCACCACAACCACACAACCATGATACTAAACATATCCATCACCTCAAAACATTTTCTTATCTTTCTTTTCTTTTTTGGTAACAACACTTAACGTGAGATATGTCCTCTTAACATATTTTAAAGTTCATAATACCTTATCTGTACAGCAGGTCTCTAGAACTGTTGATCTTGTATAACAGAAACTTTGTATTCATTGAAAAATCTTTCCTCCTTTCCTCCTTGTCTCAGGCCCTGGCAACCACCATTCTATGCTCTGCTTCTATGAGGTTGACTATTTTAGATGCCTCATATATGTGGAATCATGCAATATTTTTCTTCTGTGACTGGCTTATTTCCCTTAGCCTAACGTCCTCTAGGTTCATCCATATTGTAGCGAATGGCAACATTCTTTTCTTTATTAAGGAAGAATAATATTCCATTGTTATATATATGTCACATTTTCTTATCCATTCATCTGTTGATGGAGCTTTGGTTTGTTTCCACATATTGGCTATTGTGAATAACGTCACAAGGAACGTAGGGATGATAATATCTCTTCAAGATCCTGTTTTAGTTGTTTTGGATATATACTCAGAAGTGGGATTGCTGGGTCATATGGCAGTTCTATCTTTAATTTTTTGAGGAATCTTCCTATTCTTTCCTCCAGTGGCTGCACCATTCTACGTTCTCACACAGTGTGTAAAGGTGTCAATTTCTCCATATCCTAGCCACACTTACCTTTTACTTTTTATAAATCCTTCCTGATAGCTGTGAGGTAATATCTCATCATGGTTTAGATCTGCATTTCCCTGATGATTACTGATATTGAACACCTTATCGTATACCTGTTGGTCATTTGTATGTTTTCTTAGGAGAAATATCTATTCAAGCCCTTTGTCCATTTTAAAATCTGATTACTTGTGCTTTTTACTATTGAATTGCATTAGACTCTCATATATTTTGGATATTAACCCTTATTAGGTAAATTGTTTGCAAATATTTTCTCACATTCTGTAGCATGCCTTTTCACTTTATTGACTATTTCTTTCGCTGTGCAGAAGGTTTTTAGTTTGACGTATTCCCATTTGGCTATTTTTGGTTTAGTTGACTGTGCTTTTGGTGTCAAATACAAGAAATCATTGCCAAGACTAATATCAAAAAGTTTTTGTATTATGTTTTCTTCTAGGATTTTTATAGCTTTATGTCGCTTGTTTAAATTTTTGATCCATTTTGAGTTGATTTTTGTGTGTGGTATAAAATAGTGGCCCAATTTCATTCTTTTCCATGTAGATATGAAATTTTCCTGACATTATTTGTTGAAGAGACTATCATTTCCCCATTGATTTTCTTGGTACTCTTTTCAAAGATCAGTTGAGTGTACATGTGTGGATTTATTTCTGGGCTGTCTATTCTGTTCCTTTGGTCTATATGCCTGCCTTTAGACCAAATGGACCTAACAGACATATACAGAACATTCCATACAACAGCCACAGAAAGCATGCTCTTCTCAAGTGCACAGAGAACATTCTCCAGGACAGATCCATGTTAGGCCACAAAATAAGTTGTAATAAAATCAGTAAGATTAAAATAATATCAAGTATCTTTTTTGACCACAATAGTATGAAAGTCAAAATCAATAATAGGAGGAAAATTGGAAAATTCACAAATATGTGCAAATTAAACAATACACTGCTGAACTACCTATTGTTCAAAAAATAAAACAAAAGGAAAATCATATATATCTTTAGACAAGTTAAAATGAAAACACAACATACCAAAACAATGGGGTGCAACAAGAACAGTAGTAAGAGGAAAATGTATAATAACAAGCACCTACATTAAGAGAGAAAAAAAATCTTAAATAATCAACCTATCTTTATACCTCAAAGAACTAGAAATTAAAGAACAAACTACGCCCAAAGTTAGCAGAAGTAAGGAAATAACAAAGATCCAAGCTTAAATAAATAAAATAGAGACTAACAAAGCAATAGAAAAGATCAAAAATGTAAGAGTTGGGTTTGTGAAAAGAACAACAAAATGGTGAGTCTTTAGGTAGACTAAGAAAAAAAGAGAGAGATAAATAAATAAAATTAGAAATGATAGAGGAGTCTTTCAAATGGTGCCACAGAAGTAGAAAGAATCATAAGAGAATGCTGTGAACATCAACAAACTGGACAACCTAGATGAAATGAATACATTTCTAGAAACATACAACCTGCCAAAACTGAATCAAGAAGAAACAGAAAACTTGAATAGACTTTTAACTAATAGGAAAATTGAATCAATAATCAAAAATCTCCCAATCAGAAAAAGTTCATGACCAGATGGCTTCACTGGTGAAATCTACCAAACATTTAAAGGAGAATGAATGCCAATCCTTCTCAGACTTTTTCAAAATTTGAAGAAGAGAGTGCACTTCTAAAGTTATTTTGTGAGGCCGGCATTACCCTGATACGTAAGCCAGATAAAGACAGTATAAGACAAGAAAATTATAGGCCAATATCTCTGATAAGCATAGATGCAAAAATCTTCAACAAAATTCTAGTAAACTGAATTCAACAGCACATTAAAAGGATCATACAACACGTTCAAGTAGGGTTTAATCCCCAGGATGCAAGAATGTTTCAACACACGAACATCAATAACTGTGGTACACCACATTAGCAGAATGAAGGACGAAAATCATAGGATCATCTTAATTGCAGAGAAAACAACTGACAAAATTCCACACTCGTTTATGATAAAAACGCTCGACAAATTAGATATAGAAGAAATGTAGTTCAATATACAATAAAAGCCATATAAGACAAGCCCACAGTTAACATCATACTTAATGGTGAAATGTTGAAAGCTTTTCCTGTAAGATCAAGAACAAGACAGGATGTCCACTCTCACCACTTCTATTCAACATAGTACCGGAAGTCCCAGCCAGAGAAATTAGGCAAAAACATAAATACATAAATAAAAGACATCCAAATTGGAAAGGAAGGAGTAAAATGGACTCTGTTTGCAGATGACATGATCTTTACACAGAAAGGAAACAAAGACTTTGCCAAAAAACTGTTAGAATGAATAAATGAATTCAGCAAAGTTTCAGGATATAAAATCAACATACAGGCATGTGGTTTTTATCAAATTGCTTTCTGAGGTGGAAAAAAGCCTGAGTGAAGGGTGAGTGAAGATGTTTTCTAAATTCTCCAAAAGGAAAAATTAACGTTTGAAACTTTAAAATAATGTTTAATACGTAGCAGAAAAGATATGTCTCGTGAGTGATAAAGAAACAGAAACATGTTTTGATGGTGTTAATGAAATTGACTTTAATGGTCTCTGTGTTAATAGAATTAAAGTTTTATCTTTATGACAATTCTTCCCATGTGAACACTAGCTCTTATTTAAAACAAAAGATGCAAGAGGTGGTATATGGGGCATTGAGGGTGAAATTCAAGATATCTAGTTTGCACTTTTTTTCCCCTCTTTTTGATCTTGGGACAAGATATTGCAACTTTCCAGGCTCAATCGTCTCATCTGAGGGAGAAAAACGACAGGTGACCACTGTTATGATATGGTCCTTTTGAATTGACTCTGGCAAAGACAGTGAAAGAGATATAGGAAAACAAAAAAAAATAATTAAATGGAGATCCTGTGTGGCCTGAGGCTGCTGGAAGTAGAGAGAATGTAGAAGTGGAAATCAGAGTGGAGCTATGAGTACAGGCAGAGAGAAGATGCAGAAAAGGAGTAATTAGCCTCACCCAAGACAAGGGCCCTGACACTGAGAATTCTTCAAGGTTCAACACTGAAGCCCACACATTCCACGATTTCAAACTTAAACTTGAGGAAAAGAAGGAGCTGTTAAAAGTTGTAAGCAAGATAAAGGTGTTTTGGATGCTTTGGCCTAAAGTCACTAGGAATTTCTTATAGGCCACTTGCCTACTAACTGCTTATGATATTTAAAAAATTATTTAGGTTTTGATTAGTATTATATTCAAAGAGTTCACAACTAAAAAAGTGTAAGGATTGTGTATATCATGCTGTGATGCGTATCCGTCTAATCCCTGTATGGCTTCTGCGTTCACCTCCAGGAAATAATTAGCATTAGTCGTTCCTTGCGTATCTTTTCCAAGTATTTTATGCATATAGAAGGAAACCTGCGCTTCTATACAAACTTCTGACCATCCGCCCACATTTTTTCTTTAATTTTGTTAGCTTAACTTTCAATTCCTCTGGTTGTCTTGCTCTCTCTTTAGAGAATTGTTGCATTTCTGCTTTTTGCTTGAAAATATCTTTGGGTATTGTTCTCATCTTTGTGGCAAGACAGTGTGTTGCAAACACCCAATCTGTCATTTTTCGCTCCCTCTCTTTCTTATGTGGCATATTTACATAGAATCTGTGTGGATTCCTTTTTCATTACAGGTCACTGAAGAGGTGGCTCCTGCATGCCCCCACACCTCCATCAGCTACTTGCAAATCGTTTATTTTGGGAGTTGCCTGAACACGTCCAAGCTCATCGGAGTTTTAATATTGTTTGTTTGTTTTCTTAGATCTACTTTTTTGTCTGGGTTTAATCATGCTTTTCTTCTTCCTACTTAAATGAGATAAACAGCTCATGGTGAAAAACCATAACGCAAAAACTCCATTCTCATTTACTGTCATGGAGAAAGTACACATTCTGTAAAAGGAGCTTTTTTGTTTGTTTTTCATGAATCCTCGTTTACTTCTACCTCTGTTGTTTCTTAGAACCAGCCACTTCAATGGTTACCTAGGGTTTTGGCAGATAAGCATGTGCTTCTCAACTTCTGAAAGCTGTGCTTCCTCGTCTTTGCTCGGGATCCATCACAACTGAGTCTTCTCTGCTCGTGTATTAGCTTCACTTTTCCTGTGGACCAGCTTCGTCTATATCTTTCCTGGCAGCCACTCCATCTGTTTAAATGTCTGTCTTCCCAGCTGTCTCTTTATTTCACTGAAAATTGATTTTTTATGTGCTATTTTTTCAATGACTTCCAAGATGAGATAGCAGAAAACTGAATTTTTGCCTTCACATTCAAACTGAAAAGAACTCCTTCTACTTTCTTAATTAAATTTACCAAGGAACTTATGTTCTTGTGTTTTAGGATATTCTAAGAATAAGATTTAGCAATATACCTTAAAATTAAGTACAGGGAGTATTTTGTATAAGAAATCTGTCTGGGTGGACATATTGATGTGAGTATCATTTTAGTATCCTCATAGTTTATTCCATATGTTATCACAAAGCAACATGATGATATGAATGTTCTTGCAAATTCAAGGATAATATCTATGCAATGCTGTATGATAACAGGCCAGGTATTTTGATATGGTCATTAAAATATTCAATCATAAAACCTACCCTGTAAGATGTTCTTCAAATACAATATACTAAAAAAAAAACCCAAACATCATAACATTTCAAATGAGCCACGTTTCACAATATCTTTCAAAGCAAAAGGATAGAATTGACTGAAAGGGTCAAAACAGGTCGCTAGTATCCATTGTGTCAAATTTCTGGTCAACTTGTCCTTCATTGTAGTTCACAATACATTCCTAGATTTTTTTTCTATGCTTAATTTTTACCACAAAGCAATTAGCAGACATTTTCTACAAGTATTATTTTAAATGACTTGTATAATGAGAATCAGTTCACGTGGCCAAGCATTGTGCTGTTATTAAAAACGGATGAACGAATGAATATATAAAGGTGACAAAAAGAGAAAAAGAGAAAAGCTTTAGAAGCTATGGTACAACTTGTGCATAGAATCTAGAGACAATAATAAATAGGATGATGCACATGGTAGAGATGAAATTGAACTGGGATCAGGAGAGAAGGGCATGAGTCTAATCTTTGCAATGCTCAGAGACTGAACGAGGGCATAGGTCTTCAATGGAATCTATAGATCAGAAATTGTTTTTATCTTGACTATGCAGACCTCTAAGGGATCCTACAGGGATTCTTCAGGGATCATAAAGGAGATAGAGGAAGTCAGATGGGCAGAGCTTTTCAACAGAGATACTACCAGAAAAAGGCATTTTTTAAATATCATCTCTACTCTGCAAATTTGTAAAATTACAGTCTAAAAAAGAAACCTGAGGCTTAAAAATGTTCGGATGGCATTCTTTGATGTTGTATTAATTACATTACCAGAATATGCAACGTGCTCAGCAGCACTGCACTTGAGCTTTGTTGGAGAGACACAGAGTGCAAAGAACTCTGTGAACATCCCAGTTTTCCTCCACTGTTGCTCATATAGGCTTACTTGTAGAAGAGTTAGTTGGCTGCTCAGTGAAATGTGTCTCATTCTCAGAGCCTGGTCCCTTTTCCACACGAGTGTGACCATGGTATCTTAAGGCCGTAACTTCAGTGTAACAGTGATTCAAACGAAAGTTCAGTGATAATAGGTGCTTTTTGGAAATTAAATGTAGGACTTCATTCTTTTTGCTATTTTTTATGTTTCTACCTCTTTCTTCTGCGGCCAATCCAAAATTTGAAAAGAATTTATCCCTAACCCAATTTAAGCATGGGAAGAAATTGTGCATTTTGACACATAATAGTGATCATAATAACATTACAACAATTAGCAAAAAATGGTTGATGTACAGCAAAGAATTGTGCTCAACAGTGAGCAAATACATTCACAGAAACACCTAGAATAATATTTGACCAGATATCTAGGTACTATGGACTAACCAAGTTGGCACAAAAAATTAACTATCACAGATGGGCAATCGAGGATTGTTATGACAGTTGCATGCTATCTTCAGGGACCTAAAGTCCTTCAATATTTCTGCTTTATCGTATTTAGCACATGACTTTCATCTTTCAGGGTGCTTCGTGGTCACCTGATGGCTGCTAATATTCAGGCAACATGGCTGTCATTTCAAGCAGGAAGAAGATAAAGACAAAATGGTTTTCTTGATACTAAACTCACAAGTTTGATAGCATCCCATTGGCCATAACTGTTTCAAATGCTCACCTTTGTCTGAAGAATAGGTTTGGAAAACATAGTTTTTAGTGGGTATAATGCAACTCCCAACAAAACTGTGATTCTGATGGCACAAAACAAGGGAAGCATGTATATTGGACTGGCAACTAGTAGCCTTTGCCATAGCAGCTGACTTTTAAGGAGCATTTATTATGTGCTCGGTTCTGTGCTGAGCACTTTGTACACATTATCTCAAGTATTCTTCCCAACAATCCTATGGAATAGAAATAACTCCCACTTAGAAGGATAAAAGCCTAGGCTTAGAGACTTTAAGCAACTGGGTGCAGGTCAAACACTCAGTAAGAGGCACATCTGGAAACAGACTATGGGACTTTCTGACAGCTCCAAATGCTTTATGGCTGCCATTTCTCCTCAGCCAATTCATGATCTCTCTTCATCTTCTGTGGTTTAGATGCTTAGGATCGTATGCTCTTTGTTCTTAAACTCAAAACCACAAGGTTGAAAGAATCTTCTACAACTTCTAATATCAAATTAAACCTCTTAATTACTTATCTCAAATTATTTCAATTGAATAAAAAAACAATCCACAGATGCTATTTGTATATTAGCATAAAATATCAAATAGATTGTTTGGAATACAGTTTTTATGCATGGAAACCACTTGCCTGACCTTCCATTTTCAGCCCATATTAAGCAAGAGCTCATTTTGTGCCTATATGTGTAAGCCATACTTTTTCGAGTGATTCAAGCCACTGAGAAAATCAATGGCTCTATTTTTAGTCACAAAGTTGTTAGCCTGAAGCCATTCTTAGTTCTCTTCTTTGCTTCTATTTTTACCCCAATCAATCCTTTCGGCCCCCTCCCAGGATCCTCTATGCCCGTATCAGGGATGCTTCCCTCTTGTGATAATGGGTGAGCGACAATGGCACTCATTGTGAGCTTTAACTCATTGGTCCCAGAGGGCCCACAATGAAATTCCTACATCCTCTCCAGAAGACCAGTTAGCTGCTGCCGTGTCTTTTCAAATGGATAGCAGATTTTATTATTTTAATTAAACTTGTTACAGATTTTATTTTTCTACTCGATTGACATTCTAGCCTCTGGTCTTGATTCTTCCTCCATTAATGCTGCTGATCCTAATTTGACTTTGCTGCTTTGTTGCCAGCAAGGTCCAATAGCTAATGTCACCAATCGAAAGAGAACCCCACCGTGCAGTTTCAACAGCTAGGCATTAATGCTGTGGCCTCCTGGAAAACCAATTGTTTCTAAAGGACATAAAATTAATTTTCCATTGGTTTGTCCCAGAGGCTTCTGAAGCTTTTCTCAATTAACTTCTAAATGGATGCCAGAGAGTGGCTGTGTCTTAGACTGGTTCATTTCTCACATTGAGTTCCTGACTTCCCAGGAGACCCTCCCTATCTTTAATACAGACAAAGCCTTCCTTCTAGATGGTCAGCCTAAACTCAACACTTGTTATACAACATCACCAGCTACTCGATCCTCTCCATACATAGGCAGTTTAATAGTCATTATTAATATTCCCATCTCAGTAGTGGAAAGAAGGCAGAAGTGACTCAAATCCAGAGATTCTTTTCCACATGTTTAAGCTGCCACAGGTGCAAAGGGAGGGATCCAGAAGGGATGCTTCCAAGAAAATTCACACTTTCTTTAAACACTAGAGCACTTGTCTCTAAACTTCTGACCTTAGCACATGGGCTGAAAGAAGTACAGAAACAACGATTTTAATTGCTCCTACCTTGGCCCTTTATTCTAAGTTTTACATCTTAATCTTAGCAATTAATATAATATGGAGAGAGAGAGAAAGAGAGAGAGATGAAGCTGTGGCTTCATCAAAATCTGTCTCTTTGATTTGATTATTTTTAAGAACAAGAGACTCGGAAAGCAACTTTGACCTTTCCCCTAAATGCCTAAAAGAATTTAAGATAGAAGACCTGTCCAAGGAAGGAACTATCGTCATAGATAACTAGGGGTGTGGTAGACTGGGAGGAACCTTGCTAGGCCCATTTTTATCAAAGTTATTGATACTGACCCTGATATCAGTTTCCCTTCATTAAACCCAGCATCTATGGGGTTAAAACCAAAACACTCATTCTCTGCTTACTCCCTGACTTCCTGGCTCCAGAATCCACTATCCTCCATAGAGACAGACACTGCCAAGGATGAGAACCTGGATTCATTATCTCCTCCCCACAAAGAGACACAGGCTAGTGGGAAAGCTGCTGACCAGCAAGGTCATGGGTTCCCTCCTCTCTGCAAGTAGTCTCAAGGCCAAAGACAAGCTGGTGGGGAAGCTCCAACCAGCAAGGCCATATGCTCCCCCTCCCCTCCCTAAAACCCCAAATAAAAACCCTTCCTTTTAGCTTTTTGGGGAGTTTGGGATTTCAGCGTTAGCTGCCCTCTCTCCTTGCTCAGCACTGTGCAAAAATAAAATTTCTATTTTCTTCCACTACCCCCAGAAATTGGCTTGCTGCACAATGGGTTAGCAAACTCACTTCAGGTCTAATATCGTTATCTCTCAGGTCACGTTGTCTATAGATGGCCCAGCAAACATTTGCTTACCAAACATGTGCTTTTTCATCTCCATGTGAATTGCCTTCCTCCCCTTTGAAATCCCAAACCACTACCCCCAACATCCTCCTTTGTCTTTAGCTGAAGATGTTGTTTAAGGTGGTGGCTTTGGCCATTTTGGTAAGTTACTTAGATTTCCTTTCTCCCATGTATACATGTTATTAAGCTTTGTTTGATTTTTCTCCTGTTATTCTGTCTTATGTCAATTTAATCCTTAGGTAAGCCAGAAGAACATAGAGGATAGAGGAATAGTTCTTCCTCCCCTACAAAGCCAAGGGCAACTTTATCAAAGTACAGGAGAATTTCCACTTGTCCAAAGCAGAACTTTTCTAGGCAAGCATCCTTAGAATTTTTCTGTAGCAGAGGGGTTCTCTCAAATGGCAGACTGAACTAGGCCAAGTTTTCCACACAAGCTGCACAGGAAGAAACAAAAAGGTATAAAGAAAAATCTCATACGATAAGGAAAAAAGCACTGGCATCTACAAGGAGCTGATGTGTTCTCTGGCCCACACATGGCTCCTTTTTCTGAGCATCTTGATCTTATAATAGCTGTGTACCCTTGCATTTGACAAGCACATGCCACTCTAATGCTCAGGACCAGAATAGGTGTTGTGGGTATGGTAGTGTAGGGGAGGAAGACATTTCCTCTACCCACTCTGGGTCCTTCTGGCCAGAAAACAAATTAAATTCACATGAAACAGAGTAGGAGAAAATTAAACAAAGCTTTATAACATGTATACATGGGAGAAGCTCAGGAAAATTGAGCAACTCACCCAAATGGTGGAAGCTCTCCCCTTAAATATGACCCTCAGCTAAAGACAAAGGAGGATGTTGGGGGTAGTGGGAGTCGATCATGGGTAGTTACCAAAAATGTACAGTGAACAAGATTAAGGTTATGATGCAGATTTGAGTCCTTGCCTTCCACATTGATGAGAGTTTCTAGAGATAAGGTCATCTGCCTTTCTTCCCAGTACAGAGAGGGAGACACATTTACAGATGGAGATTTCCTTTACAAATGTAAATATCTCTTAACAGAGGGTAAGTAAATTCTACTTTTCAGACTTTCTTTCCTATCTGCAGTTTTTAAAAGTAACCAACCCAAAATAATCCTCATGCCAAAGAGACATATCTTGGGGTGGCCAATTCCAGTCCCCCACAGTAGCGAGTGGCTAATGCCCTTCTCCTCTGTAAGTGGTTGGTAATTTGGAGAGCATAATCCTTTAAACATTGAATATGGCTTTAGTTTTGATCCCCAGAGTGATGCCTTCCTGCCTTCCATCAGCAGCTTTACCTTATAGAGAGCCAATAAATCCAAGAAACTCACTCACAGACTTCTAATTGAGAATTTTTTGCCCTTGTGGGTAGAGTGTGGCACTAACAATAAGATATGTCAGCTCTCTGCTCTTGGTTCTCTCATCAGCTTAAACTGACACAGCAATTTGCCCCAAAACTCTGTCCAGCTAGAATGAGTTGATAGTGTTCCACTAAATCCATCATTTCAATGGAAGACAGAATTAGGGTTGTATGATGGAGTCAGTTATAGTTTCTTTTAGCCAACAATGTTTTAGTAAACTTTAACGACATATGGGATTTCTAGATAGAGATAACCAAGACACAGGAGCTCAAGTCTGTCTGTTTGAAAGCCACAGAACTCTGAAGAAAAGAAAACAAATGCTACAGGAAGAGACCTCTGCTATAGGGCTCTAGGAGAAAGGATACAGGATGCAGAAGACCAAGCACTGAATCTGGCTGTTTTTTATGATTTGGGTTCTTTTGAAATTCTTTTCTGGGCATCTTTTTTCTCATATATAACATCAAGATAATAACTCTTAGCCAAAAGAATTGTAATGACCGAACAAAATAATATACCTAGTATCCAAGAGGCACTCCGTGACTGGATGAATAAATGTGTAAGAGCACATACCACATCCTCCTACTTTATATGTGCTCAGTAAATGTTTATAATACAATCACTATAAACCACATGAGTATACCCTCATAATATTTAAAGGTCTTCACCATATAATCTCAGAGTAGTGGTACAGGGAGGAGGGTCAGAGACACAGGTTAATTACATTGTGGGGAGGGGGTGGGTGTGTGCTTGTGTGTGTGTTAAAGAGAGAGAGAGCTTTACTGCAAAATTCCTCTACATTTTTTGGGAGGAGATAGGTGGAATATGTAAAATAAATGTGGAACATGGATCACACAGGGTGTTTAAAGACAGTCTTCCTGATTGTCCCATCATACATCATATTTTCCAATTCCACAACAGCATAAAAGTTGTCAGAAACCTGCTAGTATCTAGTTAACCAAATTATTTAATATGTGGGACACTGATTTCATAATCTCCACTACTCAGGGATACCTAAGTTTCCTTTTACAAATGAAGCAGACTCTCTAAAAAGACCATCCTTCCTATGTCTCTATAACTTCATTCACTGATGATAATAAAATGCAATCTTCCCTTCTCCAAATATTTCTATAAAAGAATAAGAGAGTCTACCTCTCCTAGGAGGAATCTGAATCAGCATTACCCAAACTCAATTGCAATACAATAGTTGCTGTAAAAATTTAATAAACTATACTCACCAAAAATTAAACTGTAGTCAGTTTGGCAAATACTAGGTTTTAAAATTAGATAAATCATCTTGGAATGACTGATATGCTAATTACTATTGTGATAGATACAGTATCATGTCAGAAAACTTCCTTGAGTGGGCGATGTCAGTTATGATAGGCTACCATCTTATTTTTCACCAAGTATTTTGAGTAAATGTACAGCGTCCTTTGTTTGCAATTACAGGCCGTACAGCAGTGACTGAGAGCCCAGACTCGGGATCCAGATTGCCTGGGTTTGAATCCCAGCCCACCACTTTCTAGCTGCAATATCTTGAACAATCACTTAACCTCTCTCAGTTTTCTCATCTGTAAAATGGGATTTAAAATACTACCAACCTCATGGCGTAGCTATGAAAACCAAATGAGATAAAGTTTACAAAACACTAGTGCCTGGCACACAATAGATGCTACAGAAGCTAGTCTTATATATAAAGAGAAATTGCATGGAGAAAATCTTTGTGTGAAATGCAAATTGCTTAAGTACAATTTTCCCCTTTACTTGGGCTTGTTAGGCATGCTTAAATCCTCACTGAAAGTTTCAGAATTGCCTATTTCATTCCATGTCAAGTTAGAAAAATGTGTAAAAGGGAAAGGCGAAATAAATTCTAGTTATGTTTTAGAGAAATGAGGGATTTATGGCATATTGGGGACAGAAGAGTGAATACACACTCATTGATGGGTTTTGTACAGCTGCATTTCCATGGGCAAGTTCAACATGGAGACATGAGTTAGGAATGTTATTGTAACTATTTTAAAGGTGAGCAATTTGAAAAAGAGAGAAATTAGGTAATCGTCTAAGCGCATACTTCAAATATTTGGCAAAGCTAAGATTTGAACACAGGCATCCTTGCTCTGGAATTCACTCTCTAATCATTAGAATTTTAGCTTAATCTTATAACAACATGTCAAGTAACTGATTTTAACTATACAGGTTGGCAATGGAAAACTTGTTGGCACAGATGAAATAATACTTTAAAGACACTGAAATCTGGAAATCTTTTTGTTTTACTCTCCTTATATCTTCTTTGTTCTCTCTAAATAACAATAATTTTCTGCAGCTGGTCATGAAAATTCAAGTCTAGACTTTACAATGTATATTTGATTTTGACACACACGTTTTGTAGGGAAATTTTATAATAGAGAAATTAGGAAGTTAGATTATAAACTGCTGTTTGTCACATTTAATTGATATTTTGATTGTTTCCACACTGTGTGGATGTGAGGGTGATGCTATGGTATTCTTGGGTGTTCTGAGTGTTTCCTAAAACTATAGAAAGATGTGGCTGATGAAAACTATTTTTAGAAGTGCTGAAATGATTTCAGCATGAAATGGAAATTTAGCAGCAATGAAATGGAAGATATTCCAGGCCTCAGATATTGAAGAAATGCCTGAAATTCCACTTATTCACTAGACTGCTATTTCTCATGCTGAATGTGAGCTGAAATAAGAAGTCACATGGCACATATATATTTTTGTATAAAAGTGAACACTCAAATTGCTCTGAGTGGATATGTGGGCACATGGAAGTGGACTTTTATTCTCTTAACATTCCCGATTTCCCAATGAGAACAAGGACTGACTTGGTGGGGAGAGGGAAGTCATAGTGTTACATCTTTACTTATCTACACACTTCCCCTCAGTGATCATATCCCTGTCCAATGGCCTTGGGTTCAATCTCTTTTCTGGTGATTCCTAATGTTATATCTCCACCTCTTATCTACACAGTGAGTTCATGTGTCCAAGTGCCTGCTCAATTGTCTCCTCATGGAGCCCACATAAACATCTCTGACTTAACTTCTCCAAAACAGAATAATCGATTTCTCCCTACACTCCCAAAGACTTTGCCTTCCACAGTCTTCTGCATTTCAGCAAATGATCTTGCCATCTACTGAGCTGCTTAGGCTAGAATCGTAGGAAGTATCCTTAATGTGTCCCCTTCTTAAAGCTAACATCTCATTGATTAGCAAATACTATCAATGCCACCCCCAGAATATA
Organism: Equus asinus; assembly: GCF_041296235.1. NCBI lineage: Eukaryota > Metazoa > Chordata > Mammalia > Perissodactyla > Equidae > Equus > Equus asinus. The sequence continues at coordinate 76,131,327 of NC_091800.1, forward strand.
GCAGAAATTCTTCCACTTCTTGCCATTTCTACTGTTACTACTTTAATCAAACCATCACCATCCAACCATAGATTCTTACCTAGATTTTTGCATCATACCTGAATTAACCTCTTTGCTTCTACTTTATTACCTGATCATCTATTCTCCACACAATGGCCAGGATAATATATAGCTTCTGGAGATAACAACGCAGGATTAATAACAGGCCAGAGGAGCTGATCCACCTACTATTTTGACCATTGATACATAGGAGTAACATAAATTATTAATAAACAGTTCCCAAAGAGGCAAGCAGAATTCTTGTGCAATGGTGCTTCCAGAGAAAGCCATTGTGGGAAGCACATTGTGGAGGAAACCCTTGTGGAGATCACAATGTACGTAGTTAATTGAGTTCAAGCTTAAAAATCATTGGGAGAAAAGGAGAAAACCTATTTGAGTGTGTTTATCGTACTTCACACCCTAGTCACAGGTAAGTGGCCCTGTTCCTATTTAATGTAGTCAACATAAGCATAGAGGAAGGCCCACACCTCACCTATCCTGTCTACTCTGACTTTGCAGTGGGAAATTAAATGAATTGGAACCAAGAACTGGATCCATTACTCTCTGGAGGGCTATACATCACACTTGAGAATCTCTATTTTATAAGTTGCTAAAATGCCACTCCAACCCAGTTGTGCACTCCATGCCAGGGGAGAGAATGCTCTGCCAGAGGTCAAGGGCAAACAGGAGTTCACTAGTCCACAGAGGGTCAACGGAGGAAGGCATTTGGTCATTTTGTGGATGAGATAAATTATTATATATGGAACCTAACAGACAAAATACTGTTTTCCTTAGGTAGCACTTTTCTTCCAGCTCGTGTAGCTGATGTGGAAAAATAAAACTGGAATTTATTCCAGATTGTGAGGTACACTGCCAAGTGCAGGGTAGAAACAGGGTAAGATCAGATCAAAGCTAGTGGAAAGATAGCAGTCAGCCTAAGACTTTCCATTCTCTGCTCTTTCTGCCTCCACTGGAAAAGAGAAGCACTAAAGGTTATGTGTAATCTGGGTTTATAAACCAGCATATGAGACCAGATAGACTTCGCAGAAAATATAACTACTTGTAGTCATTAAAACGTGTTTTCTAAATAAATAGCCCCTTACTTGAGAATTTAGCAAGGCAATGATGACTGTAGTATTCAGATTAGGGGTTTTAGATTCTGGGTTTTGCTTGGAGCTATGACTAAGAGGTGTTTATTTTTTTCTCTTTTAAAAATTGGAGTATATTTTCTAAATACCTTTGTTCAAATGCAGAGTTTTTGAAGGGAGGTGTGGGGTTAACTGCTAGCACTAACATTCAGTCTTTGGTGTCACACCACCTGAATCAGATACACACCTGAATGATCACTACTCTCTCTGTCAACAGAAGAGGATAGATGGCAGGGAGCAGATGGTGTGACTAGCAGAGTGAACAAAACTATAGGAAAGGGAGAAAAATGGAATTCATTGCCACATGTCCAGAAAGTATTGGATAAGTTATGGTACTTATCACTCAAAGTATATGATTCCAAAAGCTCATTTATATGCTATGACCAGTTGAGTGTGCTGAGTCATTCTTCATCAGATTAAAAATGAAGTAATAAAAAAAGGAGAGTGACACCATGTTACATAGGATTATAGTTTTGTTTTTTTTAATCAAAGATTAGCAGGTTGTGTTCTATTGTCTTACATGCCCAGCTTCTCCCAATCCATTGCTTTCGGAAGGTGGAATGACAAAATTCAAATTTCAAATTCAGCCAGAGAATGAATAGAGTGGAGATGACTCAGCCTGGAAAAAATATGTCTATTGGAGTATTACCGTAACACAGGCCTCGCTGTTCAAGCTGTCAACACAGATAACCAGAATGAGTAGGAAGGATCGAGTGAAGAGGTATCTAAATGACTATGGAGTTCCTAGTCTTTCAACTCATTGTAAAGAAAGAAAAATACTACCTTTGTGAAGAAGAGAGAGAATTCTTATATATTTAAATTTTAGGACTCATTTAATTTTCATCTGTAAATTGAAATAGGAGATTGTAAGAATAAATGGCAGCCTTTGGAAATCATCTGGTCAGGATCTCACAGAATAGTTATGGATTAGAACTGTACCGGGTCAAGTCTCTGATGTGAAATCTACTCACTCAAAGAAATCCCTTACTTGATATATGATCTATTTATTCATGAATTGTTTTTAAAGTTTTGGGTTTTCTAAATATTAAGCCAATGAAAACAAAACATCAAGATAATTTTGGAATGAAATATATAGGCTACTCCTTTGCATGCTTCAAAAAAGACTACAGTAGGGGGCTGTCCCCGTGGCCGAGTGGTTAAGTTCGCGCGCTCCGCTGCAGGCGGCCCAGTGTTTCGTCAGTTCGAATCCTGGGCGCGGACATGGCACTGCTCATCAAACCACGCTGAGGCTGCGTCCCACATGCCACAACTAGAAGGACCCACAACTAAGGATATACAACTATGTGCCGGGGGACTTTGGGGAGAAAAAGGAAAAAATAAAAAAAAAATCTTTAAAAAAAAAGACTACAGTAATCTTATGAGCAATGGTGACTGGGAATTGCCTGCTATTGATCATGAATGATCAGGTTAATGGTCTTTGTATTTAATAAACAAAGATTGGGGTCTTGAAAGATCTGACAGAGTATAAGCTTTGAGATTCTTTTACTGTAGTAAAGATGTGTTTTGAAAAGAAATCTATAAAACAGAAATTTTAATTTAAGTGCCCAATACATTGATTAGCTATTGAGCACAAGGAACAGGCCAATCTAATATCTGCCAATTTTATATTTAAAGCAACATGCTCCATGTTATGAATTCTGCCCTGTATTTCAAGGAACATGATGAATTTGAAAGGCAGAATTTGGATCAGTTATTTATAGCACTACATCAACTGTTCCTTATAGACCCAGTTCCTTTCAAATTGTTTCGAAGTACTAAGGGCAACGAAAGCTTTCTTTAGAGGTCACAGGCTCTCACCAGTGAGTGGCTGCGTGTATTGTCCACTGTCAAACAACAGGGTACCCAAGAACTTTACCCTGAGTTTGGCCGATGTTTTAGTTGGTCTATACTGCAATATGTACGAGTTATCTTCCTTAGCATCAGTAATGTGTCCTTTCTGATTCTGGGGAAGCTCTGGTACCAAGAAGCAGAGAAATTTATTTAGGAAATGGAAGCTCTTCCACAGGGCATGTGATTTTGGGGGGACAACTTGGGGGAAGATTTGTGGCAGAGACCTTCACTCCGGTCATGCTGGTGTAGATTTGGGGTTCCCCCATCCTCACACTATGATAACACCTCTTTTTGGTGGAAGAAGAGAGGATAGTTTCACTGACTTTGTGTGTTTAACTTGAAGTCAGGTCATACATCTTCAGATTGTAGCTGTAATCACACCCCCAGGACTGTCAAAATGAACTTCTTTGTCACTATTTCTTGCGGGAAAGTTGCACTTCATATGTACATTTTAGGTTGTACGTGTTTTTACAAGAAGCTATCTCTCATATATTTTTTCACATATTTACATGCTTTATTTTAATGTCGTAGAGTAAAATTTTGTGAATTTTTACCAAAGGTATTATATATTAGAATAAATTTATTTTCTAGGTAATTTTATAGCTTTTGTTTCTCTTTTGAGTGAATTTTCTTTTTCTTTTTCATTTTTTATTTGGTTATTATTACTGAAAATTTCTAATATTTAAAAGGTAATTCTGGTCTCATAAAATTGATCAATTTTAATTAAATAATTCTCTTGAGATTTTAATGTTGGCAATCATATCGTGTAATAGTGATTCTGTCATTTTATTTTTGTATTTCTTTTTATTGTATTATTACATTGGCCAGGATATCTAGTGTAATGCTGTATTTTAGTGATATTATCAGATAATCTTAATTTTTTCCCTGAATGTAGTAGAATTCACCAAATATTCACAAAGTTTTTTTTAGCTAATGTCATTTATTAGATTAATGACCATCACGTCTAATTCTAATCTGTTAAGTTTTTATTATGAATATTTTAATTTGATAAAACATTTTACATATATTAAGATGATCACTTTTTTTCTTTTTTCTACTAATGGCACATGTTATGTTATTCAGTTTTCTAGAATGAAATAATCTTGTACTTCTATGATATGGCTACTTGGTTAAGATACATTTTTTAAAAACACATTGCTGAATTAAATATAGCTATAGTTTTAGTTAGAACTTTTGCTCTCTTTGGAGTTGGAAGCCTTGTGAAGTAAGTTAGGAAATCTTCCTACTTTTTCGTTTTAAAGAAGAAAATGCATAAGATTGAAGAAGAGTTTGCATAAGATTGCTGTTCCTGTTCCACGAAAATTAGAAAGCATATGCCTAAGACTGTGCCTCTCCTTCCTGTATTTTTGGGAGGGGGATTTGATTCCTTACAAGAGATTTTCTTTACTATATATTGGACTAGTAAGGTGTGCGTGTGTGTTTAGATTAATTTGCTGCAGTCCATGCACTTTCTAGTCGTTTGCCCATTTAACTTAGACTTTAGGCTTCTATGTGTGTTGCAATAAAAATGTTCCTCATATGATTTTAGTCATTTTTTTCTCATGAGATAAACTCCTTTTTAAAAAATTTTTACTACTTCTTTCCTTCCTTGTCTATTTTACTGACTTTTTTTTTTAAATAAAACTTTTTTGTTTTGATGACGGTTTCTGGGAGCTTTTTTGTTTGCCTACATTCATTTTTTTATTTCATGTATTTTATTTCATGCATTTCATGCATTACCCATATTTTTCATTTTATTTGAATTTATTGTAATCTTTTCTTACTCTTCCAAGCTAAATGTCGACTTAATTATTTTCAGTGTTTCTTGTTTTTTAATAAAAATGGTTAAGACTATAATTTTCATTTAAGTATAGCTAAAGCTATATTTGATCACATTTTATAAAAATTGCTTTTGCTATCATTTGATTATAAGTATTTTGTAGTTTTCACTATGACATTATTGTTTGACCTATGCATTATGAAGAACGATTTTGCTGTTGCTTCCAAATACTTGGGGAGTTAAAATTTTTCATTTATTTGTTACCAAAGAGGTTATAATGAACTAGACAAGTTTTAAAAAGTACAAAAAGAAATGTTGTGAAAATAAGTCTTCCTTCCTCATCCTGAACTAGCTATAACCCCTCCCTGGATGCATTCACTATACTTGAGTGTCCTTCCAGATGTTTCTCTGCATGTCCAAACGTTACCTATGTATTCTTTCTTCCATACGAATAGAGACAAGATATGTGATTTAATTTTCATTTTAACAGTACATCTAGAGATACCATCTTCTATATAAAACGGTAAGGTATTCTATTGTATGAATGTAGCATAATTTATTTAACTTGTCCCATATTGGTGGGCATATAGGTAGTTTTACTATAACACACAATGGTTATAATGAATGTCCTTATGTATACGATACTTTACAAATGTGTAAGATAAATGCCCAGGGAACAAATTGCTTAGTCACAGAGTAAGTACCTTGTATTTTTGATGGTTATTGTCAAATTATCTTCCACGGGGGTCATAAAAGTGTATATGTCCGTCAGCAGTGTATACTTTCAAGAACACTTTGTATTTTTTTTTTTACTGGAAACTGCTCTTTGTTCCTCCAATATATAATATATATTAAGAAAACTTTCACACTGTCTGTGATGTGAATTGAAAATATTTTCCCAAATTTACATTAGTCTCTGACTTTATGAAATCTTTCATAAAGAATCTGAAAATGTGTATGCATTAAAATTTATCAGTGCTTTATTTTGTCATTTGTGTTTTGTTTCGTACTTAAAGATGCCATGCACACTATAGAATTTTCAAACGAAATCTACCTCTCATGCTTTTCTTTTTGTACTTTTCCTTTTATTTGCCAATTTTTTCATTCATTGGTCTATCCGGATTTATTTTAATGGAAAATGTGAATTAAACTTTAAAATTATTATTTTCCTTCAGTTGACTCCCCAGTTTTCTCATTTGTTAAAAAAATGCATCTTTCCCATTGATTTGAAATGTCACCTTTATTATATTCTGAACATTCCTCTCTCTTTCAATCCTTCAAACTCTCTACTGTTTGGACAACCCTGCCTTTTGGTCTCATAATCCTGGTCTTTCAAAAACTGTCTTTTGACTCTCCTCCAAGACAAGGAAAACCTCAGGCTCTAGACATAAATCTCTGCTTATCTCTCCTGTTATGGGCAAAATACCTTTCATTCTTTCCTCATCAACCTAGAGAAAAGCAAGATATGATTAATTGCTTTATCTAATTCTTCTGTCTCAGATGGAATAGATATAGCAATAAACGCAAGTAGAATAATTGTACTTAAAAACACTTGCTCCTCATAAAAATATTATCTTGTAAATTATTGGTGTTATAAAGTCTTGTAAAATAAGATGGTTTAAATTGTATGAGGTTGTTTAATCAAATATAATTTTGTGACCCTCCCTCCCCCTTCTCTGATGAAGTCGCCATGATTTTCAACTTGTGAATAACTCTTATAAAACTTAGAGGTCTATGGAGAAGATTCTGTGGAGTTGGCTGACATGCTGGGCGTCCAGTTGGCACTGCTACATCAACGAGAGCAGCTACAGTTGTATCTGTTTCATTCAATGTAGTTTTTCATAAAATGTTATTTGAAAGAATTTTCTGATGCTAAAAATCTTTGAAGATACTAAAATGGACTTTGTTTTGTTGAAGACTAATTTACACGTATTCTAAAAATATTTAAATTAAGGTTCAGATTAGGCTTCAATTGATTGAAAAGCCATCTGTAATTATTCTATGGTTCATGATGTGACCTTTCCTCCACAATCTCCTAATACCTTCTGTAAACCTCTTCATTATAGTTCTCCAGAGAAACAGAACCAATAAGATGTAATATAGATTTACTATAAGAAATTGGCTCATGCAATTACAGAGGCTGGCAAGTCCCAAGATCTGCAGTTGACAAGCTGGAAATCAGGAGAGCCGATGGTGTAGTTTCAGTTTGAGGGCCGGCAGGCTCAAGACAGAAACGCCCATGATAATGTTCGACCAAATGTCTGGGCACTCCATGGCCCAGACGAGTTGACACATAAAATTAACCCTCACAACCTCCATGAGTGAACTTACCACATTTTGCATCTAGAACATGTAGAAAGGCATAAAGTCAGTGAGTAAGTTTTGAGGCGTATGTATTTTTAGTAGCAAGTACTGTGTTTGATCTATAAAAAGCATCAAAGAATCCTGAATGAAGTAATGAATCAATTAACATTGATAAAACTATATATGTTGAGTTAATGATTATAAACCTTTTGGCAAGAATTTGGATTCCCTTTTAACAGAAAATTCAAATGAATTATCCTAGCTGGAGATATATTAAACCATGTTTTTAACTAATTGAACAACTTTTTTTAGAATAAATAATTTGGCTGACTTCCCTATTAAAGCTGGTTCTAGAATCCCTAAAATAATCTCAACCATAGCCCAAGTGGTAAATTGTCCAGACATATTTAAATTTCTCTAAGAGAAATGAAAGCAATATATATTAATATATTTAATACATATTAAAATTTGTTTAGATCAAATGTAAAAAGTCTGAATTTATAATATTTTAGTGACTTTAGATATATCTGCGGATCTTTTAGTCACTTTCATAATTAATTTTGTGTGAGGCTTTTTATTCCTCATTTTCCCCAGACATAGGATCCACAAGGTGAAATGGCATGCAGCTAAAGATGATCGTCTTTTTGAGTGTCTGGCTAGCAAATCCTTGGACCTGAAGAGGATAATTGTAGAATTAGGGGACCCTTAGACAGTCTGCCTCCTGCTCAACATCGTCTCATTCAACCAGTTCTTTCTGTGTTCTCAGACTTTAGGGTCCATGACATAAAGAATAGAAAACTTGAAAAGTAATGTCTGTGTACAAATAACCTATCCTTTTTTTCTCGCACAGCAGTGAAAAGCATCGCAAAGGTGATTAATATGGATCCCTTAAGTTGTTAAATGCCTGCAGCCTAGTCCTCATTGAGGGATTTTTCTTCGATTTAACACAAGGATACCTCCTTCACTATAAACTTTTGTTGTTGTGTTGGGAAATTAGTTTGGTCTTAAATTTTCTTCTGTGAATAATAAAACTGTCCTTGGAGACTTGATTCACAGGCAAATTCTCCTTAGAAAAACATCACTTGAATTTGAAACATTTGTAAAACCATTGCTCTTTGGGACTACTGGCTTCTGACCTCTGAATCCTCAGAATTACCTAAGACCACAAATGTACCTAATCACTGCCTACACAGAACATTCAGTGGCGCCCTTAATTCCTCAATTGGTCTTACCTGCTGCAGAGCTTACGCTTCTCGTATCCTAGATAGAGTCCTCGAGGGTTGAGGTCTTCCCATCTTATTATTTCAATCTTCAGCTGCTCCTAACTTGCATCCCAGAAAACTCATCTTAAACTTCTCTTTCTATGGGAGGCTTGTGCCTGAGTGCAGCTTCCATATCTCTAGGTGCCCAAATCTGAGTATTGATATAATGTGTGTCCCTTTTAGCCCTCATTTTTCTTAAGAAGAGGAAGGTACCAAAACCATGAGGTGGTGACACAAACTGTAATGCTGGGATTGAATCAATGTACACCGGAGCTACCTAAGAAAGAAGCTTTCAACCTACAGGCAATGTAGGAGAAAACTAACAGGTCGAAGGAAGCAGTTTAAATGATATCTCTAATAATATTGATTTTAAGGGAAGAATAGAAAAAATGAGAATAGTTTGCAGAAAAATACTATCGCATAGACCTAGAATTCTATATTAATTAAATTATTTTGATACACATTGTTCACTGTCCTTTCCCCAAATGACCAGAAGAAAAACCTGTTGGTTAAGCAAACTAAGTTTAATAGACTTGTGACAATAAGGAGAAAACCACACTGATAGGGTCTTAAGAGAGTCTCTCAGTAAAGAAACTATGGAAGTGTATCTATAGATGTTTTAGGACCTGGGATAGGTGATTTTAAGGTGTGTATTTCAAGGTGGATATTTAAGGTGGTATTTCAAGAACCAGCTGGAATTGGGCAAAGTTTATAATACAATTGGTCTGGCTTTGCAGGCACATCAAAGAGATGAGAATCTTGAAGTGAGCCTAGACGAGTAGACTTAGTCTTAATAAGCAAGCAGTTTGATTGCATCATAGCCTTATCTTTCAGAAGCCAGTCATTCCTGGAGCGAAAAAGATAGGCTACTTTTGCTTGATCTCAGTGTAGGAAAACATGGGAAAGTAAGCTGGTATTGTTTAATGAAGGGACAGGAATTATGCTGGTTTAAGTTCTTCATCATGAGCTGACCTAGGATAGCGTTGTATATATTTTTAGAGAGAAATATGAAAAGAAAATTATAAGAAAATTTTTCTCAGCTGTCTACTACTATACACATCCACACCCCAACACATATTCGTACATGCAACAAAATACCATAGTCAACATTTACTATAGAGCTTCTGGTTTGAAAGGAACCATCAAGGCACTCTGGTGTCCCATTGGAGCTTGGTTTACTCAGTAGTTTCTGGAGTACGTTGTTTGAATAATTTGACTCCAACATTTGTATTGTAGTTATTTTGAAAACCTTTCTGGGGAAAAAAAAAAAAATAACCACACTGCAATTCTCTTTAGTTTTAGTAAGATAAAGAGATCCAGAAATGTCAAGGTATTTGGATGTTCTTTCAGTCCATCCTTGATGGGTGGTGGGGCAGCATGCCTAGGTCTATCCTAAAGCAGGCTATAAAAAGAGTGAAAATAGTTACCTTGTAAAGATTCTCCATTATTTCTTAGCCAAAAAATCCTTATGGAATGACTCAAGAAAATTTCGTGTCTTTGTTTTTGCCTAAGATTTAACTTAAGGAACATTTTTCTTATTGGCATAGGCCTGAAGAATCAATAACATACTTGCCATAAAATAATAATTCCTTCCATGTATAAAAAACTTCAAATACCGCGGAACATTTTCATATACCAAATCTCATCTTGCCAGTGTTAAAAACTATCTGTGAAAGATGGAAAGCAATTTTTAGAGTGAGATGCAGAAGTGTTCAAGGTCATTCCACAAGGAAGTGGAAGAGTTGAAAGTGGAAATCAGTCCTCTGACAATTAGTTTAGCACTCTTTCAACTATATCATACTGCTTTAAATATACCAGTGTGACTGTAAGATATGGCCATAATGAAGATAGAAATATCTCTCTTTAAAAATGTAATTATTTTTATCCATGGAATGCTTCCTAGACAATTTGGATTTCTGGATATGAGAAAAAAACATTAAATTTCGGGCCCCCAGCCCCATGGTCTAGTGGTTAAGTTTGGCGTGCTCTAGTTCAGTGGCCCAGGTTCGCTTCTCAGGCATGGACCTACACCATTCATTAGTGCCCATGCTGTGGCAGCAACCCACATACAAAATAGAAGATTGGCAGCAGATGTTAGCTCAGGGTGAATCTTTCTCAGCAAAAAAAAAAAAATATTAAATTTCTTACTAGTCACCTGAACTCTCTTTCACTAAGTGTCTGTGGGATGAGCGGGTGAGAAAGAGATTTAGCTTGAGGCCCTATTATGCTGTTCGTTTAAATGTGGTTCTTCTCCAGGTGAAAGCCCTCATGTCAGAGCATTTCAAATATTGGAGGTAAAGATTAGTTTAATTTTTAAAATTTCAATACTTCATGGCTCTATACTTTTATAAAGTACAATGAAAACAAGTTATAGAATAAGAAACTGGAAAAAGATCCCACAAAATACCAACCCACATTTAAAAAAATTTTTGCATTCACTATAGATAACATTACCAAAGTTACTTTAAAACTTTCAAAATGCTTAGTCACACTTTCTGTATTTATCTCACCATGGGCCTAAACAGAATAGCACTGGTCCAGGCCACACTTTGAGGAAACCTGCTTTAAGTCATGGGCATGCCTAGGCCATAGATGCTGATGAATTTGAGGAGTGCGAAGAAGATCTTCACAGAGCTCAGAATGCCATGGGGGAGAGGAAACACCCTCCCTTGTTGAACTGTGGCCATTAACTGGCAAGTCTCCTTACTTAGACACTCTCCTCCTTGCACTTTATCCCTGTCTCTCAAAGCACTTATTATCTTCCATGTTGAATTTGTAATGTTTTATGCTTGTTTTCTTTCTGTTTCTAAAATGTAAGTTCTTTTAAAAGAAGATCTGTGTCTAACTCACATGCGTACCCTAACCAGCCCAGCACCTTGCGTATCGGAGATCAATAAATTCTGACTCAGTGCATGTACCCCTCTTCATAAATATAACAAAGCGATACAAATCAAATTACCATCTAAATCGACTTACTGATGATCAAGTACAGACAGCCTAGTCTTAAATTGTAAAAGGCTCAAATCCTGCTAAAGATACAATAGTCAGTTGGTGCTCTGGGTGTTATGGGTTAAACTGTGTCCCCCCAAAACATACATTGAACTCCTAACACGTAGACCTGTGAATGTTACCTTATTTGGAAATAGAGTCTTTGCAGATGTAGTTAGCTCAGATGAGGTCATTAAGGTGGGCCCTAATGCAATATGTCTGGTATCCTTCTAGGAAGGGAAGATAGACACATAAGACATGACCATTTGAAGACAGAGGCAGAGACTGGCGTCCTGCATCCACCAACCAAAAAACACCTGGGCCTACCAGAAGCCACAAAAGGCAAGGAAGGATCCTCTGCAGAGGGTTTTGAAGAACCATGGTCCTGCCAATACTTTGATTTTGGACTTCTGTCTCCAGATTTATAAGAGAAGAAATATCTGTTGTTTTGAGCTACGCAGTTTGAGATACTTTGTTACAATAGCCTGGAAAACCAATACACCAGGAGATCTGAAAAATTGCAATGGTGGTTTCCAAGTGGAACTTACTCAAAGCCTGAACGACAGACAGAAAACCTTAGAAATTCAGTTCTTGGGCTGAGGCTTTGGGCCAGGGGCTGACTGATTCTGTGCCTATGAAGAAGGAGATGAGTACAATCTACTTAGCAAGCACCTGGCTCTGAAAGCCAAACTGGCTTAGACCCAGAGAAGTAAATACCAGGCAAAAAAGTGGCTTTGCTACCAGTGCCTGGTACATAGAGGTACCTGTCTGTACACATGAAGGAGAGACGTGACATCCTCTATTAACACTTTAGATGTGCCGGTGTGTCCTGTGCTACTTCAATCCTTTTTTCTTGAACATCACTAATTATTTCCTGGAAGAATGGTAACACATTTGTAAAGAACCACCTAATTGTCAACCTTTTTACTCTAACTATAATTTTTCTTTATGGTATTCCAAAAAAAAAGAAAAAAGAAAATATTGCTATTTACAGGATTTTAGTTAAAATGCTTATCAAAATAACACTCAAATATAAAACTGCATTCAAAAAGCATATAATAACTTGAAATTTGAAGCCTTATAGATCAATCCTGTATTGATCCAAACAGTTTAAAAGCTTTTTAGGAGTGGATTAGCAGTAATGCATTAAGCAGTAATGCATTAAGTACAGAGTGATGCTTTTAAAATTTGTAGAATCAAGCATATGAAATCATTAGTATATATCCATTAAGTACAACACACTACTTATAAAATGTATGGAATCAAGTATATGAAGCTGGTACTACACGAATATTAATTCTCAATTCTAGATTTATTTAACCATAACTTGTTAAAGGAGAAGATCTTAAATCCATAATAAAACCTGGAAAAAATATGAAGAAAAACTCAAGTGGAAACAAGAACAGATAGAGATGGATGAGCAGATTTAAAACAAAGTAGCGAAACAAAAGCAATCTATTAAAATACCAACTGCCCTTAAAAGTGAAAAGAAGACCTTAAAATTGAACTCAAGAGTATAACTTTTAGATGCTATTATACCAGTAAAAGAAGAAGCAGTTATCTGCAATATTTTTAAAGGTCAAGGATATATTAAGAAATAGGTTGGCAAGAACAAGAGTGGCAAGATGCCATGTGTGCTCTGGAAAGGTGTCTCTCACCTCGGCTGCCTGCTGGTCCTCCCTGATGACGGATAAGGAGCCAGCCGCAGCGGCTGTGAGCAGTCAGGAATGTGGTCACTGATGGTGCCATCAACATTCCCCGCGTGGCTTGCTGTATACAGAAGTCAGTAATGGAAAAGACTGAGCAATTCTAGGAACATATTTCTAGTCTGCAAAAGTCAAGCGAATCTAATAACAAATTGAACTGCTAAACATGGACACTCTTTCGGAATAAAACTTAAAAGTCAAACAAAAGTTTTTAATCATGTGATCCTGCCTCCACTTCTCAAATTTGCTACATCACTGGTAAATATCAAATAATGATAAGTGCTATGGAGGGAAACAGAGTGGGGAAAGGGGCAAACTGTGTAAAACTGCTCCTTGCATTCGTTTCAGAGGAGCCAAAGATCTGCTAAACAAGCTCAGGGGAATTGGCAAGAGAAAACTGTATAAGACCTTAAACTGCTAGTAAGTCATGTGCCATGAAAAGAAGACATGACATCAGAATATCTGGATTCAGAGAGGAAATTAACCTTTTAACTTAATATCCACATCTGCATATTCTCTCCATCACCAAGAAGAACTTCACTTTTTTCTTTTTATTTTTTTCAGTCTACTTTGAAATACTCTTCAGCCTTCTTGTCTTATCATTGCTTCACTCCAAATTATATTCACTGTTTTTGTCTATTTCTCCTACTAAAATGCTTTTCCAAATTCTTCTTTGTAGCATACATATTGAGCAATATGTACAACTTTTTTTTTCTTTTCTTTCCCCCAATTCCCTAAAGCATGTGACTCTGGCAGAAAGAGAGAGAGAAAGAGAGTCTTCCTTCAGTTAAGTTTTATAAAGTAGTAAATATACATCACATAGCAGAATACTGATAAATTTGTTCTATGAGTGCCTTCAAATAGATACATTTATGTTCAAAGAAAGAACTGTAAAGCTAACTTATCATAACAAGTGTTTCTACTTTAGAGTCTCTAAAGTATTTTTGGAAATAAACTCATTAAATTTTATGTGCTTGTAAAAAATACAGTGTACAAAGTTATTTAGTAATCATTCATAGTTTCAGAACCTTTTCCAAAGAAAAGATATAGCATCTGCTCCATATTTATGCACATATATAAAGTCTTCTAATACCCTTAGCCTTTGAGTGGCTGCCTAGCAGATAAGATGGACTGTTTCAATGTAGATTTAAACCTCTGAAAAAGAAACAAGAAATTGGTCAAGACAGTTAATAAAGGAGATGTTCAATGAATGTTGAATAAATGAGTGAAAGAGGGCTTACTAAAAATTCTTGTTATAGAAGCCCAGCTAAGCTCTCACGCTTGTTCAGCTCTCTGTTAGGCATATCTTTATTATCTTACTTTTGCTTTCTTCACAAAAATTACACTTAAATATTTGGCCCTTTTTTAAGCAACAAACTCAAACCTATTTCCTTTGCCTCAGCAGTCTGTCCTCTGTCCTGTTGCAGATTAAGGCTGTCCACATGTAAACCTGCCCTGGATTCAGAATACCAGCTCAAACATTTCATTCTTGCTCTGAAATTTTAAGAAGCTGCCACTTTCTGTTGTCTTTGTAGCACCTAACACATAAGCTCTTGTACTGTGATAATGTGATCATATCTTATATTTTTAGTAGACTCATTAAATTAGTAAATGTGTATTTAATATTGAATGTATTTCAAGAAGACTTATTGGTAGTAAATACACAGAAATGAGAGACATAAGATTACCTCCTATACAGGGTTTGCATTCCAAAGGGGACCAGAGAGAATACACAGAAGTAAATGAAGAAACACACGAGATTATTTGAGATGATGGGAACTGTTAATAAAACAGTAAATCAGATGATCTGAAGGACTGAAGGTGGCAAGGCATGGGTGGGGCTTGCTGATTTAATCAAGCAGTAAGGAGGAGCATATCTGAGGGGCAAATGTTGAAGATCCTCAAAACCTTGAGTTCAAAGACTGTTTTGCTTTTTTTGTAGTCTTCTCCATGAAATTTTAGCAGACAGCTGTGTTCATGTCACCACTTCCAGAATAAATCTAGAGGAGTGGGATCAGAACCGTGAAGGATTATTTGCATCAAGTGGAGATGGTTAGATGCATATAGAGAATGGGGAGGAAAAGAGAAATTCACATAGCTATCTTTAAATAATTCATGGGATTGTTTTAGGAATTGTTATATTTATTCAACACACAAAACCAGTAGACAAAGTGTAGAAATTTTAGGGAAAAGTGTTCAGTTCAATACAAGTCAATGTCAGCTATCTAATGCTAGAGCCAACTCACAAGGTTCCAGCACAGATTGGGACTGCCCGTCAGAGAGGCTGTGGGAGACATCCTACTCAGGGCAAGAGCCAGAGCCCAGCACTGGATAGTGTCTCTGGTTTTTTCCAAAGCAAATATTAAATATACATAGTATGCTATGAGGGAGTGAATAAATTCCTTGGTAAATACAGCAGGAAAATATAGTCAAAAGCAAAAAACAATATAAAAAGGAGTTTTATAGGCAAAATTCTAGACAACTAAATGTAAACTGATTCTGTTTTGACAGTGGTGAGTTCTTCCATTGGATGGACAAACATGTGGCAGAATTTTTTTTCTCTCTTCTTCTATTTTACACATGCCATTGCATAACAGCTAACAAGTAGTACTTTTACACATTTGAATAGTATCTCATTTTTCACCTTAACTTTAGTCCTAATAAATTTCCATGACATGAAATTTTGTGAAGTATGTTAAATCCAGAGTAGCAGACCTTGTGTATACTGGCCATTAACTTATTCTTCCTTAGTTAAATTAAACTTTGACCTGTTATGGAGTGACGTCAGTGTCATGGTAGAGTGAGCTTGCCCAGCACTCTCTTGCCTCTAACATAAAACAAAAAGGAGCAACCATAGTCCAACAGGAAATATCCTAATAGCACAGGAATCCTTGGAGAGTCATGGCAGCCAAACAACAGAGGGTGGAAGGCTGGAGACCCCTCGGAGGAACTGGAACAAGGTAAGAGAGAACTTCACTCCCTTCCTAAAAGACTGGGATCACTGCCACAGGAGGCTCCCTGAGGGAAGGAGTAGTGGAGGGGTCACACATCTGCAGGATCACCCAGGACTCCCTAGCATCCTTGCAGCCTGGAGGGAAGCCCTCTAACAGGGTGAAAGCTTTCGCATGGGGTGATTTCATCACATTAGCACCCCAGGGGACCAGATATCAAGAGTTGATAGGGAAACCTGGGTCTGTGCACAAGAGAAAGTGCCCCCCCAACCTGCACTATGCTGCACCATCTCTGCTGAAGGCGGAGGGCTCAGAATATGCAGCTCTCAACCCCCACCTAGTGGTGACAGGCTGTAACTGCAACTGAATAATATCGCAATGGGGGAAACCCGTACTTCCAGTATCAGGGAATTCATCAAAACTCCAGACCAGAGGGAAAACAATAAATACACAGAATCACGTCCTGAGGACTCAGAAATAAGTAAACTAAATGACAATGAATTCAGAATAGCTATCATCAAAAAACTCAATGAGGTAAAAGAGAATATAGAGAAACAATTCAAGGAGTTCAGGAGCTACATCACAAAAGAGATTGAAACTATAAAGAAGAACAAATCTGAAATCCTGCAGATGAAATATACAAAGGAAGAGATAAAACAAAACATGGATTCCCTGAATGCTCATGCAGACACCATAGAGGAGCAAATCAGCATAATCGAAAATAGACATGTTGAATTGCTCCAGACAGAGCAGTAGAGAGAATTGAGACTAAAAAGAAATGGAGAATGTCTCTAAGAAATATCTGACTCAATGAGGAAATGCAAGATAAGAATTATAGGTATCCCAGAAGGTGAAGAGAAGGAGAATGGAGCACAAAGCATGCTCAAAGAAATAATAGCAGAGAACTTCCCAAATCTAGGGAATGAGAGAGGAATGTGTGTGGAGGAAGTTTTCCTGTCTCCTAGATTTGTCAATGTAAAAAGACCTACTGCAAGGCATACAGTAGTAAAACTGGCAAAAATGAATGACAAAGAAAGAATACTCAGGGCAACAAGGCAGAAGAAAATAACCTACAAAGGAACCCCTATCAGACATTCAGCAGATTTCTCTTACAAGCTAGGAGAGAATGGAATGACATATTCAAAACTTTAAAAGATGAAAATCTCCAACCAAGAATACTCTACCCAGCAAAAATATCCTTCAGATATGAGGGAGAAATTAAATCTTTCAGACAAACAAAAGCTAAGGGACTTGGTAGCCACAAACCCCCCCCCACCCCCCCCCGCCAAGAAATCCTCAAGAAGGCCCTCATACCTGAAAAAAGATAAAAAGAGAGAAACGGGTCACAAACCACAGAGTAAGGAGACAGAATCAGAATGGGGCAGCAAATATTCAACTATAGCATTAGGATAAAGGGAAGGAAAACACTAGAAACAAAGACAATCTTGCCACTTTAACCACAAACTCACAACACAAGTTGGAATAAGATATGAGAATAATAACTTAGGAGGGGAGGAGGAAAGGGACTGAATCAGTTTAGACTAGGGAAATAAGAGGCCATCAGAAAGTGGACTATGTTATGCAGGAGATTCTGAATACAAACTTCCGGGTAGCCACTAAACTAAAAAGCAGAACAGAGACACAAAAAATAAGGAAAAAAACTAAGAAACACAGCATAAGAAATTGCAGTAATCAATGGGTAGACCAAAATACACCGGACGAAATACAAAGGAAATGCAGGAAAACCGGAAAATGAGTGACAGAATGACAGCATTAAGCCCTCATGCATCAATAAACACCCTCAATGTAATGGATTGAACTCTCCAATAAAAAGACACAGAGTGGCAAGATGGATTAAAGAACAAGAGCCAATGATCATTGCCTCCAGGAAACACATCTCAGCTCCAATGACAAATATAGGCTCAGAGTGAAGAGGTGGAAGATGATACTCCAAGCTAATGGCAAACAAAAGAAAGCAGGTGTCACAATACTTATATCAGACAAAGTAGATTTCAAGATAAGGCAGGTAAAGAGAGACAAAGAGGGACAATATATAATGATCAAAGGGACACTTCATCAAGAAGAAATAATGCTTATAAATATCTATGCACCCAACACAGGAGCACCAAAGTTCATAAAACAACTATTAACAAACCTAAAAGAAGATATCAAAAATAACACAATAATAGTGGGGGACCTCAACACCCCACTCACATCTTTGGACAGATCATCCAGACAGAAAATCAACATGAAACAGTGGAATTAAATGAAAAGCTAAAATAGTTGGACTTAATAGACACATATAGAACACTCCATCCAAAAACAGCAGAATACACATTCTTCTCAAGTGCGCATGGAACATTCTCAAGCATAGAGCATACGTTGGGAAACAAGGCAAGCCTCTATAAATTTGGAAAAAATTGAAATAATAACAAGCATCTTCTCCAATCATAATGCTATAAAGCTAGAAATTAATTATGAGAAAAAAGCTGAGAAAGGGACAAAGATGTGGAGACTAAACAACATGCTATTGAACAAGCAATGGATCATTATAGAAATTAGAGAAGAAATTAAAAAATATCTGGAGACAAATGAAAATAATAACACGCCATGCCAACTTATATGGGCTACAACAAAAGCTGTATTCAGAGGGAAATTCATCGCAATACAGGCACATCTTAACAAACAAGAAAAATCCCAAATATGCAATCTCAAATTACACCTAACTGAATTAGAAAAAGAAGAACAAAGCCCAAAGCCAGCAGAAGGAGACAAATAATAAAAATCAGAGCAGAAATAAATGCTATTGAAGCAAAAAAGGCAGTAGAAAGGATCAATGTAGCAAAGAGCTGGTTCTTTGAGAAGATAAATAAAATTGACAAACCCCTAGCCAGACTTACAAAGAAAAAAGAGAGAAAGCTCAAATAAACAAAATCAGAAATGAAAGAGGAGAAATAACAACAGAAACACAACAGATTACAGGAGAATACTATGAAAAACTATATGCCAGCAAAATGGATAATCTAGAGGAAATGGGTAAATTCTTAGACTCCTACAACCTCCCAAAGCTATGTCAAGAAGAAGCAGACAATCTGAACAGACCAATCACAAGGCAACAGATTGAAACAGCACTCAAAAGCATCCCAAAGAATGAAACCCCAGGACCAGACAGCTTTCCTGGGGAACTCTACCAAAATTTCAGAGAGGATTTAATACCTATACTTTTCAAGCTATTCCAAAAACTTAGGGAGGATGGGACACTTCCTAACATATTCTATGAGGCCGGCATCACTCTGATACCAAAACCTCACAAGGACAGCAAGAAAAAGAGGAACTACAGGCCAATATCTCTGATGAAGATAGATGCAAAAATTTTCAACAAATTTTGGAAACCCAAATTCAGCAATACATCAAAAGGATCATACATCACCATCAAGTGAGATTCATACCAGGGACACAAGGATGGTTCAACATCCACAAATCAATCTACATGATACACAACATCAACAAATTGAGGAATAAAATTCACATGATCATCTCAATAGATGCAAAGAAAGAATTTGACAAAATCCAATAGCCATTTATGATAAAAACTCAACAAAATGGGAATAGAAGGAAATTATCTCAACATAATAAAGGCCATATGTGACAAACCCACAGCCAACATCATACTCAATGGGCAAAAACTGAATGCCATCCCCCTGAGAGCAGGAATGCAGCAAGGATCCCCTCTATTACAGTTCTTATTCAACATAATACTGGAGATTTTGGCTAGAGCAATTAGGCAAGAGAAAGGAATAAAATGATTCCAAATAGGGAGTGAAGAAGTGAAGCTCGTGCTGTTTGCAGACGACATGATCTTATATATAGAAAACTGCAAAGAATCCATTGGAAAACTATTAGAAATAATCAACAACCACAGCAAAGTTTCAGGGTAGAAAATCAACTTACATAAATCAGTAGCATCTATATACTTTAATAATGAACTAATAGAAAAAGAACTCAAGAACACAATACCATTCACAATTGCAACAAAAAGAATAAAATACTTTGCAGTGAATTAACTAAGGAAGTGAAAGACCTATACAATGAAAACTACAAGACTTTCCTGAAAGAAATTGATGACAACATAGAGAGATGGAAAGACATTCCACGCACATGGACTGGAAGAATAAACATAGTTAAAATGTCCATATTACCTAAAGCAACCTACAGATTCCACGCAATCCCAATCAGAATCAATCCCAATGACATTCTTTACAGAAATAGAACAAAGAATCCTCAAATTCATATGGGGCAACAAAAGACCCCAAATTGCTAAAGAAAGCAACCCTGAGAAAAAAGCACAAAGCTGGAGGCATCATAATCCCTGACTTCAAATGTACTACAAAACTACAGTAATCAAAATTGGATAAAGAAGATATGGTGTATATATATACAATGGAATACTACTCAGCCATAGAAAAGGATACAATCGTCCCATTCACAACAACAGGGATGGCCCTTGAGGGTATTATGTTAAGTGAAATAAGCCAGATAGAGAAAGACGAACTCTGTATGACTCCACTCATATGTGAAAGTTAAACATGTAGACAAAGAGAACAGATGAGTGGCTAGCAGGGGAAAGGGGTGGGCACAAAGGGTGAAGGGGTGCACCTGCAACACGACTGACAAACAATAATGAACAACAGAAACTTCACAAGATTGTTAACTATCATAATCTCAATAAAAAGTTAAAAACAAAAACAAAAACTTTGCCCTATTATATCTCATTTATTTCTTTCATTCCTAATATGGGAATTCCTTTGACTTGCGTTATCTGCTCATGTGTGACATCGCTCTCGTTGAAGTAGGAAGAATATGGGCTTCTCCTTGGAGTGTGCAGTCCATCTCAATGAGGTAGGAAGCATTTGGATCTTAGTTAATCACTAACTAGATGACACTGAGAAATTCCCTTAACATCAGGGCTCATAAAATGAAAACATGAGGGCCAATAATTCATATCTTAGATTGTAGCAAGTTTTACATTAAAAGGAGACATTGAAGGAAATTGAAACATTGGCATGTAAGAGGTGTTCTGTAAATATTTTGTTTCTTTTATCTGTCTACAAACAGAATGATCCTAGAGAAGAAAACTTATGTTCTTATATATTTAATATTTTATTTTGGGGCAGGTTATTTTCTTGTCAAACTGTCAATTCTTTCTATACGTCAGATAAAAACTGCTGTATCTAAGATTTGCAGTATCTAACAAGTTAATCAATGTGGAAGAATTTACAATCTATAAAATGTCATAAAAACTAACCTTTGGACAAAAGGAGGGATACATATAAAGTATAGATTTTCTTTATAAAGAGGAGGATTGCAATATGTATTTCCTTTTTTTCTTTATTGATTTACTTGTTCACTCATTTTTCATTTCTTGATCATTCTTTCAGAAGTATTTGCTGACATTTTCTATGGACTAGGGTTTACACATATGCCCTATTCATAATTAAATATCTTGATATTATACTACTGATATAAATACTGCATGCTTTTGTTGATGGAGCAAAATTTTAATTGGCTGTTTCTTCCAAGTGTCGTAAACTTTTTGTGGCACATTTTTGGAAAAGCTCCAACAACGGAATTCAGATAGACTCTCATAATTTATTATATTATTAAATGAACTCAGTTTGATATTTATTCTTGGAATGCTGTTTTTTGGAACATAATTCTGAATGAAGCATGAGTCAAAGAAGATTTTATAAGATATGTGTGAAAGACTTGAAAGACCAAATCCATTATGTTATTTCTTAAAGCTGGGTACTGCTCACTTGCATATAGCAGAGATGTAGCAGTACATTTTTAAAATGATAAAATGGAGAAGTAAACCGCTGAGATGATTCATATAGAAAATTGCTTTTAAGTTTATTTTTAAATGCTTTATATAAAGTAGACTTTTATTTGAAGTTTACTTATGGTTTAAATGAGTTGCACAGGCTATTTTCATCACTTTGTATACATGAATAGTCATTACTAGCAAGACTAGCTTGTTCAGAATGCATTACTGAGTTCTCGTATTTTCATGAGTCATGCAATTCAAAGGCAGCTACAGTACTTCTCTACATTATTTTGCCAGTCTGTGGAAGAAACTGTTTTCCATATTTGATAATAGGATTAACGGACTTTCTAAATTATTCGATGATAAAAGTATCTTGCTATTTGCTGGTAAGAATGAAGAGAAGGTATTACCCAAAATGACTGGTATAAAACTGCAATGACAAGCTGAAATTTCATCACACAAGTACTGACATCCAGCATGTTTTATATTTTGAAGCAAAGAATTTAGAGGCAAAATAAGTAGCGGAAATTTTAAAGAACAAATGGACTAAAATGCTAGTCTCAAAGAAAATTTTTCTACCATAAATTTATTGGTAATTATAGTCTGCAATTACAAATATCCTTCCAATAATATCTCAAATTATTCCATTATGAACTAGACATGCTAAAATAGTATCAAATATATAATGTTGAGTAGATATACAATCGCCTATATAAATACACTTTATTTTATACACACACACTCACAGACAGTCCCCAAGTTATGATGGTTTGACTTATGATTTTTTGACTTAACGATGGTGGGAAAGCCATATTCATTCAGCAGAAACTGTACTTGGAATTTTGAATTGTGATCCTTTCCTGGGCTAGCGACATGCATTCAATCCTCTCATGATGCTGGGCAGGGCGGTAGACGCAGCTCCCAGTCAGCCCCATGATCACGAGGGCAAACATCCGATACAGTGACAACCATGGTGTACACATACAACCATTCTGTTTTTCACCTTCAGTACAGTATTCAGTAAATTACAGGAGATATTCAACACTTTATTATAAAATAGGCTTTGTGTTAGTTGATTTTGCCCAACTGTGGGCTAATGTAAGTGTTCTGAGCATGTTTAAGTTGGGCTAGGCTAAGCTAGGATGTTCGGTAGGTTAGGTGTATTAAATGCATTTTTGACTTGTGATATTTTCAATTTATCATAGGTTTATCAGGACATAATCCCATAGTAACTTGAGGAAGACTCTCAATCTCTCTCCTTCTCTCTCTCACTCTATGCATATACACACACTTTCTCATTATTCTTGCAACCAATAAAGGGTGGCAAGAATGATGTCAGTGAAAATGGTGTAGTAGGTAGTTCCAAGCCCATCCTTCTACAAGAACTTTGAAAAATCAAGCAAAAACTGTCAGAATCAACTTGCCTGGAAAACAGTCAAAGCTATACAGAAACCAATGAAACCAGTGAATGAAGAAAAAAGGCAACTCAAAAATGTTCAGAGAGCTTTGTGATATTTTTACTGCACTTTTCCTACCTCCTCCCTGGCTTGGCAGATGTCTTGAAGACAACATCCACATTTCCACAGTGGGACCCTGATTCCTGGGTCTGGGGGAGCAGAAAAGATCTTCCTCTCAAAAGAATATGTTTCTCCTGTGTTCTAACCTGTCTGACGGCTACCTGAAGGACTGACACAACAAGCTTGTCTTTTTTGCCTAATTTGGAACTTAACCAGGGCAGAAAAGCTGTAAATATTCCTCAAAAATGCTGTAAAGGAGAGGAACAACCCACTGCTGCCTAAGGTAAACACGTCAGGTGAAGTCCCTGATAGAGCCCCAAGTCTGGGAAGAAAAGCTGGGAGAGTGCCTTTGGGAAATGAGGGCGTTCAACAGCAACTGTATCCGGGGACTTAGAAAGCCACACACAAGCCCAGGGCAGAACTCGGCTCAGAGACCCAAGAACCACAAGCTGTCACCTCTGGCTGATCTCTAGGCTCCGGTGCAAGCAGGAAGCAGAGGCTGAGGCAGTCAGAAAGGGCCTGGCTGCTGCTGAGGCAGTGCCCCAGCAAAGAGCCAACACGCAAAGACTGGAAGGGGTCTTTCTCTTTTCTTTCTCCTGTCTCTGTTTTGTTCCCATTCTCCTTCTTTCCCTCCCTCCCTCCCTCCCTCCTTTCCTTCCTTCTCTCTTTCCTTCCTTCCTCTCTCCTCCCGTCTCCCTCCCCGCCCCCCAACACTTTCTTTCTCTCTTTCTTTTTTCTTTTTTGCCTTTAGCTGTTAAATAAGTAAAACAACTCAAATCAATTACATAAGTTTTGTAATAAACTCACTTCACGCGGTTGATGCTATTTTATTCCTGAATGTTTTGGATTGCAATATATCCTTAGACATAGAAGAGTAAATCATATATATGAACATGGAAATATATAAAAATGGCAAAGAAGGAAAGCTGACTGTGAAGGAGTAGCTCAGTAGATAGAGGAGAAAATAAAATAAAGGCAAAACATGAGTTCTCAGCAGCAGAATCCCTCCCCCCACGCCTATAACCCAGGGTTGTAGGTTTGTAGTGACCTGTATGAACCTGGACAGATACAACGTTACAAGTGGTGTACCATCAGAGCAGAAACCTCTCCCACACAAAAATTCAGAGATATTTCTTTCATTTGCGACATTCCAAAAGATAAAGAAAGAATTAATGTCATCCTTATTTCTTTAAATAGTCTTATATATAAAGTTTTACTTTTCCCATAAAATTTTGCAAATGCTTTTCAATTTATCATTAACAGAGCTAAACTTTATCCTCATAATTATTATTATTAATTAATAACTAAGTATAAAAAGGATAAATGACATTTAACTGTATTGAAATTAAAAAGGATATGCCAGGCATGTACTGATGCTCTAATGACCCAAAATAGATGATTTTGAAGGCAATTTTTTCCAAAATACTTTCATTAAATAAATTTTAACCATAAATAGAGGTTGTTTATTAATTATGCAGACAAACTAACCATGAAAACACTGAATTTTATTTCCTTTTGTAATATTTGGGAAAATCTGAATTGCCAAATACACTGAGGTATTTTTCGGGTTTTTGTTGCTAATGCGACTTTAGAAATTTTTAAATCAAGATAAATTAATTTACCTTGGGGTAAAATGGTAGAGCACTTAAAATACTTTTATCAAATAGTAATTTAGAGTTAGCCACTGGAAAAAAGGAAATAACTGTTAATTTACCGAGCCCTTTTTCAGCGTGTGCACGATTCTTTTGACAATATAACCAAGAAATTGCTGGGAACCATTAGTATATGCATGTCTGACTGAGCGTAGATCCTGCACAGGAAATGCAAGCCTGTAATTTTCATAACTTGTAAAATCAACAATGTTTTTTTCCTCTGAGGTCATGTTGGGTCAATATTTAGTGAATGAAAAGAACATGCCAAGGTCAGTGCAAATTCTCGGAGGAGAATGGTGATGGAGATTAATTTTAGAGGAAGATAAATGGACGGAAGCAGAAAAGAAATGACCACGAAAGATTAGGGTCTATGGTTCAGAAATATTCATTTTAGCTGAAGGCTGCTTTTACCATGATTTCTTATTTAACCTAATGAGTTTAATTATTATTCATTGTTAATAGTTCAGGAAGTATGTCTGGATTTATTTGACCTTAATATTAATTATGACAACCTAATACTAATACATGGCAGTAAAATAAGCAAGAAATGTCAGGATCAAATTGGATCTTCTCATGTAATATTGCTATTGCATACCATTGGCAATTAATAATAATTAAGGCTACATTGTAGCATGACAATGAGAGTGCTATGATATTATATTATTATTAATTTTTAATTTATTTTGTGTTTGGTACCAGCTGGGTTATTTGGTCTCAGATCATTGATTTTGGTCAAGAGGGTTGTAAAACAAAGATGGCAGGCTGAGTTTACTGTCTAGAAACTTGGAGCAGGGTAGGCGCTGAGAGGCACATAAATAAGAATCTCACCTGTAGTCACTGCCACTAAAGATGATAAGCCAGTGCTTGACACCTATGCCTCTCAGCTCACTGTAGGACTCTAGAATTATTGCAATGTGGAAAATACAGATGCCCACACAACACTGCCTTCAGATAGAATAAATAGTACTATATAGTCACTCATTCAACAGATATTTATTGAATTCCTATTATGTTCTAGCCACTGTTCTAGGCGCTGGAGTTACAGTATGGGCATAAGCATGTTGCAAGCCCCTGAGACACCTGGAAAGGCATGAAGACACTCTCCATTCACACACACAGAAAGTTCATTAATACTGAAAGCAGATCCTGAACACACTTGTGTTGAGAGTTTATGTTCCCATCAGGACACAGTGCAGATTTGGTGAGTTAGATGGGCATCTGGCTGGACACCATTTCCAGTCTTTCTTCCTCTTTCCATCTCAGCACTTTGCTCCTCCCCCACCAGGTCTTGCTCCACTTCATGCCTGGTGACCAGTATTCTATGATGTGATGTCACAGGCAAGTCCTCAAAACACAATGGCTCCTTGAGGCTTTTGTGTTTACAAGAGGGGTCTCAGTTCTCAGAATCTTGAGTGGAGCATCTGTAAGGTAGTACAGCACATCTTTAGTGGAGCACATTTTTCTCTTGCCAGTAATAATTGCTTTCATAGCAAAACTTCAGCAATTTATATTAAAAACAAAGCAACAACAGCAAAAACCTCTTCACATGTGGATGAAAACAGAAAAGAACACAGGTGATGGTATCACGGGTGTTTACATAGGTGCAAACCAACATACTGCACACCTTGAATACGTGAAGTTCATTGTATACCAATTATGCTTCAATAAAGCTGTTAAAAATAAATTAATTCAAAATAAAGAACACAGCAAAAGCAAAGGTCATATTTTTCAAATATATGGAGATGCTATTTAATGTCATAATATTTTAGGAATTAATTTATTCATTTAACAAATGCTTATTGAGTTCCTTTTATGTACCAGACTCTAATATTTTCAGGCTATTTTCTCAATCAATGAACACCAAAACTACAATAATCATGTGAGATTCATGGGCCTTTTTTGTCTTCTAAAACGTATGTTCTTATGAAATAAGATAAGTGAATCAGGATATACCTGCAGGATGTTTATTACAGTGTGGTTTATAAAAATGAAAGTGACAGGGTTGGCCTAGTGGCTCAGCAGTTAAGTGCGCACGTTCCACTTCTCAGCGGCCTGATGTTCGCCGGTTGGGATCTTGGGTGAGGACACGGCACCACTTGACAAGCCATGCTGTGGTAGGCGTCTCATATGGAAAGCGGAGGAAGATGGGCATGGATGTTAGTTCAGGGCCAGTCTCCCTCAGCAAAAAGAGAAGGATTGGTGGCAGATGTTAGCTCAGGGCTAATCTTCCTCAAAAAAAAAAAAAAAAGAAAAAGAAAAAGAAAAGTAAGAAACTGACCCACATATTCAATAATAGAAGTGTGACTAAATTCATTATGACATATCATGGCACAATATGGGCTATTGAAATTATGGTGTAGATATATAATTATTGAAGTGGGAAAAAAACACTAACATACTAAGTAAAAAGAAATTTTATTGAAAACATCATTTATTGTGAAACCTTCATTAAAAAAATGAATTGATATTTAAAGAATATTTTCTTCATTATTTATTGCCAACAATTTTCCCTTTTCAGGTAGAGATTTTATTTTCTAACCCTTTCACGGTGCCCCCTGCCTTTCTGTACCTTGTCCATTGCAAAACGGCACAAAAGAAACTATTTTTGTGAACATGATTGTTTTTATTAAACAGAATTTGTTTTAAGAAACAGTGTCCAAGTGAAAAATATGCAATTTAGATGAGTGACAGATGCATAATTTCTTACTACTCAAGTACATATTCACAAAACAAAGCATCAGATGGTGTTGTCTTCCAGCTTTCTGTTTACACTCTCTGCTCATTTCATTCCTTTATTTTATGCTTTTAGATCAATCCTTTTTTTTGGTCATAATTTACCTTACTCTGCTGTGTTGTCCCAGGTTTCCCAAACAAGTCAGCGATCTCAAATTCCTGACTGCAGTTTAATTTTCAAACTCTTGCTTAAAATTGTTCTTTCTATGAACACTAAGGTGTCTAACTTCGCCAAGCTCCCCCTGGCCCTCTTCCACAGAAATTACCATTTATTTAGTCCCTACTCCTTCTCTGTGTTGAGTTTCTCATCCTCATGATCATTTCCTGGGTTCCAACAACTCCTTCTCTCCCCATCAGTTTTCTCCAGTCACTTAAAAATGCTTGTCCTGTTACTCTTGATCCACATAACCTGGGTTTTCCTTTCCTTACAAATCAGTTGTTTCTTTAAAATTACTCCAAAGACTATTTTACATCCAATGGTCCCCAATGCACCAGTGAGCAGCGTACTCTCCAAGGCCTATAGCACTTCAAAGCTCAATTTAACCAACACATACTGGTTAACAGAAGGCCTGATATTGTGCTTCTATGAAGCACCTTTGCTTCCATCTGCATGTTTCTCATTCCAGCTTGTTAACCTAATTTTCTGAGGAAGCTGTAATAATCTGAGGGCAGGAAGTTTTTATTAGATATTACCAAAGATGCTCTGCATCTTTCTATATAACATTAAACACAAATTATGGGAAACAAAGAGCACTGTGTAGGCAATGGCAGTAACAGCACCAACAGTTGATACCAAGAAAATCTTGTACAAAGGAGGAGAGAATAGGATGGAAAAATGGAGTAATATTTGCATATTTCTACAAAAATTGGCCACGCATCCCTCAAGTTTCAATGCTAACAGTAACATTAAACATCATCAACATTGACAGTTGTCAGCAGCTTTATAACTTGATTTCAAGATCAACTTGCAAATTCACAGATGCCAGATTAGCCATCATAGAATCATGAGGAGTCTTACCATTAAAATTTTGCAGTTTTTATCTTACGGTGAGGTATCTGGAAATAGTTGCAATGAAATAAAGTGAATAGCACTCATATAAAAAATTGTCTATATGACCCAAGCCAAACTTTTTTGCTGGATTTTATCCTACGCACCCTGCCTTTTTGTAATAACAGTGAATTTTAGGATACAGAACTTAGCTAAATTTTGCAAGGTATAACAGGTACCCTGTTATTCCTAATTGTGTGTAAATATTTCAATAAGTTTATATTAAAGATACCACTTAGGAAAAGAATTTAGGAGGTATGGTATGGGTTTGGCTACTGATATAATCCATCCAATTGGTGAAGGATTTTTCAGATCATAAGGTGATGCTATAATGGAGAGCAGCCATGGTCTGGTGGAAGGGCACCAGCCTGGGAATCTTCAGCAAAAAGCACATCTTGATTCAGTACCTAATTACAGATGGTATTATAGAGCAAGGCTAGAACCTCGTCATGGGTCCACCTCTCCACAAAACAGGGACCGTGTGTGAGATATTTAAACTTTCTGTACTACAGTTTTCTAACTGATAAAATGGAGAGGATACTATTTGATGAGTCTTACATAATTTATGATAAAATTACCTGGTATATGCAAAAGACAAAAATCAATCTTATGAAAGTTTACATATTACACTTATTGTATCTTATATGTAATTATTTGTAATTAAATAACACATACAAAGGAAGTCATTTTTACCTGTGATTATTTCTAAGTAACTTGTTAATTAACAATTTTCTTTATTCACCTTTGAGGAAATTTTGCTTTCAGTTGTATATTACCTTGACAAAATCCAGGGTTTTCATAGAGATTAATAACAACTTTTTCTCAATCTGTAAATTTCAAAGACGGGTAGATTCCAAATTCGTTTCTGAAAGAGCATGTTTTAAAATTGTGACATTACAGTAGAAAAAAATCTTTGAAACATTTTAGGACATATTAACTTTTGAGGTTAAGCCAGCTACAATCCAAAAAGTTTTAAACAATTTGAATTGGGTGAATTTATTTTATACAATAACCTCAAAAATCAAGTGAAAAGTGATAGGTAATACCATTAACCCATTGCAAAGTGGTTTAAATGAATCCAATTTTAGTAAGAAAAGAAAATATAAAATTCTCTTTCTTTTGATGGCAGTGTCTTTATGACCATAGCATTGAGGTCATTTAGACTAACAGTAACTAAAAGAGAAAGGTAAGAGGATACAATTCTTTAAAATAATGGGAAAAGCTGTGGCTTTATGTTGGATTTTATATTAGGAATACTTTAGTCAAAGTTCACTTTGAAGGTAATGGAGGATGAACTAACATCCCATCGAGGGGTGACCATGTGAAATCATAACAGATGAAAGGAGCAATTTCATATCTATGGAAGCACAGCCATGGAGTGTAATTTCAAATATAAACCCTCGCAGAAATCAGGAAAGAGAGTGCGAGCCGGAGTAGAACGATGGAAGCCTCTACAAATAAGATAGGAAGTGAGAGAATATCACCTCATTTGACATTGAATTGATACTCTTTTATATTAATTTTCAGCCCCATTATTTTGGTAAATGTTCTCAAAAACTATTGAGAAGCAAGAACTCAATAGAAGTCAAGTTGTAGCTATTAACTTCACCTCAAAATAACAGAACACGTTCTCCTTGTTTTTACAGGGCATTTTCCTTGCTAAAATGAGTACCCTTTCAAGGATGGAACTAAAACTTTTCCATTTTTGAATTTGCCACCAAGTCAATAAGAATGTTTTGCAAAGAATAGGTCCCAATAATTAGAAATAAATCAAATTTCTTACTTAATCAGATTAAATTAAATTAATTCAGTATTACGTTTCAGGAACAATGGAGCATAACCATTTCCATATTTACTACTGAAGTTTTAAGAGAAAATTGAGTTTTTGAAAAACTATATAATTGTGTGCATCTCTTAAAATTTTTTTAGAAGTTTGGAAAAGTTATTACATCTAATATCTATCATTAACAAATATAAACAAAGATATTTATGTTCCCTTACTAATTTTTGACACATAGAAACAATTTCACTGTGATATTTTGTTGAATTGGTTTCAACAGAGTTCTTGTTTTTCAATAGTAACCGTAAGAATAACTAGCATTTACTGGTGATGTGTAAGGGCTGAACAAAGCTTTTGAAATATAGCATCCCATTTAACCTTCAGTTTTACACTATAAGAAAAGAATCATCGCCACCATTTTATCATGAACCTTTGAGAGTGAGATAGGCTCATTCAGTTTTGAAAATTGGAGGAAATGGTCAACTGGACCTGTTTTCAGCTAATTTACTACCAAACAAATGGTAGTGCAAGGTATAAATCCAAGAATAGGAAGGTACTTGTAAACAGACATAGACAGGGGTCCCTGGTGTCTCCTTGTCCCTCCCAGAGGCCTGTGCTAGGTTAAGTGGACAAGGCAGTCTCTGTGGGATGATGATCTCCCAGCACAGTGACCCTCTCAGACTGCTGGGGAGGTCCCATCCACACGCAGGGATTTACCCTATTATCATGTAAGGACATCTTTTTGGGTCAGGGTTTCACTCTGTTTTCAATTTTGCTGCCTCATCAAGTTTACAGCCATCTTGCCTTGTCTTACCACAAAGAGGTTAGGCAATTTGTTAAATAATTTGGCGCGAGCCAACATTTGAGGGAGGATGTGAATCAGTATCTGTCTGTCTCCTAACGCCTCAATTCTGCCTGCATTCATTCCAGTTCTGTGTCTTTGCCCCTGTTTTCTGCGTTGATTTAAAGTTCCAATTAAAAAAAAGAAAACAATTTCATGGCAACAAATGTTACCAAAATTAATCCAAATACATCCTTATTTACTATATAAAATATAAGATAGGTTATAAAGTATAAGATATTGGAAATATCTACATTAATCAAATCTTTAATCCTAATAAAAGATTAAAAATTCTGTGTTAGGAATTGCTTTTTTTTTCCATTGAAGAGTGTTCATTACAATTGTCAGACTGGGCTTTATTCTTTAGAGGAAAGGAAAATCTCACAGATAAAGGACTGAAGTTAAAATACATTGTGAAATATGTTGAACTTTTGTAATTAGTTTTTTAAATTTATTTTTTATCAGACCATTGTTTTACATTTCCTCAATGTTATTGTCACACGTCCCACCTCTCTTTCCCGGTTTCTGTTTTTTGAGAACCACTACACACAGCAAATATATTATATTTCTAGACTAAAGAATCAATTTTTACAATTATTGTTATCTTTTATGTACTTTTACAAGGTGTATATTTTTGGTAAAGAGGATTATTAGGATACTTTAAGGTGTGCAAACTTCAAAAAGCTCAGAGTTGCTCTAATTTTATCAACTTCCTACAGAAATAATGAAAACAAGAAAATAGTAACTCAAACACTATTGTAAGATACATATGAATAACTATTGACAGAGATATAACTGTACACAAATATACAGATGTAGGGACCTGGAACTGTGAACTTCATAGAGACTTATAGGTAATTTTAAATGTACTTTAGATGAAATAGCTTAAAATCATTTATTGAATTCCTTTTGTACATGAAACACTAACGCAGAAAACATATTGTTCCTTTTTGAAAACATTCTAGTCTACCTATGGAAGATAAAATCTTCAGGAATTATGATAAGACCAATCACAAAAATAACAGCTGACATGAGATTTGATAGAGTCTCGATCACTGGGATGCAAAGGCAAGTTTATGTCTGTCTGGGTAACATTACAGATATAGTGGTCAATGCATGTAATTGTCTACTTGGCAAGCTCAGGATAAAATATGGAAGTATTTGAAGATTAGTATTAAAATTCCCCTTCTAATACATACTTCTTTCAAAATGTTCAAAATTCGTCTCACGTAGGATGCTTCTCTGACAGTTTTGGCAGGAAGAATCATCTCTCCTTCTTCAAATGTTGTTGTTGAGAAATGTGTTTTCTTTTCAAATTTACATAAAATCTTCATAAAAAAAAATAAAAGCAGTGAGTGAATCAATATGGATAAGAAAAAAAACAACCACCATGAAATTAGTTCTTATATTGAGACTTTCTATTGCGGCTCTTTTCTAGTAATATAGATGTGTATATCCACTCGTGCACAAATATAAATAGGTGTAAACTTGGTTACTTCTTCCATTCACACTATAGGCATCGGAAGAGTGGGGATATGTAGGAGAATATGTCGACATAACATCGTATTGGCTTAACAGAGGTTTATTTGCATTAAGTAGAAGGAGACTGGAATCTCACTTTGTTCGATCCCAATACTCCATCCCAATCATCCATGGTAAACTAAACTTCAGGGTTTCCCTGATGAGTAGCAGCTGACATCTCCCACCCACTCATGGCTTATCCCTGATGTGGGGCAAGGTTCACAGAGGTGGTAAACACAGCTAAAGCCAATTTGGAAAAGAAATTTAAGAAAAAAGCATTGTTTGATGCAAGACTTTTGGCTCCACAGGGTGTAGAGTGTATTTGGGAATCATGACTTCTGATCAACAAAACCACAGAAAAGAGACGTCTTGTCAGAACACTTTATCATATAAGTTTGCTATTTCAAGCTGAGAGGCAAGGAAAAACATGAATGATAAAATGACATTTCAGAAGAAGTCCCGAAGGAGGTGAGGGAACAGCCATTGGGATAACTGACAGGTAAGATGGAAGGCTTTCAGGCAAAGAGAATAAAGTCAATAAAATAATTATCAGCAATTGCAGTGCCCTGTGACTTCCAGTTTTCTTCAACAAAACAAACATATGCTTAACTGACAGTTAATACATCCAGAAACCTAACAAATGGAGGAATTGAGAAAAAATTCCTGTCTATATTTTATAAATGATATATCAGAAATGTTAGTATTTGTAAGTAGAATGTGGGGAAAATACACATTCAATTCCTGTATTTTTTCAAGGCAACAAATGTGGTACCACTTCCAAGGAGAATAAATGGATATCTTTTTTTAAAAAAGCAACTAAGTCACAAGTGAAATGAGTAATCAATTTGAAAAAACCCTTTTAAAGAGTCATCGTGGATCATTCTCTTGACTTTGCCCTCATATAACTGCGTTTGCCTGATGGAACTTAAAACTCAGGCGCACCTAAGAGCGTGACCTGAGACATTCAGAAATCATCCAGCAAACTGAAGCAAGTGGATGGGGTTTTAAGACTCAACTAGAGTATGTATGCAAAAACAAACATCGGAAAGCTTAAACAGACATAGTTCATAGAAGTTTCCAAAAAGGGAAGAATTATAAAGCACGATCCAAAATGACTTTATAATAATAAAGCCTTTGATTGTTTGGTCCCCTTTTTTTGCAGAACATATTTGAAATTCTACTTTAAAACAATGTTTCATTCCTCTGTGGAAGTCTGATTTATCTTCTAGCATCTTGTCATTTGAAAGCAACAAAAAAATTTAATTTGTTTCTATTAACGAGTATTTCATTTTCAGAGGCTGTATCTATTAAACTCCTCTGATTTTTACATACTTACTTACTTTTGATCTTTAAAATACCAGCCACTTGCTTTATATTGAGTTCAATAAACTGCTTATGCTTGCCCTGGGGACAGATCTTTATATAAATGAATGCCTTTAATGGTGTGTAGATGGTTTCTGTAAGCCATTTAGAATACGTCAATGTTTAAATCATTTCTAGTGTTAAACTTATTTCAAGTCTGTAACAGACGAGCTCCACTTCAAAAATTTTATGATCTTGCATGTGATAACTGGTCTAAAGGCATTGATGTTGCCTGAAAAATTAGGAATGTTTTACACTGAAAAGTGAAAATAGTAAATAAATAAAAAGCACCATTTAGCTTTTGAGCAAAAAGACTTCAATCTAAATTGTAACAACCGAAACGAAAGGAGAATAAAGCAGGTGTAGTGTTACGTGCTTCCAGCTGGTAGTCTACTCGGGCTAGGGTGAGACAAATTAGAAATAAGCTTTGATTTTCAAGGAGGCCTAGGACTAGAGACGTGGATAAATCGAGGAGATGAGTTGTGGAGTGTAGATGATGGTCAGTATCTACGTAATGCTAAGTCCTTTTGCTTGTCTGCACAGAGGAGCTACCAGAAGCAGAGCCAGTAAGTAGAAGCAGGGGTTTCTGTCACATATAACCAGCACTTTGCCCATGGACATCCTTCAGTCCCCTTAAATGTCCCAGGACATTATCAAGCCCTCTCTCTGTCCATGCTTCTAACAGAGAGTGAAGGGGTATTTTGACTCGCAGTAGTGGTGTGAATGGAAAAGCCACGCACCAGTAGATGTGTGGTGAACCAACCCTAATTACACAGAGGTAATTGTTTTCATAGACCCTTGTCTAGCAAATGCTCACAGTCCTTAAAGTATCTTCTGTCTCATCTTTATCTCCTTCTTAACCCCAGCAAATTGGTAGATAGTGGCCTTCAAATTGGGATGCACATAGCTCAGTATTCAAGAAAATTGAAGGGGTTGCGGGAAAAAAGTTTGAACTTTTATTTAACCTTTTAAAATTTATATTTTTGCATATATTTTATAATGTTCAAATATCCTTAGATAACAGATCATGTCTATAATTTGCAGAGCAATCAATGTATAAATATTAGTAGATACGTGCTTATCTATTTACTTATTTTGTATATTTGTGTCATCCCAAAAAGCAGATTAACTAGGACATTAAATGTCAATTTTCTTAGGAAAATAAAATTAGATTTAAATATATTCTGTTGGAAACCTAAATGAGGCAAGAGATACAAATAGAGCCCATGAATAGAATCTTGTTGCAACATTGCCTAGCATTCTCTGTATCTCACTACCAGATTCCAACTTCTTATAGCAACTCTCTTAATCCATGGTTGATAATAGTAATAAATACTGTCTACTTTTTATTCCAGAATACCAACTCTCCTTTCTTCTAATTTTGTTTAAGTAGATAAATTAAAAATTATACTTAGGAAAAAACAGGAAATAAAGACTCCTTTTCTTCGGGGGTTATTGTTCTCAGTTGTTCTTTTCTTTTTATTCTTCTTACAAGCTTATATATTTCCTGGAAAAGGTCTACTTCAAAATTTACGCCTTTATCTTGAGGAAAAAATGCTTACGTGAATAGCTTCCTTGCAATGCCAGTAAGCTCTCAGCTCTCAGGATGAAGTGTTTCCAAATGAGATATTATCATCTTCCCTGCATCACCATTTACCCACCTTTTGTGAGGTGAAGACCTTATCAAATCAGCCCTTTGCTTTGCACTTTGACCTCATGTTCTCAATTTTTGTGCCCTTTCAGATATCATATTTACACTTGTGGCGCATGTCTGAGAATTCAATTCTGTCATTATTTGATAAATACAGTAAAAATATTCTTTGATTGCACACTCCGGATTTAAGCATCTTCTCTGACACTGTGTAGGTCCAGCTGCTGCTTGGCCTTCCCTAGACATATTTTGCATGGATAATGCATTTGCATTTTAAGAGTCATCTGTTATTTTGATTCTCCCTTCCATAGCAATTTGTTTGATTTCTTGTCTAGTAAAATCATTCTCATCAGAGTTCTTTCTCTTCCAGCTCCTGAATTATTTTACTAGCAATGAAAATTTCTATTGAGACATCTTGTCACCCTTAGGACAAAAAATGGCTGCAGATTTTTAGGCAGCAGCAGATCAATCATTCTTCCATTTGCCAGCATGGAAACCAATTTGGCAGAGATGTAATGTGAGAATATGCCTTGGCTTTTCAGTTATTACAGCATAATGCCATGTGTAACCAATGCTATTTTCTACATAGCAAATTATTTTTATACATTTTTACAATTCATATAAGTTAAGAAAGCATGGCATTAACATAGATAAAATAAGTTTTAAGTATCTTAACAAGAAAACAGAGGAAAGAGAGATAGAGAGAAATAAAGGAAGAAAGAAAAATAAAAAAGGAAAAATAGAATGAAGGAAACAATAAAGTTGTTGCTGTACTAAATTTCTGGTTGTCATTGCCATCATTATTTTGAATTGAGACAATATATTGATCAGCCCATTTTGGAACCAGATGTTGAGTGTAGAAGTGTGTGTAAGGCTATAAATCTAATTTACATAAAATATATTACAGTTTTAAAGTTCACGAAGAAAATAATACATGTTTAAGTATCAGAGTTTCCCTATCAATGCCAGAACATGCTCTCTATTTTAGATTGTACTATACTTTCAATAATCTGTGCTGTGACAAAAATGTTTAACTAGATTATTTTCAATACTTTTCTATACTGGGAAATACATATGTATACCTGTATTTCAAAAGTTATATCTAAAAAGCTAGTTTTCCTAAATAAATATGTTCTGTTGTTGCTTCATGAGATAATCTGCAACATACAGACCTGGTTTATTCAGTCTCATCTCCAATAATAACTGATTTGGTTACTCTGAGCTAATATCTATCTCTGTGAGACTAGGCTTCCACCTCATAATAAGCATTATAGCATATCGAAGAAAAGGAAAATTAAAATAATGTAATAAGAGCCCTTATAATTGTGAAGTAATACTTATCCTGAGTTTATCTAGTAAAATTTAAGATAACGAAAATAATAACAATATTAGTGAAATTTTACTATGTGTTAGGCACTTCACATGTATTCAGGCATTTCACATGAATTGTCCCATGTAACTTACCTTTAAATCCTATAAGAGTGAGGTCATTCTCTTCATTTTACCTCTGAGGGATCTGAGACATATAAAGTTTGAGTAACTTGTCCAAATCATTGTTGAAAGTATCAATAATTAATGGATTGTAAATAATTGAAACTGTGCAATTAAAAGACAGAGATTGTCAGACTGAAATAAAAAGCAAGATCCAGATATTTGTCATTTAAAAGAGACAGCCCTTAAATGTAAAGATATAGACAGATCAAAACAAAAGGTGGTAAATAACATAGCATGTAAAATTAAGCATGAAGAAAGGATATAGGTTATATTAATATTAGAAAAATAGAATTTATGACATCATTCCTAGACAAAAAGAAAATAATGATGGTCAATTGAAGCAGAGGACATAAAATTTCTATATGTGTATGTGCCTCATAGTAGAGATTCAAAATACTGAAGGAAAACATTCAGAAGCAAATGGGGAAACAGACAAATCCACAATGGTTGGAGATTTTTAACACAACATTCTCATAACTGATAGAAAAAATAGAAGCAAAATAAGTAAGGATACAGATATTTTAAAAACCACTATCAAAGAAACTGGCATAGGGGCTGGCCCCGTGGCCGAGTGGGTAAGTTCTCGAGTTCTGCTGCAGCAACCCAGGGTTTCACAGGTTCAAATCCTGGGGACGGACATGGCACTGTTCATTAAGCCATGCTGAGGCGGCATCCCACATTCCACAACTAGAAGGACCCACAACTAAGAATATACAGCCATGTACCAGGAGGCTTTCGGGAGAAAAAGGAAAAAATAAAATAAAATCTTTAAAATAAAGAAAAAAGAAAGAAATTGGCATTATTGACATTACTACACTCAACTACAGAATAACTACTATTTTTTTGGCGGGGGGGGGGGGCAAGAATAGCCCTGAGCTAACATCCACCACCAATCTTCCTCTTTTTGCTGAGGAAAATTGGCCCTGAGCTAACATCCATACTCATCTTCCTCTACTTTAATATGTGGGACGCAGGTCTGCACATGGGATCCGGGCTGGCAAACCCCTTGCCACCAAATCAGAACGTGAAAACTTAACAACTACACCACCAGGCTGGCCCAGAATGCATACTATTTTTATGTTTGTATGGAGTATTCACTATGATGGACTGTATGCTTGCCTACAAAACACGTCTCAATAAATATCAATGGATTTAAATGATACAGGTGTTCTCTGACTACAATGGAATTAAATTAGATGCCAACAATAAAAATAATAACAAATCTCTAAAATTTCCAAATATTTTCAAATAACCAACAAAATTCTAAATAGCCAGTAGATCATCAAAGATGTCATGGAGGAAATAAAAAATATTTCAAAACAAAATGGAAGAAAAGACAACATGGCAAAAGTCTGAAATAAAACTAAATCAGTGCATAAGGGGAACTCTATAGCTTTAATATCTACATTAGAAAAAGAAGAAAGGTATAAAATTACTTATTGAAGATCCTAACTGAATAATTAGAATAAAAAAAGCTAATTAAACCCAAAACAAATACAAAGTGGAAAATAATAAAAATAAATGTAAAAGTAAATGATGAAAACAGAAACAAATCAACAAAGTGAAAATTGGGTTTCGTAAAAGAAATAAAATTGATAAACTGTTAGCAACACTGATCAAGTAAAAGGCAGAGACAATGTAAATTGCCAGTATCTGGAGTGAAAGGGAGAAATCACTACAAATGCTAAAGAAATTAAGAGAATTTTTAGGGGACTATTATGATCTACCTATAAATTTGAAAATTTGGAAGAAAAAGATAAATTCCTTATTAATAAAATTTATGAAAGCTGACAGTAAAAAACGCAAAATCTTAAAAACTTAAATTTATTAAAAATTGAATTCATCATCAAATATCTTCCTACAAAGAAAACATCGGATGTGCCTCACAGGTGAATTCTATCAATCATTCAAGGGAGAAATAATACAAAAGTCACCAGTTTTCTTTAGAAAATAGAAGATGGTGCACAGACTCCAACTTGTTTTATGAGGTCAGATGACCCTGACCTCAGTATCAGACTAGGATATTGCAAGAAAAGAAAATTTTTGAACAACATCCCTCATAAATTTAAACTAAAAAAAATGGACAAAATGTTAGGAAACCAAATTCAGCAACATTTTAAAAAGAATAAGTGAGCATGACCAAGACGGGGTAAACTAAGTAAGGTTGGTTTAACACTCAAAAATTCATCAGTGTAGTTTACCACATAAGCAAATAAAGGAGAAATATGAGTACCAAAATAAACATGAAAAGGCATTTGAAGAAAACTCAGCAGCCATCCGTTCATAAAAAAAGGAGTGGAACTGCCTTTGTGACTTATCCTGCTTCTGTCAATGCCTGTGTCACTTGAACATAGTGCTTAACCTCTGTATGCTAGATTTTCTTATCTGTGGGATGCCCAATTGTTTGGGTATATTTTTGTGGGGAACAGGATGCACAGGTCAAGGGAGGCCATTGCCGAGTCCTTTCTAATCCATCGTTGGACGTCGTTTCCTGCTAGGAGGAATCCCTGCCCCTGAGGTGCTTCCTCATAAGTCCTCACTTTCTGCTCACATCCCTCTTCCGCTCTAGTTTCTAGTCTCTAGTAGCAGGAAACTCACCAAATACACTACATTTATGTTTTACTTAGACCTGTGACTTCCTTGAATCTCAGCTTTGGTTTCCTTGAGATCTGGAAAGGGTGAAATAGCATCTGGGATACTTATGAGAAAGCATAAAGGGAGAAAATATGTATAATTCACACAGACGTATGCTTTAATACGCAACCTTACCACCTGTGTGTTAAATCTCTTATATTTATAGAGCATTTAGCACAGACTGGAAAAATAAAGGACTTCTTTGCTTGAGATATTGTTTTTGTTTCAGGAAGCTTAGCCGTGAGCTAGCTACTGCCAAGCTTCCTCTTTTTGCTGAGGAAGACTGGCCCTGAGCTAACATCCATGCCCATCTTCCTCTATTTTATATGTGGGACACCTACCACAGCATAGCTTTTGCCAAGCGGTGCCGTGTCGGCACCTCGGCTCCAAACCGGCGAGCCCCAGGCTGCCGAGAATAGGAACGTGGGAATTTAACCACTGCGCCACGGGGCTGGCCCTGAGATATTGTTTCGGGATTGTTATCGCTGGTGTTTGAGCACACGTGAATTATAGAAGGAAACAGCAAGCATGGATAGAATTTAGGAGGCAAGTGAGAAGCTGGTGGAAAAGACAAAATATTGCGGGAAAGTGGAAGAGTGATGCAATTAAATATAAAAGTTGAAAGAATCTGATATTCAGGAAATGCACAGAGGATCTTGTGTTCAACAAAGATTTCTACAGGTGAGTGGTCAACGGTTGGTAAGTCTGGAAGCAAGATGCGGCAATGAAGTGAGGCTGTGCTCCAAGCTGCTGTGTTAACTGGGGCAAACCAGTTGCCCAGCCATGGAGGAAAGGTATAAAAGAAGAGAGGACGCTTCCAAAAAACCAAGTACAAATAAGAGAAACTAGTTTCTTACACCTTTAGATACAAAACAATTACCCAGTTAGGGAATAACTTCAGTTAGAGAAGAGACTCCCTCACCAACTAACCCACTGATATATGAAATCACATCAGGACCAGGGTGGTCCATTAGACCAGGGGTTCGCTAACCACAGCTGGTGGGCCACTCATTGTTCTATGTGCTATCTATGGCTGCTTTTGTCTACAATGGCAGAGTTGAGTAGTTGAGACTTTGTACCCTACAAAGCCTAAAATACTTACCATCATGCCCTTTATGGAAAAAAAAATTTCCTGACCCCTGTGCTTTAAATGTTAATCTTTGGAGGAGCAGTTTTAGAACACCTGCTACTTCCTCCAAGTACCCAAGCAATTGCTTCACAGTGGGAGGAAGGCACAGCTAATCATGAAGGTGATAATTAAATAGCTTCACCCATTAGAGGGGTAATCGAAGCAGAGAAAAGACCTGAAAACTTCACTCTGAGGCCTGATCAACCATCACATTCTTTTAGATACTACATCGATTTGTTCTCTGGTTGCTTAAATCTATGTGTCTTATGTTTCTAAGGAGATTGTGTGATCCTTGAGGGAAAATCAGATATTTCTGGGTTTTTTTTTTTATTTCTCATAGTTCTCATGACACAGTAGATATTTTAGCTGGCGTGCTTTTGGAATGAATTGAATAAATGTTAGAATAAGTACATAATGAAATATTAATTTTCTTTCATCATAATTTCTGAACTTTATTAATATTACATAATAATATATGCATTAGAGGAGTTCAGTGCTGTTCATTAAGAGTTTGTTCAATTCCTGTACATATTATGTCACATTTTAAAGTATTTCAATAAAACAAATGCAAATAACATTTGAATTACTTATATTTGTATATTAAGTGACATATATAGCTGTAACTTATGGTAATGACATAGTAAGCTAACCCCTAAGTCAATATTTTTCCAATTGGAAATTATCCAAGAAGATATTCAGAATACCAAATTAGTGTAATTGCATTGTAGGTACAATAAAGAGAATTTTAAATATATCGGTTTGCGTAACAAAATTAAATACTATGTTGTAGAGCCTCAATGAATATTAAACTATCTAAGGTATTGACACTTTTTTTGGCAACACTAATTCGGTTAACTAAAAGAGTTTCCTATTCTTAGTGTATGATCTGAGAGAAAATTTAAGCTGTTTTTCTTTTAATCTTCTCTTCCATTTCATAGAACTCTTCTATAAGGAAAATGAAAATCATTCTAAGGGCTGAAGTGATAAAACTAAGAAACAAGAGTACCGGATTTCTGAAAAATGTCTCTCTGACTCGAAGAGTCATTTTACTATAACAATGTTGTCGAAGGACTAGAATTATAGCAAGCTGGAGACAGTCACATTTACTATAGAAAAGGTACTAGATGCATTGCATAAAGTAAATATATTCCTGGTCTGTTTGATTGATACTTCTATATTCTATTAATAATAGTAATGTATTTTTACAATTATTTATCTTCTTTTAAAAGTTGCATTAGGGTACATGAAGAGTAATTCCTCTAAGTTGATGCCTGCTTCATCATGATGAATAGAATAGCCAGCTGGGTGGCCACACACCCAGAACCACACATCAGGGCGGTTTACCATGGGTTCAGGGTCAGGTCCTCAGCTTTGAAATTCTAGAAATGTTGTCTAGCCAGCTAAGTCAAGGAGGGACTATTTTTAGGAAATCAATTAAATTGGACCCATTTTAAATATATTAATTGGCAAAAATTGATGCTAAAGTATTTATTAACAGAGATCTTAACTTTTAATATATCAATACTGTTCATTTATATAATGCAGCCATTCTAAGTGGCCAACACTACATAGGATGAAAACTACAGATCAGAAAGGTACTTGGGGAATCCAAAATCAGAACAAAGGTGTTTGTAAGCATTTTGTGCCATTTTATAGAGACAAACTTCTCCAATCTAGTGACATGTTTTTCTTTCCATAAGGGTTAGGGCTCATTAGAAATATGATTGCACTGAGCTGGTGCATGGATTTTTACTCTTTGTTCCTTCTTTTTCCTGAATCCTGTCTTGTGCAACTTTACCAATGTCTCCATCATCTTGCAAAATTAATACGATTTTGGTTAAACCATTTTGGACATTAATTCATTTTTACCCTACCAGATGAGTATATAGTGAGATTAATCAAAATCTAAAACCCATGAAGGAGACAAATTTGAAAACTTTTATGGAAGGTAACATAAAAACTGTATCCTGTTGTGAAATTTGTTTCCAGGCATGCATGAACTCAACACACAAGTATCCATAAAATTATTCTTTTCGCTCATCATTCTTCCCTAATCTCTCCCTCCACTACTTCTTCCTCTCTTTGTCTAATTAAAAAAATAGTATAAATTCAGATATTTTAAAAAACGTTTTTAAGAGTTTACCAAGGATAAAATATTGCTCTTATTTGTGATACAGAAATAAATCCTTTTGCAGGCCCTAACCTCCAAATAGATATAGCTATTTTAACTAGTATAATTTAATTTTACTTTGGAAAATTCACTCAGAATTTTTTAGAAGACTGGCTTAATGCTACTTCTGATAGGACTTGATTTCTAAGAAAAAAATTTTTTTTGAAGTTTGGTGATACATGGAATACAAGAGATTATTAAAATATTTACTTAATACAAAACTCTAAAACTAATGTTAGGTGTGATTCTGTTTAATCCTGTGACCAATCTTATTGTTAACGCAATAGTGGAAGAGAAATAGTCTTCCAACCCAGATTAGAAAACTGAGTTTGTGTAAATATCACCAAGAGAGTGTAGACACAAATCACAAATGAATGGCTTTTTTTTTAACATTAAAAATTCCTACTAATGCCAGTTTAATATTAAGTTATATAACTTCATCCTTTTCTTCTAGCAGACAGAATTTTTCATTTGTGGAAATAGCATTTCAGCTGTTGATTATTTCCTAATCTTGATATATTAAAATGGAACAAAATGTTTCCTCCAGAGCATCCTAAATGCTCTCTCCGCTCTACTCCTTCTTTCCCTAATAGCATTTAATGTAAGAGTCCTTTCTATTCACAGCAAATTTAATAAATTAGACATTATGTTTGAAGATTTTGTGTATTATCATTATTACTACCCTCACTAGAACATGTTTTACATGGTTAGTGGTATATTTGGCTTGTGGAGACTGATGCCACAAGGAGGAAACGCATTTACAACAGCAGCAACAAAGACGATATTGACAAACAAATGGCAAGCAATAGGATATATTGGAGTATGTGAGGAAGCCATTTAGTGTAAATGTAATTTGGCCTGACCTTGTTTTTCCAAAAGGGCCTCCCGTGCCTGTTGAGCATGTATTGTATATCTGCTTTAAGCATTTGCTATGTCCCAAAATCAAGA
Organism: Equus asinus; assembly: GCF_041296235.1. Lineage (NCBI taxonomy): Eukaryota > Metazoa > Chordata > Mammalia > Perissodactyla > Equidae > Equus > Equus asinus. Next base: position 76,175,660 of record NC_091800.1, read on the forward strand.
ACAAATGCCCTTAAGATAAAGGTGCAATTTCTCCCATGTTAACATCTCCTTAAGGATAAGCATCTCTCCCCAGACTAGGAATTGATTGCTGTGCTTACCTGTGACCACACAGCTCACCCTGTGACTACCCGGCTAAAGACAATGGACCTACAACCTGCTGTGTCCATCAATCGCTGTGCCGACAGCGGAGTCTCGTGACTATTGTAAAAGGAACATTTCAATCTTACGTGAAACATGCTATTTGAAGGTATATAACCATTCTGTACACCCCACTTCTTTGGTACCCTTCCTTCCTTAGGGAAGGAAGGCACCTGGGGCTATATGGTCCTCACATTTGGCTCACAATAAACTCACCCCAATTTTGATTTATAGGTTGGTTATGGATTATTTTCATCGACAATATAGAGAAAATTCAAGCTGATGTTATAGTATATACATACCGCAGTACGTAATTCTCAAATAATGTAAGCCTGGATATTATAAACAAATGTTCAAAGAAACTAAAAGCACCGAAAATAAATGATACTGTGTTCTGTTCTTCTTTTTATTCTTTCCATTGAAAATCATCGGACACTACTGAGAACACGGCAGTTCCAAGGAGAGGATCGCTGCTTTGGGTGAAGCCTTTACTGGCCTTGCACACCCAGTCTCCTTTGGGAGTTAAAGAGAACACTCACTTCACTTGACTGGAGTCAAATACACCCACCACCAAGGTTATTTCATGACTCCTTTTCTACAGTAGAGAGGCATCATCAGATTCTCCTTTCATTCCTATGGAGGCTCAAGCAGTGGTGATCAGATGTTTAAAAGTGTGATATTTGAAACCCAGTACATCTGGTCTGCATCGTCTCTCTACCACGTATTAGCTAAGTTATCCTGAGAAAATTACTGAAGGGTCATAAACATCAACTTTCTCTTTTTAAAAAAGACATTGTATTATGAAGCATTATATTAGTCCCTACCTCATGGGGTTGTTAAAACATTTAAATTGAAAATTTACTGTAAAACTGTCTATTAATATAGATTCACTCATACACAAGTCCACAGTAAATGTTAGTTGTAATTATGTTTTTGCCATTCAGTATTACCATGAAACATAGATTACCTTGCCTCATACTAAACAAAGCTTGCTTTCCATTTTATTTAGTGATCATACATATATATGCCTTAAATAAAATGCATTGTCTCTATTTTGTCATTATCTTGCATGGCCTTCCAATAGAATTTAGTTGGCTACTTTCACTTCTTTCCCACGTGTATATCACTTTTCAGGGTCTCCTAGTAGAGGTTTAGGCTCTGTTGAAGGCATATGTGTGCATGTGAATCTACGAATATCTGTGTGTGTGCATCTGTACATGTGTACCTGTGTGTTTTCGGCCCCCAACAGAGACAGACAAGTTTAAAATATTTAGAGAGAAATTGTATTGGGGCCAAGCCTCTCCCCACCCACTTCTAGACAACCAGCCTTGTAATGAAGACTGAACTTATTCCAAACTTCTCAGTCTTGCTGGTTTTCTCCATTCCGCTCTGCCCCTCATTCTTGGTATTTTTTGTTGAATATTCTGCCAGCTTCTGACCAATGAATATTCATCCCCAATACTCTACAACAGGCCTTCTTTTACTTCTCGATTAATATTTTTTCCTAGAGTGATTGCACCCATCTTCATGGTTTCAATTACTAATGACTCTCAAACTGTGCCTGTAACAACAATCTCTCTAAAGATCTTCAAGTATATATATATTTAAATAGTTATTTGATATCTATAGGCATATCGAAAGATCAAAGCTGCACTCATAATCTCTCTCCTAAACACCTTCCTAGCACAGTGCTTAGGTAAAATGTGATTTTTTTGGTACAGTATCACATTTTTGACATAATTCCATGCTTTTATACAGCTTATTAGACTTGGCCTGTGGCTGTTCAATAACCGTATTAGCGGTGATTATTATAAATTAAATAAAAATAACCTTTACCATAGCAATTGATTTGTGGTAAAAGAAGTAAATTACTTTAATAACAGTTAATTATTAGTTCTTCTAATTTAAATAACTCATTTTCATATTTTGGATTCACTTAGTGAACCACGTTGCTCATTAAGTATTATTCAGGCAAAGAACGGATTTAACTCCAACAGAAAATGCCTTAATTGGTGTCTGTCTAATTATTTGGCCACTAAGACAATGTCTACATGTGCAAAATGAAGTGGAAAACTGATTCAATTTTCTACATTACTAGAGAAAAAGTGAATGCTCTAATTATATGGATATCATATCATTGTCAATTTTTATCTGTTTAAAGGATGGTGTCAACACCCATTGGGCTTTAAGGTGTCTTGAGGTATGTATTTCCCAAGCATGTCATTGTGGATCACAGTGCTTGTGCTCTGTCTAACTCGCACACTGAGACTACAAACATGCAGAAATCGGAAAAAATGTAAATGTTTTTCAGTTCCACTCAGTAAAATAATTTAATCCTGAATTCAATTTTTAAATAAAGTGTAATTTGTGAATAGCCCTGGCAAATTCTGACATGAATCCATGTTTTGATCAGCAAACTCTAACCTATAATATGTAGAAAGCTGGGTTTGAGAATATTTATTGAGCAGCTTCTAGGATTGATTCAACCTAAATTGCTCTTTCTTCTCTACTTCTAAGCCGCCAAGCCCTGCTATGCAAAATGGCAAATGTGTTCTTGGCCCTATTCGAAATATATGACTTCACTACTGCTCAGAAATTGCTCCCTCCTCCATCCCCTCTTCTCAGGCTCCTGGTTGCTGACCTCTGCTTTAGCACCTCCTGCCAATGGATTTGGAGTGGTGGCTATCCATCCCCAATCCAGATTCTTCCTGGGCCTTAAAATGAGTAGGGCAGATATTACCTTGCCAAAGTCACTTATCCTCTTTTTGCCTCACTTTCCTCATCCGTTAAATGGGATAATGGTAATACCCATTTTACAGTGTTGCTTTGGATGAGGAGCATTTGAGCTAATAATGAGGTGCATAGAATATTGTGTGGCACATAGTGAGTATTCTTTAAGTGTAACCTCATGTTACTATTTTTATCATTATCATCATCAGTAGTAGTAGTAACAGTGTTAGGGTTGATGACATTTACCTTATATTACTTGGTATTTACCTCTTTATAAGTCAAAGTTCAGTCATGTTCTCTTATTACTAATTGCAAAGTAAAATCTCCATGTGACTTGGTTTTCATATCAGTACCAAAAATGGAAGGAGGGGACAGCTGCACAGGTTTGATGTGTTCTTGAAAGGGAGTCGTGACCCCTCGAAGTTTTAGGAATGTTCAGTTTCTTTGCCCAAGCCCTTAAATAACTTAGGTGTGATATAAAGTTAACCGCCTTTCAAGAGCAAGCAGATTTTTTTTGCCCTTTTGGTTACAGGTCACGTACTGGGTGATGCTTAAAGCCTTTCCTGACTGACATGAGCAAGCGTCCCTTGTGAAATTTCCTAAGGGTCACAGACCAGGAACTTTCAGGTTACACGTAATAGCTTTCTTTATGGATAGGGTGTTGCAAAGGACAGTTGATATGTGAGTCTCACATTTAATTTCACAATTAAACTTGGGATGAGTTGAGGATCGCGGATCAGAATTATCACAGGTAGAAGGGAAACCTGACATCACAAATGGTTAGTCTCAAAGGAGGGAATGAGGTGAAGCAGAAGCTGTATCTTATTAGAAGGACAGTCAATTTTTAAAGTTCTCTTGCAGAGAGAGAAAGATAATTGCTTTAATGGCAAAGAACCTTCCTTGCATCTAAAATTGCCTCTTCCTCTGTCAGACTGCCACTTTGCCTCTTCTGACGAGAGATCTTGTGTTAGATATGTTGTCTCTTTTATTATTCTATATTTAAAAAAATTTGCAATAAGAAGTATGCATTTTAAAATTAAATATATTGCTATCACTAATTTTGAAACAAACACATTCAATGAAATAGAATACTTCACAGTTTTAAAATGCTGAATGTTAGTATTTGATTAACTCTCCTACTTTCATTTTTTTTACACTCAGCTATCCAAAAAACATTGTCGCTTCTCACAAATAACTCTCTCTCTATTATAAGTTAAAATGATATCACTAGGCTGCAGATAATATATCTTATGTCCCAGCTTTCATTCTTAAATAGAAAGCATCTTAGCCCAATGATACCTACGCATAAATATTTCTAAATAATAAAATAAACAGTATTCCGTACTTCCTACCATGTCTAACTGGGGAAACAATACCACATACTCAAGAACTTTCCCTAGGTTGCACATTTCAAACATGTCCTGTGCTCATCTATAGTCAATTCAGTTATATAGAGGGTGGTGAGTTCAAATGGTACACATTATGGTATGTTAAAGGATAAGGCTGAGCTGCTATAACAAGCCTCAAAATGCCATAGGTCAGACAAAATCAAAGGTAATTTCTTTATAGGGTAACAATACAGGGTGGGTGGGGGTCTATTCTTGGAAGTTTTCCAGGAAGCTGGGCCAATGGGCAGCTCTGCCCACTTCAACATGTAGCTTCTGAGATTAATCCAGTCCTCATCATTCACATTAAACTGGTGAGAACACAGAGACATCACCACATCTAAAATCAAAGGAGGCTGAAAAATCTAACTACCTGAGCAGCCAGATGTTGAGGAGGAATGCAAGAATGAGTCTTGGGGGACAGCTGGTAGTCTCTAAAGTACACCATGATCTAGGCTTGCAGGTGCTTTTGTCTACAAATAGTGTGAATATTATTGTACCCAGAGCATCATGATCTGCCCAGGACCAGGGTTTGGAGAGCAATTGCAGGGTGGGCATAATAGAAAAGGGCACAGTATTGGAGATGCCACTGAAAAACAACACAAACCAACTCACAGAAACAGGGAGATCCAGGGGCTGGCCCGTGGCCAAGTGGTTAAGTTTGCACACTCCACTTCTGCAGCCCATGGTTTCACCGGTGAGGATCCTGGGTGCAGACATGGCACTGCTCATTAGGCAGTGCTGGGGCAGTGTCCCACAGAGCACAACTAGAAGGACCCACAACTAAAACATGCAACTATGTACTGAGGGAATTTGTGGATAAAAAGCAGGAAAAAAAAAAAAAAAGATTGGCAACAGTTGTTAGCTCAGGTGCCAATCTTAAAAAAACAAAAACCAAAAGTAAAACCAGGGAGATCCAGTGTATCCAATTTAACGTGTTTAACAAAGTAATGACGTTTATTGGAGGAGTCACTTCTCTAACCACCACAATGGTTGTATGTTGAGAAAAAGGTGGAGCAAGCAGGATTGGGATGGCAACAATATGGGCAGCATCAATAACTCCTGAAGCCACTATCAATGTCCATCTTGTTTAATAGTAGAGAGAGCAAATTGAGGCCACTAGGAGGTGGAGATCAGATCCAAAGATGATTGCAGAAAGCAGATGTCAGAACACATCTGTGACCCAACTCTAATGTTTTATGAATAAATGAGCAGCATCGATGTACTTGTCACCTAATCAGAGATTCAAAAGACAAAGACTTGGGTGCTTCTCTACTGTTGTTGCTATTCATGCTGCTCGGATGTTATTGTGTATTATTTCTTGTGGACTGAGATGGAGTTACCAAGAAGTAACTGACTTCTTAGTTCCACACTTATAAATTCCTGAGTATTTGGAAGAAAGAAATACGGTGAAAGTTCACCATGGAAAACTATTGAGTCTAAGCATTAGGTTCTCTTTATAGTGAGATAAACTTTAGGGAACTCTCCCATCATAGATAGAAAACTCTTCTTTGTGCCAATGAACTGTATTTTCCCTAGAAGAGGGTCTCCAAGTGGAGATTTCATTTTGGAATCCAAAATGAAGTCAGGTTCCTCAAAATATACGCTGGAGGTCAAGGGAACCAAAGGAGAAAGTGATAATTAATCAGCACTAGTTCACTAGCATTCTGGGAAAAGCCATTCTAATACTCTATCTTTACCAAGGATGGATAGATAAGGAGTAGCATCTCTGCCTTGAAAGGACAGTGTGTTCTTCCTGTGTTTGCTCAACAGAACACATTCCTTAATGAGTCAGCTAATTTTGACTTTTTGCCTTTATTATTCTGTAGCTCTATGCCTTTATCTCTGATCTTAGAATATTTACAATTATTTCACCTTTTACTTTTCCTTGTGGGGTTAACTTTGAGATGATTCCCCTCATACTTTATTCTGGAAAGATAAAACTTTACTGTGAAATGGATGACACCTAACCCCTTCTCCTGCATAGCCAGTCATGGAAAAAGTGCTTGATGTTAGAAATCTTCAGCCAAACTGAGGCAGGCAAGGGCCATAAGCACTTCCAACTCCAGGCAGCTGCCGTTTCGGCCTTTGGTCTTTGTTTTCTTCAGGGACTTGAAGCCTGAGGATGTGCAAGCTTTCTAAAATGTCTTAAACGTAAACTACTGATGACAAGATCTTTTTTTAGATCTGTTTTTAAGTATCAGAAACACAGCTGCATCAGATTTTTTGCTTAAAGCATTCTGGGACACTTCAGTTTTCAGTCTGGAATTTCAGGCAATGGGGACATGACCATAACTCCTCAAGGACTGAGCAATATGACCTCTTCATTCCAACGTATTAACACATGGAATTGATTTGAGAATTAAAATGGCATTTCAACAAGAAGCATTGGGATATGAAACAGCACAGAGTTTTGTGATTTTGTACGATTATGTTGAATGACAAGTTTTATTATAAAGCCCTTGATGCTCCCCTTTGAGTCCAGAATTCTAGATGTATATCATTTTTGAATTTAAAGGGAAAAATGTTCTATATTTTCTTATTCTCCCACATTAACTTACTAAGCAAACAAACAAAATCTATGTCCTTCTGTACTAGAGGTTACAATTTAACTCAGTTCAATTCACTGGCAGGAAGATATCCAGCACATATATACAGCATAATTCACATTTGTTCCATGAAGAAAAGAATAAATGGAGTAAAGGAACAGTTATAGATATTAGGGGATGCCTACAAGAATATAGAATAAACCCTGTTCTCAAACTTCTATCCTATATAGGAAGGTCAGATGCTTATGTAAAAAGTTGGGTGATGACAAAAGCAACGGTGACATATACACTGCTGTATGGGACTATAGGATCTGGACTAAGTGGGTAAAGATACTTGATGGAAATCTTATAGAGGAAGTAACATTTGAATTAGGCCTTGATGACAGTTCATTTCTGCAAAGAGAGAAAAGAGGGTAGAAAAAGTTGAAGAAGGAAGAGTACAAAACAACATTAAAAAACGTAGTTTTGAGAACATGGCAGGTGAGCCTGTGGAAAAACTTTGTCCTGCAGTTTAGGACTTTCATATCTGTTTGTTAAGGATATGGGGTACAATGAGGAACAAAGCCCTAAATTGTTGAATATCGCAACTCTGGTCATTTGAACGGACGAAACTCCGCCCTCTCCTAGGTGAATCCCACTCGTCTGCAGGATGAGAAGCTGAGAGAATTCTCACCGGGAGTCTTGCTGGGCTACGTGTGGCTGATAGATCCTGACAATCTGGTTAAGTGTAAAGTTCCTGACGAGAAGCCAGAGAGGATTCGGGAATCTGTATTAGGACCAGATGCCCAGATACAGCAGCAGAGTTCAAAAGATCAGCACTGTAGAAAGAAGAGGGGTCTCGTAGAGTTCTAAGTAGGTAAGGCAGGTTGAAGTCTGAAGTACTGTGTACCTGCTGCCCATACAGTCTCTTGAGAAACATTTCACCATGTGTTTCCTCTGTGAAGTTTCCTTAACTATGCATTTACCACATCTCTAAACTCCGAGTGGGGTGCTCTGTTTTCTCTTCTCCCTCAAGTGTTTAAAAATGTATTCCACTTTACTAGGGTTATTTAACCCGTCTTGCAGTTCCATCAAACCACGACTCGTTGAGAACACTTGCCATGCTTTGTTCATCATTGGCTTAAGTCACCCTATTTCAAAAAAAATAAAAATAAAATAAATGGCATCTAATGGGTTCTTAGGGGAATGTCTAAATGACAGGCTGAAAGAATTCAAGCAGATCCTGGAGTCAGTCTCTAGAATGACTTTGGTTTGTGAACCAGACCAAGGTTAGCATCTAGCTAGACCTGAGCCCATAGTTGGGGACAATTAGGACCTAAGTGGAGGGAAAGAATGCAGGAGAAGGCTGCCAGGCATTCCTTGTCTGTGGATTTCAAATGCTTTCATGCACACGATTAGTGTGATGAAACCGGGGATGCAATATGACATAATTATTGAACCAATCCTAATAAATTATCAAAATGAATTACAGAAAATTTCAGTTTAAACCACTTATAAATAGTAGCATTATATTTAGGAACATTATGTTTTTTAAATCCACAGCTGAACTTAAACACATAACTCAGGAGAAAAATTTTCACTCCAACTTAACTGTATTTCACAAATAATCAAGATGAATTGAGATTGTAATTAAACATTCAAAAAGTAAAATCTAAAGTAAAAATATCACTATTGTTACTGAAATATAGTTGATTCATTTCTTTTGTCTTTTATATTGTATTTTACATTAAATTTTATTGTAAAATAGCAAACATATCACTTTAATTTATGGCTTATATATCTGAATAAAGGTGTACATTACTACTTTCAAAAAGGCACTTATTTTCGTAACAAGGTGTGTCTATTTTCATTGAGAAAGATTACATTTTATTTATGTGTTTGTAAGTACACAGTCTACAAAGGTTTAGACCTAAGATAGAAAACTAATTTAGAAACTATTGTACTTTACATGGATTGGACTTGATTATTTTTTTATTGAGTTAAAATTCACATAACATAAAATTAACCATTTTAAAGTATAAATTCAGTGGTATTTAATATATTCAGAATGCTGTATAACCATCATCTCTAGCTGGTTCCAACGCATTTTTATCACCCTAAGAGGAAACTCCCTACCCGTTAAGCATTTCTTCTCCCCCTCAGCCCCTGGCAACAACTAGTCAGCTTTCTGTCTTTATGGATTTACTTGTTCTGGATATTTTACGTAAATGCTATAATGTGATATGAGGCCTTTTGTGTCTTGCCTTTCACTTAGCATAAAGTTTTCCAGGTTCGTCAACACTGTAGCACGTTTATATCACATTCTGTTTATCCATTCATTTGTTGATGGACATTTGGGTTGTTTCCATATTTTGTCTATTAAGAATGGCGTGGCTATGCACATTTGTGTATAAGTATTTGTTTGAATGCCTGTTTTCAATTCTTTCGGGTATACCTAGGAATGAAATTGCTGGGTCATGTGGCATTTTTATGTTTAACTCCTCAAGAAAATAAGCAAGCCGCTTTCTACAGCAGCTGCACCATTTTATGTGTCTACCAACAATGTATTAGGAATCCTATTTCTCCACATCCTCACCAATGCTTGCTGTCATTTTTTTTTTTTTTTAATTTTCAGATTTCGGCTCCCTTAGTGCATTCAGTTGCTATTTCATTGTGGCTTTGATTTGCATTTCCCTAATGACTATGTTGAGCATCTTTTCATATGTTTGTCAGCCACTTATGTATCTTCTTTAGAGAAACATCTATTCAATTCCTTTGCCTGTTTTTTGATTGGGTCGTTTATATTTTTGTTGTTGAGTTGTAAGAAATCTTTATATATACTAGCTACTTGGATATATGATTTCAAAATATTTTCTCCCATTCTGTATGTTGTCTTTTCACATTGTTTTTATTTTATTGAGGTCACATTGGTTTATAACTTTGTATAAATTTCAGGTGTGCATCACTATATTTTGGTTTCTGTATCATGTTCACCACCAAAAGTCTAGTTTCCATCCATCATCATACATATGTGCCCCTTTACCCCTTTCACTCTCCCCTGGCCCTTTTCTTGATGGAGACCCCTATTGCACAATAGTTTTTAATTTTGATGAAGCCCAACTTGTCTATTTTTAAATTTTGTTTCTTATACTTCTGGTGTCATTTCTAAGAATTCATTACCAAATGCAAGGTCCTGAAGATTTACTTCTTTAGTTTCTTTTAAATTTTTATATATTTTAACTCTTACATTTAGGTTTTTGACCCATTTTTAATTAATTTTTGTATTTGGTGTCCAGAAGGGGCACGACTCCACTCTTTTGTATGTGGCTGTTCAGTAGTCCCAGCACCAATTGTTGGAGAGATTATTCCTTCCCTGTTGAATAATCTTGGCACCCTTTTCAAAAATCAACTGACCAGAGATGGATGAGTTTATTTCTGGACAATTTGGCATTTTATTTTCAAAACATCTGCAGAATCTCATACACAGTCTGAAATTATTAAGCAATGCTATTTGGGAAACACAAATTTTTAGAGCTGAAAGCAATAATATAGCACTATCTCCAAGTTAACTCATGGCCTGTGACAACATCTTTTCCAATAGCTATAGAGCTTCACCATGAATAGTTCTGGTAAATAGCTTCCCTTCCATTACAAGGCATCGGATTCTATTAATTGTCATCTCTAATTATTACTAAAACATATTTTTTCTTTTGTCTTGAAATGATAAGCTTTACATTTTTATAATTCTTGACCACTGGTTGTCATTTCTTTTCTATGGAGTAAAATAGAAATCAAGTGGAAGGAATGAAGGAAGAAAGAAAGAGAGAAGAGAAGACAAAATATGGAAAAGAGAAGGGAACAGAGAGGAAAAGACAAGAAAGGAAAGCTGTCCTTTCTTTGTGTCCATCAGGGTCCTAGCAGAAAACAGATGTCACTTACAAACTGAGAAATTTGAGGACTTTGCTAAAGTGAGTGAATAGATATGAGTGGCGCATTTTGCAGTATCTTGGACTTGCAACAGTGAAGCTCATTACTGCAACAGAATTGAAAGGGCAAGGAGGGAGCAATTAACAAAAAGCTGAAAGAGACTCATGTAAATGACCATGACTGAGGAGGTGCCCATTGACTAAAGATGCAGGCATCCTGTGGAGACAACTTAGATCTCTTTTGGGGCTCCCCATTGGTCAAACCAACCAGAAACCAGAGGGCCAGGAACTCCATTGAATCAGTCCATAGCAGTCAGATTCATGGGCACAGGCCAGGATGTAGAAGAGTAGGTCTCCCCAGGTTGTATAATATTTGGTGGTTATATGTTGCTTTCATATTTATTATCTCCCCTGACCCTTAGGAATCAGCCACAAATCTAGGAATAATAACAGAGACTAATTGGGTGAGCTACAAGAAGCATAAGTACTTTACCTTGAGGAGTTGAGTAGACAAGGGTCCAGAGAAATCCCAGTTCAGAAGAGGAACAGACAACCAAAAGTCAGTCCTTACAAGAAATTCAGAGTGTAGTCCCTTTGGTGAATAAAGGCCCAATGAAATAGTCATCCCAGTGAGGAATCAGAAATCAAGCCCAGGGGTGGTGGTCATTAGAGCTTTGGAAGGATAAATATCTATTTAGAGATATAAGCACTGGGTTCGGGAAAAGAGCAGTTACTGAAAAACATGTTTTCTTCTTCATATAGTGGGCTTGTTTGTTGTGGCACACATTTTGCAAGTTGTTATTCTTACGACACACAAGGGTTTCTTCTTTAACATTGGAAGAATCTATGCAGTATATTTATTAGGCTACATTTTACTAATGTAAAAAAAAATCTTCATTTTAGCCCTAAAATATTTAAGATGTATCATAGTTATATCAATTAGTCAACCTTTACTGAGATGATATAGATGCCAAAACATTTATTGAGTAGTGCTAATGTTGTCATACTTAATTCTTTTCCCTTTTGCACCTATATGTGCTTCAGTTAGCATTGCTCGTCCATATGAATGAGTGAGTATTCCATCTTGACAGAAAATCATCCTAAATCTAGGGACTGAGCTGAGGATTAGACACAAAAGAAACAAGTCATCAGCCACACTGTAGTTTCAAAAGTGCACAATTCTATCCCAAGCCATTGGCACCTCCTTTTCAATCTGAAACCAAATTTCTTTTCTTTTCTTCAAATCTATTCCCCCTCCTGTGGTCTCCGTCTCAGTTAGCTTAATCAACACCAAAATAGCCACCGAGGATATAAGCCTTTGTTATCCTCACCTATTCCCACTTCTGTGTTTTCATGGCTTCAAACATCGGTCACCATGTTTCATCAAGTCAATTCTTCAGTGCATTTTATATTTGCTTCCTCATCTCTAAATCTACTATTTACTGCCTCAGTTCTGCTCTATATCCACTGCTGATGGCCTATTTCAGGTCTATATCAACTTACTCCCTGAAAAATTTGAAATTACTTAAAATTCATATTGAATAAATTTGTATATAGGGGTAGTAGTGCAAATGAATAAATTAGAGTTCACAAATAGGACGTACAAACAAGATATATCATATATCCTCCAGAAAATAAAGTTAATTTTATTATCCATTTTTACTTCAAATTTTAAGAACAAACGTGGATTTGTTCTGCAATAGGTTAATCTAGAAGTTATGAACATTACACTTGGTTAAGCAACAAGGTCATGGAATATTTACCTAGCTTGAATTAAATCAATATTGTTTTGTTATTCTTTATCCTAAGCCCCACAGGCCATATAAAAATCAACAATATATTGATGTAACTAAATCTTCTTCAGCGAGATTTATGAGACCCTGATAAGAGAAAAGAGGTGGGCTCAGCATTAACCAGGGATGTGAAATCCTCATTTAAGTTTCCAAACAGCATCATTTGTATGTGTTTTCCTTGTAAAAAATTCAAACGTGCACCAACACTACATAGTATTATTTACTATTATATGGTAAATAATAAATGTCTATATAAAATGAAAATTTCAGTAATTATGCACGTCACAAATTTGATGCTGTTTTGTCTTTCAAGCTTAAATGTAAGCCAAAGTTAAATTTATAGCCATAACAAATGCATATATGTAAGAATGACTAGGTGTACATCAGGCAAATACGTGAAATTACGTATTAGAGAAAAAATGGGGAAAATAATTGACTAAGGCAAACTATTAGTTGAAAAGCGCTATTAAGATTTTTCCATCCCAATCTATTTTTGGCCTGTCAGAAATGACTTCTTGAGGTATTAGATATATATTAAATTTGCATTTTAGAAAAATTTTATATATAATACTGCACAGATTAGCTTACAGAATTCTATAATATTTTGTTAACTAAATTCTTGGTTGATTTTCTTTTCGGTTTAATCTTCTCATAGACATTGGAGTTGATGAATAAAAATAGAAATTACAATTGATTTTAAGGATATTTGAAGCCACTTTCTAGAATTGTCATTTATTAATCAAAGTGCATTGTTCTTTTCCAAGACTTTACCATTTGCCTACAGTCAGCGGAGCCTGGCTCTGTTTTTGATGTTTGTTTATCTGGGCATTTATTTATTTTGAACAAGAGTGAGGAGTTTGATAATTACTATCCCATCAATCATAAGTTGAATACCCTTTGTAAAGTCTCGTAAACATTCGATGAGAGCCTCAAATTTGATGCAGGTGAATAATTGTACTATAATTATCCCTAAAACGCACTGCAGGTGAAAGGCTAAATGACAGAGGAAGACATGATTGTTGCTTAGAATTCCAAGTTTTCGGGTGATTACATTCAATGCAAATTTAGCGATTTGCACACATGGTTCCTGTCCAATACTCACGTCATTAAGTAATTTTCATTTTTGACTTTAGCCTAACAGCACTTTATATTTCACCCGTAAGTCTATTATCGTATTGATTATTAGAAGGATGATCATATAATTGTTCCTCAAATGCAGACATTTGTGAGTCTGTAGCATTTAGCTCTGATAGACACTGCAGGACTGATCCATAAACACATCTAAGTTCTCTGGGGAAAAACTTAAAGCCAGTAGGAGGTTAGGCATCATAAGGAGTGTAGAGGGAAAGTCAAATTTAACATACAGTGGTTGGGGTAGGCTTCGTTAAAAAATGAAACACTTGAGTCAGGACTTGAAAGAGGTGAGGCAGTTGGCCATGTGGATATTGGCGGAAGAGTGTTGCAGGTCAAGACTACAACTCAGGGACAATACTCTGAGTTGGGCGTGAGCCAGATATGCTGGTGTGAAAGGTGTGTGGTCAGTGTTCTGGAGTGGGAGCAACACTAAGACAGTAGAAGCAGATGACAGCTACTGATTTACAGGGGGCAAGGGCGGGCAGAGAGAGGAGATGGTGATGGGCCTGGGAGGTCTTTAGCCTTTAGTCTGAGGAAGCTAGACAAATATTCAAAGACTGAGCAGGAGATAATATCTAATTCAAGAGTCGCCCTGGTGCTGTGTGTATGTATCTATCTCAGTACACTTATCCCCTTTAGCACTTTTAATGTTTTTAGAAAAACAGAAATGACATACGAAGTAAAATTTGCGAAATGAAAATATAATTACCATTATTTCAGTCAAAAATTTGAGACTTAAACGACTGACACTTTTCATATAAAATTTTTTAAAAGAAATATCTAATTATAAATAAAGTGACTGTTAAAGAATACCATTTTTGTTTAGAAATGAACTTGTCCAAAAGCAATTATAATTATATTTATTTTGCAGACATTTTAAAACTGTTTGTTTCTTCGCTGAAGTGTATCATAAAATGTATGTCTTACTATTTGTGACGGAAGAGAAAGCCTTTGCTCTTCTTCTCACTTTATTTCATTCTTCTCACTCTTACACTTTTTCCAAGGTAAAAAGAATTAAGAGTGACAGTTTTTTGGTAATTTCCACTTAGAGTTTAGTGGAAAAGATTGATATGTGTTAAGGTGGCTAAAAGAGGGAAAAATAGTGTTCCTGAGAAATGAAAGAAGAAGACAAGACGAAAGGAGGGAGAAGGTGGGAAGTGAAGCCTTGAAATGTCTGTCCTTTCCTGCCGAGCCCATTGCTCTGAGAGTGAGTGACAGCTCAGCCCTCAACAAGGTGAAGGAGGAGAAAACACCAGGAGGCAGAGAGCCACGCCTGCCTTTGTTAAGAGCTGGCCAGCCTCTCACAAAAAGAAGAATTCTACTTTTTAGCATCTAAAACACTAAGCGAGGCGGCATTAGTCTTACTGCAGGAAAAATCTCACATACATCAGCATGGTGATGCCTGAGGTGTCGATTTTCTGTTTAGTTTTTATTTCTTCAGTATTTTGAAATTATTTTTGTTAATGGCAAGCCTTAGCACCAGTTGTCCTAAGGCTGTCTTCTGGATGAGAAAATGCCATAGTCCAATGCCATTATAAATGGCAATTGTATAGACATTTTGTGATTTCTCTGTGAATTACAGCTAATTCACAATATCTCAGTAAGAAATAGAAACACGTTCATCAATGTAATGATGTTCATCAGTAAAAACAGACAAGGAGAGACTAAATGATCTCTCCAAAGTCACCCAGCTGGTTTCAAGGTCAAAGGCTGGAGGTCTGCTAAGAGGACCGATGTCAGTGATGACGGTTTCCCTGCTGTGTGCCCTGTCCATCTCTTTAATCTTTGCTATTTGAGATATACTGTTGATCAAACTTTATATTTTATCTGGCAAGAAGCCGCGTGACATATCAAACTCATCCTTTTTTCTCTCGAAGATATCCGTTTCTCTATTATCTTCCTCTCCCTTGTTCCATCCATCAGAAAACAACCTGTCTTATATCTGCCATTTTTAACGACGGGCTGATTTTTCACTACAGTGTATCCTATGCCATTTCTTAACATAGGACCTGAGTTTTGATTTGATTTAGATAACTTTATATTAGCATGAACTCAAGGGGTTTGAGTTATTGCAGTGTTGCAATCAATAAGAAAAAAATAGTAGCATTCTCAATAATAGCATCCAGGCTACACTTTTGCCCTGGGAAACTTGCAATAATCTTCATACAGAAATCCAACTTATACAAATCCAAGTTAGTTTATGGACTCAGCAAGAGTCTAGAGAGAGTCTCCAGGGTGAACATTTTTACAAAGTCTAGAAGAAGAGCAGGTGGCCCATGAAGTGGCCAGCACAGAGTAGCTGTGGCCCAGAGTATCTATTCGTGGATAGTGCTTAGATTTTGATTAGGAGTCTCAGAATTCAGAGTCAGGCTCAGGATGAAGAAACCAGGATGGAGGAATTCAATTTTGTGGAAGATGGGATGGATAAATAAAAATACCACATCACACATCTTTAGATTAATTTACTATAGAATATGACAGCATATTAACAGATTCCTACAGCAAATTGTGCAATTATTCAAGAAACGTTTTATTTCAGGTATCATCTTTAACTTATAGTATAAATTCCAAGAAGATATAAATACAATATTCTGATTATACATATGGGTTATATTCTATATTAAATCTTTCATGAATTATTCTTTATTAAACTTGTTATTTTGTGTATTTGCAGAAATATCTCCTTTTGGTGCCATTAAGATCAGTCTTCACAAGCACTTCAATATCATATATCAAATCTTTCCATATTTTTTACTAGAGTTAAATACTCTAAAATATTAATTTTAGATAAATGGATTAATATTGAACATATCACATTACATTTTATATAACTATGGGTCAAAGTTTAATTGCAGATTTTCTGAATTAATCCTGATAGATAAGTGTGGAAACTTTCATTAGGAGGAAAAAAATTCAATAAATCGATAAACTTTGTTTTTATGAAGGAAAATCAAGTATGTTATTTTGCAAGCGTATGAATTTGTAATGTAAATGGTTCAATTTGGACATTTTTGAGCCACAGGGATACCAGGAATCTATGCCATAGTGATGTTTCTAGGCAGCTGCTTGTTAGTGGTCATACAATTCATTCTATTTACAAAACGATTACTCTATTTCTAATTGAAAAAGAAATAATAGGTTTTAATATTTACCTCCTGGTACTGCCTCCAGTTTCTGCCTCCATCCCACCAAAAATAAAAAAAGATTAAACAGCACTTGGTAATCACCTTCTTTTTTACTTACACCTGGCTTTTCACTCAAAACAGCAAGACAAATAGCATTTCTTATTGAGTCAATGAAAAATGATGCTGTGTTTGCTGGGGCTGGTCTGTCTTCCTATCTTTTGCAAAGTGAACTGGAACAGAGAGGGATCGTAAAGCACAGTGAGCATTATGATAGACTGCTGCAATTTAATACAGGGCATCTGTTGACATCGCAAACAACTAAAACACATTAAGAGCAGTGTGTGCACCAGAGGTAGTCGCTGGATTTGAATTACAACAGTATCGCTATTATACTATAGAACACGGCAAGTCAGTCTCAGCACAGCTAAGGTGATTGTTGCCTGAAACCTTATCAATATGTTTTTAAAGTATAAGATCATTTACTCCATAAAGTGGGAGATATTTATAGCACAGGAAAGGGAATGACAGAAAGAAAACTAGAGGGAACACAAGTATGTAAGAAATGAAACGGAAGCTACTTTAACTCTACTTTTCTTAGTGTAGCATGAGTTACTTCTCACTATGTTGAAATCATGCCGTTGTGGGGCACCAAATGGGAAAACAAAATTGTGGGGAAATTTATCAATAATCAGGTACGGCTGCAATGAGAGAGTAGGCATAGTGCCAAGATCTTTGAAAGGCCACTTTGAAAACAGCACCATATATCTTCCCATTATCAGCATGATATTAGTGTTAATGATGTGGACAGAAGACTTGGAATGATGGCCATCACAAAGGACTTCAAGATCATTTTATCCCCTGCACCATGCGCTGCCCTGCCCATCTGTCTGAAGCTGGGATGTCTATTTGCTCACACTAGCATTTCATCTCTGAAAATTACATGCCTCAGATGCATTTGGTAAAGATAAGAACAGATATAAGCTAAAAATTAGAGCTTGTATCTATTATGTAGAAATTACCAGAAGAGTACACATAGAGAATACTGATACTCATTGATAGATTGGCTCAGGGTTATTTTGGTATATCAATTAGTGGTGTTCCACTACCAGCAATAGAAACTCTGACTAGTAGTAGGTTTAAATATATGGGATTATTTTTTCTCTGCTAACCGGAAGCCCTGATGAAGGCAGACCAAGGAAAGTGCACGCAGCTAGTTAAGAATGTCATCCTGGAGCCAGACCCCTGCTGTATTCCTGCTCTCATCCCCATTTTCCTGCCAAATCTGCAGGGGTCATCCCTGAATACCAGTCAGAGGGGGCATGGGAGGGACACATCTGCCCCTCAACTGGACTTTCTATCTGTAAAGGGATGTTTCTCCCAGCAAACTTCCATTTACAAATTCTGGGGTGGAATTTAATCACATGGCCAGCCCTGCCTGGAAGGCAGCTAGAAATGGTATTTAGATTCTGCTTTTTAAGTAGTGAAAGGTCTGGAAGAAGGCACCGTAGAACTCACACTGAGCAAGGGACCTGATGGTTTCTGTTACTATTAGGATCTGATTTTAAAAGCCAGGCTAGATTCACAACTTTTAGCAAACTACTTTGGTATACAATACATCAATTATTTCAAAATATAAACTCTTTAGAATATGCCATGGCAAAAAGACATCAGTATGAACTAAACTCTTTGGTTTCAAAGTGAATCTTTTAAAGATAATACTTTTTTATCACAATTCTCATTTTGTATCTGCTCTTTCCCAAGTGTAGGGGCTATTTATACATTAGGAAAAACAACGGTGGCCTTGGAAATGACAAATGGAAAAATAATGGTGGACTTGGAAAGCAAAACTGGTAGTACATATTGGTATAGAAACGATAAGAATAAAGAATAACAATTTATATTCTTAAATGCAATTGCTTATAAAATGCAGCTGTACCAAAACTAATAAAATGGTCTTAAACTTTAGGTTTTAGAATAGATAGGCATTTACATTATCTATTGAGCCTGGTTAATACGTAAATGTGATTGGCATCATATATACATATAGATAGATATTGCAAATCCACATATATAATCAGATAAAATTTAATATCTATATCTATCAAATAGTGATTCCATAGCAATGTTAGAATGAGTGTTGTAAATTGTATTATTCATTATAATAAAACTAAGAAGAAATGCAGTCTCACAGATTCATCATAATTGGAAATGTGGTCAGGTCTGGTCAGCAGTCTTTTATTCTTTTAACTATATATAGGGACCACATAGAGATTAGAGAGAAATGGTCCATGCAGCTGTGATCTGTGAAGAGTTTGTCAGTTGATTTGGGACTCTCTGTGATCAGAAGCACAGACAAGGCAGACATGCACAGGTCATGCTCAGCCCTGGTCTCATGGCACAAGCTGTTCTTAACAGAGTATAAGTTATGGACGATGCGCATCCTGCTCAGATGTCGAATACTGACTCTCAGTGCAAGTGTGCACTTCTGGCTATAGGAGGCTTGCTTCTCTAAGTCTCAATCTCTTTTCTACAAAACTTATTTCTATTTTGCAAGTAGGTTTAGAGAGAGTGTCAGCCTGGAACAAGTAAAATTCCCAGTCGATGCAAACATAAGCAAATATATTGTTAATGTTTATGTAACAAAAACTGAAGTGAGAGCATTTCCTTTAAGAAATCAATTGTATTCAGGAGTTGGAAAATGATTGCCTTTCAGATCTTTATAATTTACTGTTGTAGGAAGGTCACTGTCAAAAGTAGTTTTTCTAATGTACTTCTGCATTTAGAGTAAAATTTTTGAGTCAAAATAGAAGGTTCAATTATTTCAGCACTCAGAATAATGCATTTACTGGACTGTCTGAAATGTTATTGTCTTTTAAAATCTGAAGTAATTTAGGAAACTATTATGTCATTGTCAAATGATTTTTTTCTTTCGTCATCATCACACTGGGTTGAGTTGCTGTCTGTGAAGTACTGATTTATCTTCAGTACAGGTGTTGAGAGGTCATAGATCACAAGGAGAGTCGTGGTAAAGGCAGTCCTTTATAAAAGGCACAATTCGGACTGCAGAAGGGGAGCTCCACGGTGCGCTGTTAGCTGTTAGTCTGGCAGCACTGCGAGGCCTGCAACTGTGCGCACCTGCTCCGATTGCATTTCTCCCACAGAAAACAAAAGGAAACACAGGAGACATTTCAGTTGAATTTACGGTATGAGCGGAAATGGCTTCTCATTCTGCTGCACTTACTGTAAACGGACTGTTCTCATATGTCACCTAACCTACATAATGCTTTTGCGAGATGTGGGGTGAAACTATCACAGTAAACATTAAGGAAAGGTAAACTGATATTTAAAAATGAATGCTGAATTAGTTTTAGCTGTAAACTTTTAAAGCTTTATTGTATTGATTTATTTTTACTACAAACTGTCTCAAGCATATGGAAAAGCAGAGAGACTAGTATAACAAATGCCCACACAGTTTTAGCTTGGATCAAATAAAGGCTGAATTTGTGAGGCAATTATTTCAGCTTTGTTATGCTGTTAATTTTTTTTGCAGGTTCATTCTCTTCCACTATACTCCTTCCCTTCCTAGATGTCACCTCTATTCTTAAGTTGATTTTTATTTTTACCTGTATCGGTTATTGGTATCTATAAAAATATGTAGTATTTTTTAAAGTTTTATATAAATGCTATCATGGTATAAGTATCCTCTTGCAACTTGCTTTTGCAATCAGTACTGGTTTCAAAATTTATTCATTTGAACATAAGATCAAATTCCCTCTTTTAATTGTTTTTCTTTGTATGAATTAATGATACGTTATTCATTCACTCCCCAGAGATATAAAGTTTCTAGGTTTTCACATGGCAGATAACACTGCAAAGAAAACAGTTATATACTTCTCATTCTGCATATGTGGGATTGCTTTTCTAAAATATATTCCTAGAAATGAAACTGTTGAATCTTCAACCTTCCCAAGTATTGTCAAATTTCTCTCCAAAATGATTCTAGCAAATTACACTTGAATTAGCAATACGTGAGTTTCTGCATTCACGTGTCTTTACCCACACATGGAATCATCAGCCTTAATATTCTACCCATCAGATGGTGTCGCAGTGCTGTTGTCAGTCACACTTGTCTGATTATCGGTGAGGTTGCATCATATTTGAGATCTATGTTCATTAGCCTTATATTTTGTGAAAAAATAGAATTGTATACATGCCTCGCATACCAAGATATTGGAGGCTTTAAAATTTAAATGTGTATTACTTTGATTATGAAGTCATCTTACATGTGAAAAACAGTATGTATAATTAGAATACATTTGGAAATAAAATACTTTTAATATTGTTAAGCAAATCAAATTGCCCATTATGTTACCACACAAAGGGCTCACTTTGAGCAGGTTGCTTAAACTGCACTGTTTTTTAATCGTTATATGCACTGTTTTACAGTGTTGAGCCCATATTTTTATTTTGTTTCCATTTAACTTTATATGGTAAGTATTTTTAAATGTTACTTAAATGGTTCTTAAGCATTGAATGTAATGGTTACATAAGATTCTATTAAGAACATATAATGTAACGATTCGCCTGTGGTTAAACAGAGGTGAATCTAGGTTTTGATATTAAAGACTTTTTTCTGATATCTAATGTTATGGTTATTTGCACCTCTGATTTTTTTAAAAAGGTAGAAAATGAGACAAAACAAAACGGAAATACAGAAGGTGGGGCTGACCCCATGGCTGAGTGGTTAAATTCGTATGCTGCACTTTGATGTCCCCGGGTTTGCCAGTTCTGGTCGTGGGTGTGGACCTACAGACCACTCATCATGCTATGC
The DNA here is from genome assembly GCF_041296235.1 of Equus asinus. NCBI lineage: Eukaryota > Metazoa > Chordata > Mammalia > Perissodactyla > Equidae > Equus > Equus asinus. The sequence goes on from NC_091800.1 coordinate 76,197,250, forward strand.
TGTGGTGATATCCCACATAGAAGAACTAGAATGACCTACAACTAGGATACACAACTACATACTGGGGCTTTGGGGAGAAAAAAAAAGAGGAAGATTGGCAACAGATGTTAGCTCGGGGTCAATCTTCCTCTCTGAAAAAGCATAAAAAGAAAGAAAGAAATACAGAAGGTAATTTACAGTTTGAAAACAGGTTCTGGCTTCTTATTTTACCACATGTACGTGTGCGTAGTCTTTATTTTTGAACACTGCTAAATAAGAACGAGCAGCAATGTTTTGGGTTTCTTTCACTTATTAGATCTCACTAATGATGAAATACCTAGCTTGACTTGTTATCCTCTTTCAGAAATTAAAGCATTAAATTTACGTTTATATTTCTACCACTGATGCCAAGGTAGAAACATAGATACTAGCTGCATGAGGTGTTTTTTAATACCCATAATTTGCCTTGGTTCAAATTTCAGCAACTGTGAAGGACTAAAGTTCTTATCGCTTAGACGGAGGTCCCAAGACAAGAAGTGAGTTGAGGAAAGAAGTATAGATAGGCAAAGAGAGTAAGCGAGGTTAGACAATGTCTTACTAAACCATGCCCATCATTTCCCCTTCTCAAATGTATAAGGAGAAGTAAGAGAATTGACTGCGCAGAGTCTCAGGGTGGTGGTGGAAGTCTAGGCTGCCCACCCACAGCCATGTTAACTAGCTAATCTTGCTATCACACTACTGTGAATTCCAACCATTGACACTGTCATTTCTGGCTGAAGATTTCTATGGTCCTTTTGCCATTGCAAGCATCACTGCGGTCAGCATGTTAGTTGAGAACCCAGTTTCTTTCATCTCCTCTTTTTGTTTCTGTTGCCTTTTGATGGCATGTTAAGACAAATTACTGCAAATGGAAATATCTTGCCTACAGCTTTGCCTAGGGAATGTAAGTCCCATTTTCAACATAGGGAGGGACCTTATAAAATATATTATCTTCTCCAAAGACATTTTCATTTTGGCATACGATTGAGACATTAAAGATATCTTTTTGGTGGAGTCTATAATTCGGAGAAATCTGTCTGATTAAGATTAGGATTAGAATTTTTAAAGATTAGGAGTAGACTTTACTGCTTAGATAAGACCCGTTTTCTTATTTCTTGAAAGTTTTCATTTTTTTAATGGAGAAAGAAGGCAAAAGAACTGATACAGTAGCTTACATGCAAGTTAAGAAAGTTGAGTGTTCAGAGTATAAGACCTAGCACATTAATAGGGCATTGGAGATCCTTCTGGTTGACAGAACTACAAATAAATTCTAGGCCCTCAGCCCCACCAGGCAGAGGACAATGGGTTTCCCTGCAGGAAGTGCAGAGAGGGAACCTTCAACAGTGTCTTGTACCTGTAGGCAGAAGGCCCCCTGGACAGCCAGCTCAACTTCCTCTTAGTCCTGGGTCTGCCTGAGAGACAAATAAAGGTATCCACAGCAAGTGGTTACAAACTGACAACACTCTTGGACAATTTGGTCCTCCAAGAGGGAAAGCTGATCCCTTTAAACAATTCTACGTGTCAATTCTGCCCTTCCAATCACTTCAAAAACTGCCCTGCAATCCCAATACAGTTCCGGTGAACTGAGTCCCTTAAAAAGTCTTACATTTCCTTAAACCAGGGAGAATCATCCAGCTTTGTCTACTCAAGTTCTAAGTTCCCTTGCACCTTGATTTTATATGGCATTATCACTCCTAGCACTTATTCATATGAAGGTTGCCAGGGACACTAAAAATTATTGTTTCATATTTTATATACTTAAGTGAGAAGCTCTTAGAAAACAAGCTACTGCCATGCTTAAGGATAACAGCCACACACTGCAATGCTGACTTCTTCTTTATGCTTTCTACCATGCCCTTCACACGCCAAGGAGCAGTAAACAGTGCTTCAATAAATGACTTGTGTAGGCACAACAATGTATTTGTCTCTTTGTTGTGCTGTTAAATCGCCTCTGATTATCAATATTTCAAAATGCTTTACATTTTCTTTGAAAGTTTCCTATTTGTATTTTGTTCCTTGGTTCTGGAATACTATTTTCCAAACTGTGGATCATGACCATTGAGGGAGTTGTGAAATCAATTTGCTGAGTTGTGATTAGCAGTTTTTTTTGAGAGAGAATATTACAGAATACAAGCTAGAGTGTATCACACATGGGGAAGTAAATATTATTTCAAGAGAATTCCTTTTAACAGATATACATGGATTTGTGTACTGGTGCCCTGGGTCTTGCTGGAAAATGTTCAGAAAATGTTCATCTATTTCGGATAACAGGCAGAAAAAGTTTGCCATCACTGCTGTAGGCCATTTTAACTTCTATATTTGAATCAAGACTTTTTTCCTTCACGTGAAATGCGTTTATTTTTAGTTTAACTCTAATAACATGGTACATTTTCTTTGACAGCTTGATATTCCTTTGTGATCCCCCCATGGATATCTTCCACAATACCAAAATTTCAATAGCAATTATTAGACATCAAAATGTCATTATCACTGCTCATCCTTCTAATTTTGTTTGAAGAGTCCTCTCTTTCATAGTTTGTACATTCCATTGGCTCTTTCTTCCGCTTCCCTACATTTCCGTTTCTAAGTGTCGTTTTGTCTACTGTTCAAGAATGGGTCAAGTTTAGAATGAAGGGAGTTTATTTAGGATTCATTCTAATTGACAATAAATAGCCTGAGACTTAGCTGCCACAGCTGTCCCTTGTTAGATCATAGTGCAGGTCATGAAATTAAAATAAGCTGTCCTAAATTCTGCACTGTACAAGGGAAGAAAGAAAAGAGCATTAGGCCCTCTCAGAAAGCCCTTTAGAGTGAATTATGTTGACGGTTGGTGTAGAAAATGGGCCAGATGACAGCCAAGTTAGAGCAGCCTGTCACTGCAGCTAATGCTCACATGTCAGCTTTAAGACTGGAGCACAACCGAAGGCTTGCAATTGACTGGCCATCAGCTTTGGTTCAGAAGGTCAAAGTGCACGGGGTGAAGCTCTTTCCCAGCTTTCAGTGTGCCGCTCTGAGCCTTCCGTTCCCTAAGTCGGCTTTTGTAAATTATGGGATGTTTACAGGTCTGTGTGTAGAGTTTTCAATCACTACAGGGTTTGGAAGCTTTGCTAGAAACATACTTACTTTTACCCAAATTTTTTTTGTGCCTAATTTGAGAGATAGACCTAAACTAATTGATATTGAGAAATGCAGTTAGGCAGTTGCATATAAGGTTGCATGCAAATGGTGAAAATCAATTACTTTGCTGCCATTTTCGCTAATAAATTTACATTTGTTTCTAAAAACACGAAAGCAGTGTAGATTGATACCATGGTGTATGCTTTTAAAATGAAGTGAATGTGCTTCTCTTCTTTTGTTTCCAATCCCGAATACCAACTAAAGAACAAAATCGTGAAGAGTTAGACTGTGGTGGGATTGAGGTGGGGGTGGGGGACAAGCTTAAAGTCATGCCCAGTTTTTGCTGCTTTTTTACTTTAAGGTGACCAAAAATAAATGATAACAAAGAAAAGAAGAACATTGAAGCTTACTTAAGCAATTCTTAAAGTTCACGAGAACGTTTCTCTCCAGCAGCATTTGCCACTGCCTCTGATGTGCTGCGTACAGGTTAGGACCCACCGGCCAAAGGGAAGGAACTGAGGTTACACCGTGAGATGAGCTGATGTTCTCCTGACCACTGCCCAAACTGTCCCATCATATGCAGCCCTGCATTAGAAGAAGTCCTTTCTCTTAGATCAATAGCCTAATACAATAAAAGGCATAGAATACCAGAACCTTGTAACCTGGAAATCGTTTACAGTCTAAAACCTTATGGTGCAAAACTTACCTTCACTTGCTCGATGCAAGGTTTCTAATGAAGAACCGTGGAGGCCGTGTGAAATACTGAGGTACTGATTTGTATGGAGCTTCTGTTTTCTGGCTGTTTAGGAAACCACAGAAAAATACTCTCTTCTTTTATTCCTGTGGAAAGTGAAAAGAAACTAATCTTTGTAGAAAATATACTACGTTTGATCATTTTGACTAGTAAGTGTATATGTTTCCTCTAAGACTCTGAGGTAAATAATGTTTAGAGAATCTCAAAATATTTTGGTAAACTGCTCAAGGTTACACAAGGGAAAATCATGGACATGATAGTGTTTTTTTTTTTCCTATTTACTCAGTACAACACTGGGCATGGGACATATATGTATAAATTGAGCCTAATTGGCTATGCCAAGTTTAAAATCCTGTTCCCAGAATGTTATTATGGCTAATTGTCTTTCATTCTTTAGGACATCTTTCCCAATCAAATCCACTTACTATCAGACAGCAACAAAAGAAACAAAACATTTCTAGTTTGGCAAATGATGCTTCTGGTGATATTAAAATGTATTTTTATCTTTTCACCTTGTAACTTGAGTACGTTATTCCTTTAGTAATTTTCTGGAGTATGTTTTAAGTATGCTTAGAGATCTCAAAAATAAGAGCGTCACATTAGCATGAAATAATAGTAGTAGCAACTAACTTTCTATTTGCCTAAATTATTATTATACTTTTCTTTAAGATCAAAGACAAAATCAATGTTAAAGGAAACAGTTTCACAGAACAGCTACTTTTTATTTGCATGTGCTCCTTAGTTATCTGTCTTTTAGTGGCCAAAAGACATCTATGCCTGGTGGCTCAATTCATGGGAATGAGACAAAAACATAATTTCATGCTGAATCATAAGCATTATTTTCTAAGATCACCAAATATAATGCAAAATCAAAACATATTACTTATTAATCAGCCCTGTTTTAAGGTGCTTCAGGCCCATTAGATTATAGTTTAAAGAATGTATCTCTGGTGTGAATTTGCTTTATGGGTTATGAGATTTTGCAGTGACTTTCGATTTGTATAATAGAGACAAAGCAAAGATTGGCATATTACAAACAATAAAGCCACTGACCATGGAGCTGGAGCACAGGCTTCTGTGAAGTATAATTGACATAATTATATTTCAACCAATTTGACTGAATTTATTATAGCTTTCATATTCCCTGAAACGCTATACTCAATCTTTCAAATAATTATTACACACATAATATTTTTAGTTCCTATTTCACATGGACTGAATTTATTTTTCTCAAAATATGAAAGACCTTCTCTTTTACTGCTGCTTTTAATCTGGTGGGGGGAGAGGGCTGGCCTGCATTTGAACTCTAAATAACCCCCTTTCTCAGTATTTCCATGAGGTGCTGCTAACATGTTATAGGCATGAACCTGAGCTTTATCTCCACTTGTTAAAATATTTGCTAGTCTGCAGCAAAAGTACACGGCAAGTTTTATTAATTTGGGGATCTAAACCATTTCTGTCTCAGTACGCAGCAATTGCCTTTTTATTTGATACAAAAAGGTTGTATATTTAAAGGGCACCTGATAGTGGAGGAAAGATATTCTAAGAATGTTAAAGAGTGGGAACAAATACTTCATTTTTATATGAAAGAAACTCAGATGACCTGATAGCAGATTCTACATGATTTCAAGGTATGTACTTGTCACTTGTATTACGGTAGAGTTTCATATAATCAGAAAACTATTCCTGTGATTCTCGTATACTTTAAATCACTATTGTATTTACAGTAGCAATGGTTATTTTTAATTTTTATGATTATAAAAATGTTTCTCCTACTATACCTCTGACCTCACAGCACTTCCTCATAAGGGGATGGTGGGAAACTTGGCCTCACCAAATTTAATGGTAAGACTTTTGAGTGTCAATCAAATGTGTGGACACAGAGCTACGTCTTCAAACATTTTCTCACACATTTTATACCTTAAGTCTCTGTAATGGCATTATCTTCTCCTGAAAAGTCTGAGCGTAGCAAAGAAAATCAAATATCAAGACAAACATATAGTTTAGCAGAATAACCACATCTTGCTTTAATGTTGATAGTCTGATCCAAAGTTTTATAATAATTAAATTAATATCTACTCCGTAATGTATTGACATACTATTTCACATGTGAAAATAAAAGAATAAGGAACCATCAATATTCGTCACTTATTTAAAGAAAAAACAGTAATAAATCTCAGTAATAGATTTGATTTACTGAGCACTTCAGAAATGTCATATGTTTTATTTCACTTGATTTTTGCAAAGATTCTGAGACATGGATAGTTCTGCACTGATTTTAAAATTGAGAAGACTTGTGCTTAAAATTTTTAATTTTCCCAATTCTAAGAGCTAATTAAGGTCAGAGATGGAGCTGGAACCCAGATTGGCCTAATTAAAAAGCCCATGTTCATTATGGTACGATGACTCTCTATTTAGAATATTATCTCTATTTCAATTTGAAACAGATAATGTTGAAGTCACTTAAATAACTAATAAAGGACTTGGACAACAAGGAAATCAAACATGTTTAGATAACCATTTTGGGAAATCGTTGCTTTTTTAATTGTTTAGATAATGTAAATTTTCACAAATATATTTCCATGTATTTTATATAGAAACATTGACAGTATCAAATTCTAAATTTAACAGAAATAACACATTTCTTACTATGTTGTGATACATATTTTTAAAACAAAATTTTTGGGGATGTTTACATAATGGAAAGTACATGAAGGATGATTAAATTGATTTAACTTGTTACTGAGACTTGAATAGGCAAGCTTTTCAAGAAAATGAAGGGAGAAAATGGTTTCTGAGTTTTAAGAAAAGATAAATTCTCAACAATAAGAAAAGAAATCCAGAACTGTTGGGGTTAATCTTCTAAATGGGTTTTTTGTTTCTGAAAATTTTGAGAGAATATTCAAATCTGTTTTAGTTTTATTCATTTTATTATGCTTTTATATTGCTATTAAAGAAAAGTGTCAAGTCTAAGTAACTCTAATATACTGTAATGGTTTGAGTAGCCAAAAAATAAATAAAAGCATATGAAGAGTAGAATCCTAAGAAAAATGTACAGATTTTTATTCAGATATTAAGAAAATCTTTCTTCATATTTTCAGTTTAAAAAAATTTCCTCCCTTCATTAGTCTACACCAAATATATATCATGAAAGCACTTTGCAATTATGCAAGTATATGTCCACAAATACACCTACAACCATGCATCAGGATCGCACGAGGCTAAGATTTTAGTGCATTGGCATCGTCTTAGAGAATTCTGTGTGTGAACCTAGAGGCTTCCCTTTGGTCCTAATGGTAGTTTTTGATTTTTAAAAAGTGCTGGAAAATCCTGTTTTATGGGAGAATGCAAAGGATTGCTGCAAAGCAATTTTGCATTTTTAGCAAGGACTGAAACAGAGAAATCATCTCCTTAATAAACACAAAAGGAAAAACTAAGGGGCCAGCCCAGTGGAGCAGTGGTTGAATTCACACACGCCACTTGGAGGCCTGGGGTTTGCCGGTTCAGACCCCAGGTGTGCACCTACCTACACACTGCTTCTCAAGCCATGCTGTGGCAGGCGTCCCACATATAAAGTAGAGGAAGATGGGATGTTAGGTCAGGGCCAGTCTTCCTCAGCAAAAAGAGGAGGATTGGTGGTAGATGTTAGCTCAGGGCTAATCTTCCTCAAAAAAGGAAAAACTAACATATACTTAGTACAAAACCATAAAACAAAATCCAAACAACTTGAATTACTACAATTAACAATTTATTTCTCTTTAGGAATAGTCTAAGCCTACCATTCTTTTAATTTAAGCTATATGTAGTAAAAACTTTCAAATTTTCAATTTAAAAAATTTACCCATCACAATCTCAAATATTTCTGACAATATGAAGATGAAATATAAAGTTACCAAGATATTCCAAAGCATTTTCTTACTATTAACTAGATCTTACTTAAAAGTGTTATAGCACTGAGATCCTGATTTTGAGGCAATTGTATCTGATTTCTTTTTGGAGCAATAGCATCAATTTAAGCCTCTTTTCATATTCTCTAAATTCATTTTTGCAGTTTGAGCTTAAGAAATTAGGGGACAAAAAGAAATTAGATTTTCAGTCATGCATGTAGCTCCCTAACTACTCTTTAGTAAGTCATTGATAGAGCATTATTGTTAGCTTACTTATGTTACAGAAAGGAACATTTGTGAGCCTTTATTTACAATAACTTGGCGATGTTTTAACAAATCTCATTAGCATAATGGCTCAGGCTGCTATTTCCCCACACCTTACAATGCTCAGAGGCTTTAGAGTTCACCTAAATATTGTCATCCATTCTAGTGTTTTACCTTATGTCTACAGAAGAGGTTATACACAAAATCAAACACTATTAACAAAATCAACACTCGCAGAAACGGACAAATACTTCTAATGCAAGGGGAGATGTACTGCCAGTAGTCTTAATATCACTAGACCCCCCAAATTTGTAGAGAGCTCCAAACACTAGCTGAGTGGTGCCATGACGTTATGCTGTCAAGAATTATGGATCCAAGCATAAAAGAGAATAAACTGGATTTCGAAGAACTTAAATAAGCATAAAGTCAGGTCTGGTTGCAAGGAAAGGGGCCACCAAGAATAATTACTGCATCCAATGAGCATGGGTGACCCGTGCTCTACCTAACCACTGCTATCATCAGAGGGGTTGGCCTAGTGCTCATAGAATAAAGGAGGGACTTGGGCAGCTATACACTCACTCCATCCCTCCCTCCTACCACCTCTGTCCAACTTCAGCCTTCCACCTTCTTTAGCCTTGATTATAACAGCATCCTCCTAGTTGGTCTCCTGGTCACTAGGGTAACCTCAGCTCTCATCTCCAATCTGCAGCTCCATATTTTGGACCGCAGGTCTAAAAATGTCACTTCAAAAATAATAATTTTAAAGTTTTTTTGTGAATGAACAAAAATTATTTAAAATATTTGTAATATGAGGTAGTTTGGGGGGAATTTTCTAAAAGGATGAGGAGGAGAAAGCCCACCCAGTAATTAACCAGAGACATAAAGGAATCTACCAGGATTTGATTCTTCGCCCCTTCTCCAAACCGCTTCACAGAATGTAAAAGAAGGAACATAGTATGATTGTGATGATAGAGCAGGTTATTATAAACTGCAACAAACCAACAGTTACTACATTATATTATAAATCTACTATGACTCACATTTATAATTTGATAAGATGATATTGAAAAATGTACAGAAAAGATTAAAAGTTCCTAATTCATTCAAGTGAAAACAGATTATTCAATTCATTCAATTCAGATCATTCAATTAGAAAACAGATTGTGCAATAAAAATTTTGAGGCAAATAGCCTATACAAATTTATTTAAAAAATAAATTTATGATAGATCAGATAACGTTTAGAAATTATATTAAAATATTGGAAATAAATGAAGAATATTTTTATGACATGCAGATTGGAAAATCTTTTCTAAACAATAAATGCAGAAACTATTTTTAAAAATGTTGTCAAATGTCATTCATAACAAGTTAAAACATTTTAATGGCAAAAAAAGAGACTTTCACTCAACATTTGTGACACATGTAGAATGGTGAAATCAGATAATGTACTAAATACATAAATCATTCCAGCAAATTATTAGAGAAAGATAAATAAACCAACTCAAAACTTGTCAAAAATATAAACACACAACTCACAGAAGAGTATGCAAATAGCTAATGGATCAGTGTGCAGGGCAAAAATTATCCAAAATTAACATTTTTTTTTAAAAAGTTATTTAGGTATTGTTTTAAATTTAAAGTGTCCATAATCTAATAATCTACTACCCAACAACACCACGTGTCTAGAATTCTATCCTACAGAAATAAAAGGATGATTACATCACTGCATTCATTAACATTAAAAGAAGAAGAAGAGGAGGAGGGAAGGGAAATAAAGAGCAAATAAATGAAAACAACATAATGCCCATCAGGGGAGGGGGAGGAATGGATAAGAGACTACATTAAATTGTGGTACATCCATAAACCATGCTGTGAATATCGTGGAATACCATACTATGTAAAGAAGAGATGTAATTAGGTATCTTTTTGTTTACCATTTGAAACTGAAAAAACAACGTACACAAGATACACTGAAAGCAATACGATGCATGGTTACAGTATGGAGGCACGTGCATTACACCCATAACACTGGCTATGTTAGGGCGCTCAGGTGGGGCCAGTACAAGGAGAAACTAGAAGAGAGTATGGATGATGTAAAAAGTCTTTTCTAAACATGAAACACAAGTAACACAATATAAAGAGAAATATTGATAAGTTTAACTGCTTGACAAGTTTAACTACATGAAAACAACGTGTGGCAAAAATATCATAGTAAAAATTTAAAAAAAAATTGATAACCACTGAAAACTCTTTGTAAGCCATGTGACAGGGAAAGACTTTTATCTCCATTTTTATCTCCATTTTCTGAAAAGCTCTTACAAACCAAAAAGAAGAATAAATGATCAGAGAAACAAGGTTGTGAATATACAGTCCGTAAAATAAATAGACATTAGACTTCAGGTCTATTTTCTTATATAAGAAGCTATAAATAGCTGAATTAAAAAGTGGTTTTCCAGGGGCCGGCCCGTGGCCGAGTGGTTAAGTTCGCGTGTTCTGCTGCGGCGGCCCAGGGTTTCGCTGGTTCGGATCCTGGGTGAGGACATGGTACCGCTCATCAGACCACATTGAGGCGGCATCCCACATGCCACAACTAGAAGGACCCACAACTAAAATATACAACTATGTACTGGGGGAATTTGGGGAGAAAAAGCAGAAAGAAAAGAAAAAAAAAATAGATTGGCCACAGTTGTTAGCTCAGGTGCCAATCTTTAAAAAAAAAAAAGTGCTTTCCTGAAACTAACAAGCTTTTTTTTTTTTTTAAAGAAAGGGCTAGAATGGGTTGTTTCAGAAATTTTATTAAAAAGAATATGTATGTGGTGCTCTTAATAGTGTGTGAATGGATGCATAAAATTTTATTTTGCTACCGTATTATTATGAAAAGATCATCATTGTAATCCAATTTAATTAAATTCCAAAAGATATCCATGAAGTTTCTTACTCTAAGAAAGGTCCTGAGGAGAATTGTTGGTAAGATAAAAATCAACAAAACACAGGACCTGTCTTCGAAGAACATAATTTACCAAGAGTTGCTATCTCAATGACATAACTGTAACGTAAGGTGAATTTGGGTAAATGCTTTCATGCAAGTAGTGAGAGAAGGTCCTATTGAGTTTCGGGGGGAAAAAGAGCCTAATTTGGAGTGGGGAATTTGGAAATGCATCAAAGAGGAAATTCACCCTCCACGACCTTTGGCAGGCTGATATTAAGAGAAAGTGATTTGTAAAACAGTACCAGTAGTTATTTACTCAAAACTTTTAAAGTTTATTTTATTAAGGTTCTTCACCAGTTGGCGTTCTATCAGGAAAGTAAAAACCACTCCAGTTATTTCAAGTGGAACTACACTTAATCCTGGGAACCATATGTTTGCAAGACTGGTAGAAACTAGCAGAGGTCACAGAAGGCCGCTGTCTGCTCTCCATTTTGCCACTGTCATTAAGAGAATCTAGATACAGAGACACTTCAGAAGCTGCACTGCTCATCACTGATGCTTACTGTGACATGGTGGGTGTTTCACAGGGAAATGTCCGGATGCTGCTGCAAGATCCCAGGTCTGCTGAGAACCACTTGTTTTAGCAGAATGGAGACAGACTCAGAGACCAAGCAGAGAGAGACTCGAAGGAATTTAAGAATCCTACATCCGTTTGATCCTGAGGCTAGTGGCCCTTGCAGCATTTTACATATTTATTTATGGCTTTCTCGATTCCATAAATTAGATGTTTTGCCTATGACAGCTCAAGTTTAGTATCTGTCACATGCTATCAGAAGAGTACTGATTAACCCAAGTCTCCTAGTTTTCATGGCGTTTTCCCTTTGTTGACAAAGGCTTTTCCCAAAAAAGTTGCCCATTTCTCAAATTACTTCATTTTTCTCCCCAGCGAGGGCCTCTACATCGGGTATGATAAGGTGAGACTTTCTATCCAGATTCAATCACAGTCTTGTGTTTCTTGCAATCCTCAGATTTTCCTAATTAACTTCAAGGGCAACACGGTTCAGTGGGTAAGGACAGAGACTCTGGAGACTTGCAAACCTCTGGGTGGCCTTGGGCATGTCAGCTGACTGCTCTAAGCCCCATTCCTCATTTCAAATGGAGGTGATAGTAATTCCAACTCCTAGGTCTTTTGTAAGGATTGGATGGACCACGGCGTGTAAGGAAGTTGGCACAGTGAATGCTCATAGCAATGAGCTTTAAGTGGCAACTAGTATTGTTATCACTTTCTATTTGTCAGTGTTCAAAGGTGAGAAACAAGTTTGTAAAGTAGATTGAGGACTAAAGAAGGAAAAACTTAGAAAATATCTGTCACCAAGTATATTCTTTGTCTCTATACTTTGATAAGCAATATTCATCCTCTCCCATGGCTTGAATTAAAACCTACGGGCTGATAGAGCGTGGCTAAGAACATGAGCAATGGACCCAGGAATGTTCAGGTCTTACTTAGCTCAACCCCTGGATTCAATGTGTGATTTTAGGAAAGTAGTTTAACTCCCACCCACCTTTCTATTTCTTTATATGCAAATAAGGGATTATAATAATTCCTACCCTGTGGTTTCTCATGAAGATTAAACGATGTGCAGGAAAGATATGTAATAGGTGACTGACATAAAATAAATGTTTAATAAATGGTAACTATCATCCTCACTGTCATTATTAATGCACCTTAACGTATTCTTTTAAGACTAGAATCTAAGTAACTAGTGAAAAAAAAGGAAACAGAACCAAAAAAGTTTGGCTTTATGTTTTTATTTTTAATACAGATGTCTAGACTTGATAGTCTCAGAAAACCAGAGATAAAAGGGAAAAAAATAGTTCATATTGTTTCTACCTAACTCTGTCTACTCATAAAAACTCACCTGGGGAACTTGTGAAAACAGTTTTTGAAAGATGACTTTTGTCCAGCTCCAGCGCAGCCTACCTCCAGCCAACGGTGGCAGGTCTCTAGAGATGAGGCTTGGCTAGTATTTTAAGAACTTTATCTTAGATTTTAAAATGAAACTAGGACTGAGAACCTCAGTCTCATTTATGTCATCCTCTACTCCCAAATTTCAAACAGAAGGAAAATGGACCATGATCTAGTGAAAATCCAAATGGGAATGTCTTGCGGGAACTACATGCTAGCTACATCACCTCCATTAACGATTTTGTCCTAAATAAATCATACGTTCCCCATCTCTCAACGGGAAAAGATGTACAATAAATTATTTGGAAAGTTATAAGCACAAAGAAAAAGTCCTAACCATGTCTGTTTGATTTTTCAGGTTGGTAATTGCATGACTATGGAAATGAGAGTGGAATTTGAGGCAAAAAGGGAGGTGGAGATTGTTGAAGCCCCAATCACATAGACACTTAGGCTAAGTGGGGGCACTTTGCACCTATTTACTTTAAATTATTCAGAAGTTTCCCTATTCTTTTTGTTTTACTTGATATGTAATATCTAAACCGAGCCTCTATTATAGAAGCTTTTCTCTTTGAAGAGATAATAACAACAACAAGCTGAACTCAATTTACTGAGTAAATCTGGATCAGGACTCATGGTATTTTATTGCCTCATTCTGCCATTATAAATCATCCCATGGAGGCCCTTCATGTGAATTGCTAATAGTGGTATTTGCATTTTAGTCTAAATGAAGAACACAACGTTGGTTCCCACTTAAAATAAATTGTTATTTCAGGAAACCGGTGAGAGGAAACTCATCCTCAGGCTCTGTAATCTCTGAAATCCTAACACTTGGACAGTATCATATTCTAAATATTTAATTAGTCCTTTTCCTTGTAGATAAATTTCTCATCATTGTAAACCCAGTCTTAGTTCTCTTGTATAATCCTATCGGGATAATTAGTCAGAAATAACGGATGCCATATTGTTTACTACAAATTAAAAATAATGTTTCTGATCAACAAAATACATTGTAATATATAAAAACATCTGCACATAAAAACATAAAATCTTTTATTTTGGTCAGTGTATTTCCAGACTCTAAGACAAATATGTACATATGAGATAATACTATATAAAAATAGAAAATATTAACACAAGTTTGAACTTATCTATAATTTAACTATATCTATCCAACTCTATTTATATAAATATCTACATAGCATATGGGCATATAGATATAGATGTATGTACATATATATAATATAGAGAGATATTTATATAGATATATAGATATAGATTTATATCTATCCACTGTCTACACCTAGCATACCTTAACTATTATAAATAATAGGCATTTATAACTTGCTTTAATCCCTGTTACTGACAGTTATTTAAGAGTTTAAAATCAGTATAAGAAAGAAGGAAGGAAGTGGGCAGAGTGACAAAGTGGAGCAGAGTACAGTGTCCCCGTCGCCTAATTGCTCTGCATAGACTGACTTCTAAAGGCCTCACCATCACACACATTGCTTAGTCTCTCTTTCATGGTATCTCGTGAGGCTCCCGGCTTCCCTTTCCTTGGAAAGACCTGAAAAGGTCTAAACTAAAAGTTTTCTCTGGCTACTTCTCTTCCCTCACTTTTCTCCAATGGAATTACTAACACTTTCTGTTACTGATTTCTCCTGTGTCCACAGGAAAATCCACCTATTACTCTCATTTTATATTGAAACTTGTTACCTGCTAAAACTGATTCTCTATGCTTTTAAAAAGTTCTCTAAACTGAAAACTTGCAACACAGCCACAAGATAAACCATTCAATGCAGATGAGTAATCATTATATTTTGGTCCAGTTACACAGCAAACTTTTTTCCCCTTATTCCCATAAATCAGAGAATGTGAATTCCTATATCGTTAAACCTCAATTAGCAAAATCAAAAGAAGGTCAGGGACTTAATTTGGATAATGAGAGTTTTTGATAAGGATGGGAAGTTCTTCATGTAAATAATGTATGTAGAGAAACTTGGCCTAATTCAGATAGGGGAGCTTTCAGTTAAGAGGTTCATCTAATCAACTTTCCTGGGAGTTGAATACAACTGCAGACAGAAATGCATTAAAGAAAACAGTGAGCATAGATTAGTAAAATGCATAGATAAGACAGAGAAAGAGAGAGCCTCAACTAGACATATGGCAGCACATTTCTCTCAATGAACAAACATTCCATTTTTTTTACCTACTTTTATTTGTGCCTTATAATACATATAGGGGAATTTCTCATGGGGGGCTGTTATGGAACACAAGCAACTTGGTATCAAAATGGGCTTTAAGATAAATACTAAGACACTATCTTGCCCTTTGGTCCTCACGGACCTTAGTAAAAAGTTATTCTTGGTCCTCTTCCAAGCCCTTCACAATATTCTGCATTCTATTTGTGTCCTATTCACATGCGTTTGTGTCCAATTGTTGCCAAAATTAGCTGTTCACTTTAGTTGATTCAGTTAAAAAATCCATTCATGGAAAATAAAAAAATAAGTAATTGAGTCAGACTTTTACTTTATTAGTTTTTTACTATATCATCATTTGTTCAAATACATTTTAAAGGTTTTATACATATCTTGTGTTTATTGAAGAAAAAAGTTTAATGTTGAGAAAATACGTATGTCCTAAAAATTCTCTGAATTGAGCATTAAACACATTTTTTCTATTAGCTAATCAGTCAGACCTATGTTCTATTTGAAAGTATATCTATATTATGATGACTTTATGGAATTAAATTGATTAAATAATAGATTCAGGTTAAATGCATTATATAAAATAACTAGCATAGTCTCAAGAAAATAGATTTTATATAAATATTAGATTTTTCATCACATGTATATGCATATATATATCTCCATATAATTTTGTATTTGAAATAAAATTTTGTTGCAACCTTATCTGTCTAACTTTGTGCTATTATGTGTGCTTTCCTTTTAGATTTGAGATTTTGGGAGTATATAGTTTCTTAGGGATGGAGAGAAAAGTTTAATTCTGAGACGATATCAAGTATATGGGCCTGTGTTTACCTATCTGCTGCCAGAGAACTACATAGTTAACTCAAAATAAAGTCTTGACTTCATGTTTCAAAACACAGGCAAGGAAAATTGTTTTCTTTCATTCTCCAAGTAAAACTGTAGTAAGAAATATAGAAAATCTCTCTAGTTTTCATTCTTACTGCCTTCTCTCTTAGGATATGTTCCTTGCAACGAGAACCTGAGACATAAATTCTTGCGTGAATGAGTATTGAGAACATG
Organism: Equus asinus; assembly: GCF_041296235.1. Classification (NCBI taxonomy): domain Eukaryota; kingdom Metazoa; phylum Chordata; class Mammalia; order Perissodactyla; family Equidae; genus Equus; species Equus asinus. The sequence continues at coordinate 76,213,452 of NC_091800.1, forward strand.
CTCCTTGGAGAAAGGAGAAAAGGGCAGAATAGGGCCCTGAAAAAATCTAAGCAAGAATGTGACCTCTCCTGCAGTCTAGATTCAACCTGACCCCGTGGGAAGCTCTGCAGCAGATGTGCTCCCTGAGTTGCCCTCCCTTGGGACTGGGGATGGAAGGCCTCCTGCATTTCACTTTATTGAGTACCTTTGCATATCCATTGCTTCATATAATAGGTCTTGATTTTGCTTAAGTAAGGTTGAATTTGTCTCTGTTCCTACCAACTAAATGATGCCTAACTAAGACATGCCACTCAGTAATGTTGGAAATACATTTTATGTGGTACCAAATGTCAAAATGGAATATAATGGCTACAAAATAAATCTAAAACAGTAATTTTTAAATTAGTTATTCAGAGGAATGAAAACTCAAGGACAGCTACCAATAAGATTGAAGAGAGATGATAGGGTTTTATTTGAAGCTTGAAGTAAGTTAATCACTGTGGCGGTGAGGTGAGTGGGTGAGGAGAACCCCAGAGGCCGTGGAAACAAATATTTAGAGAGTCAGAGAGATTTAATGATAAACAATCAACTGAAAAGGTCAGTATCTTTAAATGTGTAAAGATTGGTATCTTTAAATGTGTTTAACAAATATCAAAACAGCCTGAGAGAAATTAGTTGTAGCACTTAATCAATAGCCATTATTTGCAAAGAGCTCGTAGAAAAAACAACTAAAAAGCAATGTATTTTGACAAAGGATGTGAATAGGCAAGTCATAGAAGAAAACATATGGATTTTCAATAAACTTGTGAAAATATACTCCACTTCATGACTAATCAGGGAAATGCAAATGAAAACAATAAGATAACATTTCTCTCCTATTGAAAGAATTAACCAAATACAATTCTGTTATAATTATGGACAAAACAATGTTCTCATATAACGCCAACTGAAACGTAAACTGCTAAATTTTTGCAATATAAATTGAAAGCATCTATTAATGTTTTAACTGTACATAGCTATGATCCAGAGAGCCAACTTGTGAGCATCTCTCCTGAATAAGAATATATATGTATATGTATATATATAGCCATGCACCTCATTACAAGGTTTCGGTCAACAATGGACTGCATATCCAAGGGCGGTCCCACAAGATGAGTACCATAGAGCCTAGGTGTGTAGTAGGCTGTACCATCTAGGTTTGTGCACTCTATGTACACTCTATGATGTTTCCACAAGGAAGAATTCTCCTAACGACGCATTTCTCAGAACATATCTCTATCATTAAGCCATGCATGACTGTATATTACATCTGTGTGTGTGTATATATATATGTCGAGAGAGAGAGAAAATTTTAATAATTAAGAAAGTACAGTTAAACTCAGACCGCTTGCTCTCTGCCCGTGCTCTCTCACTCACCATCATAATTGTAAGTTGCTTATCTGCTCCTCCTCAGTCACCCCAACTCTAAAATTGGGGTAAAAATAATATATATTCTAAAGAGTTTTTATGAAGATTTAAAGGAATTAGTATATACACAAAGCTTTAAAAAGTGGTGGCACAATATAAGTGCACGAAAATTAATTATCATCATTGTAATTACAAGCAATAGGAAATAATTTAAGTGCTCATTCATAGGAAAATGATTTAATAAAATAGTACATCCACACAGTGGGATGCTATGCATCCATCTAAGATATGAATATATATGTATTTTCCCACACAGATATTGTTTAGCTAAAGTAAAAATTGCACATCAAATTTCATAACATGATTTTATTTTGGTAAAATAAGATGTATACACATGTATATGTGTATTTACATATTTTATAACTAATTTACAGAGCACTTTCACCTCAATGGAAAATAAGCATCAAATATTTTTATTCTTCTCTTATCATTTCATACCTTCATCGGAGTTCAGCCCAGAAAAGAAAAGTCACTCTAGTTATTCCAACTAGGAATGGTCTTAATACGGTAATTAAGGACTCATACAATTGTTGGAAGGGCTGGGAAACAGAGAAATCTACTGCCTGAGTTCAGGAAATCAACCAGTTCATAGATTGCAGGGAAGCTGCCATTCATTAACTCATCTGTCTACCACAAAAAAGCAGGTGATTTCTCAAAGCTTCCTATTGCTTGTATAATCAACTCTCTGAAGATGAAGCTGCTTACAGCTACACGTGTGAATTAACAACCTCTCTCATCTCTTCTTCCAAATCTCAAACAAGAGCCTTCATTTCCAGAATTTAATCTGTAATGTATAGGGATGGGGACATTGGGAAACGCACTTGCCCAGAGCAGAGACTGTTGAAAGGGGTGGCAGTGATGCTAAATGAGCAGCAGAGAACCTGACACAGCACAGTCTATTTCTTTGTCACCGCACACACACTGTCAGTTAGCTTTTGCTGTATCACAGGTCAACTCCAAACTCAATGGCTTAAGTCAATGATTTATCATTTCCCAGGTTTCTGTGGTTTGGTTGCGTAGGTCCTCTCCTGTTTTCACCTGGGCTCACTGAAGCAGCTACCTCCATCTGGAAAGTACGTAATGCCCTCACTTACATGTCTGGCTGTTAGCACGCGCTGTTAACTAGGGACAACTGGGTTTTCCTCCAGGTGACCTCACATCCACCAGTTGTTCAGACCAGCTTCCTTTCATATCAACAATCCAAAAAGTGAAAATGGAGGGTTCAGGTCCTCTAAAGGCCTAGTCTTAGAAGTTGCAGAGAGACACATCAGCCGCATAGGTCAAGTCAAAGCAAGTCACTGGGCCAGCCCAGATTCAAGAGTCCATCTTTGATAGGAGAGGCAAACTTATTTTGAACAGAGGGATGCAATGTGGGACTGTAGAAATGTGTGATACTATTTTGTAATCTACCACACTCTCCTACCCACAATTAACTATCCATAGCACAACAATAATAACAACATTATCATCCAAAGTGATGAAATTATGCTTCATACAAGCAAATATACACTCACTCTCACCCTAAACAGGGGAGACCTAAAATAAAGAGACAAACGTCCCAGACCTCGAGATAATGAATACTTCTTTTAGAAGATCTTAAGATATTTGACCTAAAGGTAAAATTCAGTCTTTTTCTGGGTCACTTATCATTGTTGCAGTGATTACTTTGTTGGGACAGTGTAGAGGGAAAATTGGATAGCATATGCATGAAAGCGTATACACTCAACTCCACGCTCATCAGTTCTGTAGCTGGTCTTGAGGTCATAGTATTTAAAGTTCCCTACTTCCACTCCTCACTACATGGTCCCTTTGCATTCAATCAGCAGTTCTTTGAAGTTCTAGAGCCAGTGAATTAATAAAGTTTACATAAAATTCTACTTCAAGATATGTTATTGTACGACTCTTGGTCTCGTAAGGACGCATACGGTGATTTAAAACAGGAGAGGTTGAATATAAATTATTATTATAGTATAATAAAAAGTAATGATAAGATATAAGGCACCCTAGGACTGATGGAGTGTACCCCAGGAAGGACAATCTTGGCAGGGAGCCTCCCTGCCAAGGCTGGGGCTCTGACCACATTGGAGAAGTTGTAGTTGCAGGCCAATGAATGGCAGAGAACCTTGCTGGTTTTCCCAGAACAGACCTAGTCTTTAGCTTCTGAGAAAGCAGGAAGAAACACTTGGGGCACAGATGAGTTACAGCCAGAGTCCAGGTGCACCCTCGTGCAGAGGGGAAAGGGGCTAGAGGTGGTGGAGTGTTTGCAGTGGGCAGTGTTCATTTCAGGATGGCTGCAGTTAGATGGCTGCGGGAGACAAACTTGGAGGAAGAGGGCAGGGAAACAGAGGAGGTAGGGCACCAATGTAGGCAGGAGCCTGGAGCACAGGGTGTAGGAGGTCGGGGACACCCAGTATTCATTTCAAGTGGGCTGTGGGGAGGCAATTACCATGCTTATCTGGGGCCGCAGGCTGTGGTACTCCAGGCATTCTAGGCTGCGAATGGAGCAGAGGTCATCCCGTGATCTCCTACCCACACAGCTGCAGACGGTGCGGCCACCAGATCTAGCAGAAGGAACCTCCTCTTATGCAGTGTCCCTCTAGCGCCCTCTACTGAGAAAGCTTATTATCATGCACTTTGTAAAGAAGAAATCTTTAAAGAAATCCCATCCATTATTGCGAAGCTGATTTTGAAAGGATGAATTTGGGGATGAGAGCCAATATTGATAACTACACAGTTATGAAAGGTAAGACATTCCTTTTTACTTAAACTATTAATAGCTAGGATTCCTACTACCCTCATCTGAAAGCATATCATCCAATATAGAAATATCCTGAGTTGTGTTCTGTCCCTCACATATGATAGACATCCTGCATTGTAAAACTACTAGCTGAATGTTTGGTTTAAAAAGGGGGAGAAATATTTGGATTAAGTATTTTGCTTTTATACTTCTGTTTCATTATATTTTGGCTAAAATTTAAATAATTATTCTATTATTTTTAAAAAATGTATTCAAACCTCCAAGTACGAGTATAAAAATATAAAGTGATTTTTAGGAAACTGTATCCAGGCACAATGAATGGTTTTTAATGCCATGAAAAATCTGAAAACTTCAGTTTCAATTGTTATTGTCACATGCAGATACAAATTATAATTTTATCACCATTATCTGTGTATCATTCAATTCTTGCAGGATGTTTGCTTTTTGTCTATTCTGCTATTTTTTATTACACGCTTTTGACACAAACCCAAATGGAACAAAAAATAAAACTTTTGACAATATTATATCAAAATCACAGCTTCAAGATAATGAATACTTCTTTTAAAAGATCATAAGATGTTTGACCTAAAGATAAAATTATCAAAGTTCTCATATCATGCTGAATGGTTTTGAGATTCTCCCCACCCAACAAAAATATGTTGGCTTTCTCTTACATTATATTATGAAAGATATCCAACAAAAGTTGATAAGGCAGATTCCAAAATTTTATAATAGTAAGAACTTAAGCTAAGAAATCATATATCTTATATCATTGTAAACTGGGACAATGAAATTTCCTCGAAGAAAAAAATGGGTATAATGTTTCACTTAGATGATCATGATAGAAATATTTGCAATAGTATTTCAATGAATGAGTCATTGGAGAGTTCAAGTAACCCTTGAAAATATCAAATTTCTGAAACTGCTATTCACATTTGGTGAAGAAAATGTAATATCAGCATCAATGCTGAATTTAGGAATAATATATATGTAATGTGACTGTGCATTTAGGAAACATAATGGTGTGATTTTATGCTTCATCACTTCATGTTTTGAGGATATTCTCTCTTTGAAGTCTAGCATGAGTATCAAATAGAATATGATTTTTGTCAGTATAATGTAAATGAAAAATGAATGCATGATTTAAAGACGACTCAAAATTATATTTCCAGTTACGGTTTTAAATAAGGATTTCCAATGACAAAAGAATGAGGCACATGAAACTTTTAAAATAATGTAGCTCCTCCTTCAGCTCCATGCATCTGATACTCCGAGGGTTTGAATTTTTATCCAAAAATAAATTCAGGGTTTTCCTAAGAAACAAAACAGAACAGAAACAGTACCAATAGTATATATACATATATATGTTTAGAAGGAGAGAATTTATTATAGAAATTGGCTCACTCGATTGTGGAGGCCAAGAAGTCCCGCAATCTGCCATCTGCAAGCTGGAGAAATAGGAAAGCCAGTGGCACAATTTAGTCCAAGTCTGAAGGCCTGAGAACCTGGAGCACCAATGTCTGAGGGCAGAAGATGGATGTCTCAGCTCAAACAGAGATCAAATTCACCCTTCCTCTGCCTTTTTGTTCTGTTTCGGCCCTCCACAGATTGGATGAGGCCCACCTGCGTTCGTGAGGGAGCTCTTTGCTCAGTCTACTCACTCAAATGCCTCTCTCTTCCAGAAACTCCCTCACAGACACACCCAGTAATAATGTTTTACCAACCCTCTGGGCATCCCTTAGCCCAGTCAAGCTGAGATATAAAATTAACCATCATACCTCACATTTATATACTTTCCTTATAATAAATGTCCGGCACTTTCACATTTATATTTTGAGGCAATGTTAATATTCTAGCAGAAAAGATAAGAGAATAACAACTATTTACATAAGGTATTTAAACCCTCTTCTAAATTTGCTCTTTACTTTTCTCATTGTTGTTTGTTTACTTATTTGAGTCATGGCTGTCAGAGTTTACCACTCCTTCCAAATACCTGTGTAGCCTCACACCCCCATTCGTTCTTAGATAAATCTTTATAATGAAGTTGATGACAGGACTAAAGAGTTCCTTATGAAGATTTTCTCTTAAAAATTAGATTGCGAAGAATTTTTTTTCATTTTTTAAATTTTTAAATTTTTATTTTTTTCAGATGTACATCATATTTCGAATTCTGTATACGTCATGTTCACCACCCGAACACTAATTATAGTGCATCCCCTCACATGTGCCCCTAATCACCCCTTGCCCTCCCCCCTCCCCCTTCCCCAATGGTAATCACCAGTCCAATCTCCAATGCTATGTGTTTTTTTTTTTTGTCGTTTTTATCTTCTACTTACGAGTGAGATCATATGGTATTTGACTTTCTCCCTCTGACTTATTTCACTCAGCATAATACCCTCAAGGTCCATCCATGTTGTCACAAATGGCCGGATTTCGTCATTTCTTATGGCTGAGTAGTAGTCCATCGTGTATAAATACCACATCTTCTTTATCCATTCATCCCTTGATGGGCACCTAGGTTGCTTCCAAGTCTTGGCTATTGTGTATAATGCCACAATGAACATAGGGGTGCAAGTATCTTTATGCCTTTGTGTTTTCAAGTTCTTTGGATAAATACCCAGCAGTGGAATAGCTGGATCATATGGTAGATCTATCCTTAATATTCTGAGGATACTCCAAACTGCTTTCCATAGTGGCTGCACCAGTTTGCACTCCCCCCAGCAGTGAACAAGGGTTCCCTTCTCTCCACATCCTCTCCAACATTTGTTGTTTCCCGTCTTTTTAATTATAGTGATTCTGACCGGAGTGAGGTGATACCTCATTGTAGTTTTGGTTTGCATTTGCCTGATAGCTAATGATGTTGAGCATCTTTTCATATGCCTGTTGGCCATCTGTATCTCTTCTTTGGAGTAATCTCTGTTCAGATCTTTTGCCCATTTTCTAATTGCATTGTTGGGTTTTTTGTTGTTGAGCTGTATTAGTTCTTTGTATATTTTGGATATTAACCCCTTATCTGATATGTGGTTTGCAAATATCTTCTCCCAATTGCTAGGTTGTCTTTTCGTTTTGTTGATGGTTTCCTTTGCTGTGCAGAAACTTCTTAGTTTGATGTAGTCCCATTTGTTCGTTTTTTCTTTTGTTTCCCTTGCCCGGTCAGACATGGGACTGGAAAATATGCTGCTCAGACCAATGTCATAGAGCGTACTGCCTATGTTTTTTTCTAGAAGTCTCATGGTTTCAGGTCTTACATTCAAGTCTTTAATCCATTTTGAGTTGATTTTTGTTCATGGTGTAAGGGAATGGTCTACTTTCATTCTTTTGCATGTGGCTGTCCAGTTTTCCCAACACCATTTATTGAAGAGACTCTCCTTTCTCCATCGTATGCTCTTGGCTCCCTTGTCGAAAATTAGCTGTCCATAAACGTGTGGGTTTACTTCTGGGCTCTGAATTTTGTTCCATTGATCTGTGTGTCTGTTTTTGTGCCAGTACCATGCTGTTTTGGTTAGTATGGCTTTGAGGTATAATTTGAAATTGGGGAGTGTGATACCTCCAGCTTTGTTCTTTTTTCTCAGGAATCCTTTGGCTATTCAGGGTCTTTTCTTGCTCCATATAAATTTTAGGATTCTTTGTTCTATTTCTGTAAAAAATGTTGTTGGAACTTTGATAGGGATTGCGTTGAATCTATAGATTGCTTTAGGAAGTATGGACATTTTAACAATGTTAATTCTTCCAATCCAAGAGCACGGAATATCTTTCCATTTCTTTGTGTCCTCTTCGATTTCTTTCAACAATGTCTTGTAGTTTTCAGTGTACAGGTCTTTCACCTCTTTTGTGAAGTATATTCCTAGGTATTTTATTGTTTTTGTTGCAATTGTAAATGGGATTGTAGTCTTAATTTCTTTCTGCTACTTTGTTGTTAGTGTACAGAAATGCAACTGATTTTTGTACATTGATTTTGTATCCCGCAGCTTGACTGTATTCCTTTATTATTTCTAAAAGTTTTTTAGTGGACTCTTTAGGGTTTTCTAGATATAAAATCATGTCGTCTGCAAAGAGTGATAGTTTCACTTCTTCTTTTCCAATGTGGATCCCTTTTATTTCTTTTTCTTGCCTGATTGCTCTGGCTAGGACTTCCAATACTATGTTAAATAAGAGTGGTGACAGCAGGCATCCTTTTCTGGTTCCGTTCTTAGAGGGATAGCTTTCAGGTTTTCCTCCATTGAGAATGATATTTGCTGTGGGTTTGTCATATATGGCCTTTATTATGTTGAGGTATTTTCCTTCTATACCCATTTTATTTAGAGTTTTTATCATAAATGAATGCTGTATCTTGTCAAATGCTTTCTCTGTGTCAATTGAGATGATCATGTGATTTTTATTCTTCAATTTGTTAATGTGGTGTATCACGTTGATAGATTTGTGGATGTTGAACCATCCCTGCATCCCCGGAATGAAACCCACTTGATCATGATGTATGATCTTTTTAATGTATTGTTGTATTCGATTTGCTAGTATTTTGTTGAGGATTTTTGCATCGATGTTCATCAGTGATATTGGCCTATAATTTTCTTTTTGTGTGTTGTCCTTGTCTGGTTTTGGTATCAGGATAATGTTTGCTTTGTAGAAGGAGTTAGGAAGCCTCCCCTCCTCTTCAATTTTTTGGAAGAGTTTGAGAAGGATAGGTATTAGGTCTTCTTTGAATGTTTGGTGGAATTCACCAGGGAAGTCATCTGGTCCTGGACTTTTATTTTTTGGGAGGTTTTTAATTGCTGTTTCCATCTCCTTACTGGTGATTGGTCTATTCAAATTTTCTACATCTTCTTGGTCCAGTTTTGGAAGGTTGTATGTTTCTAAGAATTTATCCATTTCTTCTAGATTATCCAATTTGTTGGCATATAGCTTTTCACAGTATTCTCTTATTATCTTTTGTATTTCTGAGGTGTCTGTTGTAATCTCTCCTCTTTCATTTCTGATGTTATTTATTTGAGCCTTCTCTCTTTTTTTTTTGGTGAGTCTAGCTAAGGGTTTGTCAATTTTGTTTATCTTTTCAAAGAACCAGCTCTTGGTTTCCTTAATTTTTTCTATTTTTTTTTTAGTCTATTCCATTTATTTCTGCTCTGATTTTTATTATTTCCTTCCTTCTGCTGATTTTGGGCTTTGTTTGTTGTTCTTTTTCCAGTACCTTTAGTTGCACTTTTAGATTGTCTATTTGGGATTTTTCTTCTTTGTTGAGGTAGGCCTGAATTGCTATAAACTTTTCTCGTAGAACCGCTTTTGCTGTATCCCACAGATTTTGTCATGTCGTGTTTTCATTTTCATTTGTCTCCAGGAATTTTTTTTTTATTAATGTTATGATAGATTACAACCTTGTGAGATTTCAGTTGTACATTTTTGTTAGTCATGTTGTGGGTACACCACTTCCCCCTCTGTGCCCTCCCCCCACCCCCCCTTTTCCCTGGTAACCACTGATCAGATCTCCTTATCAATCTACTAATTTCCACCTATGAGTGGAGTCATATAGAGTTCGTCTTTCTCTGACTGGCTTATTTCGCTTAACATAATACCCTCGAGGTCCATCCACGTTGTTGTGAATGGGCCAATTTTGTCTTTTTTTATGGCTGAGTAGTATTCCATTGTGTATATATACCATATCTTCTTTATCCAATCATCAGTTTCTGGGCATGTAGGCTGGTTCCACGTCTTGGCTATTGTAAATAATGCTGCGATGAACATAGGGGTGCAACGGACTCTTGAGATTTCTGATATCAGGTTCTTAGGATAGATACCCAGTAATGGGATGGCTGGGTCATAGGGTATTTCTATTTTTAACTTTTTGAGAAGTCTCCATACTGTTTTCCATAGTGGCTGTACCAGTTTGCATTCCCACCAACAGTGTATGAGGGTTCCTTTTTCTCCACAACCTCTCCAACATTTGTCACTCTTGGTTTTGGATGTTTTTGCCAATCTAACGGGTGTAAGGTGATATCTTAGTGTAGTTTTGATTTGCATTTCCCTGATGATTAGCGATGATGAACATCTTTTCATGTGTCTATTGGCCATATTCATATCTTCTTTTGAGAAATGTCTGTTCATGTCCTCTGCCCATTTTTTGATTGGGTTGTTTGTTTTTTTGTTGTTAAGCAGTGTGAGTTCTTTGTATATTATGGAGATTAACCCTTTGTCGGATAAGTGGCTTGTAAATATTTTTTCCCAATTAGTGAGCTGTTTTTTTGTTTCAATCCTGTTTTCCCTTGCCTTGAAGAAGCTCTTTAGTCTGATGAAGTCCCATTTGTTTATTCTTTCTATTGTTTCCCTCAACTGAGGAGTTACAGCGTCCGAAAAGATTCTTTTGAAACTGATGTCAAAGAGTGTACTGCCTATATTTTCTTCCAAAAGACTTATTGTCTCAGGCCTAATCTTTAGGTCTTTGATCCATTTTGAGTTTATTTTGGTGTGTGGTGAAAAAGACTGGTCAATTTTCAATCTTTTGCATGTGGCTGTCCAGTTTTCCCAGCACCATTTGTTGAAGAGACTTTCTTTTCTCCATTGTAGGCCCTCTGCTCCTTTATCGAAGATTAGCTGTCCATAGATGTGTGGTTTTATCTCTGGGCTTTCAATTCTGTTCCATTGATCTGTGGACCTGTTTTTGTACCAGTACCATGCTGTTTTGATCACTGTAGCTTTGTAGTATGTTTTGAAATCGGGGATTGTGATTCCGCCGGCTTTGTTTTTCTTGCTCAGGATTGCTTTAGCAATTCGCGGTCTTTTGTTGCCCCATATGAATTTTAGGATTCTTTGTTCAATTTCTGTGAAGAATGTTCTTGGGATTCTGATTGGGATAGCATTGAATCTGTATATTGCTTTAGGTAGTATGGACATTTTAGCTATGTTTATTCTTCCAATCCATGTGCAAGGAATGTCTTTCCATCTCTTTATGTCATCGTCAATTTCTTTCAAGAAAGTCTTGTAGTTTTCATTGTATAGATCCTTCACTTCCTTGGTTAAGTTTATCCCAAGGTATTTTATTCTTTTCGTTGCGATTGTGAATGGGATTGAGTTCTTGAGTTCTTTTTCTGTTAGTTCATTGTTAATGTATAGAAATGCTACTGATTTATGCATGTTAATTTTATACCCTGCTACTTTGCTGTAGTTGTTGATTATTTCTAATAGTTTTTCTGTGGATTCTTTGGGGTTTTCTATATATAAGATCATGTCATCTGCAAACAACGAGAGTTTTACTTCTTCGTTACCTATTTGAATTCCTTTTATTTCTTTTTCCTGCCGAATTGCTCTGGCCAGCACCTCCAGTACTATGTTGAATAGGAGTGGTGAAAGTGGGCACCCTTGTCTTGTTCCTGTCCTCAGTGGGATGGCTTTCAGTTTTTGTCCATTGAGTATGATGTTGGCTGTGGGTCTATCATATATGGCCTTTATTATGTTGAGGTACTTTCCTTCTATACCCATTTTACTGAGGGTTTTTATCATAAATGGGTGTTGGATCTTGTCGAATGCTTTCTCAGCATCTATTGAGATGATCATGTGGTTTTTGTTTTTCATTTTGTTGATGTAGTATATCACGTTGATTGATTTGCGGATGTTGAACCATCCCTGTGTCCCTGGTATAAATCCCACTTGATCATGGTGTATAATCTTTTTGATGTATTGCTGTAATCAGTTTGCCAAACTTTTGTTGAGGATTTTTGCATCTATGTTCATCAGTGATATCGGCCTGTAGTTCTCCTTCTTTGTGTTGTCCTTGTCAGGTTGGGGGATCAGAGTGATGTTGGCTTCATAGAATGTGTTAGGGAGTTCTCCATCTTTCTCAATTTTCTGGAACAGTTTGAGGAGAATAGGTATTAAGTCTTCTTCGAATGTTTGGTAGAATTCTCCAGAGAAGCCGTCTGGTCCTGGACTCTTATTTTTGGGGAGGTTTTTGATTACCGTTTCTATTTCCTTACTTGTGATTGGCCTATTCAGATTCTCCATTTCTTCCTGATTCAGTTTGGGGAGATTGTAGGAGTCTAGGAATTTGTCCATTTCTTCCAGGTTGTTCAATTTGTTGGCATATAGTTTTTCATAGTATTCTCTTATGATCTCTTGTATTTCATTGGTATCTGTTGTGATTTCTCCCCTGTCATTCCTAATTTTATTAATTTGCGATTTCTCTCTTCTTTTCTTGGTGAGTCTGGCTAGGGGTTTGTCGATTTTGTTAATTCTTTCGAAGAACCAACTCTTTGTTTCATTGATCCTTTCTATTGTCTTTTTTGTTTCAATATCATTTATTTCTGCTCTTATTTTTATTATTTCCCTCCTTCTACTGGCTCTGGGCTTTGTTTGTTCTTCTTTTTCTAGTTCTGTTAGGCATCGTTTGAGGTTGCTTATGTGAGCTTTTTCTTGTTTAGTGAGGTGAGCCTGTATTGCGATGAATTTCCCTCTTAGGACTGCTTTTGCTGCATCCCAAATGATTTGGTATGTCGTGTTCTCATTTTCATTAGTCTCCAGATAAAATTTGATTTCTTCTTTAATTTCTTCAATGATCCATTGTTTGTTGAGAAGCGTGTTGTTTAGTCTCCACATTTTTGCACCTTTCTCTGCTTTTTTCTTGTAGTTGATTTCTAGTTTAATAGCATTATGATCAGAAAAGATGCTTGATATTATTTCAACTCTCTTGTATTTATTGATGTTTGCTTTGGTTCCCAAAATATGGTCAATCCTTGAGAATGTTCCATGTGCACTTGAGAAGAATGTGTATCCTGCTGTTTTTGGATGAAGTGTTCTATATATATCTATTAAGTCCATCTGGTCTAATTTTTCATTTAATTCTATTATTTCCTTGTTGATTTTCTGTCTGGATGTTCTGTCCATTGGTGTTAATGGTGTGTTGAGGTCCCCTACTATTATTGTATTGTTGTTGATGTCTTCTTTTAGTTCTGTTAAGAGTTGCTTTACAAATTTTGGTGCTCCTGTGTTGGGTGCATATATATTTATAAGTGTTATGTCTTCTTGGTGGAGAGTCCCTTTTATCATTATATACTGTCCCTCTTTATCTTTCTTTATCTGTTTTGCTTTGAAATCTACCTTGTCTGATATTAGTATAGCGACACCTGCTTTCTTTTGTTCATTATTAGCTTGGAGTATTGTTCTCCATCCCTTCACTCTGAGTCTGTGTTTGTCTTTGGGGCTGAGGTGTGTTTCCTGGAGGCAGCATATTGTTGGATCTTGTTCTTTGATCCATCCTGCCACTCTGTGTCTTTTGATTGGGGAGTTCAATCCATTTACATTTAGAGTGATTATTGAGATGTGGGGGCCTACCACCACCATTTTGTGTCTTGTTTTCCGGTTTTCTTCAGTTTCCTTTGTTTCTCGTCCCATGGTTTAATCTGTTCTGATGTAGAGCTGCTACTCTCTGTTGTTGTCCTTCTACTTATCTCCTCTGCTCTTGGTTTTGTAGCCCCTTTCCTTTTTTGGATTTTTCAGGAATGAGGGTTTTCCTGAGGATTTCCTGAAGAGGAGGTTTTGTGGCAATGAACTCCCTTAATTTTTGTTTATCTGGGAAAGTTTTTATTTCTCCATCGTATTTGAAGGATATTTTCGCTGGGTAGAGAATTCTCGGCTGTAGATTTTTGTCCTTCAGATTTTTGAATATATCATTCCACTCTCTTCTAGCCTGTAAAGTTTCTGCTGAGAAATCTGCTGATAGCCTGATGGGGGTTCCTTTGTAGGTTAGTTTCTTTTGCCTGGCTGTCCTTAGTATTTTCTCCTTATCGTTGACTTTTGCTAGCTTCACTACTATATGCCGTGGAGTTGGTCTTCTGGCATTGATAAAGTTTGGAGATCTATTGGCTTCTGTCACCTGAAGATCTATCTCCCTCACCAGATTTGGGAAGTTCTCAGCCATTATTTCTTTGAATAGGCTTTCTGCCCCTTTCTCCTTCTCTTCTCCCTCTGGTATACCTATAATCCTTACGTTGCATCTCCTAATTGTGTCTGATAATTCTCGGAGAGTTTCTTCATTTCTTTTTAGTCTTGCTTCTCTCTCCTCCTCTGCCTGCAGCAATTCTATATTGCCATCTTCCAAATTGCTAATTCTTTCCTCCATATTATCGGCCCTACTGTTCAGAGCATCTAGATTTTTCTTAATCTCCTCTATTGTGTTCTTCATTTCCAATATTTCTGTTTGGTTCTTCTTTATCGTATCAAACTCTTTTGTGACATAGCTTCTGAACTCGTTGAGTTGTCGGTCAGAATTCTCTTTTAACTCATTGAGAATTTTAATGATGGCTGTTTTGAAGTCATCATCATTTAGGTTATATATCTCATTTTCTTTGGGATTGTTTTCTGTGTGTTTGTTACTTTCTTTCTGTTCTGGAGATTTAATGTATTTTTTCATATTGCTTGATGTTGTTGATTTGTGCCTCCGCATGGAGATAGAGTTTAGTTGCTCCTTTCACTTGTTTCAGCTGCTGCGGTAGGGGAGCAGCTGTTTATACTGCACCAACCAGAAACTCTGTCCGCAGTTGCTAACTGGGCCTGGGCCCCTCCTCGTAGCCACAGTAGCCCTTTGGATTCCCTCCTCTGCCATGGGGGCCGTCACAGGGGGGCTTCAGGCTGCTGGTGCCTACTGTTGCAGCCCACCCAGATGTGCTCTCTCCTTGGGGTCTGCAACGGTGTTATGGGCTTTTCCAGCGGCCAGGGGTGGGATCACTTATATTTGTCTCTCCGTTGCTGACGGCGCCCACAAAATCTCACTTGTCCTCTATGGGTCGCAGGAGAGCTATTGGCATCTTCTACAGTCTGTGGTTAGTTCACCTAGCTATGCTGCTTTTGCCCTGGGGTCTTCCAGCCTTATGGCTGGCGGCTGGGTGCCTTGTACTGGTGCTGTGCAGAGGCTTTCCCTAAGGCTGCTGTGAGCCTGTAGGGTTTCCCCCTAGGCTACGAAGCTGGGTCTCTGGAACTTCCCCCAGCCCCAGTCCTCTCCGAGATCTCCGGCAATCCCTAGTCCCACGGGGCGGGCAGTGGCAGCTGGGGGTCGCCCCGCCCTCTGGGATTCTCCCCGGGCCTCTCCCGGAGCCGTGAATGCTGTGCGTGTCCCCTCTGCTAATGGCAGATAGAGAGTTTTTGTCTGCTGCCCGGGCGGAACTCCTGCGCTTCCCCTCCAGGTCGCAAAGCAGGCCTTTGAAACTTCCCCCAGCCCCGGTCCTCTCCGAGATCTCCGGCAATCCCTACTCCCTCAGGGCGGGCAACGGCAGCTGGGAGCCCTCCGTACCCCCAGCGACTCTCTCTGGGACCCTCCGGGCGCCGCGAACACCAGGCGGGGTCTGTCTCCAGGATTTTTTTTTTTTTTTATTTCTTCTTTGATTTCTTCATTGAGACAATCATTGTTCAGTAGCATTTTGTTCAATCTCCACATTTTTATGGCTTTTCTGGTTTTCTTTCTGTAGTTGATTTCCAGTTTTATACCTTTGTGGTTAGAAAAGATGCATGGTATTATTTCGATCTTCTTAAATTTATTCAGACTTGTTTTGTGGCCTAATATGTGATCAGTCCTGGAGAACATTCCATGGGCTTTTGAAAAGAATGTGTATTCTGTGGTTTTTGGATGGAATGTTCTGTATATATCTACTAAGTCCATCTGGTCTAATGTGTCCTTTAAGGTGAGTGTTTCCTTATTGCTCTTCTGTTTGGATGATCTATCCATTGGTGTAAGTGGAGTGTTAAAGTCCCCTACTATTATTGTGTTACTGTCTACTTCTCCTTTTATGTCTGTTAATAGTTGCTTTATATATTTAGGTGCTCCTATGTTGGGTGCGTAGATATTTACAAGTGTTATATTTTCTTGTTGGATTGTTCCCTTTATCATTATGTAGTGCCCATCTTGTCTCTTATTACAGGTTTTGATTTAAAGTCTGTTTCGTCTGATATAAGTATTGCCAACCCCGCTTTCTTTTCTTTGCCATTTGCATGGAATATCTTTTTCCATCGTTTCACTTTCAGTTTGTGAGTGTCTGTAGGTCTGAAGTGTGTCTCTTGTATGCAGCATATACATGGATCTTGTTTTTTTATCCAGTTGGCCACTGTTTGGTATTTGATTGGAGCATTTAGTTCATTGACATTTAAAGTTGCTATTGATAAATATGTATTTATTGCCATTTTGTCACTTTTTCTTTTTTGGGGGGTATTTTAGTAGTTCTTCTCAGTTCCTTCTTTTTCTCTTGCTCTCTTCACTTGTGGTTTGATGGCTATCTTTAGTAATATGTTTGATTTCTTTTGTCTTACTTTTTTTCCTGCTTGTTATAGGTTTCTGGTTTGTGGTTACCATGAGGATCCTATTTAATATACTATGCATATAACAGTCTATTGACCTTTTCTAAAAGCTCTACTTTTTCACACCCCTCCTCCCATGTTATATGTTTTTGACATCATATATAGTCTTTTGTTTAGTGTGTGTATATCCATTACCCTCTTATCATTGAAATAGGTAATTTTAGTACATTTGTCTTTTAACCTTCATATTACCTTCACAGGTAGTTGATCTGCTGCCTTTACTATACTTTTACCTTACAAGTGATTTTATTGCCTGTTTTTTCTTGTTGTTGTTTTGGGATTTTTTGATAATTCTTTTCCTTTATCTCTATTTGTGGTCATTGCTTTCCCACTTAAATAAGTCCTTTCAGCATTTCTTGTAGAACTGGTTTCTTGGTGATAAACTCCTTTAATTTTTGCTTGTCTGGGAAGCTCTTTATCTCTTCTTCCATTCTGAATGGCAGCCTTGATGGATAGAGTATTCTTGGTTGTAGGTTTTTTCCTTTTAGCACTTCAAATATGTCGTGCCATTCTCTTCTCGCCTGCAGGGTCTTGACTGAGAAGTCCGCTGACAGCCTGATGGGCTTCCCTTTATATGTCACTTGTGGCCTTTCTCTTGCTGCTTTTAGGATTCTCTCTTTGTCTTTAATTTTAGACATTTTGATTATAATATGTCTTGGTGTGGGCCTCTTTGGGCTTCTCTTGTTTGGAGCTCTCTCTGCTTCCTGAACTTGGATGTTTGTTTCCTTCCTCAGGTGAGGAAAATTTTCCTCTATTATTTTGACAAATAAATTTTCTGTCCCTTTGTCTCTCTCTTCTCCTTCTGGGACCCCTATAATCCAAATGTTAGCACGCTTGATATTGTCCCAGAGTTCCCTTACACTGTTCTCATTCTGTCTACTTCTTTTTCTCTTTTCTGTTCTGCTTGGGTGATTTCCTCTAATCTTTCGTCTAGCTCGCTGATCCATTCTTCTGCTTCCCCTACTCTGCTATTGACTCCCTCTAGTGAATTTCTCATTTTGACTATTGTATTCTTCATTTCTGATTGGTTCTTTTTTATATCTTCCAATTCTTTGCTGATGTGCTCACTGTGTTCATCCATTCTTCTCCACATATCCGTGAGCATCTTCATTATATTTTGTTTGAATTCTTTGTCAAGGAGGTCGCTAGATTCTGTTTCACTTAGTTCTTTTTCTGGTGTTTTGTGGGGTTCCCTTGCTTGGAAAGTATTCCTTTGCCTCCTCATTATGCCTCTTTCTCTGTGCTATTTTCTTTGTACTAGGTGAGTCGGCTATGTCTCCTGATCTTGGAGAAGTGGCCTTATGTATGAGATGCCTTATGAGGCCCAGCAGTGTGCTTCCCACTCATCACCAGACCATAAGAACCAGGAGTGACCCCTTTGTGGGCTACTTGTGTTCTTCTGCTGTGGCAGGGTTGCTCCCACTGCAGGTACCCAGGAAGTCTGATCTTTCCTTCCCTGGCCTGCTGTTTGTAAATCAGATTTGGAGAGGCCTCAGCACTGTTGGCTACAAAGTCTATTAGCACACTCTTATTGCAATTGTCCTCTTAATTGGGTTGGTACCCAGTGTAGCTGGTTGCTAGGCTCAGGGGCATACAGTTGTGATAGACCTGAGGCCAACAAGGCTGATGTCAGTTCTCTTAGGAGTGTAGCTGAGTGGGGCTAGCCCTTGGCTTGGGGGCACTCAATTGTTTCAGGCTTTGGAAGGTGGGGCTGATCCTTTTTATGGGTATTTGTGAAACACAAGTCTTCTACCACTGAAAAGCCTCACCCCTCTCTGGACCACATACACTGTCAGCACAGTCCTGGTCCGTGCACACTTCTCAACCCTGTGGAGTGTACCCCACTGCCACTCTGCAGGGGTCCCCACCTCTGCCCCAATGCCCCCCACAGTTCACCTGGTCCTCACACAAGCCCTGCCCCACAGAGGCAGACACCTTTGCCTGCCTGTAGAGGATCAAAGCACTCAGTCAATGCAGGCTGAAAAGTAGCCTGAGGGCTTGCTGTTAGGTGGGGCCAATCCCTAGGGTGGGTTGCCTGCCCTGGCAGAACTGGATTAAATCTGTGCTCTAGTGGGTGTGGCAGACCCCTGGGCTAAAAGCCCAAGGGATGCACCTCAATGGCCGCCACTGGTGTCCGTATCAGCACGCCTGGACCAGCTCAGAACAACGGCCCCCACCAATGTCTCAGTCTCTGGAGAGGATCCTCCTCTCACCAAGATGCCCCCAGAGCCCACCAGGTGAATCTTGTTTCACCAAAGGACAGTCAGCCTTCTCTCTGGTGATTTTAGGTTGCTGCAATGAATGAGTTTGTGCATGGGCCCTTTAAGACCCGGATCTTTTCGGCTTTCGGCCGATAGCTTTTCTGGGGTGTCCTTGCTGCAGTTAATAGCCAGCAAAGCCAGACAGTAAGACCCCCCTCTCAGTTGGGCTGAGTCCAAAGGATGGTTATAGCAGTATTGCCCCTGCTCCGGACCTCACTTCTCCAGGGAGGGCTCGTACCTTAGGTTGGCTCCCGCCTGGCCAGCTGAGAAGCTCCGCTGCTCCCAAAGGTGGCTTTTTTCCTCTCTGTCCAGAGTTACTGCCTCTTCTGCTTTCATCAGGACTGTCCCTTGCTGTGGGGGTTCTTTTTATCCAGTTTTCAGTTTTCAATCCAGGGTGATTCTTCCTAAAATTGTTGTAACCTGGTTGTGTTCATGGGAGGAGGCGAGTTCAACGTCTGCTCACAGCGCCATCTTGACAAGAACTCGGGAAGAATATTTTTATAGTGATATTGTGAGGCAAATCTTTTATGTTGTCAAAGAATATTTAAATTATTATAATCAACCCCATATAAATAATAGTATGTTTGGGTGGAGTTTCTGATTTTCATCTCAGTCTCTATGGTTACTTTTCTTGGTCAATAAAGTCTATTAGTCAATGAAATTTCATTTTCATCTTTCTGCCATCTTTGGTTCATTGCTGTTTCAACTTCCAACAAATTGTCAGCAATGTCAGCATTGTCCCTGGCTTTATTTCAGCTCTCACCTTTCCGATTGACGCTTTTGACAGTTACTTAAGGCTTTCTTTTATTTAGCAACAACAAAAAAAATCCTCTGATCTATCTGGAAGGATCTGGTCTAGAAACAAAAGATGCTAGAAAGTCACTATAAATCTATAAGTAGAGGAATGACATAAACTCTTTGCTAAGTCCAGAATGTTATGTCAAGTGTTGTGAGAAGGGGGGTTTCAAGTGAAGAGCCCAATGGTGGGCAACCATAGTTAGAAATATAGGTTGTGAATGGGATTAAGAGAGGCAAAAGATAGTGTCACACAATCAATGGCAGACTCAGAATTTGAGGACAAACCTTCTAACTGTAGAATATGTATTCCTAACCTCTATATCGTATATTAGCTTGTACATTTAAATGATATTTCATTGTCCTTTTGTATAATTTGTGTATGCTAGTGTTCATGTATGTGTATATGCTCCTTCTGGATGGGACTGAGGAATAGCCATGCTGATCTGTTACTCCCTGAGGTCTAGGATGGCTTTTTTGGCATATGACTGGACTAAAAAATCTCTGCAAGAATGTAAAACTAATGGGGGCAAGGATTATATATGTAAACTTTGACTTGATTAGATAGTCTATATTGTTGACCAATAGAAGTAAGAATAGAAGTTGCTATGGGGAAGAGGACTGAGTCTATTTGGTGTGTGTGTGTGTCAGGGAGAACCAAAGCAAACTAAACTAAAAGAACAAGCAACTGAAGAAAAATACACTGTGTGAGACTCATTGTATGGTGTAGTAGGCCTTATTTGAGTTGATAATAGTCATTACTACTCAACAGCTATTAAGTAACAACCAAATTCGTTAAATAGTTCACTAAAATAAAAACCAGTGCGATATCATGTGGAAGTGAGTCTGTAAGATGCAGGAGCACAGAATGTTTTGAAGGGAGTGTAGCGGATGATTCAATTTTGTTTTGTTCATGATTCAGGCTCTCGTAGAGAGGCCTCCAAAATGTGGAAATATGGCCAATTCGGAAAGTGTTCAAGATCCAGGAATTGTGCTGGAAGCTCAACACACTACTCATAGAATCCGTGGAAGCCATGCTGAGCAGGGAAGGCTTATTTCAGAGGATTGATCCACTAGATGAAAGTGGCATATTAAGCAGTGGGCAGAGAAAGAGGCAAGCCACGTGTCAACTTTCTTGGATGTACTATGGCCAACATACAATTCTATTATGCAGTCCAGGTAGCCTTGGGAGTCTCAAAAATGGGACGAAAAGAAGAACAAGTGCAATATTTCTGTCTGGGGTTAAAGCGTGCTGTACAGCTATTGAATTAAAGGTTTTTCATGATAAGAGTGTGAATGATTACAAGAGAGAATGTACAGCACAGGTATTTTTCTAGGTTTAAGAGTTTATTTCTAAGAAAAAAGAAATAAAGTAACAGTTTTTTTATACTCACTAGGGTTACAAAAATTATAAAATATTTGTAACAAAGAAATAGGTACATACTACAGCTGAGAATAAAAAGGAGTTAATTTCCAAGTTATCTCCCTAAAGTGTGATATTTTGGTATAGATGAATTTCTCATACCAATGAGTTGCCAATAAGAAGAAATTAAAAGAGAACAATTTCAATTTCTAATGAGTAATACATTGCATATGTAGAACATTTTCAGTTTAGAAGATTCTTTCATTTTTCTCATTTTATACTCACCAAAGTCCTTCAGAGTAAGTGAGATAAACATCATCATCATAATCATGACCATCCCTTTCATTTTCAAATGTATGGGGTAATTACTAAGATATTAAAGATGTCTTTGGGTTTAATAAGTATGGTGGTATTAATGCAGAGAGCAGATACATAAGAAGGTTTAGAAAGAGGATGATGAGGTTTTGTTTCCTTTGTATACTATCAAATTATTTTTCATTCTAATTTGGCAATTATAATTGAGAATAAAATTATGAATTTTGCTTTCAGAATTTTAAGTGGCTCCATAAGTTGGTAAAGATTTTTCTGTTGGTTCCAACCATAAAATGAAAAAAAAAATGTCCTGGAAATAAATTACTGCTAATTTATACTGAAATTATTACAATTAAAATTGTATTGAAGATTAAAAGTACCTTGGAGTTGTAGTCTTCTTTGTGTAAAATAAACTATTCAAAGAACAGTTAATAATGCTGATAATACTGTGTGTTTTTATGCCTGATTCCATAATAAATTTTATTCGTAAAGCTGTCACCAATACTTATTTAAATCCAAAATTTTCAAATATTACTTATTCATTTCTACCTTTTTAAAAGAAAACACTCCCTCTACACATACTGCTTAATTTACCTATTTCATAATCAAATCTTCATCAATTATATAACAACTAAAGAGGGAATTTTATTATACTGAACTTAATATGATGAGCCCGGTTGAATCGTACCTTGCTGTTGATGGTTACACTTTTCAACTGCAGTGTTTCTTTAATTGTTTAATCCCAAACCATTGACATAGGAGGAGATGTACAATATGAGGCATAAAAGTGAAGATAAATGTCACAAAAGATCAATTTCCATCAATACAGTTAAATGCTGAGAACTTCCAGTGGAACTTGACAAAACTTTGAATGTGTAACAAATGTCTTAAAATTTATTTCCCTGTAAGATGCTATAATAAAAAATCACTTAGAAAGTTGTGAGAATTAACTCAGATCATGTGCTCACTGAGAGTATGGGAATCTTGTTGGAATGTGAGGGCCTGGCAGCCTCTAGACTCATCCTCTGGCATACCAAATGATGTCACAGCACTCATCATCTGAAGGAGATAATGGAGTCTCCTTGGTTTTCTGTAAGACAGAGGATTCTAAACAGCTGTATTCCAAGCCTGTCACTGCTTTTGGTGAGGCAGACACGATTATTCTATTAAGGATTGCACCATTTCTCTTGTAAGTCCAGCTTTTCTCTTAGGTTGAGACAAGACACAGCAGAGAAATTTGCCTCATACCGTAACACTCTCTTGCAACACTGAAAAAGCTATTAGTATTTACTGTTTACTGAGGTGAATATTGTTTAAATTTGCATTAGACAATCCATTTAAAAAACAACTAAACCCTTATGATTACAATGTCTGCATTACATTAAAAACCGTCAATTTGCAGCAGTAATAATTTAGGATTTTAATTATAAGCTTGAAAAGCAGATTTAGAAATGCAGTTGGCACCGCTAATGTTAATTTGTCCTTTAACGTTTATTGAAAGCAATATATCCGATGTAATTACAGTGCATGTCAAATAACCTACTATTTTATTTTTTAAATGTATGATCCCTTCATTTGCTTGATTAAGATGACTTACCATCTGTTAAGATTTTTGTTGTGTCATTTTTTTGTGGGTTTCATATTACTTGTCAACAATAAGAGATGTTCTAGATAAGAGCATTCTTTCCATTGATTTCATAATTATTTTTCTGATGCTCATCCATTAAATTTCTTACCGTGTTGTTTATCATCATTTTCTCTATGCTCATTACATCAAGGGTCATCTAATGTCTACATCACTAATACAGCAAATGTTGTTGGGAATCAGATGTGTACTATCACAACAGACATGAAATCAATGCCAAGCCTACAATCCCTGGGTTCTTCTCAGTAGAAACTAGCACAATTTTTCAAGCGTTCTCACCTCTAAAATAGCAGTACTGTTTCAGCCAAATTTGTTCTGTATTAACCTTCTTCTTTCTACTTGTTCATTATTGCTTCATAAGGTTCTAAAAACATTGCTAATGCAATGTGTATTTAACTATGAGATTGCATTCTTAATGTTCTTGGCTGGAGATTCAACAGAATCTGTGCATAAATTTGAACATTTCTGTGCTCTTGTAAAGTCTCATTAGAATTTTAAAATGTCATTCAGTCCACTTGTATGGACTCCTACATTCTAATTTTTAATTACTAAATTTTATAATCACAGACATGCCTATAAATAAAGTCTCCCCTTTATTTCAACCAAAATATGAACACATTCTAACAAATTAAATCAGTAAGCTTTAAAGAGTGTTGAATGCTTCCATTTAAAAATATGCCTTCCATTCTTTTTTTTATGGTCAAATAATATTCTGTCGCATGGATACACCGCATTTCCTTTATCTGTTCATCAGCTGATGGGCATTTCAGTTGGTTGCACTTTTTGGCTATTGTCAATAATGCTACCACAAACATTTGTGTACAAATTGGTGGGTGAGCATATGTTTTCATTTCTTTGGGGTATATACGTATGAGCAGAATTACTGGGTGATGTGGTACCTTCATGTTTAACATTTTGAGGAGCTGCCAAACTTTTTCAAAGTGGCCACACTATTTTACAATCTTACTCCACAATGTAGAAGGATTCCAATGAAGTACTGACATAGACTGCAACATGGATGAACCTTGAAAACTTTATGCTATGTGAAAGAAGCCAGTCACAAAAGACTACATATTATGTGATTTCATTCACATGAAATGTCCACAATAGGGAAACCTACAGAGACAGTAAATTAGTGGTTGCCAGGGGCTGAGGGGAGGAGAGAATATGGAGTGACTGATAATGGACATGGAGTTTTCTTTTTGGAGTGATAAAAATATTCTAGAATTGAATAGTGGTGATGTTTGCACAACTGTGAATATACTAAAAGTCAGTGACCGGGACACTTTAAAAGGGCGAATTTTACATTATATAAACAATATCTCAATATAGCTGTGATTTTAAAAAAAGTACCCTTCAATTTTATTTGGTTTTGCTCACGAGGTTTTTCTATTGATAGTAATTTTCGTTAATAGTTTTCAGTGTCAAATAATAATCACATAGTTACTCATCTTGCCCTTACTCACCAAAGAAATAGTCTTTGATACTTGTATTTTTATGTTAACTGGATCAGTTTAGATAATTTATGAATGTTCTACATTCTTTGGAGTGAGCTATAACAAGAATCTATCAGTCAGAGGGTCATATAAGATTGGATAGTTAAAGAAATTATTTAAAGAATTTATTAAATTTAAATACTTATTTAGAAGAAGAAATTATTTAAAACCATTGGCTGTTCTGCGGAACTGTTTAAAAGGAACTCACATTTGGAGGGAAATTCATTTGCAGAAAAGATTAATACATGTTTTCAGTGACTATATCATGAAAATCTTAAAAGACATAGTTTTAGGTAAAGCAAACCTTATTTATTTAAAATAATGAAATTGCTTTGTAGAAGATAGTGCTGTCCAAGCACGATAGTGATTCTCAGTGGAGCTGCCATTCAATTAGCCTGCTTACAATATGGGTCCTAGAGAACTTTACCTTACATTTGTCCTAGAAATAAAAAAGGCCTACTATTTACTATAAAATGAAATAACACTTGTGTGACCATTTTTGCAAAGCTCCATGAGAGCTGCTAACACAGCAGTGCAATACTTGCACAGTTCTCATATCTGTCTCTTGCAAGACCCAAAAATAATTCTCCCCTTACTTTGATCCATGTAGAGAGAAAAGGAGAATGTTCACAATAGATTTTAAGATGAGCTGCTAATTTTCCTGAAGAGAGAACCTAGAGTTTCACTACTTTAACCGAGTCCCTGATAAAATCAGGTAGGTTTATTAAATACAGTAAGATTTTCCATTTATTCATCATTTATTTTGCATACACACACACACATATACACATATACATGCAATTATGCACACACACAAGCATACACTTTTCTACTTTGGATTATATAACTTAGTATGAAAATAATAATAGTAGTGTTCATTTGTCATGCGCATAATCCTATTGAACGTACTATAGAGTGGCATGATATTGGACGATTCATGAATATTAATTTCTGGGATGGCAATAATCTTTCAAGATAGTTATTAGTTTCGTTTTATGTCAAGAAACTAAGACTTAAAAGGGATTATGGGACTTGTCTGGATCAAAGTACTAGAGATCACGTTGTCTTGTTTCAAATTCCACATTTTCTCCATTCCCATAGGTTTTAGAGAACTATGTTAAATATAATGATAGTATTACAATTTTTTTTGCTTGAGGAGGATTAGCCCTGAGTCAGTATCTGTGCCAATCTTCTTTCACTTTATCCATGGGTTGCTGCCACAGCCTGGCTGACAAGCGGTGTAGGTCCACAACCAGGATCCAAACCTGCAAACCTGGGCAGCATAAGCAGAATGCGCTGAACCCAACCACTATGCCATGGGGCTGGCCCCATAGTATTACAATTTGTAACTAGTTATAATGGCCATGTTTTCTGAGCTTAACTAGGATTCATCTCAATTACTCATGTGAATGTACTAAATAACAAATTGTTGTTCATAGAAACAAAAATAAATCTTACCATTATTTTTAAAAAAAATTGCTATTACATTCACAATTTTCCAATGCAGATGTAAAATATATTCAAAAAAAATCCTAAGACTAAAGGAACACGACACTTAGTACTTGTCTTGAAGCACAATTATGTACATTGGAAATGCTCATTAGGTAAATTTGGTGTCTATGCATGTAAAATGGAAATTCACACAATATGTGAAGCTAGAGGTCACACCCCCATACCAAAACTTTTTATTGACTATTGGAAATTCACTAAAGCATATTAGAATCAATCCTTCTGCTGATATTAGTATAATAAACTATCCCCTGTTTGTATTTGCATCCATTATAAAAAAGTGTGGGTGACAACTAGCACACGTTTGCCTTTAAAGATGCAAGATTATTGGAAGTTATATCATATTCTTTCGTCCAAATAATATTTAGAGTTCAGAAGTTAAATAGAGGCATTTTGCAGGCACAAATCACAGCTCCTTGTAAATTATCTTAGGGGGTGTTTTAAAAGAAAAAAATAGTTTGGCACAGGAAATTACATTTAACTAAAAGCATTTTTAAAAATGAGCATTAACAAATTAGCAGGGAATGCATCACTCCCATCTTACACTCTCAAGCACTTACAGCGGATGGACCTACAAATCACATTATCATCACTTTCCATACCTTCATCAAATGTCATAGCAACAGCTGCCCTAGAAACTCTGAGTACGCCTTAGGCTAAAGGAGACATCTGTTTGCTGACAACCTCAGATCAAATGACAAATGGGAGACAGAGATGTCAGTGCTTGGCAAGGTCAGAGGCCTTACCTATTTGTTAGTTTCAGTTGTAGACACAGGAGGTTTTCTTCCTTTGATGGACAGACAGGAAAATGACTAACATAAAAGCAGTTAATGATGATACTAATTCTTCAATCAAAATTAAGTATGGTTTGGAAAAGAAAACTATTCTTTTGTGATGGACAGGTGTTTGCTGACACTTCTTTCACTTTGTATTGACTTCCACTACACTTTAAAAATAATCACAGATGTTTTAGTCTGATAAATGTAGAATTGGGGACTACAGATTTCCTTTATTTTGAGATTTAAAGAGTGGTCTTTTTATTCTAATTTTAAAAGCCTTCTTTAAAATATGTTTAGTTTCTTCAAACTAAGAAAAACAATTTTTTATAGTTTATAGTCACTGAATGTAAACACTATTTTTAAGTGAAGATAATAAAAGTAAATATCAAGTACTTTCATTTCTTAGTCACTTTTTAAATCAAGCTTTTAAATTTTAGTTGAGAGTTTGATTTCTCTACAAAATCATCTTGAAGAATATTGTGCAATTTCTCATCATATTGTTTCTTCTCAAAATGGCAGAGACAGATGCTGTGCAAAGGAAAAGTTCTCAACGTTCAAAGAAAGATGCCAGAAGCCTTTCCACGTGGAGTTTTGATTTTGTTAGGTTTTATCAAGCCAGCTTGAGATGCCAGCCTTAAGTGAGAGTCTTGATGATAAAGAAAGATTACATACAGCTCTAGGAGAGATATGTTTTATCTTTGACAATCCCTGTGTTATTTTTGTAATATTTCTTGGTTATTTTATGCTTTTCTTACATACGCCTCCACGTTCCTTTATTGCTTTTTTGCTGGAGTCTCACGTAATTAATATTATTTAATGATTTATTGATATATTAAATATTGATTAATTTTGAAATCTAAATGAAGATTCCAGTGAGTTTATTATACGCAGAGGAACTTGCCAATTAGATGAACATGTAAATTTTGTCCCTTTAAAAACACATTTTAACATAGAGACAGAGATTGGATTGGTGGTTACTAGAGGGGAATAGCGGAGGGAGGGGGGTGAAAGGGGTGATTAGGCACCTGTGTGTGTGATGGATTGTAATTAGTCTGGGTGGTGAACGTGATGTGATCCACACAGAAATTGAAATATAATGATATACACCTGAAATTTATATAATGTTATAAACTGTTACTGAAATTTAAAAATATGTATAAAAATAATGCCCCCCAAAATAAAAATAAAAACACATTTTACTCTCTTTTCAAATCTCAGTATTTATCTATTTGTCCAATCCATAAAAATCACTAATGTACAGGGACATGCCTAAAGTAAACAAAGTTTTAAAAATAAGGACAAAATTGTTCCCCGTATTTCTTCCTTTCCAGCTGTTCTCTTGGGAACCTTTTTTTTTTTAAGATTTTATTTTTCCTTTCTCTCCCAAAGTCCCCCGGTACATAGTTGTGTATTTTCAGTTGTGGGTCCTTCTAGTTGTGGCATGTGGGACACCGCCTCAGCGTGGGTTAATGAGCGGTGCCATGTCTGAGTCCAGGATTCAAACTGGAGAAACCCTGCACTGCCGAAGCAGAGTGCGCTAACTTAACCGCTCGGCCACAGGGCCAGCCCCATCTTAGGAACTATTTTTATTTAGATTTCCTCACTTTTACTAGCTTTACTATTTTAAAATTTGTTTTGCTTTCTATTTTATTCCATACACAATAGCCATAATATTATACAAACTTATCTTCTCAGTTATAGGGTAATATCAAATTTTGAGGCTTAGTTCAAAATCAATCTGATTCATTTTTTTGACAGATTAATATTGGTTCATTCAATCTCTCATTCATTTATTTAGTTTCTAGTAAACTCCAAGTACAATAGTAGGATCTAGGGATAGAAGTAAGAATGGGGAAAAAAACTATCCATGATAATCTCAACATGTAATTTAAGAGTTAAATATTTGAACAATATTCATATATTTTGTTAAAGTGTGATAATAAACATAAAAAAATAGTGGTCAAAGCAAGTTAATTTTGATTAAACGGTTTAGGAAGGATTCATTTACGCTTCTTCTTAAAGACTTTGCCTTTTCTCTTTATGATATACTAACTCATTCCCTTTCACTTTATGTGCTTTGTTTAAAAACATCTATTAAAATATTTGAAGTGCTATTATTGCCTTTCACCTAAATCTTTGTGGTCTTGTTGTTTTGTTCAGTTAGGTATCCCAAGTTTCTTCGATTGTTTTCCCAATGACAACAATAAAATCTACAGTATTAGGTGCCTATATCTAGATCCACTCATTCAAATTCTTAAAATGTGAATCACGAGATAAAATGAAAAAGTCAAGAGGTTTACTGACTAATGGAAAATAGAGTAAAAATTTACTTCCCTTTTTTTGCACATAAGACCTCTATTAATCCTGCCTGTAACTTACTAGTTTCTTTTAGAAGAATTTATATCCATCTTCTTCATCTTCCACCACTCAATGCAGAATTTTTTCAACCACAGCCCAATACTTTGACTAGTGTGTCTTGCTTGCTTGATGGAACAACCAAGACTTTCATCCATGGAGAAAATTGGGGGAAACATTATCTATCAATGGTCAAATCTGGCCCTATAGAGTTTAACAAATCCCCCACCTCCAGGTTGCTTGTGCATTATCTCTGAGCCCCAAGGCAGGAAGAAAAAGAATGAAGCACATCTTAGAAACAAGGTGCTGTCAAGTTGTGCCTGCAGGAAACAGAGTTGGTTTCTTCAGCAGTGGTTGGAGTTGAGGTGAGGTCAAGAAGATTTGAAATGATGCGTATGAAGCATATGATAAAATTTTCATTATTCGCTCAAACTGAAAAAGACAAAATAAAAAAGATGGAAGAGGCAATTCCAATAAAATAATAGGATGACAGTAAATAATTAGATGATAGATTTAAATTGAAACTTATTAGTATTCAGTTTACATGTAAATGGGCCAAATACTCTAATGAACGGCAAACATTGGCAGACTTGGGGCCGAGACAAAACAAAAACAATCATTTTGCCTACAAGTGATAGATGTTCAATATAAGAATGCAGAACATTTGGAATCACAAGGACCAAAAAAATGTAGCATACAAATGTAAAAATAAAGTGATATACCTCTAATTACATTAAAATAAGTATAATTTAAAGCCAAAAGCATTATTAGAGATAGGGGATATGTGATAATGGTGAAAGGTCAACTCAACAGGAATGTATAATAATATAATTAGTATATACCTAACAATATAGAGCAAAAAGCACAAGATAGAATAATTGCAAGGAGAAATAGACAAATCCATATTCAGAGTGAGGGGTTTTAACACACCTAAGTCAGTAATTGATAAACTAATCAGTTTAATAATCGGTAATGTTATGGGACATTTGAATAACACTTAACACACGAGACATAAATGACATAAACAGATTACTTCTACTTAGAGACATGCAATTTTCAAGATCATCTGAATCATTTGACAAAACTGACTAAATGCTGGGCCCTCAAGAAAATCTTATCCTAAGGATAATGAGGAATGATTTGGACTTCTTCCTCTGTAGTCATTGTTGAGCATGGGTAGTATTGTAATGTCTTTTCATTTCCATTTTCAGGTGGGCGTCATTGAAAACATTTTTACAGTTTTTTCAGTGGTTCTTCCCCTACAAGAAATTTTGATCCTTTATCTCACAATGAGAATTGTATATTTGCAAATATTAATCAAGATCAAATAAGAAACATTAAAATAATTTCATTGAGTCTATAAATGCAAATAGAGAGTCTATCCAAATAGAAATATCTCCAAATGAAACAATCTTCACCTGCTTTAAAGCATAATGCTTGCCAGAATTTAAAGATCTTTTCTAGCCAATTATCTTCTTATGAAGGATTTTTCTCTCTTCATTAATATAGAAATGAAAACATGTATTTTTCAGAATCATACTGAAAAATAAATGTAATTATAAAAATAGACACAAGAAATTAAACTACAGTTTATAATTTAAAAACACTAAATGTTTGGAAGCAAAAGATTGAATGTTATTATGATAATATTATTGAAATGTTCTAAGAAATTACTATGTTTTGATCTTTGGTACACTTTTTCAGAGTAGAAATTGTTTGAGCCAAAATAGTGTGTGCTTCATCTGTACTCTCCCTGTTTGAGAAATAAAATAAAATAAAATAATAACAAATTAAATCTACAGTAGCATAAAAACTACAACATAAATCACTAGCACTCCTCAAAATGATGAATAAAGAAAAATCACTTCCATATTCCTAGATAAATTTCCACTAAGTGTAATGCTTACCAAGCCAGATTGAAAAAAATTAGCCTAACCCCATAATACGGTAACACAAAATAAAATGAAGTAAGGCGATCATTCACCCAAACCCCATCCTCAATTTCCTTCTCAATAAAGTAAAATTATTGCAAAAACTTAGTAGTTCTTCTACTGCGACTGCTCTTTTACTAAAGTACAATTTCCAAAACTAACCTCACATTTTGCTAAATACACACACACACATTCGCGTAACTTACAAAGCATAGTAAAATGAAGGGGAAAAATAGACTGGTAAGCAAATCAGGAATGTGTTTAATAAGGATGCAAGAGTGCATTTTGAAAATAAAAAATAAACATTGAAAAATAAAATAACAATGCATTTTTTTTTTTAAAAAGGGAAATGACTAGAAGATAAGGTTGAGGAAACAATACATAAAGTGCAATAAAAAGATCAAAGA
Organism: Equus asinus; assembly: GCF_041296235.1. Taxonomy (NCBI): domain Eukaryota; kingdom Metazoa; phylum Chordata; class Mammalia; order Perissodactyla; family Equidae; genus Equus; species Equus asinus. Next base: position 76,244,833 of record NC_091800.1, read on the forward strand.
GATGAAATAAGAAAGAAATAATTGTCTTCCAAAAGGATCGTCCTCAGACCCAAAAACTCAAATTGGTATTTCACAAAAAGAATAGAGAAAATTGAGATGAAGAAATTATCACAGCATTAAGTCTAGGAAATTTCTCCAAATTGAGGAACTTGAGCTGTGCAAATGCTAGGGTCTCATAGTTCCCAGTCAATTAATGAGAAAGCATTGACATAAAGTAACAATGCCTTAAAAGCAAACCTAGCAATTAGAGAGGAGGGAAGTCATATCTTCAACAGAATATGTCTTACTGAAGAAAAGCATTTCCCAACACTGATTCTATACTCAGTCAATTAAGCCTAAGCCTACAATAAAGATAATTTCATATATGGTATAACTTTCTGAAATTTTTGCCTTTATTCTAAAGATGGCCTCCACCCAAAGAAAGGAGCAAACCAAGAATCAGAAAGACATCACATCCATTTAGCAGAAGATTTTACACAGGAAAGAGAAAAAAATGCCCATTTTTCTGAAATTATTCAAAGGAGGTTGAGACTTCTGGTGGAGCCCTAGGAGATGAATTAATTAAAGTACATAAAAGTTAAACAAATAACAATATAAGACTATTATTAACCACAGGGAAAACAAATGATTCTAGCAATCTTACCATAGCCCTGTCTCACCTCAGATGACACACACCTAGTCATAATTATGTAAAGACTGAATATTGTTGGGCCAAAATTAAGAGAACTAGTTTGGATGAGAGAGCAGAGAAAGTCACTCATGTCGTGGATGGGAGTGTGTGACAGAGCAAATTCTCTTTCTCCATAAGTTGAAATCAATATTTCATGTCAAAACCTGAAAAATCAAGAACTAGTGGCACACAAAAGATATTGAGATATGTAGTTAAATACCTGAGAAAAGATTGGAAAAGTCTTCAAGATGATTACTTCTGTACAGTGGTGAAAGTTGAGAGGGGGAGAGGGCAGAGAATCTTCTTTCCATAATCATGTAAAATAATTTGACTTCGAAAGCTCTGTGCCTATATGTGTGCTTAAGAAAACCCAACAAATAATTAAAAAGAAAATCAAAGGAAGGTAATAGCATTTTAAAGGAAAATTTCGTGAAATATTCGAGTGCAGAAATACACACAAAACATTGATTTCCTACATGATATCAAAGACTGATTAAGAGACATGAAGCTAAAAATATTCTCAACAACACCAAAAATTAAAATAAGATAAAACAGTCTATATATTTAGAAATACTGTTAGAGACATTGTTGACGTTGTATTAAAAAATACCTCCCTCCAATCTACTGTACAGAATACCAGAAACTTAATTTGGAAATATGAAAAAAAAATTGAAAACCTGGACTGCTGTCTCTGAATTCATACTGTAATGACCAAATAGTACTCTGAGAACCATTGGGATCCTATAGCTTTCATTGCTACGCAGAAATCGTACACACACCATACAGACACTAGAAACTGGAAATAATGTCCATAGTTATAACAATGGCCATCTGTAACTTGAAAAATACTAGGTACCTCTTGTTCTGTTAATATTATTCTATATTTTATCAACTGCAATGTTTTCATGTATGATAGTATAAATCATGGGAAAATTAGTGTGATTTCTATCACAATTATGTGTTCAGATGTTTTTTCCATTGTGTTGATGACAACTATACAATTAAAGATAAGCCCTAATACAGCTTATATTTCTCTTTCTTAAACTAAAAATAAAATACTCCAGAATAAAAGGAAGATCTTGATTTAATAAAGAAGAAGCAGAAGCACATCTTCAATGCACGCCTGCAGGGAAGAACTTGGTGAGTTTCACCTAAAGGGATAATGTAAAATACAGTTGACATCAAAATGCCATTGCCTTAGCTTGATTCACTGTTTCTTATTGATTTGAAAAACCTTTTTATTTTTTCATTTGGTTCCCTAACAGGGATTGTATGTGAATATTCATAATTTTTACAGTCAATGGCCATAAAAATTATGACATTCCTTTGTCTGAGGTGGAAGTATAAGCTATTTACTGGTTTGTTGCTTCTTACTTCTGCATTCATTTCTTAATATGTGGATTGTTTGATCCATGTGAAATTACCTTCCAAAGATGTGATTTCTATTACCTAGCATAATGCAGCCATCACGAAATGTCATTTCAGATGATAAAGTTACGAGTACGTTACTGAAATAAACATACATGCACTTAGGAAGAACATAAATAATGGATTTTCCGATGCAAATGTGGATGCCAGCAGTAGACTCCACAGACATTTTTATTTGTAGCTTCTTTTTTTATTGTGTCCTAGAAGGTAAATATATCAAGAAATGTTTGGCATCACCATAGCTATCAATCGTAAAATATCATCTAAATCTAGGCATTATAACATCAAGCAAATAACATATCTAAAATTTGATCATTTTTCAAATAGGTGTTACCGTTTTCTCCTTATCTGGCAATTTGATTTGATTCTTTTGACAGTTACCGATTACTCACTATATATCAGGCATTGTACCAGGGCTGAATGGGTATACAGAGATCAGTGAGGCCTAGCTTTCGGTTTCCAATAGCTCACAGTCTAGTAGGTGACACTGATGAATGCAAAAATAATTACACTGCAAAAAAGTCTAGGTTAAATGTGGTGAAGAAGTGTAACATACAATGAGGAAGCAGTAGAAAGAGGTCCATTTATACTAGAGGACCTGTGTAATCTGTGGAATCTTGATTGAGGTTGAATTCCTTCAAAGTTTGTAAGATCTTATAAAAAGTTGGAGTTTGTGATGCTAGATGCTCAAGTAGAAGGTGTGTGAATAAACAGAGTCAGGGAGTTTATGGAGATTAACTCTTTTTCAGAGAGTTGTTAGCAAATAATGTATCTAGTGTAGTGGTCACTAGTCATATGTGGCTATTTAGTACTTGAAATGAAGCTTGGGTAACATGCTGAAATGATACTATTTGAGATATAATAAGCTGAATATAATATAGAAAATTTTAAATTACTTTTATTTTAATTCTGGCTCTGCCACTTAAGAGCGCTGTGGACTTGTACCAATCATATAACCTTTATGAACTTGATCTATTTCTTCTGTAAAATGGGGAAAATTGTCGCAACTTTAAGAGGTCGGTGAAAGAATAAAAGATACTGTATGTACAGTATCAAACATGATGATGGGATCATGGAAAATATTCAACACATGAAAGCTATTATTGTGACCACTTTAAAGGTCAGGAAATTTTGGAGTTCTTATGGCTTAAGTGACTTATCCAGGGCAAAAGCTATGAGTGGTGGAGCAAGGAAACCCCAACAGCAGTCATCACAGGACTCCATGTGCGTTCTTTCAGGAAGATCACTTCATGAATTCTTTCAGCGTTTGTGATAGTTTCTAGAACATTGACCTCACCCATTCCCACTCTTTGATCTGTCTTTGAGAATTCCTGCGGTACATCACCTTGGTGCTTGAAGTTGGCAATGCCTCAGTGATACAATGGATTACGGTTTTGGTCAGGGTGGGGCAGTGGGGCCCTGGATTGGATTTCTTCAATCCAAGACCTCTGGATCCTCCTACTCGGAAATCATTTTCACACAAAAGAGGGGCCATTGGTGTTAAGGATGAGACATGATAATTACATTTTTCTTAGGGTAAAGGAAGTAAGAAAACACTACCCACCGCCACCATGAACAATGTACGTAAACCTTTAGAAGTTCTCATGCAAAAAGTTTATGAAAACCCACTTCTGATCTCCAGTTTCGAAAATCAGACAGTTTATAAACTACTGCTTCTATTCGTCTCCTACATCAAACCAGTTAAACCTATCAAAACGTATACATGTGCATATATAAGTAAATAATAAAGCCATATTTGCATTTTTCTCTTGAAATTCTCAGGTTTTAAAAACATCGTGTTATAACTTTGGAGGCGGTAGAGGGAAGTTCTGTATACGTATAGACCATCAGATCATTTGACTAATTTTTATTTTTAATATTTATTTTTTCCACAATGAAGTTTTTAGTAGCAGTCTATGTCTTATTGGAATATATTCTGCTACCAATATCAAAGATCTTTGTCTGATGTCTATTTCTAGATAGTTTCAGTTGTTCAATATACTGTAGTTAAACCACACTTCCCCAAATCAAATATGGATATTCTAGAATACTTTAATTCAGCAAACAGTATATTCTTTCCTTCTTGGGTGCTATGCTTCTTTAAAATTAATCTTCAAGTACCTACAATGAAAGTGACATGTTGAGCTGCAAAGATCCTATGAATACGGAATGAAAGTGATAAGGTGCTCTTACTAATCCCATTAATCAGGGTGAAGTATACCAGGTCCAAATCTCTCCCATCTAAAATGCTCACAGGTTGAGGCTGTGGGGTTCCTTCTAGCCTGACACATCCCTTTCTCCTAGCAGAGCAGGTAAATTGAGTTACACAGGGCAAACCATGGGAAGCAGGATCTGATGCTTTCCTTTCTCCCCGGAAGCCCAAGTGCGTTATTTCAGAAATCGGCCTCAGGATGTCATGATCGAAGGAGAGCTGCTGTGCGCTGTTTACTGGAGGTTTGAACTCTCGCTAATAAAGTCTTTTCAGCTGACAATGCTGCTCTCATTTGCCCCGTGGTGAGCTGAGAGAGAATTTTAAAGTGCCTCAAGCAAGAAGGTAGCAAGGGGATGTTGAAGTTTAATTTCCATTGGCAAGCCCCACACTGAAGCCCTGTTCTGAATACCAATAACAAGGATTGAGCAACAAAAGCCAGCAAAGCAAAGCTCACCTCAGAGGTGGAAGAAAGGTGAGTCAAAAACATATAAGGTTCTTAGGAATTGTAGGCTCAAAACCCTAAAAACATAACTCATCAGGAGAAGGACAGTGCTAGGCACTGTTGGCACACGTGACTCAGTGTGCATGTAGGTCTGTCCGGTGTCTCTTGAGGGGCCTGGAGGGAGCAGGTGTCCTGACAGCAGGACAGAGGGCACCGGGAGGGGGCAAAGCTGGGTGCTCTGTGAAGAACGTGTCCTCCCAGGTTATTTTTCCTGTAGAGTGTGGCTATGGGACTCTTGAATGTGATTCCAAACTGCTTAGAGTGCAATTGTAAGATGCACACTGGATCTCAAAGATGGCAAAAAATCCAAAGCAAAATATCTCACTAATAATTTTGTATTGATTATATATTGAAATAATACTATTTTAGATATATTGGGTTAAATAAAACATCATTAAAATTAATTTTGATTGTTCCTTTTTACTTTTTAGTGTGGCTACTCAACATCTTAAAATTGCATGTGTGGCTTGCATTATATTTTGATTGGACAGTGGGGCTCTAGAATGAGTTCTCGGGGGCGATGGCTGTGCTCTGACTGAGGAGAACAGAATTCGGTCTTTTCTTCTCAATGGCCCTCACCATCTTCATGGTACTTGCTTCCAAAGAAAGGTTTATAAACAAAACTAGCTTTTAGCAGTTAAGACAGCCAGCACATGGAAAAGTGTCTTATATCCCTTGGGAAGGAGATTGAGAAGATTATCTTTTGAGGAATGGCAGTTGCGCCAGGAAGGCTGGCCTCAGCTGGCTGAGGGTCCCATGAGAGGGTGGAGGAACTCCTGCGGGTTGAGTGTCCAAGACAAGGCAGAATCCACATTGACATCCATGAGAGCTAAGTTGTCCTGACTGTCCTCGTCTGTGACTCACACAGCTCCTCATTAGGGAGGGTGGCCCTTGTAATAGGTAGCCCACACTTAAATCTAAAAGTGAGCTTACAATTATTTTGCTTAAATATACATCTTACCTAATAGGTGGCAGTATTCTGTGATTAACAGATACACCTCAGAACAGAGATAATAATAATAAAGATTCAGTTTGGAAAAGAGGTTACCTCTTCACACACACTAATGACAGAGTCTGGAAATCAGGTTGGATCTGTGGTCAGTCAGCCTTGCCTACTGAGCAGTATATCAGTTTCTGTGGAGAAAGGTGTGTGTGATAGCCAACCAGCCGCTTCTTGATGTCTGGGACTGGAAACACTATACTCAGGGGCCATGAGGACCCTGGCATTCTCATAGCCACTTCTTTTTCTGTGTTACGAAGCTTTACCTGCACCCAAGAAGAAAGTGCAAGGGGAGCATTCATTTCTCCAGAGGGGACACCAAGATCAGAAGGCCGGCTAAACTAATACTTCTCTTAATATTCACACCCTTAACTTTTGAGATCCTTTCTCCACCTATGCTACCAAAATGGTCATTCTGCTTCTTTTTTCCCTCTGATTAAAAGCAATTAATGTCCTTCTATCATATTCAAAATTAGCAAAGAAGAGCATGAATGCATTCGTTATGAGCTCGTGTCCACCTGCCTCACCAAACTCAATCTCCATTACTTCTGCAATAAACCGTGGTCCACCAAATTTCCTAAAATGCTTAGCTCTATCAAGCTTCCGTGTCTGAAAATGAGGCTATGTTTTCCTCCCATGTATTTCTTTCTTCCTCACCTCACGTGACTTGGCTAACTACTATCAGCTGAGATGCCCACCCTTCCAGGAAGCCCTCTCTGACCTTCACTACCACCCACCTCAGGCATGGTTAGGTATCTGTATTTGCTTCCCCAGCAGCCTATATATATCGTCATTGTAGAATTAACCACCATGTCAGATAAGTCTCCTTACATATCTGTGTACCCCAGGTGACTCCCAGCTGCTAGAGGTAAAACGTTTTTGCTCAGTATTGTATCTTCATCGCCTAGCACAGAACCCCAAATAGAGTAGGTGCTCAAACAGTTTAATGAGAAGAATAATTTTTAAAAAGTGTGCAAATGCTCTTCCCAGTAAACTCTAATTCAGCCATTCAAATCAAATCAAGAGGTATATGTATTTCTTGAAGATTTACCAATTTGAAGCATATTATTTTAATTACTAAATATTATTCTTAACAAAAACGATAACTTGTTTTCTGTCAAGAAAAGATAAATGGAATAGTTGATATCAGAATGAAAAGTATATGAAGAGAACTAAATATGCAAATGGACCCTGACATCCAAAATAATCACAAAATAGCTTTGTGTATAGGAATAAATGAATCACACTGTGTCACTCCTTAAATGGCACGGCCTTGGCAGAGAAATGTTGTGAAATACACATTGTGTAATAAATGGAAAAAACTATGAACTCCAGTTTAGGCCCCTTATTTTAGTTCTTCACAAATCTACTTAACTTCTGTTTCTCATTTACTTTAGCTCATTTCTTTCTTCAGTTTCCGTTTGAGCTACCCTTCTCCCAATATAGATCCATATGGTGCTGTCTATAAGAAAGCCGTGATAGCTCCCAGCAGCCAAGTGGCTTCCCTCCCAGACTCTAGTCCACTTAATACTCGTGCATACCCACCAGATGCTTACTCTTAGCTTTAAGAGGGGTGCTGAGAGGCAAATTTGTCAACTACTGCCTTATGTAACAACTGGCCATCTGTCCTGCCATTGCTCTAAGAGGCTAGAGATTCAGTTTCCAGAAATTTCACATTTACAACACGCACATATAATAAAAATTTCAAAGATGTTTAGATTAATCACATTCTGCCAAATGTTTACTAAAGATGTTTTGAGACAGTGATCAAATCACAACATAAAGCACAAAAAATGGTGCTGTCATTCATGCATGCAAGCAGCCAAATGTATGTTAATGAGTTCCTGGTATGTACAATGCACAGTGTCTTTATAAATATTGACACAAAATCAGCATACATATGACTACTATTGGGTATCTGGATTGATGTAGAAGATTTCTGTGTGAAATTCATTTTCCCACTGGTGTATAAGGATTTAAAAAAATGGGAAGATGTGGCCTTAGACCCATTTTGAAAGAAGCAGTGTGTATTACATTTGGAATCACGTTAAAGTAGAAACTAACACTAAAAAGTAAATTACACTTAATGAAGCACTACAATACTTCTACCTAGGAATTTGGGATGGAGGAGATAAGGATTTGAAATGATTAAGACGGTGAACTCTGGCACACCTTGAAATTACTCTATGTTAGCTGCTTCTCTTGTGTAACACACAAATACGAGATAAATATCATTTTACTCATTCTATGGATAAGAAGACTGAAGCGCCTAAATAGCAAATCGCTAGACTAAAGTCACAAACTTATCAAAGAAGTAGTAGACTGAATTACAAAACATATTTTGTTCACAAATTTCAAACTTCTTTTTTCTTTTTTTTTTTTAAACAGCTTTATTTAGCTATAATTGACTTCCAGGAATCTGCAAATATTTAAAGTGTAAAATTTGATGTTTTGGCATAAGTAGTCATTTATAAAAATTTCACTATGATAAAATTTATGAGCATACAAATCCCTCCAAAAAATTTATCCTGATACTTTTTAATGGCTCTCTCTCATCCTTTTGTATCACCACCATCCATCTCCAGGCAACTGCTAACCTGCTTTCTGTCCCTATACACGAATTTGAACTTCCCAGAATTTCTTATGAATGGCATCAAACACCAATAACTCTTTCTCATTTAATATGTTTCACTGGCATAATTGTTTTGAGATTCATCCATGTTGTAGCATGCACCAATAGTTTATTTATTTTTTATTTCTGAGTATTATTCTATTGTATAGGTATACAACAATTTGTTTAGCCACTCACTCTGCTGAGAGACATTTGGGTGATTTACAGTTTTTGGCTATTACAAATAAAGCTTTTATGAGCATTCATTTATTTGGCTTTGTATGGACGTATTTTTATTTTTGCAACCTGAATTACAAAGGAGTGAAGTTGATGTAATGATAGCTGTATGTTACTTAATAGACTGCCAAACTGTTTTCCAAAGCAATTGTGCCATTTTACAGCCCCAACAGCTGTATATGAGTGTTCCTTGTCCTCCAAATCCTCATTAACACTCAGCAAGATCAATTTTTAAAATTTAGCCCTTATCATAGATGTTTAGTTTATCTTGTTCTGGCTTTAATTTGCATTTCCCCACTATCCACTAACGTTAAGCATCTTTCCACATGCTTATTTGCCATCTTTATATTTTTTTGTGAAATGTCTATTCTAACTTTTGCTCACTTTTTTTGTTTTATATTATTAAGTTTTAATAATTTTTTATATAATCTGGATAGAAGTCATTTATCAGACATGAGACTTGCAGCCTGTTACAGTGGACTCTGACAATTTTTCATAGGTTGTTTTATCATTTCCATTCAATTCCAAATCCTTTTAAATTTCTCCTTTGTTTTGTCTTCATTGTCTCATGGGTTATTTAGAAGTGTGCTGTTTATTTACCAAATATTTGAGGATTTCCTAAAGACCTTTTTGTTATTGACATAATTTAATTCCATTGTGGTTGGAAACATGCTTTATATCACTTGAATTTTTTTAATGCTTGGTATTTCTTGTTCCATGTACAATAAAAAATATGTATATTTTCTACTGTTGTTTGATGAATTGTTGTGAAATGTCAATTTGGACAAATTTGGTTGATAATCTCATTTAAATCTTCCATATTCTTACTGGTTCTTAGTATTTCTATAAATTATTTAAAACAGATATTAAAATATTCAACTATAATTGTGAACTTGTGCGTTCCTCCTTGTGTTCCATCCCTTTATGCTTCATACATTTTGCGCTTTATACTCAAGCATTTTGAAGCATAAAGGTTTAAAATGTACTCTTGATTAACTGTTGCCTTTATTGTTATGAAATGACTTGCGTTATCATGATGCTATTCTTTGTTCTCGAATCTACTTCATGTGCTATTAATGTATCCACTTGAGTTGTCTTTTGGTCAGTCTTGGCATTATATATCTTTTTATTTCTGTTTACTTTATTCCTATATTTGCCTTCGTATTAAAAGTGATTTTCTCATAGCCAGTATATAATTGGGTCATCATTTTCTTTCCATCCAACAATCTCTTACGTTTAATAATGTTATTTAGGCCATTTACATGTAATGTGATTATCAGTGTGAGTAGATTTAGGTCTATCATTTGTTCTTCATTTTCTATTTGTCTGCCCTCTCCTTTTTTCTATTTGCCTTCTTTTTGATTAATTGAATATTTCTTATGATGCCATTTTATCTCCTTTGTTGGATTTTAGCTATAACCCCATTTTGTTATTTTAGTGGCTGCTTTAGGATTTATAGTACACATTTTTAACTGTCACAGCTTACATTCAAATGATCTTATGCCACTTCACGTGTCATAAAACAACCCTTGCTATAGAATGTGTCTCCCTTCCTGAACTTTCTGGTATTGTGGTGACACATTTAACTTCTAAAGATGTCATAAACTCCACACTGCATTGCAAGCGTTTTTGTTAAAATAGTAAATTATATTGTTAAAAAATTTAAATAACAAGAATCTTAAATATTTACCCAAGTGGTTATTTCCTAGGTCCAGGATGAGGCTGAGATGAGTGAATCATTTGCCTAAGGAAGAAGAGTTACAGGGACACCAAAAAAGCTCAGTAAGTAAGATGAATGATATGTAATGCAACAGTTAATATTAAAATTAATGCAAAAGTATCCATGATGAACACAATATGAGCAGTTTAATAAGAAGCAGAATTTGATCCTGCACACCCATGACACTGAGACTTATGTGATGAGAGGCATAGCAAAACAAATCTCTCACTTGCAGTTTTTTTTCAGAGAAACCTTGCTTGGTTGTGAGAGAATGTGACAAGTTGTTTCTGTCGTTTATAAAGGCAATACACAGTATTGAGTGGTAAAAGAAAAGTTTTATTTTTATTACAAAAACATAAGCATATGATTTAAACTGTGAGAACTTTGTTAAGCAATTTAAATTTGATTTATTAATATTTTTGGTTTTTCATAAATGAAGTTTGATGAAATATCAATGGTTTTCTCAAAAATATTTTTACTCAGGAAAATAAACTTACCAGGAATGTGTACACTAATTGAGCTAAAACCATAAACAATAGTTCATTTTTATTCACTTCTTTATATTTGAACAAATATTTTTTACTGGGTTTTTTTTTCACCAACTATGTCTGGAAACTGTGCACAATTATCTACTATTTTTAATTACTCTCAATATGGTTTTATAGAAATGTTATATAAATCTAATTGATATATGTTATAATTTACATGAAATGTTACTATAAATTAATTAAATATTTATTGATAGTATATTTACTATCATTAAATATGCATTAAATAAAATAAATATATTTTAAAATTAAACTAAAAGCAGCTCACAGATATAACATCTAAAAAGGCAAGTAGTTCAATGTTGAGGAAAAGAAGGAGAATGGGTACAGAATTATAAGAGATAATTAAAAATTTGGTCAGAAAAATACAGTATTCCATCTACTATGATGAAAATGACCTGAAAATGAATGAGTTTCTAACACTGATATTATTAAAATAGATTTATCAAATTTATAGTTAACTAAAGAATTTCATTTGAAGTATAGAAAAAGAATTCTGGAAAGTAAAATGTTAAGTTTCAGAGACTAGTGAATATTTAGGTGAGCAAGAAAATAAGAGGATGTTGTTTGAAACAATTTTTAATAATCATCTATCATGGCCACCAATAACCTATTTTATGAAAATAAGAGATTTTAATGTAACATGGACATGACCAGTGAAAACATACAATTTTAGATAATATATTTCATATACTATCTGAAAATTTTTCAGTTTTTCTCCATTGAGAATGATATTTGCTGTGGGTTTGTCATATTTGGTCTTTATCATGTCAAGGTATTTTCCTTCTGTACCCATTTTATTTAGAGTTTTTATCATACCCATTTTATTTAGAGTTTTTATCATAAAGGGATGCTGTATCTTGTCAAATGCTTTCTCTGTGTCTATTGAGATGATCATGTGATTTTATTCTTCATTTTGTTAATGTGGTGTATCATGTTGATAGATTTGTGGATGTTGAACCATACCTGCATCCCTGGAATGAACCCCACTTGATCATGTTTCGTGATCTTTTTAATGTGTTGTTGTATTTGATTTGCTAGTATTTTGTTGAGGATTTTTGCATCGATGTTCATCAGTGATATTGGCCTGTAATTTTCTTTTTTTTGTGTTGTCCTTGTCTGGTTTTGGTATCAAGATAATGTTGGCTTCATAGAATGAGTTAGGAAGCCTCCCCTCGTCTTCAATTTTTTGGAAGAGTTTGAGAAGGATAGGTATTCAATCTTCTTTGAATGTTTGGTGGAATTCACCAGGGAAGCCATCTGGTCCTGGACTTTTATTTTTTGGGAGATTTTTGATTGCTGTTTCGATCTCCTTACTGGTGACCAGTCTATTCAAATTCTCTACTTCTTCTTGGTCCAGTTTTGGAAGGTTGTAAGTCTCTAAGAATTTATCCGTTTCTTCTAGATTATCCAATTTGTTGGAATATTACTTTTCATAGTATTCTCTTATTATCTTTTGTATTTCTGAGGTGTCTGTTGTAATTTCTCCTCTTTCACTTCTGATTTTATGTATTTCAGCCTTCTCTCTTTTTTCTTGGTGAGTCTAGCTAAGGGTTTGTCAATTTTGTTGACCTTTTCAAAGAACCAGCTCTTGGTTTCATTAATTTTTTCTATTGTTCTTTTAATCTCTATTTCATTTATTTCTCCTCTGATTTTTATTATTTCCTTCCTTCTGCTGATTTGGGGATTTGTTTGTTCTTCTTTTTCCAGTAACTTTAGATGCACTGTTAGATTATTTGCTTGGGATTTTTCTTCTTTGTTGAGGTAGGCCTGAATTGCTATAAACTTCCCTCTTAGAGCTACTTTTGCTGTATCCCATAAATTTTGGCATGTTGTATTTTCATTTTCATTTGTCTCCAGGAAATTTTTGATTTCTCCTTTGATTTCTTCATTGAGACAATCATTGTTCAGTAGCATTTTGTGTAATCTGCACATTTTTGTGGCTTTTCTGGTTTTCTACCTGTAATTGATTTCTAGTTTCATACCTTTGTGGTCAGAAAAGATGCATGATATTATTCCAATTTTCTTAAATTTATTGAGACTTATTTTGTGGCCTAATATGTGGTCAATCCTGGAGAATGTTCCATGTGCATTTGAAAAGAAGGTGTATTCTGTGGTTTTTGGAAGGAATGTTCTATATGTATCCACTAAGTCCGTCTGGTCAAATGAATTAAGCCAGTGTTTCCTTATTGATCTTCTGTTTTGAAAATGTTCAAAAGAATCTTTAAAAAATGTCAATAGTGAGTTGATTCATTGGAAGTGGCTTACTTATTCCAAAGGATCCTTCCCTTTATTTGCTGTAATGCATACTTTTTTTGCAGAAATGAAATAGGATAAAATATAACAACTATAAAAAGGAGTTTTAAATATTGGAAAAAATTCTTAAATTCATATTTCATTTTGATGCTTTTATAAAATGGAAGTATTTTTTAAAACATTCAAACTGCTGGTAAAATAGATAGTGCTTTGCAGAAGGCAATAAAATTAGAGAAACAAAAATGACAGAATATTTTGTAAGTCATTTAAAGTAATATATATGGTGAAAAAATAACTTACCATGAGAGCAAATAGGCTACACATTTTCATGTAACATATCCATATTGGATGATATTTTGAATCATGTGGGAAATGTAAATAAAGCTTGGCAAAAATACCCCAAACATGAATATATATAAACCTACATGATTAATAGAAGGGCTATCACTTTGCTTGCAACAAATGAGAGAGTAACTTTCAAAGCACATTTGACAAATGTAAAGCTTTAGCAAGAGACATAAATGTACTATCTGAACTTGAAAATAAATGAAAATGAAAGGTAAATAAATTGGAAATGTACAATTTGCCAAATAAGGGTATCAAATATTGTGGAGAAATCATATTTCAAGTAGAAATTTAGAGATTATAGCCATTAATATTATCAAATTAATAATTAATACATCATTATAATTATTATAAGTAATAACATCAATAGTTTGTCATTTAAAATTCACATTGTGTGTGAATCTTCTAAAACTGATTCATGGATTTTGCTTGATGTAATCTTATCCACATGTTGAAATACTTTGAGAAATTTTTAGTAGTCAGTCACAGTGGCATCCTGTGACAGAAGTTTCAATGAGGTGAAGTTAATTTAAATGCATTTAAGATCATCACTTGTTTAAGAGAAGTCATCAAACATGGCAATTCTCTCATTTGAAAATGAGATAATGATGGGCCAGTGGCCTAGTGGTTAAGTTGGGTGAGCTCTGCTTCAGTGGCCCAGATTTGGTTTCTGACTGTGGACCTACATCACTCATCTGTCAGTGGCCATGCTGTGGTATCTCACATGCAAAAAAAGAGGAAGATTGGCAGTGGATGTTAGTTCAGGGTGAATTTTCCTCAGCAAAAAAGAAAAAGAAAGAATGAAAATGAGATAATCTCAAACAGATTTTTAATTGCTTTATTGAGATATAATTGATATACAAAAAAATGCACATATTTAATGTGTACAATTTGATAAATTTAGACATTTACATGTATTAGTGAAACCATCACCACAATCAAGGTGAAAAAAAATATTATGGTTGAATTTGTTCAGTTAAAGCCACAAAAGTAAAGTCATAAAAAATTCTGTATTGGATATAAAGAAATAAAATAAAGTTTAATTATCTTTTAAATTTTTCAGCTACTTAACGTTCTGGAAAAATTACTTTTGAAAGCCACATAAAAACATGTATATGGGGAATACACTTTTCCTTTTGCCTCAGGCACCAATGTATCAGCATAGCATGCATATTTCTATATTTCTATGTGGGTCATTTCTTCTGCCTCCAGTACTTTCTTTAATATTTCCAGTAGTATGGGTCAGATGAAGATGGATTGTTTCAGCTTTTATATGTCTTAAAAAAATCTTTATTTTATCTTGGTTTTTGCAGGACAGCATTTTTGCAGAGTATAGAATTCTAGATTGATAGCTCTTTCTTTCTGTGCTTTGAAGATGGAGCTCCACTGTCTTCTTCCTTGCATTTTTTCCAAAGAGAAATCTATAATCATGCTTATTTTTTCTTCTGCGTATATTTTTTTCTCCCTCTGGTTGCATTTAAAATTTTTGTTTTATCATTGTTTTTTAGTAATTTGATTAGGATGTATCTGGGTGCAGTTTTCTTCATGTTTTTTGACTCAAGTTTCACAGAGTTTCTTAGATTGTGGATTTATAGTTTTTCAACTTAAAAAATTTTCAGTCATTATTTCTTCAAATAGTTTTTCTCTTCCCTTTTTCCACCCACTTCTCTGGGGACTCAAATTGTAAGTGTATTAGGCAACTTGAAATTGTCCCAGTGCTAGTTGATACTCCATTCAGTTTATCTAATTTGCTTTCCTATCTTTCTTTCTTTCATTTCATTTAGTTTTACTGCAATATCTTCAAGTTTACTTAAATTTTCATCTCCAATTTCTATCCTGACATGAATCTTTTACAATATATATATATTTTTTATCTCATACATCACAATTAGGCTTTTGATATCTTCTATGTCTTTACTTAACTTAAACGTATAGGAAACAGTTACAATAGCTATTTCAGCTCAGTTTTCTGCTAACTCTAACATCTCTGGCAGCTTGGAGTTGGTATAGAATGATTGATATTTTTTCCCATTATGGGGTGGATTTCCCTGTTCCTTTGCTTGCTGGTAATTTTTGGCTGGGTGCCAGATATTGTGAATTTTATCTGGTTGGGTACAGCAATTTTTGTATTTCTATAAGTATTCTTAGACTTTGTTCTGGGACCCAGTTACTTGTAAACAGATTTCTCTGTATCTTGCTTCTGAGATTATTGAAGTAGGATCAAAGCAATGCTCTTTCTAAGTCTAGGTAGTTCCCACTGTGGAGGCAAGACCCTTCTTTATACCCTACCCAACGCTTCAAGAATCATGATGTTTTCCAGTCTGGAGGAAGCAGACAGTATTCTGTGCCCCTTGTGAATGCTGGGCAACTTTCCTCCTAATCATTTTGGGAGGTTCTTTCTCTCCTCCCACCATGTTCTCAGGTTGATACACAAAGAGGCTCTCTGTGTATCTCCAGACTTTCCCTCTGTGCAGCAATCTCCTCTCCTATGCTCCGTCCTGTGAACTTTAGTTTCCTTGGTTTCTGACTCTCAGCTCCATCTCTTCAACTCAGAGAGACTGCTAGTCTGCTTCTTGGCTCCATTTCTCTATGCCACAGCCTGGATACTCTCAAGGCTGTAAGCTGCGCCAATTGTAGGAGTCATCTAATTTGTATCTCATCTCTCAGTGACCATTGTCCTTCATTGCCTGAAGTCCAGTGTCTTAAAAATGTTTTGAATGCATTTTGTCTGGTTTTGGTATTGTTTCAATTCCTTTTATTCCATCTTAGCTGGAAGTGAAAATCTAACCACAATGTTCTTTCTACACAGCCAATTTAAAAATCAAGAGTGACATCAACAAATTACACCAGAAGAATTGCATTGGTTACTTCTAGGCAGGGGAATTATGACTGGGGTTTTTTTCTATAGTGCATTTTCTTCCTTTAAAAATCATATGTAATTACTAATGATGTAATTTATTAATCAATAGGAAAAAACCACCAAATCAGATGTAGATACATGGCATAGCAGATGTTTAGAGTTCATCATTCATATTCCCCTGACCCTAACTTCTACTCATTTGAGGATATTTATCACGAATCTGTAACTCCTTATGTGGCTGTTTTTATTAGGCCATAGAGCACACTTGGTCCATGCTGCAACTCGGGCATCATGAAGAATTTTTGGAATCACTAGATTCCTTTCCTCTCTGTTGCGATAATGGTGATCTATGTTCCATGTGTTCTCACCTAGCTCTCCAGTGGGACTGAGCTTTAAGGGCTATGGTGATAATTTGTTTAACAACACAGATTTCATGAACTCTTTTCTCTTCCTTGTCTTCCCTCCCTTCTCTCTTAACTGTTGTTTCCTAGGATCATTTCCCAAATAAATTCCTCAGACTGGAATATCTACCTCAAGATATACTTCTGAGAAATCTACACTAAGCCATAAATCTAATTGGTACTTATAATAACACAGATATATTTTCTAAGTGTGGAAATATGGGAAGAATACATCATTATAAGGTTTGTCTACGATTTCTATAAAATGTTCTGAATTTTTTTAAAAATTGCATTATGTATACATTTTGGAATATGAATAATAAAATTAAAAAATATTTTTCATTCTACCTTTTTTCCCATAACATACAAATAAAGGATAAGTTAGTCTTTACAATAGGTTAATAAAGATAAATTATAAATCTTAGAAAAATATTAGCCACTGTATTAAAAAAAAGTGGTTCACCACTGCAGATGTTCCAGATTTTGTTGGGCTACATCAGGAGAGTTTAGGGATAAGGAAGTCATTCTGAGACTCAGGCCATTGGAATACTTGCCATCTCCAACAGGTGGGTTTCAAAATCCGTCTGGGCATTGGAATCCAGCAGCAGATGGAAGCTTACAGAAAGTGTGCTGGTTCTTAAATGCCATGGCCTGGAATTGACCCCCATTGCTTCAGTTCCTTCTTCATTGGTGGGAACTAGTCATATGGACTCAAGATAAATAGGGCTGGTCAATGAAGTTCCTAGCTGGAAAGCCATTTTCCAGCAACAGCTCTGTACTTTGGAAAGGAAACGCAAATATTGTTGTTCAGCTGGTCATTTTTGCCTGATAGCCTAGAGGACAAAGACTAATTTTACAATAAAATTCACTTTCATTTTTTAAAAAAGTTTTGCCATCTTTGCATCTTTTTCCCCAAAAACTAGAACTACTCTTGTCTTTGCTTACTTGCAGTGATTCTGAGTTTGTCTTCCAGAGATTGTCTTAACTAGTCAATCCAGGTTGTTTTCATTGCCTATGGGTACAACAGGGAAGGCCACCGCAAAGAAGAATATTAACCAAGGAAACCAAACAAAATTATACTTTCTAGATGCTGTTACCTCTTAAAAGGATCAACTTCCACTGGATGTAAAAAATATATTTCTTGCAAAGTATCTGGGAAAATAAATCCCAATCTGTGTAAAGTTGTTGAGATAATTTCAAAGCATATTATTATTATTTTTAATTCGATAAAGACATGATATTTGAAATAATTTTTAAAAAGTTTAATGAAAATTTGCCTTCGTACACAGAAAATCTCACATATTAAAGAAAGTTTCCTTTTTTGTGTTTGAATCTGTGTCCTTCTGGATGAAGGATTTAATTTAACCTTTAGACACTAAGGACAATTAACAATGTGTTTTAAATGCTGCATAGAAACTATTTTCTCATATTTAACATATTTAATGGCTCCTCTCCTTCATGTCAGTGTAAGACAATGCTTAAGAACACTGACATTGTAAATTGCTGAATTACAGGCAAAAAAGCTTGACATTTTCTAATAAAAATAATATTTTTGCTACAAAAATCACATGTTCATATGAACCAGTATATTTTATATGAAATTCAATCAATCCTATGAAGCAATTAAGAACATTTTTAATAGCTGTTATGTGGCTGTTTGATTTCATAGAAAAATCCATTTCATGTATTAATGTTTAATCTTTATTTTAAATCTTTAAATTATTCTTTCATCATTCCTTATTTTTCTTTGCCATCAGTGTCTGGATTCAGAGTCACTTGCAAAATGATCGGCAATTTCTTATTCCTCTTAAGATCCATCACTAATATTTCTAAGGAGAATCACAATGAGTACTGAATTGAAATTGTTTTATTAATTAGTAAAATGTTCTCATTTTTCCTAGTGTTTGTCAAAAGTGATTTCATATTTCTGGAATTTTGCATCCATTCTCACCATTATTTTTCTCATGTCAGGCTAAACTTACTGCAGTTTCTATTGCATTGCTGAATCATTTAGATTTATTTTCTGCAGATTCAAAAGCAAATATAAATAAACCAAAAGATATCAATTATAAAAAATATTTAAACGTACAATCGGGTAAAGCAAAAACATTTTCAATAAAATTTTTAAAGCTATATTGTATTTCTTCAAATCCATAACACACATCAACACATACGAACAGTGCAACCTTCAGAAGAGGATGTCTACCAAATTTCCATTCGAAATTTTGTTTGCTTTAATAAAAGGTGCACCTTTTAAACTTTGAAATAGCAATAGGGCTGTAGTGGTATCTCATCATGATTTTAGTTTACATTCTCTTAATTAATAACAATGTTGAACATATTTTCACAAGTTTATTTGCTATCTGTACATTCTTTTTAAAAGTATCTGTTCAAGTCTTTTGCTTATTTTTAATTCGATTGTTCATTTTTAATGCTGAATATTGAAAGTTCTTTATAATTCTGGATTAAAACCGCTTGTCAGATACGTCATCTGCAAATATTCTCTCTCTCTCCATAAGTTTTCTTTTTATTCTCTTAACACTGTCTTTTCACAATAAAAGATCTTTTTCTAGTCTAAGAATTTATCATTTTTCTTTTGTGTCTTGTGCTTGTTGTATTATATCCAAGAACTTTTTGCCCAACCCCAGTTGATGAATACTTTCTTCTGTGTTTTCTTTTACAGTTTTTATAGTTTTATGTTTTACTTTTAGATTTATAAACCATTATGAGTTAACTTTTGTGAATGATGTGAGGTTCAAGTAGAGATTGAAATTTTTTTTAATGTGTGTATATCCAATTATTCCAACACCATTTGTTGAACGGGCTATTCTTCCTCCGTTGAATTACTTTTGCACCTTTGTCAAAAATTAATTTGCTACATTTGTGTGGATAGCTGGACTCTCTAATCTGTTCTTTTGATATATGTGTTCGACTTCACTTCAATAGCACACTGTCTTTAATTACTGAAGTGTTTTTAGTGTCTTAAAATTGTCTAGCATAATTTCTTTAATTTTCTTTTTCTCCTTCCAAATTGTTTTAGCTCTTCCAGTTCCTTTAGCTTTTCATTCACAGATTGAACTGATCAACTTGACGATGAACCAGTTTGGTTCCTTTGCAAATTTCCTCTTGTTTTCAGGGAAGCAGCTCATTCTATTTAAAGTCTCTCATTTAGGTGAAAAGCAAATGCTCGCACTGCTCACTGGAAGCATTTGTGTTTGCAGCTAAGTGAGGAGGAACTACAGAGATAGGCTTTTCATCATCAGGGCTATTTGCTGTTGTTACAGTTGTTATTTGTCATTGCTAAATTAATTCCATTGCCCAGGCTTGAATCCTGATCAACTCAAACCACATCTGGGCACCTGAGCATCTGTACCTTTTAACATCTCCCATGGTAATTCTGATGTCAATCGTGTGGAGAAGCACTTCTGGAGAAGAAAGTAGTGAAGTAAAGACAGAGCCCACCGTATCTTCTAAAGAGCATTTCTGACTAGTGCCACCCAAATTAGCAGGGTTTATGCCTGTCAGATACGTGCAGTGTCACCATGTCTATGTTGACTGGCTCTGCAACACACAGGTCTTTCTGTTTCTTAATTGCTCACAGGAGCAATTATCTCAACTGTCAAAGGTTAACAAAAGATTTTTCCTTAAAAGCTCTTAGGAAGGCTTTTCCTTTCTTAATCGTTAACTAAGCTGACAATTTTATTCACAAGTGAATCATCTGACAGGTATATTTTCAGGTTAGTTTTTGGTTCGGTAAGTGAATGTTTCATTAAAATGAAAGGACATGGAAAAACAATCGCAGGAGAAAAATAAAGCTTTATAAAGATACTGTGGTAAAGCCTTTCATCTCAAATTTGCCCAGTTTACCATGAGCTTTCAGAAACCTGCTCTGTTGTAGCTTGCATGCAAATTTCACATCATTTATAATTCCAACAATATTCACTTCGAAGTCAGAATAAGTAGAATCAATTCATTCTCATTAAAAAAGTAAGAAGAAAAATCTTTTTGTATCTAGTTGCAGTATTTTTTAGACCATTTCATGGTTCACAACTAAGAATAGCATGGCGACCATGACGTGGTACTCTTAAAGTCTGGGTAGATGTTTGTGTTTGAATACTCATGCGTACATTTTGAATCAGACAAGCTTTAATTCATATTATTCGAACACATTTTAGTTATAAATAAAAATCTTCACTACTATCCTGCATGTTGGTAAATAACCTTAAAAAGAGAAACTCTCAGCTTATAATTTAACATATTTGCTTTTTTCAATTGGAAACCACTGGAATTCAAAAGACTTTTACTCCATGAGCAGAAGCACATTATTGAAAAAGATCACTCTGAAGCCTCCTGAGTGAAATTATCATCTAAAAAGTCTTTCTTCTTATTGTGGTAAATATGTTGTCATAGACAGTATATAAACGTAGCAGTAATTTCATTATAAAAAGCACTACTACTGCCTGGTTATGACACACAAATTGAACTAACTGGGATTTTTTTAAAGGAGTGTGAATGCATTCTGATTCAAACATTGTATACTGTTTGCTCATGAAAGCACTATTTGGGTGTTTATAATTAAAAGTGCCATAGTTATGGAGGGAATTATCTTTGGGGATACAGTATGAATAGATTTTAGATTGTTTTTTCTCATAGACCTTATCATCTAGATTTATATAAATTCATTGAACTCATCACCCTGTAAAAGTATATTGCATTGTAGTTTCCATAAGCATATTACTTGTCTTTGAGAGGCAGAAAAATGGCAATGGTAATTATTAGGCCAATGTCATTTGTCATAGATAGCTCCTCCACCTCAAAGAAATAAAGTGCTTTCATGTGTAATATTTCATATATTTTGGCAAATTAGCAATGTTCCTATGAAGGAAAATGTTATTTCCACCCAATTTATTGAAAGAAAGTAACAGAGACACAGACAGGTTAAGTGACTAAATACAAGTTAGAATTTGAGGGCAAAACCAACCAAAACTCAGTATTTTTTCTTAATCTTTTAAATTTTAAGTACTTATAGATTGATAGGAAGTTGCAAAACTATCTAGATGGAGGTTTCCTATACCCTTCCCGCAATTTCCTTCCATAGTAGCATTCTGCATAGCAATATCAACACCAGAAAATTGACAATGGTACACTGTGCAAATCTTATTCAGATTTTGCCAGTTTTATGTGTACTACTTTGTGTGTGTGTATGTGCAATTTTATCACGTGTAGATTTGTGTAACACTATCACAATAAAGATATAAAGCTATTCCTCTCCATAGGGCTCCCTCATGCTACCCCTCCGCTGCCACCCCCCAACCTCTGGCAACCACTAATCTGTTCTCTTTCTCTATAATTTTGTCATTTTGAGAATGTTATATAAATTCAATCATACAGTACAATTCATGTATACCTTTTGATATTACCTTTTCACACTCCACATAATGTCCTTGAAAGAGCCATCCAAGTTCTTGTGTGTATCAATAGCTTACTCATTTTTATTGCTGCATTCCATGGTATGACTGTGCCAGTTTATTTCGCCATTCACCTATTGAGAGAAATTATGGTTGTTCTCAGCTTTTGACTATTACAAATAAAGCTGATAAGCACAAGATTTTGAGTGAACATCAGTTTCCATTTCTGTGAGATAAATGCCCAAATGTTTGTTTGCTCAGTTGTATGGTAAGCAAATGATTAATTTTATAGGGGCATTTATGCAAGGAGACAGAAGTAAATAGAGCTGAGAGAGGCCGTGTAGTATTGTATAGTGGATAAGGACACGTTCTCTGAAACTGACAGGTCTTGGTTTTATATACAAGCTTCACTACTTACTATCCATGGAATCTTCTTTGATAAAATGGAGATTATAATGAAAGCGATGCGATGATTGAATTTGTTCATTCATGCCAAGTTCTTAGAACGACATCTGACACAATATCCTTTCAATAAATGTTAGCTATTATAATTTGCATGACTTTGGCCACCAGTAATATTAAATTATTTTTTCCCTATGTTTGTTAACTTGCCAAATTTCTTATCTTGTGGATTAAATGTTGGTGCTTTAATATACTGATATTGTCTGAGAATTTTTCTTATTGGTTTGTTTTATTTTTATAGGCTTTTGGAAACAAATACAATCAAATGTTTACATCAATATTTAAAATAAATACTTATTTGTAATAATCAATAATGAAACTTAAAACTTCCCAGGAATGTCATCTATTATAAAATTCACTAATTTTATGTTTTAAAATGCTAGTAGACATATTGAGGGAAGGCGTTAATGAGCCAACTGATATGGAGATGAAAACTGTGGTTCCTAATTTTCCTTATGTCTGCACAATTTAATGGCAATCTGTCAAAATTAGCCAAACTTCTTTCTATTTAATACACTGGTGGTATTCGAATAATTTAAGTTATGGTTCCAGATAGAATATAAAAGTGTGTTGAATATAAGGAAAAAGGAAACCTCAAAACCACCTTCAAAACATATTGAAACTTTAAAACATTTCTGAACTTTTAAAAGGTCCCTAGAGTAGAGAGCAAAGTTTGGGGATAGTGTCTTAAAATGAACAGACAAGAGCGGTCTCTGGCCATAATCCCTCAGGCCAAATATACTGTGTCATTTGGCCTACAGCACCATTTCCACTTTCTATTTTGCTTAACTCCAGAGTGTTTAATAAAATGCAGTAAAGAGTAAATATTTGCTTTGGTGAGCTTATTTTTCTAACAGCTGCCCAGTGCATCCAGCTTATGTACATACGGTAAAACCTTTGTTATTAGTATAAAATTATTATAAATGTGGGATTTCTTATTCATTCATTTAACACATACAGTGAATGCCTCTATATACTGTACAAAGCACCTATCTGGCCACTAAGATCACAAGGTTGACCAAGAGAGACTTTCATGAGACTTATTCCATTTGGTAGACTGACACCTTACTGATAAACAAGTAAATGACTGTGAGGCATGCTTTCAGGTAACAATACAGATATTCAAGAATGAGGCGGGGTAAGGATGAGGAGAAAGAAATGCGCTATTACAGAAAGTGGTCAGGGAAGGCCTCTCTGACCAAGTAATGAGAGAGAAGAAGCCCAGATAAATGGGGTGAATAAGGTTATAATCATTGTGGGTAGAGTTTTTCAACCAAAGAACAGAACGTTCTAAGACCTTGAAGAAGAATGAGCACTCTGGGGACGGCCCCATGGCCTAGTGATTAAGTTCGGCACGCTCTGCTTCAGTGGCCTGGGTTTAGTTCCCAGTCACGGATCTATACCACTTGTCTGTGGCCATGTTGCAGCAGCAATCCACAAGCAAAAAGCAGAGGAAGATTGGCACAGATGTTAGCTCAGGTTGAATCTTCCTCAGCAAAGAAAGAAAAGAAAAAGAATGAGTGTTGTATCTCAATGATAAGATAATGTATGGTTTATTATATGTAGTTGTCTCAGTGCTTTTAGGCAGCTATGACAAAATTACCATGGACTGGCTGGCTTATAAACAACAGAAATTTATTTCTTAAAATCCCGGAGACTGAGAAATCCAAGACCAAGGCCCTGGCAGATTCTGTGTGTTGAGAAGCCTCTTCCTGATTCATAGATGGCCATCTTCTCGCTGTAGCCTCATATGTTGGAAGGGATGAGGGAGCTTTCTGGGGCCTCTTTTATAAGGGCACTAATCCCACTCATGAGAGCTCCACCCTCGTGACCTAATCTCTGCCCAAAGCTCCACCTTTAAATACCATCATATTAGGGATTAGGTTTCAACAGATCAATTTAGGGAAACACAGACATTCAGTCTATGCAGTGATGTTAAGGCTTCGTGTGAAAAGCACAGAGTTGTGCCAAGAAGACTTTTGGAAAGCAGCCTCAAAAACTTTTCTGAGCTCCCAATTAATTGTCTGCAGAGCCAATAGCACCAAGGGTCAAGCATGGGGAACTACCGTAATCAGTGTTTACATGTCCATCTTTCCTACATAAATTTGCATAACTCAAAGGCAAAATACGTGTCTTACTCATTTCTGAGTCTCGAAAGACCGTAGACTGTGTGGGGCAGGTCAGGCATCAAGTCAATACTTATTACACGGAATATTTAAAAATCTCTGCCATTAATTTTGTCCCAAAGAAGATGATAGAGTTTGTGTTTCAGCCAATTGTTACATATAGAATACTTGGCCACTCTAAGAAAAAACAACTAAATTATAATTGTAATATTTTTTTCTCCTCTTGATTTCTCCTCAATGACCATACCAGCTGCCACCAAACCACATGAACCGAGGTTCTGATTTTGTTTACCTGGAAATGAAAGGAAGGGAAAAATTTATTTCTTGGTGCTGTTCAGTTCTATATGATGATGCTTCTTTATAAAGCCCAACAGTATTTCCTAACTATTCATTAAAAATCTACCTATTGGATGGCCAGATGTGCCAAACAATGCCAAGACACTGGGGATATGCACTGAAGATGATAGACAAAATTTCTGCAACTTTCATTCTAGGAGGATGAAGTAAATGCTGAACAAAAATATTTAATATAGTGTTAGATGGCATTAGGGAGGAAAACTACATATGAGAAAAGTATAGAGAGTTACTGGAGATTGGATTGCTTCTTTGGATACTAATGTTACTTGAATAAGGATTTTATTAAATCAAGATGCACATAGACAATTTTAGAGTAACCATTAAAAGAACAACTAGAGGATATATAATTTTCAGATAGTGATGGCAATAAAAGGAAATAAATAAAATTGGTAATTCAATAGAAAACAATGACAAAAATAATCAAATAAAGTAAGGATGGTAAATAGGAAATGCAAAATAATACAATTCACCAAAACTCAAACACATCAGTCATAATGGATGAAATGTACTTTACAAGACCTAAATATTCAGATTGAATTAAGATAAAATCTAGATTGTTTACAAGGGAATCAAATAAAGATACGAAAATGTTCAAAAAAAAGGATAAAAATAACATTCTAGGAAAATAAATCTGGCACAGCATTATTAATATTAGACTAAAGTATACTTTAAGACAAAAAGTAATTCAAAGTAGATGAAAGGTATTACATAACAGTGGAATAAAAACCACAGGGGCTGGAGACCCCAGACCTTTGTGATTAGTTAGATAGGAGATGAAGTGGAAGGGGGCTTTGAGGGTGAATTGATTATGAGGTTTGTCATTTAGTGTTTTGGGTGCTTTTACTTGGAATGGAGGATCTAGAGGAATGACACAGCCTAAACCAAGATATTGGTGCCAACCCAAAAGTTTCCATTGGGAGGCGTCTGAGTAACCGGTCCAAACACCGCATGAATTTAGTAGTTAAGTTATACACCCACCACTCTCAGAAGGCACCGACGCAGAAGCACCGCTGTGCAGTCCTATCAGATTACTCTCTTCTCTTCCAATCTCCTCTGCCCTGGTCTCTCACATGGAGGGGTCAGGAATAGAAACTATCAAGTAGGGGAGGAGGCAGGTAGGGAAAAGGAAGAAGCTACCCATGTGTTGCTCTTCCTCTGCGGGCTGCCAAACCTAGGCAGGCTTGTGCAGAATAAGAGTAATAATTTAAATAGCAAATAAACTCCACATTATTCAAGACTGAAGTATGTGACGTGGACTCTTTAATGCTTGAGAGGGACCAGACAAGTTTTATTTTTTGAGAGTGACTGGAACACCTATGCATCCTATCAGAGACGTCACTGAGCAGAGGAAAAGGAACAATGCTACAGGCTACATATGTGAGCAGCAGAGAGAGAAAGTAGAGGTTTTTATTTACGTTATGCTCAATCACACTCATTTAATACAATGTTTGTAGTCCAAATAGTTGAAAGCTTTAAATAAATATTTGGGTGTTCAACTGTGTTGATGGAATTTTGGTTTATGAACTTCTCTGATATTTCTCATGGCAAAAATAAACCCAAATAGAGCTGAACTTTCACAGTTTTCAGTTGCTCTCTATTAAAATAAAGAATATATTAGTCTTGCTGAGGGACATTGAACTTTTAAACGAGGACTGTGGAAAATTATTTATTCATTAAACAAATATATCTCGAATGCCCTCTAGGTTTTCGGGAAAAGCAGAGGTGCTTGGGATACATTCATAGGGAAAACAAATATCCTCTTTGCCCTCAATGCATTTATAGTACAGTAAATTTATCTACTGGTGTCCACGAACTCATTTAACTCTGTACATCCACTGAAGAATACAGCCCAAAGTCCAATTTTTGCAGTATTCTTGTTTTAGTAATTTGGCATGTTTCCTCAATTTAAAAATACTTCTCCTATATTGCTCTTTTTTTAAATAAAGGAAACAAGACTGAAATGCTGATTCCGTTGTGAATCTCATAAACATAATATAAATGAGTCAGTGTCAGAAATTATTTGGCATGCTAATGCAGGCAATCTAATCTCAATTGGATGCTCAATGAACTTAAGCCAATAAATTCTGTGCTTAAATGTGAACAAAAGAAACAAATTTACAGGATGTGAGAAAATGTCAGAAAAATTTTGCTAGTTCATGTGCCATTGGGAATTTGACTTTTGGCTTTATATAAATAGAATTAGCCTTATAATATGTAATATATTTTCTATTTTACATACTTTCATATTTTTTTTCAGGAATGTACTAGATTGTATCTGTCTCAATCAAATGAAACT
Source organism: Equus asinus (assembly GCF_041296235.1). Taxonomy (NCBI): domain Eukaryota; kingdom Metazoa; phylum Chordata; class Mammalia; order Perissodactyla; family Equidae; genus Equus; species Equus asinus. Next base: position 76,272,272 of record NC_091800.1, read on the forward strand.
GGCTTAAAGAAACCAACGTTTCCATTTCCATGACTTGCTGCAGTGAATAACACAGATTCCCCAGGTTCTCTGGCTCCACATTCTTTCTGATGCTTGAATTTCGAATCTGGCAGCCTGATATCTACAATGGTCTCAGGTCACACGTCTATACAAGGAACCACCTGGTAGAAGTGAGGCACAGCTGCGTATGAAAATGTTAACAGAAGAGCAAGCTCAAACTTTCCCAGAAGTCCACAGAAAAATTCTGCTTGCTCTGAATTAATTAGTTGGTCTGAATTAAGATATATGCCTTCAATCATTCACTCTTAACAGTGTTTATAATTACCTTTAGATCTCAGATGGTCTACATTCTTGGGGCAAGAGGTGAAATCTAAGCCTAAATGGTGGCCTTGAATCTTGAAATCAGGTACCCTTAGGCGAGAGAAAAGAAGACATGGTGAGAGCACTGACAAATAAGGTCTGATACTTAGGAGACTAGAACGTGCATTTGCGTCATTCATGCATGCATGTGACTTCAATGTTTATTTCAATGGTATCCATAATTAAATTTCTAAAAAGATGGGCAGTGAGTCCTCAAATCTGGAAATGTTTAAGAATACTGCTGAGGGAATTTACACTAAAAGAAGATATAATACGATCTTTGCAGTCCCCCCAACCCTGAGATTTCATAAATCTGTCATAATTGCTGTTTTTTCGTGCATTTTAATGTTTCACAAACTGAACACTCTTTTGAGACACTGCTTTTGCTGCCATAATCTAACTTTATGGTGTCTCTGTGCTCTTTCTTTTCTTTCTTCCTTCCTTCCTTCCTTCCTTCCTTCCTTCCTTCCTTCCTTCCTCCCTTTCTTTCTTTCTTTCTTCCTTCCTTCCTTCCTTCCTTCCTTCCTTCCTTCCTTCCTTCCTTCCTTCCTTCCTTTCATTTCTTGTTTCCTCAGAATACAGACTAAACAAATGAAATAGAGGTGATGGCTGTTTGGGAGGTTTTGTCTTGCATAATATGTTTAAAGATAGAAGGTGAGAGAGAGCTAGTATAAAAATGGATCTTCTGCCAGTTGGTCACTGGGAAATCATGCAGGTTACCACTGGGCATTCTGCTTATTAGAGTGTTGGGTTTCTCATTTGCACAATATTACCTAAGTAGTCTCAAAACTATGGAACATTTTCATCTCAATTAACATGAATAGATATCAATCTTTAAGATTCTATTGATAATTTCAGGCAAAAGTCAAAATTTATATACATCTAGAAAGACTTCTGAATACTTAGAATAATGAAGGGCACAAACTGAATCAGCAATTTGACAATGTTAGCATTTTTAAAATACTTATCTCTGAAATAAACTTCATAGAAAGATATTTAATATTAATATTAGATATTTGTAAGGATATAATGATAAAACAAATACTTCAAAAAGACAGATGTTATACCAACATTAAAAGGACAAGAGATGGAGAACCACATTGCTTCCTCCCTCCTGTTGATGTAAATGCCAAGTTTCCTTAGAGTCTCGATCAATCAGTGTCTCTAAGTGGTAAAGTCTCTGTCATACTACATCTTGTAGCCAACATCTATATCATCTTCAGCTACCAATTACAGGTTTGTTGTTTTCCACTCATCCAGGAGGTTTTGCATTTAAATCACAATTGTGTGCATTCATATACTTCATTCGTTTTTAATTCAGCAAATATTCTTCAATTTTTCTATCAATTATACAGCAATCTGAATGTTAATCATATGGTATCGGAGGAGCTGTATAAACCTGAGTATGACTTTTTTCCCTGCGGTTTCCTTATCTGCTAAGTAAAAATATTTCTTACATCATTGTGTGGTTCAGATTCAATTAGACAGTACAATAGCAAGCCTTCTCTAAATAATATTTACCATTATCATTATTGTTATTACTAAGTAGACGACAGAACTTATCAATTAGGAAAACCAATGGGATCTTTGTGATGGCAGATTGTTCCCACATGCTGCTGGTGGGTCAAGAATGGATAACGAGCATGCGTTCTCTCAGCTCTCAGAAAATCCTGATGCTCGGAAAGGTCCTCACTCCTCATTGCTGTTTTACATTTGTCTTGGTTAAAAAAAACAAAAAGACAGAAACAAACAAAAATTGGTCTGAACTGGATTAAAAATCTTAACACTAAAATGAGAATAATGAAATTAAAACAGAAGTTCAGAGGAAATGATTTCACATAAAGGTCAATAGAGTGAAGGGTGGTTTAGAAGTTTTCTCAAGTCAGAGTACCCAATTTCAATTTCCCATATATTTCATCATAGTATCCATCTGTTTACTCTTTGTTTTTAGGCTAAACAATAGTTTTCTGCTAATAACATAATGCATTTATTACTATAAATTTAATGCAATAGGAGAAGCAAAAGGAGTAATGAAACTGTTCCCTATGCTATACATATGATGCATATATATTCATATTCATATATATTCATACTCTGTTAACCACTTAAGGTAAATGACCACTGTGCTAGACAGAAAGTAAATATATATTGAATATATATGTGCATATATTCAATGTGTATATTGAATATAAGTATATATATATATATATATAGGAAATGACTATGTAACAATTCCAAAGATATGTATTAAGCAGCTCAAAGAAATGTATTAAGCAGCTGTGTAATAGAACATAGAATGGCATGGACCGACTATATATCTGTGGTGTAGAAATTCACAATAAACAGAAAGTTCTTTAAATTAATGGGGAAAATCAGGAAAGATTTTAAGCCCTAGCAAGATCTTCGGTTATTCTGGGGCTGAGTACACCCTGGATCAGCAGCATCCATCACCAGGGAACATCTTAGAAACGCAAATTCCAGGACTCTATCTCAGATGTTCTGAATCAGACACTCTGGGGATGGGGCCCCCAAATCTGTGTTTCAACAAGCCCCCCGCAAATGATTCTGATGGCTACTTAAGTTAGAGGACAACTGTGCTAGAGAAAATTGGGAGAGTGACTGCTGAGACACATCAGTAAAACCTTTAAGTTAACATCCTCCAACCCTGTCCTTACCCAGGATTCCTCGCTTCTCAACTACCAGGGGCCAGCTACACCACATTGCTGAGTCTGGGTCCCTTACTCTGCCAATCTCATCGCTTCACCCCATGCCTCTGGATTCCCAATGAAACTTGAGGTTTCTTTTGATTTTAATCTGCATGACAAATGAAGTCTGTCAAAGTGACCAAAGAAAGTGTTCTGTTCAATAAAAGACATATTTCTTCTTAAGGGATTTTATCATCTCTTTTAAATATATATATATTTTGAGGAAGATTAGCCCTGAGCTCACACCCGTGGCTGTCTTCCTCTACTTTCTATGTGAGACACCTGCCATAGTATGGCTTGATAAGCTGTGCGTAGGTCTGTGCCCGGCATCCAAACTGGTGAACCCTAGGCCACCTAAGTGGAGAATGCGAACTTAACCGCTATACCACTGAGTCAGCCCCTTCAATATATTTTTTATCACTGCTACTTGCCTATCCTTTCCTCTGGGATGTGAACTATTCCAGGGCAGAAAATGTTTTTGTTCATTTTTCTAAATTGTTGGTGTCTCACAATGCTTGCCATAGAGTAGGTAACATTTACTGTTGAGATTACAAATTAATGCTCCAAAGATAAGGGTCTGAAATGGAAATTTCACAAGTTTCTGTGTTTTGCACAAGTTTCTGATGACATTCATTTATTCACATAAATATAGAACTGTATATATTTATATACACACACACATACACACTATACACACATTGGAAGTACATATATACAACAACATCATTTTGTGTTTTTCTGTATCCATAAAATGTGCAATCAAATTTAGATAAACCTATTCTAACATATATGCTGTAAAAATGTCACCTCCTCAGAGAAAGCCTTCCTGATCGACTTATCTAACACAACCTATCCCAGTCACCACACCATTTATCTTTTTGTTGAAATAAGTCAAATATTTACTTATTCATTGGCTATTTTCCTCGCTGGATTACAAGTTCAAGGAGGGCATGAATATTGCCTATACGACTCCCTTCTGTATTCCCAAAGCCTAGAACAGTAAAATTAACAAATATTCAATATTTTTTAATGGAAACTTTATGAATGAAATGAATAAATAAGTTTGTTAATAAATAAATAAATGGAATTTAAATAAAGCTGATACTATGCTTGTTGTTAATACACATGAGGTCCTTATACTGTATTACTTGAAGTGTTATTTAGAGTGCTGCTTTTTTTATTTCCAAAAATACTTCTAAAATTTATTGGCATAATAAAAAAATAGGATATAAAGCCCAATAGAACTTTCTAATTTGGAGGAGTTAAATTGTTCAATTTTCTTCCAATTACTTTTCTCTTCCCTTTTCTTATTTTAACTTTCTTTCATCTTTTGGGTTTGTCATAATATTTGGTTTGTTCTCCAACAATTTTCAGATTTTTTAACACTTCTGGGCAGTAACTGAAATACTGCCAAATAATAATTTTGTTATTATTTCTAAAGCATTACTATTATTTTATAGTACCACTTCTCAATTCCTTCCCGAGAATTCTCACTGACATCTATAAACAAATTATCATACCTAAGGCTCAAATTATCTGAGTATTCAAATCTGAAGAAAATTTATTTAAATAGATGGCTGCCAGAGGTGGGGGGTATGGGTAGGCGAAATGAGTGAAGGGGACCAAAAGGTACAAACTTCCAGTTATAAAATAACTAAGTCATGGGGATGTAACGTACAGCACAGTGACTATAGTTAATAATACTGTATAGTATATTTGAAAGTTGCTAAAAGAATAGATCTTAAAGGTTCTCATCACAAGAAAAAATTTTATAACGATGTATGGTGACAGATGTTAACTAGACTTATTGTGATGATCATTTTGCAATGTACACAAATATCGAATCATTATGTTGTATATCTGAAACTAATATAACATTATATGTCAATTATATCTTAAGAAAAGTTATTAAAATAGTCTAATTTTTATTTTTCAGAATAGCTGAAATCTTCAGGGATAGTGGTTTAACCCGACAGCGGTTCCTGACCCCTCATGGGATATCAAGCAGTACCAAGATTATTCACATGGGAGTGACCACAGGCCCAGGATCCTTCTCATTTCTGCCTCTGACATCTTCTCAATGGCTGCTTATGGCTATTTCTTCTTCATGGTTGCTACACGGTCACTTCATCTCTAGGTTTCTGTCAGTATAACAGTCAGTAAAAAGGGGAAAGGACAAAAAACTAAAAATGTATGCTAACTGAGGCTGTTTTCCTTAAAAAGCAATAGCTTACAGTGACCTCATCTTGTTACATCTCACTTGTATCCCATTGGCCAGAACTGGGTCACATGATTGTCCCTAATTTTTAGCAAGTCTGGGAGAAAGTGTGTCATGCTGACTCGACACATTGTCATTTTGAACAAAACTAGGGTTCTCTTAGAAAGGAAGAAGGTAGGTGCCTGTTATCTGTAGATGTCAGCCACAAAGAGATTTCCTTAATGTAATTAATGAATAGTACAGGTAATTAAATTTTTGATGAAATCCTTGTTTAAATATATGCTTCTCTCATTTAAAAAAATTCTCCACGTAAACCACATAACCACATTTTTGCTTTACCAATATTAATGGACATTGCTCTAGACAGAATTTATTATGTCAATTTCATGAATAGAATGACGAGACCCCTCCCAAAAAACAATTTAAAAATAGAAATGGGGGTAACAAGAAGTCTCAAGGTAAGGCAAAATTATTTTATTAGTCTTTCATAGTAGCATTTACGAACTCATGTGCCATAACAGATATTGCAAATTCTGATTTTATAAAGCCTCATTTCTTCTTCTGTTTTATAGAGTTTTCAGGCAGTTTTAGGCTCTTTGGAGAGATACTCTAGGCGCTAACATGTGAACAGAGTTGGACTCCTAACGCTGCTTTCCTGTACTTTAGCAAGCACTTGCTGCTGTCAGTCCGACAGTTCAGTGTGCAGAAGCACACAACAAGGCAACTGTTTTGTATTTCCCGGATAGCTTTCTTTTTGACTCTCAGGAGAGTCCAGAAAACATTTCTCTAAGCACTGGCCCATGAAGGAGTTTGGAAGAGAGTAAAAAGTGATTCTTTTCTCTTTCCCAGTAGGAATTGTTTCAGTTCAATCACTGAGTCTTCACAAAATTTTAGTGCTATTTTATGTCGATTTCTCAGTATAAATATATTCTCTTTTTTGGTGCTATTTCTTATTTTTATACAGGAAAAAGTTCATTAAATTAAATTAGTTCTTATGCTGACAATTATTTTTATTTTAGTAACCGTATCAATATATTTTAATAGCTTATAGAAGATATTTGTCTTTCCAACATAAAAAATTAAGCAAGATTATTTTGACATGGAAATACAACATATTATTATTTGTTCCCATTTTACTTCCTTAATTACATTATTGTTATTTAATTTAAAGTATTTCATGCAGGATGGCAAACCACATACCTAGAAAGAGAAAGTTCATGCATTTAAATGAGGTACACTTGGTTTGGTAACACCCAAATAGCCTGAAGGCCATAGAAGTTTATCTGGATAATATGATAATCCATTCATAAATCATGTATACCTAAGTCCTTTTCACCTTAGGCAGTTTAAGGATGTCCAAAAAAAGTCAAACTTAGCACACTCAAATCAATGGTGTAAGCCACCTTAATGGCCAATTAGGGCCACTGCAGAGATAGTCTAATCCATCATGCATGGTTGTTAACAGTGAAAAAACTTAAAAAATTTTACACCACGTTTATAAACACACTCTTTGTCTTTCTAACTTTAACCTCTTACTCACCTTGCTGATGTCTATGTGTATTTTTACCAAAGGTGGAGAGAATCTGTTCTCTCAATGAAAAGAGAAATGGATATATGGCCCCATAACCTCTGTACTAACCGAACACTAGACCAGGAAAAGAGAGGGCAAATTTTAAAGATAAACAGAAAATGAGACTTTGGAGAACGGTGCTGATGAGATGATAGCAACACTGGTCAAAAATTTTAATGATGCTGCCCATACAGACTGTTAAACAAAATAATCAGGAAACTTCTACGTGATGTATCAGCCCATGGCGAAGGTGTGAATGTGGTGGGTAAATGACAGGAGAACATTCCTTTTTCTTCACTGTGAATATTTTATGGCAAATTTTATTAGATTCCTAATTAATTGGTCTTAGCCTTTGTAAAATTACTAGTCACTAAGAGTCTTTTATTGCAGAGTGAGTTACTTTGTTCATTTTAAGCATGCCTCCTTAGATTCTTCAAGAAATGGAAACAAACATGGATTTACATACAGCTAATTTCCAGGGAAAAAAATGAAATAATTATAGAAGTAAATAGAATCTCAGAGGAAATTAGGAAGAATATTGGAATACCCCAATAACCAAATCAATGAAATTTGAAACATTAGTAAAGCTTATACTTGGAAGCCTTCTGTACTGAATACTCAGTCTTGTTAGGGAGCCTGTTTCATTGTTTCATAAACTGAAATGTGGCAAAATTCTTTGTTTGGTCATTAATTCATTCAACAATGCTAACTGTACATTGACTTTGTCTACTCTCTAACTGGATTACCCATTTTTAGTCCCGCTCTTTAAAGTATTAGAACAAAGATATTCCTTTATGATTCCACAGGGAAGCCCTTAAATATTTGAAATTAGTCATGTTTTCTTCTTCAAAAACATTTTTTTCTTCCAAGTTAGCAATCTAATGCTTTCAGTTGTTTTCCCATAAAATGGTATCTTTACCCATCAACTTCCTGTTCACATATCAAGCCTGGTGTTTCATATATTTATACTTAACATTCTGAAAAGAAATCTATGTTTTTCCCAATTCTGTACACTCGGTTTCTACTAATGCAACATGTGCTTTTGTTTGTAGCAACCTCCCGGCACTGCTGGTGATTATTGAGTTATGGCCGAGTCAGATCTCGTAACCATGACCTACTGTCTGCACTATACACTACTTTGCATTTCTTTCCCTCTTTTTTTAAAATGTAAGGCATGACTTGAGATTCATCTTATCAGATTTCGTATTCTTGGTCTTCACCCAGCATTCCAGTCTTGTGAGAGAACCCGAATCTCAATCTTGTCATCAACTGTTACATTGCGTATTCCTCCCAGTTTTGTATCATCTCAAATTTGGAAAGTGACACATTTAGTCTTGTTCATAATCCAAACCCTGTCTTTTTTTCACAGCTGTGACCAATTGATCCATGTCAGTAAGCATAGACTATTGCCTAATTCCAACAGCTATCTTTCCCAAACAGGAAATATTTAAGCAGTTTCAGTCTTACTCTTGTCAAAAATCTTCCATGGTATCATATGGATATGATATAGACATGCAGACTGATTTTTGATGTTATTATGTGGATTTTAATGAGATTTAATATCTACAGCTAAATTCTAAAGCATGCTATTTGAAATACTGGACAGAAACAAAAGGAAACCATATAATATTTTCATTTGGGATTGTAGATACTCAATGCAAATAAAAACATTCGTTTCATTACATTTCATGGAAAAACATTAACCTAGGTATCAAATCCTGCATATTTTAAAAAAGAAATAAAGTTAAAAGTAAAAAACAAAGAAACAAATTCTATTTAACTCTCACGTTACGCCATTGGAATTTTTCTAGAATTTAGCAAGACTATCGGACTCAAAGTAGCTCTCTGATATTCAACTGATTAACTTGCTTTAGAACAGTATATTTGGCAAGTATAAGTCCTCTCTTGCTTTGTTATGGATTTGAAATAGTTTCCAAGGATATTTGTGGAATTTTTTACAACAAAAAAATGTTTGTGACATATTTTCTCTGACCAGATTTAAAGAAAAGGTGTAGTGGTTTCAAGAAATCCAAGCTATGTCAATTTCAGTTTGGGAATGTTATTTTTTGTCGTTGAGGATGAGAGAAGGGGCAGTGCTGCTTTTCTTTTCTGTCATGAAGAGAGAGCTCGATTAGAGCAACATCCCTGGCTTCTTTCTGCTGCCCCTCATTTATTTTCTTCTCATGAGGCTGTGTCGGGCGGCGAGGCGGGGGGAGTCACATGTCTCATTGGAGAGTTTTGGAGAGGAATCTGAGCTGCTTCGCTGAGTGGCTTTCTCTTCACAGCTCTGGTATGTGCCTACTTACAGAGGGCATTCATTCTCTCTGCTTTTCCATTATGTAACTTTTGAAGGGAATACCTAATTCTTGAGCAGGTATTAGAAAATTCACTTTCTCCGACATAGACTTTTTCGGAATAAAGGTAATATTTAATCTCCGTCTGTCTCACTCCTGTGACTCTTGTTTCTAATTGAGAAACAAGGTTGTCATTTATTTAGACCCCCAAACTATAATATTTTATTGATGAGAAAAAGGTAACAACAAGAAAATCAAGCTAAGTATGTATGATCACAAAAGAAGCACACATTTAAGCAAAAAAGGATTAATCCTATATGTATCATTTTAAGCATCCTCACCATCCATCATCAACTCAGTGATGTAACATTTTTTTGGAGGTGGGGCAAGGGCCAGACAGTAGATGCAAGTAATTATTTGGCTTCTTTTTGGAATGGACAAACATTTTATCCACCAATTATAATATTTTCTATAAATTTCCATTATTTTAAGCTTTAACCCACAAATCACAGATCCCTGGAGCTGAGAGCAATGGCTGAAAATGATCTGATTCAATGACTCCTTTAGACAGATAAATGTCTAACAAAGTTCTGCCTTGCAAAGGCTGCCTTGCTTTGATAGATTCTAAAACAGTATTATGATTTTATTGATCTCAAAGTAATATTAGGTCATTTTCATCTAATGTACACTCACACTGTTATATAATGTACAGGTTGTTTTACAAGAGTTGAGAAGTTATTGCCAATTCCCAAGACTGGAAAGCTTTTATAATAACTAATTAAATAACTCTGAAAGTTAAAGATAGAAATTGTAGGCACTTTTTAGTAGCTTTTTTTCTAACATCTAACAAGTTAGTATTAGTAATTTTTTCCACTTGCTATATTCAGTCTTACATGTAGAAAATTCTGTATGGATTTATTTTGTTGTGCCTTTTTTCCAGAGTTATGCACAAAGTAGGGATAGTCATAGGGACCCTGTAAAATTTTATTATTTCAAGTTGGTTCCTACTTCTGTAGTTTTCAACACATAATTCTCCAAACTATTAGACCATCCTTGATGCTATTTAATATTCTTAGGTTTTATAGATAGCAGAAATTATTATATCAGATCCCTAGGGAACATTTATTTAACTTAGAACAAGCTATCTTTCTCTTCATTTTATAACAGCAATAATATTTCCAGTCTTCATGCATCAGTATTTGACCTTCACTTACTTTTATATTCACTAAATAAGGTATAGTGTGTGTCCTGGGAGAAACATATTTGCTAAAGAATTTTGGGTAGTAGTGATGTTTGTTACACTGACTTTTTAAAAGATGGCTATCAAATTATTAAAATACATAACTGACTATGAACGACTGTTTAAAAAATATTTGTAGCCTTTTTATTAAGATGATTTTGTTTTACTTTGTTTTCATTTTTGTTTTCTAAATACCAATGCTAACAACATAATGGTGAAATATAGAAGGAAATTTTTGAAGTGTCAACTAGAATTCCATCATCAAACTACTCTGGAAGCAAAATGCATATATGCAGGTGCATGAAAGAATAAATAACTCCATCATATTTGCTAAAAATAATATTGAAAAGAGCACAAAAATTTAAGGCAAATTTTTTTCTAAAGAAAAATTTATCTCTTGGAGCTATATTCTGCAATTATCCTAAGAAATAAATCTTTCAATGAGAATACTTTGAATTAAACAGCTATTAATTAGAAAAACAGTGAGGAGTAAGCTTCCCTTTTTCCTCTTAACAACTAATTTCTTTATTATTACCTCTTTCATTTTCATATAAGTAAAATAAATTATTTAGAAAAAGTTGTAATGCAACAAAAGAAAAGCATTTGTTTTATATGAAAAATAAACAGAGAGAAGAATCTTTTGCGTCCACACTAAGGATAGCATTTTAAAGCAGGTGAAGGAGGAGGAGAATAAATTAGAGTTTTCAATTAGGGGCCATAAATGGAGCACTTATTAATGTTTTCCACAAAGACGTCAACCTGCTTTAAAATCACCAAACAGTCTAACACAGTGATTTCTGGTAAACACGTGAAAATTATGTTTAAATCTCTTTGTTTTCACTGGAATGTCAAATCTGCAAAACAACTAGTTAAGAGGCTGGACAACGTGACAACTGCACAAGGTATAAATGCAGAGTGTTGAGAAATGAACATCCCCCTTCTTTCTGTCTGGTCGGCTGGAACCCTCCAGCCGTTAAGCTGCTCTTAACACTAGGGAGCACACTTTCCCCAGGAATTATCCTGGGAAGGAAGACAGGAGGCTCCCCTTCTGCAAATCAGCATCAGGCAGGGTGCCAGCCTGTGCCCTGCTGTATAGAATGACAAGGCACACAGCTATGACAGTACTAATGGTAAACAATGACATTTCTGTCAGGAATCTGAGAGGCTTTTCATACTCCTGCATGTGCCGAAAAAGAAGCACAGTTATTTTATTTGTGGCATATAAAAATGATGGCATGAACTCTTCACCCCTTTTTTCCTTTAAACAAATCAAAATTAGAAAAGTGTTAGCAGCTTTATGATGGTGAGAATGGAAAGTGGGAGGTTGTAGGAATTTGGAAATTAGAAAATTTTTTCAAGTAAAAATATAAGCACATATTTGGTTTTTTTTTTTAATTTAAATGACATCAGATTTGTAATGATCTTACCATAAAGCTCTCTCTTATTCTTAAAGGCATGTTATTGCCATTTAGAAGGGGTAGAGAACTAACAGGCACACACCAGGGGATGTCTAAAGGGACTCACCCTACAGAAGCTTAGATGATGCATATTTGGATAAGGATCCCATAGAAGGGAGGACAGAAGGATCATTGGATGCCCTATGATGTTACGTACATTATATTTTCATCTGAATTTCTTCAAAAGTTTATTATATATCTAATGTATGTAAAACTTTGCCTAAACTCTATTGTGAGATAAAAACTATGAGGAGAGAACTTTTGCTCTCAGGCAACTGGTCATTTTTTAGGGAGAAAGATGAACATAGGCAATGCATGGTAAATGAAAGGCCAAGTACAATCAAGAGTTATGTAGTGAGTGCCTAACTTATGCAGGGTGGCATGATAGGTTTTGGGAGGACAAGAAGATGAAAAAGATATGAACCCAGACTGCAAGAAGTGTATAGTGTAATGAAAGAATTAAGAAAAAGCACAGTATGATCAATGACACATCAAGAGCAAAGGAGCCATGATACCAATATCAGTAATAACAAAAGTGCTTAAACTCTGAGTTGTCAAGAGAAATTATCTCCTGTCTCCCAAGTAACGTATTTTATAGATCAAGCTGAGAGAGGTAGCTGGCAAGTCATAGATGAACATTCAAGCACATACATCTAGACACGAAGATTCATTATTACTGCATAACTGTTTGTCCGGTGGCTCTTTTCATTTGGTTTGTCTAAAATTCTGTTTCCATTTTCTGGTGAAAGCCTTCATTGATTGTGGTTATAGTGGAGGTCAATTATGGGGTTACCCTGTTCTTCTGGATGGAATGGTGGAAATATGACTTACGCCTTCAAGCTACCTTTATTAGCCCGGGAATAGACAGAAGACCACAGCCAAATCAGTAAAATTCCTTCCCTGTAGCTTTTTGTAAAAGCGTTGGGAGAAGAATCATCTCTCTTTCCTCCTGGGTCTCTGTTTGCAATAACATAGCTGTAACCTGCTGAGGGTATGTCCTTCCTCGACTTGCTGTATAAAAGACCCAACCACAACTAAAGGTAGAGAGGTTGGAGCTCAGTGAGTAGGGCCCACAACTCGATCCATTCATGCCTGTGTCTCAGTTGATCTCAGGATTTCCCAGGAAGTTAACAGAGTAGAGTTTCTGTTTGCAACCTAAAAAGACCTAACTAATGCTTGGAGGATGAAAGAATACAAGGAAAGTTACATTTATGCTAGAATTTAAAGTATGCATAGCATTCCAGTGAAGACCATTCCAGAGGAAGGAAGGGTCAATTGTGCCCAAGTAGAAAGTTACAAGGCAAGATAAAATTATGTGTCAAGTTGACCATCCATCCCAGTTTGCCTGGGATAATTATAGGCAGCAAATTGAAGCATGAGCTGTATAAAAAAAGTTTGTACAAACCCATGGGAATTAGTGAGGGCCATGCTTTCTTGGTCACTAGGTCAGGTTTTAGATACATTGCGTTCTTAGCTTAAGGGACCACAACTCGTTTTAAAATGCACCAGCTCTTATATGTAATCTTATCACCTATTTTAGTTCCAATTGTCTAGAGGTCTGAAAGGAGCTACCTCCAATGCCTTAGCTGAGTGGGATTGGAAAAAGCAGATATTGTCATGGTAATAGATGGTATAGAAGTAGAACTAACGAGATGTAAGTCATTGGTGGGGTAAAGAGCTCTAAAGAGAAGGAGAAGTTGATGTAACTAATTCTAGTTTTAATGTCTAGATAGTAGATAGATGTTAAAGCCTTCAAAACAGAAGGGAAGGTATAACACACAGGCTTGTAAGAAGAATGGTGGAGAAAATAATGAGGCCAGTGTTAGACATTTGAGTTTGAGATAATGGCCAAATATTTTAGTGGAACTTTCACAGTTTATTTTATATGTAGATATGAAACTCAAGAGAATGAGGCTATATATAAAATAAAGGAAGTGTATTATTTTTGTAATGAAAGAGGGAAAAGAAAGCTGACATCAGATCTTCGTGGAAAGGTCTGTTTTTCTATGTTGAAAGGACAGGAAAGGAGCAGTTTTAGAGACCAAGAGAACCAGTGGAACATTTGCCACCTCCTAGTAACTGAGGCTAGAAATATTTTTAAAGGAGAAGGTGCTCAATAATGTCAACTGGTCTTGGAAAATACAGGGGATGAAACAAATTTCATAATTATGAGATAATGTTTGAATATAAACAATTCCAACAAGATGATTTATTATACTGGTAAAAAGAAATCAAAAAATAAAAGGGAATTGGGGATTGGAAGACCTTGAAAACAGTAAAGCACTCTACATCAGGAAGAAGTCTGATGGCAAAAGAGAAGTAGAGCGTAGACAGCAGCTCGAGGGAGTAGAAAGCCAGAGGGAAGCCTTTGTAGAGTGAATTAGTCAGGATGGCCTGAGTTGTGCGTTAGTGTTCATCAACAAACCACAGAAGTTTGACATACCTATTTCTGGTTCATGCAGAGTCCAGAGGAAGTTGAGTGACTCCTCAGGGCAGCCCTCTTCCCTGAAGTGACTCAGCAACGTAGAGGGCTTCTAATTCCCTCTACTGTGTCATGTGACTTCCCAAATCATCATGCAGGACTAGAGCACTGGTAGAGACCTTGCTCAGCTCTTCTCTGCTTTAGCTTAGAAATGACACACATCTCTTCCATTTATCGCGTCTTTGACAGAATAAAGGACACGGACACAGTTAACTACAAGCAGCCAAGAAAGAGAGGGCACAAGGATGCTCTGTGAGCAACAAGTGGCCACATTACTATCAAAAAGAAAAATTCCAATAAAAGGGAGAGTAGCATTAGACACAAGAAAAAATACAGTATAGTACAAATGCTATTTCTTTAAGAAATGGAAATTTTACACAAAATACTTGTTCAAATGGATTATTTAGAGGTCAAACTCTATCACCATAACAGAGATTGTCACTTATTTCCTGTGTATAGTAGATGCCTCTTGTGTAAAATTCAACTGTAAAATTCTATAACTCAAAGATGTTTATGGCATGAGATAGAGATCAAACACTGTTGTAGCTTTAATAACCACTTAGTACTCAAATAACTGTTTACCTCTACACTTACTCTAGAACTATTTGAGCTCTTTCTACTATCGAAATTGGAGTACAAAATTAATTATGGAAAAATATATGAGTCCCATCAGCTTTATTTTTTACTAAATGTATATGAATGGCCTTATATACGATTATATTGCCACTTACCTCGCTTTGCTATATCCTCAAACTCTACAGGTAGCAGCTGAGTTTTCTTGGTTTTATTTTTCAAAATTCTTTATAACTTTTCATTTCTGAAGAAATTGGTGAAAAAATAGGCAAAGGAAAGAGAATTGTCTGATCTTGAAGCAGACAGAGAAATGAACCTTTCCTCATTTACTTTTTATGATCTAGTTAACCTCACTGGATTTATAAAGCCGCCAGTTTGACCTCTTTTACTGCTGATATGAATTGAAATTTATTCCATAAACTACACGATTGATCACAAAAAAAGAGAGAGAGAAATCAGCGAGATTTGATTCGATCTCCACGTATATGATGTTTATGTTAAATCTTGCAAACAAATAAATTCAAATAATTCTTTTCTTGTAGGAATATTGACTGAATAAATACAGGTTATCAAAATTATTAGCTGGAAAAGAAAGATATTTCAATTAGAAAAAGAAGTTTAAATATCCTATGTGGGATGAGATTTGAGTCAAAAAGCAAAAGCTATTTAATCAGTTGGAGGAGTATAACAACTTCATTTGAAATGTTTCAAAATTGAGAGTTCTTTCTTTCTTTTTTTATTACGAAGCCCTAAAGGGAAGACATGTTTGAGTCTATGGGTAAATAATATTCACTTCATAACTAAGAGATGAGTCCAGAGTCAGACAGCTTGTACAATATTTTGTTTGTGTGTTTTTCAAATCGGATATCAAAGAAGTAAAGCAAATATGTATCAAGACATAATTAAAATAGTTTTGATTTATAAAAGAATTGTTGGCCTCTAGCTATTACTGGATATGTAATAATGACTTGGTTTAAAAACAAATTCTATACGTAAATAGGCTTAAGGTGGAATACAAAAAGTTTGTACTATAAATTCTGAACTAATGAAATACATTGGTCATTGCTATTATAACATTATCTCATACAGTTAAATTATACTGAATTAAATTATATTGAATTACACTTCTCTTGTTTTATATTTTGAATACCATTTGCAGAACTATAGAATCTGCTGTGAGCATTTTAAAGATTTATTTTAAACTCATAGGGAAAGCAGAAATGAAGATAATCCATACAGGAAAACAATCATGCATATCATTGGTTATCTTTTTGTTTGTTGGTGTTTTGTTACTTTGGGAACAATCACTATAAATGGAAAACATAGCCTTTACTAGCTCCTATGGCTTTGTACAAACTTTTTGCTTTTGGGGAAGAAATACTTGTATAGCCTTTAATCCGCTGGTTTTTCAACAAAGAACATTAAAATATGTTCTAGTGGCTCTCGATAATGAATTGAAGATAGCACATAGAATAGTTTCAACTAGAATGATGCCAGTTGGCTCATTCAGATTTTTAGTAAATGGAAAAACTTTTCTTAGAGTGCCTTTGCATATACTATTTTCAACTGTTTTCAGCTTAATTTATTCTTTTTTTATTATTATTTGAAACATCTCTACAGGAATTCCCTTGATGGATTCTTTCCAAAAGACAATATGGTATTGAGATCTATTTCCTGCCTTGTATAATCCTTATTACGGTAATTACTAGTTTAAGAATAGCAAGCATCTAATGAATTTCTATACAGTACTGTTCTTATCCCATAATCATATCAATATGATAGCTAGCGGAGACATTTGCACATTCCCTTCTGTTTTTTACAAATCTTAACTCAAACAATAATCTTAGATTAGACTCTATCATCTAATGGCTGATAAAATGTAGGAAGGAATTTTATGGCAGATTAGGTCCCTAACTGTCTCGGGAGAGAATGGCCCTGGTTGTCAGTACACAGCACTTTAGCAGCTGAGTTGTACGCATGTCAGGGGCGGTTGTGTTCCTAATGGAGGAAGAATTACTGTGGTGTTGAGTACTTTTCTAAGTTTTGGCCCCCTTCCCACCTCCTTTTGTTCTTAAAGATTCATTTCCTAACAAACAAGTTAAGGGGAGTGATTGTTATTCATAGGCAGATCATTAGCATTTAAGTAAGTTATTTTGGCCTGATAGTTTATTTTAGTTATTTTACCATAAGGCTTAAAGCAATTGTTGCTTTTGCTTATGCTGTGCTGGCCTTTTTTAATGTAAATTAAGCCTTTGTTTCTAGGGTAATTTATTGCATCTCAACAGACTCTAAGATTCACTGGTACCCTACAAGCAGTTTTAGTAAGTTTTCTCTTTCGTACTTTTTTTTATGAGGACTGGTCTTATTTCATTCAGAGAAAAACATTAAATTGATGAAGAGGGATTATTATAATAAATTAAAATAAGCATTAGATTTAAGATGTTGTTGGAATGATCAACACAGATGGATGTTTCTTCTTAGGTTTGGTTAGTGATATTCATTTAAATATGTACCACTTGGAAATTGAGTTTCTACCTCTCCAAAGATTCAAGATTGCGTCCCTAGGTGACAAGCTAAATCTAGTATGAATTCCAAAAGTCAGTTCATCTACTTTTGAACAGTTAAACTTTTGACCACATACAAAGAACTACTTTTTACTTTCTTGATGATTATGTCTTAAATGTGAGTCATTTCTCTTGCTCAATTTATAAACTACAGATTAATAACAATGAGGAGAGAAATTGAGACTTTCGGAAACTTTTTTATCTTATCCTTGTGATCTTTTAAGTCTTGTAAACTTAGAGAAAAAGTCATTTGTTTAAAACATTTAACTCAGATTTATACAAATTAAAATGTTCAAGGTCAAAAATTTAATCACATAAATCTGATATACAAAGTCAACATTTTTTTTTTAATTTTCTAGAAGTCATTTAATCTGGCTTGTAAGTCCTCAGCTGATTTAGTAGAGGAGAAATTTAGATTTATGTCTTAATTTTATCTTGATTTTATCTTCTTTAAACAGTCTCCTTTGGTTAAATTTCAGTTCATTCTAAGTCCAACTAAGTTTTTATATTTTCTCATATTCAAGGTGAAGTAGGGGAAACCTGATCATATTTCCCAGCAACAAGGTAAGGGTAGGTAGTCGCAGGGCTGCCTTTTTGGCTGGTCCTTGCCATTGAGTCTTGGCTTGATTTGTCTTTGTACTGTCATCAGCTCAGATTAATGCATTCACCAGTCTCTTGATATGGCATAGCAACCACTGCTGCTGATAGTTGACCACGTGCAACCCCAGCCCAGGTCTCTGCCAACTGAGTGAGTCTTTCAGCAGCTACCTATGCCCTGATCAGGGCACACAGAGACTTCTTGATTCCTTGAATGCCAGAAACAAGTAGTGGTGTGAGCCCATCATTACCTATCTAACAACTTCTCTTTGTTGTGTTGTTATCTGACACCATGTTGGACATTGCTCCATATGGAACTTCAGCTGGAGGCTTGGTGAAACAAGAAAATCTTTCTTGGGTTATTTCATGCTTATTTGTATGTTTCTACTTCTCCTCCCTCCCCAACTTGCCTACTCAGATTTCAAACTGGACTCCAACAGACCCAGAAGGGGCAGGCTTTATTCTTTTTCCTTCTTATCTGAATGAGACTTTCTTTTTGTTATATCTTAATTATCCCTTGCATCACTGAGCATCCAGATTTGGCTTAACGATATAAGGAAAAGCTTTGATATCTTATGAAAGATCAGTGAGTGAAGTCCAGCACAGTTGCCTGACAATACAGGAAAATCAGAACATCTTGGATCCACAGACTACCATGAACCAAAGGAATCTTGTTTATTTTATTTTATTTTTTGATTTTATTGAGTTCGTATTGGCTTTTAAGGTGTGTGAATTTCAGGTGCACATTATTGTATTTCAGTTCTGTATAGATTGCATTGTGTTCACCACCAATTCTAGTTTTTATCTGTCACCATACATATGTGCACCTTCAGCCCTTTCGCCCTCCCCCCACCCCCTTTTCCTCTGGTAACCACTAATATGTTCTCAAAAGATATCTTTTTTTTTTTTTTTCCCGGAGGATTAGCCCGGAGCTAACTACTGCCAATCCTCCTCTTTTTGCTGAGGAAGACTGGCCCTGAACTAACATCCATGCCCATCTTCCTCTACTTTATACATGGGAGGCCTACCACAGCATGGCTTTTGCCAAGCATTGCCATGTCCGCACCCCCGATTGGAACTGGCGAACCCTGGCCCGCCAGGAAGCAGAACGTGCGAACTGAACCACTGCGGCACTGGGCCGGCCCCCTTGGAGTATCTTTTAAGTCATTTCAACATTAAATATTTTATAGAAATTCAAAGGCAATATTCTGACCCTTTTTCATTAGGAACCTGAATTTAGATATGATTAATTAAAACCATGTAGAAAACTACAAGGTTGAACCACAGGAAATTACCATTTTTATATGAGAAAAGCAGTTAAATATTGTGAAGGTATGTCCAATTATTTCAAGTCTTCCCATTCCCTGTTTCTGTGACAATTTGGGGAATCTCCCACAAGATGCATGCACACACACAAGCACACACACTACTATCTTTGTTAGTCTGGTCTTTACAACTACACAAAAAGATTAATTTACTGCTACACATGAACTTTCGAACTTTTGACTTGATAGATAAGAGATTATCTGCTTAAATAATTACCTTGTGCTGTCTTTTGCCTTATTTATGATTAAAGCAATGCAAAAAACGTATATATATTTCATATGTAAACATATGAATGTATATACAAATATATATATAGATTTACATAATACTATGTGAATTCTGTTTAATATATATCCAAAGAGTTTATTATTATTACACCTGATTTCTTGCTGTGCATTTTTTCTTAGTTCTATTTTTAATTTGCTTTGTTCTTCCCACTCTCAATGTACTCAATTTCAACTTTTCTTCACATTTCAAGCATACTAACAAATCTATTTTTTCCCTAAGAGGCTTTCTTTCTGATGGTCCCCATCTTTTTAAATCTAGACTGTTTGTTTCCAAGCCTGTACACAGCTATCCTCCTGAGACTTCTCATCATTTGCTTCTTGCATATAGTATATTATTTTCTAGACATGGTCTTCCCATTTCATGGTTCAATGGTTCATTTGTCTGAAGTAAATCCTCAAGTTAGAAATGGTGCAAAGGGTTTAAATTTCTAAATAATTGGTTGTCTAAAAATATCCTTCTTCTGCTTCACTTGGTTTATCTCAGTTCAGAATTCCAGGTAGAAAAGCATTAAGCTCAGAACTTGAGACATTTTCTCTTTGTGTCACACCATCCAGCATTGCTGACGAAAAGTCCAGTTCCAATCTTCTTCTCTGTTCTTTTGAGATCACTTTGGTTCCAACCTCTTGACACCCGTCTATTAGATTCCTAGGGCTGTTGTAACAAAGCACCACAAACTAGCTGGGTTAAAACAAGAGAAATTTACTCTCCCATAGTTCTGGAGACCAGAAGTCAAGGTGTTGGCAGGACCATACTTTCTCTGCAGGTTCTCGGGACGCATCATTCATTGTCTCTTCCCAGCTTCTGGTGTTGCAGGCAATCCTTGCTGTTCCTTAGCTTGTAGCTGCATCACTCCAAACATTGTCTCTGTTGTCACCTGGCATTCTCCTTACGTCTCTGTGTGTCTCTGTTTCCAAATACTCCTCTGCTTAAAGGGAAATCAGTCAGTGGATTCAGGCCCACCTTAATGAAGTATGACCTCATCTGAATTTGATTACATCTGCAAAGACCATATTTCCAAATAAAGTTGCTTTCATAATACTGGGAGTTAGGACTTTTGAGGGAATGCAATTCAACCCGTTTCACCCTGAAGACTCTTAATTTCTTTTTTCTCCCAGATATTCTGACATTTTGAAATTATGTGTCTAAGTATGGCTTCCTTCAAAATTTTATTCAGTAACCTTCATATAATTCAAAAACATTTATGCCATTTTAAATCTGAGAAGCTCTTTTATCATAGTTCTTTGATAATTTCTTCTCCTCCATTTTTGTCATTTCTTCTTTCTGTAATTCATATTAATTGGATCATCAGTTTCTTGGTTTTGTGATTTATGTCATTTATCTTTTTTCCTCATATTTTATGTATCCTTTTTTACTGAACAAATCAAGGAATCTCTCCAATCTTTATATTCTAGAATTTGTGTTCAAAATTTAAATTTATTCATTTATCTTTAGTTTTCCAGAGACCTTGTGTTATTCTCTTTTTTATACCATTCTGGTTTTAATTTATGGATATGTTACCTCCATATTTTTCATGGAAAATACTATTTTGAACACTTTTCTTTTAATTTATGTACTTTTTTCTAAATTATTTCTCTGGGGGGCTGGCCCCATGGCCGAGTGGTTAAGTTCGCATGCTTCGCAGCAGGCGGCCCAGTGTTTCGTTGGTTCGAATCCTGGGCATGGACATGGCACTGCTCATCAAACCACGCTGAGGCGGCATCCCACATGCCACAACTAGAAGGACCCACAACGAAGAATATACAACTATGTACCAGGGGGCTTTGGGGAGAAAAAGGAAAAAATAAAATCTTTAAAAAAAAATAAATAAAAAAATAAATTATTTCTCTGGATATTTATTGTTCACCTAAGACTTCTTCTTCATTTCAGGCTTTCCTTGAATGCATGACCAACTCCGTTTTCCCACGGATATTTTTAAATGTGTCCATAGAATGCTGCAATCTAGCAACCTGTGAATGCGTCAGGATTCAGCATCCATCCACACTTGGTTTAGCACAGAACGCGACATCCTGCTGGAGACCACTTACATGCAAGAATAGAAAAGCCTTATTTTGGGGTGTCCAACTAGGTACTCAGTTTTCTCTAGACATTTTCTTCAGGTTTTTTTAGAGAGTGAATCTCCCTTTTTGCCTTGGATATGATCATCTGGCTATATTACTTCCGCTTGGTAAAGTATGATCAGATTTGGTAAAGTATGATCAGATTTGAGACACTAAATGCTCTGTATGCAGTCCTTCACTTGCATCTGGTGTGTTAAACTATACCAAAGCCCGTGCTGAAAGCCCTTGGGTCACATTAAGATCAGCTTAACCTTATTAATCGATGATTACTCATCCACTTTCCTTCATACTGAATTTTGGAAATCTCTTTCTTTTGCTGAAGTCTGCCTTATTCTTTTGCTGTTATGGGATTATTTATGTTTTATTGTTTTTTTCCAATTTAACTTGGTTTCAGGAGGGAATATTATAAATATCTGTGGTAAGTATGCCATATGTCTTCTAAGCAGATTTTTAAAATTTTAAACAGGCTGACCTCATCTCCCTGAAGAATTGTTTTCTGGGTGAAAATATTCTAAGAAGACAGTTACACAGAAAAAGTAAAAGAAAAACTCTATGTCATGAAGGTAAATGACTTTCTATGAAACTAAGAAAGTCTGGCCATAGAACAAAGAATAAAAACTTATCAGAGGGCTAGCCCCATGGCTGAGTGGTTAAAGGTCTGCACGCTTTGCTTTGGTGGCCTGGGTTTGTGGGTTTGGATGCTAGGTGTGGACCTACTCCACTTATCAGCCATGTTGTGGCCGTGTACCAGGTACTAAACAGAGGAAGATTGGCATGGAAGTTAGCTGTGGGCTAATCTTCTTCAAGCAAAAAAAAGACAAGGTTTGCAACAGATGTTAGCTCAGGGTGAATCTTTCTCATCAAAAAAAAGGAAAAAAAATTATCAGATATAATGTTTACAGGCAACTATCCTAGGAAGCCAAAAATATAAAAATAAATATTTTATTTTGCTCAAATTTTTTCTTTAGTTTTCTTTATCTTTCCCACTCACCTCCAGCACTCCACCAAACGTACTCCTTTTGTCCTTTATCTTAATTCTCCTTCTTTAGGGCCAGAGGGCGAGCTGCCATTCTTGCTGAGCTGCCGCAACAGTTCCAGTGAAGATAGCCTTGTGGTGTTTGGCTCCTCTAACTAGACCTTCCATGTCACTGCCTTGTGTTAACTGGAATGAAAATAAAATTCATCTAAAACATTGTCACAACGCATGTTTATAACACCTGGAGAATACACAAACCTTTAAATAAATATACAACTATTATTTGATCGATTGATGGGCAGGTAAATTTATAGGTTTATAAATATTAAAGTACAATGTACACAAAGGAAATACATATATTTATGATCTTTTAAGTACTCTTTGTTCATTTGGCTTCAATATAATCTTATTTTTCACATTTCACTTTCCATTTTTCCTACTATACCATTTTTAAGTTTTTGTCTTTATGATCTATAGGTTTATTTGTAAGCTACCTCAAATATTATTTGGGGGTTGTATTAGTCAGGATTCTCCAGAGAAACAGAACCAATAGGACATATACAGATACCTAAGAGGGGATTTATTATAGGAATTGGCTCATGCTTGTGGAGGCCAAGAAGTGCCATGAATTGCCCTCTGCAAGCTGGAGCACCCGGAAAGCTGGTGGCATAATTTAGCCTGAGTCTGAAGAACTGAGAGTCAGGGGGCCTGATGGTGTAAGCCCCATTCTGAGTTCAAAGGCTCAAGAACCAAGTACTCCTATGTGAGGACAGGAGAAGATGGATGTCTCTGCGGAAGCAGAGAGAGTGAATTTGCTCTTCTTCTGCCATTTTGTTCTATTCAGGTCCTCAGTGGATTGGATGATGCCCATCCGCATTGGTGGGGGTGATCTTCTTTACTCAGTCTACTGATTGAAAGGCTAATGTCTTCTACAAAGACCCTCACACACACACCAAAAAATAATGTTTTACCAACTATCTCATCATCCTCTAGCTCAGTCAAATTGACAGATAAAATTCACTGACACAGGGGTGCAGACATAAAATAAATAGATGAAAATATCTCTAATTTTGAAGAAATATTTATTGTATAATAACTGTGGAGCAGAACCTATTCAAGTACCGAGGATAAAATGACTAATAACTCATTTTTTTGAATAATTAAGTAGCCTACTTAGTAAGGAAGATTGGTAGTAAACGGCTAACATGAATAGTGTATGTTGATGCCTTATATGTACAAATTACAGGGTAAAATGTGTTCTTCTAAAATAGCTCATCCTTCTGAAACCAAAGACACGACAGAGTGAGAGTGTGGGTGAGGATGGGAAATAGAACATCTCCCATCAAAAACGAACTTAAAGTAGCTATATTTAATTTCTCTGTCTGAACACCTTCCTGTTTGTCTACTCTTAACCAGCCAAACCCTGCTCATTGTTCACAGGTCGACTTAGTTACCCTTCTTCCAGGAACCTCCATCACTCTTTTCATTACGAGCACCGTCACCCAAGACAGCACATCAACATCTCTGACCACCCCACCAACATCACTATGACCTCCTCCTTTAGGCTTGAAAAAGTGCATGATGTCATAAAAGGGGGCAACTGTCTTCACCACATAAAACATATCTGTTTATACTCCTATTTATTTATTTATTTATTTATCCTGCAGAGGCATTGGGTATCACTATTCCAGCAAGCCACAGCACATGGGGGGCATATAAAGTGTAGCCCTCCATTGAATCATCTCTCCTTGTTTATAAAAAAAAAACCTTATAGAAGACATAGAGTGCTCATTTGGCAATTAATATGATGTAGGTTAGAACAAACTGGACACATTTTAAAATCACTGCGTCTGCTTTGTATTATAATTTATACATGGCCTTGGTTTTATAGTAACATTGGAATATCAACCTACTAATGCCAGATATTATTTTTTCATACTAATTCATTATAAGAATAATGAGCTCTTCTTATTAAATGATTAATGTTTAGTGAATGTTACATTAGCCCTGCGGAAATGGGGAGATTCAGAAAACTTTTGATACACAACTAAGACCTTTGTTTTTAAGCATTGAAGACCTGAGCCAGCAGTCTAAAAATAATGCCTCTGAATATAAGCTCCACTTTCTAGGCAATCATTTCTTATCAAAACACACACACATGAATGTTCATACATAGCCATTTGCTTATAGCAAAATAATTTCCAGTATTCTGCATCTGACTTATGCTTTTCTGGATTTGAGATGTAATGAGGAGATCTTGCAATGACCAAATACTGTAAGGCTTCTTATGCCTTATATACGTTAAATTATGTACTTTCATCTAATAAGGGAAGTGCTTGACTAAAGCGTGATTTAAATGTATGCGATTTAGACAAACGACGTGTTGCTAGGTAAAATTTGCAGATGTCAAAAATTTAAACAGGGATTGTAGAGGAAAACTGACAGTTGGATTTTTCAAATCCTTTTGGAAATATTTGTCCAAAGAAATATTGGGCCTTTAATGAAACAATATGAGCAAACATGGAAGACTCGGCAGTCTGAGATCGTGGTAGACTATTTCCCCCCAACAAAGGCAAATGAATGAGCCGACACTTTCTGTAACCCATTCACTGAGCTGGCAGTGCCCAAGACTCCCAGTAACCTCTGGTTGACTTGTCACTTGCAAGACAAATTTGCTCATCTATCACGACTGTCAGAATCCCTTTTCGGCAACTGTATCAGTAATTAGCTATGCCTTGTTAGTGCTCAAGGCATGTGTATCTGTCACATTGATAAAAAGGTCTAGGTTTTTTTTTTCCATTTCAACTAACATGTTAGCCTCTCAGAATTATAATGCCAACAAAGGGCCACAATATTGATCAAACCCTCATTGATGACCTTTAAAAATGCTTACATTGTTTGAGAAAATAAGAACCAGTATACAATGCCACCCTAAGGAGTATTAAAATGTGAGAAAAAAGTAAACTCTGCAGTTAATATTTAGAATAACTTGGAAACATTTTCATACATTCTTTAGATAACTTTTTGATTGACTCAATCTTCTGTAGAGTCTATCTTGAGTTTATCTTCTGTAAAGTTTTCTGAGAAATTTTAGTTGACAAGACGTATTGGTGCATTGTCTGTTATAAAACATTGAGTTAATTACAAGAGTTTCAGTTTCACTGGGGGAACAAAGTCATTTCAAATGTTTATTTGTGTTTAGACAACTAAAAAGACAGGAAGAATTACGTAGATCAGAGATTTTCAAATTTGGATCATCAGCAAAATCAAATGTAGTAATTTTTTAAAATAAAAATTCTCAGAGCAAAACTTATTGAAACAAAATATCTGTAAAAAAATAGATACCGTGAACAAAGTGAAAAGGCAAAGGGTTGTCTCCAATAAACTATTTGAAAAAATGATATAAGGTGATATTATTATTAGTATTCAGAAACATTCAACACATAATTGAGCTGCTACAAATCAATAAGAGATCAATATTAAAAATCAGAAAGGTATATTAACGGGAAATTAGAAGAAATATAAATGGCCAGTAAGTATCTAAAACTATATTGAACGTTGTTTATGATAAGGAAAACAAAATAAAATAACTGACATTTCTCTCCTTGCCCATAAGATTTGCAAAATTAAATAAAATTTGAGAAGACCACCAGTAACTCCAGTCATGGTGTAAGAAATTGAACAATATCATCAATTATTAGTGAGATTGTTCATTTTGTCAACTTTGAGGAGAGCCATAAATTTGTCTGCCTGCAAATATAGGTTCATCATAAAACAAACCTGTCTAGCATGTCTTCTACTGGATCTTTGGAACATCTAGAACAGTGACTAATGCTAACTAGCACATAGCTGATTCTCAAATTTAATTGGCTCAATTAGTTATTAAACTATGCACCTAGTTATCTCACATCTAAAATCAATACTATGGAAAACATGACATTATTAAGAATACATTATTAAGAATGTACTAAGATGTTCATTGCAATGCTGTTTTCTGCAAAAGAAAGGCCACCGACTAAATGTGGATCAATTAAGAAGAAAAAGAAAACACTAGATCCTACATACCTTAGAAAGATACCTAAAATATTAAGATGAAAACCAAAGCAAATTGTAAATCTATATGAGGTGTTGTGGAGGATTCTCTAGAATGTTTAACTATTTAGGAAAAACAGCTAGAGTTTGACAGATCTATTGGTGCATTTTATAATTTGGAGGGAAAAACTAAAATCTGAGTGAATACTAATCAAATGAAAACACATAAATGAATGATTAAATCTGGAAAAAGTTACGAAAAGAAACATAACAATAACAGTAACATTGCATGACTCAGCAGTGAAAATACTCAAGTAGTCACAAAATGTAAATATTTGCTATTTATAAGAAAATTCTTATTTCTTTAAAATGGGCTGCTCCAGGCAGAGTTTGGTGGATGTGGAAGATACTGAACCATCAGCTCTCAGAGCAGGTAGTTAAAAATTCTCATCTGTAGCTGTTGAATCAAGAAATTGCTGCTTAAGTATATTATTAAAAAAAAAAAGTAAGTAAATACCAGAGGATCATCTAAAAGAAGAGAAAGGCCCTCGTTTTGAAATTAAATCAAATTTGAATCAAAAGGTACAATCAATTTTAAGATTCTTTTAGTTTGAAAAATAAGATTTCTGTTTCCGTATTTGTTTGTTTGTTTGTTTGTGGAGTGAGGGACAAGGCAAAAACTTTTTCAGTATTTCACTAGAGTACTCAGTCATCTCATTCAACTACTTGCCCTGTGTTTCCAATATTTTTTCTATAATGTTTACACATGAAAAGAGGAGTTGGGAGTTTTGTGGGGCTGTGGAGGGGCACACAAAGGAAAAAGATATAAAAAGGAAATAAATACCATCGTGGTATAGCAGGAAATATCAATACACAATGAATAATTTGTCTCTTTTGAAGTCAGAAAAATATCACTTTTAATGCCTGAGCAGTGTTAAACACAATATTTTATAGATATGATTTACAAAAATAAGTTGCTCAATTTGTCCTGTGGATTTTACTCCCCCATCATATCCAAATGTATGCTGGCGATAGTTTGGGTACTAAGTTTGCATCTTTTATTGTTTGAAAAAAACCAGAAACTCTCTGTCCTTTAGTTCAGCAGCAAGAAGAAAGTTTTCTGTGCCAAGATCTTTTACTTGAGGTAAATTACACTTTCAGCCAGAATACATTTAATACCAGCGGGCAAGTAATTTTTTTAATCATGTATTTTATGAATAATTCCTTATGAGCTATAGAAATTTGGGTGATTTTATTAAATGAATTTGAATCTCAATTAAATATCTTCATGAAATGGGATTTATATAAGGAAAATTTGAATTGATCATTTCATTAGAGTTTATCATTTCATCATAAATTAGCATGCAACTATATCTAGATATATACAGTATAATGTTACTGATGTACTAGAAATACAGAAAATAACAAAATTATAATTTTGCTTTAATAACTGACTGGGATCTAAAACCAATTTTTAAAAAAATTTCAAAAGCTGTCTAAAATAATTATCTTCACTTGCCTGGTAACACCAGACCAGAAAATCCTCAAACATTTGTTTTCTAAGGTGTTTATACAATACTAATTTTTATTTTTGTTTCAAATGAAAAGAACCAAAAAGACAGTTCCATTCAAATCATAATCAATTTACACTGACTTGGTGGCATCAACATTAGCCATGCCATATGCCTGGCTCTAAAATGGAGTAATTAGTATTAGCCCCCTGAACAATAGATTGCTAATTTACTATGAATGTATTAATGCACGTTAATGGAGCATCACAGAAATCTGAAAATATACATATCCTTTCTCTTTTAATGAGCATATCCATCATGTCCAATAGCTTTCTCACATCTCTTTGTAATTCTCTTCTCTGCAGTTGCCGCTGACACCCAGCCATTCTAGGCAACCACGCTGGTCTGCATTCCTTCACTGTAGGTTAGTTTGTTAGTTTTCTAGAGTTTTGTATAAATGGAATGATACAGTATGCAGTTTTACTTTTGGCTTCTTTCACTCAGCATAATTATTTTGAGACTTGTCCATGTTGTGTGTATCAATAATTCATTTTTTTATTGATAAGTGGTATTCCATTTTACTCTTTGTTTTCCAATTCACCTGATCATAGACATTAGGGTTATTTCCAGTTTGGGGATGATACTAATACAGCTGCTAGGAACATTCATGAACAAGTCTATGCCAACATATGTTTTCATTTATACCGGGTAAATCCGTAGAGGTGAAATGGTTGTATCAAGTGGCAGGAGGATGTTTAACTTATAAAAGAAACTAAAAACTACCAAACTATATTCCATTTAGTGGTTGTACCATTTTGCATTTTCATCAGCAGCGAATAGTTCTAGTTACTCAACAGCATGACAAAAACTTTATGTGGTGAGTCTTTTTTTTAATTTCAAGGCATTCTAACAGGCGGGTAGTGGTATCTCGTGGTTTTAACATGTTTGCAGATCACTAAAGAATAATGATATCGGACATTTTTTCATGCTTATATATTCTCTGGTTAAATATATGCTTTCTTCTTTGTCCATATTTAATTGGATATCTTGTTTTATTTATTGAGCTTGCGATTTCTTTATATACTCATGTGTATAAATCGCAAATATTTTATCCTAGTAAATAACTAGCCTGTTCAGTCTTCTAAGACCGTCTTTCAAAGAGCAGAAGCTCTTAACTTTGATAAAGTCCACCTTATAAATAAAATACACTAAGTATAATTTGAATACTTTTAAATAATTTGAAACTAGTTTTACATCCTAGAATATAGTTTATCTTGGTAAACACATTGCATTAGCTGGAAAAAATGTGTAAATCTGATGTGTTGCAGTAGCATCTTCTATAAATGTAAATCAGGCCAGATTGGGTGACAGCGTTTTAAGATTTTTATTATCAATGATTTATTGTCTGCTTGTTCTACCAAGAAAGTGTTAAAATCTTTAAGAATAATTGTGAATTTGTCTACTTCTCCATTCAGTTTTATCAGTTTTTGCTTCATATATTTTTATCGGCTTTATGAAGATATAATTCACATATCCTAAAATTTACCCATTTAAAGTATAAAATACAATGCTTTTAACATGTTCACAGGGTTGTACAACTATTATCACAACCTAATTTTAGAATATTTTCCTGACTACAAAAGAAATCCCATAGACATTAGCAGTCATTCCACATCCCCTGCCCTGATCCCCAGGTTTGTAACTGCTAATAAACTTTCTGTCTCTATAGATTTGTATATTCAGACATATTTATACAAATGGAGCATACAATACATAGTCTTCAAGACTGCCTTATTTCACTTTGCATAATGTTCTCGGAATTCATCCATGTTGTAGCATGTAACTGTACTTCATTCCTTTTTATTGTTGAATAATATTCTATGGTATAGATAGCTCACTCTTTGTTTATCCATTTGTTGGTTAATGGATATTTGAGTTGTTTCCACTTTGGCGCTATTTTGAATAGTGCTGCTATCGTCATTACTGTACAAGCTTTTGAGTGGGCATATATCTTCACTGATAGATACCAAGGAGTAGAATTGCTGGGTTATACGGTAACTGTCTTTATCTTTTTGAGAAACTGCTCGATGGTTTCCAAAGTATCTTCAGCATTTTACATTCTCAACAGCATTGTGAGAGGTTTCTAGTTTCTCCACATCTTAGTCATCACGTGTTGTCATCCGTCGTTTTCATTTTAGCCATCCTATTGGGTGTGAAGTGGGATCTCATTGTGGTTTTGATTTATATTTCTGTAATACCTAATTATATTGAGCATATTTTCTTATGCCTATCAGCCATTTGCATATGTTCTTTGGAGAAATATCTATGTGAATAATTTACCTCTATTTAAATTGAGTTTTTTGGGTAATTTTTATTATTGAGTTCTAAAACTTTTTATATATTCTGGGTATAAGTTGCTTATCATTATCTATGATTTGAAAATATGTTTACATTCTAAAGGTTGCTTTTTTTCTTTTTTTTGATGTTTTAATTCATGATATAGAAGTTTTTTATTTTGATGAAGTCCAATTTATCTATTTTCTCTTTAGTCACTTGTACTTTTGACATCGTATCTAAGAAAACATTGCCTAACCAGGGTCATAAATATTTGTTGTTATGTTTTCTTATAGGAGTTCTTGAGTTTTAATTCACACGTTTAGGTCTTTAGTCAATTGTGAGTTAAATTTGTCTATTTTGTAGGAGTCAAAATTCATTTGTTTTGCATGTGGATATCCAGTTGTACAGTATCACTTTTTTGAAAAGTTTATTCTTTCTCAATTAAATTTTCTTATAATTTGTCAAATTCAATTGACCATAAATATAATGTTTAGTTACAGGACTTTCCATTCCATTCCACTGATCTCTATGCTTAACATTATACCAGTACCACATCGTCTTGATTACTATAGTTTTGTCTTAAGCTTAAAATCAGGAGATGTGAGTCCTGAAAATTTGTTCTTTTTCAATATTATTTCACTATTCAGAGTACTTTGTGATTCTATATGAATTTTAAGATTAACTAGTCAGATTCTGCAAAAGAACAAGCTGAGATTTTGAAAGGGAGTGTGTTCAATCTGTAGATCAATTTTGGCAAGTATTGTCATCTTGAAAATATTAAGTTTTCCCATCCATTAACATGAAATATCTTTCCATATATTGAGATATTATTTACTATCTTTCAAGAATATTTTGTGATTTCCAATGTATGTCAAACTTCCTTTGTTAAATTTATTCCCATTTTATTCTTTTGAATGGTATAGTAAATGAAATAGTTTTCTTAATTTTGTTTTCAAAAGTTTATTTGCAATGTGTAGAAGTATACTTGATTTTTTAAATGTTAATCTTGTATCTTGCAACCTTCCTGAAATCATCTCTTAAAGTCTAATAGTTTTTTAGTGGATTCCATATGATCATTTTTATACAAGATCATGTCCTGTGCAAGTACAGACAATTTTACTTATTTTTTCCCGGTCTGAATGATTTCTACTTCTTATTTCTTGGCTGATTTCCCTTTCTAGAATCTCTAGTACAGTATTGAGTAGACATGTTGGCAGAGGACATCCTTGCCTTGTTTTTGATCTTAGCAAAAAGCTTTTGGATTTAACCATTATGTATTTCACCATACATGTAAAACCATACATAAAAAAAAAAGTGGGTTTTTTATAGACTCTCTTTATAAGGTTGAGGAAACACCCTTCTATTTATTTTTCTATGGGGTTAGTAGAATCCAAAATATGGAGTTTGGGGTTTAGCCATTCAAATACATGATATCCTGCAACAAGAATTAGCCATTTAAGGAATAGTCCAGTGGCACAGCAGTTAAGTTTGCACGTTCCACTTCGGCGGCCTGGGGTTTGCAGGTTCGGATCCCAGGCAAGCCATGCTGTGGTAAGCATCCCACATATAAAGTAGAGGAAGATGGGCACGGATGTTAGCTCGGGGAAAATCTTCCTCAAAAAAAAAAGGTACTTAAAAAAAAAAGAATTGGCTATTTAAAGAAATAAAAGTATATATCTATAATATATAAACTATATATAACATATATGTATATTATATATGTCATAAAAATAGTAAAGAAAGACTCATTTAATTTTTGGAGCTTGTAGAATTAACATTATTAAGTAGATGCATAATTTATTGAATAGGACAATAAATGACATCAAAATAAATCAAATTAAAATCTATATTTGAAAATAAAGCAATATAATAGAATGAATCTAAAATTCATATTCAAATGCAAAGGGCCGAGAATAGCCATAAAAATCTGGAAGAGAACAACAAAGCTACAATATGTACACTTCCAGGTATTAAAAATTATTATAAATCTATAATAAGACAATGTCATGTTGTAACATGAGTAGAAAAAATGATCTATGACACAGAATAGAGAGAACAGACCCAAACCTATTTATATATAAATATTCACCTGGGTTTTATCTAAGATAACACTTCAGTACAATGGGGATAATATGGTCTTTCAAATAAATGATACTGAGTCAATTGCACATACGTCAATCACACGCAAAAATCATTTCCAGATGAAATAAAGATATTAGTGTGAAAGGCAAACCCAAAAGGACAAAAATGTAAAACATCTTCTAATCCCAAAGTTGGCAAAGATTTCTTGAACAGGAACTCAAAATCACTCACCATAGAGGAAAATATGATGAATTGAACTATATTAAAATTCAAATTTTCTATTCATTAGAAAATACCAAAGGGGGATTGAAAAGGCAACCTACAATGAAGGAAAACATTCCAAATGCATTTATTCAACAAATGCACATACCCAAATTATGCAGAGAAAGTCTACAAATCAATTAAAAAAAAGGCAGACTACCTAATAGAAAAATATCAAAAAACTTAGATATGTTGCAAAAGATAGTCACTCAATCAATAAATATATGAAAATAGATTCTTAAGTTTTTTAAACCATGTTATTGACCATGATTGGGATACAAAAAGCTGTACCTATTAAATGTATACAGCTTGATGAGTGTGGAGATAAGTATACATCCATGAAGCCATCACCAAAATCTATGCCATAAATCTATCCATCAGCTTGTGGTATATACATACAATGGAATAATACTCAGCCTTAAAAAACAGGCAGTCTTGCCATTGGTGACAATATGGATGGACTTGGAGAAAATTATGCTGAGTGGAATAAGCCAGACACAGAAAGACAAATACTACATGATACTACTTGTATGAGGAAATAGTCAAACTCATAGAAGCAGAGAATAGACTGGTGGTTGTCAGGGGCTGGGAGGGGGAAAACGGGGAGGTATTCATCAAAATAGGTTCTTATCCATCAAGGAAATATGAGTTAGAACTCCAATACAAAATACCGTGCACTACCAAATGGCTTAAAAAAGAAAGCAACAAAAACAAAAAATATAAATAAAGAATCATACAAAATGTTAGCAAGACAGGAAAAACTGAAGGATCTGGCACTGCTGGCAGAAATATTAATTAGTAACAACTCCTTTGAACCACTTCGGAAAATTCTAGCAATGTCTGCTAAGGCGTATCTCATATTCCAGCAATTCAACTCCTAGATGTAAACCCACAAAAACGCATACATGTATGTACCAAAGACACTTACTGAAGTATTTACAAAGGCAATATTTGTGATGATGACAAACTACAAACTCCCCAAATGCCCGTTATGAGTATAACGGTGTATTCACACCATGGAATTCTACAACACAAATGCATGATTTACAACTGTCTGCACCCATGTGAATGAAGACAGACACAAAAGAGCACATACTGTGTGGTTTGATTTATATGGAGAACAAAACCAAGCAAAACTACTCTCTGCTGGTAGATGTCAGGAGGAGGGATAGAGACGGGAAGAGGGCACAAAAGAAGGATTGGACATATTCTCGTTCTTGATCTACCGGGGATGGTTGAACAGGTGAGCACACTTTGTAAGCATTCGTGAAGATGCACAATTATCACATGCACTGTTTTCTGTATGTACTTTAACAAAAGTAAATACGAAAAAACCCCCAATGTGGTAGATAAAATGTTACTCTGGAAAATGTGCAAGACAATAATTCCCCCCAATCATATTTACTGGCTCAAAAGAATAGCTGATGCTGCTTTTTCCTGGCCCTTCTCTTGGAACCTTCTGAGACTGATATCATCATGCCTCCCAGAGGAAATCTGGCTTGTGGTTCCCTGATTTACACAGTTTGGTTGTTTTAAAGCAATGTAGTCAAATTGTCACTGGGTTGAGCTTGTTTCAAGGCATTCATTTTGAGAGAGAAAGAAAATTCTATGTAATACTAGGGTTCTTAGAATTAACCAATATACACATATATATATTTTTTGGAGGGGAATATTTTGACCTTCTTTATGTAGGGAACAGATAGTATCCATCACTCTTTTCTTAAACTTATACTTCTGTTCTTAATTTTTAAAAGAAAAAGATGAAAAAGGTAGATAATATAAACAAATGAAAATAAATAAAGGTGTAATAAAAGAGAGATTTCTATAAGTGCCACTAGACATGGTTTATTTGATTTATATTTAAGCAAAAGCTATTAGTATAGGCATGACAGGAATATCCAACATGAAGATATTGTTGATTAGGATTAGGATTCGGATAGTCAATTAAAGACCAAAACAGAATTACTGATGAGACTTCTCAAAGACTGTATTCCCCATCATAGAGACTCAGATAGTCATAGGATCTCATAGTGCTTCTAGTCACTTTCAGATAAAAGCTGAATCT
Organism: Equus asinus; assembly: GCF_041296235.1. Taxonomy (NCBI): domain Eukaryota; kingdom Metazoa; phylum Chordata; class Mammalia; order Perissodactyla; family Equidae; genus Equus; species Equus asinus. The sequence continues at coordinate 76,307,288 of NC_091800.1, forward strand.
TGTTAATCGGACTCATGACCAGTTCGGCCATCTGTGCAGGGCATAACTCAGAAAGATACACACACTTTCTCAAGTATGTGCTTAACAAATGTGTTGTAAGAGCCTTCTGGGTAAGCCTGACTAAACTAACTTCTTCATTTGATTTTGGGAAACAGATTTCCGAATCTAAAGGCATAGTGGCATCTGGAGGTTAACATTCATTTATGTATTTGTAATAAATTACCTATTTATCCAAAACCCATTCCGATGCTGGCATTTCTTCAAATTACAGGTTTTGTATCCTTGGCAAGGCATTAGTTTCCTTTGCCTTTACAAGGAATTATGATTTAGTATTTAGAAATAGATGAATAACTTCTTGACTTATGGTGTCTGATGAAATAATAGGAAAGAAGAAACCGAATACAACTAAGATGTATATATAAAGACAAGAACAAATTAAATTGCTTATAATGTCTGTTATTTATCATGTTCCAAATAGGCCTCATTTTGGAAAGATAAGGAAAGTAATAGGAGCCATTTCCAGACCATATGGAACTACATAATTTATTGGAGCTGTTGCCACATTCAAGGAAAGCGATTGCATTTCACAAGCTCGAGAGTTCTTTTCACAACTAGGATTACAGAATGATTATGCTCATCTTTAGGTGGTTCTGAGGGTTTTCACTGAATTTATATGTGGTGATAGAACAGTATGATGATTACAATTTTTTTGAAGTTTTAAATGTATAATACGGTTCTGCATTTTTATTTCTGTTTAAAGTAAACCTTTTTACACCAGACTGTGAGATATTTCCATTTAGTTGAGTCAATAAGGACATTACAATTTTTATTTTTTCAAGATGATGTTTTTCACAATTTTCTAACCTCATTTTCCAAGAGGAGTTATTTCTTGGATAGGTTGATATTCAAGCTAGGCATGAGCAAACATAAAAGTATTTATTCTGAGACGCATCAAAAGCCTTTTGACAGTCTCTGACTTCTTGCTTTCATGGGTTTGGCCATTCCTTCTTATAAATTGTCATAGACTGAAGTGTGCTGCACCCCCCCCCAAATTGATATAAAAAGAGGAAATTTGAACACACAGAGACATGAGGGATGAGCACACACAGAGGAAAGAACATATGAGGACATAGTTGGAAGGCGACCATGTACAAGCTAAGAAGAAAGGCCTCAGAGGACATCAATCTTGATGACACTTTGATCTTAGACCTCTAGCCTCTAGAACTTTGAAGAAATAAATTTCCATTTTTTAAGCCACCCACTCTTCACTATTTTGTTAGGGCAGCTCTAGGACACTGATACACAAACTAAGCGACCATCCATAACCAGGTGTCCTGCATGGATGGGTTGGGTTAGTTCCATAGCCTAATTACCAAGTTAGAAAAAGATATGATTTGGCAATCTGAGAAAGCTGAATAGGAATTCATCTTAGATAAAGATTTTGTAAATTTAAGGTCCCTAAAAAAGTATCTGGGAATGACTACATTTTGTCTGACCCAAGACCTTCTCCTATCCAATTTAGATGATATAAACAGGTAAAAAATTAGCTTTTAAATTTTGTGCAATTTTAGAATGTATTGCAGCTGAATATAGCACAACTACTAATGCGAGAGCGTTTAAATAATTGAATGCATCATCTATTTAGCACCCAACTAAAAACTTCGTTGTCAAGGGCAAATTTGATAACAACCTTTTCTGTTATTTGTCCCTGGTGCCAAATTATGAGTTAAGGTTCTATTTAGAGCTTTGTTTCAAAGGTTAAGCCATAAATTGAACTGTTGCTCTTTTCACTAAAATTGGAGACAGCAGGTTAAAATGAAAAATAAAAATAAACTTTCTGGAGAAATAAAAGGAGGTGTTAATATTGTTTAAAATTAAAAATAAATATTCAGGATGCTAGCTGTGTGCATACAGAGTCCAAGAATGTAATTATATCTCTTTTGCCTTTTGGATACTGGGTTGGGAATAACCTCTCCCCTGTCTTTGGTCTCTCTGCGCCCCTATTCTACAGCCACCAGAATAGAATGAGATGCTCTCCAGCTGAATGCTCATGCTGCACCTGGATTCTCCATACTCTAGAAAGAATCTCACTGGAACTGACACTTGCATGCTCTGCTGTCAAATTATAAAATTGTGGCATGCTATCAACATTCTACTGTTTGTAACAGCTAATAAAGTCTTCAAAACACTCTCCCCACTGAGGTTAAACGCAATGTCTTGGGAAACACTAGAAGCTTGTGAGTGTGCTACTATTGTGGATATTGCAGGGATATCCATATTCTGACTGTAACTTCTGATTAGTAATATCTCATATGAAAATGGAGTCTTGACTATTATATAAAGAAAGATCCTATCCTCAAACTGGTTACCCACCTGGACACTGAGCAGGAGGACGTCTCAGGGCACTTAGCTCTTTGCACCAGTATTTCACACGTTTCCCAATGATGTCCTTTCTATGACTCTATCAAAGAATGATTAAGAAAGAAATAATTCAAGCAAGGAAGAAATAATACAAAAATTTGCATTGCATTTTATATTTTGTAAAATGTTTTCTATTAAAATTGTTTTATTCTATCCTCTATCAGCTCCAATGAGATAACATGATATTCTCATAGGATCATAGACCTGGAAGGTTCTTTATTGTATCATCAGGTTTATAACTATCATTAATGATTTAATATACCATAATATTTGGCAATCGTTAATCTTTAAAGGTACCTCAAGGGCAATTTTTTTTAGCCCTGAGCTAAGATCTGCTGCCAATCCTCCTCTTTTTGCTGAGGAAGACTGGCCCTGAGCTCACATCTGTGCCCATCTCCTCTACTTTATACGTGGGACACCTACCACAGCATGGCTTGCTGAGTGGTGCCACGTCTTCACCTGGGATCTGGACCAGCAAACCCCGGGCCACCGAAATGGGACGTGTGCACTTAACAGCTGAGCCACCACGCCGGCCCCAGAGGGAATGTTCTTAAGCTCTATTACTCAAATGTTATGACATGGCTTTATTAAAACTGAACCAAAAGATGCTGTTCTCCGAAGCATTATAGAAATTTTGAATGGATCAATGAAAACATAGGGAGTTCTGTTTCTATGCCAGTCATTGTTGTCAATGATTTATTGCTATTTTTGCAGCCAGAGTGAGAAGGTGCCCCACTGGTGTCTACCCTGGCTGAGGCTTCCAGGAAAATCAAACAGGAGAAGCAAACGCCTCTCTCTCAGAATCTTCCACATGTCTTTATACCTCTGTTTCTTCCTCAAATCTCCTATAAGACAAATACAGACTGAGAATAATACACTTCTCTCTTTAGGACCGGATGTAGAAAATAGAACATCGAATGCATTATTTGTCCAAACTTCAGCTCTAATTTTTGCAAAAAATAACAATGACAAACATTCAAAATCTTTATTCCTTGGCAAATAAAGCTTAGTGATTCTCTTTATTTACTCCAACGAGACACATTTAATTCAAGTAGGATTTTCTCCTAAGCGGAAAAATGAGAACTTCCTTTAATTTTATTATTAGTGTGATGTTTGTATTATAAACAGACTTCAACTTAGACAGCATTATTTTCTTATAATTAAATGACAATGAAATGATTAAAGAGCAGACAACTTCTGACTTTTCTGGCTAACTAATAGAAAAGTTATCAAGATCCAGAAATAACGAAAAGGAGTAATGTATTTGTTTGCTTAAACTTATCTCTAATTTTTCACTTCTAATAGCTAAAATACCCTCCCTTTACCTCACCTTTTCCTCTAACACTAATGTGTTTGCTATCTCAGGGAAATTGCCAGCTTGAAGATGTTACATGTGATCCCTAACTCTCTCTGGCTCGTGTATAGAAGTGTGCCCTCTGTTAAAACCTTATTTGTCTGCTAATGTTTAATAGATGGTTGGCACTTCTGGACTAGAAAATTATCTAAAAAGTATTTTAAAATTTAACTGTGAATATGTTTTTATGCTTTCACTGTTTCTTATTTCAACAAATACATTCAGTGATAAGGCTGAGTAAACTCAGAGAAGGAAAGGATGACTCCATTTTGAGAATAAACAGAAGCAGTTTGCTTTAAAATACATCTTCATATATGACCCTATTAGGCTATTACTTAAATCAGTGACTATAGAAAACAATATCTCCAAGGATACTTAGTGATCATCCAGTCTTATCTTCTCCCGTTAAATACAAAAGAAGAGCTAATATTTTTTGTGTATTTATATGAAATTGTATTGGGTAAGTTCAGCAATTATAATACAATGAAAACTTAGAATTAATATTTATACATTTCTGTTTAAATGGATTTCCACAGAGATTATATTTTGTTTCAGTATGTTTTATTGTTAGTAAAAGACCTAAAATATGTGTTGCCTATTTCATTACAATTATGAAACAGATGCATCAACTACTTTTTAATCAACTAAAATTTAACTGTATTCTCAGCTTATCTCCTAGGAGTCCCTACCTACCTCCTCTCTCTGACGGACAGATACCAGTCTGGAGCCACTTCATTAGCTCTTAGCCATTTGATAATGCAAAGCTTCTTTACTGCTGAAAATTAAAAAACGAACAAAAGAAGTCCACTTCAGAAAAATGAAGTAAATATTTGTACTCTTTTGCAAAAGCACCTGTCCATGTTCTCTCATCCTCTCGTATATTGTCAGAAAATAATGCATCTGCTTAACATGAAAATTACAGATACATTATTTTACCATATATATATATATATATATATATATATATATATACTCCATATATATATACACCATATATAAAATATAGTTTGGCCAATTACATTTTTGCAATTTAATGATTAAGTGCTTCCAAAATGTTAATTCCATTTCTCCCTATCTCTTCTTTTTTATGGTCTAGAAATGCTTACAAATTTTACTTAAATGTTTTTCTCCTGAGCACGTAATTCTGAAAGTCTTCTCTTTATTACATTGTAAGTCCAAAGAGTATGTTATATTAACAATTCTAGGTACAAACATTATTGTTCTAAGATATTCAAAATTCCATTAAACTAATTTAATTTAAAAACACACAAAACTATACTCAAAAGAGCATTTTCTGTTTGAGTTTTCAAGCAATCAAGAACCAGTATCTTAAGGTTGGATCATGTTGCATATTTGCACTGAAGATTTTTGTGAAAGAAGTTATTATCTTCACTACCACTTGGAAAGAGTTCACACAGGAAATATAGACACACATACCCCATATAAAAAAAACAACTTGCCTTTGATTGTGTAGCACATTTTTGTTATTTTATTAACTGTGATATCACAAAGGATAGATTTACTAATAGAATTGACTTCTAGGCTTGTTCCTGTAATGGGTTCTGTGATAAAGAGCTTAATGCAATTTATCATCGTCTCATATTCACATTTCTGTGAATACTGTTCTGTACAGCTGCTTTTTACCTTATATGAATTGGATCACTTAATGGCTAATTGCTTTCTTCAGGGTACATTTTAAGGGTCTGAATTCCTTGGATCTTTATAACACAGGAGCTACAGCCTGAGGTTCCTGTCCTGTCCGTGGGAACAAATCTATCCATATAACTCCTACGGAAGCAAAGCTGCCACAATTGAGTGAGTGCGTGTTGAATAATCTCAACTTCAAGATTACAATGACTGCAAAAATTACCTTGTATACTACTTTATGTTATAGAGTACGTTTTTACCCATACCTATAATACTTACTATAATCACTTTTATTCCATGTGTTTTTCTCTGGTAGCATAAAATATGAAACTATTTGCATCCAAAGTAAATTTACAATAATTGTTGAGAATATGTCAATTGCCACTGCTTATGCCACTAATTGTCCACTTGATTGTGTCCTTTAAACGATATTCTCCCAGGAACTTAGAGAATCCTGGTATATGACTAAGGATAGGACCTGTGATCATGTTAATGGGCTGTCTCCAGACCTGGAAAACTCAATGATTTGTACAGGACTTTCCGGAAGCGCTTGATTCTAGGATGAGTGTTCAGCATGGAAGAACAGGTTTAGATGTAAAGAATTACGTCTAACGCTAACCTGGCTCATCCGCATTCATATCCCGTATTTGGTGGTTACTCAGTCCCTGAAAGGAAAAAGCCCCTTCTCTCCTATCTTCCTGGGAAGTCATATCCTGGAGAATCTTGACTTGACAAACACCTCTTAAATTCTTGGGGTGATTCTGACACTTGCCACCCCAGCACCTATCAAAACTAAATAAATAAACACATACAATCATAAAACAAATAATGGTAATAGTAAGCATGTAGTTCCTGGTATGAAAGAAAGTGTCTCCCAATTCAACAGATGATTGCTATGTACTTAATAACACAATTTCCAGCTCTGGAATCCTCCTGATGACTTTCAGAATGGCAAAAGTATTATTCTGGAATTATCCTGGAAGAAGTTGACCTTCATAAACATTCTTTTTCTTTGCATGCACATGTCTTTCTTTTTCTGGAATACTCATTTTAACACTTTGTCCTGGAACAAACCAAAGACCTAAAAATCAATTGTAGTTTTTAAAGTAAAGCACAGTCAGGCAATAAATCAATGGAGTATCCAAAGTCCTTTGCATATTTTAAGACCAAAATCAATAATGATGACATATTTGGCTTCAGTTGTTCATGTATTATTGTTTGTCTTCAAATTTTTACAACAGATAAGGTTAAAAGTTCACATAAAATCTAGTATCTTCCCTGTGGAGAAAAAAAGACAATACTTCTAGAAAAATAACAATAGCACAAGTGATATAGAAAGTAATTTTACAGTGTCATTGGTAAATATTTCTGCCATATTCCAGTTGAGTAAGTATTGTCTATAGTGTCCTTATAAAATACGAGAGAGTCTTAGAAGACTGTGTCTAGCACATGGTAGGTGCCCATTAAATGTTTATTAAATGAATGAATGAAATGAAACACTGTTTACCTAGCGGAATTTTTATCTCTGAAAATCCCTTTGAAATTTAAAGAGCATAAACTTATGAACTTCAAGGCTTAATAGGAAGGTACAGTTCTTAGTATTCCTCAACTAAGAAATGGAAATGTATTCAAGAATGTTAACTGAAATTGATAATAAACATCAAAGAGAGTCTTTAATTGTTATCATTAACTAGCTGATCCAGCAACTTAACTACATTTTCAATATGTAAGTAGTTTATTAGTATGTTTTCTAAAGTGTTATATTTCCAAATGCTCAATAACATTTTGATTGAATAGCCTTCAGTGTCATTAAGAGGTGATAACTATTCTGTTCACTCATAGGTGAATAGTAAATAATAAGGAAGCAATTTTAAGGTTACACTGAAAAAAAATCATCTGGGAATTGCCTTGGAAAAAATATTTTTTTTCCATTGTAAAAAGAGAGAGGTAATCAAGAACAATAAAATCTAAAGTATATGTTCTTAAAAATCTAACAGGATATTCAAGTCCATCTTCTAATTTGTTTTGGAACACAGATAGAAGTCATTCTAAATAAAACTACCAATCAGCCATATATACTAAGAATGTACTTTATTTCAACTGAATTCTACAGGAGTTGGCCAAGTACAAAAGAAAATCACTTGCAAGAATCAGGAGAATGGATTTGAATCTCAATTTTGATATTTGTAAGCTGTATAAATTGAGAAAGTCACTTATTTTTTGTTTGTTTTATTTGTAAAATAAGAGCGTGGATTGTATTATTGGTTCTCAAACTTGAGTGTACCTTGGAATAATTTGGGAAGCTTTCCACTTATATCCTTTATCTCCGATTTCCTCTGATCTGTGTTGGCTCCTTAGACTTTCCTTGTCTCTCATGACCTTGATACTTGTGAGGAGTAGACATTTGGTATTATGTAGAATATCACTCAACTTGGGTTTGTGTGATTTTGTTTTTAAGATTAGATTCAGATTATGCATTTAGGGGAAAGAAAAGCACAAGGATGATGTGGTCTTCTCGGTACCTCTCATCAGAAGATATATGATGGCAACATGGTTTATTATTTGATATTAACAACAAACATCACTTGAACACTACCAGATTTTTCAACTATAAAATTGCTACTGTTTTATGCAAAACTATGGAGACAGTAAAAAGATGGGTGGTTTCCAGAGTTTGGGAGGGGAGATCAAGAGGCAAAGCATAGAGAATTTTTAGGGTAGTGAAAATATCCTGTATGATATCATAATGATGGATACATGTCATTATACGTTTGTCCAAACTCATAGAATGTACAAGACCAAGAGTGAACCCTAATGTAAACTATGGACATCTGGGTGATAATGATGTGTCACTGTAGGTTCATCAATGGTAACAAATGTACCACCCTGGTGAAAGAATGTCAATGATGAGGGAGGCTCTGCGTATGTGAGCACAGGAGGTATATAGGAAATCTCTTGTACCTTCCTCTAAACTTTGCCATGAACCTGAAACTACTCTAAAATTTTTTAAATAAAATTTAAAAAAACTAAATTACTATTGTTCTTTTTAAATTAATAAATATTTTGAAGAAGATACATTGAAACCACGTAAATATCTTGTTTTCCTTAGCTTTTTCCCACTAATTTTCACATCCATCAGTGAATCTTTCCTGCAGCAAGAATTAATGACATTTTCTAATGTTGATTTTCTGTTTCTCTTATTGCTACTGCATATATTGATTGGAATGCTTCCATAAGGGAAAGTTGTCTCTTTTCTCCCATTTGTTTATTGAGTCAATCATTTATATCAACATGGGCTTGAGGATATTTATTTTTCTCCCTGAGGAAGATCAGCCCTGAGCCAACATTTGCTGCCAATCCTCTTCTTTTTGCTGAGGAAGACTGGCCCTGAGCTAACATCCATGCCCATCTTTCTCTACTTTATATGCGGGACGCCTGCCATAGCATAGCATGACAAGTGGTACGTGTGTCTGCACCCGGGATCTGAACTGGGGAACCCCAGCCTACCAAAGCGGAATGTGCGAACTTAATCACTGAGCAACCAGGCTGGCCCCTTAAGGATATTTATTTTATTCTTTAGGTTTTAATCAATGTATATGCTTTTAAACAGAAATAAGAAACAAATCAACTTATATTAACCTCAATGAGAATTTCCATTTGTACCCTCATTAGTATAAATGTTGAGTAATCTGTTTCGTAATGAAAAGAGAGGTCCTGATAGGAGGAAGAATTACACGAAGGGGGTGGCAGGAGCACTATCATTCATGCATTATTCATTTGTTCACTCAAAAAATATTCATTGAGTACCTACTCTGTGTCAGGTCATGTTTTAGGCATGATGATACCCAGTAAACAAAATAGACCAATTTTTACCATTCAAGGAAGACAAAAGCAGAGTCAAAACAAGTGCTAGATAAGAAGGTCAAAGAAGGTCTGGTAATCTCTTGGCGGATAATAACTAAAAGGATGATATTATTTTAAAAGACAAGAAATTATAGGAGAACAAAGTCAGAAGCATAGAGATAAATTAGGAATAATCTAGGTGAGACTCGATGGCGACGTGGCCTGGGGAGGTATTTGCTAAGCCGGTCAGATTCAGGATATCTTTGGAAGTTTAAACCCCTGGATTGGCTGAAGGATTGGATGTGCGATATGAAAGAAGAGTCAAGGATGACTTTACAGGATTGAAACTGATCAACTAGGCAAATGTTGGTTTTATTATCTAGAAAGGGAGAAGTTGGGAAAGAGGACTTATTAGACAACAATTGGAGAGAATTCTAATAAGTGGTTGTATATGCAAGTCTGCATTTTAGCCATGAGGAGCCTGGAATTTTGAGCTTAAGATTCGTTAGTATGTAATAGCATTTAATTCCTCTGGGAAAGAATGTTTTATGGCGTAAATTGGAAGGATAAGAGCCCTGAAAACGGAGGTATCGGTGTACTCTAAGGTTGACACTGGGAAATCGGAAATGAGATCCAGCAAATCAGTTTGAGAATAGGCAATGTTAGAGGAAGCAAACCATAGAATAGTGACCTAGAAACAAAAAGTATTAAATTTCAAAAAGAGAGAGGCAACTTCATCAAAGGTTGGGGTTATGTCATATAAGATGAAAATTGAGAACTGACTACTGGATTTGGCAATATTAAAGTCAGTGTTGACTTTGATAAGAGCACTTTCAATGAAACGATGAAGAGGAAAGACCAACTAGAATGAGTTTAAAAAAAGAATGGAAAAGAGAGATTAAGAGATAGTGAGTACCAGTGATTCATATGAGAAATTTTGATACAAAGGAATGTAAAAGAAGTTGCAATGAAGGAATTGAAAGACTTTTCTTTTTTTTTCCTTCCAGCTTTATTGAGATATAATTGACATATAACATTGCGTAAGTTTAAGTTGTACAATGTGTTGATTTGATACACTTATAAATTGCAATATGATTACTGTAGTGTTAGCTGGGACCTCCATGAAGTCACACAATTCCATTTCTTTTTTGTAGTGAGAACAGTTAATATTTACTCTCCTAGCAACTTTTAATATAATACAATATTGTTGACTATATTCATTATATTAGATTCACAGAACTTATTCATCTTCTAACTGGAAGTTTGTAGCCTTTGAAAGATTGTTCTTGGTGTCAAAATACTTTTTTAGATTAAGTAAAAGTGTGAATGGCTGAATTCACAAGTGAATAAGCATTTAAGTATTTTTTCTTTATTCTAATCACGTGTGCCAAAGGTTTATTAAGAGCATAATTAGGTCCAAGACTTACACTCAGATTCTAATATTTTTATTTTCTCAATAAATCTCAATATTTTGACCTTTCTTCTACCTTACTCTTATATTCTTTTACTAAAAGTTATTATAAAGCAAAATAAAGAGGGTTGCTGGTTAGGCACAAAGTGACCTCATGTCTTGAAGTAATTATACATGGAGCCTTCTTTCACTTTAAACATTTTTCTAGTTTTGACAGTAAAGTATGTGATGATCTAGTTGGCCATATGTGATATGCCTGTAATGTAACTTATGAAAACATACCAATACTTCCTGGAGGAGGAAATTATTGTAGAGATGATTTTTTCATGTGGCTCTTAACCCACGTTGGTTCAGCAGGCATCCATGCAAAATCAACTTAAGTAGAAAGGATAAAGTAGTTCTACATAATGAATTTGGTATGTAAATTCATCTATTTACCATTTTATTATTAATAATTTATCTGCTGATGTCATAATTGATAAATACTCTTGACATTTCAGTTGTAGCTAATTTATTCATAGATTGGAAGACTGCATATAGTTATTTTGCCTTATTTCATATATATAGTAATATTCACGCAAAGAATAATTTTTTAAAACATTTTCGTATAGGAAAAAGGGAACTGGATCAAGAGTGAGAAGATTTGAAGCCAAATTCTTCCTCTTATTGGCTAGCAGACCTGTGGCAAGCCCCATGTGCTCCAAGTCTTAGGTTCCTCAACAATGAATGTCTATGTTATTAATATATAGGCACTCATCAGGACTTTTTTAAGCATCTAGATAATAGAAGCAATGTGCAAACCATAAATGTAAGATATAAAAATAGTTCATACTTCTTTAACACCTTACTCTATTTTAAGAATGTTCACATATGTGTTGTCACTTGGTCCCACAGCAACTTGTAGATTGGCAGGGAAGAAAGTTTTGCTCCAAATTTACTTACAAAAATAGCAGAAGATAATAGAAGTTGCATATCTTAAGCAAAGAAACAATTGAAAAGCCACGGCATGGATGCAATATTATTAATTCGTGTGTTTGTATATTACATAGTGCAGTCAAGTAAAATAACGGTGACCTAGACACAAGCACCGTGATACCGTGACAGTCATCTGATAACCAAGGCAGCCACTAAGTGACTAATGGGCAGATAGGTATACAGCATGGATCCAGGATACAGCTGGACAAAGGGATGATTCATATCCAGGGCAGGATGGAGTTGGATGATGCTAGATTTTATCACGCTACTCTGAACTGCACACAATTGAAAACTTATGAATTGTTTATTTTTGCAATTTTCCATTTAACATTTTCAGACGGAGGTTGATTGTGTGTTAAGTCCAGTGTTCTCTTCCCCATAATGATTTGATTCACATGTAATCCTTTACTGAGTACATATTGCAATGTAGAAGGCATTTCTAGGTTTTGATGGCTGCAAACATGACAAAACATAAGCATATATATATATATAATTTAATATGTATGACTGTGATGAGTGAGAAAAAGAGAAGCATATAGTTAGTGCAATGGAAGAGACAAGATAATTATTCAGTTGTGAGTGAACAGCTAAGACTTCAAAAAATATGTTGATTATGTTATCTTTAAATTATATCCCAGTAAACAGACTAACATAGTCAAAAATAGAGGTGTGAAGGTAGCATATGTTCAGATACCAGCTATGGCCACTAAGTCAGTCAATGAGCACGATGTCAAGACATGAGCTTGGAAGAGTGGAAAGGCAGCAGATTGTGAGGGGCATTGAGCGCCACATTGAGGTGTTTAGATTTTTTTGTTGAACTAATAAAGATCTATTATAGGTATGAGAAGAGATGCTCAAGCAGAAAAATGACATGATTCAACTATTAGAAATTTTACAAATGTATTTAAAATCACATGGAAGATATATCAAATGTGGAAAGTCTAATATTTTTCAATGCCAAGACTTGTTACCAGAATACTTAAAGAAAATCTATTTCTTTGACTTTCTTATTAACTTTTTAAAAGTAAGATCTCATTGGGGCTGGCCTGGTGGCGTAGTAGTTGAGTTTGTGTGCTCTGCTTTGGTGGCCTGGGGTTTGTGGACTCAGATCCTGGGCGTGGACCTACACACCACTCATCAAGGCATGCTCTGGCGGTGTCCCACATACAAAATAGAGGAAGATTGGCACAAATGTTAGCTCAGGGGCAATCTTCCTTACCAAGAAAAAAAAAGTTAGAACTCATTTATTTTGTAAGGTTTTGCTGACATAATCCCAATTCTTTATTCATAAATTGTGTATTTTTGTATAGTCTGCAGCAAATCAATATTATCTAAAGCTTATGATGCTAACATACTTTAGCGAAAGAAGGAGGTAGATTACTTACTAATTTGTAAAACTGAAACAGTGAAATATGAAATAGCTTCTTAAAATATTTTTTATTCATGTTTATGTTTATTCATGAATTAAAAAATTTGCCAAGAAAAAAATCATTTTGTAGAAAGGCTTGCTGATTTTTCACTTGTATTTTAGGAAAAAATATTTTGCATATATCTGAGGTCTATCTTAATATTTCATCATTTTTATACCTCAGTTTATTTATCTATGCTATTTCTCAACCCAAAGAAGTCCACTAAAAGTCTCATAATTTTGTGTTGTCTGTGAAATGAATGAATTTCATGACAATCACATAAATCTCATTAATACAAGTGATACTGTCTACATTTTAAAATCATTAAAATGTATTGAATATCCTAAGCATTACTCTGCATAAGAATATTTAGTTCTTAAATCTATTCATTTTAAGGCAGGGTAGGCACTGATAGATAAAATTTGACTTTCAGGTTGATGGGTAAAATTTTCAAATTAAAATATATTAAGCCATAAATGGTATATTACCTTAAAATAAATGATTTTTACCTATCAACATACACAGTAATTTTATTTTCCACTATCATTAAATGAAACTACACTTGAAAGATTATTTAACTAAAGTATTCTGAAATGAGATTTTTTCCCTACGTCTTCTACTCCACTATTTTTTGGTGTCCGTTCAGAGACCTTTCTTCCTTTTTCAGTGATGTCTTCCTTCTCCTAAAGTTAAAGATGTGATGGAATTACGTTTTAGTTATAAATTCTTCTCCTCACAGATATTGTTTTTCAATCTTGCTATTCTGTAAGGTTTTGCTTATGAGTACTCCATCCATCCATCTACTCATTAAAATTTATATTGAGCACTATGCTAGGGTTTAGGAATATAAAGACTAGTAAGTTAATTTCATTTGTGGAAGGAGAACCAACAATTGAGCAGTGTATAAAATCCTGCCTTGGGGCTGACCCTGTGGCCTAATGGTTAAGTTTAGCGTGCTCTGCTTCAGTGGGCCGGGTTCAGTTCTGGGGCACAGACCTACACCACTGGTCAACGGCCATGCTGTGGTGGTGTCCCGCATACAAAATAAAGGAAGATTGGCACGGATGTTAGCTTAGGGCTAATCTTTCTCAGGAAAAAAAAAAAAATCTTGCCTGATAAGGGCTGATGGGGGACTAAGGAGAGAACACAGAATTGGCCATTGGTCTGACCCTTCCACCAGTGTCAAATCCCTTCCCAATTTACCGCCTCCCTAGACCTCAAACAATTGCACAGTAACACTTAGCACACATCTCTTGTACTATACCATTCTGTCTTTAAATACTTCAAAGGAACAACCAGGGCATGTCTTAGATGTATTCGTATGCAAAAACTTCTTTCTATTCTGCAGCATAATTGCCCTATATGTAAAGTGTTTACCATGTGAGGTGAGTACTTCATTTCTATGCATTTTTAGAAGCTGTCTGACTGTGGACTGTTTCCGTGCCTATGTCTAGAATACCCCTATGTCATCCTAACCATCATTTCTCCTCTACTTCTCCTCTTCACCTGTCACTCTCGCTCTATTCCTGTCCATCACTCACCCAACTTCAAACCCATTTGGTTCCTCCTGGAGGCATCTTAGATGACCAGTGATGATCACACCACTTATCAGACATTAGATACATAATTTACTTACTCCCCTCTTATTTTTCCTCTCTCAGGTACTATGTAGTAATTGTCCTTCAAGCAAGTCTCTCCCTCACTAGTCACATCTCAAGTACTTCTACTCATAAGATGCCTTTTGGATTAGAGGCATGTGCCTTTTAATATTTCCATATTATCCTAACTCTTCAAATTCTACTCCACTTAATCTAATTTTCTATTTTCATAACATTTTTATATTGATTTGATAACATCCCTAATACATATACATACCATTGAACCCAGTAAAACACATGAATGGAAAGCAAAAATCATATTTAATCAGCCAATAAAGTAATAACATTCGTTGCAATTTGTTATAGTTAGTTCAGGTCTTTATTCTGTTCAAAGACAAAAAACATTAATTTTAAAAATGGAGCAAATTGTTTCTTACAGATATGTAGCCTGATTTTTCTGAAAAAAAAAAAAGATATTGTCAACTTGTCCCAATGTCACTGAATATTGTTAAACTTCATTTAAATAACTGCATATATTCCATATACAGATGTCTTTAATGGATGCCTTATTGTTGGTAATTATTCTACTCCCATTAGTTCACAATGAAAAATGGTGCTGTAATCAACACTCTTGTGTAAAATGCGTGAACCCACCCACAACAAATTCTTTGGTATGCCTTGCCAGAGATAACGTTGAATTGATCAAATAACAGTTTAAAATTAAAGGAATGAGAAGAATATACAAGAAAGTAAACTATTACTGCTAATAATACACTATTAACAATAACATTAATATAGGCAATTTTGATTAAATACTAATACTTTGGTATGTCCTTGATCCTTCCAAACACAATCTTATTTGGAGGGCGCTGTTCCTTCATTTTACAAATGAGGAAGTCCCAGTTTGAGAAGCTATTTTACTCTAAAAGAACCAGAAATGATAATAAATGATAAAGCACAAAATATCCAATGGTGTTAAATGAGGAGAAGTTATTTTATTTTGATAAATAAGTAATTCTTACTACTTATAAATATATTTAAATCACAAATTTATATAAATATTTGTAAATATTTATAAATCACAAAGATCTATTTGCTAAATAACACGAGTATATGTTAGATGAAAAATACTAGAAATGAAAAAGAAAAGTTCACAGAATTGCAATTACAGAGGGACACATTAAGAGATAACTCCAGAAATAAGAATCAGATAAAGATTAAGCAAAAGGATCAATGTCAATAGTAATCAAGGAATGCACCCAGCATATATCATTTCTTTTATTAGATTTTCAAAGATTAAAAAAGAATTACAAGAACATTCTTGTTAGAGTTGGAAGATTGAGAAAATGACTTTGTCTTCCTCATTCCCAAGTTGCATTAGCTTTTATGGAAAGACATTCTTAAAAAGAGTAAAGCCAGATGTCAGAGAGACTGAGAGGGCCCCAACAGAGAATAAGATATCTCCAAAAATTTCTCGAAGAGAGAAGCAGAGTAATTATAAGGTGAGGTACTCCAGAATATGCAGAACAGGAATGATTAGAAAGTGTCTGATTTCAAAGTCAGTAGTTATGGCTGAAAGCAGATGTACCCAGAGAAGGAGTAGTTAATTAAAAATCTGTCTATGGATCCACAATACCAAGGTAAGTTCAGGTCATGTAGGCCCTCATTTATCTTCAGTCTAAAAGATGAAAACTCAAAGCCTTCTTCCATAAAGATACTGGGAGAAATGCCAATGAAGAGTTAAGATAGCGATGGCCTTACATGGAAGAAAAACCCAACTACTCTTGCATTTAAATATTCAGCCAGATCTGTGATTATCCTAGCTTTTTTTTTTATAAGGTTTTATTTTTCTCCTTTTTCTCCCCAAAGCTCCCCGGTACATAGTTGTATATTTCGTTGTGGGTCCTTCTAGTTGTGGCATGTGGGACGCTGCCTCAGCGTGGTTTGATGAGCAGTGCCATGTCCGCGCCAAGGATTCGAACCAACGAAACACTGGGCCACCTGCAGCAGAGCGCGCGAACTTAACCACTCGGCCACGGGGCTGGCCCCAATTATCCTACCTTTGTTTAGTAGCTCTACCTTTATTGATGACTTTCAGACAACAAACTCTTCTGACAATCAGAATTACTAATCATCAGCCTGTCGTCACATGTGAAAGATGTAGTAAGGGGGTGGGAGGGAGGAGATGAACCTACATAGATACCTATAGAAAAAAAAAAGAGGATTACTTTTAATACAGCATTACACTTACACTGTAAAATGTGAATGGATAACTGAAGTCCATAAGACATATGACGATAGCTCTAATTTAAAAGAAATTACTACTCAAAAACAAGGAAAATCTGGTAAAGTGCCACAGACAAACAGGATCTAAATGTAATGTGGTACCCTGCATGGGATCCTGGAACAGAAAAAACAATTCAGTAATAACTGAGGAAAGCTGAATAAAGTATAGACTTTTTAAATAATAATATATCAATATTGGTTTATTAATTGGGACAAATGTACTATCACAATGAAAGATTCCCCCCCCTTTTTTTTTTTTTTGCTGAGGAAGATTCGCCCTGAGCTAACATCTGTTGCCAATCTCCCTCTTTTTTTAGTGTGTGGGCTGCCACCACAGCATGGCCACTGACAGACGAGTAGTGTGGGTCCATGCCCAGGAACTGAACCCAGGACACTGTAGCAGAGTGCATTGAACTTAACCATTAGGCCACCGGGGCTGGCCCTGAAAGATTTTAATAATAGGGAAAACTTGGTGTAGGGTATATGGGAACACTCTGTACTATTTTCACAATTTTTCTGTAAATTTAAAACTATCCTACAAAAACACTTTTATTTAAAAATAAAACAATAATAAATACTGAGAGGATAAAAAAAGTGACAAAATATTAAAATGGTTAATCTTGGTAAAGGATATATGGAATTTCTTTTTTATTTTATTGCAACTTTTATATGCTTGAAATGATTTCAAAATAAAAATTAAAAATGTGAAAAAATGATAAGCAAATAAGTAGAAAAAGTCATCCCAGAAATATGCTGAGATAATTCAGGAAGTAGACAAAATCTTAATAACAAAAACAAAAAGTTCTAATTTGTTTCCCTTAGAGTGTCAAGAAGTGATTGAATCTAATGGGAGGGGGACGTGGTTGAAATGACAAGTACTGTCAAAAGGGAATAAACAGAAATAAGAAAAACTTCTTAAAACTTAAAAAATGACTGCAAAATTTGAAAGATAAATTAGATGAATCTTCATAAGACATAGAAGAAAAATATGAAAAATGTTGAGAGAACAAGATAAAGAGCATAAATATGAGACATCAAACAACTGATGTATTAGTGTTAATTTTAGACAATGCAACAAATAAATGAAGGGAAGAATAGTATCAAAAAATAATAATAAAATATTTCCTGAAGCCAAAGAGAGATTTTAATCAATAGTTTCAAATGGTCCACGTGTTGCCATTGAATCAACGAAAGCACGAATAAAAGGCCAAAAACAACTATGCACATTATCATACAACTTGAGAACATCAATGAGAAGTAGACAGTCCCTAAAATGGACGAGAATGGATAAAAGTGATCACACAAAGGAAACAGTCACAAGTCACCAAAAGCAATCACCAATCCTTTTAAAAACAAGACTAGACTCTTCATCAGGAGTATGGAAAGCTCATCGTTATTAGATACGGTCTTTCCATACTTGCTACTGAAAAAGAAAATCAATAACCATAGAATAATATATAACGAACCTTAAAGTATCAAATGCCAAATAAAAACTGGAAATTTCTGAAGATCACAAAATAGCAATGTTTTAGATTTAATTCATTTTTGATTGAGAGGATGTCGAGGAGCCCTCTGTTCCACCTTCCCCACTGGCCTTCCCTAGGACCCTGGGCCATTTAGTTGACTGAGATTACAGCTCCTCTTCCAGTACAGCCAGTATAAGAACTAGAGAAGTCTGACCTTCATAGTCCTTCTTGGCTCTACGCAAATAGAGATTATCAGGAAGAATGAAGCAGGGAGTGTACATAAGGCCTTTGTATCTGCTTTGCAACCCCCAGACCCGTATAACACTCTCTATAACCATTACACATATAATCAAAGATTCGGGCTTTTCTCCATAAAATCTGGGAAAATTTCCTCTAGCATTAATTCACCTGCATCTTGATTACCATGATTAAATCGTGAGCTTTATCACTGATACCTTTCATGTACAGAGATTCTGTGCAAAAACATTTGCCTTTCTGAGATATACTCACTTTCACACATATTATTATCCAATTATTCAGAAAACATAATTTATGCTAAAATAATTAATCATAATATTTATTTTCTCTGTCTCTGTGTGGAATATACCAGGGCTGTATCTTCCATATTTCAAAGACTCATAAGATGCTTAATATTTAAAAATATTTTTATTTTGCAATATAATGCATTTTATTCTTTAACAAAGTTTTATATTTTTTGGATTTTACTAGCTAGTATACATACCTACTAAGTATCTAGGCAAGGTTTTATATTTCTTTGGATTTTATCAGCTCTAATATAAACATCTACTCAGTATCAAAAGCCACATACCTGTCTTCTATTTTCACCAGTGGTAGAATTTAAACGGTATGAACTCTGCCCCTTGTACCCATCTGGTTCCCTAAAAACGTGGCATGACATATTAAATTCTAGAGACAGAATCAGGTGTCATGGATTATATTTCCAGATGCTCAATACTGATTATTTATGACTTTGTGAAAACTAATCAACTGGTAAATTAATCAAACCATATTTCACAGCTTGAAAATAGCGAATCGATTACCAACAAAATATTTAAATATATTTTTAAAATGAAAGATGCGCTAAATAAGCTCATGTTTGTAACCACATTATTCTTTTATCAATATATAGACATATCACAGTTTATGTGAATTTTTATCTATGCTAATTACCTAAGAATAGTGATTAGAAGTTGCTGTGGGGATTCAGATATTGGATTCCCCAGTTGTTTCAGACAAGAAAATAGCAACTGGTATAGAATTTTACAAGGCAACTGGAACATTTTCCCAATTTCAACTAATGCAGCTGATTTCATCTCTATTCTATCCGGCAGGCAAAAAGAATATCGATCTTTCTTTGGCTCCACAAGGAGGACCCTCCTTTCCATTGCAAACAAAATGCAGGCACCAGTGAGTCAAAAAAAAATTTCAGAAATAAACAAACATATTAACATTTCTCACTTGCTTTTGTGTTAAAGAAATAATGATGCCCACTGCTGGAAGTCACCTCCAAATCAACACGAGCTTACAATTACTGCTCCGAGTTGAGGAATTTTTTCTTTCTGGGAGCAGCATATGAAATGGCTGTAGATGTCAAGAAACAGTATAATAGAGATGAGGTTATTACTCATTTAAGCCAAATGGAAAACTGTTTCTAATTGTCTGACTGCTCCATTGACTTCAAATAGTCTGCAGTCACAGACTCCTGATACGTTTAATGCCTTCACGAGGAGCTAAACAGGCCTTCTGCAGCAGTGAATGCCCTTGGGAATACAAACAGGATTCCTGTTGGTTCTGTGTCTCTTCATGTCTTCTCAAGGCTAATCTTGTGTTTTCAACCACACATTGAAATTTCTTGGTTCATGGTTCTCTTGGTTTCTTAGAGATTGTGAGAGAAAACAAAAGCTTGGGAGTGCTAGTATCAAAGTTAGGTAATACGGTTCCTTTTTATTATTACACATCTGAGCAAAACACAAGCTTCATTTTTGGTCTCTCAATGATACAATGGCTGTTGCCAGCACTTTGGTACTTATTTGACCATTCAAAAGGATTTTTTTCTATACGGTACTTTTCAACTTCACAACAGAGTTAGTCTATTTACCAGTCAAGAAAATATATCATGAGATATTTTAATATTCAGCTTTTTTCTTTGACATTTAAATTGACTGAAGTAAAAAACTAGACACATATCCTGAAGTTAATCTACCAAATGAAAGAAATTTAAATAACAGTTTCCTGAAGAATGTTCAAAATTGTGCATTGTTTTGATTAGCCATAGAGAAAATTTTACTTAACAACCAAAAATATTCAATCAAAAATTCATAAAATCTAAATTGAAATTTCTTAAGTTGTGTAACATTTTCTTATCATGATATTTTAGAAATCTAGAATAAAAATTATATCTTTACTATTAATATGGTATTTTACATATGTTTATACATATATCTAGATTGTGAAACAGCTAGTATAATAAAATAATAAAACCGAGCTCAATTTTCACAATATGTATTAACTCTGTTTCCAATTAAAAGAGCATTTTTTTGGCTTCAAAGAAAATCCTTTATATAAGAACTAATGAAAAAAACAGATAAAATTACAATGCAAATCGTGGATCAGGTAATACCAAAATATACATACTATAATATTTGTTTGAAAACAATTTATGGAGACTATATTTTTATTTCCAAAAATTAATGACATCATAATTTACCACTGGCTGAACTGAAGCAACATGTTAATAGTCTTTAGCAATGTGTTTTTTTTTTCTCTTTTTCTTTTTATTTGAGGAAGTTTAGCCCTGAACTGACATCTGCCACCAATCCTCCTCTTTTTGCTGAGGAAGACTGGCCCTGAGCTAACATCCATAGCCATCTTCCTCTACTTTATATGTGGGATGCCTACCACAGCATGGTTTGATAAGCGGTGTGTAGGTCTGCACCCAAGATCCGAACGGGCAAACCCCAGGCCACCGAAGCAGAACGTGTGAACTGAACCACTGTGCCACCAGGCCAGCCCTCATTAGCAATGTTTTTGAGTGTCAATGTCAGACTCAGATATCATAACTACGATTCACTCAGTAAAATACATGTTATTGTCAACAATAGAGGTAAATAGGAGCTAATCATAGGTGGGCATCAAAATTCACATAACTTTTGATTTAATGAGCCAAAAAGCAGCAATGAAATTTCATTTGCTAGAATCTTAGGGGAAAGTGAATTGATCAGAATGAAAAAGGCTCATATAGAAAAAGAGAATGTTAAAAAAAAACAAACATGTTTTGCTGAACATTATAATTTAAGACCAAGCATTTATACTGAAAAATGATTAGAACATTGGAAATTGTGGCACAAATACAGACTGTCACATGATCAGAGGACCCAAGGAAAACAATAACAATGTCGAGATTTTAGAGACCCCTTCAGCCCAAGACAACCTAAAATAGAGCACAGAGGAGGGCTGGCATTCACGAGAGCTGGTAGAACTTATCCGGCGAAGAGGTGGTTGCGGTGCTTCTGACAATGAATTAGACAAATAGCAACGGTGGTGTGGATAGCGAGAGGTACGCAACTCTGCAAGAGCATTACTTTTCTTTTACAAATAGCCTTTGATTTGCTGTTTTATCAAGTTGACGCCATTCCCCCAAGTTTCTCCATTCTCTTGTGTTCATCTTATCTATCAACACCAGTTTACAACTCCACCAAGCAGGAAATATATTTCATTTATTTCCTGAGCACATAGCATGTTTTGGTTGTTCCGTTATGTAGTAGGCACAGATAACGTATTTGCAAAATGAGTAAGCTGCTCCAGGAAGGATATAAACATTTCTATTTCATGCCCTAAACTATATTTTATTGGGTCATTATCATTTTCTTTTAAAGTTTTTAATATTACTTTTTATTAAATCAATTCAGCATAAAA
Organism: Equus asinus; assembly: GCF_041296235.1. Taxonomy (NCBI): domain Eukaryota; kingdom Metazoa; phylum Chordata; class Mammalia; order Perissodactyla; family Equidae; genus Equus; species Equus asinus. The sequence goes on from NC_091800.1 coordinate 76,329,634, forward strand.
ATTAAACTATTAAATGCTTAAATATTAAACTATTAAATGTTTAAATATAACCTGTTAAATGTTTAAATATTATCCATTATTTCAATAAAAATACAAAGAAACAGAAATAGAAACATATCAATGAAAATAATTACTTTTCTTAGTAATTTTTTTGTCAAAAATCTGTTCCCTATTTCCTATTTTCTCCCTCCTTTCCTCTCTTCTCTCTGCCCTTCTTTCCTTCATTCCTTCCTCAAAGAATAATATTGATTGTAGAAGAAATGTGTACAAGATGGAAAAAAAAATGTCTATGCTCATTTAGTTTACATCATTTGGAGAAGGCGTAAAATAAAATTAACAAATTAAAACTGTTTAAGATAAATTTGAGTGCTATTATTTTTCCCTAGAGCTAAAATGAACTAAACTTCCTTAATTTCTCATTTACCTAAATCTAATAGTCAATGAGTTTAACAGAAGACAAAGTCCACATATTTTCTAACTTTCTTTTTTTTCCAGTAATTTTACTAAGATCACAGTGGTTTACAACATTGTGTAATTTGGGGTATACATTATTATTTATCAATTTCAGAATAGACTTCATCAAGCTCACCACCAGTAGTCAAATTTTTGTCCGTCACCATACGTATGTGCCCCTTTACCCCTTTCTCCCACTCCCCTACCCCCTTCCCCTCTGGTAACCCCCTAATCTGTTCTCTTTATCCATGTATTTGTTATCTTCCACATATGAGTGAAATCATGTGGTATTTGTCTTTCTCGGTCTGGCTTATTTTGCTTAACATCATACCCTCAACTTCCAGCCATGTTGTTGTAAATGGGACAATTTTGTCTTTTTTTATGGTGGGGGAGCAATGCCATTATATATGTAACACCACATCTCCTTTATCCATTGATCCATACACAGGTACTTGGGTTGCTTCTGCATCTTGGCTATTGTGAACAATGCTGCAACGAACATAGGGGTGCATACATTTCTTTGGATCATTGATTTCAATTTCTCTGAATAAATACCCAGCAATGGAATACCTGAATTGTATGGTATTTCTATTTTTAATTTCTTGAGAAATCTCCAAACTGTTTTCCATACTGGCTGCTCTAGTTTGCATTCCCACCAGCAGTGTATGAGGGTTCCTTTTTCTCCACATCTTCTCCAACATTTGCTGTTTTTTTCTTGGTAATTATAGCCTTTCTGACTGGTGTAAGATGATATCTCATTGTAGTTTTGATTTGCATTTCCCTAATAGTGATGTTGAACATCGTTTCATGTGTCTGTTGTCCATCTGTATATCTTTTTTGGAAAAATGTGTGTTCATATCCTCTGCCCATTTTTTGATCTTGTTGTATGTTTTTTTGCTGGTAAGTTGTATGAGTTCTTCGTATGTTTTGGAGATTAACCCCTTGTCGGATTGAAAGCCCTGAAATAAAACCACACATCTATGGGCAGCTAATCTTCAACAAAGGAGCCAGGAACATACAATGGAGAAAGAAAAGTCTCTTCAAAAAATGGTATTGGGAAAACTGGACAGCCACATGCAAAATAATGAAAGCAGACAATTATCTCGCACCATATACAAAAATTAACTCAAAATGGATTAAAGACCTGAATGTAAGACCTGAAAGCATAAAACTTCTAGAAGAAAATATAGGTAGTATGCTATTGGACATTGGTCTTAGCAGCATTTTCTCAAATGCAGGTCTACTTGGACAGGATAAACAAAAGAAAAAATTAACAAATGGTACTACATCAGACTACAAAACATCTGCAAAGCAAAGGAAACCATGAACAAAACAACCCACCAACTGGGAGAAAATATTTGCAAATCATTTATCTAATTTACACTTTAAATATCCTCAACTAGAGAATCTTTGTAGCTCCCTTGCAGTGAAATATTGTGAGTCTCTCCTCTCCATTTCACCAAACACCCCTTACTTCCTTTAATCTTCAGTCCTTCAGCACCCTCTGAAGGAAACCCGTCACCCGCTAGCTAAGGAAGAATGGACATTGATCCATAATGGCCAGGAGAAACTAGAAGGGAGATCTTACAGCTGTGTGTCTGTAAATAAATACGTATTTTAAAATGCAGTGCATGTGCTAAACAAGTAAGAAAGCAGCTTGCATTTTAAAAATATTTCCACTCTTAGAAATTCTCCTTACCTTGAAGCCACAGTTTTGCTGTTGCTAGTTTGTACTGAGTAGATTTAGCAGGCAATTGAGATTCATTCTGGAGCATTCTGAAAATGAGATCACTGACATGTCCAGATTTCCATAAGAAATGTTCCCCTGCTACATCCTTATCTGAATCCTAGAGCGAGTGGGTCCCTTAAACCAACAAAACAAATTGCCAGTATTCCAGAGCCCTTTTACAGGGAAAATCCTGAATTGGCATCTGACCAGGAATCTGGTTGAAAAAAGTGTTAAAAGAGAGAATATAACCTATGTGATAGAGTATGCATTTACTCCTCTATGTGGACTGAGTTCTATCTGTGAATCCATCTGGCTATCAAAAGTAATACCACCTAAACTATATCCTTTATTTTTTGTGTTTATTTTAGTATATTTTAATGTTAATATATCTTTTATTGAAGTATACAAGCATACAGAAAAGCACACAGACATGCAAATACAATGAGATTCCTTTTCATGTTACCAATACCATGATCAATAAGAATATTACCAGAGTTGCCTCAAAATAATTTTTCTTCCTTTTTCAAGGGTATTTTCCCTGGGTTCATGATTCTTGGTTGGTTCTTTTAGCACTATAAAGAACTCAATCCATTGTCCTTTGATTTTTGTGATTTCTATTGAGAAGTTAGCTGTCAGTCTTATGCTTGCTCATTTGAAGGAATTGTGTCTTCTTTCTCATTATTTTTTAAACGTTTTCCTTCCACTTGCATACTTTTTACTAACTTAACTTCTATTTCTCCTGTCTTCTGTGTCTAATTTTCTGTTAATGTGACCTAAATAGTTGTCAATTTCAGGTGTTCTATTTTTCAGCTCCAGAGGCACCATACATATCCCTTTATGTATTCTAATTAATTTGTGAAATTCTTTATATTTTCATCTACTTTGTCCATCCATTTTCTTTCTTTTTGGAAGAAAATCATAATAGTTATTTCAAAACCTGAGTCAGCTAACTTCAATTTCTGGCTCACCTTTGGGCCTGTTTCATTTTCCATTCTCTCTCCCCCTTGGTTTTCAGTCCTATCATTTGGTACAACTAGCAAGTTTTTGATTGAATGCCAGACTTTCACATTACGTATAAAAACTATGGAGGCTCCAGGTAATATTATCCTTCTCTAGGCCAGTGGTTGGCAAATTATACCTCATGAGCCAAATCTGGCTAGTTCCCTGATTTTGTAAATAAAGTTTTATTGGAACACAGCCACACTTATTCATCTACATATTGTCTCTGACAGCATTCACAATAAATTACCACAGCTGAGAAGCTGTAGGAAGAACCTGTATGGCCTGCTAAGCCAAATATATTTACTATCTGGCCTTTTACAAAAAAGGTAAGGCTCCTGCTCTCAGCAGATAAAGTAGTTTCTGATCATCTTAATCTTATCAGGGACTTGCTACATCAGAGCTGTGTTACAGTCCTGGAAAGGTCAGCTCTATGATCTCCCTGGTTTTTAAATAAAGTTCTCTGGGGCCCTTCTCCATAAAAAAACCTTTTCATTGCCTCAGAAAACTAACAAAATGCTCCACTTTGATTTCTGTGGGCTTTCAACTTAGCTGTTTAGTCAGCCCCATAGAATCCTAGTATTCAGCAAATGTCCTTAGGGAAAAACTGGCTATATGTTTGTGGCCCCTTAGATCTCTGAAAGAATATTTGCCAGTTCTATTTTTCTCTTAGCAGTTGTCTTCCTTGGGCACATAACTATATAGTCAACCTTCTGTAATCACTCAGAATTAGGAAATTGCTCCATAGTAAAATTATTGGCAGAAGGTTTGCTCACTTCTAAAATGTTCTTTCCTCTCAGTAGCCTTAGTTCCTCTAGTTTTCTTTGCTTCAGCAACTCTCATTGCCTTCGTCTAGTTTTTTTGTGTGTGTCTTTTATTCTGCTTTTCTAGCTGGTAAGGAAGGAGAACTGGTCTACCATCAGCTACTCCATCTCAGCCAGTGAACATCCTGCTTTGAACTTTTATCCAATGTTACTTTATACGACAGCCGCGCGAAACTGGCTTTTTATATTGCTTTCCAATTTTTTCCCTTAGAGGTAGCTTTCAATTTCAAAATGTTCATCTTATTATATATGTTTTGTTTTGTAAGTCATTTCTAATCTTCCCTTGGAATTGGATCACAATAAATGCATTTAATGATTAACAGAAAGACATTAGAAATGGCTGTTCTTTGCATTTAAATATATTTAAATAGAAAGTAAAATGCTTTTCGATAATAGTACATTTATATAGCTTCTTTCACAGCCTCTTTCAGAAGCAGTCTGACAATAAAATAGAAGCAAGTGATCTCTTCTAAATACAGTCCTTCAAGAATTTGCTTTAACCCAGAGAACAGAAATTACCTTACCATTCAATGTACCTGCTTATTGCTCAAATGTATTAATACTTCTCTTTTCTTCACCATAATATAGTTGTCACTTGATTATTCTTAGTCATATAGTTTTCAATTGCAATTTATTCCTAAGCAACATATCCTGAATGTTGCTATTGTTCCAGCCCTGCTTTCATCATGGTTGGTTTTTAGCATTAAATAGGTTAAATATGAAAATTTAATTGTCCACCTTAAGGACTGAGTCAACAGATGCTTGACAATGGCTGGGCTGCTGCTGCTTATACTTTTGTCAAGATTGTCCCATGTTCTGCCATTGCCCTTTCTAATGCTGTTTCACTCACTTTTCTAATTTTTGAGGTTATTGGATATTATTTTATGTAAATATTTGATTAAAGTAATACAATATGAGGGACTAAAATTTGTCAAGAAACTAATAGGACCTAATTACTGTGCTGGTTACATTATACACATTATTTTAAATTTAATTCCCTATTTGTTACTCCATATTTAATACATGAGAAAAATAAGCTGAAGAAAAGTTTTACGAATCTCCCTAAATTATTCCCTGTTACCATGATCACACCTTTAAAGTTACTAATAATTATCTAATAAGCATAGATACCCAATGTTCATTTCCAAAATTGTTGTACAACAGGGATTCTAATGTAGTCTATGTATCATAATTGGTTATGTTTCTTAAGTCTGTTTCAGTTTTTTATTGCTGCATAACAAAGCCTTCTAAAATGGAATGGCTTAAAACAACAAAAAACGTATTATTTGCTTTTATGTGTCTGTGGGTTGAAAAGAAACAAAATGCATTATTTTCTTTCTGTGTGTTGGTTGACTTGAGGACACAGTAGCATATTGGAGCCAGTGTTTCCTGGCTGAAGAGAGACAATGTAAAGATCTAATTAAAATGTCATGGTCTCCACATACAACTTAAATAAAGCCGGGCTCTTCTACACTCACCGTTTGGGCTAGACGTTCACTCACGTATTCATATATTTATTTCAATCAAAATACACGTATTTAAAGAGTATGATTAGCCAACATAAGGAGTAATTCCATAATTACTTAATAATATCCTTCCACCATACAGAGGAAAATGAGACCCTATTACTAATACTCCTACAGCGATATTTCAGAAATCTCTAAATAAATAATTTTCAAACTAGTGATAAGAGTTTGGGAGCCCTGAGAGAGAGAGATAAGGTCACATGTTCACTTTATTACAATCTTAATATGAGATGAATCTGTTAAAGTCTGAGATAAGATTAATTCTGGAGCTTTTTCTTTCTGTTTAGACTTTTCAAAAACATCATATTGCCTGGTAGAGAATTCTACTACAAGATACTTTGATTTTTCTTTAAACTCAGATCTATTATATATTGTAAAGTAGATATTTTCCTCAAAACCAACAAAGCAAACAAAAAAAAGGAGAGAAGGAAGCTACTATATGAAGCTAACCGAAGATACAATAAAATTTTCTTTCCCTTTTTTGATTGGTAATCAATATAAAAAATGCAAATTAAATTAATGCTACATGTTTACATGAGAGAATACTAAGTAACTTTCTGAGAGAAGGCTTCTGAAAATAAGTGAGACTATTGATTAGTGATGTTTCTCATTTGCTTAAGGTCAAGGAACGGTGTCTCATGTACCACTTATTTACCATCCTTGGGTCGTAAAATCTAAGAACTGCTTGATGGAATCAGTGTTTTAGAACGTAAAGAGTAGTAGTTAAGAGTGCATTATGTGAGTCAAACACATCTGGATTGTAATACCTCTTAGTATTACTTATTAGCTGAGTGAACTTGGGCAGATTACTTTACCTCTGAATTTGGATTTCCCACTTGTAAAATGGAGAAAATTAAAATATCTCAAAGGGCTGTTGAAGATGGTTAATAAGACATGTAAAACACAGCTGAGTAAATGGCATGTAGTAAGCATTCAATAAATGATACTTATCATTGCCTGTCCACAGTGGAATTACCCCGAGACAACTCACACAGCATTTTCTGTGAAATGAGTTGGAGGGGAATACATTATAAGCTGTGTTTATTATTTTAACGATTAAAACACATTTAATATGGCAATACTATTCACTTAAAATAGGAAAAAGCAGCTTTGTCGTGGGGGATAGAAAGACATTCTGAAAGAGCGAGGAATATAAAATCACTGAGTAACATAGTATTTAAGCTTTTACTAATGACTGCTTACTATGTTAAGCTCTTCCTTTCATTTTTGTAATTGCGGTTTTAATATAGGACCTTGACCAAGTGTAGTGCAAACATTTTTTATTTCTAATCTTTTTGTTTTTGTTTGAACTTAGTATAGAGCTCATTACTTAAGCTGAATTGTGTGATTTAACAAAGAATATGTAAAATCATCTAACAAATTAAGGCCTTGTTGTCATCAGCCTCATATTAAGTCATATCTTTTAACAAAATTTGTTTTTTCATGGGAGAAGCTAAATGAACTCTTCCAAGTAAGAGTTTCTCTCCTTTAATCAGGAGAGAAAACATTCTTCTATAAAGGACTCTTACTCCAACGACAGAAGAATAGTGTGTAGAAACCACTATAGTTGTGACCTAGAATAAGAGTGGTTTGCTGTACAATTCCTTCACCTCTATCAGAGTGGTGTGTCTTTGCTAATTTTTAGTATTACTTGTATAGAGAAGTGAAAGTGATAGCCAAGAGAGTGATAATGAATGAAATATGGTTTCCAGGTCCCTGCCCTGTCAATTAGTGCATTCCAAAATAGTTTTTCTTAATCTAATATTTATTAATTACCCAGACTGTGCTAAGATTCAGTTCAATGACATTCTAAGTAATATTTCTGTTTCATTTTCTCAAAGTATTAATTTCAACCTTGCAATAAAATGCTATGTCTTCATAAAACTTTATTGGAGGGAGCCTTAAGGCTTGTTAAGCTTTAATGATAAAAATATTTTAAGTATGAAAAGCATATTCAAATATTATTCCATTATATTTATCAATAAGCAAATTGGTTTAAAGGTCAAAAACAATTTTCTATACATGATATATACTTGTAGTCCAAATTCAGGGAGTTATGTCATGATGACGTGATTTTCTTTATTAGTTTCATTACCTTAAGATGCATGATACTCAGTTCAATCAAAAAGAAAATAAAGAGTTCATACAATTTTACAAGAGAATATTATTGTTTCGTAGCCTAAGATATAAAATTTTTTCTTCATGTTTTTTCTCATTTCAAGATGAAATTTATGTTTTAATATTTTTTCTTTTTGTTTTGCACACAATATAGATTTGAAATGAGTTGAAATCTGTTTCTATATAAGTAATTTTGTTTTTTCAGTGTTTCTTTGCAAGTATACTATATTTATTTAGTAAAGACATGCTTTAGACAAAATTTTCCCTGTCTTTTGTCATTGCATTGGGAAAAAAAAATCATATAAATTCAAGTTTTGTTTGTTGATTGTTAACTTCTGGGGGAAAGGTATTTTAGTAATACATTCCAAAAGATTTTCATTTCCTTCCAGAATATATTGAAAATAGTAAAATCGAAGGCATTTAATGTCCATTTTGAAAACATACCTTCCATTTCCAGATCATGAAGAACTTTTGCCACAAAATTTTAAGTGCCTTTTAATCCTCTTTTCTCCTTGACATTCTGGATTCTGTTTTGCTTAATTCTATTAATAAGATATTATGCAATTAAAAATAATTTTCTTTTGTAAATGATACTTAATGAGAAACATTCCTTAAATAATTTAATATATGTAATAAATACTTCCTAAATATGAACATTTTAAATGTTCTGTTGTCACCAAGATGTTTCTGTAAAAATATTTTCACATCATTAAATTTCCTAAATTTAATATCACAGTTGAATAGTGATGTGTAATTGGGTTAATTCAAAACTAATTCAATTTAAAAGCAACTTCCCATCGTAACAAAAGATAGTTCCCCTTTGGTGATTCTACTATGGTAATTAATTTTCTTCTTCCATGTAGATTTTAGTGTTGTATTTGGGCAATCCAGAAATCCAATGACTCGAACATTTTAATATATCCTAAACAGACTTCTCCCTTTCTGTGTTGAAGATTTTTTATTTATCATAAGATCCAGATGTCTATATTTATGTTAATTAGTATTCAAAAGTATTTGAGTTTCAAGACTGAAAAATATCTGACTTGTTTCCTGTTACAAAACATGGAATCTTGACTCTAATAAGGTTTAAATTAGGTCCAAAAATTATTATGGTATAGAAATGGTATCTCAAATGTTTTATCATTTATAGATGAAGGAAAATATTTAATTTTACTAGTACAAATGCAGAAGAGTCCATTATTGCAAGAAGTATTCCTTTTAATTTTAAATATTACATTCATGGTATTTTTTTCTAGAAAATAATGTAGCATTTACAAACGCAAGTCAGAATGATCTATCTATCTATCTATCTATCCAGTCATCCATCCATGTATCATCTATGTGTCTATCAGCTACCTCATCTTGAACTCAATAAGACTTTATTTGGCAATTTACTAATAAAGTTGTTTCAATGTTTATGTTTACCATTATAGTTTATAATTTGTCTATTTAAGACTTAGAAACTTTTATTACAGACATTTTATTGGTAAATGTCATAGGGTACCAAGCTCACCTTGAAAACTTGGAAAATAAGTGCATGAAAATGAAATATTCCAAGCTGGTGTTATGGACAGCAGTACATGCATATGTGTAATACGAGAACATGACAGAGCTACTCCCACTCTGAACCTACATGTCGATTAGAAATTCTTACCAGAGACATTGTGAGGCACTGGAGATGATGACACCGAGTTCTAATTCTGACCTTAACCATTTTTGTGGCCTTATGAAAATCTTGTAATCTCTCTTGGATCTCAGTATTATCACCAGTGATGAGAGGCGCTGATCCAGATACCTTATAACCACAAGGGTCTGTATATTTTTGCATATAAACACACACACACACACACAGACATACAAATACACTGATGATTTTCGCACATGGCCAGTCATATATTTCACAGTGTTATTTGTTTTTCACTTGTCAACTTCTTTGCTAAAACTATCATGAATATTTCGCCTCCTGGTCTAAGCCATTCCTTTGCTAAATAGATGGTACTAACACATGGCTTTTCATTTGCTGTCCAGCTTGTCCTATTGTTGGCTGTCAATAATAATGTTTCCTAACAGTCCACAATTATTGACTTGCCTGAATGTTTGCATCTGAACGTCCTTATGCCATCCAAAAGAAAGTGAACATGTTGACAAATGTTCAAAAGTGTCAATCAGTAAAGTGATAATTGAAAATGCTGAAAGGTGGCAATTGCGATAAGATGTCAGTGCCCGAGGGGAAAAAGACCTGACAGTCAATGAAACGTGGTCTGAAACGTGGTGGCACTTGGAGTACAAGTCCTTTCGCTAACAAAGAATGCAGCAACATAAATTTAAAGATAGGAAGGTCTAAAAGCAGGAACTTCAAGGGAGATAATCTCACACATTAAACTCAAAATAAAAGGTTTGGCACAATTCTATAGCTTTCCTACAAAGTCTTGCTTTTGTGTAAGTCATTTTATATTTTTAACACCTCATAGATGACATAGCATAGAATAGATGTTTCAAAATATTTGTTGATTCAATGAATAAAAATAATGAATAAACCAATATGTCACCTGGACAGAAGGCTAAGGCCGAGTACGTCAAATAGAAGATCCAGGTGATCAGATTTTTATGTGACCACAAATACATATGATTAATTTACAAATCAATTCAAATTAAAGAATTGCGGTTCACAGAGTAGTAGCAGCCATGCAGTTTGCAAAATATATTAGTCAAAAATAAAGTGCTAATAGTAATGTAATTCTTCAAGACAATGCATTTAAAACACATTTCGAGCAAGAATCTTAATGGAGACTGAGAGTAAGTGCATTTGTAAAAGAATCTATTCCAGAGTGAAAAAAAAGAGTGGAGCATCCACAAAATGTGAAAAACTTGGCAAAGAAAAAAAAGTGAGTCAAACTGAAGAAGACTCGGAAAGGACAAAATTAGTAAGTGGGACTGAACATGAAGAAAATGTTTTGAGAGATTCCTGAGAAATGCTTCAGCAACTTAGTAAACATATTCTTTGAATTTCATATCAGAAACTCATTGTAAGTATGCTTTAGAATGATAGATCATAAAGTGTATATCCTGTGCTGCTCAAATGTTACCCGTTATTTTTAGAAATGCTTCAAATAATTTTATGGGTAGATTTTTACACCAAATTATTTCTACCTGACTTGTTTTGATGTGGGGGTAGAGAAAGTTAAAGCAGAGAAGTGGGACCCCCTATAAAATGTTGTCTTGTTCAGACTAGCTTGATATGCTCTATGTTGCTCTCTTATCTATATTATTCAATATTCAAGTCACCGTATTTGAAAAACTTCAAATAGAATTTTCTGATCTATACTACTTGCTGCAGTGATGGCATTTAGCTTTGGACACTTCTCTAATATTTTTTTATTACTATTTGGTTTTTAGTAGGCACCACAAAACCATTCACACTAATTAGAGTCATTTTTATTTATTGAACCATTTGTTAATTCTACTACCTGTTTCACCCAAACTGGGTACTCAGGAAGCATAATTATTACTACCAGGACTACCACTTTCAACTTAGTTTTATAGTTACATTGGTATACAGACAACTGATGTAAAAAGTAGCAGCTGCAGCATTGAAAACAAGCAATAAAACATAACAAATCTCAACCACGTGTCTTTGAGACACTGCCAACATCCTCTTATTCAAAGCCGGAATATTCAGGGAAAGTGGAGCAGAGGAAGGAGCTGTAGTAAAACAACTTGGAAATATCACAAATGCAGGACATGAGGAGCCGATTCGAATAATTTTCAGGTTATATATACTACAGTGAAAAAGTTAGGACCAAAGACTCGATAATAGAAATGTAAACAGAGTGGATTTAAACGTCCTCTTCTGGACGTTGTCTCCTTTATGTTTAGTACAACATATACTTCTGATACAAGAGAAATAATATTTTGTAATATCTTTGAAGAATATTAAAATGAATACATAGAAGAATAATCCCTGAAACTGTTATTAGAATGTCATTGTTTTCCTTCTAATGTTAATCTGTTTTGGTCTATGTGTGTCATGATTCTATTCCTTCTGCATGTATGATTTGTAGTTCTTTGTTTCACTGTGTATAGACATTTCCAAGAATCTAACATAATTTTGCTTTTAGAAATGAGTTGTAAAGTTCTTTAATACCCTATTGAGCTTATGATGCCACTTATACATCATAGCAGAGTTGGGCGTAAGGTTTATCTCCACATTTTGACTAGTAATACACATCAGTTGCAGAAATATTTTTTCTTACCACGTGCTCTCTGTCAATCAAGGTTACCATAGCAAATTATCATATTTAAAAAATAGTGCTCAATTTATTGACCATCTATTTGATTACTAGTTTCATTGAATTTTTTATTTTACTATTATTTTTGTTGATGGAAATTGGGGATTCATGTTGCATTTACTTTTGTGTGTATGCGTGTGTGAGGAAGATTGGCCCTGAACTAACATCTATTGCCAATCTTCCTCTGTTTGTGTGAGGAATATTGGCCCTGAGCTAACATCTGTGCCAATCTTCTTCTATTTTATGTGGGATTCTGCCACAGCATGGCTTGATGAGCAGTGCTAGGTTCATTCCCGGAATCCAAACCTCTGAACCCTGGGCCACCAAAGTGGAGCAAAAGAACTTAACCACTACACCACTGGGCCGGCCTCTGCATTTAATTTTTAAAAAATTTTAATTGGGGAAGTAGATTTTTTGCTTATGTCTTTGAAACATAAATATTCGTACTATGGTTAATAGTCATTTATTTGCCATATTTGTTACAAATATTTTCTTTTATCCTTTAACATATTTTTCTTTGCAGTACAAAATGTTTTTTATTTTATCAACATACTATATTTTCCTTTGTGATTCCATCCTCTGATTTAATACTTAGAGAGTCTCTAATTGTTTGAGTAAATAAAATTTTCTACATATATTTTATTTTTACATTAATTTTATTATTCAAATCATCTGTTTATTTATCTTGAGGTCTATCTGATCAATGGAGCCAGGAAGAGACTTGTCAAAGTCACAGAACAATTCTGTTTCTCTTAGTTCATCATTGTTATTCTAACAGGGTTCTGGTTTATATAATTTGTTGCCATCCTATTTATTATACAAACATGCATGAGTGATTACTCATTGTGGATTGGACATTTTGTCATTTGAACTATCCCCATTTGTCTTGGTCAAAGATTTTCCTTGAATTCTTCTTTGTCTGCAATTAATTTGCCACATGTTCACTGTTTTTTGTGTGTTTCTACCATATAATTACCCATCCTTGTTTAAAAGCTTCATGTTAACTTTTGTTTTAGATATGTCTCTTCAAAGCCATGTTTATTTGGGTTTAATATCTTTAATTAATCTGATCATCGAAGGAGACTTGAACCCGTTTAGAATTCTTCTCAGCAGTGATGCCTTTGGTTTTCTGTTGTTTGGTCATATCGGTTATTTCCCACTTCTTGGCTGTTTGTTTCTCCTCTATTGTAACGTGAGATTTTTGAATCTGCTGCTGACTGTAGGGAGAGAGGTGCCGATGGGGCCAGGTCAACCCCACTGTGGCTGCCTCAAAGAGCAGTGGAGGAGAGCAGGCTGGTGCTGTTTTCTTTGTTTTGCCTTGTCTTTTGTTTGTGGTGGAGGGCAGATATTATGATTCTCAGTTTGGGGACAAAGAGTGGGAATGTGTTTTTCTGCCTGTGTCTCGAAAGCGGGATTACAGTAGTTCTAGCAACTGAGAATGACACGGGCCCTCATTTTTTCCTCAATGGTTTCATCATACTTAAATGTGAAAATCCCTCCTATGTTCTATAAGTGACTTTATTATAAATTCTAGTTGGTTTGGTGGTATGGGCCTTCATCATTTCTGTTTTTCCATAGCCTTTTAATCTACACAGCAATTCCTTCAATCCTGCTTCCTTCTCTCTTCATTTCATGTCTAACCCTGCATGCACTCCCTAACTTCTAGCAAGTGCATTTAGTCTCTTTATCATAGAACTAACTTGAAATAATCAGAGTAACCGCTACCTGCCTCAAATTTTCATCATGAACTCTTCGCAATGGTATTCTCCAAGAACAATTTTTCTGTCTTCCTTCCTGTTTTAGTAAACATCTGTTCCCTGTCCTGAGCGGCTCTCCATTTCCTTCTGAACCACATCCTCTTTGGCCTTCTCAGGGACCTGACGCTCAAATCACACTCTCCATCTCTGGTATTTTCAAAGACTCCTGCTTTGTCCACTCTATTCTAGCAGCTTTTATATCTTAAGAAGTTTTCCCATCCTAAAACACACACAATAGAAACTAAAACAAACCTCAACTTTATGACACCTTCCAGTTACCACCTTAAATTATTCCTTGCTTTCACATCCAGGCTTCTTTTTTACACTTAAGCTCTCATCTTGACAACCCTACTCACTCCTCACCACTGGTAGGTATCTGCCATTTGGTTTTCCAGGACTCCGTCTTTATCGTGGATAGCACTTCTTCCCTACTTCAGTGAAATTACTTTTCCTTAATTAAAAACATGAGGCTCTAGAGGAGAATGAGAAACATAGTGCCCCACCTGTATCAGTTGGCTGTTGCCTCATATAAGGCAACGTGACAAATGACCCCAAAACTCAGGAGTTTAAATCAATAACTGTCTGTTCATCATCACCACAGTTTGGCTGCATGTTCATGATGTAAGTTGAGCTGAAAATGGGAAGATCTGCTTTAAGATGCACGTCTGGCTGGGCTTGGGTTCGACTGTGCCATGGTCTCGGGTTTGCTTTACATATGCTCATTCTGTGGCTCAGGCTATAGGAACAACAACTACACAGAAGAAATTCCTCCAGTCCTCATGGCAGAAGTGAGAGACAGGAAGCTTGGCAAAGTAAGTATCTTCCAAGGCTCTGATAGTGCCAGAGCCACTGAGATCCATTTGCCAAGGCCAGTCATGTGGCTTGTGCCAATGTCAGTGGGAGGTGCCACATCCACCCATCACGGTCATATGGTCAAGACCATCCCAGGGACATAGGGGAAAGTTGGATCTTTTGGAACAATAATGCAATCTAACACTCATTCTCACTGGGCAGAGTTTGATAAGTGTGGGGCAGACACCTAAATCAAGATTCAAGGCTGTGGCATGATAAGCCAGCAGGACAAAATAGGGCCACAGTTCTTGCCTGTGGTTTTTCAAATGAATTTTAGTTTAGTAAAAGAGTCAATCTCTTGGTATTGATCTGGGAAAGTTTTGTTCAACCTTCCCTGGCTGCTATTTCTCCTAAAATTAGAGAAATCGCATTAGACAGAATAATACTTATATACACACAGAAGTCAGGGATTAAGTTCAGAAAGTGTCCTCCCATCATCCAAGACCCTGATTCCAATTATTCCTGAGGTCCAGCCACAATTGCAGTTAATTTCCTGTTACTAATACATCTCTTGGTTTGATGAAGATATTCAAACCAAGTTTCTCTCACTAACATTAATTCACATAAGCTCATTTATAACATTCTTCTTTTTGGTACTACATTACATTAAAATAGAACTGTCTGATGTTAGCAGGGTCTGCCTCATCAACCCTTAGTTTTTTAGTCTCATGGAAAAAGTGACAATATGAATGATGCAATCTTCCTTTAAAACTCTCCTCCCATGGCTCCCACAAGTGTGCTCATTTTTTCCTCTCCTAGGTTTCTCCTCAGTTTTATTTGTAGGCTTCTCTATCAAAGCTTGTATAATAAACACAGCTGTCCTATGGGGTTCTGCTTTAGCCTAACTTAACACCTCATTTTAGACAATTTTCCTATGCAATCATATCCATTCCCATATTTTTACTACCATGTAAACGAAGAGTGTATAATCAATATTTTCAGTGCAAACCTTTTTCTAAATATCAAATACATATATGTAACTCATCTCTGAAAGTATCTAGTAGATGCTGCACAGGCTTTTCAACCCTAAAATGCCCACAGTGAAACTCATTTCATCCCTCTAAGTACCCACTTTCTGCCCGTCCTGCTTCCTGTAATGAATGTCTCATCATTCACAAACGTGGGTGTTTTTAGACGACTCTTTGGCTTTCATTACACAATCCAATCACTCACCAAATCTTGCAAATTCCATCTCTTAAATATAACCCCATCTATCTCCTTTCCTCCAAATCCGCCGTAATTTTTCTGTTTCACGTTTTTCCCATTTTTGCACGTGGATTGCTGCCACAACATCTTCATTGTTTTCCTATCTTTGGTTTGAAATCTGCCCAACTCTACTCCATATTGCATTCAAAATTGTGTTTCTATGGTAGTATTAATATCACAACATCCTCCCCTGATGAAAATTCTTCAATGCTTCTTTTTGCACTTAGGATCAACTTTGTGCTCCTTAAGATGCTTAGTGGAGTCACTGTGGTCCGGTTTCTGCTTACCCTTCTTTCTCTTCTCTTAGCACTCTTCACCAACACTCTATTCTCAAGCTGTACTGAACATATATCGATTTCTTAAATGTGTAATGCTCAGTCTTGTCTCAGTTCCTTCCAGGAGTATTCACCTCCAATTGCAAAGCATCCTTTCCCTTTTTCTTCCACTCATCCTTTTGCCTTGATAACAGCTTATATCACACTACAATATGAAAGCACAGGAAAAAAATGCGAAGACTTGTTTGTTTGGTTGGGGTTTTTTTGGTTTGAAAGGAGACAAAATACCATTAGCAGAGATAAAAATGTGTTATTTCAGATATTAACCTGTTATACCCTAACAATGGAAATTTCTGCCTTTATGTCTTGCTTTATGGAAGAATTTGATGAACAAATCTTCATCCAGGCCATTACAGAAACTTACTTCTAAAGAATCGATTGATATTGCCTTAAACCCCAAAAGGTAATTTCTTCATATTAGTTACTGGCAGGTTAAATTGTACATATTACTTCTAAATAATTTATGTTTACTATTAGAGAATACAGGAGGTGGGCACTTCCTATTTATCTTCTATACTTTACTAGGTTTTGAGAAAGAGAAAATGAACTTACTCAAATAATTGGAGTTTAAAAAGAGAAACAGGGGCTGGGCTGGTGGCACAGCGGTTAATTTCACGTGTTCCACTTCGTTGGCCCAGGGTGCGCCGGTTTGGATCCTGGGAGCGGGCCTACGCACTGTTCATCAAGCCATGCTGTGGCAGGTGTCCCGCATATAAAATAGAGGAAGACAGGCACAGATATTAGCTCAGGGCCACTCTTCCTCAGCAAAAAAAAGGAGGATTGGTGGTGGAGGTTCGCTTAGGGCTAATCTTCCTCAAAAGAAAGAAAGAAAGAAAGAAAGAAAAAGAAAGAAAGAAAGAAACAATATGAAAGAATGATTTAGAAAAATGTTTGTAAACATGAAGATAGATTTAAAATCAATCTGGGTAGATATTTTTTCAAAGTAGTGTTCAATTAGTAATACATTATGATGTGCAAATTGCACAGTCTGCTGAGAGCATATGTCCCTGTTCTGGTACTGCTACGACCAGAGATATAATTTGCAAATAGATAATCATAAGTGTGGTCGCTGGCATTATTTTTGAAAATGAGCCCCCTCCCTATCCAGTATTGAAAGTCACTGACCAAAGACCACCGGGGGAGATACCTGTGGTCCAAATGTTAGGCTAATTTAACTTGCTACAGCAAGGACAAGTGCTTCCCAGAGGATTGTGGCAACATCTCAAAAAGAAGAGTTGGGAAAACATTTTATAGAATTCAGGCTTGTGCTAAGTGATTCTTGGGAGGAATTCAGGAAGCTGTGGCTGGTATTGGATTAGATATTTTCTGGAAGCAGAGGGAATTCAGAAATTATGTATCTTAAACATTTTACTTAAGAGGAAAGAGGATTAAATAGGCTAGGATTATCACAGGGTAAAAAACAGCAATCATCAAGGTTACTCAAAAGCTAGGTTTGCACAATGATTGTTGGAGTTGTGGGGTGGTTTGTCCTATCTTGTTCAAAACATGCTTGCAGTATGGCCTTATTTGAATGTTATTTCCATTCAGTTGAAACACCTTGTTCTGGCTGCAAACGATGCTGTTTTTAATTTTCTCAGAAGAGATTATTCAGCTCCTTCACACTGATATTGGCTTGGCTATGAGTCTTGCTTTGATCCGTGGCTATGCGTAGAAGTGATATGAATCAGTTGCAAGGAGAAGCTCTAAGACCACCATCTTTTCCACCCCAACTCCCTTTTTCTTCTGCTGTGAGATCCATGACATTGCAGATAGGGCCTGCTGCTTCAAGCTGGGTCCTAGCATGAAGACAACACAGAGGACAATTGTGACCCACATTGAAGGACATATAACGTGTGTGTGCAACCAACCTTGGCTCTAGTGAGCTACTGAGATTTAAGGGTTGCTTGGTTCCATGATATTACTGAGCCCAAACTGTAGGACATATAAAGCTCTTGTCTACTAATAATCTTTCTATATGTAAAATTGCCTAATTTACATTATCTGTTACCTTCAAAATAATTGCAGACTAGCAATCTGATTTGTCAGTATACTGATTATGGATTTATTTCTCATACACAGACTCTGTAAATAACATATAAAACTAGATTTCCAGTATTTTAATTTGCAATGATAAATATCGCATTACTAGATTATTCTCTAAACAATGTGTATCATTTACAGAGAAATATCGCTGCTGAGAGGCCAAGAAGACTCCAAGTGCTTGTGATTTGTGCATGCTGCTTTTATAGGCAAATCGACAAGGGAATATAATCGCAATGGAAAAAATGCTTGGAAAACATGGAATTATTACACAGCAATTCAGGTAAATCAAATGTTTATTAGCATTAGGCTAAGAGACAATAATCTTTAATATTGAATGACTTCAGCAGGAACAGAACACTCAAAGTTGGTTGGTCCTTTCTCCTTTGGACAGCTCATGGCTGGATATTGACCTTAACATTTGCACTAATATAAGCTATTATGGTGTGACATAAATCCTCAGCTATTTATTCATGCATTTATCTGCATGTATGAAAATCTAGAGGCTCCAGTCCTAACTTTCCATTTAGCACTCTGATGGCAAAATATATATTTGCACACACAGTATTGGAAACGTATTTTCCTAATGCCTTCATACATGAATTGCTAGTTTTCTTAATGGTGGCATTAAACACTCATAAAATGATTATATATTTGTCACTATCTCCTTCCTTTGTATATCCATAAAGTACATCCCATGGGACTCTTGAACATGGATTCTTTGTGAAATGAAGCTTTTCAGTCAGGCAGTTAAAAAAAAATTATTGCCACCCTAGCAGATGGAACATCAGTAATTTAGTACTAATCAGCTCAACTGGTTTTACAGAATTTCTGCCTTTAATGTTCTGTGCCTTCATTGTATATGATTTACATCTAAGCTGGAAAGAGCTTCAAAGGCTGGCAGCTATCAATAGCTGGCTGATGTTATCTCTCTGTCATTAGTCCTGCCGTTGCCAGTGGTATTTGGGTCAGTTGATGGAGTATGGTTTAGAAAAAAGCACACCTGTAAACGGATTTTCCATTATATGAGCCAGATTAAGATTTAGTAGAAAAAATGGTGTACTGTATGTATTTCAGACCACCAAGGGACCACACAACAGTTCCATCAGTCATCAAGGATAAATGAGGCAGATAAAGACACAATACTTGCAGACAGAGTCACTGTCATTTAGGAAGAAGGTACCAGGTTAAACTCAAAGACTGATTCAGCTGTGGATTAAGTATCTGTTAATTTATGCATCCATGTGTTATCTAAAGTTCTAGTATGGTAAAGATTTGGTTTTGTTTCAAAAGTTTTTGAAAAATAACTTACCAGTGAAAGTCATTAAAAAATAATATAACAAACGCTGGGTGCTAAGCTTTGGGGAAAATAGCTATTTTTATTTTTTTGGAGCTTCATTTCAAGATGCTGTATTCCCCAATGTGATTACATTGAGCAGATGTTCAATAGTTTACCCAGTTTCTTTTAAATGCCTGAATTGAAACATTTTATCCACAGTAAACTCCTCTTATTCCCTTTCAACTCCAAAAGTGGAATTTGCATTAAGTGGAATCCCAGAGGAATTGAGATCCTGTGATCTAATGCCACGCTGTTTTTGTTTAATTTAGCCACCAGTTTTGAAAACAAAGGCATGGGAGAAGCATCTAAGATGTTGATTCATAAATGTTAAATAGCATAGTGCTTTATTTTTTCTTCAGTAGGTCCTCCCAAAAGGGAAAGGGAGTTAAATTACTTCTAAACAAATAGCAGCAATAGCTACAATTTGGTACTCTGATACAATCTGATAGAGACAAGCTAGCTCCTTCATTTGATGATGGATGTGGACTAGAATTAATTTTAGAGCTAAAGTCATTGTAGAATGTGGCAATTATCTCAAGAAATATCTATTTTTTTATATAAGAATGGGAATAAATACTCTCCAAGCAAACTACATTTGCAAAATAATTGTTTTGCATTACTTTTTACTGTTGATTTGATACTCACACTTAAATGCCCATCAAGCACCAAGATTCAGCTCTCTTGAATGGGAAGTGTACCTACGCATAATTGGATGCTAAAATGTAGCCCTAATGATTCCTCGGAAATAGCTGCCAGAAAACTGGCTTCTATAGAAATAACAGGAAGAATATTTGCTTTGTTGCTGAGACGAGACATGGGAAAAAGGAATTCATGGAATTTTTAAACTTGTTTTTCTTTTTACAATGATCATACTGAAATACTCTGTTCAAATTTCACTATGGTTATCAATATGTCACTACTGCGTGAAAGTGCTATGCATACGTGCACGGAGGTCAGAAAGGCTGAATTCATTTTTAGTAGGTACACCCAAATATAAAGGAAGCATAATGGAGCACTACATGATAAGTGTGTTTTAAAACATTTTAATATGGAAAACCTCAAACATATATAAAAACAGAGCGCAATACAATGAACACAAATGCACTCATCACCCTGCATCAAAAATTTCGAACTCCTTCCAATATCACTTCATGTACATCCCCACCCACTCCCTTGGAACCCACATAAATTTAAAACAAATTCCAATATGATTTCACTCTATTTCAGATTATTTCAATATCTATCGTTGAGAGAGTTTTTAACAAAAGCCTAACTATTATTTCATTATTATTCTTTTAAAAAATCCCTTAAAATCATCAACTATCTAGTCAGTGTTCAAATTTCCCCGCTTGTCCCATAAATAGTTTTGTTAGGCTTGTTTGAATCAGGATTCAAAAAAGCCACATATTTAATTGGTTGATCTGTTGCAAGCTTCTTTAAATATGTAGGTCCTCCTTGCTCTCACTTCTTCCTTTGCAATGATTTCGTAAATGATCCTGACTAATTTGTCCCATCAAGTTCCCACAGTCTAAATTTTTCTTTTATTTTCTTTTTAGCTTTTATTTATTGATACTGAGTACAACTTGAATGAGAGACATTATTGCCATATCCAAAGTTCATAATAAATTTATCACTTAGATGCCTCAATATTTTTCATGTAGAAAAACTTCATCAGTATACGGCAACTCTAATAGCCTAATGCTTGAATAAATATTTTGCCCCAACTCTAGCACCAGTTTCATCGTACATTGTTATAGTCAAATTCATAATACAGTTATTTTTCAACAAGGCTGAAAGCATTTCCAAAAACAAATTCTATGAATGATTCGCATTAAATTATTACTTCAGTAAATTTTTTTTTAGTTGTGGTATACTTGACATATAACGTTATATTAATTTCAGATTCACAACATAATGATTCAATATTTGTATATATTGCAAAATGATCAATGTAGTATGTCTAGTTAACATCAGTTTTTCTGATTTTATTTATTGATGTCATATTTCGTGTTCTCTGTCCTCTGTTTTCCTGTAAATTGGTAGATAATTGATCAGAGTAATGCTTTATTTTTTTTTTTTGGAAAGATTGTTTCATCAGTGATTATCTACTTCTATCATAAGGTAGAGAATACCTTAATGATGACAAGATAATTGATTTTTTTGTGTTTGTGCCCTCTTGATTTAACTAACACTGCCAAATCTGTAAAAGCTGTTTTTCAGTCTTGGGAAGTCTTACAACAGAAGTGGCAGCTATTAAACCAATTAGTTAATTAATTCAGCAGCATGTGGGGGGCATATTATGTAGTAAGCACTATTCTCTTAAAAAGGGACAGGACTGGGATAAAAGACAGTTCACGCCCTCAGGGATCACAGTTCAGTGGTATGAAGATCTGTGTAAGCAAATCCCCCAGCATTGCACGGCATTAGCGAGCGGTGTAAGTCTAGACAAGATGAGGTGCCTCTTGGTCTGGGAAGATTTGGGAGCAGAGATCTAGCGTAGGGGAAAGGTCTTACTGGAAACGGAGAACAACAGAGCAGGGCCTGTTAGGCTGAATAATAGAGTTTACATGTTATCTACTAAACTAGGAATTTGTTTAGGCGGTTATGGACAACGTAGTAGTTTGCTAATAGGAAGAAAGACATAATCATATGTATATTTTAGAAAAAAAACTCTGGTATGGAAATGCTGGAGTGATTAAATTGAGAGAGAATTGGCAAAACTGAAAAGAGACAAGCTAGTTAAAAAGCTATTCGATACAACCACTGAATAGATAAGTTCTGCGAGCATATAATCCAATGGGAGTCAACTGGGATATCTGAAATCAAGTATATCTAGGTACATCAAGTACACCAAAGTGCATCAAGTCACATCTAGGTCTCAGACTCTGCCCTATGCCACATGATCATAGGCAAACTTAATTTACTTCTCAGCATCTGAATTTTGTTATCTGTAAACTAAGGACAATTGTATTGCTCAAGAGGGATTTGGTTTCAAGTGACAACAAATTCAACTCAAACTTGCGTAAGTTAAAAGGAATTCATGGTGTCATATGAAATAATATTCAAAAGATTATCTGAAGTGACTTGATCCAGGAACTCAATGAGCACCAGAAACTGTGTTTCTCCATCTCAGCTCTATTCCCATCTATATAAGCCCCATCCCTCAAGTAGTAATGTTCATGTAGCAGGTCCCTAGAGCCCTAGGATTGCATCCTCATCCCTAAGTCCAATAGAAAAGGAAAAGAGGCTGTTCCCTAAGAGTGTATATAAAAGTTCTGGGTCTGGATCCCATTGGGTTAAGTGGAATTAGTGGCACGTCCCTGGACCGATCTCTTTGGCTGAGAGATTAGGATTTACTAATTGATTTATACCACTACCACCTTCAAAATTGAAGTGGGGTTAGTCCTTCCAATCACAAGGACTGAGAGCCAAGGAGATAGCTTCTCTTAATAAAAAAAAAAAACTGGAATGTTGTCACGAGACAAATAAGGAACAAATACCAGGCAACAAAGGAACAAATGTCACTACCAGACAGTGAAAATTAAAAATACCTATGAAGTCAGCACCCTCTTACTATTCTGTCATGTACTCTTGGCCCATTTGTTTTCTCTGGCCATTACTTGGGCAACATGGAGACATAAGTACAGTCTGACAGTCCCTCCTTCCAGCTGTTCTGCATTATCTGTTATCTTTCACTTTCTGCCTTAGAGATTGTGGCAGATACTTGTTGCTCACATTCTCCTCAAGAAGGAATCATTGCCCGTATGCAAGGAGTGTGGTTAGCTGATAAGCTCCAAATGTAAATTCTTTCAGGGACCACTTCAGCTGCTTAGACAAAGTTGCACTATTCTCTGTGTGGTCTCTGGTCAATGTTGTTTAGAATTGCTCAAACTTCAGGTATTTGAGCAGAAAATACGGATGTTTGCATACACTCATGTGTTTGATCTACTTAGGTATGTGCAGTGGAAGAACAGAAATTAAAGTGCTCTTAAGATGGTTGTAGGAGTAATTGAAGCAATGAAACTTCAGGCCAGGCTATAAAGTTAGGAAGAGAAATAAAGGATAGTCACTGTAGTAGATTAAAAATCTATAAGGCTGGATATAATGATTGTTGTCTACTAAATATAACTCAGGTATTTGCAGTAATCCAGGTAGAGGGTATGAGACAATAAGTAAGATTGAGAGGACTTGGGACTTTGTAGAAGTCAATGGCAAATATGTTGTAAGAGTAAAATTGTTAAATAAAATGGAGTCAAAGAAGAGATTTTACAGGATAAATGATAAATTTAAAATTCTGCACTGAAAAGCTTTGAAAACAACCCTGCCATCAACGTTCCTTGGAAATATAGATAATATGGGACAATGAGCAGATTTAACTCAAAGATGCAATGATAGAAGCTGTATTCTGAGGGGAGATCTGAGTATCAATTAAGTCAAGGGTAGAAGCATGGCTAGCACTAACTGGCCTTGAGATTCCAGATGGGATTGTGATGTTGGGTTGCTTCTAGACCAGAACTGGATGTGCTGAGGTCATTGCACACCCATGTCCTCCAACGTGTTTGTCAGACCTGAGGTTGGGTTTTGCTATCCATTTTTGTGTTATTGTGCAATCAGCAAACCGTTATTGAGTACTTCCCTATTCCAAGTGCCATCTAGCTTGAGAACATAACATGACTTTGCTCCTCCTTCAAGGATTTTACAGCCTCTTGTGGAAGATAAACAAGTAAACAAGCTAGGAATAGTCAACATGGGAGATGCTATAATGGGCAAAGTGAACTGTGCCATACAAACACAAAAGAGTGTCTACAAACCCAATCATGTGCAGTCAACAAAGACTCTCCTTGGAACTAAAGTCTGTATGAATTGTGAAGGGTAAATGGGAGGCTACAAAGTCAGTGAACAGAATCTGTAGAGTGGAGAAAGTATATACAAATGTGTGTGTGTGTGTGTGTATATATATATATGTATATACATATTTAAATTTTACACATTGGGAGATACTTGTACAGTGCTTCAGAGATGAATGTGGCATAATAGGAGATGTTGAGTAGTCAGTGTGGCTAGAGCCCTTGCTAGTACGAGGCAAGGATGGCAAGATTTGTGGGAAGATAGGAAGCAAGAGCAGCTCATTGAGAGCCTCTCTGACCAGAAGAAGAAATTTAAACTTTGTTCTACAGAAAAGAGATTTTAAGCAAGAGAGTGACATAATAAAGTCTTACAGAGCACTCTGAATGTTGTGAAAGAGTCCTTGTGCAGGTATGTTGGGTGCAGCTGGATGTCATTTGTCATAGTCCAGGTTGTCTGCTCTGATAGAGACATGGGGATAGAGAAAAGTAGGCAGATTTGAGGGATATTGTCAGGGTTCTAGCACATTTGGAAAGGGTTGTCAGTGTGCTATTGTGTTTGCTATGCTTACGAGAATTAGAAGAAACAAATACAAGCAATATGTAACCTCAAAATATTTCTTTTCAGAATATTGACAATGCAAAGGCAATTTTTAGAGGGAATTGACCTGGGAAGATAAAACAGAGGCACATATAAAACACAATTCTTCAACACTTCAGTAATCTACTGTGCCACTCTTGTCGGTAATTTTTTCATGATTTGTTGGGAAATCCAATTCAGAACCAAATATCAATTTCCCAAATATCATTTCATTTTTGTTTTGTTTACTGGTAAATATCTAACAAGTGAGAATAAAATTCTAGTTTTGTTAATATTATATGTATCTTTAATATTATATGTGTATATATATTCATATATATTAAATATTTGTATGCATCTTATTATATACACATATGTATGTATAAAATAGACATGTCCTATTTAAAAAATTTGTTTCTGGTAGACTTTAATATTACTGCTATGCTAAATAGAAGACAAACATCAATTCTAGCTTGGTGCTTTTGAAAATTGGAATGCAAATAGCAGTTTTCATTTATACTTTTTTCGAAACATTTTTAATTGCCAAAAAGTTTAAAGGTATTTGATTAGTACCTTTTCAGCAGTGTCTAAACAATGACAATCTAAGCTGATATACAAATAATGTTAATATAGTAACACTTACTGAGGGCTTAATTTGTGGCAGTCACACAACTAGCCAAATTGCATTTAATCTTTTATTTAGCCCTTACAATAGACCTTTTGTATGGTCTTCAGATGACCAATATTTAACAGATTTTATTTATTCACTTATTTATTTCATTAAAGTACATTCATTGACCAATAGCTATGTGTCATTTGTTAAAATTAAATACAAAGTGGAGACCAGACTTGAGAATTCCCTGAACAGATAAGATTATTTAAGCCGTGTAAGCATAACTAAATTTAGCTTATGTCATGAACATAAGTGAGATCTAATTTAGGGTATTTCTTGAAAATGCCTCTGGCAATCATAAAAGAAACTTAGGTCATCTTCCTAAAACTGACATAAGATAATCACTTTTAACCAATCCCCTGCCAGCTGGAAACCCCCAATGTAATAGCCAATCAGTGTAAAGATTAAACAACTTCCCAGTTTTCGCTTAATAAGCCATCCCATAACTTGATGCTCCTGAGCTTCATGTCAATTTTCACTTTTGCAGACTCCCAGTCTGCACACTGTTCTATACCTACAATAAGTATTCACTGAATACTATCTATTGATTAGGTGGGTTTAATTTCACCATTTCTGCGTTTTTGACATCTTGAGTAAAATACATAAAGATCTCTGCTCTGTTGGAGGATATCTTCTAGCTGAGGGTGACAGACAATAAATAATGAAACATAAATAAATTCGTAACTGAATTATGCAGGCTATTAGGAAGTGATAAGTGGTATGGAATTTGAACAGCCAAAAAAGTACAGCAGGGGAATAAGGATTGGGATGTTCTGGGTGGATAGGAGTTCTGGGGCAGGATTAAACAGTGGTGAACGTAAGCTTCATTGAAAAGGTGATGCTTTATCAAAGATGTCTTGGCATTAATGGAGATAGCAAAGTATAAATTTGGGAGAAGCATTCCAAGCAGAAGAAACTAAGATTTTTACTGAGTAATTTGGGGAAGGGAGAGGGAGGGAGCTGTAGAAAGTTTCTGAACGGAAGAATGACATGCTCTCACCTATATTATTAAAGGATCGTTCTGGCCTGGAAGGGACTATGGGGAGGGCAAGGATAGAGGCAAGGAGAACTGTTAGATTATTTTTGAAATAATACAGGATAGAAGGATGCTCAGGCTATAGTAGAAGCAGTAGTGTTGGTGAGAATGAATCTGATTCTGGATTGCCTATCAGATTGAATGTCAGTTGTGAAGTAAATGGGAAGTCAAGGATAACTTGATGGGCTTGACCCATGGGATTATTAGTATAGAGGGGTCATAACATAAATGGAAAGTTGTGAGTAAAACAGGTTTTAGGGAAAATCAGAAACTCATCTTTGAATATGTAGAGATTGAGATTAGACATCTAGCTGACGATATATTTGCCAGTGAATATATTAATCAGAAATTTGTGAGAGAAGCCTGGGGTAGAGAAATAAATTTGGAAGCATTTAACATGTGAATAATATTTTAAACCATGGTTTGGAGAATATCACCAAGAAAGTGAGTGTAAATAGACAAGAGAAGAGTCCTAGGGCTCTCAAACAGAAAGAGAGAGACAGGAAAAACCAGTATCTATGACCGAAGGGTACTGAATGAAGAAAGAGTAAAACATCCTCAGAGTCAAATGAAGAAAGTGTTTTAAGGAGGAATAATCAACTGTATCACATATGGAGAATTTGGATTCAACAACATTGCATTCAACAACAAAGCAGTCACTGGTAGCATTAAGGCAAGCAGATTTGGTGAAATGGTGGAAACCAAAGCTGCTGGAGCGTTCTGAGGGAGAATGGGTAGAAAGAAATTGGAGACAGTAATGCGACAAACAGAAGCAGAGAGGCAATAGCATAGCAGAGTAAGTGGGTTCGGAAGAAGTGTTCTGGTGGCTTTCAATTTCAGCGAGGGGCAAAGTAATGGTTTCTTTGCATACTGGTGCAAATATTTCATTAGAAAGCAAAGAACAGATGATATGGGAATAACACAGAATCACTAAAATTACATCCTTGTGTAAAGGGAAGAAAACCATAGCTGGTGCAGAAGTGGAAAGAGCCCCTGTAGTTAGGTGAACGGATGGCTCATCTATAGTCAGGTGCAGGATAGCAGAGTTATGGGATTCAGGTGCTGGTAGTTGGATAGATGTGGTCTGTCGCTCTCTAGTTCATGTAACCAGCTAAACATGAGGTTGGAAAGGGAGGCATTATTGTTTTAGAAAAGAATAGCGATGGAAGTGTTACCTTGGAAAAGGGGAGAGTAAATGTTCTAGGAACCTGGGAAGTAGCATGATTGCTTGATAGCACTGAAGGCACACCTTAGGTTTGTTGTTACCATTTGAAAGTGAGATGAGTCACCTAGGCTGTGTTCCTCTTCAAGCTACATATGTGTAGTGTGGAGTAGACACAAGTTTAGATTTAATCAAGGTTTTGCTTTTTTTAAAAATTTTTATTGAGTTAATGATAGGTTACAAACTTGTGAAATTTCAGTTGTACATTATTGTTTGTCAGTCATGTTGTAAGTGCACCCCTTCACCCTTTGTGCCCACCCCCCACCCCACTTTTCCCCCGGTAGCCAGTAATCTGTTCTCTTTGTCTGCATTTTTAAATTCCTCATATGAGCGGAGTCATACAGAGATTGTCCTTCTCTATCTGGCTTATTTCACTTAACATAATCCCCTCAAAGTCCATCCATGTTGTTGCAAATGGGACGATTTTGTTCTTTTTTATGGCTGAGTAGTATTCCATTGTGTACATATACCACATCTTCTTTATCCATTCGTCTGTTGATGGGCACTTAGATTGCTTCCACGTCTTGGCTATTGTAAATAAGGCTGCAATGAACATTGGGGTGCCTGGGACTTTTGGAATTGCTGATTTGAAGCTCTTTGGATAGATACCCGGTAGTGGGATAGCTGGATCATACAGTAGTTCTATTTTTAATATTTTGAGGAATCTCTATACTGTTTTCCACAGCGGCTGTACCAGTTTGCAATCCCACCAACAGTGTATGAGGGTTCCTTTTTCTCCACAACCTCTCCAACACTTGTTACTATTTGTTTCGGTTATATTTGTCATTCTAATGGGTGTAAGGTGATATCTTAGTGTAGTTTTGATTTGCATTTCCCTGATGATCAGCGATGATGAACATCTTTTCATGTGCCTATTGGCCATCCGTATATCATCTTTGGAGAAATGTCTGTTCATGTCTCCTGCCCATTTTTTTATTGGGTTGTTTAATTTTTTGTTGTTGAGTTGTGTGAGTTCTTTATATATTATGGATATTAAGCCTTTGTTGGATGTATTATTGAAAATGTTTTTTCCCAGTTAGTGGGTTTTTTTTTTGTTTCAATCCTGTTTTCCCTTGCCTTAAAGAAGCTCTTTAGTCTGATGAAGTCCCATTTGTTTATTCTTTCTATTGTTTCCCTTGTCTGAGAAGACATGGTGTCCAAAAAGATCCTTTTGACATTGATGTCAAAGAGTGTACTGTCTGCATTATCTTCTAGAAGCCTTATGGTTTCAGGTCTTACCTTTAGGTCTTTGATCCATTTTGAGTTTATTTTGGTGAATGGTGAAAAAGAAAGGTCAATTTTCATTCTTTTACATGCACCATTTGTTGAAGAGACTTTCTTTTCTCCATTGTATGCCTCAGCTCCTTTGTTGAAGATTAGCTGTCCATAGATGTGTGGTTTTATTTCTGGGCTTTCAATTCTGTTCCATAGATCTGTGCACCTGTTTTTGTACCAGTACCATGCTGTTTTGATTACTGTAGCTTTGTAGTATGTTTTGGGATTGTGATGCCTCCAGCTTTTTTCTTTTTTCTCAGGATTGCTTTAGCAATTCGGGGTCTTTTGTTGCCCCATATGAATTTTAGGATTCTTTGTTCTGTTTCTGTAAAGAATATCATTTGGATTCTGATTGGGATTCCATTGAATCTGTAGATTGCTTTAGGTAGAATGGACATTTTAACTATGTTTATTCTTCCAATCCAAGTACATGGAATGTCTTTCCATCTCTTTGTGTCGTCAACGATTTCTTTCAGAAAAGCCTTGTAGTTTTCATCATATAGGTCTTTCACTTCCTCAGTTAAATTCACCCCAAGTTATTTTGTTCTTTCTGTTGTGATTGTGAATGGTATTGTGTTCCTGAGTTCTTTTTCTGTTAGTTCGTTATTAGAGTATAGAAATGCTACTGATTTATGTAAATTGATCTTATACCCTACAACTTTGCTGTAGTTGTTGATTATTTCTGAAAGTTTTCCAGTGGATTCTTTGGGGTTTTCTATATATAGGATCATGTCATCTGCAAACAGTGAGAGTTTCACTTCTTCCTTCCCTGTTTGGATTGCTTTTATTCCTTTCTCTTGCCTAATTGCTCTGGCCAAAACCTCCAGTACTATGTTAAATAAGAGTGGTGATAGAGGGCATCCTTGTCTCATTCCTGTTTTCAGGGGGATAGTGCTCAGTTTTTGCCCATTGAGTATGCACGTTGGTTGTGGGTTTGCCATATATGGCCTTTATTATGTTAAGGTAATTCCCTTCTATCTCCATTTTCTTCAGCGTTTTTATCATAAATGGTTGTTGGGTCTTGTCAAATGCTTTCTCTGCATCTATTGAGATGATCATGTGGTTTTTATGCCTCAATTTGTTGATATGTTGTATCACGTTGATTGATTTGTGGCTGTTGAACCATCCCTGTGTCCCTGGTATGAATCCCACTTGATCATGATGTATGATGCTTTGGATGAACTGCTGAATTCGGGTTCCCAAAATTTTGTTGAGAATTTTTGCATCTATGTTCATCAGTGATATTGGCCTGTAGTTCTCCTTTTTCATGCTGTCCTTGTCAGGCTTTGGTATCAGCGTGATGTTGGCCTCATAGAATGTGTTAGGAAGTGTTCCATTCTCCCTAATTTTTTGGAATAGCTTGAAAAGGATAGGTATTAAATCCTTTCTGAAAGGTTGGTAGAATTCCCCAGGAAAACCACCTGGTCCTGGGGTTTTATTTTTTGGGATGTTTTTGATTGCTGTTTCAATCTCTTGCCTTGGGTTTGGTGTGTTCAAATTGTCTGTTCTTCTTGACTAAGCTTTGGGAGATTGTAGGAATCCAAGAATTTATCTATTTCCTCTAGGTTATCCATTTTGTTGGCATATAGTTTTTCGTACTATTCTCTTATAATCCATTGTATTTCTGTGGAGTCTGTTGTTATTTCTCCTCTTTCATTTCTGATTTTGTTTATTTGAGCTTTTTCTCTTTTTTTCTTTGTAAGTCTGGCTAGGGGTTTATCAATTTTATTTATCTTCTCAAAGAACCAGTTCTTTGTTTCATTGATCCTTTCTACTGCCTTTTTTGTTTCCATAGCATTTATTTCTGCTCTGATTTTTGTTATTTCTCTCCTTCTGTTGACTTTGGGCTTTGTTTGTTCTTCTTTCTCTAATTCAGTTAGGTGTAGTTTAAGATTGCTGATTCGGGATTTTTCTTGTTTGTCAAGATATGTCTCTGTTGTGATAAATTTCCCTCTTAATACAGCTTTTGCGGTATCCCATATGAGTTGGTATGGCATGTTATCATTTTCATTTGTCTCCAGGTATTGTTTGATTTCTTCTTTAATTTCTTCAATGATCCATTGCTTGTTCAATAGCATATTGTTTACTCTCCACATCTTTGTGCCTTTCTCAGCTTTTTTCTTGTAATTAATTTCTAGCTTTATAGCATTATGATCGGAGAAGATGCTTGTTATTATTTCATTTTTTTTAAACTTATAGAGGCTTGCCTTGTTTCCCAACATATGGTCTATCCTTGAGAATGTCCCATGTGCACTTGAGAAGAATGTGTATTCTGCTGTTTTGGGGTGAAGTGTTCTATATATGTCTATTAAGTCCAACTGTTTTAGCATTTCCTTTAGCTCCACTGTTTCCTTGTTGATTTTCCGTCTGGATGATCTGTCCATTGATGTGAGTGGGGTGTTGAGGTCCCCTACTATTATTGTGTTATTTTTGATATCTTCTTTTAGGTTTGTTATTAGTTGCTTTACGAACTTTGGTGCTCCTGTGTTGGGTGCATAGATATTTATAAGCGTTATTTCTTCTTGATGAAGTGTCCCTTTGATCATTATGTATTGGCCCTCTATGTCTCTCTTTACCTGCCTTGTCTTGAAATCTGTTTTGTCTGATATTTCTTTCTTTTGTTTGCTATTATCTTGGAGTATTGTCTTCCACCCCTTCACTCTGAGCCTGTGTTTGTCCTTGGAGCTGAGGTGTGTTTCCTGGAAGCAACAAATTGTTGGATCTTGTTCTTTAATCCATCTTGCCACTCTGTGTCTTTTTATTGGAGAGTTCAATCGTTTACATTGATGCTGATTATTGATGCATGAGGGCTTATTGCTATCATTCTGTCATTCATTTTCCAGTTTTCCTGTGTTTCCTTTGTTTCTCGTCCTGTGTGTTTTAGCCTACCCATTGACTTCTGCAATTTCTTATGCTGGGTTTTTTGGCTTTTTCCTTATTTATGTTTTGTGTCTCTGTTCTGTTTTTTAGTTTAGTAGCTACCCTGCAGTTTGTATTCAGAACCTCATGAATAACTTAGTCCATTTTCTGGTGGCCTCTTACTTCCTTAGCCTAAACTGATGCAATCCCTTTCCTCCTCCCCTCCTAAATTATTATTTTCATCTCTTATTCCAACTTGTGTTGTGAGTTTGTGGTTAGAGCAATAAGATTGCTTTGGTGATTTCCTTCCCTTTATCCTAATGCTACAGTTGAATATTTGCTATCCTATTCTGCTTCTACATATAAGTCTCCCTACTCTGTATTTTGTGACCCCTTTCTCCCTTTTTTTCTTTTTTCAGGTATGAGGGCCTTCTTGAAGATTTCTTGTAGTGGAGGTCTTGTGGCTACAAAGTCCCTTAGCTTCTGTTTGTCTGGAGAGGATTTAATTTCTCCCTCATATCTGAAGGATATTTTTGCTGGATAGAGTATTCTTGGCTGAAGATTTTTATCCTTTAAAGTTTTGAATATGTCATTCCAATCTCTCCTAGCTTGTAAGGTTTCTGTAGAGAAATCCACTGAAAGTCTGACAGGAGTTCCTTTGTAGGTTATTTTCTTCTGCCTTGCTGCCCTCAGTATTCTTTCTTTGTATTCATTTTTGCCATTTTTACTATATGCCTTGGAGTAGGTCTTTTTACATTGACAGATCTAGGAGATCTGACAGCTTCCTCCACACACACTTCTCACTCAATCCCTAGATTTGCGAAGTTCTCTACTATTACGTCATTGAGCACACTTTCTGCTCCATTTTCCTTTTCCACACCCTCAGGAATTCCAGTGATTTTTAAGTTGCATTTTCTCATTGAGTCAGCTATTTCTCTGATATTTTCTTCTGTTTTTTAAATTCTTAGTTATCTTTCTTCCTCTGTCTGGAGACACTCAACCCGTCTATATTAGATTATGCTAATTTTCTCCTCTATGGTGTCTACATGGGCATTCAGGGAGTCTGTATTCTGTTTTATCTGATCCATTGTATTTTTCATCTCTAGTATTTCTGATTGATTCTTCTTTATAGTTTCAATCTCTTTCATGAAATAACTCCAGAACTCGTTGATTTGTTTCTCTATATTTCCCTTTACCTCATTGAGTAATTTGATGATAGCTATTCTGAACTCATCATTTTCACTTAGTTTACCTATTTCCAAGTCCTCAAGACACAATTCTGTGTTTTCATTGTTTTCCTTTTGGACTGGAGCTTTTATAAATTGCTGGATGGTAGAAGAGAGGTTTTTGCGCGTAATGCTATTATTCGGTTGCAGTTGCAGCCTGTCACCACTAGATGGGGGGTCAAGAGCCGTGTGTTCTGAGCCTTCTGCCTTCAGCCACGATGGGGCACGCCGAGCAGGTTGGGGGAGGAGGGGCACTTTCTCTCGCACACAGACCTGGATTCTGATCAGCTCTCGCTTTCTGGTTTCCTGGGGCCTTGGCTTGATGGGATCCACCTACATGAAAGCTTTCCCCTGTTAGAGGGTTTCCACTGCACGGGCGGTGAGAGTCCTGGATGATCTGGCAGATGTGCGGCCCCCTCTCCTGCTCCTTCCCTCACCGCTGGCAGCGATCCCAATCTCTAGGGGAGGAAGTGAAGTTCTCTCTTACCCTGTTCCAGCTCCTCCAAGGGGGTCTTCAGCCTCTCTGCTCTCTGTTGCTTGGCTGCTGTGGGTCTCTGATGGTCTCTGTGTTATTAGGATTCTTTTGGTTGGAATTCAGTTGCTCCTTTTGGTTGTAATTTGGAGGGGAGAGAGTCCCGGGAGAGCTCACTCCACCATGTTGCTGACATCACTCCAATGTTTTACTTTTTCTAAATGAAAAAGAAAGAGGAAGAAATTAAAGGAGTAGGGAGTTGAGATTTTAAGGAAAGAGAGTGATTATAATAATTTATCATGGATTTAAGTGGGGTAAGGAGGGGAGAAAAGATATCAAGGAAAAGTGATCAGTAAAACTTTGGTAGAATCAGTGAACTGGAAGTCCTGTTGGAGTTGAAAAGTTGACAAAATTATGGTATAAGACAGAGAGAACTGGAAAGGAAGGTAGAAGTGATCACAGAGAGGGAGGCATGGAATTTAGATTGGGATGGTTGCTGTTATTGCTAATGACAAGATCTAGCTATGACCATGAGGACGACTGATATTTAGATGAGCTGAGATTTAGATTAATTGATTTTTAGAAAGTTAAATAGATTAGTGCCAGGATTCTAACCCAGGATGTCTGACCTCAAAGCTCATACAATACTGCTTCAAATTTTTATTTTCAAATTTTCTGTTTTAGTTATAGACTAATATCAACTGCCTGGTAACTTCCATTTGCTGGTACTGCTGCCAGGAAAATGCAACATATTTTGACTCTAATGGGGTAGGACTTTCCATTTCTTCTGAGAAATGCTCTATTGAATGAGATTCAAAAATGCTCCCATTACTGTGTAAGGTTCAGATATTATAAACACAATTCTGGAGCACAGATATTTTAATCAACATGAGAAAACTGCAGCTCATAAATATGATTATGGTGTAAAACAGATAACTTGCCAAAATCAGGATACAAATCTGGTTCGTCATGAGTACAGATTCCATTATAATGATGGTACTGTGTACTGAGGGACATTTAAGTACAGGAGAAAATATTATCAAAGATTTGAAAAAGAGAAATACTGTGATATAAGCTACAAGAATTATACAATTAAAAATCTATAGTGGGAAGAAACTTAAATGCTAAATTGTAGATTTCCTCTTTACACTTTTGTTTTTACCTGAAGGATTTGGTGTTATGTGGACAAAGTTCAAGATGGATGGATTTTAGTAAAATCAGTTAGAACGATGATATTAAGACAAACAACACTCAATATCAATATCCTGCGATATTGTTTCTCAAATATGCACCAACGGTCATGAGGTCTAAGTCAGTGTGAATATCTCTGTCAGCAATGGTCATAATTTTATTTAATTAGTCTTCAAATGACATATATCCTCATTAATTTTAACATAATTTATTAACTTTTCTCTTAAGAGGCTCTGTGTTAATAGTGATAACAAGTATGTCAAACATTTCCTAGTAATAAGAAAGAAATTTAAAGCATTTGCCTTAAAAGATTGTAAATAATTCTCTAGAGATCGTAGATAATGTATGTAAGATGGCATGTCTGAATTCAGTTGCATCAGGTAAGGACCATGGAAAGGATACCGATTATATTGGGATCCAAGCTATCTGTGTTTGACTATTACTCCTCAGCTCTATTAGCCTTTGTCACCACTTTGAAGCACTTAAAGGTCTTTATTAAGTTGCTTTACAAATTTATATGACAATAGTGATTTCTGCAGTCATTTAAAGATGTTTTTAAAAATTTTACTTAATTTTATTTTTTATAGGAACCCACTCCATCATACTATTACTACTTATATTGGCAAACATTAGGGATTTCCCACTTGGATACAAATAAACAAAAAGAAAACCTCTCTATAATGCAAAATTTATATCAAACCACATGATCTTTTTATTATTACTATTTTATTGTCATATAACCTTTTATAATTTATGAAAGAACAGATGAGAATGTCAGGGGATTTATTTTACCCCACAAAAAACATGGCATTGCATTAAAATAATTTGTCAGTTTTACGAGATTTAACCCAAGACCTAGCATTTAGGCAAGGTACTCATCTTAAGTCGTCAAGAATTGTGATAATCAACTGATTTACTTTTAACTGCATCAGAGTGTTATATAAATTTAATAAAATAAGAAATTTAAGCAGCTTGACACATAGAAATTTTTGGTACTCTAATTTTGTAAATGTTCTTATTATTCCAAACTGCCTCTCTCTTACCCCTGTGAACATCATCGCTTATAGCAGACTTCATAATATTGACTTTTTTAAATTGAGTACTTAAATGACATTCTTCTTATTGAAAGTTTTACAATTTTTACTTACAGTGTTAAAAATAGACCTAAGTGTTGAGATTTAATATAGAGTTTGTGATTCTAATTTCTTTAAAACAAGCCTTTTCAGGATCAGTGTTATATCAAGTCTGACAATGGGTTGTTGTCATCTGATCTATCTACAATTGGGGGTCAGTTTGGGGCCACAGCACTTCTGGCAGTTAAGGTGAGTCAGGGAAAACTAAGAAAAGTAATTAAGGAAAGTCAAGGGTAAATATTTCTGATACAAAAATAGCCTGGTTCTCCTGCTGTGCAAGCGACTGTTGTGGAATCTGGTAAGCAACCTCATTAATGAGGGTAATTATCTCTTCCTGCTTTTTAACTATTGTTAATTTTTGAAGGTTCTTTTAGCAAGAGCTTGCCAGAAGTTGTAATGATACTACAAACAAAGTTATTAAGTAGATATCAAGAGTTCTGAGGTGAGACACACATGTAGAATATCATTTTTAAAAACTCAGTGTATTTATTTGATATTTTAAACTTTCCTGAAGGTAACATAGCAGCTTCCGTTTTTATATCTAACCTAGATTAATGCACGGAAAGATTGAAAATGATTGAAATGCAGGAAAGGTGATCTAAAGTAAAATTATGGAAAATACTTTGGAATTTCCACATCTTTTTAGTTGTTAGTGCTCAGGGATTTGAAAGATTCAGACTGGGATTGAGTGATTTCTCCTGACTTTCTGTGACATTGTGTTTTATAGTAAGACATATATATTTGGTCTTCCTCCTTGCTTCTGGCACAGAGCTCCTAAAACCCTTAGAATTTCCTGAGTGACGAGAGTGGAAGGTGACTTTTGGAAGCACCTAAGGATGGGGGCTTGTTGCTAGCAGAGCCAATCATGTGATTAGAGAATTGGAACTTTCAGTCCCGTCCCTGACCTCTGGGGAAGGGAGAGAGGCTAGAGGTTGAATCAATCACCAATAGCCAATGAGTTAATCAATCACGCCTATGTAATGAAGCCTCCATAGCAATCCAAAGACAGGGTTCAGGGAGCTTCTGGGGTGCTGAACATGAGAAGGTGCTGGGAAAGTGGCACAATTGGAGAGGGCGTGGAAGTTTCACACTCCTCCCCACATACCTTGCCCTATGCATCTCTTCCACCTGCTTGTTCCTTTGTTGTATCTTTTTATAATAAACAGTGATCTAACAAGTATATTTCTCTGGGTCTGTGGGCCACTCTAGCAATTTAATCAAGCCCAAAGAGGAGGTTGTGGGAACCTGTGACTTACAGCCAGTTAGTTAGAAGTACATATAATGACCTGGGCATGCAATTGACTGAATTCCAAGCTGAGGATCATGGAGACCTCCAGTCTGAAGCCATTTGGTTAAAAGTACAGGTAATAACCTGGGCTGGAGACTGGCATCTGAAATGGGGATACAGGATGCGAAGAGCAGTCTTGTAAGACTGAGCCTTCAACCTGTGGATTCTGATGCTATCTATCTGGATATAGCATCAAAATTGAGTTGAATTCTAAGACACCCTGCTGGTGTCTGAGAATTCCTGGGATGTTTGGGGAAGCCTCCCTTTACATGGTTGGTGGTCAAGAACCTAATTTACTTTCCAATACGTAAGGTTAGGTCAGTCCATCTCTACCCCAAGACTTTACAGTATTTGGAAACAAAAATTTGACACTATGAAACACTTTAGTGAAAC
The DNA here is from genome assembly GCF_041296235.1 of Equus asinus. NCBI lineage: Eukaryota > Metazoa > Chordata > Mammalia > Perissodactyla > Equidae > Equus > Equus asinus. The sequence continues at coordinate 76,367,293 of NC_091800.1, forward strand.
TTGCCTTTCATTCAGAGAAGCAATTGAATTTTATTAAACACCTTCTCTCTTCTAAATCACTACAATTCTGGAGAAGATTTCAACAAAGTGCTTTGTTGCAGTAAATTCTAAGGATCCTCCACGTTTTATGTTAGATCACTAATTTTTAGAAATATACTGGTTATTATCAGCGTCTCTTCTGTGTTTATACATATGTGTGTGTATTTTAATTTCCATTCATGGGAATAATTACTCCATCTTTTTTGCTATATCTCTGATTGAGTCCCACATGTTTTAATCTTTGGCCATTATGTAAATAAGATACTACCTTAAGTGTTCAAATTAAAATGTAACATATGGGCAGCCAGGTGTCCTTTTTTATAAAAGAGCTTGAGAATTTAGGAAAATATTTTACAGACCAACTCCTTCACTCTGTATACTTCACCCTTAAAATATGGGAATTAATAGAGTGGTCCTTGTTAATTCTCTGTTTGAAGATGTGTAAAGCTGGGATTTCCCTCTTCTGTTCTGAGAAATAATCTAAAAGCAGCAAGGAGAACTAAAACCAAAAGGAAGCATTTTGTTTCTTTTAGAAAACTAGGAGAAAATTAGAGACTCCATCTAAGGACTAGTTGGAAGACTTCCCAGGATGTATGAAGAGACCTAAGAACCATAAGGAAGGTATCGATGAGAGGGGATTCAGATAGGGGTGGTCAAAGGAGACCCAGTCAAATTCAATGTTCAAGGGTCAGGTGCAAAACCCAAATCACTTGTTTCCACGCAGGGAAAGGACTAGACTGACTGACAGTAGAGAGCCGCTGAAACCCTATTTGGTGTCAGAAAGAGACTCTGCAGAACCAATGGGGAATTGCACAAAAAATACATTTTTGTAAGATACAGCCTGTCTCTGTGGAAGGAAAAGAACCAGTGTTTGCATTTAAAATAACTGTATAAATAATAGAAAACAGAAACAATGCTTACGGACTTTATTCTTTCTGATTTAGGGAGAAATGAACAAAAACTAATTTACCCATAAATATTGGATTATTAAGGAAAATTCCAGGTAATCAGAAACACTTCTTGCCACCACTTCCCCTCTCTCAAAAACACCAAAAGCCAATGTGTGTATGAATAGATATCTCAGATAAAGTCACCTGTGTAAAGCTGAGAAAGGAAAGAAACAAGGAAATCAGTAATTTGAACTTAAGCGTCTTCTAATTCCAAGTAGAACACAGTAACTGATGGCAGATGGGAACTTCTTCCTAAACAACTAGAAAAGATGGGATAAAAAAAATGATAAATCATCTTTCGAAGGGTATAGAATGATGCAGGGACAAGAGGAAGCAGAGGAGCTAAGAATCTGGAGGGGGGAGAATCTCGTTCAGGTTAGTGACCTGCAGAAACTTCATTCAGGCTGATTCATTGAGAAAGAGGAAAAGTGACTGAACATCTAACATTACATCCATGGAAAGAAGCTGGGAGTGAACAGGGATCCCCCCCACCTGGCTGTTTTCCCCCAGGATATTATGAATACTGAGGGGGCAGAATGGAGCAGGGGAGGCTGCCACTGCACTATGGGCAGCAGGCTACCAGCTCAAGCAGAAATGTTTGAAAAGCAGACTGGAGTTTTTCTGCACTCTGGTGAGACGATGATTGGAGGTGCCTGATGTAAGAGGCCCAAAGAATCCACAGGACTCTCATATAAAAATCAATAATAGTGAGGGACAAATCATAGGCTGATAGCACTGTTTCTGCTTCGATTACTGTGATGGGTCTGACTCTATATGCCCTTCCAGGAGAGAGTCGAAAGTTCCTCCACCTCCAAGAGAAAATTCCAATAAAAAGAATGAGGGCTTCTTTTCCAGAGTTGAGGCAGGGGAGGAACTAGATGAGTCTAGAATATATTATTGTGTCACAAAGCTAGAAAGTGCTCAAAGAAGGATAATAAAGGGCAAGTGGGGCAGAAAATTTATCTTGAAGGGGTCTCCACTGGGGAAATTCTGGAGAATTTTACCATAGAAATTAATTATTCTAATAATATATTATAACTCATTAAATGAAATATAAAACCTGAAACCATTGAGATGTAAATAAATAAATCAAAGAATTAAAAGTGTCACAAGGAACTGGATATTCACATAGTTTTAAAGCAACTCCCCCCCAAATTCTTATCAATTATAAAGAGGAAAATTGTAATTTTGCAGTGGAGAAGCCTGATGAATACTTTATCAAGTCATAACATGGATATCATCAGTAATGGGCAATTTGAAACTGTGCTTTCCCCAAAAGGATGCAATCAGAAAAACGCAGCATTACTTCCAGACAAAGATGCTTAACTTGAATCTAAACATGAAGGACCATCAAACAAACCCAAACTGAGGGGCAGTCTACAAAATAACTGGCCTATAATCTTTAAAACTGTCAAGATCATGAATGATAGGTAAGAAACCTGGAACTTTTCCAAAGTGAAGGAGTCCAGAGCAAGATGAAAACTAAGTGCAAGGATCCTGAACTGAATTCTTTTGTCATAAAGATATTTTTGGGATATTTGGTGAAGCATGAATGAGGTCCAAGGATTAGATGGTGGTAATGTATCAACATTCATGTGCTGATTGTTAGTGCGCCGTTGTCATAGAGGACTGTTTTTGTTTGTAGAAATTAACATTCAGTTATTTCGGGGTGATGGGGAGTTAGGAAGTCTTCTTAATCTCAAATGATTTGGGAAAAATAAAAGTTCTCCACCTCATGCCTGCAAAACTTTTGTACATTTGTGATTGTTTCAAAATAAAATATTTAAAAAAAATAATATAAGCTATGTAAAATAAGCATTGTTTTAATGATTTACATAGTATCCCAATTTTCCTTGCTTTGATACTTTAAAGGTTCTTAAAAAATATTTACTTTGGTAGGGTTAGCTTTTTCATAAAAGTCAACCTGTGTGAAAAAACATTGGAATACAGAAAAATGTTCTATATACTTCAAATCAATCAAGAGAATTTTAACCGTTGAAATAATAGAATGCCTGAAATTTGAGCTAGCTAATCAGAATAAAAATAATGAATTTATGACGAATGAAAACACGTTCCTACAAAATTGCACGACAAACAAAACTGTCTTAATTAAAAAAGGGAAAAAAAAGGAATGGGGACTTTGTTTTCTTTTTGCTTAACTGTTACATATTTGACAAAAGGAACGTAAAATCCACTCCAAAGAAATGTAGTTTATATTGTCTCCTGGAAATCAGAGTCTCATGTATCTGCTACTTCAGCATGCAGGGGGTGACAGCGTGGTGTGGGATCAGTTCTTGTTGAAGGGTAATTTGTGGCATATGTACATTCAATTATAGAAATAACTGTGATGTAAAATAACAATTTACATAAGAGACCTTAGAAATGTGACCACATATTTTGGGCTTTGTTAAAAATGAATATATGCATTAGATCTCTTTCGATATTTATATCTGAACAACTGAAGAATGTGTTAGTAAGCATGCTTTGTTTTTTAGGTTTCTAAGTTTGAAATGGGTATGCTCAAAGAATGGTGATGTTGAAGGAATACTTAGGATATTACAGAATCCATTTCATTTTTGTTGCTATCCCTCTGGTTTTGAAGACACCATTGCGATTCAGTGCATGGGCTCTGGAATTAGACCACCCAGGTCCTACAGACCACTTGACAGTGAGAAATTTGCAAAGTATTTTCTTTCTTTCCTGAGGTTTTCTCATCTCTAAAATGGGGCTGCTAATAGTAACCACCTTGTAGACTTTTGTTCAGGGCCTGGGATATAAGTGATTCAATGATTCTCAGATGTGATCTCACTGGTCCCAAACCTCAGTACCAGGGAATTTCAGTTTTAGATATTTTCGAAATGTCAGTAATAATGTTGATAGTCAAGAATCCTTTCCGTGTTTACCATAGCATGATCCAGTGACTCATGGGCGCTTTTTTTTTTTTTTTTACAAAAGACATATTTTTAAGTATAAGTAGTAACTAACTGTCATTTTATAATTGCTACTTTAGTCCTTTCTCAAGATGGGATTTGGACTTCTGTTTGTCTGCATAAATACTGGCACAGGGTGGTGGAGAACCACGGAATAGTTAATGATTTCCAGCAATCCAGAGCAAAGATGCAAAAGGATGGCATCCAGAGCAAAGGATGGATCCCGGCTTTGTTCTCCTAGGAGATCATGAAATGATGAATTTATACGTAATGTGTATATTACACACACGAACATCTTTTTATGCTTTTCTAGCTATAAATACTGATGAAGTGATAAAGTACGGAAATTTTTCTGAGTTTTCTTTCTCCTTGGGGAAACTCGCCTTTTGCTAATCTGTTTTATTCAGCTAAACTCCTATCAAATCTTTTATTTCTAGTTTAATTTTTGCTTTCATCTCTGTTTAGCTTCTCTTTTGCTATAGTTGTATGATGTCACTCTCTAAGGTGTTTTGATGTACAACTCACATGTAATAAGCTATGAAAAATAATGCTACGTCCGAGACTATCCTATATAAGTAAATTTTGAAGTCAAATTAAGATTGACAAGAAAAGCCACTCTTTGTATGAAAGCAAGTAGCTTAGTAAAAATAATAATACTCTGACTTTATGCAGATATTTACAGCCTTTTTCTATGCTGTGATGGATGCCCTCTGTGCACTCAAGGAGAATCAGTGAAACAAACACTTGGCTGCTCTGTGCTTATGAGTGCAGCAAGATGGAAATTCTGAGGAGAACTATATGACTATAAGGAAACGGTAGTTGCACGCACCACATTTTTTGGAAACAAAGCAACTATTTTATATTTGATCTCAATAGAGGTGGGGATAAATGATGCTTATCCACTAAGATCTCATAGAGTTGTTTACCATTATTCTCTGGGTACTGAATGCACTTGGACAATATCCTGAGAAAAGACTCATTCAACAGAGAATTGCAGTCTGTTGGGAAAACACTCCCCTGATAGCCCTTGGGACATCTTTTCGATCTCACACTTCACTTCCAGCCTCAGATGAAATCCACATGACATTGAATCTCTTATATGGGGTTAGGTTCTAAAATCAGCATGGGAAGTGAAAATGTATATCATGGAGATAATATAACCAGTGAACTGAGGCTCTCACCCTGTGAGAGGCGGACAGAAAGAAACACTGCTGGGGACTCTCACTGTCTCACGTTTCTCTGCAGGGCTTATATATCTGCTATTTTTATGATACTTGATAATTTAAAAGTACAGTCACATAGATCGTCTTATTTAATTTGTATGTGACCTACATCTGTATTATCTATATTTTAAAAATTAAAAACTAGTACTTGAAAAAATTAAAAAAAAAAACAACAACTAATATTTGGGTTATCTGAGTTTCCTAAAGAACCTCAGTGAGGACTCACATTTCCCATTAGCTAAATTTTGATTCTAATTTCTTTTTACAAAGACATAACAGTGTTTTTTTTCCCAGCTAGACACACTGACATGCACACACATTGATTGTCGAGTTCCAACTTCATGTTAACATTCTTTGGTTTCTTTTGTGTTTTAGTGTCCTTCATGGATCTTTAGTTCTTACCAATTCTAGAAAGTTGACCAGTTTATTCCCCAATGTCGCTCCTCCCTATTAGGCAGAGAGCAGATGTTTCAGGATCACGTCACTGTGCCCTGCTTCTGTGTCCACAAAATTGAAAAAGTTACGTGAGCTACCTATTCATCCTCAGGTTGTTTGTTGCATCCGTTTAAATGTCTACAGCCCAGAATTGATGATGTGAAAATGAACAACGCTACTAATCTCTTTTGCCGCTATTGCTCTATCATTTCAGGCTTAAAATGCATCGTGTTGTTATTGTTTTTTCTCATGTCTTTTCCTTTTTAATAAAATCTTGACAGCTCAAGTAATGTGTTACATAACCTTGAAAATAGATTAAAAAATATCTATCACCACTCAGTCTCTCCTAATTTTCATCTACATGCAAAATTGTCACTAACCCTTCTTACAGTTTTTACTGTTCCTGCTTTTTACATGAAAAACTTGAGAATTTCTTTGAATGTACATTTCTATTTCAAATATTTTGATGAGTTACAATGGGATTTGCCAAAATAATTCTAAAATTGCTAAATAGAAACTTGATCACAAGTGGGGTATTTGATAATCTAAATATTAAGAATGGGGAGCCTTTGTTATTGCAAACATTTCAAATATACATCATATGAAGTAAAGTTACCTTAATTGTAAATAACTCATGTAAAAGAAACCTTCCTCAGGAGAAAACTAGAGAAGCTGTGCACTTAAATTTTGATTGGGCAGGGAAAGTAATGTAGAGAAGAGCATTAATTTGTATGTTTAAAAAGTTTGCAAATTTCATAAAATCTTTTATCAAACTACAAACAAAAGATTAAAAACTGTATTTTTATTTGTTGTAAGTACACGTGTTTATGTAATATGTGTTTGTTATTGTTTTCTTATTGCATAATTGTAACATAAGAGTATATGAATGATATATGAGGTTAGATTATCAATGTAATAATTTTCATTCTTTATGATTTTGAAGTAAATCTATACAATTAATAACATCCACACTATAAGTTCTTCCTCACGAATGTAAAGAATAGATAAATACTCTTATTTAACAATAAAAATAGAATTTCTAGGGCTTTCTCTGTGCTGAAATTATTTGAATTTTCATTAAAAAAATTGAATTTTCCCAATTGTTTTTTATTTCTCCCAATGGTGCTTTTTAATTTATTCTTAATTTTAGGAAATAACATAGGGTTGTTTGTAAGTATCTCGGCTGTTGGGAATTATTAATTGGATTTAATTCTTGCTTGGATTAATCATAGACGATAAAATCTGGAGGATTTAAACTGACCCTGATTTTAAAGTCTTTATTTCTGAATAATTTCCTGCCATCACTAAGTGGAAATTTGCTGGAGACATCTAGAATCTCTATTACAGCTATTTATCACCTTTAAGAATTTACATTGGTGGCGTGTGCGTCCCTGGACTTGAGCCCGTGTGAGCTTACATTCATGAGGAGGGGCAAGAGAGCTTGAGAGAAATTTTATGAAAACAAATCTATGTATTTCAAGGCTATATAATTAAAGAAATTTACATTTTTAGTGTGAACCACGGAAAGAAACCTCTGATATCAAAAGAGCCTCAAATATGTTAACCGAATTCAAACTGTATTTTCTTTCTTTTTTTAATTAAATTATTTATTTTCAGATGTGCATCATAATATATTTGAAATTCTGTGTAGATTACATCATGTTCACCACCTGAAGACAAATTATAGTCCCTCCCTTCATATGTGAGCTTAATCACCCCTTTTGCCCTCCCGCCTCCCTCCTGCCCCTACGGTAACCACCAATCCAATATCCAATGCTCAAATTGTATTTTCTATAATGTACCTACAGGGGAACTTTCCATAAACCTAAAGAAATTTAAGCTTCAAGGGCCCTCCTCACTTGCAGGGGCCTTTCTAAGCAATAGGTTTACATGGTCATATGTCTGTAAAATCTGCAAAAGCAAGATACTTTGTTACGATCACTCTTTCTTTCCAAACTTCCCCCCATCACCTTTTCCCTTGAGTGACTAGAGTATCTAGCAGTGGCTGCAGACCTTTCTGGACCCTGTTAAGAGGAGGTTGAGTAAGAATACATTTAGTGGAGAGAGTTTTGTTGTTCATGCCACTTCGGTGTATAGCTCACTCATTTCCAGCTGACCTAGGGGGAAATGGTTTCCAAGAATATTCCTGCTTCACCCAACCCACCACACTCTGTGTCTCACCTTGAAGGTCCAGGGTAGCCTCATTGTGATACTTCATATCCACACATACGCCTTCAAAGTAGGTGGGTTGTGGAGGAAAGACAAAGTCAACAATGTATAGAGTCTGAACCTAATGTGTAGAAGATGTCTCAAATCGTCATAGGTAGGCTATTGTTATGATGCTCACGGACAACTTGTCAGTTGGAAGTTCTTTCTTGTCAGGGACATTCTTAATAATGCATTGTATAAAATTATAAACTTATCTTATGTGTTATTTATTCTTTGGTGTTTATCATGCAAAATGGAATTTATCAGAATTCTTACATTTGCAAAACATAAACTGTAACAGCACAACAAAAAATGAACATGTTTGGAACAGCTCATATATGCAAGAACCTCATCTAGATTTCCTCACATTTGATAAAAATCCTACAGTTGCAAAGCTGAAAGGAACTTTTCTAAACTATCAATAATGAAAAACAAATTTTAATTAGTTAGGCTAAAAGAAAAACTGAATTATCTATTTTTATCTTTATAGAAAATATTGCAAATGATATTTTGTCATACGGAGGGTGGTCATAGTGCATGTGATTAAAAATTAGGACAGTATTGTAGAGTTTATTAGGCAGTCAATAAGGATATGCATTCTTCTAGGTTTTGTAATTTGAGATATTTTTCATCATTTATTATTTGTTGTGAATTCATTCTGATTGTGTTCATTTTTAACAGTATTGAGATATCTTTGACATAAAAATTATGTATATTTAATGTGTACAACTTGACGTTTTGGTACACATATACATTGTGAAAAGATCACCACAAACTTAATAGCATATCTGTCACCTCACAGTTACCATGTGTGAAAGCCTTGAGATTTAAATTTAACTTAGCAAATCTCAAGTATATGATACAGTGTTGTTAACTGTAGTCACCATGCTGTACATTAGATCTCTCTTTTTTTTTAAAGATTTTATTTTTTCCTTTTTCTCCCCAAAGCCCCCCGGTACATAGTTGTATATTCTTCGTTGTGGGTCCTTCTAGTTGTGGCATGTGGGACGCTGCCTCAGCGTGGTTTGATGAGCAGTGCCATGTCCGCGCCCAGGATTCGAACCAACGAAACACTGGGCTGCCTGCAGCAGAGCGCGCGAACTTAACCACTCGGCCACGGGGCCAGCCCCTAGATCTCTTTTTTTAAACATATTTTTATTCATGAGTTTGTATCATCTTTCTTAAAATGGAACCCCAAATTGTATAAGCAACAGACATCACAACTCTGATCACACCTGCATATGTTCTTTGATTTTTATCTCTCTCTTTCATTTTATTTTGTTTTTGGTAGTTATTTTGAAGATAAGTTTTATTTTCCTTTTTCACAAACAAAATTATGGAATCATATGGTTCTCAAGTTATTTTGGCATGCCAAATAAGGACAGAAAATTCATTTTTTCGAAAAATAATAATGAAAACAAAAGAAACTACTCATACAATAATGGATTAAATACCACAGAATATTTATTAAAAATTATCTCATATTAATGTTTTATGAAGAGAAGCAACTTATTATATATTTTATTGATGAGAGCTAATAAATTCCAAACAAAATTTAAATTCTCAAAGAATTTTTAATACATTTTAAAGTATATCTATCATTTAAGGCAAAATATAATATTGGAAAAGTATCAAAATTATAAAAAAAGTATTCATTTATATACAATGGCATATACTATGTATTATAACACAAATTTTCTAAAACTTTCATTAAATTTAAAATAATTAAATCTTTGTGCACTTTGAATTTTTTTATTAGATAAATAGTAGTCATCACTGATTAAATATGTATTCATTGAATTATCATGATTACTCAATTAAAATATAATAAACTAATCTTATTTTCATTGTATGTTTGTGTAAAACTCTAAAACCTTTAAATTATCGTCATTTCAATGAGTTTTGAATACATACCATTATGGAACATGTCTCAATTTCTTTCACTCATTTTATTAGATTGTAGATGATTTGGTTGCATACTCTGTGAAAGAATGAAACGTTAAAATGAGATTATTTAGAAAAATTAATTCAAATGATTTGAAGAAAGATGAGAACATTTTCAGTTAAAAGAATCCACTTTTTTATCCAGATCTTTCTTTTAAATTTAAGAACCTACAATTTAATTCAACTGGGAAAGCAACATTAGAAAAACAGACGTTTGAAAGAAACCTAACCAACTTCCAGATAGTTCTTACCACATAGAGGGTAGAGTAAACGATCAGTTCTTTCATGTAAGTATGCTTTGTACAAATTCAACGGCAATTTGGAAAAACGCTGTTGGAATTGAACAAGCAAATTTAAAAATATAACTTGTGGGGTTCTTGTCTGTTGAAACCATCTGAACTGTCAGTGTAGCTAACCTTTGTTTGCCTGTCACTGAGTTCTCATGATTAAATGTGAAGATTATAATCATTAACCATGCCAGGGGCTCACTGTGGGTGGAATTTGATGTGCGGATGACATTCTGTTTATATGATGAAGTCAAAATCAGACTTCATTTTTTCTAGCTCAGCACCCAGGGGTCTCTAGGTTAGCTACCGAGGGCCAGCAGCATGTGTACTTCCTGACGGCATATTAAATATTGCGTTCGTGTTGGCTGGGGAATATTTCCCTACATCCTGTAATCTCTGCCTCCTCTTCACTGGAACACATCCATATTTAGCATCACAGGAACAACTTAATTTAATAATTCTCATCCTTTTTAAAATATTATTTTTAAACATTTTAGCCATTAAGCAATTAATGAATATGCATTTGAAATTTCATTTTCTCATGTTAGGCTTATTGTTATAAATGGTAGTAACAACAAGAATGTTAAATATGGCTGAAATTATTCAGCTACAAGTGATAGAGCATTTATAGTTTTAATAGGCTAAATGATGAAGTGGTTTTTCCAAGAGTATACTGGCCTTTAACATTAGTCTTTAGACATTATTATTAATAACTCTGAATGTGTTTCAACACTAAATGTGAAAGTGATTTACTTAGTAATTAAAATGCTAAGTAATTTGAATTCAAATAAAACAATTTTTTAAATTGACTTAAACTTTGTTGAGAAGGCCAAAAAACTCTGCACTTTTGGCTAATATTTAACAATTGAAAAAATACTAAATTGAAGGAATATAATATTTTGATATTTATATTCTTTTTCTATCTACAGTTTTTATTGGGCCCTTGCTTTTTTTTAAATTGAGGCGCAGATTTGTAATTTGAACTCCCTGTAATAGAGTTGTATTTTAAATATGTGAATTTGCTAATTAGCTTCCTTCAAAAGGTATGCCTTTTGCAGCTGATACAAAAGGTCAAAACCTATCTAAGTTTATAGACCCCAGGAACATAATCACTAAGTGAGTCATATTTCAGAGTAACTCATCAATAAGCTATTTTTAATTTAAAATCACTTTCCTAGATTCTGTTAGGCTTTAGTAACTGATACAGTAAATAAAATTAGAAATAACCAAAACTGAACTATGTATTAATAGCATTCCTTTTGATTGGTAATTGGTGAAAATAAATACTATTTACCATCAAATCATAACTTGTCAACTTCAAATAACATCCCGAAAGTCCTTGGAAATAATGACTTTCACATGAAAATCATCAAATATTCAGGTTATATGATTCCAAAGATCTATAGGTACAGTCATCCCATAAAAGAAACTTGAGATCCTTTGCAATGTATACACCAATCTTTATTAAAATTCATATAAGATAATTTTTTAGTATATGAATGACAACTTGAGATTACAAGAGTATCGAATTGAAATGAAACATGTTTATTTTGAGTTCAGATAACCATTAAGGTGAAAGCACTTGAAGAAATACTGATAATATTTGAAATAGGGTAAATTATGGCTGCCACGCACTCATTAAACCAGTAGATGAACTGTAAGAGAAAACAATTTGAACAGTGCCTTTAGTGGGCTTATCTGTCTATGCCTCATGTGACTGTCCTGCTGCTAAATCTTCTCTGAACTTCTTTGTTGTTTTCTTCAACGTTACAGTGATTTTTCCAGGGATCTCTGCAGTGGGACTGTTCTCCTCCCTTCCCGTCATCCACACTGTCGGGAGGGTGGCCAGGAGGCAGGACTGCAGCCTTCATAAAGGCTCTGCAGGTGCTCCTCAATACTGTCCTTCCGGGTAAACTTGAGAGAGGAGTCAGGGTCCAGGGAGACATTGTGCAAAATGACTATAAGTGAGACAGGTGCTTTCTTATGAAATAAAAATCTGACCCTAAGACATCATCTCATGGGGCCACAATTATTCCAACATAACTTTGATGGACAAAGGTAACACGCCCTCCTCACCCCACCACCTGAATGTGTATGATATGTCGTAAAAGAGATCTACGGGCACCTTGGAGACATTCAAACATGGGACGAGGTCAAGTGGGAGTCACACGTGATTCCGGAGCCAGGAATGGAATTGTAATAACATAGGTAATCACAATGATAGCAGTGAACAAAAATGAGTTATCTTGCATTGAGTGTCTATTATGTGCCAGGCATATTTCAAACTACTTTACATGTATTAACCAATTTAATTCCCAAACCACTCCACAAGGTTTTATTCTTACCTCTGTTTTATAGATTATGAAACTGAAACACAAAGTGGTTAAGTAACTGCCCGACATCACAAAGCTAGAAAAAAAGAATAATCAGGACAAATGCAAGCAGTTTATCTAGAGCCAGCCTTCAGAACCACTCCAACATGCTGTTGCTGTAACTCATTTGAACATATTATCAAACATAATCAAATGTTATTTGTCTTCCCCAGGGTATTTTTATTGCATTTTTGTTGTATCTATGTGATAAACACAAAATTCATTGGCTTGAAAATCTAACTGACATTTTCAATACAAAACTTTTAGAAAGCAAATCAACCTGGTTGTTATCTTCTGTTCTTGAACCTTGAGGGTTAGCAGGAGGAGTGGATGAGGGGATGAAAAGGTAAATAAAAACAAAACAAAACAGAAAACAACACAACAGATAAAAACCCTTTAACCTGTATCTACCACGAGAGCACCTGTATGATATATTTCCATGTTCCTACAAGAGGTATGTGGGAGAGTTGTCACCAAATAAACAGTGGCTATTCCAGAATGGTGGGAAGTCTGGTGGAAATTTTCTTTATATATTTATCTTTCCTTTGATTTTTGGTTTTACAATGGCCATTAGGTCATACAAAGAGTCCACATATTAGCTTGAAAACCCTAGTCTAGATGGCTCAGTTAGAAATTCAAAATCCAGATCCTGGAAAGTAGATCTGAGCAAATATTGGGGCTCTCATACTAAGGAAATGACTTCTTAGGTTGGAAACACAAGCCCAAATTTAAAGAAGACTCAAGACTCAACTGGCTTGCTGAGACTCCTACCCTATGTTGGCTACATAAGTCCACAGATTTCACAAAGAATACAAAATGGCAGCTTAAGGGAGTGGTAAAGTAATTCCTTACCATGAGCGTTTCCTTTGCTCTATTAAGCTGAGCTCCAAATTAATAAATATTTACCAATAATTTAAACAAGATTTGAATCCAGGTAATTCCTCTATGGACGTATTGGTTTTATATATACATGGTTATATGTATATCTATATATATAAACCTTTCTTATATATCTCATATTTATATCTGACCTTTCATATATTATATATCTTATATTTATATATATACACTTACATTTATATATACATATATATATATACACACACACACACACACACGTATATCTTCTTTCTCATAGGTTGGAGCACATGCCATAGATGTTTTTAAAAATTTTGAATGTTACCCTTCCCAGGTCTCATACATGTCCAGTTTCTAATTTACAAGTGACTTGTCCTACACGATTGGCTTGAGTTTCCATTCATACCTTGAGGATGGTTTTCACTTTTTGCTACTCATTACTTAATCCTCTGATTTTTCTATCCCATAGACCCGGATATTAAATTGGTCACCTCCTTTTCCTTTTCACGTACAGATACTTGTCACAGTAAAACTTTCACATTGGCGTTTGTGTGTAAAGCAGGCTTAACAACATCATCAACCATAGACACCTGAGTTCCTGAAAAGGTCTGTGACATTCTGCCAGCTTGCCGTGCGGTCTTCTTCAGTGTTTCTATACTTTTACTTGTTTTTCCTGGCTCCTTCTCACTGGGTTTTCCTCACCATTTCTGAAGTAGAGCAATCCTTTCCTTTTCTTTAATCCGTGCCCTCAAGGTCTTACTTTCCATTCAAGTATCTTGCTAAAGATTTTTCGAAATCTTTTTCCCCTAGGAGAAACATTGATGCTTGTTATTTATTTAGTTTGTGCTCCATTACCCAAACATGTTGTAAACTAATCTCAAGCAGCATACTGGATGCAAAAATGCATTAAGCCACCTTATTGCCTTCTTAATTCCAGCTCTCACTGGGTCTCTCTTCTCTTACTCAGTTCCCTTGGTCTAATCTACCCCCAACACCAACGCTAGAATGATCTTTCTAAATCACCACCATAATCATTTTATTCACTCCCTCAAGGGCTCCCTATCATCTAATCAACCACCGTCTGACTCCTCTACGTCAGACTTGTCCACACGTACAGGCTTATTTCTCAACCAAACCCATTTCCTGTCTCACACGGTAGTCATCCTGAACTACGCGTATTTTTTCCAGATGTGTTCATGCCTTTTGCTTCCTCATCCCTTTTCCACCTGTGGCACATTGCCCTGAGATTTATCCCACCAACTTCTTCACAAAGTAATCATAGACATTATTCATCTCAAGCTCCATATCTTCTTTGAAGGATTTAACTCCATCCTGGGTTGAATTGAGCCTGTCTCTTTTTGTGTCCACTGAATCCTCTATGCTCCCAAAATACAGCTGGCGCCACTCATTTTTAATTCTTACCCACATACCTCTGCTTTCTGAATGAAATCAGAGGCATTTTTTAACCCTAACACTAAAATAATATCTATCATCTCTTAAGCACTCAGCAAACATTCAATGAATGAATGACTTTAAATTTAGCAACAACCTGAGAGCATTTAAATTTGAGACTGTTAATAATTATGAAAAAATACAACACACCACAGTTGAACATTAATTTAACAACTCTCATAAACTATTATCATTTTTTTAAAGGTTTTTTTTTAAAGATGGGCACCTGAGCTAACAGCTGTTGCCAATCTTTTAATTTTTTTATTTTATTTTTTTCTGCTTTATCTCCCCAATTGCCCCCAGCACATAGCTGTATATCTTAGTTGTAGGTCCTTCTAGTTGTGGCATGTGGGACGCTGCCCCAACGTGGCCTGATGAGCAGTGCCATGTCCGTGCCCTGGATCCGAACTGCGGAAACCCTGGGCCGCCACAGCAGAGCGTGGGAACTTAACCACTTGGCCACGGGGCCAGTCCCAGACCCTCATAAACTATTATCTAAAGAGCAATAGATTCTTGCTTTGTCCTAATATAGAATTTAGATAACATCATAATGCTAGATATTAGAGCATTCTGCCTAGCGTCATCAAAATTTCTAGCAAGTCAACACATTCAAAACTTAAGCTTTATATATATCCAGATATTTCATTTCATTGAAATATGTAACAATAAGTATCCATGTCATCTGTGTCAAAATTTTAGACAATTATTCTTAACATGATACCTGGTCTAATAATACCACCACATCGGAAATCAGGGTAACCCTGAAAAATACAGGATATACCATTCCATCTTTGAGCGGCTAGCATTTCCGTTTCTGAAGCCCTGACTTGGGAGCTGGGAAGTAGGAAACTTGATTCTGGTTGCAATCTACACCCTTGCACAAGTCTGCACCTGCCGTGTAAAATTAGAGACTGGGAACAGAAAATTCATAAAGTTATTTTCAGTTCACAACTTGATTTTTTTTCTTTTTTTTTGATTTTTAGATTGGCCAGATTCTGGCCAT
Organism: Equus asinus; assembly: GCF_041296235.1. Lineage (NCBI taxonomy): Eukaryota > Metazoa > Chordata > Mammalia > Perissodactyla > Equidae > Equus > Equus asinus. The sequence goes on from NC_091800.1 coordinate 76,382,994, forward strand.
GTCTAGGCCACTTAATCTTCCGCCTCTACCTGAGACAGCAGGCCAGGCTTCCCTTAAGAGACTCCCAGCAGGTGCTCTGTGTTCGTGGAGTTGACTCATTTTATTTCGACTCTCTCTAGCTCATTCCACTGCAGGAGTCCGTCATTGGTTCCAGCGACCCTCCAGTCTTGCTGCATGAGAGGGTTTTAGTTTAGTGCTTCTCAAACTTTAATGTGGATAAGAATCACCTGGAGAGCTTTTTAAAATGCAGATTCTGCTTCCATGGTTCTGGTGTGGGGTATTAATGTTTTCATTTCCACCAATCTCCCAGATGAAGACACTGCTGGTTCCCGGTCACGGATCACTTTGTGTAGCAGGAATTTAGTTGACAAACTATGGATTATTAAGCAAGTTTATTTAGACTTTGGACTCTGGTTTCACTATTTACTGGCAGGGGAATCTTGGATAACCTATATAAACACTCTTAGCTTCAAGGACCTTTTCCTATAAAATGGGCTGTTAATACTTCCTAGGGTTCATAGGAGGACATGGTACAATATACTTAAGAGGCCAGTCCTTTCAAATGAGAGGTTGCTCCGTAATATAAATGCCTCTCCCTCTCCCCTTGAACTTTCAGCCTGATTCACTTATTGAAAGAGTTTGTCACTCTAGTCTGCCACCACATGCTCATTTTCTGGCTTTTTGTTTCATCTCTGGTGCTGTGCTCTGTCCATTAAGTAACTGATCATTCATTAGTGATCTTTCACACTCATGTCTGTGCTCATAGGCAGACCCTCCTAAGATCGTGAGCCTCACAATGGTAAAACCTTGATAATTATATGGGGCTGGCCCAGTGGCGCAGCAGGCAAGTTCACATGTTCCACTTTGGCGGCCCGGGTGGACCTATGCACCACTTGTCAAGCCATGCTGTGGCAAGCATCCCACATATAAAGTAGAGGAAGATGGGCATGGATATTAGCTCAGGGCCAGTCTTCCTCAGCAAAAAGAGGAGGATTGGTGGTAGATGTTAGCTCAGGGTTAATCTTCCTCAAAAAAACCCAAAAGCAACAACAAAAAAACCCAAAAAATACTTATCAAATAAAACCTTGATAATTATAGTATTCTATTACTGAAACAAACCTTTTTTTTCTAGGTCTATAGTCAGCATTCCTCCAGTAAATTTTTTGAAATTCACTGAAGTCAATGTAATTCAATGAGCATTTCTCCTAGGCTGTCTACTTTTTTTTTTTTTTTTTTTAGATTGGCACCTGACCTAACAACTGCGGCCAATCTTTTTTTTTAGTTTTTTCTGCTTTATCTCCCCAAATCCCCCCTGGTACATAGTTGTATGTCTTAGTTGCAGGTCCTTCTAGTTGTGGCGTATGGGACGCCGCCTCAACGTGGCCTGATGAGCGGTGCCATGTCTGCGCCCAGGATCCGAACCCTGGGCCGCCTCGGCGGAGCGTGAAAACTTAACCACTCAGCCACGGGGCTGGCCCCTGGGCTGTCTACTTTTAAAGTAGTAGGTACTCAGTAAAGGTCCACTCTTTTCTCTCTTATAAATTCCTCTCCTAATAAATAGGCATAAAATAAAGGCTTGTTTTGCTGATATGTTTAATTACCTATGTAGTTTTCCTGAATTCAGTTTGGTAGAAAGATTTAATTTTAATAAAATGAGATTTTTTAAATTATTTATATGATCCAGATTAATCAGTTTTAGCTGATTATTATTTGTTATACTTTTTTTTGTTCTGTTTTAAAGATTTTATTTTTTTCCTTTTTCTCCCCAAAGCCCCCTGGTGCATAGTTGCATATTCTTCATTGTGGGTCCTTCTAGTTGTGGCATGTGGGACACTGCCTCAGTGTGGTTTGATGAGCAGTGACATGTCCGCACCCAGGATTCGAACCAACAAAATATTGGGCCGCCTGCAGTGGAGCACGCGAACTTAACTACTCTGCCACAGGGCCAGCCCCTATTTTTTAAACTTTTAAACAGTTGCTTGAGTGTCAATTAAAAGGAGTCACAGAGCACAGAATAGAAACTACCATTATCATTGTGGCATTTGGTGTATAAACAATTAGATGCATTTAATCCCCAAATTAAACAAGCAGGGAAATATTAGATCAAATAAATTGCAAACCAAAATAACGTGACAGATGTGATTTATACATGAAGGCTATGGGTGGTGACACATTTTTAAAATTGTCTGTCATTGATGCTATATTAAATAAAAACATGTTATTTGTGGTGTTTTAATCTATTAATACATTTATTCCAACTTTTCTTTTGACATTCAATTTTGATGCTATTTCCTTCCATTCAAAGATATGTCATTCACCTACAGTGGCGGACTATAGTTTTGTATAACGTCTTACGAATGTCACAACTTCTTATATTTCCTGAATTTCTCTGATTCAAGGGGAAAAGTTATGCTAAGCATTGCATTAACCACTTTTGGACATTGTCAGTCTGGCAACATTTGAGAAATATTTTTGCGCTAAACTTTCATCCTGGGGTAAAATGTGGTATAACTAAGCTTTAGAGTTGAATACAATTTTACTCTGGTTCAAAAATTTGTTCCTATTACCTAACCAAAAGAATAGACACAAGAACTGTGTATAACCTACTACTTTTCTATGAAAACAAGCTTACAGTCTGCCTTGCATAAAAATACACACATGGGTGCATACATCTGCATCATAATTTGTGGGTCCTTGGTGTCTATCAGACACCTGTCCGCATTCAAGAGTCCCTCTTGTCAACTTTTACATTTCAAACCCCAGTATTCTAAGCCAGATGTTTTTCATTGATCTGCCTAGTGTACTAAAAATTAAAAGTTAAATACAAAAGGATCAATAAATGTGAAATATTTTTCTTTCTTTAAACATAAACTCAATTTTATTCTTGCATCTTGGATGAATTAATGCACTAATATAGTGCATTAAAATGGCTTTTCAAAAGAGGTATCTATTATACAAAACACAGTTTTCCAAACTTTCATGGGATGAACATTTTTTGTCTTTTTAATTTTATTAATGGAACATCCAATAGGCCTGTAGAACATAGCAGCACTTGACTTACATGAACCCAGGTTTGTATCCTGGCTCCAAACTTTAGTTGCAAACAAATTTCTTAACATCATTAAACACTAGCATTTTCCAAGGAAAGAGAAACTGATAGCAGATCTTCTCAGTTTGATGTGGAAATTAAATGAAATAATACACGTGACGTGTTTAACATAGCTCCTTCCATGTAGTAATTGATTAATATATTTCATCTATTATTGTTAGTAATCTAGCTTTCACTATATTTGAAACAACTTCTGACAGACTTCCCCAAGTCTTTTTAGGATCCTTTAACTCCAAAGTTCTTCCTGTATTCTTTCCTGGTCAATGAAGAACCATATTCCCTTCTGGCATTAATATTTACCCAAACTAGCCCCTGTCAAGTAAGGAATCAAAGAAGAAACACCACATTTGTGTGTTTTCTTTCTCTCTGTCTTGATTCTTGAGAACAAATAGAAACAGAGCTGGGTACACGCATTGGTAGATAAATATTAGTTTATAGTGAGATTAATTATGTTACATGAATCGATTCATTACCCCAAATTTACATTTATGAATAATTGTTTGGAGAAATAGGTCCGGGCTAAATGCCTATTCTTCTTGGAATTACATGATCACAGTTTCCAATCTCATATTGAACTATTTCCTTCCTGAGGAGAAAAAATGACCCCAATTCACAGCAACCCAAAAGATTAGCTTAAATGCCAATTGTAGTATACGTGTGTGCAGAATAAGCTGAGTTTGTTGAGTGAATTAAGTGTAACGCAAATTCCTAAACCATTATTTCATCTCTAAAGATTGTGTTTCAGTCCAGATTTCTTGTAGTCAAGTCTCTATCCAGAAAACTTATCTAATAATGAATACATTTACCTAAATTCATAGTGAGCTTTACCTTGAAATATTTAAAGCTATGACCACTGGCATTCTTATTCAGTAGACAAATCTGTAGTGAAACAGTATGGATTTCATAATCCAAACATCAAGTCAATAACTCCTAGATTAAAAGAAATATTTAATTTCATATCAAGTAGCTTTATAATTTTTCCTTTATACTGAAACCTATATTTTTATTACTGAACTTTCCAGTAAAAGCAAATTTCCAGAGCCTAAAATGTCTTTAAATGTAATGTTACTCAAAGCACAAATAGTTTTATTACACACACAGGCACGTGCATACACATGCACACACGTGAACACACTCTTCAAATTGAAATTAGCCATGATAAGCCATTGTACCTCAGGGAAAAGTTAAGGTATCCATCCATCCATATCAGCATACATCTCCTTATTTCCTTATAAGTTTTAAAAATAGAGCTATATTTTGAATTATATCTTTTCCAATTTTTTCGGTTGTTTCTTATTAAGTCTAGGTCTTAAGATTAATATGATTGTTTGCTTTCTCATCTACAATTACTCTGGTTAAAATTTCTGAATCAGATAATGCTTTTTGTTTCTGCAAAACTCAATTGCAGCCTCCTTAACAAGTGTGCCCTCTCCTCGCTCCTCTCTTTCCAGGGTTGCATGCCTCTTCAGAATTTCACACAGTGTTTTGCATTTTTAGTTTGTTTATGATAAAAACCACTCACTATAAACTATGGTATAAATTATAACTTAACTTTTGCTTCCTGGATCCTGATACCTAAACACTTATTGTTACCTGAACACACCCCTTCCTTTTGCAACCAAAAATGGTTTGCTGTTGTAAACCATTTATTCAGTTCCTCTTTCACAAGCCCCAAAGACATTGAAGTACATTCCACGAAATCATTCTTACCATTACCCCAAATGGTGGGGTTTACCCAATGATCTCCCCCAACGTACGCATTCTCCTGCATTATTAACTTTAGCATGAGGTGCACTGTCTTTCTTCCTTCTTCCCCAAAGCTTTTGCAACGTTCTCGGAAAATGCAACATCCTCAAGAATGATCCATCCAACACTTATCACTGGCTTATCAGTTCCTGGACCTCCTTTGCTCCATCTTTTTCTCAAATTCACTCTAGTTACCCTACTGATCTCTGCATGATCAGTATCTGTTTCATCTTTAATCTTGATCTCAAATGTTTGTTTGTTATTAATCAGTCTCTGTTTTCTCAGCTGGCTTACTTTGCTGACCGTAATAACTTCCAATGCATCAACTCTACCTCATTTTTACTATATCTTGATTCTACTTATTGTCCCAACTTCCTTTTTTTATTTAGCACTGCAATCACTCTTGCAAACCTCATTAACTTCCTTGTCCTTCTGTTTATGTGGCATACTCATCTGTCAAAATATCGCTGATTCAGAAACCCCACCATCTTCAGGGGCCACACGTACCTAAGCAGTTGAGTGTCACTAGAGACTAATTCTGCAGACTGGATAGTTACTTCAAATTTATGACCCTGATGTCAAATAGGCTCTGAACACTATCGAATAATGCAACTAGATTTCTCTGGTAAATTACCCTTTCTTCTGTCTGGGTTGACTATCTCATTCGTTCTCCTCAAATCTTCAGCAACTCCTCCCCAACCCGGACTTTCAGCACAGGAATAAGTAATTGAAACCAGTCAAGAACTACTTCATTTTTCAATCATCACTTTAACCAGGCTGTTCCCATATGCTTGGCTGTCCTACCCATGCAGATGAAAGAACCGTCGCTGTTTAAAGTCAACCTCAATACTTATGTCTTCGATACTATTCCCTCCTGCCTTTGTACTGTGATTTCCCTTCCTTCAAAGCTAAATTTCTCCATAAGTTTCCGATCATACCAGCCTTATTTCCTCATCTCCCAGTTTCTCCTCAGCCTGCTCTTGTCAGACTTTCTATGCCCCATTCCAGAGACTTCCTAAAAACTCTGCCAAACCTAAAGGTCAATTTTCTGTCTTTGTGTAACATTATATCTTGGTAGCATCTGGCACTCTCCTTTTCATAAAATTTTCTTTTCTCAGCTTTCTTGACATTTCACTCAGTCACTGGTAAAGCACTCACATTTCCTTTGTTGGTACTTTTTCTACTTTATCCGTTCACCGACGGGAGAAGTATCTTAGGGCTTGTCTCTCACACCTCTTCTCTATATCTGTACTCCCTTCCAAGGTTACCTTATTTATAATTTTTCTGAAACATAAATCATCATTCCCCAGTCTAATATCCTCCAATTGTTTTCTATAGTTCTTGAACTAAAATCTCATCTTTTTATCATGATCTGAAAGATCCTGCATGGTTTGATGCCTGCTTACTTCTCTGAGATCCCTCTTTTCACTAACTCCTTGCCTGACTGACTTTATTTTGCTTTTACAAAACCATCAAGGTCTTCCTCATTACAGCATTCAGTGAATGGTATTCCTTTCTCTCAGAATCCTCTTTCTCTAAAGTCATACATAATTCTCAAGTCAGGGCCCAGCTCCTCAGAAGTGTCTTACCCTACTTTCATCCTGAAACATCCCCCACACATCCATCTCTCAGAACTCTTGACCATCTTACCTATTTTATCTTCTTCCTGGCACTTGTTAACAGCTGGAATTATCTCAATTATTTATTTGCTTAAATGTTATATAGCTTCCTGAAGAAAATACAGGTTGAGGGCTGGCCCCATGGCAGAATGGTTAAGTTTGAGTGCTCGACTTTGGCGGCCCAGGGTTTTGCCTCTTCAGATTCTGAGGTCGATCCAGCACCACTCACCAGGCCATGCTGAGGTGGCATCCTACATAGCAGAACTAGAAGGACCCACAACTAGAATATACTACTATGTACTGGGGGGTTTTGGGGAGAAGAAGAAAAAAAAAAAAGATTGGCAACAGATGTTAGCTCAGGGCCAATCTTTAAAAACAAAAGAAAGAAAGAAAAGAAAATGCAGGCAAAGTGAGCACAGACTGTCAGTCTCTCTCAGCACCGTGTATCCAATTGTCAGAAGGAGTTTGGAACACGATTCATGCCCCAAAAGTATTTGTCGACAGACCAACTGATTACACCGACAACATTTACTGAGTAATCCATCAGCTGTGAAAATGATTTAAAATAATATGTTTGTCATATTTCAGTTCCCATAAATAATTGGATTTATTGCTCAATGTAAAGTCGTTATTATACTGTTTTATCCCAGTGGTTTCATAGGGTCTATTAACATGCTCACCGATCTTTTCCTAAATACACGCATACGAAATTCTTACAATGTAAGTCTTCTGTATGAACTTTTCAAGATTTTCTTTTGTTATTTCCACCCTTAAAACTAAAATAAAATAAAAACTTGATGTAAGTCTGAATGAATTCCATTGTGAGAGAGAAATAATTTGAAAAAAATCAATATTTTTTTTTTAATATTTTATTTTTTCCTTTTTCTCCCCAAAGCCCCCCAGTACATAGTTGTATATTCTTCGTTGTGGGTCCTTCTAGTTGTAGCATGTGGGACGCTGCCTCAGCGTGGTTTGATGAGCAGTGCCATGTCCGTGCCCAGGATTCGAACCAACGAAACACTGGGCCGCCTGCAGCGGAGTGCACAGACTTAACCACTCGGCCACGGGGCCAGCCCCCCCCCAAAAAATCAATATTTTTGCAACAATAAATCTTGACTTAAAATGGTGGTAAATTTATAATTTCTTCTTTCATATTGACAATCTAGTAATTTGAAAATTAGATATATTAGCAACACTGATTCCACCTCATCTGAGTTATCTATTCCAAACCATATTAATTTCTGTCATTCTGACGGTGAAAAATCACATGGCAGTGTTACAAAACAGTATCATAAAATAATATTGTAAACACTTGCCAATTTAGAGAAATATAAATTAAAAAAGGTTTATGTTTTAAATTCAATGTATACATACAAAATTTTTAAATTCTGCGAAAAACCAGATTTGAATCATTGAATTATTAATATATTAATCCGGAAAGAAATACTGTCTTATTGCAACTTTAATCAATTGTAATGATATTTCCATGTTTTATTATTTTAATTTCATCACTCACCATTTGTGTGCATATACTATATGTTTAAATATATATAAAATTAAGCATTCAGAAAAAAATCATTCTGGCTAATACACGATTAGTTTTCTTTAAATTAAGGTAATATATTTTTCTCTTAACAATATAAAGTGAATTTTACTTGAGTAGTTGTTACATGTTAAACTGTTAGGCTACAGTGTGATTTCCAATAGTGGAAGTGTAAAAACATGGAGGCAAAAATACCTATAATTATTGTTAGATCTATTTTGCATATAGCAAGTATGTGAGATTTGATAGGCATAGCAGAAGAGTAATTATTTTAAAAGAGTTATAGTCATATGTGAAGTTCTCAAAGTTGGGGATTCTTGTTTCTAATATCCTCAAATATTATTTAAGTGCACAAAACGTTATATCATAAAACTTAAATAGAGCAGAAAATGGTTTTATACCTGATAGATTTTGTATTCGGTAAGATTTTTTTATTGTTGTTACCACTTTGCTTCAGCTGGGTCAAAGAGAGTACTCTTCCACTTTTTTGATACGTAGGTGTTCCATTGACAAAAAGATCTCATAGACAATTCAAGAGGATTTCCTTCATATAGCAGTTTAATCCCATTTGTTTTGTTTAACTGGGATCTGTTGGGAAAAGATAGTCATTTTTATTAATATATTGAGTGAAAATGACCTTAGGTAAATTATTTCAGGATTTAATTTAAAATAACAGTTCTGTATAATCTCAGAGTTAACCAAAATAGTCTTCACAATGGTAGATGTGTTTCATAATTGTCTACTCTTATCACTGGTAGAATTTGCAGGTCTGAGATATGTATGTGTGGGTAGGCATGCATATGTATGATCATGTGTGGAGTAATTTTTAAATGTATCAAGAAAGAAACAAGTTTGGATGCAAATGTAAGGTTCTAGAAAAGCCCTCTTGCCTCTTAGGATAGAGAAATTGGACAGGACCAGCTGATGCAATTATTACAGAGATGGATCATGAACTCAGCTGGAGGCCCTGATCCCTTGAATCCTGTGAACTCCAACTCAGGAAACACATTATTCAAGCCCTACCCTCTGGGACGTCCCTGTGGGTCTCCTCAACCCATAGTTTCTACTCAAAGTGTAACAAAAAAAGTAATAGAGTCATAACAAGTTGTGAGAACGTGTTGCTTCCCACCCTCCTACACCAAACAAAGATTGTGGGTGGTCTTGAGCACTCTTACCACATCTCAAAGTGTTAAGAAAAAAAAAAAAACACATCGTTTCTTTCTTGTAATGTCAGACATTATATATAAGAGGAAAACCCCAAAACACCTCACACTCACATGTGGCCTCTGACATATATGCAATAAAAAGGGGAATCCGGTTTTTGAGGCTAAGTTATTTTATCACTTTTACATTTCACAGTGACCATCAGACTAGTCCATACCAAGGTTATGAACGATAAATTCTCCAAATATTTGCAATGAAACAGATTTTGTTCAATCTTTTATCAAAGTTTAGGAACAAGGAACAACCCCAAACTCTCCCTGAACAGTCTGAACTTGAAAAGCTCTAAAAGACGTCAAGGAAAAAGCAATTTCGTGAGCAATTGTTTTCATTTACCACATTCTGTTTGGCATTATCACATTTCTCAAGTATCTGAAAAATGCCTAAGATCAGGCACTTCCGTCACCTGCCTTGGGAAGATGGCAGATAGAACTCAGGGCAGCGGGGCTACCTGGTGTGTACAGCCTCTGTGCAGCCACACATGCGGCAGAAAGATTAACGTAACATTTTAAGGGAGAGGGTCAGGCCTAGCAAGCTCGGCTTTATTGTTTCTTTTATATATTTATTTATTTATTTAACTTTTGTGTTGAGGAAGATTAGCCCTGAGCTAACATCTGCTGCCAATCCTCCTTTTTTTGCTGAAGAAGACTGCCCCTGGGCTAACATCTGTGCCTGTCTTCCTCTACTTTTTATATATGGGATGCCTGCCACAGCATGGCTTGCCAAGCAGTGCCATGTCCGCATCCGGGATCCCAACTGGTGAACCCTGGGTTGCGGAAGTGTAACATGTGAACTTAACCACGTGCCACTAGGTTGGCCCCTCTTTTGTTTTCTTTTTTATTTTTTTCTAAGGAAGATTCTCCCTGAACTAACGTCTGTTGCCAATACCCCTCTTTTTTTTGCTTGAGGAAGATTAGCCTTGAACTAATATCTGTACCAATCTTCCTCTGTTATGTATGTTGGCTGCCACCACAGCATGGCTGATGAGTACTGTAGGTCCCATGCCTGGTATCCAAACCTACAAATCTGGGCTGCCAAAGCAGTGCTGGCTGAACTTAACCACTACACCACGGGGCTGGCCCCTACTGTTTATTTCCAAAACTTGATCCTGCATATCAAATCCATCCATCTTCTATGATCTAAAGTTCAGTCTGTTGAATTGAGATGTGAAAAGATGCTAAATGCTAATTGGTGACTTCAAAATTCATTATTTCCTAACACGTATATTTTATATTATTTTATCCCTAAGGTGAATTGATATTTTAAGCAAATAAGACTTCTGAAAAGGTATTAGCTTTGGGCTTGCCGGATAAAAACATAACAGTAATCTTTCAAAATTCTCTAGAGTTGGAAGATGAAAGTATGAAGTATTTGCATAAATAGCAATAATGATGCATTTAAAGGTAAGCATCTTTGGGGGAATATTGCTCAGAACTTTGGAGTAAATTATTGATAGACATCCTGGACTTATCTTAGTGAGTAAATGTATACCAACTCATGAATGTATCCAAAAGACATATAAGAGTATAAGGAATAGAACTATTTTAATACAATAGCCACCATCCTCTTATAAGAGGATTAGTAGGATTGTTTTTTTTTTGAAATAGTTTTCAAACTAGGTAATATTGCTGTGCCAGATACTAAAGAATAGTCTTGGTTATACTTGCAAATGTACTTATATTGAAAAAGACACTTTAGGACAGTTCACACATATTTTATTATTTACTTCAGCAGCCATTTGCCTTGTTATGTCTCACACAGTAATATTTTAAATCACCATTACTTCACTGGTAAGTTCTCATGTTTGATAGCTGATTCGTTAATCTAGTGTGTAGTTGGCAAGAACCTTAAGGCACAGGGAAAAAATGAAATACATAGACATATGTTTAGAAATAAAATACTCAAGATTGTAGTAATAATTATTTCACTCCAGCAAAAGTTTTCTCCCCTAAATTAAAAGGAAATAAATAAAGTTACTCGTGTCATTAGAAAGAATGGCAGCACCAGATCCAGCCTCCTGAAACAACAGAGTCATCAGCCAACTTTCGAGCCCGGCCTAATTCGATGTGTCAGGCCCTCATCAGCTCTGTTTCACAGCGCTTTGCTCCATGAAAGCAGATTTGTTTAACCACAACCTCTGTTTCAGCATGACTGAGGACGAAGAATGGCGGACGAAACCAGGCAGATCTCACGGGTTATATGATGGGGATGAAGTGAATCCATCATTTGCTGGAGAGGCAGAGGCAAAGTGACAGGCTCATTCATGCCTTCGAGACATTTTTAGGTCTATTGAAAATTTTAATCTGTGCACTCTAGATGAACCTCCGCACTCCCTAATTTAGAACATGTAGCCATGTGCGGAATCTGTCTGCCTCAGATAGGGCAGGCTGGCTGCTGCAGGACAGCAAGGCCTCGGAGCAGTTTTCTTCTGTAAATGCATCCCGCCTTGAACTTTACACACACACATAAGCTCCATTTACAGGAGGATTTCAGAGTTAATTAAACGCTGAATTTGTTTCTTTAGAAATCACATATGCCTCGGGGTTAAGTAACAGCATTCCAGCAACTGCTTTAATTTAGGATTAAGCATACTGGACATTTTCTGAAGGAATTTTATTTTTATAAGTACACATCTATAGAGATGGGGAAATTTTCCTCTTCTGTTACCACAAAAGGTTTTGAAAATAGTTTTTAAAAAGACACCATATGCTAGGAGATGCTGCAAATCAGCAAATTTGAAATCATTCTCTACAGAAAAAAGCACATTGGAAATAGACAAATAAAGGAGAATGCTGGTAAAATTGTTGCTGAGCTGACAAGGCAGTCAAATGACTTCCACCAAGGGGTCCCAGGTTTGAGTTCTCTTTGCTCTGGATTTTCTCTGTGCATGCCATGGTAATAATCCCAGAAAAATAACATTTACAAATATTTGGGTCAAAGACGACAGGTCAGATTTTTATTATCAAGCTAGTGAGTCAATGCCAACATATATCATCTTACTCCCACCAAAAGTCCTACATAGAACAGTAAATATTTTCATTCTTAATTTTCTTAAAGGTGGGTTCCTAACAGAGGGAAAAAGGTGAGCAAATGAAGAACAGAGCAAACCAAGAAACTAGTATCATACCCAGTGGATTTACTTTTGAAATACTGTGCTATAAAAACTTCACATTTAATGCAGTACCTTGAGTTCATGTTCATTGATATCTTTGAGCATCCTTTGCGAAAATGGTGTACTTTAGCAAAAGGACCAACCTATTAGATCTTGGATTGATAAAAAGCCAGAGGATATTTTTTCAAAATAACTTTTAGAAAGACACAGGAAAAAAAAGGTGCATTTAGGCTTGGGGAAAACCCAACTTTTCCCGTTTATGTGTAGTTTAAATTATTAATGAGACTTATGTGTTCGCCTCAGCATGGAGTGCTTCTTTCCTCTCCTGAGCTTTTTCACTGGCTGTAAAGTTTGGAATGAAAATAATTGTTCCAGTTTTTGAGGTAGAGATACAATTAGGCAGCGTTTGGCGTTTTCTGTGGTCCGATGAGCATATGGACTCTTGGAGGTAAAAAGTTCAATTCATGAGGAAGAACAGAGACAACGGAAAGCTAGAATGACTACAGTAAAATAAAACAGCTCCAGAGCCCTGCTGAATGAGCCCCTATCCATAAATCTTATTAATCATGGATACTTCAAAATAGAGTGAGCAAGGGAGAAAAGTATGCCCTCATTCAGACTTGCTCAGATTCTTTACTACTTAAAAGAGAGGATTGAAAAAAGAAAGGATTAGGACCAGGAAAGATACATAATCAAATCAAGAAACAATGGAACTTTTGTAGTTTGTAGCCTCTAAACCATGTATAATATTCTGAAGAAGCCTGTGTATTGTATACTGAATGTGTCAACATTTTCTATTTGCATTCGTGCAGATTTCGATTTGTTGCGTGAAAGCGTCTCATTTTAAGGAGATTTATCTGTATGTCTATATGTCATGTGATTTCCATTGTTTGACCTAATAAGATAAAAATAATAGTCATTCTAAATGTGTCCCCTGTCCAAATACATTGTCCAGGGGTTTAATTTTCCTGTTTCAGTTCTTATTCATTTGAGGAGGATTCTTTTTCTTGATTTTTAAAAGCAGACACTGGGAAAGGAAATTAAATAAAGCAAACGAAGATGATCTAATTGCAAATGAGTAAAGACCTCAAAATCACAGTAACTTGGAAATTTTATCTTAATGACTAAGGGGAATCTACTAATAAAATAAACCATTGGTCTTGAGAAAAATAACACATACAGTAATGCAAATATTTAAGAGAACTTAATCAGCCCATTATTTGATAAAAATTAATGATTTTTAATTGATTTGAATGACTATTGTTTGGTGGTTCTAAAACAACAATTTTATAAAGGTTCACATGTATATACGTAATAAAAATATTTTTAAATGATTTTTACTTTTAACTGATTTCTGTTCGTTAATTATAAAACAATATAATGATTTTATAAAACTTCAATGACAAGTACGTAGTAAGAAAGGAAAAGCAACGTTATCTCACAGTACTTAGAGGCCTCCCATTTTTGGTACATATCTTTCCCAGTTAGGTTGAGGTCACATCTCACGCACTGATCCACGTGGACATAGTATATAGGTATGGATAAATACAAAAGCCTGATGTTGCTGTTTATGTGTACGGATCAGTTTTATGTTTTGACATAACAATATATCCTGAATATTTACCATGTCAGCAAGTATTCTTTGAGAACAGGAATTTTGTTAGCTTTGTAATTCTCCACGTTATGGACACAACACAATTTAATTGATCAGTCAGATTTTTTGAGTATTTAGGTTATTTCCTTTGTCTCCATATTAAAAACAGTGCTTGCTGTTTCTGTTTCTTTTCTTTTTAAAGTAGAGCTATGGTAATTTTTCAAACTGTCTATTTTATGGCATGTAATACAAATTTTTAAAATAAAATTTCTAAAATTGTAAAAAAATATATATTTTCATTGTTTTAAATTGTATTTTGGAATCTTCTAAGATTAACTATTATAAATACACACTTACTGGATTTTTGCTTTTATATAAATATCTATTTGTATGCATTTTCTAATTGATATTTTGCATTTAAAATAAATGTAAAATTTTATTATAATTTGTGATTTGTATAAGTACTTATAAAATCTTCCCTTCAGATTATGAAAATATCCACCTATATTTATTTTTATATTTTTTATTTTGTTTTGAATATTATCTCATGCTATCTATATGTAGTATGTTTGGACATATGGTAGAGCAGAACAACTAATTTTATTTTATTATTTTTGATGAAAAGTTACCCAAGAACTAGTTATTAAATAATGTATCACTTTCACTTTTTTCATAGTGCCACCTCTAGCGTATGCTAAAACCTCTACGTTAAGGGCTACTTCTGCACTTTGGTTCTGTCTCATTAAATTCTTTCTTTCTTTCCAATTCAGGAGTGCAACATTTAAATCATATAGCTCTTTAAAACGTATTTTAATATTTGGTACAGCAAGTCCTGTCACTATTATTATCTTTTAAAAAATCTTGACAAAATCTCTCCCATTAATACTACCAAAACAATTTTATCATACTCGTGTTAAGGAGTCCAAAATAATATTATGTTATTTACATTTGTATTTTACTTAGGGATAAATTACATTTTAAAAAATACTTTTATGTTAATTCATACAGTTTTATAAAAGTCCTCTCTCTGTAGACAGATAGATAGGTAGATAGATAGATACATATACATATCACATTAATTTTTGGATGATGTGCATTTTTATGGTAGGTGTGAACAAAATCTTTGAATCTATATGCTTCTTATAATTGATTTCTATGAGTCTTAATATATATTAATTTTACTCCCTTGACTTATCTATGTAGTAAATTAAATCTGCAAAGATAATTTTTCCATCAGCTATTATATCCGTTTAAAAGACCTGCAATAAAAACAGAGCTCCCACTACATCCTCATCGCTTCCCTAAGTGCCAGAGAGACGGCACCGAAACGCCACATCTGCCGTTGTGGGGTGGATGGTCTTATTTTATACCATACTTACCCATATTTTTGATAGTTCTGATTTATCTTTTAATTCTTTAATAAATTATTATATATTCTTTATCAAAAGATGAACTTTAACGTTTATAATTGTTTTCTCTTATCTATGTCAATATAAGCTTTATTTTTCACTAATTTATTTTTCTGATGTTGGAGCTGTTTTACACCTTTTTATTTTTTTTGCCATAATTAGATTAAGATCTTTTTAGGGTGGCTTCTATATTGTGTTAAATTTTATGCTTTAAATTTTTATTCCTTTCCATACCAATGCTATCTATCTACAAGATTTATGCCTTGTATAAATGTAGATTTTAGCTCCCTCTCTCTCTCTCTCCATATATATAGATATATATATATATATATATATATCTATATATACACACACACACACATATGGATAAATAGAAATAGAGATGTAGATAGAGATACAGATACAGAATAGATAGATCAGATCTCTGAGAGCTAATAAATTTACACCTCCACAAAAGGATGAGCAAGGAAAATAAATAAATAAACAAAAGAAGTCTGAATCTGTTTTTAGGTCTTTCCTCGAACAAAACAAATAATTCCTCTCCTCTACTCCTTCCTTTTGTTTATTCTTGGGTCCTGTGGCTGGGGGTCAAGTTGTTAAAATAAGAAGGTTATGAGGTGTTGAGTGAAGAGCCAACAGCTCATCTTCCTGGGGTTCCCTAACTGTCCTGAGAACAGTCACGCTAAAGACCTAGATGACACTCTTTGGTCACAGAATACTGGAAAGCACAGTGTGACTTTAAAGGGCAGGTGCGTGAGCTTCTGGATGCAGCCAAGTGGGAAATGGGCTCCAGTGGAGAACCTTGAACAAGCACAAAAGAATAATCTAAACCTAGCTGGGAATTTGTGCTAGAGAATTCTCCCAAGTTTGAAGGAGTCGGGTATGGGTGCTTAAGAATTACGGGAAAAAACAAGAAAACAAACAAAAACCCATCAGATATTTCCAGTAGTGGACAAGCGTTCTATTTCTGGATGACATATTTGATTAATTTAAACAGATTTAGATGAATTTAAGCTTGGAGTTGAGACTCCTGTCAGGTAAAACAACGTAGAGGATGTTGGTGATGCCAGGAGCTCTAACATCTCTCACGCCCAGGGTCGTGCCCCTTCACCGACTGTTCCTTAGCATTCTATTCAACATGCGCGCACCGCTCCCTTGACTGAGTGAATGCCTTAATGAAAGTGTAAAGTTTTGTTCAGCAGAGTAGAAAATCCCATCTAGTGAAGGTAAAACTGAAATCCGATACGAAGGAACTGTTTTGCTGGTCTTGCTATTATTGTGTGTTCATACTATATGTTAAATTGTATGCATTTCCTTTTTCATTTAGTAGATAAACCTTATATCAATACTTTGCTTTAATGAATAGAGGCTTTATTGCAACTTTGAAATTAATTTTAAGGTAACTGAAAATCTTTAGAGAGATGTTTTAATGCCATTAATTTGGTTTTAGTACCATTTGGGTTTGATGAGAACGAATTTTTCTTTCCATTTGAAGTTAGAATGTATTCTTGAAAGTTTATATTTTCATCTTCAAAAGTACTTGATTCATATAAACCAGCAATCTATGAAAACAAGTGTGAAATTCACTTAGATGTTTTTATTTGGTTTTATAAGCAAGAATTTCATAATTTGTAATAATGCATAAACATTTGTTAGTGATTTTTCTTGACCTGAACTTAGATTTTTATACACAGATTTGATCTAGCAACTTCTTTAAGTCATACAGATATTTTTCATCTAGACAGAAAGTCTTCTTTATTAATTTTTTTCATGTCACAATTTTCCACATTCACTCCTTAGGTATAAAGACCAAAGAATCTGGAGGATTTTAGGAAATATTTGTTCAATATCTATACTCTATTTTAGCCCAAAATCTTTTGAAATTGGAAAATACATAATTTGCATCTGAAAAAAGTTAAAACAAATTTAGATTCTCTGTCAAGCAAAATATCAAATTTGAAGTCACAAATCGCTCATTCCTTTCTAATATATGTTTTGCATTACTATTATTAATGATATTTGAGAATGTTTACACAACATTGCTTTTGATATTAATAAATAAAAGAAACACTTTACTCAAACACACTTTGTGTATTTTTTACATTCACTAAATGTGACTGAGCTTTAGCTGCAGCTTTTAGAAAGGCAGAAGGCAGAGCATAAAGGGCACTGGGTCATGAGTCTGGAATACTCAACACAAATACTAGATATTCCAATAATTGGTCATGTCACCTTGCAAAACCCTCAATAGAGGTAAGCCATCTTAGGGTTCATTTCTCCATGCATGGGTTTTTGGCAATTAGAATGATATATTTAAAACTTTTCAAAAATTGAATTACCAAAATAAATGACAGTTATTATTGCTACTACTTCTACTATCATTATTGACGTGATGTTAAAACAATAAAGAAATATAATTATTATACAACATGTAATAACTTTGCTGGGTTGGAGCAGGTTGCCTTCCCTCAGTACATTTTTTGTAAACATGGATGGTCTGGTAATAAGCATGAGACGAAAAATTCAGATAAACAGTTTCTTCCACTCTTTTCCTGCAGATTCTATATAAACTAGTTACAGAGAGAGGACGTATTCACAGTAGATAAAAAATAAATACGTATAAGCAAGGATAGGTAAGCTAATAGAAAATTAGTCCAAATTCCTGTATAAGTACAGAAGAAATGCAGTTAGGGCACGGTTGCTATGATCAAAGGTAAATTTGAAGAATCTGGATGAGTCGAGTGGATCACCACTCCCCTGAATCATATGGATCTGTTTTTTGTTTATTGTTTATTTTGAGGAAGATTAGACCTGAGCTAACGTCTGCTGCCAATTCTCCTTTTTTTGCTGAGAAAGAGCAGCCCTGAGCTAACATCTATTCCCATCCTCCTCTGTTTTATATGTGGGATGCCTGCCACAGCATGGCTTGATAGGCAGTTTGTATGTCTGCAGCCAGGATCCAAACCTGTGAACCCCGGGCTGCCGAAGCAGAGCGTGTGAACTTAACCACTACATCACCAGGCTGGCCCCTGTATGGATCTGGTTTTTGAACATATTTTTTAGTAAAATTCACTCACAAAATCCCCATAGCCCCCTCGCTGTGTGATGTGCATGAAGTCTCTGCCCTCTCCACTTGCCCAACAAACGTTTGCCTTTGATATGGCACGTTCTAGGTAGTGGCTGAAATAAATCAGCTTCCACTCCACAGCCATGGCTTAGGATTATTGTCCCGTGTAAGTTCTCCTCCCCGTCGAGTCGCCGCCTCCTGAGAGTCTGACCATCTGTTCCCCCGCTTTTCACCCAGGACCAGTGCAGTTGTGCTCTCTGTTGATCACCTTACAGGGAAGAGAAAGAAATGGGCTCATTTCATTGATACTTTTCACTCTATTTTCAGCCTTTACCCACGAGTCCCCTTTCTTCCGAAGCTCCAGTCTCTTTCTCAAACAGAAGCCCTATTCTGAATGTTTCTTAGAGAATTACTAACTCCACCAAAGCTATTAAGATGACCAGAAGTTTCTGAAACTGTCTTAGTCCATTCAGGCTGTATAGAAAAAGTACTATAGAGTGGGTGGCTTATAAACAATGAACATTGTTCACAGTTCTGGAGGCTGGAAGTCCAAGATAGAGGCACCAGCAGATCCTGCATCTGGTGGGGACCTGCTTCCAGGTCCATATATGGCTGTCTTATCAGTGTGTCTTCACATGGTGAAAGAGGTGAGGGAGCTCTCTGGGGTCTTGTTTATAAGAGCACTAATCCCATTCATGATGGCTCCACCCTCATGACCTAACCACCTCCCTGAGGCCTGACCTCCTTGTATCATCACCTTGGGAGTAAGGATTTCAACACATGAACTTGGTGGGAGGGGGTCAGGGGGGTGCACAAACATTCAATCTGATATTCTTTTGAAACATGAAAACTTATATTTAGTTTCTCATTTAGCCAAAATAAAACTGTTTCATAGAGAATGGTTTACTCCCTGCCTGTTTCCACTATTGTTACCACCACCACTTTTCCAAAGATGGAGAACCTTTTTAAGGGAAAGTCAGGAATGAAAAGCTAGAGACCCTCTGGGCAGAAGCTATGGTAGTGGTGATAGGGAAAAAGAACTGGTGAACCATAGGGCACATGTGATAAGTAAGAAAGATGGTGATTAGAAAACCCAGCAAATCCTGTTTTAAGGAGGATCTGTTGGGAGTCCGTGACCCTTCAATAACCTTCTAGGAAAACCAATTCTCACCTTCAACCTTGGTATAGCCCTGCGTCCTTGGAGCCCTGTCTCTTTG
The DNA here is from genome assembly GCF_041296235.1 of Equus asinus. NCBI lineage: Eukaryota > Metazoa > Chordata > Mammalia > Perissodactyla > Equidae > Equus > Equus asinus. Next base: position 76,402,631 of record NC_091800.1, read on the forward strand.
ACTCAGCCCACTATGGCTATACTGTCGATCCCCGTGCTAGGGATGTGCCTGCCCTTCACAGTGATGGGAATTGCAGGAGATGGGGCAAGGAGCTGCCTCTATTTATTTGTTGGAGTTGGATGTGCTTCTGGCCTCCACATTTGGAACACTTAGGAGATTTTCCCATAGAAACAATATTGACACAGGGGAAGGGACGCCTCTACGGATTTGGAACTATACTTGTGTTCATTACACATTCGGTTGACATTCATGGATTTGCCTCAGCAGTCCACATTTCCAACACTCTTTTCACAGGAAAAGGTCAAGCTGAGGGCAATAGGTTATAAAACCAACTATTGGAACATAGCATATTTCTCTGGAGCTGGAGTGAATCTCTGCATTGTGCAGGGGTACAGGGAAAGCATGCACTCCAACAGCATTCCTTAGTGGAGCTTTGGAAGCCAGAATTCTAAGCAAAGCATCGGGGTTATGATGTCGCCCTTCAGAAAAAATAAAAAGGCTCATCTTTATTTTAAATGTGTTACGCTTCTAAAGATAACAAGTTGGAGGAAACATTATTTCTGCTTCATTTATGAAACCGAACTGGTGGGTTTGCTTTTTGGTGCTTCTTACTTGAGTCTAGCTAAGTAGTTAAGGGCAAGTAAAGTTCAGTTCCAGCCCGCAGTTCTTTAAGCATTTATTTCCTTGTCAGTGTTATTATGTCAGCAAGTATGTGTGGGTGGTAAGGGAGGCCCTGGGAACACTAACCGTTCCCTTGATTAAATAAAATGCTGCAAAAATAATATAAATGGAGATATGAAGGGGCCATTAACAAATCCCAATGTTCTGGGTTTAAAAATTAAAGGTTTTTTGATAAAAGATGCCAGCAATGCATATATAAATATATATGGCCAAATTTGTCACAACCTTAAAATAAACATTTCCCACAGGGAGAGTTAATGCAGTGTAATGCCTTATCTTTGAATATGCTTTAATCTGGTGTGTTGTCCTCAGTGAAGGGAATCAAAAGGCTAGGCTATGGAGAGAGGAAACGCAGACCTCACTGTCTGGCTGCCCCTTAACACGAAGACTTGTAAGCAGCGTATTACGTGAGTTGACCCCGAGGGATGGATTATTTGTTGTAAGCTTTTGGCAGACGGAAATAGGTAAACCTGTCTACATATGGAAATGCCTGAAAACTGGAGCAATATATGTGTCCACTTGAGGAATCCCACGGTTTCCCCCCGTGTCATCCCCACGGCTCTGGGAACATTGTGACCTGTTTTCTAGTAAGCATAACTTTAGGAGCAGATGTGATTTATAAAATCACCTCCCCAGGTGAAGGTTTAAGATGGATGAAACAGGACCGTTTGATCTTAATGAAATCCTTAATGGGAAAGCCAACCCAATTATGTGTTTCCTTTGAGTGTTCTTCTGCATTCATTCATATTTTCAGAAGAAGGCAGAACAATATGGGAAGTATATTAATCATATTACAACTCTGGCTGGAATAATTTATTAAACAGTATCACAGTTTCCTGGAAGATTTACTAAGCCTCTTCAATTACTTAAATCTTGTAGAATAATTTACATACTGGCAAGAGCTGATGAAAAAAAAGCACATAAATGAAGTCATTAACTTAGAATGTTTCAGAAGTACCTGGATGAAGAAAATGTTTTCATCTCCTCAGTTCATCAAGAAATACTGATTTCTGTGTCTCAATCTTTTTGGGAAAAAAAAACCCTTTACAGATCATTTCACTTCATCTTTTCATCTTCAATATTGTGGATAAATGACAAAGATTTATTAATTAATAAATTAATTTAAGGAAGTAATGATTTGACCTCAATTTGCTTGCTTGTGGTGTGAAGGTCTTATTCCAATTTGCTGATGGATCAGACACCAGTCAAAATTGTTTGAATCTTTTTCATAATGCTCTCTGTATTTCCTCTTAGTATTTTGCCTGTTCCTCCCAATGTTCTAAGACTTACTGGTACGTACCACTTGCAGAGCCTTGCTCTTAGATGCCTTTTGAACAATCTAGTGAAGTATTTTCTAATAAAACTTATATTGAAGAAAGGACTTAACAGTCTATATAATGGAATTGTAGGCTCCATTGTAAGTATAAAAGAGATATTGTTTTCACTTAAAACTAAGAGGCCATTGATTATTAAATGCACCATTATTTTATGTACCGCTCGGAAAGAAAAAGTGTTTATAAACCATAATGCATGCTTAGGAATAATTTACATAGCATATACATTGGTCACACTAGCCTTTGGAAGCTTTAAAATATATTTAATATATTCCAAGGGAGATATATTTTTTCTTCCTTATATTGTTTGCAGGTGATACGAAATCATTTTGCACATATCTCAGTTGCAAAATATAACACAATGTGATCTACTTGTGGATTCTTTTCATTCTTAGGTATAATAAAGCGCTTTATTTTTGCTTTGCAAGAAAATAAATGGAATTTCAGCCATTCTTCCAATCGCTAATATTTGCCGACAGAGATTGAAGATGTCATCAATTCCTAGTGTGTCTTGATTTTAGAACTGATAAATTAGGGGGAAAATGTGTTTCTAGAATAGAGGAAATGTACCATTTGGAAAAGAATTCCATTCCTTTTTTTTTTTGTAAGGGAGATTTGCCCTGAGCTAATGTCTGTTGCCAATCTTCCTCTTTTTGCGTGAGGAAGACTGTCACTGAGCTAAAATCTATGCCAGTATTCCTGTATTTTATATGGGATGCCGCTGTGGCGTGGCTTGACTAGTGGCACTAGGTCCCCACCCGAGATCCAAGAGTGCATACCCCAGGTCGCCAAAGTGGAGCACATGAACTTAACCACGACACCACCTGGCCAGCCCCAGGATTCCATTCTTAAAGCCATTTAATTTGTCTACTCAAAAGAATGAACTGTCTAGCACCTCCATCCACCTGTGGTTATCAAATCTGGAACTGTAGTGGCATTAGGAGATTTATTAAGAGATAGACCATGTAGGGATATATTGAATGAAATGTAGCCTATGTTTTCATTACTGGTTTCCTGTATTAAAAATTCTAGTAATTAGTTATTAACATCTTTTATTTACTTTAATTGTACTTATAGATTACATATATTTATAAATACATATTTGTTCTCAGAAAGATTATAAACTAGTTGATAGAAGAGGTAAGCATATGTGAAATGAAATTAGAATCATTTCAAAATAGTGAATTTAAAATTAGATTATCCTGTACACTCTGCGGTATGAGTATTACAAAATCATGTTTATTGATACTTTATAAGTTTAAGTTTGTAACGCAATGTTTAGAGCTGTGTATAGTTTCCCCTTTATTTTTTGATAAAATTTTGAACGTGCTCCTCGCAGGTGAAAAATGTTCCAACATCTGCTCTCAACAATTAAATGTATAGGAGTGGCTACTTGAGAGCAGTATATAGTTTAACTTAAATTATTTATTGAAGACCATTAAAACTCTAGATATAGCATTTCATATGTTATTAAGCACTCATTTAGGAAAACATCTGTATGTAGCAAGATAGTACAAAAACAAGTACCCAGATAGTCTTTTATATTTTGGGCACTAATATGCAACAGCTCTAGATTTTTATACATTATCACCTCAAAATTTAAAGAAAGAACACTTTATTATTTTTCTCATTGTTTTTATGATTTTCTGATAAAAATCTTCATTACACATGACATCTTTAAAGTTTCAATTTCTTTCAAGGTTAAAATGCAAGCTTTTTAAAACCTATGGCTACCTGACTCAACGATCTCTTTGGAGATTCTATTTGAAATGCTGAAAGGAAAAGTATATGGGCTTTGGGATTTGACAGAACTGGATCCTAACCCCAGCACAGACCCTGCCCACATATGTTTCCTATTCTAAAATGGGGGTGATAATGCATGATTATTGTGAAGTTTGCCTGGACAAATATACAGATCGTGATGCATGTCTTATAGGAGATAATCAACTATGTAAAACCCCCTCAACAATAATAATATGCCATAAATGGAAAAACATTCTGAAACTGTTTGTGAAAATATGAATAGCCATAACATTTATACAAGGTAACATCTTGAATACAAATATCTGAAGCCCAGAACCACTTCCAAACTGAAAAGAAAGTGAGGAGGAAGAAAGAGAGTAGAAAAGGAAGAGAAGGAGAAGGAGGAGAAGAGATTGACAAGAGGAAGAAGGAAGGGAGGAAGGGAAGAAGGAAAGAATAAAGGAAGGGAAGAAAGAAGGATAGAAAGACGGGAAGATGGAAGGAACCAGTCTTTTTCAATTTCCATAAATTAGAGAATTTGATGAAGTATTAATCAGTGTCTAGGGTTTTCATTTCATTTTTATTTATTTGTTTGCTCTATTAAGCATCACTGTCAATCTTAATGTCATTCATAAATAAAATGCTATTGTTATTTTTTTTTAAAGATTGGCCCTTGAGCTAACATCTGTTCCCAATCTATTTTTTTTTCCTTCTTCTCCCCAAAGCTCCGCAGTGCTCAGCTGTACATTCTTGTTGTAGGCCCCTCTGACCATGCTATGTGGGATGCGGCCTCAGCATGGCCTGATGAGCAGTGCCATGACCACGCTCAGGATCCCAGCAGACGAAACCCTAGGCCGCTAAAGCAGAGTGCGTGAACTTATCCACTTGGCCACAGGGCCGGCCCCACTAGTGTTATTTTATAATTGCTAAAAGTTATGAAATGTCTACTATGTTTCATTCACTGAGCTGTGCTTCATGGATAGTATCTTATTCAAATATGAAACAAACCCAATAAGTTATGCTTAATTATATTTATTTTACTGATGAGATGACAGAGGATGAGGTGTACCAACCTAACTAAAGTTACTTGAGAATACAAATTTACTTATTAGTGTAGACATGGACCTATATTATGAACTATAACATTTCCTTTCAAAAATAAGGAAGATCTAGAAGGTTATTTCTCAGTAGCCAAGAACCAAACACAAAAACAAAAAGTGAAATCATCCCAAATGTTAGTAAATCCCTTTAAGGAAACATTTTGGAGTTAGGGAATGTAGCAATAGATAAAGAGCTTCAGCAGCTCTGTTAATGGAGAATTTGAAAGACTCGGGCTGCCCATTTTGTAGCTGGGTGAAATCTTCAGCAAATCCTTTAATATCTTGAGCTTGCAATTTTCCCTGGGTATAAAGTGGAAATAATACCAAATCATAAAACTGATAGGAAAATAAATCAGTTATGTATACTGTATAGTCAGATTGCAAGTATAATTGTTTTTGGTTGTGACCACTAAAAGGATAACTTTTTATTCTATAATAATTTGAAATGTTTATAATAACACTGTTAAGTCAACAAAGAGATTATGAACCACATTCCCTTTTTCCAACTATGAAAAACTCTGAGCAATAAGAGACTTAAAGAAAAGAAAAATTCATAAGTAGCGTATGTTATCGAGTATTTAGTTTATTTATTTATTTTTTGCTGAGGAAGATCAGCCCTGAGCTAACATCTGTGCCAATCTTCCTCTATTTTATGTGTGCATCACCACCACAACATGGCTGATGAGCGGTATAGGTCCATGCCTGGGATCTGAACCTGCGAACCTGGGCTACTGGAGAAGAGTGTGCTGAATGTTACCACTAAGCCCCAGGGCCGGCCCATGAATATTTTAATTTTTATACATATTACTTGTTCACTAAAACTTACACAATTATAATGTCTTTAAAGGTATTACAAAATGATTTGTCACAAGGTACTATTGAATATATAAGTCATGAACAGGGTGTGAAAATTTACCAAGAAAGTCATTCAAATAAGGATAAATGACCTGAAACCTGAAAATATATACATAATACGACATATTTGGATACAGAGCCAAGTTTAGCGTGAATCTGCTTTAACTTTGTAGCAGCATGTAGACTGATCTCCTAAGACAAAGAGGACAAAACCACTGCAACTGAAAAACAAATAATGCACATTCTACTTGAGCACGAGTCAACAGAGAATGTGAAACTTTATTTTAGGAGTTTGGATGAAACAATGTGAAAATGTGAACACTTCCTCCAGTAGGGGTAGGGAACAAGGAAGAGGCAGGATGAAAATGGTGCTTAACCTTGTGTCCTAACAGGTCGATTGAACAGTGGAGACACTCAGAAGTGAGAGATATTGTTTTAATACAATCCATTACATCATGATGAGGTCAGTCCAGAGACAGTAGAAACTGAGGGGAAAAATAGTTGACTCTGTAAAATACTGAGTATCAGCATCAAAGGAAAAAGGAAAATCAAAAGTAACTTAGCTTGTTTGTCACACCAGGAGGCTGTTGATACCACTGATAGTACTTTAGTGAGATGTAAGCTTTAATTTTGGAAGAGTGGAGAGTTGTGAGTATTTCCTTTTATCTTAAATATCCAGTTTCAACAGTAATCAAAGACCAGGTGGATATTTCTTGGTCAGTTACACACACACTCGCATTCATATTTACAGCACAAAACACTTTGCTGACTCCTCCCCTGAAACATACCCAAATGTGTATGCTATCTGCACATGCATACATTAACGTCATAAAGACTTAATTATTCAGGCCCTGACTCAAACCACATAAAAGTGAAAATCCAGGAAAACATCCCATAACAAATTCTAGGATGTTATGTTGAAATCCTTTATTAAAAAACTATATCTTATTGAGATCTATATTAAAAACTTATTTAACCTTTTCTCCCCACCAAGTATCTTAGATTTAGTTCCTATTTTTATTTCTAAAAGTCAATTATTTATGTATATATATGCATATATATTCATATATATCTTCTATGCATAAATATATATGCATATGCTTATATAACATAGAAACATGTATACATATCCATATATATATATTTAGAGAGAGACAGCGAGATAGATTTTCATTTTGTATTTGTGAAAATTCTTTAAGATTCTCTTATGGTCAACTCAGACGTTCACAGCATTTACTGTATTAGAAACGAAATAAAATATAAATTGTCCCTGTCCCACAGAGACGCAATAGAAATCAGATCATGTTATAATGATCGTGCTATTCAGGAGGCAAATAGACAACCAAAAGCATCTAACAAACTTGCCAAAAATTATCTAATCAGAGGGACATATGGACAAGACCTACATCTTTTGAGCTTCAGATTAAACATCTTTCTTTCTGCTTTATAATAGGTGAAATTATGAATCCATTTGTATGTGTCTTCCTAAAAAATTAAAGTAATATATCCTATTGTTTATTGTGCCACCGAATAAAAATAAGATATTGCTTTGTGATTTTGAAATCAAAAGCTTTTTAAGTGTTTTGTTTTATATTCTGCATACCAAAATTTTTAAAAATGCATTTACTTTTTCAAAGATCAATTTAAATTCCATATTTTCTTGAGAACTTACTACCACATAATGAATTTAAGCTTTTATTTTAAAGAAAATATTTGTTTTATTTCATCTTGTCAAGATTTATAAGAACTGGCACTTATTACCATGAGGTTCAAAGTACCTTTATAACTATCTTAAGTTCTATATCTTAGATATTGTAGATATCTTAGATGTTGTAAGTTCTGTCTTAGCTGTTAATTCTGTCTCCCATGTAGGGCCCCAAGACATGATAGATCTCAGTAAGATTGCAAGCTATTTGGAGAAAAAAATACACATGTAACACAAAATAAGAACTATTACAAAGTTTTGTACATCAAAAATAGCAAGACCATCAGCACATGGCATGCCTAAATATTGACGGTGTGGTATTTACTGCCATTATGTAGGTTTCATGTCAGAAAATGTGTTGAATTGAAAATATATTCAGAATATAAAACCACAAGATTTTATTACCATCTTACTTTGAATAATTTTATCCTCTGCATATACAATATTTTCTGGGAAGAAATGAGAGCCTAAATGAAGATTTCTAGTTCTACTTAGCCATATAGATTCTGCTCTGGAAATTTTGAAAAAATCAATCAAAGACATTTTGTTTCTTTCAAAAATTAGATTACTAGAGATAACTGAAACAAAATACCTGAGCATTTCTCCATTAGTTCTTTGTTAGGATGTGAAAGCACACACACTGCAGTCTCTCATCTGCATCAACTTCACGGATGCCATATTGAGTTGGGTTGCATCTGTCATACTATGTCATGTCACGTTGCATGGTGCCTTATAATGGATGCTGACATGGGTAGCAGGCTGTCCTCACACCTATGAAAACAAATTCAGAATGAAAGCAGATGGTACATTGTTAGCTGCAGTAACTTTAAGGCAAATAAAATATTTAAACCTAATTGTGGAAAAGGATATCTTATTGCTAAACCTTATAGAATAAACTGCATACTGCATTTCTTGATATAAAGGATAAATGTCATTTGATCTATAGATGCTTTTTCTTGAGTCATGTGGTACAATAGAAAGCAGGCTAAAAGAAGTTGTTTATTTTTCCCAATATTGCACTAGATACTAAATTAGAAATTATAATGCTACCACACTCCATGCTACTATGATTATTTAGAACTTGTGTTTTTTTTACAGAAAAGGTAATGCTAGTGCTTTTACATTTATGTGCAGTGACACTGAAGCTAAAATGATTTAATAGTCAGTTCCTGTTTTGGAGAAAGTGACAGTAACCATTTTTTGCCACTGATCACTTTCAATTCCTAAATTGTGGCAAAGAGTTGCCATTGTAGACATCAGCAAAAGTTTCAGAGATGATAACCATTTTAATAGGACACAGAGTGAACAATTGCTGCTAAATAAGGCCAAATGTAGCTAAACTACTCCTGTATTACATTAAATTTCAGGCTGGGTCAGTGAGCACTGAAAATAAAACCTAATTATTCTCAGTTGAAAAGTTCAATATTGCCGTTATGATCTGACCTATTTCGGAAGTTCCTGAAATTTTTTTGCTGCAATGAGTAGCAGGTCATCTAAACTATTTTTTAAAACATTCAGCTGTTGTGTCCTACACAGCTATGATTAGAAATATGATATTTCATATTATAAATGTAACTAATTATAAGAAAAGAGAATTTATAATTTGGTGAATCTCTGTGTAATCATAGGAGTAAAGGTATTCTGTTACAAACAATGTAATATTTAAAGAGAAATACAATTAAATAGATCAATTAACCTATTGAATTTAATTTAACTTCGCTAATTTCGTAATTAGTTTATATAGACTAAAAATGTAGTTGTTACGTATAAAAATTTATTTTATGTTAGATCTCATGAAGATGTGTTATTTTTGGTTTTAAGTAAGGAAACGTAATTACATAAAAAATTAGTCTATTACCTAGGTTAGTCAATCAGATAAAAATTTAAACCATAAAAATAAATGAACCGATTCAGTAACTTCAAAAAATTTTCCTGGATGCTTGGCTAAAATATTTTGATATTTCTTATCTTTTCTATGGCAAAATGATCCATATTCAAATAGTTCTATGTTCTATGTGACGGTGTAGTACAAAGTTTGGGGGGATGACATGTTAATGTCTTTTAGGAATACAGTAATTAAATTGAACACATGTAGTTTATATCTACATTTTTATCCCAGGAACTAGGCTGTCTAGTGTGACATAACAGAGGTCCAGGTTGTATAGTATTAGTTTATTTTTCTTTCTTTGAACCTTAGCTGTAAAAGGACATTCATTCTCAGTAGATAGTTTTGCTTATTTTAATTGGCTAAGTCCATATGTATATTCTATAATTACCTTGTAAAAAGAGCAAAGAGCAATAAACTAACTACATAAATAGATAGATGATAGATAGATAGATAGACGATAGATAGATAGGACACAGATAGGTAAATAATCTTATGCCCTTGGTACAGAATTACCCAATGCTCTGCTCATGCTAGTTACATCTTCCAACAATGGTTTCTCTCTTTACTTGCTTCTTTAATTACAAACTCAGCCTCTTCTCAGTCTTCATCCTCTGGATCTCTCCTCGATATTTGAAACACTTAATCAACCCCTTTACCATTGAAATGCTCTTCTGTCTCTCTGGGTGCCTCCCAAATATTTCTCTTAGTGAACAACCTATCTTCAGAAGACCTGATTCGTAATTATAACTGCTTAATTGGCAATGTCGTTTCAACTAGTCATTCATTTATTCAGCAAATGTTAATCTGCTCTAGATACATTGGCTATTGGACTATAAAACCAAATACAATACAGTGTCTGTCATGTGTTGAGCAATCAAGTATGTAAACATTGAATTCAATGAAGTCCATTATGAGATAAATATTTGCAGAATACATTCAGGGACTGTAAAAGAGATTTGTGAATTTCATCTTGAAGGTGGATGCTCAGGAGAAAGAAAAAAACTTCTAAGGGAGAATGAGTGATTGTGTTGGAGTGAGTCGTGATAAATAAGGGTTCACCTTAACTGAGGTGCATACTTTCCTTGTAAAAGAAGCAACTGCGAAAAAAGAGACATGAAATAAACAACATAGTATGTTTGGAGAAGCACAACATTTAGGCATAGCTAAAGGGAAAGTAGTCAGTCAACGCTCACAAAGAGATGAGGATGGAGTCATGTATTAGAGGCTCTGTTATGAGATATTAAATAGCTGGACTTTAGTCTGAGAACAATGCAGAGATTTTCAATGGTTTTTCTGGGAAGTGTGATGACCAGGTGTTCATTTTGTAAAGGTAATCATTCAGAATAGCTGGTATATCTGTCCAAAACATGGTTATTTTCTTTCTAACTTTGTTTCTCCTAATTTCTTTCAACATATTTTCTGTCCAGCCGTCTCCACAATGGAAATCCAGTTGTCACTGGGTTTAGTCATTATTTCTCCCCTAACTATCTATACTACTTACCACAGTAAGTCAATTCTACCTCAAAATGCCTCTTTAATCCACTTCTTCCTCTCCATCCCCATTGAAAATTTCCTATCTCAGCTTCTCAGAATCCTTTACCTAAAATACTGTACTATTTTTCTAACTTTACTTATGTCTTAATCTCTTCTAATTTATCACCTACCTCATCACCAAGGTTGCTGTTTTAAATTAATTTTATCACTACACTCCCCTATTGGCTCATTACTGGACAAAATCCAAACTCATCACCATGGGGTCAAGACTTCTATCTGACCCCAACTAGTTCTTGAACCCCAGTTTGCCACAAAATGTTGGGTTACACTAGCAGGTGGAAATGAGATTTGACACTTTATGTGTGTCTAGTACACATAAACTTTACTCAAGTGTATGGTATTTACTATTATAATTAACAAAAGCCACAGATGTGGATGAAACCAAAAAAGCAAATTAAATGAAGAATCAAACCCAAAGCTAAGATTAGTGAACTGGAAAATAGATTCAGAACACATCTACAGAACTGAGGTTTCTGAAACACATGAAAAACAGGATGCGTACACAAAAACTAGAAATCTCAGAAGAATATAATGTATGGAGCAATGGATACCGCAAGAATATGGCAAGAGAATTCTTTAGAATTCCTTGCCCACAGGCAATTTTGACAGATAAGTTCTGTACCACGCTAAATTCCACCTACACCGCCCTGTTACTATCTTATTGTCTTCCACCTCTCCATGGGTAACCCATATTTGGGATTGAGCTTATTTAATTGATGTTGATGAGAAACAGTGTACTTTCCTATAAAAAGTGCAGTGCTACTCCTTCAGCATATTATTCTAATTAGCAATGAAAAGGCAAACTCTTGATTTACACACAAGGAAAAGTCAAACAGCTTATGTCCTCGGGGTCTAATGACAATTTCACTTGTCTTGATTTTGATCTGTTGCCTGCTAATCCAATTTGAATTTCCACTCACCTGTGTCCGGTGAAGTTTTGCTTTACCAGCTCAAGCAAGAGCTGAGAGGCAGCAGCAGATATAAGAGAGTCTTTAATAGGGAGCAAATACATTATTATTAAGCCTCAGACCATCCAATTTGAGTCTTTTCAACCACATCTAAGCACTTGGCACTAGGCTGCACTCTATCCTTAGTACATATGGTTTGTTTTGGAATCAAATCTAATTTAGCTATTTCTAAGTGTTGATCAGTAGACCAGTGTCTTTCCATAATGAGATTTTACTGGTCCATGTCAAAATGAAAAAACACAAGGTTAATTCAGTAAAAATTTTCCTAAGGCCAAATTTAATCATTATTAAGGACTTTAAATTAAGGGTTGAGAATATTTCTTTTCTAATTTTTGGTATTGAAATATCTTTCCTTCCATGAAATGAGTGATGAAAGATTCTACTTTGTGTGGTATATCTAGTTTTGTTTTTGCTTTTCATATCATTACTAGAAAAAAATAAATATTGCCAACCCAATTACCACTCTCTCATATATATTTTGAATTTTACTTGTCTGTGAAGTCCAAATATGTAAGAATTTTTCCAGCATACATTAGCAATGATCCTGATTCTATCATTTGAAGGAAGTGTTTTAACATTGGCCCTAGCCTGCAGAGAAGAGCAACCTCTGAACTTGGGTGTCTCTCTCACCAGAGCATTCTTCATGGCCTTGATGAATGGTGCGTTCTCTGGGTGTTCCTATGGAACATGAGCGAGGCCTTTGGCATCACATAATGTGTCTATTCCAGTGTGCCCGCCCCCCTCAGCCTCTTTGGATCTTCTTCTACTAACTGCTACAGCAATTCAGATTTGTATACTTTACTGAACATTGGGCCTCACTTTCCCCAAGCTCCTAATAGCCACGTTACCATTGTGTTTGCGTCTTTGTCAGAGTGTAAAATCGTATGTCCTAAAAAAGTGCCACTAGGTCAGTGAATTCTTGCTTATCTAGTCATTAATTCCAGCCCTCTTAATCAAGCACACTCAAAACTTAATTCCAGGGATAGTCCCCTGGATCCTACCAGTACAAGCTCCTAATTCTTGTACTTCCTTCATTTTATAATCTCTTTACTCTTTTACCAGTCCCCAGCAGGTCCCTAGCCAGACTACACTGGGTTTAAACCATAGTTATCAGCCCTGAGTCTCCTGGGGGTGGGATTCTGTTCCATTGTGCTTTATCTCTCATCACAGAGGAAGGATTATCTTCACTAAGGAGGGGTGGGCCACTTCTGCAAACAATGACAGCTCAGGGGGTCTGCAAAGCCAAAATCCACTGAGGCATTCATCCACAGAATCCACAGAATTATATTTCAATTCTCAGATTTTTCTAAGCAGGATGCTAAACTTAGCCTAAAAGACTGGTTTTAGCTAACTATTTAAACATGTCTGGAGATCTGCGCCTCTCAAGTCTGAGTTGGTTCCCAGTTTTGTCTTCTGTCTCACTACAAGAGGCAAATGCCCCTTAATAGACCTCCCAAAGAGGACTTCTAGTTCTCATAGTTAGCTTTTAGCTACTTGGTAATGGCACTCAGTTTCTCATTATCTCTCTTTAGGGAGTGTTGTGGACTGAATGTTTGTGCCCTCCCCCCAGTTCATATGTTGAAGCTCTAAGATTTGAAGATAGAGTCTGTAAGAAGATGATAAATGTTAAATGAGGTCATGTGGGTGGTCGTAATCCAACAGGGCTGATGCCTTCTAAGAAGAGGAAGAAGACACCAAAGCTCTCTCTCTCTTCCATGTGAGGACATAGCAAGAACGTGGTCATCTGCAATCCAGGAAGAGAGTTCTCACCTGGAATAGTACCAGCTGGTACCTTGATCTTGGACTTCCTAGCTTCCAGAACTGGGAGATATAAATTTTTGTTCTTTAAGCCACCCAGTCTATGGCATTTTGTTCTGGCAGCCCAAGCTGACTAAGATAGGAAGTTAATACAATTTTTCAGTAACCAGCTCACTCTCTATGCATTCTTTCCTGCACGTGTTTCAAATGCCTGAATCATGCCCTTGTTTCTCTCCACCAGAATGTTTCTCAGGTCACTACTGGTGAAAGATTTATTGTAAGGCTGCCATCTTGTGCCAAGGACTGTCTCTTCCCACATATCCCCCAACATGTTGTCTTCCTTCTCTGTGAAATGACCAAGTGATGAGTGTGACAGTCACCAAATCACATCTTACTTCTTATTTTCTCACTCTTGGTATCACCTGTGTTTGGGTTCTCTGAGAACAAACCAAGAAGGGATTAGACATGTAAAGGAATTATGAGTGACATGTTCTTGGCCTTCACAGAGGTTATATGGCACTTTCATAATACTACAGGAAGATCATGGAGGGTAGGAATGATGTCGAATATTGATCCTGGATTATCAATGACACAAAGTTGCCTTAAGGAGTGAATAAAAGTGAATGCTGGATTGAGCTGCTATACACTGAAAATTTTCTCATTGTTTGGACACTCCATGGAGCATTTCAGGGGTCAACAGCAATCAAGAGTGTAAAGAGGGCTAAGATATTGATGGAGAAACTCCATGATTCTTTCTAAGTAATGAGATTTAAAGTCAATGTAGTATTCTCTCTACTATTTTCGCCAGATCACCTATGCTATAGCTCTCCTATATTTCCTTATACCCACCAAATAGAATTAAAAGGTAATGTTTTGTGATCTGGATTTCCTTACAATGTTTTTCTCTACTTCTCCCATTTCGCATTCAGAATGAAAGTAAATTGCTATTTTTCTGTGCAATTAATGATGGCGTTCATGGAGAGGTAGGCAGATTCGGGAAATGGGTGTGATCCAAGCCTTAAATATTTAGCTAAATTGGGAATTTCATAGAGGCAAGTGACTATATAGAGAAATAGAAGTGATACCATAGGATAAATATCTGACACCTCGAAGTGGAGAGTCACCAGAAAGTCTAATAAATTGTTTCTTTTTAAAATCAACAATTCTTAAATGATTAAAATTTATTTAGAGGGAATGGAAAGAAATTCATTTCATATTGATACATGTTGTTTCTAATTTATTTCTAAATCATATTATTTTATATCTCTCTTTATATATGAATTATTACATAGTAGATTCTATTTTAATTACATATAGAAACAGATTCCTTTGTTAATGTATTTACACTAACAAAAACAGACGATGGCAAAAAAATGGTAAAACTTTTTCTAGCTGTTATCCTCTTGTCAGTTTCCTTTCCTGATTTTTTCCCATGAAAAGGACAATTTATTATGAGACATATGAAGGATTTAAGATTTAAATTAAATAGAAGTTATCCTGAGAAAATAGCATTAAGCTCTGCTTTCCTATGTTTCAGAATTTTAGAGCATTGAGATGGCGTTATGCTTTTGGAAAAATATCCCATAGATTCAGATGTATACACATAAAGAGTACTTATTTAGAATTGATTTATATTTGACCAATTGGTGTAATGTTTTAGGACTCCTTACAAATCGGTTGCCTGCTTTTATAATTCTTGATGCGATACTCTACAATCCTGGTTGTGGAGAAAGAGGGAGAAGGAACTTTCATTTGGAATGGAAGTGGGTATTGTAATATATTTCAAATGGATAAGGTTTGGCTTCTTCTATTTCTTATGAAATATCAAATGTCACTTTTTCAAGCTAAGATGAGAAGAAATATAACTCCATGACCTAACTTCCAGGATGTGGCAGAGTGAGATTAATAAAATGTTTTTTTAGACACTTTAAGCCAGCCACAGAACAACATATTTCAGCTGTTATTGAGAATAAGTCTTTGGGAAGGTCCCATGAGAATTGACATGCCAGAAGTTCAGAAGCAGAAAATTAGCTTGTTGAGTTTTCTGATTGCAAAATAAGTATTCAAGGTTGGGTTTAATTGAGTCAAAAAGTTCAATGGAGAAGACGTTTTACGTTGGATTTCATACGGGCATTTTACAATGGTCTCAGTGCATCAGAGAGGAGTACTACAGAGATAGAACATTCTGTCACATATGTTGCCTTAATGTCATGAAATCCGGTAGTAAATTCATAATATTCTGTTAAGTATAATGCTTTAGTGTCATGAAATCTAATAACAAATACAGTTCGGAAGACTCTAAGTGATTCTTTTTAATCCTTTTCCTTTATTCATTTGCTGGACTACAGTTTGTCTTATCCTCCTCTTTTCATAGCCCAAATTTCACCCCATTGTGCTCATATTTATAATAGTTCAAAACAATAGAGGCCATCAAATATGACATCCGCCAACTCCCTGCAGTTGCAAAAGTTCCCAGGATCCTTATTTATCCTTTGCTACTTCCTGCTGGTCTCAGGGTGAATGTTCCTCCTACGGAAACCCCTTAATCTCTGCTCTGAATCTGATGTCCTCTCAACCTTTCTAATTAACTAAAAAGGGAAAGAAAGAAGGAAGGAGGAAGGAAAGAAAGGAGGGAAAAGCCATTCTTTGGATATTTTTCTAAAGAAAATTTACTTCCTGCCTGTTATTCTCCATTTAGCTTCTTAATGAATGACACTAGAATGGATGTCTCTACATTCTCATGCCGTGTTTCATCCACAGTCCTTTGCTCATACCAAAGGTCACCAATGATTGCCCACTAATGCTTGTCTGAATAAAAAAATTTTAAAAATCCAACAAATATTTGCAAGCATTATTATTTGGATTCTATAAAATTTAATAATGTTGACTATGCACTAACACGTGGTATCTTATTGTCAAATAAGACTAATAGAATCAGAGATTTTACTGATTCTTAGGATTTACTAATAATTTCAGTGCTCAGCTGAGGCAGAGAGAAGTTTGAGGCATCAAAGGTAACTCCTCAGTACCCTGTCTTCCTGCATCAGTCATGTACCTCTGCTTTAGAATAATAGAAGAGGTCTTTAATGAGGTTCATGATCACCTAAAACAGTGGGCGCATTTAAATTATGCATGTCTCTATTTTATCTCCAGTTAAGAGTTGTACAGCTTATGTGACATTCTCCAGGAAACTATTCCTCAGAGATATTAATTCAATTTTTTATAGGAGATCCTTAGTCTGAGACATCCTGCTAAGGATATTTCAGAGATAAGTTCTCTTTCTCATTGCAAATATCAGAGGAACAGGTGACAAAGAGATTAGACCAGCCCACCTGCCCACCTGCCTCCTTTTCTTTATGCCGAGTTGAGTCTCTGATGAAAGGGATGAGTAGGTCACAGACCAACTGCTCTAACTCCACCCTCTCCTTCATTCACTTTCCTTTGTCTCTTTGCTTCCATAACGTGATTTTCTCCTTGTTTACCTATCTTCTGACTGTATCTCCATTTTGAGGATTTTGATCTAGTTTTGAAATTTTACTGGCTAATTACATTACGGGTGTTATAAATATTTACACAATTTTCAACGCTTGGCAAAAACCATGCTGGGGTAGGCATCCCACATATAAAGTGGAGGAAGATGGGCATGGATGTTAGCTCAGGGCCAGTCTTCCTCAGCAAAAAGAGGAGGATTGGCAGTAGTTAGCTCTGGGCTCATCTTCCTCAAAAAAACAAAACAAAAACAGAAGCATGAGTAGGAAGATCTTGAAGCATCAGAAGGCTGTGTACTTTTGAAAGCTAGAGTAAGCTTCGGGGAGGGAAGAGGTGGCAAAGCCACCAAGATGGCCTGTGACCAAGGGAGGGATATAGACGAGATCAGTCTAGGTGACTACCCTAGACTGAATATATTAGTTAAGGTTCAAGCTAAGAATTCTTTAGCTCTTCAAACAAAGAAAAATCAAAATCTAGTGAGTTAAATAAAATAGAAGTTTCTCAGGTCCATCCCTGAGCTGTTCAGGAGGGTGAGATTTCTCTGCCGTTCTCAATAGAATGGTGTCCATCTCTGGATCCATATTAGTACTCCAGTTTTTGCCATATCCTAGTCAATAGGAATAGGAAAAAAGAAAATGAAGGGCAGGCAACTTCCTTTTTAAGAATATAAACAAGAAGTGAACAAATTACTTCTACTTACATGCAGTCTCAGCAAATTTAATCACTTGTTTTTACTGAAAGGAAAAAAGGGATAATATGTACTAGGGTAATTATTTATCTGTGCCACACTCATCTATACAGAGAGAAAAACAATCAAATATGAACCTGGAAATACAAATTGACCTGTTCAGACACAATTAGAGACCCAGGAACATGATCCATTTAAACAACATGCATGTGCTTGACAAGTTTACCATTCCTACTTACTCCGGGTGTGCTTACCCAGAGAGCACAGCCAGGACACACTATATCTCCAAACCTGATGGCAGACTTGATTCCATACTTTTTATTGGCACAGGGATGGTTCTGTTCATGCTCACTAATTAGGTGAATATTTTATACACTCCATCCCAATAATACCTAACACACTGACCTTTCCATATGTATTTTTTCCCTGAGATTTATCTAGGCCTGATCCAAATGTTACATATACAAGAGTCCAGACATCTTGTAAAAACCATGATTGTTGTTTTAAAGATGTTGGGATTGACAGGTAATCAGGTATTTTGAGACAACTTACAAGAATTGCATGTGTTTCTGACCACTTGTTTACTTAATAAATTTCATCAATCTTGTATAACTGTTCTACTGATGAATAAGAAATTACCACAAACTTAACAGTTGAAAATAACATTTATTGTCTCAGTTTCCGTGGGTCAGTTTCCATGGATCAAATGTCCGGCACATGCAGAGGGTCTCACAAGGCTGGAATCAAGGTGTCCGTCAGGCAGCATTTGCATTTGAGAGCGTGTCTGCTGAAGAATCAGCTTCCAAGCTCACTCAGGTTGTTGGCAGAATTTATTTCATGAGGTTGTATGACCAAGGTCCCCTCCTTTATTTTTTTTTTTGCTAAGTGTCAGTTAACAACTGCTCTCAGCTCTTAGAAGCTGCCCCTATGCTCTTTCAAAACATGATGGCTTGTTTCTTCAAGGCAGTCAGGAGAATCTCTCTTTCTCAATTCTGCTAAGATGGAGTCTCATATAATATGATGTAATCTGTGAATACTTATTCCATCACTTTTGCCATATAAGACAATCAAAAGACTAAGTACCCCATTACTTTTCTATACTCTATTGCCTAGGAACAGGCCACAGGTTCTATTCACACTCAAGGGGAGAGGTTTATACAAGACTGGGTCATTTCAGGTCATCTTAGAATTCTGCCTACCACAAATCCTAAAATCTTATTTTATATACATCTCCAACTTAATTAATAATCAAGTGCATAAAACTGATTATAATAATTTTATGAACTTGTGGGGATGTCATAAAATCTACCTTCCAAGGGAATCTGATTATAGATTTTGATACCTGTATTGAACCACAGGTGTGTATAAATGTGTTTATGTATGTATATGCATACACACATATATATATTCTTCTTGTTCTTAAACTGTGTGGTTTTGTTTTATTGTGCTTCATCATTTATGTATTTTACATGGAATACCTAGACACAGCATAAAATAAATGGAAATCATTAATCATTTTTGTAGGTGAAAATTAATGTCAGTCCAAGAACAACTGTGAATCAAATACCTATACCTCTCTTTTGCACATTTTTCTTTCATTTTTCAATCCTTCAAGGCATTCCTTGGTCTATATTCCAAGGCAATAATATTTCTATGCAAAACCAATAAATGAATAATGAGTGAATCTTGAAGTAGAAATAAGCATGAATTGGCCAAAGAGAAAGTTTAGAAAGAAGCAAAATAATAAAGTAAATGCTCCTTGGGGGGTATTTCATCTCTGCCCGCCTCTGTCATGTTCAGATAGCACCTGGAGCAGTGTGAGTGGTCTTCTGAAACACTGAGGGGGGGGATTTGTCTGGGTCCGGTACACAACAGGGCAGAGGTGCTGTCAAACCCGGACTGGGAACTGGCTACCTAACTCTAACCATTTATGGTTAGTCCATAGGCAGACGTTATGCTCTGACTTCTGGTTCCATGCTAGGCTCTCTCAAAGACGTGGATGGACACCGACAGAAGGGTGTCTCTGGCCAAGTTCCATGGGCAAAACTCTTTCAAGGAAGTGCAGGGGTTTTGATTTGTTCATAGCTTCTCTTGGAGCAGAAATGATAAGACATTTTAAAAATATGCTTATAGGTTTTCTCGAATTAAGTCTTGAGAGGAAGGAGTGTGTATGTGTTCTTCCTCTCCTATTTTTTAATAGAAACGTGAAGATACTAAGCATACAAAATTTCTGGATAAAGAAAGGTATCATAGGAATTTTGCAGAGTATATTGTTTCTGTTTCCTTTCCTTCTTGCAATAGTATATATTATCTGAGGATGGACTGTAGGAGCCTTGCACTACCAAGCTTCAGGAAAAAATAGTGATGGTTTATCAAATCCATCTGTTCCAAGGAGAAGGCAACATTACACATGACTGATATCATCTGGCCTCAAAGATTACTTTACTATTTCCTTGGCTCCCTTTGCAATTGACTTTGTTATTAACCAATCCCCCTAAGTTAGGGTTCCCTTCGCCTTGATTTCCTCATCTCTTTAGAATGTACTTTTAAATATATATATATATATATACACATATATCAATTTTAATATATGTAATAAGGAAAGGGAAAAGCAATTATGAAAATGATGAAAGAGGAAGAGCAGAAAAAGGAGAGATGACAAGAAGAGGGCAGAGAAGAAAAGGAGGGAGAAAGAGAGAAGAAAAATGAACAATAAAGAGAGGAATTTATGGGAAGAGATAAATTAGAGGAGAGATACATTGTTTGGCTTTTCGGATTAATCCATGACTCTAATTCAGGTTGGAATGTTTATGCATGTGCATACAAATGGAATTTCGGGCCTTTGACACTTCTGAGTTTTGGGTTCTTTATTATATCATCATTTGCAATATTCTCTGAGAGCAGTAGAATTTCTCTTCTAGTCTCATCATCTTATCTAAAAGTTCTGTAAATATAGTCTATGCTCACTTGTTCACTTTCTGGTATATCTTCTACACTTAGGAATGTGACTTCAGCCTACAGCACACAACTGAAACTGCCTTTTCTAATTTAGCCCCCTAATTGTCAGATGCAATGACTTTTTCATTTTCTTTTTCTTTGTGTTTTTCAAGCCATCCCTTACTAGAGTTCTCTGTCGTCTTTTTCGTCAACTTGTGAAGCACTTTTTCTTTGGTTTCTGTAGGAGCACTCTTGCAATGCCTCAGACTGTATAACTGTTTATTCTAGGCTAGTTCCTGAGCTCCTCCCCTTTGGCTCCTTGAGGAATTCACAAGGCGATGTCCTCAGTCCTGCACTCTTCCCTCCCTACTCATCATCCAGAGATCATCCCACTTGTTTCCACAGTTCAAACCACCACATTTATGCTGAAGACTCATGTCTCTGTCTCCAAGCCCAAGCAGCTCAGCCGAGCTTCTGAATCCTGCACCCAGCTGCCCACTGAGCGTAGCCCTCCATGTTCTATAAACATCTCAAGTTTCATATGTCAAAACCCCAAACTCATCTTCTTCTTGAATAAACCTGCTCCTCCTTTTCTGTATCTCATACATCCAGTCAAGAACCTGGAGGAGTTTATCACCTTACCCCCTACATCCAGTCACCTCTAAATTTTATATTACTTCCTAAGGCTTAACAAATTGGGCCTTATTCTCTATTCTTATTATTATGGCTGGAGCACGCTCACCTATCATCTTATTTCTGTGCTACCGTTATAAAGTGCTGCACAGCAATCCTGCATTCTTTGAGAAGTCTCTCTAAATCTATCATTTGCACATATACTGGAGACTTATGTAAACCATAAAACTTGCCACATTCCTTACTTGTATAACCCTTTCACAACTCCTCATAATCAAGAAAACACAGTCTAAGTTCTTAAAATGGCATATGGCATCTGGGACTGTCTCCTTTTCTAGCATTACTTCTTGACGCCCTTTCTCTCAGAATTTAGACTGTAACCATCCCAATCTATTTATGCTTCCCTTGATCACAAAATCCTGTTTCTATGGGCAGATCTTCTCCCATTCTTTATCTTCTCCCTGGGAATCTCCCCTCGCCTGGAATCTCAATTTTTCCTTTTAAAATAAAATCCCAAAGAGAGTTTCCCTTACTGCTAGGGACTGGGGTAAGTGCTCCTCCTCTGGGCTGCCATCCTATTAAACCTGTTATTGCTCACCCTTTGTGGTGCCTGGGGTTGAGGTACAGCTGCTTCTGCTTAAATCTGCCCAGACCTGCTTTCCCTCTTGGCCTATGGAAAAAAAAATACTTATCATGCAAGAGAAGGATAAGAAAAACTGCAACCTAACCGCATAGGCTGATTGTCACATCACTCAAGTTTACTCTGTTAAAAAATGTAGAAGAAAAGATTTGAGTACGCATTCCAAATATTTATATCTAAGAAAACACGTGGTTTCAAAAAGCAAAGGAATTGGACTAAAGATGGAAACTGCAATTTAATTATAATTAGTTGGAAGACTTTTCGAGTTACTGTATCATAAATTGAAACTTATGTTGATTATGAAGCTATGTTAAATAAGTAGGTGGTTGAACACATTTCATTATTTTGAATATTGAGAGCATAAATGAAGAACTAATTTTCCCTGGGGAACTACCTTGATCAGGAGTAACTGAGAGCAAGGCAGTAGTTCAAAATCTCGGTATCTCTACTTTCACTCTTCATTCGTTTAAGAAAGCATTTTCCTAAACGTAGTGCTGCCCTACTGATACCAGCTCAAAACAACGCTGACAAAAGGGAAGCCATATTGTAGAAAGGAAACCATACTGTAACACTGAATGACCTCTGACTAACTAAGCCAGCTGGATATACACCCTCCAGGAGATCCCCTTGCTCTGTAGATTTTATGACCCCTGTTTGTGCAGGTACCTCCCAGCTTCAAAGAGAAAACAGCTTTGTTCTTTTGAGTTCCTTAGGAATGTGATGAGGCCCCAGACAGAGAGTCTATCTGGTGTGGCCCCTCCCTGTCTGTGACACCAGCAGGTCAACATTCCTAACTCCTGCTCCTGTAACTTCCTGGCCTATATAACTGCTTCAATATTCTGTGCTCCCCTTAAGATGGTTCTTTTGGACATTAGTCAGCCATCTTCCTTCTTGCTTGCAGGCTGTAATAAAATGCCCTTTCTCTGCCACCATCTTGCCTCTTGAGGATTGGCTGTTGGCACACAGTGAACGATCGTGCCCTTTGTGCAGTTACACTACAAGGAGCAGTTACCACATGGGGTCCAGGATATTCAACAAATCTAGGCAATTGCTCCAAAATTGGTAATCTTACATCAGACAGATTCTGATTTTCACAATCCAATTTAGAGGTCACAGCTGATGACAACTAAAATTAGGGGAGCAGATTGGAGTAAATAACTACACATTTCTATTAGGACATTTAAGTAGAAGAATGGCTTTGGTACTGGTTACTTCTAGGCTCCCAACCTGACTCTGCTTTGATTAACACTGTGACTCTTGGAAAAATAATTGACTTCTCTGAAATACAGTCTTCTCAATTGTAAAAAGGAAAATAATACGTACGTGAAGAGTTCTGTGAGGTTTAATATAATTATGTATGCCAGTCTTCAGTTTAACCTGTGTTCCATAAAGAAACCTACTACTATAATTGTTATTATTAGACTTGCTGTTATTTTTTAGATAAATAACATTGGCTTTATCTTTTTATGTTTTATTTGACTGAATGGATTCTCTACTTTGGATACCTATGAATAAATAAGAAGACTTTGGTACTACTTGTACTGCCTTATTTGAATTTGCTGTAATCTTTAAATTAGAAGAGGAAATGCACCTGTTTTGACTAGAAGAGCCTTTTCCTAGGTGAAATAGTTCACAATTTATCAAATGCAAAAGCCCATTAAGAGTTCATTCAAAAAATAACTGTCTAAACTCGCAAACTGCAGATGCAAGAGTTGATGTGCTTCTAATGGACTTTCAGAACATGACATTTCGTCAGGCATTCAATGAGCTAAATTTGGAGCAGCAGCTAGCATAATGGTACCATGGAGTCAAATAAAATCAGTACTATGATGGCAACCTGCAAAATTCAAAGGCATTTGCAATGTTAATGCGTTTGATTTATTAATCTTTTCCATTCAGCATCTTATTAAGTTTTAAATGGTCAATATTTAGCGTCACATTTCTGGAAAGAAAATGAATCCCTGTCATATACTAAATTTTAAATAAAAGGCTTATATTTGATGACTAGAACTGACCCTGTTTGCATTCATTACGGATGAATCAAATGCAGTACAGAGACTATTTTCTCTGTCATTGAATTCACTGGAGATGGAGACATTTTTAGATGTGTTTGTGTCTGTAAAATTCAGTACCTTATAAATATGGTCTGGTAAGAACAAGGTAATGCTGAGGATAGAAAAGATTGTATATTCACAAGTCTTACCTTACACACACACACACACACGCACACACCCCTTAATTAATTATAGGGTGCTGTGCAAGGAATCATAGCAAACATTTGAATAAAATGAGCACTCAACTGAAAATTTTACATCCCCAATCTTCCTCCTGAACTTATAAGGCTTTTTGTTCCCCTCCTCCTTTGTCTTTCCTAGACCCCTCCTTCCCTACCCTCTCATTCATAATTTGACTAATATGGATCAGAATAAAAAAACACATCTCTGAGAAAACTCCTCTACTTCTGAGAAGCAAGACCTGCAAATGCAAAGATCTGTATTATAATTAATGTGATAGTTGATATCACTTGTCTTTCTTCATTTTGTGTATAAATAAGAGTAATTGCTGTATTTAAGTGCTCAAACTTTGTCCACAAGGAACTCTTAAGTAAACCACTGTGAGACTAAATATTTTTAATCTAGTTGTTGTATAAATAAGTTACTAAAAAGCAAAAGACATAATTTTAAAAATTGTAAATCTGCCGTCTTTTTTGCTCCACCACAGTAGATAAAACTAGTGTCATTGGGTATATGAATAAATAAGCATCATTTTTTTTCATTACTAAAAATTTTAAAAAAGAAAGTTATGACTGTGATACTTAGGACAAAAATGTCATATAAAGTTTTGCTTTATGCTCACTCAACAGCATAATTCCTTTTTCCTGTGAAAATCTAGGTGTTCCTCTCTTTTGAGGTCTTAAATGGCATGTGATTTGCAGGTAACTCAGATGACATTGTTTAGTAGCGGTTTTGATAGGATCGTGGTACACAGGCTTCTGTTTGTTGTGTAGGACTAACTTGCAGGGAGATGCACGTGCCATCGAGGTAGGCCGGGAAACACTCAGAGCAGGCCTGGGGCAGTCAGAAGAACTGACAGAAGCCAGTCCAACTGGTGCAAGGTATTCTTTCTCCAGAATTCTGGAATGATGGACAGGCTGCCAGCAAACAAAGAATAGGCAGAATCAACAGTGTAGTTCTGGCAGTACATACATGGGCTGAAAAGCTGCATAGACTATACAGAGTCCTCGACAATGACAGCAAGGAGCCCTCCCTGTAGAAGGGGGCACTAGCTGAAACTGCCACGGGCCTGAGCCACACAGCCAAAAAGTGACAGCTTGCGAGATCACCATTGATCATTTGAAGGGAGGGCCTGGGATGTTTGTGGCCTGCTTTGTTCAAATGTTCTAGTGTTTATGATTATAATACATATTAATTGCAGTATATTTAAATCAAAGTATCATGAAGTGTTTCATCACATTTGCCAGAATTATGTCACATTTCTATCTCAAAAACTTTTTCTATAATGGGTAATGGAACCACATTAAATTCTCTAAGTCCATCAGAACTTCTCTTGAGACTGGAATAGTTGAACGTTCCCTGAGTTACACAGGTGATGAGTGGAAACCTAAATGAATTTAGGAACCTGTCAGAGAGAAAAAAAGGGCACTAATTATCAGGAATGTGATCCATAGTGTCTGCTACAACGTTCATACAATGAAATAAAATTCACAGCCATTAATATAATATTCTTTACTCATTAACAATGATCGTGAATATTTTATTTACAGAAATAGAAATAACAGCATATTATACAGTTATATGACAAAATTCAGATAATAAAATAGTCTGTGCTATGACATAGATAAAAGGATAGATAGAAAAAGAGATATATGATTGATCAATATAAAGAGTAAGAAAGAAAGAGAGAGCAAAAGAAAGAAAGGAAGGGAGGAAGGAAGGAAGCAAAAAAAAATAGATGGATGTATAGATAATAGACAGACAGAATAGAGGAATATATAGAAAATATGCCCTAATTCACACTATAGTGGGATTATGGTCATGTATAAGTCTTATCTTTGCTAACCCTGTATTTTTATTTCATTTTTAGCGCAAACATATATTGCCTGTCACACATGTAGGGATAGAGTTTCTAGTGATGTCTCCACTTTGAAATGCCAAACAATTAGTAACGCTAAACAACCTTCGGACAAGATTGTCTTCACACAATATTTAAAATTGAAAAGCCGATTTTCTTTTTAATAAACTCTTATCCTAGTCCTTTTTTATTTAAAAAATTTATACCTTTGGAAAAATATTTAAATTATTCAAAATACTCTCCTTACTGATTTCCTACAATTTAGTCACTGTTAGTCAAATAAGAATCTGAAATTTTAACAGCATAAGAGTTCATAAGAGAAACCAAAGTTTGAGGTCCAAATAAAAATAATAAACTATCGATCACAGGTTATTTTTTAAATCCTATATCCTGTTTGAAAACACAAAATTCCCTTTTCCTGGTGTTTGATCAGGCAGTGATTGCATCTAGTGGACAGGTGTAAGTTCACGCTGAGCGTTTTAGAAAAGATCAGATGACAAAGTCAGTGAAGTTGAATTGAAAAAGATACGTACGCCACCACCAAGGATTTCAGTAATTTATTTTCTTTTTCAATTCACATCGTTTTTGATTGTTACTTTTAGATGGGATTAAAATTATAGCAGTTGAAAGCCAGGGCTATTGAAATACATATCAAATAATATCCACTATATGAATCTAAGAAGTTGCCTCATTTTCTACAGTAATTTTACAAAGCTTTAATATGAAACACAAAAAATATATTAGGAAGAGGAAAAATAGGCTCTAACTCCTAAGGATAACTTGAGTGCATCCATAATTTAAGTGATCAAAACTGTACATATGCTACAACAACCACTAAAAGGAAGCTATAAACAGTAAAGAATTAGCGAAAGAAGGGCAAATGTAATTTGAAGGGCAAATCTAATTTGATAGCATCATAAGTGAAATATTAGGATTGCTTTGGCCAGAAGAATGACCACTGGCTCTAAAAGAATTCTTTTCTTTTCTTTTCACATGTGATGTTTGCAGATGTTTTTGTATACATATTGACTGAATTTGGATGGTGTTTGGAATGGCTGATTCTTTGAAATACCACATCTAGTAGCATCATCTGTACAATTCCGAGCCTTCTTAGGTAGAAAGATAGAATAGTATGGAAAGACTGTAAACCGAACTTTTTTCATACCGTATGTTATTTCCATAAGCTAAACAATGCTAACTGTGGTTATAGACTAAACTAGTTATTTGTTTATCCAAGGAAATGTTATTCCGAACTCATTACACTCTCAGTGTTGATTGAAAATGCAAGAATATTTTACAGAAACAAAATACTTATCAGTCAACTCACATATGATGAGAAATAAAAGAGAAAATTTTACTCTCTGATGACACAGACGTTGTAACAACAGCCAGCAAGCAATGGAGGCTTTCTATAAACAAGGGCTCTCCAAGTTGGGATGCATGTTCAAGGAAATTTAGTGGAGCACAGAAAAAAAAAAAAATTAGACATTCTACTTATATAATGAAAGAATTAATATGTATTAATAGCTGATGTTTGGATTGGTTGTAATGTACTTGTAAAGCTATAACTACATATACAAACATTGTTCACATTTCCATTTCCTGACAGCGCAGGGCCATGCTATTTTGCTTACGTGCTGCTGCAGCAACACGAGACTGTTTGTCTGAGAATACTTCTCTAACCCGTGGGAAGGGGCCAAAGGTTAATATGTCCATGAGGACCCCATCTTAAAGTTCTTTTCAATGATGCTTGTTAAGCTTTTTGACGCACTGTAGTGCATCCCTCACGGCCATATCTATGAGCAAAACTTTGTTGCAGGAAAGTTGCAGAACGCACACTAGAAAAAAGCCCTGCTTATGCACTTACAAGATCGACAAAATTCTGTGTCAACAAAAACAAATAAACAAACACAAACAACCTGCAACAACAACAAAACAAAACAGGACCACAAAATTTAAGTAATTTCAATTAAATAATAAAATAAGTTTTGCAAAGAAGTGCATGTGGTGGTGCTTGCTTGGTACATAGCACATACAATGGGTTTCCCTCGTTCTCCTGCCATTTAATATTTAAAATTCACGCTAAAGGACGTGGTGGTCAGCTTGTGTAAGCTGACTGAAGAGGCAATAAGGAAAGGTTGGGGGCGTGGGACACAGAAAGTATCAGTGAAGAGCCTGGTGATGAAAGAAGAGGCTCTGCAAGCACTCAGAGGTATTTCTCCAACCACACCCAGCAGAAGATTTTACCAATGCTGTTGTATAGAAAAATCAGCATTGTGATATATGCTTATCCATTAACTACATATATCATTTATATTAAAATACATGTATAAAATATAGCTATTTTTATTTGGTATTTATTTATATATTTATAATGTTGGGAAAGGCAATCTCCTGCATGCAGTGTTTCAGCCCCCACTCAGCTGCTTAAAAAATGGATCTTGGCCAGTGGCCGAGTGGTTAAGTTTGCACCCTCCATTCGATGGCCTGGGACTTGCTGGTTCAGATCCTGGGCGTGGACCTACACACCACTCATCAAGCTGTGCTGTGGTGGAATCCCACATAGAAGAACTCGAATGACCTACAAGTAGGATATACAATTATGTACTGAGGCTTTAGGGAGAAAAAAAAAAAAAGAGGAAGATTGGCAACAGATGTTAGCTCAGGGCCAATCTTCCTCACCAAAAAATAAAAGGGGGGGTCTTTAGGCCTGGAACCCTTCCTCACCAAGAGATAAAGAGCCCATACAACTTGTTGGCTTATCACTTTGTATATGAATATATTGTTTCAGGCTCAGTGAGTGCTCTTTTTCTCTACTTAAAGCTTGTGCATCCTGTGGCATCTGGCCAAACCCACTACTACATCTATGCTCCACAGGGAAGAGACAGGGTCCTTCCACTGAGGCACAAAAGAGGTGAGTGTAGTCCAGTTGCCCCTGGCCATGGAGGACCACTTGGAAGCTGATCCGTCTCTTCTGTTCATGAGGAAAGCGTTGTTCCATCCCGTGTTTGTGCTGTGCTTTCCTCCACAACTCCAAGACCAAGATGCAATGGGCAGAAGTGTTTGGACTTCTCTTCCTGGTAGTGGCATAGTGATGATCTTTGCTATCCTCCATGGAGTTGGAGTCCTCTGGCTTTGGTAACTGGTGCCTGGTACTCTGTTAGACATAGAAAATATATATGAATATTTAATTAAAATATTAACTTGGCAAACGTGTTTACCTCAGTTCTATAATTATTTACAACAAAGTTAATTCTTTAGTAAATTAATCACAATTATTTTTACAGTATAAATTAATTTCCTCTCAAATAACCCATTTGATATCTTTAAACTTTCAAGTCTAGAACAGTTTCAATTTTTCTTAGATATGAAATCAGCCTGAACACAATGCCATGTGATCAGAATAGATAGCAGACAAAAGCAGCGCCATGGCGGTATTTCTCAAAGTGTAATTTGCTAACCACTTGCTTCAAGAATGCCTCCGATCCTTGTTTAAAAAATGCAGACAACGAGGACCCATCTTAATACCATAATTCCATCAAGTTTCACAAAATAGCATCTCTACTAGGAAGTCTTGGAAATCTACATGTTTGACAATCTCCCCCAGAGGTTCCTTGCTAAGTTGAGGTTTGAAGACCAATGTTTACCAACTGGTAGTTGAAGAAAGCTTTTCCATATTTGATATGCAAGTCGTAAGATCCTTAATACAAACTGTGTTAGTAACTTTAAATGCTTCCTCATTGAAGTCTCTGTTGAAGTGCATCTTAATCTTCAAAATTATATATTGAAGTTTTAACTTTGAATGTGTCCTACAACAAAGAGTTTAAATTATTAGCTACAGTAAGCATTTAAGTCTACCAATATGGCATCCTAATTATGGAAAAATGATAATTTCTTCTTAGGTTTGTTCTCTCTTGCATGAATACTTCTCTTTCTCTTCTTCTTCTTCTTCTTCTTTTTTTTTTTTTTTGCTGAGGAAGACTGGCCCTGAGCTAACGTCCATGCCCATCTTCCTCCACTTTATACGTGGGATGCCTACCATAGCATGGCTTTTGCCAAGCAGTGCCATGTCCACACCTGGGATCTGAACCGGCGAATCCTGGGCAGCCAAGAAAGCGAACTTGCGAACTTAACTGCTGTGCCACTGGGCCAGCCCTTCTCCTTTTCTTCTTGATTTCCTCCTCCCCCTCTTTTCCTCGCTATAGTTGCTAACCAGGAGTTTATCATAAAAATGATAAAATAAAGAAGAGAGAAAAGACTATGTTATCAATTCTAGACTAACAAAATATCCATCTATCCATCTGTTGTATCTACATAATAAGTTTTATGCCATGTTTTTAAAGTTAGTATGCAATTGTGTAAAGATTTATAACACCAGTAATGCAATTAGCCAGTAAAACTTCAAAACTAGATCAAAATCCTCAAAATGTTCAACCATATATTGTCTCTGTAATTTTAATGTTTTGGGGGGACTTGAAATTGATTGGAATTTCTAGTTCATTTACACTTACAATTCCTGATAAAATAGAATTTCTATCTGCCATTTTGCCATTACGTCTTTCGTTCATCTATTACTCCATTGTTGCATTCTCTTGTGTTAAGTAGATATTTTCTAGTGTGCCAGTATAATTCCCTTGTCATTTCTTTTTTTAAAAAAATTTTCTTAAAGTATGCTTTTATTTTTGGTGAGGAAGATTGGTCTCGAGCTAACATCTGTTGCCAATCTTTTGCCCTTTTTTTTTTTGTCTCCCCAAAGCCACAGTACAAAGTTGTATATCCTAGTTGGGAGTCTCTCTAATTCTTCAGTATTGGATGCTGCCACAGCATGGCTTGATGAGTGGTGTGTAGGTCTGCACCCAGGATACACGCCAGCAAACCCCAGGCTGCTGAAGTAGAGCATGCATATTCAAACTCTTGGCCATGGGGCCAGCTCCTCCTTGTCATTTCTTTCAGTATGTTTTTGAGTTATTCTTTTAGTGATTTCCATGAAGATTATAACAAACATTTAAGTTTATAAAAATCTAGTTTGGATTAATAATAACTTAATTTTAATAGTATATAACCTTTTTCTCATATATAGCTCTGTGCCTTCACCTTTCATTTGTTCCATCATACAAATTACATATTTAGCATTGCATGTCCATCAACACAAACTTGTAATTACTACTTTACACCATTGTCTTTTAGATAAAGTAGGACAAAAAGAGTCATGAGCAAAGAATACATTCATATTATATTTTATATTTACTTCTGTGGTTACAATTAGTGGTGTTTTTGTATTTCTTTTTGTGTATTTGAGTTACTGTGTAGTGTCCATTTCTTTAGGCCGGAAGGATTTCCATTAATATTTCTTGCATTTCTCAGTTGTGTCTGGTAATATCATTATTCATTCATTTCTAAGTTTTTGAAGAATAGTTTTTCTGTGTATTGAATTTTCCTTTTACCATTTATTTCTTTCATTAGTTTGAATATGTAAGCCCGTTACCTTCTGGCCTCCATGGTTTCTGATGAGTCATCAGTTGTTATCTTATTGAGGATATTTTGTATATGATGGGTAATTTCTTTTTTGCTACTTTCAAGATTCTCTTTTTTGTCTTTGTCTTTTGACAGTTTGGTTATGATGTGTCTAGGTGTGGATCTCTGAATTTATCCTACTCCCAGTTTGTTGAGTTTCTTGGATGTATAGATTACTGTTTTTCTTTAAATGTGGGAAGTTGACCATTATTTCTTCAAATATTCTTTTTGATACTTCTCTCTCTCCTCTCCTTCTTAACCCCCTAATATGAATATAATAGCAAAATGGTGGACATGAATTTTATTTTATAGATCACTTGATGTCTGCTGGTCTGAAGTTCTGTTCATTTTACTTCATTCCTTTTACTTTCTGTTCTTAGACTAAATAATTTCAATTGCCCCGTTTTCAAGTTTATGGATTTTCTACTGCCTTAAAACTGCTTTTGAGCCCCTCTACTATATTTGTCTTTATAATCATTGTACATTTCAATTCCAGAAATTCTATCTGGTTCCTTTTCATAGTTTCTCTCTATTTATATGCTCTATTTGGTGAGATAGCATTCTCAGTGTCCTTTATTTCTTTGAAGATGATTTCTTTTAGCTCTTTGGACATATTTAAAATAGTTGATTTAAAGTCTTTGCTGGCACTTCCAAAGTGTGTGCTTCCATAGGGGGGTCTTCTATTGAATACTTTTATTTCTGTATATAAGCATACTTTCTTATTTTTTGGCATGCTCCACAATTTTTTGTTGAAAACTGGCCATTTTAAATAATATAATGTGACAACTCTGGAAATCAAATCTTTCTCATTCCCAGGGTTTGTTGGTGATGGCGATGGAGTTTGTTTGTTTGTTTAGCGACTTTTCTGAAATAAACAAAAAGTTTGTATTTTTTTGTCATGTATGGCCACTGAAACCTCTGATTGGTTAACTTAGTGGTTAGGTAATTGTTGGTCACATACTTCTTATATGCTTGGAACCATTAATCTCCCAGTGTTCGTGCACCACAGGCTTGGCTTCCACCCTCAACTAGGCAGTTGACACCTCTGCTTCAGGCTTTGCTTCTATTGAGCCTCAAGGTCAGCCAGAGGTGAGAGATTAGCACCTTCTCAGGTCTTTTCTGACATGTGTACAGCCCTATATATGCTTAGAGTCTTTTAGATTCTCAGTAATATGTCAGAATTTTTCAAAGCCCTTGTGGACATCTCAATCCCTAGCTTTTCCTTTTAAGCTTTTTTGTTACCCTATTGTTTTCCTCAATTCTTGTTTACTACCTTAGGCAGCTGAAAATAAACAATTGCCTCAAATTGTTCTTGACAAACATCACTAGCAAAAAGGCTTTATGCACTGGGTGAACTCTGAGTCAAGTCATATAAAAACATCCTTGCAACTGAAGTCTTCAGGAACCCCAGATGGGTCAAACAATAACACTCTTTTTTGAATGAGATTCTGAAGGAGCTCCAACCTTTTTCTGCCCCCTCTGGTGGCTGACAGGCAACTTGCTTTCACCATGATTGGGGCTATCTGGTTTCAGGGCCACTTCAAAGCAAGAGAGATGAGAGTGGAAATAGCACAAGTAAAAATGCCTCAAGTCTCACTGTTCTTACTGAAACTCAGTCATTTTACTTGAATAGACACTCCTCAGATGGCCGCAAGAATTTTGCTACCATCCAGAGTTATAGAATGTTGATTCTGACCATTTGGGCCAGTTTTCTTGTTGCTGTTATATTGGAGAGAATTTTGGAAGGTCCTTTCTTTGCCATTTTCACTGACATCACCAGCTTACCACAATTTAAACTGTATTTAGCTTAGTTATGTCATAATATACTTTTCAAAAAAGTTAAAGACTATCATTCTGATATAAACACATATCAAAGATTTTCTTAGCTCATTAGTGAGGTAATAAATAGGATGATAAATCTGGTTCAAGACACCTCAAAAGACAGTATCTGTATTCAAATAGTTAAAAGAATACAGAAATGAGTTTGCTAATAGATCAAAAACTGGTTAATATCCTATAGGGCAATAAGACTAACTTTTGTGGTTATTCTCACTACAGGACAGAAATCATTTGCATCTCCGCTGGAGAAAAAATATACAAGCCGACATGTAACTGTATAGAACCTGTGTCATAATCAAGTGAGCACAATGGCCAAACAAAGGTTCATCTATTAGAGAATCAAAGGATCTTTTTGAAGACCTCATGTACAATATCCCACTATAGCAGCTGAAGAATCTGCAGTCCTCATTTTATCTTATTTATTAATTTTGGATGATTTTAAATCTTTTTGGATTTGATATTGTGGTTGTTTACTGCTTCAAAAGAAACTACTCCCAAACTTAGGGTCTTAAAAATAACTGCAAGTTATTTTATTTTTGAATTTGCAATTTGAGTAGGGCTCGATGGTACTCCAGGCAGCATCAGCTGGGACAACTCCTCTGAAGGCTGGGGTATCCATTTCCAAGATAGCTCATTTTTCATATGGCTGGCAAGTTTTGGCTGGCTGTTAACTGGGAGGTCAGCTAACGATGAGGACAGAGACTTACGTTCCTCTCTACATGGGTTTCTTCGGGTGTCTTGTACTTTACGACAAATAAAAGAGATCTAGAGAAAAGCTCCATCCCATTTTAAGATATAACTTTAGTTACATAGTGACATTTCTTATTCTATTAGCTGTAGCAATCACAAAGATCTAAGAGCTTCAAAGGAAGGAGACATGGATTCTACCACTTGCTGGAGGAGTGGCAGGCAAGGTTCTAAAAGTGAATGTGTGATGACAAATGATGTTGAGGCAATTTTTTAAAAATTACTCTTTCACAATCCACATAAGTTTTTTGGGGAGTTTCTTTTGTTGTTGTTTTTCTTTCTTACATATGTGCCACCAGGTAGTAAGGTTTTGATTTCTGAACACATGACAAAGACTAAGTTAGCCTTTTGAATAGAAAGGTGCTAAAATAAGCTGACCCAATTATTTCAAGGAAGTCGGAAGGATAAGTAACCTAAAAATGTCATCTAAATAATTGGCGATTTTCAAATTTGCGGCTTTAACAAGATAAGAGTAAAATAGGGTACAAAGATTAGATCCTACCATTTTAAGGTATAAAAACAGCATTAGAACCATCTCATTGCAATTTCATAAAAAAGAAAACTCAATGATGTGGGCATTAAAAAAGTGCATGGGAAGATTACTCCACCGGTCATATTTTATGTTTAAACTACGATTGCATCTATCAAAAGTTAAACTACTTGAAAAGTGAAAATTGCAGTGAATCAGCTAACTTGTTTTTGTTATTGATTCATTATTAACTTATTGAAATGCTCCTCTTTGTTCCTTATTTACTTTTGGTGTGATGATGTAGCTTGGTATCAGTGACCAAAACTAAGGTCTTGGGAATGTGTTTGTTCCTTTAAAGTCCTCCTATGAACATGTGAGGGACCAGTGCTGCATAAACACTGATGTGCTAATTAGTAGGACTTTTAGATCCCACCTTTTATAACTGCAGAACTCAGCAGCAATGACTCTTCCTCTTTTCACACAATCTCTGAGAGTTCCTAGGATATTTCCATGTGTTTCCAAAAAATTTCCACATGGTTTCATCTGCTCTGGCTTCTTC
Source organism: Equus asinus (assembly GCF_041296235.1). Classification (NCBI taxonomy): domain Eukaryota; kingdom Metazoa; phylum Chordata; class Mammalia; order Perissodactyla; family Equidae; genus Equus; species Equus asinus. The sequence continues at coordinate 76,437,824 of NC_091800.1, forward strand.
CTCAAGGTGCCTTACTCTGCCTCTGCCAGGAACTTGTGTCAGCTCTCAGAGTACCGAAGTTCATGAGACATGACAGCAATGTGTATGAGATGGAGGGAGGAAGCCCTACCTCGATCCAAATTTGCATCTCACTTATCTCTACAGTACTGACGCTAACAGATTATAAAAAAGTTTTATTGTTGTTGTTTAATTACTATTATTAGAATAACTTCTTCATCTTCTCACCCTAACACCACTGTGATCAATTTTATGTATCAACTTGACTGGCCAGGATGTGCCCAGATTAAACACTATTTCTGGGTGTACCTGCGAGGGTGTTTCCAGATTAGATTAGTGTTTGAATTGGTGGCCTCAGTAGATTGCCCTCCCCAATGTGAGTGGGTATCACCTAATCCATTGAAGGCTTGAATAGAACAAAAGGCAGAGGAGGGAGAATTTCACTCCTTTTTTGCTTCCTTCCTACCTGCTTGAGTGGGGACATCTCATCTCTTCTTCTCTGGTCCTTGGATCAGGATGTAAAGTATTGGCTTCCCTAGTTCTCAGGCCTTTGGACTTGGACTGAGTTACATCGCTGGCTTTCCCGGGTCACCATCTTGCAGATAGCAGTTCATAGAAATTCTCAGTCTCCACAATCACGTGAGCCAATTCTCTGGAGAACCCTAATAAAATCACTTTCACTTGAGAGCTCTCTCAAAAGTAGTCTATCATGGTGGGAAGTCAAAAGCCATTCCATCACTTCATTGTTGTCTTTCTGTCTCTCTCACTCTGTTTCTCTCTTCCTCTCTCTCTCTGCCCTAGCCACCCACTCTCTATATCTCATACTTTTGCATAAGTCTCCCTTGTTTTATTCCCTCAAATCCTGAAAGCACTCCAAAAAGCCTTTGAGAAACTCATGAAAATATATGCCAAAGAGATGAACAGCCTACCAGTTTCACAAACCTTCAAATGGAATCTTAGTTTGAGCTCAGCTGGGACACTGCTACACTGACAGAAAGCAGAGGGGAGCTTGAAATTGAAGAGTTACTTCTTTGAATCAAAGGTTCTTCTTTTGGACTGTTTGAATCTATCAAAATGACAAATTAGGAAAATTTAGTGACAAGTGATCTTTAAAATATCAGAGGAACATGCATCATTTTAAAAGTCGGAATGAAATTCAAAGATGCTGAACGAATTATCCCTCTGTGCCTACTGTAGACTTAATTCTTCAGAGGCTCCTCTCTGATCAAAGGAAAACGCATTGCATTTATCTTTCACGGAGTGAAAATGTGTATGTTCTTCCAAATGTGCAATTCCCTTTTGATTTGTTTTTTAAAATTTATAGAATTTCTTATAAAAACAAGACTCAATAAAGGAAAGTGTATTTATGGAATAGAGGATAGGTCTGAATAAACAGCAAATTCTTGTTTTAGAATTTTCAATTGCACCCCATAAATGCAGGTGGGATATTTAGAATCCTGTTGTTTTTCAAAAATTCTGACCATCAAATGAATAAGCAGAAGAATGTAGAATGAAGATAAAGGCATTTTGTACTTAAGTATGTGTTCTAAATCAGAACACTTCAAGGACCTAGCACAGGGCAGGATGCTCACGTGATTGTTCACGTGGTTACTTACCTGCCACTTCTTCAGAGAGGCCTTCCCTGATTCTTGAAACTGAATCAGATGTTCTGCTTATTTCCTGCTTCAAGTCCCTTGTGAAAATCAGAAATTATGTATTTATCCGTGCCCTGGTTTCTTTATTTTTGTCTCCTTCACTAAGCTATAACAAGAATCATATCTATTTCGTGCATTCAGCACCATGCCTGATAGATAGGCACTTAACAAATATATGTAAATTGAATAAATAAATGATACCATCAACATATATTGCAGTATTATTAATTATTCAGTTTTATTCTTCAGAAATTGTGCTTATTAAGAGACACTCCTCCATGAAGTCTTGTACTCTTACACATCTTTCTGCCTATGCCAAGAATGCAAGGCCCTGACCTCCCTTTGCCCCAGCCATTTCTCAGGATTGCGTTCACTGCAAAACTAACTTAAACCAAACCACATCTTCATGGCAGCACACACATGTAACAAACCAAATTAGATTAAAAACAATTTTTTGCCAATGAGGACACTGTCAGTAATAGAACCAAGCAGATCAGCTGAGTTCAGGCTAAAATTCCAGCAACGCATGATAAATACTACAAGTCTAGAAAAAAAATCCGCTATTGCTCCGAAAAGAAAATAATCATATCTACCGTTGGTTGAGGACTTACTAAGTGCCAGGCGCTGCTTTCTATAGATATAATTCTATTGAAATTTAATAGCAAACTTAAAAGATGGATTCAATTATTATCCATATTTTCTAGAATACAACACTAGGAGCTATTCTTATGCCTGATTCACACATCTACAAAGTAAAAGTTATGGAGTTCAAGACCAGATATATCTTAACCCAAAACCCAAGCTCATGAGCATTGCTCACCGCAGCCTCTCAGGCCGTATTTACTGTAGATCCCAACAGACAGAAACCAAAGTTTGGCAAAACAGGAAGGCATCATGAGTGGCTCTAGGGGTCAGTGGTGAAATTCTGCTATTAGCTCCCTGTTATGCTTAATGTCATCTGCCATATATGGCAAAATGTGGCTCTTTTGGTGCTAACTGTGGCCCTCCATCTTGCCACTCTCCAATGTGTCTTCCATATTACTTTTTATAGTTTCTTTGTAAGTCATCAGTGCATGTCATTCCTCTCTCCCCAGATATTGAGTCTTTCCATTTCTGCATTGTAGATGACTTCATCATCTAACACTTCACTCTGTATCAGGCCTTGCTTCAGTTTTATTCCAAACGATGTATGTACTTTCATGACTCTACCACTTTGCTTGTACGACTCACTCTGTTGAAGTTATTCCTCCCTTTTCTGGCCCACTCTGCATAGTTTCCCTTCAGAGCCATCTCTCCTATGAAGTGTTTCTTGACTTCTATCCCTCATCTCCCTAAGCAGAGTTAGCTTCACCTGCCTGCGGTTGCGTTTACCCCAATGCATTATCACTTATCAGTATAGACCTCCTGAACTATGGACTCAATTAGGATATAGATGGGGACTAAGGTCATAATACCTGCAAAAATCCCTGGCATATAATAGATGCTTAAATAAACATCTTTTGTTAAATAAGTGACCAAGATTCCTTATTGATACAGAAGAGTGTCTCCCGTCTGCTCTAATGATATGTGAAAAGTAAAGCAAATCCATTTAGTCATAGTATTCAGTTCCTTAAATTTTGGATGGTTTTATATTGACAGTCAATTTTACCAGGTCAGTGGATTGTATCAATGTCAAAATCCTGATTGTGATCTCATAATACAGTTGTGCATGATGTTACAACTAGGGGGAAATGCATATAGAGCACAGGGGAATCTCTCTGTATTATTTCAAACACTGCATGCAAATCTACAATTATCTCAAAACAAAAAGTTTTTTAAAATATATGTGGATGTTGATAGTGGAGGAGGCAATGCATGTGTGAGGGCAGGGATAATATGGAAAATCTGTGCTTTCTGCTCAATTTTGCTGTGACTCTAAAACGACTTTAAAAAATAAACTCTATTATAAATAAATAAACGACCAGTGTAATTTATTTGGGGGATGCGACCAATTCGTATATTTTTTTTTAAGATTTTTTATTTTTCCTTTTTCCCCCCATAGCCGCCTGGTACACAGTTGTATATTTTCAGTTGCGGGTCCTTCCAACTGTGGCATGTAGAATGCCCCCTCAGCATGGCTTGATGAGAGGTGCCATGTCCAGGGCCCAGGATCGGAACTAGCGAAACCCTGGGCCACCACAGCAGAGTGTGCCCGCGAACTCACTTGGCCATGGGGCTGGCCCCTAAATCATACTTTTTGAATAGCATTTTTCTGATTATCTTCCTGATGGTATTAGTTGGATAAAATCTATAATGTGTACTCTGCAATTCCATGTTTCTATTCTTTAGAGTAAGAAGAATTTTATGACATTTGAAAAGCCATGTGTGTATAAATCCTACTGGATTTATGATTTTTCCACATCTTTATCGTTGCCTCACATATACCGAATTCAACAGTAGCTTGCTATTGTCACTTTTAGAGATGCAGCTTCTTCAAATCTCACCAAATGTGTCAACTTACTTTTGGAAACATCAATGTTCTTTCCTTTCGCAAGTACATTTTATCAGATTACTAAAAATTTTATTAAATTATATAATTATAGTGACAAGTGGCATAGCCATAAACATTTGGAAAGCACGTGTGAAAAACTCAGGTAGCAGGAGTGGACGTCCAAAATGGTGGCCACCTCTCGGTGAGGACTTGGGTTCCCAGGGTCCCCCACGGTGTAATTTAGAGCAGGAATGGAAACGATGGCTAGTCCAGAGTGGGCTAGGTAGGATACAGAGCCACATTGATCCTGCCAGCTGCCATCCATTTAATTCGGTGACTTAATAGCTACTACTCTGCCTGGTCAGGTATTTTTCTGATCTTCTCTGGTCTCTGAGAACATATTTCTCTCGTTCTCTTTTAATAGGTGTTGTGCAAGCCTGAAAGATGTAAAGACATAAAGTAAGCAGATATTTGTGTGCACGAGGAACAGGAAAACTTGGGAGGATTAGAAAAGTTTCAGTAAACTCATATATGTTTTCCTAGCATAAGAGTTAACCCTTGTGATTTATTACACACTAGATACTGTTCTTATAGCTTATAGACATTAACTCAGCAATCCTCACAGCCACTGTGTGAAATAGGTGTACCGGTACCATCACTTCATTTTAGAAATGAGGAAAGAAGGAAAGAGAAAGGATAAGTAACTTGCCCAATGTCATATATCTGTTATGTGACACAACAGAGTTTTGAAGATAGGCCAACTGGCTACAGAGTCAGCCCAGTTAATCTTGCCACTGGATAGCCTCCTGCTACATTATATTCTTTAGATACAAATATAGAGAATGGGTCCCTAGGGCATTGTTAACCAAGGAGTTACTAAACCAATGTCAGTTCAATATCATTCAGTGTTTGTATTTTGTTAAGATACTTAATACATTCAGTATCTCATTTCAAAATCACAATAAGTATCTTTTTGTAATTTCTAACATTTCCAGTAAACTATTGTTATACATATCATAATTAAGCACAGATTTATGAATAAGTATGTGTACTAATAGTAATTTATAATAACATATTGGATATAAATTAAATACGAAATATGAAATTTTATAAATCATGAAGCATTTATACAAATGTTATGCCACCATCAAGAATAAAGTTGAAGAACTGTCCTTGAGAGCATGAGAAAATGGCTTTCATATACAGTTTTCATATATGGAAGGAGTTCCAATGTGTAACCAGCAAAGGGAAAAAATCAAAATAGCTATACTAATATGTTGCCAGTATTTCTAGGTGGTAGAAATTATTGGTAATTTTCTTCTATCATTCCAAATGTAATTTCCTATAGTGAGGTAATATTAACTAATTAAAATGTTAACATTGCAAAACATGTATGAACATACATTTTAAAAGGAAAGAAAATTGGGCTATATAATTATAATGATAGAGATCACCTGAGTGTGGGAGCGGGTGTGAAGTCCCCCAACTTTTGTCATAGGTTACTGATACCCAGAGCAAGTGTTTATAACTTCCGATATGTGTACTCTCTATTCTGAGCAGAATTCTAATGAGGGATGCTTAAAACACAATATTCTGCTTCCAGGAAAAATAAACAAATACAGAAACGGAGTAGAAAGAATGAAAAAAGACCTACCCAGCTTGTACATAATTGTGTTAGCCTATTTCCAGACTCCATATCTAAAGAATTGGAGTTCCTACTTAATTTTCTCCTGAAAATATCAACTTTGGAAACACTAATAATTACAATGAGATATTATTTAAGGCTCCTTCTTAGTTCATTTATTTAAGAAATGGTATTTTTGACTTTTGATATTGTTTTGTCTCACATTGGATAACCAGTTCAAAATAACTTTAAAAACACAGTGAGATTTCACATTTCTATGAAATAAACATATGTGTATCAGATTGATTTTGGTGTCTCCACACATTTTGGTATTTAGTTTTCTCCCGTGTTGACAAAGGAATTGAAAGCCTTGTTAGCGAGCCATGGTGCAAATATTCGTGCTTGGTGAGAGGATATCATAGGATTTCTCCTAAAGTTTACATTAAAATTAGTACCATGGCCTGTTCCGCTCACTGGTAAGACATTTTGGTTGAAATACGAAAAGGTTTAATAAATTCTTTGACATTTTGGTGATTGTCTTAAAGCACCAAGACAATAAGGTCACAATACAGAAATGAAAACAAAGGAGGCAGCAACATAGCTCATCTGAAAAGTTTTGCTTGGCTATAACATTTATAATCCTCTAAGAACGTATCTCTATTGGCAACTACAGGGACTTGCGAGAAACATTTCCATAAATTTCCCTATTTATGATCAAGGCTTCTTTATCCACACACAAAAAAATTGTTTTCTTTGTAATTAGAAAGGTTAACACCATTTTTCAAGCTGGAGCTTACACCAAATCGGACTTGTGAATTGCACCTGCATTCACAATGGAATCTACTCTGGCTATGTCAACAGAAATAAAATCTTTACCTGCTTTTTAAGAAAAAAATAAGCTTAAAGTATAACCCTGTATGTCTTTTTATTTTTTGTCCTCTTTTTCAAAACAATCAAGCTTAATTGTTTTTATTCGATATCAGTGTTATTTATTTGAGACCACTGATGCTTAGCAGGCTTGTTTTGTTTTTTGATTCTTAGTATGGAGCACATAGCACTGCAACATACATACCTTGATGAACTGTTTTTGACAACAACAAAGACAACTGACTATACTTACAATAAGCGTGCTTTGTTACTTTTATGGTAAAACAAGGCCCTTATGAGAAAAGAGATCCTTCAATTAATTGGCCCGATCTTTGTAGTTGCTTCAAAGATACCATACCTAAGATGAAATATCATAATGTAGAATTATGAAAAATAGTTAATGGGAAATCAAATGTCTTAGCCACTTTGTAAACTCTTCATTTGTCTGTGAGTGTTGTCTCCTTGTATGCAAAGTAAATACAATGTTTCAAACATCTTTTGATTCATTTGTTCTTATGTTCTTTCTTTAATAATTTGCTTACTCCCTTCCCAAAACATTTATTGAAGGTATATTGTGTGCATTGTTCTGCTCATAACTGCACTTGAAAGAATAGGCTTAATGTACTGTGAATTATTATGACCTGATGTCTATAGAAGCAGGGTTTGAGTCTAGGCTGGGGCGGTGAGGAAGGGAGAAAGACGCTAATTTAAACAGGGTTCTTCACATCTCTGTTGATTTAATGTATTGTTCTTGGTTAATACCATTATTAAAATAATGAAAACCTAGTTTGTGCAGAAGTATGTTATTTTAATGAAATATAAATGGCATGCTTGACCCTAAAGAAGGCCTAGGGAGTGATGGGATGGAATCTGTGCCTGACCGGACTACCTATTTCTATATTAATTGATGAGAATTTTCATTACTTTGAGTGCCTTTGGATGGAATTGATTTAATTTCAAATCAAGGCAACTTGTCAGAACCTTGAAATATAGGCTTACAAAGTACTTTGTCAGTAGCAATTGTTCAAATTATGCACTGTCACTAATTAGCACTTTCTCCATGTGCTGAAGATCTGAGAAAATCTTACATTTGCTCCTCTGCTTTCCTGCAGTGCTGTAATACATGTTCTTTAAACGAGGGCATGTTTAATAAAACATGTTTGGTTTCCTTGAAAAATGACTAAAGTCTCTTAGAGAGGATTCAGGGGGCCTCTGGGGATACTCAAGAAAAATCCAATGACCGTGCATTCCTCCAGGTTGAGCAAGTATCAGACGCAACCATATGACATTGCCACTTTTGGAGGTCAAAGTGATTAAGCATAGGCAGTTTCTTACAGTTCAAGCTATCATTATTTGACGTCACAAACCCAGTTTTTGTGTAATTTGACAAAATTACTTTTCCACATGCCTCAAGCTTCAACATATAGCTTTTTTTTCTTTTTACAAAAAGAGTTCTTTGATAAAGTGAAAATAATTTCAAAACAATAGTCTGTGCAAAATCACAAAATGTTTGTTGACTAATGATACTAAATAAAAAGAATAACGATTTGTGTTTCATTATTCTTTCTTTTAAGATTTAAATAAACAGAAATTCTTTAGTAGTTTAGAATTATCTACTTTAGGAAAAACCTGACTTATTGACAATAAATTCACCATAATAGAATTTTTATTAAGAATGAGTTATTTTTAAAATTATATGAGATAAAAACTTTTTGAGGTGATGGCTATGCTAATGGCTTAGGCTACAGTGATGATTTCATGGATGTTTATTTATTTCCAAACTCGTCAAGTTGTAAATGCTAAATACGCACAGCTTTTTTCATATCAATCATATCCCAATAAAGTGGTTTAAAAAAATAACTGATGGGGCAAAAAATAAATCAAAAGGAAATTAGAAAATATTCTAAAATGAATATTTTCATTTTAGATTTCATTTTAAATGAAATCAAACTAGAAATAGGGACTGGCCCAGTGGTGTGTTGGTTAAGTTCACACACTCCGCTTTGGCGGCCCAGGGTTCGAGGATATGATCCTGGATGTGGACTTAGACACTGCTCATCAAGCCACACTGTGGTGGAGTCCCACATACAAAAAAATAAAGGAAGACTGGCACAGATGTTAGCTCAGGGGCAATCTTCCTCAAGCAAAAAAGAGGAAGATTGGCAACAGATGTTAGCTCAGTGCCAATCCTCCTCACAAACAAACAAAAAAATGGAAATAAAAAACCTATTAGAACTTATGAGATGCAGAAGAAGCAGGACTTAGAAAGAAATTTATAGCTCTATTATCTGTATAAGAAATGAAATCAGCTCTCAAATCAATGGCCTTTGTTATTACCATAAGAAAGGAAAAAGAGAAGCAAACTAAACCAAAAGTAAGTGAAAAAAATAACAAAAATTAGATTGGAACTGGAATCAATGAAGTAGAGAAGAGAAAAAACAATAAATCTGGTTCTTTGAGAAGACGTACATTTTATAATCCTCTAGCCATACTGACCAGGAAAACTACAAGCAACACAATACCCATAATTTCTACAGCTTAGATAAATTGGACAGTTTCTTTGATGGGCACAAACTATAAAATCTCAAAAAGCACATGATCATTTTGATAGAGTAGAAAAACATTTCTCAAAATCTAGCATCCATTACTGGTAAAAAACTCTAAGCAAACTAGAAATTAAAGTCAAGTTCCTCATCCTGTAAACGCCATCTGCAAAATCTGTACATCTAATATACATAAAAACGAAGAACTAAATGCTTTCTGTCTAAATAAGCTAATGACGTTCATATCTTTCAGCACTGTATTGGGCATCTAGCTAGTGAAACAAGGCAAGAAAATGAAATAAAAGATACCTAGATAGCAAATGAAGAAGTAAAACTCTCTCTATTCACACAATATGATAATTTTTGTATGAAATCTACAAAAACCTTCCAGAACCAATAAGGGAGTTCAGCAACATTGGACGATATAAGACCAATATGCAAAAAATTAATTGCATTCCCATTTATTAGCAATTAGCAATCAAATATGTAATTTAAAAATGCAATTTACAACAGCATCAAAAATATATAATAGGGACAAATCTGACAACAGATGGGCAAGACATCTATCCTGCAATCTACAAGACATTGCTAACAGAAATTAAAGATGTAAATAAATGGAGAAATATATTGTGCTTATGAATTAAGAAACTCAATATTTATCAGTTTTCTCCAAATTTATCTATAGGTTCAGTGTAATCCCAATCAAAATCCTATTAGACTTTTTCGTGAAAATTGACAAGCTCGTTCCAAAATACATGTTGAAACGCAAATAACCTAGAATAGTCAAAACAAATTTAACTATGAAGAACAAAGTTTGAGGACTTGCAGGGCCTGACCTCAGGGCTGATATAAACCTGTAATAGTCACTATAGTGAGGTATTGGCGTCAAGAGAGGCAAATAAATAATTGTAGTGATTTCACATCCAAACATATATAGTCACTTGATTTTTGGTAAACATGCAAGGGCTATTCAGTGGATAATCTTTTTAACAACTGATACTGGAACAATGGTATTTATATCCATATCTAAGAAAATAAAATTTCATCCATACCATACACCACCATAGACACACAAAAGCTCAATAAAGTTCAAAGAGTTAAATAGAAAGCCTAAAACTTTAAAATTTCTAGAGGGAGAAAATCTTTAAGGCCTTTGATTAGGCAAAGATTTCTTAGACGCCATATGAAAAGCATGCTTCATAAGAAAACATATTGATGAATTAAACTTCATTAAAATTAAGAACTTTTGCTCTTCATAAGACACTGGTAACAGTATGAAAAGACAATGCATACACTGGGAGAACTTTTGCAAATAAAATATCTGATAAAGGGCTTTTTTTCCAGAATATATAAAGAATTCTCAAAATACAATACAAAGAAAGTAAATAATTCAATCCAAATAAATGGGTAAAAGCTTCAGACACTTCATCAAACATACTTAAATGGCATATTGGCAAATGAAAAGAATGTTCTGGGGTGATGGAAATTTTTTTGTGTCTTCTTATCTACATATTTGTAAAACAATAATAAAAAGTAATTTTTTGGGATTTTTGCCTTTGTATTTTTCAGGATTAGAAAAAATTGCGCATGTCACACTCCTCGCCACAACTTCCCAGTGGTGGGTGCAGCATACCGGCTGGGACCCCGCTCCCAGGCAGCAGCCCCCAGAGGGGGGCGCTTTCGGAGGGAGGAGTGTAGATTGTGGGCGCAGAATAAGGAGACGGGAGTGGCAGAATGCCAACGTTATCTAAGCTTGGTGATGGATCAATGCGGGCTGCTTTGTACAATTCTGATTACTTTGTACGTTTTTGGAAGCTTTCATAACAAAACGATTAGAAAAAAACAAGATGGGGTGTGCCTTCCATTGGTCTCCTAGCTCTGGACCACCTACTTGACTTTCTGACAAAGATTCGCATTCGTAGATTTGAAACCACTGCTTTTTAAAATATTGACTTACTTTCGTTTTTTCCCTCCAGCAAGAAATTATAACAATTAAATATATTTAATGATACATAATTAAATTGAATATATTTTAATTACATCCTCATAAATATACTTTCTATTATTTTAAACAAATTTCTCCACTGAGACATTTTACCACTCTTTCTCTTTGCAAATACGTTTGAGACATTAAGAAAATCTTTTCTTCCTCTCTTTATCTCAGCCCAATTCCCAATGCTAAAGTTTTGCTGACCTGGTTTATTAGTTTTGGACTCTTTTTGAGGTTTTCCTTGCAGAATGTTTCTTAAAAAAGAAAATCTTACTTAGCACTTATATAACAAATTCCATTCATTCTATTTATTGTTCATTTTATATTTATATATAATACAGAAATATTATCTATACAGGAATATTTATTTTCAGCTTACTTTTTTGTAAATGAACTCAACTAAATACAATCAACAAAACCACTCAATAAATTTGCTTTATTTATGTGTGCTTCATAATTTGAAATCCTACCTCTATAGAAACATTTTCCTTGGATTAGTGACCCTTAATATTTATAATTTATTTATTATACAACGCATATAAATGTTTCCTAATTTAGTAATTTAACTGTATATTACTATTTAAAAATTGTTAATTGAATTCTTTTAAAAAATGTTCTATATTGTGACACAAAAAAGGAAAAGAAAATATATTTAAGAAATTATATCAATGAAAAATTTGTATGAGTTTTGCTGTGAAAATTCTATCCATGGTCTGAGTCTCTTCACTGTCTTAGAATTTCACAAGAAAAACTAATTGGCAGCAAAAACACTATGCAAATGACCTTGATTATAATTTAATATAATGGAAGATATACAGTCACTCTATCCTGTTCACAGGTTCATCAGATGTCTAATGAGTTACGGAAGAAATCCTAAGCGAGAAGAGAAGGAAGCATTAAATATTATAGCACTGAGTTCGTGGAATGATAAGTGTTTTCTTCACCATGCTAAGTACTTTGTGAGGCAGATATTCAGTGGCCGTTTATCCTTGTAGCATGCTCTTGCGTGAAGAAAAAATAAAAACTTTTCTTGGCACTCTTCTTGCTTTGTATAAATCATGTCACAATTAGATACATTTTGAGATCCTCTGTTGGAAAGATTCTATATGAAAATAAATGGTTTCTTATTTGCAACTTCAAGAACAATTTTCACTAATGAGACTCTAAATTCATATCTGTGCCTACTTACTGCACTTGGGAACTTTAAAATTGCATTTATAGACAATGCAAGTATATAAAAATAGAAGTCAATAAAAAATAACATTAATTAAATTTCCCGATTGTCTAGATACATTTTAACCATATTCGTGTACATCATTTTAGTTTTTTGAAAATGAGATGTTTAGAATTTTCAGTGGAAAAGGTGAAAGAAAGTTTAAATTATAAGATAATATGGAAAATACAATTCCTTTTTATAAGTCATTTAGCTTGAAAAGTTCTAATAATGTTATGACAACCAATTTTCTAAAATTGTAATATATATTTCCATGTTTGATTTTATCTTTGCAAAGGAAGCATCAGGACAATAATTTATTTTTTAATATATCTCTTCTTACCAGTTCATTTCTTATACCACATGACCCATAGTGAGGAGAAAATATCCTAGTGTCTATAATTGACTGTTAGGAGAATTCAGTGATTGAAAAAGCCTCTAATAGAAGAAATCTGAATTCTTGCATACAGAATGAAAAATCGGCAGACAGAGGCTCTCCTGCCTGCCACAACTCAGCTGTACAATTGTATAAATCACTACACTCCCAGGGGCCCCACATATCTCATGTAGAAAATGGTACAATTGGAAAGAATGATCCTTAAGGTCATTGCCAGATCTAATATACTCTGATGAAATCCCAGCTTGAGGGTAACAAAAACACATGTGGAGGATATAGGGCCAGAGGGACTTTGCAAAGCAGTGAGAACTACCACTCACATCCTCACTGCTGCTCATAGAACACGAACAAGAATAATAATATTCATATCTTGTTGCAGTGTTCAAGCTTTGTTTCTTCTCTAGGTCACTGGAAAGGGCAAAATTCCCTTATTAGCAATCCTTTTTTTTTAAAGATTGGGACCTGAGCTAACATCTGCTGCCAACTTTTTTATTTTTTCTTAAATTTTTCTTCTTCTTCTCCCGAAAGCCCCCCAGTAAATAGTTGTATATTCTAGTTGTGAGTGACTCTGGTTGTGCTATTTGGGACTCCGCCTCAGCATGGCCTGATGAGCGGTGCCATGTCCGTGCCCAGGATCCAAACCAGAGAAACCCTGGGCCGCCAAAGTGGAGCATGCGAACGTAATCACTTTGTGGGGCCAGCCGCCCTCATTAGCAATCTTGTTAAGTGACACTAGAAAGAGTGTTTTCCCACTCTCCCAGGCAGATATTTCATTCTGTCTCTTTTCTTCCCAAATCTCAAAAAACCATTCTCCCAATTCTCACTCATAACTGATGACCTTGACTCTGTATTCACTGGGATATTAAAAGCAATCTTAGAGGAACTTCATCAATATCTTACCCTTAAAACTCCAAACCTTCCTCAATCTTTGTCTATATTCTAAGTCTTTTCTCAAGAGACAATGGAAGCCACATCTGCTTTGGTAAAATTCCATCCTCCCACTTATACTTTAGATCCTTTCTTATCTGTGTTACCTAAGGGTTTTCAGCTTTTGTCTCATTCTTCTACTGGGTGTTATTTAACATATTTACCAAATAGTTATGACAACCACAGATCATAAAAGTGGATGCTAAACACTTGCTCTTTCATATCATCAGTTTCTTTCTCTCTTTCTCTCATACTATGTTATCTATCTACAAACTCTACATGAACTCATTCTATTCTGTGGCTTCAAATAGCCTCCATACATTGATGATTACCAAATTTATATATCTGACATTTGTCCTTCCTCTAAACCCCAAATGCATATATCCTTTTTGACATTTCCATTTGGGTGTTTCACAGATATGTCAAATGTAACATGTTGAAATAGACCTCCTGTTCTCCTGCTCTGTATTTGCCCTTCTCACTTTCTGATCTCAGTAAATGATACTATTATTTACCCAATTTCTCAAGCCAAAAACCTGAGTCAAACTCTTTTCCTCAACCCCAAATCCACTCTATCAGTCAGCAAATATGGCTAAGTCTTCCTCCCACGTATTTTCAAAACCCATCCACCCATCTCATTCTTCATTGCCACATGTACTATTGCTTTTAACTCTCACTGGTGTACTGGCTAGCTTCTTCTTATCCTACAGACTTCATTTCAAATTTCGTCTTCTCAGAACAGCCTTCCATGAACACCCTGTTTAAAGTAACTCCACCCTATCAAACACCAAGTCCACACAGCTGGTTCCTCCCTCTCACGCGGTCTGGCGCACCTCACTGCACTTTTCCTCACTGGGACGTATCAACTTCATTTGTGTGCTTGTCTGTTGTCTATTTTCACCTTCTGGAAGGACAGCTATAGGGAAAAGCAAGTATCTAATCAATAAAAAAATTACTTAATAAGTCAATCAGTAATAGAAGCTAACTTCTAGAGAACTCTAAATGGAGGAGTGGGAAACTAGCCTTCTACCTTCCTGGTAGGTCCATTCCTTTACACACATAAAATGCTTTAAGTTTTTAAATCACTGTATTATTGTTACTATTACTATTTTTAAATCTGATCACAAAACAATCCTTCAAAGTCAGAAACATCAGATATTACCCTACACATTATACGCATAGAAAAAAGCAGCATCAGAAAAGTTCAGTGACTTGTCAAATATCATACAATATTCATTTGGTTTGAATAATACCAGAATTCAAACCTTCTAATCCTTCTATCCTAGTCATTGTTTACTCAAAGCACTAATATTCTCAAAGACTGAGGAAAGACTTGTGAGTCACACAATATATTTGAGGTAATATTATTTTCCTGTGATTAAGCATGTTAGACATGATTATCTCACCTGCCAGTTTATTCTGCATGATAATGTGTGTATTGAATACGTATATTATTTTCCTATTGACATAAATTGGTTATATATGTGATATATGCTAAGCAAAATTTATTATTTGTAAGAAAACCTATAGATATTTTAAAGTAATAATGAAGAAATAAAGTTTTAGTACTTTTTAATCTGTCCAAAGGGAAATAACAAATAAAACAATAGGGTGTTATTACTTGAGTTATATATGATTCTATGACATCTAAACAAAAAAAAATAAAGGCTACATAGAATATATCAAGAGACCATCAACCATGAAATAACCTTGAAGTTGCATGTCAGGTGAGGCCTTAAGGCAAGAGGTAAGTTCCACAGAAAAAGAAGTGTCGAATTCCAAAGCTAAAGAACTGACGGGGCCATATATGGCAAATACATGCTAAAAGATGTAAGAACAGACACAGTACATAGTCCTAAATCCAGAGATGTGGTGCCACAGGAAAGAGTGGTGAAGAATGTTCAGAGGGAATGGTCAGTGTAGGGAGAATGTAATAAAGATTAAGCAAATACCAACTATATTGAACAACAGAAAGCAGCCCTTTAATTTTAAGTACTAAAAATAAATTGTTTTTCCACCTTAATTTAGATAATATATTCATTGTGATAAAAATGATGTTGTCACAGAATGGTTAAATTTACTTAGATTTTTAATTAAAGAACGGGTTTATAGGAAATATTTCACTCTGAAAACATTTGTTTCATGGTGTTTTGTGTGAACTGTGCTTAGAATTAGAAAAATTAGAAAGAAGAGGTTGCTGGGGATGCAACTATACTTGTCAAAATTGGCATATAAAAGCTACTTGAGAAATTTAATAAAATTGCCCCCTCTGGGACCATTTTTGTAGAAAAGTGAGGCTGTGTCTGTGAGCACTGTGACAGACACATCACCTGGCAGGACCAGGGGTGAATCCTGGGCTCCATCCACCCACATCACAAGCTGCCTTCTTGGCCATCTTTCCATCTCTGCAACATCCACTAGTGAAAATTAGTGCCTTAGTACAGAGAGTTGACGTGGAAGCAGAGGTAAGATATCTTTTTATGCCACCCAGTGTTAAATTTTTTTAGCAAGCATTCCCGTGGAAAAAGTCCCCAAGACCAAATTGAGTGTGACCTAGAACAGGCTCTAAGAGCATAATTGAAATTCATTGTAATAACCATGAATCCATATAAGAAAATGATTGATATTGGGAACTTCATTATATAAGACAGATGAAGCTAATGTGGAACACAGAAATATATAACAAATACTGGAAAAATAGAACAAGTTCAATCAACTTTAATGCACAGCCATTTGTTAATCCATAAAAAGGAAATCCTCATGTGTCAAAAACACAGGTGAATTCACGAGAACACTCAGTGGGAATTTAAACCAAGAGAGTCAAGGGAAATATACAGATAAGACTAGGATAGAAGCTTTCAACTTTTGGAGTTGGTGATTTAGCTCCTGTAGGAGGATGAGACTTGGGCTATGACCTGCTGTGTGTAAGACTGTAGAATTGAGCAACTTACATAAAACTATGAGATATGCATAAAGGTATATTATTTGAAGTAGGAATTATAAAAATTTTGCTCATCAGCCCTGGAAAGCTTTCTGTCCTCTTGCCATACTAACTTATGCCTAGAACCTATAATTGATGGTTTTGGGACTACTGCAACCATATTGGATTATGAGATTCCTTGAGCATGGAAGATAGTAGTAAAATGGCAGAAGTGATAGAAGGAACAAGTTTCCCTAATTATCTGATGGGACACCCATTCTAGCTCTGGATTCTCACCTCTAGAACTCTTCTGCTTGTGAGAATGATCATTTACATGTTTAAGGCAGTGATAAGTCTCTACACAATAGAAACCAAGAGTAATTGCTAACTGGTGAGCTGATCCTAGACCAAAAATTCAATCTGAACCATAATCAGAAGGGATTGAACCTCTCCAAAGAGTCACTTCTTAATTATTTATGGGCTAACTGATCATACTTGCTCTCTTTTTTAAAAAAAATATTTTATTGAGGTTACATTGGATTATAACATTATATAAATTTCAGGTATACATCCTTACATTTCAACTTCTGTATAGACTACATTGTGCTCACTACTAAAAGTCTGGTTTCCATCCATCGCCATACGTATGTGCCCTTTTACCCATCTTGCCCTCCCCCACCCCCTTTTTCTCTGATAACCACCAATCTTTTTTCTGTAACTATGTGTTTGTTTATTTGTCTTTCACATAGGAGTGAAGTCATAAGTGAATCAATTGTCTTTCTCTGTCTGACTGATTTCACTCAGCCTAATACCCTCAAGATCCATCTATATTTCCGCAAAAGGCGTGATTTCATCTTTTTTTATGGCTGAGTAGTATTCCATTGGTTATACATAGATATACACACACACATACATATACACCAAATCTTCTTTATCCATTCATCTGTTGATGGGCATTTATGTTGCTTCCAATCCTTGGCTACTGTGACCAATGCTGCAGTGAACACAGGGGTGAATATATCTTTTTCAATCTGTGTTTTCACATTCTTTAGATAAATACTGTATGTGGAATAGCTGGATCATATGGTATTTCTATTTTAAATTTTTTTTTTTTAAAGATTTTATTTTTTCCTTTTTCCCCCAAAGCCCCCCAGTACATAGTTGTATATTCTTCATTGTGGGTCCTTCTAGTTGTGGCATGTGGGACGCTGCCTCAGCGTGGTTTGATGAGCAGTGCCATGTCCGCGCCCAGGGTTCGAACCAATGAAACACTGGGCCGCCTGCAGTGGAGCGCATGAACTTAACCACTCGGCCATGGGGCCAGCCCCTCTATTTTTAATTTTTTGAGAAATCTCTGTAGCATTTTCCATAGCAGCTGCACCAATTTACATTCCCACCAGCAGTGTATGAGAATTCCATTTTCCCCATATTGTCTCCAACACTTGTTATTTCTCACTTTTTTAAGAATAGCCATTCTGATAGGTGTAAGGTGATATCTCATTGTAGTTTTCATTTGCATTTCCCTAATAATTAGTGATGTTGAATGTCTTTTCATGTGCCTGTTGGCCATCTATATATCTTCTTTGGAAAAATGTCTGTTCAGTGCCTCTGCCCACTTTTTGATTGGGTTGTTCGTTTTTTTGTTGTTGAGTTGTGTGAGTTCTTTATATAATTTGGATATTAAGCCCTCATCAGTTATATGATTTACAAATATTTTCACCTGGTTGGTGGGTTGTCTTTTTGTTTTGTTGATGGTTTCCTTTGCCATGCAGAATCTTTTAGTTTGATGTAGTCTTACTTGCTAATTTTTAGTTTTCTTTCCCTTGCCTGAGGAGACATGATATTTAAAAAAATAATGCTAAGACCAATGTCAAAGAGTGTACTGCCTGCCTATGTTTTATTCTAGGATTTTATGGTTTCAGATCTTACATTCCAGGCTTTAATCCATTTTGAGTTAATTTTTGTGTCTAGCATAAGACAATGGTCTACTTTAATTATTTTGCATGTGGCTGGCCAGCTTTCCCAACACCATTTATTGAAGAAACTTTCCTTTCTCCATATCCTTAGCTCCTTTGTCAAAAATTAGGTGTCCATGGATGTGTGGGTTTAGTTCTGGGGTCTCAGTTCTGTTCCATTGTTCTTTGTGTCTGATTTTCTACCAGTACCATGCTGCTTTGATTATTATATAGCTTTCTGGTATATTTTGAAGTCATAGAGTGTGATACTTTCAGCTTTGTTCTTTTTTCTCAGAATTTCTTTGGCTATTTGGAGTCTTGTTGTTCCATATACATTTTAGTATTCTTTGTTCTGTTTCTCTGAAGAATGTCATTGGGATTCTGACTGGGATTGCATTGCATCTGTAGGTTCCTTTAGGTAATACGGACATTTTAACTATGTTTATTCTTCCAATCCATGAGCAGAAAATGTCTTTCTATTTCTTTATGTCTTCTTCAATTTCTTTTAATAATGTCTTATAGTTTTCAGCATGTAGGTCTTTCACCTCCTTGGTTAAATTTATTCCTGGGTATTTTATTCTTTTTTGTTGTGATTAGAAATGGGATTCTATTCTTGATTTCTCTTTCTGCTAGTTTCTTGGTAGTGTATAGAAATGTGACTGACTTTTATATGTTGATTTTATACTCTGCAACTTCACTCCATTTTTAAAATATTTCTAATAGCTTTTTTGGTCTATTCTTTAGGGTATTCTATATATAGAATCATGCTATCTGCAAATGGTGACAGCTGTACTTCCTATTTCCCAATTTGGATGCCTTTTATTTCTTTTTTCTTGCTAATAGCTCTGGCTAGGACTTCCAATACTATGTTGAATAAGAGTGACAAAAGTGGGCATCCTTGTCTTACTCCTGTTCTTGGAGGAAAAGCTTTCAGTTTTTCACTGTTGAGTATGTGGTTGGCTGTGAGTTTGTCATATATGGCCTTTATTAGGTTGAAGTACTTTCCTTCTATACCCATTTTACTCAGTGTTTTTATCATAAATGGATGTTATATCTTGTTGAATGCTTTTTCTGTATCTATTGAGATGATCATGTTATTTTACTTTACATTTTGTTAATGTGGTGTATCACATTGATTGATTTGTGGATGTTTTGTCCCTGGAATATATCCCACTTGATCTTGATGGTGTATGGTCCTTTTAATGTATTGCTGTACTTGATTTACTAATGTTTTGTTGAGGATATTTCCATTTATGGTCATCAGTGATATTGGCCTGTCATTTTCCTTTTTTGTTTTCTCCTTGTCTGGTTTTGGTATCAGGGTAATGTTGGCCTCATAAAATGAGTTCAAAAGCATCCTCTCCTCTTCAATTTTTTTGAAAGAGTTTGAGAAGAATAGGTATTAAATCTTTGAATGTTTGGTAGAATTCACCAGAGAAACTGTCTAGTTCTGAACTTTTGGTTTTGGGGAGGTTTTTGATTGCTGTTTGAATCTTTTTACTTGTGGTTTGTCTATTCAGATTCTTTATTTCTTCGTGATTCAGTTTTGGGAGTTTTTGTGATTCTAAAAATTTATCCATTTCTTCTAAGTTTTCCAATTTGTTGGTGTATAGCTTTTCATGTAATCCTTTACATTTTAGTGGTATCCATAGTAATTTCTGGTTTTTCACTTCTAATTTTATTTACCTGAGCCTTCTCTCTTTTCTCTTAATGAGTCTGGCTAAAGGCTTGTCAATTTTATCTTTTCAAAGAACCAGCTCTTAGTTTCATTGATACTTTCTATTGTCTTTTTAGTCTCTATTTCATTTATTTATGCTTTGATTTTTATTATTTCCTTCCTTCTACTGACTTAGGGCTTTGTAATTCTTTTTCTAGTTATTTTAGGTATAGTGTCAGGTTGTTTATTTGAGATTTTTCTTCTTTTTTTAGGGTAGCCCTGTATTGCTATACACTTCCCTCTTAGCACCACTTTTGCTGTATCACATAAGTTTTGGTATATTGTGTTTTCATTTTTGTTTCTCTCCTTGTATTTTTTATTTCCTCATTGATCTAATAGTTGGTCAGTAGATGTTGTTTAGTCTCCCATGTTTTTGACTTTTCCAGCTTTCTTTTATAGTTAATTTCTGGTTTCATGACAACATAGTTAGAAAAGATGTTTGATATGATTTGAATCTCCTTAAATTTGTTGAGGCTTGTTTTGCTTCCCAACTTATGGTCTACCTGTTTTTTTCCAGGAAAGATTCTCTGTGAGCTAACATCTGTTGTCAATCTTTCCCCTTTTTTTCCCTTCCCAAATCTCAGTGCATGGTTGTATATCCTAGTTGTAAGTCCTTCTAGTTCTTCATGTGAGCTGCCACCACAGCATGACAACTGACAGATGAGTGATGTGGTTCTGTGACTGGGAAATGAAGCCAGGCCACCAAAGCAGTGAGAGTGCCAAACTTTAACCACTAGGCCATCAGGGTTGGCTCCCTATGGTCTATCTTTGAGAATGTTCCATATGCACTTGAAAAGAATGTGTTTTTTACTGCTTTTGGGGATAGAATGTTCTATAAATATCTGTTAAGTCCATCTGGTCTATTGTTTCATTTAAGGCCAATGTTTTCTTGTTGACCTTCTGTCTGTATGATATACCCATTGGTGTAAGTGAGATGTTAAAGTTCTCTACTATTATTATGTTGCTATCATACCAAAAATGATAAAAAGAGTCAAAGATGGACATTATATAATGATAAAAGAGACATTCCATCAGGAAGACATAACGCTTATTCTTGTATATGCACCTAACATAGGAGCACCAAAGTTTATAAAATAACTATTAACAGACTTAAAGGGAGAAATTGACAGCAATATTTGCTCTCTTTTAAAAGTAAGATGTGCTGATTTAAAAAAAACCCACAAAATATTTCAAATAGTATTTTGTGAATTCCATTATCTCAAATCTGCAGTATAATATTAGATTTATTTTTATTAAGTTGTGAAAAAAATACTTTAGTCACAAATAGAGGCTTTGGAGGTAGACTTGAAAATTTGGAAAAAAAAAAAAACCGTAAAAGGAATTGTAAAAGATTGTCTTTAAATCATGATAGCTGAAAAAGCCATCTCATTTACCATATTTCAAGCATCAAAAGCAACCCAAAAAATGATTCAAAGGAAATACTGACATAATAACAGATTGTGCTTACAAAAATATTCAGTGATTTTTGTGGAATTTACTTTCATTTTATTGTTAATTATATAATGAAGAAATTCCAAATAGCTTCTCTTGTGATTTATGTCACAGACTAAATTTTATTTAAAAAATGAGAGTAAAAAAAATAAACAGTTCTTGTTTTAAGTTTGACTTCCCAGTACTAATCAGATGATGACCTCTATTTCTGTTTTGGAAGTAGTTCATGTTAGCAAGTGTGATAACCTAAATTGCTGGGACCTATTGTTATAGAATTGCTCTTATTTAACATTTCCATATTGATCCATTATTTGATTCCTTCAAGATTTATGGAGCACCTACAATGTACCATATAGTTTATATGTGCTAGATGCCTGGCACCATGACAGCCTCTGAGTGAAGATTAAAATCTATAAGCCTTCAGATGCCTATTCAAAGTGATCTAGGTGTGAGAGCTTATAATTAGAGGTTGGGAAGTGTGAGGTTTTTAGGCAAATAGGCCTTTGGGGAGATCTCAGATCACACCAACTTCATTGTTGTTTTGACCTGCCTGTACACCTAGCTAGACATGCAGTTAAAGTCCCTGAAGAGACATTTTGGTTAATTCAGATGAGATTTCTCACAAAGTAAGATGTACTGTATTTTAGAGTAAGAGGATCAGGGTGCTTTATGGTAAAGGCCTGGGGACAACTTTAACGTTTTCATTTTATAGCTGAGAAACTTAAAGACCAAATAAATTAAATGACTTCTCACTAGGCTAATCAGTTAAACAAATAAGAATTGGACCCAAGGCTCCAAACTGCTCTAGCAGCCTCCTCCTTCTTAGATGACAGCTGCTCGATGTGGACTATTCGATAGGCCAGGCAAGCTACCAGTGTACTAGTATTGACTGAACGCCTTCTCATTGCCTGCCCTCTCCCAATAAGGACAAATATATCAACAAACTAGTTAATGCAATATTTCATGGGATAATAGTCAGTTCTTCTCTAAAGAAACAGTATACCTGTCTACTTTTGCCTAAAATATCTGCTTGTCATTGAGCTGCCATGTGCTAAAGGTAAAGCAAAATTTGGATCAAAATGGAAGCTATGTGCCTTTAAGATTCTTATAATCTAGAACACAAAAAAGCCATACAAATAGTAGTTAATGGAATGTAGAATAAATGCTCTACCCCACAAGAATCTTAGGAAGTTAACCAATGATTTGTGAACAATATTGAAACATGTTCCTTGATTTATAACCCTATATTTACATATAAAAATAAGATTCAAATGAATTACCATATGCAACATGAGAAGGCTCAATTTAGAAACAGTAAATCTCAATTCTTAAGGCACATATAATCTGGAATATACTATATAAGACATTAGTTTTAAGGAACTGAAAGCTAAGCTGAGTGGACATTTGTTTTTTAATGTACATGGATGAATTATCCAAGGTTTCCTAATGCTGAACTTTTTTTGCCCTTTGGCTTTAAGTAGTCTAATCCTCTGACTAAAACGAACAAAAGAGTTCTTGCACAGATTATGTAATAAACACTGAATTTGAGAAGGACTCCAAGCTTATATTGCAAACTTCGATATAGAACATCAATAATAATTCTAAACAAATTCTAAGAAGATTCCAGAAGTCCACACACTGATCCCCTTTTAGGAAAGCATAGTGTTATGTAACACAAAGAATATGGAGGATTAAAGAGGTAAAAAAATCATAAATAAAAATCCTTCAGGGGCCGGCCCTGTGGCTGAGTGGTTAAGTTCATGCGCTCTGCTTCAGTGGCCCAGGGTTTCACTGGTTCAGATCCTGGGCACGGACATTGCACCACTCATCAGGCCATGCTGAGGCGGCACCCCACATGCCATAACTAGAAGGACCCACAACTAAAATATACAACTGTATACTGGGGGGGATTTGGGGAGAAAAAGCAGAAAAAAAAAAGAAGATTGACAACAGTTGTTAGCTCAGGTGCCAATCATTACAAAAAAATAAAAAATAAAAGAACCCCAAAAACCCTTCAGTGATAGCCAGAAATGTGGGGAGCAAGACCAAGAATGACGGTGGGCAACAGAAATGTAGGCTGTTCACCTTCCCACTCTCAGCCTATTTCCTCCACCACTGATAAAAACAAATCTCTGAAAATCCCAAGTGAGAAATGGCTTCAGTTGGAGTTCCACTCAGCATTCAAGGTGGCGTTATGGAAGTGAATTGAAAGCAGAAGGGGAAATGATGCACAGAGAGTAATCTCTGGAGAGGAGCATCAGAAGAAAGAAAAAGTGTATGCTTGTGGGAAAGGAGAAATTGGGGCAAAAAACAGACAAGTCAAAGTACAAGCAAAGAGAGCTTCTTATCAGAGCAAGCTATAAGCCTGAAGAAAACACTAGGATTTCACCTAAATGCAACCAGAAGTGCCTTCCTTATTGATTAGGACATTTTCAATCTGACAGAATGACCCCAGGACAAGAGTTAATAACATCCCCCAGAAAAGACATATTATAGTTTCCCCAGGCTCTTGGCCCCTTCTGAACGCCTTAGACGTCTGAAGGGCTGGGAAGAAAAATATACATCTTTGACATCGACCAACCTAGACTAAATGTTGAGGCAAACAATTGATCCAAACTACAAGAATCCCAATGACTTGATGTTTATAGAACTAATTCTACTTGGGTGAGAAATAATGGTATCAATGGTGGTGGTGACAATGGTGATGATGATGATGATAGCTAACTCATTTTTCATTCTTACAGTGTGCTAGGCATTGTCTTAAATGTGTTACATGCATTTATTCGTTCATCGCTCTCGTCAACACACTAAGGTCAGTATTTTTACTGAATGAGGTAACTGAGGCCTGGAGGGGTAAAGTCTCTTATGGTATGTCAGGAAGACCCTGTAAGTGGTGGAGCTGGGATTAGAACACAGACAGCTACAGAAGATCTAGATGAATGCAAATAATTGTATGATGATAATTGTACAACTCTCTGCTCAAATGTGTGGCATCCTTGCTAATCCTAGAACACATGAGGTACACTCCTGCCATTGGATTTTTGCTCCAAACATTCCCTCTGCTGGGAAATGTCTTCTACTTGCTGCTTTCTTAACTTCCTTACTTCCATCAAATCTTTTCTTTCTTCCAATCTTACCTTCTCAATGAGACCACCAGAAGACCCCTATTTAACACTGCAAACTGTTCCCCTGACTTGAGCATCCCAACACTTCAGATGCTTGTTAATCTGCTCTACTTTTTATTTTATGTTTAATATGTATCAACTTCTAACATACTCAAAAACTTGTGTATTTTATCTACTTTTTATTTTCTCTCTCCTTTGGCTTGTATATAAACTCTATGAGGCCAGGGATCTTTGACTGGTTCATTGAGAATGTAGAACTGTGCTTGGCACAAGGTCAACACTCAAAAAACATTCTTTAATAAACAAATGGCTAAATGAAAAATAAGTAAAATATATAGGGAACTATGACAACATGTATGACTCAAGAAGCAATAGAAGAATAAATGCTCTTGTAGCTTTCAGATAAACAGAAAAAGTTATCCGAGAATGACTTCACATAATACTAGTTTAGTATACCTTTACAATTAAGAGGAACTATTTCCAACCTTCAGTAATCACATAGTCTCTATAAATAAAATATTACAAAATATAGAGAAAGAATAAATACCTCCATTATTTTTAGAAAACCAGAATAGTGATGACAGAAATGTAAGCAATGATAATATAGTGACCTTCGTTATCTGCTTTAGCATATCTCCTGCGCTTCTATATAGGGCTGTATGTGTATTCAGTCATGCTTAGCACAAGGATGTTTTGGTCAAGGACAGGTGGCATATATGATAGTGTTCCCATAAGATTAGTCCCATATAGCCTGGGTGTGTAGTAAGCTATACCATCCAGGTTTGTTAAGTACACTCTGATGTTCGCACAACAAAAAAATTCCCTAACAATGCATTTCTCAGAAGGTATCCTCATTGTTAAACGACACGTGACTATAAACTAAAACAAAGGATTGCCTACAGTGCAGAATATGGAAGTTTATTTTCAATAAGCTTCTGATAGAACAGTTTGACAATGTACATCAAATTTAAATGAGCATACCCTTTAATCCAGAAATCTTACCCTTATTATTGCAAGGAGATAACTGGACAAGGTACATAAAGATGTTAATGCAAGGTTATTGATTACACTTTTAAAAATATCAAAATATTTAGAAACCACCTAAAATTTCATAATTAAGTAGTGGGAGACTGTACGGTATTTCAATAAGTTTGTTACCACTACTTAGAAAAACAATATAGATTAGATACATTTTCATGGAACTACAAGATTTATTATTGACTGAAATAAAACACATTCTCCAAAGATGATGCATAATATGATTCTGTGCATGTAAATTGTATGTGTAGGTATATATGTGTGTGTGTGTGTGTGTTTGCATACCTGTGAAGAGACAGAAAGAGACTGAAAGGTAGTTGAAAGTTTTGTTTCTGGGATTTGGGACCTTGGGGTGACTTTCACTTTCGTTTTTATTCTTTTGGAATCTAATTATTAAAAACATTGGATATTTTTTAAAAAGCTGAATTATAAGAAAGAGAGAGGGAGGGAAGTTAGGAGAAAAGGAATGAGGGCGAAATGGAGGAGAAGAGAAGGAGCTCCCTTAGCTGCCTAGGTGAAATCCAAAAGGATTGTTTGTAAAAATTATGTAAGTCCAACAGCATTTTCACTTATTCCTGCCTTCCACTGCAATTTTACTTAAATTTATAACTCTGCCTTTTTTCAGAAACCACTAGAGCTAAGCTCGTTTCTGTCACTGGGTTTTCCTTGTTGCCCTGGCTGGCAGCTCTGCAAAGGATGAGGGAACTCCAGATTTACTCCTTCCTTGGGGGGATGTGACAGTAAGTACAGAAAAGCTCCTGTGTTGGTTCCTATGGCAACAAGTTTAGAAATAGACAGATCTGAATTCAAATCACTGTCTTTCCTTTACCAGCCATTTAGGTCTGATTATGTCTCTTAATCGCTCTGAATTTATATCTTATCTTCAAATAAAAAATGTAGTGTAGAGTGGAAGTGGTCATGGGAGGAATAAATGGGCTGATGACTCTAAAGTCACATCATGGGCACTCCACAAATATCTGTTCTCTTCACACATCATTCTTTCCTCAGCGTGATTCTAATTGAACTGAAATTTAAAAGACATGACATCAGTATTGCTATTTCTCTTCTAACAGCAGCTTCTTCATCTGGGAAATGATTCACCGTGAACCTATATCCTGACGCTGTAATTCTTAGTCCTACATTGTCAAAGTAATTTTAATCTTTATTTTACTACTTCTCCTTCAACCTAAGAGTCCAATTTCAACTTGCCATCAATTTTTTTCCTCCTAATATCAGGTGTGTGAACAACAACAACAAAAATGCCTTTACTTTTGAATACTTAAAATGAGTGAACAATTTTTTTAAATGAAGAAAGAGAAATTTTCCATAAATTTACCAAAATATAAAAAGAAATTAAGCATTCTATTTTATTCATATGAATTTCTAGTGATGATTTTGTTACTATTGTTATTTTTTATTTTATATACTAGATTCTGAAGTAATCTTTTAGTTATATGAAGAAATTTAAATCTTGTAAATAGGAGAGTTGCTATGTCTTTCTGATCTCAGTTAATTGTGAAATGTAGTAAAAATTGTCCTGCAGGTTCATTTTATTAAATTGATATTATTTATTTTCAGGCATTTTGTAAACCACATAAGGCAATCGAGGTGTCAAAAAATTCATTTAAGTTTTCATTCTAGATTAAAATATTAATTGAAAAAGGAAGGTTAGAACAAAATAAAAAACATTACTTTTAGTTTTTTTTTAATTAAACACCAAACCTCAAATGAGGAAATGACATTTTAAGCTTGAAAAACAGAATAGTTAGAACCAATAATGATTTAATTCACCAAATTCTTATTGAGCATGTACTCTGTGCTTCCTTTAGAAACTGGGGAATATAACAACAAAATGGCAAGGAGAGGGGTCCTGTCAAAGCTTTGTAATGGAGAGAGAGAGAGAGACAAAATAAAACAAAATGAAATAAAAAGCTAAATTCAGAACTGAAATTGCTGTAAATAAAACAGAATGATAGGTCAGAGGATATAGGTGGAGAAGGGCTCATTTGATGGTGTTGTCAGAGAAGTTTTCTGTGTGGATGACGTTTGAGCCTGAAAGATGGATGCGGTGGAGGCCCAGGAAGAGCAAGGCTAAAGCCACAGAGGGACCGATCTGTGCCCTGAGGGGAAGCAAGAGAGGGAGAGAGCCCAGGATATCCTGAGGACGGGATGTGTTGAGAGGGGCTCCTGGAGAAGGGTATCGGGTGAGGAGAGGAAGCCAGGGGCTGGCCAGGTCACTTAGAAGGAAGTTCTGACTTTATTCTGAGGCAGTGGAAAATCATTGAAGAGTTTTAAACAAAAGGATAACAATCTTATTTTTCACTCACAAAATGCCTTTGGCACCTTTATGGAGAATGCAGTCTGGGAGGTGGAGCAGACAGAGCCAGAACAGTTAGGACACTGTTATTTGTGGTCACGAGGACTAGGGTGCTGGCCGTGACAGGGAGACAGACTGCCAGCTGCATGACCTGCTCTGGAGGCTGATCTGGAAACACTCGTGGATGGACTGGATGTGAGGAACAGGGGAAACAAAGAAGAAAAATATAATTTTACAGACTGTCCTTTTTTCTGTGGGATAATATCAAGGCAGTCTAGTAAACAATTGTTTCACCAAAGAGAGGAAATTAGTACTTTTAAGTGAACATTATAAAAATTATTTTAATTAATTTTTCACTTTGAAGGCAACTCAAATTTTGATTTTCTAGCCAACAATGTCAAGAATTCTTTCACAGCGAGCTCATGTTGCGGCCCTTCTCTGACTTGGTTCCGTAACTGATATAGGGAAGGGAGTAGATGATGTTCATGACTGGTCCAGGACTAACTTCCGAGTGTTGTATTAAAGGGACCTCTGCTTCAGCCACTAGTCATTATACAAACAAAGAATGGAAATTTGGTTAATTAATGAGTGAATATTTTAGTTTGGTCAATAAACGTTGGTAAGTAATTTACTGCCTAATACTTATCCAGTTTATTTTAAAAGATCTGAACTGTATTATCAAGTGTTCCCTAAATGGTACTGGGTGACATCTTGAAGTATGCTTAACTTACATTTTAACGTGGAAAGAATTTTTACCATTGTGAAAAGGATAATACATAAATTGATCATTATAGATAAATGCTAACTTTCCCCTTGAGAGTCTTTGGAGAATAAGACTCAAATTTGTTGCTGTAAATTCACTATACATCAAGTCTCACACTTTACAGCTAAATGCACCTTGGTTTCTCTTTAAGGAATACTCCCACCTATACCTTCTCCAAAGTCACAAAATTGAGCGCAAGATTGCCACTTCTGGAGGTTAGTGTATTGCTAGCCACCTCCACCTAATAGAAAATATGTAGAGGAAAAAATTAGGGTGACGAGCTCATCCCAATCTGCCTGAGAATTCCCAGATTTAGCACTAAAATTCCCATATCTTGGAAAACTTCTCAGATCAGGGCAAACCTAAATGGTTGGTCACTGTTAATAAAGGCAAAAATATGTGTAATATCCAGAAAATATCCTATAGACAACCTTAGGTTGTTACACACAGACCATTCTGTATATTATTATCTGTATGCGACTTTAACCCAGAGGCTCTATCTGTACATTTGCAAACTAACTATGATTTTTGGATTCTATTTCTGATAGCATGGTGATAAGTACAGACAAAAATGAAGCACAATCAAGAGATACATATCCTGTGGTAGGGTGTGATGGAGATCATTCGACGTCAGTCTCATGGACTCTTGAGAAAATAAAGGAGAAACAAAACAAAACAAAAATGGAAAGAAAGCACTGTCACTTCTTCGCCCCTCCCCAAGGCCTTCTGTGACAGCAGGGTGGTGACTTGATTTGTCAAAATCGTGCCCTGCTGTCACAGCTGAAGTCTACATTGCCAAGTCACCCACTTGGCCTCTTAGAGTCCTGTTACTTCAGGTCATTCAGGAAATGGCACCTACCTGCCCCTGAGCAATCATTGCTATCACTTTTGGAAAGCATCCTTCTCCACTTTTGCCTGGATCTCAAGGAACCGCAAAATTAAATAATTATTTCTTCTGTTGCTAGCTTTTATTTTCGTTTCCCGAAATTGAACAGGATCAAATAAAATATGGTAATTTTCATCGGCAGTTATTCATTATTAACACTGATAATGGGGAACCATTTTCTGTCATGAAAAGGGGCCACAGACAGGCCAGGTCGAAGCTGCACACACACAGACCGGTCAGAGAGAACAATGAACGGAGTAGAAAAGAACCAAATGGAACGTCAGATCTCAGGTTACAATTTAAACTGGGCTAAATACGATTCTATGATTCGTCTTATGCTATCATGAATGCTTCTGCTTAACACACATGCAATTTATTTTTAATGGGCATTTTACTATGATTAATAAATGTCAATTCTGCATGTTATCTTCACATTATAGCATATTCACAGACTTTATCTACACTGAGAGTATTTTTAATGGACTTTACATTTTAGAGAATTGTGGCAGTGTTGACAATAGTTTTGTGGTTTATGTATTTTGGGAGGCTCACTTTTTTAATGGAAATTCTTTATGAACTCATGAACATGTTTTGTTAATAATAAAAGAGTTAAGAAATACAGAAAGGAGCTGGGTAGTACCGTGTCATCTACTGGGGAAATTAGTTTTAAGATCTGTTGCTAATGAAAATATCTTGATATGATAATGACAGATGATTCAGGCTGGATAATTCAATCAAGCGTCTTTTTTTTCAAATCCATATCACCTTAACTTTATCCAAAATAACTTACATAGAATACTACAAAGTTTATTACCTTTAGTAAGTGGATAATATTACTTCTAATAAATGTAGAAAGAATAGTTAATTTTTGACAAGTACTTTTAAAGGTAAAAATTCCCCATGATGACATTATACATTATACTTCTGTAATTTGAGCTTTTTTTCATGACTTAAAACCAAAGATCAGAAGTTTCACATTACTTTTGTATAAATTTTTCAGTAATTTTTAAATTGTGCTCATAGAGTCACAGGGCACAAGGACTCACAGACAGGGTCCAAGACACCTTCTTGACCCTTCTGTATCATAAACAGAGAGCTCAGTTTATATGCACACACACACACACACACACACTCACATTTACAACATGTATATATATATTTTTCTTTTATTACCGAATTTTTCTTACAGTTGCTACTTGAATAATGAGTTTAAAATTTAAGAATTTTTGTTGTATTTGATTATGACACCAGAGTAGAAACATTTGAATTTTAAAACAAGGACATTTTTATAGGTACATATGAATATATATGGAATAAGTCTATCTATGGTCTCTTGGCTTTTCAAAAATGTAAGTTTTCATGTATTTTTTCTCCTTTATAATTGTTGTCTTAAGTTTTCTAGAAAATGCCCTAAAATGGTATAGAATCATCTTATTTAATCTGACAATGTGTTGTTTTAAAATAGGGGATAGACATTTACAGTGGCAAATAGGAAAGAAAGAAATACTGACTTTGTGCAGCTGTCCTTGACCTTCTTGAATTTGCTCTGTGTAAAACCAGCAGACATGTTTTAAACTTGTCCATTAATATCATCTAAGAATAGCAGGTATGAGCCACCAAATAATATTTTATGACAGTTTAACACTAGTGTTTCATTCTACACTTGGAGGAAGAAGCCAGTATTTAAATGCTACCTTGGAAGTCTTTTTCCATGTGCTTATTCGAAATCTCAAGGCCCAGTTGACCTGTGAAATCTTCTGACGAGTTCAGTCCCTACTAAACATCACTCTTCTTTAATTCCCATCGCTCTTATCCCTTTATTTACAGGGTGCTTCATAGTTACAAAGCCCTTTTGCAGATGTTCACATATTATTTCCATCTGAAACCTATAAGGTAGGAATTTTTTTCACAGTTTTATAACCATGGAAACTTCCTCTCTTTTTTTCTTTTATATTTCCTATAAATATGAATAAAAATAGTTAATTTTTAACATATCTCACAATGAGTATTGTTAACCATTGTTTTATGTGTCACATGCTTTAAATTCTTTAGAAGTCGAAAGATTGAAGTGAAATCAATGCAGAATCACACAGCGTAGGTCAGACAGAGGTTTGCTAATAGCTGGACTGGCACTTTCTCTTCCCACTACCGAGTAAGAATGCTTCTGGTTTACAAGAACTGACTGAAAAATGCATTCTTTTGTGATTGAAATCAAAGTGATTAAAACCAGCTCAGTGTTTTCCCAAAACACTAGTGACATAAAAATCACTCACAAAAAAATGAGATGGGTGGATAAAGCCCTTTTCATGAGTTCACTGGATTCCAATCCTCATCTGTTTAATCTGCTAATAAAAAAGTATTTACTATAATGATTTTTATCACCCAATAGAAAGGCAAAAGTACCTTTAAAAAAAATGTTATAAGGCTCTGTAACCTGGTTAAACTCTCACTGATAAACATTTTAATCAGAAAAATCTTAAAATGTACGAAACAAGATAAAGATGTTGATTTAAAGGAAAAGACAAAGCCCAAACTCAGAGCTTTCAAAGCTCACGGTTAATACAGAGAAATTTAGACCCTGGTCACTGCCTTGAGTGGTTCTAAGGCAAGTGAGCCCAGGAGCCCAGGTAAGAAGAGAAATGCCGTATCAGAACCACACACTCTCACCACCAAGTCACCAAGTCAGAGTTACAGGACGGCGGCTCTTATAACCTGTTACTGCTGAGGAATCCGGCTCGCCCTGCAATCAGATCTAGAGGCATCATCTCAACAGCCTCCACAATGCACCCGGAAAATGAAGCTACTTTAATTGAGGAGAAATAATTCCTTTCTAATTTATGATATTCATCTCTTCCAGTAATTTGTTTGCTAATATGCCAGCAATCGATAGACGACAGCGAAGAAGAAATTTGTTTTCAAAAGCACTCTTCATTAAATCATACTGGCCTCACACACTGCAACTGTAGTTGGCTTCATTATTCAATAGCACTTTTGTATCCCATGCGTGTGGCTTTCATTAGTACAGATCATTTTTCCTTAGGATGTGTGATTTAATTTTAATGCCTGAATCTAAATCAAAATCCTCTGCTCCTTAGAAGCTCTCTGGTGAACAAGAGAGCGAGGTTTATTCTGCTTTTGTGTTGCGGAATGTTCTGCTCTGTTTTAAATTGTGATAAAAATCAATACGAGCACAAGGACGGCGAAAATGGCGCATGAAGTTTTCCTTTCCTAGATAAATATGTGATTCAATCCCCTCCTAAAGCAATGCCAGCCGCGCTGGGTGGCTCCCTGATTCTTGGTTGATCTGATCATTTAGCGATGTTTCAGGGTGAGAGGAATGGTTAGACTGCCGAGACATTTCCCTTTGGAATATTTCACATGCTTTTCAGTTCAAAACTAGCGTGTTATTTGTAATCATTCTTTTAATTCCTGAATTGCTCATGCACACAGAATCTTCTTTCATTGTTGGTCTCTTCAGAATGCTCGCAAAAATTCAAGCATTTCTCAAGCTGGATTATTTCCAAGACAAGCTGTGATCTAAGAGAGCAAATTATTTTCTTTGGTTCCACTGGGAAGACAGTCAGTTAAAAGCCCGCTCCCCAGCCCACCTTGGGAAGACCAGGCTCCAGCAGGTGTAGTGGCTTTGACTGGCAGCTGTGTCCCACTCCTCCCAGCCCACCGAGGGCCCACGTTTGCCGGCTTGAGGTACAGCCAAGTCTTTCATCTCTGAGGAAGTTTTTGAGTTAGTGTTAATAAAAGGACAAAGAAAGCATTTCTCATTTCACAAAATTTAAATTTAAAATATGAACTTGGAGCAGGGGAGGAAGTAACAACTTAAACCATTAGCTTCAAAATACCATCACAAGGGAAAAAAAATAACGTGTTTGAAATCAAACAAGAAATATTTACACTTAGAAAATAATGCTGTTATTACAGATTTCATGTTTCACACATAAACTCTAAAGGGTGACACTTCCCTTCTTTTAAAGAACACCTCGGGCCACCCCATGGTGTAGTGGTTAAGTTTGTGTGCTTTGCTTTCAGTGTCCCAGGTTCACCAGTTTGGATCCCAGGAGCTGGGGTACACACTGCTCGTCGGGCCATGCAGTGGCGGCATCCTACGTACAAAAAATAGAGGAAGATTGGCACAGATGTTAGCTTAGGGCCGATCTTCCGCACATGCGCACACACACACTCAAACATCCCTCACTACATGTGGAGTTGTTTCATACTGGTTCCTGAGTTGTCCAACTGACAGTTTCTCTGCTGTGTCTGCAACCTCTCCCGTACCCCCATGGCATGTCTTCCTGTTCTATGGGCTACCCCAAGGAGTCCCAGACACAGGCCTATAAAAGGCTGCTGCTTCCTGGCCATAGCCACTAAGAGAGAGAGAGACAGACAGACAGACAGACAGAGACAGAGACAGAGAGAGACCACTCTTCCTTTTTCTCTCCTGTTACTCCTGCAGTGCCATCCCACAAAACCATGTGGCTTTATCAGATTTTACCTTAGAAAGGAAAGATGTATGTATCTATGTAGAACTTTGCCCAAACTCCAAGGAGAAAGCATCTATGGAGAGACACCATTCCAATGGAATTCTTTCTTGGAAATTGCCAGTTTCTGATGTGACTTTCCTGCCTTCTGCTCCCTAGCCCTCTGAAAAAACACATTTTTGTTTTAAAATCAATCATATGATGCTCAACCCACCTTTTTGGAAACCTGCTTAATGTTCTTAGCCCACAGCACCTTGTTTGTTGAGTCTCCAGAGGTGTGAGAGGTTTTGTATAGGGTCTACCTGGCTTTGGCAAGATGCCTGTGAGAACCTTTAGCATTTCAGTTTCTGGAGACGTGCACACCAGGTTACTGGACCCTTTGGTTCCTCAAAGCAGTCCAGAGGGAGCGTGGCCCTGTTAGAAGTTCTCTTTTGGTGTGTGTATTGCAGACTCACATTTTTGTTATGTTTATCTGATGTGTAACTGTTGAATAAGAAATGTGCATGCATGCATGTGTA
The DNA here is from genome assembly GCF_041296235.1 of Equus asinus. Classification (NCBI taxonomy): domain Eukaryota; kingdom Metazoa; phylum Chordata; class Mammalia; order Perissodactyla; family Equidae; genus Equus; species Equus asinus. The sequence continues at coordinate 76,472,691 of NC_091800.1, forward strand.
CGCAGGCGCCCTTTCCACACAAAAATGTGAAATCTCAGCACTAGTACTATCTAAACTGTTTGGAAAAAAAGAAATGTTTTCCCAACGCTACCACAGTTTGAAAATCCCCTGGAGTGAACACTTCAAACTCAGTTCCTTTTATCTATTCCCTCTTGAACTTTCAAATTGCACCTTCTTGGTCCTTCCAAAATTAGAAAGGCTCCATTGTTGAGGCATAGATCTCTCATTGACTAGCTCAATTGTTCAAAACTCCTGCAGAGAAAAAAATATATATAAGATTATTAATTATAAGAACATAATTAAATTGTTATGTTTTCTTTCTTTTCGAGTTTTGAATCACTTCTAAGAGTGGTAATGAAGTATGAGAGGATCCTCAGACATAATGCGTTAAGAAAGAAATGCGTTAAGTTTAGTTTTGAGAAACTAAAAGTGATATTCAACCAAACCTTTCAAAATGAGTGATTTAGGAAAGATTTTCACAACTGAAATATGGTTGTGATCTAAGATCTGAGTAGTTGGAATAAGAAACTTTTAGATGGGAAAAGTGCTGGCCTTTTAAACAACTGAGTATTTCAAGCACAAATCTAATATTGCAGAAGGAAGAATAAGCCAAACGTCAGTAAATTCTGGTACATGTCAGTTAGCGTTAGTCAGAGTTCTGCTTACGTCTAGCTTTAATGTGCTCATACAGCTAGCTTGTCAAATGGAATACGATCATCGTTATGAGTAACTAATGCTGCTATTAGCAGTCTTTGTAGTAAAACTTTAAATTATGAAAGAGAAACGTTTGATATAATGAATAGTACAAAAGATTATAATCAGTTGACATAGAGGGCCATAGTGCCTAAGACAATGTTTTCTGAAATCACTTGAAACAAAATATTTAGTTGTGATATTTTAATTATTGATAATATTGATTTTATAAGTACTATAATGTATGTTAGATCTACGCTCCCTATTCAAGATTCTACATCAATTTCATTGAATAACGTTCAATTGTGGCTGACATATAGAAAGAGAGCTCAGTATTGCCCCAAAGGAAAATTCAATTAGAAATATTCCAGTCTGTTGATAATATATTTTATGTGATTTCCAATTACAGGTCATTTTTCTTCAGAGAAAGACATTTTACAGACTCTAGCATTCTGAGTATTACAAACAAGATTTCTAATATAGGCATTCTTTGTAGGCATTTACATATAATTTATTTGTTCATTTTTTTTAATGTATTTAAACTAAAAACAAAACCAACACAGTCCACCCCCCCACCCCACCCCCGCCCCCGCAGCCTCTGGCAACCACCAATCTGTTCTCTGTATCTATGAGCTTGTTTATACGTACTTTTTTTTTTTATTTCTCTTGTAAGAGAGCTCATATGGTATTCGTCTTTCTTTGCCTGACTTTATTTCACTTAGCATAATGCCCATGCATTTGTCACAAATGGCAAGATTTCCTTCTTTTTATGGCTGAATGATCTTCCACGGTGTGTGTGCGTGAATGTATATATATATATATATATATATATATATATATATATACATAAAATCTCACATCTTCTTTATTCATTATCCATTCACCCATGGATGGACATTTAGGTTGTTTCTATGTCTTGGCTATTGTAAATAATGCTGCAATGAACATGGGAGTGCATATATCTTTTCAAGTTAGTGTTTTCATTTTCCTTGGGTAAATACCCAGAGGTGGGATTGCTGGATCATATGTTTATCCTATTTTTAACTTTTTGAGGAACCGTAGGGACCACACCAGTTTACGTTCCCACCAATAGGCCACGAGGGTTCTCTTTTCTCCACATCCTCACCAACATGTGTTATTTAAAAAAAAGTGTTCATTATTTAGTTTTGTGAATGTTTTAGGTTTAGCAAAACCACAGATAACCACATAATGAGCATGTTGTATGTCTGTAGCATAGAATATGATGAAACCTGGATAATACTTAAAATGGTTAACACTAATAAAAGAATGATAAATAAGAAATTTGGGGGACACTCTCATGCTTCTGTCAATGGTATTGTCTAAGGTTTTTATACATAGATAGATAGAGATACTCAGAATTGAGAAAATAAAAACCCACTGCCCATAACTTATTAGTGTAACCCTGCAGAGAAGGGCCCTCATTAAACCAGTAAGCTTTGACTATTATGGACGATTGACACAAGAAGAGGCGAGGTTAAGAAAATCTGTGCTTTTCTTTTCTGTAAACTACTTTTGACTACTTTGTAAACTACTATTTCCCACTAATTAATCAGTACCCAGTATAAAGACCTATAGCGACAAATCACTCTAAGAATTTAGACACAGGAAAATCTGGTCTATCTCGATCTCACAGGCACATCTGATATTAAGTAAGGACGCTCCATACAGTGTAGTCCTTTTGCTGTGTCTTCTTTCCTGGATCATAGAAGTCTCCAAGATAAATTTGGTATTCTGTGAAATAATAATGGCATAGGTGAACAATATTTTCCCTTCACCTTTAACATACATTTTTAGATGATTATTTTAGTTTTGAGATCCTCTAAGATTATGCAAATATAAATCACAAAAACTACGATTTCTGTTTAGAGTCCTCTTTTGGCTCAGAAGTTTTGTAAATGCAGTTAGATGATAGTAGACATATAGGCATCATTCAGACACACATTGTAGAACTAATATGCAATTGGGGTCAGGTGAAGTGATTTCATCCCATAGTGTTTAGCTTCAATGCAATCGAATATGAAAATGCTGGCAATTGAGAAAACACTTATAAGCAAAATGCCGTGACAGGATGCACAAAAAAATAAAGCATCCGAATGAAGGATTCCTTTCATCATTTCTTGATATATCGGCATCACTAATCACTGCCTTATCCTGCCTTTCTCTCTTTCTTGTGTGCTCTTGCTCATTCTCTCTCTCCCCCGGTCCTTATCAGAAGAGTTATCATATAAAGTACCTCTTTACAAACCATATAAATTTTATGGGCTATACTGAGTTCAGTAAAAGGGCACTTTACTACCCACTTAGCTCATCTGAGGCTTTAAGGGAGGGGGGATGAGAGCCTTGAACTCTTCACATTTTACTTTTGCAAGCTTTTGTCAGGGCTTTCAGAATACATCATATCTGTAAGGCAACACCCTGTCCACGTTTCTGCACATTGTTTGTGTACAAGATTCAGAACTGCCATTTCACATCACAGTACATTGATTTTTAATGCTTTTCTAATTTAGGCTAAAGTTGTAGAAACCTTAGCTCAGTTAGGGTGCATGCTGACCTGTGTTTGAACTTCCTCCCAGCTGCTCCTGGGTCCCTATCAACATTGTTTCAAGCTGGACAATTTGGATGAAGCAATCACAATGTATTTAAAAAAAGGTTATGACTATTTTTTTTAAAAATCACTGAGGGCATTCAATGATGAAGATGAAAGTGGGAAGCGGCTGTTACTTTGCTGGATTTAAGCAGACACATACTGTTGGTCTCTGTTCTTATTTGCTCATTGGAAACATCACTATTCTTTCTTCTATAAGACGTTGCAGTTGGTTGGTCCTTTTGCAGATAGCATGAGCCAAGTGCATCTGCTCCAAATAGCACGAATGTATCCCAACGGTGCCACTCAGGTTTTTTTGTGTGAGTTGATGCATGAAATTATTGTAGGAAAGTAGGGTAATGCAGTGCCCAATGACATAGGTGTTTCCAAAGAGATAATCCTGGAATTTTAAAAGGCAGGGAAACGCTTAGCCAATTTCCGGTAAGCATTTTTAATACAGATTGGAATAAGGAGTGAGGGAGGCATCCATCACAGAGAAAGCATTTGGTAAGCATCGAACAATAGAGTGCCAAGAGTTTTGAACTTTCTTAAGTGTCTTCTTTTGAATACAATAACTATATTTATATTGGGTAATGTGGTAAATTTAGCTTTTCATTGCTCTGCTCCTTCTCAAGCAATTAGTTCGATTGGGTAAGGTAGAATAAAAGTATTCGTAACATAAAACAATTCTACCCAGTTTATAACATTTACATTGCATGGATAAAATATTTTTTAATTTGAAAATAGCTTTCATTTCTTAAATTCTACTCTGTAGCATGGAAACATAAAAAACTAAATTGTAAGTTTTTCTTTCAAGTGTGTCTTCATATTGATATGCTATACACTGCTTTGGTTCATTTCCTATAAGACATTTAAAATAACCATAGCTTGAATATGAAATGTTACGTAATGATGGCTAAGGCAAAAGAAAATTCAAAAGAACTATATTCACGCAAATTAAAGCACTATGCTACACAACACAAATATCTCTCTCTTTTGTTTTGGCTTTTTCAGTACTAAATTAAAAAAAAAGATATGTTTTCACTGGGAATGCATAAATTTGTGGTATGTAACTTACACCTTAAAAAAACTTCTTTTAAATTTTATGTTTCTGTATTACAGTATAATTTATATATAACAAAATCTCAGTGTTCAATAAATTTTGATAATTGAATACCCCAGTGTAACCATCACCTCAATCAAGATATAGAACATTTCCATCACCCATAAAAAGTTGCCTTGGGCCCCTTCTGCATCAGTTTCCCACTCTTACCATCTGTTCTGATTTTTATCACCCAGGATTGGTTTTGGTTGATCTGGAACATCATGAAAATGGAATCATATGTAAATATGTATTTTTTATATCTAATTTTTTCTGCTCAGTACAATGCTTCTGAGATCATCTGTGTGTTTTATTGTAATAGTATCTGTTTTTCTAATTGCTTAGTGGTATTTCATTGTATGAAATATAAGACCAATTGATTATCTATTCATATGCTGATGGACATTTGGGTTCTTTCCAGTCTGGAGCTAATGTGGACTACTGGACAATTGGACTGCTGGACTTCTGCACTACTATGAATGTTCTTGTACAAGACAATTTTTTAGGACACACGTTTTCATTTTTCTTGGATACATACAGAGCAGTGAAATCATTGGGTCACAAGGTGGATGGATGTCAACCACTTTGGGTGAAAGAACAGAACTACACAAAGTGTGAAGTACCTAATTTTTACATCAGAAAGGGTCGCATACCCCTGTTGGAATCCTAGAGTGTGGGGCTGAATCTATCCACCAGATTAGCTAATTCAGAACTTTTTTGCAGCATTTTTAGAATCAGTTCACTAGCAGTACCAAATATTTTGAAGGTGAAATCAGGGCATTCCCATCAACATTGCTTGAAATGTGAGCCCCAGCAAGACTTAGGAGATATCATTGAGATGTACAGCCCAGCCACCAGTTTTTCAAACCATTTGAGACTTTGTCTGCTTCAACATGAGGCTTACAGCTTGTTGCATCCCCAGGGAGTCCTCTTTATTCCCTAGTCCTGTCCCTAGCTTTCTGTGCCTTGAGAAAATTCTGTTTTCCATGCCATACCCTAGTCTTTGCAGAGCTGCCCTGTGTCAGTGAAGTCCTCAAAGAGATCTCCGTCTGCTCCCTTGCCCTGTGCTCAGCATCAGTGGGCACTGCCTTACACTTGGAGAAGGCCCCACGGGGGATCTCCCTACGCAATCCTGGTTCACCTTCAATTTTTACAAAAGTGTCCCAATGCACTTGATAGAGGTCAGTGTAAAGATCTGGGTGTGGATGTAGGTTGACTGTGGAGCTGGGGCTTCTCTGGGTTCCCATCTCCCTAGCCAGCCTTTACAAGGGGGCTTACTGTGTATTCCAAGGTGTTCTGGTTCTCCTGACTTTCATCTGTGGCACACCCCTTGTCCAGCAGCAGTGCACACGTCCTGGGTCTCCTCTAAGACGGGCTCAGCACTCTCTGCATTATAGTTCATTTAGATGTCTAGCATTTGCAGCTCTCTGATGGGCTAAACAAAGAAATATATCTATGATTTTTTCAGCCTACCTAGTTTCCTGTTCTTGGAATAAAGATGGTAACAACAGTTTCTTCTAAATTCTGCATCATAACTGCAAGTGAAAGCCGTGGTGCCTGACTTTTCCACAAATTCTTATCATTTGTTTTGTGTATTTTGAGCTTTAGAAAATGATATTTATCGGGGCTGGCCCCGTGGCCGAGTGGTTAAGTTCGCGCGCTCCGCTGCAGGCGGCCCAGTGTTTCGTTGGTTCGAATCCTGGGCACGGACATGGCACTGCTCATCAAACCACGCTGAGGCAGCGTCCCACATGCCACAACTAGGACCCACAACGAAGAATATACAACTATGTACTGGGGGGCTTTGGGGAGAAAAAGGAAAAATAAAATCTTTAAAAAAAAAAAAAAAAGTACAGCGCTTTCCAATCCACAGATTGCAATCCATGAGTTACAAAATCCATAAAAAAAAAAAAAAAAAAAAAAAAAGAAAATGATATTTATCTGTACGAGGTAAAATGGTGTCTTGAAGGACAAATTCATTATAACTAAAACCAGAATCTAAGATAAGTATCATCTTCAACAGATGCTATACCATATGGCTAAAGTTTAGGACAGAACGCAGTCAAGCATAGAAAAAAAGAATTTAATAATGCAATCTTTGACTTCATGTTCCATAAAATAAGAATCATATAGACACTGACTGGAAAAAGCACAGGTTCATGGTAAAAGAAACCCCTTAAATTCATAATTTTGTAGTCTTCTAAATTCAGAAACTTGATTGTATTGAACATATTTTTTCTGCTTTTCCTACATCCATTTCATTTTTAAGGAAAATCATAAAATTGGAAATAAAACTCTAAGGACAGCAAGATAAAATTAGGAAACACAGCAAATCCAGAATGTTGAGCTACTTATATTTGAAACTCTAATGTTTGTACAACTGTAATAGTATTTATATTATTAAATAAATTGTGACTAGAAGCACAAAAACAATGTTTGAGTACCTCTATATCAACATAAGCAAGCCACAAAACGCCTTTTTAAACTTTCTGATTTGCTGAAAGATACTTGGAGTCTGTCTATTTTGATGAGTATCTAGAAAGAGAATCTTTTAGTAAATGTAGGTAACACCAATATCAGGCTATGCTGACGTGCAGAACAACGAGAATTATACCAGTGATAGGAATCTGAGCAGATGTTGAACAACAAAACCCATTTCCATAACTGGGTCTTCTCCTTCCACCTAGCCAAGAGCATGCCAACCATCAAAGGGACATGACATGGAGCTGTCTGTCCAACTGCTGGAACACAAGGTGGAAATAGACTTCGCCAGCTAGACACAGTGGAACAGTGACAAAAGAGCAAATCAAGTGTCCTAATCAAGCGTTGCCCAAAGAGTCGGGAAAGAACCTGCTGAAACAAAATGTAACATACCTGCATAGCAAAATACAAATGCGCTTGCAAAAGGAATTCAAAGCGCTTTTAAAAAATGAAACTTATATGATTAATATGAACCCAAAAACATCATTTTCATGACATTAGTTTGATATTAGAGCAGACTTCCAAGTGAGTTTGTTATTCTTATATTCAGTGAAGTTATTTCTTTATCTTTTCAAATAAGACAAATATTTACCTTGTGGAAGGGGAAAAAAAAAGTCACAGCCTTTGAAAGTTCCTATCAGCCCGACTTTTTATGATTTCCTGATTGCCTCATTGCGCCTTGGTAACATCTCTGCGCAGGTGAGAGATAGAAGTCATCTTTATTCTGTCATGCTTTATTTTATTGGTGGGAAACCTTTGGCCCAGAGAAGTTCAGCAGTCACAGCTGTGGCAGGGTGCAGCTGGGACTTCTTTCAAATTTCCCTACAGCACAGATTCTGCTGTTCCTTGTAGAGAATATGGACATCTTCCGATACAGATTCTAAAACAAGGTGGAAATAATATAAATTTCCCAAGAGGGATGAACATCTACTTAAAGGTAAGTATTAATTTCCAAACATGGTAAAGTAAAAAACACATTAATTAATTAGATTTAAGGTAATGTTTGAATGTTTTCATATTTGTTTTATGTATGGGACATGATTCCTCCCTGCAAAGCCAGGACTGCATTGTTATGAATGCCAGTGACTTCCCAACCACCCTTTCCACGTGGCCACAGGACTGAGATGATTCCAGCCGTATGAGTGGTCGTTTTCAGAGCCTGTCACATAGAATCTTGCACGATCCAAGAAAAAGGCGCCTTTCCTGAATTTTCACATGCCGCTGTTATTGTGCAGAAGGAGAACCAACCTCTTCTTCCTGCAAAACCTAATTAGAAAGTTAGTTCTCCTATTAAATGTGGAATGTTTCTGAACTCCTCCAGGCTTATCTCCACATATGCATTCTCTTTATATTTTCTTAAATCATATGTTATACGTCTAATCACTTTATATTGGATTATTTGTTTTCACATATATTTAATAACTAGGCTTAGAACTTCTGGATTAAGCTAACCTATTAACTGAAAGTCAGCTAAATATCTGACACATAGTCATTGTTCAAGACTATTAATCAAATAAATGAAAAAGTGAATGGCCTTTCTTTTTCTGAGGAAGATTAGCCCTGAGCTAACATCTGCTGCCAATCCTCCTCTTTTTGCTGAGGAAGACTGGTCCTGAGCTAACATCCGTGCCCATCTGCCTCCATTTTATATGTGGGACGCCTATGCAGCATGGCTTGCCAAGCGGTGCCATGTCCACACCTGGGATCCCAACCAGCGAACCCCAGACCACATAATCACAATGTGCGCACTTAACCGCTGTGCCACCAGGCCGGCCCCTGAATGCCCCTTTTAAGAGAAGTATCTGGCTACCATAAGTCCAGTGTAACATATTTGGATCTAAATGATCTTACAGTTGTCTAAAGCTGAATTTCATTTGGGGCTGTAGATGCTGCATTGTTTTCTATGATCTTCAGAGTGATTTTTAATGCAGGGTCTGTATTCTCAACTCTGAGGCTCTGGACCACCAGCGCTGAGGGTGAACTATATTAATTCTTTCTCTTGCAAATAAGCAATTTGCTCTGTTTGTGATATAGATATGGTGAGATTATTTGTACAGAATCCTTAGTAATAAACCTTCTCAGTTAAAAAAATTAGCAACTTTATGTAATATAGTGGCAAATATAATTGAATAATAAATAATATTATGAAACGTAGCTTTATGTCATTGAGATGAAATAAACTACTACAACATAAAAGAAAGAAAGGAATATATAACGTTTGCCAGCAAAGTAGCGAAACATAAAGGAAAGTTTCTTTTTACACAATAGAAAAAAGACAGAATTTAAAATATGGCAAGTATTAGCAAGCAAAATATGAGGAAATCTATAAGATCATAAGAAGTGTTTATATTAAAGTTTCTGTATATTGATTACCAATATTTATCCCATCTAGCTTAATTTGATGTGTGCTATTTGGGTTTTTATAAGTTTAAATGAGAATATTTAAAATAGACACTCAAGAACATCAGCAAAAACATTAATTAATCCAGAATTAAGATGAGATTATGATATTTAATATTTCTGTAGACTATTACAATATAAATGATGTCTCACATTATTTTAACTTCCCAATAGCTCTGTGATTATTACAATTAACATAAATGCATGAAAAAAGAGAGCTTCAGAAGGATTGTCGAAGATCTCATAACTGGTAACTGCTAGTACAGAAGAGAAATATTTTTAATTCAGTGCTCATGTTACCATTACATTGGTTATTAATGCATTTTTCAAGAATAGAGAGGTTAATGCCCGTAGGAATTGTACGACAATTTTTAAGTCTGCAGTCTATTAAACAACAGAGCTATGCATCATACTTAGGTCTTCTAAGTCCTATTTCAGTCTCCTGCACCAGCCTGAGTAAGGATGTAAAAAGTAATCATATTAAAATGTCAGACTTCATCAGATCACTCTTCTAGTCAATCCGGCATCTGGATATCTTAGTGATATTTAGAGAATTTTAGAAGAAAAAATGACTTTCATTGGTTCTTTTATTCAGTCATGCATGCACAATTTTATTAATTCATTTATCCCTCAAATGTTTAACGTACTTGTTAAGTACTTGTTACCTATATCATAAGTAAGTTTATAACTATAAGTAAAGCTCAAATTAATTCACTTATGGGGGAAGTCACTTTGAAACTTACAAAGATTTACATTTACAGATAGTAATGTAACTGATGAGAAAATGGGAGGTAGTTTATGATCAGTGTCACCAAGCAATTGCTCATGGATGAGATGAAAAACTAGCAGGATTCTGCAATGTAGGGAAAACAAGAAGCATAGAGTAAGGAGAGAAAGGATGTTGCGATCAGCAGTGGTGAAAACAAAGATTCTAGTTTTACTAGAGCTAATGTTTTTATATGGCAGTAGTACGACACAAGATTTCATAATTTTCATGAAAAAAACCCACTTAACTTGTCATACTTTAGATCTTGTCATTGCTAATTGTTACAAACCCTTCATAATCTTAATTTTAAGTACTCTGCTCTCTGAGAGCTCACTCACAAGTGCACCATGACTATATATGTAAAACCTAATAGAAGCTACCATTTTTTTCAGTGCTCCTCACTTCCCTGATGTCCTAACTTCCCTCTTCTAGCCAACTTTAATTCAGTGATCAGTTACTATAATAACTCAGTTGCATTAACTTTCACCCTGCTCTCACTTTGTCAAACTCTCTTGATATTAATAATCCTGGTTAAATAAAGTTTCCACTACTCCATAGTCCATACTGTGTGTTCTTCCAGCTTAATTTAATGTGGCTGTAACAGGTCCTGGGTCTTGTCACCAAACTACTAGATAAACTAAGAGAAATTTTGCACTAATTATAGTGCTTAACCTATGAATGTTTCCAACAGTTAATTTTCTCAGCACCCATTAGGAACCTACTATTTTGCAGGCTTATAAAAGTGGTGTTATATACATAAACATATCATAACTATTATGGCAGTGAGATTCCACGGCCAGTAGTTATACTTAGAAAGTTGTTTTCCATTCAGTAATGTTTGCCCAGTGTTTATCACGTTAATCACAAAATTTTCAACTTCAAGAGCAATATGAAACATGTCTAATGATAAATACTGGAAAAAATATATATATTTAACTAATAAATTATTCACATGATAGAGTATATTCGTTAAGATGGTTAGGTCTTTTGTTAACAATCTATCAACCTGCTTTCATTGGGTACTTTCCCAAATCACAATTAGCTTGACAATTTCCCAAAAATGAAGGAAAAATAAAAGCTGTCATTGCATTCATTTTAAAGAGACTATTTTGCATAACTGTTATTTCAATACAAGTTTTATTAAGATATAACTCAATAAATCACATTGTACAAATGTTTCTAGTATTGCTAAGTAATTGGAATTCATTTTGAGAATTTCTACCTGCTGTGGATCATATGGGCACAGCAGATATCTCAGAAGCTCACAATATATACATAGTCCTAGTCAAGATGTACATGTGAGTCATGAAAAGTTCAGGGTAAGGCCTAGAGCATTTAGTAACATAAAGTGTGGAAATACCACTTCAATAGCTTACAGGACACATTCCCCTTGGAATTTTGTTTACAAGTTGATACTGTATCAGTTATATCCAAGACAATATGATTTTTTAAGAAAAAAATTATTGTAATATTTCTACTTTTATAAAAAGTACCTTTTTTAAGGGCATTGATTTATAGCAGTATTATACCAGTATAGAGATAAGATTTCTTTTTTAAACGTTTTTAGATGTGAATTTAAAACATATTATTTTAATATCCAAGTGCTGAATTTATATATACAAAAATGTATTAAATATATATCTTTATGTTCTTTCTGATGACATTTTTACTAGTGTCTAATCTTCTGAATAAGAAAGCAATGAGAATTTTATGGAAATATTTTAAATATTAGTTAACACTATATACTTCACAAGACACTTGTAAAACTACGAAATAAACAATAAAGCTTACTGAGAGATTCTGTTTCACTTTATCAGTACTCAGATGCAGAATGTAAAACATTAGATTGTAATGAGATTTGCTACAGTAGGACCACACCAAACTGATCCAATGTAAAAAAACTCTTCAGCAAAACTTTTGTGATATAAGATAATTTTGTTAACCTTATAATCACTGAAACTCTAAAAAAAGCCTAATGCTCACTGAAGTGATTTTTTTCTACCTCTGTATATTCTATTCCTAAAACGACTTGGAAAATGTATTCCTTTATTTTAAAATAACAATAAAATTATTATAAAATCTGGAGAGAGACATCTCTATATGCTCATCTAAGGGGGTATGGACTGCTTCCCCTTTTGCCCAACTAAAAATCCATAGAAATAACAGCTGAAAAATGTATTTATAAAATTAATAGAAAAAGTGATAGCCATACTTGGAAACAACTATGGAACTCAAAGTCAAATTAGTAAGTTAGAATTGATGGTACCATTGGCCAGTGGGTGTCAAGATCTGGGAAATGTGACCTCAGATGTTTCATAGTAGTGATCTGAATGAAATATCCTTTTATAAAGCTTAAAATATGCAGGAGTTTCTATGTTTACAAAAGCTCTCCCCACAGCATAGGGAAGCTGAAAAGATGCTCACTTTCTTCCCAGGGTAATGGTTAGGGAAAACAAAAACAATAACAATAAACAATCAACTGCAAAAAAATCAAAACCCAAGACCTGTTCCAGCCATGCTCAAGGATTCCACTTTAAACTCCTCTGGAAGCCTAAACTAAGAAATCAACATGAAAACTGATCCAGGGGTAGAGAAATCCTTTGTGAGCACCGGCAAAAAAAAGAGTACTCTATTTAGATACTTTGACAATATAGGGCAAACGGCACACAATAGACATTGGGGGAAAACCAACCATGAATGAAAATAAAATTACAGGAAGAAAACATACTAAAGAAGTTTAATTACAATATGTAACAATATTTTGCATTTCCATCGTTAGAGGTAACAAAATAATAAGGAGAATATAACATAAATAAATACAAAATTATTAAAGAGATAAAAGAAGACATAGAACCAATAATAAAAAAAACTCACTGGGGCCAGCCTGGTGGCACAGCGGTTAAGTTCACACATTCCACTTCAACGGCCCAGAGTTCACCAGTTTGGATCCTGGGTGTGGACATGGCACCACGTGGCAAGCCATGCTGTGACAGGCGTCCCATGTATAAAGTAGAGGAAGATGGGCACAGATGTTAGTTCAGGGCCAGTCTTCCTCAGCAAAAAGAGGAGGATTGGCAGCAGATGTTAGCTAAGGGCTAATCTTCCTCAAAAAAAGAAAACCTCACTGTATTTAGAAAAAAGAAATGCCATTATCCAATCTAAAACAGAATTTGAGGAACTATATTGTGTATTATATGATGCTTGATGATGTGAGAGATACAAAAATTTTGAGACATTATTTAGTATATTATCTATACTTAGTGTATGGTCAACATAAAAAGAGAAAATTCAAATAAAAACATAAACTTCTTCTACAAAACCATATTGTCTAATGGATTCAATGAATCCATCAGCTAGCAGAAGATGTCCAGAAATCTAATGATTATGGTGTGTTCTTATGAAAGAGTTTATCACTCTTTCTTAAAAAGCAAGTTTACTTATATTGGTATCATTGTTTTGCTTTTACCTTATTACGACATTAATACTCTCACAAATATCTGAACACACATGTAATCTGAAAAACCACATTATATTGTCCATAGAGTAGAATTCCTGCTCTTTGACAGCGGTTTTTTTTTTTTTTTAAACAAAGTGAGTTAAATACTTTCTCTTGTTTTTATTTTACACGATAAAAATGACTGGGATAACACTGAAGATTTCAATAAGTAAGTATAAACACATTGAAAATGTGCTGTGGAAAATTTTGCCTGAAGTGAAATAAAGTTGGTTTCTTCTGAGAATAAAGTGCAAATATGTTTTCATTTATTTTTTTAACTTTATTTTTGTGTGTATGAGGAAGATTGGCCCTGAGCTAACATCTGTTGCCAATCCTCCTCCTTTTGCTTGAGAAAGATTGTCACTGAGCTAATTTCTGTGCCAATCTTCCTCTACTTTATGTGGAATGCTGCCACAGCATGGCTTGATGAGAGGTACTAGGTCTGTGCCCAGGATGCAAAACTGTGAACCCCAGGTCGCCAAAATGGAGAGTGCAAATTTAACCACTATGCCACTGGGCTGGCCCCACAAATATATTTTTATAATATTGTGGTTTACAAAGTATTATCTCATAATATCCCATTTCATTTTTACAACAGAGCTACGAGGGGAGTGATTCCATGGTTTGATTTACGTCTTAAAATAATGTCTAGTATTGAAAATAAATGCTGAATTGTAATGGAGATGAGAAGGAAGACAGAAGACTCGTTAGAAACTTCAGCAGCATGAATGAAATATAATGGTGGCAAATAGGGTAAGCAGAGGAAACCAAAATTTGATAGTTCAAGATAAATGTGGGGTGAGATTCTTTAACTATTAGAATACATGAGACATGGCATATAGGTGAGTGAAATACTTAAGAATTACTCTCAGGCTTTTATCTTGAGCAACTCATTGCCTAGTTCACTTTACTCTTTGTCCTCTCCATTCTCTCTTTCTCCATTGATGCTACACAACATGGCGATTTCCCAAAAGGAACACATCATCATGTCGTTCAAAGCAAGGGTCTGTGAGCAGCCGCATCATCATGAAGAGGAATTGCAGGGAACTGTGTAGGATGTTATGTCTTGACATTCTCCCCATGATGCCATGTAAAGATGTCTTATTAACTAGCAAAGGAAAAAGATGGGCACATGCATATAACTTCAATTGGATTAGAGAACACGATGTCAAAGAAGGAGACTCATGCTCTCTGTACCCCCATGGAGGAAGCAAAAGGAGGAAGGGGGGTTATGTATAGAGACAGAGAACTCTGTGTGTATGTGTGTAAAGTAACACACACAACAAGGTATATATGCAAAGCTGATGGAAACACTGATATATCTGTAATGATGACTTACTTTAAAATTGACAATAGAAATCCTTTAGTTGTTGATCCCAATTGTGTTTAAAATGCAACTCCATCTCAAAAAATTGATTGAGACAACTCTTCAGGATCTTATTTAGTGTGTTCCATAAGCAATGTTAGTGAGAGCTCACAAAAGCACAGAATTATAGTCACTGTTTAATCTCTTTGCTGATGGAAATACTATGCATTGGATTAAACTTTCGAATTATTACAAAACGCAAGTTTTCAAATGAATGCATGAAAAGTGAAAATTGGTAGTTTCACACAGCTCTAAACATTATGCCTTTGTCTGAGGGAAAGGATAAGAAACAGGCTCCTGCAATTCGATTATCGGTGCATTTATCGTCTGTCTTGGCTACATTTTCCTTTGAGCACCCTACGGTGGACTGTAGAACTAAAAGGTTTTCTATTATACATAATTTTAAAGAGCACAAATAATATGCAATCATATACAATGTGAGAAAAATTATGACCATCACTGTCTTGTCTCCAGAAAGATTCACATTTAGCCTTAATTTACTCCCAGAAAGCCTGGGAAAGCCATCCTCAGTAGTTTTCTGAGGGTCGTGGGTGGAGAAAGGGCACGCTTCCCACTACTCCTGTAGGAATATGTCCGTCTTCTGCTGACTGCACACGGTTTATGCCCACACACCGTGGCTTTAACTGGGCAGAGAGGCAGAGCGCCGACACAGACGGTGATCATCTTCCCGTTAAATTGTCTCCCCTGCTTTATCTTAAATTTCTAGACATTTCTCAATTTTTAGACATTTTCTGGCTTCCTTTTACACAGAAATACAAATGAGCATAAAAGGTGAGCCACTGACAGGAAACCTAGTGTTTTAGAAAATTTTCTTGGGTATCAAGAAGAAAGGCACACTCAAGTTGTTCTAAGAAAAACATGATGGTGGATTTAGTGTGAAGAGACAGTGTCATTTCTTACCTGGTGGTCGAGAAACTCACTCTTTCTTTTTGCTTCTCATGGTATCTACACCAGCATCCCTGGCAAAAATACTACCTCTTCCTGCAATTTCATTGCCTGTGCTGGTGTTTCTGGCAGGGCTTCTTTCATTATTGGAAAAGGACTGAGGTCACTGGGAGCAGGAAGTTCAGTCTTGGAAGGCGGGAGGAGGAAAGCTCCTGATAAGTGCTAGATGGGTGGCTCTGGTCTCTGAATTTCTGTTTCAGTTTTTGTGTCTTTGCTAACTTCTTATTCTCTCAAGGTGTCTAGGCAGTAATGAAAATTAACTTCACGTGTCTTAGTCTCCAAATAGCAGACTTGTTGAGTAGACCATTCACTTTTTAACCTGATTTCTTTTAGTGGCTTTAGAGGCTTCAGTTAATTTCTAACCAGAAATTATTATTAGGCACAGGCAATCATTACGTGTTCAGGATCTGTTGTGTGCCAGTCACTGTTCGAGGCACTGGGAAACAGTAGTGAACTTGTCAGACGAAATCCTGCCCTGATGGACCTAAAATTCTAAAGCACGGCAATAAGTAAAATGTATCATTTTAGGCAGTGGTTAGTGTTAAAAAGCACTCAGATAAACCTGGGGAATCCATTCTGCATAATTATGATAAAATTTCCTTGTATATTTGAAACATGTCTGGGCGGTATATAACAGCATAGTATTTCAGTAAGCTCAAGCTTTTAGTTGGAAAATGCATGTTATAACTGCCAAGCCTTGAACAGAAAAGGGGATGCAATGTGCATTGACCTTCTGACTAGGGAGGAGAGGCGGGAGGAGGCTGGCCCTAAGAACCCAGACACCTCAGGTCCCAGGGTAACCAAAGTAGTTTCTATGGTGTTTTGTGAAAAAATTGGTAAAGTAGTTATGATGGCATGTACTATTGTCTACCAGTGTGAAAGAATTTGCCAGAATGCTAGTAACTTAAAACAACACACATTTATGATTCCATAGTTTCTGTGGGTCAGGAATCTGGACATGGCTCAGCTGGGTACTCTGCTCAGGGTCTCCCCAGGCCACAGTCAAGGTATTGACCAGTCCACATTCTCATCTGGCACTCAGGGTTCTCTTCCAAGCTCTGGGGGTTTTGCAAAATTCAGTTCCTTTCAGAAGATACAGGGCTGAGGCACTCAGGTTACAGAGGCTGCCTGCCCACAGTTCCCCAGCTCGTGGGCCTCTCCACAGGCCGTCGCATCAGGGCAGCTTGCTTTGAGGTCAGCAAGTGAGTTTTTCATTCTAATCGTAAGTCTAGAGTCTAAGACAATGTGATTATGGAAGGGACTTCTCTTCACCATTTCCATATAAAGTGACCTAATCAAGAGTGATGTCCCAGCACATTTCCCCTTGTTCTCTTAGAAGGAAACCACAGGGGCCACCCACACTCGAGGGGCATTTCACAAAAGCCTGAACAGCAAACAGCAGGAATTGTTGGAGATTGCCCTAGGCTCTGTCTGCCACATGGAGTATCTGGGAAGAAGAGAGGGAGGCAGTCTGCTTTCTTTTTGTAGTTATAACTCAACAGAACCCACAAGTTAGATAGTAAAATACCACAGTTCATTGGTTGGTATCAAATTGTTCTAGTTCACATGTTGAAAAGCAGGCCCTCAGTTCAAGATGCACAGCTCAGCATGAGTGTTTGTTTCTTTTCCTTCTCTAGATCTCATTAAAAAATGTGAAATGAGGAATCAGACAGCCAAGGGAAAGGGAGGGAACCCTTTAGCGGAAAAAGATTTCAATGAATATCTAGGAGAGGAAAAGAATGAAAACCTGTTGATAGAGGACAGAGAGCATGATGTGGAGGCCCAGTTTATAAAGAAGGGCATGGGCATGGGCATGAGGCCTGCAGAGGGTGTCTAGGTCGAGTGCACAGGCCAGAGACGCAAAGTAAAAAGTGGGCCCCCAACAGTGGCTGGGGGAGTGCTGTCAATGGAAAGTGTGCTTATGGAAAGGTGAAGCCCACCTTGTGTTTTTCTATCCCTGCTGCCCTCACCAGCCCTGAGCAGAGAGCACCCCGGTTTAATCTCATCACGCTTATTATTTTTTAGATTATGTTATTATTTCTTAAATTTTCAATTAAGCAAAAATTCAAAATTCAACAAAAAATGCAGGAAATCTGTCAGCCTCCAATAATACATCAGTGAGGTCTTGTTTAAAGAAATTGAGCTATAATCTGCTTCTCTAAGACACTATATTGTAATTGTTAATTATGTTAGCAGTTAATCATGAAGTGAGGAATAACTTCTTTTACTAAATTCTATTCGGAGTGACATTTTTCAACCAAACTTCTTTTTATTTTAGCCGTAAAAGTGAGACCTATTAGGGGCTGGCCTGGTGGCACAGTGGTTAAGTTCACATGGTCCACTTCTAGGTGGCCCGGTGTTCGCTGGTTTGGACCCCAGGTGCGGACATGGCACCGCTTGGCACACTATGCAGTGGTAGGTGTCCCATGTATAAAGTAGAGGAAGATGGGCATGGATGTTAGCTCAGGGCCAGTCTTCCTCAGCAAAAAGAGGAGGATTGGCAGTAGTTAGCTCAGGGCTAATCTTCCTCAAGAAAATAAAAGACCTACTCACTACTGAAAATTTACAAGGTAGAGAAAAAAAAACAAATAAATACAAAAAAGAATTAGTTTGCCATAAACCCTTCATTCCAAAGAGTTCTCTATCTTATTGATCAATTTTAGGGTTGTTTGTTCTTATTAACTTTCATATATTTTGAGTTCATAGTGCAAATACTACTGCATTATATTTTTTTCAAAGATTAGCACCTGCACTAACATCTGTTGCCAATCTTTTTCTTCTTCTTCTCCTTCTTCTTCTTCCTCTTCTCTCCAAAGCCCCCAGTCCACAGTTGTATATTCTAGTTGTGAGTGCCTCTGGCTGTGCTATGTGGGACACCACCTCAACATGGCCTGATGAGCGGTGTCATGTCCGCGCCCAGGATCTGAACCTGTGAAGCCCTGGGCTGCCAAAGTGGAGCATGCGAACTTAACCACTCGGCCATGGGGCTGGCTTCTGCATTATTTTTTTCATTTATAGTATTATACATATTTTCATGTAACTAAATGTTATTGTTTATAGTTATTTAATAGTCTATGCTTGAATGCACCATCATTTACTTAAGCATTTTCCTATTACTGAACATTTAGTTTCCAGTTTTACCTCTTCCAAATTAAGCTGTTCTAAGAATCCTTGCACATTAATGTGTCTGACTCTGTGCAAGCTCTTAAAATGGATCGTAGAATGTAATTAGCTGCTTCATGTTCCTGTCCAATGTTCCGAAGTTACTTTTCAAAAATATTATACAGTTTACCTGTCTCTACAAAATGCAAGATTTGCCTTCTCAGTTGAGTCTTGAGCATTATCAATATTATTAACATGTAATTGTCAGGAAGAATTAACCCCTGGCCATCTGGTATCAACCTCTCCTCCCAGACCTTTGCCTATGGGGACATTGCCTGGTGCACTGTGCCACTCCAGCCGTCCCAGGTCCTTCTACTTCCTGCTGTGCAGGTGCGCGTGTGTGTGTGTGTGTGTGTGTGTGTGTGTGTGTGGTTACTGACTCAGGAAGG
Source organism: Equus asinus (assembly GCF_041296235.1). Taxonomy (NCBI): domain Eukaryota; kingdom Metazoa; phylum Chordata; class Mammalia; order Perissodactyla; family Equidae; genus Equus; species Equus asinus. Next base: position 76,492,117 of record NC_091800.1, read on the forward strand.
GAAGAACAGTGTGCTCCCTATCTGCCAGTCCCAGAATTTGCTCTGCTTCCAGTAGCAAATGGGTATTGAGTCCTAAATTTTCATTTCAAACCAATTCTATTAAGCTTTGTAGTGACTGGCATTTCTTTCTGGATTCTAGCCCACTGCTTGTTTCTTGTGAGTTTCCACCATTTTCTCTGTTTATAATGATAGGGGTTGGGGGAAGAGACAGCATTTGCACTCCTGGTCAGACAACACAGAAAATGGCATTTTTCTTTTTGTCTTAATTGGAGGCCTGCAATGATCATCTTATTTATATTTGCAGTTCCCACCCCACCCACATACTGCTCTATTTTCTTTCTTAGCAATTATCACCTTCTAAAAGACCACATAATTTGCTTATTTGATGTAGTTATCAGTTATCATTCTCTGTTCAATACCAGAGTGTAAACCCTACCAGGACAAGGATAGTTTTTGTTTGTTTGTTTGTGGTTGTTGACTGATACATTATTAGACACTAGAACTGCACCCACATGATAGATAATCAATCAATGTTTGTGGGGCACAAGTATGAATTTTAACACTGGCAAATGATATTTCATCAATTCATAGTGCTCTCTAATTCAAGGGCCACACGTCCAGTATAGTGCCTGGCCTGTGACAGTGGGCGCTCAAAATTTTGTTGAGTGAAGCAATGAGTCATTGAGTGAATGAACGTTTTTTGGAAATAGCTCTGATTCTCACCTGATGATAATATCCATTACTTAGATATTTAGCCTAATTACCCAAGACTGTCTTGTGTTAGTTACCCCATTTCCAAGTCCAAGTTCACCAGAAATAGTGAACTGTCATTACTGGGTATACATTTCCAATGGAACAAAATGAAAAATGCCTCCAAATGTCAGAAACATGGTAGAAAAAATTAGCCACCTCTTTTTCCCTGACATTTCCTTACTTAAATTTTCATTTAATAAACTTTTATTAGAAATGTATATTTTTTGTAGACTTAGTTTATATTTTTTCATTAGAAATAAAACATCTATATAAATTTCAAAAGTGGATTGGAAAGCTGATGTCCCTGGGCTGGGGGTGGGGATGCCTCTGTGCGATGACTATGGGCCAACAAAGAAAGAAAATCAATTTGCAGATATGTTCCTGCAGAATCTTGAAAATTTATTTTGGGAGCTGAGCAACCAGTCACTGCCATTCCAGCAGTCCTGTTTCCAGGTCTGACTTTCTCAAGTCAAGATTCTGCAGATTCAGTACCCCAGGAGACGCAAGGCTCATGCCACTTTGGATTTGATGTGAAAAAGAATCCCACTGTTCAGAAGCAAAGGCCTGTCAGAACAGAACCGACCTTTTCTCCCCTCTTCCTGTGTAACATAACTTAAGACTAGATTAAAAACAAAAAAAAAAGGCCATTTTTTCTTCATGAGGAAAAAAGAATCAAAGCATTCAGAATTCTCTAGCACTTTTTGGATCTCCAGCAGCATCTAGCTGATTCCCCTCTGCTGCTACTTGCTTTTCTTGATCAAGGTTGCATTTCCTAACGTCCTTTGCCTAGTCAGAGTGATACTGACTGAAAATTCAAGAGAGGTGGGAGAGAAGATTCTTCCTATCCAGCACCTATAAACAGTGAACAATTCATATCGTCATCAAAAAGGCACACTTATCTGTGCATTTATGTCATCCTTCGGAATCTTTTGTCCATCCTTCTAGTAAATTTAGGCCCCTAGGGAAACTATTAGGATGTCAGTCCTTATCTGGGGAAAGTTGTCCTCCTCTGAGACAAACTCTTCTTCCTTGATGGCCACACTCTTCATGCGTGTGCACACACGTGCATTCGTGTGTGCGTGTGCATGCGTGTGTGAGCGCCTAGTGGCACAGGAATCTAACAGATCTGAGATGTAGCAAAAAGAAAATGCAGTTCCTATTCAGAGTTTGAATAGATAAAATGAGGTATAAGGAAGACAATTATTTAAATAATCTTAGAAACATAGATAACAGGTGACTTGAAGTAGAGAGGATTCTTCTCTTTTTCATAATTTATTCTAATAAGATAAAAAATTGTAAAAGCTTATGTGTTTATTTTAGGTGACTGCACGTTATAATCATAGCCAGCTATTGCCTTGAGAAAAGCAAAAAATAGGAGACCAGTGACACATCTTTCTCATTATGGGTTATTTCCTCTTAGATGTGCTATTTGTGTAAAGTGAGAAAATTTCCACTTTTTGCATAGAGTGTGCTTACTTCTTTTAATAGAGAGCACTCAGAGCTCTAACAAAAGAGCCTACATTAGCGCTCACATTTCCTGCCAGTGGTGTTCAGTGGCATTTCAGAGCCGACATCCTGCCACTGAGCTCGATGGGGAGCACTTCAGCATTGCTTTCTCTCCCTGAGTAATACTAAGCAACCACATGTTGTGCAAAGCTTCCTAAAAACATTACACATGAAGAAAAACTTAAGAATCTTTCCAGCCTTTTCGTATCTGTGGATGTATTAAAAACAAATATTTTGGCAAATATCTCTATTTTAAAATTAAAATGAAACCATCTCTGCTGTCCTTGGTTTTGGAGGCATATTTATTAAATTGTTTTAAACTGACATTCTCTGCTACTTTTTTCCAAATTAGATGCAAATAATTATAGATGTGGTTAAATATAAACGGTAACTATGTTAATAGTATTTGGCAAATCTGGATTGTCTCAAAATATACAGATGTAAGTTGAAATAGCATAGAATAAAATGTAACAATCTAACTACACAAAGGAATTGCCAACATTCTATCAAGTTGATAAAACCTAGCTAACTTGACTTGTAATTACACATATGTTAAATAAAGCATTTCCTTTTTAAAACTTTACTGAAATCTTGCAAAGGGAAACAATATTTTCAGGATCATTTTGGGTGATGCGTCTCTTGAACTAAGGCACGTTTCTTTTTAAAAGGATTGACTTCAGTTTTTGCATAAAAGTTTAGCTTTATGTTGACATTTTGGATTGAGTGTGAGGATTTTAAGAGGTAATTGATTCTTGCAGTGTTATTTTTGGAAGAAATATAGAAAAATGTAACGACAATTCTTACACTAATTGCATGATGTAGTAAGAGAATTATTTATTATAAATGTTACAAATCTGAAGAGACACACCTACTGAATAAAGTTGCAAGAAAGCTCTTCAATTCGGTTTCACACTTAAAATTACGTCTTAAAATTGATAGTTATCGTTAATCTCTACCTTATCCAGCCTTAAAGACTTCTATATTCTTAGAAGGAAGACATATAAAACCATGTTTTTAAAACTTGATGCAATCTAATTTTTCATTTTTCTATGTAAGTAGTGGCATACTTGGAAAGGACCGTAATGTTTCCTCTATTGTTAAAGGAGCTATTTTATTTTTGTCTGATCGTACCAATTCTCCTCTTGCAATACCTCTTGTAAATAAATCAGCAATTTATAATTGACATTTTTATTATTAAATATTTCCACTTATGTTTCATTTTGAATTAGTTGTTAGACATAGAATTAAAGAATAAAATTTTGTGAATCGTGATTCTTTCCAAATTAAAGTATAATATGATGAAGCCGAGATTAAATGCAAATGAGCCATATCTATATGATCTCAATAGGCGACAGCTTTGGAATGCTGTCAGTATTTTCAGTACAATTGGCGATATATTGCATTTTGTTATATTAAAAAGAACAATAATTAGGCATGGGTATTCAAGCCATTAGATCAACTTTTTCAATAGTTTGAACTGCTCAGTGATTAACTTAATATGCAATTCAGATAATTGTGAAAAATCTAATATAGATTACTTTGTCAAACCTCTGGAGTCAGCCAATATCATTTTAAAACTGTGCTAAAGCATTAGCAAATATTGCTCAAAGTAATTTAAAGCCCTGAAGAGGGATTTCTTCATGAATGTTCTCTACTCATAAAATTTTTTTCCATTTGTATTAAACTTAATTTCTACATGTGTACCCCATGAGGGGCCTAAGTGACATATTTATGAAATTGTTGCCTATAGAACAGTACATGCGAAGGCAGCATGTTCAATCACTTATAAGTTCAAATTTCTCTTACATAAATATGATATACAGGAAAGTTTGCTCTCCTCTGCTTCGGCGTCTTTTTAAGTGGAAAATAAAAAAAGCATCTTCATTCTGCCCTTTCCTATTTGTGCTGGAAGCAGATGTTAATATTTTATATACAATTTTCGTTAACCAGTAATTGGCAATAAAGACAAAATAATTTACTGTTTCAAGATTCCTCAGTGTTAACTAATTAAACCAGCAGCAGAGCTGGAGCACAGGACAATGGCAAACTTTCAGATGAATTAATTTTATGGAAGACCAGCTGAGTAATTGGACTCCAATTATGGCAGTTTAGCTCCATCATCACCTTCATATATAATTAAATTCAATTGGTTGATACAGCTTCTATTTTTATGAGGCCACTTACCAGCTTTTTGAACCCCACTGTGACTTTGGATGCAGGCCAATCAATTATTAGTCATTTCTCTTTGAAATGGTAATGCTCTGGATTAGTCATATCTTCCATAATGGTCACATTTAAAATCTCTCTTTTTTAGTAAGTTGTGGTCTATTTGAATATCTCTTTTTGATTCTACACAGAAAAGATATTCACTTATGTTGAAATATACTAAGACAAACACCAATAGGGCACGGCTGTATGAATATGAAGTCTCACTGAGATGACATCCTGTATCATCTCATTTGCAGATGAATCTTGTAGTTTTGGAAAATAGTAGGATAGACCTTTACTTTTTTTGTAAAAACTCACCCGAAAATCACTTTGCTTACTCCAAAGTTGAGGCTATTTAATTCTCTCTAAAGAGACTTTTTCTATGTTTTAGGAAATACATACCAATGCTATGGCAAAACTCTGTTTACTCAAATATTTCTGCAAAACCAATTCTATGTATAGATTGTGACATGTACATGAGGTTTTGATCTGCATGTGCTTAAATTGCCATTGTTGATTAGTATAAGTGTATACTTAGTTGAAAAAATATTTTTAGGATAATAAATTTTTGAGGACATATTTATTGGCAATTATTAACTGCTCTGAAAGTTTAGATTTGCTTTACTTGTCTAGAAACACATTCTTGGTAAAAGAGGAAACATTCCCTTAAAAATAGAAATTATTTAGAGAGAGTATTTTTGTTCAATCTAATCTAATCCATTAAAATCTAATCTGTTCTTTATTGAACAAACAAAAAAGTGAATTATTTCTAAGGTCTTAAACTATATATAAATTATATATATAAAGAATAGTTTATAAATATACATATACAGTTTAGAATATACATAAAATAGCTATATTACATAGTGTATAGATACATAAAGAAAAACTGATGTGAACTAGCCAATAAACAAAATAATGTTAAATGGAAAAAGAATTTCAAAATTAATCTAATAATGTATATATCATAAAAAGCATATTTTCTAAAGAAAATAAACTTAATATTCTCTATCACCCATAATTTTCATCTCCAAATATGCAATTTGGTTACACATTCTATGAATGACTCTGTATATTTAGTAAATATTCTACCTATGTAGCAAAGCACACCGGGCCATTTCTTTTAACTATATTTTTGTCAGTGATTGCTCTTTTCCATTTAAAAATAAATGAAGAAAGTCATTTTTATATGGATATATTTAAAAAGAAGAAAATATCTTTATTAAGTTATTTGTTACAAAATAATAATTTTCCTACACACCTCTGTTTTTATTGGATTATATCCCATATAGAAATAGGAACTATTTCCAGAATATACGTCACTTGGTGTGAAGGGTCACAGAGGACCATGGTAGTTTGTAATAGCCTTTGGTAAAAATTTAATGTTTTGTTTTCTAAACTGTACTATGATACCTTACTTCAATTCCCCCTTGCCATAAAGAGACATCTTCATGGAACCCTAAAGAACTGAATGGAGAAGCATGTGATTCCTTTCATGATCACCCAAACACTGAAAAGTCTCCTTGGACAGTGGTTACACATTACACAGAAGTTACACATACCTCCTGAGTCTTTATAATGTAAAATTTAACTATGTCTTTGTTTTTGTTTTTTTTTGAGGAACATTAGCTCTGAGCTAACTACTGCCAATCCTCTTTTTGCTGAGGAAGGCTGACCCTGAGCTAACATCCACGCCCATCTTCCTCTACTTTCTATCTGGGACACCTACCATAGCATGGCTTTTGCCAAGCGGTGCCATGTCCACACCTAGGATCCGAACTGGCGAACCCCTGGCCGCCGAAGCGGAACAGGCAAACTTCACCGCTGTGCCACCGGGCCAGCCCCTAACTATGTTTTAATACAAAGGCAAATTGAAATAAGGGAATTAAGGCAGTCAACAAATAATTAACATTTTCATCTTAGAATTGTGTCTAACACAACTATTCAATTTTATATGAAAGGGAATGACTCAGTTACTCACTTTGTATGTATAGAATGAGTCTGCACTAACTATTGGTATATAAAAACATAAGCTTCACAATTAATACACTCTACTTCTTAAAGTATTTCTTAATTTTGTTTAATGAAGTGCAGAAGCAATGTGTACGGATCATGTAATCTCTGCAGTGTTTACCTCTTGACCAAAAACAAGTAGATTGATGGTTGATCTAGAATAACATTTCTAAAAACTGGAACGTCAATAACAAGGGGAATGGTTAACTGTCTCCAAATTTGTAATAATAGCTTTACTTTTCTGAATTAAATTATAAATATTGTCTTAGTTGCATTTTTTGCATGTTTTATACTAAACAGGGCATTAGAATTGATGCAGTTAAATCCAATTATTTTACAGAAATGGAAATTGAATACCAAAGAGATGGAGGACATAGCATATTTTGTCAGAAAACAGTCTCATATTCAGATTTATACAAACGGTAGTGTTAATTCCACTATATTTTGCATAACTCTAAATTTCATTAGTGTTTTCTGTTTTGTGTTAATATTTGTATTGGAATGCATAATATTAATACATCTAATTAAATGTTAACCTATTATGGCAAAGACCTTTAGAGAGACTTAAAAAGAAAAAACTAGAAAACTCCATTTTGAAGATATTCTTATGCTATCCTTAAATCTGTCTTTTTTGGGAGGGGCATAAAATAGTCAAAAATGAATACTCATATTTCAAGACATAACATTTTCATATACTCAGTGATGTTATCTAAATTTTTCTAAAATGCGTAATCATTAAATAACTATTAAATAACTATAAACAATAATTTTTAGTTATATGAAGAATATTTACCAAGAGCAATACTTCTCATTATACGTATAAGACAGGAAACACAGATCATTAAGGATGTAAGTTTTCATTTGCTGCTGTTTAATCAAGGCAGGTTTGTCTTTACTTTGGGAGCCCTCTTAAGTCGCCAGGTTCATGTTACACAAAAAGGGCTCCTGATCACAGGGAAGAATTGACCTTTGCCTTCCCTGGGAAGGGAATAAGCTTTCAGGTATCATGTGACTAAGGAGAATGTGTGGTAAGACGTCTGTCTGTCTCTCCCGCTTCTCTAAGAAGAGTTGAACTGAGATACTCAGCGTGCCCCTCCACAAACATTCTTCGCCTACAGTACAACAAAAGCCTGTGTGCGCCCGTGGTCTCAGCTTAACAAAGTGCATTGAGAGCGCTGGCTTCCCAGGCAGAGAAGCACGTCAATAACCCAGTGGGAAGGGGCATGGACAACAGGTAAACACCGGTCAGTCAGGGGAAGCCTGGTGGGTGGTGGGCACAGATCTTCAGACACAATAAAGAGAATGACATCAGAGGGATTCATCCTTCTTTTTAACCTGAATTCTCAGTTATTAACTAAGGCATAACATCATACAGGCACAACAAAGGAAGGCTCAGCCACTTTCAGCTGCCTCGCAGATGGCATCTAAACGGCCGACTGGGGGTCCTGTGAGAATTTGACGGTGGCCATTGTGTTAAGAGTTACTCAGCTTGGGGGAGAAGGGACACATAAAAGTTCCTGTTTAAGTAAATATCATTCCGTCATGTATACCACTAGGGCTTGCCCAGTTCTCTGTCATTATTTATTAGGTACACGTGAACATCCTGCGAGATTTTCAAAATTCTGGGCATAATTTTTCGGTCAAGAGTTGGCAAAGGAAATATTACTACTTAGCCATCGCATGTATGTCAAGGTTTGTTGTTTTACAGCTGAGCAGGAAATCATTAGTTTTTACTTCAAGTGGATTTAATAAGACTTTATTGCAAGATAGTTCCTTTGATATTCATATTAAATCAAAGAAATATACTCATTATTCATCTATAATAACTCTAAAATTAAGGGAAAACATAATTGGGAAATGATAGTTCAATAGATTGAATGAAATTCCATGACATCAGCAAAGTCTGTTGGCATCATAAGTGGAATGATTTCTGTGAGAATTCCAGACTCTTTTTTCTGGATTTTGCTTAGCCAGGGAAGCAGCATAGTTCTTTGGACAATTGTGTTATAATAAAGAGAAAATATGGGGAAATGCCATTATCCATAAAACACTACTGCATCAGATAAATTGAAAGTTTCACTCCGAGTTTTAATTCAAATGTTTAAAGCACATAAAGATTTACTTTGAAGTGTTTATTTTGAAGTTTCTTGAAAAAATATTTACAGAACATTTTTTAAATGGAAATACAGCCAAGGAGAATTTTCCCACAAGAGTTATAGACTTGCATATTCCAGTCACCCACTCAAACACATTTACATCTGTGAAAGCTACAAATTTAACAACTCCGTTTACTTAATAGATGAGTAATAATCAAACTGATTTCCTTATACATCTAATGAAGAATATTTTTAATAAAATCATGTTTGGCCACTTATTTACTTTCTTTATACTGAAATGGAAGCTTGGTTTCTATTGTATTTTTAAAGATAGTGAAGTAGTGTAATAGCACTATGTTTGGGGGCAGCATTGCCATTATTTTATAGAGCAATCTTGTCCCATCAGGTTTTTACCGGGGTAAGTAGATAAACATGCCGCATGTTATATGCAAATGTGTGTAATAGCAGGAAGCTTAACTTAGTTCTACCTTATTAAATCTGTCCAGGATGTTTGAAAAACAGAATTTTAGAAAACGGAAATAAATTCGCAGCAGATTTTAAGGAAATAGTGAGTAGTCAGCATTATTAAATTTAGCTAATAAAAAGGAACTCTATGTTGGAAATTTATGAATATGTTTAGAAGTATAGCAATATGAATATGTATTAGAATTTGCTACCAATTCAATTACTTTTTTCCACCTCATCAGTTAGGTAAAAGCTTAGCTAAACAAATTAATATTGAGTAGTTCCCTGAAGGCTAGGGATCTTAGCTTTGTTGTAATAAAGAGGAAATGAGTTCCAGATATGTGTGTCCTTTGGGGAAAATGGCAGAAGTTCAGCTGTGAGGATCAGGGGAAGGAGTGCCCTATCGATCTCCTTTCTCCAAGGGAAGAGATCATGAAAGTAAGTAAGTAATCTCCCAACTAACTAGGGATTTAACTATTATTTGGGCCAAAACCAATATCCTTGAATCCCACAGTCAAGTAAATACGAGGTTCAACCGTAGCATCCAGATGCAGTCAGCTCATTAAATAGAAGAACAGGAATTATCTCAAAGTTTCAGTAGAGAGACACTACTGTGTTTCCCCCACCACAATTAGAATCTATTTTAAAAGCATAAATGCTATCATGTAGAAATTGTTCAAAGCAGATGGTAGACTTCAAGGTAATAATAAATTGTCCTTCTATATTTTTACCATTGCCTTCTTTAAAGGTCATTTTAAAAACTAAAACTTGGTGCAGTTAATTCACCCTTGGCTCCTCTTGTATAGGCATCTCATAATGCTACTGAAGAAAATAGCCAGCTACAATTTTGAGAAATTCAATTAGTGAAATGAGTTTAGTTTGAAAAACTTTGAGACCTATTACTTTCATTTATTCACTTGTTCATTCATTTCTTAACTAAATACTTGTGTGAGTGAATAATGTTTCCCAAGAATTGCCTAGGCATTGGGAATACAACACTGAACAAAGCGAGAAACATCCCCTGAGTGAGGAGAGCCAATTAAACATGAAGGGAGATGAGCTTTTAAGAAGTATACGAATATATAATATTAGTTAGTGATAAGTGCTATAAAGCAGAGTAAGTCAGAAGACCTGAGGGAAGTGAAGAAGGTTCCACGTATATGTGGGCAGAAGGTGAGTTCCGGGCAGGGAGAACACTAAGGGCAAAGGCCCTGAGGCAGGATTTGCTTGGAGAATTCACAAAGCAATGAGTTGGCCAGAACGACCTGAGAAAAGGAAGCCAGGGAAGAACATGGTTAAAGGGCTAAGGTCAAAGAGATAGCAAGAGGCTAAAACTAGATGGTTTAGGCTTTGAAGGTGAGGATAAGGACTTTAGCACTTATTCTGAGTGTAAGATGGCAATCTTTTAGAAGGTTCAAAAGGGCTGCATCTTAAATGTATCATTCCCTTCTGAGAATGAGCCAGTGATCCATGAAGGAAGAAAGACTGGACTGAAATATTATTGGAATGTAGATGGAAGAAGATAATTAAGAAAATAGCAGAGCAACAAAATGTAAAAAGAAACAAATAAAATTAACAAAGCCTTAAGTTGGCTGTCTAGAAATTCTAACATATTGGTGGGTTGGAACCTTTCATTAGTTATAGAAAACTTTTAGTCAATTCTACTTTAAATATTGATAGTGCCCATTTTATATTTGTTAATTCCAACACATATTTGAGGATTAATTTCTGCTAGATTTCACCCATGGTAACTTTATTCCTTGTGTTTCTGTCTATTTCGTGGCTTTGCTCATCTTTCTTTGTTCCCTTCTCCAATTTTATTTGGTATCTGAGTATTGCTCAATTTCTTACCAGGTCATTTTTGCACCGAAGAATAAATTTTTTTATGCTTTATCAGCGTTTTTGATGTGTTCAGCCAGAAGGTTTTGTTGTGTGTTTATCTGCATATTGGCCTAAATGGAAGACTCTCTATGGTATCTATGTTTCATTTCAGAAAATGATGTGTCCAATTCTGTATAAATGATAGGTTTATAACTCTTACTAACAAAATTTGAGAAATGCTTTCATCTCAATAGAATCAGCCTCAGAAATATTATGGAATCAACAAAACAAAATCTTCCCTTTCAAAATTTTTCTACCTTTTCAGTAATGTACTTTCACTCTGGCACACAATTTCCTTATCTGGGTCATTTTCTTGTATGGACAATATAGCCTCTCTTGATCAAAGTCTGTGTAAAATTAACTGCTCTCATAAAAGGATTCAGTCCTCCCATTCACACGAAGTTACATATAATTACTGACATTTTAATATGTATCACATAGTTATAGGAACTATAGTACCATGGACTTAGTGATGTACTTTGTAAACTTAGGTAAATTGAAACTACCTTTCCCAGAATGTCCTATCCTGTGATAGAACCAAGAGCTTACAGCCATGCTCTGTGGTTGTGTCAGGTCCTGGTGCTGTTGCAGTTCATGTGCTTGTCCTGACCTGTGGTTCACCTGGTTGGTGTGTGACAGCAACCAGGCCTACACTTATTTTGGCTCCCACCTCAACTCCTCTGTGATAATTAATTTTATGTGTCAACTTGACTAGACTAAGGATGCCCAGAGAGCTGGTAAAACATTATTTCTGGTTGTGTCTATGAGGATGTTTCTGGAAGATATTAGCATTTAAATTGATAGACTGAGTAAAGAAGGAGATCATGCTCACCAATGTGGGTGGGCATCATCCAGTCCATTGAGGGCGCGAAGAGAACAAAAAGGTAGAGGAAGGGCAAATTTGCTCTGTGCTTGAGCTGGGACATCCATCTTCTCTTGCTCTTGGACCTTGACGCTCCTGGTTCTTGGGCCTTCGGACTTAGTCCTGGACTGACATCCTTGGCTTCCCTGGTTCACAGGCCTTCAGACCTGAGCTGAATTGCACCACCAGCCTTCCTGAGTCTCTAGCTCGTGGACTTGGACTGAATTACACCACCAGCTTTCCTGGTTCTCTAGCTTGCAGAGGGCAGATGGTGGGACTTCTTGGCCTCCATAATCACGTGAGCCAATTCCTATAGTGTATCTCCTCTTACACATACCTAAATTTATCCTGTTGGTTCTGTTTCTCTAGAGAACCCTCACTATCACACTCCTTCAGTCTTCCAAATCCTGAAACAAGCAGGTGTTTGCAGCTTCATGTGCAGGGCACCAGCTTATTCTGCAGGTCATTCAAATCTTCAGGGCTGAAGGCAGTGAGAGACAGAGCAGATATGGATCCAGTTTTTCCTGTGGATTCCAGTTTTCCCTTGCTTTCCTTCCCTTACTTTGTTCCTTTCTGATCTTGGTCCTATGACTTCAGGTCTAATACTAGTTGCAAAAGCAATAACCTTATGTAGACTGTTTAATCAGCTGCCACAATAGCATAAGGGCTAATCATTATAACGTGTTCTTTACTCCATATCACTCAGGGTGGTTCTACTGAGCGGATCAAACTCTAACTAATACAGTGGCAAGAGAGCAGCGCCAGACTGCTAGGGTTTGAACTCAGTAACTCTTCTGCTTAGCAGCTGTGTCACATTAGCAAAGTGACTTAAGCTCTTTGGCCCTCAAGTTTCTTCATATGGAGAGTAGAGATAAAAATAATACATGCTTTATAGCATGTCTGTGATGATTAAATATGTTTTTCATGTAAAGCACTTTGACAAGTGCCTGCTTATAGTGAGATCAAAGAAATGATGATAGTAGCACTTCAAGTAATGTTAGTATTACTCATAGCAGTACTAATGGTGTACTAATGGGAGTAGTACACTCACCTGCATTTTATCTGAACTTTAATAGATGAAGACCCTTTAAAATAAGAATAGAAATGATGAGATGTAAGGAATCAATGTTTGCTTGAGGAGAAAACTCCTCAAACAGTAGCAGTTGTATGCTGTCTAAATGTACATCTTTCCTTTTCCAAAATATGACATCTTTTCTTCCTTGTTTTTTTTTAACGGACGTAGATGTTGTGATATTTGGAGCATGATTATAAATGATATACCATTTGAAAAATGCATATAAGTATTTACTTCCCTACTGTATGATCTTGTATTGGAAACGGTGGTAAAAATTAAGGCATTTTAAGAAAGAGCTTTACAAATGAATGGTCCTGTGGATTACCAAAGACATCTATGTTGCTAACACACACCAACAGGAGCTCTTAAATACTGAAAATATTAAAAAACAATACTTATAAATAAAATACATAAGAACCTTTATTTATGATTATAAACAACTTGTGGATTTTAATTCAAAATTTCTTGTAATCAGACTGCTGAAGAATGAATGTTGAAATGAAAATGATTTTTATAGGAGACAACACGGAATACTGAAAACAAAACAAACCAATATACAAGAAATGTTAAGTTTCGCTCATCCATTCATTCCTTCATTCATTCATTCAATGGTTGTTTCTTGAAGTCCTGCCCTCTGTTATCCCAGCTCTTCTAGGGCCAGTCTTGAGTCCCTAAACAACCTTACTCAGCCTCTTTGGACCTCAGCTTCCTCATGTAAATTTTAGGAATTGAATTAAATAATTCAATGTGGTCCCTTTCTGCTCTAAAATCATATGCTTCTATATAATCCTAAAGAGGTGTACATGATATTAAATGTCACGTGTAGCAGATTCTCATAGTAAGGTCCCAGGAAAAATAGCTCATACATAAGTTTGAACTGATACACATGCCATGTTATCTCCAAATTATATTTCCAAAATAAAACTTCACCAAATCCCTTCAAGTAAAAGAAGGAGGGAATATTCTGGGCTGTGTACAGTCAGTGAAAACTTGACAAATTGTTAGACCTCATCAGGTTACAAAGTAACAGTGAGAAGAAACAGAGCTCCCCACTGTTCTGTTATTGGTTTTCAAATATGAGGTACTTTTCCCCTTCTCTTGGTTACACTGTAAAACGCTAATATACTTGGCAGATTCACAAAAAAAGAATTAAACCATATGGATTGAGAAGTGCCATTCCACCTCAACGTTTCATCGATGTGGACTACCGTGACTTTTAGCATTGAGGTGCTTCAAAAATGCAGAAAGCAATTGAGTCAGGATAGTTTTTTTCTCTCTCTCTTTCTTTAATCTTTGTGCAAACAGATGAAGGGGTCGCTATGTGTTGGGAAACTCTTGGAACAGAAATTAGAATTCTTCCTTATGCAACACACACACACACACAAAAAGTTGGAAACAAGTTATTTTCCATGTATTCAAAGTTTTTGCAAACAAGTAAGGCCTAGGATTTCTTCTCTGTACATTTTAAAGGCACAGCTAGTTTGTTTAGGAGTCTTTCTACATTAATCTCTGCACTTCAGTTACTTAAACAATCTAAACGGAGTTTGACTTTTGCCAGGGAAAGAACTTAGTTTATCTAAACAATTGTCAGATTTTATAAAAGATATTTAACCCAATCTCTTCTAGCACTTACCATTTTATTGAAGAAACCAGCATTGAAAGATAAGAAAACCTTGGATCATCAGCTGGAAATGAGTAAGATTTTTAATTACTTTTAAATCATGACTATTCTAATTTGAAATCTTTAACCCCTGAGTATGAATTGGGAAAAGAATTTAACCATTGTAGTTTGTTAATGGTAACCAGTATACAGCTTTAAAAATACCATTTGGTACAAAGAATCGCTGGTAAAAATTAAACTTTTACATGGAAGGGCAAGAAATAAACTTAAATTGTTAACCCCAAACTTCCTTTTCCTAATGATTACTTCTATGCCACTCAGGTAGTGAAAACAACTGTCAAACTGCACACATCCTAAGACAGTGAATCGAAATAGAGTCAACATTTTGAGGCTTATAATATAGATATTTTCCGTGGAAAATAGAGTTACACCTAAAAAGTGAATTAAAGTAATATTTAGATATTGTCATTATCATAAAGAAAATCACAGACATTAAAAGGACACCTAAACCTGCATTGAAATCTATGTTCATTATCAATTAATCTCAAAGATATGAATGAAATTGCCAAGTAAGAGCATTTTTGAACAAAGGGAAGTGAAACGGCCTGCAGAATAGTGCTGTGAAATACCTTAACGATTTACTGACACATGTCTGCATACAGAATGTGTTGTGCTTCCTATATGAGGAATGCCATTGCTATGTTATGCTTGCTTAGTAGGTCCTCTGACGTTTATCCAAATTAGATTTGATTTTTTCCTGTATTTTTTTACATGGGTAATTCCATCTGGTATTAGGCATATCAAATACAACTGAGTTTAGCACCTCCACTGCTTGACAATTGATGTTCTTTAAAAAATTTAATAAATTACCTTAGTTCATCCAGTTGAAAATATTTATGCCAACGAGAATGGAAAAAGTCAGCAAAAGGGAGAGATGAAGTAGGTTAGAAAATATAAAAACATTGTTTCCAAATTGAGGCAGAATTAAGACAACTGGGCTGATTTGATGGGACCATCAGCTCTGGAATTTTATGACCTGAGGAAGCATGCTGAGACATGAAAATATTGTTAGAACAGTGGAATTATTAAGGGCATAGGTATCTTCCACATTCATTGTATGTTTTATGAATTCAAGAGAGGAAAGCTGAATTCAGGATAGAGCTGCATTAGCGTTATCTGGGGAAATATATATATATATATAGAGAGAGAGAGAGAGAGAGAGAGAGAGAGAGTGAGAGCTTGATTTTAAGGAATTGGCTCATGTGATTGTGGAGGCTGGCAAGTCCAAACTCTGGAGTAGGCCGTAAGGCTGGGGACAGAAGTAAGAGGAGATGTTACAGTTTCAGCCCAAAGGTAGCCTACTAGCAAAATTCCCTCTTCCTTGGGAGACATCAGTGTTTTTCTTAAGACCTTCAATTGATTGGATGCGGTCCACTTGCATCATGGAGGATAATCTGTTTACTCAAAGTCTACTGATTTAAATGTTAATCTCACCTAAGAATATCTTTACAGTAACATCTAGACATGTTTGAACATCTCTCTGGGTACTGTGGCCTAGCCAAGTTGACACATAAAATTAACCATCACAAGAGCCATATTGGAAACCTTATGAGAAAACAGGTGCCATGGCTCTGGCTTTTAAAGATGAGTAGGAAAAGTAGGTGGAATGAAAATTAGCAAAGTAAGGTTCTTGCAAAAGCCAGACTGTACATTATAATCAAACACTTGAAAAATGGTGGGTAAACTATAATAAACAATTCTTTAAAGGATTAACTGAGCCAATACAAAAATAAGGAAATTCCCCAAAGCACGAAAATGAGAGTAGCTGTAAAAAAGTGTTAAGGTGGCTTTCTCTGCTTGGTTATTCTCAAGATGTTTGAAGATACAAAGGTTCTTGAATGAGGAACAGAGAAAAGATCTTTAGCCCATAAAAGAGGGAAATTGAACTGGTCACTAGATAAAATCCTGTAAAATAATGAACTAGTTTCTAAAAAAAACCTGCCAGCTGGACAGGGAGAAAGCAGAAAACTTGTCTGTCCTGCTCTAGGCACAAAAGATAACATGAAACAAAATACTCCTCTCAAAAACAGATTATCCCAGGCTTGACTTTGGAATTGGAATTCGTAGTACCTGAGTAGCCCAGGAAATTTCAAGGGGAGTGATAGAGTAATCTTGTAACACATGGGACATCTGATATGAACTAACACCCATATCTCTCAATGATAAGCTCTCAGCAAATACACCAGGAGAAAATATCCACCATGAGAAAAAATCAGTGGAAAAAAATTAGGATTAGTCCTCTTAGAAATTAATATAATAGATTTTTCCCATACTGCATATAAACAGTAATTTGACTAAAATAAATTAGTAAACAAAAGTTGGAATCAAAACATGTTACTAATAAAAAATATGAGGCAATGTAGACAAACTGACTTAATAAGACAATAATAAATACAATAATGACTATTTCTGGGATTCAAATATTTGACTCAAATATTAAGACAAGAACCCGTAAGACAAGGGAAATTTTGTGAAGACTGTATCATTTAGGCACATGATAGAAATATTTACCAAATTCTCTAATCATAATGATATTGTTACAAGCAATAAAAAGTTAACTAGAGATATCTCATATGGTTGGACTTTTACGTACAGTATAATGTCAAAGAAGATCCAATATACTAGAAAATACAATTGAACAAAAACAGAAGAATTGAGAAGTTTGGTTTAATTAGTATTCATATACGGTATTAATGAGAAGAAAATTTCTAGCAAAAATGCATATATATTAGAAAAGAAGAAATGAGCTGTTTTTAGATTAAGAAGTTATTAAAAGAACAAGAGATTCACTCAAAGAATGTAGAAGAAAATAAATATTAAAGACAAGAGTTGAGATTACCAAAATTGATAAAAGTAAAGCTGAAAAATATTAATGGTCCTATGACCATTTAAGAAATTGAATCTTGAGCAAAAACTCTACTCATGAAATTCATCAGACTCACTTCTCATTTTAATGGGCTAGTATTACCTTCATACCAACACATGAGAAGGACAAAACAAGAAAGAAAGTTATATCCTAGTTTCATCAAATAACAGTCATTAGCCCTTAGTGTAATATTAGCAAACCAATCCTGCATGATATTTTTAAAAAATGTATGATTAAGTTGGGTTGAATCACTCAAAAGCAAGGATGTCTGCCCATTAGAAATGTCATCAATGTAATTCACCACATTAACTGATGAGTGAAGAAAATAAAAGATTATCTCCAGGATGCAGAAGAAGCATTTCATAAGACTTCCACACTTATTTACATAAAAAGGAATTTAGTGGGGCCAGCCCTGTGGCCTAGTGGTTAAATTCAACACTCTGCTTTGACAGCCTGGGTTCAGTTCCCGATGTGGACTTACACTACTAGGTGGTGGCCATGCTGTGGCAGTGACCCACATACAAGATAGAAGAAGATTGGTAGTAGATGAAGCTCAGGGAGAATCTTCCTCAGTGAAAAAAAAAAACCAACCAAACAAACAAAAAATGGAGTTTAGCGAATAAGAATTTCTTCAATATAAAACTTTCTAGTAGCTATATTTTTAAAAAATGTAAAAGAAACAGATGAAATTAATGCATTTTATTTATTCCAATACAAAACATTATTATTTCAACAAATTGTCAAAATTTTTAAAAATCATTAATGAGATATTTTGCATTCTTGTTCACTCTCTTTCACTTTTGATGCGTTTACAGCACACCTCAATTTAGAGTAGCCATATTTTAAGTGGTCAATAGTAACATGTAGCTATTGGACCACACAGCTTTAAAGCCTTCTAACAAATACTTACAATTTTCATACTGAAGAGTGAAATAAAATGAATGATCATTGGAACTTTCCTTTAACAGTGTAATAAAGAGCCTCAGTCCACCATGCACAAATAGGGAAGAGGGAGAAGCTAATCTATCAGGCAGTCTTCCCAATCAGTTCAGCTGCCTCCATAAGGAGCTCTGGAGGTGGAATGACTCTTCAAAGTCATTCCCCATTAAGTGGACCTGGCCAGCCCTTTATACCTCTCATACCCTTTGACCTAAACAAAGTGGCCAACTGTGGTCAGGCAATGCCATTACAGGGCTTCTAGCTGAGGGCTCTCCACCCACTATAATCCCAGCAGCTGTAACAAGTCATTTATAGCAGGGCCTTGGGCTGTGCATTCCAGAGTCCATTATACCAGAGCCAATGAGGGCTGGATCTTTTCTTCATGCTCTGAAATAAATTCAGAATAGTAGTGACCTCTGGGTGAGTGAGAGGGAAGGAAACACGTACCATCAGGGAGGAATAAATGGACGGCTTCCGTGATATTTGTAATGTTTTAGTTCTTAAAATTTACGATGAGTAATGTGCAAATTGTGTTGTTCTCTATACTTTTTTATGTATGAAATATTTCACCAACAAATGAATGAATGATGCCTGAAGGGAAGGAGGAGAGAGAGATTGAGAGAAAGAAAGAGAGGGGGAAGAAAGAAAGGCAGCAATGACATTACAGAAAAGTTGGACCCTTCAAGAGAGGTAAAAAGAAGTTTTAATAAAGGAAGGCATAGGTCATTTTCAAGAGAAATGAGTAAACAAGCCAATGTAGTCTAGAGCTTTTCTTAGAGAGATAGAAGTAAACATAGTTGAAAATTGGATTAGAAACAAGCTGAGTTTACTCAGTTCTCAGCTAAGGAGTATGGCTTCAACTCATAGGCTGTGGGGGGCACTGAAGGAATTTTGTTCATAAAAGTCATATTTGTGGTGGTTCAACCTTGAAAAAAAAATAGTAAATTGAATACATAAAACCCCTCCTTGATACAAAGCCTATGGTTTTAAAATGTAAGTTGTTTTAGTGTCACTTGAGGTATGGATTTGATATTGACTTAGCACATATTTCACAGGCATATTGAATTTTTCCTAAGGAAAAGCAATTCTGGTGCTCCCTCAAGTGTCTTGTGAGCTTTTATACAATCAGGTGGTAATTATGCTTGTCTCCATTTAACGTATAGCAGCAATCTGAAGTGGAATATCTTGTGGCAAATCACTCACGTAATGCATCTCATATGTACCTAGTTTACAAAAAAAGCATATAAGTAGTTAAAGAAGCCATAAAAAGACAACATGCTACCGTATATTTTAACATGTTAGCCCTTGGAAAAATATTTAAAGTGTGCACTAGTACCATTACTGAATTCACATCTAATTTGGCTCTAAGTAATCTATATAGTCGGTCTTTAATGGGGCAGGACATGCTTTTATAGGGCATCTCTTCCCTGTCTGTAAGAATCGTTTTTTAGGATATAGGTTTTCTTTTTTTTTAACCTTGATAATAATCTTAGCTACCGTCTTTCTACTATTCCACAAAGTTTTACCCTGGTTACAGTCCTTTTTAATGGAGTATCTAAGGGAGTAACTACGTCAGGGTTGGCCTGCCTTCACTAAACTGTATTATTTTGCAGGTGAAGGTTTTGAAACCTGTCGCTTCATGTCTCCTCTCCAGTCTCCAGAGATTTAAGGAGTCTCCTCACAGGATCTAACATAAAGTAACCCGTGGGGCCTATTTGTCTTTCCTACTTTCACTGACCCTCCAGCATGCTATTAAAAATCAGCAGTCCTGAGTCCACATCACAGTCTTTGCGATGAGATGGAAAAATGCTAAATGAATGCAGTTTACCGTGCCTATGATTGTTAATGTCTTCCTCTCCCATAACATATTTTATTTCAATTGTACAACTGCCAACTCAAGAAAGCCTTATTGCCAATACAGTGCTTCTCATAGAACTACTACTGGGTGCTAATACTGTGAAATTAGAAAAGATTTACGCATGAGTTGAAGAACTCCAAGTCTTATGTAGGAATAACTATATGTGCGGTGGTATAGTGATACTGTGTGTCCCGAGTGATTTATTCATAAAGAAAGCATCGGATAGGAATGAAATATATATCTTGTCCAGCTTTAAAGGGCATGAAATTTCTCTAAAAGTGATGTCCATGAAGGAAATACCATCTGGGGGCCTGTGACTAAGTGAGCAAACGTAAGTGAAGAGCGGGGTTGAAAATTTGTCTTGAAAGCTGTATTAGAATAGGCAAAATCAGTCTGTGCAGATTAGTAAGAAATACTTTAAATTTCATTTCTAAAGTTTTTAAGGAATGCTAATCTTGACTGCTATTAGTTTTAATTGACAAAATAATAGAATATTTATTCTTAGTCTCATGTGTTTTTTTCTAGTAAAGAAGAAATGTGCTAGGTGACAAATTCACCTGTAAATCAGTACTTCCATAAATAAAAGAAATTGGAAAAGATTGGTAAATAATTTTTTAAACAATCTAATCCACATGAAAAGATTACTTTGAATACTTAAATTAAAAATAATCTACTTCTCCCTGAACCACAAGTTTTACTTCCTCCTTAAATATTACATTTTATAATCTCTTTCAAAGATGTCTGTTAAAAACAAAAGAAACACACAGCAACCAAAAAACTAATACACAATGAAAGGCTAATTTTTATATTTTACATAAATTCATTTCAGAACATATTAATTGGTCCTGTCAAAATTAGTCTTGTAAATGGATCTATCTGAAATCCAGTATTTTCACATTTGAACAGTGAGTGAATGACCATAAATAATACACTAGCTACTAAGGAAATAAATCCTTTCATACTTGAAAGCTTCATAGCCACAGGGTTATAAAATAGGAGGAAATTGTGGACCAAAGAAGGAATTTCCATTTATTTACTATAATACTGAGGACTAAAAGAGAAAAAGCTTTAAACTTTCAATCATTAAAGGCTGTAAATAACAGCCCAGGGTATGTAACAAACAGGTGAATAATAGTTAACTTAGGGCCTTAAATAGAATTGTTGCTGTCTGTCAAAAAAATGTGTGAAAATGTTCCTGAAAATAATCATGTGTAAATATTTTAATGCAAATAAAATATATGATGACTCTTTATAAAATAAAGTACATCTAAAATATTTTTAAGACCTGTGTCCTTTACGCAAATGACCACAATATTTTTACTCATTTTTAAAAACTCTTTCTGTTTTTAAATTTGGGATATGCTGTCTTTTCCAATTGTGTTATGTGAATAATTACTTTTAAAAGTATTAAGCATTGAAAGAAAATTAAACTTGTTTTAAGTATTTCCAACAGTTGTGATCTTCTCTGAAATACTCTGGAATGTTATAAAATTGCACCGGGAAGTTCAGTCATCACTTTTCTCTACTTAAGAGTTTGACCTTGCATTTTTCTTTTCAACAAATCAGCATCAAATTGAACATTCCCATGAGATATTGAATAAAAAATGCGTTGTTTCTGCTGCTTGAAACCTTTGCCGCAGTTTGCTTTCTTTAATTCCATTGTCTTCCTCGTGATTTGGCTGTGCTGTGGCACTGCCTAGCTCTCTGGTAAGGAGTGGCTTAAGGAAACAATCAGCCCTTGCTGGGACAAGGCATGACTGGAGCAGGAAGACCATTCCAGAAGGAATATTTTCCTCCTAGATGTCACGGCATCTATAGTTCACTTTTGCTTAAGAATACAAATATGCATGTTTACAGATTTTCTACTATAATTTATGAATATTGGCTTTTATCTATAAAGATCAATAATAAATTAGCATTAACACATTGCTTTTTATATCAGTTTTGTGGGGAACTTGAACCTTGTTTCTGAGGGATAGATATCTCAAGGCCAGGATCCCCTTATCATTCAAAGAGTAACCCTGATTAAAGTCTGGACTTAAGGTGTTCTGTGGGCAGGGTTTGAGGAGACACTGACAACCTTCATCCTGGTTTTGTCCCTAGATCAGCTCTCTGGTCACAACTTCAGTGGCCTGACGCATGAATGAGTCACATTTTACCTCTTGGTATAGCAAAAATAATTTATTTCCACTAATAAAGTCCTTTTTAATACTTCTAGCAAATGTAGGGTTATCCCTACAAAAACGTCAACTCGTTTTATCCTGATGTATTTTTCTGAAAAGGGAGACTAGAGTTGCCGTTACACCTAGTATATAGAGTTAGGCATATACTAAAGAGTAGAGCAATTAGTGTCAAGCAGATGGTGTCATCTGTCACATCTGTAACCCAGAAGATGGCTGAGATACATCTATAGATCGTGCACATTTGGGGTCTTGCACAGCCCAGAGACATATGCAACAGGACTAGCATTGGAAAGGGGCAGAGCAAGGGAATATTTCTCTTTCCTACCTCCTAAGGATTTGGGCACAGAAATACGTTCTGTGGGCTCATAACACACTCAAAAAGTCTGCTTTCCAAGTTCCTCTAAGAAATTGTTCAAAATTGCCCTTTACATACAGTTTCTTTATAACATATTTATAGTGTATAATGAATTTGCTTCCAAAGAGACACCTCCATGTGTTTTGACTTCCACTTTAGTTCTTTAGCATTTTTGCCTTTTGATTTGTTTACTTACCTGAACATAATATGTAAATGTTCTTATAAAATGTGTCATACTGGTTTTCTAAGATTGCCTGATTGGATATATTTTAAAGTCTTGGATGCACATGGTTCATTACACTTGGGGAAAAATGTTCTTGCTCATGCTCCCCACCCAAACAAAAGGAATATAAAAGTCCTTTGCTAATGTGAAGATGAGCCGTTAACCGTGTGTGTTGACTTTTCACTGCTGATTTAGTGCTTTTTCTCAATGCTCTTCGTACTTACACTTGAAGGTAATGAATGGTTCCATTCATTTTACAAGTTGATCCTTCCCTGAGTGCTTTCAGCCAACTCCGCCTTTAGAGAAAGTGGACTTGATTTCATATAAATTGCGGTAGGGTACAGAGAGAAGTTAGAGAAAAGATTTCTAAAAAAAAGACTGCAATTTACCATTTTGATGTTTATCTGAACAACTATTTCACCTTAGTACAAGAGGAAAGAAAACACTTATAGAGAGGCCACCATAACCCAAGCATTTTAACTAATAAAATCCCATCAGCATTTTTATTAAATTTATGGTACCTAACAAAATTGACAGAATGAGTAAGTCAATTAGGAAATATGAAATATGAAATTAATGGTCTTACTAACTGTCTCAAGATTGCAACCAACCTTTCGGTACTGGCATTCTCAAATTTAAGAATTTTCCACTTTAAAAAGATTCATTCCAGTATGCTTACGTATGATAGTGAAGTTATTTTTCTCCATCTTCTTGTATTTCCCTCCCTTGGCCATAAAAACTTATCTGTCACCTTTGTTTTCTATGGAAAGAACAGTAAGTGGCACTATTTTACTTAATCTCTAAACCCAGATCTTTGAAACATTGCTGTAAGATAAGGTCTAATGTCACTGTGACAGCTTTTACGCAAGGGTTCAGCATTATCATTTTCTACCTCATTTCCTCCTCCAGGACATCTTGACATTAGAAAATAACTTCACCCAGCAAGTTAATTCATTTAAGTACTTGGCAGGCCATAGACAATTGACTCTTCTTGGAAGGCCCATTAACAGGGAGAGGTGTTCTAAATCAGACTTTCTATGGGGACCACACTGAAGTTAGTTTATGACTCAAGATGCTGAAGGTTAGTATCTGTCCCTAAAATTTTCCGAACAGGAATCAGCTCATCAATGGGCTAGGCGACAGGACTTTCTGAGTCTCAGCTGAGCACTTATTCACAGGCTTAAGCAGGAAGCAGAATTACAAAACTGTAAAAGCAGGGGGTATTGAAATTAGACATAGACAAAGCCAGATTTGAGCCTCGATTTTGTCACATAACTGATGTGTATTTTAAGCAAGGTATCTAGCACCTTATCGCCTGATTCTTACCCGGTAAAGTGTGAATCATCCTTTGACAAATTCATTAGAACTATGACATGAGTTAATGTGTGGAAAGTGTTAGTAAAGTGTTTGACAGTAAGAAATTGAACTGTAGCTTTATTGATATTTTCATTATAACTACTATTCAACCTTGGGAAAGTCATTTAATTTACATAAGTTTCAGTTTCTTATCTGCAAAATGGCATCTCAACACCAAGTTCCTAAGTTGTGGTTGTGTGTGAATGTGAAGATTAAATGAGGCAACAGATCTACTTGTATTTTCTAAACTTCAAGAATGGATACGTGTATTTTTAAATACTAAAAAGCACACGTGATTGCAAAAGTTAAAAAAAAAATTGCTTTAAAGGGTTCTGAATGGTGACATTCATAATAGTGACAAGTTACCCATAAAATTTATTAGCATACGCTTGGAAATAATACAGACTTTGCTTCAAATCTCAGCTCTGTCATTTATTTGCTCTATGTCCCTGAATGAAATGTTTAACCTCTTTATGACTCAGTTTTCTCGTCCTGAAGTGGGGAAAAAATTACTTTTCCACAGACAGTCTGTGAGAATTAGTGACAGTGTGCATAAGGCATATACCACAGAGCCCAACACCTAATTATAATAAGGACAAAGATAATAATAGTTAACATTTATTGAACACAGATTATTTCCTAGATAATATACTAATCACCTTACGTGAATTAAATAATTTACTATTTACCATAACATGACTATTAACTCTATTTTATGTACTCTATTTACTTTATTTTATAAACTGAGACCCAGAGAGGTTTATTTTCTTGCCCAGGGCCACAAAGCAAGTGAGTGGTTGTGCCGAGATTGAGCAGGCACTCAAAAAAGAAGGTATTGTTATAGTACTCTCGATAATAACATGATTACCTCCTGATAGATTGGGAATGCCTTGGAACCTGTGGTGTATTTGAAAGATCACTGAATGGACTCATATCTGATTCCCCAAATTGTTCCCACCTCTAATGACCTGGCTAATCGCTATTTAACCTTTTCTTTATTTATAAAACTCCCATGATGAATGATGAACAGTAATGAGAGTGTTTACTTATTGACACCCCATGTGCTGGATGCTCTCTGTGCATACATTATCTCAATTCTTGAAAACATCCTCACTAGTTACTGTAATGTTCTCCGTCTTTCAAATACTGATAATCAGATTCAATGAGGTCGGGTTACTTCTCTAGATTTCTGTGTCAAAGAATTTGAGGAAGTATGAGTAACACCCAGGTCTTTCTGACTGCACAGCCTAAATTTGTTCCACTGGAATATATTTCCTATTTAGAGGATCTCATCTGCATCTATGAACTCTAGAAGGTGCAGAGAGCCAACAATACACCATAAAATTGTACTAAGAAATGTCTAACGGCTGTAGAAGATTTGGCTTGTGTTTGCAAGATATCAGTGATTCTTTAAAGAAAGAACAGTCATAAATAAGCAACTCTTTTGTACGACCACGATATTTATGGAGCTATGGTAAACATATGCATTGTATTCATTACTCTATTTATTAAGCAACCATTTATCATATACATTTCTGTATTCTGTATTATATGTAAAATACAAGAATGAGTCTGCTTTTACATTGTAATTGCAAAGATGGTTCATATTCATAAATCATAGAAAAATGAAAGAACAGTATCATTTAGATAAAAGAAAAGAAGTGAAATGGGAAAATGAGACAAGGGATAAATAGCCTGAGGGGGAAATAAGAGCAGAGTAGCATGTCTCAGAGGAAGGAGTGGTCAAATCTATTAAATGCCTTGAGAAAGTTTGCATAAGATGATGACAAATGGTTTCAAAGATTTAGCATGTGGTCACTGGTGATCTTGACTAGAGAGTTTCAACAGAGCGGTAAAGTCAGAACTCAACTAGAATTAATTAACAATGAACACGACGTGAGAAAGTGGAACAGTCCAGGTAGGATAATCTGTCAAGAGTATTTTTTGCTTTCCTGTGAAGAGGAGCAAAGAAATGTGGGCAGGAAGATATGGGGTCAACAAAGGGCTACTGAGTTTTCTTGGTGGTGGTGTGTATTTTGTCTCATTTTAAGAGGAAAAATATAAAAACAGTGTTTCTCAATATTGTTTTTCTATGGATTGACACCTACAATGGAATCTCCCAAACCTTTTTAAAATGCTGGCTCATGAGCCCTGCCCTAGTTTACTAAATCAGTGGGTATGGAAGCTCATAAATCTCTGTTTTTAGCAAGCTCTTCTGGAGATACATATGAACACTATGGTTTAAGAACCACACACTTTAATAGCACCAATATCATCTATGCTAGAAGTGTCAAATGCATAGATTGAACTGCATATTTTATATACATCAAATTATTCAAGAGACTCATCATCATCAATTTACTCATACTATAAATCTGTTCCCCAGAGCTTTTGAAGGTCAAATGGGAGAACTTAGCAAGGTCTGCAGTGGTAAATATGTTGCTTTACGATCGTTTCCACTAACGCTCCTAAGCACCAGTCCCAAGTGGCCAGAGATGGCACATGAAATGAAATCTATTTATCTCTGAAAGTGTTCTGCTTATGGAAGTTACCAGAGGAGAGGCTCTATTTTTCTGTTCATTCTAGATAAAGAAAATATCCCTTAAAATATAATTTGCTTCCTGTGTTTACAATACCAGACTTTTCACGGACTCTGGGTAGTGGCAAGTGCCAGTTGACATACTCTTCTCTCCCTACATGGCTTGTATGCCTCCTTGTCCTGGCATTTCTGAGAAATTCCACACTTCTTTCACAGGTGCCTCAACTTTCCATGTAATCCTCTCGGTTATGAGTTCTCTGCCCAGCACTTCCCCACGACCTCTTATTTTTTATTACGCTAATAAAGTCCTTTTGGTTTGTGTACAGCAGTCAAGACAAGTATAATCACAATGACCTTCAATCTAAACTCCACTTTTGTGCATGAAGCTGTTCTGTACTTTGCTTTCATAAGCTTCAGTTTCTTCTTACGTAAAATGGAATCAATGACACCCATCTTGTAGTATTAAAAGTCAAAGCATTGCAATACTTCTAATACCATCTGGGAAGAAATAAGTAGGCAATAAACAGTATTATTTCTCTTCTCATTCAAAATACTAGGCTGAGGGGAAAAAACTACCTGACATGTTCCTCAGTTATTTTATCTCCTGCTTAATGTCTCTGAGAATCTGCCCCAATGAAATTGTTTCCAAGACTTTGCTTTCCTGAAAATTTATACTTTCCTATAAGCTCAATGCCAGTAAATTAATGAAAGAACCACTAATCTTTGACAGCGAAAGGGACAAAAAAAATTTCCTGTTAATCTTTGACTAACTACATGCAATAATTTTAGGAATTTGCCTGTTGCTCTTAGAGTTTTCTGTTTCCTGAACTTAAGCAAAAGTATAGTAGCTGAATTTAATAATTGTTGATACTGCTTTGTCCTTCTTCTCAATTTGAAATGAACATGGAAGCACAAATTATGAAGAAAGAGTGTCATATGAATGCAAAAATATATTCTCGTAAGTAATAATAAACACCACTATGCATAAGGATCCTATTAAGGCTTCCACTAACACTGTTCAAAAGCCTTCTATTGTTGGAGAGGAAAGGGACTTAACGTTGATAAGTATACGCATCTAAACTTAAATAATTACTAATGAATAACATACATAAAGTTTTATTTAACAAAGATTTTCCATATCTTATTCTGTAACAATATCCATCTGATTTTTTCAAGAAGTAAAATGTAAACAGATTTGAGCCTAAGGTGATAACACTCACATACACTGGGCCCATGCCTCAACTAGGCCCTTCAAAGAAAGTGCGTGATTTAGAGACTCTCATTAAGTATATTTGTACTGTCAGAGTTTGTTCGAGTAATACCAAGCAGAAATGTTTCCACTTGAATCTTGTAACACTAAGACTTTACATCAATTACATGAATTGAACGGCATCACACATTGGGTACTTACACGTTTGTGAACTATGGAAGTGAAAAATTTGATTACATTTGAAAACCAGTAAAAAAGTTGAGCACCATATAAAATTCCCACTCTGGCAGCCTAATATTGCCTAACACCATCCACTGCTCACCCAGTGGCCATTCTTTCATGGAAAACCAAGACAATAGTATATACATGACCAGCATTTGTATGTAATTGGTAGCACTTACACAATCACTATCATATAATTACAAATACTGGCTAAATGTGTACTTCTATAAGGACCAAGCATGTAATTATTAGAGATCTTTACATTTACAGATCTTTTATCTATATCATGATTTACTCCATAAGATATGGTGCATTCATAATTTTAGCTTTTTCATTTTTTGAACAAAATGACAAATTACAAATAGTTCAACAGGGCTTACCATGTTAGCAGAGAGAACAATTTGAGATTTATTCTTCATTTTTCCACCTGTAAACTCAAAGAGTACATTTTCTTCTGTTCAAAAAATTTCTCACATAATCATCTTGGCCTTTCATTATTAATACTAAGCATATGTCTTGATTCCCCTACAAGCTTCCAAACTCACTGAAATCAGGGGCTATGTTGTATACCACTGTTTATCCTTCACCTTGAGTAGAGAATTGCCTTCAATTTTGTAAAGGTCAACAATTTGCAAGGAATTGAATGAGTGACTGAGGGCACATGTTAAAACACCTGTGACTCCTGCACATTGCTGTGAGTGCATTTTTGGATGGAAAGTATTCTTCCCTCCATTAAAGTACTCAACTCCAAAGGGACTTTTCTCTTTTATTTTTTATTTACTACAATACCTCTTCATTGCCCCTTTGATATTCCTTTAATTTGGCACACATAATAGTTCACAGAGATCCAGAATACAGTTCTTCCCTTTGCAGCATTAACTTTTAAGTTTGTTTGGGCTGAGAATGTGATTGCTGCTTCAGTTCTGTCTTGCAGTCTGTACGCGGGCAGCATGACATATGCGCAGTAATGGAGTGTGTCAGGTATGAAGAGCCAAGCCATTAGGCAGTGCATTAAGCAAAGCCTCTCGAGCTAGCGCACTGAGCATGGCTGGATCTTGGAGAGGCCAGACCTATACAAACAGAATCCTTGAGATGCATTTTCTTGCACTCTGTTTGTATTCTCTGATGTTTGCAGATGCTATGTGAGCCTTTTGATTGATTCCATTTGGCTGTTTCAATGAGCATGCCCAATGGGCTTTGTTCCCTGTGAGTTGAGATAGCAAAGACCTAATGAAATGTTTCCACCTGCACATAAAGATCTTATCATATGTTACAACAAGCTTGATCATTTTCAATGCTGGTGGATTTTCTGAGACTCGTTAACTATTAACAAAACGCTCTTTTAAATCCTCCACAAGGTCCATAGACATCAAATGTGCATTGTCATATATCTATAAATTATCTTTCTTCCACCAAAAAAAACCAGTTTCATATCTTGCATTAAGTTGTCTAGATGCATCAAATATAAATGCTTTTGATGAACAATTATCTGAATAATTGCCTCATTTCTGCATGTAATTTTTATGTTGATGGTTCATGAGGTATGACACGTTTCAAAAGACTGACCAGGCTAAGGCTAACTTTTAAATTTTACATATAGACTTCAACAACTTATATATTTATTTGCATGCCTATTGGCTTATTCCCAGAAGAGATTCCTCTATAATCTAAATTATAAGTGAAATAAAAACAAAATTTCATTTCATCAATTTTATTTACTTATAATCTTTCTCCTCTACCAAATTCTTTCCTAGTTATATTACTTTCTTAATTATGTTGCTTCTTTATCTAAAACCATTTCCTTAAGCTTTTCTTTTTCCTCCTGTTGAGATTTTTTCCTAAACTCCGTTGAATAAACTTTCCTCAATCTAGTTTCCAAGAACTTATTATTAGACTGTCCCAATCCATCATTTCACTGGTTTTCTTTCTGTAGAATTCATTTGGTAGATTCCCTTTTTAGCAGCAGTTGGATGGACAGGCTTAACTATATCATAATTGTCCTAATTTCTAGAGAGATGCTATTATGATATTTATTGAAAAAGTTTCCTTTACATGCTAACCCATACAGGCACTTACCAAAGAGGAAACACAATAAGTAGATAGAAGTGTGCCAAACATACACAATTATAGTAAGAAAATGTATCTGACCAAATCAATTCGCTCCCTATTTTGTGCTTATTAAATCAGCAAAAATATAAAATATTTATGGTTCTCAAACCTGAGACTCCTGCTAGTGGAAATAAAAATGAAGATATAAACTTTTTGAAAATCAATTTGATTAAACTTTTGCAAATTCTCAGGATTGTTCATATCTTTTGACCCACTTATCTTTTCTGAGAAGTAAATCGATGACCTCAAGTATTGCAATATTTATCTGCAAGAGGATATTCATTTGAAGAGTGATTGAAAATAGTCACATTAGAAACAAAACTTAGTAAAAGCCCCCAAAATGTAAAAACTCAGATGTGTGGAACACATTGGGAAGCAATAGTGTTGTTGTTAAGAGACGAGACTTGTGTTCAGTCTGTGCTTAAATGCCAACTTCAAGACTTACCAGTTGTGTTACGTAGGGCATGTTACTTAGTATCCCGCCTCAGATGCAGCCACTGAAACTACCTAAGCCTGGAGCACCTCAAGACCTCCAAAGTTCAAGTCCTACAGAAAGATTTTAATTAGGGCAGCTAGAAGTTCTTTTATTTCTAGTGCTTCAGTGGTCATTTGTAGTGGGATTTTAACATGCTGACCTAGATTCTCAAAAATACCAAGTCAGAAGTCATGTCATGTGCCATCTGTGGGATCATACTGAATTCTCCAGCTCCCTTCCTCCTGGAAAACGTTATCTTGGTTACTAGTCTGGTCTGTGCAAAAAAAGCTTATCATAACATTCATGTACTACAATCTATTCCAGGTGACGTCCAAACAGTTATTTAAATTTTAATCATTCATCCTGCCTTAACTCTTCAGGAGAATAGTAAAAATATTCACACAAAGAACCATGACAGTTGGGGTTTCAAAGTCTATTTAGCGTCACTTTTACTTTCATTTTGGTCCTTTTCGTTAGCGATTTTGCTGATGTGCCTTATGGAGAAAATATTTGAGTTAGAGAATCTCCTTCAGGCACGCATTCGAGAGCTTTTGGCCACGAGTTCAATCTTAATTAATCAACAAGATGGCACATCCAGAAAAATGAAGAGGAAATTTGACGGTCTGTAGATGAGGCCGCTCCAGACAGTGCTAAAGAAATGTCCACAGTGAGTGATAAAGCTATGGAAAAGATCGAAAAGGAGGTTCCATTTGTAGAATCGTGAGCTGACAACTGTTAAAAAAAAAATTTGTATTGGGCAGCATCATCATGATGCTGAAATTCAAAGAAACTTACACATTATCAGTGTCAGAAAAATGTTAAACTTTGTTCTCAGCTAATCCTGGCTGGCTCCCACATTTCATAAGGTGATACCGCAAGAAAAATGTTAAACTTGCGGGTGAGGCAGGTTCTGCGGATCAGGAGGCTGTGGAAGAATTTTTAAAATGCCTGCTAAGTGTTGTATAGGAAAGGGTTATGTCAAAGAGCAGGTTTTCAAAGCCCGTGAGACGAGCTCATTTACAAGGACGTTGGCAAACAAATCTATGGAACACGAATGATGTTTCAGTTGACGAAAAGGTTGTGCCCAGAAAGTCAGGGGAACATAACCCCATATTTCTGCGAGGAGCAATAGCTTAGTATTCGCTAACTCAGTGTTCACGGCAACTGTGTGGAATATAACCGCCACAGATAATGAGACTAAACTTTGTCGGTGCATGCATATATTAAAGGAAATGTTGACAGTGTTAAGTTAAATATTGTTTTCTTCTCATACTCATCTCATTCACTATGAGTAGGTGTAACATCCTGTTTTATTATGGCAGTCGGGGCAGTCGTGCCTGAGCCTTGAAAAAGGTATAGATAGATAGAGATATATATAAAATATAAAATTGTAACATGAATCACTATCTTTTTGCATTTATATAATAAATACGTCATTTTATTGACTTTTTCAAAATACGTATGAGGACGATTACAGGCATATCTCGTTTTATTGTGCGTCATTTAGTGTACTTCGCAGATACTGTGTTTTTCATAACACCCTCTGTCAGCAAAAAAGATCATGAATTCCTGAAGGCTCAGATGATGGTTAGCATTTTTTAGCAATAAATTATTTTTTAATTAAGGTATGAACGTTTTTTTTTAGACATAGTGCTATTGCACACTGAATAGACTACAGTAGTGTAACCATAACCTTTATCTGCACTGGGAAAACAAAAATTCATGTGACTCATTTTATTGTGATATTCACCTTATTGCCCGCAATATCTCTGAGGCATGCCTGCATATTAAATATGAATTTTATTCCAAGATTGTAAAGAGAACATTCCAAAAATAATTTGGGTCTGGTAAGATTAAATACCACTAAGGTATATTACTCATAGATTAAAGAGATATCAGAAACTCTCTAAATTATAACTAAGAATTTAAAATGTGATTCTAGTGACACAAGTAGACCAGTAGAGAAAGATTATCTAATCAAAGATGATGCAAGGGCTGGCCCAGTGGCTTAGTGGTTAAGTTTGCGTGCTCCACTTTCGTGGCCTGGGGTTCACTGGTTCGGATCCTGGGCGTGGACCTACACACCACTCATCAAGCCATGCTGTGGTGGCACCCCACATAGAAGAACCAGAAGGACTTACAACTAGGATATACGACTATGTACTGGGGCTTTGGGGAAAAAAATAAGAAAAAAGAGGAAGATTTGCAACAGATGTTATCTCAGGGCCAATCTTTCTCACTAAAAAGCATTAAAAATAAAGATGATGGAACAACTATTAATCATTTGGAAATAGCATATTTAGATTCCTAATGCGAATGTTACATCAAAATAAATTTCACATGAAATTGACATACATGTAAAATCTGAAATAATAAGATACCAAAAAAAGAGCTTGTAAATATATTTTTTGAAAGTTCAAAACTTCTAAATACCACAGAAACTCTATAGAAAGTTTAAACTTGTAACAAAAATTACCATAAACTAACCTGAAAGATAAAATGCAGAGTGATAAGACTTTTCTCTCATTAGATTAAAAAGAGTAGATAGAAGGTTCAGGACCAACACTGACAAGTCAGTAAGAGATTCATACTTGTATCATATGATAGAGTATGTTGTCACAACTTTCCGAAAAAGCAGTTGGCCATATACACCAAAAAACTCTAAAACATTTCACCTAGCAATCCCACATTTAGGGATTTATCTCAAGTAAATAATTGAATAAGTTCATACTGTGTGTGCACTTTCATGCACGCATACACACATATACATATCTTACATATGACGTTCTTTATGACTTTGTTTGTTATACTCAGTTATTAGAGGCAAGCTAAATTTTAGCAATCAGGAAGTTACTGAATAAAATTCTTGAATTTATTTTCTTTTAGGAAAACTGTTGGTAGGCTAAAAGAAAAGATTGAAATCTCAGAAAATAATAATAAGAAGAAGAAGAATGGGGCTGGCCCGGTGGCACAGTGGTTAAGTTCACACGCTCTGCTTAGGTGGCCCTGGGTTTGCCGGTTCAGGTCCTGGGTGAGGACCTGTGCACCACTTATCAAGCCATGCTGTGGCAGGCACCCCACATATAAAGTAGAGGAAGATGGGCACGGATGTTAACTCAGGGCTAATCCTCCTCAAACAAAGAAAGAAAAAGAAACAAGAAGAAGCTGCAGACACCACTTAGGGTCTAGATAACCATTTGGAATGAGTACTGACAGGTTCTATTTAGAGGTATAATGGAAACTGAGAAAAGAAATGAAGGTAGTTATCTAAGGATAATTACCTAATTCAGAAAATGAAAACAAAATTAAAATTGCAGAAATTGTATAGAGTTATCATAATTTAATTTACGATCTTTCTACTGTTGGACATTTAAATTACGTTTTCAACTTTATATGTCTTTCTTTGATGAGGTTTTTCTAATAAACATTGGTCTGCATTTCTATTTTAATGAGGATACATTTCTAGAAATGGACAAGCAGGTCAAAGTACCAATGATTTTTTTCAAGGCTTTTGAAGGCAATTATTTTTGCAACAAATATGTACCAAAATGCTCTTCTACGAAAAGTGTGAAACACATTCCATCTTCATTATCACTGAGTATTAAGATTTTTACAAGTTACATATATTTAATATTCAAAGCAGATCTCAATTTTGCTCTACATGTTCAAATTTTAAAAAATTGAATAAAAGTAGGTAACTCCATGATGTTATCAGGAAAAGAAAATGTCCTTCCAATTTCTACTCAATACAATAATTCCTTTTTTCCTCCTCTCCTTTTCTTTCTATTTCTGAGGTAACAAACTTAAATCTGGGGAGCAACTAAGACAGAGAAAGTAAGTTTCAAACTATGTAGGTTTGACAGAGGTTTTACTTTTATTCTGCTGTTGATAGCACTCAATGATACTCTATTAAATCTTCCATTTTTCTTTATATCACTGAGAAATAAAATGTATCAGATGGCCTATGAGTGCAGTTTTAGGAAGAAAAGAAACTATGTGAAATTGACAATTTGTTCTCAACATATCTGTTATTGGTGTTATTTTGAGTCATAAATCTGTTTGCTCTACACAAGAGCAAGTTGTTTTTGCTGCTGCAAGAACTAAAGAGTCAATATAGTTACAGGAGAGTGAGTTGAATTCTCTACTTCCTTGCACATCATGAGCTGAATCGTCAATGCAGTAATTCCTAAGAAGCTTTATTATTAGTCCTCGTGTGAGAAGCAGAAAGAACAGCTTGATTTTTAAGGTCCCAGACTGAGTCTGTAGTGCTGGCAGTTATTGAAATCACCTTTTTCTATATAAATATAAAACATTACTCCAAAAGTCATTGAGAAAGAATAAATACAGTCCTACGCCATCATATGTTCACTGAAGTACTTTCCTGAGTCTAACTGCACTTGGAGAAATACCTCCTCTCCTTTCCTCATACTGTAGGAAAGGTGAAATTTTCCCCTACCTTTCTAGGTTCTTTGGCTGGTCTAATAATTAAATTGACATAAAACAGATTACCAAGAGAAAAACAAATTTAATTACATATGTACAGGAGCCCCCAAAATATGGGACTCAAGGGCAAGTCTGGCAGTTGAGTCTTACACGCCATCCTAAACTAAGAAATGAGATAGAGACCTGGGGCTTCAAAGGCAAGGAGGGTAATTCACAGGACAATAAGAAAAGCAGATGTTTGGTAATTAGATGTTTGCCCTGCCATACAGATAAGGTCATTCAGATAAAAGTTCTCTCTGGTAATAGCTCTGGCTCTGAGCCAGGCCCTCTAAATTCTTTTAGGTAGTTAAAGGAGAGGTAAAAGTTTTTCTTGAGTCTACTGGGTCTTGACTGACCTCCACTCAAAGTGATCCACAAGCCAAACTGGCACATTTTTGGGTGGTGTATTCTCTCCTCTTCGATACTGATACTCCATATGTCTCTTAGGGTTTTTCCTCTACTTCTTGCGTTAGTGTTTGTTGAATGCTAATGGCTGGTAAAATGTGTAGCAACTCAACAACTTTATTTTTCAAGATAATAGATTTTTGTTTTACATCTGTCCATTAGGTATTTTTTCAAGTAAAATTTGGTAAAACTGTTTCAGATATGTGCATTTTTTTTCAGAGATCCTAGCCAGGTTGATTATGTCAATAAAAAAGTATGACACTTTTCCTTCCTTCATCAACTGGGTTACTGTATTTTCCTTCCATCAACTAGAAATGGCAATGAATTTATTGAGCCAATTCCAATCCCCTAAAGCAGCCCCTGCATTTTCATGTAAATACTGACTTTTTAAAGTTCAGAACTACTGTGAATACCTGTCTTTATTTTATTTTATTTTATTTTTTTTTGAGGAAGATTAGCCCTGAGCTAACATCTGCTGCCAATCCTCCTTTTTTGCTGAAGAAGACTGGCCCTGAGCTCACATCCGTGCCCATCTTCTTCCACTTTATATGTGAGACACCTACCACAGCATGGTGTGCCAAGTGGTGCCATGTCCACCTCTGGGATCCGAATCGGCAAACCCTGGGCTGCTGAAGCAGAACGTGTGAACTTAACCACTGTACCACTGGGCCGGCCCCTGAATACCTATCTTTAATCTGTACAAAATCTCTAGACTATGATCCAAAAAACTTTAATTTATGTTTATGTTATCATGTTCCATGAAAATACTGGTGGCTATTTTGGGAATAATTTAGATTCTCAGTGCTATCTTTTATGACTTATTATCCAATAATTTAACATATTTATTTTTAAGTTTTGTTAACTTTTAATTGAGTGGTAGGCTGAGCTACAGGTTGAAAATCCACATGAAGCCACTTCTTGTCTCCCTGCTCATCAAGTTATTCTATCCCACCAAGTATTGTTTTCAAGGCGCTGTCATTGTGAAATGTTGAACGACTCTAAACCTTAAAAACAAAAGAGAGAGAGGAAAGAACATAAATAAAATATTATCGTTCTATAAAGTATATTGCAATAATATAAGCAATAACTTAGAACTCGAGCTCAACAAGAGTATCACGTCAAAGAATGAACTTCTGTAGGGCTAAATGAAAGACAACCTTGGATTTGCCAAATCCGAGCTTTGAGAAAACAGTAAACATGACTGTCGTTGTGCTGTGCACTACAGGAGAGCCCTGCCACGACCAAGTCCAAGAGCTACCAGTGCCAAATGTTCATGACAAACCATCTTAGTCTTTTGAATAAGTCCTTTATTACTATTCCATTCCCTGCTATTTTCCCCCTCAGTACTCCTGGTTTGTAATTCCAGGAGGCTACTCCCCGTTCCTCAGATGCACAATGCATTTTTATGCCACCATGCTCTAATTGGCACAGGAGTTAGACAGGAGGAACCCCCCAAGCACCAATAAAAGAGGAAAATAAA
Organism: Equus asinus; assembly: GCF_041296235.1. Classification (NCBI taxonomy): domain Eukaryota; kingdom Metazoa; phylum Chordata; class Mammalia; order Perissodactyla; family Equidae; genus Equus; species Equus asinus. Next base: position 76,529,359 of record NC_091800.1, read on the forward strand.
ACTGCCCTGGGAGATTCAACTGCAAAATCAACATGGAAAGAAGAAAATTCAATTTAAAGAGACCGAAAGCCTCCAGGGCCAGCAGGATTTAACTCGAAAGGATTAAATATATTAACATATCTAAAGAAAGAATATAGGAATTCACAGGAACTGTGAGAATCTGAGTAAGCTGGAATTGGGGAGGAGTGTGGATCAGCTCAAAAAGGATCAGAAAAGGACATCAAGGGGATAATTATTCAGAATATCTACCAAACAAAAAGCCTACTATATAACCACACTTGTGTATGTGTGTATGTGTACACTCCCACACACATTTGTCTTCTATCTATCTGTCTCTCTCTCTATCAATCCATCCTTGCATACACGTGTACACATAGGGTTGCCAGAGATCCCCTCTAAATTTAGACGGTCAGCCATTCTGAGATGAGTGGAATAGAAAATGAAAGTTTTGTTTAAATTTTAAGATGCATATGTAATTTCCCTACTTCATACTTTAAAAAATAGACGTGTATATATCCCAAAGATTTTTTCTTTTTTTAAAGATTGGCACCTGAGCTAACAACTGTTGCCAATCTTCTTATTTTTTTCCCTTCTTCTTCCCCTCCCCAAAGCCCCCAAGTACACAGCTGTATATTTCAGTCGTAGGCCCCTCTGGTTGTGCTATGTGAGACGCTGCCCCATCATGGCCTGGTGAGCGGTGCCATGTCCACGCCCAGGTTCTGAACCAGCAAAACCCCAGCCGCCTAAGCTGAGAGTGAGAACCTGACCACTCGGCTACGGGACCGGCCCTCCCCAAAGGTTAATTTCAAAATTTCTTCATTCCTTCATTCATGCATGAATCCAAGCATTAAGATACGTTTCTTGAACAGAGTAACTTCTCTGTATTAAATACTAAAAGTATTTTTTTCACCATAATATATACATTCTCTTTCACTCAGTTCAAGAACTGTTCAAAACACTAAAATTTCTCCATATCCTTGCTTTCAGGATAGAAGTCTGTATACAATTCTGAAGTAATTTTGACAGTTGTAAAATTAATAAGCAGCACAATATTCTGTAAAATTTATATCACTTGCTTTCATGCTACTGCATCATGAGGTATACACATGGTTTTGTGGGATTTTTTTCAATGGACACTTAAATGGTAAAATAGAATTTTGTGTCTTCAGTTCTGTGGTTCTTTTGGTTTTATTTGTTTTTAATAATTATTTTCCTGGTCTACAGGATTTTAAAAATATCTGCTAGTCTTCTGATATTTGTGTGGTAGAGTTTTACTAATTTAGGTGACCATCCCAGAATCTTTGGGACTGATGGTGTTGAATTTATCTGAGCCCAGGGCTCTGGAGAAACAGCAAAGGTACAACCCATCCTCTTGTGCTCTTGGGCTAACCACAGAGGATGGCCCTTTCCTTGTGTGACACCACACCCACTCTTCCTCAATGACTCCTTTGTTTTATAAAATCCTAAATTTCCTCCATCTTCTTTGAGGAGTTCCTTATTAATGAAATTTCTCTATTTTGCAATAGCTTGGATAGAATCACAGACATAGAGCTTGGAAGTTTATTTTATGGACTTAGACATTGATGAATTCGTCAAGGACCGGGCGCGTCTACTCTTCCAATATGTCACCTTCAAAATCTCTGCAGGTGTTAATCCGTTTGTGGAAATCTCTTCCCACGCATCCTTGTTGGCAACCTACTAAAATTTCACAAGTTTTGGCAAAAATGTCACCTTTTTCTGAAGACTTCTCTGACCCATTAAGTTCTAATTATTTGTTTCCTTAAGACTTTGTATATTTACCATAAATCCTATCACAATTTGTTAAAATTTACTGCTTATATGTGTATCTCAACTCACCAGGATGAGGTTGGTATTTCTGTTGTGAAGCGCGCCTACAAACATATTGTAAGTAATCAATGAATGTTGTTTGACTGCCTAGCATTGAAGGAATGAATGCACGGATAAGGAATGAAGTATTAGGAACAGTGCTCACTGCTTGCAATGGCCTTTGACCTGGATAAATCCTCCCAATAAATTATAATCTTTATACAGCGATGGCAACCTCACATGGGATGGGTTTAAAATTACTCTTTTTACCACGTATTTCACCCCATGTTAATATATTTTTTAATGACAATCATGTCTGCTCTGGTTCCCTTAATTGTCATTGGGAAAATGCAGAGAGAATCAGCGGTTTTTGGCATTTAATTGAGAACTTTTTTGAAGAATAGAATCACTTCCTACGCCTGCTGGTATATATAGTACTGCTTGCCAGTAACTAAGGTACGCTATTTTCCAGAGTAGTTGTGTATCTTGGAGTGGATTATTTTACTAAATGTACCACAAATCACTGAATTATTTTATGGATGTCCCAAAGAGCCTAACATCTCAGAGAGTAATTTATCTATAGGGAAAATTTGGGTAAATATTTGCAATTTAAACAGCCAAATTTTTATAATAATGAGACTGTAGTATATATAGACATTACACAAGTTGTAAATATAAGACTCTGAGAAGGATCACTGGTGTTGATTGGCAAGATTATGTCCTGTAGTTATAGAGGAATGTGTGGTATGGAGCCCATGTGAAATCACGAAACCCACGTTTTCAGCTAGCTTAGACCATACAGATTTCACGTTGTTTTTACACCTGGTTAAAGTGTTATTTTGGAATCTTTTTAAATACCTAATTTAAAAGGCTCAACAGCAATTTGGCCTATAAAATAGCACTGTTATTACAACATTGTGTTGAGATAAGATTAAATAAATTAGAAAGGATACATTAATTCCATATTACAATATGCATGGGTTTAAACATTAGGAGGGTGAAAGTTCTTGGTCTGTAATCAAGGATTTGCTTTTTCCAAACATTTAAAAAATAGCTGATGTTTGCCAGGAGAAAACTGTTGCTAGGCTCACTAATCTCTATTCATTAAAGTATTTTATGAGTGCAGGGTACAAAGCTAGTCTTAAGCTTCCTCAGTTAATATGCCCAAGGGATGTTGCATAGTACTTACTGGAGGCAGCCTGTGGCTATATTGTAAAATGGAAGAGTGATACTCAGCAGACACCCCAAGGATCCAGCCCATGGCAGCTCACAGTTCCACTTTTTAATCCCCTCTTGCCAACCCTACCTCATGCCGGTCTGTGACACATATTATTACTGTTCAAACTTGCTCCTCAAATTTGTTTGAGTTCCTGTGATAAAAACTAAAATCACATAACCAATGAAAAAGTGGGGAAATATATCCCTTCTCACTTTCTGGTAACATGATTATCATTCATACAGAATTTTCTAGGGCTAGAGTGCTGAATTAGCTCCAAGCTAACCGTTTTAATTATGAGCATGTTGGCTTTGGAAATAGGCAGGATGGAGAGTGACACGGGACCTTTTGCCAAAGAGTTGCTTTCAGGTCTTTCTGTAGCTGTTTTCCTGGCTATGTTTTCCATGCAAAAGCTCCTGACAAAAACTTTTTTGAGAAGGTTAACTTTGAAATGCATTAATCAATATTATTAAAGCAAATATATAAAAAATTATATTGGGACAAAAATAACTTGTGAATTATATAATTTTAATAAATACTTAACATCTATAATCCTTTGAGTTACATTGTCTTTGGTTAATGTCTCTTAAGTTGAAGTTAAGAGTCTGTTTTGGAAATCTACCAATTTGTTTCCCTTTGGCGAAGAAGATTGGCCCTGAGCCAATATCTGTTGCTAATCTTCCCCTTTTTGCTTGAGGAAGATTGCCCCTGAGCTAACATCTGTGCCAATCTTCCTCTGTTTTGTATGTGGGACACCTCTTCAACATGGCTTGATGAGCAGTGTGTAGGTCCATTCCCGGGATCCAAATCTGTGAACCCCAGGCCACCGAAGCAGAGTGCACAAACTTAACCACTACACCACTGGGCCAACCCCTGGAAATATGCCAAATTTTGACAATCCGTCCTATCCTCTTTCCCTTGGGAAATTATCCTTTCCCACCCTACATCATTCTGAGAACAGGTATTCAACTTGGCTTTGCCCAATTCAAGGATGGGTATGTGAGTCAAGGTAACGGAAGTAAACCATCCTTTCAGGAAAGCTAAGTAGTCAGAGAGTGGTTAAAGCCGGTCCATTCAGGGTTCTTTGGGGCATTTTTTTTAAACTCTCACTTCTCCACTCCCCACAGAGATCTGCTCTCTGTGAGGAGAAAGAGCTCTTGAAAATAAAGCTGGCAAGACTTGAAAGCTGAGAAAATTAAGTAGTCAATCCTGGCACATAAAAAGTAGACATTATAATGCCCATTGTATCTTAGACTCACATAATGGGGTTTTCATGAGTATAACTTCAGGGGACTGAGTAGGAAAATTTTAGGTGATTGAAGCGTGTTGACTGGTATTTCCAGCCTTCAGCAAGGTCCTACGAGAAAATAAGCTTTAGTCTCAACAGGCCTTCAGGAATAAGAGAAGAAATAGAATACCTCTAGGTGTCCAGAAATACTTTCTGCTAATGGTCAGCAATAAATATGTGTAAAAATCATGATAATGCGCCTTGCAGCTTTGGAAAAGTACATCAAATTTCCCTTCCCCAAGTAGAGATGTGGAAGCAACCATCACAAGAGACAAAAGATTTTAATGTAGGTGGACACAGGAAAAAGAGGGGAGGCTGATCCCACGATTATTCTGAGTACTTCTTCCTTTGACAAAAGCTAAAATTGCACTGAAAAAAAGTCAACTTCTGGTGGTTTAATCCAGACTTCTCGCCATATCCCTGTTTCAGGGACAGAGGCCAGGATGGAAGCACGTGAACCGGGACAGGCTGAGTTACAATGAAACCTGTAGCTAAGTAACACATTCCTCGAGGATGCAGTGCCTGCATCACCGGTCATGAATGCAGAGGATCTCAGACTCTGCCAGTTTGCCTTTTGACTCCATCAGCATTTAAGGAAAGTTTTAAGGAACTTGTCTCTCTCTCCTTTAAACCTAGAAATAGTTGTTTACCCATCAAAGTCATCTTCTGGTCCCCATGCCCTTCTTAGCTATATCCATGGAAGATTAAATAAGAGGGCACTCTAACAGATCAGACCTGAGGATGGCAAAGTTGACTGACCAAGAAATTCACTCCACCCTGAAGGCAAAAATCTTTCTTCTATCTGTGCAACAGGATACAATCTGAGCAATGGATCCATGATATTCCTTTTCCAAATGAGAATACTTTCTATTACATGTTTGTTATTTGTGGCTGTTTTGTTTAATATATTTTTATTGTTCTAATTCAACATTCATTTTGTAAGTGGAATGATAAAGTTAGTTATTTAAGTGTAGGTAGCTGAAGGATGAGGAGCTGCATTTGGCTGGGAAGAATGCCACTTACTCTGAACAAGGACAATACTGTTTTTCTCTTTCTGACGTAAGGACCATCACATCACCTGGTTTGGATTGTCACTCAACTCACAGAAAAGTCTGAAATAAAGCTTATATGTGTCTTTACAATGTGATTCTACGTGAGCCTTACCGTGGCCAACGTGGACTCTCATCATCCAATGCATCCTGATTCAGCACTGTCTTTGCTGTTTGTCCCTAATCAGTGTCTCTTCACACTGATTTGTTTTCTGTTTTGTTTCCAAACCACCTTGGACCAATACTTTTTTTTTTTGAGGAGGAGGAGGATTAGCCCTGAGCTAAATACTGCCAGTCCTCCTCTTTTTGCTGAGGAAGCCTGACCCTGAGCTAACATCCGTGCCCATCTTCCTCTACTTTATATGTGGGACGCCGACCACAACATGGTGTGCCAAGCGGTGCCATGTCCACACCCGGGATCCGAACCGGCGAACCCCGGGCTGCTGAGAAGCAGAGCGTGTGAACTTAACCGCTGCGCCACTGGGCCAGCCCCAGTACTTTTGTTAAATACGAGAAAAATATAGGAATGATAAAACTTAAAACCACATAAAATATGTCTAAACAATGTTATAACTTTCAATAGGTATAAATTACTCTGTGAAACTACTAAAAAAATTAATAAACGCTCTCAATTTCTATCCATATTTCATTGCAGATAGGTAACAGAGCTTGCAGATTATACATTGAGTTACACTGGTTTGCGTTATGGAGTCCACCACCATAAGGCTGTCTTTCCCCAGCTTGAGATTCACAGTGGCAAGCAGATTGACTGACATGCAGTGAATCTCTAATAAATATTTGGTTAATTTCTAATACATGAATGAATGAATATATAAGGGAATTCATTAAATTAATGTGTCAAAAATTCCTAACTGCTTATCCCAATGTCTATTTCCCTTCTTTTTTTAATGAGACCCCTACATTTAATTTAATTTAATTTTCAATTGCAGAAGCTTCAGCTGTGTAAGATGAAAAGCTCCAAAGAGACTGAACAACATAAAACTTTAATTTTCTCTAGCAAAAGAATCCAGAAGTAGCAACCCAGGTGTGCTATGGCTTCTCCATGGCCACCAGGGACCCCATTCATGACGGCCCCCCACTCTGACAAGCCAAGCATGTCAGTCTCATCATCTTCATCCAGAATTGCTCTGAAAACTCAACGAGAATATCCATATTCCAAACAGCAGACTGGATGAAAGTCTTAAGAATTGTGTTTTCAGGGCCGGCCCCATGGCTGAGTGGTTAAGTTCGCACACTCTGCTTCAGGGCCCAGCGTTCGGATCCTGGGCGTGGACATGGCAATGCTCATTAGGCCATGGTGAGGTGGCATCCCACATGCCACAACTAGAAGGACCCACAACTAAAATATACAACCATGTACTGGGAGGATCTGGGGAGAAAAAAAAAAATTGTGTTTTAATTCTTTCTCTGGAAACTTTACTGAAGTTCCACAATATGCTTGTTCTACCTCTTACAAGGAGCTTAGCCACTTGGCCAGGTAAATGTCTAACAGAAGGTATGAAAAGTCATCCTTTAGCAGCAATGTGCCCAGCTAAAATGTAAGGGTCTCCATTAAAAGATATTATCATAAAAACCATAATACTAGTCTTCTCTCCAGTACCATGGTATCTTGTAAAAGAATCAACAGATGAAAATGGAAAAGTTAGTGAAGTGGGAGCCAGATTCAGTTTCTTTTTCTTTCCTTTTTTTTTTGTTTTTGAGGAAACTTAGCCCTGAGCTAACTACTGCCAATACTCCTCTTTTTGTGGAGGATGACTGGTCCCGAGCTAACATCCATGCCCATCTTCCTCTACTTTATACATGGGACGCCTATCACAGCATGGCTTTTTGCCAAGCAGTGCCATCTCCGCACCTGGGATCCGAACCAGTGAACCCTGGGCCACCAAGAAAAAGAACGTTCAGACTTAACTGCTGCGCCATTGAGCCAGCCTCTCTTTTTCTTTTTTGTTGAGGAAGATTGGCCCTGAGCTAACATCTGTGCCAATCTTCCTTTATTTTGTATATGGGACTCCACCACAGCATGGCTTGATGAGCAGTGTGTGTGTCCACATGCAGGATCTGAACCCATGAACCAAAGGCCGCTGAAGTGGAGCATGTGGACTTAACCACTATGCCACCAGACTGCCCCTAGATTCTGTTTCTGATCTCAGCTCTGAGTGATTTTAGACAAGTTACATTGCTTCCCTTGCCTCTAATCTTTTCATTTCAAATACAGAAATAGCATCAGGCAATCTCTTATGTCCACAGCTATTTTCAGCATCTTATACATAATCACAGCTATTATTTCTCCCTTCTTCTCTCTGTCTAATTTACAATTGCTTTCATTCACTTAATCTCAATAATTCATTTCTCAAAACAATCAAGTATTTTCTTTTTTTTGATGTTAAAAGTAAAAATTCAGTAATTTATCCAAAGTCAAGCATCTAAAAGAGATGGAGCCAAGATTGTATTTCTGCATTCTATGATTTCATGAAATTGTGTTCAATATAAAAAAATAATATTGACAAAAATATCTTAAACATACACTGCATTTTGTATGTCTCATTATAGTCTAATAGTTCCACATATTTTCATTTGAAGTTGATTTCCTGAAGGTAGTTAAATAAAATATAGATACTTGAGTCTTCAACCAAAGTTCAACATTCAAAGATGTTGAAGAGGAAGAAGTATCAATATTCTTCAAGAAAAAAATATATATTTTTCAAAATGTTCATTCATACCCAGTTCCTGGTCTCTAGGTGGCCATGTGTAGAAGTGGTTTTACACTCAAAAAAGTTTACTCTACATTTTGTGAAATAGGAGTGTTGCAGCGGATTACAGTAAATGTATGTTACAGAGAGTTAAGGATACTTGTATGGTGTGACTTTTGCTGTTTTGGACTATATTATATTTGTATTTACATAAAGCAATGCTTTGTGACACTAAGACATTATTTTTCAAGTACAAATAATATTGCTTCATACTTATTTGGGAGAGAAAAAGTCAGGGCTTTAAATAATTAGAGTTTGATTTGCATACAGTTTTGGCTGACTAAATATGGGATTCATTTCACATGGGAATTTATGTTCTCCATTTGTGCCAAAAGAATTGTTATTCTAGTGAATCTCAGGCCTCCTTTTGAAGCTCATTCTAAACAACATTCACATACACTTTGCATGTGAGAAATCAAATTCTGAGTGACTATTATCTCTACTTCGTAAAATCTGCCTCAATTTTGTTTAAAATTTACTAATGTTTATTTTACTTGCTTTATTAATGCAGTGTTAATGATAAATTTGTTGTAATAAAATGCAAGATTATTCAGCTAAATATGTCCCTCTCATAATTTTCCATTCAACTTTCTGACTTTTCTTACCAATATCAAGTATTTTCTCTTCTTCATCAACCAAAATCTTAAATTAAGATGCATTTGCCTTAATTGTTATGTTTTCTCCAAGAAAACACATCCCAGCCTTATGAACTTATATATGGCAGTATAAAATCAAAATTGTAATACTTTTATTCAGGCTGGAATTCAGAGTATATTTTTATCCAACTTCATTGAGATATCTCACAATAATCTGAAACAAAGGTACATGTCCATCTATATGAATAAATACTGGCATACGGAATATACTCAATAGATATTTGTAAATCAGTGAATGAATGTGTAAAAGTGAACTCATAAATATATTCCACAAACACGCTAGACACAAACCTTCACTTAATGTTGAATATTTACTTTCTCTGAGAATGTCACTAAGTTCCACATGATTGCCTTTGCCAGCCCCCAGAGAGTTATCTTCATCTTCTTTATCTCCTTGGTCATCACATTCCACTGGACTAAAGAGCATTCAAATTTATCCAATCCTTTCTCTTCAATGTCAACACTTCAGTTTGCCGGTCCTAATTTATTCTCCAAATGCATAACGTATATTTTCCCTTAAAGTTACTTTCTTATTTTAAAAACCCTCAATGGATCCATTACTTGCAAAATAATGATTAAATTTCTTACTTTGCCCTTGAAGGGTCTTTATGATCTGGATCCTGTCGCCCTTTGTGATATCATTTTTTGTCAAAAACAAAGTTTTCACGCAAAACAAATTACTCGCAGTTCTCTGAAAACACCGCGATCTCTCATGCCTATGTGTCATGACGCAGAAGATCCTGGCTGCCGTTTCACACTCTGATTTCTTGGAGAATTTGCATTGATCCGTCTTTCAAATCTCTGTTCCAATATTACTGCCTTTGCAATTCGTAATTCCCCAATCTCTGCTGGGCAAACTGCCCCCTTAATTATACATTGAGTTGTGACTATATGTCTATCCGTGTGCCACTAAAAATGAGTTTACCCAGTATCTAGCACATTTTAGAAGATCACTAAATCACCTGAATGGGTAAGTTATTGTCATATCAACTTTGTAGCATCAAAGTTAAAAAAAAAACTACGAAGACTGAAACATTTTTAAAGACACTAGTGTAATCTTTTGAAATATTTTTAGATTAGTTTTGCTTTATTACTGGCTGCAAAATCGTGGCTATTTTGTAGTAATAATAGATAACTATTTTCTAGCCATCTATGTAGTGAGAAAAGTTGAAAATTATTCTTCTGTAAGGCTCAGTGATAACGATAATTTCCTGAAATGTCAAGTGTTTAGGTTGTTACATATTTTTTGTTGTGAATCAAATTATTCTTTTAAAATGCCAAATGCACTTCTGAATGTTGCATTCTTAGTTTAATAATTCTTAAAGAAACACTGCCTAGTTTTACTCTTTATTTCTTATTGAATGTACATAAAGAAAAAGGAGTTAGGGCCCCAGCCTCAAGTGCTAGATGCGGGTAGAAGTTCTGTTTCTTACTCCTTCTCTCCATGGGTCTATTTGAATCTCATTTCACCTCTGTCATTCTTACTTTTGGTTGCATATTAGTTATTTTTTATCAAGATAACATATTGACATACTTTTTAAAAAGGTAATAGGTACTAAAATCAACATGGTTGTGATATCTGGGAAAAAACCAGCAGCTCACGGTCACCTTCCTCCTTTGTAAGAATTGCATGGTAGTCATGCTGACAGCAATGAGTTCATTTGGAAACTTTCCATGTCTTCAGAATTTTTCCAAACATCCTTATGGGTATGAAGCCTGCAGTTGGTGTTCAGGGAACAGGGTGGCCTTGGGGGTTTTCCTCTTCAGGATGCAGGATTTCCTTAATGCCACCCCCAACTCCTTGCCCCTAATAATTCTGGCCCTTTTAGTTTCTTCAGAAACAACTCTCCTGGCTTCTTTGGAGGGGTAAGTGTTTGCCTGCCCATGGTGGACATGATGACCCAATAGTCTCTTAGGTAGACTTTGAGCAAACTGCCCTTTCTTGCTGTCACTTCCAGAGTAACTGGCACCCTTGTCTTTTGTGGCTTCTTTATGGATTTTTAGACCTCAGCGTCTTCCCCCTCACTACATCAGTCATCTCACCTCTGCATGCTTTCTGTTTTATATTGTGGGTTACATTACAGATATCTTTTCCTGAAGATGGAAATCATTCATTGATTCTCCTTCTATTTGGAAGACAAAAAGGGGTTAGGAAATTCCTCATTGCACCATCTTGCAACCGGAAGTTGGCTTCATCATTTTCAACATGAGCCTTATAAAGCCTACCTCATAAAATTGCTATGAAGACTAGGTGGGAAAAAGAAGTGCAAAGCTTCTTAAACTTTTAGAGCTTGAGAATGAGTTGAGATTTGGTTCATCTCCAAGGCCTCTAATAGCAGTTTTATTGGATAACATTGCATGTGCAGGCAAGAACACTTTCTAGCTCAGAGGAGGTGTGATGAATTTATTTTCCCCCTTAATTTGGTTGACATTTTTACATAGAAGTATAACTATAACTTTATATAATTTCGTTGTCCATACTTTAATTATCAAAGTTAAATGGAATGCATTCAAGTTTTAATTCTGCATGCAGAATCAATATTCAATCACAACTTTTACTGCTGGTTTGAATTAGCCTTTGAACAAATGAAGGGAAACTATGTCTAAATAACTTGGAAATATTTTAAAGCTTTCAGAGAATTAATGCTATTTAAAAAAGTCTTACTGTTTATTTCTTACTTAATTATATTGAAAGCTAGATCAGGAAGGATAGAATTCTAGTATATTAAACAGAAGAAAGAGGAAGTACTTCCTAAGCCATCAAATATCCACAATTTATTAAAGAAAACATTTAAGATTTTTAAACTTGGCATTCTCCACAAAAGGCTGAGATATTTAAACTTTAGTATCTGAAGGCCATTAGAATTTAGCTCCTCTATTATGACAACTTAAACTAATTAGAGCAGATAGCAAAGTTTTATATCTTTTTATTTTTTCCCCCTCACAACTGAGTAATGATCAGATTTCAGTACATAAATAAAGCAGGGAGTTTAATGCCCATTAAAGATGTTCAAGAATAAAATAACTCCAAAATTAGTCCATCTTATTATTGAAAAATAGATGTGTAAGTCATACCATGTGGTGAGGAAAAAGCTAAATGAGGTCAGAGGGGAAAGTGGAGGCAAAAAAGGAATTATAGCTAACTGGGAAATAAATAGTAGTAATAGTAGAAAGGTAGTTCAAAATTAACATTAAAACGTATAGAATGCAGAGCAGAGTGCAGAAGAGAGAAAGTAAATCTGCTCTGATGGATGAGTTTTGGCTGTTTCTATTCGTTTTTCTTTTTGCCAATGCTTCCATCCTCATACCTTTGCACAACACAAAAACACACAACTCAGGATAATCAGAGTCATCACACTCCTTGGTCTACAGTTCTTGAATTCCATGTTTGAGTCAGAAGTTTCTCTCGGCACTGCAGTGAGGTAGAAAGTAAAGACGGAGGGAAGAAGAAGAGATGGATTCTGGGATGAGGGGCAAAGGGAGACTTGGGTCCCTCAGCTAGTGCCCCAGGCTTTTCTCCCCTGGTGGACTTAATCCTAAACATATTATGGACTACAGTTTGGAGTTTATACATGGCAAACATTTCCATTTCTAAACAGCTGCATTTGTGTTGGCACATTTCTCAATCAATTTGATACACTAACCAGTTCGGTAGAGAAGGCAGAATTTTCTCCAGAAAGAGAATAACATTTTCAAACAGTTCTCTGGTTTTGATATTTTTAAAATGGAATCAGTGGATTAAGTTAAACCTGTCACTGAAATGCTGTGGGTGTAGCACTATCCTGTGGCTTCATAATGCTACTGGTTCTCACATAGAAATAGTTTTAATGCTTCCATGTAGAAACAGATTTAAATATTACTGAGAAAGGCTAGCAATGTGAGGTTTAACAAGAATCTTAATCAGGTAAAACAAGACCAATCAAACTGGATTAGTTGAAATCAATTATATTTTGAATCACTTATCAGTGAAATGATTTCCAAGGTATATAAAGAGATATTCAATAAAACTGAAAGATATTTATGATTATTTTAACAAAATTATTTAACATATGTGACCGGATCTTTGCTAATTGAATACAGTCACACAGAGATCTTCTTATAAGATATGGAAATAAAGAATCACCAGGTGTTTGAAGAACACACACAACCAAAGGCTTCCAGCTCTGTCCAATATGTTGCAAACCCTATATGTAATTTTAAAATATCTTCCCTCAAAATCTGCTCTGTATTTCACTCGTAAAGCATATTTCATTTTAGATGTTCCATTTTCATGGGAAATATTTGATCTGTATTTAGAATTGTTTATATTTACTGATGGAAAAGTAGATTCATATACCCAGTTATTCCAAAAAGTTTTCAAATGATTGAATTGACCATCAGTTTTAAAATTTAAATTTTCATTAATTAAATTTACAAAATTCAGTTGCTCACTTATACTAGCCACATTTCTAATTCTCAACAATATGATTAATGGCTACCATATTGGACCGAAGAGTAGTCTAGTGTATGTGTTTCAAAAATCTATTTTTAAGATTAAAAGGGGAAACAACACTGAAGATTAGCCAACACAAGTTTCCAAAATTAATATTTTCAATTAAATTTTTAAGGCTAAGTAAATCAATGCACATCTGAGTTTGGATATCATTAGTTGGATTGCATCATATGTGAGGCTTTATAATCAAGCCAGTAGTCTCCAATTGGTGAGGGGGGAAATGTTCACACTGCATTTATTCATATCGATAGAGCAAGCATGCACAAAATTGAGTCAAAAGAATATTTTTGGTATTAATACAAAAATAAATTTCAGTAAAACAAGGGAGGAAGTAATTCTAACATTAATTGAGGTGAAATAAAAAGCAAAACACACTTTAGATTAGATTTTGGAAGTAGGTCAATAAAAGTATAAGCCATGAAAAACAAAGTTATTGGTGATATGCTAACTCCTCCTACAAGGATACCCTACATTTCATAGGGCACTGCAAGATTCTCAGTTGTCTACAGAGTTTACTGTTTTTTTAACAATGGTTGTGTGACTCAGTCAGCCTACCTGTTAGGAATTGAGCAATACTTTATTGTTGATGAGAGAAGAAAGGGGAACCAACAGGTCAAAATTATATGAATTACAGGTGAATTTTCTGGTCTCAGACAGACATTGGCATGTGTACTTAGGAGACCTGGGAAAAGTTTGGGGAAGGTTTTCAGTAGGCTGTTGGGAAACAGCTCTCTATAGGTGTCTCACATTTCCGCATTCTTATGAGTAGAGGCACTGACTGCCCTGGAGCAGACTACCTTTTCATTGGTGTTAGTATAGTCAACAGCCCTGGAAAAAAGAGACAGTGTCTTCCTCTGAGCAAAGGCCAGGCAAACAAACAGACTGTCCACAACAAAACACTTGGATTCCCTAAGCTCAGGGTTCTTCTCCTTTCCCAGAAAGCACTGTGTGTGATGGTGCCACTTGGGCCTCTGCATCACCCCATGGGAATTGGAGCTTAGGGAACTGGAGCTAAAATGACTATTCTTGGCTACTATGATTGCTGTGAGTAGTAAACTATGCTTTGGCTCTGACCCAGGAGTCTTATGTCTTCTGCAGCACTCATGAAAATGTGGCAGGCTAAATTGTTAGCTTTTAAATAGGGTAAATCTCACATCCTTCACAGTTACAAAGTTTGCTTTGTTCAAAATTAAAAGTCTCATAATTTGCACTTTTCCATTTTAATGGGAATTTTTAATCTGTTAAATATTTAAGGTTTTAAGTACCTTTTTATTTAATTGCAAATATTTCAACAATTTCAAATTATGAATACCACATAACCCAATAAGGATAAAATTTAGTCTAATGAAAGAAGATTTTCCAACTGCTATAAGTCTCCTACTAGTATGAGATATGTCACTCTGATATATCAGGTTCTGAGGACTTAAACGAGGAATAATGGATTGTCTTTTGGTCGAAGAGGATGCTAGGCAAAGTGGGAACCAACTCATTTCCTAATAGGACTTTTGGAAAGTGTTTATCATAATAATTGGCAATGCAACCTGCTATTTGGGGGAAAATAATGTGTAGTCAGTTGTGAAATGTTTTTATTTATCAATTTAGAATGAAAATTTCAAGTTCTGAAAAATACTTCCTTTGTGTATTCAAAATATTTTCTTTCCACTTTTCAGGCATGTTAGATGCATTTTAATGTGAATGTAAGTAAAAAATATATACAAATATAATTATTTCATTCAATGTTATCCTCACAAATTTCATTTTCTTGAGCTAGAGAAAAACTTGTGAATTATTGGTTTATGGAAAATATTTTTGGTGACAGTCTTTTTTTTTAACTTATCTATTAAACAAATATTATTGAGTGCTTACAATAGACACAAATTGGAGTAACCATCTGGCTCTCAGTAATTTCTCCAAAGATACTCATCCAGCTACTTTTCCTTGGTCCTGACTATTGCCAGTACAGAAAATATGACCAAAATTAGAACAATCATATTTGTTCTCCCCTAAAACACAGACACTGAAGGTAGTTAATGTTACTCTGGTTTCCAGTTTCCCAGAGGCTCAGTTTAGCTCATTTTTAAGTTATAGGAGCATCACCAATACCCACACAGTGAAGTCCATAACCACAGTTTTTCTCATGTTAGAATTTTTTCTGTTGCTTTTAATTAAAAGGATATCATTTATTATGTGTTAGGCAATACATATGTTAAAAAAAAATATGTAAGAGAGTCACTGGGCTCAAGGATCATGCAATTTAGTGGAGACAAGTAAATCATCAGTTACAAAAACACGAGATAATTAATTGCTAAGGCAAGAATAAATCTTGGGTTTCATGGGAGCCTTCTGACAGACTTTTCACCCAGTCTCGTTTGACAGGGTACAAGGGTGCAGGGGAACTAAATTCCTCTACTTTTCTTCATTTCTCACATCATTAAACACGATGAAATTGATCTGGAATGTTGCTCCATTTTAAATTGCTTATCTAATCTTCTCACCACTCTTTGATGTCTCTATCATCACAAAGTTACCTGAAGGGGCCAACGCCCACTGAGGACCATGTGAACAGTAGAAATGTGATTTTCAACTCTACCAGTCCCAGATCTCCCCTTTATTTATAATAAAAAACATATTTTGTAATGACCCCTTTAATATCCAGAAAACCTTTTATAGATAATATGTCTTACCTTTTCAGAAATTTCAAAAACAAACTCAATAGTGCTTTGTGATATAAAGGAGGAACTAGGTCAAGTAATTTAGAACACAATAGTACATATTTTGATGTGAACATGCTCAGGTATGCATTAGGATATAATAAAGTAATTAGATGTTTACAAATCTGTGTAAAATCAAGGTGAATATGGCAGCTAAAAATACAGAGTTGTACGCATGCATTTTAATGGCAACTCAAACATTAAAAGCAGCTTTCCGTTGATGATGTGATTTTACAAGGTGGTGACAGAGCTTAGTAAAAGATCCAAATAAAGCCAAGGTAAATCTTCCCTCAATGTACATAGTAGCTATGTTCCTGAAAAGCAAAATGTTTATTAAAATCACACAAGGTTTTGGTTTCTCTGTAAAACAGTATTAGATTTTAGGCTGAAATGATTTAAGCAGGTTTTTAGCCAACATAAATGTCTAGTAGGACTTTAGAAAGAAGGGAGGTACACAGGACAACTATATGTGAGGAACTGTCACATGTATTGCAGAATGTTTAGTATCCCTTGACTACACCCAGCAAATGACAGTAAACCCCGACCACCAAAATTCTTATGACAAACAGAATCTTCTCTGCTAATTTCTACCATGTTCCCGAGGGAACAGTGCCACTTCCACTGAGAACCACCGTCACAGAGAATCTAAAGATTGTTTGGTTGGTGAAACCACTTAACCAAAACTTACCTTTTATTCCTAACGATTGCTTATGCTAGGTTATATAGAAATAAAAAGAAATTGATTCATCAGAGGTAGAGATGACATAAAAGAATAAAGCAAATTCATTTCAAGCAGTGCTTTGATTCAAATTGGAGATGGTTGAAGGAAGTTAGAGGTGGAGAAAGATGGTCCCGAATTTTACACGAATAAAGTGAAAATGAGTAGTACAAATTGTACAGATATGGAGTTAATCTCTTTGGAACCCACGTTATTTAAGAGGACTGGGATCAAAGGTTGGGGCAAGGGCATTTAGAAAAGAGATTGACCGTGGACTATTGATCATGGACCAGATCTGGTCAGCAAACACTTTATTGCTTGACTCACACATAGTTAAAAAAAATCAAGACCAAATTTATCAAATCGGGAAATTTATCACATTTCTCAAATTTGGATTTCTGGATTCTTTCAATAAAGTGAAGATCTTAGATCAATGAACCACGTTTCCACATGGCAGCGTCATGCTAAAACTGAGCAGCAGCTGCTTTCTTTACATGGAGCACACACCCTCCATCAGCGCATTTCAGTCTTTACCTAATGTCCCTTGCTGTGGTAAAGATTTTGTGTTTGTGACCTCTGGTTTATAACAGATTAAAGAATGAGGTTTATTTTAGTAGACCAGAGACATTTTTAGCAATGAGTGGGGTGTGAGCTTCAGGATTCCATTATTTGCCATTTATAGAATGAATTTTAGGTTACTGGGATAGTGTGCATGAGAAATAATGAGCTTGTGGCAGTACTGATGATAAAATTAGGAGAGAAAAAACAACTGAAGGTATAATTCAGAGGTAACATACATTTGCCTGGTTTGTCTATTTAGTTGAGGATGAGAGGAAACAGAAGGTTCACACATACCACTACTAATTTGAGCCCAAGTGAGGGGAAAAATAGAGGTGCTATGAACAGACCCTAAGTGTCAAGAGAAGTTGCTAGTTGTGGAGAAAAGATGAGCTTACGTTTACACATCTGAGCTATTGAAAAATATCAGAATCTTTCCATGAAACATTTGACAGGCATAAAATTGAGGTGATCATTAAAACAATAGAACTGAGTAAAACTGGAAATGGGATACTGTTTTGGATAATGACTACATTTAGTGAGAAAACAGAAAAATAAAAGAGAGAAGAGCTGAATAGAATGGATCAGAATGAGAAGAGAATCCATACAGAAGATGATGGTGAAAGGTAAGAAAGAATTTCAAAGATTAAATAGCATCAACTATTACAGAGACATCCAGGAGGATGGGCTCAGAGATGTGGCAGATGAAAGAGAAGTGACTGACCGCTGTTGAGACAGAATTTACATGGGATAGTCTAGCTTGAATTTGAACGATAGTACATGGTGTAAGTAGAAAGTGAGAAAGTGGAGACTATTAGTACAAGTCACTCTTAAGCATCAGGGTATGAAGGAAAATCATGACTTAGGACAGTAGTTTGAATCAGTAGGAGGTTTCTGGGAAGATTTTGAGGGAGCCCCATAGGATTCAATCTTTCCTGTAACAATCACATGGGCATAGTTTCTAACGTTCCCCCAAAGACTGTGCCCAATTATTATGTTTCACCATACTCAAGGAAGCAATAGCCCCCTTCAGGCATTTATAGTTTATTTGTAGTTCCTCTCAGGGCTTCTCCCCTAAGTAATGTTGCCTAGTGTCATAGGTGACATATCCCATGTTATCAGGTCAAAAGGAAAAAAAATCTAGGAAGTTAATCAAAAGCCAAATTCTCATGCAGAAAGGGCAAGGGTCTTGTTAACTTTTGCCCATACTCTCTATGCATGACTAGGTATCGACAATGATGTTTACACAATGTTAAAGATGACTATATCGAGTGATGTTTTTACTTCATTCTTTGCATGTTCTTATATTTCTTTCTTTATTTATAATGAATGTGAACAATTTTTGTCAAAACAGTAAAGACTTTATAAAAAAATACATATAATAAACAAGTCATGGAGAGTCCTTGTCAACATGATTCTATGATAATTTTCTGGAAGTTCTGGCCATGGTACTAATGCAACAAACAGAAATGTTGCATATAGGTTTTAATGGAAAACACAAATAGTAACTACTTCTCCATGATTTATTTATATGCAAAACATTATAAACTTGCAACCTTATAATAACAAAGCTCTGTGAGTCTGATTGAGGGAACATGAGACAAAATTTAAATTCAAAAAAGGCCAAGGATTGCTCCTTGAATTATTGAAAGAGCAAAAATTCAGGGAACAAAAGAAACTTCTGCAAAGTTGATTTAATGGAGGAGCCCTGTATTTAGAATAAAAGTGAGCAAAGTGGAATTTTCTGCCAAGGAAGTCAAAAAAATAAATATTTCCAGGAGAAAGGGATAATCCCCTGTGTCAAAGATGAGGCTTCTGAGTTGATCAGTGCATTTAGCAACAGGAATCTCATTGGCAAGCTTGATAAGAATCCTTTCACATGGGATCTTAGAAGAAAAAGCCTGATTCAGGAGAGGTCAAAAAGAGTGGACATCTTGAATATGGACATTTTTTTCAAGTTTGCTGTAAAGGGTAGACGGAGGAGGTCAAGGGGGGAAACGAAGGAAATTCTCTTAAAGGAAGATTTTAGAAACAAAGAAGAACTAAAGTATACTTCAAAAAGGAGAATAATAAGGCCCTATCAGATGTCAAAATACATGATAAATTTTTAAACAATAAAATATTACACAGCTGGCACAGTAATCAGTAAAATATTGTAATAGAATAGACACGTGAAAATTCATCTTTCTTCTATAGAGCATATATGAAAAGACCTGATTTATTCAAAAATTAACGTCAGTTTACAAAGAGAAAACATGGTGTGACAGAGACTACTGAATGTGCACCAAATTCAGATTTTCTCATTAGAATGTGAAGGTGTCAATTTTCCATTCAGGGACCATGTTTCCCAGCTTACCCGAATCCATGGTCACAGAGCAAGTGAAAGGTTGTCCCAACGGAACGTGGGCAGAGACGATGTGGCTCAACGCTGTTCTCTCTCCATTCTCCCCCCACTTCCTCTTCCTGCATTCGGAGGGCTGCAAACGCCTTAGGGCACTGGGCGGCAGGAGAGATGAGCCCTGGCTTCTGGAGGCAGGAGAGCCAACGGACGACCAGGAATACTCTTGGATTACTGCTCAAGGAAGACACACACTTTAGTTTTTACACTGCTGAAATAGACATTTATTTTAAAAAGATACAAGGTAAGTGAAACAAACAAACAAAAAACAGCAAAAGAAGATGGTAGGATTAAATTCAGAATTGTAAATTTTCACAATGATCATATCAGGATAGATTTAAAAGATTATCCTGCCCAAAAATGAGCTAAAATCTATGAAATAAAATGATTAAAAATAAGCGATTGTATATAAACACACCAGAAAAATATTAATTAAAACAAATATAACAATGTCACTATGAGACAAAATTAAACTTAAAGTCAAAAGCATTACTAAAGAAAACAGAGCTGTTATATTTTTTAAAGGAAAACAGTGTTATTTATTTGCTTTCAAACAATTAAGAACTTCCAAATATTTAAGGCAAAAACTGATAAAACTACCAGGAGAATTGGAAAATGCCTAGAAGTGTTCAGAAGTTTTTAATATGCTCTATCATAAAATAGAAAGCTCACCAAACAGAAAATAAATAACACTAAGGAAGAATTAAATAATACAGTTAACAAGCTTGATCTCAATGATAGATATGTACACATATATTTGAAAAACAGTGAGTAAACAGTGAACTATTAGAAAAGTAAGCATGCCTTAGACCACAAGGGAAATTTCAGCAAATTTCTCACATCTTATATTATTAAAATCCTAATTATTAGCCACAGTTCAATGACATTTGAAAGTAACAACAAGTAACATCTAGAAATTAAAAAAAAAGTATTTCTATACAATTCAGGGGATAGAGAAGAAAAAAACTAAAACTTTTAAAATAATTTGACTCTAATGACAACACTACATATGTAAATATAGATAAAGCAATATTTAAAAGGCAGTTATATTTTTAAATGCATTTACTGTAAATACAAAAGCTTTAAAATAAATGAAGAAAGTTTTCAATTCGGGAAGCTAGACAAAACCAGAACAAACAAACAAAAAACACAGTAAAACTAAAGACTGAGATCAAACAAAATAAAAAAGGAAGAATGAAAAATACAGTAGAAATTACAAATTCCATCACCAACAAATTAGAACTGATTAATAAAACCTACAATGTTCATTAAAAAGTCCAATAAATTAGGAAATACCAGAAGTGCAATAACAAATAGAAGGACAGGGAACAATATCGCGGCGTAAAGGGACGTAACTAACATAATTTTTAAATTATAAGAGTGTCGTGTGGCGGGCCTGCTCTGATTGCTACAAGACTCTGCAGAGTTACACAGGGACCCAGGAGGGGACTGCTGTGTCTTCCTAGTCCAAGAATTCCTCCAGGCAGCGATACCAAACCAGTGGAAATAGTGGCAGAGTGGACATGCAACTACTTAGTATCTGTACCGACTTTGATGAAATTCAGTAGAAGGAACAATGTATGAGCACTCTGTATTTCCAAAAACATACCCCAAATCTCTTGATCACTACATCTGTAAATGACAGTTAAGACTTGATTCTTTTTGTATGGTTAAAAACAAAACAAAACAATCCTTTTAAATATCTCCTCCAAACCCTCCATCATGGAGAACCATCTCTAAATACTTTTTTTCAGGTTGGGGCTATTTTCCTCAGGAGGTTGCCATTTCCTTTACCATAAAGTTTGGGTTCTATCACCAGAGTGGGCGCATTTCCAACTTTAGTGAGAGCTCAGCTCTGCTTGGCTAAGCTCCCACTTTGTTTCTGACTCTTTTCCATGTTGCAGCTCTAAGAATATAAAACATCTTCAGCTCTGTTGAATTATTTACTCTTTTGTTTTCACTAGATCTGGTATCAGAGATCTTCGCAGCCTTGTCAGTTTATGGGATTACCTCACTTTATATCTATAAACTATCCCTGCTGTTTTTCCCTCATCATAGGCAATCAGATGAATTCTTGCCCGAACTCAATGCTTGCCCAATGGATTTAGAGGTGGGGGTCAAAGGAGACTTTTAGCTTATCTGTAATAATCACTTTATAAGACAAATAGTTTCATGAATTATTTTGTAGAAGTAATTTAAATCAAAAAGACTTGATGGGTTTAAAAATTATATGTAAAAAAGTGAACTTCAGAAAAAATAGATACCAATATAAGCTTATATTTATCTCAATTTTAGAATGGCGAAAAGTTTTCTGATCATAGAATGATAAACAAAAACAAAACTTAGCTCTGGTTAAATATAAAATACTTGTCACGTCAAAACGTCATATTTAAAAAGACACTAACATTTAGCAAATTATTATCTTAACATACAAATTGTTCTTATCGAATAAAGAAATATTAATGCTCCAGTATAATTAGAAATGGTTCTAAAAGGCACTTTATAGAAATGGTATAAATTTCCAATAAATAAAAAAAGTCGAACTGCACCATAAATCAAATATATGAAAATTAGAGAAATAACAAAAAACCCACAATTTCTTACTAAATTTACAAAGAATAAGCCACACAGGAATTGATGCTTGGGAAGGCACAGTGGAAGTGATTTCACACTCAATTTGGGTAACATAAAATGATAAGAGCTTTTCTGAAAAAACTTTCTGGTATTTCCTAACGTTTGATACAATACTTTTACTTGGATGAAACTACCTTAAGGAAGAAGCTAAGGTACAGTCAAAATTTATGTACAGTGATATTAATAACCCTGTCATTTTAATAAAGTAAAAGGGAAATAATCTCAAGGTTCCACATTCATTTTTTCTTCATATAGTTATCAATCCCTGTGGTAGTCTCTGGGAATAAAACGGATACTAAAACACAAATTGTCTCTTCCACATGAAGTTTAGAATCTAGTAGGAGAAATCTAACCCTACCAAAGGCTATATAATTACAACCCACATGTAAAAGAAGTACAGGGTGCTTTGAGAGCACGTATAAGTGAGTAATAAGAAGTGAACAGACATGATCAAACTCCAGAGACGTTTTGGAAGGAAAAATTGAAAAATTTTGGTTCCTGATTAGTTACAGCATGTGATGGAGATGAGGGCATCATGGATGACTTCTAAATTTGTTCTTTGCGTAATTAACTGGATAATGATGGTATTTGCCACAATAGGAACCCCTTAAAGTGACTTTGATGCATGTGTCTAGAACTTAGAGGTGAGCTCTGGATGGAAATTTACATTAGGCTTGTGACGGGCACGTAGAAGGTAACTAGATGAGACAGATGAGAACAGTGGGAAAGAATGTAGAACAACCGGGCACACGGAAATGTTTGTAGATAATGTAAATTCTTGACGGGGCCGAGAAAAAAAGCTAGATACCATAAAGTTGTATAGAGACCAGTGATCATATGACTTATTACACCGTTTCCTCAAACACAGTGAGCCTAAGAAAACAGCCACACTCAATGTATCTGTGGACTTTATACAGCCTGAAGGTTGATTATTTTCGGAACTAGTTTAGAAAAGAGCTGAGGACCCCGCTTTGATGAATTTGGGCAATGTGTGGATAAATATATTTTTTTCTAAATTTGGAAAATTCTATAGTGATATAGTGTTTAAAATCATTTAAAAATATCTTTAAATACATAATTTAGATAACTTCTCAAGATATTTAACCAATAATTAAACTTAGTGTGTCAGTGCCTGCTGGTATTTCTTCCGTCCTACCTGGAAATGTACAAAATACCAATATCACCAATAACAAACCACAAGGCAGGCAGCTGATTTTCTTTGTGAGCAGTAAAATTGTCTGCCATTTGTGCATCTCTTCCTTTGCCTATGCTCTTGAATATCTCAACCTCACTTGCGCTGATTTCTGTCACTAGCGTCTAAATATGAAAATAGACTTGGTCCCTGGTTATGCACGGTCGAAACATCCAGTTAGTTAAGTGTAAAACTAGTTGTTTGCTATTGAAAACATCAAACATTCAGATGGTAAATTTTTCTGATATGTTCATGTCATCTAAATGTAACCATAACCCCAGAGGGACGCATTTTTTAGAAATTGTTAGAGTACTAGGTTAATTTGTTATTTGCTATTTATTTCCTTATTTATATAAGACTCGGTTTCACATAGATCAGAGTATTTAAAACTATTTGAGAAATAAATATAATACACATCATTGGCCTCAACAGAAAGATGAAAATGCATGTTTGAAACAAATCTTACTGGAAAATTTCAAGTGTTCCCATAGCATAAACACTCAGAGCATAGCTATCCATGCATATAAATGTGACTGAAAATTCTGCCTATGAGAAGGCATTTCAAATCAGCATGGCATGATTCTTAGAACAGAGTGAGCTTGGCAGTCACATGGATCAGGCTTAAAATTTTCTACCATTTTTTAATTCCATAGGCAAATTATTTAGCCTCATTGATCTTTAGGTTCTGCATCTGTAAAATGAGGAAAATACTATTTACCTAAGAAAGATTGGCAGAATTGAGTGAGAAAACTTGTAGAAATGCCTGCCATACTCTGGCACACAGTAGAGATTCAACCTACTTTGTTTTTCTACTTTTTGTTAGTGTAAAACATTAACAATAGGGGTACTTTATTCTCTCATATTTACATATTGAGAACATAAAATTTTATTATTTCTCTCTGTCTATGGACACTGCTACTGGCAGCAGTCTTGTCCCCTTAGGGGGACCCAGTCTGAGAGAAAGTTGATACAATGAGGGCAGGTCTAACAGAATCCAGGAAATGGAGCCTGACGTACGATTGTATAATGACTGAAGGTTACTTCTCTTCTGGATTTTTAGTGAAGTGTGCCAAAAAATTCCTTGAGTAAGGAGCTTCTGTTTGTAGCTGAAAATATCCTAATTAATAGAATCATTAAGTATAAATAGAAACACTGATGAATGTCAACAAAACTCATTTGACAAGAAAATAAAATAATGCTGTATAGGTGTATATGCATCTAAATAGGAGAAAGACCTTCAAAAACTTGATCCTGAAGTGGCTTGGGAATTACAGTCTTGACCCTCAGAGAAGAAGTTGTTCCAACCAGAATTTTAGGGTGTTAAATATTGCCAAGGAAAAGTTTTGGTTGGCCAATATTTTCTATGTACTTTCTGTGATTAATACAAAAGGAACAGGACATTTTACTTGCTTGATTAGTGATAAATTCCAATGGGTTTTGTAGATGCTCTAACACACTGAATAATTAAGCCAGGATAAATCCTCCTTCATTGAGATTGGAAAAAATAAATTAAAAAATCAATACTTGCATGGGCCCAACCTAATCTTGTAAAATGATGGCAGTGAGTATAAAATAGAAACAGATTACATATAAGTTATAAAGAATCCAAGTATGTCAGATGAGACAGGCCATCACAACAGTTGATGCTTCCCAGTGGGATTCAGTCTTTAAAGCTTCTCTATCAATATGGACATACACAAGAGGAAGGGACAGACTCATATTCTATGACAGCTGAAACTTTCATAATTTTATATTTTTTTATAATTTGCAAAGACCTCTTACAGAAATAAGTAAAAATTGTAAATCCAAAATTAGACAAGAATGTTTGCTTATATAAACTGAGAAAAAAGCTGGCAAATATCACAAACAACAAAATCTAGAAAGAAAAAGGCAAAATATCTCCATTAATTAGTTGCCTGATCAATTCTATATTTTTTAATTACTAATTTGATTAATATTTCTGAAAAACACACAAAAGTAATCTGAAGTTAAAGCATACACAAGAGCAATTCAAATATATTTTAAATTACTGTGATGTACATTGAGCTACATTCTTTTGTAATCAAATTACTTTCATCCGACATTGATTTATGGATTAATATGTGTAGGTGCTCTGTTACTATAGTATTTGTTTCCTCACTGTATTTGCTGAGTTGGTAGCAATTTTGTGTGTTATTTCATCTGGAACTGCCAGATTTCATCGGGACAAAATGCGTCATATACACTAAGACGCGATTTGATAGGTTGGCATGCATAAAACACACAACTGCACACAAAGGCCCTCCTGAGCTTTGCCATGCTGCTATGGGATTGTGCCCATAAACACAGGGATTCTCATCCATTCCATTCTGAGCAATTCCCATCAAAAACGAAATAAAATGTATCATCTCTTTGTAATTGGCTACTATACTATACCCATCTACACACATACATTCACAAATTTCTGTGTATTCTTAGCAGGAGAAGTTGAATTTCTATTTTGATTCATGTCAATGAAAAATGAATCTTCTGCTCAGAGTTTCACATTTCTAGTGATTGGAAGAATTGTCCTCACTATTTCATCCCTTTCGTGGCTGCTACACTTCTCACATCAGGGGTGACCTGAGGGCTTTGATGTCAAGGCTATGGTACCCATTCACGACATGACATGATATGACTTCTGGTCCTGTATCAGAATCTTGAGACTGACTGGGTCAGTGCAGAGGACAGTAGATGTTTTTCTGGAAGACTTTCCTGTACCATGCATGGTTCGGTCCACAAAAACTTACCACGGAAGCGATGACAAAAAAATAAACACTAATTACCGAATCCAAATGAAAATGAGACAGGAATAAGCCTAATAAGACAGGGTCGTCCGTCTGGCCTAACAAGATATGGCCCCTACCCAATCAGCAAGCTAGGAGAATCAGATAGAGGCCACCAAGATAGACATTCCGCAGCTTCTGGACTTTCCTAAGCTTACACACGCGCCCAGGAGTCCACTGACAGTGACCCTAGCCCTATTGGCATACTAAGAATCACACGCAGGGGTGGAGAGCTAGCATGCTAATGATACATGCGTCGCATGTAGTAGCATGCTTCATGACAGCACAGGCACAAACACAACCCCACCTCTACATGCCAAGAAAAGGCGCTCCTGCCCAGTCTTTGCCTAATAAAAGCCCCACAATCCTGCTCCCTAAGGAGCCCATCACCTGCCCCTTTCCTTCCTGTATGGGCTCCCCTGTGCCTCTCCTGTGCACAAGCTGATAAACTTTTACTTTTCTACTCTCATTTGTTGTCTCTCTTGATTTCTATCCTGGGGGACAATAAGAACCCAATGTTTGGGTAGCAAAACAGAATTCCCAAATGAGCTTCCCTCAGTTGGGTCCCCCAAAACACAGTAGCCTCTTAACTGTCAACTAAAGTAAGGCATAGTGTAATTGAGGGAAAATTAGAGTAGTCTAACGATCTTCACGAATCATAGCTAAAATAATTTAACTTTTCAAATTTTAAAAAAATGTAAAACTAAGTGAACATACCACCAGCTCTCTTCCCAGAACTTTGAGGAGTTCTGTGGTTTATTGTAAATGTGCCCCTGTAAAGAAGATATTGTCCTTATATACATGACTCTTTTTGTTATTATTGCTTTAGTTTTTTCCCCCTTTATTACTCAACTTTAAATGTATAACCATTATGTCTGTTTTAAAGATTTTATTTTCCTTTTTCTCCTCAAAGCCCCCTGGTACATAGTTGTATATTTTAGTTGTGGGTCATTCTAGTTGTGCATGTGGGATGCTGCCTCAACGTGGCCTGATGAGCGACACCAGGTCCGCACCCAGGATCCGAACCAGCAAAACCCTGGGCGGCTGCAGTGGAGTGCACAAACTTAATCACTCGGCCACGGGGCCAGCCCATTATGTCTGTTTTAGGGAAAGGCAATTTGTTGGTTTCTGAAATAGAATCCACTTTTAGCATTGATGCCATGCGGCCATGCCCACGAGCCTGCCAATGATTCCTTTTTAACACTATCAGCTGTGCCCTTGAGACAGTCCAAAATTTGTACCTGAACCCAAATTAGATAATCATAGAAAGTTAAGTAACATGGATCACCAGACCATATAATATTGAAGAAACTTAGAAACCACTGCTTTCCAACTCCAGGTTTTCAGATAAGCAGCTGAGGGCCAATGACACCAAGCAATTTGCAATTTGCCTTTTTGACTACTAACTCTTCTGAGTTGTTTTGATAAAACTCTCCTGTATATTCAACACAACACTCATTAAGCACTGAGAAAGGTTATAATATGTACCACATTCTTAGATAGTACATGCTTTTTTCTTTTCTTGAAATTTACATTATCTAGTAGACAATATATGTACTACGAAATCAGTTGATTTTTCTTAATGTATGATGGTTTTGAAATAAATAGTTTGGAACTAATATACCTTCAAATATTTGCATTTTCTACAACTCTAAATGGGAGAGAGATGACTTTAATTTACATCAAACCATCCGTCATGGCTTTGGAAAACAGATTTTATATTAAACTGTAAGTTTGGTCAATATTCAATGCTTCATGTTGTATTTTTCACAACACAGAGTAAATAAAATTATCTTTGAAAATAGCCAGGGGACACTAGAATTAAGTCATTTCCCTTTCCTTACTATCAGTTATTTGTACAATCTTCAAAAATTTCTTGTAGAGTTTTCTATTATTTTTTACCTAATGGTTATGTTTTGGGGTAAGACTAGTTAGAGCTTATAGGGTCCTACATATATCTTGTTTGATCTTTGATTGTGGAAAATTTTATTATGTATAAAAGTAAATTAAATAATGAAAGATGTCCATGGATGGAGAAGGTGTGGTATATATGTGTATATATATATATATACACGCAATGAAATATTATTCAGTGATAAAAATGAGAAAACCCTACTATTTGTGTCAATATGAATGGACTTGGAAGGCATTATGCTAAGTGAAATATGTCAGACAGAGAAAGACAATACTGTATGATCTCACTTATGTGTGGAATCTAAAAAAAAATAAAGAAAACCAAACTCATAGAGAAAGAGATTAGATTTGTGGTTACCAGACATAGGGGGTGACGGAGGGAATTGGAGGAAGGCTGTCAAAAGGTACAAACTTTCAGTTAAAAGATAAATAAGTACTAGGGATGTAATGTACAACACAAAGATTATAGCTAACACTGCTGTATGAGATACAGGAAAAGCGTTATGAAAGTAAATCCTGAGTTCTCATCACAAGGAGAAAACTTTTCCCCCTTTATTCTTCTTTCTTTTCTTTTTATTGTATCTATTTGAGAAGATGGATGTTCGCTAAACTTTTTGTGGTAATCATTTCAAAATATATGTAAATCAAACCATCATGCTGTATGCCTTAAACTTATATAGTGATGTATGTCAATTATTTCTCAATAAAACTGGAAAAAATAATGATAGAGAGTTTTTGAATAATATAACTAAATGAAACATTTGGTTCTGTATTTTAGGTAATTCAGCTAAATTATTTTTCAGCCAAAATCATTTGGACAATTAAATCAGTTCTGTGGGTCAATTTTAAGTCTTAAGATATACGATAAGATTGTCATCAATTTAAACCTTTGTTAAAGAACCTAAGCTGTGTAGAAGAGGTGTGGCTTCTAATATTCTGAATGTGGCTGTAGCTATGAATCATTCCTAGCATAAATGATGATTTACCCTAGAAAGCAAAATCTCAGAAATCGCTAATATATAATGTGCATTTATAGCTTAAACTAATTCATAAATCAATATTTATTTTTAATTACCAAAGACAATATTTTCTAAAATGTATATTACTGGTGCATTTTCCCTTAAATCTGTGTTTTCCAGTAGACTAATCCTACTTGCAAAGACATTATAACAATTCAACAAAAAAACAATCAATCTTACTTAAAAATTTTAAGACCATTCTACCCTGATTGTAGTCTTTCTTTGCCATTCCCAGTGTATTCACTTTTGATACTTACTAGACGTAAACAATTTAAGGACAGTTGGTATCACCCTTACTAGAGACAGGAAATATCTGATTTTAATTTCTATTCTTTCTGAGTAAGTGGGTGCATTTGTTCAAAATCAAGAAATATTCAATAGAGTATTATTTACATAGTCAAACCTCAAAATAGCATATTTAGCTCCTCATTAGTTAATTAACAACAATCCTCTTATTTATTTTAAAATGTTTTATTTTCCTAAAAATTCCGGAATTTGAATCTGGAATTAGATTTCACCTCAACAAGCTATTGATGATCTAGCCCCACATGGGTCAAATTATGTAAAATGTTGCCACTATTGAAAAAAATGTAATTATTTGATTTTGAATAGTTTGGTTCTTTAGCTTGAAGCCATTGTTTTCCTGTTGATGTTGGATGTCCAAGTTGGATGCTGATAGAATGATTGCCATATTTGACTTTAGAAAATGTGGTCAATGAAATAAAACTATGACACTTGTCTAAACAAAGCAACTGTCGACTCACATCACAGGCTCCTTCTAAATAAAGGACTCCAGTACATTAAATTTGTTTTTCTTTAATGAACCTAAGCCTTTTCACTGTCATTACTCATTCCTTCTAAAAACAGTGGAAAATGCAATACATTACTCAACTGAGACCGTTTGTCATGAGGTGCATATTTTATTGATGTAAATAAATGAGATTTTGGCCCACTCAACTACCAGTGTTTTGATTCTATAGAAATTCTGTATATACATTGAAAGTTGTCATTTTTGAAATTACTCTATTCCCTGCCCAGAGACTTTAGTGATAATGTGCAGGAGCTTTAGGGTAAGACTGTTTGAAAATCATTGCCAAAAAAGCACATTAAGTGAAGAATGCATGTTGATTACAATTCTTGATTTATATAGAGAGATATACATAATCAGGAACCACAACATTATAACATCACAGTTGTTTGCCAACATCCATTTGTTCAATATACCATTATTGCCTGTTGTTCACTTCTCTTTTCTATTGTGACTATTGCCAGGTTAGAGTCCAGCCTTCTTAAGACGCTCATACAATTATTGCAAATAAATAGTGTTCCTGCTTCATGATGGCATTTCCACTGGTCGCCACAGTGAATTGGATCTTTGTGACAGAATCATGTGTTCAAAAATTTCACTGCCAGAAATGCATTTTACGTCTAAACTTCTAAAACAGAGTATACTGTTTAAATCTTCCATCTCTTGGTATAAAGAGCACATAAGCCTCACACTAATCTGATCACAGAGGGATTATTTATAGCAACGGCCTGACTACTTTGGAGATGCAATGGGCTTTTTGTCTTGGGTGGCAGAGAAGTCACTTTTCTAGATTAAAGCACAACTTTTAAACAAATAGGTTGACAGGGAAGACTTTGTGATAGAATGAGTGTCTTAGAGTGTTACAAACTCCTGTCTTGTCTGTACACCTGGTGCACCCTCCCCCATAAGTGTAATTTGGGAATAACTCTGCTATGAATTATCCTGCATGATATTATTTCTCTCCCCAATAAAAAAGCCAATGAAGTCGTCCATCAGTCGGATGGTAAAAGAATGGCTAAGTAGAATTTTGCTTCTTATAATTCAAACAAATTAAAATGTGTTGAACAAATTTTTAATGAAAATAAAGTTTCCCCTAAAAACTTGGTATTACTAGAACTAAAAAAACAAATAAAATAGACTGTTTACAATATCCAGTCAGAAAAGATACTGTTCTTAAGGATTTGAAGTAAATTTTCCTTCTTTTGAGTTTTCTTGTAGAACAATTAAATAAAGCCAATGCACATGAAAATTATATTTCCTTTGCCATTGTCCTTAAGTGGGGAGGTATTTTTATTTTATCAACATAAATTCTATTGTTAAGGTTATTGATTTAATGCAATACTTTAGATATCTATTCCCTTATTCAGGAAAGTAAATTATCCTTTATCAGGTATTCATTGGTATAAATTATGTAGGACTGAAAACAATGTAGTTATTTATACGAGAGAATAAAAAATTACATTGATTAAGTATTTGCTTCTGAGAAAAGGGGAATCGTTCTGCTTTGAAATGAACGATCTTAATTTTTAAAATATCAGAAAAAAGTGACCTCAGAATCAATTCTATTTACCTTTTCCCATACAAACAACATAAGGACTAAATATTCAATAGGTAGAAAAATTCAACCCATCCGCCTTTTCTTTGCGTTATGGAGTTATTACATACAAATCAGAATTTACGTTCACATTTGCAAAAAGTGCTCTTTCTGTTTTCAAATGAGATAATCCTTATTTTGGGCAGAAGTTGAATTTAAACTTTTTGAAGTTATTGTATTTCCACCAAGGGTTGATTATCCTTTGTTGTTACTGACTTATTTTCTTTCAACACGACAAGACAGTTGAAATAAGGGAAAATAAGTGAGAGATTAAATTTAAAAATTAATGTTTTAGTACTCAAATGTAGAATAGTTTAAATTTACTTTACCATAGTTACTTCTACAAGAATCATAAATGTTCCTGTGGATCTGCTCTGTCGAAAGCCAGTATTAAAGCACACATATAATAGTTTGCCATGTTATGTGTCTCCAACTTTTTGTGTTTACTACAGGTAGATTGTATTTGGAATATGTAGTTTAATATTTTTATCCACTTATGTATAACAAGGGATGGTTTTCTTAAAGGTAAGAAGAGTTGTGTTGAATCATAGATTTTCACAAAATTGAATATCTATTTGAATTATTTTAATTTTAAGCAACTGTAAT
Organism: Equus asinus; assembly: GCF_041296235.1. Classification (NCBI taxonomy): domain Eukaryota; kingdom Metazoa; phylum Chordata; class Mammalia; order Perissodactyla; family Equidae; genus Equus; species Equus asinus. Next base: position 76,561,614 of record NC_091800.1, read on the forward strand.
ACTTCCATATTTTATTCCAGTAAGATAATTAGGTATTATCTTGTTTTAATTGAGCCAAATTTTGTGTAGGGGCCAGGGTAGAGAATAAGAAAAGAATGTATTTATGGCTTAGGGTTAGTTTAGCAATTTCCATGTCATTGAAGTTGCTTCTTTTGAGAATGGGTGCACGTAATCTGTAAATCTTTGTTTTAGTTATGTTATCTGGCATTTAGTTTGGCTCACATTTCTATAATAAAGTTTGCAATACCTATACTTCCTTTATGTTGATTATCATATGGTGTTTCTTTCACAAATGTTTGAAAATTCACCTTCTTTAAATTTTTTAACATTTAAAAATTGGGCAACATATTGTAGTTCTTATTTCATTATTGCTTATTTATTCAAACAGATTGAAGTAATAATTAGATATTATGCCCATAGTGGAAGACAAGATGCTTCTCATCTGCTTTTCAAGAAAATATGAAATCATAACTAATCCTAAACAGCTGTTTTACTGTAAAACACATGCAACATACAGGTGATACGTGATGATTGTTAATTTTGTAAAAAACTGTAAAGTTTATAGCTAAATTTGAAGTTGGAGTGGAAAGTAAGTACTACCTGTGGTACTATACTTTTTCTCTTGTCATTAGAAAAAGTGAAGATTTTATAGAGAAATTCCTTAAAAGCTAGACTAGGAAGATATTCCAGAAGCAAGGCATTTTAATGTAGCTAATTCGATATCACCTCTCTGGAGTGGACAGACTTTTACTGTAGAGTAGCAGATAGTAAATATTTTTGACTTTGAGAGCTATAAGGTCTCCAGCAAATTCGTCAACAGTGTCAGACTGAAATCAGCCATAGACAAAGGGAAACAAATGGCGGGGGCTGTGTACTAACAAAATCATATTTATGGACATGAGATTTGAATTTTATATGATTTTCAAGTGTCAGGAAATATTATTTTCTCTCGAATTTTCGACTACTTAAAGATGTAAAACACATTCTTAGCTCACTGGTCTTGCAAAAAGAAGGGTGAGCTGTAGATTGCTGACTTTGTGGGTAGACCTTTTGTCAGAGCCATGTTGTGGTAGGCGTCCCACATATAAGGTAGAGGAAGATGGGCAGGGATGTTAGCTCAGGGCTCAGGGCCAGCCTTCCTCAGAAAAAAAGAGGAGGATTGGAAGCAGTTAGCTCAGGGCTAATCTTCCTCAAAAAAAAAAAAAAGAAAAGAAAAATGTTGAATGTTATTAAATATAAGCAAAAGAAGCTTCTAGAAAAGCTCGTACAGTCCTCAGCAATGTTTATGTATGCCGTCATATAACATCTCATAATTTAAAATCACCTCTGTATTATTGTTATTGTTGATTTATGACTAGTCTTTTGAAACTATCAAAAACCAACCAACTAACCAAAATATTCATTTTTTACTTTGAGTTTCACAAATCCATTAAGTGGGTTATTGAAACAAGCTATTTAAATTAGTTTAGAATATCAAAGACAACTCTTGATTTTTCATTAAGTGCTGTATTAAGATATTTAGACCTCAGTTTCTGAATAAAAAGTTTGACATCTCCATTTTGCTTTCTTATATTTGGTATAGAGTAGTGAAAACTTCAAGGAGAAAATAATGCCAAGTACCTTTTCAGTAATAACAATGAAATTAGAATCTTGAGAACAGTGGTATTTTGAATATCAGCTAGTGATACCATTTACCCTTGAGTCATTTCAAAGGGCACACAATTAATTCTTGAATTATGCTTGCTGTTTATATTATTTTTTCAGTAGCATCATGGCCTGAGATTTATGTAATTAGTTTACATCTGTTTCACCGATACAAGTGGCTCAGTACGCCGTAAACAGTGTGAGCTGTCTGACGCAGAGGGTCACTTGGCCAGCCCAGATCTGGAGGCGTAGACTGTGAGGAAGAGAGACGGTGCTCCTAGTGACATAAGACCAAGCATACAGCACTCCTTTATTTCATTTCACCTGACCAACATTCTCTGTACTGGCTCCCTGCACTCTGTCAGGTAGAACACCAAACCCTTTCTTTCCACCACACCCCTGTATCTGCACATGACCCCTCCACACCCAGGGGCAGGAGGTTCGCTGTAGTTTTTTCAAAACTCTAGGTCGAGAAAGACTAGTTCCTCCCTCAAAGAGCCCTGAGCCAGCTCATGCATCCATTCCCACAGAAACTGGAAGCTCCACAACAGTGGGCACAGCTAAGAGCAAAAATGCAATGGGCAGGTGAGCCTTACTTTAATTGCTTAATTACTAAATCCCTTCACCTTTGTCCCACTCCATTGGCTAAAAGCAAGTTGCTGGGTCGTCACATATAGAAGGGGTAGAGACTGTTCAGAGTGCGAACAGCAAGGGAGTGAAACTCGCAGGGCCACCCCGGGTAAACAGCACATTTAATATCAGTGTACGAATGTTAATGTGTTAATGTTATCTATATTAGTGTATTAACATTTCTATTTGTGACAATCAACGCCAATGCTATTGATAGCTCAACACATACGTGTATGATACTTTATACTGTTCCTTTCCTCATTTTTTGTTTTTTAAATAAAATATCAGATACAAAATCAGACCAAAGCAGTTTTTAACAATTTCATTTTTGGCTCAGTTTTAAACTTTATCAGCAATAAAGAATAAGCAGTGCCTCTACACTCAACACTGGGATGAAATGTTAGGAAAACTAGCTGATATGGCAGGTGTGAGGAGCATTCATGTCTGAGCACTGTGACAATAAAAAAAACAAATAGAAAAAGAACAGCATTGCTTTTTTGTCATCATAAGCTACTGTCATTAACCGCACAAACTAACTTTTTCTCAGAACTGCATCCGTAGAGAGTATATCTGAAAAAAAGATGTTAAAAATGTAGAAATGGTCCCTGTAAGAGGTTACTTTATGTTTCTGTAACAAACTAATTGTAGTGATGGAAAACATTGATCCAAATCATTGTCCCATTGTGTATTAACTATATGTATGTGTGTGTTTATGATTACCGCTGACTTCATTGTGTATTAACTGTGTGCTCATGTGTATATGTGCGTGAGATTGTGATCACTGAAGATAACCAAATGAAAGTCCAGTGGAGAGCGTGGAACTTTTGAAGACAGATGTGTGGAACCAGCTGACCTTCACAAGGTCATGAATGGACCTATATCTATGGCTTTTTTTTTCAGAAGAACTAATATGTTTGTTTAAATCATTTATTGGTCCAGCATTGTGCAAAGCAACTTACCTACATTTTGGTTTATCCATCACAAAAGCCTCATGAAGTCACTACTAATATGCCCATTTTTCTCACAAGGAAACAGAGGCTTAGAGAGATTAAGATACTTGCTAAACTCACATTACTAGTAATTAGTGGATCCAGAGTTGGAATAAGTTATCTAACTCCAGAATCTGCGCTTAGGTTACTAATTCAGGCTTTTCAATCTCAAAGTTATAACTGAATCTAGAGAGCAGAAAAGAAGAGGCCATTGAAAGTGAATTAACTTCACCTGCATTTATTCATTCCCACCATGGCATACTTATTGCCCAAATAACCAGTGCTTTTTTTTTTTAATGAGAAGCTGCCTTTTTGATATATGACAACTTTTAATAAATGTTCACAATATCTATTTGGAAACAATATTAGCCCTACTTAAATACATCTTGCCTCTTAATAGGTTTCTTGTCGATGTTTGATAACGTCTCACAATCATCTTCCCCCATCTGTTTTTTTCCCCTTGACTCTACATATATGCAATCCTTTTATTTATCTATATTCATTCCGACAAAATCTTTCCTATTAAGGGAAACAAAATAAAAACAAAATTCATTAGAATGCATTCACGTAAGAGAAGCAGATACCAACAACCTTCTGAAGTTTGGAAAAATATGGAGTTGTTCATGACTTTGAGTGTGGACCTTGTTAGAAGAACCGTCTAGTAAGGCTAGCCCGCTGTGAGTCAGAGGCAGGAATAAACGCCCCGCCTTCTGATCCTGTTCCTCACTCATCGATGTGACGTGTCCTGACACTAACAGTTACACGCTAGGCTTCAAGCTGTGTGCCTGCACACGTCTTCTCTCCTTCATGACCTTTTCTTCTTCCATATTCACAGCACTGGAACTGATCATCTTTGAGGTTTTGGTGATCAGAATTGGCTATAGATTTGTGGAATCCACCAACAGTCAATAATCCATTGAAGGATATATGCTCTATACATGCTCTCTATATGATTCTTTCAGAGAAAAATTTATAGACTTAGATGAATAATCCCCAAACTGACTGACTTAACTGAAGCCTATGAAGCTGAATGAGGAGAAAAATTCCAGGAGACAGTTTGACTTCGTTTCTACCCTGCAGCTAACAGCTTAGCTGCTTTTTTCTTACTATTTGTTTTGAGAAGCTTCCTGGTCTGGGTATGACCTCAGTAGAGCTTCCCTACATCTGTCAGCCCGAATGATTGGATGCTGATGGGACTGGTGAGGCTAAGTGACTGAGACAGCTCTAGAAGGTAAATTGGAGATGGCTATTATCTCAGGGCTTCTGAAAACTCTACTTCAGGGAACTTGAGGAAGAGGATTTTTCAATATACCTATTACCAGCATATTGTAGTTAATTTAAACCATGGCTAACTGCATTGTGTCTAGTCAAATGCCAGATTCGCTAACCTTTTAATAGTCAGTTGACAACTACTGCTTTGGAGGAAGAAAGGAATCCCAGCAGATCTCTTGCCTTTTCTTCCCACATCTTTATTTCCCTTTGGCTGTTGAGAGCATTAAGTGTCAAATTAGGGGTGACTAGGGGCAGGTGGTGGAAGAGCATCCAGACTTGCTGAGGACCTGTTGGGCTAGTCTCTGCAAGTAAAACGTGAATAAGAAATAAGCTCCATTTTGGCAACTCCAAGTCTAGAAGAGCTGACAAAAATAAAAAAGGAATATAATTACAATGAAATGAAGGAAGCAAATAACAAACACATGTATAAGCTATGACGGTGGTGGGAAGCAGAGCATGCTCAACTAACACTGGGCTTCAAGAGGAGTCTTGAAAGAGAAGGTGACACTTGACATGAATTCTTCAATATGGTTGCGAATTTGAGGCTATCACTGGTAAGGTCTATCCCGCCTTTATGAACGATACACACAAGAACTAAGAAGGACTTCCTTCATTGAATCTCCTTTTCTCTTTCTTCTAGAGTCATTTGGGCTTAATACTCCAAATTACAAAAAGTTTCCAGGGGGTAGAAGCAGGCTTGGCCAACTGTACTTGTTTCAGTATAGACAATAGCTGCTCAGCTCCGTAATTGCCATAGCAAAATGCAGATATACATCAGCTATGCAGATCTAATTTAGACCGAAGGGGATAACTCAGGAAAACTCTGACATTCTGTACAATTAAATGAACACTCAATGTGTTCTGTTGTTTCTAAATGAAACTTCTTGTGCTTGTCCATGAGACCATAAAATGTGGAACAGTGCTGGAGGCCTCTGCTATTTTTATCTGAAGTGCACAGAAAGTATGACTTTTTTTAAAGGAAATGTCATTTCGGGGATGTGTTGCTAGTTACTATCACATACGCCAAGGTGACTTTTAGAGCAGTACTTTGCAGTGCCCAGACCAAATCAGAAACTCAGACTTTTCAGCATCCTGAAGAGGACTGAATGATTAGGACAATATTTTTTCAGATGATAGACCACACAGCATTGTTTTTTACTTCCAGCTTTACGGTTCCGATCTTTGAAGTAATAACTGCTCAGCAAAGCCAACTGAGTGTCTCTCTGACTGTGTATCAGTGAAACAATGTGTATAAATTCTGAACAAGGCATGAAATGACTTGGGATGCCAAAACCTAAACACAGGAGCATTGGATGTGCAGATGTCAGATTTGGGATGAGATTAATCGCTTCAGCTCTATCTGTGCTAGAAAATCAAGTTTAGATTACTTTTAGGTTTGGAAATAAATGGGATAATTTAGTATGATAATTACATATATAGATATTGAAACATTAGGAAACAGGCCTTTGTCAAATTGGTACAAAGTTTTTGTTTTGGTTTCTTTTGTTTTAAATCTGGGCTTACCTACAATGTCTGTGTGGTCAACAGCCTTTAAATGAAGGCATTCAAATGGGGTTTTGCAATGAAAAGATTAGAAGGTACCTATTCACATAAAGTGTTATGCATGGATTTGAAAATCATGGTTAGCGAAAATATGGGCTCTAGAAGGGGCTTCCTTGCAAGACAGTTAGAAGTATCCAAACTGTGACCCATATACTGAACCTAAAAAAACATGATTCTTCAAATAAATAGCTCATCCTGGCATTTCTAGGTGAATTTAAAGTGAAAAAACCCACTAGATATTAAACAGTCTCTTATGTAAAAGCTTAGATTAGTCTGCAATCTACTGCTTATTATTTGTGAATTAAGAATGTCACAATCTTTTTTAGGCTTTAATGATTACCCCATATAAAATGAAAACTAAAATAAAATCTCTAAATCTCTTCAGGTTAAGAACAGAGATGTATGTAACATCATATGAAATCTCTTGCAGTTTCTTCTAGCTCTGGGGTCTATGATTCTACTGGCTTTTAAAACAGTGACATATAAACAACTGCAAATCTCAAACTCCGATAAAATTATTTTTATATTATAAAGGAGAAGAGATTTCCAACCTTCAAGGTTACTCTGAATTTTAAAGATTGTATCACTGACAACAAACTTGGTGTTTCTAACCTGTGGGCCACTTTCTTTCTCTTCCTCCGCATTTGTGCTGATCTGTTAAGTTCTTCCCTACTTACCTGAAACTCCATCAACACTGATTCTTAATCCTTTTGTCAGAGGTGATGTCAATAATGCTAGTGAATGTCTCTGTTGGATGTGCCCTCTGGGACATGGAGAAATTTTTTTCATGTGAAATTTGAACTTTCTCTTGGACAAAAGCCTGCATTATTTTCATAATTCACCCACAGTTATGTCATCAGTGCTTTTTTTCCAAGACTGCCAGGCATAGAGTAATTGATAACAGAACAGCTATACTGTAGAGTGACTGTATCTTTATGATAATAAACCACAGTTATAGTTTGAAACTTACAAGAAAGAGAGATTAATGGGTCTGAAGAGGAAGGCATTCTATAAATCACGCCCGCTCATTTATCTATTTCCAGTTGTAGTGATTGGTGAATGATTCTAGACATTTTACATGTTCAACGATCAATAAGAGACAGTATATTGGACATGTTGAACAAGTTAATTGTCCTGGTCAGTTTATTTAAGGTTCTGTAGGTCTCATGTCATGTTAGGAGGCAAAATGAAGAGTGTAAAAGGCTGCCCCAGCAGTCTGACTCATTTTGATTTGCTTTCTGTGCCCAAATCTCTTTACCTCTCAGTGCAACCATTTCAACAACTAAAATGTGGGAATTATGATCCTAGGCATTGATATAAGATTATTTGAAAAGTGTACTGTACTATTCAGATGCACATTGCTACATAAGTAGAAAATATTTTAATTAATACTGCATAAATCATTCTGAATTTCTTGGCAAGAGAGATATTTTGAAGATGAATTTGAGAATTAAGCAACTAATGAAGAATCATCTTATGAATATAAATGGATTCATGGGATATGTTCATCAGTTTGAATTTAAACAAAATTGAAAAGCTGTAACAGGAGTTTATTGTTAAGAAGTAACTTGAACAACTCTTTTAATTCAATGTGTCATTTGAGTTGTTGTTAAATAGCCATAGCTTATTTTGAAATACAAATTAATTATCTATTACAAGCATGCTATTGCTTATCTCCTTCAAAGTCTTATTAGTATGCAAATGACTCTAATTAGGTCACTGTCAGACAATATTAGTGCAGAGTCACTTTCCATGGTTTAGAATGAAAGCTTTTGGTTCCTAAATATTTTTAAAACTGTTTCTGAAATCAGCTTTACTTAATTGGGATTATTCTGGAAGTGTTATTGGTTCAGAGGAAATAATCTCTGACAACAAAGAAAAAAATTATTCTTTAAAATGCTCCGATTTTTAATTGGCACACACACAATTAGAATATCAAAGAATATTCATATTTGTCATAGAAATTTTATTTTAAATTTTTAAATCACTAAAATATGTTTCTGTGTATATTTATCATCTATTTTTTATGTACCACCACGAGAACAAAGGATTAACATGATTGCAATACACGCTTTAGAGAAAGTTTGGTTCATTAGGAATATTATTTTTAATAAAACAATAGAATTAATATCCACAGCTATTAATTAATAAAACAGGGCATCCCATGGCAGCATTACCATGAGTCCTATAGAATGGATTTTAATTAAGCTGAGAAGGATCTCTTTTGACATGCCCCATCTTTGTGATCTACTCAGATCACAGAAGTTTTCTCTGTTTGAACAGCCATAGCACGCTTTCTTGCCTCATTCAAAATCTCCGACATTCTCTTTACTGTTGAATATAGTGTAAATTTAAAGCAATAATTTGGATAATGAACAGCAAGAAAGGAAAATAAATATTGTAATGCATTTCCTGGGCATTTTAAGCTGAAGTAGTTTGATGTTACCCCTCCTGAGTGATCGTGTCAATGCACTATGAATAAACAGAGATGTTATTTGAAGGAGCTGATGTCCAAGGGGAAAACAGAATAATCAGAGAAAAAAATGTGGGGGGCTACAGAAGTTGAGAAGTAAGAGAAGATAACGGTTTAGAGAATTAAAGATGTGAAGAAGAATGTGAGAGTTTTAATAGAAAGAAAGAGGAAAGGTTAGCAAATACAAAAACGGAAATTTGTGAGAAGAAGGCTAAAAAGCAGAAGAGTGCAGCCATTTGAGGAAAACAACAAGGGTACAGCAAGGGAAATGAGGCTGATCAAGACATTCCCCATAGAGAGAGAAGGAACTTGAGTTCCAGGGCGGGGTCAGCATGGCCACCGGCATTATCCTAACGCCAGCCTGAATGACGAGAGCTCATTTCTCTTTTACAAGTAAGGAGACCAAAACATAGAAAGACTAAATAATTTGCTCTGACAAGTGGCAGACCTGAGCTCAAGGCCCAGTTTTGTCCCTTTCAGAAATACATGCCCTCTTCTTGTAGACTTCTGTCTGGGAGCCATTACAACAACAAGGTTAAGAGCATATACTCTAGAGTTAGACATCTAGGCAGCCAGCACTTGATTAGAAGTGGGATAATGAGCATGTCATATTATTTCTCTAAGACAGTTTCCTCATCTGGGGTTTGTGAGGACTTACAGAATTAAAGCATCTACCATGTTTAGCCATAATTCCTGGATATAAGCAGCACTCAAAAAATTACATTTATTTTTGTTATTATGTGTCTAAACATTGTGGTCCAGTTGTGTCATACACAACTTGCAAATATAATTCATTCTTGAGCTGCTCAGATTTGCCCATAAGCAAAACTGCATCAAGGGAACCTATCAGCTACCAAGATGGACCCTCCAATGTTCTACAATATGGTATTCAGCTTTTCCTCCAACTAAATATTGAACTAATTTTTTGAAAGATTCTCTTTCAAGGCATTTAGCATGGGTGGCAGGAAACAGGACAGCGCACACGACTGAATTCCCACAAAAATCAGGGGCCGTCAAGGTACTAGAGCCTTGGTACAAAGGAGAAATAGAAGAAAACACGTTTCCTATTAAAAGGGGAATTTTTATCTGTATCAGTCTGGGGTCTCAGAAGGGCAAAGGCCTCTTCACAGATAATTTATCGTGATTAAATTTCTTTCATGTAGCTTTAGGCTTTGGATTTGGATTATTTATGTTATTGTCATGGTCCAGGAAATGCTGGAGTTGAGAAATTAAGATAACATGATGTCAAGTTGATAGCTCCCAGGGGTCCTGGCGGAAGCAGATGCAAGTCTCTTCTGGAGCCATTTGTCCTTATCCGGACATCTCAGCAGTTTCATTCTATATCCAGCGTCTTGGTCACTATTTCATCCTTTTTAATTTTACCATCCATTTTGCAATGTTCTGTGTAACTTCCATGTTAGTATTCCTCTCTCAAACTATGCCTAACCTGCTGTTTAATCCATCTGTTGAATTTTAAAATTACAATAATTTTATTTTTTTCATTCCTAAAAGTTCTTTATTTTTCTCTCCGGTAAGTTTTTGATAATCCTTCCCGCCCTGCTTTTATCTGGGGACTCAGAAAAGGTGGAAAAGATAATCTGGGGCAATGCCAACAATAATTCATCAAACAGGGGCTGGCCCAGTGGCGTAGCAGTAAAGTCCCCCCGCTCCACCTCGGCAGCCTGGGGTTCACAGGTTCGGATCCCTGGCACAGACCTAGCACCACTTATTAAGCCATGCTGTGGTAGATGTCCTACATATAAGGTAGAGGAGGTTGGCATGGATGTTAGCTCAGGGCTAATCTTCCTCAAAAAGAAAAATTCATCAAACATTTCATAGATAGCTGTTTTGCATTTTGTCTGATTATTGCAATCTGAGATACTTGGCTTTCTGAATTAACTGTGTTTTGTTGTTGCTCCTGCTCACTCGTGGTGTCTCTTTTTCTTGTGTGAGAATACTGAAGTCCTAATTTATGAATGCTGTCTTTGTAGAGGGATTTGTATTTGCCATCATAAGGTGTCAATGGAAGGAAGCACCCTAGAACATGCATCTAATTCCTTGCCTTTGGGTTTCTATAACCAGAAAGTATTAATTTCAACTTAAGAAGGTAAGAGTAATCTTATTATAAATTCTCAGGTGGCCAGTGCTTCTTTAAAGAATTTTTCCAAGCTAAAAACTTCCTCACATATTCAAATTTATTCACTGGAATGAGGAAATGTACAAGCGATGAATAATCTGTTTTTAGTAATCTCTCTTCCAAGTCCTGCATGATTGTCTGTTTACTCTTTTTGGCTGAGGAAGATATTGCCCCTCACTGACTTAGTCCCAGAGAAAATTGACTTCAATTTGATCCTCCTGCTCGTAAATTTGATAAAATTCTGTACCTATTTTTGAAAAATGAATGGCAGAAGACGTAAAAAGTAAATGTTTATTAACTTCACAGAGTTAAGCTGGAGAAACGGCTCTGTCCACTTTGTTCAGTGATATATTCCAAGAGTCTAGAACAGTATCTGGAAAAGAGCAGATTCAGTTCTTACAAGATTGAACATATGATCTCACTTATACATAGAATGTAAGAAAAAAAAGCAAATAAAAAACTCATAGAAAAAAGAGATCAGATTTGTGGTTGCCAGAGGCAGAGGAGGGGGGGAGGAGGATGTGGAGAAAGGTGGTCAAAAGGTAGAAACTTCCAATTATAAGGTAAATAAGTGCTAAGGATGTAACGTACAGCATGAAGACTATAGCTAACACTGCTGCATGATATAAAGGAAAGTTAAGAGAGTAAATTCTAAGAGTTCTAATTACAAGGAAAAGTTTTTCTTTTTTTCATTTTTTAAATTATATCTATATGATGATGGATGTTCACTAATCTTATTGTGGTAATCATTTAACAATATACATAAGTCAAACCTTTATGCTGTACACCAGAAACTCTTACAATGATGCATGTCAGTTATGTCTCAATAATACTGGGGAAAAAAAGATTGAACAAATAAGCTTGTGTCACTTAATACAAATATTATATTTAGCAGAGAAAAGTTAGAAGTATCTTGTTTCAAATGGGGCATGAAAAAGATGTTAACTTTGCTTATACCGAGAGGATCTACAAATCACTGAAATAAATGAGTACCTAGATACTATAAGGTATATATTCTTAAAATTAATTATATTCCTGTATGTTAGTCACAAATTACTTTTTGTGTGTGTGAGGAAGACTGGCCCTGAGCCAACATCTGTTCCCAAACTTCCCCTTTTTTCTGTTTGAGGAAGATTGTTGCTAAGTTAACACCTGTGCCAATCTTCCTCCATTTCACATGGGATGCTGCCGCAGCACGGCTTGACGAGCGGTGCTAGATCCTCGCTCAGGAACCGAACCTGAAAACTTTGGGCCGCCAAAGCAGAGCACACAAACTTAACCACCATGCCACTGGGCCAGCCCTACAAATTACTTCTTTAAAGTACTTAAAAGAAAGATACTACCTACAGTAGCATCAACAAAAAAATATTCAGGAACAAATCTAACAAAAGGTAAAGTCTTTTGTATAGAGACACATATAAGTTTATTAAGAGATATTAAGGATATAATACCACATTCATAGTTGTCTCACTAACATAAAGGTATAATTTCCCCAGAATTACCCTATGAATTTAATGTAATATCAATAATTTCCTAAGGAGTTTATTAGAAAACTTGACAATCTTAAAGTGCATTTGCAAGAGATAGTTGACAAGAATAGCTATGACAATATTAAACAAGATTAATGTGGGGAAATCTTTTCTACCAGAACTAAGGCCCATAAGCTATAATTACTGGTGTAGAAATAATTAAACATATTTATTTATGCAATAGAAAACAGAGCCTTGAAAAAGAGCTTCACATATGAGAAAGCATAAAATATGACAAAATTGGTATTGGTCTTTAGCGAGCCAACGGTATCAAGTACAATCATTAGTAATGTACATGGAGAAAGTAAAATTGAACCTCAAAACCAAAGGCAGAAATTAATTCCAGGTAACTTAAAAGATTTACATGTGGAATAAAAAACCCTTTAAAAATTGAGATTATATTGAAGCGTGCTGGCTATTTGTTGAATTTTTCCCTACTCTATCCCAACCTTCTGTGCTTTTTCTCTGTATGGCAGGAAGCTAGAAAACTGAAAACTCTATTTCCTGGAATTCGTTACCAGCTAGTTTCCATTTTCTCTTTATCGTGTTTCTGTCTTCCGGGCAGTAACCAGGATTCAGTAGCCTCACAGGAGTACAGGTCCCAGGCCTCAGTTCCTATGAGAGAAGCGTCAGCATTAGGAGACCACAGTCTGCTGGTCCTCCTACAGCACGGGCAGGAATACAGGCTCCTGGCTTTGCACATCAGCCTTTCTAACAATGGCGGTGGCCTCAGCTTCAGCATTAAAGCTCTTGTGGGCTCTGGGTTAAGACTTCTTGTCTGTTTTCACTTCCTCACCTTTGCAACATTTTGTAAAGAATTCACTGCATTACCTTCACTCTGTTTGAAAGACTTAGAGGATTTCTGTTTTCCTTACACACTAGTAACTGATGAAAGGGAAATATACTTACATTCTTAGATCGCTTAACAAAATGCGAAGTATGAAGTAATCATAGAATCACAAACATTACATTTATGATAAGGATGATCTTTGGGATGAGGAAGAAGAAGGAATTATGGTGAGGCAGGGCAATCTTTACAGGGAACTTCAGCTCTGCTGGCTATTTTTTATTACTTAACCTAAGTGGTAGATGCATGGTAATTTTTGTATAATATTTCATATATTTTTGAATATCTGAAAATAACAAAATAATATGTGTAAGAACATATAGATTTCTTAAGAATACATCCTCAAGCCACAAAAGTCGATGTTTTCTGGTTTAAGAAACAGATGGAAAATAATTTGACCAAATCCTTGAGTCATCTCTGCTTCTGTGTTTCTGGCTTTGCTCCCTATAGTGTTTCCTCAACAGACTCTACATAGTCTGGCTTCTCATTACCCTTCTACCATCTTCTATTTGTTTCTTTGTTCTCTCTGGTCCTGCACGTAGGTCTCTGGTCTGTTTCTTGAACACATCAGGCAGGCCCTCACCCCAGCCACAGGGCATTCCTCCTGCTAAGATCTGCATAGCTAACTTTTTCACTCTCCCCCCATCTCTACTGAAAATTTCCCTTCTCTGAGGGGCTTTCCATGGTTCTCCCTTTCTCCCAGGCATCTCCAGTCTCATTAAGCATCTTATATTTAATCTTTTTTGGTACTTATCAGTTAACATGCTACCTATTTACTTATTTTTATTATTACTTGCTTCTCCACTAGATCATAAAGTTCACGGAAGGGAAGGATTTCTGCAGGGAACATTGCTTGGCAATAGCAGGCATTTAATAAGCATTTGTTGGATGAATAAACGAATGAGCATCATATCTTCCCACTGCAGTCAGAATATATTGTGGTCTAATTTTTGCTACGTCTTTTGTCATAGCTTTTAAAAGTATGGAGTATTTAAAAGAAGTGGAGGAAGTCTTGAAAAACCCACTTTAGAAAAAAAAATCTATGAAGCATTAAACTATTGTATCAAAGGTTAGGAATTGAATCTGAATTAACTTTGTCCTTAGCACCGATTTGAAGCATTCTCTTTTTATTTTTAAAATCAGTTCTAAGGTAATATTAGCTTTGTCGTGCATTCATAGACTTAATAATCTCCATTAAACTAATTTTTGGGTGAGTTTTTTATTCTTGGTGTTCAGTTACTTACAGTGCATACAAAAATTACAGCAAAATCTACTTCTTGGAACTTTTATGATTGTTTTAATAACTATTGGAATTGATTATCATATAAATGAATATCTCTAGGATGCTTTATTAGAAAATATCAGGAAAATTTCATTTCTGAGCTATTATTTTTAACTGAGTGGTTTTTAGAACATTTCACACATATTTGAAAAGATAACTTCTCATGGCCAGATGCTTCTAGTGGAGATCATTTGCAGCCAAGCAGTTTTGTGATGAAAAAAATATTAGAATATCATTATGTCATCTGTTAGTAAAGTGCTATTTTTGCAACTTTTTGACACATGGCAGTAGACTCTCTGGATGCATTATGCCGATAATCACTCATTGTTCAGTATTTATAATCTGAACATTCATGCTAAATGGGATTCTTTACAGAATCTTACTATTTATTTTTATTTAGCTTTTTCATAGCAAATGTAAACTGAAACTACCACCACTCGAGGATGTTACAGTAACAAATATAAAGATATTATCATGTTTTTCTCAGCTGAATGCACAGACACTTTAACAGTATTTTTCTGAATATAAAGGAATTTTCCTCACACTCCATATGTAGAAGTATTTATTTTGTTGTTGCTATTGGTGGTAATGGTGGTATGACTGTTGGTATTACATATTTAGAATCGCCCACTAACGTTTTATACCTTACGGAAGGCCTCTTCCTGGGTTGTAAAGAAATGTTATTGAAGAAACTATGTATGGTAATTTTCTTTTCAATGATTGTAACAAATCACCCCTATCAAGTTCTGGGTGATGAGACACTCACCCACTGTTCCTGTGTTTTCTATTGGTTGCCCCAGTGTCTCAAAAGAAAGGGAGAAAATTAAGTTACCAATTTTAGAAAATGAAACATTATTTAAAACTCATTGATAAAAAGTGAACTAAAGCCTGTCTTTGCAGTCCCATGTCCCAAGTTCAAGTACTATCTACTCATAAATTAGGGTCTTGGTCAAATTTTTGTGCCTGTGTGTGAAGAAGACTGGCCCTGAGCCAATTTTCCTCTTTTTGCTTGAGGTAGATTGTCTCAGAGGCAACATCTGTGCCAATTGTCCTCTATTTTGTAGTGGGACACCACCACAACATGGCTTGATGAATGGTATGTAGGTCTGCACCAGGGATCTGAACCCCTGAACCTTGGGCCTCCAAAGTGGAGCATGTGAACTTAACCTCTACACCACCAGGCAGGCCCTCAAAATATTTTTTACTTGAGTTTTCTTTTTCGTAAAATTTTTCCCTGAATTCTCATGGTTCCACAGAAGCATCTCAGAGAAGTCAGTCCCAATTATACAGGAAACAAACCATCTCCATTTCAACTGGAGAAGCTCTGTCTTTAACATATTTTATATCCATAATTCTAGGACTTCAGCAGTTTGTAATTCTATTGTGTTTTGTTCTATATTCCATGATCATAAGTCAGTCAGCACATATTTTAAATCTGATAGCTGCTAGACACCTTTTTGGTTTATAATAAGTCTATAAGTATTTGTTTGAATATTTATTTGTTTGATGATTTGCTTTTCGTGTGACTTTGTTTCAATGATCATTTGAGAATGTAGATTAGTGATATGGAGTTTTGTGTTTAAAAATGAGGAATTCATTAAAGGCAATATAAACATTAAAACTGGTCACATCAAGTTTAAAATTTCCTTGTAAGCTCAACTAAAATCTGCCAGCAAAAGCAAGTTTGAAATTACATCTGTTTGATTATTTGAGGAACCTCATTTTAGTAATTCAAGTCAATAAGTTCCAACTTCTCTTCTGTCCCCAAACCTTTGCATGATAGGCTGCATTGTCATCAGTAAGAGTGGCACGCTGATGTAGTGTTTCTGATGTAAGAAATGGTCAGAATTGCAATTCCTAATTGGTTAGATTAGTTAGTCTTCAAGACCTGCCTAGCCCTGAGGTGTGCAGAATCATAAAAGAGTCATTCTCTGGCACATAATTCTTGGTCATGGAAAGAATTATTTTCATAAAATTAGAAAATTTTATTTATGAAATTACAACACTAAATTTGATGTTAAAATAATCAAATTTCTACACAATCCAGAGTGCTGAAGAAATGGAAAAGTAATGCTATACTTTCTCTTTTTTCTCTTTGTTCTTTGATGCCAAGAAAAATCGCTCTTTTCTATCAATAGAGATTTAACCATTTCATAGCATTTTTTAAATAATCTCCAAGGAGCAAAATAGTTATACTAGTCATATAAAATTTCATGGAGGGATCTGAGAATAGACGTTCATAAAGAAGAGTGCTTGAGAGTATTGAACAGGAACTGCTAGATATCATTTTTCTTAAATTTTTTTAATAACTCAAAAATTAATGTTATTAGAATATACAACTACATATTTCTCCATATTTTACAGTGAAAAGGTGTGCATAAATTAGTCAGAAAACGCTCTCTGAGATGCTAAAATGTAAACGTTTTTTGGTAGTGACCACATAGTCTTTCCAACATTGGCTCCATCTGATCGAATGTGGTAATGCACTTGATTTAATACAGTATAATTTTATAGCATCATGGTCAGTATAGCAAAATAAGCTATTGAGTATGTGTTGCTTGAATTAGGATGCTTTATAAATACTTGATATGTTGTTTTTTAAAGCTAACGGAGCATAAACATCATCTCGTCCAATTCTAGGCATATAGAATGAGCCCAGTTCTTTTTTCTTAAATACATGAATTCATGAATAATTGAGTAAGTGAATTAATGAATGAGTATTTGAGACTGCATAGTGGCTTGATTCTAAAGACCGAGGACTCTGGGATGAGATCACATGTATGACTATCCCTCAATTTCTGGGTCTATAAAAAGGGAAGTACCTGTCTAATTGATTTTCCCAAAGAGATAGGAGACTGGGACACTAATGGCAGGAATTTATTTACCAAAACTCGGTCAGAGAGGGGAGCAAAGACAATTGCAGGGGGCTGTGGTGCCTGAACTGAGAAAGACAGTGATCTGTGGCAACATCGAGTGAAAAATTGGGCAGATTGACAAAGTAGGTTCTCATTCGCAAGTGGCTAGGCAGAAAGTAAGCCTCTCTGTAGAGTCCAAGGAATGACAGGAGAGAAAGTCACAGAATAGTTGAGAATGTTTTACAGGCATTATAGAATCCCAGAGGTCCTTGCTGAGGAACAGGAGGGCATTACCAAAGGTGTAAAATTGGAGGTGGCAACATGATGCTAATTAACTGGTTAATTTTATAGCATCATGGTCAGGACCTTACTCATGAAAATCCCCAGCTTTATATACAAATGTTTTGCTTCTGAGACAATATGTTTCTAAGTTCACTGCAAATTAGTTTTCATAACACCCTAAAAGAAAACTCTTTTATGTTAAAAAAAATGTGTTGCCTTGTATGATGGAGAGACACATTTTTGAGGACAGACGCATAAGACAGAGCTATAGATACAAAAGCTATGTAGACACAAGTAGGCATGGCTGGTAAAAGAAAATAAAAACTCATTTCTTTCCATCTCTGAGACATTTAACAGTAAATTACTTATTTTTAAAAGTACCTTGGAAGTGTAAAAAGTGTAGCTGAAAAAGAATCATCATTTCTATCATGTGGAAAAACATCTGACTGAATTTAACATGCTTAGCTGGCACTTCTGCGTGTGCACTGTGGAGGAAGCTCACAGAGAGCAGAAAAGATGATGTTCATTTTTCTGTTGTTTGTGGTGTAGCCCTCAATAAAATAGGAAATAAAAGTGAATCAAACGAAAGAGAAGCCTGCTATTTCATTCACTTAATTATACATTGATTAATTGATTCACTCATTCTTTAGTTTTCCTTATGTGTAACTTATGTGGATTTTGAAATAAGGTTTTGTTGCTTTGCTTTGTTTTGTTTTGTTTTAGTACTTCAGAGATAAGTGTTTTGAGATTTTGTTTCTTCCTCTTTCCTTTCTAGAAATGTCTTCTTATTTCTTTCTTATAGAAATATTTTTTTAACTAAAAGCAAATACCATTAAAAGCAATATCTTTGGAATTTTATTGTTGTTTGGAAATATTTCTTCTATTGGAATGCTCACTTTGATACTTTCTTAAGCCTGTAAACAAATAATTTATATTCTTATTTTTTTTATGCCTTCTCCATTTATATGCAGTAATTTCGCTCTTGTCCCGGTGTGTGTTGGTGTATGAGCATGTATGTGGGGGTGTGATGTGCGGGTGAGTGTGGGTACTGGGGTGTGTATGTGGATGTGCAAGTGTTTTGGAAGATGTCACTGAAACCAACTGGGCTTTGGTTTCTTAAGTTCAATATCTATTAAAATTCTCAATGATGTCAATAGGTCCTTGAACATTACATTTCAAATCATTCATGCATGTTTAAAAATATTTATGATAATTAAGGAATTTTATATTCTCTAAAAATTTAACACACTTAGCAAAATTATTTTTATTTTTAATTCCACATAAAACTTGTAAACATATACAGATTTTTTTTGCATTTTTCTACCCAAATATACTGTGGGAACCTGGAATTGGCCACCCCAAGATATGTGTCTTTGGCATCAGGATTATTTGAGGCTGATTGCTTTTGATAAAGTGGGACAGGGAAGGAGGCTCTGAGGAATGGAACTTGCCCTTCGGTAGGACACATTTACATTTGTAAGGTAAATTCTATCTGTAAAAGGTGCCTCCCTCTCTGTACCAGGAAGAAGAAAGGAGATGACCTTCTCTCTAGAAACTCTTAATCAATAACAAAGGCAAGGACTTAAAATCTGCATTTTATTGTGCCTGTCTGGTAACCTCCTGTAGCTGACTTCCCTCCCCCTCCCAACTTTGGCATTTCTTTAAGGATTAAGCATCTTTCTTTAGGCTAGGAACTGATTGCTGAGCTCACCTGTGACCACACAGCTCAAGATAATAGACTTGCCTCCTGCTACGCCCACCGAGACAGCAGACCACTACCTGCTGTGTCCATCAGGCGCTGTGCTGACAGGGCAATCTTGTGACTATTGTGGGAGGGACATTTCAATCACATGTGAAATACCCTGTTTGGGGGTATATAACCACTCTGTGCACCCCACTTCTTTGGTGCCCTTTCTTCCTTCGGGAAGAAATGCCCCGGGCCATGGTTCCTCATAAAGCTTTGTTTAATTTTCTCTTGCTATTCTGTCTCATGTGAATTTAATTCGTTCTCTGGCCAGACGAACCCACATTTGGGAAGAGGAAATGTCTTCCTCCCCTACATATACATATAATTTTATATTCTGAAATTTTTTTATATTTTAATAGGTTTTTTTTTAGAGAAGTTTTCAGTTCACAGCATAATTGAGCATAAGATACAGCAATTTCCTTTATACTCTCTACTCCTACTCAGGTGTAGCCTCCCTATTATCAACATTCCCCAGAATTTTACAATTTAATATTATATCATAACACTTTAAATAATTTTTCTTATATTTTCATTATTTTAATATAAGTATGCTATTATACCAACTTTTGTACCATAAACTATTGAAACAATCCCTTATTTTTATATAAGAATTTTTCTAGTATTAATAATAGTAAATAGAATCACTTTTGACATTTAATATTCTATTATCAATTATTTTCTTAGGATAAATTCTCATGAGTTTATATCTGATTCAATTTGTGGTATCTATTTAGCCCTTGTTATGTATTTAATTTTCACGGAAGGATTATGTGACTATGCACTGGTGCCTCCATTCAATATGTGTAGCATTTTCTTTATATAAACATATAATCAATTTTAATTTTGGCTAATTTAGTAGATAATGTAGTCTTTTTAACTGCATTTCAATTTTTATACCTTTAGTAACTCATTCAGAGAAATGATTTCCAAATGTTATTTTGTTTAAATTAGAAAACAACAAAAAAATTCAAGCAAACAGATGTATTTTCAGAGGTTTTAAAAATTATTAAATTCTGTGTATATATAAATGAATCTGTTATACTCTTAAATAATACATATTATTTGTACAACATATGAGGTTAACTATCAAATGAAAGTCAAGTTGGAATTGGAGTGAAGATAAAAGAGAACTAAAAATACAGTGCAGGATTAGCTGTGGTCTGCTGAAGAGAGAGAGCAAACGAGCTCAATAAAAGATTCATGTTTACTAAAGATTCAATGAAGTCACTAAAGTATTGATAATTAAACTTAGCATACCACTTCCTTGACTTTTCCTTCATATTTGTCTGCTCTCCTGAATCTCCGGTCACTTTATATCTACTCTGTGTGTATGTTCTGCTTTTACCCAGGTGGCTTTTCATTCGGTGGGCCTCCCAATTAACATAGAAACAATACCATGGAGCTTAAAAAAACCCCAAAGCCTTAATTCGAACTATGTAAGAAATGCTTCACACTGGGAAGCTATTGTAAAGTCAATGATACAATAAACAGTTCCATAGTAATGTAGGCTTTTGAAGCATTATTCATAAATTATGCAGTGATAATTAGAGTGGTAATTGAGAAAAAAAGGAGTACAGCACCAACCATGAAAGTGACAAGGGTAATATTAGAAATAATGTAATTGATAATTCTTAATTTCAAAAAACTATTGAACTTACTTATTAATATATGTTATAAAGTTGAATGAGATTCTAACGTATTTTAGGGGAGGTCGATTCTCTGTTCAAAAGAATATTGATTCTAGAAGTTTGTTTAATTATCCAGATTTTATCCTATGTAAGAAATAATCAACTATCTTTCATTATCAAGATATGTTTTTGCCAACTTTTAACAATAAAAAAAATGTTGACATTGATTTTAATTGCCAATGTGTTTGGTATAAAAGTATCAAAACAAAGCTAAAACAGAAAGGCCAGTCTTACAGACATTCTCACAACAGGACTCAACTCTAATTAGGAAATGGCCAAACTAAAGATGATTCTTCTTGAATTTGCTCTGAGGTTCATTAAATTAACATTTTGGTGGACTCAGGAAAGGAGAGAATTATGAGGTCCAGGGATTTTTGGGGATTAATGTATTCCTTTTACCATCCTGAGTTTTACATTCTGCATCATTATCCAAAGTGATTCAGTTAATGTCAAGAGTCTTCAACGAGCAAGAGAACATCATGGAAGGGCAATTTAATGTGGGGTTATATGTGTATACTATTTGTCAAACTCTGAAGAAAGTAAATAGAGAACATATGAATGAATAATGTCCAATATTTTTATGTATTTCTTCATTCTAAAGTATCAGATATGTCTGTCTATTCTCATAAGTATATGTTAAAGTTTAAAAGATTATAATGTAACTCCTGTTTCAGATGTTCAAAGTAATGGTCAGACTGACACTTAAGGTTAGGCCTAATTTTTGTATCAAATTTTTACCCCTTTCAGAATTGTCAGAGAGCCCTTTCATCCACTTTGGGCACCATACAATTATAGAGAGGACAATTTAAGACAAGACAAGAACATCGAGACGAGATGTTGGAGAGAAGCACTTGCCATATCTTGCAGAAGACACATGATTAAGGGGCAGAAAGCATAAAGAACATGATTATAAAAGAGTTAGAAAATGATATAGATAAGAGAAAGAAGTAGGATTATTTCTTCTAGTGAAGATGCGGTAAAAAGCAACAAAATCAGTATATGGCACTCTTTAAGAATGGAAAGGGTTATCTAACAGAGAATGATGACTGGATATGTAAGACTAAAAGGGCTCTTAGCAAGAGAGTGCAACTGATAAACCCACAAGGATCAGGGCCACAAAGTAAGTTACAGTGGTTGTGTCCCAACGTGAGATTTAAAAGGATATAAGACATTAAACAAGTACAAATGGTTATTCTACAGTTTCTTTGGCTAAAGGCTACTAGGGACAAGACTGAATGCAAAAATTTGGAGAAAATTCAAGTAGGTGTAAATAAGACGACCAATTCTATTATTCGTGGTCCTCTGCTCTATTATAAATACACATTGCAGACTCATCTTTCCAGAAAATAAATTAATTACATGACTGTTTCATATTTGAACATATTTGGGAAAATAGAAATTGTCTCTAAAAAGCTTTTATAACTAATTGATATAGTATGAAATAAAAATCAAAGAAAGTCAACCTTTTTTTTTCTATTCCTTTGATGGAGAGAGAAAAAAAATAGAAGGCTTTGACAAAGAAATGTTTTTACTGTTCAAAGGGGACTTGTTTAGGAAACTGAACACATTAGCATCTGATGCTTGAGCTTTCCTTTCAAAGTGAAATTAAGCTGAGTAATAATAATCTCCTCCCTTCTGACTTCTTTAAATAAATACATTCAAACATAAAACCTTGCATTGTGGCATGAGGCTTACAGCTTCTTTCACTTTTAATGAGACCAGAGCAAACCAAGGAGTAAGAGGGATATGTTAATGAGAGGAGGGAGCAGAGGCAGCCCAGGCAGCCCCAGGATGTAAAGAACTTTTATTCTTCATGGCTATGTAGAGAGTTTCCTTCACTTAACTAACCTCCACGCATGTTTGTAACGCATAAAAGACCATATGGACTTCCAATGGGAACGGCACTTTGACTTCAGTGTTTATATTGCTTCACCAGGAATTTACATTTCCTTCTGGTGGAGTCAGTCCTCTGGGATTGCTTCCTCTCTCCTCAGATCATAAGTGCAAAGACGTCCTTTGATTAAATCTTGTCCCTCTGACACCTATGCTCCCTTCCATACCCCTCATTCCTGTTGCCTACAGACTTTTGTTATTTCCCTTGTTTAACTGAGAAACTTACCACTCAGTCTCGTCTCCCTCTCCAACCTAAGTACTGCTTGCTTCATTCCAAACTTTTAAAGTGACATCATATATTGTTATACAGAACTAATGTTCATTTATATACATTCGTATAGTTAAATCAAAAAAAAATTTTAGGAGTGTTTTTAGTGTCAAATCTACATTCTGAAATCATTCTCCTTGTTCCTGAAATGTCTTTCAGAAATTCCTTTAGTGAAAATATGTTGGTGATTAATGCTTTTGGGTTTCACATATCAAAAATTTTAAAATTTCATTTCTGATTGGAATTTTGAATTTTAAGTTGATGGTTATTTTCTCTTAGAATCTTAAAATTATTATTTTACCATTTTCTGGCTTTCATTGATGCTGGTAATTATTTAAGTGTCAGCTTGATTATTCTATGTAGGTTATCCATCTTTTCTCCATGAATATTTTTAATTTATTTTCTTTTTCTTTGAGGTTCTTCCATTTCAGCATGAAATGTCTAAGTGTGGATTTCTCTTTACTTGTATTTTCCATGCTTCCTGGATCTGAAGTTTACCATCTTCTTACTGTAAAGCTCTCAGATATTATTTCTTTGAATAGTGCCTCTTTTCTAATTTGATTCCCATTCTTTCCTTGTGGAAAATTAACTTAATATCCATTGGAACATTTCTATTTTCCATGTAATTTTTAGCATTTCTTTCATAGTTCCATATCTTTCTCTCTCAGGACTGTATTCTGACGGCTTTTAGGACCTCTCTTGATCTACGTCCAATCCACTGAGTTTCAATTTTTCAAATATGACTTTCATTTCTAAGTATTCTTTTCATTATTTTTAAAACCTATTGGTTTATGTCTTAAATGTTGTAGACGTTTTCATCATTGCTTTCTTTAAAACATACTCAACATGCTCATTTTATATTCTGTGTCTGAGAACTCCAAAATCTGAAGTCTTCGTTGGTCTGATCCTGCCCTCTGTTGTGTGTGTCAGCTCCCTCTCATGATACCATGCAGTCCTGGGTATTTTGTAATCTTCACTCTGAGCCCCAGTTTCTTTCCACTTTATCTGTGGAAAATTCTTTGAAGCTCAGTTTGAGCTTTTTTTGGGTTTTTTCCCCAAAAGGCTTACCTTTACTTCTGAAAATGCCCTAGGATAATAACAATCTGAGACTATTATAAATTAAATAATTTCCTTGAGGATTTTTGGAATATACATATAACATGAATTTATACCTCAAAAGGATATGATGGGTGATTTGTGATTATGAATTTTCAGCAGAATTTTTTCCTTTTAATCAAGCACTAAGGTTTGAAAGAATCAAGTGTACATTTTATCTGCTTTCTTAGTGGCATAATTGCTCATTTTTTACCTTTAAATGAGGGTGTAGTCTTTATGGGATATCAATTTCATGCACGCAACTCCATCATCTTTTCCCCTATATTGTTTATATATGCAGTCACCATTTCCCCCTAGCTGGGAAACTTAGCCGTCCTTGACCCCTGTAACTTCTTCACTTTCTCACATCCAGTGATTTCCTGAACCTGATGTGGCTTGCATTTTAGTCCCTGGACATAGTGTTATATCTCAATTTAACAAATGCAAACAAATCCACAACACAGAGCAGATTTGCTTCTGGATGATCTGGTCCGATACATATTCTTCTTTTAAAAATCTGTATTATAACCAGCAGGTTCTCAATAATTATTTGGAAAAGAATAGATAAATGAATAGTGCAGTGAAATAAAAAGTTTTCAAAGTCTAAAACAGATCTCAGTGGCTTTTTGTGATGAAATATTGGATTGTATCCTCTGCCAGAGATGCGATATAAATAACTACTTACATGGTTCGTTGAAGGTATAAGTGTCCCATCCTTTATGAAACTGTTATTATTGTTATGGTACACTTGTCATTAGGATAAAAGTTATGTTGCAATCATGCAGCCATGATGCTATCAATTTATTCCCTGTCCTTCTTAGCTTTTGACATCTGAAACCATGAAACCAGCTAAGAATCTATTCCGGCACAAAACATATATTTTTCAAATGCATGTGCTTTTTCAAAAAATTTTTGCTTATAAGCAATATAAATTCTATTCAGAACAACTTTTGCATATCTCTAGAGTTAAATTGCAACCTAAAAAAAGAAATTCTTAAATATTAAAACAGAATTATGTGGCTGTTGCCATACAAGGAAGTAATAACTAAACTTCTCTTTTATGACCAAAGTCACTATAATATGCCTGTGTTTTAGGGTCAGATTCAGATACTCTGCAAAGTATTTTGTCTATATTAGTAGCAAATCTTTTTTCTTACCATTAAACCCTGGAGCCCACCACCCTCACTCCTCTCAAGGTGTTGTGTCTCTGTCTATACTCTTTGAATCCTAAGTTGTTATAAGAGCATCTTATCATCTTATCTCTAAGAACATGGGCTTCAGGATCACATTGCTTGGATCTACCACCCACTAGTTTTACCCAGTTATTATTCATCACCTGTAAAATGACACAATAAAAGAACTTGGCTCATGATGTAATTATAAATTTTAACTTGTGTTTGTACACATAAGGTTATGTATATGCTGTAGAAGGTTAGAAGTGTGCCTTGCACTGAAAGAAGTTCTCAATAAATGAGTTGTAGTAGTAATAGCAGGAGTGGCTCTAGCCTGCTTTCCATGGATTCTAACACAATTAGAGATTTAATATTTCAGGTCTAAATAACTCCACAAGCTACTAAATGTATGACTGTCCTCTGTATTCTTTTATTGTTCTCTAACATGCCTGCACACCACCTTAATATTGCTTGTGTAATATTTTCCTTTGCTGAACATCAATACTAACATCCTTTGTCCATCATCTCACCTTTATTAGTGCTTTACTGCTGTGGAATAAAAAACTATAAAATTTATGGCATAAAATGACACATCTTTAATATCTCACAATTTCAATGAGTCAGGGATCCAGACACATCTTAGTGGGTCCTCTGTGGTTTCCCACAGGATTGCAAACAAGGAATTGACCAGACCTGGGGTCTTATTTGAAAGCTTGCCTGGGGAAGTACCCTCTTCCCACTGTTTAGCAACACATGACATTTTCAGTCAGATGTGTCTTATAGTCCTCTCAAAACTGCATTCTCATTTCAACATTCCTTCTAGATGACATGTAAGGAAGCTGTTCTGCTCACTTGACATGGAAAGCTCCTTCCCACTTCCGGCCCATGCCTCTACTACTCCTCGAAGTCTGAGTCAAACTGCAGCCTTCCCCCAACCCTAGAAAGTCTTTTGTCTGTTCTCCTGACAACAGTGATTATTCCTTTTTCTCGCCTCTCATTTTACTTCTAGAATCACATGCTTTGCCAGTTAGATGTCCTCTGATTTGTTCATGTCGGTCATATAAATATACATATTAACCAAAAAATAAACAACTTGACTGTAAAAGCCACGTCTTATTGTTTCTCGTGCAACATCTAGCACAGACCTTGGAAATTTGGTGTGAATAATAATAATTATTATTAAATAATTGTTTAATTGAATGATTTCCAGCATGGAGATCTGGTAATTTGGTGTTAGAAAAGTAAAATTATGTTCTGGTAGACTCTTGGAAGACACTGATGGGGATTTTTCTTTTTTATTTCAAATTGTGGTTTCATCAATGCACATTTAGAACAAGTGCCATTTTTATTCTTTTTCTGGAAGAAATACTGTCAATTGTAAACAATCATTGAAAGTACAAATGCATGGCTTGAGTTTACAAACAACACTGAGCAAAAGTATTTCTTTCTAAAATTTTTTAAAGACAGGTTTATTTAGCTTTGGATATATGTTACAAAATGGTGTGGTGCAGTTTTAGCAAATTTATTTTGGTTTCTCAGTGACGATAATACATGTGGTCAGGAACGGGCAACAGAATCTCTAGTTCCTCTACCCTACCTGGCCACCACCATTTTAAAAACCTTAAAAAAATAATATGCATATATGTATGTATGTGTGTTACTGTATCAAAACACCTTTTAACAAACTGCATAGCTCATTTAAAGCTTTAGTTGAGAATCAGACATATGAAAGAGTTCTAATGCGGAACGTCCACTTAGAAAGAAGTCCTTACTGGGATTCCAGTGTTCTACGACAGAAATGCTGAAGCTCTTCTTCAGTGTAAACTCAGACACTTCACCTCTGTTCACTCATGTTTTTCCTCCAAGGATTTCCTGACTTTGCCTTTGGATCTTCATTTTTGTATGCTTCACTTGTTTCCTTTAGTCTCAGGTGAGGCAGGTGGACATCTATATACATAACCATATGGATGAAAAGGATAAACAAAATATTCCAACACATGTATAACTGTCAAGTCAACATAGAGAAAACAAACTGCAAGATCAGAACAGAAACCAGGACCCATTCAGGAGGATAATAGTTATAATCCCAGTACCAAAAGATTCTGGTAAGATAACCTTTGATTAAGCGGAGTTCTGGTCCAAAGGGATGGAAAGTTTCTTTTCCAGTGGGATCGCTGGAATCCTCTGAATCTATGTTTATGATTTCCATGCACCTCCCTGGCACTAGGTCTTCAATGGAAGAACTGTGTGTGCACCTGTCTGTCTTGAATGTATCAATAAATCTCCTCCAGTCTTCTTTGCTTGGTACAGATCCTTCTCCTCCACTCATGTAGCCATGCTTTATATAGGACTTAAATCTTCTCCCAAGGTATAAGGGTTCTGGAGGCCTGTAGTTTGCCAGAAGCCATCTCAGCTTCTCTAGTATGACCTGTAACCTCATCTGCTGTCATAACCAAACCGCCTCTTCTAGACAATGGTCATGAACGCACTGAGCAGCTTTCACAGTTTTCCAGGAGAGTTGGTCGCTGCCTTCTTCGGTGTTTAATCCCACAGAAGAGAAGTCTTTATTTCCTTCTGAATTCACAAATAATACTTGATCACAATGCTGGACTTGATCACAACCCTAAACCTAACCCTAACCCTACACATTTAGCTTTTCTCTTTAGAATTTAAGGCGACGTCATAACCCCGCAAAGAATTTTAACTTTCTGACAGAGTTTTTCAGCGATGTCTGTGTTCTCATCTTTACACTGGCTGGCATCTGCAGTGAAGAACACCTCTCCTTCTGGATGATTCTGTCCCTTATCATCTGAATGCCTAGACCGAAGCTCATTATGAAGAATATTAGGCTGCATGTCACCCTCCTTTCTCCACAAAACACTAAATAGCTGAGAAATAAGAAAACTTTGATGGCTGATGCATACAGGAAAGTTACAACACTCAGTCAAGCCTTAGAGGTCATTTCCAGAAGGTATTTCCTAAAATCTAAAAGGAAAGTCGACATACCATGAAAATACACCACATTTATCCTTTATTTCCTGTCTTCTATCTCCCGCCCTCCGCTTAAGAGTAATTCCAGTTGGAAAAGGACAACCCCGCTACCCCATCATTTTCAGAGAAGACCCTGAGCTCCAGAACCACCCTGCCTCGGCAGTTTGGGGCGGTCACTGTCGGTGGAAAGCAGGTGGAGGAGACAGACCCCTGCAGGAGGCCGGAGGCACTCAGCTGACCGGCTCTCCGGAAACTGACCGCGTCACAGCCCGGTTCGGCCCTCCGGGGGCGACACCATCCGCCCTTCGTCGCTCCTCAGGACAGCCACGAGGGTGGTTCCGGCCACCCCGTCACTCCTGGGTGGCAGCAGCCACTGTGGGTCCGCCTCCGCCGAGCGCCCAGCCTGCCGGCCTGCGTCTCCATCCAAAATACTCCCTCCCCGCCCCGCGCGCCCCCTCCGCAGGGTCCCCATCTCACGCGCTCCTGCCCGGCGCGGCCCGCCCCGCGGGCCCCCTCCCCGGGGTCCCCATCTAACGCACTCCTACCCGGCGCGCCTCGCCCCGCTGGCCCCCTCCCCAGCCTCTCCATCCAAAGTGCTCCCGCCCCGCGCGCTCCCGCTCCCAGCCTCCCCTCGCCTCTCGTACCTGCTCCCCAACCGTCCCCTCCCCGTGTGCACCCTCCCCGGGCGTCCCCTCCCCAGCGTCTCCGCCCTGCCCCCTCGCCTGGCGCCCTCTCGCTCTGGGCTCCCCGCCCCGCGGGCTCACGCCCACCCAGGAGCCGCCAGCCCGCATCTCTGCTGCCTTAAGTAGGGACTTGTTAATGGTGCAGTTTGAGATTGCTGCTGATTACGTGTTCTTTCGATATATGGGTGCATTTGAAACAGAAGATGAATAGCACATCTTTTTTTGCTCCCGTTTGAAACTGCTCTAAAGCTACAGTGAAGAGAGATTTTAAAAGAAATAAATCGAAATTATTAGGAAAAAACGGTAGAGGAGAAAAAAGCAACACCATTTTGGAAGATGTAAGACTAGTGAAAAGTTATTGACTTAACAGATCTGACAAATAAAAATGGCAAGTAATGGAATATATTGGAGTTTATGAGGAAGCCATTTGGTGTAAACCTAATTCGGCCTGACCTTGTCTTTCCAAAAGGGCCTGACCATTGCCATTGAGCATGCATTGTATATCTGCTTTAGAGATTCCCTATGGCAAGAACAAAGGCCCTTGATATAAAGGTGCAACTTCCCTCCCCCTCCCAAGGTTGGCATTTCCTTAAGGATTAAGCATCTTTCCTTAGGCTAGGAACTGATTGCTGCGTTCACCTGTGACCACCCAGCTCAAGACAATAGACTTGCCTCCTGCTACGCCCTCTGAGATAGCAGACCCACTACCTGCTGTGTCCATCAAGCGCTGTGCCATAGGGCAATCTTGTGACTATTGTGAGAGGGACATTTCAATCATATGTAAAGCATCCTCTTTGGGGGTATATAACCACTCTGTATACCTCACTTCTTTGGTGCCCTTTCTTCCTTCAGGAAGAAAGGCCCCGGGACATGGTCCTCGCATTTTAGCTCAGAATAAACTCTCCCAAATTTTCATTTATAGATTGGTTATGGATTATTTTCGTCGACAGATCCATGATGACAGAATTTTATAGAAGGGGGATAGGCACTTAAAGTCAAAGTGATCTAAAATGAACCATTTTCGACAGGCTTTCGAATTACAAGAATACTAACTGGTCGCGCTACGAGTAACATGGAGAATGATGATTGTGTAGCATGCGGTTGAAAGGGGAGGAATAAAACTAAAGTTGTGAAGGCAGCTGTTTGATGTCCTAAATCTCTTCTCCTACTGAACTCCCAGAGGCTTATCCCCAACACGGGATATCAGAGGAATTTTCTAGCAAGAAACTGATGGCTCCAAGAGAAGAATCATAAGAACCAACAGAGTTCCTTCTGCACCAAATGGCCCAGCTGAAGCACCACTTGGAGAAGATCATGGAGGGTATACACTTCGAACCTCGAACAGCTTTCTAGTTTGCCACCCTTCCTATGAGCAGAGAAGGGAGTCAACCAGAAGTCTCTCAAGCAAAAGGTTTGAGGTAGAAGGAGAAACAAACCAAAGGGGGAAAAAATAAATTGGAGGAAATAGGAACTCTCCAGAGAGAAGAAAACTTCAAAAATACTAAAGCACTACCATCTGTATCATTAGGGAGATAAGAAAATATATGGTAAGCATGAAATAAGAAAAATATGCTGGGGAAAAAAGAGCAATCCAAAAAGCATGCTTGTGCATGCGTGCGCACATGCACACGCACACACACACACACACAAACACACACAACAGATCTTTGGGAAATTAAAATCAAGAGAGCAGAAATAAAGCTCAGTAGAAGTTTTGGAAGATAAAGTTGAAAAAATTCTCCAGTATGTAGAGCAGAAAGACAAAGCTGGAAGATATGAGAAAAGATTAAAGTAAAAATCATTCCAGGAGATGCCCAGTTGAAGTACTAGGGATTCTATAAAGAGTAAGACAGAGAATATTAGAAGAGAGAGAGTATTATCAATTAGATAATTCAAGGAAACTTTCTAGAATGAAAGGACATGCATCCCGATTGAGAATGGCTCCCTGAGTGCCCTGCTTACTGACAGAAGAAGTGCCTCCTATTCTTGAGAACCATCAGCCAGTGCTCCCTGAGTGGGATGTGCGAGGAAGATGTGTTAGGAGATGAGTGCAGAGAGGAAGCAGTCAAATCTTTTAGGAATTCATAGGCAGCAGTGACGACGCTCGCTTTTACTAAAGTAAGATCTGAAACCATCGGAATGTTTTGAGTAGAGAAATGGCACGATCTGTCATTTTAACTCCATCAATCTGGTTGCTGTGTTGAGAATAGACAGAAGAGAAGGAAAGGCAGAGTAGGTCCATGAGTTTGTGGCAAACACAGTGTTATTGTCATACACTCTTTCTACCATTTTTAAAAAGAAAACTCTTTTTTGTAATACATTTAACATCAGTTCCCACATTTATCTGCAGTTCTTTGTGATAATATAGACAAGGGAGCAGAGGTGGTTTTTCTTTTGTTTTCTTTCCTCCCTCCCTCTCTCCTTCCTCCCTTCCTTCCTTCCTTCCTTCCTTTTTGCCTTCCTTCTTCTTTTCTTTCTTTTTTTTTTGAGGGGGGGATGGATGGTGTTAAACATGGTAAGCTTGAAACATTGTTTAGTCATCGGAGTAGAAATGTTGGCTGAGCAGTTGAATGTACCACACTGGGATTCAGAGGAATGATTCAGGCTGGAGATAGCAGTTTGAAGCCATATGATTAGGTAATTTCATGAGGGGTTTGACTGTGGCTAGAAGACAGCCCTGGGGCTTATCAGCATTTAGAGGTCAGAGGGATGAGGCAGGAACAATAAAGCCCATTGAAAAAAAAAAAAAAGGCTATTATACCAGGTGTTTCCTGGAATCCACATGGAGAAAATGTTGCAGGGTGAGATTACATGGAATGTTGATATGCACCTCGGATGGAGAATGGGAACTAGTCTTCTTGTTAGTGGCTTGTAAGCCTGGTGAGAATGAAATCATGACTGGGGAGGGATCAAGACAAAGTGTGAAGAGTTCATCTGAAGGGAGCAAATCTGTGCAGAGGGTGCTTTGTGGAGATTTGCCTTAATGGGGGGGCTGCGGAGGAGGAGGAGAAGAAGCAGAGAATGGCAGAGAAATCTGGGAACTGATGTTAAATGTATTAAGAATAAGATTTTTCCTTTTAAAAATAGTAGAAAGAGTATTTGGTAATAATAATGATCCAGTAGAAATGCAGGAAAGGGAGAAGTGCTGCAGCAAACACCTAGTGTGGGCCAGAGGGAGTGGATCCATTGGCAGGAGGAGAGGCAGGCATTAGCTAGGAGCACAGATGGCTCATCCGTCTTTACAGGAGGCAGGGCGGAGGCAGGGCGGATGTGGGGTAGATGTGTCATATCTGAGCGCTTGTGGAAGTTCTTTCTCCTAGTTATGTCAATTTTCTCAGGAAAATAGGAAGTAAAGTCAGACATGAGTGAGGATTGGGGAGAAGATGTTAAAAGTTTGAAGAGAGAGATTTGAAATGGTAGTCTTAGGGGTGTGGGAAAGTGAATGGACCAAGTAAATTCAATATGAACTCTGGGTAGGATACAGAGTAATATAAACAGCAACACTGAGTATTGCTCAGACCCAAAGTGGGATATGACCATATCAGGAGACAAGGTAGATGAGGATGGTGAAGTGTGTGGGAGGAGGCAGAGAGAAAAAAAAGAGTCACATAGAAAAGAGCCACTGCCGAAGGCTAATGGATACTTTCAGACACATAATTTGTATAAGAAGGTGAATTTTCAATGAATCAGATACAAGAGCTAAATGATTGCCTCTGAAAGGAACTGAATTTTGTTTATTTTTTTTTATGATATTAACTTTATTGTGGTGGTCTGGAATGAAACCTGCAATATCTCTGAGGTGTATACAAACAACACAAAATTTAAAATGGAAATAAAGAGGTTCCACTTGCAATAACTAATAATAACTAAAAACAATAAAGTGCCAAGGAACAACCCCAGCAAGAAATAGTCAAAACCTATTTGAGGAAAACTTCAAATCATTCTGAAAATATGAAAAACAAAAATTGAATGAATGGAAAGAGACACCATATCATTGGAAAGAAAAACTTGCCATCATAAAGATGTCCACTTTCCCTACATTAATTTAGAAGTTAAGAATGCGTTGAAGAAAAACACAATGAGGATTGTTTTTATCTATGAAACTATTTCTGAAGTTCATTTGTAAAGAAAGAAGAATGGAGCGCAGAGTCAGGGAGGCTGAGGTGGCTGGGATCTCAGCAGCAGCTAGCAGAGAGGATGGCATATCTTCCTGCTTTTCGCATGTCTAACAATTTCTTATTGGAAGCTAGACATTGAGAATTATGCATGGTTGGCTGCTGAATTTTGTTGTATTTTAAATATATATTTGGTCTTTGTTCTGGAACCCAGTTACATTGCTTGAAATTGGTTTGAGTCCATTGATAACTAAGTTTAGTTAAGGTGGGCCCAGAATACCGTAGTAGTAAGGGCTGATGTGGGCCCATTTTTCAGTTAATGTCTTTCTGAGAGCTGTGCTTCATGCCTGCATATGAGCAGTTCTTTCCACTCTGGCTCTGCAGATTGCTCCCCGACTCTTGTCCATTGGTGTTTCATAGCCTTGCTGGTTTTCTCACATTTGTGCAGCTCATTACCAAGGCAGACCTGAGGAGAATCTCTGCAGATCTCTGGAGTTTATTCTCTCTCTCTCTCTCCAGCTGCCTCTTTTCTGGCATTTGGCTTCACAAATTCCCATTGCCGAAAGTGGGAGAATAAATCCAGTCCCTGTTCTTCCATCATGGCTGAAAGCAGAACTCTGTATGTCATGATTTTACCGTATGGTGGAATACTATGCAGCTCCTGTTGCATGTCCCACTCTGCTAGAAGACCAGCCCCAAGACACTGTGGGCAGGGATGCCTGGGCCTACAGGGCTGCCTGGCACAGGATGGGGCTCAGTGAGTATTTGCTGCGCTGAGGCATAAACCCCACCGTCTCAGCATCTCTGGAGCCACATTTACCACACGCCTCCATGAATGCTGCAAAGACGCCTGGGCAGGCTTGATGTGGCCTTTTCCCTTCCGGTTTCCCACCAGCCACTTTCCCCGGAGGAGGAGTTTAATCAATGAGTCAGCGTAATCTAGAGCTTCTCTTTGAAGCTTTCTCCATGCATGCATACGTAAATCGTGTGGCTTAGCAACAGAAATGTATTGTCTCCCAGTTCTGGAGGCTGGAAGTATGAAATCAAAGTGCTGCTTCCTTCCCAGGGCTGTGAGGAAGGATCTGCTCCAGGCCTCTCTCCTTGGCTTGTAGTTGGTCATCTTCTCCCTGCGTCTCTTCACATGGTCTTCCCTCTACGGAATTTTATTTTTAATTCTGATATAACTAGTTGATTCTTTACATCCATGAATAGCCTTGATAAAAATGAATATTTGAAAATATTTAATATTTGAAATATTAAAAAATGAGTAGAGTAAGGGAGAAAAAAGTGTATGCCCATTGGTATATATACATATAGATAAGTAATATGTTTAGCTGTTTGAATAAGTAATATGTGTTCATTTGGTCACATGTTATGACCTTTTTAATGCCAAAAGGATCTGAGATATAAACAAGTTGCTGACTCTTTAATGAAGCATCCACACACTTAATAGTGTTTAGCTGTGCATTTCAGGGAACAGCAGTATCAGCGAGACTGACCCAACTAATTAGTAAAACATGGTAATAAAAATAACACTTTTTTTATTTGTAAAAGACATCTGGCGTTCCATGAATCAAATATTTAGAGCTAAAAAATAGCAGTGGCAATTGCAGAGAAAAATGTAGTTTTCTTAGCTATCACTGAGGGAAACCTGTATTTTGTCATCCAAATTCTCCTAATTAACACATCAAGATCATTGTTGCTATCATCATTTAACAAAAAGATTATACATGTGAGGTTCTATGGACTGCCCCCTCCCCCAGCCATCAGACCATTGTTAATTTTCAAGAAATTAAAGTTTAAAAATGAGTAAATTTGTTGGAAAACATTAATAGGAGGTATTATGTTCTTTGAGAGAACATAGATCTCCTGCACTTGTGAATTTAGCTTTGGCACTAACGTCAGTATCCTGGTCAGGTCCAGCCTTGGATAGCGGGCTCACTGGGTCATTGATCTTCTTACACATCCAGGTTCCTGGGGCCCTTACTTCACGCTCAGAAGTGGGGAGAATGTTCAGGAATTCTCCTCATGCCTCTCTCCTAGAGCATGAGGAGGAGTACATCACTAAACAGTGACATGGGCCACAATTGTTTTTGCTCTGCAAGCATTCTGAGAGCATGTAAAAAAAAAAGCTGATTTAATCTCCATAGCATTCACTGTGGTTTATAGTAAACCCAGAGTCTTCATTATAATTTCAAACCAAGAACAAGGTCCTCCTGCGTGTGACATCCAATGAGCCATGAAAGGAACTAAGTACATTCACTGCCCTGGAGAGATTCCAGCAGCTTCCCTGCATGAGATCAGTATATAACAGATGGGACCAGGGTGACTGATTTAATTAGAATATTTTAATAGCAGAATGGAGAACATTGTACAGCTCTATCAATTGGGAGGAAGGACATTAAATTCACCAAAGTAATTGTTTCATTGGGAGGATATGTCAAGTAAAATATATCTACATGCAATATATATATTTAATTTGAAGGGAATTGAAAATGATTATGAAAATGAAGTCATTATATAACATATGATGGTTATCTAAATCTTTATGAGAAATGAACCTTTAAAGCTTCTCAAATATTTATCTTATCTTATTAATTGAAGTATCCTGCTGCTTTAAGCTCCTTTTGACCTAGTCACTATTGTCCTCCAGACTGAAAGCTTGATACATTAGAAGAGGAAGTAGGTTTTTCAGTCTGTTCAGAAAATAGACATTTCTTCAGACATAAAAGACAGTTTATAAAATATACAGCATTTATCTAGAGTTAGTGAATTCTCTAAAGGGAATAGTAATACAAAAATGCAATTCTTAGAGGAAGATAGCATCCTGCTTTATGCTCTTGAATGAGTTTTACAGAAACAGAAAGCAAATTAATATCTTTGCATTATAATTAACCACAAAATATTTGGAAGTTTTTATTTAAAAATTTGCTATTATCCTGAAATTTATACTTAAGGCACTAAAGATTAGTATCTCCAAAAACATTTTATCTGCTAATCTTGGTGGATAATATATTACACATTATCTTCCAAATAATATTTATCATTCTATTTTGAACAAATCCTGTATCTCATATAATAGAGCCAGCCTTCGTATGATAATGAATGATTGGCATAACACAAGGCTTAGACCATGATACTTAGTGAAATTGAATTAATAAGATCATAGAATTTATGTCAATTAGCCTGAGTAGAATCTGTTGTTCAGTTTCTGCTCAAGGAGCAATAAGAGAAAAATGCCCCTTTTTACTGAAAAGGAGTCAGTCTTATTCATGTATACTTGATAGGATTTTTTTTATTTTGTTCACAAATCAAAATAATCAACTAGGTTTAAGGGGAAAATAAAATGAGATATCTGTACCTATTTACCTATCTATCTGTTTATCTATCTCTATATTTATATAGGTAAGAGCAGTTTTCTTTTGATAAAAAGAGAAATAGTATATATTTTTGCCTAGTAATAAGGTGTCATGCTTTATCTTCTTGAAATAACGTATTTAATTAATGAATTTATTTTTTAAATAACTGATGAGCACATTCATCATCATATCATTTAAGACATAACAGTACATTCTTAGTATTAAATATGAGAGAGGAGTGAGAATGAAGCAGTTAAAGAGAACACCCCCAGAATCTTTGACTTCACTAGCTGGCATCCAGAGGGCATCACAGAATCGAAGATGCTATGGAGGGCTTGATCAGGATGTACCAACCTGGCAACGGTTTCCTTCAGACCTGAAACTCAAGTGAACTATAAAATCTCTCTTACTGTCCCAGTACAAATCACATTTTAAATGAGGAGACAAAACTCAGGGTGCTATGATGATGGCACCCTTCTCAGTTGAAGAAACCAGCAATCATGCCGTGAATTCCACAGGAGGCCTACTGAAGGAGAATATATGCTCCTATGTTATTGTATTGTACAGATCAGTACGGTAGCTAGTAGTAACAGGCTTACCTAGCATTATAAAAATTACTGATAGATATGCTCATCTTTTTTGAACTTGGAACATTAGCAGAAGATATAAATCAAGAATCCTCTGCAGTTTGTTTTGATATCAATCTTTTCGAAGCTAAAAATTTGTCACGTGAAAATGTACATGCAAGAGAGTATCAGAAAATATACCAAAGCAGGTTCTGGTGAAGAGGATTGGATACCAGCTGGTCATGATACACGAAGAATTGCATCAATTTCACATGAGAAGGGATTAATTAGAATCACTTAATATGTTACTTGTCTTTTGATGTATGAATATTTCTGATTCAGTTAATCATTTAATAAACTGCATGTGATTCTAATATTATGTTTTAGTCATTCTCAAGGAAACATTTTGTTATTTATTTGAAAAATAGTCATAGTTGGAAGAAGCTTTTCCAATGTTACTAAAGTGAACAATGGATAGTTGCAGTCCAACTCCTTGGTGCCAAGAATGATCAGAAAAGACAGGTGGCACCTATACAGCATGCAACTTTATTCACACCCATTCCAGTGTGCGTCTGCTCTGCCTCACACCCACATGATGCCAAGGAGTGGCTCTTCGCTTTTCATTTCTTCCCAGTCATCAGTGCTTTCCCTGCCTCTGAAAGTCCCCAAATGTACATGTAGCAGCCCAGAGTCTGAATAGTATATTATAAAAAGTCCTGTCTTTATTTTTTCCTCTCATTACAAATGCAGAGATTTAGAGTAAAAACTTTACAAGGCATGTCAAAGCTAAGAAAACGATTGGATCATTTCTTAATGCCCTTCTTAGGACTGATTCTGTGCTAATGCAATAATAAGCCACTAAAAAGAAGTGTGTCCATGCTAAAATCACTTTTCCATTTTTCCCTCTATAAAATATGACAAATATAGAATAGTTATTTATGTTGCCAATAACTGAAATAGTGATAGACTTTTGAGATCTTCTGTAAATATTTATTGAATTAGTAAAGGAATTAAGCCAACCAAATATTCTGTACCTATGTGAAAATGATGCTATATCTGGCTGACAATAAAACCAAAGCTTCAGGCTATAATTATTGAGGAACAGATATGAGTTTCATCATGATATATCTTGTCTTTCCTTCTGCCTCTGATGGAATGAATGAGTTGTATTCTGACCTGTACCGTGTAGGAAATTAACATATTAAAATTAAGCCTGTTGACATAGACTCAATAACACATTAAAGCAATCTGATGAAAACAAATGTCTATGGAGCTAATACCTAATATGTGCAGAGTGTTTTTAAAAATGAATGAGACCTTTTAACTTTATACTCTAGTTGGGAGGCAAGATATAAACATTTGAAAAAGAGATGTAAAATAAAACTGTCATTAGATGGAAAAATAATATTCAAATAAGGGGATATATTTAATTAATGCTATGAATCTGGGAAAGTAAGATGTTATAGTGATCTGCAGTGTGCTCAAAGCCTTCAAAGCAAGTTCTTGAGTGGATTACCTTTGGCTACTAAATGATTTAGCTAATTATATATTTGCAGGATACATTGTAATTATCAGGTGATATCATATTGGTTCTATGTCAACACTGAAGAAATTTAGAATGACAGTTCAAGAAGCTGTCAATTGCCATTTCTGACAGAAATTGGAGAAAGCTTCTTAATGAGCACTCATATTGTTATTATAGCAATTGGTATCTAGTACCCTGGTTACTGGATATTTACCAATGCAATTCAGAAATCACAGTTAGCATGATATTGAGATTTTTGTTTCTAAGGAGGAAAATATCCATTCAACACAGTTATGACACGATTAATGCTTGGTTCAGAAAAGTGAATTTCCTTTTAGATCGAATATATAGGTCAACGTATACAACCAGATTTAAAGGATCTCATCCATTTGTTGGTTTAAGATTCTGACTATGCAACTGAGAAGCCCAAATGTGACCCTAATTTAACCATGGGAATGTAAATATCAAAAGCATGCAAACAACTCACTTTTCTGGAGAAATATTTCTAATGATCCTATGTTACTGAAGCCAAACCATTGAAACAGAAGAACAATTTGCTATAGTGGGCAGTGTGTGGCAATAACGTAATCAACAGGGATGTAAGTGGCCAGTTAGGGAAGGCATGCAGGCCGTTGGTGAGATACAGCAGGGTTGGTGGGCACTAATGGCCACTGCAGTGTTTCAACAATCATTGTGGTAATGGAAGAGCTTTTAGGTTTCTTAGTCATTTATTTAGTTTAGTGGGAATAATAGTGATGATGACAATAAAAATATTAATAACTAATGGTTTCAGAGTGATTACTATGTGCCAAGTATGGTTCTTAACATTTTACATACATTTTCTTTATTGGTTATTTCCACTAATCTTATGAGGTAGTATTAGTATCTCTAACTTCAAGAAAACTAAGGTACAGAGGAGGTAGTTAGTTTTCAAGTTCCCAGAATTAGAAACTGATAAAACCAAGGGCCTTGATGTAGACTGTGTGATGTCTTTTACACACACACACACACACACATGTGCATTGCCAAACTCTCTCTCTTTAAATGTCTATTCTCCTTTTAAAAATCTAGGTGTAACGTTAACCAGAAAAGAGCTAACCAGAAAAGTATTAAGAAATCATTGATATTCCAATGCAAATGTGATGAATGGTGCATTTTATTAAAGCAAAGTATCACAATTGTGTGGGAAGAGTTTTAAACATGAGCTATTTAATGATTTTTAATATACTCCTGATATTTCATAACACTTTAATGTAAATGATTAATAAAGTACTGGAAAGAATACAAGTCCTGAGCTATCTTCCTATGACTCTTGAAGGTGAGGGGTTGGAATGCTCTGTTGGAACTGTATTTCCACACATGGTAATTCAATACTGCGTTTCATATGTTAAGCAGAGGGGGAAAAAGTGTGAAAAACTGTGGTTGTACGTAGACACATGGTATATTAGTTTCTTACGGCTACTGTAAAAATTATGACAAATTTAGTGGATTAAATCAACACATATTTATTCTCTTATAGTCTGTACATAGAAATCCTAAAGTCAAGGTGTCAGTAGAGTTGTGATCCTTCTGGAGATTCTGGGCAGGGATTTGTTTCCTTGGCTTTTCCAGCTTCTGTAGGCCATCTGCGCTCCTTTTCTCCTGGCCCCTTCTCCATCTTCAAAGGCAGCAGTATCAGCATCTTCAAATCCCTCCCTTTCTGTCATCTCTGCTTCTTCTATGACTCTTACCTTTTGCCTTCCCTCTTAGAAATACTCTTATGATTACACTGGCCTCTCATGGATAACCCAGGGTCATCTCCCCATCTCAGGATCTACCTCTCTTTTAATGACATCCGCAAAGTATCTTTTGCCATGTAAGGTAACGTATTCACAGGTTGCAGGAATTGGTACTTGGATGTCTTGGAGGCCATTATTCTGTCTGCCACATGTAGACAGAAAGATAATAGCAAGTGTAAATTAGCCTAGACCTTAAATTCCTGAAAATACACCCTTTCATCTCGAAATGCACTAAATTTTAGCAGTTAGTCTAGAATGTATTTTTTATGTGTCACTGCTCTTTATCCCTATTGCCTTAGCAAGGAAGTGAGTTGGAATTTGGAGGAATTCTCTTATTTAGGATCCCATTGTGAATGTTTTCAAGTAATAGCTTTAACTGATGAGAACCTGTTTGGAAGAGCTGAATATGACATGCTCTCTCCTATTGGTTTAAGAAGTCACCATTATCAAATTATTTTATATGTATAAGACAAGAGGCCCAACTGCTGTGCTCTGGAAGGG
The DNA here is from genome assembly GCF_041296235.1 of Equus asinus. NCBI lineage: Eukaryota > Metazoa > Chordata > Mammalia > Perissodactyla > Equidae > Equus > Equus asinus. The sequence goes on from NC_091800.1 coordinate 76,602,498, forward strand.
GCCACAGACAACTTACAGGTGTGCTGAGGCGAGGGGGTCACTGGACAACGTTGGGGGCAGAGATGTGGGATGCAGGGCCATGGGAGTAGCCTGCCCTCCCTGTGAGCTGGCACCCACCTCAAGGAGCCTGGTCTCTGCACCAGCACCCTGAACACACCTTATCATTTTCTGTGTGTTCCTGGCCTACAAAAATATGGGAAACCACTCCCTCAAACTAAGAATCTAACCATGTTATCACAGTGGTGCTGTTTCACATTCTTAGTTCTCTGCCTCACATTTTAAAGTATTTATCATTCATGTGTCTTAACATGTCATAAAAAGTCTTTCATGTTCTGCTTCCTTCCTGAATCTTCTGCTCCCCTCTCTTCTACAACCTTTATATTCTACACTCCAGTTTTTCTAATATAAGCAATTTAGAGAAATATTAGCTTTACTTCTCTAAAACATGCGAAGATTTTGTAGTGCAATGTTCACAGTACTTTCAATAATGAGCATTTATTTGAAAATAACAATTGGGATTTTACTCACATGGAGCAGGCATTTCTAGTTCAAGCACATGAGAGTATGAGTATGAAGTTACATTATTTAGTGCTTACTGTGTCCCTTACAGAAATATTATGTTATCTTATTTGATCCTCATAACAACTTTATAATGAACTAGGTCTCAACTTTCTTAAATCATATTTTATTTAATAGCATTGCAGTGAGCATTTTAACTAGTTTAACTTCAAAACTAATTCTCTTTCCACTACAGTTCACCTAAAGGATCATTTAGCTTAACCCACTTATTTTACCCAAGAGAAAACCAAGGAGCTCAGTGTTTAAGCGACTTGCCCTTTCCTATGTAATTGGCATAGTTAACTCACACAGAAAATTAACCAAGGAAGAAATTTCACTTGAAAGACCAGTGGAAAAAGAACATTTGACTAAGTCCAGATGGTACCTGGCTCACCTGATACATCTACAAATTGTCTACAGTTAAAAACAACTGTACCCTAAGCTTGAGTACCCTAAGCTTAAAATGACAAATTTTCCAAAGTCCTTTCTGAAGGCTAATGCATATGGCCTTTCATCTCTTGAGACTAGGTCAGGCTCTGTTTGCTGGCATACTGCTGATGACTAAAGATAGGATGTTTTTGCTTGTTCTGTTGTTTTGTTCTGCTTTTGGACTTCAGCTGGAATTTTATGATAAATGACTCATTGACATTAGTAAGAAGCATGGAGAAATTCATTCCATGTTAGAGGAAAGCTGTAGCCTCATCTTAACTCAAGGGTTCTTAAACTGGGCTCTCATGAACCCTAAGGGATTTATGGATAGACTTTTGGGAGTTCGAGAAGTTGGATAAAAAAAAAAATGCATCTTTATTTTTACTGTCCTTTAATTGAAATTTAGCATTTTCCTTGTTGTTAATTGTAGGCAACAAACCATAGTAGTACAATCAATTCTAGGTGACTTTGTCACAAAGAGAAATCAGAAACTTCATATTACATAAAAGTTATTGAAGATATCAAAAAACACTGTGAATACTCACCACTACTTTCAAATTACAGAGGTTATTAGTTAATATGCTAACTACATTTCAATAAGTTGTTTTTCTTCGTAATCCTACGTATATTGTTGTATATGTTTAAAAATGTTAGAGAGCCCATTAGCTTCACCAGATTGCCAAAGGGATCCATGGCTCCAAAAATTGTTGGAAAGAGATATTAAGGATGCTCACACATGTTTCTGTCTCTTTGAACTTAATAGGAATGAACCTGAAGTGTGATCTGTGTCTTAGCTTGTCCAAATTCTCCTTTCAAAGTTGGATAGGAAACTGAAATATGAATTGCTGTCTTTCCCTCTTTCTTTCCTCTCTGAGAACTGAACCCAGGCAACCATTAATAATTCATTCATCACAAAATACAGAAGATATGTACTAACAACTGATATTGAGCCTTTACTTTTATTTTTAGGAGAGGCCACTGAACTCAACTTCCATACTATTGTCTTGGTTGTTACTGCTGTCAAGTTGATCCTGACTCCTAGCAACCTTGTGCACAGCAGAGCAGAACCCTGCCTGGCCTTCCTGCACCATCCTCCCACCTTCTGGCCTCATATGAGACAGTGCTCTGCTGCTACTCAGAGGGTTTCATGCACAGTTGTTTTGGAAATAGGAGGTCAGGTCCTTCTTCCTAGTCTGTAAGCCCTGCTGAAACCTGTCCATCATGAATGTCTATGCTGGTATTTGAAATACTGATGGCATAGCTTTCAGCATCACAACAGCACACAGCCACCACAGTATGACAACCGACACATGGGTGGTGTGGTTCCCTGAAATGAACCCAAGCCACAGAGGTGAGAGTGCCAAATCTTAATCACTAGACCACCAGGGCTGGCTATAGTATTGGCCAAAAGGTAATAAATACTACACTACATTTGCTGAGAATGTATATACTTTCTTCCAAGGTCTAAGTTCTTTAGAGTTCCACATAGCTAATGATTTTGTGCACTAGAATGTCTTAAATCTCTCACTCAGCTTTCTTTCATTGGTGGCACTACTCCAGCTTGAGAAACACTGGTGCCATAGAACTGAAGCCCAAAATCCCAGAAGGGGAATGTAGATGAGGCTTTGGTGGTGGAAAGAATTAAAGCCAAGGAGCTAACAGTTAGTGAGAGGAACAAAGGACTGCATGGATGCACCATCTTTGGGCATTACGTGGGAGTGGGGAAGGAATCTTCAGAGCTTTGCCTCAAATTGCAGGATTCAAATAAAAATAGTTAACCGGCACATTTATTTCTCATCTTAAAATTGAATGTACAAATCCCATGAGTATATAATGAATTAAGCTGCTGTCAAATAATTAGAATGTAGTTGCAAATGAGATTTATTATAAAATCAACATTTTTCTATTACACTATATTGACAATTTATAAATTTTAGTTGAGACAGCGCCCCTGACAATATTTTAATATCTGATTATGTCAGATACATTGAGCGTCTTAGAACATATGTCTATGGATTCAACTACCATTCAGGCCTGTTAACTGCATTTTGGATTGGGACCACAGTTGCACCCCAATCAAGGCCATTTATCTTACAAACTTCACCACAGGTCTCAATCTTCTACTGAGACCGAGTAGCAGAAACTTGAACATGTCATTTATGAACAATAATTCATGTTCTTTCCTTAAGACTCCTCTTTGAAAGTTTGTATTAGTTCTCTAGAGAGGCCTAATGTACAGAATGAATCAATAAAAGTGGAAGCAAAAACTAATGAATTGTACATTTAAAATCAGTTAGATGATAAATTTTATGATATTTGTGTTTTACTACAATTAAACTAAACTAAAATTAAATTAAAAGTGGAAGCAGAAAGAGCTGTTAGTTTCTATTCAAATTTGTTCCATTGAAGACATGAAGGTTTGGTTTCAATTTGCCAACTTAAACTATTTCCCAGTTGGTTTCAATTTGCCAACTTAAACTATTTCCCAGTTAAAGTTTGAAAATTCTTAGAGGATATCGTCTGCTCAGAGCAATGTCCATTTCTACAAGCATGTCTAAACCATATCTAGCTGGCATTTTGGATCTTTTATAAAAAGTTAAAATATAAGGGGCCAGCTTAGTGGTATAGTGGTTAAGTTCATGTGCTCCGCTTTGGGGGCCCAGGGTTCACAGGTTCGAATCCCGGGCAGGGACCTAGTACTGCTCTTCAAGCCATGCTGTGGCAGCATCCCACATAAAATAGAGGAAGATTGGCACAGATGTTAGCTCAGTGACAATCATCCTCAAGCAAAAAGAGGAAGATTGACAACAGAAGTTAACTCAGGGTCAATATTCCTCACACACACACACAAGTTAAAATTTAAGATAGATAAAGTGGGACTTTATTTCTGTTTGACTAAAAGGAAGCCGAAATCATCCCAACTCAAATGTATGATTTAAACGTGGATATTTTAGGATGAAACTTGGTCAATCCATGATTCTTCCTATTTCATATTTTCCTTCCACAGCTTCTCTAAGTAGTTAGGAAACTACGGTATTGTCACGGCATTAAGGAAAAGCTGTGTGTTCCACTGTCATCTCTGCTTCTGCCAGCACCTCCTAAGATGTAACTCAATTAGTCAGGTATTGGGACGCCTGGCTATGGTCCTGATGCCCAAGGACCCTGCCATCACTTCTAGGCATGGGGTCCAGGCCTTAGAAACTTTGCTTACTTCTCCTCACAGCAGACTCTTCTCTTCCAGAGACTGTCTCATTTCTATTCCTTCTTTTCCCCAACACACTGTTCTGGTTGTCTGTTCTTCGTGACAAACCGCTCCAAATTTAGTGACATAAAACACCAGCAATTTTATTCTTGGATTCTGAAGAGAAGGATTTCAGAAAAGGCCCAGTGGGGACAGCTTGTTTCTACTCTGAGCTATTTTGGGCTTCATCTAGAATACACGAAGTCTGGAGACTTGAATCATCTAAAGGCTTTTCTTTTACTCACATGTCTGAACGTTCATGCTGGCTGTTGGTTGCAACCTCAGTTGGGCCTGTTGGCCCAACACCTACATGCAGCTTCTTTTGGCTGCTTGGGCTTCCTCACAGCCTGGCTGGCTGGGTTCCAAGAAAAAACATCCAAGAGAAACAGGCAGAAGTTGTTTGCCTTTTATTACTTAGCATTGGAATCACATAATGTCACTTTGACTGTTTGTAAGCCCACCAGATTCAAGAAGAAACACAAACCCTACCTCTTGGTGGTAGGACTGTCAAAGTCACATAGTAAAACAGCATGTGGAATGAGCGTGGTTGTTGCAGCCATCTTTGGGAAAAAACATCTGCCACACCCACCTTTTAGGGGACTTGATTCTTTACCTGTACCGGGCCAAGATTATCAGAACTTTCTGAGGCTGCCTTCAAGCCCACAGCCTATAACTATTTTGCTGGTTTGGTACCATAATGTGGAGCTTCTCTACAAGGTTTGAATGTTCATGGGCTACATATGGGGAATACAGAAGGCTTCTCCTCTAGTCTCAGCTTTCCCTTCGATTTATATGGGGTCTAACGCTTTCCCACTGGGCAGACCCTAGGGGTGAGAGTGTTGGACTCCTTTTCAGATACCATCAGCCTCTAAAGACTAGTAACTTCTCTAACTTTCTTCTCCCTGCTTATCTATTGAGACGTTTATCTGTATTTTTTGGAAAAATGACTAATGTATCTGCATACTGTTTTTTTCCCTACTCTAATATTCATCATTTACATTTCTCTGTGTTGTAAATGTCTATGCCTTGAATCCTTGGATTATTCAAATTATTTTTGCTTCCTCTAAGTCCACATTTATATAAATCAATAGTACATTCAAGATATGTCTTAGCTTTGGATTTTAAAAGCCTGTTTTGGAAGTCAAAGCCAATTATGGGACTATTTGTTCATATTCTGCTCTTAGTGTTCTCCCTTCCCAGGTCAATCACTCGGGATTATTTTAATGGTGGAGGAACCTCGGGGTAAAACAGAACTAAGAAAGAGAAAAAAAGCAATTGAATAATGTTTCAAAATACTATCTTGCTGCATTTGCAGAAAGACCATAAACTATATTGAACATTATACTTCCAGTTGTATTTGGTAATGAATAAGCTTCCTAATATAAATGCAAATAATACTTATTATGAGTAAGTCATTCTAAAATATATTAATCTAATTCCAAGAAACATGTAAAATTTCTAATCTCCCTTTATACTTTTTAATTGTTTAAGATGTGATGAAATGATCTCTACTTTGTATAAATATTCAGGTTATGCTAGATTCCAGGGAAACCAGAAATATTTAGCAAGGTCTGCTTTTTGCCTTACGTCATCCTTTTACGTTCTAATTTGATGCAACTTCTATTTGTTGTTACTATATATCATGACATTTTCTAACTATGTGAAAATGTTACGTTTAAATCCAACTAATAGATATAATGTTGGCAGCAGTTAGCTCAGGGCTAATCTTCCTCAAAAAAAAAAAAATTATGAGATTTATCCTCGCCTGTTGATTGATCCTTGTGGCCCTCTCTAAAATACTGGCATATATAAGATTAGATGATGTGAATGGGTGAAATTTCTATGATTACTTTAAGTAGATTATTAAGCAGGGAGAAGGTAGTTATAGATATAGACTTGGAGGGTGCTTTTTAGTCTAACCAGAAACTGAGAGGTTTTTTAGAAGAACTTTCTCTAAAGCAGAGGAGATAGATACTCAAAATACTCTACGAAGACTTCCAGTTTCTGGTTCTGTATGCAAGGAGCTTGAGAGTCACTACTCTGTACCAATAACAGATAAAAAGTTGAATAGACTGAAAAGTCAATAACTCTTCTTGAATGTATAAAACAGCTGAGATGAGGCATAGGACAAACTGCTGTCCCCAAGATCAGAGAGACACATAGGTGACTAAAGGGAGCCACAGCTTCTCAGAGCCCCAAAATAGATCCCTAATATAAACTTCAAAACTTTGGGTGATTATGTTGTGTCCATGTAGGTTCATCAGTTGTAACGTATATACCATTCTGGTGTGGGTTCTTGAGAACGGTGGTGAAGAGGGGCTCTGCAAGTGCTGGAGAAATCTCTATGCCTTCACCTCAGTTTTGCTGTGAACCCAAAACTGTTCTACAAAATGAAATTTTAATAAAAATAATTTTAAAAACCTATCTTATTAATATACAGTAAAAAATTATTTAAAAAGACAAAGAATTTCTGGAAATATTCTGCAATAATAAAATGAGATATTTCTTCAGTTTTTAATTAGACTCTGAATAGTCACTTGCAGAGCTCCCACAAACACACACACACACACACACAAACACAGAGTCAGAGAGGTTGAGAGCAGACAAGTTAAAATAAGTATAAAACCAAAAAAAAGACCAGATTACTAATTGAAGGAAGGAAGACCCCCGTGTTCATTTTCTAAAATAGAAGTTACCAAAATATAATTTTCAGACTCCTGGAGTCCCAGACACTAGTCTGTAATAGTCAACTATTTTCATAAAAACAGTAAGATGTTATTGTCTTTCTTATGGTGTTGACATATGCACTAACATTGCAAAAGCAATTTTGGCAAAACTGCTGGTTTCTTAGCATGAATCAAGAGAATGACCCCAAACTACTAGTAGCCATTACATTCTTTGCAGCCAGGAACTTGTAAGGAAAACAAAACAAAGCAAAATGTATTTAAGAATGTCCTAGATGAAACATAAAAATTACTACTCTAATTAAATCTTAATTTTTCAGTAATGCTGTTTTAATATTCTGTGTGATGAATAGAAGTGTTCCTTAAACATTACTGCTGCATAGCAAAGGATGATGATTGTTCCCTGGCTCATGCAATTGTCTGAGTTGCAAGCTAAACTGGCTGCTTTTTTTCATGAAGCACCATTTTTTTACTTGCAAGAAAGTCTGACGGGAAAATTTAGAGCTGAATATCTGGTGGACATTCTCTTGACAGTGAACAAAGAAACTGAACCTTCCCCTTTAAGAAAAACATCTCTTAGTATTTGTTGCCAGTGATAAAGTTCATGCTTTCAAATGAAAATTAGAAATTTGGAAAACTTGCATCCACCACGGTGAGATTGACACTACCTAATTCTCAAATACTTTTCTGATGGGATTGGTGATGATATTAATTAATGTGATACTTAATATTGTATAATGAAATGTGTTAACATTTGAAAGACTGGCATAATTCAATAAAACAATACTTTCCAAATGATCTGTGTGTGATGTAACATAACCATTTATGATTAAAAGATTAATTCAAAGTGTAAGAATTTGAGTGCAAAAAAAATGTTGTCTGATTCCACATTTTAATTTATATTTAAAAATTACCACGTGTCAAATTTTGGTAAAGTATTAAAGAAGAATATCTCCAATTATCTGAAATGGTATCTATTTAGACCATTGCACCTTTCTCAACTACAGAGCTCTGTGAAGCTGGATTTTGTCCATATATGGCAAAACAAAGCATATGGAAGCAGGTATAAGAATCAAGCTATCTTACCTTAAGACAGACATCAAAAGATATGAAAAAATATAAAACAATATTCTTATTAACTTTTTAGTTTTAGAAAATACTTTAAGTTTTTCATACAAGTAATTGCTATATGAAAAGATTTAATAAATATTTAAAATTTTTCTCACACTTTTTTATATTGTAATTATCACTGGATATAGCCCACATAAACTAAAGCTTTCAGATCTTCAAAGCTTTTCAACAGAATAAAGGGATACTGAGACAAAAAAAGTTTGCAAACCACTGGTCCAAACAATTCCGTGTCGTCAATTTGTAAGGGAAGATTACTGACATATCTGACCCTATGTCACTGCTTCCTCCTGAATAGTCTGTCCATCTTTATCTCTTGTTATACAATTTTCTTCTGATTTTTCTCCTATTCCTCTCACTACTCCTTTCTAGTTTCTCTTAAATATTTTTAAATGTTGGTGGTTTCCTGAGATTTACTCCTAGCCGTCTACTATTTCCTCTGTAACTTCTCCCTGGGTGACTGTTGGGAGAGACAATCCATCTACTGTGGATTGCCCGGTGCATTCTTACTAGCTATGTCAAGATTATAAAGCTATGATCTCTCTTTCCCCAGGCAATTTCTTTGGGCTGTGTTTTCAATGCGTGACTCTAAGGGATGAAGTGAAATCTCTCTTGAAACAAAGGGCAAACTGGCTTTTCTTTCTGTAAAACCAGTAGATTCCTCAAGCTCAGTATTCCTTTTCTTCAATGTAACCCACTGCATGTGCAAGTGTCCATCATGGACCATTTGGGATTTGAGTGGCGTGATGAGCTGACAGAAAAAGACTGGAAGCTGGCTTCTGCTGTTTTTCTGTCCTCAGGTACACTAACACCTATGAAACTCTGGCTTCTGCTTTTTTCTGCACTCAGGTACCCTAACACCCATGAAAGTGTGGCAGGCAAACTTGTTAGCTTGCACGTGGGATAAAAGGCTAGACCTTGCACAGTGTGTGAAGAGTGATCTATTTCATGCCTAGGTTTCTCCCTAAAATTCAGAAAGAGCAATGACTCCAAAATGTATAGCTTTAGCCTGGATGACTGCTTCAGCTCCCAACTGCCTACTAGAATCATATGAAAAAGACACAGCTCATGCCCTATTCGCCCAAAGTCTAATTATGTAAGGTAATAAATTTCCTCAATGGTTATAAATTCCTTGAAGTAGAGATCATGCCATATAGATCTGCTATATTCCTTGCAGCCCTAATTTGGAATCAGGTCATAGCTACACTCCCAGTATGTCGTCACTGAGTTAGTTATCAGTGATAATATTTCATTCTTTGGTGCTCTAGTACCACCTAAGAATTTCCAAGTAATAATTCAAAAGTAAATTACTTCTCCAGATCTCACAGTTTCTTGAGTTTTTTTCTTTTCTTCCATCATTTCCAGAAATATAATTAATTTAGCTGAGAGTTTTTTCACAAGTTGCAGCCCTAGCCCATGGCCTTTCCAACAGTGCACCTCTGAGACTGTCTGGAAACTTAGTTGAGCAAAAAACTGCAGCCAGGCCTTCTGTCCAAATGCACCAAATGCGACATGTTGGCTCCTAGAGAGCTATCTCTACTCACCAATGGTGTGACCATGGCCCAAAGCCAAACCTTGCTCTGGACGCATTCCCCCTTAATGAGGGAGAAAAAAATATCCTTCATAATGAACTTTTAGCTCTAGTTTCAGAATCCTGATTATTAACAATATTTTTCCTTTGTGAAAAAGAAGTAAACTTTACTATAATAATTAAAGCTTTGGTAGTGTCTCAGCAGAGCTTCAACAGGACATTTGCATAGATCACAGGGAAACTCCCAGAGGCAGCTACACAAAGCTAAAGGTTGGTTTGAAATGATGAACAATAATATCAATAAGGAATCCTTTCAGATCAATGAGGTCACCTGATTTCTTACCATATATTCTTGCAGAACCAAGCTTTAGGTCCTTCAGACCAGGATTCTTACAGCCCCATGACGTCTACAGATTGCTTGTACAGTTTCTGTGAATTCACACTCTATTTTCTACTTCTGCCAGTTGTGAATAGGTAATAACGATCTTTAGGACAAGACATAGTCCAGCATTTAAAATCAATCTTTGGTTTTGATGTGACATTGATAGTGAATCCTTTGTTATTGTTCATCAGGAAAATAGATCCAGCTATTATTTTAACTTCAACCTTTGTTTGAAATAAGGGAGAGAGAAAAACACACATAATACAAACATAAGATAGAAATAAATACATACAAAAATACATATAATTCCACACCCTTGAAAAAAAATTTATGATTTTTGTCTTTCCTTAGAACATTTTACATGATATCTAAGTTATTCTTAAAATTGTTATCTGGCATTTCACCTGGATGTCAAAATTTTTGTCTATGTGGCTAATTAATTTTTATAAGAATCACAAAACCTCTACCAATAGGATTCCACACAGTCAATGTAGTATATCGTATTTAGCAATTTTTTTAAATTTTATTTTTCCTTTTTCTCCCAATGCCCCCTGGTACATAGTTGTGTATTTTTTTAGTTGTGGGTCCTTATAGTTGTGGCATGTGGGATGCCACCTCAGCATGGCTTGATGAGCGGTGCCATGTCCACACCCAGCATTTGAACCAGTGAAACCCTGGGCCACGGAAGCAGAGCGTGCAAACTTAACCACTCGACCACGGGGCCGGCCCCAGCAATTCTATTTTATAGGAGATTTGTACATGGTACACACATTACAAAACAAATAAAAATAAAGTGTATATGATCCATTTGGTAAATCTTAATGCATGGGAATATACAAGGCACTAGCAGTATATTAATTCTAAGAATTACACCAACAGCTCTGGGGCTTGGGCATTATTGCTCATCTCACTTTTTTAAAAATATAAATGATCTTCACATAATGTTATATTTAGAAGATATCAAAATATAAATACTGTGAGGTTTCCATGATACCCCAATCTCTTAGGCATTCAACTCCACTCTTTGGGAGAAACCAATTTTCATTCTCCAGAATCTGCCGAGGTACTGCCTTGTGCATTACCATGTTAGGTTCTGGAACTCTTATTCTTTGCTGGTGGGAGTACAAAATGGTACAGCTACATTGGAAGACTGTTTGGCAGTTTCGTAAAAAAACCAAACATACCCCTACCATAAAATCCATCAGTTGTGCTCCTTGGCGTTCACCCGAAGAAGTTGAAAACTTATGTCTACACAAAACCTGCACATGAATGTTTGTAGCAGCTTTACTCATAATTGCCAAAACTTGGAAGCAACCAAGATGTCCTTCAGTAGGTGAAGAGATACATAAACTATGGTACATCCAGACAATGGAATATTATTCAGTGCTAAAAAGAAATGAGCTTTCAAGCCATGAAAAGACACAGAGGAAGCTTAAATGCATACTACTAAGGGAAAGAAGTCAATCTCAACAGGCTACAGGCTATATGATTCCAACTATACGACATTCTGGAAAAGGCAAAGCTACAAAGTCAGTAAAAAGACTACTGGTTGCCAGGGTTTGGGTGGGGGTGGGGGACAAAAAAGTGGAGTAGAGAGGATTTTTAGGCCAGTGAATATACTCTGTATGATACCATAATGATGGATACGTCATTATATGTTTGTCCAAACTCAGAATATACAACACCAAGAGTGAACCCTAAAGTAAACTACGGACTTTAGGTGATTATGATGTGTCAGTGTAGGTTCATCACTTGAATAAGTATACCATTCTGGTGGGGGATGTTGAGAATGGGAGAGGCTATGCATGTGTCGGGGCAGGGGATATATGGGAAATCTCTGCAACTTCCCCTCAATTTTGCTATGAACATAAAACTACTCTAAAAACACAAAGTCTTAAGAATTTAACTTTCCGTTTTATAAGAGAGGCAATAAATATACCTGACTTACTTTACAATGCTCTTAAGAGGATCAAATAAAGATTTGACTGTGACTTATAAGAATATTAATGGTCTACTGTGTGCCATTCATTGTTATAATGTTTTACATATATTCACACATTTGTTCTTTACTACAAAACTGTGATGTAGATATTATTATTATACTGACTCTCCAGCTGAGAAATTAAGGCACTAAGAAGTTGAATAATATGTCAAAGTCACACAACTTGCAGAGATGGAGCCAAGATATGATCCTAGGTATGTTTGGCCACACAGTTTATCTCCTAAGGACTACACTATACTGGCTTGTAGAGTATTAACTATAATCCGTTAGTATTAATAATAATGCTATAAGGAATGAGAGATTACTGCAATTTCTCATAATGATATGGATTTCCAGAATGAATTAACACACTTAAAACCCCTTTGCTCAATGACTTTGGGGGTATTTTGGATCCACAAGTGAAGGTCTGGAATGGTCTGATCTCTGGGTTTCCTGTGCTGAAGCTTAGCCTTGAACTAATAGGAATCTTAGCAATAGTTCAGAGGTCTCAGATTTCATCAAAAAAGATGTATATCAATTAGATATTCTAGAATGATCAAAATACAGGAGCACAGAAGAGCCCTGAAACATCTGCTGGGTAAGAGGTGAGCCCAAAGTGGTGGCATGATGGAAAACAGACTCATCTCAGAGACTATCTCACGACCATCACTGAGTTAACGTGTAAGAAATAATCAGGTATTTTCTGGAAGTTGTTGGAAAATCAGGTATGCCTTTTTCTTGGGGCATGATACAAGACTCATTTGCCAGGCTAATCTACTCAAATTTGAGAATATATGTATATTGAGTGAAATAAATAATTGGAAAAATAATCTCCATATCAGGATCCACAAAGTGAGCTAAAGACTGAAAGCTGAGAACAGTGTGTGAGACTTACCTCTGCCTTTTAAAGACAGTTGAGACTTTTCAAAAAGTGAATAAACTGGTCCAGTGGTTATCAAATCCTACACACATAGAAAAGTAGATGTAGATATCCTTAGAAAACAGGTTTCTTTGCTAAATGAGTAGCAAAAACTTTACAAAAACGAAAGTGTGACATTATTTCCCAGCCCATCTCCATGGGAGGGAAATGGTGCGCAGGTCTTCCACCCCAGCCGAAAAAGACAGTTTCAAAGAACATACAAAAAGTTGGGGGTCCTCTGCACTGGAGAAGATTGGTATTTCACTCCCTGACTGGATGCTGATTGAGTTATCAGCTATGTCCCAAATTACAACCAGGAGTAGTCAAATATTAGGAAATTCTTGGAAAAGATGGGATATGTCCCAGGAGCTTGGTATACATGCTCATGGAATCAGATGTCTGTCCCAAGCCTGAAGAAGCCAAAAACAGGAAGCTGGCTGTATGAACCACAAAGTCATGGCAAGCAGAATAGCAGTGAGAGCAACATGTACTCCCAGGGTTTCAGGGGACAAGGAATTTGAGATTTTTCTTTGGGACAAATAGCCTCTGCAGAAGGTAACTTTGCTCTAGTTATCTTGACAAAAACCAAACCCGAAGGAGTTAGTTACCTCCTTGTAGGGACTCCCTCCAAGGTGCAGAAGTGCATCTTTCCCTCTTCCTTCTGATGCCCTTTCCCACTTCTCCAGCCTTGAAAGAGAGGAAAGGTGGCAGAGAAATGGTTAAGAAAGAAAAAAGAAAGACTAGACCGTGGTTGCTTCCCTTCCTTACTGCTTGTGCAGCTCCAGAGAGAAGGCACAGGACAGAGATGTTTCATGAAGGACAGATTTAGAGTTTAATTGAGGGGGGCCAGGCCTGTGGCACAGCAGCTAAGTTCACCCAGGGCTCACCAGTTCAGATTCCGGTGTGGATATGGCACCACTTGGCAAGCCATGCTGTGGTAGGTGTCCCACATATAAAGTAGAGGAAGATGGGCACGGATGTTAGCTCAGGGCCAGTCTTCCTCAGCAAAAAGAGGAGGATCGGCAACAGATGTTAGCTCAGGACTAATCTTCCTCAAAATAAATAAATATACATTTTTTAAAAAGTTTAATTGAGATCAGACTGAAATTAAAATGACCAGAAAGCTGTTGGATTTTCCCAGGATGCCCCTAAGGGTCGGGAAGGGGAAGTTGACAAAACCTATTTCAGGATAATAGCAGTTGAAAATAAAACAGTTTATACTCTAATGAGTTCAGCCCATCCCAAAAACAAGTTCCATTTATTTGTACAGAGTTAAAAAAAATTATACTAGAAATTCTAGAAAAATCAAAGCACTCTCCACACCCTCTCCATGTTATGTGAAGAACTGCACTAATTGTCCAAATCCCCAATGCTACTTTTAATAACTATTACTCTTGAAGATTTAAAGAAAAGGTAAACGTAGGAGAAATTATGGGGGTGTTTTTTAATGGACAATGGACCTACTGCCTATTTTGCAATAATGGGTTTTTTTTTTGTCAGTGCCCTAAGTAACTGTGAAGTTGTTTCCTGGTTTTCCTAGCTCGACAATATCATAATACTCAACTAGTCAACCCATTTTGATATGTTTTTCAGGCAAATTTCACTAGTTCTAGATAGAGCAAATCATGGCGAGCCCTAGATAAAATGACAATCTATAAATAATTTGGCTGCACGAAGTAGGATATTTATACATGTGCTTTCCTTTCTCTGCTCTGGTTTCCTCGACTAGGCAGGATTGTAACCTTTGAAAAATACAGCTGTCCTTAGATAGCTGCGAGGGATTAGTTCCAGGAACCCCCACGGTTCCTTTATATAAAATGCTCAAGTCCTTTATATAAAATGGCGTTGCACAATGAGTACAGACAGCCCTTCTGATCCGTGGATTTCGCATCCTCGGATTGAACCAGCTGCAGCTGGATCCGCGATTGGTTGAATCAGGGGCTTGCATGGATACGGAGGGCCAGCTATTTACCGCAGTGGCAGCCTACGTGGAGCAACTGAACATAAAGCTTTAGGAAATACTGAATAGAAAGTATTAGGAAATGTGGGCTATTTCACTCCTCCTTGCACCTGTTGAAAATGGACCAGTTCTCCTTTGCCCGACTTCTGCTTGTGGATGCCCGCGGACTGCTGCGAAAGCTCCCTCCTGTCTCTGGGCCTGGTTGTCTTGCCAACCGTGGAAGCTGACATTTTCCTTCTTGTTTGCCTGAGCGTTTAGAAAAGGTTCTTGAAGAGGCACCTGAGGGAAAGGCAGCCAGGCAGATCTAGTGGAAAAGGGGGGAAAAAAAAGGCGCAAAAACAAAGAAGGCTCCCCCAATCAAAAACACAAGGTAAACAACAACAAAAAGAAATAAAAAGAGAGATGGAGCTTTGGGGAGCAGTGGAAACAGCTTTGTCATGTTGATTTAAGAGAATTATTTTAAGTAAAATGTTTACAATCCAACTGAGAGCTATACCTGAGAGAAAGCAGGAGCGGGGAAAGTGTACTGAACGTCTCTCTTTATCCAGCTCCTAAAATAAAATAGACTAGCAGGCTAAATAAGTTTTGAAATAGGCACTAGGTAATTTTTATTACGTCTATGTTTATAAAGCACTGGCAAATAATACAGGGCATATGAATGACCTTAATATGTGTGTGCATATAAAATAAATACATAAGATATGTATATAAACATATACATTATTATATAAATAATACTAATAGTGTTAGTATTAATTATAGCTTTAATTCAATGATGATAGTAATAATATATATGTAGTGTCTAGACACTATCCACCCATGTATAGAAATGTATATATTGCTTCAACTGAACATTTGTTTGTTTTCTATTTCATGTCAATTTTTGTTTATAAAATTGAATTTTAAATTAAATCTGGGCTGTTATTTTAAAAATACTTAAAATGCACTATTTTCATAATATACATAATTTATACTAGAGAATTGAGCTTGAAAATTTTGAGTTACTTTTATACAGTGTGTGTTCAACATTACATTCCTAATGTAATTCCTAATGTCACATGAGGGAAGCCTATGGTTTTTCAGTGACTTGGAGTTGTGCTCTAGTGGGAGTCTTGCCTTTGGGTGCATCTTTGCCCTATTTATCCCCAGACGTTATCACACCGATGTCACAACCTTACAAATTACTCGTCTAGGTAAACATATTATTTTCAAAGAGATCCTATTAAAAGACGCATTTCTTTTCTGCTTAGGAGAACCACAGGAACTCAATCTAGGATAAATAGTTCCAGTTTACAAGAATGTGTTTTTGTGTTAGGGCAAAGACATGCTGTGCATGCTGGTTGTAAATTTGGTTCTTTGCAATGCTGATCCATGAGAGGGCAGAAATCCATTATCTTGACTCAAGGGAGTGGAATCATTCTGAGTGGGGTTGATAACAGCTGGAGAAAGAAACAGATATGGAGTGAATTTTAAAAGCTGATGAAAGGAAACCACGTGAATTGAGAGGAAAATTGAACTGATAACAATAAAAAGAAGTATAATCAATAGTTCATATTAGACCATCTAGGAAAAGGGACAATGGCTTCAGATTCCCAGTGCTGGCAGTGATCTCTTGTCAGTCTTACCAGAGAGTGTGCCATCTTCTCCAATTGGGGACAGGACACAAGGCCATCGTTGTCTGTTAGGAAGAACACAGGACTCAGTGTCAGATGAGAGCAGTCCCCACTGGGGAGATGGAGCAAACGAGGTAGTCCCCTGCAAGGGTTCAGCCAGGCTCTGGGTTTGATAAACAGTTTAGCCGATAAGGATCACTGCCATGTGGTAATAGCACAAGTAACACCATAGTAGGAAGTTGTTTCAATGACCTTGAAGACTGAGTGTTACCTACTTAACTGCTGGCAGTCTCTGTTTTCTCATTTCCTAAGTGGGTACACTAACAGTTCCATCTGAAGTATTTAGGACAGCAGATAACTATCATCTATTTTTCATACTGTTTTTGCTGCTCTTTTCATTGGTAGAGATATCCCCATACTGCTGCCTTCTGTGGGACTTGTTCTTTTGGCCTCACTGCTTGAGGAGGGCTTTGCAGGAAATATAGATATTGATTTCAAAAAGCAACATCTGTATCTTTGAGAAATGGCAGCAAGGGTGATCAGAGGAGGAAAAGGGAAGCTTCTGGCTTGGGAGGACTCTGATGCTTTATCTTATTATTTCTTATGTGACAGACTATTTGATAAGCAGAGAGAAGTGTCCTAAGGGAGAGGAAAATAGCTCAGATACATTTCCGTATGTAAACAAAATGTGGGAATAAGGAAGGTACGAAGTGTGGCTCAGGTGAAGAAGGCCAGGGCAAACTTGGCATAGTAGGGAGGGTATTGTGTCATCTGGTGTTGGGAACAGCATTTATTTCAAACCACTTGTCAGAGAGAACAAATATTTGAAGGGAGATGGTCTTAATGCCAAATGCACACTTCATGATTTTTCAAAGGCTGGCAGTTTATGCAGATGTAAGAAACATCTGTTATGTTTAAAGTGTACAAAGAGCTTTAACTCAATAATACAATTCAATAATACGCTGATACGACGTACTTAAGTCTGGGATGCTTGCATTTCGGAGACAGAATGAAGGACTGGGCAGCAGGGATCAGAACTACCCTTGGTTATGTTCATATTGGAAAGAGTGCCAAAGGCAGAAGTTTATGATTTTCTATAGTTTTAAAATATTTCACTAAATGCAATGTTACCACCTAGATTGGATCCTGAAACAAACAAATAAAAGAATATTAGTGGAAAAACTAGCGAATTCTGACTAAAGTCTGGAGTTTGGCTAATAGTACTGTACTAACAGTGCCACTAACAGTGTGTACTAGTAAGCACAACAGATCGTATCAATATAAATGTTTGGTTTTGACAAATGCGCCCTGATTATTTAAGAAGTTAACTTCAGGGAAAATTGGATTAATGGTATTTGAGAACTTTCTGTGCTGTCTTTGCAAATTTTCCGTACATCTACAATTATTCCACAAGATAAGTTTACTTTTAAATATTGAGATTTTTGAGGATGTCTCTGAAAAATTGAATAAAAACATAAAACATGTATCTTTTTCTTTTTCCTGGTGCCAGAGAGGTACATTTCAATCTTTTCTTTTCTTTTTTACTGTTTTTTGTTGTTGTTGTTCTGTGTTTTAAGCAACTGAGTATTGAATAATGAGATAAAAGAAGAAAAGAATCTCAAAGTTTGTATGAATGTCACATTTTGAGTAATGTCCACTTTGGGGCTTTTGAGTAAATGATAAGGAATCTTACATAGAACTTATAAATTCACTCTTCATTAAATCTCTCAAACTAATTTTTTAGAAAAATATTTTATGAAAAAAAGTTGTAACTTATGCATGCAAAGAAAACTTAAACTCTTGAGAGACTGCACCTTAGTTAGAGAAATTAAGCTTAAGGGAACCAGCTCATATGAATGCTGATGAAGCTGAGCACTCAACACCAGAAGGCAGGTAGATTTTCTAAGCAGTGGAAGAAGTCGTGGCACTCAGATCTGCCATTCATTAATCAACAGAGGATGCACTACACAGTACAACAGGATGCCTGAGAGGTCCATAAAGCCATACA
This sequence comes from Equus asinus, assembly GCF_041296235.1. Classification (NCBI taxonomy): domain Eukaryota; kingdom Metazoa; phylum Chordata; class Mammalia; order Perissodactyla; family Equidae; genus Equus; species Equus asinus. Next base: position 76,620,932 of record NC_091800.1, read on the forward strand.
TCTAAAGGTGAGTGGACTGGGCCCCTGGGAAGCAGTGGAACTGGGGAAGTGAAAAACGAACAAAAAATTAGAGCAGACCTTATAAAGGAGAGAATTAGTGAGCTTGAGGATAGAAACCTAGAAATGATTCTGGTGGAGAAAGGGAGAGAAGTAAGATTTTTTTTTTTTTTTGAGGAAGATTAGCCCTGAGCTAACTACTGCCAGTCCTCTTCTTTTTTGCTGAGGAAGCCTGGCCCTGAGCTAACATCCGTGCCCATCTTCCTCTACTTCATAAGTGGGATGCCTACCACAGCATGGCATGCCAAGTGGTGCCATGTCCACACCCAGGATTCGAACTGGAGAACCCCGGGCTGCTGAGAAGTGGAACGTGCCAACTTAACCGCTGTGCCACCAGGCCGGCCCCAAGAAGCAAGATTTTTAAAAAATGAAGAAATTCTTTGAGAAATATGTGACTCAATTAGAAAAAGTAACATAAGAATTATAGGTATCCAAGAGGGAGAAGAGAGAGAAAGGAGCAGAGAGCTTATTCAAAGAAATAACGTGGTAGACATTAGATGACTTATTCAACTAGAAATCAGCTAACTTGCAGTTCTAACCCATAGTTTGATTTTAAATCTAGTGATTTAGTTTCTGTTTTACTATTTACAACAGCCAAAAATTTGATTTGGTGATATATATTTGATATTCTTTTATTTTTTTTCTTGGAACATTGGGGAGTTTGTCAAATTGGAATACAAGAGCTGTCTATTTGTATATTCTCTTCCTTTGCAAAACTATTTCAGTTTAAAATTAGAAGTAAATTTGAAAGGGATGTTTTAAAGAATCGTGGAATTTTTTCTGAATTTTTAAATTTTCCCCGTAAGAAAGATGTAGTAGGTATACTAGGAAAAGAAAAATATATATGCATTTTACTTGCTACTTTTTGGCTGTTGGTATTCTATTTTTTTAAATCATAATTTCATTTTGGTGGCTTTGCTGGGGAAATTCATACAACTTTGAGTAAAATAATTAAATCATAAGTGGGAAATTTATGCCAAAAGTAGTATTCATGATGCTTTATTAATGTTTAGAGTTCTATGATATTTTAAAGAAATAATGATTAAATATGATTAAATAATGTTTAAAATCCTACCCCTAAAATACTGTTTCAAAAGGTTCTAGGTGTTTTGGGGTTCTGTGACAAATTAGTGTGTGGCCTTGACGTTTGCCCAGAATAAAAGGAGATAAATTATATAAACTCGAGTTTATAACTTAAACTTGTGTAAAGTTTAACTCTTAAAAATATATAAAAATGAATCAGTTCTATACTTTTGATAAATTCAATATAGAACAAATTAGAACATGTACAATTTTCTTTCTTTTTCTTATTTTTATCTGTTTTTCTTTATGGCCATCCCCCACAGCCATGATCTTTTCTCTGATATTCTCTTAATAACTCTAAGTAACAACTACATTTTTTCTGGTATATTTTTTACATATCCTTTCTACACCCAACAGGAGGTTTGAGTTTTAATTTTGCTTTGTCTACTTGTTTGTTTTCTCATCCGATTTCTTTTGTTTATTTATTTTCTATTGTGGTAGGGACACAACATGAGTCCCCCCCTCTTAATGAACTTTTAAGTGTAGAATACAGTATTATGTATAGGCTCTATGGTGTACAGGAGTTCTCTAGAACTTATTTATCTTGCATGACCAAAACTTTACACCCATGAGCAACAATCCCCACTTCCCCCTCCCCCAGCCCCTGGCAACCACCATTCTACTCTGTTTATATGTGCTTGACTGTTTTAAGTTCCTCATATAAGTGGAATCATGCAGCATTTGTCCTTCTGCAACCAGAAGGATGAATCGTGAGAATATCATTCTCTGATTTCTCTTTAACCAAGTTAATACAGTGAACATTATTACTTTGCTACAGATACGAAAGCAACACAGCAGATGTGGCTGCCTCTCCCCCACCCCCTCCCCCATTCCCCCACGCCTGCAAGAGTGCAGAATCCTCTACTTGTTCCTCCGTAGAACAGGATTTCGTCAACACTGCTCCACTCATTTTTTATTGTTGCTCTAACAACTGACCACAAGTTTAGTGGCTTAAAACCACAAAAATGTATTATCTTCCCACTCTGGGAGTAAGAAGTCTAAAATGGGTTGGCAGGGCTGCTTTCTGGAGGCTCCAGGGGAGAACGCATTTCCTTGCCTTCTGCACTTTCTAGAGGCAGCACACATTTCTTGGCTCATGAACCAGCATCATTCCAACTTCTACTTCCATCATTACATTTCCTTCCCTGACTTGACTCTCCTGCTCCCTCATACAAGGACTCTTGTGATTACTTTGGCCCCATTCAGAAAATCCAGGAAAATATCTCCATTTCAGGATCCTTAACTTCATCACATCTGCAAAATTCTTTTTTCAATGTAATGTCCCATATTCTCAGGTTTTGGTATTAGGACATGGAAAGCTTTGGGGGACCATTATTCCGTCTACCACACTCGCCCAGAGGAGGAAGTCCAAATTTGATAGACTAATACCCAAGATCCTTTTATTATCAAACTCTCATCCACTTTATTCATCACTCTCCTCTTTGCTTTCCTAATTCCGTACTGGCATTTTAGAGCAAAGTCATGCCAAATTATTTGTGGTTCTCTGCAGCCATCTTGTTCTTTCAGAGCTTTCTAATTCCTTTGCTTCCGTCTGCCTGCAGTGCATTCTCAGTGTTTTTCTACCAGACTAATTCCTACTCATCCATGTTTTATTTTAATTACAAACCACTTTAAACATATGGAAAGATACAGAACCCTGTACTCCAACCCCCAAAATTAAACAGATGTTAACATTGTGCTGTATTTGTTTTGAGTTCTTTTCAATTTTTTAGAGAAATTAAACACTACAGACACCACGAAAGCCCCACTATCCACACCAGCATCCCCAGATGAACACTTAATGTTGATATTTATCATAAACTGTATATATTATAGTTTTGATTTGTATGAGCATAAAATGTAGTTAATACATGTATTAGTTTTCAATTTGATTTTTTCACTCAACTTTATGTTGTTTTTAGACCTTATACATGATGACACACTGATTCTTTTATTTAATCCCTCTAGAATATTTCACTGCGTAAAAAAGCACGCAGTGTATTTACGCAAAAGCTGTTTAGAATTTGTGTAAAGGGTGCTGCAATGAACACTAACGTGAAAATCTCCCTTTGCTGATAGCAGCTTCTCTAGTGTAGATGCCTAGAAGTGGAATTTTTTACTCTTATTAATACTGCCAAACTGTTTTCTAATGTAGTTGGGCTAATTTGTATTCCTGCATCCTACCAAAATTTGGTATTATGTGATTATTTCAAAAAGTTGATCTGATTATTGTCAAAAAATATGGTTTTGTTATTTATTGATTATAAGGGCCTCCCAGTGAGGTTAAAAATATTTTCCTATGTCTGTTTGGCACTCAGTTTCTTTGGTCTATGAATTGAAATCTGTGTGGGTAGTTTTTCCTTTTATATTATTTATGTTTTTGTATGTTTGAGCCTTATTTAAGAAATCCTTCAAATTTGAAGTCATAAAGATACTCTATGATCTTTTCTTCTAAATTTTATAGATTTGTTATTCACATATTTTTACTTAAAGTATGCAGAATTTGTATTTAATATGAGGTAAGCATCTAAAGAGTTAAAATATATAAAAATAATATACATGTTTGTCTCTTTCTGCCTCCCCATTTTGATCGATTTGTCTAGTTGTTTTTCCTGGTGCTAATACTTCACAATGTTATTTACTTGATCTTTATATTACAGTCCAACAGCCAAAAATCATTCTCTTTCTCTTCCTCATCTTTCTTCACTACCTCCTCCATTTTTTAAAAAATAGACATTATTTGGAGCTGGCCCAGTGGTGTAGTGGTTAGGTTCACATACTCTGCTTCGGCAGCCTGGAGTTTGCATGTTGGGATCCAGGGCTCAGACCTACTACCGCTCATCAAGCCACATTGAGGAGACATCCCACATACAAAATAGAGGAAGACTGGCGCAGGTGTTAGCTTAGCAACAGTCTTCCTCAAGCAAAAAGTGGAAGATTGGCAACAGATGTTAGCTCAGGGCCAATTTTCCTCACACACACAAACAAAACAAAACAAAACAACAACAACAAAAAACATTATCTTTTAGAGCAGTTTTAGATACCCAGCAAAATTGAGCTGAAAGTACATAGAGTTCTCATATACCCCCATACCCCACATATGCATAGCTTCTCTTGCTATCAATATCTCCCACCAAAGCAGTACATTTGTTACGAATGATGAACCTACATTGACACGTTATTGTCACCCAAAGCCCATAGTTTACATTAGGATTCACTCTTGGTGTTGTACATTCTATGAGTTTTGACAAATGTATAATGATGTGTACCTACCATTGTAGTATAATGCAGAATATTTGACTAAAAATCCTCTGGGCTCTGCCTATTCATCTCTCTCTCCTCTGACCCCCTGGAAATCACTGATCATTTCATTGTCTCCATAGTTTTGTCTTACGGAAGTTCACATAATTGGAATCATACAGTATGTAGCCTTTTCAGATTGTCTTCTTTCACTTAGTAATGTGCCTTTAAGTTTCCTCCATGTCTCTCCACGGCTTGGTAGCTCATTTCTTTTTAGTGCTTAATAAAATTTCATTGTCTGGATGTACTAGTTTATTTATCTATTCACCTGCCGAAGGGCATTTTGGTTGCTTCCAAGTTTGGCAATGATGAGTAAAGCTGCCATAAAGATCCACGTGCTGGTTTTTCTGTGGACATCAGTTTTTAATTCATTTGAAACAAGATCGCTGGATGATATGGTAAGAATATGTTTAGTTTTGTAAGAAACTGCCAAACTGTCTTCCAAGTGGCTGTGCCACTTTGTATTCCCTCCAGCAGTGAATGAGAGTTCTTGTTGCTCCATGTCCTTGCCAGCATTTGCTGTTGTCAGTGTTCTGGGTTTTGTCCATTCTAATGGGTGTGTAGTGGTATCTCATTGGTGTTTTAATTTTCATTTCCCTAATAACAGAAGATGCTGAGTATCTTTTCAACTTACCCTTTTTATTCTTTTGTAGAATTGTCTCTGCTATTCTTGACCCTTCTTTACCTGACCTTTTTCTAATGTGACATTTTGAATTTTCTAATTTGCCTCTAATTTTTCATTTCTATAAATTCTGTTTTTTCACATATGCCCATTCTTTTTTTATAACGTTACTTCTGTTCTTATACAATTTGATTCCATTTTTGCATTCTTAATTAACTTTAACATACCTATTTTATAGCTTCTTTCAGATTGTCTACGATCTGAAGAACTTGGATTCCCAGCCTTATGTTGGTTATATCTGTTGAATTTTTCCTGCGTTGGATTTCCATCTATATGAGTTCCTTTGTATCATGATTTTATCTATTTTGTGTGGCCTGGACTAAGGATGTCTTCCTTGAGAGTAGCTTTGCCAACTTTTAGTTTGCATTTCTTGTCTGAGAGTTCTTGAACCATGCAAGTAGTATAACTTTGAACTCCAAAACAAAAAGATACTAAGAATCCAAATTTAAAATTGTCTTGGAAGATTTTTTCCCCATCTGGGCTTCAGTCAATACTGATTAGTCTCTATTTCTTTCCTTACTTGTGAGATAATTTTTTCTGGCCTATTATTTCTAGAAAAGCATAACATTTAAGGGCCAAGATTTATTTGGAGATTTCTCTAACTCACCATCTCATACAACTTCAAGGTATTAACTTCTGTTTGTTTATTGCTGTTAAAAAAGAAGCACTTAGGTTACTGAGATTTACCCACATCACTAAACAAACACACACATTCACACACACACACACACACACACTCTGTCAGCTCATGCACTGACCACTCTGTTTTTCAGTCTAACATGCTTGTGCTTTTCTGGCACTGTGCACTTCCCTTCCGTCCTTTAGTGTGATGGTTATTCTTAACCAGTATCTCTTACGTTAGACACACAACTATTTTAGTTTATATATTTTATCATATTGCCAGAACAAAGAGAGATCTCATTTATAGTTTTTTCTAAAGGTTTTCTATAGTTTTTTATGAGATAATGGAGTTGAAGATTGGCCAGGCCTGGATTATGTGCCCAGCATGAGTTAGGGATGGAGAAGAGGTGGTCAATCCCACCTGAACTAAATGAGATAAGGACTGAACATTCCACAGGAAAGACATAGTTGTTACGAGAAGGGGAAAGGAAATGAATGCCTTCTGGCCTGGAAAAAAGCAATTGTAATGATCTTAGTCCACTAGAGATTCTCTGATGTCTACAGACAGAATCATGTAATGACTTGTCTGAGCTCCCCCAGCGCTTTACAGGACTGAAGTCTCTGTGGTACTGATAACATTGCTCTACTAAATTGTTTATTTGGATGTCACTTCTTTTGTAAGCCCTTCAAGCTCAGAAAGTGTTTTTTGTTTCATTCTTGAAATCTCAGTCCCTATCCCTTCATAATTGCATCAGAAATGATTATAGAAGAAAAGAAGGGAAGATGAAAGGAAGTAGAGAGGGAGAAAAGAAATCTATGCCAAGAAAGATTAAATAACTTTCCAGCATCACAGCAAGTTAATGATAGAGCTGGCAGTAGAACCCAATTTCCATAAACCAAGTCAATTGAGCATTTGTATTACATGTATATTCCTAACTAACAACATGGAAATATTTATAATGCTGGTGTGAAAGAAAAAAAAAAATGTAATGAAAGTTAAAAATGAAAAAAGTACTTTTTTATTTGAATAATTCATGGAGAGCATTATTTTTAAATGTGTTTTGTTTAGAAACTTCTAATTTTATCATTTGGTTTTATGCTCCCTTTCTTTGCAATTCTCTTTTTTTGCCTCTCTCTGGTTCAATGTTATCTTCAGGTTGTTCTCAAAGTAGTGACCTGGGTGTGAATATCTCTGATCTCAGGTGCTCAATCATAATGTCAAGGGTAAGAGTGGTATTTCCTTCAGGAGCCGCTATGGAAGAAAGAGTGAGAGTGACTTTCAGAGTCACTGATAAATATCCCATGGTACTTCATTGACTGTGACTGCATGTCCCTCCACAAACAAATTCTCCTAGCTGAAAGGATGAGCCTTGCTGAATGACTTACTTCAGTCAGGGTGACCCTGAGCTATCAATGGGGCCAATCCCCTCCAAAAATCAAGTGGCTCAAATTGTGAATGTTTGGTTTCCAAAAGGAAATATTGAGGGCTCCTAACAGGAAGATGAACCAATGAATGTTTAACAGTAAAAATCACCACCACCAAACACTGTTTACTCTCCCAGGATAGATTGTTCTCTCTGTGTAGATGATGACAGTGGCGTATTCAGTTTATGCCCAGTAGGTATTTGTATTTGCTACTAAATAATCTTCTGCCTCTGTTGATATTAATTTTCTCATAACAAGCCAGAAGTACTCTCTTTGTTAGCCTTTTTCTTCTGAAAGTATATTCTCCTCACAGTCTTGGAAAGACCACCCATGTGGTATTTGAATCCCATATGATGAAAGCTCTGTTTTAATTGCTAGATCTAGTGACATATTTACTTTGTAAAAGAGAATATCCAGTTAATTAATGTTAAAGCGATTACTAAAATTTGATTCTTATACCATATTTTGTAGATCTGAATGTCCAGCTCGTATCATCCTGTTGTTAGCTTCCTTCCACACAGCACATTCTATGCTCTCGAACTCTCCTCATTTTCCTTCTGACCAATGCAGAGAGTTGGTCTGAATTAGAAGAGGTCTGGCTTGGCTTACTTGATAGTCCACACCTTCTCTGAGAAAAGGAAGTAATTCATAAACTTAAAAGTTCTTTTTTTCCCCTTGCTAGCTCCTGCTGGGCCAGTGTAAACTATGACACTGTTTATGTCAACAAAGCACAATCAGCAAAGGGATAATCCACATGCTATTATCCAGACTTAACTAAAACGGATTCATTTCTATTTGGTAGTTTTGAAAACTTGTCAGTATACCACAGCCATGAGAGCCGCTGAGCTTAACCAGATGTGAGAGTCTGACTGGCCTGTCAGTCCCTGAGGAGGCTTTGGCCAAGATTTTAAAATCTTTGACCTTATTCTCACCCTCCAACAACAGAAGCAATAATCCGAAGTGCTTTATCTTTCTTGTATTTGGCTCTTTCTTCCACAGATGTGCAACTTCTATTTTACATTTTTTCTTTCTTCACTTTTTCTATCTGTTATAATCTTTCTTTCTTGGAACTTGGTGAAAGAAGGTAAATGATTTTCATTTAATTCTTCAGGGAAAGTGGGATAGGAAGATACGATGTCATCTTGGCAGGTTGAAATAAGTCAGAAGTGTGTTATAATACCTTACAGATGTATAAAACTTTGGTTTACAAATCTCTTCTGTGTGCATTAGCTCAAATCTCAGAGAGGCTCAGTAGGATAGGAGGCTCAGAAAGTTGAAGTAATGTGTCCAATATCACACTTATATGGTGGTGTAAGGATGGCTGGACAAATCTAGTTCCAATTCCAGCGTCCTTTTCACAGCTGTCTCTCTCCCAGCCTTAGTGTTGGCTAGATCTTGTGGAGTGGGGTGAAACACATGCATTTATTTGCTTATTTTTACTTGTTCACTTTTCTTTGATTTACTGTCATGTTTTCTGTACTATTGAACTAAAATGTCATGTTATATAATTTTTCTGTGTCCCAATATTTTTGCTTCACAATCCTAATTCTAATTTTTTCATAGCCAAATGATTAAGCAATTCCAAGAATATTCCAAAAGCATACGCTGAATTTGCTTGGCATAAGACACTGAGTTGTCAACGTTAGCAGAAAGTAGAATGGTGGTTACCAGGGGCTGTGGGATTGGGGAAATGTCGACCAATGGGTACGGAGTGTTAGTTATGCAGAATGAATAAGTTCTGGAGATCCAATTTACAACATGGTAACTATATAGCTAACAGTGCTGTACCATATACATGAATTTTGCTTAGAGAGTAGATCTTAACTGTTCTCATACACATAAAAAACGTAACGATGTCAGGTGATGAATGTGTTAATTAATTTTATTACAGGAAACATTTCAAAATGTATACATATATCAAAACATGAAGTTGCACGTCTTAAATATATACAACTCGTATTTTCAATTATGCTTCTATAAAGCTGGGCCAAGAAAAGGAGATCACGGTTAGTGATTGTCCGTTGGTCACATCCAGGAGAAGACAATTCAGGGTAAGATGAAATGTTAGTCTGAAGAAGCACACCGGAATGATTCTAGATCGGAACAAATGGAAGTAGCATGTGGCATTTTCAAGCTTCAAAAATGCAAGCACCCAAAGTGAAGCCAGAGATGGTAGGGAGAAATTTACATGGACACTGAAATATATCAGAGGTTAGTGGGTTCCCATGTGTCAACAACCATTCTCAACTCAGTGACAGCACCCTTACAAAGTGCAAAAGGTCAGATGGGATGATTTCTTGGTGCACCAGATGAGGATGGATCGTAAGCATAGAGCTCCCAGGATGCCCAGGAATCTTATGTCCCAAGCAGAACATAGATGTCGGAAAGATACTCACTTGAGGGCATCGAAGGGATCAGGTTGCTTTGGGCCGTGAACATCTAAGACATCTCCGACATTTGCTCACTAAGGATAAGAGATTGGAGGTATTCTAGAATCTGCATGCCTGTGGAGAAATTAGGCCACCTCTTACTTAACCTTTTCATGATACAGCTTGGCAGAGAGATGCTGTTTCATGTGATGATATATAACTTCAACTTCTGTGGAATGACATTTTGTATTCTCAGGTCCTACCTATAAAAGGCATGGCTGAGATATCTCAGGAAGTATATTAGGTCTATGACCTGGGTTAAATATGGCAGAATAAACATGTGAGCTTATCTCTAGTCCATCCAGAAATGCAGCTAAAATATCAGTACAATAAGTGAACAGCGATGATTGGCTACAAAACATTTATGTCTATATCCCTTATCGCTTACTCCCTTTCACAAAAGAGGACAACAAATCAAATACATGTTTCCCAGACTCCTGTGTTGGTGAGTTTGGCCATATGACCCAGTTCTGGCCTTGCAGATAATTGGAATAACTTTCCAACTTGGGAACACTTTCCAACTAGGAAACACTTTCCTTCTTGAGAAATAATAGATGTCCCTCAAACCTAAAAGGGAATATAAAGGAGATATCTGTATTTCCACAGTCAAATCACAAATTTGCAACTGCATATCCATTGATAGTGTTCAACATTCTCTGCACATCAGGTTCACATTTCAATTTATGGAATGTTCTTTTAGAAGAATCATGCTTTCCGAATCACACTCTTTACACATATATCCTATGAGATCTTCATTTTTTGTCAGTGCAGTGTGACCTTCTTGTGGTCACCAGCAAAAGAATTTGGAACAAATTCTACAATATCACATGATATGGGTTAAGAAAAAACTTCATTAGAAAAACTTGCAAATTAAGCGCCAGCAAGAGAAGAGAAGTCATTAAGTCCTCCCCTCATCTCTCATTTTATCCATGGAGAGGCATCCCAGACCATAACACACTGCTGTATATGTCATCTTCTACTGCTTTCATTGCTTACAAGGTGAGCATGGGAGCAACCTGCCAGTCAGAATTGGAAAGGACCACTTGGCCACTTGGCAGTCTTTGTTTGCATGGCAGCTGTTCACATGCATTATCTAAAAAAGCAGGCTTCCAGCACCTGGGAAACATGGAGCTCATGGGAATGGCCAGTATCCTCTAGGAAGTTGGCTTTGGGTAGTAGGTCCTCATGCTGGGAGAAGGTGGAAGCCTCTAGTTCCTGTTGGCTCATGGTCCAGGCAACCCATAAGGATTTGTAGACAATCCTGCCTCTTTCACCATGACCCAGCGATGGTCTAAGCCGGTGTACAGTCCTAGGATATTTGTCTTCGATGTAATAATATTAGATTTCATTCAATAATCAGGATTAACTGTTCTAGGAATGAAGATCTTCATATTTTATTCAATTGTTTTAGATTCTTGGGAGCAATTCATAGAAATTAAGCAGTAATCTAATTTTAGTCCAACAACATTTTACTCAGATTTAGAGTTATAATCTTCAAGCCTTGCAGTAAAAATGGCATTCTCTGTTTCCCACCCATGAAGATAAATTAATCCAGTTGGATTCCAGAATCTTTGTGAAAGCATGATGCTGTACACATAATCTAACATAAATCAAGTTTTGATGGGACATTTTGGCAGCTTTAGCTTGAATAGAGCAATGGTGATACTTCAAAAATACATTCTTAATTGTAGAGAGATGATTTTTGTGTAATACTGTTGGAAAAGTGTCCAGAGACATGCAAGAAGTGAGATCAGATGGCCTGATAATATTATAAATATATTAAATACTCATTTTAATCCACCCAAATTAGTGAAGTGTCTATAGTTTATGAGAAAAATGAACTTTTATGGGTCTTCATTTGCATTTACAAATTATGCTAATTCTTGTCCTTTACTGTGTTAATATAATACTGGCATATGCCAAATGTATACATAAGTTTTCATTTTGGTGTTGTATATACTCTTTTTGTATTATATAAATGATAATGTTCATCTATAGGAAAGCAATACATATAATTTTATAATTAGATAAGTACAATTATGTTTACTGTAACGATCATGAATACTCAAAAGATCTGTAATATATTTTCTATGGTAATGCAACAACTCGGGACTTAAATTATAATTCATTGTGTATAAAATTGCACTGATTCTTTTTATCTATGCAGAATAGACACCTATTCTGTTTATTCTTTTTTTCCTAAAGGAATACTTTTGTGCATTACACAAACCACTTCATCTGCTGTAAACTCTTTTTCAAATCGTATGCACAAATATACTCCTATTTTCTGTGTCTATTCTGAAAAGTCATAAATTTTCAATTAGGGGGAAAATAATCTCAAGAGTAGCCAGGATTCAAACTACAGTGTGTGTGTGTGTATGTGTGTGTGTGTGTGTGTGTACCTTAATTCCTCTAATTTCCCTGAGCAACTAATAGATAAAAAGCATATATGTAGACTCAGAGGAACAGGAAATCTTAGGCAATGGATACATGTGTAATGAATTATTTAACTCAAATTAAAGCTTTCAGGTAAAGTCAAGGGTGAATTATTAAGGAGCACATTGTAAATGAGTGGCACATTTGTAAATACAGTTTAGATATTTAAAAAAACATGAAATCGTTCATTTAAAAGCAGGATATATCAAAAAGTAGAATTTGTACTTCAGCTGCTCCTTCAACTTGCACACATATTTAATTTTAGTTTTCCTAAATAATAATGAAAACATGAAGGATGGGGAAGATGGCTTCTAATTCATTTATTTGCTACAAAACTCAACAGAGCTAGGACCATAAGAAAAAAAATGGTTAGGAAATTGTGCTTTTTTAATAGAGAACTATAGAGAAATAATAAAATTACGTTTTCACCAAGACAGAAATAGATATGTAAAACATAGATACCGATTTGAAAGTTATTATATGTATATATGATATATAAGCTCTAGTAATGTTATAAGATTAATATTTATTAAAATATTTTTCTAGAATGATTATTATGATTATTTTTATATTCAAATTGCATAATCACAACATATATTTTTGTGAGTTATTTCAGTGGCATAATGTTCTTATTAAAAGTTTTTCTATAAAGTATATTTTAAATGCATATAGTAAATTGCTGTGAGTTTCTTATTTACACTAATTTAAACAATGAGTTGGTACATTACTAACACAAATAATCTTATGTGAGTGTTTACAGGAATTATAGGTTTATATGAATAAACATGACATTGCATTATTATGTTTTAATTGATATATATGAATTTGCAAGATATTGTTTCAATTATTATACCAAATTGTAATTTATTTTGGGTAAAAAAAGTTTAAAAAAATAGAAAGTACTTTGCTTTTTAAAAGAATAACAATAATGTCTCTACCTGTATTGTGCTCATCTTTATTACAATTTTATCTTTATAAAATATCTTTTGAATGTACTGAGGTTCATTTGAATGGCATAGAAAGCCATTTCCATGCACACATGACAGAACTTCAATACTTCTTAAATATTGCTGATGATAAATGTGGCAGCTATAGATTCACGAAGGCTGTTTCACATTGAAATATCCCGGAGAGTTTGTTTTTCCATTTTTCCTCATGGACAATTCCTGCTGAAAGGCCTTAACTATCACCGAATTTTGGATGGCAGTCAACCTAAATTTTCTCTTTATTAACTTGGAGTGATTCAGGCTTTCTGATCTCAGTCTGAGCATTTCTGCTCCAGCCTTGATATTTACATCCTGTAAGTACTTGTAAACAATTACCATATCCCCTACTTAGTTGTCTGTTAGCCAAGCTAAACAGATTGAGCTCTTTTAATCTTTTCTCATAAATCAATCTCTCCATTCCCTTAATTACTCCTGATGTTCAGTTTTGAACTTACTCCAATATGCTCATCATATTTCTAATACTCAGTTTCCCAGAACTGAAGTCGTTTTTTAATGGATTCATGTTAAAATTGTGCTTATTCAATTGAAATAACTGCAGCAAAAGATGTTTCTCTACAGTATTCCGTTCTCTATGGTTACACAGATGGAAACATCACCATCAGGACGCTCATCATCAAGTGCATTTCTTTTTCACTCTGTATGGCCATCTGCCAAAGCACAGGGCTAGCGTATGAGATGTGAAGGGTAATAGCTTTAAGATTGTATGGGATGAGTGAGAAGACTGTTCCTCTAAAAAGAAAGTTACTGTTCACGATGTAAATAGGAGAGTGAGTTCATTTTCACACATTAGCTTGGCGAAGAATTTCTCTATAGAAATTCTAGGCCAAAACTTAGGTATCTCCTCACCAAATCAATTCATATTTGAACCAAAGCTCTACTATGGTTTTCATTGTTGTTTAAATCCTCTCTTAGAAACTTGAGAGCTGTGATTTAGTATTCAAACTAAGATCTTGTGAACTTACCACAAACATCTAATACCATTACAAGGAAGAAGGAGAAAAGTTGAATTTGGGTGTAGCTCTGTAACACTGCAACCAGGGGGACCTCCATGATCTCATTTAGTCCCCTTGGTAACCCCAGGAGGGTGAAGCTGACCAACACGAAGACCAGATGAGGTACAGGGCAAGAAAGTCACTGGGCTGAGGTAGCAGCTTGCCTCCAAGGGTATAGGACTGATTAAAATATTTTCTAGAATTATCTTCATTTCATAAAGTTTTTACTTTTTATCATTAAACTCTGCTTTAAAAATGTTTTGAAGTCCTGGAAGAAAGAGGATTAAATTCATTTGAAGAATCTAATAGCATAACTAAGGAATCCAAGCACACTAGAGATGAAAGGAGGATATGTGGCAATGATATACACAAAATTGCGCAAAACATAGGAGCCATGTAGATGTACCAACAACTCCAACAATTATTTCCACAAGCCCGAAATGGTCATCTTTCTATTTTCTCTCCCGAGCTTCTTCAATCCTCCTTCATATTTTGCTGGAGATTTACAGCTGAAGTGCACGTTCAGAGATTTCTGGTCATTTATTCAATTACTCAGTATTCACAGAAAGCATGTTAAAGGTTAATTCTTATTCTAAGGGCTTCATATAAGTAGGAATTCAAATTAGAAAACAGGCAGCTGTAGAAGAAGGCAATAATTGCTTCACCAGGGTTGAAGGCAGTTATGGGAACACGTTGTTGAGGGTTTTTCTCAGCATGAGATTTCAAGAGTCACAGGAAACATCTCTCCACCTTCAGTTTCTTACTGTTCCTTTACCGTCCCTTGATGTCTTGGCTTTGGTCTCATCGGAAGCAGACCTGAGACAAGAATTCAGAATGAAGTAGTTGATTTTAGAGATGATCACACGAAACACCAGTTGTGAAGCTGGGAAGTGAGACAGGGAAGGAAAATAAAAGAAAAATGAGTTTGTTTTAAGCAAACATTTTATCTTAGCAGGTTACAGGCATCTTTAATCCTTGTAGGGAATTCAGAGTCAGCATAAGACAGTGTAAAACGGGCACCTCAGAGTTCTCGCCCTCTCCACCGCCACTTGCTCTGTTCCCCATGTTACCTTCTCTCTACCCTGTCGCCTGTTCCTCACAGTCTTAGTCCGTCACATTTAAAAAGCAAACAGAAACTTATAGCAGGACGTTTAGCAACACAGGCAACAGTCTCGGTTACAGCAGTTGATATTCATCATGTGCCTCCCCTGTTGCCCACTCTGGAACCCCATCTACATCCAGCACTTCAGCTGCTGTAGCTCCCTTGTGATTCTTCCTTGTGAGGCAGAGAACATGAGTGTATCATGTTATCTGTTCCAAGTGAATGGACACTGCTTCTGATTCTCCCTCCTGCTGGAGATTAGAAAGAACACATTTGCCAGATCAACAGCCACATACTAAGTGCTGGAGAGTGTGTGGATCCAGTCAAGTGAAGAGAACACATCCCGCTAGTACCTGCTATGCAGGCTACCACTTTGTTGAATTTATGGTTACTTATTGGCTTCCGATATCATCTGCCTGGTGTCACCAGGAGCCAAACCAGTGAATTAAACAGGAATCTGATGGGGATCACAACGTTTGAGCCCCATGAGTCTTTCAGGGGCTGTAAGTCTCTGCCATTGCATCCAGGATACAGTACTGATTCTGATTTACTATCTTGCCTGGGGATGGAATTGGAGAAGGGTCCAGTTTCAGGGGCTTCTCCTTGGTCATCTTTCCTATCATTATGACTCTCATTACATAGGTAGGGAAGCCAATGTGAATGAGGACGTATATTGTCAAATGACTTTTTTTGTCCAGCTTTATTGGGGTATAATGAACAAATAAAGTTGTCAGATATTTAAAGCAGACAACACGATGATTTGATATACATATACATTGTGAAAGGATTCCCGCCATCAAGTTAATGAACTCACTCATCACTTTATTTTTTGGAGATAGTCAAATGATTTTTGACAAGTATGACAAAGAGATTCAATGAGGATAGGATTTTTTTCAACAAATGGTATTGGAACAACTCGCTAATTATCTGAAGAAAGAAAGCATAATTCATGCTGCCCCATACTCAAATTTATTTTGAGGTAGATCATTGAGATAAAGTTAAGACTTAAAACTATGGAGTGTCTAGGTAAAAAAAAAAAATAGAACATCTTCATAAACTAGAAAAGGGTCCACATAGAACTAACTGTAAAAGAGAATGTGAGAAACTGGATTTCATCAAAATCAGAGAATTCTCCTCACCAAAGTGTCAGACACCTTAATAAAATTTTCATATTTCACATTTTCCTAGAACATAGGAAAATATGTGAAGCTATTCAATTCAATTTATGGAAGAAGAACTAATAATACAATAATAATAATATATAAATATACAGGTAAAATATTAATTACTACTATAATTAGTGTTTTTAAAGTATAGCATAATTTAATACATTTTATTGTGGCAATGTAAAAAGTTAATATCAGACAATCTATCACTGTAATTCACTACATTCAAGAAAAGCTCTTTAACCATGCTTGACACAGAGTAAGCACTTCATAAATATTTGTTGATTATATTTAAAATAAAGACTAAATTTATTACCCCTTCATGATAATCCTCTGAGTAATAGAATAAAACTCATATAATTACATAACAGTTAACCACCAGAAGTAAACAGTGAATAGTTTATTTTAGATGGCGTTCCAATTAAAATTTTATAAATGAAAAACAAGGATGTCTGCTACTGCCACTGCTAGTCTTTGTTTTAGCAGAAGTGTTTTAATTCATAAAATAAGAGAAAGGAAGAAAACATATAAGGACTGTATAGCATTATAAGCATTATAAAGGCATAGACAAACATTTTCAATTTCCCAAATCCAAGATTATCAATTATCAAGTTCTTAGAACTAAAATTGAGATAAAACTACTAGTCTGTTCAAGACTACCTTATAAACTGTTTATTCTTTTGGCTATAACCAAATAGAAAATGAAATAAACAATGCACTGATTTGAAACAGAAAGAAAAATATAGAGAAACTGGGAGTAAACCTAACAAGAACGGTTTGAGGACATCATAGTAAAAAAATCAATCAAAATTTAGTAAAGAATATTAGGGAAGCCCTATATAGTCAGAAACTATACTGCATTAATTGATGGCAAGACAAAATATTGCAGAGGTGAAAATTCTCCTTAAGTCAAGCTATAAATTCAATTTGAAAGCAAACTAAAAACTGGATTTTTTCCATAAATTTGAGGTGCTGTTTTTATATAATAGTAATATGCAAAAAAATGAATAACTTAAAAATAACAAGGGGGTTTATATGACTTAGGAGATATCAAAACATACTACAGAGTGAGTAATTGAAGAATTATTATTTTGTGTACTAATAGATTAACAAAAGAGAATATAGGGCCTCTATAAGACTCACAAAAATAGTGGAATTTATTATATGACAAAGTTGAATTTTCAAATTATGGTAAAAGAATAAATTAGTCGTTGGTTGCTAAAGCCATCAATTATCGACATACATTGGATTTACTAAGAAAAGTGAATGATGAACTTTTAAAGAACATTTATTCTTAATATATTTCTCACATTATAAAAATATCTGTTTCCTAGTAATCTTTCTTTAATTTTATTTAGCTAAACTGCTCTCACTCTTTCTTTGGCTTGGAGCACAAATTCCTCTCTCATACTGAATTTTCCTTGATTCTCTACTTTTTCGAGGATTTTTAAATTAAAATAATTGTTAAATGGTTCTGCCTGTACCGGGCTACTATTTAGGCACCAACCTCTTTACAACAAACATGGAGTTTGATTGCTTTCTTTTCTTTTTAATTCTACTACTATGCTATTTAAATTTAATTGTTAAAAAAGTGTCTATTCTTGTCAGATGCAGTGTTGACTGTGTGTTTGCTGCATGGATTTTTAGCTAACTTTTTTGCTGGTACTGGCAAGGATAATTATGTGTTTTTATTCCATTTGAAGCTCTAGTTTATCTCCTGTGAAATTTTTAAGTCCATTCCTTAGCTTGATCTCTGTGAATTAAAAAAATCAAAAGGGCTTTCTTTTATTTAAAAGAATGATATTTTTATTTAGATTAGAGACTGAGTATAGGAAAGAAAGCACTACTTTCTCATCTTCTCACTGTCCATTCATTCTTTCTCAATGTCAGATAAAACTGTAACTGCTACTTTTTAAGAAAGTTTTTGTTGTTATTGTTTTACTTTTTTAAATGTCATTTTTCCCTAAAATATATAAGGCTATTTCATTTTGTAAGTAAGGTGTATGGTAAACATAGGATTCATGTATAAGACTGGTTAAGACCAATCTCAGTGGGACAGTGATGTCATTCATTAACTTGTTGAAAATACCTTAGTGTTTAACATACAATGAAGAATCTGGAGTTCAAAGATACAATGTATTAATGCGATCCAATTCAAATCCATCTCAAGTCATGCGTTTTCAAGAATGAAGGACCAGGGTACCTTGATCTAAGCTTGCTGCATGAGAAAACTTGATATTCCTTCCTATTGTTTCCTTTTAAACCTTCCTTTTGCCACCCTGGAATAAAATATTCCGACAGATTTTACAGGAATGACATGATGTTAATGTTAAGCCACTCAAAAGACAATAAAAAACTCATTTAATATTGTGGAATAAGACTCCATCTGAGATATTACTGCCATGATGAGAATAATTTGATTGTGTGTGTACATAGCTCATGATTTACTAGAAGGAGATTTGCAGAGTTCCAAAGAATTTTTAGCCGTAAGTAGCTTATTATTGGAATAAGTTCTGATCATTCCAAGATGATGACTTTTACCCTAGTAATCCATGGGAGAAAGAGCACAAACTGTATTGACTTATTTACATGGAGTCAAATTTCTGTTGCACAGTACTCCAGTTGTTTGAGTTTGGACATATAACATGCTCCTGCCTCAGATTCCACATTTACAAAATGAGAATACTAAGTACAGCATGACGTATGACATAGAGAAGAAGGCCCTTGGTAAATGCTGCATCATTTTCTTATTTACTTCCCAACTTTCACCCGTAGCAGAATAGACAAGTCTGCATTGGTTTGTTAAAAATCTTAGTTTCACTCGTTTATTTCACTTTATGTAAATACTAAGATTCTCCCTGATACCTAAATTACTTAGGGAATAAAAAGAAAGTGTCATTAAACCTGCATTATATGTTTAGCTCCTCTAAGCTTATAAACACTACAGTTATAATCTTACTTACAAAGATGTTATTGTTCATCTATTGCAAATTAAGCTTGTAATGTGTCACTCTCAACTATACAATATAAGGGTAGTGGAAGGCATTATAAACTCACTTCTTACATCGAGAAGGAAAGATCCTATGGTTTGTTTGAGCTCGCACAGATGGGACTGATGGATCTTGGGTAGAATCCAGCTACCTTATACTTCAGTACAAATACAGTTACCTGCTAGGGAGCTCCCGGGGCTTCCTGTCCATCCTCTCTATCTGAGGCCACCATGGCTATGGTATGGGCTAAACATAAGCCTCATTTTATCAACAAATATTGGAATCTTAGCATTAGAGAGATGGGAGGAAACTCGGAGAATAATGCAAGCTCCAAATTTACATGAAGTTCTGGAGTCACAGATAAGTTAAATGATTTGCCAAAAATCACACAGCAGAATGCTCTAATTACAGCTTTTCTTGCCATATCACAATGAAGACTTTTCATTCTTTTTGTGTTCTTCTGACACAGGCACCGGGGCAGTTATCAGCATTAATGAATCTTCTTAGAGTACCAAAAAGTTGAACTGTTCCAACTTTTCCCTAATCTGTGGCTTAGCTATATCATTTGAAATCATCATGGGCATTAGAATTCTCTCTCTCTTTAAAATACATTTCACATGATGTACATTTTATACAAAAACATGAAGTAAGTGCTCGATAAAAATGGATGGCCACTCAATTTTGAAATGAACTGAGGGTCGTATTCTTATGTAATAAACAAATACTTCCAAAAATTCCACAAACTATTTTATGCTCTAGAAGTTGGTTGTATTGACTACAGCTCATACCAAAAGTGCCATTGGCAAGAATTTGGAAATCTTTGTGATATAGGGAGTGTTTTAATATTTGTTGTAATGGTAGTTACACAGAGCAATGTGCTTATAGAATATTACTAGCTTTAGGCTTTCTCTAAGCCTGAACAAACTCAATTCCCAAACTCCCAGAGCAATTTTTAAGCAGAAAGAGAGAAGGCAGACCTGGAGCCAAATGTAGTAGTGATCCCAGACTAGGTGGAAATCAGAATTGAATATGGTAGGGGTCAAACAAAATTTAATAGTTGTAGCACAATATGCTGACCAGTATTGCTTTGACATGCTGGAGCAAAGGTCAAGCAAGACCATAGTAGTGGAAAAGAGTACTGTCATTCTGATGTTCTCCAAACTCAGAGACAGAAAATTACATCATAGCAATCTTAATAATAAGAGCACACAATATTTGTTAATTACTTACTATGTGCCTTTTATTGAGATAAACATTTTACATGTTGTATTTTATTTAATCTTTGGAAGAAGTCTGTTAGTTAATACTATTAATTTCTTAGTTCTTGCCCAAGAACATAAGTAATGAACATATCTAGGACTAAAATACAATTATTTGTAACTTCACAGTCATTGATGCGACATAGTGTCTTTTATATGAAGTCTTAGTAATCATTTCTTGATAACGTAAATACAGGAAACAGAATACAAAATATAAACAATTAAAACCGTAAAAAATAATACTTGTTTTAGCAACTTGAGACTTGCCCACATTTCTAGACTCTTGAAGTTAAACAGCCTGTCATAGTTGAACTGTTTTCTTTAACCTTCGGGAGGATCTTAGAAAACTCATTAACACATTTGTTTTATGGAAATAATCTGAGTATAAGAACAAAGTTTGGTTCATTACTGTGGATTTATATAATCTAGTAAAAGTGTTTAAAATACATTTAATTATCTAAATTATTCTGTATTTTCTGATTTTATTAATGTGGCTTTATTACGTTTTTAAAAGCTTATAAATGACAAATTTAAAGCAATAGAAACTACGTTGAATAGTTAATTTCTGGAAATATAATCCATTGGGGAAACAGTTAGTTCCACTGAGGTTTTAGAGGTCCTGATGGGAACTCAGTTCCATAGGTTTTTTTTTTTTTTTAATATTTAAGAGTTTTAATGGATTTGGCAGATTAATGAAATATGTTTCCCTCTAAACGTCGTAACCTTTCACTTTTTATTGTGTGGTGCAGCACACACACTTTTCACATAGAGGGCAGCTCCATCCCTATGAATTGCAGATTCCCTGCCACTTTGTACAGGCTTTCCCCAGACAGACAAAACTGAGCAGAGTCCAAAACATTATAATAACATTTGTCTCCGATGTTGATGAGGGCCAACACATATTAATTTGTCATTTGCCGCATATTTATCAACCAGATTGCAGACTATTTCCAGACTGAAGCAGTTAAAAGCCTTCATTAAAAATGATGCTTTCGAAATCTAATTTATTTCAGCATGCATATATTTTTATTTAATATTTTTTTACGTCTTGCAAGCTAACAATGTTTCAAAAGTGTCAAACAGGAATGTTAGGCTTTACAAAATCTATTATTTTTTATTAATTTGCTTGTGTACAATGTTGTTTTATATCCTTGTTTTGCTATTTCAGCCCTGGATATTTTAAAGAAAACTACGGGTGGTACTGGTACATGGCTGTTTGGTAGTTACCATGATGATCATAATTTTAAGAAATTATGCCTAAGACTTTTAGAGTGGGATATTATCAGGCAAATAGAATGCACAAATGAATCAAGGTAAGTAGTCAAATAAATATTTGAACAGAGCTTTGCATATCCCACATGAAGAAGTAAAGTGTAACAGTAAAGTTTGTGTTTACATATGTGGCTATGCTAATATCTAGAATAATGTCAATTCTTGGGTTAGTAAAAATGATATGAAGTATTTTTATAAGGTTGCATGTGAGTTGCAAAACATAGTACAGACTCAATCTATTCATGCCCCTTGAAATCTGCTTGCAGGAAAATCTTTGTTGGAAAAAATATATCAAAGAAAAAATCTCACCATAAAAATTTTTAAGATATGTATATTTGACAAATTTTTGACAACCAAATTAAATAAAAGCATCTTTACAGGATGCGAAACCATGTTGCCCACATACTTTGTTACATAACTTTCAACACTGGTATTTGATTCCCTCAATATAAGTTTTTATACCTTAATGCTATATTTTAAGTATAATGTTTGTTGATTTTTTCTCAACTTTAGGGAACAGTTCCAGATTCTATAAGCGATATAAAGATTTAGAGGTACAGTCTTTCCCTACTAAGAGATTGAAATATCATGGTGAAATCATACAAAAATAAATAACTATGGTGGTATAAACATTCCAAATTGATGGCACAAATAACAAGCATTATAGGAATTCAGATGAATTTATCAAGCTAGAATCTTCACAGTAAAGTTCAGAAAGAATAGAAAGGGTTTACACGCTGCATCTCAAGAACTGAGCATGACTCCTGATTCTGCTACTTACTATCATTTTGTTATTTGTAAAGTTTATTTTTTCTCTAAGCTTCATTTATTTATCCGGAGAGGAACTGTATTAGTTTTCCAGGGCTGCCATAACCAGCTACCACAGACTAGGGGGCTTAAAGAGGATAGATTTATTTTCTCACAATTCTGGAGGCTAGAAGTACAAGATGAAGGGATCAGCAAGGTTGTCTATTTCCGGGACTTCTCTCCTTGTCTTGGAGATGGCCATCTTCTCCTCCCTGTGTCTTCACGTGCTCTTTCCTCTGTGCGTGTCTATGTCCAGATTTCTTCTCATAAGGTCAATAGTCGAATTGGATTAGAGCCCTCCCTAAGGAGAGCATTTTAACTTAATTCCCTCTCTAAAGAGCCTATGTCCAAACAGCCTCACCTTCTGATGTGCTGGAGGTTAGGGCTTCAACATATGAATTTTTAGGGGACACAATTTAGCCCATAACAGCAACTAATAATACCCCTGCCAAGTGACTGTTACAATGGTAAAATATGATATTTTTTGAGAAAGTACATTGTAAACTGAAAATAATCAACACAGGTTAAATAGTGCATTAGGTAGAGTCTGTGGTACCAACTGCTACAGGAAAAATCTCAGGGGCTTAAGACAATAAAAATCGATTACAAACTCATGAAAAATCCAACATGAATGTTCGCAATCAGGATGTGACGAATGGGGGGACACAGGCTTATTTTATCATTTTCTAGGGTCTTGGTGCCCTTCATTGGAATCTGTGCTTCCAGCCAAGAGCTGAAAGGAAGAGAGTGCGGAATGCCTGGGGAAGAAATTTCTGGGATCAGGCCTAGCAGTGGCAGCCACCAATTCCACCTACTTTTCACTGCTGAAGACTCGTCAAATGATCCTAACAAGAAAGGAAGAGCCTGGGTAGTATAGATTAACAGTAAACTAAGGAAGGGAGAATATTGATATTCTCTATGTTGGTGAAAAGTCAGTGAAAAGATTTTGACAAATTGGTAAAAATTAGCTGTTTCTGCCACAAAAATTATTAGCATATTTATTTTATTTGGACTTTGAAATGTAAGTAGGAATCCAATAGACAAAAAGAGGACAGGGATTGCATTCCAGTTAAAGAGAATGGTATGACGAATGAATAGAAAGGATGACACTGTAATTGGAGGAAAGCCACTGTGAGGTGAGAAGCCTGGAATCAGGGTCCTGAGAGTGTATCCTGACTCTCTCATATGTCGGCTATGAAGCAATTCCTGTTCTGTTATGGACCACCTCTAAAACTCAATTCCTTCTACAGTAAATTCTCCATAATAATAGCTTACAGATAGTATCATATAATACTTTATAGATGTTTTTGTGAGACTTAAAACACAAAATATAGGTTGAGTAATATATACATTATCTGTTGCATCATAAGCACTCCATTAAGATTCAATAATACTGAGACATTAAATAGCATCAGTGAATATAGATCTACTGCTCAAACTAATGTACTGTTATTTTTTTCATGTCTTCCTATCTCCTGATTTAGCCCAAGTTAACACATATATAAACTGAAGAAGCTGTAACGAAGACTATGAAGATGAAGATGAGACAAATAGCTTGGAAGATCTTGTAAGCTCCTCAGAAAACTAGCAGTGTATTGGTAATCGTACTTGATTGGGTTTTCTGTTTTCAATAACTTTGGTAGTTTACCATTCAGAAGTGCAAGGGCAATCTCTAGAGTAGGTTATGCAAAATGATTTCCCAAGGAATGTATAGTCCTTCTGAGAGAAAACTGTCTTAGTCACAATTTCCTACCTCATCTCACTCAAAACCCACTTCAATCTCACAAATACTGACTACTTAGTTAAGACTCTCGAAGAGTTTCAGTTCAGCTTGAAGCTAACCTGGAAATCCAATAGAATCATGGATGAAGTTTAGCTAAAGGTTGGTCTCCTTGCCTAAAGAAATTTTAGAATTTAGCTATGATGATTTTTTGGCATTAGAGATAACTGTTGTAGACTAGATCTTTAACCAGAAGATGAATAGAAAGTAACTAAACTGCAAAAATAACACAGCAGATCATCATTTGCCTGGGAACTTACCGGAGCCACACGCGCTCAGGACTTTGACACTATTCTAAATCAAAATGTCAGCACTATGAATTGTATTCAGAGCCAGAGTGGCTCTAGTGCACAGCTGCTCTATGCTTCCCAAAGCCCATAACTTCAACTATAGTGCCACTGTTGTTGGGGACCAGCTGGGGCTTCTGGGTGTCACTCAACATTAATATCCCAAAGCAGATTATTATAATTAGTTCTCAATTATTTAAGGTTCAAACTTCAGAAAATCTGAATAAGCAAGTGATGGCATATTTAGAGGTCTTGTAATTTAATAAAATACCATTTATTA
Source organism: Equus asinus (assembly GCF_041296235.1). Taxonomy (NCBI): domain Eukaryota; kingdom Metazoa; phylum Chordata; class Mammalia; order Perissodactyla; family Equidae; genus Equus; species Equus asinus. The sequence continues at coordinate 76,645,907 of NC_091800.1, forward strand.
CATGCAGAAATATTTCAAAACACACCTACATAAATTTCCCAGATTCTGTATTGTAGCGTGAAATATTGTAACTGAAATTGTTCTCACTTACTAAATTGAAAGCATTCAAATTGTTAACTAAGTTTGGTGACTTTTGTATATCCTAAATGTAACTGTGAATTTTAATATTGTAATTCTTGTTTTATTCTTTTTTTATTTTTCCTCTACTACCAGTGCTAAGGAATAGTCAAATCAACTAAACCAAGATGAAGAGCTACAAAGACTATAATAATAATAACCGGATTCTTTTCTCCTGAATAGCAAATGTTAACTTAATTTTACTCTCTATTAAATGTCAAAAAGGTATATATAAATTTAGGAATAGTCACTTTTTAAGAAATAGCAAAAGGCAAAAAATATACTTCAAGCACATTTAACCATATAAAATGAATTTTTTACATTGTTTTGAACTATCATAGCCTTCAAATCATATTTTTTTAAGTTTGTTTTTGTCTTGTCTTCTGGGGAATAGTGGAAAATACATTATGAAGTTGAAGCTCATTAAGCAAGACCTAGTAAAATTGTAAGATGGATCCCTTATCCTGAATCCAGAGATAGCTTCCTCTCCTGGCTCAGCAGAAACTATTTTTAGGCCAAATAAGTGTACATGCTTCAAATTAATTCATTTAGGAAATACTCATGGAGGATCTTGTATGTGCCTGACCTTTGTCAAGGCGTTAGGAATATAACAGTAAACACAACTCCTTCATGGAGCTTACTTTCTGGTAATAGAGCTGAAATAAACACATACACATGTCAAGTCATGGAAGCAAGCGTCCACCGAAATCTGTTCTTTTCTTTCAAATGGACTTGGGATGTGCTCCCTTTTCAGTGACAATTCCTCACCGATGCAAGGTGAGCAGAAGCTATGTGCAGCCACTTCTCCTCAAGGCTTATGAGGTGGCTCTCTGTCCTCTGTGCTCTCTTCAGGTACCGTTGCCTGCAGCCGCAACAAAGCCTGAAGATAAGGTGAACAGCAAAGGAAGTGAGCCTCTACTGAGTCTCCAGGAAAACAACAGCTATCCAGTGAGAGGATATTTTGGACCAATAGGTGAAAATGAAATAAACTTATTATGCTTGAGCCATTACACATTAGGTGGTCTGTTTTTATTGCAGTTTTACTTATGTGAGCTCTTACACATGGTGAAAGAGGAGGCGCCCAGACATTTGGGATGTACAGGAATTTAAGGTGGCCAGGCAAGCCCTTCTTGTAAAATGCCTTTGATGAATAATAGAAAATGTCCCGAGGCCATTACCCTCCACTTATCTCTAGGTGTCACTTGCTCCCCTCCTCCCGGAGAAAGGCTCAGGCAGCTCTTCCCTCACTCTCCTGCATCAGCATCTTTTTATGTCCTCTCAAAGGTATTTCTCGCTGGCATACACTTGTGCTATTATTTCACTCACCTTAAAATTCTGTCTTTGCCCTCACCTTTTCCCTCCAGGTAACTTTTCATTACTGTCTTTGTGTTTACAACAAAACTCCTAGAAAAATCAGTCCACAGTCGTTGCCTTTCTTCCCATCCTTCTACAAATGCCCTTTAATCAAGTTTTTGCTCAAATGCACTGAAACTGCTTATGTCCATTTCACCAACGACCACATAGTCCTATGACCGTTTCTTGATCCTTACTCTGTAGGATCTGTCAATGGCATTTGACAAATTGTCTTTCTTGAGATTTTTTCCTTCATGTGGCTTTCAGGATGCCACACTCATCTGATATTACTTGTTTTTCCTCCAATTTCTTCTCTTCTATTTTGCTTGTTCCTGCTAATCTCCTGTCCTTTTACTCTTACATTACCCCGGTGCTCAGTCCTTGAGAATCTCCTCTTTTCTATCTATTCTCATTCCTTCCTTACTTCATTCCATCTCATGAGTGATACGGCATACTCAAATGAAATGAGCTCACATGAAATGAGTACTCTAATGAAAGAATACACCATCTCTATGCTGATGATTCCCAAAATAATATTTCCAGCCTAGATCTTTCCACTGGGCTCCAGATTGGTGTACCCATTTTCTACTATGTCCAAAACTGAGTCCCTGAGTTTCATAGATCTGCTCCTTATGTCATTCTTCCTTTATCAGTATATGCATCCACATTCTCCACTTTGTCAGTAAATTCTGGCAGCTTCAAATCTATAGAATTTAAGCACTTTTCACTGTCCCATCTCACCGTCACCTCTCACCAAACTGTCATATTATCTGGATAGCCTCCCATTAGGACGCCTTGCTTCAGCCATTGTCTCCTGTAGTCTCTTCTCAAAAAAGCAACCAGAGGGATTAAATTAAAAATATCATTCCTCTGCTCAAATGCCTTCCCAACTCAGAGTAAAATGCAAAATCTTGTGAAAATAAAGCCTGCATGATTGAGTGCCTCTGTATCTCTCCAGTGTCCTTTTCTCTTCTATCCACATTGGCCACCATGTACACTGGCCTCCTTGATGAACCTCTGTTGTGAGAATACCCAGGATTTACTTCTCACAGAAACTACACACATGTCAACATGGTGAGTGCCCTTGCATTCTGCTGATTTTATTCATAAGTCATCTTCCCAGTGAAGCATTCTTAGCCACCTATGTAACACTGTAACTTACAACTCTTACACTCCAGAACCCTCCCTTCTCTGATTTATTTACTCTTTAGTATTAACACTGTCTAACATAGAAAATCTTTGTATCTACACACACACACACACACACACACACACTTGCTTATTGTCTCTGCTCCTTTATCAACTGTGTGAGGGTAGGGCTTTTTTCACTACTGTATCCCCAGTTCCTAGGACAGAATGTAGAACATAGACGATACACAACAAATATTCGTGGAGTGATTTACTGAAGTAATTTGATAATACTATAAATTTTACATACAGTGTGAATGCTAGATTTATAGAATCAAAAAAAAAAATCCTCAGCTGTTTCTTTCTACCTTGAGAAGTTACTACACACTAAAATATTTTCTTTTGAACATAGAAATGTATAATTTCAGTCCACTTTGTTGAATTTAGTTTATCAAAATATCCTGAACATATAATAAACATTTTAAATCAACTCTTCCATCTTCAGTGAACAATTTCCAACCTAAAGGCAATAAAGTTAGTCTGTGCTAAAATGCAAAACTGAAAACCAAAAAAAGGAAATTTAAGAAGATGAGCAATTGAAAGAGAGAATCTCTTTTCGCAAGCTTTACTTCAAAACAGAAGTTAATCAAAATTGGTCACTATATGTTCTTACATAATTTTATGCCAATTCCTATCCAACTCTATATCATATAGGATTTCAGATCATTCTATGATGGGGCAATTCACTTTTCACCAACCATGATTTCTAATTGTAGTGCTCCTGTCTGTCCCCATTTCAATGCTTCTTTACGGAAGAATCACGAAGTAACTTTCTGAAATACTCAAGTTGCCCTCTGGAGTTAACTTTTTAAAAGTTTTCTTGAAGTAGACACTGAATATTCTGCTACACGTGGTATTTTCTTTGCACATATTAGGAGATGAAGGCAATTCAGTCTTTTTGCTCTATACATTGCTTTATTTATATGTCTTAAAATGATACCCCACAATTAAAGTGCTCCAAAATAAATTAGCAAAATTTAAAAGTTAAAATACTACATCTATGGAGATGTCTTTAAAAAAATCTTCATAGGTTATTTCACAGTAGTAAGTATGTAGGTAAATTCCTGACATTCCACAAGTTTCTATTCTGTTTTTAATTATTTTTCATGTAGAGGTCCATATAGAGATGAGAAAACCAAACTAAATAGATTTTACTCTAAAATCAAAATGAATTGTATCTGAAAATGTTTTTGTGTCTGAGACAGTTTAAATTTGTATTGAAGTATAGTTGATATACCATATCATACTAGTTTCAGGTGTACAGCGTAGTGATTTGGCATTTATGTACTTTACAAAATGATCACCAGGATACGTCTAGTAAACATCTGTCACTATACAAAGATAGTACAGTATTATTGACTGTATGCCCTGTGCAGTACATTCCATCCCTGTGAGTTATTTATTTTGTAACTGAAAGTTATAAATTCCTTTCACCTATTGATCACCCTTCATGATCCCCATCACCTATGTCACCCATCCCCCAACTTCATCCACTTGGTGACCGCCAGTTTGTTTCTGTTTTGTTTGTTCATTTGTTTTGTGTTTTGGATTCCACATATAAGTGAAATCTTATGGTATTTACTTTTCTTTGTCTGACTTATTTCACTCAGCATAATACTCTCTAGGTCCATCAATATTGTCACAGTAGCAAGATGTCATTCTTTTTTATGCCTGAGTAATATTCCATTTTACACACCTGCCACATCTTCTTTATCCATTCATCTATTAATGCACACTTAGGTTGCTTCCATATCTTGGCTGTTGTAAATAATTCTGAAATAAACATGGGGGTATATAAATCTTTTCAAATCAGTGTTTTTGTTTCTTCAGATAACTACCTAAAAGTGGAATTGCTGGATCATATAGTAATTTTATTCTTAGTTTTTTGAAGAACCACCATATTGCTTTCCAGAGTGGCTGCATCAATTTATATTCCCACTAACAGTGCACCAGAGTTCCCTTTTCTCCACATCCTTGTCAACACTTGTTATTTGTTGTCTTTTTGATGATAAACATTCTGACAGGTGTGAGGTGATATCTCATTGTGGTTTTGATTTGCATTTCTGTGATGATTAGTGATGTTTAACATCTTTTCATGCGTCTGTTGTCAATGTGTATGTCTTCTGTAGAAAAATGTCTGTTCAGGTCCTCTGCCCATTTTTTAATCAGGTTGTTTGTTTTTTTGCTATTGAGTTGTATGAGTTCTTCATATATTTTGGATATTAACCTCTTATCAGATCTATTATTTGCCAATATCTTCTCCCATTCAGTAGGTTGGCTTTACATTTTGTTGATGGTTTCCATCGCTGTGTGAAACTTTTTAGTTTGATGTAGTTCCATGTGTTTATTTTTACTTTTGTTGCCTTTGCCTAAGGCGACAGATCCAAAAAAATATTACTAAGACTGATGTCAAAGAGTCTATTGCCTGTATTTTCTTCTGGCAGTTTTAAGGTTTCAGGTCTTACATTTAATTCTTTAATCCATTTTGAGTTTATTTTTGTAAATGGTGTAATAAAGTAGTCCAATTTCATTTGTTTGTATATAGCTGTCCAGTTTTCCCAACATCATTTATTGAAAATACTTTTCCCCCCAATGCCTCCTGTGTCATAGATTAATTGACCATATAAGTGTGGGTTTGTTTCTGGGCTCTCTGTTTTGTTCTATTGATTTATGTATCTATTTTTGTGCCAGTACCATGCTGTTTTGATTACCATAGACTTGTAGAATAGTTTGAAACAAGGGAGCATGATACCTCCAGCTTTGTTCTTCTTTCTCAAGATTGCTTTTCTGGGTCTTTTGTGGTTTTCTACAAATTTTAGGATTAGTCGTTTTAGTTCTGTGAAAAATGCCATTGATATTTTCATGGGGATTGCATTGACTCTGTACACTGCTTTGAGTAGTATGGACATTTTAACTTTTAACTTTGAGTGGCATGGACATTTAATTCTTGAAATCCATGAGCACAGTATATCTTTCCATTTGTTTACGTTATCTTCAATTTCTTTCATCAATGTCTTATAATTTTCAGAGTACAGTCTTTCATGTCTTTGGCTAAATTTATTTCTAGGTATTTTATTCTTTCCAATGCAGTTTATTTGATGCAATTTTATTCCTTTTTGATGCAAGCTCATCAAAAGGAATAAAATACCTATGAATACATTTAACGAAGGAGGCACCTGACAGATAAATCCCTCTTGGACATCCTACACTGCTCAGGTTTTATCAAAAAAGGAACATGGCAAAAAAGTTAGAGCATTTTCCTCAAGCAGACTATGGTAGTGAGATGGAGAGCGCAAAAAGACTGCATCCACCAGGGCTGTGTTCTATTGCTCTGTGGGCCCTGGCCATTTTAGGAAGGCTGAGGGAGGGCATCTCTGAGCACAAGTGGCTACCAGTTAGGCTTCGGTAGTGACCCAAGCATTTAGTCTGAAAAGGAGGCCAGGTGGCCCCCGAGGAATTATAGAAGGAAACTATGTAAAGGTCGAAATGAGAAAAACCTGGGGAATAAATACAAAAGCATGTGTTCGCAGGGGCGAGCACTCCAAGGAATGCCACTTCAGCAAAAACGTGGCAACTAGGCCAGGCTGAGAGCAGTCTTCCTAGTTTAAACGATTCTTGCAAAAATCTTTCCTATCTCTTCCCTAACCTTCAATTCTGCTGTGTAGTCAAATGTGCAAAATAAATTAAGTATAAATTTTGGAAACAGACTCAAATTCAGCAAATTTTATACTACATATTTATAGAGCTTTTGGCTGCAAGTTCCTCAATTGGTAAATATATAATCCTCATGCTAATATTGACAGGTAATAGAAGTTTTTATTTCTGGTTTGATGATTCATCTTCAGGGTAATTTAGACACTGCAATAATATTACTGCAATAATAGAACTGCATTAATGAATAGTTTTGAAACAATAATTTAACTTTTCATATTCAAATTTTGCGAGAACCACTGCTTAAATATTCTAATTTCCTTAGATTTATGGACATGATATTATGTGTCAGTTGATGGAAAACAGCTCACCAAGCTTGACCTATGCTTGAGGCTTTGTGCTAATTAATCAAAAATAGGCTGCAGCTCCTCTTGCTAATGACCTCGTCAACAGTCGGTATATTTTCAAGATGGAAAAAATAGAAGATGCATACTAATTCTCATTTTTTTCGGTCTGGTTTTCTCCTTCAGCTAGCATGGTGAGGTTCTGGAGGCAGGCTGCCTGGGTTCATACCCCGGTGATTGTAACTCAGATTTATTGAATAATTGTTAGTATCAGGCACTATATGTAGCACTTTATAAATAAATCGTAGTTAAATTATCAAACAATGCTAAGAGGTAGCTACTATTACTATCATTATTTTGTAAAGAAACAAAGTGAATCTTAGAAAAGCTAACTGACTTGTTCAAAGCAATGAATCTGATAAATGGCAGAGCCAGATTCAAACCCAGGTCTCTGGCTAGGGAGTCTACCCTCTGAATCAGAAAATTGGCATATAGCAAGCCGTGATAAATGTTAGTATCTTCTTTCTCATACAGATTTTAAAATACTTTTTAAAAAAAGGTGTTTTCTTTCACTTCAAAGTTTCTTTATAATGAAATAAAATGTTACAGATACATTTGGAGTTCTATTTATTGTCTACCTGAACCTATTTCTCTCCTTCAATATAAAAGTCACATTATATTAAATACCCTGCATTTCTTTCTAGGCCAATTTATTACCATTTGACTGTAGATGTACAAAACCATGCATGGTGCATTAGGAAATGTGTATAGTCTTCAACATGCTTTCTTCACTTGTCGTTACATACTTAAGAGTTACCCAAGTTGTCATATGTTTAATTGTATAAATATATCAAAATTTACCCATTTCATTATTAATATAAATTAGATTGTTTCTATATTTTACTATAGCAACTAATTCTGTAATGACCCTGCTTGTCACTTTAAGAATACGTGCAAGTGAATAAATTCCGGAGATCTGCTTAGAACATAGTGCCATATTTAACAATACTGTATTATGCACTTAAACAATTGTTAAGAGGGTAGGTCTCATATCAAGCATTTTTACCACAAAAGGGGAGGACATGAGGAAACTTGTGGAGGGGATGAATATGTTTATTACCATGACTGTAGTAATGGTTGCACAGGTGAATGCATATGTTCAAACTCATCAAATTACACATATATTACTGCATAGATTAAATATGTGTATTTTTTCATATCAATTATACTTAAATAAATCTATTTCAAAGAGAATACATGCAAGTTTTAGGCACAAAGTGTATGTAGTCCCTCAGTATACCCTTCTTGTAGGAACATCTCTCTAGAGTGGACAGATGAAATAAACCTGATGTGTCCTAGCATATGTGTATTTTCCAGTTTACCGGCCATCACCCGAGAGTTCTCCAAGTGTTAAGAGGAAAGAGCCATCTTGTATTTCCTTTCCTTCACCACATCACCATCACTTTATGTGCCGTTCTGCTTGCTTATTTTAAAAAATTTTCTGTCGCTATAAATGTTGTGGCATAGTGTATAATTAATGATTTCATTTGTATCTTCCTGATTACTATGAAAGTTGAGAATTTTTCCTATTAGTTATTCAAGATCCCTTTTGCATGAACTTATTCATTTGTTTATTTGAGTTAAGTTCTGAAGGGGGTCAAGAGGAAATGATGAGCGAACAGTTCAATATATGGGAAGTGAGTTCAGGAGTGGGTTGAAATCAGAGAAATTAATGTGGGCATCATCAGCATATAAATTGTATTACTGCAATACTGACGATATCACACAAAGATTGAGCAGGGAGAGAAGAGAAAAGGCCCAAGGATGTCGCCGCCATCCTTAAATATTTAGAAATCTCAGAAGAGGAGAAATGGCCAAGCAGAGAGACTGAGAAACAAACCAGAGAGTAGAAAATGAGGAAAGTATGCTCTTCAGGAAGGCAAGAGAGTGATTCGAGGATGAGGGAGCAATCTTTTGGGTAAGACTGCTGAGAGAATAAGAAAGATGAGGAGCAAAAACCATTGAAGTTGGCATTTTGAAGAACATTGACAGGAGCATTTTCATGGAGTGGTGGAATTAAATGATTACAGACAATTTTATTTTTAATCAGGTACAATTTATGCAGACATTTTGATTGACTTTGCCTTGCCTGTTTCTTAGGCTCTTAGCAGCTTGGTGTTAGATAACCCACAACTTCCATCACCACTGAGATCACAGTCTCGTGGCTCATTTACCAGAGGTCAAGGCCATTAGGTCTTCTACTAGGGTAAGGGCCATATGTAGGAAGTTTCCTTTTATGCCTGATGCAGAGGGAGCCAAGGCAACATTGCCACATTGAACCTACTTGAAGAGACACAGTGACCCTGATGCCTGCCTTTCTTTGGGATTCAGATGAAGTCCCACACTTCAGGATGTGGTCTCTAATTCCCCAGTGGCTTCCCAAAGATCCAGTGAAACATCACAAAGTATAGAATTAATGCTCTGGAGAACAATCTTGGCCAATGAGAAAGAGGAGATGTAAGGGAACCCATAGGTAAATACCTCTCCCATGCTCTGGGAAATGCGTGATGAGAAATGCATGATTCTCAGACATGGTGTCTGTTTTTGGACTGCTGGAGATATTCTATGCAACTAAGCAACCAGCTTAGTTGAGATATATGGGGTCAAGATATTTTGTTTTGTTTTTTATTTGTGTGTTTTGATGGTGAAGGATATTATAGTATATTTGTGGGCTCATGTAATGATCTAGCAGATATGTGGGAAAAGTCATTTGCAGAAGCAACTCTCTTGAGTAAATGTGAGAGCATGGGGGCCACTGCAAAAATAGAGAGCTTAGTCTAAGAGAGGAGCAGAGAGATTCACTCATAGAGACCAAAGCAAGTCAGAATATGTGAGTGTACAACTGGAAGATGGTAGTGTTGAGGGAGGGGTGTGGAAGTTCTTTTCTGATTTGTCCATAAACGCATTTGAGAGTTTTTTGTTGTGTTTTGTTTTTTGGTGAGGAAGATTGTCCCTGAGCTAACATCTGTTACCAATCCTCCTCTTTTTGTTTGAAGAAGATTGTCCCTCAGCTAAAATCTGTGCCAATCTTCCCCTGTTTTGTATGTGGGACATGCCACAGCATAGCTTGATGAGAGAGCAACCCTAAGCTGCTGAAGCAGAGCACCTGAACTTGACCACTACGCCACTGGTCAGCCTCACATTTGAGAGTTTTAATCTTCCAAAATGGAATTCTTTTACATCAGATTCCTATTACTCATGTTTGATCCGAAAGTAGCTCCCTTTCCAAGAGAAAGTTCATGGACAGAGGTTCTAAATATTCTCCAGGTATAAGACACAACAATTGGAAAACTCTGTTAGATAAGACTCTGCCTTATTCTCAATATTTTTGTGGATTATGCAGATATTTCCCTTATCAACAGGAACCTGTCACTGTTTCATTGATAAAAGTGAGGAAATGAACACTGATGCTATTGTAACAGAATAAAATATTCTGATGTAAACATTGCTCATAGCTTAAAATTGAAAACAGGGATTTTTTTTCATTTTAAGCTTATGTTCTTTTCTTCTCCTCTCAGGAAACATAACTATGTTTCCTAAAGTAATAGGACACCTTTGGACTTTCATGATTATCTAGGGTTAATAATCAGGTACCTTTTCCTGAGGTAGAATCATTAATATTATAATGTGGAGTGAGTATTTATTTTCAGATTATGAACTGTTTATTAAAGTACTGAAAATAGTTATTTTTAGAGTAATTTTTTGGCGTATATATCTTTTCAAATGAACATAGTGCCAATGAGTAGTCTGAGGGAAGGATGCAGAAGTCCAGAGGTACCAATAATCATGTTCAGCTGCTTCTGGGTATGTTGGAGTCTTCATTTCTCTATGCCAACAGCACTGACATAACCTTCCTTAATGAATGGCTACAGATACAAAGACTCTATATTCTTGCAACATCAGCCCTCTGCTGACATACCTTATCATTGCAATTTGTCTCACCTTTCCTTGTGTGTACTATCTTTCTGAAGTTTTATCTGGTCAACTGCCATAAGCTGCTGTTCTCAAACACATTTTTCAAATCTAATGAGAAAGGTGATTTTGGAAAAGAAAGTTAATGGCCTCTGGTGCTATCAACTCCTCTCCCTCAAATCTGTCCAGCTGTAGCATCAATTGTCTTGACATAGATGTAGCGGATCTTATTTATGTTTGCTTGGGAAACTTTCAGAGCTCGTTCTAAGTGTGACACAGCCCTGGAGAGCAAAAGAAAAATATAATTATTATTTGGAACACTAGAGAGGATGAAAAACTAAAGTCACAACTGAAAGTAAACAATAACTTACATTTATAGATACTCAGTGTGGAGGGTAAGGATCTTTAAAGCCTTTCGATGGAAGGGAGAAAATGGGGGGGAGAACTGAGTGGGAGGAAATTGCAAGTCCTCTTGCTTTGAATGCATTGAATGCAGAGTATTCATGGACAGACAAATCGACAAGCACATATGTTATAGCTGACTCATCTCCGCCTCCTTCTTCCCTTACTAGGAGGCAGGGATGGAGGGTTTAAAAACAGAGAAGACAATCTCAGTGAGGACTTTTATTCCCCTCATAGTGTTTCTTTGTGAGAGGTCTTTGAGGTGAGGTGCTGTTTTTAAGCAGACACAGAAAATCATACCCAAATCTCCTCTTTAATTAATAAAACAATTTTCACAAAACAGACATTTGGGCACTTAAGCATCTTCATTTATTTTCAGAAGCAGTCCTTTTATCAAGTACTTTTCAGCTCTGATGTTTCTGTGATTCATGTCCATTTTCTCACAGGGCATGGGCTGGAAATGTGGTCACTCCTACAGAATGTTTTTGAAATTCAATTTTTCCCTGCTGATCCATCCGAACCATTTCAGCAACATTCAGTTCCTAGACCTGATAATGTACTCTGACACTACTCTCCATTCTTTGCATCCCTGACTGACTACTTTTTGATACTACTGAAGCCAAGTTGGTTGTGGGGTCAGCACCAAGAAGCCCCCAGGAGGGTGTGGGGATCCCTGCAGGAAGGCCCAGCCCACTGGCTTGCCCAGTTTGCAAAGACTCAGCAGTGTCCTGCCTGCTTTCAGAACTGCCTACCTGTAATGATTACCCAGTGCCCAGGGTCCAGGCTCCCTTCTCTCTTCACATTGAGAATTCTTTAGTGAGAAATATGATTGAAGCCTTCACCATAGATGTTTTATCTTCAAGCCTTCATTCTCTCTCTGTCATATCTTTAATATTCTAACTAAATTCAAGGAAGAATTAATGGCTTTATTTGACCTTCAGAGTGTTTCCAAGGATCATATAAACAGTGAATAAATTCTCTTACAAGACAGTAAAGAAGATATTGGAGTGTGGTTTATTTTCTGGAAGCACATTATTTTCCAGAGAACCCGGGATCCCTGTTGTTCATGATTTGAGCGTCTGTCTATCAGGCTTGATCTCGTTATTGTTCTTCCTGGGACGTGAACCTGATCTTGACTGCGATGAGAAGTATGGACATAGTTGTTTCTAGATTAAATGATTAAATTCTTAAGTGGATCCCTGAACGAATCCAGTAGTACAGTTTAAGGAAGGTTTTCAATGTTTGAAAAATGGTAATAGACTCTGTTAGAAAACCTGGCCAATTAGTTATAAATGGGCTGTTTCTGAAGGATTCTGTAAGAGGGAGTCTTCTCTACAGCTGGGGGTCAGTCACTGACTCCTGAGTTTTCACCCACTTTGCCATCGCCAGGCAGCAGAGTTTTCTCACTATAGGACAGAAGGATCAAGCCATTTAATCAGAAGAATATCTAAAGATTACAAACATGTATTAAATAAAATTTCACAAAATATTTAAGAATGTTTAGAGTTAAAGTTAGAAAAAATAAAATATAGACTCTAAAGTTTTAGAAATGACTATAATTTCCAACAAGTAATGTAATAAAAATATAATATAATCTACAGAGTCTATTACCTCAAAGTAGTGCTCTTATTTTTCTTTCTTTCTTTCTTTTTTCTTGCCCATGAAAATAAAACATGCACAAACAAAAAGCCCCCTGTGGCTTCCTTGGGCTGGTCCCTACTATTCTTTAACCTGCTTTTCCACGCTGTTACACATGTTCTTTCAACTTGAGCTTCTTGATTCACTAAATTTGGTGAATTTGCCATCATTCCATCCATATTCATTGTGATAATTTTTGCTAGTGACTTGATGGCTCCACATAGGAAGGTTGGAGAGTAATTAATTGGAAATTATTTACTTCATCTTGGGAAACTGCATCCTGCTTTCCAAATGCCTATTACATATTCCATCTGAGTACTAGGCAAATGCTGGGGGCTCACTATGTCTCAAATAAAGATCACTAGATTCTGGGGAAAAAAATTTGCCCAATTCCTGACTTAACACCTTTGTCAATAATTTCCCTGGCCTAGAGCTGTTGTGTGGCCCAGGAAGTGCTGTGGTTTAACATTAGCATTTTGGATCCCTTAAGGTTTATTAGTGACATTAATGAGAAAAACCAATACAGAGTTAGCCAGGGGGTATTACAGCTTAAAGTGAGTCAACTGTGGAAGGCCTGTCCACCCCGCACATTGTACCATGATGCATTACAGAGTTAGGAGCAGAGATCTGGAGTGAAATGGCCCTGAATTCAAGTTTAGCTTTAGCACTTTCTTAGGTCAGTTTCCTGAGAAACAGGCCCTGTGTCGCCAATTCACAAGGAAGTGATTTATTCGGGAATTTCTCCTAGGAGAACCAGCAAGGGAGTGATGGAAAAAGGAAGAGAGGAAGGGAGAAAGGGAGAAAGGGAAAGAAGGCAATCATGGCTCTGAGCTCAGGTAAACTCCCAGCCACAACTTCCTCCCACAGAGAGCTCTGAAACATAGCAACCTACACTTTATTTTGTCTCAGGTGAGGGACATTTTTAGTCCCATTTTAGTTAAGAGACACTCTGGAGAGCATGTAAACTCCTGGGCATCATCTCAGTTTTGACATGTTCAGGAGGCTCACATAGGCCGAAAACATCCACTGAAAAAAAACTCATATGTGGTAGTTATCAGAAACAAAGCACCCCAAAACGGTGGAGGGGTGGGCCATGCAAGTGTGCGCGCTCACACACACCGGGCAGAGTACCAGTAGTGTCTGCTACAACCTTTAACAACTGTTTTGGTAGATCTATCCTTAATTTTCTGAGAATATTACATACTGCTTTCCATAGCGGCTGCACCAGTTTGTACTCCCACCAGCAGTGAACAAGGGTTCCCTTCTCTCCACATCCTCTCCAGCATTTGTTGTTTCCTGTCTTGTTAATTATAGCCATTCTGACTGGAGTCAGGTGTTGGCCCAGCTGTTTAATTAACCTATGACTCAGATTTCAAATTAAATCAAATATAAAAGCACTTAGCACCATGCCTGGCACACAGTAAATGATAGCTTTTGCTAATATCGTCACCAAAAAGAGCCTTATTTCTGCCTTTTTCTACTATCTTCCTTGCTATATTCCCTTTTTTCATTAATTCTTTCCAAACCTTCTTTCATAATGATTTTGGATCCATCCCTTCCTTCTCATTGCCATAGTCTTGGTCTGAGGCACATTCTTGACCTCTTGCTTCAATAGACACTGGACCTTCCTAACTCATCTCTGTGTATCTAATACATGTTTTCTAATCCATCCTGAAAACTCCATGTGGCTAATGTGTACCCTTGTAATCATCCACCCCTAAAATTCATTCCCACATTAATTGACCAAGTCACACAAATCCTTACAGCCCTTGGTCTTGCACTACTCTGGAAGCATTCAAAGTGACCTAATTGAGTATTTCAAGAGTCCACCCTCAATTTCCCTTGATGCTGAACCTATTTTGATCTTTTGATCAGGCCCCAAGATTTTAGGCGTTCAAGACACTATCTGTTCCCTTTGGCTTGTGGCTCTGTATTCTTTTAGTCTCAGCCCTCCATTTTTGGTCTAGAGACCTGTCTTGGAACACCTGGTCTGTATCTGGAGGCCCTGCTACCTGCATGATAGCTTTACTGAGTCACCTCTGCAGTGAGAGCATAAAGTTAGGCTTCACATAAAAGGAATATCCCAGTGGATGTTGGTGACTCTCAGATGTGATTCACGCACTGCCCTGTTTCACTCATCAACGCCATTCCTGCTCCACATCTTCGACTTCCTTTACCAACCTCATTGCTCATTCTTCCATGGTCGGCTTGCCTGGCTAATTTGGCTAGAGTCATGTTTCCTCTTGGCTTTCTTCCTTATTAATTCAGTATATTTTCAGACCGTTCTGCCTAAAACGCATAGGTGATTGATACGAACTCATGCATTTTCCTTCATGGGGGACTCTATAACTGGTCTGCAGGCCCCTAAAGGGCAGGGTCAAGAAAAGGAACAACCGCCATATCCCGATTGCCTCTGTAGCTCCAGGATCCACCATTGTCCCTGTGCTTAGAAGACATTGAGGAAACACACTTTAAAAACTGAATTTCAGTTTGGTAGCAAAGAAGAGTGTAACTCTAAGTTCTCACAAATCCATAGTCCTGTTTGCCTGCCTGCTTAATTCAATGTTTAGTCCCCAATTACCAGCAGAGACCAGAAGGCACTTGGTAGGATCTCAGTAAGTATTTATGCTTGATTAATTAGCTTCTGTATACTGCATGCTCCACAATTTTAATACATAGCCTTACTTCCTGGAATAGCCAGGGCATCTACCTCTTGACTCTTTCTGGAACTCAGCCCACCCACCATCTGACTGGACTGCTCTGATTTGGTTACCACAGTATTTTCAAAACAGGAAATTTTGCACCCTTGAGGGAGGCATCTTCCTTAGCTTAAATCTAAGTCAGTGTCAGATGTTAGGACTCTCAGGTCCTTATGAACTCTTGAGGTCATAAAGATTCTGAAAACTGTCCTCTTTGAACATATTGCATAGATATCAACCAGAGCTCTGAACCTAATAGCTCCATCTTAGTTCTCATTGTCTGAGTGCTTTCTGCTTTCTGGGTCACTTTTATTCAGAATTAGCCTTCGCTCTAGCCAAATTTGCTTAATCACACCCCCTACACACTGCATGCTTCCACCTCCACAGTTTTGGACCTTGCGCTATATCAGCATAGAAGGTTTTTCTGCTCTATGTGCAGCTAAATCACATCAAATTCTTTCTTCAAGGGTCATATAAAATTTTGCTACCTCTGTGACAAGGTCCCTCACCCCTGAATCATACAATGATCTTTCCTGCCTCCTACCTTGCAATTTTATCTTGTTTCGTAGCATTAAGTTTTACCCTGTGTATTTCTTTTTTGCTCACTGATTTACACTTTCTTTGAGAGCAGAGATTATGGAGATTTTTATTTATCTTTTAGTCACTTATCCACTTGCTTAGTGCATGCTAGTAGGCACTCAGTAAGTATCATTGTTTGAATAAAGGAATTAATGAGTGATTCTCCACACAGGCTAGATATACAGATTATGAGAAGGAAATTAAATCTTTGAGATTAGAGCTAACAATAAATTTCTTGACTGAAAGGTAACATGGTTTTGAGGCAAAAATTGTAATCCGGTCACACAGATTACGACCCGCTTTGCTTAGCTTGTGTGGCAGTTTAAACATTTTGGCAGGATCACCAAGAATGATAAACATACTGAGATATGTCAAGATGTTGGTTGGCTCAGCTAGGAAAGCAGATTCAGGATTTGAGGAAAGTATTATTATTTGTGTAAAAGGAACAGGTCTATATTCTTCAGTTAAGATTCCCCACTCTTCTGATTTTGCTGCATTCCTGCTTCTTTATAGAATTCAGCCTAGTTAAGATGGACTATTCAATTTCATTCCCCACTCTGCCTAACAAATCTAACAGCCATTTTGCTTATTTAATGACAAACTTAAAGGGTCAATTTCTGAGCATTAGCAGGGATATAGGCATCAATATCAGTACAAATGTGAGGAACGCAGACAGGTCTGCTGGTGGTGATTTTGCCAGTTTCTTGCTTGTGTTAAAGAAATCTAGTTTCTGCACATGCACAACAGTTCAACACACTGATTTGAGATTTTATGCAGTCTAATTTTATTACTTTAAGCAACCCATTTTTTAACCATGTTATTCTAATTTTCTTTTTTTTGTTTGTTTTAGTGATTGCGTGGTCTAATTATTTAAACATCTTGTGAATTCTGTTCTCATTTCAGATTTACCAAATTTTTCTTCAGTCTTTGATTCATATATTTATCAGCTATTGCTATAATAATGTTGTGTAACAACCATCACCAATCCGAATGACTTAAGGTAACAAACATTCATCTCATAATCTTGGATCTGCAGGTCAGCTGTGGTTTGGATGGTCTTGCTGGGATCCGTTTATTGGCTCTGCTGCTAGCTACAGGTCACCTGGGCTTGCCTACAAGTTTCACCTGCGCTCAGTATAGATCTCTCCTTAGAGGTCTTACACAACCCCAGCTCTTTCATCATCTTATGGCCCTCAAATGGACATGACACAAGGCTTTACTACCTGTGATCAGCTTATTTACGTAAATTAAAAGGATAACTTGCAGTATGTAGGTCTTTAATACCAAGTAGGTTTTAAAGTAGGAAAAGAACCACAATAACATTATTCCAGTGTCAAGAGCAGGAGGCATGTCAACATAAATTTAAACTGCTAATCCTGCAGCCACTGTTGCCAGAAGAAATTTTGACCCTACCATGTCACTTTGGAATGCCACTACCCTTAATGCTTTTTTCAGAAAGCACTTGGATCGTAAAAGCAGACTACTTCACACTAGGTAAGCATGAAAATACTTGCTTATTTATTTTACTGATTAAAAATTATTAAAGAAATAGACACATTCTTTCTTTGAGAGGCAAACCTAACCTGCCTTTGTAAGTGTGTTGTATTCATGTACAGCCCCATGATACATTGCATGGAAGATGTATTGTCCTAATATTACCAACTCTAGCTTTCTTCTAGAACATTTACCCACTGCAGCACTGGCTGTCATGAAGCCTGTGAATAATCTGTACTTCTAAGTCCCACAATTCCAACTTTCTATTCAGTTGGATAGATGCCAACTGAATTGACTCCTTAGGTATTGATCAAATGTAGCAATTCTCAGCATATTCCTCCTTCTGGAAATGTCTTATTATATGTAGAATTTGGCTACATAATATTATGTTCCAGCCAATGTCAATTTAAGCAAATATTTTAACAGAGGTTGCAATCACCGGCCCATATAGTCCTACTTCAAGCAAATATAACTGTATTCATCTGTGGATCATTAGTTACCTTTCCAACTATTTATATGGCCTACATAATTCCTGTTTAGCGAATGGGACAGAAGCTTGCACGTGCACTCTTCCTAAGACCACACATCTTGAGCCGAGAAGCAGAGCTCTGCAATCTCAGTCATCCCGCAACTACTTGTTGTGTGCAATTTCTCTTGAGAAAGTTCTTGTGACGTTAAATCTGTCACAATCTATCCCAAACCATGTCTCCTATTTCTCAGCAGTAAAACTTGACTATGGCCACCTGGAATACTCTCTCCTTGCTTTCTAGACATTCCGTTTTCTATGACTAGCCAAATATTATCCATGTTCAAATTCATGTGCAATGCAGTCTAATCCTTGAGGTTTCCTTTGTTTCTATTAGTCCTCAGTGACCACTATTCCTTTGACCTGCCCTGGCAACGCCTCTCCCTCTGCTCCTTTCTGTTACTTCACTGCATTCTGCGGTGGTGCTTGTTTTTCTTTGTTTTTGTTACTCCCAGGGCAAAAGCTTCAGTTAGTGTAGTGTGCATGTGTATATGTGTGTGTGAGTGTGTGTGTATCCATCATAGCACAGAACACATTTGTTGACTTTGATTATTGATCAAACTATTCAGAAAATAATGTTTCCACTCAAACTCTAAAAGTGATAATGACACAATTTCTGGAAAACATTTTTCTCTGGCAGGATGAGGAAATGGTATGCAAAATTTTTCTTGAAATATCCTTCTAAATATACTTGGGTATCTACAGTTCTATATTTACAGCAGTTTTTTTCTCCTCAAATTACAAGCTCCATTGACAAATCCTTACTGGATATTACAAGTCCTTACTCAACATCTCTGTTAGATGGTCCTTTGATACTTCAAATGAAAGACCAAAGCTGAAATAATTTTCTCTCCCCAGCCCCAGTTAAGGAAATTCCCCTTAATCTACCTGGTAGGAGCAAGTTGTTGTTCAAGAAAAAACTCCAGATACCATCAGGTCTCCTCGATTCCAGCTTCTGAATATTTCTTCAGTCTATCTCCTCCTCTCCTCCTCTGCTACCACTACACTGACTCAGACCCTGGTCAATTTTGAGACTATTTTAACATCAACTCAAATAAGGTTTCTGCCTCCTGTGTCCTTTAGTTCTGGACCATTTCCCAGTGACCATCACAATTTTTCTATAAATTAAATCTAATTGTGTGTATCACCAGTTTAGTTTTTTAAAATTAATGTGATCTTACTTAGGGCAGATCTTGTTGTTATCGCCTCATAAAGCACTTTGGTAAGTTATCCATTTGCTCAAGATGCCGGAACAAAATACCACAGACTGGATGGCTTAAAAAACCCAAATTTATTTTCTCAAGATTTTGGAGGCTGGAAGTCCAAGACCAAGATGCCAGCAGGGTTGGTTCTTTCTGAGGCCTCTCTCTGGCTTGAAAATGGCCGCCTTCTAGATGTATTCTCACACAAGTCTTCTTCAGCTCCTAGGATGACCCTACATTTCATCTCCAAGGGCTTCACATTTGCTCTTTATTCTCCCTGGATCATTCTTCCAATCATTCTTTACTTAACTAGATCTTATGTTATATTTAAGACTCCTTTTTCAATAGAGTCTTCCCTCATAGCCCCAATATGAATTAATTTCCTTATTACATTATCTTATAGCAACCCGAAATTTCCTGTCACAGCACTTGGGATATTTGGTATTTTCAAAAGTAGGTGTGTCATTATGTGTGTGAAGTTTATTTTCTCCACTAGATTAGCAGATCTAGAGAGAAAGCACTGTCTTCTTTCTTCAACTCTAAATCGTAGCACGTAGCATACACAAGGCACTCAATGGATGCTGTGGAATGAATGAAAGCATGAGATCCCTCCCCATTACCACTTGGTGAATCAACACATAATCTCCAAGTCTCAGACCGAATGACTCCTGCGTGATGACTTTCTGATTTGTCAAGGCAAATTGGAAGATTTCTCCCCGATTCCTTCACCGCTTGCACCCATGCCCTCCTTACATACTAGCCATATGGGGAAGAAAAGCCTCCCAAAGAGGTGGGAAAAGCACATTTAGGCAAACCAGACCTTCAACCACCTCACTTTGCAGAAATAAATACCCATTTTTAAACTCTTTTACTGTGATCACTCCAAGTGTACATCTTTATCTTTTTCTTATTCATAATGAAAATCTGGTCTTTGCTTGGTGTACCGATATTCCATTAATACATATTGTTAAAGAAAACTCGCTTGTCTGGTACCACAAAAGATATGACCACTAATTCAAAATTAGAAGTTTTATTTGTTTTAAAACAACCATATTATTAGTTATGGTATCACTACAAGCCAAGCTTCTTAGTCGTAAGCAATAAAACACAGTTCAAGCTGATTTAAGCAAATGGCATTTGGACAGCACTGTATCACAAAGATAGCTAGAGAAGCAAGCTCAAAAATAGGTAGGGACATAGGGAAGCTTTGTAGGCAGAGCACAGCCAGGCAAGCCCCATAGTCAGTTCAGTGAGAGAACTGCTGCTTTTCCCTCTCAAAGCTGGGTGTCAAAGGTTAGCCACCATTGCCACTGCCACAGGGCACTAGACCTGGATTCCCACTCACTTCCCTGACATCATTTCCACCGGCTGGCTCCCCAATTTTGTTATCATGGCTCCTGCAGTGTGTCACCACGGTCTGGTTTAAAACCCAAGCAGAAGTGCCTGCTTGGCTGAGCCAAGGTCATCTCCTAGCACCTTTTCTAGTGGGGGCTGGGCTGACCACCCCTCAAATGCTCAAAGTGGGGAAGGTTTCAGATACAGGAAAAAGGATGCAAAATTCAGGGAGAGAATAATAACAATAACAACAACAACAATAACAATAATAACTTCTGCATCTTCTTTGAAACACTCTCTGTAACTGGCCAGAAGCCATATGGAGATTTCTTCTCCAACATTTATGGAGCATGTCATTTTCTACTCTAGGCAAAGATTTTTTAAAAACAACCTTCACATATCACTATTTGTTTAGCTTCCATTTTGTTTTTTCTTTTCTCTGATTTTTCATATGTAAATAGATTTGAAAAATGACTACCAGTTAACAGTGACTTTCTTAAAACTCTTTTGATTCTTTTCGATCTTTGGAGAGTGAGAGTTTGGGAGAGTGGGAGAGAACGAGAATACATGCACATGTCCATGTGTATTATTATTCATTTAGAAAATTCAAGGATTAAAAAATCATAATCCAGTTTTTAATTTATATTATGATTCAATTGTGTTATATTATGTATTTGTATTTACATTAGGTATATATAGGTTTGGAGACATTTTCTCACTCAGGAAATAAACTATAAATATATTGTTTTTGATTGTCATTAGAAAGCTTAGTAAATTACTATTTGGTTTACATTCTTAGAGGAGCTATGAAATAAAAATTTTTTCTAATAATACTAGACTAAATTATGTATGGTTTTATATTATCAAGCCTGAAGGAACCAGCAATATAGAAACAGTGAATTCAATATTTAAGACATAATCTATCTTTTGATTATGAGGACTATTTTACTATCTGCTCTTACTTATTTTTAAATTTGAACTAAACACTTTAATCCTGAAAATGCTGATAAGTCTAGGTTTGGAGATAATTCATATACCTAAGTTTGCAATGAACCAAATGGAAGTCAACCAGGTGAAATTACATCACTTTCTAAACTTCAAATAAAACTACCTATAAGAAAGAGGAAAAAAAATACTTTAAAAATAACTGTTGTGAAGTCTTCCAGTTTCAGCTCCAACACGTGAAGAGCTTGGAGGTCATCACACTTGACCCTATAACAAGGGAAAAAAACTGGACAAACTGGAAATTTACTTTTCTTGGCCCATGAAAGAGCTAAGTTCTGAGGGCGGGCACCGCTGCCTTGAACTCCGAATGGGCAGGCGAATCCAGAGGCGCAGCTGAAAACCGCTTAGCTTGAGTAAATGCTGCCCTGGGGTGGTGAACTGCTAGGAAGATTTCTGGAGCCCGTGTGGACCGGCATGTGAGTGACAGACTCTTTGAGGGGCACCTGTCTTTGTACGGGTTTTACATCCAGGAATCCCACCAGGTTCTCATGGGGAAGAGACAAGAAAGATTCCTCCTGGATCTAGCATTCAAAGTGGAAAGTTACCTGTCGGAAATACGGCCGAAGTACTCTCTGTAAGAGAGGACGGTTCTCCAGGAGAAACAACTTGACCAGAGCCTCATATCCCCAGGGAAGCACGTTCCATCTCCGAACTCTCTTCTAACTAATCCTTTCCTGAACCCCAGGCCCCTCTAGCCTTCCCTGTCTCACACAGAGGGGGAAGAAAGCATGGACACCCACCCCCCAAAACAGAAAATGTCTATCTCGTTAAAGAATGGCTCTAGTTCAGAACATTAATAATAATAACAGTTAGATTTGGGTTTATGGTAATGAATTTTTTCCTGATTGAAGTAACCACTACATTTAATCCCTCAAAGAGATAAAATTAGGGGCCGGCTCTGTGGCCGAGTGGTTAAGTTCGCCTGCTCTGCTGCAGCGGCCCAGGGTTCGGATCCTGGGCGCGGACATGGCACCCCTCGTCAGGCCATGTTGAGATGGCGTCCCACATCCCACAAGTAGAAGGACCTGCAAGTGAGATATACAGCTATGTACGGGGCGGGGGGGCAGGGGGTTGGGGAGAGAAAGCAGAAAAAACAAACAAACAAACAAAAGATTGGCAACAGTTAGCCCAGGTGCCAATCTTTAAAAAAAAAAAAAAAAGATAAAATTATACTGAGAACATAGAATAGCTCTGTCTACACATTAAAAAATAGATTGTAAACAAATCCCCATTTTTTCCCCAAATTCAATTTGCGTGACCATTTAAGATAGAGAGAGAGGGAGAGAGTCGCATTTCTTGTCTAGCTCCCAAAATTCGTGGAGGTGTTTGCAGTGAATGATTCTCTATGGAGGAGAATATGCAAATCTGTGGGAAAGTCAAGATATTCTAATTCCAGGCTTAGTGTGACAACTTGGGTGTCCACACAGACTGAGCATTCTGCATTTGTTCATGCTGACGATGGTTTATGTCTCCAGGAGCATCAATATTGAAATGCTGTCCCTCATTGTATGAGGCTCTGGAAAAGAATGCAAACTGCAATTTTATCATGGAAATAACAGCTTCATTTTATTGGAGCTTGCCACGTGCTGGTCCCTGTGCTGAGTACCGAGCGCTTTCCACGCTTGATTTTGTAAAAACATCACGAAATACTTATGAGGCATACCCAAGTTTAATCTCCAATTCACAGATGAGGGAGCTGAGGTAACTTAGGTGGACTGTGCAGGGACATTTAGTCACCAGGAGGAAGGACCCGGACTCCGCTCAGTTCTTCTGACTCTATAGAACGTACTCAAAATTTGCATAAGTAATATAAAGATAAATGTTTCGATAAATGTATGGATTGATTTGGGCTTGGAGGAAATGATATATGTGTAAGTTTGAATTTGCTTGTGAATTAGAATTTAGACAAGTTTACAAGTAGAAAGACATTCTTAGGTCTAGAATTCTTCTTACTAATTGCTTACAATTCACTTCCCAGTGGTTTTATATGCAAATGGGAGCTGTCTACTTATCAAATGAAAAGAACAGAGAGATGTTTTTTAATTACAAATAACTTGTTAATATTGGGATTTTAATGGACTTGTGGACTGATGATAAAATACTCAGCAAGATTTGTACTATTTTATGATAATTTAATTGAATATGATGAGGAAAAATAAGGCCTGGCCTATGTTTCAGGAGAATCAAACCATAGTATTTTATAACAGATATAAAGGTTATAGAAACTACAACATAGAATAACATCCATTCCAGGAGAAAAATGTCAGCACATACATATATATATGTGTGTCTGTGTTTAGACATTCCTAATTCTGATTTATAGTTTTATCATAGTAGGAGGAAGCTATAACTCTCCTTCTCTTAGCAGGAAAGGTAATCTGCCCCTAAAAACCTAATATGAATCTGTTTCAACACCTTAAGAACTCTCACTAAAATATACTTTAAACTTGTCTCATGTTTTGAGTGACTGGAATAGGCCTGTGATAGTTTTAGGAAGAACTGGATAGATCTTTAGATACATGCATTTGAAAAGGAGAAGGACTTTGTGCTTAATGTTATGTTAACAAAATCTGAAAACATTATTACCCCTTTTGGATGAATTTATAAAATATTACGTGAAAATAAAACATCAGTCCTCTATCTAAAGAAAAATTTTAAAACACTTTAAATATTTACTGTTGTCTCTCAAAAGATCACAGATACATAAGGAAATTTTAGTAAAAGTGTTTTCAAAGCCTTCTTCCCTCCTGTCCTCACCCTCTGTTCCCTTCGCAAAGTCATGCTCTTCAACACCCCCACCCCACAGTGCCTCCATAAAGCACAGGGCGGCTGCTTTCGTTTATCCCCAGCTCCACTTTCTCTATGTTTTATTTTCTAGGAGTAATTCTCTGCCTTTCCCAACAAAATCAATCAATCTGTGTTTGCCGTCTTTAATTTCCACCCTTCCACCCCCCCACTCCAATTTTGCCAATCTGCAAAGAAGACCCTGAATAAAACTGGTGAAAATGGAATTATCTTTAATGGAGAATGAAAGAGGAGAGGCTATGAAACTCATATGTTAATGTTTTTCCTGTCACACTTGATTTCATTTTTCAAAGCTTTGAAATGCTGCCCTTTTAAATTGCTAAGTTGGTATCTGTCTGCCTCCTATGCCAAAACACTGAGCCCCGAAAAGTCAAGGCTTTACGTCACGCCTGAACACTGCAGGGCTTGCTCTGGTGGGATTGAGAAAGACGCCTTCCTTGGAAAGATAAACTGAGCTCAGACGCTTTCTGAACTCCCTATTTGGTTTTGATCCAGGTATTAGAAGCTTGGAAAAGTGAGGAAGTACTTGTGTCTCTGTAAATATCCAAGTGTGTGCTTTGGGTGTTAAGAAATTCCTCTGCCATTGCTGCCTTGTCACTCACTCAGGTTTCTAGAGACGACTGTGGAAATGCAAGTAGGAAGCAGACGTCACACAACTCATATCCTCCCATGTATTGCTAATACCACTTCACCTCTACCTATTGACTTGCCATATGTCATATGGATTGAACTACAGGTAAATATTTATCATAGAGTGATAAGTGAATAATTAGTATTATACTATAGGACTCAATAAGCATTTGCTTGAATTTTCTCTTTGAGTCACAACAATCCATGACATCTGTTCAATGATTTATATTCAATTACTCTTCAGATGCAACAGAATTAATTTAGCAATTTGTATTTTATAACAAAACCTGCAGGCTAGAGTTTGCTCATTCAAAAATTGTCTTTTTCTTTTCTTTTTTTTGGTTTCCATTAACTTTGACATTTATATAAATATGGAAAAAATATGGTGTGAATTTCTCTTAAATTAAAGCAGATTGAGCTTAAAACTGAGGGTGCTACTCTTAACAGCTATTTTACTCTATCTGTGCAATCCCTTGGCTCTTGTGATCATCTCTGAGAAGTTTAAGCACAGGCATATGGATTTACTTACAAGGCTTCACACTAAATTTGTTCAGTGCTTGATCTTCCATCTCTCTAATAGCACTTTTTTTTGCCACCAACACATTGATGGCCTACAGTTGACTGCTTTTATTGCTTTTAATTAAAGTCTGAAATAGAAAGTGTCTATTAATCAGTGTGTGAAACCAATCATGAGAAAGGACTTTATAAACTCTTTACAAGATGGATAGTAGTTCCATAAATTGTCCCACCTTTGTCATCATGGCAGAAAGACAGTCATTTCAGTTAATTATATCAGGGAGAACACCTGTAATCTGGAAATTTGGAAGGCTGCACCTATTTTGACAGGCCAGCTACATTACTTCTTTTTAGGGAGCACGAGAGATATTTAAAAGTTCATCATTTTCTGATCATTGTATTCACTTCATAGCACAGTTGGAGAGATAATGGGGAATGACTTTTTTGTGTGCTCCTTAAATCAGAATATAGTTAGCTAATCACTGAAAATGAACTGCACATTTTGACTGTTGTCTCCCTTCTCCTAATATATTTTAAATGCCTTGAATGTTTTTTCACATTTTCCAGTTGAGATTTATAGAATATGAACCTCTCATGATAAAACTCTCAGCAACCCATTCCTTTCAGATTCTAAGACGGAGAAGAATGAGGCGTTTTCCCTGGTCTTTCTCTTTATGTGCTGGAAAGTCTTTTCAAATTCAATTTAAATTTCTTTCAGAGAAGAGACATTACAGTTCATTGTGATGGTGAGAGTGCCCAATCTCACCAACACATATAGTTGTGTGGATTGAAATAAAAATATTGAATTACAATTCAGTGAAATTTATCTGAGGCCCTTCAGGGGTTCTACAGAACTCAACTCATTTTCAGTTGTTCAAGTAAAATAGTGGGATTTGAGCGTGCGGTGGATTAGTGTTCCAAGTTGTATACTTCTAATAATAGCATAGACAAACACATTTTAGAGAAAGAAGTACACATCATTCTTTACTGAAAATCACTATTATTTCGAAATGCGGAAAGCAGGAATGTATAGTCATATTCTATGGGCTGGGACTGGCAAAGAGTGAGGTTGTTTGTTGATCAAAAGAACACAGGAGTCCAAAAACATAGCAACACAATTTGCAACTATCGCCATGTATAAAAACCTTGTTTTTCACCCCTGTTTTTCAATTTTTCATCTTACAGATAGAAGGGCTGAAATAAATTATCCCAAATTTCATTATTCCTCTAAAATACACTAACAATTACTGTTTTTACTAACTTTTTCTTCTTCTTCTTCTTTCCTCTCTCTCTTATTGGACCCCACCCCAGCATCCAATCAAGTCAAGAGTTGCAGAAAGTAGGCACCCCAGGATAAAGAAGTAGAGAGACTGTGTATGAGATGCAATGTCTAGGAACACTGATCAGTTTCACAGTGAGAGCCTGGGTAACAGCTCCCAGTTTACTCTTCACCACGTTGTTCTCCTTCTGCTGTCATAGCAGTGTGCATCCTTGCCCAGCCACCTCCAGTCCTCCCCTCATGGTTAGAATGTACTCCCTGTCCACTGTCAGACGTAGTCCTATCACTTGTTTTGGCCAGTGGAATATGACAAATGTCATGTCTATGCAAAGACTTTAATGTGGTTTATTGGTTTTCCTTTTGTCCTCTGCCACGCGAGTTAATGCCCAGGATGGAGGCTGTTCTTCCAATGTGGATCAATGAAAGAGAAGACACATGACCCAGAACCACAGCCTGAAGCACAGGCATGGTCAACCTATAGCCTGCATATAGGATGAGAGAGAAATGAAGGCTGCTTTTTGTAAAACTCTGAGATTTGGGGGCTGTTTGTTACCAGCTAAACTATTACAGTTAGGTGTTTTCCACAAAGTTTTCTTTATAATCTGTCATGTTTGTATTCACATGGCCCTAATAGTGGCTAAAGGATATCCATGGTTCAAGAAATCATTCAGGGAATCTGATCTTCTTTGCCCATTGCCCATGTCATATAAATATACTTATGTATACCGGAAATATGTAGTCAAAATAGTCACCAGTCTCACAAGTGACGTATCACAGTAGTGGAGGTCACAACACACAATGCTGTAGAGCCAGGACTTGTGTGTTTAGCTCCCCTTTCAAGGAAATGGGTCTTTAGACAATGGGCTCGTCTTTGGAGATAAGTTGAACTCCCCTCTGCTTTTATTTTGTTTCTTCTTACTCATAAAAATTTTGAAACATTTGAGCAGACAGGAGTCTTGAGATTACCTAATCTGGTGTGCAAACATCCATGCATCCATCCATTCCGACACCTCAATTAATAAAGGACAAAACTGGAATCTGGACAAGTTATAGTGGTCCAAGTTATGCAAGGAATTTAAAGCAGAGGCAAGATTAAAATCATATTTTACCATCTCTTCTCTAGACCAAATTTTTTTCCACTACAATCCTTGCTATTTAATGCAGTTATATGTTGACCTCACCTGGGAAGTTCTTTTAAAAATATGCCTAACTGGGCTTCATCTTAATCATTTTGTCCACTGACATATACTCCCTCATTCCCTGAAAACCACTGCAGTATGAAAAGATACACTACTGAACAAATTTATTATTCATTACCAACATACACCCTGACCAACTCTTAGATCTGTGCAAAGACAGAGTCCACTGCTTCCTACACAACGTAATTTCAGGGAAAAGAAAACACCAGTGTGCTCCCCAAACTTGTCATTATATGTAAAATTTCTAGTATCTGATTAATTTTTCTTGCTTAAAACATGTCAATCTATGTGAAATTTTATTAGTCAATTAGTTAATTCTGCTCAATAAAATTTTAAAGCCTTACTTTATGCCAGTCTCTCTTCTAGATATTTCCCATGCATAGCTATAGGTGAATAAAGCCCAGAGCCTTCCCTCCAGGAAGGAAAATGCACAAAACTAGTATGAAAGGGATGTTGATTCAACTCTCTGCTCCCCAGAGGGTCTTTCCATACAAAAGTCATGGCATCCAGGACAGATGGGGTGAAGGAAGCCTACAGAACATTTAACTTAACCAGTATCAGTAAGTTCAACCCAACACAACTGCATGCCTGACATATTTCAAAGCATACATCTGTGCACATGAGAATGTTGTCCACCAATGCAAGCCCATTTTTCCTTCCCTTGGTCTCAATTTTTATTCCTATGCAAAACTCTCCCTATCCAACTCTCGTTACTCTACAGAGAGGATCTATCTGGGCAACCAGTTACTTCTTCTTTCATGTTGCTTACCTCATCTGTGTGGCCCACCTCTCTTTAATATGATAACAAAGACCCTTCATCTATCAGGAGCAGGATGTGTGCTGTGTTTGCACGAACCCAGCTGTGTGCTTGGTTCACCAGGGAACCTGTTATTGACACAAATGTAGATATTTTGTAATTTCTGCTGTCTTTTACCTTATCTGATTTCTCACATCTTGATGACTGGTACAAGTTTTATCAACTTTCTCATTTCACGTATTCTAGTTTTACTCAAACAGGGAAATGGGAAGAAAGAATAACCGTGATGTATTTTTATTTTCCAAGCTAATAGAATATTCTTTTAATCAGTATAACCCACATGCACCCAACAACAACATGTCTTCCAAAATCTTTTAATGAGAAAAGCCCACTACTTATGTTTGAGTTATTCTTCTGACCCTGATTGTGAGGAAGAAGAAAATATAGGGAAGAGGAACTATATGGGATTTTATCGGATAAGGAAGTCATCACTTGGCCAGGCTCCAAGACAAAGGAGCAGAGTAGAGGCTAAGGGATAGGGATATGAAACGATGTCAGGACAGGTTTATTGTGGGAGAGGAGGTGATAACTGGTCACTCTCATGGTCTCCTGGGTAATGAGATCAGAATGAACCAGAATTAACAAGCATAAACTTTAGATTTCCATGGGATAATTTTTTGTCTAATTAGAACCCAATGTAGAATTGTCAAATTTTTATTGTGTCCTGAGATAAAGATATGGATATACTTATAATGGTATTTTTTTCTCCTTTTGCTGTAGAATAGTGAAAATTTGTCATGGATAATCTGTGGACTAGTACTGGGAACTACTTGGACAGAATACCAGAAGGAGGAGGTAAAAAGGTGTTAAAGGCAAAGATCTAAACATAAATATCTAGACAAGAACTAAATAACATTTCTGGTTTGTTAATTAAGGAACTTAGCACATTCAGAAGAAACTATTTCTAAATTGGGTGCTTCGTATGTAAATCTCTCTTAAAATAAGCACTCAAGTTAATCATTTCTAAGGTTTTTGGTAGATCTGTTGACAGGGAAATTAAGCCCAATCTAGTCACACCAGACTATCCATCTAAAAGGTCTCATTTTTACTAGATACATGCCCCTCAAATCAAAGTCATGCCTCCTTAAGCAATGGGAGAGAAGAGTTGTTCTTTTTAATTATGACAAACTCACAAATGGTGTTTGACAGCCGTGTGGTCATCCATTTGTCAGTAAGACCACAGTCCTTGCAGGGATCCTTTTAATGAAAGAATTTGGAAGTGTGTGTCAAGATGCATTGTGCCATCCTTTTTTATTCTACAACATGTTTCTTTTCTAAATCTTTTTTGTTTCCTTCAACCTGCTTTGGAACTTTTCCAAGGGAAAATTATTGCCTTAGTAAATAAATAGGTCAACAGAGAAATAGAATGACTATTAGAATTCATGTAGTAAATGAGTCTGATGTACCATTATATATGGATGTCGTAGGCATGGCTATGCTAGTCATTCACTTATTCATTCACCAGTAAACAAAAGTTTACTGTGAACCTACTAGTCACAGTTCTAGGCACTGGGAATATTACAGTGAATGAAACGTACAAAATCCCTACCTCCACATTACTAGGCTAAGCCATGACTTCCTAAACAGATCTAGATTTAGGGCATTCCCACCTTGCTCTATTGCTCTAGGAGAGTATGCTTATATATCCTAAATAAGTACTTTGGCATTTATTTAATATATTACTAAATATATTTAATATATTATTCACTAATCATAACGTGTCAAATCCAGTGCTAAATGCTGGAGCTTCGAGGATGAACACATTAGGCTCCTGTTCTCAAAAGGGCTCATAATCTATTTCATTTTAAAAAATACAGTCACAGTCCAATGTGATCAGTGCAACAATGGATGTACGTACTCAGTCCAGAGGCAGCACAGTCAAGGAAGAAATGCAGAGGACGTTAGCGGTAGGGTCTGTGTCAGGGAAGGCTTTTCAAAATTGACTTTTTAAAATTGTAAGGGTTGTTCTCCTGTTTTACTATTTTACTTAGGTAAAATATGTTCGTAGTTGCAATGTCCAAAGTAAATAACGAGTAAATTCAGAAAAATATAACTTCCATCCCAGTGCTGTCATCTACCACCACACATAGAATTCAGCTTTAAGCCAAATACGAAGGAGGTATTACACAGCTTCCTCAGACACAACTGTTACAGTGCTGTTGAATATTCAGAATTCTGGATCCCGTGCAGACAGGCTGAATTGGAATCTCTGGGTGTGGGGTCCTGGGATCTGCATTTCAAACAAATGTCCTATTCTTAAGTACAATGGAATCTAAACTGCTTGTCTTTAGGTTTTGGTGAGATGATTTGGGCAAAGAAGTGATGTGGTAGCTTCAGGGAACAGCGTGGTTGAGACGCGAGATGCTGCTTGGTGTTTGCACTGTAGGACAGGCTTCGGGAAGGCATTAACGGGTGATTAAGAAGGAGAATGACCTAGACTTGCATTTTGGCATTTTAGAAATGCAAATATAGACTCTTTATGGAACACAAGTGAAATGATCCTTTAAGTTTGGAAGATAAGAGACCAGAAAAGTAGCGTGCTCAATAGTCTAGGGGTGAGGGATGGAGGGCTGACCCAGGGCAAGGCAGGATTCCCAGCAGAGCAACTCCCACTTTTTACTGACCATAGAGGTTTTCTTCAACCTGAAATTTGCCACTGACAAATCCCAAGTTAAATAAAAGTATCAGCAATGATTTAAGACCTTGATATTCAGGCTATTCTTGCAAAACTTCTCTTCATGTGCTTTTTAAAGCTTAATTCATTGTTTTCAATAGCGAGAAAACAAATTATTAGATCAGTAAATGTAAAATGAATTTTTTCTTAAAATAAGCAACTAGCACATGATTACCTATCACCTGATATTTCTTCAGCCTGGGGTAGAAATATGCAATAGTTCTTATTAGGTATCTTGAACATTTATTTGATAATTATAA
The DNA here is from genome assembly GCF_041296235.1 of Equus asinus. NCBI lineage: Eukaryota > Metazoa > Chordata > Mammalia > Perissodactyla > Equidae > Equus > Equus asinus. The sequence continues at coordinate 76,677,592 of NC_091800.1, forward strand.
TACACAAATATGGAATCTATGTTTTCATTTTAAAAAATACTATTATTTGCTAATATATTTCAAGTCCTTTGGGCATAGGAACATATCTAATTCTAATTTGTATAGACCAGGTCAGTATCATTTTCACATTTATATCAATATGCAGGTTTAACAAAATATGCTTTAGAAAACTTGGCAATTGTAAATTCTTTCTCTGCCCCTTTGAGATGTAAATCTTCTATAGCCCAGGGATGTCTTTTTCAAGACCCTGAGAGCCATCCCTTTGAAATGTAATCATCAAGAAAGACAGGCACTCCTATCTTCCAGTCTCTGTGGGGGGAGGATAAGAACCTAACTTCCATAAGCACCAATCAGCAAACACAGATGCCTCATCACATTGACCAACCTCCTGCTAACATCTTCTATTACTGTTCCACTGGCTCACCTCAGTGCTTAAAACCTCTCCTACCTTTTGTTCCAGTGGAATTGAGTTCAATCTCTCTCCTTTTGCAATAGTCTTGAATAAATCATCCTTGTCTATTTAGCTAGTCTGGGGCAATTTTTCTTTGACAGTTGTACATGAGCATGTGACATGCTCTCGTCTCCATACACTGCAGCTAACGCAAGCGTCTTATCTAAAGACACTTCACTAGTTCCCCTGTTTTAGAAAGAAGAAATGGTGCTTAATGATCATATTATTCATACCTTTTTGAATTGCAATTCATTTATTCATTCATCATTCATTCAACAAACTTTTATAAGAAATGAAGTCAGGGGAAGCTCAGTATATCATATATAAATGGACGTCAGTAATAAGGAAGTTTCTTCTATCTAATACATCCTTACCCTTCATCTCACCATCCTGCCTGATTTGGGGAAAGCAGAGCTATTGTAGTATTGTTCTTTCACCAGTCTTGTTCTCGACAGAGAGATGAAAGAGGAGACCAATTCCTTTCCTGTTTTTCTTTTCTTTATACACAGATATCTAGAACATTTTTTTATTACATATGATTTTATTTCTATAATTTTAGGTCTGCAAATATCATCTTTAACAGGAAAACAACAAAAAAACTCTTCAAAAAAATTTAATGTCTATTTTTTTGTAGTTGCATTTACGGAATTTTTTACAAGGGGGCTGGGAATACATTTTTTTTTTTCCTAAGCAATTTACGGTCTGTTCAAAACTAAGTAGAAAATTGTGCACAGGCACTGACACCCTCACCTTGAAGATGTTGACCCTACCGTAATCTAACCCCTGATAAAAGTGAGAATTTTTATTTTGCTTTCTAATTCTTCATGATTTAAAAACAAGTCCAAGGTAGATAGTTAAGCTGTAATAGCTTCTAACAACTGTGACCTTTAAGAACAATGACCCTCTGAGATGAAACTATTGGGTCATTCATAGGTTAGTTAACCTTTTGGAAGCTCAAAGCCTCAATTACTTCTAGCAGAGAAGGAACTTTAGAGTACAAATATGTCTGTGGCTTTAGTGGTAAATTGCACAGGATAATTTAACCAGTGACTTTCTGAAAGGAATATTTGCTCAGGTGTGGAGTGAATATTGTATCAACAAGCAATGAAAATGAGTATTGTTAATTAATTAACAATATTGGGTCCGAGCTAATTACTAGATTTTTATCAAAGAATTTTATGAATGAAAATATCAAGGGAATTCACTTATATGACCAAATAGATCAGTCTATTGAAAGTCGACAATTATTTACTTAAGCAAATAATTTTGTTTTCTCTGTATGTTCTTAGTAAAACAGAAATATCTGCTCCCAGATAAATATCTAGTGAGTTTGACCTGAATGTGCATCGGTAAAACAAGAAGAATATACTTGCTCAACATTGAGGTCATTTAATTTGTTCGTATTTCATTCATAGATGCCTAAACTTTAGTGTTCTGTGTAGGAGAATTTACATTGAAGCATTTCTAATGTGTGTGTGTGTTTCTGTTATTTTTCCTAGGAATATGTGACCCTAGAATGTGAAAATTTAAATATTTCAAGCTACTGAATATCTTTGCCTTTCATTACTTTTAATTTTTTCATATGCTACTCTTTACTAAGAAAAATGTGTAAGATCATATTATTCTTAGTATTCAAAGGAGATAGGCTCAAGAAAGGCATATGAATTATAACATCAGAAAAAAGACTTTCCTTTCTGTGCTCAGCATTGGTATAGTCTGTGTCTTAAATTGATGCCAGAGATTACCGGATTTGACTTTAAAATTTTATGCTATCAATATATATTACGTCCCCATACTATGCAGAGCACTGCACTTGACACAATAGAGAGAAAAAGGCCTCAAGCCATTTAAGAGCTTTTCCTTTCTACCTGCTGTTGCCTCCTAAGTGGTTCTGGCTAGCACTGATTTCATAAAAAACATCAATGATGCCAATTAAATTATAATGCCCCTTCCTTTGTCTCAAAATGGTTTTGATATTTACAACTTTTACTGCATTTCCTTTGCAATCCTCATCATCATGAGCTGTTATATTGTTAGATCAAGTATTGCTTCTTTAAGCCATTGTAGTGTTGTTTCTTTGCTGCTTTGTTAAAATCATTCCTCAGACAGTAATTGTTTCATAAGCAGTGAGGTATGTGTAGGAGGAAGAGAGGTACCACTGGGAGTAGTCTCTCTATAATTGCTCAGAATATACTACTTGAATTCCATTTGTCTTCCCAGGCATTGGGTGATAAGAGAGACGCTTGTTTATGCATCACTCACCTAGATAATATTGCAAGAACTAGGAATTATATTTGCAAGTACAATTTCAAAGTGCCTGGCAAGACTCACCATAGCCCTAGAATCACAAGGATGTTTCCAGGATGCATGGATAATGCATATTATACACCTTGTTATAAAATTTTCTTGAATATGTTGTAATATCTTTGATGTAGAACATTGCTCCTCCTCTCCTTTGCCTCCTCTCTGGCTGCCTTTGTCAAGGCTTTGCTGGATTGCTTGTGAAACCCACACAAGGTGCACCTGGCAGAAATTGGGAGAAATAGCAAACTTCCTTAGGGTCCTCTGAGAGAGAAGAGCTGCAAATAGGATAAAAAAAAAAAGTACATAGAAAAATGAATGACTCCTAGATGGACTTCACTTTAGCAACTCAATGCCATAATAATTTCACTATGTTATTAAAGTCATATTAACCTTTGCAAATTATAATATGAAACACAACTGTATAATATGATGCTTTAGTTTTCATGTTATAAACACTTTGGCATCCAAATTAACGCAATGTGATGGAGAAGACAAAATACATAGATAAATCTAGTGTTATTATTGGACATCTAGTTAGACATACAGGCAATGATGAATTAAGATGTCCAGGGTTAATTTTAAATTGTAAAACACATGATTTAGAAACCTATGCAGGACAACTTGAGAGAAAGCTCAGTTTTAGGTGTAGGATCAAAAAGACATAGGGATTTAAGTAAGTTTGTCTGAGAGGGACAAAGAGACAGGTGAAGAGAAAAGATATAAATAAAGCATTGTGGTTAAATAAGCAAGATTTTAGATTTAATCAGTTATGTTCCATACTTATTTAATTAATATCACATGATATAAAAGAATGTGTTGTTATAATCATATAAATAGATACATGGGGACAAAATAAGTTGATATTGCCAGAAAGATGTAAATTAGCTCATTTATGGTTCGGGGTAGGGAGTACCCAGTGTGCAACTGAGGCTAGAGGGCAAGCATTGAGACAAATTAATGGACAGAAATATATTATGAATGAAAAACAAAGGAGTCTGCCATTGTGTTTACGGACTCCTGTGGATAAATACAAAAAAATCATCGTTTTGAAAAATATTCATAATAAGCATACTTTAACGTTACTATACTATTTTTTCATTTGAAATTTCTTTTGAAATATATTATATTTTTAAATCTAAAATGTAATGTTTTAATATGTTCATGTCACAAAAAATTGAAACTGAGTCACAGAGAGATCACATGACTTGCCTGACTTTTGTTTACATCTCACTCTCCCAGATGATCTTGTGAGAAGCAGGGCTTGTATTTGTAAATATACAATCCCTGTATGATTAAATATGAGAAAGAGAAATTAAATATTCAGGTAAATACTTTTGAAAAGAGAGTAAGGAACTTCCTGTTTGTTGAGTTAAAGATGGTGGTTTCCATTGCAATTTTGAAATGAAAAATTGGATTTTTAAAATATGCATCTCTTGACTAGTTTCTTAAGTATTATGTTCTCTACCTGAATTCCTCATAAATTAAGAATCAGGAAAAGAACTTCAAATATTATTGACAGTAATTTATTTGAATTTCCTAAAACAGATACTACGGAGCATCCGAGAGTGGAAGGTGATCAGAGGTACATTTTGCACATTGCTCACTTTCACCCTCTCTCTCTGCTCGCCCTTGCTCCTCCATCCCTCCCACTCTCCTTTTCTTCCTTCCAAGTATGGATGCTGCTAATACTTGTTATGTAATATTGGCAGGCTGAAGAACCTCTCTGTGCATCAGTTTCCCATAAAAAACGACTTAAAAATAGTATCTACCTGGCAGGGTTGTTTCCAGGGTTAAATAAGTTAATACACCCTTAGCAGCTGCTGCTCGTTCAGACCCAGGTACCCTGGACCATTGGCTGCCTCAGTTGGTCTGCCCTTCCCTGCCTATGCTGCTGGGGCTTTCATACTTCAACCACTCCCATCTGTTCCTTCCCTTGGGGTGGTTGAAACCTCCTTATAAGGAGGGGCCTAGAAGTTCCCTTCAGGACCTACAAAACCCAACACCTTTGTATCACTGGACTCTGACTACAAGCTGGACTACACATGACACCCCATTTTTAAGGAGCTCTTTCCCCATCCCTAGCCTGCTTCCCTCCATCACTGCGGGCCCCTCTGAGGACTTCCTTCCACAAGACACATCATGAAAGCTCTGCTTCTAGGGAACCTACTCTAAGACAACATGGGAAGCACTTTAAATGTTCTAGGACATTAGTGCCCCAAAGTAAGTGCCTAATGTCATTATTATTATTATTAATTCCTTCACCAAGCATGTATTGAACACTACTATTTAACAGGCACCCAACATGGTGTGTCTCTTCCCCAGACATTAGTGACAAAGCCCATAGTGTCTACACTGCCGGTAGGACTCGGACATGAAATGGAGAATATAGTACATTAGTAGCCTAAGGAAGCACAGTGATCAGTGTCTTTTAGGAAGATTGCCGTTAACTGAATTTTTCTTTCATTTTGTAAATTATCTGGTGAGATATGAGATGATCTTTTGCAAGTAATTATAATATTATATTTAATAATAAATGTACCTCTCCTGGTTTGAATATTTTATTTCTCTATCAAAGTTTGGGTATTTGTACTAACTTCAGTTATTTAAATGGCATTTTCAACTCAGCTTCTTATCACCAATTGTGGCCTTGCTAAATGTCTCACCCAATTAACCGTCTGGCAGGATTAGTGTTTTGCTCTAATGGTTTTTTTGGTTATAGCTTTGTCAACGTGTTATCTTTTCCAAAAAATACCACAATAAGCTGTATGGAAGGTCAAACATCCCAGTTCAATGCTCGCTACCAGCTTTCTTCTCAAACAAATACTCAGGACAACTACATATCATACTGCTATCACACTGTCTTGATATTTGCATTATCGAGATTTCAAAGACGTGAATGAGGTCTATTTAAACTCAGTGCACTGTGATTCACTTAGTAGAGATGTTTGCATAATATAGATAATATTCCCTCAAGCAGAGGGCAGGATCACAGCGCTTATTAAGCTGAGCCCCGGAAAGTGCACAAGGATTTATCTAAAGGTCAATGAATATTATAAGAAATGTTGTTCCCAACTAAAAGTAGTCATAATAATGAAGCTAAAAATTTCTATCTAAAACCCAGATTGGAAAAAAAAAATTAGTTTTTTTGTAACATCTTATTTTGTCCTTGACTTTCACCTCTACCAGAACACATGAGGTGGAGCGAGCACAGTGGGGAAGGTTTCAGAACTCAAACTCACACATTAAAGATATCCTCATTGCGGCTACCTCAAAACTGTCCATATGCTTTCATTTATCTTCGGTACCTAGATAATAAAATTTACCTAGGAGTGAAATGACCGAATCAATATACGATTAAGATTTTAAGAAGTGGTGAAACTGTTTTTCAAAGTGTGTGTACCATTTGTACCCCCATGAGTTGGGTATGAGAGTTCCAGGTCCTCCACATGCTCATCAGTATTTGGTATGATTTTTCTTTTTAATTTTAGCTATTCTAATGGGTGTGTAGTGGCATCCTATTTTGTTTTAATGTGTATGTCCCTAATGACTAATAATATTGAACATCTTTTTATATCCTTATACATTATCACATGTATTTTTATGGTGAAATATTTCAATCATTTGCCCCACCCCCCTTTATAAAACTAAGTGGTTTGTTTTCTTTTTGTTGAGCTTTGAGAGTTCTTTCTGTATCCTGACCCAAATCCTTTATCAGATGTATGCTTTGCAGATATTTTCTCCCAGTCTGTGGTTTTTCTTTTCATTTTCTTAACAGTATCTTTCAAAGATCAGACATTTTGAATTGTGATGAAGAACAGTTTATTGATTTGTTATCTTAAGGATAATACTTTTGATGTCATATCTAGAAATATCTTTGCCTAACCGAAGAACACAATGATATTCTTCTATGTTTTCTTCTGGAAGTTGTATAGTTCTACATTTTATATTTATGTCTATGATCCATTTTGAATAAATTTTTGTATATGGTGGAAGGTGTGGATTGGCATTCAGCTTTTTTTGCCTATGGATATCCAATTGTTCTGCACTGTTTGTGAAAAGATTATCCTTTCTCCACTCACTTGTCTTTGCACCTTTGTTGACAATCATGTGCTTGTTGTCCATGTATAAGTGGGTCTATTTCTGAATTCTCTATTCTGTTTCAGTGACCTATCTGTTTGTCTTTGAGCCAATAGCTCACTGTCTTTCCTTTTTTTATAAAGATTGGTACCTGAGCTAACAACTGTTGCCAATCTTCTTTTTTAATTTTTTCCTGCTTTTTTCTCCCTAAATCCCCCCCGGTACATAGTTGTATATTTTAGTTGTGGGTTCCTCTAGTTGTGGCATGTGGGATGCCACCTCAACATGGCCTAATGAACGGTGCCATGTCCACGCCCAGGATCAGAATCCTGGGCTGCTGAAGCTGAGCACATGAACTTAACCACTCGACCATGGGGCTGGCCCCTACCTCACTGCCTTGATGGCATGTTTTCTTCAGCTGTAGACTCAGGCAGTGGCAGCATAGCCAAGAGATCTAGACAGTGCAGATCTGAGCCCTGACCTGGGTTGTTGCTTTCTGATCCCTTTCCTCAGCCCCACCCACACATGCCAGGATCCCTGCAATTGCCCATATAGTCCAACAGCATCCTAGAGCTGCTGAAGCCAAAGCTGGTTCCTGCAGAGGGAGGCCCCGCTGGCTCCCAGTCTCCACAGCGCTTGCAGTAGCACACTGGCATTCTCGGAGTCCCCGCCCATCAATGTGGGCTCACCTGTGTCCCAAAGAGTTGTTCCTGCTTGCCTGGACTAGGGACCTGCTTTGGCTGAGACAACTCAGCAAACTTCCATTGAATTGCCTTCAACTTCACCTTCTTCAACAAGGGCTGGAAGCCTCCTTCCGAGTGCCTGTCCATGGATGCTCTCTGGCCCAGGGGGACCCCTTAGAATTCTCTTTCCATGTTTTTAGTTGCTTCCCTATAATTCCTCTATAGTAAAATTCTTTATATTATATATATAATATATCTAAACTTTATTATACATAAAATTATGTGTATTAAAAAATCTCCTTTACTGTGTGGCTTCTGTCTCCAAACTGGATACAGACTGATCTAATCCTTTCCCGCCCTCTTACTTTCAATCTACTTTTTTCTTTACATTTAAAGTATATTACTTGTAGGTAGCATATAGTCAAGTCTTGCTTTTTTTACAATTAACAAACTTTAAGGTATTTTGACCACTTACATTTAATATGACCAGTGATCTAATTAGGTTGAAATCTGCCATCTTGCCATTTATGTAATATCAGTCCTATTTGTTCTCTGGTCCACTTTTCCTCTTTTTTTTGCCTTCCTTTTAATGAATTGGATATTTTTTAAATTATCCCACATTATCTTGTTTGTTGGTTTGTTAGCCACAACTCTTTGTTTTATAATTTTAGTGCTTGCTTTAGACTTTAGCAATGCACATTTAACATACCACAGTCTGTCAAGTGACGTTAGATGCTTTCCTGCATAGAGTGAGAAGCTTAAATAGAATACTCCCATTCCTCCCCTCTCCAAAGTTGTGCTATTTTTTGATACATTTTATTACTTTCACATGTATTGTAAACCTTACTCTACCTTGTTGGCATGTCTACTTACATAGTAAATTATCTTTCAAAAATTTCAATGATAAAGAAACATTTTATGTCTTTCTACGTAGAGTAACAATTGCCAGTGTTACTTATTCCTTTGTGGAGATCCAGACTTCTACCTGATATCATTTTTATTTTCATTTTTCCTGAAGACCTTGCTTTAACATTTCTTTCTTTCTTTCTTTTTTTATTTTTTGAGGAAGATTAGCCCTGAGCTAACATCTGCTGTCAATCCTCCTCTTTTTGCTGAGGAAGTCTGGCCCTGAGCTAACATCCGTGCCCATCTTCCTCTACTTTATATGTGGGACGCCTACCACAGCATGGCTTGCCAAGTGGTGCCATGTCCACACCTGGCATCTGAACCTCAGAACCCTGGGCCACCAAAGCAGAATGTGTGCACTTCACTGCTACACCACCAGGCTGGCCCCTAACATTTCTTATAATGAGATCTGCTGGTGATGAAGTCTCCTGGATTTTATATATCTGAACGACTTTGTTTTGCCTTTGCTTTTTGAAAGATTTTTCATTGAGAATAGAATTGTAGAGTATCAGATTCATTGAGTCTAGAATTTAAAGAGGTGGTTCCACTGTCTTCTTGTTTACTTTCTCTCTGACAAAATCCCTGCAGGGAACCTTAGTTTGTTCCTGGTTCTTTTTTCTCTGTCTCATTTTTAAGATTTTTCTCTTCATCTTTGGTTTTAAGCAATTTGATTATATAGATGTGTGTAGTATTCTTCATATTTATAGAATTTGGGTTCATTGACCTTCTTGGATTTGTGGGCTTATAATTTTCATCAAATTTGGAAGCATTAAACCATTGTTTGTTCAAATATACTTTTTCTATCACCCCTTCCTTCTTTGAGAACTCCAATTACACGTATATTATGCTCCTCGAAGTTGTTCTCACAATGGTTTGCAGGAACCATTGGTACTCTGTTCATATACTCTTTCATCTCTCTGTTATTCATTTCAGATAGTATATATTGCTATATCTTCAAATTCACTAAGCTTCTTCTGTGATAGCTAATCTGCCGTTAATCTCATCCAGTGTATTGTTTATCTTAGACACTGCAGGTTTTATCTCTGGAAGTTCAATTTGGGTCTTTTTTATATCTTCTGTCTCTACACTTTACTTTTTGAGGATGTAGGATACAGGCACAATAACTGTCTTGATGTCCTTGTCTGGTGATTCCAGCAGGTGTCAGCTCTGAGTCAGTTTTGATTAATTAATTACTGTCCTCCTTTCAAGTCATGTTTTCTTGCTTCTTTACATACATGTCTCATTTGCTTGATTGGATGCAAGTCTTTCGGGACTGGGTGTTTTTGAATTCCTCTACATATTCCTGAGCATAGTTCTGGGATGCAGTTTAGCTGCTTGGAGATAGTTTTATACTTTCAGATTTTCCTTTAAGATTAATCGTGGGGACCAGGGCAGTGTTTAGTGTTAGCTAATTATTTCCCACTAGTGCTGGAGGACTCTTCCCTGTACTCTAAGGATGCCCTGTGAATATGAGTATTTTTCTGATCTGTCTGATAGGAACAAGCTCTACTGCCATGTCTGTGTGAGCTTCTAACACTGCTCCCTCCAATTATTTTGAATGATCCTTTCCAGCACTTTATTTATTCAAAATAATTAATAAGAATTGTGTAAGATCTGATATGTATCTACTTTCAGGTCACGTATAAGGAAAAGGAAATGGACAATAGCAGTAAGTTAATGGGAAAAGAATCCTAGTACACAGCAATAGTGTGGGGCTTTATTCCAACTGAATGGAGCAAGGTGAATCATCTGAAGAATGGTGTCATGACCAAATTGATCCACACTGATGAAAGAAGAAATTTATTAGTGCTCAGGGAGCTTGATACTAGACCTGATATTCTACCCTGTTTCCAAATACCAAAGCTAGAGAAGGAGGATTTAGAAATAAGCATCCAGAAGACTTTTTTCCTCCTATTATCATGGGGGTTTGGTTAATCCCTTGGAACGACAATAATAAATTTGAAAGAGCTTCTTGTTTTTCCAACTCTTTCTGTGAAAGAGGTTTCCCTACTTCTATTGTCTGTTGGCAAAGTGTTTAATAACATTTATCTTTTGACCTTTTATCCATTTACTTGTCGAGTTTATTTGCACCAGCCCTGTGAATCCAAGCGATACAGAGCAATATAGTGGGTATTTGCTCTATAAATCAAAACTACCTCAAAGCAGCTTGCAACTATAACTCTACTCTTTTCTACAGACAGCAGGCAAGCACAATGGAAAGATACAAGGGCAACTTGTAGGCTTAAGTTACTTCCTCTTTGTTATTTCCTTTCTTCACTTATATTTGAAGAAAACCCACATTGTATATCTCAAAACACAGAGATGATTATCAAATCAATGAGAGATAAATATGTAGCTTATGTTTACAGTCGAGAAGTTGTGAGAAATTCACTTTTTCACTTAACTTACAAACAAATTTGAAGGAGACTGTGTTAAGTGGAATGAACATAAACTGTTAATATGTTCCTCTTTTTCTTTTTCTTCTTCTGTCAAAAGTATAGAAAGCACCCAGATGTATGCACAGTACTGGCTTATTTCCAAACTCTGTCATCAGATTAGCATTCAACTTAATGTTCAGGGGTTTAGCCATTATAATTAATCATCCTCTAAGTGCAGAAAGACACTTAATACTCTGTCCCCACTCATTATTTAGATTTTTAGTTCTGTAGTGAAGGGCCTCAGAAAAAGATTAATTAAGTCAAACACTTTGGGGTTATTCTCCCATCATTGTACAGAAGATTTACATACATGACTGGCATTACTGTTGGTGAATATTCCTCCTGTAATTCTCTAGAATATCAATGAAACCAATGACTCCCTAAGTGAGTTTGTCTGGCAACAGTAATGTATGCCAGAATTATCCTAATGAGTACTTCTGATATTTTATTTTTATTAGTTACCATTTTTGTATTGAAGTAAAAACCAAACAGTTTTCATAATTAAGGCAGCATATCTATGTTTTAGGAAAAGTGAAATCTTGTTTTAGGTTGAAAAATATCTCCATAACCAACTTGCTTCCATATACACACTGATTCTCAATTCCCTCAGCTACAATGTGATAGGTTAATATTATGAGCTCTAAGATTGCTTAAATTTAAAAATACTATACTTCAATGTATTTAGATCTAAAATGCACCTCAAATATCAGGAATCCATAAGGACGGAGTATGGGATTTTCTACTTGGAGTGAAACAAAGAAATTATCCATTTTAGTTTTACCAGTGCTAATTGAAAGTGCTTAAAATCCATCTTTCTACATGAAAGGAGAAATCCTTTTTCAATATTTCTTTTTCCATTTATGAAATACACAGTCTTATGTTGAAATGATCCAGAGACTGTCACATCCAATAGGGAAGAATCCATGCTATGACTTGAGACCCCAAATAGCCAAAGCAAGCTTAAGAAGAAGTACAAAGCTGGGATATCACACTTCCTGATTTTAAATATTTTAGAATAGTACAGTAATTAAAGCCTTATGGTACTGACATAAAAACAGGCTTATAGACCAATGGAAGAGAATAGAAAGCCCAGAAATAAATCCGCACATATGTAACTAATTGGTCTTCAACTATAGTGCTAAGAATACACGATGGGAAAAGGATAGTCTCTTCAACAAATGGTGTTGGGAAAACTGGATATCCAGGTGCAAAAGAATGAAGTTAGACGTTAATTTTACATCATACACAAAAGTCATCTCAAAATGGATTAAAGACTTAAACATAAGACCTGAAACTGTAAAACAACTAGAAGAAAATATAGGGAAAAATCTTCATGACATTGGTCTTTGAGTTGATTTCTTAGGTATGACATCAAACGACAGAAAAAATAGATAAGTAGGACTACAACAAACTAAAAATCTTCTTCAGAGCAGAGGAAATAATCAACACAGTGAAAAGCCAACCTACAGAATGGGAGAATTGCAAACCATGTATCAATAAGAGGTTAATTTCCAAAATATATAAGGAACTCCTACAACTCAGTAACAAAAAAACAAATAACCAAACTAAAAAATAGGCAAAGGACTTGAACAGAAGTTTCTCCAACAAAGGCAAACATGTAGCTAACAGGTATATGACAAGATGCTCAGCATCACTAATCCTCAGGGAAACACACAATGAGATACCACTTCAGACCTGTTAGGATGGCAGTTATAAAAAATGAACAGATAAAGGATAACAGGTATTGACGAGGATGTGGAGAAATCGAAACACGTGCACGCTGTTGATGGGAATGCAAAATGGTGCAGCCACTAGGTAAAGCAGTATGGGGGTTCCTCAAAAAATTAAAAATATAACCACCGTATGATCTAGCAATCCAACTTCTGGATGTATATCCAAAAGAATTGAAATCAGGATCTTAAAGATGAATCTGTACTCCCATGTTCATTACAGCATTATTCACAATAGCGAAGATATGGGAAGAATTTAAATGTCTCTTTGATCGATAAATGAAAAAAATAACACAAACACCGAAATATTATTCAGCCTTAACAAAAAGGAAATCCTGCCATATAGAGCAGCATGGAAGAATCTGGAGGGCATTATGCTAAGTCAAATAAGCCAGTCATAAAAAGATAAATATTGCATGATTCTACTCACACAAGGTGTCTAAAATAGTCGAACTCACAGAAAGAGAGTAGAATGGTGGTCACTGGGTGAGGTGGGGATGAGTAGTTCAGTGAATATAGCTGTGATTACGCAAGATGAATAAATTCTAGAGATCTTCTGTATAACACTGCCTATAATTGAGAACATTGTATTGTGCACTGAAAAATTTGTTAAGAAAATAGATATCATGTTAACTATTCTTCCCACAATAAAAATAAAAGAAGCACAAAAAGCTTAACTTACATTCGAACACTATATTCCCTAATATTTTCCTATTATCATATTAATAATTTTTTTCAAAAGGTAGTTCTTCATCCAGAGTATTAATTCTCTACCTGCATCAGGACATAATTCCAGTCACTCAATTAAACACATCAGTCTTTAAAATTCCTACCATAGGAGAATCTTTCATTCTCACGTTTTTTTTCCTGTGACTTTATTTTCCTCTGTGGAAGCCATTGATCAAAGTATAAAACATGCATGGGCTTGAAAAGGTTTAGACTTTATGATTCTGTCTTACCCAGATGCACACCCTTTTTTAACTTCAAACGGAAATTCCGGAAATTCCAGATATGGTTTATTATTGAGCCATTAAATCAAGAAACAAAGTATAAATCAATATTATGCTAAATATATTACCTTTAAAAAATCTAAATAGATGGAATAAAATATGTTATTTTTCGTTTGTTTTCAAATCAAATTTTTAAATGGTAGTTTCTCAATTCACCCTAGTCTATCCAGAAGAATCAGTTTGCCTAAATTTTTGAGATCATTAAAAATTATTTCAGATTGGATTTTTCCCCAAGTGGAAGACCACTGCTTGGCGAACTTATCAGACAAATTGCAGCAATCAGTGGGTATTTATTTGATGTTTATATATTTCTGCTCAATTAGATTGTAAGCTTCTGGACGCAGAGACCAAATGTTCCATTTCTTAGATAGCCTGATGGAGAAATCAGCAAACATTTTCCAGTAAAGGGGTAAGTAATTAATATTTCCAGCTTTCTGGGCCATAACATGTCTTTCATAACTATTAAACTCTGCCATTTTAGTGCAGCAGCATTATAGACAATATGTAGACAAACGCAGCAGTGTTCCCGTAAAACTTTATCTACAAAAGTGGCAAGCCGGTTTGGCCTGTGGACAATAGTTTCCTGATTCTCCCATATGGGCATAAAATAGTGCATAATAAAAATGAATTTAATTGTAAAATCAACAGTTAACAGTTTTTCTGCAATATTAATTCTTTTATCATTTCATTTTAATTGATGATCTAAGTCATACTATTGACATTCAAATGCACATAGAAATTAACTGTTGATGAAATTTTATAAGTAAGATAATATCTACTGTATAAAAATATAAACATGTAGGAAAACAACCTAGAAGGCCAATGGTAGGAGAAGCGTCTTACAGTATAATACTGCAATTTTGCTTGTTTGTGTTTTCTCAAATTCCTTTAATGTATATTACATTTATTTTTATAACAAAACTAATCATTTTACTAACACAATAGATTGAGATTGTGCAATTGGGATCAGTTATGCATGAAAATTAATACAGATGTTCACGGTTCATTACTTGGAAAACAAAATTTTGCAGATACACAAAAGACATTCTCTGCTAAGAAAACTACTGGTTGTGATAAAAATGATTCACCATGCAATTGTTTTAGCTGATCTAATTCCAGTCTGTGACATCCTATCACAATGTTTCTAGAAACTTAACTATTTTCATCAATCAAAAACTTGTTCTGATTTTTAGCACTTTCACAACACTATGTGAAGATGTCCAGAAGATTGTACGTGGTAAAGCCAGCCCTGTCTTGTTACCATAAGCCTGAAACACAGACTACTGGGTCCTGACTTCTGCAACTTAAGTGATGTTTTTATTGTGTGAAGAAGACCCTATAGAATGTTGAATTGTTCTTGATTTGTGAATTATTTGATAAGAGCAATCAGAGCTCAAAAAGTTACATCAGACATATTACTGTAAAATACATAAGCAAGAAGCTGAAATGAATTTTAAAATGCTCTTCCACACCATTATAATTTTTGGGGTATGAGAAATAATCATAATGTTGAGAGGAGTCTGAATTTTGAAAATAAATATATCCACATGTGCTTATTTTTATGTTTAGATATTTACTCCTATCTCTACTCGATCATTTCAAAATATTTGTACTGGATATTGATTGCTCATTTGGAAGTGAAATTGTTAGAAAGAATGCCTGAATGTAACTTTTTGAGCTTAAGAAAAATATTTTTTCTTTAATGGAAGACAAAGACTCTAAGGATCTCTTTTTTATTTTCTGACACTTTTTCCATGACTCTTGAAAATAAATATGAGAATTAACATATTATCTATGATCATTTGAGCCTTAAGTAGCAATCCAACTAGTGTGGAATTCAGTAACAAAAGGAATGGTTATAAGACTATAGGTGTCAGAACTGGACTAGAGGGGCTGGCCCGGGGGCACAGTGGTTAAGTTCGCATGTTCCACTTCTTGGTGGCCTGGGGTTCGCCAGTTCGGATCCTGGGTGCGGACATGACACCGCTTGGCATGCCATGCTGTGGTAGGCATCCCACATATAAAGTACAGGAAGATGGTGTGGATGTTAGCTTAGGGTCAGGCTTCCTCAGCAAAAAGAGGAGGATTGGCAGCAGTTAGCTCAGGGCTAATCTTCCTCAAAAAAAAAAAAAGAAAAAAAGAATTGGACTAGAATAAAAAGACTGAAATATTAGTAGGAATAGAGGTGATTCTCTCACTTTACCTCTTGCCCTGTGTGGTTTTTTCCCTGTACATTTCTTCATGTACAGCAGTCTCCTCATTCACTGGCAATCTGACTTTTCTTTGTCTCTGTTTGTATGATGAACTTGGTTGCCAAGAAGGACAGTACTTACATGTCCTCATTTTCATGCACTCAGAAAGATATTGTTCCGAAATCTAGGGTTCACATTCAGATGACCTCAGCCCGTATCACCATCTGTCCTAATCAACTTTAGAGAAGCTGAGGTCATGACAAAATGGCATGCCTGCCTCTGATATAAACATATGGATCAGGGAAGGTCAGCAGTGGACAGATATGATACGTGACAAAGAAATGATTTGCACAAACAAATAAAAACAAAGCAAAAAAGCAAACAATAGGTGTTCCCTAATATAGCATGCATTTTTTTTTTAGAAAAAAACCTTGTAAATCTTTGAAAATTCAAAAACAAAAGTATAAATTAAAAACCAAAATTGCCCCCTGTACACACATCCATATATATTATTTGTTGGATGGAAAATAGCTTGTTTTTCCGTATAACTTCCTGAGGAATTTTATGAATGTCTTTTCAGATTCTTTAAAAATGATAATAGAGTTTTTCTCACTTGACTTTCTAATGTAATTGTGTTTCTGAACATGCAAACACGTTTTGCATTTCTGTGCCGAGTCCCACCTGTTAATGGTATTTTCTTACTTTAATACAGAAGTAGACACTTTTGTTATTATTTTACTCAGGTTTTTGTAAATATGTGCATAAGTGAGGTTGTTGTTTCTTTGATTTTAAACAAGTAAGATAATTGTATTTTCTAAATGACTGAAATATTGGACTCTTCAAGTCCAAGGTCAGTTTTGGTCTTCATTTTAATAGCATTCGCCTCAGTTAAGCAGTTCCTCCTTTTTTGAAACACTTTGTTCACTTGGCTTCCACGGTACCGTTTTCACCTGTTTTCTTCCTGTTTAATAGGCTGTCTACCTCTCTCTCTTGTTAATCTAGTTACATTGGACACAGGATTTAAACCAAGGATTTTCATGTTTTGCTCTACCTTCCTTTGGTAAACTCATCCAAACTTTTAGTTTCAACTCATTTAGATGCTGAAAACTCCAAAATTTGTAAGTCCAGCCTGGTCCTTTCTTGCGAACTGTCTGGTACCTCCAAGACATTCAGCAGTATATGGTGATGGTATATTTTTTATTTTTTCTTTAGAGTAGCTAAATATATTGTCTTTCAAATCTGGAATCATTTGAAAAATTCTGTTTTATATCATGCTTATTGCTCTTAACTAAATTATGATAATTTCCCATATCAACAAAGAAAATGTCTGAGAGCAAATTGCCATTGCTATAAAATATTTGATCTCAATACAGCTTATTTTGTTCATCCAAAATATTACTGTTAAATATTATATACAAAAGTCTTGCCAGTTTTTTATATCATGATCAAAGTTGCAAAGAACGTGCTTGTGAACAATACATCATCCCTGAGATCTGTGAGTCATAAATTCTTAGAAACTAAACTAATGTATCATGTAAAAGTTTTATTTTATTAAGCTGTACAGTTTTAAAAACATTTCAACTGATCATTGAATTGCTTCATAGGATAGAGCATTATTATTAGCAGTAGATGAGAGTGCCAAAAACCTCACAAAAATTCACGGAAAAATGTTAACACTTTCAGCAGTTAAAAATTGAAATTTGGGGCTGACCCTGTTGCATAGTGGTTAAGTTCACGTGATCTGCCTCTGTGGCCTGGGGTTCACTGGTTCAGATCCTGGGTGCAGATCTACACACCTCTCATGAAGCTAAGCTGTGGCAGCATCCCACATACAAAGTAGAGGAAGATTGGCACAGATGTTAGCTTAGCGGCAATCTTCCTCAAGCAGAAAGAGGAAGACTGGCAACAGATATTAGCTCAGGGCCAATCTTCCTTACCAAATAAAAGAAGAATGAAATTACTCTGTTTTTTGGTCTGAATTTCATTGCTTAGTATTGAACTCGAAGGTTCTTTGTATGTATATTGGCAAGTCTTGTTTAATGTTTTATACTAGATATTAAGAATTATGAACAGTCTTAGATTTGACTCTAATTACAAACTAATATTTTTGCCTCTCACAATTTCCTGGATACTGACAGTGGACATAAGACTCTTGAGTCAGAGACAAAGGACTTTATTTCTCAAGCAGTAGCATTCCCCACCTGGTAACACAAAGAAGACCAGGTGACACTTGTAAATGCAGTGGATTGTGTCACAGAATATAAACTGCATACAGAGCCCAGGTCTTTTAGAAATGGCAGCAAACCTCTCTAACCTTTGCTCCCGAAGGAAATATTGTCTATATTATATTGGACAGTAAGCAAACACTCCCTTTGCTCCAGGAGGAAGACACTATCTCTATCTTTCAAAGCTATTTGCCCAACACTTCAAAGACAATCTAGAAGAAATGCAGTCAGGTCAACTGCGTACAAGACATATAGAATCCCAAGAGGTCCACGGAGAATTGTTTCTCCACATTAGTGGAGATATTTTGCCCATAGGGATGGGACAAAGATAGTGTTAGATTATTTTTTATTTCTTTTTTTAAATACCTTTTTTAAACTTACGTATAACCTTTTATTGACTATATGTGTCAAATCTATTCTTAAAGTATTATCATCCTCACTTAAATTTTTAATATGTCCCTGTTGTAGTGAATATTTTTCATTTTGTTTAGTTAAGTATAGAAATCACTTTTTCTCTTTGAATTCTTCTTCCTTTGTTAGGCTCAAGAAAGTTATGGCCCTTCCCATGAGAGCAAAGAGTCACCTATTTTTAGCCCTTTAGCTATTTATTTACTTTGGATTTCTTGTGGGAAATAGGTTTTTAATATGATTATTTTGCACTAGCTATCCAATTGGCCAAGTGATATTTATTTAAGTTTTCATTTCTCTTTGATGTGGAATGATCATTTTTTTCATAAACTAAATTATTTCTAAGCCATGAATTTCTATTTCTGCATTTTAACCACACTGTTGTGGATTTGTGAACTACTTTAATAACTTCAATTTTTTGAATTAGTATGTGTTACCTGAGACACTATCCAAATGGGACAAGTGGTCAGTGAGATGATATCTGCCTTCACAATGTTTATAGTGCAATGGAAGTGACAAAGAAGAAAACGCATTTATGAAATATGGGAGCTATAGACACTAATAATAGCGGGCGTGTCTAACCCAGCATTGGTTTGCGTGTGAACTGTGTTGGTTCAGGGCGGACTTTCTATTTCCTAGTATATAAACTGGAGGGTAATAAAAGAGAGTGAAATAGTAGACAGCATGATTTACGCATTTTTATTATGGCTCTTTCATGCAGGGGAATGGATGGGAAGTAGTAAAACATGAGATTTAATAGATAACCAAAGTCCAGATACATTGAAAACAAAAGCACTTTTATTTATGTATTTAATCAATCAACAAATTGCACAGTACAGTTGAAGGCAATATATGCTGTTAGAAAAGTAGTGAAGAGAAGGCTTGGGAGCACTGATTGGTGGGTATGCAGGTTTTCTTCCCGCAACTTTACTGAAATATAATTAACAAATAAAATTGCAAATATTTACAGTGTACAAAGTGATGTTTTATGTATGTGTACATTGTGAAATGATTACCACCATCAAGCTAATTAGTATATGTGTTATCTTAACAGTTATCATTTTTTGTTGTGGTAAGAACGTTTGTCACCTGTCGTACTATGGCGGCTGCCTGTTGCGGTGATGCTGAAAGCTATGCCATTGGTATTTCAAATACCAGCAGGGTCACCCGTGGTGGACAGGTTTCAGTGGAGCTTCCAGACTAAGACAGACAAGACAGAAAGACTTGGCCACTCACTTCTGAAAATATTGGCCATGAAAACCCTAGGAATTGCAGTGGAGCATTATCTGTCTAGCACCAGAAGGTGAGAGGAAGGCACAAAAGACCAGGCAGGGTTCTGCTCTGCTGTGCGCAGGGTCGCTAGGAGTTGGAACTGACTGGATGGCACTAACAACAGCAAGAACATTTGAGATCTACTCTTCTAGCAAATATGAAACATAATATTATTAATTATGTATTTACTATGCTGTACATTAGATCTCCAGAACTTATTCATCCTGCATCACTGAAACTTCATACCCTTTGACCAACATCTCCCCATTTTCCATATGATAGGGTATGAAAGATCTGGAGGCATGGGTGCAATTTGATGGCAGCAGTCATGATTCATGAAAGACTTGGTGATACTTTGATCTAACTGTCGAGAGAGCTGATGAAAAGAAACAGACAGATTTAAGCAGTAATGGGAAGTTGGAATGGTAGAATTTGGGATAGACTGAATATAGGAGAAAGAACATGAAGTGAAAAAAATCTTAAATGACATCCATATTTCTTCCTGGCAAATAGGGATCATTGGAATTAAAAACACTAAAAGGATAAGGTTTGCAGTTATGTGGGAAGGTGAATTTCTTTGTCATTACTTTTATATAAAAAAATATATCATTTCCCAGTTACTGCCCCCAAAATAGTTCAGAATATTTCTAATTGTAGAAACACACAGATACACTCAAGCACACTAAAATAGCTAAACTAGAAAGAATTTTGTTGGAATTTTGTAAAACAATGTCATTATTATTGATAATAGTCAATATTTACATTCAAGGGTATCATATATCCCTCCATTATTGTTTCCATATTTCAGTGTAGTTTTCATTGATAGTTTTTATTTTCACCATATATTATTACTTTACAAAGTCATTAATAACTGTAGTTAGTTCCTTATATATACATAATAATTTTTCAACATATTTTATTAATGGTTACTTCTGACATAATATTATTGATTATGGTAATTTAATTTCTATATTACCACATTTCTTGATACTCAAGTTTTCAATAATGTTTCTTTTTTTAAATTTTCTACTTAGAACTCTATAACTATAGAATGTGCAAATAATAATAAATTTATTTTATATTTTCCAACAGAGATACCTCAATATCTGTTTCTTGTGTTATTCAATTGATTAAAACATTCAGACAATGAAAAGCAATAGTGCAAATAATGGGGACTGTTAACCTCGTCCTAATATGTCACGGACAAGGAGATAGATATACAGACAAGTGGATTATATTTTGATGACCACACTGACTATTTGTCATAAGCCAAGAATGAACTCTTGATTGCTTATTTATCTCTAAGTCACACTAACTATAATGTGCTCTCTGTAAGGTATTACAAACTACAAGAATTGCCGTTTCAATTTCAAGAGCAAAGGAGTTTTTGGTAAAATCATATGACGATATTGCACACATTTTTATATGACCATTTACTTCCAAACAGGTATAATTCCTCTCACAGTTGATTTATGTATTATCTTTATTTATTTGGTTTGCATTGTAGCCACCCCTGACACAGGAAGGGTTAATAATCACTGGAAAAGTCTTGCCAACAAACTGTGACCTGGAGGTGAGAAGGCCAATGACGGGTAAGACCTCCAGGGGGAGGCAACCTAAGCCAGGCATCGGTCGCCCGGGGGCACAGATGGAGATACGATATCGATATCGGGAGCAGGAGGAGCCGTTGCCTAGGAGGCCTTGCCTGCTCCAAGATAAAAATATACGAGCACAGCAAAAACATGATAGTATCAAAACAGAGGCCGAGGGAGGGCACTTTGAGAAATCACTGAGAATTCTTGGCATTTGCTAATTACTTCATCCAGAACACCTATGTATGTTTAACAGCTGT
Organism: Equus asinus; assembly: GCF_041296235.1. Lineage (NCBI taxonomy): Eukaryota > Metazoa > Chordata > Mammalia > Perissodactyla > Equidae > Equus > Equus asinus. Next base: position 76,699,140 of record NC_091800.1, read on the forward strand.
AAGCTATGTATATATTGAAACGCTGGTTATAATAAACTCAGAGCGGCCATCAGCCCTCTCCGCATCTATCCTGATGTGTACATGGGATTGCGACACCAACATGCATTCATTTTAAGATGAGACAAATGGTATCAAACATGTATAACATATGCAATTAAATGTTATAATGCTATTCCAACTCTACCTTTGAAATCTTTTCTTAGATAAAAAAATAAGTGATCATTTTGCAGGCAGTGACTATCCACATGAATGGCTTCCTTACCACTGATGAGCCTGCCCTATGTGCCCTATGTGAGGAGGAAGATGAGCAATCTCATCACTTGGGCCAGCGAGGCTTGTATCAAATATCACACCCATTGATGATTAAGTCATGACTTTGATCTCGTTGTTTCTTCACACGTAAAATAAGACAATAAAACATATTTTAGTTTTGAGACATGAATGTATTATTAAGACACTAAAATCTATTTTATTTTTACAATAACAAAATATATTTTCCACTATATTTTAAAGGTTTAGATAAATGTGAGTAAATTAAATAGAGTAAGTAAAATTAAGTAAAAGTACTTCACAATGGCTGACAAATATTAGACTCCCAATAAATTTTAATTCCTTTATTTCCTTTCTTTTGAACTTTATCCAAGATTTTTGAAATGAGAAAATAGTTTCATAATCATTCTATATCCTGCAAGGTAATAGATATTTAAAATTTTCATTTGCAGGGAAGTTTTTAAAGATGAAGAATTTAACAAACTTGTGCTTTCAGTTTGCGTCTTTAAGTAAAAAGAAATCCAAATGTTTGTGGGGAAAAAAGAGTGCTAAATACCTTGTGGAAATAAAATGAATAAATATCCTTGTTTCTGAAGAGTTAACCCTTCCACGATCAGGAGAGATCAGGACGAAGTTGTAGAGATGGGGGTTTAGTTAGCTAATGAGATGGTAACAGACATTGAAAGCCACCTTAGAGAAGCTCAGGTTCAAACTCTTCCAATTTCCAGGGGGAAGAAAAACAAAGACATAGCAGGTTATGTATCTCATTCATCTTATTCAATGCTGGATAACCAGGGGCATGAAAATCCAAGTATTCTAAAATTTCCATCACGGTTTTGGGGTTCCTGTGGATGGTGTGGTGGGGGGAGTTTCATCTTGTTCACCCTACACTGTGTTTCAAGTTTAATAAGATCTAAACAGTTTGGGAAGATTTAATATTTTAAATACTTTTTAAACTCTGATTGAGAAATACAAATCACAGTGGATAAAACCAGAATAAACCACCCCTTACTAAGAGACTTCAAATCCCTTAAACTTTGAGGAATTACTGTTCTCAGGAAAAAATGTGTAATTATTCGAGGGAAAATTGATTGGTTAACACTTGTGAGAGACTTTTTTTTAATAACGTAGGAGTCATATTTGAAAATGTAAGTTACATTATTCAGCTCCAGGAAAAATGTTTTAAATAACTGTATGAAAATATTTAGCTAGAAAGCATATTAAATTTATTACTGGAACTCTTGTGTTGAATGCTACACGAAATGACTTAGCATGTATTTTGGTAAGAAGATACAAGTAAAGAGAAACCGTAAATGAGTTTGTAACATGCCACATCATGCTGGAAATCATGGAGTGTACAAATTACTACAGTAAAACCAAAATTACTTTTTATAGAATTGTAAACATTTTAAAGTTGATTATATTAATTCATTAAACCAAACAAGCAATTAGCTAGATAAATAGAGCTGCCTTTTAAAATTTAATTATATATTCTATTTGACTAAATTGACTATCAAATTAAGTTAAAAATGTGTTGTTAGGAATACTATGAAGATGCTGCAATCCCTTATAACTTGTTCACAAAACTATGAGGCCATATGGTCACATGCCATGGAGTACCATTGGAAGAGTCCAGACGGAGACACCAGCAAGGTAACAAATCTCACTAATGGTATGGCCACAGAGGATGCATAGTATAACTGGGCAGAAAATACGGCAATATTTTTACCTTGAAATTACACAAGTATTTCCAACATATTGATTTCCCTGACAGAGTATCTACTGTTGTATTTACTGCTACTCAAAGAAGATTAATTTTTTACTCCTCAGTTTATCACAAAACAGTCAAGAAATGTAGATATGATTTCCAAATGTTTGAAATCTACTAACTTTCTTAGTAAAATTAATACTCAAACTTGATTGAGTGTTCAAGAAATAATTATTTTAGCTCATTGAAATTGCAAAAACATTCTTATTTAATTACTACAAATGTTTGTTTGCTGTTTGCTAAGGCTTTTTTTTTTCTTCCAATTCTGATTAGGGTAGAAAGGTTAATTTGGAATTTTCAGTCTAAAAAATAAAAATGGGCACTCTTCTACAGTAAAATCAAACCAATGGAACTGCTCTGTGGCTCACTCTGATGAGGACAGACAAGTCAATTTGATATAAGTTACAAAGTGGAAAAAAGATTTGAGATAATTTTGTGACAAATAATTTTATTTATCATTTAGAACCCTTTTGTGCAAATTAAAATCAATTTTCAGTTATGAGCAGTTAGTATGTGTGTTTGGGTGTGTGTATAAAGCTTCATAGAAGAATAAAATTTTAAGCGTCATAAAATAATGCATCTATACATATAGATGTTTATTCTAGTCTATTAAATTAAGAAATATATACCTTTAATGCACTGGATTCCACAATCCAAGGAGAAGCTGGTTATGTCAGAGCCTTAAAGACTGAGCTTTTTCTCTCACCTTGAGGTCAGGGGAAGGGATATTGGAAAATGGTGACAGTAACAGTAATGTTAGGATCACTCCTCGAAAACTAAAACAGCAAAACCAATCCCCCACAGATTCACTACTGCGAGAAATCATGAAATATGAGCAGGGGCACAAATCACTGACAGCAGAAGACTTGACTGGTATTAGCACGTCTTCAGGAGGAAAAAGAGGGGTTAAGGGTGATGGGTGATGGACGTGAGAAGCGAAGAACCCAAAATTGCCACCAGGCGTGCAGGGGAACATGTGCAAGACAATTTGAGAGCAAGCCACCAAAACTCTGTCTTTTTTTTATACTCTACATTGTTGACAATAATCATGGGTCCATGGTTTAGGATGAAGTGACAGGAGTGACCTGATGTCAATGAAATCTCTAAAATCCCTTCTACAACGAAGCCTCACACTGAGGAGAGACTACTTGAAACAGAGCCTAAATTTATCAGAAGAGAAACAACAGCAGCAAAAGCATGAGTTGGTCATGTTTAAAATGAGCAAAGCAAACAGCTCACTATAAGTGACCATATCTTAAAGAACTGCTGGAAAAGACAGGAGAGAACCTTAGCGCTGTGAACCCAGAAAAACTCTTCTGACCCACCCCTTCCTCCTATAATGCCACAGAACTAATTCCACGTAAAGAAAGAAAAAACAGCATGACAAAAATTTTCGTAATTAAATTCCATATGACGTTATAAGAAAAGTAAGATTTATTGACATGAAATCATGTCACTATAGAAAAAGAAACGACTCCAGAAAGGCATGGTACAGAACAGAGGGAAACCACAGTCAAATGTTTCCAAACAAGCTAAAATAAACTAAGAAAATGAGAAAATATATAAAATAATAGCATAAATCTAAGTTAGAAAAACTCAGAAATGAGGTGATAGCACACAGAAAAGAATTTGAAATAAATGAATATATTTTGAAAATGAAGATTAACCTAGAAGGCATGCAGATAATGCCTTCAGATAAACAGAATAAATAAAAAGAGAACTTTTTTAAAATCAAAAAGAAATAAAGAAAGAAATGAAAAAGAATCAAGAAAAAGTGACCGGCACAGAGTGTGTTTAAGGAATATCCAATTGCTCTATAACAGATGACCTCAATTAAGAAAAAGGCAATGAAACAAAAATTGTGAAATTAAAAAAAATTCTCAAAAATTAAAAAATCTTCTCAGAAACATTATATTCCATCAGCAAAATCCCACTCAGCTGCAAGCAATGTGCTTCACCAACAACCTACCTATATCTAAGACACTGTCATAAAAAGGTGCACTATAAAAATAACTGCTATAAAAGAATATTAGTTTCATAATTTCTTTGTTTTTATTTTTGCAGGGAGATATTTGCCCTGACATCTATTGTCCCCAAAGCCCCATAGCTGTATATCCTAGTTATAAGTCCTTCCAGTTCTTCTTTGTGAGCCTGTGCCACAACATGGCAAGTGACAGACGGAGGGGTGTGGTTTTGAGACCGGGAAATGAGTCTGGTCCGCCAAAGCGGTGAGAGCCAAACTTTAACCGCTAGGCCGCTAGGGCTGGCTTTAGTTTCATAATTTTAGTTTTTTCAAATACTTCAGTTTGTTGTACTTGATATGCATCACCTTTGCCTCAAGAAGAATCCTGTAAAATCCTTCATTTCCCAATATCCTTAAAACTTTCATTAAATTTGCTGCCAAACAATGATCCTTCTTCTATTACCATAATTCTGGCATGTATTTCCTTTAAATTTTTTGTCTTTTACAGACAGACCTCCCAGAATGCTCCAAGCTTTAGTCGAATCATTTATTCAATAAACATGTATTGAGTTTCCCCGTGTGTTAGCAACACCACAATGAAAAAGATGCGGTGGCCTAGCCTTCAGGAATCTCACACCTAATGGCGATGCTCTCTAATTTTTAACTCACTCTACAATTACTCGTGTCATTCTAAACATTAGGATTTCCTCAAATGCGTCTGAGATAACCTGCCATTGCAGCCAAAGCTACTTCTAGTTGGGACATTCTGTAGGATGAGAAAGAGACCAGATTTTAGTATCAAAACACTTGGGCTTAGACCTCATCTCTGACCCATACTAAATATATAACTTTAAGTAAGGAACTTAATCTTTCTAAGCCTCATTTCCTCAGCTGTAAGAGGGCTTTAAGGATATTTTACTCCATGGGTTTATTGTGAGGATTAATGGGGCAACATATGAAAGTACTTGGTAATCGTAAAGCACCGTCCAGGTTTAAGGTTACACTACTACTGAAAATTTCCATGTTAAACTCAATGCATCTAGTATGGAATTCATTTAGTAGTCATTCAGAAAGCATTTGTGGAATGCCTGCTAGCCACCAGGCTAGGTGCTAGTTGTTGCACCTCTTTGTAACGACTCCAGGATCTCTCTCATCCTAAGGCTTATAATTTTGTCCAAAGTGCTGTCATCTTCCCATTTATGCATTTGAAAACATTCAGCATCACTTTAAATCATTTCTCCTTCCTCAGTATCAATATCTGGACAACGCCTTTCTGGCTTTCTGATGTTCTTTTTGAAGTTTCTCACATCTTTTCATGTCCTTCCTTATTTCTATATCTATAAAAGGGGACCACAAAACATACCACTTGAACATTGTGGAATTATGTTTAAAAATTGCCACACTGTGTTCAAAATTAAGCAAACATTTTAAGTAAAAAGATGCTAGCAGTTGCAGAGTGACTTACTGAAAAATATTTAAGGGAAGCAGGCAGTAGAACAAGCTTAGGGAATACTGTTAATGCGAAAAGTCTATGGCACAATGAGATAGCTAGAAGAGTTAATATACGTATATATAAGAAGTGAACTCTGGGCACATGAATAGCCACAATGTGATAGGAAAACCAAAAAACTTTGATAGAGGCAACTTTGCATGATGGGTTAAGAAGAATCCTCAACATTTGGCACAGCTACCTTTCCTTTTTTGACTCAGAAGGTAGAAACTGATTCATGGAAGTTAAAGAAATGGATGTTCAGTTTTTCTTCACTAGTGATTGATTGACACACCAAGGTTAAATAGGACTTGCTGTGGCATAGAGTTAGACGAGATTCAGAAGCTGAGAAGGCTTTCCTTAAAATCAATGAGAGTCGTTAAATACCTCTCAGCAGAACTTAATACAAAAACATCACGGTGGCCTCTCTCACACACAGTTTAGAGACTGATCTATTTTAGACACGGATAGGTATAAGTAACCCTAGAGATTCGTCCGGGTTCTGCAGAAGTAAAGAATATGCCAATCCACCCTGCTGCCCTCTTAAGGGAAGGGATCCCAAGAGAACCTCTCAGAGATGGAGTCCTGCTGGAGTGGTCCCTAGGGCATCTTCATGCTCTCTGTAGATGACAGTCTGGAGTTCATAGGGGTAACAATGAAAATAATAATAATAGTAAACAATAGCAGCAGGAATAATCTACTGTTTTATCTTTAACACAAGAATGCCTGAGTTCCCATTGAGAGAAATGTGGAGCTTAGCTTGGTTCAAGTCACCTTGAGTAGGTCATAGTCTAGAAAACTATAAATTAACCAGACTGACCTCTGGGAGAGAGAGAAAATTGTCAAGAACTACAACCAGATGAGTATCAGGCCTACACAATTTCAAAGCGTATTCTATTAACTACTGAAGAAATACAATAAAATGTAGTTCATTTAACAGAACAAATGAAATATCTAGGAATAAAATTAACAAGAAATATGCAATATTTATATTAAGCAACTTTAAAACACTACTTTTCCTGTCATGGAGATCGAAATAGAAAAAAAAAAAAGAAACTTTATTGTTTAAAAATGAAACTTAGATTACATTGACATTGAAATAGCTCAAAAAGGGGCCAGCCCCATGGCATAGCAGTTAAGTTTTCACGCTCCACTTTGGCAACCTGGGGTTCACGAGTTCGCATCCTGGGCGCAGACCTACATACCACTCGTCATGCCACAAACCATGCTGTGGCAGGTGTCCCACATATAAAATAGAGGAAAATGGGCACAGATGTTAGCTCAGGGCCAATCTTCTTCAGCAAAAAGAGGAGGATTGGCAGTGGATGTTAACTCAGTCCTAATCTTCCTGAAAAAAAAGAAACAAAGCTCACAAAAATAGCACAAAGAAAATTATAGACAAATAAATCTTTTGAATATCAATGAAAAAAATCAAATAAAACATTAGGAAACAGAATCCAGCTTCAACATAGCATTGATACATCATGACCAAGTAGGATTTAAGGTGTAATATCAAGATGCTTTGGTGTTAGAATATTTTATTCATCAAATTAAGAAATGAAAGCAAAAAACTTATGATCTTATTATTATATATCTGATAGACAGTTCTAAATGTGACATCCATTCTTAAAAAAATTCTTAAGTGAGAATGGATAATTACTTTCATAACAGATAAAATTAATTCCTGTCTCTTTAATGGATAAAATAAAAATTGCTATGTTAACATTCTTTTAATGTTATGAAAGAATAGGAAACCTTAGTGAATGTATTCTCTTTAAAGTGAGAATTATAACAAGAGTATCTTTATTATTATTATTATTATTATTAAACATTTTTCTGGATAAACAGTTTAATCCAGTTAGATAAGAATAGAAATGAGAGAGCAAAATCGAATGGAGACTTCCACTTTCAGGAAGGTAGAGTAGATATACTTTTCCTTATTCTTCCTGCTAAGGACAACGAAAAGCCCTGGACATTATACATAAAACAAACATAAGGAGACTCTGAAAGGTGGAAAGAAGGAGGCAAACTGGCTAGACATGTTGACACCCAAGGAAGGATAAAGTGGTGTGTTCTCTGGATTTTCTTTTTTGCCTCATAGTTTTCAGACCTGGAGCTGAAAAATTGGTCAACCTGGAAATCCAATGTGTGTGGACCTAAAAAGCCCCAACAAAAGCTTTCTCTTTCTATCCAAAGCACGAGAAAGGGGATGTTTAACAAGAAAACTTTAGACAATAACTCCATCCAAATGCCACAGATAGCACTGTGGCTCCATCTCTAACCACACCAGCAAAGCCAAGTGGGGAGTCCAGATTTCTACCTCCACAAGGCTTTAGTCAGGTGTCTCGACAATCCCACCAGGATGATGTTAGAGCAGGTCAGTCAGGGAGACGGGGCTTTCATCATCACTGGCCAATACAGATCCCCTTCACAGATAGTGCCCCCTTCCTGGGGGGCTAACCTGGAGGTTACATGACTTCCAACCCCATCCAGCAGTAATGAAATGCCCTTCCGCTTCCTTGCTAGGTGGTATTAGAACAGGCCTCCTAGAGAGTCAGGACTTTCACCATCACCCAGCAGTGCTGAAGCCATGCCTACAATAGGGTCAGTTCAGAAAACTTAGGGAGCTAGAACTCTCCACTTACACAGCAGTAACAAGGACTGCTTCCCTCCTTGGGGCATCAACAGAGGCCACTGTGGGAGTGGACTTCTACCTCCACTTGACAGGAACAAGACAACATCCTTCCTTCCTTACTGGGGTGCTGTCAGAGAAAGCCACCTCAAACTGAAGCTTTAAATAAGATCGAGAGTCTCACAGCATATCGAAGAAATGTTGAGATTTCAAGAAAAAAATCACTTGGGATTCAAGAACCAGCATGATCTCAAACTAAATGACAAGAAAAGGGATAATTAATAGATATCAACACAGGGATGACAGAGGTCTTAGATTTATCTGGCAAATATTTTAAAGTAGCCATGATATAAAAGCTTCAATGAGCAATTATGAACATAGTTGAAACAAATGTAAAAATAAAAAGCTTCAGCAGAGAAATAAAAGATGTAGAGAAGCACAAAATGGAAATTCTAGACCTCAAAAATACAAAAATCAAAATAAGAGTTCAGTAGATGGCTCCAATAGCAGAATGGAGGGTACAGAGGGAAGAATCTGTGAAGTAGAAGACAGAAGACTAGAAATTACCAATTTAAAACCAGAGAAAATAGACTAGAAAGAAAATGAACAGAGCCTTAAGGACCTGTGGTACCATCAAAAAAAGATATAATGTACGTGTTTTCAGAGTCCCAGAATGAAAGAAAAAGAAGGTAGGGCTGAAAAAGTACTCAAGGAAATAATGGCTAAAAACTTCCCAAATTTGTGAAAAGATAATAATTTACAGATTCAAGGAACTCAGCAAACCTCCAACAAGAAAAACTCAAAGAAATCCGTGCCAATGCACATCACTATTAACCTTCTGAAAACTAAAGACAAAGAAAAGAACCTTGAAAGTAGCCAGAAAAAAATGACAACTCTCTATAAGGGAAAAACAATCATAATGACAGTGGATTTATTACCAGCAACCATGGAGGTCAAAAGGAGGAGACACAAAATTTTCAGATGTTGAAAGAAATATCTCTTAATCCAGTATCTGATACCCAGTGAAAATATCCTTCAGGGATGAAAAGGAAATCAAGACATTCTCAGATATAGGAAAGCTAAGAGAATTTTTTGCCAAGTTTATTCTAAAATTTTTATGGAGAAAGAAAGGACTTAGAATACCTAAAACAATCTCGATAAAGAAGAACAAAGTGAGAGGAATCACTCTACTTATTAAGGTTTCCTCCACAGCTACAGTAATAAAGGCAGTGTGGTGTGGGCTGAGGGATAGAAACGTAGATCAAGAACCAAAATAGCAAACCCAGCAATCTCGACCCAAAGTGTTCTTCCCAACTGATTTTTGACAAAGATGCTAAAGCAATTCAATGGGGCTAAAATAACCTTTCCGAGAAATGGTGCTGCAGCAGTTGGAGATCTATAGGCAAAAGAAAAAGTGAACCTTGACCTAAATCTCACACCTTATACAAAAATTAATTCCAACTGGATATGGAATTAAATGTAAAATGAAAACATTAAAAAATAGGAGAAAATCTCTGTGACATAGAATTAAGCAAAGAGTTCTTAGACTTGACAGCAGAATGAAAAAACAAGCTACAGAGTGGGTGATAATATTTGCAAACCACTTATCTAACAGAGAACAAACACTTAGGGGCTGGCCCCGTGGCCGAGTGGTTAAGTTCGCGCACTCCACAGCAGGCGGCCCAGTGTTTCGTTGGTTCGAATCCTGGGCGCGGACATGGCACTGCTCATCAGACCACGCTGAGGCAGCGTCCCACATGCCACAACTAGAAGGACCCACAACGAAGAATATACAACTATGTACTGGGGGGCTTTGGGGAGAAAAAGGAAAAAATAAAATCTTTAAAAAAAAAAAAAAGAACAAACACTTAGAGTATAAAAAGAACTCTCAAAACTCAACAATAAAAGAGCAAAGAACCCAATTAGAAGAAGACAGTCATGAAGAGACATTTCACTGAAGACATGCAGATGGCAAGTGAGCACATGAAAAGATGTTCGACATGATTAGCTGCCAGGGAAATGTGCATGAACACCACAATGAGATATCACCTCACACCTATGAGAATGGCTAAAGTAAAAAAAAAATAGTGACAACACCAAATGCTGACAAGGATGGAGAGGAACTGAATCACTCATATAGTGTGAGTGAGAATGTAAAATGATACAGCCGCTGGGGAAAACAGGTATGTCCGTTTCTTAAAACACTGAATACGCAACCCTGGGCATTTATCCCAGAGAAATGAAGACGTATACTGACACAAAAACCTCTACATAAACGTTCATAGAAGTTTTATTCATAACAACCATAAACAGGAATCAATCCAGATGTCCTTCAATGGGTGATTCATTAAACAAACTGTGGTATATCCAAACCATAGAATCCTACTCAGCAGTATAAAGGAAGACTATGGATGCACACAACGACCTGGACAGATCTCCAGAGAAGTGTGCCAAGTGAAAAAGCCAATCCCAAAAGCCTTTCTGCTCTGATTCTATTCATATAACATTCTCAAAATGACAGATGTACAGTAATAGAGAAAAGATTTGTGTCTCAACGGGGTTAAGGAGCTTGTGGAGGTGGAAGACAAGTGGGTGCGGCTATAAAAGGGCAACGTAGAGGATCCTTGTGTGAGGGAAATCTTATAGAGTTTGACTGTATTAATGCTAATATCCTGATTGTGATCATTGTAGTAGATCTCGATTTGTGTTTTTGCCAGATGCTACCATTTGGAAAAACTGGGTAAAGGGTACCCAGGATCTCTCTGTATTGTTTTCTACAGCTGCATGTCAATCTACAATTATTTCTCAGTAAAAGTTTTGAAAAAATCAGAAGAGAAATGTTTTAAAAAACTTGATTTGTTTAAGGTGTTATATTTAACTTAGAAAACTATGATAAACAAGAAAAGATAAAATTAAATTTCAGATTAAAATATAACATTTAATCGGCTGGAAACAAAATTTATATATCTTATATATAGACAAACAAGAGTGAGGCAAATTAAGTTGATATAATTGAAGAATAGGTATAAAGAAACCTTAAAAAACTCCTGAGAGACACAAAGAGTAAAAAGTATAATGTATACTTGAAAGTGAAGACTGAACATATCCTAAAAAAATTACTTTTTCCTAAATCAATCTCTCCATTTTATGTAATTCCAATGAAAATGTCAATCGAAATCTTTTTAAAAATACCATTATGATTTTAGGGCTGGTGCTGTGGCTGAGTGGTTGGGTTCCGGCTCTCCGCTGTGGTGGCCCGGAGTTTCACAGGTTTGGATCCTGGGCGAGGATATGGCACCACTGGTCAGGCCATTCTAAGGTGGCACCCCACATAGCACAACCAGAAGACCTACAACCAGAATATACAGATATGTGCTACAGGGCTTCGGGGAGAAATAAAAAGAAAATAAAATACCATTATGATTTTAGAGTCCTTGGATAAAATAAATAAGGATACTTTTCAGAATAAAGGGTAAGAAGAAAAAATCAAATCTAACAAATACTAAAGTAATGAGTATAGAGTGTTAGTGACACAAGTGGGGAGATATATATATATATGTGTATATATATATTTCCATATATATATATATATGGAAAAGTCAAGAAATTTCAGATATAAACCATAATACATGGAAAATTCAGTATATTTAAGTGACATATTTCAAGTCAGTAAAAAAATAGCTTATAAATAAATAGTATGCAATAGTTGAGTTGAAAAATCTAGTTTAGTTCCTACTCTATCAGGGGGACTCTGCTTCAGCCGGCCACACTGGCTGGGCTTGGGTGCTGGCTGTGGTTGGGCTCGGGTCTTTGCAGGTGTTCCTTGTGGTGACCACGCTCCAAGGGCAAATGGTAAGTGGAGGGGACATCTGCTAATTGTGGATCACAAAGGGCCAGAATTCAAGACCAGTCTTGTAAACAAATTTAAATTCTCCACTCCTGTCACATCTGTGAATTCATCCTTGGCCCAAACAAGTCACATTGACAAGGACAAAGTCAAGGGGTGGAGAATTACACTGTCTCATGTTGCGGTGAGGGCCAGGGTTTTGATGTGTAATACTATCAAAGAAGAGTGAAAAGCTGGGAGTAATAATTCAGTCTTTTACAGTGAGGTTGATATTTGCAATTCATATTACATAGAAAGGGAAATTTCTATGTACATATAGAGCTTCTACAAATCCATCAGAATTAAGTTGAAATGTAAAAGAAAAATTCACAAAGAATATGAAGAGACAATTTTCAGAAAATAAACAAATATGCTTTAACTATATGCAAAGATATTCTCCCTCATTTATAATAAGATAAATGTAAATTAAATTTGTCAAAGATTAGAAAAATGAAAACAAAATCACAATACCTTGTGTTGGTGAGGTATTCTCATATATTACTAATGATTGTGAGAATGTCACATCTACACAGGGCAATTTTTGTACACATTTACATATATATTTTACCTACATTTTTTTACATGTATATATTTAAAATGCATACAATCTTTGATCTAGCAATTCTATTTCTTCATATATATTTGTCCTACAGGTAAATAATTGTGCACAAGGTCATTTATGGTAATAGTTTAAAACAAGAAGATTGAAAACGTCAACATGGCTCTCAATTTCGGACCAGTTACGTAAACCACAACACGCTGTACAACCACACTTAGCCTTTGGAAAGAATTGACCAGCTCTATGTGTACAGCTTTGAAATGATCCTCATGACATAATAAAAGTAAAACAGCAAAATGGAGAAGAGAGTTTATATGAGCCTCATATTTCTGTAGAGGGGAACGAAGGAAACATAGCATGGAATTCCGTTTGTGGGAAAGTTGGTAAACATGCAGAATATGCCTGAAGAATAAAGAAGAAATGAGACTCATCTCAAAAAAGGGAAACTTGGGAAAAAGCCCAGCCTCCCCATGAACAGCCATCTAAAGAGCATGGAAATAGTTTTTAAACATTCAGGGAAAATGCATGTTAGTATACTGACAGCTCACGATTTAACTTCAGGACTTGTGGCAGTTTTCCGTTTCCTACCTGTTTTGGCTTGATAGCAACTGAGAAGCCCTTCACACATTTCATGATACATGTATTCAATAACCATAATATGAATTTCAGTATGCAAATTTCTGCAGGACAATCATCATCCTCTTTCATTTTCTTTGAAATTACCCAGAACTATTCCACTGAAGATTTTGATAATGATGACAATCCAGATTATAATAATTTTCTTGTTATTTTTCAGCTTTAGAAAACTAACTGCTCAAAAATTATATAATACTCTAATTCCTTCAATATAAATGTTACCTTTTAAAGACGTCAAATACAGCAATTGAAAGGAAACCTTAATAAGGATAATTTTTTCTTGTTTGGGGATTTCCCCTCTTCAGATCTATTGATCAATTTTCTTGAAAGAGGAGGGACATGATGAGCTAAATTAACTGGCATTTTAAAACTACAGTTTTTCATTGGCATGCTAAAATAGAAAATCCATTTCACCCAAGCACTTGCTTTCTCTTAAGAAGTTGTATTACTTAAAGAAGTTGATCATCACAATCTGATATGGACTTAATTTTCAGGCTTTTATTTTACAAAATATAAGTGAAATTAAAGCGACTTGCTCTGGTCACCTTTCCAGTCTGTTACAGAAAATCTTAAGGAACACTGAAATCATTTAGAAATAATCAATGGTGATTGAGTGATCTAAATTTTCTTGTGGATTAAGTGATAAATCAACAACTTTGAGACCCTGAGAAAGGTATTGAAGCTTTTTTTATGCCTTAGTTTTATCATCTACAAAGTGTGAGTAACAATAATTACTTCTAAGGCTTGTGAGGGCAAAGTAAAAATTATTACAACAGTGCCTGAGGAGAAGATAATTCTTAGCTATTTTTAGTTATTTTTACTAAATTTTTTATACATGTGACTAGGAAACAAAGATTTGCCATATCTTACACTTATCTCTAGAAAAACGTTTGTTAATTTCAGCATAAGTCATTGTAAGTAGTGCCAGTCACTTAATAATTGAATAATGAACTCTGCCTGTATAACATTCAAGATCTCTTAATTTGGATGGATGAATGGATGGTGGATGGATGGATAGATGGATGCATTGATAGATGGATGGATAACATATACCAACTTAGTAAACCAGTACACTAAGCTTTTTATATTTCATCTCTCCAGCTATTATCTCAGATATTTTCTGTCCCACTAATCACTTTGATCTCTTCTTTGAATTCAACCTCTACTGGAAGTGAACAAGTATAGTGATAGAGATTTTTAAAGCTTTCCACCAGGAAATATTAGCTTTTCTTCTTTCACTTTCTTCAAAAAGTGATTTTATATTTGAGTTTCAGTAAACTTGGGATTTTGAGCAACAATCTTACAAGCAATTTCATTAAATGGCTTCAAATGTTCTTAAAGGAGAATTCTGGCTTCAAAAAGCTGCAAGATGTGTTAGAAAGAGCACTGACCTGAAGAGATATTAATAGGAGCATTAACTGCACTAGCAGCGATTATCTGCCACTAGCAGAAATCCAGGGATGCAGAGGGAGATGTTTCTGTTCCAATATTTCCATAATCTACCCACCAGGAAGAACATGTCCAAAGCAAAGCAATGATTCTCATCCTTATGATGCACATTCATTTTTATACATGATTTATATCTAAATATTAATAAAAATTTTAGTGAGAATTACTATGTACATTTTACAGATAGTGTGGGGGACTGGAATTGGCCACCCAAAGATATATCTCTTTGGTATGAGGACTATTTTGGGCTGGTTACTTTTAAAAACTGCAGATAGGAAAGAAACTCTGAAAAGTAGAATTTACTTACCCTTTGTTAAGAGACATTTACATTTGTAAAGGAAATCTCCATCTGTAAAGTTGTCTCCCTGTCTGTACCAGGAAGAAGTGGGGATGACCTTATCTCTAGAAACTCTTATCAATACTGAAGGCAAGGACTTAAATCTGCATAATAATCTTACTCTCATTTACTGTACTTTTCTGGTAATCTCCCATAACTGACTCTACCCCCCAACATCCTCCTTTTGCTTTAGCTGAGGGTGATATTTAAGGGGAGAGCTTCTGCCATTTTGGCAAATTGCTCAGTTTGCCTGAGCCTCTCCCATGTATACATGTTATAAAGCTTTGTTTAATTTTCTCCTGTTATTCTGTCTCATGTGAATTCCAGCCAGAAAGACCCAGAGCAGGTAGAGGAAATGTCTTCCTCCCCTACAATAGGAAATTGAATTTATAGAAAGTTATTGATTAAATATTTTCTCAAAGTGTCCTGAAAGTAAGTTAAAAACGTAATAGAATATGGAGCTTTTGATTTAGAGGGCAAATATTTGAATGATGAAAATTAGTGGGGAAAATAAATAAATAAATGGGAAGAAAAGTTTAAACATATACATGAAATAATTTTGTCTTCCCGTTGAAATATTTATCACTTTGCTTACTTCTCATTAGGAGAAAGTTCTGTTCTTATTTTTTAAAAGCATCTCCCAAGCTTTTTTCTCAGGAATACCATAGTATTAGAATTTCATTGTCACTAAGTACCCAGACTGAAGGTGAATTTATTTTACAAAACAAAAAGTGGCAGCCGAAGGATCACTTGAAATGAGACGGATCAGAATCTTCCGGTCATTGCAGGTGCCTCACATGAGGCCTAGAATCTCTGCATCATAAAGAATTCAGAATTGACAGTTTACAGTCTACAGACTGGAATGAATATTGTTACAAAGCTGGAACCATGCACGAAAGGCTAACATTAGCCTTGAAACTCAGTGTCAAAAAATAAGACAACTGCAATATTAAAACAAGGCTTATTAGGAATTTTACTAAGCAGTTTCAAACTAAGTAAGGGAAGTGGAAGTTGAGAAAATGGTCCTAGTTACAAGAAAATTGATTAGAAACTAAATATAGAACACAGATTAAAGTACTCACTAACAAATTTAGTCCTGGATTCTAAATACAGACTCATGGGCTCAGAGGGAAATCAAAAAGCTATTAAGTTAACTCAGGGAAAGTTTTAGAGTGTAAATTATTGAATTTGTACGACATTTCCCTAGTGGTTTATTTCACAATGCCTAGTATAATAATGCAACAGCAATTGCCTAAAAATGATAGTTGAAACAGCAAAAAAAAAGAAAAATTAAAAGATAAAAAATAAATTTTTAAAATAAAAGTTTACACGCTGGACTGAAAGCTGATCTGTTTCGCAGAGTCTCTGCCACCAATTACTGTCAATAAGCCACTTTACTCTCTCCCTCCCATGTCTGGTGTACCCACTCTAGAAACAGAGCAGAGAATTAATTAGATGACAGTGCACATCTTTGATTTGGGATAAATAAGTTGGCATGGTAGCCATGAATTAGAGTCTCTGGTATTTTTCTCAAAGCAAACATCAGGACGTTAACAAAAATAGTCATGGGCTTAGCCTTAAGAAGTCACCTATGCTACCCATTAGTTCTCATCTTAAATGGTGACTCCTTTATAAGATAGGACTTTCTAATGAATGTTTTCCCCAAGCTCTAAAGGGTGTCTACCGCTTTTCTTGCAATCTCATTTTTTCTGCTCATCCTATCTTTCAAAGAAGGACAATGACCTTCCACCTGGTAACAAACATATTTCCTCTTTTTTTTTCTTGCTCAAAGTTGTCAATGCATGAAAAAATACTTTAATGATAAAAGACCAGATCTTTGACCAGCATGTAAAAATTCACTGACTCATTCCTTCAAAAGTAGTTTTGGACCTTTACTGTGCTCAGCACTTGAGAGAATGTAAATGGTGAAAACCAGATACAGGTTTTTATGCGGCTCTTTGTCAGCATGATTCTGTCTGCTTCCAGGGCACTGGGGAAACTCACAAGCTCGTTGAAGCTTCTGGGCACAGGACACAAGAGATTAGGGCCTGGATGGCTTCCCTAAGTGCTCCAGGATTTCATTAGCTTTGGTCAAAAGAAAAATTTAGTACTCAATTTTTTCTTCCTTCTATTTTTCTGTATCAAATGAAGAAATTTTCTATTAATCCATGCTAGCCTCTGACACAAGGATGAATGTGATTCAATATTACCGCATTTGGACTTGAAATCTAATTCATGTTCACAAATAGAGATGAAGGAAGTATCAAGAAAGCGCCCCTGCTTTTAGCTACAATGTCTCAAAATTTTTCTTTTAATTTCTGATTTGCAAACTGTTTCAGAGAACATAGAATTTCAACTAAAATATTTTTATTGTCAAATCCGACAGCTTGTGAAAACGCAGCTATGCAACCCACATTTGTGTCTGTGAGGTAAGTAGATAGATGAGAGAGAGAGAGAGAAAAAAAAAGAGAAAGGTGCTAAGTTTTGAAAAATAAATCTAGGCAACAAATATCCAAATCCCCATTTCAGTTCGACCTAGAAAAATTTCAGTTACTACCATATTTAGTCACTTGTAAGGGACAATCACATTAATATTTAATTTCTAATCACACCAATAATAGACAAGCATTTTTCCCTTTGAGATCACTTTATTTAAAATCCTCATTTTAACGTATTACATTTACTTTTACTGTTTTCTGGCTTAACCAAGACAGAGAAGAGGAAGTTTGATAAAGGAATTTAGCCTCTGATTTCCAACTTAATTCTGAGATAAATTTGTTAAAGTTTATATTATCATTTAGGCAACAGTGAATATAAAGAAATGACCATCACATTTGTAGCAGGCCCGCATTCTAAGCAGTGGTGTAGAGTCTCTGAATAATGCTTATTTTTCGGTTTTTTTCCTGCACAATTTTAGAACTTTTAAGTTCGTATTCGATTTTGTGGTAGTGAGATGAAGAGATACTTTAAATTAAATTCTTAAATGCAATTTAAAGAGGATCACCTCTTAAAAGAACCAGAAATAGATTTCAGTTATATGAACACAGTGAATTAAATACACTGATAAATTTGTTTACCTGGGTGCAGTTTTACTTGCACCTAAAAGACAAAACTTTAATTTGATATTTTACTCTATTTATACACAGAGCTAATATGGCAAATTCAATTGAGCATATTTAGTCTGATATATGTAGACTCACTCAAAAATGTGCCAAATTACACTTCCCTTTGTGGGGGGGAAAGAATTGTGCTTTGAAAAAAAAATTACCTATCACAGCACTTGCAATGACGGGAACTAGGGACTTTTGAAGTTAATAATACAGAATTAGAGTTATTTATTTAATTGGTTCCAGTCTACTGCAGTGTTTAACAAGCTCAGATAAATGGACTAATCTTTCACAATTAGTGTACTAAAGTCTGGTTATTTTTAAAACTTATACCAGTTGTAATCAGAGGGTTTCCTAAGGCGTAGATTTTCTAGCACCTTTGTACTTTGAGGACATTTAACTTGCTATTGGCCTATTTGCTCTATGAACTTTGTTTGTTTTAGCATAAGGAATTCCAGAATCATAACAGACATCTGAAAAACCCCAGATGGATTCAGTGAATGAAAGACATTAATCAGTTATTGGTAACTAGAAGGGATCCTCAATTCCTATTGGATAAGTATTTCTTATTTTTAAATGTGTAAGTGCAGAACCATGCAATGATACCTTTAGATAGCACTAATAATTGACATTAATTTGCAGTGTGTTTCTTCTTGTATCAGGATGCTACATCATCCTGATTTTATCTTAAATATGAGATTTGCATTTATTTAATCTCAAGTGTAATCACATTTTAACCTTCATATAATCTTTTAGAACTTTTTGAAGGAATAAAGAACATTTATTACTCTTCATAAAAGAAAAACCTAACCTTTTCCTATTATACAGTCAATCACAGTGAATCTTATAAAACGAACGAATGGAAATAATTGGCACACTATAACCTCAAGGTCAGAAGTAATAACCAAATATGTTTTTCAGTAAAGATGAAAAACTCGAAGCATCGATTTAATGACTTGTGATCTCCTAATTGATCCCTTGCCCTTTCCTCCATCTATCAACTTTCTTTGACCTCTGACCAGCATCATTTCATACTCAATCCCCCTGTTAGACCAATTTTAAGTCACCTCTGAAGTTACTCTCAGTCATTCTGTTTTTTTTCTCCTAGCCATGTGTGAACTCTTGTTAGCATGTGTGCTTGTGACTTTGTTGACTAGGTTTTGCTGAAGTTTCAAAATAAACCGCTCCTTACTCTGATTACCTAGCAAACAAACATTCAATAATTAAATCAATTGGTTTTATAATTTGATCACATTAACTCTATCAATTAAAAATTACATTGATGCTTCTACATTAGAGTTCCTGGAAAGCTGAAAGGTGTTAACATATAAAACATATTCAAAATCTCTGCTAATTCTAAAGTGATTGAATTCAATGATGGTAATCTTAAAGTAACAAATGCATTGTCTACTAACCATCTAAGAGTAAGAAGAATTCAGTTTGTGTGTGTGTTTAAATTGATTTAAAGAATAATAATTGAAATTCTAAGAATAATAATAAAAACATAGAAAAAGAGAACAGAAGTTATATTAAATTTTCTATTATGACGTATCTAAAATTTTAAATGTTTGACATTTAAATTTAAATTGACATTCAAATGAGAGATCTCTGATACAAGATGGTGAATTGAATTATAATTAAATGCAAAAAGTAATTAAATAATGGTAACATTAAGTGTAATGATAAAAATACATAACCATACTTTTAAATTAAACAAAAAAAAATCCATAGACAAAACATATGCTTCCATATTTGGTGTTTTTATCAGCACCATCTGTGGTGGGTCTAGAACTTAATCTATGGTTACCTGCAGGGTCGCAATTAATCATGGCCCCCATGGGATGGGGGTTAGGAACTCAAGTACTGGGGAAAAAATTGTAAAAATCAATTTTCCAAAAATACAGTGAAAAGGATTCCTTAAGACCAATCTTTAATGCTGCTCTTAAATCCTCAAGATTGCCTGAATAAAATTCCTTGAGGAAAATAACAAATATTATCAACTGCATGAGGAAGGTCAACTACTGGAAATACGAAAAGGAACACAGAAGATAACGTGGTAAGAATTACCAGGTAAGTAACAGAATGTGTACAGAAGGGAAAACAGCAAATATACAGTAGTCAGAGAGGGAGGAAGTACAGGGAATGGGGTTAATGGTTAAAGGAGATAGGGACTTTATCTGTAGTGCTCTGACATGCTACAAAAAGAAGAATATGCATATTTGAGAACAGACAGGTACACATATAAAATGATTGGAAACTGATAAATCAAAATGTTAGCAGTAACTGATACTGGATGGTGGTTCTTTGAATAATTATTCCTCTATTTTTAATTCATCTCAATAAATATGTAGTTAGTGTGGAGACAGACTGAAAAGTCAGTGACCTCTTATTATAACTAAACATCAAAAGAAGCCATAAAACCTTTTTTTTAACTTAAGATAACAGATTGGGATAAGTCCTAAGACTTCTATAATAGGCCAACATTTATATTAAAAATATGTTTGACACGCTACTTCCCTTTTAAGAAAGTGAGTAGTGGATCTTTATTTTTGGCATTGCTTGATCAATGGAGAGGGAGATTTCTATAATTTTTCTTTGGTCAAGCACTGTCTAGGTAGCACACTTCACATTTTACACATGTAGCAGGTACATGCTGTTACTTCTGAAGAAACAGAATTAGCAGTTACAATGTTGAGTTTGTTCTTTGGCAGTAAATTTTAATGGCGTAACCTTTTAAAGTAATTAAAAAGATGCCTTTCTATATTTATTTTCTCTGTGATAAACTGTTGATTTTTTCATCCTTAAAGTTTGGATAATAACATCGCTGTTACAACTATGAAGTTTATTCGTTTATTTGACTGATGGAAGAGATTTGGATAAAAGTTTGTGAAAGCACATACTCAACTTCCAAGCCCCCTCTTCCCTCAAGAAAGGGAATATTAGGAAGCAGAACCTCTGCTTCATAGGGAACTATCTAATTCTTTTCTTTTTTTAGGAAAAGCTATATTAGGAGGACAGCTCCCTGGCCGAATGGTTAAGTTCACGCGCTCCTCTTCGGAGGTCCAGGGTTTCGCCGGTTCAGATCCTGGGCGCAGACATGGCACCGCTCATCAGGCCATGCTGAGGTGGCGTCCCACATGCCACAACCTGAGGCACTCACAACTAGAATATACGACTATGGACCATGGGGCTTCGGGGAGAAGAAGAAGAAAAAAAAAAGATTGGCAACAGATATCAGCACAGGCGCCAATCTTAAAAAAAGAAAAGCTATATTAAAAATACCTGCTACATTGATAGAGTTTTCAATATGATTTTTAGTGTTATGTTAAAGTACTATTCTGACTATATGAAAATTAATAACTAAATTCAAATTAGTAACTAAATGCAATTTTTATAGAATTTTACTGTCATTATTTTATAAGGTCTACTTGTGCCAGATAGATAAAGCTGTTAGAGGTTTACTCTATTGTTACAACTAAGTAAACTGACTAAATACTTAAATGTTCTTGCTCATGAGACTCAATATTTTTCAGTGTTAGAACTAGGACTGCACTCTTCTAATGTGCAGCTCTTTGAGGAAACCATTGTGCCACACTGCCTTACTCACCTCTCAGAGCCAGAAGAACACTGTTTCCCAAAGTGTCTCCTTAGAACACTATTTGGAGGAGATTATAATACATATTTCAATTAGCTATGCCATTTAAATAATTGTAGAAAAAATATTTGACTGTTCACCTCCCACTGGACATCCCTGAAGAGCCACGACAACAACAACACACACATACACACACACACAAACACGCATTCTTTTCAAGTTTATTTAGCCTAGGACTTTTAAAACTTACTTATCAAGGAAGTCACTTTAGCTTAGAATTTTGGAATTAGTTTCTCAAGCTGGTTTAGGAAAATCAGTCAGGACTAAAGTATGAATCCTTCTAATCAAATTTGTTAGTATTAATATTGATGTTTCAGCAAAGTATGCACAATTAAGTACTAAATTCACCTAATTATGTATCAAATTGCAAAGCATAAATTTATGCCTGAAAAATGCAAATCAAGCTAATGAAATTAAGTAATAATTTAGGGCCTTACATAATGATATATCATGGCTATTGCCAGTACTGTTACGGAGACATACCATATTGTCTTAAAAAATGAGTACAAGAACATACTGTAATACATAATCAAAAAGAATAGAGTTTATTCTGTGCATCTAAAAATAACAAGAATTTACAGTAAAAATATTTAACAATAAATGAAATTCAAATATAAAAACCACCATTATTAGTTCTTTGGAATGTTCCCTTGTTACCTAAATACACACACGCACACATGCACACACACACTTGTGCAAATACACGCATTTAAACATTCTTCCGTATAATAAATAGATATTCCCAGTCCCACTCCCCATTTAATTCACTCTTTCAGCCAAGATTTATAATGGAACCATTTAGTCCAAAGTAGCACAGTATACATTCTACCAGAAATTACTATTTTCTTCAAGTTCTTTTTTTGAAAGACTACTTGGTGAAAATATAATATATAGCTATTTTCTTTTCTACTCTGTCCTTTAATATATAAGTGTTTTCTCAAGTCAAAATCATCTTTAATGGCTCTGTCATATTTTATTACTAGGATGGATCAACATGACTATTCTCTGAAAACTGGACATATTTATGGTGTTTGCAACTTTGGCTGTGAAAAATTCAATAAAAGCCTGGCTCCTATTTCCTTCCCTCCTCACCACCACTCCTTAAGATACGTCAGTGCCTTCCCATTACTGTAGAGTGAAGACCTGACTCCCCGTAACCAGGCCCTGACTATTTTCAGTGTTGCTCCTTGGTCTTCTTTCAGGCTGTCAAAACACTAAACTCTTCCACTCCTCACGGTCTTGAAACCAGCTTTTGCTGTGTCTGGAATGACCTCACAGCATTCTAAGCAGCCATCTCCTTTCATTTTTGGTCCTCAGTCTAAATGTACTGAAATGCAGCCGATACACACATAGGATGGAAAGGTGAGTAAGAGTTTAATGAGCACCTCCTATGCTAAACTCATGGCCCGCAGACTCCCGGCTCCTCCTACAGGTCCATGCACACTTGAAATGCAGGGCTGAGTTTTCTTCTTTGTCTGACAAATAATGGAAGGTACACAACACAGGTTTGAGGGTAGATTGAATGATGGAATGAACAGATGAATGAATGAGTAATTCTTAAAGTATTTGTCGAGGGGAACTGTTTTTATACAGACTTGAAATATGAGACTACAGTGAATATGGTTAAGGACAAGAGCAATCACATAGTTTTGTAGTCAGTAATGTAAAAAATAATGATAGAGTTTTAGGCGAAAGGCCTTTTAGGGATCTGTCTTATACGGATTCTTCTTTGTATATTTTTATGAGCAATATTCAACAATATTATAATGTTAAATGGTTATTCCTTAGAATCATTTAATGATCAGAATATTTGTAATAGAAGAAGATACATATAGTTAAGGAAATACTATAAGAATAATAATAAAACCTCCTGCTTATGAGACAATGTGGTAAACAAAATATAGTTTCCCATTGATCTTTTGGTTCTATCACTTTACTTTAAAACTTTCTAAAGGAAATCAATAACAAATCAAGCACACAGGGATACTTGATAGTTTAATTTTGAAGAACCACAAATCCATAATTTTAATGGTTTACAGCCTTAAAAAATTCAATAAAAATAGAGGGCTATGCATAATGTCTTTTAAAAGTATTGTCAGTGGTATCTTAATGTTGAAACAATATCACTATTCTTTTTCACGACATAGAAATCTTTCTGGGCTGCGTGTGTGTGCGTGTGTCTGTATGCAAGGCAGAATGATGGGGGAGAGAAATAGAATTTAAAAATTGCTCTTGTGTGATTCGGATCTAATCTGATTTTCAAAACAGCCTGGCTTCAGTATTCTAGTTTTGAAGAACACTAAGCATTAAGGTTTTTTTCGTTTAATTCTATTTAAATCAAAGAGTATTTCTTTTATAATCCAATTTTTATAGGAATAGAAGTTATGAGAATGTGCCAAAACATGATAGTCATTAATACACTGTAAAAAGTATAAACTCTAATACCTATTATTACAACTAAACTCAAAGAAGAAATTGGCTATATTTAAAGGCCAATTAAAAAATCTAAAAATTATGCCACATATTTGAAATTGAAATTTATAAAATACGTCTTTAGGAATGTACCAAGTTTCCCTTCTCCAAAATTTTATTTCTCCTAAACTTCCACTAAAACATTCATGAATGTTGCAAAGAAATTATAACACATCACAGAAGAATAATGCCTGCAAATGACAGATAACCTGATGCTGGAACTTAAAAGTTAATTTCCCAAACACAGTGCAGCGAGAATGAGGTTTAGCAGGGCTATACATGCTTTCCTTTACAAGTAGGTGGTCCTTCAGGAAATAAAACAAAAAGTAAAAGAAGGAGGGAGAGAAGGAGGGAGGAGAGACTGAGGGAGGAATTCTAAGAGGAGGCAAAGGAAAAAGAAAGGCAATAAAAGTGTATCCCATGTTAATCTGGACAGTGGAGAGGGGATACCGGCTTCTTAGAGGAGACCAAATGGCTTTTAGGAAAAATGAATGGGCCCTCAGAAGAATAAGTGGGAGGTATGGTAGTTTGTGACAAAGTTTGTCTGGGTGTGGTGTTGACTTCTAGTCTTCTCTCTGGTGACAAAAGTCAATCTTCCCTGGTTGATGGGACTCCCGGGGAGGGGACTGATGACAATTGAGTTCCTTTTGGAGGATCTGTCTTTAGGCACATAAGCAGAGTTCAGAGAGAACCTCTCTCTGCATTTGCTGTTTTTCACGTGCCTACAGCTTAAAGTAATCAATATATGGAAGCAGGAGATTTGGGGGTGGCACGTCCTGAACTCCTACAGTCATCTTTTTGAACAGCATATTCTGCTGCCCTTCACAGGCGTCACAATCCTTATAGATGTTGCCAAAGTGCTTTCCAAGGGGCTATCACGTAGGCAAACCCCTGCTTCAAGACTTCGTGGTGGTAAACTTTTAGATTTTTGCTCATCTGATGAGAAAAATTGTGTATTGGTCTGGTGTGGTTCTAATTTGTGTTATTCTTATGAAAAGGTCTGATCATCTTTTCCAAGGCTTAAGAGTTACGTATATTTTTTTTTTTGTGAACACGCAGTATTTACTACTTATTCTATTCAGTGACTGATCTTTCGTTATGCATTAATAGTAGCTGTACATATTTCAGAGAGATTGGCCTTTTGACTCTGTGATATCAACGTCTGATCTGATATGATCAATTTCTCACTTATCCCAATTTGTCACTTGTCTTTGACTTTGCTTTTGGTAATTTTTCCCCCCATAAAGAATTTTTAAATGTGTAAGTGGTTATATTTACCAATCTTTATTCCAAGACTTCTCAGTTGGATCACAGTGAAAAGCCCTCCTTACTCCAAATACTTGTAATAATTCTCTCACATATTTAGTACTTTGATGATTTTATTTCTTTAACATTTACATTTGTTCCACTGACAATTGTATTTTTTTAAGGTAGAGTATAGATCCAAGTTTGCTTCCCCCCCTCCCAGAAGTCTGTACAATGGTGTGCACACCATTTATGGAATTGCCCAACTCTCCCCTCTCCCAACTCACTCATTTGGCACACCGGTACAAAATTCCTGTATTTACTTAAGTCTATCTCTAAATTACTAGTATATACCATTGTTCTTGTTTTCTATTTCTATATCAGAGTCATAAAGTTTTATGCTTTCAGTCTATACAATGTGGTTCAATTTCTGCTAATTGTAGTGACTACTCACTATTCTTTGTTTTTCTAGAATTTCCCTAGGTATATTTATTAATTGATCTTCTTCCATATAAATTTTAAAATCAAATATTGTAGTTAAAATGAATTCCTGTCAATATTTTTATCAGGATATTATTAAATTTATAAGTTAACAAAGGGAGAAATTATTTCATCATGTTGACAGTCTATCAAATATCACAATAAGTTATCTCTCTTGTTTAATGTATCTTTTGTGCCAGTAAGAAATACTTAAAACTTGAGTGCATCTAGTTCTTGGACATTTCTTAGTTTTATTTCTATTTTATATCAATATGCCTATATATCTTCATTTTTGTGTATATATTTCATTTTGTGTGCATATATATGTATAATTAACATACATCCACATATATTTAAATGTGAAATATAGCATGCATCTTTAAAACTACTTAAACAGGAATGGACCGTTTAAAGTATAATTAGTGAACACCCAGATGATCACTACCCCAAGCAGAAACTATAGCTATAGACGTAGAGTGTGGTACCCATAGTTAATTTATTTTAATTGCTATTTACTATGCATGTTATAAATATATCACAATTTTGTGGATTGCCATACAAGTTGTTCTCAATATTTTGCTAGTGCAAGCCATGCTTCTATGAATGTTTCTGTACAATATTCCACTCTACAAATTTTTCCAATACAGATACCTAGGAATGCAATTGCTACATACTAAGGTAGGAGCAGCTTCAAATTTGCTAGATAAATCTAGACTATTTTCCAAAATTTCTATCACTATGCAAGACCTCAAATTTGAACTGTTTATCTGGGTGTTTATTTGCAAATTCTATAGAGTCCAAAACATTTCAACTTTCATAAATCCCAAAAAGATACATTCCCCTTTTCCTCAAATCTGAACCTTTTACAGTGCTTCATCTCACAATGATGAAAACCAGTAACCTTAGAATTGTGGAATGAATAAGAGAAACCACAACTAAATAGGAGTTGGGATGGCCTGTAGGAGAACTCTCACATCTTATCATACATATCGCTTACTCCAGAAAGAAAGAGACATGCTTGTATCTCTGGCAGGAAGTGCAAGTACTTTACTATTGAAGGAAGATTTCTCTCTCTATCCAGCAACAGCCCAGCCAATGAGAAACCGCCACACTCTGCCAATGAGAAGCCACCACCGCCCCGAACTCTCCATCTCCTCCAATGGACTTTCATTTAGAACAGCCCCTCCCTATGCTCCCTTTTGCTGTATAAAAGCAAGCTCCCCTCTTTGTTCTACAGGTTTCCCTATGCTTTGTGCAATACGCACATCTTTTGGCTGTTTCCAAATAAACCATTTTGAGGGTAAAATAACTGGAGAATTTGCTATTTAAGTTGATAGAATCATTCTTGACATATCCATCTACCTCATGTCTTTACTAGCACTCTGTGTTGATTTCCCTTTTCTACATCTCTGGAGTGTGTTCGTTTTTTTCCAATTCTGTGACCATCCCCTGACTTAAGCTTCCACCATATACTGCCTAATCCTATCCTATAAGACTTCTGGTAGGCTCCAAAGAACTCCTATCATAGCCTTTCTTGTCAACCCTCCTCTCGTATGTACAAGTGATTAAAAACCCAAATTTCATCATGTCATACCTCACATAAAAGTTTATTGATCATAGAATGAAAAAAATTCTTAACACGGCTTTCAAACCTTTTTTCAAGGCTTTCATGATCAAGTCTCCAACAAGCCTTCCACCTTCACCTCATGGAACTCTCTTTCTCAATCTCTACTCTCAAATCTCTTAAGTTTAATGTTAATACTTCAGACTTGTGATACTTCTTCCTCAAGGCCTTTTCACAATCTGTTCCCTTTGCCCAGAATGCTTTTCCATCTTTGATCTATTTAGCTCTTATTTTCTCTTCAACTACCATCTCAACGGTCACTTTCCCAGATAAGTTTTCCCTGACTCCTCCCCCAAGGCTACATCTGGGTCTGCTTGTTCTAAGTCTTGTAAATACAAAGTTTGTACTTGCATCTATATTACTTGAGATTATGTCACACATAGACGAGTTTCTAAGTATGTGTTTTTCTTATCATGTAGAATATTTATTTCATATTTACTAATAGAGCTCTATTATAATTTAGATATAGATTTCATCCTATCACTCTTGTGCATGCAAAAAAATAAAGTAAATGAAATAAATTTGTTTGATATTAAATCATATTCAGTCCAAGTCTTCTGAGTCATTTTTGACTCAGAATTATCAACATCGTATTTTTTCACACAATACCATGCAATGTGCCATCAAGAGCATTGGTGATGCAGCATTTCTTAAAAGAGTGCTGCATTACTGTCTTTTGTCAACCGTCAGCAGGAAATTCCTGACAAATCCATGTTTGACACTTTAACGATAGTACTGTTTGATGTATAAATCTGTCACACCAGCACCTCGTTGCTTTGAAATTTTTCATCTATTCCTAGCTATTTGGCAATTTATCCTGACATCAACTCCTTTGCTTATTGTGCTGCAGGAAATCCTAACTCCAGCAAAATGCAGGAGGGTTTCTAACTTCTGGATGTTTTACTTCCTTAGGTCTCATAAAGCACATTCATCTTACTTTGCAAGAAAATATGAAATTGTAATAATTTTTCCAATGACACATATGTTATTCACTGATATAGAATTTACTCTCTGTTGCTTGACTTCTACTCTTTTCTGGGGACATAATACTTTTTGTTTTAATCTTGATTCATGGTGTATTTTTATGTTTTGGTGAGGAAGATTGGCCCTAAGCTAATATCTGTCAACAATCTTCCCCTTTTTGCTTGAGGAAGTTTGTCAGGGAGCCAACATCTTTGCTGATCTTCCTCTATTTTGTATGTGGGGCTCCTCCACAGCATGGCTTGATGAGCGGTGTGCCTTTCCTGCACTCAGGATCAAAACCCGCAAACCCTGGGCCGCTGAAGCAGAATGAATGAAATCAACCACTATGCCCTGGGCTGGCCCCCAAATGATTCAATTTTTTAAAATATATGTTAATTTGCAATTAAATCCCCTCATGTGGAACCAAAAATATACAACTAAGTTAAAAGGGAGGGCACTCTAACAAGTTCTAACTCATCTATATCCATGCAAAGCAAGAAAAATTATGTCTTACCTGTGGCCTAGTTGATGACAATTGTAAGACATATTTGGAGTCCAGGTATATTAAAAACGTATGTGAAAATGTATGCATCCCATATTTGATAAAATATAGCATTTTTGAATCTATAAAGTTTATCAGGTTCACACCAGTACTAGAAAATAAATCTAAAATGTCAAAGAATGATTGTGTAGCAAAAAAGTCAGTAAAGCAAAAGATTATCATTAAGATGAAACATGAAATGATTCAGCTTGGTTTTAATTCCCTTTATTTTTATGTGGCTTATATGCAAATCTCTTCGAAATGACCACTTACTGATTTATAATCCAGATATAAATGTTCTTAAGTGGTTCTAAGCAAATTTCAAAACTGCTGGAATCACTGTGAGCCATCTCAACTGCCTTTCCTTACCCACCAATAAAAGACTAGGTATGGTGCCAGTTGCCTTCACCCTTGAGGGCCCTCCTTTGGTGATTAAGGCCTGGATAGATGGCCAGTCTTCCTTTTCAGATCTCGAGGCTAAGGACTTCTCTTTTGGGATCCCATGTCTTGCCAAGTCTGCCAATAAAAAAATAAAGTTAAAGCAATTCACACAAAATACCTCAATGCTAATTCGAAAAGAATCATTCCCTTCAATAATGATGTCAAACATTCTAAAATGAAGGAATAAACTTCACTATGAAGAAAACTTCTCACTTGGTACCCGATTATATATGTAGTGGTCACCCAGCATGAGCAGCAAGACAAGGAATAACAGCAGGACAGCCCCCCATTAAACCGCAATTTGGGACCATGAGCGTAGTTGAAGAGACAAGAGAAAATGAGGATGGAGATGAAGATGGTCCTGGCAGCACTGAAAGATGCAGGTTAAACAGGGGCAGTGCATCTCCTGACTTCAGGTAAGGGCACCCATGGGGCTCTGAGAAGCAAAAGTTAACACATCCTGCAGTGGCCTCAACTATCTCTAGATATTTCTGCTCATCTTTTTGACCACAACATCTAGCAAAATGCCCAGTACATCATTAGTGCTATTTCGTTTTGAGTGATTTTTAAGATAAATTGAGATAATATTGAATAAAATTATGAAAAGATAAATAAATACTTCAGGTCCAATCACACAGTAACACATCTTAGAAAACTAAAATGTTTATAACATTATGGCACTTATATAAGCCCTTATAGATAAATACATGGACTATAATAAATAGAAGTGAAAGAGACCCTGAGCTATAAGGAGTTTGAAATTTGGAAAAGAAAACTTTATCCAGCAATGTGAAATGAAAGCTGAAAAAAATTGGCTAACTGGAGAAAAATAATCCAGTTAGGGTTTTACAGAACAATTTATACAAAATAATATAACAGTAGAATGTAAAAAGATGTAAAACATTGGATCAGAAGAAAAAAATAATCATATTTCAAGAATATGATTTTTTAAACTAATGTAAATTTATTTAGATAAACTTCAAGCTACTTTCACAATTATTTTTGTGATATGAATTATGAATAGATTTGAATACATCTTTTTTGAGGTATGAAATACATTCAGCAAAATTCATGTTTTAAAGTGTAAAATTCAGTGGTTTTTGGTATATTCAGAGTTGTACGACCATCACCACTATCTAATTGAACGATATTTTCATCATTGCATTAGCAATCGCTCTTCATTAACGCTCCGTCCATACCCTGATAACCATTAATCTGCTTTCTTTCTCTATGGATTTGTCTCTTTTGAACATTTCAGGTAAATGGATATTTCACAATAGGAAATGTGGCTTTTTATGTCTCCCTTCTTTCATTTTGCATAAAATGTGCAAAATTCATCCACATTACAACATGTAAAAGTATTTCATTTCTTTATATGGCTAAATAATGTTCTGTTGTGTATATATGCCACAATTGTTTGTCCATTCATCAACCAATGGGCAATCAAGTTGCTTCCACTTTTGCCTATTATGAGTGATGCTGCTGTAAACATTCATGCACAAGTTTTTGCGTGGACATAAATTTTGAATTTTCTTGGGGATATCCCTAGGGGTGGAAATGCTCGGTCATATGGTAACTATGTTTAAATTTTTAAGGAGCAACCAAACTATTTTGCAAAGCAGGTTCTGCACCATTTTACATTCTTAACAGCAATGTAGTAGGCCATAACTTTTTCATATTCTCACTAATATTTGGAATTATTCATCTTTTTGATTATAGCCATCCTGGTGGGAGTGGGCTGGCATCTTCTTGAGGTTTTGATTTGCAGTTTCCTAATGACTAATCATATGGAGTATATTTTCAGGTGCTTATAAGACATTTGTGTATCATCTTAGGAGAAATGGCTATTCTAATCATTTGCCCATTTTTTAATCAGGTTACTTGTCTTTTCTATTTTTGATTTGTGATTTCTTTGTATATTTTGGATATTAGTCCCTTATCAGATAGATGATTTATAAATATTTTCTATCATTCTGTGGGTTGTCTTTCACTTTCTTGAGTGTCTTTTGAAATATTAAGTTTTTAATTTTAATCTTGGTTTTAATGAGATAAAACATTAAAGAAAGTGTAGATCTTTGATAGGAAAATGGTAGTTTACAAAACAGTATGCACTGTATGAATTATTTTTGGTAATAAAAATACATAAATGTTTATAAGGAGAGAAAATGATCCAGAAGTGTTAACTGAGATGATCTTTAAACAGATGGAGAAATAAAATCTCATATTTGCCTCTTTATAATTTCTAATTTTTTGCCATGTTACTGTATTTCCTTTGGTAATAATAAATGTCTTAAGTAATGAAAAAATAAAAAATGATAAATATGTACATATATAATGATAAATATATAGATACAAATATATAGATTCTTTCATTATTTTACACAAATTTATTTGGTTCTGACTTTGCATTAAGCATATGTTAAATACTAGGAATCTTGTTGCAAGAATTTCACAAGATATTGATACAGGAAGAAATATAAGCATACAACTACACTCTAATAAATTCTAAAATTGAGATATGGAGAAATATATAAAAGGAACTATAGGAAAAAATAACACATTACATAAAAGCAAAAGGTAAACATTTGATGGAAAGAATGAAAAATGACTCACAGATAGTATACATTAATTTTTGGCATTTACCATCAAGTTTAGTCTGTCCTTGTGCAGTAGAATATTTGTTAGTAGAAGAAAACAAAGGAGAAAATATGGAGGGAGTTGAAGCCTAGAGGAATGTATAAGATTTCTGGAAAACTAGTGCAATAGAGATGGACAGAATAAAAACCAAAGCAAACAAACTGGTTATCTTGGCCCAAAGAAAGAGGATTGGTGTTGTTTAATAAAGATTTTTCTGCAAACGGTAGTCTTTATTTGGACTTATTGTTTAAAAGAGTTGAGTGAGAAATGCAAAAAGACACTTTCCAAGTTTTCAAAATTAAATTAAAAAAAACTGTGCACAGATTGTAGTTATATCACTGTATTATGAAAAAACAAGAATTTATGTATAAAATATGTAAATAGAAAAGAATATTTGTTACACAAATGCCTGTGAAAACCAAAGCTGTCTAAAAGAATAAGAACATACATGGGTCACACAGGCTTTGGAAACTTGTTCTATTGTTATAAACACTCTACTTTTTCCAGATATTGGCAAGTCATACTGCACAGAGGTTAGAAACTGTTTCTATAAAGTGCCACATAAGTATTTTCTGCTTTGGGGGCCATAGGATGTCTTTCATAAATACTTACCTCTGGTGTTATAGTATGAAATCAGCCAATGAATGCCCCAAGGAATGGGCATGGCTGTGTCCCAATAACTCTTCATTTACAAACATAGGCAGTGCACCAGACTGGAGAACAGGGCATTTATCCTATGAATAGTTATTTGAGGGTAGGAATGAAGTGGGGGGAAAACATACACACACATACACACACACACACACATACACAATATAAAACAGTCTAATAAATTACTATACTTTAATTATAAAATTAATTCTACATGCTTAAAGCTCAAACTTCTTCACTTGAAATAAGTAAATTATTGCCAAAGGGGTTGTAACCCATTTAGACATTTTTATTTGGCATTACTTTCCACTAAATTTGCTATGTTAAACAGCATTTAAAAGTTTGAAAATAATAATGTCTATTTCTAACATTTTTTACATAACCAATCTTTTAAATAACTTGAAACAGTTTTACAAATATCGTATATGATTAATGGTGATTGAGGCACTAGTTCAGGTTGCAAAAACCTACTTTAATGATGACTTAGAATCATGTTAAATTAGTGTGATTACAAGTATGTATATCCTACATTTGAATTTTTCTATCCATTTCTCCTTACACAACATTTCCTATGAGTATTATGTGGTAAGACACCAGACACGCACCAATCACTGACTTTAATCCAGCCCCACATCTGAAGAATGCAGGATAAAACCATCTTAGAAGGAAGCATTGATTCCAATGGGCAATAATTCATTTTTACTTTTGTTTCATTGAAGTATATAATATAGATCAAAGTTTTGTGCATATTGACAAGTATTGTAAAAGAATGGATGAAAAATTTAAATATAAAATGAAAATGAAGTTTTTATGTTATCTCTGCATTTATATTATGCATACTATTACTATTTCCATGGGAATTCTCTAATGAGTTGTATTGAAAAAGTATATTATCTTGAAGATATATATATATATATATATATAAGAGTATTCTCCAATTTTTGATGTTGTTTTGGATGTATTTTATTAAAATATTTTCCACTTAAAAAATCATAATGTTAAATCTTTGATCGTTACCACACACTGAACATCTACTATATGCCAGATATTGTGCTACTATCTTTCATATACACTTTTATATAATCTCTCAATAAATCTAAAGGGTAGTTTATATTGTTTGAACTAAAAAATGAGTTTTAGAGAAATTAAGTAATATGAGCAGGTTCACTGTGACAAAGCCAAAATTCAAACAAATATATGTATAAGTTTTGTAATTCTTTTTGTCGTGTGTTATATCTTCATCAGTATCCTGTCATATTTAGCATTTGCATTGCTTATTCTATCACTTAGTTTTAAATTATCGTATATTCTTTACGTATGAATGAAAATTGAAAGTTTCTATTTACCTCAGGTGAAAACCACATCCACCACATTCCTTCTACTTATTATTTTAAAATCGAACAAAAACTCTTAATTATTTTAAAAAAGTGACTCAAACTGAAAGCTTCAGACTAGGGGTAATAGAAACGAAACGAAGGGGTGAACTCAATATGTTTCCTACAACCCTTGATCGTTATTAGTGATGATAACATTGGTGTCCATCCTGGCTTAGTGCAAGATTATTAATCTAATGTTCTTGGTGCATTCAAACACGACTCCTAGAAATTTCAGAATGATGCTAGGTTCTGACATTTGCTTATATCTCAGTGAATTCTCTCTATCTTGCTTTATGTGTGATTAAAGATATTACTGGAATAAATCACTTTCTGGCTATCTGATTTCTTGACATAGTTGAGGACAATATTTCCATATCTTGACAAATGATGAATAGATAAAGAAGTTTTCCCCAAATCCATCAGCCTTGGGGTGCTACAATCTTGTACTTTCCTGATCAGTATTTCTGGTGACCTCCACACTCAGTGAGTGCAGCAGCTCAATTAAAAAAAAAATTCTAAGACACTAGTATGTTTACAGAATGAGATCATTTGAGAAAAGCTGGCAGCAGGTTTCACAGAGGCCATAATCGAAGAGGGGCTGGGGCCTAGGATGAGGAGTTGGAAAGAGAGAGATAGTAAAAGAGAGAAGAAAGAGCAATGGAGAGAGAGATGCCAATCAAGTCACAGAGATATGATTCCTGTTTATGTGAACATTCTCTAGTTTTATCATTACTATGCTTATTATTTCATTGTTGTGTTTGTAATTTGGCTCTCAGTTGCACCAAATTGGATTATTTGTAATCTTTGGTTCAAAGTTATCATTGTTAATGGTCCATTATGCTTTGATAAATCTTTACTGTATAATGGTATTTGAGAGTTATGGATTGCTTGAAAGGAGCTAGAAAACAAAACATGGTCTCAGGAACAGCATTTTGGGAAAAAAATCTTCAAAGACTGCAAATCGCAATTACGACTTTAATTAGAAGTGAGGTTTTGATTCTCCCCTAGCACCCACCAGTTATTGAGGGTTCACAAAAATATAGCTAACCCAAATTTAATTAGTGAACAACAAAGAGATATTCACTAAAGGGTCGGCATCATGATCAAGTCAGATCCATTTATGAGCCTTAAGTATGCATTGGTTATTGCCTACTGATGCTCTTTGGCTCACCCCTCCACTTCTAAAATGGATTTGGGGCGCTTTTTCCTGACATAGAGGCATGTTACCATATTGAAGAGTGTTTCTTTATTTCCTCTCTTAAATAATTTTAGTGATGATATAACAATGACTGATTTGCTGATATATTCTTTCAGTAATTTACTTACTGCTCATTTCTGTGAATCACGGCCAAGTAATTAATCTTTTACCTAGGAGACAGCACTAGTAATATTAATAAAACACAGGAACAAGAATAAATTTATGTAAGAGAAAGGACAGGAAAGACCTGTTTTAGGGTGTTATTAAAAGAGGATGTTTTGGCAGCCATGAAGGGAAATAGAAGCCTGATATCAGTGTATGGAATATCTCATTACTGGTTAATAGTAGTGTACAGGAGTCACACAGGGAGTAGCGTTTGGCTCAGAAGAAATCCACTTTTTTTTTCAAATGCAGCAAAAATAAGATTGGAAAGTTTGTATGGTCCATGTATTGTCTTCACTCGGATGGCTTTTCAAGGGAGTGGAAACATATTTCACGGACAGGGCAGCACCTATTTTCCCCATGATATACATTATTCTAATTAACTACTGGTGATTAAGACGAACTCATGTGGGCATGCTCATTTTGACCACACTCACTGATTCAAGGAGGAGAAAATTTCAGCAACCTCTGGTGTTTCAACAACCTAAAGTGAAGTGACTTATTGAAAGTGTTTGATTTTCAGATCCTGAAAATATGAAAAGGAAATAACTTTTGGCATAATTCTTAAGCAACCTGAATATATTTTACAAACCTTTCATTATTTTTGAAATGACAATTTTCAACACATGTAAACCATTATCATGGCTAGAAACAGAGGCAGCAGCATATCATATATTCCCCTAAAAGCTTATTTTCCTTCTAAAAATCAATGTTGACACCATCTCAATAGTTGAATGTAAGCACAGAGCTTGTAAATAGATCACAGAAAAATAGATTTTACTAACATATATAAGCAATGCTACAAGATGCCAAAGAAGCAGATAAGAGTTGAAAACTTTATTTAGTTATCAAGATACCTCTCAAACCCAATTTTGTTCATTTATTTGTTGTGAGGCTTCCTAAGGAATTACTGAAAAATGTCTTATCTGCTATTTTCTTCCTTCTCAAATATATTTTAAATAGGAGACACCAGTATATTTCCTCCTAGAATGTGTTGACTTCTTTCCTCACCACACTAAAATCTTCACTGTTCAAGATCAGCCAATTCTTGTTATCCCTAAAAGGGGTACTTTATATGGAGGCTCAAAACTGAGCTTTTTATAGAATTGTTCTATAATTATTTTTGTCCATCAAGTGCCCTTGATCTTGACTTTGAAGCTGTGAGGAATACATTGGGATTGTACTTGTAATTTCTCCTGATTCCTTGTGGGGGTTGAATAGACTCTGGAGGCAACTGTGATACTAACTAGTGAAGTTACCTGACCCTCTGGATCTCAATGTTTTTATCTTTACCAAGAGAGGATTAAGCTAGGCATTTTCTAAGGTATCTGTTAGACTCAAAATTATAATATTCAATGCATCTAAGTTAATTGTTGAACAAAGTCTATCCTGTATAATACTTTCCCACATAGGACTTTCATGTGTAAAGTCCTGAGGTTCCAAAAAGAAATCTAAACCTCAAATATTACGTTTTTAATGCAATAGTCAAAATCTCATAGCTTATTTTTTTGAAAAGATCACTTCTATATAGCCAATGTTTATAAGGGAAACATGTTTTTTCATTGATTTTGCAATGGAACATCTGCATTAAGAATAATGCTTCCATGATAACCATAAAACAATGGCAGACACAGGGGAGTTAGGCTGTGGATTTGATCAGGGAAGCTGATTTGAAAGAAAAAGGATCAGTTAAAAGAATGAAATTGGTGGAGAGATTATTTGATAATAGCAGGTTAACAACTCTCTTCTTGCTAGTTGTTCTAGTTAATTGGTTGTTTTCAAAGCATCTAGCGGTTTAATTCAATTCAGTTCTCTTTCATGCTTTTTTAAAATAAAAACTGATCTTGTGAATAAAATCAGAATCAATTAATTTCAACTCAAAAATATAAACACTTATGATCAATTTTCCTCATTTCCCATCAGAGATCAATATCTACTAAATCAGGGAGATGAGATACGTACATTCTCTGTCAGAGATCTGGCAAAATGATATCCTTGTTGTAATAGGAAGTTAGGGAAACAGGAGGACAGGAAAACAGCAAGGGATCATGTGATTGAGGGACATTGTTTCTGGAGGACGCCGAAATTTTCATTTAGGTCCAAACGCACCGACACTAAACTTAATTGCAGTCCAAGCTACTGTACAGTGTGAGAAATGTGTCTAGTTGACGGAAACATGGCTGCACAATCCTACGGTATTCAGACAACTCGTTTTCCGAGATATCTACAATTTTCCAAACTAGTTTGTTCTTTTTGTAGTTAATTGTCCATACGAAAAGTTCACCAATTCTTCAAGCTGCAATTCTTAGTCATTCTTTGTCAATTAGACCCAGATGGCAAAATTAAAGGCCCTTCACATCATGGCACAACAGTAATTTTAGTTCATCAAAGATCCTTACCCCATGCCGCTTTTTCACAATTAATATTTTAGTTCCTGTTGGGCGAGTGCTTCATGAACAATGACATTTACTCTGTAGCGAAAGGATCCATCTTCTTGTCAAAGCTGATGGAGAAAAGAAAAGTAGTCCGCGGACATGATAATTACATAGTGTCTGAAAAGGTGGAAGGTGAGACACTGCAGATGGGAGGGAAGATGAAAGAAGCTCTCATTGCCAAAGAATTCCCAGAACAACGGCCAACTCTAAGTCCTGACTGTATTGCAGTCCCCCTGTCAAAGGAAGGCTAACGAAAGAACTGAGGGTTTGGTTTGATTTTTAAGTGCAATCAATAGCAAATACAGATACCATTTAGAGAATGAAAGCTATTCAAGAACAGGAAATTCTTGAAAAATCCAGATCTCTATCTACAGACACACGCGCACACACACACACACACACATACGCCACACACACACAGATGCCAGTTTAGCTTTTACAGAGCGATGGCTTTGGACATAGACATTTCATATAATCATTCTGAACTAGCCACTGTGTCTGGAATGGTGGAAAAGAAAGTTTCCAATTGCTAGAAAACATATTCTCCCATTAAATTTACCCGGAGGAATTTTTCATCAGTTTAAATTATAACATCTGTATTACTTAGTAATATTGTCTTGGATTTTTAGATGAAAGAGCAGTCAGCAAAATGTTTTATCTCAATTGATTCCTGTAAACAACTAGTTGGTTTTATCATCTCAATTTCAATCCAAGAAAAAGAGCTCCAAAGAAATAGAGTGATTTAGTGAAGATCCCACAGTGTGTAAGAGACAGATTTGGAGTTTAATACATCTTCTGGCACTGAGTTCAATGTTCTTTCTCTCACACTAAAACTATCTCCCAAATCCTTAAGGAAAGACATTATTCTGTGTGCCTGCTCTTAATATTCTCTTCCAGTGAGGTTAAAAATAAAGCATAGTGCTCATTTGCAAAACAAACAAAATATTATTTTATTGCATATTCTTGCCTGATTTTAATCCTAGAGATAATGTGACATCAACTATAGCTTACAGAAAAAGTTGATGATATTTGTTCAAGATAATTATATAAATAGGAATAATGTAGAAATCTCAAAAATGAGCTATTTACTTATAAAATAAAAGATATTTGGCAATTTTTACACATTTTTGAAGAAAAGCCAAAAAGAAAAGAAGCATGTTTTGAATGAAATTTCCATGTGAAAGTGAAATTTATTTGAAAAAACTAAAACAGATTCCTTTCTTACTCTGTCATGACCAGTTTCTTCAAGAAATAAGAGATTAATTTGACTTTGCTGCTTTTCAAAGTATAAAGTTTTCTTACTCAATTCATTAATACTAACATAACATTTTCTTCCTAAATGGATTATCATGAAAATAGTGATGGTAGTGGTAGTGATGATGATAATGATGATAATAATAAATTTAACAATAGTAATTAATGGCTTAACATGGATGAAGAATTGTGCATAGAAATTCACAAAAACTAGGCGGCATCACTATTATCCTTGTTTTAATGAGCAGGCAAAGGGATCAGAAATTGTCACTTAATTAAGGAGAATATTGCTCATCCCCCAGTAAACAGCAGAGTCGAGTTCAAACCCTTGTGTCTGACTCCAGAGCTCCTTTACCTGTGAATCAAGGGCTGTCTGGAAAACAAAAACAAACAAACAAAAATAAAATCCTCACTTACCCAAGGATTTTAATTGTCTGAACTGAGAGCATCAGAAGTTTGACTTAGCAAGAGCTTGAATCAGTTTTCTCTAAATTTTCCTCTAGATTTTATATGTAAGCAAGACATACTCCCATATTTCATTGAAATCCATTAATGATTATTTTTAAATTATGTGGTTAATTAAAACTACATTGTACTGAAAGTTTTACCTTGAGAGAGTTTTAGGAGCAATTATTTATTTCATCTGGCGGGAACACTCTTTTCCTTTCACTGGCAAAACTAATGTCAGAATTTTTATTAATTTGTTGAGACAGCCTAAGTTTTTTCTCCCTTACACAGATCTGTTTTAACCCCTCAGGCGTATTTAACTGTGCTGCACTGAAGTTCCTTTTGCTCTTCTACAGCTCCATTACAGCATTTATCTTTTGTTGCTTTTTTCAACTATGTACATGACTGTCTCCGCCTGCTAGAATATAAGCCAGGAGCCTCTGGGGATAGCAATCTTGTTACTCGTTAGCCATTCTCAGTTACCATAGTGTCGATCCCACAGTAGATTCCCAGTTAATGTTAGTTAATTTACAATTCATACCCCAAACAGCTTTTCACATAGGACAAGTATAAGAAATGTGTTAAATTGGGGCTATTTCTCCTCTCTTAATTTCATTGTATTTTGACATCCTTTACAATATACTGTTCAAACTGAGGTATTAATAACTTTATCTATTGGCTTTCCTACATTTTAAATCCTTAAAAAACATGCAAAAAGAAACAGGGGAAAAATATATTTCAAATCTACAACTGCTATGACGTAGAACCGTAAGAAAGAACGGTAGGACTTAGTACTTATGTGGATAATTCTATAAAGATGTATTAGCATTGATTTAAGAA
Source organism: Equus asinus (assembly GCF_041296235.1). Classification (NCBI taxonomy): domain Eukaryota; kingdom Metazoa; phylum Chordata; class Mammalia; order Perissodactyla; family Equidae; genus Equus; species Equus asinus. The sequence goes on from NC_091800.1 coordinate 76,739,657, forward strand.
GAATGTTGGTTATTGTTGTGCCTTACCCCACCAAAAACTATTAAATGGCCATGTTCTGAAGAAGGCAACTGATTTAATTTTGGCTGCATTTGTTCTTTAAAATTTTTTATACTCATATTTTGAGATTACCTTTTCTCCAGAAGTTAAGGGGAGAGATTGCGAAGTGTAACTACAATTGATGACTAAGCACATGATGAGACAAAAATTAATTATGCTAATTTACTCAAATTCTGAGAAAAAGAATCATGAAAAAACATGTTTATATAAATATATTTTTAAAGTCATTTTTGAATTATCTTCTCTGCCTCCTCTATCTGTAACCTTGACATTAAGATACAGAAAAATATAGGCTAATTTTAAATAAACTGAATTAGCATTATTTATTAAGTAGTGTAATTCCTCACATTTTTCATGGAGGTGTTACCATTTAATAGTATATATATATATATAATTTGCATTAATTTTCATAAAGTGAAGAGCAGTGAAATATCTGAAGAAACAATACTACCTATAAGGTACAATAAAATTTTCATTAGAGTTTGGATTTTTTTTAATTAGATATGGCTATGAGTTTTGGAATAATTTAACATGTAACTCTTGCAGGTCAAAAACTGGGTCAGGATGAAGTGGTGAATTAGCTAAGTAAAAAGTTACTATATATTAACAACATGTATAAAATTCCTGTGAAATTTCATTTTTAATTTCCAATAGCAAGTTAATTCATTCCAGAATGTTTATGACATGGATAAGAAGCTAAGACACAGGAAGACTACTTGGATAATCTGCCTTAGTTTTCACTTTGTAGTTGTTTTGTTGATTACTGCTTATCCTTCTACTTAGAAAGATAGATTTCCATAAATGTTAGCATTTTTTCATCTCAACCAAAGAGCAAGCAACTGAGTTATGAGGTGTGTGGCACACTCCTCAAAAGGCTCTTTGATATTCTTTGCGGCTTTTTATTTCCTCATGAAAAACATTCTGAAAATCCTGACCCGTTTGGGAGTGATTACACCTTGGCTGCAGTGCAGTTTTTCATTTCAGTTGAATCAATGGCTCGTCCACAGGACATGATTTTGAGGCCCCGTGGTACTCAGCAGGCTGATCACGCAATTCAAAGTTCAAAGTTCTAGGGTAATAGATCAATCACTATGAAAAAACACGAAGTAAATGTTTTATGCCTGTTCTTAGGGCAATGTAAGATTAACTGACAGCAAATGGTGAAAAAAATCCAATCATTTTAGCATCCTCAGTCTCATTAAAAGCTCAATAAAGCACCTATATTGGCAAGGTAGTAAGTACAAAAGAAAAAAATATTGCACACTCAAAAAATGTGTTAAATACTTACTACAAAATGAGAAACCACATTTTATGGCTCTAAGGTTACTTAATTCAATTTGTGGGAAGAAAACTTTAAAATAAAGGGGAAATCTTAACCTGAATTTAAATTTTAGGGTCTTTCAGGAGAGTATTGAAAGCATGGCTGGCAAATGAGTTTTCTCCACAAACTAGAATACTACAGACAGGCATTTCACAAAATGTGATTCCTTTGATGAAGCTAATAATGAACTCCGGATAAAGAACATTTTGGGATCGTTAGAATAGACTGAAAATAGCCGGATTGGAGTCTTCAGATGGGGCAGCATCCCCTCAGTTTACTCCAGCTGTGCCAATATATTACACACCAGGGTGTATCTAAAGAGAAAACACACCATGCATCTTCTCTCTCCTTGGTCCACAGGGAAAGATGATGTCACCTTCAATAAAATTATAAAAAACACAAAGTGGAAAGGAAAATGATTTGAAAAATCACTCCTGGATTTTATTATAATGCTTAAATCCATATGCCTTAAATTCTGATATTTTGGAAAAACAGTGATGTTACATGTAGCAACATTATTTATTTACTTACTTCCATTATTGTTTAAAAGCTTATTTCATCCACTCCTGTTTTCAGAGCTCAGTGCACTTCTTGATACATAGAATATATCTGTATTTACATCAGTTGACATCTATGTCAATGCCTATCTCTATATCTAAGAAGACATACATCTATATAGAGATACAAAGGTATACGTATGTATCCAAATCTCTATCTAAATGTTTATGCCTATGAAATGAATAACTGTATACTAGATAAATATATAGACTAGTATATCTAAAGATACATAGACACACACACATATATATAGATAAATACTAAAACAGAAATGAGGTCATGTAGAGAAGAATTTATACTATTTCAAGAAAGAATTCATCAATAAATTTAAGGAAACAAAAATTAATAAATAATATGGTATTTTGGGGTCTAACAATTTAGCAAAAATAGAAGAGGGCAACTAATGCTGGCAGGAAAATGAAAGTGGCTTTCCTATTCATTGGTAAATTATTTCAGATATAACACAGCAATAAGCATACACAATGTTTAAAGGGTCACATACCCTTCTCTTCGCTAATTATTCTATCAGATGACTACTTTAAGAAAATGTAGGGGCTGGTCCAGTGGCACAGCAGTTAAGTTCACATGTTCTTCAGCTGCCAGGGACTCACCAGTTTGGATCTCCGCTGTGGACCTACATATTGCTTGTCAAGCCGTGCTGTGGTGGGCATCCCACATATAAGGCAGAGGAAGATGGGCATGGATGTTAGCTCAGGGCCAGTCTTCCTTAGCAAAAAAGAGGAGGATTGGCAGCAGACGTTAGCTCAGGGCTAATCTTCCTCAAAAAAAAAAAAATATATATATATATACATGATAAAGAGAAAATCTTTATGCACAGAGATATTTAGTAGATCATCATTTATCTTGTGAAGGCTTGAAAACAACCTAAATAACTAATTATGTTATCAATGTTTGGTAAATTATAGTATATAACCTCAATGGATTAGCATGCAACCATTAAAATTATGAACATTAAAGTTGTTAGTGATATAAGAAATATTTTCAGTAAAATGTTAAATAAATCAGTCATGGTCAGAGAAATGTATAAATGTATGATATGTAGCTATTAATGATAAAATAGTGGAAAATACAAATGAAATATGATCATTTCTAGATGCAGATCTATGAGTGATTTTTCTTTATTCTTATTCTTTTAATATTTTCTATAGTGGTATGCGTTATTTTATAGTAGCATCATATAATTAGAATTGACTTGTCGTTAAAATAAGATGTGTTTCCCTGACAGATATTTATTAAGCACTATGCACTAGGCATGGTAAAGAAAAACTAGATGGGGGTTCTTGCCCTCTAGTACTTTATAGAGTCGTATAAAATCCAAAGGTTAATCAGATAATCATGCTGGATGGGGAAAAACATTCCAGAGCCCACATTAATGTCAGGAATGGAAAGGACCATGTGGATGGTGCATGAGAGTGAGCAGAGCAGGAGAAAAGACAGAAGCAGTGAGTCTGTGTTCTGTGGGGTTCCGGAGAAGCCAGACCTGATCAAACGGGGACTTGCAGATTTCTGATCAAAACTCTGACTTTCGCTTAGGAGCCAGAGGAAATTTGTGTAGGGTCTGGATAAAGGAATGATGGGGAATATTTTAAAAGGCATCAACTAGGAGTGTTACAGGCAGAACAATTGGGGATTCAGTACAGCTATACAGGTAAGAAGTGAAGTTCAATAAGTTTGACTAGAGCTTGAAAGAGTATCAGGGTCCAGGCTTATAAAAGCTAGAGTTGTCTCTACTTAGCTGTGTGACTGTGGGAAATAACATCGCCCAGCCCTGCTGCCCTGGTGTGTAAAATGGAGATGACAAGAGTACCTGTTTGATAAGGTTGCAGTGAGGATTAAATAACACAATTCATATAAAGTGATTATCACAGAACTAGGCACCTTATAGGCTCTCAATGAGCATTATTTTTACTAACTAGGTAGTGGCAATGGAAATGTAGAAAAGCATATGGACACAGACAATTTTTAGGGGATAAAGGTGAATAGATAATATGTAAACCACAGGAGGTGAGGGGGAGGAGAGGCTCCTGCAATATTTATAGCTCATAGAACTGGAAAGATCGTGGTAACATTCCTTGAAAAATTATACACAGGATGAGAACCACTTTGGAGGTGAGATCATGAGTCTGATCTTGGAATATGCCGCAGTTAGGGTGCCTCTGTGATCTCTGCGTGGAGGTATCGGGAAATGGTGCACGTACAGGTATGTCAGAGGTTCCTTATGACACGGAGTGTAAATCAGGGAGACGTCAGGCAGAGTTTGAAGTCTTGAGTAGGGCAGGTCGCCTAGGGTAAGCTTGTTAGAGTAAGAAGGTCAGAAGCCTGGATGCAAGCATAAAGAAGTGCATTACGTCACAGCAACGGTAAGGTATGAGTCTAAGAAACAGTGACATTGGTGCCATTGTTAATCTGATTGATAGCAATCTAGCTGGTTTGATAAATATGAAAGCACAGTAAGAGTGAGGTGAAGACAAACAGGAGATGAGCAAAGGGGGTACCCAGTTACTCATGGTTTGGAGAAGTTTGCCTGTGAAAGGAAGGAAAGATACAGGGGGAGGAAAGACAGGAATCTTAGCCATGCTGTGGCAGGCATCCCACATATAAAGTAGAGGAAGATAGGCACGGTTTTTAGCTCAGGGCTCATCTTCCTCAGCAAAAAAAGAGGAGGATTGGCTGTGGATGTTAGCTCAGGGCTAATCTTCCTCAAAAATAAAAAAAAAAAGGTTGAAAAAAGACTGATGATTTTTTTATATCAAGACGACTGTATAAATCAGAAAGTAATAAGACGTCAGAAACAAATAAAGAAATAAACAGATCCATAATCTTAACGATGATGTTAGGCTGTTAGGATAGGTTGTTTAACAGGGAGCTGGGTCAGAAGGAGATGTGGTGTGTGTGCTAAGATGTCAATGTAAAGTCTGGGATTCAGAGATCAGACTAGAATCAAATTTGGGGGAAGCATAACTAAATACTGTGGTATTTGGTCTAATTTGACATAAAATGCACCAAATATTGGCGTGTGTGGCTCCTGTGGGCAGAGAATCCACTCCGACATGATCCAGACTAAGCACGTGAGCAAATGGAAACCTGACAGTGGCAGAAACCACTGCTTGTTGGGAGGTTGAAGTATGAATCCCCTGTGTTTGTTTGCATTTATTTATTTATTATGGAACTTGACCTCACTCACTAATTAGCACCTAATGGCAGTTTCAATTGGGACTATATACAGATCATTTGAGGAAGTAATTTTAAAGGTATTAATTAAGCTCTGAAGAGAGATTCTCAAAAAATGCAAATGAGCAAATTTTTAAAATTTCTCTGTGTGCATTTGGCCACCTGCCTTCTTGTTTCACTGCCTATTTTCACAGCCCTGACATATAGCAGTGCATATATTACCATAAAAGAAGGTGTCTGTAACTCTGACATGGTGTATATTTTTCCTCCTGAAAAGCATTTGTTTTTCTTTTTGGTTCAGATGATTATATCTATTTTTTTTTCAAACAGCGTTTCTTTTAAAGTGTAAGGTTTATTTTCACACTTCTGATCGCCAGAGGAAGAGGAAAGAGAGTGTCACACATCAGACATTCAAATCCAGACATTATGCAATCACAATGACAAGGATTAATAAAGATTAATTTGGTTCCCACTTAAAACGTCCTAGCCCTTCAGCAAGACCGTAGTGGGGCATGTGAGGCAACGAATAATTACCAGCTGCTTTTGAAATGTGCTTGTTTTGTTGTAGAGGATGTTGCTGTCCATGTAGGCAGCTTGTTTTTATCAAAGTGCTCTATAGCTACTATTTTTTCCGAGAAGCTACAGCTAGGTAATAGTAGGCAAAGTTTTACATGTATTGGTGGGAAAATATCATGATTCTTCCTTTAGTCAATTTGCCGGGTTTACTTTATTTATTTATTTGTTTATGTTTGGTATTATTGCATTTTAAAATGGAACATACAATTTTCTTCAAAGAAGGCTTCATAATGCTGTTTCAGACTTTGTTTTTATTAAGAATTTTATCAAATAAAGACTCAACTTATCAACTTACGTGATCACTTTACTTTTTCTCAAATACTTAGAAGAAAAAACTATCCAAACAACGCCTCATTCCTTTCTCCCTGAGTGGCCATTTGAGTGACCCGTCCAACTGCTTGTTTGGCTTGACTAAACACCAGGCGAGCTCTTTGGGAAGCTCCATGTAAAGAGAGTGGTAATGATGTAGGCAAACAAGGAAGCATAAAAATGCTAACAGATATGAACTTCCTTTTTTTGGCGTTTTCCTTAAAGAAGTAATTCAATTCAGCACGTATTGGTTGAGGTTCTGTGGCACTCAGTTGGCCTGTGAAGGAAAGAATCCTTATTCTGCATTTCAAAACAGGGAGGAAAGGATTATCATTATGTTCGAAACGATATTTGTATGAGTTTGTTAAGGCAAAGTAATGAAGTACTCCAAACTGGGTGGCATAAATAGCAGAAATGTATTGTCTCACAGTTCTGGAGACTAGAAATCCAAAATCAGGGTACCAGAAGGGTTGGCTCCTTCCAAGGATGTGAGAAAAAGCGTGTTCCATGTCTCTCTGCGAGCTTCTGAGAGCCTCTACGGCTCCTTGGCTTGCAGATGGCATTCTTGTGTCTTCACATGGGCTTCCCTCCTTACGTGTTTGTCTTTGAGTCTAGATTTCCCTTTCAATAAGGACACCAGTCATCTTGGATTAGGGCCCACCCTAATGACCTCACTTTAAATTGATTACCTCTGTAAAGACTCTATTTCTTAGTAATGTTACATTCTGAGGTACTGGAGGGTAGGATTTCAACATATCTTTTTGGGGGGACACAATTCAACCCATAACAAAATGTGTCCTTTGATATTATTAAACACATATTTATGGATTATATTCCCAGAATTGGCATCATCCTTCTCCTTCTTTTCCTTCTTATCTTGACTCTATTAATTTTCCCTGCAATTTTCTGTTATCTAAACATCATCTGGACAAAAGATAATCTTCATCTCATTTAAGATCTAATGAGTGCAAATGGAGTTACATGGATATTATAAATGTTGTTCCACCAATTATTTAATAGTGATATAGAGCATTGTCATAGCCTGAGGATGCTTTTTTTAAGCGACCTTTACTGCTGTGATGTTTTCAACTTAGAGCAACAAGGAAAAAGCATATCTGCCATCAGTCAACGAATTTTCAATGAATACCTGTCCATTTTCATTCAATGACCTGGAGCAGGGATATCAAAGTGAATAACATAGAGACGGGTGGTTTCCCGAGTCCTTACATTCTGGAGGAGCTTACACTATGGGCAGCAAAATGATGCCTTTGCTCTACTGGTTATTCATTCACTTACTTATTTATTTGTTTAGTCCACTCAGGCAACTGTGGCAGAGTTTTTTAAGGAACTGTGTGTAAATGCTCCTGATCACCATATCTGACCACTTCTATCACACTGTGATCCTGCCTTCATCATATCAGCCTCCTGCTTTCCTTGCAAATCCTCTCTACTTCTTCATCTTAACTTACCTGGCTAGGATGTCTTTTTTTTTTTTTCTCAGTAACTTTAAAAGTGAATGTCTTAAAAACCTCAACTAAAGTAAAATTATGTAATACTTATGGATGAAATCATTATTCCTTCTAAAAGCAATTACATTAAAAAACAAAAACAACTCATGGCAGCTAAAATACCTCCACGTTAGGACTGAGTCCTCCATCAGTCACATTTCGCTCCCTGTGGTCTGCCCTTGCGAAGCCCCTATCAAATCACCTAGTTCTCCACAAGTACCTAGTTTTGGCCTTGAAAATTAGTTTATTTTCTTTTCTCTCTGATTGATAATAATTATTTGGGTTCAAGTTGGATACATGGATATCAGTTGATTAACCAAAAGAAATATTCTATTTGGAACATTTTTTTATGAACAGATTCAGGCAAATCCTGATCTTATGAATTTCTAAGTTCCCATCCTTTCCAATATTATCAGTGACTGCATGATTAATTTCCTAAGATGATTTGACTTCGTCATATTTCTAGCTATTTTTTTCCTATTAAAGTAGAAGCTACTTAATGAACTCTTACACATCGTACTTCAAGGGATCCATACTTACACCCTTTCAAAGACTTACTAAGACTTAGTCAGTCATGCTTTCAGAGCAAAGATCAATGCTAATTGACAAGACCAGTATAAAAAGCACTATAATTATCCAGGATGTAAGTAACTCTTTGGGTATAGTGCTTACATTGTCATTTTGTTAACTGATTGACAAAGTATGGTTCAGATTTTTATAAAACTTTAAAATTAACACTCACCACAGTCAGTGAATTGTGTTGTTATTGGTGAACTATTTTCAAAGCTATGCCCAAATGATGTGCCAAAACCAACTTTCTATTAGGTGGTCCCCCAAGAAGCTTCTTTTCACCTAGACTCTACTATGTTTACTGCATATTTGATTTTTACCATTCTTAGAGGTATAATGTTGAATATTTTGAAGATGATTTGCTATGACACCCTGGGTTTTGAAATTGGAAAAACAATTCATTTTATTTGCTATAGTCAAAATGATACATGTGGTAATTTTAAAGACATATTTTAAGTAAATGGTTTCTACGAACTATTTCCGAATGGTCTAAAACCCTGAAGACAAACAAGATACCACAGTGGTTAAGAGTCTGGTCTTTGGAGTCAGGATGCCTGGTTTGGAAAACTGACTTCTCCAATTTACTAGGTATGTGACCTTAGAGAAATGACATAACCTCTCTGTGCCTCAGCTGCCTCCTTTGTAAAGATTTATGATAACAACAGAACTTACTCCATAAACAATTAAATATGTTGATTTCTAAGATGTATATCTGACAATATAAAAAATGAATGCTGACTATATTATTATTGTTAATGTTGTTGGTTCTGTTATTATTATTATTATCCTTGAACAAAAACGGTTATAGTTTTACCGTATGGAGCCCTCTGTACCAATTGGCCTAGGTTTCTGGACATCATGGGGAAACGCATGGAGAGATTAAAAATAATCCCTGTGAATAAGTGCTATAGATTGAATGTTTTGTCCCCCCAAAATTTATATGTAGAAATTGTAACCCCCAAGGCAATGGTATTAGGAAGTAGGGCCTTTGGGAGGTGATTAGGTCACGAAAGCAGAGCTCTCATGTATGGATTAGTGCCCTTAATAAAAGGCTCCAGAAAGCTCGCTTGCTCCCTTCCTCATGTGTGATCATGGCAAAAAAAGCAGCCTTGAATGAAGGCCCTCCCCAGACACTAACTCTGCCAGCACCTTGATCTTGGACTTCCCAGCTTCTATAACTCTGAGAAATAAATGTTTTTGTGTATAAGACACCCAGTTTATGGTATTTTGTTTTATCAGCCCAAATGGACTAAGAGAGCGGGCTTATTTGAAATTTTTACTTTGCTAATATTAGTTTCTGACAATTAACTCTAATATGATGGTAGGAGCTATCTTTTCCCGGCAAGCATCCTTTCAATGGACCATCCACAGGCAATATGGACAATATCGTATAGCATAAGCCCCTCATTATATAATGCTTTCATCTCCAACTGCAGGAGATCATTAGCAAAGGGCCCCAGTCACTGGGCTTTGAAATCCATCACCACATTTATGCTGAAGCCACAACTCCCATGGCTTCTTCCACCCAAACATGGAATAATGCAAGGATACAAAGGCAGACACATTTCTGGGAGGTGGGGGACAACTCTGACAGCTGACTTTGGCTCAAGCACTTCATGAGGGCCTTGCTGAAACTTCCTTAGGCTGCACATAACCCACTACCCTCCCTCTCCTTCATTCAAGGTCTGGCTGTACTCTACCAGCCTTACTCTGTCTACTCTCTCACAGGCACCTCCGCTAATAAAACCTTTGCTCAATTAGTCTTGTCGAGGCATCTGCTTCTTGGGGGACTTGGAATAACACAGAGTCACTGCACGTCTGAGTGGCAGGAAATGGGCACGTTACCCAGTGCTTTTAATGTCAACCTCCACAGTCATATTGCTTGTAGGATTGGGCTCCTATAGAGTTGCGGTAATTATCATCATCCCTTGTTTCTGTGTCACCAATTACCTCTCAGTGTGTCTTCCACATGTGAACTAAGTTTTATGGAGTCCGTGAAAGAGTGTAATTGTGGATTACGTAAACACGCTGTATTAAGCTTTAAAGAACAAAAAACAACATAAACAAAACACATGCAGGGACCCTAGTCTCGGCCTATTTAATAAATGACACAGCTCAGCACATGAATATATATTCTAGCTTAACCCACGTGTTTAAACTTTTTAGAGCTCTTTTCATTCAGTCACTGAATCAATAATTATTTTGCAGCAATTGACTTTATGTATTAACACAATTAGTATTTATTGTTATTAATCCAAGTGATCTTGCTGTTTCTTGAGGAGAAAATTGAAATAAAAAATGCATATCCCATAACTGCTCTTCGACATATGATAAACATAACAAACATAGTAAGCCCAGAAACATGTCCTTGCTTTTTCTCCTCAGACCTTCTTATCCCATGATTTTCTTCTCAGTCAGTGACACCTCCATTCAACAAGCCAGAGCCTTTGACTTCATCTTTGACCCTTCTCTTCTGCTCACTTCCTGCAGCCAACCATCAGCAAACACTGAATACCCTATCATCAGACATGCCCAGTTGGACTGCTTCTCAACACCTGTACCACTGCTGGGCGGGGCGCAGCCACCTACTCTGTCCCTCCAGAGTTCTCATGATTCTTCCACCAAGAATCAGCTGTCTTTTACCTTCTTGATTACTTTGGAGGAAATAAACCCTTTTCCAGATGCTTTGATCAAATTTAATTTCTCCAAGTAGCCACATTAAATGCTTTCCTCTCAATAGGGGTTGGGACTAGCAGAAAACAATTGTAAAAGCATTGTGTCTCTTCAAAATATTCTCCTTTTTCCAGATTGTGACCCACTTTTATATCCTTTATAAGACTGAGCAGATCAAATGTTTTGGAACTGGTTCACTGATATTTCCTTTGTGAAGTCTGCATTTTGGTTCATCATTGTTCTTTGTTCTGCAGCATTCATTATGAATATTTTGCCATTATGAAAACTTCATTTTTAAAAATTATTTTTCAACTTATATTTGGCTTGTTGATGATAATTACTTACTTTAATTAAAGGGTGGATTTTTGCTGTAAATATAAGCACTCGTAGCCTTAAATCTTATGTTTTACGCAGGCTAATGACCCTGGAATTCAACACTTACTGACTAGCAACTCTGAGTTTAGCTTTTTAATGTTTTAAATAGGAATTTAAAGACGCAATAATATTTTATAATTATTACAATATGCTATAAATGATATTATTTTGATAGACATTAAATTATATATAAAATAGTGATTTAAATTATTTTAATGAAAATGTCTACTATCCTCTTACATCTATTTTGTATTCTATCAAACTATTTTCATATTTAGAAAATATTCAAGATAAAAGCTATTTGATGCAGATATGAAAAAAATGTCAAAGCACTCACATAATTATCCTCCTCTTGAAAATGTAATTTTAATTTCGTAGGCTAGAGAATGTTGGTTGCTATGCTTTTTCTCCAAACATTTTCTTTCATTCATTTAGTCACTCTGTTGCAACATTATAATCAATATTTTTAGGCATCTTATACCTTGATGCAAGCTTCTTTGTTGTCTTCCTTCTAATATATGCGGTTTCTTTTAATTCAGCTCTATACTATCACCACTCTTTAAGCTTAGGAACTGATCGGATGAAATGTTATTTCTCCTTAAATATTAGATTATCTGAAGCTATCCACCATTGTGTCTACTTTCAAAATTATGTTAAGGAACCCCAATTTCAAATTGTAATCTTATGTTCCACTAAGCACCAGTGTCAAAGCTAAGTACCCATCAGGAACTTATGACTTCCTCTCAATTTCTCATTGTTAGCACCCTAAGGATATTTCAATTGATTTTTGTGACTAATTAGAAGTCTTATTCCCATCTTTTTTTTTGTTCCAATACGTCCTTAATCCCATATTTACAATATTTCTCAGCACTTCTTTGAATGTCACCCCAAATCCCATCCAACATACAGAGACAAATCCTAACCTGTCAATGATCATTTCAATCTCTATAAGCACAGATGCTCAAATTGTCCTTCTTGGAGCTCTGGGAGAAGATAGAAGTTGAGAAGTTGTGGGACTCTGATCATCTCACTGCTGCTTCCAACAAGTAGCTCTGATTTTATTTGCTTCATATGCTGGGCTTCCGGATATGATTTTAGATGTACCATGAAATTTCTCAACACCCAATCCCTCTAGGGAAAAGTAAAAGTCTGAATACTATTGATATGAAAGTGAAGTCCAAACACACAGTCTGTTATTTAGTGCCGTTTGCAGTCTGTCCCTGCCTTCCACTTCAGTCTCCTCTGAAACTGTTTCTATCCAGAACCAACCAACAAACAATCACTGCTAAAACTGTGTATTCAACTCCATTAACCAACCCACAAATATCTCCACATTTTCTGTACTTGTTTAAGTCTTATACTAATAGCATTAGTTAAATTCTATCTCCTTTTGTGACTTCTTAAACTATTCCTGAATGGAATTTCTGCAGCTCCTTATTATTGCTATTGTTTATTTTTCATTTAACATCGTTATTACATATGGTATTGCTATTTATCATCTGATATAATAAGCATCTCAAGGTAATTTTCAAGTTTCATTGTGGAGTGATATAACATTTTGTACCCCATTGCTTACCATGCTGCATTTACCAAAGGGGAAGGAATAGATGTGTGTGGTTCATGATGAGTATTTTAGTAATAATGGTACGAAGGGGAAAAAAAATCTTCAGTGAGTAGATTTTTATTGCTTTTTAACTAGAAGTCTTTTCGGAAGATGAATTTAATCAAAATAGAAGCCCTAGACAAGAATTAACTGTAATAATTTAGTAAAGCAAGAAGCACAACAAACTCAAGCATATTTGAAAATCATTTGTTCGTATTACCTCCTCAGAGATGCTTCTCCACGGCCTCATTGATGGGGGGACATTCCTCTGCGATGGGCTCTTATAACACCCTGTGTATAAATCCATCAAAAAGTGTATCACTCAGCATTAGAATTCATTGTTTCCTAGACCTTGAGTAAGTAATCTGACGTTTTATGCAGTGGGGCCCTGGAACCTAATGTAGTGCTGGCAGAGGGCGTGGTGTGTACATACTTGGTAAATGAATGAATAACTGTGAACTAAACTAAAGTTTTAGACTAGTAGTTTTGAGTCAACGTTACACAAATTATAAAGCACCTTTATCTCTAAAGAAGTGAAAATCCCTAAAATAAATCACCAGAACTCAACTTTTCTAATTTTTGTTTATATCACACAATTTTCAACTTTTTTCAATACTATATCATGTTATATAATCATTGTGTTAATGAATGAAGGATTTTAACAAATTATCATTCTAAGAATGATATGCATTAATTTGGAACACTATAGGCTGATAAATTCACTTTCCTTTTTGTATTTCCTAGAATAATAACATGTTAATATTCTAAATATTAAAGATAATCTGAATTGCTGTAGGTTTTTCTCTCAAATGGATGTCTAATAATGATTTTAACATTTGTCATCATTAGACATTTAAGTCAAACCAGACTCTCTATATTACCGTGCAGTGAACAACTCTGTATTTGGTATATGCCTCCTGTCATCTTGTAGATTCTTTATTTAGGCTATTTGATGAAAGATTATAAACATTTGTACTCATTGGAATAGTTGCTTACCAAAGGGTTAAACAACTTCTATTATCAATAATGAAGAAATGTATATATGTCTTAGTTAAAATTGGATATTTGAATTTTTATTTATTATTTTTTCTAATAGACATTTTTAAAACTATTCTTCAATTATATTTAAGATTGAGCTGCTTGGCAGTAAAAATGGGGTTGCATTCTTCTTGTAATCTTTTGCTCCAGACAAAGAAGGGTGAACAAATATTTAAGGAAATAATATGATTTGAATCAACCGGTTCGTGTCATTTTTGAAAGCTACTTGAGTGACTGCAGAGCAACTTTGGCACCACGTGCTTGGGGGCTTTTTGGTGTCTCATACTCAGTGTTCAGCTTTCTTGGCATGAAAATCTTTGTAATCAATATTGTTGACAGATTTCTCCGAGCAGTGGATAGAGGTAATGTGTTCTTGATGGCCAAACTGAAATTGTCAACAATTTGTAGCAATATATGATCAAGTGGCAGCTTTGAAATTCATGTTCCCTGGAGAAAACAGAAGGTTTTCCTTCTTTTCTATGCACAGCTTGGTTTAGTCTATGCTGTTATCTCAGAAAGTGAGTACAGTATGTTATGGTCTGAGAGCTTGCCCTCCACTGGGCACCATGATTGTCCCTAGTAGTGAAATATCCAATTCGTTCTCAATTGGTTTATCAAAGGCACTGAGTATAACTCTTTTTGAATAAAAGCAGAATGAATTAGACTAATTCTCTGAAACTTGATTTTAAATATTACTTTAAACAAACTATGAACTCTGAATCAAACTAAATTTTTAATAAACAAAATAAAAATGTGACAAACAAATAAATCTGAACAGCAAATCAAACAGGTACCAAATTAGTTTCTGTTATAAAATATAACTATCTTCCAAAAAATATTGGAATCACAGAATTTTAATCTCTCCAAAGAATTATTTTCTTACAGAATATGGGCTACTGAGGAATTGAAGAATTCTGTTTTGTTCTGATTTTTGATCATCTCTTTCAAATTCAGTTTAAAACAAGAACTTTGTTCTTTTTACCATATGAGTGCTATTAGGTTAAGCAACATTTTCTCCTATACATCATTTCAATTTTTCAGAAACAAGAGCACTAGTGGGCTGGGATCTTTGGGGGGAAGACGGTGGGACTGACGTGGGAGATGATCTCTTCAAAAATGTTTCTTGTTCCACATCTTTCTTTTTAAATTTAAAGTTTTGTGTAATTGAACTATTACAAAAATAAATCACATCTGCATATTAAGTAACAAAAATCAATACCACAGTTAATTTGTAGAAAACACTGCTATTCAAATAAATCCTTCATTACCAAGAATTTCACTCATTCAAGTTTTTCTTCCCTCTGCTGGAGAAACGGGGAAGAGGACCCTTTCTGAAACTTGTATTTGGAGAAGTTAAATTTAACCGTATGTTAAAACCACTTTTGATGGCCCTCTTGCTACATTAGCCTGCACTGTACTTGTGCCTCTGCTTGATGAGGAAACAAGAACTCAAACGCTGTCAATGATAGAGCCATAGGTTAGTCGGCTTAGACTGCTATAACAAAGCACCATAACCCAGTAGCTTAAATGACAGAAACTTATTGTCTCACAGTTCTAGAAGCCAGAAGTTTGAGACCAAGGTGTTGGCAGGGCTAGGAAGTTCTATCTGAGTTCTGTGAGGGAGAATCTGTTCTGTGCCTGTCTCTCAGCTTCTCAGGCTTTGCAGACAATGATTGACATTCTTTGGCTTCTGCTGCCTCACTCCAGTCGCTGTCCTCATCTTCATATGGCATTCTCCCTGTGTGTGTGACTGTCTCCAAACTTCTCCTTTTGTGAGGACACCAGTCATACTGCATCAGTAGGCCCACTCTGCTCTGCATAACCTCATCGTACGTAACTACATCTCAAAGACCCCATTTCCAAATACCGTCACAGTCTGAGATGCAGGGATTAGGACATCAACATATAAATTTTTGGGGGGACACAATTCAACCCTTAATGATGAAAATTTTCTTGACTCATGGATTAGAGAGTCAAAGCTAGAGGAGTTAATCCACTCATCCAAGGTGTCAGATCGAAAGCGGGCAACTGCTCACATTAGAACCCTTGGGCATCTACTCCTTCTAATGCAACAGGTGACCTCCACAATTAAAAACGGGCACACCAGCCATCTGTGTTTCCACTGTAACTGGCTTGGTGGCTGAATGCTAAAATGAAGCTAAAATTTTTTTAATTGTCAGATTTGCAAGTGGGAATTAATAAGTAATGTTGGTATTATTTTCTTCAATATTTTCCTGGGATAGAATGCATTTTAAGAGACATTGTAACTTAAATACAACCTAAATCCTATGCTCACTTCAAAATATTCTTTCAACTACCTTAGCAAAGCCCTACTTTCTTTGTCCCTCCCTCCCTCCTTCCCTATTTGTTTATTTTTTAAATTTATTTCTTTATCTTTCTTTTGACAGATCTCTCTCACAAATCTCTTCCTGAGTAACAACTCCTCTTCAAGCTGCTTTTATTCCTTAGGTGCTGAATATATGCCCAAAACACTTAGAAAAAGAGATGGTAGAGATGAAATGAGAAGTAGGGTTACAGTCAACGTCAAAATATAGGTCTGAAATTTATGCTTTTGTGAAGTCATTATATTTAATGTATTACCCATCTACCTTAATATTTTGGAAATTAAGTCAATTACATATCAACTATTTTAAACAATTACTATGCAAAATCAGTAAAATATTTGTAGATAAATTTTGGATTTTTTCCCTATCATTCCTGAATAATTCAATGCTACTGCATTGCCTTATACTTGGAGTAATATACATGATATTAATCACTTGTATTTTCAAAAATAACTTTGCCTAATGGTGACTGCCTAATGCTGGTGTTCCAGATGAAAATGAATGGTCTGTGTTGAATGAATTTTACAGGAACTCTTTTACCTAAACCTAATCTGTAATCTGACTGTTAGTGACCCTGTGTACAGCGTAGTGGAACCCTGAACTTTTTGTACCATCCTCTCACTTTCCGGCATTGCTCCACTGCTATTCACAGGATTTTCACGGTCAATATCTTCAGAAGTGAGTGGCCAGTGAGTAGGCATTCTTCCTAATCTGTCTTAGTCTAGAAGGTCCCCTGAAACCTGTCCACCATGGTGACTCTGTTGGTATTTGAAATCCTGGTAGGATAGCTTTCAGCATCACAGTGACACATAGTCTGCCACAGCATGGCAACCAACAGACAGGTGGTGTAGTTTCCTGACCTGGAAACAAACCTAGGCCACATCGTGAGATCACTAGACCAACAGGGCTGGATATATATGTGTATATATATATGCAGACAATTATGCTTGTATAATATTAAGTCCCTTAATTGTTAATTTTGTTTTAAACATAAATTTTAGAGAGTATTCTTAGAAATACTTTCAAGAAAATCTGCAAGATAGAAACCAGAAATGCTTTGAACCAAACTTTCAAAGCATAGTGATGTGTACTTGAGATTTAAAATACATATATGGGTATTGCATTTGTTTTAGAGAGAAAAAAATTAGCAGCCAATAATTACCACTGCAATTGGATAATTGTGCAGGCAATTGAGCAATTCTGGTTGCAACTGGACACTTTCCACTTAGCTCAGAGTTGTAATTAACCAATTTTAGGTATAATTATTTGTACCTGGGTTTTTAGGCTCCTAAACGATTCTACCTCATGCTTCAAAAACATGTTGCTATGTTTATTATTTCTCATTTGGACTACCACTGATTTTCCTGAATATAAGGCAATACCATCAAAGAAAGTTCCATTAATGTTAGCTCCTTCAGACTTCCCTTCAGAGGGAAATGGAATCGCTCGGCAGGCTGATGCTGTTAGTGCACACACAAAATTGCTTTAAAAGCATTGGCTAAATTGAAAATTAACTTCATCAAACAACAAGCCATTTCAGTCAAAACAATTTCTTGACAGAATTGACTTTTTGACCAATTATTTAGCTGAATTGATAGTTTATTTTACTTAATTTACCTGTCAATTCAGTGAAAACTCTCTGAGAATCTAAAGTAAGTTACCTCCCAAACCATGCTCGTAGGTAATAAAAATAAATTACAAACATATATTATAACATTAATTTATGTAAAATACATAAATGATATAATATGATTTTTAAATATGGTGAAATATCTAAACTTGATATTTTGACTGATTACATTTTCCATAGTAAAAGGTTCTATAGATGCTCACTTGATTTTCTGTGCCAAATGCCTTCATCAGCATTACCGTGTATAGACAATTTGATTGTATTTATATGCATATGGCGTGTATAAGCTTTCTAGACAAGTATTCCATCTTACTTACCCAGATATCCCAAGTGTCTCATGTACTTCCCAGAACATATTAGGTGCTTAATAAATGTTTGTTGATGATCACTCTATAAAACACAGACAAATAATGCTCTTATTTATCCTCACTTCAGACATATCCTTTTTTTTTTCCATTTGTTTGTCTGTTTTTAACTAGAACTATGACTTTTAAGAGTGGAACAGATGTATAAATAATTAATAGCAGGGCATCAAATGATACCAGATACCAGATACCATAGTGTGAATCAATCTTATGAGCCTGAGTTCCGATTGAGGGGTCCATTGCGTATTGAAGTAGACAAACTTAGATGGTGCCAGGGAGAGGCTACCAGGTAGAGTTGCAGAGGCCACTGGAGGCAGAGAGAGGGGGAGAAGTTGGCTTGCTGGCTTCTCCCTCTGTCCTTACCCCACCCTCCAGGGCTTCCGCATGGCTGAACCAAGCTGACAAGGGAGCCTGAGAAACGCACCCTGCAAGGTAACACAGAGCAGACGCGAAGCCAGAAATCAACCTGAGATTTACATAGGACAACAACAGCAGAGTTACCATTATGACTTTATGTGATATGGATTTTTTTCCTAGACTTATCAACTTTAGACACCATATGATCCCTCCCTTGCATGAAGGATGAGGTCAATAGCTAACTCACTCCCTCTTCCCCCATCACCCCTTCACCTGTTTTTGATTCTTTTATTATTACTTTCTTCCTTCTAGAACCGCGTTTAATACCTTAAATTTGATATGCATGCCTATATATTCTGACTTAGTTTTACATAGAACAATTTACTTTTGGCCATGAAAGATAAAGAAATAATGATATTTGCCCTAATTCTCCCCTTCTTCTGCTCTCCAAAAATTATATACATTTTAATTTGTGATGATACCATTTTATATGTAAAAAATACATCTTATTATGTAATGACTTTACATTTAATCACGTGTTTTATGCTCTGTCTATTGATGATTTAATAAAGTGAAAGTTAAACTCACAGCATTTATATGATTTTGATAATTTACTACTATTTCTTGGAGCACCAAGTAATGCAGGTGAAGCCATTTGGAAAGAAATAGAAGCCCAAGTCACTTAAACACCACTATTGAAATATCTTTCTGAGTATCAAGGAGGCTAGAATGTCTTTTCTGTTTTAGTTTATTTTTATTTCTCCTGGATTATATGTTACTGTGGAAGGCTGAATAACAGTCCCCAAAGATGTTTGTGTTCTGATCCCTGGAACCTGTGACAGTTACCTTGTGGCAAAAGGAACTTTTTATTTGTCCCTTTAAAGGCCAAAGAAGGCAACATAAGGGTAGCAGTGGAGAGTGGAGTGGAGCGGTCAGGAGTCATGGGATGCTGCAGCCTCCAGAAGCTGAGAGAGGAAGGAGCAGATTCTCCCCTGGGGCCTCCAGAGCCAACCGGCCCTGCAGATGCCTTGATTTTAGCCCCTTAAAGCTCATTTTGAACTGCCCTTCAAAACAATAAGAGAATACGTCTGTGTTGCTCTAAGCCGCTGTTTGTGGCAATTTGTTACAGCAGCAATAGAAAAACAATGGTTATTATCAATAGTTACATCAGCTCATGTCTACTCATAATTTACTTTTTCCTAAAGTACAACTTTTTGAGTTATATTTTCCATAAGTGTTGCCTAAATGAGAAAATTTCAGAATTCTTACACGTCCAAAGATGTATTTACTTTTGCATCTTTTTGATTTCTTATTTACATGGTAAAGAAATGAAAGTCCAAATGTTTTTGCTTTAATTATTTGAAGACATAGCTGAGCTTTATTTCCAGTAATATTGCAGGCTAATCATTTGGAGCTACTCTCCTCAGTTAAATAGATAATATATTAAAACAAACCAACCAACTCTGACAAGCAGGAAAAATCTGATAGGATAGTAATGAATCCATAAAGCAAATTATATGTGAGCCCAAGAACACAGAAAGAAATAAGAGACTGAGCCATTTTTGTTCTATTTGCCAAAAGCAGAGCACTTGAGGTTCAGGTTAGCAATGGGGGTTAGAGCCATAGGATACGTGAGGAGCACATCGATTATGCTGGATGCTGCACAGCAAGAAAGAGAAACCGACTACTGCTCCATCGATTAATATGGAGGTCTCTTACAAACTAAATATTTATTTGTTTATTCACTTATTTATTTATTCATTTATTTATTTAGTGAGGAAGATTAGCCCTGAGCTAACATCTGTGCCAATCTTCCTCCACTTTTTATATGGGACGCTGCCACAGCGTGGCTTGACAAGTGGTGCTAGGTCCACGCCCAGGATCCGAGCCTGCGAACCCTGGGCAGCCGAAGCAGAGCACACGAGCTTAACCGCTAATCCACTGGACTGGTGCTACAAACCAAATATTAATAAGAAATGAAGTCAAAAAAGAATTCATAAAGTGACTTTTCTTTATATAATGATCAAAAATAGGTAAAAGTAACAATAGGCACACATACATAAATGATAACATTTTTAACAAAAGGAAGAGAATGAATATCAAAAAGTCAGGAAAATGGCTACCATCATGGAGAGGGTGGGGTTTATTTGGCGAGGGACAAGCCTTGGGATTGGTGGGACTTCTTGGGTGACTGATAAGGCTCTATTTCCATAGATGAGTACATGGCTGTTGCTTATATAACCAGTTCTTAAACCTCAGTAATATGTGTAATCACTCCTCTGCATGTCACATATAATTCACAAAACAAATAAACACAAAACACACACACGTATTCCAGTTATCCTAATATGAAGGTTTTGAAAACTTTAAAGGAAGTTTTAATATTGTTCCCTTTAAATAACCTCTTTTTCAAGATACATGATTCAGTTTGAAGGGACTCCCACAGGTCAAACTGGAGAGATTTGAACATTAAAAAGAAAATTAAATAATTACAGTTTCAGATTATAAGTATACTAATTTACCAGGGATGCTATAACAATGTCATACCACAGACTGGGCAGCTTAAACAACAGACGTTTATTTCCTCACAGGTCTGCAGGCCAGAAGTTCAAGATCAAGGTGTCACTGGGTTGATTTCTTCTTAGGCGTCTCTCTTTGGCTTATAGATAGCTGTCTTCTTCCTATTTTCACGTGAACTTCCCTCTATCTGAGTCTATGTCCTAATCTCCTTTTCTCATCAGGACACCAGTCATATTAGATCCAGGCCAACTCAAAGGAATCGTTTTACCTTAATCACCTCTTTAAAGGCCCTGTCTCCAAATACATTCACATTCTGAGGTACTGGGGGTTAGGACTTCAACATATGAATTTTTGGAAAACACAATACATCCCATAATAATGACAGAATAAAATAAAATACATGAGTCTATATTGTAATAAATATAAACATGAACAAAAAATAAATGGTGAAGGAGTGATAACTAAAGCTGACTTTACCAATATTATGAGAGCACATAGGGAAGGCTCCTCCTTGGGGACACAGACCTCCGACACAACAAAGATAGCTAGATATAGAGCTAGCTCGAGATGCATTTATAGAGATAGACTTTTTTTCTTCTCATTTAAAGAAGAAGGGATTAACTGACTATTGACCATTGTTCTCAAACAATACAGGTAACTTACAAACCAGTTAGTCTTGATCTTGGCCTATGTCGTCCTGAGAGAAGTTTCATATTCCATATTGCACAAGAAAAAAGGTAATGTCTACAAATCCTTGTTTGACATTCAATTGTTTAAAAATCACACTAAACTTAATTTCCTATTAAAAAACTATTTAAAAGTGTGTCTCTCGGTGTTCCATATAAGTTAGAAGAAGACTAAACGTTTCTCTCCCTGCCATGTGTCATTTTTCACATCTGTCATCTTCAAGCTTAGATTCTCCTGGCTCTCCAAGGACAATCTGCAGGGGGATCCTCTATCCAGGTCTGTAGTTTGCTCTGCTCATTCTCAATGGATCCTAAGTCATTTGCATCCTATCCTTCAGCCAATCCCAACATATTTTTGCATCTGGATAATGCTATTTCTTTTTTTTTAATTATTATGATTTAATCATTACTTTTAAAATATATTTTAGTTATTGCTGCAGGGGCAGGGTAGGCAAGAGGAGAGAATGACGACAGTGCTTACCCTGCTATCTTACACCCAAGGTGGACTAGTG
Organism: Equus asinus; assembly: GCF_041296235.1. NCBI lineage: Eukaryota > Metazoa > Chordata > Mammalia > Perissodactyla > Equidae > Equus > Equus asinus. The sequence goes on from NC_091800.1 coordinate 76,761,852, forward strand.
ATTTCCAGTTGAGCCCGTCAATATCCAAGGCATTGGATATTCTTCAGAAATACTTCAGTTGGGAGGGGCACGTAGGTGGGGCTCCAGGCACCTACCTTCTCCTCCCTAAATTGTCATAAAAAGATAATTTTATTAGTTTAAATATCTGCTTTTTCATTAACTATTCTCAATTAAAAATAATGGAGTTTTCCTTATTTAATCAGGTAGTTTCAAAATCATCTATTCATACTAGTATCTTTATTTCCAGAACATAAAACTGAGCTTGAGAAAAGCTTAATAACTTTCTTGAAGTTAAAAAACTATTCAAATGGCAGAATCTGAACCAGAAACTATATAAACAAAGTAGATGTCCAAAATGTTTATATACTCCAAAGTTTGTAGCTAATTTTAATCATGGTATTTTTAAGTGTGAATTAGTAAATTTTGACATTATTATCTGTTTATATACTACTTTAATCTCCACAAAACTTCAGCAAATATGCTTCATTGTGATTTTATTTATGGATTTTTAAAAAATATTACCCTTCATTTTTTATTCAGTTGTAGTTTTCTTTCTATATGATCTAATTTTTCTTTTACATGTAAAATAAAAGTGTTACATATTGTCTAGAAAAAGACTTCGACGCCGCGTGGTGGAATTATGCTGCATGGTCTCTTGAAGATGCTTTAGGAAACTGGGTTACACTGGCCAGGAAACTGTTACCAAGGGCTAAGGGACTTTTTCTGCCTGCGGTCTCTCCCACGGATAGAATGAGAGACTGGGTTCGGAGCAGCAGAGCAGACACTTTATTCATTGATCAAGGAATGGAGAAGGAGAGCTCATGCTCTGAAACACCTCCCCTAACGCTGGAAAATGGGGAACTTTTAAAGGGTAAGAGTTCCAGGGAAAGGGGCGGAGACTTCCAGGAACTGTCAGGTGTACGCGCAGTCCTCCGAACTCCCTTGCGCACTGCACTAAATGTGCCTAGCAAGGTAGGCAGTGGGGGAGATTCTGTACAGTAAGGAGGCAGAGGCGGCTTCAGGTCTCCTCGGAGTCTCTCCGCACAGGCGCTGCTCTGGTGGTCGGGTTAGAGCTGGGTTAGAGCACTTTGCAGTGGCACTTTTTCTGAGGGAGAAGCCCACCTCAGCTGAAAAACATCCAAAGGAAGTTGCTAGGTGCGAGCCAAAGCTGTTTTTCTGTTAGAAATACATGTTGGCGTGATATGTTTGTGTGACAAAAGGATCATAAAGTGTTCAGGTTCAGAAACATGCCCGGCCACAAACCTTAATTTAAATGGGACTGAAGAATTCTATATGGGAGAATTATAACTTGTCCAAAATTGGGCTTCGGATGTATGCTTTATGATAGACGAAGGGACAAATAAAGAGATCTATCATGTTTCCATTGAGAGAAATTTGCCTTGGAAGAACACAGCCTCTGGCAGAAAGTGAAAGGCTGAGAATCAGACCTTGGATTGCAGGCCGAATAGTTTTCTCCGTGCAGTGAGGCTGTCCCTGGCCGTCCTCTGAACCATCCACCTACACTTCTCTCTCTAGCTGAAGGTACGGATGAAGAAGGCAAAGGCATGAACAGTGAAAAAGCAAGTCATAGTCATTAGACTGGACCATGAACTTAATGGAGAAAAAGTACAGTGGGATCCATTCCACAACTCTGGCATGTCAGAGTGCTCTCAAGACAATCTGTAAAGGCATCGTTGGGAAGGGTTATTCTGGGAAAAGGTAGATGTCTTGCCAATTATGCAAATATGGACTGAAAGCATAAAGATTTGAAGGATTACAGCAAATAAAACCTTTTGAAGGACCGGCCCATGGCCGAGAGGTTAAGCTCGTGTGCTCTGCTTCGGCAGCCCAGGGATTCGGTGGTTCGGGTCCTGGGCAAGGACATGGAACCGCTAGACAGGCCACACTGAGGCGGTGTCCCATAAGCCACAACTAGAACGACCGACAGCTAGAAAAATATACAACTACATACTGGGGAGATTTGGCGAGAAAAAACAGAAAAAAAAAAGAAGATTGGCAACAGTTGTTAGCTCAGGTGCCAATCTTTAAAAAAAAAAAGTTTTTGAAAAATTGACAGAAAGGAACAACCTGGGTGTATATGCTAAGTATACACGTTAAGTTATTTGTTTAAAAAAATTGAATAAAGAGTTCTTTTAAAAGGATCCCCAGTTAGTGTTTCCTAATTCCCTGCTATTAATGTTAGTCAACATTTATAAATATTTCTATACCAACTCTCTTCATCATTAAAAAAATATATTTTTCCTGAATAGAAAAGAATGGGCTTCAATTTCGGGAAACTTGGGCAATAATTTTCATAGAACTTTATTCATAGCAGGCAGACTAAGCGAACATCTTTTTGAAAGTATAGAATATTTTATAATCTGATTCATTATAGAAAAAACACCTTAAGAAAAAGGCAAGGGATTCTATCACAACTTCTCATGATTCTTGTAAACCGTTTTATTTCTTAAATTATTATACTACACAGCAGGCTCTTGTAATTTTTATTTTTTTCCTTTCAATGTTTATTTAGCAAATATCTATTGAGCTTTTGTTATATGATTTCATGCCAATTACTGTAGTTCACATGGATGGAAGACAAGCAAACAAACCAAAACTTCAGAGGACTTTAGAGAAAATAGCGAACAAGTAAACAAGTGCGTTAAAATATTACAGATTGTGCTATCTTATATGAAGGATTTTTTTTTAAAGGGTTGTACTAGGAAGAAATGGGAAGGGGTATTTTGATGCAGCAGTTAAAGAAGGTGTATCTTTGAAGAGATATTTAAGTTGAAACCTAACTGAAGAGGAGGAGAGAGTCGTGGGTAGATTCAAGTCAAATAAAGTCCAGGTAAAGGGAAGAGCAGCTATGGATGCCATGAGGCGGGGAGGGCTCTGTGTGTTTGAGGAATACATTGTGAGAAGAAGGGGAAATGGCAAGAGATGAGTGTGGAGAGCTGTGCAGTTGCCATATTTGCCTTGACATGGATTTTATTTTTCCCCCCTAAACACAGTGCACCGTAAACAAAGCATTTTTAACCGAGGAACCGATTTTAACTGATTTCCATTAAGGTCTAAGAAGTATTTGCTTATTGTCCATTATCTCTTTCTTTCATGAAGAATAGAGCTCCTGGTTTTCGGTTGGTCACCAAAGATTCTGTTTTCCAACCTCCCTTATAGCTCTGTGTGGCCATTGAATGAGTCCTTGCCAGTGAAGCAGATTATGTTCTTAAAGCAAAGGATACTCCCTCCTCTCCATTTCCCTTTTCCCACTGTTTGAATTGTAGACAAGTTGAGGAATCATCATGGAGCATGTTGATGAGGGTACTCTAGGGGTGGCAGATCACTAGATAGATAGGTAGAAGGATTCAGGACTCTTAGCCAACTTATGCCTAGACTGTTACAAGAGAACAATAGAATACCATGTTACATAAGCCATTGTCTCTTGAGTCCCTGTAACATCGATTGAGTGCCTATTATTAACTATGAGGGAAAATCCTTATGTATGCAATGTGGACAAAAGACAGTAGCAAGATATGGTTAAAGTAGAGAAGGTCTCTGTTGCAGTAGTCCAGGCGTGCAATGACGTTAGATTAGACTAGGCTGGTGGGGGCAGGAGGATGGAGAAGAACAGATGTGTTTGTGATATAAATTTATACTGGAAGCATAACTATTAGGCCTTGGTTAAGAATTGGACAGGTGGATGTGGACAGAAGGGAGAAATCATAGATGACTCCTAGTTTTCTGGCTTGAGCAAAGAAATGATTGATAATGACTTTCTTTGAGATGCACAGACTGGGGAAGGAAGTCAGTAAGAGTTAGCATGGGGAGGTGGTAGGGCTGCATGGCATGGGTGTCCAAGGATTAGAGCATTTTTGAAAATGGGGAAAATAGCTTTTGAGAGGTAGTGTGGATGAGGAAACACCTTTTTTGCTGGCTTGAGATACAAGGGATTTAACTAGAGTAATCATATAATTTAACGTATAAATCAGTACATGATTATGTCAGGACAATGAGGATAAGCCAGAACTACTTTAGGGAAGTTGGGATGAATATCCTCCTAGATATCAGGGGGCTAGAAACAGTTTCCATCTGGGTGGGCTATAATAAAAGTGCTATCTTCAAGACTCTGCCCTGTCAGCTAGAACGAAGTGATAAAGGGGTTTTCGGGAAGTAAGAGGATATAAGGTAAGCCAGCTAATCACCAACACGATGTTGCAGAGGAATACAAACTGGTTTCAGGAGGCAATATATGGATCAATGAGTCAAATTACTGTTATGAAAGAGAAATAATATAGAAAGCAGACTGCACCTCAATAAATAGATGTCGAAGACATTATGGAATTTTGTACACCATCTCCAAATAAGTGAATGCAGATAAAACGTTTCTATATTTTGAGAGTCTGTTACCATATCATTTCTCTTCCTAGTCTTTCAGCTGTTGATTATCTGTCTTTAATTTTCAAAGTTAACTGATGGTTTGGGTAAGGGGTGCATTCACTTAATTCTTCTTCCCTGAGAGGAATTTTCTATCCCTGAGGTAAAAAAAAATATATTGTATCTGATTCTAATTCAAATAAGAGAGTTCTTTTCCTTTTGTGTATTTTTTCTTACAGAAATGAAATATATTTAAATTATATAGTGCCTAGCAGAAACACCTAGAATCAAATTCTCCAGCTTTTTGTTCTCACCAAATATGCTACTCTCTTAGGTTATTGTTTTTTACAGTGTGAGTCATGTATTGATTTGGAGTAGAGACCTTTTTCTTTTGCAGCGCTATCATGTGTAACCATTGCTTCTGCCAGAGTAATGCAGTACATAGTGTGCTATTTTGACTCAAATTTGAGTTCTATGGTAGTTAATACACATAATAGGCACCTAATAAATATTCGTGGATTTGGCTTTTACCTTTGAAAGATATGGATTAATTTAATGTATTCACATTTTATTATTCCAATTCTGTATTTTTTTGCTTGGTAAGGATTTGGCTTTCTGAGTTGTAAAATAAAACAGTTAGTTAATTTGGGTCAATTCAATGTAAGATCTTTATTTATCTAGATTATGGATTGTGAATGTAACATTCCAGGCTATGGTAGGCAGAAGAATACCTCCCTCACCCCTTAAAATGCCCGAACCCTCACCCCCAGAGCCTGTGCATACGGTATCTTATATGGCAAAAGAGACTTTGCAGGTGTTATGAAATCAAGAGTTTTGAGTCGGAGAGATTATCCTGGATTATTCAGGGGGGTCCAATGTAATCCCAAAGGTCCCTATGAGAAACTGAGGGAGGCAGGAAAGTCAGAGAAGAAGATGTGACAACAGCAGGTTGGAGGGATGGAAGGCCATGAGCCAGGGAAGATGGGCAGCCTCTAGAAGCTGGAAGAGAATTGTCTCCTAAATTGTTCAGAAGGCACATAGCTCTGCCAACCCATTTTGAACTTCCAACCTCCAGAACTGTAAGATAATACATTTTTGTTGATTTAAGTCACCAAGTTTTTGGTTCTTTGTCACAGCAGCAATAGGAAACTAATTTATAGGCATATTAACTATTAAAACTCCTGGATGCTAATGGAGGGCCACTGAGAAAAGAACATGGACTCTGGGGCAAGACTGCCTGGCATCCTGTCCCAGGCAGTTTCTACCACTTCCCAGTTGGCTGACTTTGGGCATGTTGCTTAATCTCTCTTTTGGCTTCATATTTTTGATTGGTAATATGGGGATGAAGTTTTTATCATAAAATAGAACCAATTTAATAGAGATTTACAACGTTTATATGAGTTAATACATTTCAAGCTTTTAGAATAGGGCCTAGTACAGAGTAAAAATTACTAAGACCAGCAATTAGGATGAAAAAAACACAAAACATTCCAAATATCAACATCTTTTGAAGTTGGTCAAAGGAACTAATAATTTAGAAAGAGAAACATTAAATAGTAGATTTATAGAGAGTCTTGTTCCTGCTTTCTGTCCTTATATCTTCTCTACCTATAGAAGTCACCTGAGTATTAAAACATATGGAAAATGACAATACTTTATTTACTCCTGAAAGGTTAGACAAAATTTAATACTCTTCCTTTTCACAGACATCAGAGAATTTCCCTCTAGTAGTATTTCATAATATACAAGAAATATTGGGAGCAAACAGGATTTTTAGTTCTAAAGAAAATACACATATAAAGTTTAAGAAATATTCATATGGAATAGATTTCAAAAAGAACAATAAAAACTTAAATGCTTTATCCATGATTTAATTTTAATACATAAGATAATAAGGCAATAATGTGGGTTGCCAATGAATTCAAGTCTCGCAAATGAACCATTTAAACTATGGAAGAATCTGAATTCATAAGGGATTATTAAGATCTATTTTCAACCTGAACAAGGCTCAAAATCTAAAGATGAACTTGAGTTTTCCAGGGAATGTTTGCTAAAACCTAGTTCCTAACAGTCCTTCCCTAACATTAATATTAAAGCAGTTGAGGAGGAGGGGGAAGAGGAGGGGGAGGGGGGAGAGGAGGGGGAAGGGGTAGAGGAGGGGGAGGGGGGAGAGGAGGGGGAGGGGGGAGAGGAGGGGGAGGGGGGAGAGGAGGGGGAGGGGGGAGAGGAGGGGGAGGGGGAGGAAGAGGAGGAAGAAAGGAAGAATCAGAATAAGAAGCTCTGCCTAACGAAAAACATCCCATTTCATTATTTTCCCTTTTTGGATTCTCAGTTCAAGACTTACCATGGATATTAGTTATTCATACATATTGGACTTCTTATTTTCTAATCTCTGAACATTTCATTTATTTTTCTGTGCAAAAGCACGTTTTCTAATGCTTTGCCATTAGCTTTGTCTATATTATTTAAGCAAAATTTGACTCAAAAGTCTCTGATATTTGTCCGCATAGAATTTTGATGGGTCCAGTAAATACTGGCATTGACTAGCATATTAGTAAAATCAGAGACTACCCAACATGAGCTTGAATATAAAACCAAATGTCTGGATTTTGAACCAACCATTCTATTGGTCTAAAGCAAGATAGCATGGGAAAAAAATGGTTTGCTCCTTAAATATCATTTTTCCTCTCCTTACTTCTTTTGACAAAGGAATATACATATATATACAATAAAAATGCAGAAAAATAGTTCCAAAATGATTTCTAAATAATATAAATATATTGTTTTGTTTCTATAATTCTATGTGGACAGCAAAATTTCAGTTGGCAGACTTTTCAAAATGCTAAAAAGCTGTTCAATATCACATTTTATATTATGACTTATTTTCCTAAAATATAAACTTATATGGTGTTAAATCAATTATTGTGACACAATTTTCTACTACATTTTCATGAACTCTAAATCTTATAAGATAAACACTTGACATTTAATGAAGATGTGCTATTCTGTTCCACTGAGAATATAAGAAGAATAATTTATTTCGTGTTGATGCACAGCTCAAAGACGCTTCTCTTGCTGACAGCGATAAGGTCACTTGTCATAAAATTGTATTTGCTGTCTGAAAATTGATATGTAACCAGTGAAAAAGTAAAATCATTTAAAACTTTAGATGTTTGATAGGAATATTGACCTTTTCTTTTAGCAGATTATATATATATATACAAACCTCAAGTTACTATTTTCTCAAACTATGTGTACTGTTTGAAAAGGCAATCTCTGTCATTATGATTGCTACATTGCTTTTTATTCTCTTGCTGTAAGTGCATTTTAATTTTCAGTTCTAATATTTGAGATATTAACTAAACTTAAAGCAAAGAAACTTTAATCTGTAAAGATTTCTGAGAAAGAAATGTACCTTCACTTATGGACTAAAGACAAATTTAGAAATCTTAATTTCTTTTGAAATCATGCAAAGCAAAACATCCATAAAAGAGTAAAACTTGTAAAAATACAGGTAATAAAATTATAGGTAAAAAGGCAGACTGAAAAACAGTATGTACAGAATAATAATATTTTTCAGTAGTAATTTTTCAAATAAATTACTATAATTATTTTTTATATTTATTTACATGTATCTAGACATAACAAATAACATCTAGGGATATGAAAATTGGAAACAAATGATACTTGTGATTATTGTCTCTGAATTGTGATATTATTTGTTAATTTTTTTTGCTTTTGTTTTAATACATGTCTTTCGACTTCTGTGGTAAGCAAGTGTTATGTTTAAAGTTATAAAATAGTGTGCTAATACAAATTTCAAACTAGTCTATTTTAAGACTAGGAAGTGTTGCTGTTGATTTTTAATAATTTTTTGGGACTTATACTTCAAATTGTCTTTCATTTATCTACATCTCCTTGAGTTCTGTATTGGGCAAGGTTAAGATAATTGAGATGGGAATTAGAAATTCCCAACTGGTATCTTAAGTCAGTTATATTTGGGTGAACTTAGATGCTTCTGAAGTGTATAGAGATTGAGTTAAAGCCAAGGAAATCTCGCTCCAAATTCTCAATTCCTCTGCCTGTATTTGGTATTCTTTTAGAACTATTTTTTATAAATATAAAAAATAAGAGTTTATTGTTATTTTTTTAAATATAATTCTTTTTAAATATAAAAGTATGAAGAAGAACAATCAGCCACGATCTTACTACTTACAGACAACCCCTAGTGACAATCTCTTGCACTTCCTTTCTTAGTTCCAATATTTTCTTTAAAAATAAAGTGGAATTATGACGGCAGGGATTTCTTTTTATCTGTTTTATTTCCAGACGCATCTCTAGCACCAAAACTGCATCTGACACATAATAGGTGACCAGCAAGATTTGCTAAATTAGTGAAATGAAGTTTTGCATATTCCTTATTTTCCTCAAATCACATTCTAAAGGATTTCCTCATATCTTTAACTATTCTTCACAGCCATTACTTTTAAGAGAACATCCCCTTGTTAAGTTCATCAATTCTACCTGCTAAAGAAAACTGTTGCCAAAAGTTCAGTGTGCTTCTCAACCAAAAACTTTCAGATGCAAATACCAGACCCCCCAATGGAAGACGTCCAAAGTAACAGAGTGAATTTATTGGTTGACATATGTGAAAAGTTTGGTGCCATGGTCAGCTTATAGGGCATGGTTTTGTTAGGGCTCTTGCTCTTCTGCATGCTTCTCCCATCTCCACCCTTCATTACCTGTCAACCCTCAAGGTGACCTACTTCACAATGCACAGAGCAATGACCAAACCTCACTGCATGAAGGCCTCCGGACCAAGAGAGAGCTCCTCCAGCCATCAGAAATGATTTTGATCTTAGGGCCAACCCAGTGGCGCAGTGGTCAAGTTCCCATGATCTGATTTGGCAGCCCAGGGTTCTCTGGTTCAGATCCAGGGTGCAGACCTATGCACCACTTATCAAGCCATGCTGTGGCAGGAGTCCCACATATAAAGTAGAGGAAGATGGCATGGATGTTACCTCAGGGCTAATCTTCCTCAAAAAAAAAAAAAAATGATTTCAATCTCCACTCTGAGCATAGAGAGACTCTACCATCACATAGCTTAACTATCAGAATTTGGAAAGCTGCCTCCCTGGACAGGAGTTTACTCTTTGTTCCAGGAATTTTTTGCCCAGGAAGAAAACTCTGCAAAGCAGTCAATAATGTCATTGTTTGCTGAAATGACAATACAATATTTTGCTCATTTGGGAAAACAACCCTTTTCTCAGAACCATAGATCCCTTAACTAAGCAAACGACCCACCTATCAAAACATTGTTTACTATCCAGGCTTGTTTCAAGGTCCTCCCCTCACTGAAACTAGTATTTCATACACTTAGTCCCATCCTACTCAGATCGCTCTATTGAAAAGCCTGATTTAAGCCACTCACACCCAGAGGGTAAAACCCTATTCTCACTTTCCTATTCTGAGATGGTACTAAGACTCCCTCAAGGTGGTGCTCTTCCTGGTATTGTAGGAATGAACTCAGATCTCATGATCACCACATACTGTAGTGGTCTTTGAAAATCGCTCCCTGATAATTTTCATTAAACCATGACCAAAGATTCAATGCAGAGTGATCTACTTTTCTGTCCAGACCTAAAGTTATCATTCTGTCAAGGAGCAGGGATTACTCTAGACAACCAAAGCCGTTTTTTAAATTTTTTTTAAAATTCTCAATTACATCACAGTTATTCCAGGAACCTTATAGAGAAATTTAGGGGAAGATTGAAAAGAAACTGTGTGCTAGAACAAATCTAGCTGAACATTTTGGACATCAGAAAAAATAAGAACTTCAAACCTAAATGCATTTTACTGAAATACTTTCTAACTCACTTTTAAAAAATTTCAGCATTTAAATTAAACACTATATTGGTTGATTGATTTATACTCATGCATCGAAATATCATTTTGAAAAATTTTTTCCAATAGTCTTTTCTTTAAACTGGGAACTCATGTATTTGCCAAAAAATAAATTGCACTCTATCCTTGAAAGCATTGAATCCATTTGACGTAAAATGCTTTAGATTTGAGTAGAGGCCAAACTCAGCAGAGTGTTTTCACTCATCCTTGCTGTTTAAGCTGGTGAACATATGACCTAATATATAATCCATGGTTTTAGAATTGCTGTGAAATGTCTTATAAAACAACAAATAAACCTTTATATTTATGTATCCAAATTTAATGGTATTTTAATTCACTTTGAATCATGTAGCATTTTTTTCTAAATGCTATTTTATATTTTATTGCTATTTTATAACCATGTATTGCTATATATCAAAAGTGTAAAAAACTTAAACAATGGCGAATTTCTGTATATCTTCTTTGACCTCCTCTTTTCTTGGACAGATCTTTAGAATATGTCTATTTCTTCCTGTATTCATGATGCATGAATTACATTTTTTGGTTTTTTCTTTGCCCTTCAACATAGGAGACAGAATGTGCAATTGCTGAAATTGTTGGAATAACGCTCAGTTTAAAAGTAGACATTTATTTAAAATCTACTGTCTTCTGGGGATAGTGTTGCATCTCTGGGAGAAGACCCAGCCCTGTTCTCAATGAACTCATGTTAACCTTTGGAAGCAAAAAACCCAGAATGTTCTAATGTAAGCCAAAGGATGAAGAAATGTACAGGGTGCCTTTTTGAAAGACATGAGAAGGTGTTTAAACTAGAAGACAAATAAAATATTAAAATATAGAAGCAGAAACAAATCTTAGACACCCTCCCACAGAACTCCTGTAATATTATAATTGAATAAAGAGGGGCCAAAAAAGTGAAGGTTTTGCCTGAGATGATCAAATTAGTTCACGGCAGATAAGGAGTAGTGGTAAAAATCCAGGTTTCATTGTTCCTAGCCTGTGACTTTTCTAATAAAATTAACCCCCATGTGAACCTGTCAAGGTAAATCCTTTATAAATCTTTGCCTTCAGTCTTCAAAATTGTCTCCTACAAACGTTTAGTTTGTGAGGATGTCATGTATGTCCTTTGGCCAAAGGATGCCAAGAAGAGAATTCAACACATCTGATTCCTAAGTGAACTTCATTCGTGTCGTGCTCAGGAGCATTAAGACAGAAAGAACTGCAGAACTTCAGAGTCGTATCTGTCACTCTAGGGTGGAATACTTTGTTTATATATGGAGGGGAGAAGGGCACACATTTCAAGGAGGGGAATTTATCATCTCATTTTAATAAATCACTAGCTGTTATGGCCTCTCTCTCTCATCAGGAACAGAAGTATCTAAAAAGAGCCACCTTAAGTAATATTCAGCAAAATTAATCTTTCCCACGTCTTCTATTATCTAGTGTAAGATATCGTTAGTTTCCAAATATACTTTTTTGGCTCTTATGTCAAAAGTATCATGTTTTAGCAACCAAATTGCAGTGAGAAGACCTGCTTAGATTTGAAGTTCTATGCATCACCAAACAAACTTTATGTATGCATTACAGATGAATACTGAGAACGTTAACTGAATTTTAAAGTAAAACAAGACAAAAAAATTAGGAAGTTATGCTATGTGTTCAAAATCTTCCTACAAAATTATTACTAGTAAAAATTTTTGTAGACTTTTCTTAAAGTAACATATACCAATTCTGAAAGTCAACGTTAATTCAAGAAAGATGTAAGTTTACAAATGATCACAAATGTCACATAGTATTACTGAAAAATTTTGAAAAATAGGAACTATAATTTGTACATTTAATATCAATAATTTCTTTCTGAATACTATAAATATTTTAAGCATTTACATAGTTGTAAAATGTATATGTTCGTATGTTTGCTATGAGTAGGAAAACCATGTGTTTATGTGAACATGAATATATCATTATCATGCACATATAATTATTTAGGAGGTATATATTTTGTGCATATGGGCATTCAGCAAATCTAGAAAATATACCATATAGGTTCAGTTGGTGTATAAATAGGATATAGGAGCTGGTAAATTATTGAATTGCAATAAAACAATTAAAATTAATTACACAATACTTTTGTTTTGTGATAGCTTTGTTTCATATTATTTAGTACAAAATTTTCTCTTTTGTCAAATGAAAAATAATAAAAATGACTGAGATGCATGAGTATCCTAATAAAAATCACATGTGATTGGAAATTTATTGACTGAATAATAATCATGATTATTTATTTGACAAACTCTTATTGAGTTCTCTCCATGTACCTGGTAAGGTTCTAGCAGTGGGTGTGTAGTAGTAAATAAAATAGCTTATTTGCCTAAAGAAGCTGATATTAAATGAATAGCTCAATCAAATTACTACAATGGGGAGGGTGTTAAACAGACGGCAGCATTTCAGGAATTGTGAAGTAGAAGTCCTTATGATGAAGCCCAGACCCAGGCTTCAAAAAAGCTTTGTGGCCCTGAGTTGATTATGTGAAAAAAATATATATCATTAAATGAAGAAAGAAATAGCCCAGGTGATGCCAGAGACTCTGCTGTTTTGGATAATCCTCCTAGAAGATAGTCTAAGAATGGAAAAGCATCAGAGCTGAATTGGAATTCTTCATAGGAAGAAAAGGAAAGGAGACTACAATTTAAAAGTAAACATACTACTAAAATAAATTGTACTACAGTTTTGCAAGATGTTATCCTTGGGAAAAACTGGGTAAGGTATACATGGGATCTCTCTGTATTAATTCTAATAATTGCATGTGAATCTAATGATCTAAAAATAAGCAGTTTCATTAAAAAAAAATTGATACGACTTCTGGTTTCCAGTTCTGCGTATGAAGAGCTGGGAAATTGCTACTCCATCCTAACAAGTAAAAATCTGAAGAGACTGGAAAATTGAACTCTTCTTGAATCCATAAGAGAGTTGAGGACACAGGGCAAACCTTGGCGCTGAAGCCTGGAGAGACAGACAGGCAAATTCTGCGAGCCATGGCTTCACTGAATAGACTCAGGAACTGAAACTGCCATGGGAACCAGGGCTGGGGTAGGAAAACTTCAACTGTAGAGGCTCAGCATGGACAAGTCTGCGAGTTAAAAATCTCCAGGGGAACACAGTCATAGACAGACCCCCACAATATTGTGAAATTTACCTCCAAGAGCTTGATCAGGTTCCCATAGTAAATATCACAGAAAAATCCCCTTGGGTTTCTGGCAGGGGGAGAGGAAAAGAACCATTTTAAAATACCCTAGAGCACTCTCCTCTTTACAAGACCTGCCCTCAGAGGAAACTGCTTAACCAGAGCCTTGTCTCCCGGGATAGTCAACATCATATTGGAAGTCCCAGATAATGGAATAACACAAGAAAAGGAAGCAAAAGGCATACAGATTGACAAGGAAGAAATAAAACTGTTTTTGTTCACAGATGACACGATCATCTATGTAGAAAATCCAAAAGAACTGACCAAAACCTCATGGAACTAGTGATTATAGCAAGTTTGCAGGATACATGGCTTATATACAAAAGTGATTTGCTTTTCTATATAACAGCAGTGAACAGGTAGAATTTGAAATTAAAATATAATATCATTTATATTGGTACCCCTCAAAATGAATACCTAGGTATAAATCTAACAAAGTATGTACAAAGTCTATTTAAGGAAAACTACCAAACTCTGATGAACAAAATCGAAAAATAATTAAATAAATGGAGAGATATCTCATATTTATGGATAGGAAAACATAATTTTGTTGAGATGTCGGTTCTTCCCAAGTTGATATATGGATTCAATGCAATCCCAACCAGAACCTCAGCAAGCCATTTCACGGATATTGAGAAACTGATTCTAAAGCTTATATGGAGAGTCAAAAGAACCAGAATAACCAATAGGAGAAGGGGCAGAAGAAACTTGGGAGACTGACACTACCCTACTTCGAGACTTACTGTAAGGCAACAATAATCAAGATAGTGTGGTATTGGTTAAAGAATAGACAAATAGAACAGTGGAACAGAAATTGATAACCCAGAAATTGATCCACCAAAATGTAATCAATGGATGTTTAACAAAGAACAGAGGCAATATAGTGGAGTAAAGATAGTCTTTTCAACAAAGGGTGCTGGAACAAGTGGACATCCACATGAAAAGAAATGAATCTGGACACAGGTCATATACCCTTCACAAAAATTAACTCAAAATAGATCATAGACCTAAAAGTGAACTGCAAAACTATAAAACTCTTAGAAAATAATGAGAAAACCTAGATGACCTTGGCTATGGTGACAACCTTTTAGATATGACAACAAATGCATAATTCATAAAAGATTTATAATTGATAAACTGAACGTCATTAAAGTTAAAAATTTTTGTTCAGTAAAAGAAAATTCCAAAAGAATGAGAAGGTAAGCCACAGACTGGGGGAAAAATTTGCAAAAGACACATCTGATAAAGGACTTTTACCAAAAATACACAAGAAACTCAGAACTCAATAAGAAAAAATACAGCCAGATTAAAAAAATGAACCAAAGACCTTACAGATACCTTAGCAAAGAAGATATACAGGTGGCAAATAAACATATGAAAAGATACTCCACATCATATGTCATTAGGGAAATTAAAATTAAAACAACAGACACCACTACACATCTATTAGAAGGGCCAAAATCCAGAACACTGGCAACACCAAATGCTGGTGGGGATGTGGAGCAACAGGAACTCTCATTCTTTGCTAGTGGAAATGCAAAATGGTATAACCACACTGAAAGACAATTTGGCAGTTTCTTACAAAACTAGGAATACTCATACCCTACAATCCAGCCATCACACTCCTTGATATCTACCCAAAGGACCTGAAAACTTGTGTCCGCACGAAAACCTGCAGATGAGTGTTTACAGCAGTTTTATTCAGAATTGCCAAAATTGGGAGGAATTAAGATGTCCTTCAGTTGGTGAATGGATAAATAAACTGTGGAACATCCAGGCAGCGGAATATTATTCAATGCTAAAAAAGTGAACTACCATGCTATGAAAAGACGTGGTGGAAATTTAACTGCATATTACTAAGAGAAACAAGACAATCAGAAGAGTCCACATACTCTAGGATTCCAACTATATCACATTCTGGAAAATGCCAAATTATGGAGACAATAAAATGATCAGTGTTTGCCATGGATTTTGGGGCAGGAGGAGAGATGAATAGAGGACAGAGGAATTTTAGGGGGGTGAAAATACTCTGTATGATACTATAATAATGAATAGGTATCACTATACATTTGTCCAAACCTATAGAATGTATAAACCCAATCATAAACCCTAATGTAAACTATGGACTTTGGTTGATTATGATATGTCAGTGTAGGAGGTTCATTAATTGTAAAAACTGCCACCCTGGTGGGGGATGCTGATAGTGAAAGAATCAATGTGTGTGTGAGGCAGGGGGTATATGGAAAATCTCTCTACCTTCTTCTAAATTTTGCTGTGAACCTAAAACTGCTCTAAAAAAATAATAAAGTCTTTTAGAGAATTCATCAACAGCAATTATAAAAAAAGAAAAGAAATGAGTAAGTCAATATGAGGTATAAGAAAACATCCTTCACCTGGCATGATCACTAGAAAATAGAGCCTCTCACAGATCCTGCCTCCCAGAGAATTGAGTCCACTTATCCAAATGTGGAAGTATTGACATGTTTGTGCTCAAGTTCATTGATTCCTTGCTAACTCCCATCTTCAGTTCCTTTCCCCTTCCCTTCATATTGTTTGGAGAGTTTAGTTACTGGAAGGCCCTGTTGAAAACGTGGACTAAGGAAAGGAGAGAATCCAGGAATTTCTGCCCTTCTCTTCCTGCTTTGGGTGTCATCTCACAAGTCTGTGGTCAGTTCCACCATGATCCCATCTTCCATCTTCCACAGGTGACAGTAGCTTCTGGCTTCCCAAAACATTGCCTGCTGGTTTTGTTTCGTAGTATCTTGGAGAAGTCCATAAATTTGGAGTGCCTGATGTGCCCATTGTTGCTCTTTTGATTTTTGTTTTCTTGGCAGGACACTGACTGATAGAACAGGGCAGCAAAGCCCAAACAACTGAAGAGAACCAGCAATGAGAGAGGGATCTTTAAACAAGTCTTCTTGGAAAAGCGCACAGAAACCACGAATGCCTGGTTTCTCAAAAGGAACCCTTTCTTTTTCCTGCATCCCCACAATGATCTATGTTGTAGCTTTTACTATATTCTATCTTGCTTTGTTCATGTTGCCTTTGTCCCGGACTACTCTAAGATCCTTTATCCTATTGTTTTCTCTTCTGCATATAGCAAAGTGCCTATATATTAAATGTTCTCAATAAATAATTTTTTAATAAATCAGTATATTTTAAACTTCTCATAACTGAAATCTTCTAATAAGATATTTTATGGAAGCAAAAATTCAGAAAGGCAAATTATTTACATGCTATATGGAGCAGCATTTTTACATAGAAGTTTATTTTCTAGCACTCAACTTATGCAACTTATTTCTTCAAGTCTTTAAGCATTATGTTAATACATAAGTAGTAAACATGGCTCAGCTGTACGTAATCAAAGTTCTGGCTTTTAAACAACTCTGCTTTAGTTTATTCTTTCTATATGATTCTATCAATAGACTCCCTAACTGTTTTTCTCCAAATCATTTGCTATTGTCATAAAGTAGAAGATAACTGTTTTCATATTTTATTTCCTTTTCCTACCAATAGCAAGATAATAATAAAATCGAATTCTGGAAATCTCCTTTATTTCTCAGTGGGGTTGTTTGACACATATGAGTTTATCACCTCTCTGAATAAAATTTACCTGAACTTACTAGGGAAATCATTTGTGACAGAATCTTGAATAATATCCTTAGGGTAAAAATACGGAAGAATATTGCATTTCTAGAAAATAGCTATCTTACATTGCCATGCTAGGCTTCTTCAGATTTACTGCACATGCTACCAACTGGCTAAATACTGTTAATTAGTATAAAGCAGTCATTAAACATAATCAGAAAAGGCCTTTGATATGGGTATTGAGAAAGGAAATATATTTGGACTAGATCTTTTTGCTCATTATTTATGTTGTTTGGAATCAGTGATTCAGATGAGTACTCAACCTCATGTAGATTTAACAGTAAAATCCTGAGACATTAAATCTCAAGATAGTCCTTTTTTTAATTTTTAAGTTCAATCATGACATAAAAATATGAAATGGGCAATGAGATAAATCAGAATTTGGCTTACATGGTCCTCCAAATTGGCTTCATTACTGCTCTTAATAAACAGACTTTTAAATTAACGAAAGATGTGAAAACAAGTGTCAGTATTTGTTTTTACTGCATTGAGAAGTAATTTTTCTCATTTATTTAAAAATGCATCCAAAGTTTCATTTGGGAAGAACTTCCATAATTGGCATCTGTTAATCATTTCGGAGTTAAATATGACAGTGAGGGAGAGATTTTCAGGGAAATTAATTTTGTTTGGATTCTTTCACAAGTAGATGATTAGAAAGAAAAGCCTATCTGGAACAATGATTAAAAGCAACATTTCTTATTAAAGGGCTGCAGTAGACAGTTGGAAAATTTCTAGAAAAGGTTTAAGGTTAAAAAAAGTCAAATATTTAAAAAATGTGATAGGAGGAAGATTTTCATAATTTAAAATTGCATTGAAAATTATGGGCACATTTTGCCTCTTGGCACAAAAATTCAGACACAGTTTTAGCTGCCTGCCTGTTGAATACTTGGCCTTTCCAAGGTAATCCATTATGCGTGATGTGTAAGCAATGGCAAATGGTAACTATCATTACCAGGTGGTTATTTGCAATGCAAATTCTAAACCCTAACTCACATATAGTTGGCTCTGGCAGTTGCCAAACAGCTGGATTTTGAACCTTAAACCCGTAGGATAGCCAACACTGTAATTCAACAAGAATTTCTCTAAACATATTAATTTTTTTCCAATGTCATTCATCATGATTATCCACAGCGCCTAGTAGCCCAGTATGGTGTTAGAGACACCATAAAATTGAATTGGAAAGGCATGGTCCTTCTTCCTTGGAAGATAATTTTCAAAGGAAAAAATATCATATGCAAAATTATTGCGAATATGCATTAAATATATTTGCTATTTAAAATTTAATTTTGTCTTTCTTTGTCATATAAGCACTCCACAATTACTTTTGGTCTGGCATTTGGTCCTATAATTCTACTGAGATTACCCACAAATATTACCACTGACTCATTGACCGTTAGCCCTCATCATTCTTGATCAATGTGCATGTACTGCTATGGATCACCCTTCTTTCTTGAACTGTTTTCCTCCCTAGCTTCTATGATACTGATTTATTCCAATACCCCAAATTTTGACTGCATATTCCCTACTTGTAATATTTTCTTCTTCACCTCTTAGAGATTTTCCCCTAGAATATCCTTTTGATCCCCTTATCTAAATCAATTTGTTCAGCATTCCTAACCGTTCCCATGTTGTAAACGCAACCTGTGTAGGTGAATAACAAGCACTTAGCTCCAGCTTTTAGCCTCTCTCAAGCCCCAAGGTTCGTCTTTCTTCAACTTAAGTTCAAATTGGCTCAATATTTCTCCAAACCTATCCAATGTTTTCTAGATTATCCCATTTCTATCTTGGCACCAACACTTGGTCAGTTAAGCCAGGATTGAGTTTTTAAAGCTTCCTCGCCTTCATTTATTTGTCACCTAGCCTATTATTCTGTTTTCAAAAAGCCCTACTCTCAAGATTTTATGGCTTGTAACTATCATCTGCATTTCCCTGGGTTGTTCAATATGTCTCAATAACCTACCATTCAGTCTTAATCTGTCAAAAGTCTTGCCATCCTACTTCTTCCATGTCATGGCCATGCTCTAGGTGGATTTAATTATTTCTTCCTTATTATGTCTACTGCATGTTTCTGACTCTCTTTCAAAGCCACCAACAATATAGCAGTTTATGAAGATGTATGAGTGTATATATATATATATATATATATATATTTCCCCTTAGTAGATCATAAACTTCTTAAAGCTAAACCCACATCATAATATTTGTATACCTGCATGATATGAATTCATTGAAAAAGAACGGCATTGGAAAGGTAAAAATTGAGTATGTCAGAGAAAAATAATTGAGGTGGAAAGAAGGATGACAAATTAGATGGAAATGTAGGAAAACAAATGCACAGAATTTTTATTAGTTAAGGTCTTATGAGTTTAAAGAAGATTGTCATCCTATATGAGCCTGAGTTAAGAAATTTACACAGCATAGTATTTTCAGCAACTGCTGATACTTAAGTTCAATAAGTGAACAATACAATGTACAGCAAGTCTCTGACTTACTAGGAAGTAACAATGGGATTAGGAAGTCCAATGTAACTTTTTTTAGACACAAATTCAGAAGCTGTAACTACAGGCAATTATAGTACCATGATTATGAACTTGGGATTTGATGTCACTCTGAGATTAAAATTCTAGCATCACCACTTGGTTGTTTTGTCACTTTGGGAAAGTTACTTGGATACTTGAACTTCAATTCTCTCATATATTAAATAGGAATAATAAAAACACATCCTCGAATGACTTCTGCTTGTTTTGTTTTGAAATAAAATTATTTAGTACAACACTAGCATAAAGTAGGCATTCAGTGAATGGTAGTTGTTATCAGATTGTCGAGAAACTAGCTCTCCACTGGTACTGACTAAAACGAATCATGCCCCTACTCTGCTAAATAATTCATTATACTTTACTGAAATCACACATTTAAAGTCATTTTTTGCCACAAGCCTGTCAGTTTGTAGTGACAAGAAGTCTTCCATTTTTCTTCATCCAGACATCTTTTGCACCAAGCACAGAGCTGGATATGCAGTTAGTGGTACAAGTTCAAGAAAGAATTGTTGGATAAATATTGTATATTGATGAATAAATAATACAGTAATATATAATAAACTGCTATTAACAAAGAAAAATGAACGCATGTATTATAAATATAAATAAATTATAAAAATAGAAAATAAAGTCATGTATTAATTACTCATCTATTCACTCAGTTTTCTCAACTTTTCTTATTAATGTTCTTCTAGAAAAAATATATTAGATCCTGGCACACAATAATTCAATTTATCTATATTGTGTTCACAAATTGAGTGCCAAGAAGTACTTAGCCAGCCAGTTATTCTATAGAGTGGACCCAAATTCCATTTTTGTAAATAAATCATTTTGGTTTCTTCACAGTTTCACTTACATTCCAATCAGCACATCCCGGCCAGACCAACCATTAAGATGTTCTTTAATGTAATATGCAATTAGCACTCCAGCATTTAAATGACTATTACTGTAGGACAATTCATCTTTTTAGATACATTGTAAAGAGAACGAGGCATACAATTAACACCATATTTGATCAGGTGAATTAAACCAATGGGTAAAGTGGTCTTTAGAGTTGATGATGCTTGTAAGGTATCCCCTCCACGGTGGTTTGTGAAGACAGTTGTCTTAGAGCTCTGAGGTGGGTGCTCTGAGGAAACTTCCTGTTCAATGATTCTTCTCCTCCCCCAATATTTTTGCAGATGTCAGAGCATTTCTCCATGCTCCAGAATGTCTTTATTTCTGTTTTTAAAAACTCACCTCTTCATTGAAAGTTTACAACCAACTGTTTTGGTACTATGAATATTTGTGAAGTCCCTTAGTCTTTGTAAAATATAAAACAGAAAATATTTTTATTACAAAATAATGAAATTCGAATGTGTGGATTTGCACATCTGATACCTAATACCTAATAAATGCACATATCTTATTTTGCTTTATTTGCAATGGCACTTTTTGGAAGAATAAATTTTTTTAAAATGTTAACAATTAATCGGTTTAGGGTGATATATTAAAGGGAATTATCTTATCTAAGTAAATCTCATAAAAATGTCAGTTGATCTATTTTCATTGATTTGCATCTCCTGATGTTTCTTCCCAAAACCTCTATGTCTGAATATCCAATCATTTTATGATACATAGGCACAATTTCATTAATTGTGGTCTAAATAGAATAGACTACATGGATTATCCTTATCTAGTGTTTTTTGTTTCTTTCTGTTTTTAAAAAGAAATCTGCTTTTTAATTTTTTTTCCATTTTCAGTATTAAAAATACAACTTTTATACGTGAAAGGGCTTAAAATATTTGCAAATGGTTAAAATTACCAAATATCACCTCTAAAATGTATATATTGTATGTTGAGCATTACCAATGAAAATATATGTCATCTCTACTCCTTATTTTCTAATTACTGTTTTTAAGCCTTCTAAGATAAAATTCTTCCAGGTTGTTTTGTCAACAGCTTGCATTCCAAATGAGATGTAAAAGACTCCTTGAATCCATTATGGAAGACATCACCAACTCAAGCCATCTTTATCTTCTTATGAAAAGATTTCCCTTCTCTCTTCCAGATGCCTTTTGAACACCAGCCAACAGAAGCTTGAAAAAGGAGTATTTGAAAAATATATTGGTACTGATGGGGCTAACGAAATTAGAAGAAATACTTTTATAAATTCTAATCCAAATACATATTATAAATTAGATATGAGCTGCCAAAATTTCAGCTATGCTGCTTATTATATAAGATCTACAAAATTAATGATAGTGGTCTAGTATTTTTTACAAAAGACCTAATGCCTTCATTATTCTGAATTAAAAAAAAAATATATAGTGGTCTCAGGACATACCTAAAGTGGTGCTACTCTTAAGTTTATTAAATAATTAGTATTTTTAAGTAAAAATAACCTTTTAATCATCAAGTCTTAGTGATTACTACAACTTCATTTCAAATGAAAAAATGAATTTATCATTTGTTCTAAATAGATAATTATTCCACTCTTTAATACAATTTTTGCTTACTTCATTTTTCTTCCAATAACATTACATATGCACACACAGACACACATAACCTTTAAAAAATCTGAGACTTCAGAAGCAAAGGGAGGTAGAATTATGCATTCAACCTGAAAAAAACGCTGGATTTCTCAGCTTGCCATGGGCTTTTTTATATTAAAAGAAGATACAAAATCTCAAGCCAGATATGCAGTCAAATGATTCTCAGATGTTGACAGTTACACTTTTTAAAATGAATATAAATCTCAGCAAATAAATGTCAGCACTCTATATGCATAGAGCCTGAAATTTGTATCTTGTGGTGAAGGAAGTGATGTGAAATAATGATTTACACCACTAGATATGAAAGCCTTTGGTGGAAAACGGCAGATGCATTCAGTGGAAAATAGAAGAGTTAGTCAGATCACTGTTGCCGGGAAAGACTGAGAAAACATTTTTTCCCTTTTTATTTTTTAATTATCCTACATTAATCTGTTTACCTGTCCTGAGGAGATAACGCTGGGATGGCTAATGCTACATCATTCCTTAAAAGACAACAACAACACTACATAGATTTTTCCAATTGTAAAGGTCACCTGTTACATTTTGATTTGCTGTGTGTAAATTTCTAATATAAGGAGTGCTGTATCAGAAAAAGAAGAATAACAATTTACTAATTTTGTGAACATAGTGTGCTCTTTAGTTATTTTAATCAATATGCTGTCCTTCAACGAATGCTTTCCTGCTCTCTCTGTGTCTCCTAGCAGGATCATATCTAATTAAATTATCTTTTTCCCTACATTTCAAAACAGTAGCAGGGGGAAACCTTTTCATTTCATTCTGAGAGATATGCCAAATAAATTGTAATGTTTTCTAGGCACACTGAACTCATGTAACTTCATCAAGTATAGTTGCTGTTTTCATTAACAAAACAGAAACACTATATATGTGCATGTGTATATGTTTATATACATATATATAGTATGTATATCTAGAGAGAATAGGAATAATATGTGTGTATACATGTAAATTCATAAACACCTACAAACACACGCACACATTCTATGTTTAACTGTAGGAAGTTCTCATTACCGATCCTTAAATTAAATAAGGAAGTTTGATTTTTACAGCCTAAAAACAAATCCCATTTATATCCAGACTTCACTGTATGAGACGAATTAATTTCTCTCAGCCATATACACATCTCCCATTTATTTATACAAGAACCTTTAATATATATGAACGGAAATTTCTCACACAAGCTAGGATGTAGTTACGCAATTATCTATCTTTCCTGCACAGTGTACCTAATGTAATAGTTTTTTCTTGGAAACAAAATATTATACATTCTCTCGAAGTATTCCTGGTATAAATATCTCAGAAAGTGACTCACGAGAATAAAATAGTAGATCAAGTATTCCTGTGCTCTTTAATACATGTTTAGCAAAGATTCTTAGATGTAAACATTGCCACAAAAGACTTCTCAAATTAAGTGAAATTTAACGGCCATAAGTATGAGCAGGAGGGAGAAAGGGCAAAGACCACCTTTCTTTCTTTCCTCTGTCTATTTTTCAAAAGCTCTCTCTCTTTCCTGAGAACAACTGGCAGGTTGACTGTTTGATTGCCTTACCATGGTTCGTGCACACTCTAATATTTTCCACCCAAAGTAAGAATGGAGGAAGGCATTGACTGTGTTGATTTGAAGCAAGGCATTATGTCTGTAAACATTGTTTCACTGTTCAAACATTAAAAGTAACCTTCAGCTACACGCTCCAAGAAGTGAGATAACTGGACACCAAAGCTATCGCTGCTCCATGTTTCACTTCCCCTGGTTCTTTGCCATTAAGCCCACTTTATTCTGTTTTTTGGTGAAGAAGGTAACACAAAGCCCTAAGGAGTGATTCTCAACCTGGGACAATTTTGCCCCCATCCCATTGGGACATTTGACAATATCTAGACACGTTTGATTGTCCAAACGGGCAATAGATGCTACTGGTATGTAATGGATAGAGACCGAGGATCCTGCTAAACATCCTATCATGCCAGGACAGACCTCCCTACAACAAACAATTGCCTGGCCCAAAATGTCAATAGCTCCACAGTACAATTATGGGAGACCAAGAATGAAAATGTAGAGATTGCTAAGGAAGGTAACATGAGGAGGAGGAAGCAAGGAAAGGAAAGAATGTGGGAGAAAGGAAGGAAGGGAAGAACAGTCACCTAACATTTGCCAAAGACATTAGCTAGCAATGACTGTTTATGTCACTCTTATGTGAATTTACATTTATAGTTAAACTACAGGTGTGTGGGCACCATGCTAAGCACCGAGGCAGGTAAACAAAAATTCAACATGCTTTTCTTTAGGATTAATCACTTCAATTTCGCTATGCTTAACTGAAACATTTGGTTTTCTGAATCTAACCCTCTCCTAAAATTACTCATTCTATGGAGTGAACAGGCAATATTTATATCTCACAACTAATCAGAAATTGAAACACAAAGCTTGAAAACTAGTCATCATTCAGAATAAGATTTGTGTTAAAGAGGAATATGCTAGTTTGGAAAATGCATAAAACATGTGAAAATAAAGTACAGGGTAGGATATAAGTCAAAGGGTTCAAAATAGCATCTTATAAAATTGCATTTTATACTGAATTATGAAAAAGTTCATTGGTGGGGCTGGCCCTGTATTCAAGTTGTTGTGTTCACACTCTCTGCTTCGGCAGATGGGTTTCACTGGTTCAGATCCAGGGCACAGACCTACTCACCGCTCATTAAGCCATGCTATGGCAGCGTCCCATAGCGAGGAGCTAGAATGACTTGCAACTAAGATATACAGCTGTGTGCCGGGGCTTTGGGTGAGGGGAGAAACACGAAGATTGGCAACAGATATTAGCTCAGAGCCAATCTTCCTCACGCACACACAGAAAGTTAATTTGTGAGCAAG
Organism: Equus asinus; assembly: GCF_041296235.1. Lineage (NCBI taxonomy): Eukaryota > Metazoa > Chordata > Mammalia > Perissodactyla > Equidae > Equus > Equus asinus. The sequence goes on from NC_091800.1 coordinate 76,786,977, forward strand.
TCGTGTAAATTGGTCATATCAACAGGAGACCTTAGGCCTTCAGAGGGAACACAGCTTTGGAAATCAACACAGTGAAGCCCAACACAGCGGTTCTTGGAAGTCTTGGACTTAGCCAAGTCTCCCTACAGTCATGTCACACCCATCTCCCTCTGTTAGTCATTTATTTACTAACAGAAGGAAATAGGAAAGTACTGGAGGAAAGAGAGAGAAAGGCAGGAAAGTGGCTTCACGTTATCAAGTATGTTCTTATACTGATAATACAAGTTTATATCTTCATTTTCAGCCTATCATTTAAATGTCCATGGAAATATATGGTAGATTAATAATCTCACTGGACTATTCTTTTTCCCTCAAAAAATACTTTAATAAAATGAAGAATCATTGACTGTTTACATTTCAGTGAGTCAAGTGTCCTGGGAAAGTGCATTTCATCATATTTAGTTGTTTGGGCAAGAATTGTTACAGTATGTTATTTTGATAGCAGTTGAACCTATGAGGAATTCAGTTTGCAGTGAAGCAAAATCCTCAGAGAAGAAGGAAGATGATACAGTCTATCTTGCCTTGTGTAGTAGGTTTTCCTAAACTTTAGCACAGTTGGTTTCCTGGTTGAATTCACTTGCTTTGTTTATCTACGGATCCCTACTATATGTTTGACTCCTTTATGACAGCCTTCCTATAGGGACAGAATAGGTCTCAGTAATCGTGGAGAGCTGATTTACAAAACATCTCTTTTAGGGATTGAAAATCCAGTAAGAGTACTTTTTATAAATTAACTTTTAAGCATTTCCTATCATTTAAGTCAGGCTCATTTGGCTGGTATATATTTAGGATAATTTGGAATTATGTAACATAATTCTCGAAATATAAATTTCAGTTTGCAGTGATAGCTTTGTGATAAGCTGGGTTTAAGTAATAGTACTATTATGAATCTCCAAATCCTAAAGACTTCGTTGAGTAAATTTTTCATATAAAGATTAATTGCGTTTAAATTCAATTTCAATTCTCTTCAAACTAAACAGAATGTAGCATAAATCTAAATTCTGTTTAGAAATGAATATTTAAGAAATTCTTTTTGAGGGGGAGGTGGCAGAAATCATACGTTTTTATTTATTTGTTTAACAATCACTTTATTGAGGTATATTGACATACAAAAAGCTATATAATTTAATGTACACAGCTTGATGAGTTTGGAGATAAGCATACACATGTAAAACCATTAACACAATCAATCCCTTAAATCTGTCCATTACCTCCAAAAGTTTCCTCCTGATCTCTTCTGAGTGTGTGTGATAAGAACACTTTTTACATAAGATGTAACCTCTTTGCAAATTTTTAAGGAAAATCAGACAAATTGCATTACATCAAACTAAAAAGCTTTTTTACATAAAAAGAAACAATCAACAAAGTGAAAAGGCAACCTATATAATAGAAGAGAATATTTGCAAACCATATATCTGGTAAAGAGTTAATATCCAAAATATCTAATGAACTCCTACAGCTCAATAGCAGAAAAACAACCCAAATGAAAAATGGTCAAAGAATCTAAAAAAACATTTCTCCAAACAAGACACACAATAGGCCAACAGGTATACAAAAAGGTGCTCCAGGTTACTAATCATAAGATTCTTTTTTTAAAATTAACAAAAATTGGTTGACTCAGTTCAGGTTTCATAGCTCTCTTTCTCAAAGCTTACTTTCTGGTAACTCATGATTTTATAATTGCTCTAACAATTGAAGACTTTAGCCTATTATTTGTATTTTTGTTTTTGTTTTATTTTTGTGATACATTTACCCATCACAGTATATGAAAATATCTGCATAATACATTTATAAATAAATTTTAAATTGACATAATAAAATTTTTGTTTTGTGTTGAAAATCATTTGGTACAATAACAGCTCCTGGAGACCAGAAAAGTCATCCCAAGTTTTCAAAATCATTGCTTTATACCATTGATAGATTAGTATTAATAGATTACTCCTAATTGACCAAACTTGGAAGCAACCAACATGTCCTCAATAAGTGAATGAATAAACAAACTGTGGTACATCTAGACAATGGAATATAATTCAGCACTTAAAAAAAATAAGCGGGGTCCCGACCCAGTGGTGTAATGGTTAAGTTCGTACACTCTGCTTTGGTGGCCCAGGGTTCACTGGTTCAGATCCCAGGTGCAGACCTATGACACTGCTTATCGAGCCATGCTGTGGTGGCATCCCATATACAAAATAGAAGAAGATGGGTACTCAATGTTAGCTCAGTGTCGATCTTCCTTAGCAAAAAGAGGAGGATTGGCAGCAGATGTCAGCTCAGGGCTAATCTTCCTCAAAGAAAACAAAAACAGAAACAACTCCCTTGACTCATACCCATCTCCACTCTCCCATAATAATTTTTTAAAAGACAATATTACAAGTGTAACAGTAGATTATATTTTAAATGGAAAGCAATAGCCTGATAAAAACAAACTTATACCTTCAAATGAAAAAACAAAATTGACCTGGGAAGTTAAACACAACACAGTACACTAAATAAAGACTTTTTGATATAGAGAAGATCTATTACAATGAATTCAACTGATTACTGATCTAACAACTGGTTTGTGGCTAACACAAATTCTGAGAACTATTCACTTTTATGATACACAAATGGAGTCACATTCTTTTATTGTGTTTATAACATAAAGCAGTCTTTAGAATTGAGATTAAAACATATTGGGGTGTTTTCTTAATTCTGCCACCAGCTAAAAAATAATAAATGTTATTTTAAAAAATTATACATATATATATATACTCATATGCTTCCATCTCTAAAGAAATGACTGTGATTCACATAATACATTACTTCCAAAATTAGTGAATTATTTATATTCAAGAAAATTAAATTGTCAGTTTTTCTCATGCAATAGTGGTTTATAGAGAAGAAATGTGCAACTGCAAATTTGATTTAGATATAAAATTGTATGTAACATAGTCCAGTAGAAAACGGTAAAATGATTTTAACAGAATGAATTTAATATTTCTGTCACATATAGTTTCTTTCTTTTTTTTTTGCATGTTTTATTTTTATTTATTTATTTTCTTTCATTTATTTGTTTATTTTCGGATGTACATCATAATATATTTCGAATTCTGTGTAGATTACATCATGTTCACCACCTGAAAACTAAACTAATTATAGTCCATCCCCTCACATGTGAGCCTAATCACCCCTTTTGCCCCCCATCCTCCCCCCTTCGCCTGTGGTAACCGCCAATCCAATCTCCGTTGCTATGTGTTTGTTTGTCGTTGTTTTTATCTTCTACTTATGAGTGAGATCATACGGTATTTGACTTTCTCCCTCTGACTTATTTCACTCAGCATAATACCCTCAAGGTCCATCCATGTTGTCACAAATGGCCGGATTTCATCATTTCTTATGGATGAGTAGTAGTCCATCGTGTATAAATACCTCATCTTCTTTATCCATTTGTCCCTTGATGGGCACCTAGGTTGCTTCCAAGTCTTGGCTGTTGTGTATAATGCTGCAATGAACATAGCGGTGCAAGTATCTTTATGCCTTTGTGTTTTCAAGTTCTTTGGATAAGTACCCAGCAGTGGGATAGCTGGATCATATGGGAGATCTATCCTTAATTTTCTGATGATACTCCTTACTGCTTTCCATAGTGGTTGCACCAGTTAGCACTCCCACCAGCAGTGAATGAGGGTTCCCTTCTCTCCACACCCTCTCCAACATTGTTGTTTCCTGTCGTGTTAATTATAGCCATTCTGACTGGAGTGAGGTGATACCTCACTGTAGTTTTGATTTGCATTTCCCTGAAAGCTAATGATGTTGAGCATCTTTTCATATGCCTGTTGGCCATCCATATATCTTCTTTGGAGAACTGTCTGTTCAGATCTTTTGCCCATTTTCTAATTGGATTGTTGGGTTTTTTGTTGTTGAGCTGGATTGGTTCTTCGTATATTTTGGATATTAACCCCTTATCTGATATATGGTTTGCAAACATCTTCTCCCAATTGTTAGGTTGTCTTTTCATTTTGTTGATGGTTTCCTTTGCTGTGCAGAAGCTTTTTAGTTTGATGTAGTCCCATTTGTTCATTTTTTCTTTTGTTTCCCTTGCCCGGTCAGACATGGGACTTCAAAATATGCTGCTCAGACCGATGTCAAAGAGCATGCTGACTATGTTTTCTTCTAGAAGTTTCATGGTTTCGGGTCTTACATTCAAGTCTTTAATCCATTTTGAGTTTATTTTTGTGCATGATGTAAGAGAATGGTCTACTTTCATTCTTTTGCAAGTGGCTGTCAGTTTTCCCAACACTGTTTATTGAAGAGGCTCCTTTCTCCATTGTATGCTCTTGGCTCCCTTGTCAAGTATTAGCTGTCCATAAATGTGTGGGTTTACTTCTGGGTTCTCAATTCTGTTCCATTGATCTGTGTGTCCATTTTTGTACCAATACCATGCTGTTTTGGTTACTATGGCTTTGTAGTATATTTTGAAACCAGGGAGTGTGATACCTCCAGATTTGTTCTTTTTTTCAGGAATCCTTTGGCTATTCGGGGTCTTTTGTTGTTCCATATAAATTCTAGGATTCTTTGTTCTATTTCTGTGAACAATGTTCTTGGAACTTTAATAGGGATTGTGTTGAATCTATAGATTGCTTTAGGAAGTATGGACATTTTAACTATGTTAATTCTTCCAATCCAAGAGCCCAGAATATCTTTCCATTTCTTTGTGTCTTCTTCTATTTCATTCAACGTTTTATACTTTTCGGTGTACAGATCTTTCACCTCTTTGGTTAAGTTTATTCCTAGGTATTTTATTCTTTTTGTTGCACTTGTAAATGGGATTGTATTCTTAATTTCTCTTTCTCCTACTTCATTGTTAGTGTATAGAAACACAACCGATTTTTGCACGTTGATTTTGTATCCCACAACGTGACTGTATTCCTTTATTGTTTCTAAAAGTTTTTTAGTGGAATCTTTAGGGTTTTCTAGATATAAAATCATGTCATCTGCAAAGAGTTACAGTTCACTTCTTCTTTTCCAATGTGGATTCCTTTTATTTCTTTTTCTTGCCTGATTGCTCTGGCTAAGACTTCCAATACTATGTTAAATAAGAGAAGTGACAGTGGGCATCCTTGTCTGCTTCCTGTTCTTAGAGGGATAGCTTTCAGTTTTTCTCCATTGAAGATGATATTTGCTGTGGGTTTGTCATATATGGCCTTATTATGCTAAGGTATTTTCCTTCTATACTCATTTTATTTAGAGTTTTTATCATAAATGGATGCTGTATCTTGTCAAATGCTTTCTCTGCATCTATTGAGATGATCATGTGATTTTTATTCTTCATTTTGTTAATGTGGTGTATCACATTGATAGATTTGCAGATGTTGAACCATCCCTGCATCCCCGGAATGAAAACCACTTGATCACGATCTATGATCTTTTTAATGTATTGTTGTATTCGATTTTCCAGTGTTTTGTGAGGATTTTTGCATCGATGTTCATCAGTGATATTGGACTGTAATTTTCTTTTTACGTGTTGTCTTTGTCTGGTTTTGGTATCGGGATAATGTTGGCTATTAGAATGAGTTAGGAATCCTCTCCTGCTCTTCAATTTTTTGGAAGAGTTTGAGAAGGATAGGTATTAAGTCTTCTTTGAATTTTTGCTAGAGTTCACCAGGGAAGCCATCTGGTCCTGGACTTTTATTTTTTGGGAGGTTTTTGATTGCTGTTTCAATCTCCATACTGGTGATCAGTCTATTCAAATTTTCTACTTCTTCTTGGTCCAGTTTTGGAAGGTTGTATGTTTCTAAGAATTTATATATTTCTGCGAGATTATCCAATTTGTTGGCACATAGCTTTTCATAGTATTCTCTTATTATCTTTTGTATTTCTGAGGTGTCGGTTGTAATCTCTCCTCTTTCATTTCTGATTTTATTTATTTGAGCTTCTCTCTTTTTCTCTTGGTGAGTCTAGCTAAGGGTTCATCAATTTTGTTTATCTTTTCAAAGAACCAGCTCTTGTTTTCATTAATTTTTTCTACTGTTTTTTTAGTCTCTATTTAATTTATTTCTGCTCTAATTTTTATTATTTCCTTCCTTCTACTGATTTGGGGCTTTGTTTGTTGTTCTTTTTCCACTACTTTTAGATGCACTTTTAGATTGTCTGTTTGGGATTTTTCTTCTTTGTTGAGGTAGGCCTGAATTGCTATAAACTTCCCTCTTAGAACCGGTTTTGCTGTATCCCACAGATTTTGGCATGTCATGTTTTCATTTTCATTTGTCTCCAGGAAATTTTTTATTTCTTCTTTGATTTCTTCATTGACCCAATCGTTGTTCAGTAGCATTTTGTTTAATCTCCACATTTTTGTGGCTTTTCTAGTTTTCTTCCTGTAGTTGAGTTCTAGTTTCATACATTTGTGGTCAGAAAAGATGCATGGTATTATTTTGATCTTGTTAAATTTATTGAGACTTGTTTTGTGGCCTAATATGTGGTCAATCCTGGAGAATGTTCCACGGGCATTTGAAAAGAATGTGTATTCTGTGGTTTTTGGGTTGAATGTTCTGTATATAGCTATGAAGTCCATCTGGTCTAATGTGTCCTTTAAGGCCAGTGTTTCCTTATTGATCTTCTGTTTGGATGAACTATCCATTGGTGCAAGTAGAGTGTTAAAGTCCCCCACTATTATTGTGTTACTGTCTATTTCTCCTTTTATGTCTGTTAATAATTGCTTTATATGTTTAGGTGCTCCTATGTTGGGTGTATAGATATTTACAAGTGTTATATTTTCTTGTTGGATTGTTCCCTTTATCATTATGTAGTGCCCATCTTTGTCTCTTGTTACAGTTTTTGTTTTAAAGTCTATTTTGTCTGATATAAGCATTGCTAACCCCGCTTTCTTTTCTTTGCCATTTGCATGGAACATCTTTTTCCATCCTTTCACTTTCAGTTTGTGAGTGTCTTTAGGTCTGAAGTGTGTCTCTTGTTTGCAGCATATACATGGGTCTTGTTTTTTAATCCAATTGGCCACCCTATGGCATTTGATTAGAGCATTTAATCCATTGACATTTAAAGTAGCTGTTGATAAATATGTATTTATTGCCATTTTGTCACTTTTTATTCTGGGTGTTTTAGTAGTTCTTCTCTGTTCCTTTCTTTTTCTCTTGCTCTCTTCCCTTGTTGTTTGATGGCTATCTTTAGTAATATGTTTGATTTCTTTTGTCTTACTTTTTTTCTTGCTTGTTATATGTTTCTGATTTGTGATTACCATGAGGATCCTATTTAATATACTATGCATATAACAGTCTATATTGAGTAGATACACTCTTTAGCTTGACCTCTTTCTAATAGCTCTACTTTTTCACTCCCCTCCTCCCAAATTATATGTTTTTCAAATCATATATAGTCTCTTGCTTAGTGTTTGTCTATCCATTACCCTCTTACGATTGAAATAGGTGATTTTAGTACATTTGTCTTTTAACCATCCTATTATTGTCACAGGTAGTTGATCTGCTGCCTTTATCATATTTTTACTTTACAAGTGATTTTATTGCCTGGTTTTTTGTTGTTGTTGTTTTATTTTTTTGATATCTCTATTTGTGGTCATTGCTTTCCCACTTAAATAAGTCCCTCCAGCATTTCTTGCAGCACTGGTTTCTTGGTGATAAACTCCATTAATTTTTGCTTGTCTGGGGAGCACTTTATCGCTCCTTCCATTCTGAATGACAACCTTGATGGACAGAGTATTCTTGGCTGTAGGTTTTTTCCTTTTAGAACTGTAAATACGTCATGCCATTCTCTTCTTGCCTGTAGGGTCTGGGCTGAGAAGTCTGCTGATAGCCTGGTGAGCTTCCCTTTATATGTCACTTGTGGCCTTTCTCTTGCTGCTCTCAGGATTCTCTCTTTGTCTTTAATTTTGGACATTTTAATTATAATATGTCTTTGTGTGGGCCTCTTTGGGCTTATCTTGTTTGGAGCTCTCTGTGCTTCCTGAACCTGGATGTCTGTTTCCTTCTTCAGGTTAGGAGAATTTTCATCTATTATTTCTAAAAATAAATTTTCTGCCCTTTGTCTCTCTCTTCTCCTTCTGCAACACCTATAATCCAAATGTTAGCATGCTTGATATTATCCCAGAGTTCCCTTAGACTGTTCTCATTCTGTCTAATTCCTTTTTCTCTTTTCTGTTCTGCTTGGGTGATTTCCTCTAGTCTTTCATCTAGCTCGCTGATCTGTTCTTCTGCTTCCTCTACTCTGCTATTGAGTCCCTCTAGTGAATTTCTCATTTCCAGTATTGTATTCTTCATTTTTGATTGTTTTTTTTTTAATATCTTCCAGTTCTTTGCTGATGTGCTCATTGTGTTCATCCATTGTTCTCCCCATATCTGTGAGCACCCTCATCATATTTTGTTTGAACTCTTTGTTGAGTAGGTTACTAGTTTCTGTTTCATTTAGTCCTTTTTCTGGGGTTTTGTATTGTTCCCTTGCTTGGAAAATATTCCTTTGCCTCCTCATTATGCCTCTTTCTCTGAGCTTATTTCTACGTATTAGGTGAGCCGGCTATGGCTCCTGATCTTGGAGAAGTGGCTTTATGTATGAGATGCCTTATGAGGCCCAGCTGTGTGCTTCCCTCTCATCACCAGTCCATAAGAACCAGGAGCGACCCCTTTGTGAGCTACTTGTGTCCTTCTGCTGTGGCAGGGTTGCTCCCACTGTAGGTACCCAGGGAGTCTAATCTTTCTTTCCTTGGCCAGCTGATTATAAATCTGGTTTGGGGAGCCTCGACACTGTTTGCTACAAAGTCTATCAGCACACTCCTATTGCAGTTTTCCTCTTAATTGGGTTGGTACCAAGTGTAGCTGGTTGCTAGGCTCAGGGGCTTACAGTTGTGATAGGCCTCAGGCCTACAAGGCTGTTGTCAGTTCTCTTAGGAGTGCAGCTGAGTGGGGCTGGCCCTTGGCACAGGAGCACTCAATTGTTTCAGGCTTTGGAAGATGGGGCTGATCCTTTTTTATGGCTATTTGTGAAGCACACGTCTTCTGCTGATGATAAGTCTCACCCCCCACAGGACCACATACACCACCAAGTCAACACAGTCCTGGTCATTCACATTTCTCAACCCCGTGCAGCGCACCCCGATGCTGCACTGGAGGGGCCCCCACTTCTCCACCAATGCCCCCCACAGTTCACCTGGTCCTCACACAGGCCCTGCCCCACAGAGGCAGACACCCTTGCCTGCCTGTAGAGGATCAAGGCACCCAGTCAATGCAGGCTGAAAAGTAGCCTGAGGGCTTGCTGTTAGGTGGGGCCAGTCCCTAGGGGGTGTTGCCTACCCTGGCTGAAGTGGATTAAATCTGTGCTCTAGTGGGCGTGGCAGACCCCTGGGCTTACAGGCCAAGGGATGAACCTCAATGGCACCCACCCAGGTAAGTGTCAGCACACCTGGACCAGCTCAGAACACTGGCCCCCACCAATGTCCCAGTCTCTGGTAAGGTCCTTCCTCTTACCAAGACGCCCCCAGAGCCCACCAGGTGAGTCTCATTTCACCAAAGGACTGTCAGCCTTCTCTCTGGTGATTTTAGGTTGCCGCAATGAGTGAGTTTGCATATGGGCAGTTAAGACCCGCGTCTTTTCGGCTTTTGGCCAATAGCTTTTCTGGGGGTATCCTTGCTGCAGTCAATGGCCAGCAAAGCCAGATAGTAAGACCTCTGTCTCAGTTGAGCTGAGTCTGAAGGATGCTTATAGCAGTATCAGCCTAGCTCCGGACCTCACATCTCCAGGGAGGGCTGCTTACCTTAGGGTGACTCCGACCTGGCCAGCTGAGAAACTCCACTGCTCCCAAAGGTGGCTTTTTTCCTCTCTAGCAGGAATTTGTGCCTCTTCTGCCTTCATCAGGACTGTCCCTTGTTGTGGGGGTTCTTTTTGTCCAGTATTCAATTTTCAATCTGGGGTAATTTTTCCAAAACTTGTTGTAACTTTGCTGTGTTAGTGTGAGGAGGCAAGTTCAATGTCTGCTCACGGTGCCATCTTGACAAAATCTCCAACATATAGTTTCATACTTTAGAATTTTCCCCTTTCCTGTTGTTAGGTCATTTTAGTTACTAATTTTTGAAAACAAATCTTAAATAGAATTTTGCCACAGTAGAACAATAATGTTTCCTTCTTGGTTTTGGCACTCTAATAAATCTCTCAATGATTGAATAAATCAATGCAAATTGAGCCATAAAACAGAACATTATGATGGTGATATTTAATAATATTATCAATAATGCAATACTATCATTTAAAAATTCATATCAACACATATTTTACTACAGTGATATGCAAACTGATTTTTACTACTTGAAATATGCTTTCTGAAGACCCTCTGGTTCCTCTAGTAACTTCTAGCCATTACACATTCATAGTATATTTCCATTATAGTTCCAAAATACAGTATAGATGATCTTTTCTAATTCTTTCCAATCTAATTTTGGTATATTTAGCAAGTAAATAGGAGACGGGATGGGGTCAACGGATGGTTTCTTTGATGAAATTATGTGACTATTCCCTGTGTGTGTGTGTGCACATGTGTATGTGTGTAATAACCAGTTTTAAATAGTTCCACTATTCCTCATGAGAGGACCAGGCAGATTGAAATTCTCTTTCTTCCTCTGTGTCTCTGTCTCTCCCTCCTCTCTCAGAGACAGCTTGACAGCATGTACAGAGGTATTAGAATGAGCAAACTTGTCTGAAATTTCAGTGGAGGTCCTGTTCTTGCATTTCTTTGTTCTGTGTCATCAGGTAGTCCATTTAATTTTCTGAGACTCAATTTACATTTATGAAAATCAGCCACAGTGATGCTTTACTTGTATCATAGAGGTGGGTGTGGAGCAGGATGAAATACTATGAAAATATTTGGCATATCTCTAATATACCACATAAATGCAAGTCATTATTATGAATCTTGAATATTTATTATTACTGCTATTGGATTTATCAACCATGGTTGTACTTGGAAGCTCAGAAAGCTAAGGTAAACATCATAGAGATCGGCATTAGATGACAACAGATAGTTTTTCCCACAAGAAATGAGTGTGTAAGATCAAGAGAAAGTTTCAGAAAATAATAGATGGAAGCAGAAGAAATCAAGCAGTTGAGATCAGAGTGTAATAGCAAGAAGAGATGGTGCCTTTGTAAGGAAGACGGGAGTGCAGGGCAGAGTCTGCGATCTACAGAATAGATCTGAGGAAAGACAGCAAATTCTGATATTCAGGACAAGTGTGTGATGGACGAAGAAACAAGGCAGAGACGCAGACTAAAGAAAATAACTCAGTGTGAGTTACTAAAACTGAAATTTTAAGACATTCATTTCCAATTGAGAAAACAAAATGTCTAGTACTTTATAAAATAATGCTCTTTATTTTGAGCTACTAAATGTTTTCTGCTTTGAATCTAAAATTTATAAGACCCTATTAACAATCTAAAGTAAATAATAGCAGTGTTTAAGTGACAAAGTATACTTAGAGGTAATCTATAATATTTCTATACTCTTCTATAACAAGGGCTGTTTTTAAGATGCTACAGAGAGAATTGTATGAAAAACCACAAATGCTGAAGTATCTGTTGTCACTATTCCATTTGGTTTAACAGGCAAAAGCAGATTTTATTATTATTTAAAAATATAGCTTAATTTTAGCAATACACTATTTAAAAATAACAGTCAAGGAGTGGGTGGAATCAATTTTGTAAAGTGATGTATATATGTAAAATTTCTTCAAGTCAAACAACATTCAATTTAACCCAGTTATCTGTGTTTGGTGGTGATTAGAGATAGGCCCACAGGAATTGACAGAGTTTTTAAAAGAAAAATTACATTTTATATATCATATTTTTTAAAGTGTTACTGAATTTTTTTGAATAGTCATTAAGTGAGAAAGCTGAATGGTTCCTTTAGCTAAAATAACCCAAAGAAAAATATTTAATATTTCTAGGCAGATAAAGTCTGGCCTCTGATTTCACCAGAGTACCAGGAAAATAGTAGCCACTTCCTCTATAAAATGACTTCAGAGTCTGGACTGGTCAACTGGCAATGAGAAAGAAACAGAAATTTATTTCTTGAAACCATACCAAATATGTACCTTAGCCCTGGATATTGTGAACTTTATATAAAAATCAGACTCAAGTACTTAATAAAGAGAGTAGATAAAGGGATTCAAGAGAAGTTAGAAAAGAGATCATGATTTATATTTTGAAAACCAGGCTTAGTCCTGTATCAAGAATATATTGTTGAAAACTTTTCATTCGATTGAAACTACACCAAGAAATAAATATATACAATCATCTAGAGGGATAATTTTTTTTACTGGGTTCTTACCTTAACCCTTATGGAGGAAAATTCTGAAGAATTTAATAGACATCAGACATGCAGCACACAGTAAACATATATACCCTATTTCTGGATTATACATAGGAGTAAATAATTTTGTTCTATGTTGAGTACCCAAAGTATAAAAGATCTCTTTGGGGGAGCTCCTTAGAAACAGTCTGGAAACAAAACAAAATTCTCAGAGAGGAAGGAAGATTATGTATTCTATTTTGCCTTGTATGGTGGGTTTCACTGAACTTCAGTATAAGTGTTTTCATGATTTAATTTACTTGTTTTTTTTTCCTATTCTGATGCTAGTTTTAATTTAGGGGAAAACTGATAATCTGTACCTTGTGCCCGTTACCTCACTGGATGGAAATGTGAAATTGCCTCTTGTGGGCAGCATATAGATATCATTCCAAAAATGATTATCTTTGGTTATATATCTCAGCTACTTAGAGCAAGCTTTTAATGAAGTTTAGACCATAGACCATGAATATAGGGAGTATAGTATCAATCCCCAAAAGGAGCATTTAACTTTGTTATTGCCCTTCCATGGACTTTTGACCCATTTTTAACTAGTAATTTTATAAACAAAAGTAGACCAGACAGAATGGACTATTGTCTATCAAGAATTTAATGACCAATAGATTGCTGTTTACTCTAGTAAATCACCTAAGACGGCATCAGAGAGAACATTTACTAAAATTTTTTGAATAAAACAATGCTAGGAACTAGATGGTACATAGAGAAAATGTGTAGTATAACTTGAAATTATTGGCTGCTCAGGGCTTCTGAGTGGGTGCTCCAAAAGTTAGGGCCAGTAGCCCCTGCATCTATTTCTCAGAATCCCCTTTGCAATTGCATCCAATTAAAGTGTCTTCAAGGGTGAGGTTTACTGAAACCACACACACACACACACAGTCACTATGATTGTTCTGTAATATGTTTCCATTTATTCTGTCTCATATTAACCAAAAATCTAGATCAGGGTTTGGCAAACTACAGTCAGCTGCCCAAATCTGGCCAGACACCTGCTTTTGTAAATAAATCTTACTGAAACACGGCCATGCCCATTGATTTGCATATTCTTTCTGTCTGGGTTTGTGTTGTTCTGGAAGAGTTGAGAAGTAGCTGGAAGATGGTATGTCCTGCAAAACCAAAGAATTTACTGGTATAATCTCCCTTAAAGAAAAACTTGGCAGATGTCTGATAAAGATTTTACAACATGCGTACTGGACTCTTTCCTTCCCTCAGCACATGTGGCACCTGGTATGGGACCCTCTCCACTACACACAAACACAGCCCCTCCTGTTAATTTTTTTTCCTCTTTACCTGTAAAACCAAATGCTTAAATTAGGGAATTAAAAATCAGAAGAAGAAATAAAAGATTTAAAAATGGTTGTTAAAGTTTTGTCAAGGGGTTGGATGAAGTCGTTTGTGGCAGGCCAATGTTCCCACTGAGAACAACAAAAAATATAGATAATTCACAAAAATCGCACCTCCTCCCTGCCACTGTTATCTCTTCAGAATTTTCTCACAAATTCTATTATAGGAATCTTAGAATATATCCTTTATAAATGTCAATGAGCCCCATATTTTATTTGATCAAGGATAAAGGCTTTCAAAGAATGAATTAAAAAAGGACGTTACAAGTGGATTTTTGGATTCACTGAAGATTGTAATCACCATATTCATAATTAAGAACTTTGGAATAGATCAGAAGGCTTAAACTTAGAAAGTTTATACTGAAATATAGTGTGTTTTGTTATTTTTCTCATAATGGCTTATGCTGCATCTGAAAAACAAAATCTTCTGGACAACCAAGGAGATGTTTTCAGGCTTTTGTGATAGGGAGCTCATTAATGAGGAACTTCTCAAAGAAATAGTAAGGAGTCTGGGGTTTATAGAGGCAGGCCAACAAGAGAGTCATCCACAAGTCTATGGAAGTTATAAGGAAGAATAGAGACAGTTTCATCTGAATCATTGACAGAGGATAAATGTGGGTACTTATCTCAGCATATGTAGGAGCTGTATGATCCTTTGAGGCCAGCGGCTTCTTGGGGGAAAAAAATGGGTAGGGAAATTTCTCAACTATTGCTGCTTTCCTGGACCACAGGACTTCGATAACGTTCAATATTATATTGCAGATAATGCTATGTAAGAAATAGAGCAAACACATAATCAATGCATAAATAAATATCTAATACATCAATCATTTTTCATTTTAAGTAATATCATTATAATTTTTTAGCATTATGAAACTTGAGCACATTGGTTAACATGTAACTTTTAATAAAGAGGATAATATATGATGTCCAAATGCATTTTCATTTATTTGTGGCCACGGCCAATGTTCATGGCAATAAGAATTAAGTAATTCAATGATTGTCTTGTTTGAAGTGCTATAGAAAGATAAACTGTAACTATAAGAATTACTCTTATATTTTTACAATGATATAATATAGTTATATATACAGTTATGTATGCCAAAACCTAAAACTTTTTGCAAATATGTAAAATATTTCTAAGACATAATGCATTTTATTCAATATTATGAGCATTGTGAAAATGGGGTCAGTACTTGAGACAATAATAGGTGTATTTGTCTTTCAGTGTATGAGGAAATTTAGGAAGACAATGCTATTCTCAAAGTGGATACAACTGCTCCCATGCTGTTTTACAATGACATTTTGCTGTTTCTCCCATGAAAGATGGCATGTACTTCTCTTCTCCTTGAATCTGGCCTGGACAAAAGACTTGCTTTATCAACAGAATATGGCAGAAAAGATGCTGCACAAATTCTGGGCCCAGGTGTCAAGAAGCTTTGTAGTTTTTTGCTCTCCCTATCTTGGAACACTACCATGAGACCATCAGGCAAGGAAACTGGGCTAGCCTGGAGGATGAGAGGGCACATGGAAGAGAACCGGAGTCTGCCAGGCAATTGCCTGCACACACCGCCAGATCCGTGAGAAAGGTGCCTTGGCTTCCTGCCCAGTCGCCTTGCAACTGCGTGAGTAAGGCCAGGTGAAAGCAGTTCAGAACCACCCAGCAATTTGCTGAATGGTGAGAAGTTACAATTCACTGCTATTTTAAGCTGCTACAAATTGGAGTGTATTTCTATACCGTAATGGCTAACTGAAGCATGTAAACCTAGCAGATTACTTTAGTTAAAATTGATCCAATTGAACACTATCATTCTGGAAAGATATTAAATATCACATGTTGATATTTTGACTTACCATATTTTGTTGGCTTGCCACAATTTTGTACTTTCTAGAACATGTATTCTTCATTGCATAGACACCTCCCTTGTGAAAAAAAAATATCTGTTTATTTCTGGATCATTATACAAATTGTATGCAGGAAAGCTGTCTCTTTTGGTTTGTATCTTTTTAAGGCTACAGAAAATAGTTATGCTTAAAACGCTTTAAGCCTTACTTTTCAGTAAATATCAACCTTTTTTGAAGCCAAAGGTTTGCTTTTGATTGACCTGAAGCTTTCTGACCAGAGAACATTTGTGCTGGACTGGGCACAAAGCACTGTGAACCGAAGGCTGTCATCAGATACACTTGAGTAGTTTCCATTGCCTTCATCTAAGGCCATAATTTAGCCAAAGGCATTTTTGTAGTTTATTAAATTGGCTTTTTGACCAGCTCAGAGTCAATGAGCCAAAATGCTAGATAATTGCCAAGGCAACCTGAGAAAAGACATTGTTCAGTATAAAGCTGGTAGAGGAAGAATTTTTCAGTCAAAGCCTCCGGTGACTCTCAGCCATCATCGGGATGACCAAAATGACTTCCTTTACACAGAGCCGCAAATGAATTGTTAAATGGATTTAACATTATAAATCTGCTGTTTATCGTGTAAAATATCTCATTCTAATTTAGAATGCTTTGAAGAACCAGAGGAAAACTGGTGGTTTTCCCTTCATTGGTGGGCCTTTAAGGAGAGCACACCACATTGTGTATGTAAAAAGTCTGAAGTCTAAAATCATCAGTTGTGTTGTTTCTCCTGGGTGGCCTGGGTGCAGGTGAAAAATATTTGTCATTGTTTGATTTTTTGCTTGCTAATGAATTTACAAATGTTTGCTTTAAAAAGAAGTACATTGGACTCTTAAGCTTCTAAATAAGATGCTATTCTAGTCACTGTCTGTGTCTGGCCTATATCTTATCATGAAATTTTGACAAGTGACTATATTTATGGAACTTAAATCAACTTGGACATGACGTTTCAATTTTCCAGATTTAGTTTGGTGTAATTTTGTTCTTATAGAAATATATACACTTACTGCTTGGTGAAGTAAATGAATTAGCTTATGGTTGAGATCATAAGAAAACTTGTCCATTGTGATCATCATTTAGGATATGAATACTAACTCTGGAAATGTTCATGGCAAGATTGGTGTAAATCTTTCTTCTTTTCCTTTTTCTAAATATTACACAAGTAGCACAGACCAAGATGCTAATTCTTGGATCATATGTCGATACTTAAAGAATCCTATGGTGGTCAGTGGGAATTATTGAGCTGTTGATGTAATTTAAGTCTTATTTGATTTTTAAAATTTGTTTTCTACAAGTTTCTATTGTAACTTCTTGAGATAAGGACATATTTTTAAAGATTTGATCATTTTGGGAATATCATGATCTACTTTCCCATTCTTCTAAGATGAATAGTTCTAATGACGAAAGTTGATTCTGAATAAAACCAAGCTGAGAAAATGTCTAGAGTACTTTCAGTTTTGCATGGAGAATTGCAGTGTATTACTTTTCTTGGGCAATCTGCTTTATTATTGGAAGAAAAATAGAAAGAGCGTTTTTTCCCACAAAAAGACAACGGAATCGTGTAGGAAAGAAAATTTTCTCTTATAATTAGATGACACAATTTCAGTTGTTGGGACCTAGCCAGACTACAAGCTTGAGTTTCTTGGATTATAAAATTGTTTTATATTCTAACTCTGCAACAACGTTTCAATTAAAAATTGAATTAAATTAAGTTGAATTCAATTTGCTTGAAAAGATATGTGCTGAATGTACTGACTTCCACAAGAAACTACCAAAATACTTCAAATAGTGCTGCAATTTTGGCAACCCAATACTCTTAAGAAAATGAGAAGATTGTACCTCTTAGTTTCTGAAATATATGTTCGCCAATTAATGTATAATGTAAAAAATATCTAATATGTGACTACAATTATATCAAGCCTACTATTTAATAAGCTCAATATATATAGGGCACAAAGAATATAAACATAGTATAGCTTCAAAAATTATTACCAATTTGTACTACCATTAAAAGCTTTAAAAGAGGTATTCAATACCAGTTCACTTATTCTGTCAAAATTTACTTTAGTAAAATTTGTTTCACTTTCGTTGTCTATTAAGTCTGTCAAGTGTGGGCAATGATTATAGAATTACTGATATATGAAATATTAATTTTATTTTCCAAATGAACACCATTTTAAAAACAAAATATATTCAATGCTGATTTTTTAAAAAATATTATTCAAAATATTCTCTGACAAAAGCTGCTTTAAAAACTTTTAACTCGGGGCTGGCCCCATGGCCAAGTGGTTAAGTTCGAGCATTCTGCTTTGGTGGTCCAGGGTTTCGCCAGGTCGGATCCTGGGCACCAACATGGCACTGCTCATCAATCCATGCTGAGGTGGCGTCCCACATGCCACAACCAGAAGGACCTGTAACTAGAATATACAACTAGGTACTGGGGGGCTTTGGGGAGAAGAAGAAATAAAAAGAACAGAAGATTGGCAACAGATGTTAGGTCAGGTGCCAGTCTTTAAAAAAGAAAAAAATTAGGGGCCGGCTCCGTGGCCGAGTCAAGTTCACGCGCTCTGCTGCGGCAGCCCAGGGTTCGGATCCTGGGCGTGGACATAGCACCGCTCGTCAGGCCACGTTGAGGCGGCATCCCACATCCCACAACAAGAAGGACCCGCAACTAAGATATACAACTATGTACAGCAGGGGTTTGGGGAGATAAAGCAGAAAAAAAAAGAAGAAAAGATTGGCAACAGTTGTTAGCCCAGGTGCCAATCATTAAAAAAAAAAAAGAAAAAAATTAACTCTTGAGACTGACAGTAGTCATGTAAAAATAAATATTTGTAGCAAATATACATTTGTTTCTAGTTTCAGAAAATAATATATTATCATTGAGCCATAAGGCAGTACTTTTTCAACTTTTTTCTTGTCGTATTATAATTATCAAATGGTCTAAAAATACTATATCTTTTTGAAATTTATAAAATCATGATGTAGATAAATTCCAATACGGTTCAAAGAGTATGTATAAATCTCTCTCTCTCTCTCTAAATTTTGTCTCTCTTTGTCTATGTGTTTATTTCTATAGAGTATAAAGTTGCATCCAGTAGCCCAATGTCATGCTGAGAAATCTTGGGAACTTAAGGAAAGCAGAAAAAAGTTCAAAGTATCCCCATGTTTTAATATCCCTCTCAAATATAGTCACCTCTGTGAATCATTTCCTAAAGATTCAGTGCTGTGCTTTCCCGCCTTGTAACTTTGCTCCCAACTTCACCCTACATGGTATCCCACAGGCATTCAGCTATGCAGAAGCTCTAGCTCTCTAATCTGAGCTGCCCTTAACATTTAATTTATACTTTATTAAGGCCATTTATCCTTGTCTTCTTGCATTATCTAACTGCCAGAGCCTTAGCATTAATACCTTGATATCTAGTTATTTGTACCACAATACCTGGGAATGGAGTTTTAAAAACAACGTGGTCAATATAATTTTCGTTACATACTTTGTATGCAATATTTCATTTGATCCTCACAAAACCCATATGACATAGGTCTATTGTTAATTTCAGACTATTTGAGAGCACTAATGCATGAAGTGTCAGGCCTTGTGCCAGGATAGAAGAAGATAGATTTGAATACAAGTCTAACTTCCAGTCAATACTCTTACTATAAATCCATTAATGAAGATCTTACCTGGAAAATCCAAACTATGTAAATAAATTTCAAATAATATTTCTCTAACAAAAAAAACGAAAGTCACCATTTAATGCTGTCTCAAACTTGCCTAAATATAGCTGATCAATCTGAATTGGTGTGAACTAACATCAATCTCAATCTTTTATCTAAAATTTATCTTGTTAACTCTGAAAGTTAAAGTCAAAAATATAATTTTCCTAACCTACAATGTTTCCGTACCATTCAATTACATTTTAAGGGAATTATGATTAATTATCAATAGTATGTCTCAGAATTTGGTAGGAAAAACAAGTTTAATCTCCAAATTCAATAAATAATTGATAAAAAGTTAATTATGCATGCCTGTGGGCAAATGCTCAGTCTCAAATCAGTAATTTTGGTGACATAAATTAGCAGGAATTTCCAAAATAATATGCCAGAACCCTCAAACTGTCAGTAATATTCAAAGCAGGTCCCAGTTGTGTTATTATGGGGTAGGAGCAAAAGCAGATGGATTCTAGAAAGCTACAATTTTGACATTATAATGGCCTTAAGAAATTGTCAAACTGTCCCTATGAGGCAGCAAATAAAATCAAAATAGAATTAGGACAAGAATCAAAAACTTTTGGTGTGTTGTCTTGTCCAAGGACTCAAATTAAAGTCCTGCATTGTGATGAGGACACTCTTCCCATAGTACAACACATTTTTAAAATGCTTTGCTTTTTTCTATAATGCCTTTTATCTTTTGGAAATAACCCTTCTCTCACTGCTGAAGTAAAAAGAGGATTTGGTAATGGTTATTGTTAAAATAACCATGGAAGAAACACTAGCAGTGTCTTCTACTAACTGTCTTATACCTAAGCAGAGGTGGCCATTGACAGAATGTGTTGAGTCATGACAAAAAGACTACACAGAAACTTTTCTTTCCGAGGAGGTTGTCAGAGTGAAGGGATTGGTCAGATGCCCATTGCTCCCGCCTCCCAGTCTCTCAGCCTTATCTATCCTCAAGTAGACAATTCAGTAGTTTCTGGTAGAATACATAAAGCCGCTATGAAAATCCAAATGCAAGTCTTTGTAAAACAAATGTTTTCGTTTCCATATTGTGTATGTAAATGTATGTTAGTCAATGTATATTAATTGCCAATGGCTATACCATTTTGCTTTTAACCAGCAGTGTGGGAGAATTCCTGTTGCTCTAAATTCTTGCTGAATATATTGGTATATCTGTAATGTGTTATATACTTGGTACATTAAGGTTTTCAATTTGAGACATTTGAGTGAGTGTGTAGTGATATCTCATTGTGGCTTTAATTCGTATTTCCCTGAATGCATTTTAAACCACATATCTTTCTCCTCAGAAACGAGTTTTCTCTTAAAGAATTGATGGATGATGATTTACGGTAAATCGGCATGTGTGACAATCTTGGTGTGTTAATTTTCTAGAGTTGCCATAACAAAATACCACAGACTGGGTGTTTAAATGACTGAAATTTATTTTCTACAATTCTGGAGGCTGGAAGTCCAAGACCAAGGTGTCAGTAGATTTGATTTCGTCTGAGGCCTCTCTCTTGGTTTGCAGGTGGCCACCTTCTTGATTCGACCTCACATGGTCATCCTTCTGTCTGTGTTGTCTATGTCCTGTTGTCCTCTTTTATATGGACACCAGTGGTAAGGCCCACCTGAAGAAATCCATTTAATTTAATTACCTCTTTTAAGACCCTGTCTCCAAATATAGTCAAACTCTGAGGTACTAGAGGTTAGGAGATTAACATAGGAATTGGGGGAGGGCACACAATTCAGCCCCTAACACATGGTCAGAACTACTCAAGCACAGTTTTGATATATAGGAATAGTGACATGTAATAAAGAGTTTGACTGTATTTTTCATGCTTGTCTGCTAACCATTTTCAGGCCCCTCTACTCCCCTTCTCCTTCTGTGCCACATCTCCTTAAGCTGTAAGAAAGCCTGATGCTCCAACCACACAAGTCATGGCTTTTCCAAGGAAACTCCACCTCAGTCCTCTCTCCTAACCACCCTAAATCCCCAAGCCATTTTAGATCTTCTTGGTCTTAAAATAACCCTGATTTCTCCAGAAAGACTCGTCAGGTGAGTAATAAATATATCCACATGCTCTTGATGCCTGTGTGGTGTCATTACTCTCAATATCAGAACCAATATTGGATGTGAGGTCCAGCTTACCTTTGGGAGTGACCCCAACTGCAGGATATTTCTTGTAATTCACTTTTCTCAAAAGTTAATGATTATTTTGCAAAGGATGTGCCCAAAGATGATTATTTAATAGTTTAATATCCATTAATTGCAATTAATAAAGCAAAGCTTGCAAGCAAAATGATATTTAAATTTATAGTTAAGAATAGCAAGAGAGATGCTGAACTAGTTAAATTATGAGAGCTCACAGAATATTGACTATTTAATTTTGAAATTCCAACATAACATTGCCATTTAGAATATTTCAAATTGTAGATGAATCTTTGAATAAAATTTCTTAATGAATCTTAATATCCACATTTGGTGAAATACGTAGAATCAAAATGGAAACAACTTATTTGATGAGTTTTGTTTCACAAACATATTTGTTAAAAAAAAAAGAGGTACTCAAATGGAGGCAAAAATATATTATCTATAATATAGTTATATATGTAAATATAAAAATATATGGGGGCTGGCCTGGTGGCATAGTGGTTAAGTATGTCTGCTCAGCTTCAGCAGCCCAGGGTTGGGGGTTCGCTTCCCGAGTGTGGACCTACAAACTGCTCATCAAAGCCATTCTGTAGTGGTGTCCCTTATGCAAAATAGAAAAAAATATTTATGTATACATATGTATGCACATTATGAATATATGTGGATAAAATACTTTTACATTTTGAGAGAAACAAATAAGCAATGAAACACCAACCAAAATAAAAGCCTTTTCAAAGAGGTACTATCAACACAGTTGACCACCAAATCCAAAACACAAAGTAGGTGGGTTCTGAGTTGTAATACCAATGTCATGTCAAGGTTTTCTTTTCTAAGACAAGGCTGGCAATTCTTCATCAAAGTAGCTCAGGGAGTAATGTGCGATCTAATCCAGTCCAGATGCTCTTCTGTTCCAAGCTGTTTTAGTTTAATGCAGCCTCATCCAGGATTTTCACTTCTTCCTTTAGGGACTGGGTCACTAAAGCAAAGCATGTTTCTAGCACACTCCGTCAATGGCTAGAAATAATGTTCAGATTTTGCTAGTTGTGTAAGCCTCATCTTCACTGCTAATGGGCTTCAGCACCCTCTTCCACGGTCCCCTCTCCTGTTAGTATTCCTGAGTGTTCTTGAATTCTCTCCCATGTGTTCTCAAACACTGCTGACTGTGCTCTTCCTGCCACCGCTGCCCTCCTCGGAGTCCCCACATTTGCTCAGGCACCACCTGAGCACTCCAACCCACACAACACTCCGTGGGATAGTGGAGGTGCACTGGGCCGCCATCATGGATCCTTCCTGTATGTTATAGACAGCCCAAATTCCATCTCTACTATGGAGAGGTCAACTGTGGTTGAAATGACGACTCTCAAGCGGGTGAATCAAATTCTATGAAAGGTCTGTCTCTAGATCTCTTTCTGTCTTTCTCGTATACACACACACGTATGTGCATGTGTTTGTGCATATATATGTACACAGATATACATTTT
This sequence comes from Equus asinus, assembly GCF_041296235.1. Taxonomy (NCBI): domain Eukaryota; kingdom Metazoa; phylum Chordata; class Mammalia; order Perissodactyla; family Equidae; genus Equus; species Equus asinus. The sequence continues at coordinate 76,809,954 of NC_091800.1, forward strand.
ATGTATTTCATATTACGTTTTTAATATATACACTATATAGTACATAATATATATTATGTACTATATATGGATGTATTATGTATCTATCATAATATATATAGTATGTATATATCTTCTTTGAAATCTTTATTTATCCAAATATTCCATAGTGCATAGTTTTGCACACATCTGTTTTGTAGTTTTAGAATAATCAAGTATGAATAAGATAGTTAGCATCTATCCAGTAAGAATTTATCAAATGAGTACCAATTACTATGTGGGAAAAAATAGCATTTTTAGAATCTGTATGTCTACCTTATATTTCATATAATATACATATCATCTGTGTATTTTAAATAAAAAATTAATATTTATTTGAGAATATAACTAGACTATAATGTCTTCTTTTCTATCTTGCTAAGGATTATAGTCTTAGAGATTTTTTTTAAAAAAGACTAAATTAAAATCTAAATTTCATCCTGATCTCTTGCAGCAATGTGGCCAACGTCTGTAGACCTCCAATCACTACCAAAATCCGTAATAATTTTGACCTTAAATAAAATGTATAATAGCTTAACATTACGTATAAATGATTTGGAATATGAGCACATCATATTCTTCTGGGTTTTAATTCAATTCGAATAAACAAATGAGCTTGGGGACTATGTCACAGATCATGGAACTCCCTGACATGGAAGCCGTCCACTAATACAGAGAATTCATTTGACCCCTAACTTGTTTGTAGGATTGAAAGGGCAAGTGCCCTTTTGAAAGACGCTGTTCCTTAATCAAATTTAATGTCAGTCAGGTCAACCTAGTTTTAATTTTATGCTACTTTATACATCCCTCAGGGTTCATTGTTCCTTTTTTTATAATGCTGTATATGTTTGATTATTTAAATTACCAGTCAAGAGTATGCTCTCATTTCTGTGCTAGTATGCAAATTATTTAAAATTTCATTTCTAAAACTTTTTCTGTGCATCTTAATTCCTTTTGTCTTTCCAGACGTTCATAGAGGGTAGCCAAAATATGTTCTCAGTTGCAGGAAAACCAGCGCCAAGTTTTTCAACTTTAAAAATATTTTTCTACTTCTGTTGTTTTTCCTGGTTATGCTATTAAAAATTATCCTAGTTCTTAAAGAGCTGGCCTCCTAAAGCAAGCGCACCTAATTAGAGGTTAGAATATTGGGTGGGTGGCCTTGGAAGGGAGGTTTCCTAACCCAATTTCCTTTGCTCTTCCTTTTAAAATAAACCTGAATTTTAAAATGAAAAGTACGATGCCTACTATTTAAAGTGGCAAATTTTATGGTGGATGTTCATTGTTCTCGTTTTTTCTTTTTCCCCTGGGAGGTGCCCCTGCAAAAGTGTATAGTATTATTTTATCATCTTTGAAATCTTTTTTATCCAAATATGCCATGGCCCATAGTTTTATACACACCTATTCTGTGGTTTTAGGGTGGTCAGGCATGAATAAGAAATTTAATATTTATCCAGTAAAAAGTTACCAAATGGTTACTACACTACTATATGGGAAAAAAATAACGTTTTTAGAATTGGTATGTCTGGCAAAGTCAGAAAATTTAACACAAATGGGGAAAGTAACACTTGATTTGGGTCTTTTAGGACACAAATTGCATCTATATGTTGTGAGTAGAAGGAGGTCATTTAGAGAAAAAGGAAGTGGGATTAAAATACATAAAATTGGAGAGATGGAAAGGTACAGTTTATGTTACATAAATAGCTAGTGGATTGGGTGGGCAAAGTGCTTATTTTCTAGTGGAAAACAAATGCCAGAAAGGATAACTCTATAGTGAGTTCCTAATATGTGCTATTAATTTCATATAAATTATTCAGTCATGGTAATGATCTTAGGTATAGTCCTTGTGATTTCACGCACACACACGCAAATTAAGTTGCCTGAAATCACAAAGCAAATAAGAAGTGGGGCCAAGATTGGATCCAAGATGTGTGGGCTCTGAATCAATGTTTTTTTTTTTAGCTATACTCCAGCCACTAGAGCATGCTCCATGTAAAGATAAGGCCAGCAGGTATGTTGGGACTAAGGGTTGGAGATACTTGGAAATGAGGAAAACTATTATCTTTACACTTCCCACCTCCTCTCATTCTTGGAGGGCATCTTTGCCCTGTATGTCACAGGTCCAGTTCTAAATTAACCTATTGCTTCTATAATATTTCTTTACATCATGCGATCATGTTATGGGTTATAATTCTGAATCCTTGCCAAACCCAACACATCACTTACTGCTTTAATCCTATCCCTTTCTAAAGTGCTCCCTCATGTCCCCCAGGAAGAGTTAACTATTAACTCCAATTAACTCATAGTAATCAGTACATGATTTTATGTTAGAATCTTATCCCACAAAATCAGTGGTTCTCAACTCTGGCTGCACATTTTAAGCAAATGGAGAGCTTTCAAAAGTATGAAATGTCCACATGTCTCAAAGATTTTCTTTTTAAATTGATCATGAGTAAGGCAAGGAATTGGTAATTTTAAAGCTGTCAAATTGGTTCTAACATGCAGCCAAGGTTGAGAATGTCTGTCCCATAATATTGCAGCTTAGATTTGTACCTCAACCTACCTTTGACTACTACCTTTTTGTGGACAGGCACTGAAGTCCTTATTTAAAATATCTGCGTAACCTGAGTCCTTTCACACAACTATGACATGAAAAAAGGAATGTGGAAGAGAGGGAAAAACTGGAAAGGAATGATTATATATGGAGACAACGGAAGAAACAGAAGACCATAATGCCAGGAAAGAGAGATTTAAAGGAGATGGCCTTGAACTTTTTATGCATTTTATGGAAGATGATTTCTGAGTGAAGGAATTTGCATATGGTGAGTTGATGACTAGTGTTAACCAAGAGGACCATTAAAACTTAGAGTGATGGTGGTAGAAGGCGGCTTGAAAGGGGTTAAAGCATGAACAACAGGCGTGGAATTGGAAAGAGGTGTGGATATATTGGTATTATTGTTGCTATTATTTTCAATATTTAGGAAAAGAAAGAAATTAACAAAAAATATTGAGGGCTTGCTTTGTCAACTTCATTAGAAGAAACTTTCATCTGTTTTAGTTTCTTTGTTTCATGCTGAATAGACATTCAGAAAGTGATTATGAAGCTCTGGAAATTGAAGTATTTTAAGTTGCTGTGAATATGACATTGCCCTATTAAAAAGCCTCTGGCTGTTCCTCTGGCTGTTTAGAATGATTTCTAAACTGAAGTATATTTTTCAATGTCCTCACTTTTCCAGAACCTTCTCTAATACCTAAGAATTAACTTTGAGCCCTGATGACACAAGACCTTTGTTTTCCGAATACACCGTAAATCGTACCCTCGAGTCTCTATATCACATGACTTATCATAAACTTGATAAGTAATTAATAAAATATAATGCATACCAGGCAATCTCCATGTCCAAGGCACTGAGAATCCAGAGTTGAAGATAAGTGAGGAATACGAAAGAGCAGTGGGCAGTTTTAAGAACTATGAGAGCCACTGCACCCCACTAAGGTATAGAAAAGCCTGGCTATGTTTTGAATTCGACCTGTAAGTGCTCCCTGTTTTTAGAGACTCAATTTACATGCATCTATTTCAAAAATGAAAATAAATCTTTAATTCCCCATGTTGAGAGCAGTCTTTGTCTGAAACTCTATTCATTGTTATTTTTGTTACATTAGAGTGATTTATGTGTTTGTGTCCAACCTTATGTTACAAATTTCCACAAGACAGGTTTACTAGTTCTTTGTTATCTTTGTTTCTTCCTCTACACATCACATATATAACTATTCACTTAAGTCCGCAACTATTTTTTCTCACGGTTCAAGTCGATATTTCCATTTGTAGATTTACATAGTTTTTCATCTGTGTACATACATAGTTTTCCTTTGTGGTCCAGTAGAATGTATCTTAGACCGTGAAGAACATTTATATAAAAGGAGTTGGTGTGTTAGCAGGCTATTCCTTCACTGGGAGTAAATCCACTTCATTGCATACCCCACAATGGATTTTTCAATATTATGTAACATCTGAACCTCTAACTTGTAAGGTTCACATATCATCTTGATAATACTAACAAATATTCCAATAATCATGCTTACTGTTCTGCTATAGAACATCCTACTCCTCTCAAGCCTTATTAAGTAATAAAAAGAATGGGAACCACAAGGTGGAAACTGGTTACTAGAAAGTAAAATATAATTCAATTTTTTTTAGAAAGACCTGTTGCTAGTTACTTTATAAGGGAAGAGAGCTCTTTGTACTAAAAAATCATTCTTTCAAATTAACATCTCAATGGCTAAAATAAAGATGAATGAGTCAAGAATTAAGTACTCAGTTACAGTGCACACAGCTTCTGAAATTACTGGAAAGTGCATTGGCAAAAGATTTTGGAGCTGGCTATATTCTATACATCTGAAAATAGGAGACTGTCTTCTACTAATCCCTAAATCAGTAGGTTTGGTCGAAAATTACATTTGGACCATCATTTACTCTCTTCCTGTAACTTAAGGAAATGGAAAGATTTCATCACTGTTGTAGGGGAGGAAAAATAATTTCCCCTTTACTCTTCTAGGTTTTTGGCTGAGAGCCCCCTGTAAAAAAAAGACAGATTAACAGGAGAATAACAAACAGAGGTTTAATAACATGTATACCTCCTGTATACATGGGTGATACCCAGGAAAACTAAGTAGCTCTCTGAAATGGCCCAAGCCATCACCTTAAATACCATCTCCAGCTGAAAACAAAAGATGTTGGGAGGAGAGAAGCCAGTTATGGGAGGTTATTAGGCAAAGCACAGTAACAAGGGTAAGATTGTTACATAGGTCTGAGTCAGTGCTTTCGCCACTGATAAGAGTTTCTAGAGATTGACTCACCTTTCTCTTCCTTGTACAGAAAGGGAGACATCGTTATGAATGGAGATTTCCCTTAGAAATGCAAATGTCTCTTACCAAAGGGAATCTTCTACTCATTTTTCAGATATTCTCCTATTCTACAGTCCTTTAAAAGTAATCAACCTAAAATAACCCTTATTATATTTTGGAGTGGCAAATTCTGCGGTCCTTCAGTGTCATCAGATAAGTGTTCAGATGGCACAACATCTGGAAATAGAAAATGATTCAGGTCCATCTTGGCTCCAGTTATAGTAAGAAGTTGTGGTGTTTGTTTTCTTGTAATGGACGAAGGGCTTCATTGACATGAACATTTTATATATTTGTTATTTTTACTATTATGATGTTTTTTGTCCCCAGTCCCAAATGTTATATTAAGAATAGCCTTCCTTTTCTCCTACTAAAACCAATTCAAAACTGAAATGAAGCTTCCTCTTAGATGATCATGTGTTAGAGAGCTTCACAGTATTGTTTATCTTTTAAATATTTGGGGGAATGAACCTTGCCTTTGCAAAACTTGTGTATCTTCTACTCACAGAAGCATAACTAATTGTACCTTTTCCTTCAACGAAACACCAGGGCTTCTTTGAGAACGTGTGTCATTTGTTTACTTCAAGGTGAGATACCTGAATCCTAATGAAGCAACCAGACTCCCTCTTAAAGCACCAAACCCTGTGACCCTACTTTAAGTGAATCCAATAGTACTTGCAGCCATATTCTTCATTTCTGGATGGAAACAAGGTTGATGACAGTTCTCACAGACAATTCATTAAAATTAGCAAATTGTCACTCCAGCGGAGGCATTTACTTTTTAAAGTTCTCCTCAGTTTAACAATAAGTATTTGGATAACTTTTTATTCTTTCCTCAGCCTCAGCTGGAAGAAAGTTTTACCACAAAGGAAGCCTGATTTTATGCATGTTTGACTTAATTCAGAGGGATTTATGAATACCACAGTAGCTTGCTTGGCTTGGCTGTGAATAATATGAGGCAGATAGTTTTCATATCTTTTCAAACTGAAATAGCTGATGTTTTCTTGGTAACTCTTTTTAGAGAAATAGACATTTTAAATACTGGGACCCAAGCATCAAACATTCTTATTTGTTCATTTTCCACACACTTTCTGAAATATGTGAGAAAATTCAACTTTTACAAACGTACGAGCTCAAAGAGTATGAAATAAATGTGGCTAAGTCCAAAATGTGGTGCCAACTCAGACCTAATATTTTATGTTATTTCATAGAATAACTAAAAGGAAACAGTTGTTGAAATAAACTATGTCAGAGTGAAACACACACAGAATTGGTGTTGGAATATATTATTGCAATTTAAACATAGCTGGCATGTGATTTTTAAGGCAGAGATTAACTTGGATAGCTATATTTTGGTAGGTATTTATTTGCTCAAATCGGAAGATAAATATTTTAGTAATTATGCTTTCTTTTTCATACTTACTACTTATACCACTTGATGATGATAGTGTTATTTTAGATGAAAGTATCATGTTAAGTCTAGTTAGAAGAAATGAACTTGCTTAAAATTCTTATTGTCACATATTCTTAGATTTGGAATTTGTAGGTGGAAAAGAATGGAACAAGAACACCTCTTCTCTAAAACACATACATATTAATGCACTTGATGAAATTCGTCATTTAGCAGACAGTTTTGGAGGACAGACCTTATGTCCAGTTCTGCATTAGGAGACATGAGGGATTGTGAGGCATACAGAGACTGTTTAGATAATGGCCCCTCCCTGGGAGGACCCAAAGAGTCTAGGAGCATCCTTTATGTGAATAGCATTCACCGGTTCATTGAACTCTCCCCTGACTCCAGAGTCACCAAGAAAGAATTGTGTGTGGACCTCAGCTTGGAGGTAGGGAAGTGCTTGCCAGGACGATTTCAAGGTCTTCAGGAATCTAAGACATAAGACAAAGAAAATGTTTTTACACTTCATATATTCTCTAGTTATCATCTATATAAAGAGGAAGCTAAATAATGATTATGTTATGACCTTAATTTATATAAATTTTGTTGCATGTGCTAAGATCATTCCTTAAAAAGATAGTAATCTGATCCAACACTAAAACATAAGACATCTTTGTCATAGTTTAGGTCTGGATCCAAACTGTTCTATCATCTTGAGACAAAATATTTGACTACTGGTATTCTGTCCCTTCAAAGCAAGGATGTTTATTATTTGCCACTTTAATTAGTTTTCTTTAAAGATTTGGTTTAACAAAATTTGTATTGTGATAAAACACCTGTTAACGGCTACAATTTCACCTTTTTTTATTCAGTTAGTCAGTATTAATGACTGCAGTTAGTATTGAAATTCTTGGCTAAACTGCTAACAAGAGCTTACCACACTTGGGTACTTCTAAAGAAGAATCTAGCATCTGCTATCGTTTTCCTTACTTTCACTTTACCTCCCCTCCAAACACTGACCCTATCCTGAGGCTGTCCTTTTTAATATAAGTAACTTCAGTCCCTTGCAAAATGAAGGAAAAATATTTTAATAAAAACTTTTGCCTATATGGACAAAAATTGTAATCAGGGATTGCAGAAGACCTAGCAAAAATGACATCTGGAAGTTTTCACAGATGTAGCAAATATATGAGAACCTCTTAAAGATCTTTCTTTGTGTGACATAAGCACTAAATCAACAAATGCATCTGCAAGTGTCAGATACTCCTCATGATTCCTCCCATTATGAGAATATTCCTCTCCAGATGAATGTGTGAGCTGCGATGTTAAGAGATAATTATGCTTTATTTTCTAGAGACTCACATTTAATTTCTGGTAAATGAAAACTATATCTTTTGCAAGCAGCACTGAAGCAAGTTGTATTTTATCATAAAATTGAATTAATTTGCTTTATATGCACAGTGTGAGTGTTTACATGCGCCTCTGTTTGATACTCACTGAAGCACGGCGTTTCTTGGATATTTTCTGAAGACTTAATAAAATGTGAAACTTTCATCTACTATCGAAAACTTAATAAAACTGGGATTCATAGTGGGGGCAAATGTCTGAAGTTAATATCTCAAATTCTGTGTGTGACATTCAGAGAATGATTATAATTTGTTCTATGGGGAGTCTAAAAATTAATTTTTTGCTTCTTTATTTATTAGATTTTTCTTTCTCACACTGTTTAGATAGGTTTATTTCTGGGCACTTTTATTAGCTCAGAAAAAACACAGAGCCTAAAAAAATCCAAAGTCTTTAGCCAATATCGTTTCTCAGTGCTCATTTAGTACATTTTCAAACAATTCTAAAAATAAGAGTTTAAATTCCAACACTGTCTAAGCTCTAATACGATTTTTCCATATTTCAGGGACATAACGGGTCATTGCTTTCAAGAAAGAGTCTTAGTGAGGAAGAATGATTCTAATTTACTTACTTGAAAAGGAAGTGAATTTTTGTGGTTACTTTCTTCCCTTTCAATTTGAGAGAAAGAGCTGAGCTGAACTGTTGTCAAGATACACGTGTCCTTCCATGGACACAGCAGGCCTGTCTACCTATTTGGCCATCATGGCCTTGAACTGGAGTAACTAAATGCAATGCAAGTGCTTTGACGACAAGTCACTGAGAGGGTGATCATGCACTGTGGACCCTGAGAGCAGGCACATCTTTGACACCTCTGAGGGTAAGTCCCTCAGTCAGCTGGTGCTGTTCATAAGCTCTCAGTTGATTAAGTAAAAGGTAGTATTTTCATCTGTTTTCTGCAAGTCAAAGTTGCCATTCCTCAGTATTCTCATTTCTAAAATAGGAATAAGAATAATGCCTATTTGGAAGAATTAGAGCAAAGAGTGCATGGATATTGCCTAGACGATATCAAGCATGCTGTTCATTACAATTTTTAACTTATTGAACAAAATGGAATAGACTATTATTGACGATCTTATATTCCCTTTCATCCTCATTTTGCCTCTTCACTATAACTAAATATTGTGAGGAAAAGTTAAAAAGAATCTCAACTCAAGTACTTTTCTTGTACAACTCAGAAACAAATTTCTGGAGATGAAGAGAAGAGTAGCTAAAAGATGATGATGGGCAGAATTCCTGGATTATCAATGATAAAGGGCATTTTCTCTAATGCTTCCTGATTTCAGACACTGCTACATCTCCCAGAGTCATGCTGGGCCTACTTCTCTTATCAATGTGTCTGGCACTGTGCTGCTAATCAAGTCTTTCAGATGGACTGACTTTTTTGGTGGGGCAAGGAGGACATAAGGAGTCAAATTATAATTCTCACTTGATTGGAAAGATTATCTCCCTTTGGTCTGATAATCTAAACAAGATGAGAGCAAAGTTGAGGATAAATTTTTACATAATAATGGTAACAGTAATAATAATAATAGTATATTAGAGTAGGTTGTAGGTTATGGAGATTATATGTGTTTATATAATATATTAACATATTTTTATATTCTGGATACAAATTATGGTGAATATTTCTACCTGCAGTAAAACAATTGGAAAGATAACTGCAAGGGAAGAAGTGATAGAAATTCCCTTCTTCTTAAAACCCTTTAAGACCCTATTCCATATTGTGTTTTCCAAAGCTTATTTGACAGCTTTACTGGCTAAGCTATCCAGGCTTAGGCAAAGCAGGAGAGCTTGTCGATACAATATAAAATCACTATTAAAAACTATATTTATTCAGTGTCCACTATATGCTAAGCACTATTCTAGGAGCTTGGCCAGTTCAATGAAACAAGCAACAATGCCCTTGCCTTCCTGGAGTTTCATTCCAGTTAGGAAGACAGAAAATGACCAATATAAAAAATCACTTCAGAGTGGGGAGAGTGCTAGGAAGAAATGAAACCAGGGTACATTGAAAAAAGAATGGAAGTAGGCAGGGTGTTGGTAAGTTGGATATGAGTGGTGAAAGGAGCTACCTATGAGAAAATCTTGGAGCAAGCATGGCAGACAAAGGAACAACAAGAGCAAAGACCCACTGGCAGGAACAGCCTCTCCATGGTTTTGAAGCACAAAATGGAAGTCAGTGTAGTGTGTCATCAGGAGTAGTGAAGAAAGTGAGGGCAGGAGCAGATAAGGTTTCAGTAGGAACCAGTTCATGTAGAAATATGGACAAACCGTGATAAAGGAGAGCAGAGAGCTTTAAACAAGGTAATAAAATGATGTGATTTATGTGTGAAAACTAATATAAGGGAAGCAATTCTTGCATACCTGTCTTCACAAAAACGCACATACACAGCCAAAATGATTAATAAGAGATCATGGCTATGAAAACTAGAGTGTTGATAAAATGCAATTGTTTCAGTGCTATGTAACAATTTGGGCTTTCTTTTCATTGTCGTAAGTAATACCAAGAGATCCGTAGACGTCTTTGGACAAATCAAGTCTAATGGAAAGATAGCAATTTAATCCAATCACCTCACTAAAAAATCTTCTGAATAATCACCAAAAGGTAGTACCTACAAATTTAGTTCTAGAAATATGATTCAAACTCAGTCTACACATACTTTTTAAGCGCTGCCAAAAAAGTTTAATTACTATGCCTAGTCTATGTTATACGACTACTAACATGAGCATGGCCCTAGGATTCAATTTTCAAATCTTCCTTATGAAAGATAAATAATATAATTGTATCAACTGTATGTGCATAGAGACTTATGGCTTAATATTCTTTTTCCATGAAAACTCACTTCATTATGTATTGTAATTTTCTTTAGGAAGACTATAAAGGCTGAATTTTGAAAATTAATGAAATAATAACATGACAATACTTTTAAAAAATTCAAGAATCCTACTCTTTGCCAAATGCCTTTCACTAAGAAATAAAATATATTCTTTATAGTTAGGATTAGAATTTATATCACTTGATATTAAGCATTCTTATCAGCATTTTGTATTTTGATGATTATTATTCAAGAATATTGCCAAAAGAGGGGCTGGCCCCGTGGCCGAGTGGTTAAGTTCGCACGCTCCGCTGCAGGCGGCCCAGTGTTTCGTTGGTTCGAATCCTGGGCACGGACATGACACTGCTCGTCAGACCACGCTGAGGCAGCGTCCCACATGCCACAACTAGAAGAACCCACAGCGAAGAATACACAACTATGTACCGGGGGGCTTTGGGGAGAAAAAGGAAAAAATAAAATCTTTAAAAAAAAAAAAAAAGAATATTGCCAAAAGAGCTTGTATGTAATGATAGATTTATCGATGAAATTGAATGTTATTTTATCCCAACAATATGTTTTCAGAATGAAAGCTAATAACTGCAGCCTGATTTCCCAACATTTCCAAATTATTTGGTTATATATTTCATGTTTATCATTTACATGTTGTGGTAGATTGAAAAATGCTCTCCTCAAAGATGCCCACACCCTAATGCCCAGAACCTGTGACTATGTTCCCATACAGGACAAAAGGGTCTTGTGGAATTTATTAAATTAAGCATCTTGTGATAAGTGCATGACCCTAGATTGTCCTGGATGGGCCTGATGGAGTTAAAGAGGGAAGAAAGATGTCGGAGATGTGATGGCAATGTGAAAAAGGAGGCAGAGATTGGAATGGTGAGGCCACAAGACAGGGAATGCCGACACTTTCCTGAAGCTGGAAGAGACAAGGAACTACATATTCTCCCCTGAAGCCTCCGGAAAGAACTAGTCCTGCTGACACCTTGATTTTAGACCCATAAAATTCATTTCAGACTTCTGAGCTCCAGAACTTTAAATGAATATGTTTGAGCTGTTTTAATACACTAGGTTTGTGGTAATTTTTATAGTGGAAAGAGGAAACTTATACACATGTTAAACTGAGTTAAACTGATAGAGAAACAGGATGAAATTCTAACATATTAAATAATAATAATAATATATAATCCTAATTCTCTCCTAGAGAGTTGAAAGAATTAAGCATTGCTTGGAGACTGTTTAATACATATCTACTACATAATCAACTTTGTTAGGGTTTTTGAGGAATATAATTGAAAGCCAAAAGAATAGCTTCCTCTGAAAAAGCAATCAATTGAAATTACCCTTTGAGGATCTTAGAGAATATTAATTTTAGAATATTATTCATATTCACTATTTATTTTTCATCCTCATATATTTTGGTAGTATAAGGTATGTAATTCATGGAACTTACTAAAACAAAAATCATGCCTAACCTGCATGCACATCTGTGGTTTTTAACTGGTGCCTTAAAGGTGAAAGAAACCCTCAAATGTGTTTACGGTTGAAAGAATGGCGATAACATATCTAGCAAGCTTCCTATCATGGTTAGATCTCATCACATTTCACTCTTTGTGCCATGAAGTGTGCGGCTTACTTGTAAAATGATACACCCCTGTCTGGCAAGGTGTGGCTCCACCCTAGAGAATGCTGACACATGCATTAGAGCACAGGGTTACTCCTCAGATCCCCGCTTTGAAGACTGTAGCCTGAAATAGGCTCCTTTGGGCTTGAGGAGTGTTACTTTTTGTCATTGTAACAACTACAAGATCAAATTCAAGGAAGCATTATTTTTATGCGCAATGTTCACTTTTTGCTTTGAGTTCCAGCTGTGAGTGGAATTAACTTTCAAAATAAAGAAAATGGCCTCTGCAGCTGGGGAAGAGAGGTTGGGGCCTGCTTGACTCAGACACAGTTGGTGGAGGGAGGAAATATCATGAATACCCTTCCACCACTTTGTGTCACTGTAGGAAGCCTTTGTAGAAAGATTCTAAACATTATTCTGCCTTTCCATCTTCCGACTGAATGGACGGGTAGCAGTGCTTAGGAAAACCAGTTCTGAGGAAAGTGCCGGCTTTGGTCACCACTTTTCTGTTTAAGAGAGGACTAGTCTTTCAATGAATTGCAAGAATGGGATTACACATCTAAGTCATCCCTACTCTTGAATTCAAAGCCTGAATAATGGAAGGATGTAAAATGCATTTTCTAGTGACTTTCCTTCACTGAGCTTCAATCTGCGGTATGCGGTTATTTTAAAAATCATATTTTCATGCATTTAGATATTCTGAGTACCATACACTCACTGTTAAACTCTGCAGTAAAATTTAATTTTTGCTGCTAGCAAGAAGACAACATTATTTGTAATATCTGCAAGTGTAGTGAATCATGGTCCTCTGTTGCTTTTAAAAAGTAAACAACTTACTCTACTTGTTCTTAAGATACTAGAAATGAGAAAAAATACAGAAGCACAATTTATTTTTGTGGTGACTTTCTTCTCAGGTATATTCACTCATCACTTTTTTATTCAGTACCTGCTACAGATCAGTCATTGTTCTAGGCACTGGCAATAGAGGTGGAACAAACCTGTGATGCCCCTGTGCTCATAGAACGTTCATTTTTGCGGGCATTTCCCTAGGAAACCAATGTGACCATTATCCCAGAGAGTTGTAAGCTTGGTAAGGCAAATACAACAGGGTAATGTTATTAGCGAGTGCAGGTGGCCAAGAAGGAGGTTGGTCTAGAAAGTTTTCTGCGGATCCCTAACTGGCCCGTCGTGCAGAGATCTGAGAGAAGGACTCTCCAGCCAGAGAGAGCAGCAGGCACCAGTACTGGAGGCTTTTGTGTTTGGAGATCTTAGTGGATGAGAAGTAGAGGGGAAAGAAGGAAAGAAAGAAAGATAAACTGGGCGGGATTAAGTAGAGACTTAGAAAGTGCAAAGTTTTATATTCCTCATAGGACTTTCTCACGGGCAGACGTTATAGGTACCATGGCGGCTCTCTGCTACCTATTTCTAACCATCATTTCAGGTTGATTAGAATATCATGAAGTTACGGTAATTTGTTTTTTTTCTTCCTGAAGATCTTCTTGAGCCTACAGCCCTCGGTGCTGTTGCTGATACTAATATAGCTTCGATTTTCTCTCCCTCATATCACAACATCGGATTGAAAAGAGGGACTTGTTTATTTTCCCTGAGTTCTCAAAGAATAGCTTGTACTTTCAAACCTACAGAAAGATGCTTTAAATCTCATTTGCTTATTTTTTAAGTGTTCTTTTTTGAGCATAATACGAATATGTTCAGTGTTACATGGTAGAGAACACGAAGAGCTGACATGTGCTTTCCGTATTCACCTCTTTCTTTTTCATCTTGCCCAGAATCCTTCCCTTTACTTGCTTCTTGATAACTTGATATCTTGATGTCGAATTTCTGGCCCGTAACATGATCCCCCAGGGCATCAGTCCATTCATTCCATTTTGGGTGGCATATGATAAATCACAATTTTCGACACCAAGCTGTACTCAATCTTGTTTGTGCTCCATTAATGAAATCATCTATTTTGTCTCATCACTGCAGGTAAAAACAATTTTCCATATGTTACACACCCTTATCATGACCTCTAAAATGCCATCATGGTTACATGCTGTCTAGTTTACATTCAGGAAGCAGAATGTCAGCTTACCAGAAAACAATTCTAAAAATATGTAGAGCTATTCATCAGCCAGTCTCGGCTGCTACTGAATGAATAATTGCATGACCAAGAGCCTGGACTGTGCAGACACTCACAGAGTCTGCTGTTTTCATAGAACTTGATAAATTAATTAGTTCATCTTGTGCTTATGTGACTCTGTTAGAAAGAACAAAGTATTGCTGGGATAGCTCGGGATAAACAAGAGCATACTGAATTTCCCTTATTTTTAAAAGAATTTTGGGCAGCAATTAAATATCTTAAAACAGATAAGGCTACCGATACTGCATATAGTAAACACCCTAATCAATTAAGCTGAAATCTCAGAAAAGATATTGAGTGCGCAGCATTCAAATAATGGATCAACTAAGTCCAATGAAATGAAAATACATCTGTAATAAGTTGATATTGTGTGCCAAATAATGCATTGGACAATTGAATTTTTCAATTTTTCAATTTACAATTAATTGTAATATTTTATGGTCCTAATCAGATATGAGAATGTAGGAGAAAAATACTTTGAAACAAACAAAATGATAAATCTCTATTTCTATCTATATCTACACACACACACATATATATGGAGTATGTGGCGTATATCATTTGTTGAATGAGCATTTACTTATAACTTACTGTATGCATGCAGCTGCACATATTTATATGGAAAATTATATACTCAAGGGATATGATTACTTTCCAAATAATTTTGATATAACACTGCCCAAGAGGTTTTAAGATTCCAATAATTCTATCACATGATCAGAAGAATCGCATTATAACACTCCTACTGATAACAATCTTTAGTAGACTCTGAGTCTGTGCTATCTGTGATGTGTTCGGGTTCATTGTTCTTGGAAAAATGGAAACATAATTTCAAAATGTAATAAAACAGCATTAAAGAAGGTAAATACCTCATTTATACTTGGAGTGTTTGGTTTTGTTTCTATATATCTGGTCAAAAAAATATGACAAAGGAATGAAACTATGATAGCACAGAAACATTAGATAAATAGAAGAATTAGGACAGCATGTCAAAAGTTTGGATGAAAAAAGTTCCAACCAGCAAAAACCCTCAGTATATTTGACAGAACTGAGTGCTGGCTGACTTCCTAAGGCCCAGAAACTCTTTTCAAATTTCCATTTGAGATTTTTGTCTGCTTCAATCTCTACACAAGTGTACAGTTGGTCTTCCAGAGCAAATCTCAATCAGTGATTCCCTTTTGATCTGATTAGTCTACAAATTCAATGGCATTCGTAATTTCCTCCAGTCTGTGAATAGTGTGAGTCTCACATTCTCTTTCAAAGTAGACTCTGGCATTTGGAATGTACAGCACTAATGGGAACGTATATTATCAATTTGACTCAGTGTACTAGGAAGAGTGCACTTTCAAACAGGAACTGCTGTAGATGGCTGTCTCCAAATGTGTGAAGAGCTGCGAAGTGGAAGGAGAATTAGATTAACTTTGTGCAGCTGTAAGTTTCAGAAATTGGACCAAGGGCACAAGCTACAGGAAGATGGAGTTTAACTCCATGTACAGAAGTTCTCTCCAGCCCTGACAGGACTCCAAAGAACGGATTTGTTAGGTGTGGAGACACTGAGCTCAGTAGAAGAATTCAACCAGAGGCAGAATGACCCTCTACCCGGGTATCACAGAACAGATCACTGCAGTTGGGTAGGATGTTAGGGTGTGGACTTGCGTTGGATTGTTTTCCAAACCTAAGTTTCTATGCTTATAAGCAGGTTGGTTTCAATGCTATCGCCTTTTTCAAAATCTGAATATCTTTGAATCAATCGAAATATCAAATTGAACTTTTATATATTACATTTGTTGTAATAAATATTAGTATTAAAATGCACAAGTACTACCAATTCAAAAAGAAGTCATCAAATAGCCCAGACTTAACAAAAACAACAAAACTATATAACAAAGTTCTATAGGAGTGACTTGAATGAACTATTGAGAATGGTAAAATATGCTTCTTTCACACTTATAGAATAAAATGCTTGATAGAATTCATTCAGTATGTAGCGGAAGAATCATGAAAGATTTCTGCCTTTGTAAATGCACACGTGGTCAAATTTTGGCTAGGCTGATATTTAAAAAGTTGCCACTAGCTGGCTGTTCAAATGAAGCTTGGTTCTTGGTCTCAAGACCAACGTCTTTTTTGGTTTCAAGACGCTGGCTTGAAACATCCTTCAGTGAAAGTTTTCTTCTTGTTAAGTCTTGTTATTGCTCACAATTCATGAAAATTCCATTTAGACAACATTCAGTGAAGCAAATACGTATAAGCAAATTCCATGAAGTTAAAACTCATGGAATTATGTTCTTTTTCAATCTACCCTTAAACCATTATTGTTTAATCAGGATATTTTAACAGGCATTCACATCAGTTTAAACCCACAGGTCAGGTACTCTTAGTTCATACACATTAGAAGTAATGGAATAAACTATGGTATTATGTGCTTTCCAGCTATTTTTGTTTAATTTTTACCAAAATTTGATAAAAGAATTCTCATTTTTTTCTAAAAAGTGAAATACATTTCCCTTGAAATATTTGAATTCTTTAAGGCTTATCTAATGCTATCTAAAGAGTTTTCTCCTTTTTTACCTTTGGATATAAAGATGCTATCTGGATTTGTTGTAGGAAGATGATTTGTTTTTGGCTATATTCAGACATTAATTAAACTAATTAATTTCTAACAAATCATCTAGTCAATTAAAATGTTTAGTTCCATGTAGATAAAGCATAAGACTAAGGACATGTGACCAAATATTTCACCTCTTCTTCGTTTGCATAAACATGTGAGGGCATATACTTGGTTATTTATTTGGAGAACAGCCAATAGTTACTGTAAAAAAATTTTAAAAATCCACACATTCTACTACATGCCCAACACACAATTTGAGGAACCTGCAATCTTGAAAAAAATGTCACAAGTAAAAGTATATAGTTTTTCTTTCTAAAATATGGCAATTAAGAGTGTAAATATAATTTTGTTGGGGGTTTGCGTCAGGCAATGCTCCTCAGATCTGAGAGATGTTTTAGTTTTGGGACACATGCTTGGTGAAGAGAGCTTCTCGGTGAGCACTAGTTCTGACAAAGCTTTCTTTTATGCAGACGCCAAATCAATTTCATAGCAGGCTTTTCATCTCTCACTCTGCCAGGGGAAAGTATGTACTTTAAAACTGAACTCTCTGTTAAGGAAATAAGAAAGTCACCCAGAGGGCTTCATGGTCTTTGCAAATCAGTGCCTAAAAATTTGCAGATGTACCATCTGATTTTTAAAAAATCATTTACAATAAATATAAACAGAAGGACAAAATTTCTCCAGTAACCCTGTCCTCCAGGCTCATTTGGGTCTTCAGTTCGTAATAAAATATGGCATTCTGAAGACTCCAATAGGGTGTTTTGAGTTTACCTTGCAGAAATTCAGTTTTCTCTTTCTCTCAAGGAAAGTGAAAGAAAAATTATCTAATATTTAAAGATTGCACAATTAAATCACTTGTTTTCCAGTGAGTAAATATCTTTATTATTATAGAAAACGTTAATGTTTCTTAGCAAAAACTTGATGCACTGTGGAGTGCGGTTTCACGGTGCTTCTGTGCTTGTGAAATACTTTAGTTAATTAGACGATATACTCTATCCTGCATTAACCTTTTGTTAATTATTGGTATAGTATGTCTGAGAAACTAAGTACTGAAGATTGAATTCCTTATTTCAGCAAAATGTACAGATGTAGATGGTGCTTTCTCAGTTTTCAGTTTATTCTATTGTGTTGTGCTAAGTAACATAAAAAGATATACAGGATAAAGAAGTCTGATGTATTCTCTTACATTGTACAATGTTTTCCAGTTACTTTAAGGCATATGTATTTTAACTACTGACTTAGTTTGCTAGGGCTGCCATAACAATGTACCATAGATGGGTGGTTTAAACAAAAGAGATTTATTTTCTCACAGTTCTAGAGGTTACAAGTCTGAGATCAAGGTGCCAGCAGGCTGATTGCTTCTGTGGACCATAGCGGGAGCTCCGTTCAGACTTTTCTCCATGACTTGCAGATGGCTGTCTTCACATCACCTTCCCTCTGTCCATGTCTGCCCAAATCTCCTCGTCTTATAAGGACGCCATTGGGAATCAGGGCCCACACTACTTACCTCATTTTAATTTATTTCTTTAAAGACCCTGTATTCAAATACAGTTACATTCTGAAGCATCAGGAGATAGGACTTCAACACATGAATCTGGGGCGAAAACGATTCAGCCTATATGGGCAAGGGGCCCTGTTTGTGTTTAGGAACTTAACCTGGTTCTAAATTCTGTTGGGTAAATTTGTGTTTGTAGTAGTTCGGAAGATAACTCATAAAGGAAAACAACAGAGGAAAAAATAATAAACTGGAGTATAGGTAAAGTCTCATCTATATATGATCCATCTCGATACAGTATTTATAATGAAAACTAGTTAATTTACTTTCTCTTCCATCCTGAGATTGTTTGTTACTATCTCATAGTAATTTTGCATACTTTTTCCACTATCTTGCATCCCCAGTCTCCACCTTGTCTTTACTATTATACATCTGTGAAGCTGAAACCTTATTTTCACAAGAATAAAAGTCAAAAAAGCATTTTTTATGGTTAATTACCCTTGACTCTAAAACCAATTTTGGCTGCACATGTACTAATGCTATATTATAGTAGGAATGTGATTTTAGTGCAGAAAGTCACTATATTTCTCTTTGAGTTTATTTTGTTTTATGAGGGATATTCATTTAGTTCATTATGACATCTCCCAAATAGATTAAAAGGTGCTAGAGGGCAATGTATGTTCCTTTAATTTATGGTGGTACCCAAGGCAGCATCTGGGTTTGTGCACTACAAATAAGAACTCACCGGGAAAGGTTTCTTCACCAGCTTCACATTGAGGCACAATAATTATTGTACTCTGCTATCCAGTTTATGGAGGCCGAATTCCTTCCTCTGTAGCATTGAGGTTCACCCTTGTTTGCCACATCTAAATTGATCCAGGAAGCATATTTTTCTTGATGTATGCCTCAAGTAAGCTGCTATAATAGGAAGTCAAATAACTGGTCAGAGATGTTCCTTGGACTGTGCCTATCTTACGCAAACACTCTCATATGACTTATGGAAAGAACACATTTTCTTTCAGCCAGCATAGTTACAAGTCAAGTTACTGCATGCATTTTGCTTGGTTTACCTTTTAAGCAGCCATGCAAAATATGCCATAGATTTCAACGCTTTGTATGTATGATCTCTTGGTGTTGACATTTTTCTTCTATAAAACTAAGCGAAAGGAAGGTATTGCTGAAAGCTAAAGGAATTATAGTTTAAGTGCTAAATTCTCACCAGCAGGTAAGCCACATGCTAGTAGTGAGTTGGGCACATTGAAAAGCGCGCTAACACTCCTAGAGTCACATAGTAAGAATCAAAGTATTTCCAAACTGATGGCATTTTGGCAGACTCACTTCTCATGGTTAAAGAACTGAAAAAAATCACAAATTGTTACAATCTACTCAATCCTTATGGAGTTAATCTCAAATTAAGAGACCATTGAATATTAATGAGGCTTTGCAAAATTTCAGTTGCTCATATGAAAATACAAGTTTTAGGATAAATATAAATATGACAAAGGTTATTTTTGTCTCTGAACTTCCCATATGTTTGTCTTATTTTAAAAGTTTGGTCACATGTCGTTTACCTGTTTATTATGTAAAATTTCAAACACATATAAAGTAAAGATACTAGTTTAATGGCACCCCATCACTCAACTTAAAAAATTAGAAACATTTTGCAATTATATAAATTTAAACAAATCAGATTGTTCATTTGTTTTGAGAATTTATTGACTGGTTGTTTCGTGGATCTAACTAGCCAAATATATCAGTTCCGTTAAGTAATTATTAAAATTAGTTTAAAATGTCTTTTAGTATTTGCTAATATCATTGAAGAAATCTAAATAGATCTTTTAGTAGTCACTTGATTGGTTTTTTACATCAGATTAGCCTGTCATTACATCTAAAACTTTGGCTATAACGTGCACTGAATTCACTAGGGTTTGACGCAATGTTCAAATCATACTTTTTTTTTCCCCAGATTCTATAAGTCAGGACAAATCTTGTTGGAAAAAGCAAAGTAAAAGGTTATTCAAACCTTACTATTATTATTCTTTGGTCTATAAGAGGAAAGGAGTGGAACTTGCTTTTTAGCAATGAGGAAATAATACATATCAGTGTACACACCTTATGCCTAAATAGAAGTCATATAACTTATCAATTCATTTGTTCACGTGTTCAACCAAGAAGTATTGAAATCTCTCTGAGTGTCATGCCCTTGCTCAGCACTGGAGTGACAGTGAGTGATACAGACAAGCCCTGACTCTCATAAAACTTACAGAAAAGTCAGGCACTGAGCAAGTAGTTGCAACCAAAGGGCAGAGAATGGAGCATTCAGGGAGGTAACTGGTGTTGTAGAAAGTTAAGAGGGGACCCAATCTAGTCTGAGTCAGGGAAGTCTTCCTCAAGCAATCAAATGAGCCTGAGGTGGAGGCCAGAGGAAGAGGGGAAGCCCAGTTATTGAGAGCAAAGAGACAGGGGCCAGAAACAGGCTGAAGAAGGAAGATGCGGGCAGGACGCACACTTTAAGCTAAGGAATTGCGATTTATTCTGGGCCTAATGCAGAGCTACCCCAGAATTTTAAAATGATTAGAAGGACACAATTTGATCAAAATTCCCCCTGGTTTCCATGAGGGAAATGGAATAAGGCAATAAGTCTGCAGGCAGGAAAATAAGTTAGGTGGACTTTACGACTACACAAGAGAGGTGGGATGCTCAATTACATTAGGACAGAATCCCCTGGATAGAGAGAGAAGGATAAGCCATAGAGAGAACATAAATTTTCTCTCTCTCTCTCTTCTTTTTTTTTTTTACTAAAGATGGAATAAAACCCAGTAAAGATAACTAACTTGCTCAAAATTAAATGAAAGATTTCAGCTTTTCCTTGATTCACAGTCCAGTCCTTTTGGTTTTATGATAGTGCTTCCCTTTAGCAAAAGTCCGTGTTCTTATCAATCCTTGTCACTTAAGAATACTTTTTATGTGACAAAAATATATCTTAGTATCTCAATCAATCTGTGCTAATTTTAACTTTTGCATATTTTATTTCAGTACTCTTCAATCCAACTCCCTGTTGGCTGCCATCTTGCTTTGACCTTCTCCATTGCTAACTGGACAATGAGAAAGTACAACGCACACAGGAGGGAAACTGGTCACCAAAACACCAAAACACTTGATTGTTTTCATATGTCCCACCTAATTAACAATTGGTGTATTCAAATGTTTGGTTTTTTGTTTTTGTTTTTTGTAAGTAAGATTGGCCGTGAGCTAACATGTGTGCCAATCTTCTTCTATCTTGCATGTGGGATGCTGCCACAGCATGGCTTGATGAGAGCTGTGTAGGTCCGTATCCGGGATCCAAACTTGCAAACCTCGGGTTCGTGAAGCAGAGCATGCAAATTTAATGAATACACCACCAGGCCAGCCCCTCAAATATTTCATATGTATAAGATTTTTTCACATGTGTATGATCATCTTATTCTCTAACTTCTAATGTGCTTAAAATATTTCCACATGACAATATATACATAAATTATTTTTTAAAAAGTTCATCTTGTTGTTCTCAGCAGATTCTTTATGTTCGAAGATCTCAGAACAAATGGCAACACTGAGAAGTAGCAATTTATATTTCCTCCTCTAAATCCTTTTCCATAAAGTTAGCACAATGATTTGGGTTGATTGGAAAAGCTGCAGCTAAATGACAAGAAAATAAGTAGTAGGTGCGGCCAATTCCAACAACCAGTGAGTTTAGAGTAAAGAGCAAAGCTGGAGAAATCGCCATGATCAGCAACAATCACAACAACCTGTTACAGAGCTGACTGAAAAGTTTGCTTCGGATCCAGAGCTTAGGTGAGAATATAAGATCCTAGTGTTTAATTTAGTTTTTCTTCAAGAGTTTATTGAAAGCAATAATTCAGGCTTCTTTTCAAATTACTTCTATTTTTGATTCCCTCTTGAAAGAGCTCTATTTACACAAAAGCCCAGGCGTAGGGTTTATTTGAATTTGAATTAAAATGTGGGATGGCTCCAAAGTCTATCATGTTTACGTTCCTGGCAAAACCTAAATATTGCTGGAAGGCACGTATTCCTTTGTGGACTGTGTAGGAATTTGAGGGATTTTGGTGTTTTAGCCTTCTTTTTGAGGTTATGAAAGCTTCCTAAAGGAAATATACTGTGGCTTTACAAATTTGAAGGTGAGAATTCTTTCAATATGCCAAGTTCACCACAGATTTCTGTTGGTATTAAATTCTCAGTATATGAAATGGAAGGAGCAAAATAGGAAACAGTTTCTACTAAAATTGTTTATTCCAGATCGGTGCAATCAGCAATTACCGGTTTACAAACTACAAGTACAGCATTTAGTGTGCCGCTGTAGTTTTTCAAAACAACACATGTAGATTTAACCACAGGACACCCGTTCACATTAATGGTTGTGAACATACAATAAACTTCCCAAGGATTTGAACATATATCCTTAATTGTACATTGTGTTTTTTCAACAATCACAGGTCAAAATAAATGCCTTCTGAGAGATATTTTAAAAAGACACAGGAGGATTGATTCTTTTAAAGCTGTATTTGTATAATCTTTATAATCTTACCCCCTTCACCTTCAATTTAATCTAATCTAAGTCTTCCTCCCTTAGGTTCGGATTAGGTGCTCCTACGGCACCCTGCCTTAATACTTCAATATTCTTACAAGCTTTTCTATTTCCCTCCCTAGGCTCTGAGATTCTTAAGGATGAGGACTGTGTCTTGTTCCTGAGCCTAGCTCAGTTGTCCCCTATGGGAGGCAGAAAACAGCTATTGTTTATTGAATAGTGTGATCAAATTTGATTGGATGGTAAAGCAAATATTCCAATTGTTATATCCTTAAAGGTATGTTAAGGTCATAACTTGGCTGCATAAAGTTGCACAGTAATAAAACTATGGAATTCAGGTTGTTCCAAGAATATTCTAGTAGTATTGTTGGAGCACAGAACACACCTATTCTCCATCCTAGAGTATAACCTATAGGGGCAGCTTAGAATTAAACATAGGAGAAACATTTGATCTTACACCTTCATATGTGATCATGCCTCTTTGCAAGATATTTGCAAATAGGTGTAGCTATATTACATGCATTTTAACTAAACTATCCTGAACATAATTTCAAAATCATAAGAACTGCACAACAGGAAAAAAAAGGATGTTAGGCTCTCTTTACCTGGATGACCGCTTTTTCAGTTGCACAGAAAATTATGAGGCTATTCCACTCAGATAATTGCCTTCCTTCAGTCACAGGCCACTCAGACGCATTGCGGAAAGCAGTGTCCTTAATTCTCCACCTGCCTGTTTGTGACTGTAGTATTCTATCTATTGCGGTTCCCTCCATAGTCATCTGTATTAGTGGCTGCTGTAACAAACGACCACAAAGTTGGTGGCTTAAAATAACACAGATTTATTCTTCTACTGTTCTCCAAGCCACAATCGTGATTATTCTTCCTGGGCTAAAGTCAAGGTCCTGGCAGAGCTGGTTCCTTCTGGAGTCTCTGGAACCCCTTGGGTTTTCTAGCTTCTGAAAGACACCTTCATTCCTAGGCTCATGACTCCTTCTTCCCATCACTCCATTCTCATGATTCTGCCGTCATATCTCCTACTTCCTCTTTGGGCATGCCGGCCTCCCTCTGGTAAGAACCTTTGTGATTACACCTTGGGCCCACCCGCAGGTAACCCAGCGTAATCTCACCATCTCAAGATCCTTACCTTTTTCTCTGTAAGGTAACGCTCTCAGGTTCCAGGGAATAGGAGGGGATATCTTTGAAGGGTCATTATTCAACCTACTACACCAAAACAAACACTTCAAAACACTCCCCACCAAAAAGCTTAAAAAACAGAAGGAGACACTTCCCACCAAAAAGCAGTAGTTCCCACTATAAGAGGTTTCCTATAATAGCAACCACTCCCCATGGAACACAGATCTGCCTTTTAGAGTCTCTTCAATTACTTGTCCACACTATATGACTTAAATGAACATTAAGAGAGTTCAGTAAATTACTTTACTAAAATTTCAGAATGATAGTGTAATATCTGCAATGCAATGACCAGATTAAAAGGACATAGTGAAGGGACTGACTCCTTTCCCAAGCGTAATGCACGTGGCTCCCTGAGTCTTGCTCCTCTTACTTTAGCTCTACGCCAATTCTACCCACACTATAAGCAAGAGCTCCTTTCTTGCAACCCCAATGTTACATTTAAGAAGAATGGCTCACTCTTTCTCTGACAACCACTTACATGGTCTCTCCAACTCAGAAACATCCCGTGAATCAATGACTTTTAATGAAATTCTTCTAAGTGTAGAGAACAATTCAATGGATAGGAGTTTTCCTACAACTATTTTCGTGCTGGGCACTGCACAGTGTCTTTAGTATTTACCCTTCCAGCCTCACTCTCTTGGCTAAATCTCTCTCCTGAGGAGCTTCTTTCTCTGTTTTTGATACTCTTGAAATTACGACATCCACCTCCCCATTAGAAATCTTGAAGGGAAAAGCTCTTCTCTTTTATTGTATTTTTCTTTTGCAAATTATTGCTGGTCAAGGCAAGAATCTCATTTTATTAAATATGAAAAGCATTTGTCTACAACAGATTTATCCATCCAACCGTCAATTCATTCAATAATAACAGATACCACTTATTGAGGGTTTTCCCTCTGAGGAGCACTGAGCTAAACACTGCATTCATGTTATCTGACTTAACAGATATCTATCAAGAAATAATTTTGTGCACAGGATGATGATAGGTCTTATAGTGGATAGAGGAAACAGTGACTTGCAATCTAGTCTGAGAACTGTATTATAACACAAATTTAAATAATGCTTCAACCAAGGTTTACAGATGCATAAAAGAAGGGGATCAGATTACATGTGAGGAAATAGAAGTGACATTTGTGGATAGAGTAGCATCTCAGAAGGACAGAGACATTGGTGAATCAGGGAAAGTCCCAAAACACCATGCAAGTAAAGCAAAGAGAAAGGTTGATCCTAATGTCTACCTCATGTATCTTAAATGTGCTGTTTGAAGGTTGAGAGCCAGAAAATATGGTAAGATATTTGTAATTCAACATAGATATGATAAGGGACTATAAATCTTTTTCACCTATATAAACCTCAGCCATATAAACCCATCGTAAGCTGAAAATATCCTAAGTTGAAAATGCATTTAATACATCTAACTTAGCAAACATCATAGCTTAGTCTAGCCTACGTTAACATGCTCAGAACACTTACATTAGCCAACAGTTGGGCAAAATCATCTAACAAAAGCCTATTTTATAATAAACTATCTCATGTAATTTACTGAATACTGTGCTGAAAAGTGAAGAACAGAATGGCTGTAAGCATATTGGTTGTTTACTTTTGTGATTACGTGGCTGGGAAAAGATCAAATTTCAACGTATGATTTCTACAGGATGTGTATCACTTTTATACCATTGTAAGTCAAAAAAATTTAAGTCGAGCCCTTGTATGTCAGGTACCTTCTGTATTTCTTCTGTATGTCTTTACACGATCAATCTGAAGATAAATTCCCACATCACAAGAATTTGCACAAGAGAAGCAAGGTTGATGCTCTCATCAACCAGATGTCTGGGTTCTGCAAGCACGTCCTGAAATCTTGGTTCTCCTTCAAAGACCTTTAAAGAAATTCTTGTTTTTTCCAGATGAGTTTCTCCTTTTTAGAATCTTGACAGCAATTTGTAAGCACCTCTCTTATGACGCTCTCTTCTTGGTTACAGCTCTTTTTCTATATATTTTTCTAATCTGCCATGCAAGACTGTAACCTCCTGGAAAGTACCACCTGTGTCATCTTTATCCTTTTCACTTCTGGAGCCCAGCACATGCCCTTGTTTACAATAGAAAAAAACTAAGTAATTGGAACTATTTATTGTGAAAAATCAAAGAACCAGGAGGCTATGGAGAGAAATATTTGAAGGGCAAATTGGGCTTGGAAGGGAAAGACCAATCCATGTCCTGGAAAAATCCACTTTGATTCTGTCCCTCTTGTGCTCTATGAAAGTGCAGGCTACACATTCCTGTCCATATTTTTGGCTAGGGGGAAGCTTAGGAGCCTTGATCTCCTTCATGTGCTCAGGAGGCCTCAGAACAGGGACCTATTTACAAAGAGAAACACAAAGTGTCCTCTGTGGTGAGAGTTGTCCATACATACACATTATTTTCCTGATCCCCGACTTTCTGATTCCAGAAGTTGAACTTTGGAGAAATCGCAACACATCTGCTGTGCTATGTTTCAACTCCACTATAAATCAAAAACCAGCAAGCCCTTGTCAGTAGTAGTGTTTGAACTGAATCAGACCCACTTAGTGTTTTGTCCAGGATTTTTGAAGAGGGAACTGCTCCCCTCAATGAGACGTTTCTTCTTTTCACAGCTTGATTGCCAGCTCTACCTCTGGCTGTGCAGGATGTAAAAGTGCTTTGAAAACTGTGAAGTGCCATCCAGAAGTTTCGTTCTGCATCCCAATGTGATCTGACTCCATCCTTCTCTCCCTGTGCACTGACTCCCAGCCTGGTCCTTTGCTTTTGCCCCAGGCCCATACCCAGCAACCAGAGTGGTCATTTTAAAACATAAAGCCAATGGTATCGCTTCCCAGCCTGCCTCTCCTCCTAGCCATAATCTGCCCGGTCCACATGATCTGCCCAGAGCTCCCCTCCAAAACCACCCCCATCATGCACCCCTTCACCTGTAGTGTTCCAGACTTGCTCTCCTTCCCACTACTTTTCAAGTGCATGTACCCTACTCATGACCTTGGTGCTTTACTTTTTCTCAGGTCCAAACTCGGATGGCACACATTGGAGTTCTCTATCTACCCGAATGCCTTCTCACTGCTATCCTGCCCATTGGGCCTCTCCTTCTTACATTACCCTCCTTTATTTTCTTTGTTGTACTTATTATGCACTAATTGATTGATTAATTTGTGTCACTCCCTACTAGAATTGAACTGGAATCTTGCTTTTCAGATTTGTTCAATAAATGTTGAATACTATGCAAATAAATAATTCATTTTTTTCTTACTTTCATGCATTTAGTGTTTATCTTTTTGGAATGAGTATTCTTCATTATTTAGTATTATCCATGATGCCATAACTATAAAGAATTGGGATTTGATTTTCAAAACTTTGTTGGGGAACTTCTTTTGCCTTATGAGAGGCTGCCAGGGTAGAGTGAATAAGGTTCCTGTTTCAGACCTAGACCGCTTGTGATCTAAATCCAGCTCAATTATTTACAACTCGTGTAACATTGGATGAATCCCTGAATCTACCTGTGCCTCAATTTCCTCTTCCACTGAATAAGAATTATAATTAAAAAATAATATTACCTTAGAAGATTTCTATGAGGAAGAAATGACTTAAAACATGCAACCACATAGAACAAGACCTGGCCGACTGTGAGTGCCCCATAAGTATTAGTTATTATTGGGGATTTAATAGACGTAGAGAATACGCATTTAAGCTCTTACTGACTATTCGAAGGTTTATATAGTTTACAATTAATTTATTTTTTAAAATACATGATATTTAAGCTGTTAAAAGGCTAACGACATTTTATCCCAGATTACACATAATTTTTCATTCTTTGAGTCAAGGAAATCTAGGCTATATTGAGGTTTTGACAAAGGTTAGTTAAAAGCTTACTCTTTGAAGCTTATGAAATCATACAACTCCAGCTATAAAAAGATAAATAAAATATTTGACTTGCAGTCTACCTAATGACTTCTATCTGTTTATTTATTTAATTAAAATCATCCATGGGGAACCAGGTATGTTGAAACTAGGCTTTTCATGGAAGTGATATGGAAATGCCAATTAGAGTCTAAGAAAATCACATATTGCTTAAAATTCAGCTGGGCCACAGCTGGAATTGAATCTGTAAGCCATAATTAGTGCAAATGTATATCCCAAACTCTGTTGTTTCTTCTCTTACAGGAAAAAAGAAACATGAGAAATGTTCTTCCCTATGGGGAATCAAGTTGTACCAATTTTATTAAAGAAACTAAGCTGGTTGTATAATAAGATAAAAGGAGAATTATATGCATAGTAATGTTGCTAAAACTGAAGCACAAAAATGGTGTACCGTCCTTTTCAAGAGATCACTGGTTCTGATTCTCTGTGCAGCTCCTGGTGAGATGCATGTTTTGGAGCTGAAACCTCCTGAAGCTTTTAATAGTAATCAAAGAATCAATGAAAAGACAATCATTTTCCTTGTGCACATTTCCAAATTGAGGTCCTTTTGGAATGTCTCATTGATGATCATTATTTAATATAAGGAGTACTCATATCCCTTCTTTTTAAACAGATGATTTTGAAAAGTGTTGAATAACTTTATCTGCTACATATAATACACAATGTGACAAATTATGTCCTGAATTTACTTAAGGTGGAAAATGAAATGAAAAAACTATTCTTCTAAATTACTGACTGCTTCTATATCCATCTTTCCTGTAGATTGAATAGAGCTTCTAAGTATTTATTTGAATACGAATATGGAGAATGAATTGTGTAGAAAATCATTGTATGTCTTTGTCTAGCACACTTTTCTTTTACCTATAACTCTCCAATTTGAGAAAGCAGAGATGGCTTGATAAACATATTGCAATATTTAAGACTGTAACCTTAATTTAATACCATGATAAGTAAAATATATATATATATATATATATACATATATATATATATATATGATGAATTGTGTTTTCCTTTTTAGGTAAACACTTTGATTCCAAATACTGTTAGAAAATAGTAGATATTGGTAGACAGAATTTCTTAAACAAAAGCCGTTGGAAAATCATCCTAAGGAGAAACCTTTGACAATACATGACTAAAACCTAATTTCTCTTGGGTACTCACTTCTGAGAAAGCTACTCCAATAATTCAACTTTATGATAGACAAAGACTGAACTCTAGGAAATGCTCTGTTCAAATTAGTCTCTGAAGCCAATTGTATAGATGCTCTTGCTTCAATCTGACTCATTGGTCTCTAAATTGTTAACCTAGTCTTTTTGGTTCTGGTCATATTCATGCTTTGTCTCATACTTGATATTCTTAAAATCTGTTTCCAGATTGACCCACCACATGGCCATTTGGAGAGCTTTCTTGAATATCATCACCATCTCTACACTTTGCAACTCAACCAGCTTTTCTCTTTTGTGACTTCAGGATGCTACTAGCCAACACAGTGTTCTAGCACAAAACAAAAGGCACATTGTTAGAGTGGATGTAGACATTCAGTAATAAGGCTTGATGAGCAGATAGATGGGTGGATTTCAGCCCTGCTAGCTCCATAAATCAAGAGCCCTTGAGCAGTGCACAAGCTGTACATACAGACACAACAACCCCATATAACTTACAGCTTAGATGTGGTTGGGCACAATGAGAATCCGTGTATCGGGAACTTGAATTAATCAAAAACTGCTCAAAACAACTGAAATAATAACTTAAGAATCAGTCATTCAATGAAAGAAATATCAAGCCACCATGTATAAGATGGGTGTTTCTAGAAGTATCCTTATAGAATTTCCTCCAGAAGAGGAAATCTTTTGTACTTTTGTCTTACACTAATCTCATTTTCCTGTTTAGTTATTATGAATTTAAGTGAAATTGTGAGTGAAGATTTTATAAATCTCAAGGTTGTCCTGTATGTGTACTTCTCATTAACACCAATTTACATGTAAAATGAAAGACTAAAATTTAATTGCAGTATTGGATCAATGCTTAGTCAGATTTAGACTACCTGTGTTCAAACCCTGGCTCTGCATTGTCTCCCACTAGTCAACATTTTTAAGCCTCGATTTCTCCATTTGTAAAAAGAGGATAATAAGCTTGCCTGGCTCTCAGACTTTTTATTCAAAACAAATGAGAAGGTTCACACAACATGCATAAGACATTGTTTGACACCTGGTACCTACTCAATAATTTGAGATTATATTATTTTTAAGACAAGCAATATTAGGTAATATTATTTAAACAGTGACAATTCATTTGCATCCTCAAATAGAAAGGATAGTTTACATAATATTACTAAGTACCCACTCTTTTTGATTGAAAAATAAAAACAGTATATGAGAAACAGAGGTAGATCTCGCAGGACCTGAAATAACTGTATGTAGCCTCTGGTCCTCCTCCCTGGGAGCGCTCAGTTATGCCAACCGCTGCAAGCAGTAACAAAGACTTCTCATCTTCTTTCTAGACGGAACCTCCTCATTATATAGCAATCTTCTCTTCACAGAAATTTATGCATACTTTAGTCAGAAAAACGTCTAATTTATTCTGAATCAGTGTGAAGATTTATCTACTTATTTTCCTCTTTTATTTCATGGTAGAAGATATTTAACTGACAAAAGATGTCCCAGTAAAATAGAAACAGTAGGTTTAAATATATCACTTTCTTCAAACAGTTCATCCATACTGAGCTAACTCCTACATTACTAAAGGAAAAAAGCAACAGAAAAGGGAGTAGGAGCCCACTTGACCCCAGTAGTCTCTGCTTTAAAAACAGCAGCAAAGGACCCTGGCGTTACAGGTCAGGGAGTGGATAAGCGGCGTGCTTGTTGACGCCAACGTTCAAGATGATTTCATTAAAACAAACTCTCCTTTTCTTACTTATTTCATTTCAGGTATTAATCTCTTCCTTTTCTGCTAAAACTTTTACAAATATTTTTCTTAGAATGTAGTTTTTATAGCTCTCAAGTACTGTCTTGGTTACACAAATTAAAAATAGAATGAGATGTGACTGGAATTATATCTGAACCAACCTGTTTTTACTTGAGAAAACTCTAGATGGAGAATGGTTTGTTAGAAAAATGTTGATGTAAAAATCTTCTTGTTGTAATAGAAAAATAATATAAAAAATACCATGTAATACATAAAGCCAATTTTCCTTATGTTCGCAGTTTCCGCCGTCATATAACTGTGGGTTGTGAGATACTTCAGGGCCTTCCCACTTTAAGGATATCAGACTTGAATAGAAAGACAAAGTAAGATAAAATTTACCAAGTTCATACATAGCAGTGTGATTCTACATTTAGAATTTTACCAACTGAAAAGAAGTATTTAAGGGGATGTGGCAATTCTTGCATATTGCTTTAAAGCTAATAGTATTGTTTCTATCTGCATACATTTTTAAATTTCAGAGAGATTTTCTAAAGGTGACCTGATTTGATTTTACAATAACTGAGTAGGATGTTAAACACAAATATTATTTTCACTGCATATAAGAGTTTTCTACTGCTGAATCTTCATATTTTTATCAGGTTTTAATTTCTATTTGTGCCATCCTCTC
Organism: Equus asinus; assembly: GCF_041296235.1. Classification (NCBI taxonomy): domain Eukaryota; kingdom Metazoa; phylum Chordata; class Mammalia; order Perissodactyla; family Equidae; genus Equus; species Equus asinus. Next base: position 76,841,679 of record NC_091800.1, read on the forward strand.
GATTTTTCAAACCATCCTTTGCTTTTTATACTTGCTTCACTTGGATCAAAGCTTTCAAATGAGCTCTGGTACGTTTTTCTACCTGTTGCTATAAGTTGATACACGTGACTATGCTATTCACAGACATAGCTCCTGGGACAGGGACCCTGAGCCTGGTAAGGATCAGACGCCTATCTGACTCCCCCAGCCAGGAGATAGCAGGCTCCAGTGCACATTAGTCGGGTGAGCGGGGTTCTGTCACTCACCCTGTCTATGTATTCATTTCTTATCTGTACAATGTTGATATCAGAGAAAAGTAATTATCTCATGGATATCACTCGCTTAAAAATGCTACGATTCCATAAAAGATATATGGTCACATGACTATATCTATGACCAAACTGAGGCTACAGCACAGGTCTCTAGGTCACTACTTATCTTCCCTTTGCCCCATTCTTCCTTGTCATCTGACACTGAACCAGTTAAATCGTGGCACTTAGGAAGGGAGCACAGAAATGAGCTCCAACAGTATTGAAGAGTTGTTTCATCCCGTCTACTCCTTCAAAACTAGTGCGGCTCCATCCGTGAAATCAGCTGGAGGTGACAGAGGGGACAGAGTTTGGAATCTGTTCTATTCTCTGTCTCTTCTTGGATAGGAAATCAACATTCAGTAAAAATTATGGTCCTTGTGTGTAGCCGTAGGCAGGCTGGCCTGGTCGTCTTCCTACTAGCAATGCAAACTGATTATTTTGGTTTTAGTCTTGTCCATTAGGGCATCTCTTGTCTTGTGGTCATCAAGAATCTATTGTTACTGAGCTTTTGCTCTCAGATAAAATCAGTTTCTGAAGCATTCACATATACATTGCTGAAAACTCTTTCATCACACACACAGACACAGGCAGACAAACAGGCACACACACACAGACACACGCACTCTTGTACACATGCATGCACATGCACTCACTCACACACAGTCACCGAGCACAGTGCTTTAGTTTGCACAAATGAGAGTCTTCCCTTTGTAAACTAAAGGAGAGGAATTCCACATATATTCATGCCCTGATCAACCTTGATATTCAAAATTGCAAAAGTTCTAAGAAGAAATGTGTTCCATTTTATTAAAAAAATGCTTTTGATTGCTTTCGAGTTCTGTTTCTGAACCACTGACAAGTATTTTGTTTGTTTGTCTTTTGACAGCTTCAGGTGGGACCTAAACATTTGATGAATTCCATCCATTCATAGCATGTTTGTTAAATACAAGCTCTACATCCTGTTCAGGATCAAGGAGGAACATTTTTGTTTGTTAGCATTGGCGAGATTTGGTGTCGGCTGTATGCTGTAACTCTCCTCATGTTGAAACTGCTTACCTAAGGATGCAGGGCTCTGCACCTGAACTCTTGAATTGAGACATCAAGGTGTTCCTCCTCTCATTCTCTTATTCTTCTGTTTTTTAAAAAGAATTCTGTCAATTAAATCAAATTCCTGGCCATAGTATCCTTTGTGGAGTATGTTGGAGCAAAGCAAAGGTATACAATTTTTTCCATCTTCTAGATTTTTCCTGAATGTGTGAAAAAGCTGCTTGTTTTGATGAACCAGTGTTAAAATAAGAAGAAAGAAAATAAACCAACTGGGAGGAAATATATAAACAATTATTTGTTAAAGGAATTTCAAGGTTAAAAAACACAAGGTCTGTCTAATTTTTATGTCACTGATGAGCTTTTCTTGAGGTGCACACCTTTTTGGGTGTGCAATTTAACTAAAATTTCCCTGAGGCAAGAGAGGCGTTTCCAATTTCCTCGTTTTCATTATATCATAATATCTTTGCCTCTAGGTGTTAAAATTATAGTCATAATCCACATAAAAACTGTCAGTTTTAAAATGCATCCATTATGATCTCAAATAGATATTCAAACTATGAAATCGTGAATATCCACGCTCCACCACTATCTGAACTCAGAAAATGACAATTTGTCATTGACACTGCATTGATTGAGGGAAAGCAGGACTCTGTTAGGATGGACGATAAGTGAGAGGAGAGGGTGTTGGATAGGCCGTGAAAGACACCCACTAGGATGATTGGCTGTCTTCTTTGGTGAAAGTTGCTATGATCTTGCTGAGCAGAGACATGATTTCTTTTCTTATCACTGTTTCCAAAGGCCCAACTCAGTGCCAAGCAGCAGAGAGGGAAAAGGTCCTAGTGCACAAAGCTTAAAGACAGCTTGATAGTCCAGGCAGCAAACGATGAGTCCCCGAATTTATAGAGGAATTGATGCGAAAATTAAAAAACTGAAAGTTAAGAAAGTAAAAATAACATGGCAGCATTGGTGAATGGTTGGATTGGGGCTGAGGAGAAGAAACAAAATGAGGAGAGTCCTCAGATGCCGCAATGGGAAGGAATGCTGCCAGAACTGAGAAGGATATGGAGGAGGAAAGCCAGTCTGTGGGAGAGAAGGATATGGAAGGAGTGAGCAGGGATACCTACGCACGAGGAAGTTTTGTTGGAGGTGGTGGCAGCAGACCTCGGCGCAGACACGTAAAGCATAGGGAGTGCATTCCTCATGCACAAAGGTGACATCGTCAAAGATATATATGGAAACAAGGACTAAGGTCATGTGTAAGGACTAGAGGAAAGGTAAACTGAAATAACACCAACAAGACGGGATAGAGGACAGTGAAAATCCAAGATGAAAATGTACGTAGTTTACGATATCTGCAAGGAGGAACCATGAAATATTTTTAAGCACCACAGTGATTTTGTAGAAATATAGGTAAATTAACCAGGCAACTGTGTACAAAATCACATGGTATATTAAGAAAATAATTATTTGTCCCCTGCTATGTTCCAGACACTGTACATCACCCAGGAGTTGACAGCGAATAAGACAACAGGATTCCTACGCCACAGACAGCACAGCTAAGGGAGGAAGAATCTAGAGATAAGTGTCCAGTGAGAAGTCTACTGTGATAGTCCAGGTTTAAATAAGGAGTCCACTGAGAAAAGTAAAGAGGGTTTTGTTTTGCTTTTGTTGGCTTTTGTGTTTTGTTTTCTTTTCTTAGAAAAGTAAGCAGTATTTGACAAATGATTGTAAATAAAAAGTTGGAATGGGGGACTGTAAATGAGAGACATTTTGAATGTGTAGTTTTAAAGACTGGCTCTTGTGAAAAACGTGGTGACATGAACGAAATCAAGAGCAATGGGGAAGGAAATTCCGTAATGGGGAATAAAGGAGTTACCTTTTTATTTTAACTACTAAAATTCTAGAATATACTTTCACAAAGCTTCTCCTTGTATTTTCCCCAATTATTTTGTATGTCCCTCAAATTTTATCTATCACAATCCACCTGGAGCATGAAACTTTGACATCTAGTAGAAGTTGTTCTTCCTAAATTACTCCAGTGTGGTAATACTTGGCAGGGAGATGGAATACATGTGGGTAGTTCTGTGGGTAGTTGTGTGCATATGAATGCACATTCTCCACATTATTGTGAAAAGCAGAACCTACTTTTAAGGTAAACATTGATGAGAGACTAGTTGAATTTTACATGCAATTGCAAATAAGTTTATATTGCCTAACTATAATGTATTTCACAAAAAACTTAAAACAGCAAAATGATAAATCAATTAATTTAAAGCAAGCCATGTGCCTGTACAATCCTGTCAAACTCTCAAACATGTATGAACTAGTTATGTAGACTTCTCTGGGCCTGCGCTTTGTCATCTTTGAAATGAGGAGACTGGGCTACACAATTTCCCAAATATTTTTCCATTTTTATTGATGTGTCTGATTATGTATAACGAGCATGTGCAGGAAAAATAATCAGTTTGATCTCTCTTGTAAAACAGAAAAATGTTTTAGAGTCTTTCATCATCTCACTGACCTCTTTGGAAGAAAAATTCCTATGTGCTGTGTAGAAATCATCAACTTCCGACAACCTGCTCTGCTGGTTCTGTCAACACAGTGTTCTAGGTTATGTCCCACAATGGGCCATCTATCCAGGAAGGAAAGGAGGATTCAGATGTGAAGCCACCTCATTCTTATGAGAGATGGAAGGAGAGAGGAGGAGCACACCATTCCCCAAGAATTGAATGTATCATGTGTGAGAGTTTTTTGGAGGGGAAGGGAGGAGAGAATTTTATGATCAATAAAATGATGAATTAGTTTTTGTTTTCATTTAAAACATTTACACTGTCTGTATTAGTAAATCATTAATCATCTAGATATCAGCAATGGTTTCTGGTCCTTTGGGATTTAGATATGTTTAAATCAAACCACCTACTACCCCAATTCTTGGAAAAAGTCCCTTGTCCTGACCAAGAATTCTGTAACTTCCGAGAAGTTGACACATACATGGTAAGCTCTGCTTCCAAGTTTCTCTCCAGCTCTTTTCTTGTTTCTTCTCCAGTCCAGAATTGGAAGTTAGCCCCTTTCCCTCCATTGCCTCAAAGACAGAAGAACCAACAAATCCTTTCGAAAAGTTTAATACCTTATCCACACAGCATTTTATACAAGCCGTGTGTTGATGTAGCAGAGTTCACTGTTCTTAAAAGCCCAGTTGCTGTTCCTCCACGAGGACTTATTTCTGGGCACTCGACTCGGTAGATGCCAGTCTCCTGCCATATTGCCGACTCCCTTTTACCACTTTGTTTGGCACTCCTTCATTTCTGTTCAAGTTAGCTATCTCTGCTGTCTCCCATATTTCAGAGCCCTTAATTTTAGAATCACCCTTTCCAAGTTCTAAGTGCTTGGCAGTGCATTTGCCTAAACAAATACAGCCTCTTTCTGGGTATAAAGTGACTGCTATTAAAATAATATACACACAAATATGTCAGTATGTGAGTGTGTGTGTATGTATGCGTGAACTTCACTTCGCATTGAAGCAAGTTTCAGTATGTTCTAAATTGTTTGGAAAAATGTACCATTCTATAAAAAGGCACCCATAATTATGGCTCTCCATCATGATAAGCAGTCTTTATTGAAGTTTCTGCCATGCTGTTCTTTCTGAGTAACAGAGGGCCCTGCTTCAAGCAAAGCCAGTTGCCTGGGAAAGCCAGCCTGCACTGTGACCCACTTCCCCACATTTTACACTTTGGTCCCATATTTTACCTGGCAAGACAAGAACTGTGGTGAGAGCTGTGTTGGCAGCTGACCCACTGGCAGCAGGCCTGCCGGGGAAAAGATGTTGGTGCCTTTTCAAGACTGCCATTTGCTTTCCTCTTTGTGTTTCTGTGAGTACACAAAGGTTCAAAGAATAAGAAATGATCTTTCTCGTCCCCTGTGATTACAAGCCCCTCTATCCAGTCCTGTGGCAGCTTCTTCAGAATAGCCTCATCAGTTGTGTGTGGTGCATAGTGAGGTAGGAGCATGCATATGCTTTGCATTGTACTAATCACATGAAGCTTGAACTAAGCAATGAACAAATGAGCCAAGTAAAAAGACAGGAGGGCATCAGGTTCACTGTTTGGTGCTTTTAAAATACCAGGCATTACTAGAAAATGTGCTTTGAAAGAATTTTTTTTTTTCTTTTTCTTTTTCATCCCAAGAGAAGATCTCTCTCAACCATGATACTCATTGCCCTTTCTGTCTTCTTGATTTCCCTTCCTGGGTCTGAGTAATTTAAGGAGATAGATATTCTGTTTGTAAAAACAGGTATGGGATGTAGGGGCTCAAATTACTAGTGATCATTAAGGAGCTGGCACAGATCATCTTAAAACTATACCTTAGATTAATGCAATTAAGCCCTTTCTTACGCAACACAGTCTTGTAACTTTTAGACTCCAGAAATAGCACAGCAAAAATATTTTGTACATTTAATAAAGTCTCATTGCAGGTGCCATCACAAGCTGACAAAGTGTGACCTAAAGGGTAGGATTCAAGTCACCAGTTGTTTCAGAAATCCCAGGAGGCTGACCTAACCCACATTATAAGGATATCCAACTGAAATTTTGTATTGAGCTCTGATTACAAAAGGACCTGACCTCTGGATTTAAAAGTAAGTTGAATATATATAGAATTTCACTTTTGGCCTAATTACCTAATGGCCTTGCTTCTTTCTTTGAAACTGTTCCTGTTCCTTTCAGTCTATACCAGCCCCGTCTTTTTCTGTTCCCAACGTCTGTTTGGGCAGTTGTCTCCAAATACCTTAGTCCAGGATACCAGGAGGAGAACCTACCCTTTCTCCCATAGAAATGCAACATTGTTTCCCTTCTGTTACAGGAGACACAGAATTTAAATTTGTCAACAAATTTAAATGAACACATTCTTGGTGATTGCGATAAAGATGGTCACATGTAATGTGGCTGTTGAAATATTATTTGTGGGAATGTGAGATGTTGAGACAGGGCCTCATAACAAAGGAGGCACTTATGTCTGCCTCAGGGCTGCCTACGGCCAATTCATGTGGCTCAACTCCACAGTCAAATTGAGAATTCAATAGTTTATCTCTGGTGCATGCAAAGAATCCCTGTTCTTCCTCAAAAGTAGTTTAGAGGAGTTAGACTTTGAAAAGCTGTGTTTTCTCTGGTTAAATGTAAAACTAGTAATAAAGGCAATAAACTTTGTTCTAAGAGAGCTTTGAGAGAACTGCAGGGTTTAAGGCGGTAGCTTTGGAATCCCTCACAGTTTAAAAGCATTTAAACTACTTGACGATGGTGCATGTGGAGCCCATCCAGACTCGTAACTACTAACACGGTCCTGGCGGTACAGCCTGCACCTCCTGGTTATTATCAGCTGTGACTAACACAGGTAACCACCTAAAAGAACAATGGCGATTTTTTGTTTCATCACATGGTGAAAGAGCACTATTGGCACACTTTTATCTGTGACTCAGAGATACATTCGCACAGGACTAATAAGGAGAGGCATTTTGTGTGGATGGTGAAGTTTCCTCCACCACCAGTGGGAGCTCCTTACCTAAACGTTTCCCATAGTTAATCCACCCTACAGTAAATTTCAGCCACTGAAGTGAAGGAGCAGATCTCCACAGAACTCACAAGGAGCTTGTGTGCATGTGTGTGTGCCTGTGTGCACCATTACGTGATTTTTAAGTGCCTTAAAAAAATAGAACAAAAATTCAGAAGGGATTGCTATTGCCAGCAAAGGAAGCAGAAGCAATGGCTATAATAATGACATTCTCTTGAGACAATTATATTACAAAGCTAATTTAAAGTGATCCCCTAAATTCTCCCTCCAACTGTTAAAACTGGGTCCTCGGGGGTTAGAGCTGTGTAAGGCCTCATAGCAGCTTTTCTGCAGCTTGAAGTCACTCAAGACAGCACAGGCCTCTCACACACCTGCCTCTTCATTCTCCCTGTTAGAGAGGTAGTTTTTCCTTTCAATTTTTATCCTATCCTGGTCTGAGGAGCTTGGATTCAAACCATGCACAAATAACAGAATTCATTTTTTCTTTTTATTTTTGACTTAGGAGAACAGGAAGGAAAGTAAGATTTTAAAAAACAGAAAGAGAGAAAAAAGAAGATGAGTATGGAGATTAACCAAATGCAGAGATTTTTAAATTTCTGAACTATTAGTGTTCAAATTTTAAATGGATACGATTGGCTGTGTTATGTTCAGCTTGAGTGGTTCTGTGAAGATTGTAGGAACTCATCTGGCTTTCCTGAAGTCAAGCTGGGTGTGTGTGCAGGGCATAAAATGTGCTGGAAGAGATTGTTGGTTTCAGTGGGGGTGTAGGTGGGGCAATGTGTGATTCCTGCCTTAGAAGCCTCACCCTTGGATACAAAGGTTATTCAATAAAATGCCATGATTAATAAACAGCTGCGAAGGAGGGGGTGGACAAGCTGGGGCCACAAAAGACAATCAAATTAGCCCAATCCACCATCAACACAAAATGGATTCCTGCCTAAGTAATAATTGCTGGGCACTCACTGTCCCTTATGAACTGGGCCTTTTCTTCTTGTTCTAATTCTCAGTTTTAGCAAGAGAAAAGAGGAGGGTCTGTAAATGAAAGCACAAGAGAGAAAGACAGAGGTAAAGAAGCTATAAATGTCTCCTGCTCCAGTGACTAAGGCAGAGCCCCCTCCCCAACATGCCCTTTCAGAAGAAACACCGAAAAAGTAAGGAGAAAAAGATTAGAAAAGTGATGAGAAAAGAACGAGAGATTTTGGCCAGCCTTTTGATGTATATGGACTATATATAGTAGCCTACTGAATAGCAGATACTCCTGGGGGGAAAAAAATAGAAAATGCAAAAAAAAGAAAAAAGAGCTGAAGATAAAGTTCTCTAAATCTGAGTTAACTTAGATAACCAGGATTTAGAGTTACTTTTAGAGAAAAGTGAGGGCTCTGGGAATTTGGAAGAATGAGCCTCAGGAAAGTTGGACTGAAAGAAAGACTAGAATCAAAACATATTTACTTAAATTTTTATTCATATATTAATAAATCTGAGTGGCAAACTTTATTAGGAGACATTTATTGCTTTTTTCCACGTGCTGTTTATATTTTTTTCCAAAAAAAACCTTCAGACGATATCACTAATATTATGTATATTTTTTCAGGATTAGAGGAGAGAGAAAATAGTGTTTTCTGAAACAGGGGGTCAAAGGAAAATAGCAGGGAGTGACAATTAAAAGGTCAGCTGGTAAGTCAACTATCGCCCACAGGGGGCGCAAATTGTCTGTGGTAAGAAGATCTTTAAGATGGGCTCCAAGATTCTCGTGGCGGTTATTCAATTCAACCTCGGTGCGTCTGGGAAAGGCCTTTACAAATGTAGTTAAGGTCCCAGGTGAGCTAACCTTAAGGTATGGGGATTACCCAAGTAAGCAGAGCCCTGTCAGGGAGGCCTTCACAAGCACAGACTTTTCTCAGGCTGGGTGCAGAGGTCAGAGAGAGGGTAAGGTGACCGGAGACTGGACGTGAGAGGTTTGCCTGCTGCCAGGTTATGAGAGGTCTGCAGGACCAAGAATGAGGGCGGTCTCCAGAATTGAGAGCAGCCCTGGCAGACAGGCAGCAAGGACACAGGGATCTCGGTCCTAGAGTCTCAAGGACGTGAGCTCTGCCTGTATCGGGGATGAAGGAAGAAGATTGGGAGCTCCAGGTGGGAGCACAGCCAGCTGACCCTTGATTTCAGCCTCATGAGACCCTCAGCAAAGGACCCAGCTACGCTCTCCCGGACTTTTGACCTACAGAAGTACAAGATCATAGATGGGTGTTGTTTTTAAGCCACTAAATTCGCAGTAATTTGTTACAACAGCAATAGAACACTAACACACCTTCATTAAAGAAATGAAAGAGAAAGGAGGAAGGAAGGAAGAGGAATTTATCAGCCATCCGGGGCTGCCACTTCTTCCTCCTCAACACAGGCGTGGATTTCCTCCTCCGGTTCCTAACCTGCAGGCAGCTCCCGTGCCAATCCACAGGTCCCCTGAAATCCCCATCGTCGCCCAGAACCTCTCGCAAGGTTTGTATCAGCCAGGGTGAGGCCCTAATCTCCACACTGAGACATCGTTAGATATTCCTAAATTAACATTTTAGAGACATTTCCTGTTTATTAGATTCCCTTTTGAGTATATACTTCAATTTATGAAAAGAAAATGAAATTCTTATGAAGTATTAGCACTGTATTTTTAAAATTATATATTCCAAGTTCCAAATAATTGAGCTACAGGACACAAACTGCAGGCAAATTGTAAGTTCATGTGCGTGTGTGTGCGTGCATCCCCAGATGACCTTCCTTTTAGTTTGCTATCATTTCAACTTTGGATTGAATAGTAGAAAGAACTATAAGCATATTAAATATCAGGGGATAAAAAATCATTTTGCTATTCTTTTTCTTAGCTTTGGGAATCAGTGAAGGAATTTTTAGAGTGATAACTATGCAGTGCCTTCCGAAGAATACCTAGGAATCTCTGCCTCACCCTATGGAGTAAATAACCTGGTTGTTACAATAATGAAAACACGTTAGGGAATTTCCCAAGAACGTATAAAGACAACATTATCATGGCATCTACCTGCTGTGTGCAAGAGGTCCACATTTGCCAAATGTGGCCATGATGTTCTTAAAATCTAAAGAAAGCTAGACTACTGCAAAAAATAGTTTACCCTCACTTCTTTTCTGTACTGGACACTGTTTCGGACCATATTTACTTTTTTCCAGCCTCTACACTGGATCTACTTATTAGGAAGTAAATTAAAAAGAAAGGCTCTTGCTATATTTCCTTGTCAATAGTCTGTCTGTGTTGGCAGGAATTCTAAAGTCGAAACACTTATGGCAGCAGCAGGAACCTAACTTAAAAATTACGTGGAGAAGTGGATGAAGCAAGGCGTCGCCGTGTGAGCTCTCTGCCTGCCGAGCACTTTAAATTTCTCTCTCTTTTTTTATGATCTAAAAATAACCAGAACAGATTAACTAAGCCTGCAAATAAAGAGATAGGCATGTGGAAAACGCAACCAGATTTTGAAAAATGTTCATCTGGAAAAGGAAAATTAAAGAACATTTTAATCCACCTTTTCCTGGTCATTATTAATATGATATACACTGAATTTGTATAATGCAGCCTTCCAATTCAATTGTGTAGCTAATGGTTGTAAACAAATGAAGCATTTCAAGCCCTCTTCCACCAACTCTTTATCCTTTGTTACTTATTAAGAAGGAAAAATTTCCAGAAATATCTATACAAGTTACTCTGGATTTATTCAAATCTGTGGAAAGAGAGAAACTTAGTAAGGGGCAGGGATCCAAGCCCATTGCTCTATCTCTGGGTTGACCCCATTGTCCTTTAAGCTCTAAGCTCTGTAAATATTTAATTTCTGATACCCCCCAAATATGAATTCATTCTAAAAGAACTCCTCCTCCGAGTATCATTTCTGCAGGCGTTAGCTGTGTGACGTTTATGGAACTTAAAGTGGTCAAGGAGATGGTTGGGAATCTGTGGAGTCTTTCCAGGGTTTCACGCAATTGCCTGTGTTTTGCTGCATTGGTTTGAGTTGTTCTTATGTAACTGTTGGGAAGTCATCATTTAAAATATAGCCTAGATAATTTAGAGTTTCCCCCACCATTAATATCAGATTAAACAGAGCCTTACAATCCTTTGGAAAATTCTATCAAAATTGCACCTGTTTGTTGCATATTTAAAAAAAGGAATTAGTACATTTTGTTATTAAAATCTTAAGGTAGGTGGTAGATGTAATTTCCCCAAATGCCTGACAGCTCCCACACGGTAGCTTTTTCAATGAGAAAGTATGACTCACTCAACCTATGGATGAGCTAATTGCGCTTTTTCATTTTATCATCAAGTTTGACTAGAGCAAGGTTTGATTTGGATAAGACTCCAAAACGTAAACATGAGTGGCTAACACCAAGTGTTGTTTAGAGAAGTCTTTATATCGTGTCTTGACCACACAGTATAAGTAGAACTTAAATTCCAATTTTGTCTATTGTAAAATCACTATTGTGCTATTTATTTGGAATTACAAACACATCATCTAGGGAAATCTGGGAGTAGAAAGAAAAGAACCACCATGTATTTCTCTCTGACTCTATCCTAGGCACAATGCTACTTAGTTTATACATTCCATTTATCACCTTTATTCTCACAATGATAACCTGCTCTTACTATTTAGGAAGTCACTGTAGAACTGGCAAACAAATTAAACTTTAAAAACCAGCACATATACAGTTCTAATAGGGATATGCAAAATATTATCTGTTTTAATATGAAGCAGGAATCATCCTCCCCTCTGGACATCTCCCCAGAAGTTTCCACATGATCAATATTTAGGCTTTGGCCCTTAAAAATAAAGTGATTATATATATGGTCTGTCTTCTTTGGTAGGAACTCATCTTTTTGTGTTTTGTTTCCCTCTTTCATGAGAAATCTCTTCTTTGTTTTCAAAATCTAAGCATATATATTCTTTTCCTTTATTTCCCATCATTTAATGCTAACAAATACCTTCCGAGTGTCCCTCTAGTTTTTCTAGAAGGATGACTCACTCCTCAAACTTACCCCTCTGGATGAGCTTATCCCTAGCAATGCTTCTCTCTGCTCTTTTGGCTCTCATTTTTCGGGTTACTTGACCAGGAGAAAGGCCTACATGCAATTTGGACTCTTCCTAAGAAGAGGTATTTCCAAGTGCACTCATAATTTAACAAGAAAAGTTTAAAAAAAAATTTCTAAAATGAGACAAATTTACCTCTAAATAAGAAAGCCTGATTTTTTGAAATATAGTTTATTTATAAAAATAAATAAACCATAGATCAAGAGACTATTACTAAGAATATTTGGTTTATAGTTAATTTTTATGCATATACCTCTGCCTTACATTGGAAAATTTTCCATTGTCTCCTGACTCAGACTTGCCCATTGTTACCAAATAAAGACAAAGGTCTCCTTGAGTAAGGCCTCAACCTTATGTCAACTCTTCCTTTTGGCAATCTGCAGGAGCCCACGTTTAGTTTAGGACTTGGTTCAAGATTTCTCTTCCACAGATGTTGACTTAATTTAGGGACTTTCAATTTCCCGTATCAATGTGCCCAAGCCTGTGGTTTCACTTAGTAAGTGGATAAATATCTCCAGTTGATGCTTCTGTGATGATAGACATTCAGGTGAATAGGTAAAAGGTGCACCGTAAACTGTAAAGTGGAAAACACTAAGTAAAGGGGCACTGGAATTTGTTCAAATTTTCAAGTAAAATGTAAAATACTCCAAAATTGCCTCAATTAAATATTGAAATGAAAAGGGTCATGATAAGATGGTTCTTCCAATTATTTGGCATATGAAAAGACAATCATACAAAAAGGCCTCACATGAATAACTTAATTTAAACCTGCTAACCACTTTCTCACCTCAGCAGGAGTCCACCTTCCCTTCTTCTGGAGGCTGCTTCCCTCATCTTCGCTTTCTCAGTACTGCTGCACACAATATCCAAGCCCCACCTCCCACACAGGGAATTCTTCATTCTGTCCACCCCTCCTGCAAGACTTCTGACCATCGATTCCTCTTCACACCTTGCTCAGGACATAGGAAGCGTCCAACCACTCTCTCCCACTCCTCTGGAGGGCATGAGGCCCAGAGAATCTGCCTCAGGTGGACCCATCCACCTAAAATTCCTTCCCATCCATTGGTCTTCTACCACTTAGGAAGGTGCTGGATATGGGACATCTAGAAGGAACCTGCAGTGTCTTTAGGCTACACCCTATGAAGTTAACAAATGTTTTCCTACGCTCTAGAATCACCCACATCTTCTGCAATTTCATTCTCATCCCCTTTTCTGAGCGTGACTCTGCAGGTTGAAATATAAACCATGTCTTACTCACCAATAGGTGTTTGAGTTCTACTCACATAGTTTCCCATTCTACCAAAGTCATCTTCCCCTGAGCTCCCTAAGCTTTGCTGTTTGCACTCCAAAATGCTTTGCTCTCTTAGAAAAACCCAGATCTTGTATATCCCATTGTGAAAGGGAACACTAACCCCAGTAACAGTCAAACCCAGAAAGCCCAGTGACTTCAGACCAATAGAAAGTTATTTCTAACTCATATGAAGACTAATCAGAACTGGGGCAGTTGGGAAGGCCCAGAAGCAAGAGAACCTCTGCACCATTGAGAGTCAAGGGTCTCAGCAGACGATGGCTCTGCTGTCCTTAACACACGGCCTCCGTGTTTATCCCAGGCTTAGGCATCCAGCCTGCTGGATGGTATGGGATGGAGATAGAGACAGGGTTGCAAGGGACGTATTTATGGACCTGGCTTCGAAGTGGTTTATATCAGTCACATGGACATGCTTAATGAGAAGAGAGCCGAGAAAATATATTCTATCTCCATTCCCAGGGGGAAAGGGAGATAGATATAGATAGTGAAAAACTGACCAATCTCTAAACAAATTTGTCTGTCACATCAAGCATGTTCGTATTGCATCACTATCAGTTTTGGTGCCTACTTGGAATGCTCACCCCATGTAAAAACAAAACAAAAGAAAACAAATAAAATACGAATATTTATTCTCAACTACCTTTTCTGTTATTTTCCCTAGAATGATCCTCATAGAAAGCTTCTTTACTATTTGAAAAGAGTAAAAGGGAACGATTGCTACAAGAAAGAATGGGAGATCAACTTTTGTTAATCTAGGAAAATATGATCCCTGTATCTTTATATGCATTTATAATGTTTAACTTCCTGATGGTTTTCATTCCAACTAAATATCTTGGCTGGATTTCTGGTTTCTTACCATGAGCTAGCACTGTGCTGAGCTCTGTATATAAATTATTTGATTTAATCCTCCCAATCCTTAGGAAATAGGCACACTTATTACTTCTACTTTTCTGCGTGATTAAGATGTCTTGTTGAAGGTCCAACAAGACCTATTTTGGGTTTTGAGGTCCTAGGACCTATGTTGGAGCCCTTAGTACACAAATATCTTGCTTATAGAATCACAATATTGCTGTATTTCATAAGGAAAATTATTTTATATGCTCTAGAGAAGCTGGATTTTTACAAAGATCCTGGGGTAAAAATTTTCATAAGTCACACTTTTGTCTTGTGTTATTTTTCTCATAAATTAAGCAAATGTTTATTTTAGAGTACCTACTTTCTATTCAATTGTAAAAATAAAAGTGTTAAGTAGCATTAATTATAGCATTGATCCATGGGGCTAACTAGAGCTAAGTCTGGGAGATAGCAATAAATAAAAATATACTCAACTAATAGAAAATAATAGAAACATGAAATGTAGTCTGAATTTTGTCACTCAAATTGTATGTACTTATTATGCTGTATAAAGATTATGATGATCAAGTAAGGCTCTGTGAATGAGGAGGGCACTGGAACAGGATGAGAAAAGATAGATTAGGAAAAGAAGAGAGGAAAGGAGAGGAGAGAATCTTGGGGGAAACAATGGGAGAAAGCTCAGAGGTGAGACAATGTGGAAATCAGAACTGGAGGCTGAATTCAACATGTGGAGTGTTAGGCAATAAATTTTGACCTGTGGTAAAAGATTTTATGCTGAAGACAGGAACAAAGGAATACAGACAAGAGACATTGGAGGTATAGGATGGGGCTTGTATAAGAGCACAGATCTAGACACATAACAACATGAAGGTGCCATTTCCCTGCACAGAACCCTTCAATTGGTTTTCATTGATTGACAGATAAAGTATATAATCTCATCCATTGATATTTCAAATCAGATATCTTTTATCTCAGGGGATTGTTGTAAAAATGAACTGAACTGATAAATGTGAAAATGTTTTCTAGACACCAGTGTGCTCTATGAACAACAATCTCATCTCCATTTACTTGCCAATGAACCCATTTTCTCCATGAAACCCATTTTGCGTATTCTTGCCTATGTAACTTTCTGTTCACATCCATGGTCATTTACAAAGTTAATTAGAATTCAGCGTAATAGATAGCTGTGTGCCTGAGCAAGGAGAGTTCAGATTCGAGAAATAATTTGTTAAGAGTCCCTGTTCTCCTTTTATCAGATCATCTGGAGCTTAGCTTCTACTTTTGAAATCTAACTCTCCTTTGACCACTAAAGCCAGGCTTAGCTCTCCCTCCCTCTTAACTACCACAGTGCTTATCTGTTCACATTTTGTGGCTGTATAGAGACATTAGCATTCTAAGCTTCTTGCATATATCACCCCTTTAGATTTGAGTCTATTATTTGAAGATATTTGATTCACTTGTTGAACTTCCATCAGCATCATCTCCAAGCTTTAGCTCCTTTGGCAAATTCTTTGTTTGTTTTTCTGTCTTCCTTCATTGGAATGAAATTTCCATGAACGTAAGTATTTACCTGTCATATTTATCTGCTATATCTCCAGTGCAGCTATATCTCCAGGGCACACAAGTGTGGCTGACACATATTGGACACAAAAACAAAAAACAGTTGTGGAATTAGTACTTGCCAACCCCAATGGATCCTGCTCACATCCCTGGGAGTACATAGCCAAACACTCTTTTCTGCATTTGTTCAGCAGTATAGACCAGGAAAAAACACCTGACCCACAGGGAAATAGAATTCACTCACTCATGATTTGTCCTGAGCAGTAGAGAGACTGCAAGTCAGTTAGTCAGTCATTGATGAATTTCGAATTTGGAAAGCCATGGAATTTTAGAGACAAGGTGGCTCCATTGGGGTCACATGCAATAATAAGCTGGATGGGAGAACGACTCTACTAAAGGAGAAAAGTGGAGGCAATGGGATGATCACTTGGTGGGAGGAGAAGAAAGAGATCATATGACCCCACAGGTAAAGAGAAAGAAGAGAAAGTGGAGAATGACAATACCTGTAGGAGCTGCCTTGGTTATTGGTAACTTCCCACTTTCCAGTTGAAGACACTTAAGAGACCCAGCTGTACTTGATGCTCTTGTGATCAATGAAGTTCTAATCAATAATTATGATTGTTTGAGGTGAACAGCTTTCAGAAGGGAAATGACTGGCTCTCATATCCTTAGTAGCCAGAATCAGAAGGTCATTGCCTTCCCTTTTCTTTAATCCTACAGTTAATCTATCACAAATAGATTGAGTTCTTAAGTTTATTCCCAAGTAACTAAGCCATGAGAACCAGGGACAGGCAATCTATGTTTTGCTGATGTTTGAGCCCCAGTACCTGCGACGTGTAAAGGCTTACTGCACTCACTGGTTTACTCTACAGTAAGTGCCCACCTCTGCCACACAATGATTTAGACACTGGGCAGATTGCAGTGAACAAAATCAATAGCCCCTGCTTATTATCTGGAGCTTGCATTCCAGTGGGGGAAGGCAAGAGATGAACCAAAATTTAAAAAGTATTATACAAAAATGATAAGTACTGGAGATGGTGATCTTTTCGATGAAGAAAAAATGGAACCAAGTACAAAGGATTAGGATGTTCTGAAGAAGGCTGTAATTTGTGAAATAATGATCAAGAAAGATCTAACTGAGAAGGTGATGTTTGAGCAGATACTAGAAGGAGGTGTTGGAGAAAGAAGACAAAGTACCTGTAAACGTTTTTTGGAAGAACATGAGATATATAAGTAAAAGTAATTGCAAAGATGCTAATACAAGAATGTGTGTTGTGTGTGAAAGGAATTATAGGAGAAGAGGTGTGGCGGGAGCAGAGTGGGTAAAGAGAGAGAATAAGGGAGGAGGTTACCAATGGTAAGGGGAGGCCAGATCATGTAGCGCTTTGTAAAGCATGGTGATGCCTTTGGCTCAGACGCTGAGGGAGATGGTCAGCCATTGAACGGTTGCAATCAGTGGAATGATGGGATTTGACTTACATTTTAAAAGGATCTTTCTCTTTGGGAGGACAAGGACAAAGATGGAGCATGTTAGGAAGAAGTTACGGCAATCCGAGGAAAAGATGATGGTGTCTCTGTTAGGATGTAGTCCTCTGTCTGACAGATGAGGAACTTGATTTAGATTTTGGAAAAAGATCAAGATACTGAGCAAAAAAACATAGCTAGCAAATGAAAGAAGGTTTCATTTGAGCAAGATCACCCCCATCTGAGAATCTTCTAGTAGTGCCATGAGGGGAAAGAAAAGAAATGTATAAAGAAATAGGAGGATCAAGAATAGCAATAAAACAAGATCAAATGTTTAAGACAAAAGCTACTGGAAGAAGGCAATGAGTCCTATAATCAAATACTGACAATAGCGATAAGATGGGAATAAGGGAGAAAGATACTGGAAAAGGACAATGGCCAAGTAACCAGATGAAACATTGAATTAGGAGAAACGATTGGGGCTAGAAGGAAAAAATGAGAAAAGAAAAGGCAACTCTGAGATAGCTGGTGGGAGCAGTGGGGAAGGACTAAAGTAAGCCTCCACAAACTGGGTTCCAGTCACAGCTCCCCAGCCCCCTAGGCCTGGTGACCCTGAGAAAGCCTCTTCTCATCGTGAAGCAAATTCCTCTCCAAAATCCAATGGAGAGAACATCATTTGGTCTTATTTGCTCACAGTGCTTTGTGGCTTAGATGGGAATATATGGGAAACTACTTAGAACGTTAGAAGTTGCTTTACAACTGTATGCTTATTATTATTATTATTATGTGCATGTAGGAAAATTGTTAAAAATATCCAGTTTGTTTTTTTTTTTCAAAATTAATCATGATTAAGCATGTGTTTTCCTCTGTAATTCTTTTCTTTTGCAAAGAAGGAGGCAAGAGGGATTGATGTACTTGTAGTTGCCTATATATTTTCTTGTTATCATTTATATCATAATTAAAGTTATTAAAACTTCATTAGATCTGCAAAAGATCTATTGCATGTCAAAAAAAGAAAGACATTAACAGTAAGATTAGGAGTGGAAATACATTTTAAAGATGGGAGCAGAAACCAGAAAAATAAGAACTACTAGTTACTGTAGCACCTCTGTACATCTCTGTAGCATCTTCTGTAGTATCTCTCTTTACAGTAGGTGCTTCTGAGCTAGAGCTAAGCCATACACATCATGTTGTAATGTAAAGGATATTATACCACGTTTTACAAAAGAGGGCACCAGGACTCAAAAACTGCATTTATTCAACAACCGTTTAAATGCTTACTATATTCTGGCCTTGGGGGAACAGTGCTAAGTAATTGTATCCTTAAGCCCAATGGGATAAGACATATAATATCTTAATAATCTATAAATATGACACGTGCTATATAAATGGGGGAAGACACAAACATGCAATAATGAGTACTTAATAAATATAATAAATACATGAATGGTAATATTTCAGAGTCCTAGTGTTATGGAGAACATAGAGCAAGGTGATGGCATGGTGTCAAAAGAGGGAGGATTTCTTTAGATTGGACAATCAGGGACTTTGGAGCAAAGACCTGAATAAAAAGAGCCAACAATGTGATATCTTCATTCAGATAATTACAGGAAGAGGGGAAATAAAATAAAATGGCCTCAAGGGAAGACAAGTTTAAGAGATCACTAAAAAAGGTACTGTTAGCACTTAGTATGCAATGCGGAAAGGAGTGGAGCTAATGCTATAGACGTGGGTAGGAATCTGATTACTTGGACCATGTTAGGAGGTTGCATTCTTATTCTAAACCCAATGGGAAAATGTTGGAAGTTCTTCAGAAGGGCATAATGTGGTCTGATGTCTTAAAAGTTCACTCTGTCTGTTGGATAGAGAAATTATTTTGGGAGGGAGAAAGGCATGGAAGAGCAGAGATGAGTTCAGAAGCTTTTTAGTAGTCCAAGCAAAAGATGACTGCGGTTTGGGTCAGAGTTTTAGCAATGGACGTGAAGGAAAGTGAACAGATTCAGATTGTAGTTTGGAAGAGTAACTAGGTGTTGGATTGCAGGAGGTGGAAGAGGGAAAGAGCAGAGTCAAAGATGACTTTCTTTTTGGCCTGAGCAACATGTTGAAGATGAAGTCATTTGGTGAAATGGACTGGAGAGGGACTGATATTCAACAACCTGGTAAATGATTTGCTAGACACCATTCAAACAGTAAATAGTAAATCAGACAGAGCTTAAAGCCGACCTTGGAAAGTTTCAAGGATTTTGATACTTCATCCTTCTGCCTAGTGTAGAATAGATATAACAAATAAGAAATGTTCCAAGTTTGGAAGGAAATCAAATTGTGAATATATTTAATTGTTCACATAGAAGATGGTTTTGCAGGTTTTCCACTGAGTAGAAACCACAACATACACACACATACACAGAATGACACACAGGTGAGCCTTTTCCTAACCTAGTTCTTCTGATGTCATGTTGTATGTAGGATGTTTGTGTGTTCATGCATTCATATATTTGTTCACATGAGCAATTTCTCAGTGGAAAGGTATTTATGAACATGAGCAACCTGAAGAACTTGAAAAAACATAGTTAGAGCACAAAGTCCACATTTCAAGGACAGAATTCTCCAGTTATTAGGTGTAAGGTATTTTCTCTGTTATTGCACTTTGCTGCAGAGTTTAGGTCTTTCAAAACAGTTTTAGTCCTATAAACTTCCTAGACGGGTCACAGCAGAGGAAAGTATCAAGGGGCCAACATAAGCCCATTTTGGATAAAGGAAATTTAGTTATACAAAGAAAATTGTAGTAAGACTAAAACTATGAATATTGTACAGTGACTTAAACACTAAAACATCTAAGCTAATTGGTGGCTCAGGGCTGAACTACTAGGAAAGTTCCCACACTTCATGCTTAGTGAAAAATTAGGGTATGTGTGGTCAGAAAGAAAATTCCTCTGGTCTAGTATTACACACTTTAGGTGAATTATGGCTCTCACCCTTCTTAAGCATTTACCATCAGCCACCTAAAGTTAATGGTAAGTATTAGCTCATCAATCTAGGTTACATGAGCATTTGAATTAACTGGATTATGTTGAGATTTACGTGAGTAGAATTTGGAAGTCAGGTTCTAGAGTCCTGGTTAAAAACTCTTAATCCTCCAAAGTAGGTCAGCTGAACACTTTAGCATTTTACTTTACATAATTGCTGAAATTGGGGCAATTATTCAGACATTAAAATAAATTAATTTAGATTTAAATGCTTAATTTAAAAAAATATGGTGTTTCATGAAGAATAACAAAGAATAGCACAATATGTAATAAAACATTTAAAATTAAATAATAGAGGCATACACATATACATATATGTGTGTGTGTAAATGCATACACATATATATAAGTACACATATATATTTTTTAAATATAAAATAAAAGCCTCAGGACATGCAAGGAACACATTCAGAACAACTTTAGGATAGCGGTTATCTCTAGGCAGAGGGAGGAAGGAGGTAGAAAAGGATGAATAATGGCATTTTAGCTGTTTATCATGATGTTTCACTTAAAACATACACATATATAAAGAAGAAAAAAAAAATCCAGTGAGTCACATTGAAGAATTCTGAGAATAACACGGCAATGTGTGACAATGGAATGAAATTAATTTTTCACAGCACATATATGCTACTTTTACTCATTGTGTATGCCATGGATGAGAATAAAATTTAGAGGTGAAAATATCATAATTATTTTTCCCTTAAATGCCATGTATTCTTTTATTACTATCAATCCCTGCTTAATGAGGATTGTGTGCCACCCTGAATATTTATCTGATATTCTAGGTAATGGGATAATGATGAAGAAAACATGTCAAAAGACAATTTTAATAGAAGAATTTTTGAGCTTTGAGTGTATCTGCTTTTCTTTAAGGGCTGACTAACTATATTTGCTCTTATCCAGCGAAGAGTTGAAAGTTAATGTTTTTCCAAATTAATCTATGGAAATCGGAAAATAAATCCTCAGATTTTAGTGTAAGGTTTTACTCTAAATGCAAAAGGTATGTGGGGCTAAGAAGAAAGATCTGAGACACCTCATTCACTGATGCTAGCCAAGGTGAGGGGAAGAAGGGAAGGAGCAATCCTTGAATCACATCCATTTCTCTCTATCTAATAAACATGGTCCATTATGCATTTTGGTTCTTTTATTTTCTATTTGGAGGTCTAGTGGTTAAGATTCGGCACTCTCGCCCCTGTGGCCTGGGTTCATTTCCAGGCCAGGGAACCACACACCAATTTGTCTGTTGGTATCCTGTGGTGGCTGCACGTTACCTTGATGCTGAAAGCAATGCCGCCGGTATTTCAAATAACAGCAGGGTCACCCGAGGTGGACAGGTTTCTGCAGAGCTTCCAGACTAAGACAGACTATGCAGCAGGACCTGGCCACCTACTTGTGAAAAAAAAAAAAAATGTCTTTGAAAACCCTGTGAATATCAGCAGAGCATTATCTGATACTGGAAGATGAGAGGATGGTGCAAAAAGACCAGGCAGGGTTCTGCTCTGCTGTCCACACAGTCGCTAGGAGTTGGAATCCACTGGATGGCATGAACAAAAACAAGTTTTCTATTTATTCTCGAGAAGGCCAGTCATAAGCAGTCAAAATTAAGCATTGGAGACTTGTGCAGGGCATTCTTAATGAAAATTTGCAGCTGTAGCTCTTGCTCTCACCTGGCTGTCAGCCTAAACATAAGTTTGGAGACGATGCAAGACACACCATTCCCTGTGATTTCTCGACAGTAGCCTAAATCAGGCATGCTTTCTTTGTAATAGCCAGAGGTGCTTATCAAGAAGGATGGCGGTGTCTGCTGTCTGGGTTGGAAGGCTATAGATTAATGTGTTGTTTTAAAGTATGTAATGTGCCCAAAGGCTGTAGCAATAGGGAAATAAATCATTTGGGGAGGGGGATTCAGGAATGCAAGTGTGGGGGGAACAAAGTATGCATGCAGGTTGCCAAGGGAACCAGAGTTCTGATTAGTAAATGAAGTATAATAACCTGTCCCACATAAATCTCCAGGGTCCTAGAAGGGAGCTTTCAAGTGGAAAACAAAGTCGATTCACTAGTTCTCCCTGACACTCAAGCTGAAGATCTAAATTAAGTTGTTTGTGACATTTGATGACTTCCTTCAAGTATGGTAGTAAGATTCTTGCCCCCATCAGGCCAACTACGTAAGGTGTTTTGAAGTTTGAATTTAGGCTACAATGAAAGAACCCACAATTGAACTTGGGATCAATTTTGAAAATTCAAAAGAAAGTAAACACATACTCTAATCAAATTAGGTTAGAAAATCATAATGCACTTTAAACTGTCAGATTATTTTTAAAGCATAAACTGCTATAAAATATCAGGTTATGATTGAAGATTATACGGTAGAAAACATTGTGAGAAAGAGTAGTAAAATGATAATGTAAGTTGAAGTAAACTTTGTTTCATTTGCTTGCAGTAAATATATATAATTTATAGTGATGCTTTATTGATACAAGGGATGTTTTCTAAGAACTCACAGAAACCTGCTTAAGGAAGAAAAGAAGTCACTGAAATCTTACAGGCCCCAAAATTACACTAAGTATTTGGATGTGAAATTCAAAACAAAACTATGTTAGCCAAGTCATAGAAATTATTTTCCATGACATGATGTATCATTGTGTGTGGTAAAAATCGAACAGAGTATTCTCAAGGTATACTCTTGGGAGTGATGGGCAATATTCTTTCACAGAAGTTAAACACTTTTATTTATTTTTTTCCACTGAGTGTAGCTTTAAAGTTTTAGTGTTAATTGTTGGCATAATGTGGAGGTTGTATGACTTTACAATGTGGGAGATGGAGAGAGGATGGGCTGTCTTTTATCTACAACTAGGTTTGAACATGTCTTTGTATAACATGTTTTTTAGGAATGACTTTGTTGAAGTTCCCAGAAGGAGCCTTGGGGTAAATATCCGTGCTTATTGCTACAATCCATCTGATGCTAAAGAAACAAATTTGGATGTGATGAGGACATTTCTTCCCTTGAGATCAAACCTGAAACAGAATTATGACAGCTTGTGAATCTAGCCAATACCTTTAGGAAAAAGAAGAAAGAAAATGAAAGATCGAGAGAGAGAGAATGAGAGAGACGAGAGAGACCAGGTCGGCTCAGGGCCAATTATGAAGCCCTATCTGATAATGATGAGAGGTGTCCAAATCCAGGGACCTAAAGGAAACTCAGAATTCAGGCACCATTCTCTGCTGTTTGGGGCATGCCTTCGCCCTTGGAGATAAACCAAGAAGTCAAGCTGTTGTCTGGGAATGCTATACTCCAGAGCACGTAGACAAGGATGACAGTGCTCTGAGCCCCATAACAATACTTTTGCTTTTGTTTGTTGTGGATATGTGAGACCTTTCATGCATATGTGCTTTGTTTGGCACTTGGGAAATAAAAATTTCTTTTTCTTACCTTGTGCCCCTGCAGAGTCGGGTTTCTGGTAGCAGGCCTGTTCTTAAGCACTTTTCTTTGGCATCTATTTATTGTTTGAAGAGGCAAGATATAGCTGAAATTGTTTTCAGTGATGTTTATTAAAAATCATGGATTGCTGAAAGCATTTGATGTTATTTTATTAAAGGCAAGATCTCTAGCTTTTTTCTATCTCAAGGCAGATTTTTTCATGGTAAATGAGCCATGCCTATCGATTTTATTTTTTCCTGAAATGTACATATCTCTGCAATGTCTCAGAGAGCTTGGGAATTATGAATTTATTTTACAAATTATCAGACTAATAAAGAAGCAGGTATAAATTAATTGGAATAAGTTAATTTTACTTCTAATTGGAAATATCACACGGAGTTTCTTTGAGTTAGGAAAAAGAAGAAAGAATAAAGCATCTACATGAAGAAAAGCAGAGAAATAGACTTTGTTTGTCAGTATCTATTCTCCCTCGGGATATAAATAGTTTCTAATCAATGTGTGCTCATAGAGTAAAGATCATGCATTGTCTTTATAGTTTCAAAAGTCATCATAATTCAGAGCACAATACGGGGCTCTAGAAGGTGTTTACGTATGAAAAATTGTCAATTTTTCTTGACTTTTGGCCCCTGGTGAAATTGAAACACAAAATAAATAAGGAAAATATGATGATATTTTTCTAGGACACTACAAATATCCAGGTACAGCTGAGTAGGACCGACCCCCACATTGTGTACCAGCATGTGCAGTATTGTCTTCAGCTTGACTGCAGATATAATGGAGCCTCGTTCAACCTGGCCTGAGAGGCCAAGACCTTGTGGGTATTTGGAGGATGCACTGCCCCAAACTGAGGGATTCTAATATGAAAAGGAGGATGTGGGATGCAGAAAGCAGGCAAACACCAAATGGCTTTGACACTGGGAGCACTTCAGTTTGAGCTTCTCTATCACTCTCTCGCCTACATCACCTTCTCTATCAAAGCACATATTCTCTACTACGTCAACTGTCAGCTTCCTCTAGGTCACCTCTCCACTTAACGTATTGCCAAATTTGTAAGCTTCTTTTGTATTCTGTTTTCTGCTATCCTGTCTCCTTTTCCTTTATGGTTTTATGCTCTTTTTGATTCCTTTATAGGCAGTTTTGCATTTTAGTGGGGTTTATAGGCTGAGCAGAATTGGAACACATGTTCAATCTACCATGCTTCCTTCAAAACTCTTGATTTTTTGTAATAAAACTGATAAATCTTTACCATGATTGCATCATATATCCCTTACCCAGCCTGTGCTTTGTTTTTCTGTTTTGCTTATGATTGTGTAAAATGTTTTTGAACATGACTTTTCTTTCCTTTCATCATTGATTCTAGTATTTTCTTTATTGTTTTAAGATGATTTATATATAACAGTTATAAAACTTTTCAATATTTTTAAGAGAATTAACTCAAATTTAGCTGCAGTATATTTTGGCTTACCATGTAAATTGAGCGTCTAATTTGACTAACTTTTTTCCAGTCACTTTACTTGAAAGAGAATTGTTTGTTTAATGTTCTATGTTCCGTTGTTATTGATGCTTCTGTTATTATATTTATTTATATATAATGAGGACTAATTTTGACCTAATATTCTAATCACCTGTCTTTCCAGGAGACTGTGTTATACTTTGTATTATACAGAAATTCTAAATAGAAACTATTTTCTAGAAGGCTCATCTTCTTTGTGATATATGCTAGGATCCAGAGTCTCATCTTTCTTTCCTACTCATTTTTGAAATTTTACTGATCACTTTGTTTCTCTGAAAACTTGTATAATTATTTTGTCAATTTTACATTAAAATTTCACTGAACTTTTTCAGTTAAACTTGAAAAATAGAGTGAAAACATCTTTGAAGCCCAAATTTTATTTCCATTCTCCCTGTAGAAACTGAATCAAAAAAAGCTGTCATATAAAGGGACAATCAGAGTATGCAGCCAAACAAATCAGAAAAAAACGTATTTTATATGTGTTACACGGTAAGCTAATAAATATATTATGTTAAATATTTATCTGTGTGCATGTATTTTTTCTTCTTCCCATCCCAGAATACAGAAGTATCTCTTTTCCATTTATTTTTGTTTTCCTTTAGATTTCTCTTTGTTTTGAAGTTTAAGAAATCACCTCTGCTCCTTTCATTGCAGAGATATCACCTCAAGTTCATAAGAACTATATTCGTGTGTTTCAGAAGGGAGCAAAGGGAACTTACCAGAAAGTTAGTGAAGCTCAAACTCCAACCCTCATTTATTTCCTAAAACCCTTATAGGGGCTCTAGGAAACTTCTTGCTAATTGCATGTTTTTTCAAAATTTATAATAGTTTTTAAAAAATTATTTTGCTAAAAGAAAGTGCCCTTTTACGGAGAAAATAAATAAAATGCTTAGGGTTTCTCAATTCAAGACTTACTTCTTCCTTACTACCAATTGGACTATCTCCTTTTCCTCTCTGCACATGAGTCCACGCTGTAGTGAGGATCAAGTGTGTTAAACACACAAAAAGAAAGAAGAAAAAGGAGACTGGCTGGTGTAACATAGTGTGAGAATGTCAGCAATTATGTTAGACTTTTAACAATCTACTTAATTAAATCTTAAACAAAAGAACATAAAGTTTTGGTGTTGAATGTAAGTTGGGAACAACTTATAGAAGGTCTTGAAAGCCGCTGGAGGGAATTTTGTCAGATATTCAAGGAACTAGAGTGGTACTTTGTTCTGTGTGTTCTCGCAGAGTCACATAAATATAATCTCTATAATTTCTAGAGCAGACCATGCCTTATGCTTCCCTAGAAGTGGGCTACGAGGATGCACTCTCAAATAATCTCATGAGGTAATATCATCACTCTCTTTTTATAAATTAAGAAACTGAGGTATTGAAATGTGAGCTAACTTGTCGAATTTCTATAGCTCTGTAGAAGTGAAACTGCGTGGAAATCCAGGCATGTTTCCTCAGGGCCCACAGTCTTAAGCACAACATCATCCTGCTTCCTCTTTGGGATAAATGAAAATGAGGTTAGAAGAAACATGGATAACGTGAAGGAATAAGTTACATGCACTCAAGTATAAGCTTGCAGAAAATTGTGGTCAGAATGAAGAAAACATGCACATGAGACATATTTCAAGGTAAACATTGGCAAGGTCTAATGATGCATTTTATTAGAGTAATGGAGCAAAGAGAGAAAAATGAATTCAAATATTGAAATTGCATGACTATGAAGATAACCAAGTCATTGTCCAAGATAACGGTCTTGGACTATAAGCAGATGCACTTGATTTGTTCACATGTTTGTTTGCATTTACGGTAGAGATTCTGTGGGAAGCCCCTTTGGGCACAGTGGAAGCTGGCAGAGAGGTCAGACCTTGAGGTAACATCTTACAGCTGTTAACCTCACCGTGGGTGGTCAAACTGTAAGAATAGAAATTCTCTAAGTGGAGACAATGGAGAGAATATTCTGGAGGGCCAACAGCTAAATATCATTGAATACTCAGTTATAGGGGATAGGAGAGACCTATCAGATGTGGCAGAACAGAAAAGTCATCTCCAAAGTGGGAAGTGTGGTGAGGACAGTGACTACAATAAAGAGAGCTGCATCATCAGTTCACGTTCTTGTGCACAGGCTGCTGTTCCAGCAAGACCTTTTGGTAATATTCTGTGGCAGAAACTGTGTTTCTTATTTCTCTCTAGGTGGAGCCTCTTTAGTTAGTTTACATGAGTAAAGGCAATGACGCTTGTGTCATTGGGCCTGATATTAGGAAATATAACCGAAAGTCATTTTAATGATTGCTTCATAGCTGAAGGCCTTTGAATCAATGTACGTGTGTTTTATTGAATATATAAGTATTTTAAGTGCGTACATATTTGAAGAGGGAACATTTTAAGGATTTAACATCTAAGTACACATCAGAGCAGGTTATTTCTACTTTAGTTATGGTTTTGTCAACACATTAGCTATTTTTTGTGCTGCGATCTTTTAAATTTAGCAGATATCTTGAGTTCTCTATGCTCTGAGGAAAAACGCAAACACGGCATAATTGAAGGATGATCTTTATTTAGCAAGCATAAGGTTATCATGGCAGTTACTGATGAGTCTGAGATTTTCTTTTTTTAAGATTGGCACCTGGGTTAACATCTGTCACCAATCTTCTTCTCCTTCTCCTTCTTTTTCTTCTTCTTCTTCTCCCTAAAGCCCCCCAGGACATAGGTGGATATTCTAGTTATGAGGAACTCTGGTTGTGCTATGTGGGACGCCTCCTCAGCATGGCCTGATGAGTGGTGCCACGTCCATGCCCAGGATCTGAACCAGCGAAACCCTGGACTTCCAAAACTGAGCACGTGAACTTAACCACTCGGCCACAGGACCGGACCCTTGGATGTTTTTAAGTAAACTACATTTCCCCAGTTATATGAGGTGGTGAGTGACCACAGATCACTGAATCCCAGCCCCAAGTAAAACCCTAGGGGTACTGGAGTGGGCATAGAGAATTACTAGTCATCCAACTTAGTTACCACTCAGTAACTGACAACCATTGCTCAGCATAAGAAAATAGTCAGAAATAGAAAATAAAGTAGATAATGTAAAAAGTATGCAATTTTGTCTCTGTCAGATTGGAAAAAAATGTGAAACCAGATGAAAGAAATGTGGAAATGAAGAGACTAATAAAATGAAATATATTTATATAAGGGGATACTATACAGCAATTAGATGTTATGGATTGAATCTGTACATATCAACACGAATAGATCTCAAAAACAAAATGTTGATTGAAAGAAATAAGATTAGATTTATGTATCACACCAAGGATACAAAAATGTTATAGCCAAGAAATATTTTGAAAAATATACAAATTTTAAAACAAGCCGATAGAATCTGGACTGGAAGGATGTATTTTGAATACTTTAGGGTATGTTTCTATGGAAAATGGGAAAAAGGGATTGGAAATGTAGGATAAAGGGGAAAAATCATGTACAATAAAAGACAATCTCAGTCTGAACTGGTAATATTACACCACACAAACTGCAGAGACCCTGAGGTCCTTGAGGTAATTCTCCTCTTCATTTAAAAAACATGAAAATCCTCTTCATTGTACATTGCTGTTTACTTTACAAACCATTTTCACATCATTTATCTCGTATAAATTAATCTAAGGAAAATATATTTGGATATTTAGGCTTAGTTTAAAAGAATGGGGTCTAAATAGGATGACTTCTGTTAGACCATATTTCTGAAAGAATATCACTAAGCCAGTAAAATGCTTCTTGGAGGAATTTATTGAAAATAAGAAAAGTGGTCCAATGATGCAAATGATTCAGGAGCCACTGATGATCATGGAAAGGCAGGTAACAGGCTTCAGTTCTGTTATTGTCTAATTGACCTTTGTTCTACAAGTATGCAGACACACAAGGATGCAGGGAAGGTTACACGGTCTTTTACTCAAATCTTCAGATGTCCATCCTGTGGAGATAAAAAATTACAAACCTTATATCCTTTAGCTCTACCCTGGCCCAAGGGCAGCAGAAACCTGGTACTGTAAGCTTTCCTTCGCCACTGTTACTGAAGTACCTTGGGAAGACAGGAGTGTGTTGCCTGGTGAGCAGTGGAGCAGCGTTCTCACCCAGCCCTTCCTGTCTCCTTGGATGTGAGTCAAAGTGGGGGACTGTTCGAAGACCCAAAGAACACAAGCCTTAATCCACAGTTGGAAAACAAATTCCCTTCTTGTCTACTTTATGGTTATTCTTAATCATGTTATAAAATATCCTGGCTTTTTTTCCCCCCAGATGTTCCCTTGAGACATCTACACTTAAAATTATCGTTAGCGTTCTAGAATGTAACACTTAATCACTAAGTAATACCTAAGCATCTGTGATGGAAAATTACAGTAAGTGCTTATCTACAGTTTTGCTGACATATTCTGTAACTTTACAAGGAAATACAGGGGCTTTGTTTATGGAAAGCATTTAGCTGCTTTGCCTAGTTTTCACTCTTCAAGAGTTGATCGTAACAACAACAATATTACTATCTGAAAACCAACGCAAGCCTGAAGGTTTTTCTCACAGTCTAAAGCAAACTGAATTCAACTTGGGTGGGTGGATGGGACATGCATTTTCTTTGCTAAGGACTTCATTTCTTGCATTATTCAAAGGTGCAAGAACCTCATTCCCAGGCCTTCCTCAAGCGCGTATGCTGATCTCCTTGCCTCTCCCTCTTTGTTCGACCTTCTCTCTTCCTCCTTTGCTGTCCCAGTGGCCTCAACTGGCTCCATTCTCTTCCCTAAGGATGTGGTTAAGGTCCAAGCTCCCTCTGGAATCTTTTAAGTTGCCCAGTTTCCAGTGTGTCTAGGAGGTATTGGGAAAAATTGCAAACGAAGGTAAACAGTTCATACTCTCTTAAAATATCTAAACTCAAGGAAACCACATACTTTTCTACTTCATCACCCCAATCTCATTTGCCTAAAGAATTTATATTATTCTTATTTACATTCCTCAGTCTCATGTATTGAACTTATAGCCCTAGCCTTATTACACTTAGAGAGTGTTTGTCTTCTACATGCTCTGGGGCATATTACAAATCTTTCTTTGATTGTCTGACAGTAAGATGTGCCAACCCCAAGCCTCTAGTCCTCATGTTTGAGGGTCTCCCTTGGTTTCTGTAGAGATGTTGTGACGTCATTTCACAGTGGCTGTTTGTGGGTTGCACATCTGGCTTTGAAGAGACACCTTTTTTCCATTTATTATTTTTTTAACATAGTCTACAAATTGTTTACCACGTCCCTTCAATTTTTCAGGCATTATGCCACATATTTGAGATAAAGGTATCTGAAGCTTGTGGTCCAGCTATCCAATGAGTTCCTGTAACTTTTGCTCCACATTTCATTTATGGTAAAGTTACATAAGTTGCTTAGCAAAACTTTTGTGCATGTTTACCAATGAAGAATTCATCATAGTTTTCCTTTTATGAGAAATATGGACATAATATTTCTAAAGACAAAAGCGACTTAAGAATTAATTCTCTCAAATCCACTTCCCAATTACAATGACGAATATCTAATTGGCTTTAGGGTAACTGAAGAGAGAAGCCAGAAATAGCAGAAAGATGGATCAGAAATTACAGTTAACGTCTTCCGCCTTGCCTTGTGGTTTCTACATGTGAACTGAAGTTACCATCTTGCCAATTTCAAGTGCAAATTAATTTAGATTACAATTGACATCTAGGTTTGAAGAGGGAGAGGAAAAAAATCAACAGTATGTGAACACTGAAACCATAAATGGCAACAAGTGGAAATCCCAAACGTCAAATGCTTTTGAAGCATGTTGTAAAATCCCGCAAAAACATATGCAAGTGTATAATGGATAAAACAATCATGGAAGGTTGACATATAGGCCTTAAGCCACAGGGACCATGATGGGATTTTTTTGTTATTGTTACTCTAATACTTCAACATAATTTCTGGCATAGAAAAATATGCAAATGTTAAAGAAAGAAGAAAAATGTGCTTATTTTATTAGGCTTAATTATAAGGGAGAACAAAAAGCACTTGGAACTTTTTTTTTAATGAATTCATCTCATTCACCAAAACCAAGAGCCCAGAAATCGCTTCTAGCTTAAAAATGCATTTTTTCCCTAAGATCAGGGCACTGATTTGATGAATGTTCTCAAGTTAATCACCCATATAGGACTTCTTGAACATTACTCTGACATTGAGCGCTGTCTGTGTAACTTAATGTTATAAAACCTGGAAGGCATATTTATAGCCCAATCCAGATGGACCAAAACAAAGTACAATTATTCCTTCAAAAGTCGACCTTTGCATACAGATTAAAATGGATTGCTTCCAAGATTCAAATGGAGAAATGAACTCAGTTCCCCAATTGTGGTGCGTTCATTATGGCCCTATTGGACTTGGTTGTGGGCAGTGCTAATTAGTGACATGTCTGTGTTAAAAGTTGGACTCACAGCCTGATTTGCAAAGTGGCAGCAGGAAGAATTGTTATGAAACCAATTACAGCTATCAGAGATGGTGCTGTTTTAAATAGGATGTGAATTAAAAGGTTTCACAGAGGCAAATGAAAATGATTTTACTATTGACTATGAACATTCCCATGCAAAGATAGGAATATCTGTGTGTTCGGCCATTTCTAGATAAACCATGTTATTCTATTCCCCTTGCAAAATTAAAATGGAAAGTTTAATTTTGATTCCCATGGGGAGGTGAGGATAAAGAGAGGATTTTATGACCTCTTTTCCTTTTTCATAATTTTTAAAGGAATACAGATATTAAAAAATTTTAATCTTAGAGGGCTCCATTGTATATACTTTGGGTGTTTACAGAAGATATATTGTTTTCTTTTCAATATCTTTTCTGAGTATTACTAAGTGCTATGAATTCTTTACAAATGTCAAAAATCTAACTTTTAGCACTCTCATGAGAGAAACCATATCCCAGTATTTATAGAGGCGTTGCTGAGGCTGAAGTAGCTTAAAAAATTGTCCCCTGCTCTCGGTAGATTTGGGGCAGACCAGAGATGCCAAATCAAGTTTTTTCTGGTGTTAGAATCTTTCACTTAAGTCTAAAACCACTTTTTCCCTGATGAATCTGACTACATAGTTCCAAAAGAGAAGACAGAAGAATTCCTGTGAAACTAATGATACTGGGATGTACAACAATAGTGATTCCATGCATAAGGCAGAGATCAGTTTGTATTGTATTATTCTAAGCAGACTTTCAATGGATATCAACCTGTTGAGGTGGATCTGTGAAATGATTTTATTTTGCAGTGACCATTCCTCCACTGTGCTATATAGAATCACCTTTCATGCTATTTAGCAGCTCTTTTAACTTATTGACTGATTCCTTAACTTTTCAGCCACTTTAAGCTATTACATTAGTTTCGTCTTGGCATTCAAGGTCTGTCTGTTCATTCCCCATCTCAAGCTCTTCTCCTTTTCCCCAACACAGACTGCTGTGGTGGTTATAGTCAACCAGAGGTGGGGACTGAACATAGACAAGCTATAACATGTCTCTTCTTTTTCCCTTTTCTAAGGATGAGTTCCATCACCCTAAGGGAAAGACAATGTGAAGAAGAAAGAGTTGAGTGTAGTTGGAGTGGTTCCCTTTGATGGCCAGGCCTGCTGTTCAAACGTCTCTGTCTATGGTCTTCTTGAGCCCTGGGGTGGTTCTAATGTATCCAGTGGAGTTGATGCTTAGGTTCATGGCATTTCTCTAGGCTTTGGCTGTCTTGTCTTCAAGTTACCTCCTTGCTGGTGGCACCAGGACACATTCATAAAATGTGTGCCTATTTCGCTCCATGCACCAGAGGTCCAGAAAAATCTATAGCCCACAATTTCATCTACTCTAGTTTGGCCAAATCAGATCTACAGCTATGTACAGATTCATCTTCCAGAATATGGACAAATCAGAAGAATCTGTGTATGTGTGTGACAGGGTTTTGGGAGGACGTGGTGGGGAGATGGGAGCGTGAGGAGAGTCTAGAATAGATGCTGAGTGTTCTTAGCTCTCATGCCTTTTCCACTGATAGCCCCTCAACATCCCATCTCTCCTAGTTTTCTTTTCCCCTCCCCTGGGAAGGGGAGTTCATCCAGTTTCATAGTTCAGCAGTCATCTGATCAGATAATGCAATGGCACTTTTCAGTTTTACTGGTTCGCTTCTCTTCATATGAAATTTTATGCCCCTTCTCTCACCCTTGGCTTTAGGGCTAGGGAAAAAGCAAAACCCTTTTCTCTTCCCTTAGAGGGCAGAGGCTAACATGTTCATTGCAGCACTTTTAGAAATGACCTTTTCTCTCGAGTTCTGTGGACCTATGTGTGAAGTAGGAAGTTATTGAGGCTGATTCTTCCAGCACAAGCCTTTAGCGTTATGCAGAGAAAACTGGCTTTTATAACCTCTGAATTAGCCATAGCGTAAATGAGGGTTAAGATTTTTAACATTATATTTTTTAGCATTATAATTTTAATGTATTTTAAAAAGTGAAATACAAGGAACTTGTGAAAATTTAGATTTAAGCATATTTCACATTAAATTTATGTCATAAACTAATTCTACAAACATTTCTTGAGTTTCTGCTATGTTATAGTTACTTGGAAGATTCCGGATATATGGAGATAATTAAGACATGACCGTGTTCTCACGAGGCTCAGAAGCTGAAATTTAAAATATTTCATTCTTGTGAAAAAAATAACCGGTAGAATTTTAAGGATGAATACTGAAGCATTTAAAACACAGTGTTGTTGCCACTTATACACAAGTAACTATTAACACAGTGCTTCTCACACTTTAATATGCATTTAAATTATCTGGTAGTTAGATTAAAATACAGATTCTGAATCAGTAGGTTGGGGACAGGGCTTGTGGTTCTCCATTTCTAGCAATGTCCTGCCGATCTGTGAAAGATACTTTAAGTAGCAAGGGCTTAGAAAATCCTATGAATCGTGTTTCTGAGATACACCGAAAGGTACCTGGGAATCTCAATCTAGGGTGAATGTTACTTCCATAACACCTGTCCCCTACCATAAAGGAAAAGAATTCTGACAGTGTGTTATTTCAAGACTTCTCACTGCTTATTAAAAAATGAAATACAATAAGCTTAAATGTACAGAGAGGTTAAGTGATGTCATATTGTCAGAGAGTAAACTGGTCAAAGTTTCAGGATTTGGCCTGACAACTAGAATGACCTAGCTATTCAGTTGCAAGTCTTGACTTTCACCCTTTTAGGGGCTGTTAACTGAAGTGTAGAGAAGTGAACTAACTCCCCCATCTCAGTGATGAATGGCCCATGAGGTCAGCTGACCATCCATCTGCTGCTGCGATGTCAGACACATTTCCTTGTCTCTAAAGTAACTTGATGCGGATGATTGTAAATCAAAGTATTGGCATTTGGCCTCATTCAGTGTAAGAGAAACTTAGAGGAGTGCCTGATTCTCTTTTATTTAAGCTTTCAATTTTCTTAATCCTGCCCACCCCCCAACTTCTTTCTGAGAACTAAAAGAGCTTGGCCTCCTTGAGGATAGCCTTTCTGATTAATTCACATTCACCCTTTTAACATATGCATGAATTCCAGAAAGTCTAATGCTTCTGTCCACATGGGAGTGAACATTACATCAGTCGCAAATCTCGCCCCTGCTGTTCATAGAGTCTAAAGTCCAAGTTCGTGGGTGTGTTTAGCCATTAAAGGATTTTACAACATAGAACAAAAAGGATGGAAACTCAATTGCTAGAATAATTTAAGAGCTCTTCACACTGCTTGAGCTAAATACTCCCATCTTGCAATGATAAGCTCTAGGGCAGTTAATTAAAACCTTCACCTTTTCAATCTTGGATAGTATCGAATCCCAGAAGATTTTTTTTTTCCCTGAAGGAACTAATTTTAAGGGTTAAGGAAAAGAAGGCAACAGAAGTCATATTATTGGCCAGTTTAAAAAATTAAATGTAAATTTTCATGCCAAGAAGAAAATTTCAAAGTAAATTAGTGACTTTAACTAAAGTGTAGAGCATATTCATTAAGTTAAAAGGAAAAGAAGGTTGATGTGAATGTGGGTTTTGAATGCTTTCCTCAATCCACCTCGAGTATACTGCTTCCCCCAAACTTTTATCCAGTAACAGCTTCTTTATTGTTAGAACTTTTTTATGGGTCTGAAATGTACTCTATATGCTTACTGAGGCTGAGTCAAACTTCCCTGATTGCCACTTTATGTAAACTATGTGAAGTTGGAACCACCAGTAAATCAAAATTCAATCCCTTTTTATAAGTGTCTGGACACTTCCATATTTCAACTTAGTTCAAATCAATCACCTTTCTCAACATTTTGCTTCTCTATAATTTCTAATACACTTAGCCTTCAACTGTGTCCTGGCTTTCATTTCCAGGACTCACCCTCCTACTCAGTTCTTATCTCTACTTTTCACATTTAAGACTGTTTTACAAAGTGCATAGTTTGCAAAGTTTCATTTTTTAAAAAACCCCACAAACCCAACATTCCTTCATGCAATATCAGAGCTATTTTTTTAGAATAGAGCATATTTTCCAAACAGTTTTCTTCTTTGTCTTTTTTGTTTTCATAACACTTCTATAACCAAGATAATATTATAATATGCAATTGACATTAAATATTCACGCAGAATTGTTAAAAATATGCGAGTTTTATATACATAAATGCAAACTTAGAATTATGCTCACAATTCCTAAATTTATAATCTGTCACACAGAATACCAAGACCTCAAAATAAGACATATATGACAGATTCTAAAAGGTAGTCAATGCTATCGTTTGGGGAGAATTATTGGGTAAAGAAAAAAACAAAAGGTATATTGTTTAAGCCACTCTGCTGAGAACTTGAGCATGCATCAGCAAGTTCAGACGGCAGTTTGGAAAGTTTGGGATAAGCACTTGAATATTTGGAAATTAACTTATCAGTGCTTGCAAAGCATGGAGACTCATCTCAGAGAAGAGCTGGAAGGCATCTGCCCACGCAGTTCCCATTGTCATCCTTAAAACAAACACCTCAGATTCAGATTCCCTTCTGATCAATTCAACACACATTGTAGAATTCTGTGGCTTTGGACTCACCTTGTGAAATTGGAGTCTTTTCACCTTTAATTACTAGAATTAACCTAAATTTCCAGACTCAAGTATAAAAATCTCCTCCTATCCTATAACACACAAATAAAAAACTTCTAAGACCATGTACCCGCCAGAAATTACCTTGATGATAAAGCGATAAAAGACACAAAAGAATTTCCTATGTTTTTCTCTTGTACCTAATGAAGTAATAACAGTTGTAGACACTAAGATATAACCTTCTGGAAAAATGTTGTTTTGCTTTGTTTTGTTTTCATTTCATGGCTGAATTTTTGAAAATATGGACTTTCTGGGAATTATTCTTTGTTAAGGACTCTGTTTTTCAAAGATTCTGTTTTTTTGATGGGCATGACAATGAAGGGGAATAAAATTCGCCACCCCAAAATGTATTTCTTAACTTGAAGATCATTTGGAGCTGATTATTCTTAAGAATAAAAGACTCATGAGGAAGCTTGGACCTTCCGCCTAACTATCTAAAAGAATTTAAGATAGAAGGCCTGTTCCAGGAAGAAGCTTTCACCATGGATGGCTATAGTATAATATGAACTAGGTGTGGTAGACAGGGAGGAACCTGGCAAGGCCCATTTAATCAAAGTCCTCTCTGTGTCCCATTGTTTCTAGCTGACCCAACAAACATTTGTTTACTAAACATTAACTCTTTTCATCTTTCGGCAAATTGTCTCCTTTCCCTTTGAAGGTCCAGAACTCTGTCCCTTTCTCCTTAGTCCAGAATGACATATATACCTCATTTTTGCCTGACTGTTTTTTGAATCTTTTACACTTATATGAATTCCCCATGTGCATATATTAAACTTTGTTTGATTTTCTCCTGTTAAACTGCCTTATGTCAGTTTAATTATTAGACCAGCCATAAGAACCAAGAGGGTAAGGGGGAAATTCCCTGCCTCACAATGGAACCTCATCCCTAAAGTACTTTAAAGGACTACATACATCTCAGTTTATCAAGCAGATCTGTATTAGGGCTTGAATTGGGGGAAAGGATGGATTGAATGCTTTTCTTATTGTCTCTACTTTGAGGATGATCTGCCAACAAACCCAGGATTTACATATCTGAGGAAGCAAAGAGGCACTTTCATACATTTTTGAGTTATTCTATTCGTTCATTCATTCATTCATTCATACGCCTACTTATTCACGTATTCTGTTGGTCATTAATACGCTTCTCGTTATATTAATAGTCTTAGTCATCAACATCTTCTGTGTTCCAAGTACTCTGATGGGTGCGTGCAGAATGAGGCAAATTTAAATAAGCTCTTACTGTAAAGAATATACAGCCACATAATAGCAAAGAAATATTTTGAGAGCTCAGAATACAGCATCGTGGAGCAGATGACGTTTTAACTCAATCTTGAGGCATGTCTAAGAAAGCGACAGGCAGACAAGAGGGAGAGACTATTCAAAGGAAATAGCATGATTGTAAATATGGGATTGAAGTGCAAACCCCACTTTGAGTATATGGAAAGTAGATCATATATAGGGTTGGAGAAAAGTACAGTAGGACAAACAGCTGGAAGTAGTGTCAGGTGAAATTAGGGAGGGAGAAGTATCGGTAAGTGATTCTTGATATCTTTCCTTTATTTTTTCTTCCCATTCACTTTCAACACCTCATTTTTTCTCCTCCTTTCTAGATAAACAGAAAGGATAGGTGATAGCTGTAAGAGACAAGATTGGCCCAGGAAGTGGGCATTGTGACTACTCTGGGAGAGTTTGGGAGGCATATAATATGAGTGTTCACGTCCATATCACACTTAGGATTTCAGGTACAACTGGGGACAGTAGCCATGTAAATATGGAGGCAGTCCCATCTGAACCAACATTCATTTCTCTATAACTTTGTCTTTGACTTTTGGCTCATCATGCAAAATCCCTGGGCACTAATCTTTTCAACTCAACAATGAAGACCACAATCTCTTCTCTATCAATACAAAGTTTGTTGGATCCAGTAATTCCTTGGATTTCCTTTAAAATTAAATTCTATAATTCTATCACTATTTGTTCATATTCATTTCATTCTGAGTAATGCATAGAAGTAAAATTTCTAAAAACCTTAATCTGATCTAAGCTAAATAATTCACTGCTGTAGGATGAAGAAGATGTTATGAAAAATTTTTTAAAAATTTTGGAATGGGCAAAAAAAGATCACTTGGTGCCGTGTCTAGCACATCCTTCCAAGTTAATTCACCTTTCGTTATCTTTGAGCTTCTTAAAACTCTGTAAATTACAGAATACTGATAGTAATGCAAACAATTCTCATCCCTAAAAATGCAAATAGTGCAGGTGGAGATTCAATTGATTATTGTCTTACGGACATTAACCAATTTATAAACTCATTTCAGCAGTTGTAATGGCCTATATAAGTATGTATATACTCCTTTGAACTAGTTCTAATAGCCTGCTATTTCCCATATTAATTAATTTTATTTTATTTGGCTTCATTATATACTTGTATAAGAGTCATAATTTTATGGTAAAATTATTCTTGAACAAAGATAAGGGACACCGCTTAAGGTCACAAATCCTGTTGTCACAATTTACCGGGTAGAGGCAATACAATTTTCCTTATACTTCATTCCTCTCTAGAAGTGCTGTGGAACAAAGAGCATTGGAGGATTAAATAGGAAGGGTTTATACAGTTTTCAACAAATAATATGAAAAACATGTGGATCATTAATGCATCGAATAAATACTACCAAAGTTATTTGTTAAAATTACAAGACACATCAATCGACAACCTGACTCAGTGATAGAATTCATGTATCTTAGTCTGTATCAAATTGTGGTTCAACATTTCCTTGTCTGCTTTCCTATTTTTTGAAGACAGCAATTTTCAGTAAACTAGAAATTATATCTCTGAGTGGTGTTTTTACTTAAAATGTCTCAAAATAAATTAATTGGCACATTTTTTAGTTGACAAATTTCAGTCTTAAAATAAAAGTGAATAACTTCTTGTTGGGGGAGAGGTGTAGAGACACAGAGAAAGGGAAGGAGTGAAGGGAAAGAGGAAGGAAGGCAGGAGGAGGGAGGGAAGGAGGGAAGAATGGAGCACAGAAAGGAAAAATGACTGTCCCGTTGCGCTATTTAGTATATCCCTTCTCCTGGGGGCAGTGGAGGAGAAAGAGAAGCTGAAACGCTAGGAGGCATATCGAATGATAATTAAGGAAACATTGTTTTAGCTACTTTCAGCCTTTTCATAACTAGCACCTGAGCAATTTCTCCCCTTGTCTTAGTCATTAAAGAGAAGCTATATGTCACCGAAGCTTTTTCATTGTGTCCTCACTGAAACAATCCACTTTGCTGGACCATCCCCAAGTTTCTATTTGAGTCTTTTTGAGATTAGAGATCAAAACATTTTATTACTGAACCATGACCATTCCATGGCTTGGTGAAGCATTGGCTTTTACTGCAGTATTATCTATCTAGATTAAAATAATTAACTTTTAATTGTTCAACATTCTGTTTCAAGACTGTAGAATATTTTGACAGCTCTTACCCATTGGCATTTTTATGATTTAAATTTCTAGCAAAGCATTTTCTTTGCCTACATTTTTCATATGAGTCATTCTTGCTTTTGTACCTTTGTACCTCCTAAAATGTCTTCACCCCATCCTCAAGGATTTGCAATTTTGAGTGTAATTATATGATATATTCTTCCCTGTGAATCAGTTTTAAAACATATTAAACAATTACTAGTTCCTGAAAGAAACAGTCCTAAGTGGGAGAAACAAATGCCAGACCAACAACCCAGAATCTACTGTATTGTTCCTAGGTTTCTAATTGGAACACTTTGAGAAGTTTGACGAATTTTCATATTTGAACTTAAAGATTAGAGAGAGTGAAAATCCAAGTACAGAACTTTTTAGTATGAGAAGCTAAAATTAAAATTGGGGTTTTAGTGAAAAAGTCCAATCATTTAATGTTATTTACTATGACCATTTATACAAACTAAAGAAAATATAATAACAGAAAATCTAAAACATTACCTTTTACTTTGGTTTTCAATTTTGTTTTCAGGTGTACATCGTAATATATTTCGAATTCTGTGTAGATTACATCATGTTCACCACCCAAAGATTAATTATAATCCATCACCACACATGTGGCAGATACTTTTACATATTTTTCTCATTACTCAAATATTAACAGTGCAGGGCAGAAAGCTGGAAAACAGAAAAATATTAAGAGAATAGTAAAATCACCAGTAATTCCATTCTTTGAATATAATTACCATTATATATATATGACAATATTAATATTGTGACATATCCTACATACATATATACATGTCATATGTGCACACATATATTTTATATTTTTAGCCTGTTCTTAATGTTAATGATGCATTATGAACATTTTTTCTTAGTAATAAGCAAATCTATGAAATGTAATTTTTAATGGCTGCATAGACTTTATCTTATAGGAGATTCCATAGATAATTTATTTTAATTCCCCTTTTTTGAATATATACTTTTCATCAATAATAAATTATTATAAGTAATACGTTGCTGAACATTTATATCTATCTATCTTCGAATGGTTCGATGTATTTTGTCAGCATTCAATCGCAAAATTTCATCAATAGTTATAGCACTTTCCACTTTGAAGATTCCAGGCAACTAAGAACAAAAGATATTCATATTTCAAGGTCTTTTGGTCCATACTGTCAAACTGTCCTCTAGAATTATTAAACTTCTTTATGTACTCACCAATGGATTAACAGGATGACAGCGTTTAAAAATAATTTATATTGTCTAACGAATATTTATTCAGCACTCATCAGGAAAGGAATGGTTACATTTGAAGTACTCTGTAAATTATTGTCTGAAGAATATTTTTTAGTTTCGTTACTTATTAAATAAAGACATTCATCATTCAAACTGGATAAGGTCAAGGATAGATTTAAAATTTGTTCTTTTAAAAATACTGAAACGATTTTTTTTGGCTAAATTTTGAGCATAGTTCTATCTCAAATTATATACGACCTAGAAACAGGTAATTAGATGTTACGTTTAGCAATAAGAGGAGGAGAGATAACAAACATCTTTTTGAGTTTCCACCACTGAGAAGCCAAGTCCTTCCCTTGTCCATTTCTTTCCTCAAACTCCTCCCAATTCTGCAAAATGTATTTGCACATGGAAAGGGAAACAGCTCCTTTAGGGAAAATTGCAATTAAATGTCTAGCAAGGGAAGCAAACACAATGCAAGCTTAAGGATTATCAAGGGTCCTCTCAACCATCACTAGACAACTGCTGAGTGCTGTAATCACTAACAAATCAGTACTACACTCTTCACAAATCTGGTGAACCCACATCCAAGTTGGCTGTCAAGTCACTGTCTGAGGTGATTACAAATGCCATGAAATCTTACTGCCATGGAGTTTCTTTTCAGAGACTCTACTCTTACACTCCTGACTATTGTATTTATATTTCTATTTTTAGAAACATTTGGCACTTCTTCTTTGTGTGTGTGTGCGTATGCGTGCACACATGTGCATGTTTATCTTTGAGTAGGAGTAAGAATGCCACAAATATTACACA
This sequence comes from Equus asinus, assembly GCF_041296235.1. Taxonomy (NCBI): domain Eukaryota; kingdom Metazoa; phylum Chordata; class Mammalia; order Perissodactyla; family Equidae; genus Equus; species Equus asinus. The sequence continues at coordinate 76,883,488 of NC_091800.1, forward strand.
TGGACCATTTGGGTTCTGAGGATTTAGCCCTCAAAAGATTCTGAGCTACCTCCTACCTAGGGAGGTCTGATTATCACCTCTTAAGCATATAAGAAGCCGTAAGTTGTAATTGTTTGTATGTAAAACACTGATGATGGCATTTTAAGTTACAGAACTCACAGAGAGAAGTGTATGATATTGACTACATTTCCACTGGGATTTCAAAATACCCAATTATTAAAGGAGACAGTAGTCATGGATGAGCAGATATGGACAGGAGAGCATTTCTCACCATCATCCACACAATGCTGTTGATTGATGTCTACGCCACTGTTTCTGTTTCATCAGGGGTCGGGGTTGGGTATAGGACAAAATTGTGTTCATGACCTACTTTTAATAAAGGCCTCAGAAACTGAGGTTTTTTTACTTCCTACATTTATTTAGCTCTTGAGACATAGCTGGTAATTTATTTTTTGGAGATTCTAGATATGGCTAACTCTAAAAAGAAAGGGGAGTCGAATAATTCAAGTAAAGGATTAAAATCAAGAAAAATAGCCATAGCTGAACTTAAAAATATGCCTCTGCTGACAAGTGACAAAAAAGGAGTGGAAAACCCTGTGACCCTGACAACAACTTCTTAACTTTTTTCCCCATGTTTCTCCAAGATTCACAGATTTTAGACACTAAAGAAGATATACGATGAGTGAACAGTATCAGGTGTCCTTCAATATTCTCAGCAATGCCCAGGGGTTCCATCTGTATTTCAGTACACTCAACAGCCAGGTGAGCTACCCCAAGCACTTATTGAGTTTGTAGCTGAGGTGCTGGGGAAATAATCAGCATCTGCATAGCCTGCCTTTTGGGGCCACACTTGTTACCCAAACGCATTTTCTTTAAGAATCTAATAGTGGATCCAAACAGCTTTAAAAGAAACAAAAAGAATGAGGTAATTTATTTTAACATTTCTCTACGGCTTTATCTAGAATCACTTTAATACATATCCCAAATTCTCACTGAACTAACCAGAGGCACTCTGGGCACCCTGGTTTTCCAACACTTTTGCCCCCAAATATCAAAATTGTAATGACAAAGTGCAAAATAAATGCAATAGATATGGTGAAAAATGGCTGAGAGTCAAAGCTCAAGTGATAATTCACTCAAGGGGACCTGCTGATGTTATAAGTGGGGAAAGTAAGGTTTGAGTTATTTATATTTAGCAGAATTTTAAGAGTCAACCATCACAATTTATCCAACTTGTGGGTATCAATTATCTTTTCTGTGTCTATCCATCTTGAAAACTGGTAACCAAGGTGGGAAAAATTGCCAGTTAATGAAGAAAACAAACAAGCAGATTATTCTTTGGAAAGTCCTTATCTTTTATGGATGATAAAAAACGCTGTAGTGTGTGCTCTTAAGCTTAAATCAAAGCTATATAAATACACTTTTCAAGAAATCAAGGAAAGGACCTAAGAAAAGAAAAACAAATGATGATTTCTATAATCAATTCACATACCTTGTGATTTTTAATCAGATAGTTTTCTTGACTTGCTGAGAACTTTTGTTACTTTCATTATTATTTCCTCAAACTGAAGGAAATATTATTAAATATTTGAGTAATTTTTCATTCTAGACACTTATACTGAGGAGACCATGACATTGAGGAGTCATCAGGTAGTGGGACCTCGCGTTTTAGGCTGGAGTGTGGACTTCCGCTGGGAGGCCATCAGCGAGAGTAAGCTTCTCTGTCCCTGGAGCCCTGCCTCCTTAGCAGCTTCAGCCTGCTCCCGGCCATCACCTGACTCCGATGTTTGCTCATTCGGCATTTTTACGTCTACTGTCTTCGCATCCAGTTAATCTCAGCCTTATTTGCTTTCTGTGTTTGGATTTGAAGAAGTTGTCTCCCAGCCTTTGGAACCCCCTCCCTCATTCTCCGTTTCTCAGAAGTAGGCCTGATCATTGTGTTCTCTACCTGTTCTAAGGGAAGGATGATCTCCGAGAGTTTTCCTCTAGCAGGAGCATGAGTAACCTTTCTTTCTTACATCAACTAATACTGATAGTAACGTCAACAACAACAACAGCAAGAAAATACCTCTTGTTGTGAACGTAAATTCTAGCTCATTCGCTTGTCTTGTTTCCTTTTCCACGTGCCTTCCAATACAAGGCTGTCCAAATATATAAAACCTCTAATACTTTTTCTTGTTGCCGAATAAATGTAGAGATTTTCCTACTCCAATATTTCTACAAAGAGGATTTCCCTGGCAAATAGGTTTCTTCCATTTTCTGGTTTTTGTTTTATTGCTTCTATGTCTTTTCATACATTCTTGAAATAATTCGACATAGTGATAGCATTTTTCTTAGCATAAGCAGCAGATCCTCAGTATTAGAGTGTCCTTATGTTCTTGATAAAAATGAAATTTCTCTATACCCCTGCAAACTACTGAATCAGGATCACTAGTAATAACTTTAGAAGGAGCGTTTTAAGTGAAAGCACCCAAAAGGCCTCCTTTTGAATGGTAAACTTCAGACAAATAATGAGTACATGTAAATCCATTGTGTTACTGATCTTTTTCACAGTCACTGCTGATTTGCTGTAAAAAACTAGTACAAATTTTTCTTGTCATGATTATTTGCATACAATTGTATGTTTTTTGGGGGCATAGGGGAGAATCTATCAGATAAAATGTTGCAGAGGCAGGTTAGTCACTTATCACAATAAATCTCTGAAATGTTGACATGGTCCCTACCATTGCATGTTACTCCAGATACCCTAAGACATTCTAGTACCTCAAGTGTGAATGTGATAAATGTTTAAATATGTTATTAAATAGTAAATATAGTATTTTGAATCAAAAATAAATAAAATGGAAGTAAAACTTGATAACTGTGTTGTAGAATAGATAATACACTAATACATCAATAATTGAAAACTATACTATATTGCCATGTGTTCACTAATGCCGACATGATGATCTGTAAAATGAGTTTGTCATTGGAAAACCACATCTATTGCTTCTGAATTAGAGGCCTGTATACAAAGCAACCATTAAAATATCTTTTTATTTGCAATTTAAGCCAGTTTCTTTGCATAATTAAAAAAATCACCGTGTGTATAAATGTTATGACATAATTATATTATCCAAAAGTTAAAAATCACTGTACAGTTCTTAATGTAACAAGATATCCCCCTACTCCTTGAAAAAGTTAACTTAAAATTTTCAATTACTACACAATTGTCATATTAAAATTTCATTAGAATATTATAAGCTACAGGGCTGTGATCATCAGAATTATCTTAATAATTATTTCCTTCCAAAATAGGACAGGAACATTGAGAGTGAAAGCTGAACGAGAAACGTGATAAATACTGTGTGGTTCAGGTGAAGAAGCCTGTTAAGAAAGGAGAGTCACGCCTGGAGGGTTGGTAGCCAGGGACAGTATTCACAATGCCATGCCGGCTGCTCTGATAAACCACCGCTTCATTGAGTCTGCTCACTTCATAGAATCTATTCAGTACCCCAGGTAGATTTATCACTTTTGTAACAAATAATGGTATATTGATTGTTAGTTGTATTGATGTCAACAAACTTTATTATGCAGTCAGTGGCTTAACACTGGTCTAATTCAAGTTTGGGCTTTATATATATATATATATATATATATATATATATTGCCTCTACCATTTCTTAAGGCATTTGTGTATATTTAATAATATATTGTCTGTGTAGTTCCGACTCTAAATCATCACCACAATCTACTCATCTCTTTCAGGTGCAAAGATGCTGGATCACTGGCACTTCCAGGGCTATTTTTGATGTGCTGAATGATGAACTATCAGGATGTCTTCATAAGTTGCCATAGACCACCAGTGAAGCTCACGGTCTTTGTCTTCCCATGTAAATTGGCAGGAGTGCCATAGGAATTGCCTATCTCATGAGGACAGGGCTGGCCTCACGGAAGTGTGACCTGAGAAGTCTCACAGAGTCTTGGGCTGAGAAGGACCCCATGTCTGTTTTAAGGTTTTGCTGCTGCCATCCTAAATTTTTAGTTTTTGAACAAAAAGCCCCACATTTCAGTTTGCACTGAGCCCCTCCCATTGTGTAGCCAGTCCTGGATAAGGTTGTCACAAAGATTGAACAAAATAATATAACGTGTGAGAATACCAAATCCCCGGAATATAGTCCCTTGTACTGTCCCCATACAAGCACTTAGGGAAATGCTTACCACAAGGGAGAGGCAAATTATTCACCATTAAAACATATTTCAAGGTCCAGCTAAAGAAAATCACCTCCATTTTATAGCTGCTCATGATTCTTCAGTTGAAGACTGTTAGCACTAAGCACTTTAGTTGCAAAAAGCAGAATCATAATAGCTAATTTTAGCAGAAAAGAGGTTTTATTTCCCTCTCAATCCATTTTCCGTGTGACAATTAAGCTCTAATCTGCCAAGGCATCCAGTGTATGCAGTGAATGTATTTCTCTCCTATCCACGAGAAGGGAAGTTGCCATATGCATGATAGTATTATGGACCATCTTTGGGAGGATTGAGAAAATCATCACTCAAATCATTTTGCATTGTATGGTTCAGTTGAGGAACCCAGTTAAGGTAGTGCTTGAAGTGTCTACAGCCAGGAGGAATATCCCACAGATGAGGCAGAATGCCTCTGCAATGACCCCATCATGCTACAAGCACTGAAGTTCCATCACATGCCAAGCACCAGGCAGCAGAGCATGCCTGCGCAACGTCACTGCTCCCCCCAGCTGGACCTCCCCCATCACCTTTGATGGAATTTGGATCCCACCTGGTCACTGCTTCCTAGAATTACCCTCTTCAGAACCCAAGTTCTGGGCTGATTCCTCTTACTGGTGCAGCCTAGGCCACATGCACATGATGCAGTTTCAAGGGAGGCCAGGGAACTGAGTTTATGGTTTCTATATTAGGAAGGCAGAAGTCATAAAATAGAAAATGCTGACCTGCCATAATCATGGAAAATGTCCAAGAGGGGAAATTGTTTTGTTTAAAAATTCTGTCGTCCTTAACTTGGCGTAGTTTTGTCCCAGGGACAACTTGGCAGTATTTGAAGACATTTTGGTTGTCACAACGTGGGGGTGCTGGGGAGGGAAAGGGAGTACGGTACTATCAACTAGTGAATAGAGGACAGAGATGCTGCTGAACATCCTACAGTGCACAAGTCAGCCCTTCACAACAGAGAAGCATCCAGCCCAAAACGTCAGTAGTGTCATTGTTGAGAAATTCTGCTTTAATGTGTCTTTCTCCCGTAATTACCATGGGTCTCTCACATCATGATATCTAAGGGTGAACCCCAAGAATCTGTATTATTTTAAGTGCTTCGAGTGATACTGAAGTATCCAGGTGTTGCATTCAGCACAGACCTCTTTAATGTACGGCACATGTGTGTCTTTCAATCTAGAATAACAAGTACTAAGATTTACCTCTGTTAAACTGTAAACTGTTGATCTTATTAATTTTTGTCAATGTATCCCCTGGAATAATAGATTTCACCCAGTCATTCTTAAAAGATACTTCTTTATTGGGAAAGGATACTATATATATTGTGTAGCAATTATGTGACAGACATTGTGCTAAGTGCTTTTACATCATATTCCCACTTAAATTCACAACAAAATTCTGCTACAGACTTTATTTTTCCTATTTTATAAATGAGAAAAAAATTAAAGCCACACATAATTATATTATTCGACCATGTTTGCAATGGTGGAGCTGGCATTTAAATGAGATCTTTTAGAATCTCAAGTCTGTTTTATTTGTTTGCCATTTATTCATCTACTTTTTCAGTGATTCTGGAAATATTTATAAACAGTGAGTAAGAAAACAATTTTTGCCTTCAAGTTGCTTGGAGACCTCATTGGACAGATAGAAAAATGAAAACGCCCTATTCTATCTATCGTAGAAAGATAATGGAACCATGAGGAATAAAGGGCCCATATGGAAACGGAAACTAACTCCAGGCTAGGGGTGAAGGAAAGCCAGATGGAGGAGAGGTTGTCTGCGCTGGTATTTAGGGTGAGAAGATAGCCAGCAGGGGGCGCAAAGGAGGTCCTCACAGAGTGAGTGCCAAATGATCACTTCTAAGGGGTTGTATGTGTACTTTGAAAGTGATTCTTTTGAATGTCAAGTGTCATATAGAAAGAAAACGGATTAGGCAATTTAGGAAAATGGTGGAATAAAGCAACTGCCAAATTCTGGTAGAAAGATATTGATTGAGTTAATGAGCAGTAAAATGCGGCAGGATTTGGAGACCAAACATGAAGGAAACAGAAAAGGCAGTAGACTCAGATGTCACCCAGGTTTTTAGTCAGTCGCCTGGATGGATGGTAGTACATTTGGCTGCAGGTAGGATCACCTGCTGCGTAGTTAGAAGGGGCTGATGAGATTGGCTGCCAGAGTACTGTGTGACGATCAGGTGGATACATCAGCACTCTCCGGGCTTTCTCTTGGATTTATTTCTCTTCTTGTTGGAGGTGTTTCCTTCAATATTTATTCCAAATATAGCCTTTGTGTGACCAAGTTTGAGTCTTTCATGCTGAAAGATATCTTTATTTTACCTTTTCATTTAAATGTGAGTTTAGCTTGATATACAATGTTGGGCTCCAGATTTTTTTCCTTCACTTTTTGAAAATATCTCCACCTTGCATATAGTATTGCTGTTAACATGACCAATGTCCACCTGATTCCAGGTCTTTGTATACAATCTGCCTTTTCATTCTGGAGGATCTCAGATTCATTTCTTTGTTTCTGATGTTTTCACAATTCATTCAAATGGGTTGAAGTGTGTTTTTGTTTTCCTTTCATATGTAGTTCTATGGGCCCATTCAATCTGAGTTTCTCATTGGTTACTTAAATACTAGGAAAACTTTGTGCAGTTTTTAAAATATTTGTTCTTCTAAGAACTATTCTTTCCTTTACTTCTGAGATTTCTATTATACAGATGTCAACACATCTTGTGTACACTATACCCCGTTAGATTTTAAATCTTACCATTTATCTATCTTCTGGGAGGCCTCCTCAACCTACTCTTCCAGCCCTTATTCATTCACTATCTTGGCCCATTTTATTATTTATCCCGTCTAGTGAGTTCTTTACTTAAAGTAACGTACTTGTCATACTCAGAATCTTCATGAATATCTGTTCTGGTTCTTTATGAATATTTGTTTCTGTTTCATTTTTTCAATTTCTATTTCTATTCCTCAAAGATATTTATAATTATTGGGTTGTACTATTTAATTTGTAATCTACCTGGTCTATTAATTATGCCTCCTCTGCTAAGGTTTTCTATTTTTGGTTTCTCTTTTATGTTGCATATATTCCATAGTTATCTCAATAATTGTTCTTAATTTTAAGGTCATATTCTTTTGGAGAATCTACTCCCACTCTGGTTTTGGGTACCACAGGGGTGATCAAATCCTAGGGTCTAGGTATAGACTCTGGCCACATTGGAGTTGTGGAAGTGTCCTTTGTGCAAGGGAGCTTCTGATGTGACATCAAGGACTCAGGTATTCTGTGTCCCCTCTCCCCACATACGCACATAAGGGCTGACCCTGCTCCTTGGGATATTATCATCTAATCTTTGTCCTGGACACTTGACTTTTTAAAGAGATGCCTCCTGTATTTTAGGAAAGAAAGAAGATGTGTGTTACTTTTTTTTCTATCTCTTTTCCATCCAAATGGGTTTCGATCTCTATTTATCATGCCATCTCTTTTTGGCACTGACTCTAGGCTACTATATTACTATCTTAGAGGAGAAAGTGTTAGACAACTTCCTCCTGGGCCAATGTGGAGAGAGAAAGTGGGACAACCCACGTCGCTGGACCCTCTTGCACACATTGCTATGGCTACGCTCCTACTTAATAACACTCTTGCCCACTCCCCCGACCTGACACCCACAGCACACTCTGGACCCCTTTCACCTTTGGCCTCAAAGGGATTTTTCATAGACTCTCTTGATAGATTCTGAGACTCATCTGTGCCCCTTCTCACATTTGTGATAATTCCAGAGAGAATTCAAGCAGCAAATGTGGGTTTATCACCTCCTCCAGAACTGGAATCCTCATGTCATCTGTGTGATTGCCTGCTCTCCTACAATGTTGGTCTCACTTTGCGGTGTTGCTGACATTTCAAGAAACTCTCTTAAATAGGGATATTTAAGTGTTTCTCTTTGTAAATGCTATTCTCCTTTGGAGATGCTATAATTACACGTTATAATTACACTTCAAGTTCTTTGAGACAATTATCATAAGCCATTCCATTGTTTAACTTGAAATGAGTGAAAAACTTTATACAAAGGTTTTTTTGGTAATGTTCTTTGCAGAAATATTGCAGTTGGTATGAACTTCTCAGAGAAGCAGGGTTTTTCACTTTTACCTGCCTAGCATCTAACCCAGGTCCTAAGATGTGATACAAGATGTATGCTCCAATAATGTCCATTTTACTGAAATGCTAGAAAACAAAGGGGAATGGTGGTTGGTGTCAGATAGAACTGGGTTTATGTCTCAGCTAAAGAACTAAGCCAGATCTTTGCTCTTGCTAAACTTATTTAATAGTTCTAAAATAAAAGGGTATTATTGAATGTAAAAATAGAATGCATTAATATACACAAAGTTCTTAATAAGTACAGCGCTTGATGTTTAATAAATTTTCATCATATGGTATTCATTACATCTATAATAGTAAGTAATGATTTTATTTAGATATATATATCATTTACAAATCTGATTTTCCACATACTGCATGAACCTCTGAGCTGGCTTACATGATTCTAGGATCATCTAATCGATCTTGAATACTGCTGCCAAATCCCTCTTTCTTAAAACCACTTTGATCACTTCAGGTTCCCATCCAAAGTCTTTGATGGTGTCATTTTCTATTATACCTAAATGCAATTTCTCTGCTCAGCTTTCATAACTCACCATGACTTGGCTTCATCCTGCATATCAGTGCTAGTCAAGATTCTTTGGTTACAAAAACCAGAAAACCACTTAAGAAATTCCAAGTAAGTGTGGTAGGAATAACTATTTTCATAGCGCAATAGCCTTTGTGATGATCACAAAATCTAAGCCACCATGTTCAATAAGAACATTTCAGGGAAGCAGCTGGGGAACAAACCTCTTTTTGTGTTCCAGAAGTGACATACCCTCTACCTTCTCTACTTTAGAAACCCTTCTACTAGAGAATGGCAATACATGGCCGCCAGCTTCAAGTCAATATGATTCTATAGAGCTAACAGTTCCCAACAGCCAACTACAGCCTCTGCATCTTTCCAGATAGATCAACTGGTTTTGAATTCAGCATCTACCTCTGGTCCATTCTGCTGGAGAAGTGGTAGAGCTGGGGAGGCGGCAGGTGAGTGGAGTGTGCTTCCCAGGCAACAGTTGCTGAGAGAACTTCTACAAATGATTATAAAGATGATGCATACAGAAAAGTATCCAATATAAGTTTCCAGGATATACTTTTTATGCTATTCAGTCATGTCTCCCTTATAATCAGGAACCAAACATGTTCCACTCTTCCTCAGCGTATTTGTACCTGAAACCCAGGCCTTAACAGGCAACACCTCCCTCTTCTCCTTTACTTCTACAAGCTTGTAAGGGTCTGCTGAAGTTATTAAGTGGACATAGATGTGTACTTAATAAGTGGGAAGATGAGTGAGTGAATAACGCTTGCCAGGATCATTCCACTTTCCATTGGTTTTCATTTCTGTGCTTGCATCTACAAATTCTTCTGTCTACTCAATAAAACTTGGCACACAATGATGTGGTTTATGAAAATAAGTTTCTTTAAGCTATTCTGTCATGGACTCCTTGTTGTTTGATGTGTGTTAATTTGCTCTTCTCTGGGCATTACATATCTTAGGGCAGAAATCATGTCTAAACTTCTATTATAACTCCTTGAAATCTATCATAGCACTAAGATCATGGTTCATATATAATTAACACTTATTGGACCGGGCCAACATTTGGTCAAAACCAGACCAAACTGATTTAGAGAAACTGGGTTTGGTTTTTACTTTTTACACAGGAATAGAGATATGAAAATCATTGGTGAGATCCATAATTTTTCTAACTTATTCATAGTAGTCACTGCTCACTCCTCACAGAAGTAACTACAACTCAATTATACCACATGTTTTTGCTGTACTTTTAAAATTTTCTTAACAAAGTGGAAGAGGAGAATGGTAGTATGTAGGGGTAAGACAATTACCCAGATGATAACTTCAACTTTAGTCAACACTAAAATGGGAAAGTAGGAATTCAGTGAGCTCTATTCGACATATCAACTTCAGGAGATTCGATAATATGCATGATAGCCTTGAACTGCATTATTATCACAGCTGTTAATATAAAGGGAAGAGCTCTAACTCCTTACGTTTTTAATATAATAAAAGTAATCTAATCAAAGATAAGGTTTTGAGGCATGCTTTCCTAAATCTGTAACAACAACAAGAGCTATGTTTATTGAGCATTTAGTATTTGTCGGGCATTAGATTAATTGTTTTACATAGATTATCTGTTTTATCGTGGTAACTATGTAAATGTTTACTAATATTTTACCCTATGAAACTGAGGCTGAAGAAGTTTGAGTAATTTGTCCTAGAACACAACCAATCAGTAATGGATTTCTAATTTAAAGGTGTTCTGACCTCATAATCTGTGTTCGCTTTAAGTAAAGCAGACAGCTAAGGATTTCTGACGAAACAAAATAGGTTTTTTGGTTGAACATATTTGATTTTTGAGTACATTTATATTTCAGGATATAAAAGTGAAAATAAAATTATGTTGAACTCAGTAATTTTGAATATAATTTATTGAGAAGACATTAAAGCAAAAATTATTTCTTTGATAACTATCAAATGTGGGAAGAAACTATTTTTAAATGACGTTCTCTCCCTCCATCTTCCTTTTTTGTTCAAAATTCTTAGTGAATTTAATGGTTCATAGGACCATAAACTCTGAGCCTTTAGCATGCTTATTTTATAAAATAATGTTTTTGTAATTTTAGAGGAATTTCCCAATGCAAAACTACCTTTTGAATTCTAACTTCAAATAATTGCAGTGTGCCACATCACAGATGACTCATGGCTGTTGCTGAGCTCTACAAAGTGTAGGCTCTCTTGCAATGGAGAGCAAGATATATGGTATTACGCTGTCTTGTGATTTCTCCTTTTTCCTTTAATACCTAAGGAAGTTAAAAACACTATTTTTGCAGTCGGAAAATATTCCTTAATTCATCCCATTCTCCTCTGGCTAGTATGGCATTTCCAGTTTGACCTTATAGCTTAACGTAAATTTTATCTATCTCTGCTTGGAGTAGGAAGAAGGCAGTGAGTACCCTGGTCAAAACAGGAGAATAAAGAGAAAAAGAGGCACAAGAGACATGTTCATCCCTTTGTTCTCCTAATTTCTCCGTGTCTATGATTCCAAACTTAGTCAATCATGTTAATGTAAATATCACTAAATATCTAAAAGGAGCTTTAAAAACCTTGCTATATATTTTATTTTAAATTAACAAGTAAAGGAAAGAATGTTCAAAGGCACAGAGGCACGAGAGAATATGTAAACTTAATGGAAGATTTTCCAGATAGTATTCTCAAACATTAGTGTGCAAAAAATCACCTGGGTCTTGCTACGAAAAGTCTTCTGAATCAGTAGGTCTGGCATGAAGCCTGCACCTCTGCAATTCAAACAAGTGTCCTGGAGATGCAGTTGACGCAGGGGCCATTCTTTCAGTAGAAAGCACAAAGAGGGAATTGCCTGATCTCTGTCATATTTTGAGAGCTAAAGTATAGCTCTAAGAGGTGAAGTAAGTATTCATGTAGACAAAGTAAACCTCTCCTTTCTCTGCTCCCCAGATCACTACTTTGTTTTGACTGCTGGATCAAGGATGATGAGAATAAACAACTCTTTATAGCTGTACAGTCATGCGTCACTTAATGACGGAGAGGCGTTCTGAGAAAGGCATTGTTAGGCAATTTCATCATTGTTTAAACATCATAGAGTGCACGTACGCAAACCTGGATGGTCCAGCCTACTGCACACCTAGGCTCTATGGTATAGCCTATTGCTCCTTGTCTACAAACCTGTACGGTACATTACTGTACTGAATTCTGTAGGTAATTGTAACGCAATGGTAAGTATTCGTGTATCTAAACATAGAAAAGGTGCACCAAAAATATGGTAGAAAAGATAAAAAATGGTACATCTGTATAGGGCACTCACCACGAATGGAACTTGTAGGACTGAAAGCTGTTCTGGGTGAGTCCGTGAGAGAGTGGTGAGTAAACGTGAAGGCCTAGGACATTGCTGTGTACCACTGAAGCCTTTATAAACACTGCACACTAAAGCTACACTAAATTTACAAGAAAATGTTTTCTGTCTTCACCATAAATTAATCTCAATTTACTGCAACTTTTACTTTAAGAACTTTTAAATTTCTTTTAACTTTGATTCTTTTGTAATAATACAGCTTGAAACACAAACACATAGTAAAGCTGTACAGAAATATTTTATTTTTTTATATCCTTATTCTAGAACCTTTTTCCTATTTTTAGAATTTTCATTTTTTTTTACTTTTTAAACATTTTTGTTAAAAACTAAGACAGAAACACACACATTAGCCTAGGCCTACGCAGGGTCAAGATCGTCAACACCACTGCCTCTACCTCCACCTCCTGTCCTACTGGAAGGTTTTCAGGGGCAATAATACATGCGGAGCTGCCATCTCCTATGATAACAATGCCTTCAGGAATATTTTTAAAGGACCTGACTGAGGCTCCTTTTGAGGAGATGTCACACTTTTTAGCAATATGTCCATGGGAGTTTTCTTGGTTTGTTTCTTTTTTTCGTCAAGATTTGCTTGTAAGCAGATCATGCGCCATGAACATTCCTCTCTATTAATGAAAACCTTTTGGTATTGGGGTCCATGTTTTCAAACTTTTAAAGGAGTTTGTTGAGGTCTGAAAAAGCTTCTGCTAAACATTTCACTGTGGGGTTCTTCTTCTTTTTCTTCTCCTGCAGTTTCCTTTCTCTTGCCTCTTCCTCAGCTATACATTTCTGTTCCCATTCCAACAACTCCTCATTAGTCAATGCTTCAGGGACCACCTCTAGAAGCTCCTCGTCATCCTCACTTGCATCCACGTTAAAGTCTGCCTTCTCAGCTACAGCCTTGTTGATTTTTGCAATCTCCTCATACTTGGCAAATCCTTTGAAGTCATGGACAAACCTCTTGAGTGTCTTTGAGATGCCATTCATCCACTCCTTGTTGAGATGGCCCCAAGCCCAAGCAAGATTCTTAATGGAGTCATAGATGTTGCAATCTTTCCAGAATTGCTGCAATGTCTTCTTAGTACTTCCTTTGGTTGCTGCAGCAATAGCCTGGGCAAATGTCCTCCAGTAGCCCTTACAAGCTGCTCTAACTCCTTGATCTATTGGTTAGATCAAAGAGGTGGTGTTTGTAGGGAGAAACCCTTCTTTGATATCAGGATGAAGATCATCAGTTAAAGGAGGATGTCCAGGAGCATTATCAGCAGTAAGGAAAATCTTGAAAGATATGTTACTCTCCAAATAGTACTTCTTCATTTTGTTGGCATAGCAATTCAGGAGGGCATCTTGGAAGAGGAGCTTGGTCATCCAAGACTTTTTATTGAGCCTATAGTGCATTGGTATTGTGTGCTTATTGATATACTTGAAGGCTCTGGGGTTCTCACTGTGCCAGATCACAAAGGATTTCAATTTGCAGCCTGCAACATTGCCCCCAGTCAGGGCTATTATCCTGTCCTTAAAAGCCTCAAAAGCATGGATTTGGCTTTCTTACAGATGAAAGACCTTTCAAGCATCCATTTCCATAATAGAGAGTTTTCCTCCATATTGAATATTTGCTCTGGCAAGTAATTTTCCTCTACAATCGGATTTTCTAGAGTTTCCAAAAATTATTCAGCTGCCTTCATATCAGCACTCACAGACTTGCCACTCACTTTTACATAATAAATAACAATTCTTGAATTGTTTAAACTACCCAGAGCTAGCAGTAAACTTTCAACACTGTAGTTGGGTCTAGCCTTTTTTTCCAACAACACAAATAAACTTTTTGCTTTGGCTGTGAACCTCTTGGTGCTGAGAGGGACATGCATCTGTGTCTGATCTTCAATCTAGGTCTTTAGAAGTTTCTCCATGTCTGATATAGGTCCTTGAATTTTTGTTAGTCCCGTTGTCTTCAATGAAGCAGATACTTTAACAGCTTCTGTCACTTTGTTCTTGTTTTTCAAGATTGTATCTATGGTGAAATGGGACATGCCTGACTGGCAAGCAATAACCATCACTGGCTTTCCAGCTTCACAGTCCTGAATCACTTTTAATTTCATTTCCAGGTCTATCACTTGACATGGCCTCTTACTGGCAACACTAGAAGTGGATTTTGTATGTTTAGGGGCCATGATTAGCAGAACAACGCAAGATTAAATCAAGATCAAGAGAAAATTACACAATTAAGAGATGTGGTAAACAGGAGATGTTTGAGTTTGCTGCTGGTGTAATGCAGTATACTGTTTCACAGTAAACTTCTTTTATCAATAGAAAGAGTACACTCTAAAATAATGATAAAAAGTACAGTATAGTAAATACATAAACCAGAAACATAGTCATTTATTATCAAATATTATGTACTATACATAACTGTATGTGCTATTCTTTTATACGTCTGGCAGGGCAGTAGGTTTGTCTACACCAGCATCGCCACAAACACGTGAGTAAAGCATCGTGCTATGATGTTATGAGGTTACAATGTCACTAGATGGTGATAGGAATTTTTCAGCTCCATTAGATCTTATAGGACCGTCATCGTATATGTGGTCCATCGTTGACTGAAATGTCATTATGCAACACATGGCTGTGTTTAAAAATCACCAATTTTTCTTCAAGACCTATTAATTTTAAAAAATTCAAGTACCTGATTATACTTTTATCACATTAAAGTAGTAGCTAGAGTTCTACAGACTCAGATGTATCTGTGGAGTAGGCAGGTGACATCAGTGTGTGACAGAGGCTGATGTAAGAAGGTAAGCCCATACTGTTTGTACTGCATACCTTATCTAAGGTAGAGTTCTAAGAGAACTCTTGATGTGTCATGCCCTTGTGTTATCCTCTCTTTTTAAGTGTGGGCAGGAACTTTAACTTGCTCCCAACGAAGAGAATATGGCAAAGGTAGGATGGGATATCAGTCTCCTAATCATTATCTTCTACGGCAAAGGTGATGGGATTTTGCAGGTATATCCAAGGCCCTTAATCAGTGGACTTTATGTTAATCAAAAAGGACATTATCCTAGGGGCCAGCCTGGTGGCGCAGTGGTTAACTTTGCACATTCCTCTTCAGCAGCCTGGGGTTCACCAGTTTGGGTCCCAGGTGCGGACATGGCACCACTTGTCAAGCCATGCTGTGGCAGGCGTTCCACATATAAAGTCGAGGAAGATGGGCACAGATGTTAGCTCAGGGCCAGTCTTCCTCAGCAAAAAAAGAAAAAAAAAAAGGAGGATTGGTGGCAGATGTTAGCTCAGGACTAATCTTCCTCAAAAAAAAGAAAAAGTACACTATCCTGGATATGTCTGATTTAATCAGGTGAGTCATTCCAAAGAAGGACAAAAGATCAGAGCCCAAAGAAGAGAGAGAGACTCTCTTGCTGGACTTGAAGAGACAAATTGCATGGTATGGAGAGAGTCACATGGCAGAGAACAGTAGATGTCTCTAGAAGCCTAGGGTCTCAGTCCTACAACCCTAAGAAACTTAATTCTGCCAATTTCCAGTGAGCTAGAAAGAGGAAACCAAGCCTCAGATGAAATCACAGCCAAAAATGACACTTTGCTGCCTCATGAGACAGTGGGCTGAAAACCCGGTTGAACCACACCAGACACTGACTTACAGAAACTACGAGATGATAAGTGCTTGCTGTTTTAACCACTCAGTTTGGGGTAATTTGTTACTCAGCAACAGAAAGCTAAAATATCAACATATCTGCTTATTTAATTTGCATTTTGAAGCTTTATACTCTCCACAGAAACTGCCAACACATACGTACATGTCACCTGAGTCTCCACTGTGTAACACTCCTCTCAACCCCAGACTTTTGCAATCTACATGTAGGATTTGCTCATAGATGGGCTGTGGACTAGCCATGTTTTCCCTCTTGTGGAACTTTAGTTTTCTTAGACACAAAATGAAGACTATGAGATCTATCCTACAGTATTGTTGTGAGTCAAGTCAGGATGAGGCCTCAGAACTACTTGCTCAGGATGAGAGCATCTGTCCTAGATTCTAAACCACCATTGGCCCACAGAGGAGACCGCCTCAGGACCTGGAGTGGAACTGGTAACATGTCCAGCACTCCTTTCCCTCTTAAGCTCTGAGATGCTTCACTAATATCAGCTGGGGTATCTCATCTGAATTCATCACTTTATGCTCACTATCCCAGCTTAGACTGCAAGAGGTCAAGGCCATCACTTGTCTCGTTGGTTCTCACCTCCAAACAGACTTATGGTCAGTGAGGAAACCTCCTCTAAGTTCTTTATTCTTCTCCTCTCCTCCTTCTTATCCTTCTTGCCCTCTTCTCTTCTTCCCAAACTCTCCTTCCCTCTGCCTCTCTCTTTTCCCTCTCTTCCCTCCTTCTCTCTTTCCTCCCCATCTGCTCATCTCCCATCTCTTCTCCTTCCTTCCCTTTACATACTTACACATATATAATTTCTAGAACAGCATGTTTGCCCTTGTAATATGATCAATAAAGGTCAGTTTCCTTTCTCAATTCATCCCTCATGGGTAGTTGTGGGTATTAAATTAAATTAACTAATGCATATGATGCTATCTAGTACACAAAAAACTCCAAATTTTTATTTTCTTCTTTAACATCTAAATGATATATGCTAACTAACTGGTGGAATGATTTAACTAAAGGATGGTCACTGAAGTTCTATTGTGGCAAGGTCTTATGAGGGGTTCTCTGTTGGATATGGACATATATTTGGTCACAATCTACCACTGAGATCAAAGTTTGTTTACACAAAATGAGTTGATACTCAAACTCACTCACACTTGCATTCATTTTATTTTATTTTATGTAGCTGGAAAGCCTAAAAACCTGGTTGAAATTTAGAAATGATTTATGCCTACACAATTATTCTTGTCTTCTTGGAAATGTTTTTTGCCCACATGACTAGATGAACATAACCCTGGAAAGACAGATAATTTGAATCCTAACTAAAAATTCTATGGAGTTTTAAGTGTAATGTTATTATCATGACTTTCCCAAGTATTCCCAAGAACACCACAGCTTTGTCATTGCCATCGACACTAACCAGTACCCTTGAAATTGTTTTGTTAATTCAAAATGTTAGATATTCATTCTTTAACAAATGTTGTTTGATTGTGTGTATCAGGCACTGTTCTAGGCACTAGGGACATAGCATGGCATGAGTGGTGCCCGGGCCCCTGTGTGTAAACAGCCTCCATAGAGCTCTCCAATCACAGGAAATAATTGAAAGTACAAGATACAATGTACAAAGAAGACTGGAAAGAAGGATGGAAAATCCTGGGGCATTTTATAAATGAAGACATACTTAAAGAATATGACTACATGTAAAAGCCAGCATACTGAAAACAAGAATACATCACTATTTTGTATGTGTATGACTGGAGTAAGTTCTAAATATTTAGCAATAAACACTGCTAAATATTTTGTATAACTTCCAGATATACACACATGTTCATACACACAATTATTAGCAATTATAGCATCATAAAAACTCCCTATTTGAATTCTCAAACTATCTTAGGCAAAACATTTTTTTTTTCAGAATAAATTATCTCAAAATGATAACACGTGATTTTCTGTGTGCCTTAATGGATTTTTTCCAAAAAACTGGCAAGCTAAAGCAACCGTCAGTAAGGTCTTGTGGTTTTCAGGAGAGATCAAAGGAAGCTTTCATAATGCACAAAGCATGTATATTTATAATGTATCATAAACATTCAAATGGATGTGACTACAACGCATTTAGTTCCTTAATAAGGCTATATAGTAAACTTTAAGTTAAACCATTTGGTTTAGTTTTCACTTTTGATTTGAAACATTCTAACTTGGGTTTTGCCAAGCTGAACACTGTTTTTAATCTAACCAGATCACTTGATTCATTTCATCCTAATGCCCTTTTCATACCATGTTTTGACCTACAGCAAGACCTCGCTGAATGCATGAGCGCTGAAAAGATGGAGAGATTCTCAGTCAATTGACAGAATGCCATCAGCTTCATGGTAATTTTCAATTCTTATGCATGAATCTCATGGCAGACCATAAATATGTTTATTGGAAAGATGTAATATACCTTTTTTTAAAGCAAAATATATGAATAAAGTTAAAGCATACGAGATCTTGTAGTCAGGAAATTAATGTTCTTTTGTTCTATCAAAACCACACACACAAACTTGACAGAAATTTCTTGTGAATTACTAATGGGGGTTTAATCCTGACAAGGCTTTATTTGTTCAAGAGTCAGATCGCGGGTCTGGTTGCTCAAAAAGCCAATTATCAGAGAATATCCTCTGTTGCTGCTGTCATTAAGAGACAGACACTGATGACAGTTTAACTTGGTTTCAGTGCAGCTCTCAGGCCACAGCTGCTTGCCAGGCAAGCCAAGTACCACTGGAAAACGCCCGGTTGCATTGACCCTGTGGTAATTGAGGTTATGAAAAGGCTCTTGTTCTCAGAACTCTTGAATGAATGCCTCTCCCAGCGGGACCCAGCAGGACCCTTGAGGAGGGCAGACCGCCTGAACGACTGAACTGCTCAGAATCTCAGCTCTGGGCCTCAGGAGGTCAGGTCAAGAAACAAATGTTAAGGGTGGGACATAAGGAATGCCAGAGAGCAACACATTAGGCTGGAGTCCTCGATTCTTTGCATTGTTTTGCTGGATGCTCTCTTTCATCTATTCTGCACCAAAAATAAGCACAGAAACTGAAATCTGTTAACACTTTAACCTGAGTGTCATGCGGAAAGCTTCTCTTGCTGATTTTTGGCCACCCCATCATTAAAAGCGAGAGAGTGGTTGTGGTACAGATTTCATTGGTGCAACAAACTGAACCATCTTCTGAAATGGCCAGCGTTCTACTGGCTGAGTCAGGCACAAGATCCTACTACTAAAACAGTCCTGGTCCTCTTTCACCAGTAATGGGCATTAGCATCAGGTGAGAATTAACATGGAAGTGGTCAAGCAAAATAAGGATAATTAGCCCAATCAAATAAATTGCACAACAGCATTTCTAAAAAAGCATCTCCCATCAATTAGTTGTGCTATTACCTATGATTGATGTGATAAAACATTTTTTCAAATTAGTAACAACAATTACCTGAAAAGAAAATTACTGATAGCTCAGTGGGTTTTAAAGGTCAAGATCAAATAAATATCCTTAGCTTTAAATATGATGTAAAAGGTATGTAGCTATTGTATAGACAGTAGTATTTTATTTCTTTTTCATGCATATGAAGAGCAAACATTTTGTAATTATGATCTGGTAGGTAATTGTTTTATATTTTAAATTAAAATGTGAATATGTATGTGAACAGTAAAAGAGAATGAACTCATTCCTCTATTTATTCAACTAATACTTGTGGCACTTCTATTATGTTCTAGGCAATATGGTAAGGGCCAGAGAAACAGTGGTTAGGAACCATCAGAAACAGTTAATGCCATTATGGGGCTTACAGTCAGGTACTGTTCACTTTCTAGCGGAACTTGAATAGATTTTTGTGAGGAAGATTGGCATAGCTGTGTGCTCAGCTACGATCTTTAAAGAGAAAGAGGAAGATTGGCAACAGGTGTTAGCTCAGGGCCAATCTTCCTCACAAAAAGAAATAAATTTTAAAAAGCAATTAAAAAAACACGAGGATTTTTACTTTACCTTTGCAATCTAACGATTCTACGAGGATTCGTCTGACAGTTTCTTGCTCTGCGTTGAATTTCCCATGGACCTTCCAATGTATTGACTCAGGTCTTCTTTTATTTTAGATGGTTTTCTTAGATTACGATTTAAATATTAATTCTGTCCCTTTGTTTTGCCCTTGTTTCCCCATTATAGGAATGGTGTCCCTTCCCTGGCTGTTTTCTGTTTTCACCACTTTCTCCTAAAACCTCCTGAAATTTTTTTTCTTTATCACGTTCATATCTTCTTAGTTGGTTTCCTACTTTTCTTCAATGATTACTTAAATATGTTTACTTGAGTGTCTTGAGATTTAGCGATTTCTGAGATAATTTTGTCTGTCTTGTCCATTTATTTTGAGTTCCATAACTCTTTATTTCTTCATATTTTTAGTCTCGTTTTTATTTCAGTTTTGAATTTCCATTCAAGGTGGTTTTTCATATTCCTGAATGCATTGTTGAATATACTTAATTTAGTTTGGATTGTAGCCTGATACTTTTCATCTGCTTCATGATTGTTTTGAGGGGTAATTTTTATCATTTGATGTGGGTTTGACATCATTTTCTGAATATTTGTGATAAACTTATATGATTTACTTCTTTTTTTTTGTTCACGTTTGTGTTGGTGTGGTTTACAAGAATTGTAATTCAGTGATATACTCTTCTGTTAGTACAGCAAAATACTAATTCTTTATGGATTTTTTGGTGATTAAGAGAAGTTGTATAATTTTCACTTTTGCTTTCTTTTCTCCCACGTATTTCCCCTTTTCTTATTTTCCCTTTCACCGTTTGTGAAAGGGTGGCTCACCCTTCCCTTTTTGCTGTTTCCTCACCAGAGATATGCATTATGAAGACTGCCACTGCAATAGCAGTCGTTTAGGCCCATTACTTGTAGACTGTGCTCTGAGCTCTCAGACTCTCTTTGCCCTTTCAGCATTTTCAGGGTCAGGGTGGACTTATTCTTTACCTCAACTTCACTCCTCTCGCTGGCCTGTCTCATCTCTTCCCCACAGTTTTTCTTGTCGTGTTCTTGCTTGTCAAAGAGCTGCGTGGTGGAGCAGGGTAATGAAGGATTGTTCACCTGGCTTTAAATTCCATTGAGAGCATAGCCTTCTCTTCATATATATATAGATATGTACATAAAATATATAAAATTATATATATTTTGGGGGGAATCAGCTACCATTTTCTCCATCTACAAATACCCAGTCATTACCTTTTTTTTTAACTTTTACTTTTTCTTTATTTTTTGAATTATCACATAAAATATTTATAGTTGGGAAATAAAAAGAAAATAAAATCATCTTTAATCTAACCACCCAGAAAAAAAATTGAAGAATATCAGTTTAGGCTTTCTATGTAACAAAAAGGAAAATAGAAAAAAGTTTCCTGATGCACACACTCTTTATAACCAGCTTTTTATATTTAGCAATATATATTTAGTAATACATTTCTCCTTATAGCTAAATGGAATTATTTTTATAACAACACCTATTTCTGGTTGGTTTTGCTTTTTACACTTGTAAACAATAATATAAAAAGAAGAACCTAATAGCAAGTAATATGCTTCATTAATCCCAGAGGACAAATTCGTTGAAATGTTATGAACACAGATAATTACTTACTAAAAGTATTTATTGTACATTATCAAATTACCTTCTGAAAGGTCAGTATAATTTATGCTTCAGCAAATGTTAGGGAAAAAATCACCATTTATTTATCTAAAATCCTAATGACACTAAATATTGCCTGTTTAAAATTTAATTTTGCAAATATGCTAGGTAAATGTTTTATGTATTGAGTGTTTTAATTTATTTCTTAAATAATTGGATATAACCATTTTCATCAGTTAACTACTGGATCCTGTGGGTTTTTATTTTGTAATTCAAATGCTCTCATTTCCCAATTTCTATTAATGTACTTATATTTTCCTGATAATTTTGAAAGTGTTTACATATTAATCACATAAATAGTATTTTAATATTTCTTATATTTTTTCTTCAGTTTGTTTAATAATTTTCAAAATTCTTATTATGATGAGTTTTGACAGACAGGAATTTTTAAATAGCAGGATTTATCAATATTCATTTTTTTACCTATGGTATTGTGTTTAGATATACACTATGTTTTTAAAACGATATGATTTATGAGCTAGCAACTGGAAAAAAAATGCTTCCTTCCCTCACAGCTTCAATAATATCAGTTAAAACTACCTTTATAAAATATGGTTTAAATTAAATATAATTTTAACCAAAATTATAGAGTGCTACCTATGAACTAAGCACTCTGTGTGTATCTCTCTAAGCGAAGATAGGGAAAGAAGAAAAAAAATGGAGAAATAATCATTCTGTTATTTTACAATACTTTTTGTTTCATTTTGTCTGTTTCAAATGCATATAAACATTTTTTCTAAAGTAGGAAAAACAAATATCTATATGTCTGTCTGTATATATACATGTATATGTTTGCATAGTATATGTAAAATATTAAACAGAGACATAGAGGTTCAGAGACAGAAAGTGAATGAGATGAGTATGAAAGAGACAGAGGGAGAGTAACAGTCATTGGCAACTTTTAGATCATCTTCAGAAATACTCCAAACATATTATCTTCATCTTTGTTAAACAGAGAAAACAACATTTCCCTATTTTTTTTTCTTCTGCATGATATCAGTTTATCTTTAAAAGGCATTGCAGGAAATTATGAATGAGAAGATGAACAGTAGCTTTCAACCGCCTCTGTAAAACATGAATACTGCCAACGTTTTTGTCACCAATAATTCTCCATAAACATGGGTCTCTTTTCTCATTATGCAGGCTGTCATGCTTTATTGAACCACATAATTTTACCCAATTAAATAAACCGTATGTAGTCTCCTCCCCCATTTCTTTTTCTTTAGCTGGACAAATGCCAGTAATTATATTTAGAGTACCCTAAGAGGACACCTTATTCAGTATTCATTTTGGTGCTACTCTGCACAATCAAACATAGCTCCTGCTGCTCTTTTAAATACTAATGTTCATTTTATTTATAAGATGTAAAAATTGCACACTTTTTAAAAGCCAGAATGAGTTAGGCTCATGGAGACGTCATGCCAGCAAAGTGGATATAAGTTAGTTGGCTTCAGTCAAGTATATGGTCTGTCTCTTAACAAAGCTCTCATAAGTAATTAGTTTCTAAACTGTTTAATCTATTTACACTAATACAAGTTTTATTAAGGCAGCCTGCCAGATATGTGGCACTTTTTTTCTTTTTTTTCTCCATGAATAAAAAGGTTGAGTCTTTAACCTTACCAGTTTCTGTGCTAGAGTTACATAGCAGCTACTCAACGTAGTTTCAGAAAAGAACCTCTAATATAATTCAGCCGAGGTGGTAGTGGAAACTGAATTTATCTGCAGCAAGTCAGAACTTACACACAACCAGAGAAATTAAAACAAAATAAAGATAGCTTCCTTGTGTGCTTGAAATCAATGAGATTTTCTATGGAAGGGAAAAGACTACTCAACAGTATGTTCTTTGAGTTGAAAAAGGCAAAGATATGTAGACTGGCACCTACTAAGAATTCTGTCACCTTGACTGCGACCTAAGGTGCATCTGGTTTTGCATTAGGTCTTAGCAGTTTCCTGTTTCACATGTAAACTGGCCATAGGAAAGCACTTATCTGAGAGTTATTGTAGCTGTAGGTTAATTTCATATTAAAAGAAGATATTTGTGTGAAGTCAGCTTACAATTTAACATATCAACACCTTTTATTCCATTTGTTCACTTCTATTAACAGTTCCTACCTTGCAGCTGAATTTCATTTTCAGACAGATTTAAAATCGCACTGCATCCCATTTGCACAGATGGATAGGCAGCCAGGGAAAGCAGGCAGCCTTGCTAATGCCAGAAGGCTGAACCGAGTCACAGTCGTCACCCACAATGAGACAGTGAGGCCGCGGTGGTCCGCAAACAGATCTCCCTTACCTGGGTGACCAGTGTCCTTCCCTTCCCTTTGGGGTGTTGGATTAGGGGGACTGTTTATTTTGATTCTTTCATATCAGCTCAATGTTGATTGACACTAAGTATTACCTGGTACTTAACATGTGCAGTGAGACCTACACACACCTTTCCTTGACCTCTAAGATTTGTCTTATATAAACCTTTTGAATCAACATGAAGTAACAATCAGATTCCTTTATTTGTTGTTTGTTCATGTCAGTTCCTTCCAACTAAATGCTGCTTAGGAAGTAGTTCACATTTCCCACGGCGTCCTGTTAACAGTGGGTTCACATTGCTTAAGTCTGGGTATATTTTAATTATAACAACATAGATGAAGGTTTTTCATAGCAGAAGCAATTGTGGAACGCCTTGGTGAAGGAACCGAGTATATGAAAAAGGCACTAATTTTTACAACAGAAGATGAGTCCGCTCTCACTCACTCCTCCCCTCCTCCTTCATCTTTTCTTTGCACAGATAACACGCCTGCTGTTTCCACACTGTAACACACAAAGCAGACTTTAATGGCAGTTTGAATCATCCCCAAAGTATTAGCTATTCAGACATTTTCTGTTGTGTCTACTTCTGAAACTGCCAATGGCGTGATGCTGAGATTAATTATTTCCTGCTTCATCTGCTCCACGAAACAGCAAGAAACACGTTTTCTAACTGACAAATTTACTTGAATTTATGACAGGTCTCTTACACTACAACCTACATTTTTTAACAATGAGAAAGTAATTTGTTGAAAGGAAGGGAAGGCTTTGTAAAACATGTATTTGTAATTTTATTTTGTTTTCCATTTTAAACCTGATTTCACATAGTTTTACTTACTGTTATAATTGTTTCCCCTTACTGAGCAGAACAGGGATGGAAGAGAAAAAATGATTGGGTTTCAAGAAGAGTAAGCATAAGATAAACACAAGATGCTGAGGAATAAGACATAAAATGAAACTTCCAAAGAAAAATTTGTTAAATAAAATTCTGCTTAATCAAGGAGGCAATTTTACAGTATCATTTCTAATAATATTAACTAAAATGGATCTTCAAAGAAATAAGCAAATAGGCTAATAATGTATTTTTTAACATCTTAGTTTTAATAATGTATTTATTTAGACTAGCGTTATTTGAGAACAAAGATGATTTGAGAGAATTTTCTTTTTGAGTTTGGGTATCAAAACAGGACCGGGGGATGGTGATTATTCCACGCTGGAAAGTTTGGTAGGTCCAAGCCTCCATGCATAGTAAAGGAGATAATTCCAGGCGGTGTAAGACAAGGGGGAAGATGGTTAAACTACCTTACAAGTTACACTTGGCTACCTACTCGCAGGGTGCTAAAAGCAGAGATCATTTCCCCTATCTCCTCACTAACTCATTATCCAAATATAAATGAGGTATACTTTTTCTGTTTGAGAAAGGTACAGACCCCAGGAGGAAGATAGGTAAATGGTCAGTGGCGGAGTTAAAACACAATGTGCTGTAGAAAAGGAGAGAAGAAGAAAGGAAGTGTGTTAGTTCCTATTGGTGTGTAATGAATTTGCTGTGTTACAGTCCTAGAGGTCAGAAGTCTGAAGTTAGCTCGCCAGGGCTAAGATCAAAGTGTGGGCAGGCTCTGTTTCTTTTGGAGAATTTAGGGGAGGATCTGATTCCTCACCTTTCCAGCCTTTGGGCATTGCTCACATTCCTTACCTCATGGCCCTTTTTCTCCATCTTCAAAACCAGCAATGTTATGTTTTATTCCTCCAAGTCCTTCTCAGGGTGCCCACTCTCTGCTCTCCCTCTTCCATTTTAAGGGACTCTTAGGATTACATTGGGCCAATGCAGCCAATTCAGGATCATTTTCCTATCTGAAGTCACCTGATTAGCAACCTTTATTTCATCTGCAGCCTTACTTGCCTTTTGCTATGTAATATAACGTATTCACAGGTTCTGGAGGTACAGATCATTGTGCCTACATAGTGGATAAACCTGAAGGGTCCCCAGCAGCATCCCTCTAAACTTCCAGAAGCATATGAGTTTCCAAGGAAACACACTCTGAGGTGCTGAGGTTCTAGTTCAGGAGGTTTACTGGGAAGCATCTTCAGCAGCAGTCTTCATGACAGCTGAGGGAAGCAAGATTGGGCAGAAGGTGAAGGCGAATTTCGATGTGGTTGGAACGGAGGACTCAGGTATTCACAGAGGAGTTCTGGACCTGGGGGACCCTTCAGAGTTGGCCCAACTGAGGCAAGGGGGTTAGGCCTCCCAACTCCCGACCGTTTCCACTCCTCCCTGCAAAGACCAGCCATTGACTGCCAATGGTCCCAGGGATAGGCCAACTGCATGGGACCCTCTGGCTGACAGCAACTCCTGGAGTCTCAGCTATTGAGTCCATCAGCAGCCAATACTACTGGGCTGGTTATGAAAGGGGTCAGAGTGTTTGCACAGCAGCATCCTCTCCACCTCAGAAATAACTGTATAAACTCAATATGTTGCCTTTCTGTTGTGATGAATAATATTATTTTTAAAAGAATATGCCCTTGGGAATAGATCTTAATTTAGATCATAGCTCCACCATTTACTAGCTACATAGAATCAGACAATAACTTACGCTCATTGAAAATTTTTCTCATCTGTAAAAATATGTTCATAATAACTATTCCTCATAGTTAAAGTGAGAATTAAATGAGATAATGTACATAAGCTTCCTGGTATAGTTCTTGGCATATGGAAGTCACTATATTTTTATTACTGTGATTATGGCTAATATGGTAGACTATTTATTACACATAATAGTAAAGGGAGAAATTATTTCCTTACATTTGCTGCTAGAGGTTTCTCTGAGAACTGACATAGAGACAAAGAGAAAGTAAACAAAACAGACAATATCTTGCTTTTTTACTTGCAGAGGTCAAACAAGCAATGCTCTTATCTCTGGGAAGAAGAGAGTGAGTCTAGAGTGGTTAGCCATAAAACACTGTATACTGTAGAGTGCCGCTTCCAGAAGAGCGTCTTGAGGAGCTCTGTGAATGCAGTTCACAGCAAAGCAGAAATAACTGGTGAAAATTATTTAAAGGAATAAGCCCTCTGGAATTATCTTAAGGACTTAGAGTAAGTGATGAAACATTTATTCAGGAAAACCTACTGAAACTATATATAGTTTAGTTTAGAATAGTGAGAACCTATGGCCTTTGAGCCACAACCTGTCCCCTTCCCACCGCTCCCCCACCCAACCTAACTCAGATGGACGGAAGCTCCACTGTGGGCAGGTGTGGCAAAGATGGGAGATCTCTCTCCTTCGGCTCCCAATCAAAGGATACAGTTTCTCACCAGGAGGGGAAGGCTGCTAACATTTTTAACCCCACCAACTCCAAGTTGTGACTCCAAGTTACAAACAGTAAATTCCTAGTGAATATGGCAGAGAGTTAGGGAGCTCCCTCTGTCATCACTGTCAGCTTACAGGATGGAGGCTTTGCACAAGGCATGACAGGCCAACGATACTGGGGCCCTGGTCACCCCCACCCCAGCTCACTTGTTGGGAGGTGGCTCCACTCTGGAGAGGCAAATGGAGAAGACTGGAGCAGTGGCTCAGAGATTTTCCCCAGGGAGAAAGGCCAGTTATAAGAACAGAGAGCTCCTACGTTCTCCCCAAATGAACTGATATTATTTGAAACAGGCCGGGGGTGGGGGGCAGTTCATGTCCAATGGTGCACTCGAAAATAATGGAAATTTTGGAGATAAGCAATTAAGAGGAGGCTGTAACTGTATTAGAATAGCAAGATAAGCCATAGGACAGCTAGTTTA
This sequence comes from Equus asinus, assembly GCF_041296235.1. Lineage (NCBI taxonomy): Eukaryota > Metazoa > Chordata > Mammalia > Perissodactyla > Equidae > Equus > Equus asinus. Next base: position 76,911,207 of record NC_091800.1, read on the forward strand.
TCTGAGAGAATCAGAGGAAAACAGTCAGCTGGCAATTAGTGTAGGCTAACAGCTGGGTGTGATAACAAAGGACACGTAAAACATAACAGAGAGATGTGGACAAAGACAAAGAAAGCAGTGGGTATATACTTGTAAATTTGGTCCTCAAACACCCTAGTTTTGCAATCCTTTCTCAGACTAGATGCCAATGGTGTCCCCCTTCACCCACCAGTGTCCGGGCTCCTACAGTTCACCTGCAAATTAAATCCTATCCTGAAACTTTATTTATTTATTTGTTAAATTGTGGAATAATATACATAACATCAAATTTACCCTTTTAAACATTTTTAGGTATAGAGTTCAGTGACTTTAGGTATATTTATAGTGTTGTGCATATCCTGAATCTTTCATAACCGAGCTTCATATTTGAAGCCAGTTAGCATGAATCACCCACACAACCTTTTTTAATTCAATTGAGCTTCTTCTTTAGAGTCGCGTCTTCTATTCCTAATTGCCTTAAGTATGTATAAAAATTATATATAATATATATGTAATTGTACATATATAGTCACGTGCCACATAATGAGGACCACATAAATGATGGTGGTCCCATAGATCAGTACCATACAGCCTAGGTGTGTGGTAGGCTGTACCACCTAGATTTATGTAAGCGCACTCTGTAATGTGCATGCAATGGCAAAATTGCCTACTGATGCATTTCTCAGCACGTGTCCCAATCATTAAACAACACACCTGTATATAAAACAATGTGTGAATATACATATGTATATATGTATATAGAAATGCACATGCATACATATATATTTTTAGATTCACCTAGTATTTTACAGAGAGAAATTCTTAAACCATAAGCTTTGTTGTTCTTGTTAGTATCGTTGAGTGGATTCTGACCCCAAGTGCCCTGTGTACCCCAGAGTGAAATTCTGCCCAGCCTTTTCGTGCCATCCTCTCACCTTCTGGCGCTATATCAGACAATGCTCCACTGCTATTCACAGGGTTTTCACGGCCAATTTTTTCATAAGCAGTTGGCCAGGTCCTTCTTCTTAGTCTGTCTTAGTCTGGAAGCTCTGCTGAAATCTGTCCACTGTGAGTGACCCTGCTGGTGTCTGAAATACCAGTGCATAGCTTTTAGCACCCAGCAACACACAGCCACCACAGAATGACAAGTGATGGACAACAGACGGGTGGTGTGGTTCCCTGACCGGGAAACGAACCTGGCTGCGATGGTGAGCGCACCGAATCTTAACCACTAGACCACCAGGGCTGGTTAAAGACTGTGACTAAGAGAATGCAATTGCCCATTCGACCCGCTATAGCATCACTCATAGACTGGCTTTAGGTAGTGAGTTAACTTTTATTAACTTCTATTGGCAGCTTACTCTGTTGCTGCCGCTCTATACGCAATCCTCTTTCTGATAAGCCGTAAGACGTAGATGCACTTCACGGCAATACTACATTTAACGATGAGGAATCTGAGGCACGAAAGTTTAATTTAGCTGCTTAAGGTCACACAGCCATGAATGGCTTCGTCTAGGATTGAAATCAAGCACTATCGCTTCAGCACCCTGTCTCATTACCACTATGCAAGAGGCCAGATCTATGATGGAATTATCTTACTTATTATTTTGTTTTTTGTAATTAACTTGAAGTACAAATAACTGCTTAACTATTTTTTATGCATTTTCTTTTAGTTGTTTCTTTGGTAATATTTTAAAAAACTGTTCAGCACTAAAAATCATGTTATATAATAAGATGAATGAGATACACATGGAAAGAAGAAGTCTAAAATAGTCTTCCAGTGACGTATTACTCGATTTTTAAATAATAAAAATGCTAATTTAAAACATTAAAATTTCGCTCCACACTTCAAACCTTCAAACCTTTAGATCTTACCTGGGACAGAAGGACAAAAACTGCAGACAGTAGGAAATGTGATTCATTTTGATATTGACTTATTTGTTTATGAAAAAAACTGTGCTATAATCCTTTATCTCCGGTGAGAATTATTATTTTGTGCTTCTGCTGGGGTTTTAAAGAAGTGACTCGGGAGAATATAGTATCTCATTTGAAAAAAATACTGGATATGTGTGCTAAGAATTGCTTACACTGCAGTCAGATTAAGCCTTAAAATATATTTGAATTCCCATATTGCTACGTACACATTAAAATAAGTGCTTTCCAATCTATCCCCGATAGTATAGCCATTGAGTGATGTATTTTATTTGTATACATTTTCCTAATCTGTTTTGAAGATTGTAGGATATCACCTTTTCTATTTCCTATGACTTTAGGTTTCTTATATGGACTAAAGTTTAGTAAATTGATCTTCCACCAGTAAAGCCCTCTTGAATGGTTTCTTATATTGAAATTGCCTTTTTATTTTTAATCTATTTTTACTTATTTCATAAACATTATGACCGTGTCTATCCACTCTAAAAACATTGAGCTTCAGATGCCAGAGCTATGAAGTAAAGATAGATAAGAGAGAAACACAATTCTAAACAAAAAATATAACAGCACGGAAGCAAGGGAAAGGGTGCATGGAGAGAGTAAAGAGGGAGGGACCTGCACATGTGTTGAGAAGAAAGAAGTGATTTCTTCCCAACTCAACTGGTATTTCTTGTGGAGTAGGAATGATGTTTTGTTCCCATGCCACCTCCTTTAACAGGTAGCCCTGAAGAGAGTACCCAATGGAACTTCCGATGACGCTTATTGTATTAGTGTTCTATAGCTGGCAGTTCCTCAAATGATTAAACATAGAGTTGCCAAATCATCCAGTAATTCCAAGCGTAAGTATGTACCCAAGTAAAATGAAAACAGATGTCTCCACAGAAATTTGTACATTATTCCTTGTAGCCAAAAGGTGGAAACAAATCAAATGTCCTTCCGCAGACAAATGGATAAACAAATGTAGTATATACAGTCATCAGTTGATTAATGACAGGGATACATTCTGAAAAATGCATCTTTAGGAGATTTCGTTGTTGTGTAAACATCATAGAGTGCACTCACACAAACCAAGATGTTATAGCCTACTGCATACCTAGGCTATATGGCACGGATCTTATGGGACCACCATCACATATGCAGTCTGTCATTGACTGAAATGTCCCTATGTGGTGCACGACTTTACATAAAATGGAATATTATTTGGCCCTATAAAAGAATAAAATACCAATAGATGCTACATGAATGAACCTCAAAAACATCATGCAAAGTGAAAAAAACCTGTTGCAAAAAACACAGGCTCTAGGATTTCATTCATATAGAGGTCAAAATCTATAGGAACATAAATTAGATGGGCAGTCATTTCGGGCTGTATGAAGGAAGTGGAGGAAAGGAGGGTCACCAGAGCATACAAGTTTTTTCTTAAGGTAATGAAAATGTTCTAAAATTGACTCTCATAATGGTTGCACATATCTGTGACTATGCTAAAAACCATTGAGTTGTACACTTTAAACGGGCAAATTGTGTGGAATGTGAGGTCTATTGTACTAAATCTGTTTAATTAAAAAACCCAATTTTATAATTTATATATGCACATAGAAAACATTGACAGATTTCGGATTAATATGTCAAGATTGGATATCTCTGAGCTTCGGGGTTACTGTTGATTTCTATCCCTACTTTGTTTGTCCTTCCAAATTTCCTACTATATATATATGTTACTTTCTTAATCAGAGCAAATAAATTATTTTTAAATGTCTCATACTTATATTGCATTCCAGTAATTACAAATCTCATGCAAATTGTTAATTAAGATCTGACTTGAAATAAAGCTAAGTTTTGATGGGAAAAAAGGAAACAAGCCTTTTTTGAGAACACATGGTGGGGAAAAACGGAGGTTATGCTACTCAGCTGTGTGCAGCATATGCTCTGTTTGGGGTGTGCACTTCTGGAGAAAAAATGTGCTATCTGGCTATATCAACCCTGGCAGCTCCTACTTTTTCCTTGTTTCTACATGAAGCCCACTCTAGCATTTGTCTAAGCTCACAGACAGAAGTTGTGTGTGAGAGTACAGAGAATGACAGCTTATAAATAAGAACTCCAGATAATTTTCTTTTGTTTATAGTTATCAATTTTTGAAGTAAACGTGACTAAATGAAACATAACCACTAGCTGAACACTTACTTTACACAATCTGAGATATCGCTAAAAGCAATATGAAGACAAAGTGTGGAAAAAGTATTACAATTTTTCATGATTTTTATGACTAAAAGCTAAAGAACAAATATATTAATATATATAGGGTCAAATTGTACAAAATTGCCATTTTGGATGTTAAAAACAGCAAATTATTGGCAATTTCATATGGCCCAACTTAAGGTAAATATGATTAACGTGTAGTTTCCCTGAAGGAAATATTTTAGTTTTAGATACTTTCACTTGATTAACATTAGGGGGAACAGTAATCTTTTAGTTATTCACTCATTTTTATAGACATTTTGCTTTTTCATCCTTCTGTGACAGTTATTTTTGTGCAGAAAATATCATAATCAGCTTGATACAATCTTACCGTTGCATGAATTAATCCCTACAAAAGCTAATTAGTTTCTTAAATATAGAAATACCTAAAATTAATTTTAGTTAGTACCACTATATCTCCAACCTCAATCCCAATGTGTAAAGAAGGAAAAGATGTAATTTTCGATATGACTTCTGGCTATTCTCAAACTAATTCCATTTAAATCAGCGTATAACTGTTGGATATCCACACAGCACAGCTACCATGAAGAACGCATAGACAATTAAAACTCATTGCCAATTCTCAGTCCAGCATTCCAGCAGGGAATTAGACCTGAAGTCCAATAAAGTACACACACACGATACGCGTATACGGTAATGTATAGTACAAAGCAGCAGAGAACAAGAGTTTTATTAGAGGTAAATTAATCACTCCCAGTACATTAGTGAAGTTAATCATGTTATACACCTGAAACTAATATAATGTTGTATGTCAATTATATCTCATTCAAAAAAAAAGAACTTAAAAGAAAAAGAGTGCTGAACTTACTTGTAGGGACCCTTACTTGAGCAGGCGTCCCAGCAATGAAAGTAAGCTATTTAAACAGCAATTGTTGAAGTCACTGCATCTCTCAAATCAATATTCCCTTTCAACTCATTACCTTTCATTTAGGTGAAGTTAGAGTGACCAGGGACATTAGTAGGAGTCAGCTAAGAGGAAGCTGGGTCAGAGGTACATTTGATGTCAGTTAGGGAGATGTAGTTATGTTGTTTGCAGTTACTTCCATATGGAGTTAAGATATTCCTAGTCATTCATGGATAGAAATGGATTCCACCATCACAGGAGACTCACTCAGGGTCATAACCCAGATGTGCAGTACAAGAGCTATATAGCAACATCAAGATGTTCTCAAGAATGTAACCCCAAAGTGTGTTTGAAGTGGTGGGGCAATTTCTTCAAATGTACAGAGATAGAATCTGGTTAATGGAAGATTCTCTAAAATTGCCCAGCTCATAAATGAAAAAAGGTTGATAAAATTTCCCCAAATTTGATAACTAACCTACAGTATTTCATGAATTTAATAATAACAAATTTTTATACTGAAGGAAATTCTAGGCTGTCCATAACTTGAAATATATTTTGGCCAATCATAGTAAAAGTAGTATTAATACATTTATGCTCTCTATATCAGAAAATTTTATAAAATCATTGGTATTATAGAGCTCTTACGGGTAGTTCACTAATAAAAAATATTACATATTACATGATTTGTGATTTCTGCCATTTTTGTCAGCCTTTTCAAAATGTATATGTTGCAATTTCTTTTTTACTTTAATAAACACTCCCTTTCATACCAAAGTTTTTTAGTCATAATTTTTTATCTTTTTTCTTATCCAGGACTCCAAAATGTCTAAAAGCCTCAGGCTCTAATAACCTGGCACTGCCTATTGTTTTGAGAAAGTAGAGGAGCAGATTATTTTATGTTAACTAGTGGAATACGGAAGTCTTCAGCAGCAAAGACAAACAGAATGTTGAAATGTGAAAAAGGCAGGTAAATGCATCATCTCAGGTGAAGGGAACTTGAGCAAGAGCATGCCTGTGGGAGGTTCCTGCAAAGTCTGAAGCCATACGTGAAGGACAGAAGGATAAGATCAGGAATGGGGTTAGCACCAGGTGTTGGAGAATACTGAGCACCACCGTGACCTTTAGTCCATAAGCCTGGTGAGCCCCTGGAGTTTCTTGAGCGGATAAGTGACTTGGTAATATCTATACTTTATTTAGAAAGATTTGGCAGCAGTGTGGAAGATGAACATACAAAGCAATAGATTTTATCGAGGGAAAGCATAGCAAAGCAATTGAAATATTTCATGTAAGAGATGATAAGCATCTGCCCAGGAGATGGTCAGAGGGGCAGAGTCAGGGTAAGGCTGTGAGAGACAATATGAATTAGCCATTTTCTGGATTGTGAGGGGGAGCCTGGTGGGGAAAGGCGAAATGAAGATTAGCAAGACTTAAATGCAATTTCAAGTGTATGCAAATGGGAGAAGAAAGGATAAATTGAGATTAGAAACATAGTATTAGGTAGAACAGTCTTGGGCAAGGATATAATAGAAATATGGATGGTGTTGAATTAGGTAGGAGCTTAAGACATTTAGGAGTACCCAGTGTTCAGAATTGTGAAGGGAAATAGATGAGTGATCAGTGGTTTGGAGATGATTTAGAATGAAATGGTTAGGGGGTGCAAATAAAAATCTGGAAAACTCCTACATTTGAAGAATTTAAGAGATTGCCATAATTTTTTTTTAAGTGGGAAAAGAATTTTGGTTTACATTAGAACTTTTTTCTCCAGTTGGTTAACTAATGCTTTCTAATATACATTGAATAAAGTCATTAAAAAGTAGCATATTTGTTTTATTTTGGATCATTAGCTATAGAATAGATAATTTGTAATACGAACAAAAAAATAGCACGCCAGCCTTTAATTTTAGATCAATAATAGCTTTCACTTATTGAATGTTCACTGTGTGCTGGGAATTATTTTGAGAACTTTACACATATTAATTCATTCAATTCTTATAATAATCCATAAGTAAGAACTATTATAATTTTTCTCACTCGTAAATGAGGGAACAGCGGCACAAAGAGGTCAAGTATCTTGTCCAAGATGACAGCCGGTAAACTGAGGAACCTGGAATTAAATGCCAGCACTCTGGCTTCAGAATCCATTCTCCCAACCACAGTGGCACACTGATTCCTAAAACTCAAACTTAGGGAAATGTTTTGATTGATAGATAAGAAACAAAACAATCTACCTTCACACACAGCTTGGACACCGGGGTCTGAAACTACTCCCCACGTAATTTACTCATAATATTGGCATGGCTTCACCATCTAAGGAGACTCATGACCCAGAAAATGGCCTGATTGTTCATTGCAGAAACTTCTCATCAACTCTTCAAAGGGCAAATCAACGGACGGTCTGTGTCCTAGGGTTCTTTGAATCCTCTGCCTCCGAAGTTCTTGCTTTGCTGTTTTCACTGATCCTCAACAGTTGTATCCTAATCCTCAGCCACTCCTAACCAATCTCTGCTCTGGAAGACCCACCTTAAACCGACCCTCAAATTCACATCAATTCCCCGCTTGCCCTCCAGCCCCAGACCCTTGCAAAGCTCTGACTTGGTGCTCTTCCTTACTGCCGGACACAACATACTCAACTCCGTCTTATCAATAATTTGCTGGTGATTTTAGGGAACTTGCATTTGACAATAATGTACTTCTTGCTATAATTCTGATAAAATGGCGGAAAGTCAGAAGCAAGAAGGCACATTCTAAAGAAAGAAATGATAATTAAAGAAAAGCAAGACGTCACTGAAGTGAAAATTAACAACAGAACAGATAAGCTGATCTAGACCGTTGAATGAGGAAGAGATTTCAAGAAGGGAAATTTCCAAAGGACACGTGTCTACTGAATTGGAATTAAGAAAAAAAATCTCTAGTAACACGTTTACTGGGAGAATTTTGCCCATCACATTTAGATTAGAACCTTTGTGTGGCACATGTGCTAAGAGTTTCTAATGCCTTGCAAGTGTTAACTGGTTTAATCTTCACAGCACCCCTGTGGGGCAGGTTCTATTATTGTTCTTCTTTTACAGAAAGGTTTAAAGAGGGTATATAGCCCGCCCAAGGTTACACAGCTACTAAGTGACGGAGCCAGGGTTTAACCAGGCAGTCATTATCTAAAGAGCAGTTCACTATACTGCTTCCCAGTGATGTCATGAATATCTGTTGATTATTGGTTTCAGTCACAAAGAACTATTTGCACCTTTCTGGAGTGCATCAACCACTTCGTGCACCAATTTCTCGGAAATACCTTTCCCACCGTTACCCGTCTGGACTATAAGTACCATCTTTCAAGACTGAACCAAGTATTATCCCTCCAGAAGACTTTCCTGGCTCCTGGTATAGAAATGCGGAACAGACAATCTTCTCCTTGGGCTACCATTGTGCCTGTACATGTTTCTAATTTAATTGCTTATTTGTATTTCTCCCCACACAATTATAAGCTTTGTGTAGTTCTTACCTCTGGTACATAATACATGGGATTTGAATAAATAACCAAACCACCAATTGCTCTAGGTGCTTTACCCACTAAATCTGAGAATTTATGAGGAAAATACATTCAAGCAAACTGCCTCATGATAGGACCACAGGCATTTTCCTCTCTATAGGCAATGCTACCTCACTGGCCGTTCCCTATAAGGTATCTGAGTAGGAACACTCCTGTTTCTTCCATGCCTCTTAACTCTTTTCTTCCAGGCTTCTTTGCTTTAACAATTTCATTCTGAAACATGTTTCTGAACAGATGTCTTATTTGTTTTATCTGTCTCCCCCAAGATTCTGAATTCCTTGCTAAAGAAACTGGCCTGACGATCCTGATTTTTCCTTTATTGGCCAGTTTCGACTGACATTCTTCCCCCAAATGGACTTTGATCTATATTAATTTTGTCAAAGTGTTGTAGCAGAAAGAGCCTGGGAACCAACTCTTGACAGCTATTAGCAATGCAAATGTAGAGGTCATATGAGACTTTCTTATGAGCAGAATAAACAAATAATGATCTCATTAGGAAGGCCTTGTGAAAAATTCAAGCTTTGAGAACTTTGACTTGGAAAGGTCTAAATATGGAGTAGAACTAATTCCTTTATTCTGCTTTAGAGACTATGAAGAAAATATTCTAATCTTTGAAGTCATTCTAAATGGTTCTTGTGATTAATTTAGCATTCTTCCTGGAATTTATAGCTCAGATATCCTATAGATATGGAATAACTTTGCATGACCCCCAGGAAAACTCCTGGATGCCATTAATATTAATTCAGAAATTTCTGGTCAAGAGGTGCTGGGGAAAGGATTCTAGACTACAGTACAGGGCATTGGTTCTAAGTCTTACCGTGCCACATGAAAAAGTCATTAACGTCTTTCAATCTCAATTTTGTAATCACTAAACACACACATATATATGTGCATGTGTGTGTGTGTTCGTGCATGGGCACTCGTGTATGTGTGTGTACACTCTAACTCCTTGTCATTGTAAACATTTTAAGAAGTAGCATATACTTGCAATAGGATAGTTATTACACCTGTGTATTGTCATGTTCTTTGACAAAAGCACATGAAATAACTTAAAGAAACATTGAAATGCTTACTTCTACCACAACTATGATTAGAGTCAGAATTTGTCTCATTGTATAGATCTTTCTTTGCAAATCGACTCTTGAATTTAATTCATTACCCACTCTTTCAGTATATAAAATCTTTACTTTACCTTGTATATATCAGTGACATTGATCTATCTTTCTTTCTTTTTCTTTCTTTCTTTCTCTTTTTTTTTTTTGCTGAGGAAGATTAATACTAAGCTAACATCTGTTGCCAATCTTCTGCTTTTTGCTTAAGCAAGATTAGCCCTGAGCTAACATCCATAGCCTTATTTCTCTATTTTGTATACGGGAGCCCTCAACAGCATGGCTTGATGAGTGATGTGTAGGTCTGTACCTGGGATCCAAACCCATGAACCCCAAGCTGCTGAAATGGAGCATGTGAATTTAAGCACTTCGCCACCGGGCCAGCTCCAACATTGATTTACAGATTTTAAAATTAGTTTTAGTTCTCATAAATACAAAAGCAAAAATATCAAAGTTTAGTTTTTGAAGCTACCTGCGTGCCACAATGCAAAAAGCCCATTAATGTGGTTGAGAGAAAAGACTGAATTCAGTGGCTTCATGATGTAATAAACAGAATCAATATAATTTTTGCCACCAATGGCATTTTTTTTCTTTATTGTAAGCGAAATGAAAGAAGAGAGCATCAAAAACATGACATTTGAGTTAAAAATGCAATTTCTGCTACTTAGCAGCGGTTTCAGCTCCGGAGATCTGTAAGTCACTGTCTCACTCTCTGTAATGCTGTGTCGATGAACTCTAACTCTGAGAATTAAGCTAGACAACCCATGTGAGTCTTCTTGGAATGGAGGAGGCATTAAATTTCTATTTGACAACTTTTAACATCAGTTAGAAATACAATAACTTGGAGAGTGTTTGGCCAGTCATCTTACTTTGATGTAGCTAAAATTATATTCTGAAAGTTTATAGCCTTATAAACATCATTTTCATTTTCTATAAATTATATTTTCCTTAAATAATTTTTCTCTCATCCAAACCCAAACCTGACTAGACACTGAGATATTGGTTTAGCTACACAATTGGGAGCATTTAATGGGAATTATACAAAGAAATTTATAAGATAATTCATTTTATAAACAAATGAGAATAGCTGTGTACGTCCATCTACAGTGGAAAATATATACATTTTCTGGGGTTCCCAAAACCTTCCTTCAAAATGAAGCATCACTACTTTCTAGCTATGTGAAATTCAATTTAACTTCGTCTTGCTGTGCCCTGTAATTCCCGTGTCTCTCAAACTAGACAACAAGCCCTAACCCTGGAGCATGGCTGTGCTATTTAAATGAGATAACATATGTAAAGTGCCTAGTATGTTGCATGGAAAATGTTAGGTAAGAAATAGATCTTAGCTCCCCTTACTTCTTTCTTCTTTCACTTTAATCTTTATTTCCACACTGCTCTGTGAAATAGAAGTTATAACTTGATATCTTGAATCCAGAACTTTTTTCTCAGCCTTCACTCTCCTTAATGCATCTTCTGTTTTTTTGACAGCTACTGATCACTCGTTCCAGTTTAATAGGTTTTGTTACGTGTCTGTATTAAAGTAAAATTTTGCATTGCATAAGGGAGAACGTAGAGTTTTTAGGTGAACAGTTTTGCTTGCGATGTACCAGCTGAGTGTTCTTGGACAAGTTATTTAACTTCCCAAAGCCTCAATTTCTTTTTTAGAAAGTGGGGATAACAGTTCCCATCGGGCAGGTTTGTAGAACAAATTAAAGAAAGATCGTAGCACAGTATCCGGCACAGCATGTGTGTTTAATTTCAGTTTTATAAAAGGCAAAATAAGAATTAGGATAAAAATCTACCATTCACTGGTGCCTACTTTCTGCCCCAGATGCTCAAGTTAGTATGTTTTAGAATGATCAGAATAAAATGTACTCAATGAACACTGAACATCTGATTTAGTAGACAGACTGACAAGCCCTTTAAGTACTAGCCAACAATAGGAAAATAAGATCTGAAGTTCCTTTGTTATGTCTTAAGCCTCTAATTCTACTCAGTTTGAATATTTCACTGATTTATAAAAAATGGAAAAGTTTCAAGTGCGTGAAAAATTCTCTTTTTCTGTGAGATAATAGATGAAGATACCATCTTGAATTCCTGAGGGGTGAATTTTAATTAATTGATGATTAGAAAATATCTGCAATATGTACTAGATTCAGTAAACACATCCTAGTGTCCTCTTTTGAGACTTGTAACCCAATCACTGCAAGATGTGGCATAGCTTTTCCGTGATCGTATTTGATATCTCTCCCCAGTTCCCTTACTAAACCAGCACAGCATGTGCTATCCAGGTGGTGGTGAATGAGGTAATGGAGTAATTTCCAGAAAATGTCTAGGGAAAACTCCACTGAGAACATGAGGGTAATTAAAATATTTAGAGCTTGGTATCCTAGGTACAATATCATTCTTTCTATGTAATAGAATTTACAGGAAGTCAGAAGTAGCTAGCGTATAAGGTTGATGAAAGAAAAGTTGACCTGGCAAGGATATAAAGCTAGAAGGTAGAGTAAGGATTATTTTACTTAATAGCTTTTATGCATCTTAATCTTTCATAGTATATATTTTTGGCATGACTTTGAAGTAAAGAATTACTTATAATTTATTGAGATGGTATCCATTTAGGAAGACTTTACATATTAAGAGAGGAAAAGAGAATTTTCTTGAATGTTCTTTATCTATTTCAGAGATTGAAAAATTGAAGCAGCAGATGTTGCTGCCTTTTGAGGATATTCTCCACTTGCAGAAACATCCCTTGCATCCGCCCAAATTAGGATATTTAATATCCAAACATCAACATTTGAGTTAAAAACAACTTTGGTTTGGATATTAAAAAAGTGATTCATAGAATAATTAAAAATAGTATTTTCTTACTGAAACGTTTTCATTACAAAAGCTTGTTTTCCACCAAATATGTGTGTGTGTGTGTGTGTGTGTGTGTGTGTGTGTCTCGTATGAGCCAGCCCTGGCGGTCTAGTGGTTGAGATTCAGCATGCTCACCACAGTGGCCCGGGTTCGTTTCCCAGTGAGGGAAGCATACCGCCCATCTGTAGGTTGCCATACTGTGATGATGCATGTTGTTGTGATGCTGAAAGCTATGCCACTGGTATTTCAGACACCATGAGGGTCACCCAAGTGGCCAGGTTTCAGCAGAGATTCCAGACTAAGATCGACTAGGAAGAAGGACAGAGCCACCCACTTATGAAAAAATTAGCCATGAAAATCCTGTGAATATCAGTGGGGCCTTGTCTGATATAGTGCTGGAAGGTGAGAGGATGGTGCAAAAAGACCAGGCAGGCCTCAGCTCTGCTGGACACAGTGTCGTGAGGAGTCAGAATCAACTGAGTAGCACTAACGACAACAATGTATGTATAGTATTTATATGTATATATGTATACATACTTTGTTTATTTTTGCTTTATTTTGAAAAAGGCACCTAGAAATTTTCTAGGTGGACATATCTTTGAATTTCAAATGAGAAGTAAAACATTGCTGGAAGCATGGGGAAAAGAAAAATATCCCAAATGGAATATTCCATTTAGAGCCTACCCAAGTTGGGAGCTGAGCTTCTAAGATGGATATTGCAATATATCCTGAGGACAGCATTGTGCTGCCAAACAGGGAGCAGTTTCCCTGGCCATGCCCAGGCAGTTCCTACACCCACAGCTGCTGTAACATGGCACAGCTGAGCCTCACCCCTCAGCAGACGCTCCAACAACAATATATCAATGAAAAATCCATGGAGAGATGTCATGCACATTGCCTTGGATGATAAGAACTGTGTTCCCACTCTGGAGTGTATTCAGTGACAGGAGACCAGGAAGAAAATGAGGAGGCCATGGGATCATGGCCTGCCTTCAGCTCAGCCTGTTACCCAGCATCCAAACTGGCAGGGAAATGTCGAGAACAGAGCCGCACCCCGATGATCAGTGATGCTCTTAGAAGCTCTCTCCATTGTGCCATTCATCCCACAGGAATACGTGCTGTGACTTTGACATACTGAACTACAGCTCAGGCGGGATAGTGTTGAGAATGCTTTGAAGATCCAATTTTCTTGGGGCACTTTCGCATTCAGATGTCCTTTTAGCAGAAAGTAAAGTAATAAGGTTCTGGGATTAAGCCAGTGAAAGGACTTCTCTTAATAAGGCCAGATTTTCATACTCTGTTGAGACTTGGAAAAAGATACCTAAAGACTTACCAATTTTCAGGAAAAGGCCCCCTCAGTATTCTCCGAGATGATTTCTTATTTTGTTATAAGAAATATATTTTTAAAAAACATGTAAGATACGCTTTCCAAAAGCACATTTAGATTTATGTATTCCACACATATGTGTGTATACACATGTGTATTTGGTGTTTATACACATATGTGTATTTATGTGTGTATATAATGATTGCCTTCTGGTATTAAACAACATTGATAAAATCCAAATTTGTAACTTGGATTACTAAGCAAAATCAGAAAAAGGAAAACTATCTCTTTGACTAACTTCATGTACTTTCAAAATAATGCTTTGTTTATTTAAAATAATTAATAATTTTAATACTGCTCAGGGTGTTAGAAGATTGCAGTTGTCTGTCTGGCTACGATGAGTGTCAACATTACACTCAAAAATGTTGATTAAGCAGAAACTTCAGGTTTATTTGCAGACATAAAACGCCTACGATTTCTAGTTCCTTTGCATAGCCCTTACATAAAACAATTGGCTTGCTGGCAAGTCTACTAAATCTGAATCTTTAAAATAATTCAGAGTACTGGAAACATTTATTGGCATTTACCTGGGTTCTGCTGGAACACTGTATAAGTGAAGTGCAAATAACTTTTGTAACACTTATGTAACAATCAACCGAACCTTCCCGACAAATATACACTTGCGCTAAGCAATGTTGCTTATTCCATTGACTGGGGCAACGTTTGTCTTTACAAAGCCCTGAGATAAGATCAGAAGCAATAGCAGAAAAAAGAACAACAACAACAACAAGAAAGCTATTTTCCCCCATTCTTTGGTTTCATGACCCACTTCATACAGCATGCACAGCATTTTGCTATGCCTTGGGATCTACCATTACAGTCCTCAGTTTGTAACAAGAGGAGGAAGAAGAGGATGTTTCCCTGAATGTTTCACTTCCAACACAAGGCCCTGAGTTCTCTCTCTCTCTTAATAAGTGGGCAGGTATGTACACAGTAAACACGAAGATTGCTTTTTGAAACGGTGCTTCTGTGAGCCTCTTCCAAAATCAAACACCTCAAAGCAGCCCCAGTGTTTCAGGCACAGTGTTTTGACATGGCTCTTCCTGAATCCCTCCCTGCACAGCTGCACCTCATCTGTATCTCTGTTACACCATCTGGTGGTTTCTGTGCAAAGCCTTTGGCATGGGGGGCAGGTTGGAGGGGGGGGTGGTTCTCCCCTAATAACCATACAGAGTGATCTGCGCTGGCTTATCTCAACTTCTCCTCTGATGCTCCTTCAGCAAGAATAATTTTATGCTAGAATAACTTCATGCAAATAAGGCTCATTCTTCATTGGGAGAGGTTTAAGGGTGGAAGGAATGCAGGGAAAGGAGAGTTTGAATGGACTGTTTCCCCAGGTTTAAAAAAAAAAGCTTTAATTAAAGGTTGTTCAGCTGTGCTTGAAAGAAAGTATATATACACATATACATGTATACACACACACAATCTCTTTGAAAATAAAAAAGTGAGGGGAAAATTATAAAGATACCAGTGAATGAAACTGCTCCGTGAGGTTTATATTGTACGGTGCCAGTCAACAGCGTTGCCGTACATGAGTTCTGAACTTGCCCATTTCCTTTCATCTTAAGGAGTGGTATAATTCTAGACAAGTCTTTCTCCCCCTCCTCTCCCCCATCTTAGTCTATGGAACCAACCAGCTGGAATTAATGGGTAAATAAAAAGGAAACCGCACTGCTGTGTGTCCCTGTGTAGATTCCAGTGACTCGGTTCACACAATCCTCCTCGTAGATGCTGCCATATTATGAATATAAATGAACCTGTTGAAGAATGAAAGCTACATATTTAGTTGAGCAGTTTTCATTGGTATGCATTTGCCAAGTTTATGATATTTGAAACCACATTAATCACCTTCCCTGCCTTCTTGCCGTCATAAAGAGGAGAAAAGGAGAGAAAAAAAAAACCCTTTGTTTTCTTAAACAGTTGAGATCTTTTCCTCACAAGCGGTTGGAAACATTTTACAGCGATAGGTAAATGTTGTGATGTCATGCATTTTAAACATCTATATTTTCTGTATAGGATACGCCATATATCATGTCTTTTACAAAGAGAACTGGTACTTAGAACATCCCATTTCAGAATTAAGTCATATGGAATTGAACCTCAAGTTTTTCCAGCCCACATCTTATTGCTCAAAAGGTAAAATATTTAAAGGAGTATGAATCAGACTGTGTAATAGCTTGCTCTTATTGCTTCTCTTGTAACAAAACCATGTTCAGAAACAGGAAAACGGGGGGGAAACTTTAATGAAGAAAATCTGTGCTGAGAAAAGACCAGAGAGCCAATAAAAAGCCTCACTTAATTGACAACCAGCTGCCTTAGCTTTGAAAGAATTTATTCAAGTGTTTTTTGGCTCTCAGAATAAATTGTAGAGGCAATCTACAGACTCTTATATTTTCTGTGGTAAATCAAGGTGCAGAGACATTAACCATGAAAACGATTTTAAATCATCCATTTCATGAATGAAATATGAGAAATAATACCCTGTTGTTTAAAAAGTTCCAAAAAAGAAAACAGAGTCTGCAGCTTCATTGGAATTGAAAAGGAAGTTCTGGAATCGACCTTGTAATTCCCTTTTGTGAATGCGGAGTTTGCGCTGTGCTCTCATTTGAGATATGATCCCTCTGCCCCTTCATAGGAAAGCCCTGAAGCTCTTGGGATTTAAATAAAGGAGAGTAATGAAACCATTAAATTCTGTTAGACTTGCAAAGACAAAAGATTAAAAAGCTGAATTATCATATAAAATTATAGATTTTTGTTCATCCACAAAGTTCTAATTCTGTTCTTGCCAAGCACTTGGGGTTTAAGATACAGAAACTTTATGATTTCCATCACATATTCTGCTTAAAGATGTATATTCCATAATTTTGTTTCAGAAACTTACTCATTAAAGCAAAATTTAGTCAGAATATTTCGGAAATAGCCAATGTGGTTCTTTGGAAAATGATGTTAAAATTTGCCAGTTTGCATTTACAAATTTTTCCATGATATTGTTTGCCAGTGTATTGCAAAAATGTTAGGTGACATTCTCAACTCATAAAGGCATCAGATAATAAGTACAAGGAGAATAAATATTCTTTATGTCGTGTCTGTATATACATAGATGTATAAGCTATATGAATATAGATAATACATGTTTACACATTGTGATAATTTTGAAAAGAAAACTCAATTTTTAGTTACTTTACAATGGCAGTAAAAGTCACAGGTAATTATTGGTCAAATTAATTAAGTATAAAGAACGATTTTGATTTAGGCGTGGTTGGAAATTAACATACAGAGATACAATGATAAGACAAAATGAAAAAATATTCATTTACTCTCTATTAATCTATTAGAATTAATCTATTTGAAGATTACCAAGCAAATCTCAACATTGCTAGCTAGATCTAAGCAGATTATCTTGTATGTGTATTGATAGGTTGGTTTTCCTTAAATTATATTCTAAAGGCCAACAGTTCTTCTTTCCAAAATAAAAAGAAGAACCATACAAATGTTTACACAGTTATTGAAATGGGAAAATAAACTACAGGAAGTGGCATGTACCATTTGTATTTTTTTTTAAACTTCAACATCGTGGCTTTATTTTGAAATGTATAAACATCTAAGAAGGAAGAAGTAAAACAACAGAGCCTAGAGATCTGCTTCCAAATTAAAGCAGGAAGTGGTTGCTTCATAATAAATCCACAGCCCACAGCATTCTGTTTAATGTGACTCTTTCCACAGTAATCTCTGTGGAAATTAAAAAGAGGTGTTTCTGAATCAAATAATTTAACCTATTTTAGAAAGGGTACGAGAATCATTCAATTATTTAATGAAATGACACAGCCCTTTGTCATCTCACATTTGGCCATTGGCATCATTGCTTTGTCAATTAATTACCCCTAAACTGTCTCAATAATGCCCCTCTTCTCCTCTGTAAGTAAATGACATATGCCATCTGTCTCCCCAAAGGAATAAAAGCTGCATGTTTATTTAATTGGATTTAGCCTATTTTTTTAGTTAAAATGGTGGTATTTCAGTTATACTTATTTTATTCCAGCTGAGAGAAATATGTGAAAAGTGAAAAACTCTCTTGTAAGAATTTTGTTCAGCTAGGAAGAGCATTCTGATTTAGATGCAAAGTATGTTTATACCTGTCGATCTCTACTCTGGATCCAGTCATGTCTGTATCTAACTCTTCCATGTACCTATTTTTCAGTCTGCTTGGTGCCTGTGTGTGTGCATTTGGCAGTATGTGAATGAGAGCGTGTGTGACAGAGAATGAGGCACAATGAAGAGTGGCAGAGTGAGAGAAACATAGCGCAGAGAGAAAGAACAAGAAGCAAAGGAGGAAAATGGACGACAAAAGACTGTACGATATGGGCACAGAGTGACAGAGATGGAGACAGAGACAAAGAGAGACAGACAGACACATGCCTATGCATTCACACAGATATACACAGAAATCAGGGTTAATTTTTAGGTTAGAAGTATGTGCATGTAATGATATGCCTAAGGTATAGTTTCAGATAATACTACAATAAAATATGCTGTGGGATGCTAAGGATTAGTCCTTCACGAAGCCTAGGGATGCCATTCCTAAGTAGTACAATGACGTGCATTGGTTTGTTAGAACCTAAAGCACTAAGCAGCCTCAGGTCAGAAGTTTGGAGCCGTGGTTCTCAATCCTGGTTCCTCACTAGTGCTGCCAGGACTCATTCTGGAGACCTGCTCTGATTCTCTTCAGGGGGAGCTTCTCCCCTAAGGGTCAGACCCACCTCAAGCCTGTATCTCTTTCCTTCTACCCTGTGCTCTAGGTACCCAGGACTCTAGAATTCCCTGAGGAAAAGGCCCAAGCCCACCCCAAGGACCTGCAGTGGCCCTGTCCTACATCCACCCTCTTAAGGGCAGACAGTGTCATGTATGCTTTGCACACCCTTAGTTCCAAGAGCTGCCCAACAGGCAGCCAAGGTGTCCACACACGGGTAGGGTGTGTTGTCCTCACTTGTTTGTCACAGTGCAGGACAGAGCCGGAGGTGGGAAGAGAAGCAATGGGGGAAGGTCTTTGGATGGGACAGTCTGACTCACTCCATGATGTCATGTTCCTGTGAGAACTCGTAGGCGTCCTCAAATTCAACATGTGAACCTGGTCTTTTGAATCCTAACGAGGGCTTGCTTGTCAAGGTAGGATGATCAAACATTTCTTACTTAGAGTTTGATAACTTAATGTAGAACTCGAGAATATTTGGAAATGCTGCATGTGAGCTTCCACTTGTCTTCTTTTTTTTTCCCCATGTGATATGCGGCCTTTATTTTTTGGTGAGGAATATTGGCCCTGAGCTAACATCTGTTGTCAATCTTCCTCTTTTATTTTTTCTCTCCCCAAAGCCCCAGTACATAGTTGTGTATCCTAATTGTAGGTCATTCTAGTTCTTCTATGTGGGATGCCTCCACAGCATGGCTTGATGAGCGGTGTGTAGGTTGGTGCCCAGGATCCAAACCAGTGAACTCTGGGCTGCTAAAGCAGAGCTCGTGAACTTAACCACTTGGCTATGGAGCCAACCCCTCCACTTGTCCTCTTGCCCTGGCCTGACAAGGATGAGTGGTGGGTGTGAACTAGGGAGCTTAATAAAATACGATGCCAAACAGCACCCCAGATCAGTTACTTCAGAATCTCTGGGGCTGGCGGATTCTTCTAGACAGCTCAGGCTGAGAAAGACTGATTCTTAAGGATGGCAAAGTCACTCATTGCAACTACCCACTCACTGGAGGGGAAAAAATCATAAAATGTACCAACTTTAGTCCCCAGTGTTAGAGCCTGAGGAGCAGATGAACAAACTTACGCTTTTTTATGAAACCCACTGACCAATCTAAACCAGATATTTCTTATATCACTGTAAATATGAGTCTATTAAGAAATGGGAAATAGCATTAATATGGAACATGACTTGCTTAATTTAATTTCACAATAGAAGACAGCACTTTAAAACAAAAGACGCCCACACTTAACCGGCTCTCTCATTGTTCTATAAAAGCCACCCCTCAATTTAGAAAAAAATAGTTCACACTATTTCTAAGAAAGTGAGAATCCCAAGGAGGAAAAAGGATCATTATCTCAATGCCTAATTAATTTTCAAAAATATTGTTATGCA
Source organism: Equus asinus (assembly GCF_041296235.1). NCBI lineage: Eukaryota > Metazoa > Chordata > Mammalia > Perissodactyla > Equidae > Equus > Equus asinus. Next base: position 76,931,290 of record NC_091800.1, read on the forward strand.
GACAACTGCTCAATTCTAATGCTATGCTCACCCTCAAATTGGAAAATTTCCTGGCAAATGAAAAATAAGCAAATGGGATAAAGAAAAAAAGGTAAAGTGTTCAGCTTAAGAAGTAATATCTTTCACACAATCCTAATCAGTTGCCATATAAATGAAAAGAATGGTCTTACTATTTAACACTTTCAAAACACTGGTACTGAAATATGAATATTTTTAGTAACCAACTTATCAATTGCAGGCTTATTATCTTTCTTGGAAACGTGTCTTTCCTAATTGCATTTGGAAGTCCCTTTGAATTATCATATGTTCAGTGATCATTTGCGAAGAAGATAACAAACAAATCTATTTGGAATGTTCTTCAGTCATTCTAATTAGGAGACACCAAGACCCTCACTCAGAAAATTATGAGCCAGGTGTCCTTCTCTACCTGCTTCTCTTGCTTTGGCCTGTGGGAAATAAACTTGATAATCTAATCAGACTTCTTCCTTTCAAATATCCATGAAAAGTCAAAATGATTAATTTTTTTCCCGAGTAATGCTCTCATGAGTTAATACCCACGCCAGCATTCCAATCTGCATTGACAAGACGACAGATAGGTTTCTGTGCCTCACGGTCCTGAAGATGTTGTAAGGAAAGAAGGGTTTCACAAAAGTCCTCTCTCCTTAGCGTCTGAGGTTAAGCAGATTATCCCCTAAAGTGTAGAAAGTTGAGGAATCCCTTTGATACCATTTAGACTGTGACACTGGGTAAGCTTTGGATCTCGTTCATCAGGTTACACTGCTTTCATTTAGACACTGAATTTTAGTCATGTATGAGTCTTGAATTTCCTATAAGTCATTGATATTTCACTTGCTTATTTTTACTATGAAACTATGACCTCTGAACTATTATTTCCTAACCCTTTGGCCAGGCATGTATGACTGCCTTCATTTTAAACTTGGTGTTCAATCCATTAGTCATATCTTAAAAATTTTTTGTTAATTAGCTCCTAGTTAGGCAGACTAAATGTTAGCATCCACCACAATTGTCTGCAGAGCCTTTTTCCTTATTAGACCTCCTTTCTTCATTTCCTTTTTTTACTTTCTTTGTTTCACATTTTCTCCCTCCATTCTTCCTTCCTTTTCTCCCTCCTTCTTCCTTACCTACCTTTCCTTCTTTTCTGTCGATCTTTCACTTTCCTTCTTCTTACTTGATTTATGATATACTTCCTGTCTCACTCTACTAAAATTGCAACTCCCAGAACAGGGAATCTTATCTTTTTTGTTCAAAAGTGTATCACCAACACCTATAGTGCTTGGTGTGTAATAATAAATTTAAAATGTTATTTGAATAAATGTTCAAAGAAAATTGTATAGATAATGTCTCTAAGTATAACGACATGCTAAAAGCAGAGCATAAACGTCAGTGTTACATATGAAAATAAGTGTAAAAAGCATGATATTCTTTTACCAGTTCACTCTGTTTTGAGCAGAGTTCAAAAAATCATCTAACAACATCATAATAATCTGTAAGCATAAAGACATTCTCCAAATACTTTTTATAATCACGAGTTTTTAGAAATAGTTGTTAAAAACAATTGTTTTTATAAAAAATCTGCAAGTACAAATAGAAATTATTAAGTGCATCAGGACATCAATATTAAATGGAGAGTGGTTTTGCAGCCATTAAAATTATATTTATGAAGCACTTAAAATACTGTAGTAAGGGGCTCACTTTCCTTGTTTCCCGAGTAAAGCAGAGCATAGAATTTTACCCGATGAATGATTGCAACTATGAACAAAAATTTGGGTAGAGATAAAGAGATAACATTAAATAAAATGTAGATAGGAGGGTTTTTGTGTTTTGCTGTTGTTCTTTTAATAGACTATGGCATTTTTTGAATACTTTTTCCATGCTTTATATTTGTTTGATTTTTTTTTTTAAATTTTCAAGTCTGAAAATGAAGTAAGCACATTTATTTAAAGAATAAATGGAATGGAGTCCATGATGGTTCTGGTGATAGCACGTGTATAAAAGAAGAGGATAAATCAGGCAAAAGTTGGATCTTCCATGAGCTGGAGGAAAATAAAACTAAGATCACTAAATTTTGAACGTAGCCTCTATGGCACTACTGGATTTAAAAGTAAAAGAAAAATCCTATCTGTAAAACTAAGATCCTCAAAATTTACAGCAGCAGTCTCCAAACTATTTAATTTCTAGATGTTTTTCTTTTTTAGTTATGTTTTCTTTTAAATCAGAAGTAGCAATCCAATTTTCCAGAAGAAAATTTAGAGGCATTGAGAGACTAAGTATACAATGTTTCCAAAGGTAGCATGGATAGCAGGTATAAAGGAGAAAAAGAATTCCCATTGTTAGTTAACCCAAAGTCTAGGCTTTTGCCTACTATTCTTTGCTATCCTTTCTAAAGTCACATGTAGTGGAGAAAAGGACTGGGTCAGGCGTGTGGGAACAGATGAGCAACGTGACCACTCTGTTCTAAGGATGTCCTGGAGGTTAATGTGACTAAAACGGATCTTGGATAATAAGCCAGCACGATTTGGCACCAAGATCTGATGACTCTCTACTCCTCCAGGAGAAGCAACGAGCATTCATTATCCACTAGCTGCTGGTCATCTAGTCTTGATAAGAATATAGGCTTTCATTTCCCTATTGAAAGTAGCCACAATGAATCCTTCTCCAAAAATTGGTAGTTTGTTTGAACAATGACTTAGTGTTATCCAGACCCTAAATTTATCCTAGGTCATTGTGATTTTTCTATAGCTCTGCTTTACTGGAATATATGGTACATGCAGAAAAATGGTACGAGATGAGGTTGGAAAGGAAATCAGAGGCTCATTCATAAAGGACTATGAATGCCATTTCAAAATGCTACTTGGTTTTCATCATGGAGAAATCAAGAAAAACTGGTGACTCATAGTCAGTGGGAGGTGAGAGAGAGGCAATGCCCATGTTTCATGAGAACTTCTGTTGTCACAGTAAGAAACATGGCATAGGCAGGGGTGGTCAAAAAAGAAGCCGGAAGGAAGAAGTACATAGCTTTAGAGGGACTATGTTGCCTCTGTGCAGAACACTATTCTAGCAACAGAATATAATGTGTCAGGGAGACCCAAGGCACTCCCTTGTCCCCACCCTTGGCTTACCAATTTCATGTTTTTCTTGTTATTTAATTGCATCTTTCTCCTAACTCTATCTTTATTTTTCTATTTGGCTCTCTCAATATACGCCACCAGAAGAAAGTCATTAGGGAAATTAGATTCTAAAGTTCTAGGATTTTATTCTTTTCAGAATGCTTCTCTTTCAGAAAAAAAAAAAAATGAAGGTAGCTTAAAATATGCAAGATGACTGATTTACATCAAATACTATGGTAATACCAGATACGTGACAGCACACAGCTGTATATAGATGTATTTATATATAAATATATCCACTAGAGATTTGCAAATTCATTACAGATTGAATCACTGTGGTCTACCTTTCAAAACATCTGAAGACTGTCAAATGCCTGTGAAATTAAAGTTCTTATCCTATCAGTTAAAGACTACCTTATGCCACTACCCTACAATACAAGCCCATATCTCCAATGAGACCGACCTCCCAAGTCTACCAAACAAGCCACACTTACGCATTTTCCCCCTTTCTATCTCTCCAAGCGTGAAAGTTTTAGTATAATCTCTAACTTCTAAAGCACTCTTGGCCTAATATTCTATTTTAGATGTTTCTGGTACCACATATTCTGCCACCTATGGAGTATTGCAGTCAGTATTTTGCACAACTTTGAGTCATGGGAAGCTATCACAAAACAACTTTATTGTAGCTTTCACTGTACTTTTAAAATTTATGCTGTGGAAAGTTCTTCCTTTGTCCCTGGGTGAAAATTCTGATAGTCTTAAGGCTTTTCTAATGACACATATTTGGCAAACTTTAAGAAACATTCCCAAAAATCTCAAATTGCTTCTTAGAATGTCCTTTCCCATGAAACGGTTAAACTAAGATTTCTTTTAAACTTGAAGCTCCTCCACTTCTCCAGCTCCAGCTGGCTCTAAGCTGGCTCCTGCAGCCTGGGAAGGAGCTATGCTTGGCTTCTTTGTGCTTGCTCGTCACCTCCCTCCTCACTCATTGGGTACAATTTCTAACTGCTTCGGTATTGAGGGATGTGCATGGAGGAGAGAAAATGGGAGCAAGAAAGTCTTACTTTACAAATGGAGCTGCTGAATGCAGACTTTTAGTTTTCTGGTAGTGGATCGTGTATGTAGTTGCCTCTTCTTTCAATGGGCACTTGGGGTACTTTGGAGACCCAACCCCCATTGCCAGAACCATTTCAACTACAGTCTTTGATGTAGCTATTGCATCATTCTCTGGCTCACTATCTACTTCCTTCCTAGTCTCTAGGGATCCTGTGATGCCTTCAGCAACTCTGGAATGAGGGATCTACTCTCTTTTAGGTAGTCCTATTTGACAGAAGTTATTAAGGTGACTTAATTCTGGGTCACTCTCAGGTTGATGATGACCACATAAACTGCAGTAGAACAGTCCAATCCTAGTGGAGCAGTTACCTTTCATTTATGCCCATCATCACATCCAAAAGCATTGCTTGCCTTTGAGATTTCTCAGGCAGAAATTGAGTTACTCCTGTGATGTTTGGTTTTATGTGTCAATTTGACTAGGCTATACTACCCAGTTATTCAATTAAACACTAATTTAGATGTTTCTGTGAAGGTATTTTGTAGTTGTAGTTAACATCTAGAATCAACAGACTTTAAGTAAAGGAGACTATTCTTGATGATGTGGGTAAGCTTCATGTAATCAGGTGAAGACCTTAATAGTGAGAACTGATGTTTCCCAGAGAAGAAGATATTTTGCCTCAACATTGCAGAATCAACTCCTGCCTGAGTTTCCAGCCTGTCAGATTTCCCTATAGATTTCAGAATTTCCAGCCTCCACAACTATGTGAGCCAATCCCTTAAAGTGTCTTTATCTATCTATCTATCTATCTATCTGTCTATCTGTCTATCCATAGATGTCTATACTATAGGAGAACCCAGACTGTTACACCTGTCTCCCAACTGTAGGAGACGAGCTTAAGCTTTATGAATGATCTAACTGAAGCCTCTCTCACTTGGTTTGAATTAAGAAACATGAAACCCACCAACCCAGCCTCCTTGAGTGGATACAACAAACAAATCCTTTCAAAGCATCCTCCTATATATTTCCATTCTTACACACCTTGTTATGAGAGTCCATTAACTGATTCTAGGCCCCTTAGAAAAATTTCTGTTTGAGTAGATACTTCCTTCTTGTATCTAACATGTATCCTTAAATGTCTTGTTTCAAAACTCGTATTTTCTTACCTTTAAATAGGATATATGATTTATGGGAATATGTGACAAGGAATTAAAAAAGCATTTTTCCTCTTGTTATGGTGTAGCCAACCACATCTATGTGACGGGGTTCAGGGAAGGCCACCCCAAGATGGACCACTCTGGTACGCGGACTATTTTGAGCTGAAGACAATAAAGGCTTAGACTCAGCAAGAACATTCGACCTTTCCCCCCTAACTGCCTAAAAGAAATTTAAAATAAAGGCCTGTCCCCAGGACAGGCCATCACTATAGATAACTTTGGGTTTCGGTAGACTGGGAGGATCCTTGCTAAGCCCACTCTTATCAAAGTTCTATTTACCAAACATTTGCTTTTCCTTTTCCATGTGGGTTGCCTTCATCCCATTTGAAGACCCAAACCACTACCCCAAACGTCCTCCTTGTCTGTAGTTGAAGATACTTAAACAGGTAGCCTCAGCCAGTTGGCTGAGTTTCTCAGTTTGCCTGAGCCTCTCCCACGTATACATGTTATAAAGCTTTGTTTAATTTTCTCCTGTTATTCTGTCTCATGTGAATTTAATTTGTTTTCCGGCCAGAAGGACCCAGAGCAGGTAGAGGAAATGTCTTCCTCCCCTACATAAGCTGCACAATCTGTGGCACTGTCCTAGCTTCAAACGAGCTTACAATGTATTTGAGGGAGAAAAAATTTACAAACACTTTGTCATACTTGAATAGGTGTTAAGAAAGATAAAAAGCACAGCCTAAAGTGATTTTAGGTGACCACTGAAAAGACGATGCTCTATTGAAATGGTGGAGAAGTGGAGAAGAGAAAAAGTATTTTGATTGTGAAGAACAACAGAAGTAAATGGATAAATGAGTTAAAAGTGAGGTTGAAGAGAAAAATGAAAAATAAAAACACATAAGAATATGTGCTTTTCCCAGTGAGGTAGGAATAGAGGCTACATTGTGAGAACTAGTGAAATATAAAGTTGGAATGGTAGAATAGGAGTGCATTGGATTATTGTAGATGTTGACAGCCAAAGAGATCAATTCATACTTGATGTGACAGGCAACATAGTTGAGAAACAAATAATTGATGTGTGATAAGTTGGGCAGCAATATGCACGATGGGGCCTGGTAGGATGGAAAATGATAAAAACATCAGAAAGACAACAAACTAGCTAGAATTATGTTGCAACGATCCAGCTGTGAGTAAAAGCCTATGTTAGCAGCAGGCAGGCAGCAGGAAATAGAACACTTGAGCTGAAAGACACTTCTTGGATCATGGGTTCCAACTCTCCATCTTATGAGGTTATAATGTGGCCTGTCCATAGAACAGAGCAGTTAGTGTCAGAACTGGGACTGCACACAGATATGAAGATTTCCAGACATGCATTATTACCCTATGATTTTAATTGAAATATATCTATTTGAAATAGCTTATAACTAATCTTACTTCTGACATAAGATGGTATTCTCTCAAATGCCATCCAAGAGTGTTAATATTATATACACTCATAAAAAAAAAAAATACCGCAAGCCCATATATGTGATAAAGCATGGTAATAAAGCATAGATATGTTTATTTACCTATGCCAAATTTAAGACATTTTGTTGCCAGTTCAGCTTCCTTTCTATTTAAGGGTCTATGAATTAACTAAAACAATGTATTGGCATCACTAAAGAGAAAATAAACCATAGTACCTGAATGTAACCATGGGTGGTAGTTCCATTTTTTTCCATTTTCTCAGCAGGCCATTCCATCCTTTGTGAATTTTTGGCAGTTGAAATACGTACCAGGTTCTGAGAAGGAAGGATGAGTGGGTACTTTGCTTTAAGGAGTGCTTTTGAAATGGATATTTAAGGTTTTTAAGAAGTTATTTACAGGAATAGATTGGATAAAATAGCAACATACAACACAGAAGTGGCAGCAACAGCAGCTTCCTTTCTCCCTCTCGGTGGTGGGGAAGCACTTATGATAATTGCTAGACAAGTGGAAAACTCCGTTGGAAGTATGAGATTGATTTCTACTCCACCCCACCGTAGGTATTTTATATTTTTGTAATTATATCATGTCTTTAATGGTTGCTTTGGGTGCAAGAAATTTTTTTCAAACAATATTTTTTATGATTTCTAAAAAGTTTTGTAAAACTCATCAATTCAATGTATGCTGAGACAGAATCTGGATGTAACAAACTTGGTTGTTCAACAAATATACTTAATATACTTGAACGCTATTTATGTGACAAGTACTGTCTAGCATGGTGCAACTGTATATTAAATATTTGTGGAATAAATCAATAAAGATTTACATATAATGTGCCCAGTAATTAGAGAAGGTCTCCCTCTTTTACAAGTAAAAACATGTTTGTACTCATAAAAACATGTTTATACTTGCATCCTTTTTCACTTCAACTACCTTTCGTTTTTCTTGATAGTATCTCACAATCTTTGCACCATTTAAGGACTATATAAGAACTGATTAGAATCTCTTCCTTATATTCTGACATTGCTAATGATATCAAAATCATAATAGTTTGAGAGACAACATGGAATTTTTGTAAATGGCAGTTTATAAGGTAAACGTTCAGTTCTAATACCAAAGCTATGGCAATTGTAAGTCGTGGAATTATTGGAACTGGAAGCAATCCACCATCTGGAATTTGAACAGAGAGTTGCAATGGTTTGCCAATGGTGCTTTATTCAAAATGTTTGAATGTAGAGGCAAGGACACACATTATCATACTCATTATTTTAGCCCATCTGGGATCAGTGGCTCAAAATATACCACTTCTTTGGCAGAAGTGCTTTTCAGTAGGTGAATTCTCTTCTATAGTTCACATATGTCAGATACAATATTATGCCTCCCATTGTGGGACATACTTCAGCTCTTTCAACTGAAGAAACCTGGAATAACAACCAATCCGTCACCCAAAGACCTTCAACTAGAGATGCTTTAATCTTTCTAGGAAATGTGTTAGAGAAATAGTTCTTAGAAGACCAATGCCCCCATTGAGAGAAACTGAAAAAACTAGATAAAATTTCCTATCAAAAGCAAACAAAAAAAAATGAAGATATTAGACCAGGTATGCAATTATCAAGATCTTGAAGCAATTTTCGGAAAAGTAGACTGACATTTTTTAAGCTACTTTCCCCTAAGGTTGTGGACCATTTTTTGATATAGGATAAGGAGCTAAGAATTAAGCAAAGGGCTGGTACTAAAATTCAGAGAAGCTTGCAGAGTTTTTGATCTTCTAAGAATTATGGAGAGACAAAAATGGCAGTATGAAGAAATCAAGGCAGCCAGGATGAAAGAGGCTAATATCTCGGTGAGTAAGAAGACAAACAAAAGTGAACTTTAGATTCTACAGGTTTCTCCTCAAGGTATTGACCAAATTGTTAAGCTCTGTTGTGCTAGAAGCTACGAAGTGAAGTGAAACACCAATATCAAATAAAGCTGAAAGATATAGCTTGATGTAGCATTTGCACTCCTAGTCATGCCCAGCAGAAGGTTGTATATATGCATACATGAATGTATACACGTGCCTCAAAAGATATCTTCGTAATGTTCATGGCACCAGCAGTCACAATTGCTAAAATTTGAGAACATCCCAAATGTCTATGAACAAAATATATGGATAAACAATGTGGCATATTCATACAATTGTAAAAATTAGAATGAACGAACAAGTATAAGGAAGAATCTAAAAGGATGAATCTCAAGTGGAAGAAACCAAAAGAGTATAAACTATATATATGGGAAAAACTAAGTTAGAGAGTTAGATGTGAGTATAATGGTGACTGGAGAGCCAGGTTGTAAGTGGGAAGGGGTAAGACGGGCTGATGACAATCAGCTCTTCCTTCATCTGGATGACTGCTATAGTTAAAAACTTTATTGACTTTTACACTTATCATTTGTAAACTTTACTGTATTTATGCTATACTTCAGTAAAATTTTGTTTAAAGTATATTAGGGAAAATTTTTCTTGAACAATAGAAACAGAGGATCCAAAAGATGTCATTGCTAATACAGATCTCTAATGCACATATGCTGGAATTCTGCTAAAAGCTTCTCCTTTTTCTTCATGCTCAAGTTTTATCCTAGACTGCCTCTGGTCTTTCTGTCAGGGTTGGCAAAATATGTAAGATATGTGATAAAGCTACTTAGCATGTAACACAACCTAGAAGAAGAAAATTGCAGAGATTAAAACAAATGGTGACGTGTTTGGGGCACCCCGGAGCAGCATAGTAAAATGATGCTAAAGAGAGATGACGGGACTACTACTGGATGGGGACCAGTATTGACGTGGAAATGGAGCTTGAAATAAGAGTGAGCCAAACTGGGAGTCTCCTCTTTATTGTGATAGGAAGATGTAGGCATGGGAGAGGTGAATTTATGGTGTGCCTCGTAGAAGAGACAACATAGAGCCCTAAATGTCCCAATAAAGCAAAAGCAGTAATGGAAAGTTGCATAACTGAGGCACTGAAAGTCCAAGAACCCTAGAGCTCTTTGAGGTTAGGACAAAAATTTGCAGTAGTGGATGCCATTTGGACCACGTCTGGGTAAGAAAGCAGACACCGCTATGGATACCAATATTGGTGAGAGAATTACCAGATGACTGGTATCAGCAAGGTGGCCAAATGAGCACCACTGAGCCAGCTAACTCACCACCATGCTTGTTATGTAAAACCCTGAAACCTAGACGCAGTCACAGGGAGAAAGAGGGGGTAGGAAACCCTGATGCAGAAAATCTGAGATTGATTGAATTTTATTTGAGTCAGTAGGATCATTTTTGCCACTAGTTGGTGGAACGGGGCAGTCAACACAGAAATAATCTTGAGGTAAAAACAAGTACAGCCCAATGTCTTACAGTCTGAATCTCATAGAATTTTACAAGGAAGAAAGGAGCGCAAGTATATTTCAGGACGACAGACAAGACCAGGTTTGTGCGAAGGTAACAGAAAATATGAGGAGTAGAATGTATGGATGTAAGAGTCAGACAATGAGACTAGAAATGTGTATTTTGAGAATTATCAAAAGGTCTTATTTTAAGACCCAGGGATCCAGTGCAAACCTTCTGCCCTGATGTTCTTTCCATTACACCTTGCTGCACTAGAATTTCAAAAGACACTCTACAACGAGCTTAGAAGTACCAAAAAATGAAGATACAACTCAGATATTTTATGTTTAGTTTAATTAGGACTATAATATATAGACACAGATAACCATAATACAAGGCAGAAGATAAATGATAAGTGGATTATATAACACAAATAATGTAAACAAAGAACAAGTCCCAGAGAGCTGGAACAATAGAGAACTTCTCACGGCGAGTCAGTTTTACATTTCTACTTGAGGAATATACAGCCTTCGAATGAAAAGAACTGAAGTAGTTTTTGCACACATGACAAGTTATGGATGTAGTGACATAGGAATAGATGCATCACAGGGTGGTGAGAAAACCCCAGATCAAGTCTGGGAAGAGAGATTTCAAGAAGGATAAAATTGTAATGCAACGCAAATTATGACATAATACAGAAATCGTAATAGCCATCTTGGAACATTCTATCTCTATGCCGTTGGTAATGGGGAGTCAGTAAAAGTTCAAGCAGGCAGTCAACAAATATTTATTGAACAACTACTATTTCCCCTTAGGAGAGCAGTGGCAAGATGACTTTTGGAAATTAATTTAGCAGCATGGAATATTTTTGAATTCAAGAAGGACTAGCAGAAGGCTATTACAACATTCTAGCAAAGACATAATAGTCCAGAATGTGCCGATGATGGTTGCAACGGAAAAGAAGGGAAAATTAGAAAAGATATTATGAAAAGAAAATCAATTTTAGTTGTTTGATTGAATGCTTGTGGTTAATATGAAAGAATTAGAGATGAAACCATAAATATTGAGCAGAAGTTACTGAGATAGCTATGATAATATCAACAGAAACTGAGGACCCTTGAGAGGAAGAAACTGGTTAGTAGGGAATTACAATAAATTTTGTTTTCAGAATTTTGTGCATGGATCTATAAAGGAGAACTAGAATTGGAAGAATGGTATTGATATGAATCATCCAACAAAAAGGCGAGTGGAAATCATGCTAGTATAGAAAGATAGAAGGCTGTAGGAAAAAACTCTTTAGAATATTCTGATTTAGAGGAAGTAATGGAACTTAAAGTCCTGGGGCAGACTGCCAATGAGAAAGGCAGAAGGAAGACAAGCTCATGTTGCAAATAGCAGAGCCAAGGTCCACAGCAGTATCAAAAGCAGGTGGCCACCATTGTGACCGCTCAATGTTAGGGAGAATTGAGACTCAGAAAAATCTCTGAATTTAATATTTATGGTTGTATTTACTTCCTTCTAAACACATGAAAATGATTAAAGGAAAAGTGTGTTGAGAAGAAGTAGTGATTTTGAACAATTTTGGCACATTTTTTTCTCTTGTGAGCTGACTAAAAGGGAGATGCAGAAAATTGATGTTTTGCTGAATTAAAAGAAACTTAAACTGTGGGGAAGTTTAAAAACTGTTTCAAATATGCCAGTTGTTGTTCATAAAGAAAGAAACTGATTTGCTTTTAAGTAGTGTTCATTGTTTTACACAGTGAGAAGCACAAATAAGGTAGGAGAACGATTATTATATACTTTATAAGTATTCTATTTAAAAAGAGGATTGCTGGTTGAACTCATTTAAAAGGCAACAAATTCAATGAGCTTTGCTTCACTAAAAACTTCATCATGTATAAAGTTAAACCACTCTTTGTACAAAGAACAATAGTGATTATTGGTTTACATAAGTTTTGGGAAGGATATCCAGAAGAGAAAGGCACAAGAAAGAAAAGGGATTCTGATAAGGCATAACAAAGGGAAAAGGAGTTGCCCTCATGGGAATACAGTATAAAGCACTCATGGGAATACAGTATAAAGCTACGGTAATTAAAGAAATATATTGTGGGTGAAATACATCACAAGAGAAGGACAACATCCAAAAGCAAATCCATGTATATATGGAATTTTATTAAATGACAAATATATCTCATATCATGAAGGAAATGATGATGAATTGTTAGATGGAGCTGGGAACACTGGCTCTCCTAATGGAAAAAGTAAGGGCGCATAACTGTTAACCTTACACTCTGTGAATTTCAGCTGAATGATACATATTTTACATCTATCTGTCAGATTTGGGGGTACAATTTGTAAACATAATATAAAACCCATATGACATAAATGAAAAGATTAAAACAGAAGTAATTATTAATTTTTTTAACTGTGCAGCTAAACACAGCATAAATTTAGCTTAATAGAAATTCCAGTCCAGAAAAGCCATTTGCAACACAAATAAATAGTTTATACATAAAATATATCAAAAGTATTCAAATCATTGAGAAAAATACAAATAATCAAATAGAAATATGGACAAATTATATAAATATTTAAATAACAAAGAAGTCATAGAAATGGCTAAAGGCTAGTAAAGATCTGAAAACATATTAAAACAAGTTAACATAGTTCTCATTTGGCTTGGCAAAAATTTATGGAGTTATACTGTAAGATATTGTTGAGAATATAGGGAATTTGGCATTGGCATATACAACAGCAAGGAATGTGATGTAGCAGTAATTCTTGGAAAAACAATTAGTAAGGTCTATTTTTTAAATGTGTATAGACTCTGACCTGGCTCTTCTACTTCTAAAAATCTACCCTGTAAAAATATTCCTGTGAGTGTAAAGTTATTTGTATGAGAATATTTTGTGATAGTACCCTAAAAAATAGTAAAAATGGAATAACAATTATGGAATAACGGTGTATACATTCATACAGAGAAACACCAAGAGGTTAGAGGAATAATAGTTCCACTTAATAAGATCAAAGATACATTTCCAAATAATAATAATAAAAATAGAAATTGATAGAACAATTGGAATAGAGAGAAAAATACTACAGAGAAGGGAGGGTAGTGTTGGAGGGGTTTGGGGCTTTCGATCACATGGCCAGGAAAGGCCTGCTTTAAAAGTGATTAGGTTGGATGGTTATGAATGCTACGAGGATAAACAAAGGAGGGAAAGGGACTTGAGAGCAAGTAGGGGAAGAATTGAAATTTCAATGGGAGGTAGTGGAAGCCTTTACTGAGAAGGGGACATCATAGGTAGTCCATACTTAAGCAAACATCATAAGTAGTTGATACACAAGCCATGTGGATGTTGGAGGGACTGAGCTCTCTGGGTAAGAGAAGGGCAAGACCAAAGGTCTTGATCAGCTTAGGAGGCAGCAAGGGGGCCATTGTGGCTGAGCTGTGAGACCAAGACAGGAGGAAGAGAGATGTTCAGAGAGCTAAAGGGATGGGAATGCAACCAACTGTGTTGGTCTTATAGGCAACTGAAAGTATTGTCTCTGCAGGAGATGAGAAGCCAATGGAGAATTTTTAAAGATCTAACTTTTATTCCTGTGTTAAAAAGGAGTTTTAGATGGGAAGTGGGGAGCAAGAGGGTACTGTAATAATCAAGGTAGGAATCAAGGTCTCCAGGCTCAGGGTGGGAGCCATAGGTATAGGGAGATGTGGTCAGATTCCAGATATCACCTGGAGGCAAAGCCAAGAGAATGTTCTGATGGATTGGATGACTGGAGTGAAATAAGCGAAATAAATTTGTGGCCTGAGCAATGACAATGGAATCACTGTTTACTTAGAGAAAAGAGTTTGAGGAGCCAGCAAGGGAAGGCTACTGCCTATGGTTGTACAGACAGCTCTGCATGAAATTTTTCCAGCCACGGCAGCAAGTGGTGAATAAAATATAGATCTCATTCTCTCCAAACCATGCACTTTGCTCCTGATTATTTTTGCCACAGTGCCTTTTTTTTGATATGGTAATGTAGTATGCAATTTGGTCTGCATGCAGCCAAAGTTTGGGTTTGCATCTAGCCAAAGAATTTTCTCATTCACAAACAAGCATTAATATTTGAGTGGTGTCCCTGAATGAAGGCTTCGAGAGGGAACTCAGGAACTCAGTTTTGACTTATGAAATCTGAGATTCTCTTAGATACGCATATGGATTTGTCCAGTTAGGCACTGGGATTTGCTTGTGTGGAGGGGAGAGGCTAGAAATATAAATTACATAAATTTGGGGATTCTCAGAATAAAGTCTTATGACAATGTGAGCTCACCAAGACAGTGAATGTATCAAGAAACAAAGGAGACCAAGGTTAATCTCTGTGGCTCCCAATATTCAGAGTTCAGGAAATGAAGAAAGAGTAAAGGAAATTGAGAAAGAGGGGCCAGTGAACATCCAGATGCAAGCTCACAGTGACGAAGTCTGCAAGAGGACATGGTTTCCCATGTAAGTGTGAAAGCATTAATCTTAAAAGCACTCAGGTGAAATGGGAATGGATTATGAACTTTTACAATATTACTTTGTGAGACTTAACTTGAGAACCAGGGCATATGAATCCTGCCTGTATATTACCTGATTTTTAAAAATTTTTTATAAGATTCATGCAGTGTTTTTAATGTAAAACAAGAACAAAAAAATTAGGACAAAATATTTTAAATTTCATGATATGAACCAGTAACAGATAAATTCATTTTGACAAGATTACATATATGTGTGTGTGTGTGTGTATACTAACATATATGTGTGACTATAGCTATATGTGTATACATATACACACATATATGTGTGTATATGTGTGTATATATATATATATATATATATATATATATATATACATAACACTTCCCTTAATGAGGAGGATACGTTCTGAGAAATGTGTCCTTAGGCGATTTCCTCGTTTTGTGACATCATAGTGGTACTTACACAAACCTAGATGGTATAGCCTACTACCCACCTAGATTCTGTGGTATTAATATTATGGGACAACCATTGTGTATGTGATCTGTCATTGACCAAAACGTTGTTATATAGTACCTGACTCTCTCTCTCTATATATATACATTTGTTTTGAAACGACGAGTTGTAGTATCCTGATATTGACAATCTACATAACATTTGAAATGTTGACCAGAGTCAACATTTCATATAGAATGAAGGAGAAATAATTCTATTGATATAGATATTGAAACCTAAATAACATTTGAGGAAAATCACAATCAAAAGTGGAAAAGAAGGAAATCAATGCTGATCGTTAGTGCTATCTCCCCCAAAGCAAAAGTCTATTCAGAATAATATAGTAAATATTTATTTTTCATCATTGTTATACACTGCTGACAACCTCCCCCCAAAAGCTACTTGAACAACGTTTTGGACACATAAATATATCTTAAGAAAGTGTTTTATTTTTTTCCAATAGAAAGTATGGCTATAAATTTCATATCTACTATGGAAAGCAGTCTATCCACACATCATGGCTAGTGAGGCCCAAGATGTATTAACTGAGGAGAAATGGAGTCCTACCATTCATCTAAAAGACAGAAGGAGAGGATATTCTCTGTGTAAGCACTCATTAATGTTGGCAGTATAGCAATCAGATGTTTGTATTTTAGAAACAAAAAATTATAACAAACTTTTATTTACACTTTAATTAAACATTTTTAGAAAAACATATTTCATGTGAACTTTGTCAGCTTGGAAGGTATGAATGTCAGAAATATTCCCCCTACCCAAGATGTTTATATAGATGCTGTTTACAACAAAAACAAGAATACTGACTTGGTATATCAATTTCTGACCACAAACTCCATTAGGGAAGGGAAGTTAATAGTACTACTATAGTTTAAGGTGATAGAACAGAGGTTCAAAGTCCTTAAGGGATTTCCCTAAAATTTATAACCCTTCACACAGGTGTTACAACTAGGTCCCAAGCCTCCAAGTAAAATTACTGCGATTATGTTATATGTCCTTTGATATTTGACCAAAGTGTGGTTGTATAACTTGATTGCAGACTTAAACATCATAGCTGAATTTGAATGACACTTGCCTAATTTCTAAAATCAAATTCATCCTCTAAATGTAAAATTTCTCACCAGTGATACTATTTAAAAACTGGAAAAACTTCTGAAAACAGTTAAATAGGAAGAGACCTGGAGCTATTTGGACAAATAAACATGGTAGAATAAAACATCAACTTTCAAGGTTAAAGGAAAAGAGGAAAGGACCACAACCTTTTGATTTTGTGTATTCTGATCTACGCACTAAAAAAAAAATCACTAAAAACGTATAGCTGCTATTTATATTAGTCCCCATTTATTTTGCAATTTCCTTCACTTTCCAGAATAGAGTATTGCTCTGAATGACACCAAGTGACCCAGTAAAGTTAATTTATCTACATTAGTGTCTAGCTTAAAACCAGGAAGTGATATAGAGTTTGACAAGAATACAGACCAATATGCTCTCTGGATATCAAGTCACTAAAACTAACTCATGCAATTCCCCATTCCTTTAAAACTTTATGGAGAAACTATTCTTTCTGATCATAAAAGTAACATGAAAAATCCAAAAGCTAGAATAAACATATTTTAATTTCTTATGTTAGAACTATATGGATATAATTATGATTAGCATTTTGATGTTTGTCTTTTAAAATTCTATTATGCGAAAGTTTCTTAATTCACATAAAAGTTCCTTTATTCTAATAGATTAATCACTTCCCTGTTTCTGTTTATTTATTTGTTTGCTTCTATTTGCCAATCATTTTATGTGGAAATGATTTTTTAAATGTTCAATTCCTAGATTCATTTTTTTGTTATTGCTGAAGTTTTGTTGTTGTAGTATTGATATGAACTTCCAGAACATACCACAAACTCAAGTAGAATTCATACTTTAAAAGAAACTACTTCTAACTGAGATATCATCAACCATCTATTTGCAATAGAGATATTTTTCTTTTTTTTTTTCCGAGGAAGATTAGCCCTGAGCTAACTAGCGCCAGTCCTCCTCTTTTTTGCTGAGGAAGCCTGGCCCTGAGCTAACATCCGTGCCCATCTTCCTCTACTTTATATGTGGGACGCCTACCACAGCATGGCTTGATGAGTGGTGCATAGGTCTGCACCTGGGATCCGAACCAGCAAACCTCGGGCAGCTGAGAAGCTGAATGTGCGCACTTAACCGCTGCACCACCGGGCCGGCCCCAGAGATATTTTTCTTAATACGAAATGGAAAATCTATTTGTAGCTAAGAAAGACTTTTCTTAAGAAATGGAAGTTATCTTTTCAGTTTCTCCTAAATTAATGTATCTACTTAACTCTACATTGATCTACTAATATAAAAAAATTCATATTGATAGCTAGGCTTTATCAAAGTGTGTTTATTACTTATAATAAACAACACATAATAACAGTTTTTATTATTAAAGTAATATCCAGAATTATTCTATGTGCTAGTATTTTGTTTAGGATTTTGCATTTTTATTAAGTAAAAATAGCCAATAGCTCTCTTGTTTACTTTTCTTCTTATTAATTCATCCTGGTTGAATCTTTTTCCAGGATATCACTTGTCTCCAAATGATGAAAATGACAACTTTTTGTAAATTCTCTTATCTCCCTGGTAGAGACAGGGTTATGGAGTGGAGTTAAAGAGTTTAGAGTGCAGACAGACACAGAGTCATCTCAATTTTTTCCTCCTGCCTTCTTTACTTGTTTGCTTCATTTATTTCCTAAATGTGTATAATTGGACAGCATATTAGGAACAAGTGATACAAACATGAGTATTAAAATATATGGACTGAGATGCAAGGGGTCAAATAATCACACCAATAAATATGGATTCTTTTTTTTTTTTTTTTTGAGGAAGATTAGCCCGGAGCTAACTACTGCCAATCCTCCTCTTTTTGCTGAGGAAGACTGGCCCTGAGCTAACATCCATGGCCATCTTCCTCTACTTTGTATGTGGGATGCCTACCACAGCATGGCTTGCCAAACGGTGCCATGTCCACACATGGGATCTGAACCGGTGAATCCTGGGCCACCGAAGCAGAATATGCAAACTTAACCACTGCGCCACCAGGCCAGCCCCTAAATATGGATTCTTTTATTTGATCAGGACGACAAGGGATTTTTTTTCTCTGAGGAAGTCAGAGTGGAGTTAAAATCTAGAAGATAGGCTCGAGTTAACTAGTGAATTTTGGAGACAGGAATGTTCCTGAGTGAGAAGAAAACGTATTTAAAACTCTAAAAGAGAGAACAAGGAAAGAACAAGAAACTCAAAGTCAGTGGACCTGGAATATACAGATGAGGCTGGAATGTGACTTGTCAGCATTCAGACTTAAGGAAGATTGTAGGTCATGTTAATGACTGTGATCTTTATGTAAGAGCAATGGGAAACCAGTGTGGGATATAAACAAGTGAGTGACACTATCTTATTTGCCTTTTGGAAAATAACTGGGTGCAAAATAGTAAATTGACTGGAAAAGGCTTGACTCTAAGGTTGGCCACAGGGACAATAGTTTGAATGGTGCTGCAGTAATTCAGGAGATCAATGATTTTACCTTGAAATCCGGCATTAGTGTTGCTGTGCGGGAAAGGGGCATGCATGGCTATAGAGTGGATATGGGGTATGTAGGAGACAGAAAGATGAATACTAACTATTGACCTGGCTGGACTGAAGGACCGCACACTACACATGGAGTACAGAAAGATGACCTAATTAAGAGGGGCTGTTATGGGTTGAATTTTGGATTTTGCAGCAGAGACTTTTAATCACTTGATATTCTTCATTTTACTAACACTGTCCTGTTTTTGTGAGGATGTGGCACTACAGATGGATAAAAAGTTTCTTTTCCATACTGTGTTGCATCTAGGGGTGGCTGTGTAATGCATTTCTAGCCAATGAGATAGAAATTGAAACCTATTCCTGGAGCATCCAGGAAAATTTTTATTCTAATGAAGTAATGAATATTACTTTCACATACCTTTTGCCCTTTTCCCTTTCTCTTCTTTTTGCTTGAAATGAAGATTCATTCCTTGAAGGAGGAATAGCCTGTTATTACCAGGGGGAGACAAGTAAGACATTAAGGACAGCACAGCACGACCAAAGAAAGGAGCCTGGAACCTTGGCCAATTGCATGAGTACTGGGCTGTCTGCCCTTGGACTCCTGATTGCCTGAAAAATAATTATTTAACTGTTTACTCTACACTCTATTAATTTGGGTTACATGTGACTGACAACACTCCTAATTCTTTTTGCCTGTTTGAGGCTTTATCCAAGTGAAGATATTTGGGGAGAAGATAGATATTTGGTTCTGGGAGCTTAGTGGAGAAGTGTGACCTGGACAAAAATTGTGCGAGTTCTGTGAACAGGTAGTAAGCAAACCTCCAGGTGTAGATGAGATTGCAGGAGAAAGTACAGAGGGAGAATGCCTATGAAGGAAGATTTACTGAATTGCAAGATTTATTGGATAGCTAGAGGAGAAGGAAATTTTAAAGAACACAGTTGAGTAGCAGCCAGAGAATTAGACGAAAGTCAAGTCCCATTTTTCCACACCTCTCCCTGACTGGTCTGTCAAACATTGTCTTCCCCATGCGATTCCTCTGCTTTAATGTCTATGATCTTTCATAATGTTATACTGTACCATAACTTAATGAAGCTAAATGGTTTAAGACCCCTTCATCACCAAATGCTGCCAAGCATTTTTCACTCTGCTTTCTTAACTATTTCATTATTTTTTTCCATGCCCCATGACTTAAATGTGCCTTCCCTTGCATCATATGTATTTTGTATCATCCTCTACGTGAAGTACATTATTCTCCACTCCACTTTTCCAAATACTACTCATAAGCCTTTGCTCAAATCCCAGTTCCTCCATAAAACTCTCTTCATATACTCTAATCCAGATTTCTCTCTTCTCCTATAGCCCATAACACTTAAGAGTTTTCATCACGCAGTTGTGAGAGCTAATGACATGTCTCGTTCACTCATGGTTTCATGAATATTTATCGGGTCTCCCTAGTAGGTTTTAAGCACTCTGTCTTCTTTTTTTTTTTTCTTTGTATTATTGAAAGTATTTCGTAAATTTTTACCCAAGGGAGGCTTCCTCTGCTAGGTTAGAAAATTGTTGATTTAGAAATTCCCCTGTACTCCAATCCATGGGATTTCCCTCCTATGTCACTCTTCCTGCAGCATTTTCCTGAACTCTACAATGCCAAGTACTTTGCTAAGTGTACAATGGCTCACTTATGTGACCTGTCTCAAACCAAGTGCCCGACTTTGTGTGGATACTACATCCAGCATAAGAGCTGCAGTTGGGGTAGCACTTGGGTTTACAGTAGTCTCTTATCATCTACATGATCCACTTGAATTTTACAGGTATAAAACAGTTTGTTGAACAGGTATGCAATGGGAACCACCACTGCTGTATTCTTTAAGTCTTTGATGAATTAATCTCTGCAGTTTCACCTGAGATGCAGTATTCTTTCTGCTTTACCATCTTGGCTGAGGACAGGCAGCTGCAGGGATTTCCACTTGGTCTGTCAAAGTTACTCCATGGGTCAGGAAACCAAAAGAGGGCATTAGTTTTCAACGTGTGGCTCCCCAATCAGCCACGTAGAGTATCCATCACACTTATGCATGCAAGCCAGGAAGATGACTATAGGGTAGGTCTGTGATCCCGTTGGACCCATTTTAAATGAACCTTGGGCCAGGATTGAAGGATGTAGCTGGACTCCTCACCAGTGAGTTCTATATTGTCAGAATAAAATGAGTAACGACTGAGCCTCTGGGGGACATAATCAAGAGGTAGGTTCTCTGGTCACACATAATAGATCAAATCTAATATCTCCCCACTTGCTGCCTGAGCCCTTCCTCAATAATGTGCCAAAATGTTTCCGACATTCCTACCCCATTTTCCATAGGTCACGGTCATGTCCAAGCTTCAAAGAATAATAAAAACAGTTTATTAGGACCTGCTCCAGGTGTCTTGGCCAGGATATCAAAGCCTGAGTCAGTAAATTGACTCCAAGCGCTCCCAGATCAATACATTCTCCTCCTTCCAGCTTTCTGTTCTGTCCTCTCTGGTTCAACAACCCAAGAGCCACTTCAAAATGCGTTCCCCAGTTCCTGCTGGTTCTCGTTAGCTATGTCCAGCAGGTTGAGCATGCTTTTTCCTGTTAGAACTTGGACTATATTTCCTTCCACAGACTAAAATTTAATCTTATCAGTCTACAACAGTGATTTTCCAATCAGCAGTGCCAGCCGAACCTGGGAACTTAATAGATATGCAAACTCTCAGCCCACCCAAGACTTACCAAACCAGAACCACTGGAGTTGGGCCCTAGAAATGATCTTATCAAATCTTCTAAGTGACTGATGGATTCTACAGTTTGAGGACTAATAGCTTGAGATCAGTGGTCAACAAACTTTAGCCGAGGGGCTGGATTGCTCCTGCTGCCTGTTTTTGTATGGCCTATGGCCCAAAAATGGCTTTAACATTTTTAAACGGCTACACAAATGCTCACGCAATGATTTCAATTTTGCCTCTTGTCCCACAAAACTGGAAATGGTCATTTTTCTGCTATTTACAGAAAAAGTTTGCCAACTCTTTGTTGAGCGGTAGTGAGGGAAGATGGGACAGACTTTGAAGAACAAAGATCATCTTGTAGGACATCTGTCTCAGAACATGTCTTTACATGGCCACCATCTGAGAACAGGATGTTCTCTTCTACCAACAGAAAGGGAGCTACTTCTAGCCTGGAGGATGTAGGTGACAAGTGGACACAATTGAAGATGCTCAGATTTGTCTGCCCAAGTACTGTGCCCATTGCAGGTCTCATGGCCTCAGTGTTACTTCATCAGGGCCTTTGCTTTAGCAGAAGAGACCTATTAGGTGCTGCAATTAGTCTACTCACAGCTCTGTAAACCTTACAATTAAAAAATGAAATTTGGGGCCTGATTTTCAGCACCATTTGCCATGTGGCTGTAGGATGTCATGAAGGTTTCTGCCTTTCTTGATGTGCTTTGAATTGTTAGATCAATTGAGCATGTCACTTCTATTTTCAAGGTTTAAAAACCACTTTAAAAAGTCAGTTCACTCTGCTGTCCTTATGCTTACCATTTTTCCCTAACTACCTAAGCTGATCCTTCAATTCCCACCTTGCCTCATCCAAAGCCATCATTGGTAATAAGTCTGTAACTGTGGCGTTACCACCTGTTGAGCAGGATCTTGGCCCCTGTTACCACCAATAATGGGTCCATACAGCTATTGGATCAATGAGTGCTCCAATGCCAGAAGTACTTCTAGTGTTGTCTAGGCTCACTCATCCTACCAGCTGTTTTATGTCTGGTTCCACCCAGGCACAGAGCTAAGGCTAGGGATTTTGTGCATATCTTTTATCTTAGAAAATAATCTCAAGGGACAGGAGTGACAGACTGAAAAAGAAAAATAGAGAAAGAGACATACCTGATTAAAGGGAAAGTTATTGAGCTGGTTCACGCTATAGGCCCCTGGATCTCCGATTCATGGGGACCCTCCAAAGAACAGTGTGCCTTAGAAGTTTTCACAGAAAACGGAGAAGAACAGGGCTCATATACCCCATTGGTGAAAGGATGCCCCAGCCAGGGGGTGTAACGCTAGATTAGAACAAGGGTCAACATGACTGAGAGCCTCCTGCAGTCAGAGAAGCCCCAGAAGACAGGAGATGTAGTTGAAGTGAGGTATTAACAGGCTACACGAGCAGGCAGGTATCTGGATACACCAGAATAGACCTCTGCAGCAGCAGGAACAAAGACGTAGGTACAGAGAAAGTGAGACGAAGGACAAAAGATGTTCGGTGTAGGAAATAAAATATTTTTAGCCCTACAGAAGCAAATATATATCCCAGAATACTACTGTCCTTGAATGAATCCAGTAATGCACCACTCCTGTCTGACAGTCTCAGCTGTGCTGGGTTCCTGTGCCTGCTGTAACAAATTAACACAAATTTGGTGGATTAAAACAGCAGAAACTTGTTCTATCACAATCCTGAAGTCCAGAAGTCCCAAATTGATATTACTTAACCA
This sequence comes from Equus asinus, assembly GCF_041296235.1. NCBI lineage: Eukaryota > Metazoa > Chordata > Mammalia > Perissodactyla > Equidae > Equus > Equus asinus. The sequence goes on from NC_091800.1 coordinate 76,954,545, forward strand.
AACTCAAGATGACAGACCTATGCTCCCTCTGGAGGCTCCGAGGAGAATCTGTCCCTTGCCTCTTCCAGCTTCTAGTTGTGGCCAGCAACTTGTGGCTGGATCTCTCCAAGTTCAATGTCAGCACCTTCAAATCTCTCTCTGCTCCATCTTCACAACCCCTTTTCTTCTGTGTGTCAAATGCTCTTCTGCTGCCTTCTTACAAGGATACATGTGATTACACTTAGGACCCACCAAGATAATCTAGGATAATCTCACCAGTTCAAGATCCACAACTTAATCAGATCTGCAAACAACTTTTCCATAAAAAGTAACATTTACAGTTTCCAGGGGTTAGGATCCAACAGCTCCGGGAGCCATTTTTCAGCCGACCATATTTCCATTCAGTAATCATCGCCAGGGCCTGATTTGAGACTTCAGCAAAATGTAGACATATTCTATTCCAAGTGCTTATTTCATTTTCTTAAACTAATTTTAAGCTTAACTTATTTTAATATTTTTTATTAAAAAGAATTTAAAAGTAAATATCTTAAGATACCAATAAATATTTCCAGAATTTACTCTTGCCTTTTACAAGACTGACCAATGGAAGATAAGTGCTTCTTACCCTGAACTGATGTCAGGTGAATAAAAGTCTCAGGTGACAGAAATTTCATTACCCTATTCAATAAGTAATGGCAATTAGGAGAATAAAGAAATGATAAGAATACAGCATAAACATTGCATAGTGCAGACATAGATATAAAAGAAAGAAAAAAAATCCAAAGAGCCAGAGTGAAAACATGTTCTCTGATTACTAGCCTATGCTACAGCTTTTTTCTAGTGAAACCCTATTATAGGCTTATTATGGCTAGTTACACATTCGCACAGTAGAACTATTGTACACACCCGCATGCGAAGCTATTCTGAACAAATTAAATTATGAAGGGATATTTCTTTGTAATCGGTGAAAGAGATATTTGAAATGACCTAGAATTGATATAGTCATTTTTTTCTTTGAAACAGTTTTTAAGGGAGAGAATTTTTTTGCTTAAATAAGTCATTTTTAATGTCTGAAATAATTATTTTCAAATACTTCTTTTTTGTTATACTTGAAGTGAACTACATATAATATATTTGCCAGTACCGTTTTTTTTATGAAGGTGGTTTTTAGTCACACATTGATGATATAAGGTCTCCTGGTGATTGCCATGGCAAGGTTACTTTTTATTCTTTAATAAGTCCACACACGTGCCCAGAGAAATTGCTAGCAGATAAGTTACACTTGTTTTAGATTGCTAGAATCTAAGTTTCTTGCAGATCTCCCTAAACATTCTCATATTTTCCCCCATTTCACTAGGAACTTACTCATGCAAAATACAGTAAAATTAAAGATATTTAATTTTAAACTATACAGTTAATTATACATTAAAATGTATATTATAAATTAATAATTAAAAGTGCCAAGTTAAATATGAGAAATATAGATCTTCAAATAATGTTTAATGTATATTTAAAAGTCTTGAAGGAAAAATAAGTATTGCAAATATTTCCCATATTTAGTTCAGTTATAATTACAACTACACAGAATAATTTTGTGTTTATTGGGTTAAAAGATGGTGTATAGTGATAATTAAAGAGTACTTGCGAAGCCTGAATAATTGAACATCCAGCTGTTGTGTTTGGCTTTTGATATGGGTATAGGGAAAGGGGAGATGGTGTTGTTGCAATATTACAAAGGACCATTTCCAGATGGTGGAACCCAGCCTCTGCCATTTGGGCATTTCCAGGACATCTGGCGAGCCATATGAATCCAGACAAGATTAAGGAGAAGATGTGAGATGCTTGAATACCAACGCCTTCAGATTGAGTCAAGACTTCCTTATGAAGCTCAAATATCGGCAAGAATTTCGACAAAGTTGCCCTCCTCTGTTGAGCAGGAGAATATCATCTAGTCCAAACTAGGGGCACTTTGAGGGCAAGGACTGCTCTTGTTTCATATTTGATCATGAGCGCCAAGATCAACATTTTCAGCGGTCCATCGTGGCCATTTGTCCTGTCTCATTAGGTTATTTAGAATGACCAACAGAGTACCTGGAACATAAAAAATGTCCAAAAATTTTGTTAGAAAGATTAAATCATTGAAAAATATATAAATTATCCTATATCTAAAGTTGATCCTGATCCCAATGATTTATGATGATGCTAAGAACAGTGTCCTATAACAATCTATTTGTTTACCCAAAAAGAGGCAAAAACTGAGAGCTCCTTGAGTACCTGGAAAGAAAGGAATATTTTACATTAGAACAGAAAAGAAAACCCCAGGTAAAACAAAAGTGGTAGAAATAATGAAGGGAGATTTTGCTTACTTCATTCTGTACATTTGGGGTGACTCAATTACCTTCGGGAGAAATTGTATCCCAAAATAACTTCAAATATAGGGAAGCCAAATAATCTCCAACTTTGTGAGATCTTCGTTATTATTTGAGGTCAAAAGCCGTCATGCCATTCCTGTAGGAGTGAGCACAGGATTTTTAGTGAGAAGATATTCTAAGCCAGCATTTCCACATATTAGCTGTAGGACGGATGGTATTTTAGTTTCCCCAAAGACTGTGTCTGTCGGTACTTTATTCTCTCAGCCTCAATTGTTGTTGTTGTTTGTATTGTTATTATAATGAAATACCTCTCAAAGCCATAATTTGACAACTATGTTATATTTTAAAGCACTTTTAAATGCAAAACGCAAAACAAAAGTTAGTTAGCAGTAGCAATGGTAAGTACAAAGTGAACTTGGATTTTGAAAGAGACTATTATTAAGCCTGGTTTCTGATAGGTTGACATTCAACATTGTTCCCAGAGTACCATATCATAGTATACTTGTGAGTTCATAGAAACTCAGTTCTGAAAATCTCCCTCAACTCATCTGTGAGCAGAGGATGAACTTCCCTCTTATCATGACAGCAAGGGTACGGAGGATCTACCAGAGACACAGGGGAAAAGAAAACAAAGCAAAATCCAACAATACTGATGACCAAATTGGAGACGATGATATGGCACGTTATAAAATTTACTTAGATTAAGTATGCCTACCCTGCCTTAGATGCTTACTATCTGCCAGGCTCCATAAGTACTGCCTTACATATATTATCTGAGTTAATACTGACAAATCCTGTTAAGTAGATATCTTTGCTTCTGTTTCTTTCAGATGAGGAAAACAAGTTTTTTAGAGAGATTAAAAATCATGCGTTTAGTTAGTAAACATACCAATACCAGTAAAAGGCAACTTCATTCTCTCAGCTGCTTCAGCCAAAAGACGTGGAGTCAACATTGACTCATTTTTTTAAAATCAATAAAATTCAATCCAAATGTTATAAGTTCTAGCCTCAAAATATATTCCAAATGAACCTCCTGTTCATCACTTCCATAATTACCACTTATGTGCCAACCATCAGCATCTCTTGCCTGGATGAGAAGAGCCTTCCAACTCATCCCATTGCTTATTTATACCCTTATTCCTACACGGCAGTCACAGGGAACTTTTAAAATAAATCAGATCATATTATGGCCCCACTTGAATGCTCCCATGGCTTAATATTATACTAAGAATAAAATATCAATCCTTATTCTATTCTATGAGGATTTCAAAGGCCAGCTCCTCACTATCTCTCTTATGTCTTCCATCACCCTCTTCACCCTCTTGAGCTACACTGACTTTTCCTTGAAATATGGACATGGGCAAGCAAACTTTGATCTCTAGACCTGGACACGTCCAATCCTCTCTGTCTAGAACACTGTTCTCTCAGAATAACCCTTCATTTCATTCAAGACTTTGTTTTGTTTGTTCTTTTAAAGTCATTTAATCAGACCTGAGCATCCTATTGAAAACAGAACATACTTCATCATTTGCTATCTCTTTAGTCTCTTTTTTTCCCTTTAATGAGAATTTTTATTACCTGGAAATATATTAAAATTACTGTATTTTATTCTTTATTCTTTCTTTCCAGTTTTTACAGTTTCCACAAGACTGTAAATACTATAAGAACAAGGAATTAGTCTGTTTTCCTCATGGCTGTTTTCTAACACCTTGCAGAGTCCCTTGCTCACAGTAGGTACTCAGTAAACACTTAGTGAATGAAGAAAAGCAGAAAAACTGGGTCTTCAAACCAGTCAGCCTCATAACTGCTCCTAGCAGATATATAAAACTAAATAAATTAAATCTGGATGGTCTCAGAACTGAGGAGGTATGCTCCACCTGCTGCAGTGTGGTGCTGCTGGGATACAATGTCGATTTATATATTTATTCAACTAATTACATGACTACTTGGATAAATGGAGACCCAGCTGTTTCATAACTTTGCAGTCTTTCTTGGCATTTATATTCAAAACTAAGATATACCTATTCTTCCTTTATCAATCTGTGGTTTCTAAAACATAATTTGTTCTTAGTTTTTCAATTATGGAGTTTTCATTTCTACAATTTATTAGCCTAAATAAAGGGGTTTTTCTCTTTTTTTTCTGCTTTTTCTACCCCAAATCTCCCCAGTACATAATTGTATATTTTTAGTTGTGGGTTGCTCTAGTTGCAGCAAAGGGGTTTTTCACATCACTAAATATAAAATATTAATAAATTTAAAACTAAACTATTTTTTGTGCCTCAGAAAGAGATACAGAGAAGTTTTTTTATTTGAATTTTTTAAAATACAATTATTTGTAAGTTTGCTGAAATAATAACATATTAAATGAACAATTATACAGAATTTCATTAAATGTAACTAGGTTGCCCTAGCATACTCTCCCATAAAATGCTTGTTTATGTATTATTTTTCCTAGCAGCACAATACTTGTTTCAGATAATATATGCTCAGTTGGTTTAACCAAAAGACAGCTGGAAGAGGGTATGAGCAGAGGAAGAAATGTTTGTTTATTTATCAATAAAAACTGCATATTTATGGAGATATTTACTTAAATAGCTATTAAAGCTTGTACTTCTCAAGTCAATATAGGCCATGAAATCTTACTGTTAGCAATTGCTGGTTCTAATTCAAAAACGTAGTTTCCTTTGTCATTATTGATTTTGAGACACATAATTTTGGTTCAGGATCAGTGACTGTATTTGGAAAAGCAACTAGGACATGATGCCTTCTAACTTTGAGGATACAATTTGTTCATGAGGAACGTGCTTATTATCTCCCAACGACACTCACAATGAAACGTGGAATGTATATAGGACGTATATGAAAACTTGTTCAATATGCAGACACCTCTTCTATTTAGAGAGATGCTAGGTTCCAAAAGACAGTTCATCTATTTCACTGATTACTACATCACATATAACTAAGAGGAACTTAGGCATGAGACCCCACATGCTCGTCTTCAAAGTGGACATGCCTGTCAGTCCTTCAAAACATTGCCAAGAATATTGTTTTTTTATTTCCATTAGGTGTTTTAGTCAATATAGAGTTTTGACCAGTTTGGTCTACATCGAAAACCTTTTGAAGGGATAAACTCTGTCCCTTTTCCAAACGATATTTGCAATTTAGTAGATATGTCAGTATCCACGTTGTCCTTCTAAACTCTGAGTGACCCTTGAAGAAAATAAAGCTATCTACTACTTTTGAGTGAAAACACAAAAAAGAAAACAAACAAAACATCTCTCAGCACTTTTGTCATGCATGGTATATGAATTTTCCACAAACTGTCAGCCTTTCCCTAAATTAATATGAAGTGGACAAGCATCCAGTATCAATACTATTTTTCTAGCACAGACTAGAAAAACGTATTTCTACTTAAGTAAGTGTGTTTTCTTTCCTTTTGCTGATTATTAATAATTATAATACAATTCATAATTTACATTTTTTCACATTTTGCTCTTCAGGATTTCTTGCACTGTAGAAAAATTTATACCAAATATCCAGCAGCTTTTATTATTAATTTGTTTATTGCTTTTAATTTTTAATGTTCGTTTTCAAAATGATTTAATTTTGTGGAGTAATATCTACAAAGCTTGGGCTACACATTTAGGTGTAAAACAAATATAACTTTATTTTAAACACATATACTGATTTGGGAAATTAGATTTGCCAGAGACAATGTTCAAGAAAGTTTACTTTTAGAACAATCAAACCTATACAGTATTTGACATTTTAGTGTAGATTTTGATTATGTCCTTATATCCCTAAAATAATGGATTGTATATAAAGCAAAAAATGTTCCTTGGGCTTCTCAAACAAATGGCTTAGCCAGCTCTCATTGTTTTGACTGATAACTAGTTTTGAAGAATTATCAATTCTAAGTCCGAAGATACGTGGAAAAAATGAAAAGTTCTAAGAAGTTATTTTTTTCCTTCTTTTTGTTGTTCTAATAACTTAACCACATGTGAAACGAAAAGTATTTAAATATTTTGGGGTAACAAAACACCTAAAAATAAATAGAAAGGCTAACTTACCCAAAGATTTCTGTATATTAAATCTTGTTTCTGTATTCCTAGGCTTATTAAAAAGCAAATTTTACTGATGTTGTTGAAATTATATTAAAGCTACTAATTGAATACTGCATTTTTCTTATTTGAATAATAATACCGTTTAGAAATTTTGATACATTCCTACCGAGTCCCATTTTTTCAGTGCTAGCTATTTAAGCCTATACCATTTAGTGCTATAAATCACCTCCTACGAGAATAAAATTATCCTGAATACATTTGCTGATACATCATTTAAAATGGCATTTTAATGAGTAAGAATGGATTCATAATGAAATATGCATTATATTTGATGTTGAAGAAACAACCTTAAATAGGTCTCATCATATTATGAACGTAGTGTGCCTGTGACTTCATCTCCAACAGACTATAAGAGATCATAAAGCAAACATACCATCTATTTCAGATAGAATAGGTCACAGCTGAGCGTTGATCAAATTACCCCCTAGAGATTTCCCAATGATAATGCTGTCTCTAATGCTTTAATATGGGAAATGAAGGAGGCTTGTCTATCTCTCCCCTCTGTCTTTGCAATTTATGCTTTGCACTTTGCAGTCTCATTCTTAACAGTATCTGTTTTCACTTCGAAAGCTGTCCATTACAGTCCTCTTAAGGATGTGTAATGAAGCTCCCACTATCAGAACCTCCTGCTAAAGGGAATTTTTTCCCTCTGCAATATGGTCTGTTTTTTGTCTTTCACAATATGCTCAATTCCCCTCACAGAAGAAATTTTTTTAAAAATTCAATTTGTGTTAAACTGAACACAGTTTATATTTAACATTGGTGATATCTAATGAGATACCACAAATGGCCCCCTCTCAAGATGGAGATACCAGTGCAGGCCAGCTATGCCCAGAAGCCATCACTGTTAGTGAACCTCATGACATTTGTGAGCCATATTCAAGGCTTTCTATGGGTGGTGAGTTTACATGCACATCTTAGTTTATGGACTTGGGACAGGTTACTGGCTGCCCCCCTTTCAGGCTTCTCTTTATATGTTGTGATGGATCTACTTACAACCTGAGCACATGGCAGCCTGGAACTGCATTTATATTTCTTAACTTCTTATAACTAGATGGGACTTGAGAACATTCTGGCCGAAGGCATGTAAGTGGAAACTCTGTACACAACTTTCAGGATGTGCCCTAAGGAGAGGGCCAAAGGGGGAAATGATGTCCTGCTTTATTGAAAGTGTTTCACTCTCCCCCTTCAATTCTTCTCAAATTCAATTTTATATTACTAATCTGAATTCTTTTTCTAGACCATTCCTAATCAAGTCTTAACAAGTATGAGGTTCTATTCCATACAGATATATCTTCTCAGCTCATGCAAAATACTAATTTATAGAAGACTATTGACTATTTATTTATTTAAGTATTTACTATTTATTTGTCCTATAAGTAACTGAGATGCCACCTGCCTTATTAGTAAAGAAATCAAAGATGTTCATCTTGAAGTGTTCTCTCTCCTTCACCCAACTTTCTAAGAACTCTCAGTGCTATGGACTCAAAATGGGGAGCATGGAGGAATAGGTACATTGGCTTCCACACCCCGGTGGACATGCAGCCAGATTGGAGTCAGTCCACCCTTCATTCTGGTCTTCTGAATCCTGCCCCTCCACTGTGATTCCTAGATGGGCTCCACCCTGATTCCTCAGTGTTGAGTCTCCATTAGCACAGCCTTTCTGAGGATTTGAAAGTTGAATCTCCTTCTCCATTGGTTCCCTGGTCCAGTGATCACCCCACATCTCCAAGGGGACCCAGTCAATGAGATTGGTTGAGTGCCAACTAGTTCCAGGGATATGTTTCTTAGTGACCTAGAAACACAGCCTCCCTTCCCTCCTCAGTGAGTCACACTAGATGTTTAGGAAATTTCAATTCAGAATTCTCAAAACCCTAAGTGCCTGTTACTCTCTTTCACTAAAAGTCCCCCTATCTTTCTCATCCCCCCTGGAGGACTGTCTGATAAACTATATGGAGTCTATATTTCTGAGAGAGTAATTCAACAGTAACTTACTTTCTAAGGTCAATTTATTAGGTGCTTTCAAAGTGCCCAAATGTATGGATGGTGGTAGGGATAGGTAGAGCTACCCTCAGTGTTTCCATGGTGATTTTCTGGCATGGTGACTTTCAAAGAAAAAAAAATAAAGTATATTAAATACCTGGGAGCAGCATCACCCTACAAAAAAGGAATTTTAAATGTGATGTCTCCAGAATCCAAGAAAGACAGCATCTTAAAACTTAACCTCTTACATCGGAGGGGGGGGGGGTGGTATCTTGCACCTACCTGCCCAGGGCTGGCTCCCATGCCATAGGTCACTACTCAGCCAAAAGCCAAACCATCCTTTGTCTCCTAAGAGAGACACTTCACCTTCACCATGACAGTCACTGATTCACTGATGGACAAACAACAGGTGTCTTTTGTTTTGTTTGGTTTTGGGCAGGCTGTGGTGGAGGGGTATCAGGTTGGCGGGCTATTGGTCCAAATCTCACAGCTTTGTCCAGAGTAAGCTTCCTTTCTTATTCTCTCTGTGAGGGTGAACCACCGATATCCCTACATCTCTTCCCTAATCGTTCAGCACAGTTGTTGGAACACAAACACATAGCCTTTTGCACAGACAAATTTTAAATCTCCAAGGAAGTACAGTTTATACCTATCAAAAGGAAGAATATATTTTCCTAAATTCATCCTTCTTTCCATGGAATAAACATGTCAGATTATCATCCAGAAGAGTGCTTTGATTTTTTTTCTTATTACATTGGCCCTTTGCAAGTTGTGTTGATTTGGAGCCTTCATTTCCATATCAGAAAGGAGCCTCCCAGGAGTCAGCCCTCTAACTATCCTCTCTCTAAGTTATAGGAAGAGACATTTTCATCCATCAACTCTTTTAAGGACTCAGATTTTTAAACCAGGGCCCTTATTCTGAATAAATCTAAGAGGAATTAAGAAGAGGTCCATTTGTGTATTTGTTTGTTTTGTTTTTCTTTTGGTTATAAGAAATATGAATTTCCCACATTTCAGCCTATAGTCATCGACTTCTTTGGTATTTTATAGTATTCTTGTGTTTCACGGCATTCTTGGGGTCTGGGGTGGAATCTCAGCTTGTAGTAATGTTGCCTTGCCTTGATTCACCTTCTCCACCTAATTGTATTTCCCTCAGGGATCTCTCAAGGAGCCCAGGTGGTTTGGGACAGCCTATTGAGTTTTGCTGGTTCTGCTAATATAATATTTAACATCACCCTAATCCACTTGTAACAACATCCCAAAAAAACTATAAATAACTTCTCTTTCTTAGTTTTGATATTTTGTAGTATAAATTTTCTAACCTAATTGCTACATTGTAATTTTTATGGATTTATGTTTAAGACTTAGAATTTTTTTTCAAAACAGGTTTGCTAACCTTAATTTAAAAAAAAAAATCCCTCCAGATATTATGACCTTCTAGAGGTAAAATTAGTTACTTTAATACCAACAGTCTAATTAGAGCTTGGTGTGGGTGTGTATGTAGAGCTTCTAAAATAGGAACCTAAGATTTACTCAAAGACATAGAGAAAGGTTCCTAAAGAAAAGAACTGTATAGCGAAACCCTTATTTTATTCCACAGGAGTACTAATGTTTTCAGTAACATGACTTTTTTTTAAGAATTTGTCTTTATATAATTATCTGAAAAATTAAGATAGCTGCTATGGATTAAGTTGTATCCACCTAAAAGATGTTGAAGTCCTAACCCCAGCACGTCAGAATGTGACTGCATTTGGAAATAGGATCTTTCCTGATGATCAGTTAAGATGAGGTCATTAGAGTGGAACCTCACCTAGTGAATCTAGTGTCCTTATAAAAAGGGGAAATTTGGACTGAAAGACAGACAGACACACAGGGACAATTCCAAGCAGAGATGAAAGCGGAGATTTTAGCGATGCGTCTACAAGCCAAGGAACACCAAATATTGCCAGCACCCACCAGAGACCAAGAGAAAGGACCTGGAACAGACCCTTTCTCATAGCCTCAGAAAGAGTCAACCTTGGTGACACCTTGGACTTGTGGCTTCCAGAAATCTGAGACAATAAATTTCTGTTGTTTACACTGCCCAGTCTGTGGCATTTTGTTACAGAGGTCCCCAGAAACTAATAAAATAGCTCTGCGTTTATTCTTTAAATTTAAATAATGAAAGTTACTTCATTACGTGGCTGCCTCTTCCTAACTGAGTCTTTGATCAAACAGGGGCAAGTCACAATACAGTTGTGTTCTGTACAAGATAACTGCATTCCTTTCTTTAATCAATAGATATTGCTCATCTGTACCCCCTATTTCTCAAAGATTCCATTAATTTCAAGTGACTATAGGCTTAAGATAAATTAATATAATGCTAAGAAAGTAACAAGCAAGCTATTTACGCTTTCACGGTCTGTTATATGCTGGCATTTCAGTTAGTTTTATTTCCACTTTCAAGGTGTTGGACTTTGGAGAGATAATAAAGAAAAGGCACTTGTTTCCATATTCTCTCAGTTATTTTTAAGATAATGTATATTGTATAATTATGTTTTACAAGTGTATTGTAGATACAATATTTTAAAGCAATTAAAGCACAGAATGCAAACATATTCTCCTGATAACCACAAATTGTAATTTCATTATAACCCCACATTACTGTGTATTGTTATTAAATATTAAATGATCAATTAAATGAATATGCTAAATACAAATCAAGGTACAAGCCAGAAAAAATGTGTTGAAGAATTAATGTATCAATTAATAATGCACTTATGCATTTTAAAATGCATAGGAATTAGCTAATTAGCTTTACTCTAAATGCTTGCGTTAACATGAGTTACACATTTAACAAACCACTTTGTTTCCGAGTTTTTGATCTGTACTGTTTCAGTCTTCCAAATACATTTATTAACTCTAAAACTAAACTTGGTTTCTAAAGCAGACCCAGGGAAGAAAAGGGTTTAAATAGCCTACGAAGTAATATTTTTAAAATCTTTGATCAGACTGGCTCAATATCTCTATGTACCTCCATTTCAAAACTGCATATAACTGTCAAGAAAGATAAGATTACATATCAGATATTGTCATACTTCTGCCCTGTCTGGTGATGAGATCTTATCAAGGTGAAGCTCTTCAATTTCTTTCTCTCTCTCTCTCTCTTTTATTGTAAGTGGAAAATGCATTACAAGGTCTTCAGGCCATAAGCAATGTTTTATAAAAAAATAAAAAATAAAAATGGAGAAAAATAGTTTCTAGGGTTTTTTTTTTCAGACTCATCAAACTCCAGGCCTTTTCTTTAAAACTAAATGAAAGTAATCTGACCAATGCATGCGTAAAGGCATTGAGAAGATAAGAATCACTTGGTTTGTCAGGGTTGCTGCTTTTCAGCTTTAAGCACAACTTTTCAGCATAAGCACATTACATCTGATTATGGACTGAATGGGAACACACTGTTATCCTCTTATCTCATGCCTTCACATTATGAAAGTAAATCTGGTGATTTGTTTTAGATGATTCATTCATTCATGCTCATTTAGAAGGATGAGAGGACTTGAAAAATTAGAGTCGCATAGAAGTGTTTGCTATAAGTAGCTCAGTGATATAGTTTTTTAGTTGGCAAATAGTTTTCTAGCTTATCTATAGATCCCAGAATCACAGAGAAAGCCAGAAATTTGAAGATCAAGCCTACAAGTCCATGCTTCTCACTCCACCTATTATTTTAATACAAGAATTAACTTTTTGGTTTCATTGGAGGGGGTCCCATGGTCCTGAAAGAACAACAAGAAGAGGCTTTTAAGTTAAAAAGCTCGGATTTAATCATATGAGTCAGGAAAAACCATTGAAAAGATCTAAGCAGAGAACTCGCTGGTCAGATGTGGGTGTCAGATCCTTCTGGTGACATTATGAAGGATGGCTTTAATTTGAGTGAAAGAATACAGTAGGGTATCCTGAATCAAATGATTGGAAAGAAACTTTCAAAATTAGACCTGTATGTTGTTTAGGTCCACTATATACAGTAGATTCTACTGTAGAGACGATGGTCTCTATAGTATTATGGTAGCCACCTGGATCTGGATTTTTTTCAAATTCCACACGTTACTACGTTTTTAAACTTTCTTTACTCATAGTTTCCAAATATGTTCCTCCTCCTCTATTTCACATTATTTCATACATTTTGTGCAGTCACACAACTAAAAAATATCATTTGTCTTGGATCTCATCTTATCCTCAATTACTTTCAATAAAATCCACAGATTCTATCCGTTCCATCTCTGCAATACATATACATTTCCAATTCCTCTGCTCCAATTCTGTTTTTTCTGGTCTATTGTAACAGACTCTGAATGTGTAAAGCTCTTCCAAGTACTTCCAACTCCAGTTCACTTCTACCATTGTTTCCAGGACTCATCTTTTTCTTTTTTCTCTAATTTACACTTTACTATCAATTTCCCTACATTAAAACTTTTATCATGTCTTAAAGGTCTTTTGCCCTCTGTGAACAGCATCCTTTCCAATGAGTCCACCTATTTTGCACTCTGGTCTATCTTATCAGACCTAGACCTCAACCATTCCCAAAGCATGTCATGGTACTCTTTGTGTCCCCATGCCTTCATCACACCATTTACTCTAGCTGACCTGCCCTTTTTTCACCCTCCACTTTGTAAAATAATTCTACACAGGGAAACTCAAAAGACATCTTTCACATGAATCCTTCTGATCCTTTCCAGTAAGCAGTAGGCAGAATAACAGCCCCGCAAAGATACCTAAGCACCAATTGCCAAACATGTGAATATGCCAGGTTATGCGGCAAAGGAGATGTATATGGAATTAAGGTTGCTCATCAGTTGACCTTGAGATGGATCAATTATCCTGGATTATTGGAGTGGGCCCAATATAATCACTAGAATCCTTAAAAGTGGAAAATGGAGGCAGAAGAAGGAGAATCAAAGAGATGGCAGTGTGGGAAGATCTTGTCTAGACTATAAGATAGTGTGTTTGTGCTTTTTAAGTCACTAAGTTTGTCGTGATTTCTAACAGCAGACTATTACACAGTAAAACTAACATCTCTCTCTTTAAGCTGAGAAAAATATGCACGTGTATACTCTATGCCTGTCACTTTCCTGGGTGCTTTCCCATGCCCCCTCATTTAATCTTTGAAACCCAATGAAGTAGATGTGTTATTCTTACTTTAAAGATAAGAAAACTGTTGCTGAGAAAGCTTTAATACTTTATCATTCTCCTAAAAGTTAGATGATAGAGCTAGTGATAGAGATGGATGAGAGATGGAGAATGAGTACCGAACTGAGTTGATCTGATTCTGAATCTGATACTATTTCCTCCGTACCATGCTGCCTCCCAACCGTACTGCAGATTTTCCATTTGCATTCTCTTATTCAAAGCTCACAGCTACTGAGTTAAGTTCAGTGACCTGTCGAGATCACATAGCTGGATGTTCTGACTCCAAATACCATGGTCTTCCCACTTGGTTCTGTTGCCAATATATAGTACCAATATCTAAAAACTGGCTTGATAGCTACGGCACAGCTGCCTTGCTTTGGCAGAGCTACATAGAGGAATGCAAAGCACAAATCTGTTTCACATCCTCTTTGATGGAAAATGGTTGAAAGAAACCCCATTGGCATTAATTCCTCACTTCTCCATCATGAAGCAGTACCTGGAATTTGAATTTTTTAAAAACAGGCAAACTAACTTAATGGTTGCCCAAGTTTATTCTACTGGCCGTGAAACATTTTAACACAGCTGCTAAAACATTTTGGCAATGTGCAATTATGTGTCCTTCTTTTGAGTATAATGTGTAACAGATGTATCTGAAGGTCTTACCTGTTTTTTGTAGCAATCATTTTTCCATCCTCACTCCCACCTACTTTTTGAAAGGAGGAAGACATCTATAATAATTTGATAATATTTGCATTAAAATAAATAACATAAAGGTGGGATAATTACCCATTTTATCTCACTTTTTTACCCATACCTTCCTTTCATTCATCTTTCTCAACATTCGTCACTTATGTGGCTTATTCATTATAATTACATTTATTGAAAAATAACAGCTATTGAATTGAAAACAGTTTATTAGCTCCAACTAGAAAAGAGACAAAAATAGACATTTTTAATGTTAACAGAAAAAAAAGACGGAAATAAAGTTTTGAAAACTTAGTTACTTTTGGAGATATTTAGACTGAGAGAAATCCTTGTATTTCCTAGAATGAGAGAGTCATGTGGAGAGGAAATTCCACAATTCTAAATTAGCTGAAAGTGCTGAAAAATGCTACAGTTGAAAAATGGAACCTTGGAACTGTAGATCCCAACAGATACATGCTCTCCCTAGCTTAAACTATCCAAGATCTTAAAGTATGCTTTCCCTTAGGAGCTTTACTCAAAGTTGTTCCGCAGGTTATAGATAAATATAGGAATTGATGGGCAGTGGCTTCATGAGGCAGCTGTGGTCAGGAAGCATAAACAAGCATTAGACATTTGGACTTTTGGCTGGAAGATCAGCTTTGTGATGAGTTCTGAAGATGAGAGAAAATAAAATTATGCAAAAATGGAGCTGAGTGGCAGATCATTTAAATCCAACTCAGGTTGATTTTGAGCCCTAATAGAGAGATGATCAGCCCCAATGTCTGAAAATATTGTTTACTTCAGATTATTGTGAAACTCTGAGACAAACAGAGTTATTTAAAGGATCAGGTTTATGTGTGTATTAAATTGGCAAGAGAAAGAATATTATTTCCTTCCTCTTCTTTCTAAAAAAAAAATAAAATTAAAAAAATTAAAAATTTAGGTGGCTTTTGGATCCACAGTATTTAGGAGAAAATCAATCTTCACATTTCCGCACAAGGCACAGCAACATCAGGCCCTTCTCAGCTTGAACAATGTTTTGTGGGAAACAGCACTCTCAGTGTGGACCTTGTCCGCTCACGAGGAGCCCATTGGCCCAGCATCCATGTGCCCCACCAGGATGCTCTCTGACCCGGAAATGTTGAAATGGAGAGAATAGGAGGGTGGAGGTGGTGGCTATGGCGGTCAGATGCATTTGGGATGACACATGAGAAAGCTCTTGTTTGCAGCTGGAGGGTAAAACCGGAATGTATAATAAAAAAGTCAAATTGAGTCAAACCAGCTTTTAGTGAATTCAGTCTTTGAATGTCACCAAAATATCATAAAATGCTGTTCAACTCAGTTCTATACTTTTTCTTTTTCTACAAATAAAGAGATTATCAGTTGTCTAATTCCTAAATAACAAAGAATAAAAATAAACAATAAGTAAAACCCTGGTAATACATTAGAGTCAGTTGTAACATATTTGTATTTCCATTAATAAAACACAAGGAAAAGTCCACAGGTGGTGTTTTTAGGTGGGAGAGACCTATCAGTTGCCACAAATTCCATGCTGGAGAATTAACTGGTGTCGGAGAACCTGTGTTGAGTGTTTGCACTGTGACAGAACATGTGTACATTCATTACAGGCGTGAAGTCTTCGAATCCTCTTTAAGGTAGGTGCTATTATTCATCTAATTTTTCATAGGAATAAAATAAGATAATGAGAAATAAAATAATTGTACAATGCCCAACATTTGGTAAGTCATAAACCCAGGATTTTAACTGACCAAGCCTGGCTCACAAAGTTACTTATTTTGCTGCTTCTAAAGGCCTTTAGCCAATGATAAAAAATAAAATAAAATCTATGAGATGAATAACAGTAATCATGCTTTGATGTTTTTATGATGCACACATATACACAGTAACTAAAAATAATATCGTCTGACAATATTTTTAAGCTATTTTTAATATATATATGTTCAAAAGTAGAGAATACAGTATGAAAGATCCCATGTGTCTTTCAGCCAACTTCAATAATTATGGAATTATGGCCAATATTATTTCAGCACTACCCACTTCCCACTCCCAGATTATTTTGAAGCAATTCCCAGACATCTGATCTTATTTGAAGATGTAGCTAAAGGGAAATTTCTACAGAGATCCAGGTGTGAGATATCTGGGAGTAAGAATAGAGGTTGGCAGACACTGTAAAGAAGAAAAGAGCAAGGAATGGGGCTTCTGGGAGGATTTGGAAGGCTTGTAGACCAGAGGGCATACGGCAAAGCTGAAAATGACTGTGGCCAAGGGGGTCTGCTGGAGACACCATGGGCAGAAGCAGCTGGAAGTGACAATGTAAAGTCAAGTCACTCAGCGATGACAAAAGAAATGTTAATGCTCCACCAACAAATAAAAAAGTGACCATTCAGCAAATGATTTGAGCTAACAAGGTCATTAAGCTTCATTTCTCATAGACACAATCTTCTTACCCAAGGGTGATCCCCCGACTGTGGAGCTACAGATTAGCAGAGCAGCACAAAATGAATACCCTGAACTGTCACTAAACTTCAGAAACTGAAACCGGCTAATGTTTAATAGCCTAATGAGATATGTGCACACCTTGCAGGACTTGTCATTTTTGCTTAATGCTGATTGCACTGGTAGAAATAAAAGGGGTAATCGTTCTCTCTAAAATTCTTTCTGACACTTAGAACAAAATGAACTCTAGTGCAAGAAAAAGGTTTCACCTTTTACTGTTTCTGACACAAATTTGAGTGTTATACAGCAGGAAGTGTTTGACACTGTAATTTAAAATGACAAAGGGAAGTGAGCTGTGAGATCTGCCTGCATGTGATATTCCCCTTGGACCTTACCATCCCAACATCATTGTCTGAAACTGTCACGTTGTGTGAGGTGCTAAATGGAGATTAAGGTGGGGCAAACATATTTTCACAGCAGGTTAAGTACACAGAGTGCTGGGAATAGAGATCATGTTTACAATAAGCCTTGTAAATCTCTTTATTGATCTATCTATCTAGGTGTCTGTTGTTCCCAGCACGCAGAGCGTACCCAGAACAAGTGGAAGGAGAAACTTGTTTTGCATTTTGCTACATTTAAGCAGGAAAGATAAATAATATGTCTATTTTTGAGAATTTAGGTTTGTAGTCTGGTCGTTGTTCTTAAGGCTAGAACATACTTTCTAAATTAATGAGAGCGTAACCATTTTCTATGAAAGAATTAAATAATGAAAGCAATACAAAAGAAAACTGAATTTAAAAAAATAAACATAGCAACTATGGATCATAAAGAGGGTTAAATAGTGAAATGATAGGGACATTAAAACATGCAAATACAATGTAGATAATTATAATGGCAATATTATAATAAAGATTATCACTATAGTACTTTGACAAGAAACTACCATATTTTTCATGTCAAACCAAGTCCAAAATAAAATCAGCATTTTAAGTTCAATACCTATTTTGCAAAGAGAAGGGAGGGAAACCAATGTAAGGATGTGACATTAACTAAGGAAAATATTTCTGTGAAATGCTTTAGAGAAGTGGTGCCTT
Source organism: Equus asinus (assembly GCF_041296235.1). Classification (NCBI taxonomy): domain Eukaryota; kingdom Metazoa; phylum Chordata; class Mammalia; order Perissodactyla; family Equidae; genus Equus; species Equus asinus. The sequence goes on from NC_091800.1 coordinate 76,972,404, forward strand.
ATATTCAAACTCTAAATATAAAATCTTTATTTTTTTTTAGGAAAAGGAAGCACGATAAAATAAGACACTTAGATTTTAAAATCATTAGCAGATTAGGTTGAATAGAAAGCAGTTTGTGATTAGCAATCATTGATGATGATGATGGTGGTGGTGGTGATGATGGTGATAGTGGGGGCAGTGGTGGTAGAAGCAACCTGAGTTTGCAAGGTGTATGAAAGTTAACACTTGGGGAAATAACTGTAGTTTATTATAGCTATTTTAAAACTTCTGATCTTGTGGTTCATCTATTAATTAATAAATTTAATTGAGTTATAGAATTATTAAATATTAATGGATTAAATTTATCTTATTGGTTAAAAATTAAAGTAATGCCATAGTATGATTGCTTCTACTTAATATTATTAATCTTCTTGGGAAAAATGTTATGTTGCTGAATTGAGCACTATAAAAACATGGCACAGTGGGACTAGATCATCTCATACTGTCCACAGAAGACTGGGTTCATTATCCATGCTAAGAATACAAGGGAAATGTCTTTGGAATGTAAGCTACACATTGGTTTGTTTTTAGTTGTGATCTCACATGGGTAACTATGTGATCTTTGGGAATTACGCTGATGCAAAATGTAGTGCTTGCTTTTGAAAGGCACTGCTGTCGCCAAGATAAATGAATTTTCATATAAATACCTGGGGAGCTGTGAAACTTACGTTAACAAGTGGAATTGCATTATCTATAGCTTTATAACTCTCCAAGCCCAAAGAAGTTGCTACTAACTGGAAAGTTGAATGTGCATTAAGTTGAATCATTCTCAGTGCAAAAAATAGTTCTAATTTGATAGTCTGATATTGTGTAATTGAACACATGAACATCATGATCCAATTTATCTTCATCTTCTAAAACATGTCCAGTGTTCAGTTTACAGAGAGTAAAATATAGAGAAAATAAATATTTGGTTTACTGATAATTTTATTATAGTTGTTTTATTTTATGTGCTTTGCTAGTTTTCGTGTGAAAATAGTCTAGGATTTGTGCACTATTAAAAACTTTTTGGCAGCCAGAATTTCATGCCATAAAATATTTTCAAGAAACTCTTATCCTTCTTACTCATATCACAAATCAATGACAGGCAGTCAAGAAAGCAGGTTCATCCCCTCATGTGGGTGGTGATTCACCATCTAGTTGTCTCTAAATCTGCTCCTACATGTGCTTTTAAATGGTATGTTCTGTGAAGTTATTAAGAGTAAGTAATAAAGAAAAAATTCACCTCACTTAGATGTCTCACTTTATTTATTTATTTATTTATTTATTTATTTATTTTTTGAGGAAGATTCGCCCTGAGGTAACTATTGCCAATCCCCCTCTTTTTGCTGAGGAAGCCTGGCCCTGAGCTAAAATCTGTGCCCATCTTCCTCTACTTTATGAGTGGGACTCCTACCACAGCATGGTGTGCCAAGCGGTGCCATGTCCGCACCCAGGATCTGAACCGGCGAACCCTGGGCTGCCGAAAAGTGGAACCTGAGAACTTAACCCCTATGCCAGCGGGCCGGCCCCTCACTTTTTTTTTTAATGGGAAGTATTGATTTGAAGTCAACATCTTGAACAGTAATGAAATCTGTCTTCTCCATCCTTGGAAGTTCTTTGTTTAGCCAGAAAAGATGGTCACAACTTGAAAATTGCTCCCCAAAGCTCCTAATTGTGTCATTTTTCCCTTCTATTCTCATTTACTTCTTTAATACATGTATTAAGGAAGAAAAACAAAAAGAAGACTTCCAACATGGATGAATTAAAAGTATGTTCAAGTTTCAATAAAATGAAGTTCTTCTAGAGCTGAATTCAGTATAAGGTAGATTCACTCAGAGTCAATTCAAAGAATCTTATTATTGAAATTGCCAGAAAGACATAATTATAACATTGTCCTGCAGTCTGAACCCTGAGGCCAATTTCATAGTGAGACTCCCCTGAAATATGTAATCAGATGTAAAATTCACCTTTTTGAGAGCAATTTCATTATTCTATTGGCACAGAAAAGATTTCTTTTTTTTTAGCTGTTATAGTATCTTACCTCAATTAGCAAAAATGACCTTTTTTATCATAATGAAGATTTCTAATATGAACGCTTTATTAAATCAAGGCATAAATGAAAACTACAAACCCCATATCATTTTTGTACATCTAATTTGAAAGATAACATGATTGTAGTTCAATATAGTATGTTTTAATACTGAAAAAATATTTTTCTTTCTCTTTGATTGTAACATTGCTGGAAGAACAATTAATTTTATGGGGAGACGAGAGAGGACAGTCGTGTTAAGCTATTTCCATAATCACCATGAGGCTGTGTGGGGCCTTCGCAGTGAGGGATCTCTGTTTTAGTGTATCCCCATATTACCTGAAGAAGAGCCATAGAATTCTACAGCTAACCCAAGCCCAGAGAAAACATTACATTTTAAATACGTTGCCCTATCACACAGTAATGAACGTTATCTAGGAAAAAATTATTTTATTAAAATAATTCTTGTCCAAATACACAATTTTCAAAACAGAATAACTCTGTAGTATCTAAAAGAACTTTGCCCAGCACTTTGGACTTTCTGTGGCATTTCTTGTCTTGTGTCAACAGTATTTGATTTTAAACATATGCGGTAGGTCAAGGGGTAAGTAGGTATGAGGAATCAGACACACTGAAGTGCTTGCGACATGACAATCCTCTGTTTTAAGTTAGGCAAGACATCTTCTCAGAATTGCTGTCTAGATTACCACATTTTCCCTTGTGCCTACTCTTTCACATTAATCTTACAATGGCCTGGCTTATAACCAAACCCACTCAGACATTGCTCAAAAGTAAGGATTACTTCTTGCGTTGCCCTTGACTTTACCTGTTCTAGAAGCACTGGAGGACAGGAGCTATGAGAGCAGAGGGCACTGTGGAGGTGCCCATGGCCTCACCCCTTCTCCTTTGCACCCATACACCTGACCTCACTGTCAGAGGAGGCCAGAGGGAGCAACTACGTTCTTCTACTTTAAGTCTCAATAATGTACTGCCTTCAAAGAGATCTCAGGACATTAAAAAATGAGAAGGGTTTCTCCTTCTTATTTATTTTCACAGAGAACAGGATAAAATTACTCTCTAGATGTTAGATTTATATTGCTTTTACATAATTTCATATATGGGCTCCCTAGCTATAAATTTGATTCACAGAGACACTGAAACATAGGAACAATAAATATAAAGCTCTTGGGGAAGCAATATCAACATCACTTCTTAATTTCTCCTTATGATTCAACACGTGAAGCCCCCTTTCAGCTGTGATCCGATGAGCTATTTTTCCTACAGTAGAGTCATATAAACACATATTGTGTTTATGATTTTCACAACAAACATATTTACTATTAATGTTGATAATCCTTCACAAAGGGACAATGTTAGAACGCTACATATGAACTCTCAAAAAATTTTTGTCACAGATTTTTTTCCTCCAGGGGTGGGCAGATTGCTGTTTCTTTGGATAAGCACCTCATTTAGTTGGGGCACACATTTGTGACCTACATGGTCCCCAAGTACCTATCTTTAAGAGTAGAATCCCATTTGGATCTTTCAGCTGGCCACCTGGGAGAGGCAGGCAGGAACTGAGCATGACAGAGTGCCCGCAGAGTCATGCCTCCCATCTCAGGCCAATCCAGGGCACGAGCACATTGAGGAAAATGTTTCACAAATCAGTCCAACTGTTTAAATTATTATTTCTCTTTCTTTCTCCTTTGTTCTTTCACTTGCCTTCAACTTTACTCCCGTTTTATCTCACTCTCTTTTTCTAACGGCATGGAATCAAGTTAATGTTTATGTAGTATAATATCACCATTCCCATAGTTGAATATCAATCATGATTTCTCTTTACTGGATACAATATCTACTAGGTGATAAATCACAAATAATTTCTAAGTCATTATGTTTAGATGTGTGCTTGTGATAAAGTTTTTATATATTATTTAGTTTATCATAATAATCTCATAAATAAGATTTGATTCGACCTGTTTCCAGGTAAGGAATTAGAGAATGCAAGCAACTTTCCAAAGTTTGTAAGTGGTAGAGTTAATATGTATAATTGGTTTGGGCAGAATGTATATGTGTTTTGTTTTTTCTTTTTCACCAATAATTACAATTCTTTGAAAAGTGTCAATCATGCATTACTGATAAATAATTGAATAATAGCAATGATATACTTTTTTAGAAAGCATTTAAGATCTGACTATGTGCCAAATATGTTTTAGATGTTAGTTGTATGGTTATCAAATAAACATATCTCTGTCTTTATTTAATTTAAATTCTCATGGTGGGTAACAAATAGTAAACAATGAGTAAACTATTAATAATTCAGCTGTATAAGCGCTATGAAAAAAATAAAGGGTGAAAAGGGATACCAAGTGCTGGTGCATGTGGTGTGTTATTGAGGTGACAAGGAGGAGAATAGAATGAGCAAACACAAAACAGTGTGGGAGGAGCCATCTTTGGAAAGACGGTTTCCTACCGAGCAGTGAGCCAGTACACACGCCCTGAGTGGGAGCAGGCTTAGTGTGTTTGTGAAACAGTGTAAAGAAAGAGTGGATGGAAAATTGTGCTAAAGGGAGAGAGTGGAAGGAGATAGAGTTAGAATGCAATGGAAGGCTATTGGAATCCCTTTTGCCTTTACGCTGAGTGAGCAAGGAGGCCACCACAAGGCTGCGAGGAGAAGAATGATAACCTTTCCATTTTCAAAGAATAACTCTGGGTGCGTTGCTGAAAATTGATTACTGGGAATTGAGGGGGAAACCAAGGAGAAGCAGCAGGATGCTATTTCAGTAACACAGGCAATAAATGATGGCTTCCTGGACCAAAGCAAGGTTGAAGGCTCAGTCAGAGAAGACAGTAAGATACTGGGGGAGCAGATATTGGAAGGATAGTCCATATGATTTTTAAATCACCTAGAATTTGGCAGGATTAATAATGATTAATGAGACATTAATGCAGGTAATGGATTTTGAAGGGATGAGAGAAAATAGGCCAGAGGACTATAGATAATTGTAATAAGGTAACGAGTAGTCACCAGTCTGATGGCATGATCTCCGGTGGGCAGCTCTGAGAGAACATGGAGCTATTTGCTCTCTGCTTTTTTCCTATTTTCAGCTCTATGACAGGAAGTTCTCAGACTCCTGCAGCTCTTATGTCTCTACTATCATTTTACGAGGACTTTCTGTCCAGATGAGCAATTCTTATAACTTGATTTTCCCATTGCCTAAACTTTATTTTCCATTCACTTTTCTTTTTACCTGGCAAAATTTCTGACCATCCTTTCTAATTCCTGCAATTTTACTCTCTTTGGTTTATACTGAAGAGATATATGTCTCTCCCAGTAATGTCTTTCTTGTAGTATTTACTTTCTTCTGGGCTTCTTCCTTCCCAATATATTACACTTATTTTCATTGTAGTCAACATGCTTTTTTCCTCTGCACAAGCTCTGCTTTCTGAAGAAAGACCTGCCCTCAGATTCTTAATTATTTATTCAGGTTAATAATAAATCAAAGAATGCCAATGAGGCAGAAACTCCTGTTGATGGAGTAAGAAGTAAATACGTAATTTAGGTTTCTTTGGCCATTATCCCCCAAGACCCTATCTTCCTTCCATGTCTCCAATAGCTCTACTTGTGTTACAAATCCAGTCCAATGGCAGTCTTTTCAAGTTCATTCCAGGTGGCCTGAATCATCTTCCTCTCCTTATATTTTCCTTTACCTCGCCTTTGCCCAATACTCTTCAAAAAGATATATTGTAAACATTTACATTTTCATTTAAAATAAAAGTTAAGGATTTAAGTAAACTGGGGTCATTTACTTTACAGAAAAATACCATAAATCTCATTCTATGAGGATAGTAAATTACAGAAAACAAAAGGTAACCGAGCGATTCTTATTTTCTAACTTGTGATTTGAGGACAGTGTCTTCCCATCTTTAGGACTTGGCTCATGTGTAAGATGTGTGACATTGGCACAACACATCTCCTGTTCCCAGGGTTTCATTGAGGGTGGAGGGCTGTTGACCACCTCTCTAACAGCAAAAGATAAGAACGTGTTGAATCCATGTCCTCACCTATGTACTAGCTCTGCCTCAAAAGACAGAGATCAGTTTAAGTGCATGGACAACCTTTGTCTGGAGGATATCCTTGGCCATCATGGTAACATCAGCACCACTTCCACCTTCCTGTGTTCGGGCAGAGATGGTGCCCTCCATCCCTAGCTTCAGTCTACTCTCTGCTCCACTCTACCAGCCCTACACTCCCTCCAAGGTAGGGTCTCTCACTTGGCACGGGCTCTCTTTAACCTCCTGGCCACTGTGGATCCTCTCTGCTGACTCTGCTCTCTCCACAGATTGGTTTCCAAGTTCTAGATTGAGGGTGTTCATAGAAAGGACCTCTCTGGACTTAGGTTCAAGTCAAATTCACCGATTTTCTTGGTATCAGAGAGGGATTGTTTTGAGGCAGAATTTTAGCTTCATATCTGGCCATTAGGAAAGCTAATATTTTTGTCACAATTGAATCTGATATTTCTGTGTGATACTTCTGTGTCCAATAGGAGGACAAAGGTCCAAATAGATAGAACAGTTCCTAAGGGACTGCATTATTCTGATCAGGAGACATCTCTGATTTGGACCAGGGAGGCTCTTGATCTGTGTTGCTTGGAAGTTTGCATTATACACCTAATCAAGGATCGCTAGCTGTCCTGCCAAATTTTTGTTTTGTTTTGTCTTTAAATAAAGTTTAAAAACATTCTAGAACAGTTTTAATTTTACAGAAAACTTGTGAAGCTAGTACAGAGTTCCATCTACCCCACCCCAGCCCAGTTCTCCTATTAACATCTTACATTAATATGGTTCACTTATTACAATTAATAAACCAATATTGATACATTTTTATTGACTAAATCCATACCTTACTCAGACTCTCTTAGTTGTTACCAGGATACCACATTATATTTATTAGTCCTGTCTCCTTAGGTGCCTTTGACCTATAAGAGCTTCTCAGCCTTTCCTTGGTTTTGGTGACCTTGGAAGTTTTGAGGAGTACTGGTCAGGTATTTTGTAGAATGTCCTGCAATTGGGATTTGTCAAGTGAATTCCTCGTGATTAAAGTGGGTTTACGTGTTTTCGGTAGGAAGACCACAGAGGTAAAGTGCCATTCTCATCACCTCAAATCAATGGTACATACTATCAATCTGGCTTATCACTAAATATGTTGACCTTGATCACCTGGCTGAGGTAGGTTTTGTCAGGTTTCTCCACTACCAAGTTACTCTTCTTTTCTTGTTTCATACTATACTCTTAGGAAATAAGTTGCTATGTGCAGCCCATACTTAAAGAGGGAAGTGCTATGCTTCATCTCCTTGAGGGTGAAGTATCTATACACATTATTCGAAATTCACTGCATAGGAGATTTGTCTTTTATCCTCATTATTTATATATGCAATCATTTATTTCCGGATGTACTCTGAGATATTTATTATGTTATAATCAAATACTACTTTATATGCTGTTATTCAAAATGTGCTACCTTTATCTCATTAGGAGTTCTTTCAGTTGGCTTCTGTGTTCCTTTGCCATATCACATACTTGTAGATTCTAATAATGCTTCCTTAATTTTGGCATTAAGAGATCCTCCAGTCTCATCTTCTGCATTTCCTGTCCCAGTTCTAGAATAAGCCATTCCACCAAGGAGACCACAGACCCTTTCCTGGAGAATGATATTAGAAAGCAAGATCTGAACACTAGATATACTTGTTGCTACTCACTTGCTATTGCCTCTAGATGTTAGATGAAGGTAAAATAAACTTTTTCTATTTTTCTTGTTCTTAATTGATCTTACAGACAATTTTTTGTTGCAAGTAATAGTAATGATTTATCAGGTCGTTATAGCATAAGGTTAAATGAAATGAATGACAGGAATGTTATATTGGATAGGAGGGAGGAATTGGGAATACTATATGATAAGGTATCTGTACTACCATGAAGTGGGTTAGTGACATTTGAAAGTAGACCTCGATTACCTATAAGTGTATACTGAAAACTCAAGGGCAACCATGAAAAGAAAAAAATTTTTTTTTTCCCTTAAAGATTGGCACCTGAGCTAACAACTGTGGCCAATCTTTTTTTTTTTCTGCTTTATCTCCCCAAATCCCCCCTGGTACATAGTTGTATATCTTAGTTGCAGATCCTTCTAGTTGTGGCATGTGGGACGCTGCCTCCATGTGGCCTGACGAGTGGTGCCATGTGCCCGCCCAGGATCCGAACCAGCGAAATCCTGGGCTGCTGCAGTGGAGAGCGCCAACTTAACCACTCGGCCGTGAGACCGGCCCCTGAAAAAAATTTTAGACATATAATTTATACGTTAAAAAAGGATAAAGCTGGAATAATATAAACTACTCAATTAAAACTTGAGAAGGCATACAAGTAGAAGAAGGAAAAAACACAGAACAAGTGCAACAAATAGAAAATACTTACAAACATGAATATTAGTTGAGTGGATATTAACTCAATTATATCTATGATCACTGTGCATGTGAATAGTCAACTACAATAGTTAAGACAGAAATGGTCAGAGAGGATTAAAAAAACAAGACCTAACTATATGTTGTTACAAGACATCTATTTTAAACGTAAAAACACAGATACACAGATAGGTTAGATGTAAAAGGATGGAGTAAGGTAAATAATACTAACATGAAATGTAATGTGATAATCTGGTTATAATCCTGGAACAGAAAAATGACATTAGATAAAAACTAAGTAAGTCTGAATAAAGTATAAGCATTGGTTAATAATAATGTAGCAATGTTGGGTCATAAATTTAAAACAAATGTACCATACTAATGAAAGATATTAATAATAAGGGAGACTGCTTGTAGTGTATGTGGGAACTTTGTCTACTATCTTGGCGGCTTTTCTGTAAGCCAAACCTATTCTAACATAAATGTTTATTAAAAAATACTGCCAGAAAGTCAGCTTATTAAATAATGATTGCTAACAATTAGTACCATATAAGGTCAGGTAGAACTGTAGATCTGATAATCAGAACTTTCTTATAAATATAGAGGGTTGTATTCTGTATAGGCTTTTATTTTTTACTATAAATGTATAAATACCTCATTATTTAAAACATTTAACTAAAGTTCACATAGAAAAATATGCCCTTTACTGTACTAAAAGCTAACTTTGATGCATGTGAAGAATTGTGATGCATTTGAACACAGAAGCACATCTATGCCCTAGTCTTGTGATTAGCACAAAGCCTGATGTTTAAATCTGAGAATAACCAGAAACTTGACAGCTTATTTCGTATTTCAATGATGCAAATTTTTAATAAGTACAAGACTAAGGACTAAAATTCTGATACACTATTGGAAAAAGTCATGAAAAAAACAATTAAGTAAAAGAAGTAAAAAATAACCTTCATATCTGTGGGGAAAGTTCAAAGGCACACATACCTACAGAAATGCAAATTAACACAATATTGAGATGGGCTTTGCTCAGTTATTAAAGTAGGAAAAATTGAAAAGTATGACAATACTGGGGAGGTGTGGGGAAAGAGATGAATTCACATATTGCTTTTGGCCACGTACATTGGCACAACATTTCTGGAGGGAAATTTGGCAATATTTGAACTACAAATGCATTTACACTTTTACCCATCAATCCCCCTTCTAAGAAACTACCCCGAGGACATACATCCAATAATACAAAAACATACCTGCACAAGTTTACTCAGTATAATATCGTTTGTAATTGCAATATATTGGAAGCAACCTAAATACAAACACATAGGGGCGTAGTTGAATAAATTTTGGCACATCCACCAATGGAATGCTATGCACCTGTAAAAATGAGTGAGGAAGATATTGAATGAACTGCTATGTTGTGATTTCCAGAATATGCTATTAAGGGAAGTAAAGCAAAATGTAAAGAGTATCTATAATATGCTACCTTTCAATTAAGAAAGGAGTTTAAGAAAAATACACATTTTTTCTGAAAAGCAAGTATAGGAAAGATAAACTGGCAAGTGAAATGGTTGGTTACATACAAGGGAGGGATGGGTAAGAAGTATGGAAAGGAGAAAATGGGTGCTAAGATAATAGAATGAGAATTTGAAACTATTTGTCAATTTCTCATTGAGAAACAGGATATTGGCATAGTCTCCACAATATCTTCCCCAAAATACGTACTAAAAGAGGGAGAACAGGGAAAATAGTAAATTTATAGTGGAGAAACCCAGCAGACACTAATTTTTCTAGTGGGCAATTAAAATGCTCCAGAATTTTAAGCTGTTCTTCACGTCCTACCATCAGTCTATAGTAGCTGATTATTTTCTGAGATAACGAAGACCGACAGGAGAATGTGTTTCACTGGATTGGAACTGTAGGATGCTACTTGGGAGGTTAGAGACACCAGGCAAACTACATCAACCCTAAGAACCTCAGTTTCGCCTATCTTAAGTCCTAAGTAGTAAGACTAATCTCAAAGGGTCCTTGCCAACATTAAATGAGATGATATAAGAGCCCTTATTTTCTTGTATAACCATAGCGCATTATGGAGTGCCAATGTGGCTAGTGCTGTACTTGTATTTAGTCATTTCCTTCTCACAATAACCCTCTGAGCTAGGTACTGTTGTCCGTACCTACGTGTAAGAGATGAAGAGAGTGAAGGTCAGAGAATTTAAGTAACTTGCCCAAGGTTAGAAGACAACTCTGGCCGGGAGGGGGCTGGGGAGAGGGTTGGAGATACAGTTTCCACCCAACGGCATTTTGATTCCAGAGCTTGTGCTCAAAAATTACCGCTGAGACTAGAACATCATAGGTACTCAGTTATTGCTTACTGTTTGAAGCAGTACAGGTTAATGATTAAGAACATGAGTCTCTGGAGACAGAATAACTGGGTTTGCATCCTGGCTCTGCCATTCATTCACTGTGTGACTATAGGCAAGTTACTTAACTGTTCTGGGCTTAGTTTCTTCATCTAAAAGAGCAGTCTAAGAAACAGTGCTCAATTACCAGGGCTGCCGTAAGAATGAAATGAATTAATGTATATCAAGAACCACTTAGAACTTGCCTTCTCGATTCTGTTATCTATGTATTAGGTACTAAAATACGTAGTATTAGTTTTAGTGTTTTTCCTTTTACATTCATTCACATATTTATTTATTCACACTTCTCTTGAGTGAAATAAATCTAGTAACACAATATGCATTAAATAATTGCCTGAGATACTTGTCAGTGCTATTGGCCAAATATTTCTGACCCTCAGCCTTCTGGGCACGTTTTGGAACTCTACTTTCTGGCCGCCTTCAGGGGAGCATATGATCGCCAATGAGCTCCAGATAAAGCACTGGTCTGTACTATTTAGTTGCTAATGAAATACTTTTTTTCTGTGGTCTACTAACCAACTGCTTGGTTTGCCTGAGGTCGTGAATGACTATAATGGATAGAGCCCCTGCTGACTTACAAGAGAAATAGGGCATCAGTGAGAACTAAATCTTCTTCTTCTTTTTTTTTTTTTGGTGAGGAGGAATGTCCCTGAGCTAAGATCTGTGCCAATCTTCTTCCATTTTGCAGGTGGGTGCAACCACAGTGTGGTTTGATGAGTGGTATGTACGTCTGCACCCAGGATCCAAACCTGCAAACCCTGGGCCATTAAAGCGGAGTGTCCAAACTTAACCATTACACCACAGGACTGGCCCCTAAGCCTTCCTTTGTTTTTTAAGCCAACAAAATTTCAGGGTTGTTTCAGCATCCTAACCAATCTCCCTCTTGGCTGAATCATTGCGGGACTGAATTGTCCAACTTGGCAAAACCTAGCCTAACCTGAATGATGTGTTTGACAAACCAGAGGAAAAATAAACCTCCCATAAGAAAGCAACATTGCTAAAAGTTGTTGCAGCATAGATGAGAGTAGCTACAATCTGCACGTTATGCTCTAAAAGACCACATTCATTTACATCGCAATTGCCCATTAGAAAAACATAAATGTGTAGCTGAATGAGTTTTGGGACAAATATGTAAACTAAGCTCTCACACAGTATGCTTTGAATTTCAAGGAGTAGAAACAGTACAGGGCAATGCAAGAATTCAGAGAATCAGGAGGCCAAGGTAAGTAAACGTAACTTTGAAACACAGCTGAATCCTGACAATCAGCTCTGTGCCTCTTGGAGTGGGAATCATGTTGCGGTTCATCTTTTCTTTCTTCTCTACTTTATATCTGCATGAACTCACTGACACTGAGAAGTCAAGATGCAAATTGTAAACCAGCCTTGCTGTTTTGAAATTGACAAATGCAGAACTATATAAATAATAAAGTATATATTTATATTTTCACTCATAGCATATTGTTTGCATTTACAATACTGTTGCAAGTCCGGAGGCTTAATATATAATTTCCTTTTTACTGAAGACACACATACACACATACGATCTTTGGTTCATATGATTGTAGGGTAATACAGAAAAATATTTTTGTCCCATTAATTAATCACATCATATTACCATTATATTCATTAATACCTGGCTTTAAAACTTAATGAATATGTATTTTAAAAATAACTTTAAGTGACTCTGCATTCACTCCAAAATTGCTTTCTAGTAGAAGGCTCTGTATGCTGCAATGGGTCAGCCCAATAATACTTTTAGTGAGTAGGATGAAGTACTAACCTCTGTTAATTGGGCCTACGGCCACAGCTGTAAGAAATTATATACTAACACCTATGTGTTTCCTATCAGGTCAATTATATGAAACAAAATGAAAGCTACTTTACCACAGGCATATAAAAGCCGTATAAAACCCATACACCAGTAGAGGATTAGAGGTCTGTAAATGAGGAATCCAACTTTCTCCACGGTGGAACATAAATGTTATTTACTTTTTTCATACATCATACGAGCCTCAGGAGTTCTTTCTGATTCCAACCTAAATCTTTCTTAGTATGACTTTCCAAAAGTTCTACCTGAGTGATTCTCGGATTCTCTTGGTCAATAAAAGGTAATAGTGACACACTTCAAGTCAGAAAATTTCAATCCTATTTCTAAATCCACCATGAATTAGTTGAATGGTGACAAGTTTATTAAAACCTCTCAGGACTTCAGCTTCTTTCTCTATGAAATGAGAGTTTGGATAACATAATCGCTGAGGACACATCAATGCTCTGATGTTTGAAACTTTCTTCCAGTTTCCCCACTTTGGTGTAGAAATGGCTGTACTCTGAATAATGGTGGTCTTCCTTCAACATCAGTCTTCTCTTCCCACCAGCTGTATGTTTGATTCAAAGTCCTCTTGATCACAGCTCTTGGATTAAAGATATTTGAAGGTGTCATTTTGCACAATTAGAGTGATCTGATCCCTCTAACACTGATACTGAGGTCCTGTGGCTCATACAAAAAGCACCACATCCCAGCACAGGCTTGAGCCAGCCATTCAGGAAGGGATGAACAGGACCCGAGCAACGCAAAGAAGAAGATCAAGGTGTGACGACAATTGTTCTCTTAGTCACGTGCTCCCTAAGGAGAAGGAATCAGAAATTTATATCAGAAACACACAGTATTAATTTTTAACTATGCCATAGACTGTATATAATTCTCAATTTATAGTGTGGTTTTAGTCATCCTCAATTAATCAATGTGTTCTTCTTTCCAGTTCCACATCTATCATATCTAATATCTGCTCTCTGGTTCCTGCCATCACCAGAATTTAGCTCTTCATCAATCCTTGTTCACACTACAAAGAGATTATTCTAATTGTTCTTCTTCCTTTCTGGCTGTCTTCAATGTCAGTGACATTCACAATGCTAAAAGGCAACACATACATGTTATTTTCCAGATTAAAACATTAAATATTTTTTTTCACCTAAGATTTATAATAAATTACCTATGGAATGGCTTCCACATATCTTTCCATCTCCTTCCATGTTTTACTACTCTCACCCCACACCTGTGGTCAAGTCACACTGAATTATGCTAATCTCCCTCCTTTCCATCAACACTATTGGCTGATTACTTGTCTGGGTCTTTGATCATGATATTTCCTCTGCCCAAAATGCCCTCCCTTCCCTGTGCACAATTATCATTCAAGACTAAGCTACAAATGTCATCCTCTTTGCTAAGAATTGTTTTCTGTTTATCTGAGATTTTTTCATTTCCCCTTTTATAGCCAATGATATACCAACACATGTCTATCATAGCACTTTCATTTTTACAGCACATTTATGTTTATTAGCTCTTATGTATAAGTCCCCAGAGACAAGAAATTATTCTTGAAAAACATGTTTTTGTGGGGCCAGCCCAGTAGCATAGTGGTTAAGTTTGTGCATTCCACTTAGGTAGCCTGGGGTTTGCAGGTTCAGATCCTGAGCACGGACCTACACACCACTCATCAAGCCATGCTGTGGCAGCATCCCACATCCAAAATAGAGGAAGATTGGCACAGATGTTAGATCAGCGACAATTTTCTTCAAGCAAAAAGAGAAGGCTTGGCAATGGATGTTAGCTCAGGGACAAGCTTCCTCACCAAACAAACAAACAAAAAAATGCTTTTGCATTCCCATCACCCAGCAAAATATCTGACACATCTTCAGGAAACTGTTAGTGAAATAGTTAGTCCATATTGGGGACATATGGGGATATAAATCAAATTCTCTTGTCCAGAGTGGCTAAATTAGGAAAGTGTGATAACACTGAATACTTCCTGTCCACTCATTTCTTTCTGAGTGTGATCCCTGTTACATGTACTCTACCGAAGCAGGTGCACTGACCTTCCTTTAAGCAGAATTTTATTGTAGGAAAGCTAAGATGTGCAGTTTGCACTGGAGAGGGCCTGGGATCTGCAATGAGAAATTATATTAAAATCCTGCCTTTATACATACTATTTTTGTGTCCCTCATTAAATCATAACTTCATTAAGTTTTAGTTTTGTTTATTCAACTTCTAATAATACCCAAATGGTAATAAAGACATAAAAATTATAAAAGCATTAACAGGAGGTTTGCCAATTCTTATTTACTAAAAAATACTAAACGCTACTTTTATAAATAATTATAACAAGTTAGAATATAGGATGTGCCCTAAATAAGAAATAAGTAGAATGCAGACGAGAGAGGAGTTGAAATAACATTATGCCATCATTTTGTTTATCGTTCATCCTTTCTTCTACCTATTCTATCCTCCTTACGTTCTTTCTATCAATTCCACAAAGGGCTGACCTTTCCTGGGAACATACTTGTACTTACCTTTGTACTTATGTATTAGTCCTAGTCCGTGTGAAAAATTGTCTGAATAAATACACGAAGGGGTCAGCAAGATTACAAACTCCTCGAAAGATAGAGCAAGTCACAGATTTAGTTTGTATGTGAGGTACATCTTTCATAGCCTTTGACATTTAATAGATATTCAGTAATTATCTGTGGTTGTAAACTGGCTTCAATTTCTCCAAGGGTTAAAAAAAAACTCTATGAATGTGTCCTTATATTCAAATTAATTTACAGTGCATAACTACATTTTATGGTAGGTTGTGTCTCCTCAGAGTCTATAGGGATCATTTTTCTATAATTCTTTGATTATGTATTTTCAATGAGACTTTTCAATGAGGGATTAGTTATCATGAGTGCACCTCCAAACCAAATAGCCACTATTCTATTTCTGCAATTGTACATTAAGAAACATATTCAGGGGCCATACTGGTGTCATAGCAAAGTTCACATGTTCTGTTTCGGTGGCCCGGGGTTTGTAGGTTTGGGTCCCGGGCGCAGACCTACATACTCTTCATCAAGCCATGCTGTGGCGGCATCATCACACATACAAAATAGAGGAAGACTAGTGCAGATGTTAGCTCAGGGACCAGCTTCCTCAAGCAAAAAGGAAAATTGGCAACAGATGTTAGCTCGGGGCCAATTGTCCTCACCAAAAAGAAAAAAAAAAAAGGAGAGAGAGAAACATATTCAGTATTTTGAGTAAATTAAGGATTAATTAGCCTTACATCCCCTTAAGACCACTGTTTTGGAAATTCACTTTAATTAGAATCTGTGAATTTTAGTAAGCTCTATTTCCTTACACAACAAATCAAGTTCATAGATGATAAGCAAATGTGAAACACCCCAAGTCACCTCCCACCTTGTTGCATATTTATATTTATAAAAGAGCAAACTTTTATGTTCAGAAATAAATGTAATCACGACCAACTGCATTTAAAAACATATGTGAGGTGTAACATTATTTGATCACAGTAGAAAATTAGATCCTGGAAATCTGGTTTGAGCTGTTATGAATTCACTCCGTGACCCTAACCGAGTCAGCTCCCACCTTCCTGTGTGTGCCCCTTTGTTAGTGAAACAGACACAAAGACACAATGCTCACTAGGGCAGTCTCCAGAATACATTAACATTTGGACCATGCTTTTAGGTGCCCATTTTAAAATGTTTTTAGTGTGCAAAAATGTCATTGTGATTGTGGGATATCTTATTCAATCCTGTAAACACTGCATCTTGATTTTATATTGTACTTTTTTCCCCATGAAGACTTGATTTACCACATTCTTAGTAAAATGTTTGGTTTGTCTATTCTTTAGTCCATTAGATGGGTACACTCATTTATCTGATAGTGCACAATTCTTGCCTTAGCTCAGCGGGTATCTCAGCATCAGCACTATTGACTTTTGGGGCTGGATAATTGCTTGTGATGGGGGGGTGGTCCTATACATTGTTTGATGTTTAGTAGTATCCCTGGCCTGTATCCACTAGATGCCAGCAGAACCCCCAGTCTTGACAATCAAATATGTTTCCAGGCCTTTCTAGATATCCTCTGGGGCATTTGGGAGAAATGACTTCAGATTTATTTACATAGTCAATGTTTACAGAAAGATTTTTATTTCACATCTCAAATTTATGAACATAATAAAGAAATGATTTCTTTTTTAAATACAAAATCAGAAACAAATAGGTTTTAATAAAATTATTTTTTCTATTTTACATACCTAAATAGGTCATTTTCTTCATGATTTACTATATTTGAAATAAAATTTAAAAACAAAAGCAAAAACACTTTGCTGTGTTGTTTTCACGTACTTTTCAGAAGAGCAAACTCCTAGACTTTGCTGAACAGTATCTCAAAGACCATCAGAGGGGCCGGCTCCGTGGCAGAGTGGTTGGGTTCGCCTGCTCCACTTTGGTGGCCCTGGGTTTCACTGATTCAGATCCTGGGTGCAGACATGGCACTGCTCATCAGGCCATGGTGAGGTGGCATCCCACATGTCACAACTAGAAGATTCACAACTAAAATATACAACTATATACCGGGCTGATCTAGGGAGTAAAAAAAAAAAGCAGAAAAAAAAAAAAGATTGGCAACAGTTGTTAGCTCAGGTGCCAATCTTTTAGGGAAAAAAAAAAAGTCCTTCAAGAGTACGCCTAACAATTCTGACAACTTTGGACCTTCTTTTTAAAAAGATTCTCAGAACAACAGAATCTTTATCATTTTATTTGTAATAACTTGTTTATAATAAAAAGGATTCAGAACCATCACACTAAAAGTCACAATATAGAGTCTGGTTACATATTGTGAACACACCCACACACGTCAGCATGTTCATTACCTTATTCGCCAACAATTCTAACTCTGGGTAGCAGAAACCATAACTGTCCTTGGAAATTCAGCCACAATATCATTTTACCATACCACTTCCCTATAGCCAAATATTTTCTCATTAATGTAGATCTCTCAATGCTGATAACTATATATTTACATATTCTAACCATTCTTTGCTTGTTTGAGGATAATTCCATTACAGGAAGTAGAATTCTATGACTAAATTCTCTAGGCTTCAATTTACTTTTTTAAAACTCCCCACACTTATTCTTGTCCCTGCATTCTTTTTAACGGCGATTGCCTCCCCTCACAGCCTACTTCTCTTCCTTCTAACCATGCAATCCCAAAACTTCTTAAGACTCGATGAAGTCTGTGATTAGCCTTGAGGGATGTTCTCCTGGCTGCTGCAGTCCTCATTCCCCTCCTCTTCCAGCCATAAAAAATACAGTGTATATTAGGACTCAATTATATTCTCTTTTGTTGTTATTCCTATTGTAGGTCTCCAACTAGATTTGAAGTGGCTTGATGGCAGACAACTGTCTCAGGATATTATAAACCAGCAACACTCAATAGAGTGTGGGGCACATAAGAATGCCTCCAGGTATGTTCAATCTAGTTTGGGAGGAAACTAGTACTGCTCTGAAGGAAGAAACACAGAACAAATTCCTGTATTGTGTGATTCTACGTAGTCATGCATTAGAATTCAGAGCAGTGAGAGCTCAGTGAGGAATGAAGCAATGAAAGAAAGCGTTACAGAGAAAGACATTGAGTTCTAATCTGAAAGAATGTTTTGCATTCAGGTAATTGGAGGGAAGAACACATTCTGTATTGCCAAACAGAGAAAAAAGAAAGAGTGTTTAGGGACGCTGAGTGGAGATTTCTGAAAAAATCCAGAAAAACGCACTCCTTGAAGAGTGGAGGAGCAGACCGAGGTGTGCAACTCCAGGCAGATTTGCCATCGTCAGTTTGAGCAGGGCTGATTTCAAGAGCAGCAAGAAAGGAATGTTGGAAAAAAAGACATGAAATTGCCAAGGAAGGGGTCCCTCAGGAGAAGATTAGAGAAACACCAGAAAAAATTCATATCCTAAAAGTTAAAGAATCATCTTTCAGTCCACAAGTTATATACTTTAACTCCACTGGCTACTGTGGACACTCAAGTTTATAGGTGAGACTGCTGAGGCCCTTTGTGATAAAGTTTGGATTGAGGATCAGGAAGCAGAGTGTTGACCACCCCAAAAAAACTCACTTCATCTGATTGATAGCAGCTCCCTTTCTTATTGCTTGTGTTGCTATGGTGGAGCTTTAACTGTCCCTCCGGTCCCACCGTGTGGATGGTTTATGGTCTCTTTTTGTTTGGCTCGGGTACTGCCTATATCATACCGGGTATTAAATATTTTAAGTGTTGCCTTTGCATATAGCTGAAGCTCCATCAGCATTTAGCTCAGCCTTTCTTCTAGCTTACATCACCATTCATCAATAGTCAATTAACAAGATAAAATATACTTTCCTACAACATGGATTTTTAGTGATATACAGAAAAAATTCTCAAAATATTCTCCCTCAGATATGTTATTCACATAAACTTAGTGCTGTTTTATAAGCTATACTTTATGGAACAAATTGATTTTGTTCACCTTTAGAATAAAATACCTGTTTCCACACATCTGGAGAGTAAGTGCTCTTGGTTGTATGGCGCTGATATTTTGCCACTTCCAACAGTGTCATTTAATAGAGCAATTTTTGTCAACAGCTCTTTCTGATTTCTCCCTGAGCATAAAACTTGTGTTAACTTAGTGGCTAGTTTTAAAAGCTTCTAGATAATACAGTGCCTTGAAATTGTTCTTGATAAAAAGAGTGAGGGCTGGCCTGGTGGTGTAGTGGTTAGGTTCACGCGTTCCACTTCCATGGCTTGGGGTTCACCGATTCGGATCCCAGGCAAAGACCTCCACACTGTTCATCAGGCCATACTGTGGCAGCATCTCACAGGCAAAATAGAGGAAGATCGGTACAGATGTTAGCTCAGGGACCATCTTCCATAAGCAAAAAGAGGAGGATTGGCCACAGATGTTAGCTTAGGGCCAATCTTGCTCACACACACACACAAAAAGTGTTAATTTGAATGATGCCTGGGTGATTCTGTTGTCTCTCCCCTACGCTTAGTGAAAAAATAACCAACTTGGTTCTGTAAATAATGTGCTGAACTTGTGATGAAACATTATAAAAACAATTGGTTTAGGCAAAGCACCATGCATTTTAATAATGAATTCAATGTATCAATGACATCAGCATGCAATCTGATGAAGTTTAATAACAGACCACACATTAGAGACTAGGTGCAAATGGCTCGTGAATTCAATAAAATCTGTTTTTCTCAAGCTCATGGTGCTTTTGTGCACAATTTTTCATGTTTTGCTGCTTATGAGAAAACATTATTTTTATATATCATTTGTCAATGCACATACAGATTCATATTTCATTTTGCTCTGGAATTCATCCTTTTTATGTTATGATGTTTTACAGAGGTGTGGTACTTGTGCCACAATTTTCATCATTCCTTTAATGGATCACTGATCCATTTTAGATCCACTCATGCAATTCTTATGCATCAGATGCATAATGCAACATACTAGTAAAATAGATACCAAATTTAACAAACAACAGCACAGGAATCACACGAAAATGTATGTCTTAAGAGAAATGACATATTGGTCAAGTGGAGTATGATCTAAAACAAATCAAATACTGCAGTACTTGTAGCATAGTTTCTACCATAAGGCAATGGTTATTAAGTATATAACGACAAAAGTACGTGCACAACCTTGTTTTACAGCCTTTCTATGTTAAATAACAAAAGTACCATCATGTTTTACATATCTTAAGAAACATTACAGTGGGAGAAAGGATGAGAGAGGGATGGAAATTGATCAATATCTTTTTTCTTTGCAGAGGAAGTAAATTAGTAAGGAGAGAAGCAGGTGTTTTTTTGCTTGCTCGCTTTTTACAGGAAGAATTAAAATAATAAGAGCTGAGAAAAAGTACCAGATTGTTTGAAAGACGGCCCCCAAAATTCTTCTCGTTGATGTACTCTTTCTCTTTCACTCTGACTTTGCTGCTCCTGTCCATCAAGGGACAGAGTCTGTTTTCGCAACCCTTCGTCTGAGCTGGCCTTGTGACTAGCTTTGACCAATAAATTGTGGTGGAGATGATGTGTAAATTCTAAGCCTAGGCTTTAAAATGCTCTCTAGCTTTAGCTGTTGTGTTCTTCAGGCATAGTGCTGCCACATAAGGAAGAATAATGTACCCTGTGGAAGAAGAGGCCATGTGGAGCAGAGACGAGCCACCCCAGCTGAGACCCATTATGACAGCCAGCTCCTTGGTGAACCACAGTTGACTGGCTATCTGAGCAACCTCAGGAGAGACCAGAACAAGAACTGCTTAACTGTGCCAACCCAAATTGCTGCAGCCTGTGACAGCGTGTGCAAGAAGAAACCAAGATAGATAAAAATGAAGAGACCTCTTTCACTCTTAATTTCCACAAGCACAATAGGATCAGAAAGCTACTCAGATGCAAACACAAACCATTTTTTATCAAAGAGGAAAACAATCTCAGAAAGTCAAGCAAGGACCCAGGGGCAGAGCTAAGAACTGAAGATAACTGAAAACTTGATTCTACTCATACTGACCAAAACTGGGATGAATCAATAAATATCTTTAGCCCTGGAGTAAGGGGAACCCAGCAGCATGCACCTGGCTGGATTTCAGAATTGCTGTGGACCATTGACTGCTCTGTGCCTCCTATTTTTACTCTTTTGAACAGGAGTGAATATTGTAATTATTCTTGTTTTCTGTTACCATTTTATGTCAGCTATGTAGTTTTTAGCTCGTGTGTCTCTGGATAAAGAGGAACCCCACTCAGGAAAGTGCACTTGAGGAAAGGCACTTGAGGTGCTTCATCCACGTCCAGACCTGATTTAGATAATGGAGTGATATTTTGGAGGTAGATTGGGAATATATTTTATATGTGGGAAGGATATGAGCTATTGTGGAAAGATGGTAAATTTTAATAGAGTTGCAAAGACGCCAGAGTAATTCCTTCCAATGGTGTTGGCAAGCTGCTTTTACCAGGTGAATTTGTTGCTTCGTCTCTCAAGGCAGCAGGCTGGTTCTGGGCCAGTCTCATGATATGGTGTGCCCAATACAATGCAGTGGAAACAGCACTGCAAGCCTAACGTTTTAGTGGGCAGCTTCCACTCAGCATCCTGGAACATGGTGTGGCCATGGCAGGGATGAGAAGTCCTGACCATGTGCAGCTGTCTCAGCTGAAACCCTGAAGTCTCCAGTCACACCCCACATGATTGCAGTCACATGAGTGACACAAGGCAGGACCAGAAGAATCCTCCTTATGAGCCCAGCCCAAATTACTGATTCCTCTGAATTATGAGCAAATGTGATATTTTTAGTTTTAAGTTGCATACAATGTGAGTAAATACAATGGTTGTTGTTTTAATACTTTGTGAGATGAGAGAAACTTTTCAGAGGAGTTGAGTTACTGCTGTTGCCCTGGGAGTGGTCAGGAGCCCAGATGAGTTTGGGGGACTGTAGCCTCATCATTCTCATCTGCCTAAGCCTCCTATCTCGAGTCATGATCAGGCCATTTATTGCTAATTCTAGAGGAGAGAGAGGGTACTTGCATTACCCAGAGTACAAGCACACAGACTGGCTACTTTCCTAGGAAAAAGAAATCTTGTCCTTATCCAGTAAGAGAATTAGGGGAAAGGTAGACAAAACTGTGAAAGCCACAGCATTCATCAAATCACATTCTGGTGAAGGTAAATAAGAGACTTCCCCGAGAAGCTGAGTGGGGGTGCCAGGTGAGTTGGGTGCTTTTATTATAGAGTGAGGAGAACCAGAGAGAAGCTAAATTTGCCTCCTTCAAAAGTACAGTAGTAGTTTTTTCTGGACTCCATGTAATTTTATGAAAATGCCTCTCCTGTGATTTTAGACATTATACTCAATTATATTTTTTATTCACTGTTTTTTCTCTGTATTAATACATGTGTTAAATCTAATCTCCTATAGCAAGAAGATATAGTATTTTTTAATACCTTATTTTCTGTGAAAGCATACAGAATACATTCCAGTGGGAACTTTGAAGTAGATTCTGGATACGATGGACTGTACTAGACCCCAGAAAACTGATGCCCTACAGTCTTTGAGCTGCATAATTCTTTCCTACCATATTTCTCCCTCAATAGGATCTGAAGACATTTCACTTCCTTTTCCTCTAAAATAGAACTGAGAGTAAACTAAGATTTCCTTCAGCAACCTCTGGAGTTGCTTTTTATTTATAGCAGGCAAGGAAATAGGTAGCAACACTATTTGTGACAAATGATAACAATTATGTCCATTGAGATTTACAATATGTATTCAGTCCTGACTGCCTGCATCTTTTGGATATGAGTGAAATTACCTACACCTACATTTTGTTCCAAAGTTGTGAACTTCATCTTCTCAGTCCCTCCTAAGTTGGCTACAGGAGTACCAGGGCTCCTTTTCCTAGGACAAACATTATTCCCTGGACAGCATCCTGATTGTCAAGGTTACCTGAAACAACTTCAGAGCAAAGTTAAGGACCTTATCCTGTGGAAGTTTGTAGAGTTTATTTCTATGATTTGACTCTTTCATGACCTTCAGAAACAAACAAAAGTCTCCAACTGATCATGTGACATATCATAATTCAATAAGTAAGAGAAAAAATTATAATGATAGACATATGTAAATATTTTGCATTTATGCATGGACTGCATTTTCTCCAGATTCATTTCAGTCTTGTGATGACAGAGCTATCATATACAAGAAATTTTGACTAATAATAGACATTATACCTAAGAGTTTCTTTTATGTATATAGTATCATTTATTCATTTAATTCCCTATATAAATCTGTAAGGTGGATATTGCAGCCTATCAATAAAAATACCAAGCTTCAGACTTTAAAATAAGTTGTCCAATCTCTCCAAGTTAAGCTTGAGCCAGTTTCTTTGTCTGTTTAGCTTCCAAATCACTCTGTATTCTCTATTCACCGAACTTAGTTGCTGATCACTCTGCTTGATTATTTAGACATGTATTACTCTGTTGTTACATATCTACAGAAAGTATCCATCCAATTGAAAGTGCTCAGAATAAGAGTAAGTGTGGTAGGCAGAATTCTAAAGTGTTCCCCAAGATTCCAGGCCTTTCAGTGTCTACCCTATAAAATCTCCCCTTGAGTGTGGGTGGGACCTGTGAAATAATGGAGTAGTCATTATCTTGACTAAATTGTTTTTGACAGAGGTGAGGGGAAGTCACTCCTGTGATGATGTTACCTTACGTAAGTCTCTATCATAGCTAACTATAGTGAGATTGTCCTGCTGGCTTTGAAGAAGTGCACTGCCCTCTTGTGAGAAGATCACATGGCGAGGACTTGAGAGAGGCCTCCAGGAGCTATGAGTGACAACACACCACTGAGAACTCACAAGACAAATGGGACCTATGTTCTGCAATCACCAGCAGCTGAATTCTGCAGGCAAAGGTTGGGAGAGGACCCTGAGCCAGAGATGAAAACCCAGCTCCAGCTGACATATTGACAATTTCAGATTCTCAGTCTGGGTAACAGAGGCCCCAGCTAACCTCTGCCCATATTCCTAACTTACAGAAAATGTGATAATAAATTTGTTCTGTTTTGAACTGCTAAGTTTGTGATAGTTTGTTACTTAACAGTAAAAAAACTAATACAGCAGTTTTCTTTCCCTCTCTTCCTTCACTCCTCCTTCTCTCTCTCCCTCCCTCCCATACTTCTTTCCTTTCTTATTTCCCTTTAAAAATACATATAATGTTTGCCTAAATAGTAGGCATACTGGAACACTTTAGATGCTCAAACACTTTTTACCAAGTAAATGCCACTCAGGGTGGAAATTCCTTTAGGCAAATCAAAGGAATTTTTGATTTTCATGTATTGATACTAACTTTTGGGTTAGAAAATACATTGAGGATGTACTTAAATCCTTGATTTGCCCAATTTGCCCTTGCCTTTTATTTCATATCCATAAATTGAAAGGACTCTAGCTACAGGAGTGGGGACAGGAGGATACGCTGGATACATGAGCCTCATGATGCCACCAAATATGCATGGAAAGGAATTGTCATTGGCAAGTTGTGGCAGCAGGAGGTGGAAGCCTGTGTCTGAAAAGGCAGGAGTGGAGGGAACGAGGAGAAAAGACAGGAAGAAACAAACAAACAAGTGGAAAATATTAAACATAGATTTGAAAGTTTAAGGCTCTAAGATTAAATTATTTTTATGTCCATTACCTTGAGGAGGGAAGGTGTTCTGAGGATATTGTTCCTATATCAGAAAACTCAGAGTGACATGTGCATCACAGAGATAAAATTATACAGAAGAAATTTGTGTCTAGGGAGCACTGAACTATTTCGTTTGGTGCTGCTTGAGCTAGAAATGGATTTGAGAAAATGTAGTCCCATTCCTTACTTTGTAATTGAAATAATTTATACATAGCAATTAAAAATACACACAAAAATCACATCTTTTAATTGCTATCTACTTTATCCAATATACATGAAATATTACAACTGAATTCTGCATTTCCTACTTGCCCTTCGCTATCCTTTCAATATACATCATGAGTAAAATGAGATAATCACTAAAATACACCCTGGAGAATATTTTCTGCACCAATTTTATGTTTTGAATTTTCTGTGTTTTCCTATTGCGGCTCACACCTGCAGATGAAAACAGAAGGAAATTGCTGTCTTGATATTACTTCTGAGTGTTGTGAGCAGTTTAGATCAGAGTTTGACATTCGGAGCTGCTTAATTCTCTCAAGGGAAAAAGTTTTCCCCGTTGAGAAGCTTCAAAAGGAAACCTCCGCATCCAAAGTCTTTTTGAAACAAATCTAGCGCCTTTATGAGATTATTTTCAGATATCTTAGCGCTTCTATGGAGATAATGAATAAATTGTTTAAACGAGTGCCTCAGGTAAGGATTATAGCCCGACACCTGTATGTGTTCTGTGTTTAGAAAACATCCAAAAAGCAGATATCATACTTCAGGAATGCCTTTTTGAACCAATAGATATATATTCCTAAGAAGGGTGTAATTTCTGTGTATACATTGACACTTTTCTTCCCATTGACGTGATTATTTTCTAACTTTTTCCATTTGTTGAGTGTTAATCCCTAATTTTCAAAGATTATTCTAATGTTATATCTTGTTTGTATACTGCTTTTAGATATTACTATAGTTATTTACAAATTAGAAAACTAAAACTCAGCCTAGTAAAATGACTGATCCATCACATAAAAATGTGGAATGATAAATATAAAATTGAATCATTAGTTTGACCTTAGTTGGTGACAGACACTACTGTTCATACTTAGATTTTTTAAGTTAAGAGTAAAGAATGTGCTTAGGCCAAGTGCTTTACGTTTTTCCAAGTATGAGGATAGTGATTAACAGAGAGGAGATTGGAAGAACATTGACAATCCAGGGATTTCAGGAACAGGATTAAACAGACTAGTTAGGTGCGGAAAAGATCTTATTGAAGTTAATTACTGAAGGTATTCTTGGAGATTCTATTGAAAATCTTCCTGGCATTCTCACAGTTCTTGAGCACTTCAGTTTAAGATACATATGCAATTTTGTTTATTTAGTGTAAAAAATGATAACACGCACTATTCTACACTTTTTCATATTTAGTAAGCCTATTAATCCTCACAGTGATCATATGAAGTAGGTAGCATTATCATTCACATGTTATAGTGAAGGAGACTGAGGAACAGAGATTCGGTAATTTTGCCTGACATTTCACAGCCCAAAAACGAGGCCGAGATTTCAATCTAGGCAGGTGGATATCTGAGCTTGTTGATTAAAGCACTAAACTATCTCTATTATAGATTAAGCCATAGGAAATTGTTGATATTCAATGATGTTGACATATAAAAACAAATTCCTATGGTCACAATGATTTTTACTAGAATTATTATCATCACTTTCGAATGCTAAATACCAAGTTGCTCTTCAATCTATCTCTGTATTATAGCATTTAAACTTGAAACATAAAAATAACGTATTGTTTATTTAATTTATCGTTAGTTTAATATAGTTAGTTACTTATAGGTCATAAGATTAGAGATTGCAGCTGTGAATTAGACTGATCACTCCCAAATCTTGCAACACTTTCTGTTGTGGGATGTACTCAGGCTCCTGGGTGCAGTTTTCTCTCCTCGCTGTCTATGCAAGTAAAATAAAGATCGAGGTTCCTGCAGATTTAGACTTGAACATAATATGAACCCTTAAAGTTTCAGACTTAGGACTTAAGACTAAGGAGCCTCTGATTCCAAGTCTAGAGGGGTTTGTTTCTTCAAGCTTGTATTGACGATATCACCTTAAATAATTTGCCAATGTTTTCCAAGTAAAATTAGAAAATTTTCAGAAGAATTATCATTAAAAAACCTTCTTTTATAAAAGCAAAGAATTAGTCATTAGAGACTAATATATATCTATTGTGGATTCAGATTTTGAATATTTTTCCTAAAGTAGTCTAAGATGAAATAGTCTTCAAATTATTGAGAAGGAAGTGGTCTTCAAAATATTTAATAATAAAATAAAAATTAATGCAATTATATGTTAAATTCATCAACTCAGTGCAATACAAAAATTTCTATGTTCACTTAAGTTTTTGCTGTTTCTAATAGATATTCTCTTACCCTAACTTCCAAACAAAGAAATATCACATCTAATAAAATAATATTTTGAAGTAAATATTTTTTTAAAAAATCTATAGCTCAGTTGTTTTTTGATTGCATGAGAATGAGCGTAAATCATTTTGTAGTTATATAATAAATGTGCTATAGCTGTTTTGGCTTGCCATCACTAAACGACAGGGCAACATACAAGTGGTAGAACTGATTAATGTGTCTGTCATGGGTGAACTGAAGCAGGGAAGTTAAGCAGTCAGCACTAGTGCAGGGTCCAAAATGTTATTATGTAGTTTTAACATGTGCGTTAAAGGAGGAATAACTGTTTTTTAATGATACAATCCAAGGACATACCACGTGGTTTACATCATATTATAAAAATCATATCCATTATGTTTGATCTCCATCATTTAATGTTACACAGGAAACAAACATCTAGTGAATGGATCAACAATAAACAAAGAGGAAGAATTTGTATCAGTTGGTATCATGGCGATAAACATGATGAAAATGTTGAAGGATGGTTATTATTTGCAGTGCAGAAGATAAAGTTAATTATTTAAGACAATATAGTTTGAAAGCAGATAAAAATGTTTTAGAGATTTGTCAAACTGATATTTTTAATTGAACTTTTCTTTGTTTTCACCAAAAAGAATTACATTCAGAGATGTTCCTCCATGTCTCCTACTTTTCAAATATATATGTGCCTCAAAGTCCTTAATTGTAACCATAAACCTTCTAATTAAAAACAGCCAAAGATGGTTGAATGTTATTTGTTAGAACTGTGTTTTTGATTGTCTAAATAGTAAATTTGGCTCTCTATTTGATTGTCACATGAAATTTAGTTACTGAAAGAATGAAGACAGAAGCAGTAAAGGACTAGTAAAAGAATAACCAATAACCTAAGGTCTTTTAATGAGATACTAGCTATTTTTTAAATTAAAATATCTAGTTTCTTCCCCAATTTAATAATTGTCAGTTATTGATTAATGTTAATTATGAGTGAATATAATTTTACTTGTGTTAATGCATTGTTATTAACAAAGCAAATGTGTTGTATGTAAAAAGATGTCTTTCAAACTTCAGTGAAAACAGAGTATACACATGGTTGAGAAATATAAAAAATAGAGTGTCAATTCATTGAAACCTATAGAAAATGCCTAAATGTTGTCAAGATGCTTAAAATCTAATGCAGACATGAGAATTATGTATGTAAAAGTTAAGCAGCAATATAAGAAAACAAAAAATTATCAAGTGCACCTGATTGTCAAAAATACTTGTAGATAGTATGCACTAAATACCAAATTTCAAAATTCTATCAGTCTTTGTTATAATTATACTATATAGAAAAAGAAATCAGAAGACAGGTAGAAAACTTTCATGACCACTGTGCTGGTTTTGTTCAGATATTTCTTTATATAAATATATGTATATCATTTTTTATTTATAATCACTTTTTATTTTTATAAATTTTACAAAATTTATTATTTATATTCTTTACATAAACATTTGATTATTTATATTCTTTGTATAAATATACATATATTGATTTTTCATTTTCATGAGATAAATTTGGTCAAATGATGGTTAAAATTTACCACCTATTTGCTTCCATTAAAATTCTTTTTTCTACACAAAGATTTAAGATTTATTGTAGGATTATATTTCAGTAAGATCTCTATAAAAATCAATCATCGTTTTTGGTTAATGAATTACTCCTATCATCCCAAACACTTAGATTTGTTTGATTGAATGCATCTCTTCAGAAACTGGAGCCTCAGATCCAAACTAGCAATTTATATGGAATTATGGAAAGGTGGTGCTGCTATCCACCTCCCCTCATGTGCCCAGGGGATCTGATCATATCTACTTCCGTATCAAGGGGGAGAAGGAGAGTATATCTTAGCACAAATACGTGAACCTCAAATCCTTCCTTTGTTGCCTAGTATGTTTTCAACTTTATTTAGAAAGTGAAACCATTTTCTAAATAATTTCTTGGTATGAAGTCAACAATAGCATCTAAACACTGAACTCAACCTTGGAAACTCATCAAGGGATGGTGCTCCTAGAACCACAGGGGCACAGTGCCTTGTAGCTTAGCCAGTGCTCAGTGCTCCCCGCCAAACAAAACTGAACACGGCTGAGCTGACAGCAAATTCACAAGCTTTACTTATTCTGCTCATTTCGTTTGATTTTATATCACTGCTTCTTGTCTACAATTCATTCTCTACTATCCTTTAAAAAATTAGAGCATTCGATTTCAGTAAGCCTATCCTATTACTCCAAGTTCAAAGTTGACTTTCTATTACATGCATGATAGAAAGCCACGAGCATTAATGCTAAATATGAAAATAACGAGAACACATTTCGTGTAAAATTTTAATGTGATGGGATTCTATAGGAGGAAGTGCCTTTTGGTGGTGTTTTTTAATTTATGAAACCATTTTCTCCTTCCTCAATGCCAACTCCTTCTCTCTTACCAAATACTTGTGTTACACAGACCCTGTTACTAAGAAATCATGCCCCCTTCCCACTTAGCAGATGGACCCACGCTACAGCAAGATGGTAGTCATTCTTTGCTGGGGAGAATTTATTATCCAAAGCTATTCTATTCTCACTTATGGACATTCCAAACACAGTATTTATTAACACTGTGAACATCATTCTTGTAGGATATAACTCAGGCTTCTTGCATGTGTGTGGGAGTGTCAAAGCCATCTGCAGACAGGAGTACCTGGTAACACACATCTCTAATAGCAGAAGAAAAGCCATGAGTCTGACCTAAGGCATCCATTTAACTTTCTAGCTGCCATTTCACTGGTCTCAATGGGATCTGTCAGAAAGCTCTAAGGCAAGTGGTTCTGCCTGTCAGTTTATAAGAGTTTGAAGAAAATGAACTTCTCAGAAATTGAGTTCAACTAGTGATCACTTCTGATTCACTTCTGATTTATTCTTTGCTGAGGCAGGACGTGGCTATGCACTATTGCTTTTTTGGTCTGCACCATTACACCAAGAGGCTTAGTCAAAGGAAAGAAATGGTTTAAGTGCTGTATCACAACTCCCTCTAATAAAGTACTATCATAATTTTGCTACAAAGAGATATACACATACTGAGATATTTCCCTTCAGATGTTAAAACTGAATGCTGTAAGACCGTATTAAACATTTTATTTTAACTGATCAATGTCACATTGATTTACTGGGCTAGGATGGTCAGGATGAAGTTATCCAAAAACAAGGGTCCCATTGGGATATGTAGGAAACAAAACAAAATATTTGTCATAAAAAAGTCAAGTTCATATAGTTTGAAGTAGATATAATAATATAGTAATTTTCTTTAAACTTATGACTCCATTTGAAAGAAATCCTTCTAAGTTGGCTTTGTATTGACAACTAGTATCTTGTTTCCTTATTTCTAGTAACAGCTTAAAAAAAAGCCAATGAAATGTATTTTGAGACAAAAAATTGTGTAGCATACAGGAAGAAAAAGGGGGAACACGCAGGTGGAAAACATCATTTAAATGAACACGATTAAGACATTTTATTTATCCAAAACTTCCAAGAAATGTAGTTCTAGCTAGATCATCTCTCCATATACTTGAATCTAGAACTTTGAGCTACTTGTCCTTTAATGACCCTTATTTTGTCCGATATATCTCCACAATGTATTGCTCATCGTCCCTTCTTTTAGACAAATGCATTAAATCTTGTATATTAGTTTCTTCATGAATATCAGCTAGTTTGTAGCTGGACTTTAACACTGATTTGACAGACTTCTGGAGAGAGCAAGGATGGTGCCGCTACAATTAATATGACAGCGTTGTCGTGCTCTTCAGTTTACGATCTTCATATCGTGTGGCCTTTTAATTCCAACAGACATTATTGATGTATATAAAAGTTAGTGTTTACTGATGTTAAATATTTTCAGGCTTTTAATCTCACTCTCAAGCTTCTCCCTGCTCCCTTTTCTTACTTTATTTACTCCATTCATGCATTTTCTCCCACGATTCTGCTGCCAGCTGAAGATAGATTTTGATAGACATCATCAGCCGACAAGAATGCCACTTTTCTGGGCTAGTGAGTGGGGCAGTGACATTGACTCCTCAACTAGCTGCACATCTACAGTGTTTCTTGGTCGTTTGATTACCATTCATAATTGAAAAGTTTTCTATTATTATTAGAATTGAACTATGATGGAGATTTCAGTGTAGCAGCTGTACACCTTGCTTGAAAATAAAACATTGTAGTACAGCCATGTTGGTAAATATCAGCTGCTTGAAAAATATGATGACGTGTCTTTTTTGAGTAGGAGAAAAACAAAAAGAAAACACTGATCTCTAGAACACTGGTTCAAGGCACCTTCAGCATGACCGCCCACAAAGACTCCTAGTTAGCTAATCAGAACGCCTGGCACTTTGGCACTTGCACAAAAGTCCATTTCCCTCCTCAATTTCCCCTGGGAGTGGAGCACAAGTCTGGCTACAGTTCAGTTGGCTGTTCCTCCTTGAATGTCCTTCAAACAGATGATGCGCTTGCTGGGACTGTGTTTCATTCTGCACAGTCCCTAGAAAAGAAATGGGACACAAAACTCAACAAGAGAAGGCTAATGATATGAAAAGAAGAGAGAGGATGTCCAAAATCCTAGAACACATTTTTGCTGAGACTCATAATATTGATAGATCTCTTTTCCTTTAACTAATGGGTTCTTTGTGAAATATACCAGTAATACTCACAGGAAATATATATAATACTCATTGAGAACACACAAAGAATATATATACTAATGCAACATAGTACACTTTATAGCATTCTGTTCTCCATTTTATATATAATTTTTAAAATATATATTTTAGGGCCAGCCCTGTGGCCGAGTGTTTAGGTTTGTGTGCTCTGCTTCGGAGGCCCAGGGTTTTGCAGGTTTGGATCCTGGGCATGGACATAGCACCGCTCATCAGGCCACATTGAGGTGGTGTCCCACATGCCACAACTAGAAGGACCCACAACTAAAATATACAACTATGTACGTGGGTATGTGGGGAGAAAAAAGTAATTAAAAAAAAAGAAGATTGGCAACAGTTGTTAGCTCAGGTGCCAATCTTTAAAAAGACTATATATATATATTTTATATCTAATATTATCTGTCCCCAAATAAGCAGTTACAAATCGGCCTTTTAATACCATTCATTTCCTTTTCCAACACGAATTACAGATCATCCAGTGTTATCCTGCTGCTCGTTCAGGTGCTTTGACTAGGACTTAGAAACAGGTCCCATTTCACAGAAACTTGATCAAGTTAGGGAGGTAAGACTCAACAAAAAGTATTATAGATGATCCTGGACCCAGAAAAATGTATCATTGATGATGGCACCTCAAGTGATGCGCAATCTCAGCAGAGTTAGGGGAGTCAGGAAAAACGCTTTTAAAAGAAGTCTTTTTGCAAAACTATATTTCAAGAAGTTGTTGGAATGGATAGTTAGAAAGGCTGTGGTCCTTTTGAATTGTAAAATATAAATTAATTTCATAAGGTGAGAAATACTTCAATTGTTCCTTTTTAAATTTGTTTTCAAATTAAAGGGAATTAAGAAAAACTAATTTTGAACAAAATCGGTAACCTTTTTCATAGCAGTCCTTTAGGTACTTAATAAATGGTGGCACAACTATGACTACATAAAATAGAAAATGGAGAAAATGAAGAAACAAGCAAATGGGTAGATAAACTAGTGACAATTTGGGGGTTGGGAAGTGTCAAGAGTGGTCGTGACATTGCGCAGAGTATAAGAAATTGAGAGAAACCAGCAGCTTACAAAATTGTTCAAAAAACATTTATCCTGGTACCTCTCTGAGTTCGGTTCTTTCTCTCCATTTTTTACCATAAGAGGTCGACTCTGGAGATTTTTTTCATTTCAAAGCCTTCCCAAAGAATCCTCTCTCTTTCTTTTTTAATATGAAAATACGTGGAATTTCACACTAGCAGAGATTATTATTGATATGTTTATAAAAATAAGACACTTTGATCAAAGAAAAAATCCATAATAAATGATTTTATAATGTGCATAAATGAATGAAAGCATCAAACAAAACCATTAGCTCAATTTTGAGGCTCAGTGCTGGTGGCTAGCAAGAAAATCTGATTATACTTATGTTTATCTACCACCCAGTTTGCTCAGTTCTAGAATCAGCAACAAGTTCTAATAACAAATTTTGTTAGTTAAACTTAAAATGTAGGTACAAATCACATCCTTCATCATTTTAAAAGCATATTTTGTAGTCTTTTCATGGCAATAATAATAATACTTGTAAAATTATGTTAACATTATAAAAATATCAATATTTTATTCTATTTGAAAAAAAATTTCATATTTTCTCACCAGTTTCTAACAAAGGTAAAGTAAGTAAAACGATAAATTTTCAGCATACCATTCTATGTTTTTATTTTAAATTATGAACACATAAGATAAATCTGTATGGATTTGAAAACAGCAAAATAGGTGTGCTTATGAATTTATATTCAAGCTCTTTAGGTTCTATTTGGTTGTTTAAAATTCTGATCACACATTGGGCATCTTAATGTGGATGTCACCATCTGACAAAAAATACCCTGTAGGAAGAACAGAATCTCAATTGCCTTACTCTTTCCTTCTCAGTACTACCAGTACCCTGTCAACCTCAGATTCATCAGCTCTTTCTAGAAATTCAAGGCCAGTCCTCCCAACCTCCACTGAGTCTCAAAGTTTGATGCTAGTACAGGGAAAGTTCATTCAAATGAAGACCACACAAGTAGCAAAGCCACGCAGCAGAGATCCTGATGCCAGCCTGATACCAAAGTCCATGCTTTTTCACAATATAGGACTCTTCTATTAAAATAGTTTCGCTCAACATTTGTAAAGTAGACAGGTTTAAGGCTTAACTTATTTTAGAGTCTGCTTGATGCTATGAATGGTAATAATCTATTCATTTAAATATCTTGCCTGCTTTTTTTCCTAGAAATCTCTAATAACAGATTATTTAAGATAAAAAACAAAGCCTTTCAGGAAAATGGTATAAATCAAATATAAATTCTCCAATTAGAAAAAAAATCATCATAGTAATAGTAGGACATAAGCATGATTCTCTTTCATAAAATGAATTAATTTAGTTATATATTTTTTCATCTACTCTTCACACTATACAGAATGTTGTGGTGAAAAATCTAGATAAGTTTTACCCCCTCAACAGCACAAATAAAAAAATAAACAAAAGTAACAAAACAAAAGCAAAAGAACTATTTTGATCCCCCTTTCAAATTTGACTGACCTGGGGGATTAAAATCTTATGATTTTCTCTGGAAAGTTGTCTGTTTCCTTTGTATTCATGTACGACAAATAGTAGTCTGTTATACCCCATGTCACATGACTCTTACTGCCACATGTAGCTGAATCAATGACAAGGGCTTCTATTTTCTTGAGTCTTTCATTGTATGATATTCATGATTATTCTGTTAGAAACCGCAAAAGTTGGGGGGGTGACATTGCCCTAGGATAACCTCAGTTTTAGATGCTTATAAAAGCACATGAAATACAAGAAAATAAATCTATCAAATGATATCTTTAGTATTATATTACATACTGTGTTATTTAAGATATGTAGGTCCTATTAAACTAATGCACTAAGTATTTTAATTAGACATTGATTTTTAAACTTTTTGTCCTTGACTTTTTCTTAAAAAAATCCTTTAAAAATGATATATACTACAAGCATCTTAAAGGATTGTTAAACGAAATATGTTGCAATAACTGAAGCACATCAACTACACAGTTTGAACACTTAGCCCTATGATTGTTGTTTCTATTAAACTTTTATTTATGCGACACTTTGTCTTTCTTTTTCAGGATGTATGGGATTTTAGCTCTTCCATTTTTATACTAGGGAAAGTTCTGGTTAATTCAGATGAAATGCAAGTGTAGATGCCAGTTATTTTGATGTCTTTCATTTGTTTTTCATTAACCTATCCTTCAAATGTTTTTGATAACATTCCAACAGGTGACATTTTAACATTTATCTCTTTAAATCTATGAAATAGAGTAGGAGAGGTGTAGAAAAAACTCAGATTTAGAGGTTTGACCTTATACTTAAATATCTTATTTTATAAAATAGAGTCTTCCCTTTCTTCTTCTTTTCTTCAGTTAATCGTCATCATTAGCTCCTGCTCTCCAGAGATCACTCACTGACCATTCCATAACATATCCAATTAACTGACATAGTAGATCAGAATCTCCCGCGGAGATAACACTTTTTGGATTTTTTTCTTAAATTGCCATTTAGCTCCATTACATGCACATGGTTGATATTTGCATCTTTCTACCACCTTTCTCTTGGAAGCCTATCCACCTGAGTCATATCCAGGATATTAGTCTCTGCTTGCACGGACCTTTCAAAACTGAAGCTTTGACCATTAAGACATTTGAATGGTGCTCCTATTGTGACAAGGAAACACATAAAACCAAAAATCGTTTTTAAAGAATCGGCAAGGTGAAGGCTAATTGTCATTTCTCAATCTTCTGAGTATAGACAGGATATTCAAGGTTTTACGATCCATCTTTTGCTAGATAACATGTGTTTTTGTTATTCATGAGCAGAGCTCTGCAAGATGTTCATTACAAACCAAGTCAGGATACAAGTTTGCCAAAATGTCTTTTTTTTTTCTTCCCACCTGGACTGAATTTTAAGGACGCCTGGGGAGAATTATGGTTTAAAATTGAGGTTGTGTCTAAATTGGTGGTTTAAGCTAAAATCCTATGCAAAGCCTATCTAATGTGAATTTTTCATTACCGAAGTCTTCAACTGATGCCATTTTCCCTACAAACCCTGGGGACAAAACCTATTTCCCACTTGCACATAAGAAGTGTACATATAAAATTGAAACTGTGGGGAAAATGGTGAAACAAAATATTAAAACCTAAGATATAAATTCCATAGAGTAGTGCAAATGATATTTGGCTTAATGATGTTTGGGTGTGGCCATCCAAGACAAGTTTTCATGTAAGTTTCCTTGCTTGTTAAATCTGCTACCTACCAATCTGGCATCATCTGCCTCTTTCTTCTGGGTCTACTGGCCTCCATGTATGGGGACCAATTTCAGATTTTACCCAGGAAGCTCACGAGTTTTTGAACTAACATTCCAAGATCGCAAAATAGGTTCACAGGAAATATGCACTTAAAATATTACCGTTACTATTGATAAAATTATTAGTTTTTTTCTTGTTTTTATGGCATAAACCCACAAATTGGAGATTGTATATGTACAATAATGATGTATTTTAATATATTCAAATATGATGTTACATAACTGACTAATTTAAGGATATTAGAAATATTAATAATTCACATCTAATTTTAAGAAATGACCTTAGTAGAAAGCATAGGACTTTAGTTATGGTTGTCTCTATAAAACTCATTAAAAAACTTTTAAAGTGTTGGTTAACCTCTCTTGGTTAGTTTCTTTGTGTGCGTGATGAATGTATGAGTTATATGGTCTAAGAATCAATTCTAACTTTAGAAACTAGAAATTCTGAAATTCCTGGAGCTTATTCAAAATTATTTGGTTCCATGGAGTAGTTTAAACAATCTCATTGCAACAATTTTGCTAACTATTAATTTGTTCAGTACGTTTTATGTTTAAATATTGACAAGGTGAAAATTCTAAATTCTTATAGCATCACAATTACTGGTGTCCAACCTAATGGGTACAGGTAATTTTATTTCAATCTACTTCTTCACGAGAAAAGAAATGAGATAAACTATTAAGTTTAAGACCCCCAGAGTCAGAAAACAAGTGAGTAGAAGTCCGCGAAGAGAATAGTCAATAATCTTTCAGAGTCACAGTGCCTTAACTCATCTCCAGACGCTGTCATATTGCAAAGAATCAACTAACAGAACTGTTTCGAGGGCTGTGGAGATTCTTGTGTCACTCACCATAGAAGAGAGAACTACTGACTGTCTTTATGTATTATCTTTTTAATATTGTCTTTGAAGTCTAGGGCAATTGCTTGAAAATATTTATGTGAATAATATTTCATATTGCACCTTTCTTAGAAGAAAAATTTAAACTTTAAACTTTCTGTTATTAATTACCACTGAATTAAAAGTATCAGTTTAGATCATCCAAATCAAAAAGAATTTTATATAGCACGTTGTCTTTCTGAAAGCCCACAAAAAAGATAACTAAATACATTACTAATAAAATAATTATTAGTTTTATCAAAACAAAATTACGAACTATTTTTCAAAAAAATCAGAGCCGGGTTAGAACCATATCATAATAGGTTGTTGCAGTTTTCCAAAGAAATATAGAATGCAAACATTTAAGTATTTTTCAAAAAAAAATCATATGGTACCAGATGAAGACTGAAATCGTTTAAATAAATGTTATTAATGTCTTATGGTTTCAGACCTCTGCTGCCAAACAGAACCAAATGAATACGTGAACTTCGCTTTATATTTATCCACGATGGATCTTAATGAGCATTTATTTTCAAAAACTCAGCTAAGAATGGGAAAAGGTCACCAGCTACATCATTGCCGAAGTGCTAGGCTCGGCTTTGAGGAAACACTGTAGGTGGCTGAAGTGAGAATTAAAACTCCAAGTTCCAGAAACTCACACATTTTTATACTCCTTTCAAAGCTTCCAATGATGGCAAATTCTTTCCAGCATGTGATATAATTAGTTGCTTTCATTTTAGGAATTTAAAAAGCAAATAAGTCCTTCATACTGTGCTAGTAAGAAGGAGCCTTAACAGGTGTTATTTTGTTTGTATAAATTTACAGAAAAAATATCTGCACCAATATGAGTGTATCTTGGTTTTACTTTTACCTTAAATGGAAAATACAATAACATTATTAGTGATAACTTCTTGTTAAGCAGCTGATGGTATTTTAAATGTCAATACAATTTTAATTGAAGCATTCATGATAATTTCTACTTTGGCAAAAACACACTGGAAAAATTGCAGCCTTCTAATGAACAAAGGACTCTGCAAAATGTTTAATATCTTCAATGAAATCATGAGGTTAATTATTTCACTCCATTTAATATAGCCTCTTGACGCTAAGTTTGCATCCCACAGATATTTTTATAAGGAACTACACCAAATATAAAAAGGTAATGATCTAAAGATTTATAATGTATAGTTAAAAATAGTAAAGGTACGTATGGTGAATTTGTAATCAGTTATCTCAATAAAGTAGAGGGAATTGTTTTGGTTATAGTAAAATGTGTGTGAAATTGTTTTTGGTCAATATTTAACAGCATTTCATCTTACTTGATGTATTTTTTATCATGAATTCTGGTGTCTATTATTTTTTTTGAACTACATCACTTTTCTTTAAAAAAAATCCTCCGTTCTTTTTCCACTCTTCTTCATAACCTTCTTGAAAACCATCAAGAATTTCATGTCATCTAACTAGTTTTCCTTAGCTATTTCTGCTTGACTCTATTTGATTCTTTACTCAGGTTCTCATTTCTCTAATATGTTTTACTTCTTTTTAATGAATTTTATTTTTAGAGCTATTTTAGGTTCAAGCAAATTAAGCAGAAGGCACAGCGATTTCCCTGCCTCCACACATGCATAGCCACCCCACTCTCCACATCCTCCTCCACAGTAGTCCATTCGTTACATTCTCTGACCCTATGTTTACACATCGTTATCATCCAAAACCCATAGATTTCACATTAGGGTTCACAAACGGTGTTGCACATTCTATGGGTTTGGACAAATGCACAACGATGTGTATCTACCATTATAGTATCATTCAGAGTATTTTCACTGCCCTAAAAATCCTGTGTGCTCTGCCTATTTATCCCCTCCTCCACCTCTAGAAACCACTGATCTTTTTACTGACCTGTCTTCATAGTTTTGCCTTTTCCAAAAAGCCGTATAGTTGGAATTCTATACTATGTAGCCTTTTCACACTGGCTTCTTTCACTTGGTAATATGGATTTAAGCTTTCTCCATGTCTTTTCATAGCTTGATAGTTCATTTCTTTTTAGCATTAAATAACACGCTATTGTCTGGATGTACCACAGTTTGTTTATACATTTCCCTATTGAAAGACATCTTGGCTGCTTTCATGGTTTGGCAATTGTGAATAAAACTGCTATAAATATCTGTGTGTAGGTTTTTGTGTGGACATAAGTTTTCAACTCATTTGAGTAAATATCAAGAATGTGATTGCTGAATCTTAGGGTAAGAGTAAGTTTAGTTTTGTAAGAAACTGCCAAAATGTCTTCCAAAATGGCTGTACCATTTTGCATTTCCACAAGCAGTAAATGAAAACACCTGTTACTCCACATCCTCACCAGCGTTTGGTTTCCTCAATGTTCTGAATTTTGGCCATTCTAAAAGGTGTACAGTGGTATATTGTTGTTTTGATTGATATTTCCCTGATGATATATGATGAGGAGCATTTTTTCATAGACTCATTAGCCATCTGTATGCCTTCTTCTTTGAGGTGTCTGTTAAGGTCGTTGGCCTGGTTTTTTAATCAGGTTGTTCATTTTCTTATCATTACATTTTTTTTTAAAGATTGGCACCTGAGCTAAGAACAGTTGTCAATCTTCTTCTTCTTTTTTGTCCTTCTCCTCAAAACCCCCCAGTACACAGTTGTAGATTCTAGTTATGAGTGCCTCTGGTTGCGCTATGTGGGACACCACCTCAACGTGGCCTGAGGAGTGTTGCCATGTCTATGCCCAGGATCCAAACGAGTGAAACCCTGGGCTGCTGAAGTGAGCACTGGAACCTAACCACTCAGCCACGGGGCTAGGTCCCCTTATCATTACATTTTAAGAGTTATTTGTAAATTTTTGATAACAGTTTTTATCAGATTGTTCTTTGCAAACATTTTATGGTTTGTGACTTCTCTTTTATTCCCTTGACGGTGCATTTCACAGTCCAGAAATGTTTACGTTTATTGAAGTTCTGCTTATCAATTCTTTCTTTTGTGGATCATGTCTTTGGAGTTGTATCTAAACAGTCTTCACCAAATCTAGTTCATTTAGATTTCATCCTATGTCATCTTCTGGAATTTTCATAATTGTGTGTTTTACGTTTAGGACTATTATTCGAGTTAATTGTTGTGAAGAGTGTAAGGTCTGTGTCTAGATTCACATTTTGCATGTGAGAGTCCAGTTGTTCCACTCCCATTTGTGGAAAGATTACTATTTCTCCAATGTATTGCCTTTTCTTCTTTGTAAAAGATTAGTCAACTACATTTATGGAGGTCTATTTCTGGACTCTCAATTCTATTCCTTTTATCTATTTGTCTGTTCTTTTGCCAATACAACACTACCTTGATTACTGTAGTTTTCTAGTAAGCCTTGAAGTGGGGTAGTGTCAGTCCTCCAACTTTGTTCTTCTCCTTCAATAATGTGTTTGCTATTCAGGGTCTTTTGTCTTTCCATAGAAACTTTAGAATTAGTTTCTGATATTCATAAAATAACTTGCTGGGACTTGTAATTAGGATTGCATTGAATCTGTGGATCAACTTAGGAAAAGTGACACTTGATAATAGTGAGTCTTCCTATCTATGAGCATGGGCTAGCTCTCCATTTATTTAGTTCTTCAATTTTTTTTATCAGAGTTTTAGAGTTTTTCTTGTACAGAGCTTGTATGCATCTTGTTAGCTTTATTCCAAAGTATTTTATTTTTCTTTGGTGCTAAGGTAAATGGTATTTTGTTTTTAATTTCAAATTCCACTTGTTCATTTTTGGTATATAGGAAAGCAATGCACTTCTGCATGTGAACCTTTTATTCTGCAAACTTGCTACAATTGCTTATTGGCAAACTAGCAGGCTTTTTGTCCATGCTTTAAGATTTTCTACATAAGCAATCATGTCATCTGCAAACAAAGCAACTTTTATTTCTTTCTTCTAAATCTGTATACATATTATTTTCTTCTCTTGTCTTTTTGTACTAGCTAGGATTTCAAAGTGTTTGCTGAAAAGTAGTGGTGGAAAGGGGCATCCTTGCCTTGTTCCTGATCTTAATGGGAAAACTTTGAGTTTCTCATCAAGTCTGATGCTATATGTAGGTTTTCTTAAATATTCTTTCTTAAGTTGAGGAAGACCTTTCTTCCTGGTTTACTGAGAGTTTTAATCATGAATGGGTGTTGAATTTTGTTGAATGCTTTTTTCATCTATTGTTATGGTCAGGTGATTTTTCTTCTTTATCCTCTTGAGGTGATGAATTGCCTTAACGGATTTTTGAATGTTGACTCAGCTTTGCACACCTGGGATTCACCCCACTTGGCTGTGATGTATAATTCTTTTTATAGATTACTGAATTAGATATGCTAATATTTTGTTGAGGATTTTTGCATCTATGTTCATGAGAGATATTGATCTGTAGTTTTCTTTCCTCCACCCATTCTTCTTTGTGTAACACATTTATCACTGAATCCAGCTATAGATGTCAGAAATAAGGAATTACAAAACTACAGAATTTTTCTTTTGTCCATTTTCTCTCTCATCGTCCATACCTAAACCATCACTCCGTAAATTTTACTTCATGAATATCTTTCTAGTCCATATATTTTTTCCTATCTTCAACAAACAGATACTTTACGCCAAGATACTATTCTCTCTATACTGGAGAGAATAATAGCTTTTTTACCAAGATTTGCTCATGACTATCTTCCCTTTTTTGCATTTTGTCTTTGGTTTGTTTGTTTTG
Organism: Equus asinus; assembly: GCF_041296235.1. Classification (NCBI taxonomy): domain Eukaryota; kingdom Metazoa; phylum Chordata; class Mammalia; order Perissodactyla; family Equidae; genus Equus; species Equus asinus. The sequence continues at coordinate 77,014,491 of NC_091800.1, forward strand.
TACTGTTTTTGATTCTCCATAGTGCCTTCAACATCATTACTAAATAATATCTATCTGAACAATTCACTTCCTGCCAAAAATGCCTTTGTGGCTTACCGATATGCATTGTCCTTCAGCTCAAATATCATTTCCTCAAGGGTATTTCCTCTAACTCAAAAGGAAAATTCATATCCCTTTATTATAGCTCCTCAGAGAGTTATGTGCTTTACTTTAAAATACTCACCACAGCTGAAAGTTTGTATTTACCTGTGCAGTTGTTTAAATAACATAGTCCTCTACTTCCAGATCATATGCTTCATGAGATCAAAGTCTATTTTACATCACAAGGCTAAAATTGAACCCAATGTGTATCTAGGCATCTGTAGATACATGTGGAAGGAGGTGGAGGACTATTAATGTGATTATTGAAATTGTCTATTGGGCGGCCCTTTTGTAGATTGAACAAGAACATTTCATTGTAATGATCGACACATAAGTCAGATAGTAGAAGGCAGAATGTGAAGCAAAAAGGATATAGACTAGTTTCAAAAAAGAGCAAAACAAAACAAGCAAAATACCCCACAAGACATAGGATTAGATTACAGCTAAAAACAGACACAAGTGAAAGAAAAGCTTTATTAAATAGAAACTTTATTTTAATTTAAGATAGAAGAGACTCAAACATAATGTGGGGGAAGAGTCAAATAGAAAAAGAGGGACTGTATTTTGGACCAGAGGGCATGGGAAGGAAAATACAAAGAGGAAACATTATTTGTCTAATTTGGAGAAAAGTAAACAAACACCAAGCATTATGAAGTATTTGATGTAGTTATTGAAGAGTTTTCAGCACTACCATTTGAAAGATGTCTCTGTCTCAATGAATCCTGTTTATTGAGGAAATTAAATCCTGGAACCTTGCATTGGGAAAAAAAAAATGGAGTTCTCCTCTGTACATGTTCCACTGCAGAATTACAATTTTAATTTTCTAACTATGAGCTTCAGAGATAAAAATACATGATGACATCAATATTTATGTAAAAATAGAAATGTGTTTGCTATCACACCACTATATATTATAAGATGAGTCATGGGCTTATTTACTATTAGAGCTGAAAAGATCTTAGTAGTAAGTAATCCGATTTTCTCATGTTATGGATTTAAAAACTGAGCTCACATAGCTAGTTAAGAACAGAGCTAGAACAATAACCTGATTCAGTATTTGATCAAATGTCTTTCAAAATGTATTCTTAGAATTTTGGCTTTCTCGTATAATCCTACAGTTCTTCTTAGAATAATATGTTTCTGTTTTTAAGTTTTTATATTTCTTCTTGGCTATCATCTGCAAAGACTTCTTTTTATGCACTGTATGCATCTTTTATTTTCAACTTAAGTTATGTTGGTAATTTAACACAAAGCAGTTTTTTTTTTTTAAATGGGGTTACCATGTAGATGGTCCAGATAATAGAATCCTCTAAAGTTAGAGATGGAAAAGACCTGTCAGGTCACTTAATCTCTTCAACAAGGCAGGCTTTGTGTGTTTTTTTTTCTTATCTTATCCCTTTGAATATTTGACCAGTCATATTTTAAAATGATTCCAGTGATGGTATTAGACATATTTTCACATGATGTTTTCTAGATCCTCCTGAAGCCTCAGTTATAAAAAGTTTGCCGAGCAAATGTTTTTGTTCTAATTTCCTTTCTAATTAAATTTACCTATTCTCTCAAATATTGTTTTAGCTTAATCCATCCAAAAACTAAAATTTTTTCTTAATGTTCTCTCTTCTCATTTTAGTGATCTTTTCTCTTTAGCAAACTTTGAATCTCTGCATATCACATTTTTTTAAATAAAAAATAATTACCCTATATTGGATGAATAACAGTTTTATGATCTTTCTGAAATGTTGACATTGCAGCATAATTGATAAATTAACCTAATCATTTTTTATAACGTAATAAAATGAAAAAATTGAAATACACATGAGAATTTACAGACCAAGAGAATTTATAGAAATTGACGAATTCAGAGTCTAGGCCAACTTCTAAAGTATTATTTTTAAAAAGCACCTTATGGTTTATTTTACAATCATTTGCCGCACAGCGATGTATCAGTCAACAACATACTGCATATAGGGCGATGGTCCCATAAGATTATAATGGAGCTGAAAAACTCCTATCTCCTGGTGACGCCATGGCTCTTGTAAGGTGAAGTCATAGCCTAATGCATTACTCATGTGTTTGTAGTGATGCTGGTTTAAACAAATCTACTGCTCTGCCAGTCAAAATGTAGCACATAGGGGCTGGCCCAGTGGTGCAGCAGTTGTTTGCACATTCTGCTTTGGTGGCCTCAGGTTCACCAGTTCGGATCCCAGGTGTGAAACTATGCACCGCTTGTCAAGCCAGGCTGTGGCAGGCATCCTACATATAAACCAGAGGAACATGGGCACACAGGTTAGCTCAGGGCCAGTCTTCCTCAGCAAAAAGAGGAGCATTGGCAGCAGATGTTAGCCCAGGGCTAATCTTCCTCAAAAAATAAAATTAAATTAAATTTAAATTTAAAACAAAGTAGCACATATAATTACCTATCATACATAATAATTGATAATGAGCGACTATGTTACTGGTTTATGTATTTACTATACTACAGTTTTTATCGTTAGAGTGTGTTCTTTCTACTTATAAAAAAATGTTTACTGTAAAACAGTATGCCATGTTGCAACCACAAGCAGCCTCAAACATCTTGTGTTTGCCACCTCTCTTGATTGTGTCATTTTCTCTTGTGCTTGATTTAAGTACACTCAATGATATTTGTACAATGACAAAATCGCCTAACAACGCATTTCTCAGAACGTCTCCACGTCCTTAGGAGATGTACGACTGTATTTGCTATTATTACACCATATCTACCAGTTAATTTTTATGCCATGGTCTGGGATAGCAAGTGTATCTGATTGTTAATTTTGTATTTCTGTAGTTGACGTCTCTTGTAATGGAGGAGATGACAGAAGGAAGGAGAAGAGAAGAGGAAGCTATGTATAACTTTCTTGCTGCAATAAAATGAAAGATTTATTAAAATCCAACTCCTTTTTTGTCTGTTTTTGCCTGATGCCCAATAAAACTTTATTTTGTGGCAAGAATGGATTCAGCTAAAAGACTGAAACAAAGTGTACACATTCACAGCAGGAAATAATATAACTAAATTTGGACTACCTTTGGTGCAAAAGCAGATTTTGAATTCAAGTCATTGCTGTGGAGTGTATGAACTAGTTCTAGGTTGGTCCATTCACTTCTAGTAAGCCCAGGCTGAGGCTGAGGGGCTCTTTTTGGGTTTGACCATGCTTAGATGCACACACCATTAAATTAGGAGCTGCCAAACATTGTGGGATGTTTCTGACCACAGTCATTTCTTCAACAAATACATACTAAGGAGGTATAGCATCCCACATAAAGAAGAACAGAGCAGATGAAAAATCCTTTTTCTATGCATTTGGAATTGAAGTAGGAAGCCATACCACAAAAAGCATCATGGTCCACTCTTTCAGGGGAAGAAAAGCTAGATATTGTTCTTATATTTATTTTCTCTCATTCTTCTTATTTCTATTCTTTTTATTCAATTGGTTGATACTTACAATATACTTAAGACAATAGTAGAGTTGCATTTGGATATAAGTACACTTATAAGTTTAAAAAATAAGTGGGATTCAATAAAGAGAAAAACATTTTATTATTCTCCACCACTGCCCCTTCAAACCCATCCTTCCCTGTCTCTGGGTGCCAACTGCATGAAACTTTTGGGAGAAGCAATCCACTATGGGCATGCATGACTCTTCACTTTCTTGCTGGGTGGCCAACGATGTAAGTCTCTGGACACTATTCACCTGGCACATTTCTGAAGATCGTGTTTGCAGAGAGCAAATTTGAAGGATAGCATGATGTCTTCCCCTGGGACCAAGAGCAGGCTCGTTTACTGCTTGTTATAAATCATCAATTCCCCAAACTCATTGATCCTCTCCAATAAAGCAACTTTTCATATGTTCTGGCCACCATTTGTACCCTCAAGGTGGCTTGTGTTGAAGGTAAGGGGAACAAAGACACCATGCTCGTGCTGCTTCCTGTGCTATGAGTAATAAAGTCCTGTCCGTGACCAAGAAATATCATGTAATCTACTAGCATTCTCTAAAAAGTAATAGACAAATATATCTATCTGTAAGAAAGGCAAAATCAAATCAAAGAGTTTTATAGTTTTTATAATGAGCATGGGATGCTGAAAGAGATGTGGCTTTCTGGGGACAAGGGAGGAGGGTCCAGTGGGCTTGGCTCAGGGATGAGAGAAGACACCCTGGAATCTGGTCTCTAATGATTTTCCGGAATACCAGGTGGAGGGGACCAGAATTAAGAGTTTCTTACCATTCTACATATAAATGATGCTTAGTGGGGAGAAGGAGAATGAGAACAAGCCATCAAAATGGGGGCTTGATTGTTGGGTACTGCACTTAAAGTGCAAGGGATACTGTCATATCAAAGGTCAAAAGCTGTAGGACCCCTTCTCCGTGGTTACTGAGTTAAATAATCCAAAAAACAAAACAAATGGCCAGCAGTGCAGACTTTGCTTTAGAATACACAGTTTCAAGTTAACAAAAAACATCAGAATTTTGCTCAGTTGATCTCTAACAGGAGGCTGCAGTAAAATGAAAATAAATGTAAAATCTTACTTTGTGGCATGGAGCCACTCCATTCATACCCCTAGGTTCTCCCTGACCTTCTATCCAACCTCAGCTGCTTTAAGGAAGAAAGATAATTATTAGTGGGATCACGGTTTACTTGTCCCAAAGGAGGACCAAAGGTCATAAGCACCCTTCTGAGTATCTTAGAAAAATTAAGGAAAGTGCAGAACACACAATCCATGTTTCTGTTGGATTCCTCCATATTGGGGCTGGTGGAGGAGTAGGCACAGGGGTGAGCTGAAGCACCAAGTACTCCAGGGCACAACCATGGAGACATCACGAAGTCATAAAAAAAGGGACCCCTGAGTCTGGACATTCATTCGACACCAGACAGTATCTGTGGGAGTGACCAGTCAAGCCCAACCCTGGAGTGAAGAGCAGGAGAGAAAAAATGCCTCTTGTCCACCCCTGTTGGCCCCGTAAGGCCACCTCAGCTTCCCCGCTCAACCTGTGTTTTCATGCTCCAGGCTAGGCAGCAATGTCATCCCCTGGCAGTTATTGCTTTGGGACACATATTAAGCTCCTCGTTGGTGTTATCAGTGGGGGAAAGAGCATCCAACATCAATTGACGGTCTTTGGACAAGGCTTATAGTAGAGAAGGAAACTAAAGTATCCTAGGGGCATCCTTGCCAATAGTGCACAACCCCAGTCTCCTTATGAGAAAACAGACAAACCCAAATTGAGGGACATTATACAAAATAACTAATCTGTATTCACCAGAAATGTCAAGGACATGAAAGATAATGCAAGACTGAGTAGCTGCCACAGACATGAGGAGACTCATGATACATGAAAACAAAATGTAACACAGGCTCTACTATTGGGTCCTGGAACAGAAAGGGAACGTTATCGAATAAAGCTAGTGAAGTATAAATCAGTGTTTTGCTTTAGTTAATAGTGTAATACCAAGATTAAGTTTTTACTTTTGATAAATGCCCAGACGTGACATGAGTTGTTAATATAAGAGGAATTTGGGTGAAGAGTATACGGAGACAGATTTTGCTTCTCTTTAGTAAGTCTAATATTATATCAAAATAATAATGAAACAGCAGAATTTTTATAAATGCCAAATAATTAAAATACTTCAAAACAAAATTATAATGAACACAAAAACAACAAAAATTAACTATAACTTAGAAGCAAGAGGATATGTTAAATAGCACATTACGTTCTACTACCCTGAAAGATAGCTGCAAAGGAAATAACAAGAATGTAGAGATGAGAGATAAATAGATGCAAAATAGAAAAGAGAAGGCAAGAGACACACACGCAACGAGAAAGGCTGACCGAATTATTTGCAGCCCCAGAGGGAACAAAGATGGAATGCAGAGTAGACACAATATTTGGAGAATTAATGGATGAGGCTTTTCAATGACAAATGAAAAATATCAATTCACAAATCAAGAAGACTTACGAAGCCTGGCAAAGATTAAAATTTTAAAAGAGGAAAATTCATGTTGAGAAACAAAACTGTAGAGAGAGGGAGGGAGAAAGAGAGAGAGTGAGAATATTAAAAGCAGCCAAAGCAAACAGAGATGACCTTCAAAGAATCAAAATAATCCTTATTACAAATTGCACGACAGAAACCATGGAAGTTGCAAACAATGATTGGAAGACATTAATTAAATTCCACTTATAATTCTATGCCTTGCAAAGTATGTTTTAAGAATGAAGGAAAACTCAGTTCAGACAAAGAGAAATTAGAGAATTTATCTCTAGTGGATACACTAACTGGGAAAACTGAGGTGTTTTCCTTAGGTAGAAGGAAAATAATCCGAGATTAAATTTTAGAGATGCAAATAAAAATAGAGCAAACTGAAAATGAAAAATATGTTTGTAAATCTAACTGAATATGAACTACCAAATATAATAATGCTTTATGAGTTTTGAAATCTTATAAAGAATAAAATACAAAACAACAATAAATACATGCACAGCCAAGAACAAATATAATTAGTGTTGTAAGTTGCTCAGACTTTCTGTGAAGAGGGCAAAAAGAAAAATTTACTCTATGTTCTGATAAGTTTATGAAGCATATTTTTATCTCTAGCAATAAAATAGTAAGTAAGTGTGTGGTGTGTGTCCACACACTTATTTTTCTCCACAGAGAGAAAAAAGAAAGTGATAATGAGCAGATGGCCATCAAGTAAAAAACTGTCAGAAATAAGTCCATGTATATAAGTTTTATGCTGCAATATATATAGATAAAATGCTATAATTTGGGGTGAATACATTAAGATTGTATCAAATAAAAGAAAAACATATGTTATTTACAAGAGATATCTAAAACATAAAGACGTAGAAATATTGAGAATAAAATCATGGAAAAAGTGTTATCATAGAAACACTAATAAAGAAAAGCTGAGGAAGTTATGTTAACATCAGAAAAAATAATGCATAAATAACTGCTAGAGATTAAAAGCAGCACTTGACTTGATACTTTAAAAAAACTAATCCACTACAAAAATATTATAATTCTCAGTTCATATACTCTTAAAAATTGACATAAAATATATAAAATAAAATGAGAAGATGTAAAATAAACAATGATTTTGGGTGATTTTAACTCATCTCTAATTCAACATACTAGGAAAAACAGTAAAAATTTAGTCAAAGGAACAGACCTTTCCCAGTCTCCTGTGGTAACCACCTAGCCACAGGTAGCTATTGAAAATTACATTTAAATGAATTAAATCTAAAAATATTTCTGAGATGCACTAGCCACATTTCAAAGTTTCACTAGCACCTGTACTAGGGATTACCATACTAGACAGAGTAGAGCACAGAAATTTTACACCGTTACAGAAATACTAGACAGTGCTGAAAAATTATCTGAAATAAGAATTTTAAAAAGTCTGACATATGGTTATATAATGGACACGCTATCCAACAACCTAAGAATACACTTTTTTTTCAAGAATGCATTTTACTTTTTCAAAAATTGGTTATAGGATGCCCACAAAGCACATCTGAATAAATTCATAACATTTAAATAATTAAGAATGTGTTATCTTAACAACAACAAAAAGCCAGAAATCAATAACAAAAAAAAAGATAGAACTTCATCTGTTTGGAAAGTAATATGTGTGTGTGTTTGTGTGTGTATTTATACTTAGAAAAAGTGAAAGTCAAAATAAAAGTTAGAAAACGTTTTGAACTGGATAATCCTATCTGTAGCCCTATTTCTCACGCCCTGCTATTGAGCTAGAATAGCTGAGCCAGGAGGCCAAACAGCCTCAGCCAATGCCTTGTTCCTTCCTAATTTACTTCAGCATCAAAACTGAAGACGGAGCCCTCAGTCATATCCTCCCCCAAATCATCTCCCTGGAATCACGTAGACATCACAGATAAATTGTAGGTTGGAACTGAGTCAAGCTTAGAGGTATAACTATGATATTACTGCATAAATTAAAAAATGAAAACTTACAGACTAGACATCCACTTAAAAAAATTATCAAAAGAAAATCCAAAAATGGAAAAAATAATCATGAGCCGAGTATAAACCTATGAAATAGAAAGCAAATACACAAGTGAAAATATCAAGAGACTAAAGTACATTCTTTGAAAGGATGAATACAATTAGTAAATTCCTGGAGAAGTCAATAAAGAAAATAAGGGAGAAATCACAAAATAACTTAGGTGACAATAAAAGGTGAGATATTATCACAGAAATTGTCAATATTAAAAGAACAGCAAGAATATATAAGAACAACGTCATGGCAAAAAAAATTAAGTTAGATTAACTGATATATATTTTTCAAATAAATATATAACTCACAAGACTCAAATACGTGGGAAACATAAAATATAAGTAGTCATGCAATTATTTAAGGAAATGAAACTGTAATTAATATTAACTTTCTCATATCCAGATAGTTTCACTGACAAACCAGACTGAAAGTGTAAGGAGGAAATAACAAAGTATCCAATTTCCCTCAGAAAACAAAAAGCAAGGAATCAATTCTAATTTTTAAAAATGTCAGAATAACTATTATTCCAAAACTTAATAAGAACATCAAGTTTAAAGAAAACTAAAGATCAAACTCATGCATTAATACAATCAAAAAACATGAAGAGAAAATATCAACTAACTATTTCTAGAAATGTGTAACTTGAATAATAAATAATGGTAACGTATTTTTTTTCTGACTGTTTAGGGGAAGTTAAACTTTCAAAAATTCTATCAGCTGAATTTTTCTCCTTATAAAGTAAAGGAGAAATGTCATATAGCCATCTTAATACACGAGAAAGAAGTGAAAATTTGATTATATATAACGACGGAATATTACAAACTGGGGAAAAATTATAGCTTCCTAGTCTCATAAAACAATAATGCAAACATAATAATGAAATGTTGAATGTGTTCCTTTTGAGGTAATTGACATGACAAGTAGATATTATAACAATGATATCAATTTTGTTCTGGTCAGTGCAGTAAGGCAAGTAAAAGAAAGTACAGAGATTGAAAAAGAAGTAATAAGACTATAATTTTTCATGGATGATATAATTTTGCACCTAAAACCTCCAAAAGCAACTACAGAGAATTGTTAGATTAATCTGATTTTAGCAAGGTTATTAGAAACGGTTAAAATCTGAAACACATTTGCATTTATGGCAAGACTAAGAGTTAGAAAGTGCAAAATGTTTAAGAGATACTATCTATACTATCAACAAAAATATAAATGGCTAGGAATATACCTAAAGGAAATTGTGTAATATTAATCATTATTGACAGCAATTACCGAAAACCTAAATAAGTGAAAGAATATGCCATGTTCATGGAAGCAAGATGATTTTGTAAAGACATCAATTCTGCCTAATATGTTATATAAATTAAACAAAATCTCAAGTGATAGTTTGATGAGCCACGACAAGCTACTTCTAAAATACATATGGACTTAAAAAGATGAGCAGTACACAAGAAAATCTTAAAGAAAGTTAAAGTGGAAAAACTATTTTTAGTTAATATGAAGGTGTTTATAATACCATGATAATTAAGAGAGTGTGGTATTACAAAGATCCTGATATAGCCTTGCATATTGATTTATGACAAATATATACAACAAAGAAGTGAGATGAAAGAACAAACTTTCCAACATATGGTGCTAAGGAAGATTTGGTTACCTTGATGAAAAAACAAAATAAAAAGAAAGTGAATTTCCTTATACCACATTAAAAATCTAGTCTAGTGTATGTAGTTCTAAAAATGGGACAATATATTCCTGATGTCAGGGCAAATGAGATTTGTTAAACAGGAGAGAAAAACAAAGCATATTCTTAAAGGAAATGATAGACAAACTTCACTACTTTACAGTTAAGAACTTTTGTTTATTGAAAGACACCATTAGAAAGATTAAAATTCAAGTTACCGAGTGAAAGAAGATCTTTCAGAACATAAAACTGGCACGCAGCTAATATCCAGAATATAAAAAGAACACCTAAATAGCAATAAGAAAACAGACAAGCCAACAAAATATTACACAAGCAATTTTAACAGGCATTTTACAAAAGATAAAATCCAGTTGGTCAATACGAATACAAAAAGGTGTTCAACCACAATAGCCATTAGGGAAATTCAAATTAAAACCCCAATGAAATGCAGTTAGACACGTATTAGAGGGTGTAAAATCATATAAAGTCTGACAACATTTGGTGAGAGTGTAGTGAAACTGGAATTCTCCTTCTCATACACTGCTGCAAGAACTGCAGTTGCTGTAATCATTTTAGAATACTGCTTGACATTGGCTCCTAAGCTGAAAATAAGCTTATCCTATGGTCTAATAATTGTACTTCTAATGTATACCTAAATAGAAATGCATGCAGATATGACTAAAAGTTACACACAAAAGAAACAATATTTGAAGTAGCAAAAAATAAATTAGGGTAATGCAAAATCTAGCAAAGTAGAATGGATAATTAAACACTGGTGCAGTCATAAAACAGGGAACTGTGCATGGAAGGCTGTATGCTAACTACAGCCACAAATAAAAACATAAATCAACCTCACAAACGTATTGCTGAACAAAATTAGTTTAATAAAAGAATAGATACTGCATTATGTTATACTATATTATTTCATTTATATAAAGTGCCAAAGAGACGACTGGAGCCAGTGCTGATGGTGCAGAGGTTAAAGTTGGGTGCTCTGACCACTTTGGCAGCCCAGGTTCCCTTCCAGGTCACCAAATCACACTGTCCATCTGTCAGTGGCCATGCTGTGGCGGCAGCCCACATAGAGGAACTAGAGGGACTTACAGCTAGGATACACAACCATGCACTGGGGCACTAACAATGAGAGAAAAGGCTGTAGTTCTTGGCGATGTATACTTCAATAGTGAAATCAAAAAGACAAGCAAAGACGGGAGCACCATCAAGGGCAGGCCAGTGATTACTTCCAGGGACCTGGAGGGTGTGGCGACTTGGAAAGGCGTTGGTTTGGGGATTCTAAGGTGTGCACAACATTCTGTTTCTTGACCTGGAAAATGGTAACACAGGTGTTCACTTGACAATTCACCAAATTGTTTCCCTCTTTTGTAGGCTTTTATAGAAAAAAGAAAGAATGTGGAATTAATGACTGAAGAGGTAATTTTATCCTATGTGGAGTGCTCATAAAATTTTACCTCCATCGGGGGCCAGCTCTGTGGCCGAGTGTTAAGTTCGCGTGCTCCGCTGCAGCGGGCCAGGGTTCGGATCCTGGATGTGGACATGGCACCGCTCGTCAGGCCATGTTGAGGCGGTGTCCCACATCCCACAACTGGAAGGACCTGCAACTAAGATATACAACTGTGTATAGGGAGGGGTTGGGTAGATAAAAGCAGAAAGAAAAAAAAGAAGATTGGCAACAGTTGTTGGCTCAGGTGCCAATCTTTAAAAAAAAACTTTACCTCCATCTACCCATGATATCTACATAAATCCAGGGAAATGATTTGGGGGAAGATATGACTGAGGCCTCAGTCTTCAGTTTTGATGCTGAAGGAACAAGACATTGGCTGAGGCTGTTTGGCCTCCTGGCTCAGCTATTCTAGCTCAATAGCAGGGTGTGGGAAATAGGGCTACAGATATGATTAAGAATGCCTCAATCTCTAATTACCAATATAGAGCCATTGTTTGGAAGGGAGCCAACCAGTTAGTACTGGCCTCAGCCCTCACAGGATCTGTGGAGGTAGTGTTTTCCAGAGGCCCCTTGTGGCAAATGCTGAATCAATGGTTCATACTAACTGTTTAGCCCTTTCTGTTCCCTCTCATACCTGGACTGAACTTTTAGACAGAGTTCATCTCATGAGTCTCTAGGCTGGTTGGGTAAATTTTTTGTTAAGATATAGACAGGGACCTCCTGCTCAGAAAATCATGAACAGCTTGAGAAATTAATCAGTGGGTAAAATAGTACTACATTTGTACTTCATGTGGTGAATCTTTTTCCTCAGTTGCACCTGATTCTCTATTATTTAAAAATCAAATTCAATCCCCACATCTTCTGGCACCTTTGGATACTATCCTGGCTCCTGACATATCTCTGCCTCCAGGCAGTGGTTTTCCAACTCCCTACACTGATGGGGCGATTGGCATGTGCTATCTCTAATGGAAACCTCAGGGCTGATATGCCCAACTGACTAGGCAACTCAAGGAGCGGGTTTGCATCACACATCGATTTAAGGCTTGCACTGTGGTTCTACGCATTCCTTGATACCTCAGACTTTGCCAAGTGATTGGTAACCTAACCCAGGCCAAAAACCACTAGAAGAGTGTTCTGCATATTTTATGTATTTAATATCTATAGATATATCCATAGATATAAATATAAACATGTAATAAACAGTCAAGATAATAAACCTCTATGTCTTAATTTATTATAAATTAACATAGCTCATTTATAGTGCATATATATGTATCATTTTTCTTAATGTTCAAAATTAAATTTCTTACAGTGTTTGCTTAAAAATCACACACAAAAGAAGTTAGAGCTTGTACCTTTAAATGCAATATGATCTGATTTCCACAAAGATATGCAAAGGTCATAGTAATATAATTTGGGTGAGGAGAACAATTCAAAACTGCTGTGTGCTCTGCAGTAATCAACATCATGAATTCCTTATCCGTGCCCTACTGAGCCCGAAATCCATGAGCTCATAAAAACCTATAGAGATCACCATAGCTCCTTCAAGAATCTTATATGAATTGAGGTCACACGTTGTCTTTACTCAGGAGGAAGAGGAAGACATGTACACACAAGAACACACATCGAGCTTAGCTGAAGCTCAACTATAATTACATTCAATAGCCCCCAGGTGCTCCCAAGAGAAGGCTTCCTGAAAATATTTACAGAAATCCACCCCAAAAAGATTAATTTAGCACTTGAAAAAATGAAACACCTTTAAACACTTTTTTCCCTTGCCCGTTCATATAAGTTTCACTGAAAACATAAAATATGAAGCTTACGCACTGACAAAGAAACACAATTCTCTTTTTATCCATGAAAATAATTTAACAACGTAGAATTAAAAGAATATATACATACCCACCTTAGCTACAGGGAGAGAGGGAAAACGTTGATCTTCTATTTTTTCTCTCTTTGAATTTTTCCAACAGTTTCAACCTTTTTTAAATTGCTCTTCAGCAAAGTAAATGAGCATAATTATTTCAAACAAATTCCATCACCATTACAATTATAACTCTACTTGGAAAAAGGCAAGATGCAGATATTATTTTTTTCAAACTCCAAAATATTCCAAGTGAATAGAAATTAAATATGAAGCAACTTAAATATTGTGTTTATTTGCTTGTAGACTGCATTTTCCCCACAGCTTACACAAATTCATGTGATTCATGATTAAAAGGATATTGAGCAAATTCAAGCAAGAAAAAATGAAATTATGAAAGTAAATTGAAGTCAGGGGAAAATTAGACATAAAGTGCCTGGTGTGGGCTTGCTAGGTGTGGGCTGAAATCTTGGCTCTTTGCTTCCTTTAGATCAAAGCCAAAGAAACACATAAATACATGATTCATAGGGTCCAATTGGGAGAAAACAAACAAACAGGTTGCCCTGGAGAAGAAAAGCTATTGCTTATAATTTTTTTTAATGGAAGTCATTTTCCCCACGGTCTTTCTTCATAAAAAGAAAATATAGATATGGATACAAGTGAAGATGTGGTTATGCGCATACATACAATGTTGCAAATGTCCACAAAAATATTTGTCATAAAAACAATACAAGTGAGAATGTAAAATGGTACAGCAGATGTGAAAAATGATATGAATTCCTGAAAAAGCTAAACATAAAATTACCATATAAGTCAGTATTTCACTTCTGGATATATATCCAAAAGAATTTTAAGCAGGAGCTCGAATAGACATTTGTACACTCATGTTCATAGCAGCATTATTCACAGTAGCCAAAAGTAATAAGGAATCCAAGTATTCATCAATAGGTGAATGAATAAACAAAATGTGTTATGCAAATATAATGGAATATTATTCAGCTTAAGAAAAGACAGAAATTACGACACACTATAACGCAGATGAACCTTGAAGACACTATGCGAAGTGAAATGTCAGACACAAAATGACAAATACTATATGATTGCACTTATATGAAATACCTAAAAGAGTCTGTCTTCACAGAGACAGAAAGTAGAAAGATGGTTGTCAGAGACTAGGGGCAGCAGAGAATTTGGAGTTAGTGTTTAATGAGTTACAAAGTTTCAGTTGAAGAAGATGAAAAACTTCTGGAGATGGATGGTAGTAATGCTTGCACAACAATGTGAATATACTTAATGCCACCGAACTATACACTTAAAAATGATTAAAACGGTAAATTTTATCTGATGTATATTTTTCCACAATAAAAAATATGAGTTTTACAATGTTATTTCTTTTAAACCTAGTTTTAAACTAATAGCACGATGCCAATGTGTTTGGCCCAAATTTCCTGATATGGCAACTGTATTGAATGATTCTCATCAACACTTAAATGGAAATTGTGTATTAAAATATTCTTATTTCTTAGTAATTTCTTCCTTTATCCTCGAATAGATTTTAGATAGCCTCTTTGTTACCAGACACAAACACAGGTTTTTTACCCACCACACAAAAGGGGCCAAAGAAAAACTGGAATGCCAGCCTTATAGCAAGGAAATATTTCTATTTCAGGCGACATCAGCTGGGAGGCAAGAGTGAGCCCTCAAATTCGTCTTGTCTCCTCAAAAGATGGGAGGCAGGGGGTTTTAAAGTTTGCAAGGAATGTGACTTCTTGTAGGGAGGAGGAGCTTGTGGCCTTGCTCGTTGGCGCTTTCCCACCAGCCTCTGTTTGGCCTTGTGAGGATGCTTTCAGAGAGGAGGATGGTGAGATAAAGGAATCCACAGGTATATATCCTTGGTTGTCTGCCTCTGTGGTGGATAGTGGATTCTGGTGCTAGGAAGAAAAGGAGTAAGCAGAGAAAAGGGATGAGTGCTTTTGGTTTTAACCCCACATACGCTGGGTTTAATGTAGGGAACTGTTATCAGGGCCTGTATCATCTTGTTAGATTATTTCTAGAAATAGCTCCCAACCCACCCTTCAAGTATATGAAGATGATTCCCATAACCAGTAGTTGTAGATGAGAATGCATTTCAATTTCTGATCCATACCTGGAACCCAATTTGTGGTACCTGCCAGGGGAGGCAAATACTTTCAGTCTATTAAGTATGAACTAGTTGTTCAAAGTACTGGTACCCATCCATTTGAGTCCAGACTTATGGAAGCATATATAAGTGAGATGGAGGAGCTCTCTTAAAGGAACAGGAGCCAATGAAGGGTCTATGAGCTTGGGAATATATCATATACTTTCTGACAATTCCTGGCAAATTGGTAAACTATTGAGACTCCCACAGTATAGCTGTTTTCCTTATACAGTCTTCCCATCACATGAGCTGTCTCCTTTAGCGAAAAACATTCCACTTATGAATGCCTTGCCTCTGACACTTAGGTGTTACTCCCCTTCCTGTTCATCCAGGGTGTGGTGTTTCTCTTCTGCAGTTTAGACCAGGGCTCTGGAATGAGAAGTACACCTTAATACTGGGTAACAGTGTTATTTCATGTAAACAACATCAGTGCTGGTTAATCACAGTGGCCTATAAGCAATGTCAATATTTTTGTTGGTGTAAATGAACTCTCGTTATTGGCACATCAAATTGCCTGAGAGTTCCACTCCCTAGTCACTAGAGCTTTGGTTACAATTATCACTCCAAAGTAGTACTGGCTTCCCATATCACCAATGCGCCTATTCTAGGATGCAAACTGATTAGCTAAAATATTTTTGTCAAATTTTATTACAGCCAAATAGTATATCCTTTTGGTCACCACATGAGCTGCTAGATTCTCCTGTCCTCTACTGCTAAAATTGTAGTACTGAAGCCATAGTTTTGTGAAGAGAGAGAACAGGTGAAATCTTCCCTAAGTTTCTATCTCCAGGTTACCAGGTAAGGTTAGCTCCAGATATCTACTGTCTTTGTGTATATTCTTGAAATGTATAGCTAGTCAGGACTCATAACATTTAGAGTCCCAGGAGACATGATTCTGACCACTCTTTCTGCCTGGACAGTGAACACACCTAAGAGTAAAGTACACCAATGTCATTCCTTCAATGAGTCAGTCAAGTTCCCTGGTCAATACTACCAGTGTTCTCCAGTTAGAGTATGCTGTTGTTCTAGTCTCCCTAGTCTTTTTTCAAGGCTTGGCTCTGGAGAGGTGGGATAAAACACCGCCTGCGTCATTGCTCTTAGTTGGCAAAAGGAGTTAAAATATTCAGAGAGTGAGGTCAGAAAAAGAAGGAAGCTTCCTTGAGCCAGCCTCATCTCTTCTGTTTCCATCAGCATTTGGGTAATTCTGGGCAATACATGATCAGCTAGACTTACATATGTCTTGAGGTGAATTTCTCTCAATGTACAAAGATAAACTTGTACTTTCCCACACCCATTCAGTGTCCCCAGGGCTGCCTCCTATAATCTCTCCTTTCTTGGAGGATCTGACCTCTTTTCATTCTTCCTACCACAGTGGAGTGCAGGTAGAGTATTTTTATCCATGGGCTTAGTGGCAAATGGAGTTTTGGTGAATAATTTCTGGACTTCCATGCAAAATCTCATTGCCCTAGTTATGCTGTGTAGTCACCATGATCCATTATTGCCTCATATTCTGAATCTGCTGTCACCACCATCCTTGCCCTTTGTTTCAATAATGTGGAGCTCAAATGGAGATGTTCCAACCTCCTTGGGGAAAACTATACATTACTTCAGGCAGATGTCTCTGGGAGAAAATTAGTAACATAGTAGTTACTGCTGGGATAGAAAAGAAGTTTCATAATATATTAAAAAAAATACAACATAGAGTTCCTCCAAACCCTTCATTCCAGTAGCTCCTGTTTAAGAACAATTAGACATATATATACACTGG
The DNA here is from genome assembly GCF_041296235.1 of Equus asinus. NCBI lineage: Eukaryota > Metazoa > Chordata > Mammalia > Perissodactyla > Equidae > Equus > Equus asinus. The sequence goes on from NC_091800.1 coordinate 77,031,615, forward strand.
TGATTCATAAGTTCAAAATCACCAAATTGTATACATTTAACACGTGCAGTTTTTATTGTATAGCAATTATACCTCAATAAAGCTGTTAAAAAAATGAACATTTAAAGAGGTAACCCCACTCTCCTACTACGCTAACTTTTGACTCCACTTTTTGAAGACTGACCTTGATTTTAAATTCCAGTTGCCTTTTCATTAGCTTTAGTAGGTCTAGTCCTTAAAAAGCCATGCAATTTCTATATCCTTGCTTCTGCTCCAGGATAATAAGGCAGCTGGAAATGCCACACTTTAAGACTAAATTTTGCCCAAATCTTATCATCATCAGAGAAGTATGGTTTCTGGTTAGAAGTAATAATAGCAAGAGTTCTGTCAGTTTTATTAACTTATAAACTACTTAATCCTCACTGCCAAGATCCAACAGACAGTGATTGTCACTTTTGGTCCTGATTAAGAATAAATAACAAGCTTACTCAGATTTGTTAGTGAATCTGTTCACATTGCTATCAAAGAATGGTATTTTCTAATGAGAGCTTCTCTCTTGCTCTCCTTGCCTTATCCCTTTTAAGACAATCATTATATTTCGTGTTTACAAGCACAGCCATTGTGGCATGGTTATTTATGGACACACTTTGTTACCTCTGTGGTGTATGTCAAGGCGTCAACTTGCAAATTACATTGTGGACCAAAGGCAGCTATTCTTATGAATGCTCAGGTATCCTTTTTGTATCTTTAAAGTACCAAGAAGATTGCATTTAGTGTATTAGATTTTATCAGATATGCTAAGACATATTCCTAATACCCTAATTCATGTCTTCCAAGGTCAGGCAAGTCTGCAAGTGCCATCTCTATTTCCAAGGAGCAGTATAAATAAAGATCAGTTTGTCCCATCTTGGGATATCTCACCTAATAGCAAGACTGCTTGAATTGTACACGTTGCACTGATTCCCTGGGGTCTCTGCTAATATCCCACCGGCCACAAGAATGTGGTTGCTGCCTGTCAGTGACACTACCCATGGAAGTAGAAGGATGCTCTATTGGTGAACTAGAATTTCTATTTTTATTCTTAATCCAGGAACTCAAGTGGAGCTCAGGTGGATAAAATGGTCCCCACATGCCAGCTAATTAAATGTTTATTCATTTCCAGTTTCTTAACCTGGGTGAGTTAGGATTGGACCTATTCTGGTTGTATCATTGACCACTAATGACTTAATTCTGAGCTCATCTAATTTTATTTTAAGTTTAGCTCATGCTACTCCAAGCACAGCTTGATTGGAAATAGCTGAAAATGCCAGCTGGTTTTCGAATAGACCACTGCTCCAAAAGCCAAGTACCACCAGTGAGTCATTAACTCTCCCATGAGGACTACCACAGACTCTATGTGGCCCAGTCTCAGCAATCCAAACTGCTTAAATTATTGGAATCTGGAGTTGAAGTCCCCAAAGATAAGCTCTATTGAAATGCCCCTTTAATCTCCTCTGTGTCAGAGTCACCTGCCTCCCACTGATATTGTCCTAGCTGCTAGATCACTTCATAAGAAATCCTGGGTCCCTGGCATCTTCCATATGTTTCCAAAATTTGGGCCCAGGGTCATTGGGCTTATACAACCAAGATGGGGATTGTACCATATCAGGCCAAAGGAATCTTAGTCACCTTGCCTTCAGGCTTTTGTCTCCTACTAACGCCCTACCTTTGTGTCATTGGCATTGTTGCCTCAATCTCTACCTTAACAATAAGTTTATCTATCCTGTGATTGACAAATGGACCGGGATTACTGGTTGGATTCCAGGAATCACATTTCTATTTGTGCGTCAGAGTCTAGAGCTTTTCAACTTAACACAGAGGATTTCTGTTATGGGTTGATTGTATAACCCTGAAATTCATATGTTGACATCCTAACCTCTAGCACCTCAGAATGTGACCTTATTTGGAAATAGAGTTATTGCAAATGTAATTAGTTAAGATGAGGTCATACTGAAGTAGAGTGAGCCCCTACTCCAATATGACTGTTGTCATTATAAAAAAGCAAATTTGGACAGACATGCACATGGGAAGAATGCCAGATGAAGACAAAGGCAGAGATGAGGGTGATGCATCTACAAGCCAAGAAACACCAAAGATTGCCAGCAAACCAACAGAAGCTGAGAGAGAAGCATAGAACAAATTCTTCCTCGCAGCCCTCAGAAGAAACCAACCTTTCCAACACCTTGATCTTGGACTTCCAGCCTCCAGAATTGTGAGGCAATAAATTTTTGTTATTTAACCTACTCAGTTTGAGGTACCTTCCTACGGCAGCTCCAGCAACCTAATATAGACTCCACATCGTGTAATCTTAGCCACGTGATTTCCAAACAGCACACTTGACTATGACCTACCACACTCTCATAAAGAGATGCAAAAGTCTGAATCTAATTCTAATTCATATTATTTATATTCCTGCTTTTATTAAGTTATTGTATGCTCCAAGAAACTTATCCTTGAATGACCTACTACTGTTCCTTAATATTTGCCTAAGGTAGAAAAATGCATGTTTCACAGTAAAATTGAAGGGGCAATATGTGGGTTTCACTGATAAATGTTTACCTAATTTTATAAAAAACAATAATAGCATAGATATTAAATCTTCTTGCAGAAGATTTATGAAAACATACACAATTTTGTTCATTGTTGAAGAAATAGAAAATACTAACAAGTTTAACAATTAGAATTTTCCATGCCTTTTATCCATAATGGATTTACGTTTATATTTTCTTGACATCACATAAATTTCTTTATGGGGAAAAAATATAAAATTTAGGTTAATTCTAATAATACGTGTACTCCTTAAATCGCCCAGCATTTTTTTCTGGCTGGTAACCTTATCCAATTTGAAAAGTATTCTGTAATGTGAGGTTACACAATTTTTCTGTATTCAAAAAACTAGTTAGTCAACATAGAACCATGATATGTCTGTTAATTTATTTTTATGAATGATGCCCATTCCCAAATGACATAAGAAAGTTATTGAAATGAATTAAAATCACAGAATTGATCAATTTAATATTTATCGGAAAAAGTGCAACAAAGAATTATTGGTTGAAATCTCCACTAATTAAAAGCAATGTATATGTGTGTAGCTATATACATGCCCACATATATGTAATGATTTATGCTGAAATATTTCAAATTATTCAATATCTATACGCTTTATTCTTTTTGCTATGTCAGTTGTTTTGCTGCTCATATATAGTTACGAAGTACTAGTCCTGGAATAGAATTTTTGTAATACAGAACTCTCTATGTTACAATTTATTAGATAAATTAAGCCTTGATAGGCAAGTGAGGATACCCAGACTGATGGCTTGCAAACAGAGCAGAGATTATTTCTAAAAGCTCTCCTTCCTTCTAGCTCACTGATTTTTCCATGACCGAGAGATGTTCCAACTGTGTTCCACAGATCTTCCTGGGGCACGGAAGTAGCTCAGGGCCCACCCCAGGGGCAGGAGATAAATTAAGGGCATGAGGTTCTTTATTTTTATGTCCTGAACAGTGCAGCTCTATTTTCATATTTTTAATATATATTTTTGTATTCCATAAGATTAAAGTAGGCAGTGCTATCTCCCCCTTATTTTAAAAATGTTATTAAAAACTCTAGAATTCAGAAGGTGTCTCCAAACAATATCATTCAGATATCCCAAATTCCTTTTTTTAGCTCACTGTTAAGTAAGAACCTCACTGCCATAGCCAATGTGAATTCATAACACAGGCACACACGTTTAAGCTTTTAACTTTGCATGATTACACTGTTGAGTTCTACAGGACTTATTTGCAGATTTGACATGCTCTGGAGGTACATATTTCTCCTTTTTTTTTAATGAGGAGGACTGGCCCTGGGCTAATATCTGTTGCCAATCTTCCTCTTTTTATTTGAGCAAGATTGTGTCTCAGCTAACATCTGTGCCAATCTTCCTCTATTTTGTATGTGGGATGCCACAATAGCATGGCATGATAAGTGGTGTGTAGGTCCACCCATGCCCAGGATCCAAACCCGCGAATCCCGGGCTGCCAAAGCAGAGCATGCAAACTTAACCACTACACCACTGGGCTGGCCCTGGAGATACAAATTTCTAATGCTTTGTGTAACTAAATTGTTTACATTGGAATCTTTTTAGAAAAAGATACGTTTCACGCATTTATCAAAATAGTTCAATTAGGTTTTTCCCACAAGGGATTTTTAGTTAAAATTTTATTTAAATTTCTTAGGAAGAATAATCTTTTTGTGTAAAACTGATACATACTCAACATAAAGAATTTAAGTAATGTGAAATATACTAGAAGGAAAAGGGAGAAAACAAACATCTCCAGTCTCTCCACCAGAATTATGGAGATGACATTAGTTAACCTCATTCCAAAAGTCTGTATAAATATACACCAACAAAAAAATATGAAGATAGATAGTAGACGAAAAGATAGTTGAAATTGTATTTTAAATGTTATCATATTATATATATTTTAAAACAACGTTTAGTCAACATTGGTCAAAAAGAGAATTGCATTTTGACAGAAGGTGGAAGGAATTACTGAACAAAAAATAAGATTTCTCACATGAGATATTATTTTCTCATATTAAAAAAATTTAGGATCATTGCGTTTTTATTTATCATCATATCTCAATATTAGCCTCTGTGCCATGGAAAACAAGGGCATTAGTACATTGTCACTTCCTCCTCACGTTTCAATTCTCTCAATCATATTCGATGTAACATTCTCAAGGTCCAGAACATTGTTATTCAATTCTGTAACCAGAGTTCCCACAGTTATTTAGCACTACTTTTATATTTACGTTGCTTCCTACTGAACAGAGTTCATTTCAGCACGGTTTCTCAGTTCTCGAGTCATTTTCATTGAACTCTTCCTTGACCGGCTTTCACTGACAAGAACTATTCCTTTTTCTCGTTGCTAAGTTTGTTCATATTTGAGGAAGTTAGGCTGTGCCTCTGTGTATAATGAGCTTGGGGGAATACAAGGTTCTTGCTTTACAATTGCTTCCCTCAGATCTGGGAGGGAAATACCACCCAATTGTTGTCCCACTCTGTCTAGAGCAGCTTACTTTGTCTGCCTTTTGATGGCTTACCAATACTGCCTAGATGCCTAAAGAATTATGGAAAATGAAAAGCAAATGTTTACACTTTAGTTTTTAATATCAGTATACCTGGCTTAAATAATTATATTCCTGGTGTACTTTTCATCTACATTCTGATTTTTGTTGTTGTTAGTGCGGTCCAGTTGATTCCATTCTTAGCGACCCTGTGTCCAGCAGAGTGGAACATTGCATGGCCTTTTTTGCTCCATTTTTTAACCCTTTGGCGCTCTATCAGACAATGCTCAGCTGCTATTCATAGGGTTTTCATGGCCAATTTTTTTGAAAGTGGGTGGCCAGCTCTTTATTCCTAGTCTGTCTTAGTCGGGAAGCTCCACTGAGACCTGTCCACCATGGGTGACCATGACTTTGTCTGAAATACTGGAGACATAGCTTTCAGCATCACAGCAACAGGCAGCTACCACAGTATGACAACCCACAGACAAACAGGTGGTGTGGTTCCCTGACTAGGAAATGAACCCATGCCTAGGACGTGAGAGTGCCAAATCTTAACCAATAGCTCATCAGGACTGGCTTTGTTGTCTGATAACAGGTCAAAAGTCAATTTAAAAGAAATCTATAAGCTGTATGTTTAGGAATTCAGATTACGTCTTTTTTTTAATTAGGAAATTTTCTTCACTTGTAAGATATCTTTAACTCTCCAACTCTATTTTTTATTCCTTTTAATGTACTACTAATTTTACTTGTGTTGTTTAAACTTTGCCTATTCATATATTTGTTGCTAAGTGTTTACATTTTGTTTTTCTTTTCAACAGCATTTCCTGTCATTTTTTCTGGCCCTTATATAAATAGTCTTCCAAATATGGTCCTCACACCACTAGCATCAGCATCACCTGGGAACTTGTTTAAAATGCAAATAAATTCTCAGCCTGCCTGAGACCTACTGAATCAGATACACTGGAAGTGAGACCCAGCATTCTGTGTTTTAACAAAACCTCCAAGTGATTCTGAAGAATCTTCAAACGTAAGAACCACTGCTCTCTGCCCTTGATTCAGTAGTTAAGTAAATCTATAGTATAGTTGTTTTCTAGTATTTCAATCTCCAATTTATTACCTTGTTCTGCAGCATCCCCTAATATCTCCTTCTATATGCTTTCTTGCCTCATTGAATTCATGTTCTCAGGTAATTCTAAGTTGTTAACTTATATTGTCATTTTTACTATTATATTGTGCTGTGTTTACACAGTTGATTTGATTATTTTTCATTTTGTCTATTTTTGGGTAGTGATGCCTGGGACCTACTGTTTGCTCTGATCATAAGTGGGAGGCATGATTCCCATTGTATCAGAGACAAGGGTATTTTTTTTCTCTGCTCTCCATTGGGAGAGCAAGGTATTTTCTGTTGCGTCCAGTTATTGTAGTCTGAAGAATACTGAATCCCAGGAGTAGGCATTCTCTGTCTTATAACGTTTATTTGTTCCCTATATCAGGGTTCATAGCATCTGTGCCTTTGGGCAGCAATGGACAGGATACTCCAGTTTTTGAGCTTTACATCCTCTCTGTATTTGAGTATTTAACCCTGGAGTCCTCACTTTTGCAAAAAATATCAGCCTCACTTTTCAGTGTGTCTCCATTGCTCTATTTGTCCCAGCAGCTATATACACAAATCGCCAGTTAGAAGGAGAAAACCAGGAACACTTCCACTCTCGAGATTATATGCAGAGACATTAATGGTATTATGTACTATGGGTGTGTAAATCTTACAAGTGTGTCTCCATCAATTCACACCTATCATACTCACATATGTGTGTTTGCCTATCATCAACTCATTTATTTAAGAGGTTTCCATGCAATTCCTGAGAGTCTCTGGCACCTCCAGAAATTCCTCATGAGTGAGAATGGAAAGACAGTGCTGTAGAGGCCCCTGCTGTGCTTCCCCTGGAAGAATTCTGCCTTTATCTATCTTCTCCATGGAGATGTTCACAGTGTTTTATTTGGCCAAATGCAGCTACATTTATTCCTGGACCAAGCTGTGACCAGGGGCAGTTGTTTTGTTTGGTTTTTGCTATGTGTCAGTTAACACTGCTGAAGACACTGCATTATTTACTCAAAAGAAGAAAGTTCAGCTCAGCATATGGTGATCACTACTGAAGCCTATGGTCTTTGTGACCATAAGGTCGTCTCCCATCTGCTTGCCTTTGCATCTACATTGACAAGAGTGAAGCAGAGAACCCCAGTGTCCCCTTTCTGCCCTCAGCACTCACATTGTCCCACAACTAGCACCCACAATAATCAAATATAGGTACTATAGATAATATATAAATAATCAGATGAGCCCCATTGTGCCTTGTACCCTGATTTATGTCAGTCACCAGAAGAAGCTCAAGGCTCTCAGATGGTTCCCATCATCCTCACTTAAATCGCCTTATGGCTTTGCACACCCTCTCCCTACCACCAGCTAGAAGGAACAGGCCAGAAAAGAAGAAAAAATGGATGATCCAGAAAGGAGAGGGCAGCTACGCAGTGGCTCTGTCCTTACGATGGGGTGGAACCTGACACACAAGTGGAGGGCCTGGCCTTGGAGAGGAACAGGGCTACTTCCTCCCCAGTGACAAGGGAGACGGAAGATGGGCAGACATGGCAGTAATGGGAGCTTACGTTAAGATCTTTTCTAGTATCTTCTGGCTTTTTCCATGAAATAAGTCATCAGCTAAGAATGAAGGTGGGGCATTGGAGATTATGGCAAAGGAGAGAAAGTTTTATGGATAAAAAACAAAATGAAGAGGGGCCAGTCCAGTGGTGTAGTGGTTAAGTTCTCATGCTCTGCTTTGGTGGCCCGAGGTTCCCTGTTTCAGATCATGGACGTGGCTCTACAAACCGCTCTGCAAGCCATGCTGTGGGGGTGTCGTCCCACATACAAAGTAGAGGAAGGTTGGCACAGATATTAGCTCAGGACGAATCTTCCTCACCAAAACAAACAAAAATAAAGAATGAAATGCTCATCTGTGAAATTCAGAGGGGGAAGAATAACAGAAACACTGTATGATTCCTTAAGAGCATGAAGGGCCCAATCCTCTGCATAAAATCCTCCTGTGGTTTCTTGTCTCCAGTAAAAAACAAAGACCTTATTCTGACCCAACAGGCCTTACTTCTGACTCCTCATCATCTCTGACTTTGTCTCCTACTGCCTTAGTGCTCATTTATCCTGCTCCAGTTATACCGGATTCTGCAATTCTTTCTACAATGCCAGAAAGGCTCCCACCTCAGGGCCTTTGCACCTGCCTTTCCTTCCACCCATAAGTCTTTCTTCCCTGATCCCCCACCTAGTTCTCCTCCTTTAAGATTTGCTCTAATACGTCTCTGAAGCTGTTTATCCCCATAGAGTAAACTGAAAAAATTTTACACATCTAAAGCATATGAAGATGTATGTTCATAGCCTAATCTATTTGGACGATTGTCTAACTTCTTTTGATATTGAAAATAAAGGCCTAATATTACAAGTTAATTCGTTCATCTCTGAACAGGTAGTTTAGGCTATTTCCATACATACTATATTTAAAAGCATCTTGAATTTATTAGCCTGGGAGTACCCTATAAGCATGCATTATTCCTTTTTATATATCCAATAGCTATCTTTGTTTGAGACACATAATACACACTTTATAAAATAGTGTCACTATTTCCTTTCTATCTGCTTTTATAAGATATTTTATATAGAGATTGACAGAGTATTATAAAGAATTTTCCCTTGTTTCGTTCTGTTGTAGCCACAAAATAGCCAGCTCCCCTTTTCATATAGTTGAAGTCAGAAGATAACATACTATATGAAGGAGAAGGTAGTTTTTTACCTAAATAGACAATGAAGTTAGTGAAATCTATAATTCAAGACTACTTTTATTTTATAATCTGAATAATCGGTTTGGGGTCTTCATTCTTCAAACTAATTGGATATTTTCCAAGTTCTGCTTTATGCTGCATAAAAAGTTGGTCGTGTTTTCCAATCAGCATGAAAGATAAAATTGTAGAAAATAGGTGCATAAATAAAAGGAAATTCCACCTGAAATATTTCAGGGAAACAATGCATGATGATCTCACAGCCATCTTCAGATTGAGTTTTGAAGCAGAGCGAACACTTCACAGACCACAGTGGATTGGTCTATCACCCTGAATCCTAAGACCATACTTTTTCTTTAAACAAGCAGCTTACAAAATAGCAACCTACTTAAAGAACCACGTCTATTTTACTGGAAGAATATTTAGGTACATACTCATTGAAAGCAGGAATGTTTAGTTTTCTGGGTGACAGTATAATGTGGCTGGAAGTCTGACTACTCAATCAGAATAAACAATTAAATTTATCCTATGTGTCCAAATTTTACACATTTTTTTCATGCAGTTACTCCTAATATAAATGGAATCTTTATATTTGATTAAAGTCCTTCATTTATGGTAAACTTTCTGCTATTTTATTTTGAAGAAACAGATGTAAGAAGCCCTTTCAAATATCTTGCACATACACTAAGCTGTTCTATTATCATTCAAGTCCATCAGATGTTGCTTCCTGCAATCTTCAGGGAACAGTTGAGTCAGTAGTCAATAGTATCACCCCACTTCTCTGTTCAAAGAGCAGTCAAACAGGTGTGTTTTCCACTTGCAATAAAACGAACAAAGTGGCTTTAGTGTGACAAAATCTACATGTAGATTTAAATAAGTACCTTCACTTTTATTTGTTAAATATCTTTCTGCAAGCTAGAATACTGGGGGGTCACCTAGATCCTCTCAGGGTTTGGTTTTAGGACTGTCTTTTACCACAACTTAATCCTGCCTATCTCGAGTGACATGAGCTTATGCTTTGCTCTGTATCTAATGATTCCAAAACCTGCGTATGTTTTCAGTCAGATTCTACAATTATTTGTAATTGATCTTTTAAATTCTTCTCATGACGGCGAGTATGCTTTTTCTTCCAAGTGTTCCTACATTCACTGAAACTTTATGTGTGGGATTTTAGGATTTATTAGGACTGATGTATTTAGGCTACGCTCTTAGTCTTAGGGCATAGTTTATCCTATGTATAATCCTCCCGCCTAGGCACTGACTCTCTGGGACTTCAACTGAAAACCTGAGAACTTCAAGAGTGACTAACTACTGAAACTGCTTTCTGATCTTTAGCTTCCTCGCTATTGCTTTCTGCTGGGTTTCCGGGAGTCTTGGCTTGCACATTTGCAGTTTGGGGGTGAACCAACAATTTGGGGAAAATTGACATACGGACTTTTAGGCTGCGTCTCGTATGTTTATTACTCTTCAGTTCAAGACATTTTGTCAAACCTAAACTACTTCTCTCTCTTCGCCTTGTAAGATAGTAACTTTCACTTAGGTTCCATTTCCTCAGGTCTTCATTTGGAAAACCCCCTAGAGAAAAAGGCCAGCTGAATGTGCCTCTCAAGACAGCTAAGCCTCTGTTCATGGCTCCATCATGGATCAAGGGACAAAAATCTTCCCTTAGCAATTTGAAGTTGATGCTTCAAAGCACAGCAGTGTTTTTCCCATCCAAGCCTTAGTAAATAGAAACCATGTACTAGGCTTGACAGATACTAGGTACAATGTTCCATCTTCTCATTCCTTTTTCTGCACATACTGATTTTTATATTTTAAATTTGTTTTATTTTTCTGTGACTGGCTTAATTCACTTAGCATAATGTCTTCAAGGTTAATCCATATTGCAGGATTTTCTTCTTTTTAAAGGCTAAGTAGTATTCTATGCCACATTTTCTTTATCCATTCATCCATCCATTGATGGACATCTAGGTTGTTTCTACATCTTGGCTATTGTGTATAGTGCTGTAACGAACATGACAGTGTTATTATCTCTTCAAGATATTGACTTCAATGTTTTTGGATAAACACCTAGAAGTGGGATTGCTAGAATATATGGTAGTTCTAATTTTAATATTTTGAGGAACCTCCATACTATTTTCCATAGTGGCTGCAGCATTTTGCATTCCCGCCAATAGTCAACATACAAAGTGTTGAGTAAAACTGAAATTTGGTGAATTGGAGAGATTCTACTCATTATCTCTTGGCACCTTTATGTATAAAAATATATCCCCAAACATTTATTTGGGTACATTTTCCAGATGCTCTTCTAGCTATGAGTGGTGGGACTAGTCGGGCCGTTGTTTTATGCTTCTGTGGAAAGGTTCATTTCTCTGTACCTTTCTGCTGGCTACAGTGTGCGTCAGAGGGCTCAAACTCCATCTGCCATCCCCAAGCATGAGATGATGTTAAGAACGAAAATTATGCATAACAGAGCAACAAGGTTGGAGAGGCCACCATCACTGTCACTGTCCAGTGCTTCAGCACCTCTGCACAGCTATCTCTGAACTTGAATAATGTAATGGAAAAGTAAACTTCTATCTTGTTTGAACCAGTATTGATTTTTATGTTACCCATAGTCACATCTAATCCTAAATTAAACCCTCTTTAATTTGGATGATATGTGATGATTTCTCTTAAATCTTGCATCATTCAGATGTTATATTTATGAGGAGATAGATATACAGCAAATAAAAAAATCAAAAGTTTATAATCATGACTTTATTTCTGACTTATTCTCATAAAACAATTAGTATATATTCTTGTGATCCCAGAAGCAAGAAACATTTAATAATATCAATACAGTCATATGCCACATAATGACATTTTGGTCAATAATGGACCACATATACCATGGTGGTCCCACAAGATTAGTTACCATATAGCCTAGGTGTGTAGTGGGCTATACCATCCAGGTTTGTATAAGTACACTTTATGATGTTCACACAATGATGAAATAGCCTAATAACACATTTCTCAGAATGATCCCTGTCCTTAAGCAACTCGACTGTACTTTAAGTGAGGGAAAAGGCAATGTCAAAGAGTGAGGCAGTGCCAAAACGTAGTTCATATAGTCATGATAGATAATGTGACAATTGGGCACATGAAAGTTGCACATCAGACAGTGATGATATTAGGCATCTTTTAAAAATATTAAAATGTAGTGTTATTGGTACTGAGTTCATTAAAAAATAAAATAACTTAAAAAACTTCCCTGTTGTTTTAATTTACTGTTTCAGTATGTATTTTTTCTTGTATTTTAAACCATTTAATCACATCCCTTCTAATCCACTTTAAATGATCATAAATTAAATAATTTGCATAATCTCCAAACGGCTGAAACACCTTGGTGAATTGGCAATGCAACAGATTATTCTGTCACACTGCAAATTGATTAGAATTGAGGACACTTAATTTGCATAGTTAAAATAACTTTCCCCTATTTTAGTAAAAAGCAACAAGTCCTGGTATGAAAGACATCAGACACATCCAATTGTTTTCACTAATCATTTGATTTTAGGTGAAATCTCTTTGCTTCCTACAATCACTTGTCCATATATTTTTAGTTTGGTTTAAGAAAAGTTTTGTAAATTTCCTCTGATATTTTTGAACTGTTTTGAGGTACATACTTTTCAGATGACTCATGTTGCATTGCAGCAAGCATCTGCTCAAATTACCAGGAGGGCATTAAATAAAAAGTGAGCATGTGTGCATCTTTAAGATATTAGACATGACCAGCTGTTTCATATTCTCAGAGCCCTTTCAATAATAAAAGGCTTCCATGCAGCTTCCAGGTAAGGGGGTTTGGAGAGGTGAAGGAGTGGGAGGCTGAGCTTACAGGCAGGGAGTTACAACAGCATTGCTCAGCAGTCTTGCATTTTCTATGGCAGGCTGATGACTACTGCCCCAGCAGGTGGGCATGCCTTAAGCCAAAAATCCATGTCTAAGAAGACAAAACAATCCACAGACCCTTTAAAAATACCCTTTAAAATATAAAATATTTAGGTCTTCATTGTAATGCAATTCTAAATATAGAAAATCAAGCTCCTCTCCTCTGTTCAGACTATGTTATAAATCATCTTGAATAAGCATGGAAGGAATCCTGTTGTGCTGCAAAAGAAAGCTTTTACACTTTTCTCCTTTCACAGCTGGTAATTAGAATAATTAATTAACTTCTTTTAATACGATATCCCTCCAAACATCACTGGCTGAAGCATACTCTAAAAATGTCACTTATTCATTCAACCCCAAAGTACAAAAGATCAATACTGTACAGTTCTTGCTTTAAACAAAAACTTACACCAAATACCAACTCACGTCATAGATTCAATCAGTGTATTCCTAAATGAAAGTGAGTCCTCATTCTCTGGAAATGACATGGTTAATAAACAGGTATGAATGACACCAGTGTCCATGTTCTATGCTCCATGTCATGCTGAATGAACTTAGCTATTTGATCCAGTGGTAGACACTTGGTTCCAGTGATGACAATCAGATTCTCTCCCCAGTTCTCTGAAATTTGGAATGGAAAACACAAAGCCTGGAGTAGCTTATGCTGAGCCTCACCAAAGGCAGAATTCTTAAGGCAAAATCCACAAACTCCTATTGCTGATTTTCTGGTGTTATGCTGAATTTTCCCTTAGTTCTCTGGCTTCACCATTAAGTTCTTTCTTTAATTCTGTGAGCTACTACAGTGTCTCTCTCTGCCAAAAATTACTGAGTCAATTTTTGTTGCTTGCACTCGAGAAAACGTTACTAATTCATAGACTAGTATAAATTCTTACAATTATTTTGTGCCACTATCTCTAAATCTCTAGAGTCCAGGTTGTCATGGGTATCCATAACTTTTTTTATATTTCAAATCTATATCATGTAAGCTGGTAAAACATATTACCTAGATATAATTGTTTAAATTAAAATTTAAAGTTAAATTAAAGTTAATTAAATTAAATTTAAAAAAATTAAATTAAAGTTAAATTAAAGGAGTTAAATTGTTTAACTCCTTTTAAACTTCAAGAGAATCCCTTCTTCAAATAAGAAGAATGGAAGGGAATTCAGAATTGTCGGGATATGAATTATAAGAGGAAGATTGGCAAGAAAAATGGTATATCCTATGGGGTCATAGGAGGCAGTTAAGCCCAGAGATATTGGAAAGGATTCAAAGCATTTGAAGCTGGAGTTAAACATTAACAGATTTATATTTACCAGTAGGGAATGGAGAGGAGAAGAGCAATGAAGAAAGTAAAACAGGTTAGGGATTTGCTGCTGTTGCCAAGATGACAAATGATGGTAGCTGAGATGGCTAAATATTAGTCATGTAAATTGTGAGAAGTAATCAGATTTGCCAGAGATGTTCAGGTGGAATCTAAAGGACTTGATGCTTGATTACCTGTCAATCATAAGGCATGGTGAGGATGTGAGAAAAGGATTGCCTTAGAGGTTTCTTGCTTATACAGGTACAAATTATGGCAATCAGAAATGGCAGGAATAGTACTGTGGGGCGGGGATGGAGAAGTTGAGATGCTGAATTCAATTTTAGACATTTTCAATTTGAAGGACTTGCAAGACTCAAGGGTGAAGACGATCAGTAGGTTGCTGGAGGGTTAGGACTAAGAAAAACATTGGGTTGACGATATCAATTGCTAAGTAATCTGCATAGAGATGATGGTTTAAGGCTTGTGAGTGGGTGCAACTATCTATGAAGAAAATGAAGAAATTGAGAAGAGATGGCCTTAAACAGAATATTGCGGATGTAATATTTAAGAAATGCAAAGAGAAAGATGATTGTGTTCGTCTGCTCAGGCCGACACAACAAAATATCACAGACTGAGGGGTTTAAGCAACAGAAATTTATTTTCTTATAGTTCTGGAGGCTAGAAGTCCAAGATCACGGTGTGGGCAGGTCTCTCTCTCTCTCTTTCTCCTTATAGGGACACCAGTTCTATTGGATTAGGGTCCCCACCCTCCTGCCCTGTTTAACCTTAATTACCTCCCTAAAGGCCCTATTTCCAAATATAGTCACATTGGGGGTTCGGGGTCCAAAATACGAACTTTGAGGAGGGGACACAATTCAGTCCATAACAATGATCCAGAGGAATGAGCATTTGAAGGCAGAGAGGAAAATGCAAGTGATACCGTGAGCACAGAAGTCAAGAGAAATCACAAGTGAAGGCTGAGGCTTAACACAATCCAAGTTTAAAGCAAAAAGAACTATAAAGTGAAGTGAGGAATGCTGAGGAAATAGATGTTAAGTTTAGAAGATTCTTTCTAAAAGTTTGTCTCTGAAAGAGAGACAAAGTTAGTGTTCTCTTCTAAAAGAGAAGACAATGTTGACCCAAGCTTTTGTTTTGTTAGGAGAAAGGGAAGCATATATAAATGCTGACATAATGCAGGAGACTAAAGGGGTCTGTTTACAGGGAAAGGGAAGTGGGGCGGAGGCATGAGGATTGAGGACCAATGTAAGTAATGATTCCAGACACTTTGAGAGAATTAGTGGGTAGGCCAGAGAGGTTTGAGGTTTCACATGTGGTTGTTGATCCTAATTCTCTATTGACTACTCTCTACCTGGTTGTGTGATTTTCCCCAGGGATGCTCAGAAACCTGGTTCAGGTAGAGAAATGGCATTTTTTTTCTTTCCAAACTCAATCTTTTTTTCAAGTGTGTGTGATAGAATAAAAATTGATAAAATGAGTTTAGGGAAATGACAAATGCATTGTTAAAGTCTACGGACCATGAAATCTAAGTTGGGTGGAGAAGAAGGTGATTTTATTTATTTAACAATATTTACATAAAGCTCAGGAGGTACCAGGCAGTGTTCTAAGAAGTTTACAAAAATAAGTTCATTTAAGCAATGACCAGAGCAGAATTAAAGATATGAGAATACCGTACAGAGTGTCAAATGAAGGCCTTAAGGCAATGGAAGAACTAACTTTGGGAACAACTGAGAAACAGTTTAAATGCTGCATTGCCTTATATTTTATTCTTCAATCAGGTTCTTGGAAACACCATGTAAATCCATAAACATAGGTAAGGTGACATTAAAGGCCTTTCGTGACTCAAGGATCATGTGTTTACATCAAAGAGCTAATGATCTTACATGGCTCAGAATTCCTATCATTAAAAAAAAAATCGTAGTCTTCTTATTTGACAGCTTATTAAATACATGGGCTTTGCTTCCCTTTCTCAATCTGTTGGGGAAACCTAAACAGACATTTTGGTAGACATGTTAAGCCTAATGGGATTTGCAGCCTTTCCTACAAGGTATTCAGCCCATCATCTGAACATAAGCAGGAAGGTCTGCTCTTGAGTCTGTATTACACTTGGCACTGATTCTCAGGCCCATGGGATTTCTTTTTTTTTTTCCCCCCCGAGCCAGAGAGAAAAAGAGGATATTATGCTAGGACAAATAAATTTGAAGGTGTTTCTTCTGGTGCTTACTAGTTTTTTGTTTGATTTTTTCTTCTCATCTTTATCCATCATCCCTTGGGCCATCTCTTTGCTCATTCTGAGTTGATTAAAGCATAATCCTGAGTTGTATATTACAGATGATTCTAAACTCTATCTGAAGTTTGAGTTCTTTACCAATAGCTACGTCTCTGCTGGTTGGCCTTGGTCTTGCTAATGTCACGTAGCCTTGAATCCCATGGTGTACCCCATATTTGATCCAGGAATTTATGTTTTATCTTTCCTCTTCCATGTAGGGAAAGAAGGAAAACATACTTCTTTATAAAACTTTCACAAATATAATTGACCTCCAAAGCAATCATGATTTAGGGTTTTGAGATGCTTCTTTTTTGTCATATGCAAATATAGATTATTGACACTTTTGGAACCTAATAACTATTTTATTCCAAGGTGGGTTTTTTTAATATTCTGGAAATTAAAATATTTCTTAATATTCTGGCCGTAAAATTGTTTCCCTCTTTTCTGACCTATGGTGATTTCTTTTTAGAATTTAACTATTCACAGTTTTCAATATGGCATTAGTAGATGACCCATGGTTCTGAAATATTGGCAAACTCAACCTGATAGATGATTTTTACAATAAAAATATATTCCCATAATCATATCCAGAGTTGTGCCACCATGATGCTCACAAGGAGAAACTATGTGAAATATATTATTACATTGAGTACAGCCTGCAACACACATGAATTTACTTAATTATTTTTCACATAGTTCACAACTATTCACAATACTCTAGCAAAACTATAGTCTTTAAATACCTATAATGAAGATCAGGAAAATTTTTATTTCAAAGTATTTATAAAAGGTTTAAAAATGTTGAGACAACATGCAAAGATTTCCTGTTCCAAACTTTGAGAATCGTTATTCTAAATCATGAGGACAGAACTGCAGAGAGGAAATTGAAAAACAAATCCAAGGGATGCACCGCTACTATCCTCAACTCTTGCACCTAGGTGATAAATAACCCTCTCAGACAGATATGAAACCCGGGAAAGGACGGCTTCCTGCAGATGGCATTGTCTTTGTCTTGTACCTATCTTGAAGCCAATATTAAACACTGTGCTGCATCCACCAGATATCATCCATAATGCTGTTTTGAAGATTGAGAGAAAAGTGATTTGGGGTTTTCTCTTGTTTTTTGCTTGTTTGTTTTCATATCACAGAGCAGATTTATAATCAAACTTCCTATTAGGAATAATCTCTTCCCTCAAAGTTCCATTCCTTCTCACCAATTTCATCTCTCCTCCTCCTTGCTCCATACGGAGATGGTAGAAGCCCCCTTTGCCGGAAGCAATTAAACCCTTCTTTTTAGTTTTCACTTCCACTCTGTTGAGAAAATCTAGTCCATCAACATGTCCCTTGTGGGTCTCATCTCCTCCCACCCCACCTTTCTGCACAGTGATTTTTGAATTGGCTCTCTCAGTTTGGTTGGATACACTTGGGACCTCTACGAATCTCAGTACTTCTTCTGTTTCATAAATTCTGTGTAATTTTAAATCAACAAATTTCTCTTCTTTAAGAAAGCTTGAAACATGCTAGAAAAAGGATATATTTAATGAGCATGTGGTATTTAACAAAGTTCAAAAACATTTTTTTTTCTGGTGAAGAGGTCAGAAGACATAGGATCATAAAAATAGTTATAAATATGCATTTTTTGAAAGATGGGCTAGAAAAAGGGAGGTGCTGGAGTAGGTGCTGGTTGTTCTAAGAATAAGGCTTTTTCCATTTTCTCAACAGTTTCCTAATCTAGACACAGTCAAAATACTGAGTTGCTTTTCCTCTGGTTCAATATGTTCACAACACAATGGAATCAGTAGGAAAAGCAACACAGTAGAAAGAGTATAAAGAAGAAAAGCCATCATATTTGTTTTCCTTTTGTTTTAGTGCAAGAATACAAACATATGAACTCAACTAATAAAACTGCCTTTGTGTACCTCAAGAGAAACACCTGAATAGCAGTGGACACTTTGGGGGGAAAAATACAGACATAAAATCACTTGCTTCTGTCAACTGCCTTTCATTTCTTACATTATGGCATTAGATCAAGGAGGTGGACACCTAGTCTCCTGTCCCTTTGGGAATTATGGTTCACACCTCGAACATGCTCTAGTGTTAGATGTTAAAACTACCGGCCTTTCCTCTCCTCTTTTTTTCTTTACTGTTACCTAACACAATATCCCTAAGTGAACAATAATGTGCAGTCTTGGAATCTCAATTCCCATACCACTCTGCCCCTAAATAAAATCTGTTTTTTATTAATAATTTAGAGCTAATGTACTTTGCAGAGTCTCCCTGTTCTGAGGTTATTCACACCTGGAATGAAATTCTGAAATATCCAAAGAGTGGCATTCATTTTATCCAGCCATAAAACTCCTAGACGTCGATATTCAACTTCTAATGACGTCCAAAAGTTCTATTTTTCTTTCCTTCCTTTTTTCTTTCTTTACTTCTTTCTTATTTTTGAAAAGCTAAGGATTTTCTTTTGTTTAAGTCAACTGCCCTGGATATTTGTACACTTTTGAATGAAATTTTATATATCAATACACTTTTGACTGGACTAAGATCTGTTTTTTCTACTTATGTATTTACAGTCATGTGCTGCATAACAACATTTCAGTCAATGATGGACCCATGTACAAGAGTAGTCACACAAGATTTGTACCATACAGCTAGATGTGTAGTAGGCTATACCATCTAGTTTTGTCTAAGTACAACCTACGATGTTGACACAACAACAAAATTAAGGACGGATCTCTCATAGCATTTCCCAGTCGTTCAGTGACACATGACGGTATTCTTGGAAAAGTTAAACACAGAAGTTCTTTCATAACATAACTGCAAGGGAAAACTGCCCTCTAGTAATATTAGTTGTCATGGAAAAGAGGAAAAGAATTTGCTAAAATTGAAATTCCCGAGCATCTTTCTTGATACTACTTATCAATAAGCACATGTACACCTAAAGCCAAGGTGCTAGATTCAATTTACCTCTTTCCCTCTATGCAGTGACTGAAGATGAATACCAATACTTTGGAAAAAGTAAATCTTAAGTCCTCAGAAGGAAGTTTGGAAGAAATAACTAAAACAGCAAAGTTTGCTATATTTTTTTCAGACCAAACCAAAAAAAGCTTTTTTGAAGCGAGCCATAGTCCAGGACTGCTCTGAATTCGGTGTCAAGTAGAAACATAAATGTGGATAACGTAGGACTGGCAAATATTGGAAAATTTTGGGTTGTTTAACCTGGTAAAGAGAGAATGAAGACTCTGAAGGGAAATGAATACCAAAAGCAAAAATAAACAAAAAAATATAAATAAATAGTACTACTTAGCCATTTTGCTAACACAAAAATTATGTAAGGCAATCACCCTACTGTCCTTATTTTAAGGGTTGATATTGTCATTATCATCATCACCCTGTGTTATGGACAATTTCCACGGTGATCAGGAAGTATATTTTATTTGAATACTGCAGAGATTAAGATGAAAAAAATAAGTAAAGCAAAACAGTACAATCTTATGACAGGACCCTACTAATGAGTATACTCATCTGGTTTGTTTTAAGCAATTAACCAAAGACATCAGCATAGGGCCACATTAGCAAGGTAGCTGATGTTAGTCTCGAGACAAAAGAAGTGGTTTCTACTTCTAGGTCCACCAATTTAATACCTGTGTGACCTCAGACAAATTAACCTACCTCTCTAGGCTTCAGCTTTCGAATCTCTCAATTTGTGAAATAATAGGTGACTTTTGAAAGTAAGTCATAAAGATTTTATAAGATAGAGGACACAGAGTATGCGATAAGAGTAACATAGCATGCACTTAGAGAATAAAGTTTTAGAACACAAGTACTATACGAAAACGAGAATGTGGAATCTTTGGGCTAAGTCAATCTTACTCAACACTATCTCATTTTATCGTATACTTTAAGAATTGTATCCATAGAAATTATGGCTAAATTAACAATGCAGACTTAAACAAAGCCGTGACAGTATTTTTGGTTGTTTTTGTGGGGGGTTTCTTGCAGGTTCCTTTTATTGGTTCCAGACAGTTGTCTGGCAGGAAGGGAAGAAACCAACCGGGCGTGGGTAGGCTTCCCCACATGCTTAACTCACGGCTGATATCTCAAAGGCCTACCTGAAGCCGAGAGCCGCTCCAGGGACGTTGCAGCCCTGAACTCGGTGCCAGGTCGAGGGTGGCGTGAGCTGGGGACCCCGACGTCCCAGGGGGCTGCTGAGTGGTAGGACAGGAGAGGAACCAAGCCCCGCGGCTGAAGCCCTTTCTGGCCCCACTGGCTCGGAGGATGTTCATGCTTGTCCAGTGGCGGCGCTGGTCGGTGCTAGGACTCTTGGGCCGACCACAAGCTGGAGTTAGACATGTGACCCTTGACCTGGCGAAGGAGCTGGGCAGGGGCGCAGGCCTCAGGTGCTGCCACTGCTGTCCTTGCTGTCTGAATATGCACCCAGCTGGCAGTAGGAGGAGGTACTGGTGACTGGGGTGCAAGGTCAGCTGCCTTCCTGTTTTTCACTGTGTCTGGGGCAGGGGCCATGCGGCCCCACTGAGGGAGGCGTTCCAGGTCCGTTTTCTTCAACACGCCCAGGCCCAACAACCAGGGCCTGCCACCCTGGGTGCCCGTGCTCCCGGCCCGCTCTCCACCTTCCTCTTGGCTTGGGGGCCTCGTCCTGGATGGAGGTGAGGCGGGGCTGGACGGCTGGCGGGGGCGGCGCAGGAGCAGCAGCAGCCTCCTCCGAATGCGGGTCCTCTGGCAGTCTTCCTTTCATAGCTTCTCAGGCAAGGCCGCCAGCTTCCTTGCGGCCCTCCTGCTCCTGCCGCCCCTCCTCAGATCAGCTTTGCAGCGCGCACGGCCTCCAGTTCCCGCGGGCCTGCCGCTGCGTCAGCTCCTTGAGCTGTTGCGGCTTCTCCAGAACCTCAGTCTCCAGCTCGGAGTCCTTGGTTGGGGCCTCCAGGGCTTCCGTTCCTCGTCCTCCCGCTTCTCCTGCACCCTCCCATCCCCGCCCCGCCCCGTCAGGCAGCCTCTCAGCTGAAGCTCCGCGAGGCTCGGCACCCTAGGTTGCAGTCCGCGTGTTAAGGCCCGTTTGCAACGAGGTCTCTGCCAGGCAGCGTGCCAGAGGCAGAAGCACAGAGGGCGGGCCCAGGCCCTCCTGGCTGCGCCCTCTCTGTGCATGTGCGGTGACCTCCCTGCCCCTGAGGCGTCTTCTGCGACCCTCCCACGCATCACGTGGAAGGGGGCGTCAAGCGCGCCCAGTGTTGAAGGTCTTTGTGGAGCCTGAGCTTAGGAACCTTCCAGCCGTGGAACTTGGGTGGGTAGTACTTGTTTAAACTTCTTGGGCTGGCTGGGTGGCGCAGCACTTAACTTCGCATGTTCCGTTGCTTGGTGGCCTGTGGTTTGCTGGCCCCGATCCCGGCTGTGGACATGGCACTGCTTGGCAGGCCAGGCTGTGGTAGGTGTCCCACATATAAAGTAGAGGAAGATGGGCACAGCTGTTAGCTCAGGGCCAGTCTTCCTCGGCAAAAGGAGGAGGATTGACAGTAGTTAGATCAGGGCTAATCTGCCTCAAAAAGAAAAAGAAAAAAAGCAACTTCTCGCTCTGACCTGCTCGGTCTGGTGTTTACCTAACTGTCCCGACTGCCCCTTGTGTTTCTGCTGACATCACTTCCTTTGGTCTCCATTATAAGCTTCATCATACACATCTTGCCTTTTTCATTGGCTCCAATCCCCACCATCAAGGTCTTCATCCTTCTGTCCTCTCTCCCTAGTTGGAACCTGGGCAGTGAGCAGCTAAGGGTCTGGGATGGGACCCTGTGGATTTGGAGAAGTTCCAAGGAGGCACCGCTTCTCCTAGAGGTCAGCAACAGCTAGTTAAAATTTTGTGGTAACAAAACATGGCTAGTGGTTGCAAAACTCCCTGTTCATTCTTCTATTCAGCAAATAAAGAGCTTGGTGTTGAGTGCTTACCCTGTGTGCTGGCTTCTGGGAAGCCACACATAGACCTTGTGTCCTTAGCGTTCATATGGGACTGGGGACAGTTCTCATGGGCTACACAGGTCATTGCAAAGGAGCATTCTAGACACCTCACCCCAAGTTTATCGTGAGTCACAGGCAGAAACTCAAAGACAAGCCTCCAAAGCCCCCTCCCCCGTACTCCCACACTAGCTCCCAAATGTCCCCCCACTGCCCGGCTGCATTTTCCCTTTAAAGAGGAGGTCCCACCCACTTCCTTTCCCAGCTTCCTCTCTTCCTTTTTTTTTTTAATTAAGGGAATATTGATTTTTAATATTGTACAGGTTTCAGGTGTACAAATTGGTAGTTCATCATCTAATACATGATTATCACCAAAAATCCAGTTTCCATCCATCATGATAGAATTGACCCCCTTTGCCCATTCCCATCCCCTCTCCCCTCTGGTACTTAGCAATCTGTCTTCTGTATCTGTGAGTTTGTTTTTGTTTTGTTTTTTTCATTTGTTTTATTATATTCCACATATGAGTGAAATCATTAGGGATTTATCTTTCTTCATGTAACTTTAGAATAATACCCTCAAGGTACATCCATGTTGTTGCAAATAGCATAATCTCATTCTTTTTTATGGTTGAGTAGTATTCCATTGTGTCTGTTTACCATTTCTTCTTTATCCATTCACCCATCCATGCATAGTTAAGTTGTTTGCATATATTGGCTATTGTAAATAGCACTGCAGTGAATGTAGGGGTACATGTATATCTTTTTGAATTAGTGTTTTGTGTTCTTTGGATAAATACTCAGAAGTTGAATAGCTGGATCATGTGCTAGTTCTATTCTTAATTCTTTGAGGAAGCTCCATAGTCTTTTTCATAGTGTCTATACCAATTTACATTCCCACCAAGAGTGTACAAGTGTTACTTTTTCTCCATGTCCCCTCTAATACTTGCTGTTTCTTTCTTTTTGATAATAGTCATTCTAACAGGTGTTTGGTAGAAATGCAGCAGATTTTGTACCCTGCAACTTTACGGTATTTGTTTATTATTTCTAATAGTTTTTTTGTTGACTCTTTACAGTTTTTTATTATAAAATCATATCATCCACAAATATTGACAGTTTTACATCTTCCTTTTCAATTTGGATGCCTTTCTTTTTCTTTTTCTTCCTCAATTGTTCTGGCTAGGACTTCTAATACTATGTTGAATAAAAGTGGCAAGAGTGAACATCCTTGTCTTGTTCCTAATCTTAGAGGAAAAACCTTCAGTTTGTCACCATTGAGTATGCTATTAGCTGTGAGCCCCAACAGTTTTTGTAATAAAGCATTTTAAGGTACAATCTTACAGTTTATCAGTTCCACGCTGGGAGATCTTAAATTGGGCTAAATGTGTGAGGTATGTCCTCCTTGCCTTGGTAATTCATCTGCTAATAAGGGTATGGAAGGCACATTAGTAGCTCCAGGAAAAACAGAATAGGTCGTTTCTGATAACCCCTTCCAAGACACATTGCTACCCAATTCCTGAGCCTTAAACAAACAAACAAAATAATGCATAAATACAGTGATAGATAGTTAGATAGATAAGTACATAGATAGATTTGAATGAAATGACTGAAAGACAATATCTGAAAAGGCATTTATTATCAATAAATTGTGTGGGTTTATGATCAAGTCAATGAAACACCTGAAGCCATTTTTTTATTTAAAGCCATAAACTTAGACAAAAGTACTAACATATTAATACAAATTAAAGCCTGATGTAGCAAAATACCTGTGACAACAGTGATATTCTAATTTCTCTTTCTAACTGTCTTATTTCTTTAGACTTGGATGAATCCATTTAATCACTGTGTAGCTTATCCAAGAAATTGTATTTTTGCACATGCTTGTTAAAGTGGAAATTTTCTTTGTTCTTAAAGACATACTCAGAAGATACAGGAAGGGGCTGGCCCGGTGGTGCAGGGGTTAAGTTCACACTTTCTGCTTAGGCTGCCCTGGGGTTCGCCAGTTCAGATACCGGATGTGGACATGGCATGACTTGGCAAAGCCATGCTGTGGTAGGAGTCCCACATATAAGGTAGAGGAAGATGGGCACGGATGTTAGCTTAGGGCCAGTCTTCATCTGCAAAAAGAGGAGGATTTGCAGCAGTTAGCTCAGGGCTAATCTTCCTCAAAAAAAAAAAAATAAAGAAAAGATACAGGAAAAATATATAAAGTGCTCTGATCTTTACATTAGAAAAACATCCTAAACCCATTATCATTTCTAAATGAAAGAAAAAAACAACACATTCATATACACCCAGTAGGTCATGCTGTAGATTTGCTGTATAAACAAGAATATCTGAATGAAAAAACTCTGTAAAGCTAAATATTCATCATTCTTAATTTCCCATGTCAAAGATAAGGATTTGAGTTACCTCTTTGTTTTTTTATGAAGTTATCAAAAGTTGGTGTCTCAGACCTTTGGTTGTCCTGTTTCATTCAACTGGGAAAAGAAACAAACAGATTGTAAAATCTGTCTACCGAGTAATGCAATAAAAATGCTGCCCTTTATAAGAAACATGGACTCTTCACGCATGTAGTATAAAAATTAAAGTTAAATGATTAGAACATTAATATAATCATAGCTTCTGGAGATTGTAAAACTTTTAGGGCATTGTTCTTCACTTTTTCATTCTCTAAAACATGAAAAATTCCTTCATTGATTAAAAATTCAGGATGTAAGTGTCATAGAATATCTGCTCATTAAATATTTGCTTGTAAGTTTGGAAAATACATCTTGTAGGTGTCATATGCTTGGTTATCAAAAAAGCACTGTAATTACTGAGAGGTCTAATACTTTAAAAGGCCATGCCCTCTATTACAGTGAGTGCACTGAATCTTCAGAAAGAGTTGGCAAGTCCGTCAATAAATAAAGAAATCTTAGCACGCTCTGGTGGAGAAACTATGCCAGTTAGCAAAAGTAAAAGTTACTTAACAATGACAAATGTAAATTTTTATAACAAATTCTTTGGCTTTTGCTCTTTAAGAAACCAAAATTTGTGGGAAACAATAGAATAGCATATTGCCATATTTAAGTATTAATTATGAGAAGCTGTCTGCAAGTCTGTCATTTCCATAAATTGGGTACCCAGTCCTGAAATTTATAAAGAAAACCATCTACTTTTTCAACAATGCTTGCCCTTTAGAAACAAGCCTTAAGAGGGGAGTGTTTCAAATCATTCTTCCACTTTTTCAAAATGTTATCCCACAAAACTAAACGTGGTTCTTTTTGCTTAATTCTTCACTATGGCCAGTCTTAAGTAACTTTAGTTTTGAAAAGAATTTGGCACTTCTGCACAATCCCTGCTAATTTTCTTTATTTCATAGCTTGCTCTGGCCACACTTTTTTAGCTTAGTCTTCCTCTATTTTTAGCCCACACCTCACCCACTGTGCCATCTGGAAATATTATTAGATGAGTAACAATTACGTTTTTGCTGAAAGACTAAGGATTATCTGAAATATTATTTGATGATGTATCATCCTAGAGGTTATAATACTAAAACTGTCACATACTATATCACACTAGCACCAACTATCATATAACACCTGCATAGGCCCCTCCATCAAGTTCTGATTACTGTCAACAAGAGGTTAGCAATTGAGAAAGAGAGTAAAATTTGCAGAATAATGGCATGTGACATGTCTCCACAGCTGGCAAAGACATGCAACAGATGAAAAGGTAGCACATAATATAACTTTCATTTTTCAGCAAAGGCACACACTCTACTGTGGGACATTTCAACAACCTCTTATGACTTCTGTTAGATTCTTCTTTTTCTCCTAAAATGCAATTAAATACAGGAAGGCTGTGCTATATTTTATATAAATATTTGTGTCACTTCAGTGAACACTTCCTAACTATTCACACTGGCCCAAAATATTTCTTCTTGGACAAAAAGCCATTAGTTGCACATGGTCTGAGGTTCCACATTTGAGAATGAAATCTCTTTACCAAAACATCTCATTTCAATCTCCCAACCTCCTCTGTCTCTTCTTTCCCCTTCCGGCAAGAGCTGTTTCTGCTTAAGTGGGAGCTAAACAAATCAAAATCTTTCTGTTTCAGCCAAAAATTGGAGAAGTCAAACTTACTGGATGCCTGTTGGTTTCCAGTCATGCTGCTTTTCATAAGCATGGATGCTCTCTTTCACTCTGCACCCAAATCCCTCCCTGGTGGGAGATGTTAAAAAATTATTAGAATATTTTAAATATTATAATGTATTTCCCTTTATATAGCTAATTTCAGCACTCATATGCAAAAAATGAAGAGTGAGATGGAGGAGCCTAACCTTCCTTTATACAATGCCTTTGTTTCTTTCTTTCCTTGTTCCATGGAGAAGAAGATGAATAAGAATGAATTGATGCAAAATGTGAGACATCCTTAACCCCATTTCCAGAAAATGTCTTGTGGATGCGTACATTTAATATCCACATAGACCTATAATACTAGCTCTTCATATCTGAAATGACTTTACGGTTGACCAACTATTGTTTAGAGGATGGATCCCTGACCAGAATTTTATTTTTGTAATTATTTCCAAAAGTATGGGTTTTCAGCAAATGCCTTCTCTTTGGTTATACAAATTTGAAACATTGATGGGTTCAAACATTTTTGGGAAAACAAAGTTAATTAGAATATATTGGCTAAAATAAATGCTAAATTATCAAGGACTTTAAAGTGTCCGTGTTGTACAAGGGACTCATAAGCTATTTGTTAAACATTTGGCAGTGGGGCTTTCAGTCAGCTATGCCCTGGGACTTTATTCTTTACAGCACACAGTAGTCAAACAAGAAAATAGACGTATTGAGCTTAAACTCTCAGCTCAGCCAAGTTTGATTTATTTTGTGATGCATAATGAACATATTTACTAATCATAGTGTACAATTTAGGAAGAAAAATGAAGATTTTGCCAAAGCTTTATGGAAAATGAGTTGCAAAGTTAATATTCTGGCAGGCTTTATCCCTGCTGTAATATTCTGCGCTGGGAAGGTGTGCAATGAATGTTGGCAGGCTGCATCCATAAAGTAAGACAATAGTTTTGATAGTTTAAACATGGTTTATATCAAAGCCTTAAATGTTAAATTTAATGTTAGGAAGCACTGGTTAAGGTTCTAACTATGCTATTAATATAGGTCGTTGTTGTTGCAAGTGATTTTATGCTCTTAAAAAAAAAAAGAAAGCCAGACCTCTACCTCAAAGAAATGCCTCAAACACAGAGTGTTACTGAGAGTGTTTATGACAAAGGCTTTGATCTCCGTGTACATCCAGTAAATACAAAACATTCCTATGTTTTAAGGATGTGCATACCTGCACATATTATGACTTTAACAAATGTTTCAAACTGCGGTTTGAAAGTTATTGATTTGGTAAAGCTCCAAATGCATTTATCCTAGTAAGTTTACAACACTAACCCTATGAGCTTCGAAGTTTGATGATTTTGCATATTGCAAGGGGCTGTGCGTGCAAAATTTGATTCTGTTTCATACACATATTGTTTTGTGTTTCAGATGATGAAAGCACAATGCAAATCGCTATAAAAATGAATGAAAGCACCCAGTAACTTTGATATAATCTCTATTATAGACTAGCTTTGCATATGAGGGCTTAAATGTGCTTGGATATACAATGGGAAATGCAATATGATATTTTAAATATTTTAGTGATTTTTTTTTTGAGTGCAAGTTTGACTACATATTTCTCACAGTTATGGAAGGAAGTTTTGAGGATATATTCTTGACTATCAGTTTATTTCTTTCAGAAATTTTGTCCATTGCTAGAAGCTGCTACTGGGTGATTCATTGTACAACGTTATAGCTCTGGGCCAACAGGTAGGCTTGTGTGGACATAGATAAACTAACAAAAATGGCTTTACCATTTGCATACTTACCAGTAATATTTTAATAACCAAATACACTTGACTGGTTAGAACAGTGAAATAAAACATTGGAAATACAGATCAGGTAATACAATATACCAAGAATTCAATGTTTGTCTGTGATAAAATTCAGTTTTACTGATTCAAAGCTGTGGAGAATGAAGAAGAAGAATGGATGTAGGTGGTTGTTTCCAAATTCTATTGGATGGAGCCCTTGGCTTTCACTGAGGGTCTCAAGGGCCTCAAGGAGGCAGAGCACAAAAAGAGCAAGTATGTAGAACGCCAGACAGGTTCATGGTCCTTTTATTGTATATTGGAGCTTTCTGTAAACTTTTACCAAAATAAATCTAAAAAAAATTTAAAAAGAGATTTCACTGCTTAAAACAATGTGAAAACCAGTTTAAACCAAAATTCTTCTTTTAGAGCTGAAAAATACCAGTGCTTTACAGAAAGGCAGAGTTTTATTTGATTTTTGCTTAAGTGTGCTTGTTTATTAGTATGTTTCCTTTTCAGTTACCCTATACAGCTTTTATGGTTTTGAACCTATGTGGATGTAAACACCATTAGTGTTCATATAAGTATATTATGACACACCAATATGTTAAATTATGTCACACTAACTTATTTGTTATTAAGATTCAGAATGAAACAATTGTTACACTATATTTTTGATAAGTTCATTTATTTTGTTCATTTCTTCAATCAGCAATCTTTTACAGAGGGCCTCCTCTTCAGCAGATGCTTGGAAATTAACTATAAATTGGGAAAACTGACAAGTGAATATGTAATAATCATTGATCATATCAAGGATCATGATAGAGGTGTCCATGAGGGAAACAAAAGAGGGAAAAACTATATCTAGGGTCAAGTTGGGGTTGGGGGAGGTGTTTGAAAAACCTTGACTAGAAACAGGCCTTTGAGCTGAGTCTGGGGTGAGAAACGCTCCCTAGGGAGTCATTGATTAGAAATGGGGAGAGGGATGGGAAGGGCTCAAGATTTAAGGCCAAGAACATGATATTTGTCAATGTCCTTTGGTGGAGATAGCCAAAGCTGTAGCACAAAGTGAAGGGAAGGATGAGATAAGGAATGCTGGCTGAAGCCCACCTTCCTGAGAAATGAACTGCCGCCTACGTCTATACCACCAACTGCACTCTGTCCTTTTCCTTTCTTCTTCTCTTTTTCTTTGATCTTAATTGCATGCTAGAGGCCAGCAAATCTAGAATGGAGTAGGTGCAGTTTTTGCAACAGAATACTACTGGGAATTGATGAGCAAACTTTAGTGTGTATGCTTGCTTAATATTGCACTGTGTGTAATATGTAATACCATTATATTAACATATATTCATGCATAATGATAAATTTATATGTTTTTAATAATTCAGAAAAATATGTGTTTGCTCATAAAAAGAACAGCTGAGTCCAGTGTGAAAGAGGAATTGGGAAGCAGTAGATATTGGTTGAACCTGTGGTAAAAGCTGCCACTAGTGGACAGAAGGGCCCAGGTCATGGAGCACAGGCTGGCTAGCTGGAGAAATCAGGCAGAGACACAGCTGCCTTGCA
Source organism: Equus asinus (assembly GCF_041296235.1). Lineage (NCBI taxonomy): Eukaryota > Metazoa > Chordata > Mammalia > Perissodactyla > Equidae > Equus > Equus asinus. Next base: position 77,061,473 of record NC_091800.1, read on the forward strand.
GAAAAGAAGAAAACAGAGGAGCCATACCCAGTGAAGAGGGACATTTTTACTCAGATAGTTGACAAGCCAAGGGAACAGAAAAAATGGCTGTGACAGGGTCAGGTTTTCACAAGTCAGGTAGCACTCTTAAGCTAACATGTTTATGAGTTGGTATACAAACCACAGTGGGAGAAATCACTAATCCAGAGACATGGTATCTCATGGAATTAAGTTGAATTACCAAGAATTTCCTCCTATAGTCCTACTTGTCCTTTTCATCTACCTAGCCCTAATCTCTTCCTGCTTACACATATTTGTTTTCCCTTTCTTGGCTTATTTCTGCTTAACTTGTCACAGCTCCCACTTGACATCCTGGTATTTTCCCTTGCCTCATCTTGTACTTTTGTCTCTTGCATTACATACTGGTTTAAATATCCATCTGCTGATTTTCATTACCAGCCATTCTCAACCCTATGTTGTGCCTCAGAAGCCTCAGAATTGCTATGTCTCAGGATCACTGGTGACAAGAAACTGAAAAACTTACAGAAGCTACAGAAGGAACTGGCTGGAGGAATAGCTGCCTGTTCCTGGGCTGGATCCAAGATGTGCTTCCTGTAATATGACAGGGCCTATGTACTCAGATCTTGCTTGGAATTAATTGGACAGTGCTTCTGTTTAGATGGATTTGCAGAAGTGTTAATGCTGCCTTTCATATTATAAATATGTGTCATTATAATATTCAGCTTCAGCTATTGTGCAGTACTTATAAATTTGACTTTTTTCCAGAACTTAAATTATTTTGCAACAAATCTAACTATAAGGTAAAGGATGCTATCATATATCACACCTGGATAAATGAGTTCCCTGCAATATTAGCCTAATGGGATTTTCCTTGCTAAGTTTGGACTTGCTTGGGACCCGTCACCTCTTCATTCTTTCCTTTGGAATGGAAGTGTCTATCCCATGCCTGTCCCACCATTGTATATTGGAAACACATAATTTGTTAATTTCTTAAGCTCATAGCTGGAGAGGACTCTTGCTGTGAGATTAATTGTACCTTGAGTCTTACCCATATCTGATTTAGATGACGTTTGCATGAGACTTTGAACTTTAGAGTGGATATTTGAATAAGTTAAGATTTGGGGATGGAATGGATGTATTTTGAATATAAGAAGGACATGAAATATGAAAGGTCAGGGATGGAATATTATGCACTGAATTGTGTTCCCTCAAGATTCGTGTTGAAGCCCTCACCCTCAATTCGACTTTATGTGAAGATAGGGCCAGTGAGGTGATAAATGTTAAATGAGGTCATAAGGGTGGGTCCCTAATCTGATAGGGTCAGTGCCCTTATTACCAGAGCCCTCTGTCTCTGTCTTGTAAGGATACAGTGAGAAGGCGGCCATCTGCAAGCTAAGAAGAGAACTCTCCCCAGGAATCAACTTGGCCTGCTCCTTGTTCTGGGACTTCTAGCTTCTAGAACTGTGAGAAATAAATTTCTGGTGTTTAAGCCACATAGTCTGTGGTATTTTTTTATGGCAGCCTGAGCAGTTGAATACAACTATCACCACTTTTATGTATCTTATACCCTTAGTTTCTCATAATTTCTTGAAATCTATGCTCTTTCATTTCTTGCAGTATAATTGTTATTACTATGTACAATCTTTTCTCTTCTAGGAAATCTCATCTGCACCTTCAGTGGTGATTCAAATATCATCTTTACTATAAAGATATTATTTAATGGCAAAGTATGTATTAGTCAGTCAATAAACTAATTATTGATTCATTTATTCACTGGACATGTGTTCTTCACCCTTTATGTATCAGCCACTGAGGTAAACATTTTTAAGATTTTATTTTTTTCCTTTTTCTCCCCCAAGCCCCCCAGGTACACAGTTGTATATTCTTCGTTGTGGGTCCTTCTAGTTGTGGCATGTGGGACGCTGCCTCAGCGTGGTTTGATGAGCAGTGCTACGTCGGCACCCAGGATTCGAACCAACGAAACACTGGGCCACCTGCAGCGGAGCACTCGAACTTAACCACTCGGCCACGGGGCCAGCCCCCACTGAGGTGAACATTTTATCTTCAATCCTCACAACAACCCATCAAGGAATTGGCAGTAGCTAGAAAAGACACATAGATATTCAAACATATAAGATGATGGTATGGTTCATAATAATGAGAAAATAAATTTTTATTCCCCTCTCTTCTACTCATGAAGATAGGTGAAGGAAAAAGAAAACTAAGGCTAACGTTTCTAGTTTTAGCCAGGACTTCTGACTGCTCAGTATGAAACCCATGGATCTTTATTAATGAAAAGCCAGGCCCAAATGGAATGTCAAATTGTTCCACATAATAAAATGCAGGGAATGTATAGTTTCTTGGAAGGATTTAAAGGAAAATAACCAAGGAGAATAAAAGCTGAGAGATTTTTGGGGGGATTTTGGAAAGGAGAAGTGGAATTCAAATAACACAGTAAGTAGGAGTCTGGAATCTGCCAAGAAATGTGGCAGGTGAGGAATTCTCAGAGGCCTTAAATGGAGGACTTGCAATAAAACGGTGTATGATATATAATTGTGGGTTGTTTATTTTGTTGTCATGTTAACCCCCAATCACCTCAAATACCACTATGAGTGGTTTTTAGAGAAACTGAGGAATAGGGACTGTTTCCTTGAGTATATTAACATAAAGCAGAAAATGGAGAAGAGGTCTGTCTATCACGTAGGTCCCACCCAACATTTTCATGGTGACATAAACAATAGAGTTTAGCAAAATCTGGACAATGGAGCCACAAGCAACATTGTATGTGAACCCCAAGGATTGTGTGAGTTTCTTAGGGGTACCATAACAAAGTACCACAGTCTTGGTGTCTTAAACAACAGAGATTTACTTTCTTACAGTTCTGGAGGCTAGAAGTCCAAGATCAAGGTGTTAGCAGCATTGATTCCTTCTGAGAGTGGTGAGGAAAGGAACTATTCCAGGCCTCTTTCCCTGGAGTACATGTAGATGACCGTCTTCTCCCATGTCTTCACGTTCTCTGCCCACTGTGTGTGACTGTGTCTAAATTTCCTCTTCTATAAGGACGCCAATCATATTGGATTAGGTACCACTGAAATGACTTCATTTTAACTTAATTACTTCTTTAATGATCCTATCTCCATCTATGGTCACAGTTTTAGGTATTGGGGGTTAAGATCAACGTGTGAATTTTGGAGGGTACACAATTCAGTTTGTAGCAGGGACTTATAGAAATCTTGAGATTGATATTATACTTTCTGTAGGAGGTAAAATAGGAATATTAAGCCGATGTTCTTAATCTTAAAACATAAAGAAGCCACAGCATATATCTTGGTTTCATAACCAATCTAAAGATTTACACAATGAGATTCCATGATATTAGATAATTAACCTAAGACTCACAGCTTTCTTGTGGCAAATCTAAGATTCAGTCCCAGGGAATTGCAGACTGCATCCTTTCAATCCATCATTCCATCTCTCAGTTATACAAAGAAACTCACTTGATGAAAGCACTTCTAGTGTATTAAAGGAACATTTAAAAACATTATTAACACTAGTATAATCTCCCATTTCTTAACTAAACTTTTTGAGCCAAGAACAAATTACAATAAGAAGCAATTTTATGATGAGTAATTTATAGCAATTGTTAGTTTTAATCTCAAATGAAAAAATCAGGGAGTTTACAAAAATAGTAAGAAAATAAGCATTCTGTGGGTAGATACATATCTTGAATTCTTATCCACCGCTAAAAGTATAACATATTGAATGTACGCCTTAAACCAAATTTCAAAAATTACAAAGAAGAAATTTTCGTATTTTCATTATCATCTTAAGCACTGACATTTATTATTGAAGATGGCCTAATGAAACTTCGTCATGATAATATTAAGAAAACTGGGACTTTTTCAAATCACGTTTATATCTCTGTTTATTAGCACTGTCAAGTTCCATTACATAAAATACAAATCACAGAAAACCCAAATATAAGCTACGGATAAAAGTTGTAATCCATAAAGAAAAAGATGTACTTAAATAAAGTAATATCAAGAACATTTGTTTCAAGGAAAGGATATCTCAAATAATGCTTCTTATACTGAGTTCCTGGGAGTGCTAGCTGCCAGGTCTGGTTGACTTTTAGAGGAGGAAAAAGAGTTTCTGTGGTCTATTATTCTTGGAAAATAAATGGATAAAGTTAAAGAGATTTCTTTACTGTAAAACTCATCAGAAGCCAAATAAACTAACACTTTTAAAGTCTCCAAAAGGTAATACAGCAGAGAGCATGGCACCAATGTGTGTGATTATGGAACTCACACTTGAGGGTCAATTGCAGGGAAAGATATGTTCAGAATGCTCTTTTGGAAATGTTGCTCTGAATACATCATAGAATACTCTCAGAGTCAATTCATTTCAGCAAGCATTTGGTAAGGGCCTCCTATATTCAAAATATTGGGCTTAGTGTTTTGAAGATCTCGTTTGAGGATAGGGTGGAAGTATTATACTTACAAATATAAATAAGGTAGATTATCTTTAGGGGTTCATTTACTAAAAGAGTCATTTATTCCTTTATGTAACATTTATCAACCAGAAATTGTGTGCAATCAAACATCTTATATATGCTATATTCATAGTATAGTAGATTGAAAATTATCGTTCCCAATGATCAGCTTCAATCAAGGAAGAATAATATTAGAAAGATGAAACTATTTCCTGTATAGCTCTAACATTAAATTTACATTATTCTGTGATATTTATTTTGTTATAATTCCAGTAATAGAAGAATATAATGGAAATTTTTAGTTTGCTAACTTATAATTGCATGTATTCATAAATATAAAATATTTGATATGCAAAGTATTTATGTAAACTATTGAAAGAAAATTATATGTGGGGATTATTATCTCTCTCAATCAACTCAAATACTTAATAACATAAGGTAGGAAACTTTCTAAGTGTTCTGTAGAAACCATAGCTTACTCTAGTATATTCATTTTAGAGTCATCAAATAAATTTCCTTGTAGGTAATTTGCTGTGAAAAATGTTCTCAGGTCAGGCAAAATTCTAATAATAAATTGTGCATAGTATTTAGCTAATGAATCATCAACTATATTCCATTGGTTTACATCATTTGAAAGTCAGAAGTATTTGTGCACATTTGTAAGGATGTCATTTATGTCTTGAAATTGATGCAGTAAAGTCATTATTCTAATTAGCACTGAGTTCTAACTTGATAAGTGGAAAGGGAACTGAAACATGGTAATACACACCAGGAGTCAAGCAGAGCAAAAAGCAATGACTTCTAAACCACTCAAACAAGAGCATTTACTCAAGAAGTTAAAGAAACAGATGTATTCCACCATAACTGGAGAGGAACTCAGGAAGCACAGTGACTTTCTTGGAAAGATCAAGGATTTGGGATCCAAACAGCCTGGGGTCTTATACTATGTCTACCAACCACGACTTTTATCAATTTGGTCAAGCCATTTAATTTGTCTAAGCATAAATGTCCTCCTTGAAAAATGAAGATAATAATGTTTACTTTATAGAATTATAAAGACAAACAAGGACTCATGTCTGTTCAGTGCTCAGCACAAGGGCTAGCACTTAACTAAATAGATGGCTGCTTTTATTATAAATAAAAGATTTAAAAGTATCCTGAAAGAAATTTTAGAGAGAATCAGTTTTTAAATGGCTAGACTAGGTTTTCAACTCTTAATCAGAGTAGAGATAATATAAAACTTATATGGTGGAAAATTTCTACATACATCTTGCTTGAAATTTTACTGTATATAAACTATCCGCTACACATAAACTATTGGACATTGCCACCATACTTTTATGATTCTCAGAGATTATCTGGCTGTTCATTGTCCTGTTTCTAGTTAACAGAACAAAATATGCTGTAAAGGAAAGAATCCTGCTCTCTACACAAGCCAATCTAAACACTAAACCCTGTGTGCGTATATATAAAATATATATAATGTAAATATGTCTTCTTGGTTAGTGGCAGAACCAGATAAGATCTAGCGAAATTTTCATCAAATAGCTTCATCAGCTCAGTGCCTTCTTTGGAAAGTGGGAAAGAGCAAAGCAAGAGTCAATTAGAGTCTACCCGAGCTACCCCAAACGTTCTGTCTGTCTGGGATCACCTCTTCACTTCTGTGCATTTCTCGTGCTTTGGAAGCAGCTTGTGAACATCTCTGACTGACAGCTAGGGGCTGTCAAAGGTATTAATGAGTATACATCATTCGGCTGCCAATGGACCCCATGTAAAAGAGTGACTGGAAACACAGTCTTGCAGAGACTGACTGGATGGCGCATTTTGTTTTAAAATGGTGTTTAGCTAAAAGGATCTAAAGTATTCTTAAACTAGTAAGACATGTGTAGGGGAGTCTATGCTTCTTCATAGCATGCTGATACCTGACATGCAATTTTAGTACTAACCTTCGTGGGAAATTCTTGCCTTTATAAACATACCAAAATTTAGAGTCCACACACGCACATCATTTGGAAATATATCTATTATTCAGAAGTTTTAAATAAAATACATTTTGTCCATATCTACAGAACATAGGAGGAAAGTGCATTTGATACCTGAATTACTGGAATAAAAAACTTAATTTTCTGTTTTACTTTATGCATGCAGACACAGTGTCAGAGGGTTGTTGCAGAAATTTTATATATATACACATACACATGCTATTGTCTGAGTCAGTTTTCAACAATCCTATTGAGAAAAAACTTGCTGGCATTGAGCCACTCTAATATATCTTTGAATGAAGCTCATAAGAAGTAAGGATTTGGTCATATTCCTGTGGGAGATCTAAAGCGAACAGTAGAATGCCAGCATACTTGTACTTGGCAGAGTGTATAAGATTGTGCATAAATTTACAACAAAACCATTTTCAGTTTGCACTGTAATATTTCTCAGATTATTTACTTTTATTACACTATTTATTAGACTTACAATAGGGTTCTGTGACCAAGACGAAGTAATGGACAATGTCTGAGGAAATGGATAATGAGGATGAAGGTAGCACACAGGTGCAGTCATGCAATTGAACCATTTATTAAGTTTATTAGCTTTTTTATTGCACATGCTCATACAAAAGCTACATTGAAATGAGGAGAAAGTTCTGGTGCGAGCTAAAAGCAAAGAAATTTAATGTTAAGGATGCTCTTTTATTTTTGAATTGGCCCATTGGAGAGTATATATAGACATAAAATATAGAATTTTATGCCTCCAAAATGAAAGAGAGAACCTGGAAATGAACGAAATTACTGCTACAAATGATGAAGCATATTCCTGAGTTGTACTCGACTGAGCTAGACCAAATTTCATTTTAAGATAAATAATGTTGTATATTTACATCTGATGTGTGGGATATGTGACAAGAAGAAATCATTTATTTATTATTTTACTGTTAAAACAAAGTGTCAAGAATAATATTCTAAACTTACCTGCCGGCCTGAATCAGGGTTCTGCAGTGGACCACAAATGCCACAATGACAGAAAAGATGATTTTGAATGGCAGGGCAAGAGTGGCCTTAGGCAAAATATTGAAAAATGGTAGATATCTTTGTCCCCTCCAAGCAACCCCATTAGCACCACTTTTCTCCCTTCAAGCCACTGTTTGACCTCAATGCCAGGCCCTTATTCTGGATTCTAAGCAAGACTCAGTAAAACTTTAGAAGTTTCTTAACTAGTAAAGGTTTAACTTGAACATTTTATTAGCAAGAAGGTGCCCAAATGTCAAATCTTCCTCTCCTAAGGCAACCTCTCTGACTGCCTGTTGCAAATTCTGACCTGAATATTGAAACTTTTGCTTGAGTCTGAATAAATGAAGACAAGATATGACATATCTAAAAATGAACCAGCTCTTGGTCCAGATTCAAATTATTATATACTTCCAGAAGTTACCACTTCAAATATTGTGGTCCTAGCATAGCACTATAGATTAATTCACAACTCAGTTCTCCCCTCTTGGAGGAGCTATAGAGATGACATGCTACACAGAAGTTTTCCAGTGCAGTTTAATCACTTTATATTCTGAGATGTTCTCTGAGAGGATTTACATTGAGTTCCCCACGTTAATTTATTGCAGTTGATTTGAGCTACTCAATAGTTATGTGGTATTATTCACAACTTTTGAGTTCTTGATACATTTTGTATTCATGTGATATTTTTTAGTTTGTTTCTGTTCTACTTTTTTCTACAACAATCTGTTGCACATCAACATTGTTTAGTGAATATATAATACACAGAAATTCATCTTCACATTAAAAAAATATCTGTGTTTATGTGAGGGACCTTTTTCTTGTCTGATTGCTTATTCTGTGTCTATAGTTTAACTAATTATCTCTTTTAATTCTTAATCTCCAAGATGGACCTGTCATGCAAGTTTCATTCCCATGAGTAAAAACCTACCAAGCGTTCCCACGTGTGTGGTAAAGAAGATCTCTTTGATGTATTATTTTTCTTGCTTCTGCTTTTCTTCTAGAATATTGTTCTTGTTTTCTTTGCTTTCTTAATTGTGCATAGACAAAGGTGGAAAAACAATCATCTGATGGTCACAGAACTGAGGTGGATGTCTGGCTGACTTAGAGATCCCAGCTTTAAGAGCAGGGTATATATTTTACTGTCAGTGCAAAGGAACTGACCTCCATTTATATCTTTTTGCATTTTTAAAAAATGTTTCATAGGAAACAGAAAACAAAAATGTCTAGAACACAGGGATTTTGGTACTTGTGGGGTGGTTTCATAGTGGTTTGGTAATTGAGATGTGAAAACTAGCACTCTGGACAGCCTATGACCATCCAGACAGAATTGTTAAAAGGAATCCCATTGTTCTTTAATCAGGACGGAGTTCAATTAGGTTTAGTAAAGGTCTGGTCTACTGGGTCACTCAAAATCCATTGTTCTTTACAGATTTCGCTGTTTAGGACAGTTATTGTGAAACATGGCATTCTATTTTGATATCTCCTATCTCATACTACTAAGGCAATTCATGGTGAAAAAATTAAATAAAAGAATTTAATATCACATTGTTGAATCTGAAATATTTTATGCCATTTAAATTTTTCTCCTGATATCTGAGGAACATGAATTATAAACATTTGGAAAATACAAAAAAGCACAAGGAAAATGGATTAACTTAACCTGTCATTCGACATCCAGAAATGGCTGTTGTTATCAGTGCATTGCATATCTTCTAGTTGATGTAAACATAAAGATATTGATCTATCAAATTTATATTACAAATATTTTTGTTTAATAAAATTGGAAAAATAAATGAAAGTTGAATCAAAATAAAAGGCAGGCAACTAACAGTACAACAACAGAAATAGCAGAAGGAAAAGTTCAAGAAAAAATTAAAATTTTAATTTGTTTAGCCAATCAGAAAATATCAACTAAAGACACAACTTTAAAAGTTTAATTTTTAAAATTATATATTACTAGTATTTTTCAAGAATTATATAACTATCGAATATATATTTCTTCTTGCTAACAAAGAAACAAAATAAAAGGACACTGAGAATCTTTTTGCTAAATTAGCAAATAGGTAAACACATAAATGATAAGTGGAAAGATTAAATGTTGGCAATGAGTTATGTAGCTACGGGAACTTCATGCACTTAAGGTAGCATAAAATATGCATTATTCAGAGAACAATATTGCTCCACGATCAGGAGCCACACAAATGTCCTTTCTAAAAAATGATTCAACAATTCCATATTTAAGATATTTTTATATAGTATTTTGTAGAAAGAAATCGAACAGGAAAGTTAGACAATATTCCTATTGACATTAGCGTTATCTATGATTGTAGATATTCAACCTTGTTTTTAGGCTGAAGGTTGAGGTGTCCCTAATATACATCTTCGCTAATTAACAAATTGCTACGTGTTGAAATTAATATTTGTCCAAATCTGAAAATCATCTTAATGAAATCACTGTTAGATCCAACAATAAATCTGAAATCTTATTGAGAAAATGTAACTGTAACACAATTTTATTGTTAGAAGTTCACTCCTCAAAGTTGTAAAAACTTAGCTCAGGAACAGTCAGCACTGTCAGCAATCAAGTTCCTCCTGAATTCAATGTGTAGCAATTTTGTGATACAGCTTTAACGTTTATGCTCAGTTGAGGTCAATAGTAAAGAAAAATTGGAGAGAGGAAGAATAACTTAATTTTCCTACTACCTTCATTTTGCAGCTTTTAAAATATCTAGATTAAAAATGATTTATTATGAATTTTAAATTTTTAGCTTTTCATTCTTATAAAATGTTGATGTATCAAATATATTTTATTTCCTAGCTCATGATATGAAAATTACACAAAGGATGTTTTTCCTTGACTCATATTCTAAATGAAATTCAATAAATAAAAAGTCAATATAGTTCTTAAAATTGCTGTGTGTAGTGTTAGAATTGTTACTACTACAAATAATTTTAGAAAAAAATTATATATCATCTAATAAATATCAGACTACCTTGTATTGTTATTTTAATTTTTGCAAACATCTCTTGCTTTAAAAATCTTAAATTTATCTAACATTGTTTCATAACTTTCATATTATTTGTCAATCTTTACCTTTTATGTTATCTGTTAAAATCCTTAAAAGTTGTTTTTGTATAAAGAATAACAGTGCTCACAGTACTCACTAATTGCTGCAACATTTTAAACTTGCAAAAATAGTTGTACATTTAATCTGCTACTGGCAGAAGGACTCTCAACATACAAAGTTCTTAAGAAACGTTCACTCAAAATTACTGGAACGCTCACCTACATTTATGTGACTATTCAGCTATTAACATTAAATCTGAGTGGCATACCTTACTCTTACTACTGACATTGCTATTCTCATTAGATATGACGGTGCCTAAAAAGATGAAGCCAGCATTTCGCAGTTTGACCTCCTGAAGACAGAGGCTAATGGATAAACTGACAAACAGGTTAAGTCTGACTGTTGAGACTGAGGTTGATATTCCTTGCACTTTTAGAGCACCAGAAACCACAGTTGTCTATTTTTTAAGAAAAAATGACGTTAAGTGAAAGTATCTTGGAGTCTCACAGGAAGAAATGTGACTAATCTTTGAAAATGATCAGGAAGCAAGATAACTCCAGAAGGCCAGGAAACAGTCCCGATGGCTGGCATGTAGCAGGGCCTGTCCATTCACATGCTGCGCTGGAGCCTCAATGAATCAGGAACATCTCAGTGCTGCGTCGACTTTGCTCAACCAGCTCACGATCCGAAGCCATGGACACAGTGATCATTATAAAGTTTCAGGTCTGGAAAGAATGAGGATCTCCAATCTGGCCCTTTCAGCTGCTGGGGTATTGCAGAAGCCTTCCTAGAAGACTTCATAAAATGGGGGAAAGGGAATTCTCCACAAAGGTATGGGTATAGGGATTGGATTCATCCATTTATTGGTTACTGTTTATAAAGTCTGTGTTTAACCTGCTGGAGTTAGACCAATCAGCAAAAAGACAAAATCCCTGCCCAGATGGAATTAATATCATAGTGAGGGAGAAAGTCAATCACAAAATATACATGATAATATCTCATATAGATAAATGATAAGACCAGTGAGGAACAAGAAGATAAAAAAATGGGACACAAAGCCAGTTCAGATCAGGTGGCCATAAGTCATCTCCGAAGTGGTAAAATTGGTGCAGGGACTTCAGTGAGTGAAGGCATTGAGTCATGAGGTGCCTGGAGGAAGAGCATTCCAGGCAGAGGAGACAGGAGGTGTGGAGGCCCTGAGACTGGGGAGCGTTTGATGTGATTGAGGAATAAGAAGGAAGCAGCCAGTGAGACTGAAGCAGAGCGAACAGAAGGGAAAGTGGTTGGAGATGGAGTCCGAAGTCATATCCCTCAGGAGCTGGCAGCCATGAAATGAACTTTAGATTTTATTTTTAAAGTCAAAGGAAACAACAGAAGGTTTTAAGCAGAAGAAAGATACGATCTTTGTTTTCCAAGAATTGGATGTCGTAAGGTCTATATATCCAACTATGACTCTCCACAGTACAACTTCAGAAATGATACAAATGCCAAAAATAGAGGAATGGCCGTGCAAATTATGACAAGAATATAAAAAGAAATTATGCAGCATATATAAAAAAAGAAAGGACACAAAGTTAAATAGAAAAATACGTGATATTAGGTGAAAAAGATTACCAAATGGTAAATAAAATATATATGTATTAGGATAACAAGCAAAATTATGATAGTTATGTTAAAATGGTATAATTATGTGTAATTAAAACATTTTTTAACAAAGTAATATTCTGTTTTAAATATTTTAAGTGCTTATTAATTTTCTTTTCTAACTCAAAATCTCCTGACCAGTTTATTTAGTGCACAGGGAGGCATTAGGAAGACCTAAGGGCACACCACCATATTTTCATCGCTTTGGCTCCCATTATCATAAATTGCCCCTATTACCTGCCAAACTCACTTCCCTGTTTTCACCACTCCTTGCTAAATATGTCCCTACCTGTACCTTGCCATGCTGAAATTCTCCTTGGAGTTCTTATCTTCATTATGTGATCAGGTTCAAGTCTAAGTCATTTTTTTGCACCATATTTTTTGTAATCTTTATGATAACTTTTGTCACAGTAAATGCACATCTGCCCTTCCCTGTGCTCAGATAGCTTAGAAGTGTGGAGCAGAAATGAAAAATAAGCATAGTTTGTCAAAAAAGTGTGTAATTTTTATGTCTAGTCTGGTTATTTATGAATGTAGTGACTACTCTGTATTTAAAATAAGAATTTTAATTTAACGAGTAACCTATTCTAATCTGTGTGGATATTTCAATGGAAGTCAGAAATGAATATAGACTTTAACCAGAGTGACACTGGTAAAAGTGCCCCAAGTAAAAGAATTAACTATCTCAGTTGTTATGGACCAGTAAGTGTTATGTCGATGTTATCATATACCTCCAGAAAAGCAAAGACAAAAGAATTGGAGTTAGATTCAGACCTCCTGAGGGGAAGGCTGGCTCTGTACCACGTTAGCTTTGTGACTATGGACAAGGTACACAATCTCTTTCGGTGTTAATTTCCTTGCCTGAAAAATAGGATAGTAATATTCCCTAGCTCATGAAGTATTTAAGATAGTTATTTGACATTGTACATGCAACATAATTAGTCTATCTCCTGCTGCAGAATGGAGGTTTGCTTTTTTTTCCTTAATAGCACTATCTTCACGACCATAACCACGACCAGAGCTACCACCACCACACAACCGACTTTTCAACCTCATGCCCTTCTCTCAAAACTGTTTATTATAGAGTGTAAGAGTTCATGCTCTATGTCCCAGCTGTGTCGAAATCTCAGCTCTGTTACCTACCACTATCGCCTTATTTAACTTTTCCTCTGTCTATATAATTGAAAACCATATTTACATTGTAAAGTCATTGGTAGGATGAAGGGGTCAATATAAAGTGCTTAGAACAGTGCCTGAAACAGATAACTAAATATTAGCTTTTACTCATTCGAATGCCTTCTTTGCACAGGTCAAATTTCAGATTTGCAGTTTCCACATGTATCTGTCTATATAAACCCTACAAACATCATTGTCATTAAGCATAGGCCCCTGTTTAATGTGATTACTAATCTTTTAAAGCTTTTTAAATAACAGAATAAGAAAGATGAAAAATACTGTTATCTTTTTTTAAAAATTCAAAAAGAAATAGCAGTCCCTGAAAGCAGTGTCAGCATGTTTGACTTAGCAAACCAGAGACTGATAACAAAATCCTTTGGAAAAGTTTCCTAAAAGTTGTCAAAATGAGATTTTTCTACATGTATAAAACTATGTAAGTTATGTAGGAGCAAAGTAAGTTCCAAACACTAGAGATTTTTGACAGCTAAGCTGTAAATAATGTTTTTCATACCTACCTATTGCTTTACTCACTGTCTAGATACTGTCTGGTCTGCTATTATCCATTGGGCTTTCCTGTCCATCTCGATTTTTCCAGGTGTCAGTCATGCCTTGGAAAAGGCTGTGCACAGCAGCTTTTGGGAAAAGCACAGACCTGTGGATTTACCGGTGACAGGGAGGGAGAAGTTGTCTGCATGCCTGGAACTCAACCAGCAGACTGTTGACTTAATTATGCCACACAACAGAGCCAACATTTTAAAGCTGTGAAAGATGGAGATTTTTTCATGCTCTTATTTTTTTTGTTTTTTACCCAGCCAACTTAACCTGCCTAAATAAATCATTTAACTACTAATGCTATAACTAGTATGACCTTTATTATGAATCTTGGCAAATTTTTGCAAATTTTGTCAGGATTGAAACCATTTGGCCAGTTAAGAATTTAAGAGGTATATTAAAATATTGCTTAAACAGTTTGATCCAAATGGACTTAGTGAGGCATAAGAAGGGAAAAAAAAAAAGATTTCTCATAATGACTTTCAATCCCTCCATCCCAGAGATCTTTTGTCACCATGGAAATGCTGTCTCAGTAGACTCTACAACTTTTCAGGTCACCCTCAACTTTTATAATCATCCTCACTTCCAGGTGTTAAAAAGCTTCTTCAGTCTGGGGTAGAATTGTGCATTATTCTTCCACTTCAAAGGTCACTCTTCCCGGACCTGTTCTGACTCAGGACACCCCCTGGAGAAGAGAAGGAGGTTTGGGCAGTTTCTCTGCCTCCTTGTTCTAGTCCTCCCCTACTCCCTCTGCTCTTGTTGGTCCCTCAGGATTGGGGTGGGTGTGGGAACAGAGATAAACTGGTGATCAGACAGCTGCTAGAGTCACTGTGGGGCACATGTCCCAATTGTGGTCTTTTTAATAGGCTTTTTGAGCTCCCCCTTCTGAGGATGTCCCATTGTACCATTCTCAAGTGCTAAATGCTTCAAACTTCTCTCTCTCCTGCTTTTGGCATGCTACCACACATGTACTCTGTCAGTCACCACAGCTTCGCAGGCATGCCTCTTGCATAGGGTTCTTACAGAGACTCAAGCTTCGCTACATTCTACATCACCACTAAAACCAGGAGAAGAACTCAGTGCCCTCATGCTGTCAAGGTCTGGGAGTTGAGGCCACTCAAAGGACATCCCTCTGTTTTTCCTTAAGAGCAGCTGTAGCCGGCTTATAGCAGTGTACTTGCTTTGGATGAAAGTCAGACACAACTCCATGTGCCTGACTCTCCAGGGAAACCTTATCAAGTGTCCAAGGAGTTTCGTGGAAGCCTCCACTTGCCTTGAAGTAAAAGTGGAACACCCCCTGACCCCCACCAACAGTAGGAAAACGTTCAGAGAAGCTCATAGGATTCTGAGAACTCTTCATACAAATATTTCTCACCAGTCATCCTCTAAGATCACTGTTGGCTTCCTTCATATACTAGCTGAAGTTGCGATAGAGGTTCGCAGCAGCAGAATCAGTTTCTGGCCACCAGTAGAGAATCTTGAATAGACGGTTTTGTCACATTCAATGATGTCTGAGCACTCTAGGATGTGCAAGCACTAAACCCCATTTTTTCCTGAGAATTTTGAGATAACGAAAGTCCAGTGTAACATTGAGTTAAGCTGTAATATGTTCTAAAGGCTTTATTCTTAGTAAGATTTCTTCAGATTTCACATAAAAATTTTCATACACAATTGATATGTAAAAGTGGTGAAATATCGTAAATAGAGGATAAGTCTTTAAAGAAAATCCACATGGAAAATAAGGAACACCAAAAACGCAGTAGAAAGGAAGTTTACTTGTGTAGAGTGACTGAAGAAAATTACATCCTTATCCTACCATAATCTCAGAATACTGATAATTTCAGAATCTATTTTCTTGTGTATCATCTATCTCCCCTACTAGATTATGAGATGCATTCTTTATCACTATTGTATCACTGGGATCTAAAATTGTATTCAGAAATAAATGTTTGATGATTGAATGATGGAAGAAATCAATGAACAAAATGTCTACCTGTAAGGGAATGATCATTCATCTGACTAAAGCATATATTTTCTAATACATTTTATCAAATCTGTTAATTTTTTAATGTTTTCAGTAAGGAGTCCAGAAAATAAAGTAATGATAGAAATATGTTAAAAAATTCCATGGTCCTGTCATTGTTCAGTGTGATAAAAAGGTGTTGAATTAATTTTGACATTATAATGTTTAATATTCAGGTTACAAGTTTCCATTATAGGGGCTAGCCCCGTCGCTGAGTGGTTAAGTTTGCACGCTCCGCTGCAGGCGGCCCAGTGTTTGGTCGGTTCGAATCCTAGGCGCGGACATGGCACTGCTCATCAAACCACACTGAGGCGGCATCCCACATGCCACAACTAGAAGGACCCACAACTAAGAATATACAACTATGTACCGGGGGACTTTGGGGAGAAAAAGAAAAAAAATAAAAACCTTAAAAAAAAAAAAGTTTCCATTATAACCACTGAAAGAATAGAGAGAGTGTAAAACTCTCAAACTAGTAGAGGATAAAAGAAGGATAGGAAAATTAAATTTAAAAGAAAATAAACTAGAATAAGAGTGATAGATAATATAGAAAATAAAGTGGAAAAAATAAATTCAAATACGTCAGCTATCGTAATCAACAGAGAGGTACTAATGTCTGCATTTAAAAAACATTGATTATATACTTAAATTTAAAAAAAAGAAATTAGCTATGTCAGGTTTACATGAAACACATCTAACACAAAATGACACAGAAAGATTTCAAATAAAAGAAATAGATGTACCAGATAATTACTACCGAAAGAAAACTCGTACATAAATGCCAGTAAGAGAGGTCTATATGTTTAAAAGGCTTTGCTATGGGGCCAGGCCGGTGGCACAGCGGTTAAGTCGGCGCATTCTGCTTTGGCTGCCTGGGGTTCGCTGGTTCGGATCCTGGGTGCAAATCTATGCTCTGCTTGTCAAGCCATGCTGTGACAAGCATCCCATATATAAAAGTAGATGAAGATGGGCATGGATGTTAGCTCAGGGCCAGTCACCCTCAGCAAAAATGCAGAGGATTGGCGGCAGATGTTAGCTCAGGGCTAATTTTCCTCAAAAAAATAAAATAAAATGCTTTGCCAGGCATAAATGGGATGTAATTTCACATAGATTTTTAGAAATATACAACTTATCAGGAAGACTTGGCAAATCTTAAAATGAATGTACTTGATAATAAAACTTCAAAATTTAGAAAGTAAAATTTACAGAACTATGTGAATATATTGATAAATCTACTATAAATATGAAGATACTAACACTATTCAAGCACAGAGAAAAAATCAAACATATAGAGGACTTGAATAACACAATTACCTTAAGATTGTATATTTATACATATTTACACACACATATACGTTTATGTGTGAAAGAGATACACACATTACATACACATATGCATAGCTATTATTGCATCTGATAACTGAAGAACATATCATTTATTTCTTTCACAGGAGAAATTTGTGAAATTTGCCCATTAATAGGTTACAAAGACAGGCCCTACAACATTAAAGAACTAATATTCTACAGGCTATGCCAATTAAGGTAAAAATCAATAATAAAATACTTAGAAAAATACTTTGGAAATTGAAAGTACACAGGCCCCCAAAAGACAACAAATGGAAATGAATGACCTTCAATTCTCTTCACCAAGTAGATGTATTTAATAGTGAACTTTAAATAGCAATTATAGAACTACTCGTGTAGTATGCTTCTATTTATATTACATTAAAAAGTATAAAATTAAAAAATGTAGTATGACATACTATCATATGGTGCATGGTAAAACCATAAATAAAGCCATGTAATAAATACCACAAAACTCTGAGGCAGACGGCTGATCTTGAGGAAGAAGGACACAGGTGCTTCAAAGTACTTGATAATATTGGGTGATGTTTTATTTCGTACATAAGGTAGTGGTAAACAGGATTCATCAGATGGTCTTTAAACTGCACATATGTCAAGTTATATGAAAATTCTGTTTACATATGTCTAATAGGGTGGACTACTGGACATTTTGTATGGCTTGACCTAATCAATTACATGTTGTTTTGATTAAGTAATAATGAGCACGTTAGAATATGAAGAACACACAGTTTGTATGTGAAAATAGGATATTAACACTTTTTGCAGTAGTGTGATGACCTCAAGTATGATGGCGTGGGTAAAACTGTAAATTGGGGGCTGGCCCAGTGGTGCAGCCATAAAGTTCCCATGTTCCGTTTTGATGGCCCAGGGTTCACAGATTCCGATCCCGGATGTGGACCTATGCACCACTTGTCAAGCCATGCTGTGGCAGGCGTCCCACCTATAAAGTAGAGGAAGATGGGTACGGATGTTAGCTCAGGGCCAGTCTTCCTCAGCAAAAAGAGGAGGATTGCCAGCAGATGTTAGCTCAGGGCTAATATTCCTCCAAAAAAAACCCCAAAAACCGAAGTAGATCTTTTATGGGAAAAGTCGTATTTTATTGATTGCACTGCAGTTTATTTACTTGTATTTCTTACATACTTAAAACATAAATTTAGGAAATACTTTTTACCCAACTGGAAAAAAAATGGGGTGAAGGCGTGAAAGATTCTCAGGGTCACCTTCAGCCATGGGATGATGACAACTTCAGTCATCATGCTATGATGGTGATAACAGGTAGCTCTGATTTAAGCACAGACAGATCCAGATGCTTTTAAATTTAATGTTTGTCTTGCAGGGGCCTCAGTCCACATGTTCCTTTTAAATCCAATGACAACATCAAATTTGTCTACTAAAGTGTTCACAAAAGTGCCATCTGGTTTTAAAGTTTCCAAATTGCACCAAAGACAATTTAAAGTATTGCTGTTTTAAAAGCCTTCTAATTAAGACCATCGTGAGTGTTGAGCTAAATCTGGGTCATCCACTTGTGCTAATTGAATATGTTCATAACTTCTAATGTCATTTGCAATCTAATAATATCTCTGTATGGGTGGGACAAATATTCATAGGGAACCTGGGCTGTGTTTTACTATTGTTAGAGAGATTGTTTATCTTGTTTTCTTTCCTTTGGGTACAAATAATGCACATTAATTTCACATAAATAGTTCATGTCATTTCTTTTTTGTGCTTTAAGCCGCTGGCTCTGGCTTGAACACTACTCTCATTATATTCCTAAAAAAACACATGAGGAATAGCCAGAGTTTTGTTCCTCTTGTCCTTCTGCCAGATTCTTGACATAATTTGGCCAAATATCCTTTTCTCTGACACCTGTTCTGGTCTCTTTCCCTTTTTTCCTATTTACGTCTCATTTCTTTGTCATCCTCCTGTTTCCTGTTCACTCACTCATCCCTCAATTGATTTGTCACTGTAGAACCAGTCAAGAATGCATTACCCTTGTCTAAAAATCACCTAAAATTTGTTATCTATGGATTTTAACATCCTTTCCAGGGAGCTGAATGCCCAGGTCAGATCTATGTGATCCAAATGAGTGAGCAGCCCTAAAAAAATAACAAAAAACTAGTTTCTTATCTAATTTTTAGCATTGGCAAAGGACTGGTAAGGAATAGCTTGATTGATTAGAAGTCAAAATTATAGAATGAGAACTGAATGAAAGCATATTGTTAGAGTGGATCAAATATGAAGAGACACAGAAACCAGACAATGGGAATTAATGTTCCGACTGCCGCTCAGGCAACCAACCGGCTCAGAATGTAGAGCAAGGGTAGGGCTAATCCAGGGGGTGCGGCAGTGTGCTGGTGCATTGGACTGCAGTGGCTGCTACAATTCCGTCTGCCCTTCCATTAGCCACATGTCACGTGGCCATTAAAGCATGATTGTAGAAATTATTCACATCTAGATGCCCTGCCCAAATATAC
Source organism: Equus asinus (assembly GCF_041296235.1). Classification (NCBI taxonomy): domain Eukaryota; kingdom Metazoa; phylum Chordata; class Mammalia; order Perissodactyla; family Equidae; genus Equus; species Equus asinus. The sequence continues at coordinate 77,081,269 of NC_091800.1, forward strand.
CTTTTCCGTGATATAGACAATTTATTTAATATTACTATAATTAGTGAGACTCACAAATATATATATTCTTACTCCTATCCAACCACCAAACACACAAACACACATTCACACAACTGGTTGGAATTAAGACATCTATGTAGGGAAATCAAGCAAATGTATATCTCAATATAAGAACAAGAAAGAGAAACATTAACCTCTGAATATGCTGTAGTGAAGTCTGTGCATGTTCCTTTCCATAACATGACATTCTTTAGCGAAAGTCTGGATCCTGCATTAGAGTTGGTCTTGGCATAGAAGTATAAATTTTGTAATCCTACCTTAAGCCCTAGGTGCTCTCTGTCCCTAATTGAGGGAAGTAACTTAGGTATATTTTTTTAACTTAGTCCAGTTGAATGTGTTTGCTGCTACTCAACCATTAGTCTACTAAGTATGCAATTTCAGGCAGGAGCTTTATTAATGTGTGCTTATTAACACCTCTGACAACTTCATAAATAACAATTATAAGTTGAAAAAATCAACCTTCGACTACAAGAAATGACTAACTGTTAGAAATGGAAAACAAGTTTCATTGTTTTTAACAAACAGAAGCTTTTCAGTACACAGTAACAGCAAGCCTCAAATCTAAGGCAAATTTTGAAATGAGCATTTTCTTTTTATTTGAACAGTATTTTCTTTAAATGTCACTCTTCATTAGCTCAAACAGAAATAGCTCTATCCCTGAATTGTTTATTTACAGCTAGAGTTTTCCATATTTGTGTCTGTAGCTTTAACTCAGTTCTCATTATCCCAAAGGTTAGAACCCCAATGATAAGTCCCACACCTCTGAAAGCTTTTTATCCTGATGGGCTGTGTGTGTTTAATTGTATTTTTGAAAAACAGTTAAAATATTTATCGAGACACTTTAGATTGATAATTATTCTGTATCCTTGTCCAAAACTTCCCATTTTGATGACTATCTCTATTTTAAAAATATGTTCTGTTTCTGGAAACTTATGCAAATCATAATTATGATCAGAAATATAGTCCAGGTGGGCAATGTGTCCTCCCTTCTCTCACAGTGAATACAAGGTCGCTTAAGACAACATGGCTGGGAGCAACAGAAGGGGCCACAGGTGAGTGGGGACCTGAGAGTACCAGGAGGACGCCTGTGATCCTCGTTATTTCTATCCCAAGGAGACAGTCTCATGTGACATCTCCCCGGTCACTGCTGAACTGAAACATGTGCATGCTGGTGGCCAGGAATCCTGAAGCCTAGAGAGATTAAAAAAAATGGGCTTCATAGTTTACAGGTGAGAAATGAGGGACATTTTACTCCCCTTATTTCTCAGGGAGATATAATGAACAATTATTTCTCTATTCTGAACTTTTCTTCATTCATTTTGCCTTTTCATAAAATTATCAGAGGACACTTTATCCGTTGCAAACCTTTCTAATTCAGATCATTTTTTCCCCTCTTTTCTATCATTCAAAAGAACAGGAGTAGTGTCAGTAGACTCATTAGTGCATGCATGCATGCATTCTTGTAATTTACTCAATCATTCATTCAAAAGCATTTACTTATGACCACTATGTTCCTAGCAGAGTGGTTGATCTTTGAAATACACTGATGAAAACAACTCCTCTGCTGCTTAATTGATAGAGCAAGAAAAATAATTATATGGTTTACTAGACTATGATAGAAGTAAGAGTGAAGCTTCTTAGGATCTTAGGAATAGACAAATGATAGCAATTCGTTTTGCCTGAGAAGGTGCTTCTTGTGACTTTCTGTCGCTTCCAGATTATTGGAACACTGTCTTCTCTTATAATTTATCCTGACTTGGAATTCTTACCACTGGTTCATACTAATATTATGTTCTGAATGTTCTTGACATTTACCCATTTTCTTAATGACATTGGTGACTCATTAGTGTCTGAATTTGCCAGTTCTTCCTGTTATTTTCCAAAAGGCTTCATTTTCAACAGTGATGTTGGTAACTTCTTTTTCTATCTAACCTTCACCTACTCTTAATCATTTAAAAAACAATCACCTAGTTCTCAGTTAACTTTGCGTGTTTACTTAGGATTTTTTTTGTGTTTGTTTTTTAAAGAGGTTCCATAGGACACAAAAAAACTAAAGATAAAGAGTCAAAATGCAATCCTGTGGAGGACGCAATACAGATAAAAAGTGCAAGACTAACGATAGATGGGAGGGAAAAAAATGTTTCCAGTAAGATGGTGTCAGGAATCCTTAGAAGAAGGTAAATATGTGGCAGAGAGTGGAAAGTTGAATGAATTTATACCGTATAGCTTCCTTCTTCTCAGAGAAAGTAGAGGATATAGGGAATGACAAAGAGAATGAGTGACTCAATCTTTCCTTCATCTTCTAACCTCTTCATTTCTATTTGATTTCATCAGCCTCTCTCTCTGGCCAGGGCACCACATTCTGTCACTTAACATGTCCTCCTGGGAGACTGTTCTCATTCACAGTTTCTGTTCAGTAGCTGAACTCTTGTACGTAGGTGAAAAGCAGGGAACGTTGCTGATTTTGTCTAAAAATTTTGCTTAACTTGGAGACGTTAAGGACTTGCACGGGTGTGCAGACATGGGTCATCCACTGCCACATGCCGATTTTTCTGTTCATGTAATTTCCCATGGTGTTCATCAAGCAGGAAATTCAATGGTTTCAAGATGGCCTCCAAGAATTGAGCTTCCATAATTGGCTTCCATAATTTGGTGTGAATTCCTTAGCTTGGTATTCAAACTCCACTATAGTGCAATTTTTTAACCTGTTCATCACATTTTTTTCTGAAAGAAATTATTGTTCTTGAAGCTCCTGCAGAAAGTTAAGACTGGGAGGTCATAATTTGGAGCGTGTCATCCCATCCAACCTGGCGATCACTGATTATTTAACAGTGAGGGATGTGGCAGTGTAATAAAATATATAAGCTTATACTTGGAGAGCCTGCATAAAGCCTGGGTTCCAGTTCTCTCTCTTTTAAGTTAGTATACTTTTTTGAGCTTGGGCTAAAATAAATAACTTCTCTGAGCCCCAATTTCCCCCTCTATCAAATGGGTGTAATAATAGGGATAATAATGCCGCTACTAAATAACGTGCCCTGGCACAGAGTACATATTGCTAAAGCAAGCTAAGATTGTTATTTGCTAAGCCAATCAGATTCTCTCTCTTAGGGATATAAAGAGGAATTTATTAATCAAGGAGGAGAGTTTGCAGCAAACTAAAGTTTGAAAGATACATAAATTGACTCAAAGAGAGAAATGAGGAAGAAGCAGGAACTACGAATAAGAAAAATATAGATATAAGATATATAGTAAAGAGAAAGAAAAAAATAAATGAAGAAATGACACAGTAAAAAACAGAATCAAGAGAGAAACTGAATATTCCAGGCTCTCCAGGATTCATTTGCCTTTTGTTCCAGTTCTCCTAAAGTTTAGCTGAATAATTTGTTTAGAGACCTGTAGTCCTATGAGACCCATTTCCCCATTCTTAAAGAAAGCATTCTATGAACTAGGGTTACTTGAGTGAGTTCCATGTTAATAAAAGAACTCCAAAAGTGTTAGTCTTATCTGCAAATACTTCTGGCTTATACTTCAGGCTCTGTTTAATGGTCCCCCAAATACATCTCAAAGACCACAAAGATAATTGGAAATTCTGAGCATACAGAACAGTGATGCCTGGTAGGCACCATTATTTCTTTTGGGAGTGCTTAATAGAGGTGATACCTAGTGAATAGAAACAGATGCAGAGGAGAGAAAGATGTTCAGGAATAACTGGCCAGAAATGTTAGCGCATGCCACCCTGCTGGGTTATCAAAAACTAATTTGGGAAATTTGCAGGAGGCTGAATTACTAGAGATAAATTATAACATGCCACGGCACGTGGACCACTCATTCTATCACTCAATAGATAAAATGTTCATATTGAGAACTTAGTGACAAATCCTGAAAAAGAATTTTATTGGTACAGTTCATCTTTTGAGTCAAGCCCTATGCCACAGGACTTGATAAAGACGTCTACCTTTGATTCGGGGACTTATTTCATGGTGGAGATTGGGGGCACTCATTCAAAACATGGATATTCAGAGAAATTAGGACAAAAATTAGGAATTACCCCAGGTTTTAGAACATAGCTGTCAGTCAAACAAGGAGAAATATATCCATTATAAATCACTTAACAAGGGCCAGCCCTGGTGGCCTAGTGGTTAAGTTCAGTGCCCTCCACTTCAGCACCCTGAGTTTGATTCCTGGATGTGGACCTACAACGCTCCATTAGCAGCCATGCTGTGCTGGTGGCCCACATACTAAAAAACAGAGGAAGATTGGCACAGATGTTAGTTCAGGATGAATCTTCCTCAGCAAAAAAGAAGAAGAAGAAGAAGAAGAAGAAGAAGAAGAAGAAGAAGAAGAAGAGAGAAGGCAAAAGTATCAGAAGCCAAAGAGAATTCAAGTATAATTATTAGCAAAAACTGTCTTAAAAGTGGCCTCAAGGAAGTTGTGTTAATCTGCAAAAAGTGGGGTTAATGGGGATGGTACAACTGTAATCCTAAAAATGTAGTAGAGCGAGTAATATGTGGGAGGTATGGAAACAAACACTGCTGGTGTAGGCAACACTTTAGAGATATTTGGCTGCAAAAAGCAAGAAAGAGATTAGACAGGACAAGGGACATCTAGAGTCATAAAGGGATTTGTTATTATGTTTTAAAGAGAGAAACATGATTTTTTTTTTTATGTGGAGGGGATGATGATGTTAGAAACAACAATGTCAAGGATGTTGGACAGATACATCAAGAGATATATTATAGGAAAAAGACCACCAAGATGGTAAGAAAGAATAAGATCTGGAACACAGATGGGAAGCCGGCCTTCGAAAGGAAAGAGGTACTAATTTTTCATCCTTCCTATCACAGGAAAGCAGGAGAAAAGCACCATACGGGTGCAAGTATAGCTACCTTTTTAATAAAATAATGAAGACCTTTCTTTTCTTTGAAAAGAAACAGGTGATATTTGCCAAAGATGGTCATGCCAGTATGTCCCGTGACACACTCTTCTTTGGAAGAGATGTTAACATTTCTCCATTGAGACATGAGGTTTCTGTTCCTTTCCATAGAGACTGACTGGGCTTATGATATCAAGTTGTGCTACAGACCTGACAAAGTATGGTAGACAAAGAGGGAGCTCTGATGCTGAGAGAAGAGCCCACTTTAGGTGGAAATAGCTACTCTTATACTATCAAGTTGCACAGTTATTGGCTGAAGTCTTCCTTAAAATGAGTGTGACCTGGCTGGAGAGCTGAGGGAAGCCTTAAAGAAGAAAACAGCTGCAGGTTATCAGTAAATCACACTCCTCACAGTTGGGCAGCAAGTCTTTTCTGGAAAGGAGATACGAGTAGTGTACCTACATGTATGACACACTGCTTTCTTTGGGCTACTCAGCTCCATTTCTTCACAGTTAGGAGAACAACTCCTTCCAGGCCGTTATGGGCCTTTCTTCCTTTTAGGGGAATGAGGTTTGGAAGAGGAAGACAAATGGGAAAACTACAGCCCCCCATTGCTCCATTTGGTATTAGGGATGCAAATGCTTCTCATTGTTTCCCTCCTCCACTCTCCATTCTAAACTCCATTTGATCCTGGCTATCATCCCTATTAACCTAGGTGGCTGCTTGGTGGTATGGCCCAATCCCTCATTCTTGAAAGGCCTGAGCCTCACCACTCCAGAGGGTCTCCTAAGTTCCACACGTATTCCCACCTATCTACATTGTACAATAGCAGTCAAATCTTCTTCTGCTGACCTTGGTCAATTATGACTGACAATACTGTGATTCATCTTTCAGCCAACTGGTTCCTTACACATGCAGTGTCCAAAGTTCCCAGGTAACAGCTCTAGGAATACTTCAGTAGAAACTTTGCTTTGTTACTCAGAGAGAGTATGCCCTTCTGTAATTTGGAGACCAGGATCTCTAACCCTACAGAACTCAGAGCCACAGCGTGTCAAAGTCCCCTAGTAGGTCAATGAGAGTGAGTGTAAGCAGGGCCACTTCTGCTTCACCCCTTAGTTTTCAGACTCAAGTATTCTTAGTGGGAATATGTAGACATAAGGAATACTTTGATTTAATACATCATGGGGAATGGTGCCCTCACCTCATAGAATATTGCCTTTGCGTGTGTGCTTCAGCTGTACTTTAGCAAGTCATCCCAATGCTCTATCACACTGGCAGCTTCTGGATGGTGTACAGTCAATGCAACCAGTGAATCCCATGGTCATGGGTTCTCTCCTGCATCTCCTTCACTGTAAAGTAGGTTCTCTAGTCAGATGTTTTGTTGCGTGTGATTTCATACCTATAGAGCATACAATCCACAATCTTCTGGATAGTGGTCTCAGCTGAGGTCCTGTGGACAGAAAATGCTAATCAATACCCAGAACAGATGTCTATTTATAGAACATATTTATGGCCCTTCCAGGAGGGAAAAGTGTAATGTAGTTAACTTGCCACCCAGTGGCCATCTGATCTCCTCAAAGAATAGTGTGTTTGTCTCTGTTGTTGGTATGTTGGACATTCAGAAGCAACAGTAGCTAGATCAGCCTTGGTAAATGGAATTCCATGCTTTGGAACCCATGCATAACCTTTATCTCTTTCTCCATGGCCAGGTTTTCCAGGTGTGCCTTATGCCAGCAATGGAGTGGCTGTGAACAAGTTGTGGTTAACATCAACTGGATGAGTCAATTTGTTTCTTTGATTATTTGTTGTCACTTCCACAGCGGATGTTTTCTGATGGGAATTAATGTGTGATACAAAGATCTTCACACTTCCTGCTCATCTCATATTTTCATTCACGTGACTCTATCTCATGTAATTTTGACTCTTATCTTCCAATCTTTTGGAATCTTTTTCCTTCCATGCTCCTCATCAGCCAGACAGACTATTGTTCATTTCTCACAAATCAATATATATCCTAACTTTGGATCTCTTTTTATTCTATTCAAAGTGGATGACCAGGTACCCTGCCTGAAATTCTGTTCATTGGAAATGTTTTTGTCCTTGCTACTGTCTTTCAAGTCCACCCGTTAATGAACCTAAAATAAATTTACCACTCACATTTTAAAGTTTGCACCACACACTGAAACAATCTATCCACATTGTGAGGGTGGATTTTCCCTTCCTCTTTCAACTGGTCATAGGGGACATCCCATATGACCACAGCTGTGAGCTGAAGGTGAGGTGCTGGTGAAAACATGGTAGGTGAAGAGGAAGTCTCGGCTATCATCTCATGGAGGTTGTCTGTGCCCTCTGGGCCTACTTAATGGTCCTGGATATACCATTTCTATCTTGTGATGAATCATTGTTGTCTCTACTCAACCATTGTAAGCTGCAGGGCCAGATAGAACCTAGCTTAGGATGGGTAGTTCTGGATGCATGGTCACCTGGAATCCATGGTTGAGCCTTCAGTCTCTACAAGTTACAGTAGCACGCTATTTTTGAAAAGGCAGGTAGTTTTCTGTTATAGCTTCCAATGGCTTTGCTCTAGAAAACAGGTGTCTACATTGTGGTTCTTCCCTCAGACTTGCCACAAACTTCACACTGCTTCTTTTATCACCATTTAAGTACCTATCACCATGCAGTCTGCAGATTGTGTGGCTCAAGAAGAAGGACATAAAGCCCATTTTTTTCTCTGGACCCTACTTGAAGAAAGCAGCTTCCCTTTTCACTTGGTACATCATCTGGAGCAGTCTTCTAGGTGTTGATTTAATTGCCTCTAGGACCCTCAGAGGAATGGCAGGTACTGTCTTTGTAGAAGGACATGAAAAATGCAGCAATTTCTCTTTACCTTCAGAGGCAATATCCTAGCATGTTCCTGACCATGGCATCTCTAAAAACTTTACTTGCCACACTTCACAGGACATATCACTTAGCAAGTTCCCCATCATGCAAACCAACTCATGCTCATGCTGTCTGATCAGTGTGATATCATCAATGTTTGATGTCTGCAAGGATTCTTAGATGGTCCAGATATTTTCAGACTATATTGTGACAGAGAACAGAAGAGTCAACATAGCAATGAGGTGTTGGAGTAAATGTGCATTGTTTTCCATCCCATATGAATAAGACATATTTCAGATCCTCTTTACTGGTTGCAATAGAAAAGAAACTTATTTGCCAAATCAAGGACCACTGAGATGAGCTGGAGTTATTCTCAATCATTTTCCAGAATCCATCCAGTTTTATAAGAACAAGACTTGCAAATTAAGTGAAAATATGATAGATACCACCACCCATGCCTGATTTAGATATTTAATAAGGGCACTAATGTTCACCATTCTCTCAGGATTTGATACTGTTTTTAATATACCATCTTGACCAGGAAGGGAGAGGAACATTGTGGTGGCTTCTTGGGGCCTCAAGTAGAATTAGAAATTAGATATTAATAATAAATTAATATAGTGATGCATTGCTTGATGATGGGGATATGTTCTGAGAAATGCATCATTAGGCAATTTCATTGTTGTGCAAACATCATAGAGTGCACTTACACAAATCTAGGTGGCATAATCCACCAACATCTAGCTTATATGGCACTGATCTTATGGGACCACTGTAGCATATGCCGTCCATTGTTGACTGAAATGTCATTATGCAATGCATGACCGTATATGATTTTTCACAGGTGAAAAATTAGTAGCAAAGATGTAAGCAAGGAGAAAGTGAACAATTGGATTGATTCAGGGATTTTTCTCAATTTAGTAGGAAGATTAAGTGTTCTAATGAGGTATGGATACAAGCTAAATGCTGGTTCAAGTGAGGGATTATAGCATACTTAACATATATGGGAAGAAATGAAGACAAAAAGGGGCTAGGTATTCTGGGCAAATGTAGAGCCTTCAAGAGACTGAAGTTCTGATGGTGTTGAAGGGCTAGTATGGTCATAACTGAGAGACTTGGAAGGAAAAGAGTTTGGGGCCAGACATTGGAAAAATTCAATTTAATATGGAACATTTCCAGTCTGTAAAAATTTACGTGAACCCACCAAGAATGGAATATCAAAATGCCACTCTGAAGAGTTGAGTCACTGAAAGTTTTATAGATGGGTGGCTTGGACTATATGAGGGTGTGTATGTGAGGCAGACAGAGAGAGAGAGAGACAGAGAGAGAAAGTGGGAGTTTTAGCTGTGGGTGGGAGATAGAGTGTGCTTCTGCATGTTGGAGTGACATGGGAATGTTGTTCTTAGGGTGTGAGGGACATGTGTCTTCTATGTGTAGGGAAAATCTTTTTCATTTTGAGGAAGATTAGCCCTGAGCTAACATCTGCTGCGAATCGTCCTCTTTTTGCTGAGGAAGAGTGGCCCTGAGCTAACATCCTTGCCCATCTTTCTCTACTTTATATGTGGGAGGCCTGTCACAGCATGGCTTGCCAAGTGGTACGGTGCCATGTCCGCACCTGGGATCTGAATCAGTGAACCCTGGGCAGCCAAAGTGGAACGTGCGAACCTAACTGCTGCACCACCAGGCTGGCCCCTTGGGAAAATCTTATACAAGGCCACTGAGCTGTGGCAGGGTCTGTACCTTTCAAGATCAGACAGAGGTCCCATGTGACTGTAGTTCAGGGAAGTGGTGGTTGATGAGACTGGAAATATAGAATAAGCTGAACTGCACAGTGCTTCACATGTCAAACTGAGAAAGATGGCTTTACATTATTATTGCGTCCTCCAAATGAAATAATTAACAACTCTAGGCTGCTTTTCATATAGCTTTGCATCCTGTAACGGTTAACAATTTGTAACTTAGTAATTATTGCATAAAAAATTGTATTAGTGAATGTTTTCACTTCAATAATAGCACTAGGAAATTTCATCACATGCCCAGGTGAGAGGGGATAAAGGGCCCTGTTTATAACATAAACAGCATGCTATTTTCACTTTGTCATGTTAATGCAGATTTTAAAAAATGAATATGAGACTGTAACTAAAATTTAAGAATCTCTGTATTAAGAAACAAAATTGGTTGTTTGTAAAAATGTATGTATTATATTATCGTTCTCTCTAGACCCATCATTAAGAAAATAGCAAAATAAGCTTTTCTAGACAAACAGAAAATATTTGATTTTAAGATGACTTCACTTTTTCTATTTGACAAATTCTATTCAAAGTACAAATACTTAGTATAGAGATGACATATCCTATGAACCCTACATCTTATTTTTGCTGAAAAACTTATATGAAAGAAGTAATTAAGAAGTAAACGGTATTCCAAAAAAAAAAAAAAAACAGGTGCCCAATAGTGTGAACATCTTGAGGAAATGAGAGATGTGACATCCATAAAAATCTAAGTGGGTTAAACCACATATTTAAAAGCTTGCAGCTGAAATAAACAATGTGAATGGATGTTTTGACCAGTAGACCATAATTTGATTTGAATTTGATCTAATCCCATGATGTAAGTTTAGGAGAGATTTGAGCTGCTCCATTCTATACACAGAGAAGAAAAAAGGATAAGAAGAGATGGCAGCTACTGTAGTTTCTGATTAAAAATGCATCCCTCCTTCTTTTGTCCCTGCTCCATTGAAGTGTTAGGCACTTGTTTCCTGAGTGACTTAGTCCATTCAGGCTGCTATAAGAAAATATGACAGACCAGGTAGCGTGTAAACAGCAGAAATTTATTCCTCACAGTTCTGGAGACTGGAAGTCCAAGATCAGGGTGCCACTATAGGTGAGGGCTCTCTTCCAGGATGCAGACTTCTCGCTGTATCCTCACATGGCAGAAGGCTCTAGAAATTCTGTGGGGCCTCTTCTATTAGAGCATTAATCCCACTCATGAGGGCTCCATCCTCATGACCTTATCACCTCCTAAAGGATCTACCTTCTAATACCATCACCTTCAGGAGTTAGAATTTCAACAGGAATTTTGAGGAAATACACACATTCAGACCACAGAACTGAGTCTCTCTCCGGCTCCAAAGAGCAAGTATCAGTAAATTTCAGCCAATCATGCCTCTCTTTTACCAGTAATTAGTTTAGGAATGGGCATATGACCCAATTCTGGGGGCGCTGAGAGAAGTCTATTTGGGGTCTTCTGAAAAAAGACCCCACACACTTAATACAAGAAACACCTAAGAGGATGGATCCCTCCTCTGGTGATGCCTGAGCTGTGGGGCCACCTTTACATGGTAAAGTGAACTGACTTAAATACTTTTTTCCGTTTTGCTCAGGGCCTTGCCAACATGTAAGAATGGTGCAGGAGAAAGAGCTTATGTGCTTGATGACATTGTTGAGATGAATTAACCAACCCTGGAATCGCCTCTGTCCAGATTTCTTGTTATATCAGATAATAAAGCTCACAGTAAATGTAAGACCATTTTACTTAGGTTTTCTGTTATTTGAGGCCAAAAGTGTCCACATGGTTACAGAATTAATAGAAGTTGAATTATGAGTGTTTTTAGGAACTGACAACCTTCAATGTGGGACCGAAAGAGCTGGCAAAACATGCAAGAAAAAAAATATGTGGAGCTGACAGGAAGAGGCATGCATAACAAAGAATTAGCAAGGACGTAAATAACCTTGATTTCTCACATTGCTATGTAAGCATTCTGGCACTTACTGGATGGTTTGTGGAAATGCTTATTGAGCACAGATGTTATCTTTTTGCTTCCTTCACAACCTGAAAGCATACTATGTAAAGTAATCATATTGTAATTTCAGAAGCAATTTCAACACATTCTTTCCTGAATAGCATATGTGGGCATGAGAAGAAATCATTAAAAGAATATTGTGTCATTTTAAAAAGATTCATTCTTTTTTATTTATGCACCTTATAGTTGATTGTTTTTATTTAAGAAAAAATCTCCACGAAAATTAGTGTTGAATAATTTCAGCTGGGACCATTCCTAGCTCTCAGTTAGGGTATGGACACAAATAGTTAAACTAAATTTAGGAACGGTATAGAGAATTTTCCATAGAAAATAAATAATGTGAGGATAGAACATAATCAATTAGAAAGACAGAAAAGATTTTTAGGTCTGACCAGAACTGCAAAACCAGCTTTGTCTTCTCACCTACATTTCCTTCTCTGCCTAAGGCTCTTTTTCTTCTGCTCCTCCATATATCTTGGAATTTCACGGCATTTCTAAGGCCAGCTCCTTCTTGTTTGTATCTAGAGACTTTTTGAGGTTATCTCATCCACCTCCACTGCTTCCGCTCTTTCCTGTGTCCTGAAGACCTCTGAATCTTTATGCCCAGCCCAGATGTTCCTCCTGTACAAAAACCATGCATCTTCAAATCCTTCCTGGAAAATGTTGTTTGTTATTAAAACATCTCAAAATTGCAATACGCAAAACTTATTTCTACTCTCCAAAATCGAATCCTCATTTTGTAATTATTATTTAAATAAATGATAGCATCGTGTACTCATACCACAACTTCAGAGTCTTTCTCTCTATCGCCTCTCACACCAAATCAGTAAACAACGCATCAATATCTAAGTTAGCTTTTCTCTTCTCTCAGCCATACCTTACTTGGAGCTCTTATCTCCTCTCACTTACATTACTATAAAATATATTAACTGGTCTCCCTTCTTCCATTACATTCTCAAAACTCAAGCTTTCTAAAAATATTTTCTTCCTGAAACACAATCTTCATTAGAAAAATCTCCAATGCTTCCTGTTGCATCTAAGATAAAACCTAAATCTTTAGTGTCAGAACATTCACACTCCATGGCCCTCCCTTACACAACTTTGCATTTTGCCATTCTACCCAACTTGAAGAAAGCTCTATGCTAGTGATAGAAATATGAATATAGTGGTCACTTTCCCTTGATGTAGCAATACATACTAAACTCTCAGAAGTTCTTCAAATATACCTCTCTCCTTCTCCCCTCTGGTCCTTTGTACACACTGGCCTGCTACTCAGCTGCCTCAGAAGATCTCAGTCACGTGAGATAAGCCATATATTTCAATATCAACATTTAGAGGAGTCATAGTCTCCTCCACATATCCATCCTCACCTTCCCTTTGCTCAGTAATCTGAGGGGAATCCAACTTTTGACTTCACTTACAGCAATTTATGACACTTCAGTTATAGTAACTGATCACAAAATTTTGTTTATCTTTGTTCCTTAAACAACTAGTTAAATATTTGGCATATACTATGCACTTGACTTTTAAGGAATAGCATAGGAGTCTCAAGAAATTTCAATGACACATTATTGTGAACTTGTGAGTATCTAAGACTATTTTAAAGCAGGTGTTGAGTACTGTCTATGTCCTAGGATCTGAGTTAGACGTTAAAGAGATAAAGAGAGTGGTTGTTGTCTCTTAGTGTATGAGAGTGATAGAAGTTGCTCTAGGACCATCCATCCTAAATAGTTAGCATGCCAGAGTATATTAGTCACATTTCTATAATGATTTTATAATTTAATTTCTTTGGATATTTATCATAATCTTATAAGTGAAGCCAAACAAATATTATTATCATTCTCCTTTAATGAGTGAGGAAATCAAGATTCAGAGAGTTACACATTGCACAAGGCCACACAGCTAGTAAATGGTAAACTCAGGCCTTAAAACCACATGCTTTAATTATGTTACATTCTCCTAGCACTGAAAAATTCAATTTAGTAATCTATAATACACTGTATAGTTTGCAGACACATCCAAAAATGCACTATTCTTTATATTTGTAGAAAGAAGAAACCATTGAGTCATACTCAGATAAGCTCTGTGAGGATATTGCAATGCTCCAGTGAGAGAATACATTGGTTTTAGAGAATGATGCAACTCAACTCATCACTGAGGACTCAGCCCTGAATTTTGGCTTCACAAGGAGAGGTAAACTTGTGACCAGGCTACAAGTAGGCTGATTAATCCCAGATAATTTACAGAATGTCATGAAGTGTACCAAACTCTATAGACCTGAATGTTAAGTAGATTTTAGTCCATCCAACTCACTAAGCCACCCCCTCAACACCTGTGGTATGGATCAAATTGAGAAGAACAGGAAATAATTTTTTAATCCTTTCTTTAGAAACTGATCTTTCAAGCCTTCAGGAGATTGATCTCAAAGGAGGCATTCACCTTCTTTCTGGGCTTTTCTGTCTCTCATGTTTAACAGATCTCATTTCAGGAGCCATCAGGTCAGTTAATCTCATCATCAAGGATCATCTTACAGGCTCATAAATACCGTTAAAATCACACATGCTAGTTAATGGCTTACTGGTATATAGTCAAATGATGGATACAAAGTCATAGTCTGAAACAACAAAACATTTGGTAGTTGCCTACCTAGAGGGTTTAATTTTGTTTCAGGGATTATAAAAAAATAATATTAGATATAGTCAACTAGTGTTTATTTAAAGCTCACATTTTCATTTCCTTTATTTTTCATTAAAAGCTACTGACTGTAGGGGCTGGCCCCGTGGCACAGGGGTTAAGTTCACATGCTCCATTTCAGTGGCCCAGGGTTCGCCAATTCGGATCCCGGGCACAGACCTATGCACCACTCATCAAGCCATGCTGTGGTAGGTGTCCCACATATAAAGTAGAGGAAGATGGTCATGGAACTTAGCTCAGGGTCAGTCTTCCTCAGCAAAAACAGAGGAAGATTGGTGGCAGATGTTAGCTAAGGGTTAATCTTCTTGAAAAAAAACCCCAAAAAACAAAAAAACTACTGACTGTACCCTTAGGTTGTTTCCATATCTCAGCTATTGTAAATAATGCTGCAATGAACATAGGGGTGAATATCTTTTCAAATTAGTGTCTTCGTTTTCTTCAGATAAATAACCAGAAGTACAACTGCTGGATCATAAGGTAGTTCTATTTTTAATTTGTTGAGGGGCTTCCATACTCTTTTCAATAGTGGCTGCATCAACTTACATTTTCACCAACAGTGCGTGAGGGTTCCCTCTTCTCCACATCTGTGCCAACACTTCTTAGTGTGGTCTTTTTGATAATAGCCATTCTGACAGGTATGAGGTGATATCACCTGATTGTGGTTTTGATTTGCATTTCTCTGGTGATTAGTGATACTGAGCACATTTTCATCAACCTGTTGGTCTTCTATATGTCTTCTTTGGAAAAATGTCTATTCAGATCCTCTGCCCATTTTTCTATCTGATTATTTGTTTTACTGATATTTGATTTGTGTGAGTTCTTTCTGTATTTTGGATATTAACCCCTTATCAAATATATCATTTGCAAATATATCCTAAATCTCCATCTGTAGATGTATGGATAAAGAAGATGTGGTGTATACATACATACATATATTTATAAAAAGGAATGAAATCCTCCCATTTTCAACAACATGGATGGATTAGAGGGTATTATGCTAAGTGAAAGAAGCCAGATATAGAAAGAAGAATACTGTATGATTTCACTTGTATATGGAATCTAAAATAACAAAACAAAACAAATGAAGAAACAAAACAGAAACAGACTAAGATACCGAGAATAAATTGGTGGTTGCCAGAGGGCAGGGAGGTGGGGTGAAGGGCGAAATAAGTGAAGGGAATAAGAGGTACAAACTTCCAGTCCTAAAATAAATAAGTCATGGAGATGTAATGTACAGCATAGGGAATATAGTCAACAATATTGTAATAACTTTGTATGATGACAAATAGTAACTAATCTTACCAGGGTGATCATTTTGTAGCGTAAACAAATGTCGAATCACTATGCTGTACACCTGAAACGAATACAGTATTGCAGGTCAACTATACTTCAATTAAAAAAAATAGACTATTGAAGGGAAGGAGTGATGAGGAATGAAATGGTAACAAGTGAGAGGCAGAGAAAAGACAACATGGTAAGGGGAAGAGATAGACTGGAGAGAAAACAACCAGGAGGGAGTCAGGATGGGGGGGCCTGAAGCGCAGCAGGAAGAGTGTGAAGCATTTTGGAGAACACATATCATGGAGACCTGCCACTACCACTGACTCAGGCAGGAGCACAAAGAGAAGCCCGCACAATACCATCTATCTAAATACTTGAAAGCGATCAACAAGGTCAACACATTGGAAAAAAATATATGTCCTATCCTCCTTCCTTGACAAATATACCTTTATAACAATAAAACTGAAAAGCACATAAAGCTAAGATGTCTGAATTTTATTAATTTTGCCCCATATCTGGGTGTTCTGTTTATGGGCTATCAATGTTTTTTTGAGAAAGAAAATAGAGATATGCATATAATAAATTATTGACTATTTATTCAATATGATTTACTTCATGTTTATATCTCAGCAATGTCACTAATCATATTGTTATCAAGATTTACACTTACTTTGCTGGAAAGAAATTGAAGGATTAAAAAGTAAGATATAATTATATTCAAAGTGCATTTGGCATAAAAATCAAAATTAAAGTGAATGTAAACATAAAAAAAGTAAAATAAGTATAAATGTCAATTTTTTCTTGTAAAATATTCAAAATTATCTATGACAAAAATAGTTTGTAATCAATGAATATAAAACTTTAACCACAGTTAATTAAAGCTACATTTAAAACTTCGTTATTTTGGAAACAATTCTGTTTCAATGAATAATTAAAAAATAGAAGTATATTGTTCTGGCACTCAATGGTTATTTGATGGTTAAAGTTGTCAAAGTAAGTAATTTGTAGCAATTTAACCGTGAGATTAAGTTATATAAATTTTGCAATATCACAAATTGTTGGGGTCTTCTATGCAACTGTTGTGAATAATGCACTAACCATGAATTTCTCTGGATCTACAACTTGGAATAGGAAGAAAAGCCAGAGAGTAGTCACTTTGTACTACTAGGAACAGATGAAGTATCTATTGTGATCATGCTATCTGCAAGTAAGGTTTTAACAAGTGAATGGATTTGTCTTCTTCTCACATAAGCACTTTTGCTGCTCCGGTACCCACACGCTCCAAAGCACTGGATCTCTCCCATGCTGGCAGCAGCACTCGCCACCTGTGGTGGGCTTTCCCCAAGACTTGAGGAAGGGCCCCTGAGACATTTCCCTGGGGCCTGAACAGGTTTGCAGGTAGCACGTGAGCACTGTATCCTGGTGGTGGATGTCAGTGCAATACTGTACCAGACATTGGTAATATGCATGGCTCTCCTACAGCCTTCTTTCTCAAACATGGATGGAACAGAAATTACTAGGAATTTGGCAAAATGAAGATTGTGCTTCTTTAAGTTTGAGGGGAGCCTGGAGGAAAGCCTGCATTTCTAACCAGCCTTCAGGTGGTATCAATGCTGCTCGTCCAAGTACAAGGCTTTGAAGAGCAGGGATGTGAATTAGACAGAGAGAGCCCAGGCTTGTCCTAGGAAACCTGAGGAGAATATTTATGTCATAAACTGAGAACAATCCCCAAAAGTTTGTTTCTGTTATTCAATCTTTTCAATTATATCAACTTAATTCTCAAATATACACTCACCAAGATATTCAAAGGAAAAACAAGAAAGCAAGCATTTATGTAGCTCCTCCTAAGTGATTTACATTAAATTTTCACAAAACAATAAGGTAGCTACTGTGCTCTTATTTCCCTTGACTTTCAACTTAGGCATTGTGCCACAGAGAGGTTAAGAATTTTGCTCAAACTCCCAGTTGAACCCAGGAAGTCTGGCTGTAGAATTCAAGCCCTTCAGCACTGCACTATGTCTTTCTCAATGTGAGCAGGAACAATGTATTTCTCTTGAGAGTAAGTACTTCTCGGGGAAGAATCCAGAATTGCAGAGAGCAATAGTAGCAATACAATTGTTTCCACATGTACAATAAGATTGTCTACCTTTGAATCCAACTTTCACATTAACTACTAGGAATGATTGGGTGGAAAATGATTAGACTCTAACATATTTTTTGTTTTTTCTATCAACAATATCTGAATTACACTTCCATGGCCAATAAAAGGGTCTCACAAATATCTGAGTCATTCCTTAAAAGAGAAAAATCTGGGGCCAGCCCATGGCCCAGTGGTTAAGTTCATGTGCTCTGCTTCAGCAGCCTGGGATTTACCAGTTCAGATCCCGGGAATGGACCTACACACTGCTCATCAAGCCATGCTGTGGCAGCATCCCACATAGAAGAACTAAAAGTACCTACAACTAGGATGTACAACTACGTACTGGGGCTTTGGGGAGAAAAAAAGGGAAAAATCTGATCTTTATGTAGTTCATTATTAGTATGCATTGTGATGGCTTATCTTAATATAATTGGAGAAAAAAATTATGTTGTTATGTTGACCTTTTAAAAAATATTTTGAGCTGTACATAACTTTAAATGTTTTAAAAGAAAAGAAAACATATATGTATGTGTGCATATATAGACATACACATATATACATACACACACATATATATGACTTCAACTAAAATTTACCTTAGGTTTTCTTTTCTTTTTGCTTTTATATTTTACTTAGTTGTATCTAAAATGGTCACCAAGACAATGCTTTCATCAAAAAACAATGACAAAAGAATATATATATATATAATATGTATATATATATATAAAATTGAAAGTCTTAAGCACCCAAATCTATACTAGACACAAGTAGATTATTAGGTTAGTGACCCTCACAATGATAGATCAATAGTCTTCCTCTGTTAGGATTAGACTATAATTACATGAACTGAATAAGCTCATCTATCTATGCTTTTTACATTGTTTTCATATAAGAAGACAAAGATTTACTAATCAGGTATAATCATAAGTACAATACAGTCATAGGAAACGTTTTTGACTGGTTTAAGAGTCTTAATCTAGAAGATATTTACATATTTAGTAAAAACTGAGGTTTGTCTGTGGTGTCAAAGAACAATGAAATTTATTTTAAATTTATTAAACATTTTTTAAAAGTTCATCATTTTAAGCATTTAAGACAGGGATCAGACAAACTACTTACTGAGGTCAAATTCACCCACTGTCTGTTTTTGTAAATAAAGTTTTGTGAGCCAGGCTCATTTCTTTCTGTGTTGTCCCTGACTGCATTCACACGGCAGCAGCAGAAGTGAGTTTATGCAAAAGAGGCTCTATGGTTCCCAAAGCCAAAACTATTTACTATCATCTGACCTTTTGAAGAAAAAAGATTTCTGTCCCCAAATAATTCCTCTTTCAATTATTACATAGTTTTCTAAATGTTTCAAAGCTACTTTGAAGACAGATTCAACACACACACAAACACATGTGCACTCACCATCTGTAAGAAAATTACATATTAATCTCACCTATGAATAACAGACTAGCAAATCTAATTCCACATACTACTAAAATTAGTGAAATAAATTCATTCAACAAATATTTATCAAGGGCATAATATGGGGCATAATTTAGAAAAGAAAGAAGAAAGGATGGGGGGTGGGAGGGACAGAAGTTCAAACCAACATGTACCTGCTCTCAGGAAACTGGTTTTCAGGAAGAAAAACACGATAATCAGATATTCCAGTTGAGATCTAGATTTTGAGGGGCTCTTAGCCCTGACAGAGAGCAAGTGTGCCTAGTCTGGGGAGAATGAGTGGCAGAAGATGAAAGATAATGCAGAAGAGAGAAACAGGGGCCAAATACTTCCTGTCAGCCATGGCAAGTATTTTGGTCTTTCACTAAAACAACTGGTGGCCATTAAAGTGTGTCAAGTACAAAGGTAACCTAATCCAACAATTATTAAACAAACGAACAAGGAAAAATTCTGTAACTGAAA
Organism: Equus asinus; assembly: GCF_041296235.1. Classification (NCBI taxonomy): domain Eukaryota; kingdom Metazoa; phylum Chordata; class Mammalia; order Perissodactyla; family Equidae; genus Equus; species Equus asinus. The sequence continues at coordinate 77,100,910 of NC_091800.1, forward strand.
GGAGGAGAACAGATTGGATGAAGGTAAAAAGTCTATGACAAGAGACAACTAAAGATTATTAAGTCAAGGTCGTCAAACAGGAAAGTTGTGATGCGAAGAGTCCACAACTTGAAGGTCTGTACAGAGAAGGAATCTTTGACAACTCTTTCTTGAATAAATTGGCACAAAGCATGTGAAGAGAGCTGTAGCGCCTGACGTGGGTGTTGCCATCCTAAATAAGTTCTGCTTGTTATGGCATTTAGTGGTCTCTAAACATAAAAGCCAAATCCCCTCTATTGAAATAACAGCCAAACAGGTCAGATTATAAAACCCACCTGCATGCAGTGAATGAGCTACAAGTCCACCTTCACGTCATGTGTGTCTGTGTGCTGTCATTCCCCCGAGAAAGGGTAACAGAGCTGAGGTTGAAAGGTGGCTGGATGTGATGCTTTCATTTGTCATCTACTCGTTTTCTAGCTGAATATTATAAAAAGAGTCTCAGTATGCAACACTATAAATTTTGAGCTTCTGTTTGTCTTGGCTACTTTAACAGCAAATTTATAAAATTCACATATAATCTGAGGAAAAACAATTAAATGGGTGTACACTGATAGCTTAGAGATGTGGCCACAGGTTTATTGTCAATGAGTTCCACATATATCTCATTCTAAAAGTGTCAACATCGTTTATCTCAGTATCATAAATTTGCTTGCAAACAGAACTCTTTTATCAAGCCAAATGCCATATATTATATGCAATATATATTTTACATATTATGCATTATATACTATATATTTTATATGCTGAGTAGGCTCTTAATCATAGCAATACATATTTATTCAATTTGATCGTAAATTGTACTTCCTCAAGCTCTCTCCAATGAAAGACTGGAGAAAGGAGTGCAGAGTAAAAACTTGGCATACTTAGAAGATGAGAATTCACGTTCAGAGCATTTTTTAAAATTGAACATCATAAAAGAAACACGCAATTAACACTGGATTAATTCTTAACAAAAATGAACATTAACCAATTAAATAATTGAGAACTGATTTGTGATTCTTTGGTATTGATAGGCTAATTAGCCATTGTTAGAATTTTGAAAGAAATGACAGTTATCCGAAGTTGCAATTAAGCTGTAGACTCTTTTTCAAACTTAAAAAGTAATCTAAAAAATTGAGAAAATAGTGATATTTTGGACAGTATATCTAGGCTTGACAGAATAAAGTGAAAATCTGATATACTTGATATCAAAGCAACAAAGTTCACCTTTGTGGAAAAAAGAGAAAAAATGTAATTAGAACTTTATTATATTTGGAAGTAATGGTTCAAGAAATGTCTTTGTTCTATTAAGATCTCAGTGACAAGGAACATAATTCATATGAGGAAATAGACCCAGGTCTGTTCTGTAACTGGTGTCTGATAGTTACAAAACAGCAAACTGAGGATCTCAAGGCAAGCTCTTTCATTGCCTGTGGTGATCTCTAGGTAGAAGGAAGAAGACATCTTGACAGACTCCCTCCAATAAAAGGCAATCAGAGAATTGGGACAAGGTGCAGGCAGCACTCATTAGTTTTAAGACAATAAATGATATGGATTGATAATATACATATGATTATTGATCCCGAAAAAAATGAAAACAAGTAAAAAGTGTTCCATTCGCAGGTGCCTTCAAAATCCCTGGCCAAAGGAAAAAAATAATCAGCTATTTTTACAGATGACCAAGGTAGCCAGGCTGAATTCAGTCAGATGGCTTATGAGGCAACGTATCTGGATACACATAAGCTACACACAACACACACACACACACACACACAAACATTTCAAATGGTCAATTATAAAGAGAAGATCAGAACTCAGAAAGTCTCTAAAATTATAATTATTTTTCTCATATACAACTTCCTTGACAATATATCTTCTTGTATACCAAATAAGTGTTTCAAATTCAGAATAAAAAATAATAAAGCTATTCAGTATTTCCCTCTTCATCTCGTAACCTACACCCAATACATCACAATTCTAGATATTTCTACCTTGATATCCCTATTCTTAGCATTACTCTCCATATCTTTTATTAGAACTTCGGCGAAGCTTTCATCATCTCTTGCTGAGACTATGCACAATCCTGCTAACTTTTCTGTTCCTCCTTTCAGCCTAATGCAACTGACTGTTTATCCAGCAGTCAGAGAGATTTCTGTAGCATAAATCAGGTGTATTCGTCCCTTGTTTATAACCCTCCAGTGGCTTCCAAATACAAGTAAAATAAAATTGAAGTCATCTGTGAACACTTAAAAGGTCTTGTATGTGATGATAGGTGATGGTAAGCTTTTATATGTTGCTTATAAATAAAAGTAATCCTATTATAAGAGATTCTTCTGACTCCAACCCAAAGATATCAATCTTAAAGTAACTTAGATGCACTAATTATTTTTTGCAGATTATCAAAGTATGAAAGGTTAGGAGAGAGCAGGCAGCTGGAACCAGGGAATCAAATATGATCAAGACTTTTTTAGCCTCTCATTGCTATCCATCAATTTTCCCATCCTTTCAATTTCTATGTTTTCTTTACTTTGAAAAAATATTGAGTAAAGTTATGCATTATAATTTTTAAAAATATGAAGGACTGAGATTCAAACATAGCAAATCTCTCTTTCCACCCTTCATCCCAAGTCCTACTCCCCAGAAGCATCATTTTAAGCACCTTACTTGTTTCTTCAGGTATTCCCTTGTGTGTTTATAAATAGTATACTTATATAATTATTCCTCAATTTGTCACAGTTATGATTTTGATACCAGACAGAATTTTGCAAATTATCCCTTTTGTATGTTAGTCTCTGAAAAAACAGTAGAGAAAAAAGTAAAATGCTGAGATCCCAGAAATGTGTTATTTAAGCCCAGTAATTTATTTATCAAATTAATATTTATTAAAAGCCAATTATGCACAAGTTATATTTTCAGCATTGTACGTAAAAGTGAATATAATTTGAATTCACAAATTATCAGGGTTATTCTTCAATGAGAAAAAATATTTATTGATATTCAGTAAAGATTACATTATGTATAATATAGTGTAACAATGTAACAACATAACAAAGCAATAACTAAAGAAAATGAACTTTATTATCTTAAAAACAGAAAATAAAAGGTACAAAATCTCTTAAAAATTTTTTATCCTTAAATTGAGTCATATTCAACTATAAATACTTGTTTCTATCATAACAAAAGGAATGAGCATTTCTTGAAATTGCCTTATGTATATTATAAAGGTAATACATAAATGTTACTAAAAATATGAGATTAAGAAAAATACAAGGAATACATAAAAATCACTGTAATAAACGAGGTCTTTTCACAATGCAATTAATAAAACATGAAGAATACTTTTTTCTGGAATTATCGTTAAAATATTTTAGGAAAATGAAAAACTCAACCGCATTTTACAGACTATTTCTTCTTCCAAGTTATTAAAAGTGAATTAATGCATTTAAATGAATTTTAAAAATAATGAGTGGCAAAAGTTACAGGCAGAATATATTTTATTCATTTGTGGTTTTCCATCCCTTAAGTACTTTACATTTTGCACATAGTATCTCGTCAATCTCAGTTTTCAAATTAAATTTTAATAAGCTTTAAACCTTTTAACAAAATATGATCTACACAATCAAACATTTTCTAATGCCTTTTCAATATGTGGGTTTTATTGTCTTATTTATAAGCAAGATGTTCAAATGTCCTTTCTACCTCTTGAAGAGAGCAGTATGGACTAAAACAGCAAACAAGTGAAATAAATTACCTACCCTCTACGCTGGAGTGTGGTGACTATTGCAGACTAGCCTGAACAGTTCTGGAGCAGTTAATTAATATGTGCTTGTTTTCTAAAATTTTTGTGGCATGATATAGATTTGCTCTAAAAATTTAGGGCGGATAAAACAAATTACTATATGTATTTTCATTTCAAGGCAACAAATACCACAGATATTCATCTATTGCCAAACACAAAAGGTAAAATATTCTTTTTGGCTTTTGTTTGGCTTCTCTAAAAGCCATTCATTGTGAAATATAATTGTGTTTAGTTCCTAAATACACTGCATTCTCATACTTTGCAGTAGTTATGTTTTGCAAAGTAGCCATAAACACTGAATTAGCAAATAGTGAACCACTGTGCCTAAGGGAAATATAGGGTTAAGTTCCTGCGAGCCTCTGGTCACAATATTTTAATCAGCCAACAAATACGTAACTTTGTTTTATGTGTGTTTCTGTCTAAAGACAGAAATATATATATGTTAATTAATTAATTAATTAAATTGCTATTTATTTAATATATATTGTTGATTCATTAACATAGAACTTGCAACCAACAGCACTATAGCTGATGCCCCAACCAAGTTTATCCATTATCTGTATCTCTATCTGTATCTGCATCTGAATCTGTATCTGTATTTTCTCCATAAGGCTCGTCCCAGCCTCCCTGCACTTAGCAACACTAGACAGCACCTCAGCACTATGATTGTAGGTCATTTTAAACAGTGAAATCAACAATGAAAGGGACACACATATGAAAAACATGGCTCTAAATAGACCTTGGGAAGGAAATGTTTATAACAGTAAAAAGAAGGCAGTTATGGTTATAGTTCAATATCAGTCGGGAATCTGCATGTCAGCAACTCAAGTTTTTTGCTGCTCTGTGCATGTCCAAAAATGACTGTGAAAGCACTGTGAATATTGACTTAGGAGTTGGAAATAAACTTTAGCAAGTAGGTAAATTCACAAATGCAGAATCTGGAATAATGAGGTTAAATTGCATCTCTTGAATCTGTCTTGTTCTCTTCATTTTCATCCAAATTTCATTATCTGCAAACAGTTTAATAACTATCAACTAGTCCACCCCATCTACCTTGACCATTCTCCACGTTTAGCTAAAGTGGAGTTTTAAACACAAATATAATCATGTTACCCTTTGCTTAAATCAACTTAATAGCTTTCCTCTTCTCCTAGAATAAGGGGAAAACCTGAACGTAGATTTCAAGGCCCTGCGTGGTCTGGCTCTCTTTGCCTCTCCCACCACACTGGCTGTCTTTCATTCTCTTCTTGCCGTAATCATTCCTGACACGCTCTGAGCACCTAACAGCTAAAGTAGCCCAATGGCTCTGTGAGGAGGGTTAGAACAAGAAATCTGTATAGTCAACTTCTTTCTAAACAGGGGCCAAGTTCCCATCTTCCCTCCAATGACTCCACTGTTTACCCTGAAAATAGGGTTAGTATTTTGTTCGAACATATATAAATGTATATACAGATAGGAATAGAGATACATATGTATATACATATATGCATCCCCTGTTTTATGTTATATATACATGTTGCATATCCCTAGTTATATATGTACAATATTCACATTGATATAAGTATTTCAAATCAATAACTCCTTAGTATAAACAACATATAGATTTTTCATATCACATGACTCTTTGTCCTAATAACTATAAATTCTTTTTAGTGATATTACTATTATAAGAATTGAATTGAATAATTGTTACCTTGTACTCTAGCTGAATGAATATTGAGTGATGGTGGAACATTTTATTATTTTTTGTTTTTTAAGTTTAGAGTCAAAGAATTTGAGTGTACTAGAATCATGACACTCTGCTCCTATGACCTCTTCTACCAACACCCATTTTCCTATCACCTGTGTAAAATCAGAAGCAATCTTTCTTTTCTTTCCCGTGAAGACCATATGTAAAAGATTCGTTGTACAGTCATCCCTCGGTTTCCACAGGCGTTCGACCCCAGGACATCCCTCAGATACCAAAATCCACAGATGCTCAAGACCCATATATAAAATGCCATAGTATTTGCATATAACTTACACACATCCTCCCATATACTTTAAATTATCTCTAGATTACTTATAATACTTAGTACAATGCAAATGCTATATAAATAGTTGTTACACTGTATTCTTTAGGAAATAAGAACAAGAAAAAATAGTCTGAACGTGCTCAGTACAGATGCAACCATTATAGGCTTTTCCATCCACCATTGGTTTAATCCGAGGATATGGAACCCACAGACATGGAGGCCCAACTGTATGACATTTCTTCAGTATAAAACCTTTAGCTATTTATAACTTTTTATTTCCAAATAATTTCAATTAAAGAGAAAAGTTACAAAAATAGTACTAAGCAGTTCCAAATTCACTAATTCTTGATTTTTTTCATAGTTGCCTTTTCATTATGGCTCCTATTTATTTCTTCTGAATTATTTGAAAGTAATTTGTAGGTGATATTCCATTAGCCCTGACCACTTCAGTGTGTACTTCCTAGAAAATGTGTTCAACATCATAAATCATTAGGGAATTGCAAATTAAAATAACAAGGAGATATCTTTACACACCATTTCAACAGCCAAAGTCCAAAACACTAACAACAACAAATGCTGGCAAGGATGTGGAGCAATTGGTGGAAATACAGAATGGTACGGCCACTCTGAAAGACAGTATGGCAGTTTCTTACAAAACTAAACATACTCTTGTCATATTAGAGCAATCACACTTTTTGGTATTTACCCAAATGGATTGAAAACTTATGTCTACGCAAAAACCTGCACACAGATGTTTATAGCAGCTTTATTCATAACCGTAAAAACTTGGTGGCAACCAAGATGAATAAATAAACTGTGATACATCCAGACAATGGAAAATTATTCAGCATTAAAAAGAAATGAGCTGTCACGCCATGAAAATTCATGGAAGAAACTTAAATACATATTACTAAGTGAAAGAAGCCAATCTGAAAAGCTAAAACACTGTATGATTCAACATTCTGGAAAAAGCAAAACTTTGGAGATGGTAAAAGGATCATGGACTGCCAGGGATTGAGGGTAGGGAGGGATAAATAGGTGGAGCATAGGTGGCTTTATGACAGCAAAACTATTCTATATGACACTATAATAATGGGTACATGTCATTATACATTTGTCCAAACCTATAGAACATACAACACCAAGAGTGAGCCCTAATGTAAACCATGGACTATGGGTGATCATGATGTGTCAATGTAGGCTCATCATTTGTAAGGAATGTACCACCCTGGTGCATGATGCTGATAATGAGGGAGGCTACCCATATGTATGGAGACAGGGGCTATAAGGGAACACTGTACCTTCCATTCAATTTTGCTGTGAAACTAAAACTATTCTAAAAATTAGTGTATTTTTTTAAATGCAGGTAAGCTGCTACATAACTAGAGTGCAACCGTTAAAATTTGGACATTGAGATTAATAAAATATCTAATCTATAGATCTTTATTCACATCTTACCTATTGCCCTTTATTCATCCAGGATCCAATTCAGAATCACAGGCTGCATTTACGTATCATGTGGCATTAGTGTCTTTAGTTTCCTTTCGTTGAAAAGACTCCTACAGTTTTCCAACATCTTAGTGACCTTGAGGTTGATCAGCCTGGGTTCCACCCCTCACCCCCACATGCACCCATGATTGGTTCTGATCGAGGCTGAGGGGAATAAGGAAGGAGGAAGGGAGAGGAAGAAAGAGGAAAGAAAATTTTAAAATTATTTGATGTGTCCCATATCCTCAAAACATCCCTGTAGGTGGATCAAGGATATACTCTACCCCATATTAATAATAGGAAAGTAAGGCTTAGAAAGGTTAGCTGAGAAGCTGAAGCCAAATATCAAGTTTTAAAATTAGTCAGTACAGTATTGCAAGACAGTTAATAAAAAGAAAAGCTAAGTTCTTTTAAATTATATTTGAGGACTTTAAAGGACAAGTTTTGAAATTATCAAAGCAAACACGATTTCTAGAAATAAATAAATACAACCATGTTCTAATTTAATTTGGTGTACACACCTGCTATCTGTCTATCGATCTATCTATCTGTCTATCCATCTATGCACATATGAATATATATACACATACATATATATACAAATACATATATACATAAAATAAATATATACACATATATGCAAATAGCTATATACACAGACAAGGCAAATGCTAAATACAATAGGACAATTAGAGATAAATAAAATATGGATGATCTTCTTTCACTTACAGCTTATACTGTACCCATGTGAGATCAAGTTCAGCATTTTATGACCTAGGTTTCCTTTTTTATTCTTTTAAGAAGAAAATATTCCAGAAACACATTTTAAAAAGGCAGGAAAAAGTGCAGGTGTGAATACCAGATCAATTCATCAGAAATTCTCATTTATAGAAAATATTGAGATGTGCAACTGTTATTAGATATGTTTTTTTCTTACATTGTCTTGGCTTTTATGAAATGTGATGCTAAAGTTGTATTGGATATGTTTATAGAAAAATGCTTCTGCATAAAGATTGGTAGCCTCAAATACAATGGCAGAAAGTGCAAGGAAACAGGTGAAAGTGAAATTGCTTTCAAAGACGGAATCTTTGAGATTGTCTCTACCTCATTAGAGCTGAACACTTAATAGAAGAGGTGACATTTGCATGGTCTGCACTCAGGTGCAGAGAGAATAAAAGGTATTCCAATTTCCTGGTGCTGGATGCTTCTGATACATTTTAGTCAGTCCTTCAGATGACTTTTCCTTGAGCACAAACCAAATACTGAGAAGCTATTTGTTTTATTTAAATACACGTTGCTTTTCAAAGAAAGACATGTTTGACCTTCATAAAACATTTTAACCACTTTATTTTTTACTGTATATCAAGAGATTTATGGAAATGTATGAGCACTACTGATCTATGGCAACTAAAATAAGTTTTACTGAATATAAGTAACCAAGGTATATATGCATGCACTATAAAACAGGATCTCTTTATACTGCAGTGTTTCTCAAACTTTTGTGTATATGAATCACCTGGGAATTTTATTAAAATGCAGATTTAGCTTTAGTAGGTCTGGAGTGGAGCCTGAGTTTTTGTATTTCCAATAAGCTCCCAGGTGTTACAAATGCTGCTGCATCTTATACCACATTTTTAGTAGTAAGGAAATAGAGAACAGGTCGAAATGTAAGATCTCTGTTTTGGTTTTCATTTTCTCAAGAATGAAAACATACCTACCATGCTCAATTCCTATTTATGCTATAAACGTATCTTCAGATACACTGTGTATTTTCTTGTCTGTCTTTGTGAATTGATTTTGCTGTTGTAATATCTGAAAGTTTTTCCTTCCATCCCTTTTTTATATTAAATATGCAGTTTTCCTGGCGTGAATCATATATGGTAAATAGAAGATTAGACTGTGCTTTTCTCATGGAAACACACTTTGCATCCAATAAATTTCACAATCACAGTCATTAAAAATCAACTTTTCTTCAAAATATTTCTTTTTCTACATAAAAATATTGTTTACTTGCATTCTTTTTATGTTACTTATTTTTTAAAACTACAGATGTCTACAGCCATTGTGGAAGGTGTGGCAAATATTATCAAGAATGAGTATTGTAGCAGAGAAAGTATTTTTCCCCAAAATAATTATCATATACTTGAAGACAAGTCAATAATGTTTTCTCTAATACTAAAGCTGTTAGTGGAAAAATATGCTTTGGAAATAGCAGAAAATGAAGGCTGATGTACATGCATAGAGATTGTTGATGCATTCAAATAAATGAAGATAATCTGACTCACTTATACTACACAAGATATAGGAAGGTCCCATAAATTCTATATTTAGAATTACAACTATATCTTTTACTCTTTTATAATTTCTACGCACACTGCCAAAGCCACTATTTTCTAGGATATGTGGTTGGAGCTTTCCTGGCAAGTAGGGTAATTTACAGTATTCTTCCCTTGTCCTTGGTACCTCTTTCCATGGTTTTAGTTGGTCAACAGCAGTCCAAAAATTTTAAATGGAAAATTCCAGAAACAAAAAATTCCTAAGTTTTAAATTGTGTGCTGTTCTGAGTGGAGTGATGAAATCTCACTCAGTCCCACTCCTTCCTGCCCAGGACATGAATCATCCCTTTGTCTAGCAGATACACACTGTATCCGCTACTTGCCCATTAGCCACTTAGTGGCCCTCTCCGTTATCAGATTGACTGTGATGGTATCTCAGTGCTTGTGTTCAACGAACCTTTATTTTACTTAGTAGTGTCCCCCAAACTCAAGAGCTCTGATGCTAGCAATTCAGATATGCCAAAGAGAAGCTGTAAAGTGCTTCCTTTAAGTAAAAAGGCTAAAGTTCTCAACTTAAGGAAAGAAAAAAGAAATCTCATGCTGAGATTGCTAAGATCTGTGGTAAGAATGGATTGGCTATCCGTGAAATTGTAAAGAAAGAAAAAAGAATCTGTGCTAGTTTTGCTGTCCCACCTCAAATCTGTCCGTATAGGAAAAAACAGTGTATACATAGGTTTTGGTACTATCTACATTTTCAGCATCTACTGGGTGTCTTGGAACGTATCCCCAATGGATAAGGGGAGACTACTCTATATTAATAAAATTATGAGGAAAATTTTGTCCATGAAATTTTATCTATACTCTGCCATTTAACTACCTAAGTATAGAAAATATTGCAAAAACATCCCTGGAGCCAGAGTTATCATGTGCTGTTTGCTCCCCAAACATGGTGAAAACTGACCTATATTCTGATTTATCAAGTTTCTTTATTTAACATACTCAAACAAACCCAAATCTTACAGAAGTATCCTGGCTATCAGGGAGATAAGGGGAGCAGAAAATCTTGGCTAGGATGCTGGGTGAATTCCGCCTAGAGGATGTGGAGCCTAGAACGATTACTCAGCTGAGAAAAACAACCTGAGAAAAAGAACAAGGGAGAGGGAATAAGATGCAGTGGAGATGGCCCTATATCTATTCAAGTCTTGGGAGAGGAGGATTAAAAATGTAAGAAGATGGGAGGGAAGAAGAAGGAACCAGGCCACTATATGACCCTTATGTCCTTTTCTGACCAAATCATCTCTATTTACAATTGATATAATTGTATCTAGAAAACCTAAAGAAATCTTAGACTAAATTCATCCTCCTGACCCAGTAATTGCATTCCTAGAACCTGAGCCTACAGAAATAAAAAAGCAGCGGCACGTAATTACGTCACGTATTAAGTAAGAAGAACAAGTTGCAAACTAAATTGTATAAGAAAATTCTCCTTTATTAGCAAAAAAAACAAAAGTTATAGCATACCCTATACATGTGTGTGTATGTTTGTAAAAGAGTACATCAGTCTATAAAACAATAGAATATAAATGAAAGAAGAACACATCGAACTTTAATATTACCAGAGTGGGGTGGATATCAAGAGGCAAAAATAAGGGAAGGGCATTAATTATTTATTACTAATATTTGTACTTATTCACGCCGGCATGTATTAATGTAACAACATCCCTTCATGGCACTGATTAATAATTTTACATATATTAATATTAAATCTAATGCTAATGTTAACTATAAGTTTTTAAATTGAGACAAGATTATTTAACTTGAGAGTTATCCTATTACGAAAATTTTAAGCGTACAATGCAGTATTGTTAACTGTAGACACAATGTGGTACAGCAGATCTCTAGAACTTATTCATCCTGCATAACTGAAACTTTACACCTGTAATTATTTACATTTTTTCTTATGATGAATATATCCTTTTTCTTTAAAAAGGAAACAAATTCTAGGAAGAGTTAAGGGTTGGTGTGAGTGAGTAACAAGAATGTGGTTATAATACTTTCAGTTTGTGGGATATAATTCACTGTATTTTTTAAGATATTATGTCCTTAAAATTAATTGAATTATATCATTCTTTAATGCAATTAAAGATCAGAAAAGCACTGTAATTCTAAAACAAGCAGCAATAAACTGTTGGCATTGATGGGAAAAGTGAGTGGAATGTACAGGCCCGATAGTCTAGCAAACCTCACAGACTTCAACCTTTGCATGGAGCCAGCTGCATGCACAGGTGTTCCATCATTTCTTGTTTCATCATCCTGGAAATAACTAACTGATCTTAGAAGCAAAAGTTTCCTTTGAGGAAAGTGGCAAACTCTGAAACTCACAGCAATTATACATTACCAAGGTGTAATACCCAGGGCATTATGACATTTTAATTTTTCTGTAGACGTCAGTATAGGCTACAGTTTAAAAACATCAGGTAAATATTATGCAAGATTACACTTTGCACGGTGGTATTGAAGAACTTAGGTCAAATATGCAAATACCATAAATAAAGATTAGCAGGAAAAAAAAAGAAAGACTTAAGGTTTGAATGTATTTACACTTATATCTTTCTGAGCTCCTAAAAGATAAAAATTAGTATTAAAAAATAAATAGACGCTAGGAAAGATGATTTCAGCCATTGACTCATTTTACAAGATTTACAAAGTAATTGCAAACTAATTTTCATGCTAACATTTAACATAACTAGACTGTAAGTAGGTTTCAAAATTCAACTCAATTTCAAGCATACTTTCCCAATTCGTTGTTAAGTCAAACAGAAATCATATTAAAATTATACTCTTTTTTCAACATCCTAACTATTGATTAAAAAGTGAGTGAGATTTGCCCCAAAAATGAGACAAAGTAAGTCATTCAAAAGCTTTGAGAATTGTGAGAGGAATCTGCCATTCAGCTCAACTTCCAAACTATAATATTTAGGAAATACAAGGAACAGAAATGGATGTGTTTTTCATAGAAATAATTTCCTCAGGCTATAAAATTGCAAATTACTTTGAACTGCCTTTTATACTCAGTAGGGATAATCAAAATAATATTGCCCGAACTGTGTTATCATCCACAAAGCATGCTTTTTAATAGTAACACTTTTGTGCTTTGATAGAATTTTTAATCCCAAGTATTCACGATCATTAAACATTCATCCATCTTGAAAGAATTGGCAAAATATGCAGGTGACAGATACCATTTTTAGCTTAAAAAACAGGAAGAGAAAACAAATCCTAAGAAACAATGAAAACCAAGCAAGTGAATTTTTATGTTGATTTGATGGTTCAAGAGCCCTTTTCTCATGCTAGGCTGTAGCTCTGGTATCTGAAAGGGCTACCACGCAGCCTTTCACAGGTAGTCTAATAATCCGAGGGAGGATGGAAGGGTCTAACATTCAGGTAAGCAAGGAGAGGTGGAGAATGCGAGCTGAGCTTAAGAGAGAAAATACATAAAACATCATGACCTCTTGGAAGAGTCAAATAAGGGACACGAATGAGTCAAGAAGCAATTTGAGTATATTTCTTTCATTTGAAGTGTTCTTAAACTTCTTACCTTGCTGTCTAACTAGCATAGTCTCACTAAGTGCCCTGGTAAATTATCTCCATGAATTCTTGTGTTTCCTCCCTCTAATCCCACACTCAGCCTCTATCTGTAGTTTTAGCCAGACTGATTAAGAGACAATTCAATGAAACCCATGCTAGTGAATTAGGCAGCTCATCATCAGTTGATCTTAGTGCTGGGCCCTCTATGAAATTGCAATCCGTTTCAAAATCTCCGAGAGTTATATTCCCTTCAGGAATTGGGTTTCTCTCTTGCTCCCTTGAGGCAGAAATACAAATTTGATAGCCTTAGTTTTGAGCTACTCTACTTTTTTCTTAGGAATCCTGATCCTAATTGTAGGCATAAACAAAGGTCCAAATATATTTTCAAACTTGCCTGATGATACATCTTATTATGTGATGAGATTTATACACAGTTTGCTCAAAAAAAGTCCTAAATAAATGAAGGTATAAGCCATGTTCACTAGTTGGAAGAGCTAGTATTATAAAGATGTAAATTCTCTCCCAATATGTCTCTAGATTCTATGCAATCTTAATCAAAACCCTGAAATAAAATTTGTTTTTCATGGAACTCAACAAGAAATTTTAAAATTTGCGCAGATGTCAAGACAATCTTGATAAAGAGCAAAATAAGAACCTTGCTCTTTAAGATGCTGTGACTTATTGTAATGCCGCAATGATTAGCACAATGTAATATCGACCCAATAATAAGTAAATTAAAGAATAGAATATAGTTGAGAGCCTCAAAGCAGACATTTTTTAGAGAAATTTGATTTGGGATGAGGTCAGCATTGAAGATTAGTGGAGAAAATAATATGTTTTTAATAAATGAGTGTGGGATCAGTTAATATGCATGTGTTTAGAAAAAATATCTTTGCCTAACCTCTTACAGATCCAAAAATAAATTATGGAGACATAAATGTGGAAGGCAAAACAATAAAAATTTTAGTAAGTCATTTAGGAAAATACCTACAGAATCTCAAGTTAAGGGAAGTTCTCTTCAACAGCATACAGAAAACTCTACCCACAGAAGAAATTAATGGTAGATTTTACTGCATTCAAACTAAGAACATCTGTTCATCTAAAGACACCACAGTGGTTCATAAAAAAATACACAAAATAGTTCGTTGTGATACCGAGAGACTAGGAGAAGGTCTTTGTAAGACAAACAACCAACAAAAGATTTAGAAACAAAAACGATGACAAATAAAAAAGCTGCTACAAATCAACAAGAAGATAATCTGATAACCAATAGAAAAATGGGGAGAGACTATACCAGGCATTTCATAATAGATTAATTCCAAATGGCTGCTAAACATATGAAGCAGTACTTTTTATTTACTGCATTAGTTGTCAAGGAAACCAAACCAGAGAAATACCAGCATTGACCCTCAAGAATTGTTGACCTCCCCCCAAAAAGGAATGGTAATATCAATATAGGCAATGATTTGGAAGAAATGAATCTAACATACACTGTGGGGGAAAGAGTAAAATTTACAGTCATTTTTGAAAAATATCATCTACTAAATCTTATCTGTGAAAGCTTGAGATGTGTGCAACTGTAACCCAGCAATACCACTCAATAGTATTTACCTCAAAAAGGATGCTCATAGGTATCAGATATGTGTAAGAATCTTCAGAGCATTCACAGTATCCAAGGAAAAGAAACACTCCAGATATCCAACAGACAAATGGATAAATATTATGGTATATTCATACAATAGAATAAAACAGAGCAATTAAAATAGCCAAATATATCATGGATGAATCTCACCAGCCTAATGTTGAGAAGATGTTAGATAGAGAAGAGTGCATATAATATGATTACTTTTTGAAAATGCTTTAAAAATGGCAAAATGAGACTACTATTTTCAGTGGTGCAGACCAGGCAGTAATTACTCTACCATTTAGAATAAAGGTTACCTTTAGGGAGGTGATTGGCTGTGCTGATTGGGAAGATGCCTGCAAGCGCTTCAGGAGGTGCTGGTAAAGTTCTATTTCTTGAACTGTACAGTAAAATAATTTGTTTACATAAATCTCCAATGCTTTAAAATTAACAATACAAGTAATATTTATAGTAAATTAAAATAAAATATATTTGTGATTTTGAGATAATGATATTTACTAAACATAAACAGCAAAATTCCATTGGTAATGCATCTGTTATGAGAATTAACTAATATATCCATAGTTTAATATTCACTACTGCTAGAGTAAGATCAATATCAATGGAAATTAATAGCAAATCAAAGAGAAGGTCATTACTAAGAGAAGACCACTAGAAAGTGCAGAGCTTACGAAAAAGGCCTATTAATGAATGGTATCAAGTTCATTGTTTACAGTAACATCCTCAACAAAGTTAGGATATTCTAAATCCGATAAATATATGAAAAGAACGAAGAAATAAGTAGAGAAGTGATTGACAAGTGACAGCAAGGAGGAGAAATGCACTCAAGTTAACCAAATAGTATGAATTAATAATTTTTGCAAAGGTTAACAAAAATGTTCATCTTTTTTTCTGAGTAAATGTTCAAGAACATAACACACTAACGTACAACTTCAACAATACATCTAAATTTAAAATATACCAGCATAGGCTACAGTACTGTTTCTAATGCAATACTTCACCTTTAACAGGAAAAAGTGTAAGACAGAGAGGAACATACAATCTTATCAAGGGCGTATGATGCCTGCTTAAAAAAAGTTCACCCAATATCTGTGGCTGCCCTTTATTTGGTGCCCTGGCTGTTTTTGTTCCTTGCTGCAGTGAGTGTTCAGTGTCATGAGTGTTCAGTGTCCTTTTCTTTTTGCAAGTGGGGAAAAGAGGATTTTGAAAAGAAAGATGGAGAGTGGGAAATCTTCCTACTGCCTCAACTGTAGGAAAATCTCAGGCCATCAGTTTTAGGGACGAGTATATGTGGAAGTTGACAGTCTGTAAGTTTATTCTCGTAAAACTATATCATCTGCGACTCCCTTGGAAAATATTTGGGTACCAGCTGAACATGCATACCTTAATTTGCAGACCACTGCTCTACATCATCTCATTTATTCCCATGGAATGAGGTTTGTTTTAGATCATTTCAAATTTATTCATTGCATAAATAATTAATAAACATCTACCATGTGCCAGGCACTGTGCTAGGAATTGGAAAGTAAAAATACACCACGCCCTACTCAAAAGAGTTCCTAATATAGATCCCTGAATTGTAGTCCAGGCATTAATTCTCATTCCAGGCATCCATTTTTGTTTCGTTTTTGTTTAACTGAAAATGTCTTTATTTCTCACTCACTCTTAAATGAGACTTGAATTTGGTATAAGTTATCTTGGCTGTATTCTTCCTCAGCATTTTAAAGGTATCATAACATTGTTTTTAGACACCTATTCTGTTACTACAAAGCCTGCAGATGTCTTCTGTAGGTAGTTTCATTTTCCTTATTAGGCTTATGTTTTCTTTGTTGTGTTTTCTGTAGTTTTATTAAGAAAGTACACATTGTTAATTTTTTAAATTATTATTTAACTTTTCCAGAGACTAATTGTATTTCTTCCAGCTAAGAATTCATTTCTTCAATTCTTGAAAGTTTTCATACAGCACGTTTGAATCTTCTCCTTTTTCTTATTGTTCTCTCCCTTGAATGCATAGAACCTTCCTGTTTTCTCTTGTATGAGCTCCTAATTGCTCTCTTAGATTTTGTATCTCTCTTTTTTAATCTCTGCTATTTTTGAGGTGATTCCCTCAGATTCATATTTTATTCTGTTAATCTCTTTGAATATCCACAAATGCATGCTCATCATTGAAATAAAAAAATTATGACATAAAAGAACATTTGTTGAAGCAGATCATACTTTATTTTTAAAACCCCCTAATTTAATAGTTTTTGTATTAATCCCTAAGCTATATACAAATTTCAAATTTCCATAAGATAAATAATTATTATGTTTATGCAAATTGGCTTTGTTTTTATATTTTCCTGTTCAGAAAATAAAGAAGTGTATGCCGGTAGATATGTGTTGAATAACTACTTCATAATTTGAAATTTAATTAAGTATAATATATTTTTAAAACATATCTAGTCTTCATGAAATCTGATGCAAAAGGTAAATGAAAATGAATATACCACATAAAAGAGAAACATGAAAAATATTTAGAGGTCTGACTTAAAATACAAGTCTACCCCAGGCTGTAAATAGGCAAATTTCTGATTTAAAATGAATGAGTAATGAAGTAAAACATAATAGAGATATACCCATTCGACAAATTCATGCAAGATAAGACATTTCTATAACAAAATTGTATAAATTTGAATTTTACACTTTACTTATTCGAATACATTTCTCGTTCTTTATAAAATCCCTAAATAAAGAGTTTCAAGTATATTATTGAGAAAATAATACAGACAATTTTTTCCCGTACTTTGGTATAGAATATGCTTTATTATATTTTGTTGAATTAACATAACATAAGAATAGAATAATTGAATGATATAATGATATATTGCATTTCTAAATAAAAATACATATGGAAATTTGAAGGAATTAAAGACTTCAAAACAACTATTTATTTATTAAATAGATATAATCTTATTATGTTCCAGGTGCTAAAATACTATGTTTAGTAAAAATCAGACATGGTCCCTGTCCTCATGGAGGTTCCGAACTGACCAGGAAGACAGAGTAGGCAAATGATCATGTAAGTAAATATAAGATTTTTAACTGTGATGTTAGGAGAGAGAGAGTGAGGATCAGGAGGTCAGTTGACAGGGCTCTGGGAGGTTAGAAAGAGATCCTTCAGTAGCACTGAGTTGAAATAGATAGGATAAGTGTGAGGTATCCAGAGCAACAAGGGTGAGTTTATCAGAGAACAGAATCATTGACTCAGTGCTTGTGGTGGAAGGAAGCAAGGAGAGCTTAAGGCAGTGAACACAGCTGGTGTCATGAAGACAGTGAGATAGGGATGCGAAATGAGGCTGGAGAGGGGGAAATGGACTGCCCACAGCGGAGGTGCTACTTCCATACTCACCCCAACTTCCAGCTCAATAACTGCAAGGTGGAGTTTGGAGCTCAATTTGATGAATGATTCAATTTTGATTTTCTTTGTAAAATGAGTGTCTATTAAAAGTTAAATATTTTTGACTAACTTGAGATTTCAAAATTAATCAGAAAATTTCTCTATACTTGTATATTCTATCAATTATAGCAAGTATTCATACGAGAAAATGATTGGAATTTCTCAAGGAACCTCAAAAGTCTAAAAGCATTGTAGAATTCTATCAGAAATAATCATATTTCTGTAACAATGAGTCTCCATTAACAATTATCCCAGATGGGTATCCTCAATTTGCTGTCTAAACCACTCTCCTTTTGATGTATACACCTGTTCTTTCCACCAACTCACTGGGCAATCATTCCCATCAGACCCACTTTGGGCACATGAGTGTCTTGGAATGTTGTGGAAAGGTGTCTTCACTGAAGACCCGGATGGGCACAGAACAGAATATTTAAGCATGATAAGACTTTTTTCTGTTTAGCTGCCCAAACATTGATGAGGAAGGAGCAAAATTCTCTTCTGCCCCCAAACAAGAGCTTGCAGAGGGAGGCTCAGGGAGAAGATAATGCAAAGTCGTACTTCCATGAAGATGGTCTTTTTCTGGTAATGCCTCAGTTTGGGTAATGCTAAGGGTTCTTAACAATGGCCATCACAGCGGTCCCTCTCAGTCACCTCTCTCACACATCCTCTCTCTTCTAAGACAAGATCCTTATGGTTTCTTGGGTTTCTAGGAACCCATATATATATATATATATATATATATTTGTCCTCATATTTTCCTCCGTTGCCTCTTAATATAAATACAAGCATACACATGCAAGTGCACAGAAATGCACACACATTATTTTCCTCTGTCTGTTACCAATATATCTTAAAGAAACATTTCTAAAAGTGTCTAAATTGTTTAGAAAACTACAACTATTTTACTTTACCTCGAGGTGATGGGAGCTCAACTTTCAAACAGTTCAGGGAAGTGAAGAAATCATAATCTTCTTTCTAGGGAAAGACGCCTTTCTTCTTTTAATTGATTGAGTCCCTCTAATGGATCAAAACGATGGGGAAGGAGGTGGCAGGGGTGAGGAGGCAGAATGTAGTCTAGTTTCCATATTGAAACTGGTTGAATATTCACATTCAGCTCCCTTTCCATGATCTATTTATTGTTGGAAATTAGTGAGTGGATAATAATGATGCTTGTAATTTGATGAAGCAGGTATTTCTTGGCAGAAAAGCAAAGTGATTTGTATGAAAAGTAAACAGTGATGCAGAAAATAAAGTTCTTAGTAAGGAAAAAAAAAACCTGTCTGAAATTATTTGCCTTCTAATTTAAAGCTTTATCAGTCAGTGTTTGATCAGGAAAGCAGAACCACTGTGAGTATTTATAAATAAGGGACTTATTGTTGGAATTAGACTTTACTCATTAGTGAAGGAGCTGGGGTGGTGATGTCTGGAACAAAGAGATAAGATCAAAGTCAACAACCAGATCTTGTGAAGCACTGTGATATGGTGGTGGATAAGTGGGAGCTTGCAGGGAAATCTGCAAAGCCAGGCGTATCCAACTGCTTGATAGAAGCATGAAGGGGACCTGGTGCAGACATGTGTGTAAGACTGTCAACTCTGCATCTTATGGTGGGCTTGGTGTTGCTGTTGATATGCCCAGGCAGCCGTCGGGAAGAGTGCACATGGAGGAGATTAGAGCAGGGTAAACCTGGGCTACCAAGTCCTCTGTGTCTCCCTAAAGAACTTCAGAGGATAAGGACCGCTGATTCACTTGGGCCTTCCAAACGTTGTACAAACCTTCATTTCTGGAGTATGTGCCAATATGCATTCTGCCTGTATTGGGTTCTCTATTAGCTTTTATCACAGAAAAGTGGAGATTTAAGAGTCTTTCCAGACAAACTCCTCCCTCCACTAAGTTTTAGTAGCCACCTGATTCCTCATGGTAGTCATAGTCAATCACCGCAGCCAGTACAATAATCTTTTTCTATGCATGACAGTTCAGAAGTTGAAGAAGCCCAAAGGGGCTAAGTGGCAGCCTAAGCTTCTACTTTAATGAAACCATTACTGAGTTCCCTAGGAGGAGGATTCCTCCCTAGGAAAGTAAGACTTCTATACCAATAGGGCCCAAAGTTTCAATTTTTTTAAAAAATAAATTACCAGGGGAAATGGTGAGAGGAGCTACTCTCATTTCTATCCCTTGATTACACTAGATCTTTAAATACTGGCTACGGGAGAAATACGAGGACATTACCCTAGGTCCATAAAGTGATGCCACCCAACTCACACTAATTGCTCAGTTATCAAAAGGCCATTTCTCCATTCTGTCAGGCCAGCTGCTTCAGGATAACATGGAACATAGAAAGACCGGCTAATTTCATGTGTCCAAGTCCATCATCATGCTTTATTTGCAGTAAAATGACTTCTCTAATGAGAAACAATGCTGTGCTTAATACCACGACAATGAATAGTCCAGCTGTAAGTTTATGGATGGTGATCTTAGTAGGTGCATTATAGACAGAGAAGGCAAATTCATATCTAGAACAAGCGTCTATTCCAGTGAGGACAAAGCCCTGACCCTTCCGTGATAGAAGTGGTTCAATGTAATCAACCAGACCAGTGCAATTAAACTGGAAGGCTTATTTCCTCAGGGAATTGTGCCATATCATGGGATATTCCCCAGAAATTTTTGTCCCCAATCTTCCAATTACATTTCTTCCAAGTTCTTGACTATGCTTACAAATCATTAGTCTTTGCCCATGTCTCGATGTAGGTCTGTATTTTGACCATTTCTGTTTCCAGGCAAAACACATAATGGGGTATGCTTCTCCATTATGCCAAGTGAGAGGATTTCTTTTTACCAATGTCCTTCAGGGTCTCCTATAGTTAGACCATCATGCTGAAACTGTCCTCCTCTGGGTAGTCTCAATATATCTCATAGAACCATCTGCATGATGAGCCTGAATTTCTCTTTCTCAATCAACTCTTTGTTGAGACCGTACAACTAACATGTTGTACATACAGCTAACGTTCACCTTCAGGGCCCGCTCAAATCATATTCTTCATTCTCTAGTACAACTTGATTATGGAGTACTACAGTGCACGCCTAATTTTATGGCATGGTGGGTGAATTATATCAGAATTTTTGACTATGCAATGTTCCATTAGAAACAAATAGTTTTCGTACGTATTTCTTGGAGCCTCTGTGACCGGTATTTCCTTTTGCACTCCTTGGTGTGGGTTTATCTACTGTTTCATTTAATTTGCTTCATTGAAGAATAATCTCAAATGTTGAGTTGAAATTTAGTTCTGCCAGTGATAGATTCACTCATGATAAAAGTGTTATGGTCTTCATTACATTGCTTATAATAACTTCTCTTCATGGTCACTGTCTAACCCAAGTGGAAGAATGGCTTCAATTTTCTTTATAAGAGGTGGGTCAAGTTATTAACCTGACCATTGTTTCCAGAGGGTGAAGTCAGCCAACATCTTTCTTATACTTGTCTATTCATTCAGATCTGTAGAGAAAGAGAATAACAGAAATAAGATTCTTGTGCTACAGGTAATGCTTTTCAGAAAAGTTTACCATAATCTTTTAGTTAAAAATTTTATTTTCTCATTTTATTTTCTAACGTAGTATGATTTTAAGGTTTTATACTCAAGTTATTACCAATGATTGGTAAAAGTTCAGTGTATATACTATTTTTGGAATTGAGTAGGTATTTCCCAATATAGATATCGATTTAGTTGTAAGATATAGATAGACATACATAGATATACAAACCTTTGACCTTTGTTTATATTGCTTTAGCCAAGGACTACAATGGTATTTGTCTGTTGTTGATTATATCTTTCATAAAGCCTGGACAAGCTTTCTAAAATGATTACTGATAGATTTAAACTTTCATATTTTCCTTTATACAAAAATACTAAAACAAATGTCATCAGCATATTATATACATATAAAAGGCTATATATGGTGATATTAACACATGCAAGTGTAATGGGCGTTTATATATGTATATATTTATGTGTGTATATATATGTACATATATATTTAATATCTACATTTTAAGTCAAACACTTTTTATTTAATAAAAAATATTTTATAATAAATGATGTTATTTTAAAATGTATTTTTGAAGCATTCCTAAATTATTTAAAGTGTCAGTTTTATGGATATTCTTGAAGCAGAAGCACAATTTAGTTTTTGGCAGATAATTTTTCAGAGGGTTTTTCTAAATTAGAGGCAGCCAAATGTCATTTGTTCATTTTATTAAGAGAATGAAACCAATAGGTAATCTAAAAGCGGCTTCAATCTTTAAAGTATTTAAACTCTTCTTTCATCTAACGGAAAAACTAGTTCATTGAATTTTACCATTTTTCATTTCCTTTCTAAATGTAGATAATAATGGATTCTGAAATAGTAAAATGATAGGTGACTGAGAAAAGGCTAAAAAAAGATTAAGACATTCAATAATCTGTTAGCTGAATATTTGTCTCCAGAGTACTCAATATCAAAAACAGCATTAATATAAAACATCTCACTACCTCCATATAAGAGATTCCAAAATGTTTCATTAAATGAATAGAACTGACTTCTGAAGAGTTTATTTTGAAGAGTGAATTTGGTAACAAGTAACATTAATTCAGTCTGCGTCTCTCTCCAGTTTCTCTCCAGTTGAATCTATAAACAAAATTATTCTTGATCAAATTTTTATAAAGTTTTTTAAATAAAGAACTGGGTCTTTATATGACTACTTGCCAAGAATAATCACAAGTATTTCTTTAAAGTACAACACAGAGAACTTATAATAACTGTCTGTAGTTAGTTTATGACTCTAGAGATCCACGTTTTATTTAATGTCCATTATTCTCCTGATTCACTCTGGATCTAAGGCTGCTAGATGAACTGGAGATAAATTTGAATTTCAGATAAACAACAAATAATGTTTTAGTGTAAGTATATCCCATCAAGGTTTGGAACATACTTAACACTAAAACATAATTTCTTGTTTTCTGAAATTCGAATTTAACTAAACGTACTGTATTTTCCTTTGTTTTTGGCTAAATTTGACCTACCTAAATGTTCCTCTTTTCAGACTATCAGAGATGTCCTGCGAGTAAAGACAGATGGCCTTGTCTTCTTCAGTAGTCCTTAAATTATGCATGCCTAGATTCTCTAAGTAGATTATTAAAATTTACTTTGCTCCTCTCACAGAAATTTTTTTGAAAGAACCATAGCAGAATCAACATAAGAGTTTTTAGCATATGTAACATTCAAAATTGTGCAATTTTAGAAGCGCTGTCCTTGTTAGAGATACTTTTACTTATACATGTGACAAAATTTTTTACCCTGTTATAAATATTTCCAATGTCTTTGCATTTAATTCAGTTTTCGCAGAAGCAGAACAAGGTAGAGAAGCAGTTATAATCAAGCGGCAGGAGAAAAACTAAATGCTCTGTATGGAGATTGAACCCCTACTGTCTGCATTGGCATCCTCTGCTAACCAACTCAACCAGCTTCACAGACTGTTAACAGTTGCGGTATTAATGATGTTTAGTAAACTCAATAAACTTTAATTGGAAATGAAAAGGTGAGGATCATCCTGTAAAGTTTATGACAGGTTTTTTTTTTTTCCTACAAAACATTATACTATTAATTCTGTGGCAGCATAATAAGCCATGTTTGTTTTATCTATCCTAAGCCAAGTATTTTTTCTTTTTAGTCGATATGTGGTTTTCTCTCAGGATCACTGTGAAAGTGATCACATTTTATTTCTACTGACTTCAGTGGTTTTCTTCTGCATTTATTACTTAAAATGCTGCCTAAAAATACCAAAAAAAAAAAAAAAAAACTTCCACAGTATAATTATCTGGGATATCTTATCTAAATGGTCTTAAAATAGATCTCCGGTATGACAATCTAATCCTCTCTTTTCAGCTTTTCATAGAACATGCTATACAGAAATTTTCTGTTTATAATCAATTATGCCTTTATGCCCCAAACCAGAAGGATAGCTTTCAACAAGCAGAATTTCTGATGAATTCTCTAAATCATGCAAACTTAGTTTTTCTCTGTTAAAATAAAACTTGCTTTGGCAAATAAACTTGTGCTAAAATATCTTTTATTTATGTCTTGTTTTTCAAATATTTCCTGAATAGCGTTTTGTGGATTGGGAAGTTATCTGTTCTACTTTTTTTTTGATAATGCTTATTCAGTAGCCACTTGGGACTTTAACTGTTGCAATATAGTATGTGGCACACTATCTAAATAGTTCCTTGTATTAAATTCCATGAATTAAAGGTGGGATGAACATGGCATGAAGGGTTTGTCTTATTTTTATTATGAGGGAATATTTCAGTAGCAAAAAGGAAAGAGGATTGAGAGTCTGACAATACAAGGTTTAAATCATGGCTTTAATATTCATAACTCTCCTGATTTAGGGGGATTTATCTAACCTTTCTGGAATCTCGTTTTCTCTCCCATAAAATGGGGCAATAACAAACCATTCAAATATTTAATGTGAAGACTAAAGTCATTTAAAATATCAAGAGGAGTCACAGGAACCCAGCAAGTAGTAGCAATAATTACGTCTGAGCCTAGAGTCCCCTTTAAGGATTTTTTGGTGGATGCCTCTCTAACATATCAGGAAATGGGCCAAGATGAATCAAATGGAAATTACTTGATAAAACTGAAAGTTGAGCAATCATATATAGAGCTCTAAGCGAAAGCCCTATTATATAATGGGTTCTGAATTAATTTTTTTTAATATTCTTCCGTGTATATGAGCTTGTGTATAGAAGTTTAGGGAAATATTCCATATGTAATATATGCTTTATATATATGTGTGTGTATATACTCATACACACACACATGCACACACAAACACACCTATAGCAAAGCGACCTGCTTTCATGATTTGAGAGGCCTCTTCCAACCACGATTATTGGAGCTTCCTAGAACTTCAGCTAATTTTCTCTCTCAGCCATCTATCTGGAAAACTTGAGTTTTTCCAGAGCTCCCAGATTTTATAGTGGATGATTTTAATGTCTCTCCTATTTTAGAGTAAGTGACTCAAAAGACAAATCATTCTAGAATTCCACATGTACTTTGGACTATGATAAATCAAGCAACACAGACGTGATTTCAAGAAGATATAACTGAAATTCTACTTCTGTCCTGATATATTTCCCGTTTTCAATAATTTAGATATTTAAGATATTTAGCAGAAATTTTCAACTGCATCTAATTTACTATCAGTAGAAACTGAGTATTGTTTTTCTCTAAAACTACTCTTTTAACCATCTCATTGTGGTTTTGATTTGTAGTTCCTTAATCAGTAATGCTAATGATATTGAACATTATCATGTTTATTGTATACATGTTTATTGGCAATTTGTATATCTTCTTTGGAAAAATATCTATTCAAATCCTTTGACCATTCTTTACTTGGGATGTTTGTCATTTAATTGCTACATTATGTGTTCCTTATATATTCTGGACACTAGACTATTATCAAATGTATAACTTGCAACCTTTTTCTCCCATTCTGTGGCTTGTCTTTTCACTTTCTTAATGTGTCCTTTGATGAACAAAATATTTTAATTTGGTAAAGTCCAATTTGCCTATACTTTTCATTGATCGCTTGTGCTTTTGGTGTGACAGGTTAAAAAAATTACCTAAGCCAAGATCACTCAAATTTTTATCTATATACTAAGAGTTCTGTAGTTTTAACTCTTACATTTAGGACTTTGATCTTTTTTTCTTTTTTAAGATTGGCACCTGAGCTAACAACTTGCCAATCTTTTTTTTTTTTGGTTTTTCTCCCCAAATCCCCCCAGTAGATAATTGTATGTTTTAGTTGTGGGTCCTTCTAGTTGTGGCATGTGGGACGCCGCCTCAACGTGGCCTGACCAGTGGTGCCATGTCCTCACCCAGAATCCAAACTGGTGAAACCCTGGGCCGCCGAAGCAGAGCATGCGAACTTAACCACTCGGACAGGGGGCCGGCCCCAACTTTGATCTTTTTTGAGCTACTTTTTGCATATGGTTTGAGATAGGGCTTCAAATTCATTCTTTTCCATGTGGATATCTAGACAAAATCACTTGTTTGGCTAATATTAGTGTAGCCACTTTAGCTCTTTTTAGCCTCCATGAAATTGTTTCAATCCTTTTACTTTCAACCTATTTGTATCTTTGAAACTAAAGTAAGTCTTTTATAGACAGTATATAATTCTATCATGGGTTTATATCTATTTTGTCACTCCATGTCTTTTAAGTGGAGAGTATAATATATTTATATTTAGCTTAATTACTGATAAATAAGGACTTACATCTGCAGTTTTTCTATTTGATTTCTATATATCTTCAGCCTTTTATGTTCCTCAATTCCTCAGTTACTGCTTTCTTTTGTGTGAAATATATATTTTCCAATGAACCATTTTAGTTCCCTTGTAATTTCTTTTGCTATATTTTGAGTGGTTTCTTTGGTGATTATAGTTAACATCGTAATTTGTAAAAATCTAGTTTGGGATAATATCATCTTAATTTTTGTAATATAAAATTCCTACATATATTATAAAATAATATATATTATACTATGAAAATTGCTGTGTATACTTTAGAGATATATATCTCCATCCTCTCCCACCATATGCTGTTATTGTCACAGGTTACATTTTTATATGTATGTGTGCACCAACCCAGATTTATAATTACTACTGTATGAAATAGTCTTTTAAATAAGGTAGGAAAAAATGTTGTTACAAACAAAAAATAAATTTATATTGTCTTTTATATTTATCTATATATTCACCCTTCCATTGTTCTTTATCGCTTCATGTGGAATTGAGTTATTGTCCAGTGTCATTTCATTTTAGAATGAAGGACTCCCTCTAACATTTGTTATATTTGTAACAAAAAAAAAACCTCACAGTTTTTTTTTTATATAGAAATGTCTTAATTTCTCTTTAATTATTGAAGTATAGTTCATAGGGTACAGAATTCTTGGTTGAAGGAAAGTTGTTGTTTCTCCTTTAAGAACTTTGAATATGTCATCCCACTTCCTTCTGGCCTCTACATTTTCTGATGAGAAACTGAGAGGCCTTTTTAATTGATGAATCACTTCTGTCTTGCTGCTTTCAAGGTTCTTTGTCTTTAGCTTTTAACATTTTTTTGTTTGTTCATTTTAATGTTTCTATCTGTGGATATGTTTAAATTTATCCTGCATGAAGATTATTTAGCTTCTTGGGTTAGTATATTAATTTTTTGTCAATTTTGGAATTATTTAGTTGTGTTTTCTTTCTCCTTTCTTTGATACCTCTTTCTCTGGGATTCCCATTATGCATATGTTGGCAAGCTTGATGTTGTCCCACAGAACTCTGAGCTTCTGTTCATTTCTCTTCATTTATTTTGCATCCTCAGGCTGAATAATATTGATTGACGTATCTTCAAGTTTGCTAATTGTTTCTTGGTGACATCTGTTCTTGAGTCTTTCTAGTGGATTTTTCTTTTCAGTTTTTGTACTTTTCAACTCCAAAATTTCTATTTTGGTTCTTTTTTATAATATCTATTGTTTTTTATTGATAACATTTGATGAAACATTCTCATACTTTCTTTTAGTTCTTTGGACATTATTTTCTTTAGCTCATTGAACATATTTAAAATAGCCAATTTAAAGTCTTTGTCTAAAAAGTCCAGTTTCTGTGCTTCCTCTGACACAATGCCTATTGACATTTTTTTCCTGTGTATATTTTCTTGTTTCTTTTCATGTCTTAAAAATTTTTGTTTAGATGGTAATATTATAGTTATAATATTATAATGTGGCAACTATGGAAATCAGAATCTCTCACTTTTCCAAGATTTATTACTGCTGATGATTATTTTAGATGTTGTTGTTAGTGACTTTTCTGAGCTAATTCTGTAAAGTCTGTATTCTTTGTCATTGTGGACACTGAAGTCCTGTTCTATCAGCTTTGTAGTTAGCTACACATTGGACGGATATTTTCTTAAATGTATGGAACCAAAAAATCTTCTAGTCTTTGACTAGAACTCTGTGTATGTGTTGAGACATGCCTTCAACACAGTCAGGGAGTTGGCAACTCTTCCTTAGTCATTACTTCCTTCTTCTATAGAGTCTCAAGATCAGCTAAAAGTTTTTCCTGATCATATGTGCAGCAGCCCTGTACATATGTGTGGCCTTGTAGATTCCCTGTATAATGTGGGAGTTTTTCAAAGCTCTATGTATGTATCATTCCCCAACCTTTCCTCTAGATTTCGTTTTTTTTTTTTGTGGTTACTATACTTTTTGCACCAATTGTTATCTATCGGCTCAGGCAACAGCAACTTAACAGATTGCCCTATAGATATTTTTTGACAATTTTCCCTAGGAAGCAACTTTAGCACTGGGCCAGTCCTGAGTGAGGTGAAATAAAGACAGTCAGAGACAATATGAACCCATCTTCCATGAAACCACCACACAGATCAGAACAAGACAGGTCACAACTTCTTTGTGAATGAGATTTGTCTGTTCTCTCTGGTATTTTCCACACACTGCTCTTTTTGCAGCTACTGCTAAGCTGGGGAACAGGCAAAGGTCTCCCTAAGTTAAAACACCACAAGTTTCACTCTTTTTACTGATAAGTCCATTGTTTTTTCAATAAGGTCTCCCAGAGTTGTGACAAGCCTTTGGTTCATCTCCAGAGTTCTGAAAAAGCTGATTTGGACAGTTTTTGCCTTTTTTGTTGCGTCTCTGTAGAGATGGGATTTGGAGATTCTTACTCCACTGGTTTTATTGCTGTCACTCCAATTTTCTTCTCTTCCATCCGTTATTATCCTTTTCCTCACTTTCTTCATTACTGAGCTTAAAGTCCATGAGTTATTATTTTCTTGGCATTATGCCCAAACACTAAACTCTCTTGACCCCTGTAATTTTATACGGCCTATTTGGCAAAATCCCAATGTTAGATAAACTCAGTTCTCTGATTTCTACTGACCTATAGCTGAGAAATGAAGCAATGCTAAAGAAAGTCCCAATGCAGAATACCTTTTCCCCTCATTGTGTAAAAAGTTGGTCCCATCTCCTTCTGCTAATTGGGTCGATCATCCTTGCCATGATTCTGACCCTACTTCTCGCCTGCTCCTCCATAGGCACAAGGAGCAAGTGGCTGCTGCCAAGGAAACTTGCATGCCCACTTCTCATAGCCTCACTTTTCATTCCTCTACCTTCTGGCAGGCGTTTATCTCTCTCTTTTTCTCTCTCTCTCTCTTTTTTTTTTTTTTTTTTTTTTGACCTATCTATGATGTAAGAATAGGGACTTCTCTAGGAAAGGAAATTCAAATTTAAAGAGATAAAATTCAAATTTCAAATATAGGATCCAGATACAGAAAATTAATCATGCTATTTCAAGTGGTGAAAGCAAACTTGACTAAAATATATATATGAAAACTACTTCATCATGTGTATGAGAAATCTATTGTTCTAAGGAGTTGAATCCTTTCAATCTTTTACAAACAGGAAAAGAGGACATAATTGGAAAGATTTGCAAAGACTTTGAAGAACTGAAGGAGAGAGTGTAGCTCATCTTCTAAAAAAATTGGAGGGTCTGGGTGCCAGTTTCTTGCTGCATTATCTTCTCTTGCAAGCCTGACATTCTCTACTGTATCATGCTTCATGTTGTCCCAACTCTGTTTACATTACATCTGATATAGCTCTTAATACAAATGACTATGGTGTCTGTGACTTGATTGCAAATTTCAATGAGAATGAATCTTATTTTCCCAACTTGAGACATAGTTTAAACCTGACCCATTCATGTACTCTTTCTGTCATTTATCTGTAATGCGTTCATTCCAGCACTATTTTTGAGTTCTAACTCCTGTTTTAGGTAATGTGAGAGAGCAAGGACAACATAAATGAAGCTCCAGGTCTCATGAAGTTGATATTATATGAGTCTTGGGGTGAATTCCAGGATGGCATGTACCCATGCAGCACACGTTTTGCAACTTACTTTTCTGAGGGGTATTATACAAGAATATGAATGAGTGGAAAATCTCAGAATAGGGGTCTGTGTGTTGGTCTGTTGCCCTAAAAAGTGAATCATATACCCTATCAATAATCTAGGACCAAAGACAATACAGTATATGTAAGCTACATTTTGTTTTGGTTGTGTGTTATTTTATTGGTAGAGGTTTAAAAAATATTAGAGATGTTGACACATTACCAAATAATTCCTTGTTTAGTGTTAAATAATTGTTTGCCTCTTCAACTTTTGAAAGTATCACATTTCCAGGCAAGTTAAAAGTCTAGATCAGGGGAGTTTCATCTGTCTTAGGAATAGCAGTTTTATTTGTCATTATGATAATTAAAAGTCATGGGAAAATGATATGTTGACAGTTACTTTGAGAAGATGATAAAGCTGTGGTTGCTAATGAACTGATGGAGTTCATATTCCTTTCTTTAAGTGTGACATAAAGAACATTCATCTCTTCTCACATTTGATACTGTGGCGTGGAGATGTTGTACCTCCATCCTTTCAGCTCCCTTCTCATTGATCAGAGATATCATTTATCTAGATGACACACAAAAGAAATTAATATACATTTTTAAATGGATGGGTTTATCTAGTTGAGAAGATTGGAAATAGATAATGTAACTGATTTTGAATTTATAACATTTTTCTCTTAAGTACAATTACTTATATTTTATTTTTATTTAGACCCGGGGTGTCTTTTCTTCTGTTCCTGATTCTAATAGCGTTTTGGTTCTGAGTTTATATTTCAGATATTTCTAAAATTTCCAATTCCCTGTTTCAAATTACTTCACATTTTTCTATTTTTTAGAAAATTTTATTTTTTGCGTTCAAAAATTTTCCAAATATGACTATTTCTATTTATATATGTGATTTATTCATAACGCACATAAATATGCAATATATTTAAATATTTATACACAGAAATAGTGTGTTATTTGCATATACAAAATTTATATGTAATTCATATATTGTGTGAGTGTGTGTATTTCTGAGTATAAGCAGCTATTAAAATATCTGCACACTCTCCATTCTCTGTATTTTGGGTGATGTTCACCCCAGGCTTGGATATATAGCTCAAAACAGGCCAAGCAGAACGTTGCATGCCATTGGTCTCTGGTTCAGGATTTGGCACGTGTTTCAAGTTGGCCCAGTTAAAATAAACTCTTTGTTGAATTCTACCTCAAATAAACAACGTTTTTTTCCTACTCAGCTTAAAACAGAGAAGATAGAGGCATTTTGAGCTCACAGGAAGACTGAGAATGCAGTTAAAAGGAATGATGGCAGAGAGAATGAGGGAAACCAGGTTCTGATGATGCTTGTTGAGCCAGAAACCAGATACACCCTGGACTTTTCAGTTAGATAAGGCAATAAAGGAAACCTATGTGAGTTGAGTTTTCTTCCATTTGCATTCGAAACATCCTTAAGTGATGAAAGCAACCACACCATTGACAGCATGTAAACAGAAGTTAATCATATGTTTGTTAATATCAACCAAATCTGATTCCTGTGCTCATATGTATCCAACTGCTTTTCTCCAAAGTTCCTGTCTATTCTAGTGACTACTAAAATGTCTGAGTTTTTTTTCTTTCTAATAGTATAGAATTTTCTTGTTGTACATACATGAGTATTTTATAAACTCTTAAGAAAAACTCAGGCCATTTTCAGTATAAAGCCCACTGATTTTAGATGCATTTCACATTCAGAAATGTTAAAAATGACAGAGAGATTTGATGATGATCTTATGTCTTAAAAACCCGCCTATAACATTTTTTTCTTCTTTCTAACTAATCATACATAAATTTTATTAGAGGTTTTGAGAAATATAAACTGAGGCTGTTTGTGAGTAATAGGAAGACAAAATTTTACCAAGTGCTTGCGTAATAGTATAAATTTTGGGTAGACTGACTTGACATTATATGATTCCAAGAGGATTGAGAATAAATGAATTTTTTCTTGCCGGCTACTCTCCTCACAACAGTCTGATGTCATATATGAACAAAGCTAATAATCCAAGACAATGTAGGCATTGATTTGATATCAAGACTTAAGCCTCACAATCTGATGTAATTTGATAATCTAATAAATTAGTTGGAATGAGCACAGGGCTTCTTTTCTTAAGTGGAGTAAAAAAAAGAAGGCTATAGGCTATTTCTGTTTGCACTCCTCCTAGGTACACACACACACACGCACACACACACACACCTACACACCTCAACACACATTTTTGTCTCTCTATATGTACTATTCCAAAGAAGAAAAAAATTACATCTATTAATTCAAACAAAAATGAGTGCATCAAAGAGAAGGAGAAGAAGAAGTTTCTCTTCAAAAGGCACAGCAGTCTAGATTACTGCCTCAGCTTTACCTGATTTACCTATCAGTCTTTAACTCAGTTGCCAAATGGGAAAGGGAAAGAAGAAAGACAGGTGACGAGTTGAGAAAGAGAGAGAGGGACAAAGAGAGAGACAGAGAGAGAACTACACCTACTGCTCACAGCTGGTCCAGACACCTTCCCAGTGTGATGTCAGGGCTAGTAGGAAGAAGAAACCACATCTGTGAGTATTAACTTCAAGACTAGTAGGAAGTCCCAAGCTTGGAGGATACTGTGCATTTTGAACATTAACCTCTCCATTCACTAGTTTCTTTTTCTGTGGATTGTAGTAAAGAAGGAGTTAGTGTAAAAACAAAACAAAATGAAAAAAAAAATCCCAAAGCAAACAAACTAAAACAAAAACAAAAAACACCTTTTTCCTTCTGGAAGAAAACAAAATGTACAGATTATCAGTTTTGCCTAATATTTAACATATTTGATTTTTAGAAAACATTTGAAGCAGATGTTGTCACCATATTTTGGGTGGAAGTCTCATTTTAAGGAGTCATACAGTTTACCAGTTCTTTCAGTGTTATAAAACACTGAAATTCAGGCCTTTTATAAGGATTCTGTTGACTCATGAGTGTTCAGATTTTCTTTGTTAATTAAGTAGAGGGGTAGTCTTCAGTTAATCCTTGGCTTGTGATCAAGGTCTGAATATTTAGAGAACAAAAATGAAAACATAAGACAAATAACTGTTTGATCTATTATATGAGGAATCTTCCAAGGAATATCTTTAAGTTTTCCTCCTTTATTTACATTATGCAGGACACCCCACATCCCCAGTTCGCCACCATACATTGTGTAAAGATGACCAACCTATCAGAAGTGAGAGTTTAACTCCAGATAACCTGAGCTGAGTATATATATCTTCTCACTTGATGAAGGTCAATACAGTATTACAGTAGATCCTCAGATAAGGAAAATTCTCAATTAATGTAGAAGCTATGTCTGTGAGTTGTATTTGACTCTTCCCAATTATCCTTTGGAAAATCCCATTACTCATCAGTTTTGCTTCATAGGAGAGAGAATTCTTTCTTCATCCGCTGTGATTATCTATCAGAAATCTTCATCTAATATAACTGACAATATGCTTCTACTTTAACTTCCTGTCATTATGAATTTTAAAATAATGACTCAAGCATATGCTATAATTCATAAAACTTTTCAATGTTCCCAGTGTGCCTATATCTCTCTTTGCATTGAGTAGATCTTGTAATGCCAGTTGAGTGCATTAATGCAACATTATACAGAAAAGAGAGAATATTTTGAAAAAAGATCTTGAACGCTTATGCTGTCTATTTGACATTAATTACCTACATATTTAAAACTTTTCAAAAATATTAAAAATGTTGTGATACTTATGTACAAAATTTCTGAGATTATGGCTAAAATTGGTTATTATTATTAAACATGCGAGCTCATCATTGACATCTCGTTTGGCATGAAATATTTCCTTTTCCTCTTCCAAACATTTTATTATGAAATTTTTCTTAGACACAGGGAAGATTGGGGGATGGTACAATAGGCATTCGTAAACCCTCCACCCAGATTCAATATTTGTTAATATTTTATCTCCTCTCGCTCCCTCTTTCTGCTTCACTCCCCTGAGGATATGTACAGTGACTCTGGAGCTTGCTTTGGGTGGGGCAGTTGGCACTCCCTAGGATACAAGGGACGGGGTGTGAGCGTGGGCAGACAGATAAATGCCTCAGCTTCGCTGTCCCTTGGAGGAATATTCGGAGTCACATTTGACATAGTTTCTCAGTGCTTCCCAAGTGGGACTGATCTTGTCGCCTGCATCCGTAAGTCGATAATTAACATAAATTTTCTTGGTCTTTCTCCATTTCCTCTCTTATTTTCCCATTCTTGTTCTTGTACTTCCTGGTGTCACCTTCCATATAAGCTACATGCATTCAAATTTTATTTCAGGTCTTCCTTTGGAGAGACTTCAAATTAAGGAAAATTGTTACTTCATTGTGCCATTTAACTCATTCCTTATCCTTTTTATTTCTTGCAAACAGGAAGTCTGTTTCTGAGGCTTGTTTAAATTCAGAGTAAGTATTTTGGTTAAAAAATGTGAATTTCATACTGCGCCCTATCAGAAGACATATGATATCAGCTTTCCCAATATCCATTATGCAAAATTTGACCCCTTGGTTACTAAGTAAAATTCTGTAAGAAATTAAATAACTACATGTGTACATATGAAAGAGATGAATATGAGAAAGCATTTGGTAGGTCTTCATCATGAAGTGATAATTATTTGTTCACATACAAGTTTTCTAAGGGAGATTTATTGAATATCAGGGCTGCAAATCCATCAAGATTTACTGAAACAAAAGAAGTCTAATTAAAATTGCTCTTAGCTAGTAGAAAAAAGGTAATTTTTTGTGAATGTTGGAAACTGTGAAAGAGAAAAATAGGGAGTAAAAACCTGAAAATAATTAATAAGTGTCTAGTCTGTTGTAATGGTAATATAATTTTAGTAGAGATTTAGTAATGGAAGTGAAAAATGGACTTCTGAAATAATTCATTGTGTGAGGGTGTGGGTGTGTGTGTTTGTGTGTGAAAGAGATAATGCTGTTTGTTTACAATGCTTTTTCTTGTTTTTAATTTTTTTTTCCAGGGCTCATAGGAAGATAGCATTCTCCAGACTCCCCTGTGGATTCATGCCTTCAGTTGCCCTTCTGGATTCATGTGGCTGAATGACTTGTGTTCTGGCAAGGGAAGTTAGGTCTGTCACTCAGTGGGCCGGTCCTTCAAACTTCCATCTATGGCCTTCACACACTCTCTCTTCTTTTCTGCTGTCCATATGTGGGGAAACCAGGGGAAGATTCTAAAGTATAGAAGACTGTGCAGTCACTAGATTGAAGGAGTTCAAATCCTTGCCAAAGCCTCAGGCTACTCCACCATTGATCCTTATTGAAATGAGAAGTAAATTAGGAGCAAATTTGTGTTTGTCAAACCACTGAGATTTTGAGATTATTATAGCAGTTAGCATTCCCGAATGGATTCGATGGGGAATATATGGAGAAGAAAAATGTGCAACAGAGGAGATGGAAGACAACTTCCTAGCTGGAGGAGAGATTTAAACAAAAACAAATATCCACCTATCCCAAGAAAAAGACTCTTGGCTCTAGAGATTCGAACAGAGAATTTGACTTATTGAACCATTTATATCAGAGCAAGGTCCATTCTAAAGTGAATAATGGACACCAAGATTGGCGTTTATGCCTACAAATGCTATTTCACACTTGGAGATTTCTGAGAATGGCTTTTCAGTAGTCAATGCCTAGATGCCATTCCAAAGCATAGAACGCACCATTTGTCCATTGGTTAGTATCATTGATCACTATTATTGAACTGTCAATGTATCTCTGTTATTCTAATAAATCATTTTCCTGGAAATTGTTGCAATTAGACTTGTAAGAAATAAGTCAATTTTACCCTACACTATCCAGTTAGAAGATGTTTCAGAGACCCTAAATCATTTATCCAGACACAGATATTGAGGTCTATACCAATGTATGTGTATATTTCTATCTATATAGGTCAATCCCTCTGTAGTATTTGGAATGTTGGTATACTGCTTCCAAAATAAATATCTTCTCATTTATGACCAGTTTTCATGTTATAAGGTACAAAACAGAACAGTAATCTGAATCAGGTTAACTGAGCCATGAAATAAGCCTGGCATGGAGTTTTGGAAGAATGTACTCAGAATTCCTTCAGAGACTCACCATTTAATATCTCAAGAAAAAATTAAAGTGATCCTAGGCTTTAAAAACTACTGTAATTAATAGTTTATAGCTAACCACACTGGCTTTCAGTTTAGATCTCTAACACTTTTTTCTTCTCAGTACTCTTGTGTCCCTTTCAGTGTCTTAACGTGATTATAATTTTTTTTTGCTGTTTTCACCCATTAATCTTTCACATGCTTTCTCTAAACATTTAAAATTAGACCTACCTGTATTAGAAGACACTAGCTATTAAATAATTCTCAAATTAGTGTCATTGTTACAGTTAGAACCTTAAAATATTAACTCCGTGATTTCTTAAAAATTATTTTATTGAAAAAAGGACCATGAGCATCTAAATTGCATTCAGAGCAAATATATTCAATAGATAATTGATTACCATTACTTAATATTTTCCTCTATAATTTGTTTCAGATATTTATATTTTTAAAGCAAATCACTCAGGAAAGTTGAGGTTGCCTGGTGAGTATCACATCCTTTGTACTAAGAGGTCTTGAAGTGATTTAGATTGCTGCTTGGAGTACAGTGTTACACCTGATTTAAAATGGCTTGTTAGTCTTTCCCAGGAGGTGACTGGTCATGTCTTGTAAATTCTCCTAAATAACAGCACAAGCAACAGGGGAAATTCATTTGGATGGAATCCAACTGAAATAGGTGTAGAGGATTGCATGGAAAAATGGGTTTCTCTTGCCCTTGTTTTTAATTGCAGAATGGTGCAAGTGATAAAACATGAAGGAAACATTTAGAGTGGGGAAATGATCCCTTCACTTCCAATTGTTCATGCAGAGAGATTAATCTAGATTCTTCCATAAACATAAGCAAAAATTTGGCACAATTGTAGAGGTCCTTCCCAAGACATTAGAGAGTCATTCCCTGAAGGTCAGAGTCAAGGGACAATTCATGAAGCCTGTCTCCATCTAACCCAGCACACTAGAAGGGCCCCCGGCTCCTGCTGTCCTGGCTTTGATTTGCAGCTTCCTATCACCCAGTGTTGCTGAGGGAGCCATGCAGAGCATGTGGCCTGCTGGAGGATAAGGGAACAGGAGGGGAGAATCACAAGCCAGCAGGCTTACGTGAGGTGAGTGATTTCCTTTATGCCATAATCAGAGGGTGAAATCTGTCACACCAAAGTGGCTTAGGCTGTGGGAAACGAATTACAAGGGATGGCAAAGAATTTCTCAGCTAGCATAATTATATTTCCTCAGAAAAAAAAATCAATGGAAAGTAGATACAAACAACTGTTTTCATTATTAAAAGTCTGTCTTTGGGCCAGATACAATCGTTTTCTTCAAGTAGTAGAGAAGATTGTCATTTCCTGTAAAACAGCCTTGCAGATGGGTTCAAAAAAATCTATCAGTCTGAAAAAATTCACATGTCCTTCCCACATTTATCAATGTCATACTAGTAGTATGTCTCAGGCTTTTCCCACACTCATCAACGCCATAATGATACTGCAATGAACTAGAACAGCCTTAAGATATTGAGTGCCGATTTCATGATTCATTTTTATTTTGTTTTTAGTAATGCCAGTTAGTTAGATGCCTTTTATTCTACACATATCTACATTACCTGACTTTTTATTTTGTACACTAGACTCAAGTATTGCCCAATAGTAAAATTTGTTTCTCAGAGAAAGCTCAATTTTACAGAAAGATATAAAGAGGCTGGTCTTTCTGTTTATTATTTCTTGTTAACCAAAAGTTCAAGCTAAATGGGGGAGTGGGAAAGTAGGTTTATGTGGGCTTTTTTTTCACTTCTGGTAATATTCTGTATGCTCTTGGGCAAGTCCTTTAATCCAAATCTCTTTGGTTTTAAAGATACGAGATTTAAAACAGAGACTCTTGCAGTTTCTTGCCATTGTAAAATTCCAGGATAATATGATCTGACCTAATTTATTAAATATGCAGATACACATAAAGAAAAATAATCATTTGACACTAATACTCAGTTATTCTCATTGGACAATTGGCCATACTTATAAATTCTTGATAACAAGAGTGTTAGCAAGGAGTTATGTTTTAATAAATTAAAATCACATTTTTGGATAACGATTTAAATTCTACACTGGATTACTTTTAGGATTCAGCTAATTTTAGGAAGTCTTAACAGTCTTTTGTAGTATAGTTTTGGCATGTTGTTGAAATGGAATCACAAATGATAAAGTTCACTAGCACTGGCTATTTGCTAGTTATGCAAAGTGCCAAATCCATATAAGCTTTGTGTAATAGTTGCCTTTCAAATTAATTAATGTAAACTTAAGAGGACAGATTTTAAGTCAAATATTGAAAGAAAGAGCTCCAAAGTGTCCCTCACCATTTCAAAGCCCACAAATACTCTAAAAATGCTTAGTTCCTTTGGAACTGAGTATTTCAATAATTTTTATGTGTGAAAGTGGAGCTATTTCCCCAGTGATGAAAGATAAGTATTCTGGAATTTTGATTTGGACACTATCTTGATGTCTTGGAATTTTCTTCATTCATTTACTCAATCCCTATACTGCTAAGTCTTAATAATTTACTGTTGCTGATTTTATTTTCCTGTTTGTAAGCTAATTCAATATTATATTTAGGTCACTACTTGTTTTTACTGGCTGTATGTAAGGATCCTGTTGTCACAGAAGATTAATGCTCTCCGTCTGTACTTGCAGCTTCCAACAATCCCCCCAAAACTTGTTTAAAAGTCTGCTCAATCTATTTCTTTCTCCAATCTTAAAAGCTGTTATGATGAATTTTCACTAATAAAAATTAAGGTGTAGGCATCAGGGATGAAAAATTATGCATATACGTTTTTTCACTCAAGTCTTAAACATTTTTAAAAGAAAAGAAAGAAAAAGAAAAAAATGTCATTATAGAATGTGTATAACATAAAAACGTAGGAGAATGTAATGCTGTGCTGTTTGGTAGGACTGCATGTGAACTGCATCCTTAGAAGTGTTCCCCTTTCCTAGGCATTGAACTCAGGGCTAGCCATAGAATTTGCTTCCCTTTCTTGCCAATTTCACCACTGCATATTCACTGTGAGGATGACAAATGATGCTTGTATTCCATAAGTCTCTGGATTGAGAGTCCTCTCTAAGAAGACATATCCAGGCATGATGCAGATCACAAGAACCTGTGTGCTGAGCCCATAGCTGTGATTGGGTGAGGCTCTGAAGGGTCCTGTGAGGAGGATGAACATATGGAAGGGAAATGAATAATTATAGCCAGAGGGTGAACTGTGGCAAATTGATTGTATCAACGATGCAAGATCTTGCTAAGTTGAATTATCAGGAGTTTGAGTAACAGTTACTGTAACTAGTCGTACAGGTATTGGATGCAGAAACGCAATTTTAAAACTAGACAAGACCAAATATATTAGATATTCATGTACTCACCGTGGATTTGGGAATATATTGTGTCCAGTATCTGAAAGCCTGATAGATTGGCTACCTGAAGGCTGGACTGCATGGTTCCTTAAAGACAGTGAGTTTGACATACTGGAACTTTCCTGGCTCACTGAAGGGGTGGGTAGGGTCTAAAGGTTCAGGAAATGAGACGTTGAAGAGGGTAGATTACATGGAACCAGCTCAGCCACTCTGTAAACACACTGTCCTCTATGATGGCTGCCCCTCGTAGGCTGGAGGTAAAGGGAGAGGAATGGCTGTGGAGTTTGGCTCCCTGATTTCAGTGGCCATGACATAATAAATGTCTAGTGGCGACTGTTGACACTGAGAGACAAAGTGAGCACCATTATTGTAAACAGAAAAGGAATCAGAGGAATAACGAAAATGTTGTGAACTTCGGTGTCACTTGTGACGGCTAGTTGATCCCCTGATAGAAAGGAATAAAATACCTACCCAACTTACTAAGGTGACGCTTGCTTATACAAGAGGAAAACTTCATGTCTGGTGTGGAGAAACTCCAGTGGGAATTCACCACCTGTTATCCAGGTCTTAGAAAAGCTCTGTTTAGAGACCTGGAGCTCCTTCACCGCAGGGGAGTTTAAGGCTCTTTGAGAAGGGATCCTGCAACAAAGTCAGACCTGCATACTCTGAGTCTTCCTTGAGGCATTTTTAGAGGCCCCTGTGGCCATTGATGAAGATGTCAGTACTCAGGTAGAGGAAATAGAATATCTGGAGATTACTAGATGTTGAATATGAACTGACATTTATACTTAAAGACTAAACTCTTCATTATTAGAGGCACAGAGTGGTCACTCTCTGGCTTATAGAGGGAGTTTTGGCCTGAGTCCATTCTATAGTTTATGTGCTTAGTCTCAAAATATGTAAGGGAGATAAATTTGCCTAACTATGGGCAAATTATCCATAAGGTTACTTGATCATGGAATGAAGTAGGAATAATTTCCCCCTAATCCCTCACTAAAATAATAAACCAAATGCAACATTGCATTCCCCAGGGTATTGCAGATATTAGTACCCCAACAAAAACTTGCAAGATGGAAGGATAGGGATTCCTATTGCATCCCCATTTAACTATCATATTGGCCCATGCAAAAGACAGATCTCTTACAATGACTTTGGATTTTGCTAAACTTAATCAGGTGTTGATTAATCACCACGGTTATTTTGGTGCAGTATCTTTGCTCTATTCTTTTGCTCACTATCATAATACAGGCTTGAGGGAATTTTCTTGATTTCATACTCTACCAAACATCACAACATTCCATTGATGATGTTATGCTTATCGGACTAGCAAGAAAAAGTAGCAAACAACTTGATTACCTTAGTTGATCACAGGTATGCCTGAAGGTGGACTTTAACTAGAGGTATAAGTATAGACTCATGACATATATGTCCACTGAATGGGTTTAGAACAATGACCCCAGCAACAATGAGCACACCTAGTACCCAAATCTTAACTTCTTAAAACCAGTTGCTGCTAAATGGAACAAGAGAGAGCTTCTTGGGGAAATATATGATTGCAGGTCTGATCTTGCAATTTATCATGTGAGACCACATGATATGAATAACATGGTAATATGTGAGACATGGTTAATATGATAAATAGCAATGAGTACATATTGTTACTCACAATTTAAAACATATAAGAAGAAAAAACTTAAAAGAAAGATAATTGTACAGAAAACGTGAGGTCATAAATATAGAAGAAATGATGCAATTGAATATTTCAACCTCAAAACTAACTTCCAATGAAAAATTATTTGAGCCAAAGATATTCAGTTGGGTGATAGGCGATTGGGTAACAGAGTTTTACGTGGACTCAAAGTATTCTACCAAAGCCTAAGTATCAATTTCCAAGAGAAATATGTTCTTTTACTGTGAGTGACCTGATGGTCACCACCTTCATGTAACTGCCTATCATCCCAAATAGGACACCCAAGCGCCTCCTGACACTGCAACAGTAGACGTCATAAAACATTTGTTGTACCAATACTAAAACATGTAGCATGATGTACTCTTGAAGAAACAAGTAAAAATCTGACTGAACGATGTCCTGTAAGAAAACTAGAACTGGAATCTTTAACACCTCACCATCATGGGGAGAAAAAGAGTTGGATAATGTTGAGATTATGAAAAATTAAAGATAAAAAAACAAAAAAAATGTGTCAAGATTGATTGAATCCTGGCTAGAAAAACAAATCAGCAAAAACAAAACTATAAAAGGCTTTCAGGACAATAGGGGAAATAGAAATTATTCAGCATATATTAGATTATGTTACTAAATTGATGTTAATTCCCTTAAATGCGGTATTGGAGTCATGATTATAAAACAATGCTCTATGTTTAGGATATCCTGGAAAAATTTTAGAGCTATATCATGTCTGCATGCTACTTTTAAATGTCTCAGAAGGAAAAAAGAAAGCCAGCAAGAATAGTCTGAGGAGCAGATCTGAGATCTGCTTTATCAGAAGAGCAATGAATACCTCGTTCTTGCATTAAGAGAGACTTGAAGGCGATACGTGTCTTCTAATATCTTAGCCAAGATTATTACTTTGTGCTGTGATATTCAGAATTCACT
This sequence comes from Equus asinus, assembly GCF_041296235.1. NCBI lineage: Eukaryota > Metazoa > Chordata > Mammalia > Perissodactyla > Equidae > Equus > Equus asinus. The sequence continues at coordinate 77,143,296 of NC_091800.1, forward strand.
TAATTCACAATGTGAGAGTACATCATCTAAAAGCCAATTGAATGTTCAATGTTGCCGATTTCTAAACGTATATTACTATTTATTCTATTGTGAATTTCTAATAATATAAAATATTTCTCATGTTTTAAATTTTGTATTGGGCTTAAAAAGTGCTTTCTCTCTGTGGCCAGCCCAGTTGCATAGTGGTTAAGTTTGCATGCTCCACTTTGGATCCCAGGTACAGACCCACGCACTGCTCATCAAGTCATGCTGTGGCGGCATCCCACATACAAGGTAGATTGGCACAGATGCTAGCTCCAGGCCAATCTTCCTCACCAAAAAAAAAAAAAAAAAAAAGAGTTTTGAGTTTTATCTCATTAAACTAATTTACTGCTGTTCTTAATTAACATAGCAAATCAAACTATGTTGGTCTTTTTGAAATGCTTGTATTGCATTTTAAGTTAAAATGATCTGGCCTCTGTAAGTTAGTTGTAGCTAAAATCCACTATCTAGGTGAAAACATAATTTGTAGACCATCGACTTTCTGAGAATAACTTAAATATATAATTAGACAACAATTGATTAAGGAGGCACATAAGCTTAGAGACATAACAAAATCAATGAACTGATTTAACAGAGTAGTTAGATTATTAACATGCCAAAATAGCATATTAACTATAAGTCATATGGTATCCAATGAATAATATTGAAAGGATAGTAGTGAAATATGTGGTAGCTATTTTGATGGTAAATATAATATTATGGAAATAATTATTTATATAATTGTTATTAATATGAATATTGATTGACTATTTTCAACATTGATGAAAGGAATTCCAAACAGATGTATTATTATTCAGTTGAAGCATGCATATTTACCTCTCTTCAGAGTTTTTCTTCCTTTGATTCATGCTAATTTCCTTTGTAAATTAATGGCTGTTCCTGGATAATTAGATGACTCCCGCACTAATATTTTACTTTCATGTTTTCAGCAGATGCAAAGATTGTTAACTTATTCTAAGTACAACTAAGTTGAATTGTATTGTGTTCTTAATGTAGTTATATGATCACCCAAATGGGTTTATTTACCAGTAACTATATCATGCTTGCTTAAGCTTAAACCATAAAAAGTTATTATTGTAATTTATATTAAGATTTTTAAAATTTTTCTTTCAAGGAATTCATCTTTAAATGTTTCCCTTCTCTAAAAATATTGTTTGTAGTGTTATGGGATATTATTGCAAGCTACACAATCTTCATGTATTTTAGAAATGCAAGACACTAAGCTTTTTAAAGAGAGTCTTGAAACTTATAATAAAAAAATCATAAAATCTCTTTCCTATTTCCTCCAGTAGAGATGACCTCTTCCTCATAAAAGTCTATAATCTGTGGAGACCATAATAAAGATAAAGAAAATCATCAACATCTTAACAATACAGTGATATAATCATCCGCATAATCAAAGGCCATTTCAATTTATATGGTGGATCCTAATCTTTGCTAAAGCAAATATGTCATGATGCGATCCAGGATCAGTCCTTAAAACCTAAAACTGCAAGCCACATAAGTCCTCCTTGCTCTACTACCTTACCCTGCTGTAGAGGAGAGAGACCTATTCGTGGTAAAATGCTATTACTTCAAGTAAATATACCAGCGATCTCTAAGGATCCTAGCAAATATTGGAAGACTTAGCCAAATCAACCAAAATAAACTCAGAAATATGCCAAGAACAGAAGCATTCGTGTTTAATCAAATTACATCCATTATTTGATCCAAATTTGATACACTATTTGATCTAGAAAATAGCATTATGAGTAGATGAATGAGGCAAGAAGAGCCATATCTGGAAGAAAGATTAAAGAGAGATGATTTAAGAATTTTAGTATTTTCCCACAAGCTACATATTAGAGTGAAAGTTGTAATCTGAAATGTCTGTTGCCTTGACTTTTCTTACCGTTTGATTTTTCTTTCTTGTTGAACATTCATGAAACTATTTAGCATCGCAGTCTTCTGTGCACTCTCCTTTTCCGTTTACAAAATATCGTTCTTGTGGAATTCAGCCCAATTTCACAGATTTTTGCACGCTGACCAGAATGCAGATGTGTCTATGCAATTTTGTTATTTTCTCAAATTCTTTTACTTATCCTGCAAACATTTGGCAAATTAAGAATTGAAATTTCTATCTAAGCATGACACAGTTTTACTTTTGTTAAATATGATAATTAAAAACAATTGCCTCTGCATAATGTAGGTAAAGTGCATACTATTTTAATGTGTATATACAATAAAGTATGAACTGAATGTGTATGCACTAATAAATATCTCTACAATGAGGATAATAACCCATCCTACAAGGGTGTTATGAGAATCGAGTGTACAGTGGAGAGCACGGTGTAAACTGCAAAGCTATGTCGTTTCAGCTTTTATCAATATCAATTATAATTGATATTCAGAATGATGATATAGGTGCTGCCTAATTTATTGCGTATCTTTGAATTATTGAAACATTCTATTCTTTATTTTTTACCGTAGGTAAAACCTTATTATACACAAAATTAATATTTTAGTAAAAAATTAATTTGACTTACTATCTCCTGTTTAATGAGATCTAGATGTCACAGATAAGAGGAAGTCTCTGCAAACCATGGCCTAAGAGGTACCACAGATGTTTTATTTGATTTGGTTTTTTGATATTAAGGCCATCTTTATCTTCAAATGCTCCTAATCTCGGCTTCGAACATTTAGTTTGAATAATGGATTTCTACAAGTTTTCCAACAGTACCATGGAATATGTGTTTAAGTATCATGGGTGATATATGTCGATTTGTTAGATTCACTTTACTTACTGACTTGTTACTAATTTATGTTTGAAGATAACTATGGCAATTTATTGGAACAATTAAAATATTAAACTCTATAATATTTAAGTTAAAATGCCCTCTGGCATTCTTATAATTCAAAGAAAAGTTAATTTTGAATGATATAATTAACAAATTATTGGGGCTGGCCCCGTGGCCGAGTGGTTAAGTTCGCGCGCTCTGCTGCAGGCGGCCCAGTGTTTCGTCGGTTCGAATCCTGGGCGCGGACATGGCACTGCTGGTCAGACCACGCTGAGGCAGCGTCCCACATGCCACAGCTAGAGGAACCCACAACGAAGAATACACAACTATGTACCGGGGGGCTTTGGGGACAAAAAGGAAAAAATAAAATCTTTAAAAAAAAAAAAAAAAACAAATTATGTTATCCTGAATATCTTCTTTAAATCTTTATTTTTAACAGATATTTATTTACTATTTTTTGAAAGTGATTTATATATATTGATGTAAAATTCATTAATAAGGTGATATGTAAAAAAGAAAATAAATGTCATTAATGTTATCCCATGTTAATATTTGCAGTGCTGTAATTTCAGCCATTTTCTATGTGGAAGCCATGCATAAGCCCCAAACTGGTATTTCATTATATATCTCCATCTATCTGTGTTTTGGTTTACTTTTCGATTTATAGTTTGTATTTTTCTAGATAAACTCTTTATTAGATATTTAATATATTAGCAAAAGTCCTATCATAGTAAGTATATATCAAAAAAAATTTTTTTTTTAAAGATTTTATTTTTTTCCTTTTTCTCCCCAAAGCACCCCGGTACATAATTGTATATTCTTCTTTGTGGGTCCTTCTAGTTGTGGCATGTGGGACGCTGCCTCAGCGTGGTCTGACGAGCAGTGCCATGTCCGCGCCCAGGATTCAGACCAACGAAACACTGGGCCGCCTGCAGCCGAGCCCGCGAACTTAACCACTCAGCCATGGGGCCAGCCCCTCAAAGATTTTAATTGAACTTATATTAACTTTGAAAATTGTTTCAATTTTTTCATAATAATGTGTATAATTAATGTGTCAAATTTGTCTCTAAATCTTTGTTTCTATGTTTTATTCTTTTATGATAACATGCACCTAGAAGCAAGGCTGCTAAGTCAAATTTTACATAATATATTAAAAGAACTTTAAAGAAATAACCAAGTATCTTTCTAGAAAATTTACAATACTTATGCAAACATCAGGGAATGAGTATGCTTATATTATTGCACCTTTAACAAATTTGAAATAGATATATCTCATATTTTTAATTTGATTTTGTTTGATTACAAAAACTATTGTATAAGTTGATTTACATTTAATCAATATTTGTATTTCTGCTTTTAATATAGTACTTGTTAATTATATATATGTATGTATGTATGTTAATATTAACTCACTGATTTAAAAAAATATTATTTATATGAATGCTTGGTCTATGAGTTTTGTGCCTTGCAAAGGTTAGCTTTATTTTCCATGTAATCAATCACATTGTTTTCCTTTGTGATATTTTTTTTAGCATTTATGCTTAAAAAATATTTTATTCACAATGACATATTCTCCTATATATTTTTCTAGTGTTCTATAGTTTACTCAGCCTAGATTGTTTTCTTTTTATCATAAGATGAATGTCTAACTTCCTCATGTGTATGTTTTACTCATAACAAATTGCCAATTTTCCAAACATTTCTTCTCCATTCATTTGTGATGTCTTCTTTATTGTCTACCACTCTCCCAGGACTAGGATTTGTTTCAGGGCTATGTTCTCTTTTTCCTTTCTCTCTCTCTCCCCGACCCCGTCTCTCTCTCTCTTTTTTCTTTTGGTTTTTGTTTTCATGTATCTATTGATGTTTATATAAGTACTATATTTCTTTAATCCTTATTGATTCAAATTACATTTTAAGATATTTTAAGCAAATATATAGTAAGGAAAGTCCCAAAGTACTGCTCTTATTTATAACAAATTTTTCTGTTGATTCTGAATGAATTTTAGACAAGTTGTACCATATTTCCCCGAAATAAAATAATAATGAGATAATTGTTTAAATTTTTATGAAATGTTCATTAATTTAAGAAAAGTCTTAACCTTTTTTGTCTAATAATACTTAATCTCCTTATTTAGAGTATCTTTTATCTCTGTATTTAAAATTAATATTTGTATTTTTCTGTAGGTTTCTGTAGTTTTGCCTCTGTTGGCTTTTCTATTTTAAAAAATGAACTTTTTACTTTTGTATCAAAAATATTATTGTGAATAAAATAAATTTCTCTATTATTGTTCAAACTTTTTAGATATCTATTAGTATTTAATTTTGCTTCATGTATATGAGCACTTTATAATACTCACTAATTTTATGATTTTTCTTAGAGTCTCTTGCACTATCAACATAAGAGAAATTTGCTCTCATTATTCTTAGTAGTTTTTTCCTATTTTAATTTTATTACTTGATGTTTTTTCTCAGAATTCCAAAAAGTATATTAAATAATAACAGCGACATCAGGTATTTTAATGGAAATGTCTCTAGTACTTCACTACAATGCATGAGAGGAACATTGGATTATGACGGACCATATGCTTGGTTCTTATGTGTTAGTGAACGCCTTCAGTTATTGAAATGATCTCTTGACTTGATGTATTAATAAATTTCCTAATATTTTCCATTATAATATGATAATTATTTACTTATAATGGTGCCATTGTAGGTGTGATCGGGTTGTGACATTCTGTTTTGTACTAATTTTTGGTTGAGCTTCATGGAAGTAGGACCTGAAATGGGTATGATGTACAAGTGAGGTAGTAATCTCAAGGTAAAAAAATCACCTGTAAGGGAGAGAGGAAAGCAAAATTGGGCAGGAAAAGATCAACTCTAACCTCAAGCAAATCCACATGGAGTTCTAGGGCCAAATTGTAACACAGAGGTTTTTCTGCCCCAAGACAAGGAAACCAGGCTGATATATCAGGACCAGCGACACTGAGTCATGGAATATGAGTAGCCCCGGGAGATGGAAAGGGGAGCATAACCTCCAACCAGCTCAGGGAAAGGCTGCTTCTGTCAGGCAAGGCAATGCTCCTGATGAGGCAGCTGTAACTTATTGGCACCCAACTTGTACAGTGGGTGGAGGGTGGGCACAACTGCTCTGTAAAGGGCATTTGGCTTGGTCACCAATGGCATCCATTACTATCTACTCTTTCTATCTCATAATATCTTATTTTTCACCTTATGTTCACTCCATGTGGTCACAATTTCTTGAGGTTTCTGGTTGGTTAACAGTTTCTGGGGAAACGTCTAAGAGGGTTGGTGAGGCAAGCTGCAGCTTCCACTGGTGTAGCACATCCTGAGGCTATAACTGAATCTCATCATTTTCTTCCTTACCACTCATTCTAGATTCTGCCCACATTCATCAGCCTACATCCTTAACCCTGATTCTTCTCAGCTCCTTCTTGGGCTATCATGTTGTACTTGCCCAATTATAGTTAGAATTTGACATGAGGATACCAGGAGATGGTCAGCTAAGTGCCAAACATCTTCCTCCACATCTCATGATGCAGTAGCAGCTGTAACTCATCAGGATAATCAGGATCAATTACTCCTGTCACAATGGTATTTCCTTCCTTTATCGGATGGTCTCTTGACATGCAGAGCCCCAGATGACATAATGACAACCATGGCTTTAGATATAGTGGCAATTAGGTGGACACTTATTCAGGCCTCTAAAAGAAGAGTCTTCCCACAGGGAACCAGGACATCTGGACACACAGAACCTAAAGATGCAGGAATAACTTCCCCAAGCACAAAAACTTTACTAGAGGTGATGCTAAGTGGGACCAATTCTACTGTAATTTTGATCAGCTTCCTATATCAGAGTTATGCTAACTTTATAAGACCATGAATTTACCTTTATTCTAAATTTAGCCATATACTACATTTTGATGTAAGACATTCCTTGTTTTGTAGTCTATAGAATGCATAAATTGTCAGTAGTCATAGTTTCATTGTCTTGTAACAATATTTTTCACAAATTCTAAATGGTTGGATTTTTAAAAATTTATGATTATCTTATTAATTCCTAGTTTTATTATTGCATTGTAGGCAAGGGCTAGTCTACAAAGTTTTTTTTTTTTTGAGGAGTTTGAGGTTGCCTAGGTTATGGTAAATTTGATAAGTGTCTCACCTATCGTTGCAAGGAAGCTGTGTTCACTATTTTCATACTATGCATACTATTTCAACATCATTAACTACATTACTCAGATGCTTTCATTTATCTTTTGTTTACTTGATTTGTTGAAGACAAAGGTGTAAAAGGCCCTCACAATAAATATTCATTTCAATTTTCCTCTATAAATGTTCTTTAATATACATATAATGCTACACATATTCATGCTCAATATTCATTCTTTGAAAATTATTTCTTTTATGAAATTTCTCTCCAAATCTTATTTAAATCATTTTCTGTTGAATATTCTTATTTTCTAATATTAATACAGCCAACCTCATCTTCTACTTTCTTTTGTCTCACATATATTTGTCCAACCCTCTAGTTTTTAGAAATGCCTTTTGTATTTGATACCTTTTGTGTTTCATGCTGGATGTTGCATGTACCTATCTTTAAAAAAGTTTTATTAAAGTATATACAGGTAATAAGACATAAAAAGCCTAAATTATAAGCATGCAGCCCATGAATGTACCCATGTAACTACAAGTCAGGACAATAGCTAGAACATTTCTAACCTAAAGGAAGTACGGCCCCTTATGAAACCCATTGTTTCTTAAGAACTTAAGCCATGTATGTTGTAATTAATATGAATGGTTTTGTCTTGGTCAACTTATTTTTAAATTTTGCTGCTTTTATCTTTTTTATATATGTTTTTTCTATGCCATATGTATGTTTACTTTTATTTTCTCCAGTGAAAAGGATCTATCCTGTTTTTATTACATCTTTAAAAATTGCCTTTATATTTCTCAAAATGTTACTTTAACCCACATTTCCAGATAGAATCAAATTTGAGTTACGTATAACTTTTGACTCTTTCCTAAAATAAGGTAAGGAATTTAGCATGCCCTCACATTCTTCATTCTCCCACTTCCTGACATTAAGAATATAAAGATTATTCCCCCAGGAGCCCTAAGAATGAGGACACTGTAATATGATGTACAATATCCTCAAGGAAACACCGTTATAGTGGAAACAGATATGAGCATAAGGTTGCTGTTTCTTCTATTATCCTCGAAAGTAAGTCAAGCCAAAGGGAAATTCATAACAACATAACTCAAGGACAACTAATACCAAGGCTCCAGATAGCCATTATAATTGGTCCACAGCCAGCGATGGGTGGGTGCAGGGTCCCTGGATCTCATCTTAGTGATCTATTTGAAACAGTTTTACTTCATGATGTGTAGAGTGAAAAAAAGAAAAAGTCAGTAAATATAATGTTTACCAGAAAGGAGTATAGAATATTTTAGATAACAGTTTTCCATAAACTAAGCAAGAAATCATGACCAAAATATATATATATAATGTTTTTTTTTTTTTTGGAGGAAGATTAGCCCTGAGCTAACATCTTCCAATCCTCCTCTTTTTGCTGAGGAAGACTTGTCCTGAGCTAACATCCGTGCCCATCTTCTTCTACTTTATACATGGGATGCCTACCACAGCATGGTGAGCCAAGCGGTGCATGTCTGCACCGGGGATCTGAACCGGCAAATCCCAGGCCGCCGAAGCAGAACGTGCGCACTTAACTGCTGCGCCACCGGGTCGGCCCCTACATATATATTTTTTAAGGTCAACACTTCAGAATATTTAGTAGAATAGAGCTTTGTTTTGACTAAGTTCCTGATAGATATTGAATCGCAGTGGACTTTTAGTCCTCAGAAAGGTCTCAGACCATGACATTTACTGAATTGTCATGTTAGTACAGGAAATAATTCCTCAATTCAGAATTGAGCACAGGAGAGAAGTGGAATCCTATAGGAAAATTGAAAATTCCATGGAAACACTTGTGAATGAAAATACTTCTGCTGTAGTATATGGTGAACTTGGGAAATAACTACAATTTTCTGGACAAATCTCTAGAATTTCATAAGTAATACCATTAGCTATAGACAAATTTATACCTGCTTACATATGTATACAATTTTAAAATTTTGTATTTTAGAAGAATTTTAGATTCACAGAAAAATGATGAAGATGAAACACTTTCCATATACTCCACACTCTGTCTCCCCTTTTATTAGCATAGTATATTTGCATGGTTTATTTGTTGCAATTAATGAATCAAAAATGATACATTATTGTTAAGTAAAGACTACTTTATTCAGATTTTCTTAGTTTTGACTTAACCTCCTTTTCTCCGTTCCAGGAGCTCATACTGGATACCACACTATATTTAATTGTAGTGTTTTCTTGACTGTGATACTTTCTTCTCCTTCTTTTTAATGACCATGAGAGTTTTGAGGAGTACCATCAGGTATTTTGTAGAATTTCCCTCAATTGGGATGTGTCTGATGTTTTTATAATGGTTAGATTGAAATTATGTCTTCTTGGGAGGAAGATCACAGAAGTTAAGTCCCAATCTCTACACATATTATCAAGGATATTTACTATCAAAATGACTTATCACTTTAGATGTTAAACTTAACTATTTGGCTGCTGTAGTGTTTGTCAGATTTTTACACCGTAAAGTTATTCTTTCTTCCCCCCTTTTTCCATACTGCACTCTGTGGAAGGAAGTCACTATGTGCAGTCTACATTTATGAAATGCAGGACAGTTAATGTTTGACAAAGGAGCCAAGAACATATAATGGAGAAAGGAAAGTCTCTTCAATAAATGGTGTTGGGAAAACTGGACAGCCACATGCAAAAGAATGAAAGTTGACCATTATCTTGCACCATACACAAAAATTAACTCTAAATGGATTAACTATTTGAATTTAAGAACTGCAACCATAAAAATCCTAAAAGATAATATAAGCATTACATTCTTTGACATTAGTCTTAGCCACATCTTTTCAAATACCGTGTCTACTCGGGTAAGGGAAACAAAAGAAAAAGTTAACAGATTGGACTACATCAGACTGAAAAGCTTCTGCAAAGCAAAGGAAACCATCAACAAAATGGAAAGACAGCCCACCAACTGGGAGAAAATATTTCCAAATCATTTATCAGACCAGGGGTTGATATCCAAAGTATATAAAGAACTCATACAAGCCACCAAAACAAACAACCCAATCAAAAATGGTCAGATGATATGGACAGACATTTTTCACAGGAAGATATACAGATGGCCAACAGACACATGAAAAGATGCTCCATATTATCAATCATTAGGGAAATGCAAATCAAAACTACAATGAGATATTGCCTCACACCTATCAGAATGGTGATAATTACCAAAACAAAAAACAGCAAATGTTGGATAAGATGTGGAGAAAAGGGAATGCTCATACACTGCTGGCCGGAATTAAAATTAGTGCAGTCACTAAGGAAAACAGCAGGGAAATTCCTCAAAAACCTAAAACCAGAAATATCATATGACCCACCTATCCCAATACTTGGTATCTACCCAAACAACTTGAAATCAACAATCCAAAGTAACATATGCACCCCTATGTTCATTGCAGCATTCTTCACAATAGGCAAGACATGGAAACAATCCAAGTATCCATCCATCGACCAATGATTGGGTAAAGAAGCTGTGGTATATACATACACTAGACTACTACTCAGCCACAAAAAAAGACAAAACCATCCCATTTGCAACAACATGGACGGACCTGGAGGGTATTATGCTAAGCAAAATAAGCCAGACTGAGAAAGACAAACACTATATGATTTCACTCCTATGTGGAATATAAACAAACACATGGACAAAGAAAACAGTTTAGTGGTTCCCAGGGAAAGTGGAGTAGGGGTTAGGCACAGGGGGTGAAGGAGACCACTTATGTGGTGACAGACAAGAAATAATGTACAACTGAAATTTCACAATGATGTAAACTATTATGAATCTCAGTTTTTTCAAAAAAGATAAAACCAAAAAAATTTAAAAAGCAATGCAGAGTTCGGTTTCACCTCCTTGAGGATGGAACACCTACATAAATTGTGTGAAGCTCTTCTGCACAGGAGGTTTGCCTATTCTCCTCCATTGGTTGGTTTATTTAATGATTCATTTATAGACGTATGTACCCATTTATTTATCTTTTGGGTTATAATCCAGCACTACTTTATTTATATTGTTGCTTAAATTGTTAAAGATTTGCCGTTTGGGTGTTCTTTCATTATGCTCCTGTGTCCTGTTGATATATTCCCATCAAAGCGTGCGGTGTTTTGCGTGTTTGTTGTACTTCCTTACTTGGTGGTACTTTAAGATGCCCTAGGCTCATCTTGGGCATTTGCTGCCCCTGTCCTAGAGTCGGTCATTTTTCCAAAGATTCTAGTTTTTATTATTAAAGAATGATATTAGAATCCAAGATTTTGGAGAGACGTGTGCTCATTGCTATAGTGGGGTGATTGCTTCTAGATCTCAGCTGATAGAGCAAGGAAAAGTATGTGTATATAGTAACTGTGTATAAATGCATGTCTGTAAATGTTTCTACATGTAACCGTCTACATCTATGTTCAACTAAACAATTCATGCTGATGTCTCCAATTCTAATCCATTACCACACGGATCATTCTAGCCTCCTCCTCTTGCTTGTCTATAAATACCTACTCCAACAGTGAGAAACCTGGCTCAGGCCATCTGTCATTCATTTATTTAGTTGTTCAACTCCAGAATACATGTAGAGTCTTCATTTTTGATTAATTTAGAAATTTATTGAAAACGAGTTTTGGTAAATTTTTGTCCAAGAAAATTCATAAGACTTCCACCTTCAATTCTTACACATAAAGAATTTGGAAGTCATTACTTTGGTTTTTAAGCAACAAAAGCTAGAAATATGAAAATCAATGATTTCTTGGACTCATCAGAGAACTGAAATCACAGGTCAAACTGCCACCTGAAATCTGCAGAGATGACACAACAAGAGAGACACAGCCAAGATATGCTTACTTGAGGCAAAAGCTGCTGAAACCTTAAACTGGAACATTTAATGGGAATTTTGAAGAGTTACCAGATGCTAAAGGTGGACAAACAGGAGAGTGAGAACCTCCTGGGGGCTAAAGTCTTGGCAGGGAACACTTTCTTGGGCTTTACTTTCCAGAATTCTACTAAGTTCTCAGGGTGAATATCCAAAAAAGATCTCATCAAAGCTCTGGGAAGGGGAGAGGAAGATTAATCCTTGTGAAATACACTGAGAGCCTTCTCTATAACAAAGATCTTTTTTCCAGAGGTAAGGACTTTCACAGAGCCTTGTCCAAACTGTGGGAAGGGAATCCAGCCAGGGAAAAGATGAGAGAAAAAATTTTTATTAAGAGTAGTGACAGGAACTGGAATTACAAAATTTAATACATACTATAAAGCTACTGGAAATCAAATCTAGATCAATGGAACTGAATAGAAAATCCAGGAAACAGATCCTAGCTTATATAAGAATTTAACAGAGGATGAAGTTGATATTTCAGGTTAGTAAGAAAAAAGATGGATGATTTAATGCATGAAGATAGCACACTGTAGTACTTGCTATTGTTTAGGAAAAATAAAATAAAATTGGAAACATATTTTACCAAAAAGGAGGAGGGAGTCAAAAGAACTAAATAGGTAAAGGCTAAGAAATAAAACCAGATATACCCTGTAAGGAAATCTTTGGAGAAATTAAAAGCTAAAACCAGGGAAATGTTTCTTAACCAATATTTATATCAAGATGCTATAAAAGAGTGGCATGTGATACTGTATAAAAATAAAGCTTTGCATAGGAAAACACGCTATAAAAAATCAATAGACAGCCAATAGATTTGGAAAAACAAATGTAATATAGCATTTAGCCAGAGGTAAAATTTCATGATGAACAGAGGTTTTAAAAGTGGAAAGTAGGAGCTGGCCGGGTGCCACAGCAGTTAACTTCATACACTCCGCTTTGGTGGCCCAGGGTTTGCCAGTTCAGATACTGGGTGCAGAACTACACATAGCTTGGCAAGCCATGCTGTGGCAGGTGTCCCGCATATAAAGTAGAGGAAGATGGACTTGGATGTTAGCTCTGGGCCAGTCTTCCTCAGCAAAAAGAGGAGGATTGGCAGCAGATGTTAGCTCAGGGCTGTTTCCTCAAAAAAGAAAAAAAAAGAAATCAAAGAAGAAAGTAAGCTACTTGACAATAAAGTTGAAAGAGACCATGAAAAGACAATTCATTGAAGAGAAAACCAAAACATTTCACCACATGTATAAAAAGATGCTCTAACTCAGTTGTGCTCATATAAGTGAGTAATAGATTGACAATGTGATACCACAGCACTCATAAACTTGTTTGTAGTGAAATTGCAGAAAATAAACTAGATAAATACAAAGGTCTAGTTATGAAAGACTTTGTATGAGATGTTAAATAACTTCAACTGAATTCTATAGTCAATGTGGAGATAGTGAATTAGTTCTGACATGAGTAAGAGGTAGAAAAACTGGAATTTGTAAAGCAATTAGAGAATTGGTATTGAAAGTCTTGAAGATCATTTGAAAGTTACTTTTGATGTTGTTAACCAAGATAAGGAACAGAGGAGAGAAAATAGATTTGGAGGCATGAGGATAATTATCAATTCCTATTCAATAGTTAGGTTAAGATGATCACTAAGAGTGTACATACATTTTTTGAGACATATGAGTTGAAGATAAAGCTCAGAGTCATCAATATATAATTCGTAGTTAGCAATGAAAATGAAAAATCACTCAAGGAGAGAGTGAGTGAGATGATGGAAAGGGCTTTTTATGCAGCTCTGGGTCACATCCAGAATGAAGTGTTGGTATTGAACTGGGAACCCAGGTATCAATGCTCCCTATGTCTGGTTTCCTGTTCACATGACAGAGGTTAGAGAGTTATTTTTCTGTAGATGTGTTTTGGAATTCCTGGAAATAAAACGAGCAGTAACATTGTTCACTCTGTTCTAGACGCATTATGCCAGAATGCACCAAGCAAAAACGCTGAAAAAAATCATGGTATAGATTAGAATATAATTCACTATGCATGAGTGCCCATCCAAATTAGCATATTTGCATTGCTTCAAAAGCCGGATGTGTATACATCCTCATTTTTCTTGGTTGGTTTGCTTATATCAAATTTGTGATATTTAGGTTAAACTTGTTGACTGATCGTTCACAAGAGCAAAATGCTATTTTAGGTGGAAGAGATCGAAACAGAATTTTCTGTATAACAGAATGAGTGAAGTGAAATAAGACTAATAAGACTGTTTGGCTGCATAGCGTTCCCTAGAGAGTTGCCTAAAGTGTCCTTCTCTTCCCCACCGATGTGCATTTAGTCCATCAAATATATGGTGACTGTACGGAGAGTTGCTGCATCTGCCTATATACCAGCAAAATTATTTGGGGCTCCCTTTTTTACTTTTAAAATTTTCTTGGTTTGGAAAACAAATTATATGATCACTCTACTCAAATAATACAGTATTATTGCAGTTTGCTTTGCACTGTGTCTTCATACTTCCTATAATTTATTTTGGATAATTCTACCATTTTTGTCCAAACAGTTTATATTAACATCCTATAATGAACTACACTTTTATCATTCATTTGTATGTTTGTAAAAGTAATTAGCTCATTTATCGTTTCCTGTGTCAAGAAAGAATCCGTACTCTTAAGAAAATAAATTATTGTCAAATAAGAAACTCTATCATTGGAACATATAATTACAATATAAGAAGATAAAATAAGAGCTGTAAATAGAGTTGCTTGGTAATGTGTTGGGAGAAATTATTAACTATGGATGTCTAGAGATGCAGGAAAGGCCCTATGGAGAAAGTCACCTTTCAACTGGGTGTTGAGTAATAGTAACTTGCAAGCTGAGTTTATGCTGGGCTTTCAATCTAGAGAACTGACAAAATCAGATAGGTCTCAACTAGACCCTGAGCATGGAGATGTGACTAAGGTTTTACCTTCTTTATTTTTATATTCCCAGAACCAATGCAGTTCTTATCATACAATTAGTTTATAAAAAATGCTTGTGGCTTGAATGAATAAATAAATGGGTTAGGAAAGGACATAGAAACAATATTAACTCTCCTTTATGTCTCCACATTCTATCCTCCTTTTCTAAATTAGGCTATTAATCAGTGCCTAATAGGATTTGAGATTAACTAATAATTTCAAATGGATCCTGGAGCCATTTTGCAATATCAAGTCTGATTTTTATTTGCATTTGCCATATATATTTAGGTAAATGTTTTCAGTCAACCTACCATTTTCACGTACAATGTTACATCTCCTAGGTGTATTCTGAGATGCAATAAAGTATTGACTTTTAGGAGTTTATAATCCAATGCAAGAGATAAGGCAGTCTTTTAAGAGGAAGACTCTTGAGAGACAGGAAACGTTAACGTGTGACATGAGTGGGGCAGTGAATACAACAATATATAATTTCAGAAAAGAAAGATCACTCAGCTGGAACTCCAAAAGAGAATAAAAAGTCTTCATGAGGAGGTGAGATTGGAATGGGAACAGAGAGGTGAAACATTATTTTGCTATGTTAAGCAAAGTGAAAAGACATTGTTCATACGAGAGACAGATGATCTGGAGATCAGAGTAATTCTTTTAGGTAACTGCTTCGTTTAGGATATTCAGCATGCTCTCTATATTCTACTCCTGAATATTATAGAAATAATATCAGTGGGAGAATATACATATAGTCTTCTAGGTGATTATTTTAAAGCACAAAATATGTTGTATGCTAAATTCCCAATGTGATTATTTAATAAATCATTATTATTACTTTTACAAATGATCACTTTTGCTATTAAAAAAGACTGAGTAAACATATTCCTTTATTACAGATTCTGAAGCAGGTGAGAAGGTGCAGATTGTATATAGAGGAGGTATTAATATTGTCTTTTGTATAATTTTCTTTGCTAAAATTATAATCCTCTTTACACAACATTTCGCAAGGTCTCATGTAAGTCTTACACAACACTTCGCAAGGTCTCATGTAAGTATACAATAAATGCTTATTCAATGAATCAGTGAATGAATTATCAAAGTAAAGTAATGCAGGCTTTCCAACTTATTTTATGAGCTAGCACACCAGAGGGCTCTCCAAACATATTTTAATTAGCAGCGTTCTTTGATGTAATTTAGTTGTATTACAATTAGATAAATCATTTGAAAATATAAAATAAAAAAAACTAATCCCTAATATGGAGATAATTATCTAAAAAAACTTTATATTATTGCTTTTGTTTCATCTTATGTTTCATATTTTATGTGAATAAATATATCTACCTATTTAGAATGTCCAGAAATATCATCTGCCTAATGTGAATACATCTACCATTATAAATCACCTCCATCATCCCCAAATCCATTTTGGTACCTATATTTTTTAGCCAAAACTTCAGTAGTGGTGGGTAATTCTTTAAAATTACAAAAATAATTATTTTTAGTCTGAGACTGTAACTGAAAACCATGCATCTTTTCCGTAAACCCTCATTGTCATGACGTCATGTTTTGGGGGGAGCGACGCATTCAGAACAAAAATGGGTAGGCTTTTGCTGTCTTGGGATATGCATTTAAATTCAATTTAAAATGAAAGTTCAGATTTATATTTGAGTAAACTTTTATTCATACAGATTCCATATAATTCTGAATATAGGCATCATAAAGCAGTGGTAAGAGGTACTTTTTTTTTTTTTTAATAAAAATAGCTTGTGTACGAAGAAATATCTTGTCCAGGACCCCACTGTCAATTACTTGACCTTAAGCTTATTATTTTACTCTATCTACTTTAAGAAGGAATTCTGGATCTGAAAGAGGACTTTCAGTGTTTTCATTCATGTAAGTGTTGACACATGTATTCACATTTCTATTTTTAACTTTGCAAGCCATTTCGTAGTTCAGAAATAACATAGCTCTGAGCAATTTTTGCTTGTTTGCATTCAATGTTTCTCATAGTGAAGGTCAGGAACTCTAGCCACAGGGTCACTGAGGATCTCTAAAGGGGTTCAAAGAAACTTTTGATAAAGAATTAGGCATAGGTAATTAGTACTGCCATTTCCTTGCAAGGAACCATATGTCAAAATTATCCATACTTACTGCGTCAACGCCTTCTGTGTCACCATTTCTTGTAACTTCCTCTCACCTACAAACTACTCATTCTTCACCAAATTTTTCTAACAATGACCACCATCCTGATATATATGTGAATGGCATCTTCCATTGAAAATCATTCTAGTCTTGAAGAACAAAACTTTCACTGTTATGAAACAGTGAAACATGAAACCAATTTATTATCAGCGATTTACTCAAGATATATACGTATATTTTTTCTTTTGCATTTTGGGACATTGGGAGCACTGGAACTAGAGCTCATGAATAGGCGTTTAAAATAAACAACCTCTTCAAATACAACTTTAGAAACTCCTCAGCTTTACAGTTAGATGACTTTATTTGGGTTTCAAAAGTGACAGAACTCTTACCAGTTATGTTCCAATCAAATTTTATTTCTCTTAGAACGCTATAATTCTTAAGATGAAATGCATGTGTCTTGATACAGAATTGGTTTTGGTAATCAGTTTTCTAACACTCCTGTTTCTCAATAATATGACAATAAATCTCCTTTAAACAAATTATCATTTTCATTACCTAAAAAAAATGCACTTTCATTTAAAAGAAAATGAATTACGACAATAGACAAGAATATTTTAAAATTCAAATCAAGTTAAATTAACTTCAAGGAAAACATGAGGACTAATAGACTCGGTAAAGAGATAGAAGACAGATATTCCAACAGTGATGGAATGGAATAAAAATTATTTTTCCAAATTGTAACTAGTAAAATACGCAGAATACTCACCAAATGCTGCCATACAGCTTAAAAAGTAAGATCATAAAATCAAGGTGGGACAAATGTGGCATAAATTTACGGTAATATAAGTTCACTGATACGCCAAATAGACATTTGAACAACAGACTTAGACCGTTTAACAAAGTAGCAATAAAATATATTTGCAATTTATATTCAGATCAAGGGAAATATATTCAGCCCTTAGAATTATAAGAAAAGGAATAGCACTGGTAACTAGTTCCACATTGGCCAGGACAGGATCAGGAGACGTTGTTAATACTTCACTGTCACTACAAAGGTGCATTTTAATACCTGCTTATTTCTATTTGGCTATACTAACATACAATATATAATAATATAGAAATTGTTGTCCAAGAACAAACAATGATCTTATAGATGACACTCCAAAACAACTTATATTTCATAGACAACCAGCAATGGATTGATTCTCTAGATTAAATATATAGCAAACTCTATATCCATTAGATTAAAAATTGTTTTAAAAAATGCGGATCTTAACTTTTTAACAATTGAAATTTTCATAGTCAATGATATTGGTAAATAATAGTGAAATTTGTATCTTAAGGAAAAAAGAAGAAGACTGAAATAAAATTTATAATGAAAATCGTTGGGTATATAATTGGAATAAAAAGAAGCATAAATAATGGGAGATCTTTGACAACAGTAGATGAATGGAGTCAAAATGGACCTTAGAAGACCACAAAAGTAGATAATATCTAGAATAAGAAATCTCAAGAGTGGAAAGACAATTGGTCTTTATATTTGGAGAGGCCAATCATACCTCTCTCAAGAGATTGTAAAAAGGAGTTTAACTTGAAAAGTAGCTTTTAAAATACTTAGGAGTCTTTGTGTCAAATTTCTATTGCTTTGATGAGAACTTGTGAAAATGTCTTTAGAGAATTACGGGAGAACAGAGTTTTGAGGAATCAATTACTAATTCTCTCTCAGGCCACTAGTAAAAGAATCTTAGAAAGAGTAGTCAGTTTATGCTTTAGAGTTAGTATCTTCAAGTTTTCACATCCTATAAAGGCATATTCTGCACTCGGGCCTTCCTTTAGTCCATATATTCCTGGTTATAAATAGTGACATACTATATTCTTTTAGCTGCTGAATAATATTGTTGAGCTTATTCCTATTATTTTATTTCATTCTTAACGATAGCACAAGATATTTCTTATTTCGTAGCATGCTATTATCAGTTCTAGGTAAGGACCTTTTAATTTTTTTTAAATTTTATTGATTATTTTTCATCTGTCGTCCTCAATCATATTTTCAGTCTCACTGTGGCATACATTTTAGTGTATTTTTTAAGGCTTCCTTCTGATACAACTTTTATATATTTATATATTTACATGCCTTATTTATTAATGGAGATTTGTATTCTGTATATTTATATTTTAAATGTAGTTAAATGTTTTGCTATACATCTCTTTACATTTCTTTCTGTTCTGTAAATCTTCTATATTTGAGATCTACTTGGGTTTATATATGTCAATACAATTATATTACTTCTGTTACTGCATAGTATTCCATTTTGTGCTTATATCACCTTTTATTTATATATTTTTTGTATGCAATTTGGATTGTCATTTTTTCTTCTTTGTTAGCAAAATATGGCAGTGAATGTTGTCCTTTATAAATCCTGTGGGCCACAGGAACACTTTCCTCTATGTATTTACCAGGAAGGAGGATGCTTGTTGAGAACAGCAAGTTTGCTCTCAGAACGGTGCCCTATGTAGTCCCACCAGTGTTGCAAAGGTGTTTCAGCTCTTCATATTTTGATAGCCCTTATTATTATCTCTCTTTCTGACTTTTGTTGATATTACTGTCTTCCACTGGTATGCCATAATTTTAATTTGCATTTCCCAGATTATTAGTGTAATTATTTGACTTTTTACATATTGTTAGATATGACGTTTTCTACCTGAAATCTTTGGTTTGATACATTCATCTGCACCTATTATAGTTTGTATTTAAAACACTAAGAAATATTTCTCCATACACAGCCTCCGAAAATATTTGATACTGTCTTCTATTAGCATCTTAGTTTTTGCTTTTATTCTAGATATTGATCCATTTGAAATTGTCCTTTGTGTGGTGTGGGATGGTATCCAATTTTTTTTTCCACTTATGGCTGAGCCAGTTTTCCCCCCTCAGTTGGTAAATAACCTCTCCATTTACCCACCGATTACTGAAACCACTTTTGTCCCATACTGCATTATAACACATAGATGGCAGTTTTAAGACTCTATTCTTTTTGATTGTTTCCTGCATTTTTACAAGTTCTTCAGTATTTTAACTGCTTTTTTTTAAGGTTTTATTTTGAACCAATTTTAGAATTAACAAAATGCAAAAATAGCAAAAAGAGCTTCCTTATATCTCTCTCTCTCAACTTTTCCTAACGTTAACATCTCACGAAACAATAGCACAATTATCAAGACCAGGGAATTAACATTGGTACAATATTACCTAGACTAGAAACCTTACTTAAACTTGTCCTACTTTCCCACCAATGTCCTTTTAAATATGTCTTATTTTCTTGAAGATACTGTCCTCTCTTTGGCATTCTCTTTCAAAATTCCTTTATCTCTTCATGCATATTTATTCTTTCACGTTAAATTTGGAGTTCATTGTTGATAATTTCATCCCAGTAGAATTGATTGGAATTGCAATAATATCAGATAAACTTGGGGAAACTTGACATTTTTATAATAATGACTTGTTTCATGCATAAAAATAGTGTTTTTCCTCCCTATTATCATTCATTTTTTCCTGTAATAGATCTTATCATTTTTGTCCATAAATGTTCTATTTATTTGTTGTTGAATTTAGTCCTATATAGTTTTTCTTTCTTACTATTTTAAACTATATTTTACATTCTTTTTATGTTTGTACTTCTATCAAAATTATGTAAGCACGTAGTTTAAAATGTTAACTAGCTTACAAGGTATCTCAATAGACAACAAACAACCTCCCTTCTGTAGTCACTTCCAATCACTTTGGCCAAGTCTTTGACCTTGACTTCCAAATTGCTAAATACTATGCTTAACGTTCCTCTCTTCTATTCCTTCAGTTTAGGCGCAAGTTATTTCCTAGGATGATGATTTATCTCTCTTTCTTCCAGTCCCACCACCCTTTTACATATGAAAATGTGCATAATTTGGTCACTATTTACACTATTATATCTACTATTCAGACTTAAACTATGTCGTGAACCAGGATTAACTATTCTTTCTCCTATTTTTGTTTGTTTGTTTTCCATGAAATGCTGTTCCTCATTTTGTTAGTTTTCTACATGTTTAGTAATTCAGGCCAATTCTCCTCAAGATGCTCATTCACATTAGGCAATAGATCTGCTTTATCTATTAGAAGGTATATCTCCCACAGTTACTTGGCTTGTGTGATCTGAATTGATTGCTCTCTTCACCTGGTACACAGGTCTTGTCCTGGCATCTCCCTTCACTGCCGTTTTTAGAATTGTATCATGTACCTCCTGATTTTACTTTATTCTCTCTTGAAATTCCCCCTCATTAGCTTGAAGCACGTCTTTCAGTAGATTTATGAGAAAGGAAGATTATGAGGTAAATATTTTGAATTTTTGTAGGCCTGGAAATATCTTTATTCTACCTACACACTTGATTGATTGTTTGGCTGATAAAGAGTTTTTTGGTTGGGAACTATTTTCCTTCAGGACTTTTACACATGGCTTCCTCTTTTAGCTTTTGGAACTACTGTTGAAACTCTGAAGGCATTTTGATTCCTGAGACCTTTATGTAAATTTTTTCCCTGAAAATTTTCTCTGCAGAAATGCCATTTGAGTAGGGGCCTGAATAATATGAAGGGATAAGCTTGATGGCTTATAAACTGGGCCCCATGCATGGAGGGCAAGGAGAGACAGAAGAAAGAGTCAGACCACTCCAGGTTGGTAGGTGGCAGGTTTAATAAACAAGGGGACTTACTCACAAGGCTTGTCTTGGGTGGCCACAAGATGAATAGATCTCTGCCCTCATCCACCAAACTCTTACAAGTTTATATAGAGGCCTTAATGGGAGTTCAGTCACATATAAGTCCAGATGGTCTCAAAGATATCTTACTGTCTCAAGGCTACACGCTTGAAAGGGCTGCTAGTGTGTGAAAAGTAGGCAGGATGTGCATTCCAAGAATGGGGTTGGGGTGAAGACCCTCCAAATGTCCGAGTCCAGTTCAAGGGTCAACTGGTGGTCACGCCCTTTTGATTACCTCCTCCGACAAAGCTAGTTCTTGAGATGATGTGAGAGGTGGCTTCCGTAACTCATTACCACACATTCGGTAACCTAAAACAACACAACTTTATTCTCTTACATATCCAGAAAAGAGAAATCTGAAACGAATTTTAGAGGGCTTAAATCACAGTGATAGCAGGGCTGGTTCCAGCTGGAGGCTCCAGGTGATAATCCATTGTCTCTTCCAGTTTCTGGTGCCTGCCAGCGTTCTTTGGTTTGTGGCCACAGCCCTCCAATCTCTGCTTCCAAAGGTACATTGCCTTCTCCTTTCCTGTAGTCATTTCCCTCTGCCAGCCTCTTAAAAGAACACTTGTGATTTCATTGGATTACATTGGGACGCCCTGGAAGATCCAGGATAATCTTGCTATTTTAAAATCCTTAATCATATCTACAAAGTCCCTTTTCACTGTGTAAAATATCATAATCATATCTTCTGAGAAATCAGATATTGATATATTTGGAGGACAATTATTCAGCCTACACAACAGCCAATCAGAAAAGAGAGATAATCAAAGATTTTTTCTGATGTACTGAATTTGGCTAGAATTTAACATGCCATGGAAGGGTAACGCATGTGACTAATGAGAGTTGACTTTGTGCATGGTGTTGACTTTGTGCATGGTGTTGAAATTCATTTAGGAGTTCGCATTGAGGGAATGACTGCTTTCTTTAAATTCAACAATGAAAGAATCTCTTTTTGGAAAATGCAAATACTAGCTAATTAAAGTCCCATGTGTTGCTCTTAACATTCATTATTATTATTAGAAGTGAAGAATTTAGGTTTTTAGGGAACAAACAATACTACTGATTATAATAAAGTGAGACCTAACATTTATTGTTTATTTACTCTGTGAAAAGCTTTGTCATGAGCACTTTACATGACTCTTTCATTCAATTCTCACAATAATCTATTATCACCCCATGCTCCAGATGATGGGTTATATAACTGGCTCACGGTTATACTTAGGTCTGAAGTCAGAGTTGGAATTCAGACACAATTTCTTCTGAAGCCACTTGCAAAGACCTCCAAAAATACCCTGAGGGAAAAAACTGAGCGACATGCTTTCCCCTTGTAGCTCCTTCCATTTGCTGCAGGGAGTGTCTCAGTAATAAGGCCAGAATAAAAGGTCTGGTTCTACCTGATTTGATTCATGAGTACAATGCAGTTAATACACAATAAATATGGTTTTTTAAAAAGAGTCAAATATAATTAAAATATGCTAATTATAAATTTTACAATACTCTAGTTCTCTCTAACTATGTTTAATTGACAAATGTCAGTTATTACCACTCAGAGTGATTTAATCTTCAAATATTGAGAAGTTTTGCATGACCTAGGTCAGAGTTCCTAATTAATGAAACTCTGTATTTAAATTTCAGAGACTAGAATAACTTCTATGCTTTACAATCCTAAAAGGCTCTGCCAAAATGCATTTGGCTGTGAAATGCAGTTTTGTTTTATTCCCTAGATGCAGGTAAGGAAAATACAAAAGCAATCCTCTTTACTCTACGATTATATGCTTCCCAATAGAAAAGACATTAGGTTTTAATTATTGTCCTTCAACTATTCAAAGCAAGTTAATTAATTTGTGGAATTTAAAATGTTATAAATTCCAGAACAATACAAAGGCCTATAGCTTTGGTCAAGCTGAGAACATTGACGGGGTGTCTGTGTCCTAAGTTTAATTTCCTGTTTTCTGATAAATTGATCCTCATTTAGGGAGCAGGGGAGTCTTTGCAGTGCTGTTCAAATAAGTTCATCTGCTTTAGTTTGAGACCACTTGACTCCTTGCATTTCTAATTTTCCTTGGTATTAAGTTCTGTATCCAAATAGCTGGGTCAAATTACTGAATGTTGACGTAGTCTCCTTCATGTATATATACTAATGAGTTTCATAGTCTCTCTTTTTACATGCTTCTGAATTATGGAGTATATTTCCTCCTCCTCTCCCCTATTTTGGTGTTACTCAGACTTATGTCTTTAATTTTCTATTATCATCACTCTAAATATTTTCCATGAGAGACTATATATTTGCCCATGACTTCAACGTTCACTTAGATATTGACATATGTTCTTAATCCACACTTCCTTTCTGAGATTCAAGGTAATAGACTCAACTTCCTCTTGGGCATCATTACTAGGTGGCTCCCTAAGTATCAGCATGTTCACAGCCCAACATCCATTCTCTGTGTTCCTCACTCCAAACCTGTACATTTTCATGTTTCTTTTCTCAGTAAATGTCATCTCCATCTACTTGGGTGCTGAAGCCTTTCCTGATTTGCTTAGCTGCCGTCTTTCTTAGGGATTCTCAACTTGGACTACTGTTTAAAATCGCCTATGGAACTTTTAAATAGTACTATACCTAAATTCCTCAATAGAGATCCCAATTCAATGTTTCTGGGTAAGGCTGGCATTCATGTTTCTTCAAAGCTGACCGGGTGATTAATTGCAGTCAGTGTTAAGAACCACTTCTCTATCACATCCAAACTTCATCAATTTACTAAGTCTATAAGTCGCTGATTCACAGCCTTGGCTAGACCCTGCAATTACCTGCGGAACATGGAAAGTATACTGATATGTGAATCCCACCTGTTTCCCGTCCAAGGCAAGGAACTACCCCCATTGATACTACCTCAGATATCTGACCACTGACAATCCCATTCTAATGCACATTTGTTGCCTTGGTTCAGACAGTTAGAAATTCTCATAGAGCTGCTAGACCCTACGTCCCTCCAATTCTAGTTCCTCCCTGAAACCAAAGAGATTTTCCTGAAACACAAATCTAACTGTAGTCTTCCTTGTCCTAAAATCTTTCAGAGAATCATTTGGCCTCTGTAGCATCCTGACAATGTGTTTCTTAAAACTAACTTTACCAACAATAAAACTGATGTTTGTGGATTTTTAATAACTTGCCCATGATCACAAAAGCAAAGAGTGGTAGAGCTGGTGTTTGAGTACAGGTGTAAATCGCTAAATCCCACATTTTTTTTTTGTAGTTAATATTACTAATTAAACATAGTATTCCCATAAAGAAAATTTAAATCTCTTGTGGCAAGAGCATTTTCAGTATAGTGGGTGGCTGATAATAGGAAGAAAAAAGAATACTAACAACAACAGCAAGAAAACACCAACAAGTACAAAAGACATAACTGCATATTTTTACATAATTTACATACATGGTAAAACTATTAAGCACAAACGATTAACAAATGACTTATACTACCTGGAATAATTCTATTTAACAGCATTTGTAGTAGTTAGTCTGTTTAAGTGTTTCAACCAGATTGATTTTGCAAACATTTCTAAGTGATGTTGAATTGAAACACTTCAAAAAATATCTAGTCAATAAGATTGCATGTTTTACACTTTAAATGTACAAAAAGCAAACAAAGAAGTCAAATATCT
This sequence comes from Equus asinus, assembly GCF_041296235.1. NCBI lineage: Eukaryota > Metazoa > Chordata > Mammalia > Perissodactyla > Equidae > Equus > Equus asinus. The sequence goes on from NC_091800.1 coordinate 77,168,737, forward strand.
GTGTCTCCAGATGAGGAGAATTTAGAGCCCTTTTCCTCTCTGGATGCCTCATGTTAGAAATCTCAAATGACTTCAATATTGCTCCAAAGATTGTTATCATTATGTAGTGGTCAAATTTATATAATGCTTCTGGATAGAGAGATTGAAAACACTCTCTGACGAAACAAGGGATTAAAAGAATCTGTGTGGTATTTCATAAAATTAAGATAAAGAATAATCTCTATCTATCATCAGTGGTCTATACTTTTCGAATATAATACTGTTTATTACATTTTTAAAGTTTGACAATGAAAGCCCGTAAGGTATCTTTCATTCATTTAAAAGCAATAAGAACAAAAAGAAATAGAGCTGTAATTCTGAATAACTCCAAATGTGGCCGCAGCAGCTCTATAATATGCTTTCTTCATGTGATACTTTGGGCTGTGAACACTCAGAATCCATGTGCTGAACTTCTTCTGAGATTTACAGCCACTCTCCAGCCACTCCTCTTGTGCCAATTAAATGGACAGGTTGTCCTAACTTCACCTCAGCCCTCTGGCCACAGTTGATTTATCCAACAGTACACGCCTGACACAAGCTAGCCCAGAGAAGGTCCTTCTTTTGGATTTTTTATGTCGATTTAAGAAGGAGCATTCTTTTCTCTGTGTGGCCAATAGATGGTCTTGGGAGTCGCTGTTGGCTGGGTTTTGCCCCCCAGTGAAGAAAGTCAGTCTACTATGAGAAATAATAGTAAAGCTAAATTGAGAGATACAGCGAAAGATCTGACAGCTTTTCGATCTCTATTTTCTGTTTTGCTTGACATAAAAAGGAATGCCTTCCTTTCCTAAATTTTGGTGATTCAACACTGCTTGGATTTACTGAGGTAATATTCCCCATTTAGCTATAGTATTTTGAACTGAACATGTCTGGGACACATGTGTTAACCACCATGCTGAGTTGGTTGATTTGAGTGTTCTATATGGTTGGTCTATATTGTATATAGTCTAAATTCAAATGGTGTGTGGAGCAGATATAATTAAAGGTAGGAAGCAAAGTGTTTCCTGGCAAAATCATTGATTTGTGGTTTTATTCAAAACATCTAAAAGCCAGGTAATAGCCAGTCAAATCAGATATTAGCTATAACCAGTGGGCCACACCAGCAGAGACTAACTGAACATGGGTCCTGCATTGGTTTTCCCTGCAGTGTTTACTTAAAAACAAAATACCTCATGTTTTACAGGGGGAAGAGAGAGGCTGGAGTCACATGGCATGATGCAAAATTTATGGAGAGTGATAACTAAGACAGAAACTAAAATGATATCAGGTTTATAAATTAATATATTGTTGGTGATCTGCAAGAAAACTTTATTTTTTTGACTTTCATATTTTCCTTTTACTTTTCTTCCTTCTCTATTTTTTTAAATGAAAATTGCAAAGTAGGCAAAGGGTACCCCTCTTACTTTTCTCTATTATCCCGAAGTCTCTTCTGACTTTCCTTTTCTCTGCCTCCATCTAAATGCCACCTGCTTCATCAGACACTCTCAGCTGGTCCAATCAACTGCGCCACCCAGACAGGCCAAGTCCCCAAGTCATCCTTCTTCCCTCTCAATCAAAATTCTCATTACTTGAGACTAGTTACACTTTCTACCAAACACACATAAACAAACACACACTCCAAAGACAACGAATTTTTAACTCAAACTAAAGGACAGATGCTAAGGTCAGAAGCACCTGCCAATTTAGCCTGTCTACCTTCATTCCTTCTCTTCTCATATAATTCAAATAATATGACATGGAAATTTAAGAAAATGTGGTAAAATATAGCTTCATAAATAAATCCAAATCTTTTACCCTCTCTCATTCAATCCTGTACTTGGTAAGTGACACGTAAGAATATAATATGGCAGTGCCATAGATGAAAATTATGAAAGAAAGATGAAAATTATGAATATTTCTTCTCTAAAATAATTCACAATTGTACAAGTTCAAGAAGCAAATGAATCCTTCATGTAAGTCTTTTGAACAGATAGTGTGTCTGTCTCCGTGAAGCTGTGCGTGCAGTCTTTTACCATCAATGCGAAAAACGTTAAGCTGTTTAACAATAGATTTAGGAAGCTAAAGTGTGCTTACATCTCTTGGGAAGAATTGACTTTTAAGATAGTTAACTGATGTTTTTATTTATAGATTTTATTTTTTTATTGCAGTTTTAGGTTCATAGCAAAATTGAACAGAAATTACAGAGATTTTTCGTATGCCCCCGACCTCAAGTGTGTACAGCCTCCCCTACTATCAACATCACTCACCAGAACAGTGCATTTGTTAAACTGATGAATCTACATTGACGCATAATTACCATCAAAAGTCCATGGTTTACATTAGCGTTCAGTCCTGGTGTTGGACATTCTATGAGTTTTGGCAAATGCATAATGACGTGTATCCATCATTATAGTATCATAATGAATTGTTTTACTGCCCAGAAAACCTTCTGAGCTCTGTTGACTCATTCCTCTCTCCTCTTTATTCCCTGACAACCACTGATTTTTACTATCTCTGGTTTTTTTTTTTTACACCTTTTCCAGAATGTCATATGGCTGCAATCATATAGTATGTAGCCTTTTCAGACTGCCTTTTTTCACTTAAGAAAATGCATTTAAGATTTCTCCATGTTTTTCCATGGCTTTATAGCTCTCACCTTTTTAATGTTGAATTATAGTCCATTGTCTGATTGTACCACAGTTTATTTATCCATTCACCTGCTGAATGACTTTGTGGTTGTTTTCAATTTTTGGCAATTATGAATAAAGTTACTGGATACATCCACATGCAGGTTTTTGTGTGGACATAAATTTTCAACCCATTTGGGGACAAAGAAGTGTGATTGCTAGATGTTATAATAAGAATATGTTTTGTTTTCTAAGAAACCACCAAACTGTCTACCAAAGTGGGTGAGCCATTTTGCACGTCCACCATCAAGATGTTGCTCCACATCCTCACAAGCATTTGGTCTTGTTGATGGTTTGGATTTTGGCCAGTCTAATAGATGTGTAGTGGTAACTGATGCTATTTTGAAGTAAAATGATAGACATTTCATTCAACACCATTTCTTCAATGCCTACCATGTGCAAAGCAATGCTGACAGATGTTATATAAACACACAATTCCATTTCTACTAATAAAAGCCTTAATTCCAGAACAGAAACTCTATGGACATAGAATGCCTACTTGCAATATTTCCTTTTTAGTAACTAATTTGCTTTCAAAATTCTTTCATTGCCCTCCTCCCCAAATAAACAGTAAATAATTACCATTATTCTTAGTTTGAGTTCTCTAGAAAACAGATGCGTTATTTGAGGTGCAATTCCAGGTCAGCAATGATGAGGAAAAGGGAAGTGAAGTAAATGAAGATGCAAGGTTGTGCAGAGTGATGTGACGCCGTGCTCCTGCCGCTTCACTGTGAACCACTGAGGACTGTTCAGCTGGTGCAGATGCGTCTGGTCAGAAGAACGGTGAGGAAAATGACACCTCAGAATAGACAATGAGAAGGAGGAAGGAAGAGGAATGTATCTTTAAATGGCTCCTGTCTCCTCTTGTCCACTGGTTAAAGTTACTCCATGGAGTCCTAGTCTTAGTGTTAGTCTTAACAATTCTGGATTGCTGCCATCTGCCACTTTGGTGGCTACTCTGGATGCCTGATTCCCACACCTGTGGAGTGATATTCTAACCAAGTCTGGAAGTGGCAGAAGGAGCCCGAAACCTCCAATGTTAAGCTGATGAACCGGTTTCCCTGGTAGTGGACACGGGTGAGGTCCTGAACACTCAGACATGTGACAGACTCTAACGATGTTAATGAGTGTTGGAGGCAGGTACTGGTCACAGCACCTAAGACTCATACAGTTAAATAACAATGACATAAACATTGATATATACTGTGATAGGGGAAAAATGCTTCTGTGTCATCAGAGAGCAGGTGCATATAATCTAAATTGGAGGGGAGCAGGTGCATCACAAAAGCTATCCAAAGGAAAATATCCTTAAGTGGAAAACTGAAGAATGGGCAATTGTTAGCCAGGTGAGTAGCAGAGAAGTAGGGGGAATGGTGCTTGAGATATAGGGAACAGAGAGAGCGAAAAGAATGCCCAGAGGCAACAGGTTTCAAAAGAATCAAAAGGTAGGCAGTAACCAAGTCACCAAGGGAGGGTCTTGCAATCCACATGAAGAAGCTTAGACGTCATTCTAAGATGAATGGACCACCACTGACACAAAATTAGTAAGAAATTGGCACGATTCAGTTTATATTGTCAAAATGTTACCCCCCTTTTGCCCTTTACTTATGAAGAGAAAAATTGCAAATAACAGAGTAATATCCAAACATTTCACCCTAAGAGCTGAAACAGTTATTACTTTTTACCGAACAATCAGTATGAGGCAATGTACATTGAATTGAATACAGATTATCATAGCCTGGAAATTTCTTAATCAGGACTTTTTACTGGTTCATAGTTTACCAGGTTCTTCTGAGTAGGAGTTCTCAATGAGAGGGGCCACCCAGGGGACATGTAGCAATACCTGAGGGCAGATTTGTTTTTTACAACTGGAGGCTGCACCTGACATCTAGTGAGGAGATACCAGGGAGGCTGCTAACCGTCCCACAGTTCTCAGGACTTCCCCTCACAATAGAGGATCAGCCAGCCCAAAATGCCATTCGCTCCTCGGTGAGGTTGGGGACTCTGATCTGAGGGAATTGAGCTTTTCTTGCACACAGAGACTTCATTTCTCTCCTGTGCATGTGCACTCAATGGTTCCAGCTGTGTGCCATCCTGGGAGATTTGAGAAAAATAGGACTCATATCATTTTCTGTGGTTCAGATGCAAAACTCTGGTTGGAAAAGCCTGGATCAGAGATAATTACCTAGTCTCCAACACAAGAGTAAACTTTTAAAGTGAGATACTTGATATTCAATGATTATCACAAACTTTAGAAGCAAATCATCCTACCAACTTTTTTTTTAAAGCACTTTTCTCTAAGCTAGAGAATTTGTTTGTTTATTGATTTAGAAATGGATGTATATGTGTGGTTGGATTTTGAAAGACAATGATTTTGCACATGAAGAATTGGGAGCTATAGAAGACCAAACCTCTTAATGGTAAGTTGTTAAGTTTTTGCTATTCTCTGTGATGTTTTCACCTCACCTGACACAAGTAAACATACTATACATAACAAGCAAGGTAACCATTCCAACTGCAAACTATAAAATGAAATTCACCCCTTTTCAAATGTATTTTTGTAATAAAAATGAAGTAAATAAGATTTTACCTTAAAATAATACAGTTAAATGTGATACTAACTTTTTATTATTGTTTCACACACATCTAGAAAAGGCCCATCTTTTACGTTAGGATCTCTAGATCAGGAGTTTGACTAAATATGAAACCTTAAAAAGAAAAAGAAGAAATAATAGAAAATATGTGTCCTCTCTTTCTTTCTCAAATGTTACAATTTATGACCAAAAAAGTCCTGTATGTTTCACCCAGAAAATAGGTTACTCTGCTTTTAACTTCATTTTGAACGATTAGACATTATCTCCACTAAACACTGGACTCTCCTTTTAGACACGGGACTCTCCTTTAACCAGGTTCAACAAAACTGTGCCCAGCGCCACTGCTTCCACTAAGTACTGCAAAGAGATTCATTATGTGGCAGATGCTGTCATGGTCCTACCTTTGTCCTTCAGATCCCTTTACGGTTTGCGTGCACACCTGTAACGTCCAGTTCCCTCACATCTTTGTTGCCCCTCAGGCTTCCGGAACCCACTTCACCTTTGTGCATGGAAAGGCCAAGACTGCTGAGGCTTTTACGTTTTCCACAGGGACACCTCTTCACCAATGCTGACAGCGGTAGGAGTGTAAATTCTCCAGCTCCCTCGTGCTCACATGCAGATAGCTCTCTGCAAAGCTATTCTGCGGGATCAAGAGAGATCTACCCTCTGTGACACTTTCCTTGATAAACTTTCATGGCCTCCTTTTTCCAGTCTCACTTTCCCTCTCCCTTGTCAGTTTTTCTTGGAATGTTTCTGATTAAACATCTTTCATGATAAACTTTTTCTCAGAGTGTGTTTCTGGGAAACTCAATTTAAAAAGGTTAGGGATAGTCAGGATCCTATGGCTAAATGAGCATTATACCTTGAACTGAAATAAATGATGTAACAGAATTAACATTAATTCTTATTTATACAATCCATTAGCTCCAATATCATTTAAATTGTCTAATCTAATAATATTATATAATCATAAGTGGAAAGCTTGAAAATGCCTTAGTTTTGATCTCTCTGCAATCAGTCTTAGAATGGTAAATAAAACCTCTGCATTTGTACTTTGAATTTTTTTTACTTATACATATATATTTTTTAATTGCAGTGAGATTGGATTATAACAGTATATAGCTTTCAGATGTACATCGTAATATATTTTGAATTCTGTGTAGATTACGTCATGTTCACCATCCAAAAACTAATCATATTCCTTCCCCTCACATGTGAGCCTAATCACCCCTTTTGCCCTCTCCCGCTTCCCCATGGTAACCACCAATTCAATCTCCATTGCTATGTGTTTCTTTGTTTTTACTTATATATTTTAAAAAATTTAATTGTGTCAATGCTAGCCTTGTTTCTTTAGTCTAGAGAAGATTTTAAGCTGAGTAATCTTTAGGAAAATAGATATGTAACTATCAATATGGTATAATTGAAAGAAAGTTCAATTCTATCTAAATGTTTGGCCAAAATGTAGTTCATAAACTAGTAGTTCAGGCTATAAAAGTGAATCATCAGTATGGAAAGGGAAAAATTTTACATTTATAGTGTAAAACACTGGCAAACTACTTCAGTCATGTGATCAAGGTTAATCAGGCCCTAAGTTATGTTGATTTTATGCTAAAATATGATGACATAGGGCCTTGACCTTTGTGGTGTTCTCCTCAAAAAAAAATATAATCTCAGAGGGCTGGCCTGTGGCATAGTGGTTAAGTTTGCATGCTCCACTTCAGCGGCCCGGGGTTCCTCGGTTTGGATCCTGGGCACAGACTTACACACCACTCATCAAGCCACGCTCTGGCAGCATCCCACATAGAAGAACTAGAATGACTTGCTACTAGGATATACAAGCATGTGCTGGGGCTTTGGGGAGAAAAAAAATAGATGTTAGCTCAGGGCCAACATTCCTCACCAAAAAAAATATATATATATATGTATATATATATATAATGCCAGCATAATCATAATAGCTATAAGTACCAGTTTTTTCTCAGCACATCAGGAAAAAACCAAACTGAAACACATTCTAAAAACTACCTGACTATTACCTTTCAAAACCTGGAGGTCATCAAAAACAGAGGAAGACAAAGAAACTGTCACAAACTAGAGGGATCTAAGGAGACACGACAACTAAATATCATGTGGGATCCTGGAACAGAAAATAGACACTAGTGGAAAAACTGGAGAAGTCCAAATAAAGCCAGTGACAATGTTAAGTTCTTAGTTTTGACAAATGTATCATAGAGATTAAGAGGATAACATTAGGGGGAATTGAGTAAAATGTATCTGGGAATTCTGGTGAAATTTTCCGTAAATTTAAAATGTTCCAAATTAAGAAGTTATTTAGAAAAAGGAGTCGCTAATGCCACAAGTACCCTAAAAAATGTCATTGTCCTGTTTTCCAATTGATCTTAAAGAGAAAAAATTACAAGCTTATTTCATTGAGAATGTGTGGTGGAGGTGGGGGAAGGACTTGTAGAGTAGGTTTATGATAAATCTTAAGTGAATTAAGCAGCAGCTAAACTCTTACCAGTTTGTCTAAATAAATGATTGTAGGGAACACAGTATGAAGAGGTATTGGGAGGGAATTAAAATGGAGGGCTACAGTCTGTGAGAATTTGCCTATATTAATTTCTGGAAGAAATTATGTATATGTTTATGCTATAAGCAAGGTTAGAAATAAAACCCAGAGGTAACCTAGAATTTACACTGAATTTCAACAGCCATAAATATTTTAGTACAAGTGTGTTCCAAATATTGCATTTGTTATTTATCTGAAATTTAAATTTAACTGGGCATCCTTTATTTTATCTGGCAAACCTACACAGAGGGGACCCTCAGGGCCCATGGCAGACTGCCTCCCTCCATCCAACCACAACTAAAAGTAGTTTACATTCTACTGGGAAAGACAGCTATGCGTGTAGTTAGCAACTTGAAAGTACGGTACAATGTCAAAGATTCCAAAAGAGGAATTTAAAATACTGTGAAACAGTTCCGAGAGAAGATTTAATTAGAACTGAGGGAATTAAAAAGGCCTTAATGGAAGACATGGCATTTGCACTGAGTTTCTAAAGAAAAGTAGAAGGTAGGAAAATTGAGAGATATGTATTTCAGGCCATATCAACAATGGGTAAAAACCACATAAATTCCTACAGCAAAGGTTTACTGGCTGCATAGATGCTGGATTTCTTGATTCTCAGGACTGGGAAAACTGCTTCTCAGAAAGTAAATTAAAAAGCCTATCCTCAGAGAGCTCAAATTCCAACAGAAAAGGAGCCAGAAAAAACTCCAATGATTGATAAATATACTACGTGTAAAGTAACTCTTCTACCGAACATAAAGAAGTTTCAGAAGGATGAGAGAAGGGAGCAATTTTATATAAAATATTGACAGGTAAGATAACATTTGAGCAGACAATTGAAGGAAAAGGAAGGATGCCATGCAGCTTGTTTGGGAAGAATGTCCCAGGCAGTAAGAAAACCACGTGCCAGTGCCTGGGAGCAGGAGCATGTCTGTGTGATAAAGAGAAAGAGGCCAGTAGCGCTGGAGTAAGATAGTGAGGGGGAAGGAGATGGGAGAGAGAAGAGGAAAGGAGTCAAATTATGTAGGACTTCCAGGATTAGCAGACATTTGGTCCTGTCCAAAATGTCCGTGAGCATGTTTGTTCCATGCCAAATGATTTTGGACATCACCAAATGTCAATGACCTTTTTCCTGATCAAGAGTCTTGTGGACGTTTTGGCCAGGATCAAGTGTCCTGCAATGCCTTCTAGTCCAGGGTAACGGCTTTGTCTTTGTCTCTGAGGGAACTGGAAAGTTCTTGGAGCTCTGTGAGCATAGAAGTGACATGATGTGATTCGGTTCGTAAAGGAACACTAGGGTCTCACTCTGGAGTTTGACTCTAGAGTGACAACAGTGGAAGCTGAACAGCCAATAAGGAAGCTTCCGTGATGTTTCCAATGACAACAGCCAGTGAGGAAGCTCCTGAGATGTCTCCACTGAGAACAATCAATGAGGATGCTGTTGTGATGGTTCCAATGAGAAGGAGGGGCTCAGATCCCAGGATTTATAGCAAAGGTCGGCTTTGCAGGGTTTGCCTGTGGTTCAAAAATAAAAGAAGGAGAAAACTCAGGGATGACTTCAGATAATAGAGTCATAAAATAGCAGAAGATGTTCAAAAATAATTGATGCCACTAAGGGTATGAGTGATGGACTAGAATGAGAATAAATACAAATTGTTACTAAATAACAGATGACTCTTTAAAACGTTGGAATAAGAAAATTGAGCCTTGATTCTGTAAATTCCAGGGGATCACAGAATGCTTTTGAGCAGAAAAATGTCATACCCAAATATGACATAATGTATAATACATAATATAATAAAATGCAATATAATGTAATGGTATGTAATAAATGATATGGTATAATACAATATAAATTGCCCTGTTTTGGACATAAAGTAGAAAAATTTGATTTAATCATGTTACTTGCTTTAAGGCACATTGATGAATACAAACCCTTCACTAATTTTATTTATCCTTATCCACCACTCCCAGCCCCACCCCACTTCCTCTCACCACAGAACTCTCAGACGAAATTGCTTCACTCTTTTCCAAAATTTGGAGATGTTGAGAGATCAGTGTTCTCCCCCTCCTTTCCCCTCTCCTTTCCTTCTTTCCTTTCTCTAGAGCATTCCGTATTACTAAGTGTGCGGGCAATGGGGGCTCTCCTACACCAATGGAATGAGAATAGTAAAAGGAATGATTCTTTTGGAAGATAAACTGGCAAGGCTCACCAGAACTTAAAAATAGGCACACCCTTTAAACCATAAATCTTAGTCTATAAATATATCTTATAGAAATAAAGACACAATTTTATATGCCTATATAAAAGAATGGTTATTGCAGTAGTATTTGCAATAACCAATAAAATAAAACATTATAGAGATGATTGAAACCGGGGAGTATCACTGAGTTTAGCAAAGATTTAAACAAAGGAGGTAAATAGTTATTTACCTATTGAGAGAGAGACCTGAACAGTTATCCCTAATACAGTGACAAAAAATGTTAGCTTCAAAATAAGGTCACATTTTTGTTAAAAAAGAAAAATACATAAATGCACATACATTTGCATGTGACATTTTTTCTTTATAAAAATTAGTGTCTTCAATAAAACAGTAAGTTCAATTAGAAACAAGGATATAATGCAATTTAGGATGCTAGCGTAATAGTGGATAACAGTAAAAACAAATCTTCTCAGTATTCTGATAATGCAGAAAATAGGAATTTATTTAACAATCACTAAATATACAAATTACTGACTAAAAACACAGCAAGTTAAAAATATTTTTTGTCACCTTCAAAGAACTAAATGTGATTTTTCAATGTATGTATTTAATCCCTTTGTGCATCAGAAGAAAGAAAAACAGCTGGTGTATTGAACTTTCCCTCCCATCTTTGTTTGTGGCAAACATTTGTAAGCATTGCGCGGGACTCGTGAGTTCAGCTCTAGATAATGGATTATTACAGTTAAAGCAAATGCACAAGAGTTTGCCAAAGGCAAAATACAACATGTTTCCAACAACAGTTACAGTTCCACCGGGGCCTTGGCGGTGAAACTTCATGGTATTACAAGAGCTGTTTTTAATATGACAATAAATATTAAGCATTTATAAAATGCTTACCTTTAATTGGAATGTTTCCCCTGAAGATAGAATGTATTTTATTTAATGTTTTTCACTTGTCACAATTGAATAAATACATAGTCTAAATATGTGATGATTAGCAATCACTTCGAGATCTTTATAAGGTACATGATTTTTTGAGGTTTATCAAATATATATAACAATCATTCTTCTTTTTTTTATTCAAGAGAGTATTTATATTGATGACTAATTGTAAATAAAGAAAGAAATATACTGTTAAAATTACATTGCTTTTTAAAAATCCAGCGTGAGTTTCCATTTGAAATTTCTACGTCATCAAAGTCCTCATTTGTCACACCACAAAAAGCCAAAGAATGATGCTCTCTCATTTTAACAAGTTTTTACTTTATTTTCACTAATTTTTTTTCTCTCCCACATTCAATTTACTTTTGAGAGAAAAGAAGATAAAAGGAGAGTTTTCTTGTTTTCAACGCTGGTTAATAGCATTTTGTCTTGTACTTGTCATTTTTCGTTTCCTGGTTTGGGAAAGTAATCTCAGGGAAGCAGTAAGCTTGTCATTCTCATATTCAAAGTATGTGGTATTTAAAATTGTCATGTAAATACATCAATCAACTTTGAACATAGAATAAAGAGGAATTAGGCGTAGTTACCAAAAAAAAAGAGGCATAAATGCAAAGTATCTAAATTATTTAAAAAACAGTACTCTTCAGGAAGTATAATTTGTGGGCATTTTGTTCTCCAAGGAGGGACCGGTTAAAATACTACTTGAACTTTTCCAGAACGAATCAGCTATGGTGACCTTTGTTCCGGGATAGGAGACTAACTAAATGTTTCCAGGGTGTACATTCTACTCTTGATTCTTCTTGACTATTGTTTCGATACTAAAGTAGTAAGAAATTGAATTAGTAAGCAGAGAATAGTTTTGTGTGTTACACTTACTTTACACTAGTCTTTAAATATACCCAGTTCCCACTAAATTAAATGCTCTGTGTTAGTGGCATATCACTAACTACTATAAATGCTATTATAAATCTTATAAATAATATCAATATGCTTAAGAAATTGTTGTTTATGCATTTAATATCTCGATGCAGCATCAATCATTATTCATGTAGCAGATAAAGTGAAAGAGTAAGGAGACAAAAATATTAATAAAATGCAGGAATTAGTAAAAATGCAGAACCGGTCAAGTTAAAAGAAGGAAAATGAAAGTCTTTCACATATCAGAATTCAGGGTTAAGCTATGTCTATAAATATAGCCTTAGTTAGAATCAATACAAGTTTAGATTTCAATTAGAATTAGGTAGAATTAGGTAGAATCTTGAATACCTTGAGACCACCTGAATATTTTAGACTATTTCCTATAAAGTTTTTAAAAGGAAGTACATCAGCCTAAAAATGAATACAGTTGGATTTTAAAGTTAATAAATGTCATCAGTATTTGTTGAGATTGATTTTTTTTGCCGAGAAAAATTCGCCCTGATCTAAGATCTTTTGCTTGAGGAAGACTGGCCCTGAGCTAACATCTGTGCCAATCTTCCTCTATTTTGCGTGTGGGTCACCACCACAGCATGGCTGACAAGTGATGTAGGCCCAGACTCAGGATCCAAACTTGTGAACCAGGGCTGATGAAGTGGAGCATGCCAAACTTAACCACTATGCCATGGGGCCAGCTCAGAGATTCATTATATTGATGTACTAGTTTGAAAATTAGAAAAAATAATGGCCTAATGCAGTTAGAATTCCAGTGTGTCTTATTATGGACTAAAAGTTTGACTTTAAATCCTTTTAATTTCCTTTTTTCTTTTAGAACAAGCTGAATAGAAACCTCTGTCTTGCACATGAAACCCCACAAAATTAGCTCTCTTGCCTTGAGATTAATTAGAGCAGAGTCATTACAACATTAAGACAATCAATATTTTACAATGAGAAATTTTCCACATTATCTATTAAAATTTAGATAGGTAGTACAGTAATCTCTCATTAAGTAAGTTGATCATTGATTTATGATTTTCACTTAACAGACCATAGTGCATACTGCTGTATGTACTGAGAACGTGGAAGTCTCCATTCCTCAAGGAAGTCCTAATCATGAGAGGGAGATGAATCATAAGTCATCTTGTAAACAACAGGCTGGAGTTAATATGTAATATTTCTTAATATTTCTTGAAACTTTAAGGCTTTCAATGACACTCTGCTTTGCCCTGTGATGTTAATCAATCAACTCAAAATATTTATGAGTGCATGATTTCCTCAGAGTGATATATAAATAGCAGTCCTTTCATATATTTGATTTATAAATGAGGAAATGAAGACATATACATACAACATTAATATATAAGTATATATAAATGTACAAATAAAGACACATGCATGTTGTATATTACTCATTTATATGTACTCCCTTGTCCCAGGCAGCACAGTTCCAGAATGATGGCAACAGAAACAAAACTAAAGTCCTTCAAACGCTAAAGTAACACTTCTATGTTTTAAGAAACATATAAAAATTTCATAACCTTCTGTGTTTTGAATTGTTTATTCTAGTCAATTGTATTGATTTCACTAAACTAAAGACGGAAAAATGTATTGTTTTTATTCCTTTAATCCTTCCAGTTTCTGTTTGTATTTTAGGTATTTTGCTCATAATTCCCTACAGTGTGACTCTAAGAAGTGCCTCTGCAGGCCCAAATGATTATTATTTTGGAATCCATGCCTCTATTCATGCAGACAGATAAATAACTCAGAAGAGACAGAGACTTTTTCATTGAGTCATTTTAAGTGACTATGGTTTTTTATTTCTATAGATGTAAAGCATAATAAATTACATGAAGAATTCTTCACAAATGTTTCACAGTTACTCTGTTCCAGGTGTAGATGATGTGTGTCAAGAACTTGGTATTTTCAGAATCTTCCCAGCATTGATCTTTAGTCATAGGCCATTATAATTTTAAGACATTTCACTGATAAGAGACATGAGCTTAAATGCAGAAAGTCAGAAAGAACATGGAGATCTTTTTTTAAAATTTAAGTCAAGTTGTGTGTATGTGTGCATTTTGTGTATAAATGCAAACAGATGCCCAGTGAGTACCTTTAGTGAGAAAGGAGACCAGATAGACAGATAGATAGACAGATACATAGATAGAAAGATAGATAGATAGACAGATATAAAGAAAGATAGATAGAGATAAACAGATCCCTTGTCTTTTTCTTTCCTTTTTTTAAATAAAATTGCCTCAAACTTGTATTAATAAGAAAGATAATACATTTCAAAAGACACACACAAAAAAATTGAAGCACAATGCATGGATTCTCTTCTTTTGCCAAGAGAGATAGGTATTTAAATACACAAATTCTTTAGGAACATTTATATTTTGTATTTTGTTAGTGCAATGGAAAGAGAAAAGTACTCTGACAGTTACCTCATTTCATTTTCACGCATCTCCTAATTTAGTAAGCCCTACCTTTCCATACATAAGTATCATGGTGATTGAGCAGACTGCTGGTATGAAGGTGACCTAGGTTCTACAGGAATTTCTAGGCTCAGTTTCATGGGCAACTAGAGACCATGAAGATTGCTGTGTTAACGTAATTGATATTCAAGAGAGTAAGTATATTCACAGCTTTTAGAAGGGTATTACTTGCTGGTAGACTGTGGGAGAATTCAGCCTGAGAGAGCAGAATGTTGTCATCAGGAAGTACAAGCAGGCTTGATCTAAATGAGATCCAAAACAACGCAGATTCCTGAAGCCAATGCATATGTTCTTGTCATGTATTTTTTGTATAATATATTTTTTATGTTTCAACACTCTGCAAACATCACATGCAAGCTGCATGCCTTGATGCTGATTTCCCTCACTGATTATATCTCTTCTTGGTAGTAAGTCAGACACTCAGGGAGATACTTATTTTTCATATGAGGCTATGTCATATTGAAATGACTATCAAGTCACATCCGGAACAAATCAACAGTAAGTAGAGGCTTTGGGAGTAAAGGTGAAATGTGGAGAATATCAGACTGTTCTCTTTTCTAATCTTATGCTTTCACTCCATCCTTCTCTGTGCCTGGCATGGTATCCTGCTCAAGATTAAGGTTAAATAAATATATTTTGGACTGATTAAATAGATATTCAATAAATTCATATGGAATGAAGGAATGAAAGTATACGTGAAAAAAGTCTTTCCTTCTACGTGTATCTAATCCTGGAAAAGAATATTTGGCTGCATAAGAAATAAAAGGAGGTAGAAATGAGGGACATCTTGTAGGAAAGATTTTTATCAGAGCTGGGACGGCTTCATAGGTAAGAGGTATGAGATAGAACAATTTCCTTTCTGTTATTCAACTTTTTATTCCATTCCATATAGGTTTTATTAATGAACTAAGAAATTAAGAATATATCGGTTGCTATGTTGATCAACAAGATTATTAAAGTATCAGTCTTGAGAAATATTGTAATAAATATTCTTACCAATAACCTCTAAGAAATAGTTGATAGTTTATAAGAAAAACAGTGTTATTATCTTACATATGAGAAAAAATAAACATATAAAAAGATCTTTAGAAATTAGAAATATTCCCCTGAAGAATTAATTGAAGACAGTATTGGAAAACATTAGAAAAAATTGAAACGTGCTACATTTGAGAATGGAAAAAATACTCCTAATAACGATCTAATATGGAAAATGATTGGCTATAAATATAAAGACTGTATGTCATACAATTTTATGAGTCATTAAAATACTATGAAAAACAAAAAAATTAATAATGGCAGATTATAGGAAAAAAGGGAGTGTGATATGAAAGTGTCAGTGGTACTTATTACTCTCTGCTTAGGCAAAGAGTTGTCTACCCTTATTAGAGAGTGACCACAGTGGGGCCTTGAAGGTGATGCAGAAGCTCTGAGGCCATGCCCATGCCTTGCTGCCCAGTTCCAATCCTGTAACTGTGTGATCTTGGCTTTACTTAAATTTTCTAAGTCTCAGCTTCTTCTTATATACAATAAGAATATACTGGCACTTATAATATTTGATTGTAATAAAAGTTTTATTATTTATTCCTAATAATAAAAATGTTTAGCATTACGACAATGTTCAACAAATAGTAAATGTCTATGTTTTTATCATTTTGAGATATGGGAAGTCATCGATTATAGAAACAAATGATCTTTGAGAAAACGGCAAATATGATTAGACTTATGAAAAACTGAACTTTGAATTTATATTAGAGGAATTGCAAATATTTAACTCTGAAACAAATAATAAAAGTAAAGTGATTATTTTTTTCAAGAGCGTAGTACTGTATGATTAAGATAGTAATGCTTTTTCTCTATGTCTGAACCAGAACAAACAATAAATTCTCTTAAATATTAATCAAGGAAAATTGATGATGAAGCCACAAAGAATATTTTGATTGACAGATTGGTAGACATTATATAAACTGCACCCTCAACTTTTAAAATATTCATAGTTATGAAAAGAATTTCACATTTTTAAAAAATAACGTATCAATTAAAATTGTTAATAATATAACAATAGTTGTAATAATAATATCTAATGCTTATAATGTATAACAGTTAGTACATGCTATGGATTCTTCTAAGTCCCTTATTACATGATGTGAAAGATGAGGCTGATCCAGATGGCCTTGCTCTTGAGGTCATAACTCAGTTCTTAGATTGCAATTCTCAATGTTCTTCAAACTTACAAGGGAAGTTCCAAGGGGAATCGAAGAGAATGAAATATGGCTTACAGAAAATGCATAAATATGCTTTCACATGTGCACACATAACAAGACAAGGAAATGCAAGTCTTGGTGAAAACTAATGGTCTAAAGTAGCCAACACTGCTGTGGATTATCTGGCTTTGAGAGCCCAAATAATTTATTTCAAGTCAAGTCTTGTGGTAATTTGTGTGTCTTCCTTCAAAGATTAATTAGTTTAACACAAAACAGGGCAGTTCAGAGCTAAAGTAACAGTTAATATATTGCTTAATTCTAGCTTGGACACTTCTCAACAGTCATATCCTCTGTATCAAAGGATCAGTAGAAAGTTTGAAACAAATACATGTTTTATGAGTTTTTTCCCCTAAATTCTGGATTTTGAGAGTGTCCCACTAAAAACACTTATTAAAACTATTTAGGATGGGGGCTGGCCCCGTGGCCGAGTGGTTGGGTTTGCGCGCTCTGCTGCAGGCGGCCCCGTGTTTCATTGGTTCGAATCCTGGGCGCTGACATGGCACTGCTCGTCAGACCACGCTGAGGCAGCGTCCCGCATGCCACAACTAGGGGGACCCACAACGAAGAATATACAACTGTGTACTGGGGGGGCTTTGGGGAGAAAAAGGAAAAAAATAAAATCTTAAAAAGAAAAAACTATTTAGGATGTATAAAACAGCATTGTATGGGGAACTAATTGCCATTTTTCTTACAACTATCGTAGTGGGCACTCTGGTTTCAAGCGTATATCTTCTTTTGAACTAAAATTTAAAGATGTAAGATTCACAAAATTCAGAAACCCTCTATAATTGAAAGTCCAATGACTCTACCTCTTTGCTGGCACACATATTTTTTGTTGCTTCTGTTGACCAAAATGACAAATATCACATGAGTTATGCCATTTCTGGGAGACAAAATGCTTTTTATATTTATCATGACATCTAGAATAAAGTAAGTAAAAGATGAGAGGGTGAAGGAAAAAGAGTTGATATTAATGTTGAAGGGCAACAGGTAATTATTACCATCACATTTTTGGGCTGTTTGATCAATAAGTAGTTTTAGTACCTCTTGACTACATGAATCTTATATACTGGATTAGGAAGCCACAACAATGAAAGAAAAAGAGAGAGGGTAGAAAGAAGAAAAAAAAAAGAGAGGGTAGAAAAGAAAGCAAAAGAGGGTGGGTAGGGGTGAACGAGGGGGGGGAGGGGAGGGGAAGGAGGGAGAATAAAGAGAAACAAGTTGAAGCAAGAATTTACCTAATAGATTTAACAAGCATACCATAGAATTTGTTTCCAACCATATGCCATATTTTAGGAAACTCATTCTGAAATAATTTCAGTGCTTTTTGGTGTCTTCCTTTCATTAATTCACAACCATCTGTCTCTCTGTAGCAGTGTGATGCACATACTCTAATGCATGCTTCAGAGTAATTTTAATCATTCTTTGCTTTATTTTAATTAGATGGGTTTTGAGGTGGAATCAATTCTTATCAACATCTTGCTTCTTTGTCCAATGGATGGACTTTTGATTTTCAAGTTTCAATTCACACAGGGAAGAACATGACTGAGATTCTGTCTTGGTGATTTGCCCTCAGGCAGCCTCAGGGGCCTTGGGAAAATGACCTGTGCTCACTCTAGCCCATGTTCATCTTCTCTGTCCCATTGCGGCAAAGGCTTGTGAACTGGTGGCTTTCAGGGTTGTCATTGGTGTCTTCTTTTGCAAACTGAGAGTCTGGAAATAACATTTGCTTACCTTCATCCTTGAAAAACTGTGCTCTTATCATTTGGGCAGAAATGTATTTACATATACTTGTAGCATTTGTTTAATTAAGTAGACTTGAAAACACCACCGTCTACAAATATAACCAAAAGCTAATAAATCACTGCTGTCACTTCTTAACAAAATATTAGCTTAATAAAGAGCAGAGACTATACCCACTTCATTTTTATCTAATCATAAATACACATTTCTGAAAAAATAATCTACATGCATTGTATTTGATTAATTCCACAAACAGGAAATATATCTTTTATTTTTCTAATTAATTGCTAGTCATGCTTTTCAAGTTTTTGTATTTATATGAATAAGCAGGGGATCTGGTTAAAATACAGATGCTGTTTCAGCAGGTTTGATGGGGGAGCAGAAATTCTCATCTCTAACAAGCTCCTAGGTGCTGCTGAAGCTGCTGGTTCACAGAATTATTTTTAGTAGCAAGGTGTTCGAGTACCCCAATGCATTACATCTATTTTCCTTTTGAAGTTTCTCTTCCCCACAGTTATCCTTAAATCTCCGAGAATTTATTGAGGCAGAAAGGGATTGCTTGTAGTGATGCACAAAGAGCTGACTGGGAACTTTAGTCCACGCCGACAACTGGCTTTACTTCTTGCTGTTCTGACATTGGTCTTTGAAGGGGACCCCTCCGCGGAGCATCCCGTGGATGCTTTCCCTTGTGGCATGACTCCCTGGATGGTTCAGTGGTGCAGTGATGTCTGCTCTTGGACTCCAGCACACAGTTTTCTTCCTTCACACTCACATACTTACTGTTCTTCAGCACAAAGCACAATTCCAGGGCAAATGATTGGAAAATGGCTCTCAGCCCTATTCAGGGACTGCTTCAGAAGTGCCCATGCGCCCTCCTCAACTCACACACACCCTGAAACACTTAGTTCCTTCTACCCTGGTCTTCAATCCAGAATAAATAAAATACTACTACTAGTAATAATAATCATGATGACAGCTTCTTTAAGAGTTGCACCTTGGCCTACCTGCTCCCAGAAGTCAGTCATGTTTGCTGAGTGGGTGAGGCAATTTCAGCTTGCTCCCGGGTCAGTAGGAACCTAATGGCCTGAAAACAAACACTACTCAAGTGACCTGTTACTTCACAGAAGATGAGTTCTCCCCAGTTAAAAAAAAAGAGGAGACTACATCTCTGCTACCATTTTTAAATAGCGAACTCTCTGTACTTGTGATTAATTATCCAAGTTGCATTCACGTTACTGTTACTGTGTGGGTGCTTACTAGTGGTTATAGCAAATTGACAGAGTAAAAACACCAATAAATAGATATTATATTTTGTATATCTTACTCTGTACCTTACCAATTAATATACTGAAAAGGTTATTTCCCTAAATATTTTCCCAATGAGTTATTGGATCTGATAATTTGTTTATCTACTCTCTCATGATTAGTTGATGATGTATCTTGAATTACAGGAGTTTTTCATTCATTTGAACTGAAGGGAGCATTAAATGGGACAAATAATGATAAAGACAACAGAAAAACATCACAAGAAAAACCATAAAGCTTTTCCCTTTGAGGGAGGAGGGTTTAGTTTGATGGTGATCATGAGAGAGATTTATAACAAAATACAATATATTAATAATGGATAATGTGCAGAAGTAAATTCTCATTGGATACTACCACAGACTTCTTTTACCATCTTTAAAACATTCAAAATTCTGTTGAAAAGTTAAGCAACTCAAAAGTTGTTAAATATAATGAAAATTATCCATCTAGTAGACATATTTCTTCATATACTTAAAAAAATAAAGAACGTGTGAAAAAATATACACAGTCTTGATTTTATATCCATTGGTCATTAAATTACTTCATGCTATAAATAGGAATCTGCCAAGGATTTTAATCGGGTTGAATTGGTACCAGATCCTTCTTTTGTTGCTATTGTTTACTACTGTTTTTTAAAAAATTTAACACATAGATTTATTATCTCACAGGGTCTGTTTAACGATGTCCACACCATGTAAGATAGCATGCACACACACACACACACACACTGCAATTTACTAAAGGGAAAATAAAATCTTAATTGATATGAGATGATCCTTTTATCCTCACATTCAAAATCAGAAAGTTCATGACAATTAATAAAATAGAGATAGGAAAATTTGAGTACTCTGGAGTACGCAATGTTAATAAGAACAACTATATCAGAATCAGTGAGATGAATAGAGTTTAAATGCTGAGAATATTGGATCCCTTTTTTATTAGACTGAATAAGGGTTACTTACAGGGAGAAAATATATATGAACCCCATCTGCATCACGAACAGATGAAACATGTGCCACTGATGAAAGGTCTACAGCTGTGATCAATTCCAGCAGTTACCACGATTCACAGACTTAGACACATGGTAAAGACGGGATAAAAGGATTCTGAAATGTGTTATTCCCTCTGATCATTAATCTGCTTGTTTAGTCATGAAGATTTTGATATTTTACTACTGGTTTTTCACATACCTTCTCTTAATTCCTTTCAAACACAGAGGAAAATGTCAAGTGACTACAAAAGGAGAATTTTATTTTTTATATCATCCGAGAAGAATTTTGCCAGGTTCAATTATTTAAGTCTCATACACTGTGCTTTGAACAACAACTTACATTTAAACACAGATTTACTAAGTACCAACAGCTATGGCAAATTTGCATGAATGGCTAAGTCATATTTCTTTGTTTTGATGATTTTTTTCCCAATCAACTTAGAAGTACTTTTTTATGTGTTCTCTTCTTCCTCTTTTCCTCTTCCTCCTCCTCCTCTTCCCCCTCCTTCTTCTCCCTCTCCTCTTTTCCTCCTCCTCCTCCTTCTTCTGCATTGGGTCTGGGAGACAGGTGAAGGATTTTCCATCCACATTTCATTGGCGATAGATGTAATAAGATTTGCATCTCACAAGAGGAGGTGAAACGCTGTTTTCAGTTTAAAAATTTTAAAGTTTCAAGGCAAACAAAAGAAGAAAAATATCCAGGATTCAGGCAGAAATATAATACCCAAGTTAAGGAGCCATCATGTGGCAAACTGGAAATTGTGAAATGAACAGTAACTAATGGAAAATCATAAAGTTGAAGCTTTATGAATTTTTATTCAATGAAATAGAATGGAAAGCCCCAGCAGACCCTTAGTGACTAGAGAAGAGTGAAGGCTGAGAGTTACAGAAACACCAAGGAGAATTGTTTTGGCTTTGCTTTTAAGATGAAATCAGGCCTGAGAAAGTTTTATTACTTTATTTAGCCTTATTTTTCTCTTCCTTAAATTCCTTCCAAGAATATTGTGTCCCAAAGTTGGTCTCTTACAGCAGCAACAAAATTGAAAGAGAAAAATAAGTATGAAAAGGGTTAGGGAGGAAATGTTAAAGGGAAGAAAGATGGCCCCGTGGGGAAAACAACAATTTTACACGAAGATATTCTAAAGGAGATATCTAGCAATGTGGTAAATATTCATGCCTTAGATTGAAGACTTAAAACTGAATTTTAAAATGGGAGGATTAAGGCAAAATGTGAAGCATATTTCATAATAAATTAAATGAAATTGATAAAATAACTGTTCATTAAAGCGATAAACAACTTGGAAGATAATCATCTGGAGAACTTTACTCTCTGAAAACATCATTCTGAATGTGTAGGTTTCAGACATCTTCCCAGTTATACTATGATCAGATATTTTAGGGTAGAAGTCAGCAGTATAGGAAAGTGTTAGATAAGAATTTGGACAGATGGAGGAATTATAGGAATATAAAGAAGTTGAGAAAGGAACACAGCATGTGATCTTGGAAATAAAGCCTTAGGATAACTACAATTCTAAAGCATAGTTATTTTAATTATGGTTAAATAAAATAATATTTGGGAGAGAAACTGGCTAGAGAAGTAAGCGTAAGAGAATAGTAAAGAATCAAACTTTTAATGTATGTGAGGTTTAAAATTCAGTTAGTACTTTTTTCTCTCACAATAGAGAGACAATCATTTTAAGTGTGTTTATTATTTTTAATAATAAAACACTTGTTAAGAGGTTGTGTTCATGTTCGAGACTAGGACTCAATTGGATCAGGAATAACTATAATATTTAAGGTGGAACGAAAAAACCCTCAGTAATCAAGATAAACACTAGTTTAATTTACATTTTAAGAACTGAAAATCAATGCAAAATATCCATGATGAACAAAATATAAAAATCTTAAATAAACACAAACCTCTATGAGTATATTATTTCTTTCTGACTCCCACTTTTTTGAATATTACCTCTTTGGGATCTATCTGAGGAGTGCCATTAATTTGTTTGCATGCTTTTGTTTTTGATTTTTTTTTAATGGAAGAACAAACTAAAATTGTGATCTGTGAATGGTTTTGAAAGGAAAGACTGAAATTCTTATATTAGATTTTTAAAAGCACAGAAAATGTCCAGTTGTACATTAAAAAACACAATGCAGTATTACTATGTATATAAAGTATGTTTGTTATAATGTTCATTTTAAATAGTCATATAAGTGATGTATAAATGAGATTTATGGAGAATAAAATTACGCTATTTTTATAATCCTCATGGTTTCATATAGAGTACTTTGAGTATATCTTTGAGTTTCATTTAAGGACATATGAATCGTTGGTTGTAGAATTTGGAATATAATCATATAAATGCACTAGAAAATTAAAGCTAAAGATATAAGTTAGTCATTCCAGGATATTTTCATGTATCCTAAAAGGATCGAATATTATGCAAAACATATGATAGGTATTTTCTCTTTATCACTGTTAATGTATTATCATGAGCTTTTTCCTACTTGTTGTTTCTCCCAGAACAGAGATCAGCAAAATAACTTACAGCTTAGGCTAATGAAACCTCATAAAGAAATAAAGCAGCTCCAAAGGAAAAGAGCAACCTGGAGAGAGATCTGATAAATATAATTCAGACATTCTTATTTCTCTATGCAACTACATGATCTTGTGGTCCTTGCTGAGCAAATTCTTAAGTTCAAATCTTGATAATGTTCAAAAGTGTCGTCTAGGCTTCAACTACTCAAAATGTGGTCCCAGGCCAACAGAATCAGCATCATCTGGAGACTGATAAAAATGTAGTTGATCGGACTGTATCCAAATCAGATTCTGCACTTTGACGTGATTCCCCAGTGAATCTTCTGTGAAAAAGGAGTATTTTGCTGTCATCTAGTTGAACCAAACTGCATTCAGGCAGTGCTGTATTAAATATGTACTGGAAACGAGCTAAGAAATGAGTGTATGTGCATTCACATATGTCCGCATATGTGCACATGTGGACATGCATGTGTGGTTCCATTGTTAATATGTGCAACATTTTTTTCATAATGAATTTCTAAACTTTACACATAATTATTGTGCTAGTAATGAGTAAAAAAAAGTGTAATTTTTATCATCAAAGAAAATTACTACATTTTGGTAATAAGATTTACTAAATTTATGATTTCTCACATTTTGCATTAGAGAAATGGGATATATTATGATCAGTTGTTAATTTTTTAAATATTTCTGATGAAAACCAATATAGGACCAAAATTAGATGTATAAGAAAAGAAGGTAATCTATTCAAAGAAAATATGACGAAAAAACAGACTTTTTATTGTGTTCCCCATAGACTTGATTAAAATTGGACATACTAAATGTTGGGGATGGGAGATTTAATTGCTGTTGCTGGAAGTGTTATTAATCCAATATTGTAACAATGAAAATATTTTCTCATCCACATGAGTTCATTT
Source organism: Equus asinus (assembly GCF_041296235.1). Classification (NCBI taxonomy): domain Eukaryota; kingdom Metazoa; phylum Chordata; class Mammalia; order Perissodactyla; family Equidae; genus Equus; species Equus asinus. Next base: position 77,192,911 of record NC_091800.1, read on the forward strand.
TAATTGAAAAGACCATAATGAGACAGAAGTTGTTCTATTCAACTCAAAGAGAAACAAAAAACAAAATTAGTAGAGAATTGTGATGATAATGGTCCTGAAAATATCACTCACTGGGAAGGCGTATTTCCTTTCAATTGTTGTCAGTAAAACAGGAATAATAGTAAAATTTCTTCACTAAAAATAAATTGCAATTTATGTTTCATGTTAATCACTGAATTATAGAGCTATTTGCATTGTAATGTAATGTGATTGGTTTTTCTCCGCGTTACTATAATTGATTAACGGCAAGCATATACAAGTACCATGTGCCATTTTATATAGATTACTTGAAAGTCAAATACAGCAACAATTATGTTGTTGACTAGATGATTAAAGGAAACCTAAACCATCAAGAGGTTTTGGTTGACAAGATAAGTCTGCAACTAAAATAAGAATTCCACCACAAGATGAACAGAGTTAATTCAACAATTCAAAAACAATTATTGATTTCCTTTTGATGCCAAGCACTGCAATAAGTACTGGGTCTGAAAAGATTAGTCAGGCTCTACTTTAAGGAATTCACAATTTCTCTCTTCCCCTGTCATCCTCTTCTATGCCTCTGTAGTAGAATTTTTACCATCACTGTTGCTTGTAAGAAAATTTTATTTTAGTTAATTTGCTGAAGATGTAAATTCAGAAGCCTATAATTGGTGCCGAGGTGGAGGAGTATTGAGGGAGCATATTTAATCAATTAGGAGGAATAGAAATCCTTTAAATGGGTTGTAAGAGGCTCAGGGAGAGTCAGAGAGAGCTGTACAGTACCCTTATCAATTAAGTGACTTAGAATTTTTCGTGTTGATTTGCTTTGAATTATTTTGACTTGATACTTTGCTAGCCCAGTATGTTACTAGAGTATATAATGAATACTCTCTTACTAACTTATGCAAACATTTTTTACATATAAGTTTATTTCATTCTTTCATCTTACAGGAAATTTTTACAGAAGCAAATCTCATATGTATCTTTCTCCACTCAGTGATTTTCTGACATCATAGGAAATGAATTCGTTACTCTGAGATTGAAAGGTATCATAAAATTGCTTTCTGTGCTGCCCTGCATTAATGCATTCTTCTCGCTCTTGTTTTCCTACAGCTAACTTTGCTTTAGATGTTGGAATTTCACATTTTTTTCTCACAAAAATGTCATTTACGTGGCACCGTGGTAGAAGACAAGAGGCTTGCTGTCTTCCTGTTATAGCATGGGAAATTGTTTGACTTCTGCTTTTCTGGAAACATACTTGAAAAAGAAACTTTCAAGAGTTGCTAAAAAATGAGCAAGCAAACATGGCTAGTTTTTAGAAAATGACATTTCCATAATACTTAATTAAGAATCAATTAAATGAAGGATTGGCTAGGTGAAGTTGAAGTAAGTATTAAGGTAATACAGGCGAAATCCACAAATACTGCTGACATCCCCTATACTTACCTCATAATTTTTCCAATTCACTTCACTGTATAGGTAAAACCAACCCTTAACTTATGTTATTTGGAACATTCCAAATAAATCTCAAAGGTGGAGGTCCAGTGCCATAAAGGATAAATTTTATATATGTGTATACATCATTGCTTAATATTTTTGGAATTTCAAATCAATACATTCAAAATAAGAAGTATATTCTATTTTGGAGCAATTGTATCAAATTTCTCTAGGGCATTCATATTTATTTTTATGTCAATTACATAGAATTCTTCTTCCAGTCCGTATTACCATTGGAAATTTTTCAAAGAAGCCATATATATAATTATATTATACCTGCAAAATGTGTGATCTTTGAAACTGAAACCCAAGCCTGCACTCTTTGTAGAGCTTACTGTCTAGTGCCGGTATAAGGACTGCATAAGCCTCTTCCCTATATTGTAGTGGCCTCAGATTTGCCCAGTAAATCAGTTGTTCACTGAGCAGAAGAAATGCAAGGTGAAACAGAAAGAAAGAGGCTGACAAATAGGATAGCATGGATGGATAATTATAAAACTTTTTGACAATGCTATACAGTTTTAGGAAAGAATTTCATGCAGTCCAACAGGCTTCTCATTTGTAATGTTTAACCTCTCCAAGACCTGGCAAGTTACCAGTCATGATCCCGTGATATCTGAATAAATTCTGCAACCAACCAGGGAATAGTTCACTCTTGGTTGATCCCATAGAGGATGGTGTCCATTTATGGTTAAAAATGGAGTATAATAAATTATTTTGATTTAGTAGTTATGGGTTGAAAGTGCATGATTTATTGTGGTTTTTTTAGACTCATAGAAATAACTTCTCTTAATTCTACTTAAATCTCTTCCCAGAGGAAAAGAAATTTAGTAAGAGTTGGAAGTGGACATTGGCCCTGGATAGAGGCTTCTGTTTTCTAGGATGTTAGCATTATGCCAGACTCTGCTAACCTGGGTGGTCATTTTTAACGTGGACATTTTTCTAAGGAAGTAGACCGAAACCACTAAACATATTTGCTCCATGAGCTAAACCACAATAAAACAGAGGTCTCCTGTGTTTAGCTTTCCTCACTCTTTGAATACAACTCATTCTTATTTCCATAAGAAACAAATGCTCTTGAGAAAGTTTCCCTTTGAAGTTTAAATGCAGCCGTCGTGTAAGTGTGTGAATGCATGTGTATCCAAAGTGCAATTGCATGCAAATATCTGATTAAATAATGGAACGACCATGTCTTCAGGATGGTTAAGTGTCCTTGGAGGGTTTAAGCATGCCAAACCCTGAGACCCCAGCTGGATGATCAATCATCAACCACCCGTTGTTAACTTGAATGCGTGAAACGAGAGAAAAATCTGATGTCATAGCAAGTAATAGTCAGATTCCAAGACAGATAATGCTGTTCTAGATGTCTATTTAAGAACCGGGGTTCGGTTTTTGTGGCTTTCTTCCAATTTTAGCTGTTCAACACCACTTCAGAGACTACATAATCCTGGCTTTCGCTTTTCTTCCTTCATTGATGCTAGCCTCTGTACCCCACCAAAGAGAAAAGAACCATTAGTTGTTAGATCAGGAACCCTCAGTTCACATGGAGAGCCTGTGCAAGGTGAAGTAACGCCCCAAGGATTGTGATCAGAATGCTGGAGCCTTGATCACACGGTTAGAGTTTGCTCTTTGTGTTATTCCTGGCTGCCTAGGAGGCAAGAGAACATCGCATCACTATATTCCTCTGTTCTCTGTTCAGTTTGAAGGAGAGTATGACTTTTTTATTTTTAGGAAGATTAGCCCCTGAGGTAACATCTGCTGCCAATCCTCCTCTTTTCGCTGAGGAAGACTGGCCCTGAGCTAACATCCATGCCCATCTTTCTCTACTTTATACGTAGGACGCCTACCACAGCATGGCTTGCCAAGAGGTGCCATGTCCGCACCCGTGATCCGAACCTGCCAACCCTGGGCCTCCAAAGCAGAAGTTGTGAACTTAGCCGCTGCACCACCAGACCGGCCCCAGACTTTCTTAAAATTAGTAACCTATACATCCCACCAGTGCTGCGATTGTCATGCATAACTCTGAGAGGTAAATGGAAGAATTCCAAACATCATCTGAGCATCTATTGCTCCAGGTTATCTAGGCAGATGTTTCTCTTTCTCTTTTTGTTCATTTTGTGTGTGTTTGTCTATTACATATATACACAAATATAGTATATATATATAGTATCCCTAAATATGTAATACTTTTCATTTCTCAAAGCACAAGTGGTGTATTTGAGTTTGATATATTTCTCTAAAATGCAAGTACTATCTTGGGTATGAAAGCTATACAAAAAGTGAATTCAAGGTAAATGTCAGCTTATTCTGTGAAATTGAAAGTGCTGTCTTGGCTGCCTTATTGTCCTAAATAGAAAGAAACTGGTCATGTTTCCCAGACAGTCCAGAGAGAGAAGGTTGCTCTGAAGTTGCGATGAGCAGGATTAGAGAGAGGTTATGCTTGCTTGGATACACAGATTAGCAAAACCATAGGTAGTGATGATTCAGCACTGGTGATTTTAAAACCCAAATGTAAACCTAACCTAAAACCTATATAATAGACATTGTAATTATTGCCTCGCTTAAAATAAAAATTGATATTTATATTTTATTGATTGAATGTAAATATTAATTTTAAAAATTAAAAGTAAAATATGGTAGTCCCCCTTATCCACGGTTTTGCTTTCCATGGTTTTATTTACCCACAGTCAGCCACGGTCTGAAAATATTAAATGGAAAATTCCAGAAATAAACAGTTCATAAGTTTTAAAGTGCCCTCATTCTGAGTGATGAAATCCCCTGCCTTCCCACTTCATCCCGCCCAGGACGTGAATCATCCCCTTTCCAGAACATCCATGCTGAGTACAGTACTAGACAGTTAGTCACTTAGTAGCCATCTACGTTATCAAATCTACTGTATTGCAGTGCTTGTGTTCGAGTCACCCTTATTTTACTTAATAATGGCCCCAACGCAGCGCAAGAGTAGTGAAGATGGCAATTCGAATATGCAAAAGAGAAGCCGGAAAGTGCTTCCTCTAAGTGAGAAGGTGACAGCTCTCACTTAATAAGGAAAGAAAAAAATAATTGTATGCCGAGGTTCCTAAGATCTATGGTAAGAATGAATCTTTTATCTGTAAAATTGTGAAGAAGGAAAAAGAAATTTGTGCTAGTTTTGCTGTCACACCTCAAATATTTATGTCTAGGAAAAAACAGTGTATATAGGGTTCGGTACTATCTGCAGTTTCAGCATCCACTGGGGGTCTTGGAACCATACCCCTCAGATAAGGAAGGATTACTGTATAGGTTCACAAACAGCTTTTTAAATCGCATTTTATTCCATAGCGTATTGGACACGTGCATCTTTATAAACCTAATGTGCGCATGTATGTTACACATATACAATGTTAAAGATTTATATCATTTTACTTTAAAATATATGTTGAAAGGAAGATTCAACAGACTGGAAAACTAAAATCAATTTTAAAATAATTACGCAATCTTAAAAATAGTAAATCAAGTAGTAAAATCCTCCAATTAGTGTATTTTGTCAGAACGAAAAACAGAATTTCCTTCCTTGGTTTTCACTTACTATAGAAGAGTAGATAGTTTGCATCCACCCCTGATAACAATAACCACATTATAATTGGTGGTTCTGCATGGAGAATAAAGCAAAGGACCAAATCAATTCCCGGTCAATAGAAAGTGACTGTTGGCGGTGGACACAAATTTCCTCTTCAGAGAGTTAAAGCCACTCAGGCGAAGGCTGTTTCATTATTACCGCTGACAGAGAATTGACCTGTGTGCTCCCTGTCTGAGACAGTCACAAGTCTCAGATTGCTGTGCTGGGTTGCTTCTTGACCTTTTCTAGAGATGGTCGAGTGGAATGATTTTAAGCCACTTTAACACAGATACGCAAAACTGTCTTACAGTTTCCACCACTTACAGGATCATATAAAGCAATTATTATACTATCATGTGACCTTTGCAAATTCAAACTTTTTTCTCTTCTTGAATCAATCCCTAAGCCTTGAAACAGCCATAAGTATCAAGCACTGATTGCTCCTTCCATCTGCCCTACCCTGCCCATGTCACATTTCTAGGGTAACATCTGCAGCTCAGTGATCCAGGGAAATTCCAGGGAAGTAAATGTTGGGGCAGAGCAATGGGATAGTTATAATAGTTGCACTTACTGAAAACTGTACTACTTCTCTCTAAATTAAGTGTGTAATTGGCAGCCTCACTTATACTCTCATAGAGATTAGCTTTTATTGATCTAATTAGGATGAAGCTCTGAAACCTCTTGCTAGTCAACCTGATGGAGCAGCAGCTGCACATGATTCTCTTCTTCAAACAAAAAGCAACATTAGTGTACGACAATAAAGCGTAATATTTGAGACCTACACTCGGCCATCAAAAGAAGAGTTTGTAAGATCAGAAAAGAAGTCCTGATGGAAGGATCTTTTCAGAACTTAAATTTGATACTCTTACCTATCAGATGGGGAGGGAGGTTTCAAAATTTTCTTTTTGATGGCAAGTAACATTGCATTGTTAATGAATGCTACATGTGTTAGGAGCAGAACTTTTTAAGATTGTGTAAATATTAATCAGTCTTAAATTACTGAAGTTTACTTAAAAAATTAAGTTCTTTTGCTTTTGTAGGTGATTCTCATATCTTTTCTTTTTATTCTGATCAAAGGTACCAGAAAGAATTCCTAACAAACACCTTATTTTCCATTTAAAAGTCAACGTGGTAAATTATCAGCAGAACTTGAACTCCTAAAACAATTAGGAAGGGTGGGCAAAGACGTCTTTTCTCTAATGAAATTGCTGTGCACACACAATAGGTTTGAATGTATTGACTCACGTGTTAGATGAGGCCTGAACACGTGTGGCTGCATTCACTGATCAAACTCCATTAAGATAGCCTCACAGATTTATCCCTTAGCGACGATGAACACCCATGGACACTGAGTCAATATTCTGAAGAAGATTAGCAGATAAAGTACTGGCCTTTCATTTTCAAGATTGCATCAGTTTTGAGCCATAATTCAAAGACTCTAGCACAGAATGAGTAGAGCTGAAATCTGAAGTACATTTTGGTACTGCCAAGATGATGGAATTAATTGGCTGAGGTTACAGAAAGTCGTTTGCATTTAAACAAAATGCAAAGAAAATACTCAGCTTGTAAGATATTTAATGAGGACTTCTGGCATTTGAAAATGTAAAATCCGATATAAACATGTATTTCCTTTTTATTGCACTTCAAAATATATTTCTGCATTCCTTTTTCTGAGATATGAAATTTATATTTATTGGCAATTTGCTTAAAATATGAAAGCTATTATACAATAATATGCTTATATTATTTTTTCTCCATGAAGTTTCAGTTTCATTTACATGCAAAATAACCTGCTTTTCTTATAATTTTTCTGATTTTTTTTAATGTTTGCATGATTTAGATAATATAAGACCAAGGAAAATTGTTTTCTGAAAATATACCTACTTTAGTGACGCAGCTCAGACAACCTTCTCTTTCTCTCGCGTGGTATCTCTCATTCTCTCTTTCTCTCTGTTTCTCTCTCCCTGACTGTCTCTCTCTCCAGACACACACACACACACACATACATACATGTGACTATATATATAGTGATAGATATTGCTACCTTTTGCTTTCATTTCTCAATTTTATTGCGAAGTGTCCATTTGAATCAATTGAACCTTTTAAAGTTAGTTTTTTCTTTAACAAATAATGATTGTGTTAGAAATCAAGAGGATGAAACTTTCATTATGTGATCCTATAGCTCATTAGAGGAAAATGAACAACTAAAAGAATATTTATAGTACATTGTGATAACCGACAATAGTGTCCCAGTGCCTAATTCTGTCTGGTGACTTGGAGATCCCTTCAGAGAGGAAGGGTACATGAGCTTCTTCAAGAAGGATCAGTAAGAGATTGTCAGCCAAGGATTGGGGTAAGTCACTTAGTATGGGCAAAGAGCAAAACCTTCAGCATAGTCACATTAAGGAGATGGTCACATAGTGTATGATGGTTGTCATGGAAGATGACCCTACAGATGTGCTTGGTCAAATTACGAAGATCTTTAAAACACCATATTAAGATGTTTGGATTGCACTCAGAGAGCAATACATGATAGCAGAAATTTTTTTAATCAGTGGAATAACAGATTCTGATTTATTTCTTAGGACAGTAAATTTGCCAGCAATGTGTACAGTGGACCAATGTCTAGGGGTTCTGGGCAGTCAAAGACCATTTAGGAGGTTGTAAACCTATTGCCAACAAGAAATGAGAAAACCACACTATTTCTTTAGCTTTAGGTAAATGTTATGTTGATAGACTGGAGAGAATGGATTCTGGATATATGTCTTTGTAATGAACCGGATTTGGTAATAAATTTAGTTTGAGATGAGAGGGAGACTTGGGGGTTATGGAGACAGAAAGTGACAAGGAGACACATGATGGGTACCAAGTATCCATGGAGAAGGTAAGAATGCACAGTGAACAAACATTTGTGCTGGCAGGGCAGCTAATGATCGATATTCAGAAGTCCTGGCACCAGTTGCAGGGACTAGAAATGAAGAGATAGCAATTGTTAGAGTACAGAAGGGGAATGGAAGTCATTATTATTATCATGAGGCGATGGTACCAAGCAGGGAGAGAAGAATTATAAGCTCAGGGGAGTGTTCTATGAGAGGCCAGGCAAAAAATAAAAAGTCAGAGGAGTGTTGGAAGGAAGAACACAGGGAGAAGGGAGATTCCAGGAGTATAGCACTTCCAGGTGCCAGCAGTGAGGGAAAAACTAAAAACGGGCCCTGGTTTCTAGTCATTAGTAACTTTAGGAAGACAAGTTTCAGTAGAGCAGTGGTTCTCAACTAGGTTTGATTTTGTGACCCACAGGACACTTGGCAATATTTGGAGTCAAATTTGATTGACATGACTTGGATGGGGGGATGTGCTTTTGTCATCTTGTAAGTAGCGTCCAGGGATGCTGCTAAAGATCTTACAATACACATTACTGGCTATGGCAACAAAGAATTCCCCAGCCCCAGATGTTAATATCATGGAGGATGAGAAATTGTAGTAGAACGCTAGAGTCTAGATTAGTTCTTAATGAATTGGTCAGAGAATTTCGGTTTAGGGAGCAGGCAGAACAAATAGAGACTACTCTATCAAGACCAAGCAAACAGTTGCATAGCTGGAGGCAATTTTATATTTAGGACCCAACAGATATAGGAACAATTAGAATAATGTAGTAGAAGGTTGAGAAAATTTGTGGTATGCAGAAGAAAGCAGAATATCATCTCTTCTAGAAAATACTCTAAGTTGAATCATATTGTCATATATGGATTTTGGAAGAGTAGGACAAAAATGAACTTATGCTATAAAAATGAGACTTGGAGGAATCTATGCAAATTAGATTTAAAACAAAGGTAAAAGCAATGTAGATATACACAAAAGTATTAATATTGATGACATCAGAAAAGTCATGGCACAAGGAAAGATAACTCATGAAGAAAGAGTAAAATTCTTTTTGATGTTTAATCTTTCACAGGTCAGAAATAAAGACTATAGAAGGATAGTTATGAGGATGCAATGTATAGATAATTCAGTCAAAGGCAAGAAGATCCAGAGATATTTGACAGTGATTCAGTGAGTTAGCATTGACATATTAACTCAACAGAGGTAAATGGCCAGGGCTGCCCTTAGTTCCAGCACTGAGCTGTTTGGGCTATGGGATTCTGTAGAGTTGATGTAGAATCTTTGTCCCACCACTTTCCAACAATGTAGCCTTGGACACATTCCTCACACTCTACAAGGGGAACTGGTTTCCCTCTGGATTGAGAAGGGAAAGTTGCAAAGTTTTCTTTAAACTTTCTTTCACATAGTCTTCTCCCTTGCCAATTCTGAAGAACTGTTGATCTTTCAAGTTTCAAAACCCCTCTCTTAAAATGTCCTCTGCTCCCAAATATCCTTACCTCCAGTTTTATTCTAGTTCATTAAAGTTGGTTTCATTTTGCTGTTGATCTGATTAAAATGGCATTTTATTGTAACTCAAGCTAAATTATATAGTTTCAACTAAGAGTTGGAAAATATGGCCATAAGTTATTTTTTCTTTCTCAGCACAGTGTATTATTTTGTTCTTACATTAATTTGAAACCTTTAGAGGATCATGTGCTCACTGTCAAGTTTGCCTCAGCCTTAACCCACTTATTTTACCTCACACCAAGCTGCACTTTACTCTTTGTGTTGTCTGACTTATCCTCGAATGTATCTGAATAATAGATATAGAGTTTAAACCAGCCCGTCTGGGGTAGGCTGAGATGCTTTATAACACAAACTCCAGGTGATGCTGACAGTTCTAAAACACCAATGGACCATTTTTGGAGTAGCAAAGATTTAACCTTTTGGGGGGTGTGGTGATCTGCTAGGAGTCTGTTCCTTGAATAGATCAACAGTTAGAAAGATCTATCAGGAAATTATTGTTCAGTGAGTACAGACTTTTTAATTTAGCTTTTTTTTTTTTTTTTTAATTTGGTGGAGATAACTGGTTTTTCTGGGACAACTCTATTCTGGTAATTTTTGTCCCAATAGCATGCAATGGCAGGACAAGAAGAGACAAACGCTGGGTTCTTCATGTCCTTTATTTCCTCTCAAATGTTGAGCTGATTAGTACTCAGATAGATCGATGATGCTCTCATTTCTCTTTCTCAAAGTGGGTATTTTTCTATTATATGGGCATCCTGAGATGAACATGGAAGTTCCCATTATTCCCTGGACTCACTAGCCTGTACTTCTAGAACAGAACGTAGACCTATGGCCCTTTCCTTACTCCTCTGGAGCAGAAATCAGAAACAAATTAAATGCACTGTCTACTTCCTCTTTACTCATGTATAATTTGGAGAAAAGGATTGTACTAATCTGTTATTTTGGAGACATATATAGCCATATATGTGTCTGTCTCTCAAGAGAGAACTAAGCGACAGGACTCACCTTCAATAAAAACAATTTCCATGATCTTGTAACACCTCAGTTGCCAGGAAAAGGAATAACATTGTATATCAAGTGCCAGAATTTTTGGCAAATTTTTATTCTACCAGCACTCCCCTCCCAATTTGGTTACTTAGAGAGTGAATTTATGAGGAAGAGTGGCCAAAGGACTCTGATTAGAGACACCCAGACAGGAAACCTTGACCGAAGGTGCTCATTAAAAGTGTAAAGTCTCCATTTGGGTAAAGAATGTAGACTGCCAAAACGATCATTAAAAAATTATCAGAAAATAAAATTACATAACTTTCCGGTGTTTTGAAAATGACATATTTTATATCAGAGTTTTCCAAAATAAACCTAATTCCATTTACTTCCTTTCTTACCAACCCTTCTTTATTTATTAACTATGTCTTTGTTTGGTTTTACACTTGCTGTACTTCTCTAAATTCAACCTTGATTTTGTAAAAACACCATACAGAATTAGGCCAATTGCTTCAGTGCTCTCTACCTTAACTCATTTCTATTTTTGATTTCCAAGTATTCTTTGATAATTAATAAAGAATTTTAGAACAAATTCTAAACCAATGTTTATTAAGTGTCTACTTTATGTTAGGTACTTTTCTAGCTGGTGGGGCAGAGACAGTAAAAAAAAGAAAAACACAAGGTTATCACCTTCACCAGCTTTCCCCGTAGCTGAGGGAAACAGAATCATATTCTGTCAGATGGTATTAATTGCTATTAAGGAAAAGAAAACATTTACCAGGTATAGGTCATGCCAAGGTCGAGCCAGTAGGAAATGAGAGAGCAAGTCATATGGTCAAAGTTGAAAGAACATTCCATGCAGAGGGAACATCAAGTGCAAAGTACTAGGTGAGCTGATGCTTGAGAGACAGCAAAGAAGCTGACATGTCTTGAACAGAGAGAGGAGAGGGCAAGGAGGCTCAGAAGCATGGCCAGAGTCATTATCCCTAGAGGGTAAGTATGCAGAGAAGAGTGCTGGTCCTAAAAGAAAAACTTGGCAGACCTCTATATAAAACCAAACATAAATAAAAACTAGAAATATGGGTAAACCAGAGAATTCAGTATCTGAAAGGAATGGCAGAGGTTTAGCCATCTAAATTTGCATAATAGAATAGTTTACATTACATACATTTAATGACCACAATTGTTTGATGTAGAGTATTATAATTTTCATCTTATAGCTGAAGGGCTACAAAATTTAACTGGTGTCATGAGGCACCATCTAAGTAATAACTACTGTGGTGTCCTTCCCAGCACCACCTCCATGGACCGATTCCTAAGGACTGGCCAGGCAGGTGCAACAAGAGAGAGGGACCAATACATTCTTGTCTTTTTAGTTCATAATTCTAGGTCTGAGTATAAGACAGACAAACTTTGGACAGACACGTATTCCACGTTATTTCTTTTTTCTGTTAACATTTCATAGGCTAGAGTGGGTGAGACGGATAGAGAGTGAGGCCACAATAGGGAGAGAGCCAAGTCTAGGCAAAGAATATCTGCCACTAGGGCCAGGAGCCATGATGAGTACCAGTAAGTACCTGGAAAGACCTGGACAGAATTCAAGTGAGAACTGATGTTCCCCTGTGCTTAGAAGACATATACCACACCCCCATCTTTGGAATTGCTCTCTGGGGATGGAGCATTAATAGCAGCCAACATGCCAGCCAATCATCATCCTACAGGAGTGGGACTCTACTCTCCTACACCACAAGGCTTTATTTAACATTCATCTGAGCCTCACAGCACAAACAGCTTCCCTTTCAAATCCGGGACAATGGAGAGTGCACAGAACAGAGTGGTAGCCTGCACACCTGGAGGCTTACTGGTGGAGAAAAGGGGAAATCCTCTGAGTGGCCAAGTTGAAACGAAATGGAAGCTGCTCAAAGTTCAAGCTTCCTCCCATCCCTACTCTGTGCCTGTTTGCTATAAACGTGGTAGACTTGAAATGTTACCTACAGTTTCCAAACCTTCTGGTCTATCCCTTATGCCACTTGACTCCAATGATAAATTAATAATTTTAAAAGTGATAATAGAGATACAGAATATTTTCTCCACAAAAATTATACCTCTCTTTTAACTGGTTTTATCTTTATACTTTCTAACATGTATAACAATAGTAAAATAATAATAACAATAAACAGACTTTATTAAGCATGTGATATGTTAGGTACTAACATTTGTAAATATTTTACACAAATTCCTCATTTAATCACACATCATACAACTCCTCCCCTCACTTTCTATGCCTCAGTCACCTTAGGCTGCATCCAGTTCTTAGAAGGTGCTCAGCTCCTTTCTGCCACAGGATGAAAACTTGGCAACACAGTCTCCCTCCTTGAAACAATATTTCTGTCAAGTTCTTCACAAGTCTTTCTTGCATCCTTCTGACTTTAGTTAGTCAAATCAAAGTCACCTAATCAGGAGGCCCCTTCTGATGTCTAAAAATAGTCTCCTCCATTCTGATCACTCTATATAACATCACTCTATTTTACATAATATTTCACTGTCTCTTTGTCTAAAGATCTGTCTTACAGATAGTAGGTAAAATCATGTTTTTACCTACTATCTGTCTGTCTATATCATTTAGCTTACTCCACTGGAACAGAAATATCTAGAGAGCAGGAACAAGTATATTTTGTAGCCAGCAGAGAAATGCCATTCAAAGCCACAATGAGATACCACATCATATGCACTAGGATGGCTAGAATCAAAAGGAGAGACAATATCAAGTATTGGTGAGGAAGTGAGAAATTAGATCCCTCCCACACTGCTGGTGGGAAAGTCAAATGGCACAGCTGTTTTGGAATATGTCTGGTAGTTCCTCAAAAAAGTTGTATAGAGTAATCATGTAATTCTGAAATTTCATTCACAGATTTATACCCAAGAGGAATGAAAACCTATATCCACACAAAATGTGTGCAGGAATGTTTACAGCAGCATTATTCATAGCAGCCAAAAAACAGAAATGACCAAATGTTCAAGTGATGAATGGATAAATGAATGTGATATTCCATATAATGACATAGTATTTGGCAATTTAAAAAAGTACTGATACAAGTTACAGCACAGATAGACCTTGAAAAACTTATTGTAAGTGAAAGAAGGCAGTCACAAACATCACAAATTGTATGATTTAGAAACGTCCAGAAAAGGCAAATCCATAGAAACAGGAAGTAGAATCAAAGTTTCCTGGTGCTGGGGTGAGAGTGGGTTGGTGGATATGGCTGTTATTTTGAGGGTAATGAAAATGTCCTAAAATTGATTATTGTGAGGGTTGCACAAAGCTGTGAATATACTAAAAAACACTTAACTGTACATAAAATGAGTGAATTGTATGGTATGTAAATTATATCTCAATAAAGATACAATGGAAAAAGGGATGCAGAGGGTAAGTTGACTTTATTCTCAAGTCTTTTGCCCAAAGATAGAAGAATTTTCCATTTCTCTCTTGTATTTTGGGCTTCTCAAGGCGAGTTCCTTTCAAGGTGAGGAATCAGCAAAATGATCTGAAATGTAGTTAGTGGGAAGATTCTGGTTAAAGCATAATTAACTACTTCCTCATTTAATTTCAAAATGATGAATTAAAAATGGCGTTTTTAAAGCAAGACATAGGTACATTATTTTGCATCATGTCCATCAATTTTCACGATTTCTTTAGATCACTGTTTATCTGCTTTCATCAAGGCAAGTCAGAATCTCTAGACTTCTATCCTACGGGGGCAAGTCCTCACTGTCCTGCAACCAAGTGCAAGCGGACACGCTGTGCTTCGTCTGCGGGTTGGTTTCACGGACATCTTGAACTGCTTTCGAACGCTTGGAGTCAAAGCTCTGAATGCCCTTTGTGGAATTATGTTGCCCTTGATTTTTACAACCTTGTGTATTTTAACGGAAATTTAATCCATATGTTTTCGGTTCATTTACATTTAAATCATCAAAACATGAATCTTTTAGAGTGATTTGATATCCATGAAGACTATTCAGACTGTCTGATAATCCTTTAGAGTATTTAAAAAAAAAAGAAACCGGGAAGTTTTGGTTTTCCCAGAGTAAAGGAAAATGGTGGAGAGTTCACTTTCAGCATGTTCTAAACTTGTACAAACAAGTTCTGTCGTCTGTAAAAGGTAGAGGGACAAGGAAGGTGCTGACGCTATGCTCATATAAGTAAAAGTACTGCAGCCTTCTATGCAACATAGAGCACGTGTAATTCAGAGCACATTTTACAGCACTCATGGGCTTTAGACCTTTTCATCCTAATGGAAAGTTCTGGAAGTATTAATTCGCATTACTGTGGATGCTGCTGCTTGTCTTTTATGCCTCCATATTTGAATGCGTTACTACTTACTCAACATTATTAAGCATTTTATTGCAGTGTATTTGAAACGTGTTCAGTAATCATCTTAAATTTATTTTTCACATGGGGTGTAAATTTATTTTTTACGTGAGGTGTAAAAATAGTTGCCATGCATTTTATATATCACTGGTTCCATAAAAATGCTTTTTCCACTGGGTTGTATTTATAGTAGGTAAAATTAGTGCTAGTATTATAAAAGAAAAAAGAGTTGTTTTCAAATACTATATTTTAAAAGTGGTTTCTTTCAGCCTCTATTTTTTTCACAGTTTTGCTCCTGATTAAATATATATTACAGATACATTAAGCAACGCTTAACATCTCAAATTTTCTTCCTTTCCTCATTTTTCCAAAATGAAACCTTTAATCCTGTATTTACTTACTTTGGTCCATATGGATTGGTTACTATCATTTCATTCATAGTGTCCATTTGAAGATCAATTTCCCTTTTTAAAAAGGTTACTTGATCTGACAGTTAATGGACTAGTTTTGTACAACTATTTTTTTCTACAGAGATGATATATGGAGAGTTCCATGTGATAAAAGTTTATTTTTCTGAGGTATCCTCTTAGGTATTTTCTTGTTGAATAGCACCCAGAATTAACAGAGCTTCTGAATATATGTTTATCTTTGTATAATTTAAATTCCATGTGTAAAAAGGCAAATGGACTTTCATTTTTTTTTAGATAATTGAAGTATACATTGAATGTTCAAATGGATTAGATAGACATGATACATTGAATGTTCAAATGGATTAGATAGACATGAGTTTGACCCAAGTTGAAATCCATCTAATTTTCATGAAGTGTTTTCTTTGCAGTACTATTAGAGATGCACCTTTTAATGAAAAGGACTTTTACTACTTGAAAATTATCAATAAGCTGAACATGCACACCAGTTAACCTTTGCCCTTATCTATGTACAACTAGAAAACATCACAACTGTTTCTCAAAAATGCACACAAACCTTACACTGTGAATAAGAATCAACGCCCTATCATAGTCTGAAAGAGTAATTGGTTCAACCCAAGAAGTTAGATCATTTTAATATTTTTTTAAGTGTGATAAAACCTATGATCATAGAAACGCATGGGATATCAAAGCTGGCATTATTTTTAGTTATCATAATCCACCAAAATTCTTCCTCGTATTTTAGAATAAAGAAGCCAGTCCATTGTCTTTAAACTGATAAGCCCCTAAGATATATTAGGAGGGTTTCGTTGAAACAACCATTTTTAATTCTTTAGTTGCTCAAGTGTGGCTTTTTTCATCATCGCACAAGATACTGATGCAATGGATATTTATTTGTATTCACTGGTTTTCTACTTTATTTTTGTACCACGAGAGCATGAACTGTCATAATAATGCAGTGAGGTGAGATTGAACGTCTGGATTCTTTTGGTCACTTTTTCTTTCTAAGTAGAATTTACAGTGTGAATCCTCAATTGAGTTGCTTAGGCTCAAAAAAACTGTTGACAAGGCATGTGGCCTTTGGGGAATATATCTTTCAATGTGCTATTTATTTTCGTTTAATGGCTAATGATGCTTCTGGATTTCTTCCTTTCAAAGGAAAGCACTCAATGCTGTTTGTCTGCTATTGAGAATAAAATACTGTGGTCATTTGAATGAGAAACATCTCTTAAATTCTTCACTATTTGTCCATGTTTGGTAAAAGATAATTTGATATCATGTGTAGAAAAAATTATTTGAAAATGTTTACATGGACCTTAGTTGGTAGAAATTTTATAATGAGGAGGACAACTTAATTTTTAAGCTAAATAAGTATTTCTTTCAGTCCAAATGGTAACATTTACCAGTTACTGTGTATGCGCGCAGATAAAGGTGAGACAATAACCTAAAATTATTTTAGATTCAAGATTTTTTTCAGAAAACATTATGCCCAAATGTAGTTGAAAATCTCCCTTTTCCTTCTTTCCCTATATCTTTCTTTTTTCTTCTCCAAACATTTATTGATCAAATGCATACAGGATTATAATGTGAGAGATGAAGCCCATGCCTCTTTCTGAAGCCACTGAACAGTTATTCTTTAGTTAAACTTTAATTTTACATTAATTAATTAAACAGTTAAACTTTAATTTTAAAACTGGCATTTCATTAATTTGTCTAAACTTCTATTGTGTACAATGAACAAATAATGTTTACTGGCTTTATATAAATAAATATTTATAAAATGGAAAATGCACATTTCATTTTATTTGAAGTGTTATCTCACTTAGAAATACTTGAAGAATGTGATATTATTATATAACTACATAAATATTTATAAAGTTTTAACCTTTTGTTAGTGTTTTTCTTAAGCTCAATATTAAACCAAAAGATACTTTTTGCATTATCTTTATTGTGGTATATTGGGAGCAAATTAATAAGAATAATGTTTTTATTTTACCAAAACCATTTATGTCCATATTTAAGAGCTTATCTAGCAATGAATTCTTAAACTGCTCTGTAGAAATAAGCTATTTGATTCTAACAGTTTTGCCTCTTCTGGCCATGCTTACACGAATGGATCTATATTTTCTGCAAGCTATTTGCAAATGTGCAAGCCATCTGCAGCTGAATGATTAGTGGAATGCAGGAATATGTAACCTGCATTTGGTCCCCATCGGCCATTTATTTCTGTTTTATTGTTTTAATTATAAAGACTAATCTTCACTGTGACTGTTATACAGCATTTGCATGTTAAAAAGTAGCCTCAAATATTCATGTACTTTTAAATTGCACTATAGTTTTGAAAGATATTAATCTGCGATTAATTTGGGGTATCACTTCCTGTTGTTGGGTTTTTGCTGCATAGTGGTACTGAAACTGGAAGTTACATTTCAATGTTAACTGACTGTTACATGACAAGTAAACAAGTTTAATTGTGTTATTCACCTCATTGACTTTAATGAGTCAATAATAGATGTAATAGGCACCTCAGGACCAGATGGCATAGGGTAAAAAGTCCCCATGAATACCATTTTTTCATCTCAAGTATCTGATAAATATGTTAACTTCCTGCATTATGGCAATTGTTGAAATTTCTTAGCAGCTGGCCAGACACCCTACACTGCAGGGGCCATCGTGTGCTGTTTATAGCTTAAGTCTCAGCTTTATATTCATGGAGAGAGTGAGATTGAAAAAAAAAATGCCCTCTTTCTGAACTGTAATACAATATCATAATTGAATAGTTGTATAAAATTATTCTATTCAATTAAACAAAAGTTTGGGGAATTACTCTGAAAAGGATCATATGATCAATCTGAGAGATAAGAGGAGCCTTCAGAAATGTTAAAATGTCAATTTCACAGGCATATTGTTAATCTTTTTTAACAATTTTTTCACCTGTCCTTTGTTACTTTCCTTAACACACACGCATACATGCGCGTGCACACAGAGTATAACTTGATGTTAACTGGGGAAGTAACAGTAGCATATATTGTGGAGGGGACCATCTTTAACTTGGAACAGTGGATTCGTCTTTATTCTTTATGTCTGCAGTCTGCTCTATGAATAGTACTTAGAGTTGTTCCTTTCTTCTTATGCTTAATAAAATTCTTTTTTTAAAATAAAAATTCCAAATAGTTTCCCCTCATGTAATATCTAAAATCTCCTTCTCGAGTTAATGTTGAACTACTGCCTTGGCAACCAAGGAAATGTTTTCAATAGTTTTATATTCTATTATGTTTTTGGAAAGGCAAATAAATGTTCACCTTATCACCTTACTATTCTATCAAAATAGAATCCCTATTTCTTCTGACAAAACTTTAGAACATAGAAATGGCTCTAACGCATAGTCAGGAATTTACAGCACATGGAATATTACTGAGGTAAAATGAGAACAACCTATTTAGCTCTCTCCAGCTTACTTTAATCACTGAAGTTTATGCCATTTCCCTGTGTGTTTAATACTTAAAATTTTAATTGCAGCTCAGCACTATGCTGTCTAGGACACTTCACACTTGAGCTGAATTGACAGCAAAATGGCAGTGGCTGATGCAGTGGCCATCAAAGAAAGGGCATCTTTGAGCATTTTGTGTATGAGAAAACACCTTTATATTAGTTGCTATCCTCTTTATTGGTGAATGAGGCTTTTTTCTCTTAGTTATGGTAGATTGCTGCTGTTTTTCATAAGAACATAAAAAAAAGTTCTATTGTCCATAATTTACAATTTCACATTTGGCCCTAGAGAATAAAATTCAAGTCCTGGAAATTGCAGAATAGATAATTGAGAAAAGTTCCCTTCCTGTGAAAAATGAGAAAAATTAGATAATATTTTTTAATCTCTAAGAATATTTTGGGAAGTTTTCAAGATGCAACATAACTGAACCGCATTTGGAACCTTTAAAGCCTCCAGGGTCACCAGGTGATGCTGGACGATAATGTCGAGGTTTTGATAAAACAAGCAGAGTTTTGACAGTTCTCCGGTATTGTGAGACAAAAATATACGTTCAGGAAGCATTGAATATTGAGACAGTCTGACAATGCAATCTAAATTTAGTTTGGGATCCTAAAATAGCTCTCCTAGTAAAGGAAGGGGAACAAGATATAGGAGCAGCTCCAGTGATGACCGAGACCCTGGGATTGCTCGAAAGAAGATAACATTGACCTGCCTTTCTCCCTAGGCTCCTGAAATGGAACAAAAATAATCATTCAAAGGGAAAATAAAACGTTTCCTTATATCTCAAGCTATTTCTCAATTTTTTATTAACAAAGTACTCCACCAGTTAAAGGGCAAAAACAGTTTTTTAAAACAGAAAAAAATAGAGCGAATGAAGACACATAACAGACATGTCACACATATAAATTTTGAAGTAACCATGTTTAATAAAATTAATTAAGCATTAAGAATTTCCACAGAAACTAGTAACTGTATAAAAAGGAACCAAAAGGAACGTATATAGCTTAACAATACAATAGGTGCAATTTAAAATACAGTAAATGCATTTGTCAGTGGAGTAGACACAACTAAAGAGAGAATGAGTACACTGGAATATCTGAGAATACAGCTCCCCAAGAAAGAACACACGGAGTAAAACATAGAAATTATAAAAAGATTTCAGAGACATAAGAATACAGTAGAAAAGGTTAATTATACATATAATTGGAGCTACTAGATGCAAGGAAACTGAGAATACAATAGTATATTTTAAAAATAATGATAGAAAATTTTGAAAACTAATGATAGTTATCAGGACACTAGTGTAAAAGCATTACAACCTCCAAGCAGATACACACACATAGTACATCATAGGAAAACTGCTAAAAAGCAGCAATTATGACAAAAGTCTCGAAAGCATCCATAAAAATTAAAGCACATTGTATTCAAAGGAGAATAATAGACCAAGATCTTATTTCTAATCTAAAACAATGGCAGCTACAAGATAATGCAATCATATTTTCAAAGTGTTCCAAACAGACAAAAAAAAGTCAACCTGAAGTCCCATGCCCATTTAAAATATACTTGAAAAATATCTACACAAATAGAGAAATCATCACCAGTAGAACTATACCAAAAGATCTTTAAAGAAACATGTTCTTCAAAGTGGCCCAATATGGAAACTCAAAGACAAATAATGTGAGGAAGAGAAAAACTTATAAAAATGTAGGTACATTTATAAAAGGATATTGATTATTTTAAACAAAAATAAGAATGTAATTTTTAAAATATGCATATTAGCAAAATTTGGGCTAATAATAGCATATAAATCTGGAAATGGAAGTGTATTTAAATTGTTCTGAGTCCACATGGAATATTTACAAAAATTGACCCTTTTCTAAACCAGTGATCCTCAAGCACTGGAAATTTTTGCTCCTACCAGGGGACAGTTGGCAATGTCTGAAGACATTTTGAGTATCCTGACTTGGTGGGGAATAGTGTGCTACTGGCATCTAATGGGTAATGCTCAGGGATACCATGAAACATACCGCCACACACAAAACCACCTCCAGAAAAAAGAATTTTATCCAAAACGTCAATAGTGCCATAGTTGAAAATCCCTCTTCTAGACCATAAATCAAGTTGTCGTCAAATTCCAAAAAGTTGAAATTATACAGAATATACATTATTAAGTGTGTAATTAAACTTGAGAAAATAACACAAAGATAATTGAAAAATTCCCACTTGTTTGGAAATTATCCACTACCATACTTTTCAACAATCTATGGGGCAAAGAAAGGATATTGATAAGAACTGAAAATATTTAGAATTAAATATTGTTTAAAATTTAGATTTCCAAACTTGGGACACACAAAATAAGTTGCGTTTAAAGGAAAATTTTATAGTATTTTATGCATATAATTGAGAAAAATACGGAATTAACCAATTAATATTCAGAAGTTAAAAATGGAACAACAAATTAACTCAAAGAAAATAGAAAAAACAAGCCAATAAAAAAAAAACCTCGATAGAATAGAAAAAATGTATGAATTAAAATCCATTTATCATAAAAAAAATCACAGCAAACTAGGAAACGAAAGGAGTTTCCTTTATGTGATAGACTGTCTACAACTGAGGATCAAGAAGTACTGGAAAGATGGTTTGATATAAGAAAGGAGGCCCAAATAACCAATACCAGAATTAGAAAATAAGACATCATCACAGACGCTATAGGTATTTTAAAAATGCCATATTGTGACAAACTTTAAAGAAATAAATCTAAAAATTTATGTGAAATGGGTAAATTCCCAGAAAAATAATAGCACGGTATCAATGCTAGTTTTATATTTTTGGTAATCATACTGTGGTCTTGTAAGAGAATGTCCTTGTTTTTAGCAAAACCAAATTGAAATATTTAGTGATGAAGGGGTATGAGCTCTGCTACCTACTCTCAAATAGTAGAGAAAAGATAACATGTATATGTGTGCATCAGCAAGTTTATCAAAATAAGACAAAAGATTGACAAGAACAAATATGTTGCAATTGGAAAACTTATCACTGATAGTGGGAGTGCACATTGCTATAAACACTCGTAACAATATGGAAAGACATCTACTAATACAGAGAATATGCATAACATGATCAAGCAGTTTCACAACAAATTCAACATACATGTGTACACAAATAAGCCAAAAGACATGTCTGTTCCTGGTAACATTATTTGTAACAGCCAAACACTAACTTGAAATGACTCAAGTCTATCAGGAGTAGAATGGTTAAATAGTTGGTGGTACACTGTAACATGGGATTATATATAGCAATGAAAGTAAAGGAACTATTGTTACATAAAATAACATGGATGAAAAGATGTAAACACAAAGGATTTCCTACTTTACTATCCTATCTATATGAATTTGAAAAACAGATAAACGTGGTCTATAGAGATAGAAGCCTACAGAGAGGTGACTTTGATGGGTAGGGACCGCTAATGATCCAGCAGTCACAAGGGGGCTTCTAGAGTGTTTCTGATGTTCCATGACTGGAACTGGGATGGTAGTTTCGGAGTTGCATTCAGTTTGAAATAATTAATTAAGCTATACAATCCTGTTTTGTGTATGTTTCTGTTCTGTCATTTTAAATAGAAAACTTTTGGAAATGGAAACAAAAATATGTAGACAATTGGAATCAGACTTCCGAGCTACCTAATTGTAATTGACCCTGTGAATTTATCCTCTTTCGACTTTACTGAAAGCTAATCTCATCTAAACATTTAGTCACAATGCTTGTTTGTCTCTAGCAGACGCTCAAGATTCCTTCATCATGATCCTACTCCCTGACTGTTAAAGGTTTGAATTCAAAACCAAGAATCTCAAGGAGGCTGATTAGGCCATGCTTTCTGGGCCTGCATTATTCAAAGGGAGTGTGTTCCCTGTGTCTTTGGGCTTCTCTTCTCTTCCTTCAAAAAACCCTGCTATTTAATGTTCAAATCATTTCAGAATGAAAACAGACTCAGCCAGCTGGTTCTATTTCTCTTTGCATACTCTCTTCCTTCTTCCTAAAAGGCAGCTAGACACTAAGACAAACTAGATCCTTGGTTTGGGGAAGTAAGGGGTTCTTGTTTACATTCTCTCTCTCTCCCTTCTCTTACATTCTTCCTTTCATTCTATCTCTAAGCTCCTATGTCTCCCCTCCACTCCTTTTCTCTGCCTTCCTGAAATAGTGCACAATTTGGTTTGATCTTAGAGAGATTTTACTACTTTGGTTCAAGTCAACTTAGTCCTAATTATTTCTGTAAAAAATATCCTAGACAGGTTTGGGATTTGGGACTTACACGTTCTTACTTTGTATACCTTGCATATGTTCTACCCTTGAGGGACCAGTGGAGAAAAAGGTCATGGTAAAGCCAGAATACAGGTGCTCCTCTGTTCCTTCCTATAAGTACCGGCATAGCTTTCCCGTGTTGTGCTGAGGCTGACCTGCACTGATTTCCCTTACTGATGCTGGACTGAAATTGCTCAGGTCAGTTTGAAGAGCAGTCCTCTGCTGCAGGAACTCTAATCATTGGTTTTCCTAGTTCCAGTTACGAGCAAAATATCTTTTGTAAATTTCAAGAGAGTCCCTTGCCCATATATCGGTTGACTAACTTAAAAACACTCTTCTCTAAAAATACTTATAGAAATCCAAAATTTAAGCAGTTACCTGCATTAATGAGCCTAAAATCTAACACTTATTAAATTCTGATGGTCAGTAAAGACAGCATTCCCTTCATTCATTAATTAATTTTTCATGTGCAACCATATTGACTTTGTCCTGAAATAAGCACTTTTCAAAGAACTTTGAATTGACTTTCGAGGATCCCTGGATCTTTTTAATGTTGCCCTTCCAGCTAGCATCACTGGCGTAAGAATCTGTAAACTCTACAGACTTGTCAATATGACAGAATGTATTTTATTTTGAGGAGTGATGCTTATCCTTCTTTTTGGCGTTAGACCCAGAATGAATCTATTCTGTGCCTATGAAATTCAGGCAGATGTTCACATGAACTATAGTGTCCTGTAGTTACTTCACTATTTGGGATGCCTTTAAAATGTAACTGTGAGTGTTCTCAAAATGGTTTGAGAATTTTCTTCTTCAGCTTTTATAGGAAATAGCGATGGTAAAGTAGGATGAAAATATACATTTAAATAATGAGAAACTTTTTAACACATAAAAATAATTTGGTGGCCTCTCAGGGCAATATCTTAGACTTCAGTAAAAATAGATAATAAAGTTTTAGGATGACAGTAATTTCGGAAGGAAGAAAAATAGGAAACAAAAAAATTCCAAAACAAAGTTTTACTTGGCAATGTACAATTCTCAGAAAATGCTCATTTCTATGAAATCATTACTACAGACTTCATTATGGGAGTAAATGGGAAGAAAACAGGTGAAAATAAAATTGTGATTTTTGCCTCTAACTTAGGAGAATGTTGAACTCCATTCAAGAAAAAGAAATAAAAACAAGTCTAAATGAACTTGTACTGCAGGCTGCTGTCTACAAAATAAACGATAAAATAAAAATGAAAAAATACCATCATTTCTTACCAAGTTGAAACTTATAATTCCTTTATAACTAAGCATTTATCCAAGGCAGGGAACCCTAAGAAGGAAGAGCATGGAGTAGTATTTGATTTTTCACATTTATGTTTATAACAATTAAGACTATAATTTTTACTGCAGATTATGATAAAAAACCAATACCCATAATTACACTTCTAATATTATAGAATAATCTACCTTGTTCCATAAAGAACTACCAAAGGAAACAAAGCCATGTTGGAAGTCCCTTAAGGAACATAAACAGCATTGTAAACAGTATGTATACTTATGATTTTTTTAAAAAATCAACTATATATTACAACTATTCACCGATATAAATGTATACTCAGGAATTTTCTAAATGATTTGAAAATTAGTTTCAAAAGGTATTATGTAAGTAAAGCTTATGAAAAAATGTATATTAAAAAAGTTACTTAAAGGAGGGGAGGGTCACAAGTGGGTAGAGAAAGAGAGCAATGTTTCCGATGGGATATGTAATCTGTAAATCTGAGGGGTAGACAGCGAGCTATGCATCGGAAGTGTTCGTTACAGGAACTACCCATCAATTCTTCAGCGGAGAGCACTGACAGTTTGTGCTCTAAGGGTCTTTGAATCTCTTCCTGCAAAATCATCACCTCTGTCCCTACCCAACCTTTCTCCACTGTCTCCACCAACAGCGCTATACTCAGCAGGTGTAAGAGTTGGAAAGTTGCAGAATTCTTTGTCTGAGTCATACTCATGCAACTTGGTGAGAGCATAGCACAATTTTCCAGTTTTAACATATTTTGAATAAAATGATATTGATTTAGAGCTTTGTAAGAGTTCTTCTGAAAAATATTCAAAGGCAGATTTCTTTTTAGGATTAGGGATAAGTTTTATATAAAATCATTTACTACACTTTAAAAACAATATGAGGGGGCCGGCCTGGTGGCACAGTGGTTAAGTGTGCAGGTTCTGCTTCGCAGGCCCTGGGTTCACCGGTTCGGATCCCAGGTGCGGACATGGCACTGCTTGGCAAGCCATGCTGTGGCAGGAGTCCCACATATAAAGTAGAGGAAGATGGGCACGGATATTAGCTCAGGGCCAGTCTTCCTCAGCAAAAAGAGGAGGACTGGCAGTAGTTAGTTCAGGGCTAATCTTCCTCAAAAAAAAAAGAAAAAAAACCCCAACAGTACGAAGTTATACTATTAGCCAAAGAAATAAGATAAATGTGTGTGACTCGGGAGCATTTGGATGGGCTTTAGAACTTTGCAGGAAGGATGTGATTTTAAAAATGTAAATAAAAATTCATCAGCAGGGTGATGGCACACGAGTTCTGCCATGGATGCACGCCAGTGTCCTGCACTTCATGTGTGTGTGGCATGCTGACACCAGCAAAACTTCAAAGCTGCCTAAAGGGTAACGTGGGTTTGGAATCATTCTATTCTTGCCACATGAATCTCCACTTTAAAACCAAAATTTTCACACAGGAAACCAAACATTTATACTTTACATTTTTGTTCCTTTTATTGCATTTTGGGGGACCATTACCTCAGTTTATGTAGATTTATATAGTACATTAAATGCTGTAAATTACCATAAAATGAAACAACACATCACATAGTGATGTCGGAACCATAAATCATTACTATTTCCTGCTGCAAACAGATGTTCTTATTTTTAGACCCGTGTCAAGATTCATTTTGTTCTTCCAGATTGTTGAGCCAAACTTTAAATTTTCTTGTTATCAGAATGAACTATTATATTCACGCTGTCATTTATAAGCTGAGCAAAATGAGTTGCTCAGGCATTCAAGGTAAATCAAATTGCATACATCACTCTTCCACAATTGGCTTCCAATACGTCGGAATTTAAATCAGTAAAGATGAAACTGTGATAGACTTTAAATGATGATCTTATTTGGCATCATTAAGTAAAGATGACATTTTAACTTCTATTGAAAGATCATTATATATGATTTAAGCAGTGACGGTTTTGCCAGAGGTATCACAGTTTTTGTCCACAAAATCTGGCTTGGTGTCTCTTTGTCTTTGGGAATGGTACGTCATTGATCAGAAAAGGGAGGCACTGGAGAATCAGATGTGTATGTTGCTGTTTACTCTTTCAGCGCTTCAGTGTGTTTTTCTCACTATCCGTTCCTTTACCTTCTTCTTATAAAATTGGATCTTCATTTATGTGACTCACTCCTGAGGGGAGCAATTGGCAGATTTGTAAATAGATAAAAGACTTTATGCCTCCAGGGAGAGGCTGGGTAGATGAGAAGGATGTATTTGCAAAACCTCAAAGGTGTTTGTTTAAAGATCCCTCTGAGGAAAAGCAGAAATCAACAGAAGTCCTGTGAAGGAAAACCAAAGGAACAATTGAGGCAGGAAAATAGGTTGGAAGCTTGTAACACCATATCAAAAAAATGAATTTCACTTGTAAGAAGCCAAACGTCTGCTGCAAAATAATCTACCGGCAGATAACTTAGCACAGGGTTTAATTGGGGTATTTTCAGTTTTCATTTTCGTGTTTTCCATGTTGATGAATATGAGATTAAGTGGAGTGTGTTTGAGAGAATAAGTATTTAATTCATAATCTACTCTAAGTAGAAAGATAATGTTTAAAATCTAATTCAGGTATTAATCCAAAAATGTAATATTTTTATTGTGTTCAGAGTAATAATTACTATGAAATAATTTATAAGGAAGTTTGTAAGGCAAAACGATGAAAAGGTACATCTTTCAATTGTCAAACCTATGGTCAGAAACTTCAGTTTTAGATGCAAACATGAGTTTTAAAATGTTAGTAAATATTTTGCCAAAATTTTTCAATTTTCCCCTCCCTCACTTCTAACATCATTTCTCTCTTTTCTGTCTCTACGCCCTTATACTTTTCTTCTCACTTTCTCCCCAATTTTTCTTTTTTCTGCTTTCTTCCTGGCTCCCTAATTTCTCTCTCTATTTTGCTACATGAGATAATCCTGTAACATACTTTTCAGATGGCAGAGTTAAAAGCTAATGTACTTTCTTCTACCTTTATACCAAAATAACAGAAGAAACATTTCCCAGATAATTGTTGAAATTTATAAACTGAGTAACTAGGGACAAATTCTTACAAGTGGTGTGGCAACAATGGATGGGTCAGATGTGTGTCAAATGTTTGTCAGCAGAGAACTGCATTATGATGATTAGAAACTCATAAAACAAAGGAAAAGTTGAATTTCAAAAGTAATAACCATTATTAGTATGATTATTAGCAATAGTGGCTCATATCAATTATTATTATTCAGAGAATAAGCCCTGACAATAATATATGTCGCATAAAGATGTTACATCTTAGAAGAAATGAAAGGCCATTATTCAATTTAACTTACTGTATGAAAATCTATTATCTTGAGATTTATATATAATAGAAGTCGAACAGAAGAATTCATCAAGAACCAGTTTGAATATGATTGAGTTTGTTTCCACTGCCATTGAAAATTATTCAAAGAGACTTCCAAGAAATATATTTGCATCACCTCGAAATAAAACATGCTTACAAACTAAATTCTTCTAGAATCATTAATTCTTTCAGCTTACCATAGAGTCCTAAAATGCCTGGGAACAGCGCGTTAGTTACTGAAAGGAACTGATAAGCCCGCCCAATGTAACTAAGTTGCAACAAATAAGTACTTTTAATCTTTTGATTCTACGTTGTGTTTTGTATAGAGCATGACATTAAAAAAATAATAATCATTTTGTTTACTTGGATGAAATGTTGAAGCTGTTATTTTTCCTGGATATTTCAAGGATAAGTGTATTAATTACACAAAAAGGAACTCAGAAATTGATCAAGTGAAGGGTAAAATAAAATAATGAAGGGTGTGGTTTTCCTCACCTATCCTAAAAATACTTTTATCCCCTGAGTGTTGAGTTCTGTGTATTGTGCAACTTCTTTTCACACTTTCTCTTCCTGTTTACATGAAACTCACCACAGCATCAAGAAACAGGCAAGTACTCATCTTCAGTTTCAAAAAGATAAAATTATGTAGACATTCAATTTGACACAA
The DNA here is from genome assembly GCF_041296235.1 of Equus asinus. Lineage (NCBI taxonomy): Eukaryota > Metazoa > Chordata > Mammalia > Perissodactyla > Equidae > Equus > Equus asinus. Next base: position 77,221,267 of record NC_091800.1, read on the forward strand.
ACAATTATGTCCAAGAATGCATGCCAAAAATATCTTTGTGTTATATGAATATTAAAACAGAATAAAACATTGTTGATAATTGTAGCCAGAGCACCACCAATTGAGCATACTCCTTAATTTTCAGGTAGAGACGCCTTATTTTGTAAAAATTGGCAGTATTGACATGAAGAGATTCCTTGTTTCAAAACATGTAGTTAGTTCATAGAATCTGTAAATAAAAAATATTTATCGGGTACTTACTGACATGATTTTTGCCTTCAAGGAGCATATAATTTGATTGAGATGACAACAATAACAAACAAGGAACACAGCTCAATACAAAAGAATGTGTTATGAAATGCTGCACGGCACCAGCACAGACTGAAATTTGCAGCTGCTCATGGAGAGGTGAAGAAGATCAGATGATCATGGAAGAGAGAAGACATGAAATGTCTATCAAAAGTTCGATAGGATCTGATGAGAAAGAGAGGCAAGTGAAAGTACAAGGGCAGAGGAAGTCGAACTCATTGTGTCAGACGTTTGTTGGGACCACTGACTTGGTAAGTGAGAAATGACGAGATCACGGGAGTCTTAACTATACTTTTTACAAGTTTATAAACAACTTAAAAAAATTATTATAGGATTAGTGGAGTGGTTTTTACCCCTACATTGAGTGGGATAGGCATTTTAAATCTTCGATTTACCAGTTAGTGAGAACAAGAGTATCATGATCTCAACCAGTATGTGAAGAATTGTATGATTTCCATAACCAATCTATACATGGAGGAACATAGAAGAAATGATGATCTTCAATCTCCTTAGATTACCAGTAAATATACAAATATAAAGGGCACTTAAGTAGCCTATCTCAAAAGTCACTTTTGTAATTCTGTTCTTCCTTGGTATTTATAGTTTTCAAGTACCTTGCACTTCTTACCCAGGATTGGATCACCACAAAACTAAGCACTCTGGAGATGAATTGCAAATATGGAAATCAGTTCTTGAAAAAAAATCACGTTTAAAGTGGTACTATTGGAAAGTAGTGGAAAAAATGGGTTTGGTTTGAGAATCATTTTCATTTTGAAAATGTAACCTTTGATTTTAGCTTCACACTCTGGGATTTCTTAGAAATTTTATCAATTCAAAGTAACAATAATCAATTGACCAGCTACTGAACTGTGCTCAGACCTGGTATTTTCTCTTCATTTTCTTATATGTCTTATGTTAATGATGAGTTACTCTTAATTAATGTAAGTTACAGTGATTTATTTGAAATCAATGAGAGTATTCTGAATTATGAAAGGGATATTTTAGCATTTCATTAAAGCAATATAAATAATAGAACTATATGTTTCTTATCTTAGATTCCTTTTAATCAGTTGCTGTTCTTATTCTTTCTGAAACTTCTGGACTGAATGTGTACATAAAAACAGTCTAAATTCTTTCCTCTCTGACTACAGTAGGAAAATGCTCACTGCTACTTCTTCTTCCTTTTTACGTGTAGCATAAATATCCCCAGCTCACACAGACTATGTATACAAACTTTAGTATCACTATTAGCGCATGCTTTTCATTTTAGCTCACAAAATCTGTACTTGGATTTCTTTCCCTTCCCCAAATACTCTCAGTTATTTCTAGGAGTCCAAGTGTATTGTGACCAGTTTGTCACCCATTTATGTCACTGCTGTGAATACTAGGTATGTCAAATGATGCTACATTCAGTTCTCATTACGATGAAGGTGTATTGTAGTCAATGAGAAGCATGGGCTAAGTACTTCCTCCCAGCATTATGCTTCACTGTGAGTCATCTTTAACATAATTTATTCAGTTCTAGCTCTTCCCAATAAAACCTAAATAATAATAGTATAATCAATAAGTCCAATGATTTTAAAGTGAATGGATACTACCATCTTGCTCCTACACACACATAAATGCATATACTTAGCCCTTCCTTATCCCTAGACACTGTTTCAATATCATACACTATCCTACCAATCTTTTTACTCCATGAAGACGAGAACATTTCCCCAAGCAAAGGAATTTAAATTAGATACCAGTGTGGAAGTTACTAGCCCCAAAACCCAAACACTAATTTAAACTATGTTAGGAATCATACATTTTACTGATTGAACTCAAATATCTAGAGGTGGTTACAGCTTTTTGAAAGTGGATTAACACCTTTTGAACCATTGGTTAAATCTGTCAAGTTACAAATGTTCTTCATACTTGAGTAAAATTATATCCCATGCCAAGTTTATGACCTGTGTAACTCACCTGTTCTTTGTTCTATGTTATATACCCAGTCTAAACAGCAGGCATGACTATGGTCTGCTTGTTTTTACAATATCCAACCTGGAACTGGACTTCAGAACCTACCCAGTCTCACTTTGACAAAGCTATTGTGGAACAGTGTGGTATTCACCTTACATTTCATTGAATTCATTCAAGAATTATTTGTTGATCTTCTGTTATATTTGAACTATTATAGTTGAGGCACTGTTTCGTTTTGGTCCCACTGTATCTATGTTCTTCAAGTTTCACTTTGAGCCAAAGACATATAACATCAGAACATCACGGGGAAAGTAGAGAAAGACATTCATTCATCAATCATTCATCCCTTCCACAAATATTTGTTGAATAATCACTCTTGGTCAGGCACATTATATGTTCTCCACATGATTAAAGGCACTTACATATTTTGAGAACAGAAAGAGCATGAGGAGAAGAATCCTGGGAGACAGTGAAGTAACAGGATTACGAGTAATCGAAGCACTATTTCCCAAAAATATAAGACTGCCTTGTAGTCCTCCTGATTCATTCATGAGTTCTCAATGATGGAGTGGATGGATGAACAGGTACAATTAGTATCCCAATTGTGCCCATTTTATAGGTGAACAAACCAAGATTTAGTGTGTTTTTGTAATTTTACCAAAGGCTAGTATGGCAGTGGCGCTCCAATGTGAACCAAGTTTATCTCACTTCAGAGAATTCTACCAGAACTAACGAACATATGAATGAATGACTAAAAAGAAATGCTTCTGTACTGGACATATCAGATAATAAATACATTCACACCTTTTAGATATTCCAGAACAGAGGTTAGTAAACTTTTTTCTGCAAAGGATCAGATAATATTTTAAGCCCTATGGTCTATGCTGTCTTTGTGACAATTAATCAACCCTGTGGTAACCACTCAATTCTGACATTTTGGCAGGAAAGTAGGCATACACAATCAGGACATAAATGAGTGTAGTTGTGTCTCACTAAAAAATTAGCTCTCAAATACGGGTGACTCACAAGATGAATTTAGGAAACACCCAGTTTGTTAAGGAGGAAAACTATGTTAAGAGTGTATTGTTAAATATTCTGTATGATACAGGTTGCCATGGGAGCCCAGAGCAGGTGCCTGTAAATGAGACAGCCCTCCCATTTTCAGGACTTCCTTCAATAGGTTCAAAGGGACTCTATCTCCTTAAAATATGTGATTCAGGTCTTTTGCTCATAAATTTTTGGAAAAAATGGTTGTGTACACTTCTGGCACTCACTTGTCGAAACTAATGAGAATTTTATAATTTTGAGTGTTTTTTGTCTTCTCAGATCAAAAGTAATTCAAGTTGGAAGTATTTCTATGTTATTCCAGCCCAAATGTTGAACAAGCATCACTTTCTAAAGTGAATAGACTTACAATACAATATTCCACATCAAGAAATTTGGCAAAGCTCAAACTGTTTTGAGACTACATAATAATCTACTGTGGTTCAGGATCTGACCATATATGAACACTTAGTTTGTGAGATGTCAAGAGTACTAATATAGCCCTGGAAACTGTTGGGATGGTGGCCTTGCGACAATAAGACCAAAGAGTACTTACCCTATATGAAGCACTCACCTTTGAGGTCCATCAGTTATAAATAGCACAGTTGCTGTTTCAGTAGCTGGCCGACAGCCAAGAGAGAGGAAAACAGATTGCAGTGAACCACAGGAAGAAGATCAAGGTGGGCAGAAGGCTATCCAATATGAAAGAGTCAAAGAAACATAAACAAGGACATTTAAGAGATGAACGCAGGAGGAAAAAGCAGGAGAAAAATCTTACGTGGTTACTATTCTATTAGGTTTCTCTGCAATTACAATATCTTTTCGACTACACAACCATCTCTCATACTTATTTAGAAAACTAACAGGAAGAATTAGATCAAGTAAACTACGAAGCAAATAGTAATCATATAACATGATTTGGCAATGAATCCCACCTTCCCTTTTTGGAATAGTAGCTCAGGGATGTAGAAGGACAGAAAGGAAACAGACAACCAGACATACAGCGGATCCGGGGGGCACAGGAAACGCTTACTCAGTGCACATATGTTGCTGAATTTATGGGACATCTTTAAAAAGTAGCTGAGTCTTCCCAACATATTACAGTGGCAACTCTAATAGGGATACCAGCACAGACAATATATAATTATGCTTCTTGAAAACTGCTGTTTTAATCATCTATTTTATCAAAAACAAAGCAAAAGGACTGTATTACACTTGAAGGCATAAATTTAATTAAACTTTCTTTGAAGTCTTTTTATAGTTTAAACTTGTACAATGCACAATAAATTATTGAGAAATAAAAATATTTTGACTTGTCTCTACAAACAAATAGAAACCAACGTGTTGTAGATATAGCTTAGTTAATATTTATCCCAAAATTAAATATTTTAAGATCAATCTATTAACAGCTTTCTTTGTGTACAAAGTACAGTACTAGATGCTCTGGAGATATATGAAGAAATCTAAAGACATCCTTCAAAGAATTTATAATATAGTGGATTAGTATGTTTCCACCTTCAAACAATAACAAAGTAATCAAATGTATAACTTCGTTGATTCTGTGCTCCATTTGTGTATTGGGTCTTTTTCCTACGAGTGTAAGAATTAACCCGGGCAACTCCAAAGAGAATGGTAACAACTTAGAGGATGTTTCTGGTTCAGAGACAATTTTTAAAATTCATAATACTTAGCACTTTAACAATTGAGATGGTTTCATTCACAACTTAGAAGAATAACAATTCAGAAGATAATTTTTTTAGAGATTTACTGGTATTATCCAGAGATTTCCAGAACAATATAATTCATTTTCCTCTACTTGGAAAATAATTTATTTTCCTGTTGTGTAATAATATTGAGGTATTACTATAACTGATCAAAACAATGCATGGTGCTGTAGATACAAACTAATTTTTGCTTCTGAAGTATTTTCAAATGTATTGTGTCATCTGTAAATAGTGCAAAATACTCACTTTATAGTTTAGAAATAAATGTGCTAATATTAATTGTTCTACTCACATTTATACAATAAATAAAAAAGAAAAATCATACAATTATATAAATAGATGCAGAAAAAGCATTTGACGAAAACCAACACTCATTAGTGATAAAACCACTCAGTAAAGTTGGAATAGAGGGAATCTTCCTCAACTTGATGAAGAATGTCTACAAAAAACCCTACAGCTTATGTCACATTTACTGGTGAGAAACTCAAAGTATTTCTTCTAATATCAGGCACAGGTAAGGATGTCCCCCTCACCTCTCCTTTTCAACATTGTACTAGAAGTTCTAGCCAATGCAATGAGCCATAAAGGAAATAAAAATTATAGGAATGAAGAAATAAACTGCCTTTGTTCATAGATAACACGGTAGTCTATGTAGAAAACCTGAAAGCAGCAACAAAAATCTCCTGGAGCTAATAAGTGATTATAGCCAGGTTGAGGAATACAAGAATACAAGTTTAGTATACAAAGGTCAATCACTATCCCATATGCCAGCAATGGACAAGTGGAACATGAAATTGAAAACACAATAACATGCTCATCAGCACTCCTCAAAAAAAGACCAAAATAACCTTAAGTATAAATCTAACAAAATATGTACAAGATCTATGTGAGGGAAACTACAAAACTCTGATTAATGAAATCAAAGAAGAACTGCATAAATGGAGAGCTATTGCATGTTCATGGACAGGAAGACTCAATATTGTCAAGATGTCAGCTCATCCCAACTTGATCTGTAAACTCCATGCAATACCAATCAAAGTCCCAGCAACTTATTTTGTGGATACTGACAAAGTGATCCTAAAGCTTATATAGAGAGGCAAAAGACCAGAATAGCCAACACGACATGGAAGGAGAAGAACAAAGTTGGAGAACTGACACTACCCTACCTGACTTCAAGACTTAGTATGAAGGCACAGTAATCAAGACAGTGTGGTACTGGCTAAAGAATAGACAGGTAGGTCAATGGAACAGAATAGAGAGACTAGAAATTGACCCCCATAAACATAGTCAACCGATCTTTGAAAAACTAGCAAAGGTAATACAATGGAGGAAAGATAGTCTTTTCAACAAAGTGTGCTGGAATAACTGGAGATCCAGTGTAAAAAATGACTGTGGACACAGACTTTACATCCTCCACAAAAATTAACTCAAAATGGATCACAGAACTAAATGTAAAATGCAAAAATGTAAAACTACTAGATGAAAACATAGGAGGGAACCTAGAGCACCTTGGATTTCGCAGTGATCTTTCAGATGTAACACTAAAGGTGTGATCCGTGAAAGAAAAAATTGATAAGCTGGATTTTATTAAAATTAAAAACTTCTCGGCAAAAGACAATGTCAAGAGAACAAGAAGGCAAAACACTGACTGAGAAAAAAATATTTGGAAAATATACATCTGATAATGGACTGCTATCCAAAATGTACAAAGAGTTCTTAAAATTCAATAATAAGAAACAAATGCAATCAAAAAAGATGCCAAAGCCCTGAAAAGACACCTTAGTAAAGAAGATATATAGATGGCAAATAAGCATAAGAAAAGATGCTCCACATCTCATGTCACCTGGGAAATGCAAATTAAAACAAGAATGAGCTACCACTACACATCTGTTAGAATGACGCAAATCCAGACCATTGACAACAACAAATGCTGGGAAGGAGGTAGAGCAATAGAAACTTTCATTTGTGGTGGTAAGAATGTGAAATGGTACAGTCAGTTTAGAAGATAGTTTGGCAATTTCCTACAAAATAAACATCCTAAGATGTCTTTAAGTAGGTGAATGGATAACAAAACTGTAGTACTCCAGATAATGGAATATTATTCAGCACTAAGAAGAAATGAGACATCAAGTTGTGAAAAGACATGGAAGAACCTTAAATGCATGTTACTAGGTAAAAGAAGCAATCTGCAAAGGCTACATACTGTATGATTCCAACTATGTGACATTCTGGAAAAGGCAAAACTATGCAAATAGTGAAATGATCAGTGGTTGGCGGGGTTGAACAGGCAGAGCACAGAGGATTTTTAGGGCAGAGGAGCAATCTCAGTGTAAGCATGGACTAGGGGTGACAATGATGCATCACTGCAGGCTCATCAGTTGTAGTGAAAGTCCCCCTGAAGGGAAATGTTGATAGTGGAGGAGGCTATGGGGGGGCGGGGGCTGGGGCGGGGGTAAGGGGGGCACGTGTTATGAAAATCTCTGTGCCGTCCCCTCAATTTTGCTCTGAACCCAAAATTTCTCTAAAAGAAAATAATAAAAAATAGTAATAGCTATATGGATGCTTATCTTTGAAAAAGTTTCTGACAGCTCATTAACAAGTTTTCTTTAAAGCTTTTCTTCATATATGTCTCACTGCAATAACTTTATGTACTAGTTAATTTTAAAGGCATATTTTCTTTATGACTCTAGATTATTATCACACCAATACATGCGTTATTTAGATAGATAGGTAGGGAAGATGATATAAAGTAATATAGTATACATGTTGGTCTAGAAAATTGTAAGCTTGAATTCTAGATCCAGCTTTGTCCTAACTAGTTCCATAATCTTGGATAAATTGCCAAATACTTAGAGTCAACTTTTCTTATATTTACTGCAAATATGATTTAATCTACAACAGTTTAGAGACACACTTAGCTTCAGGTGCCAACATAGTGGCAATTATAAGAAATCAGAAATAAGGTAAAATAGAAAAACCTTGTGTAGAAAATTTTACAGTAATTCCAATACCTTCAAAACATACAATAATGAGAGTTTCAGTGGGCCACAGTTGAACAAAAATTAGTGGTGAAATAAAAACTTAAAAGATACTAACAAGATAGCATGAACCGTTAATGAGTATTTTTATCCTGAAACTCACTAGAGTCACAATGCAGCTCAAGAGTCAATAAGAATAGAATAAGTAAGTAGAGACAAGAACAGGAAATACATGGTGCATGTTTATTTTTCTGTTATATTTATACTGTTAGTATGCTTTATTGTTAGTAATATATTTTATTGCTAGCATTAGTTTATTGTTGTTATTGCGTTAACTTAAAGTTGGCTCAAGAAAGTAACAGCAGTGCTAGTAGTATATGGTGTTACTACCAATTAGTCGGATAAAATGGCAAGTGCATGAGAACTAAGATGATATAGCAGTTTGTCAATATTTCCAGCAAACGCAGCAGACAGGTTTGGGATTTGGACTAGGAAACACAAGTGTGAAACAGAAATGCAGCAAGGATAGGGTGGTATTACCACTTGCCAGGTGTTTTCCAATAGAAACAAAGAAGGATTGTCCTTATAAAAAAGACAATTAAAGACACACTTTGTGTAAGGCACTAGAACTCATCTGGGAGCAATGTGCAGTCAGGAAATGGGAATTTGGTGTGGAGGAAAGGGACATGGCACATTTTCCAATAAAATGCGTGCAGCCTTCATTATGCAAAGGAATACCCTATCTGTGCAAACTGCTCAACAGCTGGACCAACTTCAAGGACCTGGTATGAAAGTTTTTGAAGTTTTTCTTTTGAAGAAAAAAGGTGGATATGGTAACATTCTCCTAAATTATTATAACAAAGATTCTACGGTGGGTAGGAGAAGAAGGGAGAAGTGACGGAGACGTTAGGAACAAATGGGGAGAAATAAAGCAGACTGATTTCAGGCTGAAGTGAAAACAAAACGACAAGGAAAACATACATCACGAGGGAAGGACATGATGTGCCGCAGGAGAGCAGCAGGGCGCAGATGGATCTTGCAGAGAAAAGGAGACAAAACCTGTCACAGGAGTCACTTTTGTCTACGGTCCTCAGATGCAGGAGGAAAGGAGGGGGGAGAATTAAAGTCAATGAATGGATGGGAAGCTAAATAAATGAGAATAGCAGGACCGTAAGAAGGACCACCTTCCCCACCAGGCTGAATACAGAAGATAAATCAAAAAGAAACACAGGCAAAAAATAAGTGTACCTCAAGGGCACAGAGGTTAAAGGAAAGAAGTGCAAAAAAATACTTGAAGAGTTAACCACATAAATATAAGGAAAGAATAATGCAGCATATTGGAGGAATCATCAGAGTGTGTGTTTTTCCATTCACCTTCCATTATGAGAAAGTAAATGAGTCAATCCATTAGAAGTGATCAAAAAGTTAAAACAATCTACAGTTAAAAACAGAAAAACCCAGCAACCTAGGAAAGGAAGAGGAGCTGGAGGAAGGGTCGGGGAGAGGCAGAAATACAATGACAGTTTGGGTAAACAGGTGTGTTTTGTTTGGCTTTAGGAGTTCTGGGCTACAGTTTCCTTACATGTTAAGTGAGCAGATGGAACTTCAGGATGGCTGAGGTCTCCCTGTCCTCTAGCCTTCTGGGGGTTTGCCCTTCCATTCTGGCAGTGTGGAATACCAAATACAGAGAAGGTCAAAGACGCTGCTTCTGAGTCTAAGGAAGGACGCATTCAAGCAGCTCAGAAGAGTATTTCAGTTTCAGACATAAGGATGCAGGTAGACATGAGAGAAATCTCTTTAGTCCTAAGATTTGAGACTTCGTCTCAGTGAAAAATAAGTGAACGTATCTGTACAGGAGTTGGATTTATGACATAGCTCAGGTATTTAAAAGATTAGGAATCTGCATGGTGGATTTTATGATGTGAGGGAGGAAATTTCACCTGTCTTTTAGAAAAATCCAGATAAATTTGAATGTAAGCAAAAAGTAATGATAATGTCCAGTGCTCTAAAATCAGTCTGTTTGGAGGCAGCATAGAAGAAGGTATATTGAGATAGATGTGCTGATCGTCTGAAACAGAATTACAGTGAGGTCAAAGATACAAAAGAATTGATAGGGTGCATAGGGAGGTGAGAACTGTAAGTTATAAAGAGAAGAGTACCACTTTTTTTTATCATGATATTGCAATAACTAAAACTAATTTCACACAGTCCTGGAAATTTAGAAGTCATATAGAGGATGTAAAATTCTTCTGTTAGAACTGGAAGAAATTTAAATTTTTAACATAATCAGTGGAAGAGAAGGCTTGCTTTCATTTTAAGATGTTACTAGTTGCCTAACCTGGTAAACATGCTATTAAATGTTAAGAAAAGAAACAGCAAAATAGATATTCTGTTTTTGCATTTAGTGACATACACAGATTGTTCAAAAGAAAAGAACAAGAAACTGAAATAGGACTAGCAAAAAGAAGTGGGGGTGGGGACAAATGACAGAAGACTACAGAGACAGAGTCAGCATGATAATACAGAGAGAGATTTGCAAGAATGGATTCCCATGTTACAGGGCAAGGAACAAAAGGATGGTTGTGAGGTGCTTAAGAGATTTAGGTGGTGCTGAAATGGAAGACATTGGTAATGGAGCATAAGAGTCTACAGCGTGAAAGGAACTGTTGTGAGCTAACATCGCAGCATCACTCAAACTGTTTGGGTAAGCTGGTGAATATAGGGAAGTTCTACCTGATTGTGAGGCCTCATTGCAAAGAAATTTGAGGAAGACCTAAACAAATGACAGAGTTTGTTTTCAATGGCACCTACAATGGAGAAAGGGCATGCAAAAACAAGCATCACAGTAAAACAAGAACTGCTAGTAATACAGTATCTAAAAGGAGAAAGGAATGAATATAGAAGCTGCAGATCATTAAGCTTAGTAATCAGGTAGAATGGTACGGCTCATACTTTCATGCGCATACGCATTCCTGGCCAATTGTGTTAAAATGTAGACTTTTTGCCACCCCCCACCCCCAGCCCCACTATGAACTCATTGGTTTTATAGACTCCGTGTATTTAAATCACAGTTATCATTGTGATTATTGTTGTTAGATGCTCAAATTACCCATCTTTGGCTGATTGGAATCCCTTCATCATGGCTGCACTGTCTTTTTGACATGACTTCATTAGGTTTTTCTTTTCTGTTTTTTGTCTTCCTTGCTTTCTGGCACAACATTTCCTAAAAGCATCATGCATATTTTCTGCCCCACAGAAATCACTGGAATCACCTTTCCTTTAAGGAGTTCTGGTTCTTTTTGGTAGAGAATTTCGGGATAGCACACTTCTGCTGGATTGTCATTGACTCTCGGCCTTTAACAGTTTACAGAGCTAGTAAATACATAATTGAGAAAAAAATAAAAGAGTTATTAGTGATATTTCCAACCGAATCAACTTCTTTGATTTTATACTGCAACTCAGTTTAAATAATTATTTTTCTCTGTGTGTATATGTCACCCACTCAGCACACTGCTAAGTTCATTCATTGTTTCATATCATATTTTGCAAAAATCTCTCATATTTTTGATTTAGATTTTTTTGTATTGTAAAACAGTTGTGTGATATCACAGTAAAAATGATAAAACAAGGATTTCCAGAGCACCCTTGCTTCTATTCCTATTAACTCAACCCTCATCTTTATAACAAACTTAAATTCCTCATCTTGGCATTCATAGCCCAGTTGGCACCATTCAGCATTCCAAACTTATCCCTATAACTCTGACATAAACTCCAGCTAAATTGGACTATGCAGGACTTCAAAGACACCAAGACTACATCCTTGCTTTGTGATACTTCTTCAATGCTGATCCCTTTTTCTGAAATGCAGTTTCTGCCTCTGTCAATTTAAACTGTGTTCTTTCTTCAAAGCCCAGGATACTTAACTCTTTGAAGACTATTAGCACTATTTTAATTACTTTCTTTATAACTTATGTATTTCTTTTAAAAAGTGTTGAGGTGGTTTATAATAAGGATATGTAATTCAGTTATGAATAGAAAGGGGAGAAAAGCAGAAAAGAGGTAAAAATAATAGAAATACAATATTTCAGAAAAAAAGTAGTTTTATACATATGTGCTCTGTCTTCTTAGACTGCAAGCAGCTAAACTGCAGACTGCGTCCTCAGTATGTGTTTGATAAATAAATGAGTACTAACGACCTCGGTGTAGGCCCAGCATCTAGAGTTCCTTGCACATAGTAGGTTCCAAAACTACTTGTGGTTTTTCTAGGACATCAAGAACTGTACATAGGTATTTTTTAGGTGAGATTTAAGCAACTTTAGAACACAGATTGCCAGATTGTGTGCAAAAATTTCCTGAATGGCTTTTTAGATAATGTATTCTCAGTATGATATTCACGGCTTTGTATGTAGATCAGTATCTCTAGAACAAGACCCTAAGAGGGACTATAGCATGCCTAAGTTTCTCTGGGTGTGGTTTTAGAAGCCACACCTGCAAGGGAGAAAGAAAAGCAGGTTTTGGGGAAGGGAGAGGCTGACCCATTGTGTGAGAGCAATTGTAGCTCCACCTTATTCTACAGTGTGCTCTGGATTTGGCATGCCTGATTCAAGAGCTATTGGCAATCAGACATAGGTGCTGGGCATTGACATCCCATATCAGCCAATCACTGGGTGTGATCCACCCCTCGAGAGAGGGCTTGGCCTGGCCTCCACAGTTCACTGCAGCCAAGAGCAATGACCAGCAAAAGACTCAGCTGAGTCCTCAGCAGTCCACATTCCAAGCAGACAAGAATTGGAAGCATCAGCTCTGAAGAGGGTATGTGGGCAAAGCACTGTCGTATCCACTACATATAACAATCTTCTATCATGGTGCTAGAAAGACAGTGTAATTTCATGGAGAAATGTTTTTTTAAGTGCAACATTTGAAAACAAACTGTCCAGGTAGTTTGCGTATTAACACTCTCTAGGTTTCCAAATATATGTGCATGAGTATCTCATGCTAATTAGAAAGAAAAAGGCAGGAAAATAAATGAACATCATTACAGTATTATTATCATCATTATTGGTGTTGTTTGATTTTTACTATTCGGAAATAAACATTATAAATTGCAGAAAAAAAATCCTTTGAGGAAAAAAAAGACATGCCCCAATAAGGGCGAAAGAAGCTATCTAAATTTAAATAAAAACAAATTAATTTTCTCACAGATGTTTTATGACATAAATAAGCCAACGTGTTAAAAAAGCATTATTTTAAAAGATTTTTTAATTCCTCTGGGAAAAAAGCATAACAAGCTTATTTTGAAACTGCTAATTATGAATCTTCTATTTTTTTCAAATAAAATACAGCCGCTTGCTGTATTCTTATTTTAATGCCTACTTTATTTAAAATTGTTTCTTATCGCATCCTCTGGTGAAATGAAAATATGTGCTCATACGTGAAAGATGGTTGAAGCGTCGCTGGATTACATGACTATTACAATGGACTCCCCAGATGTGTGGAACTGCCCCCCTTGGAGCTTTAAAAATAGATATCCCTCTGTTTAGAGCAAGTTTAATAAAAGTATTCCTCCAGTTTTGAGTTCTTTGAACTCTCCTTTTAAAAAACAAGCCCTTGATATCTTACCGAATTTTTTTAAAAAAGGAAAAAGAAATCCTTTGGCCTTAATTTTGTTTAATTTATTAGTGTACAAAGAGGTGTTAGTTTGTTGTAAATTGTTTTTAAGTAGATGTTTATAGCCAAAATATATTTCCCACTAGACTACTTAAGTCTAAAGTAGGGCACCTTCTGGTTTAAATTAAGGAGGATGTATCCTTTTTCTTTTTTTTTTTTTAATTTTGGATTTCGATTTAACTGTGATTTCTAGGATCAAGGACAGAAAGTTTATTCACCAGAAAGAAGTAAATCATTGGAAATCAGGTTAATGAGGTAGATAACACTTTAGCGAAAACAAGGATTTTTATTATGTGTGTTTTTTTTTCTTAATACTTTATCTTCAGCCAGTCTGTGGTCTCTATTCTTGAAATCCTACTTCTTACTTTCATTGTTTCTGCCCAATGTTCCCAAGGCAGACAGTGGGAGTAGTGTTGACATAGTGGGTTATTGTCAGTGGACATACCATGACTCCATATTGTGGGGCAATTGCTATGACATTGACACTTTTTAATTAAACATCAGAGTAAATATACTTCACGTAATCTTTCAAGTGTGTTTGTGTAAGATGGGTATGTTTATGTGTGTATTTTAATCTGACATTAGGTAAAAATACAGTTTCCATAGAAAATATTTTTCACTTTCAAGACAAATTTATAAGATATAAACAAGGACAAATGGCAATTTAATCCACCTAGTTAAAGGTCAATTTTGAATTTTAAGTACAAAAAAAAGGTAAGGTAAAGATTTTCAGTCTCATACAGTGGCTGATACATCTCATATCACGGTAATCATGAATATGCTTACTTCATTCTAATATTTTCCTCTTATAAATATATTCATATTGGTCTAAATCGAATGAACAAATAAAATTCAGAATATTCATTGTGTACTGTGGACTTTTGAAAAACCTAGAACTATGTTAAGGCTTATCTAACTATCTTTTACCAACAAAAGTTTCTGTCTAATCATCATTTTTTTTAATATAGTTGAACGGCATATTGATCCTTATTTGATATAAATTACAATATAATCACATAACGGGCTTGAGTATAACCAATTGGAAGCAAATGAGGAGTACATGATGAGACAAAACATGTGGATTTCAGTGCTCAGACCTTATGAACACTTGCACATGTTCAGGAAAGCCCACTGGATAAAATTTATGTATTGCTAATGATTTTTATTGGCCCCTTGGCCCAAAGCAGTGGCAAGCTGCCCAGGAATCTGAAGGAATCCTGTTTTTGGTTAGTAGTCAGAATGCAAAGAGTAATAAAATTCAGAAAAGGCATGGTCAAAGCTAAAATACATTTATCCAGGTACAATGAGACCAGCCAACCTTACAATTGTGATTTCTTTTACCTCTTTTTTTTCCTGAGGTTAACGGAATTTTTTTTTATCAGGGTATCCTTGTTAAAGGATCATTTTAACAAAGTATTGAAAAGTGCCGCATTATCTGTTTGTCTGTGTATTTGTTTATATTTTATGCCTGCACGATGTCATAAAATGGATAATATGATCCATAGCTTTCTTTTTCCTACTGAATGAAGGATCTCTTATATTCCTGATGGAATTTCAGGCAAACCACTTTGCTTATATTAAAAACAGGCATTTGGATAATCCAAAAGTTATATGTAATTGTACATATGATCTTTCTCTCTGAAGGTAAGGGAAAATTTCCTGCTGAATCGCATTCACACAGCCACGAGAAAGAGATGATAAGGTTAAAAGCGGCACATCAGCTTTCTTTTTTCAACCTGCTTATTTGTGCTTCTCATTGCTAATTAAAAACTCAGTTTGCTTATGATTATTTCAATTTTACAAAAACAAATTTATAAAATGCATTATGGTTGACTGATTTGAACAATCAACTAATGGCAGTGTGGAAGGGTATTTGGGGAATTTGAATCAGTGGCTGGACAAGTGATGATATAAAGGAATTGTTAATATTTTTAGAGGAATGATAATATTGCAATTATGTTAGAAAATAGAGTTGTAGTGTAGAAATACATACGTAGGTATATAAAGATGAAACTATGTGTATCTGGAATATTTGCTTTAAAATAATCAACTGTAGAAGTCAGGAGAGAGAGAAATGGTTGTGGGTGTAGAGGAAACAAGGTTAGTTATGAGTAGATGTATTTGAAGCATTCTCCAAAGAATGAAACCAATAGGACATATAGAGATGTACACGTAAGAGGAGATTTATTATAGGAATTGACTCACATGGTTATGGAGGCCAAGAAGTCCCGCCATCTGCCCTCTGCAAGCGGGAGACCCAGGAAAGCCAGTGGTATAATTTAGTCTCAATCCAAAAGCCTGAGAACCGGGAGTTGATGGTGTAAGTCCTAGTCTGAGTTCAAAGGCCCAAGGACCAAGAGTGCTGATGTCTGAGGGTAGGAGAAGATGGACATCTCGGCTCCATCAGAGAGAGCAAATTCTTCCGCCTCCCCCTTTTTATTCCATTCTGGTCCTCAACAGATTGGGTGATGCCCACCCACACTGGTGAGGGTGCTCTTCTTCACTCAGTCTACTGACTCAAGTGCTTATCTCTTCCAGAAACACCCTCACAGACACATCCAGAAATAATGTTTTACCAGCTCTGTGAGCATCCCTTAGCCCAGTGAAGTTTGCACAAAATATTAAGCATCGTAACAGACGAGTGTTGGAGGTGGGCAGTGCGTATACATAGAGATTATTATACCATGCCTCTTATTTTTGTATATGTTTGAAATTTTCATGGTAATGTTTGTATTTTTCCTTCCTTTTTTATTTTTAGTATCTTTTTAAGACAGGGAGAAACAGTGTTTCATCTGTAAGTTTTGCTGCAAGGCAGACATCCTGAAGTTTCAATCCTTATGCCTGTGATGCCTTGGAGATTTCTAATTTAATCTCAGCTGGCTTCCATCTACACAGGTAATCCAGTGGGTAGGAAAGTTGTTCTTGAGTAGAAGTCATACACAGGGTTAACGGTGGGAGAGAGCTAGTGATCTCTGTTTCCAGAGATGTGTGAATTGAATCAGGACCTAACCAGCAGTTATAAGTCCAGGAAGCAATGTCCAAGTACAAGGGCGGAAGAAGAAGGTTGCTCTCAGGACCTAGGGAGGGAGTACTGCATTATAGCGAAACTTGAGTATAAGAACCAGTCTCCCATTCTAGTAAGGCACACAGGTACCCAGGCACAGGCACACACTAGTCATAACAGAGCAGGAGACCAGCATCTGAGCTGTCAACCGCGGCAGGTCCGCCATGCAGCCAAGACTTATGCTTTAATAACAAGACCAGTACCAACATAATCCAATTCCCTAGTGGTGGCAATCATCTTTTAATATAATGTCAGCTGTAGTTAAGATTATCCCAGTGACTGTAAGGAGTTGGGCCAGCAGTATGAAATCCTTAATACATACAAGCCTTTAGGCTAATACAAGTGAGGCTAGTCAGTTCCTGTTCCCTGACATTTGAGAAATCATCCTCAATCTGTCCATTACTTTAGAGAGCACCCTGATCAATGGCACGCCCTATTTGAGACCCAAATTTCACGTGTTAGCCCAATGTGTTCATTATTTGCAACTGAATGCATCAAATTCTTCCACATATTGTTGGAACCAAATCAGTAATCAAAAAATAACAATAGAAAACTTATGCAGTAGAAGTAAACAAAAGCAAATCCTAAATGCTTCTTCAGTGAAATCGTCACGGCCCTCTTAAAACTGAACTGTACATGCCACGTGGCAGAGCAAATGGAAAAGGGATCCCCAAGAGAGAGCCATTGAACATATGGCCGCAAATACCCTACCTAAGCAGGGAGAAATAAAGTTTGAAGAAATAAAAGCTAGTATTAAAAAAAAAAAAGGAAGCATGCAAAATAAGGGTGATAAAGCAGCAAACGTGATAGTCATAAATTCCCAGAATTTACTTGAATGTGCAGAAAATTTAATAAGCACAGCCATTATCAAAAGTGCTGAGGGTAAGCAGGGAGGCAGCTCCGGGGAGAGATCCTTGAAGGCGTGGGGTGCCGAGCTCCGCCAGTGCACAGAAGCAGACACAGAGGTGCAAATGAGAAAAATGACCTTTTAAAATAGATACAAATGACCTACCTGGAGGGCATGGAAAAGGCCTAAGTTTGAAGAAGAACTAATAGGAGAAGCTCAAATAACAAATAGCAAAAGCCTGAAATTATAGACAAGAGCCTACACCGTGGAATGAAAAATCCCAGCAGGTGTACATGCAGGCTGTTGTTGGTATGTGAAACGGCTCAAAAAAGAAGAGAGGAAGGAGGGAAAGAACAAAGGAAGGAGGGAAAGAGGGAAGGAAGCAATATTCCCCCAAAGCAATAGTTCTAATTGTCTTTCAATAAGAAACGTACTCCCTTAAAAGATGCAAAAGCTGCAGATAATACCTGAAGATGAGTTTCATCACAAGCGGCACAAGAGATTGACGAGTTTACTAAATATGGAGTTACCGTGGGACGAGCCCTGTCACCTAATTGTTGAGAGACCTCATGAAGAATATACATCCATTGAAGAGGTTTTGTTTTACCATCAGTAAATGGGGACAATCATACTTCTGGCCTCTCTATTGGCATGGGTCAATAAAAAAGATCATATCAAGCAACATAAGCAACATGTAAATATTTGGTAACATTTCTTTCAGATATGTTTGTTGAGCATTTCTCTAAGGAGAGCTGCAGAGGTTTGCGATGGCTGCTATATCAAAGTACCAGAAACGGGCAGCTTAAAGAACAGAAATTTATTGTCTCACAGTCTACAGGCTAGAAGTCCAAGATCAGGGTGTCAGAAGTTGGTTCCTTCTGAGGCTACGACAGAGGATACGCCCAGTGACTCCCCCAGCTCCTGGTGGTTGCAGGCAATCCTTGGCGCCCCTTGGACTGTAGATTACTACCTTCATCTTCACGTGCCATTTTCTCTGTATAAGAGCCTGTGTCCAGGTTTCCCCTTTTGATAAGGACACTAGATAAATTGGAGTAGGGGCCCACCCTATTCCAGCGCGACCTCATCCTAACTTAACTAATGATCTGCTGTAATGATTCTGTTTCCAAAACACATCACATTCTGAGGTACGGGGAGTTAAGATGTCAGCATATGAATTTTGAGGGGCTTCATTCAACCCACTACAAGAGGTATATGTTAGGGTTGCCGGATTAAATACAGGATTTGAATTGAATTCCAGATAGACAGCGAATATATATCTGTATATTTGTATAAGTATATTTTATGTAATATTTGTATAAGTATATTTCATGTAATATTTGCATTTTTAATTGCTGAATTTGGCAATCCTGGTATACATACATCAGTAGTTTCAAGACTGTGATTGTTGGTGAACTTCAAACAAGACAATTACATAACTGTTAGTTAATTCCAACTAGACTAGAAGCTCTGAGACAAGGTCACTGCTTCACTCCTGCTTGTTGGTGTGAGCAGAGCAAAAAGCAAGGTACTTAGCACACAGGATGTACTTAATTTTAGTAACTTTTTAAATAAATGAATCATTTCTATATCTATGTTTCAAAATTACAGCGTAGGTATTACATTAACTAGCCTTGTTGAAGAAAATTAATAATTCATCTCTGCATCTGATAATTTACTATATAAATATAGGCAGTCTAAAGATAATGTTTTCCAATTTATGAATATAGTTACATAATATTTGTGGGCATTACTTACACATTGGGTGAAATTTTTTTAGTGTTCATTTTGATGGTTGTAAAGAATCATGATAAAAGCTTAAATATACAGTACAGATTATTTTGCCTTTCAACACTGGCCAAATAATTGAGAAGAGTAACATGTCTCCATTTCAAAAGGATCAACATTTGTCAAGCTAATACTTCTAAAATATGTGTGACTGATAGGAAAAAAAAAATCTTCATTCTCTTCTTTACATAAAATTCAACCCAGTTGGAAAATGAACATATAATACTAGTGGATACAGATCAAAGTCCTTTCAGAATTAGGGAATATAAAGCAATGGAGTCTTGCTGTTATATTCCAAAATGCTTAATGTAGTAGGAAGTCCTTCAGCTAAAAGGAACATTTGGAGATAAAATTAGAAACTGAAAGATGATGCAAGAGTCACCTGCTGAGTCCTCTAAGACCAGTCAGATTCTTGTGTGTGCTAGCAACACTTTGACACTTCCCAAATCCAGTGTGTCTCATTTGACATTTGCATTGTCTCTTAATCTTCATGTATTGTTTCAATCTTGTATCTCCAACCAGATTATAACCTCTTGGATGACAATTATTAGGTTGATATTCTTTTGTCTTTTCAATATTGCTGTCAAGTATCAGGTGCTAAATAAAAAATAGCTAATTGAATATGAATAAATCCATTAACAGATCAATAATAAATGTGTACCAATACTACACATTGAAAATATAATGGTTATAGTAAATATAATTTCTCCACTGATTAACTATTACTACATTTTAAAGTAAGTACCTTGGAGGAGAGCATGCTCACTAAATGACCCAATTGCCTGAAATGAGTACAGCAGCCAAGTTCCTGATTAATGACAAGGTCACCATATACATAGCCTCTTAGGAAATTAGCCTTATAAGTGAATGCTAGATTTATCAGGCATCTATGAACCTCTGCTCTACTCCTTATGCTGGGTGCAGTGGATCTCTGTCTCTGGTTAAGACAGTACTGGGCGGAGCTGGGTTGGCTGGAGTAGCCACTAAAGAAACCGATGATGGATCTACAGACATGAGGATTAGAGTCTGGGAGTCATCCTGGAGCAAGCCAACATTGAATGATGGCCTGTATCCTCAAGTAGGCTAGATATAAGCACTGAGCATAGAGAGGATATGGCAGCAGTTTGTCAAAGATGAGCAGGGTAAGAAATAATGATAAAGAAGGGAGTGGTCAGATAAGCATGGATGGCTTTCACTTAAGGCTTTCTCACAATCTAAGAGAGCAGGAAAACCGGAATTATTTACAGGGATTAGACCCAAGATGAAGACTAACTCAAGGAATGAATTCAGAGACAAACAAGTGCAATGGTTGTTTACTTTTTGTTTTCTCTTAAATTTAATAGTCCTGATCTTTAGTATTGTAAAAGAAAAGAAAAAAAACAGATACAATTTGTCGTAATTATAGGTACATACATATTTCAGTGTTATGTTGAATTGTTTCCTGTGTGTCACATGTCAAGAAGCACATTCCAAAAAATTTTTATGGGAAATTTTTTTTAATACTCAGAATTTGCTGTGTATTGTAAACTGACAATCATCATCATCTTGTTCATCGTCATTGCATCATCCTCAAACTCTCCTTGCTATTTCCAAATAGTCTACAGGAAAATATTATTTTACGTTGTGGGACAAAATAACATTCCTCAACTTACACTGAAGATCAATGACTGCAAATAAAAATACAATTGGAAATTGGTACCCTTTCATGTTGTTGTACAAAGTTCATCACTTTCTATGTGGACAAGATGTCAGTCAAGACCAATCATCAACTATTATTAGCAATACATAAAAAGACTGAGAGAGGGGCCAGCCCCATGGTCGAGTGGTTAGACTTCCATGTGCTGGGCTTTGGCAGCCCATGTTCCCAGATTTGGCTCCCCAGCCTGGACCTACTCCACTCATTGACCATGTTGTGGAGACATCCCACATACAAAATGGAAGAAGACTGGCACAGAATTTAGCTCAGGGTAAATGTTCCTCATCCAAAAAAAAAAAAAAAGACTCAGGGTATGACATGAAGAATGTAGCGACAGTTACTAAAACAACAGAGGCTACCTACGACCTCAGTCTTGGAAAGAAAAATACAACTTAGGAGGAGTGGATACACTGCCATGGCCTTACATGCTGAGAAACAGCAAACAGGAAAGTGGAGAAAAGCTAAATAGTAATTGCAGTGTCATTTCACTCTTTTATTCTTTCTTCTATATAAGCATCATAATGTACATTACATACCCTAACACTGGGAAGAACCTTATTTAACTGTGAAGCAGGTACAGCTTTACAGACCTTTTCAGTATTGCTCTTGCATCATCAGCAAAAGTATTATGAAAAATTACTATCATATTTCTCCCTATCCTTTATTAAGCATTATGACAAATTTAAAATTCATATAATGTTTCATTTACCCTTTTACTGCAAAGTATATTAGTATTACTTTTTGTATGAGAACAATGAAGTACAGGGTTGCAGCTGTTTAGGTTTTAGCTCAGAGAAAGCAGAAGCAGCAGAAGAGTCCTATTTTCTATGCCAAGCATCTAAACCACCTTTCTTAGTTTTCCAAACCTGGTTATTATCTCGCCTATCCTTAAATATTTTGTAGACACACTCCAATAATGCACATAGAAAAGTCATTTCATTTATAGCAAGGTCATGTAATATACATAATGTGCTCCAGATTTTTCTTCTCTTCCTGTGAACTAGTTACTCCTATAGGTCAAAAGTTTGGCAATGTCTAGAAATGACCTCTTGATCTACAGCAGTGACCAGCTTAAAACTTTCTCTTGCATAATAGTCCCAGGCTGCAGATTTTCTGCTAGATTTCTATTCAGTGAATCAATCTTTGCATTGCATGGATAAAGGCATTAAGATGGTGTCAACACCACACTGAGTAAAAGGGAGAGAGAGAGAATCCAGATCTTTCTGTAATTATGACTAAGAGAATGTACCACAAGAAATTTATATACCTACTACTGGTCCATAGTAGGTATATATTAAAGATGTAATTGCATTTCTCACAAGAGGTACGATTTTCCCTGGAGGACTCTGCCAAGATTCTGGAGTCTGGATGCAAACCAAGAACCTGGCATATCCCTATAGGGTAATATTCACCTTATAAAATAAAATGCATCTATTTACTTAATTATGCCATATGATGCCCCTTCAAATTTATGGTCAAAGTTTAATTCAACTAAATTTCTTTGTAATGAGTGTACCTCTCAGGCTGAATGAAAGAATTTACTCATTTTCCAATCACGAATGAATCAAAAATCGATTAAATGTACATTGACCTCGTGCCACTGATAGTTAAGAAGGAGGCCGCGATAAAGCATTTCTAGGTATAATCAATACTTTTCCTTCAACAGGTATTTAGAGAACAAAGCACCAAGGCATGGTTAAATCAATAATGTGAGACACTTTTTATATGTAGAAGAGTGACTAGCTGTTTTTATTGTTACTGATCCTGGAACTAATGGGTGAGGCTGTAATAAAAAGCTTGAAGCAAGACTATTAGGGCATTTCCTTCCTTTGAAGTTTTGAATAACAGGTATAATTTTGACCTCCAGTCTAGTGATTGCATCCAGAGAACTGTTAATGAGGATTAAAAGTGCTAGGATGTTCTTGCAAAATAGTTTACACATGTATACACATACATGCATACACATATACGTGTACATATATATGCATTAATTGTGCTAATAAGGAGAAGTCACAAAAACTGAGGATTTTGTTGCTGTTGTTTTGTAGTTCCTTTCTTTTTTTCCTTCTCTAAATATCAAAGAACATTTCCTATGGCCTGGATTCCCACTTCTTGACAAGTTCCATATGATTGGCTGCATTGATGGCAACCATTTAGAGTTAGGATTGAAAATGACATCCTCTCTTGGACACTGCTCAGGCTCTCTGCCTTCCCTCTCTAGAGACTACTACTGTTAACGTAATTTTCTTAAAACTCTCTCCCTACCTAGTTTCTTCCCCCAGATGCTATTTCAGGGATGGATTCTGCCTCACTTCCAAATCATGACAGGAAAATTTAATGTGGCATCAGAATTTAGGATTGATTAGATAGAGCATCACATTTTCACACAGGTCATCTTCCTGTGGAGCATCACTCCAGGGCCAAAATCCAAATATTAGCTGGCAGGAGATGCACATGTCTTCCTGGGGGAGTGTCATCACTCACACCAGTGAGAAGGCAGTCGCCATTGGGCTTTTTCAGATACCGAGTGGTAGGCGAGAAGATAGAAGTCTGAAATGTTGAGACCTTCGTTTTTCTTCTCCACCTCCTCCTCTCCCCCCTCCATCCCCTTCCTCATCTTCTTCCTCTCCTTCAGCTTCTTCTCCTTCTCTTCCTTTTTCTTCTTCTTTTTCTGAGTGATAAAGGGTAGATTGACTAAATATCAATCATTATTTAGCATAATACACTAATGAGAGGTGGAAAACTTAATTTTTTCTGCAATAATGAAACTAGGGAGATTGGATTTCCAGGGAGAGGTCATGGTGAGAAGACAAGGCACTGGGGAATTAAGGAATCTGGAGGGAGACTAAAGTGGTTCACTTGGAGATTATGAAATCTATCGGTCAGCACAAACCTTCAGAAAATTCTTGTACAAAGTTAATGTAGCATTTGTTGCATTTAAGATGAGGGTCTGTGCTCTATCTTTGAAGTGTCATAGTGTGATGTAAACGGAAAGAGCAAGTCGAATGGCCAGCCAGAGGCCATGGAAGCAGAAGATTAGGCACAGAGCCCCCAGGGAATAAGGAAACCCTCTCCCCCAGGTTTGAACTCTCCTTCACTGCCTGAATCTTAGGAAAAGAAGTTGGAGTGGCAGGGATCGGCCATAGCATGTGGAAAGGATTAGAGCAAATTTCATTTGAATTTCAAAGGATGGGATATTGCAGTTGACATTAGAATTGTATGTGGGGAGAGGTCACTTAATAGATATTGGGTTTATAAGAAAAATATAATGCACAAAATTACCATACTGAATTATTAAAACTTGCTTATGTAGAATTTTTGTCAGTATTTTTATGTTCCTCAGTTCATTATTTTTGATAACTACTGTGCCATAGCTGGACATCTATTAATTTTGAATGTGATTTTGTATTGTTGTTTCTAAAGGCAACTGGTACAAAAATATAGTGAGTTTTTTAAGTAGTAGAAAATACTCTCATATAAGTATGTGTATGTGTGTATAAATAAATATATATATATATATGTATAGTTTTCTCTCCCAAATTTTGTGTTGATAGTATAACAGAACATATAAGGTCTTGCTGTTTAATAGTCTCAGGTCAATAGTTCAGTGTTTATGTTGTTTGTTTATGTTATGTGTTAATCATATACTGATATTTTACCTTATTAAAAGTAAAGACCTCATAGTCTATCTTTACTATAGTGGAACCTTCTCCATCTATTTTTTCAGTTTCTCTCTCTGTCCCTCAATCTCTCTCCTTTCCCCCTCTCTCTCTTTCTCCATTTTTCTCCATTTTTTTCTCTCTATATCATACACACTATGTATTCTAGGGAATGAAAATAGGACCTGATATTTGTAACTTTATAATTACCCCATGTTTCTCCCCTAAGCTCTAAAATGCACATTACCCTTCTTAGGAATTTGAGTACCCTTCTCCCACAGTCACCTATTTATAAGGAGCAGAGGTTGGAGCATCCTCAGGGTCTGGAGTGGGCAGGTCAGGTAGGGAACTGATGAAAAATCTTAGCTGTTAGTGCCCTAGTCCTGTGGCTGAAGAAATTAACTTCAGAGAGGTTAAGTGACTTACCTGAAGTTAAATAATTAATAAGTAGTAGAATTACTAATAGGTAGCAGAATTAATAAATAGAGAATTTTGTCTCTAAAACATATTGCAAGAATATGCTTTTGCCTACGCTGGCACCTTTACTTATCATTCAGAAAACTGTACTTTAGACAGTTTGAGTGAATTTCTGAAGGTCATACAGCTGCTTTTAAAATATATGCGTGCACGTGTTCAGAAGTTATCAAGCAATTTTCTGTTTTGTAATTGATGAACCATTTCTTCCATTAGAAAGAGCTAACACTATTCATAGGCAAAGGGTGAGGTATGTGGCATGTGTGTACGTACTTCCAAAATAACTTGCCACCAACCTACCCACCCATCCCCATGCTTACAGGACAACTCCAAGAGTAAGGGTTAGAAAACTGAGCTCTACACATTATTTGTTGCATTATTAGCGTGAAAATTTTATATAATTTCCTGTGTATAAATATTATATATTCTATAATTTTATGTATAATTTATGTATATATATATTTTGAGAAAATGTTTTCCCTTAGAAAAGAAAGGAAAATATGTTTTCTCAAAGGTGTATACATAAGAACCAAAAATAAGTTTACTTTTGATGGAATACACAGATATTAGTGGAAAGGAAGTTTAGGGGAAAAAATATATGTCTTAAATAATACTTTAATAGGGTTGATTTCTTCTTAAGAAAAATTGTCGTTGGAGAAGCCTGAAGTTGTTTTATATGTGTTTTTTTCTTCTTTAGGTTTTCTTTGTCCTAGGTCCTCAGCCTGTTAAGGAGGCTGAAGAGTGAAGCTGATGCTTCTCTGGTTTAGGCCAGAGATCAACAAACTATGATCCTTGGACCAAATCTGAACCCCACCCACTTTTGTATATAAACTTTTACAGGAACACAGCCAAGCTGATTAGTTCACGTACTGTCTATGGCTGGTTTCTTGCTGCAAAGCAGAGTTGAAAAGCTATAACAGAGACCACATGGCCCACAAAGCCATAAATGTTACTATCTGGTCCTTTACAGAAAATGCTTGTCAGGTTAGGCTTTCACAGCTCAAGAAATAGGGTCTCCTGTAGCCCTTCTCAAGCCAAATGCTGGATCCGGTTATTGAGATGGAATAAGACAGAGTCCTCTTCCAGGGATAGGTTATATTGCTCAATTGCAAGTTGGCCAAAGCCAACTTGTTAAATTTTATTTTGCCATCATGTATTATTTTAATTTTATTAGAACAATTTAGAAAAGACATTTAAAATAAAGTGACATTATCTTTCATCATGCACAAAAATCAACTCAAAATGGATTGAAGATTTGAATGTAAGACCCGAAACCATGAAACTTCTAGAAGAAAACATAGGCAATACACTCTTTGACATCAGTCTTAGCAGCATATTTTCAAGTACCATGCCTGACCCGGCAAGGGAATCAAAAGAAAAAATGAACAAATGGGACTACATGAAACTAAAAAGCTTCTGCACAGCAAAGCAAACCATCAACAAAATGAAAAGACAACCTAACAATTGAGAGAAGATATTTCCAAACCATATGTCAGATAAGGGGTTAATATCCAAAATATACAAAGAACTCATACAGCTCAACAACAAAAACATCAATGACCCAATTAAAAAATGGGCTAAAGATCTGAACAGAGATTTCTCCCAAGAAGATATTCAGATGGGCAACAGGCACAGGAAAAGAAGTTCAATGTCATTAACTATTGGGGAAATGCAAATCAAAATTACGACAAGATATCACCTCACTCCCATGGGAATGGCTATAATTAACAAGACAGAAAACAGCAAGTGTTGGAGAGGATGTGGAGAGAATGGAACCCTCATATACTGCTGGTGGGAGTGCAAACTGGTGCAGCCACTATGGAAGTATCCTCAGAAAATTAAGAATAGATCTACCATATGGTCCAGCTATTCCACTGCTGGGTATTTATTCAAAGAACTTGAAAACACAAATGCATAAAGATACATGCACCTCTATGTTCATTGCAGCATTATTCACAATAGCCAAGATTTGGAAGCAACCTAGGTGCCCATCAAGGGGTGAATGGATAAAGAAGACGTGGTATATATACATAATGGAATACTGCTCTCCCATAAGAAATGATGAAATCCAGCCATTTGTGACAACATGGATGGACCTTAAGGGTATTATGCTGAGTGAAATAAGTCAGAGGGAGAAAGTCAAATACCATACGATCTCACTCATAAGTAGAAGAGAAAAACATCAGCAAACAAACGCATAGCAACAGAGATTGGATTGGTGGTTACCAGAGGGGAAGGTTGGAGAGGGGAGGGCAAAAGAGGGGATTGGGCTCACATGTGAGGTGGTGGACTATAACTAGTTTTTGGGTGGTGAACATCATGTAATCTACACAGAGTTTGAAATATATTATGATGTACATCTGAAAGCTATATAATGTTTTAATCCAATGTTACTGCATAAAAAATAAAGTAAAATAAAAAATAAAATAAAATAAAGCAATAAAAGATACATTTTAATTCTTTAGCTATTTAACGTTTTAAAATGATAGTATAGATCTTCATTTATATTTCTATGTCTATATCTATATCTATATCTGTATCAATCAGTCCAGCTAAAAGTTTCTAAGGGTGTTCTTGACCTCCATTTCATCTATATGTCACTCTCTACTGGGCTACCTATGGGCTATCTAGTAGTCTCAGTTCTGTGGATAAAATTCAGCTGCTTTTACCCCTGTGACGGGAACAGTATTTACCTAAAGATAGAAATATCTGTATTCCCAAACTCTAACTACCAGAAGGTTTTGCATAATAGGAAATAGAAATAAAGAAGTGCACTCTAAGCCAATTGAAATAAATGACCCCCAGAAATAGGCAGGACAATAAAT
Organism: Equus asinus; assembly: GCF_041296235.1. Classification (NCBI taxonomy): domain Eukaryota; kingdom Metazoa; phylum Chordata; class Mammalia; order Perissodactyla; family Equidae; genus Equus; species Equus asinus. Next base: position 77,249,280 of record NC_091800.1, read on the forward strand.
ACATATGATAACAGGCACAAATACTGCCATTTGAACTAAGATTTTCTTCAACTTTATTTTCTGATACAAAATTTCAGAATGGACTCAACCATATATTAAAGAAGCATGAATTGAAAATGACATAGAGCTTCCTGTCATCTGTCCTCTTCTCAGCCGGTAGCCTGTTGCTGTGCTTCCTGTGTGAGTAGGAGTCAGTCAACATTACTTTTTAAACATATGCCTAGTTTTAGGCAGAATAGATGTGAAAATATCCTTGAATTTGGGGGCCAGCCTAATGGTCCACTAGGTTCCAAATTCTGTCTTGAATAATGATAACAAAGGGTTTTTGGTGGAATGAATTCTCCAAATTGTGACTATTATTACATGCAAAGGTGAATCTTTTTCTAACATAATGAATGCATATTTTGGGCATGGTAAATGCGTTCAAATGTACCCAATTTTTCTTTGTCACTACTGGAGCAGAAGCTTACTTCAAGATCATTCCTCACATACTTTTCTCCTCCATATTTTCAGATGAAAACATAAATGCTGAAGATGGTTCGATTACCTGGACCAGCAGAAGCCTTGGCAGCAGGAGCAGTGAGTTCAGCACAGGCACAGCCAGCCTGTGCACCTTCGGGAAAAGAGGCTGCATCTCAAAGTGCCCGCACTTGAAGACAAATGATGCCATCTGCCTCCCAGGATTGAACTGAGGAGAGGTGGACAACTTGCTGGTGAATGATTTATGCAAGGACTGGAAGACATATCAATGTGCAAGATTTTTGCTTTGAGGCCATTGGAGGTACTGGAGGAGAGGGGTGACTTCAAGGAGATATGTGCCTTTCTGTCTGACTCTTCTCTCTCTGAGGCTTCACTTCGTTTATGCAGAACTAACTGCAGTTCTCTATACATGACAGGCTCTTCCAATTTCTCTCTTGTGCACAAGCTGGTCCTCTGACTGGGAACACCTTCTCTGAACATATTTATAGCCATGTCCTCCAGTGCGACACAACTATGCTTTATTTGAGCAACCGAAGTCAAGCATAGCATCTGCAAGAAACAGAAAGGGTGCCGCTAATTGGACTTGACAATAACTTTAAGATTTAACATGCTCAAAGAGAGACTCCCGACCGTCTCTCACAATCCCTTTCCCCTGATAGTTTTTCCATCTCAGTAACTGGGGTCTTAATTCTTCCAGTTCCCCAGGTGAACATTTGGGATCAGCATGAACTCTGCTTTTCTCTCAAAGTCACACCCAGTCCGTAAATAAATCCTGTTCATTCTACTTTCAAAATATGTCCAGAACTGACCAACTCTTGAAACTCTGACAGCGATCCCTCTCATTTTCCCGGAGAGAGCCCCCTAGCAGGGCTCATGGCTGGTACTCTGGCTTGCGTCCCGTTCGATCTCTACTTATCACCCTGAGCGTGCATCTTAAAGACTTAGATTGTTTCACCACCCTTTCTAGAGCCCTCTAATGTCTCCTCACCTCACTCAGAGTAAAACCAAAAGCATTTCAATGATATAGGAGATGTTATTCCTGCTCCTCCCTCCATGCACAGCAACATGATCTGTTTCCCACTTTTCTCTTCATAGCTCACTGTGTGTGGGTGCAGTGGAATTGCCCTCTGCCAAGCACCTGCCCAGGTGGCATCTCATATGAGGATGTGTGTGCTTGCTCTTCCCTCCGACCAGAACGCTCCCTCCCCACTCACATATACCAACAAAGGAATCCGTTCCTCACTTCTTCAAAGCTTGCTTAAATACCTCTCTCCCAGTCAGAAAAACAGAAGCAATAGGATATTCCTGTGTAGAGACTTTTTTTGGAAGGAACTGGCTCACGTGATTGTGGGGGCTCCAAAATGCATAGGGCAGGAAGAGCGGGCTGGAGCTCGGTGGCATGAGCTGAAGGTCCAGCTCTCAGTTGGAATTTCTTCTTCAAGGAAGCCTCAGCCCTGCTCTTAAGGTGTTGCCACAGATTTATCAGAACTACCCAGGTTATCTAGAATAATCTCCCTTAATTAGAGTAAACTGATCATAGACTTTAATCACATCTATAAAATACCTTCCCAGCAACACTAGATTAGTGTTTGCACAACTGAGACTACGGCCTAGCCAAGTTGACACACACAACTGACCTTCAATTCCCCTTCTCAGTGTGCCTTCTCCTGGCCGTCCTGGTTAAAACTTGCAACAACCTCCCCCTCCCCCACCATGCCATAGGCAGCGTGTGTGCTTCATTATTTAGATACTGGGCAATTTCGTATCTCCTAGTTACATGAGAGCATTAGCCAGCATAGAGTAAGTACTTAAAAATTTATTTTGAATGAATGAATGAAAAGGAAATAAACATATGTAAAGCCAGAGGAGGAAGAGAAGAAAAAGGTAAAGGCTTTGTATATGGCAGAAATCCCTTGAGGTTTTCCAAAATAAATTGGAAAAGTTTTCCCAATAATTCAATACAAGTATTATCAGATACTATAGAAAAGTCAAAATAATAGCATAATAAATATTTATCCCCTTAACCTAGATTATATATAAATCCATAATATGGATATTGTAACAATTCCCTACTAAATATTTCAACATGCATCTCCAAAAAACATTCTTCGAAAAATTACAATGCTATTAGCTCATATGAAAAAATTATTAATCTTGTACTATTTTATACACATTCCATATTCAAATTCCATCAATTGTTTATCTTTTATAGTAGGCTTTAAAGCTGGAATTTACTTCACAGCATTTTTAAACCTGTGTTTGATCAAACTTCACTCATTGCGCTTGGTTCTTACATTTCCTTACTTTTTTAATCTAGACCAATCCTCTCACCTGTTTTTTCATATTGCTCTGAAGCATCAAACCAGTTGTCTTAAGAATAAATCGTATTATGAATTTGTCAGAAAACGCAGTGTCATTAAATTTATCCCTCTATCTTCTATATTTCCTGTAAACTGGGAGTTTAATTTAGATTTTTAGAAAAGATCCTTAACATGTTGACTGTTTTTTTATCCTACGTGTTCCATCACTTTGGCCATTGCACCCCCCCGCAGCGCTTCCTGATTAGGAATATCGTGTTTGAATAGGGATGTTTGACAGCTCTCATAATCCCTATTTTACGTGCCAGCCCGCCTTGGTTTGGAAAACATGCATTACATACTTTGTGTCTAGCCCTCCACTACTATTTGTAAAAATATGTACCCTTATGACAATAGCCACATTGTGTTGTTTTCCAGAAAAAGAAAAATTGCAAGAGTTTTTTAAATATGACTTCAGATTTGGCCTCAAGAAAGGCAATAATGTGAAAATAACGTCTCCTACAGACTCAGTAATAAAGAACAGAATAGGTGGAATCTTTCATGTGGTAAATATTGAATATGTATGTTTACACTTTATTTTGTCTATAAAATTTTTACCAGGGAAGTAGTCACGTTGTATCTATCTTAATAAATAGAAAAGTGACAGATGAGTTTACAAAGCAAAGCATGGTTAATTTTTAATACAATAAAATGCTATTTTTAACACATTTAATATACCTTAGGGCTGTATATGTATAGGTATATCTTCCATGTTTTATCTACAGGTAGGAGCGTGTGTGTGTCCACAGGTAAGAATAAAGTGTTCTCAGATAGTCAGCGTATCATATCAAATTTCTTCTGATAAAAACAATTTTGAGAACGAAAGTTTATAGGAAATAGTAATAATCCACATTTGATTTACATATTGTATTTTGAAAATTTATTTGTAAATTTCTGGTTTAGACCCCAACTCCTGTTCCTATTGTTAGAGGCCATTTTGCACTCAAAGAGGTTTGGCTATTTGCGCAGTGTGGAAGCGGCTGGCTTGTTCTCCCTTCTCCAGGGTACAGAGCTGCCAGATGAAGCCCACAGCTGTAGTATCCCTTCTAACACCACACATTCTCCTCCAACCAAGTGTGCATCCTTCCTTGGTTCTCTGGATGCTTTGAAATTGGAGGCTCTGTAGATATCTTTGTTTCTGAGTACCTCACACAACCTTGTCAATTTTGTGTGTCCAAATATAACACAATCTCCTGTCTTTCTTCTTAATCTATTTCTCTGTCCTTGAAGTAAGCAAAGTAGTTCCTTTGAAATTTCTTAGGATTTTTAAAAAGATTTAGTTACCAGCAGCAAATGGAAAGCTTTGGAAGCTTGTGCATACATGTGCTTGCATATGTATATATGTTGCTGTTGCTATCATGGTACCTATGGTTACGGATGTGGTTATTATTGTTGTTGATTAAGTTTCTAACCCCCTTACTTAATTAGAGAGATCCTACTGATGAAGACAAGGGCATGCAGAGAAATAATCGTGGTGGAGGGTGATGGTAGATATAGGAGATGTTTTTTGGATAACGAAAGAAATGCAAATATTTCTTGGAGGGTATGATAGCCATAGCCTACAGGATTAGCACAGGATTTCAGACACTCTGGCAATCTCTACTAACCCTCCTTTAAGCTATAGTTAGGAAACAGTAAGGTCTTCTTTGCATCTGTCATAATGGTTTAAGCAGAGTAGACGTTCAATAAATATTTGGGATAATTAAAATTGGTCTTCGGGTGGATGTGGCTGCCTCTGATGTAATGGAATCTCATATCTAATTTTTCTCCATTGAGAATCTTTCTTTGGGGCGGGCTCTAAGTCAATTGTAACAGGTTACAATTCTGTGGTCAGCCTGAAATTTATTTATTTATTTATTTTAATTTTTATTTTTTCAGATGTACATCATATTTCGAATTCTGTATAGATTACATCATGTTCACCACCCATACACTAATTATAGTGCACCCCCTCACATGTGAGCCTAATCACCCCTTGCCCTCCCCCCTTCCCCAATGGTAACCACCAGTCAATCTCCAATGCTATGTGTGTGTTTTTTTTTTTTGTCATTTTTTTCTTCTACCTATGAGTGAGATCATATGGTATTTGACTTTCTCCCTCTGATTTATTTCACTCAGCATAATACCCTCAAGGTCCACCCATGTTGTCACAAATGGCCAGATTTCGTCATTTCTTATGGCTGAGTAGTAGGCCATCGTGTATAAATACCACATCTTCTTTATCCATTCGTCCGTTGATGGGCACCTAGGTTGCTTCCATGTTTTGGCTGTTGTGTATAATGCCGCAATGAACATAGGGGTGCAAGTGTCTTTATGTCTTTGTGTTTTCAAGTTCTTTGGATAAATACCCAGCGGTGGAATAGCTGGATCATATGGTAGATCTATCCTTAATTTTCTGAGGATACTCCATACTGCTTTCCATAGTGGCTGCACCAGTCTGCACTCCCAACAGCAGTGAACAAGGGTTCCCCTCTCTCCACACCCTCTCCAACATTTTTGGTTTCCTGTCTTGTTAATTATAGCCATTCTGATCGGAGTGAGGTGATACCTCATTATAGTTTTGATTTGCATTTCCCTGATAGCTAATGATGTTGAGCATCTTTTCACATGCCTGTTGGCCATCTGTATGTCTTCTCTGGGGAGATCTCTGTTCAGATCTTTTGCTCATTTTCTAATTGGATTGTTGGTTTTTTTGCTGTTGAGCTGTATGAGTTCTTTGCATATTTTCGATATTAACCCCTTATCTGATATGTGGTTAGCAAATATCCTCTCCCAATTGTTAGGTTGTCTTTTCGTTTTGTTGATGGTTTCCTTTGCTGTGCAGAAGCTTTTTAGTTTGATGTAGACCAGATGGCTTCCCTGGTGAATTCTACCAAACATTCAAAGAAGACTTAACACCTATCCTTCTCAAACTCTTCCAAAAAATTGAAGAGGAGGGGAGGCTTCCTAACTCCTTCTATGAAGCAAACATTATCCTGATACTGAAACCAGACAAGGACAACACAAAAAGAGAAAATTACAGCCTGAAATTTAAATCTAATCCTCTGTTACCAAATATTCTTCTGCCAGAAAATTAACTAATGTCCCTCAAAAACATACACAAATGTTAATATTAAAGATATATTTAGAAATAGGCCAAATGCAATTACATACATAAATATGTATGTAATTTACTATTTATCTAAATATTTCTTAAAGTTTGTCTATGCAGGCAAGTTTGTACTTAACTTTCTATGATGATGCCATTCTTAAAAATTTATATATAGACTTAATTTTCTGCTCTTGGGAATAATGGCACTTGTGTTTACATGTATAAATACGATAGAGCAAAAGAATGAACATATTTAAAATACTTTAAATCAATAAAGCCAACATTTTGGCAAAAAAAAATGATGAGATGTATATTTTACTCTAAAATTTAAAAAATCCATGTGTTCTCACATTCAAAAGGGAAATTATTATTGGTTTCTGATTCACTAAAATGGGAATTTGTGATAAAAGAATAAGACAATGCGTGTAATAGAAGCTATTTCAGAAGTTTTGAGATCAAGCCTTGTAATGCTATAATTGATGCCAAACTGTGAATTACATTTAGATTCATAAATATATCCACTCTAAAAATATTTATTTGTTAATATAAGAGACCAAAGTGGATAGATATTTAAATACACAAAAACTTTCCCCAAAAGAAGCAACAAAGGATATTCGCAGCAAAAGCAAGACTATACAATGATTTACAGCAGTTGTTTTTTTGGAAGAACTGGTTTAAACGCTTTACCCTTCAAAAACAAATGACTAAGTGTCTTAGAGGAAACTGTATTATAATGTAGGACACACTGTCTAGAAGCTTGAAAGAGGAAGAGAAAGACAACTGAAATATTAGAAACGAGACTTAAAATTCTTCATGTGGCCCTTGGGATCACAGAAGGCAATGCTGTGTGAGGCGTCTCTGAAGGCTCTGTGGGTACGACACAGTGAATGCCAATATTTTGCTAAAAATCAATCTTACGCAGCACTGATTCTTTCAATAAATGTGTACTGAATATTTCTGTTCTCTCAGGATCCTTCACAATTTGATAAACCACAAGATACTAAAAAACAATTCACCCTCCAAAGGCAGGGGTACCCCACCAAAACAGGAGTCCTGGAAGCCACTTTGTCCCACAAGCCCTGAAACTGCCTGCCTTCATTGAGAGGCACCAGCTCGCAGGCCGTACCAGCTAGTAGAATCTTGCACAAGAAGTAGCTGGGACCTAGAAGCCGTTTCATCCTTGTGGGCTAGAGAATCTCTTCTCAGTCTGGAAGCTCCAGGCAGCTGGGCCTGGAAAGCTCCTTCTGACCTCTCAGGTAGCAACCGTAGGGACTAGTGGGAGCCTAAGCAGAGAAAGATAAACCAAAGAGCCCAAAATACCCCAAAAAGCCTTTGAAAATGAGATTATCAATGGAATCCCAGCCCACCAAAGTAGGCTAGGGTCTGTGTGCCAAACCTAAATAAGGTGACTGCCTGATGAGACAAAAAATGTAACAAGAATGCAGAGTTTCCTGCAATAATAAGACAGAATGTCTATGATACAAGGGAAAATCACCTATTGCAGCAAGAACCAGTAAAATCAAAACTTGAATGAGAAGATCATCAACTGCCACCAACAAAGAGATGAATTAGATGTTGGAATTATTTGCTAAGAATTTTACAGAAGCCATCTTAAAAATACTTCAACATGCAATTATAAACTTTCTAGAAACAAATAAAAAATAGATCTTACCAAAGAAATATATTATATAAAAGACCAAATAGTAATTATGGAACTGAAAAATAAGACAGAATTAAGTTTGAAAAAAAACCCCATGGGCTCAAAAGTTGAGTGGAGATGACAGGATATAATCAACGAACTTGAGCACAGACCAATTGAATTTACCCAATCTGAACAATAAAGAAAAAATAAACTACTAAAATAAGTGGACAGAGTCTCAGGAGCTTGTAGGACATTAACAAAAGGTTCAACAATAATGTCATTAGAATTCTAGAAGAAGTAAAAGAAAGTAGGATTGATAGAGCATTCAAAGTAATAATGGCTGGAAACTTATGCAATTTGGTAAAAGATATAAATATACAGAAGGAAGAAACTGAATGGATCACTGAAAAGATAAGACTAAAATATCCACTCCAAGACACAACATAATGTAACCTCTGAAAACTAAAGACAAGAAAAACATCTTAAAGGCAGAGGAAGAGAAATGACACATTATCTATAGATAATTCATATGGCAGCAGATTTCTGATCTGGAACCATGGAAGCCAGCAGGACATGGCACACCATTTTTCAAATGTTGAAGGAAAAACTTCAGGGAAACTTTCTTTCAGGAATGATGGAGAAATAAAGACATTCTCAGATAAAGGAAGATTAAAAGAAATTCTTGCTGGTAAACATACCTGTAAAGTATGGCTAAAAGAAGATCTTCAAACAGAAAGAAAACTGTAGCAACAACAAAAAATTCTCAGATCATCAAAAAGGAAGAAAAGACAATGGAAAGAGAAGAAATGAGAGAACATAGAATATCCTTCTCATGAGTTTTATAAACCAAAGTTCACGACTAAAACAAAAATTATAATACCGTTGGATGGTAAAGTCAATGATGTTTGTAATTTGAGAAGCTGGAATGATCTAAGTAGAAGTAAGTCTTTTAAATTTCGCTCAAAGTGGTAAAAAAAGGCTGCATATAATAAGGCCTTATAAAATCAGGACAAAATGATCAGAAAAAAGGACAGCCAAAAATCAACAAATGAACATCCCAAAGATATAACCAGGAAGATCTATTTCCAATATTTTACATTTGCTTACATATTATTTAATTATTTCCCCATCAGAAAATATTTCTACTTATTTCAGATACTTCTGATGTAGAGCATTGTTTATTTATATGTATTAAAGATCCTCTTGTTGCTAAATCAATATATACTTTCAAAAACAACTACAAAATATATTTGGAGAACTCTTTAGGAAATTTGAATATGAACTGAATATTCGATATAACTGGGAAACTATTGCTCATCGCATTAGCTGTGCTAGTGGTATTTTGATTATGGGAGAGAACGTCCTTACTTCTAGGAAAGGTAAGCTGAGTTATTTAAAGATGAGGTGTCCTTATAATTTTAGTTTATCTTCATATGTCTGTGTTTACACACACATACACAATCTGGATGCAAAAAAATGATAAAAATGTTAGTGATTATTGGAGTTAGGTGGTGAATATCCAAGTGTTCTTGTCCTAGTATTCAAACTTTTCAGCATGTTTGATTTTTTTTCTTAAAAGAGTTAGAACAAAACAAAGGAGAAAAAAAGTGCAGAATCGCTTTCTTAAATTAAAAACAAAGTGGTGCATAATGCTATCCTAGTTAATCTGAAAATAATTCTATGCTAGAAATATTATATTCAAGTTTGTCTCATTCTTTTAAAATTTTAGGTGTTTTTTTTCTTTTAAGATTTTATTTTTCCTTTTTCTCCCTAAAACCCCCCAGTACATAGTTGTAGTTTCTTTTTCAGTTGTGGGTCTCTCCAGTTGTGGCACATGGGACACCGCCTCAGCATGGCCTCACCGGCACTGCCGTGTCCGCACCCAGGATCTGAATCCGAACCAGCAAAACCCTGGGAGGACACAGCAGAGTGCACAAACTTAACCACTCAGCCACAAGGCCCGCCCCTAAAATTTCAGTTTTAATTGATCAATATATGATCACTTCTGGTCCCAAATAAATTATTTTCTAAAACACTGATTTCTTGATGCTTTTACCTCAGACTCAAAAATGTCAACAATAAATAATTTCAGAAGCTATTATAGGAAGAAGAGGAAAAAATTTGACCTAACCACACCAATAAAAAAGGTTGTGGCTTAAAGAATGAAAATATAAAGAAATTCAGAGTGATACATATTCAAAAACTTAACAGTGGAAATTGTTCCAAAGGGCAGTAGGGATATAAGACATGCAGATTTTGTTTTTTATTGGCATGAATATGGCTTTAATGTGGTTGGCGAAAAGGATGTTAGACACAAGAAAAATAGTCAAATAGTCAAACTGAATTTAGGAGGAAATGGGGCTCAGTGGAATTGCTGAAGATTTTCTTTTCAGGAGTTCGGAGAGGTGACATTTTCCTTGAAGCAACTTAATGAAATGCATTGGTAGTTTAACATATTAATTAATTGACATATTCTGAAGCTAATTCATAAGTGTAAAGAGTTATAGAGTAATTGATCTTAAGAAATCAAGTAATTTCCAAATGCAACACCATGTTTGGAAAGTGTGGCAATTTCTGGGCTCAGTGCACACTGGGACAAGGTTTTCCAATCTCACAGGATCAATAGTGCATTCAGGGGAAACAAAAGGGTTGGGACACAGCTGCAAGAAAGAGCACCACTCATTCAGGTGGAGAGACCAGTGGCTCCAATAGCAGCCTCACGCGCTGTCTCAGGCCCATCCGTGGCCCTCTGTCTTGTATTGATTGAACTTCAGCCACTTCACTTCTGTCTAAACCCTCCACAAGAATCAGGTACAGGGAAACCACACTATTGGAGGAAGGAGAAATCTGAAATGAAAACTTGACTTAATCCACAATAATCCATTGTTAATCCCTACCTCTAAAGTTGGGCTGAAAATGCATGGGAACGTGGGCTGAAAGCTATCGACAAGTCAAAAGACATTTATGTTTTTTCTTTTTCATTTTGTGCTGACACCTGAAACCTCTGGACGCCTGATAGAGGATCAAAGGTAAACGCATTCTGGCTGCAGTCATATGCTCCTTCTGTGCTTTACCAGCAAACTGGCCTTAAAATTAACCAATAAGACTTTGGTGAAATTAGGACTGGAGTCTTTTAAGAACATGTCCTCAAGGATTCACGGTAGTTCCTAATTTTATACGTAAGTGCTTACATAAAGGGACACTTTGTTCTATCCATGAATCTTGGCCTTTCAGCCACCAGAATAGTTATTCTGTCTCAGGAATTTTGAAACTGACGCATCTACCACATTCATGCTTTCATTCCGCACATTTGGGTTTCAACTGTGAGTGGCTTTGTCTAGTTTTATAGTCTTACTTCACAAGAAAATAGTACATACACTTTAAACATAGAGAAAGCGTGATCAAACACAAGTTCTGGGCTATACCCTTTTCCTAACAATTAGCTCAAGTTGACTAAAGTATCACCCTCCCTTAGAGACAGTTGGCTACTGCTATAGTCTCAATTTAGAACTGCTTACTCAACTGAAGTACAACGTTCGGCTCAGCTGCTCCTGGGTAGGTGAACTTTATCTTCCCCTCATTTGGTTAAAGCATATGGTGCCTTCCTTGTTTTGAGGTAAAACGGTCCTGGGCATTGCTTCCTTGCCCATTAGAGTCTTTGAAATACATGTATAATTCTGGCTGACTTTAAAAAGTTCACAAGCAGTGGTGAAATCAGAGTTTATTATAACTGGGTATATTATAACTGCCTTATTTAAAATGTGAAACATATTTAAAAATTATTATGCACAGTGGCAACATATTAATACTGACTTTATTAGCTCTGGATTGCTATGTACAATGAGTTACATAAAAAGTTGATTTTGCTCCTGCTGACATTGTTCCCACCTTGCGGTAATGTGAGCTGCAGCAAATCACATATAACAATCTGGGGGTCTCTGAAACTCAGTCCCTTTTCATTCCCTTGGAAACACATTTTAAAAACTGGTGTATTTTGCAAGATGAGGATCGGATGTCAGCATATTAAGGAGCCTAAGAAAGTTAACCACTTGTCTGGATAAATCTCAGATTCATTTTATTAAATAAATGACTTTGCTTAAAGAATGGACATTTAGTTAACAACTGATTTCATCTTTTGGAATGTGATCATGAAGAAAAGAGAAAGATTAAAAAGGAAAGGGCAAACAGCTTGAAAAAAAGTAGATCCATATGAATTAAAAACAAGCACAGACGTTTGGAAGAACTTTAATTGCCTGAACCATAGAATATTTGGACTCTATTACTTATAATAAAACTGTACCTGAGATAATCAGTTCTTTATAAGAGAACAGGAAGTTTTCCAAGCAATTCTTCTCATTTCTTAACGGTGTCAGTTTTGATGGAATGCAAGCAAGCAGTGGCCAGTTACAGTGACATGAGGGAAAGCCCTGTTTAAACACACCAAAGTCACATGTTGAGGTAATAGAACCTTAAAGAAAGGTGGTTTTAATAAAGAATTCTTTTTATACTGGACGCATTTGTTTAGATTTATATTCTGTAGACTCTGATGACAACTCAATAATGATTGCTCCAGACCTCTGTATTAATAAGATTTAATATAGTAAAGTTTCCAGAAATGTGTTTTTTGAAATATTATGAGTCAGGAAATATTCCTCAGAAGCTGAATCTCAGCAACAGATTTTATGAGTTTGAATTCAAAGAATTATATATAGTTTCGAAGAAAAAAATGACCCCAAAGCAAGCAAATTAGTTAACTAGTCCTTATGCATGACAGATACGTTTGCTAGAATGCAATACATCTTCCATGAACCTTTTGAAGTTCACATTTTTGGAGTTAAGAGTAGAACAGAATTCATTCTGTTTGCAGATGTATTTCATTGTAATTGCCAAAGGTCTTGGGCCGAAATATTAGTTCTTTTAAAACGCACCACAGATTTTGAAATTTTAAATGGGCCTCTTAGATCATTCAAAAGAGGTGAAAAATTACATGTTGGAAATACAAAGAATTCAGTATGTACGCAGTGACTTAATTTAACAATGAGGATAAATTTCCCATATATTAAAATCATTTTAGGATGTTTTCATAAGTACAGCTTGATGTTAATGTAATTATTTTATGACCAGAAAAGAACATTTGGAATAGACATACTTGAAAAAATATTTTATGTGATTTATATGGTTATTTCACTTACTCTGAGGCAACTTATTACTTCTATATTTTAATCTCTTTTTTAAATTTAGGAAAAGTACTCTTTTCTAAATTAAGAAAAGTACTCTTTTCTAAATTTAAGAGAATCCATCTTATGTTATCAATGAACTTATTTAATTTTTAAAATTCTTAATACGAATGAAAATAAGTTCCTTTTGCAGAGTAAATTAAAAACATTAGAAAACCTGTATAAATTCTGAAAATAATTATATTTAAATTACATATTTTGTTACTATATTATATTAATTGTGTATAATACCTGATTATATATCAATTATGCATTATGTTATGTTAAATATTAACCCCAAGTGTACTTGGACGCCTGCATGCATGCAAAAATTAAATGTTCAATAAAAGCAGCCTTGTTTTCTATGTCTCTGAAAGGAATTCTATATGAAAATTAACAACAAAAAAAACTAAAACCAAAATTAACCCTAAAATATTGCATCCAACCTCTACAAAATATTTTCATCTTTCTTGTCATCCCAAAATTATTCTTTTCTTTGATTTCAGACTCCTCTCAAGATAATAATACTACCCCAGGTCACATTTTGAAGTTTGATTACTTGGAAATTAATCACATAAGTTTATTGTTTTTTAATATAAATGGTTCACCTATCCATTTGCCTTAATTTATAATAACACTTGAAAAATGTATAGGATCAAATGTCATTCCAGATACAGTGTACAACAGTAGTCAATTTAATAAAGTCATCCGCACAATCAGCTTTTTAGTATTATGCAGCTGGAAGTAACGTGGTGAAGGCCATTTTCCAAATTTCAATCAATTTGGCAGAATCATCAAAATCGACATTATTAAAAACAAAACAACTTTATCTCAGAAAATCATAAGCACATGACATGCAATCAATAAAGACAGAATGAAAACATACACAAGAAAGTGTTTTTTAGCGAAATTTGAAATTAACTGTTTAAAAAATAAATGCCTTATTGACTGCTAAAAGTACTGAACCTATGGGTGAAATTCTTCCATAACAACAACAACAAAAATGGTTTCCAATGAACTTGTAATTGTCAACGTGACATCACACTGAAGACTGTTTGACATTTTATATTTTCTGCCTTTTAAACTACTTTGATTTATAGAAGAACATCAGAGATTTTCTGACACTGTAAATGTCATTATAATAAGGACGTTATTTCAAGAAGTGTTATGTTTTGTCAAGGGAAAATCCTGCATAGTAACATCGATAGTAACAATAAAATTTCAAAACCAGATTCCTCTAAAGAAATGTTTCTGGAAAAGTTTTTATGATGTACTCTGATTTTTGTGAACAGAATTTTCCAACTGAAAAATGTCTTTCATGGTTTGTAGTCAGCCAAATGGTCTGGCTGTTGCTGACCACCCACTTAAGAAGCAGTGATCTTGGAATTATTAGTTTTGATCCTTTTTCTTGGAAGTCTTGAAGTTAACACTCTTGTACTCCTGCATCCTCTCAATCATTGAGCTGTGTGCATGTGTGCATATGTATATATTTGATCATTCTTGTCATTATCTCACCCATTTTAACATTTTTGATAGATCATTTACCAGAATCACAATTTTGATCACATTCTCTTGCTCAAAATCCTTCAGCATCGTAGCATTTTTACAGCATTAGTTAAGCAATATTTCCTACATAATATTTATGTTTCTTCATCATGTTATCACATGCACCATTCCTGCTTTATTCTCTATTCTTCTATTTCTACTTGCCTTTCACCAGCCAGATAGAAATACCTTCCAACAAAATTCTAAAATACTTATGAGCAGGGAGATTGTGCATAGAAATGCCTTTCTCTCTTTTATGGTACTTGTAATGGTGCAAGGACAATGCTCTCTTATACTCATCTTTGGTATATAAGTGCTAAACGAATATTTGGATGCATGGTTGACGACTAAAGCAATCAAGGAGCAGTGTACTTACAGTGCCTAAATCTCCATACTGGGGTTTTAAGTGTTCTTTCTTATTAACTTATTAAAAGGAGTATCCAAAATATCATGAGATTGAACTGGGGGAACCTTATGTTTTCTGGAGTCTTATGATTCTAAATTTTTAAAATGTGTTGCTCCTTATAAAGGGAGAAATATTCCACCCCATCATCACTACTATCACACACAAATATATGTGGTGGAGCACTAAGTTTGGTTCAGTATTTGAGAATTAGTCAATATAATGTAGGGAGGAAAAATCATTTGATCATACCAATTGATGCAGAAGAAGCGTTTGACAAGTACAAATCCATTAATGATAAATACTGCCAGAAAAATAACAAGACAGGGTCACTTCTTTAACTTGACAGAAACATTCTACAAAAACTTACAGCTAACATACTTAATGCTAAAATTATGAATTATTTGTGCCTCCAAAAAAATCAGGAAAAAGGCAAGGATTTCACTCTTAGCCTTCTTATTCAATCTAGTGCTAGAAGTTCTAAATAGTGCATCAAAGCAAGAAAAGAGAATAAACTGGTAGTGATTGAAAAGGAAGATATAAAACTGTCCCTATTTGCAAAGTACATAGTTATCCAGGTAGAAAATCCTAAGGAATATACAAATAATTTTTTAAAAATAAGAAATGAATACATCAAAGTCACAGGATACAAGATAAACAAAAAATATATTAAATTTCCATATACCAGTAATGAACATCATGATAGTAAAATTAAAAATATAATACCATTTACAATCGCTCAAAACAATGAAATATTTAACTGAGGGTTTAACAAAGCATGTATAGGCTTGTATGCTGAAAACTACACTATGCAGATAAAAGAAATCTAGGAAGATAGAAATAAATGAAGAAGCTACCATGTTCATGAACAGGAAGATTCAATATAATAGTGATGTCAATTTCCCACAAATTGATATGCAGGTTTGATGCAATTTCCCAGTAATAATTTTCTTAGAAATAGTCAAGATTATTCTAAAATTTATCTAGAAAGGCAAAGGAATTAGAACAATACTATTTTGAAAAAGAAGAATAAAGTGAGCGGAACTGGCCTACTGAATTTCAAGACTTATTGTATAAATATAGTAATCAAGGCAGTGTGGTATTGGCAGAGAGATAGACACATAGATCAATAAGACAGAAAATAAACCTCAGAAATAGACCCACAGAAATTTGCCCAACCGGTTTTTGACAAAGATACAAAAGTAAATCAACTGAGGAAACAGTTTTTAATAAATGGTGTTGGAACAATAAGACATCCATGGGCAAAAAAATGAACTTCAACTTAAGTCTCCTATCTTATACAAAAAGTAACTCAAAATGGGTCATGGTCTTAAAAGTAGAATGTAAAATTACAAAATTTCAGCAAAAACTACCAAAGAAATTCTTTTAGATATAGAGCTAAGCAAAAAGTGTCGAAGTGACATCAAAGGCATAATCCATAAAAGCAAAAATTATTCAATTGGATTTAATCAAAATCTAAAAAGTATTTTGCTCTAAGAAAGACTCTATTAGGAGAATAAAAAGAAGCTACATGGGAAAAAGACATGAATACACATTTCACCAAAGAAGCTACAAAGATGGCAAATAAATGCATGGAATGATGATCATCATCGTTAGACATTTGAGAAATGCAAATTAAACCCACAATGAGATACCATTACACAGCTAGTAGAATGGCTAAAAGAAAAATCAGTGATGACACCAAAATGCTGGTGAGGATGCAGAGAAATTTTATTACTCAATATCTCATTGTTTGTGGGTATTGTAGGGGAGGAAAACATTTCCTCTACCCTCTCTGGGTTCATCTGGCTGGAGAACGAACTAAATTCACATGAGACAGAATAGCAGGAGAAAATTAAACAATGCTTTATCTAAAATCTGACGACCATGGTCCGGGGCCTTTCTTCCCAAAGGAAGAAAGGGCACCAAAGAAGTGGGATACACAGAGTGGTTATATACCCCAAGACAGGATGTTTCACATAGGATTGAAATGTCCCTTTTATAATAGTCGTGAGACTGCTCTGTAGGCACAGCGATTGATGGAAACACCAGATAGGTCTGCTGTCTCAGAGAACACAGCAGAGTGGCAGGTCTGTTGTCTTGAGCTGGGTGGTCACAGGTGAGCTGGGTGGTCAAAGGTGAGTGCAGCAATCAGTTCCTAGCCTAAGGAAAGATGCTTATCCTTAAGGAAATGCCAATGGGTGGGGGTAAGTTGCACCTTTATCTTAAGGCCATTTGTTCTTGCCATGGTAAATGTTTAAAGCAGATATACAATTTGTGCTCAATGGCCACAGTCAGGCCCTTTTGGACAAAAGCAAAGTCAGGCTGAACCAGGCTTACACCAAATGGCCTCCTCATGTACTCCAATATTGCTTGCCATTTCCACATGTCAATGTATACATGGGAGAGGCTCAGGCAAGCTGAGCAACTTGCCAAAATGGCTGAAACCACCACGTTAAATATCACATCCAGCTGAAGACAAAGGAGGATGTTGAGGGTGGGGGGAGTCAGTTACAGGAGGTTACCAGACAAGCACAGTAAACAAATGCAGATTTAAGTCCTTGCATTCGGTATTGATAGGAGTTTCTAGAGATAAAGTCATCTTCCCTTCTTCCTGGTACAGAGAGGGAGATGTCTTTACAGATGGAGATCTCCTTTACAATGTGAATGTTTCTTAACAAAGAGTAAGTAAATTCTACTTTTCAGTTGCTTTCCTGTCTACAAAGTAACCAGCCTCAAATAATCATCATGCCAAAGAGACGTATCTTGGAGTGGCCAATTCCAGGCCCCCACAGTATGTAAGGTAGTGCAGCAACTCTGGAAAACTGTTTTGCAAATTTAAAAAATGTGAATAGCATATAACCCAGAAGTTGTACTCCTTAGTATTTATTCTGGATAAATAAAGACACAGGTTCACCTAAAAACCTGTACATATATGTTTATAGCAGCTTGATTCATTACAGCCTAAAAGTAGAAATAGCCAAATGTTTTAATGGCTGAATGTTTTTAAAAAGAATAAAAGAGAGGGTGTCCCAGTGGAGTAGTGGTTAAGTTTTAGCAGCCTGGGGTTCACTGGTTTGCATCACAGTTGCAGACCTACAGGGCTCATCAAGCCATGCTGTGGTGGCATCCCATATGCAAAGTAGAGGCAGATTGGCACAGATGTTAGCTCAGAGGCAATCTTTCTCACCAAGAAAAACAAAAGAAAAACAAACAAACAAAACAGCTGGTGCATCCATATTATGGAATAATATTTAGCAATAAAACCAAACCAACCATTGATGAATGTGAAAATGACGAATTAACAGAGGATTATACTAAGCAAAAAAAACAAAAGGCTAATACTGTATATGCATTTATATGGCATTCTTGAAATGACAATAATGTAAAACAGATTAGTGATTTTTAGGAGTTAAGGAGGTGATGGGAGCAGGAAGATATGGCTATAAAAGGGCAATGTAAACGATGCTCATGGTAATGTGAATGTTTTGTATCTTGACTAATTCAGTGTCAATATCCTGATCGTGTACATTATAGTTTTCTAAGATATTATCCTTGGTGGTAACTGGGTAAAGAGGATACTGGAGGTCTGCATTATTTCTTAAAACTGCTTGTGAACATGCAATTATTTCAAAATAAAACATTTAATTAAGAAATATGTGACACAATCAGAAAAATGTAAACACTAATATTTGATGTTGTGAAAGTATAGATTTAACGTTTGTAGGTATGGTAATTATATTGTTTTTGTTTGTTTGAGATTTCTATCATCTAGCAATATACACTAAAAAAAATGCGTAAATGATATCTAGGATTTGGTTCAAAATTAGCTGGGAATGTGAGGGTGAGAGCAGTGGATGTGGGTAAAGATTGGCCATGAGTTATGAAGGACGGCTACTGGATAATTAAAACGTGGGCATTCATTACACTTTTCTCTCTAATTTGTACATGCTTTACATTGCCATTAATAAAAAATTAAATATATTAATTTTTAATATATATATGGTAGGGGAATGTATATATATGAGAGATATAAGTACATGTTGACTAATTATCAAACAGAAATTGAGTTCAAAATTGATTGGGAATTATAGATTAGAAGACGAAAAGTGTGGTAACACAATACTCTTAAGGAGTCAAGTGAAAAGCTGGAATTTAGTGGAGAATTGTTGAGTCTGTTTTTAGATATAATACACACTACTATTGCAGAGATTCTTAATCAGTTTTGTTGTGGTGGTGGTTGTTATTCCATGTAGCCCATTTGGCAATCTGGTGAAACTTATGCACTCTGGTTAATTGGTTTAATGCATATAAATACCTAGAATTACAAAGAAAGCCAATTGTATTTAAATGCAGTTGTCAAAACATTAAATATGTGATCTAGTAATATGTGCACTTTTATAATACATTAAGAGATTTGATGTTTAAAGTATAGACAAGTTAAAGTTGTATTTTATTTTTAAATGAGATCTGTGAATACTGTTTATCATCATGTAGAATATGAGCATTAAACTCTCAGGAGCTCTTTGACCCACCTCCTTCCATATATTGTTCAGAAAATAGTTGTAGAGAGAGAATAACACAAGGCAATGTAGATGCCTGGGTCACCAATATGAGGGCAGCCCCCCATTTAATGGAACAACTGCTAAATGCAGAACACACTAATGGTGGACAAGCCAGGACCCATGATGGTCTGGTGACGTGAAGGTTGTAGTCATGTGCAGTAGTATAGTGACAAGTAATTACTAAAGTAATCACGATTTAGTAACTATTGTAAATGACGTTTTTATATATTTGCAGCAACCATCATTTACATGGAAATATCTATGTGTTTTCGATGTCGGAGTTATGGGCATTGCTAATACAATTATGATTTTTAAATCACATTTAATTAAGGAAAATACTAAACTTGAGTTAGAGGTTAATGTAAATAAAGATGTAAATTTTTCCCATCCTATCAGACTTCTGCATAGGAGTTCTCTGTGGACCTCGTGTTAAGCACCTCAACTAGAGAAAAATTTAATAGTAAGTTTTAACTGAGGTTCAGGTAAGGGTAAGCAGTGGAACAGATTCAGAGATTTTCAATGTACGGGGAGATAGTAGACTTGGAGTTAATGGTTTTCCTAAAGAAGAGCAATTTAGAAATATAGAAGAGTCATGGCCACATTCAACGGTGCCTATACTAAGGTGGCATAAGAAAGAAGACAATAAATAGAATTAAATTTGGCACATAAATATTTAATATATGAGTAGAGAAGCAGAGATTCAGAGAGAAGCTAAAGGAATTTTGAAAAACAGCATCTAATTGGGTCAAAGGGCAATCTGGCTGACTGAGAGTAACATAGTCCAGCTAATTGTTCCAACACTCACATTATCAACTAACGAGAAATGCTGGCTTACTAATAGGGTGAGATTTTGTGAAAGATGCTGCTTAAAGCTTATGATAGGCAGAATTCTAAAGATGTGTTCTATAATCCCATCACCTGGTTATTCAATTGAACACTACTCTAGATGCTACCGTGAAGGGGCTTTGCAGATGTAATTAAAATTACTATAAAATGACCTTAAAATCAGGAGATTATCTGGGATTATCAACAAGATTCCAATCTAATCACATGAGCCCTTACAAAGCAAAGGTCTTTCTCAGGCTGGAGTCAGAGACATGTGGCAGAATAGGAAGGCAGAGAAAGGGAGGTCAGAGAATGCGAAGTATGAGAAGCACTCACCGTCCCATTGCTGGCTTGACGGCTGAGGAAGGGGGCCTTGGACCAAGGAATACGTGCAGACTCTGGTTGCTGAGAACCAGCCCTGCTAACAGCCAACAACCTCAATCCCACAGCCACATGGAACTGGACTCCACCGACAACCTGAATGAGCTTGGAAGTAGATTTTCCTATGAATGCTCCAGAAAAGAATGCAGCCCTGTTGACGCCTTGATTTTGACCTTGTGAAATGCAAACCCCACTGTGCTTGGACTTCTGACCTTCAGAACTATGAGACAATAAATGAGTGTTGTTGTTTATCTACAACAGACAGAAGCAGTATGTTAAATATTTGTGTGTAAAGTTGACACAATCTATGGCATCCGTCACTGGGTCACACAAAAGCATTCACACAATGACAAGTTTCCGAGGTGTAAATGGGGATGGTAGACTTTTCTGTAGTTCGCTTTGCCTAGCAATACACTGATAGCCATGTATTCCCAAGTAGCAAACCAGGACAGGATGGACTCCAACTGGGGTCATTAGAATTAGTTTCAAATCCTTTCTCTCCAAATCACTAAATATCGGATTCATCACCCCCTAAAACAATAGCTTATATGAAATACCTTCATTTTCTTAGTGCCATCATGAATTGCTACAGGATAGTGAATGCTTTAAAAAAAACTGTACTGTTATCTAAACCTTTCCCTATAGCTCTCCATACTTAATTTTATTTTGGTTGCGTAATGTTTTCAAATGTCTTAAAAACTATAATTTGTGTGCCTTGTCTTACAGATAAGAAAATACACAGTAAATTTTTAACAAAAACATTTAAGGTTTTCAAATCGTATTTTCATGTTGCTATTAATTTGAAAATGCAATTTTAGCATGAACACTTTTTAAACTTTCTTTTGTTTGCTTCTTATTAATAAAAGCTATGCCATCAAATCAAACCAAGATCAACATCATTTTGATGCACAATCTGGGTATAAAGGAATATGGTGGCTGTTTTCTATTTCCTGTGTAGTATTTACTGTTTCAATTTTCACATGTAGTTTCTTAACTATGGAGGGAAAACTAAATTATTATTTTGGAGTTTAGAACTTAATTGAAAAATTGAAAGTGAAGTTACTTAGAATTTGCTGCCTGTAATATAGATCAGAGGTTAGCCACACAGTATAAAGAAATCAGTTTATAAATGTAGTACTTCCTTTATATTCAGATTTCTGTTCAAAATTAAACAAAGGTGACAAAAATGGTGGAATAAGTATAAATGAGTATCTCTTGCACTGAAAGCTTTTAATAAATGGATTCATTTGTAGTGTGATCAACATTGAATGGAGGGCTAACAAAAAGTCCAACAAAACAGAAAGCCTAGAAAAAGATGAATAAGATAAACATGCAAGGATAAAGCTCTTTTTAGAATGTATTTAGAGTCCTTTAATATGATATATTGAAGAGACACTTTCCTTTTATTTTGCCTTTTTAACCAGTAAATTCCTCTTTAACCTGAGAGAGTTATCCATGGAGACAGCACAGACAAACATACGAAATATTCTCAAGTGCAATTTGCAAAATATTAAAATGATGACTCTCATACAAACACATAGTGAGCCCATGTCCAAGATTTGTTTAACTTGTGATGAAGGCATCAGCAGGATGGTGAACCTGGTTGAAAAGATAGTTTGAGGGACTGAATAAATATTTCATCATTCCCTGAAAGAAAGAATGCTGGAATATAATTACCAGGTTAATACAAAGACTAGTTAATATGCCACAGTAAAACCATAACTTTTGTTGTTATCCATCTTCTCAGACAGAAATACTTGTAAAAAAATCTACAAGTTAATATGCAACATTACATGGTCTTGGCTCTAATCTACAGTAGATACTAAAACAAAATTTCATTCTCTTGGGGAATTAAATAAACCCAAAATGTGCCCATTAGACAATGCTCCAGCATGACACTGAAAGGACAGCAGGTTATCCTTTCCCTTATTTTTAAGCATTGCATATTTTTTCTTAATATTGGGATGTTAAACTTACACTTTATTCGTTTCTTTGACCTGCAAATGATGCTTCTGGACCTTAAGGAAGATACAGCTTTAATCTCAATGTATTCAGACTGAGGGTTTGTTGATTATGAAGTTAATTCAGTGTGTCAAAATGATCAGAAACATGGCCGAACAAGAGTCCTTTGTCATATTACCTCTTAACAACAACAATTTGGCAGTCATCCATGGGCAGAAGTGTCTTTGTGGGAGCCACAGCATCCAGCACCATAGTAAAGGGAACTGGGAGGAGTATGGCTCCTGGTTTGTGGGGTAATAGATGTAAGGACCTCAGTCGCAGCTGAGGACCCTGCAGTGGCCCTCAAAGCAGTTCCAGCTCTTCTCAGCTGTGGCCCGAGAGCCTGGAGAACACTGTCTTACACAATCACCCATGCATGAGAGACCCTTTGTGCAAGTCCAGGTTTCCAGCAGAGAAGTTCCAGCACACCATTGGAGCAAACAAAAAACAACAAAAAATGTTTGGATGGGGGCCAGCCCAGTGGTGTAGTGGTTAAGTTTGCATGCTCCACTTTGGTGGCCCAGGGTCAGCCGGTTCCGATCCCAGGTGTGAACCTAGTACCAGTGGTCAAGCCATGCTGCAGCAGCAGATACACATAAAGTAGTGGAAGATTGGCACAGATGTTAGCTCAAGGCTGATCTTCCTCACAAAGCCAATAAAATAAAATAAATAAAAATTTTAAAAAAGTTTGGATGCATTGGAGAGGGCAAGAGGACCACTTTAACTTTAACCACATCACCTCTCCCCGCAAGGTAGAACAGCTCAGTGCCAAGTGAGACCTTCTTAGCCTGTGATTTCTCCTGTGGGGGAAAGTGAGCGCGTGTGATTGAGTGAGACACTGACAAAGAGGCCCATTTCTCTCTCATGTCATCTAGAAGACTGAGTCATTAGAGGGATGTAGCTCCTACTAACTGTGTGGAAGACTCGACAAAGAATCCTGCCCATGAGCCTCTTGGGATGTCTCGGCCACTCTGTATACCCCAGCTGGCCCACAGACACCCCAGTGTGCCAAGTGTCACTCACATACCACCTCCCCACCACACAGGCACACACACACACACACACCCCTGGGGCCAGCTCTCTGTGCCAGCTCCTGACAGTGGCGAGAGCAAGCTTTGGCAAATGGCTAGTGAGCCCTCTCAGAAAGCCAGCTCGAGTCTGGGGGCCAGGGAGAGATCACAAACTAGAGCTTTAGTCTTGTCCATGGGAAAGCACAAGGGAGGCTGTCAGCACATGGCCTGGTGCATTGCAGGACTGAGAGAAGGCATACAAGCTGAAGAATTCTGCCACAGAGGGAACAGGAAACAGGGAGCAGACATATCCACAGAAAATCTGTGAAGGCCTCAGACTCCCTAGCAGGGCTGATGGGAGGTATTTCTTTCCCAAAGTCAGTTGGTAAAGACAAGAAGAGGTGACCACTACTGCAAATGGGAAGACAGCAAACCAAAACTTCAAAGAATGTGAAAAATCAAGGAAAATGACACCAGCAAAGGATGACAATGACCTTCTAGGAACCGAGGCCAAGGATGTGGTGACCTGTCATTACCTGATAAAGAAATTGACCCTTTTATCAACATGTAGTGTCTTTTTGGCTCATGTAACAGTTTTAAAGCTTTTTTGTTCTCATTTCTTGTATTAATGTCTTCTTTTGTCTGTAATTGATTTTTGTAGCATTGCTTTTTGATTCTATTCTCATTCGTTGCGTGTATATTTTTAAATATATTCTGGAGAAGGCAAATGTGATTGTGGTTTATCTGAAAAGAATTACTAACTTTACAATCTTCACTTACTTAAATTCCCTGAGTTTCAATTTCAGAAATTGAAAAACAAAATTTCAATTCTTGTGAAGAACACAGGAGAAAACGTCTGGGAAGTGTCTTTCATCGTGCCTGGTATAGAGTAAGTGCTGAATTAATGTTCTTCTTTCCTTTGTCCATCTATTCATTAGTCAAGTTTATTATAATAAAAGATGACAAGGTATATGAAGAATTCTGCTATGTACAGATTTCTTAATTTTTTTTTTTTTTGGCAGAGAAGAATTTGCCCTGAGTTAACATCTATTGCCAATCCTCCTCTTTTCTTTTCCTCCCCAAAGCCCTTCAGTGAATGGTTGTATATCTTAATTGTGAGTCCTAGTTCTTCTATGTGAGCTGCTGCCACAGCATGACAACTGACAGACAGGTGTGGTTCCAAGACCAGGAAACTAATCTGGGCTTCAAAAGTGGTAAGAGTGCTGGACTTTAACCACTAGACCATCAGGGATGGTTCGGGATTCTTTAATTTCGAGGCTCCTCAAATCAGTTTGTTTTATAACCCAAAGACTTGGTCATCTTCCTACTCCCTGAATAAGTTCTTCACTTGCAGCAAAATACATAAATAAGTAAAAGAAAAAAAGAAAGAAAGAAGGAAGGAAAGAACAAAGGAACAATAGAAGCAAGAAAAGTTTAATCAGTACTTTATTCCTTTTTCTTCCAAGGTGTTAAGCCTGTAGATCAAAGATCATGACATAAACCTTCATATTTCCAGTTACGTTTAATATGACATTATCTGCCTTACAAATATCTAGTGAATAAACAGAGAAATAAACAAATAGATAAAAAATTAATCTAAAAATATTATTTTTGAGTTTTTAAAAGATCAGATTAAACTAAGTGTATTCAGTATGAGATCACCTGGAACTTTCTATCTTATACTTATCAGAGTGCTGATAAGTGCTGTGTGTGATTACTCCTAGCCAATAAAAATACTCTCCTTTCAAATAATCGTAGGTGAATTAATTTTTTTGACTGTAGTTTTACAGAAACATTTTATTCATGGAGTTACAAATATATATTGTAACACACATTGTAAATCTTAGAGAGAATGGTTAAATAATGAGAAGATTCTATTCCTTAGCCATGTTAAATGACTGAACATGTACACCCCATGGAGTCAGCAAGTGTCCTTCAATTATTGTTTTGTTGCTGATGCAATAATACATAACAGTGTCAGGCAGTACTGAAAAGGGGATCTTTCCGCTGCTCGTCTGCAGGTCAGCCCCTCCTGAGGCTCACAGGGACATTCAGTATCTTTATTTCTCCCTCTGAATTACAGAAAACTACTCAGCCTGCTTGCGCATCACTGCAGCAGCTTTTCAAAATCACTCGTGTCCACCGATGCAGTTCATCCCAAAATAACTAGAAAATGGAACGCAAAGTTAAATTACCTATGTTTCTCACTGTTTGCTCCCTAAGAAAGATAGATTTTGCTTTCATTAAAATAATCTTTGGGGTTCATATGGGAAAAAGAAAGGAAATAAACATAAAGCACAGAGAAAAAATACAAAGATCAGAGAATATTATAAACTTCTTAACTAAAAATGGAGTTAGCATGCTTAATGATAAGAATAAAAGCTATTAAGTCAGGTGTATTTGGTTTGAATTACAGCTCCAAGCAGTTATCAATTTCTCTTATGCCTCACTTTCTCCATCTATCAACTGGGGGAAATAAAAGTATATCACTTTTAAAGATATTGTGTCAACTGTGGTAACACCAGGAAAGGCTTTGGCACAGTGGCTGCCACAGAGTGAGTACATATTGTAGATCTCAGAAAGCCATAGCCCCTACTCACCCCTGGAGATTCTAAATAGTGGTCCCCTTGGATGCCTGCCTTCCACTGCCATCTTAGAAAGGAGTGTCACCAAGTTTTCTGCCACTCTTATCACAATCTCAACTTTCTATACAGCAGTTCTCTTGAAGAAATAACAGACATAAATAGTGTTCTTAAGTGAGTGACTTTGATCTCTGGATGGGTCTATTCTGAGAATTTCCTCTCCACATAAGAAAAATCACACATTTTGGAAATTTTTTTAAATCACACAATTTATTTTATGTAACAATGTACTACATTTGGAAACACCACATATACATAAACACAAACTTTACTGAGAATCAAAAAAGTATGTATGTGGTACAGTGAAAAGAGAAATGAGCTCTATGTAGGGGAGATTCAGGAGGGTGAAAGTGTTTCTAGTAATGATTTCACTGGGACAACAGACGTCAACCTGTTTTTATAGACGGGATTATTAATAAACCAAGACTGTCACAGACAACCAGAACACCCGATCATCCGTAGATAAAGCAGGGAGATGTGAATTTTAAGCCAGGTTTGCGTTGCCGAGCTGTGTGACTTGATTAAGTCATGGCAAATTTCTAGACTTCCTGCCTTATCAATAAAAGAAAGGAGGAAGGACTCAGCAATCCATAAGACCCCTTCAAGCTATCCTCCTCTGAGAGAAAGGTACGTGTGCCTGCTGACTGAAAAAGACTTACAACCTAAATTGCTGTTAATAGAACTGTATAAAAGATAAATCCTTCCCAACTCTCTAAAAACATGAATAATAAACTAGAGAGAAGTTACAATAAAGAGGAAAGGAATGGGGCTGAGGATGAGAGTGAGGGGTTCTTTAAAAAGCTTTTGGTTGAGCAGCAGGTAGAAAGGAAGCTCTTGCGAGAGCTGTTGGAAGAATTCCCGCTCCTGCTGAAAAGTGGCAGGGGTAGCCGGAGTCAGGTGAGAGGACCGCAGAGGGAAAAGGATGCCAAACAATCCTCTCCCGCTTTTTCATCTCTTGCTTTCCAATTAATTACCAAAAACCCTCCTTCTGTCACATTGGAGGGAGGTATGTATGAGCAGATGGAGAGGCTGGTGGGTTGTTTGTGTCTATATTTTAATCTACAGGAATGTTTTATATTTGCTAATTGATAGTGACCAATTGAAGCCCAGTTTCTGAAACAAAGGAGGTTACACACAGGTGTAAGCGAGCGCCCGTTCACAGATGCGTCTGAGTGCTGTGCACAGTTTGTAGAATCTCATTCTTTACATCTCAGGTATTTTCTCTGAAATTTCATGAATATTTATTCCAATAATGGCTCCTCACACTTAATTTCAATCCTTTTACTTAAAAAAAAAAAAACCTGTCGAATTGATATTGCATATTTATTGAGTGCTTGTCTGTCTCCAATATACTGCCGGCTCCATGAAGTCAGAGAATGTACTTACTGTCTGCTGAAAGCACATAGTAGAGACTCGATAAACATTGATTGAGCAAGTGAATAAAATCAATAAATGTTCATTAAATAAATGGATATCTGGAGAGAAATTAATGAAAGTATTATAGAAGAAAGAGAATTCTAATAAAATAAAATATGGGGCTACAAAAATGAGATGGAGAAGAAGCTATATATGAAAAGGAAATTAAGACTAAATGTCTGTATGTAACCAATTAGGGAGTAGGGATTGTGGGGAAAGAAGAAGGAAAACTCAAAATTGCATTGTCTATTATTAAAAATTTCAAAAAATAGTTTGTGATTTTTAGATATTGGATAGGGACAGCGATTGTGGAATGTAGGCCCTACAACATTCGTGTGAAAATTTCTCTTTCAAAAGCTTCGAATTTGACTTACAAGAAGGCTTTCTCACTGTGATGGGCAGGAGAAAGTTATAATTATGCCAATGAAATTTGCAAAAATGGTGGAAACCTGAAAGTAGAGATAATTAAGCTTTTTGCTAATGGATGAAATAATTAAAAGACAAAGGAGAGAGAAGACGAAATATACAGAATCATCAGCAATAGCTTTATTTGAGGGTGAGGTTTGAATTTGTGTTATTAGTAAAGAGTAGAGAAAGGGATTAGTCAAGCATCCAGGTGGATTACATGGAGATGCATCATCAGTTTAAACAAGCTCAGTGAAAACATTTCTAAGTACTTATTTGAATTAAACTTGTATAAAAGCCCAGTGGAATGAGCTGGTAGAGTGGGAAAGATGGGATGGTGCGAGTAGCTCTGCCATGCTGTGACACATTGTTTCACACTCGTAAAATGGACAGCCACACGGGTAGAATTTATAATATCAAATCTGTTGTTAAACAGTCATGCGCCACATATGGACATTTTAGTCAACGGCAGACAGCATATACGACAGTGGCCCCGTAGGATTAGTGCCATAGAGCCTAGATGTGCAGTGGACTATCCCACCTGTGTTTGTGTAAGTGCACTCTACGATGTCCGCACAACGCCAAAATCGCCTAATGATGCATTTCTCAGAACTATCCCTGTCGTTAAGTGATGCATAACTGTAGCTGTTTCTCTGTGCCTATCCAGATTAAGTTTTAATTATCTGTGTTTTAAGGTTGGCTTCTCTCACACTAGATAGTTTACAGTTAGAAAAATGCACTTAGACTCTCTGAAAATACATACAAGGAGAGGGAAGACCTGTCTGTGTTTGAGTCCTCCAGAAATGAAGAGGTCATGATGGAATTAAATATGCAAGCTATTTATTTTGAGGTGAGAGGATATCTGAGATGAAAGAGAGAAGGAGAAGGCGTGGGAAGGAAAGGCTGCAGACCATCCTGCAGTTCTGACACCTGCAAAGGGAGAAAGGGAAGGAGGTAGGATGGGGCAGGAAGAGCCTCAGCCTGCAGAGCAGCGTGAGTCTGGCCAGGGTGATGGGGAAGAGGAGGGGCCCGCCTGTAGTAGCACTCCTCTGCTCTGCTCGTCACCTGCTGGGAGATGCCCGGGCAAAGGCTGGCTTCAGCACTAACACTGCGGGTGGGTCTCTAAGGTGCAGCAGCTGCAGGCTCTCAGAAAGATGCACTCTTCACATGAGGTTCTCCTTGAAGGCAGCGAGGAGCAGCTTACCCCCATGGCTGCCACCAAGCTAGGTTAATAGCATCTCCGCTATTTACCTTCATAGTGGGTGACCTGGTCATCTTACGGTTCTTTGTAAAATGTGAAGTTCTACAAGGCCAAACAAGCTGAGTTATTCTGTCCTCAAGTACCGTGGATAA
Organism: Equus asinus; assembly: GCF_041296235.1. Taxonomy (NCBI): domain Eukaryota; kingdom Metazoa; phylum Chordata; class Mammalia; order Perissodactyla; family Equidae; genus Equus; species Equus asinus. Next base: position 77,278,612 of record NC_091800.1, read on the forward strand.
GAGAAAGGCACTTGCACTTATCGAGAAATTGAAAACATCATCCCTCTACTAAGTTGAAATGAAGTCCACTGACAGGGCCTGACACAACTGGACATTCTCCATCCTACTACCCCCCATTGAAGTTTATCTTGGAGCTTACTTTTAAAATTATAATTTCTGTGTCATTTTTAACAATTGCTCCACTGACCTGGTTTGAAATCCCGTGAGTACCCTAATCCTATGTGATATCAACATTTCATTTTGGAAAAGAGAAGAAAGGACAACAGTGGGAAAGCTTTCAAGACATTTACATTCAGGTTGCAGATTTCGTTGGAGGCAAGAAAAGAAAACAAAAGAAAAAAAATAGAAGAGAAATAAACGCTGAGTTCCACAGTTTTAAAAGTACATGTAAATGGCTGCTGCTAGCCGTGGTGGCAGTATTTGTGTGTATTTACACACTTCGGTCTATCTGTTATGTCACTTGATGTCAAATGATAGACATTTTGAATTACAATTCTATTTTTTGCCCCTTATTCTGTACTGTGAAAAAAACCCTTTTCCTGTGATGTTTTCTATTCAAAGCAAGTGCCTCCATTCAAATAACCCACCGAATTTTTTTCTACGGAAAATGAAATCATTCGAGGGACCTCATTTCATGTGATGGCCCCTAGGCGCTGTTTTACACACACTTGCAAGAAGCCGGTTTTGGTTAGCTCCCAATTGTAGTGGTGGATAATTGGCACACTTGCTCTGCACGCCCCTCTGCTAACACGATCCTGCTCGCCACCACTGGGTCCCTACACAGTTTTGGATTGCTCTGACCCCGATGAAAGGAAAAGTTGTGAACAGATATGAGTGAACAGGTTTGTATGAAAGAATGCCTGTGAGCCAGCTGGCCCTGTGTTTGTTCATCGCAACAGGGTCAGGGACCTTATATGGTCTTAATAAATAGAATCAACGGGCTTCATATGTATTTTGGCACTAATCTGTGGCCTATGGCATCATTTCCTGGGGTTTAGTACAATATTAATAAAAGGGGTATTCCAGATCAGGCACAAATCAATGCTGCATTATAAAACAGTTCTAATTTTTGCTAAAAAAAAATAAGACAGGGTTACTGCTGCTTACAGCATTGACTTGAATACCTGTACAAATAGTTTGTCACGATTTGATTTATTTTTAAATTCCTTATTAGTTTGTTTATTACTCAAAAAGAAAACTTTCTTTTCCTAGAAGTATGAAGTTGAATATGGTGCATGCCAGCAGTAAATCCAGGTTTAGCCCTCGGCTCTGAAACACACTGAATTCATTACATTTGTTTGTGCAGCCTCTCTTAATCTGTTGTGACAACAAATTAGACTCTGATTTAAATTAAAGCAAATTGCAAAATAATTAGAAGTGTTTTTCTTTCTTTTTTCCCCTTCCTTCTCCAACCTAACTTTTGTCAGAAAATCTAGAAATAAATAAGACACTTTGAGGAATTTACTCTTCTTTTCATTAATAATTATCTTTGGGAAAATTTAATAAAACAACTTTTCATTAAGTTTATTTTCAGAGTATAATAAAATATCTACTAAAATAGATACAAAATAATATTCCTTTTCACAAGAATTTTTTTCCTTATGATTCCAATTGCAATCTTTACCTTGTTTGCCTGTATTATTAGATGGCATTGGAATAAGATGCAGCAGATGAAATAACTTTGTATTATATAGAATGATACCAACAAAAAAACAATGAGATAACTTGTTCTTCCTTATGCAAAATTGTTAATTTCTCTTGAGTTTTCCTAAAGTCAAAATTCAGACTATAAGTTTATTTATCATGCTTAAAATTTGTTATGAAATTTTCTATCTAATTTAGGCTTACAATTGCTATGGTCCTATAGGCTATGTTTGAGGAGTAAGTTCTGGAGCTCCATCACCCAAAATGCTTCAGGAACCACACCCCACAGTCCACTCCCTTCCCCTCCACCTGCAGCCCGCCTGCTCTGCCAAGCAGAGCCTGGGTAGGAAAGCAGCCTTTGGTGGTTCTGTTGAAGAAAGCTTCTGCAATAGGAGTAAAATTTTGGAAAAAGTGCTCGTTCCTTTTTTTAAGACTCATGTTGGAGAAAGCCCTGCCTGAACACACAGCACGTTCCAGACAAATGGGAAAGATTTCAGCAGCCGTTGAAATGTCCGAAGGACACACAAATCGAATAAGCAAATCCACCCACAGCAGCCTGTGTTCAACACCCCAAAGGGGATGCTCAGCTCGATGCTTTACTATGGAAGCAACATAGGACAATTTGGAGAGTTCAGCTCAGACAGTGGGAAAACCAAAACTGAAATACAGAAGCAATCAAGGCTCCTTACACACCTTGCAGTAGGGCTAAAAGACTGGAATCAAATGTCAAGGCCACAAACCCCTTTTAATTTGCTCTGGGGATTAAGTGATATAATACCCCTTTGGCCAGGTCAGGGGCAATAAATATTAACATGTATTATTTCAAGTAGGTTGAGGCTGTGGAAAATAGTGCGCGTGCGCGCGCGAACACACACACACACACACACACACACACACACACACACACACATAATCTCCAAACACAGGGAAGAATAAAACACAATTCTTATTAGGGTAAAATTTTTCACAATAAAATGTTTAAATCCACTTATTGAATTTTCCCATTAAACAAAAATAATTCCCTTAGAATGAAACTCAATAGCGCTTCAGATGCCTATAAATGATAACGTACAACGGCTGCGGGTAATAAGTAATAGGCAAAAAACGTTCATTTTCCCTACAAACAAGGGAGATTATGTGCCGTAGGTGGAGAAGGGAAAGAAAATTAGCCACAATGCTCCTGAATATTCTATACTAGAGCTAACTTCACCATAAACGTCTGGTTCAAGACCATTAAGAAACAGAGAAACCTATGATATAACTGAACAGGTCTCTAGTAGTGGAAATGATGTAATCATATAAAAAGCCACCTACTCCACACTAATCATTTAATATTAATATGTCAACAATCATTTAATTATTACACAGCATCTGTCTGCACTCTGAGAAAACAATAGCCCATAAAAGATGTTAAAATGGACCACAATTTTCATTGCATAGATGGGTCTAACTCCATAAAATTTATCATTTCCTCATAAAGAATATAGTAAACATGAGTATCTGGGTACAAGAGAAGAAAAGACAACAGTAAAAAATAATTTGTGCCTAAAATTAAGAAGGTTCACAGTGCAGCAGAGTAAATCTCAGAGTTAGAAACTGAAATACCTTTTAGAAACTCCTTAAAAGAAAATTACTGATGATAACAGAACAGTAAATTCTTGGAATTTGTCTGTTTAATTAGCTTGTCTTAATTTAGACTGTATATGCACACCATAAGGTGAAATGCATTCCTGGAATATAAACACATTAAGAGTTCATTGCGTTTTATTCCTGGCTTCCCAAACCAAAAGATAAATGTAATTTTGCCTGTGATAACAGGCTTAGTGGAAAAAATCGTATCTTTATCCAAAGGCTGTTCTTCCTCTGCTATCTTTCAAGAATTACATATTTAAGTATTTCAGAATAAGAGGGATACGAATATTTACATAAAAATGAAGTCATTTTAAAAAGAAGTGGAGAAATACATTTCTACTTTAATTTTCACTTTTCTCATTTTTGTTTGTACTCTTGTAAAAGGTTTTATTTCGCTTTTAAGATAATTTATTTCAGGAATATTATCATTCTATTTCTACTGGATAATATTTCATCACTATCTTTTTCTGCAACAAAAGTGACTTTTTACAGAGCAGAGTCAACATGTTAATATCAACTACACACATTGAATATATTTTTTCTTATGGGGAAATTGACATGACTAAGGAAGCCAAGGATAATAATTTATCTTTTTGTCCCACACAAATATAAATGAAAATATAATAGAAAACAATGTTATAAAATGATTTTCTCTCTGTTTCTTCTCTTCCTCTTTTCATAGATAGAAAATATAAAGGAGGAATAGCCTTAAATCAGTATGTCTCTATTTGGGAAATGTTATTATAGGGCATTGTTGTCTGAGTTTATGCAATTTTACTATACGCAATTGGAATTACTCTTCAGTGATACCTTGATTAAAAACTCTTCTAGAAATAAAGCTCATAAAAGCAATAAATTCCTGATGATTTGAGATGTAAAGCATTTAGCTCTGGAGTCCAAGTAAAGCTCTGGACTCTGGATTAGCACATCCCTAATTAGGTGCTCTTAGCCGCTGTCTCTAACAGGGACTCCCCATGGAGAGAGGGAAGGGCCTCTCCACACCAGCGGGAAAGGTCCACAAGCAGCCTTCATGGAGGAGGATTCCTAGCACCTATTGCATCTCCAATTCCTGGAAGGAAATTCCATAGTCCGTTTGCTTGGAACAGAACTCAGCCCCCTCATTCGGATTCCTTCCACATGAAGATGCCCCCAGAGAGAGGAACCCCTTTCTTAGTTTGATAAACTCCATTATTCTCAATGTAGGCCTAGTTCAGATGTCCTCTTGCTTGGTCTAGACCGCTCCTCGCCTGAATTCCCTATCTCTTTATGTAAATCATGAGCACCAATGATATTTTCTTCCAGGAACTCAGATATCCACAGAGGTCAAGATTACGTGCTTCTCAGGTACTTTATGCTATTATCCTTTATTACTCTACCATCGAAGTTTCTGCAGTAAGTCTCCAAACTCATATTCTTCTATTAAGGAACTTGCCACCAATCTTGATGTCCACACATGTTCCCAGAATTTAAGGGAACAGTGTTGAGGTCTGACATGAACTTTCCTTTGCTCTGTAAGCATCAGATAGGTCTGAAGATCTCATTGTTCTATCACCCCACTCGCTTGGGGGTAATAGCATGAACTGTCCATCTTAACCCAAGGGAGCATGTCCTGTGTGGCACCAGTCTCCCATGTGGGCTGCCACCACCTTGGTGATGGCAACGATGTCAGTTACCACAGAGGCCAAAGGTGGCCTCTGGCCACTTAATCTACAGTAGTCCACTGTCAGTCAACCAGACTGGGCTGTTAAACTGTGATGATGTTGTGTATAACCCTCCTGCTGCAGCAGGTGCTGAAGCAACAAAGTAATGCTATTTTCTCTGCCCAGTAGGCAGTACTGCTTTTGTTGAATAACTCAGCAGGGCTTGGGTAATTGAAGTGGTGGGCGAGAGTGGATGCCCCCCACTGTTACAGCTCCAATCTTTTGTTGTGAGGAGGCATCCCCTCGAGGCTATGGTGATGTTCTGTGCTGCAAGCAGCCAAAATGTCAATACCTGTAATACACTCAGCTGTGAGAACCACAATCACTGGTGCCAGAAGTTACCCAAAGGGCCCCAGCCACAAGTGTATGCACACCTGTCTGCCATGTGTCGCTGCATTTGTCCTAAAAACCCACAAATGCCACCAGTTTCCCCTGTTCTCGTGGGGGCCTGAGGTTATTGTCACTTGGGCACCAGTGTCCAACAGCCCCATCAAAGCCTGAATCATTCCTTGCTCCCTGCTATCTTCACAGGGGCATGGAGCCGGTTTCTGCCAGCAGGAAACCTTGGCCCCACCCTTGCCAGTTGTTTCCGCAGGGGAGCCTTGGCCACTGGAACATCCCCGTTCTCCAGATATGGTCAGGGACTCCCAGGGCTGCTCTGCTGGACTCAAGATCTTCCGAGTCCTGTGAATCTTCCTCCTCTTGTTCCTTCAGACCTAACTTTACTGACTTAGTGGGACCCCCTTTCACTTTACAACATCGGTGGAAGTCTTCTCTGAGAATCCCATTAATTTCTGTTTTGTCTATTCCGTTTCAGTAGCCAGACTCACATTGCTCTGGGCATTAGTCCTCCCTATTCTTTTTTGCTCCACTGTCCTTCAAGTTCCCTTTTTGGCCCTTGTGGTGTGGTTTCCCATTACCAAGCTTCTGTCTATTCAGGCCTGCCTGGGTGGCAATGACTCAGACCATCTTGCCATTTCCACCCAAAAGTGAGATGTTTCAAGGGAGCTTTTTAATTGCTTCTCCCATGGTCATTCCAGAGGACAGGAGTAGAGAGAATGGGGTCTTCCTTTGGGGAGGTACTGCTGCATGTAAGCATCCAGTGAAGTCTGGCACATGAATGTGTCACCGTTATCCCTAGGGGCTAGGTCATATAATGGAGTATCTGTGCCCTTACAGGAAGAGCAGTCATGGCCTCATGAATTGTTTTCCAAGGGATATTACTCCTAGAGATGTTCTCCTTAGTTGGGAATATCACTCTTATGCTCTCAGCAACCCATATCAAGAGCGGCATGGGTTGATCTCTGTCTCCGTCCTGTTGGTTGTCCTTCAGTGTGGGCAAAAGTGTGCTGCAGCAGGGGGTCAGTTGTTAGCTTCCCTAGACCACGTCACCAGGCCTGAGACACTTGAGTCTGAAATGCCTCTTCACTGAACAGATGCACCAATAAAGCCACATGGAACTCCCCTGGCTTCTGCCCATATCATCCTTCAGTTTTCATGTTTCATTCTCAGAGAAGAACCGTATTTCAACAGTTTCATTTTCAGCAATGCCACTGATGTTTTTGCACTGAATGAAAACAGGTCTTACTTGAGGCTCCCAAGCAATAACCTGACTAGGCACAGCTCCCTGCATGAAAGTCCTCGACTACTCTCAGGTGTTACCTGTGACCCATACGACACAGGGAGTTGGCAGGTGGTATGAGAGCATGAAGATGGGGAAGAGCCAGAGTGCAGTTTCTCTGCTCTTTCTAGGACCACCACTCACATCTCCACCCTCAACCATGGCTGGTGCTCATCCCTGTTGACAGGGAAATTGTCTCTATCCCACTTATCCTCCTGTGAGGGGAGGAGACCTGCATCCCAGTCAGCCTGTCACCCTCTGGGGAGCCAACACCATCCTGGGGTGGCTGGACTGATGAACACTTGTGCCTCTACCATGCCATGACATGTCTTGTTGGGGACTTGGCTCCCTATACCAAATTGTGGAGCAAGTAATATCTGTTACCCCCTCCAGGGGAGAAGTCCTACTTCATGGATGACAGTAAAGAGCATAACAATGCCCACCACCAGGAGCAGTGGTTCCAGGATGTCAACCCGCTCCATGGTCTTCAGGTATCCAGGCAGACAAGAAAAACATGACTTACACAGGCACCGGATGGAGCAACAGTTCCCTCGTACAGAGAAGAGACAGAGCAAGATGAGCTTCAGTAGTGAGAGCCAGTTCCCCGTGGTCAGTGGGTCTTGTCCCACTGCTGATGCAGGGAGATGGTCTACAAGTACCTCCTTGTGCAGTGGGAGAAGGACCCTGTTCCTTCCCTGCAGGGGACAGATGTAACAGTGGGGTTGGCCAAGCGCACTATGATGCAGAAGCTCAAAAAGAACAAGGAAGTACACGATAAATCCAGAACAGGGAAAGATATTCCCACATAAGGAGATAAGCCCAGCACTAGCTGTGAGAGTTCTTAATTTCCCAAGAGGGAAATGTTCTTGGCCCAGGTCACTCTTATGAAGCCACGCAGGGGTGAGACACTGTACATGACTGCCTTTCCCATCAGTACGGATATACCACATTTTGTTTATACACTCATCAGGTGATGGGCATTTGGGTTGTTTTTATTTTTTAGCTGTTATGAACAATGCTGCTATGAATAATAATACCCAAGTTTCTGTGCAAAAATGTATTTTCAGTACTTAGCATACAACTAGGAGTGGAATTGTTGGGTCGTGTAGTTATTGTATGTTTAAACTTGTTATTAACTGCCAAACTGTCTTCCACATTGGCTAAACTATTTTATATTCCCACCAGCTATGTATAACGGTTTCAATTTTTCCACATCCTCACCAAGACTTGTCATTTTCCATTTTGTTTATTGCAGACACCTTAGAGACTATGAAGTACCATTTCATTGGGGTTTTGATTTACATTTTCCTGCTGGCTGAAGATATTAAGCATCTGTTTATTGGCCTGTTGGGCATTTGTATATATTCCTTGGAAAATTATATATTCTAGTCTTTTGTCCATTTTTAAGTTGAGCTATTTGTCTTTCTATCGCTGAGTTGTAACAGTTCTTTACATATTCAGAATACGGGGCCCTTATCACACAGTTGCAATTTTTTTCTCTCATCTATAAATTGTTTATTTACTTGCTTGTGGTATTCTCTGAAGCTCAAAAGTTTTTAATTTTGGTGAATTCTAACTTATATAGATTTTTCCTTTTGTTGTCTGTATTTTGGGTGTCATATTAAAGGAACCATTGTATAATCCAAGGTCACAAAGATGCACACCTATGTTTACTTCTAAGAATTTTGTTGTTTGAGCTCTTACATTTATATCTTTGATCCATTTTGAGTTCATTTTTAGGTATGGTGTAAAACAGGGCTCCAAGTTCATTCTTTTGCATGTGGATATACAGTTGCACCTGCATAATTTAATGAAAGGACTATTTTTACCCAATTGACTAGTCTTGGAATCACTGTTAAAAATAAGTTGACCATAAATGTAAATTTCTATAGTCTCAATTCAAATCCATTGATCTATGTGTTTATTATTATGCCAGTATTACATCACTTGTTTGCTATAGTTTTCTAGTAAGTTTTGAAGTCAGGAAGTGTGTCCTCCAACTTTATTCTTCTTTTTCAATGTTTCTTTTAGTGATTCATTGCCCTTTGCATTTCTATATGAGTTTTAAGATTAATTTGTCAGGTTTTGCAAAAAAGGCAGTTAGGATATTGATATGGATTGCAATGAATTTGCAGAGCAATGTAAAGATTGTTTTCATCATTACAATGTTAAGTTTTCAAATCTACCAGTACAGGATGAATTTCTACTTATTTACGTCTTTAATTTCTTTCGAAAATGTTTTGCAGCTTTCAGTGTAGAAGTTTTGCAATTCTTCCTAGTTATTTTATTGTTTCAGATGTTAATGTTAGAACATTCAGAGTTTTTAATAGTTAAGATTATATCATCTATAAATAGATATATTTTTAATTCTTTCTTTCTGACCTGGATGCATTTTATTTCTTTCTCTTAAGTGCCCTGGCTAAGATTTTCAGTACAATATTGCATACAGGTGGTGAGGAAAGACATCCTTGTCTTGTTCTTAGCCTTAAGAGGAAATCTTCCTTTTTATACCTTTAAGTATTATATCAATTATGAGTTGTTCATAGATGCCCTTTATCCAGTTAAGGAAGTTCCTTTCTATTCTTTGTTCTATGCTTAGTTTCTATTCCTAGAGTTTTTGTTTTAGTTTTGTTTTTTCACTGTGAAAGGGTGATGGATTTTGTCAAATGATTTTTCTGCATCAATTGAGATGTCATGTGTTTTTGCTTTCTTCATTCTGTTAATATAGTGTATTGCATTAACTGATTTTTATATGTCAAACCAACCTTGCATTCCTGGGCTAAGCTCCACTTGGTCATGGTGTGTAATCCTTTTAATATGCTCCTGGATTTGGTTTACAATTTTGTTGAGGATTTTGGCATGTATATTAATAATGGGTGTTGGTCTTTAGTCCATTTCTTGTGACCTCTTTATCTGGCTTTGATATCCTGGTAAAACTGAATTTATTGGATGACTTAAGAAGTTCCAGAACATCTCCCATTCTTTGCTGAGCAGCTCTGTGTGTGCATTAGGGCACACCTTTGACACTCAGCCAGGCAGTTGACAACTCTGCCTTAGCCTTCACTACTGCTTTGTACAGAGCTTCAATATCAACTAGAGGTAAGAGTTAAGGTCTTCTCAGTACTTTCCTGAGTGTGTGTACAGCATGGGAATGTGTGTGACCTTCTTGATCCCAAGGAATGCATTGGATCTTTCAAAGCCCTTATTCTCCAAAGCATCTCATTCCCCAACCTTTCTCCACAAGTTTATTGTCTAGACTATTGTTTGTCCCAATTGTTACCCATTGTCTCAGGAAGCAGTGACTAAAACATTTTTCTGTGTATGTTTTGGACAAAGGTAGCAGCATCAGCAGTGGTAAATTCTGAGTTAGATGAGATAAAGACAAACCATTTGAGCCAATCTTCCAGATATATCACCTATAGGCAACAAATAAATAAAAAAAGAATAAATACAAATAAAACAAATAGACATAAATATATAGAATTATTTTCAAAGGAGGTCAGTTCTGGTTCCTCCTGTATCTGTAATGGAATCCAGCCTGTCATTTTGAGTTACCACTAAGCTGGGAATTGGGACATGGGACTAGGGTAGGTTAAAATGACACAAAGCTCTCTGTTCTTGCCAAGATCCAGACCCTTTTCTTGAGTTAATTCTCTCTGCTTGCTGAAAGCTTTTGGATATTTTCTGAAGTTCTGAAAATGTTGATTCTCACAGTGTTTTTTCCCAGTTATTTCATTGCTTTTATGGAGACGCAGATCTTTGGAGTTCCTTAATCCATTATTTTGCTACCTCATAAGAATTTAACCATCTACTTTTGTGCTTAACCATTAACCATTAACATTAGTGCTCACCTCAAATATAAACAAATAAACCAGCCAACATAATTTGTGGAAACTTGAGAAGGTGCAATCCATATGTATATATCAATTAAGATTTATGAATGCTCTTCTTGTCAATTTCTTTTGGTGATTTTACTCATGTTGTGGGTGAAGGTTGTCTGCTATATTTAATCTTTCTCATTTTTTTTTTAAATTAGACTCTCTGGAGTAGACTTCAAATCATAACACAACAAAATTAAGTACACATTAGAGCAATAGAATTCAAAAAACTCCTTTCCATTTTCTTCCACAGTAATTCAGAGAAAATCAAGGCATGTCTTTATGAGATTTTAGGATTCATGCATCAAAGTGACAGAGTGGAAAGTTAGGCTCTATTCCCCAGAGCCTGCCTCCAGGTCGGGACCAGATGGCCCCTGTTCCCTCTTCTGTAAGCAACTGGACTGCTTCTGACTGCAACTGTACTATGGAGGGAAATATTCAGGGAGTGGATGTGTGAAATGAAAACCTAAAGACAGCTTCCCTCAGCAAGTTTAGACAGGGTCTGTCTCTGACCTATGAGGAATCCAAAAACAAAACAACAAAATCACACAAGAAAACATGGCCTCTGAGTGTTCTCGTATTAGCTTGTATGCTAGCATATTTTCCATTGTTAATATCACAACTAAATGACATACACACAATCAAACCCATAATATGAACTGTCTTAAAATGATAGTACTGTCAAATAAAGCAAAGAACTCTCATTACTAAATCACCAAAATGAATATATTGTATTGTATTATAACATTTTTGAGGAAATAGAGTAAAATCTTATAATTATTCTACTGTTATTTAGTATCATTGAGTATCAATTAGTATCTTGTGGTAGGCATGTTTCAAGAACTGAAGATGAAAGATGTCAAATAAAATATAAGACGTTCAGTTAAATTTGAATATCAGATAACAAACAATTTTTTAGTGTATGTCCTAAATAAAGACATACAAACAAGTCTTATTTATCTGAACTTCAATGTTAAAAGGACATCTTTTTATTTATTTGCTAAATCTGAGAAACTTACTGGAAATACAACTGTGGACAAGTTGTGAGTATTATTTGCTCTTACATATATTTCCCTGTAGCGAGAAATCTAACTAACTAGGCAGGTACACTACAGAGAATGCTGAGGAGAATATACAACCCCTCTTTAGGATGATCAGAGAAGCTTCCTAGACATATTGATGTGATATCTAAGCCAAAAATTGAATTATAAATCACAAGTGAAGAGGAAGAGGAAGAATAATTTGGTCAGAAGGAAGAGCTTGCACAAGCTCTTAAAAGCATAAAGGAACCTCACTGAAGAATTATAATGAATTCACATTCCCAGAGCATTGAGTAGCAGTGAAAATTTGATATATGAATCCTAAAGTCCTGTATAAGCAAGCTAAGTAGGTCCATATAGGCCAATGTTAGGAGGAAATTGTTGTAAAAGAGGGTTTGATGGGCTCATGCATGGAGAAAGCTCACTCTGGCTGCAGTCAAGGGGATGGATTGTGGGGGTCAGGCCTGAACCAGGGAGTCACACCAGCAGTCTATTACCGTATCTTACTTTAGTTTAGACCAGAGGAATAGGAGTGCAGATGGAGGAAACAATGTATTTTTGAAAGATCAGAGCAAGTTACTAACTGCTAAAATGTGGAAGATGAGTGAAAGTAAGAGGTAAAGAAGCATGTTTAGATTTCTGTATTTGGCAACTGGATTACAGAGTGACCTGCATTCACACAGAGGGCATCAGGGAAAATGAAGATTGGAAGAGTCTAATTCAGCAAATTATAAGAGACATCCAAAGGCAAGAAGGTAGAATTTGGCTGTAAATTACATATATGTACATAGATATATAACACACACACACCACACATACCATCATACTGTACGTGTGTGTATGTATAAAATGTATACTTTATATGTATATCAGAACAAAAGAACATATGTGTGAGGCATCAGCCTGCGCATGATACTTGAAGCTTCAGGAGTGGCCTGTTCATCCAGGGAAAAAGAATAGAGAGAAAAGAGGAAAGAGCCTAGAGTAGAATCTTGAGGAATCAGGACTTATGAAGTATAAGAAACTGGCAGAGGAAGAGCTGCTGATGTAGGCGCACACAAGATATCAGAAAAACTTAGAAGCTTGTGTTTTGATGAAAAATCCCCAAGAAGAAAGATGTAATTAAGGATGAATGATCAATAGTATCAGCATAAACATACGGATAAAGTAAGGAAGACATTGATGAATACAGGACTCAATAAATTACATATCAAGAAGGATATTGGTAGCTAATGTTCACAATTCAGTAGCTTACTTCCCTTATTTTTTTATTTAGGTAGAAAATAGAATATTTTCTTTTTAAGATTAATTTAGTTTTATATTTAACTCTATATTATTGTTATTTTTTTATTATTTTAATTCTCACTACTTTGCATAATTCCTCCTCAGTAGGATGATGTATTCAATAAACACCAGCCTAACTTTCATACATGAAGTATAAGTCATGGTCTCAACTTCCAGGATGAGACTTTATCTGACAAATCTTCACTATGTTTACTGATTTGTTTTTATTATCCAGGAGATTGCTTTTTACTGCTTTAGAAAAATAAAAGTTTATTTTATAGATAAAACATAAACTCATATTTTAAGACTAGAAAAAATACTATTCATTTCCCTCCTCAAATTCTAAGACAGGTTTCTCCCTACTAGCTCTGTAGCTGGTGAGCTTATGGGAAACATTAAGCCAAAGAGCTGAGGTTGCTTCTCCAATTAAGGGCTGTGTAAGCAACAGGCTGGGAGAGGCCGTATTTCCAGTTTACTACAGTTGCTGAGAGCAACAGTGAAATGAGAATCATGGAATCATTAAATGTTAGAGCTGGAAGGACCCTAGAGAAATCTTACGCATCATTTTCAATTGAAGAAACTGTGGCTTTAAGCTATTTATTGATTTCTCCAAAGTCAGTACTAGTTACTGTCAAAATCAGAACCAGAGCCTCGTTCTTCTGATCCCTGCTTTAGTGCTTTGCTGTATTTCATTTCTTGTTCAGATATTCCCCCATCTCAGTATTACCAGGGCTGGAAGAACAGATTTTGGAAGATTGTCTACTGACAAAAGCAACAGAAATATGGGAAAAAAGATAGGATCAGGGAAGAGTGCACAGAGAAGCTCAGCATTGTAGAAGTTAGGGAACATTAGTACCACAAACCAGAAGACAGGAATAGTGGTTGGGAAATATGCCACATTGAGAACCAGTGCAAAGTCAGCTTCATGAAGGCTCAAAGCCACGTGCTAACTGAGCAGAGTACCAGGAAAGGCAACTGTATGGAAACCACAGTCTAGAGACTCCCAGAAGAAACATCGAAACAATATGGCCAGCAAAACGAAACACCACCGATAAACTTGGAGCATATTGAGTGGATAGGCTCATTCTTTCCATTGGTAGCTGAAAACATAGGGTTTTGGTTGGCTGTAAAGGTTCCTCTTAAGACTCTTGGATGTGCTCTTCCTGTCTGAAGAGAATATAGTTTTATCTGAGCAGAGGGAGAGAGAGGCAGCTGCATCTTAGCTTCAGGAAGCATCTCCTAGGAGCATGTTTGAGATCCTACAGTATTTCTAATCAAAATTCTACAAGCTTGCTATTATTATCTCCATTTTACGATGATAAAAGGAAGCCTTAAAGATATTCAGTATCTTATTCAAGGTCGCCGAGTTGTAAATGAAAGAGATGGGACTCAAGGCCAAGTCTGCTTAAAGCCGAATTTCAGATACCTTCCATTTTGTGTGGTGAGCCAGTCCTCAGAGGAAGAGACTGGAACTGAGCTGAGAGTACTGTCTGACAGAGGCAGCCCAGGTGGATTATAAGAGATTTAGAGCTAGAGTTTGATCTAAATTATTGAGCATGGAGTTGAGAAATTAGGGATGAGGATGGAGCTGGAGATTTTTGAGTGAGTAACAAATACACCATAAACTCTTGAGACTGAAACCTATTTCAGGGCTCAGCACCGGAGTATGCAGCTTGGGGAACAGTGAGGCTGCGGTGTGCTGGGGCCAGCTCACGTGCACTTGTGAGAGACGATGAGTAAATTTATAGAAATTTCTCAAGCTGGTTATCAACACAGCCGTTAATATAAATCACATTATAAATAAACCAACGGTTAAATTAATTATACCAGAACAAAGGTAAATATTGATAATCCATTATTTTCTAATTATTTTACTACATTTTGCTATTATATACTCCAGTGGAGTTATATATGCCTATTATTTCTGCCGTGGAAATGATGTGCTACTTACTGCATATTGTTTCCCAGCTCTGGGCTCAGTGACGTCACATTGGTAGCATGAAATTGGCCATGATGGGAGTATTTATACAACAGATATTGGCAAATGGTACAAATTGAGCCTCCATTCTTTTGTTTTGTGGACTTCTTGGGCTTAAGAAATTGATGAAGAAAAAAGTAAATAAGGCAGAGCAAACTTAAAAGTGTGTTAAATTTCTCATTGCTTTGTCAATAGCACAAAATATTGTGAAATCATGGTTGACTTGAAGTCACAGGTTAGCTGTGGACACAAGGTACAAGAATTTGGCAAAACTAAATAAAAGTATTCTGTAAAAATCAGTTGGCTATATGGAATTTACAATAAAGATATTGTATATTTTATTACTATTTATAAGTTACTTGCCATACATTTTTTACATCAATGAAATATAATATAAACTTATATACACACACATACACTCTCACATTTTCTCTCTTCTGGAGAGCCAGTTGTTAAACGTTTTCCAGCCCACTACAGAGTGAAGATCGAATTGATGAGGCCAGCTAAACAAGCTGGCATCAGGCAACATAAGAAAGTCAGAAATGGAACACAGTAGCAAAAGCAGAAATTGATCACACTGTTGAAAAGCACTGCGATTATTTCTCGCAAAAGAGCTGCATTCATAGTGATGGTCCTATCAATGCAGACTTTTAGTTGGAATATCTCAGTACCGTGGATATGTACTTATAAGAAAAAAACACAAGATTTGAAGCTAGGGAGATCCAGTAAAGCTTATGGAAGTTTATGCAAAACCACAGGAGAGAGGATAAGGGGAAGTGGAGGGGAAACAATGAAAATCCATGCTATTTATGCATACTTTATACTTAATCCTGTACACTGCATTTGCATGGAGTTAGACACCTGTAGAGATAAAATTACCTGACTTCAAATTATTCAAATGCAGAACTCTGGCAAATGTATGCTTTCCAGTTGTTTTCCTCATCATTTATCAATCCTAGCCAATATAAGTCCAGGGAGATTGATTTTTGAGATAATGATGCACCTTGGATAAATTATAATTCTGTATGTATTTTTCATTAAACTCTTCCTGTTCTTAGGAAAGATTGGTTATAAAATTTTTAACGCAGTTTTATTAAAAATTGTGCTTCCTTCTTCATTTACCTATAGAGTGATATTGCAGAAAACTCTTGTCATTTAAAAATCATTCTATCGCTATGTAAACTCCGGCAACTTTTCATACTGTGCACTGCCTACTTCCTTTCTCAGTAGTCCTGGGAACATTTCCTCATTAGATCTAAGTCACTCCATCTTCTATGATGGGAGTTGCTTTCCTAGAAGGTTTATATTTCATCCCCTACTTAACATTTTATTTACAACGTTAGGAGACATTGTGTGAATCCCATTTCTTTTCTTTAAAAAGAAAAATTTACTGCTTTAAAGCAACTGGTTTGATTCAAGATGAGTTCTTCTAAGTAGAGAAGTTTTCTCATTTTAAATATAAAAACAAACCACTCATTTCATTTCCTTCTGCAAGATTTTGGGAGAAAAAGCAAAAATAAGGAGTATTTGTTTTCCTTTTTTAATAAAGTAAATTGAATTGCAGACGGAGCTGAAGCAATGATACTGAATGTGTTTTCTCTAGTGAAAAAGCAATGGTAGAACTATCCAATTTCTGTTTTGTTTTTTCCCTAAATAATTGAACCATACTATCACAGGGTTACATCCTTATTTCCATGTAGGACTAGTTATACAACACACGACATAGTTTAGGAGAACTCACAAATTAAATACAGAGCTGTGATATATTCACTGACATGAAGATATTAAATACAACACAAAATTGGGTTATATGACAGCAGACTTATTAATCAAAAAAAATGAATTAGGCCTCAGATTCCTGCTACAGGCCAGGCATTTTTGTAAATTCGACTGCTTAAAGGTACATACTGGTGAAATATTCAGTAGATTTATGAGTGGTTGGAGTGTTGTACTCCGACAGCGCCATTATCACTTGGCATTTATTACATATGGCTTTATTTTGGGTTGAGGACTCATCTTTCTTATAAGACTGTAAGGCTCACTAGGCCAAGGGCTTTATCGTAAATATCTTTATAGCTTTTGCACATTACACACCTCCTGGTTCATACATCTTACCTGGAAGAATGCTATGCAAGTTCAGAAGTAGCACCTAACTATCTGTTTAATAAAGAAATGTGAATAGATATATGTACATAAACTGTAAAGTATCTGTTTTATCTTTCTTGGCCAAAATTAGACTCTACCAGCAGAGTACTGACTTCAATTCTAGGCTAAAGAGGGGCATGAGTGATTGCAAAAGGTTCAGACAGGAGTCACAAAGTAATTTAAAGGCAATATTCAGCTGAAAATATCAAAAAGCAAGGCACTTTTAGTGACAGCGTATTGGTACTTTATGGGATTGTGACGCTATGAAGAAGTGTCCTCTGTTCTCGAAAGCAGAACAAACAGGTTGATGATTTGAATTAAGTATGAGGAAGTGATAGAATACCTTTTATTCCTAGACTAATCAAATGATCCGATTGCTTGAGATCAGAGTGTTCTTCCTGCATAAACAGTGTTGGCATGCACCTGTGGGCGATTTCATAATAGCAGAAAAATTCAATTCCTTATTGTCTTTACTGAGGTTGGAAATTACACTACTAATACTGTTTCTCTTTTATTTAACATTAGCCACTACCTGCCACAATCCTTTAAAATTCAGATGGCCTTATGCAACGTAGTTTAGCTCTTGCAGTCAGTCAGCGCTAATGTTTGCTCACCAGGTGGTCTTCACTTTTCCCTCTGATGGGAGATGCGATGTCTCAGGGTGTGTGTGGTGTGGATGGATCAGGAGAGGAGAGAGTTCCAAAGAAGAAAGAGAGGAAAAGACAATCAAAGAATACAATGGGAAGTATTCTAATAAATCAAAACTACCTTATCTTTAAATAATTATATTTTTTACTCATAGGAGTAAAATAAAATTTTTGTACTTTTTCTACTTTTATTATTTTAGAGTTTGATGAATTTCTTTCAGAATGTGTTATTACATAAGGGAAAAAAAGCTGTCTTGTTCTTATGCAAAAGATAATGAGAAATGGGCTATTAAATCTTTTTAATTGTTCAGTAATGATTAATAAGCTGTAAATAATTATGGTGGTGATATTAACTGATGCAATCACAGAACAATAAATTTATGCAGGGCTTTGCAAAAACAACCCCAAATGTGACTCAGAAGTAAAACACTAGCTTCTAGACAATTTATTTTCACATAAAATAAAATATACCCCAAACAAGTTTAATTAAAAGTTCAGAATCATCACTTTAATAGATGCAATTTTTTTTCCTCATTAGACCTCTTTAATTATTTGCCTTAGTTTACTGAGTTACTTTATTTAGGACCTAAATAAATATTGTAAGCTATAATTTGGTAACATTTGTGTCATATATTAGCCTAATGGCAGAAGTTATTATATATCATACAGATATATGCTTAATATTTTAATTATTTTCATAATTCTTAATAAAATTTTGCTGATATGAGGAATAATCCCATATTACCTTTAAAATATTTCCCACAAATAATTTATTTATTGATGCATTTCTTCATTTAATCAACAAATATTTATTTTATGCTTGTCATGTTCCACTTGTGCTAGATCCTACAAGGAATTCAGAAGTGAACCAAACGGTAGGCTGGTGGAAGAGACAAACAAACAATTAAAACAAACAGAATGGCAAAATAATAAGAAAATAAATAGGATGTGGCGAGAGAAAAATGGAAGCAGGGTTTTTTCGATAAAGTGGTCTGGGAAAGTTTACTGAAGATTTGATATTTGAACAAACTGAACCATGAGACACAGCCAGCCTAGAAGAGGGAGGGAAAGGGCAGAGGGAGGAGCCAGTGTGAGGCTTCCGACTAGTTCACAGCCCTCTCTCCATTCCAGTCCCCAGTGTGGGGGCACGTGGTCTAATGATGCATCAGCTATGGGGGGAGTGAGAGGGCAAATCAATAGTGACTTCATTCCAGTGGGGACTATTCTTTAAGAAACACCTTTTGGGGAAGAGAAAGAGTTTTATTTGGACATTTCCAGTTTCTGGTGTTTGTGAAGCATTTAAGTGTAGACAATGGTTTAATAAACAAATTGTAACTCAGGAGAGCTGGTTGAGCTGGAAAAGCTTAGCGTCACCAGCTTATTTATGACTATAAAACCCCAGGGAGAGGTGAAATCATCAAGGAGGAGGAGAAGGTCAGATGCCCAGCCTGGAGGAGCCAGAAGATTATACAAAGAGCAGGGAGGCAGAAATAATGGGAAAGGGAAGGGATGTGTGAGTAGAGAAAGCATGCATCTTGCTATTAAGGGTAGTTGAGGAAGTGTGAACTTCTTACAATCTCTTATTTTACTGGGTGTGGCTTTATAATAGGAGATATAAATCAAATACGGGCAGAGGGGAATGGCCCTGCACAATATGATATTTCAGTGTATAAGCGGGCTCAGCAAAGAAGCAGAAGTGTAGACTGCCACCCTCACGGCAAGGTATTGGCCTTGATCATTAAATAGTTGATTATTTCTTTCTTTTTCCAAAGAAATAAGAGGGAAGAAGGCAACCAAGCGTGGGGATCCCGGGAGAGCGGTTATAAGTAAATGAGGGCATTTCCACAGGACGGCAACATTTTTTTTCAACGAAGTAGAGGCAGGGGCTTCAGTTTTTAAAAGAGAGTAGTGGTAATGTGGCTAGATTTAGCAAATGCAAACACAGGCTGCCTAGCGAAATTTGAAATTCCGATGGCAACGAGAAACACTTTAGCACACTCATGCCCCGTGCAATATTTGGAAGACTATATATGTCTGTAACGAACAAGGGGAACAGAATAAATAAAGAAATGTCTGCAGTAGACATCGTACAGAACGAAAGACAAGGTTCCTCAAAAAATACAGTAGGAGTGACAAGTGTCATGCGTGCCCATATTAGGCAGGTGGAAATGAATGTATAAGTGGCTCAGGTTGCCTAGCTCTTGAGGAACATTCTCCTGCATGTATAAGGAAGATTCAGACATAGATTCACAACTGGTTGGATTTATAGAGCTGTGGATTTGGTGGACCAAGCACCGTGGAAGGGGAGAGAAGCAGGAGAATTAAGGATTCTTTTAAAAGGTAGTTGAAATGGTCAAGATGGATAAGGAAGTGATTTCAGGGATATTGTGATTTCTGGTGATGAGAAAGTGCATGATGTCATCTTGGGAATGTGTAGCTGAGACAAAAGAGAACAAAAGGAAACTGAGCATGAGGTGATGACACAGATGAAAAAACAAGTGGTTAGAAATTTTACCCACGTGGGTTTTGAAGTCAGTGAGGGTAAAGCGAAATCTATGAACACATATAAAAAGCTTGAGTGAATGAAATAATAGAGTTATCAGTAGGTAGGGAGAGGTCAGCAAATGTATAAATATGATTTCTTTTTTGTTTTGTGTCAACGAGGAATCCTTTTCTTTTTTGGATGCTAGGCGGTGGAGAGAGAGAAGGGCTGTGCTGCTCATGAGAACAAGTGTGTGCTGCTAATTTCCTGATAAGTGCACGTTCTTAAGAAGGCAAGCCAGCATTTCTGTGAACTTAAAATTGCATTTTCTAAATTGATGGCCAAAATCAACATTATTCAATATGTTTTATTAAGGATTTTCTCCTGTAAAGGTTAAGAATCTATTATAATGCTTCTCATTCTGACATATTTCATTTTGTTAAAAGCATTTCTTTATTTTGTATCTCATTTCATATTTTTTACTACATATTAAAGAAATTTGAAGTGTAGTTCCAGAATGTACAAACATGTTCTTGGTTGAAATAGGATTCTAGGAACTTATGTCCAGCTCATCAATATTAGCTGTGCAAGCATTTTATCTTTTTCTTTTTGCTTTTCTATCACACTATTTAGTTCTTATGTTGAGCCTCATTTTGCCTGCTAGCACAAATCTTTTTTCCTGACAATTCAGGAAAATTCAGTCAAGTCATTGCCTTTCAATCTTTATTATGAAAGCTCTGCCAATTTAGGACTCTTCCCTTCCCGTTCCACCTCCTCTGATTTGCATTTATGTTTCTGGGAGATTAAGTTGTAATGTCTGTTTTGCACATCAAGATGGTGAAGAGTATTCTTTGATACAGAGCTGAAGGCAAGACACTTGATGAACAACTGCCCAAAATAAACTGGGTTCTCACTCTTTCAATTTCAAACCTAAGCCCCAAGGATAGCAGCGTGCAAGGCCCCGCCTCATCGACAGTCCGTCTTATTTTCCCGGCAATTTCCCTTTATCATTCTCCTCTCATTTGGAGGGTCGCTATCTAGTCTCATAGGGATAGGTGTGGTGAGGCTAACCGGCTCTGTCTGAACACATGTTCTTCCTGAGTTCTCTGTCTTTCATTTGAGTTTTGGCTATTGAAGCTCTAATACTGTAAAAATTAAAACAAAGGAAGAAGAATAGCAATATACAGAAATATTACAGCTATTTTATTTAGCATGCACAGATATGGATATACAATCAGATGAACACACAGACACTCATATATATGTTATGCCTGCTTGTATGTAATGTCAGATGGAATTAAGGGCAATGAAGAAAAATAAACAGAGTAGACCAGATCTGGAGTGAGGGGTGAGGTTGAATCGCCAAATCAGTGCGGGCCTCTCTGATAAGATGAAGATTCAATAGTGACCTAAAGAAGTGAGAAATGAGCCACGTGCATATTCCAGGAAAAGCATCCAGGCAAAGAAAATAGCACACAAAACTCTGAGACCTGAGTGACCAAATCGGAATGAGAGAGGAGACAGGGAGAACAAGTGTGTGTGTGTGTGTGTGTGTGTGCGCGCGAGTGAGAGAGAGAGAGATACAGAGACAGAGAGATAAAAGAGAGAGAGAAGTTGTGGATGGAGAGCTGGGGGACAAGATCAAATGTTGCAAGTTCTGTAGGTCATTATGAAGATTTTACAGTTCATTGTGAATGAGATTTCAAACCATTTGCTGGAGGGTTTTGAGTTGAGGAGTGACATGATCTGAGTTATATTTTACTTTTTAAGTTTATTTATTTGCTAAGGAAGATTCACCCTGAGTTAACACTCGTGCCAATTTTCCTCTATTCTTTAGTATGTGGGCTGCCAGTACAGTATGGCTGCTAACAGAGCAGTGTAGGTCCGCGCCCAGGAACGGGCTGCTGAAGCAGAGTCTACTGATCTTAACCACTAGGCCATCGGGGCCGGCCTCTAAGGTTTTAAAAGGATCACTCTGGCAATTGGATGGAGAACTGGATATTGATGGAGGAGCAAGGCTGGCAATTAGCAGGTAGTTGCAATAATCAATAGAGAGATGATTATGGTTTACCAGGTCATAGCTGGGTGGATTTCAGAGGTGGTTAGATTCTGGACATATTTTGAAGGTGGACTTAACAGTATTTGTTGATGGATTAGATGTAGGGTGTAATAGAATTGTGCCAAATAGGTGACAATGGTAGTAACAATTTTTCAGACGGTGATCCTTAGCAAGTGTATTTTTTATTAATATTCACCTTAGACTCATAAAACACATTTATCACCCATATAATAGTAACGTATGTATAAAGCTTCATTGATTTACTCAAGGCCAAAATAGGGATTAATGTCCAAACAAAAGAATGTCGGCAAATGTAATAATGATTAGGAAGTATTTGCAAAAGACGTTGAGGTAAGTGCTAATAATATTATCAGTGCTTCTCTATTTAGCTTCTTGTGCCTACCCAATACCTTTCTTCCTTGGAGGCACTCTCATTTTAAAGAGATCATTTCTAATGGCGTGCTCTAACAACTTGACAATATAACTTTTCAGGATTTCCTCTTTTAAATTGCTAAGTCTAAAATTCTCACACCCAGCTTTAAAAACTAGACTTTTCAGTAAACAACACTTCACTCTTTTTAAATAAGATATGCAATATTCCAGAAGAAGCCAATTTAATATGAGATTGAATATTTGTGTTGTTTGTGTGTTTGGGTATATTCTTGTACACTTAAGGTACACTTAAATTATACACATCCCTTTTATAATTATACAGATGTTCATATGTTTAGATGGACATGGAGATTTTAAAACTATTTGTACATATGTTTTTTTTAATCCTGGGTCTAATTTTAAATATAGTATTTTTGTAACTTCTATTTCAATTTCTATAGTAGCCTATGTAAATTGTTTTCATGTGTAATCTCAATTTATTATCACAAGTACTTTAAAAGATGTAAGTCATTATAAATACGGTATTTGAGGAAATTGAAACACTAAATGATTAGTTGACTTGCTCAAAATTATTTAAGTAGTAAGAGTTTTCTCTAAGATATGAATCACAATATTGGAATTTCATGTTCTACAAAAATATCCTTGTCTCAGTCTTTTTAAGTGGTGAGTGTCTTAGGGAAAAGTCAGCTTTGTTAGAATTATCTCTCAGAGGTGGATGTCATGGCTGATGTGCTGTGGAGGGCAAGCACATCTGCATATGTGACCAAGATAAGTGGCAGCTTTCTGGAGAAAAAGAGACATTCTTGGACCTTGTGAATAATTTGTCAGATGATGGAACTGAGGCTAGAGAAATACAATAAACTGAAATTAAATAGTGGGGTCAGAGCCCAAACCGGTTTCCTCTGATTTCACATCTATAGCATTCCTATGAGATCAGACTCCGTTCTAACAAAGTCCAATTAAGTCTGCACAGACAATGTTTAAATAGTTCATAAAATCTCCAAATGCAACTGATATATACAAATTTCTGTTCACAAGTGTAAGAGAAGAAGAACAGCAGGTCCTGATGACACACGAGATCACTGTCTGGAGTCACAGAAACGCTGCTAGTAAATGGTCCTGGTAAAACAATGAAGGGCTGAACCAAGCCGGGAAGCAATCTTCTTAGGGCTTTTGCATTGCTGCTTCTTAGAGTGCTCTGTACCCTGCTGTGCTCCAACGTGTAGGAGGCTTGTGAAGACTTTGGTGAAAGTACACAGCACAGCAGTGAAAATCATTAAAAGACAGAAACACAGACTCGATGAGGTCGGGTTCAGGAAAGTGGTGCTGATCAGGATGGGAAAGATGGAAGGGGAAATTTTTGAATTACTCTCATACATACGAGGAAGAATGTGATTCTATTTCCTCATCTTTACTAAACTTGGGGAAAAAAGTAAAAAAGGTTTAAAATAGAAAAATATAACCTTCCTACAGGTAAAATATGTCAAGTATTAAGAAAAGTATAAAACCCATTTGTGGTATGATTTTGTGGTGTAAATAACAACAGAAAAGGAACCAAATGGGGTTGGAAGAAAACATTCAGCGGATGTTATTTTTTGATTTGACACCGATAGAGTGGCGAGGCGTAAAGAATGACTTTCAGTTCTCACTTTCTAGTGTATTATGTCATTATCCAAAGAGGTGTCATTTTTTAGGATAGATATTTTAAAACTGCCTTTAAGCCTATGATTCTTTTTAACTTTCTTTTTAAATAGACTTTATTTTTTTAGAGCAGTTTTAAGTTTCTGGCAAAACTTGAGCAGAAGGTACAGATTTCCCACATATGCCCTATCCCCACAGATGCACAGGCTCTCCCACTGCAGGGTGGGACATTCATTACATCAGTAAACCTCCATCAACACGGCATCATCAACTAACATCCACAGTTTACAGTAGGGTTCACTCCTGGTGTTGGACATTCAATTTGATTTGGTCTTTTTTTGTTTGTTTGTTTGTTTGGTGAGGAAGATTGGCCCTAAGCTAACATATACTGCCAATCTTCCTCTATTTGTGCTTGAGGAAGATTGTCCCTGAGGTAACATCTGTTCCAATCTTCTTCTATTTTGTATGTGAGATGCCATCATAGCACAGCTTGATGAGTGGTGTGTAGGTCTGTGGCCAGGATCCAAATGTGCGAATCCTGGGCCCTTGAAGTGGAGTGCACAAACTTAACCACTATGCCACCAGGCTGACCCCAAGATTTGATCCTTATTTAAACGTGAAATTCCTGCCTGTACAACAAGTGAGAGACAAGCAGGTCTTGCTGAGATCAGGGGTCAAGAGCCAGGCCACCACAGTTTCCAGAGCCTTGAGAAAACTCCCAACCAAGGCAGCCATTTTAAAAACACTCTTGCAGGAGAAAGTGAACGGGATTTGGAGTGGACAGATCTGGGGGCAATGCTATTCCTAGCTCTGTGATTTTGAGTAACAAACTAAATTTTCATGATTCATTTCTCTTACTTCCAAAATAGTAATCATTACAAACCTCACAGGCCTCTGGGAAAGATTTAAATGAGATTATATTTACATTTATGCAATATTTACCCAAACACCTTGCATAAAGTAATTATTCAGCACATAGTAGGATTTCCTTAAACTTTCTACATCTTATTTTACTCAAGACTAATACGATTAAATCCAACTCAATCTTCTTCATAAAACAATGGCCAAAGAATATGGTAACGTTGTGCTGACAAGTTTAAAAAATGCAGAAATATGCAATATTTATTATTATTCATAGAGATCATGAAGTATCCTAAGAAGCTACCCTCAAAAACAGCTGACCTTTGGCAGGAGGTAGATCTGCTAATTAAACTTGGAGAATCTTCTGAAAATGATCTGAAAGCTAAAATTTGCATTATTATCATTTACAGAACATTTTCTACTTTAAATAAGCCTCTAAATTTACCATTTTCTTCCCTGCTTAGGTTATTTCTGGGTGACTTTGATCTGCAAGGGGAAAATGTAGAAGACTAAAAGGAGACACTCTTTCTGATCGTTTCTTTTTGTCTCATGGGCATAAGGAACTCCTCCAATAGATTAGGGGGATGTATTTAGCATTAGCTTATGACACAAAAACATTTTTTCTGAAAGTTTAACATTGGAACCCAAACTTTTTGCCTATATTTGAGCTGTTATTCTATTATTTGACTGAATAATTTTGAATAATATCCTACTCTTTTGCTTTGTCTTCTTTTTTTTTTTTTCACTTATTAAAAGATGGTATTGTCTGATTTCCCATCCACTTTGCATGAATATAACAAGATCAAAGATTTAGGGATTATGGACAACATGCAAATTCATGATTGCAATGTAGTACATATCTTCTCATTATCTTTTGTACAGATTTGCAGGATTATACAATAAATTATGTTATTTTACTTGGCCTTCAGTTAATTCTATTAGAACCTGAGCATATAATTTACAATAAAGAGAATTAATGGTGGAGTGTTTTGTTGTCATTTTAGCTTACTATAAGTAATTATCCCTATATTATCTAATGTTGACTTCTCACAAAAGATTAATTTGGAATTAGTGACAAAATGGGATTCTCATCAAATATAAAACCCCATAAAAGTTAATGCTTCCCAAGCTGTAATTTGAAAATCCAAAAACACTTGTGATTTAAATCTGTTAACTCTTATTATCAAACTTACATTTTTGCTTCAAATGCATACATGAAAGCACAGACACATTTTGTGTAAGAAGCAGGAAGTGTGAGGAAATGTCTCAATCAAGTGTAATAAACTATTTATGATAATGCATTCATACTTTTTTTTGTTAACACGAATCATAGGAATACTGAGCTGCTATGAATGCAGGTAACTTTCTAACGGTCAAACACCCTTATGTTCCGGTGAGTCTTTGCAAAGATACCTAATGTGTCACTTCACATAGCATAAATGGATTTGGTAAATAAAACAATAAGTAAAATGTAATATTTCCAGTCTTTTTAGCTTGGAAATGATCTAATCAAGAGGTCCACATTAATGCATTTTTGCCAGGAAAGTTATAAATTATGCATAACACAGCATAACATTAAAGTATTAACATAACAATACCGGTCTATCACTGGTTAAATAAAAAGCTGAAAACTTCTTATCTGACAGTCTGACTTTGCTACTATATTACATGCTAGCACAAATTTATTGGGAAAAGCCTTTCAATGCTATCCATCCCAATTTTTATTTTAATAAATTAGGCAAGAGGATATTTGATGTATCAATTGGTTCAGAGAGTTTACATATTGTTAGCATCCACCAAATCCTTGTCTTTGTTCTCTATATGATAACAAGATTTCATACCAGGATATACCTATCCTCAAAACAGTAAAACATAAATATCTCAGTGTGAAGGATGTCATTGGTTTTGCATTTTATCCTTGGTTTTATACAGCATCTTAAATTTCATAAATTGGAGTTCTACAAAACTGTCTTTTCTATAAAACTTCCTAGAAAATTCTTTACCATTTTACTAAAGGTTTCCCTGGTTCACAGACAAAGAAAAGAATTCTTTCCATACTTTCCATACCACACCATTATAATCTATTTGTTAAGAATGCTCGAGGGCATGTAATACCACCTTATGTTGTGGTGCTTTTAGAGCGAAGACCATATGTGGTGCTATCCCAGGAAACAGCAGGGTTCAGTTACAGGCTCGGATGCTTTTTTTCCCCTTACCCTAACAAGCCCTGCATTTATACATCGGTGCCATCAGTGCTATTTATTTAATATAATTAGTATATTTTTGGTGGTTTTGTTAAGAATGCTATATACAGTATTATTTATACGCATGTCGATATTCATAGCTTGGTAGCTTAAAATGCAACATTCTGTATTATACAGTAATGCCACCCACAAGTAAGTTTGAATATCACTCAAATCTATTTTGGAAAAGGTGGAAATTATTTTACTGTACAGATTGTCTCCCATCTAAAAAGGTGTCCTTTGAGGACACTTGCCATATCTTGTTGGATAGATTGATGAATGTGTATCTGAGGCAAGGGTGTGTGATCCGCTGGATCTGCTATCAAAATGTTCATGGTTTCTTGGCCCATAATTTATAATGTGGTTACTCTGAAACTAGCATATTCCTGATGTGCGTATTTAAATTGATTTGAATTTATAGTTGAAATCTATAATATCTGTTCTGAAGCTATTATCCATTCTCTAGGTTAATACGAAGATTAGGGGAAATCTTGTGGAAAAAGGACTTAGAATTTCTCCTTCCTCGGAATCGGAATCTTGGAAAACAATCAGAATCTTGGAAAACAACGCAGAATCTTGGGGATGTGTTTGACTTGGATTTGGTGACCATTTTAAGTTATCCCAGGGCATTCTCCATAGTGAAAGACAGCCCTCTCCAGAGAGAAGGAACTGCCCTGGGCTATACCACCTGCGGAAAGAACACCCTGGCTCCAGCACCTCTAGCCTACCTGTGTGACATAAGGAAGAAAATAAAGAGCTAAGAAATATCTGTGAAGGTCACAGCCCAAGGACTCAAATCCACCAAAAAGATTGAGATTTAATCATAAGATTGGGGAAAATTTCTCCTCCCTCACCTTAGTGCAAACCCAACAGGACTCCCATGTAGTAGAGTAGATGACAACTGAAAGAGCCGTAAGACAGAGGCTTTATCCAAAGATGAGTTCTTAGGCAAGTCCTAAGAAAATAAGGGAAAAGAAAAAGGGACAATAGAGAAATTTGAAACCTCTGGAACCAGCAGCTAAAAGGAACATTAAACGCAGGCAAACTCCTAGCCAGATTACCAAAAAAAAACACACACTAGGGGCCTAATTACCTTCTATTAACTGATGTATCATGCCCAACTTTTAGCAAAAATTACAAGGCATGCCAAACATGTAGGGAGAAAAAACAGCCAAAGAGACCAAGCAAACAGCAGAAACAGCCTCAAATATGCCAGCAATGTTGGGAGGATCGGACCACGCGTTTACAATAACCAGGGACACATCTTCAGCCTCACTGGGTAATCCTTGACTGTGTCAGTCTACCAGTGATCCCATCAAAGGCATTCTTCATTTATGTCACGATCCTTTTTTATTTCTTGCATTTCTTTTAATTATTTTTTAGCATGTCTGTCTTTCTGGTTATATTACTCATCTACTCTAGCATGTTTCCACTTTTTCCATTAGAACTGTCATGAACACAGATGCAAAAATCCTGAATAAAATATTTAAAAAATTAATTCAACAGTATACCAAACCATTAAATATCACATCCAAGTAAGATACATTACGTAAATTCAAGGCTGGCTTAATATTTGAAAATCAATCAATTTAATCTACCACCTCCACAAGTTGAAGAAAAATCATATGACTATATCAATAGATGTGGAAAAAATCTGATAAATTCAAACACTCGTTCATGAAAAGTACTCTCAACAAACTAGAAATAGAATAGAACTTCCTCAACTTGATAAAGAATATTTACAAAAATGTACAGCTAACATCTTACTTGATGGTGAGAAAGTGGACACTTTATTCCTAAGATTGGAGCAAGGCAAGGATATGGTCTCACTACTCTGCTTTACCATTATGCAAGATATGCTAGTCATTTCAATAAGAAATAAAAGGCAATAAAGCTATAGATATTGGTGATGCCACAATTTATATGTAGAACCCCCTTAAATTAGGCAATTTTGAGGAAATGTGAATAAAATTGTAGAGAATACGTGCTTTGTATATAAAATGGAGTGCATGTTGTATATTGATGTGTTTCAGAGGTATCTGAAACTCACACACATGCTCTTGGATTATATGTGTGTGTTCGTGTGTGTATGTATGTGCAGTTATGTAAAGTGTGATGTACTCTCGTGTGTAGCGTGTCATTTTCTTCTTTGTAGCAGCTAATTTAGAGAACAAAAAGCATGTATTTCTAAATTTTTAAAAATAATTTTACATATAAAATGGATGTTATTTTAGTTAAAATAGATCTAAACTTCCATGACTAGTGAAGATTAAACTTGTAAAATAATAACTAACCAAATTTTCTTGTTGAAGGAAGTAATTAAAATCTTGCTTGTGAACCAGATAATTTGTGTGAGCACGTAGATCTCTACTAGTTGACTAAAACTGTATTCACTTTTTATGAATTTAACTTTGAAATAATCATAAAGACAAACATTGGGGGATGCTATAGACTTTGCTATTCCCTCAAAGTAACTTTCATAGATTATAGATTTCAGGAAATGAGATCGCTGTAGAGAAATAAAATACCTCTGCTCTAAGAGTTGTTACTGGCTGCTTTATCTTTTGAAGAAATAGGTAACCCAAAGATAAATGAGGAATTTCACCTTGTTTAAATTCCACTAGAACTTTTCTTTTTAAATTAATTTCTACTTTAATTTTCCTTAAAATATTTGGCATATATTTCCAAATTTTTACATGGAGACAAAAATTAAAACAATCTATAATACTCCCAAAGGCATTTGTTAGCTCATTTCTAGGTTTAAGCAAACGAGATTTTCAAGAGGAAAAAAAATCAGATTTCAGCTGGGACAGAGAGAACCTTGACATTGACCTATGTCAAGTAAATGCTCTTATTCTAATGCAATAGAAACATAAACAACATTTGCGAAATTTGCACTATGTACTTAAAGATTGCTCGAGTAACTTATATAATGTGTATTTAATATGTTTTGATATTTCCTCGAAATTTAGAATACTGTTAGTATTGCTGTGTACTTTCCAAGGAAATGTATGCCTCTGAGTAGAGGACAGCCTTAGATGTAAGGGGCTTTTCTCTCTTCTTAAAAGTTTCCTCACAGACAATTTCTTCATGTTGAAACCATTGAACCCCCTACAGACACTGATCATCACTCTTGCTGCTGGCAGAAAGGCAAAACTTGGGGATTTACCCTCTTCTCCTTACTTTTGGCATTCAGGATGCATTGTGGCCCAAATGGTGTTCTCTAGAAGCCAAAAAAACTTAGTACTCATTTTTGTGAGCAGTCAAAATGAAAATAATTGCACAAATTACTGCACTAATTGGAAACTGATAAAAACTACAAAAAAGAAATAGAAGTTGAAAAATATGTGTATATATTAATATAATATGCATATACATACTTTATATGCGTATATTTCCAGTGTGTAAATATAATACATAAATACGGAGCAACAATTTTTTACGTGTGTGTGTGTATATTGTCTTTCCTCTTCCCTCTCTGAGAATTCTTATTAATACAACTATAATATTGAGAGTCTATCAGATGCGAGTGTAATGTGAAAAATACTTAACCACTGCCTGACCCTTGACTAGATATCGCACTCATAAACATAACATGGAAAGCATAATTTTATGCTTCAACACAGAAGGGAGTAAAACGTCTAGAGTGATTAATATCACTATTGACAAAGTCACCAACCATAAGTTACCTGTGACTCTCATCTTCTGTTAATAATGAGTTTTAGAGGAAATTCCATGTATTATTCTTTTTTTGTGCATAGGACAATAGGCAATTGAACAATTAGGGATACTGTATCTAACGTTATATCATTAAAGATAAATGATAAATTGTATTCTTTTGTTCCTCGTAAAGAGAGAAATCTCCCTTCCTTTTCCCCACAAGTTAGCTATCCAGACAATTGACTTAATCCTTAGTTCATAACAGATACAGGAATTGTTTCAACTCTCCTGGGAAATCTCAGAATTAGAACACATTGGAAAGACAGGGCAAGTGTGTATATGGATCCCTCACAGGAAGCTATCATCTTCTATGAAAAGTCAGATTTAATTAAAATAATAATGATAATAATGATAAAGGTAGAAACTAAGATTTATTTTACAATGAATAAACATGGTAATGTGGGGAATCTCTAAGCAGTATGTCCTTCAACTATAAATCTTTATATAGGAATTAATTTACGTATAATATTTAAGGAGCATATGTATGTGTGTGTGTTATAGAAAAATTACCTAGGTATATAAGCATAACTTTTAAACTTCCTTATTTAAATGTAGTTTGAAAAGTGACTAAGAGCATACAATATTTGTTTTCAACTGCAGCAGAGTGAAATGCGATTATAACAGCCTGATCAAAGGGGTTGGGCAAAACAAAATATTACCAGGCAAGGAAATAGTTGAAAGCCTGTATTCACAAGATCTCAAGCTATAATGCAGACTTTAGGAGGGAGATGGAGACTTGCTTCTGGGACCCAGATACAGCTATGGGCATCAGACATGCTGGTGACACAAGGACTTCCTGGACAAACCCACACCCTCAAGAAGCCTGAATTCTAATGTCTCTCTTGAATTCTTTCTTTGGTGATCTTAGGAGCAGGCTTAACCTAGTGCCATGGTGGATTAAAAACCTACCCAAAGGTGTTCCCTGTGTGGAGGAGCATGCAACAGAAGATTCAGTGATTCCAGTCCAGAGCAAGGCAGAGAGGTCGGGCATTAGACTTCGAGCTTCTCAAAGGGAGGAAGCTTCCCGCAATCATCTTTCTTAGCTCCGGAACTGGCGTGGAGAAAGGCCCGACACACAGTGGCTGCTGAATAAAGATAAAAATCCAGGAGAACAGTATACATGCTAAGGTCTAGGAAAGAACAAACAGAAGAGAAAATGTTTTAATTGCATTTTTCTAAAAAATAACAAAAATTGTCTATTGAAGAGCTCTAAGATGTATTTACTCTAAATGAGAATTAGAATGTGTTAGATAAAACAGCTATATTTTTTAAACTGTAAATATTTCCAAAACAATTTCTACAAACCACAAAACCTCTGACACCACACAACCATCAGCTGCCTTGCCTGGCAACATCCAGCGACCTCAGGTCACCACCCTCCTCTGAACACACAATGTTTATTTCTCTCTCTGTGGTTTTTATTTTGCTTTCCAATTTCTTTGCCAAATGTTCCCATAGTAAAAGCAGAAGACTAGAACCTGTTTTCCCCTTTGGATGAAAAGTGGCACCTCCACAGTGTAAACTTGGCCCAGGGGCTATCAGGGGTTCCCCAGTTCCGTTTGCTGCATTTATTTATTGTAGGAACATGGAAGTGTTTATGCCAAGGGGACCCTTCATGGGAAAGAGAGCGAAGTTTCTTTTACCTATTGAAACACACGAGCACATCATATATAATAAGAAATCCCCTCAACTGTGCTTCCTGAATGGCCCCCAGTTCAATAAAATGAATATATATCACTTTTATTATTAGAAAAAAAGTTATTTTAAATATATCCAAGTGAACTTTCTATTCATCCATCAATGCCCAGATTGAATTCTATCACTTCCAGAATGCATTCCTAATTTTTTCTGTTTATAATTTTATATGAAACTTCATGTCTCAAGAATTATCTATTTTATTATTTATATATGCTCTGTGTCCCTTTTAGAACATCAGGTTATTGAAGCCTATAAATTATATCTAACCATCTTCATATTTCCCACAGGATCTAGAAAAGTGTCACCCTTAATAAATGTTCATTCAATTGAAGTTGATTAAACTATCATTCTGGATTGTTTGTTTTATTACATATAATATACATATTTTTTTCATATCGAGGGCTTAGGGACCCTGAGGTTATGTCCCAGTTCTATTTGTTTGCATTGAAAATACACAAATGAGGGCCCCTTTGTATTGAGTCTCCTTTCCAGATCTCGGAGTGCTACTTCACGTCGGAACCTCCTGCTAAGAACCAGATGTTGCACCAGTATTATTTGGAATTCCGGAAAATTTGAGAGAAGGTGAAAGAAGGCTGAAGGAAAAATAGGGAACTGAGAAAGCTTTATGTGCAGGTGTGCTCACAGGCACACTGGAAGTCTCGATATTGTTTGGATGATCAATTCTCTTAACTGGGGTTTGGTGCCATGTTGAATAATGTCAATCCAGAAAGTTCTACTTCAAAACATCCACATCATTGTAAAAAAAACAGCGAAAAACTGTTCTGAAATAGTGTCAAATTTTTGAAACATTGACCCTTTAAATATCCGGAGACCAGTGAAATCTGTAACTGAATAATTGTGAGTCATACCAGCTTTAGTTGCCTAAGGAGAGGCACAGTGTATTCGAGACTGCAAAATGTTAACATCTTCCAGCTTGTTTCTACAAGGCCTGCTCTGTTTTTTTGCCTAATTTATTTTTGATTATGTTAACATTTTGTTGAAATCAATATTTCAAAAACTGGGGGAAAAAAGATAAAAGACAACATATAAATACACATATTCACACCTCTTCATCACATATGATAATTTAGTCATATTTGTGTGAGTATACTTAGAACGAAATAAAAAATACAGGTGCAGTTGAAGCCCCTTTTTGCCCCTGTCCCCCTGTCTCATTCCTATTGTTCCCTCTCCAAAAGTAATCACTATTTTCAATTTGGTGCTCATCTTTAACACCATTGTTAAATAGGTTTCTCTAAAAAATAAAATTTTCACATTTGATATAAAAAATTTTTGTGTATTACACATCATTATGCATCTTCCTCTTTCCATTAGATATTTAAAACTATGTATCCACATTGGTGCACATGTCCTGGCTTAATTCTACTTCACAGCTGCGTATCTGTCCATCATTGTCGAGTA
Source organism: Equus asinus (assembly GCF_041296235.1). NCBI lineage: Eukaryota > Metazoa > Chordata > Mammalia > Perissodactyla > Equidae > Equus > Equus asinus. Next base: position 77,312,700 of record NC_091800.1, read on the forward strand.
GTTTACATCTTCTGATACTGCTGGGAGCTTATATGTCTTGGAAATTTCTATCCTCCAGCATCTTTGCCTATGCTTGTTAAAAATTTACGTTTTTAGGGTAAAAAAAACAAAGCAAAATATTGCTTAGCAAATTAATACTTTCATCATCTTGTCTTAGTTTGGTAAATTACAGTTTCTTTAAAATTATTTTCAGAGTTTCAAATGAATAGTTAAAAATTGCTCACATATTTAATGATTTATAAAATCTCTACTGTATTTGCAATCATACTTAATCCACATCCTTTCACCCCAATGTAGTTAGCTGCTTATGTCTTTTCACTTACATGATCAGCCTGGGCAAGGTTGACATCTTTTATTAAACACTAAAATAACTAAAATCCCAGACTTTGGGTTTGGATTTATTGCTGCTTTTTCTCTGCTGATGTCAATGTTTGTCCACCTAAATTACACTTTCCTTGGGTTGACTCTTGCACAGTGTCGTTATTGCAATCCAGTTTTAATATCTGGGCTATTTTTCTCTAAGTAGATAAATCTTATAACAATTCTTCTGATAAAGATTTTTTGTGCTCAACTGCTATTCAAAAGGTTTTTATTCTTCATCACTCTTGATTCCTTTATCTGAGATTAAAATTACCAGTTATCAGTTATTTTCTGTGATTACTTTGAAGTTATTAATCATTGCCTTTAAGCTTTTGTTTTATTGTGGTGAAAAACACATAACATAAAGTTTGCCATCTTAATGAGTTTTAAGTATAGAGTTCAGGAGTTAATTTGCAAATGAAAAAGTTTTCATTTTGCAAATTTGAAATTGTACCTGATAAAAAGACAACTCTTCTTTTTCCCCTCCCCTCAATCCCAGCAAACATCTTTCTACTTTCTTTTGTGATTTTGAGTACTTTAGATACCTCACATAAGTGAAATCATACAGTATTTGCCTTTTTTCATGACTGCCTTATTTCACTTATTATCATGGCCTCTAGGTTGGTCCATGCTGTAACATGTGACAGGATTCTCTTCCTTTATAAAGCTGACTAGTCTTCCATTGTATGTATGTACCACATTCTCTTTATCCATTCATCTGTTGAGAAACATTTGAGTTTCTTCCACCTCTTGGCTATTGTGAATAATGCTACTACTTCCTTTATGCTTTTTATTACTATTATTAGTCTAATTTTATTCAACTGTAGATAATCTGTATTTCGTAATTTAAAAAATATTATTTTATACTAGATATTCTTTGGCATTACTACCACATATGTAGATACGAATCTATCTTTTTTCATCTTTCATGGTACTCACAATCACTTGAAATGAGAAAACTCTATTCCATTCAACATTCTAGAAAATTATCAGGTGCATATTTTATAGCTTCTCTGATACTTCTTTTTTCTATTTCTCTTACAATTACTATCATACACATGTTGGCGACACTTTTTATCCTCTATGTTTCTAACATTTCTTAATATTTTATTTTTACTCTTTATGCTGATTTTTATGTTAACCCCTTAGCTCTACTTTCAATTCACTAATTTTCAACTTTATTGATCAACTGCAGTCTAGCATTTATCACAATTACTTGCTATATTTGATATAATGAGCATACTTTCAATATATCTAATTATCCTTTTTTATCTACCTCTTCTTACTTTACATATGTCTATTTTGTGTTCAGACTTGTATACTACAATGATTTAAGTCCATGTGATTTTTCAAAGCCAAATAGTCAATTATAAATTATAAGGATATCTCAGTGTCTCAATCCTATATGATTTTATATTATTTATTTATATATAGTATTTGTAATAAAACTCAGGTGTTAACTATAAACAATATGTTTTATAATGAAACATAGTTATACAAAGGAAAAAGAACAATTATACAAAGCCTGATTGTCAGCCACTCAATTAGGTAGGATAATCTCTTATATTAAGCAGTGAACTTAATTCTCTTCCATCAATGATCCTGAGATTCAGTGAAATGAAAACAAGTGGTCTCTTCCTTGCACATGAAGGGACAGACACTCTTCACTGACTACATATGGATGATTAATTTGTGCTATATATTTGTGTTCCTGGAATACTCTCTAGTCCAAAGCACTTTGAAGAGGCAGGGGTAATGAGAAGATGGAATGGATCTCTGATTTGGAAATTCCATACAAGATTTGGCCTGAATGTAATTTTTATGTACATGTCCAAGGCTGAGTTATATATTTAAAAATGAAGTTAATCCCTAGATGAATTCTCAAGGAGATCTGAATTAGTATACAAATTCAGAGGCAGCTGGTTTTCATAAATGCTCTTGAATGCTTCCATGGGCCAGTCAGCGCTTCTACATGCCCTATGATTTGGTCATTAAATACATCCTGGGGAAGAAGTTATCTTTTTTTCTATTTTATTTTAGAAGAAAAACTAAGGCTCATAAAATCTAATGACTGTCCTAAAGTCATATAATAAGTGGCATAGCTGGGACGTAAAGCTAGCTTCCTTGTACCCGAATCGAGTGTCGTTTTGTTACATCACAGATGCCATTATGAAAATATCACCCTGGATATTCATCTTTGATATTTTCATTGCCGCTTATTTTAGTATTGTTTGCTTTCCAATAAAATTCCAACTATAGAATTTTCTTTGGTCATACTATAGTGAAGATGCTTTGTACGTTTCTAGGAAAGAAATATCCCTGAGTCTTTGTGTTTTCCCACAGTAGAGAACTCCTTCATTAAATTGTTCAGGGGCTGGCCCAGTGGTGTAGTGGTTGAGTTCTCATGCTCTGCTTTGGCAGCCTGGGGTTCACAGGTTCAGATCCTGGGCATGGACCTAGCACTGCTCATCAAGCCACACTTGATGAGGAAGATTGGCACAGATGTTAGCTCAGGACCAATATCCCTCACACACACACAAAAATAATAATAAATAAATAAAGTTTTCATTTATTCAGCAGCCCCCTGAGAATGACAAAGTGACTCAAAGGTAGAAGGAGAGACTCAAAGGATAGGGAGAAGATGACCAAAGGCCCAAAGGGCCATTGGGCTCCTGTCATAATGCTGCTGCTGTGTCCATCACTGTGTTCTTCAGCAGAGCAGTGTTGAGTTGTTTCTGACATTGAATAAGGGTGTTGGCTCTCAGTAACTGTAGGCTGTCAACATTGAAGAGAGCTCATAAAAGGTTGTGGATGTGGGGTCCAGCCCAGTGACGCAGTGGTTAAATTTGCACACTCTGCTTTGGTGGCCTGAGGTTTGCTGGTTCAGATCCCAGGTGCAGACCTACATACTGTTTATCAAGCCATGCTGTGGCAGGCGTCCCACATATAAAATAGAGGAAGATGGGCACAGATGTTAGCGCAGCACCAGTCTTCCTCAGCAAAGAGAGGAGGATTGTCAGCAGATATTAGCTCAGGGCTAATCTTCCTCAAAAAAAGAAAAAGAGGTTGTGAATGTCTTTCTAACACTCAGGACCAGACTAAAGTCTCCTGACACTTTTCCTCTAGTGAACTTAACATGTACTTTATTCTCTTTGTTATTTTTCCATCCTAATGGAAGTATGTTCCCTATGGATTCCTATCAAATATTACCATAGAGTTTGCATTTCTCACTTGATTGTAAAAGCTCAGTAACATATAAAATTTAAAATGCACATGATACAAAGCTGTATATATGACAAAACTGCCATAGACATTGATAGGACTGGCATTGTACTTTATGGAATAACAGGGTGAGTACAATGGATTGAAAAGCAGAGTATACTTATGCTTCAACTGAAAAATTTGAACTACTCTGCTTTTGAATATAATCTGAGAACATTTATAGTTGAAATAGTATGGATAATACAATCCTGCAAATGTTTATACACGTCAGTTTCCAATTTCCCCAATGACTTGGAAATTAGTTGTTGAATTAGTCTGAGGGAAACTGCCAGGAGTTGCTAAGCCACGGGGGTAGCTAAACACAGATAATCTATGTGTTGAAATTGATGCCATCCAATCAAATGGGAGCGAGTGGCCAGAATCTAAGTCTGAGATGATAAATTTGTAGTTTCCCTTCAGCTGACTTGGCTTCCCAAATATTCACACTGATCTTTGCCCTTGGGTCTACTGGGATTTCAGGGTTGTGGTCAGAAATCTGGTGCCCATGTTGAACTTGTCCCTGCTGACATGTTTCCATTTATTTTTTTTTTCTTGGATACGGTTCTAGAATAGCTTTTGCGTAACTTCCTTTTCAACTACATTTGAAATTTATTAAAACTAAAATATGCAATTTTCTATCACAAAGGACAAAGGTTGTAGGCTCAACAGATTCACTTGTTGTCTAATGATCTCAATTTAAGGTAATGGGAGTCCTGGCAGGTTAAGTGATTATCCAATTTCAGAGTCAGTGAAAGGCATAACCTGGGTAAACTGAAATAATAATCCATTATTATTATTATTTTGTTATTATCATTCTCTATTCAGTTCAGTCAAACATTATGAGAGCATTAGGAATGGTTCAGCCCAATTAAGACTTATTTCTAAAAGCTGCCAGTATTCATGATATAAACAGAGGTAATGTTTCTACTAAATACATACAAAGTTCGATTTGGTTGGTATGATTTGTAGATGAATGTGTGAAAGGTAACTAAAATATTAAGATGTCAAACATACTGTAGAATTAATTGTTACAAGAATGAGTTATTTTCTCTACGGCACATACCTCCACATGACGAAGGAACTATCACCTCATTTCTGCATGCCTCAGTTGCTGTATCTGTAACATGAAATGAGACAGATGGGTGATCTTGAAAGTCCTTTTCAGCTCTCACAGTTTGAAAAAGGGTGACTGAAAGCTAAGGAATCAATTTTCCCAAAGCCGCACATTATTCTCAGCACTATGATATCAAGGGTACAAAACAAACAAGAAAAACATTGAAGACCCAGATTTAATGAAGGTCATCCTCAGTGCACAACTTCCCTATTTTGGTACATCTTACATTTTGGGGATAATTTATAAGTTTGTTCCAGGAATGGGAGCAGAAATTTATACCTTTTCTACCTCTGTCATAAAATGATCTCAGGCCCTGGCTTTCCTTACCTTTTGCTCCTTTGAATTTCTTCTCTGAGTGACTCTTATCTCAATACTTTGGTCAATCACTCAATAATACTCAGCTGTAATCTAGTATCTCTCTAGCTGGCAAATAAATTCCAAAATATTTCAAAAATAACAAAAGTGAGGAAATATGTGCAATATTATTCATTCAGCCTAAATCTTGTTTGTACTAAGTGGAGGGCTATTTTCAACTTTGTAGTACACTCAGTCGTTTACTTCTGTGTTTTACAAATCTCCTGGAACAAAGGGAAGAATCAGTTCTGAGGCAGGGGCAGAGTAGTCTGGCGGAGTTGCCTTTTCTTCCCCAGGGTGGAGTACCTCCCCTGTTCTCACTACATCTGGCAGCACAGATGGCAGGAAAATTAATAGGAGGGAGGAAGCGTTGACCTCATGTGGATATAAACAAGTCCTGAGACTCCACAGGCAGGCAAATCCGATAATAGCCTTAAAAGAGACCTTGAAAGTTCATTGAGTTCAGCTCCCTGCTGCTGATAGGGCTGTGTTTGACGAAGTTCCGTGTCCTGGGCAAGCATCCTTGAGGTAACATGCATAGAGATACTAGAATAGGTCACAGAGGACAGCCATACAGTGCATCTCCCTAAGTAAGAGTGGAAGTAGGCTATGAACATCTGTTTTATGTTGGTACATCTTGGAGATAGGAGATGAGGAAAACAACTACTTAAGTTCTTATCACATGTATTCAACCCATTATAAGAATCCTCAGAGACAAAGAGCCTATAGACAGATGTTCGTCCTGAGGTACATTTATAGGGTTAACCCAACCAGCTTGTTTCGAGAACATGTTGGTAGTTGACATTACTCACTAAACACATACATCTATTGACTATAGAATCATTGATCTGAAAAATGATTTGGGTTTTGTACATGTAGCTTGTGGCAGCCCTGGACTGGCTATTCAGACACTGTTGACAGGATGATGTAAAAGACATTCCCACCCCATCTTCTTCACCACTTCCCATTAAAGGTGACTTCATGTGGTAATGAGCCTTAACCCAAGGCCCTTTGAAGGGTTTTAAAGAAAGATTTGTTTTTCTGATTAAAGAGACAAATGGGTCTTATGCTGTGCTTTCTCTCCTTCTGCTTTCCTTGAACAGGGACTTGTGATATATTGCAACTATGGAAGCAAAACAAGAGAATTGCAAATTGCTGACATTGTTCCAGCAACTTTCTTGGCAACACATTTTTGTTATGTGAAAAGAATTAACTCCCATTTTCAAGCCAACTTTAATTCATTAACTCATTTGAAAACACACCTAAATGATGCACTTACTGGTGTCTGAATATTCTTTACAATATCTTAATGACAAAAAGTGTATGTCATGCTGGTCAGAGTAAAATTAATTCAAATCTTACTCTGAATAGTGCTTCAACTATTATATCTAGGTTTATAATCTAGAAAGCACTTTAAAGCACTATATCTACAAAAATCTTTTTCTGAGTCTTGACAATTATTTTACTCTAATTATTTTTCATTCCCTCTCAACTAAATAAACCACTACTACTGCATATTAAAAACATGCATTTCTCCATTTAAAATCAAGTTCAGAAAAAGTACTAGATAGGCTCAGTTGCATATATCTGAATATTTACACAAAATGAAACATAAGAGGGATTTTTTTTCATGAGGAGTGTTTGAAAACTATATATATAGCCTGTGAATCTCTATATGACTAATGATTGTAGGGTTGTGTTAAATTTGAATATCCTCAATATTTTACAAATAAATCCAAGTTACTGATGCCCCCAAATCACATTAATCTGTGGTCCTCTAATTTAGAAAGGTCATCCAGAAAACTTGTTAAAGACGGATTCTCTGTCCCACCTCCAAAAATTGATCCAGTAGGTGTAGTTATGGAGTCCAGAAATTTGCATTTCTACCTAGATTCCAGGTAATCCTGATATTGCCAGTCTGAGGACCATATTTTTATTAGCGCAAATACAAAAGATTTCAAATGATGTTCATTAGTAACACTGTTATACTTGCATTTCTTCAACATGGGAGAGACCAAGTGTCTTTGTGAAAGGTGTTGCCATATGCGACTTCAAAGCCACGTTTCTATTTAAAATGACCATTGCATAGCAGTGGCAAAGTTCCAGTTGATATTTAAATCAACAGCCTGATTTCCCAGACATATAACCCTTAAAAGTATGTGGAAGGGTTTGTGCAAATTAGTGGTCTCCTTACTCCAATTCTGATAATTCTTGTTTTAATGAGTCCTCTCCATTTCTATCTTTGGGATTCATTATGATCCCTTTCAGATCCCATTGTGTGTGAACAATCTCCCAAAACGTATTAATTCTATAATAAAAGAGCATGTGGAATCTAAAATTCACAGAAAAATAGTTGACTATGTTATGATACAGTGATCACATTTTCAATTTTTTAAATTCCCATTTAAATAAGGAAGAAAGCATGTTCCTCACTAATCAATATTCTTTTCTTCTGTTTCTAGTTATAATCACACACACACACACACGGTCCAGTTTTGTTTGCTGGAGAATGCAAGGAAGATGCTGCTTTACGCATGATGGAGAGGACAGGCTGCTGTGAGGAATCTCGTGCAGCAGGTGGCTGATGGACTATTATTTAATCTCTGCTTTGGGAAAGAGCAATCAAATGGTAGCTGTTGGTATTTGTTTAATAAAAACTCCAGATGTTGACAATGTTTCCCCATCGCCAGTGATATACAATGATTTGCACACAGCTGCTAAAAAACCATCAAGCCCAAGTACTATATGATTGTCACTGGAAGTAATTCTTTTTCTTTTGTGTGCTTTATGCACAGCCCTTATGGCATGACTCACATATTTTTCAAGTGTTAAATTGAGCCAGATAAATAAGACTTATTCACATTTATTCTCTGATACTTCTGTAAAGAGCTCTGTCATACGTTAATGGAGGCGTTTTGATGTAACAATAGAATGTCATCATTTGAGTCTCTAGTTAACCTGGAAATACAATGAGCTAAGCGTGTTTAATGGAGCACCTTTTAGGCAAAGTTTTGTTGTAAAAATATATATATTCAAACTTTGAACACAGGCAAAGAGAGTAAAGCACAAAAATTTTGTTGATTTGTTAAAGGACAATTCTCATTTGGACTTGCCCAGTATTTGTATTTTTCCTAGAGTTCAAAAAAATATTTCCTTATTATTATTTTTTACAGTCAGCTCAATGTCAGAAAGAGAAACATCTTAAATTTGTTCCACATCAACAGAAATATTTTCAGAACAAATTCTGAGTTGCTTCAGAATTGATAGATAGATAGTCTCCCCCAGAGAGCAAAGACGAGTTCTCTCTGCGTTTTACAAGACATGGAAGAGAATGACAGGAGCCTCACAGGAATGAAAATGCTAACAGCAGCAAATGTCATGTTCTCTTCATTTTTTTGCCTTTCAGTTACTTCATGGGTGAGTTCTCTTAAGAAGATGTAGGAAATCCTCATGAGCTGTTTTAGGGGATGAGACTAGCTTAAGATGCAGTAGCAGATTTGCCTGTGGCAATGCTCTATAACTGAATGTGGTCCACAGACTGGGCAGGAGGTGGAGTTTCTGACGTCTCCAGTCATCAGGGAGGAGAGATTCAGCTCTGTCTCCTCCCCTGAACTTCCCAGTCCTCCTCACTTCATATCTACAGTAGAGTTGGCCTCTCTTTCTCTCCTCCTCCTCAGTGTTTCTCACTGTTTGAACACAAATGGCCAACAGCTACATAAACCAACACTGAAATCACTAACAAGGTGTGTGGGGTTGGAAAACTGCATTAGTAACACTGAGTGATTACAGAATATTGTTTTAGGTTCCACATTTCTGCTATAACTAATTACCACAAACTTATTGGCTTAATACAGCACAAATTTATTGTCTTAAAGTTCTGGAGGTCAGCAGTCTGAGATGGGTTTAACTGGGGAGAAATTAAGGTGTCATCAGGGCTGTGATCTCTCTGTAGCCTTGGGGCACTTCCTTTCCTCGTCTTTTCCAGCTATGAAAGGCAATCCTTGGCTTTTCCAGCATATGAAAGGCATTCCTTGACTTGTTGCACCTTTCTCCATCTTCAAAGCCTGCAGAGTAGCATCTTCAAATCTCTAACTCTGGCCTTTCCTTCTTTGTTACATCTCCTCTCTCTGACTCTCCTTTCTCTCTCTTATAAGGATCCTTGTGATTACATTATGTTCACCTGGATAATCCAGTATAATCTCTCAAGACCCTTAACTTATCACATTTGCAAAGTCACCTTTGCCATGTAAGATGACATATTCGCAGGTCCCAATCATCATGATGTAGTCACCTTGGGGGAGGATTATTCTGTCTACCACAAGTACTACAAAAGTCATCCACTGTCCTTACACATTCCAGATGAGAACATGAAACCATGTTGTTCAGCCACACTCTTTAGAGTTAATTTTAGAGGATTGTCAATTAAAAAAACCTCCTGTGATTTTTAAGAAGTTTTAAACTGTTCGTTCAAAAAAAATCTTTAAATAGTTAAATGTTTCAGCGAACTAAGTAAGATTACAAAGAGCATATGAGATTTAAGACAGCTATTTTGGGATAGTAAAACTATATTAATCATGACTAATTAACTGATTATAATATGAAAATTAGAATATCAATGCATGTGTAGGAGAGGAAGGCATTTCCTCTTCTCTCTCTGGGTTCTTCTGGCTGGAGAACAAATTAAATTCATGAGACAGAAAAACAGGAGAAAATCAAACACAGCTTTATAAGATGTGTATATGGGAGAGGCTCAGGCAAACTGAACAACTCACCAAAATGGCTGAAGCCACCAACTTAAATATCATCTTCAGTTAAAGACAAAGGAGGATCTTGAGGGTGGAGGGGGAATGGATCATGGGAGAATACCACACAAGTACAGTAAACAAGATGCAGATTTAAGTCCTTGCCTTTGGCATTGATAAAGAGTTTCTTGAGATAGGGCCATCCCCCCTTCTTCCTGGTACAGAGAGGGAGACACCTTTACAGATGGAGATTTCCTTTACAATGTAAATGTTTCTTAACAAAGGGTAAGTAATCTCTGCTGTTCAGAGTTGCTTTCCTGTCTGCAGTTTATTAAAAGTAACCAGCCCCAAACAATGCTCATGCCAAAGAGATATATCTTGAGATGGCCAATTCCAGGCCCCCACACATGTAATTTAATATAAACTGATTTGTAAGAAAGAAAGAATACGTACTAGAACTGGCATGATTGACACTTTTTCTTGAGGGTTCTTTTTACTTCCTAGAGTTTATTTATGAATGTCCTCTTGACTTGATGTTAGAGGATAGTAGGACTAGGAAAGCAAAGCAGGGAAAAACAAATGTAGTGAGCGTAAGATATGAGGCATAAAGTTTTCTAGGTTATCATATGAGGAGAGGGAGAGGCAAGGGCATCAGGAGATAAGAAAAGGTCAACATGTGCATGTGTGATTAGTTTTTGTATTTAAGATGTGAGCTGCATAACAAATATGGCACAAAGACCGAGGAAAGTGTTAACATAAACAGAGGGGTGCTGCCTGAAGTCAAATATAATGAGCCATGCTAATTGAGAGTAATTATGAAATTGAGTCGCCTACCAACTACAGTGGAGGATCCCCTACTGTCACGTTTCTGGGAAGTTCTTGGGCACTGATAGATCTGTGCCTGGGTGCTCAGTGAGCCTATCCACTTGGCATGCCCTGAAATGTATTTTCTTCAATGCTGAGTGTGGTATTTAGGACATCTTTCCATACATGGAAACTCCACACTCTTTTTTTTCCTGTGGCGTGACACATAGCTCTGTGACTTTCCCTAATCTCAATGGTCCTGAAGATCGGAAAATATGGATGTTAAAATATGCAACTCTTTATTTAAAAAGAAGAGCCACACAGAAGCAACATTTCAATAATTTTAGTGTGGTGTCAAAATAATTTGAATGTACCACCCAGTTTCTCATCTGTGAGCAAACTCTCCTGGGATTCCACATTTCTCTCCAGGTTCTGCCTGTCTCTTTTCTCTTCTTATCTCACCTCCAATTCATAAATAACAGCTTTGAAGCAACTATGTCAAAAGTCAAAAATAGCTTTGTTGCATAAACCAATGGACTTTCAGTCACTAATTTCATTGGGTTCCTCAGAAACGGTCAACATACTTGACCCATCTTCCTTCTTTCAAATGTTTTCTTTGGTGTTGGTGACACACTTATTGGACTTTCCAGTAAAACTTTGGCTGGTGTTTATCAATTTCTCTCACTGATCTGTCATCTTCTATCTGCTCTTGGACCCCCCACACACACACCATCTTGGCCCCTCAAAAGTCTGTTCCACTCTCATAGTTTTAAATACCAATGATATACTGTTGATAGCCACAGCTGTATCCCTCTCTCTCTCAAACTTCTGTTGCCAGCTCATATGTATACAGTATACAATTAAAATCCTACATATATGCCTCACACTTATTTTAAACTAAGTATATTCTAAACTTATAGAAGACCTTTGCCCCAAACTTGCTTTTCCAATGCCCCCTATCTCAGCCAGAAGCCAAATCCCCACTCACACAGCCAACCAATCACCAAATCCTGCTGATTCTACTTTCTAAATGTTGTTCACATCCACCCTCTTCTTCCTACTTCCACTTCCACTACCTTAGTGGAAGCCACTCTCAGCTCTCTAGTATACCACCTTATAATCGTTCCGTTCTCATCTCTCTCTAAACCTGTTCTCTGCTCAGGAACTAGAGTGAACTGTTAAAGAAACAAATATGGTCTACAAGGCACTTCCTGGTTTGGGTTCTGGCTAAGAATTCACAATTAGAATCAACTTTTTCTCTACCCTCCAGACATTCCTTTTACCCCCAACCCCCATGCATTACCCTCCAGCCATAGTGATCTTCTTTCTATTTCTCCATTACCACAAAACCCCTTTTCTGTCTCAGATATTTGCACTCCTCATTCTCTGCCAGGAACATTGTGCTCACCTACGTCTTTTTCAAATACATCTTTCTAGTCTTGCAGGCTATGTATGGCATAGCCTTATATCAACATGATACCCTTTCTGTTTGTGCATCTCAATTTACATTGCATGATTGTCTCATGGACTGTGAGCCAGTCATTTTTCCACTGCTCCCTCCGAGCACCAACCCTTCTTTTTGCATACACTAACTTTATAAAAAATATGTTTAATACATGAATATCTTGATGGATGCTTGATATGAAAGATGATTCTTTATTGATAGAAGCTGAGGATTGTCTCCTGCAGAGAGAAACAAATAAGATTTCAAAGTATGCTGTTCATTGTATGGGCTCTTCCCATGTTGAAACTTCCAAGATCATTTCTCCTGATGACATGATAAAACAAATCACTGAAAAATAATGCATATAATTTAAGGAAATATTTTAAAAATCTATTAAGTAAATAGTGCACAAACAAAATCAAAATTAAAATGCCAAACTATAAACCCAGCACAAAAAGTTAAAAGAAAGGAGAATAAAATAAACAAAAATAGTTAGAAATATAAAAATTTAAAAGAAATAAAAATTGGAAATTTAAACATAAAACTATGCAATTAAGATAAGATGATGCAAAAGTACAGAGTAGAAATTTGAAACTAGAGAAAGATAGGCAAGGAAAGAAAACTCAAGGAAAATTAAATAAAGAAAACATTAACACCATGATATGTTAAAGAGTGTTTGAAGTAGAAGTTGAACGTGGAAGAATTAAAAATAAATAGATTGAAAAATCACAAAAGTAATTGAAAATTTATAGGCTCACAAAATGAACGAAGATACAGGTAAGCAAATATAGAATTTGGAAATATGGTTACATAAGTTAAAATTCAAAAGGAAAAGTTATAAATCACTACAAATAGACTATAACAACAAAGAAATGGACAGCAGATTTCTTTTTATGATGAATAAAACTGATTCTTAATAAAGAAGAGAAAATATAACCAAAATCAGACAAGTGGAAACAGTCCTCTGAGGTGAAATGATTTCCCAGAGCATGAAGAGCAGGACGAGGTCACCAAAGGTTGGGAGTGAAGGACGAGGGAAAGAGTGCAAGCTGTTAGCCTCTTATACCTTAACCCACATCTGGCAGTTCAACCTCTGGCCCCCAGATGTCCTTTCCAGGTTCATCTGTAAACAAAGCTATAGTAATCTATCGAAAATATTTAGAATCATTTTGCACAGAGTGAGTTCTTAATAAGTATTGATTCACCGAATAAATTGAAGCTTGAATCTATACTTGGACCAAATTATTGCAATAATTTGTTTCTGTTAACAGTTCTAACCCAACGATCATTGAATTTTTTAAAAAAGTGAAACATATATATATATTCCTATCAGGAAACATATTGACAAACAAAATAGTTGAAATACAGAAAGGAATATCTGTAGTTCAGACTTCTTTGATTTCAATTATCTCAGGAAATACATACAGAAAATGAGGTGAGAAGGACTGAGAACTAATTTCAACCTCTGGACACAAAGTATTATTTAAACAATACATTTGTTCATTTCATTCATTCAAAAATATTTCTAACTAACAACCTTCTAGGTATGTTGTGAGCAATGAAAATACATAGCAAGGAGGCTTGAAATTCCCTCCTTCCACAGAGCCTGCAGTTTCTCTCAGAAGGATTCCATTAAACAGTATTTGGCATCCAGCAAGGTGGCTATACTCACCAGGGAAGCACATCACACCACAGATGCATATTGCAGGTGGACTCAACCTGATTTAAGGGCCTATTTTGCCTCGCTGAGAAAGTACTTAATCTGAAGCCTGAAGCATAGGACTGATGGCCCAAGCAGTCTTAGGTAGAAAAGGGGGAGTGTCTCAAACAGAAGAAATACCTTGTGGGAGTGGTTCTCACACTTTCCAGTGCATCAGAAACCCCTAAAGGGCTTGTTAAAGCATGGATGGCTGGGCCCCACCCCCAGGGCTTCTGATTCAGTAGGTCTGGGATAGGACTCCAAAGTTTATATTTCTACCAAGTTCCCAGGTGATGTTGCTGGCCCAGGGACCTGCTTCAAGAACCATTGACTTATAGTCTAGTTTTGAGATGAAGGAGCATTTAGCAAGTAAGGAATGGAAAGCAATTCAGTGTTTTTAAAAAGTGAAAGAGAATGAGAAATAAGCTTAAGGTATAGTTGAGAGGTAGACTGAGACGCAATGTGGAGCATCTCGAGTGACTGTTATAGGACTAATTTACAGGCAGTGAAAAGCCATCAAAAGTTCTAACCAGGAAGGAGCAATTTGATTCTCTTTTATTTCAATTTCCAGCTGCGGATGGAGAGTGGTCTGTGGAAGAGAAGGAAGGTAGCTAGAGAAATTAGCATAGAAGGAATGGAAGTGGTCGAAGCAGGTGCAATGGAAGGGTAAACATATGAGGGATCTGCAAATACTAGCAAGAGAATGGTAAAGGTGATGGTAAGGATAACTAAGGGAATAAAAAAGGCACAAAACTGCAAGGAGCCTGATAGATTGCTTGAAGTTAAAAACAAACCAAAAACTAACAAACAAAGCAGATTGGATGTTTTGATGAGACCAAATATAGGTATATTAATTAAAATTTAATTAATAAAGGTGTATTAATTAAAATTAATTCTGAATTTCATGGATCTTTTAAATAAGAAAGAACTGAGGAAAGGTATACTTCTAATTTCAATGAAATAAACAACTAGGGTAACATGAAAATCCTCCTACAAATAAATTAAGGATCTGAACTAAATAAATACGGCTTTTTGAAATACAGCTAGCCCCAAAAAAAGAAGCAAAAGCCACAGAAGCTATAAAAAAAGGGGAAGCTGCCAACCAGGAAACAGGAAGGGTTCTAGTTTGTCAGTTGGACCCTAAAATGGAGAAAGCCTTGACAAAGGAGACCAGGTCTCTCTGCCTTGTGTATTGGAAGGAACTAAGCTCATGAATGGGATGAAAGCCCTGATCTCTGCAGTGTCACAATCTCAGTGAGAAGATGACTGACCTGCCCAAAGGATGAGATGGAGAGGTGACAGGAAGACTACTTCTATCTTGAATTGGGGGGTGAGGATAAGAGTATTTTCCAAAGAAATTGAAAACTTATGCTGGCTCTTTGTTTTATATTTGTTTGATTTTACTTTAGAGGTAGCAACATAAATGCCCAAGCAATAACATAAACACTGGTCCCAAGACCATGAGATCCAAGTATAAGCAGCAGATACATTCTCAAGATCAATTTGGAGAAATACTTCAAAGACCTACATTGCTTATAGCACAAAGAAGTAAAGAAAGAAAGAAATCATAACTAACAGGAAGAAATTTTCCATCAGGTGGAGAAGTTGCAGACATAAAAATTAAGACAGTGAGCAATAAAAAACCTTGAGGTAACCAGAAAGCTGAAAGAGTCTAATAAAATCAGTACACTTAAAAAGAACACATGGGATGAAAGAAAGTATTAAAAGCTACAAAAGGAAAAATGAAAGACAGTGGGGCACATGAAACTCATGAAAGACAGTGGGGCAGACTTGAAAAAGGACCAAATATAAGGTTAGAAATAACCAAATTATTCATATTAAATTTTTAATGAATGGCTTAAATAGCAGATTAGATATTGTTAAGAGAGAATTAGCAGATTAAGTGATAGATTTGAGGATATTACCCAGTAAATTATAAACCATTAAAGAGAAGGATCATTTGAAACAGTATTTGAAAGACAAGGAGGGATACAATGAGACAATTGAGACAATCATACATACGAACACTTTGAATTCCAAGAGGATAGAAGAAAATCAATGGGAGAACGGCAATATATTTAAAAAAAAAAAAGAGAGAAAGAAAGAAAGACCTGGAAAAATGGCAGTAATGTTAATATTGAAAAAATACAACAGATTTCAATAAGAAAAAAAATAAAACAAAATATGCTTCAATATATCATGGAGAAGTATTAGAAGACAAAAGGAAATTCTTAGAAGGCATAGGATTATCTTTGCTTTTAACCATTAAGCTATGTCAAATTAACAAACAGAAACATCATTAAATTGAAGTCAGGAGGCTAAAAGGGCAGGATCTCATGTCTTAGGAAATAGCAGAGACCAACAGGAACAAGAAAGACTTCTTCTTTTGATGGGCAGAAGCTCAGCCAATGAGAGACTGTCACAAGCCAGCCAGTGAAAAGCCACTACACATCAAACTCCCAGTACCCTCCAATGGACCCTTTGTTTATAATAGCCCTCCCAACTTCCTCTTCCCCTCTATAAAAAAGTGTCTCCTTCCTTGCTGCTGGGGGACTTGCATGTGGCTTGCCTGGTTGCAGACTGAGAAATGCAATTCTTTGCTGATGCAAATAAACCCATTTTTGTTGGAAAAATAACTGACTGTCTATTTGTTTAAGTTCAATAGCAATATGCCACATGAAAATCAGACTCTCAGATTGAATTTAAAACAATAATTATCTATGGGTTACAGAAGACATAGTAAAACATACTGGTATAGAAAGACATAAAACAAAAAAAAAGAATTTCTCAAATAAAAGTGAAAGAATGCTGGCATAGCAATATTAATTTCATACAAAATAGACTTTAATAAATTCAATGAGGCATAAAGAATGTTAGTGTAGAATGATAGAAAGAACAAGTGTAAGCAGTGTGGGTAAGGTTTAATATCCGAGCCTGTGGGAATATAGTATCACAAGATCAAAATACATAAAGTAAAACTTCACACAATTACCAAAAATATCAACCAATGTACAAAAAAAATTAGAAATTGTAACATATCTTATTTATAACAACTTTTTTTAAGAATTATAAGTGATTCAGATAGAACCAAAAAGAATTAAAAAGTAAAAATGCAATTAAAAAGATTGGTGACAGAGAGTGAAAGAGAGAAAGAGAAAGAGACAAGGATAAAGAGACAGGAACAGAGAGAAGGAGTTGCATCCCAATTGTGACAATATTTACGAGTTTGAGGCACACATAAAATATTTCCAGTTACCAATATAGGAGACACAAAAAGTCAAAACAAATACAAAGACAGCTATATAATGCATATATCTTAAAACATCCCCTAAACTTCACTCTGGAAAATAAGATACACAAACGTTTAAGTGATTCTTGAGTTAAAGAAGAAATAACAGAAAGTACAAAAGATTTAGTACTAATTAACATTGAAAACACTAGATATCAAAACTTGGAGGTTGCAACTATAGCAGTAATTTGAAGAAAATTTGCAGGGTTCTTTTTTGAGGAAGATTAGCCCTGAGCTAACTGCTACCAGTCCTCCCCTTTTTGCTGAGGAAGCCTGGCCCTGAGCTAACATCCATGCCCATCTTCCTCTACTTTATATGTGGGATGCCTACCACAGCATGGCATGACAAGCAGTGCCATGTCTGCACCCAGGATCTGAACCGGGGAACCCCAGGCCGCCGAGAAGCAGAACGTGCAAACTTAACCACTGTGCCACTGGGCAGGCCCCCAAAATCTGCAGTTTTAAATGCTTTTGTTTACTTGAAAAGATGTTTGACAATTGGATGGTGAATATTTAGTTTAGAGTGTTAGAAAAAGAACAAATGAATAAGTATAAGAAACATTGAAGTAAGGGAATAATAAATATAAGATCTAGCAATTAACAAAATAGAAAACAGAGTCCACAGAAAAGATTTTTTAAAAATCTGATTCTTTAAAGAGATAAATACAATGGATGAAACTCTGGTATGATGAATCAAGAAAATGTAAAGAAAACACACAAACGTTAAGAATTAAAGTAGTGTAGGCATAGTAGTGAAGTTCACATACTCTGCTTTAGCGGCCCCACGTTTGCCAGTTTGTGTCTCGGGCACAGACCTACACACTGCTCACCAAGCCATGCTGAGGTGGCATCCCACATACAAAATAGAGGAAGATTGGCATGGATGTTAGCTCAGTGACAGTCTTCCTCGCCAAAAAAAAGAAAAAAATTAAAGCAGTTTAGGACAATGGATTCAATCACTTAAAAAACAAAATAATTACATAAATAACCTTCAAATCTATATGAAATAGACATTTTTCAAAAAGTAACAATTATTAGAACTGACTCAAAATAAAATATAACTCTTAATAAACCAGTTGTGAAATAAAAGCTGTACAAGGTATATTTTAAAATTTACCCTCCTCCCCATCCACCTCCCACACACAAAATAACACCAGGTCCAGACAGTTTTATAACCAAGTTCTATAAAACCTTAACAGAACTTGTAATCCCAAAATTATATAAACTGTTCCAGAGGGCTGAAAAATGAGAGAGAGTTTCCAAATTCATTTTATAAGGCTACTACAGCTCTGATAGCAAAACCAGGCAAGAATAGATTGAAAAAGGAAAACTATAGGCATATCACTTAAGAAAATAAATGCAAAATTTTAAATACAATATCAGCAACCCAGCTCTCAACAAAATTGTGAATGTGAATAATATATCCTGAAGGAACTAGATTTATGCTAGAACGGGTATCATTAGCATTAAATAAACTATACATGAAATTCTTCACATCATATTAATAGATCATAGGAGAAAAAGTAATGTGATCATTTCAAAAGATGTATAAAAAAATGATAAAACCAACTACCAATAAGTGAAACTGAAACCATGTCCCCAGAAACTAAGGACAGAAGAGATCTCCCTTCATTTGATCAATGATACCTATCAAAACATTTACTGAAAGTAATACCTAATGGTGAAATTTTAGGAAAAATGCAGTGTAGTCGTAAAACAGACAAGGGTTAACAGTGTTACTACTTATGCACAACATGGTAATTGAGGCCCTAACCAGTGGAACAAAATATAAACAAGTAAATAAATAAGAAGGCAAAAAGAAAAAACATGAACCTCCTGTAACAAAAAAAAAATGTGATTCTGTAATAGACGGTACGTGAGAATATGACATTATATTAACATCAGTAGCATTTCTATAACCAAGTAACACAAACATATAACTAAAATGAGGATACCATCAAATTCTGCTACAAACCTAGAGGGGAGAAACCTAACATATATCTTCGTTTTTAATAGATACGATTATAAGATTTTGCCAGAGGACTTACAAGTAAGACATACGCTTCTCATGGATAGAAATATACTATTAAAAATATTTCTTTTCTCAAATCATGCAATTCCAAAAAAATTTCAAGTCCTTATTGATGAAACTTAAGAAAACAGATCCAAGCTTCCCATGGTGGAAGAAAAGCCCAAGAAAAATCAAAACAAATTTGAAGTACTAAACTTTCCCCCAACAGTTAGTTAAACTCATTATGAAGGTATGGGAAAGAACCGTATTGGTAGAATGGCCAAGAAAATACACTGTCTGAAAGAAACAGCCTTGAAACACAGCCACACAAACTCAAGCATGTATCCATCAGAACTTTTTATATGACAGGTGAAATTGCAAGTCAGGACATTCAATGCTGGACATAATGTTTATCTGTATGAATAAATATATATATTTCAACTGCATAACCTACACAAAATGTTATCTACTAGGTTTAAAGACATAAATTCAAAAGTAAAAATAAAAGAGAATTTTATAAAATTTTTATAAATAAGGTGTTTTAAACAAGGTCCAAAAGGATAAAACAAAAGAAAGAAAAGCCAGATAATTTTTCTATGTTAAAACACACGTCATGCACTAAGTTAAAAGGTAATCTGCAACTAGCAGATGACGTTTTCAAAACATATAACTGAAAAGGGTTAGCGCTCTTGCTTTATCAGTGTCGTCCCTGGAAAAACAGCATCACCCCCAGGAGGCAGTCACAAAAGCAGAATCACAGGCACCTGACCAGAACTATAGAATCAGAAGATGCTTTTTTTTTTCTTTCTTTTTGAGGAAGATTAGCCCTGAGGGAACATCAGCCACCAATTCTCCTTTCCTAAGGAAGATGCAACATCCATGCCCATCTTCCTCCATGTTTTATATGTGGGACGCTTACCAAAGCGTGGCTTGATAAGCAGGGTGTCGGTCCGCGCTCAGGATCCGGAACCAGAGAAACCCAGACTGCCAAAGCAAGGGGCGCAAACTTAACCGCTATGCCATGGGCTGGTCCCAGAGGATGCATTTTAACCAGATCTCCAAGTGATTTACATGAACCTTCAAGTTTGAAAGGCACTGTTATAAAAAGTATTTATTGGGATAAATCTAGGTGCTTCCTTGAGGAAACACTTAATAAGCACCTAATCATTAAAACATCAATCATTTTGTCCATTTTCTAAAAAGAGAAGTATAAAGAAAAACAGCACACTTTTAATAAAACCATTTTCATAAACATCACTGGTGTCTGATTTAACGGGACACAGGAAATTAAAATGAGCTTGAATCTTTCAACCTTTTTATTTCATATCCAAATTTCAATCAGGAGCTAAGTCAACTATCTGAGGCCATATACGCAGTTCAAGACAAACGAATCTTTGGAAAGTAACCACGTCTCATGGAAAGACAGGACAGGAGCACTGGATTCTGCAGATACATCTGGGGCCAGATCCGACACAATATCTTTCTGACCTGAGAAAAAACTACTGAGCATCTGTAAGTTTTCTAATCTGGAAAAGAAAAATCCTACTCACACATTTCCGGTTTTTATTAAACAAATGAGCAAGTGGAAGAGATGGTTTTTCTCAGTATTAATCCCCTTCCGTGCCATCATTTTTCAAATCTCCCCCTATTTTAGCGGGTAAGATTTCTGGCCAATAATGGTTAACTGTGACTATTTTTTTACCTCAACTTTCTGTACAAAAAAATGTGATGTTGCAGCTTATTTTATACTTTGCTTTTCAATTTTTGGCAAACCTTCAATTCTGCGGTATCTTTCTTCCGATCTCCATAATGAAAGTTCTGTTACAAACTAAAGAACATCAGAAATTTGTCTGCAAAAAAATGCATCCTATTCAGAGAGTGTAAAATGTTTCATCTTGAGTTTTGACAAATAGCTTAGAAAACTGATATTGATTCAGATGAAGCCGGACTTTCCTGGTGAACCCCCATAATTTCAGTTTCAATTTAATGGAGAGTGTGCGAATTTGATAATCAGTAATTTCCAGGCATGTGGATTAAATGTTTTAAATGAATCAATATTATGTTTAGGAAAAATCGGGAAACAAAACAGGATCAAAGGTATTTATAAGTTTTAGTAATAATAATCCTAAAGAGAAAAAATATGATTATAATTAGGAATTTGCTAATAGGATTTGTAGTTCAAAGCCATATGAATACCAGTGAAGGCTGACAATTATTTGAGATTATAGAGTACTCTAGACCTCTCTGTTATTTGCGCAAGAAATGCATATGAAATACTAAGATATTTCACATTCAATGAATAATTCAAAGTGAAAATATGGTATCTGATTTATTTCGTTAAATTCTTTTCTCCTACATTTCTTAGCGTGCTGTTGTTGCCCTGTGTAAGTACCAAGAGAACAACTCTTCAATCTTGTATCCCTTAGAAACGCAGCTATGAAATGAACAATGACTTTAGCAGTAAAAGAAAAGAAAATTGAGTTAAAACTCCAGCTCTGTGTTTTCTGCAAATAAAAAATAAAATTCAAATATGCTTACTCCTTTGTGAGTATTGTTGATGAAGTCATGTGAACAAATAGAGGGGGGAAATATTTAAAAAGCCTACTCAACTTTCCCTTCAGCTCTGACAGGCAAGGAGATTGGCAGTTGTCACTCTCGTCCTTATGACGAGAAAAACCCTGGAAAAAACTGAACTTCAATGACTTTACTTGGACCCATCAGAGACTGAGGTCTCAGGGCAAATTGCCACCCCAAAATTTGGAGAGACGGGCAAATACAGAGAATTACAGCCTGGATCAGCTGACGTGCAGCAGAGACCACAGGAGCAATAAACATCCAGGAATGCTTAAATGGAAACTGTGATGACTTGCTGGAGTCAGAGCATGGACTGGCAGGAGACTGAGAAAATTTGGGAGGGCAATGATTTAGGGGAGCATCCACACTTTCATGGAATTTACCACCAGGAATTCAACTCGTGTCTCACGGAGACAAGTCCAGAAAAAAACCTTAGTGTTCCTAGCAGGGGTTATGAGAATGGGAGAAGTGCAAAGGAGAAGGGGGAGGGGAGAGAAATCATTTTGAAAGAAGCCCAGAGGTTTATCCTACCAGGGGGAAGGGAATTACACAACTACAGAACACTCTGGCCTTCCTGCCTTAACTAAGGTGTCCTGGAGAAAGTGGGAAACAGTAAAGCTCACAGCTGAGACACGTAGGAGCACTAAACATTGCCCTTTAATCATAAGATTACACAGGGGCCAGCCCGGTGGCACAGCAGTTAAGTGTGCACGTTCTGCTTCGGCGGCCCAGCGTTCGCCGGTTCAGATCTTAGGTGCGGACATGGCACCGCTTGGCATGCCATGCTGTGGTAGGCGTCCCACATATAAAGTAGAGGAAGACGGGCATGGATGTTAGCTAAGGGCCAGTCTTCCCCAGCAAAAGGAGGAGGATTGGCAGCAGTTAGCTCAGGGCTAATCTTCCTCAAAATAAAGAAAGAAAGAAAGAAGATTACAGAATGCTTATTCCACCTCCTACACCTTATAATCACATCAACTGGTAACTGCATTGCAGCTAATGCCATAAGACAAAAGAAGATAAAATGTATACAGATTGAGAATGAAGAATTTAAACCATCTTTTTTTGCAAATGTCATGATTTTCTCTGTAGAAAATCCCAAAAAAGCAGCAAATAAAAACCACCTGCAACTAATAAGTGATTATAGCAGGTCACCAGACACAAGGTTAATATACAAAAGTCAATTGCCTTCCTATACACCAGCAATGAAAGATAGGAATTTTAAATTAAAAACAGACTATTCTTTGGGCTGGCCCGGTGGTGTAGAGGTTAAGTTCGTTTGCTCTGTTTCGGCGGCCCAGGGTTCACCAGTTCGGATCCTGGGTGTGGACCTACACACTGCTTGCCAAGCCATGCTGTGGCAGCATCCCACATACAAAGTGGAGGAAGACTGGCACAGATGTGAGCTCAGGGACAATCTTTCTCACCAAAACAAAAAACAAAAACCCCACAATATCCTTTACAATAGCACCAAAAAGTGCAATACTAAGGCACAAATCCAATAAAATATTATACTATATATGTATGCAGAAATTCTGATGAAAGAAGTCAAAAAAGATCTAAATATATGGAGAGATGTTTCATGTTCTAAGATTGGAAGATTCAATATTAGAATATCAATTCTTCCCTAATTGATCTGTAGACATATTACTATTCCAAGTAAAATCCTAGCAAGCTATTTTGTGGATAGCAACAAACTGATTCTTATGTTTATACGTATATGTTTATACGACCTAAAATAGCTAACTCAATTTTGAATGAGAAGAACAAAGATGCAGCACTGACATTATCTAACTTTAAGACAACTATAAAGTAAGGATAATCAAGATCGACTAACATTGAAAAAAAGGCATATTCAAAGATATCAATGGAATAGAATAGAGTCCTCAGAAATACACTTAAAAAATATAATGCACTGACCTTTGACGAAGGTGCAAAGGGAATTTAGTAAGAAAGGATAGTATTTACAACAAATGATGCTAGAACAATTGGAAGCACACCTGTAAAAATCAAAAACCAAGCAAAAACAAAAAACCTAGGCACAGACCTGACAATTTCACAAAATTTAACTCAAAAGGGATCACATATAAATATATATATATATATATGTATATATATATAAATATAAAACACAATGTTTCAAAACTTCTAGAAGAAAACATTGGAGAAAATCTATGTGACCTTGGGTTTGGTGCTGAATATTTAGATGCAATATTGAAAACATGGTCCATTAAAGAAAAAAAAATGATAAGTTGGACTTTATTATAGTTGAAAACTGCTCTGCAAAAGGCACTCTTAAAAGAATGAAAAGTCAAGCCAGAGGCTAGAAGACCGTATTCTCAAACCACATATTTAGTGAAGGACTTGTATTCAAAATGTACAAAGAAAAATAAAACTTAACTAAGAAATTGGCAATGATTCTGATCAGACACCTCACTGAAGAAGATACACAGATTGATAAATAAGCATATGAAAGATAAATAAGCATATGAATAAGATACACAGATTGATAAATAAGCATCATTTGCCTTGAAGAAATTGAAAATTGAAACCATAATGTGATACCACTATATACTTATTAGAATAGCTAAAATAAAAAAAAACCTGACAATATCAAATGCTGATGAGGTTATGGAGCAACAGGAACTCTCCCTCATTGCAAGCGGAAATATAAAATAGTATAGCCACTTTCAAAGGCAGTTTGGTAGTCACATAGTTAAACATAGTCTTACCATACAATGCAACAGTTGTGCTCCAAAGTAGTTCCCCAACTAATTTGAAAACTTATGTCCACACAAAACCTTCATATGAATATTTATAGTGGCTGTATTCATATTTGCCCCAAACTGGAAACAACCAAGGTAGACTTTAATAGGTAAATCAAGAGGCAAGCTGTGATTTATTCACACAATGAAATATTATTCAGTGGTAAAAACAAGTGAACTATCAAACAACAAAAAGACATGGGAGAAATTTAAATGGCTAGTATTGCTAAGTAAAAGAAGCCAGTATGAAAAGGGTACATACTATGTGATTCTAATTATATGACACTCTGGAAAAGGCAAAATTATATAGGGAGTAAAATGATCAGATGTTCAGGGTGGGGCATGAGGATAAACAAGTAAAGTACAGGGGATTTTTAGGGTATTAAAACTATTCTATATGATGCTGTAATGATGGATACATGACATTAAGCATTTGTCAATATTTACAAAACTTTACAGCACAAATAGTGAATTTCAATGCATTCAGATTTATTTTGAGTAAAAAATTATTTAGGAGATTCTGGGATCTCAGGAAGGAATGCAGACTGTGGCAAAAGAATCCATCTGTGTTATGAACATATGAAACAACCCCTGCTGGGAGTAGGGGGGCACACAGCTGACCAAAGTCACTTTTCAAATGAGTGGAGTCTGTAGGACTAAAGGCCAAAGGAATTGCACATAAGCATTGTACTCTAGTTGATAAAGTTTATCCTGTTAGACTATGAGTTAATTCTGATATTGCTAGACACGTTCACTGAAATTGAACAATTATGTAAATAAATGAGTAAATGGCCAATGCTAAGAGCCGGGTTCCTTAACACTGGAGTGGGAACGTTCAGATAAACAAGGTGTGGGGGAGGCTTGAATTATCCATGCAGATCACTGAAAAAAATCAGTATTAAATCATATTTTGCTTAATATAGATATAGATGGTTACATATAGGAAATATTTATAGACATGTGTATATTCATGGGTTGCTCTGTGAACTGAGAGTACCTTAAAGCAATGACATCCTAGTAGTAAAGAGCCCATCAGATCTTGGTTTCTAATACCATTTTTTAATAATAAGTACCAGGGCTACTTGGATAAATGGCTGATTCTAGGACTGGGGCAGAAAATAGATAAGATGAGCCTGGAGCATTATGTAGGACCAGAAACAAAGGAAGTGCTCAAAGAAAATCCGATTGATGAGGTATGTCATTTTATTTTTCAAATGTTTTGTTTGCATTGAGCCAGGCACAGTGCTTGCTTCTTGCACTGATTTTCTCATTTAATCCCTACAATCAGCAACTTCCAGGCACGCAAATCGGATAGTTTACCCAGATCGTTATAAGGTACGTTAGAGATTATAAAGCAAAATCGTACTTCAAATAAGTTATAGAGCTAGGAATCAGGCAAAGATCTGCATAACTCCCAATTTCTCTTTTTTCCAAATAAAACCTGACGCTCCTATATTAGGACTATTCCATTCAGAATTACTACAATATGCCTGTAATACTAGCAAAACAAGGAATATTTATGGCTCAGGAGGTGCAATAAACATTTTAAAAGTAAAATGAAATTTTACTATGACTCTGAGTTCAAGGTTTGTTATTTCAGGGACAGGTTCCACATTTGTAACAATTCAAGATGGACTGTCTTTTAGCAGAATTTATCATATAATAAATTATGTCGACGTACTGAAGTAGAAAAACAATAACTGTTAGATCATAATAAAGAAGTATCTTGGGCCCTGGGAAAATCTGATTCCCTCATCCTGTGAGCCTACTGTCCTCAGTTCTATTCAGGGTTTAATACTAAAGATGGCAGCGATAACAGTTAGCAGCCGCCAAGTTTCTGTAATACATGAGCTATGCCCATTGATGCTTTCTCATAGAGAATCAAGCAATTTTATTCACAAATGGATACTTGCTTATGCAAATTAATGATAATTACAAAAAAAAAATCATAACAGCATCCAAAAACCCCCATACCGTTCAGATCATATCTAATACATTATCAATTTAACAATTTAATGATGATTTTCAAAATATCATAAGATACTTCCTTGTATAAATCTTTACTTAATATTTTAAATATTGTAGCTTTTATTTATTCCTAAATTTCTTAAAGGCAGTGAATATAGATTGATGAAAATAACCATGAGACTGTCTTCTGCACAACTGGTGAATCAATAGGGACAGCTGTTCTGCTCTGGGTTTGTGCCACCTATACAATTTTAATTGCATTTAAAAATAGTTCTAAGCATTGATGCTAGAAAGAAAACCAAACCTGGGGATCAGTGTTTCAAGCAGATTCACTTGAGCATTTTAGACACTGCTTGTCAACAGCAACCTTCCATTTTCCAGTTTGAAATCTTTTTCTTGATAATCACTCTAGAGAAAACATCTATCAATATTTCATCATTCTACCTTGAAACATGATTTAGCTGCATTCACTTGAAGTTCACTTTCAAAAGCATGAATGTAAAGATTAATTAATATGAAACTCTTATGAATGAATCGCAATTCCAAAATGGACTTTGGTGGTACTTTTGTCTACACTTTGGGTCAGTGATATAATTTAATATGTGGCTATCAGGGTTCTTTCCTTACTGTTATTTTATACTATAAAATTATTATTTTTTATGCATGGTGACATGTCATAGGATAGTTATTTTCTTCTCTTTCTGTTGTGTATAAAACAAAGAAAATTTATCAAGCATAGGTCTGAATAACGCTAAGTGCAATATTTATATGGGACTAATTTTGGTAACTGGAATTTTCTCATTATCATCGCCATTACTCTTTCAAATAATTTTGATGACTGTTTATTTCCTATACACACAGAATCCTCTTCTTCAGCCTGTTGCTTTTTTACAGGAGCATTTTCTTTTCCATAGACTTCCAGGTGGGGTTGTGCGTAAATGTGCTCAGTTCTTAAAAGGGAATTGTCTTTGGCCATCAATCCATAATGCTTGGAATGTTTCCAGATGGCCACACTGATTTTAACTGTTCTGCAACACAATGTAGATTGTTTTTGTGTCGGGCTGTCATTGGGATACTTCCAGAGATAAAATAACTTTAAACCATTTGGCCTTTCTTATCTTTTGTTGCTCATTATTTTAAATCTCTACTACGGCACTAACAGGAGTTTCCTATGGTAAAAAGAAGAAGAAAAAAAAAGAAAAACACACACAAACCTTATAGACTCATATTTCGAAGCAAGATTCTCTTTCCAAGGAATGTTACCTTTTTGTTAAGTGTACTTTTGTGCCTAAAAAAATTTGAAATTTGATAAGAATGAAAAAGAACTGTTATATTTATCCTTAAAACAAATAGTAGGTGAGCTATAATTTTTCTCAAGTTGACCTAAGACTAGGTCTAAAAATTAGAGGTGGGACGTAAATTTACGTTCTTATAAATCTTTACCTTCTGTTTAAAAAGTAAGCAAATGAAACTTTTGAAAAATGTTTAATTCCAGGAAGCATGCTTTTCTCAGCTGATGCGTAAATGTTCTCTACTTTGTGGCTGCGTTAAGCTCATTAATCCACTTACACAAACACTCAGGTAGCTATTCTTTGCTATAATTTTTCCGTTAAATATCCAGGTCAAGTTACGAAAAGTAAAACTTGGAAAGAAAGAATCTATGTATTAAGTTTGTAAGTAATCTGAACTTATGAAAACAGCACAGGCCTCCCGAATGTTCTGGCCCATAACTGATTTTCAGCCCCTAAATCCTTTTGTTCACGTCTCTGTTTATTAAACTACCAGGCTGTAAGAATTCTTAAAGGAAGTAACCTCATTATTCACAAGTGTGATCCCCACATGATCCAGAACAGTTTCTTAGCCATAAGGAAAATAGAGGCATTCAATATTTTTAAAAATAAAATTAGCAAAAGGATTTTCTAAAGTCCATCTTAATTCAGCCCTGAAACCAAGTGATGAAGAAAAACTACATATGTGAACTTTTCAGTCTTTCTATATAAAATATTAAATCCTCAGACAAAATTGCTGTTAAAATTTCAGACAGAGGAAGATTTAGATAGATACCAGACCATGATAAAGTTAAATTGGAGAAGAGAATGCAATGCTTCTAACTAAAATAAGTTTTAAAAGCATTCATGCCACCTATGTTGTAATGAGAGATTCCTTCCTTTCATGTTTGAGTAGATGCTAAGGGAAATAGAGGCTAATATGTGAAAGAAATATTTATTTGAAGGAATCAGGCCATCAAAAACATTAAGCTCTCAAAGTTTCGAGTTTCTTGAAACAAATAGAAAGTAACATCTTATAAATCAAAAAACTAATTATAAAAAAATTACAAACTATAACAGGTCTACTTATGATTTATTTGCAATTTCTTCTTTGATTCAGATAAAAGTTTCTTTTGTAGTTCAGGTTAAGCATCATAAGATTAATGGCACACTTAGAAAAGTACTTGGATGTTTTTTCAAACGAGTTCCTTGGAGATCTGGTCTTAGAGGTACGCCCATAAATTGCCTATAACTGATTACAGTTACATAAACACTTAGTAAATGCAGACCGAAAACCCTTCTCTCTTGGTTCCCCAACCCTTGTTTTAATTGTTCTCCTTCTCTACAAAATTCCTTGGTGATTTTTCTCTTCAGAGAGTTTGGGGTACTACCAGTGTTTGGTAATTACAACTCTAGTGCCAAATTAATATCTTTAAACTTATATTTCCTTCTTCTTCAGCTAACTCCTAACAACTTTTCCTATTGGGCTTGGCTATGAATATCTAATGGTGATATTGTATAGTTTTCAAATCAATTTCTGCTCTAATTTCCAAGCAAATCATTATTTCATCTTTTGTTGATCAGGGATTCTATTTTGAGAACTAAGATTCGTGGGTCAGGAATTATTCTTCGGGTCCAAGAATAATTCTTGGGCTATAAATAATCTCAGGATTTCACCAGAAAGTTTCATGTGGAAAGGAAAAATATACAAAATAAGTCACCAAATTTCACTGCTCATATTTTTAGTAATGCAGCTCTAATTTGAACTCTTCAAACAAACAGCATTATTTCCCTGAAAAGTATAGTATGTGATGTGTAGTTGGAATCTGTCACTTGTAATTCCTGCTGGAGAAATCCCCAAAGAGAAGTCATAGCCCACAGATGGGAAATAGAAACAAAAAAATTTAGATCAAGATGCAATTAGTTAATTTCTGTCTAACGTAGCAGCCTACATTAGAAACAATTTACTCTGAGTGGCTCATAGTATAACCACAGAAATTATACTCTGTGAAATAATTTCTATCTAGAGAAGTAAAAATGACACAATTATTCATTATCCCAGATTTAAGATGAAAGCCTTTGCAAACAATAAAGAATAATTTCATTGATCATTCGTCCAGTCTCTTAGGAGCTGATTTGTGTCCTCCCCACTAATAAAAGATATATTGATGCCCTAACCCTCAATACCTCTGAATGTAACCTTATTTGGAAGTAAAGTCTTTGCAGATGCAATCAGTTAACATGAGGTCATACACACGGGAGCACCATAGGTCCTAAATCAATATGACTGATGTCCTTATAAGAAGATGGACATGTGAAGACAGAGTCACAGGGAGAATGCCATGTGATTACAAAGCCGGAGACTGGAGCTATTCAGCAGCCATCTCAGAAATACCAAAGACTAACAGCAACCACCAGAAGCTAGGAAGAGACAAGGAATGATTCCCCTACAGTTTCATAGGAAACATGGCTCTGCCAACACCTTGATTTTGGACTTGCAGCCTCCACAGCGAAGGGATCATAAATTTCTGTTGTTTTAAGTCAACCAGTGTGTGACACTTTGTTAGTGCAGCCCTGGGGAACTAATATATATCACTTTCTGTATTTTAAAGTAAACATTTATTTAGACTTTACTATACATCTACCATTGTACTAACTACAGATAATGCAAAGAGAGTGGTTGTTCAGGGCTAGAGAAGTGTGGGGGAGGATGAGGATTGATTGCTAATGGGTATAGAGTTTTTATACGGAGGATAAAATCTTCTAAAATTATATTGCATGGATTGCACAGGCAAGTGAATACACCAAATAATATTGAATTGAAGACTTTAAATGGGTGAATTGTATGATATGTGAATTATGCCTCAATAAATCTGTTAAAAAATAAAAGTCTCTTGTTTCAAACAAATCATGAGGTTGCGAAAAAGATAATTAACTATAGGAATCTGTGGTTAATTGAAGTAAGATGCAGACTGTGTTAGGGAATCACATTGGAGGGCCCCTCCTCAAGATGGGGGTCAGGTGAGTGAGGAGTGGAAAGAATCATGAAGGGGTTCTCAAAGAAGGTGACAACAGGGCTAAGTCTCAGAAGGAAGGAGGGCCAACCACGACAGGAATTAGAGAATGGCATTCTAGCTGAGAGGAGGTCCTAACACAGGCAGCTTCAGGTCCAAAGATCCCAAAGCAAGAAGAAACCTAATAAATATGCTGATTACTCAACATTGATTATTTACAAACTTTTTGGAATTAAGCAGAAAGCAAAACCTATAGCAATCAGAAATACATGTGGTCAAAATTGAGTTGGCATTTCAGTATATTTAATTTTATTTCAGAGCATACAGGTGCCTCTTACTAATCACAAATTTTCATATATTCATGTCTCTGAGCAGTTAAGAAAGATAAACAATGAAAAAAATTATTCCTTTAAAAACATTAAATCTTTTATGTATCATATTTAGAGTCATATAAAATTCATCTGAATATACTACTTTTCTCAGGGCCCTTATAAAACATACAACAGGTAGTTCTTCAAAGACGTTCTCTAAGCATATTTTGAAAAGATGAGTTACTGCTGCTTGCTCCGTAGGCTTGAATTGAACTTGAAAATTATGCCACCTTAAGGCTAAATTTTTTGATTGTAAGAGCCATGAGGTAACTCACCGCATAAGAAAACACGCAGATTCTGATCAGTGCCGGAGTTTGAATACGAATATCACGCAACTACATATGCATGTGCAGTGCATAAGTGTGGTGCCTGTTTAAAATAGATTAAGGTTTTCAGCGAAAAAGTAAAATATTTTTAATAAGAAAATAGATATTGAAAAATTTTATAAATTTACGTTTATTTTAAAATATCTATGAGAGAGAGCATAGTGCAGAAATCAAAAATGTAAATTTTAGAGTCACACTAGGTGAATCTTCTCATAGATCCCAGCTAACAGAATCTACTCTCTTACTATGAGTCTCAAAGCAAGCTCTCCAGGTCTGCCCGAGCAGGGGAAGAGAGCATAAAGAATCACACATCGGGTCTGAAAGTGACGTGTTCTCATATCACTCAATTATACTTAAGTTCAAAACGGTGGAGAAATCTAATCCTCCCAAAACCTCAGAAAGAAAGAAGAAGTAGAAATATTGATGAGCTGCAGTGATGTCTGTCTCACCAAGAAACTAAAATTACCATGTGTACTTGAGATAAATTCTATTCAGGAGCCTCTAATATATACTAACGTACTATAATTCATTTTAATGGCAGTGTGCCTGGGGAATATTATAGGATATATGAGGTATTGTGGGGTGTATACACACACACACATGCACATACACCCTACACATCCCAACACACTAACACAGTTTTACTGCAAAAAGTTCTAAGACCTAGCTTAGAATCCTAGCTCTCACCTGCTGAGTGTCCTAGGAGGAATAATTTAACCTCTTAAAATCTTAGTCCTCTCTAGAAATTGAGCAGTATTAGGGATAACTTAGGGATAGCTAAGAAGAAGCAATGTATCTCTAGGATGTGGAATCTGTGTCTGAATTCTGACTTTGATACTTAAATCCCAAATGGCTGTCAGCGACTTACACAAACATTTTGAGCCTTGGTTTCCTTACCTGTAAAATGCAGACACAGTATATACTTGAACGGTTGTTGAAAGTATCAGATAAGATGCTATGTGTGTTTCACAAGGTGTTCTGAATTTATAAGTTATTACCAAATATTGGAGATTATGTTTTCAAGTTCTTCAGCAGTGGGATAGCTGGATCATATGGTAGATCTATCCGTAATTTTCTGAGGAAACTCCATACTGCTTTCCATAGTGGCTGCACCAGTCTGGACTGCCACCAGCAGTGAACAAGTGTTCCCTTCTCTCCACATCCTCTCCAACATTTGTTGTTTCCTGTCTTGTTAATTATAGCCATTCTGACCGGAGTGAGGTGATACATCGTTGTAGTTTTGATGTGCATTTCCCTGATAGCTAATGATGTTGAGCATCTTTTCATATGCCTGTTGGCCATCCATATATCTTCTTTGGAGAAATCTCTGTTCAGATCTTTTGCCCATTTTCTAATTAGATTGTTGGGGTTTTTTTGTTGTTGAGCTGTATTAGTTCTTTGCATATTTTGGATATTAACCCCTTATCTGATATGTGGTTTGCAAATATCTTCTCCCAATTGTTAGGTTGTCTTTTCATTTTGTTGATGGTTTCCTTTACTGTGCAGAAGCTTTTTAGTTTCATGCAGTCCCATTTGTTCATTTTTTCTTTTGTTTCCTTGCCCGGTCAGATATGGGACTTGAAAATATGCTGCTCAGACCGATGTCAAAGAGCGTACTGCCTATGTTTTCTTCTAGAAGTTTCATGGTTTCGGGTCACAAAGGCGTAAAGATACTTGCACCTCTATGTTCATTGCAGCATTATACACAATAGCCAAGACTTGGAAGCAACCTAGGTGCCCATCAAGGGACGAATGGACAAAGAAGATGTGGTATTTATACACGATGGACTACTACTCAGCCATAAGAAATGATGAAATCCGGCCATTTGTGACAATGTGGATTGACCTTGAGGGTATTATGCTGAGTGAAATAAGTCAGAAGGAGAAAGTCAAACACCATATGATCTCACTCATAAGTAGAAGATAAAAACAATGACAAACAAACACATAGCAACGGAGATTGTATTGGTGGTTACTATCCGGGGAACGGGGGGAAGGCAAAAGGGATGATTAGGCTCACATGTGAGGGGATGGACTATAATTAGTTTTTGGGTGGTGAACATGATGTAATCTACACAGAATTCGAAATATATTATGAAATAAAATAACAGATACTACAGTTTAATACCAACTGATATCTCCAAGATATAATCAAATGTAAATTCCTAATTCTTAGAAAAATTTGATCTCAGAGGCATACTATATAAACAAGCCAAATGGCATTGGTATAATGACCAAGAAAGAACTAGATATATACATTAAAAAGATATGCTAAAATAAGTCACTTTCTAAGTTACTGACAAATTATTCAAAAAGTATGGACTTAGAAACCTAATTTACCTACCTGTGGGATATTTCCAGGGGCTGCAACAGATCAGATTAGTAGAAGTGGAAAGCTAAGGAATCCACAGAGGGGAAACTTGGAAGAAAGAATTTGGGGTTTTGCATAAATGTGTGATTCTGAGCATACCTGCTTGAAATCTGGCCTCCTGCAAATTTCTTAATTGTCTACCTGTTACTGGTACAATGATTGTAGATCAACATTTTCTTCTGTCTTTATTGATAAATACATTAGTGGAGGAAACCACAGAATGGCAAAAGACAAAGACTCATTCTCCAAGAGGCTTGTGGGCCTGTGATTACTTGTACAAGGTGGCCAGCCCTCAGCATTGCCACCGGCTTGTCCAGAGAGATAAATAGAACCTGGAATCAAGAAGCATCTTCTTTAACTTTCTGTGAGGTCCAAGATTATAACTGAAAGATACATAACAAATAAGAAAGAAGGCTGGCATCTCAGAAATCTCAATAAGAGAAAGAAATATCAGGTGAGATAGAGGAATGTAAAGTAAAACAGAATCATAAAGGGGTAAAGGAGAGAAGTAGGAAACCTGCGATTTGGGTCCACAGTATCCCCCTTGATCGTGCTACTGAAAAGAAAGTAATAGTTTTGCATTCTGAAAGCAAGATTAAGTGAAATGAAATTAAAATGATAAAAGATTACTGGGGGAAGACTCCTTACATGCATAAGTGGGATCCGAATGCCTCAATCCTCCCCACATTCTTCTGAATTGCTGAGAGGAATCCGGAGACTGATGTAATTCACTGCAATGAATGAAAAAAAGTTTTGATTATCAGAGTAGAGAATGTAAGGGAATATGTTTTAGAAACATCCCCAGTTAGTTGTGATCATAAGAGGTAGCTGGAGACAATCACAGAGACATGTTGACGATCTTCTCAGGAAAGATGCTTCGTAAGACGCTTCTTCATAACAGATGTCTCCAGGTAGGCTTAGAGAGGAGATGCAAAGGTAACAGTCACCTCCTGCCAGCTGCAGAAGTCTACTGAAAGTGTGCATGGTAAATATGAATGATAACAGTAAATAGGGAACAACAATACAGGGAGAAAAAAGCTTTGAGGTATAGGAATCAGGCCAACTTTCGGGAAATGAATCCTTCTTTTTCTTTGAACATTCTGGACATCTCTCACTCCTGCTTTCTTCTCAATATGTCTGCACATTTGTTGATACTCAGCAAATCTAAGAGAATACCTATGGATGTGTAAAGTTCAGCCTCAGTAACCTATTATTACAATATCACTGAAATACAGCCCTGAAGGAAGGGGCACCTGAGGATTTCTCTCAGCCCTCAGTTACCTCTGGGTCTCGCGTGGACTGGCATTTTTGCCATTTCTTGGAAGTATGCTAACTCCTCTTAAGAATGAGGGAAAAACGCCTGTTGAAAGAAACTCTTCACCCGCCACGGGTGCAACATGACTGAGAGTACAAGTCTGAGTAACGAATCACGGTCTCCTCGGCACAACTGAAAGACCCAGCAGGCATTTAACTCAGGATTTCTTTGGGCATATGAAGTGAATGAATCACTATTGATCTGTTAAGAATACCAAGAAGGACCTGACCCCAGGAGGACTTCAGAATTGTAGTCGGTGACAAATTTGAGGGAAACTCTATTTGTAGAAACCATGGTTCTCTATAGGTCAGTTTCTGTGTGTAAAACAAGACACAACATTAGGACAAGCTACTCTGAACATGTTTATGCATGCATGTGAGCATCAGCATGCTCAATAAGAACAACAGAGGGAAATATGTCAAGAGATAATTGTGCTTTTTTTAACAAAATATCTGAAGGCTATTAAGTATTTATAAAACTTCACGATGAAAGTTAAACTTTTGACTGGTAGAATGGACAGTATAAAAAGATATTTTACAAAAAAGTACAAAACAAACACTGTAAATAACTTTAGAAAATAAAAAGAAAAGAATGCACCACTCGTCAGAATAATGTTGTTGGAATTCAATTTTTAATGATGAAAGAGGAATATGATAAAGTTAAGTTATAAAAGGAAATCATTTCTCAAGCACGTGAAACTATTCCTCAAAGATAATATTGTCCTCGTGAATGTTAGTCAGAAGATTAGTAACAACTAATGGTCAGTTTTATTCTCATTGTTCATTCAAAGTTGGTACAGATAATTGAAAATCAAATGCAGCAGCTTTGTGCTGTTGTGTTTAGGTAGGTAGAAATGGCAATTGTCCTCAATGGACACATCCTAATCACAAACTGGAGTTTACATAGGTCTTCTGGACTTACACGACCCAGCTTTATAAATCTTTCCTCCATTTAACAATAAAATGCTGTGTGCACATCCAATTTTGTGGTTTGATGGATCATATAACACCAGTTCATAGTGGACAGTTAAGTTTCATAGTCATTTGGTTATATGTGCTATGGGGTCAGATGCTTACCCTTAGGAACTACTTTTGAAATGGAGAATAATTATCCACAGAAGAGGGCCAGTACAGTGATTCTCCTTCAGGGACTTTTCAGAGGCTCTATAGAGCTTCCCTATCTGCCATTGACGCTTCTGGGTCATAAGACCCAAGAGGCAGGGCACTTTGTACCACATCCTGAAACTGCTGGAATGTTTTACTTGGTCCAGGCCCTCATATGCCAGCCAAACAGGTTTTGGTCAATGGGTCAGATCAGCATACCAAACATGCGTCTTTCTTTATAGTAGGAAATTCAAGGTACAGAAAATTCTCTCTCACAATTTTCTTAAATTTCCCGGATCATTGGACTTGTGGGAACCTCTCCAATTGGTCATGACTCTAGACTTACATGGGATTTACATCTTCTGTCATACATTCTTGCTAAGGTTTGCTGCTTCCTACTCACCAGATCCAATTAGCACAGTATCATCAGTGTATGGAGAGTATGATGTTCTATGTGCTATTAAGATGATTGCTGTACTCAAAATCTACATTATTACAGAAAGTGACATTATCCTCATGTAAGAAAGGGTATTTAGATTGCTGTCAATGGCTCATGAGGCAAAATGATATGACTGTTTTTGCTGAAAGGACTTTAAAAGAAAGCATGGTGCTAGGTGAAAAGTTTCATGCCGGATGCCTGAGGCTGTCTTTATTTGATTCATAGAGATAACACACCTGCAATCAGAGCTGGAATTGGTATCACCACCCAATTAAATTTTTAATTATCCCTAGTCATTCTACAAGGCCCACAGGCACATCATGTTAGGAAATCCTCTGCACCCCTCACAGCTTTGATGACAGCACTAAGATTTTTTTGTGGTCTCAGTGGTGCAGTAATGCTTTCCATTTGCTATCATGGGGGATGAGATATGAAATGAGACAGGTTCAGGGCTTCCGCCTGACCCTTCCTAACATAGCAACTCTACACAGATCTGGTAACCAATGGGGAGGTTATACATGTTACTAAGTATGTCTGCCCTCACTATCCATTCTAAAATTGAGGCAATAACCACAGGATGGGTGTGTGGTTCAATTGGACCCCTATGAGACAGACTTGGACTAAGACACCATTGGTCACTTGACTTCCATAGGTTTCTACTCTGAGCAGTGCATCCTGGTGGAATCTCAGCAGATTAGTGTAAGAACAGAGACCGTATAAACTTGTAGACTCTGGATACTGACCTTTACTATTACAATCATTCAGGTAAATGGCTATGGCTATCTTTAGGGAAAGACTTGGAGGAAGATTCTCAGATACAGAAGTGGGCTGTGATGTGGATTTTCCTTCAAGTAACATTTCTTCCTATCAATCAACGGGCACCAGGTTTGTGCACTGACTTAGATTGGGAACTAAGCAAGAGACCATCAATCTCCACTAATACAACTCAAGTTAATTTCAACCCAACACACTTTGAATTATCCAATTATCTATGTCAAACAAGACCTAAAGGGGCTACCTCTCCATGTCACTCCTAGGGATTTGTGATGAGTCAGTCACAACCACAGACACCTGAAGCTTAGGATGGTAACCAGGCATACCTTATCTGGTAGTGAACTGTTGCCATCTGGCCTCTACCACTGTGGAATCACTGCTATGCGAAGAAGTCTTATGCAGCTAAACAAAACTAACCTGAACTATAGGCAAACTAAACTAAAAACAACCTAGCCTCTCCCAACAAGAAAAAAAAATGTATTAAAGAATTGATCACAAAGTTAATTAATTTTTTTAAAGTTATTTTCTTAGATTTTGTGATGTTAGTTTTATTTGACAACTTTTAAAGCATTCCATTTGCTGTGGTTGTTTTTATCATCCTAAATAAATATCACTTTTGCACTTTTTTGCATTCATAATATTGCACTTTTTACTTAAAGAAGGAATTCAAAATTGTGTAAGCCACAAAATCCACAAAGCTTTGTTCAATCTCTGAGTCTAGTTTAACTGCAGCAAGGAATTCAAAATTGTGTAAGCCACAAAATCCACAAAGCTTTGTTCAATCTCTGAGTCTAGTTTAACTGCAGCATCACAGAATGCCACTTATGTTCCTTAGAGGAGAGGCATTATTTCATTTGTTCAGGTCCTAGTGAAGGAAGCGTTGTCCAGTCTTGCCAGGGATATGGCGGGGGAACGGGAGGGGTGGCTGAGCAGGTTATACTGTAATGCACCAGATAGCAAATGTTGTGGGTTTTTTGGACCATATGGTCTCTGATTCAACTATATAACTTTGTCATTTTTGTGCAAAAGCATCCACAGACCATGCATAATGTGGGCGTGGCTGTGTTCAAATAAAACTTGATTTATAGAAACAAGCTGTCTGGTCCAACCTGGCCCATGGGCTGACCTGAGATACAGAGAGGGCCCAGAAGCTCCAGCAATTAAACTCCTTTGATTGAGATGACTCAGACTTAATTAACTA
Source organism: Equus asinus (assembly GCF_041296235.1). Taxonomy (NCBI): domain Eukaryota; kingdom Metazoa; phylum Chordata; class Mammalia; order Perissodactyla; family Equidae; genus Equus; species Equus asinus. The sequence continues at coordinate 77,351,264 of NC_091800.1, forward strand.
ACCTAGTAATCCATCAATGCCACTCCTAGCTGCTTAAGCTAATGTATTAAATCTTGCTTCCAGATGAGTGCATCTACATATCTTTTATCCTTCTTAGTCTATTGCCCTCAGAATCCATTCCAACGCATTCCCCAGTTTCTATTTAATTCAGATTGAAGATCTTCTGCAATCCTTCTGGTATATAGAGTCTTTCTTCTAGAGGAGTCCCTCTCTGGTGCTTCTCTCTCTGGGCTTTGTTGGGATGTGACTTTCATTGTGGGCCTGGGAACCACGAGTGTGGTAGGAAGAGACACTCTGGTTGGACAGCTGCTCCAGGTGTGATCACTGTAAGAATTTCAGGATGTGGAAGGCTGGCCAGTCCCTTCATTCAATGGGGAGTAGTTGCTTTAGCAGAAAAGGTGCTTTTGGGGAGATTTAGCAGTGCAAACCTCTTAGCTTTGATTCTGTCTGCTTGCATGTCCCATCCCATGTCCAGCAGTACGCCTCCTCCTCTAAGTTCTCCTGCTTTAGTAGAAGAATCCTGGAGGGTCACATCCATCAATGCTGCAGCTCTGTGACAATTGCAGTTGGGGCCTGGGCTTAATTTTCAGCTTTATTTTCCATGTAGCTACAGAAGATGAAGGTCATCTTTATAGTTGTCTTGGTGAGCCTCTGAGTTTCCACATGTGCCCTGGGTTGGGCATACATTCGAGACGTTCAGTTGGTCCATTTCTCTGTGTATACTCTCTAAGGCTGTTAGAAACAGCCAGCCTATGCCTTGATGCCTTGTGTATAACACTTGTCACTATAGCTATAGTGACTCTGAGTCATAGCCGTTTGCTCTCAGAACAGCTTGCCCTCTACCTGCCCTCATGATGCCACCATATGCCATAGATCATCATGCCTCATTTCCCCGGCAGAGAAATGATCAGTGCACTCATCAAGTATGTGAGTAATCCAACACCAGAATTCCACTCTCATGTTCTGTTTCTTAAGGCCAATCAAAGTCCTAGAAGAAACTGCTGCACTGTCAGGATGGGTATTGAAGAGATCTAATAGAATTTAATGAAATGGCTAATTTATCACAGTGTTAGCCAGCTTGTGTTAGCAAACCATGTATAGTAAGAGCCCCAGTGTCAGTAAACAGAAAAAGCATTACCAACCCAGGCTGAAAGAGCAAGGAGGGGAGCATTTTCTGGAACACAGAAACCAATAGTTGCAGGTACCGGTAGAAGGTTGACCAGCATAAGTTGTGCTTTTGGAAGAGGATTGCAGCCACAGCCAAAATGCAGACTAATGGAAGAAGCCAGGAGAATACACACTCTGGGCTCTCTCTCTTCCTGCCATCCATGACTGTGGCTGCCATCTGTTCATTGACACCACACAGAAAAGAGAGGACAACAGATCTGGGTTGATACCACCCACAGAGGTGGCTTCCTGGGGCAGAGTGCAGGCAGAGAAAGAGCGGAGAGTGGAACTGGTGGGGTGGAATTTGAATCCCAGCACAGAGGTCTTCATTACCTCGGCCAAGCTGCTTGTCTTCTAACAGTCTCGGTTTATTTATATGTAAAATAACTTCTGTTCTTTGCTCAAATAAGCAACCATAGATGAAGTTTGTGGTTCATATTAGTTATTTACTAATTTATAGTTGCTCAGATTATTACTTCAAGCTCCACAAAAATATTCAGAAAAATTGGATATTCCAGAAGTAATGTTATTTAATGCCTAAAATACTTTGAAGCCATGTGCAATATGTTTTACATATTATCTGAAAAACAAGTACAAGAAAATCTTTTTATTTGTATTAAAGAGCAACACTAGTTAAGGACTGGTAACAGAATAACGCTCAGTAAATGGTAGTTTCTCTTTTTATTACCTGGAACTCTACACAAATGTTTACAGATATCTCAATGCCAGGGGTAGTATTTTCTGAAAACTGAAATGCTTGTTACACATATGCAACATATTATCAGTGGAGAATCATTGTTATTTATGAACTGTAGAACTTATCACATTAAGTAATTTGTAGAAGCTTACATAACTACCTAGTGCCAGAGGAGTCCCAAAAAAGGACATTTATTTATTAACCTTTGTATCAGATACTCTTGTCGCAAGGGAAACAATGTTTTTAAACAGCCATGTGAAGATGAGTTAATAGTGATTAATGATATCAAGGAAATTCTACAAGGACCGTCTGAACTAAATGTTAAAAGTTAGAATACAGGGACTATTACCTTAGAATTAACTGGTAGCTTTCCTATTGAAACTGCAACAGTTAGGACATGCCAGATTTCTGTTATCAGCTTTCTTTCCTTTTTGTTTCCTCTTACGTATATCACGGCCTATGTATTAGCAAAGTAGGACATCTGCCGATGCTCAGTCTCTCACATCTACTCTGGGATGTGTCTAGATATTCAATAGGTTTTAGGCATAGATATTCCTAGAGGGAAGGGAAAATCCTTTATAAGAAGAACAAAGTTTTACCCAATTATTAACTCTGCTACACAAGTGCTTCACACGATGGGTTTCTGGTTATCAGAGGCTGGTTACAGCTTCGGAAAATTAACCCAGTGGGAGGAAAATGTTATCAATTGATCTGAGTTGCTTTAGTTAATCCAAAGGAGCATGCAAGACCTGCGCTACACTTTCAGCAGAGGTGGGAGAATTTAACATCAACTTAGAGCTGCTAAGCTACTCCTTTACTCTCGACAGAGGGTGGCTTATTGCCCAACAGAAGTTCCCAAAAGTGGAGGTACAGGAGGTCTGGATACCTCACCGATGTGGCTGAATTCATAAGCTGCCCTGTCACAATTGCTATTTTGGGTCTTGATCTATAAAGGATCAGGAGTTCTAAGTTCTGTTCTGCTCTTTGTAACCTGGGTGTTCAATAAGTTAATGCTTGATGAGTATGTGCAGAGCAGTGCTCTCACTCCCCCGAGGAATCACGTGGTGCCCTCACATCCTTATGACCAGAAAAGGGCAGATCATTTCCTTTCCCCGGATAGGGCACATGGGGATGTGTCGAAACAGTGTAATCTGCTCCATCTAGTTTCAAACATGTCCATTTCTTTTTCTTTGCTTACTCAGGCTGTAGCTATTCACAAGGAAGGCAGAGCTAAACTGAAATGCCATGGGTAAGCCATGGATGGAAAGGACCAGGGACCACATATAAGGCAAACTACAAGCCATCAGTGCCTTTCTCAGCAAAGAGGAAGTCAGGACAGCAGTGAGAAGAAGAGAGTGATTCAGGAAGTAAAACAACGTGATTCAGAGTGATATAAAGATGCTTCAGCTCAAGCCAGGAAGATGCAGGGAGCAAGTAGTTTTGAAATGAACTTAGGTCCTGAAAGATTGCCTTCTCTAGTTCTAGGTCCTGAAAATAACTTGGCAGGGGCTCTTTGTGGTTTTGCTTTGTCTTCTTTTAACCAAAACAGCTTGGAGGAATCAGAAGCCTTCCACAGTCTTGATTCTAGCTGTGCCAGAGCTGGATGAACCCCCTGGTTTGTATTCTTGAAGGGCTGATAAGTGGGGTAGGGTGAGCAGAGAGGGACAAAGAAGCAAAGAGAAAAGGAAATAAATGAAAGGATAATGAATATTGGCTTAGTGAGAGTGATGAGGAGAATGATGCTTTCTATGTGGCAGGGGTTTACATGTAACAAAACTGACTATGACTTGATGATCGTGGAAGCTGAGAAATTGGAATATATTGCTTCATTTACTAGTCTATGTAGTTTGTATATAGTTGAAAGACTTCATAATATAAACTTTTTTAAAAAGCTGAGGTTATTGGTAGAAATGGAGTGGTGAGAATTTGTGTATATGTGTGTATGTGCTTGTGTATGCATGTGTGTGTGTATGCAAACACGTGCTTCTGTGGTTGGGAGACAGGGAACTGAGAGCATGAGCAAAAAGAAAAAAAGAGATTAAAGATAATATTGGGCCACACTGAAGAGCTCTTATGAATGTGCTGATAGATGCGATGGCAGGAAACAAGTTAGAAATTCGTCCAAGTGGGCAGGCAAGAAAGTAGTATCTACATCATAGGGCAGGTCAGGGGATTGAGATACTGGCACAGACATGAGAAACATGGCAGAGATACATGCCACACAGCTAAGAAACCACATGTAAAAGAAAAGTGGGGAAGAAGGGAACAAAGACATTTTCAGGGGCCAACCCTGTGGCCCAGTGTTTAAGTTCGCGCATGCTCCGCATCAGTGGCCCAGGGTTTTGCCAGTTCGGATCCTGGGCGCAGACATAGCACCGCTCATCAGGCCATGCTGAGGTGGTGTCCCACATGACACAAGGAGAGGCACTCACAGCTAGAATATACAACTACGTACTGCGGGCTTTGGGAAGGAAAAGAAAAAAAAGAAGATTGGCAAGAGTTGAAAAAATACATAAAAAGAAATTTTCAAAATTTTGGAACTAGTGATGGGGGAAATTTTGCACCACTGCTACCACTAAGTGAGTCTAGGGAAGAAGCCTATTGTGATGCATGGGAGATGCGAGGAAAGGGAAAATTCTCATCACCATTCCCAGCTAATAACAAACTCCTCTCACGAGTTCCTTCTAATTATCTTCTATGCCCTTCCCTTCCTCTTTATTGCTACTGCCAGTTAACTACGAGGAACTCAATGTTCCTACTATTCCTTGTCCAAAATTCTAAACCTTTCCTTTGAGCAAATCAATCTCTCCCTTATTCAAAATTCTGTGATATTTCCCCACTGACTAGAGAATAAAGGCAAGGATTTTTAATGCTATATCTTTATTCTCTAACTCCTAGCTTCTTTTGTAGAGCTTTTTCCTATTAAACTCAACATGATATTAAATTGAAGTCAACCTAGTCTCCTAACTGAAGTGACTTCATTCATGATTCTCTCAATATTCTCTTTTTCATCCTTAAACATATTGTCTGTCCTAAAAGGCATGGCTCTGCTCCCGCTTTCTCTATGTTTTCCCTGAAAACTAGACCATAATCCACTCCCTCCTTTTCTAAACAGCTCCAGTGTCACACTGAGACTACTGTGTATCTCTGTCTTACACATGGCATATTTGCTTGGCACACAGGCCATGTAATTAGACGGACCTGCATTTGCCTTATCTGGCTTTGCGGGCTTGGGAAAATATCTCAGCTTCTCGGAGTTTCAGTTTCTACATTCCCAGTGGCCTCCCATCTCACTTCTCATTAAATCTCATCTTAGCGTCTACAAGACCCTATACGACTTAACTTCCCTCCAAATCTCCAGCTTCTCCTCCTCCTAGCCCCTTGCTTGCTCAATTGGTTCCTTCCACAATGGACTTCTTGCTGTTCCTTGACCACACTGAGCCTAATCCACCTCAGGGCAACCTTTTGTCTGCCTGCTGACTCTCCCACCAGTTGGCCACATGGCCCACTTTCGCCCTTCCATCAGTCTGCTCAATTGCCTCCTTATCAAAGAGGACTTCCCTCATCATTCTAATTAGTATATCTCTACCATCCCAACCTTTACACTCCCTGTTTCCTCCCCTTATTTTTCTTTGTTTATTTTTTCCATAACATTCACACTACTTTCCATCTTATATGTATGTGATCACCTGGCTTCCCTCTCTGGAAACTGAGCTTTGGTAGGGAAGCTATTTTGCTTTGCTCATTGATTTCTCCACCGTGTTAGAACAGATAGATAATGTCGGGCATTAGCTCGTAATAGGCTCTTTATAAATATTTTTAAAAATAAATACCGAACTCATGGTTGTGTGGAAATAAAGTGGGATAGCCCAATCACAGCTTTCAATAAATGGAAATTTTTAATATTATTTAGTTTAGATATTTTATTTGCAAAAGTATTATATACCCAGTGAACATGGATTATGTGTCAATAACTGCCTTCTTTACTAATGATTTGAACACAGATATGAGCTTTTAACATTTACTGTTTCTGAAATTTAGAAGGGAAAGAAGTGATGCCTACTTGCAAGCTTTGAATTGATAAGATCGAGGAGAAGAATAGAATATAATTTTTATTAGTTATTCACTTTCCCTGTTTTAAGAATGGGATAACTCTATAAAACTCGTCTTTCTTTCCTGTTTCAGTTTTTGGACAAACTTAAGAAGAAAAGGATTCTTTTTGTGGGTACAGTAAAAGGATTGTGAAAATTAAGAGAAAGAGTTCATCTGAAGAGAAAGGAGGGAATTTGGGTTATCAGACTTGTGATGCATCACCTTCTGGCCCCTGTACGTATGAGAGAACCTATTCAAACAGGAAACAGGTGAACTCCATTTTTGGACCCCGAGTACATCTTAGAAAATACATATTATACATTCTCAGCTTCAGTAAACAGTTCAATTTTTCTATAACTGTAATTATTCTCTTGTTGTTTTGACATAAAAAGTTTACAGATGTGGTATTGAAAAGTCATTTGGGGAAATATTTTTCCATAATTTAATATAGTGTTTCTCTATAATGTGATTTCAAAGCTAAGCCATTTGTTTAGCAAGACTGTCCCCATCTAATTTGGTGAGTAATTGTACTTAACTTATTTTCTAGGTGAGAGGAGGAGAGAGAAGGACTTTAAGGAAACAATAGTTAGTGACTGACTAAGTAGAGAACAGTAGCAAACTCAATCGGGTAGCTCTATCAGGTACACCTGCATAGAGGGAGTATATGAACAGGGGGCCACATACAATGACATTTTGTTTCCATTCTCGAAATTCTAGCAATATAATTTACAATGCTTCTTATTCTGCTATTTTACTCAGCTACAGATTACTCTCAGGATAGTTTCTCACATCATAATTGTGTGATAACCCATTTTTTGGCATTTCGTTTCATTTTTTTAACCACTAAATCCTCCTTGCCTGTAGACATAATGTAAGTGAAAAATGATAAAATGTAAAAGATAGGAAACATAAAATTTGCCGGCTTTCAGCGCTTTGAAGAAGCAAATGATTAACTGGATGTTGATCTTAGCCAACGTAAATTTTAACTATCCTTGATTTAAAAATGTCTACAGTGGAAATTGAAATAAACTGCAAACTATTTTTATTTAAAAAACTTCCTTAAACAAATGACCTCTACAAATCCATACTGTCCTCCATTTATCTCGAACACTGTCTAGAGAGGAATCAGCTTCTCTCCTAAAATAGCTGTGTGGTTCATCCTGAAAATGTTACGCAAGGTCACTTTTTACTCTGAAAATTATAATCAGAGATATGCAAGAATACTTTGGTTATAAAATAGAAAAAAATTAGCATTAATGTCAACATGAGAAAATTATGTGAATGCTGATTCGAGTAATAAGTCTTGAAAGAATCTCCGTTCTCAGCTAAATACCTCCGAGTTTTGATATGTGTATGCTTTTGGTCCGTGTCTGTTTATCATAATACACTTTGGACTAAACTGTTATATTGTATTTAAGGATCAAAAATTCTTTCATCAAAAAAAACTAAAATAGAATTAGTTTTAAATGTTTATTTTGTTACTTATTAGCTGTAAGACTATGAGCAATTCATTTTAACTTTGAGCTTATTTTTCCCTATTTCAAAAAATTGCTATGGTCAGTGAGGCCCATGTCAGGGACAGTCAGAAATACTCTGGTCAGGGATGTTCAGCAATGGCCATTGGTTGTGTCAATGATTGGTCAACAATCCACACTGATTTGTCATCTGAAACTTACTTTGAGGGAAGGAAATCTTCTAGACACTGGGTAAATTATCCCAAATTTCCTCTCCATGCAGGATGCACAAATAAACTCTGGATTCCCAAAGGCCTTTTTGCACAAAGCTTGCTCCAGTTTTGTTAACAGAAAGCCATTCCTGGGTCATCAGCCATCAAGATGACACCAAGTGAAAAAACAAAATCACATTTATGGTGTGATGTAACAACTTCCGCCAAATTTGAAATAATCAGAAATAGGTGCAAATGATAAATACAATAATACAGGCTATAAAATGCAATGTTATTTATTTTAAGTCATCACTTGTATTCATTGTTAAATAAAATCAATAAATTTTTTTAAAAAGAGCATCGTTTATTTTGACTGGTTCTCACTTTTTTAGCAGCCCTTTCTACCTCTCATATACCATTTTTTAAATAAAAGAAGGATAACATGTGCTTAAAAAAAGCATGTTGCTTTCTTTGCTTGATAATTTCAAGATTTTGATTATTCAGAGAAGTAAAATTATAACAATAAAATATACTGATGTTCTTTAGGAAATAATATTGCACGGAGAGCTTTATATACAGTGTGGTTTGTCCTTAGAAATTATTTACTCACACTACAGATTTGAAACATAAAATTAATTAAGTATAATTGCTACAATATTAATAACACAGCCATACATTAATCATTTAGTCACATAAAGAAGAAACTAATTTTCTTTGCTATATTAGCAGCAAAATGTCTCAATAATTTTCATTAATCCCCACAAAGGATGCTTTTTCTCAATTTTGGAGTCTAGCATCCAGCGACATGAAGATGATTTCCCATATATATCTTTTGCTCCTTTTAGGCTATTAAACATTGTAATCTTCTTTTTAGGCTTCCTTCATTAAATATGTATGCTTTAAGCCATCTGATGCTCAATATGTATCACTACCGTTGTGCAGTAACGCACTTCTCTTCCCTCTAATGGGTCTGTAACAGTAATGCTACTAAGGAAAGGCTGGAACGAAGCACAGAATGCTAAAAATAGCCATGCACCAGACTCTGTGAAATGATAGTGCAATAATTTATATGTGGAAAAGCTACTAAGACTCTGGAATGTGACACCAGATTATGCAAGCAAGTGAAATATTGAAATTTATCTTCATTTGAACAACAGGAAAAGCAGCAAACCACAGCAAAGCAAGCTATTGGGTCACTGCAATGTCATAGCAAATGCAGCTAACACTCGTGGCCCACTGTCTAGCACTGTTAGATCTTGATGAGAAATCTTCCTCTGTGATCATATTATTCCTCAAGAGTCATAGCACCAGGTGCTTGCAGATTATGATATATATGTGTCTGTAAATATATATAAAACATATATTTTATATATTTGCATAAATTTATATTATATATAAATGCATGATGCATTTATAATACATATATATTAATAAATGTTTTCTTCTGACAAATCAACACCATGTGGATTGGCAGAAAAGAAATATCTCCATTGTCCTGAATATATTTTCCCTGCATTTGATGAATCTATGTTGACAAGAATAATTATGTGCTACATACTGTTTTTGGTACCAAAATGTGTTGGTCAAGAAAAACAAGTACCAGTTTCAGGGGGTTTTGTTGACTTTTTTCTCCCGTCTTTGTACTTAAATCATTGAACTTTTCCAAAGTGTCATGAGCTGCTAGCAGCTACCTGACATGTCAAGACTGATTTTGACAAAGCGCCTGCATCATCGCTCTAAGCACTGCTTGGTACACAAAGAAGGCCTGCGTCATCAGAAAATAAAAACAAGTACATTTCTCTAGGATCATAGCAATTACCCACAATGCTGTGCAGTAGCTCATCGTGTCCAATAGAGACCAGCTAGAGTTACTTAAAAGTAATTTTTTTCTTTAAAAAAAACATAAGCATTGTTCAATAGATTATAGGCTAGAATTTCTTTTTTTTAAGAAGGGCATAGTTGATTTGTTGAAATGTATCCTTTACGTCCTTCCTCTGAAATCACCCCTCGCATTATAGAAAGTCTGGTTATTTCAGCCATTTTATTGCAAACCTCCTAACTTGTTAGTCATGAAATATTGTGAAAAGGGAACAAAATGCCAATCTTAGTTCTCCCATCAATAACACATGCGACTTTACAAAGACCATGTAACTTTTCAGAACTTTAGATTCTTTTGTACAAAATGAGTGATTTTCAATTTACTCTCATTGTTAAATTGCATAATAAAGTTGCTTAAAAGGCTGTTACAGACATTCCAAACAATCCACGTTGTTTTGTACAAAGAAAGGGAAGAGAGATTCTTTATCAGGTTACATAATCTGTTCTCCGAGTCCCTCTCTTGTGGGTTATGTGTGTTCAGATGGAGAACTGGATACTGCACTATGTGAGCTTCAAGAGTTTTTGCCAGCTCTCCAATTTTGATTCTCAAATTTTTGCAAATATCCTTGGGCCTTTGTCAAAATGCAGAGCTGGTTAAAAACATCTTCTGACAGAGTGATCTGGTACATGTAGGCCCAGTTTATAAACTTTGATTATTCCTAAAATAAAGATTGAGTTAGCCCAAAATATCTGCAATATATAGAATAATTTCTTTTCAAAAGGAACCCAAGTTTTCCCCAAATTTTTAAATAATTTACCATAGTGATCCATTTGAGGCGATGAATTATATAATTGTCTGGATAATTTGATTAGATCAACCCAGGAAAATATCGCCTCAAATTCTTTTTGTCTTTTTTAGGAATTTTTAATTATTGCTGCATATATTCTTAGATATTTGCATATATTATAAAGAGAGGACAAAATTAGTTAGGCTAGCATAAACCTCACATACTTCATTAGCCAAGAGATAATTTCAGCAACAAGGGAATAGGGCGATTTTTTTTACCCCAAGTAAGACATCCAGTATGTATTACTTGTTTTATATTAGTTGTCTCTGTTAAAAATGATAATAATCCTATCCATGAAAGCATTTTGGGCTTTTTGCCATCATTTCCAACCTTTAACCTCATTTTTTGACTCTCCAAAAGTGGTATGATTCTCAAAATCGTAACGAGAGGGCTAGAATATATTTATTCAGATAATCATGGGCTATCTACCACATTCTGATGTTGGTTTTTTGGATCTGTAAAAAGAACTCACATTCACAAGTTTTGAAAGGTAAACACACTGCTTTATAGAAAAGTAAGTGGATAATAGCACATACAAAAGTAATAGCTGGAATAGATATTTCTTTTATCTTGGCCTTTCCTTACTCCCAAAATCTTAATGTCATCTGCAGGCAAGGAAATTTCACTACGTGCCTTCCTTCTGGATCATTTATCAACCCATAAATAGTACCAGCCTTCACCACGGCCTCTGGACCACCAAATTGTTTGCAGTTTACACCAGGTGAATCTCCTATTGTCCCTCCTTGTAATTTAAAATAAAAAATTTACTCTATGAAAAATCGACACTCCATTAAGAATGACCAAGATTTCTTTTGTTAATCAGAGGAATTGTGTTTATTGCTGAGAAGATATATGCTCTCATTGAGAGTGTTCTTGCTCATTTTATTCATAGTTGAAGAGCAAGCAACTTGCTAAAAGAATTTTAAAAATAAAGCAAAACAAACACAGAAACAATTTAACTTTCTCAATAGAATTAAACTGACACACGTTTCACCTGGAAAGATTGACTCTTCAAAACAGAGCTGGTTCCTAGGTGAAACTAAAAAGCTGGCTGTTTTGGGGATTTAATTTTCCTGGATTCAGTCCACTTTTGTCAATTTTGGCCTTTCAAATAAATACAAAAGTGACGGATGTGTTTATGTTCTCACTCTTAGCTGCCACTTCTCCCTATTCCCACCCTCTTCACCTCAGTGGGTGGCTCCACATAGAGGATTTCACATATAGAACTCAAGCTAGTCTCGCACAATCTTAAAATCTTGTTATGTTAAATTAAAACCTCTCTGTGAATTCTCTTCTGAAGGATTCCATCCTTAAAGAACCAACTCTAAAGAAGCTAATTTTGACTTATCCTCTGAACGGTAATGATTTCTATCTGTTCCTATTGATTCATTTGTTATTCCATAGCATTCGCTGAGCATTCTCTGTATTCAACCACTGAGAGCAGTGATAATGCTGGGCCGGCGGACATACTTTGTCCTGTCCTTTCAGCTCCTGACATTGCCTTCCTATCTGTACCTATTTTCTCTAACATCTCATCCATGTTCTTCTCTGGCTGCCTGGTTTTTGATCTGGCTACCCTGTCTCGCTCTTGACAAGTGGTAAATGAATTCATTCCGAACCGCCCATGGTCTGTTCCACGACCTTGTTGTGGGCTTGAGTAAATGAACGCATGTCTACAAAGAAGTACTCCCAGTTCCACAACTCCAACTTTTCTCAGAACTTGATGTTTCTCAAGGCTGGAGCCATCCCATAAATATCTTTCATCCAATAAATACCCTTTCCCTTGCCTCGTCTGAATGCTCAGAGCTCTAGCTCTTTGCTCCAAAAGTAATGCACAGAGAAGCCTATCATCCAAATGCTGATAGCTTTAATGTGATTAATTAGGCAGGAATGCATTTAGAAAAATACACAATATGTTTTAATGCAGTCATTACTGAGCATGTATTTATAGCTATTTGCCAGGCACTGTGCTATGTACTGGAAATAGGCATGTTGTGCAGAAGAGAAACAACTCTGTTTACACTGTTTCTCATATTTTACAGTTATGTGTGATTGGTCACGAGCAATGCTTGTCTAACATACACATTTTAAATGTTTTAAAGCCTGATAGCTTCAGCAGAATGCAGAGAATTAGATTTTGTCATCATCTGGTATCTGAGCTTTATGAAAATAGATCCAATGGATGAATAAATATTACATATTTTCTGTTGATTCTGCATCTCACTGGTAGAAAGGGAATGGTGGATAGAAAGATTCCATCTCTCCACTTGGCATCAGTCACTCTCATTTGGAGAGACTAACAGGGCATGCTGAAGAACCTATTTCAGCCAGGCGCATGATGAGCCAAAGGCTATGACAATTAGTAATAGTACTGTGCAAATAAGTAGTTTGGGGATCTTCTAATATTCTGTAACATAGATTAGCACATTTTTCCTAAAAATAATTCTGTGATATATGCAGAAACTTTCCTCTCCCCATTTCAAAACAAGGAAATTAAAGAATCAATTATCCTAATTTAAGAGACATTGTTGATATAAATTTTGTGCCTCTTGTGTCAAGGCAGAAAATCTAGTAGGTGGTAATAATGATTGGAGAGGAATTAAGAGATAAAGCCAGACAGGGAGTAGGAGACTGGTCTTAAAATCTATCTGAATTGGAACTTTATTTGGTGAAAAATGAAAATCATCAAAGATTTTGAACACAGAAACTTTGTGATGAAACTCATTAAATTTAACCACTGTGAAGGATTTGCATTATCTCTTCTTTACAGGTGAGAACATGGAAGCTTAAGATTACATTATATAACCACAGTGGCACAGACAGGAACTAGCAGAGCCTGATTTCACACCTAGGTCTGTCTGACACATCTATTCCCCCTTGGCCAAAGCTGAAGATAAGGGAAACATAAAAGGCAAAGGATGGAGGGGGTCAGTGGATGTGAGAGACATTTTAAGGATAGAAATGAATAGATTTAGTCATTATTAACATATGGGCTCATAAGAAAAGAGGGAGAAACTAAAAGATAATTCCATATTTTGAAACCAGGAAAATATATTGTTGACATAGATTGGGAGGTAAATTAGCATTGCAGAAACAAAATCTGGCACGACAAACCAATCTCGTACAATGCTATTTTAAATTATTAAAAAGAATGATCCAAGGCATCATGTTGACTGAACATGTTTACTCTATTAAAAGTAACTAACATTTATTTATGGCATCTCTTTTTAATTTACAAAGTCCTTCAGATGAATTATTGCATTTCATTTCTCACAACTTTATGAAATATCTTCTGCTAGTACAAATGAAGAAATTAAGGCTTAGAGAGGATACGTAACTTGCTGGATGTCATACAGTGAATGCATGATGAAGTTGAGGCATGAATTTATGTTTTCTGATTCCAAATTCCAGATACCAGGAGGTTCTTAGGATGTGATAAATAGTCATAAGCACTTTTAACTTCCTTGAATCAAATGGAATACACATAAATCCCAAACTAAATAGAACTAGTTATCAATCTATTGAAGTGAAGCAAGGGAGATTTACATAGGCTCGAGGCATGATTTCTAGTTCTGCAAGGATATAAATACCTCACTAAAGTAGAGGTGAAATAGCCTTATCTTCCAAAATATGAATAAGGCAGATAACCCTCAGCCCTGGCAAGATTACCTGTGGCCTTTTTAAAGACGGTGAAGGTGGTCTGATGAACTTGGAGTTCTCATTTAATATTCTAAACATGTTACATAAAAAAGGAAATTTAATTACAGTTTTCAAATCATGCTTTCTTCGTTTTTTAAACATTCTCTGATTCTGAATCACAAATAGACAAAATCTGAATCCAAAATAGACAAGAGGCTCTTTCCTGTGGTTTTTCACTTGATGTGGAATTTAGAGCTTTCCCTGACCCTATAGCTCCTTACTCTCATTTTGTTTCCTGTGCTTTTTCTTTAATTTGAGAATCCCTAAACCCTTGTAAAGACTTTTCCTGTAGCACACCTGTAATAATTGGTCTCTATCACACATAGAAACACACGCATGTGTGTGCACATTCTTGTTGTATCAGAAAGGACATGTCTTTAGAACAATGATCACTATCCTACGAGAAAGACAGTTTCCCTGAGATCCCTGTAATTTGGTCTTCTGGCATAATAGCCGATAAATTAAAATCATTTAAGAAAGCAACAATAACAACAGCAAACTTTTGCTTATCAATTATTATGCATAATAATTAGTAGTTATATATTAGGTGCTTTATTATTTTTTCATTTCCAATAAAATAGAGAAAACAAGTAATATATTTTGGTAGCCAAATTGATCAATCTTAATGGGAAAATAAATCTTTTCAATTCACTCTATACTTCACTGAGACGAATGGGATGAAAGAGGAGAAACACTAAAATTCCAAAGTCTTTATCAGTTCTTCCCGTTGCTAACTGTTGGAACAGGTGACCACTTAGGACAGCAAATTACTGCACCACTACTCCAGCGCTACTCCAGCACGGCAGTCCCCGCTCACCCTCGGTTTCGCTTTACACGGTTTCAGTTGCCTTCTGTCAACTGCAGGCTGAAAATATTTAAACGAAAAATTTCAGAAATAAAATATTCCTTAAGTTTGAACTTGCGAGCTGTTCTGAGTATCTTGATGAAATCTCGTGCCACCCAGCCCCAGATGAGATTTGGCCAGTGCATCCACACTGTGTATGTCACCCGCTGGTTAGTCACTTTGTAGCCGCCTCAGTTATCAGATCGACTGTCACGTATGCAGTGCTTGTGTTCAAGTCACCCTTATTTTACTTAATAATGGCCCCAAAGTTCAAGAGTAGTGATGCCCGCAATTCAGGTTTGCCAAAGAGAGGCTACAAAGTCCTTCGTTTAAGTGAAAAGGAGAAAGTTCTCAACTCAATATGCAAAGAAACAAAATTGTAAGCTGAGGTTGCAAAGATCTACAGTAACTTTTATTGAAGTATATTGTGCTATTTTATTATTAATTATTATTGTTAATCTCTTATTGTGCCTAATTTAAGTTTAGGAAAAAACAGACTATATATAGGGTTTAGTACTCCGTGGTTTTAGGCATCCACTGGGGGGTCTTGAAACATAGCCCCTCTGGATAGGACATAATTTAAACATTCTTATTTGATGAAACAAATGCATTTTTTAAAAAAAGAAAATAAAAAATAAACCTCACCAGCTAGTTAATATATAAATATACACATAGTATTTTGTTATTAGACTATATGATATTTTTTAACTTCATGTACACCTTTAATGCATACTTAATACCTAAGTAGTAATTTTTTAACATGGTTTTAAATAATAACCTGCAGAATCATTGAAAAAGGGTATAGAGCATCCCTTTTTATGTGCCATAACTTAGTCAAAATTTCATAATTTAAAATGTAAATTGTTTTCAATACTTAAATATTTCAAACAATATATTGCATCTAAATTTTCCTTATAATAGACTACCAAAAATGGAATTTGGCATCAAGTTTAAACATTTTTAAAGCTTTTGGTACATGTTTCCAAGTTGCTCACCATTAAGAACCAACCTAAATCCTAATGTAATATATGAGAGAGTATTATTTACCCCCAACCTTGTCAATACTGAATAAAACATTTTAATTCTCCATTTTGTAGAAAAAATGGCATTTGATCATAGCTTTAACTTTCACTTGATACTTATTTCTCATATGCACATTGGCCATTTCCTTCCTACTTCTTCTCAGCACCAGTTAGATCCTTTGCCTATTTTTCTACTGATATAATCAATTAGTTAATATTAGAAGGTACTTATATATTAACTATTAATATTTAGGTCATACACTGCAAATTATTTCTGTTGCCTGCCATTTTGCTTCTTTACCACACTGGAATTCATACTGTGCAGCAAATCCGCTGCTCTTTTCCTCGCCTTCTCTGGCTGGCACGTGTGCTCCCACAGGCCTCCTTTATGCCAATAGCATATATCCACCTATGTTTCATTTCAGTACTTTTGTGGTTCTATTTTTTACATTTAAATGTTTAATTCATCTGGATTTTATTAGGGTACGTGTTGTGAGGTAGGGGTTTAACTTTATTTTCCTTTTCCACATGCTTAGCCAGTTGGCCCAATACCATATGTTAACTAATTTATCCTTTTCTCCCCTGAGGGAAAATGTCATCTTCTTCACGCTACCTTCAAGTACATGTATAACATATATTTGGCCTGCTTTGGGGCTCCTTTTCTGTGTCATTTATCTGTCTGTGTTGTCCTGCAAACAGATCTGACATCTTAACCACGGGGCAGGTCGGAAGACATATGACACAGGAAGTTTCCTAGGAGTGGGGGCGCGGGCAGAGGAGGGGGGGACTGAAAATTGATGATGGGAAGTACTGCAGGGGGTTTGTCTGAAGAGTGATAAGAAGTGAAAATCTCAGAGAAAACCGAAGCTCTCCTTTCCCTTGACACAAACGCCAACAGAAAAAAATCCGCAGGAGGAAAGCCACATTGGGAAGAGAAAAAAAATGACGACAAGAGCAAGAAATAAAGTTTATAGTTTTTGCTCTCTCTTCTCTTCCCACGCTCTCCCTAGCTGAGGAAGTATGCAGTGTCATTTTGAGCTTCAGAATAAGTGACCGAAGTCATTACATAGCGAAGAGACTGCCAGGCTCTCCAGAGAGGCACAAAGAATAGTATCCAAAAACGGTCTCACAGATTTGGAGTAGCGTGTGCTTCAAAGTCAGGAGCAAGTTGTAGTAAATAGAAATCTCTTCAATTCTTCAGTCATCCTGACGGCATGGGAAAAGATTTTCCTAATTCCCCATCATAGCCGCTGAAAATGTGGCAGTATTTTTGCATGAACATGTCATGCACACGTACACATTTTTAATTTAATATCAATATAAATTTTTGCCAAGAATGCTTGATGATATATGAAATGTTGAAGAAGAGAAGAAGTAGGGAGAGAATACTTTTCTTCTTTGTAATAGAGATTCCCATTTGCACCCTATATTAAATTACAGTGGACATAAAAATATTACCTGGGCCCTTTACGGCTGTGCTAGCAAGCACAAATGTTTCATGTGGATTTAAATGGACCTTTCCCCAGGTATGCAATGTATTCTGCATATCAAGAGCCTCACAAGACGTGGTTACCACAATGTTGATGTCTGTCCAGCTCCTGACATACATTCCTTCAACAAATACTTACCCTAAAAGAAGACTTCTGTGGCTGGGTTTCTTGATGGGTTGGTGCCTTGGAACAATGCTGCCTGTGCAAACATAGAAACTCTAAGCGTAAGGAAGAAAGTGTAAATAATATACATTTTTAAATGAGTAGAATCAGGGTTAATGTCTGTCTGTATCATCTGTTGAGGTAAATTAAGAACAAATATTTCAACACCAGAAGGCCATGTCAACGAGCACAGCTCAGCAAGAAACCAAGTTGAATGCAGAGAGAATTCATAAAAATGCATGGAGGCCTCACAAAGCTCTCAAATCATCTTCACAAGCAGAGGGTGTTTTCTCTTGTGTGGTTTTCAGCTGGGATGCAAAATGTCTGGCTTGGTGCCAAAGCCTTTTCGCAGTTACGCAGAGAACAAGAGGGAAGAAGCCAGGCCACCGGGAGCAGGTGGCATGTTTAGCACCCTGGAAACTTACACCAGGTTTGTATAAGACTGGTCCCAGAGCTCCTTGCAGAGCACATCGTGAGGAAGAGCTCATCGCTTTGGAGTAATTACGTCTCCTCTCCAAGGGTGTACAGGCTTATCGCTGTCTCAGTGCTATTAGCCACGCCTTTGGAATCATTAAGGATTGATTTCCCTTTTCTTTCACTTAATCTTAAGCCATATTTTTAATTGTTTAAACAGGACTGGTTGCTCCTTTAGAAACCTTTTCTTTCTGTAATCAAAAAGATTTGCCTTTTCTTATCTTTTTCAGTTTTATTGAAGTTTAATTGATAAACAAAGTTATAAGATATTTAAAGTGTACAATGTAATGATTTGATATACCTATACATTGTGAAAGGATTACCCCATCGAATCAATTAACACATCCTTCACCTCACATATTTACCCTTTTTTGGTAGGAACATTTAAGTTCTACTCTCTTAGTAAATTTCAATTACACAATAAAGTGTTGTCAACTATTGTCACCATGTTATACATTAGATCCTCAGAACTTATTCATCTTATAACTGAAAGTTTGTACCCTTTTACCACTCCCTATTTCCCCAACCACAGCCCCTGGCAGCCACTTTTCTACTTTCTGTTCCTATGAGTTCAACTTGCTTTTTTTTTTTACATTCTACCGATAACTGACACCAAACAGCATTTGTGTCTCTGTCTGACTTATTTCACTTAGCATAATGACCTCCATGTTCATCCATGTTGTTGTGAATGACAGAATTTCCTTCTTTTAAAAGGCTGAATAATAGTCATTATGTATATATATCACATTTTCTTGATCCATGTATCCATTGACTTAGGCTGTTCCCATACCTTGGCTATTGTGCATAATGCTGCTATGAACACAAGAGTAGAGTACAGATACATCTTTCAGATAATGATTTCATTTTCCTTGGATATTCACACAAAGGTGGAATTGCTGGATCATATGGTAGTACTATTTTTAATTTCTTGAGGAAATTCCATACTATTTTCCATAGTGTTTGTACCAACACCCCCACCAACAGTGCCCAAGGGTTCCCCTTTCTCCTCATCCTCACCAGCATTTGTTTTCTCTCGTTTTTCTGAGAACTGATATCCCAACAGGTGTGACATGATATCTCATTGTGGTTTTGATTTGCATTTCCCTGGTGATTAGTGATATTGAGCATCTTTTCATGTACTTGTTGGCTATTTGTATGTCTTCTTTGGAAAATGTCCATTCAGAACCTTTGCCCATTTTTTAATTGTTATTTATTTTTTTGCTATTGAGTTGTATAAATTCCTTGTATATTTTCTATGTATTATAAAATTATAGTCATATATTTATGAATATTCTTATCCAAAATATTATAAAATATTCTTTGATTTAATATAATTAAAAATTTTATGTATTATATATTGAGAATTCTACTACATTAAAAACATACTACAGACAAATAAATGATTTCATAAGATGTACTCATTGATGTGAGAAAAAAATTGTTGGCAAATGTGCCAATTATCCTAAGATGTTAGGAATGTTCTCCTCACATTTTATGGTATTGTAGTGGCTAACTTTATTGGAAAAAATCCGCATAAGAAATTTGTTCTTGGGGCTGGCCCCGTGGCCGAGTGGTTAAGTTCGCGCGCTCCGCTGCAGGTGGCCCAGTGCTTCGTTGGTTCGAATCCTGGGTGCGGACATGGCACTGCTCATCAAGCCACGCTGAGGCAGCGTCCCACATACCACAACTAGAAGGACCCACAACGAAGAATACACAACTATGTACTGGGGGGCTTTGGGGAGAAAAAGGAAAAATAAAATCTTTAAAAAAAAAAAAAAAGAAATTTGTTCTTAAGGACAGATTTGACCTATTAAACATTATAAAGGGATATATGCATGTTGGTTTTCTTCAGTTTTTCAGCCCACTAGTTTAATGAAATAGCCATCTAATTATATTAGAATAAAGCAAGTTCAAACAACACATTTTTGCTATTTAATGAACAACTGCCTAGTAAGAAGGTGAAATCTACACGTTCTAGAATCTTGTTATTCAAAGTGTGGTCGGTGGAGCATCAGTATCAGCATTAATGGAAAACTCAGGGATACAGTTTGCGAGTTCTACCCTAAAGCAACAGATTTAAAACCTACATTTTAACAGAATTTCCAGGTAAAGAGTTTAGATTTCTGAGGCAATCTGTGAAGAAGCATGAAGAAGAATTAGGGATGGGGAGGAGAATGTATAAGAAATCTGGAAGATGGTAGCTGTATGGACCTGTTAGGGCAGCAAGAATGTCACTGTGGTGTGTGTAAGGGGTTATTTTAACTCTTCTGCTGGGGACCCCAAATGTACTCACACAAACAGATCACTGGAACAAAATGGGATGTCCAGATATATATCTACACATTTATGGATAACTAATTCTCAACAAAAACACAAAGGCAACTGAGTAGAGAAAAGATCATCTTTAAATAAATGATGCTTAAATAATTGGATATCCATTGGCCCAAAAATGAACTTTGATACATACCACACAATTTATAGACAAGTGAAGTGAAAATTGATTATAACTCTAAATATAAAACCTAAAATTATAAATCTTCTAGAAGAAAGCACATGAGAAAAGCCTTTGTGACCTTGGCTTAGGCAATCATTTCTTAGATATCATGCCAAGGATAAGGTGAAAAAGAACAAAGTGGTGAATTGGGCTTTGTCAAAATTTAAAACTTCTGACTTCTAATGACACTGTAAAGAGGATGTAGAGGAAAGCTACAGACTAGGAGAACATATTTATAAATCACAAAACTGATAAATGGCTTATAACCATAATATATAGAGAATTATTAAAACTCAATTTTAAGAACAAAACCGGATAAAAAATGGGCAAAACATTTGAAGAGATTCATCACCAACAAAGATATAGGGATGACAAACAACAGCATGAAAAGATGTTAACCATCATTAGTCACTTTTTCAAAATGCAAATTAAAATCATAATGTGATACCACTACATTTCTTTTAGAATGACTAAAATTTTTACAAATGACTATACCAAATGTTGGCAGAGATTTGGAGGAACTGGAACTCTCACATACTGGTAGGAGAAAAGAAAAATCATAGAAATACTTTGGAAAACAAGTTAGCAGTTTGTGAAAAGTTTAACTACATATGATTTAGTTATTTCTTTCCTTGGTATTTTTCTTAGAGAAATAAACAAAATGTCTGTTTTTGTTCTTATAAAGACATACTTCTTATGCATAAAATTCTTCATAGCAATTTTATGTGAAACAGTAAAAAACTGGAAACAACTCAAAATCCATAAATTAACAAACTATGATGTACTACTCAGTAATAAAAAGAATAAACTACTGATACTTACAATACGGGTAGATCTCAAAATAATTACGCTGAATGAAAGAAACCAGATGCCTCGCTCTAAACAAAAAAGGATGGAGGAGAGAGGATCCAGAGAAATAAGGCAGGAGGGAGGAATTATAAAAAGGCATGAGGAACCTTTGGGGGTGGTGATGGATATGTTCATTATCTTAGTTAGGGTGGGGTTTCATGAATTTATACATACAAACACATACACACACATATATATATAATTGCACACTTTAAGTATGCAAAATTTATTGTATAACAATTATATCTCAACTGTTATACAAAGCGAAAAACTAAGTGCTCTACTTCTTTTTGCAAGAGGCAGTGACTTTTCTCTTGCTTCTAGTAAGACACCCTGCTTCTCCCAGTGGGAGCCCATTTCTTCATTCTCCATGTACTCATTACATGGTGTGCACACCAGAACACATCGAATCACCTTGTAATTATTTGCTCACATATGTCTCTGCCCATTAGGATACGACTCCTTAAATTCACAAACCAAATTCTGTGCTTGTCATGTAGATGTTCAATGGATGGTGAATGAATGGATAATCAGTGACCCCGGCATTGAAAACGGATGTTGTCCGTAGAAGAGATAAACAAAAAAGGGAAGATTGACTAGCATCCCCTCCATGCTGGTTGCAGAGTCTGAGACTAAATGATGTTTGACTTTGCTAACTGATGAGTAAAGAACAGGAAAAGTACTCCTGCAAATATTTAAATTCCATGTGCAAATACCAGTGGGCCAAAAGAACTAACTCTCTAGGCCAGCATGAGGGAAGTTAACTAATGTAACAGGAGGTAATTAGGAAAGTAAACACTTTGGCAAAGTATAAAGAAATATTTTAGAAAGATGAACTTCTAAGGTCAAGTGCAGGAAATGTTGGCTTGTATATTTTAACCAATGTGAATAAAATAAAAAATTGTACTTTCTAAAGTAAACATTCCTATGTTAAGCAAATAACCTGGATCATCTAAAAAGCCTCTGCAATTGTAAGAAGGATAATTTTAATGAAAATTATGTCCACTTCTATACTTATATAAAAGAATTTGGGTTACTGTTGGGTCTATAGAAACACACACACACACACAGACAATTCTAGTCTTTATTTAATTTTCCAGATTAATTTCATATCAGCCTAATAACTTAAGCTTTTATAATTTTTTTATGTTTGTATCATTTTTTGGCATCTAATTACAGCATGTTACTTAAGAATTAATTTAACTTCGGTTTTATGCAATTGGATGCTACCAATATATTCAAAATAATTAAACAGTCTATACTCTGGACCACACAAGATGACTCTCAGAGCTACTTAAAAAATCTATATTTTTTGAACTACCTACCACAAAGTAAAAGTCACACACTGGCATATCTTTAAAATAATAAATCAACAAAATATTGCCAAGATAATTTGTTGAGAGTGTACTTTACGTTTCGTCTTCCTTGAACAGAGGGACTGATAAACCTGAAAAAGTACTGTGTTCTGGGATCTTGGTTCTGGGCCTCTACACCCCAGATATGGAATACCTATTCCTAAAGCTTTCAGATTTTGTGTTTAACAGTTTTCCCTTTGTGTTCTGCATTATGACCTCACTTCTGGGGCGGGGAGGACTTCCGGTCCTTATAAAGTCAGTCTCCTTGATCAGGTGAAATTTGGATTCCATCTTTACTGCCAATGAATTTGAAGTAACCAATGTAGTTACATAATTATTTCTTATTTATCTCTCTCAGAATGCCTGTGCCCACTTGGACATCGGAAAACATTCTTCCTTCTTTGTAGTATTTTGTGAAGGCTGCCGTAACAAAGCATCACAGACTGGGTGGTTTAAACGACAGAAATTTATTTTCTCTCGGTTCTGTAGGCTAGAAATCTGAGATCAAGGTGTCGGCAGCATAGATTCTTCTGAGGCCTCTCCCCTTGGCTTCTAGATGGCCGTCTTCTCCTCTCTGTGTCTTCACATGGTCTTTCTCCTGCGCGTGTCTGTGTCTTCGTCTCCTCTTCCAATAAGGATACCAGTCAGACTGGATTAAGGCCCGTCCTCGTGACTTCATTTAACCTAAATTACCTCTTTAAAGATCCTATTTCCAAATACAGTCACATTCTGACCTATTGGGGGCTAGGACTTCAAAGTATGTATTTTGGGGGACACAATTCAGCCCATAATATTTCTAACGGATCAGCTTCAAAGTTGACCTTATTTGAGTGCTTCTCATAGCTCCCTACATCTTTTGCAAATCTCTGTCCTCTATCCATTTTCCCCTGTGAAATTATTCTTCAATGTTCTCTTTTAAGTCATGCTCCTTTGGGAATATCATTCAATAAATTTTGACTTTTCACTTCCACAAAGAGGATTAATCTTTTGTTTCATTCTGGGTCTTTGACTGCAGGAAACAGAATCCAGTGAAGCTAGTTTAAGCAGGAGGGGATTTATTAGGGGATATTAGAAAGCTCACAGAATCCTTAGAAGGAATGTAGAAACAGGTTGTATTATAACTTATAGAAATGACTCTAGGCCCTCATCACCAAACTAGACTGATGGGAGAACTGTGCACCTACTGACCCCCAAATTGTCTGAATCTGCTGCCACCTATCCCCCAAAATGGCTAAACCACACTCTATTTCTTTAAGTTGCTATTTACCAATGCATCTTGTGTGGGTATGTCCAAGGCGGGGCTACTGGGATACTATTGATATTCTGTTTCTGGATCTAGAAGCTGCATTCAGTTCATTAAATTCATCAAACTGTTTACTAGTGTGTGTGTGTGTGTGTGTGTGTGCATGTGTACACACGCATTGTAGTAAAGACTATTTTCAAAAGTTTGAGGGCAACGATAAATGAGGATATCCAACCATACGTTTCTCACATTAGCTTCACAATCATGATCACAAATTTTTCTCACAAAGTATTTCTACTAATATTATTTTAGTCCTTAGCTCTCACTACTTTGATGTCCAATGATTATGAAAAACAAAGTATAAAATCACTTCAATAGGCATCTCTCAATCCCTTTTTATATGGATATCATATTGTATGTTCATTCTAAAGAACTATCCCAACCCAATTAACCTAGTCAATGCAGTGAAAAATCGTATTGTCCAATAAGACTATGACCTTGTCACTCCTTCTCTAAAATCTTCCTTCACATGTGATGTTAAAACCGACCTTTACCGATCATTTCCTTTCAAGTTGTTTCATTAACCCCCTTGCTATTTTACTTTTTAATGTTCTACATTATAAGACCAAACAAGTGACAAAAAATTGAATTTATTCTTGCCAGTCTCTGTTCTGATAAATTCTTCTAATCTTCTTCTAAAGCATCTGATCTCTTCCTTAAAACATGCATCAGCCCAAATTAAATCTCCAGAAGTCTCCTTCTGAATTAATCCTACCCATCCACAAACTTAGTCACTCCTACCATTTCTAATGTTGAACACTGCAACATTCTAATCAAGCTGGTATCATGAGTTGGAAAATATTTTTAACAATATGGTTATGGTGTGTTGTGTGTGCTTAGATTTATTTTAATTCTAGGCATTCTATCATAGTGTCACCAATGTAACTTAAATTTCTTGCCATCAGAAGCATTTCTACTTTTGCAGTTTCCACAACAGCCTGACAAGATATTCAATTGTGTATAAAATAACATAAACATATTAACCATAAGAATATCAACTATTGGGCATCTAACATTTACTAGGTACTTGTTATCTCCATTTGATAAATAAGACACACCTTCTAAATGATAACAATCTTTCCATGAAATGTTATTTAACTACCATGTATGTTCTAATTATTTTCTAGTCACCAAGGATCTAATAGTGAACAGAACAGACTATGTTCTTGGCATCGTGGGATTGATTGTTTAGTGGGAAGAGACAGATTTTAAACTAATTAATTAATTAAAATATATATATCCTGCCAAATGGTGTTAAGAGCTATGAAGGCAAATATAACAGGTTAGGGAGAGAGCGTTTGTGAGTGTGGGGGAGGCAGAGATGAGGAGAGGGGAGACCTCACTAAGAAGGTGACGGGAAAGGAGCACTACAGCAGAAAGAGCAGCAAGTGCCCAGGCTCCAAGCTGGGCAGATGTCTGGGGTGTTGGAGGAACAGTAAGGGGGACAGAAAGTCCCAAGGAAAAGCAGTGGGACATGAGGCCAGTGAGGAAAAGGCTTGCGGAGGAGATTTGCAGGACATTGTCTCCGGACAAGCTGGGGAGCTTGGGCTCACTCAGATGCATTCCCTGAGATAAGAATTCGAGGCTAAAGTGTTTATTTGGGAAAGATTCTGGGAAATACCAGTACTGAAACGGGAAAGTGAGCAAATAGAACCAGCATACACAAGCTGGTCACTGCTCAGGGCAACTGAAATTACAATCTGTTGGGTCCTCTGGGAGATTCTACATAGCATAGCTCAGACTGCTCTCACACGAGGTCTCAGAATGCTGAAATATTTACCCACTACTTCCTTCTGGCATTGGATGAGGGTTGCTCCCAGGGTCATTAACCCTTTTCTGTGCTTCCATGCTGCTGTCTCATAGCCCATTATCAATTGTACAGTCAGAGTAAGTGTCCAGGAAAAGAGCCACAGGTTCTTGCAATAAGCAGTGGTCTTCAGGTCCTGGAATGGAGAGTGCTGGGCTGGTGGTGGGCAGGGTGTATATAGGAAGGGGCTAGTGACAACATCTTTACTTAGCTATTGGAGAGTTCTGAGCACAGGAGCAGTGTCTTAGTCCGCTTGGGCTGATGTAACAAAGTACTACAAACTGCATGCTTATAAACAACAGAAACTTACTTCTCAAAGTTCTAGAGGCTGGAAGTTTGAGATCAGGATGTAAGCATGGTCCTGTGAGGTCTCTCTTTTGGGTTGCAGGCATCTTGTATTTTCGAGTGTGGGAAGGAACTAGGGAGCTCCCTGTGGTCTCATTTATAAGAGCACTAATCCACTTCACAAGAGCCCCGCCTTCATGATTTAAGCCCCTCCCAAAGGCCCCACCTCCTACTGCCAACACATTGGGTTTTAGGATTTTGACATGTGAATTTTGGGGGAACACAAACATTCAAACCATAGCAAGTAGCATGAACTTATTTGCATTTTTATAGATCACTCTGGCTACTAGGTTGGAAACTGTGAGTGGGCAGTGTGGTGGTGAGGGCAGAAACAAGGAGCTAGTTAGGAAGCTGTTGCAAGCATCCTCGCCAGCAAGGCACGGGCTTGAACTAATGTAGTAAAGATGGTGAGGAGTGGGAAGATTACGGAATTGGTATAAAAGGAGAGCTAACAAGATTTGTTGATGAATTAATTATGGAATAAAGGAAAAGGAGACCCGTTAAGATGTCTCCAAGGGTGTTAACACAAGGAAATGGAAGAATGGAGTCGTCATTTACTGAGATGGAAAAGATTGTAGGATGAGCTTTTTTTGAGAAAACAAGTGTGGAAACAAGAATCTCAACCCTTAAAATATCTTTTAAAAGGAGATATTATTATTCCCATCTCAAAGATGGGAAAGATGTGCTCAGAAACACCAAGAGTTAGCTGGGAGATCTTAAACAGTAGTGCTGTCATGGGAGGGCAATCATGTCCATTTATAGGACGGTGAAGACTAAAACTGGTAATTTGTGTTAAATGCCTAGTACACAGCAGCTGCCCAATAAATCACGGTAATCTTACTCTTAGCATTTTTCCAATATTTTATACTTGAATCCATATTCAGAACTTATGTTCATTCTTTTTTTTTATGAGGAAGATTAGTCCTGAACTAACATCTGCTGCCAAGCCTCCTCTTTTTGCTAAGGAAGGCTGGCCCTGAGCTACCATCCAAGTCCATCTTCCTCTACTTTATATGTGGGACACCTCCCACAGCATTGCGTGCCAAGCGGTGCCATGTCCACATTCAGGATCTGAACCTGTGAACCTCGGGGCTGCCAAAGCGGAACTTGCACACTTAACCCTTGCGCCGCTGGGTCGGCCCCCTCCCTTATTCTTTTTATTCTTTTGTGTTTTTAAATACCATCTATAAGTTTATCACCTAAGACCTTTATAAGCTGAGGGCAGAGAAAACTACCTTGGAGCATCTGGCTAATTGTAACTGTTTTATTAAGGTAGGTATAGGGAACGGATTGATACTTAGGCTGGCCATAAGATTTTCAAAGGTTACCTTGGAAATTATGGAAAATAAAGCCAACTACATTTTAAAATTATGATTTGAAATATAAACCAGTGTTTTTGAACACCAGATACCTATGGTGAAAATTAATTATAAAGTATGCTGTATCTCAAATACAAGTATAAGTACATCACACGAATCATGAAGAATGAATAATGATTTCTAGGAATCATAGATTTCCTTAAAAGTTAAAAATTCAGTAGAAAACAATATTAAAAATCTGTACACTCAAGGAATTGAAAACTGATTAGATAGAAATAATACGGACATTTAACAGACATTCACACGCTAATACCCCTGGAGCAAAAAATTGTAACAGCCACAATATATATTACAAACTATTAACTATCTAGTTCATAGAGCACAGAGTAGGAACTTTACAAACTTCAGTTCACTTCCCATGCCTTATGCTACATCTCGTTTCATCTTCTCTCCTAGTTCCACTTGACATATATTTCTTAATAAAACAATTTCAGAAGTTACACATTTACAGAAAACTCAGGTGTATATTTTCCCTTTCACAACAGAATAAGAGAACTCAAAATATTGGCCACATACTTTAAAAGAATTATTTCTTCAAATAAATGCAATCTCTCCTTCTATACAATTAATAGCATTATTTGTCATCAAAAATTTGGGGAAAAGTAACTTGAAAGGAATACCTATAGCGTAGGTACTATGGACACAATTTATTCCATTATGCCTGTAAAATTTTAAACAGAGTAATATATTTTGTATTTTCTATTAACCAAGGATAACGTAATAGGAAAGAAGATATTAATCAATTATACTTTCCTGTAATAATTTTCTTTCTTTTTTGGTTGTGCTAATTTTCTTGATTATTTATATTAGAGGATGATTGGATATTAATGTGACTTTTAAAAAGAAAATAAGTATTATTTTACTTATTAATTATCAATGTAGTATCCAGTTTTTACTGGGACAAAAATTCTTTATTGTTCCTAAGCATTTCTATTTAGGAACCTTAGTTTACAGACATTTACCATATTATAGTAAAGTACATGTGACAAAATGGAAAATGCTGGTACAAATGCATCACTATTGGACTGTGTATGCACATATGAGAGAGAGGGTGGAAGACGATGAAAGATACACAGCAAATTCAATAAATAGGCTGTTTATTTTAAATACTCTGCTTATTATCATAAAGTAAATTAAGAAACATTGAAATAACCTAGCTGTTCTAACATCCTGCTTATCTTAACATATTGTCTCAATATCACTTTCAAATAAAGATGTTTGAAATAGTGTCTGCAATCTACATTTTTGATCTGCCTAAATAGCTGCTGGCTTCAGCAGAACATTAATGCAAATCTAATGTACCTGCTGGTATGATTAGCTGAATCAAATGATGGCATTTAAGTAACACCTAAATAATCTTAATTAGGATCTTCAACTCATCTTAGCACTTAGAACTCTACAGATGGATAGTCTTAATTATCAGCCTTTTGATTAGGATAACAGCCCTAATCAAGATGATGTGGGCCTGATAGACAGGGTATCACTAAATTAATGACTGCTGTTAAGTGGGAACATAAGCAAAAAAATAGAGCTGCCTTCTATGAGAGGCAGGATGACGTCTATGCAAAGGCATTAATATTGTTAGGGGAAAAATCAGAGTAAAGAATCATGCAATAGGATTAATGTTATTATATCCAAATATATCTGAGCTCTTAAATATGATTTTATAAGTTTAGTGTTTACATAAAATGGACTTTAATGCAGGTTATTTTACAAATGTTTCTAAATTCTGTATACGTAACTTGGTAAAACAATAAATTTTAGGCATGTGAATAAAAACTATTAGAAATGCCTTTCTTATGGCAGAAATTATGAGATGATAATGTGAGAAACAGGAAAATGTAAAATCTTTTTCCTTACTCCAGAAATCATTTCTTTTCTGAATTTTAACTTTCCAAATTATGAACTGCCTGATTAATTAGGCATAAAGCAAAATGAGCAAGTGTTTTCTTATAGTTGGACACAGTCTCTTTCATTAAAAAGCTTCCTAGTATTTAATAAAGGAGAAAACAAAGCAAGTCTCGTATTTACATTCTTTTTATTGGACTGTGAATTGATGTAGAATTGATTAAAAAGGGGCTTTCAAGTATTTTCATTTTGCCCCTTACCACCCTAGATCTTCAGAATGAAGGATACTATGCCCTTTTAGCTTTTACCCAGAAAGTTTTCTCAAGACTCTGTCCCTAGTCTTCAGTGTCTAGGCTCCAATCTAGGCTTCTCTTCAATGCCGCCCCCACAAACTGTCCTTCCTTTTAAGACCAAGCCTGGTACTTTCCTCTTCTGCTTTTCTCTTACACCGTCTCCTCTGTCTAGCGTGAATTCTGTTCAGAGACTAGTGAATTTTCAGGGGTAGCCTTGCCTCTCACTGAATGAACATTTAAGTTTAGTTTCGGAATTCACTATTTGGAACTGGGCAGTATTGGCAAATGTAACATCGAGAATTAGATATACTATCCATTCCTAGATAAAACACATGCGACTGTAGTTTGGGTATGTATTAGTGAGGACAGCATGAATGTATTCTTGCCTGAGAGGAAGAGAGAAGCAACATATTTATTACTATTTGGCATTAAATATGTTAAAAATCCAATACATTGGTGGGACAATTAGGAATTCACCATATGTTTGCAAACTGCATCAAATGATGCATGTTTCAAAGAGCATTATTCAATGTTTTGTGCTTAAATGCCTTATCCTTTGAATAATAATAATAATAACATACCATGATTATATGCTACTGCTTCCCTTTCACACACAGTGAGACTTCTCCATGTAAAACCACAAGCACCTCACCTGCAAATCTGTTCGCTAATTTCTCCCAGCCCTTGAGAAAGGAGAGCTGCGGAACATCCCCTTACACTCACGTTATTGCACACTCCGAAGTCTCCTACTTCTTCAACCACCATGTCTTCTGTCTCATTAAGTAGCTTCTTATCGTGTGCCCAGCACCTGATTGTTTTTCAAAATTCTGTCCTGGGTTATTTTCCCACAATTAAAGTCTGCTTTAGTAATCTCAGCCACTCCTGATGGTCAACATTTATTTCTCTGTACATTAGTATCTTCAACCCTGATTCTTTCCAGTTTGCTCAACCCATATACTCAAATGCCTTGCAGATGTCCCCACCTAGGTGCAGCCTTGCAACTTTAGTAAAGTATGTCTGAATCTGAATGCATTATCTTCCTTCTCAACATTACGTCCACATGATTCAAATTCAGAACATTGTAGTATTATTTGCTCTCTTATCCTTACCTTCTATCTGCAGTCAGTTACCAAGGGCTCCTAACTCTGCCTTATAAATGTTTGCGTCTGTTTCCTCTTTGTTATTCCCATTGCCGATTGTTCAAGCTCAGCCTTTTTCAAGTGTTCATCTCATCTCCAATAAGCTTTCCCACAGTCTTTTCTTCCCTGACCTATGCTTCATTCGGCACACAAGTTCAATTATTACAAGCTGAATCAACCATCCCTTAGAGAGCAGGATAGAAGCTCTTTACAACTGGAGTAAATAAAGAACAAGCATAACTGACTAAATCTAGTCCAACGCCATCTGGAAACATTCGTCCATCACTATCCATTTGGCTATTGGGAAAGCTTGCCTCCCACGTTCCCACTCTTATATCTCTCTAGCTCTTCCTTGTCTAAATTTTTTACCCATTTTCACTTCTGGAACTCACACCCAGACTTGGCCCCTACCTACAATACTCAACACTGCTGATGACTTGCTCTTTGAATTCCACTCCAGCCTCTACAGTGCCTCCAAGATTTTAGGTACATTTTTCACCATCTGCGTTAGCTGTTGGATTTCATTTGGTAGAGCTAAATTTGTTTCCAGGGTTTTTTCATTACTGTCTATTGTCTCTCTTTCAACTTAAGGCTGGAACATTCCATGACTATCTTCTCACTTAATTCTATTTTTTTTAAATAAACTTTTTATTTTAGAATAGTTTTCAATTCACAGATTATTCCCATATACCTCACACCCAGTTTTCCCAATTATTAACAGCTACACTAGTATGGCACAACATATGCATTATGAGTCCAAGAAGGGGCCTAAAACTTAGTCTGCAGACTCAATTCTGACTGTACCTTGATCCTTATGTCATCAGAGAAGTTATATCCAGTCATGACCTATATGCTAAGAAATTAAGTCCTCATTTTAGTAACTGACATGGTCCTTCACCATTTGGATTTATTTTCTGCTCATGAGTTGTTTAACAATAAAATAAAATAAAATAATAAATGTTATGTTAAACACAGATTTCATAAATAAAATGAAATGTATTATTGCAAACTTAAGGGAAGTCTGTTACACGATTACTATTGGCAAAGGCAAGCTTTCAACTTTTTTTGGATTTAGCTGGATGTCAGTGTCTCATGTTACACTTTCATTTCCTTGACATTACTCACTATTATCTATAATCCATCACACGTCCAGCCAATAAAAGGAAATTAGAGGCTACTGTTTTTACTTTTTTGGAAGGGGCATGGCATATAGATCTATATTTACTACCAGAGCCCCTCCAATATACTCATTGTGTAAATCCTTTTTCTACTTTCTGTTCTGTATTTCTTGAAGGTACCAGATACCGCTAGATCACTCATTCCAAGGAAATGATGGAAATGCATCAAGGAGGGGGAGGTGAGCCTTACGACATGTTCTGGCTGCGTGGAAAGAGCAGACTGGCTACTACATTTGTCGATATCATAAAGGACATAGCAGCATCAAGTAGATAACAAAATTTAGGAAAGAATAAGAGCCTAGTACTTTTTCTCAAATACGCTCAGAAGGAAACTGTTGGGGTCTGAAGAAAATAATAGATGAAACAATGTTCCCATGTTCATTTCTATTGTGGGATAAAAGTTTGGTTATGTTTTTCACAGGTAAATGAATGACATTTTAAGAATTGTTATGCTCTGTGAAGTTATACATGAGCTAGAAGCGCCACATCAGTCAGTTCATCTTGGCTAATACTTACTTTGTCTTGTCTTGTTGAATATTTCTTCAAATTTAAGTTGGATGTTATTGTTTAGGTTTCTTAAATTTGCATTTTGCTTATTATTATTTGTTATGTCCTCCAAAATGTTTATATCCTTCAGAAGCCATTCATTAAAACATGAAATACTGATAAAAATAGTAATTTAAAAGTACTCCTCGGGGCCGGCCCGGTGGCGCAGCGGTTAAGTTCGCACGTTCCGCTTCTCGGCGGCCCGGGGTTCGCTGGTTCGGATCCCGGGTGCGGACATGGCACTGCTTGGCAGCCATGCTGTGGTAGGCATCCCACGTATAAACTAGAGGAAGATGGGCACGGATGTTAGCTCAGAGCCAGGCTTCCTCAGCAAAAAGAGGAGGACTGGCAGTAGTTAGCTGAGGGCTAATCTTCCTCCCAAAAAAAAAAACCAAACAAAAAAGTACTCCTCACTGTAAAGTAAAAGGAAGTAATGAACTAACTCCAGTGTGAATGGGGAATGTGAGTCTAAATAGGCTGGGATCAGACGAGCAACTGAGTGTGATGATTCTGCGCAGATGTCTGGGAAATCAAAGCACAGATAAGAAGTGTATTGCACATATGTGAAAACTGGATTGTACTGGCTCAGTAATCCCCAGTACTATGTCCTTACAAAACTGTGTCAAATAGAAACAAGAATCCACTGAAGCATTCGTCTTCATAAAAATTAGTGAAATTAATAAATCAACTAAATTATCCAAGAAGTTAAAAAGTAATAATTCTCATACAAAGTTAATAAGGTAGAGGAGACAAGAAAGCTACAAAGTTATCATTGACAGTCACATTCCTAATAGTTAACACAGGCAGAAACCACAATTTTTCTGTGAAGCTGATGATAAGTATATTCCACTTGAAAAAAGGGGGAAAAATAGCTCTTAGTAAAATTCTTTAATCAAATTACACTGTGAGAAATAATGTAAAATTAATTGTACACTATATGAAAAAAACTACTATACTCTTTCATGTTAGCATGTATTTTATTTTAAGCTAAAAAACAATAACATTCCTCATGCTGATATGACACTTAAAATATACTTCAGATGTTTTAGTTTATTATTTTTGAATCATTTATTCCAATATTGATCCAACATACGTATGATTCACTAAAGGACAAATTTTAAGAAACACTGACAAATCCTCTTTAACTTTTACTGATGAGTTTTCTTCACATCTGTTTGTCTAAAAATCAGGTATATTTTTGTTTACAAAGAAAAGGGTGATAGATGTCACAAAAGCATTTAAAATGTCATATGTCAAAAATTTATGCCTCTCTATGATTTGTTTGCAAGACGTCTATGCAGCCCTTGGAAACTGCTGAATAATTGACACTGGTTTTAATTGTTAATCTGATCAGATCAAAATTCTTGTCATAAACCTTTCATGATTTTCCATTCGCTAATTAATTAAACGAACTCAATCTGGCATTCATAATAAGGTTCTCAAGACTCTGCCCCAGACTTTCTTTTAAGCTTTCTCTGCAATTTTTTGCTCTGAATGTAGACTCCAATCTAGGTTTTATTTTGTTTTTAAGAATGTATGTGTCATTTTCTTCTTTCTCAGTCTTTCAATCATTTTCTCTATTTAGAATTTCTTCTCCCTTCTCAATTTTCATTTTTATACTCAGAATTTAGAATCCACATTGTTTTCTTCTTCTCATCAAAAAATATCATCTTCTTTGACTCTGAATCCCATTGACATCTATTTGTATTTCCTTTGAATTGTTTTTGACCAATCCTGTGCTTGGTGTCTACCAAATGGGCATTTGCCCTAGAGAATAAGGATCATATTATATTTCTCTCTATATTCCTCTCTTTTTCCCAGCCCTAGGACTTAACACGGTATCTTGATTATGGCAAATACTCTGTGTATATGTAGGAAAAAATAATGAATAAACACTACAACATAAATGTAGAAAATGATCTTAATTTTCCAGTCTCCTGGGAGGTTTCTTGTAAGAGCTGTAAATGACAATTCCAAAAATTATGCTAGATTCAAGATCTCTCAAAAACTATTTTTATCTTAAGGAGAAAAAAATATATGTGTCCAAAAATGGTGTTAGAAATGTGAAACATACGGAAAATACAAAAATGTCCTTATCTTGCACCATACATCTAAAGAATTCCAAAAGGATGGAAGATTTAATGAATAAACACATAATAAAAATATTGAGACGTAGAAAAATTGTAACATACTTCACAATTTTAGCCATATAAAATAAAAATGTAGTTTCTATCAAAAGAGTCATAGTCACAAACAAAAGATGAAAAACAATTTCAGTTAAATTTAATATATAAAAATTTAATACATAAAATAAATATAACAAACATTATATATCTAACAGAGAAATTCTTACAAAAGCAACCTAAAGAAAGGATGAATAGCCATTATAAAAGTGGGCAAAGGATATGAACAATATTACCCCAAAGAAAAGTAAAATTAGTGTCATATAAAAAGATATTTAAAGTTACTAACAGTCAAAGAACTAAGAAAAGTAATTTTTAAAAAATTAAAGATTAGTTTGCCTCTTAGATTAGTGAAGATTTAAATATCCAGAAAATGCA
This sequence comes from Equus asinus, assembly GCF_041296235.1. Taxonomy (NCBI): domain Eukaryota; kingdom Metazoa; phylum Chordata; class Mammalia; order Perissodactyla; family Equidae; genus Equus; species Equus asinus. The sequence continues at coordinate 77,386,340 of NC_091800.1, forward strand.
GTATTGGCAAGAATTTGAAGAAATTACTCTGAAACCTTCCACATTTGAAAAAAGAAATCATGTACTATTCAAGAGGTTATCAATTGCTCAAGATGTGGAGAGCACTTTTACCATATGACTCAAAATATAATTGAGCAAATCAATGGCCAACCAAATTCTACATCTAAGAATTTATCATACTGAGATAATGGCACAAATGTGACAATATTCATGCCCAAAGATGTTCACCATAATGGTGTTCAAAAAATTAGTTAATTGTGAACACCCTAGAAGTCCATTGACGCAGGATTGGTTAAAGAATGGTATAGCCAAACAGCGGCAAATAAAATTAATTTTAGAGTGTTAAATGTGAAGGAAATTTTCTGAAAAAATAAGGACAAGCAGTGTTGCTCATTCAAAATAAAGATTGTAAATATATTCAAGATTGGGAGAGAATTAAAAAGAGCAAATTGTTACTGAATATTTACTGAGTGCTAAAAGCTTTATTCTAACTCCTTTATTTAATCTTCATAGTCAAAGAGAGTCAGTTGTAGGGGACTCATAACTACCAAGCATCAGCACCAGGTTTTATGTTCAGTCTCTCAGGGGCCGGCCCCGTGGCACAGTGGTTAAGTTTGCACATTCTGCTTCTCAGTGGCTCAGGGTTCGCAGGTTCGGATCCCAGGTGCAGACATGGCACCACTTGGCACACTATGCTGTGGTAGGCATCCCACATATAAAGAAGAGAAGATGGGCACGAATGTTAGCTCAGGACCAGGCTTCCTCAGTGAAAAGAGGAGGACTGGCAGTAGTTAGCTCAGGGCTAATCTTCCTCAAAAAAAAAAAAAAAAAAAAAATTTGGTCTCTCTGATTCCAAAGCACATGTTCTCTGTACTACACTATGGAGTTCCAGTTTGATTTTGTTTTTGATATGCTCTTTTCTTTCTCTGTGACCCATGTATTTTATAGGTGAAGCTGATGACACTACAAGAAAGATAATTATGCTAATCTCTATAAAGTCGACTGCCTTTAACATACAACATATGCATGGAAATATAAATTCAGACCACTGTTACTGGAAATTTGTATATGTAGTCGGCCCTTCACACCCCAGGTTCTGCAGCTCAGGATTCAACCAACCTCAGAGAGAAAGGCCTCTGATGGTTGCATTTATCCTGAAAATGTGTCTCTACATAGCATTTACATTGTGTTAGGTATTACCAGTAATCTAGAGATGGTTTAAAGTATAGAGGAGAATGTGCAGAGGTTATATACAAATACTACATCATTTAAATAAGGGAGGGACTTGAGCGTGAGCGGATTTTGGTATTGAGTAGGGGTGGGATGGGGGGTTCTGGAAATACCCCCTGTGGATACTGAGGGATCACTGCACACTGTATTGCACTATTTTCTATTTTTTTAATCTCAGTTGCAACTTTTCTGAAACGGACTCTTAGCATGGATCTAAAATGCCTCTTCTTCCACTGGAGTACTTTAGGTAGAGTTTCTTCATCTAAAAGCAGTTGTTCAAGAACCATTTTCACATATACCTGTTTATCCTCCAACATGCTTTCTTTCTCTGGGACATGATGCATTAATAACTGTTTTTTAACAGGCCTGAAGAGAATAAGTTTCAGAATTAATAATACATCAATGAACTAATTTTGTTTTCCACTGGCATCACTCATGTTCTTGCATCATAAAAATGCATATATTCACAGGCACAAGCATGCATTTAAAATTCCGTACCATTCAAGTGAAAACCACACACACACAATTCTTCTTGCTACTGAAGTATTTGAAAATGTCAGAGTGGCTTTCATATAAAACCTTTCAAAGACAAGGTCATAAAAAGCACATATAAAATCAGTTATCTCAGTGTAAGGAAAACGCTCAGCAAAAGTTCCAAACTTGTGGCATCCTGTATAGAAATTATTGTTTTGTTTTTCAGCTTCCTTTCTGTAAATGTATTTATGATCTTTTGTTCTATTTGTGTCTAATGATGCCTAAGTATAGTTGACATCAAAAATAAAATCCAGGTCATGAACTTTAGAACATAATAGATCATTATCCCGGTAGCAAAAATAAGGGGAGAAAGCCACATTGCCAAATCCAAGATCCCACCTTTGTACAACAAAGAAGATGTGAGAATAAGATGCAGAGTAGTTCGGACCCAATGCACTCAGAAGTCAACTACTGGACAAACAGCTATTACATTCCTTTTATCTGCCATGTGCCAGTCACTGTGCTGAGCTCTGGGGAAGTGCAAGAAAGAAACAGGGGTAGAGGAGGGAGGGAGAGTAGAAAGGAGGAGGAAGGAGAGGAGGAGGAGGAGTCAGAGGAGGGGAGGAGAAGGAGGATTTGCTTGATGTGTTTCAGTAACTGATCAGGAGCTTTTGGAAGAATGTACCATTTCATTAGAAAGTGGCAACTCTCTGAGGTAGGTAATGTAGCAATTTCAGGGACATGTATTTTTAGCAAATTTGGATTTTTAGAGAATCTAGCAGATCATGGTATTTGGGGCAGTCTGTAACTTTATAAAAATAGCAACTACATCAACATGGCTGTCTAAATGTGCTTGATCTGGGGGATAAAAACAAAAAAGTTGAAAAGAAAAGAAAAAGCTTTGTTCTTTTCAACCCCATGATTAGAACTTAAAGGAAAAAAAATTAATATTGTTCCCAATCCTTCTACTCACCGTCTTACTGTAGCAGAGGTGGTTAAAAAACAGAGACAGAGCCTTAGCGAGGGAGGAAATGGAAGCCGTCTCAAAATAGAAGGCCCTTCTGTGTCCACTTTCCTGTTGCTCCACAGCTATGGTTCTCAAAGTTCGGTTTGGGATCCCTGGGGGATTCCCAAGAACCTTCCAAAGGATCCTTAAATTAAAATTATTTTCATAATAAAGCTAAGGCACCATTCGCCTTATTCACTGCATGGACATGTTTGAGGATGGCACCTCAACAGGAGTCAGGAAAGTGGCCCCCAACTGTACAAAACCACATTCTGTTCATCACCCCTCCCACTCCCAGGAAAAAACAAAGTGCCAGTTCACAGAAGAAAGCCCTGAGGAAGTAGCACAATTCCTAATGTTATTTTTTGAGCCTTATATGTGTCTTTTTACGTTATGAACGAGAACGTGGGAATTGGAAATTATCTGAAAGCAGGTCCGCTGCTTAGGGGCACTTGATGCCTTTCTTGAGGAAAAGCACTCATGTGATTGCTGGAATTGTGAGTTGAAATATCTGTTTTCCTTTTTCTGCAATACCACTTTCACTTGAAAGAACAGCTGACAGAAACTAAAGTTATTCCCATTTGGGTATTTGGCAGACGTTCTAAAAACTGAGTGAGGTGAGTCTATCGCTTTCAGGAAAACAACCGACAGTAGGGGTTGTCAATGGTAAAAGTCAAGTTTTCAAGGAATAATTAGAATTTTGAAAAATGTCTCCACCAGCATAAGATTTACAGCTTTCCAATGCTTAAGGGCTTTTTTGATAAGAAAGTGAGCTTGATTTTGTTTTATATTAAACAGTAAATTGTGTTGATCTTTAGAAACTCTGCATAAGTCAGTGAACCAAGGTTTTCCAGGTGACAAATGTAAGATGGTGCAAAATCATTTTTGGGTAAAAGATATATCCAAAGTGCGAGACAGACCAGTGTCTTTTCGCGTAAAGAGTTCAAAATGTATTAGTATTGTTTCAGATTACAGATTGCAATGAAATTTTTTTTTAAATTCCATTTGTCAAGATTTGGTGTGGTATCATAAAAAAGAATATAAACAATTTTCTGGAAAGAGTTTCCTACTACATATCTGTGTGACACCAGATTTTTTTTTTTTTTGTATACTTTAATACAGCAATTTGCTGTGTATCGAATGCAGAAGCAGATAGGAATCCAAATTTCTTAAATTAGGTCAGTCAGTAAAGAGATTTACAAAATGTAAAACAATACTCTTCTTCATACTCAATTTTTGGCCTTGGAAATACAGCTATTTTAATGAAAATATATTACATTATGTAATTAATTTTGTATTTTTATTTTAGTGAAATAAAATATGTTTAAACTTTTGTCTCACTTTATTTCTAATGTGGTAAATATTGGTAGCTGTAACTCAGAAAAGCAAAAAGCTGTTTGGAGTCGTAAATATTTTTTTTAGACTGTAAAGACAAAATAGCTTGAAAACTGCAACTCTACAGCAACCCTACAAAGCACAAGACAAGGATGTGCTTTTTTCAATTTTTATAATGAAAATGTATGCGTGGGACTTTAAAATGCCATTTAGAAGACATTAGAGGGAGATGAGTAAATGTTGATACCCTTCCTCCCATTGTAGAGCAAACACTTAACTCCCAGGAAACTCACTCGAAGCCAGACTTCCTGCGTGCTCCTCCTGAACAAAGAGGCTAAGCCTTATTATCTTTTAAAATGTACAATTGGCTATGAGTGCTTTGATAATTCCCACAATAATTTATCCACGAAGACTTCCTAATAATTGTGATTTCTCCCTTTTGAATTCTCTCTGTGTTTAATGTTTATATTAAACAACTGACAACTTTCATCACATGTGGCTCTCCATTGCTTGCTAGGTAACTTGGATTTTCTTTGCCTCTAACTGTTTTATGGACCTTGTTTCCAAAGCCAGATTAGAACAAACTTATTTAGGGAAGAGCTTGTAGTTTACTCTTCATTTGAAGCTCCTGTATACCCTTCACAACGTTCTGTTTAGATGAGATGCTAACCTACATTTGATCTTTCATTGTTAAGAGAAAAATGGCTGTGTCCCAAGTTATTGGGAATGTAGGCATAATTGACCTTTGGTTCTCTAAATATCCTTCATATTTCCCTAAATATGTCCCCCTTTTGCTTTCAAGAGCTGTTTTCATATTTTTATAAACTACTTGGGCAATGTAAAATTGCTTCTTTTTATATAATAGTTATGCTGGTGACAAAATAGATCGTATATCTGCTTTCATCTATAATTTAATTTCAAATATTTCGGGATGCTTAGTTCCATACATTCATGTGTGGTTATTTGTAGCACTGTGCAAACTAAGGATGTTTGTTAATATTTGCACCCTACTTGGTAGACTACAATCAAAAGATTACATCCCAGTAATCTCTTACTGTAAGAGCTTCAGCTTTGTTTAACTTCATCGACACTAGATGGTTTGCTGGTTGGTAACATGGATGATGAGATGAATTCAGCGGTCTTTCAGATTTACCAGTTGACTAGAAATATTTTCCGGGCACACGACTCTTCCATGAATTGTGTTGTCTACTGAGCCCAAAGCCTTGCACCACTTCAAGCGGACACTTGGCTTTAGGATTCTGAAACAGTCTCCTGTTAAACAACTCAACAGAGACTCTGACTCTTATTAGAAGGGTAGACGGATCCTGCTGCTAGAATATTGTTGCATGTGCCTCTTGTGAACCTGTCATGCAAGACACTTTCCTGGCACACGAAGGGCCAAAGGACTAGGACATGACTAGATTACACTGAAGGCAGAGTAACAGTTTTCCTGCCTGTGTGTAGAAAACCCTTGTACTTGTGGCAGAATTTTGTCTGTAATTAGCTTTTGTTTTAACTTGTTACCAATTACAAAGTTTATGTGATAGAAGACTTGTCACCTAGACAAGGTTACTGATAACTGACAGAAAGAACAAAATAATTATCAGTGATCAACCTAAGGTCAGTTTGCAACAATATTTATTCTGTTAGAATTCAAGGTTTCTTTAAATGTAAAAGAAAATGGAAAAGTTAAATAATGAAGAAAACTACAATTTAGAAAGACATTGAGCAAAAAAAGAACAAAATCAAGACAAAGTAGTAATACAAAATGATATACAATGATTTACATTACCATATATTTATGGAAATTTATCCTTTAAAAGGTGTTATTCATATGCAATTTAATCTCATTTATTTATTTAACTTAATTTTAAATAGATAATATTTTGATTTTAAAACCCCAAGACATTGCTCTCGATATTCTCCGTGAACATGTTGCGTTGGACTGGGTAATCAAATCACAATTATATAACTGTGCATTTATAAGTAGTCTTTATGCACATTATAATTCCCACATATGGTACTGTGAGAATGAGTTAATTCAAAAGAGAAATAGATGGGCCAAATCGCTTACAACTTTTTAAGTATTATTGTAGAAATAGCATCTAATTAACTTTACATCATATTTAACCTGAAAAATGCTTTCCTTAGAAAGGTAGTGAATTGTTAGGTAATTATACATTTATAGTCTGTGAAATCAGTAATTAAATGGTAACTAAAATGTACTTACATGTTTACACACCATAAAATTACAGTATTTTTAACATACAGTAATTAATTTATATTTAACATACACTTGTGTATGCTTGATTAAATGTCAATTAGGTGCCTATTTGTGAAAAATTAACCATTACCAATTTATGGAAATATTAATACAAAGCTAACCATTTTGTTCTCTTTTAAAAATTTTTATGTTGGTTTAAATGTCATCCTCCAATTCTTTTTGTTTTATGTTTCTGAGCATGTTTTTTTTTAATCTATATAAATACTTTGAATCGAACTGATTATATAATTCAGAAGAGATGTTAACATCGTGTCTATATGAAACATAAAACAAACAACAAAAAGATTTCTAACCAACAGAGATAATTTTGTTGAGATGGATCAGTATAGACATTTTAAAAGAAAACACATTATTGGTTCTATTTCTTGTATCCTTCAAGATATTTTCACCCTTATTATTTTCTCTATATTTTATGACTTAATAATGATCAATGAGTTTGGCTATTTAGAAATTTATCTTAAATATACTTTGCACAAAGCCTAAATAAAATGCCATTTCATAAAGCTTCATAATTTTCTTATCACTATTTTTATAACATACATTGTTCTGAAAAATGAATGTTGCTTCCAGATAGGTAATTATGAATACACCTGGATTATTTAAGCTATTTTTAATGATATATACATCTCTAAATAATGGGATGTGTATGTGTGTGTATGACATTAAAAAATGTGTTAAAAAATGGACAGAGGCATAAGGGAACCCTTGATGACATTTTGATTGTGAAATTGTTTCTCATTTCCCCTAGTATTAATCGGTCTCTAGCTAAGATTTTCCCATTAAAAATTATTTGCTTCTCCATAGTAGGTTATAGCTGTCAATTAACTATGACAATAACATTTTCATAGCAAAAGTCCAGCATCTCAAATGTTTGGAAAATTATACATTCCAAAATGGAAAACGGAGATCACAATTCTAAGAACTTTGGAGGACACACACACGCACACACACGTAACACCCCACTGGGTAATATAATATGTTTTTAAAAATACTTCCGTGTCTGTATGAAGTTTATCAAGTTCTACAATTGTATTTGACCCCTTGTATGGACATCAACCATGTCATTTTTTCCATACTATGTCAACATAAAATTGCCTATGGGTATAGAAAGATTGCCTGATTGGACGTTATTTGTTTTCAGGAAACTCTTCTATAATGATAGCTATGCAGATGTTCTAAAGTCTCTCATAGAGAGTGGTCATTGAAGTATCTAATGCTCAGTTGAATAATGATTAACATTTAATTTCACCAATTAAAGATTCTTACATTATTACAAGTTGTAATGTTCCACTTTTAGGACATTTTAGCCATGCCAATAGGCTACTCATATTCACCAAAATCAGAAAAAAGTGGTCAAAGAAATCATACATGTCATATAGACAAACAACTACTAAGGTAATTTTAGTTTAATTTTTAACTGATTATTTTAGCTATAGTGGAGACATTGCTTGGATGTGTGCATTTGTTGCTAAAAGTCAAATATGAACAAGAGATTCAATCTACTATTGAGGGACCATTTCAACTGTCCAAAGAGTAAAGAAGTTCAAGGGTCCATCAGGAATGTTCTCTACGATGGTATGTTGTCTGAGGGACGAAAGTGAAGTGTGACTGCTGACTCATTACTGCCACTGATCCAAAAGACAGCAATACAGAGAACCATGTCCAATCTGGGCAACACCATTGTGTATCCTCACAATTAGTTCTCAAAGATCTGTTCATTGTTAACGTAATTAATCTGAAAGCATTTTGACATGGAGCAACATCAGAAATACGATTTTACCCTTATTCTTTTACTCAGTTCTCTAATTCCTCCAAAGCATCCCATCACAGAATATACTCATCAATCTTTGTCTATTAAATTCTTTGAATGGCATAATAGGAAGCATTACAGAGAGGTGGATGTGAAAATAATTGTATTTTTCTCTTCAGAAGCCATTTTCCAGTAGTGCTGATAAATTAGCCCCAATTTATTTATACTTTTGATTTATTCCTAGTCTTTTACCAAATGTCTCCTCCTCCAATATATATAAATGCATGCATTTGAAAGAAGCCTTCTCAAAATTAAGATTCACACAGTGGTTATGGAAACAAGCCATCTACATATCTACATTCTAACACATTTATAAGGAAGACTCTGTCTCAATACTTCATAGTAATAAAATATGTCAAAAAGTCACAGACTAAAATATTGTAGGTAATTGTCAGAAAATCCAAACCCATAGAGTCTGTGTTGGAATGTAAAATATTTAAGATATGACTTGTTACCCAATAGAAAACAATTCATTTTCTATTGAAAAGGTAATGTGAAGGAAATTGAGTACACTTTCTAGAAATCTTAATATAGCTTCAGTGCTTACTTACAGAGTATATCAGATTGATATTAAAACACCAATATATTTATATCAATATGCAGCCTGGCATGTATATATTGGTAAGCACTTCCCATATAGGAGGAACCTATGAGTAGATATTTTTGACCTCTGTTTAATCACTTATTTTAATACATTTTAAGTTTCTAGTGGTAACAACCACTAGAACCTTAACATAATTATGTTAGAAACTTAACTTAATTCAACTGCTCTTAACTGACTTTCCCTATATTTTCATTGACATAGTCCTCATCTGCCCAGAAAAACACAGGTTCAAAATTATAATGCTACATAAAATTGAGAAAATCAGTACATGACAATGAAATGTTAGGGAGGAATTAATTTAGCTGTAGCAGAGCTATATTGGCAAGCGGTCAGTAGTCTTGGAAAGATATCGCTTTGCAGGAAGAAGCAAAGAAACATCCTACTCTTAATCTCAGTGCAAAGGAGCACTGGAGAGATGTGCAACTTTGTTCCCTCAACCTGGGACAGCACAAGAGGGACTTTCTGAGGCAGTTAGAGTCATCCCCTCTTCTTCTCCATCCTCATCCAGGCATGTTTTCTATATTTAGTGGACACTGTAACTTGAAGAAAAATAAGTAACAGGAATGAAAGGGATTAATGAAAATCAAGAATATGATTTCATTAAATAAGAGAAGAGATAGGAAAATTCTGGGTGTAGTAGTTTTAAAGACTTTGGCGTTCATGTTTTCGTAGATCAATGGATGAAGGCAAAGGAAAATGACAGATTATTTCAAATCCCCATAGTCATATGAAATTCTTTATCGTAACAAGAACAGAAAATGGGACCATCATTATTAACCTGTCTCTATTAATCAGAATGCGTTAACAGCAAACCCAAACTCTCACTTATTTCCCACTTACGCAGGGCTGCTGTGGGTCCTGGATCACTCTGCAGGGCAGCTGTCCTCTATGCTGTGACTCAATGGTCCAGATAGCTCTAATACTGTTTGCCCAAACCAATTCATCACAAGTCTATTTCCAAGATCATTGCAACAATGGAGGAGGGAGAAATTGGAGAAAACTCCATGGGTTTTTCACTGCCTCAGCCAATAACTGACACCTTTCCACATTTCACTGATCAATTTCTACCCTAACAACAGGATAAGTGCAGACTCAGGTGCACTTAAAAGGAAAGGAGAAATAGAGATTGGTAAATACTAGTAATGTCTACCAAACAACTTGCTAAGTATCTGCCAGACGCATAGTAAATTTTGGGGTAAAACTTTGTATTAATTTACTTTGCAAATGAGTTTTTCTTAATCCTCAGATAGCAATTAGGAAAGTATTGGTACATGCCATTTCGATAAAGTAATTTTTACTTGTATTTGATACATAAAAAAATGTAAATAATGTCTGAAATCTGCAAAGTAAACATCCTGGGAAAATCAACTGTGAAATAAGAGTTCAAAGAGATTTCCTGAAGAAATGGGAAGATAAGTGAAAGAGAGAAAACATGAACTTAAAGAGCTCATAAAAGAAGAACAAGAAAAAATAACACTATCAAGACTATGATAGCTATGCTAAAAGCTCCATTTAGTAGGACAAAATGTAATTAAAGAAGGAAAAAAAGAAAAACTTGGGAAATGCAAAATAAATGGAAACAAAGAATTAGAAGGAAAAATGACATATTGATTGTTGCAGGAGACCAAAAAATGAAATCCAACTTACATGCCAATGTCCCTGGAAGAAAGAACTGAAGTGATGTAGGACAAAGTATATTTAAACATACGAATCCCCATGAGAGGAAAGGTGGCCCCCTCATTGATTGCCCCAGGTGAGATCTCAGCACACTAACAGCACCAATCAGCCAGGTCAGGGAGCCATCTTGAAAGTAGATTTGCAGCCCCTGTCAAGCTATCCAAGGAGACGCCTGGTGGAACAGAGATGAGCCAACCCTGCCAAGCCCTATGCAAAGCGCAGATTTAGGGCAGAGTAAATAAATATCATTTTAAGTCATCAAATTTTGAGTTGTTCTATTTTAAAGCAATAGATGACCATATCATTTTCATTACATATTAAAGCAGAAAAGGGAAACCTTTCTGTAAAATACTTTAAAAACTGATTATCCATAGATGCCCATTCCCTGGAAATCACTGCCTGTGGACATGGAATAAGGAGCCATCCTCAGTTCGCTGAGGCAGGAGATCTGTCTAGTTAATTTATGGTCACGATGACCTGGGAAATTCAGGTTGGATACAAGCATTGTTGAAATGAGTGTTTGATCCATTAGCATAGCTAAGTAGTAAAATAATTTTATTTCTTTTTAGACAGACTAATCTTGGTAATGAATGGAGTGTTTCAAACACAATAGGTCAAAATGAAGATGCCATAGAAATAGGAGAGGAGGGGGAAATGTCTATATGTTGAGAATGCCACTCGTGAGTGATTTAATTGTATGCTATACCAAAATATACTTAATTACTATATATTTTTCTCTGTAAATTTGGTTTATCAATTAAAATGTCTATTAGAAAATATTATAATGGAAGTATAACAATTAAAATAACATAAAGATTTTCCAACAAGAAATATTTATTGTTTTACAGAAGAAAACATAAAAATATTTACAAGTTAAAAATACAAGCTAGCGGAAAAGTTTCATTTGAAAGAAAATTGTGAATTATCTCATGATTTTACATGCGTTTGACAGTTACACTAGGCAAAGTAATGATATGGTTCTCTTAAAAGTCAGAACTATGTCAAAATCTATGTCCAGGGGAAATTATAGATTTAGTGGTAATTCGTCTGCTTATATTTTCATATTGTTCAGTGATTTCTAAGATATCTTGCAAGTAATCATACCCAAGACTTTCTTAATATTTTAATGGATATAAATTATTGAATCTCAAAAATTAAATAAAGCATAGTCATATATTTTACCTGACAGAGATAGAAATATTAGGAAATCTGATGTTTTATCTTATATCATTTCTTTTAAGTATATTCCTTCCAAATCTTATTTTCTTTTTGTTCAGCTACTTATAAAACATCTGCAGAAAGAGGGGTTTTCAAATTGTAAGAAAATAGCAATTCCCAGTTGTTCATACTGCTTTCCTGTAAGTAGAAAAAGAAAGCAATGGGCCTGAGTGCAATTCACATGTAAATTGTGAATTACTCACATCAGGCAGGTACATTATCTTTTAAATATTGGACTTCCTGTATTAGTTACTCCAATGAACTGCTGCACTCTACAAAGTATGAAACTGCAGCAGGACATTGACACTTTTTGCTTTAATATTTGGCATTTTTATATAAAGTATCAACATTTTGTTAGATTACGCAACAGACATTTTGTAAGTTTATTAATGAAAAAGTGCCAGGTAAATTTTCAAAAAGCATTTTCACCATAATTTCTAATACTGCATACGTAGATTAGTTTAATGCCAAAGCAATCGAATTTGATCAACATTATTTCAAACTTCTGTGTTTACAACAAATTAAGGTCAAATTGCATAAAATTTTAGAGTTGGAAGGGACCTCAGAAAGCACTTAATTAAATTGCTAATTTCACTAATGAGGAGGTTGAGAAAAACTGAAGTGACTTGCCCCAAGTTACTAAGAGTTAATTGTATAGGTCCCACTTGAAACTACTTTTCCCAATTTGTAGTCCATATAATTTGCACTAATCCAAAGTATATATCCATGGTCCCATGGAAACACCCTGAGTGCTTCTCAACATGAAAGTAGTGACAAACCAAATAAAAACACAGTTGAAATTCTAAAACTACCTTGTATATAATTTTCATGGAAGAAAATATGTTATCTCATGGAAGAAAAAACGTTATTGCCTCTAGTCTAAACATTTGCAAATGCATGCTTGTGTGTCTTTGGTAAATTTTTTGCAAGTGTGTATATGTACAGCCTTTAATTTTTTCTTTTATTATTATGTGTTGATATATGGTATCTGACACACACAAAAGCTAAATGTTACCTATTTTAAGTTCTAAAGAAAAATAATGTAGAAAGTACATGGAAACCTATCACTTCATCCAAGAAATTGAGCACACTGATACTTGCACATACTTTTCAACTTCTGCCTTGGCCCATCCCCCGCCTTCCACTCATAAATAACCACTATCTTGAGCTTCGCAAGCTTTGTGTTTAGTTTCTCCTTATCTTGGTAAACAATTTTATCACATATGTATGCATGGCTAAGAAGTACATATTTTTTAGTTTTATTTGGTCTCAAGCTTTATAAAAATAGTCTTATACTGTATGCAGTCTTTTGGGAGTTTCTTTTTTTCCAAAATCAGGTATTTCATGTTTCTCTGTGGTGTTACATGTAGCTACAGTCCATTCATTTTTACTATTGTAAAATATTTGTTTACCAACATACAGAAAATATTTTATCCATTTTATAACAAAATAGTGTTCTGTGAAATATTTTATACATGACTCTTGAAGTAAATATACAGAAATTTCTCTGCCCAGTTGTATAGTGGTTAAATTCACACACTCGGCTTCAGCTGCCTGGGGTTTAAAGGTCTGGATCCCAGGCACGGACCTACACACTGCTCATCAAGCCATGCTGTGGTGGCATCCCATATGCAAACTAGAGGAAGATTGGCACAGATATTAGCTCAGTGGCCATCTTCCTCAGGCAAAAAGAGGAAAGTTGGCAACAGAGGTTAGCTCAGGGCCAATCTTCCTCACCAAAAAAAGAAGATAAGCAACAACAATAACAAAATGGTATCTCATTTTGGTTGTAAAGTGCATTTTCCTAATTGGTGATGAAGTTGGACATAAGTATTTTCTCTTCTGCAGTGTCTCTTCAGATCTTTTGACAAACGATCTGCTGGATAAGTGTCTTTGTCTTAGTTTATATATTTTGCATCCTAATGCTTGTCAGCTGTATATGTTGCAAATATTTTCTCCTAGATTTTGATTCATCTTTTCATTTTCTAAAATTTACTTTATTGAATCGAAGTCCTGAATTTAAAGATAGTCTAGAGTATGTCTTTTCTTTTAATTAGCACATTTTGTCTCTGTTAAGAAAATCCTTCCCTAAATTCAGAAGGCTATTGTCCTGTTTTCTAAAATACCTTTGTGTGTGTGTGCATATAAGACGAGGTACGAGTGAAGTTTCCAAGTTTTATTTATGTGCCATACAAACAATATAAAACCTATCTCTTTTTACTTAATAGGATCTGCCGTGCCTTTTCTGTTATATATTAAAGCCCCATAGATGTTTGGGGGCCACTTTTCTTTTGCGCTTGTTGAATTGTGTATCTCCCTTAATTCCCATAGTTTTATTATAATTTTGATACTTTTGTAGGCATATCCAATCCTCTGCTTTCCTCTTCTTTAGTTGCCTTGCTATTTTCACTTTTATTCACATTTTAGAATTAGCTGGACAAGACTCATGAAAAACCCTGGTGGTATTGTGTTGGACTCTCATAGATTCGACATCAACTTTAGGAGAATTGACATCTTTGGGACATTGATTCCTTCCAGCCTAGAACAGGGCATTTCTTCCATATATCTGGGTTCCTTTTAATGTGGAGTTTTCTCATTTTCTCTGTATAGGTTTTAATGATCTTTTATGGGACTTATTCTTAGGTGGCTTGTTGTTTATTTTGATAGGGTATATAGTGCTTTTTTTGTTTGCTTTTGTTTTGAAACAGCTTTTTTACAGTATAATTGATGTGATATATTTTTTAAATTTTAAAACTCTTTGTTTCAGTGCACAGACATGATAAAAATAGATTTTTGTACTGATCTTATAGCTGTATATTCTGCAACTTTCTTATTATTGTTAGTAATTTGTAGCATTTTCATATTTTAAGGTAGTTAATTAAATTACCTATATTTATTCCTTCCTGGTCCTTATTCTTTTCATTATATTTTCTCCTGCACTGTTTGAATTTCTAGTAATTGGTTGAAGAGCAGCTAAGAAAGTGGATATCCTTGTCTTGCTCTTGGTTTTAAAGTTAATAGATTCTAATGCCGCTTCATTAAAGGAGATATATATTTATTTTTATTTATTTGAAAGGTATTGTGTTTCCATATCTATAGATTCATGTTTTTAATAAGATTTGAAATATTTTCAACCATTATATCTTCAAATATTACATCTCCTCTATTTTCTCTTGACTCTAATTGTTATATATAGTATGCCTTCTCATTTTGTGGTCAGTATATCTTTGTAATTCTTTCACATCCTCATGTTCTTATCTCTTAGTACTTCATTTTGTTATATTTCTTATTTTATTATATTTTCCAGTTTTCTGTCTCTCTCTTCAACTCTGTCTAACATGTTGCTGAACCTTTCTATTGACTTTCACTTTAAACAATTAGAAATATATATAATAAATGTAATACAATATAATATGCATCATGTACTATAATATATAATGTAAATGTCTATGTATATTTATAATCTCTATATATGTACATGTATATATGGTCTAGAAGTTCATGTGTTATCAGATTATCTGTTTATTTCTGATAATGACTTATTGCTGATCAATCTTTGAAATTGCTTCATTTTTTATTAAATATTCATATGTAACTATTTGATATGTTATATCTGACAATTCCAGTATTTTCAGTCTTTTGAGACATTAAAACTTTTGTTTACTTATGTTCATTTATTTGTGCTTACTGCCTCTCAGTCGTGATGGCTCACCTCTCATGTATTTGTGTTCCTGGATTGGGAATTCATTATTTGACCTCATAGAATTTATAGGAGTTCTATGAGCCTAAATTAGGATACTCTACTCTAGAAAAGATTTGGTTCAATCAGTTACGGATGCCACCACCCCTAACTTGTCAAGCTCTGCCTCTCTTGAGGATTCAGTTCTGTCCTCAAGTTCTACTCACTTTCCCTACGCCTCTGATGATCCAAGTCTCTCAATTTCCATCACAGGATATTGAATTGATCACATCATTTATTGCAGCAAGGTCTATCTTCAGTTCTCCATCGTGCTTTGGCAATGGAGCCTGGATATATCGAAATATTGAGGTTGTAGACCACACCTTCACATAGAGAGTCTACTTTGGTAACTATTCACAATCAATAATGAAACGATATTTTTAAAACTACAGTTAAGCAGTTTATCAATGTACATAAAGGCAAAGAGGTGTGATTAATTGGACATTTACAAACAGTAATGAAAAGTAGTATTTCTTAAATTTAACTTATTTATTCATATATCCTTTAAAATTACAAACAAAAGCATGTTGTTAGATAGATGTATAGATACAATAATGAGTGCAGAATTAAATATATGTCATGGTTAATGATCATATAGTTAGAAAATTTTAAAACTATATTACTGGTATTATTTTATATCCATGACCAATTAAATGTAATTTTTGCATTGGAATTTTCAATAAAGTTCAGGTAAAATATTGTTTTCATAATTTGCTGTTAACTAGAGAGAAAATAAATATTAAAATGTCTGTATATACTTTTTATTTTTGTTACCAATATAATGCTTCCTGCCCCCCCAGAAGTTAGATGTAATTATATCATTTAAGTAAATATCCTTTGTTTAGCTATCTTAGTATTTGTAGATAATTTGACCTGATAACATGTCTTTGGTGTATCCAGTCTGCACAGCTGGCTTTGAAGAAATGAGGTTGCCTCCTAATGGAGACTAACCTGGAGTTAAAAGCAATCATGTGGGATTTAATGAGCAGCATGTAACTGATTGCCTGGAGAACTAGTCAGCTATTGATATCCCAGTCCACAAAATTTATCTGGTTTATTGCGCGATAATATGCACATTTTGCTACTACATGTATAAATCTTCCCTTAATGGATTTTACATAAATAATTCAGTGAAAATATATTTGTTTTTAGTAAAAACCTCTCATATTTTTGGAGGTAATTTCTTTTGTAATTAGATTACAACCTGACTAAAATAAGTTTATTTCTATACACTTAGTAAAGAGGAGTTTCTAATAATATATTTCTTAAAAATTTCTTAAAGATTTCTTAAAAACTACTCTTCTCTGAAGAAAAAAAATCCCAATAATTTATTAAAATATGTTATTTCATCTTTTATGTACTGTGAGGAACTGAACCAAAAATCTGTATGAACTTTACATTCTCCTCCGTACTAATTTTAACCTAATATTGCAGAACTAATGACAGCCTTGAGAAATGCTATTATCAATTCCAGCTGTCTCCTGCATTGAGATACTCTGAATTACAGCAGCATTTTAAGAAATGAAACTCTGAATAAAAACCATTACAGAACAACTTCTGTTTTAATACTTTTGCAGACACCTTATTTTGTGGTTATCTCCTTTCATCACAGGAAACAATTTATGACAGCCTAGTTATTTTACTTCTTTTTTCTTCACTTAGTTTAAGACTGTTTTTGTACTGAATCGTTGGTCTTCCTGAACAATTTACCTACAATCTCATGATTTGGACTGCCTCCAATTTGACATTGGTATATTTGCTAATTCACCCAAGGGCGCTTCCTGTTTCTACAGATGGTGTGGATCATCTCTTCTGGATTCTCTACTTTCTTAAATATGAAATTATAGCTCTCCTACATCAGATTTATCTAATCAATTTAGAGTTTCAATAAAGTCTTCCTCCGTCTGTGTTACAAGTTCCTCCCAGATTCCTCAGATGAAAATGTACACCTATTGTCATGTATCTAATGTAACACTTAGCAACCAGTCATACTTGTACTTACAAATAAGTATGTCCCTTATCACATTTCAAATCCTAAACATAAGGTATCTGCTCATATGTACTTTGGTATGTCTCTTTTTCTATCAATAATCTGCGTAGAATGTAATTGAAGTTATAGAAACTTTGTTGTTTTGTCAGTATCATGGTGTGACGTTATTCCACAGGTTAACTGAGTAATCTATTTTAAGAGCATCTCTAACTTTTTATTTAGCATTTATTGTGTACTAGCTATGTGAAAGCATTTTTGATTTGATTTGGCAATTCACAGAATGGCTTGTTTGAAATAAAAATGTAGTAAAAAATGTGAGATATGAAGTTAGCAAAATAGAAGCCAAAAAATTAGATATGAAATTGACTTCCAATGGCCCAAATCCACTAATTTTATGCTGTCTCACTAATTCTCTGCAGTTGTTGTTGGATACTTTAATCAATTTTCTTTACTTAAATACCCTCATGATTTTTATTTGCAAATTTTAAAAAATTGTCAGGTTATAAAAGAATACCCCTTTTTACTCTCAGACTTTCCTTTAGGGAGTAACACATATTTCTGAGACGAATTTTGATTGTGAAAAGCCTAAATCACAAATGTAACTTCAAGAGGTTCAAGAGCTCCCCAAGTAGAAATTCAATGCTAGCTTCTACCTATGTTTCAACTAACCCTTATGTTGCATACATGAAATTTTCTCCCTCTTAACTCTCTTACATCCAGCTTGAGTTGGTTAAGGTGAGAAATAAAATTGACATACATAACAATAACAACACTGTTGACAAAATAGTGTAATACCAGGTGCAATAAGTAAAAAAAGATCATTTTATCTACTTTTCTATATGTTCAAAATATTTTAGAATTAAATATTGTTTGTAAAATACCGTATTTTTAAAGTTCCGTTTTGATTATGACATATATACCAATGAAACAAGAAGACACTTTGGAAACTATCTTTCTTAGACCCTACATCCAAATAACGCTTTCCTCTGTGCCATTTAAGTAAATCAATCGTTCCTCTTGAAAAGCTCCATTTCAAAATTCTCCTTTCCTTCACACATCCTTCTTACAAGCCTATGAAATTGGACATCTCTTTCCGTTGTCACAGTAAAATCACACATTTTTTCTTAATCTTGTAGCTTTTATCTGCTATTTCATCTATTTCCTCTCCTTTATTTTAAATTTTTCATTTACTCACCTCTATTTCTTCCACAACTCATTACAGGTGGTTACTATAAGCAAATAGATGGATAAGTAACATCTTCTATACTTTGCTATTTTACTCACCTGTCATGTTAATTGTCTGTCTTCCATATTAAAACATAATTAGAACAGCAGGAATTTTGTCTATTTTGCTCACTGTTGTATCCTCAACACCTAGAAGAGTACCTGATCTATAACAAGAGTTCAATTATGTTTGTTGAGTGAATGAATAGATAAGCGAATGAGTAGAGTCCACCCTTCACCCAGTCATTGCAGTCAGACATCTGGGAATCACTCATACCTATCCATAAATGTCATGAGCAACAAAGTCCTTCCTTTCTAAATTCTTAACCTACCTAAAATCTATCTACTCCTCTCTTCCCTGAATGCCATCACATATAACTATATTCTAAAGGGATCATTTCATTCATTGTCTTCTGAACTTAGTGTGATGTACCTGTTTGCTTTTTATTTGTCCATCACCAAATAATTGTTGAAATGTATTATTTACTGCTGCCCGCACACATCCTCTTTAAATCTGTATTACACACCCTGTAGTGGTTTAAAGTATTGTACTCTTTAGATCTCTCAATCTCTCTCTGCCTTATAGAGATACACACTCACACCCACATCATTACACTGTTGATCAACCTATTCCTGAGTGCTACCCAGAACTCGTTCTTAGACCTTCTTCTCTTTTGTAAAAGTTTTAGGTGATCCCTGCCCATTCCAAGGCTATACATTTCTTCATATGCTAGTGACTTCCAAATTTATAATTTCAGCCCCAACTTCTCTCCAAGTCCAAGACTTGTATATGAACTACCTGCTGAAAATCTCTGATTAAGAATCTAATACTAATTTCATATTTCACAGTCCTAGAACATATCCCTTAATTTGCCTGTCCCTAACCATCTTGCCTGCATCCCAACAGGACACCACCGTTTATCCAGTTGCTTCAACAAACAGCCTAGGCGTCATCTTTTGCTTCTCACTTTCCTCCCATAACTTGTACACAATTCCTGAGAAAGTTCCATTTACTGAGAACTCTTCCATGACCTCTTGCCACTGTCATAGCTGTGATCCTAATCCAGGTGACTAGCACTTCTCAATCAGACTATGGCTTTAGCCTACCAACTGGTTTCCCTCATTTCATGCTTGATCTCCTGAGACTAATTTTCTACAAAGCAGCCAAAGTAATGATTTAGAATATCTAAATCATACAAAATCACTCAATAGCCTTTCATTACATTCAAACTACAATCCCAGTTCCATATCACAGCCCACAGGGTCCTTAATGATATAAACCCTCCCTCCCTCTCAGATACTTCCTAGCACACCTGGTCTTGCTCACTGCACTGCAGCCATATCATTTTCTTTCTACACTGCAATCTCAACAACTTTCTTCCTGCCTTGGGGCTTTTATACATTTCTCAGACTGGAAAAATTTTTTACCAGATTTTTTAATTACTAATTTTTTTTTTCTGCTCAAACATTACCTCTTCATGGAGGCAATCTTGTAAACTGCAGTGGATATTTCATTGAGTGAACCAGATTCTCCTTTTAGACCAAAGAACTCACTTCCCCAGTACCAGGAGCACGGCTTGATGTTAGTGCTTAGCTCAGTCCTTCCTAGGAAAGGGAGTTGCCTCAATCAAGCTTATACCCAAGCCCGGGGGCGAGCCAGTGGCTGGTGGCTGTGGGGGAAGAAGGGTGTGGCTCCCTTGCTTCAGTTAGAAAAGCCCTGGAATGGTAATCCCAGCCCTAGGGCTCCATGTGGAATCCATCGAGGCCTTTGCTGCTATTGCAGCGAGTTCGACCTCCCTTTCTGCCCTGTCCTGCTTCATTACAATCCTGCTTCACATACTCCCTCAAAACTGGTGCTTGCCAGAGAGCTCCCCCGTAATTTTCCTGCGTGCAAATGCCCGTTCCAGAATTTGTTTCTTGTGAAGCCAACCTAAGGCATACGACAAATACCCATCTAATATAGCAATCCCTTGCTCCATAAGACTTTATCCAAATGACTTGAATCAAATTTTTTTCATAGCTCTTCTCACTGCCTGACATTAGATTAAATATTTAAAAATCATTCTGACTGTATACACAACAACACAAGTGGAATGAGATGCCCCATAGGGTAAGGGTTTTATGTATCTTGTTCCCTACTTTATTCCCAGCATCCAGGAACTGCCCAATACCTACATGCTATTATTGAAGGTGTTTCACAAATTGAGTGAGGGGTGAAAGAACCTCATTTTATAAAGACATTAAGCATTTGTTAGTATATTATTTAGCAATCCAATCATTGTAAAATGTTCATTAGGTACCTACTGTGTTCTAAAGATATCTCTTTTGAAGATAATAGGAATAAAATATCTCTGAAATTTCAGTACTTACAGTGTCATCAAGAGAGATTATGGTGGACTAACCAGTAAGCAGACAAACATTTTTTCAGAGGTTTAAGTGTAGGTGTATATTTGCCACAAAGGAGAAAATGTGAATAATTCAGGATTATAAACAAAGTTCTCTAAATGTGCCAAGGCAGGGAGTTAAGAAGGATCCTGTTTTCCCTGAATAGATGTGAATAATTTGGAAAGCCTGCGGCTCAGGGAACAAAAAGACATATGTTCTGTGATGAAACTGGAAATTTGTTTTAAGAGTCAAATAGTAAAGGGGTTTTGGATAACATGCTACGATTGTTTGCTGGTGACAGGAAGCCATTGAAAAATGTTATGCAATGGAGTGGCACGAAGAGACTGTTTTATTTTGGAATGGTCATTCCAATGCAATGTGTTATATTAGTCAGATGTGAGTGAGAATGTAAGTAGAAGATCCCAGGTAGAATAGATAAGTTAGAGATGATTGATAATAATATTTACTGAGCATATGCAATATGGCAAAGATTATTCCAATCTCTTTAAATACATTAACCCACTTGATCATCCATTAGTTAGTTATTACAACCACATTTTACTTATAAAGGAACTGAGGTATGAAAAGATTAAATAGCTTGCTTGTGGTTACAAAATTTCATATGTTAGAGCAGAAATCAAAGTCAGTATATTAAGAACTTCTTAATTTCCCTCTACCAACTTATTGCAGGTAAGCATCTTACACTCCTTGCTTCTCTTAACTCATCCCTTCAGGCTCCTTCCCTAACTCGATAAACCGTTGAACATGCTTCCATACATGAGTTAATTGATTTCTGTTCCTGTGAATTCACGTAGGCAATTGGCACATAGGCATCTAGACAATTCTCACTTCACCCTTTAGAATCTTTCACAACCCTGCTCAAAATTCTCACTTACATTCTACTTCTCCATGTGTTTAAGTATTTGAATTACATGGGTATACAATTTTCATCTGATTGAGTTGTCCCTACTTATTATTTTTTAATTGAATCTTTCTTAAAGCTTCTTAATAGTAAAGAATTTACATCAGGCTGTGAATTCTGCAATTCCTCATGGCCTTGAATACAGCAGTGGTTAATGAATCCTGTTTACTGACCTATCAACAGCTTATGATTCAAAAAATATTCCTTAAGTGCTTCCTTTGCCAGAGACCTCGCCCGTTGTTAGAAATACTGAAGAAGGCACCCGATCCAGGAAGAGGACACAGGAGCCATACTTCACTGTATCTTTTCCTCACAGAGCATGGGCAAGATGTAGGTCCCTCCTGTGTACCTGGAGGCTGTGAGGACAATGACTGGAGGGAAGGGGTTGGCAGGAAAAGGAATTCCCCCTGGCGGCTTGATGAAGCATGAGCACTAGTACCTAATAGTAAAAGCAGAGAAGAGAATTAAGAACTGGACAAAATGATTGAACAATGACCAAGAAAAATGAATTAGTACGTATGATTCATGTGCAAAAAACTGGTGTGAAGAGAGCTGATGCCTTCTGTCGTTGAGAGAAAGGCAGCCAGTTGGAACCACCTTTCTCTCTTTTGTGGGCTGTCTTCCTTCCTCCACTCCTAACTGCTCCTTCTCCATTCTCCTTCTCCCTCCCTTAAGGTCTCAATTTTATGTCTTCCTATTGGTTTACTTTGCATTCCCTTTTCTGAAAAAAAGAACTCTACCTGCCTGGAGCAGATCTGTCAAAGAACCTTCTTATCTTCAGTCCCTCAGCTTCTCACACTGATCTTCAAGATCTTCCAATTTAATCACTTTCTAACACAGAGCCTGGATACTCGTTTCCATTCTCACCTTTGATTGATTTCATTTCTCCTTTCCTCTGCCTTCACCTCTACCATACTAAACTTCACTCATCATTTATATTTTAGCTTGAATATTTCTTCCTTGGAGCTAAATAAAAAGCATAATTATATGTAACACAAAGGGCACTCACTTGGGGGCTGGCCCTGTGGCACAATGGTAAAGTTTGCACGTTCTGCTTCAGTGGCCTGGGTTCCAGTTCGGATCCTGGGTGCAGACAATGGCACTGCTTGACAAACCATGCTGTGGTAGGCGTCCCACATATAAAGTAGAGGAAGATGGGTGCCCGGATGTTAGCTCAGGGCCAGTCTTCCTCAGCAAAAAGAGGAGGATTGGCAACAGTCAGCTCACGGCTAATCTTCCTCAAAAAAAAAAAAAAAGGCACTTGTATCAGGATCTGTTCTATAAAACAGATATTAAATATATATATTTATGTGTATATATACATATATTTTGTTTGTACATATATGTGTTTATAAATATATCTGCATTTAATATTAAATGAACATTTAATATTAAATGAATATGTTTAAATATATATATTTGTTTACTTCTTGAATATATATTCAGCTAACCTTCACCCCAAACTTACATAACAGTCATTTTTTTTTTTTTTTTGAGGAAGACTGGCCCTGAGCTAACATCTGTGCCCATCTTCCTCTACTTTATATGTGGGACATCTGCCACAGCATGGCCTTTGCCAAGCAGTGCCATGTCCGCACCTGGGATGCAGACCAACAAACCCTGGGCCACCCAAGTGGAACGTGTGTACTTAACCACTGCGCCACCGGGCCGGCCCCAACAGTCATTTTTATAATCATCATTTTGCAGAAGAAGAAACTAAGGACGTAAATGTTAAGTAGCTTGCCCTTGGTCACAGGTCTAGCAAGAGGTGGAGCTGAGTTTTGAAATCTGGCCAGCTCTGAGTAGAATGCAGATGGCTGCCCTGAGTCCCTGAGGCTAAGTTAGATCTCCCTGGTAAATGACACACAGGACCCTACACATTTTCTCTGCAGTTTTCTTTCCATGGATATTTGTTCAAGTAATGATGTGAATGATGTATTTAGTGCTTATCTTTTCTGCTGGGCTCCAGGCTTCGTGAGGGCAGGCATGGCATCTGTTTGGGTTCCACTGCATCCCACGCACTGGTACAGGTCCTGGCACACAGTGAGCATCAGTAAATGCTCATGCACAGACTGGTAAGAGAGCAGCTAAATAAACCAATTCACAGCAAGAAGAATGCCAACTGCTAAAGGTGCCTGACTGTAAAAGACCTACTTGGCTGAATTTTATGTAGGATGACATATAAAACTTTGTCATAAATGACTAAATAAAAACGGATATTTCTCAAAATTATCCCACAGAAAAGAAAGTCACCTTGTATTCGAGCCCTAACAAAGTATCTCATATTACAGGGCACTTTTCTGACAATTTTATTTTGAACTACAAAGTTCTGTTTTGGAGCAGACATGTGGCCTGAAAGAGCCTCAATCAATACTGGCTCAGGCTGCTTACAGAGGTCACTTGAAGTTACAGGCAAAAAGGAGACAAAGAAATTGAATACACATTTGTGAATATTTTCCTCAGAATGAGCTCATAATTGCAAGTGTTGAATGTCATTATATACAAGTATTTTAATATAGGTTGAAAAGTAATATAGTAAATATTTTAGTCACATCATGGAGCATGTGAATTTGCATTTCTAGAACAAATAAAAATGACAATAGTTTTAGTGTTATGTAAATCAGCATTTGCAGTTTGAGATAAACTCTCTAGCAACAGCATCATATGTCAATCCCAAAAGGTACTGCATCTCATATAACTGGGAGGGAAGTGAAAAAGACGCTCTGAGAAGGGCAGTGGGTGGGTGACTCATGGAAAGGACATGGTGATGACTAACTCATTGATATCCAGGATCTGAGGGCAGAGTTTAAATTTAATTCCTTAATTTAATATGCTGGTTTGAAAAGTCCATAGCTCTATATTGATAATTTATGACGCAAAGGTAAAATTTGCTTTTATAGATGTATATAATCAAATAATCAAATACCCAATTAATTATATAAATATTAATATAACTATATAATTCATCACATATAATCATAATATAACTGAGAATATATGATCTGTTATATAACTACATATAATATACATACATAATGACCAATATATAATTATATATAAACACTACATTTGGTTATATGTATGCATACAAGTGTAAAACTAAATTTAATATTTATATATTCCTGTTGGTCAAACACTTTTTGGATCTTTTCACTGGAAAATCAGAGGAGTATTGTTGTGCAATTTCTTGTTCTCCGTCCCTTCTCCCTTTCTTCTATCCCAGCAAAGTTAAATAAACTAACTTAGCCACTCAGAGAGGTGGCACCTTGATCAAAATGAAGTTGGCTCAAGCCCCAGTGTTGTCCTGCCTGGGTGTGGGTCCAAGTGACGGGTAAGAAGGAGACAAGCCAATTCAAGAGGAGCAGAGGACGAGTGTGCTCTTTCTACTTTTCTCTCTCTCTCTTCTCTTTCTCTTCATTCCATCTGAACTTTGAAATACTAAACTTGCACTATAAAAGTATGACAAATTATGTTTATCAAGTAAATTTATCCATGTCTAAATGAACAAGCATCCTTCTTTTGAACAGTAACAATTTTTCATAAACTACATTAGTGTCAAGTTAAATTTGTTATATGTTTTGTGGAATTACATCACTAAAATCTCTTCATGTACCTTCCATTTTCTCAGTTCTTCAGGCCCCGTGATGATACACTCATAAATGGGAGAAAAAAATCTAAAATGTAAAAGAGAACATAGCCTCTGACAGTCATGGGAATTTAGATCTATAAAGGTAAATACACAAATAATTTTAAATGTACTGTTGTTTCAGTTAAGGAGCACATTCTCATTTTTCTATTTTCTGTCTAATGATATACTCCTTGTGGTGTACTCAGTTATGCTTATAAGAAACAAAATATTGCATAACATCTGCTGTGTAGGTGTATTCCAGAGGTTCTATCTATAATTGCCAAAACTATGAATACATCATACTCATATGGGATTTTTTACATAGAACATTTTCTTCTTAATCTTCATGCTTAGCTTAGGAAAAAAGTGTTTTCAAGTGCTTGTTAAATTCATACGTATTTTATTGTGAATAAAAACACAATTTGAAAGACCTTCTATCCAAGAAATTATTTTAAATAAAATATTGTATTGTAAGCCTTCATATTGTATACAGGAATATCTGTAGAATATGTATTCAGTACTGAGACAGCTGTATTTTGAATCTAAAGATTTTTTGCAAGGAGAATGGATATGGGAATGTCCACATGTTGTGCGTTGGTTTCTTGCTGGGCACCATGTAAATGCATCCCCAGCAAAAATTTCATCTCTCATGTGTTTTAAATTGAATCTGTCTTTCTTGATACCTATGTAAGAAAGCAACATGCAATATGTGGCTACGTGTTTCAGATTTCAGCATCAGCCTTGATTCGTTTCCTTGGAAATGGTGAGCGTCAAGGAGAGTAGACTAATGTAGTCTGTTATAAGTTCACAGAGTCATAATTCTTGCCAGCTGGGAAATCCATTGTGCTCACTGTAATATTTTGGGGGACTTGAGCTTCTTTCTCTCTTTCAATAACTATTGAAAGTTCCTTGTGATATTAACTATCATAATTACTAACCAACCAGGTTCTAGTTCCCGCCTAATTTCTGGGAATGTGATTTACCTATATTTACAAGAGACTTCCATGACCACACGGGCAGCCCAGCCAACTGGATGAAAGCTGGACCTGGAACCTAGCTGCCTGGGTTTGAGGCTCATCTCTCCCATTTGTTATTCATGGCCTTAGACAAACTGTTTCATATGTCTGTCTCAGCTTCTGCAGATGCAAAATGAGAATACTAAGAGTTACTACCCTTAGAGGGTTACTTAGAGAACGTAATGAGTTAATATATGATTATTTAGAACAATTCCTGGCACATAATGAGTGCTATATAGGCTGGCTTAAAAATTCTTATAGGAACTATTTAAAATGAAAAGCATATACTTGCCTCTGTTTTCAGGGAAGGTACTGTGCAGTAGCTAACACTGCCCATTCTCCTTTGGTCTTCAGTGAAATACATTCCATGTGCCAGAATTTCCATTCATTGCTTCATCGAATGCTTACTGAACACACTCTGCGTCAGACCCTGTGTTAGTGACAAGAACCAAGTCTGAGTAAGGCGGCATCTCTGTGCTTTAGGAGCTGGCAGGAGAGGGGAGAATCTCACATATACAGGAAGCTAAAAGGTGATAAATGCGTTAAGTAAGCATCTTTGCAAGGTGAAAGGACATGGAGAGTTCTAATTAAGGCCATCCTGAGGTGACCACAGCTAGAACACTGGAATCAGCATGCCTTAGTCTAAGTGCCAGACCTGCTCACGACAAAACTTATGAGCAAAAATAAACTCCCTCACCTTTCAGTCTCCATTTCCTTTCTGCAAAATATAGGAGATAAAGCACTTAGCTCACAAGGTTGACATGGTAATATTATTTTTTACAATAATAGCTAATATTGATAGAACATTATGAGTCAGGCATGAGGCTGATGGCTTTAGATGGGTCCCCAAGAACTGTACAGAAAGTACTTAGACTAATGCCTAACACGTTAGGAGACATTTGGAAACAGCCATTAACATTTATTTTATTTCCTTTAACATCACATGAATTTGCATCTGAGTTGAAGGATAGCCATTTCCAGTAGCGAGTTCTTCCACGGTAGACTCCAGTTTCCTATCTACTTTCTAAAGAGTCTGTCTGTGTGTACTATTGGATAAAGACAGAACACTGGCAGAAGTCATCTTCTTAGGGGGTTTATGGATATGTGGCTCTGCCTGGAGTGATTCTGTGTTTTACTGAATGAAGATAAATCATTAATTCTGAAAGGGCATAGTAACATCCAAAGGAGCCTAACATAATCTGAACACCCAGTAGGGTGAGGGTGGGTAGTGCAACTGAACACAGGCTATTTTAGTCTCCTCAGCCTATGACAAATGAGGACGTGATGGTTTCTATATCTAGTGATAGTATAACCCCCAGATGAGTCATGAGTCAGGCTGTTCCCAACCCATGTTCATTGGTAATTGTCTAGCTTTAGAAAATCCAGCTATACAATAATTTGGCTTGATAGATTAATTTCACTGTTGTGTTCAGAAGGCACACAAGAGAATGGTATGAGACAAAGTCAGAGCATGTAGCAGGTAGTAAGCAAAAAGAAGGAATTTTAATTTTTTCCGAGACTGATGGTAAGCCAGCTATAGGTTTTAAGCATGTGAATGTCATGGGTATATTTTACATGGTTCTCACAGTTCACTTGGCTGCTAGACCGAGAGCACATAGAAGGGATAAGAGCTGGGCAGAAGACAGATAAGAGTCTACATTGATAGCCCTGGCAAGAAATAGAAAGCACCTTGGATGAGGGAGTGATAATAAAAATGGAAATGACGTGATGGGATATATGTTAGTGAGATAGTTGACACTATTTTTTTTTCCATCCCAACGTTCCTAACCTGAGAATGTATAGCATCAGGGACTAAGCAAAAGAGATGAAGCAATGAAAAAGAATCTTGATTTTTATCTTGAACAACTGTTGGTTCCACGTACGGAAATGTGGAACTCTGAGGAGGGAAATGATTTTGGAAGTATGAGAAATAAAGAGTTATTTTTACCAAGTTAAAATTGAAATACATGTTAGATATTTGCATCAACATATAAGCAGGTAGCTGGATGTATGACTCTGGAGTTTGTGTATGGAAATATTAGTTAGACATCTATTTGAAAATCTTGAGTTGGATATAGAATCTAATCCAAGAGAAAAGTTGGGGTTAGATACGGAACTGAATGGAAACACGGAACAACAGAAACTATTTAGAGGAGGGACGAGAACTCAGAATAAAACTTTACTAAATGTCATCACTGAGAGGTGAAGATGTAAGAGGCGTCAACAAGGAAGAATGAAAGAGAACTACATGAGAGGTAGAATGAAAGGCAAGAAAGGCAGTGTTCTGGAGGGAAAGGAAAGAAAGGAGGGTGCAGCTATTTTCTGATGAATGTTGCTGAGGTATTACTGAGGAAGAGCTCAGAGGCTGATGAATTTGGCAATGTGGACACCTTTGGAGACCTCCATGAGAGCAGTCTCAGTGACGCGATGTGGCCAAAGTCTGTTTTCAGTGATAGAAGAGCTGGGAGAGTGACTATGGAGGGCAATTTCAACATGTTTTATTGAGGAAAGGCTTACAGAATTGGATTGGGAATTGGAAAATAATGTGAGGTGAAGGTTTTTTAAAATTTTATATAACTTTTTAAAGATTGGGGATATTGGGTCTTGTTTGTGGGATGGTGAGAAGAATTTAATGGAGAAAAAGAAATTAGAGATGCAGAAGAGAAATTGCATAACTGCAGAGAAAATGAGAAGTCAATATGGGACAGGATCTATAGAATAAGAGAAGTAATTGGTCTCTGGTAGAAGTAGGGACATTTCATCCTTAGTAGTAGGACTGAGGGTAAATATTATAATTTCAGAAGCAGATAGATTGGCAGATAGGTGGTGGGGTGATGAGCATATTTTTTAACAGGTGCTTTAAAAAAACTGTCTTTCCTATTTAAATGACTCTATAGAGAAATGCAGAATTTTTCTGTGCATGACCCCAGGAGGCAGCTCTAGGCTATCCCTACAAAGCTGAGTTCTGGGCCTCCCTTTTCCAGCAGGCTTGGTGTCCTATCCAAGTTCAATTTCCCAGCAATTGAGTGTCCAGATGCTGAGGAGCTGGCATTTGCTAGCACTCTCCCAAATAGAAAGCTTAAGATGAATCTGCTTGTTCCCCACTGACAGTTGCACCCTCAGACAGCAACAAGGTGGTGAAGTTCCTCTCCTGGAACCTATACTCACAGTGCCTCTAGAACTCTCCACAGAATGCCAGAACATGGGAACAGTATACCTGGGTAAACCTTCCCCAAGAGTTCCTGAGCCAAGTGCTGCTCAGGACTGCTGTCCTTGTCCATGGCAGAGGGCTTAGTCTGGGTCACCCCAAGGGCTGGAGACATCCCCTAGAGGTGAGATAAGTTATAAGAATGGACAATAACCAAGTGACCACATTGTTTGTCTGTGGGCCCAAATTGCCTTAAGATAATGGGAGCAAACATCCCCTGGAAGGTGAAGATGAGTCACTGTGAATACCAGGTGGCTCAGAGGTGGGTGAGTCACCTACTTTCCAGGTGTTCACTGGATCCATAGGGAACTAAAGCCTGTGATAAGGCAGGTTCCATGGGAGGCAGGTGACGGGGTGAGTGCATTGTTGCCACAACACTCCCGAGTGGGCAGATCACTTAGAAATCCTAAAGTTCAAGGGACACCTGGAGTGAGAAGGCTGCCAACAATTCCATCATTTGGCTCCTTCTCACAAATGTGTAAGTCCTTCTGAGCCCTACAAAGAAGAATGAGAGGGTAAAAACAGTCCATTTGGAATCTTTGAGAAGAGAGCTGGGCTGCCTCCCATGGGAGTACCTGAGCGGAAGAGAAATTTCTTGATGGAATGGGCACATTCATGCAGTTGAGAAGAACCTGGAGTTGGAGACAGGCAGTTAATTTAAAACCCTGATTGCAGATTTAATTGTCTGAATTCAACAAATGGGAGGAGAGTCATACCTACTTTATTCCTGAATTGGTTGCTGGTGATTTCAGATGCACAGCAAACACAGCTTTCTGAGGAGCTTCCCAACAAACTTGTTGAGATCTTAAATACCAATAGAACCCCTTTACTGAAGCTGCTCAGAAACAGTGTGTTATGGTGCCATGGTTATACAAAACTGCAGGTTACATACACAATGTCAAGAAATGGAGTTGTCTGTACCCAGGTCTCTGGGTCTCCACTCAAAGGAATACAAGAGACAGGAAAACAGGGGATGGAGAGAGGAGCAAGAGAAGGCAGGCTGGTGGGCCAATTGTACATAGGCTGCTTCTTGCAACAGAAGTTGGCAGTGCCTGCGGACCCAGACTTGTGGTGTGCCAGAATATGACTTTCCACAAGAGGCCAAGAGAACCAGGGCCCCCTGGATCAGTCAAGATTCTGCCCATGAGTTCCTGCACAAAGTGACTCTTGCTGAGGATCCCCACGAGCACTTGCACAACAAATTGACTAAAACACCTCTACTATATTCTCATTGTACATATGACTGCATATATCAAATATATTCTCATTGTATATTCTTATTGTAACTTGTAATCAATCAATACTTTCATACATTTCTCATTAATCGTACTGATAATATATAGTAACATTAGTTCTCTACAAAGAATATGACTGAAAGAATCATAGTGTTTGAAAAGAGATCTAGACCAGCAATCGGAGATCCACGAATCTACTTTCAATGATCCACCACTGAAGTGTTCAGACGTGGACAAGCCATTGAGCTTTGGGCCCAGTTAGCAGAGCTGCCAGTCCCAGACTCCGTCCCTCCTGGAGGGAACACACAAGTGATGGATACACCGTTGTCATCAACATCAGCATTCCTCAACAGTGAGCTGTGCTGTTAGCTTTTGTTCTAATTCATTTTGAGTTTATGTAATCATGTTTTACCAATAGACTGCCACCAATTTATATTATTTTTCATCAGTGAAGTGCTCAGGATCCCTGTCTTTGGAAATAAGTTACAAACATGTCACATCATGTGACTACTTTTCTCCGTGAAAGTGAGTGAAATGATTTTTTCCACTTTAGTCCCAATGGTAAAG
Source organism: Equus asinus (assembly GCF_041296235.1). Classification (NCBI taxonomy): domain Eukaryota; kingdom Metazoa; phylum Chordata; class Mammalia; order Perissodactyla; family Equidae; genus Equus; species Equus asinus. Next base: position 77,417,892 of record NC_091800.1, read on the forward strand.
GTAGATTCCATTTTAGTCTAAAGGAAGAGAAAACTACTAATAGAGAAAGAGAGAGAGAGATTGAGAGAGTAATGAGAGAAATGGTCAATGGAATATACTTTTATTTCACTGGCTTTGAGTAACAAATGAACAATGTTAATTCTTCATTTAGGAGTATACTCATGTTTATACTTTAATACTAAAATACAGTCATGATAATAAATGCTTAACAATGAATAAGCAACATGACTTTAGAGCCTATTTAATTTCAATTATGACATAATGCATGTCTAATATCAGATTTTATTGACATACTTTTTTTAAAAAAAGATTAGAGTTTTTGTTTCCCTCTTTATGGTACCAATGCATTATTTGTGATGCATTATAATAAAAATGTGTTGAAATCAAATAATATTTCAGTTGATATAAAGATAATGTTTTATTAGAAATGATATTTGGCACTTAGACTAAAATTTTCTAAAATTTGATATTGTTTCAATTTTTATTTCTCTGAGCATCATCTTCTGCATCAGTAGCATGAAATAATTGTGCTATGATTTCTACAATCGTTTTCTCCTTTGGTGCACTATAATTATACGTACACATTTCTCATCTGTCTCCTCAATCTCTCTCTCTCTCCATATTCACATTCAGACATATTTCTAGCCAAATTCATATAGATGCTAATTATTTCAAAAGAAAAATAAAAAGTAATCCAAATATAAGCATATTTCTATTAATTAGAAATAAGAAGAACACACAGAGACAAATATCTTTATTTTTAGAATACTTTGAACCAATGGAAAAATATATTTTCTTTAAAGCTTGACACCTGAGCTAACAACTGCTGCCAATCCTTTTTTTTTTTTAAAGATTGGCACCTGAGCTAACAATGGTTGCCAATCTTCTTTTTTCTTTTCCCTGCTTTTCCTCCCCCAATCCCCCCAGTACATAGATGTATATTTTTAGTTGTGGGTCCTTCTAGTTGTGGCATGTGGGACACCGCCTCAACATGGCCTGATGAGTATCGCCATGGCTGTGCCCAGGATCAGAACTGGCGAAACCCTGGGCCACTGAAGGCAGAGTGTGCGAACTTAACCACTTGGCCACCGGGCAGCCCAGAAAAACATTTTGTAATAGCAACTCATATTCTTTAAAAAGAAAAATAATTTCTTTATACACAAAAGATAATCTCATATATTACCCATGATTCTGGTCTTGATTTGGGAAATCAAAGCAAACTACGTTACATTTTAAAAGTCATTGAAATGTAAGCAATAAGATACTCATTTGGAGACATAATGAGCAATTATCTTAAAAGTAATGGCGTGCCATTCTAGAATTTTTATAGCTTAAAAGTATCCCTCAGCTCTGGGAAACTGACGAAGGTTCAAAGGTGCAGTCCTTAGGGAAAGCGCGTTGGGCACTTGTTCTAGTTCTTCAAACGAGAGTTAATGTGATGTTTTCAGAGCATAATTTTGTGTCAATGATTCAAAGAAATATACACCCATAATATTGGTAAAATATTTCTTTTCCTTCATTATTTCAGTGAGTGACTAATCAAATGCAGTGAGAAAAGCATTTAAATCTGTCAGTAGCATGGAGATAACAATATAAAATTCCCCATTTATCCTATTATTAACTATTGGGGCAGTGAATGATTTCAATAACCATTCTTTTGTATCTTATACCTAATTTTAATATATAGATCTTTCAAAATACTCTTTCTAGAATAGTTTCTTGATTTGTATTAAATTTTTATACAATCTTACCATGAGTCGGCTGCAGCCTGGAGCTAGCTGCTGGCTAGGATTAGAGCGGTTACCTGTAGCAGGGGATCAGAACAAATGTAATTGGGATACAGATGGATTAAACAAAATATTACCTCCATTAAGACCATATGCTGAACAAATCAGTCAATGAGCCTTAGGATACCACGCTAACAAAAAACTCATGAATTCTCTGCTTTCGACAGTGATTTCTTCTATTCTGAAATCACCTCATCACTTTGTCATGTAAATTATCTGCCTATACTACAGTCATAGGCTTCCAACGGGATGGTCAGTCCTAGGAAAGCATCAGAATGAACAAATCTATCATCTCTCTCTTTTTTTTTTTTTTAAAGATTCGCACCTGGGCTAACATCTGTTGCCAATCTTTTTTCGTTCCTCTTCTCCCCAAAGCCCCCAGTATATTCTAGTTGTGAGTGCCTCTGGTTGTGGCATGTGGGATGCCACCTCAATCTGACCTGATGAGCGGTGCCATGTCTGCGCCCAGGATCTGAACCGGCGACACCCTGGGCCACCGAAGCAGAGCGCCTGAAGTTAACCAGATTGCCACGGGGCAGCCCCTCTATTTTCTGATAACATTTTTTAAAAAATCCAAGTTCTCAATCATTACTTTTAAAAAAAGAAACAAGTGCAAATGCTAAAAAGACTATACTGAGGTAGATTTTCTTGTACACAGTTTGGGAAAGGATAAACAAGTGCAATTTTCTTGAAAGTATTTTGACAAGGTTTATACATAGCCTTAAATATGTCTACAAATTTAATCCATTCTTTCAGTGCTTTGGTGTTAGTCTATGAAAATATGAAAAATGTCTGCGAGAAACCAGAGGCAGCAGGCTGGAAGGAGCAAGTAGAAATCATTCAATTTTCCGAATAAGATCAACTAATGCACTGTTGATTTAAACTGCTCTTATACGGGACAGGAATCATTTTCTTTTTTATTGATATAAGATTTACTACATTAGTGGGAAAATGACAATTATAATACTTTACCTTTAATAAATAAAATATCGGGATTTTCTCAAAAAGCTATTTTTAGGAGACAAATTCTAAACTTGAGGGCATGAATTTTATTCCAATTCTTCCTTTCCATTCCTTGATTTTGCTGAATAATAAATGCAATCGTTTCTATGTCCTTACAACAAACACCATATTTTATAAACGTTCTGAAAATGAAAACGTTTCATAAATATCAGAGTTTCATGATTCGGTATTCTTAGTGAAAGTATTGAAGCATTTTGCAGTATTAATCTTGCAACAGAATGAAGAAATCTTGGCAACTAATTTTCTTCAAAGTTATATATCTTTTATTCATCCCTGGTCTATAGGAAATATAAATATCTTGTTTAGGACTTGAAAGTGCACATTCAAGATGCTGACTCATTTTCAAAAGTTGACAAGCCAGCTCCAAAATTCAAATGCAGAGTTTTATTCATTTTATTTTATACATTATATGAATATGACCATGTTAAATGTTATGCATATTTATTCACAACGGGGAAAGGAGTATCTTGATTTAGGTTATATCCTATGTAGGGTAGAACTTTTTTTCTGGATATAGAAAAGTTTCTGGTATTAAAGTGATTTTAAATAGGCTTTTGAATGCTGAAAATATGAAAGATCAATGTGTCCAAAAGTAGTATCTTAAGAAAAATGGAATGAAATGAGAAAATACCAATGATGTTAACTGGGATGATTAGAAATCAGTGCTTGAGCAGTTGAAGGAGGGGTTTCTGCCGAGGCACAGAAGCTCCGGGGAGATTCGCAGTAAAGGGAATGCCTTGTGTGAGAGTAATGCTGGGAGACTCTGGCATTTTAATCAGTAGAACACAGACAATTGAAATGGACAGTTAGAAGGGCTTGTGAAGGAGGTAGAAGAATATGAGAAGTGACACTATACTAATTAAAGTTAAAAAGTTCAGCCGGTGTTTCCCACCCTCAGAACTTCTTGATGCATGATGTTTAATCAGTGATTCAAGACTTAGAGGATAATGTGGTCAGATATGTTTGAGGAATACAGGAATAAACAAAATTAGAGAGATCCTTCTCTGTCCCCTGAGTGCACCCTTTTCTCCATCTCCCCTCCAATTTCATTTAGTTTGCATCACCTTTTAACAGACCTGATATAATGGCCTCCTAACTGGAATTCCCACTGCCAGTTTTCCCCTCTTGGAGACACACCTTCCTGCAGAACTGTCTATGCTATTTACCATCTCTAAAACGTGGACAAATACATCATGTCCCAGAGAATCACAGCCTAGTGATCTCTTTGCATAAACCTAGTTATCCACATAAAAAGTTGGCTCCCCAAAGTGAGTGAACCAGTGTGGTAATGGGAATCTCTAGTGAACAGGACCACACTTGAGACATGACGGAACTATTGTGAGGCGCCAGACACATAGAGATTATCTGCTCATGTGCTTAGAATAAGTGGAAACAGTGTCAAGTATGTTTATTGGAAAGAAAGAGACAGCAATCTTTCTTCTTTGATGAAAACTTGAAGATCATGATTTAACACTTTTGAAAGCATTAATAATAAAGCCAGTTAATATTTACTGAGCATTACATACTGTCAGACATTAGGCCAGTTGCTTTCTATGTGCTATTTAAATGAATTCGAACAACAGTCTTATGAAGTAGGTGCCACTATTCACTGCATTTAACAAACGAGAAAACTGAGACACAGAAGCCTAAGAGTACTTCCTCTTAGGCAATCAAGCAAGTCAGGATATGAAGTATTCTGCCAGAATATGCAGCCAGAATATGAAGTCGAAAAGTCTGGCTCCAGAATCTGAACCATTGGCTCCCGATCCATCTAGACACACAGATTCAACCTAGTTTGTAGCCATTCTTTTCTTCTTTCTTTCCCTCCTTCCTTGCTCCCTCCCTCTCTCCCTCCCTCCTTCCCTCCTTCCCTTCCTTCCTTCTCACAACCCACAGCCAATCCTGACAACTCCAAGTGTGGGACACCAGTGCACGACAGAGAAATGACTTGACTCACTGCGCTAGGGCTGACTCCAAATTATGACACACTGGCCTCTGGCTTGAAGCAGAACCAATGCCTCAGCATGTTCTAGCTATCACAACAGGGGATTTTCAGCCCAAGGAATTACAGAAAAGCATCCCGGGAAAGAAGAAAGCCAACTCTTGGGCCTTTGAAGCCATCAACCCACCCATGAATCATTCACCTGTTAGCCTATTAAACTAACTTATTAGCAAATATTTAAACTGATACTTAAGGGCCCAACCTACATACAGACAGACTATGATTATTTTTATTTGGATAACTTGGCAAACATCTTATTGAAAAAAAAGTGAGTCTGTAACTTCAATAAAAATCACTTCCAGTATGGTTGAACAGTGATAAAATTTGAGCTTAGAAGTAAAAATCAGAATTAGGAAAATTTGTCATCACCATGGCAAGTTTGACAAGTTCCCTGTGCTTAAAGGCTCTTTTGTTCAGTGGTGATATTAAAAGTGTGAATTTTTTAATTGTATAGTGAAATGTGTCAACATTTGGAAGATGTGAGTAATTGAGTGAACTTATACTTTCCAAATGACCAATGAATAATAGTAAAAATATCCAAGGGTGAAAGATACATTCAAAATGCCAGATAGATCAATGGATTTTAATGTATCATAGTATGAAGCATTTGTTCATATGGTTTTGGTTGCAGCTAACCTCTAAAAAAACCCACCATTTGTCACATTTTGATGCAATATATCCTACATCAAAGAAAAATATCCTGAACTATTTGAAATGACCACTAAAATACCACATATCTGTTTGAAGCTGCATTTTCACCATATAATCCAATCAAAAGACATATTGCTACAGATAGAATGCAAAAGAAATGTGAGGGTGCAGCTAACTGCAATTAAGCCTGCCATTAAAGAGATTTGCAAATATGGAATGCAATTCCATCTTTCTTATATTTTTATAGTTCTTTTTTCATGAGAATATTATGTCGATAACACTCATGGGGTTATTGTTATTTTATGTTAATTAGTTTATAAACAAACATTTAAATTTTCTCCATTTTAATTTATAATAAGCTAAATGTTTTGGGGATTGGTTCTCAATGATTTTTAATAGTGTAAAAGAGTTCTGAGGTTCAAAAGTGACAGGACAACTGTTCTGAAGTTCATACTAGAGGGAACTTTGTTGCCCCAATGTTCATCAGAGCAGGTCCTCTTCCTAGAGCTAATAGTGAATTTGTGACCTGTGCAAACAGCCTTGGAATGGACTGGTAGGACTTCTGAGAGAGAGAGGCAAGATTCTCAGCATAACCTGTTGATCAAATTAATCCTGCAGGCAAATGCTTTGCCATCTGAATAACTGCCACATTCAAAATCCATCTATTTGGTAATTTCTCTATAGTTTTTCATTTCACAATTTATGAAAACACTTTCCTTTTTAACCCTTTTTCCTCTTAATGAAATGCAGTCCGATTTTCTCTCACACACCTTCAGCCAACTTGTTCTGGCTGCCTCCTTTCTTCCTCGTCACTAAGAGCAGAGCTGGGAAGGCGCTGTACATTCCTTTCTTACCTGGGATGTAACTTTCACATAACTTTGCTAAGTGGAAAATATTTATCACATCCGAGTGATTCTGTATTATTATATGTTTGTGGCTTTAATTTATTCTTCTCTCTTTTCTTCTTTATCATATTTATTCTATTATTTCTTGGAGGATTTTTAACAGATTTTGACAATTTAAAACTGATTTTTTCCAGACATGTAGAGAGACTTTAGAAGCTGTCTAACCCAAGCTCTTTTATTTTTCAGATGCAAGGACTAGAGCCAGGAGGAGCAATGTGATTTGGGTCACATGACTGATCAGTGAAGAGTTGTGTCCCCAGCCAGTTATTCTGCACGAGCCCACCCCTCGTGCACAGCACTTTTCATCATGTCCCTTCTTCTGTGGGGACGCTCCTGTGTTAGTTACACTCTAACCTTACTTTAGTTCAAGCTTATGTCTTTTTCAAATTGTGGAATGCACTCAATGGTAATAGCATGCCCTGCCAGGAAAATTGTTAGCACAGCGACTGAATTTTCATGGAGGCACAATAACCTTGCTATGTGCTGTAGTTTATGCATTCACAGTTTGCCCCATAATTTCTTAAAAGCCCAAGTGGAAGATGCCACCGAATCAAATGTCTAACTGTGACAATATTTTTCTCCAAAGATCTGTTTGCCACTAAAGACAGATTTTAAATGTCAGTATCTTTATTTTTAGGATAGGTTAAACTAGTCTTAGCAGTAAGTAAAGGACAAAGGGAGCGTCACAAAGAAGCAGTTATCAGAATGGCGGGGGATTCAAGAACAGCACCCTTCTACTCACAAAATAAAATAAAATAGTCAGAACAAATGGTTAACTAGAAGGTCTATGTTAAGGAAAAAAAATAAATAAGAGCCCAGAAACTAAACAAGGATTTCTGCTGTTGGGAAAAGCGCTCCAACACCACGTCATCCAAGGTGGAATGTGAGGAGAGCAGGGAACGAGGGTGTAGACAGACAATAGAGAACAGTGTGGAAAAGAAAGATCAGAGGGAGCAAAGGCCACCACAAGGAAAGTGGAAAGAAGTGCAGAGCATAGAATGGACTCCTGGTTGTTACAGAAGGTCTCTGGGAAGAGCTGGATGTAGGAAGCTCCCTAAACTTGCCAGGCAGAGTTAGGAAAAATGTGTGACCATCAAGGCCGGTTACCAGTGGCGAGGAGATGTTTGCTATCGCTCCCCTCCTCTTTGTAGAATCAAGGTATAGATAAAGGAATATCTAGGAATAGAGAGACTTGGGTTAATTGTATCCCACACCCTTTCCTAGGTGTACACAAAAGGAAGAAAGAATTTATTCACTGCCCCTCCCACAAGTCCCTTGTGAAGTGCTGAATAGCAGCAGCTTTCCCAGGCCATTCAGAGCCAGCAGGAGTATGGCTGAGGAAAAACAGGTCTATGCTAGCCCAGAGGCGGAGGGGCTGTGTGGGGATTGGGATTGGGGCAGGGCAGTGGGAGGGGGAATCCGTGCTCTTGGTTTCTATGTGGTAAGAGCTATCTTGCTGACAATAAGTTTTTATGTGGCTCTTAGTAGAAGACTTCCCTGAGAAAAGCACCACTGACTCAAACGTCCTCTCTCCACTTTCTGCCAACAAATCAATGTCTCGCTAGTTCCAGGTCCGGGAGCAATGATCCTTGATTCCTAGGATAAGTAGAGTGGGCGGAATCATGTGGAAAGAAAGCTATATAGTAAGTAAACTAGGAGGATTATTAATTCATGCTAGAACCACTGGACTTTGGACCGAACGGTCCCACTTTCACACCTGGGCTTTGTCATTCTGACCTTCAAGGGCCTCCATCTCCTCAATTATAAATGGTAATTGTATTAGTTTTCTGGTGGCTTCCGTAACAATGTACCATAAAACAGGTGACTTAGAACAACAAAAATTTACTGTCTCACGGTTCTGGAGGCCAGAAGTCAGAGACCAAGATGTCAGCAGGGTTGGTTCCTTCTGAGGACAAATCTGTTCCATGCCTTTTCCCTGTAGTTCCATGTTTTGGTGATTTGCTGGTAATCTTGGGTGACCCTTGTCTTCTGAATGCATCATCCTGATCTCTGCCTTCATCTTTACATATATTCTCCCTGTGTTTCTGTCTTCAGATTTCCGCTTTTTATAAGGACAGCAATGACAGTGAGTCAGGGGCCCACCTCCTCCGGTATGTCCTCATCTCAGCTAGTTGTAGCTGCAATGACTCTATTTCTGAATAAGGTCATGTTCTGAGGTACTGTGGTTAGGACTTCAACACATCAACTGAGAGGGAGGCCACAACTCAATCTATAACAGTAATATTAAAAATAACCTCAGAATTTTGTGAAGATGAAATGAGATAACATCCACAAAGTACTTGGCATACACAAAGCCCCAGCAACAGAGCAAAAAGTCAATAAACGAGGCCTGCCATGTGAACATTTATCTGTAAAATGGAGTCCAGGAAACGGACTTAGTGTTTTTGTTAAGATTTACTGTATCAACGTGTTACAAAACACTCATTAGAGTCTAGAATATATTAGTGTCCTAGAAATGGTAGCTTTGATGGTGGTCTAATGAAAAGCAAAAAGGAAACCGTCCCCTTTTACAATGTAGGTTCACTGGCCAAGCAGGGCAGACAAGCAGGGAAGAGAAGAATGTGTAGGTTCCAGGAGGCAAGAGAGAGTTCGTAAAGATCCCGCTGGCAGCAGCCCTGTGAGCTAGAGCTCGAGGAGCACAAATCAAGCAGCAAAGAAAATCCTGAGTCCAGGTCTAAGAAGACATGAAATCTAAAAGTATAAAATGGGATTGTTAAAATATTTAATACATGTACTACTATCGTATGCATATTTTGACTATGACCTGCTAATCGACAAACTTCTTTTTGCTAACGTGACACTATGTTTCACAGTAAAATTAATGCTAGGCTTAACTGGCAGGATAGAAATTGTTTCCAATTTTCCTTCTAGCATTGTGAGTATGTTTTTCATTAATGAGCGAGGAGTTGAATCACCTATGCAAAATACGCCTGAGGTCAAGCCCAGCTTAACTCTGAGCACGTTAAGCCGTGTGCACTGGCTTTGGGAGGCATACCTTAATTAAAAGTATAAATTTATATTTTAGATGGATGACCTGAAAGTACCCTGTGTCTCCCAAAGTCTGTCCACTTTTATCGTAATTTTGTTCTCTGACTTGTCATTGTTGGTCCTTATCCTTGTCCTGATATAAAAATATCTGCTTTTTAAGCTCATTTGTGTATTTTCTTTGATGGCAATTTTGGTCAATGCATTCCATATGCTTATTACACAAAGTCTGAAAAGGTTATGTCTAAATTCTTTACATATTTTGCATCATCAATATTTTTGTACTATGGATTGTCAGCTTCATCTCCATTGAAAAAGAGTTCATTTTTTTTCCTTGAAAGAAATCCCCTTTTCTTAATATAACCTGGTATTTCTCAAAGTAATGCAACCAAGCATATCTTTTTATTTTTCCATTTAAAGCCTATAAATATCTTTTGTTACTAATATTCCTAAAAGTATACTTGGGACTATCTGGTTGAAATCGTGGTGAGGAGGTCCACAGTCACTGTTGAAAGTGGATTAAGGCCAGTGTAGAAACACACGGAAAAGTGAATGTAAGTCTACACATAGGGACAGGCGGCATCGGTCAGGGATAGACTCCAAGTCACACACAGGAGGAAGTCTCAAGCCAAGGCTCAGTTCCATCCTGTGCTACATAAACATGACGTCAACATGAGTTGGTGTTGGCCACTGCTCTAACACCAACTCAAGTGACAGTAAAGTTTTAGGAAAAAATTTCCTATTTTACTATAAGGAGAGATTTAAATGAAAATGTCATCATATGTGGTCAAAGAAAATAATTTGGACTCTTGGTTATTGTTTCAACATCTTTATATTAATAACACTGATATGGCTTGGATTTTAATTGTTTTTCCAAACTAAAGGTTAAGTAGGAACTTCACACTGCCCCTCTGCTCACCTTAAAAATACTTTAAGCGAAAGTCACATTTAACATAAAGAAATCCTCACCAGTCGGGAAACTTCTGAATTGAAATGAGTTGAAATTATTGATAAAATCCTGGGGAAATTGTTTAAATCTCTTAAAGATACCAGGTGTTTCAGTAAGGTTAGTTTTAGAGATAATTACTGTTTGGATAATTGAGAAAAGTGATGAAAACCTATTTAGTATATGCATGTTTGATCTTTTAAAACAAAAGTCAAAATATGTTGCATGGATAGACACAATTTGTAACTGATAACTTCATTTTATATTTGTACTCCAAGAAGTACAACATCTAAACACTAGTTGAAATAAACAAAGTTTATAATCAAAACTATCATCACTAAATTATAGAATTGCTCAATTTCTTTTAATAGTCACTGTTTTACTTTCTCTGGAGATTTTTGTGACTGCTTCCATTTGCTTTAGCCTGTGCATAGATTTTGGATTATACTCAACTGGGTTCAGAATATTAAGTCTAAATGATTAATACTTTTACTTTTTCCCTAGTCATACTCAGCCATAGTGTCTCTCAGGTTGGTCAGAGTTTATTCTGTGTAAACCAGTTCTCAAAGACTTTGGGTTTTCTGAGTTACAGAGGTCTATATATCTCTTCTTCTCAACCATTTCTTCACAGTCAGTGGTTCTCAACAGGTGGCAGTATTGCCCCCTCAGAGACATTTGGCAATGTCTGAGGACATTTTTGGTTGTCACAGCTGGGAGGGGGAGGGGGTGCTCTGGCATCTTTGGGTACAGGTCAGGGATGCTGCCAAACATCTTACAATGCACAGGACAGACCCCCAAAATAAAGAGTTGTCAGGCCCCAATGTCTATTATGTCAAGATTGAGAAAAATCTATCCTAAGTCATTCTGAAATGACATTTTAAATGATTATAATAACATTACATTGATTTAATGCTTCCTCATTCCTACCTTGGAGTCTATTGTCTTCCTATAGTAATTGATTCAAATTGGCATTTTGTAGGGAGTGGGTCCAAAAAAAAGAATGCTCTTAACAATTGTCTACACACATTTGTCTGTGCATCAACATTCCAAGAATAACATTGAAATATGTCTTAACTAACAATTTTCATTCTCATTTTGCACTGTGTTGGTGCCATCTGCTTTTCTGATCATTATTTTCACCTCTTTTTTCCACTCTTTTACTAATAAGATTATCCTAAAATATGTTGCAATAAATTGTAGTAGAAATTCTTGTTCATTTTATGGTTATTTCAATCATGTAGTTTTACTCCAAAATGCAGAATGTTGGAAGTATGGATGTATATTAGGAAAAAAGGCCTAATAGGTGTTGTGTTGTAATGATGATGATGATGACAACTGATAGTACTACTACTGTAACTAACATTAACTTTACACCTAATAAGTGTCAAGCATAGTGATGAGCACTTCACTTATATTAACAGATTTAAATTTGGGAAAGTTATAAAACGTCGACGTTAATCTCCCTGGATAATAGCTGCTCATGGCTTTTTTCATTTTAGTCTCACTTCCCTACTGGGCAGGAAGATAGTGAGTATTCAGTAAATGCTAGTTAAGTGAATATATGCTTGATGAATTTAATCTCATTTCAGAGAGTTATAGTAAACGAATAATCATCTGTTTATTTTCTGTGCCATTCATTAGGTTCGATGTAGAGTCTAGGTCAGTCTTATCGACGACTGACTTTCCTAATACAGTACCTGGAACATGCCCGTCTCTTAAAAAATGCTTTTAACTGAACAAATGAATGAATGTTGTACCAATGATTTTACATGTCTATCATTTTAACAGTATAACTGAGGCTAAAAATAAAACCATTGGACAATGCCACAATCTGCTTCCATGAAGTGATCTTTAAAAAATTGATTAAGAAGGGTAAATGTTATCCATTAAAGATTCATCACAACTGGCTTCACTCTTTTTTGATAGTTTTCATTTATCTATCTATCTATCTATCTATCCATCTATCTACCTTATATCATCTCTTCCTATCTACAATGATAAAATGAGTGAAGGACTGTGAACTGTTTCACCCCATTCAAAGTTGTTTATTATCCATGCCAGATCTCTTTTCTGGTGAACTGGAAGTGCCATCAAATTTAACAAGCACTAGGTATTATCATTTATAAGAAGGAGAGTCAAATGCCATTTCTCTTTGCTTGTTAAAGGGACAGATTTCCATCAACAATTTCTTATTATTATCCACCATCTGTGTGATGGCTTTATATAATTACTTGCACAGTAAAAGACACGGTAGTGTCTTTGATAGGCCTTATTTCTGATAAACAGAAAATAAAATTAAGCTTTCACATGAGATCCATTACAGAGGAAGCTTGGAATAAATATAGCAGATTTAATTTTTCCCTTTCACAAACCTGACAAGGCAGCTGCTGGAAGGCACATTTATGAATCTTTGTTTAGAATGAAATTCCAAATGATGAAGCATCAGCCGTTAATGACAAAATGTGCTATATGGTCAATTGGAAAGGAAGTGTTTCCCCGGCTTCTGTCTTAGATACATCAAGAATTAAAAGAATATGAGATAATTTAGAATGATAGATAATCGTTTTGTGCCACTGAATTTTAAATCAACACCTGGGTTAGGCACGGCGAGTAGAATATGAAGCCAAGTACATTCAAGGAAGCGGTAGCACTTGCTTTTAATATTCATAAAGTTTTTAAATTGAAGCTGTACAATATGTTCCATCACAGGTGGCACTTTAGGAAATTATGTCATATGATGGCAAATCAGCAGGTGTATGACTATCAGTGTACCAAATAAGGTTGGACACAGGTATGGTACTAATCACTAAAAGAAAAACAGCAAAATAGATATTCAAACTGGATATATAAAATCTTGTTGGAAATAGTTCGGACATTATTGTCCCTAGCAATTTAGTGTCATAAAATGTTATGTTGGAAATATGTGAAAAAATCACACTGATTAACAAGGGAAAAATGTCAACATCCATTAACACAAATGAAAATGTGCAAACCAAGTTTTCAGTCCTTTGAATTTTGAAAATTATTTATATCTATGCAACTAACACTCAAAGAAAGATATCGAGCATTGTGCCACTTCAGATAATTCTTCCATGCCCTTTCCAATCCATTCCACGGAAACTCCTTTTGATTTCTGTCACTAGAGTTGTGCCAGTTTGTGAACATAATACAAATGGAGTAAATCAGTATATTATTTCTTGTGCTCAGTTTCTCTCACTTCAAATATCCTTTTTGAGATTTATCCATGGTGTAGCATGGATCAGTGGTCTGTTTGTTTTTATTGCTGACTGGTAATTTATTGTATGTGTATACTACAAGGGTTTATGGTTGTTGTTTTTAAACTATTCTTTCTTTTTTTTTTCTTGGAAGGATTCGTCCTGAGCTAACATCTACTACCAATCTTCCTCTTTTTGTTTTTTTCTCCCCAAAGCCCCAGTGCATAGTTGTATGTCCTAGTTGTAAACCCTTATAGTTCCTCAATGTAAGCCACCACCACAGCATGGCAACTGACAGATGGGTGGTGTGGTTCCATGACCAGGAACCAAACCTGGACCACTGAAGTGATGAGAGGACTGAAGTTTTAACCACTAGGCCATCACACTGGCTCTTTAAGCTATTCTTATATTGAAGGACTGTTGGATTATTCCTGGTTTGGGGCTCTTATGAATTAAGCTGTTATGAATTTTTCTGAACAAGTCATTTTTATGGACCTATATTTTCATTTATCTTGAGTATATGATTAGAAGTGAAATTGATGGGTCAAACATTGGCCATATGTTTAACTTTATAAGAAAGTGCCAACCTGTTCTTCAAAGTGATTGAACCATTTGACATTCCTAGCATCAAAATACAAAAGTGTCACTTCCTCAATATCTCTCTAATATTTAATGTTTTTCGTATTATTTTTATGTCAGACATTCCAATAGGTGTAAAATGGTGTCTTACTGAGGTTTTAATTTACATTGCCTTGATAACTAATAATTTTGATGATCATATGTGCAAGCTATCATATGTCTTTTTTGGAGAAGTATACAAATCTTTGATCATACATTTTTAAAACAATTTTTGAGGTGAAATTCACATAACATAAAATAAACCATTATAAAGTGAAAAAGTTAGTCATATTTAGTAAATACATAATGTTGTACAACTATCACCTCTCCTCATTCCAAAACGTTTCCATCCTTCCAAATCAAAACCCCTTATCTATTAGGCAATTTTCCCATTCTCTGTTCTCCCTAACCCCTTGTCCATGTTTTGTCTCTATGGATTTATCCATTCCAGTTATTTGATACAAATGGAATTATATAATATGTGACCTTTTCTGTCTGACTTTTTTTACTTAATGTAATGTTTCAGAGATTCTTCCATTTAGCAGTGTGTGTCACTAATCCATTTATGTTTATGGCTAAATAATATTCCATTGTGTGAATATACAACAGTTTCTTCATCCATTCATATGTTGATAGACATTTGGGTTGTTTCCACCTTTTGACTATTATGAATAGTGCTGCTACGAATATGTGTGCACATGTGCTTGTTTGACTGCATGGTTTTAATTCTTTTACGTATATATCTAGGAGTGCATTTTCTAGGTTATATGGTAATTCTATATTTAACTTTTTTAAATTTGTTGTTTTACTTTTAATTGTTGGTTTATAGGAGTTCTTTATATATGTATATACAAATCTTTGTCAAATAAGCTGCAAATACATTTTCCTGTCTGTGGCTTATATACAAATTTTGAACTCTAAAAAAGTTCAATTTATTTATTTCTTTTTTTTAAATGGTTAATGCTTTTTTTGTGACAGGTGACTTGAAGAAGAAAGTCCTTTACAAAATCTGTTGTACTGCCAGTGGTAATGGAAGAAGTGTCAGGATGCTGGGTGAAGTGATTGTAAGTTTCCTGATCCATAAGTGGCATAAGTGCAGAGGAAGGGACAATAATTTCCTCTCTTGCTACAGAGATCAGTAGCATTTACAGTGGTTTTCTTTTCAGAGCAGTTCTTCAGCGTGATTTGGGGCATTATTACTACAGGCTTGGTTTCAGGCCTTGTTCTCCAAACAACTCTCCTCAAATCTGTGACTTATCTAATTTCTTTCTAATAAACTTTATCCCTGTATAATCCAGCTAAAGCTTATGTTTCCTGCAAGAAGAACATTGACTGATCCACCAACTCTGGACATTATATTACACTTTGCCAATTTGATGTGTAAAGTCCATTATCCAATCTTGGATTTATTTTTATATTACTGGTTATTGGGACAGGCCACGTTTTCATAAATATTGGCCTATTTTGTTTATTACTTTGTGAATTTTATATCGTTTGGCCGTTTTATAAAGGGTATCTTCATAGTTTTCAAAAATGGGTCTGTAAATATATTTTGTACCTGTTTGCCTCCTTCTACCAGTTAATTTGCTAATTGTTATGGACCCCACCAATTTAGCAAGAGCTGCACTTAGCTCAGGAGCAGACAAAGGGCCGGGTCTGGAGTTATTTTTGCCCCTTACTTGTGACTTAGAAAAATACCTGATTGGAATGACGTTCTCTGAGGTAGAGTTCTCTCACACGATATCTAATTTAGGTATTCCCTTGTTTTTCACTGTTGTAGCATCTTCACAGGACTAGCTACATAATTTGCACAGTGCAGTGCAAAAGGAGAATATGAAGCCCCTTGTTGGAAAGTTATTTAGAATTTCAGGAAGTGCCAGCAGTGCACTAGGCCAAGAGCCAGCCCTTCTAAGCCTGTGACCCTGAACAACCCCACTGGTTGTGCACTGATGAAGCTGGCCCTGCTCCCTCTTCACAGTATTTACCAGAACTTGCCATGATAATTATCATTACAATAATTACTGCAATTTTTCTGTTGCATTTGCTTGTTTTCTGTAAGACTACAAGCTCCATGAAGATAAGCACCATGAGTGCCTTATTTCTTGTTTCACCCCAGCCTCTAGCATAGTGCCTGACACAGTATATGGAAAATCACTTCTGGTTGAGCAAATGAACAAACGAAAGAATGAACAGACCAACTGATTTGCAGGTATAACTTTAACATTTCAGTTATAATAAAAACGATAGAGAGAAAATGTAGTTCTCTCTATGCAGCAATGAGGAAAACTCTACCATGAGAACGACTCTTACTTAGTGGGAAACGCCTTTGCCTGATGTGGGTCATTCTAGGGGCCTCATCCAGAATGAAGCCAATACTATATTCTGTCCTTTCTGTGCGTTTAGACCACGTCATTATAACTAGGCAGCATGAGCAGTTGGGGGAAAGAGAAGGAGCAGTTCTGAAGGTCTCTTAACCAGACTTTGACTTGGTTCACTTTAGTTCACTTTCTGATGTTCAGAACCTGCCCACAGTTGACTACCATATAGCCTATAGATAATTTGTACTCTTTGGCTCTGTTGGTCCTCAGTACATTAGCGAATGAAGAAGGGGTACAGCAGGGAATTGGTGTGTATTAGCTCTTTATGCCCCTGCCATAGGTATGGTTTGCTCATGTAGCCACTAAAAGTTATGTCTAATTACTCAAATTGAGACATTGTGGGAAAATAACATCATTAAGACTCACATTAAATCTTTCTCATAATTTTCTTGGATACAACCACAAAAATTATTTATCTTGAATTATAAATTCTTAGTTATAATTTCTTCTTGATTTGAAAATTTCTTAATTACTGAGATACACCATGTTTACTACTTGTCTGTCTGATACAGTTTTGCTGGGTCCCCCTACAAAACAATTTCAACCCTGCTATGTTTATATTTGTGCATTGTAATGCTTGTTATGGGAATTGATCTCATCTGTAACTTCCAAAATCTATCCTCATATATTTCTTTCTTTTTCTGAAATTCTCAATCTCTGCCTTTCCCTAGGTTGCTCTGAACCAAAGAAAAGAAACAAGTATGAAGTCGTATTGTTCATTCAAACATATATAAGGACAACAAGAAGGAGTGGACAAAATTTGGATTGTGTACTTTACTCTTATTTGCATCTTGAATATTATATAAATTGTTTTTTCTAGTCTAGTGAATTTAATTTAAAACTACTGTTTTAGAGCATATGATACTTTTATACGGGTAAAAATAATCATATTTTTAAAACTGCTTTTAATTAATTCTTTGCAACTAGCAAAACTATAAAATTTCGCAACATAAATATGTATTGTTGGCAAGGATAAGAGTAGATAAAAGTCAGATCATATGACTACCGCAAAATTACATTCACATATTTGGGAAAGTAAGCAAGAGCTTCATTTCTCAATGTTAGTATCTTCTTGGTGTCTGTTTGTCCTAAAAAGTAAAGAACAGCTAGCATGCAACATGAGCCTTTAGTTTACACAGGACATACATAGCACATCCTCACTCTTCTGATATTCCACGCTTAACTTGGCTTCATGGAAAAATCTTACCACTAAGGGAAAGATAATTGCACTGTTTCCCTCTGGGACATAGGCTGGTAACCAACTCAAGACATCTTGAAATTCAGACTTCCATCTTTACAACAATCTCTTACCTGCTAGATGCAGTTGATTTCAACCAGTCTAGCAGGTGATGGAGTCCAGTTTCGGTGCTGTTTCTTTCCAAGGCAATGAGAGGGAGGGGAAAGCAGAGCAGCTCTCTCCGTTTATTGCTAATTGGGATGAAAAAGAAGGCTTCCCTTCTCCATTTCAAATGTCACCATCTTCAGGCTGCTGAATAAATCCTTTATTGTTGACATTCAATGGAGGAGGAATTCAATTCCATACTATCAAGAGGGAGTCAAGGACATTGTAATTGATACTCAGAATAACAAGGTAACTTATTTTCGCAAGAAAGGTCATGAGAATGACAACAGAGGACTTGAAAAATAGCCTGAGATACTCAAAACAGTGGCCACACAGATAGATGGCAGTTAAGGTCATGCTGCTTTTTATTTTTTTCGGGAACAAGTAATATATCTAAGGAGTTCAGCTTTATTACAATTCAAATTCTAAGAAAACAAATAGATATTATATTCTAGTAAACACTAAGAAAATATATCCTTATACTTTTTCTGAAAGTGAGATAAGTAGACCCATTTGCAATAGTACAGAAAATAAATAATTGTGTTATATAAAATAAATGAATTCACATTATATAAAGCAAATGCATGAGTATATAGATACATAAAAAATGGAATATGTACCAGTGTGAATACAGTCCACAAATGTCTCTAGATGCTTGTCATGATACTAAAATGTTATCATTTTCCTAAACCTAAATCTGAAAAAATAAAGGGGTGTACAGAGGGAATGGAGGATATTTGAGATGGAAATAAAAGATAAAATCAAGAAAAATCCTTTTCTGAATGTATTTTTCTATGTGTGTATGTGTGGTGCTGTGGTGAGAAAAATATTATGTTGAGAATAAAATGATACTTATCCAAATTAAGTCAGTTTAGTTCATTATGTCAATGTGAGTTTCCTTTACAGAGACTAACTTTAGACTTAGAAGAACATAAAAGAGAGAGAAGAGAGAAAGGGAGATCGATAGACAGCATTTAGTTATCATCTCAGATCTTCCTTCTTTCTTTGAGGCTTCAGGGACTTTGGGCCAAAAACAAACTCTCTTCCTCCAAATTCCTGTGGCATTTGGTTTCCAGGTCTCTGGTGGTGTTGAATATATTCGCTATAGTTGCTGAAGTTCCTTCAATGCAGCACTGATGTCAAACTTCTTTATCTGTACCTAAGATCAACTTTCTAAAATGCGTACTTACGACAGCAATTTGCTGGAATTAGTAGTGCTATCCACACAGTAACATGAAATTATTCAATACACACTCTCCATAAACACAGTTCTAGGCTTCGATATTTTAGCTTACAGAAAACAGAACATATTTTCAAAACGAGAATGTCTGAAAATAAGTGAGCATTCCTTGTACACCTGATAAAGATGAGAGCAAAACATAAATATTGGCTATTTCTAAGTAAAACTTGAGTTGTCTTCCAAAAGAGACATCATTTTATACACTGTATCTGACCATATGCTGCCCTGTGTAAATTCCCCTTATAAATTTGACTCTCTTCTGTTTCCTTACTGACTCCCTTTGTGTACCACCTCTCTGCTCCCAGTGTGACTCTTCTGAGATCTGCACTTGGCTATTCCATGCTTTCTGATGTCTGCCCTGGCGATCTTATTAAATCTAGTGACTTCAAATCATAGTTCTCTTCAGATGATTTACAAATCTTTGTTCCACCCTGACCTTTTCCAGGGATCCAGTCCCAGATTTCTAGTTGCCTGCAGGACATACAAAATAGAACCTCACCAGCTTTTCAAAATTGGTCTGGTCAACACTGAACTCATTGCTTGTTCTTTCAAATTCTTTCTTCCAACTCTTTTACTTCTCCATTAATTGCACCAACATCCGTGTCAACCATATTTAATTACTCAGCATCAGCTTTGACTCTATCCCCTTTTTTACTCCCATATCCGTTTATTAGCTAAGCATTAATCCTACATCTGCAGCATCTTTCATATCCAGTTTTAAAATCCCACTAACAAGACCACATATCAGCCCTTTATAACTTTCTCTCGAATCCCTCCCTCCTGTCTAGCGATCTAACCTACAAACAAGCTCCTACCTCGATTTTCCTTTTAGTCCAAACACTTTTGTACTAAACTCACATTTAGTTGTTCTAGATTATAGCTCTCTGATCAGAGTGCTCCTTTACTCAGACTCAGGTTCAAATTCATAGACGTTAGACAGACAGACTAGAGCCATTGGAGGTCCCTGACAGCCTGGCTCTGGTCTGTCTTTCCAATCTTCTTTCTTACCTGCTGCTTTCAAGCACTCTTTGCATAGTAAGACATTCCTACTTCATGTGCTCATTATTAGGCCATGGGTACTCATCTTCATAATATTTTCAAGTAAGAACAAGAGAAAAAGTTTTTCTCCATCTTCACATTTCTTCATTCCTCTCTTTCTTCAATTCCCCAATTATCAGTTACTTTCTCCACAATGTATTATCCACTTTGAGGCCAAAGACCACTCCAGATTCATCTTTTAGCATTGATGGTATAGTGGTGAGCATAGCTGCCTTCTAAATTCATCTTTGAAGCCCTAGAACCTAGCAAAACTTCTCATAGATCCTAACCAGTCAAGAAAGATTTACTGAAAACAAATCCTTTGAAATAATTTCTTCTTCTGAATTTACATTTAAGTGTAAGTATACTTTTATTGTTATATTTAATATTTTTATTTAGATTATATTCATTTATGCACTGGTCTGATTTTTCCAACTAGAAATAAAGTCTTAGTTGGTAAGATTACTCTTCGCATCCCCAAAGGCCCAGAATAGATTATTTCATATACTAATGAATTGAAACAAAATTTTAAAGGAAATGTCTTTGGGATTTTTCCAAAGGAAATCTACTTAAATAGTTATTGGTTTATGGAATTAGGCACAAAATTTGTTTCATCATTGTTGCTGACATATTAGCTATGCAATTTTTTAAAAAGTGCAATAAATAATAATTTAGTAATATTAATAGTTAAGTGAAACATAGAAAAGGGAAATGAAATAATTTTTACTAGTGGTCTTCAATAAGAACAATGGAGTCAATTAAAGGAAGGAGAAAAAGATTTGCTATACACATTCTGATGTGAACTTCTGTGGTATTTAAAGCACAGGTACATTATTATGTTGGAAATGATATCAAAACATATATCCTTCATTTGCTTTGATCCTTGATCAATTATTGTTCTTCTCACCTTTGTTTGACATAGTTTGGCACATGACGTGGCTCACCACTTCAATGAGATGAAAATAACACAGAATTAGAAATTCTGAGCTCGAGTGAGTATCTTATGCTTAATTATATTTGTTAGTATCATGTATATGTGTAGGAAATAATTAATGACTGTGTTGAGTGAAAGCTAAGTTCGTTAACTTGGGTATTTTATCATTCAACTGTCTAGCTCTTGATACGCACATTTGTGTGATACAAACACTTGTGTGCATGCAAGCGTGCCTACACATCACATAGCCACGCGTATCCATTTATCATTCCATGATTTTCTTGCTCCAAGTAGCCACCTAACCCACTTTGCACTTAAAATTCTTTGGAAAATCTCATAGGCAGCATGATGCAGCAATTGCAAATCTGCTCAATGCTGTGGCATGCTCATTAATCTGATGGGAAACCCAAGAAGAGTGTACAACCAAAGACTGTTTTTCACATGGGATGTGCTATTTTGGCTGTGAGAATAGGGCCTCCAACATAGCGCCCATTCTAAAGGAATCAACCCTTATCGTAGACTGCCTTGAAGAAAAATGTGAAAGGCTTTCTGTAATTTTATTTTCTTTAATGTGTCAGTTAAAAGTATATACTCTTCCTTTGTGATGTTATTGCATGACAATCCTAAAAAACTAAACAAAAATTGCTAAGACTTTTTAAAGAAAACTACAATAGCTGAATTATACACACTTGCACCTCCTTTGAGGTACTCTATCCAACAACCAAGAGAGAATTGTAGAACCCTTTTTATTACTCTTATAAATGTAGCTGGAGACTATGATGTGATGGGTGCATCCAATAAGTGGGATAAATAAGTAGGTTTATAGCAGAGCTCTTTCAGGCAACCTTAAAAAGACCAGGCAGCTTAGCCATCAGATGACAGCTAGTTCCAGACGAGTCCTCAAGCACTAAACTAAGCAGGCATTCCCATGTAATCAAACTGCCAGGACTCACGCAGTTGTGATTGGAAAATTTGAGGGGTTCTTCTTCCTTTCGGGCTCCTACTTCCTTTAAATTTGATGCCATCTTACAGAAGGATCACGAACTTGTCCTGTCAAAGAGGAAAAACATACCAAGACTTTGTTTGATTGAAAAACACTGGACAAAAATGTCTGTAAGAAAGAGCCAAAGGATGTCCTTACACAGCACGGGCTCACATGTTCTATGTTGTTACACGACCACTAAAACAAGAGTATAAAGAACCTCAGTGTTGCCATCTGAAGCTTTAGCTTATTGTGAACTTTTCAACCAGAAACGTTTTTCTGAAATGTGTAGACAAACAGGTAACAAAGTACCGCAAAATGTGCGAGCATTATAACTTTGCTTCCTCGTTTTTAAAACATAAGCATTTTGTTCAGATTCTCTCTTCTTCTGGAATGCTACTTGAGTGATGGCCCCCCCAGTAGGGAAGGATGTTCTATTTCACACAACCGGGCTGGCCTGACCGACACGGCCGGAGGACTAATAAGTGGCTTTAAGTATATCGCATCAGCACACTTCTACCTACCTTAGGAAAGTACAAACTACTGCTGACACAGTGGTCTCTACTGCATACCCAGAAGCTCCAGGAAAAAAAGGAAAGAAAACTCCTTACTGGATGTGGTAGCATGATCCAAACATGATCCAAAATGTCTGTTTGAATTTTCTATTGCCAAAATTAATCCTTTTCATACCTATAAAATAATTGAGATGAAGAGAATGTAACAATTGTTGATCACCTCGTCTATTCCCAGCACTGATCCAGCTAAATTCACAGCCTACACAATATTCCAAAGTTCAAATTTTGAGAGAGTGCCACTCCTATGAAGGAGGCATTTGGTGGCTTTATCCGAAGGAAATTATCATGGCTTTATATAGGCAAGATGCATTGTCAGTTCACATTCTGATCAAGAAGCAGCCCTCCACTGGAAAGAGCAGAGCAGAGGTTCAGTCATTCTCAACAAATTCTCTTTTCAAAACCAAAAAAACAATTATAAGGACTTCTCATCAAGAAATCCTTAATGTATTGTTACGTATAATTTGACACCTAAACTGGGACCACCCTACTTGAGATGGACACTAAAGGTTCGGAGATCCGCGGCAGGTTAATGAAGTGGCATTCATTCCAACATTGCACATGACCAGCCTTATTCCTTTGTGTTGCTAATACATCACACCAGTTGTTTTCAAACCTGTCTACATACAACCACCACCTGAAGACCCTTTAAAAATACACATCCCAGTCTCCTCCCCAGACTTTCAGAGTCATAGTGGAGTCTTCTGAGCAGCCAAGTTTGAAACACTGCATTAAATAGTCTGATCCGTTCTTACAAGATTTCTATAGGCAGCATTTTTATTCACGTCTTTACAGAGAAGGGATCAGGCTCAGGGGTGTAGAGTAATAGGCTCAAAATTGTGCACCTAACAGAATGGTAGGCTTCATCTGATAAGCCAGGTAAGTCTATCTGTCAATCCCATGTTCATTCTGTATCTCACACGGCTTCTCCAGAAGGATATTAAGCAGGGAACTATGTCAGACAATGAATCAAAATAAAGCATCCTTGAATGAGGTTTCCAGTGATCTAGATAACCAAGGACTCTCCAGGGTCCCTTATAAGGTAATATTAATTAGTTCAGTAATCCATTGGATTAACAATCATTTATTGAGTGCCAACTATGTGCCAAACACAACATAAAGTAGGAGATGAAAAATCAAAATAATCTCAAGGTGTTCACAGCCATGTAGCAATAAAAGAAAAGTAAAAAAGGAGGTATAAGGCAATATGTCCCTTG
The DNA here is from genome assembly GCF_041296235.1 of Equus asinus. Lineage (NCBI taxonomy): Eukaryota > Metazoa > Chordata > Mammalia > Perissodactyla > Equidae > Equus > Equus asinus. Next base: position 77,441,748 of record NC_091800.1, read on the forward strand.
CTAAGTTGGATTTCTATAAAACAGGCTATTGTCGGGGCTGGCCCAGTGGTGTTAGCAGTTAAGTTCTCACCATCCACTTCGGTGGCTCAGGGTTCATCAGTTCGGATCCCGGGCGCAGACCTATGCACCACTTATCAAGCCACACTTTAGCAGGCATCCCACATATAAGTAGAGGAAGATGGGCATGGACGTTAGCTCAGGGCGAATCTTCCTCAGCAAAAAGAGGAGTACTAGCAGCAGATGTCAGGGCTAATCTTCCTAAGACAAAAATTAAAAAGAAAGACGACTATCGTTGGTTGAATTGTGTGGCCCCCCCCCCCCAAAAGATACGTTAAAGTCTTAATTCCTGATACCTGTGAACGTGACCTTATTTGGAAATAGAGGCTTTGTGATATAATTAAGATGTATGTTAATATAAAGTCATACTAGGGTAGGGTGGGCCATGGATCCAACATGACGAGTGACCTTATATGAAGAGAAGAAAAAAAACAGATACAGACACACACCGAGAGAGGAAGGCCAGGTGAAAACACAGACACACAGAAAAAAACACCAGAGTTGGGGGTTAAGCAGCTGCTAGCCAGGGAACAGCAAGGATTCCGGGCAACACCAACGTCTTAGAGAACGGCACAGAACAGACTCCCCTGGAGCCTTCACAGAGAACAAGCCTTGTCAGTGTTGGACTTCCAGCTTCCAGAACCTTGAGAGAATAAATTTCTTTTGTTTAAGCCACTTAGTTTGTGGCACTTTTTTATGGCAGCCCTAGGAAACTGATACACAGAGATTGTCAATATTTTGATGTCTTACTTCATTGCATTTTCAGAAATTATTGGAGACTCCAAGGAACTCTTATTTTTATGGCCTATATCTATCAATATTTGTTGTCTAGGAAATTAAGTCTGGTAAATTTAAAAAATATTGATTAATTCACTTAAAATAATGATATACGCTTACATGTTAATAGAAATATTTTTGAGTAACTGTACTTTTAAATAACAAAAGAATTTGGTTAGAAGAGTGGCATTGTTTTGCGTTTTTGCAAATCTCTTTAATGTCTGGCTTAATAGAAGACAGCTGGGTTCTCATATCGGCTCCTGCTTTCAATCTGCTTCAATATGTTGTTCTGGTGAAGTGTCTTAAGAAAATATGGCCTCACACAGATATAGAGTTGGAAAGAGGGATATTTATTTAATAGTCTTTTCAGATATTTGTAGATATCCTTCTTTGACACTACACTCAAATTCATTAAGTGGTGGTGTCTTAAAGTTAATTGCACCATGGAATCTGAAACTTTATCAATAAACATTTTGGACTTTGTTCTGTTAAATGCATTGGTCTATCTTGCACTTTGACTGGATCTTTCACACATGGGTAATTTTGTAGCGTCATGATCCCTTGGAAAACATTGGTTCACTCAGTTATGTAGATCTTCCAAATGTTGACAAATTATGCTAAACAATATAGAAAGAAAAAAATCATACCTGCTAATGTCAATAATCTTAACTAAAAATTTTTCAAATATTGAAAGTTTCAAGCTCACAGTGGCCAATATAATTTTCCCAAAATTTTACTTTCAATTGAAAGCTCACATTTCGTAATTAGTAGTTAATACTCTTAGCGGTTATCCTCGAAGGAGCACGCTCATCTCACTCAGTTTGAGGACGTCTGCCGCACACACAAGTCTGGATGAACGCAGTTTGTCTGTCAGGCATTTTTTTCAAATAAACATGTTCAATGACAAACGCTGATAGTTCAGCTTGCCCCTCCAACTGGTGCTATTCCTCCAAGACAAGCATTGTAATTGCATGTGAAGCAGAAGTGCTTTTTGTGCATTTCCCATTTTATTCCAGAGACTATTCCAAAATTTAGTCATGTCAAGATATAATAGCACTATCTTTTATTGCTTCTGAGATAACAAGAAGAGAAAAATAAGAACATAATGTATGAGGAAATAGAAATGATGCATGACACTGTTTTCTGGTTCAGGAGATGTCCAACTGGACGTCTCTGGATGGAAAAAAGCATTTCCCACCATTTACTGTTGTGTGATCTTAGATATTTCACAAAACTTTTGCAGGCTTCAGTTTTCTTTCTGGTAAAAAAAAAAAATCCTATAGCACTCCTATAAGTCTTAATTTTGATTATTTATAAGCCCTGGTACCTCATGCGCATGATAAAAAACATTTAGTCCTTCATCACACACCTCCTCTGACATAGAGCAGCTACTTCCAGTCCTGGGGGTTGTTGACTTTACAAGGGCTATTGGCCAAGAGTTCTAAGAAGCTGACTTGTGACCAGGATTCACCTGACATGAGCTTGCATTTGCCCAGATGTAGGACCAACTTTTTATATTTCCCCTTTGGAAGTTTGATGGTGCAGAAATGGGAGAGACTTTTAAAAAATATTTTTGAATATTCAGATGTGAGATGACATTGGGGCAAAATGTCAAAGTTCTCAGGAAAATATAGGATGTAAATCAGAGATGAAAGGATAAGGCTTGAACAGGAAGGACCACTCCTCCAGAACTAGAAGAAATAAGGAAATAAGAAGTAAACGTAGAGGTTGATGCAGGTAAATTCTCGTGAGATTGAAACTGAGTAGAAACACATATGTTATGTTGTCTTTTCACTACCAAGTAGGGACTGAGGTCTCTGAGCTTCCTGCAGAATAGTGTGAATGTGACAGAGTGGCAGGCCCTGGGGCTGACTTAAGGGGCATAAGGCTGGACAATGGTCTGGAAGTATGTCTACTAGCCCAGAGCATGAAGCCAAAGGGCACAGTGCTTGTCCCCAGAGTTTACTGAAATATGGAGCTGAAGAGGAGGGACTCAGCCCATACTCTAGAGGACACTGCCCTACCACATTTGAATGATGATTGTTCCATTTTGTGAGAGATGCTACAGCTCAGTTTCTTTGCTATGCAATTGAAAAAACCAGTTCAGCTTCTTTCAATGAGAAAAGCCTGGGGAAGATTTGTGAACACAACTGGGGTTCATCCTCTCACTATGTTAAAATATTTGCATTCCCTTTAAATGATTCAATAGAGGAAATGAGATAGTTGACTGACCTCTAACTCAAAGGAGATGTAAATGATGTCATATACATGGAGCTGATACCGACCCTGATATCAGTTTCCCTGCATTAAACCCAGCATCTGTGGGGTTAAAACCAAAGCACTCTGTCCCTGCTTGCTCTCTGGCTTCCTGGCTCCAGAATCCACTATCCTCCATGGAGACAAACACTGCCAAGGACAAACACCTGGATTGACTATCTCCTCCCCACAAAGAGATACGGGTTGGTGGGAAAGCTGCTGACCAGCAAGGTCATGAGCTCCCTCCTCTCTGCAGTGTCTCAAGGCCAAAGACAGGCTGGTGGGAAAGCTCCAACCAGCAAGGCCATATGCTCCTCCTCCCCTACCTAAAACCCCAAATAAAAACCCTTCCTTTTAGCTTTTCTGGGAGTTTGGGATTTCAGCGTTAGCTGCCCTCTCTTCTTGCTCAGTGCTGTGCAATAATAAAGTTCCTACTTTCTTCCATTGCCCCTGGTGTCAGAGATTGGCTTGCTGCACAGTGGTTGAGCGAACTCACTTCAGGTTCCATACCAGAGCCTGGAACCGCAAGTTTTATCAAATGGCATAATTACCTCTGGAGACAAAGAAATCAAAACCTATCTTTCTACCAGGATTTTATATATAATGACTAAAGATTTTTAAATTTTCTTTTCTCTATGTAGAGAAAGGATTAAGAAAGTATGACTCTTAAAATACTGTTACCTGTAAGCTGTCCAAAATACAGATATGGGAGTTTGGAAGCCTTGTTATGTTCCATTGAAAGAATTCACCTTACTGTAACATTTTGTTTTTCATTGTGCTTTATGAATGTTTCATGGAACCACGGAACTCGTTTTTACTGCCCTGAGCTAACATCTGCCACCAATCCTCCTCTTTTTGCTGAGGAAGATTGGTCCTGAGCTAACATCCATGCCTATCTTCCTCTACTTTATATGTGAGACACCTGCCACAGCATGGCTTGATTAGCAGTGCATAGGTCCTGTGCCCAGGATCTGAACTGGCAAGTCCCCAGCCACTGAAGCAGAGTGCACAAACTTAACCTCTGCACCACTGAGCCAGCCCCTTTTACTGCCTTTTCATAATGGTAATTCCCTTAGGTCAAGGGGCCCTCAAACATAATTCCATCATGATGGAAATATTTGAAATAGTATGCTAATTTAGAAATTATTTTTTTAAAGATTTCATTTTTCATTCTTCTCTCCAAAGCCCCCTGGTACACAGTTGTATATATTTTTTAGTTGTGGGTCCTTCTAGTTGTGGCATGTGGGACGCCACCTCAGCATGGCCTGATGAGCAGTGCCAGGTCCCTGCCCAGGATCCGAACCTGTGAAACTCTAGGCTGCTGAAGCAGAGTGCGCGAACTTAACCACTTGGCCACAGGGCCCGCCCCAGAGATATTTTTGTTTTCTCCCTGATGCTTGTTTCTCAACTTGGTGAGAGTTGTTTATACAATTAGGAACAAAGGCACATACTGAGTTGTTCTCTCTGTCTCACTCTTTCTTTTTGATAAAATTGTTTTCTTCACGTAATATTAAGCCAATTGAGAAAGTTTTGCTCAGATATTCTACAAGTTCTATTGGGTGAGTCTGAGATAATTTGTTTTTATTTCTGCCACACTAACCACCTCAGGGATTAATATGGGTGAAACTTATCAGACAGGCTAATTTATGGTTAATTTACTTATCACACAGAAAAACACGCAGAGAAATTGATTGATTTTATTTGAATATCGGGGATGTATTATAAGCAGAAAATCTCACCTCCTTGAGTTTATGTGTATTTCTCCTTCTGCCACAAAGAAAGCATTTCGTCTTTTACCTCCTGACTTAGGACTCGTTTTACTGCTTCTCTTCCTTCAAGAATCAGTTCAACTGTCGCCTCTTCTTAGAGTATGTCTCTTACTGCATTTTATACGCACCTCATTTTTCGGTAGCATTCTATTCTCGCCTATAATATCAGAGCATTCAATCCATTCTATCACTGCGTTATCACTTTGTTTACATAAATATCTTTCCCAATAGACTGTGAGGGGCTTAAGATAAAGAATACTTTTCTTCTGAGGTTTTGTATCCAAACAATGAAGGTTTTATTGAACAGACATTTGAAAAGAGCATCAATAATTAATGAATAATTCACTGATGAGGAATCTAATTCCATTTCCAACAGATGATAGTTCTTAATAGGGCCAGGACGCTTGCAATCTCATTATAGGTTAGACTTAGCTCCATTCCCACATTTTTTGTGTTATTTACATGGACCGGGTCAACCCTTCCAGTCAACACAGGCACAAAGACTCCAATATCTTTTCCAATTGCAGTTCCTATAACTCTCCCCACTGAAAGATTTTGCCATTCAGATACTATTTATAAATGACTCCAGTTCAGATGAAGATTGAAGTATTTTTGTTTCTTTTGTAAATCTATATTAGAAGAGAAGATGGCGAGTGGGAATGAGAGGCTTTTCAGACTGACCTAGAGAAAAAAAGTTTTTGCAGTGGAAAAAAAATCAGGATGACATTCCCCTCTTCCTCTTGACACCGTATGGGATACATGAGCCACCAGAGACAAAGTTGATAGGAAATTGAAGTTTTATGAAACAGAAAAATAGTTCTGATTCTGGGCAACATAAGGAATAACACATTTAAGCCCCATTTTCAAAAGCATATTATAGAAGCAGGGTAATTTGCCAATTTATACATTTTCCAATTTAAAAGAAAATAGAAGAAAATGTCTTTATGCAGGTCTTACATTACTTTTTATAAATCGGTAGGCTTTTATTACTCCAGCTTAAAATTTTTTTGTTTTCTGTACTTAACCATCAATGTTTGTCTAACTACTTCAAGTGCCATTCTGCCTGCAAGCAAGTAGGCTGTGACCTTGTGAACTCTTGGGTTTCTTCTTTCCACCTCTATGATGCAGGAGGAGTCTTCAAAACCATCTTTTATAATCAGAGCACTTACAGACTTTAGTTAATGGACCTGAGATTTCATTTTCTCAGTGTGGGGACCGTGATTTGGGTGAAGCATTTGTTCTCCTTGTCCAGCACCATTCCTGTGCACGGTACTACATAAATAACAATAGTGTGAATAATAGATGCATCTTTCTAGATTAAACAAGACAGCTATTGAATGTTTAATTAAAAGCAAAGCGATAATAAGAACATATTTCCAGAGATTCAATCAAGTTGCAACACGTATACAATCTACCAAATAAGCCATCATAAGGTAATTAAAAGTTTTAAACAATTAGCTATTGTAATAAGTGCATTGTTAAGCTGATTTAATATTATCTGATTCCCTGGGGATATATTTCCATAAAAGATGGGCTGGAGTAATATTTAGCATTAGAGATAGTATCATTTTTTCATTTATAAATGTTGGGAGTTTGAAAAAGTAGCCTACTTATCTAGAGATGCCAGATAGTGAATTTTAAAAATCTTCGTGAAAATACCATTGCAGAATTTGAAATGGCACTAAGTTTTGAGTTTAGGGGCAAAGAGTTTAAAAAACATCTGGAGATGCTGAAATAACCTGCATTCATTTATGTTATTTAGGTTGTAAAATCATATTCAATCTTGACCCACTCAGGAAATCTAACATAAACGTCCTGCTGATTTTGACAGTCATACAGCAAAAACACCCTCTAATGAGCATTTAATAGTCACCAAAAGTTTTGCATTAAGTACAAAGCCCTTTTGATTACTTATTCCACTAATTTAAAGTAAATGCTTTTACAGATGGCATCTGTTAGGCCGCAGAACGTGTGCTGCATTCATATGTAGTCATTGAAAATAGATTCCAGCTTTAGTAGAAAGATTGTACCAGAAAGATCAAACATGAAATACTGAGTAAACATTTACCAGTGATGTGTTTTCTCTAAATCTGTTCATAAATACTTACCGAATAAGAGTACAATGCTTAGGGTCTGGGCAGTAATTGAGAAATACCTTGGCAAATTAACACCTACAACAAATGATCTAGACAAAGAAATTGAACTCTTCTCTCTACCTCTCATCTTCCTAAGTGCAGAAGCGTATAATATTTCAGTCCCCTTCCAACTGGATTATATTACATACGTGAAAATGCCATGAAATGCTCTCAGATGGTAGAAGTGGTCAGGGAAATGCCAATGACAGATTACAAAAAAAAAAAAAAACAAAAGAAAGCCAAAGGTTGTCTTGCAGACTGATACATGAATAATGCTCTGGTTTTCTTTTAATTAATAGAGTTATTATTATTATTGGTTCCTTCTGATGTCAAAAAACATTATAGTGAAGGGCTAATATAAACAATACATTATGGGATTAGGTAACTGAACTTCATCTACGCAGAAGAAAGATTAGACAATCAGAAAACATGAAATGAACCCAATTTTACCAGTGCCTAAAACACTCCTTTTTCAATGCTTTAGGAAGTACACTAGCTGTCGCTGGGACACACAGAGCAATATAGCGTAATAGAACCCCAAAAGGCTCCCCTGTAACGTAAGGGCAAGACCATGGCCCACGCTTGCTAATAGCACAAGGAGCTTCTGCTCAGAAAACTAGCTATTCTGATATGCAAGTGATACCGACTTTTAAGTTTGCCACCTCAAGAATATTAACGGAACTTCAGAACTTAAGAAAGTTACAATATTGGAATAGTCCCGGCACTTCGATTCACATTTAGTGCAACTATAGAAATTGAGCGATCTAATACATTTGTTCGAAAATTTTCTCTTTGATCTTTCATTCATTAAAATGGTCAGAAATGTAGCTTGAAAGCCATGTTACACCGTGAATCCATCAGAGTTTGTCAGTCGTGGCACTATTGCATTTTGGGCTGGATAGTTCTTGCTGCAGAGGGACTTAACGTGCCTTATGCGATATTTAGCAGAATCCCTGGCTTCTACGCACTAAACGACAGTAGCATCCTCCACCTTCGGTTGGGACAATAAAAAATGTCTACAGACATTGCCAAATGTCCCCTGGATACAAAGCAGCCCCCAGATGAAACCCAGTGAAATGGATGATTCTGGCTGAAATATTAGAATAATCAATTAACTGAGGCTGTGTAATGTATGAGGACCTAAAACATATTTGAAAGTCTGTGATCTACCATGCTACTTAATATGATCTTATGATTTTCAGCTCAAGCTAAAATTTCGCCTTCCTTAGCTAATGTGCATCCTGTTTGGAAAGCCTGAGAGGATTTTTAATTTTTTTCCCAATATCCTCCCATAGCAGGGAATGCAGTCTTTCAAAAGTCTTTGAGAGTTTGAAGATTAGAATGAAACAGGTAGGAGACTAACAAAAACCTTCTCATATGACGAACAGTTGAAGGAACTAGGATGATTATCCTGGGGGCGGGGAGAACTGAAGTGCTTCATGGACGTATTAGCAAATGTTTACTAAGCATCCACAATATGCCAAGCAATTTTCTTATATTCTGGAGCTAAATAAATGAATGATGCACTCTCTCTAATTTGAAGTATACACAATTAAGACAAGAAAACTTACACAATCTTCGTTCATTTTTCATTATTTTTATTTCTTAAAAAATAGGTGTTGGGGCCCGCCTGGTGGTGCAGCAGTTAAGTGCGCAAGCTCCGCTTCGGCAGCCCAGGGTTCGCTGGTTCGGATCCCGGGTGCGGACATGGCACCGCTTGGCAAGCCATGCTGTGGTAGGTGTCCCACATATAAAGTAGAGGAAGATGGACACGGATGTTAGCTCAGGGCCAGTTTTCCTCAGCAAAAAGAGGAAGATTGGCAGCAGATGTTAGCTCACAGCTAATCTTCCTCAAATAAATAAATAAATAAATAAAATAAAACAGGTGATTATATATATACTTGAAGAACGAATGAATGCATTATATGCATGCATGCAAAGATCCATACTTGAAAATATTTAATGCCCAATGTAATAATGCACCTTTACAGATAAACAGGCATATTTTTTCATCCTGTATCTAACACAACTACTTAACAAAATAGGTCCTCAGCAATATTTTTTTACATGTGTGTGATATGTTTTTACTCTCTACGTTCAATTGTAGGTACCAAGATTTATTTCAACTCCCTTAGCAGATAGATTGAAGCTGGACTCAGCAGTACTCTAGTCCATGGGGTCATTACTATGCTTACAATTGATTTCTTCTCTCAAAAGTTACAAGTTTAGGGGCTGCCCCGTGGCATAGTGGTTGAGTTCCTGCACTCTGCTTCAGCACCCTGGAGTCCGCAGGTTTGGATCCCAGGCATGGACCTGGCGCCACTAGTCAACCTACGCCATGGTGGCATCCCACATAAAAGAGAGGAGGATTGGCACAGATCTTAGCTCAGCAACATGCTTCCTCAAGCAAAAAGAAGAAGATTAGCAACAGTTGTTAGCTCAGGGCCAATCTTCCTCACACACACACACAAGTTACAAGTCTAAAAAAAAAAAAACACATACAAATTTATATATATTTCCCTGAATGAGTCAATATAGTAACGAGTATTTCCAGCATTTCTTTATTATCATTTTTAAGTGAATAAAGATGAAAGCCTGAGAAGATAGCAATTAAAAACTGGTTCCATTCACAAAGAGTAAGAATCTTTTGAGGATTATTTCTATACATTTTGGATCTGTATCATTTGTTCCTATCCATTAATATTCTCCAAGGTAAAATCTCTGAAACCAGAGCTCCAAGTGTGTCTTGTCCCACATTTGACACATTTGCTTCTACTGTGGAATCACGTTTCTTAATATTGCACTTATCGAAGAAAAGAATCTAATTCACATATCAACTCTTCTAGGAAACACTTACAGAGACTCCAGGCAAACTTGACTTTTCCATTCTCTGGTTCCCATTGCACTTGCTATCTGTGCCACGCTATGCCAACCAATTCCAAAATCTTCTGTAGGGTTTTGGCCACCCCCCTTCGTGTGATCATAAGAAAATAGAAATACTTTTGAAGCTAAATTATATGCAATTTAAAAAATGTATAGCTAGTCATAAATAAAAATAATTCAATGGGGATTTGAGGGGAAAAATTTCCAAATATTTATAAACTTGGGTAACCAACGACATATTACATGTAATATTCCATAGACAGAAGACATTCAGAGAAGTTGTTGAGAGAGACATGTTTATATTTTCTTTCTACCCTAACTACAGTTCTAATTAAACTCCAGAGGTAAAATAATAAACTGTGACTGATTAATTTAACCAACAGTTATGGTTGAACTAGTTTTATCTGACCCCTAATTTAACCTATTGACTCCATCTATAAGAATAGACAAATGAAAATAGAATTAAAAAATGATTATTACCTCATTGATTGTTTTATTTTCTTCGATTTTTTTTTTTGTTATCTTAACGTAAATACATGACCAACTCTAAATCTGTGTGTTGAGCAAAACTGACCTTTCTGGTTCTCTATCATGTTGAAATTGACTGTTTACGCCTAATCAGTTAGAATAAAGCTATGTTTTAATTTATTAGTATTAAATTTTAATGTATGCTTATCCTTTCTTTTTACAAATGTGTTCAAAGCTGATATTATCAAAACTATTAATCAGAGTAAAAGATTAATCTTTAACATAAAAATTGGGAAGAGAAAATTCATAGTAAGCTATGAACCATAAAACAAAACTTGACACTTACTTTCTTAGATTCTGGGGCAAACCGGAGAAAACAAACATATAGATCTTATTGTCTACCAAAAGAAAGCAAACCAAGTTATTAAAGAGAGAAGCCTCTGCCTGACCCTGGGCTCAGGGAGAAAATTGTTATGAATCTTTCTTTATATAAAATGTACTCAACAACACAAATGATAATATCATCAGAACTATTTAAAATTTTTGATGAATTTTACACACCTCTGTATATTACTTTCCTATTGCTACTGTAACAAATTTTCATAAACTTAGTAGTTTAAAACAACAGAAATTTATTGGTGCTGGCCTGGCAGTGCATTGGTTAAGTTCGCATGTTCCGCTTTGGACGCCCAGGGTTCACCAGTTCAGATCCTGGGTGCGGACATGGCACTGCTTGGCAAGCCATGCTGTGGTAGGCGTCCCACATATAAAGTAGAGGAAGATGGGCACGGAGATTAGCTCAGGGTCAGTCTTCCTCAGCGAAAAGAGGAGGATTGGCAGCAGATGTTAGCTAAGGGCTAATCTTCCTAAAAAAAAACGCAAAAAACAAAAAACAAAAAAAACCCAGGACCTTATTATAACTTATAATTCTGGAAGTTGGACATTTGAAATGGCTTTCACTGGGATTCAATCAAGGTGTCAGGGAGGAATCTGTTTGCCTTACCCTTTTCCAATTTCTAGAAGCCAGCCACATTCCTTGGCTCATGGACTTCTTTCTCCATCTTCACAGCTGTCAACATCAAATCAAATTCCTATATTGAATCTCTCTGACATAACTGTCTTTCCTCTCTCTTTCACTTATAAGGACCCACCCGGATAACTCACATATCAAGGTCACCTCCTCATCTCAAGGTCAGTTTATTAGCAACCTTAACTTCTCTTGCCATGTAACACAATGTATTCACAAGTTCTGGGTGCAAATGTGGCTATCTTTGGTTGTCCTTATTCTGCCACCCATACCCTGTATCTGATATTAGCAATCTGAGAAAACCCAAGGTTTATGATTCTTATGTGTGTTGTGGAGGGAGCAGTAAGATGAGAGTTTCATGTGAGACAAGTGTATTATATTTTTATATACCTTAAAATACAATTTAGAGTATCCTGAAGATAGTAGGTACATACCCTAGACTAGTGGTTGTCAATCATGAAGTACACACAATGGAATGTCATGAATTTGCAGAAGGGAAAAATGTACAGTTATGGCTAGCGAGTACTGACTTGCTCCAAAACACGGTGCCCATAGAATTTATCATCAAAATATGAACACTTTTGAGAGTTCAAGGTGGGTGCTGTTAACAGCAGGTGTCAACGAGGTTTGTTTGTCTCCAGTAAACTAGGGGTTATGTTCACCATACTCATGAAGTCCGGGCCAGCTCATCCATCAGTAAGGAATAGTTATGGATGTTATGCCCTGCAATATGTGATTGTGACTGTTATTATAGGGGGATACTTTGTGGGGAGCAGGTTAGAAAACAGCCTTGATTATCCCTCCCAAATACCAGTATCCCCTTGTGATGTCTCAGTCACACTGAAAGGTAGATGACTCAAGACTAAGATCACTCTAGAAACCTAAAATTAAATGGTCATCATATTAGTTGAATCATGTGATTGGAACACTTCTAGTATTTAATTACATAAACATGGTAAAGCTATAAGCAGGGACAAAGGGAAAGTACATATTGAAAGAGAAAGAGTGTACTGAAACGAATTCTTGAATCCTTAGGACACATGTAGCATTAGCTATCTTAAGCCTTCTTCTAAACCATTACTGTTCACATCTCTCCTTGTGTTAGCTCTACGCAATTACAGAGACCAATGTCACACAGTGGTGCTCCATTATCTGCCTTCCACATCACCACACTACTAGTTCCTAGTCCAGGCCATCACTCCATACTTCGCCTGTATACTAACCATTCTTCTCCCAAGCTTACCTCTTTTTGCAATGCTTTAGATAACCTCTTGCTCAGATACCGTGGATGACTTTCCATTTACTGGCGGATCAAGTCCCAAATCCTCAGCTTGGCAGTAAATGCCCAACACAGCCTGCCCCAACCTACATTTAAAGTCATAGATATAGATTTTTAAAACTTAAAGATAATCAGATCTAAATCCTTCATTTCATAGAGGAAAAAACAAAGCACAGAAAGATTAAGTAACTTGACCAAGGTCATTTTGCTAGTGACAGGTAAAAAATAGCAACAAGGTCATTTGACTCCCGGTCTGTTCCCCCATGAATTCCCAACACTATTTTCTATTAACCCCAGTATTGCATTAGTCTTGGTCTCAAAGTCTTCTAAATGTGACATCTTCATGCTTTACTATTGTGTTACTGACAGCAGATTGGGGCTTAACACTAAATTACTGAAGATAATATTGAGTTTTTGCACTTATGTCACCCACAAGAATGCACATTGTTTTTATCAGTTTTTATGATGTTTTGTCCCTTTCTGGTGTTTTAGAATTTTTCAAGTTTTTGCCAAAATTTGTAATTTATGTTGATATGCTTTTCTGAAATCAAATCATTTCCACTTACTACATTTATTTCCCACAATGTACTTACATGCTGTCTTTCTTATGCTGCCCTTCTCTTCTTCCCTTCCTCGTTTCTTTCTTTCCTTTATTATTTCTTTTTAAAAATGTGTCTATTTTTTATATTTCTACCTAGAGATATTCTAGAAAGATTTTCAGATGGCTCATGAGAAGTCATACAAGATAATAAAATAAAATGAGTTGAAAATAAGGCAACAAAAGAAGTAAAAACATGGATCGGGGCAAAGTACTGCCAGGGATAATATTAAGAATGCAAACTATAGTGAGCTACCTGCAAACAGGAGGAGGAGCACAGCTTTGGCTCTTAGCTTTGTATTAAGTGATGCAAAGTGAGAAGACGTCAGCTAACCAATTTCATATTTATAAGATAATTTGACCATAAATTAACAAGACATCATAATTGTTATTGGAAATTACAAATGTTCTGGCTAATAAGATTATTGGAACTCTTCTTAAAGAAGAAACTATATTATCTAGTAAACTATTTTTGACAGCATAATTACAAATGCTTGTTTATTAAATATTGATCATCATTTTTAACTGATGATCTCACAGCAGAAAAAGAACAAAAGAAAGAAAGACACTATTCAAGGACTTCTAGTTTAAGCTCTGAAATATAGAGAGCAGGATAAAGCATCATTCTCAACCTTAAAACATGAGAAAAGTCTGGATCAACTGCAAATTCAAGACTCTCAGAAACCATCATGAGAACTGAGGTTACAGAGTGAACATCCAGCTCAATATCTGGAGAAGGAGAGGTGAGTGCAGGAAGAAAACAGGACCAGAGAATTTGGTTACTGGGGACAGATGCCCCTGAATGTCCTATAAGCTGGTAACAAGATTCAGCTAGAGATTTTTGACAAATTACTAAAGGCAAGCATGGGTTAGAATGAGAATTATAGCACCTGGGAGCCATAACATGGGAGTTTTCACACCTTTCTGCAAGCTTTTCCTCCAGGAACCCCAGCAGGTACACACAGCTGAAGAAAATCCTGAGAAAGTTTCAATCGCAGGTGAAATGCACACAAACCCATCCTCCCTGTCTCCCCTCTGAATGAAATGCTTTGGTCTCCAGAGGTAAGAACAATAACAACAAAACACTTGTAGCCTGAGGGCAGAAGCTGATTGTGGCTGGGAGAAGTGAACAAACAAACAGAAAGCCCTAGCACTGGGGGCAGAGCAGAAATATCTGCTAGGGTCAGCATTCCAGGAGGAACTTAATAAATTTGGCCTCTTGTTCCTCCTGAAATGCTGACCCTAGCAGATATTTCTGCTGCTTCTCCGGGGGAGTAGGAACACTTATGAGACCACACACCCAAGACCCAGGTTTGCAACTCCTGCCAAGACTGACATTTAATCAGAATATCAGAAAATGCACAAAACATCTTGCCCTCCATCACCCCCCTAACAAGCACTGGGTAATAGTAAAGCAGAATAGAGTTAGGAATACTGCAAGAGACAAATTCTCTCTGGAGAGTAAAGCAAAGGGAAGATCCAAAGCCAAGCAGATAGACCCTACGGGGGCCCCCTTCAAACCCACCCAGCTGCTGACTAGATTTACACACAGTGGACACCAAAGGCCTAGGACACGGAAATGTATGCTTCAATTCACTCATTTAAAAAACATATATGTATATATTATCTGCAACCCTACAAAACATATCGAGCTTTCAACAAAAATATTGGAGACAAAGCAAAAAGGTAAGAGAAAGTAGTCTGAAGATACAAAGCAATCATTGAGACTCAGACATGACACAAATGTTGCAACCATCAAGCAAAGAATACAAAATAACTATTATAATAGGTTAAAGACTCTAATGGAAAAGCTAGACAACTTACAAGTTCAGAGAGGTAATTTCAGTAAGGAAACGAACATTATAAGAGAGAATCAAATGGAAATTTTATAATAGGAAATAAATTAACAGAGATGAAGAATGCCTTCAACTTGCTCATGATTAGACTTAACACAGCCTATGAAATAATCAGTAAACTGGAAGATAAGTAAATAAGAAGGACAGAAATGGAGATTTAATGAGAAAAACAGAGCAAAATAAAAATCACAGAGAATTCAAGAGCTGTGGGACAATATCAAATAGTCTAACATATTCATAATCAGTCTCACAAGAAGAAAGGAAGCACAGCATAGAAGAAATGTTAGACAAAATAGTGGCTGAGAGTTTTACACATTGCTGATAGATCCTATACAAAGACCCAGGGATCACAGAGAACACAAAACTTGATAAAAACCAAAACAGAACAAAACAAAACAAAAATGCCAAACATTCCTGGGCATTCAAACTACTGAAAACCAAAGACAACAGAAAATCTTGAAAATGGCCAGAGAAAAAAAGCCACTTTACCTACAGAAGAATAAAGATAAGAATTAGAGCAGGGCCTGGCCTGGTGGTGTAGTGGTTAAGTTAATGTGTTCCACTTTGTTGGCCCAGGGTTGCGGGTTCAGATCCTGGGTGCAGACGTACACACTGCTTGTCAAGTCATGCTGTGGCGGCATCCTGCCTACAAAATAGAGGAGGATTAGCACAGATTTTAGCTCAGGGCCAATCTTCCTCACACACACACAAAAAGAAATAGAGCAGATTTTATATAAGCAACCACACACAAAGACATCAAAGGAATGAAATCTTTAAAGTGCTAAAGGAAAAATAAAACTCTGAACCTAAAATTCTAAGTACATACTGAAAATATACTCAAAAGTGAGGTAAAAATAAAGAATTTTATAAACAGAAACTGTGGGAATTTGTCATCAAAAGACCTACTCTACAAGAAATGTTAAAGGATATTTTCAAGCAGCAGAAATATGACATCATTAGAAGTTTTTTTTTTTTAAAGATTTTATTTTTTCCTTTTTCTCCCCAAAGCCCCACCAGTACATAGTGGTATATTCTTCGTTGTGGGTCCTTCTAGTTGTGGTATGTGGGACGCTGCCTCAGCGTGGTTTAGATGAGCAGTGCCATGTCCGCACCCAGGACTCAAACCAACGAAGCACTGGGCCGCCTGCAGTGGAGCGCGCGAACCCAACCACTCGGCCACGGGGCCAGCCCCCATTAGAAGTTTTGACCCACTCAAAGAAATAGCGCATCAAAATGGAATGAAGATGAAATACATTTTACTTATTTTGTATTGCTCTAAAAAATAACTGCTCTTAAAGCAAAATACGTATCAAAGTATTTTGTTTGTTTGTTTTGACAAAAATAGCACAAATGATATGAGAAAGGAATTGGGAATATACTGTTACAAGGTTCTTATACTATGTGTGAACCTGCATAACATAATTTGAATTTAGATTCAGAATGTTTATAAATATATTTAGTAAACTCTAGGACAACCATTAAAATAGGCTTTTTAAAAAGGATATTAAAAAGAAGTCAATTGAGAAAACTAAACTGGAACTATAAAAAATTCTCAATTAAGACCAGGAAAGGCATAATAAAGAAGAAAAAAAGGAAATGAAGAACAAATGGAACAAATAGAAAACAGCTAGCAAGAAGGAAGAATTTAATCTAACCATTCCAATAATCACATTAAATATTAATGGTCTAACCATGCCAGTTAAAGCACAGAGATTGCAAGATTAGAATTTATGTAAGACAAATTAACAATTTTTGACACAATATTCACATTAGTGGGATAAACTAGCACTGTTAAATGACTGTTTTTTATTATTTTTCTTATATTCTAAGATTTAAACTCTGTACATGAGTGCACTTTTAAAATATAGTTTGGTCACATCACAATATTCATTTGGTCACTGAAAAACTAAACAATTTAACTGAAATGAAAATTTCAGACATATTTCCTCTTTTCAATTATGTTCATTTTGGTTACCACTAAGAGGATACATACAAAAAATTTCAAAGTCATTCAGTCTCTTCTTCAGAAACGTCATATTCTTTGTGTCTACTTTCTTGGATTCATGGAAGAAGATGAATATAATTGCAGTTACCCTACTCTGTAGATTGATTGATGCTGATAATTTTTACTGGTAATTATAACTAAAATTATTATGAAACAGTTCCATTGAGCATAGAACCATTAAAAAACAAACAAACGAAAGCTAAAGTTCAAGGTATATGGGATAATTAAATGGGGTATATTAGTACATATTCAAGCACAACCTTTATTACATTAACTATGTTCTAGAAAGTTTACGTTCAGTTTTATAGAAAAGCAATTCTTTCGATAAGATTTTCTCTAAATCGGTTGATCTGTCTTTCCCTTTGGTATTATGAGATAAATTTGCCTTCAACGCATACATTTACCCCAGGTACCAAGCAGGTTGGAAACACCTTTCAGACTAAAGAAATTCTATCAGTATGAGCATGACATAATGAGAAGCGGAATTTTCAAAGCTCAATCTTTGAAGACTTTGGGTAAGCACCTGGAAACACAGTGACAATCTGCAGAACTGAAGACTGAGGATGAATTTAAGAATTCTGATGACTACTTTAAAATGTTCAAATCATTATTAGGTCATTAGGAATGCTATCCCTGTAAAGTTTTGCCAATTGATTATTGTAGTTTCATGGATAATATGAAATACACATGAGTTGACCAATACATTCTGTTTTTTGTTATTATATTGAGCAGATTTCTTTTAGAAGCAAATAGTACATTAGGTGCAAATAATATATGCAAACGAATAGTATATAGGTCCTTTTTGCACAG
Source organism: Equus asinus (assembly GCF_041296235.1). Taxonomy (NCBI): domain Eukaryota; kingdom Metazoa; phylum Chordata; class Mammalia; order Perissodactyla; family Equidae; genus Equus; species Equus asinus. The sequence continues at coordinate 77,459,668 of NC_091800.1, forward strand.
GGCAGTGCATTGTACTAGAAGAAGAATCTATGAATAAAACTACTATATAAGGAAGCATACAATGAGTGCCAAATGCACTTTCTTTGTTGGACAAAGGGGAAAATATTCCATTTGTCTTAGATAATTTTACCCCGGAGGATTTTTATTCACCCTGCTCCATGAAGAAATGTAGATAACATCAAAAGAAAACTAAATCTTTGGGCAAGTTATTAAGTGTCATTGTCATGATATACTTTTTCTGTGTCCTATAACTACCTTTCTTTCTCTACCCTGGGCAATCAAATCAAATCAGAATTGAAAGCACCAATTCACTTCTGTCGTCCTGTTCCATTGTATGGGGCTGTTCCTATTGTGAATCAAAATTCTGAGCAGCCTGTAAATGACAGAAACTTAAATTATTACAGTCCCAATTACTGAGGAAATAACCCTACACAGATAAGCGGAGTGAAGTAGGATGGTTAGAACAAATTGAAATATTCCCATCAAAGTTCACAGAACCAAGCGTAAGTCACCATATTGAATAAAGCTGAGAAGATAAAACCTAATAGTATTTACCCTCTTACCTTTATTCTTACCTTTATTTATTAATTTATTTTTCATTGTTATTTTAATCTTGGGAGGAAATTAAGCTGTTTTTATAATAAGCTATAGGATTTTACTTAAGTCAACCAAACAAGTATTTACTAAGCACCAGCTAAGAGTGGTGAGCTCTGCTGAGGACAAGGGGATGAACCAAAAAGAGTCTCTGCCACCAAATACTCAGAGATTGAAAGGAGAAACAGATAGAAAAATAATTACAGAGGAGCATGAGATGTCTTCTAATAAAGACAAGAAAAGGTGTTGGGGAAATATGAAAGAAGACTCTGCCTTGGATGGTGTTAAGATGTCACTGGAGAAGGAATTGGAAATGATGACCTGATAATTGGGGAAACGGTAGGAGTTAGTTAGGCGAAACAGTCAGGGTGATCTCCCTAGACAGAAGGGGTAGGCTTCCCAAAGGTCACAGAAATGGAAGTAGGGCAAATCCAGAAATCCCAAGTAATCCCACGTGGAGTGAGTGAAGACAGATGAAGGAAAATCGGCAAGGGAGGGAAGCAGACAGGGGCCACATCATGAAGTCGTTTCCATGCCACAAAAAATAAGTCTGGTTTTAGCTTCTGAGAAGCAGGGAGTTGCTGCTAAGTTACACAACAGGGAAAGACATGTCCACAGTCTATGTGAGTCCTGCACTTTGGACACAGAGATGGCTTTGCCAGACAACAGATGAGTGGGGGCCAAAAGTCCATCCTCATTCTGCACAGCCATCTGTGCACTCTAGCTGGGGCTGCTTCAGCCTGGGGACACAAAAGAGAATACTATTTTGTAATCTTTGGGCAAAGGCAATGCCTGTTTGAAATAGGTCTGGAGATTAGGAGATTTGATCTTTGCAACAGCCCCGTGAGGAAAGAATTTTCTCTATTTTATAATTGAAACTGCTGACACTCAACAGGAGCAAACCTCAAGAGTGGTTAAGGATAAGGGCTCTGGGTTTGCTACTACATAGTAGCCTCTGCCTGCTGGCTATCAGATCTCTAGCAAATTACGTCACAGCTCTGCATCTCAATTTCGTCATGCTTAAAATAGGTACAATACTACTACCTATCGCAAGGGATTGTCATTGCTATTAACTTATTATTAATGAAAGATTTAACACAAAGTGATTATAACAGTGCCTGGCACATCTTAACTATTCAAGAAATATTAACTACTTTTGTTTTCCCAAATAAATAAGTAATAAAAAATGGATAGAGAAACCAAATCTTGACTTTTGGTTAAGTTTGTGTGTATAGAGAGAGAGAGAGAGAGAGAAAGAGAGAGAGAGATTTAAATTTTATAATAAAACATTATAACTTTAAAACACAACTAACACAACTCAATTGGAGCACAAATTCTCAAGTGTATACTAATTGAGGAAGGCTGAGAGCATAATTCTGGAGTAGACATCAGAGCAACAGGTCTAAAAGGTATCTCCATATGGAAGCCCAGTGGCAGCTCAGCTTACAGAAGCAATATCCTGGACCTTCAAACATTTACCAGTATCATAGACAAAATAAAAAGCAAGCAAGAGGGAGAACAAATGTTCAAATGTTTCAGCATAGTAATCATACTTTCCGTCAGGGAGAATAAGAAAAGTTGTCCCCTGAAAGATTTATATTTAATACCAGCACAAGTCAACAAATCTTCCAAGAATTTCTAATCAACACAGGCCTGCAGAGGAGAAAAAGAGAGCCAGAGGCTGAATTACCTGGAGAACCCACATTTGCTGTGGCATGACTCTTTTCAATATCTGCATGGAATTTACTTCCACGTACTCTTAGACTGAATATTGAACATTCTAGATATGTTCTTTTCATTTTTCCTCCTTCACTAAAATGTTCCAAATTTTTCTGAAGAAAAAACACCCCAAAACACAAATACAATTGGAACAAAAAAGCAAAATCTCTCCTTTGTAATTTGATATTTAAAGGAGGAAGTATTAAGGCAACATAAATTGATGCAACGTGTAAATTTTCAACGTAAGAAACTACTTAATGTCCCTTCAATCCTAGCTCTACACATATTGATGAACACCAGCTATCCAGCTGTGCCAACATCAAGGGACCAGAAGTGACCACCAGGGCTTGGTGTTTCAGTCCTAGCTGAGAGGCGTTACCTTCTTACACTGCTTCTTTTTGTGATTCATTCATTTTATTTTCTATTTTAATACTGTTGCCTTTGGGAATGACTCTGCTGCTTGGTTTGTATTGGTCTTTTTTTGTTTTGTTTTGTAATCAAACCCAAGATGCAACATTTATTTTGAGCAAAACTAGGTCTTCAACCCCATCATTTGTGCACAGCCTCCTTGTACCTTAGGTCATGAGCTCACCTATACTCTCTGGGAACTCCCACTCACTTTGTGGTAACAGGTATTCTGATTAGTAACTCACTTTTTTCTTTTTTAATTTAGCAATCCTTTGTTAGACTTATGCCAAAAGTATTCCTTATGAAAACCAAAATGACAAACCTGCTTCTGGTTTATTCAGAAAAATGCTGAAGTCCCCCTATCAGATTTGGCTTATTACTATTGATAGACATGCAACAGCTCATGGTTTTCTACTCATTGATTTCCTCTGCTGGATAGTTAAGGAGTTCAAGGGAATGGGGAGTACATGAGGTAGATTCTGGTTCTTTATGTTCAGAGATTGTTCTCAGGTACAACACTTAAAGGAAGAAAACATGACACTATTTATTTCATCTCCGTACAAATGCTGAGCAATTGTTCTTTTGTAAAACTTCTAAGAGAAGTCAGAAATTTAGATTAAATAAGAAATGGAGCCATTGATGAAAGATGATGATAGTCTCTTTGTTCAGACACGATATCCTATATAATAAAACTACTCAGAAACATGACATATGATAAAAATGTAGAAGATGATTTTTTTAATGATGTGTCACAATCAAAGATGGGCTCATTGTTTTAATCATGAATCAACTGTACATATACATAAGACAACTAAAAGGATCAAGAAGCTTTACAAGTAGCATAGACAGGAAGGTTGAACTCCCTTCAGTCTGAATATCCAAGACGGAAAGAAACTTAGGGGAACCATGATCAAAACACGCCAAGTAGTGAAAAACAGGGAAAGGTAGTGTATAGGGCTATGCAGTCTTGGTGAATGGACCATATACTGGCCAAATGAAGCTATTTGTTGACCTCTGAAATTGCCATGATGTTTTCTGTCTCTAGCCTTTGTACATAGCATCCCTTCTTTTTAGAATGATGTCATGCATGCCTACCAGGCAGACTACTACCCATCTTCTGAGAAGAATGTGAAGTCAACCATCACCTCTAGGAAGCCAGGCTCCTCTTTACTGGGAGAATAATAACCTGTGCATATCGACAACTGTAAATATTTATTGAGTTAGTGAATAAAACTCACAAAGTAAAAATTAATCAAGAAATCCCAAAGTGAATGGATTCTTTTTTTTTCTGAAGACAGTGAAAAAACTTATTTAAAGAATGGCATAAAAAAGGCATTGAGTCCTGATGGCAACTAGACTTTTGGTAGTGAACACAATGCAGCCTATACAGAAGTGGAAATATAGTGATATCCACCTGAAATTTACAAAATGTTGTAAACCAATGTGACCTCAACAAAATAAGTTAATTTTAAACAAAACAAGATGGGTTAATTTTAAATAAATGAATTATCTTAGGAAAAGATAAAAGTAAATAATATTTTCTAACAAAAGTTGTAAATACGTGAAACACTGAAGATTTGTGGGAGGTGATGTAAAGAAGTTGAAGATAAATTTGCACATCTATAAGAGCTAAAACAATTAGAAAGAAACGACATAGATAGTTATGCTATTTACATGATGTTTGTGATTCAGTTGATGTATGAGAATTCTGCAGACTTTTTCAAGATTTTGCCATCACAACACTATTAAAAACAAGCTATATGCAAGATTGTTTTTACCTTTATTTGTTTCAAAAGTGCTATAATATTTTAGATGTTCTCATATTAGCATTTCTACAATTTCTTTTTTTTAATTTTTATTTATTTATTTTTTGAGGAAGATTAGGCCTGTGCTAACATCCACCACCAATCCTCCTCTTTTTGCTGAGGAAGACTGGCCCTGAGCTAACATCTGTGCCCATCTTCCTCTACTTTATATGTGAGATGCTGTCACAGCATGGCTTGACAAATGGTGCGTAGGTCCACACCCGGGATCTAACAGGCAAATCCGGGGCCACCCAAGTGGAACATGAATGAGAACTTAACCACCGTGCCACTGGGCTGGTCCCTATAATTTCTTAAATTTCACAACTAAGATATAAAATAACGTATTTCACTAACAATGTTTCTATGCATCAAAGTATTTTTCTTCATAAGCATTGCTAGTAATTGAACAATTTACAGTATATTAAATACCAGTTTGTTTTGTTAATTCAATACATTTATTATTTATTTCCACTAATAATATTTTAAACACCTAAAATATTAGCTAATATGGTAGCAATTTTAACAGTTTTTAAGTAAGAGAAAATGTCATTCCCTGTAGCTGGGTTTTTCCTGAGATAAATGGCATGAAAGTTACATCAGATGAATTTCTGAACCGTAATACTTACGCTTCTACTCATATGACAGATGTAATGTGAACTATTAATCTGAGTGTATGGAATTTCTCTCCACTTACCAATCAGTATTAATCTCAGCAAGTTCCAAGGGCACTCTAACCTTCCACGACCACTCATGTGTTATATAATTGGTAACTCCATCTTCAGTATGTTCCCAGCAGCCCCTAGAACGATATTACTTAACATCAATATTTTAAAAATGTGTTATTATACTACTGACCTGGTTCCTTCAATGAATATTAAGACTTGATAGTACAATTCCTAAAAGTCAACATTTTAATTTAAATTTTTAACTTTCTTTTCCATTAATACTTAAATTGACATTTCCTGAAAAATCAGATTTTCTTATCACAATTTAAACAAATTTAGAAGATATTCAGCATGATTTCCCTCTTCTCTCTTTCTCTGCACTGTACTTAAAAAACACTCTCCAGAGCCTCCTAGAGCAGAAATCCTGAGGGTGGCTCATTTGGCGAAAGTGTGGACTGCTGTTTTGTTTTCATTTCTTGCTAAATCATAGCTTATGAGCTCAGAACCATAGGACATACCAATAAAAGGAATGAGTGAGGAAAGAGAGATTAGAGATGCAAAGGAGACAGAAGTGCAAAGAAGATGGGCATTCACAATGTTCAGGACAGACATTAACCCAGTCATCTCAGCAGATCTTGTTGAAATACCAATAGTTTTACCATTTCTATCCCTTAGTGAGTGTTGGATAACATGCCAGAAATTGCACACATATATACGTAAAATCTACTTAATCTTTACTATAGCATGACTTGCGTTTATAAAATGAAGAAGGTCTTAAGGAGCAAAGACTGGTCTTTAATGAGCTCTGAATCAAAGGCCAGACTCCAGCTCCAGCCCCTTGCTCCTCCGTGCACCAGGCATGCGCCGTTTCACAGCAGGGTTGCATTTTACATTTAGATTAAGCTCAGAAGTCAGATGCTAAAATGAAAATTGCTGGAATTGAAAATTGTCAATTGAATCTTCTCAAATCATCTTGTAATCTCCAGGACCTGGGGAGTCGGCATCTAATTTTGCAAGAATAGCTATTTTTGTTTTTCTCAGCATTTTCTGTTTTGCATGGGCTAAGGGACTACAAGCAGATGAATTGGAAAAGAGAAGAGCGATAAGAGCCACACGCACCTCTCCCTTCTTTCTCACTCCCTCTCTTGTACTTCTGACTCAGTCAATCCTCCCCTTAGTCACAGGGATCCATTATATTGACCCCTAATGGGCCATTCATTGAGTCGTGACTAAGAGGTCTAAAAAAATCTGTCACATTATTGCTGTTCTAATTACTTTGTGACCATACAAGTGAAGGGTATGTACAACTCATTTTAAGCTCTTGATCCCCAAATTACTCCTGATATTTACTGCTTGTTCCATCGTCAATCACACTGGCAGGACACTTTGCTCGTTCCCCATTCTGAAAATATTTCTTTAATCAAAATTCACAAGTTTTTCTTAAGTGAAAAGAAAAGCAAATACAGTGGAAATATAATTTAATCCATTGACAATCCAGCTTTTTGACAAATTAAACAAAAATGGAAACAACTACCAAAAAAATAATTTTTTTTCCCACATGTCCACATGTCTGGCATAGAAGTACATATAACGTCATTACTAAATTTTTGATGACAGCAAAATACAATTCTTGGAAAAGGTTTTCAGTTATGTGTTTTCTACAAACAACTTTGTGCCAAAATATCATGGTTTAGGCAAATCTCAAAATCCTTTATTTTCTATTTTTACCCACTGAAAGTGTTTGATAGCTCATTATTTCATAACTACTATTACAGAACCTCTCTGTCTCTCTCTCTACATTTATATATGTATACATATAATATGTGTTTATTAGCCGTAATATATACATATGCCAATAATATATGTTAGCCATCATAAAGTCAAATGTATATAGAATTATTTCTTCTTAAAATGTTATTGTAAAATGTGTTGCCATAATGCTTGATTAGTTTTTAAAAGAGTAAGTACCATTTTTTTCTCTACTAGTTTCATATTTTTATCATATTGCTTTAATGATTCTTCCTCTAGAAAGTTGTAATGATAAATCTGGCCCTCACCTTTTAATTCTTCTTTACAAGGTATGAAAAATTCTCAAATATGAAATAATTTTCACTTATCAGTTTCTGCATAAGAAATTACCCAAAATTTACTAGTTAAAATGATTGTACTCATATTGAAACATAGAAGTATATCGAATCAACACATTGTACACCTTAAATTTATACAATGTTGTACGTTAACTATATCTCAACAGAGATGAAAAAACCAACCATTTTGTTTGCTCCTAATTCTGACATCAGGAACTCAGCCGTCCAGTTCTGCTGCTCCGAATGGTCTTGACCAGGGTCATTCGCTGAGCTGCCCTGAGCTGGTGGCAGGCCATGGCTGGAGGTTTGAAAATTGCCTAATTCTATGGCTGGTGGCTGCTGCTGGCTGGCTGCTGCTGGCTGCCTGCTGGGAGTTCAGCGGTGCTGTCAAGAGGCTGGCTAGGTGGAATTACCTGTCCTCCATCTACACGGCTGCTTCCGCTCTCTCACAGCATTGCAACTGCCATCCAAAGAAAGAGCTGCCCAAGTGCATGAAAGCAGAGGCTGCATATCTCCTAAAGCCAGCCTTGGAAGTAACCTAACTTCTCTCCCACCATACACCATTGTGCAAAGTAAGCGATGGGTGCTGCCAAGATTAAAAAGAGAAGGAATAGAGTCCTCCTCTTGATAGAGAGTTTCGGGGTGAGCATGCAAAAAGGCCTTTAAGATGGGAAGAATTGCTGTAGCTAATTTGGGAAATGAAATCTACCATAGAATCTTTTTTTAAATAACTCATGGCTTAAATTAAAAAAAAAAAAAAACCAAAAATCCAATATATTTTGCAGAGTTTATGCTGTTTAATGGTATAAAAGCTTATGCTTCAAGAAATTCCAAAAAGATTAGACAATCCAATCTCTTCATTCTGCCTTTTTTACAGATTTCATCATGAAAGCAATGAGCAGTTACAGAAGTATTTTTATCATATTCAAATTTGCAATTTGAAAAGATCAACAAGGTTGCTGGAAGAAGAATAAATTGTGGTGGAGTGAGTCAGAGAGAAGATAAGACTCAATTTGAGGGAGATCTATTATAAGATATAATTCATGTGACAATCTGGTTGTTTGCACTATGGTCATTTGCGTGGAGAAGGAGACAAATGAGCGTATTTTGAATAGTTTATTTAATTTAATGGCATACCATTTTTTTAATAATATAATGTCTCTAAAGTTGAGATGTATTTTATAATTGATGGCATATCAATTTGGCAACATTATTTTTCTCACTGCTAAATAACCTGTGCTACAACACATGGCAATTTAGACGCAAAATAGTTGGTAGTTTGGGTGGCTACAGATACATATAGTAAACAGTAGATAATGTTGAACTGAATGACAGCCAAGCTTGCTTAGTGTATTTTCCCCAATTATAGTTTCTTTGAAAAATTATACATAGGGACAACTCAAGTGTGACATGTGATTGACATGACTAGTTTTTAAATATTAAAAAGTATTGGGTCCAGCCCAATGGCATAGTGGTTAAGTTCACACATTCTGTTTTGGCAGCCAAGGGTTCACGGGTAGGGATCCCAGGTGCAGACCTACACACCACTCATCAAGCCATGCTGTGGCAGTGTCCCACATACAAGGCAGAGGAAGATTGGCACAGACGTTAATTCAGGGACAATCTTCTTCAAGTAAAATAGGAAGATTGGCAACAGATGTTAGCTTAGGGCCAATCTTCCTCACCACAAAAAAAGCATATATATATATATATATATATATATATATATATATAAACATATATATCGTATATATAAATACATGTAATTTTATATATATATATATATATATTTCTAGGATTTGTAGGCTTTGACTAGCAAATGACCAGACAAGGTCATATTGAGTTGGCATAGTGCCTTAGCATTGTTTCTTATTCAATTTGACTCTTTTTGTTCAAAAATTTAAAGAAGTATTTTAAATATTCTTTGTAGCAAATTCTTTGCCCTATGTGGGATAGAAAATTTTCACTATGCTTTAAGTTCTTGTCAAAATACAATTTGAGTAGCAGTCCACAAACAGGAGCAAGGTCTAAGAGGTGGAAATGAGATAAGACAGCGTCAACATACATCAGTCAGATCTTGCACATTTTCATCTCGATTCTTGCTAATCATCTACTTTTTCACTTGTCACCAACTTTGCGGTTATCAAGTCTCCTTTACAATAACAAGTAGTCTTTCATAAAATGATTTAAAGTAAAAGGAATTAAAGGACTAAAATATCTTAAAAGAAGTTTAGAAAACCTAACTTTCTCCAATATATAGTCCAAATATATATTGATAAATAATGATAAACGCATATGTTATATAGAATTTCAATGACTTTAAATTAGTTAACAGCAAGTTATGAAAAGATCCTCATTGAAGAGAACCTCAACTGCTATATATTATACCTGAATTTTCATAATATTTATTTTCTCATGGGACAATTAAGTGATATTAAAATTATGATCAAAACAACATAAGATGTAGTACCTTATTTCTTTAAAAATTACATTTTATTTTCAGAAGCTCTCTTAGATGGAAGTCACAACTTACGGTTGTGCAGTCACTCTGGTAGTGAATCACAAAATTTATGTTATTACTGGGTCAAACTTTTTAAGGAGTTATTTCTGGAGCTCACTTCTGCTACCTGGTGTTTCGTGGTTTTATGCTGTGAATGAAAGCCACAGGCTCTTCTGTTATGGTGACTGGAGAGGGTTGGGTGCTAGAACAGTTGTAACTGATTTAACCAAATAGTATTTGTGCATGAATAGAACAGATCTCACTGGGTTTGAGCCCGGTGTAGTGATACTCTCATTGTATGCATAAAATTACTGAGCCTATGTCAGAAAGATATACGCTAACATTTTTTGCTGATAAATGGTATGGATTTCCTCTCATCAGACCATACCTTACTGTGCTGCCATCCTTGTGATCAATGCCATTTGGCCTGTTAACTAGTTGGCATTAGGAAGCAGTCTAAATCCAAGAATCAACATAAAGCTAACCAGTCCACGAGAGAGTTCAACCTGCGATCACGGCCGTGTTAGCTCAGTAGAGTGTGTTCAACAATCTAATCACTGTTTTCCACTCACCCAGCTGCAAGGACACTGACAAATGGAAGGGCAAAGGCCTTGGAAGTTAGAATTATGACTTTCTTGTTTTTGAAGTATTTCCACCTCAAATTACAGGACAACACTGACAAGTTGTTTGACCTGTCCCGCTAACCACCAGGATAATGATCCGCCCTGTCCCCAAGCCTGTGGATTTACTCCTAGGTGGGTTAGGTCTTTCATCACACAGAAAGCTTTGCAGAACCTCACATCACAATAGCTTTGTACAGTCTGGCATTTCTAGGACTTCTTTTGCTAACTGTAAATAGAGAAAATTTATTATAGAATTTTATTATCAGCTACAACGGAGTCCCTTGCTTATCATAAGTCATTTGAATACAACAGTATTTACAAATTTTGTGAAAATCATCTTATTATCTTAGACGGTTTTTATCTAGAAAATTGAATAAAAAGAAATTTCATAGTAAAATTCTTTCACAAGTCAAACACATCCTGTTAGTGTGATGTGTCATCACACTGAATGCTGGATATAGTTAGCATAGAGAAGAGATATCTGATTTAATCTGACATTTCTTGATTTGAGTAAAAAAGAAAATCAAGCTCTATGTTAATTTCAGAAATATAGATAAATTAAACCCAATGTTTCACACTTGATTTTCTAACATAAGATAGAAAGATGCTAGAAGTTATTTACTTGAATATCTTAAAGGCATACTTCAGAATACAATTTAATGAAGAAAACTAGAAAGTTATTCTTTAAAGTATGTTTATTTGCTTCATACTTCGTATGCATAAACTTTATTTCTTCATGAAACAAGTCTAATTTAGAATTTAGAGGTTTCTAGATTTGAAAACATGTTCTCTATGTCATTATTATTTATCACGCATGAACAATAGGTGTACCAGCAATTTCCAAAATTAGCTCCTTTTACTAATGAAGGGCAGCTCACATAGAAGTGGGTTAAAAATAGTTAACAAAACAAACATTCACTGCATGCAAGGGGAAAATGTGACGGCGTGATGCAGAAATTGTCTAAAGAGTGGCAGACAGTTGTTGTGGTAGCATTTAACAGGAAATTATGTGATAGCCAAAACCCCACAGCAGCGGAGGGAGAAAACGCATTTCCAGGTATTTATGAGAGACTGCAGGAGTGGTTTGCACAATGGGCAATCTGAGCTTCAACTTTTGATCTGTGTGGTGGTAGCTAGTGAGAATAAAAATAACCAGTTAATGAAGACTTTGTACTTTAAATTATAGATACTGGATCTGCAGATCCTCAGCAATGTCTTAAAATCTGCAATTAGTATGTCAGAGCTGATACGTGTCATGACGAGATGTTGACCAGCCCAGAAAGTTTCTGTGTAATGTGCTGACTATGAGTTTCCATTGACTACAAAGGTCATGAAATGAGATTTAAAAAACACAATTTGCATCACCAATAACATTTCAGTGCCAGGGAGCTTAAGACTGAAAAACTTTTGTTCCATCCTCCAGGGTCCAAAAAACAGCAATTATAAAACCAGAAATTGGAGCAGCTATATTCTAATGTATTTCCACAGATTATAGTTGTCTTTCTGCATCCCATCCTGCCAGCCCCTCAATTTCAGTGTGTCTGCGCTAGTAACAAATTGTAACTCTCAGAGCATTGAATAGGGATAAGGACTAAGGGATTACATTTTACCCAGGGAGGGGAAATTCTTGCCAGCAAATCTATAAGCTGATTTAGAGAGAAAAAAAACTTTTGAAGTAGTAAATATAGGACTTGAACTTTGTTTCAGATATCAGATAGCCTAGAAACTACCAAAGGCTCCCATGTCATACAGCTGTAGGAGATGCTTGTAGACGCTGGTAACTGACTAAGAAGCTAAGTCTGTCAAACTGTGGTCTGGCTCTAGAACTACAAAAAGGAGTTAAATCAACAGAATTGTCCCAAGGAAAATCCATCCACTAAGTTGGCAAACAAAGAATCTGAACAGATATTCAATTTTCCAAAATAACAAAGAAAAAATAATAAAGTTTACAATAAAAATGAAAAAAAAAATGAGAGGAAGAGAAGACCATGCTGAAAATTCAAGGACAAGATATCTGAAGAAAAGGTACATATTGCAGGATACAGAGGTGAGTTTTAAAAGTAAGCACGCCTATGACCAGTTACGAAGTAGTGTTAAAGAGAATACAAAATTAAAAACAAAAAATTAGAAAACGAAACACAGATCCTGAAGTCAGGAAATTAAGAACTATGGATATTCTTAAAAAAAATGAAATGTGCTAAAGAAGCAACTATTAAATTCTTGAGTTAAAAGAAAAATCCAGTATTAAATCAAAAAGAATCCTTGATATTCGTCTGCCCAGAAAGGAGTAATTAACATGAGAATTGTTTTCCTCCTCTAAACAGGTAGAATATTCGATGAATATACAAAACAATGGGTGTTAGACATTGGTCAATAGGCAGCACAGGATTGTGACACTCTCTTAAGAAAAGAGAAACAATTAAGTGAACTAACATTTGGCTTTCTGCCTGGAGGAAGCATGTAGACTGTAGCAAAGGGAAGGAAAAAACACTGAGCCAGCGGGGCTCTCTGGGGCCAGGAGACAGACCTAGGAGCTCACAGAGGCCAGGGCAGCTGGAATGTGCAGGACAGAGTACTGAAAAGAGCCTGTGTAAAGAAAAAACGCCACTAATCTGCACAACGTTGTCGTAAGTCATTTATAAATTAAAACAAACAAAAAACCAGAAACAGAGCATATAGCTCGGGAAGACATAAAACAAAAACTGAACATAGATTGTATTTTTTCTTTACTATTTCTTTAATTTCTACATTTCGTCACTCATCTTAGGTTACTTATATAATTGAGCCAAAGAAACTCTGTCATAAAGCAGTGACCACGTAGGCCCCATACCAGTACTGAGTGGTCAACAGGGAGGCAGGAAACAAACAAGATGAAATATGCTTTAACTTCTAAACTTCTCTTTCTTAGAACCCTCTCTTCTTGCCAGAATGAGATACTCCTCTTCCATCCTCTAGTATAGTTATAATACCTTCAGAACTTTGTTGATGTTGGAAAAAAGTTTCAGATCATAACACATTTGCTAAATGTTAGTAATTTAATGTTGACAGTTTAAAGTTCTAATAGATTTCTCTTGCAATCATGAATTTACAAAAGGAATGCCTTTCCTGCTTTAAAATGTTCACTTTTCTGAGTTTTATTTTCTTAAATATGGAAAATTAACATGGTAATATGGATAACTTTAAATCTTTTTAAAATTAATATTAGGTTGCAATGTTATAGGAAGCTCATAAACCCTGCAATATTATAAGATGCAGAATATGGTTGTATAAAACAGATATGTATCAATACTAGGTTCTATTTACAGTAAAACATAGCTCTACTTTTCAAGAAGACAAGAATTGTACAGTGTTTGCGCTCCAGAAGCTTATCAACAATGGGAATGTAGCCAATCTAATAATTTTGAGACTGAAACAGGTTTCAAAACATATCCAACACTATACAGAACCAGGATTAGAATCCATCAGAACCATGCTTTGGGTCTACAGGTCCCTGGGCAAATAAATAGGTTCATTGGGGTCCCTGCCTATGTAAGCATGATTGTTAAAACATTATAAAAAAGATGCTCAACACCACTAGTCCTTAGGGAAATACAAACAAAAACCACAGTGAGATATGATTTCACACCCATTAGAATGTAATTATCAAAAACAAAAAAAACCCAAAACAAAACAAATACCCAGAAAATCATAAGTGCTGATGAGGATATGAAGAAATTGGAAACCTTGTGCATCGTTGCTGGGAAGGTAAAATGGTGCAGCTACTATAGAAAACAGTATGCTGAGTCCTCAAAAAATTGAAAAGAGAATTACCAAATGATCAAGCAATTTCACTCCTGGGTGTATGACCAAAAGAATTGGAAGCAGGGACTTGAATAGGTATTTGTATAGCCATGCTCTTAGCAACATTGTTCACACAAGCCAAAAGGTGGAAGCAACTCAAATGTGCATGGACGGATGAATGGATAAACAAAATGTGATATATCTGTATGGTGGAAAGTTAGTCTTACAAAAGAAAGAAATCCTGAAACATGCTACAACATGGATGAACCTTGAAGACATTATGCTAAGTGAAATAATCCAGTAACAAAAGGAGAAATATTGCATGATTTTTATATGAGGTACATACAGTAATCAAATTCATAGAGATAGAAAGTAGAATGGTGGTTGCCAGGGGCTGGCGGGGAGGAAGGAATGAGGAGTTGGTGTTTAATGGGTACAGAGTTTTAGTTTGGGAAGATGAAAAAATTCTGGAGATGGTGGTGGTGATGGTGGGACAACAATATGAATGTATTTAATGCCTCAGAAATGTATTCATAAAAATGGTTAAAATGGTAAATTTTGTCATGTATATTTTACCACAATAACAAAAATGTTACAAAAAGCCTGGGCTCCTTTGAGACATAATGACTCAATCTGAACATTTATAGCAGTGGGTAGAGAAAAGGGAATTATATATTTGCTTTCTGTCCAGCCTCCTCACCTTCCTTGTCTGATCCAGAACTATCTCTTAGTGTTCTTAATTGATGAATGTTCTGTGGCTGGCTAATTTTATATCTCCCACTAGCAAAAGTGTTAGCAACTCTATTATTACTCTTAATGCGGTGGCTCTGTTTGTACTGAAACAATATAGAAGGTCCTGCTCCCACGTCCCCCAGTTGCCTGATGCCATTTCTTAAATGCTGGTTGTATCATTCCTCCTGACACTGCATCATCCATCATGCTGCCTGTGAACGGCAGCTTTCAGTGACTCTCTCATCTTTGATGATGACCACAATCCAAGCCTCAACCCAGAGCATGTAGCAAATGTGAATAATAATTCTTTTTCTGGTCATGCTAAATTCATATGTAAAAATGTCAAATTTTATAGTGTAAATATAGAACAACAAATCTTTCAACTGTATCTTCTCTGGAACCCCTTGGACTATAACCACTGCATTCCTAAGTTGTTGGCTCTTCCAGTGTTGACTGCACTCCTGCCTGCCACACATTGCCACCAGCAGAAAGGATAGGTGAGGAGTTTGTATGTGGAAAGAGAACAGTCCCAATCATGCAGAGAACAATAGCCTTTCATCAGACCTGGCACAGGAACATCCCAGCAAACACAACATCATCCCATTGATTGAGGTAAGAGATGATCATTGGAAAGGCCCACTGACATTGCAGAACAATGATCTTGAAAGCCCTTGGAAGAGAGAGGTGCAGTCACCCAGATGTGCCTGATATGTAGCATGGAGCCAGCAGAAAGGGTGGGTGACCATCCCGGGGCCAGTGGAAGAGATGCATAGGGTTATGAAGGCTACTGCCACTCTCGCTCCTTGGATGCTATAAACCACATGCATTTTTGTGGTTGGAATTCAGAGGTGAGACCATATACCCAGCCACATTAAAGTGTCATGGTGGATTGCTGGTAGCCCAATGCTCTGAACTTGCCCTTTGTCAGCATGTGTAACAGTCACCCCAGATAATCACTTCAGCACTGTTGGCATGACCTGACCCCATGAAAGAAATTCTGTGGTTGACAATGGGATAGCTTGGAACTGGATGAGGCTGTGGGGCTGGAAGGGCCCCAAGGAGCGAGCCTTGGTTTTCCTTGGAGCATCTGGTTGGACCCACCCAGTGAGAGGCCGAATGTGATCTAAATGGAGAGACAGGCACCAGGGCTCACATGGGTACCATCCAGGCTGAGCCTACCTTCACTGCTGGCCCTGGACAATTGCAGTGACTGGAGAGGAACTTAAAATATTCTGAGCAAGTCATTCCAAAGTGAGTCTAAGGTCGGTACTAAGATTGATATGTGCCTGGCCTCCACATTTATTTTCACTTTCAGTTGGTTTCTAATGTTTAAATAGCAGAGTCTTTAAAATAAAGCCTTACATGAAACATCAATATAGAAAAGCAGTTAATAGAACTATCTTGTTGAAGCATGTATGGGGCCTGAAACATCATCTGGATGTGTCCAACTTCTCTGCAGCTACATGACTCAGTGGCAGCTCCTGAGATGTGCAAAAACCCCTGAAAAACACCTCCCAACTCCACGGGAATATTGTGATCCCTCCCTGCTCAGGGCTTTCTAGAAGGATATATGTGACTAATCACCAGGAGCCTTTCTCTCCAGTTTGCCAGCTCCACTCTTTTCCTGGTTCATTTTATTGACAAGTCACTCAGCCACCCCTAGAGAAGGGACCAGAGAATCCTACAATTTCAGTTTTACAATCAAAGTCATATCTTCAGTAAATTAAACAAAGCAAACAAGCACAGAGACAGAAGTGACTGCCCTCAACACACTCTCCTCAGCTACAGGGGAAAACAAAGAAAAACTACATTGATCTGGGTGCATTGAATTCAACTTCAGAAACACAGACCCCTTGTATCAGATATTCTCAGAATGTGAGTTCCTACCCCTTGTATGTGTCACAATCGACTTTTCCTAGATTTCAACCTCATTTTGGAATGTTAATGCTTAACAAAATATAAATGGTGAATGTGTAAATGAAGTTATTCTACTTAAAATATTTAGTATCTTGTGGTCAGAACATTCCAAGACATTGTTTATATTTGCTTTTGGTTTTTGTCTGATAGCTCCCTGGCTTTCAAACTTCTGAAAAGTCCTATTAATCATCAAATATTATCCAGATTCCTTAACTTATCTCTCAAGGCTTTCTGCATTCCAATCTCTAGGTGTCTTTCTGCCTTTCCTAACAATTCTATGGCATCAACTCTACGTCAAAAGGTAAATAACAGCACCATTTATTAAACCATGTCTATGTGCCAGTCAATTTGTATCTATAAACACAGTTCATTTTCACAGTAACACATGGATTAAGTAGCATTACCAGTGTTCTGGAAATAGATAACTGAGGATCAGAAAACTTAAGCAACTTCACCTAATGACAAAAAATGACTGTAAACTTCAATTGAATTGTAAAGTTCAAGATCTTTGCACCTTAAAAGTGTTGACCTATTTCTCTTAAAGAAGCGATATACTACCCACCTGTTTATACCTCCTCATGCTGGGATATGTGTTCACGTCATCCTTTCTTCTTCCTTCCCTCTCCTTCTGCCTTCCTTCCTCCCTTCTTCCCTTCTTTCCATCCATTCCTACTTAGCCTTTCTTTCTTCATTTTTGAGAAAGTACCCTTATCATTCTGAACATTAGACACAGTCTACAGGAGCAATTGACATATGAAAACGTATTATGGTAAACACGTATTGTGTGTATAATCACGTATAGACCAGAAAAGTTCAGTGCAGGTCCTGGTAATTTTATAGAGGAGATAAAACTTGATGGCAGTTAGTAGCTATTCATTACTTTCTATATGAAGACTATGTACTTTAACATGTTATGCAAGGTTTTTCAGAACTGAATAGATAGACACCTAAATACACTACTCATATGTACATGTAGCCATGTGTATGTGTCAAGCCATTAGCTGCAGTCAGACTCCACCTCTCCGGTCAGGTTAACATGGCCTGCTCTCAGCTTCTGGGGTTTCCATTGAATGGCACCACAATAAGCTGATTGACATTCAATTCACGATATTTTCTTTGCTATTGAATTTGGCTTCTGTATGACTTATCTCACTAAGTTTGTAATGACTTCTTTAAGGACAGATGCTGTCTAGTGTTTTGTATGTTTCAGAGCACCTAGCCATTCTGTTACAATAGTAAGTGCTAATTTTTTAAGTGTAATTATTTTTTATCCTTTTCCCTAGTATTTCTAATTTAGTTGTGTGAATAACACAGCTGTTAAAAATGCCATTACTTTTTATTAATAAGATAGGAAAAAATTTTTATGTTACCAAAATTTCATTTAATCAGTTTTTCTAAATTGGAAATAATGTCCTTCAAATTTTATTATTTATTTCTAAATAAATTTCTGTTTCTTTATTTCATGAATATATGTGTCTTTATATGTATATCTATAAATATCTTTATTTCATCAATATATATTTTTATACTGTTCAGTTATTTACAAACCAACTAAATAGCACAACGAACTGTGCATATATGATATGTATATTTGTGAAATAGTGATATATATGTATGATATATATAATATATGTATGTGATATATATGATCATATGTATCATATATACATTATATAGATATATAAAATATATCACAAATATCTCTATATATAAAATGGGCAGGAAGATTACCAGATTCAAGAGGTGTAATAAAATATCAGTATCTAAACTTCAAATAGACACTTTAAAGACTGCTTGTAGTTTTTTCATATTTCCCTCCACCCCCAATAATAGGTGCTATTAATAGTATGAATAGTAAACTCGTTTTGAAGCATTTCTAAACCAGATTCATGCATAATTATCTCTACTATTTGGTTTAGAGCCTGGCTTACAATTTTATGTACTATGCAGCTATTTGACTCATTATTTAGAAGATCTTTTCAGGAGGTATAGTTATGCAGTTTGTAGGTATGAGCTTAAAAATAGGTCCAGATACCAAGAATTTTGTCCAGGAATAGAATTTTTTTTAGTGTATTCCAGTCAAATAGGCAATTGATCAGTACCTCATATATTTTAGATATTGGTTTGTTAACACAAGTTAAATGTTTAAGTAAAACATTTTTCATCCTGAAGCTTCTCTTACTAGATAATACTTTGTACTGAGGTTTTGGGTATTGTTAAAAGAGTTTTCTTGAAGTTTCCTTTCATTGTTTTTCAAAAAGGTAGTGTCTCTCAGTTTCTTCTCAGAAGTGTCTTTCCCAAGTGCAGCACAGAGTGACTTATTGTCTGCTGCCCTAGGTATGATCATTTTGGAAAATACTGGAACACTGAAGGGCCACACCATAAATGATACAATAATCATTGTATTATATCACTGTCATAAGATTGTGTCAGATTTAAAATTGTGTCAGATCTAACCTTTATGTGAGAGACTGAAAGCAAGAGTGGAAAGAATCATTTCATACCATTGTTGGTGTATTAGTTATTTCTTGCTGCATAACAATACTACCACAACTTTGCAACTAAAAACAACTTGTTTCTATTTCACAGTATCTGTGAGGCAGGAGTCTGAGCTTATCGGAGTCTTTTAGGAGGCTGCAATAAGTATTGGCCAGGGCTGTGGCCTTATATGAGTGCTTGACTGGAGAAGGATCCTTTCAAACTCACTGAGGTTTCTTGGCAGCTCTAAGTTTAAGAGTGTTCACTTGCTGGCTGTTGGCTGAAGGCCATCCTGAGTCTTGGGGATCCCAACAGTTCCTTTTCATGTGGGGTTCTACAACATGGCTGCTTGCTTTCTCAAAGCTGGCAAGGGAGAGAGAGAGAGACGTAAGCAAGAGACGGTTTACAATTATAAGTAAGATAAGCAAGGAATCACACATCCTTAGCCATGTACATCGCATCACCTTTTCCGTGTTCTGTTGGCTGGGGGAAGTCACAAGTCACACCCTCGCTCACCAGAAGAGGATCACGAGAGGATGTGAAGACCAGAAGATGGCCGTTGTGAGAAAGGCCTTAAAAGTCTGTTTACCACACAGGGCACTTAAAAAATTCTAAGTTTGGCTGCGTCAGTTCCAAGTAAAAGCAATTTAAAAATGCATTGGTTTTGCCTTCCCTTCTTCGCTTCTCTCATGTAGCTCTGGCCAATGTGAGACAATTGTTCAGTTATTTACAAAGCATCTAAACAGCACAACAAACTGTGCATATGTGATTGGACACTTGCAGACAACAATAAACTTTGCTCTCTCAATTATCTGAAACAAAATTAAATCTGCATCTTTATTTTGTGACTGTCATTCAACATGTACCATATTTCTTTCCATAAACATATGCACTTCCAATGAAGTTTGATTTTGTATTTGCATTTAAAAAAAACTTTTAAAATGTGGAAGCAAGAATATGTTTATATTTATCTCTAGAAACTTTCCATTTCTGTGGCATTTCCTCCCACTCTTAGATACCATTTCAGGCAATATTTGTCATCTTACTGCTTTAAGTGAGTTTATCTGATGATAACATTGATTCTTTTTGAGAGGAAATATCTTTGTCGAATAATGTAAAAAATGTTGCATTATCCCTAGTCATTAGGAATGTTTGCGTACAACACTAAAAATAAAATGTTGGCCTCCTGCAAGTATAAAAGAGACTCACTGTGTAACGGAAGCTTTTTGGAAAACGCCCCCGGCTTTCAGCATTTTGTCATGAATTCTGCGTTGAACCACTTACCCCAGTCAATGCCTAAGGCTCCTCCTGGAGTCTGGAGAGAGTCCACTTTATGGTGCAAGCTGAAGAGCCCTTTGAACACACGCTTGCTTTGTTTAGGGTTTTAAAGAGAGTGGAGTTCAGTACAGCGTTTCCAGTACAGAAAGCTCATTACATCCACTGTAAACAAGCAGCCTTGTTCTGAGATTCCCATGCAAGGTAATCGTCATTGTAAACATATGCACATCTGAGTCCTTGGTAAGTTTTTTCCCCCAAGGGATACCATTTGGTATTGATTAAAATTCTGTCTTTTGGGACATTATTGAAGTTCAATCATAATAATTTCACCAGAGGTGATATATGCTATATTCAAAAATGAAAATCTTAAATTCCACGGATCTTAGTGATACTAGGGGTCAGACAATTCCAGTAAATTCTTAAACTGGGTTTTCAGATACTGTGGGCATGTAAAAGTCAATTAAGCTAGGAGGCTATGGCTAAAATTACAAAAATATGATTCGAGAGATAGATAGATACCCACTTGTTTATTGGCTATTAGGGTACTATTCTCAATATAGTATATAAGGTTGTATATATTGTTGCTTAAATATATTAGATATGTATATATATGGAAGTTGTATAATATTGTAACGTTATCAATAAAGTGTCAAAATATAATTTTTATTTTCAGATAACCCTCATAAGTTTAGCTTTGGGAACAGCTATTAGAATCATTCATACGTACGAGAATCGCGGAAAAAAATTTTCAGCACAGCACATATTAGCTCAGGAAGAAAGTCTTCTTGGGTTGCCAGTGATTGGCAGGGCCCACCATGTCGGAAGTTCTGCACAGAGGACATTCTAGGAGTGATAGATGCTCTTTAGGGAGTCAGCCGTGTCTTTGTTCAAAAGTCACAGAGTTCTCTGGGTGAGAAGCTATAGAGATGTTCTCTTGCCTCATCTAATTCTGCCTATCTATTTGTACAGATCTAAGGGATTTGTGGTTGCTATTGATAAAATGGCCTATATGATACTGAAACAGGACCTCTGTAGACTAGAGATACCGAACTCCCTTTAAAGTGGCAATGCATTTTCTTATTATGGATTTTGATATTTCTATGTCTTTATTCTAGTTTATCTATTTTTAAAAAGTGTAGATATTCAAATATTATAGTTGTCCAAATTCCTTACTTCTCACTCGATCGTAAATAAAGCAGAGCTAGGAGTGCAACAGAAATATGTGAATCTGATTACATTGGAATATTTAACTTTACAAATAATTCTAAGAAGATGTAGTTTTGTGATTGAAATATTTGGAACAAAATAAAATTATGATGGTTATTAACAGCCTATATTTGCTTATACCTCAGTTAATAATTTTTATCAACTTAAGGGTTAATTAAAATGTTTTTATATTTCTAAACCGGTTACTGAAATTCTATCTGAATATTGGCTCAATATCTTCAATACAATAGAGATAAATGAAACTTTCTTTGATTTTTAAAGCTCTTCCAGAATTTCCAAATACCAATCTTTATCATATACTTAGGTACCACATGAACCTATATCTTTGTCCGGGAAGAAAATCCAGCCATAATGGGGATATAAGTTTTGAGGGAAATAATCACACCCACTTTTCCTCCCTAAAATATCCCATCTCAATAATTTCTCAAAGGTCAAATCTGTCAGATCTGAAGTTTAAGTGTCAGCTTGAAGTGTCTGGAGGTGCTATGTAGTTTCTGGTGCTAGAGAAAGGATGAAGCAGGGAAAAGTGAAGCAGCCCACAGGGCAATTAATGCACATGCATACATGTCCGCATACATACACATATACACAAATGATAGAGACATAGAATAAGCCCCAGATAGTGCTTCATTTTAGTTTGCAGAGTGAGCAGTAAAAGTTAACTGTTCAAGACTGATTCCTTACAGGCTGGCCTCCCAGCATTGGCCTTTTCTAAACCTCCGTGGAAACTAAATTTGGTCCAGTGCTAATGACAGTCTTCAATCTCGGTCAACTGTAGACCTCAGACCCCAGCCTCACTTCCATCCAGTAGTCCAGAGAAGAAGCTAGTGTTTTCAGAACCGTCAGTGGCGATGTGGCCAATCCTTCCAGTAACTTGCCACACCATACAGCCGCAACGGGAAGACTGGGACACCTGCACCATATCAAGCCAGTGCAGGGGCTGGAGTTACCCATAATGTGAACATGGACCTGATGGTGTGGAACTGGAGACAAGGTTCTGCCATGTCATCCTGCTGTGGTATCCTGGCTCACAGCCACACCAGAGAGGGGGCCCGTGCTTCCCTAAGTACGTAACGTTGAGGACCTATGGCCCAAGAGCGAGTCTTACTCCTGGATTCTAGTCTGGCTCTGCTGTCTCTCTGTGCGCTGACAGACTGCCCTGGGCAAAGGGGACCCCTCACACCCACTACTGCTCCTGAAGCCCCAGGTTTTCCCTGGGCCTATTTGTCCTTAATGTTATAGCAGGGTCACTTCTTTATCTTCTCTGTCACTCAGACCATCTCCTGAAAACTAGAATTCCCTTGGAATATCTCTAAAAATTGTGTTTCAAACATGTCCCTGATAAAAGCTTAATTTTACTTGATTGTGCCTGAAAAAAAATTCATGGAGGTGGCAGAGGGAGCATAGAAGTAGCTCAGGGGACAAGAAAAGCTATTACTTGAGGACCCCAATGGTTGGATAAGGGGTCACACAATTTTCACTAAA
This sequence comes from Equus asinus, assembly GCF_041296235.1. NCBI lineage: Eukaryota > Metazoa > Chordata > Mammalia > Perissodactyla > Equidae > Equus > Equus asinus. The sequence goes on from NC_091800.1 coordinate 77,482,966, forward strand.
TGTCCTTAACTCTCACTTATGTTTCTAAAAAAGAATCACTGCGCATAGTTACTTATTCCAAAGTACTCATCACGATCTGTGCTGTCACTCGGTCCTTTCAAGAAGCATCCTGGTCTAAAAGCAAGGAGAAAGCATTTCTGTCTTTCAGAAAAGAATCTAAAGTCTTTCCTTAAATATAATGCCTGACAAAGTACCAGCATATAGTAGATATTCACAAAATGATTTAGTATAAGTGAATGAATGAATGAACCAAATGATGGAGGCATGAAGACATCCTAATCAAAATGAAGCCCATATGACAACTGGCATTCAGGTAATCTAGACGGACATCCTAAAGCATAGACTAAAAAACCTAGTTTCAAGTTGTTTTTTTCAGACACTAGTGTGAAAATCACTCTTTTCTTGCCATGAAGCAGAATGAAACACCTTCTATAGAGCCTTTGCATAACGTGCCTAATTGCTAGATCTCTTTTCATGGCAATGGAATTCACATGCCTATATGCAGATGTAGTTGACCCTGAAGTTACCCACTGGTCTGTGAGATCTCTGTGAGTGGGGACATTGTGTTAATTTAATTTTGTTCTTCAATTCCTACAGTCACTGTCCACAGTCTATAGTCAGTAGACCTTGCCTCTTTAAATGCTCTAAAAATAGACAGTGACTTATAATTAAAATTTCTAAGTTTTTTAATGCAGAAATCCATAAAAATAAAGGGAAAATGAAAGATAAAATAGAATTGGTCTATGAAAATTGTCTTCTAAATGGGATCTAGTCTACATTCTCCTTAAAGATAGGGACAACCTCTTATTTATTTGTGATCTTTGGGACCTAGTCCAGGATCCCATACTAGCTACACCATTAGTTTGCTTGGAAGATTTATTAATCCATTTAAATATTTACTAATAAATAATTGAAGAAATGATTCCGTGCTCTCACTTAAAGCTATGACATGAAATTTTAGTTTTTGTGTTTATATTGATGCATCTTTTTTTCTTCTCCTCAGAGCTCCAGGACATGGTTTTACATCCTAGTTGTAAGTCCCTCTACTTCTATGTGAGTTGCCGCCACAGCATGGCTACTGACTGACAGGTGGTGTGGTTTCACCCCCAGGAAACAAACCTGGGCCACTGAAGCAGTGACAGCCCAGAACCTTAACCACCGGGCCATCAGGGCTGGCTCCAATGCATCTTAAATTAGAGCATAATGTTAGAAATTGAAAAAGATTCTTGAGTTTTCCAAGATTTCATAAAATCTCAGAACTATCAATTTTGGTTCATATGGAACCAGTAGAAGTTATGGCTTAAGCCAGAAAGGTCTACTATAGCCAGGGAAAAAAAAAATCAGTGGCCTTTATTTTTTATTTGCGTAATTTGCCCTCTAAGCAGGTAGGAGCAGCAACGGATTTTTAAATAATTGCCACAAACTTCAATGAAAAGATATATATTATTGTGCACAGGATGGGAAAAGAAATGTGGACAAAACAAAGACTTCCTAGCCCCCTGCAGGGAAAGGTAGCGATTTATGTCACTGTGTCTGGTCACCCTTGAGATTGGAGAACCTTGATATTTTCACGCCAGCCAAGTCCTCTCCCTGGGCCGTCTTTTCCCATGAGGAATCTCTGACTCCTTTTTCTTTCATCCTTGATTCCTTGAGCTGCTTCCCCAGAAACACAAAATGACATTCTCTTCCACCCAGAGAGCCGTCTGGATTTTCAGGCAGTTCTGCAGCCTGAAAATCCAGAGAAGAGAAAATTTTCTACCCTCCATGCCCAGATGCCATGCTCAGCTTTCTGATGTGAAGGTATGACTCATCAAAACAACTTATGCCACTCAAAAGTGTGGAAGAAAAAGCACACAGAATCATTAGCAAAACGTGATGGGCCTAAATGGGAATAGAAATGTTCCAAACCACTTCAAAAATCATCTGCCGAAAAGATTTTAAAAACAACTTCCTTTTAGTTTTCTCCTTCCTCCTGTCATATGTGAGTAGCTATTGTGTTCCTATTGAGTGGTGACTTTCAGCCGTGATCTCTCTTTACTTGGCATTCTTGTTTTGTTTTTAAAAAATTTTTAAAGGGTTTTTATTTTGTTTTTTTCTTGGCATGAAAACTCCTGGTGCCTACTGCTGGAGTTGCACAGAATCCAACGCTAAGCCTCCATGTGCATCAGAGCGCTGACATCTTAACAAGAGAGTGAGTCTTTGAGGTCTCAGAGCACATTATGCATGCAAAAGGGGGGGCTTCATTTAGCATGAGACAAAGATGGCAGAGTTTAAGTTGTGCCCACTAGAGGTGCCTGTCCTCAAACAAGGAAATCTTAAAGTAATCAGCATTTTACTAAATGAAGCAGGATCATTGTGTTTGCATAGAGGAGAGGTTGATGTATAACCAGCTGAACTAAAAGGAGGCTGTCCTCTGGAGCTGTGGGACATCAAAGCACGTATTAAAAAAATGATAAAAACATTTGCCTCTCAGTCTCCCCAGTCCTGCCCTTCTCCTGTAATTCCCCCAAAATCTCCCACCCGCCACAAAGAACAAAAATCTCACTGCTATGCCATGACGAATTTCTCTGGGAGGGCTAATCAAATAGTGGGAAAGTGCTTTTTTGTTTGATTTTTAAGAAGTCTTCAGAGGGTGAACTGAAGGCAGAAGAGAATGAATTAGAAATGCTATGTTTTTAATTTTAGTAAACCATCGTATGTCTTGATCTAGAAACACAGAGTTCCTTTCTGAGACTAAGACGCACTGGGCGGTGTGCATTTGTTCTGTGAGGTCAGTCACCTCCCTCTCTCCTGCAGACAATAACACACGCAAGAAATTCAACTCATACAAATGGACCCCACAGGAAAATCAATGCTTTTTTAGTCATGCCAACCTAGTTATTTTTCTTTAATGATTTTGGGCTAACTACACACAGTCGAACAATGTTCACTAGAAATAGATTAACTCGGCCTTTCAGTGGATGTGAGCTGGCTTCCAGTGTTGGTGAGGAAGACAAAAGCTGGCCAAACAAAAGCTGCTCCCCTCCCTCTCGTGGCTTTGATGCTGCTTTTCAGCCAGGCTTTGCAGTGACAACCTCATTGCTTGTGATTGATCTGAGAACCTGTGCACTTGGATTCCTTGAAACTTTTTGTCCTGGTGTCCCTGGCATCTATTTTGCATTCAGGTCCGCTCTCTGTGACTTCATCATATCCATGTCCTGCCACTAGATACAGAAGCGCTTTGTTCCGCCTCTCTTCATGCCGGAGGAGTTTTCCTAGGGGTTGCTTCTTGTTCTCAAACATGAAAATGTGCGAAGCATAAAACTCCAGCTGTGAATACTTACCTCCCTGCAGTGTTAAAAAGTTCAATATACAAAACACCTGGTTTCAAGTAAAATGTACATCAAGATATACGACAAAGAGACAGATTTAATATACCCCATAGGGCCCGGGGGCGGTTTTTAAATTAAAGACACAACACTTTTTTTTTTGGATGAGGTTTTACTATTTTACAAATAATGAACCAATAAACATCATACAGTTGAAGGGAAAGTTGCAAGGAAACAGTGGAAAGGATCATTGTCATGTAAATGAAAATCACACCCAGAAGTAACTTAGACACTTTGTAAATGTCTTCCTGGTCAGTAAAATTCTCTTTACAAGTGATAAATGTGGCCCAAAGCCTCAGTGACTCAAATTCTGTAGGGAATAGTAGCTCTGTTAACTTCGGTGACCTCCCGAATGTTCATCACGAATAAAATTTACTTAGGAGGAGATAAAAGTGGTAGATTGGCCATTTTAATGGGAGGAAGCCTGATGTGTCCTTGCTTGTAAGAACTGTAAAAGTGTGAGAAATTATTATTAAAGAGTAATGGAGTAATTATTTTATGCACTATCTTTAAATCCTCTAAAAATGAAACAACAGGTTTTAAATGGAAAAAAGTTATAAAAATATATGGGGAGGAAAGGGTGAAGAAGGCAGGAGATATTTTAATATGATTAGTTACAAATCACTAATGGAATAAAATATCTTCAAGATTTTATTCTTCTTTTTCTCAATTACACATTTCAAGGAAAAAAGAACAAAATAACTGTCCCTAGGAAGTTTGGTGAGTGGGGGTGTCTGGAGATATACAAGGAATCATCTCAGTGTAGTACTGTCTCTTTCAAGAATATTCCAGAAACTCCAGCAGAGAGTATATTTGCTATTCTTGCTTCCTCCCTCTCCATTCATACCCACACACTCTCCTCTGGCCTCACTCTCCTGCTGTTCTGGCCTGGATATCCTAGGACAGTTCAGAGCCAGTCTCTGCCCAGACAGGAAAATGACCCCCTATTATGCCTACAGTGCAGCCACGTGCATCACTTCCTATAGTCCTCTTTAGAAACAGGGGAAATGGGCCCAGCCGCGTGCCCAAGTGGTTAAAATTCCTCACGCTCAGCTTCGGCAGCCTGGACTCACAGGTTCGGATCCCGGGCTCAGATCTACTCCACTCACCAGCCATACTGTGGCAGTGTCCCACATACAAAAAAAATAAAAAAGAATTGGCACAGATGTTAGCTCAGGGCTAATCTTCCTCAAGCAAAAAAAGAGGAAGATTGGCATTGGATGTTAGCTCAGGGTGAATCTTCCTCAGCAAAAAATGAAGGAAGGAAGGAAAGAAAGAAAAAAGAAAGAAGGAAAGGAAGAAAGAAAGAAAGAAGGAAAGAAAGAAATGGGGAAACAAAGGCCTAAATTCATCTTCCTGTAATATTCACATGCGTCTGAGATGCGGTTGTTAAAACTCAGACCCTCTGGACGGAAATTCTGAGTTCACGTCTGACTGTGCCTTATGCTATCAACGTGACACTGAGCAAGCAACTGTACAACACTTGCACTGCATTTTCCTTTCCTGTAAAATGGGAATGATACTAGTACCAATCTCATCACATTTTGAAGAGGACAAGAGGAGTTAAAATAGGATAAAGTCTTCGAACAGCGCCTGTCACATAATGAAACTCAGAACTCCTGGCCGTCATCATCATCATCGTCCTCTATTGATTTTCGGAAAGTCTTTGATTCTATGTTATACACACACCCCATCAACAAGTTTTGGTTCTATTTTAGTTAATATTTTGCTGAGATTTTATTTAAAATATTTGGCAGAAATGAAAAGATATTATGATATATAACATATTCATTCAGAAAATATTTATTCATCAAAAGTTAAGGATCCTCAAGCTCCAAGATGCTGTCCTTTTGAAACAAGGAAGCTGCACTGGGTTTGAGATTTTGGATCTCTAGGTGCCAGGAATGGTTCTAGTTTCAGTTGAGCATGCATAAAAATGATGTATCATTTAACATCTTCGACCTATAAATGCATAGTCATAACCTCATTTGTTTATGCATAGGCACTTAGGAATAATAAAATATTTCTCCAGTCAGTCAGTTTTCCCACTGTCTGCAATGATCATTTTGCTCTCCTCATAAAAGTAACCAACCCCTCTCCCCACTTTTGCATTCAGCAAAGTGAGATGACCTTGCTAGAGAAAATATTGGATTGGTATTGGATGGGCTCCCTCCTTCCCTCTTACTAAACTAAAGGCAAATGTTTCTTTCTACCTAAGGCCAGTCTAACTGCCTATGTTTCAATCTTTTTAGTCTCGATGCTTCCTCTTCCACCACCTTCTTGCTTATTCTTAGCACAGCCACACTTATCCTCGTAGTCAGATCATGTCCCTTTCTCTGCTGAGAACCTTCCAGTGACTCTCCATCTCATTCAAAGCAAACACCAAAGTCCTTCTCATGATCTGCAAGGCCCTAAAGCTGTAGTTCCCAAGATGTGCTCCCTGGAGGAGGGGCATTAGCATCCCTTGGGAACTTGCTAAAAATGCAAACTCTCCAGCCCCACCTCAGACACCTGGAGTCAGAATCTCTGGAAGCCAAGAAAGCTGTGTTTGCCAAGCCCTCCAGGTGCTTCTGGCACATTTCTCATCCTGTATTTGTTCTGCTAGGTCTCTGAGTTCTCCTTCATTTCCATCAAACACCCCAGACATGCTTCCACTGCAGGGCCTTTGTACTTTCCGCTTCCTCTGCTTAAAACACCATTCACCCACATAAACTCACGTCCTAATTCCTTGCCTCCTAAACGTATTCCTCAAATGACACCTTCCCAGTAAGGATTTTCTCAAACACCTCATTTTAAATTTCATCTTCCCCATCTATATGCGTTCTATCCCCCTCCCCTGTTATATTTTACTTCATAGCACTTATTATCTTATCAAATTCAAAATACTCATTAATTTTGCCTCCTTGCACTACAATATGAACTCCGCTCCATCTGGTATCATTTTCAGCACTGTTCACGAGTCTATTTCCAGGCCCTAGAACAGTGGAAGGGCTGTTTTAAGACTTTGGTTTTGTTGACTTTGGTTTGGTGGATCCTGTCTGAACTTTACCTCGTGGACACCCTAGCTTTTCTTTACAGCAGGACATATGTGTATTTTTCAGTTTTGGCTGTGGCCACGAATAACCCCCAAATCTCAAGGTCTTCAGCAATCCTGCTTTTCTTGTTCAAGGTCACATGGGCACTTTGGGGAAGATGCAGTTCTGTTAGGATCTGCTGGGCTTTACCGGACTCAGCTCAGGTCGACACTACACACCTTTTTATAATGAGGCTCTAGTTGAAAGAAGAAGCTCAGGAGCAGGTGAGGTGGGGTACTTGCAATGTCTCTAAAATCTTCTGCTGAGATGTGACAAATATCATACCTACTGGCATCACATTGGCCAAAGCCAGAGGCATAGCCAACCGTCAAATCTATAGAAAGTGAACATTTTCCTTCACTAGGAAAGGGTGGCAACGATAGGGAGGGAAAAAAGTTGGAAACAAGTAACACAATCTATCACAACATGTAATTCCTCCAGAGCAGAGGTGATATTTCTTGAATTTCAGAGAGTTGCAGTATTTTGGAATGAAAAAGGCCCAGAGTGTCTGCCACGGCAGGACACTTTGCTGGAGACACTCGTTCTGTTGCTGGTACAGAACATCTGGTGTCTGGTGGGATGCAGAGGGAAAAGGGGACAGGAGTACTCTCTGTAAAGGAAGAGCGAGGGGAATAAAGTAGCATCCTTCTTTTCATATGATACATTTAAGACTTGCTTAAAATGGTTTACAAAAAAAGTATATTTTAGTTTTGCAATTATTATTTTTTATTGTGGTAAAATACAGATAACAAAGTTTACCATCTTAACCATTTTATAGTGTACAATTAATTCAGTGGCATTGAATATCTTGACAAATCTTTGCAACTGTATCTCTTCTAGTTCCAGAACTTTTTCATCACTCCACCTGAAAGCCTCACTATCTACTAAGTCACTCTCCTGCTCCTACCCCCACCCCGACAACCTCCAATCTACTTTCTGTCTGGATGGGTTTGTCTATTCTGGGTATTTCATATAAATGGAATAATAGAATATGTGGCCTTTTGTCTCTGACTTCTCTCACTTAACATAATGTTACCAAAGTTCATCCATGTTGTAGTATGTATCAGTACTTCATTCCTTTTTATGGCTGAATAATATTCCATTGTACAGATAAAACACGTTTTGTTTATCTATTAATTTGTCACTAAGATTTGGGTTGTTCCCACCTATTGGCTATTGTGAACAAGGCTGCTATGAACATTTGTGTACATGCACTTGTTTGAGTACCTGATTTAAATTCCTTTGGGTCTATACCTAGGAGTGGATATAATTATTTTTAGCAGGTATTGAGGTAAGTTATATGGATATGGGTAAGGGAATATTTTAGATAAAAACAAAGATTGTTTTTAGCATATTTTTCTTGTTACCTTTACCCCACACATACCAATTTGTTCTTTGCTTTAGGAGAAGTGCATATATAGCCTGGAATAAAGAAGACAACTGAGTCACAGAATAGATTTCTCTTTTATTTGAGCCAAACATTTCAAATGCTAGAGACAGGCACTTGAGATAAAATATATTTGACATTCAGAAGATATACATTTCAAGTATCAGCAGTAAAAACAGAATGAATGTCTCTATAAACAAGAGATTGGAGAGAACATGTATGAGACGTGAGCTCTAGTTTCACCACCACCCGGCAGCCTCTCTCAACCGCCTCCCATCACAATTCCACTAAGAATGAGATCACCATCATCGTTTGATGAGAAAAAGTGTCAGAATTACTTGAGAAGAGCAAAAGGGTCAGTAGTTGATGGAAAATGAAGAAAAAAGGGTATTTTACTCTGGCCTTCAGCAGGGTTGAAAACTTTGGGAGAGGGATAATAAAAAGACGAAAACTTTAGCTAAGTTTTGGGGAAATCAAAGAAGATAGAGAACCTAAGCCTTGATTCCCTGGAAACTGCAATGGTGTAGAGACAGCCCAATTCCACACAGAGCCAGAATAACAAATACCAATGGCTGAGTGCCTTGCTCAGGGGCATGGGCCTGGATGCCTCTTCGAAGGCACCCAACCTAGGGACAGGTCACATCGTGAAGTGGCTCAGTCAGGGTTTGAAGAACTCAGTGCAAACCTAGCACTGGAGACTGAAGCGGGCCCTCAGGCATCAGACATCATTGGTTAACAAATGTCTGCTCAGAAGAATAATGCTTGAGGCTTGCATGTTACTCACTGTGTGCAAATCACTGTTTTAAGTACTTAAAATGTATAAAATAATTAATGCAATTATCAATGCTATGGGACAGGTACTGCTATTATCATAATTCTGTTATAGATACAGAAATTAAGGCATAATGAGGGTATATAACTTGTCCAAGCTAGCCCATCTGGGACGAAGACCTGGAATGATGCATAACTACGCCCACCTTCCATCCTTATCCTCGAAGAAGAAAATGTGAGGGTTGGGGTTTCAAATGTAATAGAGCATCTAAGTCTGGATTCTACCTTGAGTTGTAAGATTAAGTTTTCCACCACCAATGTATATTTGGACATATCCACTGCATAGCTGTCTATCTACTATCTGCCTACCTATCTTTCTATCTGTCTATCATCTCCTATTATATACCAATCTCTGCGTTTCTTTCTCTGCCTAGGCCAGTGCTGGTCTCACAATAGGCATTTTAAAATCTGGTTGAGAAATCAACAAAGAAAATCAAGGAATTTATTATTTTTTTCAATTTATCAAGATACCTAAATGCACTGTTACATATATAATCTTTAAAAAACTAAAATATGAACAACTTTTTGGCACTTTCTGAACTTTAACATATCTTTGAAATTTATATTGACTCAAAATTGAGTAATTTAGTCAATCAACAATAAGTATAAGAGAAACATTGTATTGGCTTAAAATTTCCAGAAATTTTGAAATTTAAAATACAGATTCATAAATGTTGTATGTAAAAGAAATTGATACAGTCCTTTAATAGATGAAAGAACTTTGGATTTACAATTTTAAACAAGTTCCCATTGCTAAATAATTATGACAAAATTTGGAATAAGATGCTGGTCATAATAACATTCTAAGCTCCGTGGTCTACGCTTGGAGGGTGGGTATATCCTTGAAGTTAGCCTCTATGTTCACTTTTCTTTTGCCTTCAGTCTTCCTCATAAAAGTAAAGTATTGGATGAGCCAAGAAAAAAAATCTTCATACACCCCTCAGCACACCGATAACTTTATTTCAGATCAATAGGCACATCTCTTTCTCCACTCAACCCCCTCTGCAAAGTAAGGGGGTTTATTAAGCATAGACTATTTAATTCTATCATATTAAGTTAGACTACTTATTTATAAGGTGAAACAAGATATTAATATGGAAAACCTCATGTTATTTTATCAACAAAGGCTTTGGTTTGTAACTAATAACCTTAAAGTAAGTTTTGTGTTTACTATAGCATCTATTTCCATAAGATCTGTTTCAGGTAAAGAAGATATGCTATTTATATTTTGATATTAGTATCCCAATCTTCAAAGTGGGACAGTTTAGCACTAGGATGAAGTAGGATGACTTGCTTCTCCTCACTCTGGCAATGGGGGTACATCTAGAAACAAGTCTTAACGTTTCCATTTCTGGGTTAATAGCAGAATTATGAAAAGAACCCTTCCAGACATTCTCATTCAATTTTATCTGTAACTTAAGGGGAGTGAGACAGGGCAGACATTTGGCTGCATGCTTTCTATGTATAGTGTCCATATCGATTTTCGAGAACAGTCTTTAAAAGCATATATGGGGAGCGAGGGTATTGCTAATATGAGATTTCAGAGGAGTAAAGTTGAGGCAGAGACGTCCTTTTTATATTTCCAATCTACATCATGGGTCTTGGGGACAGGTTGTTGTCTTTGTTTTCACTTTTACCATCTTTGCGTCTTAGTTCTTCCGACAGGATGCTGTGACAAATTTTGTTGTATAGACCACATACACGTTCCCGAGTATAACGAGAATCTTTAAACAAGGATCACTTAGTTAATTACTTTCCCAACAAGGATATTAGAGGTGAGTCACACAGAATTGACTCATATAGCTAATTCTAGAGAAAATACATTCCTTAAGAGCTTGATATGATCTGGGAAGAAATGTACAAAATTGATATCTGGGCAGAATATATTTTAGAATCAGTGCACCACACTGGCAGCCCATTCATAAACACTGCAGGCAGCTTGATGCTTCCCTAAGCTGCTGAAAACACAAATTGGATTACGCCATAGTTGTCATTTAAACTCACAGTGAAAATAGTCTGATAAATGTCAGCCTGCCACTGGGCTGCTTAATTGTTCTATTTTGCCATGAGCCAACATGATGAGGTACAATTTATTCAATATAAAGTTACAGACAAACAAATATTTCACAAGTCCCGATTAAAACCCATTGCCAGATAACAATACAGCTTTGATATGGGTGACAGTTCACACCAACATAAGGATTGCATGGAGAGCTGAGGCTGAAGAAAGAGATGGCTTAAATTTGAGCTCACTGGAGTCCAACACATTAAAGTCACTTTACAGTGCACTCTGCTAAAAAAGAAAGAGGAAAAAATTGGAATGTAATTGGCTAGAATTTCTTCATATGATGAGGAAACATTGCAGCTCGTGAATTATTTCCATGGATACAGACTCTCTGAGGAGTTGTATGCACAAGGTCTATTGGGCTCAGTGCACTCAGGAGATACCTCTATAAGACAGTGAAGGAGGCTCGAAGTTGACAGGCAATAAGATTGTAACTGAGGCCACGAGAAGCTTTGGAACTGAGATGACCTTTAAATTATCCCAAACTTGAGTAAAGGGCCTGGAGCCTTAAGTTCGCTTATCCATCAGTCACTGGCCATTGGGTTGCCCCTTTGAAAGCACGGTAACCTTGGGCAAGGCAGTTCCCTGTGGCTGAGGGTAAATCCCCAGGGCACGTGCTTCTGGGCTCCCTCTGAAGCCAGTATCCACAGCGTGTGGGAGAAGGCTGTGTCAATCCTGAAGGGGGTATCTGGGCGGAACCCCTCAGCGTCCACTTCGTGTTAGAAAGATAATGAGTGCAGTGAGATATTATCCCACTAACCTGCAATCTATTAAATCTGCTCAGAAGATACATTGTTGCTAGGCAAAGTGTGAAGTTTGACACGTGCTGGCATGGAAAACAAGGGCTCTCTCATAAAAGTGTTCACTGCCTAGTAAATGCTGACACTCACTCACTGTTTTCATATGTAGATCAAACCTCTCCAGCTGATATGAAACCTCTTTTTGACCTGTGATTCTATATCCTGGCTCATTAATAAATCACCAGTATTGCATCTTTATATTCACTCCTACATAATGTGACACCTGTAGGCTGCATCAGAAGGTCATGCTGCGTGTTCCTGAAGTTCAGAGTTCAGGTCAGATTACTCCATAAACCACTCAGACATTTCACTTGTGCTCAACCCTGGTGTGACCAGCACCTTTAATCTATGCTTAGTCAACCATACAATTTATACACCATCTAGAAACCTATTTGCAAGGCTGAATTCTTTAGCTTTTCTGTTCGACGGTTGCAAAGAGGAAGAACGTGCATTCCAAATGATCTCTGAACCAGAAACCCTGGAACACAGACACAGCAAAGGCTAGATCCTAGCCGCGGGAGTGTCAGTGCTAAGACTCCCTAGCATATGAGGTTTTGAGGTTGAGATGAGATCTGGAGGTTTGGGAACAAGTTTGAGACTAACAACACTTGGGCCCTCCCTTTGGACGTAGACTGTAGTTTGAATTAACTGCATTAGTCACTTTACATTTTGCTTTCCCACAAAGACATATTTGGGTTCTTTGCAATAAAAACAACATATTCAATCTCATATCAAACTTCTATAAGCTGTTTCCATATGCAATATGTGTGCTTGCATACGTATCAGTGGCCACAAAACTTGCTAACTTTCCAAGGAACATGTGATAAGTTTCAGATGCTTCAGAGCCGTCACCGAGACTGGGCAGCAGTTGTGGCTGGTGGGTGTGACTGCGATGGTGAGTATAAGTATGAAGGGGGGGCAGGGGGATTGGGTTGCTAGTGGTTGTGAATGTCTTGAAGACCAGGCTGTGCTTTATCCATTGTTTATTCCCACCACTGCACACAATGAATGCTGCATGGTAGGGATGCTGTTTTTGTACTAAATAAACAGGGTATTTCTTCTGAAACTTTGCTGGCTCCTCTTTAGAAAGACTCAAGTCACTGGGAGAACATGATTCCGATGGTATTGAGAGCCAGGTACTATACAAGGCTATGCACCTGTGAATATGCAATAAATCTTGGCTGACTGGTTGACTAGTGCATACAATACTTCTATGGTTCTCCTAAAGATCAAGTAATGGACTAAATAAGCTTGCAAGGTCTCTTCTAGCCTAATAATTCTGCTTTTGTCTTTCTACTCACAGATGAAAGACGATACCGAGAGCTATAATGTTGCCCGTTTTGATATGTAAACTTTAATAAATGGTGCGTGGCATGTTATGCTTTCTACCTTAAGCACATGCGTAGATGGCCCTTTCATCAGTAACTGTGGCCAAGTGCATTTTGACACCACAGATTCGGTGCTTCACTTCATGGGCTTAATAGAACTTTGAACAAAAAGTGCAGAATCATACCAAATTACTGCAGGCCGGGGCTGTGGTTGGTACCTCTCAGAAATCACTGTTTATGGGTGATGCCTCCCAGGGCTGTATTTTCTTAAATTAACCCTAATGAGTGACAACAGGATCATTTAGGGAGTGAAAGCTCATTGGGATTTTGTAGTTAAGGGATCAGAGCAAAATAGTCCTTTCATTTTCTTGTTCTCAGTCTTTATATGAACATGGAATCTGTGCAGCTCATGAAATACTGGTCAACTAGAGGAAATGATTTTTAAATCAGCAATAGATGACCCATTGGTCCTTCGTCCTGAGGCTACCCTCCTGTGTTCACATTAGAGCATATTTCCTTATAATTATTTATATGGCTAACATAATGTGTGTGTATGTATTTTTCATAGTTGGTATCCCATGTGGCAGATTTTGCATCCTGCTCTTTCACTTTGTCAGGTCATGCGCATTTTTTTGCCAATGTTCTGGGGGGTTGTGAGTGCCTTTCTCCCTCACCACCAGTCTTCCGTGGAACAGGCTTTGCTTCCATGTCCACACAGTCATTCACTGTCCAACTCATGTCTGAAGTCCTCCTCACCCCACAGAAACTGGCGAGTCCTGTGTGCCCTGGGGGACACTCTTCATCCTTCCCTTAAATTGTCTGATTACACCGACCATCACAACACCTGAGTTTCTTCCCTCGATTGCCTGAACAATATCTAGTCATGTTCTTTTTGCTAATTCTTTTTAAGTGTGGTCCTTAATGTTGGCAGTTCTCCTGCATTCCTCCCAGCTGATCTTTTTTCTCAGCGATCCCACTCACGTTGAGGCTGACACGCTACTTTTTATCTTCTTCCCCCACCACCATGATTTGCAGATGCCCTTGCTCCAGATCTTTCTGTGAATCCCCATCAGCTTAATATTTATTGAGTTATTGCTACTTGTCACTATGGTTATATTCCTTAGGAATCCTAAGGTAAGAAAGACACTGTGTGCCTGACGGAAATTCTGTAGCCAAAGTCACAATTTCACCAGGACCTACTGGACATACGACACTTAAACCTCAAAAGGTTCTAATCAGACTTCATTGTTTCACAGGGTTTCCCAAAACCTTGTCACCCTCCTGTATTCGCTACCTCGATTAAGGACCTCTTTATCCACCCAGGCAATGAAGATCAAACTCTGCACAGACCCCCTGTCCAACCCAGTTAGCTCCCAATTTCACTCACGTCCGTCTTCTCTTTTCAACGTAACTTTCAGGATCTGATCATCTCTCTCCATGATTATTCCAATAAAATTCTAAGTGTTTTATCTTCTTTCTCCTTTGCTCCCATTAATATTTACTTCAAATTGCTAACAGAGTAAGCCTGGCTATAAAAAATGGTCACTTACACACTTTAAAAAAATGAACAAAAATAATAATGGCAAAATAATGGTAGCTTCCCATCGCCCGATGAATAATTCAGAACTCTCTACTGAGCTAAGTATAAAAGAAAATTAACTGTAAGTGAATGAGTTTTCTAACTATATCTTAGAACTAAGTGGTTTTAATAAATATTTCTAACTTCGAGGTTTGAAGTAATATTGCTGTATGTGAAAATGTGCTATTAAATTCTCTTTAATCAGCTTAACCACACTGAGGGAAATATTGTTTAAAGAGGCAGTTTGGCATAACTGCTAAGATTTTAAACTGAGTCAAAAGACAAGTTTGAATCTCAGGTCTGCCGCTAGCTAGCTATATGACTGTAAACAAATTACATAACCTCTCTGTTCTTGGGTTCCTTCATTGGTAAGATGATGGTGGTGGAGAAGAAATAATCACCTACGTAATAGGATCTTTATGTTAATTAAACAAGTTAATACAAGAAGACAGCTTAGTCTGAGCCTTGCCCATAGTAGGCACACTACATTTGACTAGTCTCATTACTTGCTAAGAGTTTATGCCACTCATACGTATGTATCCAGGAGCACTGAAATGGTAGAGATTCCACAAGAAAAACTAACATCTTCTTAACAGACACATTGAAAGATATTTAGGATTCTCCATTTTAATATTTAAATATACGTACAGGTGATCTTTGAGAAACGCTGTATTAACTAAAACGGTGTCACTACTAATATAAATAGAAGAAGAGAGCTGCATTATTAAGGGGCTCCAAGGGCTGGATTCCCATCCTTTTCTATCATTGGCTGACTGACTTAGACTCTGGACTTCAGTGTTCTCACCCACAAAAGAGGGATAGTATCTACCTCCAAACTCCATGACTTGATTGAAGAGAGTGAGGGCAAAGTCCATAGTTCAAAGTCAGCACTAAATACATTGTAGTTGCTATTATCATTTTAAATAGGAGACTGTTTTTTCATTCAGATCTGAAATTATAAAAAAGAGATACCATGCTATACAAACAAATAACCATGTTTTGGAATATTTTAGATAATAGCCAAATTCATTTTTACTCACTCAAGAAAGAGCAAGAAAGAAGGGTGATCGCTCTATGAGCAGTGCAGGCTCACTTTGGTACCTTTGGGTCCTTCTAATCTGGAGGCCTGACCCCTGGGTAGGAACTGAACACCACTGCTGAGGTTTCCCAATTTGACACCATCTATGAGCTCTAAGTCTGCTCTGCTCATTGTACATCCTTCAAATACTGGCATCTCTCAGGCTGAGATTTAGGTGGCTTCAAGCCAGATCTCAGCATTTGTAGGGGGAAAAGAATCATTTTCCATAAAGAATTTGGTTTAATTTAGTCTTCAATTTGACCTTCAAGTCTTAAGAAGGGATCTGGGGTGCATTCTATTGATGTTTGTAGATACTGACCATGTCTCTTTCTTCATTTACTTTGTTTTTTCCCTTTCAAAGGAAAACACTGTGGATTACCTTATGATATTTCATATCAATAGACTTCACCTCTCTTTAAGAATCTGCTACAAAATCACAATTAGATGGCAACTTCTGAGGGGAAAGAAATGTATCACTGAAGTTTCCCTTTCCAAGATACTGAATCCATCAGGAAGATTTCTACAACTCTATTTATTTCTGTGAAATTAAGTGTAAAACAGCTTTAGATTCTGAGATAATTCTGGTAATAAACAAAGGGAATTTTGGAAAATAGATTGGGCGTTTGGCAGTTGAGACCACGCGCTGAACGTGAACCATGTGACGGCACATGATTTGAGTTTCTGTTGCTTGACTGTTTGAGAGCTTTAAGATTCTTCAGTGAAACGATTCTACTTATTATCTCTATTAAAGGTCGAAATATTTATATCTGAGCAATAAATTAATCAGAAATGAAAAATGGTACTAAGATAGGATCCCCCTGAGACTAGGCACCCGGTCTTCTACGTAGGGCGCCTACCCAGCCACCTCATTCTGTGGTGGCCTTTTCCTTACATGCTTGTCCTTGGGCTGCATCTCACCTCACCACACCCTGGGGGCGTGAAGGGGGCAGGGAAGAAAGGCATGGAATCCCGTCAAATTCCCCACAACTGGCAACTGTTTATGACTTCCACCTTCCCTAATGCCATGGTGTATTTTCTCCCCACTAGGTATAGTATTTAAAAATAACACGGAACTTTCTACTGCATATGAGGCAAAGTGAAACAATTTACAGTGTCTGCTGATGTCTCAAAGACAATTCTGGATAATTCAGACAAAGGCAGTTTTGTTTTCACCAGTTCTGATTTTCTTTTATCTTATATGGGTAATGTAGAATTCAAAAAGAAACAGTTGCACACTTTAGGCTGGGCAGATATCCTTCGGCAGTTCAGCAGAGAAGCCGAAGTCACAGGTTCTCAGTGTAAGCAACAGTCTGGATGTGCAAATAGAAGGCCAGCGGGTCCTGAATGCCCTCCCTCTCCAGATGTGCTGCACAGCTGGGTTGGGAGGTGACTTTGGTTCATTTTCCAGCTGCCTATCATTGCGTTTGTGACTGGGTCTCAGCCCTCTAAATACGCTTCTTTCAATTTAGACCACTCATGCTGAAGGCCAAGGCCATTTTCATTGATTCTACTGGCAACATTGACGGGTACATTTAGAAATGAAAAGTGGAGCTTCAAAGAGGAAAAGCCCTAAGTACACGCCCAGCATTATCATCCTTACACAAATTAAGTTCATGAAAGCTGGCACGCAATAGGCAGACATTATTTCATGCAAAGGTAGCACAAAGTCCCACTTTCCCATAGCTTTTACAGCCATTAAAGTCAAAGCTAACGAATGCCACTGCTATCTTATTTCCAGTACAATTACTGCACTTTGATAAAATACACTCGGAGTTCTTTCCCAGAAAAAGGCAGTGTCAGTAATGCAGCTTCATACTAATCAAAAGCAATTCTGGACAGAAAACATTCATTTTATGAATATAGAAATTTCCTCTATTATATTTGAGACGGAGTATGATGGTGGCATTCAGCAGAGCTACAGGGCAAATGTTGAAAGTAATTTACTGGCCATAAAAGAAATTCTTAATTAGAAAATAAGGTTCATTTAGATAATTTTACTATGAAATGAATGATGATGGGATGGCGAATGAAAGGATTTTACCTTTATGTGCCTCATATTCTTTCTTTTCCTGGAATTATGATCAACAAAAATGACTACATTCCTGATATTTTCCAATGGTTCTTGAAAGAATGATTAAGTAGTACTCTTTATAATATTTAATTCATAATTGTCTTCAAATTGTAAGAACTTAGAGGCATATTTACATTAAAATATATTAACTATAAAAGAGAAAAAAAACACTCCAGAATCGTTTTAAAGGGGAACACTAGGAGCTGTCAGTGATGGTCTTTCCAGTTAATGTTCCAGGATGTTTTAGGATTTTATTTTGCTATTCTAATGACAAATTTCAATTACTAAGGAAGGGCCAGGAACATAGCTTCTTTCCAGCAAATAAAACATTCCCTTTCTTTTTCTTTCTTTTTCTGTATAATTTTTGGGAAGAACCAACATAGGAATAATAAGTTTTGCATTTAATTCTCAAAATGTGAAGAGCAATCTTGTGCTTATATTTCATTTAAGAAACCCTTACTACTTACTACTGCATTAAATTGACTAGTCAATGTTTTCAACCAATTTCCAACTGATAACTCAATTCATCTTCATAGTAATCCTAAAAACTACTGTGATCATCTTGATCATACCCATTTCACAGTTGAGAAAACCAAGGCACAGAAAGTCTCACTAGTTTGACTAGGGTCATCCAGATAATGAAGGATGGGCTTGAACTTGAATTTACACAGTATAACACCAAAATTCATGTTTCAATCTTTATTCAATGCTGATTTTTCTATACACTGCTGCTTTATTGTGATATTTACAATAACATGTAACAGGGATAAATTTCTTGTAATTTACCCCCTTTTTAATAATGATATGAGAGACTAAGAGAGATTAAATAGTAAACTAGTTATTATACAATCAAAGTACAGAGCCTATCTGAATTCAGTATTTTTTCCTCATAGCACCATGTTACAGTTAATGCTGTGGCTTTGAGAAGCCATATGTATACTTTGACTATTATACCATTATTTTGGCTATCAGACAGGCATTAATTAACTCATCTCTATATCAAGTTCCAGGTTTTTATAGGAATTCAATTCAAAATAAGCAAAAAAATCTTGAAATATATATTAGGAATAAAACGTTGGCATATTGGCACACTAAATGAATTTAGTATTTATATTATAGGCCAAAAAAGTGTGGACCATGTGAGGAAGTTTTTTAAGAGTTAGATTTTTAGGGTGAACCCTGTCAATATTAATTAATTGGCATTAATTGGGGAAAAAAGCACAGCAGATTCCTTTTAATTAAATCAGTTGTCAAGATGAATGATGTTCTCATTGGGAAAAAAACAATTTGGGTTAAAATGTTTTAATAAAATTAGGTACACATGCACACAAAATATCACAAACTTTTAAATAAGAAAAACATCTTGCCAAACAGTACAAAACTCTATTGTGTGTGTGTGTGCGTGTCTGTGCATATTTATAGATATATGTGCAGAAAATGAAATCTGGAAGACCAAAAATTTAATAGTCATTGTTTCTACTGGTTAAGTTTATAGCATATATTTTGGAAATTTTTGTCATATTTGACCATTTTTATGATGAAAATGCATTATTATTCTAACTAGAAAAATAACTATATAATAAATAATTATATATGCATATATTTTATCAATCAAAAACAGCAAGGTATAGAAATAACCCTCAACATTTTGTATCAGAATTAATACAGGTATGCATGACAAAGAAATTAATATAAACATTAACTAAAATTAGGATAGATTTTCTTCTTTTGCCACGTTTTTCCAAATCTATTTCTCCAGAGCACTACATGGTATGGTAATTGTTGCTATTGTTAAGTAAATAATATTCAACAGAACAAAAAAAAAATCACAGTATTAAGGAAGTAGTGGGAAGCCAGTGTGGTGGCACAGTGGTTAAGTTTTTGTCCTCTGCTTTGGTGGGCCAGGGCTTGCTGGTTCGGATCCCAGGCACAGACCGACACACAGCTCATCATGCCATGCTGTGGCAGTGTCCCACATACAAAATAGAAGCAGATTGGCACAGATACTAGCTCAGTGACAATCTTCCTCAAGCAAAAGAAAGAGAAAGACTGGCAACTGATGTTAGCTCTGGGCCAGTCTTCCTCACCAAAAAAAAAAAAAAAAAACCCCACAAAAAAAGTATTAAGGAAGTAGGGAGTAGCAAATACAAGACTAATAAGATTAGAAGAAAAATAAAACCAAGAGAACTGTATAAGACGTAAAGGAATTTCTCTTTTGTTTGCATATATACAAAGAGATTCCCTACTCTTTATTACGTTATACCACAAAGGTATCATGTGACTTATAACTCCAGCATATTTAGAAATCCTAAAAATGAGACTTGAAGACATATTGTTCCAATGAAAATTAAAATATTGAAAATATGAAGTATTTGATTAAGTAGAACAGCAAGCTCGTATTGCTATTTTTCTATTTAACTTATGGTACAAAGTTTCCTTTATATATTGAACTTCCACATCTATAACCCAATAGTTTCTTCTTCCTTTGGCTTATGCATAAAGCTTGAGAACCCAAGTGAATGAACATTGGGTTCATCACATCATCAGTCCAGGGTCCTAAAGGGTGTCAGAACCCTGAGAAGTGTTATGGGAAAAGTACAACAAGGATTAGATCCTATAGGATTGTGGGGAAAGCCGGGACAGTCAGGACCTAGAATTAGGCAAGATCAGAACAGGAATCTCTGCAGTCATAAGAGAAGCTGAACTGAGATCAAGAAGGGAAATTGAGGGTCAGGTCTAGGAAGCTGAGGTCTCTGTGTGATCAAGAATTCGGTTCTAGATCCAAGCTCTGATCATGGAGTTGGGACCACTGTTGTTCAGCAGGGTCAGTGGATAGAAAGAAGAGGTGGGCATGGACCAGAGGAGAGCAAGGAGCAGCTGGAGCCCACCAGGCATTTCTATGTTCACTGTCACTGCCATCTGACAACCTTTAGAGAGTAATAATGATTGACTGCCACCTTCCAATTTCGCCTCATTTATCTTTTGACCAACTTTTACCTGGAACCATGCAGGGAAGGTGATTCTGGGAAATGCCCTTCCTAGTTTAACTGAATTCATACTATCTACACTACCACAGTCTAAGCGTACAGTTATGTTGATATCTGCTAACGAAGCACTTCCAGTGTTTGAGCTCTTTCTTACCCCTTCCCACATTGATTCTACTATGCTCATGTGATTTTCCTGGAACAATGGGCCATTAGCAAGGATGATGCAAGCAGAGGCTTCATGAGCATTCACTCCATGGAACATGCACTCTTGGAACTGAGCCGCCATGTATGAAGCCCAGGACACCTCTTTTGAGGGCCAGTAACCATGTGGAAAGAAAGGCCTTGAGTCCACAGAGAAAGAGATGTCCAGCCACTGCAGGGCCCAGCTGAGCCCAGCTCCAAGGAAACCCACCCAACGAACATAACCACGTGCGTGAGTCCAGGCACGAGCAACAGAAGGATCACTCAGCCAGCCCAAAGTGCCACAAGAAATAAGTCCTTCGTGAGCAACTAAATTTTGTAGTTTGCTGTGAAGTAATAAACAATTGAATCAATCACCTAACTGAGGTGAATTCTTTCATTGCAGATAAAAAAATAAAATAAATATTAATTTTATTACTGTCACAACAACAAGAAATATTTTTTAAAGGCACAGAACTCAATTTACTAATAAGGAGTTTTCAACTGAGCCTCAGCTTCACTATTCAAATTTCTGAAGTGGTGACACTTCAATGATTTTCAACACAATATGTGCCAAATACTCTATTAAGACTCAGTGTGACCATAATATTAATGATTAACATTATTGAGTGTTTACTGTGTGCCAGCCTCCGCATTAAGTGTTTTACTCAGTGAATTCTTACAACTTCATATTTCAAGGATGATAAATATCACTTAGTAAAAACAGAAGCACAGAAATGTGAAGTAACTCACCCTAACCCACACAGCTGCATTGACAGAGCTGGGCCTCAGACAGCGGCAGTGCCTGCATTATTAACCACCATGCTGGAGCACTTCTGACCAATGCCATGTGCTTAGGAGGGGGTCACATCTCAGCTCCAGATCAGCGCAGTAGCACAGGTGATGAAGTCCTTTCACTTGCCAGCATCACAGCAGATTGACCTGGGCATTAAAAGGTTTATTCTGACCCCATCAGTGCCTCTGGAAATTTCTCAAAGGGACCAAAAGGAGCTCACATAGGGAGGCCATGATGGGACTCTGCATCATCTCTCCTCTGATGATGACAGGCCTGCTGAGCAGAAAGCTGCGGTTCTGGTCTTGCTTTGTTGAAACTATGATTATGTGAGTACCGAATGATCCAAAATGCTATCTGGTCTCATTTATTTGGTTTGACCCTGGAGGTTTGTTATTTTTCTCCTGATGAACTTTGCTACCGCTAACACCATCACCATTCTAGGAGCTAGAATATCTTCGGTTCAAACATGACGATAAGGAAATAGAAATTAAGGCACATCCTGCCTCTAGTCTCCAGGAAGCTAAATCCTTAGTTGTTGGAGAGGCTTCAATACATGAAAGAGGTATCTGTGAGTGAGAGCTGGGGATTTGAGCCTCCCAGAGAGGCTTGAGAGAAGATTCCCCAGGCTGAACAGAGGAAAAAGATAGCTGGTGATGAAGAAAACATGGAAGTTCAGTGTCTCAAATAGACAGCCTCCCCTCTGGCACCAGGCAGAGTTTGGGTGAGGGGGCTGGGGATAGGCATAGGGAGAGATAGGGGAAGAAAGACTCAAAAACAGAAGTGAGTTCATAGGAGACCCATGTGAAATGTGTCGGAGACCTCCTCAGAGAGCATCATGACCTAATGTGATCATAAAGCAGGTGAATGGCTACATACTCCTAAATATGACATGAAAGTATCTGCTACCTATAAGCAAACTGAAAGCAGGACCAGGCCAACAGAGTCCAGCGTAGAGTCAAGTGTGAGAATCTGACGACACAGTGGATCCTTCAGCAGGTATCCTCTTAGGCAAAGATGCAAGACTAGATGGCAGACCCACCTCATGAGTCTAGTTGAATGGATTCGCAACATGCAAATAGAGTTTATGTAAATGGAAAGAAAGGAGTGTTATTTCTATAGTTCTTGAATATGTTATTTATAGACATAGTTTCTTAGCAGCTACATTCAGCTTACAATCCTCTACTCTACTCTATACCTACTCTACTAGGCAGTGAGTAGTTGAGTAGAGGGTGTAAATTCAGTCTGTAAGAACAGAGGGCTGGATTATTTTCCTCAGGAGACGTTTAGTGATGAGAGAGAAAAGAGGAGTTACAAATATAATAGAGAAGCAGTTAGACAGAAAAGAAAAAAGAAAAAATATATATATATATATGTGTAAGGAAAATATGGTGTCAAGAAGACCAAGAAAAGTTAAAAACTTAGAAAGATTAGAATTTGAAGAAGGAGACTTGTCCAACAACGTTAAGTAGAGGAAAGTTCTTTAAAAGATTGATTAAAAATATTAAAAAGTTGTAAATATGAAAAGAAGTAGGTTATCTGATTACTCCTGACTTACTCCATCCAGGCTGCTATAACGAAATACCACAGACTGGGTAGCTTACAAACAACGGAAATTTATTTCTCAGTCCTGGAGGCCAGAAGTCCCAGATCAGGGTGTCAGCATGGTCCAATGAGGGCCCTCTTCTGGGTTGCAGACTTCTTGCTGTATCTTTATATGGTGGAAGGGGCTAGGGAGCTCTCTGGGGCCCCTTTTATAGGGGCGTTAATCCTATTCCCAAAGGGTCTTACTGCCCTCATAACCTGATCACCCCAAAGTCCCTCCCTCTTAATCCCATCACATTGGGCATTAGGATTTCAACATATGAATTTTGGAGGGACACAAACGTTCAGCCTATAGCACTGAGATATCTGAGTTAGCCATATGTTAAATTCAAAAGACTTTGCAAGCTGTTACAGAAAGGAACCCGTGCTAAGGGAATGATCACAATGAATATAACAACACAAGATCAAGGACATGACTACTAAAGACATGGGAAAATAGGACAGTAATTTGAAAAGGAGAGTAGCAATGGATTTCTAAATGGAAAAGTTAGAAAGAAGAGTGCATGAGAAGATTGACACAGAAAGTACTGGAGAAAGAATGCATAAATATGGGAATAACATACTTCAGGAAGCAGAAAGGGATGCGATTGCTTTAAACATGAGACGAGACATGTCTTCAGAACTCGTGCAGAAGTATGCGAATAGGCGTGGACACAGATTCGGTAAAAGGAAAAGGTGGTGTGGTGTGAAATGGGTAAACCAAACACCAGCTGTTCTTAAATTCACAATAAAAAGATAGAAGCAAGAATACAGATCAACCTGTGGGGGCAAGAAACTGAATGCAGGTAAAATGAACGTGCTTAGAACAACTTTTATGAGAAACAAGGAAAAATGTGGGTGGGCTTAATGCCTTGCATATAGCAAAAACTAAATTAATATTTACTGAATAAAAAAATCACAAATGAAAATGATTACCAAAAATGACAGCCTTTTTTTGGTCAGTACAAACCCATGACTATATCTCATTGTCTATGGGAAACTCTTCAGTATTTGGCTCATTTTAGCTTGATTACAAGTTGCAAGTTCTTTATCTACAAAATAGACATAACAGAGCCTGCATTTCCCAGGGTTGTTATGAGAGTTAATTAATGTTTATAACACCCTCTGGGATACAGAATCTAAAATCTGCTGCTCTCATATGAACTCAGAATAATCCGAAAGGCCTACTTAAGCCCATTTGCCCATGGTGAATGTCAGCAATTGGTCTAATAAACTGAGAAACTGAAATCCACTTCTATACACCTTTGCTTTACAAATGCCTATTTCTTAACCTTAAAATGTAAGGAATAGACAGATAATATAACCAAATACTAAGACAGGTCTCCAGAACCAACGAAACTGATGGGTTGACTCACCTAGGGCGAGTGAAGGGCTGTTTTGGAATGTTCCATGATGCCAAAAATGGATATGCCATAGAAGGACCATAAAGAAACTTAAATAATGTTAAATACTTCAAGAGGTAAATTATGTTCATAAAGACAAATAATTGTCACTTTAGGAAATGATTTATCATTATTGTGGAACACACTGTGAATCCAAGGGGATTAATAAACAAAGGTCCAAAAACCCCATACTTGAAATGAGATAATTACCTCGAGTCTATAATATATTGTGCGTTGGTAAGTCCACCAAGAGCAAAGTTCTCCTTCAATCTTGCTTCTAGAGAGAAGGAATATAAACTTTTGCCGCTCTGAAAATCAAATTCTTATCAATAAAACCATGAATTATGTCAATTGATTGTGATTCATTTCATCGCTCCCGTGAAATTATCACCCTTATTTGAGTCATCCTTTGTGAATGAGGGGAATTGCTTCAAATTCATGCGCTGCTTCAACACTGCCTTCGGAGCTGTGGTGCATATATGAATACAGTCCAATTGTCGGGCTGTAAATGCAGAGAGGGGACTATTCCTAGGGTATCTGAGACAATGGAGAAGTAGAACTGACCCCTGCCTCTGCTACTGTGTGCCTGCGAAGGAAGGGAAAATTGTCTGGGGGCAATTACCGCAGAATCTTGCACTTGAATTTGTGCTTCCCTACATTGCTGTAGCTATTTCAAGTGATTCAGTACAGTAGGAGAGGGACACGTTCCAAGACCCCTAGTGGATGCCTAGAAACGTGAACAGTACCAAAATCTGCGTATACTGTTTCTTCTCATACATACATACCTATGATAAAGTTTAATTTATAAATAAATTAGGCACAGTAAGAGATTAAAAACAATAGCTAATAATACAAGAGAACAATTATAACAAATAGTGCAATAAAAGTTATCTTAGATTTTAGCAACCTCAGTATACGATTTTTTTTCTTTCCTTTAAGTCAAGAACTTTCACCTTGTCATTTAAAGGAAGCACTTTCTGGCTTCTCTTTGGCATGTCGGAATTGCCAGCATCACTACTCTTGAGCTTTGGGCCATTATTAAATAAAATAGGGTGACTTGAACACGAGTGCTGAGATACCACACTGTTGACCTGATAACCCAGATGGCTGCTGAGTGACTAACCGGTGGGCACTGTCAACAGTGGGGATCTGTTGGATGAAGGGAGGATTCAGGTCCCTGGCAGGACAGAGGGATCATGTGAGAATTCATCATGCTATTCAGAACTGCACGCAATTTAAAAACGATGAATTGTTCATTTCTGGAATTTTCCATTTAATATTTTCAGATCACTATTGATGGGGTAACTGAAGCCTCAGAAAGCAAAATTGCAGATAAGGGGGAACTGCTGTATTGCTTCTCCAATTTTAAGATCTTTGTGGAGTTGAAGCCAGAGATCTAAGTAGAAAGACAGCTTCTGCCTCCTTCTAACCTGTGAGT
Source organism: Equus asinus (assembly GCF_041296235.1). Lineage (NCBI taxonomy): Eukaryota > Metazoa > Chordata > Mammalia > Perissodactyla > Equidae > Equus > Equus asinus. The sequence goes on from NC_091800.1 coordinate 77,508,932, forward strand.
TTGGACAATCTATTTCCATCAGCATCAGTCCTCTCCTCCACAAAGCGAGTTAGTACTTACATCTGAAGAGGTGTAAATTAACTGGGATAATGTGTGAATCACCCACAACCACAACAAGTACTCAATTTCTGTTTAGCTGTGTCAGGTTCAGGGAAATGGGGACTTGCGGTCAGTTATAATTCAAAGCATTTTGGGAGTCAGGTGGGCAGAAATAAATAGATAAATACATAAGTTATGAATCCTCTGTAGAAGTAGATATACAATAAATTGCCCAATAACTTTTTACTAACTTATAAAAAGTATTGATATCCAATAGCCTGACAAGTAAAGGGCTTAGAAATCATCACTCTAGTATATATAATAAGGAGATGCTTCTGAACAAACTGAAAATAAGCATCTTTTTTTGAAGAAAATAGAGAACTGAAGTCCCAGGGCAAACTAGCCCCCTGAAATCTGAAGAGACAGGCAAAGCTGACAGGTGAGGTCAGCTTACTTGGCCAGAGCTGCTGGAGACATAAGCTGGCAGGATTACTTACGTGGTAATTTTGATGAACTGCTGGAAGCTAACTGTGGACTAGCATGAGAGTGAGAATCTCTGAAGGACCATCATGTTAGGAGATGACAACACACGTTCAGGGGTTTTACCTGAAGAACCAAGAAAAATCCCTTTTTGGCTCTAATAGGAGAGGGGAAAAGTAATCATGGTGAGTATGCTCAGATGGTTTCCTAAAAACTAAGGCCTAATTGCAGGAAAAAAGACTCCATCAGAGCCACATCTACCTTGGAGGAGGTCATTTATCTGCCTCCAGGCCCCTCCAGCCGTCCTGTCTCACCCAAGGGAGCTGTGGGGAGCTCCACCTTGAAGGTCACCTCTCAGGAACACAAGGCCAGGGACAGATTGAAGCTCAAAAGTGAGTTTACATGAAGCTGCCCTCTTCCACACTTAATCACAAGGCGGGAGGGGTCTCCAGCTAAAGAGGTACCCCACATGGATGTTCTCTGAGCAGGAGGACTGCGAGAAGCCCCGAGGAAACAGCCAAGACAAAACCAAGGACACTGGAGGAATCTGGATCCTGTGGCATTTACAGCAACAGCACAGAAACTGTGAAATTCTCACAAGATAATGGTTGAAGGGCAGTGTGAGAAATTAGGTATGGCTGGAAAATGTAGTCTTCACTGTGCTGCTGGGAAAACAGAGAGCAGTTTGAATCACAGCTTGTTGTTTGAAGTCTGCTAAGCAGTGTGTGATTTGATCACATTCACGGTTTAGGAGATTTCTGGGGCAGCTTTTTGGAAAATGAATTGGAGGTTAGGACTGTGATGAGCTGGGTGACTAGGTGAGAAAAGATGAAAGCTTGGACCAAGACAGTAGTCACTATGGTGGAGGGGACACACAGAGCACAAAGCCATTATGAGACATAACTGGCAGTACTCAGTGAAGAAGTTGGTGTATGAAATTAGGGTAACAGCGAAATCAAGTGTCAGTCTTAGGGTTTCTGGTTTGCATTCCATGGAGATGATGGCACCTGGATGGAGAAAAGGAAATTTAAAAAGAGAAACTGATTTGGAAGAAAAGATGATGGTTTCAATTTTGGACCTAATGAGTTCAGGTAACCTTAGGATAATTCCACGGAGAATCCCCGGGGGCAATTGGATATACGCTTCTAGAATTCTGAATTATCAGTGTCAGCAATATGGAACACCAGTGGTAATAAAACCATGCCAGATGCTAATATTGCTCAAGAAAGTTGTGTGAAGTTATATACTGACATTTAATTGTTGGACACAAGAAGTCAAAAGGAGAATTTACAAAGACAGTTCGGCACAGAAGGCAAATAAACGGTGATGATTGGAAAGCTTGAAAAACAAGAGAATTTTAGGTATTAAATGGCCAACCATGTGAAAGGTTGTAGAGTGTCAAGGACTATAAGGAGAAAAGAAGGCTATCTTAGCAAAGTTTGAGAGTATTTCACCGTTAACTTTCTATTTTTGCTAAAAACATAACGAAAACTAAAATGACTTTTCCATCATTTCCCTAATACTTTGCCTTTTTAGAGTACTTTACAATTTCACAAGCCTGTGAATGCCAAAAATGCAATGTTGACACGCTCTATTCTTGGACACATTCCTTTCTTTGGTGACAATACAAATTTTTCCATCAAAATGCTTTAATTAAATATTAGGAATTTCACCTGTGAACATGGAAAAGATCATTTTAATTGAGAAGCTGAGGCAAAGCCAATCAAAAATAAAAACAAATAAGACTTACAAAGAAGCCAATTAGGTTTGTTTTAATGTTGCTGGAGTAACCAATGGTGAGAGACTGTATATTCCAAAGACTCCTGCGGTATTATCCCCCATTCCACATGCTCTTCTCCAAGGTGACTTTGATAGTGCTCCCTGTGCCCCTCCATTGAATCTGGGAGGGCTGTGACTTGCTTGTACCCAATACAGTATGACAGAAGTGACTTGTGTGACTTACGAGGCTGGCTTAGACCAAGTGATGCAGCTTTCATCTTGTTCACTGGCTCACTTCTTCTTAGAGCTTTGAGCAGGAAGTCTGGATTCTTTGAGGGCACCGTGCATAAGGAAGCCAGGCTGCCTGAGAAGGCAACATGAGGGTGCTTTGTTCAACACTCCTAGTCTGCAATGCTTCCCAGTGCTGGCTAAAGAAGTGTGAGTGAACAAGCTTTGGGGGGATTCCAAAAGCCCCAATTCTCAGCAGTGAGGTGTTCCAGCTCAGCCCCAGACATAAAGCAAGGACAAGCCATTCCCACTGCCATTTCCTAATTCCTTACCTTCAGAATCCGTACGGGTGCCAGTTGTCTATTTTATTGCCGCTCAGTTACAAATCCACTCTTTTTGCCTGCTCTCTGACAATGGGGACAGGTCCATTCCATGTTCATCAATTCCTCAATTTAGCTAAGTCCTAGGAGTCATTGAGCTAAAAATCTCTTCCTCAGTGAACCCTCCTGGACCCCTAAATTTGATATCCCATTGCACCCTGTACATAGCTCTATCATAAGACTTACCACCCTGCATTTTAAGTTTATTTTTCCTTTTGCCTGCCTATGTGCCCCAGGATATAAATCAAGGATTAGCATAGAGTCTGACACCTAGTTTGATACACTTTGATGAAAGAAAAATAAATGAAGTAAAGTCAACTTTTATTTACTTCACATAGCTAGGGTCTGCACACCAAAATGAATGAGCTATAAAAACAATTCAATTAAAGGAGAACATAAGGTTGCCACCATATTATAAAATAAAGTATTTCAAGTATTTACTATAATGCAGGCAAATGTATACATATGGAATTTGAAAAAAATGAAATAGTCACCATCTATTGGACATCTGTTTTGCTTATATGTATCACATGATTGAGTTATTATGAAAATTTAATTCTATATTATGAGTTTTTAATGCAAATATGAAAGTATAAAAATAAAGAACATCCTTATATTAATAGTTCTCTATAGTTTATCCATGGAATTAAAAAAATATACAATAATGTTAAATGAATGATCTTTTTCCATTTTAATTTAAAATTTTAAAAGGTTAAATCAAAAATTACTTGCATAATTAAAATAAAAACATTTCCTTAGGATGAATTATTGGGAGAAACTATAAAGTCTTGGTATTTTAGAGCAAAGAGATTAGAAATCAAATTCTTCTCTTTTCTTTTTGTGGTAGCATCTATACGCAAGATAGCCAAGTGAAATGGAAAGATAACTTGCTTAATTTTAAGTCATAAAGACCAAATTAGATTCCTGATTCTGCAACTTACTGGTAAAGTGATATTGGAGATTTTATCTAACCCTCTGGGCTTTTTGGTGACCTCATCTGACAGTCAGGTGTCATGACGTTGCCTTGTATCTGCTTGTTATGAGAACTAATGGGACAACTTAGGTGAAGTGAACAGTGCCTGGTATAGGGGAGACACTTCCTCAAGTTCAAGAGTTAGTCACTAGGCTGAAGGGTCACAAGATGAATAGATGCTGAAGCTGCCCTCTAATGTCACCGGGGAAAAGGGAGCATGAAGGCTGCCCTGCTCATCTCACAAGTTTGATACAAGTAAGGATTAAATAAATAATGTATATGGTGGAGCTTGGAAATCTAAGGGGCTGCTAAGATAGAATAATAGTATTTCACAATAAAAGGACATGTAGGCTCAGAGGCTTAAGCTGAATGTTTTCCCTAAATACTATGCATCATAATTAAAATAATACTAATTCTCATGTTAGTAATATCACTTTGCAAGGGTCTATGAGGCCCCACCTCAAATCACTCAAGGTCTTAACAAAGGTTCTACCATCACTCCTCGGCCTCCTCTCTACACCATGTTTGCCTGATGGTGGATTTACCCTCTGCGCAAAAGTAATTTCTTAATTTCAGCATAATTTGCCATCTGGAGAGGCTAGGAATGAGACACAGTTTTATTTCCAAACCCAGAAAGTCCTGGCTCCTTCTCATTTAATGTTTCTTTCTCCAGATTTTCCCTCTCCTCTCACATTTATCATAGGCTGTGAGATGAAGCCAAGTGGTTTTTCAGGTCACTGTCCTGCCTGAAAATCTCTCTACTAGATCATAAGTTTCACTCAGACTTTTTTTCCTGTGTGACTCTAGGCAGTGCTGTGGCAAAACTTTCTGCTACTACATAGCGAGTCCCCTTTTTGCCAGCTTTTAATATCATTTTCCTACTTTTCCTCTAAGTCTGTCCTGAAACCCTCCTTGAAACCCATCAGGCTTCTGCTCCCACTCTCCCCAAGGTTCTCTGACAAACAGTGTCCCGAATGCCCTCCCTGTGTCAGTCCACTGCCTTGTCCCAGAGCTAATGCCTCTTGTTTGGTGTTATAGCAGCAACTTCGTTCCAGGTACCAAACTATGTTCCAGTTCACCTCAAAACCAAGTGGCTTGGAACATCACCAATCATTTTATTGCTCGTTAATCTGCTAGGGGAAGGTAACATGAGGTATCAGCAGTGGAAGCTGGAACGCTGAGGGTGGCTTGAACTTAGGGACTGAAATCACCACAGTGTTGCTCACACATGTCTGATGATTGATGTCAGCTGGGACCTCAGGTGAGGTCGTGCATTAGTCAGCACAAGCTGCTAAAACAAAATACCATGGATTGGCTGGTTTAAACAACAGACATTTATTTCTCACAGTTCTGGATGCTGGGAAGTATAAGATCAAAGGGCCCGAAGATTCCTTTCCTGGTGTGAGTCCTCTTCCTGACTTGCAGATTACTGCTTTCTCACTGTTTCCCCTCAGGGCAGAGAGGGGAAGTTCTGAGGTCTCTTCCTTTTTTTATAAGGACACTAATCTCATTGTGGGGGCTCCCTTCTCAGGACCTCATCTAAACCTAATTACCTTCCAAAGGCCCAGCCTCCAAATACCATCACACAGGGCATTAGAGCTTCAACCTATGAATCAGGAGGGAGACACAAACATCCAGTGCATAGCAGGCCATCAGACAGAACACTTACACATAGTCTCTCCATGTTTCTTCTTGGCTTTCTCAAAGCATGATGACAGGGTTCCAAACATAAGCATCCTGAGAGAACACAGCAAAAGTGCATGCCACTTTTATGGCCTAGCCTTGAAACTCACTTTGCATCACTTCCACCATACTCTCTCATTTGGGGCAGCCCCTAAGTTCCATCAGGTTCAGAGGGATGGAATACACTTACTCAATGAGAGCAGGTTGACATCACATAGTAAGGAGAGAACGTGGGATTGATCTATTTGGATGTGGGTGGGCAGCCTCAAATAATCCAATCTACCACAGTTGCCAAGTTCCCTTTTACCTACAGTGAGAAACAACGAGCCCCAAGACAGCGTGAGAATTTCTAAGAAAGAACTCCCGCCCACCAATATAAAAATGTGCTCTCCTTTACAGAAAGTTTTAATTTATCTTGAAGGAGAAATAAATATAGAAAGAACTAATCAAGGAACTGGCAACAGGTGTCCCATAGGATTTCTGAATTGTGATGGACTAGTGATTGTTGTGTGCCTCCTATTTTCTCACTTCTAGAACAGGAGTGTTGAAAGTCCTTATTCTATGCCTGGGCCATTGTTCGACATTGGGTATGTGTTTGGGGTGGGGGTAATAATTTGTCCCTTTAGTTCAGAGGTCTTTAGACTGAAAGGACATACTTGAGTAGCAGTACTGAAGAAGTGAACCCAAGAAGAATCACCTAGCCTAGAGACAATCTAGACGATACAATCACAGACTTCAAAATGCTTTCATAAGGGCATGATCGTTGGGGTTCTTGGGGGTGAGTTCAAATGTATTTTGCATGTGAGAGGGTAATGGCTTGTTGTGGCCTAAGGGCAGACTGGGGAAGATGGTGTTTTTCAAAGAGGTCCTCCACAAGGTATCAGATCTCACATGCTTTTCTTAACATGTTAAATTGACCTTCCTCCCATGAAGTGGGGGTTCCTATGTCCTTTCCCCTTGAAACTGGGTGGAACTTTGTGAGTAGAGCAGAGGGGATGCTATGTGCCTTCGAAGTCTAGGTCATAGGAAAGCCATGTGCATCTACTTTATCTCCTTGGGGTTCTCACTTGGAAACCCAGCAAACATGCTGTCAGGAAGCTAAGTAGCCGCATGATGAGAACACGCGTAGGTGTTCCAGCAGGCGGCCCCAGCTGACGTCCCAGCTGACAGTCAGTCTCCACTGTCAGGCCAAGCGATCTATACAATGCTTCTAGTCCCAGCTCTTAAATAACTCCCGTCTTCAGCCAGCCCAGCTGATGCCACGTGGGGAAGAGCTGAGCTGTCTACACAGAGCTCTGACCACACTGCAGAATTGCAGGTAAAATAGTCATTGTTGCTTTCATACTCTGCATTTTGTGGTATCTTTTTACGCAGCAATAGATAAATAGAACAGGGAACAGTAGCTGACATAAATAAACTCTTGTTTGTAACAAAGAGGCTTCTTTGCATTCTTCCATTGATCTGGAATTTCTTAATTTCTATTGATACCATTATTTGGTATAGTTGATTAAGTAAACTATTATCTCATAACCTTAAGTAACAGGATTGCAACTTCAAACCAAAAGCAATTAAATTAGGTAACAAAAAATGGGGGAGGGGGCAACCATTGGTTCATTCCGTCTAATCTAGATAAATTATAACTAGACAGACTCGAAAACAGCACGGAAGTGCACAAAATGATCCTCAGGCAGAGATTGTCTACCCAGGTTTCTTCTACTGGCATTATTATACAATGTATGACATTCATATGCTTGAGCTATAAGTAAGGCATTTCTTTGCCATATATAATCTTTACTTCAATAAAAAATCTAGCCTAGAAGACTTTTTTCACAATTAGGTTTAAATCACTTTGTCCTGAGAGAATTAAAGTCAAAATATATATTTAAGAACATATAGTAGGAGCTCAAAGTGGAAGTATTGCAATCTACTCTAAAGAAAGAAAAAAATACGTATGTAATATAGCATAATTTCATATATATATTTCATGTTCTTATTCTGGATGTCAACTTTTCTTTCTTGTTTTTTCTTCTTCTTCATCCATTTTTTAAACCTCCATGCATTTCCAAAAATTGTTGAGTTTCAGATGATACTGCCAGCTGCATACTTTTCTGCCTTACTAATTTGCAGACATCACTTACTTGATAACATTTCACACAGCTGTCTCCCCCAAGCTTAAATGACTTTCTGATTTCCGAACAAGAAGTAGCTACACAAATAATGGCTTCAGACCAAGGTCTTTGGCAGGATGATATTATCCACCAGGCCCAGCACAGAGAAAAGTTAAGAAAAATGGGTTTTTAATTTCTAACTGTCTACATTTTTCTCCCATCAAGTGACAAAGAATACAATTAAAGACCTGCTATATAGCATGTCACAAACATATCTTAGTGTCTTTTATCTCATTTTTCTTCCCTTGGGGTTTATCATAGAGGCAAGCTTTTCTTTTTTTCTTTTTTTTCTTTTTCTTTTTTCCCCCAGTAGAGTGTCACTATGATTCCGGCAACATTTTCTCCTCCTTTTTGTTACAACCAAAATACATCTAGTCCTTCAGGCAGCTATTGTTATCAGCTTGAAAAAGCTATTAGAAACTCAGAGTTAATGCCCTGTGATATGGTAAGGCTCAATTATGTGAACCATTTTTACATACCCCAGGCCTCTTTTCCAACACATCTTGTGTGGGAAGTTATTAACTGAAAAAATAAAGTGCCAAACAATTAAAATGCTTATCATTCAAAAAACCAATAGTATTAATAGTAATCATAATAATAACAGCAGCAGCAACAATACAAAACAGTTGATAAGAGTCGAAGAATCTAACGGGACTGGAATTACAGAAGGGGAAAAGAGTTGCAATTTTTTTCCATTAAGCAAACAAATAAACAAATAAGAACTGGAGCCTTTCTATCAACTATGCTGATGGAACATATCAGTCAGTAAACGTTTTATATAAAATATCAGTAACAAAAGACGAGAGAAGAACAAAAATGTTTGTAAAGCCATGGTAGCAGCTAAGGTGGTGGTCATTTCGGAATCCACTATCTGCTTGACAGCTTGTGTGGTTTCGGCATCATTTGACTCTGAAAATGCAAAACAAATTGCATTTTCTAAACGATAGAAGGTAATTTCAGGTTCTATCGGAGACAAAAGTGTACCATCAGAGGAGATGATTAGTTAATTTCTAGCTTTCTCCATTAAATTTTCCCAAATCTTAGCATCACAATAACACCTCAGGTTTCTTCAATTCTCTTTGATTTTTCCCAGTTTTATTATGTTATACTAGTAAATATGCTGTAAAGTGCATTTAAAGCTAAAAGAAATAATGACAAATATGAACGATAACCTTTTATCCCACAAGCTTTTTTATTAACTTTTTTAACATAACTAAATAAAACCTAGAGAAAGAATTCATTGGAACTTTAGAAGTGAATTTGGAAAGAAAATATTATTTCTTTCTAAAATGAGTAGGTTGAATCTCAAGTGCACTTTAAATTCAGTCCATTGCGTTCTCAACAATGTCTTAAATATGGCGCAATTATAGCTCTCTCCTAAATCTTCCGACTTTTTGCAATGGGAATATTAAGCAAAATTGTAGATAGGTCTCAAAATTGAATTGCATTTTGTTCTGCTCTCTAGACCAAAACCAAGATGAGCTGAGCTTGCCAATCAGAATCCTCTATGAATATGAGAATATTTTTATCAAAATAAGAGAAGAAAAGGAAACAATATGTCTTTTCAAGGACTGGAAACTATGCAAACGGCTTTCAACTGCCCCTTTCTGACAGAACCACAAAGGTGGGCCGAGTCTCAGGAGGAGAGCTGGCTGTAGTGTGTTATTCTGATTCAAGAGTGATGTTTCCAGCTCTATTATATCCACCTGTGTGTGGACGTATAACCGCTGCCTAACAGCCAGTTTTCTTTCACAAATGTACGAGAAAAACTGTTCAGGGCCTGGTGAATATAACTTTTCTCTGTTGGTATTCTTCTTTAAAATGACAAGCATCCTTAGCGTAAAAGACGCCCAAATCTATACACATTTGTCTTTTTTCTTACTGTTTCTTACTTTATGAATAAATACAAGAAGCATTTTTCAGTATATACTGCATACCTCAAACCACAATCAGACCCACCTTGATGAACTTTTTTCCAAGACAATATTTATGTATTTTTACATTCACTTACTCATCAAAGATTCTGGATTCACTGTGCTCTGGTTCTGGGATTCATAAGCACCACGCCTTGTATTTTGTATTATAAACCAGGAGAATGACTCTCTTCTTCACCTTTGGGCATTTTGCTTTATGGGTGGTCACAGTGAGCAGTTATCTTATTTACGTGTTGATTTTTCCTCCACTTGTTTGCAAGCTGTATGAGGACAAGGATCTTTCTCTTATTCATGGCTCTATACTCAGAAATTAGAACAATGCCTGACAGAGAGTAAATATTCAATAAAGACTTGCTGAATTAGTGAAAAAGTGAATTACTGAATAGATAAATGTCCTGAACTCATTCGTATTAGGTGAATAAAGTATAATGCAATGACTCAGGATTCCAGGCCTCAAATATCCTAGAATAATTATTTTAAGAATATTATCAATTAACAAAGAAATTAACATGCTTCAATAAATAATTTTTAAGAATGAACCTAGGCAATACAACTATCATTTCTAAAACTCACATCAATTGATGAAATATTGTGGTTGAATGGATTTGGTAGAAAAAAACATGGAAAAGTACTTAAATCTTCAGTCAGCACCAGTCAAGGCTTCAAGAGGATTCTGTAAATTTGATTTACCTATGCCTAGGATGTTGAAAGATAGACTTATTTATCAAGTATTAGAATACAAATTATAATAATAAAGATGTTAAGGTTATGGTTTGAATGACCTAGAATTAAGGTAAAGTAAAAGTTAATTTTCATAAAGGGTAGTAAATTGTCATTATGAGACATAAAACAAGATATAACTTTATGAATTATGCTCAAGTAAAGTTTAGATCAGTTTATATACTTCAGAGCCACTCTTGAAAATTTGCAAATTCAAGTGTTTTACTTTGTTGGAACATTTCCTCAGAATGTTCCTGAGCCACTGGATTGATTGAACTTCTATTTTCAACTCTTTTGTCATTCATTCAATTTTTAAAAGCTTTTTTGATGGTGGTTTTAAAACATTCATTTTTCTATAAACTATATTATTTCCTACGCATTTAATTTGTTAATTTGTATATCACCAGGAAAGGAAAAGTTATCCTTTAAATATACTCAAAAGTTTAAGTAATGCATTAGGAAAAAAAGTTTATTTTGAACTGAAAAGAAAAGAATTTAAAACTCCAATCTTAGTTAATTTACAAAACAAAAAAATAAGATTAATTGCACAAGACTTTAAAAAATCTAAACAGATTCATTAATAATGGAATTTATATTGTAAACATCAGTGAATCTTGCTTCCTGCTTTGCACTAAACAACCATAACCCAACCAATAGTAAGTTAGAGTAGGCTCCAGAGAATGGACCTACAAATGAATACTTACACAAGCCATTTCCAAGATTGTTTGGGAAAAAAACAGAATAAAAGAAATTCACTTTAAAGTTGCCTTTCAGCCTAAAGATTCATGTTACTCAAGATCTGATAATGTCACAGTAAAGCCCAACCACACAGCTACCGGCATTGGAAAGACAAGGCCTCTCCTAATTAGCCATGAAGCAGGCCCATGTGGTGGGAAGGAGATAACTTTTTCTTTCCATAGTATGAAATTGTAGACCTCGGGTCGTTTGAATGACATCTTTTATTACTGCTGAATATAGAAATATCCGCTAATACAGAAGCTGCCCCTGGAGAGCTGAGTTATGGACTATTCTATCTGAGAATTAGGCAGCCGCTTGCTTTAAAGCATTGCTCTAGCTTAATATCAACAAGACTTCATTACTTCTCCTGCTGATACTAGAAAAACACTGCTACTGCTCAGGGTTTATTCATGTTTTTGTTATAGACCCAATTTCCTGGAGTTGATTTGTCTTTACAGTCATTTTAAGTTACAAATGGAATCTACTTCCACCGTACATAAGTTGTCAGCTCAACTAAAAAGATGTTTTACAAAAGAGTACATCACTTGTAAAGAGTATGCTATGCTTTCAGAACAAAGCAACAGGTTTTTTTAAAGTCCATTAAAAATAACGTTACAGAGCTCACAGAACAGTCCTGGAACAGGGTCAAGTTCTGTTCACTTATCGAATGAGAGGTATTCTAATATATGCCATAAAGGGGAGCCCAAAAAACATGCTGGAATTATATACCAGGGAATACGAGGGAAGAAATTCAATGTCACAAGTTGTTAGCTTTGGAGAAAGAATTCTCACATCTCAGTTTATGAAATTCAATCAGCAGCATTTATCAAAAAACTTTGATAATTTGAGATAAGGAAAATATTAATTTGCAGCCATTGTTTTTAACTGATTCCTAAGTGTTCCCATAATTCTTGAAAGGAAGGCGCTTGTTTGTAAAAATATGAAATCTTCATATAACATAAACAGGGTAACAGCAACAGTGGACTCTGCTTTTTGACAAACAAAGGAATACAGATTTTTATTTTAACTTTTCCTAAGGGCAGAAAAATAAAATGTAGTACAGAAAAAATCATTTGGGAATTAATTCTAACAGAGGATCTAAACTGAATCTGGAAACAGAAAAATCAAAACCATGCATTTTTTTGACACAGGGAACACTTAAAATGCTAGGGATCATTTCAGGGAAATTGGAATTTAGGCTGTTGGTAAATTCAGACATAACTATCACACACACAGCCCTCTGGCAATATTTTTTGGCTTAATGAATGTAGACACTTGTGTGCTAGTGAGCAACTTCCTATTTAATTTACATATTATTGTAATGTAAGTTCTTAATGGGAGCCATTCTTTCATAATGAGGTCCTGGTAATAAAATATCATCAATACCAGTCAATGATAATTAACTCTTTCAATCAAAGAAGAATGGATTAATTTTCACTAGACAACAGTTTTTCATAGGCTGGAGTAGGTTAGGAACAAAGAAGATTCTGCCACATTTTCCAATATTCCTTCCTAACATTGCCTTATCCTTTCCAATATGCATGTTATTATATTTTATTTCTACCTCCCACTGTATGCCTGGGTGAGGGTGCAAAGTATGAGTGACTCTTCTTGCTTCTGTACACAAAAGGCCAACATACTTCTGAACAACAGATTCAGCTCATGAAGTGAAATTTATTAAGGTTAGTTTTACAGATGAAGAAACTGAGATTTCAAGAGAGAGAAAGAAAATTGCCTAAAATCTAAAAGCTAAAACATGATGAGGACTCGAGGGGGTCTAATTATAGATTCTTTCTCTACCATATCAAATTCCTTGTAAGCCATGGCAAAGGAGAATCTACTGTCAATATTAATGTTAATATTAATAAAACCTCTAACATTTGTAGTATACGCTCAATAATAGCTCTCTTCTAAACTTCCTAATGTATATCCTGTCTTGTACATTCTCATTTCCAACACTCACAGTAGCCCTGCAGGATTGTCATATCTATTTTACAGAAGAAGGAAACTGAGACTCAGAAAGGCAAAGCCAAAAGGTCAAGTTCACAAGATTACTTTTAATCTAAAGCTCATTTTCTACCACTACAGTATAACTAGTCAAAGAAATGATTCCATGGCATCACCAATTAAACTGTTTTCGCAGAATTATTTTTCTGTTTCTTTCTATCATTTTTATGGTTAGTTATTGAATGATCTCTAGGTAAGCAGACAAAGGGTTCAACATAATTTCTTTATTAATATCCATAACCTCATAGAACCATTTTGGCTAATAGAGTTTTTGGAACAAACAAATCGTATGAGCTGTTTGTAATTCAATTAGTGTCAACTATTGATTAAGATTACATCATAGACTGCTTATCAAATCACATGTAGAATAATTTGCATTATTGACATTTGGGGCCAGATAATTTCTTTGTTGTGTGGGCCCACCCTGTGCATGATCAGATGTGGAGCAGTACCCCTCCCCTCTGCCTACTGGATGGCATGCACCCAAGTCACGGCTAGTAAGAACCACAGGATTACTTAGCGATGAGTCTGAGCATGAATGAGAACTTACAACCTCTGTTATTTCTAATCCAGGTTTTCCATTTCCTAGTTAAGACTAAGTTTGTTGGAATTGAGTCACAGTGGCAATATCTCTGCTGTTGCCACTAAGTTGTGGTGACTAGGATAGAAATTTGCCTCTTTCCTGGCATTGCTGGTCAAAATAGTTAATTATTTTAGAGTCAGAAATCAATGGCTAAGATCATATCTCATTTATTTTTTTAATCTACCTAGGGTTAACTCTGCAATTTGCACAAGTGAATGTTTAATATATTTTCTTGTTTGTGGTGGGGAATTTAACTGCATATATGAATATGACCTGATTAGGAACATGTCAGAAATAGGACCTACATTTTAAGCAACTGATGAAAGTAAGATGCCAATAAAGCCATGAGGTGCTTTTTAAGAAAATATTACCTCCCCATGTGTTTGTTTTAGGGAATAGGTGCACTGATCATTCACATTATTAAATGGAAGTCTCTTACTCTTGCTTAAAAAAATAAATTAAATAATAAATAACGCAAAAAAAGGGATAGGATAGTAAATCATATACCATCATAAACAGTCAAATATAAGATGTATGAAATGTACACAATCTCATCATGTTTGAAATTCACTGTTTTCTCCTTCAGTCAGTAATCTTCCATTTGTGCTCTAATATATTCTGTAACACATGGCCAAATTGGACCTTATTTGAATTTCTTGGGAGAGAGAAACTTACCTAAAAAATAAATAAAATATTTAATAAATTTCCCATTCTGAACATCATTATTAGGTCAGATTATCTTTTTTGGAAGATTATTGAGTGTAAGCATCACGGGTTACATAGTTGTAGTCCCCTTTCAGCTTCTTTCACGTGGATGACTCAACACTTAATAATTTTAATAATTACAAAACAGGTTGGAGCAGCTCCTTCTAGGACACATCAATTCTACTCTTCTACACCAGCTTTGGAATATTCCATAACTGGTCTCTGCAATTACTACACCCATTTTTCCGTATCCAAACTCACTTCAGGACTGGAACAAAGAGATTCAAATACTTCTTTAGACCCTTGTTAAGATTAAGTTGCTTGAGAACAAGAAAAAACTAGGATAGTTTATTCCCTAGTTAAAAAGTATTTAAAAAGTATGAAACACCTGTTGTAATCAAACTTGAAATATTCTCCATACATTGATGGAAAATCAGCAGATTTGTAAATTTAGTTATAATTTTATAATTATGTAATTACGTAATCATAGTCTACAGTAAAGGCTAATCTCTTGATCCCTCTTTTTTTTTAGATTAGATTTCTTTGAGCTGTTTTATATTTTAAAGCCTAATAATAAAGATGAAATAGCTAAAGAATACACATTATATTTTATCTGGAAACAAAGAGACTGTTTCTACTTATCAGCAACTGGAGGTTTGTGGCCTAAAGAAACTATGTATTTGCTAAGCACACGTGGAGACAGATATCCAAATTTAATTTAAATATTTGGCAAGTATCAAGAGTCACTGCCTGGTTGATAGACACTTCAGATGTTTCACAGTCTGCTCACTGTCTTTCTTCTGGATTTTCAGACTGAGTCCATCAAAAATGGTTTACAATGAGCATACAAACTATGTCCGCAATATTCTTTCATTTATTAAAAATAGCAATGAGTCTCTGGGAGCTGTCTCATGGTAGCAAAATCTTGCTGATATAAAGGGAAAATTGACACTTTTGGTTTGATGGTCTGCAAAAAGAAAAAAAAGACATAATTTGATTTGGCATACCTATTCTTGCTATGCCCTTAGTAGTTTTTTTTTCATTATGCATTTTTTATATAGTTTCCTTTTTTCCCATAAATAAAACTAAATTGGCATCAGTCAGCATTTTTAAATTACTGGAAAGACCATAGTTATGTAGTAATTATAAGTGTTTTACAGGTTTTCCAAACATTATATTTAAAAATGATGTTCACATCAGATTTTATCTGTTTTAAAACTGAAATTGCAAGATAGCATCTACATTTAAATGCATGATATCACCAACATGGTCATACTTTATGCTACCATGTTAATTAGTTTTACCTGTACTTCAGAATACAGTTCCTCCTGTCATCTCTATGCAACTATCTGAAACGCTAGCAAATACGTCATTTATTAGAAAAGCTGTAACTCTGCAGTGGTCTTTCTTTACAATTTAGCTCTGCACATGTTTGCTCATGTAAGACTGGTACAGGTTAATTCACTAATTCATCACATGTGGGCCACACTCTATTAAATATCAACCGAGCATGACGTTCATCTGCCTGGCACGTGATCTTCACCGTGCATATTTCTGAGCGAGCACCAAATGGGTGTCAATGTGAGGGTAAAGCACAGCAGACAGCTTTTGCTTTAATTTTGCAGTAATTCTTGCCTTCATTTCATATTTATGACAAGGAGTTTGAGCAGTTTTTAGCTCTTTTAGCCATAACATTTTGACCAAAATATTCTGTTACTCTTCTTTTTATCTTTTAGATTATTTGCATTCAAGATGGCCCTGAGATTGTGAAGCAAGTGGATAAGAAATAGTTACCATTAGTGACTACTTAAAAATGGAAACCAAGATCTTTTCCAACTTATACAACCAAAACCAAAGTAGAAAAGATTTAAATGTTGGCCAAAAATGTTTAAAGCAGAGGTGTAGCTCAGATCAACAATTTGGGAAATATCAGAGGGGTAGAGTCTGGGGCGGTATTGAACAGAAGAAAAAGCACAATAGACAGATAATGTCAAGAATTATTTCAAAACATTGACCGTGGTTAAGGCAATGACACTTTCTTAAATGTTGTCTCTCACATTTGTGGGAGCATTTGTCATGTTCCTGAAAGGTAGGTAAAAGAAACAATATGTCAAGATTTTAACTATGCAGAAAATGATATTTTGTTTCAGTATCACACCACGTGTTTCCTTAGATAAAAATTCGTCACAACTAGAAATTTTACACTTGGAAATCTTGGAAAATCTATAAGAGGAAAATCAGAATCATATTTTTAACTCAAAATTCAGTGAAATATGTACTTTCTTTAGGCCTTGCTTGTCTTAAAAAACAAAACTAAGAGATTTGAAGTACAGTAAACTCAGAAATTGGGCTTCAAAATGGGAGTAACTATATAATAATATACACCTGAAATTTACACAATTTTATAAGCCAGTATGATCTCAACAAAATATTTTTTAAAAAAAAACAGTAGTAATTATTACCTTAGTGAAGTAATGGGAAAGAGTTTAGCAGGTAGAAAAATTCCTAAGCTGCATCTGTCTAAAAACTGTTTCCTGTTATTGTAAGAAAAAACTTTTTCATTTCAACATTGTTAAAACCAGATTTAGATGTTAACAAAATATAAGAAGCTCTAGTTTAAAAACCAACCAACTACTTTTCAAAAATGAAAATATTGTAAGACTCTGTTTGTAAGGGAAGACTGCCAAGAGTTTCCCCAGGGCTTCTAGATCATCAGTAAAACTTCCATATCAGCCATGTGTCCTGGCTGTGCTCCTTCAGTTTCACAAGAGCATTTCCACCTGCCAGAGCTCTACTGGTCCCACCCTCTAAGAAAACAAGATCAGGGCTCTTCAATTCCATGCTCTTCTGTATTTTGAAATTTCAACATTTAAAGGACAGAATCCAAAATTGCCTGGAGGTTGCCATCAATTTAGACTAAAGGTATTTAGCTGTTGAGGGTCTTTTAAAATATCAACATCAACAATAAAAAGCAGTGTTAAGAATGTCTGAGTTCCTGGGGCTGGCACTGTGGCCGAGTGGTTAAGTTCGCGCGCTCCGCTGCAGGCGGCCCAGTGTTTCCTTGGTTCGAATCCTGGGCGCAGACATGGCACCGCTCATCAAACCACGCTGAGGCAGCGTCCCACATGCCACAACTAGAAGGACCCACAACAAAGAATATACAACTATGTACCAGGGGTCTTTGGGGAGAAAAAGGAAAAAAATAAAAAAATCTTTTTTAAAAAAAAAAGAATGTCTGAGTTCCTGTCTATATCAAATATGTATTAAAATATTTGGTATAAAATCTATACCAAATAAATACCTTGATAAGCTTTCTAGGAAATTGCACAAGTACCATAGTACCTTTCTTATTTTGCAATTAACCTTAAAATCTCATTAATTCTTCAAAATGAAAAATCAAAACACTTCCCCTAATTTTTCACATTACTTGATTATGTGATATTGTGGAAAAGGCTAAGTTATGGAAACAATAAAAAGGTCATTGTGGGTGGGGGTATAGGGAGCGATGAATAGACAGAGCACAGAAGATTTTTAGGAAGGTGAGAATACTCTGTATGATACCATAATCATGCATGCACATCATTGTACTTTTGTCCAAACCTGTAGAATATATAACACCAAGAGCGAATCCTAAGGTAAACTATGGGCTTCGGATAATTCTCATGTGTTGATATAGGTTCATCTTTGGTAAAAGTGTACCATACTGGTGAGTGATGTTTATAATGGAGGAGACCACGCATGTGTGGGGGCAGGGCATATATGGGGAGTCTCTGTACTTTCCTCTCAATTTTGTTGTAACCTAAAACTGCTCTGAAAAAATAAAGTCTTAAAAGCCAAAAGAATAAATGCCATAGGAAATTATGTAAAACAAAAGGGCAAGTTATCAATGAACAAGAATATATCTCCGTTTTCGGAAAAAAAAAAAAAGAGGCGAAAAGACAAGGGCAAAAGATAAAACAGTATGAGAGTAATTTGATATAGTTGAAAGATAACCATAACAATATTAAGTCACAAAGGAATTGAACCTGAAGGGAACAATATACAATTTTTAACAATTAGCAAACAACATGCACACTAAAACTGGCATCACTTTATCGTCTTTCATTGTATGAAAACACTAATACCAAATATAAAAGAGTCACATAAACTACTACTAATACACTTAAATGGACTGACATGGGCAGTATAAACAAAGGTATCTATGGCAGCTAATTCCTAGAGCGCAGGCTGATTTCTCACATAGGGCCCACTCAAATCAATTCTAGAAAGACATCCTTAGTTCTCCATCACAGATCGTGTACTTAACCACACGATACCTTTTAAATAAACAGAGTGCTTATGAGTCATTGTTCACATTATGTAGCAGCCATCCAAAATTAAGAGGGCCAAGGAAAGACCTGGGAAAAATAGTCCCATAAAAAGAATAATATATAGTGATGTAATACACATAACTTTTAAAAAATGAACTAGCATGACACTGGAGGCGAAGATCATGGGGAGAAAGAATGGGGTTTGGAATGGAGACGAGAGCACAGAGCAGATCTTCCTGATACCAGGCCTGTTTCAGAGCCAGCTTACCTATTGTCACAATCCTATGTCCAATGTCATGGGAATGCCAAATAGTCATCGAAAGCAGTCCTGTTTCAGTGACAGAATAAGTCCAGAGAGCAATGAGATGCTGATTCAGTTGTAACATTTAGCTACCGGAGAAGAGGGAAGTTAAAAGAACTTAATATGAAGTGTAAGAAGAAAATAAGTTTTGCTCATTGTTAATTTTTCTCATTGTGTCAATGACAACTGTACATCTACATTAATAATGTATTCTTAACCGTAGCAGATTATCTACTTTAATGAAAAATTTAATTTATCCTGTGGGTTATTGTGACTTTTAGAATTTCTAGAAGCCCACAGTAGAGAATTTATATTCTTGTTCTCTAAATTAAGTAGAAAAATACATATGCATACATATGTATTATCTATTCAATATGCTGTACATCAAGTAAAAAAGGCATACATATGTATTCATACTCTATTTACAAAAAGTAGATGTGTATATATACATTTTTGCCTTTTAAAGGTATTTTTGCCTTGTTTTTTCAAATACCATTGGCGTGAATCCTTCCTCGACCTCACTATTTTAAAATGAAACCATCCTCCCCATGGTTTATTTTTTCTGTATTCTCTCATTAAGAGAATAACGAGAAACAGAAGAAAGAGGGGAAAGAAAAAGAGGAGAAAGAAAATAAAACCCTGATCACCTCTAATTCTGTTTTCTGGCTATTTAAAATGTGTAATAGGAAGCATTGTAGCTTACAAAGATACTTTGTCCAAATTCAGTAAGATTTTATTTAATCCCTACAAGTGGCATTTTAAATGTTATAATCTAGACTTTTAATAAATAAATCACAATGCTTAAGAAGAAAGCCTAAAGTGTATTGATAGCTTTGCAAAAACCTCTAAGACACTTACAAAGACATGCCCTCCTTATATGGAGAAAAACAAAGCCGCCAGCATCGTTAATGGAGGCCAGGAAAGTGTGTTATTAGACATCTGTTTTAATGAGTTCAATCGCTCACCTCGCCTTGATCTGTCTACTCTTACGGATCTAACTATTCTGATCTTAAAGAGTATTACTTCGCTCTCTTAATTCGTAGCTGTTTCCTATCCAATTGCCAGGTATTTAAAATGAAAGGATTGTGAGAATTTCCACACTCTTTTGGAAGTAGCTGTAATTGTGCATCTCCTCCAGGATCTAAAAGCTGGCCTGTAACCTAATTGGAAACTCTTGCATGGAGGAATTTCCTTTAAATAGTAATGAGTAGAGTATCTTTTTTTTCTCTTGAACAGCTGTAGAGTGTTACCAAGAGTAGTTTCAGTTTATTTTCCCAAAAATCTCTGCTAAGTGCTAATCAGATTACAAATTTAAATGATAACATCAAGCTAAAGGGAAAACTTGAGAAATAAGTACAAGAGCAGTCTAGCCAGTGAACAAATAGCCTTAACTCTAAAATTATTATTTTTATAATCTGTTTATAAAGAACATTCACTTTTTCCGTGAATCATAGTTGCCAGGACCTTCCCTCTCTAAGGGAGATTAGACAGCGCAGCCTAAGTAATTCCATAGCTGTTGGAGGCAAAATCTATCAGACTGGAGGTAATGCTTTAATTCGACTTTACTTTTAAAGACAATAAGAAACTTTTCTTAAGACGAAAAGGAAGCTTTGTTTGTTGTTGTATTGTAGTTGATTACTTTGGGAATTTACCGATAGAATAATTTTGCTATTTTCAGCTTGTTAAGTGCTTCTTCCTTGAATGCCTAGGTAGGCACAGAAAATACCTTTTAAAGCTTGGGATATTGCCATTTCCTGTAAATGTAGCCACATAACGGTGTGAGGTCTAAAGGTTTGTTTCTTTTACATTTTGACGGCTTACATTGCACTAGTCAGTCTAAAACCAACAGAAAAGCAAGAGAAGCGGGAGGGACTTCTGGTCACCCTCTTTCCTCTCCTGAAGCAGAGAAGAGACTGCCTGAGTTTCCATCAAGGATGTTTGACCCTTAGGCATCATCTTTATGAATAGTCTTGTTGGATGCAGAAAGGGTACAGAGTATCCCCAAATGTTCTTGCTTTCTATACAACTTCCTTGTCCATATTCCATGATTCTTGTTACTGCTATAACTTCCTTCTTTTCTCAGTAGATTTGACAGGAGGGTGGGTATCTTTACTTGACATTGTGGATGCTATTGCATTGGAACTCACCAATACCCATAAGAATATCTGTGCAACTGCCGAGACTCTGAGTAAGCAGAGCAGGGCTCAGTACCCAGACATCATCAAGGAACCCCACCATGCCAGCTACTTCTTCATCCAGCAGAACGCAATACTCTGTAATTCCCAGTACTCACCAGACTTTCCCTCTCCGTTTCATCTCTTCTTTGAATATTCACCTGGAAATTACTTACTTATTTTTAATTCTCTTCTCCAAAGGGAAAAACGAAGTTTTTCAATTATAGTTAGGCTCTCTTTCTTTTCTCATTTCATATTGAATTAAGTTTTGCATCTTATATACTAAACATACTGGCTCTACCTGAATATGCTGTATATACTTACTACACTCAAACACACGGTATTGGTAAATATACTTACACTGTTTATTTATCGCTTGTCTATAACATACCAGGTATTGTTTTAAGAACTCTGTTGATGTCATGGCTGTTAATGTTGGTATCTCCAGGATCTAGCATTAAGTGAAGCACCTGAAAAGTGCTCAGGAAATATTTGCAGAATGAGCTAAGACAGACTGGGTTGCCAGAACTCCTGTGTGGCTTCTAGCAATGGTTTCTTCCTCTCTATGTAGGATTCAAACTTCCTTCCCCCTTTCTCCAGGTCCTTGAGAGTTGGCATTTTTAAGACTGAACAGACCATCATCCAATGAAACTCTTGTTTTATTTTTGTTTTGTTTTGGGATGACCAGTTTTACCACTTCTTCTCTCTATTTTAATACTGATTTCAAAGTGGCCATCATAGAGACCAGAGGGGAAAAGAATTCCTTTTACCAGCCTGGTTTCCAGATTCATATCACCATGATTATTATCTCAGAGATGCCCTCCTGAGAGAACAGAAAAGTATTTTCTCAGTAGGACTCAAGTTATCAAAGCCATGAATCTATGATCAACCCATATTAGTGAGAAGGGGAGCAATTAATTCTAATGTATTGATTCTTATGTTTGTATATCATGGAATTATGTTGTAGTACTCTTAACTGCTAAATTACATTTGCTTTATTTTAATACTAAAATGCCTAAGACCTTTTAGAGAGATCAGAATTCTGTGGTAGGTTATGAAATTACTCTAAAATTAAAAGCTTGCTTCAGATAATCCAAATTCTGGTAAATGGTAGCTAAATTCCCCTCATTCATCACCTCTAAAGACCTGGTGTATTTAAATAGCATGTGGAGGCTGTGAATCTCAGTCCAAAATTACAGATGTACGAGAATATTCCATTTCTCTGTTTTCTATGATATCAGTTGAATTTTGAGCTTAATCAAGTATTATTCTTAATTTCAGAGTCTTATGAAATGCAAATTGTGTGCTTGTGTGCGTTTGTGTGTGTTTTGGCCCACATGCAGGGGAGGGCTGCAGTCATTGCTATCCTGTTCACACTAATACCCACTATTCTTACTTTGTGATCCCTTTATGTCTTGCAGGGTTTTTCTCTTTCTGTGCCATATCAGGGACCCTAATTTTTTTTATGAGGCCTTGTCTGCTTTGATTACCTACTCACAGTCCTCTTTGGCCACCAAGAACAAGCCGTACCAAGATCCCCGATGGTCAGCCCTCTCTTTTTCCTTCCCTCTGTGTGAAGAATGCCTCTCTCTCTCTCCAATCTGCTTATCCCAAGTCAACCTGTTTTTCCTAGGAAATTGTTTTTTTCTGCTCTATCTCTTCAAATGCTGTAAGTTCATCTGTAGGTTTAGGTTTTGGAAATATGTAAGGAACGGCTAAAGGCAATTTTTGGCCTATATGGAGAAATAAAAGAAAAAATGCAAAATAAATGAGTTAATGCTTCAAAGCATTATTCATTCACAATTAAAATGGAAATTGGACACTTATCTTTCTTGTCTAAGTGCTGGCTTCGATCATGCTGGTTACTGCTCTGTGTTTCATATGTGCCCCAGATGAGAGTATTTCAATTACTAGAACTAAAAGTGTAGGGAAGATTAGTTCGAGAAATTATAGGGAAATAGCATAACAAAAACGTACTCCAATTCTTCTTTTCCTTTTGACTCTAATATATCAATTATTGATATATCTGTTAGCTAGATAGGTAGGAGATGAAATTCAATAAAAGCATCACAAAAAATATACCTCTCCTTTTGCATCTTTTACTAATATAAAAATTACTTATTTCCTAAATTACTTTTTAAATTATGTTTACTTTTTCCAGCCTTCATCATTCAGTTCAGCACGTACCTTCAACCCTTCAACCATTTTAACCAAATTTACACATGACACTAAAAGTGTCCAAATGAAAAATAAAGTTAATTTCTGCCTTGTAAATCAACATATAGCAATCTTTATGACTAACGTCGTCTAATATAATTGTTTAAAGTATCATGGTATTTAACCTAAGATCATGTACTAATTTCCTAGAAAGAAGAAGTTTCTCCCAAAATCTGGTTGGGTGGATGGATCCCAAATTTGATCACAAGGATGCCTGATAAGACATCAATGGATCAGTGAAAGAAAAATTGCCAGCAAAATAGCTAAAAGTATATTCTCCAGAACAATGGGCAATAGGCCAATAGCATCATATTATTAAAAGAAAGGTACATTTGTATATTGTATAGGATGCAAATGAATGGTTCAAATGACTGAAAACTTTTTCAAGCAGGCACTGGAGTAATCAAAGCCAGTGAAGTAGTAGTTGTTAACACCATCTCCAAGCCTGGTTAGGTCACTTACTGTGACATTATTTAACTTCTTTGTGCATCAGTTTTCTCATTTTTAAAAGGGTTAATAAAAGAAACTACCTTATAGTGTGTAAGGTTAAACGAGCTACTATAAGTACTATGCTTACAACAGCAAGTTCCGTATGAAAGTTGGCTAATAACCTAACTAGCCTGAGATTAGTCTACAGGAAAAATGGGTATTACAGAGCCTTGTTATATCTAGAAAAGGAAGTGTCGCTAAGTAGAAGCCATCCTCAGCCTGCCAGGGTAGCCTGGGCAGCAATCAAGTGCTTAACTGGAGCATGGCTCCGTTGTTCTGTGATTAGAATTGCGCACAAGCTGAGAGTCCGCTATGTATGTGTCTCAACCATGGCTGCTTCCACTCAACCCAACCATTGAGCTCCCACTGGAAAGAAAGAATACCATTTTGGAACTTACTATTTGGAGGTGGGAGTTAATGAAAAATGACGTTCCAATTTATTCAGTTGTGGGATCATAAATCTTTCCTAATCGAAGTCTCACCCTTCACCCAGAGGATAGGAGCATTTGTGAATTGAATGCCATGCTCTGCATTCTCCTGTAAGATTTGAGAAGAGTCAGAGATGACAGCTTTGACCTAAGAGGCTGTGATGTGCTTCACCAAGATCTGGATGAGTCACTTAATGTCCTCTTTCCTTTTCTTTCTCTTTCTTCCAAATATTTGGTCATGAAAGTACATGCAGTTGGAGCCCTGTGGGTCTCTCCCATCACCCTTCCCTCAAATGAAAAAGGGTTTCTTGCTGAATTTGCGAGAAGCCCTTCCCGACTCCCTTGCTCTGCCTGAGCCCCAGAGCAGCTGCACAATAGAGACGGAAGTGTGTGGTGCCTGGCGTGGGTCTAGAAACTGAATGTGCATCTCAAACTCTAGGAGCCAACAACTGTAAACTCTTGAATGATTCAGGCTCATCACAGTTCATTGTGGGTACAGCTTCTGTTAAACTGAGTGCTTAGAAATATTTCACCCTTGCCTAATGAATATTAAAAGGAATTTGGTGTTTGCTATCAATGCTACTATGATCAGGTGATGCTACCAACTTTATAAAACCTTTTGCCAAAATGGGAAGAACTAAAAGAAGTAAACGATTGTGTGAGTCATAAACAAGAAAACACATCTAGGGGATTAAGCAGGGTGTTAGCTATGAGAGCTCAATAACGTTAATGGGAAACATACCAGCACGTGCCTCTCTTTGGGAAAATGTCCTTTGCCATGTTTGGAATTCTCTCAAAAACGTAGAGGCAAACACTTAAAACAAAAGAGTTTAGGGATTATTTTTATTTTTGTCAAAATGTTACTTTTACTTCCCCCCAAATGCAAAAACTTGTTCCAAAAACAACACAGACTTTTAGAAAACTCATCTGTTTCTATAAAAAAAGTAATATTTTGATTAAATGAAGATATATGTGAATTAATTAAATTTACCATTTATATCATCTTAAAACATGCATATTGCACTTCAGAAAGAGTTATATAGAAATTGCATTAAACCAAGTGAAATAAATACATGTTTGCTGTTAAGAATAAATTTCACACTTTATCCACAGGATAGTACAGTTGCTACAAGATTTGGGCTATAGTGAAGTGATTGACTCAACTCATTTAAGGATTGCCAGGCCTGCTTTGGTCCTAGCTTCTCTCTTAAGGGAAAATAGTGAAAAATGTACAGATCCAAGTATATTTGAGGTATTGGGTATCAAACAAGGCCATGTGAACTTATACAACAATACTGCATAAAGTAGTTTTATTTTCTGATTTTTCTTTAATTTTTATGTGTATAATGTTGAATTCTTATAAGCTTCATTTGCCTTATGTATCTATAGATAGTAACATGTGTCACTTGCCCATTCAAACAGACCTAACTCCCTGTAGTCACAAACCTGCTTATCTTCCTTCGGTCCCTTTATGTGTGTGACTCCTGCTGCCTTGAATGTCCCTAGCTGCCTCACAAGAATGTTCAAGCTTCATCAGAAAGTTTCGCTCCTCTATGAAGCCACGTTCTCCGCTGCACATGCAAGCGGCACAGATGTGTGCTTTCTCAACTGTTTCCACCTCCATCGGTAGTACCTGTCATGTGGAACCCTAATTAATTCCATGCCACTACTGTCTCTCCTAGGAGTGAGAGAGTGAGTGACTCCTTTGAAGACAGGTCCTTCTTATCCCCCTTCATATCCCTTGTGCCAGATATAGGATCTGGTTAGCTTCTGGTATATGGTAGATACTCAGTAAATATTTAGTAAGTATAACAGTGAATAATCAAGGCGGGAGCTCACACATTTTCAAATTATTTAAGTAAGACTGTAATAGAAGAGTATTTATATCTAATTGTCTTCCAAGAGTAAATTTACGTTTCAAACATGAACTATTTCATCTGTGGTCTGGGAAGTTCACTCCTAGTCATTCTCAAACGTAAAAAGGACTTTTGGCTTTTCCTTCTACACTTCCTCACTAAACAGGAAGTAAATGTAGGTAATTATGTGTTATTTCTGTTTCCACGATCTCCTCTCAAGCTGACCAAATTGGGACTTTTGCTTGAGTAACCTCTCTCAGGTATTGAGACTCATATAAATTCTGTCCATATTTTTCATGATCAACGAGCATTCTGTACATATTTAATGAATTGTATTTGAGGTAACTTAGCATCTTTTAAGTGGAGAAGATGCAAAGATTTCTCTTTCATGTAGCCCCATGCAACTGTGGCAATAAAGGACTTGGAGCCTCATCATGCTGTGAACTCTCCAACATTCCCCGGTCCCCCCTTTAAGCGTTTACACAGGCTTCATGGACTTAATGAAATTTTTTAAAGGGAAGCTTTGCTTGCTTTTCATCACAAGATGTTAGTTTTTTGATGCTATGTGTCTGTACAGAGATTGGCTTTTCATGTGCATAGTAGGAAATTAAACTAGACATTCACACCCTTTGAGTTTCTCAGAGCCACAGTTTGGTGCCTAGGTTGCTCATATTCTTAAATGAATTACATTCCCAACAGCCAAAGAGTAAAAGGTTCCCTGGAGACCAGAGGGGGAAATTGCAAGTTTCTCCATGAGCTCCCCAGGGACACTTCCTTTTACTGCAGTCAGCATAGAATAGACTGATTACAGAAAGCAAGGTATTTCATTTCTTTAAGATGCTCTCTTTATTTTATTTATTTATTTGTAAGGAAGATTGCCGCCAAGCTAAAATCTGTGCCCATCTTCCTCCATTTTGTGTGTGGGACACCACCACAGCACGGCTTTACAAGTAGTGTGTAGGTCTGCACCTGGGATCTGAACCTGAGAACCCTTAGCCACTAAAGTGGAGCAGACCAACCTAACCACTATGACACCTGGCTGGCCTGGTATTTCATTTCTTATTTGGGTATTTTTACCTATTTCCCTGGAGGCCTTACCAATCTAGAAGTCTTCCCTTTGTCAGGTTGAACTAGGGCCCCAAGAGCCCAGATGCTGCTAAAAGGCTGTCACCCTTCTCAACTTAAGGACCTCTTCAGGAATTCCAGTTCGCTTTTCCTTTGGAAATCCTAGGGAGTCACCACTTTTCCATTGGAAAGAGTGAATCAGAACAGAGTCCTGTTCAAGGATGATTGGCTCTACTATCCACTACTGCATCCAAGATATATTATTTAGAATATATGTGAAATAGGCAAATATCAGTAACCTAAAGTCTTACAATTCTCCGGAGTTTCTCCACGATACTTTTCTAGTAACTCTGAGAGTGCAGAATTAACGATATTTCCATAGATAGATCCTTCTCTCCTGGGCATCACACAGTGTGCCACGTTTCCCTGGTTGTTCTATGTACTCAGCATAAAATGTGTGGTCAGTTTTCTGCTGCAATGGTTTTGCCTACTTTCTCTCTTGATTATTCATGGCATGCATAGTTCACATTATTTTTATATTGGCTGACAAGTCTCAATGATTTTCTCCTGGACCGATCAATGGGTCTGACTCCTAAATAGGGGAGCATTGACACTGAAGCAAATGATCAGAGCAGAGGGCCCTCTCGCTCATCTCTCGTGTCCCGCACACTCAGAGGCCAGACAGCTTTGGGCCTGGTCCTGCCCACTTCCACTTCCTTCAGAGCTCAGCCTTGTCGCTAAGTGACAGGGCCCAGCACATCAGAGCTAGTAAGCCATCCCTTTGTCCAGAGTTTGATCCCACAGCCAGAAAACCTTCCATTTATCCTCCAGACACTAGAGGGGATTCCTAAAACAGTGGCCTCACAGCCACCACTAGTGACCAGCAAAATTTGCCCAGACTACTCCTCCAATGAATTCATTAGGAGCAGATGCACAGTGGGGATAAGCACACCCATCCTGCTCTGTGCTCCAGCCGAGCCAGGCGCATTTGCAAATCTGCTCTGAGTCTAAGCATTTGCAGGTCTCAGTCCCGCAGAGGACCAATTATTCCTGCAGAGGAATAACTCTGATCTCATTTTTTTTTTTTTCACTTTCTTTTTTGAAAAGTTTCCTTTCTCTCTTAAAATATTTTGATATATTCATTTTGAAGAGAGAGATCTTGTCCTCCACACGCCTCATGCGGTGCCCAGCACTCTGCGATCAATAGCCATATTGATTGATGACAATGGCACTCTGCTCATGTGGAACTGAGAGGGTTTTCAGGGTTCATTTCTTAGAAGTGCTTTTTTTTTTATATACAAATAACATATCATTTCTAAGTTTCAAAATAAACATCCCCAGGTCAACAGGGACAATCGCAGTTTCCCTGAGAGATTCCCAAATAACATTTATGCATATACATTATTTCTGTACTTTTTTGATTATTTATATACGAATTACCAGAAATTATTTTTGAGAAGCAGTTAAAAAGTGAGATTGTATTCACTCACATTCAATACCTATCATTTATATTTAGTGATACTCTGAAAATTTTTCAAGTTTACATCTTCTTATAATTATTAGGCTCAAATTTAAACTTACAATAACTTTCAGTTCACAACAGAAACAGGAAATGTGTTTTTTTCCCTTTATACTTGGGTACCTAAGTTTATCAAAGGTCCTTTAAGCCAATATGAATTCTCCCTAATTCTACCCCCATGAACCCATACTTGGGTCATAGTGGACGGTGGTTGTGTTAGTTTCCTGTGGCTGCTGTAACAAATTACCATAAACTTGGTAGCTTAAAACAACAGAAATGTATTCTTTCACACTCTAGAGTCCACCAATTCAGGATCAGTATCTCTGGGCGGAAACCATGGTGTAAGCAGAGCCACACTCCTTCTGGAGGAGCTAGGGAGAGTCTGCTCCTTGCTCTTGTAGCTTCTAGTGGCTGCTAGCAAGCTCTGCTTCTGTCTTCACATCATCTTCTGTGTATGTGTCAAATCTCCGTCTGCCTCTCTCTAATGTGATAGCATTACAGGCTTACCTGGATAATCGAGGATCATCTCCTTACCTTAAGATCCTTAATCACATTTGCAAAGACCCTTTTTCTAAATAAGCTAACATTTACAGGTCCAAGGAATTAGAATACGATATCTTTGGGGAACATTATGCAGCCTACTACAGAGGTGTAAAAAAAAGTAAAAACCAAAAGAGGCAATTTACAAAAATCTCCTTGGGACACTGAAAGCATTGGTTGTATTAGGGCAAGATGTGTTTGCACAGGAGATAATGCCTGAGATTCTGGCAGCAACCATTTTGGCATCGGCTGGGCAGATTTCAGATCTGCACATCAAACACAAGAAGCCTCAGAAGCGATAAGCTGGCATTAGCAACTCTCACATGGGCAGCAGTAGCCGTAATTAGACTGGGCATTTGCAAAGGTGCCTCTTTTGTCGGACAGTAGAGTGGCAAAGGCATAATTGGTAGATATTAGTGGCATAGCTTCTGATTCAGACTTCAGAATCAGAGCAGAAATTATGACAGTGATTCAGAGGAAGCAAGGAAAAATAGCAAATGCAAAACAGAATACACGAGAACTAGCTTGGAGTACTAAAGAGAATTTTCAAAGACACATACTAAGGAGGAAGTTCCAAAACCATTTGAAAAGATTTTGAAGGAATCCAGCATTCCAGCAGCATAGAGAATAGAGCTGGAAAATGCTATTTGATACCATGTTTGCCCCACAGGCTCATTCAGTTTCGAAGAGGCAAGTCATACAACTATCATTCTATAAAACTATATCCTTTGTTTCTAACTAGTTCATTATCAACTCTCTATGTAGCTTCGTTCTTAGGATTTCTATGTGGTCCGTTCACTTTCTGATGTCTTGCACAGAGAACTTAGATTAATTCACTGTACTGTCATGCTGTAAACTAAGAAAGTTTCTCCATTTGCAACCCATTAGCCTGGTGCCAACAACCCCACGTGTAAGGATGTTCAGACACATGAGATTTTCTCAGAAGGGATTTTGAGAATCCTCCGTGAGTTGTCAGTGTGTCCCTCTGCTCAGCTAATGTTCTCACTGCACTGTGCTGGGGTCTGTACATCTGTCCTCCATGTGGACTTGGCCCAATGGGAGTGCCGTCCTTTCTTGTTCATCCTGGGCACCCAGGACTCTCTGGACCTCGATGTGTGTCCCTGATGCTTTAGCCATTAATTCCGTATTCTTGAAGAACTCACAGGTAATGCCTCAAGTTTCCATGATAAAAATTGTCTGCTCCTTATACTTCAAGGTCTTTCGTGAAGCACGATATGCTCTACACAATAAGACATCCAATCCAACAGTGAGAGCATCAGGTTTCAATGTTTATCCCCAGGCCTTGCATATAATACATGCTCAATAAATGTTTTTTAAATGAAATAATTGAATATATGCATTTATGTGCATTACTGATTAATAGGCAAGGCCTATTTGAATCTGAAAATCCTAAATTCAGTTTTTAATTGCCTCAAATATAGAAATATTTGACACCTTGGGTGAAATTTTCAAAATGTTTAATCTCAACCCTCATCACAACTAAATTGTAGATAGTAACATAAACTTCCTCACACAAACTACTAAATTATCCTTTGTAAATCTCTTTTTCTTAATGGGGATATGTGCCTCTTTTTTTTTTTTCTTTTCTCCTCTTTTCACAGATCAAACGTGACTGGTCTGGAATTAAGGTGGGTAACCAAGAGTAGAATACTAAAACCAGATTGGAAACTAATTTGGAGAGGTAGGGCAAGAGGCCAACTCCTCACGGCGGAGAAATAAAAGGACAAGTGAGCCAGCAAGAAAGACAGACCTAGGGTCAAGATTGGGAGGAGAGAACAATACAGTTGAGATCATAGTGGGACTAAAACTTAGAGCTAAGGGACTCCAGTGCCATGGTCTTATGACATTCATGTTTCATCTTCACCAAGGATGCAGTCCTGCCTGGTAGATGCAGCGTCCCTGGTCCTAAATCTGAGGTACCCATAGCCACCTCCTGCTTATTTATGACTACACAATTTGACCACAGCAAAGGTAAGCTTTGCTACCACCACTTAGCAAAGGGGACCAACTGGTAAAGTTTCTGCTGGAGGATGCTGGACCCATGGAAAACCATGCTCAGTCGTTCCACCCCCATCCCATAACAACAACAACAGCAAAAAGCATAACCGGATGAAATCAAAGGTATTGTTTTTCTTTTCTCCTCCTAAAAGACAGGTAAGTAGCTTTAGGTGTGTGTGCTTATATGGGAAGAATCTTGGTTAATGACGTAAGACATAGCTC
Source organism: Equus asinus (assembly GCF_041296235.1). NCBI lineage: Eukaryota > Metazoa > Chordata > Mammalia > Perissodactyla > Equidae > Equus > Equus asinus. The sequence goes on from NC_091800.1 coordinate 77,540,429, forward strand.
AGCCCCTATATCACATGCCCCTCAAAACACAGCAACTTCCTATTGTGGAGAAGCCTCCAAGAGGCCACAGCTTTATCATATCAATACAGCATAACTTGTTCCTGAAGTGCCTTCTGAAGTGTGTCCCGACATGGCCAGTGGGCAGAGGTCTTCGGCTTCCCCAAACTTGTAGGAGCAAATAGGCTCAATGCTGCTTAAAAAATAACCAGGTAATACAGACAATTCTACACTATTAAATGATTTTCTTAAATATTTTATTTTTTTGTAGATACATGATATAGATTAAAAACCCCTTACAGGTTTGCTCAAAAATTGTATACAGTGTAATTTAAACATGGAAGGTACTCATGTTACCTTAAGAACCACTTGCTTTCAAAATGTTTCCCTTTGACCATTGTTTCATAAAGGTCCTGATATTGGCATGTTCAATTAAAACCCTGTTGTTGGTTGTAAAAACAACAGGTAGGTTTGAATGTGAAGCCAATCAGTACCAATATACAGCACATAGTTCTCTACGATGCAGGTATTATGTTTCTTTATGGAGCCATTTGGACTGCCAATGCCCCTCAACGTGAAGCATGCCCCAGCTAAGGCAGCCGCACATACCTGCAGAGGGTCGTGGCAGGGTGTTAAGTGGAATCCCCAGCAATGCAAGGCAATCAGGCAGCCAGCCAGGGATTTCCGTGGAGTCCACCCACAGGGCGCACATCACCCTAATGGACTGAAAGCTAATGTGTTTTTAATTCCAATGTTCTTTAACCTCTTCAGATATCATTTTGCCCAATCTGGAAATCTAGGAAGTCTTAGGGGGGAAAAACCTAGCAAATGAGCAGCTGATTGTAGGCTTTTTGAATCAGACTTATTGCCCTGGCATAGAGTAATAATTTGAGATTAGACACCATACATTTTTCACATATTCTGTAATAGAGTCAAAGCTTATTTTACATATTTTATTTCTGTGGGTTTTCTGCTGGTCAAATGTTACCACTTAGTTGCCTTTTCTTCTCTGACTGACATTTATTCCACTTGGCTTGTCATTCAAGACTTTCTTCCAGGGGTGGACCCTGTGGCCCAGTGGTTAAGTTCACGTGCTCTGCTTCAGTGGCCCAGGGTTTTGCCAGTTCGGATCCTGGGCACGAACTTGGCACTGCTCATCAGGCCACGTTGAGGTGGCGTCCCACGTACTACAAATAGAAGGACCCGCAACTAAAATATACAACTATATACTGGGGGGATTTGGAGAGAAAAAAGCAGGGAAAAAAACCGAAAAAAAGATTGGCAATTGTTGTTATCTCAGGCGCCAATCTTTAAAAAAAAAAAAAGACTTTCTTCCAAACTGCTCTGCTCTCTCTATGCTTTCATCCCACTAAAACGCCAAATGTCCTTGAACTTCCAGGTACACACACAATCCTTGTGCTTGTCCAATGCCAGGCCTCTACTCATAATGTTTTCATCAGCCTGTGACGCCTTTCTGTTTCTAGCTAACAAATTTCAATTCAATTAGACACACGTGTATTGATCTCTAGGCCCATTACGGTGTGTGACTCAGGGGTAGCACACATTTGTGTTTGTAAATAAATGATGAAATGGACATATACAAATATTTTCTTAAGTGCTCCAGGGCATAGAAGGATGGAAAGGATATGATCTTTAACCTTAAGGAAATCACGAGCTAGACAGTGAGAGAAATAATGTAAACAATTAACTATTAAAAAAGCATGAAGAAGGTTTCTTAATCATGAAAGCGACATATGAGGCTAGTCTAAAATATTGCTGGGAGTACCTCTGGGAGTTCAGGGAAGCCTTTCTAAGAAGGTGACATTTTATTTCTGGGTATTGATATTTAAATATAAGGACATGCATAGCAGCCTTCAGGAAAACTCTGAGCCAGCCATGCTTTAAGGTAGGAAAATGTGGGGCAGGTATTGAGAACATTCAAGAGCCAGTTGGTTGCAACTGCATCCTCAAAGCTCATGGCAAATCCCACTTCATCATAAAGCTTTTCCTCAGTCCACACTATCTGCCCATCATCCTCGCTGCCCTCCTGGAGCTTATCCATTTATTTGGAGATCAGATGTATTGATTAGGTTATGCAAGCTGAATGGCAGTAACAACTCAACCTGAAATCCTAGTGTCCTCCCTGGCGGAGATTCACTTCTTGCTTAGGCTCCAAAGCCATTTTAGGAGATCAGCTGCATATAATCTTCACTGACTCCACTCTGTCAAGGCCAGTAGTGGACCCTCTGCATTGTCCATCTACAAACATAGAGAGAACATGCAGGGGACAGGCCTTACAGTGATGCCCATGACTTCCACTCATGTTCTATGGCTGTGACTACAACATAGCCCCCAGAGACCTATGGGGACTGCGAAAGGCAGTGTTCCTGTGCACAAAGGAAGAGTGTGGAAAAGTATGATCAACACACAATATTGTGTCTGCTCCATTGGGTACATACTTACTTAACTTGGCACTGGTGACAAACCTAGTGTATTTGGCACCAGAGCAGACCACTTCCTCATACCCCCTCCTCGATATCACATAATTATTTTCAATCATAATCAGGAAATTATTTATATTGTGATACAATGGCGAGAAAAGAAATGCAGAGAGTGATTTTTGTCTTTTGTAGTATTTCCTGTAGATGTTATAACTACATCAGTAAAAGCAACAAAGTATTCATTTATTTAATTATAGTACAAACAAAGGGAGAGAAGCACAACTATTATTTTAATAGCTTCTATATCTCCCAACAGATTGAAGTTTGATCCTTTGGATACAATAATAATATGATAACGTTGGGCAAATTACTTATCCAGTAACTAACAAATAGTTTTCAATAAAATGAAGATGTTTTCAAAAGGTGCAATTTATGTAACTACTAAATCACACCCGTGATGAAGATTTTCATTCTCTCAATTGGTTCTTTAGCATCAAAATAAATTAGGGGCCAGCCCCGTAGCGCAGCAGTTAAGTGTGCATGTTCTGCTTCTTGGTGGCCCCGGGTTCGCCGGTTTGGATCCGGGTGCAAACATGGCACTGCTTATCAAGCTATGCTCTGGTAGGTGTCCCACATATAAAGCAGAGGAAGATGGTCATGGATGTCAGCTCAGGGCCAGTCTTCCTCAGCAAAAAGAGGCGGATTGGTGGCAGATGTTAGATGAGGGCTAATCTTCCTCAAAATAAATAAAATAAAATAACAAAAATTAAACAGGAAGAGGGGCTGGCCCCATGACCCAGTGGTTAAGTTCATGCACTCCGCTGCAGGCGGCCCAGTGTTTCCTTGGTTCAAATCCTGGGAGAGGACATGGCACTGCTTGTCAAACCATTCTGAGGCAGCATCCCACATGCCACAACTAGAAGGACCCACAACGAAGAACATACAACTATGTACCAGGGTGCGTTGGGGAGAAAAAGGAAAAAAATAAAATCTTAAAAAAAAAATTAAGCAGGAAGGATATAATTTTTAAGATATTCAATTTCGTGAAAAGTTTTCATGCATGAACTAAAATTTGCACTTTCCAATCAAAAATACACTTGCTGTGTACAGTCTGTTTCATTGTTCCATTTTATGCACAAATAAAAACTCTGAGTGGTCACATAAGAGAATTAAAGCAACACAAGTCCTGCTTTTTAGTCTTTATAATCATCGTGATAATATCACATGTCAAATCTATTGTTGAAATGTAGAAATATGTAGTACAATATGGAGACAGGAGCTGTGGCCAGCTCAGCCACAGAGGATTTCAGAGCATCATGAACTGATTTCTTGAAACACAAGCACATAGCTGAGTCCCGTTGTGACAGTAACTGACCAGATAATGGTGAACTGTTTAAATTAATATTCAAGTAGAAAACAGTATTTATTCAAAGATAACCAGGGGCCAGCCGCATGGCGAGTGGTTAAGTTCATGCACTCCCCTTCAGTGGCCCAGAGTTCACTGGTGCAGATCCTGGGTGTGGACCTACACACTGCTCATCAAGCCATGCTGTGGTGGCATCCCACATAGAAGAACTGGAAGGACGTACAACTAGGATATGCAACTATGTACTGGGGCTTTGGGGAGAAAAAAAAAACGAGGAAGCTTGGCAACAGATTTTAGCTCAGGGTCAAACTTCCTCACCAAAAAAGCATACCAAAAGAAGTTTAAAAAAAAAAGATAACTAATAATTCTGCCAATTTAAAGCATACGTGCTTAGTATAAAAACTCAGCTCTACTCATGGCATTGTTTAGAACTCAGACCAACAAAACCTTTTTTTTTTCTTTCCCAGAAATGAGTATTTTATCACTGACACTGTTTAGAAATGCGAGGCAATGGTGACAACAGATAGCAGACCAACTTTTAGTCCATTTTATTATTGTGTCATTGTTCTCCACAATTACTGCTCCTAAGTCTCCTGCAATTCCCAGGAGGGCTGCTCCCCCTGCCCCGCCTTTCTTTTGTCACTGTTTTGTACTATTACAATTTCCTTACCCATTTACACTGGAAGTCCAAGATGATGTCAAAGATTATTCTTCACTTGTTTTGAGTCTGGAAGAATCAGAGTCCAGAGTGCTCATGAAGAATCTGGAAGAATCAAAACCCGAGGTATATGGTACATAACCAAAGAGAATTTTTAGTTCCTGCTGTGTGAGGACATATACCAGTGTGGTCTGCACCAATCCTTCACAGGCAATACAAAAATATCCAAAAAAAACCATTATTCTAAGGGCAGCCAAAGATGTAGCTATATGAACAAAGTCAATTCACAAAATTTTTTATTACAATACATATCTGATGCTGTTAGGTACTGAGGGTTTTAACAGTCAACCAAGAGACTGGATCTCTTGTCCCCATTGGTCGTACAGTCCAGTGGAGGAGAGAGTCAATACATTCTGTAGGAATTAACGTTTAGTTAGAGATAATCTGAAGCACAGTGAAGGAAAAATAAAGGGTCTAATGTGATTTCAATTAAGTTCTAATGGAAGCCTCTTCAGGAAGTTAAATTTGATGTGTAACTTCAAGAAGAAAGAGAAGCTACCAGTTGAGGAGGTGGGAAAACCATGCCGGGTATTTATGGAGAGGATAATTCTGAAAAGGACTCAGTGTCCTGGGGACACTATAGCAAATTCAGTGTCGTATAGCATGAGGCGTGGGAGATGTGGCTGCACGGTTAGGTGGAGGGAAGATTTTAGAGTATCTTCCAGAACAGTAAGATCTTTGGATTTGAGCCTAAGTATCATGGATGTCACTGAAGAGCTTTACATAAAGAAGTGACGTGACCAAATGTATATTGTTATTAGATTATTTGGACTGCTACATGGAGCCTCGATTGAAAAGGATCTGAAGAAGCACGGAAAAGAGAAGAGTTAGGAGGATATTATGAGAGGGGGTGTAAGAAAGAGAAGAGGTCAAGAATGACTCCAATTTTTCTGGCAAAAACAAGTAAAAAAACAAATAGCAGCGCCAACTAGGGAGTCAGGGAGCCCCAGAAGAGGGACCAATTTGTGGAGGCGTCGGAAGTCAAGGGCTTTGCTTTTGTTGCATTAAGATTGGCAATTTCTCTGAGACATCCCACACACATCTCTAGTCAGTTGTAAATAAAAATCTAGGCTAGGAACAAGGTTCTGAGCTGGAGGTAAATGGTGAGGACGCACGCGTATTAGGCATGATTAGACAATAGCAGTACGGCAGCTCACTTTCATATGAAAGGACAACGTGTGCTTTGGAATGCTGGCTGTACTTTTTCTATTCAAAATAGAGTGGATAGCAAATAATTTTTGCAGCAAGAATGATTTCCCTGAGAGTTAATAAGCACTCTAAAAGAAATAAAAGATGTTCATGTTAGAGCATTTTGAGTGAATTTTAAGAATAAAAAAGGGTTGATTTTTCTACAAAATTGTATTTTATATACACCGTTTAAAACACTATATCTATATCTTAACACAACTATGTACACACCCAATTTAAGAAGGAATACAAGCAAGATAAGAGGAGAAACCAATGAGAGCTCTCAAGAACTTAAAGAATGACAATGAATACAAAAGAAAATTAATTACTAATCAAATAGTATTTATATCACCAAAAAAACCTAAAACCTTTTACAGTCTTGACTTGTGTATCGGCCTTGCCCACATAATACCATAATGAAAATCTACATTTTTAAAAACAAGATCCAAATCTTTTATTTGTTTGTTTGTTTTTTAAAGATTGGCACCTGGGCTAACAACTGTTGTCAATCTTTTTTTTTTTTTTTCTGCTTTATCTCCCCAAACCACCCCCCCCCCACACACACACAGTTGTATATCTTAGTTGCATGTCCTTCTAGTTGTGGGATGTGGGACGCTGCCTCAATGTGGCCTGACAAGCGGTGCCATGTCCGTGCCCAGGATCTGAACCCTGGGCCGCCGCAGCGGAGCACGTGAACTTAACCACTCGGCCATGGAGCCGGCCCCAAGATCCAAATCTTTAAACTGCAACAAAATATTCAGTCTGTGCCTAAAGATGATAGAGTGTTTTTAATATTATTTTTTAAGTCAAGATAAAACAAAGACATTATATGTATAGGCATATATATGTCAGTAATATTAAGAAATTACATATTAAACAATAAAATGATTACTCAAAATATGAACCATCCTTCACAACATTAGTATTTGAAAATATCTTGAGCTGTAGTTTATTATTTCTAGATCTAGTACTGTTCAATATTTCTGTTTGATGGTTTGATCATGCTCATTCATGAGCATTTTTTAAAACTTTTTAAAATATTGATATGGTTTATATTGACAAAATCCCCTATTTAAGTTATGAAAGATGGCCATAAAGTCTGGAAATGAAAGTAAATTAACTTGATAAATGATCATTGATATTATATTACATTACATGGTACATTCAATATGTTGTCTCATTAGAAAATGCACAGTTTGGTGTCTTGTGCAAAACTTTAATGAACATGGTACGTTAATACAGCATTTTTATCAATACATGAAAATGTATCTGTTTGTTGATTCAGAGAAGTTTTCTGTCTGATTTTCAGTCAATAAACATATGCTCTGGCATATTCCACTAGAAGTAAGCAAAAGGATTTTAATCTGTAAAATCAATCTATCAGTCACTTGGTCAATGTCCTGCTACACATAATTAAGAACATTTAGGAAACTAGTGACTCCCTCTTTTGTACACTTCTAGTCTCAAAGCAGATTATCAAGTAAAACTTTAACCTTCTCTCAGAAGTACTGTTCTATGGGATATCAGTTAAATGTTTCCTAATGCCATCTCTAAAATAATGTGCACTGTCACATGCTCACAAATGAACCCTGTGCATATAAATCCTACAACATTCTCTCCAAAGAGGACAGAGAGAAAATCATGGAGGTGCCATAAATCACTCTTAAATCCTGTCAACAAATACATAGCAAATTCTGTGTGCTAGGCCCATAAAGTCAATGTTGAGTTAAAAGCATTTTTTTTCCATTCTCATGAAGAATAAACTCTCATGGGGGAGACTTCTATTGTTTAACTCATAAAGGAAATCTGAAGTTACAAGTGTGCTAAATGATGCAATGGAGAAGTGTGGGGTGCTTTAAAACCACTGTGAGAAGCAACCTGGACGTATCAACATGACTCTGATTAAAGGGAGTCATGTAGATAAAGCAAAATCAAACCAGAAGCCACCGTCACGCAGAGGAGGGGTTATGCACATAAACACAGCAAAGATTGCAGAGCAGGAGCCGCCCAAGAATAAAGAAAGTAGGAACAACAGGCACCAAACCCAAAGGCTCAAGGCACTGTCTCTATTTCTGAGGAAAGCCTCCCGGCACAATCACTTCAAAATACACGAAAGCAGATCTTCCACAGTGCTCTCCTGGCAGGCAATGGGCACCATACAACACTAAGTATAGGTAATGGTTGTTTGCAGCATTATTTCAGTTTAAAAACAACTTAATCTGAAGTCAAAATACCTTTAAATCCAATTAAGTTTAAAAAATGAAATAAAATATAAACTACTTTTTGAAATGTTCTAAATTAACAGTATTCTAGGAGTTGCAGATGGCATGATATAAGAGGAAGAACACATAATTTTAGGCATTGGACTATGGTTTAAAGGGCCAACTGGTCTCCATGTACATGTGTGTCTACGTTCCAGGAGCTCAAGGACCAGGTCTGAATCTCTGACATGGCCCAGTGCTCAGCAAAGTGCCAGGTAAGTGATAGGAGCTTGGGAAATATATTTGAATGGTTCAATGGACAAGTTATTTGCACCGGATCTTAATTGGCAGTAAATTTCAGAGCCAATACTCAAACCCACATCAGTTTCCATCCAGTCTAAAGTGAAAACAGCTACCCTACCTATTTCTCTGTGATGGAAAATAGAATTCAATCATGCCTCACTGGCCCAATTTATGTGACTGTATTAGGATCATGGAGATGTTACTGTATGAGAATGTGTTTCGTAAAATCTGAAACACTGGAAAAATGTAAGTAATTGAAAGATGGAAATGTAATAGATTTATATCACTCCTTTCAAAGTTAATGTCCATATTTTCTAGGAATAGAGAATTGGAAAAGAGACTCATCTTAAACAGATTTTTTTCCGTTTATACAGGGAGGGTCTAAAGCCTTGTGCATATTATTTCTTAAATGTTCACTTTTGTGTTGTAGGTTGTCAGTGAATGACTTTTTAATTTTAATGTAAACTCAGAAGAACATTGTATTTATTCAACACACTCTTTGCAAATTACTTTTTTCCAACCTATTCAAGCACCCCACAAAGAAGAAGAAAATTTGCATTTTGGAAACCTTAAAATGATGGTTTTATCTTTGCAACAAGATAAAAATATACACCAGTTTCCTGGGGTCAGTCCTGATCAATAGACATCTGACCTCTGAGAGCACCACAAACGGTGGAAGTTATTTTAAGTCATCTGCCATATTTTGACCAAAAGTTTCTCTCCTGGAGGCTTTAGTCAGTAAAGAGAGAATAATGCCAATGCTTTGAAAGAAATATCTGACTAAATGTGGAGGAAATGCCTCAACTTCCTCGTCTAAAGCCACATAATACTTTTTTCTTATCCTTTCTAGATCTATAATTCTTCATTAGCCAGTCGTATAGAATTTGGATGTTAAAGAATTTGAAACATTCCTATGTAGCCATAAAAAAAGACACTATACATTGTAGATTCAATTTTTAATTTTAGAGTTAAGATTCAATCACACCATTTTTCACACATGCTGTTTGTTGGGATACAGTTTCAGGTGGGTATTATCAGATGATATAGGTCACATCGCATGTGTACTGCATGATCCACACCATCATTTCACACTTTAATGTACACTCAAGTAACTGGGCATCTTGTTAAACTGCTGCTATAAATTCCATAGGTTTAGAGTAGGATCTAAGTGTCTGCATTTCTGACAAGTCCCCAGATGCGGCTGATGCTGTCAATTTGCGGGCCACACTTCTGGACTCAAAGACCCACGTCAACTCTCAATTCATTTCCAATGCTTAGACCTGAACTTAGTTCTCCTTGGGAGCTCTAATTTGGCTCCTTTTCAGCTCTGAGTTTCTCTCTAATTGCCACGTTACACCAATATGTTCAATGATAATGCTGCTGTCCGAATTTGCCTAGAGTTCATAAAATGCTTGGAGGGTTTTATTTTTACTATTTTTCTATATTTTCATTATGTTCCACTTTACCAATTTGTGTCATAGATAATACTTTTAAAATGCAATCATAAACAACTAGCTGATAGAAAGAAATCCTATTAAAATTGCCCAAATTCCTATTATATTCTTACAAAATTGCATCAATTGCAGAGCTGTCATTTTTGACACAATAAAAAACAAAAACTGAATCTAGCTTTCGTAGCTAAATGGATCAATTTATTAGAAAGGTGTTGGGGAATCAAAGAATTGGTGTGATTTGGGGCCAGATAGCAGGAAGCCCAGGTGAGGTCTCAGGCAGTCCCCTGGGTGGCAGCTTCTACCCCTCCAGTGTCTCTGAGCTCAATAGTGCAGCTCAATCTTTGTTGCACTGGCTGAAGACTCAGAGTCTTAGTAATAAGCTTCTGGTTGGCAGGGGTTAGGTCACCTGCCTGTCTTCCTCTCTCCAATATAAGAGCAGATGAAACATGGCCCCATCCTGGAAGTCCAGAGCAGGCAGCAGACCCAGGATGTGGATTTCGTGCTGAGACAACATAAAACAGGGGACCCACACCAACAAGGGAGTGGGGCTGCCAGATGAAGGGGATCAGTTTGGATACTCAGCAGCAGAAAAAGTAACAAATGTTGCTATACACAGGTAATCAAATGTTCTACTAAAGGATGTAACGTTGTCATACAATTGTCATTAAACAAATACCTCAGAAAACATACAATGCTAAAAAAGGGAAGAAAGTCAATCGTAGACACCTGTTTAAATGTTACAGGAGGCAGGTTTCATAGTTAAAGAAAACCATCTCAGGTAAAACTTTTAATAGTTGTTTTTATTTTGTAACAATTACAGAATACACAAATGTTACATTTTCTCCTGAGATTTTTTCTCCATTTCAAACAAAATCCTTTTGTGTGACGTCTGGATGCTGGGATGTGGTGTGACCTGACTCCTTTTATAGCACTTTCTACTAACTTCAAGCCTGTTAAATGAACACTGTTTTCCCTTTTTAGTGACTATCAAAGAAAAGGAAAAGGAAAAGGTGGTTAATTCAGAAAATCCCAGAATCACCATGATATGGAGATACCATTTGTACATGAACAGCAAACAGCATCATTTTGCTTCGAAGAAATACAAATTGAATATATATATATTTGTATTGTCAGTAGTTTCCTCCTTAAACAGAAACACTTCAGTTGTCTTTACCATGTCTAGTTATTTAAATTATTTTTTAATGTGGCAAAGGCCTTGGAATTAATCAGCCCCATCTGCAGACACAAAAGACATGACATAGGGAACAAAAAACGTCTGAGGACAAAACTAGTCTTCCTTTCACAGGCAATAGGGGAAATTAGTGTCATCACTAGGTTGAAGACATAAAGAGATTCAAAATTAAAAATCCTTTGAACGCTTCCAACAAGATTCCTATAATCAGCTGAAAGATAAGTAATGATCAAAGCCCTTTAAAACAGTATTGTTCACTCCATTAGAACTGTTTAAATGTACCCTACTATTCACCAGAAATTATACAAGATTACTGCAGAAGCTTTGCTATTGTTTCAGCAAGACATCCAGATGTTTTAAGGATGGCTTCCCCCACCAATGTAAGGTTATAAGCCAAGATACAAAAACAGCTGCAGTTATAAACCTTAATTACCAGGAACATCCCACCACATAGGTGCTCAATTGCCCTGACAAATTGATTTATCCTGAGGAGAGTGGGCTGGAGCTGGTGTCGGGGGCCTGGGAAGGCAGATGGGTAGAATCGTAACTTCATTCCTACATGGAATCAAATTTGGGCTAATTCTTCAAACAAAACCTTTCAAAGCCCCTGGTAACTTTGTATCTGGGATATGTTAACCTCCTAAAGGTTTCTTTTTCATTTAGTCCATGTTATCCCAGCTCCAGTAGATGGGTGAAAAGAGATAAGCACGTTTCTACACACCTCATTACCAGTGTTATTTTATGCAATCGCCCGGGGCTATTACACACAGCGGTCCCATGTTGGGATCTGAGAACATTCCTAAGCAGGAGTCCAGAATAATGAATGTTTGACAGATTTACTAACTCTTTTATTCTCACTCCCTGATGCTCTGGGAGGTTTTAATAACAATATGGTTATTGCTTTTATTGATAACAATTTGGAGGGGACAACTTCTGTCTTTAAACATTTTGAAGGTTTCACATGATGTTCTTCATCCCCACTAACTGAAGATGGTAAAGGAATTAGCAGGATTTCAGAAATGATTTCTGTCAGCCATTTTGAAAAAGTAGAGCAATTTCATGTTCTAGGCAATATCAGTTTAAATGTCACAGACAACACTGAGTCCAATGAGGCACAGAGGGAGATGTTGCAAGCTATATGTAATCTCTGAAGGCGTGTGAACCAAATCAAAACCCAGAAAGCTTGGGTTAAAATACAGTGCTTGTAGCATCAGATTTTCAACGTCCAGCCCAGCTCTGAATATGTTTAGCTCTAGATTTTTTCACCCTTCCACTCTTATCTTCATTCCCCAAATATCATATCATAGGTGCAGCAAGGATAAATGAACATACTTGCTATCCTTAGAGAACGCTGAAATTCAAAACCACGAATCATGTTACAGAAAATGGGGAAGTGCGATACCACTGGGTTTGCCTTGGCATTGTGGAAATGGCTTTATGAGGCTCTACTATCCATATATTTAACAACTACACAACAATAATAAAATACTGCTTCCAGCCATGACTTCTGTTGGTCATCCCCCTGCAATCCCACATATGAACTCCAGGGGAAATGTAGGGTGAGAGCGTTGATTTTCTATAGTCCAAGACAATGATTGTTGAATATGAGTTGTATCAAAATCACCATCATGAATCATTAACCCCAATAACCACAATAAATATAGTAATCGTAACTCACATTTACTGAGCACCCACTAAGCACTTCGGTAAATACTGCTCAAGCATCACCTCTTCCAAGAACACAAATATTTTAGAAAATCGGGATCTATAGAGTTGAGGCCCTGGCACTACCCAGATAATTTCAACTCATACTGTGGTTTGAAAACAACTGTGAATAAATGACTTTACTCTCCAACTAAGTTCCCAAACTCTGGGAATGAGTACTCATTGGTGAATGGAGGGTTTAAGATGTCGCAGGGGAAACCTGGCCCATCCTCCCCCAAACCCACAGGAGCTTTTAACAAATCATGGAAGAGTTTCTAAGGATTTCTTTGGAAGACTTTCATTTTCTTTTCTGCTCTGATATGGACTCCCACACTTCTCTGTTGTTAGGCTATATTTCTTAGTTCCTTAGAAACTTTTGAGATACATTGGCCCAAGTTTACATCTGGTACCCTGTGGGTCCCAAACAGCCCTTGGGATTAGCATCCTTGTTATATGCAAACAAGATTCCAGGATGTTTATCTCTGACTTGTGGAGTTCTCCGCACTAAGCGAGGAGTAAGCTTTGGATGAAGATCTGTAGACTCTAAGTGCCTGGCAAAGTACTTATTAAAACTATTTTAAGAAACAATGACCTTTCAGGCCTTCAGTTATGCTAGTCCTTCCATTTGGAATGGCTCTCCATCAGTCTAACTGTTTGAACTGGTGAAATTCGAATCATTTTTCCCGGGTCTTGAATCCTCTTATTATATTTTATAAATGAAATGTAAAAGATTCAGAAGAGTCAGAACAGACTATGATTTCCTCAAGGACAAACAATGATTTTGTTTATTTTTGTAACATCTATATCTAGCAAGCCTTTTTTTAAACAAAAGGTAGAATTTCAAAATATGCTTATTGAATGAATGACCAGAGCTTTCAAGAGTAACATCACATTTTTAGACTGCGGAAAGGTGCAAAAGTTGCTTTCATGGGTAGATTTCGTTGAGAAATTTGGATTTTTTTAAATCAATTTTTTTGTAACTATCAAAATCTAATTTTTAAATATAGCATATGGAACTTTGTTCTATTTAAATGATCTAATATCTAACTTAAAAAGATGGGTAATCAGTTAACTCTAGAGGTGGCTTACGCCTTTACTTAGACCACGATAGGATGACACATTGTGCAAAGTGTGTGGTCCCCATGAATGCCTTTCTTATCTAGACTTGAAAAGAATGCAGACAATGAGCAGGTTTCTTCTGTTGCATTGCGCTTTCCTGAAAATCACAGGTCATTTCTAGTTTTTATTTCACTGAAATATACCAACAACTTTCAACAACAGTTAAGTGATTGACTTTGATGTGTACCCTAAGCAACATGAAGACAGTTAGTGAAAGACCTTTCGTATAACATACTAAATAATCTGGCAAAAACACTGTGGTGGGAGCTGAAATTCTTTGGAGTAGAAGGTGCCTAGTGAAATTGGTAAGAAATATAAAGGGTTAACCAAGAAGGACTTTTTAAAACCACTTTTCCATGAGTAATCTTCCTAAAACCTAAAGGAACTGCTATTTTGCATGAAGTAAGTAGTACGTTTCACTGAAAGTGAGTTAAAGTGTTTTTTGGTATTTGTTCTATATGACAAACCACAGGCAACATGGATGGAGCTGGATTTTATTACATGCTCTTCACATTAGGCCCTGAAATTTTGATTTTGAGTCTTTAAATATACACGTAAGATAACTTTGTGATAGAAGACCAAACCATGTTAAAATCTGGTTAAAGCATGCCCTATCAAATGATTTTCCCCATATTCCATTTTAGCTTACTCATGTCAAACTCCGGCCTCCTAGTCATACTGGCAGGGGTAGCTTAATGAGATAAGAAGGAAAAAAGAAAGACAGAAACAAAGAAGGGAGGAAAGAGCCAATGGGCTAGATTGCTTTGGTAGCCCTGAACTGAAAATGTTTTTCTCAATATACATGTCTTCTAAGGACTATCATGTCAATCTGCCCTTATTCACTTTTATGTGAATCTTGTCTTTGAATATATCAAATATCAGCATTGGCAGCACACTTTGCATGCCCAATTTTGAAAGCCAAACTCTTCTGTTCATGACAACATTAAAATTTCCACACAAGCATTGTGTTCATAGTTGTAGATAATATAATCTGATTTTTTTCCTCCATAATGTATTTTGAAAAAAAAAAAATAAGGAAGAGGATAATGAGAGTTTTATCCCAGAATGAGGTCATCGTTTGATTACTTGGGTCGAATTCCAGCCACACCTAGGTATAGCAAACTCTATCCCATACCGTATGTCTGCATGCAATTTCTTTAGTCAATTTTCTAAGGAACAAGAAGCATCTGTCTTTTTCAGTCTCTTCACAGCATCCAACCCCATGGACAGATGTTTTCAAAACCACGTTGTCTGTGAACATTTAAAGGAATTCTGTATTTGCATAAACTCTGGGAATTCCAAGCTTCGTGCTTTCCATACTGTTTTAGTTTTTTAAATCAATATTTTTTTGTTCTGCACCCATCATTTTGTTTTACTCCTCATAAAGCAGACATTGTGTGCACACATCTGTTAAATCTGGGCTGCATTTATTACAGTTCTGTTCTTCCAGAAACAGGAAGGATTAATTACCACAGACCAGCTCTAGAAGCACCCCCGTGTTTCTTAACACACAAAATTAATTCAGAGTTGACAAAACTCTTTCAGACACAGCCTGCTTCCTGCTGATGACGCTTTATTAGCATATTCTTCCCAGAAAAAAAAATGCCTCATAGACCCTTTTTACCTCTCCTCTGAGTTCAATTTGTACAGCACTGAGTGACAGGCAGCAAAATGGCTTGAATATATCTAAGGCAAGTTGCCAAAGTCCTCCCGATAGAAGCACTTTGGAGCCTTTGTTCTGAGCACATTAAAGTCACAGAAGGTCCATGTACTGTAGACAGTGCGGGGCAGGCAGGATGTTCTCAGTAAGACAAAACAGCAGGTGATAAATGACATTAAATAACAGTGAGAATTTACCACAGACTAAATTAACTACTGGAGTGAAATGTTCTCAGCTCTAAGGCTATATTAACAGTGAATTTATAATTAGGCGATTATCATTCTTTTTAGTGTTTGAGGAAGTCTATATGTAAAAATGATGAAGACAGCTCTATTTGACTCTGGAGACACACTGCTGGAAGTGGTTCTAAAAATGCTGAAGAATAATTCTTCTTTCAGGCTATATAAAGTCATTTGTAAAAATAAGTGCTTGGAAGTGAATTAGATTGTTGGATATTTTACACACACACACACACACACACGCACACACACACACACACTTAAAAAATGGCAGCCTCAGAGAACAGACTGCCAGGAAGTCAAACTCTCCAAAATATAAACTCGAAAGTGTTCTCGAAATTAATGAGAAGTTAATTACTAGCACGAGAGTTTTTTAAGGTGCACATTAATTTGTTTTTCTTTTTCCGTCAGAGACAGTATCCTTACACTATTCCATTTCTTTTCTAAATCTTAAGGAATTCCTTTGTGATCCTTGTCATGTTTGTGACCATAGAAGAGCATTTCACTTTGGATTTCACCCTAAAATCTCTGAGAATCCAAAGAATTGCAATATAATCTTTCAAAAGAAAGTGTCAGGAGAAGAGAGCAAACTGCTACACTTATCATTGACTAGGTTCTCCTAAAATCATCACACAGCAATAGTTTGTCAAACACCCTTAAACAAAATACTATTAAAAATAGAATCTACAACAATCTTTAAATTTCTCGAAACCGCTTTTCTTTATGCACTATTTTTCTCTCCCAGAGCTATGCTTATGTCCCATGAATAGTGTTTCACAGTTTCCTGCCTATGCGTTAGAGTCCCTTCCTAAAGGGGGAACAGGTTCCAAATGGTGCCAGGAGCACATATGGGTCTTTGGTAGAATTCTCACCATGTTACATCTTGTGCACTTTCCATGAGGATTTCTTTTAAAGCTAGAACACTTCATTTTTGGCAACCAAGCCCTGTATGTCTAGACACATTATAGTGCTTGGTTACAATTGTATTTCCATAATAACTAGTATCCATTCATTCATAACTTTCTCAAAAAATCCTCCTCCTGGGCTTTAAACACTCCAGGCTTAGCCTTAGCCAAAAGGTGAATATTTGGAAAGTTTCTGTTAAATCCATTTTATCAGATATTGACTTATATGATTCAAAAAATCATTTTCCATATGTCCTCAAGAATTATTAACCAAAAACGTAAGCCATGAGGAGCCGACTTTTATAATTTAAAGTTTTGAATGTGACTAGTCCTTTGAGAAACAAGCTCAAAAGCTGGAATGAAAGGTTCAAATTTTAAACCAAAATTTTTCTATACATATGCATATTCCACTAAAGCATAAACACATGCACACACAACTCCATTTTTTCAATTCTTTTGGACATATGCCTATATTTTCTTCCACTTATGATTTTGTCTCGAAAAAATTATTCATGAACTCTCAACTAAACTATTATAAGTTCAAGGCTAGTCGTCTAACCTCTACACATGGGGAAACTACAACATTTTCTAACTTTCTAATAGCGTGCTAAGTGTCCAGACAGCCTTGATTCTGTGCACTGCTTTGCATATAATAACTCTATGTGGCATCCAGAAGTGTGTGAGCTGCTTGTGCAGGTAACTCTTATGTGGATGATTTTTAAATCTGTACTAATTTTAGTTTTCCATTTTTTTAGACATAATCTAGGAAGATTATGAATACACCACGTGTATGAAATAATTAAATATAGCACTGGGGTCAATTTGTTCATTCCAATCCATTTCCTATCTTCAAATCCTCTCTACCTCTTCTGGGCACCCAGTGCTCTGAGCTTCTTAAGAGAATATCTTTTATAATCCATTAACTAATGAGCACCAAGTTAATTACAATGCATCAGTCTTCTAAAATTGTTTTTATTTAATAGAATTACTCACAAAAGCAAGAGTAACTCAAAGTAAACAATAAAACCAATATTGTTCTAGTTAATTTTGATTATTTTTTATGTTTATCACGATATGACACAGGCACTAGGTAGATTTTGGGGGGTTACTAAATATAAATAGAAAAGAAACACCTCCTAAGACTATTTCGTAGTAAGCTCAAAAATGATGTCATTATAATGACTCATAGGATCATAAACCAAGTTGGACAAGTATAACTTCACTGAAGTATGGTAATTAATAAAATTACCCATATCATATCATGCAAGGAAAAAAATGTAGAAAACAAACAAATGGATATGGCAAGCTTTCCTTCCAAAATCAAGAGGCTTTAGAACTTCTTGTCAGTGTGTAAGTTTTCTTTACTTTTATTATTAGAAGCAATTTCCATTCCTACATCTAAACTTAAAATATAATTGAGTAAAAATTACACTTAAAATGCATGTATTTGTTCTCTCTTATAAGACCAGGAATTACCTTATATTTTAATAACTAGCATTTACGTAACACCAACCAGTTCATGAAGCATTCCCCTATTCAAGAAATCACTTCATCCCCACAGGAACTCTGGGATGTATTCATCAGTGGTGTTACTTTACAACTGAGGTGGTTTACCCAAACTCCTGCTTCTATAAATTCCCAGAAACAAGAGTCAGACCCAGGTCAGATCACAAATTCCACCGTATCACACTAGCTCTATGTACCATTATTTTAAGGTACGACTGATAATAAACCTGAAATCATTCTTAAAAACTAGCTGTGGAGATTTCACTATGTGCCAGGCCATGCTGTGCAGTTTATGTTCATTATTTTAATTAGCATTCAAGGCAACAATGTGAGATAGCAGCTTTGTTTGTGGCGTCTTACAGATAAGAAATTTCTCGAGATTACAAAGCTAATAAATACCCGAATTGGGAATCAAACCCTAATTTCCCTGACCCCAGATTCTGTATACTCAGTGCTGATCTTTGGCGAATTACTTAAAATTATTGTAAACAATCTTCTTCATGGGCCTTCATGGACAATGCTTTAACCAAATTCTTGAAGTGAAGCTGTTTTGAGTAAATTGTTCTTTGTTGACTGCTCAGCACAGATAGGCTCCACGAGGTTTATCCTCTAGGTTCACATTGTCAAGGATCCCAGGGAAGTGAGATGTTATATATGGGGTGAAAGAATTCAAAGAGGGAATACAATGACCATGTAGATTTCACAGATGCATAATTACATCTCGGTATAAGTGTGAAGTTCCACAGATAGAACCTTCGAGAAGAGGCCAGTGCAACGAAATGGTTGGGAATGATGCCACACTAACTCATCAAAGTCCATTCAAGAAGGAAATCATTCTGTAGGCATCTGTTTCGGGGTGAGTGTTACAGCATAGGAGGACACAAAATATAGGGCAGGCTATGGAGAGAAATTCTACGCTTGGGGATCATATCAAATGAGACTGTGAAGAATGAGGAATGAATGAATGAGAGTTTTAAAAATGGGATATCTCAGCCAGAAATGGATATCCTTGGAGTTAAGTAATGTTAAGTTGTGAGGAATAAAATGGAGTCTTTTGTGATCATTTATCCCTTCTGGATTGGATCATGCATAAGAGCAGGATTAGCTGAAAGTCAGAAAGGCTCGAAGCCAGAAAGATAGAGCTCTATGAGAAAGACATTTCATTAATCTAAATATATTAGCTAGCCAGGGTCTAGACGAGGACTTTATGGATAAGAAAGGGGTAATTTAACAAAACAGAACTCAGAATGGCCATAAGAGATTTAAGATAAGAAGCATCAAATTTAAATCCTATTTGCATTTGGGAATAAATGTAGTAAATTTTAATAATAAATAAAAACCATAGTAACTCATTCAAATTATTTGCCAGCCTGCTTCCCTTGTGGAGATTACAGAAAAAGTAAGATGAATGATAGTTGCTATTATTTCTATTCCCATGGCATAAAACTACTCTATTTGCTGCATCGATGATCAAATTAATTTTCAAAAAGAGGAAGCAGATGAAAAGAAAAAAGGGATTTTATCAAATCTGTTCACAATGCTGATAGATTAAGATATTGATTTTTAATTTGAATGTAAGCTCTGCATTCTACGAGCTATATCCACAGCATATTGGCTGCCTGGGTAAATAGTACTTAGGATGTAAGTCATTTCTAAAAGCTGGTTTTAGTATTTCAGGCTAATAACTGTGAGGCATTTCAAAATTGCATTAAAGTTATGAATTTTATAGCCCCCTATTTGTTTTTCACCATTCAGGTGAGCATTTTCAGGTTTTAGGGGCTTTTAATGCCTGTGTCTCAGACCCCAGACAGACCCTAGGCCCAGGCACTGGGTCACCAGGTTAGCACACGCAGTCTTCCATCATCCCTGTTGTGTACTTAAAGCCCCTTCCATTTTCTTCTCCTGACCCTGGATCTGGGAACTTAAATCTTTCAACTTAGTATAGGACTGCATGAGAGAGTGTTAAAGTTTCGTATACTGGGGACTCCTGCTGAACACAACTCCGCTCTTCACAGTCTTCAGGTCTTCAGTGACGTTGAGCATGCGTGTCTGCCCGGCAGCTTTGGGCACCTCCGTGGAACATGCGGGAGGTTGCCAAACCTTCTGGCACATGTGCTGTCTCGGGGTCTGAAAGACACTGTGGAATCCCCTATAACTTGTTACTTATGTTTTCCCCTAAGAAATCCCACAAAATTACAGAGGAAATAATTCAGTCAATGTCATCTAAATTAAAGATAGTGAAACCAAGTATCAGAACAAATGGGCAATAATGGCAGTTCTGTATAATTTTTAGAAGAGTATGAAGGCCTTTGTATTGATCAGGGAACACCACACACACACACACACACACACACACACACACGACATAGAGTGGCATTAATATATGTCCATTTTCTATCCAAAAAAAGAGGATGAGTTCAAGACATTGCCAATGTCAAACAAAAATAAATGTCAAAATTAAATGTTTTTCTTTAAAACTAACAAATAAAAAGGTTTTACCCAAAAAGCACATTCACTGAAATACACATTGAAAAATTTGTTAAAATGCAAAAAAAAAAACCCTCAAAATATTAAGTTTGTTAAATGATTTGTCTACGTACTAAATTTTATAATCTTAAAATTGCTGTCAATGTTCTACAAATAATAATACTTTATTTTTCATTGTATATACAAGAAAAGTACCCACATGCTGTTTGTGTTGATGTTGGTTTCCTAATCCTTAATTCTGTGTTAAACATTAAAAAAAGAAAGAAAGAAAGAAAGAATTGGTGTGTTGGATCAAACCTATAGTTCAGAAAACCCAAAAGTGGGTTTTAGTATCCATTTTGTATATGGCATTATTAATCCTTAGAAATATACAGTATGATAAATAGTTTTGTTTTCTGTTTAACCTGAGAAAACAAAATCTAAAGGAAGTCAAAAGGCTTGGCCAAGGTCACACAGAAAGGTCATTGTAGATGTTGGGGAGAACCCTGGTTTCCTGGGCTCCTGGGTTCATATTCACTAGATAAAGGTCTGCCTCGTTCCCAGAGCTCACTGGAGAGTTCCAGAGATGGGACCAGGCACAAGACTCAACCTTTGTTGGGCTCTCCAGTATGTCTCCATGCAAGTATAGTCAAGTTTGCTTTTTACATGATAAATTCAGTGGGTAGGCTGTTGTCCAGAGCCACTGGGAACAAAGTGGGATGTTCTGAGTAGTTGGAGGCACACACATTAGGGGGCCCATATAGCCACAGAGCCAAAGCCTTATTCTCCAACATAACTTTTATTAGAAATAGCTCAGCTATTTTAATCCCAGCTCTCTGATCTCCTATGTCAATCTCTCAATTGGCTACAATTTTTGGAAGCAAGAAGAACATTGGGTGACTTCCCAAACTTTTCCCAAACCTCAATAATAAAGCTCAGACTAAACCCAGGTTTTGTGATTCAAATAAAGGTACCTTTAAGCTCTAAAATATGCTTTTAAGAATTAAGTGTTCTCTCAAGGCTTTAAGAAGACATATATGACCTCAAATTACATTTCCTATCTACTCACAGTTATTTATGGAACACATACTGTCATTTTATAAGTAGGTATGAAATTCAAGTGTAAATATGGAAGCAATTTCTGGGTAAAATACTGATTCGAGCACAGGAACCTGTTTCATCCCTGTCTTTGCCAATCCTTCCCAGAAATAAAAGCAATTTTGGAGCGTGGGCAAAGGTGGGGAGGGCATTTAAAGAATGGTTTGATAATCTAGGCAAAGAGATTTTGGGGGCTTGGAAAGTAACCTGTGAAGATGAAAAGAAGTGGGTGGATTTGAGAAATGAGTGGAAAATAGAAATAATAGGCAAAGAACAAGAAGTTATTTTCAAGAATTACATGTCAATTGCCTCACATAGACAAAAATTACAACCGTTTCCTTATATAAATAAATTACTATTAAGATAATATTAAGATGTTATTCCCTCTGCCCATCAAATAGCAAAGATTTTTAAAAGAGTTGGAAAGAGAGTGGAGAAATAGCATAAACTGTTACAAATTTTGTAATGTTGTTTTAATTACAAATTGACAGCTTTAAAATGTGCACATTATCTGATTTCCTTCTTTCAAGATGCATTCTATAGAAATAGTCTGAGATAAGTATGAATTGTATATATTTAAGGTATTTAAAAATTATCAATAATAAAAATGGGAAAAATCTATTATGCAGTTACTTAAGCATATAGAAGAACACACATATGAGAGAAGGTGGCAGCTTTTAAAGACTCTCGTAAAATAGTAGCTATTAAAAATAAAATAAAATTGTAGCTATTACTTTTGGAAAATATTTATAATGAAAAGTTAAGTTAAAAAAATCAAACTGTGATATAATACATCCTTTAATCTTCTTTTTACAAAACCAGCAAAACTTATACAGAGAATAAGAATAAGAATAAGAATAAGAATAAGAATACTGTTTTCCTTTTACTTTCCTGGGTTTTCTAAATATTCTGTGTTGACCATTTATTTGCGTAATTAGGAACATATTTCCCTTTAACATTCAATAACTTTGTGGAAGGCACTTCCAGTTGGCCAGTATCTATCCATTCGCATATTCTTCCTTCCTAACAGATCCTTATTTTTTGCTTGAAGATGCCATGTGCCCAATTTAAAATATGCATCTGCTCCAAATCCCTTGCAGAAAGTTTCGCCACAAGGTATAGACAATAATATGTTACTAGAAGTGACCCTGGTTGCATATGCCTTTTGGGCTTTTCATTTTGCGTTTTGCTCTCTTAATCCTCTGCAGTCCTGTCTGGAAGGCAAACATGATGTCTGGAGATGGAGCAGCCACATTGTTAATGTGAGAATGAAAAGCCCCAAGCTAAGCAAGAAATTAGAAGAAACTTGGGCCCTTGATAACTTCATCAAGCTGTTGTACAAGCTCTGTACCACCTACAATTCATGTTTCTTTTTACGTGAGAAAAAATAGCTCTCTACTTATGCAAATCACTCTGGACTAATTTGCTTTACATACAACCAAAAGTAATCTTAACTGACACAAAGCAAAAGAAGAGGAAAATTAATCTACATTCTACTCTAAGTTGTAAATGATGATGGTAGAACATCCCTAAATCCAGTAGACATTTAAATTCAAGGGATCAAAAAAGTTGAAAGGCTACTGGAAGATCTCCAGCCTGGGGAATTTTTCTCAGCATCTTCACCATATTTCAACATTTTGGGTACCAAGAAATACTTGATGGGCATGCATTACTGTTCTTTTCAATCTCAACTTCAGACCCTTGGGGGATAAATACTACTCTACTTTCCCTTAATAGCTGACTGTCAAATATTATGCAATTGGATATATTTATCTTTCAGTCCAAAAGACTGAAAACAGGAATTTTATGTCAAGTGACTTTAAAAGCAACATTATATATTACCAAATAGAATTTTCAGGTTTAAAAGTAAGGTGATGAATAAAATACTGTCAAGAGAAAAGAGAATGTTGACGGCTGAACATGACTCATCCCAAAAATAATTGAGGGACTCAAGCAAATAGGATTTATGCTTTTAATCTTTCTTAAGACATAATCTGCCTCTCTGTGTGATTCTTACCCTAGGTCATTTCAAATGTAATCCCTGATCCAGAAACCTCCATTTCTTTTTTTTACCATACTAGAGTATTAAGACTAGCTTTCAGCAATATGTGTATTTAGTAGACCCTTCTAGACATGACTGAAAACACCCAGCACTAGAAGCTATTCCATTAAAATTCATGCATTTTTCTATACAATGACCAACAAACCATAACAAAATAGAAACTCCCCTCTCTGGAAGTGATCAGACAGGTTTAAAAAGAATGTTTGATGGTATGCCAAGCCAGCACACTGCTGTGATTATAAAAGCAATGCCCACACCCCAAACAGCCAGACTTTTCTTCTCTGTTATAGACCAGCTGCCTCCCACAGTGGACCTGGTTTAGCACAAGATCAAAAATCTCCACTCCCCCTACGTCAGTTCTGGGACATTTCACAGTGGCCCAGGACCCAGGGTAAACCATTGAAAAAGTGGTTTGGGACAATGTCAAGAAGAAATTGAGAACTATGTTTTCCAGTATCATTAGAATTTTTCATATGCTACGCTGAACTGTGTACTACACTGAGATATAGAAATCTCACTGAAATGTTGAAAACAAGCTATCTGCTTCATAATTCATTCATACATTCACCCGTTGAGCAATTACCTATGGAGAGAATATTATAATTAAAACATTAGGATTAAATATTATACTCAGCTTCGTATCCTGCTTCTGATACTAACATTAGATTTTATTGTTTTTATTGTTTGTTCAAACAGCTTTTCTTCCTCTAAACACCTTCATTTTACACCTGTTTTGTGAAACTATCTGACTAAGGTGAAACAAGCTATGTCTTTACTCCATTCAATTCCACAATTTTGCAACATCGCTATTTTAAATACCTAAACTGTATTTTCTGCTATTTTTTTTTTTAAAGATTTTTTTTTTATTTTTTCCTTTTTCTCCCCAAAGCCCCCCCGGTACATAGTTGTGTATTCTTCGTTGTGGGTTCTTCTAGCTGTGGCACGTGGGACGCTGCCCCAGCGTGGCCTGATGAGCAGTGCCATGTCCGTGCCCAGGATTCGAACTAGCGAAACACTGGGCCGCCTGCAGCAGAGCGCGCGAACCCAACCACTCGGCCATGGGGCCAGCCCCTATTTTCTGCTATTTTTGAACAACAAAGCCTTAATTTCTTCTGTATATGCTAATCAATCTGTAACACCATTACTATTTTATTGTGAAGGGATACAACATATACTTATATATAATTTTAATTAATATGTAATAATTAATCAGTTGGAATGGAATTTCAAGGTAATCCAGATGAAAGCACTATTTTGCAGCACATCAAAAAGCAGTGCTGGGGCCGGTCCTGTTGCATAGTGGTTAAGTTGGGTGTGCTCTGCTTTGGTGGCCCGGGTTCATGGGTTCAGATCCCAGGCATGGACCTACACTATTCTTCAGCCATGCTGTACTGGCAGCCAACATACAAAATAGAGGAAGATTGACACAGATGTTAGCTAAGGGTCAATCTTCCTCAGCAAAAAGAGGAAGATTACCAACATATGTTGGTTCAGGGCCAATCTTCCTCAGTACAGAAAAAAGAAAGAAAATTAGTGCTTTCAACTCCTGGATGGATAACATAATTCTTAGAAAGGTAGTCACTGTACTGCATTGACGTGTACACCTGGTAGTTCTCATTCTGCCCTCCAGTGCCACAGAACATCTAAATGTTCTTTCATATAACAGCCCTGAGAGGTTTGAAAATAGCTCCTTCCACATCTGCCAATCCATCCCCACCCCAGTCTCAACTAGCTTATCTCCTTTTCAAGACAAACCTCAGTTCCTTCCAATGATCCTCATAGGCCATGCTCTCCTGACTCATCTTTATCCTTCTTCTCTGGAGGTGTTTTAGTTTGTCAAAGTCCCTCTTAATGAACGAACACCAATCGTAGGTGTGATGTGTTATGCTGAGTCTCTATTCTTCAGAAGGTTGGTTTCACTCATATTTGAATTTTTGGCCTCCATCACTCTGTTGTCTCACACTGAGCTTTCAGTCAATTAATACTGTAGATCTTTCAAAGAAAGGCTGCTGTCAATTCCTGTTTAACTCATCTCCAGTTTGGACTTAGCATGGGGTTTCATAATTCTATCTGCTGTACTTCACATCCTTTGGCTGATTTTTTTCTCCACTTTTTCAAGATCATCTCAGCTTCTGAAACGTTTTAATATGAATCTGATA
This sequence comes from Equus asinus, assembly GCF_041296235.1. Taxonomy (NCBI): domain Eukaryota; kingdom Metazoa; phylum Chordata; class Mammalia; order Perissodactyla; family Equidae; genus Equus; species Equus asinus. The sequence continues at coordinate 77,566,207 of NC_091800.1, forward strand.
ATTTCTTGACTCTGCTCAAAAACTTTAAAAACACCTAAGGATCCATCCAATTAAGGCGAAATATTCTTAGCCTAAGATTTAATTCCCTCCTACTGTTCCGTCACCTGATTTTCCCAGTCTCAATTCCAGAGCAGAAATTGCAGTTGTGAGTTGCACCTCTGTGGCCTGGGGTACTCCTCCCAGCCCCCTGGCAAAAAGGGGAAACAATCTGAACCACACGTTTTTCATTCTGCATCCTGTAAAATGTGTCTCTGTTTTTACACGTTGGGACATGTGCTATTAATTATCACTGTATTTAAAATCTTTATCACACTTCAAGATATTGAAATACCATTGATCTGAAAGACCCACCTCAACAAAGTTCCTCCTGATACATCCATGCTAGTGTGTCCTCTTCCATTAAAATCCCATCACACTGCACTTCCTTTATGGCAAAAGTTTTGCTCTAACTTATGGTACAGTTGATTTTTATACCTTGTTTTCTCCCTTCATCTTATATCTCAACTCTTAAACTATAAGATTCTTGAAAATCATGCTTGTTTCTTACTCATTTTGAACATCAATGTTAACTCACACAAAGTATGTGTGCTCTATGGTTATTAGTTGTCTTGAGTTAAATTTGTGCTTCCTTCATCTTATGGTCTCTCATACATGAAGTCCAGCAGAAATCGATGTTTATGAAAAAGTCAAAGCAGTGTTATTCTATTTCGTAAATCATTTTAGAAATGATTGAGTTCTCATTTAAAATGAAAACAAAAAAAAATTCTTCTTTGAAATTTGAAATTGTAAAAAATATAAGAGAAAAAGTCATGCTGTAGAATGTATGCCACGGGCAAAATAATGACCAATAAAGCAAATGAAGAAGGCCATGCAGTCCCAAAAGGATGGCAATGCTCTATATTTTCTGGGTTTTAAGAAGTAGAAGCAAATCAACCTGCTTCCTGGAGACCCAATTCCCTCTTTGAACTTAATTTGTGTTGTGGCATTGAGGGATGTCTAACGGCCATCTTTTCACTAGTACTAAGCCAGATCAACCAATGCATCCCTATCAGAATCTCTTCAGTGATCTGGGGAGATAGGAAGCAGAAGTGATGAGCATTAAGTTCCATTTGGCTATTTCAGTATGAAAATGTGGGTAAAGTCTACGTCCAGATTCACCTAAAGTAAAATATGATAGCTTCTCTTTGTCTTCTGGCAGTGTCTCTCAGTGCAATCAATTTCTTACACTGCTACTATATAAATGTGCTTAAGTCATAACTGCATGAACTTCAATATTTGTGTTTACATATGTAATCCACTTATACGTGTTAGCAATGTGGAAAAAATCCTAATGGAGACTAAATCTCTATGCTCCCTTGAGAATTTCAGGAAACCAGAACAAGGCATCAAGACACTTACTTACCTAAAAGACCTGAGGTAACGTGAATTAAATAATAAAAAATAGAAAAGAGATGTTGGAAGATTTGCAACAAATAAGGAATCAACATAAATGAATAAGAGAAAGGGAAAGTAGTGAGATTACATGTGATCTGAGATTCTTCCTGTGTATTTACATCATTTGAAATACCACAGTAATATAGACATACTTGCCACTGACATTCTTTGCAACAGCATGAATAAGATGCATAAATAATAGATGACGTCAGATCAGCAAGAGCGATGTCCTGGTAAATTAGTAAGGCTGAGACACCAGCACAACCTTAATGGCCTAATGTATCTATCAATTCCATCTCTTCAGTGACAAGTTTTGTTTTTTAATTTTTCTCTTTTCCTGAAATATGCTTTGCATTATTAGTAAAAGCAGTATCCCTTACGTATTGTTTTCCTACAAAACGATCTTTAGGTTCAATTCAAAAGTATTATGAATGAGACATGCATTGATTACCTCACTACGTAGTACCCATGCACTGGTACGTCAGATGTGTTTTAGATATGTATTGATTACATCACTATGCAGCCTACCAAAATGCATTAACAAAAGGAAAGTGTTAACGTTACTGAAGCTTGACTAAACTAATCAGGATTTGCATAGTTTCTTAAAGTAAATAAATGGAAATAATGCAGCACGCACATAATGTGGTTACCCCATAATTCAACATCTATTTTAAGTCTAGCAATATTTAATCAAAAGTGATTAAAATGTAAGATTAGATGTTATCTCAAGACATTGCTGAAAACATCAAAAGGTATTTTTTGCTTTATGTTAACTTTGACAATTCTTTACATGATTTTCCTTCCATATCACATTTCTTTAGTTCAGTTACAAATACTTTACAAATAACTATATGAAAAATCATCATAATAAATTATTTTCCCAAATATTTTATTTCCCCAACATAGAGCATTTCTATAAAGCCTATTAAAGATTAAATATTGAGGAGTATTTGTAAACTGAGACAGAGAGAGAACATCACATTAAGAAATTGGTAACAAATATTTAGTTTACAGTGCGGTTAAAAGATACATGAAATTTCTTTGAGCAAACATACAGTTAGCTTATATTCTAAGAATACTTATTTAAGCAATTCTTATGTTAAAATATTCATTTTACAATTTTTCAAGTCTGACAAATTAGTGCACCACTTTCAAGGTATATGATTGAATTAAAATATGAGGCTGACTACTTTAAACAATGGTTTGAGAAAAGAAGCATGAAAATGTCTATTTTCAAACCAAATTTTATTCTTACATTGTATTGCAAAGTTTTCCATTGACTCAGAAAACTTAAACTAGCGTAAAGGGCAAGTCTTGTGTATTTTAGGACTAAGATCATATCTATAATACTATAACTAATAAGCATCAGAAGAAAAATCACTTTATCCAATATTATGAGATGTGTAAATACAGTAGGTCTATCAAATATAAATCTAGAAATATTTAATGAAACAAAAGAAATATTCTAATTCAACACTGATTATATCCACATGCATATAAATACATGAGCTATTTTTAAGGTTAGCCAAAAGTATCATAAAAGCAAATAAATCTTATGTAAGTATACTTTAATATCTCTAGGGCATTGTTAATGGCAGCAGAAAATTTGTGAGTGCAATAAAAAATTAAAGCAGTATGATATAGTTTAGACATGAATATTTTGCTTTGTCATTGAATATCTTATGAATGTGAGCAGAAAGTTATGTCTTATAATTATTCTAGCAAGTGCCTCAGAAAAAATATGGATTTTAATTTCATAAAACATCTTCCTCCGAAGTATTCAGTCCATCTAAGCTCAAAGTAGAATACTGACCTTCAAATATTCAGGCATTTAAATGAATAGAAATTTATAAGAATAATTATTGAGTGAAATTAACCCAAAAAGCAAGTGGTAGGATATACTCCGCATGTGCTGTTTTTAAAATAGTTAATATTTGTATGTTGTGTCATCTGCCCCCCTTGAAACCATTGTTACCCAGAAGGAAACCTACCTCTGGGCAGAGGTCCTACTGCACTGCTAGTCATGCATCTAAGGGCAAGCCACAGTGAGAACACTTTTCTCCTTCTTGTAGAAATTCATATTGGGAGCAAGCCCCATTGTGCAGAGTGTATATTTATGCTCTCCCACTGGTCTGATCCCTCCAAGTTAACAGGCTTCCTAGAGTTTGTTGTTATTTCTTTCTTCCAGTTTGTGGACATTGCTTTCACAGAAGGGAGGAATCACAATCTATGTCTTTTTGAATGCAGTAGTATCTATACCAGTGAATATCAATCCTGACTTTATCTTAAAATAACTTGGGAAGATCGTTGTTTTAAAAACTGATGCCAGGACCATAACATTGGAGAATCTGTTTCAATTGGTTTGGAAACAGTACTAGGTCATCAGTATGCTGTAAAATCTCTTCAAGTGAACCAAATTGCAGCCAGAGTTGAAAACCACTGATATATACAATTCCCAGTACAAACAGATGCCTTGGAAAAACTACGAGGCCTATGAAAAGATAATAAAACAAATTACCTTAAAGAATCAGAAGAAAGAGCTCTTGCCAAAATATATCTCCTGCAAAAATAAGGAATAAATTTGAAAATTGATTTAAGATCTTTCTCAACAAGATTCTAGAATCTACAGTATCAATTAAACAATGGTTTATCCTTCAGATAGGGAGAGTGAAGAAATCTATAAAATTACAACCAGATATCAAGTTTGTATAATTATCACTGTTGTTTTCAAAACTTCAACAATAAGGCATGCATTATGTTTAGATTTATAAAGAGTCAGATGTTTAACATCAGGAACATTTTCATCTACATAGTACGGAAAATGTTATGAATGCAAAAATATTTCAAAAACTTAAAATAATGGAAAATGTTAGGAAGCAAGAGACAAATGAATCTATACTAAATATTCAAACCTCAAATAATAATTCATCTATATTTTTTTCAAAGAGAAGTAATTTTATAGTAGAGTTATTATTGTTCAAATTGCCATGGAGATTGGCGATGGAGAAAAGGAAATATAGCATTGACCTATAATACAATTCTCTGACTGTATCTAAATATAGCCACTTTTCCTTTGTTCACCTGCCAATCCTTGCAGTCTACTTCTTACTTTTGCACAAGACTTTATGCCACGGGAGTCCCATTTCTCTCTACAAAAACCAGAGTGTGCAGGCTGGTTAAATTCTTTTAAATAAAGAGAAGGTGGATAATTCTGAGGAAAGATGTTGTGAGAACATCATAAGTTATTTCTATAAATTTGTCTAGCCTTCTGCGAAGATGTCTGCATCACAAACAAGAGTAACTGTGCACTTTTGAAATGGAAATACAACAGATACCACCTTTTTCTGATTTTGTGAAACCCAGAGTTTTCTGTCAATCTACAAAGAAGAATTGTACTGAGTTGAAATGACGACGAAGTTGTCCCATTCCCGCTTCACAGGATGCCCCGGATATTTCCCAGTTCATTATTCAAAAGTTCTCCTCCCCAAAATATTTTATTTGTCTAATTTCTAAAAGTGTTTCTCTTGAATTTAATAATAAATGTTTAAACATCAAATTACATACTTTTATTACCTGTCATTTAATAAATATGTATTTTACATGGATATTAAATTAAAGAACTTCCAGTTTTACAAGTGACCCTAAAAAACAGTGACTCACCCCTGTCATTTATTTCAAGAAAAAGTTCACGGAAGTTTAGGGCCATTTAGACTTGCTTTCAGCACAGTCTCTATCTCAAAGTCTTATGACACGATATATTCCTGTGTTTTAACAGTTGATTTGAAATAAACAATTATAACATTATGATTTTAAAGGTGAAGAAACATAAATTGAATAACATTAATTCACTCATTCTATGTGATCATTTTAAATTTTTATTTCTGTTTATTTTATTATTTTTTTTGAGGAAGATTAGCCCTGAGGTAACATGGGCTGCCAATCCTCCTCTTTTTGCTGAGGAAGACTGGCCCTGACCTAACCTCCATGCTCATGTTCCTCTACTTTATGTGGCACACCTGCCACAGCATGGCTTGACAATAGGATCACAGGTAAGCCCACAGGATCGGAACTGGTGAACCCCAGGCCGCCGAAGCAGAACATGTGAACTTAACCGCTGTGCCACCAGGCTGGCCCTGTTTAAATTTTTTTAACTGCAGAGAGATTTGACAGCCAGTAGAATCAACCTCAAAGAAACAAAAATATTGACAGTATGTAATTTCTGGAATTTATTGTGCAATGTAATTTTCATGATTCTCTGCCAAACAGCCATCTGTTTAAGATTTTTCTTACTATATATAATTCATATATGCTCTTTCAGAAGAAATACATTTTTGAAACTAAAATTAATAAAAAGGGTTTGTTGTTTAATTCTAAGTGAGAATAAATTGACAAGTTTAACTATTTTCTATTGAAAATACATATGTGAAGAAGACTAATTTGACAAAATTATTTGCACCATATATTGGATGCCGAATCAGAGCATATACAGTCTTCTGAAGAAACTTGCCCCAGTCCTGCAAGATATAACTGTATATGTGAGCTGGTGCTGTAACTGAGTCTTCAAATGGTCCTACCATTCTACCAAGTCAGCTGCCTCAGCTTAGTGGAGGCCGTGATAAGCCCAGTGAATTCCATGAGCATGGACCCATTGCCACACTTCTTTCACTGTGAAGTAAGTTCCTTGATCAGAAGCAATGGTGTGGAATATCATGAAAGTCACAAGATGTCCAATGTAATCAACCTGCCACCAGGTAGCTGGCTGATCACCCTGTGGAATGGTGCCATATTGGAGACTCGGTATTGATCCCTGCTGCTGGCAGATTGGGCACTCAGCAGTAGCCATAGCCAGGTCAGCCTTGGTAAGTGAAAGTCCATGCATTACCTCCATCCCTGCCACCAAGGCCACTTTGGTCATGAGCCCACTGGGATATGACAGAGACGGCTGGAGGAAGAGACTGACTAGTATCCAAGGAATGGGTCATCGTATCCACTTGATTATTAAAATCATCCTCTGCTGACGTCACCCTTTGGTGACCTCATTAATTTCATCAAAAATATTCAATTTAAGAACTTAAAAATTACTTATATTAAATACAAAAATATAGACCATCAAGGCAACTTTTATTTTAATAAAATTAAATAATAATACCTTCTATTTATTCGAAGGACTTTCAGCCTCATTCAGAGAGCTCGTTCTTCTCAAAGTTCATGTAGATGAAGTTTGAGAGAACTTGGGTTGGGACAAATGTGTCCTGATACTCAGAGTATTATTCTCTTTCAAAAAGTTTTAAAGCTAGTGAGGAAGTTTAAATTTCAACTTCAAGGTCAAGGAGTTGTAGCTGGAAATCCAGCTTGATACTTATCATTGATGTTTCCCATTGTGTCCAGTTATTGTCATTTCATCCAGGAAGGGGCTCTGGTCTAATTTTCTAAACTTAAATATCTTTTTCAAGAAGTCTGTAGAATAACAATGACCATTTACTGAGTACTTCCTTTGCATTGGTCATTGCGACAGGGCTTTCATATATTATGTCTTTTATTCCACACAATGAATCTATAATGTAGGTATAGATTCTATTATGAAGAAAATGAGACTGAAAAGGTTGAGTAACTTGCCCAAAATAATGCAGGAAATAAGTAGAACCAGAAGCCCATTTCATTTGTGTCTGTCTGCAAAGTCTATGTTCTTAAGTGTTATGTTACATTGCTTCCCACTGTTATAATTCCATTTTACAAAATTCTAATTCCATGACCACTTTTTTCAAAGGTGTGTGTGGTATGTACGGATATGTACTCCATAAGTGGCACATATGGATGTGTATTTGTGTTCGTATTCATATTTGTAACATGGTAACCTAGAAAATGGCTATTAAACTCCCTGGCACAAAGTACACATGAAGGCAAATGGTAGACCCCATCATCAAGCACTAGCCTAGTGATTTTCACACATATTAGACGCTTTATTGCTCATTACAACCATGAACGATAAGATTTATTGCCCCCTTTTCCCAGATCAATAAATTGAGTTTAAAGAATTAAGGTAATTTGCCCTAGCAGACATAGCTAATAATTAGAAGATGTGAGATCTCGGCCAAGTCTGTTAATCCAGAGCTCCTGCACTTTCCGTGATAACACACTACCTGTCTAGGGATCCACTATCCTGTGATCTAAACACCAAAAGTTTCTCGCCACTGAAAAGTTACTCCTCTATGTCTCAAATTGCAGGATACAATGAGATTTTAAAGCCAAATTCACTAGAATGGGTCTTGTACCTTCTCCTGAGCTCCCTGCAGCAAAGACCCAGTGAAATGTCAAGGCTGCAGTCAGGCAATGTCAGCCGAAAAGTACTTCTCTTCCTGGACACAGTTAGCAAAACCAAAAACACATGATAATGGAAAATCTGTAAGCCCATTCTTAAAGTTTTTATTTAATCTTTACATCACTATAAAGAAGTTTTCAAAAAAACTATTTCTGGGGCCAGCCTGGTGGCTCAGTGGTTAAGTTTGCACGTTCCACTTTGGTGGCCTGGGGTTCCCCGGTTCAGAACCTGGGTGTAGACCTACCCACTGCTTGTCCAGCCATGCTGGGGCAGGCGTCCCACATATAAAGTATAGGAAGATGGGCACGGATGTTAGCTCAGGGCAGGTCATCCTCAGCAAAAAGAGGAGGATTGGCGGCAGATGTTAGCTCAGGGCTAATCTTCCTCAAAACAAAAAACTATTTCTTTATTTGTGGTTCACAGGGAAAAAATTATGCTAAGTTGCTAGCACTAAGATTTTATAAGAAATGTTATGAATGGATAATACCAGTAACTATAACCATGGGTTATTATTTATTCTAAATCCTAAGATTAATACACACTTCTAAGTAGAATGATTTTTTTATAATTTTTGCAGTCTAAGTTTTTTCAAAATCTATATCTTCTTTCAATTAAGAAAATCTATTAGAAATACATCTTTGCATCAGCTACATGTTTTTACTCTTAATTTTAAATACTTAGGGTAAAATTCTTAACAAATACACCTGGAACACTAAGAAAGTTGGCATGATATTGCTACTACACATAATCAGATGTACCTCAGCTATAAAGACTTTTAAGAAGTATTTTATATACAAATGCCTCAATAACAGAATTTCTGGAACCACTAGAAGCAAGAATCAAAGCAAATTTAGTGAATTCTCAATGAATAAAAACAGGATCAAGCCATTTTCCCTCTGAAACGACTTACTGAGATCTTTTGTTGCCCGTATTATGTGCCTTTCTCTCCTGAGTCTTTCTTGGTCTGGACAATTTTCTTTGGGACCTGAAGGTACTGGGGGTGATGTGGTTGGAAGTGATACATCAGTTCATTTCTTTGACCAATATTTATTGCCAACCACTGTGTTGAGTTCTGGGGTGACAATGGTAAGCAAACAGCAGACATAGCCTCCATCCTAATGGAATGAACAATATATTGCCAGGAATTCCGCTCAAGTTGAGACACCCTCCTATAGCTTCATTTCTCTGAGCTTTTTTTTTTTTAATTCTTAGATAATACTGATTAGCTAGCCAAACTCTGAGCACTATTTGTATAAAGAATTGTGGTAGATCTTGGCATGAGCTCTCCAGGGATAATATCTTCAGAAATCCCACCTGTAAGATAGGGAGGACAGCGGGAGTCAGTGAGGCTTCCATTATGCAAATCACGGTAGTGCGTGGGTAGGTTTGGAACATAAACTCCTTTTCATGTGGTCATGCTTCCTCAAGGCACCACCCGTCAACAAAGGTTTGGCGAGAATTGCTCCGAGGTTTGGAAGAGAATCAACAAAGCCTAGATTCTGGAAAGAGCTATCGTTCCAGTGAGCAAATGGAATAGCTGACAAAGAAATTGCTTCATTTACTCCTTGACAACTATGGAGGAACTCAGGGTTGGCTCCTCCATGCCTTCTGTATCTGGCAGCAACATAAAGTTCAGTTTTCACAAACTGCAAATCTCAAGCTAACGAACACATCTTTCCTTGGGCAGTATTGGATAAGACGCAGGCATGTATATTTGGGAATTCTAGTTGGGACAGGCAGACGAAGGTGAAAAACCTACTCTCACATCAAAAGGCAAGACTCTATCTTAGCTGTTTTAAGTACAGGTAGAATAGAAAGCTGACACTATCAGATGTAGCTCAGAATGCACCTTAAGGGTTCATTAAGTTACAATGTGTCATTTTGTTGATACATGAACATGAATTTCTTATACGATGAGACGGTGTGCAGAAGTTCGTCACCTCACTAATATGTGAAAAGACTCTCCATCACATGGATCTTAAATTGCTTTTCTTGATAATGACACACACATATTAATAATGTGTTTTTCTGTGTGAAAAATCTTCTAAATTGCTAGTTATGGTGATGGCAGTTAAGGAAAGGTAAAACTTCCTGTGAAAGTATTGCTTCTGGGGCAGAAAATAGACATTTAGATTAAATAAAGTAGCATCTCATCTTGTATTTATGGAATCATCAAGCGTCTGAAGGGATTACTTTGAATCTTTAATTACATTTTATTGCACTTTATGAAGTAAATTAAACACAGTAATGTTAAGCACAAATTTGGTGATTTACAAAGTACATATACAGTTCATAAATACCTAGGATCTTCAGTACAGATTCTTTATAAAAGTGCAAGTGCATTACTTTGCTTGTAATTATATTTCTTCTACATTGTTATTTTTTCTAACAGAAAGAAAAATAATGGAATAACTACATAAGCCATAATGTAACAGGAAAGAAGTCAGCAGGATGTTAAAAATTCCTAGGCCTCTCTAGGACTTTAAATATTCGTTTGATTTCCATAAAAAGTCTTTAAAATTTTGTAGACAGATGATGTGCACAAAAGAAAAGATTGACATTAGTCACTAAGCCTGGAAAGCTTAACATACAAAATGTGAAATTCACATAAGACGACCCACAAATTACATTTTTGACTGTGTATCATAATTCTTTGTTCTTTTTGTTTACACTGCATGTGCTCCCTTATCTCACAATTGCTTTTTGGCACCCTATTCAGGCCAGACTTTTTCAGCACCCCACTCACTTAACACATTCTTCCCTGATCTCCAAACAAAGGCACCCCTTCCCACCACTTGGCTACTAAATTCCTTAAGGGAACTCTGAGTAATTAGAAAATGTAAAAAGTATTACTTTACTGGAAGTTTATCAGTTGACAGTTTCATAAACAAGAGAGAGAGCCAATATTCAAAGGAATGTTTACCATCACTTCCTTGCCATTTTATTTGGCTTGGCCAATTTTAAACCATATCTCGCTGTGTGTAGGGAATGGACTCTATATAGCAAGTACTTTCCATGACCGTGTTTGTAGATCTTAACATCAGTGTAAGTGGATTCCTCATATGAGAATCAACACAGTCCCTCTTAAAACAAACGAGGGGAATGACTGCTTCCACAGATTCTTTCTGTCTGGTCAGGAAAATGTCTGGAGATAAAACTACCGTGAGATAATTGTTTCTATGATAAGCATACGGATGACAGCTTAACAGTGCTTTGAGAAAGAACAGATATGTATCTCCGTTAAGCAGATATATGACATTGATATTTTTATCAGCCATTTCCTTTAGTATTTTACTCAAAATGCACTCAGCTGTTAACTTCCTAGCCAGAAAACATTCAAATGAATAGAGATAATCCTTAGGCACTTGAAGCCCACTTTAGCCACTGAACTACAAGCAGCTCACCGCTGGCCTAGATGTCTGGGGTCTGCTCTGTGGGATTTTCTACATACCAGTTCTTTTTTTCTAGTTGGAAAAAATAATTAAAGTACAGCAACTTGGGCTATGATTATAATTAATAAATTCTATTATTAAATTAATAAACTCTACCATCCTTCACAGTTCGGTGATTAAAGTCAGCCATGTCAGCTCAATGAATATACAATAGGGAACGCTTACCTGAGACTTTATTGAAACCATAAAGAGTAGGTATAGGCATTACAGAGAAACCTTCAGTCCTGAAGGCCGTGGGAAGGGAAGCTGGAAGGATGAGGAGAATATTATGTCGTGTTGCAGAAGGAAGAGAATTCTGGTTAAACTGAAACCAATGGGGTTTTTGTATGGATGAGTGGCATTTGTGATGCTTTTCCACACAGTATCCTATTTAGTCAGTAACCTAATATCCACAGAGTTTTAGGTGGAGACATTTTATACTTTACAAAATTTAAAATACATGTAAAAAAATATATATATATACTGGTCTGTAGAGTGTGGTGAGTAAATTCCAATGACATTTCAAACCTAACATGTTTGAGTAACTGTAATCACAACAGAAACGTTCTCTGTTCCCCTCCACAAGCTTCTTGTGGCCCTTGAGTGTGAAGCTCCTCCTGGAGAGCTAACAATCCGTGAAGCCACAGATACAAAACTGCCATCAGGAGTTTGGAAGTGATGCCTTTGTTATCACAATCCATGGACTCGGGAAAATAGCTGTCCCCACTGGGTCCAATTCACAAGGACATGGGAGCACGTTACTCCTCCAGCCATGATGATGGAGCAGAAATGTGTGTCAAGCTTTGTGAATTGATAGCAGCTGTACATAAATCAGCCATATGTTACCACAAGTAGGCTAGGACCTACAGATATAGGTATAGTTACATACACAGCTATGGATATGGTTATCGACATGGATACAGGTACAGATACAGATGGATAAGTACTAATATAGGTATAGAATAAGGAAAGAGAATCCAAAGCAATTACATACTTTCTTTCTTGGAGACGTGTGCACTATGTTAGTTATCTCATCACTGACCTCATTGTCCCCAGTTGTTTCAAAATACTCCTCATCAAATAATCCTTCTCAATTGAATGATTTTACCTCATTCCAAAAATTTGCCCACTGCTATCATCGTTCTTTACAAAACCCATTCTTAAACTTCATTCCACAGGAAATGTAAGGCTCCTAACACTTCGAGTTGCATCATTTACGTCTTCCTCTAGAAATAAGTTAACTTGTCCACATTGGGATTTCCTTCGCTATTGTGGAGAAAAAAGGAATTTACAGAGAGCTTTGATCCTTCCCTAAAAGTCAAGTGCCTAATAAAGAAACTTTTATTAAATTATTGTATAAATTTTAAATATACACAAACATAGAAAAGTGGTAATAATAAACCTCCATATGTGTGTTACCCAGATAAGTCATTTATCAGGATTTTGCATACCTGCTTCGTTTATCTTTTTGTTTTGTTGCTGAAGTAAAAGGTAATTCTCATGTCATCTCTACTCTTGTACTCCAGTAACAGTGACACATTTTACAGAAAATGTAGATGAAATTAATTCATGTTTATTTCAGCATTTTTAGGAATAGCAAAACGTGAAAACAGTGACATAAACAAACTAAAAACTAATTAGTAAGGGAAGAACAAAGTAATTTAGGTCTATCCATCTATCAGAATTCTATATAGCTATTAATAAAATGTGGTAGACCTGTGCATGCAGTCATATTATTAAGAGAAAGGTATTTTTATATATTATATATTGAGTGTATTATACATGCATAAGTACATATATAATGGATATATAATGTATTGTAATTTTTTTTCTTTTAAAGAAAAATGAAAAACTATAAATACTGGTTGTCTTGGGAGAAGGAACTGGAGGAATATGGAAGGGGGCTTCATATTCTGTGATGTTTATAATTCTATACTACTTGAATTCTTGTCACGTACAAGCATTGTCCTTATTTAAAAAGTAAAATCACTCTGAATTAAGATTGCCTGTGCTAAAATCCCCGCTTATCCACTTCTCAGTTGTATGATCTTGAAGAGTAACTTTCCCTCTGGAGGCATCAGTTTCCTCCCACATGAATGGTTATTCATTAGTACCTACCTTACACAATTATACGATGACTGGCACAAGGTAAGAGTCAATAAATGTTACTTTTTCTTGGTATTCTTAAAGTAATTCTTTGTGTAACTTCATTCACCTATATAAATGTTTGCTCTAAATTTTTAAATAGTGCATATTATATTTAAAGTATGATGAATATTTTATTCTAATAATGTTTCTAAAAGTAATTATCTATGCATGTCATAAAAACATAATGAAGTAGCCATTGGATAATGGAAGTTTAAAAAACAAATTTTTAATATTTCATTCTAAAAAATTTCACCTATTTTTTTTTTTTTAAAGATTTTATTTTTTCCTTTTTCTCCCCAAAGCCCCCCGGTACATAGTTGCATATTCTTCGCTGTGGGTCTTCTAGTTGTGGCATGTGGGACGCTGCCTCAGCGTGGTCTGATGAGCAGTGCCATGTCCGCGCCCAGGATTCGAACCAACGAAACACTGGGCCGCCTGCAGCGGATTGCGCGAACTTAACCACTTGGCCACGGGGCCAGCCCCAATTTCACCTATTGTTTTACACAGAGTCATGTCTTGAGAACTTTAGAATGCTGGAGTGCATTTTGTCATTAAGAATATAATCATACTTGATGCTAGAATTTCCCAAGTATCATACATTGTGTGTACATTCAACAAATATCTTCTAATCAACTACTACAATATAGTAGTAGAAAATACAATATAGTAGTAGAAAAAGTACAATATAGGTAGGAAAATAAATTGGAGCTATGACACATTAAAAAAAAAAAAAAAGGCTAGCCCCTGCCCTCAAGGGGTTTGAGGTAGAGAAAGGATAATCCAGGACATGCTTTTCCTGAATCGGTATAACCACTGAAATGCCATCTGACCAGTGAGAATGACATCAGCACCCAAATAGTCCCTTTATCTCACAGTGAGAAGGGTATTTCTCATTAAACATAATATCGGTGGCTCGTGATGAAAACATATCTACAATATAATTAGTGTAAGAACAATAATATAATGAAGAGATCTAAATTACTAGCATTCTGGTGAATTGTAAAGCCATAAAACATTTTAAACAATATTGTTATTAAAGATATTGATGCATGCCTTGGTCATGGGGAAACAGCTATATTTAATAGCATGAAGAGCAATAAAATCCCCTTAAGGTAAGGAGAACAAATATTAACTATACCATCAAACTTCTTCTTTAGCACAATGATATTACAATGATTTGAAGTCCTCATTTTACACCTTGAGTAACAATGAAAGACCGAAGTGGAGCAGGCACCTGCCTCATCGGTTGTCCTCTGAAGTCCCACATTCTCAGCCATGACAAACTCTAAGAATAATGTTTCCCTAGCAGTGAGATCAACCTGGTGGCATGAGACTCATCTGAAAGGTTTTGTGGATGAGGGCACTAATTTTAGATGACCTCGTTTATTACAAAGAGGCACGAGAAAGATTATGCTTGTTTACACCAAGTTTGAATGTTTTCCTGCCATCTGTACAAACACAATTTAATGATTTGGGGCTAAAAGGAAGAGGAGGCAGGGAGGGGGGAGGAGGATTGAGGAAGTGAGAAGAGCAGCATTACACAGGAAAATAAATTGCCTCCAGCATCTGGATGGGCCATCTTTCCACTCTGACTCCTCCCTGCGCCCAATCACCGCCACCTTATTGCGCGGTCTGCTATAAAGCTGCTGAAAGTTAGCACGAACATTAGCTTGCCTCTCCTCCCAAAGCAACTGGGAATTTCACTTTAAGGAGGTTTTGGAACTCAAGATTTCTCTTGGTATTTAATGCAGCTAAAAGCATTTTCCAGCACAATTCTACAAAACTATGGTACGTCTGGACTTGCTTATACAATTATTTATGAGAAAGTATTATGATATATGTAAGAGATGAAGGGATTAGCCCAGAAATCGCTATGATTTTGTTCATAAGTTTCTTTTCATGACCTTCACTTCCTTTGCTCACTCCTTTGCCCTTTCCCAGCAACATTTGCACAAACTTTAGGAACAGTAATTACCATGTCTGTCATACCAAAAATATACAAGCTAAATGAGAGACATGGAGACACACACCCTCTAAAAATTATCCAAAGAAACTGATTAAATTTTCACAAAGCACACTGTACAGTCATATCCCATGTCACTGAAGTGGCCATACATTAATACATATGTGCTAACACACACACACACACACACACACATACTCACACAGGCTCACACATTCCATAGTAAATTCTTAAGTCATTCGACAGTCTTGTTGAACAGACTTAGAATTGTGTTGAACAAAAGCTATTCTGCTGCACTCATTTGCAAAAGGATATAATTAGTTGTTCTTTCAGTTTCCCGGATAAAGATGGCACATATAAAAAATAATAGGCTGTCAATAGCCTAAAGGGTTAGCAGTATGAACTTAACGAAAGAATATATTTTAAGGCAACAACAGCTTATTTTTCTCCTTATATCTGTGATATTTTGGGATCCCTTATGGAATGGCAGCATATGTTTAAAATGCAAAGTAAGTGTATTTATATTTTATTTATTTTTATCTTTATGTCCTAAAAAGCTTCTAATCATAATTTTAAATTTTTGAAAAAAATTGTTACCAATAGTAAGTTTACAAAGTAGAATAATATAGAAGAATAGCTCTAAAAAGTAATTCCTAGGGTCTATTTTGACCCACAAAAAGTATATTAACTAATTAATTTCATTTTTGTGCTTCAAAATAATTCATTAATCAATAAGCATCTATTGAGGAAATACTATGTTTCTGTCATAGTTTTCATTTAATTTTGAAAGGAAAAAGAATAAGAGGAAAATGAATAGTGAGATAGGTTAATCGCAAATTACACATTTCACGGAAGTTAATGTGAAATTTATTAAATTGTTATGATCCAATTATTGTTTGTCTCTCACCCTGTCTGTCTATCTACCCACCTATTATTTGGAAGTTTAGAATCAATGCTAAGTGATTCTTACCACCTTTAGACCATCGTTGGTTTAAAGATGTTATGAAATCTTTCCCCAGAGAATCACAGAAAATGGGGAAAAAACCCCCATAAGATCTTGCATCCATTGTCAGGGAGCTCCTTTACCTGTGAGGCCACCAGGAACATCAGATTAGGAACAACAGCCTTAATTATGAGAGACACAGTATAGTTCGAGTGCCATCCCAATTGACCCAAATTTGGGTAATAGATAAGATATATTTGCTTCTCCATTTTTTGTGACATTAACCATCACCAAAGCAGAGCATGTGGCTGACAATCACAACTGGCAGCAGTAGTGTGGATTCCACAATGCAACTGCAGGCTTTTACTTTCAAGCATGATTTCTTCTAAAATTCCTGCTTCCGGGGACAGGTCACTCCTGGGACTGGGCTCGAATGTTGGCAGGATGCACTAAGGACGGGAGAGGTGAGAAACTGATAAGCGTTCTACACGGGGTGGAGGATGGGAAGGACTCTTCTAATGGCACTTTGTCAAGAAGCCAACTCCTTTCTACGTAAAATGTAATGTGTTCTTCCAAGCAAATAAATTATCCCTCCCGCCATTCAGTTACTTACAAAGACAACCTAAGAGGCCACCAAACCTCCTCAACAGAGCAGGGAAAAGCTTTTAGAGGAAATAAGTGTGCAAGACTAAGGGTATTTCATCAAGATAATGAAAGCAGATGAGAGCTTGGAGCTGGGTTGCTCAAGCAGCCTGGACTCTCAGGCCCACAAGGTCTCCTGTACCCAGAGGAGAGAAGGATCTCCAGAGTGAGCGTAGCAAGAGTCCAGAAGAACATGTGTGGGAAAGACTGCCACGATGTAGATATGGGTCCAGGGCATGCTGGAGAAGATTCGCAGGAGAAAACATATATAAGAATGTGCATAGAGGCCGGCCTGGTGGTGCAGTGGCCTAGGGTTCGCCGATTCGGATCCCAGGTGAGGACATGGCATTGCTTGCCATGCCCTGCTGTAGTAGGTGTCTCCCAGATATAAAGTAGAGGAAGATGGGCACAGATGTTAGCTCAGGGCCAGTCTTCCTCAGCAAAAAAAGGAGGATTGGTAGCAGTTAGCTAAGGGCTAATCTTCCTCAAAAAAAAAAAAAAAAAAGAACGTGCATAATCTTGAAGCCCTAATAGAAACTATGATGTTAAAGATACATGCACCCCTATGTTCATTGCAGTGTTGTTCGCAATAGCCAAGACTTGGAAGCAAACTAGGTGCCCATCAAGGGACAAATGGACAAAGAAGATGTGGTCTATATACATAATGGAATACTACTCAGCAATAAGAAACGATGAAATCTGGTCATTTGTGACAACATGGATGGCCCTTGAGGGTGTTATGCTAAGTGAAATAAGTCAGAGGGAGAAAGTCAAATACCACAGGATCTCACTCATAAGTAGAAGATTAAAACAATGAGAAATAAACACATAACAATGGAGATTGGATTGGTGGTTATCATAGGGGAAGGGGGAGGGGGGAAGGCAAAAGGGGGCATTGGGCACACAAGTGTGGTGATGGATTATAATTAGTTTTTGAGTGGTGAACATGATGTAATTTACACAGAATTCAAAATATATTATGATGTACTTCTGAAAGCTATATAATGTTATAATCAATGTTACTGCAATAAAAAATTAAAATTAAAAAAAAGAAACTATGATGTGAAAAATCCAAGAGACAATGAGAAAAACTCTACCAAGTACAGAAAAATTAAAAAGCAACTCAGATGAAGCCCTAGAATCTAGAGCAGTAGTTGCCAGGGTATGAAACAGGCAACCATGGGTGTCCCTGAGACCCTTTTAAGGTGTCTGCAATGTCAAATCTATTTTCATCATAATAATATGAAGACATTTATTTGCCTTTTTCACCATGTCAACATTTGCATGACTGGAGCAAAAGTAATAGTGGGTAAAACTGCATGAGGGCACAGATCAAGTTGCAAGGAGCTACTGTGCCACTTGTCAGTGAAGTCTTCGACGTGGAGCTCCCACTGTAAACCAACGCACACACACAAAACAGTGCTTCCAAGAAGGTCCTAAATGAAGTAGTGAAAAAAGTTAATTGTATTAAGTTTCAACGCATGAGTGGCTGTGTTTTTCACATCCTGTGTGATGAAATCAAGTACTTCTGCTGCATACCAAAGGGTGAGGGTGATTCCAGGAAAAACACTCATGCAGCTTATTTGAGTTGCAATGTCAATTGGTTTTTTTAAGGAATTTCATTTTCACTTGAAAGAAAAAGTGGTAAACTAGGGTTATTTGGAAGAAGGTATTTGGTAGACATTTTCTCAAAAATTAGCAAAGTTGTCTTACTTTAAAGGAAACATCTGATGGTATTTGTTGCCCTTGATGAAATTTGAGCCTTGAAGTGAAAAGCAGAATTTTGGAAAATTTGTATCTGCCATCAGCAGCTGGACAGCTTCCCAATACTTAAGGAATTTTCGGATGTGGTGATCTTAATTTGTATAATGAAATGTGTTGATAGTTGGAAAATCTGTAAAATTCAGTGAACAAGCATTTTCTAAATGACCAATGTGTAATGTTACAAAAGCATTCATCAATAAAAGATCTATTTGAAGTTAAGAAAGACCAATCAACTTTAATGTAACATTATAAAAAGTTATCGATATAGTTTTGGACTCCACATGGCAACTAACATTTAAAAAATTACCACTTGTTGGGGCCAGCCCACTGGCGTAGTGGGTGGGTTCACATGCTCCGCTTTGATGGTCTGGGGTCTGGGGTTTCGGATCCCAGGCTCAGACCTACACACGGCTCATCAAGCCATGCTGTGGTGGCATCCCACATACAAGAGGAAGACTGGCAACACATCTTAGCTCAGGGCTAATCAGTCTCACAAAAAAAAAACCCAAAAGAACAAATTACTTGTTGAGTTTTGATGTAGTATCAAAAACGAATATTCACATTATCAGAAAAGGTAATTTAAATACTCTATCTTTTTCCATATCCCTGGAAGGCAAGATTTTCTTCAAATGCTTCAACCAGAACAACAGATTATAATAGATTAAATGCAGAAGTAGATGTAAAATTCCAGCAGCCTTCGATGAAGCCAGATATTAAAATATTTTTAAAAATATGAAATAATGCCACTCTGACACTAATTTGTTTATATTTCTTTTTTCTTTTTCTTTTTTTTTTTGAGGAAGATTAGCCCTGGGCTAACATCTGCCGCCAATCCTCCTTTTTTTGGGGGGGGTGAGGAAGACTGGCCCTGAGCTAACATCCGTGTCCATCTTCCTCTACTTTATATGTGGGATGCCTGCCACAGCATGGCTTGACAAGCAGTGCGCAGGTCCGCACCTGGGATCCAAACCAGCAAACTCCGGGCCAAAGTGGAACGTGTGAACTTAACTGCTGCTCCACCAGCTGGCCCCGAAATAATGGATTTCTTACTGTTATCTTTAAATTAGCTAATAAATAGTTTTTAAAAGTTTTCTCAGTTTTAATTTCTAATATAGTAAATATTGATAGATATGTCCTGTATAAGCAAAAGCTCTTTCAGGTCCTAAATAATTTTCAAGAGTATAAGAGATCCTGACATAAACATGTTTGAGAACAATCGATATGTTCTGGAAGAATCTTACCTATATGAATGCACATCAGTGCCCAGCACATAGCAGACATTCAACAAATATTTGATAAATAAAGGAATTAAACACACAGTTCTATCTTCTTAGAAAACCGTTAGTAATCTTTTAACAAAACAGATTGTTAATAACTAATTGTACACTCGTATATACCTGTAAATATTTATAGTTGACTGTTCTGTAAATTCAGTGAGTCTAACACTTTTTATTGAGATATACTTCACACATAAAATTCCCCATTTTCAAATGTCCTTGAGTGTTATTTTAGTATAGTCATTAGGCTGTGCAACCACCACTACTACCTAAATTTAGAACAATTTTATCACCCCAAAAAGAAGTTCCGTACCTATTAGTTCCAATTCCCCTCTTCTTCCAAACTCTGCCAACCACTAATCTACTTCTGTTTCTGTAAATTTGTCCATTTGTCCTCTGTGTGAAATGTCCAGATATTTCATATAGTGGAATCACACAGTATATGGCCTTTGTGTTTGGTTTCTTCACTTGGCATAATGTTTTCAAGGTCCGTCCACATTGTATGCTGTAACATTACTTCATTCTTTTTTATTACTGAATAATATTCCATTGTATGGATATAACACATTTTGTTTATCCATTCATCCAGTGGTGGACTTTTTTTTCTACTTTTTGACCATTATCATATGCTGCTATAAATATTCATGTACACATTTTTGTTTGAATATACGTCTTCACTTTTCTCAGGCATTTTTGTAGGAGTGGCATTGCTGGGTCATGTGGTAATTCTATGTTTAACTTTTTAAGGAACTAACAAACTGTTTTCCACAGTTGCTGGAGTATATTACATTCCCACCAGCAGAGACTGAGGGTTCCAATTTCTCCGCATACTCACAAATCCTTATTATTCTTTTTATAGCCACTCTAGTAGATGTGGTTTTTCATTGTAATTTGCACTCCCTGATAACTAATGATGTTGAGCATCTTTTCATATGCTTGTGGCCATCGTATATCTTCTTTAGAGAATAGCCTATTCAAATATTTTGCCCAGTTTTCATTTTTTTCTTTCTTCTTTCTTTTTATTTTAGTGAGGAAGATTGGCCCTGAGATAAAATCTGTTGCCAGTCTTCCTCTTTTTCTTTTTTTCTCCCCAAAGCCCAAGGAGATAGTTGTATATGCTAGCTGTAGGTCATTCTAATTCTCCTATGTGGAATGCCACCACCGTGTGGCCTGTTGAGCGGTGTGTAGGTCTGCACCCAGGATCTGAACTGGTGAACCCCAGACCGATGAAGCAGAGCCCACGAACTTAACCACTCGGCCACAGGGCTGGCCCCTGCCTAGTTTTTAATTGGGTTAATTGCATCTTTTTATTGCTCAATTGTAAGAGTTCATCATATATTCTGGATATTAGATCCTTGTTTATATGTTTACAAATACTTTCTCCCATTCTGTTCATTGTCTCTCACTTTTTTATAGTATCCTTTGATGCACAAAATTTTAATTTTGATGAAAACTCATTTATAGATTTTTTTCATTGTTGTTGCTTGTGCTTTTGGTATCATATCTAAGAAAGCATTGCCTAATCCAAAATCACATAGATTTTCACCTATGTTTTCTTTTAAGAATTTTATATTTTTAGCTCTTTCATTTAGGTCTTTGATCCATTTTGAGTCAATTTTTGTATATGGTATGAAGTGGGGTCCAGATTCATTCTTTTGTAGGCGGATTTCCAGTTTCCCCAGCAGTGTTTTAGTTTTAGCTTTTAATCATTACTATCTTCTTGCATGGGATGAATGATCCCAGAAAAGTCCTATGTGCCATTTCTGTCTGCTCAGCACGTTTCCCCCTTTTCTTCTTCCCTTGGATAGACTCTGTCCTTCCCACCCAGTCTGCCGCCTAGGGAACTTTGTGGGTTCCTCTGGTCGGGGTCCTATTGGGACAGCCTATCTGAAAAAAAGCGATGGGTTCCTAAAGTTTACATCCCTTGTCATTAAAAATGAAGCATAGCATTTGCTAAGACTCTGGATTTTAGAGGGAAAACATAACATTATATAGTATCTGGCTGTGAACCATTTACAAGGTGACCTGAACTTCTTCCAGCTTTTAGGCTGTTACAAGGGTGGCCATCTGGCCCCGACATCGGCTATAGCAATCCTGCTTCTTAGCTCCTATAACCAACCAGGCCAACAATGACGCCCAAAGAAACGGTAAGGTATTTGTGGAACTTATAAAAACTTGAAGAACCAAGTCCTAAATTCAGACCCAGACCTCTTAAAATTGTTCCTATTATAAAATAATAGTTAAAAAAAGAGTAAGAGCGTCACAGTAAAGCAATAGATATGTCTTACTGAAGTATTGTCTTACATTTTCCTTTATACTAGAGGTCCAGGTTTGCAAAAACTCAATGTTGCATTAGGAACATTGTACAAAAGAAATGGATAAATCCGGTTTATAAAAGACCTTTTCACCTTTTTTGTCTGGAAGAAAAAAAAGCAACGTAGATTGATACCACATCTGCTTAAATTTTAATTTGGAAAGAGAAAGGCACAGTCCAAGTTGGGGAAGTAGTCTTTGAGCTCATCCGGTCCAGATGAAGAAAGTAAAACCCAGAGGAACCACGTGACTTGTCCAAGGGCACATTGCTAGTGAGTTGCACTGACGCGTCCATAGTAAGTTAGTTAGATGGAGAGCTGGAATAAGAACCTATTTTGTCCTCATCTCCAGATAATATGCTTTCAACTATAAGACCACTGCCTGTATTTACAGGACCTATGGATTATTCTGTTTTTTTCCCCTCCTGATCAGAAGTGTCTTGTCTAAAAAGAAAAGCAGGAAAAGCAGCTACAATTTCTTTGGAAACACACTGTTAAACTAAGTCTCATTTTTGCAAGATTGCAGATTTCTTTTGAGTCAAAAATTATAGTTTCTAAAAATGGCTATGAATCTAAGTCATGCATATGATTTTTGTATCATGTAATATTTTGAAAAACTAAAGGAAATTGAATCAAATCTCTATACCCAAACTCCCTGGCTTTCACAAGAGCTGTTTGGTCCTATTTCTTCATTCAGCAAATATTTATGAGGTATTTAATATCTGATCATATTTATATATATATATATTTTTTATTTTAAAGATTTTTTTTTTCTTTTTCTCCTCAAAGCCCCCCAGTACATAGTTGTATATTCTTTGTTGTGGGTCCTTCTAGTTGTGGCATGTGGGATGCTGCCTCAGCATGGTTTGATGAGCAGTGCCATGTCCGTGCCCAGGATTCGAACCAACGAAACACTGGGCCGCCTGCAGCGGAGCACGCGAACTTAACCACTCAGCCACGGGGCCAGCCCCTGATCATATTTATATTTTTACAATATTTTACAGAGAGTGAAACAGGCATTCAGTTGGTAAAGCCAAGCAAAAATCAGTGAGGGTATTGTAGTGTCATGGGTATAAGATATATGACTCACAAATTGAATAAATTTTTTGATCATTAGCTGAGCTATGATTAATAAAAAAGCTATCAAAAATATTTTAAAGATAGTGCATAATAAAATAAAAATTTTTTACTCATGATATTATTTTCTATTGCTAATGAAATAAAACTCAGTCAATATGCTTTTAAAAATAGTTTACATAATTTTCCTTAAAACAGCAATAGAGTTTAGAACTTGAAAGTGATATTAAATCACATTCTTAGAGTCTGCTGACTATCTTTCTAAAATTAATACTAGGATGGTATATAAAATGCTCATATTTTACATGAAATCTGCTTTCCTCAAGACCTGATATTATTCTGAATTTATAAGTCAAGACTAATTCTGACTTAGGATGGCCAATGTAACCATTTATCGGCTAAAATGATGTCATACAGTGTCAACAGAGTGACACACTTTTTGTAGTTCGCTTGGTCCACAAGCTATGAAATTATGCAAATCTCAACACATTTTTAATTTCAGAGAATCGCATTATACTATATATTGTGAATAGACTGAAAATCTATTAATAATTTTCATCACACCATTTGAAATGTGTGTATAAATCCATATAAAACATGAACTCACTCTAAATTGACACCAAAATTTTATGATCAATGGCAGAAACTGTGCTCTTACTGAAATGAAGCGGCCAGAAGTGCTCTCCAGCTGTAAGCCATCAATGGCGATGGGCCTTCTGGGAAACATCCTCACGCTGGGGCCTCTTTCCAAGGTTTGACTTCTAGCTTTTCAGGTTGAAACCTCTACTTGTTGTGGACAATCCAAATATCAGTTTCTTGATGGACACACACCAACCAAGTTCACAGGCGAATGATGTTTACACCATAATGCAAATATGTCTGGTTACGATGAGAAATCCGTCTGCAAGAACACAAGCTGCTGACCTAGGCTGGTCAGTTCAACTGCTCTGCGTTTAAAGATCTATTTGGGCCACCCGGATCTACGCTCTAGCAAAACATCACTTATTATTTGGCAGTGCACAATTAATTTATATGTTAAACAGATGTCAAATTATCTTCCCTGCCCAAGTCATAATACTTCTGTAAAGATAAAATAAGATTATATTAAAATATGCACACTCTTTCAAAAGAAGGTAAGATATTAAACTAAGTAGGAAAAGTAAAGGGCTATTATAAATAAAAAATTAAAGAAATTTTATGATGATAAAGAGATTTCTCTGTCTCTGTAAGAAAAGACATCCTTGTTCTTTGAGTATTTGTTTCCATTCCATGATATTCAAATATTTTTGTTTTTAAGTTCAAGATATTAAGATAAAATGATAGCATTTTCACTATTATTATATATCATTACTGACATTAGATTTAAAAAAAGTTTTCAGGTTTATGAATACCTTTGGATTTCAGTAAATCCATGTGGAATATCTATGGAATCCCGTAATGGATAGCTCAAAACAACATTTCTGACCAAACTTATAGTAGTATTTAAGCAAGAAGTGTGAGTGAAAATAACTCAACTTATTGGTCAGTTGAATAGGTAGGTGCCTTCAAGATAAGACTGAAAGGGGCTGGAGGAAATGAGCCCATTTTGCCATGGATAGCAATGGGAAAGGACTGGACCTGCGAGCACAGCAGTATAGTGCTTAATAGCAAATGCGTGGAAGTCAAGCAGACCTGGATTTGAATCCCGAATCTGACTTAGTACCCAAGTGACCTAGGACAGTCACTTCACATTTTCTTTTTCTTTATTTTATAGGCACTATTTTTATTTCACTTAATTTTAACATTTTCTTTGAATTGAGGCATAACATACATATCGCAAAGCACATAAAAGGCAGTAATGTAATCACTACATACACTTCGAGATAGACAGTGTCCGACACCCCAGGAATCCTTGTGCTCCTTCTTGGTAACTATTCCATAACCATGCCTATGATTCCTGTCACCATTACATAGTTTTGCCTGTTCTTAAACATGAGTGTTCACCTAATGGTTCTGGTTCCATTCATCATACTTGATCCTCTCAGTAATATTAGATATCCTGATGTTAAACACCTCTCCCTCAAAATTCCACTTTTGGTTTCCAAAATCCTCTACCTTCCTCTTTCTGACCATTTCTTCTCTCTTTTTATATATAACTTTCTTCCGTCCACACTTAAACTTTGGAGAACACAGAGGTACTCTTCTCCCCACTCTCCTTCCCTTTGCCCCCCTCCAGTCTTCAGCTCTAGCACCCTCCTTTCTCCTTGCTTCTCTGCTCTCCTCCCTTCACAGTCTCTCAAAATTGCTTCTTTGCTCCCATTCATAATCTCAGTGAAAGAACCACTATTTATTCCTTCTCTCTCCCATGAAACCTTGGAGTCAATCTGGATGACCCCTTCTCATACTCTCTCTTCTCATCAGTTACCACAGCTTTGGACTATTTAATAAACATATTACCATCTTTTGTGCTTATTCACTTTTTAAAAATTCACTGCTGCAAAAAATTAGTTAAGGGTCTTTGCCTTATTAGCTTCCACATTTGATCCATTCCCCATAGGATGTAAGAATGAGCTTCCTAAAATGCATATCCTGAGCCAGCCCTGACGGCCTAGTGGTTAAAGTTCAGCGCTCTCTCCTCTTTGGCGAACTGGGTTCATTTCCAATTTGAAGTACAACACCACCCACCTCTCAGTTGCCACACTGTGGGGGCAGATCCCATAGAATAACTAGAAGAACTTACAACTAGGACATACAACGATTCACTGGGGCTTTGGGGAGAAAAAAAAAAGAGGAAGATTGTCAACAGATGTTAGCTCAGGGTGAATCTTTCCCAGCAAAATATATATATCTACATATATATATGTATCTTTATATATATCCAGTCACATAATTCTTCATCTTAAAATCTTCCAATGGGTTTCCATTACCTAAAAAAAAAATGATTTTTAAATATTCTTTGTATACAGATGATTAAAGTCTAGTGGTTAAGATACAGCACTCTCATCACTGTAGCCCAGGCCCATTTCCCAGTCAGGAAACCACACCCCCCCATCTTTCAGTTGGCATTCTGTGGCGGTTGCACGTTGCCGTGATGCTGAAAGCTATGCCACAAGGATTTCAAATACCATCAGGGTGACCCATGGTGGACAGGTTTCAGTGGAGCTTCCAGACTAAGAAAGACTTGGAAGAAACTGGCCACCCACTTCTGAAAATATTGGCCATGAAAACCCTATGAATAGCAGCAGAGCATTGTCTGATAGAGTGCTGGAAGGTGAGAGGATGGCGCAAAAGACTGGGCAGGGTTCCGCTCTGCTGGACACAGGGTCACTAGGAGTCCGAATCAACTACATGGCACCAAAAACTGTATATAGACAAATAGATAGATAGATATGTAATCTTCCTTCAAGATCACTACTCTAATATCTTACAATTTTGCTCCTTGAATTGGATATTTCACATCTTTCGCGCTTCATATATTTGTTCATCCTGCTATTGCCCCTTTGTCCTGGAAAACTTTTTCCTTCTGTCTGCAAGGATTATATCTCCATTTATTTTTTGAAATTCAGTTCATCTATTCTAAGGAATCTTTTCTGTCCACGTAAGTAGAATTGACCATTCACTTCTCAGAGTCTCTATTGTACCTCTATTTTTCTGTCCTAACAGTTTATTCCAATTTTTTTACTCTCTAATATCCTTAAGGGTAAGAAATGTACCACGTATAACACTTTCTACAGAGCTAATATAGTGTTGGCATATAATACATACAAACCAAATACATTTTAAAAAATGAACGGAAACATGTTTTCTTTTTAATTTAGTTAACAATAATTGAATTCTTACTTTGTGCAGAGCATCCTGTTAGATGTTAAAGAGAGCTATAACTGATAATCCCTTCTCCCAGGAGCTCACAGTGTATAAGGGATCACAGAGACACACACAACTCCAATATAAAGCATGGAGTTTGTCTGCCATGATAGAGCTATAAGTAGTGACTAAATATAAGAACACCAAAGTGGAAGATGAGTTTAAATCTGGCTAGAAGGTAGGATTACAATGTCGACTGTGTAAATGATATAGTGAAAATAAAACTGGGGGAAGTTTAAGGGAAAGTTACAAAACACTTTAAGAACCACTTTGAGAATTTATATTTTATTGTACATGTAGCAGAGCCCTCCAAAACAGGATAAGCAGGAGTCGAAGGTAGGAGATGACGCACTTCAGACCAAGGTTGACTTGTTTATTAGTGTCCTGTGCTAAATGTTATGGAAGATACAAATAACAAACTTAGAACATCATCCCTCAAAACCTTAAAAGTCTCTTGATAGAGAAAGATGTAACTAAATCAGAAGGTGTCAGGACCCTAAGAGAAGCACAAAACTGGTAGCTTGGAAATACTTTTTTTCTGCTAGAATTTATGCTCCCTGAAGGCAAGGACTGGCCTCTCTTGCCCTCCAGTACAACACATTGTCTTGAATACATGGCATATGCTTGTCTGGTGAGAGTGGATTTACTGAGGAAGGTTTAAGTGACTCAGAAAATGGCTTCTTGGAGGATGAGACATTTAAATTGAGCTATGACAAAATATAAGGTCTTGCCTTGATGACTGGTGATCACCTTCTTTTCTGGAAAGAACCATTAATTTCCTTCAGGGGAAATTATGCTTCCATCCTGGGCTGACTTGGGGAGGCTGCCAAGCAGGACACTTGCCCTGCCCTGGACAAGCAGGGTCACTAGGTGTCTCTTCCCAATATCTGACTCTTGAATGGAAGGATATAAAGAAGGAAAACACCCGTGCAGCTGCTTCATCCCTGGGAGGAGCCTAAACCAGGCTGTAGACAAGATCCTGTACAAGGATGCTCAGGGCTACTCTTTCTCCTGACCTTTCTGGGTCAGGCTCTGGCGCTGTCTCTTATTCTCTGAGCTACCCCTTATCCTTCACACTCTAACTTTTTTTGTTTAAATCAGGCACGTACAGTTGGTTTCTTTCATTAGCTAAAGAACACAAACTGGTGCAATAGTTATTGGACCACAAGCTTTGTTTTGCTTTGCCATATTTACACAATTAAATAATATATTTCATCGAATATGCCACAGCTGGCTAAGCATCAGGGCATCATGGAGAGAACACACTCATACAGTGTTCCCCGTCAACCAACCTGTAGAGAACTGAGTTCCAGGTAGATTTTACACAGTTTTGCTGTGGAACGCTGGACAATTCACTGAGCCTTTCGGAAACTTAGTTTCATAAAAGTTAATAGTCTTCACCTGCCTGATATCATATGACTCGTTATCTGATCATTAGCATGAGTTTAGTTATGTTCTTTATTTTTTCAACCTACACTGAGTGGGGAAGGCTTGGGATGGCTTTGATATTGTTCTTGGGATGTGCTGATGTGGAATACACCCCCTTTAAGTCATGCCAATTTACGGTGTGTAGAGAAAGAGGGAGGGCTTGTAAGAAATTCCTTTACAGACCAAGCGCCTTTCACTGATGAATACGGAAAGAAGTTACCTGTAAAAGAACACATGCCTTTTTTTCTTTTTTCTTGAATGCTCCTGCTTTTTCTGGTATGCTTTTAAATAAAATATTGAAAATCTTCAAAGGAATAAAAGCATGATTAGGTGAACAAACAAAGAATGTGTTAGTCTGTAATAGTAGTGTTTCTAAGATTTCAGAAGTGAAAAGACCACTGCCTGGGATCAGGGGACCCAGTTTCCACATAAACACTCCTTTGGTCTTCATCTTTTCCATCTGGAAAATAAAAACTAATAACCGTATGATTTTAATCAAAAGTCTATCTGGGTCAGGGTAGGAAATTTCCAAGTGGCCCTTTCAGCCGATTCTTGAGAGCGGATAAAATGACTGGGATCCAAGGGCTGGTTTAGCAGGCAACTTTCCATCTGCCTCTTCTCGTTCATTCTGCATCCAATGGAAATGATGTTTATAGACATACTTCTATATTCAAACTGATTACGAGGCCATCGAAAATTATTCTTCAGAGTCAATCAAATTCTGTTTATACACTCATTCAGTTCCTTAGAGAAGCGTACGGCCATAATATCGAAAATCATTTAGTTAATTTTCCATCATCAAGTACAGAACGTAGATCTTCCATAATCACTGGGGGTCATCCTGTATTTAAAGACTCTAAGGGGGAGAGCCTTTGGACATAACATTCACTGTCAGGATAAATTTTTACATGTTAGTCCGAATCCTTTCCACTCTAGTCAAAGCACATATCTTCTTGTTATAATATCCTTACGTAAAAGATTATATACATTTGTGAAGCAATATGAGAAAAATATAATCATTTTTCTTCTTCTCTGGAATTAAATAATGCTGGAATTAATTAAAGAACTTTGCTATTTATTAAATTAAATAAATAGCAATAGATCAGGTTCCTTACAGGCAACCTCTTACATATATTCCAGTCCATTCATAGAATCTCTTAGTCTTTTAACTGGTATCAAATAAAAATGAAAATTATAGTGGATTTTATACACAGAATTTAATTCCTGTCTTGATCACTTCTTATTAAGAAATCTCAGATAAATGATTTAACCTCTCTGAATCTCATATCTCTCATTCATAAACTTGGGCTGGTAATAACTACACCACAGGTTTGTGGTATGGCTTAGATAAGATAATATAGGTAATAATACTGTGGCATGCTGTCTAAATATCTATTGTTATTATTACTAACTACAGAGTGTGGAAACTAGTATTGAGCGTGAGAATGGATGAGAAAAATCAATGGTGATTTGAGAATATCATGTAATTGACATTGAAATTATGGTATTTTCATTGAGCAATTACACAAACTATGAATAGATTTAAATGAAATCATTATGAATGCACTCATATTATACTGTAAAATGCAATCATATGGCAAGAATGCTTGAATATAAGTGCTCAAAAATAAAACCATCAGCATATGTACGCTAGTTAAGACATGGTAAATATTGCTCAAATAAGCAATATTTCTCTAAGTAGAATTCGAGACTCACAACTTGACAGGCAGGTGAATCATTCACCTCTGAAGAATAGTAATGCAACAATTACTCATTTTATTTTCTTTAAAATAAAATAACCTTATCAATACTAAATTTATAAAAATCATGATTATAAATTACAACCTACCCTCAGGAGTTGAAAAATTTAAAAAAGAGAGCAGCTATCAGTTTAAACAGCAAAGTCATATTTTTATTTCTAATGTTTTGAGTTTTAATGACTATTTTTGTGACTATGTAATCTTAGGAAGAGTAATTTGCTTTTAGGCCAGTTTGAGACACAGTGGAGGCTGGCCCCAAGTAGTATTTTATACTATTTAAGCACTATTGTAATGTAGGATGAAATTGGATAAGAAGGAAACATAAATAAGTTATTAAAGTGATCATAAATACATGTGATCACAAACATATCAAACGATTCTTGAAAGACATGGTAACATGACAAAGAGATATCTATCCATATTCCATGTGGGGAGTGAAAGCATTATGCATCCACACCTAGAGAATCCCACCACACAGAAAAGCATCATATTAGACCACTCATTGGAAGAAACTTAGACAATTATGAAAAATATTGAAGGCTCTTCTGAAATTTTCAAGGATAGTTTTAAAGAAATGTAAAAAGGATTGCAATCAGGCATAAAACAATCCAGTGACATTGGCAGATGCAAGCATTTCGTAAATTGAACTTTTTAGAAAAGCAATGAGATAAATATTAAAATACAAATACTCATTCACTTCAATTATTTGTAGTCCAATTGTTTAAAATTTTTGACAGAGAAGAATGGGCTTCTCCGTGAAGTATGGGAAAAGAGTGAGACATTTGCTCAATGTTTCTAGATTCTGTAGTAACTAAAGACACTTTACAAGGTTTTCCAGGGTCAAGTGTTAAATAAAACAAATGTAAAGCAATAAACACAGTTGGAGCTTTGTCTAGTCGGTGGCAGATAGCTAAATTTCACAATTTAGTCCTAAAGAGAAAGTTGAAAAACAGGAAGCATATCTCATTTTCATGTAAAACCTGCTTTATCAAGAAAGGTCATACAATTTTCACCGGAAAGAGTATCAGTTTAGTACAACACAGCTAAACATACAGAATGTGTCTATGTGGCTCATCTTTCCACGTGTCTTCATTCTCTTCACAAAATTAAGCTAAGGAACCAGGTTTAAAATATGTATTGTAGTTGGAAAAAAAATGGCTACACTAATCAAAAACATAGTGGTTATCAATTTTGCTAGTACGCTATTGTTTGTGTTTGACTCCTGGAGCCATTCAAAATCAAAATTTTGAAGGTAGAGCAAGGCACCAAGGAATTAGAACCTGGGGAGCACACGCACAATTACTTTTTGCTCATTACTAAGACATCAGAGTGACTCGTAGTGTTGTATAGGTTTGTCTGGGTTGTCTCCCCCTCCTAAAGTCGGCAAATTGCTTTCTCCTTACTCTTTAGATACAGATGAGTTATAAGTTTTTCAAGCTTAGATATAAACATCTGGATTCTGCCACCTTCAGATGTGTGCCCAGAGGTGTCACTACAATAGTCCAAGTCCCCATTTCCTTCTCTATGTAAAGTAAGGTACTTCATGGGTCTGTTGTGAGATTGACTGAAATAATAAGTATAAAACATTTTAGGAAGCATCTGGTAAATAGTGTGTATGATCATTATTACAAGAGTATTTTGATTAGAGTGTTCTCTCATCACTTTCTAGTTACTAGAGAACTTCTACGGTGCATGAGACGTTTAGATTTAAAAGGACTTATCTAGAAAGGAGGCTGGCAAACAATGGCCTGTGGTTGCCACTCGTTTTTTGTGAGTCCTGTGAATAAGAATGGTTTAACATTTTTAAATAGTTGGGAAAAAACAAAAACAAAAGAATAGAATTTTTACAGGTAAACATTACACGAAATTCTAATTTTACCTAATGTCTATAAATAAATATTTATCCATAAATAAATAAATACATACAATAATATATAAATCAAATACAGTATCCATAAATAAAATCTTATTGAAACGCAGCCCCACCCATTCGTTTTCTTTTGTCTGGTCCTCTTTCATGCTACAAGGGCAGAGTTGAGTAGTGGACAAAGACCATAAGGCCCACAAAGCTGAAAATACTTACCCCTAGCCCTTTCAGAAAAATTTTACCCCAGAAAGATTGGCAGGTGTGTGAATTTCCTAAGGCAATCCTGAAACCTTTCTGTGAAAAGTGAGGTTTGAACTGAGTGATTCCTGGGAGACCTTCTGACCTGATGCTAAACTAAAACGCAGAGTCTTCAGAACCATAATCCATAAACTAGATGATCCCTTGTTGTCCCTTACTGAGCTCTGTGATCTTGGAGAAAGTGCTTATTTCACTGTCATTTTTAATCCTATCTACCTTAAATGAGTATTTTGAAAATTTAATGTCATTGTCAATGTGAAAAACTCAGCTCAGGAACTGGTATGCAGGTGGTGCTTAATAAAAGTTGTTGGTAGGTGGAGTACAACAATACTATAGAAACATGGAATATTACAACAGGAAGGAATTTTAGCTTCTTGTTTTCTACATCAGGTATAAGAAATTCCAAAGAGCTAACAAGTCTTACTTAGAGGGAGAGTTGGGAACTGAAAGTAAGGCTACTGGCTCTTATTATGCTGATCATTTTGAGTGATGTGTTCACTTCCCTACTTCCATTCACTGATATTGAACTAAAATGGAATGAAAGGAAGAATTTTTAATGTTTTTGAATGATACTGCTTGTCTTGTATTTTCAATGGGAAAAAGAGGCATATACGAGAACTAAAAATTTTAGAATTTTTAGAAATGTTAGCATTGGCGTTCTGACTTTCCTGAAGAAAATCCTGTGAAAGTTACTGATAAAGTTTCAAAGTCAGACTACCTTCAGTTCATCCTGTCAGAAGATTTCGTGGTTGGAGTTTTTCTCCTGATTTTTACAGAAGAGAGGCAAATGCCAAAATAACATTGTGCCATTGAAATTTTTTGTAAGTTTTTGTAATATTAACATAATTTTTTACAATGCAATTGTTTATAATTATTACTGTGTGATCTAGAAGCCATGTTATTTCAAATATTTTGAAACTGTAACAACAAAGACTATCCCGTTGTTTAGAGTAGGGCTAAGTTCAAAATAAAAGAAACATAAATGTCAGTTCTTCACAAAATGTAATTAGCCAGAATAGTCAGATCATTCCATCCTCTGTGAAATCATTGTATCTCTATTTTTTCGATATAATAAACAAATTATTATTATATATCATTCTCCACATGCCTGTGTAATAAGCACAGAATAAATAAAATATGAGATTAAATTTCTTACTTTCACTTTTACAGGAAGGATGAGATTATGGTTCTTAAAACAGAATTTGGTTTAGTCAACATATCTGTGACAAAATAATTTTATTAAATACTGTTTGTTGAAGAGTTTAATCATCATTTTTGTTTCCAATAGTGGTTTTTGTGACTTAATCAAAACTAAAATTCCTTGGAAGAAATTCAGTTCTAAATCAACATAATATGCTAACTAGAAAGTTCCATGTATTTTGTATTCTGAATTGTGTATATTTTGACTGATTCTAAAGCTATCTAGAAACGAAGAGGAAGAATGAAGAGAGCAACACGAAAGCATGAATAACCAAGTAGAGCAGACTATTCATTAACTGCGATTTATCAAAAGGTTCTAACAAGATTGTCCTTCTGATATACTGCAGAGAGTTAAGCTGTAAGGAATTTTCCTCAATTGTACACAACTTTTAATTTCTCTCTACTCCGGTGCATATTGGCACTTTATTTCCTCATTCTTAACCATTATACTTTAATTGAAAACATTATTCCCGATTTTAGAGTTCAATGATTTATGTTTTATCTCTTAGCAAAGAGGCTTGGTTTGAATCCCGTCTAGTTGGTAAAGTTATATCCTGGGATTTTCTAAGGAAAATGTCATGCTGGAAGTTTGTGAATTTAATTTGGAACCACCTGCTGAGTTCTCAGTGGAATATTTGGTAATTCAGAAACCATTCCTCCTATTTTTAACATCAGAAAAAGGAGAGGAAACTTCATTATAAGGTCTCTTTCTGACTCTTCTCCCATAACAAATAGATCTAAAATGAGTCTTGGGGATAAATATCTAAAAGAAATGCCAGAATTTAAGGCAGTATATTAAAAACATAAGTCTAGCAGAATTTCTTTTCCAAGTTTATCCTAAAGGCTCTGAAGTTAAGGAAAACTATCAAATAAATAAAGGTATGCATCTTATTTTGGTAAGGAAAATGATATCCTCAGTGGATATATTTTGACAAATTTGTTCAACCGAGTGTATTTATCCAAGACCCAGGGAATCTTGCTTCCTCCTAACCTAAGCTCATTACACTAATTTCAGTTGTATTTGATTCTCAAAGGATTCTCAAGATATATGGAATAGAGCTACTATAAAAGATCAGGATAGGACGAAAATCAATGTTTCTATAAGGCAAAAGGATGGCTCAATCATTGGCAAGGATTTAACATGTGCTTTTTATATTACGGTTTCCTTCATTCCTGATGCATTATTCCAAAAATTTTATGAGAATATTACTTATGCTAACAAAACATACCTTCAGTCAAGATATAAATTTTCACAGGATAGCCATATATTTAGAAGTGCTCCTTATTGATCCATAAGTATGCCTCCAGATGCTTAGCAGATCTGCTCCTTTACCAGGGAGAATAATGTATCAACTGCTGGAAACTTCTTGTTCGCTATTGAATGTGTATTTGGTCTGCCTCTCTCTCCCACTGTGCATACAGATGATTCTGCTACAAACGCCTGACATGCTGTCAGAAGAGTTGAAACAGGACATGATACATGAGACAGAAGAGAAGACATACCCAAAGGAGAGCATCCAAGACAACTCAGAAAATAAATTCGAACCAATCCTGCTATGGTCTTGGAATCGCATGCTGTGACTGTCTGGAGAAACTACTGCACGCTTGTTTTGTCTACATAAATTTACTGCAAATATGAAATTCACTGGAAACTAAGAAGTAATGTGATTTTGAACCCCACTTTACCTATTTCAATTTTCTTGTTTTATTCTACTTCAGTACTTTCAATAGCCAACTGGAGTAAAACTATTCCGTTTCGTAAATCTATTCTAGTTTCTAAAGCTATCTTTAGCTTTTGGAAGTACTGTTAAAAAGTAAATAAGAAAAAAAGGTTAAAAGATTTTAAACAGCAACTACCAATCCTTTGTTAATTGATCGATTTCAAAAAGTACTTACCATGGAGTCAGTTTGGGACTAAGTATGGTGGTACAAGCAAGAATTAATAAACAATGTTGTGATTTCAAGGGCCTCAGAATTAACTTAAGAGCCAAAATGAACATAAAATTTAAATACAATAGACAGCATATGAGTCATCTTTCAGATAAGTATCATTTTCCTCTTCTTAGCAAATACCTGGGTCATGTACTACATACATAAATCAGTACCGAGTTGGATCATTGGTAAATCATTGCTTTCCTAAGTATAGTTACGTTTAGCAGTTCTTCAAGTTCCAATATGATGTTCCTCATCCATCTTGGGTACCTGGCCTTAAGATACATTATTTATAAGATCTCACTTAGACTCTCTTCCAGCCAGGCATATTTATTTTCAATTTGGCAAAGCTGGCGTGAGAACTGCAACCTACTTATGAAAAAGAGAACACTTGACCAGCCCACATGGAATAGATTATAATAACTCACTTTTCTTTACCATAAAGATGTTCAATATAGGTTATTAAGAACATATATATTTTAAAAAACTCCTTGCAATGTGCTAGACAAGAAATCTGTGTCCTCAAAAATAATTCAAACATGAAGTAGGGCAGTACTCTTTGCTTTAGCATATGTACCTCTTCTGGTCAATTGAGTATGCCAAAATTTTGAGGGAACTGCAAATGAGCACTTGAATAAATATATTTTCAATTTGTCACATAGTATAATTCTAAAATTAGGCAATTGTTATCTGAGGACTTCCAAAAGTATTTATTGGTTATTAATATATACACTGAATATTTTTAAGCTTCATCATTGTGTGAGCTAGTCTTTCCCTTTACCTCCTATATTAGTTCACTCAGTCACAGTTACATTGATTGTGCTTTCAAAACAAAACTCATATATAAATTTCTCTTCCACATCCATTATAAATAAGGGCCTTCTCCACTGAGGATGAGACCTCGGAAGGAGTTTTCTAAAGCATCCTTCCCTCTAGATCTCTGCATCAATGGTCTCAGATCAAACACCTCCTGTTCCAGGCAGACAATGAGAAGTAGGCTCAGCCTTGACTGTAACAACCTGGAGCTTACGGGTCCTGTGGAAGACTATGGACGATACCCAGCTCCCGCTAAATGTTACCGTGTGGAATTGTAGTGTCTACTCTTCTAATTTCAAGAGATTCCAAACTTTTGTTTGTCTGTTGTGAATCTCCAGGTTTTAAGTCTTGGCATTTGATTGCTTTTTTTCCTTGTCCATTATTTCATAAGGCCAGGTGATATCTGGAAATGATGGCGACCAGGTTAATCTTGCTCGAATTGCTCCAGAGGAACTTTCTGGCAGGTAAGCCAATCTTCACAATAACAGATGACCACATCATGCTTTTTTCACTTCTATTTGTTTTCCTTATTTTTTCTATTTTTCCATTAGTCATAGCCCTCCTCCCTCTGACTCTTTCTTCCTCTCTCCCTCTTTGGAATCCCTTTGACCTTTATCTTTTTTTACCATATTCACTTGACATTTAATGGAATGATAGGATTAGTTAATTCAATTGGAACCTGGACACAGTGTAGTCTCTTTCACTTTATAGTGGTCCAGACACAAGAACTGACTTATCTAATACAGCAAGTCAATTATAGAGAAAGGACTCAAATCCTGCTATAATTACTTCCTCTATTTATCTTTCCTTGTCTACAATATTTAAACCTCCTCAAAGACAGAATCCATGCTTTATACTGCTTTGATATCCATTTTATGACAATACCAAATGCGAATAGCTGAAATTGTTTAGAAAAATACTTTCAGGAGCCAGCCCGGTGGTGTTATCAGTTAAGTTCACACACTCCACTTCAGTGGCCCAGGGTTCGCAGGTTCGGATCCTGGGTGCAGACCTACACACTGCTTATTAAGCCATGCTGTGGCAGGCGTCTCACATATAAAATAGAGGAAGTTGGGCACGGATGTTAGCTCAGGGTCAATCTTCCTCAGCTATAAGAGGAGAATTGGTGGTAGATGTTAGCTCAGGGCTAATCTTCCCCCCCCCCCAAAAAAATATTTTGAAAAGCTGAAGAATTCTTATTATTTTACCCAAAATTGAAGGATTGACATTCAGAGGCAAAGAATGAACCTGTTTTCTATGGAGGGGTCAAATGTCAATGATCTGTGAGATTGTTGAATTTGGGGCTGTTTTCCCATCTCGACTTGGTTCAGCCAACCTTTGTGTTGCCTGAACCAGCTGAACCCAGGTGCCATCTCTCCCTTGATTAAATCCATAAATATTGATTGTGTAATTGGGGGAATAACTGATGCTTATGTCAGTGTTGCCCTGGGTTTCCATGATTACTTTACTAGAGCGGCTAAGGTTGGATTGATTTATTTCCTATTCCTATCATTTTATGTAGCTATAGCTGATATTTCATCTGGAAAACTAACTTTGCATGGTTAAGTATGAATTTTTTAATGCAAATTACAACTGTTCACTTAGTGTTCTAATATAACTTTTGTGATAAATGCAATATGTATGAAATTATGATGTTCAAATTTCATTAGTGTGTTTATGCGCATCAAATGAGATTACAATGGTCCAATTGATTGAACCTATAGATTTCTTTAACCCTCCACTTCTTTGACTTGTTCAGACGTTGTTTCTCAGTACAAACACGATGAGGGACTTCATGAAGCCTATTTTAAATATTCTCTCCCAGACTAATCAATTATATAAATACCGTAATTCCTGTTGGGGTTATATGCACCATAATTCTTTTCTTTATGCTTTTTGGAGAACAATGTAATATAGAAAAAAATGAACACAGACTTTAGAACTACTCAGACCTTAGTTTGAATCTCAAATCCAGGATTTACCTGTCCTCACAAATTACAGTTTGCCAACTACACTACCACAAATTTCTTCCTCAGCACATATACACACATGAACACATGTACGTTGTATATAACACTCACTCATAAATGGTGTTTAAAAATTTGCTAGTCTGCCACCCTCCCTGTTGGCTTTCAGTGTTTTTCAAAACATACTACAACTCTACTACCACTGTCTATAATGTGGAAATAGGCTCATTTTCTCAATCAATAACGAAACAGGGAGAATCACAGCCAGAGTGACTTAGATTAGATAACAAAAGGGACTTCCTGAATGCTTACACTAAGCATCTGAAAGATCACTTAAGTAGTGGCTTTCATGCCCTTGGTGGGAATTAGGGAGAAAGACACAATTAAACTAAGAGGTTCCATTCTCTGGGATTATTGTCGCAAAATGTATGCCTTAGTGTTTCTACTTCTGCTAAAGGACCCAGCTAAATTTTAAAGGAGCCATGTCGTTAAATGATGGCATAATATATATATATATATATATATATATATATATATATATATATTTAAGAAAGCACAAGATAAAATGGAAAACAAAACAAAATATAAAAGCAAAGTCTTGTGGTCTTGAAGGGAGTCTAAGTGTGCCCTTACCCATCCCAGCCATAAACGAAAGGAAAGAGTTAGCTCTGTTTCTACAGCTCACAAACCTTTTACTCCTTCTCCCATTTCCACATGAAGATTTAAAGGCCTCACGTTATACTGTGCTCAGGGAAGACGGAGGCTAGAATGAGGCCTCCCACTCCTTTCTTGAATCTGACAAGTGCCACATGTTGGAACTAATATGCTATTCTGTTCTTATCTTCCAGAACTCACATGTCTCAGAAAACCAGCACACGGCACAAAAACAACCTGGATTCTGGCCACATCTGAAGAGCTAAGCCAGCCTTTAGTTCCTGCTGTAGAATTTCCCGATCTGGGAGTAGAAATTCCGCACTTAAGCCGTGCTGTCATTTAGATGAGTTCCATTGTAATGGCATATCTGCAAACCAGCATTTTCTCAATAGGTCCTTGTTCCATTTGGTGCTTTCCTGAGGAAGTGTTATCAGCGTTCTGCTGCACAGTAACCTGATAAGCCTTTATTTAGCCTGCATGTATCCCTCCTGAACCTTCCCGGTGGGCCACAGGCAGCCAGGCCTTCCCCGTGTGAGTAATATTTGAGCAATGATAAAGTTCACCGCTAGTGGAGGCAGAGTAAACAAGCACCTTTTCGGCAGAAACTTAGGTTTCATGCTTTAGTAAAGCATCTCTAACAATAATGTCAGGCTCTGGAGAACTACCTATTATATGTGAGAAAGTTTGAAATCTTCTGAACTTAGCATAGGCATCAATTTATATTTCACACACACACAAAATCAGCGTCTGATACAATCACGTCAGCTTAAATTAATACGTCTTAATAAGAAAGATATACTGGAAAATATGAGAAGTAAAATCTCTGAGAAGAGTCAAACTTTAAAACAAAACAAAAGAAAATCCTTTATGACTTTTCCTCATACCTAAGCTATTCGCATTTTAAGTTTATATAAACGAATGACGTTCGGAAGCATTACGGTCAACACATTTTTGTTGATTGGCACACTATTAAGATCCACATCAAAAGTTCTTAGAGACAAATATTTTATTAGTTGAAGCTCATGATATAAAATAAAAAGGTATTAGGTGAAAAATGAAAACACGGTTTTCTGATCGAAAATTCAAACTGAGTCTTGTGGCACCTGAAGGAGCCCGGTGACTTAAATCGTGGGCTTAGCAGGGTGCTCCGAGGTCACATCGTGGAACAACTCACCGTGATCAAATGTTGAGAGGTCCTCACCTTCATTATTTAAATCTCATAATAAGCAACATTCTTCTTAAAAGAGATTTCATCTGAACTTGGCCTTGAAGGGTAAGTGGTCATTTTCCAGGCTATGAAAGTGGAAGGACACCCTGGAGAGAAGGCGCCTTGAGATCGAACAGGAGAGTCCCAGAGAGAAGGATGCCTCCAGAGCACGGTCATGGCTGCGCTTCAGAGCAGCCCATCCACTGTTGAACGAGAGTCATGTTAGGACCTGAGAGGAAAGAAGGTGGTTGGGCCAGACTTTCAAGGTCCTGTTGTGTCCTGCAACGGCGCTTTTGACTTGACTTTCTTAATATTAGAATACTCCTTTTTAATCAGAAGACCCACCTGAGAATAAAGTCAGTATCACCCGGGAAGTCGTTAGAAACACAAATCCCAGCCCACCCTATACTTACTGAGTCAGCAACTCTGGGGCTGGAGCCTCAAGAACATTTTCTAAGACTTCTAGGTGATTCTTATGCTCACTGTGAGAGAGATTGTTCATCTAGAAAGCTAGAAACAAAATAAAACAATTAAAATCCTTGCCACAGGCTCCAGTGTAGACTTACCGCTCTTTCCTCGAAGTACAAAGGTGTTTGCTTGAATGAGTCATCCAGACTTGTACCATGGAGGCGTCTACTAGACTAAAACTCCTCTGTCCTCGGGTCTGAATGTGAGGAGCCTTCCTAGGAGTTCATAATAAGGATGATGCAGAAGATATTTTAGGTTTGTCCGAAAAAGCTGTGAATATATATCTGCCTCTGTATCTACAGATAGTTAAATAAACGTGCGGGATCTAGCTCTCAGAAGTGAGAGTGATCCCTCCGACATCTTGGAAAACGGGCACTCACATTCATTCATAGGTGGTGACATCACGGAACAGTGGGGGCGTGTTTTGTTCTCTTAAATGAACTTGGGAGAGAGATCTGGAAGCTGTGTTTCTTAACAGAGCAGCGACTGGCACTTTGGCAGGTCGAGGCCTCCTTCTCAGTTTGCAGAACTGACTTGTGCAGGGAAAGGGTTTGGCCCACCCAACCGTACCCTCTAAATTCTGACAGCACCTCCGAGCTCGTTCCATCAACACAGGCCTCCGTATGTCCAGATGCCGCAGGAGTCAGGTGGAGGGGACAACAAAGGGGCAGCAGCACTTCCCTGACCAGACACAGAGCCCATGGGGAGACTGCAGTGGAGGAGAGGGTCAGCTGGTCTGGTCACAGGAAAATTAGAGCATAGTTTTCTCGTGCCTTGTTGCTTCACTTCTAAATGTGAAGTTTCGATCAGATAATCACTATAGCAAAGGGCACAGTACCTTTCTTGGTGCTGGGCGTTAAGTAGGACCTCAGCAAACCTTGACTGAAATGAATGGAGTTCGTGCACCCTCCCCATCTTGACTCAAAACCACAGAGACAGTTCTGTTAAAAACAGACTCCAGGGGCTGGCCCCATAGCCTAGTGGTCAAGTTCAGCACACTCTGCTTCAGCAGCCCAGGTTCAGTTCCTGGGTGTGGACCTACAGCACTCATCAGCCATGCTGTGGCAGCATCCCACATACAAAATAGAGGAAGATTGGCACAGATGTTAGCTCAGGGCAAATCTTCCTCAGCAAAAAAAAAAAAAAAAAAAGAAAGAAAGAAAGAAAGAAAAAGATTCAAGATTCCAGGCACCACTGTGTCAAAGAGCTGACTACTGTTGTTTCTTTAATTTTAATTGAATGTGTGCATTACTCAAAGCCAAACAAATTCATAAAAAGAAAATGAAATAATCAAAATCTAGAAGGTAGGAAACAATAATATTTAAAAAAATAATGAAAGACAAGATCTAAGTGATTGTGTTTTCACTTTTCTGGAAACATATAAAATATTAAATAGGGACAAATGGAAAACTTGAAAATAGAGATACACATTAAAAAAAAATGCTAATGCATCTCAGACTCAGATTTTCATATGGTTCCCAAATGTTTAAGTAACACTCAATTTACGTCGTATATGAGGTGTTCCTTCAAACAGGAAAAGAGCAAAAACTCCTAGGCCGCTTTTGGGCGAATGTAATCTCACTTCCAAAATCACATGAAGAATGCGCAAGAAAGAAAAGCACAGACCCAATACATATAAGAATCTTTATCTAAAAATAATTCTGCATAAAACATTAAATTACTTAATAAAGTATGGTAGTTTTTTAAAAGTATATTCAGACACATTAAAAACCGTAGTACCAACACCAATAATTAACAGTATGGTGCTACAGCAAGAACAGATAAATTGACCAATGCAGATCTACGTATGTACGCAAACTAAATCTATGATGGTGTAAGGCCAGGTTGCTGAGCAGAGGGGGCAGAGAAACCTAACTCACCACGTGTGGAGAAAAATGATAACACCATATGGAAATTTGGAACTGAGGTGGCTAAAGACCCAAATGTGAATGGCAAATTATAAATTAAAATCCTACTCTACTATGATTAATAGTAAAACTGTAATGATGATGGTTATAACATTATTAATTAGGTTTGGAATTCCTAACGCCCTAAAAACACAAAGCAGAAGGTAAAAAGTCAATTTTGCCAAAATTAAGGGTTTCTGCTCAACAAAGGTCAAAATTAGGTAATTTTAAAAGACCTTTGCAATATCAAAAACTGAGAAAGGATACATGGAGAAAGTACAGAAAAAGGAATTCAGAAACAGGAAGCCCAAAAGGCTTATATATGCATATAGAGATTCTCAAACTCACTAGTAATGAGAAAACTTAAAAATATGCAGTTGGGCCGGCCTGGTGGCACAGGGATTAAGTTCACATGTTCCACTTCGGCAGCCTGAGGTTCACCAGTTTTGATCCCAGGTGCAGACATGGCACTGCTTGGCATGCCATGCTGTGGTAGGCGTCCCACATATAAAGTGGAGGAAGATGGGCACAGACGTTAGCTCAGGGCCAGTCTTCCTCAGCAACAAGAGGAAGACTGGCAGCAGCAGTTAACTCAGGGCTAATCTTCCTCGGAAAAAAAAAAAAAAAAACCAAGCAGCAATGAGCTTTGACTTCAAACACATCAGTTTGGAGATATGGGAAATTAAGAAGCTCCATGCCCTGATTGTACCAATGGAACCTCAAGATCAAGCTGGCAGCAAGGTAAAGAGTGTACAGCTCCAATATGCTACTCTGGATGATAGAGAAAATCTCACTAGTCTATGAAGATGGCCATCCTAGCATGAATCATGGCCACAGGGAACTGGAGGCATTCAAAGTGTCTGTCACAGTGGGAATGGAAAGGTCTTATATGGATGTGTGCTCATTGTCTATGATAGGACAGTGAGACACACACATATTTAATATTTGAATTAAAATGCACTAAATTCTATCAAAAGTTTTGATGGACTGACACAATTCAGGAGGCATCCCACTTGTCATTTCCTTGTAACATCTCAAAGTTTGTCTGGCTTCTCTCTGAGTGCATTTGGTTTACTTGCAGTGTATCCCTATCCAGATTTTAAGACTGATTCCACATGGCTGTGAAACCGGATTTCGTCCACCTGCTGATATCAAGGCTTGTCCACTGCAGTGACCTCCTCAGCAAAACCTCATGCTTCATTGTAATATTTTCACATGTTGTCAATCACCTCAACCCGTTGAACGTACGCACTTTCTCTTTCCTCTGCCCACTGCCGAGGAATCCTTTTACTTCTCAGCTTATTTGCATATCAGAGGTGATGAGCAGACTCTGGCACAACTCACTGATGCTTACTTCTCTAACGTATTCTAGTGACTATAAGTGCTCCTAATGGTAAAGGAACTAAAACTTTTTCCAAATACTATGTAATTGTATTCTTTATTTAAAGGTTTAACACATATCAACACAATGCATTCACGTTATAATATAAATTCCTAGCCAAACAGAAATGTTGCACTAACTCCAATTTTTCTCAGTGGATTGGAGGCTTGGCTGTTATAAATTACTGAGAAAGTTCCTTTTAGTTCTTCTCAAAATGTGGTCTCTGAAAGAATACCAGACCACAAACTGTTACAGAACAGTAATGATATGCATTTAGAAATTGAAATTGAGTCTGGAAACTTTTATAAAAATTTGATATTGCCAAGACACCCATTCCTTAGTGGACTCATCTCATGCAGCTGGGTAGAAACTAGTCAGGGTTTGGTTGAACCAGGCAAATTACATGTATTGCAAGCTGCAAACGTGCCATGGGCACTAGATCAGACATTATGTTGGCCCACAACAAGAGTG
Organism: Equus asinus; assembly: GCF_041296235.1. Classification (NCBI taxonomy): domain Eukaryota; kingdom Metazoa; phylum Chordata; class Mammalia; order Perissodactyla; family Equidae; genus Equus; species Equus asinus. The sequence continues at coordinate 77,610,676 of NC_091800.1, forward strand.
GTAAGAGGCTCAAATAAAAACTCTGCTCCTCCACCACAGATAATCTTGGAAACCCTGATCGCTCTGCATATGTGGTCAGGTGAAGGGTTCATTGTGATAGTAGCAAAGTCCACTTTCCCATGGAAAAAGTGGGAAAAAGCCACCTCCGCCTTTGGCTGGTAGCTGCTCCTTAAGCCGCAATTGGAAAGTAGAAGGGTTACGGATAAGGCTGGAGGTTAAACGCTTACGGAAGGTAAAACCCACCTGAACGTGAACTGATGGTTCTATCGATTTTTATAGATTTTTCAGAGAGAAGGCAACTCAAAAATAGCAGAATACAGCTCAGGAGCCAATTACTAAAATATCATGATAAGGTCCGTTCTAGCACCAGACTTTGGCGATTTTTTTATGTCAAGCACAAATCTGTATAAAATATGTATTATAAGGTTAAATGAGTATAGCAGAGGAGTTACCATGTGAAAAGAGTGGGGACAGTTCTCCTTTTACTGAAGACATTTTGGCTTTGGAATAAAAGTAATTGAGAGCTGAGCCCCCACTTTCCCACTCACTATCTGTGCAATCTCTGGGGAATCACTTTCTCTACGTAATGGTTTTATCATCTATGGTATGTGGATCATTCTTTCTATTATGCATGGATGCTGTAAATAACCTGCTCCCAATATGCGTTCAATGAGCAGTAGTTTTGAAAGTTATAAATATTTCTATTTTTATGTAATTAACAGTTTCTTTATATTTCAATAAGGAACACTTTAAGGACACTACATGAAAACCTCGAATCTTTTGAGAAGCTTCTTACTTTAGTAAGAACATAATATTCTGGCTCTTTAGCTCAACTTGATCTTGTGAAAAAATTAAATCAACCATGGCAAGTTATAGATCTTGATTGTAAGCATAAAAGGAAAGAGATGTGGGAGTGAATTATGTTGTAACAAATCTTCATATATATGCTTACATATTTGTGTGTATGTTTGTGTAAAGCACATGTACATGTGTGTATGTGTGAGGGTGTGAGCATCTTGAAATCACAAGCAACCTCTATTTATGTATTTGTTGATGACTTGGGAATGAAAATGAAAAAGAAATTGTGTCTTTTTAGAAGTACAATTGTTTATAATTCACGAACACAGCAACAATTAGGCTCTGGTTTTAACATGCCAGAGTTCAAAACAATGTCATTTTTTGAGTTAGAGCTTTAGAATCAAGACTGCGTGCACTGTACACCGAGCAATAAACATCCACAGAGGAGAAGTTTCTAATTTGGGTTTCTATATTAGTATCCAAGGTCTCATAAGGCTGTGGAAAAGAGAGATGATAAAAATAATGTGTAATGCTTAAGATTATATATTTCCCAGTTCTTACATACTTATATCATCCTAATTTCCCATCAACACTCTTGACTATATTTTTATTATAGAAATTCCGGCATAAGAGAAACTTACAGATTCATTTAAGGAATACTGCATCTTTAGCCCATGGCACCCTAGCACGAAATTAAGGTAAGACAAATACCTGGATGGGATCTGCTAGGTAATGATGCCAATTAACATAATTAATAGGAGACGGGATTTAACAACCATAAGAAGTGGAACTTGTCTCACTTGTTCTTGAATCGAAAGCTTCAGGTCATTTTGACCAGAACTAGATAAAAAAATATTATCAAATTAAGCAAAAGTATCCTATATGCATAAACTTTGCTGTCTCCTGGCTTGTGTACAAATTATATCCGTTCATGGAGTTTCTTTTCAAGTCCCACGTTGCCTTCTGCAATCATTGTCTCTAATTTCTTTAAAGGTGGAAAGGACTATTTTAATTATTTCATTCAATTCAACACTTTACCATTTGCTCTCATTTCTCTAGAAATCTTACACATGTGTTTGGCTAACTAACTTCTGTGTGGAAAAATATGTTGTGTCAGGCTTTTGAATTCAGCACACACACTATAGAGTATCTGACACATGGTGGATACATGGAAGATGAATGCTGTGAAGAAAAATATCTGTCACAGCAGAACACCCTCTATCATAGCCATTCCAGAAAGTGTGTGTCAGTGATCACTTTTCCCATAATATTTTTATGAATATGCATGTTTTGGGTGGAAACAAAAATCACAAGTCTTGCTGATATAAAATTTGGTAGTGCAGGTTTAAGAAAGGAAAATTGAGAGCCAGCTCTGATGGCCTATCAGTTAAAGTTCTATGCGCTCCACTTTGGTGGCACAGGTTTGGCTCCCGGTAATGGAACCACTTGTCTATCAGTAGCCATGCTGTGGTGGTGGCTCACATAGAAAAACCAGAAGAACTTACAGCTATACACAATTATGTGCTGGAACTTTGGGGGAGAGGGGAAATAAAAGGAGGAAGATTGGCAACTGGTGCTAGCTTACAGCGAATCTTTCCCTGAAGAAAAAAAAAAGAAAGAAAGAAAGGAAAATTGTGTCATCGAATATCTTGAACTCCTACCAAGAGTTGATCACCAAAAATTTTAGTTATGACCAACAATATACACAGGACATATTAGTTAGAAATAACTACAGAAGAACGATGGTCATGGGGTAGGCTTTACCACATGGCCTATGGAAGCTCATGCTGAGACCCAAGCTAGTTTTAAGTAGTGACAGAACAAGGTCATATTTTTCGTTTATCTTTGAAACACCAGTTCTTACTAGGAGAAAGAATAGGGCAGAATCCACTAAAATCCCCTAAAGAATAGGGGAGAAAGACCAGGAGGTAAAGAATGGGGCAGAGTCTGCTGAAACTATGGAATGCTAGTATGCATTAAGTCCTATGTTTAATTTCCAGTTTGTTTCCTCTCCAATCCCCCCTCACCTTGAGGTCACCCTCTCTACCTTCACATTTCCACTCATCGTAAAGAACATTTAGATCTAGAAGAGATAGTGGTGGTGCTCCTGTCCAAGTCCTTTTTTTTTAGCTTTTAAGAAAAAAAGCAAAACACAACAGCACAAAAAATTGCTTTTATAATCTGTAACTCCTACAAAAAAATTATACCTAAATATAGTGCTAAAGTACATATATTCATAGTGTATTGAGAAGTCATTCATTTATTCACTCATTCACTCAGTATTGATTTATACGTTAGTCACTATTCTACGTAATGAAGAATGAAGAAGTTTGCTGCTTCAAAAACTTGCAGTCTAGTGATAACTAGAGCATTGATCCACAGCGTAGTGAGTTTCAGACACAATCTGGTCTGCATGTGCGTATGTGGAAAACAGGCAGGGCTTGCATTCAGCCTCAGTTATTGAATCTCAAGGGAAATAAAACCATGTTTTATCCTATAATAGCCTAAGTCTTCCATTGAAAATATAATCTCTCAGGGCCGGCCTGGTGGTGCAGTGGTTAAGTTCACACACTCTGCTTTGGTGGTCCGGGGTTCACTGGTTTGGATCCTGGGTGTGGACATGGCACCGCATGTCAAGTCATGCTGTGGCAGGTGTCCCACATGTAAAGTAGAGGAAGATGGGCAAGGATGTTAGCTCAGGGCCAGTCTTCCTCAGCAAAAAGAGGAGGATTGGCAGCAGATGTTAGCTCAGCGCTAATCTTTCCCCCCCCCCAAAAAAAGAAAATATAATCTCTCAAACACCAACTCAAGTACAATGAAAAGAGTATCTATACTCAGACACAGGCTCAAACATTCTTTTGTGTATGTGTGTGAGGAAGATTGGCCCTGAGCTAACATCTGTGACAATCTTCCTCTTTTTTTTCCTCCCCCAAACCCTAGTACATAGTAGTATATCCTAGTCGTAAGTCCTAGTTCTCCTATGTGAGATGCCACCACAGCATGGCTTGATGAGCGCTGTATAGAACTGTGCCCAGGATCTGAAGTGGTGAACCCCAGGCCACCAAAGTGGAGTGCACAAACTTAACCACTATGCCACTGGGCCGGCCCCCTCAAATATTCTTTAGTGATATTTTACAGCCTACTTGAATAGGAGCATGTGATTTGATACACGATGCACCTCATCTACATAGCCATGTGATTGAGAAAAAAACAAGCTAAGATACATTGAAGACTCAGACGAAGTAGAAAACCATTCCTTAGTAAGACGCATCTCAGAGTAACACTTATGGCCCAGCCAGCAGTAAAATCCAAAATAGTTAAGGTGTGCTCATACCGCACCTCCTCCGTTTCTGCATTCCTCTCCTGGCTTTGGAGGTCCCCTTTCCTCTGCTCACCTAACCTTTTTCTGACTACTCACAGCTCTCTGCTCTGGTCTTCCAGCCAGAAACATTTTTCCTTTTACGCCAAAGTAATTTCTCTCCACCAACCACTGTCAAAATTTCTATTTCCTTAATGGAAATTATATCAGGTATTTGGAGAAAGATAATCTGATTTTTGAGCCATTTCATGCTAAAACGAAGGTGACTTTGCTGTGAGCCTTAAAATATACCAAGGCATTGGTTGCATTTTAAAGAGGACGCTTGAGACCCAATCCGTTCCAACCTAGAAGAATTTTCTTAGGAAGCAAAACTATTCTGCTGCAGTGGAGACTTCTGGATTTCTTGTCTCTGCCCTGTGCAAGGCAGCACCTGGTTGGTGTGAATCTGGCCTTGCAGCTGTGCCTTAATCTGTTTAGCACACAGTGAAATGGGTATAAAAGTCCACTCTAAACTTGTTATATTTATTCAAACTAGGTTTCATTCTTAGAAATGAAATATGAGTATAAGGCTCTTAGAAGCATTTTTAAGGAAGTCTGTATTTCTGTACAGGCTGATTCTGACCACTTGAATACCCACTGCAGGTATTCAGATCAAGGCTGTCTTTTCATATGTTGTTCAAATGCTAGCTCCTCTCACAAAGTACCCATAGATGGACTGATGCAATGATTTTTTTGATATAAAATCTAAAGTACAAGCAGCAAAGTGAAAAATTAAAAGGCGGGACTAGATCAAAATAAAGCTCCTGCAGAGAAAAAGAAACAATCAATAATATTAAAGGACAACTTACAGAATGGTAAAAAAGATATTTGCAAACCATCTATCTGATAATGGATTAGTATCCAAAATATGTAAAGAATTCATACAACTCAATAGCAAAGAAAACAAATAATTCAACTGAAAAATGGGCAATATACCTGAGTAGACATTTTTTTAAAGAAGATCTACGAATGGCCAACAGATACATGAAAAGGTGGTCAACAACGATAAGCATAACAGAAATGCAAATCAAAACCGCAATGAGATATTGCCCTATATTGTTTAGAATGGTCGCAATCAAAAGACAAGAGATAACAAATGCTGGCAAAGATGCAGAGAAAAGGGAACACTTGTGCACTCTTAGTGGGATTGTAAATTGATGTAGCCACCATGGAAAATAGTATGGAAGTTCCTCAAACAATTAAAACTAGAACTGCCATTTGATCCAGCAATTCCACTTCGGGAATATACCCAAAGAAAATGCAAAACACTATGTCAAAGAGATATCTACACCCCCACACTCATAACAGCATTATGTACATTAGCCAAGACATGGAAACAACGTAAAGTGTCCATCAACAGATGAATAGATGAAGAAGTTGTGGTATATACATACAATGGAACATTATTCAGCCCTGAAAAAGGGAAATCTTGCCATTTGTGACAACATGGATGGACCTTGAAGGCATTATGCTAAGTACAATAAGTCAGACAGAGAAAGACAAATATTGCATGATCTCACATGTGGAATGAAAAAAAAGAAAGAAAAAAACCCACTAAACTCATAGAAAAAGAGATCAGACATGTGGTTACTAGAGGTGGGGCTTGGGAGGGAGAATTGAATGAAGATGGTCAAAAGGTACAAACTTCCAGTTATAAGATAAATAAGCTCTAGGATCGTAATATCCAACATGATGACTAGCTAATCCTGCTGTACGGAATAGAGGAAAGTTGTTAAGGGAGTAAATCCTAAGAGTCCTCATCACAAGAATAAAAACATATTTTTGTGTTTATATAAGATGATAGATAACTAAACTTATTGCAGTAATTATTTCACAATATATATAAGTCAAATCATTATTCTGTACACCTTAAATTTATACGGTACTTTATGTCAACTATATCTCAAACTGGAAAAATTCATTTTAAGCAACTTTTTACAAATGGAGACTTTAGAGTTTTATTCATGACACTCAATATTTTAAAGGTCTTGAATTAATAACCACAATATTAATTTCTGATAGTGAGGTGCCTACTCGTCTATGCAATTTCTCTACTGCGATAGCGTATGAATTGCAGAATAAATGAGGTATGTGATGCAACATCTGCAACTGTATCCTAGAATTTTCATTTAAATTATGAATATTAATAACAGCTTACCTGTACATAGTGATTACGCAGTTTTAGACAGACATCTAAGTACTTTGCATATATTAAATAATATCCTCACGCGTTCTCTCTGATGGCAGTTCTATTATTATTCCCATTTTATAGGTGACAATGAGAGCCAGAGTCTGAACTCAAAAGTTGGTCCTTTGGTCTTGCTGACATCAATAGCATCCACCGCCACATGAATTCCTATTGATGCAACGCTCCTTCAAGGATTACATTGTGGAGTTTCCTCTCCTGCCCAACACGAAACCTTATGTTACCAAGAAAGTCATTTATGATTAAAAATACCTTCTCCAGTATATGTTTCCCTTAGTGGTCAGCAAAATAAGGGAGCTCCATTTATTATTAAAGTCATATCCAGCAAAATGCCTAAGATAAAATATTCAGCAAATTGATTTAACAAAAATCAAATGAAGCCCTTCTGTGTGGAAGACGCTGTGCTAGATGCTGGAGGTACAGCTGAAAACAAGAGACACACCCACCTCTGCCCTCAGGAAAGTTGCATTCTACTAGACTTTTTAAAAAATCCGCAGGTATAGCAAACGATTCACACAGTCATTTGTTTTAATAACTTTTCCTCTAAGTCTTCAGCAAAGTCTATTGTGCATCTCCCAACATATTTTCTTGGCAACTATGCATTTTAGTTTATGGACATATGCTTATTAGGTTCTCATTTAGTGGCAGAGAAAAGATAATGTTTCCCCAAGACACACGGGTTTGGGACTCTCTTCATCAAGTAGGACACCTGAATCCATGATTAATCTTAGCACAGTTTAGTAAAGTTCTCTATTAAATATAACAAAATTCCAAGCACTCCGGATAAATTTGGTCTGTCAAGGTTTGCTTTTCTAATCATGGATTCTGCATCTTCACTGTTGCTGTCTAACTTGTTTCCCCTTTCCACACCGCACCCTTCGGAAGGAAGTCGCTGTGCGCAGCACACAGTTGAGGAGTGAGGAGTGACGCTCCATCTCCTGGAAGGTGGAGCATCTACAAAAATTATTTGGAACTCTCCCCATTTATTTATATCATTATGGACTCAAGGATATTTACTTTTTACTTTGCATTATAATCCTATACTACCTTATTTACTTTATCCTCGAGTTACTCCAGCTTTGGCCCTTAGAAGCTCTTTCAGTTGGTACCTGTGCCCTTTGACATACTCCATCAAAAAAAAGGGCAAAATATGATGATACCTTGTTTTACTTGGTGAATTTGACAAAGCAAATATAGTAGTAACTATATTTTTATACCAGCAATGTTTACAAAACCTGTGTTTTGTATAATCTCACTACAAATCACAGAGATAAGGTCAACTCACCCATTTGGCATCTCAATGAACAAATTGTAGTGAAGAAAGTTAAATGATTCCTCTCTAATTACATAGTTTTACCTGAGAGTAAGACAACCTTAAGACAACTTTTTTTTTTTTTTTTTTACGAAGATTAGCGCTGAGCTAACTACTGCCAATCCTCCTCTTTTTGCTGAGGAAGCCTGGCCCTGAGCTAACATCATGCCCATCTTCCTCTACGTTATATGTGGGACGCCTACCACAGCATGGCATGCCAAGCGGTGCCATGTCCGCACCTGGGATCCGAAACCGCGAACCCCGGCCGCTGAGAAGCGGAACGTGCGCACTTAACCGCTGTCCCACCGGGTCAGACCCAAGACAACTTTTTAGTTGGATTCATTTCCCTAACATTTTATTTGAAGGAATCCTAGAAGCAAAAGGAAATAAAGCCTGTGTTTCCTTTGATTGTTATTGGATAACTATTTTCTGAATGTTTCCAAAAGTAACTATTTTCAGTATTAAATGTGTGTAAAATACATTTCCAGCTCACCAAAACCTATCAAAGCAAATGTTGAACATAATGTTCTATGGTAGTTATAGGACTAGACAAAAACTCAAAGGTTGCATAGTATTTTAAGTTGTATTAAAATTTCAAATCAAAAATAGAATATGATCTTCTTGTATTAAAAACAAAAAGCAGAGATCACTGGAAATTTTGATTTAGCAGTTATGGAACACATTCCTTATACTGAAACATCTTTTGCATCCAAAATGAGGCCATTTTACCCATTAGTGGAAAAAAAATCCATTTTTCCTTTTTTTTGGTTCATTTTCATCTCAGCAAAAATACAAATCTTGGCCCGCAGCATTTCCTGCGGCTTATTAACCAGCTGGACCTCAAGCCATCATGTCCTCTCCAGCAGCCATTAGTTCCCAGGAAACGCCCTTTGCCTTGATCCTTATTGCATAATTAAGACCATTTTGTGTTCCTTTAGTGATACATATCAATTATTGAGGAGAAATATAATACTGGAAAAAAGTGATGACATTGCTTTATATGAAAAAGAAAATCGAGCAGTCCTAGGAGTTTATTTTAATAATTGTCCTTCAAAAGAAAACTGACATCCAAAGCAAGTTGCTAAAGATCTTATTTCAAAACTTCTACTTGCAGATAATTTGGCAAAATGGATAAATAATAAAGAAAATGACAAAGGAGACAAGTCCTCAAATAAATTGTACAGGACAGGCCCAGTCCTTTGGACCGTGAGCTGCAGTCTTTACATATCACCCCCAAATTTGAGGAAGCAGGCAAGCTCAGCAGGCAAGAGTAATAAGCAATTTTGGTTAAGGAGAGAAAAAAACAAAAGACCCCTCTCCTCTCATTCCTTCTCTATTATAATCAATGGACTGGTTTTGCATTAGAGAGGTGAGTGGAGAAAAAGAGACTGTTTACTCACACACATCTTGTGCAACAACTTCTGCTGACTCACTCCTCTTTAAATCAGAGGAAGTCAGAGAGTAAGAAGCTGAAATATAGGCGATTTAATCAATTTCAATAAGATTCTTAAGAAAGTATCGGACAGAATTTTCAATACAGAAAATAGTTCTGATGGCTCTGTTATTGGAGCAGGCTCTGCTTCATGGCCATCTCACCTCGCTTCACAGTACACTGGAATCATCCACACCCAAATGTCTTCCCTCCTTCACTCCTGCTCCACAAGCATGCACACTGGAAATGGACAGGCCCTACGTGGGCCAGAAGAACTGGACTTGTGCTGGAAAATAACAAGGAAACAAACGAGGGAAAGAAAGCAATGCAAATGATTCTTATAAAGGGAGGCAAAAACTTCAAATGAACAATCTTATCAAGTTGTCATTTGGCAAGGAAATTTCATCAGTATATAGAGTATATACTGAGTGTGTTTATATTTAAAATTCACACTCATAAAAATCAAAATTCTGAGATTTTTACTTTGGGTCCTTCTGTAAAAAGAGATTCTGGAACAGTCCTTTAGTGAGCTCCTCCCCCAAATATAGAGCTATGGAAATGTACACGAACTTTCTGCTCTGGAGTCATTTTCTCAAGACTGGAACAGGCAAGGTCACATCCTGGGGGCCCCCTGGCCATTTCAAGTTGTATACTATTTCGTCTGGCAGTTTAGTGTTATAGAAATATCAGAATCAGTTGCTGACTTTAGAAGGTTGGATATTTTATCCAGAAAATTTTAAAAATCTGTAAATAGCAATTGCATTCCTGCTTGGCCTCAATCAAGTAAAGCTGAGTCACAGCAACCATTTCTATGGGGCACAGACTCTTTGGTTCACTGCAGTCTGTTGTCTGTCCATGGTCTTCCGGAAGGTCAAATTTATTCATTTATATAAGAGCTTGATCACCGTGCATTTGTATTTAAAACTGTTGATATAGCATTTAAAGCAATTCTTTTTTTAAAGATTATACTTTTCCTTTTTCTTCCAAAGCCCCCAGTACATAGTTTTGTATTTTTAGTTGTGAGTTCTTCTAGCTGTGGCATGTGGGACGCTGCCTCAGCATGGCTTGATGAGCTTGATGTCCACGCCCCGGATTGGAACTGATGAAACCCTGGGCCACCGGAGCACAATATCCGCCCACAATATCCGATTGGTTATATCATCTTGACAGTACTCTACTTGAATGAGTAATAAATGCTTATAATCACAATCACTTCATACCTTCACGTTTTAACCAGAATAGACAATGTAAGATGTAGCCTACCAATTGTCAACTCTATATATTTTAAGTAAATAATATAGGTAGATCAAGAAATAGATAGATATAATCATATATAGGTAGAACAATTTGGATACATGGATATAGATATTAATATAAATTATAGATAGCCACATACACTGCCTGGTGCTTATGCCCCTTTTTTATCTTTTTACCCATTATCAGAATCTTACTATAGCTGTCATCAAGGTCACAAGTTATATCACCTGGTGAACCCAGATTTCCCTGAAACTTCCTTGGTACACTGTATTGTCTGTCACAGGTGATTCCGTCATTCCTTCTCCTTGAATCTCAACCTATTCTAACAGGTTCCCTAGCTCAGACACAAACCTTACGGCAATGTGTATACTCAGTTGTGTTCAAGAAATAGAGAAATAGAAATAGGAGGGATCATTAGCCTCGAAAAGGGAGCAACTTGCATATATCGTGATAACCTCAAAGAGTTTAATCATTCTAACAGGAGAGTCAGCTGAGAATTAGAAACTCTTAATCTGTGACACTTAGAAAAAAATGAATTGGTAGGGCTGGCCTGGTGGCATAGTGGTTAAGTTTGTCCCCTCTGCTGCAGACCTACACACCACTCATCAAGCCATGCTGTGGCGGTGTCCCACACACAAAACAGAGGAGAATTGGTACAGATATTAGCTCAGTGATGACCTTCCTCACCAAAAGAAAAAAAAATGAATTGACAACTTTGATGCTCTAAAAGTCATATCATCTGTTTCTTCATTTGAAACGTTGCATTAAAATATTTACATATATAAAGCTACTTTCACGTGGCAAGTGAAGAGGCATCCCTACCACTCATCTCCTAAATTTGGACACTTGAACTCAGCTCTCCGACTGTATTCTCACCAACACCTTCTTGTTTGAAAGCTTTAGAGTGGAATCATAGGGAGAGCTTAAAACAAACTCCCACTAGTAAATGATTTTTAATGAAATTAAGTGACGTTGCATTTCTCAGCTAAAACATGCACAGACAGAGAGTACACCATTATGTATATTGATTAGGTATTGCAGACATTTTAGTAAAATTGGAGTTTATTAAAAAATATATATGAAACATCAGGAGTTGAAATATATTTAAGCCAGATATACTTCCCTTAAGATAAAAATGGCTAAGTGTTTCTTGTACCCCAAACACCATTTATTTTTGTTTTAATGGTTATTGATTTCATCATCAGTGCTGGTCAGTTTCATTACAGCTATAGCTGAGTTATGGGAACTCATAAAAGAGCCAGAAGGGGAAGACAATAGGATTTGCAGATATTCAGTGAGATGCTTTGTACTGAGCAAAACAGGCAGTATTTTTTGGGTTTGGTCACGATATTCTCTTTGATAGGAGTATTGACTCTGATAATCCTAACCCAATCTTGCTTATTAACAAGGACAAGTATTATTTGTCATTTTTTTGTGGGGGAAATAAAGAAACAAAAATTGCAGATAAAAGCAGATCTCTTCAAACTGGAGTGTAATGTAGGCTACTAAAACTTCAACCCCCTGAACACCAAAAGCATGCAACGATCTTTGACCATTTTCACTTTGTTTATACAGATTTGAGAGTGTGTTGTAAAATACCCTTGCCATGCAAAGCTGATGTTCAGCCTGCACGTACTGGACCGTGTTCTGATTGGGCAGTCTCCCATGCTGTTTGGCTGGCACTCATCCCTCTATCAGATATTACACGCTTTGAAATATGTGTCTACTTGTAAAAAACACGACAAAGACATTCCTATGAACTCCTTCCACCATTCCTGCCACTCTCCTCTCTCTCCTGGACTCCTAACTTGCCTCCTCTGGTCCACTCTGAACCCATCCCATCACTCCTCTGTATTGCATCCTGACAGAGATCTTCAAAATACAAATCTGATCTTGGAACCACCACCCTACGCCAAATCCCTCTAAAGCTCTCCCAGTTCTTTTGGATAAATTCTAGACTGTTTGCCTAATCAAGCCCCTAGCTTTTTTAGCATCACCTCACACTGCTGTCCTTCACACTCTGCTTTCTACTTAATTGTGAAGTTCTTTCCATCCCTTGAATAGTTCGCTCTCCCTCCTCCTCCAGGCCTTTTCCACTACCCGCTGCCTCTCCTGAAATACTCCCCACACCATGCTCATGTGGTCATCTCATCCTACAGATTTCTTTCAGCTCAGTCTACAATTCTTCACAAAGGCCTCCCTGATCCCCCACTTTAAGCCAGTTTCATTGACTTAGACTCTTTCCTTCAGAATCCTCATCCGACTTTGATTCAAGTATACGTCTATTAACATAATCATTTCATTAATATTGTTTTCCCAGATGGGACTGTGAATTCTATGTGAACAGGGAGCTCAAAACCTATGAATAGTTGTGACCATCACCATAACCTCAGAGTGTGGGAAAGTAATTGTGTGGAACGGATATTCAATAAGTATATGTTGTATCAAAATCCATATTCTTGCTCTTATGAGGAAGCAGAGTTTTCGAGTATCTTTTTTAATAATATTTTTCCATATAGGAACTGACTATCTTGGCAAACAGATATTAAGTTGTGACACTACTGGTTTATTTGTTCAGCTAAATAAATTTACTCTGAAATTTATTTAAAATCAGAAATATGGTGATTGAATTGATAAATAACCAGTGAGTCATAAAGATGAATAGAGTATACCAAAGGAATATGCCTGCCCACAAGAAAAAATGACATATCAGGTTTTCTAGATGGAACCTTTTCAAATCTAATTTTAAATTATGATAATGATCACTCTAAAGTGCTAAAGAGAAATCCAAATATATGTGATATTTTCAAAGCTCCCATACTACAAGTTTAATTTTAGAGAATGTCAACCATCTATTAAATGTTATTGGAATAGCACAGTGTAATAACATTATGAAATAGGTTTTATCTCCCTCTAAATCCTCAATGGATTCCTAAACAAGTCACTTAAACAAAACTACAAAAAATAAGTTACTTAGCAATATTGTTAAAAATGTTAAATTAGATGTTGATTATATATGAAAGTGAAAGTCTGAAGAAAAGTGTAATATATTAAAGAAACTAGTTTTTATTATTCAAATACTATAGGTAAAATTTCAAAATTATTACTATTAGATTTTAGAAGAATTAAATAAAAGAGATCAGTCAGGAGTCTTATGGCCTCATACAGGTTAAATTTAACCTATTGTTTTCATGTCAAAAGTACCATTTTGAAAGATTTTCCACAGATCTAAAGACACACACATTAAGTGGACAAGATCTTGCCGTTCATTTAACACTTGGTAAAGTTTCAAAGTATCACTCTGCTGAATTACTTTTAAGTATGAAGGATTCAATCCAAACCTTGAAATGTCTTTTGACTTTATATTTGAAAATGGGCATGCATGTGCATTCATGAAGGGCAGAGAAATGATAAATGTGCTCATTTGAGTTAGGAACAAACACAGTGTAGGCAGCTGCTGTGAGCTTTGTTATTACGATTCTGGCTTGACATATGAGTCGGAAAATGTTGGGCGCGTTAAGCCTGCACTATCTAGCTTCCATCACGTTCGGCTATGACTTTCTCCCCCACAAGTGACATGGGGTCCCACATGAGATAATTCAGGCTTATGAGTCCTCAGCCATTACTCAATTACTTTCTACAACCTCAATAGATTTCCCAGAGCCTGATAAATTTGAAGACACCATTTGACAGTCTAAAGTGGTCAGAAACCCTGTGACCACCACCCTTTGCTGTTCAGTTACTCTTCCTGTACTCAAAATTTTTCAAAATATGAACAATCATGAAAAATCATGTTTTATAAGAGTTACTTTAAAGTGGAAAGACATTTTTCTATCTAAAAATGCTCTTCTGAAACTATCAATATAAAAATCTCACGGGATACAATTCTTAGGATCTACATTAGACGCATCCTGTTTAGATAACTATATCCCAGAAGCGTTATCTCACCAAGGGTTCAAATCATTTCTTTGTTCAGTTGCACCCTCCCATCAAAGATCAATGCTCATCCCTCAGAATCAATAGTGGATTTTAATGTAAGCGGAACAGTGATTTTTGTCCCTACAGGTTTTCTTTCCAAAGAGGGAAAAAAAGGTATCTATTCATCAGTACAAAATCCAGCACCAGTGGAAGAAATGTGTGCTTGCTTTAAACAGGGTTTTCAGAACCCATGTTTACTCTTTAGCATGTAAAGACAAGAACCCTCTGCCTAGAGGATTTTTGAGACCCTTCGCATTTCTAGAACCTGATGGAGCTATAATCCCTTTTACACAAATCCCAATTCCAGACTGGAATTATATTACAGTTTCTTTAAAACCAGATTTGGAGAGACCACATACAAAAAGTTTTCAATGAATCCTCAGCTAGCTTTAAATTTTATATGCATAATTTTTCCCACCTTAGATATTTAATACACAAATGGAATTTATTTCCATACATTTGGCCATCTTATTTCTGTGCAGAATTATTATGGGTGTAAGTTTAAGAGAACTATAGCATTAGAAAAGCTATTTATAAAATTTTCCTATAGACGTTCATGAAGAGAATTGTATTAACCAACCATATTGACTTGTAACTCCAGACACTTTTCCACTATTAACCTGGCTGTTCACACACAGATAACTAAAAAATAAATTTTGTTTATTTTAAATTAAAGGATATTTAAAATTTTAAGATTAAGTCAAATAATCAAATACTCATGACAGATATACAAATTGGCATATGGAAAAGAACCAGGGATATTTAGAGAGCTTTCATTATTAAAGAAAGAAAGATTGGCAGTGAACAGGGCAAATTTAATGAACTGCTGGTTGATATAATCTTAAACGATACATTAGTTTAACATGGGATACATTTTATATATTAATGTGGCAATTGCTATCCAATCTCTTTAGAACTTTCTAGAGTTCAGTCTAAATCACTTCATAATAAACACGTATTATTACACTCAGAAAAATTTAAACAGTGTGATTGAGAGGACTCCATTTGTCCATTTCGATATGGCACTTTTAAATAATGATGATTAAAATTTAAAAACTTGTATAAATACTTACCAAGAAAAATCTCCGTTAAAATACATCTGTTCATACAGCATGAAATGTTCAGATGCTTCTTTTATCAATGTGTTTATTTCTTGTGAAAAAAAGAATAATGTTTATTTTTCTCATTCAACAAATATTTAAGCACTAACTATATACCACAAAACACACTAGACATGCCAAATTTTTTTTAAAAGGTAAGATGCTATTTTTGACAATAAACTAGGTTAAAACATAAAAGATTTATAACATCCGGTGCTGTTGAGTTTGTGTGACAAAAGTTGTAGTAAAAAAGTAATGAGAATATAAATTGATACAAACTTTTGCATAGCAATTTGGCAATGTTATCATAGTTTTAGATGTGGTATATAACCCAGTGGTCTAACTTTAAAGACGCTAATCTTCAGTAGTGGGCAATATATCTGTGGGTAAAAAATGTAATACATAGGGGCTGGCCCTGTGGCCGAGTGGTTGAGTTCACACGCTCCACTGCAGGCAGCCCAGTGTTTCATTGGTTCGAATCCTGGGCGCGGACATGGCACAGCTCATCAAAAAAATGTAATAGATACATGGGCCAACAAATAGGGAGAAAACTGGCTAGATGCTCACTAAGTCATTACTCATTTTGGGGGGAAAGTAAACAAATTAAATAATCACTGAGAGTGATTAATTTATACATGGAAATACTATACAGCCATTAAAAGCAATGAGTACATGTATGTACCTTGATATGAAATACATACACATAGGCACAGAGAGACATACCCATAAGAATAGACAAGTGTTTAACGCATGTATATCACTAATTATTTTCAAAAAGTAAGATAATATTTGAATTAGTAATATTTGAATTTGTTTTTTAAATATTTCTCAACTGTGAGGAAAAGAACCGCTTCTGAGCAGAGGCCAAGATGACAGCGCCTCTGAGAAATCAGAGTGGTGGGTAGTAAGGAAGCTTGCTGGGAATAAGACGGGGAGGTTTTTCCAAGGAAGCATGGCTTCACCTGGTCTTCAAGCATTCACAATGTTCAATTAGACAATTTAGGTAAATCCTACCCTAAAATGAGAGAATACAACCCTTCCTACATAATTACTAAAACAGACATTCTACTACTAGGTATTAATTGGCTGGCAAGTAGCAGGGCCAAAAATAAGAATAAAAATAATTAATATGAATAAAAATTATTGTTATTATAATAAGGGCTTTCTTCTCCCTTAAACTAACTTTCAATCATGTTGAGAAGAGTTTTATGTTTGGCTTTGGAGTAAGTAACACAACATTAATATTTTTTTAATTTGTTTCTTTTTTAAGTATTTCTTTTGCTTTTCTTTAACATTTTAATGTTTCTTACTCTTTTCTCAAGAGAGCATGTCTGTGGACTCTAAAAGTCAAGAATTACAGATAAATATTTAAAAAATCTGTTTTAATCTTATCTTTTCACAGGTTTTTTGACTGCTGGCATTTATATTTGCTTTCTGCCTGGAATAATTGCTTCTTATTTAAAACCCTCCCAATTTCTAAATTGGAATATTGGATTACTGTTCACAATGACAGTTTGGAAATCTCTCCCAGAGATGCACATTTTTCTACTTTTTTAACCTTTAAAGAAAATGAGTCGAAGCATGCCGTGGTATGTGTTTCTGCAAGAACCAAGTTGTCTCTGCAATCACACACTCTTTAACGCTGTCTTTCAAAAATAAATGTCACTTGAGAAAAAGTGGTCAAGCACTTCTCTCCCAGCCACAAACTATTTCTTCCCCAGGGCACTATTTCCCAATTATCCTTTCCTGTCATCATCACCTTCTTCTTGTCTGGGCCCATCAACGTTTCAGCCAAGTTACTGTGCTGCAGAGTCACTGGGAAACTCAGGACCCCACACCAAGGCGATCATCTCGCAAAGGCACAAAAGCCTACAATGGGGCAAGAGAGATCAAATATTTCAGATAGAAAAGTGGCATGTTTGTCTTGATAGGTGGCCTAAATGTCTAGTATTATTAGGAAAACTCTTTTAAGCACAAAATATAACTTGCCTTAATATTGAATCCAAACAAAATATGAGAGTATCTGCCCTTGAACCAAATGGAATGTAGTAAATGAAACATGACTTAAAACAGGGTCAGTCACGAATACAAAATATCAACTTTCTGAACAGATGCAATTTTTTAATTTAAATACATAAAAGATGTTTGTATTTCATAGACGACCAAGGTACCTTGTACACTACGTTTATTTTTGCGAACACCTAAGTTTCATTATCTGCCACTCATCAAGAAATGGAGCAGTGGAAAGAAACTTAAATGCAAAATGTTCAATTTTGTTTTGGGCAACTGCAGAAGTGCCTTTTTTGTATATTTGTATAACACAATACCTGGGTACCCTACAACCAAGGAGAATGTGTAAATTTTCCCTGGCATAGCTACTATTTCCGACACTCCTCAAGAGGATATCTTATCTTCACTGTGTGTATATATACACATCTTCAACATCCATTAACATTAGTATTTATTTTGGTTCCTGTTATGCATGTGCTTATGTGCTTTTATTTAATAACATTAGTTAACATTTCTCTTTTTTTTTGTAAATAATGATAGTATAATTTGAAAACTTTGGCCTGGTTCCCAGACTTAGGTCAAGTTATATGAATATATTTATACATATTCATATGAATGCATTTAGCCCAGTTTACTTTTTCATTAGACATGATGTTAAGTGACCTTTTTTCGGAAAAATATTTTTCATGTTGCAAGTTCTAAAAATGATTCTTCAGATGACAAAGCCTTGTTTTCTTTTCATCTTTAACTGTGATAAGAAGGTGGATCTAATTTGGAAATTCTAATTCATGGCATAAATATTTTGGATACTGTGGGAACCTTAAAATTATGTTGGGCATGAGGAATTTTTTCTCGCTTAGTCTCTGGAGTGAAATCATGTTTTTCTTTATTATTTTTGCTTGGCTCAGAACTTTATAAAAAGGAAATGTATGTAACCACAACTAAAGAACAAGTAATTACAAATTTACACTATCTAAAATGGAACCCAAACTACCGCTCCTCATATTTTTGGTTTGTTATCTCTCAGAATAACATCACCTTTATCTCAGACATGAAACTGGAAGCCTTGGGTTAGAGCGGACGCTCTCTTATGTCTGCCTCTTCGAGTCCTTGTTTCTTTTTATTCTCAAGGATTTCACTCAATTTTGGCCCTCTGTAACTATTCATCTAAATTAATTTAAGAATTTCCTTATTGTCTTTCATAATTCACTTTGTTTCCTCTCCAATCCATCACTCATTTTGAAGTCAATACAACCTTGATCAAAATGTTTGCTTCCTTTTAATTGTTTCTCATTTTCTAGTGAATCAAGTTCAAAGGAGCATTCAGGTGTCTACTGCCAGTCTGGCTATGCCTAAAAATTACTTTTAGTGACTTTTAATGATACTAATCTCTGCACCTCATGCTTCAGATCCAAATTCAGTACATTGGGAGTGGACATGAGTCCTGAATTTCTAACACAATTAATAGTGTTTTAGTGGTGTTAAAAACACCACACTAGCAACCTAGGAAAGTAGCTGGCTAACAATAGGTATTAAATATATATTTGTGAAATACATGAATTATTGCTTCTTTGTATGACTAGCTCATTCTCAATGAAGTCTTTTCTGACCACCTGAGCATCACTCTCCCCACCCCATCTGTTTTCAGAAATATTCTTCATAGAACTTAATACAGGGTGACACTATCGTACATGTTTGATTTTTTAAATTTTTACTGTCCTATCACTCCCATAGAACATAAGCTGCATGAGAGCAGAGCCTTGTTTTGTTCACCATAAAATCTTGGTGCCTCCAACAGCACCTGGTAAAGAGTAGGGTCTCAGGAAATATTTGCTGAAAGGATAAATGAGTCCTAGTATAAGTTGGAAGAAAGTAGATGAATAAGGGATTATCACAAGAATGCTCTCAAATTTTCTGCTAACCAGTCTCAAGGCCCAGGGACATCTCTAGGAACTAGCTGATTTTGGAATTCTCCAGATCCACTCTACAGGTGGCCCAGCCTTTTAACTAAAAGCGTTAAGCAGAGTATCACATTGAGATTTAGCATTTCAGTCCTCTAGGTCCCAAAAGGACCCGGCTTGGTTCTAAAGAAGTGCTATGAAATAGAACTTTCTGCAGTGATGGAAATGGTCTGTCTGCGCTGTCCAATATGGTAGCGAGGCCTGTGTGGCTATTGAGCACTTGAAATGTGGCTAATGCCACTCGGGAACTGACTTTTTAATTTTAACTAATTTGTCATAAATTTCTAGGGGCTACCATATTGCATGGTGTAATTCTAGATTTATCTTTTCCCCTCATAGCAATATCTTATGATACTGTCAAAACCAAGAGATTGGCCATGGTTCCTATTATGGGTATGAGAGTTATATCCTATACAAAATATTCCATTAACCACTTCCACATTCTGTGATACTTAGAGTAGAATCTTAGTTTCTCTGGATAAGACTCCAGGCCATATGGATACCTGGGTTTTCCCCAGGTATACCTCCTTTACTTTAGAGTCTATCTGGCAATAGTTCTTTCTTCAGTTCTCTTTTGCTGGCCAGTGCTGTGCCATTTGCACAGAGCCTTTTGAATGAGGTCAACTATTGAACGTCTTTAGGGATAAAATGAGCTTCCCATCATGCTAACTAAAGAAGTGTATCCCAAGCCATAGGAGTCCCAAATCATCCTAACCCCTCATGAGTGTCTAGTGGGTGGGCCTGCTGAGATAATACATTGGTGCTCTTATTTCTGGCTGGAGCCAGTGCTATCTGATGCTACCTACAGCTGTCCTACTGAGTCTAGCAAGACACTAAGCGAGAGGCTTTCATCAAACCATATCAGAAATGGAACCCTACATAGATATGCCCCGTCTATGTCTGCAGTTGCTCAATTTGGAGCGGTAGACTCTAAGCTGTGAACAATATAAACACTTCCACTATGAAAACAATCTTTCCAGTCAAAATCTGTACGTTAATCATTCCTGATTTTTCCTTATTTCCCACAGATTTATATCCTAAAAATTGGCATCAGGTGTGGCAAGCTATCATTTTAAACATATAGAAGCCTAGACAAGACAGATCACTACCATCTTAACTGTTTACATGCAGTGCCTCAATAAAATAACGAAACTGCTTTAAATGAAAATAACCTACAGTCATTTAATATTTTGCTATTTACAAAGGGATTAACCGCAACTATGCTGACCTTAAGTCAGTTTCCCAACTTATGAAGGATGTTGGATATATCAAACACCATATTATTTCCACTAAAGTGACAGTTGATATACCTAAATTCATCCTAAAATGTATGTCTACAGACTGTAAGTCATAGGGATGAAAATGAAAACAATTAATTACCCAGAGAGTCCTAAATGACTATTGTTTGGCTCAGTCGATGCCAAATATTAAGACCACTGACACTTGAATGAACGTCAGTTCGAATAAAGTGTAGAAGATGAAGCCATGGGCAACATATCCTTTCCTTAAAATTTACAGGAAAACCAGAAAGTAGAGTGAATTGCATAATATGTGTCCGAGTAATCCCTACATACAGAAATAACAGAGAGCAAATTTATCTGCTATTACAAAGGCAGTATTCTGAGTATGTTTGGCTGCATAATAAACTATGTCCCAATTTAGTGGCTTAAAGTCAAGGTCTATCATTATATTCTACGATTCTGAGGGACAGGAATTTGGGCAGGACTTACCATGGAAGGCTCATCTCTGTTCATGGTATCTGAAACTTAGCTGGAGGAACTGAATGACTGGAGAAGCTGTTAGCTGCTGGGTTTCTCCTTCCCCTCCCCTCTCTATTCTCCCTATTTCAAATCTTTATTTAGTCAGCTTGGGATTCCTTCCAGCATGGCACCTTCAGTGTAATCAGACATCTCCCATAGTAGCTCAGGGCTCCCAGAGTGAGTGTTCAAGAGACAAGGTGTAGAGGCTGTCCGAGTGGGAAGCCTGGGCCTAGTATCTGATGTAGCCTTGCTTCTGCCATGTTCTATTACTCAAAACAACCTGCCCAAGGATCACCCAGGATCAAGGAGAGGAGACAGAGCCCTTAACCTCTCCCTGGGAGGAGGAGCAAAGAGCTGTGAGCAACTTCAATCCACAGCAAGCAGATGGAGTTACATAGCTATGAGCTCCTGCTCTACCTGCCTGTACTAATTGTTGGTTCACTGGGATTCCTTTAGCAGTGTGTAGACACGGGACTGTCTTTGTGCTTATTTTGCAGTTAAAAGGGAGAGGCACTACATTGGAGACTTTAAAAAGCAAAAGTTTGAGGGGCTGGCCCCATGGCCGAGTGGTTAGTTTCATGTGATCCGCTGCAGGCGGCCCAGTGTTTCATTGGTTCAAATCCTGGGCACGGACGTGGCACTGCTCATCAAACCACACTGAGGCAGCGTCCCACATGCCACAACTAGAAGGACCCACAATGAAGAATATACATCTATGTACTGGGGGGCTTTGGGGAGAAAAAGGAAAAAAATAAAATCTTAAAAAAAAAAAAAGCAAGAGTTTGAGAGTCATTAAAACCTGCAGTGAATTCTCATACTATCTATTTACCAACTCTGTGATTGCCCCGGGTATAACAAAATGAGAACCTCAATTTTCTCCTCTATAAAAATAGGGAAATTTAATACTTACCTGGCTGGATCATTGAGAAGATTAAAAATATTACATGTGACATACCTGATACATATTATGTACTCCATTGATATTTACTATTTTTATTCCCTTATGCAGAGCATCAAGTATTCTGAATATTACTAGTATTTTGATTTTTTCCAATAATTTTATTGAGATCATTATGGTTTATAACGTTGTGTAGTTTCAGGTGTACATTATTTATTGATTTCTGAATAGACTTCATCAGTCTCACCACTGGTTGTCTAATTTTTGTCTGTCACTGTGCATATGTGCCCCTTTACCCCTCTCACCAACCACCACCCACTTCCTCTCTGGTAGCCATTAATCTGTTCTCTTTGTCCATGTATTTGTTTATCTTCCACATATGAGTGAAATCATGCAGAATTTGTCTTTCTCTGTCTGGCTTATTTCACGTAACACCATACTCTAAAGGACCATCCATGTTGTTGCATATGGGACAATTTTGTCTTTTTATGGCTGAGTAGTATTCCATTGTATACATATGCCACGTCTTCTTTATCTATTCATCCATAGAAGGGCACTTGTGTTGCTTCCACATCTTGGCTATTGTGAATAATGCTGCAGTGAACATAGAGGTGCATAAATCTCTGGATCATTGATTTCAAGTTCTTTGGATAAATATCCAGTAGTGAGATAGCTGGATCATATTGTATTTCTATTTTTAATATTTTGAAAAAACCTCCATATTGTTTTCAACAGTATCTGCACCAGTTTGCATTCCCATCAGCAGTGCATGAGGGTTCCCTTTTCTCCACAGCTTCTCCAACATTTGTTGTTTCTTGTCTTGGTAATTATAGCTACTCTGACTAGTGTAAGGTGATATCTCATTGTAGTTTTGATTTGCATTTCCCTAATAATTAATGATGTTGAACATTGTTTCATGTGTCTGTTGGCCATCTGTATGTCTTCTTTGGAAAAATGTCTGTTCATATCCACTGCCCATTTTTTGATCTGGTTGTTTGTCTTTTTGTTGTTGAATTGTATGTGTTCTTTATATATTTTGGAGATTAACCACTTGTTGGATATATGCTTTGCAAATATCTTGTCCCAGTTGGTTGGTTGTTTTTTTGTATTGTTCAAGGTTTCCTTTGCCTTGCAGAAGTTTTTTAGTTGGATGTAGTTCCATGTGTTCCATTTTCATTTGTCTCCAGGTACTTTTTAATTTCTCCTTTGATTTCTTCATGGGTCCAAGGGTAGTTCAGTAGCATGTTGTTTAGTCTCGAGATATTTTGACTTTCCCAGTTTTTTTATTGTAGTTGATTTCTTGTTTCATAGCATTATGATCTGAAAAGATTCTTGAGATTATTTCAATCTTTTTAAATGAATTGAGGCTTGCCTTGCTTCCCAACATATGGTCTGTCTTTGAGAATGATCCATGTGCTCTTAAGAAGTATATTCTGCTACTCTTGGATGGAATGTTCTCTGTATATCTATTAAGTCCATCTGATCAAGTGTTTCATTTAAATCCATTATTTTCTTGTTGACTTTTTCTCTGAACCATCTCTTCATTGATATAAGTGGGATATTGAGGTCCCCTACTATTATTGTGGTGGTGTTGATTTCTGCCTGTAGGTCTGTTCATAGTTGCTTTATGTACTTTGGTGCTCCTATGGTAGGTGCATATATTTTCATAAGTCTTATGTCCTCTTGGTGGAATGTCCTTTTTATCATCACATACTGCCCCTCTTCATCTCTCACTATCTTTTTTTAACTTAAAGTGTGCTTTGTCTGATATGAGTATGGCAATGCCTGCTTTCTTTTGTTTGCCGCTTTCTTGGAGTAGCATCTTCTATTCCTTCACTCTGAGCGTGTGTTTATCTTTAGAGCTGAGATGTGTTTCCCAGAGGCAGCATATTGTTGGGTCTTGCTTTCTAATCCATCCAGCTACTATGTGTCTTTTGATTGGAGAATTCAATCCATTTGCATTTAGAATGATTATTGATGTATGCGGGCTTAATGCTGCCATTGTATTTGTTTTCCAGTTGTTCTATGTTTCCATTGTTTCTCTTCCTTTGTATTTCTGACTGCTATTTCATTTTGGTGGTTTTCTGAGAAGGTTCTCTGAGTTTTCTCTCTTTTTTATGAATTGTGGCTCCACTCTGATTTTTTGTTTAGTGGTTACTGTGAGGTTTGTATAAAAAGATCTCATAGATGAAACAGTCCATTTTCTCATAGCCTCTTATCACCTCTAGCATAAGCTGTTCCATCCCTCTCCTCTTCCTCTTCTGTTACAAATTATTCTGTTTTGTGTTGTGAGTTTGTGAATAAATTGAAGTGTTTATAGTAACTTATGATGCTTTCCTTCCTTTTATCTTTTAAGTTATAATCAAGTATTTGCTTCCCTGTTCTGATAGAGAGCTGCAGTTTTCTGATTTTGTCTGTCTACTTATCTTCTTGCTAAAAGCTTTGTAGACCTTTGCCTTTCCATTTCCAGTATGAGGGTATCTTTAATAATTTCTTGTAGGGGAGATCTAGTGGTGATGAACTCCCTCAGCTTTTGTTATCTGGGCAAGCGTTTATTTCTCTATCGCATCTGGAGGAAAGTTTCACTGGATAGAATATTCTTGGCTGAAAGTTTCTGTCTTTCAGTATTTTGTATGAGTGTGTGTTTGTGTGTGTGTATGAGGAAGATTCACCCTGAGCTAACATCCATTGCCAATTTTCCTCTATTTTGTATGTGGGATGCCTCAGCTGCATGGTTGATGAGGGGAGCAGGTCTGCATCTGGGATCTGAACACATAAACCCTGGGCTACCAAAGTGAAGAGCACAGAACTTTAACTACTTGGCCATGGAGCCAACTCCTGTCTTTCAGAATTTTGAATATATCATTCCATTCTCTGAGCCTATAAGGTTTCTGCTGAGAAATCCACTGAAAGCCTGATAAGGGTTCCTTTGTAGGTTGTTTTCTTCTGTTTGCTGCCCTTAATATTTTTTGTCATTGATTTTTTTCCAGTTTTACTATTATATGCCTTGGAGAAAGTCTTTTAGCATTGATGTAATAAGGCATTCTATTAGCTTCATGTATTTTAAAATCTGGTTCTTTCCCCAGGTTTGGAAGTTTTCAGCTATTATTTCTTTGAACAAGGTCTCTACTCCTTTCTCCCTCACTGCTCCCTCTGGAATACCTATTATCCTTATGTTGCTTTTCCTAATTAAGTTGGATATTTCTCAAAGAATTCCTTCATTTTTTAAAAATCTTAGTTCTCTCTCCTCCTCCACCTGTAGCATTTCTATATTTCTATCCTCTAAATCACTATTTCTTTCCTCCCTAAAACCAGTTCTAGTTTTGAAGGATTCTAAATTATTTTTTATTTCATTAATTGTGTTCTTCATATCTAGAATTCCTGCTTGTTTTTCTTTTACAGTTTCAATCTTTTTGGTGAAGTATTCCTTCTTCTCATTAATTTTATTCCTGAGCTTATTGAAATGTCATTCTGAGTTTTCTCGTAAATTGCTGAGTTTCTTTATAACAACTATTTTGAATTGTCTGTCATTTAGATTATAAATTTCTGTGCCTTCAGGGTTGGTTTCCAGCAAATTGTCATTTTCTTTCTGGTCTGAATTATTGCTGTAGTTTCTCATAGTGTTTGATGAACTAATCTTTTGTTGGTGCATTTGTGGGAGTATTAGGTTGCAGATTCCACCTGCTATCACCTGGTGTAAGTAGGCGCTGAGTTTCTGACCCCACTCCATCTGCTGGAAGTTGTGGGGGTACTATGGGCACTTGAGCTGGCCTGGAAAGTGTTCAGGCACATGGGTAGACAATGCTTAGTGGATGGGGCCTCTTAGTGGGGTCAAAGCTAGGGCCACTCCTTGGGACTGCAAGGACACAGTGGGCTCCCCACCTCTTGGAAAGTGATCACAAGTGGGCTACGGGCTGCTACTACCCCTCCCTACAGTCACCCTGGGGCCTGTTCCCAGTTTTGGGGCTCAGCAGTATGATGGGTGCTTGCACAGCCCAGGAGTATTTTCACTCGGCATGTAGATCTATTGCTGTCTCTGCTCATGGTCCTGCCAGCTGCTGCACTTGGTGGGCAGGGCTTCCTCACAGGGACCCAGCCAGGGCCACTGCTTGGGGCTGCAGGGACATAGTGGACTCCCCCACTGCCAAGACAGCGATCACAAGCAGACTAAGGACTGCAATCACCTCTTCCTAGAGTCTCCTCAGGGTGCGTTCCCACTTTCATGGTGCAACGGTATGGTCAACGCTCATGCCAGGCTAGGAAGCATTCATGCACATCCACAGGACTGCCAGGGAAGGGCAGGGAGTGCTCACCTATGTCCACCACTTCCTAGAGGGCCCATCAATCCACCATCAGATGTATAGCTGTGTGGATCTCTCAGGCATCCTGTTGTGCTGATTGGGCTTCCTCCATTGATCAGTGAATGTCCATTTAGATGTACTTCAAAAGAGGAGAGAAAAAGGAAACAGCTCACTCTGCCAAGTTGCTGACATCACTTTTTAATTTTTAATTCAAATGCAAATTGGGCAAAATACTTCATAGGTTTCTAAAGCCATTGTCTTCTGAGGAAATCTAAAAACTCTAAGCTCCATTGCTATGTTACTTTTAATCTTTACACTAATTTAGATTCTTTCAGAAGTTAGATTAAACTGTGGTAAAATGGTATAACACTTTTGACATATTTTTAAGAGTAGAGAGACTTTCAATTAATTTGCAAGTTATGGGATTCCAATTTTTCCAATTAAAATATAACTTTTGGTTTCTGGAGTGTTAGTAACCATTCACACTTATAGTTCAGAAAATGCAACCTTGTGAAACATACAGAAGATTTTTCAAAGTTTATAGACAGAGATATCTCTCCAGGAAAATCCAAAAATTAAATCTTTTTCCTCAATCTCACTCTGTTTGTGTATTCTGATACATTACATAGCAAAAGGGATTTTACAGGTGTGATTAATGTTACAGACCTTGAGGTGGGGAGAATATCCTGGATTCTCCAAGTGGGGGTCAATCTAATCATATGAGTCCTTAAAAGCAGAGAACTTATGGAATTTAAGGTAGTGGTTTTACTTTCACATGAAAATCTGGAAAATAGCACCTTGAAAATATCTACATGCATGAACTCAATCTTAGGTCTATAGTTACTCACTTAATTATCTATCAATGTTTAATTTTGTTAAATCCCTAGACAGTTATGATTTTTTTTAAAAAAAGGACATGTTGGGGCTGGCCCTGTGGCCGAGTGGTTCAGTTTGTGTGCTTCACTTTGGCAGCCGGGGGTTTCGCCGGTTTGGATCCTGGGCGTGGACATGGCACCGCTCATCAGGCCATGCTGAGGCGGTGTCCCACATGCCACAACTAGAAGGACCCACAACTAAAAATGTACAACTATGCACAGGGGGCGCTTTGGGGAGAAAAAGGAAAACTAAAATCTTAAAAGAAAAAAGGACGTTTAATTACAGCTAATTCATAGAGCTTTTCTAAACCCTCATAGTTAACTTAAAATATTATATGCCAAGATATAATCTTGTGTTAATTTTCTATCACTGATAGCAAATTACCACAAATTTTGAGGTTAAAAAAAACACATATTCATTACCTCACAATTCTGTACATTAGACATTTGACATAATTCTCACCTCATTAACATGAAGGGGTCAGCTGGGCTGGATCCTTTCTGAATACCCTAGGAAAGAGTCCAGCCCCTTGTTTTTTCCAGCTTCTAGAGGCAGCTTGCATTCCTTGGTTCATGAGCTCCTTCCTCCATCTTGAAAGCCAGAAATGTTGCATCTCTAACCCATCTTCCATCATCATGTCTGTCTCTAACCACAGGTGGGAAGAATTCTCTGCTTTTGAGGACTCATGGGATTAGATTTACCCCCACATGGATAAAACCCTCCCCACCTCAAGGTCCTCAACACTAATCACTTTGCAAAATCCCTTTTGCTGTGTAAGGTTCTGGGGATTAAGACCTGGCCAACTTGGGCACTATTATTCTGCCTACCACAGCCCTTAAAAGCATAGTAAACACACAGATTTTCTAAACTGAATTTTACTTTGCCTGAAAGGGACAGACAATCAGTACTTGAATGCTAAGTTTTAGATATTGAGGTATTTTGCCCATCCTACTTTTAATTTCTGACCAAAATTAATCATTACTTAAATGCTCTGGTTAGCTATGTAATTTTATTTATATTTATTTAGTAGAATAATCTAATTTCAATTAATAGACTCTCTCTCACAACAATAAAAAATTATCAATGTTAGCTGAGGGTAACTGATATAAAACAGATTTAAACTCCAATCAATGCCTCATGGAATAATTTGAGAAGCAAAACAATTAGAAACAATTTTGTTTGTAAGGCATGCAGTATGTTAATTTCTTCCACTTAGCCTTTAACAAAGCTAAGGATGTTGGAATGAAAACAGCTCTTTGTCTTCTAACGATGGCCATGCCTTGCAACGCTATTCCCTCCAGAGACTTGTCCTTAGTTTGTGGCATCACAATAAAATATTATGGAAATTATTGTGGTTAAATAGAGTGAAGCTAGACATCAAAGGAAGAGAGATCTTGGAATAAATATCTTGTTCATGATAATCTTGATACTCTACAAATAGATGAATAAGGAATGTTGGAATAGCAGAGGAATTTTTTCCAAATGTACATTTCCACAAGATCAACCCTCACTTTAAGAACAAGGCTGCAATGAGGAAAGGCGACAAATGGCACTGTGCTTCAGCACAAATGGAAGTAGGGAAGGCATCTCAGTTTTTCTGCAAGCAGGGGAGATTTGCACCCTGTTGAGATATCTAAGGACTATAGCGTGTGGCTCAGCAGTATTAGTGCTAGGCGGAATACGAAGGCCAAGATAGCTGAAGGGTGGAATGTTCTTTGAAGTTCTCTTATCGTCATTCACCCAGTCCTAACCTCCTAGGTGCGTCATGTGGTTCCCTGGCTGCACTGCCTCCACTTCGTCTTACAAACTTTCCCTGCATTAATGCTAATTCTTCTGTGTCATATTTTCATTAGGCCCTTATGTTCTAATGCTGACAATGAATTGAAAAGTAGCAGATTTTACAAACTCAAGGTTATAAATTACTTTCTAATTATAATTTCACTACTCAAAAATAATTAAAGTAGATACAAATTGACTTCTGGGTAGCATTCCTTCTTTCTCTGTCATAGCTCTTATGAAAGATAGCTCTAAATTTGTAAAGAAAAAAGGGGTATCAAACTAATTTTTGTGGTATACAGGGAAACCAACTTAAGAAAATTTTCTGTAACTTCTTAATTTATTTTCATCATATTTCTAAACATTCACAAGTAACATTTAATCTTCTGACACTTGTGTTTTCCCAGTTTTTCTTGAATGCAAAGAGAATCTCTCCATGCCCCCTTTATTCCGTACTGAGAACTAATTTTAGTTTCCTATTTCTTGGATGATCCCTTATTCTTCCCTTTTATAATAAATTCCAACCGCTGTATTTTTACTTGGTTAATATGACTAACCCTAATTTGATCCATTTTCTCGTCTGCAGGCTTGATATCTCTCTTTACTGAATTAATCCTCTTGCTTATTTAGAATTTTTGGGGACAAGGAGAGAGGCTGGGGTTATATTCTTATTATGTCTATAACCAGAACAAACTATCAAGAGGAAAAACAATCTATTAAAGGTTACCAAAAATGCTTTCTAATGTAAAGCAGGATTCTTTGTTACATATTAAGCAAACTATAATGCTTTTATTTTCCAGTTTTTAGGATTTAAAATTTCTATGTGTAGAAATTCTGGCGACTTTTCTCAGTTTCCTTTCTTTTTTTTATCATAATGGCTAATAAGTAAAGAATGCTTTTGATCCCATGCCTTTTTATTTTTCTAATCCTTAAATCAACCAATAAAATGCCAAATGACACATTTACTAATATTGACTATCCATTATTTATTAGATATTTATTGATTACAGAGAGTAGACATATTAAAGCAAAATTTATTAAGAAATCCTATTTATATTGATATAATAAAGCAGAACATACATGTAAAGTCAACCACACTATAAAAATACTCTGATAAATGGATTAGAGCAATGATACTAAGAATAATAGTGGTCATATCAAAGGTGTGGCAAATGCATTTCACATTTACCAAGATGAATGATATGGGACTGGAGAAACGGTACAGAGTCTGGAGTAGGTGGCAATTCTGGGACAAAAAGAATGTTATCACACATTTGATGTGATAAAATTTACCTAGAAGATGTTGTTTTCACGAGGACTTCTAGAAAGTTTTCATGCTTAGTATGAAAAAGAAATCAATGGGCTCAGAATTTCAAATTCTTTGCCACTTACTAGAAGCTAAAGAAGGGAGTGTGTATTGGCTAGAAGGTAGACTATATTAAATGATAACATTAAAAATGTTTAATCGTAAGTTCATACAGGTATAAAATAAACACATATCAAATATTTTACTTAATTTATTAATTGAAGGGAGAAACAGTAAGCTGTTACAACCATTTCAAAGGGGAAATTGAAGTCATATATAGGTAAAACAAGCCTATTCACAGGGCAATAATCAATTCCATTTCACAGGAGACAACTTTGCATTTTTATAAAGAAACTCATTTTTTTACAATTAAAAATGCGAAGAATAGCTTAAAAATGTTGAAAGACAGAGACATCTTGGAAGACTGTGCTGGATAGGTCATTTACTAATCTTTTTGATCCATTTCAATTCTTTCACATTTTTCCCTACATTCACCACCACACTCCATTTCCTTTATACATCAAAATTAAGGGACTCATTGATACCCAGATAGCCTGAGATCCCCTCCAGAAATGGCCTTTGGATCAGCAAGGGAGGAAAGCTACTCCCATCGGGAAGAGCAAACGTTCTGGTTCTCACACAGAGAGGGGTGAGTAGAACTTTTAATCACAAGATATTGAGCTTTAAAAAGGCTATGTATGTGTTATTGAAGTATGGTTTGGGCACTACAGTTCATATGGAATAAAGAAATGAATCACCAAAATTAATATCTGCATCTTGGAAACTTGATATTTTCACTTTATTGTTATTAAATGATTCAAAGTTCAGTCTTATACAGACAAAGGAGTCACACTTAATTTTGGGTAGACCTCAAAGCACAGTATGTGTATTTCAAGCAAGACACTGCATTTATCAGAGTATTTATTTGCTAGAATTACTTCCAACCAACAACCTCTGTAAAATTAAGTAAACTGGACAATTCCTATAATCAATGCACAATCATTAAAACAGCATATATGTTAAAAGGTGTGATATAGTAATATGCATATTTGTCAATTTAAGAACTGCTGTACAAAAGAAGACAGGAAGGGAGAAGAAAGAAGGAAAGATGGAAGACATTGAGACGTTTATTTTCAAATACCACAGAGACATTTATAGAGATTATTATGTATTGGAGTCGCTTACTCTGCCCTATACAGAGAAGAAGTCTACTTCATTTTAAACTTTGAAGTGTAAGAAGACTAAGTGCTAATCCTGGCCTTTATGAAAACAACCTCTCAGGATTATTTTTATATTAGATTAAACTCAATTTTTAATTTCCTTCTAGCTCAAAATTTTGTATTTCTCTATAATATAGTACCTATTTTTAAAATTGTTTTTAAAACAAATACTTACAAAACTGTGATGAATGAAATCAAAGAAATAAATAAATGGGGAGACATTTCATATTCACAAATAGGAAGACTCAATATTGTCAAGATGTCAGTTCTTCCCAACTTGATCTATAGATTCAATGCAATACCAATCAAAGTCCCAACAAGTCATTTTGTGGATATTTGTAAACTGATTGTAAAGTTTATATGGAGTGGCAAAAGACTCAGAATAGCAAGCACGATATTGAAGAACAAACTTGGAGGACTGACATTACTCAATTTCAAGACTTTACTGTAAAAAGCTACAGTAATAAAGACAGTATGATACTGATGAAGGAATAGATAAATAGATCAATGAAACAGAAGAGAGCGCCTAGAAATAGATGCACATATACATAGTCAACTGATCTTTGACAAATGAGCAAAGGTAATACAATGGAGCAAAGACAGTTTCTTGAGCAAATGGTGCTGGAAAAACTGGGCATCCACGTGCAAAAAAACAAATCTAGACTCATGTCTTAAGCCTTTCACAAATATTAGCTCAAAATAGATCACACATACATATAAAACAAAAAATCTATAAAATATCTAGAAGGTAACATAAGAGGAAACCCAGATGACCTTGAGTGCAGTGAGGGCTTTTTAGATGCACACTAAATCCATGACCCATGAAAGAAATAATTAATAAGCTGGACTTCATTAAAACTAAAAACCTCTGCTCTGTGAAAGACAATGTCAAGAGAATGAGAAGATAAGGCACAGACAGGGAGACAATATTCCCAAAAGACATATCCAATGAAAGACTCTTATCCAAAATATGCAAAGAACACTTAAACCTCAACAGTAAGAAAACAAGCCACACAATTAAAAAATAGCCAAAAACTTGAACAGATAACTCACCAAAGAAGATATACAAATGACAAATAAGTACCTAAAATAAAGCACATCATATGTCATCAGGAAAATGAAAATTAAATGAGATACCACTACACGCCTACTAGAATAGCCAAAATCTGGAACACTAACAACAACAAATGCTGGCGAGGAAGTGAAGCAACAGGAACTCTCGTTCGTTGCTACAGTTTGATGGTTTCTTCAAAAATTGAACATACTCTTACCATACAATCCAATCATTAAGCTCTTTGGTATTTACCAGAAGAAGTTGAAAACTATGTCCACACAAAAACTGACAAGGGGAAATTTATAGTAACTTTATTCATATTTGCCAAAATTTGGAAGCAACTAAGATGTCATTCAATAAGCGAATGGATAAATAAACCGTGTTACATCCAGACAATGAAATATTATTCAGTGCTAAAAAGAAATGAGCTGTCAAACCATGAAAAGACCTGGAGAAAACTTAAATGCGTATTACTAAGTGAAAGAAGTCAATCTGACAATGCTACTTACTGTGTGACTCCAACTATATGACAGTGTGGAAAAGGCCAAACTATGGAGACATTAAAAAGAACAGTGGCTGCGGGGGGCTGGGAACAGGGAGGGATGAACAGGTGAAGCACAGTGGATTTTTAGGGCAGTAAAAATATTCTGTAAGACACTATAATGGTTGATATTTATCATATATTTGTCCAAAGCCATAGAATTTACAACACCAAGAGTGAACCCTAATGTAAATTATGAACTTTGGGTGATTACGATGTGTCAGTGAAGGTTCATAAATTTTAACAAATGTCCCACTTTGGTGGGGGATAGTCCTAACGGGGGAAGCTAAGCGTGTATGGGGACAGAGTTCATATGAGAAATCTCTACCTTCCTCTGAATTTTGATATGAACCTCAAACTGCTCTAAAAATAGTCTTAATAAAAAAAAAATGTATTCACTGATTTCTTTATATTTTGTCATCGCACTCTTTCTAGTAGCTGTTCTTAAATTTTATTTCTTTCAACGATTACTTGGAAAGTGTTAAATTTGCTGCTTGCAAGGCCCTATACCAGTGGTAAATCTGGATTGTCTATAAAATATCCATTTTTATCAAGCACCCTGGGTGATTTTGATGCTGGGTCACACTTTGAGAGCAAGAAAGCTACAGAGAAAGAGGGAAACAAGTAGAAAATGAGCTTGTATATACACGATGATGATATGAAAGAGGAAAAGAATGAGTTTCAAACTGCCTACTCTAGTCCTTTTTTGTTTGTTTGTTTTAATACAAAATACTTAAAATAGTTTTCAAGTATCTTTTCAACAGTTCGACCACCTAATGCTCAAACTCTGCGTAGCTGCTGTATCTGATTCTCTCTCTCGCCCTTCCTGGCAGGCTTTTAAGTACTTATTTATTTAGGTAATAGGGGTTATTTTTTGCCTAAATAATCTTTTTGTTGTTGTTCCTATACATTAGAAATAGTAGAACCTAAGTGAAGTTCAAATAAATTCATTTTACCTTTACATAGTTTTATAAAAAAGAGATTAAGCTAAAATCAATTGCAAAATATGATTTTTAAGAATGCTTCTGAAATTCAGCAATCCATTTTTTTCCTTTTTCAACCACTGATAATTTAGTGTTGATTTTTCATGTTTTTATCTGAGGCTATTTTAATTTGTCATTTACAATATTCCTGAAGTCCTTTGGTTTGCCATAGGAAAGTGTAGTGGGAACAGCTAGAAAATGGTAAAGTCACTCAGCGAAATAATATTTATAGGCACAGCAACAGAACTATTACAGAGCAATTCCATAGTGATGTTTTAGTCATACTGATGAGCTATAATCTGTCTACACAGTAGCAGAGGCTATAGTTTATTGGTCTGAAGCAAAGTTAAATTTAGACAAGTTATGTAAGAGATTGTTTCTACTCATTTTCAATCTAGAGTTCTAATCAGAGCTACCTAATCTTTGGACCACGGGAAAGCTACTTAAATAAATTCTTATATTTCCAAGAGGAAGCTAAATTCTTCAATTTTCTTCCTAAGATTTTCTTTGGAACTAGAAGTTAGGCAAGAACGCCTTGTAGGTACAATCCTGTGAAAATCATTCATTTGCTAGAAATTTACTTGACAAGAGAGTTCAGGTTAGGATTCACAATTCTATAACAATCTAATTTTAAGATATTTATGTTTAATTTACCTGTTTTGAATATTTTCATGATAACATTTAATTAACTGTAAATAATGAAAATTATTTATTGAACTCAATGAATTTGTCGTAGCCAAATACTAGATGTCTGTATTTTTGATTTGTGGAGAAAAACGTCAAAGGGGTCATGACGTTTCACAATTCCTCTTCCAAAATTACCTAAGCCACACAACCTCAGGTGTCCTATTGGAAGAACTTATTTCAGTTTGTTAGACATCTTTCAAAAAATGTATACTCATAACACTGCTTATTACTAGAAAAACATATATATATAGTATGCATATTTTAAGAGTATGGTTATTTGTAACTATTAAATTAATTAAACAAGGAGGCCATCAGACTGAGGTGCCTTTAATGCCTGAACAAGCTAAATAAGCAAACCAAAACCTAAGCATAAAATTTCTCAAGGTTAAGAAATCAAAACCCATGGATAACCAATCACAATCCACTTGGTTTTCCCAAATAAGGCAAACATGTAAACTCTAGCCAATCAAACAATTCCCTTGATTTACTTCCGTCTCTTCTCTCTAAAAGTCTTTCCCTAGCTCTCTTTGGTTGAGAGGTCCCAACCAACCTGGTTTGGCTCTGCCTGATTTGAATTGATTTTTGGTCAAATAAACTCTTACAGTTTTTACTATGCCTCAGTTTACCTTTTAACAGTTGTAACTTTTAACAAGTGTCATCTAACAAGTCATCTTTTAACTGTCAAGATTGTCTCAGGACAATGGAAATTAGATTAATCAATAAATGCTAATGTTCTATCTACTCAAATTCTGTAAAATAAGATTAGATACTTCTATAAATACATAATCAATTATTTCATAGTTAAATGAGTTTGAGGGTTTGGGGATTGAATTTCTAAAGACGCTTACCACGTATACAAATATGATGTAATGAACTCTGATATGCATACATTTATAAAAATTATAGGAAACAAATCAGCTCCAAGAAAATATTCCAGAATTGGAAAAGTTCGCATTGCAATTACTCTTTTCAACTTGGAATTGGGAGGGGGAGGAAAGGAAGTTGGAGAAATGCCAGAATCAAAACTTTGGTGAGAAATAAAGAACAGTTGAAAGAGCATTCTTTTACAAGTGTCTTTAAGGCTTTGAAAATGTCATTCCTCTTCTAGAAATCTCATGACTTTTAAAAAGTGAAACTTATGATAAATCTAAAATTAAGCAGAAGATAGTATTTCTCTTTGCTAACACTCACCTCATTTTTTTTCTGGTCAATTCCAATGTGATTCTAAATGGCAATTTACACTGTCATTTTAAAAGCATTTCTCAGATATTTGCTAGGCATTTTACGGAAGGAGACACTGAGGCAAAGAAGTTAAGCTGCATACCCATAGTTAGATAAGAAAGCAGAAGTTAAGTCAACCTCAGAAACCAGATACCCAGACTCCTGGGCCTTAATTCTTAAGCCACACTCCCATTTAATATATCCACTGTGGCTTTTACCATGACAAAAAAAGTAATTGGATCCATGAATGCAGAGCTTTAGAGGGCGGGCGCTATCAGCATTACACATTATCTTTCATCTTGAAATCACACAAAGCTTTATTAAACCGTTCAAGAGGAAGTGTTATTGTTCCCGTGTACCTCTCTGCCCCCAAAACATAGCTCGAGTGGATTTATCAGGTGGCTGAATGGGAGTACCAAAGAGGTTAAATTTAATTCAGGGGGAGATACTTCCCTTATGAACAGAAGAACTTTTGTAATGTTGGTGCTAAAATGATCCCCTTGTCAAAGGACTTATGTCCTATGAGGTCCTCCAAATAAATTTAGAAAAGGAGAGGAAATTGACCACAGAAACTGTGTTTGGTACATTTGAGAACTGAAAAGCAAATTTTCATTCCATGGCACACTCTAATGCTGGAAGGTTAAAATGTCTCAGATTGATCAACAACTCAATTATATTAATCAAAAGCTGTATTTATGTAAGCAAAGGGAAGAATTGGTTTAGAAATTATCTGGGTAATTTAGGCTGAAAAATATTACTTCATGAACCTTTAAGACATTTTGAAATCCAAACATTTATCATTTTAAAAAAGTTAAATATTTAGATACCATCTATTATGTTTAAGGCAGAAGTAAGATGTTTTGTTTTACTGGATTATCTACTTACAGAATTTGGGTAGAAAAGAGTCTGTATAATAGATTCAGTTATTCACATTTATTTTATGTATTTGCCATACAGAAAAACTAAGAAGTCTGCACTAATCTTTTAGAAATACCACACATATACACGCACACAATTTTATTAAATTAACTCTAAATAATAATCATTAGAGGTTCTTATCTTTGTGCCAATTTACTAAAATCTTATCTCAATAATTCTCCACATTGGGGAAACCTGCTGTTAATTTTTTAGGCCCTTAAAGGCACATTTTTACTCACCATTTAGAGAAACCGAGAAGAAAAAAGCATTCTTATCTAAAACTTGAACTTATCAAAACTCACTTGTCTAGAAATCAGCCTGGGAATATCCAGGCACTAGAATTTCTCACTTTTTTTTCCCCTCCCACCTCGAAATAGTGAAAGGATAAAGACATTTCCAAATGTCTACGTTCTGAATTTTCGAATAGACCACATTTAGAACTACGTGAGAATGCAATAATTAGCTTGCTTAATGATTTCAACACTACCTAGATATCTTTTCAATGTTCAGAATAATTTTCATCCAGTGGCACTTTTACAGAAAGTGAAAATGTTGCCTTCCTGTTACATCAAAACATCCACTTGTCCCCGAAACGCAGGTCTTTTTTTTGTTTGTTTTTTTAAGTTCCCTGTGAGGTGGTACCTAACAAAAGAGAGATCAACAGGCCTAATTATCCCTTTAGGTGATTTATGATGTGGGTGTAAAAAAGGAAGTGGGTGTAAAAAAAAGGAGACTTCCTTTACCTCGTTCTAAATCTGGCAAATGCCCATAGACAGAGCGTGAACTCTTTGGCCAGCCACAGTTCCAATTACTCCCAATTTCCTTCCTCTCAACTCATTTTATTCAGTTATGTTATCTGGTGGCCCAAAGACATTTGAGCCTTAGCACCATTTCAGTCATTTTTGTCTCATTATCTCCCGGGGCCTGCTGATTGGTGCCCAGATGCCCTGGTCTTCCCGCATAGCTCACATATTCCAAGACTGCCAGGGGCTCATGCTAACACCTCTGAATGTTTAAATATCCCTCTACAGTTTATGATTTTCTCTCTAAATTCTTCTGAGAAACCATCAGCAATGTTCTGATGAAATCTGCTAGTGCTCATAAGTCAGCTGAAGAATTATATCACTGGCATAGCTCTGCTGTCTACCTCCCCAAATCTTCCTTTTAGGCTCAAGCCTTCACTCCACCCAGCCGGGCTGGCCCATTTTGAACAAAGCAGACATTGACATCAGAAGCTCAGACTTTCACCTGATGGAACTTAAAACCATACTCCTGCCAGGTCTAGGATCTGGAGAGTCAGTCTTGGTGTTTCTTGTTCCTTCGGTCATCGTGGCCCATCAAAACTAAGACACTCCAGTTTTGGTGTAGTCCATCAGATATAATTTCTACTATTTTCTTAAATTATATTGCTTCCAATCCAGATAGATTAGTGATTTACTTTTGGGTTACATACTTAAAATATTCTGGTTATAAAAATAACTCTAAGCAAATAAAAATTTTTCAAAGTTCACATAAAAATGAACTAATGTAAATACAAAAATCAAACTAAAAACATTTTTAGAATTTGTTCATCAAGTGTTTTGAGAGAAAATAGACTGTTCTAAAAATTAATTAATAAATATTTTAATAACAAATTAAATATGAAAGAAAAATAATTTTTGAGATAGATATCTGGCAAAATCAGAACAATTTCAGTTCCTAAAATAGACACCTGGATTTTAAAATAATAGAGGACTAAGGGAATTGTTTCCAGAATTAAAAATCCTGTGCCTGGGACATTAATTCCTTTGCCTGTCAAATTTGATTAAAAATTGATTTAACTGCTTATATTTCAGCCTTTGCCCCAAGCTGAAATAGATTAATCATTCAAAATAATTTTCACAAGATCTCTACTGTTCGCTATTATTTAGTAGTCTGTAATGGTCGTTCATACCATGAAACATATCCAGTTTCCTGGTCATTCCTGACTAACTAGTTAGGCAATGATAAGAAACCAAAAGCAACCTATTAGAAACTCAATTTTAAGTCGAACTATTTTAGACAGAATAATGTCTAACAGTACAGCTGCGCTTCTGTTTGAAAGGGCTGTCATTTTTTACACAAATGCATTTTATACACGTGCATTTTTCAAATAGATCTCTTCAGATTCAGTAGGAGATCACAGCGTGTTGCTCTCATTACAGGATTTCTACAGGGTTTCACAGTTGGGTAGTTTCAACCCCATGTAGAGGCTTTGCCATTGTACATGTTCAATAATCGATCGGCACTGAGGAGTGCCATGTCCTGCATTACTATTCTGACTGAACAAATCAGATATATATTCGTCCCGATTTGCATATACAAACATGGGCAAAAGCAGCCTTTCTCAGAGGCAGATATAAAACCCCATTTACCTGTTGCTTGTTGTTGAACTGACTGACTATATGGTCAACTCATTAATTTATTCATTCCTCCATTCATTCAACACCCGTTTGTTGAACACTAACATGTATATAGGTTGTGCGCCACGGCCTCAGAATTCAGTGGTGAGCAGGTGGTTGGGGGTCTCTCTCTCTTTGTCACCACTGCAAGCTTCTTTTCCCTTGTAGTACAGTGTCCCTACCTCTGCCTTCTATGCCGCCACCAAAACAAATACAGTTTTGCTTTTATACTTTTTATTTTTGAGTTTTCAGCCAATCACAATAGAGAAAGAGAAAAGACCAAAAGAACAACAAACATTACAGAAATGTAAGGTGGTCTTGTCTGGGGTCTGTAATTCCTGGCACATTTATTGAATGTCTTTTAGAACCTTATATTCTTTTGCTGGGCTGCCATAACATATTATTACAAGTTGGGTGCCTTACACAACTGCGATTTATTGTCTCACAGTTTTGGAGGCTAGAAGTCCAAAGTTAAGATGTTAGCAGGTTAGTTCCCACCAGAGGCTCTGAGGGAGAATCTGCACCATACTTCTCTCCTAGCTTCTGGTGGTGGCTGGCAATCCTTGGCGTCCCTTACCTTGCAGCTGCATCACTCCAATCTCTGTCTTTGTCTTCACATGGCTTTCTTCCCTCTGTGTCTCTGTGTCTCTTCTCTTCTTCCTCTGAGGATACCTGTCATATTGGATTTAGGGCCCACCCTACTCCAGTATGACTTCATCTTAACAAATTAGAACTGTGAGTCTCTATATCCAGACAAGGTCATATTCTGAGATTCTGGAAAGGATGGAAATTTTGAGGGAACAGTATCTAACCCAGCACAGACTGCTTTCCTGCACTCTAAGTAATCCATAGAAAGAGTTCACCTGATGTCTCTATCTTTCCAATGTCTTTTCTTTTTTGGGGGGGGGGGGGAGATTAGCCCTGAGCTAACTACTGCCAATCCTCCTTTTTTTGCTGAGGAAGACTGGCCCTGAACTAACATCCATGCCCATCTTCCTCTGTTTTATACATGGGATGCCTACCACAGCATGGCTTTTGCCAAGCAGTGCCATGTCCACACCCGGGATCTGAACTGGCGAACCCCAGGCCGCTGAGAGGCGGAACGTGCAAACTTAACCACTGCGCCACCAGTCCGGCCCTCCAATATCTTATTTAGTGGAAGCCTTTGTGAACTCATTTTTCTAAAATTATCCCTAAAGATAAAGTAGGTTAGGATAACAGGTAGTCTTTCATTACAAAAAATTTTTTCATAACACACATTATTTATCATTTTAGTAAATAAGAATTCTCAGCCAACAACAACTTAGAAATTAAAATAGTAAAATTAAAATTACCTGTCATTAAAATGTTATATCCTTTTCATCCATATGAAAATTAATGATTTTAGCCGTTTGAGGGCTTTCATTATTTTAGTCAGTGTTTGAATAATGGCAGATTGTGGTAGTAAACTAGCAGATATACTATTGCTTGTTATTTCTGGCTTGGGTATTACATGGACTTTTACACCTGTTCTCAGTTCTTAAGTGTCACTAGGAAAGAAAGGAGTTATGTCAATGGTAGGAATTTGCTGTTTGGTTTAGGCTTGTCGGCATCTAAACCAGCTTCCTTTTTGAAGGGCATCCCCATCTAGTAATCTGATGAGGTGGATCTCCATTTCAAACAAGACTCTCCAGGGGAACTGCTCCTTCTCAGTATTGAACTCTTTCCGGACTTTTCTCGGAAGGGAGTAATGATGTGTGTTCCTATGACTACTGTCTTCGTCCAGTCTCCTGCAGAAATAGGAATGAACATGGGTACAATTTATTCAAGGTTCACTAAGTGAAAGCGGAAATAAATTGAAGTACTTCATTTAATCCTCCCAAGAAGCCTAGGAAGGACGTACCATTATCATCCTGAGTTAGAGAGGAAGACACAGGGGCGTAGTGCTGTTCTTCGGGCTTAGTTCTATTACAAGCTCACAGTCCATAGGTGAGTAGGGGAGCTAGGATTTGAATCCAAGTCCCTGTAACCCCAGAGACCCAGGTCCAACCCAGTATACGCACTGCCTGTCCGATTCTCTGAAGGGACTATTTCAGATATTTTCCAATCACTAAAACTTTGACACCCCCCCACCAACCCCTTAAATCTCAGCAATGTCCATTCCTCCTTGATCAGAGAGAGAATAGAAGCTTTGAAAAACAGAGCCCTTTAATATCCTACCGTTAGAAGCCAGCATTCAGCTCTCTCTCTTCTATCTCTCCTGAGGAAAGCTTACTCCTCTACCAAACCTCTGGATCCCACCCTTTTTGCGGTAGTAGAATCAAAATATTGACTTCATTTTTCTCTCTCAATTGGGTCCTATCATAATATTTAATGTGCTAGGGCTTTAACAGATTAACAACAAGAATCTTTTACCTTTCAGCTAACAATCTCTCTCTCTCCCTCAACAAACCTCTAAAATGTCTATACTTGCTATCTCTGTGTTAACATTTCTCAATCCACTTATTCTCATGTGGTCTCATGCCTCATCATTTAACTAAATTCTTTTGCTTTAGTCTGTAATGTAACCTCTGCATCGGATGGACAGTTTTAAGTGATAATTTTCCTTGACTTCTAAATAGCATTAGAAAGAGTTGCCTGGTCCCTCCTCTTGGCTTCCCTTATAGCTTCACTCCTTGTGCTTTATCACTCTGCTTTTATTCCTAATCTCTTTTGCCAGCACCTCCACTTTTACTCTGATGTAATATTTTTAAAGTGTAATCATGTGGTAGGCATATGCTTAGCTTATAAAGAAACTGCTTACCGCTTTCTAAAGCGATTGAACTGTTTTGCATTCTTATCAGCAGGATATAGAGTTCCAGCTCCTCCATATCCTCACCAATACTTGGCATGGTCAGTATTTTTAATTTTAACCATTTAATAGATGTATAGTTCTATCATTGTGCTTTGGTTTGCATTTCCATGATAACTAATAATGCTGAGTATTACTCAATGAATATTGGCCATCCTCACGTCTTTGGTGAAGCGTCTGTTAAAGCTTTGACATTTTTATTGAGTTAGTTGTTGTCTTATTACTGAGTTTTGAGATTTCTTTATGCATTTTAGATACAAATCATACATTAGATATATCCTTTGCAAATATTTTCTCATAGTCTATGGCTTGTCTTAATTCTCTTAAAAATGACTTTTGAAGAGTCAAAATTCTGTTTTGTTTACATGGATCATGATTTTAGTGTTGCATTTGAGAAATCTTTATTTAACCCAAATTCATAAACATTAGTTTCCTATTCTTTCAAAAGTTTTATAGTTTAGTTTTACGGTTAGGTCCATGATCCATCTTGAGTAAATTTTTATATATAGTGACAGATGTGGATCAATGTTCACTTATTTTTCAATGAATACCCAATTGGCCCAGCACCATTTGTTGAAAAGAGGACACTTTCCTACCAAATTCCCTTTACCTCTTTGTGCAAAGTCAATTCTCTATATACATATGGGTCTATTTTTGGACGCTCTATTTTGTTCCATTGATCTATTTGTCTATCTTAATACCAATACCTACCTTTCTTAAAATTATGCTTAGTCCCAGCTTTGTTCTTCCTTTTAAAAAATTGTTC
Organism: Equus asinus; assembly: GCF_041296235.1. Taxonomy (NCBI): domain Eukaryota; kingdom Metazoa; phylum Chordata; class Mammalia; order Perissodactyla; family Equidae; genus Equus; species Equus asinus. The sequence goes on from NC_091800.1 coordinate 77,653,645, forward strand.
TGACTGTAACATATCCTTTGTATTTCCACAGAATTTCAAATTCAGCCTGTCAGTTTCTACATACAGCTTACTGGGGTTACATGGAATCTATAGATCAATTTAAGGAAAGTTGACATCTTAAAAATATTGAGTATTCTGACCCGTGAAAAATGTATCTCTCTGCAATCTTTTAGGTAATCTTTAATTTTTACGCAGTTTCATAATTTTAACTATATAGACTTTTCACGTATTTATTCCTAAGTATTTCATATTATAAAAAGCATTCTTTTTTTCAAACGTAAGACTGTTTATTCCTGTTGTTTAAAAATATAATTGATTTTGGTATATTGAGTTTGCTTCCTGCAACCTTGCTAAAATCACATTAGTTTTAGTAACGTTTTATAGATTCCATTAAATTGTTAATGTAACTCATTATATTGCCTGCAGCTGAAACCAATTTGCTTCTTCCTCTCCAATCTGTGTGGCTTTTCTTACCTTACTGCTATAGCTGGAATCTTCAGTCCCATGTCAAATAGAAATTGTGAGAGCAGTCGTCTTTGTCTTGTTCCTGATCTTAAGTAAGCAATTGTAGGGCTCAATTTGTTTGCTTTCTTCTTGTCTTTCAAAGAGTACTGTCCTTGGTTGCCTGATGTCCCATGTCTTGCAAACCATTGTTTCAAATGTTCTGTTTTTTGTTTGTTTGTTATTTCAAATGTCAGGGTAAATCTGGTCCCTATTTGTCCACCTTGGCAAGAAATGTTAGTTCATTTTGACCTTTTAAATGTTTAATGTTGATATTAGAGTTTCTTCTCTTCCAACTAAATATTGTCTTACTGGGGAGTATTATCTACTTTCAGGGCTCTGATTATCATTTATATACAGATGACTCTCACATTTATATTTCTAGCCCAGATCTCTCATTTGAATTCCAAAGGCATTTTTTTGTCATCAAATCTACATACAGTGCACTTGAAAATTTCACAGATGAGTCAAATGTGGCACATCAAAAATGAACCCATGCTCACCCCCCCCCCACTTATTTAATCTATTGAGTTTCCTAACTTAACAAAAGGCATCATCATCTATTATTGGTGTCAGAAACTTAGAAGTCAACTGTAACTCCACCTCATCCTTCAAATCCCACTCAGTCACCAAGTCCTGTTGATTCTACCACCATAAATATATTTAAAAATCCTTTCACGGTTCCTTTCAACTACATGTCATCTCATTTCCTTTCAAAGTCCTCTGTTATGGGTTAAATTGTGTCCCCCCAAAAGATATGTTAAAGTCCTAACCCCTGATATCTATGAATGTGACCTTTTTTGGAAGAGGATCTTTGCAGATGTAACTAGTTAAGATGAGGTCTTTAGGGTGGGCCCTAATCTAATATAGCTGGTGTTCTCATAAGAGGCAGAGAAACAGAGGCAGCAAACAAGAGGAAGATAATGTGAAAACACATGGGTAAATACTATGTGGTGATGGAGACAGACTGGCGTGATGTGTCTACAGGCAATGGTATGCCAAGGATTGACAGCAACCTTAGAAGCTAAGAGAAAAGCATCGAACAGGTTCTCTTCTAGAGCCTTCAAAGAGAGTATGGCCCTGCCAGCAGTTTGATTTCAGACTTCTATTCTTCCAAACAAAGTGTTTCTTACACCACCCAGTTTGTGGTAACTGCTTATGGCACCCCTAGGAAATGAATACACACCTATCACCTCATTTTAAGAAGGGCCACACAAATGATCTTCTTGTGCCACCTGGCATCATTCTTAGCCTCTTTATATGCTATTCTCCACACAGAAGTCAGAATGAGCCTTGAAAAAGGCAAATGTGGAGGCTGGCCCAGTTGTGTAGTAGTTAAGTTCACGCACTCCACTTCTGCAGCCTGGGTTTTGCAAGTTCGGATCCAGGGTGCAGACCTATACACTGCTCATCAAGCCATGCTGTGGCAACATCCCACACACAAAATGGAGGAATATTGGCACAGATGTTAGCTCAGGGACAATCTTCCTCAAGCAAAAAGAGGAAAATTGGCAACAGATGTTAGCTCAGGGCCAATCTTCCTTACTAAAAAAATAAATAAAAAGGCAAATCTGAAGATGTTACTGCTCTTCCTAAAACATTTACTGGTTCTTTATTATCTTAAGGATGTAGTTGGAGATTCTTAATATGATGTAAGTGTACCTGACTGGTCAGCTCTCCAGCCTTAGATCTCAAATGCTCTCTTCTCTACTTTGAGGTTTTTTTCTCTTCCTCAAACCGGTCATGCTCTTCTTGCTTCTGAGTTTTCACATGTCATTCCCTCTGCTTGGAATACTCTTTTCCCCCAAATCTCACCTACTTTGTCTGGGCAACTTCTATATATTCTTTAGGCATGTACTGAGTTGCCACTTCCTCAGAGAAAACTTTCCAAATAGCTGATGAGGAAATTGTGTATTTGTTTTTCTTCCACTCTGTTTCTCCATTGACCAATAGAGGGACATATGTTCCCAGTACAATGTGCTCATTTATTTAACTCATATAACGAATAAGATGTAGTGCAAAGTATATCCATGTCTATGCCTGTGCTCTCAGCTTCATCGATCTCAGTATCAACTATTTTCACACACCTTCTCTTTCCTCACTCTCTCCCCTCTCCACTGCAGCTCTATATTTCCAGGTTATTCCAAGGGTAAAATTAATCATCCAAGCCTAAAGACCTTTAAGACTCAAGAGTACTGGGCAAGGAGTGCCAGGGAATTAGGGAGAGAGGAGAATGGAGGGAGGGATGCAAAAGAACGAAAACCATGAAAGAAGTGGAGTGTAGGGAATGACACAATTTTGCCAGCTGGCTTTGAAGATGCCCTTTGTTTTACGTTTATTCAATTATTCATCAGTCACTCTCCACATTTCACAAATCAATAAATGGATTGGCTCCTTTTATGTATGTTTTCATGTATCTTCCTCGTGGGCAGCCCCCTCCCCTTGAGGCTTCGTTGCTGTTGTTCCTTATTAAGGCCATCTTGGGGGGTTTTTGTAATCTGATGCAATTTATATAATCATACTCTGATAGAGCCAGAGGATAATGTGATTTGTTCTATATTTTTCTAAGAAGAGCTTCTGAGTTCTGTACCCTGTAACACACATACTGGCAATGACTTTTAATATTTAGTGTTTTTGGAACTTACATTTTAGAGATCATTTACTCGCCTGAAATGTCTCCCCTTTGTTCATACAAAATATATCTCAATGAGATAAGGCAGAACTTTGAAACTATTACAGGAGAAATTATTTTAAAAGCCAGATTGCAAGATAATCAAATACTAGAGGGAATGAAGTACATAATCATCAGCAAATTTGAAGTGAAAACTAGAAAACGATTAACCAGTTTTGAAAATATAGCTATGTACTATCTTTAACTAAAAGACTTGTGTAAAATAGAGTGAATTTCAAATATCTGTTTTTGTTTGGCCTAAAAATGAAATATTTCGAGGAAATTGATCATCAATTCCTGTTAAATGCAGTTCCTACAATTGCCTGATATCTATTTCAACACTTCCGATGGAGCAAATGGAGTGACCAGTGTCAACAGGCAACATTTAAAAAGCCGTTTCTTTGAGATTTAGAACACTTTTGCCACCCCTGGGGACACACTTTGAATCTGGCAAGAACATTAGCTGATCATGCTACTTCAATCTGACAGCTTCAGATTTTTAACAGAGGAAAAAGGCAGAACTAATGGATGTGAATAAGCTTAAAAGCCAGGGAGCTTATCAATCACTGCAAACAGCTGTATCTTTGGAAGCTAATAGAGGTACTTCTAAAAACATAAAAAGTCAATAGATATTTTTCCAGCAACGAATAATTTCAATCAGATCTTCTTCATTTGTCTGTCCCCCAACCCCCAACCCCCAAGCTGCCTACCTTCTTTTTTTATTCAGTATAATATTCTTGTCAGCATTGATTAACATGAAAACATTCTTTCCTCATAGAATTCCACTTTTCAGAAAGGAATAACACAGTGTCTAATTGTATGAAAAGAGAACTCAAAAGATGAATGAAGCAAATCAAATTATTAAAATGATTATAATCCCTTTTCTTCCCTTTCTGATTGTATAACAGAGAACGTATACACACAATGCTATCTGTAATTGGTACATTACTGGGTAGTGACTATAACTATTTATCTTTTTATTCAACCTCAGGCACACAACATTTTACATATATATTTCAAAGACCTTGAAAACACAATTGTCTGTTTTGCTTTACAATTATTTAAAAATATTCTACCATTGTATTCCTTCACAGAGGCCTCTGACCCATTCTTTCCAGAACAAATTCATTTTAGAAGGGATTACTAGTGTGACAATGATTGAGGAAGCACAATAAACCCCTGCTTACTCCACTGGAAAAGTGGAAAACATTTAACTTTATTCTCTAAAGGCTTAGGATCAGGCCAAGTTGACAGGCCTTAGAATACTATGAAGAAAATGTCCTCAATATGGAACCCCCAAGGCCTGTTTCAAATACCACGATGGTCCTCTCTCAAACTGAGGCCACTTTTCCAATACCATAGCTCGATTGTTTTTGATAGAACTTGAAAAAACATCAGGATTAATTTCCTCCTATACATGATGCACTACATCATTTTCGAGGAATAACGTGACACTTAAGATGCAGTCATGCTCCAGCCAATGAACTGTTCACAGAGACAAGCTGCATAAATATACACATTGCATTAGAATGTGACAGGACCCAGGTATTGTGGGCAGTACACATAGGACTGTGTGACTATCTACTTGCTGTGTCTAGGACTTTTTTGGTGGAAGGGACTATCTGAGCTGGGTTTTAAAAAATAGAATTTTTCCAGTTACAGAGAGTAATATTTGTTTGTAATTGGATAAAGTTTAACACCAAGTTGAACAGCATGCTCTCTGAAGTCATGCCTGAATTTGAATCTCTGCTACAACATATTCTGCTGTGCGACCATGGGAAAGATACTTAAACCCAATGCTTCAGTTTCTCATCTGAAAAATGAGGTTTAATAAGTGATTTTAATTTTTTCCAAGCACCTAGCATTCACATTAGGTTTGAATCAGGTCTGCTGGGCCTTTTCTTTTAGGTAATATTCCAATAATCCTTTTGGAGAAAGAATCTTTAATGTCTGTAACATTTTTTAAGAATGCTTCTTTTCCCTCAAAGAACTCAGATGGGTTTTTCTACTGAGTAAAGTCAGATAAACAGATCAGCCTTTTTTCTTTTTTTCAACTTTCAAGTAAGCTAGCTTTTTCTGTTATGAGCCTTACAGACACTGTAATTAAGTATCCACAGTTCTCAGGCAATGCTCATAGTTCTTATGCACCTTTGCTCCTATCTAGCAAATCTAGCTTAGATTTACCTAGAAAAGGGTCTCCTTGTCACAAGTGAGGCTTGGGAAACCAGAATTCCATCTCACAAGTTTGTGGTGATTAGCACTTTGTCTGGAACATGTGAGATCCCGGCAGTGTGATGAACTGAAAGCAAATTCCATGAAAACAGAGGACTTGTCTACCTTTTCTTGAGTACGGAAGGGTTTTAATTTTACCAACTGATAAAACCAGCCAATGTTCAAGTGGAATATTCCAGCCAGGTTACATGCTGATTGCTAAAATCAATGTGTCATAGTGAGCCACTGACTTATCTGCTCTCAGAATTAGACTTTGGAATAGACTTATAGTATGTTTATTCGATTTCAGATTCCACAGACTTTCTGAGAAGGTACAATCAAATGCACAGGTGTGGCAGGCAGAGCCTAAGGTGATCCCCATAGTTCCCAACTCTTGGTGTTCACATCTTTGTGTCATCTCCCTCTCCTGTTGTTCACAGCTTTCTACAGTCCCCTCCTCTTGAACGTGGGCAGGAGCTGTGACGTGCTTCTAACCAATGGATTATGGTGAAGGTAACGGAACGTCACTCCACTGATTAGGTTACATTACAGGAGACTCCATCCTGGCCCACTGAGACAAGAGCTCCTTGCAGCCTTGATGAAGTAAATGGTTGTGTTTGGAAAGCTCTCATGGCAAAGAACGTGGTGGCCTTTAGGGACTGTAGGCAGCATCTGGACCTAATGGGGACCTTCCACCACAGGCAGCAAAAAAGCCAGGCATACAGCTACAAGGAAATGAATTCTGCCAAAGCCAAAAGGGTCTGGAAACAGATTCTATCCCAGTCAAACTTCCAGATGAGAGCGCAGTCCAACCTACATCACGACTGCAGCCGATGAGGCCCACTGGCACATGGGCCCCAGTGAAGCTGCGCCCAGACTCCTGACCCACGGATGCTGTGAGCTGATAAAGGCATGCTGTTTAAAGTCATTCAGTGTCGTGGTAATTTGGTACCTAGCAATAGAAACTGATACAATAGGTAATCAAAATGCTGACTTTTGCTTGATAACATTTCATCTCTAAATTATTATTGAAAGTTATGTGGTCACATAGATGCTACATTGTGAGATATTTTCATCAGTAAAACGAAAAAACATGGAGATGCAAGAGTCCTGTGAAGTGTTTTGAATTGTTAGTGAACTAAAATAGAGAAAACATCAAGGATATTAATTTATCTCAAATAGTAGTGAACGTCCCCCTTGACCATTGCTGCAGATTATAACGCAGCACATTGAACACGGCGTTTTTGATTGATACTATTGATTGAGCTTTTCTCACTTTGATAAATTCAAGGTATTGTTTTAGGGAGAATGCTAAAGATTAAAATATTATCCATTAGTTTCTGTAAATTACTCTGGAAATATGTTTATGTCCTAAAACCATTAGTAAAAAGAGAAAATTAAAACCTCTGAATTATGATTCACTTTCCTCCAAAAGAATAGTAACTCAGCATCTGATGAGGTAAACCAAAAGGTGGAAAGAATTTATTTGTAAATACCTGTTCAGATGCAAAGCTGACTTGCTATTAAAAAAAAAAAAGCTTTCTTTTCAGGTGATTGTAGTTGCAACTGTCTGGTCAGTAAGTGATAAAATGCCATTCCTATGCACCCACCTAGCCTGTGGATTTTCATCTTTTTAACATATCTTAAGGTTAATGATTGACTTTTGTTAACGATATGATTAATCTGCCTTTGCGTGGCACATTTGCATATCTCACTCCACAAACCTGCTTCAACTTGGGCTGAATTTGGTAAATACTTCTCCTAGAAAAAAATCGAAAGAAGCGCATGATGTATCTAGTAGATAGACATAAAGGAAGTCTTCTTTGGATCATGCATTTGTAGACAGCGTACTTGGTCCTCAGACAAAATCTATTCATTGTAGATCTCACTCGAAGGCTGGGGTGCCCTATCATCTGTAATTTCTAAACATATACTAATTTTTATCTTTATGTATCTATAAAGATTTTGTGAATACTAGGCTCCATCTTGTTTTAAGACAGTACAATGCTTTAGGAGTCACAGATGTAGGGAGCAATGATAAAACAAACAGCAAAGACATGTTATGCAAGAAATAAACTACACAGTCATTTTTACTGCTGGGTTTTAGTCTCAATGTTAAACTTTTCCAAGCCACAATTTACTCAGTTATGAAATAGAGATAGTAAAATGATTTCTCTCATAAGTCTGTAAATGAGTCAAAACCTGAAAAATCTTTTTGCCCAGTCTAGTACACAGAAAGAGTTCAATAGATGCTAGTGGCTGTGGTGGGATTGCTATATGCTCTATATTATGAGTTAAGAGGCACTGTGCTTAATAGATTAGATATGCTACTTTGTATTGTGCTTAGAAGGTTGAATTGTGCTGTGCAAAGATTTATATAAATGTAAACCAGGTGTCTCACACTTATTCAGCCTTCAGGGGTAGGTCATGCTTCCCTTTAATGCCTCAACAGCAATAGCCCAGGTCCCTTTGTGTATTATGGCAGAAAATCTAGTCTTTTATAGGGTTTCTCTCCCCAAGTATTTCTGACAATCCCTAGAAAATGCTTACATATCCCACAATTTTATATGTCGTCGTTGCTGCTTGCCCATCCACAAGTCATCTGATCCAGAAGCCTGTAGCACTTTCCCACCCTCATCCTTTGTTCTTTTTGTTCTGGCTTCCTTGGGAAGATGCTGCCCCTTAACATCATGCAGCATCACCTCAATGTTGGACTCTGTCTCTTTGTCCTCAACAACACAGCCAAAGTCAGGCTTTCACTGGGCATGACTTTAATAGAAGTTTGCAGGACACAGAATAGACATCCTTGTATAAAGCTTGAATTTGAAGAGTTTCTACTGCATAATGCTGCTTTATAAACAACCACGAAGCTCAGTGGCTTGCAACAACCAACAGGCAGTCTTTGCTTAGGGCCCTCCTGCTCAGCTGTGGCTCGGCCAGAGGCTGCTGGGATTGACTGGATGTGACTCTAGACTATGGGCTAGCTCTAGCTCAGGGGCATTCGTCTGCTCATTCTGGGAACCATGGTGACATGGAGTGTGTTCTTCTCCTGACAAACGGCAGAAGCACAGGAGGCCAAGGTATATCACAGAAGTTCCCTTAAAGCCTCTGCTCACATCATGTCTGCTAAATTGACATTGGCTGTAGCAAGGCCAAGACACCAAGACCAAAGGCAATGCCGAGACAAGTGCAATCAACATATGCTCCTGGAGGCTTTGCGAAGTCATAGTAAGGGGATGGAAGGTCATCCTATTACTGGAGGGAGTGAAGTGTTGACAACAGTAGACTGGACATCACACGTGACTGCTCTAAGATTTCATAGACTAGATCCCTCCACAGGGGCTTCAGTAATCATCATTGTCCCCCTTGTCCTCAGGTTTTTGAGTATACTGTAAGGGCCAAATTACCAGTGGAAGTGCCTTTGACAGATTTCTTACCGAAAGCTATTTGTAGTGTCCAGAGAGGGGTCGATGGCCTTCTAAAATAAATAGTACACCAAGATGGAATTGTACTAACAATAAAGAACATCTTTTACAATATTTAAAAGATCATGGTGTATGTTTCATTTTTTATTTTTTCAAAACGACGCATTTCTGAGAAAAATGTCTGTTTCCTTTTGTGCAACCAAATAAATCTTTTTTTTTTCTCTCCAAAACAAAGAAACAGTGAATTTGCAATGGTAAATTCAAGCTACCTCTATGGGAAGAGGCATCTTGTTGGCTGGCTGAATTGGCAGTCTTTCTTCACTTCCAGTCATGGATATGTCCAAGAAATTTTGGGAGGTCTAGTCTCAGCCAGGATTTTCTGTTGCAAAACGTTTCAAGTAATAATGCTGCAAAAGGGTCTGGCTAATTTAAGAAACCTCAGAGGCAAATAGGCTGATGGAAGCCGGCAAAGATGGGTGAGTATCAAACGCTCTATAGCTGATAACTGCAGAGACTCTCCTCCAGTGACAGGGATGAATTTTGCTTTTCTGAATTCCTTGGGAAATGAGCCCATCCACAGTAAAGCTACTCTTATAGGTAGACTGCCTGCACAAAAACGTAAACAGAGCCACAGGTGAAAGAGCAAAGAAAGATTGCATTAGAATGAATAATTCTGCCAAGATTAGAAGAGGCTGTTAAAAGATAAGATGGATAGGTACTTTAAATAAAACATAGAAAGCTGAAGATGAGTTTATTTCCTGGGAACATGTTCAAAAGTACCAAGAAATGATTTTGGCAGCTTATGGGTTCTTCCATTAGCCAGTTCCTGTGTTTGCCCTTCCTTATACTTTCAAAGGCACCTGACACCTCGGGTAGTCATTGTGATAATTGTGATATCCTTTAGCAGTACCCCATGAGTCAGAGTCAAATTTACAGTGAACGAGATGGTTTGTATCATACACTAAAAGATACTTGAACCAGCCAAATGAAAAAAAAAGAAAAATATGAAATATCCAAAGGTTGGAATAAAATATAAGAATTTTATTTTTATTTTATTAAATAGATAGGGGTGGAAAGATTTGTGTTTATGCACATCTGCATTGGGGACAAAGTTTGGGGTGAATAATAATATTTAAGGTTTAAAAAAATCAACGTGCTAAAAGAAGAAATACGAAACATACAAGGTGAATATTTCATACAAATAAAATTATTAAGAATTATGTTTAGCAAAACTTAATTTAAATTATTTTGAGAAAATATTTACATTTCCTCTGCATTTATATTTATATTTGTTTTTCCCACTCGCAACAAAACAACCAAAGCTGAAACACAGTTAATCTTGAGATCATCCTGTGTTAGTAAACTCACAGGTGTTTTCCCAGAATCTGATATGCATCTTGGAAAATAAGTAAATAGTTTTTGGCTTCAAAACACAGGAACTTTTCTTAAAATCTCCTCCAGGTGTAGATCAGATCTACCAGAAACTTTGCTCTGGAGGAGCGAGGCAGAGAGAGGCTTAGCTGGTGGCAAGACTGGGCTCTGAAGGAACCTGCAAGTGGTACTAAGGAGAGACGGCAAAAGGACTGAAGCAAAGAAATGACTTCCTATTTTATTTTTCAAAGGTAGCACAGATTGGAGTTAGAGAAGAGTGCAGCTGAGGGAAAAATAATGTTTTAAGTAGAAGAAATGAGAATGGAGATGAGGAAAAATGAAGAGTTATTAAGTAGGAAAAAGAATTCATTTTTTGTTTTATGTTCTCCAAAAACATACCTCCTTCAAAACTAATATCGATTTATACAATAGAGCAGCTGGTCTCCTCTGGGTGTCCCTACAGAACACTCTCAGGGCTCTAAGAGAGATGAGTATCTGACAGCCACGCCAATGATAGGAAGGGACACATGATTTTCTACAATGGGTGAATTTTGATTTTTCCTTTCCCGTCTGCTAGGGAAACCTGAGTGGGTTGGCTACTCTGAGGAGTTGGCCAGTGGATGATGGTGGTAATTCAGTGGAAATCAACAATTAGTCATGCCTGGCCTTGTGAAAAAATAAAATTGCATAAAAATAATGAAAAGACATAGAGTATGAACTGCAAAACACAGAAGCAAAGAGGCTGTTTCCCATTAATTCACCAACGGGATAAACAGAGTGCATTTCCATGTGCCAGAACCCTAAACAGCACGAGGAGTCTAGGAGGCTGACAAGAATTTTCTAGTCACCTGCAGACAATGTGCCTCGTTCCTCTTCCTTCCAGAGGCAGCATCAGCTCTGTGTGATCTCACATCTCTACATAAATGCCCATATAACTCACATTGTTTAGGGCGCCTAGAGATTCTGCTTAATCTGCAAGAGCAGATACTTCAAAATTGTGACATTATACTTTAAATCTCTGTTCTTTCTTGTATGTCAAAATGTCCACATTGAACAAATGTATCCTTCAACCATCTTCACTTCTTCCCCCGTACTCTTGTTTCTGATTGCTCTCTCTCTCCTTTTTACTAAGTTTCTTCAAGTAGAACTTACATTTCCTTGAGTGGAATTGTCAAAACTTTTCCAAAAATGTTTTTTTTTCCATTCTAACATAATTTCAGATTAAAGTTGGTCATTCAAATGATCCTCATTTTTGTAACCATGTCTCTTTTACCTCCTGCTCTAGCTGAGCTTCTCAGTGGAGAACATCAGGTTTTATAGTTGATCACCCATTGACGGGGAACCAAAGGCTCCCTGCATTATCCATTGTAATATTCCCTGGCATATTTGAAACTGGTAATTTTATCCAAAGCCATGAGAATAACATTTTATGTATATAAAATATAATCAATGTAAGTGATGATGTATTTCAGAAAGTCTCTCTTCATGGTACTCTGAATGCTTTCTCATAGTTGAGAAATGGTAACACATCTCTCCGCATAGCGATTCATTTCTTATTTTTAAATTCCGTGTGACAGAAAATATTCTTTGTATAGATCACCCAAGTTCAAAGAAATTATCAGGTGTGACATCTACTACCCATGCCGTGTGGGCACACTAACAGTTCTTCCTCAAAATTTCAGACAATGTCTTAGTATCATCATATTAAAAATGGTTTTTCATATAAATGTCTAGGTTAAAATGTATTTACAATCGAACTCAGTCATGAAGAAGAGAGTTAATATATTGGATCACTATTTGAAATTAGAACTTGTGGTGGCTACTGATTTTTTTCACTCACACATCTGTGCCCTCTTCTTTTGGTCAAAAAATTGAGAGCTTCCTCTAGAGGAAAAATATAACAAAGTCAAATATAAAGGTTGCTTCAATTACCTATTTACATGCAGATGTATATATGTGGGTGTATGTTTGTGTGCATTTATGCAAACATATATTAAAAAATTAGTCTAGTTATTCAAAATAAGAAGTTATTATCCCTAAAGAACATTGAAGATACACAAAATTTCTTTCAAACTGTGAAAAGTAGTCATTCATACTTAAATGTCTTGAATATTTCAAGAAAAAAATTGTCATCTAAGGGTCCTGCTTGTGCTCTAAAAATGTCTATAATAGAGTTTAGTACCTCTTGTGTAATATTGCATGCATTGCATTTTGTTACACTTATTATACAAATTGAAATGAATAATGATTTGCAGTTTTACATCCCATGAATATTTTTTAGTATTCTCCAGCAGTACTTAATATGCTAACCAACTTTACTGAAAGGCATGCAGATGTGGAAGAAATCTATCTGGGGACTTTAATTATCACCTTGTCAAATTCAAATGATTATCTTGTGAGTTTATTTCCATAAAGTATCCCCTTTGCTGTTCCATGATTTAACATGTGTCTTCTTTTTCTTATCTTATTTGTATCTATCTGGAGGCTCTAAGCCTTGCAAAGGAGATACTTCTCTGTCAGATTGTGATCCTTACTATAAAGGATTTGGTCAAAAAACGTTTTACAAACATTTCATTTTGGCAGAAGGAAGGTCTGTACAATGTATTAAATAACCTTACTGTCAATAATTCCCCACAAATCAGACTAAAAACTATTTTTTTCACAAACAAGATCAACTTAAGGGTGATATGAGAAGGAAACGACTATGAGTTACTGGACATAATTTGAAAGCCCATCAACACTGTGTGATTGGTTATGTCACTGAGAAGAGTTGCAGTGGCTACACGATTAAGAAACGAGTGGGCTTGGTAATTTACGCTGAAACATATCTTTTGGTGGGAAGCAGGAGTAGATGCAAAAGAAATAATAAAATTTATGTTTCTCTTCCCAGGTCGAAGTCAATGCTTTGCTAAAGAGAGGGTGAGGGTCGGGGGTGGAGAGAAGGAAAGATAAAGGCTTATAGGACCAAAGAAACTTTAGTACATTCCCTTAGTCATTCATAAAGGGACAGAATTCAACATATAGATTACTCTATTTATTGTCTTAAAATATTTGCCTTGAATTAAAATCAAAAGTTAGTACTTGTTTGAAAACATTGGGCAGCCTTTATAATAAGATGGATGAAAAATAATACCTTGTTTTGACTATCGTATAATTTCAAAAGCTTTCCTTGAAAAGATTTAGTGTTATTAAGGGGCACCCTCAATGATTATTAAAATGTGTTAAAGTGTATCTTCAAATATTTCAATAAGCATTGCAGCTAAGAATCTCTATTATCACCTGTCATGTGCCCACCACCAAAATTTACAAATGAAAGAATTAAAATATTATACTTTTAACTAATGAGCTGGTGGCAAGAAATTAGTGGCTGAGTGAATGATCACACTCCCTTCAGATCCAAATCCAGAAATATATCTCACCTCCAAGGGTTTATCACAAAGGCTGATTTCCACAGTGAAGTGCATGTACCAGGCCTAGGGTTGAACATCACTTATTAGAGGAGTGTGAAAGTCAGGCAAAGACCTTTGTACTGAGGAAAATAACGTCCCTCTGAAGAGGGACTCTTAAAATGAATGGGGAAAAAGACCAAAAAGACGACTTAGGAAAAAGCAAGTCAGTCAACAGTAACCATGACGGTAAGCCAGACAAAATCAATCTAATTATCTTCCTCGAAAGGACTTAGCTGTTAGCAGTTCCATTTACCCTGAGTTCTTCAATAGTCATAATCAGATATCCACTTCAGAAATATATCTGGAGAGTAAGTATCTATGTTTAAAGTGATAAATCAAAGTAATAGAAAATACTTTTAAAATAAATAGGATAATCAATAAAAAAGAAATCTAGTATTCCATGACTCTCCTTTGCTAAAATTAATGTTTATTTGTTTCCATGGTCTTTATCAGGCAGAAACACGTAAATTTCCATCATTTATTACCTGCTTACTTATTCAATATTTCTTCATTTTATAAGTATGTTGACTGATATTTTCTCTCCTTCATTCTTGAGAAGTTGTGCAATTCTCTCAACTATTGTTGGATTAGTTGCTATGCAATTTTTCTTTTCAGGTCGCCTTGTCATTAATGAACTCACTCAGACCTCAAGAGGAGGAAAAGTTACTGTTGTCACCATGGTTGCAAAGGCCATTATTCTGATTGATAAGCCAGCCAACTCTTCTACAAAGTTGCATATCGGGTCTTGTTTCAAATTAAAAAAAAAAAAAAAACAGGTAAAACACTGTCTTCCCACCTGAAAGCAAACCAACCCAGGACCACTGCTGCAAACAGATTTGTTATTTTTTCTGAAAGAAACATTTATATGAATTGAGGAGACAAAAAAAAATTTGTATCTTCCTTAAATTTTCATGTGCAATCTTCTGTGTATCTTGCAAATCATGTTCCCTTTAAAAAATAGTGCTATTCCAGCTTCTTAGTCTGTCTTCTCATTTTATTATTTCTCCTTTCCTCTCTTCCAAATTTCCCAGACCCTCACTGATTTCCTCCATGTTGACTCTTCCATAACCAATGGTGAAACCACTGTCCCATGATTTTGCAACGTGTTAAATACAGCGAATGAGCCGCAGGTGACATATCAACAAACCAAAAACCAGAGTTTGGCCTGCAACCCAAAACTGCCAAGAAGAAATCAGAAGAAGAGCTAAAATGGCTCATGTCATCATTCTTTTGCACATAATAATTTCTCATGCTCCAGGGAATCAAAATTAATTTAAAATTATTTTATGTGTATGTAAGAAACTTTGAAAGAAACTGTTTTTGCTGTGTTAAATGCAGAGGAGAAAATGCCAGTAGGGAGCTGAGGTGGAATAGATCAGGAGCCTAGGACTACTTTGCAAAGCACTTCTGATGAGAGGAGATGAAATGAGGCTCAAAATTTTAAGTTGTTGTAATTTCCCGCAGAGAAGCAGGGCCAAAGGGTATAAGGGTGAAAAGTGTGATTTCTTTAATTTAATTTAACCTTGATAGGCATTTGAGATATTTATCTTTAACTACTTCCGAGACTAATAATTACAACAAATACAAGCATACACAGCTGAGATAAATAAAAACAGCTGTGGGTGCATCAGAACATGCAAAAATAATAGAGCTGTCACCTGTGTCTATTTTAAATTAAGGCTTTGCTAAATGCAGTCCTTTGTAATTCTGAGCCAAGTGGTACTTTCAGGGCACATGTTGGAGAGACAGCAGTGAAAATGTTTAATCCACATTCCAAGTACTGATAACTTGTAGTTTGCCCCCATTTCTCAGCTTCTCTGTGGTGTAAAGAGAACCATTGATTTCTGCCAACTGACAAGCAATCAAGCATAAAAAACTAGTAGCAGACGTACCTCTCGTGTAATTCCTGCTAATTCTTTCCCCAGGGTTCTTTCTGTAAGAAAACCATTGATTTTGACTTGTTTAGGTGAATTTTCCAAAGTGATCTCTTTAAAAGAATGTTTATATTCTACCCTATCTCGGATAAGGAACCCAAATTAAATTGCATGAAACTGGTGGAACAAATCTGGCTTCTCGTTTTCCAGGCAGAAATGTTGCCTAGGGTCTTGTTTTGTTTAAGGAAGTTTAAGGCAAATGGAGGACATAAAAAGTACAAAAAAAAGTTCTTATATCTAACTTATGAACTAAGAATGATTTTAAATTAAGTGTATGATGAAAATAAACCCAAGCAGTAAATATAACTCCTTCTATTTGTACATAAGAATGAGTTTAAATTGTTTGATGAAAATAACTCTAAGTAGTAAATATAACTAATAGTATTTTTTACATTTAATGTTTTAAAGAAAAAAAAATCAATCCAAGAGCAAATATTTATGAGCAATTCATTATTTGTACAATTCTGGAGAAGCACTCCAAGGGGTATTTGAAAGAAAAACAACAAGGCTATAATAAGAAAGCAAAGATTAAAATAAATAACATTAACTGAGAAAAAACACTGTATTCATCCATATGTGCCTCTGGGATATAAATAAGTGTTCCAATTAAAAAATGTAAGGAGATTCGAATTTTGTAGTTTTTCATAAATTCTTGATTTTTCCCCTTCACACCTATATGAGAAGCCCGAAAAGAGCACTCTGGGCCTTCAGTGTGGTTAAGCCAGCCCAAGACAGGGAGAGCACAGGATAAACTGCTGTTAGATGGAAACTGGCTAATCACAAGTGGAGAGCAAGGGCGACTAAAACGCTAGAGAATTTACAATATTTCTTTTACCTACAAAACCAGAGAGACATCTGTGGGAACAATGGCTAGAATTTATTGATTATACCAAGTGTCAGGCATTGTGATATGACTTGTTTACCTATTATTACCACAATAATCTTATAATAGGGCCACTGTTATTTACCCCATTGTATAGACAAAGACATTGAGCCATAGAGAAGTCACGTAACTTGGTCAATGTGAAACAGCTATAGAGTGGTGGGACTGGGATTTTAAAGCTCCAGGCAATCTGATCCCTGCTACCACATTTAAGCATTAAAATAGCAGTTTTCAACGTGTGGTCCCTGAATCAGCAGCATCAGCATCATCTGAGAACTTGTGAGAAATGGGAATTCTGGGACCTCACCCCAAATTTGCTGATTAGGGACTCAAGGAAAGAAGCCCAGGAAATGTCCCAGTGACTCCAGTGCACCCTCTAACTCGAGAAGAGCTGCTGAGGTTTCACTGCCACCAAGTGCAGTAAGGAAACTCATTATTTTGTCAATTCACTCAACCAGTTGAAATGGCTCTTCATTAAATGAAATACCAAGTAGATTGGGCCTACTTGCCAGTTAGCAGAATCCTTATCCCACTGAATTAGTAATAATAACTGCTTCGTGGGGACATGGTGCATTAGAAAGGAAAGAAGGTGGCTCTTTAGAGAGTACAGATAAAAAATAAAATAAAGAACCAACATAAAGAAGATATTTCTGAAAATGCAATATATTTGCTGAGCTTTAGTCACTCTGGATGAACCACTTACTCCAAGATTTTTGTCACCTGACAATTTTCTTTTTAAATATCCTTTGAGATACCTTTCCTAACAAAATGTTACAAATGTAAAACAAATGGAAAATATGCCAAGCGTTTACCAGATGCTGGATTACCAATTGACTTGGAGTACTCTAGGAATTAAGAAGAAAGATGACTATGAACTCAGAAGAAAAGACAAACATAGACCTTGATTTAAGCCTTTATCAAATAAAATTACACGACAACTTACATAACTTCACCTCTGTAATGGTAAATTTTACGTGAACATAACTAGGCCATGGTGCCCAGTTTGGCCAAACAGTAGTGTAGATGCTTCTGTGAAGGTATTTTGTAGATGCAACGAATAATTGACGTCAGCTGACTTTACATAAAGGCAAATCCCCTCAATTATGTGCATGGGCCTCAGCCAATCAGTTGATGACCCTAAGAGCAAAAACTGAAATTTCCTGGCAAAGAAGGAATTCTACCTTAAGACGGTTCCCCAGAAATCCTGCCTGAGCTTCCAACTAGTTGGCATGTCTTGTGGATTTTGGACTTGCTAGTACCCACCCATCATGTGAGCCAATTCCATAAATAAATCTCTGCCTGCCTTCCTCTCTATCTTACTGATTCTGTTCCTCTGGAGAGCCCTGACTGATACACTTTCCAGGCTAAAAACTCTTTTTCAATGGTGATCTGTTCTCATTTTGTGTCCTAGTGCCCAGCACAGCTCCTAGAACCCAAACCTTCAGTGAATGATTTTTCCTATGAGTTGCTGTGGCTCATACACGACTTAGCCTTGAAAGAAGCAGTAGAGCAAAAGTAGGAAATCCTGATGCTGGCAAAAGTCCTTATACACAGATAGACCTGAATTTGACTCCAGAACTCATCCTGGCCTCAAGGAACCTCAAAAAGTTGGGGTAAATGAACACCAGGGAGAGTGTCTGGAGCACCAGAGCTGCTAAGCAAATCTTAATTCTTGACACCAAGTCTTTGTATTGTCATAATATTGGCCCTAAGAACATTGAGGATCAGGAAAAACATGCCAAGGTCTTTATATATAACGTTCCATATCCTGCTAACTATTTGATTAAGTGCATATTGTTTTCCTTACTTAGTAAATGGGGAGCAAACATTCAGAAAGATTAGGCAATCTGCCCAAGGTTTCCCACTGGGATGAGATTTAAATCTATGTCTTTTTAATTCCAAATATTCTGTTCCTGTGCTTCAAAGAGCTGAGTCTCTCATTTTGCCACTCCTTGGGTCTTTGCTGTCAGTATCCATTCACTGACTGTCCAGCTGGCTGGTTTGACCTGTGAAATTGGTTCTGCTGCTGAGATTAAAAAGGGGGATGCACTTGAAATAACACCCGAGTTCTAATGATGAATACAGCTCAGAGTTCTTCTCCTAATTAACCTCTCTAATTTGGTTCGCATGTGAAATTGGACTTTTAGAAATTAGTTTTAAAAAATTTGTTTAAAATAGATAAATGGCCTTTGAAAGGCTGGGTTCAGATCTTTAGGATTGATTTTTACATAATTTATACAGATCATTTATGAGAAAGGCAAGAGATAATCTAACATTAAATGTACATACATGGATGACTAGAACAAAATTTTTAATGTAGTCGTCTTAAATTAAAAGTGATGAAACAAAGACTAGAATTATTTTAATGTCTTTAGAACAACCATAACAAGAATTGCTATATAAAATATTTTTGTTTTTGTTTTCTTTCAACATTTTTATTGAGGGACTGTAGCTCTATTATACTAGCCAGCAATAGATTCTCTTTTTTTCTCCATTGAGACATCTCCTGGAAAACACATATTTAATTAATACTAATTTTATTGAAATGCTCGGAAAGCTGAAGAAAATAATAGCACAGACCACTTTTTAGATAGAATAAGTGAATTTGGGGTCTGAACTCTAAGCCCGACTCTACCATCCACAAATTGAGTCTCCTTAGTCTTTTTTGTGTCTCTGCCTCTCAGTTTTCACACCTGTAAAAGGGGACTAACAGCTTGCTCCCAGCTTTGCTTAGAGTGTTGGTTCCCAAACATTGCCACTCATAAGACACTCCTGGGGTGATTTAAAAACACCTCGAACCACTCAAAACAGAATCTCTGTGGATGGGACCAGGCATCAGTATTTTTAAAATCTCCCCACTGCTTCTCACACTTGGGTACATTTTGGAATCTCCCAGTAATTCACTAGAGCCCGAGTCCCGGGAGCACAATTTGAACACGACTGATTAAAACAGTGTTTCTAAAACATCAATGTGCAGAAGGATCATGCAGGATTTTGTTAAAGTACAGATTTCGATTCATCAGGTCTCGGGTGGGGCTGAGATTGTGTATTTCTGACAGCCTCCCATGTGCTGCTACTGCTCATTGGCAGACCACACTTTTGAGCGTCAAGGGCATAGACTTGGAGCACAGCCCTCTGGCTGGTTGCTGGTGCAGCTGGTACAGAAATCCTGATCCTTCATCCTCCACTGGCCCCCTCAATCCATCAACTAATCCATGTGTACTGTGCCAACCTTATCACCTTCTATCTGCACCATGATACCAAGAAGTCTGGAAAGCTCTGGTTTAGATATTTAAGCACACAACGTGTCTAAGATAGTTACTGGCACATAGTGGCTGTTCTGTAAGTGTTCCTTGACATAAATTGAAAACTGTTGGCCTTCAAAATGGAATTGTAATAATCACCTAGTTCTGTTTAGCACTGGACCTAATGTGACCCCAGCTTGCCTTCCCCACTCCAATGATTCCACACTTAGTGAGTAATTAGGTTTCCTTTAAGGTAAAGAGACCCAGAGCAGGAGGAGGGCAAGGACTCTCCTTTGGTTTCGTGTTCTCATCACGTGTGACTCTGGGAGCCCTGAGCAGGAAGGGACTACCTGGAAATAGCTTAAAATTATTTTATTAAAACCTCTTTTAACAAGAGATCTCTATAATCAGGATAAACTCTCCATGAAAGCCTGAGACCTACATCCTCAACAGTGGATCCCAGTGAGGGGTGTAAATTCCCAAACTTCTCAGAATTGAAAAGGAATATCCCAAGTAATCTTGAGGTTTTTGGTAATACCTCTACCGCTAATCAGCCCTCTGTCCTGAGATAAATTACATAATTTGTTGAGTTCTCAATCATCCCATTTATAAAGTGAAAGTAATACCGTCCCTGAATAATTCATAGGAATAGTAGGGAGGAAAAAAGAGATATACTAAGTCTGAAAATTAAAGAGTTCTACATAATAATACATTGCCATTGTTATTTCTATTATTTATACTCAAACAGAATGAAATCAGCATGCTATTGAAATTGGTTTCTTCTTGTTGCTAAATATATTCCTAGGATTACTCTGCTTCAAAACTACTGTTCCAAAATAAATAAAGGTTGCATTTTCGGTTATTTCTCATCCATAATTGTGAAGAAATAGCATTAAATCTAAGTTTTTGTGATTAACTTTTGTTCATCATAAATAATAACATTTGTTGAAAGATTAAGCAGATTGCTAGTATTTTAGTATAAACTTTTACTTGATAATTGCAGAGCATTTGAATGTCTTATATTAAAACTGCCAAGTGACAGGCAATCATTCTGTTTAAAATAGACATAAACATACTAATTTAAAAGATAGAAATAGGTCACATTTCCAGAAAGTTCCTAAATTAACTTTAAATTTAGATATAGATGGTAAGAATTAATTTTATAATACTTAACTAGATATGCTAAATTCTTAATCTTGTGGAGAGTAGCACAATGCAATGTGTTTATTTTTCTTGTATTAAACATTTTTATATATTAAAATATCTTTCAAAGTTGAAATAGGTTGGTCCAAGGATCTCACCCAGGGTAAAGCTTTTTTTAAAAATGTTGCAATGACTTCACTGTCATACTTCCTCTTTTTCATATAGCATCTCACCGCTCATATTTTCGTAGCGTCAATCCAACACTTATGCACACACTATGACTTCAATGATATGCTATATTGGGGAGTTCTCAGTGGCTTATAATTGTGACCAACTAAAGCAAATCTCTCTCAAAAAGTTTTTCTTGAAAAGAAGGGGAGATTCTTTACAAATAAAAATCTCATTGTCTCTTTCTACGGGCTTGACTCTTTTAGATAAGGCATATAAGGGGAATTATGCAGGATCTGTCCTTCCATGACTGTCTTATCTCACTTAGCAAAATGTCCTCCAGGTTCATCCATACTGCCACAAGGGCTGGGAGGAGGGAGAAACTAGGAGTCGCTTTTCATCAGTATAAAGTTTTAGTTATGCAAGATGAATATGTTCTAGACATCTGCTGAACAACATTGTCCCTACAGATAACAATACTGTACTGTGCACTTAAAAATTCATTAGAGGTTAAATCTCATGTTAAATGTTCTTACTACAATAAAAAAAAATCCCTCTCTTGGAAATTTTTCATTTCAATAATGCCTCTCTGAAATTTGACTCAGTTGGAGAATAAACTCAATTGACAACTCTCAGGAGACCTGCCTCTGGAGACTCAGTTAACACGGCTGAACAATGTTTGAATGATGCATCAGACATACATCATAAAATACAGTATGAGTAATGGCCTCTGAAAAAAGACATATCAGAAACCAGTAACAACTTACATCTCTAGGAAGATGGAAAGACTGGAGGATAGATCTCATGGACCAAGCTCACTTCTTTTCCTGAGAAATCATTTCCTTTGGCATGGGTGATCAAAGAACTTCTTTAGCTCTCAGCTGCGACACATTTTTCTTTCACCTGAGCCCATGCATATATTTGGCATATAAGTTAAGAAAACCTACAACCCTCCCCTCACCATCTTCACTGATGGGAGGAAAATATACACTGAACATCCCTGCATTGGAACCCCCTTCCTCCTACTATGGATGCCCCAGTTACAGCCGTTGCATGCACCCTAGGCTCTGCCACCAAGCTAGCAGTGCTGGGAAGCAGGGCAACCAAGACTCCTCAAAGAGGGCAGTTTCCAGGCTGGAACACCAGCTGAGGATCATCAGTAGCTGAACTGGTACCCTCATTGTCCTGAAGTTTGCATTTTGGCTGGTTTTTGCCCCTGGTCTTCTGTCTCTCTGTCACGTGCAGAATCTGTTTCTCTGGCCTTCCTAGAGATTTGTGAAACCCAATATCCTTTCAATAAAATCCTTTTCCACTAAAATTGGCCAGAGATGGTTTTTAATGTTTGTGATTAAGAATCCACTTACATAGCACTAAAATTGTTGCCTAACAAACTGTACAGGGGAGAGAGAAGAGCTTTTAACCTGTATCTTGATGTCCTGGAGCATATGTACGAGTCAAATTAAAGCACTGTATTTCAATGAATCAGAGGAAGGAAATTTCTGCATCCCCAGCAGGCTCCCACCTGTGCGGCCGTTCGGTCTCTGTAGTTCCTCTTCATATGCTGGGTCAGACACAATCCCTGACCCGTGGTTAGAGGTTATTGAATGTTAGCTGGGATTATTTGCAAACTGTGTACACTTATGCAGAGTTACGCCTGCAAGAGTAGCTCCCAGTGAGACGTGTAAATTCTGAAACTTTAGTTACATACCTTTTTCTTGTTTCCCATAGTAAGCTCCCACAATTACAATTCTTAAGTATTTGATAAAGATCTGAATTTACACCTCAAATATCAATTGATTTTTTTTCTTAAAACTGAATGTGTTGACTAAAGAGCTAAAGTGGCTCAGCCAGGCCCTATTTTGTATTGACAGTTGCCCCTGCCTGAGGCAGCAGAGCGGAATCTTTCCATCCCTGTGGAAATAGATGTTTGTAATTACAACAAAGCAAGAACGCTGTTTATAAAGATAAATAACAAGTAAAACAATAAAAATGTTTACCTTCTTCATATCTCTCAGGCAGGCTGAGAATACATAATATAAATTTTATAAAGCACTTTCCAAATATAAAGTGGAGGAAAATTCTTAAACTATAACAATAATTTCACTTGCCTTAGATTCCGAGGGGGATCATTTTCTTTCTGCCGCAATAATTTCAGGAGTTTCCTGTGGCTTGCTTTCATAGTTTACAAGGACATATATAGGAATCACATGATTAAGTTTGAACACCATCATCCCATTTTTTCCCTAGAATTCCAGATTTCCATTTCCCACAAGGGAACTATTAGCAAATGATGATTCAGGGTGCAAGTTTTCCTTTATTTGCAGCTTTGTAACATCTTGGACTTAACTTAAAAGCTAACCTGGAAGGTGGCAGCTTTCAAAGAGATTTGCACAGAATGTTCCAATTCCTTTCAAGTTTCTCTCTTTTTAGTAGTTTCCCAGTGGTCAAAGAGATAAGTACTCTGCCAGAAGCAAAGTGGTGGGAGCGAAAGGCTGGGGCAAAGGCCACCCAGACATTTTATTCTCTGATCCAAACACCCTCAAGCTCACCAAGGAGCCGACACAGACGAGCTAAGCGGGCAGTGTGTGACCACTGGGCCACCTCGAGCTAAGCTGGCAGTGTGTGACCACCGGGCCACCTGCTCGTCTTCCTCACACGGCCGTTAGAACAGAAAGACACAGTGTAGTTGGTTAATGCAGCCTAGATTTATTCATTTATGTTACAGCGCAAAGGTTTTTTTCTTCTGCACTTTATAATTCTTTTATTTAGCTTAATGTCCTTGTTTGCAGAAAAATGCAGAGATGTGTATTTAATCACAGAGAAGATTAAAGTCAAAACTCAAACTAAAAATGTAATTTTTTGATAATGTTTCATTGTGAAAAGCATCCTCAGTGTTCCTTTCTGTGTACAGATAATTATGCGTGGTCCTGTGCAGTGGGCAGACACCCTGGAGTCCCAATTAAATATTATAACTGCTTAATGAAAGGCAATAGGGATTTTTGCAGTTAGTAATTACAACCATAACCTGGAACTGAAACTTGCTTCACCCTCAGACCGCTTAATAAGTCAGAAAATGAAATGGTTGTGGCCACTATGTCTCTGAGGGAACAATGCACGACAGAAGAATAATTGGAGCACGATAAAACTTCCCACAATTGTTTTGGTAAAAAGAAGTTTTTCTACCTTTACCCTTTTCTCTAGTGCTGTAACAATATACTATTTGAGATTTTAGAATTACTAAGCTTATTATTTATTAAGTGGAAAATTAAAAGTACTCCTTTTCCAACAATCCACAGGTTTTTAAGATAAAAAAATAGACATATTAATAGATAACTTGGATTACTCTCTTCGTAGGAAATAAAACAATAAAGGTAATATAAAAAGTAAGCATAAGCCGAGTCAAGATTCTTAGAAATTGAAAGGAAAGGAGTTATTGTTAATTTTTTATCTTTTGTTTCCACAATAATGATATTACAAATTTTAATGTATAGCACATTATTCTTTTATACGAGAAAGCAAAAATCAAGTGCTTTAAAATAGAATTTCAACAGCAGTTCTTTTTAAGATAAAAGTGCTCAAAAAATCTCATAGAATTTCACAGCTGAAGCAGACTTGAGGGACATTTTATCCAACCCTGAACCCACACCCGAACTCTGTATGGCTAATCATAGATGAAAATGTTGCTTCATGAAACTTCCACAAACACAAAAGGAACCCAAAAGTAGCAGAAGTTTTGAGGAGTGGAACCACTCCCCTAAATCCAATTAGTTGTTCAACTAATATAGCCTTTGCCCTGTCCCTTGGTCTACAATCATCTCCCTTAGACTCTTCCATAAGAAGGCAGAACCTCTCTGATTTCACCCAGAAGGTGCTGCCATTTTGATGAATGAGTGAGGCAAAGCTTTTGGACAAATTATTTGACTCAACAGACGCAGGTGAACAACACAAAACAATCGTGCTTGTAATTTTTTATGCTGACACTGTACTGCTTGTCCCTTACCTGTTAAGTTTATAACTGAGCTTTACCTTTCTAACTTACAAGGCAGTATTTTTACTTTTCCTTTGAATTCTTTCAAGAACTCTAGCCTAAATGTCTTCTTATATTTCTGATCAACGCAGAATATATCCATATCTACTTGGTCTACTCTTCTCGAACTTCCAGCCATGTGACCTTCTGTTTTGAGTGCCTTATTTTCTCAGTTATTAACCTTTTGGGTTTTGCTAGCAAGATTTTCCTACCAACCACGTCATTATTCATTTTCTGGGGGCTTTTAAGTATAAAACAGCAAAATTTTAAGAGTTATATTGTGATCCAGGCAATTTTTAAAAAACAAAAAATAGCAAGGAAACAAGCAAACGAAAGTAAGGGACACTATGCGGTGTAGTAGGAAAAGCCCTCAACTAGATGTTGGATGATGACACTTCAACAATCAAGCTCCTGGAGCCCAAAGGAGATGAACAAAGGGACCCCTTAACCATTTGATGGAAATGCATTTGGGAGGTGTCCCGCATCCCTTGGGAGGATGGTCTCAATGACCTCCGTGTGCCATGCCCATTTTGAATATTCCTTAAGTATAATATTTTTGAGCAGGTGTTCTCACAGACTGAATGATCCAGGCCGAATCCTTTAACCAGCATGTGTCTCTCTTTCCAACTCTGATGCTGGCATGCTCATATCTGTTGAGCCAGGATAATTGTGGTAAACCCATGAGATGACTTGTGTGACTTTCTCTTGTGAACTGTAAGTGCACTATCTGTGCAAAGTATCACTAATAATGTGTTTAATCACTGAACCTTACATCTAACCTACCGGCATTAGAACAGAAATGTGTGATATTTAAACATAAGCCAACGTTGACTTATTTCCTTCAAGTTTCCGCTGGATGTGTATGCATTCCAGGTCAAATGGCTTATTTCACAAGGAAAATAAACCTCATGTCAAGCTTTGTAGGCAATCAAATTTCAAAGGAACACCCTTCTCTATGGGGGAGGAATACATTTTTGAAAGCTTACTGAGATGCTATCAACAATAACTAGAAACATTAAGTGTAGAAATAGCTAAAACACCATTGTAGGAATTTTGAATATTTACTATGCACATCGTAGTGTCTTTGTCTTAGGACAAAAATGATGCAGCACAGCAAATGTGGAAACAGGAATAGAATTACCTGCAAATGAAACAGACACGGAGGATATATAAAAGATTTCAGCCAAAGCAGACATGACAATAGGAGCCCTGTCCCATTTCCAGCCAAGGAAATTACCTGGCCTAATAGGATTTGACATACCTCGGTGAGAAGCCCTTGCTTTTAATTTCTCCATTTCCTACCCTCCTCCCCCCAAGCTACAGAGTGTGTTTAGTTGGCCAAGTGGTTGGAACTGAATTATTTTTATTTAGTTTACATGAAAGCATTCTTTTTAGAATAGTAAAGCTAGAAGGCATTCAATATAATAACTGGATAATTAAAACTCTATTTCCAAAACTATCATCTAATAAACTCCTTGAATGTTGGTTTAACTACTCGATATTAAATTAATAATTTTCTTAATATTTATTTACCTTGATAAATGAGCAAAGATACAATCAGAAATCAACTTACTCACTTCCTTGCACTGACTCCCTTTCTGCGCCTGCCTTTGAGGGGCAAGTCTCTGTTACTGAATGAAATACATAGTGGATCCCACAACTTAGCTGCTCACTCTCAGTAATGAAAAGTCC
Source organism: Equus asinus (assembly GCF_041296235.1). Classification (NCBI taxonomy): domain Eukaryota; kingdom Metazoa; phylum Chordata; class Mammalia; order Perissodactyla; family Equidae; genus Equus; species Equus asinus. Next base: position 77,680,365 of record NC_091800.1, read on the forward strand.
TCTAGTTACTTTTATTACCAAGCATCACCTTATTTTGTTAATTACAATTCTTTGAACTCTGTAAGAATCATAACACCAGTATGTGTTTAAAATTCTCTTCCCACATTTGGTCAATCCAGTGGGCAAGCAGTAAACTTTCCTATTTTTAAGTCTGAGGCTTCTGTCCCTTTCCCCAACACCCCAACAAGACTGTGGCTCCTGCAGGACTGAATTGGGAGGTGTTATGAGGCATTGATGATCTTATTGACTTGCCCCCTTGTAAACTGTGTGATTCCTCTGAAAACAATGGGAAGTTTCATGCTGAATTCTCCAGGAAACACTTGGGGCTCCTTGAGACCCCAACCATGGGGAGGGGTCTTTACTACTTTGGTCTTTTTACTTTCCAGAGTAATTCCAATACTTCCATGTCCCTTAGGTCCAGGGACACACATCGAGTTCTTTGATGGGGAGGGGAAAAGGGTAGGGGCTTGTGGCACATCTACAATCTCTCCGAGGAGAGATGGCACTCTTCCTCCATACTCTCCACATGGATATTGAGCGTAAGGTCAGGAAGCCTGTTCTGGAAACCTCTTTTCAAGTTAACAGGATAATTGCCACTCTCTTGACATCAACCTGTCTTTCCTCACCAATTATTTTTAAGATATTCTCTTTCTTTGCTGTTCTGCAATTTTACTATAATGTGTCAAGATGTGAATTTTTCTTTAACTATCCTGCTTAAGATTCATAGGTTTTCTTGAATATATTGATTATTGTCATTCACCAGTTCTCAGATATAATCTGTATAATATTTATCTCTCTTCTGCTTTTGGAACTCTAGTGAGAGGCAGATTAACCCTTTACACCCCTTCTTCTATGTATGTTAGGTTCTCCTTCATATTTCTCATTTCATTGTTTGTGCTGCATTCTAGAAAATTTCTTCACTAAGCCTCTCAGCTGTGCCTTATCTGCTGTCACACCCAATTCCATCTGTTCTCTTACAGCTAGGTGTTCCACTTGGTTCTTTTTAAAATAAGCGTGTTTATTCCTCATTTTTTCTTTTTCCGTGATATATTTTCAAACTTGTCTTTTGTTTTTTAAAACATATTATATGCATTTTTATATATATTTGTATTCTCTGTGTGATTGCAGTAATTTCTTTTTTTTTTTTAGTGGCTTTATTTTCAATGTCCCTTGTTTTTGCAAGTTCTCACTCATGATTCTTCTTTCTTTAGTGAACTTTGACTATGAGTGCTCATTTTCTCTGAATGAATTCTTTGAGTTCAGGAATGAAGGTGAAATACTCTGAAGAGGATTCATATTGCTTTTGCTGTACTAAATTAACTTTAAAATAAACTCTGGGTTTTTGTCTTATATTTTTTGTTTTGTTTTATTTTGTTTTTAAAGATTCACCCTGAGCTAATATCTGTTGTCAATCTTCCTCTTCTTATTTTCCCCTTCCCAAAGCCCAAGTACATAGTTGTATATCCTAGTTGTAAATCCTTCTAGTTCTTCTATGTGAGCAGTGGCCACAGCATGGCAACTGACAGACAAGTGGTGTGGTTCTTCACCCGGGAATGGAACCCAGGCTGCAGGAGCAGAACTCACAGAACTTTAACCACTAGGCTGTCGAGGCTGGCTCTTTATGCTATTTTTATTTTACTTTTTATCATGCAGAGAGTGTGAAGGTGAGGTCCAGCTTTTCTTTGTCTTGACTCTCTAGGATTTCTGGGAGGTGTGTGTGTGTGTACATACGTGTGTGTTCACGTGTTTACTTTCCATGCAATACCAAGTTTAAGGACAGCATGTGTACTTTGTGTCACCTGGACAAATGGGTTGACTTTAGTTTCAATGCACAGTTACACTAAAGATTTAGCCTCGTGATGGTTCCAACTTATTAAGGGTCCTTTCCTGAATAGAATTCCACCTTGTCGGGCCCTGAAGGTTCTCTCCTATTTCTTGCATTCTGAGAGGCTGTGCAAGCCAATTTGAAACAACATTTTTGGCAAATTTCCTCAAGGTCAAGCATGTTTTAGAATTTTACTTCCTTTTCTAGTTTCTTTCTCTACTTAGTTTTCAAATGAAAATTCTTTCCTTCTCGGGCATTGATTCATTTATAAAACACATATTTTCCATGACATTAGGCCTTTTTTTAGTGGAACAATCAGTTAGAGTATGGAGTTTCCCATATTGCCAGAAACAATAAGACTTGATGAGAGAATTAAAATTTAGAGAAATGTAATGAAATCTTGCAAATGAACAAATGCTTCACAAAGTTTAACCTTTGTTTACACAATGCCTCTCGCCTGCTTGAAGTTTGTTATTAAAATAAAACAATCTATTGTTTCTACTCCCCAATATACCTAACTAAATTGTGGACTTGCAATTTAACACAGATTTGGAAATAATTTATGTACCACCTTCAAAATGTTCTGGAAGTATCCTGGATAATTGGCATATGCAGGTTTTAACAGAAACAGTACTATAGCGAGAATAATCTGGTGTGTGATAATGAAGCACACTGCATAATTCCTAACAAATAAGTGCTAGAGTTCCATTTTATCAATTTCACAGATTTTTAAATGGTGGAGTACTTGGGTTTTTTAATGAGTTTATGTGATTGATTGTAACTTAGAATATCCTAATTGCTTTCATTATGGGCATTTTGAACAAATTCTGTATGGATTCCATCATACTGAACCCATTCTTCATGGGTTTCAGTGTTTATATCTTTAAAAATGCTGCCTCTCCAAACTCAAAGAATGGAAGTATTCTGATATTAAACTTAGCAAGTTCCCTCAACATGGTCATCATGCCACTGATGGTTGACAAACATTTATAGACTGAATAATCTGTATAATTAATATTACTTTCTGACTGATAAATGCAATTGGAGACAGGAAAAGATCCTGGCCTGGATCGAGTCCTTTATTATGAGCTCATGTCTATCCCACACGAGCTTTCCTTTTTGGAGATGACAACTGTCACTGTGAGGTTATGGACAGACCTGCATATATCCAAGGTAACTATTAAAAAGTGACTCAGGATAAGCTTCCTTGAAGTATACAACCTTGGCATAGGTTTTCTTAGAAAGAAGAACACAGGCTTGGTGGCTGAAGCTATGTACTAATCCCATAAACAAAAATCCTTAAGAAAATCTGTTTATTCTAGCTTCCCACACTCATAGCATGCATTCCCCGTACAAACAATATTGAGACGTGGAGTCACTACAAATTTTTAGTGTCTGAGTTTTGCTAAACAGTCAGCACTGGCTTGGAAATTTGAACCCAGTGTGCAATCCTATCTCGAGCCTGCTTCCCTGCCAAGCCTCACAATTCTTGTTCCACCAAAGCCCCTCTGAGTTGAGTGTACCCTACACCCCACCTCCAGACCTCCACTCCATGGGGTCAGAAGATACTATTTCCATCCACTTCATTAAGAAAATTGAAATCCATCTCACCTTCCTGGTTCCCACTAACAAATTTACAAATATATGTGATTTCTCTTCTCCTTTCCTCTAGCCCCAGCTCTTTTCATACATGTAATGCGTATGGAGGCCTAGACGGCAGAAATAAACAGACTAAGATATGAATGAAGGCTGTAAAGCAACAGAAGTGTGTTTCAGCTCAAATAGCATTCCAACAATATGAAGAGACTTGGTTTCCTTCTGTTGTATGGCTCATCTCTATGGCTGTGGCTTTTGCATCCAGCAGGCAGAGGGGAGAGCATGGGGCACACCCACTTCATAAAAGCTTTTGCCCTAAAATGCCATGTCATCTTCATGGCTGGAACTCAGTCACATGACCACATTTAACTGACTCGAGCTGTGAGAAAGGAGTCTAGCTTGGGGAGAGAGAGTCCAAAGAGAAATGGAAATCAATTTACGGCCACTCTGCCACACCAACCATCCCCACGTATGCTCCTGAGCTTCTCTCTCACCCCACTATCACCTCCCACTCAAAACTTTGCTCCTTTTTTCTGCTTTAGCTATAACCACTCCTCCTCACCTGGCTTCTCCTCAGCATATAAACAAAACTATATCTCACTCTTCTTAATAAATTATTTTCTTCCCTTTCTTTTACTTCCTCTCCTCTAAATAATAGTAATCATAGTTGATCATAGTCCATCATCATCATCATCATCTGCAAAGACTCTATCAGCCACTCTCCTCCGGGTCATTCTTTTAAATATCATTGCAAATTTTTATCTTCTGTCTCTACTGACAGTAACTGAGAAACAATTATCAAAGATCTTGCCGTCAAATTCTATAAGTTCTTCTTATTTCACATGTTGCTTTACAACTTTCCAGAATCAAACATTGCTAAAATTGCTTTCTTTCTTTCCCTGACACTGCAATCCCTCATTTGCTTTTTTGCTTATTCTGGTTGGTCTCGCAGCTGCTCGTCCTCCCTCCGCCCCTTAACTGTGGATGTTTCCCGGGGCACTTCCTCTAACCCTCTTCTCTTTGCACTCTAAACGTTTTACATTATCTACTACTTTATTATCAATTAGTAACTTCAACAATCACTTTTCTCAGGATTACAGCCAAATGTATATCTCCAGCCTTCATCATTCCCCAAGTTCAAGCCCTACATATTGGCCTGTCCATCAAGCACAACCAATCTGTGGTCTCGCAGACACTTCAAGCCCAATATGACTACCCTGAGGTTGTCTCCTTTACTGACAAGCAGCTATCTACTCTTCTCTGAATGTCACTCATCCTCCTGGTTGCCCACATAGGAGCACTTGACCCATCCTTCTCTCTTACTGTCCTTCATGGTTAATCAGTGTGCAATCAGGTTGGTGCTACCTCCTTGATACCTCTGGGACTGTCACCTCTCACGTGCGTCATGGCAGAGGTGTTCTGTCTCTATCATGACATCACCTTCCTTGGTCCAATTTGTTCTCCATATTGACAACAAAGGCAACCTTTGAAAACGTGAAACTGATCGTACCATTGCCTTGTCTAGAGCTTTCAGTAACTCTCCCTTTACAGACTGAGTAATCTGTGTAATTAATCTTACTCATTTAGAGGTGTGTTAGTTTTCTATTGCTGCATAAAAAATTAAATAACACACTAAATGGCTTAAAATAACCCCCATTTATTATCTCACAATTCTGTAGTTCAGAAGTCTGGGTGGGCTAGATTGGGCCTTCTGCTCAGAGTCTCATGAGACTGAAATCAAGGCATCAACATGCTGGGCTCTCATTGGGAAACTCTGGGAACAATCTGCTTTCAAGATCATTAAGATTGTTGGCAGAATGTAGAACTGTGACGGTATGACTGAAGATCCTGTATCCTCTCTGGCTGTTGGCCCTGGGTCGTTATCAGCTTTTAGAAGCCACCTGGATTCCTTTACCTGTGGCCCCCTCCATTTTCCAAGCCATCAATGGCATGTCGAGTCCTCCCACACTTCAGATATCTCTGGATTTCTCTTCTCCTTTATCTCTCTGCACTTCACATCTGCTTTTAAAGGCTCCTGAAATAGCATTGGGCCCATCTGCAGTATCCAGGATCATGTCTATTTTAAGGTAAGTTTATTAGTAAGATTAGTTACACCTGCAAAGCACCATCTGCTATGCACATACCACAACCATGAATGTGACACCAGAAGGTAAAGGTCATAGCGATCAAAATTATGCCTATCATGCTGGGTAAGTTTCAAACCACTTAGCATGGCATATAAGAGCAGCCATTTCAACCCATTTCCTACCTTACTAACCTTCCAAGTTTACCACTCGCCATATGTCTAGTGTGTCTGTACTTGGATACTTGGAAATAGGGCCTCTAGGGAAGTAACTAAGGTTAAATGAGGTCATAAGTGTGGGACCCTCATCCTATAGTATTAGTGTCCTTCTAAGAAGACACATCAGAAAGCTCTCTCTCTCTCTCTTCCTGTGAGCACACATACAGAGGAAAAGCCATGTGGAGACGTAGGGAAAAGGTGGCCTTTTGCAACCCAGGAAGAGAACCCTCACCAAAAATCGAATCCTCCTGAACCTTGATCTGGAAATTCCAGTCTCCAGAACTGTGAGAAAATGAATGTCTGTGTTAAGACCACCCAATCTATGGTCTTGTGTTATGGCAGCCTGAGCTGGCTCATGTCATCACTTACCTACATCCCACGTCCTACCCCATTGTTCCCTGTTTCCTAGTATCCAGACATCCACGATTCCCTGCCTTTGTTAACAGTTTCTGTTCCTTCTATCTCCCAGAATGCCCTTCTCTTTGTTGTCTCCCAGATCATTTTCTTGTTTCTTAGACTCAGGTCACCTCCTCTGAGAAAATGTCTTCACACCAACTTATGATAGCGTTTTATTCCTTCCGTTTCCCTGTCACTATATTTTATGTATCACTCTCATAACAACTAAAACTTCTTTTTTTATTCCTGTCTTCCCATCACAGGTTATAACCTCCTCAAGCCTATGGACTGTGTCATCTCTCTTGATGTTGCCACATCCTAAAAGAATCAGAGAGAGTCTGGTCCTTTCAGTGATTCCATCTAGAAACGAAACGTGTGGACAAGCAACAGGCTGAAGCTCCAACAAAAATATTTGGCAAGAAAACCCCAAATGAAGGCCTCTTGTCAGACAGTTGACTTGGGTATGTGTCTGGACCCCACCAACTCCGTGTATCACTAACTGGGATGATGACAGAGAGCCCAGCACCTAGACGACCCACTTACATGGGGCATGAGATGTAGCTGTCCCATTCTAGGATGTCTTTGGAAGGAGAGGGATTACATCCAGATGTTTTTCTGAGGCTTTGGGGGCTTCCATTCTCAGACAAAATCAGAGTAATTTTACCACCCACCGAAGTAAGGGTGAGGTGTGTTAAAGCATTGGTCAGCTTCCCCCTTAGTCTCCAAGGGAAAGGTGTGGGGCAATTTGCATTAGATAGTCATCAGCAGGAATTCCAGTGGGGCTGTAGGAGAGGAAATGGCAAGGGAAGCCAGGGGACAGCCTGCCCTGTCCCTTTGCATTCCAGGTGAGTCTGAGGGAGTGATCCTTTCTTCAAGCGTATCAGGAAGTGGCTAGACTCATACGCAGACTGTGTGATGTCTGTTGCGCTTTTGTGAACTGCCAGCCTGCTCTAAGTGCTGTACATTGACGATAGGGGTGTAATTGGCTAAACGGCAGCCAATGCACTCGGATGTAGCGGCATCACGATTGCCGTACGTGGCAGACTGCTGAATTTGTTCACGCCATAGGTAACCGCTAAGCTACATTTCCTAAAGCTCAGCAAAATGAATCAAAAACCTTCCTGCATAGGAAAGCATTTCCACACTCTATATTATTCCTAGGGGGAAAAAAATCGTGGTTTGATTTAAATTCAGTTAAATGAATGTGCATTTTCAAATGAAATTGCTTAGACAAGGTTCTTTGTATGAAAACTCACATTTGGTATTTGGCTTGGTTAAACCGCCCACCTCGCTTTTTTCCTTAGCATCTTTGATAAAACTGTGCCTTTGGTGTATCTTTGTGGCACCGTGGACTGAATAACTCTTTAAAATATAATCTCGCATTTTTTGAACCATATAGTCAATGGTTTATTCTGTAGTCAAATTACAGCCTTTTTTCTAATATGGGAAAAAAAATGGGATGCTAAATTCTTCAAAACTGAGAGACTCGTGGGTCTTTTGATGACAGAATTTAAAATTTCTATAAGCAAAATTGTTTGGTAAATAACTATTATCTCAGTAATTTTTACATTTTGTAAAACAGCTACAGCCCGAGTCATGACGAGACTTGAATTTGTATAAGTAGCCCGTGATGGTGGGCGCTTGCGCGGAGACCCGTTTCCTCACGTTCAAAGTGCCATGGAAGGGAAAGAAAGGAGGAATCTGGCCTGTACTGGCCCCTTTGATGTGGTGCATGCTTTTACCTTTCCTCAGTTGATCCTCATACTGACAATACTTGACATTTATTTAGCAAACCATCCCTGCCCAACATTAAATTCTTCACGTGGATGGTCGCATTGAATCCTCACGCTTCCTCCAAAGGGCAGGTGACACTGTCGCTATTTTATAGAGGACGCATGACCCGAGGAAGCTGAGCAGCCTGAATGCAGCTTTTAGGTAACAGAGACCAGATGATCCTTGGTATTTAATTTTTGATAAAATCAGAACTCACTGGGGGAATGGACAAAGGTAACTCAATGGAGAAAGAGCAGGAACAGAGCAGTCTTTTTATTTTTTTATTTTTTTGAGGAAGATTAACCCTGAGCTAACATCTGCTGCCAAGCCTCCTCTTTTGCTCTTACTCTCTGAGGAAAACTGGCCCTGAGCTAACATCTGTTCCCATCTTCCTCCACTTTATTATATGTGGGACGCCTACCACAGCATAGCTTGCGAAGTGGTGCCTATGTCCACACCCGGGATCTGAACTGGCAAACCCAGGGCCATCGAAGTGGAATGTGTGATCTTAACTGCTGCACCACTGGGCCTGCCCCCAGAGCAGTCTTTTTCATAAATAGTGGCAGAACAACTGGATATCCATACAGAAAGTATGAACTCCAGTCCTACCTCATACCACACAAAAAATACTCAAAATTAAGCATAGATAAAAATGTCAAAACCATATCATAAAACTTCTGGAAGAAAATGCAGGAAAAAAATTCAGACCCTTGGTCCAGGCAAACGTTTCTTAGATAGTACACAAAAGCACTAAGCTTAAAGGATAAAACATTGCATTTCATCCAGATGAAAATCCTGTTCTTCAAAAGAGACCACTGAAATATGAAAAGAGAAGGCACAGACTGAGAGAAAAATATTTGCAATGTGTATATCTGATAAAAGACATATGTCCACAATATGTAAAGAATACTTATAACTCAAAAATAAAAAGACAAAATCCCAATTTAAAAAAGTTAAAAAATAATTTTTGAAAAGACACATTGCAGAAGAAGAGATATGAATGGCCAAAAAGTACATAAAAAGATGTTCAACATCATTATTCATCAAGGAAATTCAAATCAGTACTCACCTACTAGAATGACTCAAATTAAAGAGTTTCCTTGGGGGCCAGCCCTGTGGCCTAGCAGTTAAGTTTGGCACGCTCTGCTTCGGTGGCCTTGGGCTGAGGGTTCAGATCCTGGGCATGGACCTACAGGACTTGTCAGCCATGCTGTGGCAGCAACCCACATATGAAATAGAGGAAGACTGGCATGGATGTTAGCTCTGGGCTAATCTCCCTCAGGAAAAAAAAAAAAAAGAGTTTTCTTACATTGCTCATGGAAGTATAAAATTATACAACTGTTGGGAGAGAGTCATCCTTGGGTTTCTCCTACTGCTACACATTTTCTGGGTACGCCAAGAATGCGAGGCCTCACCGCTTTCTTTATCCAGACCATTTCTTATGATTATATTTGCAAAAGGAACTTTGAGGGATGGTGAACTGTTTTCAGGCAGGACAAAGTGCAAGCTTTCTTACTGTTTACCCTAAAATGGAAAGTTTCCCAAATAACTGTTCTTCTTCAGTAATGTCCAGGCATTTATCTTGGTCCTCTGTGTCACCCCTGTGGGACTTGGGGATAAGAGAAAGCAATACAAACATGATGTTCATGTGGCTTGATGTACCATAGATGATAAAGTCATTTTCCTCTAACCCAGAAGTCTCCTGTATTCTGCCTACATCCACAAAACATTAATAGGCTAACTTACTAGGTGTGAGTAGGGTAAAATCTCAGACTGTGACAACAGCCACTTAGAGAAAGTTTTGCATTTTCTAATGTAGTTAAATATATACATACTGCATGACCCCAAAATTCTACTGCTACATATTTCTCCAAGAGAAATGAAAATGTGTCCACAAAAAAAATTGTGCATGAATTTTTATAGAATTTTATCAAGTATAGCCTAGAATGGGTATGTTCATACAACGAACTGTTAATCAACAACAAACAAGAGCAAACAACTGACACAACATAGATGATTCTCAAAAACATTACGCTGAGTGAAAGAAGTCAGACACAAAAGAGCACCTTGTCTATGACTATATGAAGTTCTCCAACTGAAAACTAATTCATAGGGAGAGATTTCCATCCATGGGGGAAAAATCGTGAGATTTGTCTTGGAGATATATCTTGAGAACTCCAAGTAAAAATGTTACATATTCATTTAGTGAAATATTAATTTGTGAAGGAACAACATTTAAGGGTAGAGACCAATCCGGAACAGAGGCAGAGAGAAAGATGAAATAGTGGCCAGTGAAGCGAAAGTTAGTAATATTTTACAAAAGGCTGGATGGTCTGAAAAGTTAAATGTCAATGGGTCTTATAGTGAACTGAGGACCAAAAAAGTGTCCATTGCTTTATGGACATGTATGTCACTAAGCACATTAAAAACCATTTCAGTCCACAGCCAGGGTGGAAACACAAGTGAAGAAGGTTGAGGAGTCCGTGGGAGCTGACACAATGCAAACGGAGAGATGAAAACTCTTTTGGTACAGCTCCTTATAAACAGTTGATAAACAATAGGCACACGGTAAATGGAATGATGAGTAGGATTTAGAGTGGCTTTCATTTTTTACTTTTATTTTAGTTGAAGAGACTTCTGCAATATTGAAGCTAATAGGAATCACACAGGAAGGAATCAGGCTCATAACTCACTCAGTATCTAAGGAGAGCATAGTGATACAGCTTTCTCTTCTTTTTCTTTCTTTCTGTGGAAATATGCTAACATTTCCTGCTAGCCTGCATTGATAGAAGGCTAGGAGACTAGATGGAGGTTTAATTTAATTATGCAAATATCATCGTCTGTTTTTGTCAGTTTTCCCTAGGTTAGGATACACTACGAAATAACCTCCAAATCTCAGAGGCCTGAAACAATCATTTATTTCTCATTGATTTTGCATTTCTGCTGTGGGTTGGCTATGGTTTTGCTCCTCATGCCTTTTCACTCTAGAATCCAGATTGAAAGTGCAGCCTTTATTTAAAACATATGTTTCTTGGGGCAAAAGGGAAAAGTGTGATAGCAAAACCATATAACAGCCCTTAAAGCTCTTACTCAGACATGGCAGATGTCTTCTATTTTGAAAAGTGACAATTCTCCAAGCAGTCCAGAAAACAGATTTACAGACAAAGAGAACACAATAAGCAAAGACCTGAAACCACAAAGCAAATATCCTCTTTGGGAAAAGAAAATATCAGTGAGCAACCTGTGAAGATGGGGGATGAGACTAGAAAACTGAGCACAGGTGGCATTCTGCTGGACCATCCACTGTTAGAAAGAGCATAATTGCTGAACACAGAGGTAGGCATGGGAAAAACAGTGGAGGTCATGATACAGATCATGGGCTCACAATTTCATGGAGAAGTGTGGGATTCAGACAAGTAATCTGGCAATTACAGTGAAGAGTGGAAACTATGACCATGGCAGTGAATATACTGAGCATCCAGTGAGTATGCTGATGTGGGGGGATTTGAGATGGGGAGAATTTGGAGCATTATCTGTGATGGGAGTTGTGGGGCCAGGTCGGGCAGAACTTTGTAAGTTATGATAAGAAATTTAGACTTCACTTGGAGGGCAAGGGGAAGATATTAAATTAATTAACCAAGTGAATGACATGATGTTAGTTCCATTGTAGAAAGTGAAAACCTCTAGAATAGATTTAAAAAAGAACGATGGAAAAAGTTGAAACACGTTGATTATATTCTAGGCAAATGACCTGAAAGAGGGTTGTGGCAGTCAGGATAAAGAGCAGTGAGTGCATTTAAAATGTATTAAGAGCACTGAATCAATAGCACTTTGTGTCTTGTTAGAAATGAAGGGGGTGTTTGGTGGTGACGCAAGGGAAAAATCAAAGATGACTACTATGAAGCTTCTGTGAGAAACTGAATGGTTGGTGAATCTTCTACTAAAACAGAGAATTCAGGGCCAACTGTAGACTCGGAAGCTGTTTACAGGTAACGAGTTCAGTTTTGAAGTTTGAAATGTCTAGTGGACATCAGGTAAATATGTCCAGGAGACCAAATCAAGTTGTAAGAATGGGTCTGGAAAGAGAGAAGGATTTGGAAATATCAGTAGCACAGTGGAGTAGATAAGAAAATGTAGGGATGGACTGGGTTACTTGCTGTTACTTATGACAAGCTGTGCTGAGCTTTAAACTAGGAGATGATTTGTACTTTAGAAGGATTATTCTGATGGCAGTATTAATAGGAAGCAAGACAAAACAGTAAGAACTTATTCCTCAATTGACAGAGTGAGAAATGATATAAGTCTTAACCAAGAAACTGGTCATGAGAATGACAGTAGGTATGAAAAGGAGCTAATAACCTCAAGGAAGATCAAGAGACTGCATAAATGGGACTTGGCAGTGTAGGAGTTGAAGGGGGTGAAAGCTGAGTTTCATGGTTGATTGGTTTTACAGTGTTACAACCCAGATGGGGATACATGAGGAATAGCAGGTTAAAGAGGAGGCATTCCATTTAGAATATCTTCTGTTTGAAAACCATGTAGGCAAGTCAGAAGGAGAACCTCCTTGGAAGGCACACATAGGATACTAAAATCTTAGCCAAAAATATTTGAACATCAGGAGCATGTTTATTATGCTTAAATCCACAATAGTATATGAGACTGCCCAGGAATAGCATGCGGATTTAGCAGCATGAGAGGTCAAAGGACAAATTTCTGGAACACCAATACTTGTGGAGTTATCAGAGGAAAAAATATCATGCAAAGGTCACGGTGGTAGACAATGTTAATTGTTTAACCAATATCCATTCAACTCTTTCTTCCTAATGAAAAACAAATTTCCTAGTGAAAAAAGAGGCAATACACTTGGCTAAAAATAATAATCTTCTCAACTTCGCTTTCACCTACAAGTGTCAAAGTTCAGGCCTGTCATATCAGGCCTGTCATAACTGAAGCCAGTGACATCTAAGGAGAATCTACTGCAATCATTCTTAGGAAGACTTTTTCTTTCCCAGTTAAGGGGAACAGAGGAAGCTTTTACTGTTTTGTCTCTTCCTTTCTGTCTTGGATATAGACAGGAGGACTGTCCATAGCATATCAATCCTGCAGAATTGCCACAGGGTAACAAACATCAGAACAAAAGCAAAATGATAAAGAGGTTGGAGCAGAAAGACGGAAATTACCTAGATCTCTGACAGCATTGTCAAGTAGCTGCCCCAGCCCTGAACTTCTCAATTCCAGATTTCAAGACTGGTGAAAAAATAATCCTGTTTGTTTGTTTGTTTTAGTCACTGTTGGTTGTTTTTAGTCACCTACAGTTAATTCTTTACCACAGAGATACTGAGAAGAAACATCACAAAGTAGAGGAAAACCAAGAGTATGCAGTTTCACAGAATCCAAAGAGGAGAAGTTAAAAATGGCCAAGGCCAGACTGAAGGGTACTCCATGTTTACTCAATAAGAAAGTCACTCTTGTCAGGAAACCTTCAGAAAACTGGGTGTGGAGGTCGGGGTGCAGAGTTCAGAAGCTGGAAACAGGTGAGAACCTGGAAACCATGAGAATTACAATCTTTTTCCAAGAAGGTTCACCAAAAAAGAAAGATAAAAGAAGTGGTTTAGTAGAGAAACTGGAAGAACAGGGAGGAGGAGTCAACAAACAAGGGCCCACAGGGCCACCTGTTCCTGTGAATGAAGTTGTATTGGAAGTAGCCATGCACATTCATTTGTATGTTGTCGTGGCTGTTTTCTCCATGATGGGACAGCTGAGTAGGGCGATAGGAACCATATGGTCCTCAGAGCCAGAAGTATTTACTGATGCAGAGCTTCAAGAGAAGTTTTTGTTCCTGCTTTCAGGATGGGGATGTCATTGACATGATCATAGGAGAAGGGAGAAGCTGCAGATAAATGAGAGAGATGGTTAAACTACTAACACAATGACCCTTCGAAGACAGGGGTAGATGGATTGCTATAGAATCAATATTAACAGTATGGAGAAAGGATGATTTGTGAGAGGGCAGGTGGGAAGTTGAAAATTTCTTGTTTTCTTGGTGAAGAAAGGGTTGAGATATCCTCTTCAAAGTGATTAGTACGGGGGGCATGACACCAGGCTCAGAAATTACCATCTCTGAGAATGCCGTCTGGAAGGTATTGACAGTGTGAATCTTTAATGAGGAAACAAACACCCATGTCACACATTTCATGTCCCCAAAACACCATAATCAATAAAAGCACTAAATAAAATGTGCTTGAGTTTCTCCCCAAATTTCTTTGATTTTAGATAAAGGTTGTATTTATTTTGTTATATTTTTCCTCCCTGACTTCAAAACTCTGAAAGTTGTAGATCTGAAATAGACTTCACTACCATTATTCAAGAGTTCCAGAAAAATAAAGATCATTGCAAGACTGCTGAGATTTCCATAATAACTAAGAGAACAAAGTAAAATTTTATTGTGAGACTAAGACAAACTCTTGTTAAATGTTTTTATATATTAAAATTACAAATAATACAAAAAAAGCCCCTCCATTGCATAGAGTCATGTATGTTTAAGTAACAGAGATTTAAAAAATATCTTATTTAGTTGAATCCATTGCAGTTGGTTGTATGATGGATTCAATGTATTTGCTCCCTTGTCCTGTAGGAAGCCCACAGTTCTTACTCTGATGACATCAGGCTTGACCATGTCACTTGCTTTGGACAAGGAAATGTTAGCAGCAATGATGTACATTCCTTCAAGACTCATCAAGTGGTTCTTTTGTTTCTCCTATATTTTTCCAGAACTCCAGTGTCTAAAATAGGCGGGCTGTTTCAACCTGGATCCAAGAGTAAAGAAGACACAAGGATCAAAGTCTTAGTGGATCAGTAGTCAACATATCCCATGAATGGGAAAGAAGCATTTATTGTTATAAGCCACTGAGATTTGAGGATAATCTGTGCAAACTGATGGATACATCTCTTATTTGAAGATGATTCCAGTACCTCCCTATATCGCTTAAACTTTCCCTTATTTTAATTCTGGCATTAAGGAGACACCCAGAAATATATATCAAGTAATGCAATGGAGATCTTATAGAGCTTATATAAAAGAACAGAGATATTATGGAATTCTAAGCTCCTGAAGGATACTTGACCATTTGACATGAACAAGAAATAAATTTTATTACGTTAATTCACTGAGAATATGGCACTTAATATGTTAAAGCAGCTGGTGTTTCCTTAATTAATACTGGCTTCCAAAGAGGAAAGCTCAGATTCGTACCTTGTTAGAGGCTTGGTAGGCCAAGATGGCTAAAAATGTTCACTTTTCATCCTTTGACCCTCCAGTTATGTGTGTATGTGTTGTGTTTCATTCTGTCAGATTTGGGCTAGTGGGAATGTGTCAGATTTCAGACTCTCTCGTGTCAGAAACGTGTGTTAAACAACCTCAAGACACAAAGTTGTTCAAAACTGACTTACGTTGATGAAGGCTACAAATGAGAATCAAAACTATAAAAATTAACCAATCTCCTGACAACTTTAGCCCTATATTGAAAATAGAAGACACAAAAACTGAGTATTATAGAGAGTTATTTGATGAGCAGAAGTGCAGGTAAAGAAGGTGTGGGGAGGAAGACATTTCCTCTACCGAATGTGGGTTCATCTGGCCGGAGAAGGAATTAAATTCCCATGAGACAGAATAGCAAGAGAAAATTAAACAAAGCTTTATGAGGACCATGACTCGGGGCCTTTCTTCCCGAAGGAAGAAAGGGCACCAAAGAAGTGGGGTGCACAGAGTGGTTATATACCCCCAAACAGGGTGTTTCACATATGATTGAAATGTCCCTCCCACAATAGTCACAAGATTGCCCTGTCGGCACAGTGCTTGATGGACACAGCAGGTAGTGGGTCTGCTATCTTGGAGGGCGTAGCAGGAGGCAAGTCTATTGTCTTGAGCTGGGTGGTCACAGGTGAACACATCAATCAGTTCCTAGCCTAAGAAAAGATGCTTAATCCTTAAAGAAATGCCAGTGTTGGAGGGGGAGGGTAGTCAGTTACAGGAGGTCACCAGACAAGCACAATAAACAAATGCAGATTTAAGTCCTTGCCTTCCCCATTGATTAAGAGTTTCTAGAGACAAGGTCATCTCCGCTTCTTCCTGGTACAGAGGGAGATATCTTTACAGATGGAGAGTTCCTTTACAATGTAAATATCTCTTACAAAGGGTAAATAAATTCTACTTTTCAGTTGCTTTCCTGTCTACAAAGTAACCAGCCTCAAATAATCATCACGCCAAAGAGACGTATCTTGGGGTGGTCAATTCCAGGTCCGCACAAAGGCAATTCACAAAAGCATCTGCGGCTGCCTGGCAGAGTGAGCCAGAGTGAGAGGAGACTCCCAAACTGTTTCCAATGTTAATTCAGCACGTTTCATAGGTGCAATTTATAATTTATCAGCATTTACAATACAGATGGTTAGTAACCAATGTAGATCAAGCAGCAGCTATATTTTACTTCATTTTAAAAATTTGCACTGAGTTTTAAACTCCTAAGAGGAATTTAGTGGGCAGACAACTATTCATATATTATCTTGAGTTGGAGGACACTGATCATTGCATTACCTACAGCTTCAAGGTTTCTTTAGTGACATTTTATGAGTATTTAAATCATGATGTTCGAAACTGAGGTTGAGTTATACGAAATAGCAGGAATGTAGTTGTGATATAATGAGCATGAGAAAAAGTGAAAAAATATTCAAATGAGCTGAGAAGCTACACTAATGCATGCCTTTAAATAGTAAAATCTAGATGTTGAGTCCTCCTCATCTGAAGCCATTTATTAAAGTTTTGTATCAGCTATTTGAAAAATGGGTCACATCACACATATAATACAGTGAAGTTCTGTGTTGGTTCATGTCGTCTTCCCAAGCAGTAAAATCAATAAGAGCAGGAATGGAAGATTTCAGAAAGCTCAGAGAAGTCTCTTAATATATTTAGTACTTGATAAACTACCAAAACTATTATTTTTCTGCATAGGAGAATTTAGTTACACTAAGTGTGACCTTTCTTCTTCTTCTTTTAACGGCCTCAGGTCTCTGTCACTTATTCTGAATAAAAATCTTGGGAGTCACCTTTGGCTTTCTTTTATGCTCCTTCACTCCCTCATGGACTTGCTCAGAAGTGTCCAGTCAGGCCTCTCGAGCTGCCTCACGGTCAGCCGCATGCCAGCACGCTAAACTAGTACACAAGGCGAAGACACCTGCAAGAGCTGACTGGGACCTTCCCTGCATCCTTCATGCACCCTTCAGGCTGGTACTGAGAGTGTTTCAGTGCTGAAATACCACTTTGCTTCTGCTGAGTCACTTCTCAGGGTCTTTGAGAAGTCCCCGTTGCCTGCAAAGCTCAAATTGCTCGGTCTTATATTAGAGACACTGCAATTCATTATTCAACCACTTTCTGACTTTAACATTCACTCTTGCCTCTGTGAAAGCTCTATTCCAACAAAGCCAGGCTACTGGAACTCTCCTAAATATTTTTTAATTCTTATACTTCACCTAAGATCTCTTTTCCCATGTTACTCGCATTGAAAATTTCTGATCTATTAAGATATAGCTCAAAAACCTAACTCTTTCATTAAACCTGCTGGAAAATTTCCATAAGAGGTGATACTCCACCAACACATGGCATTAGTATACACTGTGGTGTCTCACAATTTCAATTTCTTAATCTCTAACATAAAAATTCTATTTGAAAGCTTGTAGTCAATTAATTCCTGTCACCCTCAATCAGTTCCCAAAACACAACTGTCATATATAGCACATCTCGTCCCAAAATAAATGTTGTTAAAGCAACAGTCGGAAAGCAATGTTACTAACAAGTCTTAGCTAATTATGAACATAAGCCTTTCGACTGAGAGGCTCAGATAGTAATGATACTTAGTGAAACCAGGCATCATTAATGACATCTCAAAAGGTTCTTTAATTCAGGATTATACAAAAATTATAAAGACATTAAATAGGGTGAATTATCCTACTATGAAATGAAAGTTTTAGATATATTATTATAATACTAATTTAACAATTCCTTATAAAGCCCTTAGCACAATATCTGATGTATAGACTCTGCACATACTAACTGTTACAATTATTTAGGTCCAATCTATATATGTTCATGGTGAACACTATCTGGTGGAGTTATGAACACAACTTTCCGTGATATCTTACCAAGAACTCTGGAAAAACACTTTGGCAGATATGAGCAAGAAAAGTTCTGTTCAGGAGCATTCTAAATTCCCTTTCCAGGTTCTGCTGGTACTGTACCTTTTGAATCGCCCGTTCTTGTCATAAACTCATCTACACACACACACAGATTGAAAGTATCAGCAATGTTATGTTGGAAATTCTTAGTTCATACTTATATAATTACCTAAATTCTATCTTTTTGTAACAGGTGTTTGTCAAAATTATTTTGTGGAGGTTTGTTTCTGATGACTGATGACAAGATTTGCACAGGCAACTACTCGTGGCCTTTACTGCTCTCCCTACCGTGTTATCTGGAGTTCTCCATACAATTCCCAGTTCCTCCTTGGCGATCTGTCCTTTTCCATGATGGAAGAGGGAATTTAAATGTCTTTCAGCTTCTATAATAGAGTAACATCTGGATTAGAATATAGGACACAGTGGGTGCCAGTGAAGAGAAATATGAAGGTCAAAACTGTACTGTCCCTACGCATCACCTTCTGGTCTCTGAGACTTTGATCACTATACATGCCTATGTTTCTCTTTTGTGATCATCTTTTCATTACAGACTAGCTCCCATTCACTATTTTTATTTGTGACCTCTAGAATCTGTTCCAATGTGAAGGAACTGTTTTACATTTTTAAACTTTATAAAACGATCCCTACCACTCCACATTGACTGAAATTTGGTTCTTCTTCGAGAACATTTTTCTTCCTGTAGATTCCCCTCATTTTTGAGCCAAAAGAAAACGTTACTTGGTCTTTTCTCCTCATTCTTACTTCCAAACTTTATTACCAGTGCATTTTCATGCACAATTCAGTCTCTTTAAGTTCTCTCTCCCCTTTTCTCTTTGGTGTCATTTATTGAACTTCATGTAGTTCTCTGCTTGGGAACGCTTATGGTTTTTCTCCTGACTTTATTCTGTGTCAATGTTTGGATCATAAGCTTTCCACTTTTACTGCACATGAGAATGGAATGGAGAGATTTCTAAAAACACTAATTCTTGGACTCCACCCAAGAGAGATTATCGTTTAATTGGTCATGTGGGGCTTGAACATCAGTAAATATTTTTAACTCCAGATAATTTTAATGTGCAGAGTTAACAACCATTGATTTTGACTGATCTCACTACTGTCAAAGTCTTATCTGATAGTTGCAGATCAAAGTTACTTTGCCAAGTGAGCATCTGTGATCGTATACCAACTTGGACTTAACAAGGAAAATGGCTGTCTTTGAAGTGGATTTCAGTAAATTGAGGAGAGATTTGGAAAGGAGAAAGTTGGGACAATGAGAATGAAGTGTTGCCTTTCAGAAGAAAAACAAAATGAAGAAAAAGAAGAAGTAGGAGAAGGTGAGAAAGAAAGAATAGAAAAAGGGAAGAGTGATAACTCAGAGCTAACGTAAAATTGTAGAAATTTACATTTAAAAAAAAATAAAACTTATAGTTACTGACTCCAGGAAAAGACCAAGCAGAGTGTGAGATGTTGGTGATCTAGAAAGGAAGGGCAAAGGCTGATGAAGCAAGATTCCTAAAGCAGTGTGAGACATTAACATGGATCAACTTTGAATGGTGTAAAATGAGATAAAATGGAAGGAAAGAGAGGATATAAATTGGATGATTCTAGGCATGTTTGTAAGTGACAGGAACACAGTCAAGAGTGTTTCTAGCCCACAGTGTTTACTATCACTGTGAGTTAGCAGGTGATGTGCATTCTGAATCTCAGGAAAGGAGAGTTTAGGAATGGACTTAAAAAATTAGAGAAGGTATAACCACATAGGAAAATCATAGCAAACTCTTATCAAGTTTGGGAAAATATTTTCTTCACAGCACTGTGGACTCAAGGATTTAGATGGCAAGAAATAGGATTAGAATCAATTTACATAACTGCAGCATTGTGTTCAGAAACATAGGTGTGGAAACCAAAAGGAGAGACATCGGATTATTCCTGTAGGTTTCAGGGTCAGGTAGAAGTGAAGGACAAAAGGTGATGGAATCAATTGTGTTGACAGGAGAGAAGTGATTGGTATTCATGATAGCCAGGCTGTGAAGAAAAAAGAGGGCTGTCTGGAAGAACTGATAACTGATAAGAATGAAGAGATCAAAAGATGGAGGACTTGATGTAAAAATGTTTATCTGCTTTAAAAAATAAAAACATCATTTATGTTTGCAGGGTAAGTTATTACAGATTCTGGAGATGAACTGAAGTCAAAATAATGGAATTCTAGTCCTGACACAGTTGCCAGTCAACTCTACAACCTTGAGTAGGTTCTGACATACTCTGCACCTCAGAATTTTGATATGTGAAAATCAGGGATGAAACTTGGAGGTCTCTGAAGAAATTCCAGTTGCAATATTGCGTGATTCTAAGAATCAATAAATCATCTTTAAAAAAAAAATGAAAAAGAAAATGCTCAGGTAAGAGTGCTACTTTCAAAAGAAGTTTTGATTTCAGATGTTAAGCTGTTGTATGCAATCTAGAAATGGCCTTGGCAGCATCTCACAAATACACAGTTGCTTATCTTCTTGGTGTCTGGTCAGTATATTCTTCCACTGACCACTTTCTTATCCTCAAATACACTTTTCCCTTGGTTTCCACCAGATACTGCTCTCCTGATTTCTCTTCTGTTTTCCTGACCTTTTATTCTCCAGCTCCTTGACTAACTCCTTATCTTTAATTCATTCCTTAAATATTGAGCACTATCCAAATGTCTTCTATTCGCTTACTTATTCAAAACACCCTGCTATGGTGATCTCATTCATTCTCATCGTTTTGACTGCTACAAATATGCTGATGACCCTCAAGCAGATATGTCACACCCTCTTCTTCTACAGGGCTCCAAACAAACATATTAAGCTGCCTCTTAGACCTCCCCACATAAATGCCTCACACACCTCAAATTTAACATATTTTAAATGAGACTCAGTCCTTTGCCAAGCCTTTTCCCTCAAGTACAGTCTGATTTTATTAACGCGCTTTCCTACTGTACATCGAGATACTAAACATGAAAATGAGATGATGCTCTCCTACTTCTCATTTTCTCATCCACTATATTTAATTCTCTCCCAAGTCCTATAGAATCTGTTTCTTAAAGAGCATCTGAATCTGTTTGTAGCTCACCAAACCTACTTCTGCCTCCTTGGTTTGGACTTCGTCATTTGGAATTTGAAAATAGCCTCCATACTGCCTCACTGATGTTCTTTCTATTCCTGGGTGATGTGCCACACAGTTGCCAAAATGAATTCTATATGGATGAAAACAATAATGCTGGTTTCCTATGAAAATTCTTTTTAGTGGTGCTCCACTCCTGATAAAATATATCTCCAGCCTTTACTTGGGTAATATAAGACCCATCAAGATCTAGTTCCTACCAACCGTTGCCTCATCTTGTCCCCTCATATTCAGGTCAAGCAATGGAGCAACTTGCAGTTCTTTGAAAAATATCATGCTGTTGTATTCTTCTTGGTTGAATTGCTCTTTACTCCCACTTCATCTCCCACTGTCTGGATGGATGATCCCCATTCATCCTTCAAGAGTTAGTGAGGCTATTAATGCTGCATGGGAACTACATTCTACAAATCTGTTCGTGTCCATATTTCCTAAGGCATGCTCGGAGCTCAAGAAATATTTGACATGTGGGGAGGCAAAGAAATAGAGAGAATGTTAACTCTAGCTTTAGAAATGAATATGGCTAAAGGTTCAACAGAGGACAACTTGGGCATAGCTACTTTGTTGGTTATGTTGCCAGTAGCTTTCATCAAAAGGAAATGTATTTATTGAGAGAGCTGTGAATTAGATTTTCTGACACAGTGAAACAAAAAAGGAGGGTACCTGGAGCCAGCAGAGCTGATTTATAATTATGATGTTTTTATTGTTTGCATCTCAGTATGCATCTCCCTGTCTTGTAGCAGCATTAGGTTAATTTCTTTCAGGGAGCCAATCCACCCCACTTGAGATCTTTGTGTCTAAGCAGAACTATCTCCAATCATAGGATCCTAGGTGAACCAATTAGCATATTGTTTTTCCTTGGCCACAGTGATTGGTTCAAGGGTGTGCAAGTGACCTAAACTGTTCAATCAGAAACTGTCCAATCACTAATTTTCCCAATCAAAGATACTGAGGAAAATATATTCACTCTCTCCCGGTGGATGCCAGTGAAGAAGCACATGCCTTTAGAAGGTGGTAGCCCCCATTTTAGATACATGAGGAGAGCCAGCCTTGCTACAAAACCAACATCAAAGAGAAAAAAGCAGATAGCTGGACGGAAACTACCCTCATTAAAACTGAAGCACCTGCTTTGCTATTAGACTGATGGATGATATTGCAAAAATAAATTTGTCTTGTTCCTTCCGACTGTACTCCTCAGAGTGATTCAGGGTCCAATGACTTTGGGATTGACTTGTGCTGTCAGCACAAAACTAATGGATGTTTTTAGTGCAAAATTCTTTTAAGGGATATCACCACTATTTGGTGGGGAAGAATATTTGACAAATTATTTCTTCCAGCTGAGCACGCACTGACTGAAGAGGAAATTTGCACTAAAAAACTACAGAATATTACATTTCCCCTGAAATCTCTGTTTCTCTTTATTTAAGTGTTCTACTGGCAGGAACACAGCAATATGAAAATAATCAGAGTAAGAGTGGTTATCATGAATGCAGAAAAAGGCAAATATCTTAGTAAGATGACCAGACCATGTCAACAAAATCTAATTCCATTTTTAAGGTCATTTTCTCTTTACCAAGCATTGTAGTTGCATAAATCAGAACAAAATTTACTTATTGTTTAAGATAGTTTCATATTGACATCTCAGAAAAAAATAAGTGAATAATAAATCATTTTTCCCCGATTTAGAATCGTAAACAGTAAAACCAACAAAAACCCAGAAGTTCAAGAAGTCAATTCCCTGGGATATCTACACTTTCTATGAACAATTGAATAAATCCTTCCTGGTAATTTCTCATAGTAACGTCACTTTGATAATAAAAGTTTTACGGCTTCCGTATACACCCTATGTCCTTTTCTGCGAAAGTCACTGAATTTTTTAAAGTAGAATTATTTAACTGAGCATGCTGCTCAAGTGATAAATGATTATTATCAAGTTTTCTACATAATTAATAGAAATTATCTGGGCTTAATTCCCCTTCCATTCTTAGCATCAGCCATTCCATTGGTTTTATTTTGTGATGTGTTTTAGGTAATTACATTTACTTTACTCTTCATTCTGAGAGCTACTTTTGCTCTGGTAGATGTCCTCCACGAAATTTTATACTTTCAATTGACGTGACTTTCTTTTCCCATCCGAGTCACATCCTTTTTCACATTTAACATTGTTCCTTACACATGTCACTCAGACTTCTTTCTAATCAGTATATTTAAGGAGAATATCACTAGAGCTTTATCCTTCAGCTCATTCAGGAATGCAGGTGAGGAAAGTCCCGATTTTAACGGGAGGTTACAGTAGATTCTCTTTGCTGTCCCTTTGAAACGTAAGACACTCTGATACAAACTTTAGAAACTAGATTGGACAAATGAAGTGACTTAACTCTTCAGTGATTCAGTGCCTCACCTTTAAATCATATAACAGATGTGATTATTATTACTGAATCATTCTTTGAACCAGCTGCTAGAGCATCCACACACTGTAAATAAAGGCTCAGTTTCCCTGACAAGGAAATAGATATAAGAATGCAACGTTTTGGGGCTGGCCCTGTGGCCGAGTGGTTAAGTTCGCACGCTCCGCTGTAGGCGGCCCAGTGTTTCGTTGGTTCGAATTCTGGGCGCGGACATGGCACTGCTCATCAAGCCACACTGAGGCAGCGTCCCACATGCCACAACTAGAAGGACCCACAACGAAGAATATACAACTATGTACCAGGGGGCTTTGGGAAGAAAAAGGAAAAAAAAAATAAAATTAAAAAAAAAAAAAAGAATGCAACGTTTAAAAAGTAGTTCATGAATTGAAAACAATGTAATAGAATTCAAGAGTCTAAAAAGTGGGGGAAATATCTGAATGTTAGAAAAACGATGATATTAAGAAAAAATTACAATTTTATATAATTTCATGTAACTTAAATTCCCTAATTTACAATATAGGAAACTCTAGCTTAAGATTCATGTCATCTTTATAAAAGTAAATCATTTTCTAAATTTCTTGTAGTCCAGCGCCATCAGTGAGTGGAATTCTTTGTCAGACAGAGGACAAGAAAAATACCAGGAAATACCTTTGTGTCAATTCAGACATGGTGGCAAAACATGAAGAGAATCTTTTAGCTTTAGTACCTCTGAAGATACTAACAGTAAACTAAATATTGATACTAAATATTTACTGTATATAAGAACAACAACACTACTCTTTCTAAGTTAGTGAGAAAAAATGTCATTAAAAAAAGCCTTATGACGGCCTGGGGTTCACAGGTTCAGATCCTGGGCGCAGACCTAGCACCACTGGTCAAGCCATGCTGTGGCGGCCTCCCATATAAAACAGAGGAAGATTGGCACAGATGTTAGCTCAAGGCCAATCTTCCTCTCACACAGACAAAAAGGCCTTATGATACATGCAGATAAGTGTTAAGATCTAAACAAAATGCTAGATAAACAAAGAAAAGTTAAGAACCGATTATATATCAAATCACAATTAATTCAGAATATGTGGCTTTTGTGATAATTATGATTGTATTTCCATTGGAGATCAGCAAAGTCCTCAACCAAGAGGAGCCAGGCTACTGAACCCATCTCAGTTCCCTCTGTTCTCCCCTGGTTAGTAGAATCCTCACTCTCCAGCCTGTCCTGGGAGACATTGGTCCAGCTTGGGGTGGTTGTTTCTTTATTCTCTTCTACCTGGAAAACACTCCTAATCATCAAAGCAATTTTCTTTTCCATTCTTGCATACATTCTCATTTAAGACAGATAGCTTAGGTTTTAAGTAGGCCTTTGTATTTAATCATTTTATGTGAATAACATGGAGTTTCCAATGCTCCATTGTGATATCATTACGCGTCAGCAGCCTTGCCATGGCTACATCATGGGTGCGTGTACTTCGCCAATCCTCCTCTTTCGACTTACTCAAGTGTGCTCACGTCGTCAGCTTGCCCTGAGCTTCTGTCACTGCATTAGAAGAGCATACTGTGAATTGATTTGCTCCCATCACTTCAGTCTGTGCTTCAGAATGAGACGTGATGAGCCAAGCTCAGCCATCTTGCAGCCTGAAGCAGATCCACCCACCCAGCTGAGCCAAGTCAAGAGTAGCCAAAACTCAGTCAACTACAGAATGAAGAGCTTGAGAACAAATGTTTCTGGTTTTAACTCACGAAATTTTGGGATAGATGATTATGCAGCATTATTGTGGCAATATTTGATAAAGACTCAAAGCTATAAGTTCTGGGTTACATTTCGTAGACTGACTATCCCCTTATAACTAATTAATAATTTTCAAAAAAAGCAGAAAGAAGTATTTAGCTGTTTCAAATTGCCTGGTTTGAGAGGCCTTCTTCATTCTGTCGGCCATTATCTAGTTTTGTCTCTTATTACCTTAAACTACAATATCAATGTTTTCGAAGGTCATCTCCTTTCCTTCACAATTTTTTTTCTCCAAGCCATATTACATATTACGTGGATCCAATCATCGTAAAGCTGTAATGATGTGATGATGCCTCTAGTGCTAAGGGCTGGGCAATAGGGCATTTAATTATGTTACTTTCAAGCCCCTATAATAGAGGAACATCAAAAGGTGAAAGAAAACAGATTGAGAAACCAGCCCTGGAATTCTTAACTTCAGATTCATTCTTCCAGGAGAAAAATAAACACATAACTTGTCTAAATCACACTCTCTTGGCATATTTGCTACTTGTAGCCAAAAATATTTCTAGCTAACATGGATATCTAGCTTATCACGCAGTTGCCACAACTTATATAACCCTCATATTTGTTTCAGAATAGTCTCATATTGGGAACTTTGTAATCAAGACACACCCTTATTGTGATCCCCAATATCTCTTTCTTTCAAGAAGCTAATCACAGCACCCATCATTGATCCTGCATTCTGGAGTTAACTTCGGGCTGGATTGACATGATGTTTTTCCTTTGGAAGGGTTCAATGTCAACCTTCATGATCTGAGCTACAGCAATACTATCCCATCTGGAAAAGTGACAAACTGCCACTTTATTTTTATTCCATGAAATTTTCCAAGACCATTTTGCATTTCAGCGAAGTCTGCCTTTCTGTCTCTCACACACACAACTGAAAATTTTTTTAAGAGTTCACTAATATGTTCCAAATAAATGTTTTCAAACTATTCATTTTTCTCTATTATTCCTCGATTTTGCGTAATGAGACTAGTAAAAGCTAACCTTTCATCTTATAAATGAAAATCATATGTAAAAAGTATTACTATTTCTTCTACCAAATATGAGATGGATATCCTAGAAGCCTAAGATTCCCCGGTAATTACAGTAAGTGCTTGATATACCGCCTCATTTCATTTTAATAACATTACTATG
Organism: Equus asinus; assembly: GCF_041296235.1. NCBI lineage: Eukaryota > Metazoa > Chordata > Mammalia > Perissodactyla > Equidae > Equus > Equus asinus. The sequence continues at coordinate 77,706,962 of NC_091800.1, forward strand.
GAAGACAGAAATATAATAAATATTTTGTAATTTTAAGGATATTTAAATAGTCTATAACTTTAGAAAATATCCTATTTTGCTAAATATCCTAAATATCTTATTTGACTAACCTTATGCAGGAAACCAATAAGAACCATATTTCATGTCAGTTCCTCTTAGCACATTTTAAAAAGTACTGGATTAGGCATTCAAAAAGCAGATCCCTCCCTACCATTAAAGGACATTTAACTTTGGATAAATGACTCAAACTGAAAAAGTAGCCTCTTCTTAAAATTAATGGATCATACTAGATTAGTGGAGATTCACTGGTGTTTATAATACCTAGAAGTTCAAGAACGGAGCCAAGGAATCTTTAAGGCAACTCTCCAGGTAATTCTAGAATACACCTCTGTTGGCAAATCTACTGGATTGAATCAATTCTGAGGTCTTGGTCAGATATATTATGTTCTGATTCTGAATTTACCTCTTTGTGAGGTGGTAGTTTGAGACACCACTTCATTTCTTCAGCCTTAAATACTATAAAATCTTAGTGTCCCTTCCTGGGAGACTCAAGAGAATAAAAGCAAAATTCGTTATATAATTCAGCTGCTGCATCACTTTGGCTCAAAGAAAACTGAGTGATTTAGAAAACTAATCTAAGCCTGGGAAAAATATCTCAGGACTGATACATACTGTGAAAGATTCAGAGTGGAAGAAAATCTTAAGAAGATCCTCTACAAAATGCTTTTCAAGTACTTTACTCTGACAAATCACTATAATTATTCTTTATACAAAAGGAGAATGGAGTCTGCAGACTTTATCCAATCAATGAAAAGAAAGTCGAAAATCAGAGTGCTTTTGATGACAGCTTTTTCCTATAGCATTGAATCTTTGACGTTGAGGCCATTTTCTATGAATACATTCCAAACCTAGTATCCAGAAAAACTTGCACATAAATGAGATTCTTCTCTGTGTTAATTTTTATGTTTGTTTATTCTTTGAGTATTTTCTTTTGTTAAAAGAACAGTAACAATGGCTCTCTAATGACAGTATAAATTCAATAACTGCTTAATTTTATTGTCCAGTGGAAAACAAAATCTCAGATTGTTATTCTTCTACAAAGGCAAAAGGACATTTAGTATCACGTTTAGTTGAGCTCTGAGGAGAGACTCGCTACAAGTGATCTAATAAAAAAAATATTATGTCTGGATAAAAACTTAGGGAATTTCTTATAGGATGAGTCTGGCAGCATCACAATTTGCAAAATGTTAAAGGGAGATTTTCAGTTTTATTTTCATTTGTAGGAAGAGAGAAAATGATAGAACAGTCCATAGAGACTCAGCATCTACCAAGAGCTCCAGGACCCCCGCACCAACAGCACATTCACGTTTAAGGCATCACATTAAGAGCTCCCAGAGTAAATAGTTTCCTTTCCCTCCATAGCCATAGTCCCCATATGTAGACAAATTAATGAAGGTGGATTCTGGAGCTGTACATAAATATTCAACTAGTGTCTGTATTTATGCCCCAGCTTACAAATAACTAATGGTCGACTGAGCCAAAATAATCATATATGCTAGACATGTAGGAAGGATTGCTGATTTCATTTATTATACCACCTGTGAACCTCCTAGGGGAAGGGCAGTCTAGTGAAATATTTTGGTGTGCTGACACAATTTTGTACTTGTTTATGAGGTTGCGCCAGCCTATTCCTAATTTCCTGTTGTAATTCTTTGCTTCAAAGGCCAAGTCCACACATGGGAAGAATATTTTCTGCAAACAATCTTCTCACAGCTCTGCTATCTCTGTCTCCAACTGCCTCTCTGGGTCTTCTGTTCCCTTTATACTTCTAACAGTCATGAGGGATTTAAGTTAGCATTTGGGGCAGAGCAAAAGCAATAGCAATGGAAGTTTAAGGTGCTTTGTCAATTACTCAATTTTGGTTCTTCTAGAATACAGGGGAGAATAACTCTCTTTTCTAATTCCTGAGCTACAAAGGACCCTGGAAAGAGTTTTTACTCCAATGAATTTCACCAAAAGATCAAGCAGAGATAAACTGATCTTGCTTTCAAGCCCACCACCTCTCTACAAACCTGTTTCTATCATAAGCAAAGTATTGGTATAATGTGGACAGCCTGGAAATATTAGTACGACTCCTTTAGGAGGCATTGGCAGGATCCTCTCCTGGGGGATTAGTTATTTCACTTTTTAAGGCTCTTTATTAAGATGTGCTAATCCCAGCTGGGATGCTCTGTATTATCAAAACTGGGCAGAAAAGGTAGACATTTCTGTCATTATATCTATTGAAGAATACCTGAAGGATTGCATATTATGAAGACTTTCGGTTTTAAAGTATCTTTTGTTGCTCACTAAATACAATTTCAATGTTGATTGGACTTATGCCTATCTGTATAGTCTTAACACCCATATTTTGATGTAACAATATTTTGATCTTTGGATGTTTGGTCCACCTTAAGAATTGACAGATATTTTAAGAGATGTGGATTTTTGATGCTGAATGTCAGCTAGAATACGTCAGTCCAATGGAATCCATTGCTCAACCAAAGACGAAAATATAGCAATAGATGTCATTGACTTTTCTGTAGATATTGGACAAGTTAGAAAGCTATCAGTGTGAGGCAGTTTGAGTAGGAGCAGGAGAATGGAATCAGTAACATCTGGATGTTCTCACTCAGAATGATTTCCAAATTCCCTGACTGCTGAGGAACTGAAAGTATTGTAATATTAAACAATGATCACTTTCAATGTATGTCAATGATTTTTCCCTTCTTTGTAAATTCTGGCATCCTCAAACATAGCAAAAAATGATAATAATGCCTGGCCAATGGCTTAAAAAGAATTTAAAAAAAAAATGAACATGCAAATAAAAATGGTAATTAGAGTCCAGAGGGCACATTGCTTAAATGATAATTTGTTTGTTGTGCCTAAATATTGCAAAGGTTTCTGGTATGCACATCATGTTGGACCATATGTTATTCTGTTTTGCTTACACCAAAATAATTGCTATTGCCTGGGCTTTTGACTCAATCTTTTCTTTTCTTATATACACCTTAATGATCACATTATTAAAAGTGTCGGTATGAGTCTGTAGGGTAACAGTAAATACATTTCTTCCTGAGCTGATTTTTTTTTCTTGTAATGTATACATTTTTATAAGTCCTTGAATATTTAAGGTGTACTTTCCAAAGCCATTCCTAAAGAAACTCAACTTTTTTGTTTTATCTAATTATCTAACAAATTAATACAACAAGGGAGCTCATTAAATGCAAACGAGGAAGAGGGAAAAGGTGTTGCTAGAACTTAATTAGCAAGATACAAAGATACCAATTAACACCTATAGCTCAGGAAAGAAAAAACTTTTTTCATGTGGCAGCATCAAAAAATAAATTCACAGCTGGTTACACATATTAAGTGGAGTGCAGATGAATTTTAGTCTTCTGTCGGTATTGAGACCTCAGAAGTAAGTAAGAGGGGAGGGGAAGCAAGAGAGAAAGACTTCTCCTCTAGCCAGGAAAGCACTATTTTGTTAATTTGGATGCCTTGTGCTCAGGTGTTTGGAAAAGAGTCAGCATTTAAGGGGCAGATTGTACACAAATTCCAAGCCAATAACATTTTATTGTTTTCAATCCTTTCTATAGACATCTTCTCTAAAAATCTGTATAAAACTTATAATGATCATTTCTGTCAATTTTATAATTATTTTCTGAAATCTAGTGACTTGTGTGATAAAATAAATCTCCAAGACATAAATCTTCTTAGTTTCCTTAGTTTAACTATGTATGAACTCAGAAGTGTGTTTTGTTTTAAGTTTTCTAAAGGACTATGAATAGTTCAAAGCCATCACAAATCAGTGTGACTTGATGAAATGTAACATTTTAAAAGGCAACTGTTTAGTACTTAGAATTGTGCATTTCTCAAGATCACTTAAACCGGGCACCCATGATTACCCCTACTAAGTACATAATTAAGGTAGGGAGGTGAAGCTCTGAGTGAGAAGCCAGCGTGCTCATGCATATTTCAATAAATAAAGGGAGATGTGGAAATGAGTATTGACCTAAAATAGTGTGATGCCAAACTTCCCTGAGGTAACATTTTTAAACTTTTACTTGGAGATAATTTCAAGCTCACAGAAAAATTGCAAGAATAGTACAAAGAGCTCCCATAAACCCTTTTCCCAGATTGTTTCAGCATTTCCATGTGCTGTGTGTGTGTATGTGTGTCTTTCTACTCTCACACACTCAGCATTTGAAAGCACATTGCTGATAGAATGCCCCTATCCTTCTTAACGCTCTAGTGTAGTAAATGTCGTAAGAACAAGGACACTCTGTTTCTTGAGGTCAGTATTGTTATCATTTCAGGAAATGTAACATTGATAGAACACTTTGATCTACTATCCATAGTCCAAATTGATCCAATTTGCAAATTGATCCAATAACATCCTTTATACCACATATTTCATCACATATTGCATTGGTTATAATGTCTCTTTGAATCTCCCTTAAACTTGAAATGAGTCCTCAGCCTTTTATTTGTCTTTCATGGCATTGACACATTTGAAGAAATTTTAAAAATAAGTGTTCTTCATTTTGGCTTTGGGTGATCTTCTCTAAAGATTTGGTTCAGTTTACGCATCCTCAATCGTAATACTACTTATACGCTGCTGTGTCCTCTCAGAGTATCTGTACTGGAGCCACACAGTTATCCACCTGCCCTCATTAATGTTGATTGTAATTACGCTAATTCGGTCTAGTTTATTCACTGTTTAGATCTATAGGATAATTTTAAATTTGGTTATATTTTGGCTAGCGATCAGAATGACTTTAAACAACATACATATTCTGATGAGTCGTGTTGCGTATCTTACTAAATTAAATATGACATATAAATGGCAAGCAATAGGATAGATTGGAGTATATGAGGAAGCCATTTGGTGAAAAGCAAATTCAGCATGACTTTGTTTTTCCTTAAGGGCCTGACATGGCCATTGAACATGCATTGTATATCTGCTTTGAACATTTCCTGTGTCCCAAAGACAAGAAAAAGGCCCTTAAGATAAAGGTGCAGCTTCCCCTACTTTAACATTTACTTAAGGATAACCTTCTCTCCCTAGACTAGGAACTGGTTGCTGTGCTCATCTGTGACCACTCATCTGGAGACAACAGACTCAACACCCTGCTGTGTCCACTGAGACAGCAGACCTACTGCGTGCTGTGTCCATCAATTGCTATGCTGACTGAGCAGTCTTGGGACTATTGTAAAAGGGACATTTCAATCATATGTGAAACATCCTCTTTGAGGGTATATAACCACTCTGTACAGCCTACTTTTTTGGTGCCCTTCCTTCCTTGGAGAAGGAATGCCCCAGGCCATGGTCCTTGCATTTTGCCTCAGAATAAACTAACCAAAATTTTCATTTATAGATTGGTTATGGATTATTTTCATCAACAAATATATTTCTACTGTTTTAGACTGCTATTGGCAAACGAACAGCATTCTAATATCAAAGCCTTAATTCACATTCAGTTAAAAAACATTTCCAATATTTTTAATGATCATAAAATTAAAATACATGCTTGAAAATCCAATTTTTGGATAGGGGAGAAAAAAATTTTAATTTGCAGTATACGACTTGTACCAATTTTAACTGTGTATCTTATTTCCTAAAAGAGCATGCCAATAAAATCATATGCTTAGTCAAAATATTGGCTACATTTCTTTACCATCAAAAGAGACTTTATACTAAGTTAACATTAATAAGAAGATGAATAGGTAACTTGCTGTCTGGTTGGGAAGATAAAACAAGTCCATAAAGTGTAGGGTAGTGTAAAAAGTGGTATGTAATAACAATAGAAGTACACTTAATGTGCCATTTTTTAGCCAAGTTATTTTCAACATTAAAAACTCAGATCAAAAAATAAAATGACCCTAATCACCCTCTAAGTCCTGCTATATTTTGTTTGCTTTGTTTCAGATATTCCTCTTAATATATGATCAATTATTCTAATCTGAACCAACTGACTTCTGGGTTTCCTGAAAGTTATTCTGAAACTTCCTATCTCCTGGGTTACAGCCACTATTTCTTGGGTCCCCATATATTTCCATTTTGTTTTTACCCCCTTGTTTTGCTGAGGTACATTCTCAAACTTCTCTTCAGAAATTATGTAAAGAGAATTTACTTAGTTCTTGTAAATCTAAAACTGTCATTTCTTGTTCTGATATTTTTAGAATGATAATTTGGCTAAATAAGGAATTCCTAGAATTTTAGGTTCACAATCATTTTCTCTAAGCATTTTGCAGACACCGTTCCTCAGTAAGTCTAGGGTCCAGAATTGCTGATGTGAATTCTAAAGCCAGGGAGTTCTACTTTCACCTAGGATGCAGAATTTGAAAGTAAGTTAGTAGCAAGCTAATAGTAAGAAAAAGTTAGACATACTATAAAATCATATTCATTCTTGATATCTCAGAAAGCTAAGATTTCAGGGAAAGAAAATAGCATGAAACCTAAGGAAAGACAAGCCCTTGGAAGAGAGATGGAACGTGAAGATTGATACATTTGCAGCAGAGTGTGAGAGGAAGATGAGTCCACCATTGTCGCTTCCATTGATATGAGCAAACTTCGTGCCAGGGTTTGGCAGACAGAATATGGTAGAGGTAAAGCTGTGCCAGTTTCTGTGCCCAGGCCTTGAGGAAATGGCAACTTCTACTTTCTCTCTTTTGAAGAACTCTCAGAATCCTTGGCTGCCATGCTGGAAGTCAAGTCTGACCTCTTTTAGATCTCCATACTGGACAAGCCACTCATGGACACTGGTCAACAGTGCCTCTGAGCACAGCATTCTAGCCATTCTTACAGGTGCCAGATGTGTGCAAGCAGCTAAACTGAACCTTACAAATGTGGGGGACTGGCATTGGCCACCCTAAGATACGTCTCTACGGCATGAGGATTATTTTGGGCTGGTTACTTTTAAAAAACTGCAGACATGACAGAAACTCTGAAAAGTAGAATTCACTTACCCTTTGTTAAGAGACATTTACATTTGCAAAGGAAATCTCCATCTGTAAAGGTGTCTCCCACTCTGTACCAGGAAGGAGGGATGACTTTATCTCTAGAAACTGTCGTCAATGCAGAAGTCAAGGACTTAAATCTGCATAATAACCCTACTCTTGTTTACTGTGCTTTTCTGGTAATCTCCCATAACTGACTCTCCCTACCCCAACATCCTCCTCTGCCTTTAGCTGAGGAGGGCATTCAAGATGAGAATCTCTGCCATTTTGGAGAGTTGCTCAGTTTTTCAGTGTCTCTCCCATGTATACATGCTATAAAGCTTTGTTTAATTTTCTTCTGTTATTCTGTCTCATGTGAATTTAATTCATTGTCTGGCCAGAAGGACACACAGTGGGTAGAGGAAATGTCTTCCTCCCTTACACAAAGGACTTCACTTGTCAGCTGAATAAAACATAATGTCCTCAGTTACCACATAATGAGGGGATATCTCTCAAAATTCTGAATCACAAAATCTTGAGCTATGATAAAATGATTGCTGTTTTAAGTTGTACGTGTTGATGTTAATTGTTATTCAGCGATAAATAACCGGAACAGTGGAGCTGATAGAGTCTCTTATGTTGTTTTAGACTTACATCCAAAACTTCATTATAGGCAACATATATGTAAGTATGAACCATATGACCTGCCACTATTTGACATTCTTTCACCTAAAAAAGTAAATTTCATAATTTTCAACTAAATATTAATTTTAAGATGTACTCTGGGGTCCTAGTTGATCAGATCAGGAACACACATCCCAGGGAATTCTTCTAATCAGAAGCCTGGAACCAGAAGTGGCAAAAACATGCCATCTATTTTCATCTCTGATGAGGTTTGGTTTAATAACATAATTAATAAACTGGAATGTATTTTAGCTAATTAAATGCTAATGTTCAAACTATGTGGATTGCCTGGAAATATTGCATACACACTTTCCCATTTCAGGAACATGTTATAAGGACCCAGCAAGTTCAGGAACCTGAACAATTGGTGATGGTCCCCAAGGTTGGATTCTCAATGGCTTTGTATCTAGCTGCTGATTCAATGATTTGGGTACAATTATCTGAGCACATATTTAGCTAAATTGTGTTCTTGGAATCTGTTGTCCTCTAGCTTGAGTAAACATTTTATACCATGTGCAATTACAAAACATAAAAAGCAGAGATGACAACTGCATTAACTATAGTACAATTGATTTTGTCCCTGCTTGATAATCCATGTCTGCATGTAGAGCAGAATGAGGTCTAAGACTATAAGAAAAGAGGCCACTAGGTCTCACCTACCACTGCAGACAGGAGGCTGACAACATGTGTAAAAATGACCTAATAATTGGAACGAACACAATGAACCTAAGTCAGGTCACACGTACAGCAGGCTGACGAACTGTCCCCTTCCTCTACCAACTGATCAAAAGCAAGGAGAATTTTACTTTGGGGTCCAACAGATGCACTGGCAGCCGGACTCTCTTCAGACTGTTCACTTGGTCACTAGCACCAACAACTCTCTAGGACTGGACTGGCTCTCAACTCCAAGTTGCTCTCTTCGGAGATGGACATATTGACTAGACTGATGGGCACAACTTTTCAATCGTTTCCCTTCAACAATTCACCCAATTCTGTCTGCTTCCCTGGGGCTAGGAACCCCACATCTCTCCGGGGCCCCACTTAGAAGATCAGACCTCACTTCCTCTGCTTCAGTCTCTCACACACTTCAGATGTGGCTTCCTACTTCCATCTTAACTCCCACATGCTTGCTGTTTTTCAAGAATTTATTTAAAACTCAATAAAGATTTGTGAAGGTAAGTAAACAAATGTGTATTATCTGCCTACGGACTTGAATTTGAATTTGCATTTACGAAGTTCATTTTAGTTCACAAGACTTGCATTTCAAAACACTGGAGCTATTCCATCTCTATCTCTTACAACGCCCTCAAAATATCCGCCAACTTACTGAATACCTACCACGCCTAGATCTCTAATGCTTAGTACTCTGAAACCTATGTATTCCCAGACCATGCAGCCATGCTCTAAATTTTGATATGCACTTGAAAGTATTAGAGCCCAGAGAGAGGCTCTCTACCACAGTCAAAGAGAAAAGCTTAAGATCGCACAGAGGATGTTCGATTGAGTGCTGAAGCACGAGAAAAAGTCTGGCAGGTGAACAAAGTGGAGAAGGGAGTTGCAGGCAGGCAGAGGATGCAGAGACAAAATGACTTGTCTAGGGGATGGCTAGAAAACAGAATGTGTGGAGAAAAACTGTAGCAGAAAAGTCTGGAGAAATAAGCACAAATTAGAACAACACTAAGGATATTGGTTTGTATTCCATAGCTAAGGCAGAACCATGAGAGGCCAGCTGGAGATGGAAATCTGGGTATCTTGTGCTCCCCAATCTGCATGGTTGCTTTCTATTATTCAGCTCTCTTTAACAGCGTGGGCCTAGGAACCCTGAAACTACATTGTGTATTTGTCAAGAGATTTACAACTGTGTGGCTGAGGAAGAAAGGAGCTGCTTTGCAGGAGGGGGAAGGAATGTTCCTAAGAATGCTGTGAGGAAATGGATCAAATTGTGGGGCCGGCTGAATAAAGAAAAAAGAAGTAGCAAGAAGAAAAAAACAAAGTTTGAAGTTGCATAAGGGCATTGGGCAATAAAAAAACTGAGAAACACATGATGTGATTTACTGGTTGCAGATATTGATCTTTCATAGTTCAGAGATGGAGAACTTCCAGGTGTTAACAAGGTACCAGGTGTGGCCAGGAGACTGGGTGGCAGAGAGGTGTGAAATTGAAGGTTATTGAGAAGGAGTTAGGAGGACAACCAGGGGTTGGGACGCAGGAAGACTCACAGAGTGTGAATCCTTTGGGAATCTGCATATTGCTAGATGCCAACAAAAGATAACAGTGTTGATGCTAAAAAATTGCTTGTTAAAGGAAAGAACGGTGAAGGAAGTGTTATTTGAACTGTGTGTTGACGGACGAAGAGGCAGGAAAGTCAGTGAATAGATTTTGGAGGGGTGGGATTAAAAGAGACATTCTGCTTAAAATAAAGACTTGGCACTAAAATGGAAAACAATAAGGCAGAAGAAAAAACAGCAAAATATCATTTCAAAGTTTTTATTACAGTCTACTGGAAGAATTGTGCTATAACTTAAAGAAATTAGACAGTGGGGAAGGGACTCTGGAATCAAGGGAACAGGACTAACTCCATGTAGACCAGTTGTGGTTGTGGTTCCACACAAATGGACAACATCAGTATAACCTGAGTTAGACCAGACTGAGCAAGAGCAACATGTGTGTACTTTTCATCTTCTGTTTTGTTTTCGGTGGAAACAACTAGAAGACTTTACCTTTCTGCATAAGTATAAACATAATAAGAAAAAAATGAAAATCAGTTTTTATCAGCTCTTGGTGTAGGCATTGGGCTGAAAGTTTCAGGTACTGTCTGTTATCTAATTTTCCAGCACTTGTCTGCGATGAGCTTGTTTGCACACCCTTCACAGTTGGGATTACTGAGTTATACTCCAGGTTCACACCTGTAAGCAGCACAAGTAGGAATTCAATACAAATATGTTTGACTCTAAGCTCCATGATTTACTCTCTCTGCCTACACAAAAGAACATGTAATTCCAGAAACTCATAATGTGAATGTTTCAAACTGATGTAACAAATGACAACTCTTTTCAGAATTCCCAGAATTCACGTTGGCAAATCAGCGTAGGAAGGCAGTAGCTAAGAACGTGGGCTTTAGAGTTGCAAAGATCTGGGTTTAACTTTAGACGTTGCCGTTTCTTTAATATTGCAATCTGATCATTATAAGAGTCCAGGACACACATTGAATTTACAATACAGCTATTAAGATACCAACTAAGTTGCGTACAAAGTGAAATCTGATTAAAACTTTCTTAAAATTCCTCCTAGACTACTCCTCACAATCAACAGGATTAATTGATCACTAATAAGAAAAAGCATTGGATTCCCTTAGCATCGGAATTAAGAATAACCAAACTTTGTGATCAAACTAGGTTAATTTGTTCTTTGGCAAGAATGTGTTAACTCAAAGCTGTTACTGTAAAAATTGAGACCACACGAAACTAAATTTAATGAAGAAAATTTTTGTAGACCTCAGAAAGCATAACATTCGACCTGAAAAAATTCTTAGAAGAAAATGTCTGAATTCTTTGATTTGAAATGTTAGAGGACAGGTCCAATGACTGACATCAGTGTGAAGGAGTGGTGCTGATGGTGGTAGCACTCGGCCCTGAAATCCCCATGGCGTCTCACTTAGGAACATCTCTCCCCTGCCTGTCCGCAGGGTTTGTCTTAAAGAAGGTTAAGGACACTCTGTCCTGTCAGGCTGCAGTTCTTTAGAGAAGTTCAGTAATTCGGCCTGAGTAGAGTGGAACAAGCTGCATTCATATAAGTGGATCATGTTATCATTTTTCAATTTAAAAGATCTAGGGTTTCTTGCACCTCATCTCTACTCCTCTTTTCTCATTATCTGCAACATGATATGAGGGAAGCTTGCTTGGTAGTAGAAGGTTCCCGGCACTACAGTGTTTTCTCTCCCTGTCTTAGTCAGTTTGGGCTACTATAAAAATGCCATGGACTGGGTGGCATAAGAAACAAAAAATTATTTTTCATAGTCCTGGAGGAAAGTCCAAGATCAAGGGGTTGGTATGCTTGGTTCCTAGTGAGAACCCTCTCTGGTTCCCAGATGGACACCTTTTGCTACATCTTCATGTGGTGGAAAGAGAGAAAGATCATTTCTCAGGTCTCTTCCTGTGAGAACATTAATCCCATTCATAAGGGCTCCACCTTCATGACCTCATCTAAAGCTAATCACGTCCTAAAGGCCCCATCTCCTAATACCACTGTATTGGGAATGAGAGCTTCAGCATATGGATTTTGGGGGGACTAAACATTCAGTCCATAGCACTCCCATCAACCATAACAGTCTCCCCAAGGAGATGTAACCAAACAAAACCAAACGGCACCAGGAGGTCAGAGGCAGCATCAGGCTGGCCTGCAGGATGCTTCAGGTGCCTAAATCAAGGCCTTAGGGACAGGGACATAAAAATGCAGGCCTCAGAGAAATACAAAGAGAAAGACACCAAGAGAAGGGGCGTTGGCTTTCAGATTCCTAAAAGGTCTAGTTACCTGCATGGAGTCCATGCTTTCCAAAGCAGGGTGAGGATGTTCCAACATGAGGTTTCACCCATCTCCCAAGGGTTGAGAGTCTATATCCCGTAGCGGTTGCTTGCCAAGGAGACATGATGTTCAACAGCACCAGTGCTGCTATGAGCAACACCCCAGGCTTGTCCTGTCCTCGTGCTGAGTCCCACGTGTGCTCTCTCTTCTCAAGGCAGGAAGCTTTAACTCTTTTTTGTGATTAGAATAGGATTATCTCTTTCCAAAACATGAACCTACCCATAAACAGAGAAGTAGCTTTTTGACCAGAAAAAAATGAGAATAAGGATGAGATCATTTCTCTCTGTAGTGTGGATTTAGACCTGTCTGTTTTTCTGATATAATTGCAAAACAGGTATTTCTGAACTTAATTGCAGATACCCTCCAGTTTGTCTTTATTAGGATATAAATTCTAATCAAATAATTAAAAGAAGGTTTGGCACAATAAGAAGAACAAAACCACGGAGGTATCCCGTTTCCACCTGGCTCACTTAAGAGCTGTATAACCGTGGTCTTGTCATTGAAATTCTCAAACATTTTGTTTCCTTAGCAATTAAATCGGGGAAACAGCAATATCCATTCCTTGTACCATTGTGAGAATTGTTGAAGAAAGTGCATGGGAAAGTACTTTTTATCTGTATAATGTTGTTAAAAATTGCGTTGCCATTTTATTTTATATTTCCTTTTGAATTGATAAAGAGAAATAAATTTGTGTCTGTTGAATTTCGCCATTCATTTCTCCACATATCATGCTTCAACATACACACTTGCTGTTTAATGATGTGTGATTAACTGGTGCATATGGACTAGAAGAATGAAAGTTTTTCTCAGCTGATGTCCTCGCTTCATGCTGTGTACATGAAGATACTTAAATATACCCCCAAAAAGGTTATGGTTATGGCTTTGGCATTTACACACCATCTGTTGCTCTTTGCTAAGATCTTTTGCATCATCTGCAATGCCAATTTGCCATGGCAAATATTGTGATTATTCCCCCCAGATGCAACCACACAGCATCACTCATTAAAATTGGCATTGTACATGAAAAGCAAATAACATTAAATGTTATTCTCGTACATTTAAATGCATACGCATGGCTTCAATAATTGTCTTCATTGATAACTCTTGCTTCTACAATTATTGTTCTCAGCTTCTACGCTGTCCTACTTTTCAGAATGAAGAACAACATCTCAGACTTTCTCTTGAGAATTGCTTATCTCAAGGTTAAATCCACATGGAGAGATAAATTCATCTGAAACTTTTTCTCTTCTTTGATTTGTCTGTTAAATCATGTGTTTATTAAATCATCATTTGCAATGTCTAATTTGTAGCACTAATTGCATCTACTTTGAATTCTGTATAAAATCATCTTCATAAAACAGTGTAATTTACTGTATCGTATTTATAACCTTTCTATCAGCTTTCCTTTTCTGTTTCATATATTTTTTTAAATGATGAGACAGATTACAAAAAGAATGTTTATTCCTATTCAATATTCCTATTCCTAGCTCAATATTTATTAGACTTCATTATTAAAATAAATTATTTAAAAATATTGTTATTTAGTGAATATTTTAATACCAATTATTTTAACTTGTATTATCAAAATATTTACATTTATGTCACTTACAGTTCTCACTATGAGCCTGGCACTTTTCTATGTGTTACATAAACCCCAAAAAACCTCTATAATAGAGGTACTATTGTAATTTACATTTCATAAATGAAGAAACTGAGACTCAGAGAGATGAACTAAATTACTAATATTTTGCAGAATCAGGATATAGACATACACAGTCTGACTCTATAATTCATGCGTTTAAAAAATATGTCAGTGGTTCTCAAAGTTGAACATGTATATGAATCGTCTCAAAAGCTTGTTAAAACCTAGTTTTCTGGGTCTCCTGCTCAGAAATTAAGAGATTCAAGGTGGAGCTCATGAATTTGTGTTTCTAAGAAGCTCACAGTTGTTGCTGTTGCTGCTGGTCCAATTACTACACTTTGAGAGCACTGAAACACCCTGTGCTGATTCTCTTGTGAGGATAATCGAAGATACCAGGACCTAAACCTGGGGAGCATTTACTGTTTACACTCTGGAGACACTAAAACTGCGTTTTGTTTTGGAAGAGATAAAAGTTAATCAAACGATATAATATATCTAATACTTAGCCATAAATATTAGGTAAAAGCATCTTTCAGTAGAGATTTAGAGTCAAATGCCTTAGTGTTTCAATTCCCTGTTCAGCAGTTATGCTTGTATGATACTGAAGAAATTGCATATCTTTCCTAAACACCAATTTTCCCATTGTAAAATGGGCCTAATATTTGCCCCAATGATTTTTTAAGTAAATTAATTGAGATAATGTGAGTATAGCATCTACTGTAAGAACTCAGTAGTTGCTTAGTGAGAAGTTATTTTCCTTTTCAGGTCCTTCTAACCAAGTGAAAAATCAGAAATTATTCAAATTCATCAATAATGCACTATGAAGAAGAGAGAGAAACAGCATAAAGAAGGATGAAGACATAAGAGGTTATCTATTGACAAACATCTTGTTTCATTCAATTGGAAGTTGAATTAATTTAATATCAAAAGTAAAAACATTTCCCGACAACCTTTCTAACTAATAGCTTAGCGAAGTGATTAAAGGCCATTACACTTTCCTGAAATAGTCACTTTCCAATAAGAACTCATTAAGCAATTTAAGCCAGGGGACTTGATTATGGAGAATAGAATACTAATTGTTAAAAGTAAACATCATGTGTCTGAATTGACTGAAAGAATCTCTTTCAATATGTTGTTATACAATGTTCTGTAACCACATATAATTCTTAAATATTGTTTCTCTCTTTTCTAGTCTTTAAAACACGTCGCCCATCTCTATATTCCGTTTTTCTTTATTACGTGTTAGTGGACTATGGAGTGGTTTAAGTTTTTACTCTGTTAAATCTAATGTTGAACCAAAACAGTGCAGGAAAAAATTATGAAATCACTGATTTAGCTGCCCTCAAAGCATAAACTGAGTGGCATTATGAATGAACTTCCAGGGTACTTTCAATAATCATAGAGTGTCCTCATGTTAAAACTGACTTGAAGCATTTGATTTTCCTGTGATTCTATCTTGATAGCTCTTTGCTAATAATTGATAACTGGGGGATGCAAACTCACTCACATGCAAGATGTTCTAAAATGGAATTGATATTTACTTGAAAGAGTTTCCATTCAGAAGATGGGCAAAACTAATCTATGGCGTTAGAAGGCAGGCTAGTAATTCTCTCTGGGATGGGGCACAAGAAGGCCTTCTGGGATCTGGTAATATCCTATTAATGTTTCATTTTTATTGGCATGCTGGTTATATGGTTATGCTCACTTAAAATCTGTTGAACTTTTATGGTTTACAATATGTGTACTTTTCTGTATACATGTTAACGTTCAATAAAATTTTACTTAAAAATATGAAATAAGGTCCTAAACAGTGTTTTCTTCCATGCTCCAATATTCTCTTTTTATAGGACACTAGGCTAGGAAGAAGACTAAATCAAAAAAACTATTCACTCCTAAAAATTTTATTTTTGGTCTGCCTTTCAGAGCAGCATCAAAAAGACAACTTTTTCTAGAGCGAAGTATTTTTATTTCATGGTCTGTGTAGATACGCATTTCAGAATATTGTAAACTAATTCCTGTTTTATAGTAGCTCTTGGTTTCCTTTTCTTTATCCAAGTCAAAAATCATCTCTGGATAAAAATCAGTGACCTAAATTCAGAGGCATGATCCACGACAAACCCATCTAGCGCTGAAAAGAAAAAAATTGTCATCTCCTAGATTTATTTATCTTTTTACTATGCTCCAAAAGCATCATTTCAGTTTCTGAAGACGTTAGAATAATTTGTTTTCTCTAAACCAATTTGTATCATGTCAAAGGGAAATTGCAGCTTTACAACCACCTGAGGGAACAAGCGATCCCCTTCCATAAATAAAAAAGTCATCTGCATAAATATGTACTAAGATATCCCTACAGACGTGAGGAATTTTGTGTACGGAGGGAAGAGGTGTGAGTGGAAACAAAAAATTATATGAGGCAAGTTACAACCTACACTTCATTTGCCATATTCTAATTGTCTAATAAATTAATATCAATGCTGAGAATAGATTTGTACAAATATTCATTTGGGACTATAGCCAGTTTATTCAGATAAACACATATCTTCCCACTGAGCTGTATGTTCCAAAGTAGAAACTTAGAAAAGAGTCCTTCAGCAAATATGAATAATATGATATTTGGAAGAGCTAAGATATTGAATTTGAAAATTTGTAGTTACCTTGCATTTTACAGCACATGAAAGAGTATTTTTACATTAATCAACCCTAAATGTGTTTCATTCTACTCCGCACTTGATTCATATTTAGCTAGAAGATATGCAATAGATAAAGCAGAGATGAACGCCTTCCCATTGACGAGCCGTCAGGAAGGTGTGGAAAACTCTATCTCAGATGAGAATGAACAAACAATTCTTTTTGAAATAAATGTCTTCATTAATCCAGTTCCAAAAATGGATTGTGTTTTGAGGATTCAGGCTAACAGTTATGGCCTGAATCAAGTGAAAAGCTAAGCTTGCAACATCCATAGAGTGTAAAACGTTCTGTGGTGCCTCCGTCTCCTTTATCTTTCCGTGTTGTCGGCTAGGGCATGATGACTAGACTGAATCAGGAATTTCAATTTGGGTGTAATTATACAATCACCTTGAGCAAATGCAGCCTCAATTAGTAATCACCAGCATTGCATCATACTAGGAGAGCTTTGATTGTAAGTTTTAAATACTTCAACAACCAGCCTCTCCCTACCAGTTGCACCTTCAGTCTCTTAAAGCCCATGGCTGTCTATCTCATATATTTCACCAACACTTATATCCACTTTATCACACATCCCATTTCTTGGCCCTGCATGCCACCTCTACTTGTTCTAGGAAAACATTTTTCACCTTCTCCAAAATGCTGGCTATCTTCTTTCCTCTGGGAAATCTTCCCAGTTAGCTTTTATCCTAGCAAACATAAGTAGAAAAGGAGATGAGTTTTTTAAATATGATTTCAAGCATCAGAAAATGCTCAGTTTCCTAGGAAATTTACCACTAGATGGCTGATGCCTTAATTCCAACTCTTTAAAAGGAGCTTTAGCAGTTTTGATCATTTTGATTCGTTAATACTAGTTATCCATTAAACTTTGTGGGCTGTTATTATGTCACAAGTTCAGCTTATACAAAGAAAATAAAACATTCTTCTTGCTTTCAGACTTATCACAGCCTAAGCAAGAACCAGCCATGTGAACCAGTGATTGTAATAAAAATATTTTATAACTATAAAAGCAAATGGGGAATTAACGAGAGAGCAGTCCATTCTTCAGGGAAGGTGGGGAGTTTACCAGGGATTTTGCAAAAGAAGAAATACTTGAACTGGTTATTAAATATTGGATCAGCATTCACAAGGAAACGAGGCAGGAGAAGGCAGAATAGAAAAGTAAAAGCGTTTAGTTGTGGGGTTGGCGGAAGCGTGCTTGGTCTGGAGAACCATAGCAGTTCAGAATCACTGGAGATTTAGGGGAGAGTGAAGAAAAACAACAGAAGCTGGAACCAGATCTTGATGATCTTGTACATCATGTTGTGTGGTTGGACATTATCCAGTGAGCAGTGGGCAGCAAAGAAGGTTATGGCAACAGAATGAAGGATGGGAGAGAAATCTCAATAGAAGGGAGCAAAACAGAGTCATCGTCATTTTGCTTTCATCCTTCTAAACTGTGCTATTGAGGAGTGCCCCTCAGTGAGCGAGCTCAATTTGAGGTGTGGCCAACCAATCTCCCAGTTAGTGAAACTGAGTCATGCCAAGAGGCTCATGGTAATTTGTCTGTTCACTGGAGATCTGATACTAGGACTTCTGTCTTAATGTTTCTTATGCTTAAGCCTTTATCATGACCCAAGTTATGATAAACAACTCTTCATCATGATACACCATGACAGCACTTTTTGCTTTGTCTGGTAAAATTTTCCATAAAGGAATCTTTCTTCTTGCCTGCAAATCTTCTCAGAGACCAGCGTAAAGTCCACAGCTTGGCTAATTCCCTGCATTGATTCATGCATTTAATCAATATTTATTGAGCATCTACTGTATGCCAAGTACTTTTCAGGCTCTGTCAATAGAAACAAAATAGACAGATACTCCTGCTTTCATAGAGCTGTCATTCTACTGGGGAAGATGGGTAATAAACAAAATAATCAAGCAAAATATGTATGTTAGATTAGGATAGTGTTATGGAGAAAAATCACGGAAGGTAGACCAGATGTGTATTTGTGGAGGAGAAATTTAAAATAGGGTGGCAAGACAAGTTTTACTGAGAAGGTGACATTTGAGCAAGGACTCGAAGGAGATGAGAGAGAATTGATGAAGTTATCTTGGGCAACCACATCCAGGCGGAGGGATTAGCAAGGTGCCAAGGCCCTAGAGGGAAGTGCGGCTAGAGAGTTTTGGACAAGATAAACGTATGTGATGGAGCAAGCTATCAGAATGGCAAAGTACAACAGCAAGTCCATATTTCCAGTTGTTCTTCTTAAAAGACTTGGAGTCACTCTTGACTCTCCCTTCAGATACCTTGTAGTTGTAGGTCATTTTGCCTAGACTATATCTACAAGCATGGTAAGCTAAGAGAAAAAAATATTACAGAAGCACTAAAATTTCCAAGTTCAGAAAACTCTTAACCATTGATCCTAAAGAAACAGAGTGAGGAATATGTGGAATTAGAATCCACAGGTAAATTTTAAGCCTTCTTTTAACCAATAACATTTTTTTTTCTTGTTAAACTTTTAATACAAGTCAGAAATACCTAAGTAACCAATATCAATTTAAGTTTATCTACGATTGATGGGGAAGCAGGAAGAGGAAGATCGAGAGGTGGGACAATGAGAAAAAGAAGGCAAGACCTTGGAGGTGACAAACAAGGTTTATTTTCTTGACAGTTTTTTCTTATACTATTCTTCCTTATAAGCAGTTTCTTTCATTTAGAATTATGAATAGGATCCTATTCATGAAAATACTTATTGTGCTTTACTGGTTTATCAAATATCTCAAAGTTCTTTAGAATAGCCAGTATATTTCAGTTTTTCTAGCCTTTTCTAAAGCATCGGGTTTTGAATTCTTCATTTACGGTTGTAGGCTATAGAAAATGTTTGACTAAATATTTAACAGTTGAAATGGCTTCTGGGCATTGGAAAGCTTATATTCATTTTAGAGTACAGCCAACTCAAGATTTTCTGAGATTGACCTGATTATCAATTATATTTAAATGGATTACCTAAGCTTTTATTACATTTTTCAACTTTCCATTTATTGTAGCAAATTCATTAAAGTGTAGCAGGGAGAGATGATATACTCAGTGTTTTTGGTCTTTTCCTTTCCCACTTATATTTAAGTAATGATATTTGGAATTCATTGGCGTTATTATCATGGCTTAGTAAAATAAGGTATTGGCACCTCTTCATGTAAGGGGAAAAAAGTCTAGTAAAAAATGACTGTAGCAAATATTGAATTATATTATGTGCATCTCAGGTTTTCAGAGTAAATTTAGAAAAATACTAGACTTGGTATTATACCTTGATTAGGAAATAAATTTCTCAAATGAAAGACTAAATCATTAGTAGTAAAGTCTTACAATTTAAAAAAATCTAGCCTTCTTTTACAAATGCCATTTTCTTAAATTGTGCATAAACCTTTGCCAAAGATCACCCAAACTTGTTTTCTTATTTAATGAAAGGAAAAAATAAAAATGCATAATTCATTCAGTTTCAATAAGTTCAATTTATAACCCGTTTTCCTTACATCCATACCCAGAAAACACCCACAAAAAGTTAAAAGATTTTAGCACACATCTAATTTAAGCATTGTCTCTGCTGTTGCCATTGGCTCTGGTCACCACTGAAATGCCTTTATTTGTCACTTTGTTCTGGCATGATTGTGTAGATGTGACTGAAATATATAATGCATTCTTTTCCAAGCAATTAATCCTTTTTTCAGTTAGTGGAGGCATAGTCTATTAGGCAATTAACTGTGGTTAGCTCAATTATAGAAAATATAATTCATCTGGTTTAGAAACTTAACTGACAAGGCAAGTGAACTTTGGCTAACCTCAGTAGGATAGAAATGGAACGTAACCAGCCGAAGGGCCCAGCCATACCGCAAGAGGAATCCACACGGTAACAAATTTAGGGGCACACAAATGGGTGGTGAAGTGTTTTCAGTGTTAGTATGATTTGGGTTGCAAAATTATGAAAAAAAAATGCAAAGCAAGTCTTATCTTCACCAAAAAGTGTAAGAAAGTCATTTGTTTGGAGAAACAATAAGTTACCTGTGGTATTAGATCAATTATTGATAAGAATTATTGGATATTCACCAAAACCTCCACCCAGTGGTCATTTTGACACTGTAATTTCTAGAATAGTGTATATTCTCTGAAATGTTTGATGAAAACGTCTCACTGTTTACTTTTATTTAGAGAAATCACTCTCACACCACATTGAAGGGAAAAGCAAATTTTAAACCCTAAAATGTTCATTAAATTTGTGACTTAAGACTAATATCACAAAAAACTTTGCATAAAGATGATTCAATGTGTATCACATGGTTTTCTTGAAAGAGAGAAAAACTAAATTAATTTTCTTTTTGTTTTTTGAGGCATAATTTTCCCTGTTACATTAATTTAATAAAAAATAGCTTAAAATTCTATTTGTAACATTCAAAGAAAACTTACAGGCTCCAAGGAAAGAACAGCTGCACAAAAATAATATATCCAGGTAGCACTTAATAGTTTATAAAATGATTTTTACAAGTAGTTTCTTGTAATTTTTATAGTTCCCAATGTCTCAAAGAAGTTCAATAATATTAGCCAAAGCGAATACTAAATAGATACAGCTGGGGAAGGTTTGCTGTCGATGATACCGTTTTCCTTAGATTAAGTTTTAGATACTCCTTACTACCTAAAATAGTTGTGGCAGGTACATGAAGAAGGAATCATAAATAGTACACCAAAGTTAGGACAAAGATAGAGGCAGATATTGGTGAGGAAGAGGAGTGCGAATGTTTGAGAAGAGGACAGTCTGACACCGAGATGCTTCCATACCTCCAGGGCTAAACTGTGAATCCCTCTCTCAGGGTAAGAGTTGTATGTTCCTTGCATCTCCATTTCCAGCATTCATCACAGTGCTTGACGTATTACACATAGTCAAACGCTAGGCAAAAGTGGGCAACTTGTTGAATTTAAATAGAGTTTTATCAAATCTATTTGAATATTGACAAAATACTTTATTCATATTTACATTTATTAGAATTCCATAACCTATTTTTTGACTTGGATTTCCTTATATTACTTATTTCTTTAAATCTTTACTATAAGTTAGATGCCTCATGGTTCCTCCCTGTATTGTTTTTCCTTACACTTTTTGTAACAAGATATTTAATATAGTCAACTGCCTAAGTTTGCTCATTCATTAGCCAATGGGTTTTGATTATAAAGATTTTCTATGTCCACTGGAATTCTCATTGATTCAAGATTGGCTTCTTCTCTTTCTTGGCTTTGAAAAACCACAAGCCAAATACAAAATAACTTACTTTGGCCTTAAAAAGGGATACTCAGGCTAAGCAACTTAGATTACTTGGCCAAGCAGCTCATAAATTTAGGACTCATACGTTCAGGGTACAAATTGATTGTGCAACAGAAAAATCAAGAGCAGGTTAGTAGAAAGAGTTCAACACATTAGTGAAAGGAGTCAGAGATAGTGTCTAGATATCTAAACAGAAAGTCAAAATAGACAGCCACCATGTGAAAAGAGAAATGTGCTGGAAATTTTGAGTTCTACTGCAGACTAGATGTAAGGCTTTTGTTCAGTTACTATCTTGGACTTCAATTTCCTCAATGACGTATAAAACAATGAATTGAGAGCATATAAAGTCTAAATTCCTTCCAAATATAAAGTTTGACTATAAATTGACATTTTGTAATATATCCAGTATCTTTGATTATGGAAGTTAAAATTATATAAAATTATATATAGATAAGTGAGACTATATTTTTAATCATTTTGTTATGAGTCAATCAATATAAAAATAATGTCTAAAGAGATTATAGCCTTCAAAAACAGCAAATAATAATTTTCTCTCCCTAGAAATTGAGATATTTCAGTAAAAAGTTCTTCTTTGTGAAAAACTTAACTTTTTGAGATATAAAATATGCTTAGTGCCATGTGGAGGAAATAACAGCATACTTAATAGTCACTTGACCTTTGCATCTAAGAATTTTTATGCCTTCAAATATACCCTGTGATATTTTGCTTTTCTTCGTTTATGTACAAAGTTAATCGAAAAGAGAATAAACCAGTTGGTGGTTTAAGATAAGCTAAAGATAGAAAGGAACAAATATTTCTTGGCTGTCTTCAATGTGTCTAGCATTGTGTCAAGGCCAACACATGTTAGTTCATCTAGGTGTCATAGTAAGCAACAGGCTTCAGCCAGTGATGGATCTTTTAAATAACCACTGCAGCTGTGATCCAGACACCACTGTAGGCAAGCAAGCTACATACTTATATTGTTAAGCACTCAAAAATTTTCAATGTGAGCAAGAACAGCCCTTTTCAGGTTATCTATTGCTACATAGATAATCACTCCCAAAACTTAGTGGTTTAAAACAAATAATAACTTGCTCATATCTCAGGGTTTGTGTGGATCCAGAACTAGGAAGAGGTTCTTGGCTTGGTGGCTCCAGCTCACAATCTTTCACGTGATGGCATTTCAATGGTGGCTGAAACCAGGTATGGCGGGCAGAAGCGAGCAATGCTAGAGCAGGTGCACCTGGTGGGGCATCTCTGTATCTTGATGTAGTCTCAGGGCCTCTCCACATGAGCTTGTTTGGGCTTCCTCACAACATGGTAGCCTCAGGGTAGTCAAAGTGCTTACACGGTGGCCAAAGGCCTCCTAAAGCAAATGCTGTACATCTCCCTTTCCCAGAGAGGATAACTTCCAAGACCCCTAGTGGATGCCTGAAACTGCGGATAGTACTGAATTCTATGTCTACTGTTTTTTCCTATACATACATACCTATGATAATGTTTAATTCATAAGTTAGGCATGGTAAACGATTAACAACAATAACTAATAATAGAATAGAACAATTATAATGATCTACTGTAATAAAAGTTACGGTAGATCTTAGCAACCTCAGTATTTGATTTTCTTTTTCTTTATCAAGTCAAGAACTTTCACCTTTTCACTTAAAGAAAGCACTTTACAGATTCTCTTTGGCATATCTGAATCACTGGCATCACTACTCTTGTGCTTTGGGGACATTATTAAGTAAAATAAGGGTTACTTGAACATAGGCACTGCAATACCATGACAGGAGATCTAATAACAGAGAAGGCTACCAAGTAGCTAATGGGCAGGTAGCATATCCAGATGGAGTTAACTTGTGTATGAATGTATGAACGAATGAAGTTGTTCATCCCTAAAAATAAGAAATTTTAAAAAGTAATGCATTAATTCTCTATTTTGTTAACAAATTGTCACAGTCTTAGCAGCTTTCAACAACATGCATTTGCTGTTTAAGATTCCATGAGCCACAAGTCCAGGCTGAATCCTCTGTTCAGATTTCACCTCATAGGCCAAAATCAAGGTATTAGCCAGGGCTGTGATGATGAGCTTGCCTCTCAGTGATTGGCACAATTCATTCCTTTCAGCTTTAGAATGCATAACAAGCTGCTTCTTCAGGGCCAGCAGAAGAGAGAGCCTCTGCTGCTTCCTATCTCTCACACTTTAATGGTCTCTGACCTCTTTCCAAGACTTACCTGATGAGGTCAGACCTAGCGAGGAAAACCTCCCTTTTGTTCAACTTAAAGTCAACCGACTAGGAAGTTTAATTACTTCTGCAAAATTTCTTTACCTTTGCATATAACTCATCACATTCCATCACCTTTGTCATATTCTATTGCTAGAAGCAAATTATAAGTCCCACCCACACTTAAGAGGTTAAATGGAGAGGTCTGGATCATTGGGGTCTTCCTAGAATTCTTCCTACTACAAGTCACAACATTGAAACTGGAGTTTAAAAATGTCCTCCAAACTGCAAAATAATTTTAAGAAAACTGTAGTTGACTGAGAGTTTCTTTCACAGGTGAATTCTAGCAATACGTCTCTTATTTCATCACATTTTACCAACCAATGTCTAAAAGAACTGGTGGTACCTAACTCCTGTTTTTCTATTATATATTATTTTTTAAAAAAACCTAATATATAAGATTGCATTATTTTCTGGATACATTAGTAAATAACTTTAAGACTCAAAATAAGATGTGTGGAATTGTCCCCTATTTTTAAGGAGGTTCAGAAAAACAAGAGGGACAGAGTAACATTAAGGGAGATAAAAGATCTCTGTGAAAGGAGAAGATAAGACGGTGAATAAAACTTAGCTCAAATGTCACTCATTATGTCAGCACAAGTACGTTCTAAGGAGAAAATTCTGATTGATTTCCACATAATCACTCTGATTGTGTACAATCAGCCACAGCCGTACATGTGCCATCTCTTCCACTTCGCCCATCGGCTCGCCTGCAAATGACCAAGAAAATATAAATCAGGGGGCGGAAATGACTAAAGTCTGGATTTAAATGTTTTTATTTTTACCAGAGCTCAGGCTCCACATGTCTATTGACTGTTTCATTGGTACCTGAAGCAGCATCGGCTGCCAACCTTGTTGCCAATGTTAACCTCTTATTTTTTCATAGAAAGCAGTTTTCTGGCACTTCCCAACTAGAGAAAGAACTTGTCCAGTTTATTCTTGAGTCTTTCATTAAAAAGCAATAAACATTCATGTTTTTTCCAGTTTAAATGGATTCTGTTTTGAGACAAAGAATTCTCTCAATAAAATTTTCTTTCAACTTGTACAAAATTTATATAAAAATGTTTACATATATACAATAATATATACAAAACTTACATAGCCCAATTAAGTAAGCTCAGTATGAAGAAGAGTGAAAGCTGGTACTCAAAAGCTGGTATTCACAAACTCACCGACCTGTTAAAATTGGTTAGGTAGGTAGGAAACAAAAATGTATACATGTATATATATTTCATCCATTCATTATTTATCTGATATTAACATTTACTGAGTACCTTTATAAGCTAAACATAGTAATGAATGGAACATTGAACTCAACTTTTTAAAGCCTGACGTATATACTTCAATGTAATTTTAAAATAGAACTCATCTTTTTTATTAAAGTGCAGCAACTTAACTTTATATCCTGGTGAAGACTGCATAATTGATTTTAAGAAATTGGAGCTAATTTGAAAGAATTGTGTGATGCTATTTGTGGTAGGTTTCATTAACTTCTTTGTTAGTGATAGTGAAAATCCCTCAGGGATTTTATATGTTTGCTCAGAATGCTAGAAGGCATAAACAGCACATTATACTGAAAGATAGGTGCTTTGACCATTGTGCATAAGGGCTTGATAAATATTTTCAAATTCGTAGAGTTTCATAATTTGCAAGTAACCTTAGTGTTTATTTAGTTTAATTTTCATTTTGTCCTGTGGAAATTTTAGAGATATGAAGATATTTTATGCAAGGAAAATAACTTGTTTCAACCAGTTACTATAAACAATTACTTCCCCATTAGGGCAATGACCCAAATATTTTATTTGTGGAAAAAGTACGCCTTCATACACTTTACACAATGGTGGTTTCTGAGTCAGAATCTAAGGTAATTCATCTCTAAGTCTCCTTTCTTTGTGTAGGAAAATGGAGTCATTGATCTTTAGACTTTGTTTATCTCACAGTAGATGGTTTTTGTAGGATACCTGCAAGATATTTTTCCAGTAGGTAATTCTCTAATTTCAGCCTGAAACCAACTCACTACTTTTAAAACTCCTTCCTCACTATTATCAAGAGTAGAACAAAGGTTTATTATTCTCAATTGTTCCTTCCCTTTTAAAACAAACTGGAGCTTTCATAATTATCTAAAATAAGAAATTCTCTTTTTTAATTAATTCATACACACTTGTTGAGTGTGTAAACATAATGACTTTGTGCTTGCCCTTTATAGTAATAAGCAGAATTTTATTTCTTTTAAATTCCTTAACTATATTATAAGACTGCTATCAATAATAAAACACAGTTCATAGAAAAAATGAGTCATGCAATTTGCTTGCTCTTTCCCTTATTTCTTCATTCATTAATTCATTCATTCAATACAACTTATTGGGTAGAGAAAAGAAAAGCCAAAAGCAATGATTTCTAGCAAGAAAGTTGGCTGTTGAAAGGCATGTGTTGATGGGAGAGTAAAGGGATTCTGAAATGATCTGGAGAGTCTTTTGAAAACATTCATGCCAACCACCCCCACTCCATCTCAGTTACATCAGAACTCAGAGGAGGTCACATCTAAGCAACATTTTAAGCGATGAGTACACTACAACGAGGTAGGGCTTGGTGTGTTTAAGAGAGCAGAGCTCATTCCAAGCCTAAGGAAGCGCATGGGTTAAGTTAAGGGCAAGGCCAGTATGCTGAGACAGAGGATGCAGGAGAAGGGGAAGGGGGATCAAGGGGAAAAAGGATTAGTTCAATGTGGGGACGTAGAATTTGAAATACCAGTGGGACGACATGGAGGCAGAGATAGCATAGCAAGCAGTTTTAAGTAGGATTCCATCGGAAGGAAAAGAGAGTCACTGGACATAGACACACAGCAGTTTTCATTTTGCAAATAGCAGTTTAAGACATGGGAGCAAATGAGATCTCTGAAGGGGAGAAAAGAAGGAAGGACCATGATGAAACTTCAGGAAAATCTAGCATTTACAAGATGTTTAGAGAATGGATAACCAAAAACAGAAAAAATCTTTTTTAAAAATTGGAAAAGAACAGTCAGAAATCCAAGGGGAATAGAGATTTTAAGAGAGCAGAAAGGAGAAGACAGTTTAAAAAGTGTGGTCAAATGCAGAAGAGCAGGCCCATAAAATAAGCAACAGAAATTGTCAATGAATGTAATAATGAGAAAGCACACTAATAACATTTTCTTGTGCATTTTTAATGAAATTATTGGGATATAAGTGATTCCTATTGGGGATAAGAATGGGATGAATGGTGAAGAAGTGAACAAAGGAAGTCTAGAGAATTGTTTTGTCAATTTGTCTAAAGATGAAGAGGGAAATTATGGGATAGAGTGTGAAGGGAGATGAGTCTTCCAGGAAGTACTGTGGTCATTTATTCGTAATGAGATTCTGCTGTAGCAAACACGTCTGGAGGAAAAGAAACAGGTAGATTGAGAGAAGCTGAAGAGGACAGAGAAAATCTTGAGCCTTGATCAAGTCAGACCCCAGAGGTGATGGAAATTTGCGGCCATCTTTCCTCTGTCACAGCTGTGCTCCTGCCTTTGGTTCTTGTTACTAAATGTGATGCCTTAAATTGCCGCAGTCATCTTCCTACCAGCCTGAAGATGCAGTCAACACTGAAGATGAAATGAAATGATGGGATCTTGCAGACATTATTGAACTGGCGAATCAACTAATGGTGAAGTTGGCCTTACCTGTGACTACCCGGTATGTGAGAATTTTTTCAAGCAGTTTTGTTCTAGAGTTTTCCTTCTCAGAGCTCAGCACAAGCTAAAGGTCCTAGGTGAGAAGGAATGATCGTTTGCACTGAATTTTGATAGTTATGAAGTCTAGGAATACTATAAAAAATTGAAATCTCATCTATAACTCTGGCACAAAGTGAAAGGGATAGAAAAGATTTTGAAAAGGAAATATAGCCAGTGCTTTCTAGTTGTGATCTAGAAAACAGTATCTTGGTAGTGCTGGGGAAGGCGTTTTCACCCATTGCTTCCATGAATCTAGATTTATCCAAACATTTTTTAACCACTTTGGTGATGTTGCTTCAAGATCCAGGATAATGATAACAATAATGAAGATAAATAACTGTAATCAATTATTTTGGCATTATCAATATATTGACTTAAATTAATTGATATATCATTTCAATCAATCTTCAAGGCAGACATTATGATTCTTCTTATACTTACAGTGATATGTAGGCTTAGAAAAGTAAAATAACTTATCCATAAATGCATAGTTAAAAATAAAGCAGTACTATATTAAGTTCATTTAAAATTCTTGAATGCCTTTTCACTGAAAAATTCCACAAGTGGTAATCTATCCTAAAAAATAATCCTAAATACCTCCAAATTTTTATTGCAACATAATTATGTCAGATAAATTTTTGAAATTAAAGCTAAATGTACAATAATGCAGGAACAAACAGTCAAGTCAATTATGGTAAAATTTTCATGGGACTATATAATTCACTGAAAGTAATAATTATAAAATTTGTGTAACATGAAAATATATCTCTCTAATTTGGAGTTGAAAAGAATACAAAATCATATATACAGAATTATCAGCACAACCTGACTCTGTCATCCTCTATACACTTATATTCTATATGTCTATCAATCTATCAGTTTTTCTACTCATCCATTTACTCATCTATTTGACTAAATCTAGGGTGTATGAGAAAATATTAGCTGTCGTTGTTTGATGGTGGGAGATGTGTGATTTTTTTTTCTTTCTTCATACATGTCTGTATTTTCAAAAACTGTATTATTTTATGACAGTAAAAAACACGACAAATAAGCTGTTGCCAATGATAAATAAGCTCGTTTCCCCTCTGAAAATAGTCATAAAGCTTCTTTACTTCAAACTTAAAAAATGTGGGAAAAAAGTCAAATTGTCATTGTTACAAAAAAAATAAAACATCGGAATACTTAAACAAATGTTTTTTCTTGGTATTTATTTTTAATATCGACAAATTCTACCAAAACTTGATTTCAAATGAACTCTAATGAAGACCCACACTCAAATTGACTAGGAATAAACATTTTTCATTTACAATGTCAATTCTGAACTCATTCACAATTTTATTCCGGCCTATACATGACATAAAATGAAATCTATTTAGTTCTAAGAGAATTTTCTTTATATTCTAAAACGTTCCCTAATGGACTGCTTTGAGGGATGCTATCAAAACATCCCATTTCTACTCACGTCCACACTCAGGTAAAAACCTTAATTTTATTGTACAAATGAAAAATAACTTCTTACCCCATCTCACAGGCCACCTTGATATCTTTCCGGGCTTGGGTTGAATCGGAGAGAACAAATCTTGAGGCAAGGAGCAACAGAGCTGAGGCAGAAGCGGGGCATTAGTGAAAGCTACTTTCTTCCAAAACCCAAGACTATGGCTCTTGCCTTTTTTTCATACTGAGCGTAGACCTTCGTGAGTAACCTTTCCCCCCCATCCCCGCAGCATCTGTGTGTGGCTAATCATGGCTTATTTTCCATCAGCACCAGCTCGTTATAAACCTGAACGTGACCGTCCACACTGGGCAACATTCGCTAAATTCACGGCTAATATTGATCTCTTTTTTCTTTTTTTGATCTCACAGTACCTACTGAAACAACACTATGGAAAGATCCTTTTAGCTAATTTCTAGAGATGAGGAATCTGAAGATCAGAGAAATTAAGTGATTTCTCCAATTCCAAACAAAATATTTAAATATTTTCATTTATTTTTATTTTTTTAAAGATTGGCACCTGAGCTAACAACGGTTGCCAATCTTCTTCTTCTTCTTCTTCTTTTTTTTTTTCCTGCTTTATCTTCCCAAACCCCCCGCCCCCCGTACATAGTTGTATACGTTAGTTGCAGGTCCTTCTAGTTGTGGGATGCCGGACGCCGCCTCAACGTAGCCTGACGAGCGGTGCCATGTCCATGTCCGCGCCCAGGATCCCAACCCTGGGCCGCCACAGAGGAGCGCGAGAACTTAACCGCTCGGCCACGGAGCCGGCCCCTCATTTATTAATAATCCATCTAAAACATGATAATGTGTGTAAAATTGTACAGTAAACAAGCAATTAAGACACAGTCGTACAACCGAGGTCGCGGTTGAGCAGGGCTTTGCTCCTGCTCTGGAGACTTAAACCTAACTCAAACTCTCAATTTGATATTTGGAGCCTCCCTGTGATTTCTGCTAATTATCAAAACTTCTCATGATTTCTTGGGCTTCAATAAGTGTTAATCTGCAACAGCCAGTGCTGACTCAAATTCAGAACCGCTTTGGGTTACCCCAAAAGAGGTCAGTGATCCGAAAGCAATAGTGAACCTTGCAAATTCTACTGAAGATTTCACAGGAGAGGTGTTTTCTATCCCATAGCTCACATAAAATTGCTGTGAGACAGTATACTTCTCCCAAAAGTAGCTCCTAGGTTGGCCCATTACCAGCAGTGTGCCAGTAAACGTCTAGCAACTGGGTCTCTGGTGGGGGAAAAGGCCTTCTTTGTAGCATAAATATCCCACTGTGGCCATTTTCAAGCTATCAGTGCGACACCAGTGAACTCAGAGTTGAAATTGAGAAAACATGTGGATGATTGGCTCTTGCAAGCCAGTGCGGGCAGGCTGCAGCACACACTGCTCATTACCAAAGGTTTTTCTCACTGGGCTTCTCCAGTGTCATCCTAGCCTCTCTAATTCACTTGCTTTGCACTAAATCATCATCACCAGCCATGTCCCTTGGGAATTTCAAGGTCTTTTTCCTCTTGAATACAGAGCCTCTCAGCTTTTTCCACTCTATGACACTTTTAAAACATATCCACAAATTCTTTGATCCACCTCCCATGGATCGATGAGATTTATACCCTCCCCTTGAAACTGGACCAACTTTAGTAACTGTCTTTTAACCAATAGAATGCAACAGAAATCATACTTTATAACTTCCAAAACTGCTTAAAAATAGGCCATATGGCTTCCACCTTGGATTTCCTTGGGTCACTACTTCTAGGGTATGCCAAGTACTATAAGATGTTCTAGTACCCTCAGACTGTCACGCTACAAAGGCATCCCAGCTGAGCTCCCTGCCAACAGCCAGCATTAACTGCCAGCCACGTGAACAACCCACCTTGGATGTCCAGTCTAGTTTGCATGATTGCAATCCCAGCCGATGTCTGACTGTACCCACAAGAGAAACTCCAGCTCTGCCCAGCCAAGCCCTTCCTCGCTTCCTGGCCCACAAAATCATAGGCAAAATAAAAGGTTTTTTTAAGCTAGTGCATTTTGGCCTTTTATCTTATTTCTCCAAACTCATAGCAATTGGAGTTATTGAGCACAAGCATTTCTTTTCCTATATAATTGTAAAGTATCTTATTATTGATCATAATTTACAGTTGTATAGATATGGGTAATATAATATTCCTTCCTGAGAAGATATAGAATAAAGATCAAGTTTAAAGTGCGGTAGGGAAAGAGTTGGCTTCACAGAAGAACAGGTTCTAATTCTGGTGCCGTTTCACAGTGCAGCCTTAAATAATAATGTATTTGACAAATCTAGATCATTTGTTCATTATTTCTCACCCGAGATTTGTGCTCAAGTAAATCACTTACCTTATCTAAATATTTCCTAGGAGTGAGGGAGAGGACGATGGAAAAATGACGGAAAAACTCTAGCATTATGTGGCAGGGAATGAATGTGGATGACAATAAAAATTTATCTTTTTTTGTGGCTGAAGAACCCTAGACCAACTAATGCAAAAAGTCTCTTGCAGTTTGAAAATTCACTGGTACACTCTCTTCTTCATAGGTTTTCTGGTACTAAGCTTCTTGAACTTTGCTCTCCTGAATTCCATCCAAAGTCTTTTAAAAGGTTAGGATTGGCATTTGTTCCACCTTAATTCAGAGAGGGTTCCTTTGTTCTAGCTGTGGGATCAGTCTCAGGCTGTAAAATTCCCAGATAAATGGAGACAGAAAAGTTTCCTGTGTTAGTCAGGGAGAACTGAGTTACACACGGAATGCCATCGACAACAGGCAAGGCTCCCAGCTTGACTGCCCACAATCCTTTATCAAAAATGGCATGAATTTAAACTGGAATCAGGCCAGGTCCTACTGTTACCACTTTAACCAAAGACTATAACCCAGTGTGTGAAGTGAAGGAGTCACATATTTCTCTGCTAACACTGCCTGCAGGATGCTCATGATAAGTGGCAGAAGCTCGATTTCCATAAAATGACAATGCCAAATTAATTCTAATTATCCTGATCATTGAACATTTAAATGAAAATGAAGACATTAAAGGTAACTAATTACTAGGAAGGCCATTTCTGAGGATGAATTATGAGAGATTTTAAACAAAGACGTTGTAAAACAATGGGTTTCAACTGCCCAAATCTTGTCAGTTTGTTTATTTGTACTGATCACATTGAATTTACACACCAGAAAATTGGGAATTATTTGGTTGTTAAAAGAATGTGGGAAAGGCTCTGTGGAAAAGTGCATCCTCGTTTATGTTCCCTAAAATAAAAAGTCGCAGTTAATTATTTCTAAATTAGTAACTTTATAAATTTTTGATGTAAATATAAATTAGAAACAAAGGGTATGAAAAAGTATGAGAATTATGTAGAAAAATTATTTGTGAATAATTATTGACTTCATGAATTTACTTTCACTGAACGATGAAGCAGCAATAATCCTAGAATTATTATCATTTAAAGAGATGACAAGGAAAGATGAAGGAAGGATGACCTTATCAGATGACTTTATAGTTATTAAATGAGATAGAAAAATATGCGTTTATTTATGAGACAATTCAAAGTGGATTATATATTTCCTTCCCTTTTTAGTCTAGAAGGATAATTTTCTTGTTTGCTTTTCCCCAACTTGTTCTTCAGAGGTAATTCTAGAAGAATATTCTCATCTTCTAGAAAAGGAACTATGGCTTGACTAGGCAAAAGCTGTTTTATTAAGCAGTTGGGCAGTAATGTAAAATGGTGTACTTCTGAAAACTCGGTTTGCTTCAGGTCAAACATATTTCCTACCTGCGACCGAATAGACTTCACCTTGTAAAGATTCAGGTCCACATAGAAACTTGTTTGTGAAAAACTAAAACAAAGCAGCAAAAGCAACTCTCCTTTATTGTCAGATGTGTCAGCATTGCATTGCCAAATTTAGATTGGACAAAAAGTCAAATATTGGAAATAGTAATAGGCAATATGTTTATTTTCAATTACCTGTGTGCTAAATTGCTTCAGAACCCCTTGCATTAAAGTTAATAAATAAATTCTTTATTTTCTTAAAACTGACAGGAGAGAGATGCTGCACTTTCACTAAGTTCTATGTCAAATTTAGTATTGACATTACAGATTTAACCATATACTAGCAAATGCATTTTTATACCTAGACTTTATAGTTTTGATACCACTCCCTGCTATGACTCTTGCCTTCTTTCCTGCTTCCTTATGAAACTGAGCCCGATTAAATTAAATTAAGCTTTAGTTAGGGAGCCACTCAGGACCTTAAAATATTGTTTATGAATCATTCAATGTGATTACCTCTTCCTGAGTCACTCCATTTTGCACTCGTCTGTTTAGATATCAGTACCCCGTATTATGAGCTGAAACAAATAAAAATGACATTTATGCAGATCAAAAACTGTAGAATATCAGTAATATCATATGGTTGAACCAAGAACATGAAGGAAGAGGCTGTTTATACCTTGTCCACTACCATGTTTTGATGGTATATTAGTTATCTACTACTGCATACAAAATGCCCAATAATCACTTGCTTAATAAACAGAGTCTCAAGTCATTGTCCTAATCCTGTTTATTTTTTATGTTCCTCTTGCATATAGTCACTTGATTCTTTAATTTGCTTTTCAATCAGTCAACAAACATAATCTGTTCAACAGGCATTATCAATGAATCAGAGAAGAAATATATTATATTGGAAGAGTATGGTATGAAGGAATCTTAGCATAAAT
The DNA here is from genome assembly GCF_041296235.1 of Equus asinus. NCBI lineage: Eukaryota > Metazoa > Chordata > Mammalia > Perissodactyla > Equidae > Equus > Equus asinus. The sequence continues at coordinate 77,741,061 of NC_091800.1, forward strand.
AGAATATCTTAGACCACAAAAGTGAAGTGAGCTAAGAATTCAGTTAAATCATGAGCAATTAGAGCAGAGTATCCAACTGAAGCTAAAGTGGGGACTTTCACCACCCCAATGATATGACAACTACATGCAAATGAGGTGGATAGCGATTTGAGACAGATCTACACAGAGTTAGTTAGCTCCACCTTCAAAGGTCAGCAAAGAATTTAGGAGAAGTTGTGCTGTGGACAAAGGCATGAGCGTGAGCCATTGTGTTTGGATGGTGCTGAGCTTTTGTTTCTCCCTCTGAATCTGATCAAGTCAGTGTAGGTAATATTTAATCATGTGACTGCATTTTCAAATTGTCTCTCCAGTTGCACATGTTGAAATCACTAACTGGAAGGAACCAGGCACTAGGAAAAGGCAGACTCTCACTCTCTTGGTGCCTTGAAGAGGCCTGAGTCTAGACCTGCCGGGATCTTTGTCCTTAACTCTACTACTATAGCTGGGAGAGTTGGGCCTGACCAAGGGGAGATGTGGAACAGTCAGAACATAGTTGTATTCAGTACCAGGCAGTATGTTAGGCACTGAAGATACGGCATTAAAGAAGCCTGGCGCAAATGAGCCAAGCTAAACTAGAGAAAAGGAAAAAGGATTCCAGGGAGAGAGCTGGAAGTGGAGGTTGGTTTACTTAAATAAAACTCCCTACAGTAATTAACATGCCTTCCTTGCAAAAAGAGACTGATAGAAATTAGAGTACTAATGATGAATTTTAATCACAAGTTTCTGAAGGTGCCTGCCATGCCAGGAACATAATTTTAAGTGTTTAGACATTAGCTATAAGGGAAAATATCCAAAACCTAGGTGGAGGATTTAAAAAAGTATAGCTACTTAGTGGTGGAAATTAGATTTGAATCCATGTTTTCAACCAACTTTCTCTATTTCTTCTTTATAAGCACAGATGCAGGCTCTGGAGTCAGACAGACTTGTGTTCAAACTTATTTTTCCCTTCACTAGTTATGTGACCTTGTGCACATTACTTAAATTTTTTGTATTTCAGTTTCCTCAGCTCTAAAAAGGAATAATAATTACAATTACCTCACAGGATTGCTATGAGAAATAAATCAGAAAAACCTCAATAAATTACTTAACACAGGACCCAGTTTATAGTTAGTGCTCAAAGAATGTGTCACTGTTTTAATTTCTATGAAGTAGGAATGGCAACCAATTGAGGCCCAACTGAGCTAGAAGGTAGCAGTATATTTCATTAAGTATTGTCTATAATGAATGCTGATGTTTTTCTGGCCCCAGCAGTAATCTTCTCAGGGCAAGAGAAAACCTGTATACTGCTTGGGGTAAGCACCATCTTCCTGCTTACGTCAGGCTGACTACAGCCCAGCCTCAGGAGATGGAGGCAGCTGTGAACTTCAAGACTCTAGAGGACATCATTCTCATAGACTTGGAGACATGATCTAGTCTGAGAATCATCACGTTGCATGTCTCTGGCCACCACGATTGGTTCTGAGGGGGGCACCTTCACAAAGTAGGCTTATCAGGGACTCTATGACTGCATTCTGGGGTTTTAGTTAGGGACACTGGGAAAGCAGCACTCCTCATAGGTAGGTGCTGGAGCCTAAAAATAGAGCTCACACAGGTGAAAATTAACAAATAAATGTAAAAGGAGATCAACCATATTCTGGTGATGATCTTGAGCCCTTAAATTAGCCCCACTTGAAGATCTACTCCTGAACTTTTAGTTATACAAGCCAATAAAGTATTGTGTTTTGCTTGGGCAAAGTTGAGTTGGGTTTTCTCTCACTTGTAACAGAGAGCATCCTAAGTGACTCACAGTCATTGACACACTCCATAATTGCTATTGATCAAGGCTTCTAAAAAGTTAGAAGCTCACATCTCTTGGCCTCAATTAATTTATCATGTGCATGTGGTCCCTAAGTGACTTGCACACCCAGCACACATTGCTATTACTCACTGGTTGGTTTCTCCTGATTTTATTTTATTTTATTTTAAGTGGAATAATAGTGGATTAAAATAGTGGAATAATAGACACAGAAGTATTCTCGTGAGATTTTAAATGGAACTACTATTGTAATTATCTTTTTCAAGAATTCTAGGCTTTGGGTTATATCCCCTCATTCTTTCTATTTTAGAAACTAAAATGGCCATTTACATATGTATATATTTTTTTCTTGTTACCTGATAACATACAAAGGCTAGAAAGCAATGGGAAGATACATTAACTTGAGTAAGTAAATACCAGCTTCTTGTCCGTAAAGCACCTTGGGGCTTCAGTGATAGGCAGTAAGTAAATGTAAAAGTGATCTGGAATGAAAATAGCTTAGAGCTCTCTCAAAGAGCAAAGCTATTAACCCTAGGGTTCTGGTCAAATTTTAGCTCAGGCAAGTTTGCCATGCAGATTTAAATCACTGCCATTTCACTTGAAAGCAGCATGACTCAGAGAGAGCACATCCTCTCATGCAGTGCTCCTGTGCCTTGTTGCTGGTTGACAATTAACATGCTCCTTCGTACCAAAGGCAGAGGTACAAGTGCACTCCTCAACACGCAGTACAAAACAGAGATGCAGACTCTACCTAAGGGGCTTGTTGTATTGGTGCCTGTGAACTTGAGCTCTAGAAATGAGTCAACTGATGCCTAAAGCCCACAGGCTACTTCTGTGTTGGGAGTATGGGAATCAGGTTCTGTGGTTTTGGATTACCTTCATTTCTCTTCTGTCCTTAATAGTTCATATGACAAATAAACGATGTCAGGAATGAGTTGGATTTAATAACAGGCATACGAGATAGTGTTAGGAGATTAAATAACTGACTTATACGTAAACATTTATAACTAATTACACTCCATTTCTTCTACATGTATTGAAAAAAGAGAGAGAGATTTGGAATGAACTATTCATTCCAAAAGGGATACTGATGGGAGGTGCTGCAGGAGCCGGAAAAAAAGGGAGAATGAGTGAGTGCTCAAACACAGATTGAAAACGCGGAAAATCTAAATACATTCAACAAATGAAGACGGACTACTTCAGAGAGGGTGAGAATTACAACAGGAGAGACAGCTGCTGAGTCTCGTTATAAAATTATTCCTGATGACTTAAGAGAAGTTGTGGCAGAAGGATAAGGTAAACTCTAGATAGAACGTGGTTATTCAAGAACTGAATGACTGGCCATTTGGATAAAAAAGGAGGATAAAGTTGAATGATTTCAGGAAGCCTTCCAGGAAGCGGAGAAATGCAGGCGAAAAGAGAAATGACATCATACACTTAAACTAAGCGCTCGTCAGTCTAAAATAGCAGCATAGCATGTTCTGACATATGGGATACGTTCCCAAAATATGGGTCCTAGGTGGTCTGAAGGACAACTCACTTTCAAGGGTCAATATGGAGACTTTCCCGTTTTTCAGCAGCCATAGACCTTCCTGAGGGTTTCCAGAATAACAGCTAACAACTCCCTCATCCTCTTATGTTGGTGGCTATATTGATAATATCCATGACAGGAGATTTTTTCTCTCTACATAATATCAAAACCATTTATTTGGTTTTAAACTACTACTCAACATGGCAGATTTGTCTATTTTGAGTGAACAGCTTTAATAAAACCTTTTAGTAGATTTCCAAATATGCAGAAATTTTTTGCCTAAACAAACGTTTTTGGGGAGACAATTATTTAACAATAATTATAGCGACAGTTAAGTCAAACTGGAAAAACATGTTCTTGTTAGCAATTTGGAATATACACACAGGAATTATATGGTATATTTGATAAAGAACAAAAATATGTACAACAATATGGATAATATCACTGTAAGTGATGAAAAACAGAAGAATTCTTCCCTTATTTTCTGAAGCCAAGGGCTCAGATTTCCAAAATAAAAGAAAATATGCTATTTTGTGTCTATTTTTAAAATAGTAAAGTACATTTTCTAAAATCAACCTAAAGAAAACGTAATTTTTCTTCCCAAAATATTCAAACTGAGAGTACTGCCTCTTTGAAGAGTATATTTTAAACTGCTTTTTAAATTTTATGAAGTTAGGAAACAGAAAAAAAACTAGGGGTGGGGTTTGTACACTTCACCGAGAAATTTAGAGTGAGGAAATAAAACAAAAGAGCATCATGCAAGACAGGACCACAGGTTTCTTATCCTGAAGTGGGTCACTCAGCTTTATTGTGTTCCGTAGCGCAAACCATAGCTGTTATCCCTGCTCCTCACTTGCAGACATATACCTCTCATCCCAAGGAGGAGTCAGTGGGAGAATGCAGACCTTGAAGCTGGTCAGCGATGTCACATGGGCCATGCTGTAGAAGCAAATCACCGTCATGACCTATGCACCAGCTGGTCAGCCAAAAAACTGACCCAACCGCAAAACATAAAATTTTAAAAGAAGAGAAAGAAACTTTTTTCCCATTTTGATTTTTCCTTTTCTACCATTATTGGCTGGAAAGCAACCCATTAACTCACTGTTAACCCAGAAGGGCTGACTTAATAGACCGTAACATGCTCCCAGGTAAATAGTGCAAGGTTGTGTGTATTGTATTTTTGCATAGCCTGAGGGGTCTCAGAGATGGTAGGGGAGCCATATTTTTTAATTTTTACTTTAAAATCCTTTGTTCATGCTATCCAAATGCAATAGCCCAAGATTTAAAATTAATGAGCAGATCTGTAATCTTTCAGGGCGATCTTAACAGCCTACTTCCGCATAGCCCTGAAGAGACCAAAAGAAGGCCAGACTAAAATTATTTTCCTCCTGCAGCCTGGTTGATGACTTAAACTCACAAAGAAATAATTTTTTCTTAAAGAACAAATAAAAGCTTTGTGTTCACTCTTGCTTCACATTTGAATATGACTCTTAGACTGTTGCTCTAAATGAAATTTGTCATGCATCCTTACACAGATGGATGTGGAGTTTCTGTTGTGGAAAAGTATTCATCCGGTGTTAGCATAGGTCATGCTGGTATTTAGAAGGAGCCAAAGGTTCTGACTCTCGAGAGACATAAGAGATGGCTTGTCCCAGCTCTACGGCATAGGGAAAGAGGAGAAACCAGGTTTAACTCTCATAACTGTGCATAAGCCCTTCCAAGAAACATCAGCCTCTTCCTCTGTCCCCTAGCACGTGAACTCATTAAAAACTCACTTGCCACACAGATCATAAAAACCACCTCTAATTGTAGCCCATGCCCATATCACATCTCAGAAAGGGAAGGCCTGGAGCTCCTCCATAGAATGACCCAGAGTCATTTGTCCAAACTTGGACCTGGTGATACAAACCAGGAATCCTTGCCCACTCTACAAATGAGGAAGCGAAGGCGAGAGGTGGTTCACTGACAGGCTCTCGAGTACGGGATGCCTTATTTAGAGATCAGCACAGACCTTGCCACCCCTGATTTTCTCCTTATGGTTTTTGCAAAGAAGCAGACGAATTGTTTTTCTGGCTTCTTAAGTGACTTTTAGTCAACTTCACATGTTGATTACTTTCCTTTAATAAGAAAGGAAATTTAAAAACCCTTAATAAAAAAACAGAAAAGGAAAGCAGAGTCAAAGACATTTAAATAGTCATCAAAATATGTGGCTATTAAATATTACCATTTTAATTTTGGAAAAAATAGTCAAGGTTTTGAGATAGTTTCGATGCCTTAACTTCAAGATCAGATAAGAGACAGCGGCAAAGAAAGACAGCAACTCAAGACTGTGTCATTTCCAGTCAGTGACCCATATATGCCCGGAGTTAGTGCTCTAAATATGAGGTAGCAATCAGTCCACTCACCGGAGAAAAATGCCCAGAGATTTAAAACTTTGGATAATCATTTGTAGCACTTATGGTTAATAAGTAATTAATATTTATAAAAACATATATATTCCATGATTATAACTTTTTTTATTTCTTGACCTTACGCTTCATTTTCAAGAGTGAGAAGCTTTATTTTGACCTTTTACTGAATTAAGTTCTTGAAGTGAACTCATCAACCTTCTCTTAAACACTGTACTTTTCTTTTCTATTCTTTGAAAAGAGTGACTAATTAGTAATGCAAATTGTGAGCTTGAAACCTGAGAGATGTGTTGCCTTTTTCAAGTATTTATCCTTTGAAATGTTCAAAATAACATATTGACAGAGGTGTGTGCTTTAGAGAGCCTTTAACAAAACATCTGTGATATGACTGTTGCCACGGCAACTGATTTATTAAACATTAAAATTAATAACGCTGAAAACCATTTAGGCTGACATGAAAGAAAGAACTTTATATATGTAATTGAGATATAACAGGAAAATAACAATCTCAGAGCAGAGGGTCCTCCTCCATGTTGCCTTTTGGGACCAGAGAGATCTGTGGAAAAATGTCATGACTAGTCCTTGGGAGCTGAGAGGATAAGAGAATGTGGACTGTGCTAGACCCCTGAGACATTTTAAAAATTTGTGTAGGTTTTTATTTCTTCCCAGATCTTTTCAAGACTGCTATTTTCAGGTTTATGTCAAGCAATGGTCACATTATAACTTTCCTGGGCCTTAGGAACTTTTGCCTTCATTGGACCTTACCATCATAATACTATCAATATTAAAAATCAGTTTTTAGACACATAAAAATTTATTTTTTTCTGTTTTAGGCAAAATTTAACAGATTCCTATGGCCCCTGAAAATGTCATTTTATTCTAATGTAGGAATAAAATTAAAACTTTTTCTTTGACCCTGAAATTTTATCATTTTCCTTTTGATTTTAAAATACAATCCTGTGCTGTATAATGACGTTTAGGTCAACAGCCAACAACGGACTGCATATACAAAGGTGGTCTCGTAAGATTAGTACCAGATAGCCTAGCTGTGTGGTAGGCTATACCATCTAGGTTTGTGTAAGTACACTCTATGATGTTCGCACAACAGTGAAATTGCCTAACGACACATTTCTCAGAATATATCCCTGTCATTAAGCAATGCATGACTGTAAACGAAGATATTTTCATGGGCCCTAAAAATACAGTGGGCCCCAAGCACTGTGCCTAAAGTCCTGACGGATAAGTCGGCCTCTCTTATTCTCACATGTATACTCTCTACCAACTACACCTGCATGCTTGGCTTCAGTTACTACATGTATACAGATGGCTCACACATATCTGTCTGTAAGTCAGGATCTGCCTGTCCAGAAGTCCAAAACTCTCTAGACATGTCTTAAGTGTCTTGATTATATATCACACTCGATGTGTCTAAAAGCTCATCGCATGCATTGTCCCAACAGCTTACATATTTATTAAGATTCTGACCTCAGTTAATAGACCATAACCTCCCACCTCCCAATTTACCATAAAGGAAAACACTACATAACCCCATGTTACCTCTGGGTGCTGGGACATAACCCCATGTTACCTCTGGGTGCTGGGACATAACCCCATGTTACCTCTGGGTGCTGGGACTAAGACAGGATTTCGTTCTTATTCATGTTTCTCTGTGTATCTATGCTTTCTAGTTTATCTTCATTGAGTATTATCCGATAACAATAAAAACATTTTATTGAAACTAACATATCTGAGAAAGGAAAACCAAAAATATTAGTCAACTTCTAGACAAATTATTATGGAATAATATGGAAACTGCTGTCTTATGCCAAGACATTATCAGTTCAAGAAGAAATATGTGGAAACCCCCATATTGATCATTCCTTATTCCAATATAACTCTGCTTTCAATTAAAATGAAGACACTACCCATCTTTTCACATTCGGTGAAAACTATGTTAAGGTAAAAAAAAAAGACAGAGGTGTTTACTAATTTTTTTATTTACTGAAATATCACTGTTATGGACTGGATTGTGTCCCCCCAAATTCATCTGTTGAGGCCCTAACCCCAATGTGACTGTATTTGGAAAGAGAGCCTATAGGGAGGTAATTAAGGTTAAATTAGGTCACCAGCATGGGGCCCTAATGTGATAGAACTGGTGTCCTTATAAGTAAAAGATGAGATATGAGAGATCCCTCGCTCCCTCTCCGCATGCACAGATGAAAGGCTGTGTGAGGACATAGCGAGAAGGCAACTGTGTGCAAGCCAAGAAGAGAGGCGGCACCAGAAACCAACGCTGGGGGTACTTTGATCCTAGACTTCCAGCCTCCAGAACTGAGAAAATTAACTTCTGTTGTTTAACTCACCCAGTGTGTGGTAGTCTGTTGTGGCAGCTCGAGATGACTAATACAGTCACTAATAAAATAGTTTCTCTCTTATGACTTAATGATTGACTAATCATTGTGATCAGCTCCAGAGTCATCTCAGGGTCCTCCTTCCCAATAACTTACTTTCATACTAGTTTCTAATTTGTTCAAGAAAATAGAAATAACTAATGTTACTGATTCCTTCCTATGTTAAATATTTTAACTCAATGCCCATAATCCTAAGAGGTACATACTATTATTGTCCCTGTTTTGCAGATGAGAAAACTGAAGCACAGAGAAGTTACCAATTTGGATGAGGTTATACTGCACATAAGGAAAGGAGCTACATTTTAAGCCCTAGTAGTCTGACTAGAGGAGCTGTATTTTTCCTTTTGTTTTTTTAACCCAGAATGTTATATGTCCTCTTAAAGAGTAGAAATGATCAGAAAATACTATCAACTTCGCAGTGCAGCACTTTGAATGGGTTTATTTCTTGCTTCGCAGATAATGGATCATGATGAGGGGGGAGCAGGCGCCCTATCTACCCTGCAGCGTAGACACAGGTGTGTCCCTAATAGGCAGGAAAGTGAAATTATAATCACCAAATCCATGGAATCATAAGCACTTCAATGCTGGGAGGGTCTTTCCAGCACTTCTAAACAGCCTTCTCATTTTGCTCCTGGAAAAGCAGCTCCTGGAGATATGAAATGACACCCCTAGTGCCACCTATTTGCAAGTAGATCTGACTTCTGGATATCCAGCCTAGGGCTCTCTGCGGGACACCTCGTGCTCTTCCGATTTCCTTCTGAATTTATCCTTATAAGCCTTCCTGGGAGGAAGACTAGCTCTAATCATGCTGAGAGAGGAATGGTGCCTTGTTCAGATGCACTTGGCAAGCGCGCTGGTCTTCTGCTGAAGAGGGTGTCATGTAGGTGGTGGAACAGCATTGCCTCCTCACGCTATGGTCAGGCTCCTCCTCTGGCTCCCAGGATATACTTTGTGTCTGGACAAGAGCTACACAAGGTGTCTTATGACAAATCCTGGTAAGATCAAATACAAAACCCTTGAAATATAAAAACTTCTGTTGGAAATTATGCACACACCTAAGATTACTTACTGTGAACATAGTAGATTCATCAGTATCAGATTTCCTTATGATAGGGAAATCTAGTAAGATCGATAACTAAAAGCTCATTACTGTTCTTTTTTTAATAAAAAGAACATCTCCTCCAAGTGTCAAAACAAAACAGCATCTTCCATATTTGTCAAAATAAAAGAAATAGGACGGTGGGTGTAAATTCATATTATCATGTTGGATATTTTCAAACGTAAACTCATGTATTAAGTAATCACTGCAAGTCAATGAAGCTATGATAACAGACCTCAGTTTCCATAACAATATTTTTGCTCACAGCACTGAAGGAGTCTTCCTGCACATTTTAATGAAGTATTTGAAAGAGTTGTGGGCATCTAAGCAGAAATCCCACATTTTTCTACCCTGACACGCACTGTTTATTTTTAATAAAACTCTCGGTATGACAACAGGCAAGGTTAACTGGATAGTTTCCTATGTATGGGACAATCAGCACCACGGTGAAGATGAGGACTGTTTTCTTTCATCTTTAGCACTGATGCAACAAGTTAGCAAAATGCTTCCGCCCCAGCTCTGTTAGGTGTTCTGAGATCAAAAGCGCACAAGAAAACAAATCTCAGATACTCACATGGAGCATGTTATTTGCCACTTCAGTGAGACTTGCAATCACTCACATTTCACGCTTCTGCTTTAAAATTCTGTTGCTCCTTTTCGCTAAAAAAAGATTCGGAAATCCTGTAGTTCCTTATCGTACATGTGGCTGAAATGTCTACTAACTATGGGGAGAAACACTCAAAGACCTCAGCATAACGACGAACATGTGGTTAAGTATCATTAATTTTAATTTATTGCTGAGGGCCTCTGTTTACAAGACAACCAAAAACCAATTCGAAAACAAAAAAGGAGAATTGTTGATGTGGCTGTTATTAAAAACGACTAACCATCAATATGTCTTGATTAAATGCACGAGTTCTTTTTTTTTTCTGTTTTGCTTACTGTATATCCAAACAAACCCATACTAAGGTGGTAAAACTGGTCAGACAAATGTTTCCACCCCCCCCCGGCACCGCCAAGTTCTCAGAAGTGCCTGCTTAGCTCTTGGCTAGAGCATATTAACAGCTCTACCTGGCATGTGGATTGGCCAACCCAAATGGGGTCACTCCAGAGTTGGTCCTGGCCAGATCACTCTGAATACCGTTGCTTTCTGTGAAACCATCATTAGCCAAATACTGATTACCCTACATCTTCAACAGTCCATTAACTTCATGGCTCAGATGGGCAATCAACCACTAAACCAACCATTTTGAGGGTATGTCTGTGCTCATGTCCCAAACCAAAGCATTTAATCTCTGGTGTGGGGGCAGAGATGGCTAATACAATAAAGAGTGAAAGTGAGAGAAAAAGAGAGTGAGAAGAACATCTTGATTACAATCTGCTGTTCAGTTACATTCATACAGACACACCTAAATTTATATCAGAAATATACCATATCCAATGAAATTAAATTTTATAAGCAATAATTTAATACCTATTGACCTATATAAAGTGATTTTTTAGCAATTGTATCAGTTTCTTGTGTTTGACCTTCATCTCCCAAATCTTTTTCAATCATTTATCTATGTCGCTTATTAAACACTTACTCTGTGCCAGGCTCTGTTCTATGTCCTGGGGATTCAGAGATGCAGAAACATGTTCTTGTTGTCATGAAGCTTCCATTCAGTTAGCAAAAATATAGAATAAATAAACACATTCATATTGTGTCAGGGGGTGAAAGTGCTTTGAAGCAAAGCATAATGCAGGGTAAAAGGATAGGTAGTAATCCAACAGAGCATAGAGGCCCAATGCTATTTAGGACAGGGCACTCAAGAAAGGCCTCTTGGATAAATGATTTTTGAACAGAGAACTGAGCAAAGGAGAGAGAGAGAGAGACTTGATATCTGAAAGAAGAGATTTTCTTCCAGAGAAAACAGTACGCATAAAGGCCATTAACCAATCCCTATATAAGAGAAATGACATATTTTTAAGAGGAGGTGGAGACTGAAGCCTAATTTGTGGGCAGACATAATTAGAACTCTAAGACCCACCAGGGGATCCTATAGACCATGCTCAGTACAGACAGCATCAAAAAGGATTTAATTGAATTTGAGACATAATACAAGTATTCATAAGGGGTAAAATGGTGCCAACTTGAGGATGGGATCCAAATTCAGAATAACGAATAATTAAAAATGGGACCAGAAACAAAATTAATTTCAAGGAACAAATTAATAAGGAATGTGAATAACAATTTAAGTAATTTCATGAAGTTTATTCAATCCTCATAACAACTCATGAGGTTGACATTTGCTATTTCACTCTCATTCAAGAAATCATGAAAATGAGAACAGGAAAAAAATCACACCAGTCAAAAATTGCCAAGGTGTGTTAGAATAGAGATGACAACAATTCTTTCTAGTCCTCCCACTGAGATGTGTATCTAACTGACCTTAATGACTTGCGTGTCCAATGGAATCCACCAGAAGTAACTTTCTGGGGCTTCCAGGACTAGTCATAAGCAGGTTTGCATCTACTGTCTTGGAAACACTCACTGGCTCTCCTGAGCTGGCATGTAGAAATACCATTAACCTGATACTGCCATGCTGGAAAAGCCACATGTGGGTGTGGTGGTTACCAGTCCCAGATGAGCCCAAACTTCTAGCATCCCTGTCAAGGTCCAGACATGTAAGAAAGCCATCTTACACCCTCCAGAAAGCCTATCCACCAGCTATATGTCTCTGAGCAGCCTCTCCATAAACACACACAGATAGAAAAGGCACCCAGCTGAGTCTCGCCCAATTCCTGACCTACAAAATTAAGGAATATGATACAATGATTGTTGTTTAAAACCACTGTGTTTGGGGGATAGTTTGTTAACCATCAATAGATATCTAGTTCACCAGTTATTGTGATAATTGAACTCAAACTCTGTTCTTTAAACTCTAAATATTGGTCCTTTATCACGTTTCCAATACAGAAACACCAAATCCAGAATAAAACACATAACCATATAACTAAAAATGCTTGTAAATCACTGCAAATGAGTTAATCACAAGTCAAGAAAATAATCTTAATAGAAATCATGAAATAGGGATATCTAAATAACAATATAGTATATCTATGTAGACTAAAATACTAGGCCAAAGATGAGAGGATTGGAGAGTAAGAAATTTGTTTATATTAACTGTGGGAGAAAGGTATTCCAATCTTAGGGAGTGACTCTAAGGAAGTTTCTCAATACTAGGGTGAGTCATAAATTGAATTTTCTATAACTTGCTGTAAAGTCCTTTAAAGATCATTTATTTCACCGGCAGCTCTGTAATACTGAGGTTGGTTTTCAAGGGCGACTGATACCAGGAATCAGGGTCTTACTCTTCAGAATTCCTTGAATGTGATTTTTGTGGATCAGTCTGCTTGGACTCAAGTAACTGGAAGATATGAAAAAAATCAATTACATAAACATCTTGGAAGTCATAAAATCAAAGCACAGGACTCCGGAGAAACACAGGGTTAACTGCACAGGGTAATGACCATACTGCATTACAGAGCCAAATTATTTGGCCAATAATTTATTTAACAGCAAATAAATAATTTTTAATTTAAATAAGTCTTAGTCACTAAAAGGTCAAAGACGAGAGTTGGTGTTTCAGAGTGTGAAAAGTCTGGTCTAGTTGTTTGTTTTTGCTTTTTAATTGGGTTGACATCACAGACTGACTACTTCCAGAAGACCATCTCCATAACGTCAGAGGCACAGAGAGAACCTGATGATAGTTCAGAGGAGACCCACAAATAGCTTTAACACATTTAAGAATTGTAAAGTAAGACCTAACCCGGTGGGAAAGGTAGTTCTCACTCTTAATAAATAAGCAAAGAAATTAGAAGTACAGCTAGGCTTAAAGAAAAAGTTATCCATGATTCTGTAATGCTATACTGTTTCTCCTCTGCCCAGGACAAAATCCAGAATGCAGTTTCCTGAAGTCTCTCTGTGGGGGTAGATCTCTGCCCTGTAGCTGTAATTCACTGGTGAGAGGCCCCTTCACAGTCCTGCAGTCCAAATACCAGGGAGATCTTCAGGAGGCAAACCCTGTAGGTTATTGAAGCACCACCCTCTTCATATCATCCCATCCTATTTTGGATCACACCCTTGGCAAGGCAAGTCGAAGACTTACCAGGCAATGAGAATGCACTAGGGCACTATCTGCAGCAAGATAATTAGGTGGAGTACCTTCACAGGAAGACACCAGCTCCCACCCACCATCAGCTGGCTGTTGTTGAGAGTTGTTTCTATGATAGCAGCTGTAGATTTACAGGCATACTTACATTATTTCCCTCACATGGCCCCCATTATCTTGCTGGTACTTCTCTAGTGCCAATCAAGTGGCCCCTCTGGGCTATGGCTTTGAGAGCCTTCCTGTCTTGGTATTTACAACTAGTGACAACCAGGAAACAGCCTTGGCTGCACTTCCCATCCTCCCACCCTTCTGCTCTCAGTGTTCCTGCCCACTCAGTAGTTTCTGTCCCTAGCCTTTCATTGGCTTTAGTTTTCATCCCTGTCCAACCCTTTGTCCCTTCAGGCATGACCACCCCTTGCTGTGCTGTCCAAGAAAAAATTAACTGCTGGATAAATCATTTATATTGAGCCGAGAGTGTGTTAAATAGTTTCAAAATGCACTTGTGGATTTTTCTTATTGTTTAAGCCAGTTTTTGTAGGGAGAACCAAGGTTACAATGACTTTCAGCTTTTATCTTTGGTATTTAAAAATCTTAGTTTTCAGAAATTATGGTTCTTTCATTGAATTTTCATACCGTCAATTGCATTTGATCTATTCTATCAAAATGACATTTCCAAATTTTGGCTAATGATGTCATTGCCAAGATTGTTACTCCTAACTTTTCTTTGTGTATGTTCACTGATGTCCAGTTGGCCAAAAAATCCTGCCCATGCTCTCTTGCCCTTTATCTCCAATTTCAAGATCTCAAGTCATCTTTCATAAAGCCAGCTGAAATTGACGTCTTCTTACCTCTCCCTGTTGCAATCAACTCTTTCACTATCAGCAGAATATATTTATAAATCCAAATGGAATTTGTCACTTCTCTAACTAATGTTGGCTGCCCCCACCCTCCCTTCAGCTCAAAAGGAAAGCCTAGATTTTTGGCATACAGGTGGAAAACCTTCACGGTCTGCTACTAACCACGCTCTGTGCTTATCCTTGGCCATTCTCTCCCAAAACACTTAGACTCCAACCACACCAAATTTCTTCCCTTTTCCAAATCAAAATATGTCAAACTCTAATAAACTTCCAAGCCTTTGCTCAAGCTATTTCTTTGCTTAGAAAGAATTTCAAGACCCCAATTCAAAAGTCCTATTTTCCCTGAAGCTTTGTTTAGCTATTTGTAGCTCTCTCTCCTGTTCCTATAGCACTTTATCCACACACCTCAGAGCATTCATCACCAGGTGCTGAAATTACTTCATTGTGTGTCTCTTGTCATCACATGATTACAAGCATTTTAGCAATAGGTAGCAGTCTTAACAGTGTAACGTAGACAGCATCATAATGTAGGGACTCAGTAAATATATGGTGATAGTGTCTATTTTTAAAAGTTTGTTACGTTCAGTTCTATATGGATCTTATTTCTTTTAAGCAATATAACAAGCCTCGTGGAATAGGTTGTCAATGCTGTTTGTACTCAATGAAGCTGAGCCATGGCATCTTTATTTTCTTTAATCTCCTATGAATAATACAGGACTTAAAATATATTTGGGGTTAACCCCATTTTTAAAGTGAATGAATTAATAAGTTTTTCATATTAGTATCCAAATTAGATATTGAATTTTAAAATGACAATATGAAAAACTGATTTCCCCATTAAATATATGCTTCCAAAAGAACTTTGAGAACGTTTATCCTCCTAAGAAATTCTAGGTAAACTCATGAATGTTTTCAGAAACAAATGATAAAGCAAAGTGACTTCAATTTTCTCTGCTTCGAGTGTAAGCTAATGAAAATTATTTTCAAGTGAATTTTTCAGAGAATTTCATGCTGAAATTACTTATCTCTTGAAACTTAATCCAATTATGTTGAAACAAATGATTACAATTTTACTTACCTGCTATGAAACCATGCAGTAAAAACTATTTTATGATTGTTGAGTATAAAATGTATTTTCTAAGTAGCACATGGATATACAAAATATTCCCAAAGGTTAACATGTTTTTAAATCTACATAATAATTGGAAAAAAATTAAGGTTGCAAAAATACCAAGGGCATATAATAGTTTAGTTCCACCAGAAAATTTTTGATATCGGCAACAGCAAAAACTGTTAATTTCTTATCTTAATGCGTATTTGAGGGTGAGTACTGAATTATTCAGACTGTGCATTTTAGTGACTTCCATCAAAGACCCTTTAACACAATATGCTTGATGATAGCATTATCTGCTTATCAATTTGAAACCTGGATACAGATTGCCTTGTTTACAATTTATTTAAGAAAATAATCCTTCAAGAAAAGGAACATATTTCAGAAAATTCTTTCAATTTCCCTAGTCTTTACTGCAGCCCACCTACAGACGTTGCAACAAAGTCAACTTGGCATGCACACTCCATTAGGAGAAAAAATATTCTTCCTGACGTTTACAGGTTTACTTTTTAAGGAGAAATTATAAAACCATCCAAATATGTAGAAATCCATTAAAGGCAATGGTGTGCCAGAGGCAGAACTCAGTTTTATAGGATTGCATGTCATTGCTCCAACGCTCTCACCACGTAAACCTTATTTCCAATTAGACTGAGTACCACAAGAATCAGGGAACGCATAAACATCCTGAACACGTACTGAATATGCCACTTCGAATTTGCCACCAGCCTATTACAATATATCCATCAAATATTCCAAGGAAGTAAGCCAGGCTGCACTGCAGAGACATTTAATAAGGTTTCACTCAAACATCAAGTGCTTTAAAAACATCGCACACCCCTAATGCTGTAGATAAACTTTTTATCTTTCTACTTTTGATGGCATATAATTTTCAGCCTTTGATCTAATATAATTTAAGGTGTGTCAAGATGGATTTTGGCAGAGCAGGCTAGTGAAAAGAAAGGTTTAGCACTGTGGTTCCTGGAGATGCACATCCCAGACACGGGCTTTGGCGAGCATAGGGATCATACAGCCAGCTTGACTACAGGAAATAAAAGAGGTGCTATTTAAAGGAAAGAACTTGGGTTAGAATGGAATTGCCGCTGTAAAAGATGTTCAACTCACATCGCCATATGGGTTTTTTGGAACAATTCCCATGTATATTAGCTATGTTCTTGGCACTCAGAGCCGCGTTTGGATCTGTGACACGCTTTTGCTGCTTTGAAGCTCTCTAAAGGTAATGTCACATTGCCACACCTTCACAGTAAAAATCGTTGACAATTTCAAAATAAGATCTGTATAAAAAAGCTCAAGTAATTCATCTTGTTCCTTGATGTCTGTGTCTATAAATACACCATCTAATACAGTTAAAAATTACTCTGTAATTTGAGATGGATGAATTCCCCTAATTTACATGGACAATGAGAGAAAAAGATTTCTTTTTATTTGGGGAATTTACATAAAATAAATACAATATGTGTCAAGTTTCAGTTCATTTGAAAAACATACTGCTATATCAGAGAGTGTTCCCATTCAACCACATACAAATCATTCTGAAGTGAGTTTACTGTTGTCGTACACGCCAAAAACCTTCAAAGTCAACATGCATCATTCGTTCACTCATTCTTTCATTCTTTTATTCACTTATTCATTCAACCAATATTTACTGAGCATATACCATGTACCAGGCACTGTGTTTAGTTCGGGGAATTCATGTCAAGTTTTATTCAAACAATTATATGCAATTTTTCTCTGTTGGATTCTGTTATTGCCACTTTTCATAGAGCCCCAAATGTATAGAATTTTTAAAAAGTAGAATATGGATGTATTAAATAACATAACTAAAAGGCTGGATTTTGTAGAAAGATCTGGATTTAAATTCTCACTCCCTTGATCAATATTTCGATGGCCTGGAGAAGGTAATTAAGTTCTCAGAACGTTAATGTGATCACCTTTAAGATGGGGATACTTCTTTGCAATACTCTCCAATATGTGTAGTTTATAACTATGGAGGTATTTTTACTTTATCTTTTCAACTGAAAAAATAGTATCATACCAATTTTTAAAAATTGTATTTATTTTGTGAATACTAATACATGTGAGGCCAGATTTAAAGGGCGCAAGGGGCTAGAAAAGGTATCAATTCTCTCTCTTGGCAGCTATTCCTGAGCACCTGTTTTCTCTTCATATGGACAATTGTTTTCCTGAGTATCTCTCCAGAGATGATCACGAAATTTTACACATACGTCTGTGTGTACATGCATACACACACATTTTTCCCACACAAATGCAATGTGTGCACTAAAATGATATCTGGAAGATAACTCCATATGGATATATAAGCGCTACCTTATTCTTTTTAAGGGATGCCTAATATTTCATTGAACAGATGTGTCATTATTACCATCCAGTCACCTGTATTTACATGAGGCTATTTCTGTTCTTTTAGTAATACAAATAAGGTTGCAGTAATTATTCCTGCTTCTGTTCACTTTCACACAGGTGGGGGTGTATTTGTAGACTACGTACTCAATAGTCGAATCAGTAGGTAAAGAGTACATACGTTTTACATTCTGAAGGATAACGTCCATTAGTCCTGCAGAGAGATCAAGAATATTTGTACTCAGGTGTGAGGGGCTGTTTTCCCACATCCTTGGCACAGGTGTATCACTAGAAACTTCACTTTTTGCCCGTCTTCTAGGTGAACACTGCTGTCTCGATTTGCTCACCTCTCTCGAGGTGAGCAAGCTTGAGGACGCTTTCGCATATTTAAAATATTTTTCTGGAAACTTTTTGTTCATATCCTTTGCCTATGATTCTAATGAATTGTTTTCCTTTTACTATATTTTTAGAATCACTTTAATTTATCAAAGTATTAAGGAAATTAGGAATTTGTTTAACATATGTCTCAAATAGTCCAAGTTTGTCACCTTGTTTTAAGATTTCATATTTTTTTCACTATGGACACTTTTAATTTTGTGCAGTCATATATATCAACCTTTCCTCTTATGATTTTTTTTTTTTAAAGATTGACACCTGAGCTAACAATTGTGGCCAATCTTGTTTTTTTCCTTTCTGCTTTTTCTCCCCAAATCCCCCCAGTACATAGTTGTATATTTTAGTTGTGGGTCCTTCTAGTTGTGGCATGTGGGATGCCACCTCAGCATGGCCTGACGAGCGGTGCCATGTCCACGCCCAGGATCCCAACCAGTGAAACCTTGGGCTGCCACAGTGGAGTGCACAAACTTAACCACTCGGCCACGGGGCTGGCCCCTCCTCTTATGATTTTTGTGTTTTATCTTGTACTCAGAATGGCTTTCCTCATTGTGTGATCATTAAAAAGAAAACAAAAACAGCAACTCCCATGTTTTCCTCTAGAACTTTTGTTTATATTGATACTTTGATTTCAAGGAATGTATAACGTATTAGATATAAGGTATGAAGTAGAATTCAATGTTCATTTTCTTTTCAGAGGCTACACAGTTTTCCTTTTACCATTTGTTAAATAATCATTTTTCCTACTGTATGAAAAGCCACATTTAGCTTGTAACAAATTACTCTATGTATTTGAGTACATATCTGGATTTTTTATGTGGATCTCTTCATTTTTTCATGCATGCACTTGAACCTCGTTGTTTTACTTATTATAGCCTTATAAAATGCAATGACATCTAATAAGGCTGCTTCACTCATTACTGTTTCTGTATTTGCCACAGTTTGGGGGGGGACTTACTCTCCTTTTTTCTTTTCTTTTAACTTCTTTGAGAAAATCTTTGTTTATTCTTAAAAAATGGATACAGATCCATTTGCATTTTCTACCAACACAACTATGTCCTTTGTGAAGAAGGACAATTTTCTTTCTTTCTTCCCATACCTTACACCTTTTCTTTTTCTCACCTTATTACACTAGCTAGCACATTACAACACTGAATATGAGTGGGGAAAGCAGACACCTCCCCTTTGCTTGAACTCAAAGAAAGCTTTCACTGTTTTGCAGTTATGATGCTTGCTGAAGACTTTTTTGGTAGATATTCTCCATCTACAGAATAGAAATTCTCTTCTATTTTTTGTTTGTTGAAAGGCTTTTAAAAAATCATAAGTGGATAGTAAATTTTATAGAATTTTTTTCTGCATTTGCTAAAGCAAGTGTAATTTCCATCTTTACTATGTTAATGTGGTGAACTACGTTGATTAAATTTATAATGTTACAGTTACATTGCATTCCTGGGATAAACCAAAGTCGATAAGGCATATAATCCTTTTTACGATGTATGATTGATTTGATTTACTAATTTTTGCTTTATAATTTTTGCATACGAGGTTATGACTAGGACTAGCATGTAATTTTCCTTTCTTCCATTGTCTCCTTAAAAGTTGGAACCAGGTTATGCTAGCCTCATGAGTGAGGTTAGTTCTGTATTTATTAGTGTGTGTGTGAAATGGAAACTATATATATAGAATGCTTTTGTGTACGTTTTCCTAGAAGCCATAAGCGAATGATTCTTTTTTCACAGAAGATTTTTGACTACCAATTCAATTTTTGACACCAATGTACGGTTTTCCAATATATCTTGAGTAAAATACATTTAGGAATTCATCACTTTAAATTTTCATGTTTGTTGGCATAAGGTTTTTATGAAATTCTCTATTTTCTTTTCAGAGTGTGTAACATTTATGTCCCAACTCCTTACAAATATTTGTGCATCTCTCACTCTTCTCTCTCTTTATTCTAACTCTCCCTTCTTTTGCCAATTTTCTAAGTCTTTTCAAAGAACCAATCTTTTGTTTTATCGATCTTTTCACTTTTTGTTTTCAATTTAATTGAATTTTGCTTTTATGTCTAGTATTGCTTCTTTCTGAGTCTTTTCATTGATTTCGCTCTTATTTATAATTTCTTAAAATGGATGTTATGATGCATTTGTTACGCGCCAAGTTGATTCAGCTGAATTCCAGTACCCAGAATTCCATTTTCGTACATTTCCAGTCAGGGTGGAGATTCCCCCAGGGAGACTCATGGGGAGAATTGGGGCAAGGAGGGAGCAGCACACACCCCCTGGTTATTCGATCAAATGCTAATCTAGGTGCTGCTGTGGAGGTATTTGCAGATAGGACTGAAGTCCCAAATCAGTTGATTTTGAGTGGATCAAATGGAATAGTACCCTTCCTCAGGCTGACTTAATTAGGTAGAAACTCTTTAAGAAGAAACACCAAGTCTTGCTGGCCGGCCCTGTGGCCGAGTGGTTAAAGTTCCACGCCCTCCACTTTGTTGTCCCAGGTTTGCAGGTTTGGATCCTGGGTGCAGACCTTCTCCACTCATCAGCCTTGCTGTGGAGGCTTCCCACACGTAAAAAATAGGGGAAGATGGCACAGATGTTGGCTCAGGGCTAATCTTCCTCAAGCAAAAGAAAGAGAAAGATTGGCAATGGACGTTAGCTCAGGGTGAATCATCCTCACCAGAAAAAAAAAAAAAAAAGAGGGAAGAAGAAACACCAAGTCTTTCCTGAGGATCAGATACTCCAAGTAGCAGCTGGGCCTGCAGTTACTTCTTTTCTACTTTTCTCTTTCCTTCCTGGTTTCCTACCTGTGGATATCAAGCTTTATTTCAGCTCATGCTTCTGGGATTCCAGCCTGCTCATGACAGTCTCCTCTTGTCCCAGTCTTGCCTCTCTGATTGAATAATATGGTCTCGTTCAAGAATATTTCCTCAGCTTGTTTGGAAATTCCATGCTGTCTGTCTATTCTATATTTAGAAATTTTACCACATATACTTAATTTATCTAAGTATGTAATGAATTGATATCTCTATATTCCTCCTGAATAATATAATGGCATCACAACACTTTTCTCTTATTTCTACCTCTCATTTGAATAATATGCTGTAGCAGAAAATGTTTTAACCCTACATTTGGTCCATTACTTACTCCATGAAATAAGTTTGATTTTACAATAAAAGCCTATTTAGATTTATCTGCATATTTACCCAATGTTTTTTGGTTTTTTCTGCTTCCATCTCAGACCTACCACCAGGGCTAACTTACAGTCTGCTTGAAGTTCATAGCATGAAATTATTTTTAAGGAGGTCCTACTAGTAACAAATCCTTTCACTGCTTTTCTGCTGAATGGTGTCTAGTTTTTGTTCTAATACTTGAAAGAAATTTCCACTTAGTATAGCATTCTAGAGTTCACAGTTATTTTATTCAGCTCATGGAGATATCATTCCACTTTTAGCTTATATTACTGCTGTTGAAAAATTAATTACTTATTTAAATTTTTTCCTTTCAAATTAATTTCTTTTAATCTCTTTATTTTTTCTAGTTACATTTAAATTTTTCACTCAATTTTGGTATTCTGCAGTTTCACCCTGATATGTCTATATCTAAATTTCTTTGCATTTATATACTTGGAATTCATCGCAATTCTTGAATCTGAGTATTGGTATCTTTCATCACTTCTTAAAAATTCTCAGTGATTACTTCCTCAAATATTATCTTAACCCATTCTGTCTTTTCCTTCAAGGACTCTGATCCAACATGCATTATAACATCTCACTCTGCCTCCCATGTCTCTTAATTTCTCTGCTGTAGTCTATGTAATTTCTTCTGACCTCTTCTAACTCACTAATTTTATCTTCATCTATTTCTAATGTACCTATTTCACCTATTGACTTTTTCGTTTTAGTTACTCATATTTCATTTATATAAGTTCCCTTTGATCTTTTTCAAATTTTTTAGGTCACTCATAGAGTTGCCTATTTCCTTGCATATACTTACCTTTTCCCCTTTAAATATAGTAAACGTTGTTTTCTAGTCTGTGTCTGATAATTCCAGTATTTACAGACTTTGTGGGCTGTTTTTGTTGGTTCCCATTCACAGAGAATTCTCCACCTGTACTTGGTCAACTGCACATCATGTTTAGAAACTGATTTGAAAATGTGAAGACTCCAATGAAGGTGCCTTGCTCCAGAGATTAATTGACTTTGCCTCTGTCACACTCAGGTTGGGGGCATTACCAACTGGAGACCACCTTAAACAAGTTCATAGTTTGGGTGTCTCTGGACTACCCAGGCAATGTGTATCTGAGTTGCAAGTTCCTAGTTCACTTCTGATTCAGACTTACCTGGGAGGAGAGCCCTAAGTTTTCTGCTTAATTTGGGTGAGATTTTCTATAGGGCCTCCAACTCTTGAGGGCTTTTGACTTTAATTTTTTGTCCCTTTGTCCCAATAAGTCACTCATTGCAGAAATTTAGATTTTTCTGAATAGGGGACTACCACCATGGCAATACCAGTTTCAGCTTTCCTTCAGTTTCAGCCTAGCAGTTCCTTCAAGACTTTCTACTCTAAACTCTTCCCATTCTTCCACTGTCATAACACAAAAACTTCTGAAAATATAAATAAAGAGAAACAGATTGACAGGTGGTGTGTGGAGGGAAAAGGGAGATAAGTCTGGACTAACAATGTCCGTGTTCCAACCCAGCCACCCAAAATGCCTAATCGTGCCTGTCAGAGACAGAAAGAGAGCATGGAAAATAAAAATGGTTGATTTGATAGGGCAATGGAAGTAAACATGAATTCTATCCTTCTGATTATTTTCTCAATTAAATTTGGATAGTTTTAGTTTGGATTTTGATATCTTTCTGATTTTTATTATAATTCCTCCATTTTCTGTTCCATCACTCCCATACCTCTAAAATTTTATTATAATTAGTAGAGAAAGGAATAATATTTTTCTCTCTCTCATGTATCTCCTTTACACTCCCTTAAGTGGATAAAACAAATACATAAGCCAAGAATGTCTACCATTATACCCATTCTGTTATAAACATCATTGATCAGGAATTATGTTTAGTTTCTTCACTACTTTATCCTCCAGTAAGTGGAACATAGTAGATACTCTCAATAGGTATTTTTTGAGTAAACTTGAGAGACAAAGCTGGGAACGGGGATAATTCATATCTATGGAAGAAAAGAAAACTGGAGACTAGGAATGGGGTAGGAAAGCTTTGCATAGACCTAATTTCCAGACCGTGTTACAAAATCTCTAATGTCCACTTACGCAGTTGCTATATGCATATTCATTTTTTTATAAAGATTAACACCTGAGCTAACAACTGTTGCTGATTGTCTTTTTTCTTTTTTTCTGCTCCTTCTCCTCAAAGCCCCCAGTACATAGTGGTATATTTTAGTTGTAGGTCCTTGTAGTTGTGGCATGTGGGACGCCACCTCAGCATGGCCTAATGAGCGGTGCCATGTCCTCGCCAAGGATCCGAACGGGCGAAACCCTGGGCCACTGAAGCAGAGCATGCAAACTTAACCACTTGGCCACGGGCCCAGCTCCTGTATGCACATTCTTAAACAGAATTCTCAGAACACCATATTTCAAAAAATCCCTGCCAATTTGTTGGCTTAATAAAAATAACGATGATAATGACCATCTCATTTTGGAATTGTTGTATTTCCTCTATCAGGCCTTATGTATTCAAAATACTTTATATTATCCTCTTTACTCTCCACCAGAACATGATAATGTAGAATTTATTATTTCAATTTTATAGATGAGGAAACTGAGAATCAGAAACAATTTGCCCTACAGTATCCAACTGCAAGTCAGCATTCAAATTCAGATATACCTGGTTATTTGTGTTTATCTTGCTACTCAGAGTTTGAAAGTGAAAAACAAACATCAGGATCTTTGTTTAGGAAAATATCACATTGGCAAGTATACCCGTATTTAGCTTCTTCCAGACTCTGCCGGGTGGTTTGAGCAGGCAGCAGCCAGGAGTAATATGAGTGGATAGTTCTGTTTGTTTAGTAATTTACCAATTTGTTTATATGTTAAATTTCTTTTGTTAATAATTTACACATTTAACTTATAAAAGCGAAAAAAAGCAATCATCTCTAGGCCCAAAAATGGCTATCATCAAATGTCACTGTCAAGTTTGCATGCCTAAGAATGTCTTAACGCAGCATCATGAACTAGTTGTCTGAGATAATCTTGCTGAGGACATTTACATTTTTTCATCATTTTGGCAAAGTATTTCCGGTGAAGATAGTCAGAAATTTATCTGGGAATTATGCTATTTTTCCACCAGAGGTAAGTTCAACTCTGTTTCACTTAGAGCTCCTCAGTGACTGTGAAAACAGCCCTGTGTGTCGTCTACCTAGTAGGCATTGCCCAGTGTGCTAGTTAACACAGCTGTCAGGACTTTAACTCCTGGCCTGTTGTGCTTCCCTGTGTTTAAATTGGCGACTTTAATGTTGCTTTACTACACTTCTGCATCTAATTGCCTAGGATTTTATATTAGGCAAAAATGTAATTACTGTGGAAATACGCATTCAAAAAGAATATAGAGAATGATATCACGTAGAAAGAATTTGCAAAGAGCAAAAAGAAACCTCAGCGGTTAATGTTTAGCTTTTTTGAATTTTATTTTCCACTAAAATGATTTTCCCCTTATGACTAATTATGATTCCAGTTTAAAAATATATTGCTAAAGGGACTTCTGCATATTTTAGTTTAATCTTTTCAAAGAATCAAATGACTGTGTTCAAAAATATTTTGGGAAAAATATTTAAATTAAAATACAACCAAATTGGAAAATATAAAAATTGTATGTTATTAGGAGATCTTAAACTATGAGTTCTATGCTAATTCATTCAAAGACAATAATTCTGATTTAAATGGTTCTCATAGTTCCCAATTATAAGTTAGCTTCATTGGAAGTCACATGAGTTCTTTTCATTTATTAGGGACCACTTAATTCACTAAGTAGGTCCTCGAGCGCCTACAAGAGCTGATGCAGTTCCCAAAGCGCCATACCCCAAATCAGGGAGACTCCAGACAGGGGGCACCAGACTCATTCATCATAAAGGATTCTAAATAGATACATTATTGTTTAAATATATTTACATCAGGGAGAAATGGAGTGTCTCTCTGTTAAAATCAATATTATGTTATCTTACTAAACATAAAGTACACTAAGAAATTTGTAAATTTAAATTAGTGTCAAATATTTAGATTTTTGCAAACTGATTTTTTTTTTAAATATTACTGGTGAAAGTTTTGTTTTGTTTTCATTCTGTGTGTGTGTAACAAAACTTATAAACCACCATGAGGATTATTCTACAGCATTTTGATCTTATACAAAATCAACAAAATTCGACACTGCCTTTTTGCAGCTGTTTCACAGTGCTTATTTAGTGTTATTAGTTATTCAGTGTTTATTTAGCCTGTTTATTTAGTTCATGACATTCCATAATACAGACTTGAATTTAGTTTGCCAACTGCCATAATCAGGGTTAATATATTAAATTTTCAACAAAATACTATACAAAGATTATCAAAAATTTTGCCTCCAGGTAAGTAAACCTGTTGCTCTGTATCCTTTGGATAAAGAAACTAGGTGTGTGTTTATTGTTTTATACAATTATTAATTTAGCAATGACCTTGAAGGTCATCTTGCTTAGGTTCCCACTTAATATAGCAATCTCCTCATTGTTATCACTAACCCATGGCTACTGGGTCATTACATATTGCCAGTGATGAGAAAGTCAACATTTTTAATTAATCATTAATCATTATATTAATCATTTTATTAATGATTAATCATTGTTAATCATTTTTAGTAATCATTGTGGTTCATTATTAGACAGATATGTTTTTATGAATCCCTTTGTCTTATTTCACAAAAATAAAAATCGTATCACTCTTTTGAAGATGTATTATGCCTATAAACTTTTCAGCAAGCAATCTCTGAGTGATTTCTATTGACGTGAGGGATTAAATGATCCTTATTCAAATACACAGAGTGAGAAAATAGGATAAAGTACACTATTCCCTATGGATACACAAAGTCAGCCTTCAGAATTAAAAGTATACATTTTCACTTCTGCCAGACTTACAAAGTAAAAGTCAACAATTTTGAGGGAAGAGTCTTCAATTTTGTTATTAGGCATCTGAGTATTCGTGAAGTGCAGGAGAATAGCCAAAGTGGGAAGGAATGTAGACTTGATCATTGACACTTGGGTTTTTTTTAATGCCGACAAAGAGAGAAAAAGCAGTCCTCCCTCCCAACAGGAAGACCGTGTTGGGAATCCCAGCACAGGGCTCCAACAAGCTCAGCTCAGTTCGCTATTTTCCAGTAGCCAGTTCTCCTCCAGGCATGGGCTAGAAAGCACCCGCAGGAGAATCTCCGGAGAAGCTTCCAAAGACTTGAAGGGACTGATTGAGAGCTCACCCTGCAGCACTTCCGGTAGGTAATGGTGGAGAGAGCAGGGGGTAAATCGTTTTCTATACACGTTTCTATTCATGATTAAACACCTGGTTGGTTCTCATGCAGGGTTGGCAATCTGACCTCCTGGGAGCCAGCACTGCAGGATCGGTGGTGTCTCAGCATTTGGAAGGAGGCTGAAAGTTGGGATCTGGAACCTGGGACCCTCTTCCCACACTTTAAATAGGAAAGCTCCCTTTTTATGCTTTTGTTTCTATGTGAGATTTCCAAGAAAAATGTGAGTCAGAAGAGTGATGCTGCTCCCTGAAACCTTTGGACTGGCTCCTTTGTTTTCCTAGGAAGAGCTTTAGCCCTTCCCGATAACAGATCCTCCATTATCATCCAAAATCAAGGAACTTGAGGCAGAAATGACATCTAAATTCTGTTTCCTATTGGTTTAGTTGTATAAATATATTCAGATGAATAAATTTCATTGATCAATTTACATTTGGTATACTAATAATTTTCATTTTATTATGCTTTTAATATAATACTATAAAAAGATTCTCTTTTCATACAAAAATATTTTGTGGCTTCTTTTTTCTCTTATTAAAACTATGGTTAAGAAAGCATATAAAAAAGTATAAAATTGAGAATTGTTTTTATAAACAAAATATCCAGAAGCTTAGAATTTAAAATTAACGAAATAGTAGAGCAAATAAACAAAACACAAGGAATGACCAGCTACAAATACTTCCCTACTGGGTTACCAGGACAGAGGCTATTAAAAATAATTTTATGTTAGAATATTTGGCTACAGATTAATTGCGAGGTGGGGTGAATATTCAGAGTGGTGGGAAATTGTTTTATCTGAGCCCATACATTTATCCCTAGCCATTACCTTCTATTGTTCAAAGATGATGTCCTATAGGATAGATTGGCTGTGGAGACACAGTGCAGACCCCGCATAAGAATTTATTTGCTGCAACCCTGCATTCTTATAATGTTTCTGTCGGTGACTTTCAGAATAAAGTGGAAACAAAAACAGCAAAGTGACTCACTCCATGATAAATGAATGTACCCAAAAACAGGAGCTTGTAATACCAGCCAGAATTACTGATTCAGGCTCATCAAGAAAAACATGAAAGAAAATAGGAAGGGTTTCTTACAATGCCAACTTGAGCAAAAGCTTTGAACATGATAATAAAAACATTTGATAAAAAAAAAAAAAAAAAGATCCTCAGCTGTTTTCCTTAGTGGAGTGGGATAAAGTTTGGAGGAAATGTGGATTCTGTAATTTAAGGGCATAGATGTTCAGTCCAATTTGCTTTGCACCTCCAAATCAGGTCTTTCAAGTAAATTATAATACAAGTACTTACATCTCAGTTTACATGGCATTTGTAAAATAAATAAGTGGAATCGTTATTTTTAAGAGTGCATCAACTGAGCTCAACTAGAATTTGAGTTTGGTTGGGGAACATCTCTAAAGTTATTTGCACACACTGATGGATCCCCGGGAAGAACTTTTCTGTATCCTCGTCTTTCGGTGGGAGAGGGGAGGATTGTTTGAACATTGAGAAAGGAGTTGGAGGCACCTGGGAAGAGAGGACAGTAATGGTGGTAGCTGGTGAAACGATGCTCTCCTTGCTTTGAGGGACTGTTCTGAGCACCAATTGAGAGAAAGACCAAGTTAGAAGTTGAATTGACTATTTTTGTTATAGGTTTTTATGAGTCTCTGGTAAATAAAAAGCACACAGATGACAAAGTAGGACACAAAGCATGGAAGAGAGGTGTTTTATCCTCCTGTGTATGGGATCAGGAGTCACTTGCTACATCAGTGTGTTGGCTTTGGACACTGGGAGCCAGTAGCTCCCTTGGCCTAAGCAGTGCCATTCATATGACGTCATCAAAGAAACAAGAAAGCAAGTAAGAGAGTGGGAGACACTATCCAAGCAACTGCCAGAAAGAAATAGAGAATGCAGGGGACTGAGGCCCTCCAGCCACACCTCAGATCCTGTAAATTCAATTCTTTGGTCATTTAATAAATGTAGGTATCTTTCAGTGCAGATGTACTATGATGAATAATTTTATGTGTGAATTTGGTTAGACCACAGTACTCAGGAATTTGAAGGCTTTTTTTTTTTTTTTCTGAGGAAGATTAGCCCTGAGCTAACATCTGCTGCCAATCCTCTGCTTATTGCTGAAGAAGACTGGCCCTGAGCTAACATCCGTGCCCATCTTCCTCTACTTTATTTGGGGACGCCTACCTACCACAGCATGGCTTTTGCTAAGCAGTGCCATGTCCGCACCTGGGATCCGAACCAGCGAACCCTGGGCTGCATAAGAGGGAAGTGCACACTTAACTGCTGTGCCACCGGGCCAGACCCCTGAAGGCATTTTTAAGATGAGATTAACATTTAAATCAGTAGACTCTGTGGGAAGCAGATTATCCTCCATAACTAGATGGACCTTTTCCAATCAGTTGAAGACCTCAAGAGAAAAAGATTGACATCTCCCAAGGAAAAAGGATTTGTGCCTCCAGACTGCCTTTGGACTAAGTTGCAACATCAATTCTTCCCTGGCTGTACAGCCTGCCCATCTGCTCTGCAAATTTCAGACTTGTCACCCCTACGCATCTTGTTGGTTTTGTTTCTCTGGAGAACCCTGATTAATACACCTACTATGTGTCAGGCTCTTTACACATATCATTTCTAGCTTTTAACAGCCTATCAAAATATTTGTTAAGCATTACCCACCCCCTCCCCTTATAGATGAGAAGAACAATTTCAGAGAAATTGAGGACCTTGACCAAATCGTAGAGCTAATAAATTGTGGAGTGGAAGTTAAGTCCATTTGTCTCTCACTTCACAATTTGTGCTTTCTCCATCTGCTACATTTGATAGTATTTTACAAAACAAGTATTTGTAAAGTGCCTGTAAAAGTCTCCGAAGTACATATCTTTATTATTACATATGCTATAATTATCCTTTATTAGAGAGGGCTCTGTAAGTTATTGTTATTCATTCAAGAAATTCACCAAGAGATGCCAAAATATTAAGCAAAAGTAAGTTAACAAGATAATTGAATAAGGACGTGATGTTTTATTTCCTATATTGACAATGATATTTCAAGGAAATTCTGTTATGTTAGTCTAGTGGAAAGAGAATAGTAGACTGCAGAATGGGTATGATTACCTTTACATTTTGTGAGTTAAGGACTTTCAGGTAAGGAAACATTTCCCATGGAAATGATCAATCTTCAAAAATAAAAATTAGCTTTTTAAGCGTATTATGTACTATCTTCCATCATCTGGATCTCCATGGGAGTTTCTGATGCTAAGACTTCATGTAAATTCCATGAATAAAAAATTTATTATAATAAATACAAGTGACATGGTCACCTGCAAGCAGGAGAATTGTGTATCTATTGACCTTCAGCCCATATGATTGTTTGGGGGAAATCATACATATATACATATATATAAAATCAGGTGTCATGAATCATAAAACATTTATGATTTAAATACATTTATCAATGTATATATATGATATATGTTTTATAGCTTTTTAAAATTTCTATTTCATGAGTGGAGGCAAAAATGCACTTTATGTCAAGTTTACAGTTAATGGTGTACCTTGATAACAGGTCCTCAGGAAAGGCTGGCTAAATGAATGAACAATCCATTTCTGTAGACACGCATTTCTTAGTGTGAACAGAAAATTGAAATTCAAGGTACAGTAGATTTCACTTCTTTCTATTTTTAACAAAACTTACTTTGAAAGGAAAAAAAGAAAAATGGTATTTTTATAAATTGAAAAACGTTTTATGATTTAATGTAATATGCATTTTTATCTATGTTTAGCAGAACATTATGTCCATAGAAATTATAGAAAATATTCTAGGGGGCCGGCCCTGTGGCTGAGAGGTTAAGTTCCGTGCTCTGCTTCTGTGGCCCAAAGAGTGGCCAAAGACCATTCATCAGGCTATGCTGAGGAGGTATCTCACATAGCTGAACTAGAAGGACCTACAACTAGAATATAAAACTATGTACTTGGGGGCTTTGGGGAGAGGAAGAAAGAAAAAAAGAAAAAATATTCTACTTTAGTATATCTCTTTAAAATTTTCAAGATGCTTAAAATACTTAAACACTTAAAGTATATAACTTAAGAGGATAAAGAATAGATTTTTTTAAAGAGAAACGTGATTTTTACAGAAGAATGCCAGTTAATAAATATGAAGGGTATTACAAAACTAGAAATATCACCATTTTGCAATCCACGATAATAACTGGTTTCGTCAAGGACCAACATTTCATGCTAAAAAACACTGGGGGAAAGTTTTTGTGAAAAAGGACATTTCACATTGCCACAAGACAACAGTTCACTTATTTTTCGCCAAAAAAAGAAAAGATACTTTGACAATGGAGACCCCTTGACAGTCACCATTATAATGAAGTTATCAAACTTGGAGAAACCAATCAAATTTAACAATCTCATCATCTGGGAGGCAATATGAAATTATGTGCCTCCTATTATGATGCTCTAAGTACACAGTATCGCTTAGGCAGTATTCTTATTAAAGTGTTTTATTGACTCTAAAAATAAGGACACAATGAGACAAATCCAAAACGCACGACATTTGAAAGACAGTTTTTTAGGCTCTTCACAAAGTCAGTCTTGTGGAAACCAAACCAAACCAAGCCACCACACAGACGGATAAAAAGCAATTCTCTATTGAAAGAGACTAAAGAGAGAGAAAAACAAATCAAAATGAAACAAACAAAAATACCAGGGTATAAACTTAAGATTTTCATCCTGGATCCCCCCCCCAAAAAAATGAGGAAATTACAGTATGAGAAAATTTGTATCTTAGATGATATTAATAAATTATTTCTGATTTTCTTATATGTGATTAACAGTACTTTGGTTACCTAAGTGCGTGTCCCCAGGGGATTAATATTGACGTATTTAGAAAATTGTCATGATTTCTACAATGAACATTTAAAGTGTTTAGGAAATATATGCAGCTCTGCCTGTGTGTGTTACACAGATAAACAGAGAGATACAGATACTGAGAGAGAAAAACAAAAGCAGATGCGGAAAAATTCACAACTGATGAATTTAAGTGGAAGGTGTTCGTGGGTATTCATTGAGCTTTTTTTGCAACTTTTCCTTAGATTTGAAATTTTTCAAAATACAAATGTTGGGATGGTGTATGGCTATCCCTCTTTCCATTTTACAGATAAAGAACAGGAGAGCAAAAAAATAAAGAGACAATGTATCCAAACTGAAAGAAAAAGGGGAGAAAAACATTTTACTGAAAACTTTCAATTTGCTTGGTGATTTCACATAAATTTCTGAGAAAGAAGTGGCTGACGGATATCCAAATTATTTCACCAAAAGTCCTCTGCACTTTTTTCATAGAGAGTGGAGCTCACTCACCAGCTTAATTTGTACCAAGGCAAAAATGCTCTGTCCCTAGTGTTCTCAGTTATGTATTGAACTCCAGCTTTGAATGGTCATCAAAGGCATTGGACAAAACTGTGGGGAGCAGCACTATGACCATTAGTGTAGCTGGAAAAAGAGAAGTCACTCAGATTGTACATCTACTGAGAAAGTTCCCTGTTTTAGGCGAGCAAAATCTACTAAATAAAAAAGTGTGGTAACAGCTAGAAGCAGCAGAGATTCCTTTTAGATTTGGGTGGCCCTCCAATTCAACACCATCTATCAACACGTTCCTCAAAATCAAAAATACGCTATGGCTCATAAAAGCTAGAATCAACATATCAAAGCCACTTGGAAGAGACGTTATTACTCAGAATTATGTCAGCACTTCCATTGATATAGAGAATGGCTTACATTGTTATCAATTTAATGGGAAAATTTACAACTTTAATGGTCATTTTGGGTCAGATCCAAACACTAAGACCTCTTTTTAGTTTTGCTTTGTTTTGTTTTGTTTTTACTATTTGTGTTGTCATTTATGCAAGTTGATTTATGAAGCTTATTTAAAACTAGCGTAAGTTTTCTATTACTGAAAATTCATTATGAGTATTCATCAGCTTAGGGCTGATAAAATAGGTAGGTGATACAGAAAAATAATTAGTGAAAATCTAAAGAAATTTCGAAGTTTTTCAAAAAAACATTACATTCTCTTCAACGACCCTTTATCTGTATATTCCTCAGAATCTTGTATCTGAGTGTCATAGATGTATGGTGATCAACATCATTGCACTCAAACCAGAAGGCTTTTTGCATTGCCACCTCAAACAGAAAGCCAAGAGACTATTTCCTGATTTAATGTAATACATAAAGAAAGCATTTAAAATATCATATATTTCAGGCTTACAGAAATGAAAGAGATATAGATTATACCGTCTGGTAACTTGCCCAAGTCCTTCAGTGACTTCAGACACCTACTTGAATTTCCCAGAAGTACCAGTTAAAGGGGGTCATTTTTCATTCTTTATTTTATTTAGTTGTTCTATATCACCGGCAATCATTCACAACTGCCAATATTGACAATTTTTTTACATTGTGTTTTAGAAGTAATGTCCAACTCTGAGATTATGGCCCATGGATGTCCTTCTACAGAAGAATCCATTCTGAAAAGATAACCATCGTTGCAATTATGCCTTTTTTTCCCAGATACCTCAGTCAGGCAACAATGCAGTCATAAATGATAACATTCCTCCTTTAGAATAGAGATAATAATATATCTTCCTGCAGTGGCCAGATTTGCCTACCAAAATCCTTAATGTCATTCCAAATGTATAAGAATCAATTAATAACTATTAGTAAATAGGAGATGCATTTAATTAATAAACCAGCCTGATCTATAAAAGCCTGATGTAGCTTTCAAAATGCACTTGAAAGAATAAGACAAAGAGCTGACAGAATAGGGTGAAAATTTAAAAAGTAGTCAGCATAACACTCTTCATGGTTGTATTCCTTTTATTTTATTATCTTTTAACAAATTTTGATCAATTTATTTCCCCGACCTGATGTTATTACCATTTTCCCTCAAACAGTCAATCAACTAACTAAACAAACAAAAACCCACAAAGCCCAAGAACGCCAGGGTCAACTCGTTTCAAGGTACTCATTCATCCTGAAGAGAGAGAGAGCGAAGGAAGCGGAATTTTTTATCCCTGCCTGCTACAACAGTGGCTTCTGCTGCTGCCAGGGGGATGTTGTTGTGTTCTCCTGATGCTCCTGGGTTGTGCTGTCGGAATACTTTGCCAAGTGCTACTCCAGTCCATTCCACCACTTTCCCAAACTTTGTGATAGGATCGCAATCATTTTCCTCCCAGAACACCCCCAGAATCTCTGTGCAAATGAGTTATCTCCTCACCCAGAACCTCAGGGAAAGAGACAAAAGCTCTTGTGTTCTCCTCAATGCAGGACAGACATATACGGGAGACCGCTCAAGTGATTCTTTTGTTCCCCCATTAATAATAAAAATCTGTTCCAAGGTGACTTGCTATGTGAGCCTTTTAAGAAGTTGGCATATTTTTTTAGTTCTATTTCCCCAGATGTCCAATTATTTAAAAGTAGAAAAATAATAAATCAGTGGTAAGATTAACACCAAACATTATTACCAAACGATACTATGCAGCTGCTAGAGGTTGACTGCAAAAGGAAGCCTTCATTTCCTAAAAGATGTAGCAAAGATGAAAACGTAGTAAATCCTAACTTTTGTGAGGTCCAGAAGATGAAAGGAAACTGAACTGTTGTTAAGGCAAGAACAGCTTCTCCTTTATAATGACAATATGCTTATAGAAAGAGGAAAATGGATGTGATATAGTGGATGACATCCTTAAGAATGCCCATTCAATAGGTGCAAAAAGAAACTTCATGTGATACAATCAATAAGGATATACTGAAGAGATATATGCAGAAGTAAACATTTTGAGGAATAAACAGCCTTTAATTGTGCATCCACTTCAAAGGATAGATTGTCAAGAAATGTGAAGGGGAAGGGTTGGAGATTTTGCCTTACTTGCAAAATATAAATTTAGGCTGCCACAGTTACGTGGATGCTGGTAGGAGACAATGAGACTCTTGGGTCAGAGATAAAGGACAGTTTATTTCTCTCAGCAATAGCAGTAGCTACAGTACCAACATTTTACACTAGTTCCCCAGACAAACTCTCACAGGAAAACACGAAGAGGATCAGATGGAACTAGTGCTCACAAGGGGTTGCTTTATGGGAGAGGAACCTGAGTTCAGGGAACCTGAATTTTTATAATGCAGAGAAAGCACGTCTACCTTTTGCTCCACAGGAAATGTGATTTCTCTTTTCTAAAGCTGTTTACTAACTCAACTTCCTGGAGAAGATAGTCCAGAACAACAGGGCAGTCACTTCCTAACCTGCAAGATGTGCAAAAATGTGAGGGACAGATGTCTTCTAGCAGAGATATACTGGGAGGAAACCAGATAAGCTGAAGAAGATCTCCACTTCGGATAAGAGGAGGCAAAAGAAGAGATGCCTGGAATAGTGTCAGTTTGGGTCTTCTCCACAGATAGAATTAGATTGAAAAATTATGCAGCATACCAATATATCCACTGCAACTCTATTCTGAAAAGATTAATGGCTCTGCTAATTTATGGCAAATCTTTCCAATTGTCTAATGTAATATTCGGAGATATCACATGTCCTGGCAGTTAAGTTAAGATAAACCAGTGATTCTCAGCTGGGGGTGATTTGGCAATGTCTCAAGGTACTTGGGGTTGTTGTAACTGGCAGTGCTATTGGCATCTAGTAAGCAGAGGGCAGGAATGCCCCCAATCCTAAACAAGACAGGCTCTACAACAGAGAATTATTAAACCCAAAAGTCAACAGTGGCAACATGGAGAAACCCTAATGTATACTTACCTCATCTCAATAATTTTACATAATCTCAAATAGTCTGGAATAATATTATTGTTTAAACTACATGATTATTGGGAAAGTGTTGACCCAGGAGTGTGTATTTTTTTCTAGTGAGGAAACAAATGTATACATTTTACTCAAATAAAATAGTATTAACCAATTGCTGTTGGGAACATTGTGGATATTTTCGGAATGCGGCAATTTAGATAAAGATTATCCTCCAGTTCATAGTTAGATGTCATTAGCAAGACACACATTGCAATGGGATGGAAAAGCCATAGATTTAACTCTCAATCTTTTGGCGATAGAATCCTAGAATCATCACTTATCAACTGTGTAACCTTGGGAAAATGACATACATTCTTTGACCCTCAATTTCTCAGCTTTCAGATGGAACAATTATAATATGCAAGGTTAATACTGACCCCAGAATGACATTGTGAAAATTAATTGAAATATGGAGTGAAAAAGTGCTTTGTAAATTCTAAAGCTACTGATATCAGCCGAGATTTGAGGGCAATTCTTTTCCTGGACAGCAAAGAGACAGAGTAATGATAAATGGCCTAGTCTCCTTCTGCAGGATCATTGATTTTTGAAATCCTGAAGGATTGTAATAATTGTTTTTATTCTTCTTCAGTGGGTTTCAGTTTACCCTATGGTGAAGGCCAGGTATGTGCAATTGTATAGAGTAAACTGTCAAGAATCAGAATAGTGTTTGATGTAGCTTCACAACAATATGTTCTGTTAAATGTCTGCTAGCTGACTTGGCAAGCTTCTGCAAACGAGAAAATTCAAGACTGAACACGTGCCCGAGCCCACTCAGAGAAACAGAGTTACATACGTCATTTTCATCCGCTTGTGATATCACTATTTTCCTTTTCATTGCAAGAGAAACAATGTCTTGACTGCCTCGTGGATTTGATTAATTAAATGTAGCTTGCTCAAATCCAGTTTTTTTAAGAAAGAGGTGAGAGCAAAGGAACAAGAGAGGCTTTTCAGGCCATGGCTGAAGTGATCTGAGTGGACTAAGGCAGTGAAATGTTGTAAAACCTGAGACACTTCCGAGGGGGACTATCAGTTGTCCAGATATGATTTTGTTGGTCTAAGTACACAACAGCATATGCTCCTTGCAAAAGATTATACTGACTGACCGCAGATTTTTTGTGTTACTTATACTGGCCGACCACAAATATTGGAGAAGTGTCTACGAAGATCAGAGGGCTCCATTTTCAGAATTACATATAAAAGAATCCAATTAGCCAATTTGATCCAAGGATGGTTTCAGCCCCAGCTGTGGATTGAGGACCAGAGAAAATCTACATAACAATGAAACGGGAGTGACTGTGGCTTCCAGCTCTGCAGACCTGTAAAAGGAGCATGCTGATTAATTTGATTGGCATTGAGTGAGGGAATTTCTTAACACCATTTACCGTCAACTGTGGGGGCCACCAGACCTGACCTAGTATTCTCCTTATATTTATACTTTAGGAGCCATTTATGATCATTACCATGATGGGACAAAGTAGAAAAATACATGAGGATTAAAATTACGTCACTTGCTTAGCTACATTTATTTAAAGAGAAGATACAAGTTTGGTTAAAGTTTTTAATTTGTGAAACTGTTTTAAAGAGCATATCCACTGCTTTTGTTTACAGGTAAAACTGGTATACGAACTGAATGATAATATAGATAATTGAATTCACTCAACTCATTTATATCCAAAGATGAGAACTCCCTATATTTCCACAGATTACAGAATGCACTGGGACAATTGTACCCATGAACTACTAGTTCTTTCAGAAGAGAATATTTTATATCTCCCATAGTTTTTTTCCAAATTGCCTAATCATGAATTACAGAATCTGAAGTGAATTAACTCTGAATTGCCCAATGTTCTTTGTGGTACTAAATCCTGATCTAAACAAAGGTCGATAATAGTCTATAATGTTGATAAATAAAAATATCTAGGATAAATATTCTACTGTTCTAACATAATGGTATTACATTAAAGGATATCCTTTTGAAAACTTCAAATGGGTCTTAAGTCCCATATCTCTGCGATGTAATGATTTTTCCTTCTCATGAAGGTTAATGCTGGTAGTTAAGAACAATAATTATGGTGCATTCAGATATGGAAATAAACTATTTCTCTATGCAAAGAAAAATGAATTCCTTTTGCAAATGTCCTGTCACAAAATTGCTTTTTAGGTAAATTTCTTCAAAGATACATACATGTATGTAAACTTCTGAAGCCTAAATAGGTTAAAAAGAAGTTGCAATTTGGTTTTATTATAGGTCTACAATTTCTGCCTATGGAACAAAAGAAAGAAAAAGGTCAGAGCACCTCTCTGCCGTCTGAAACAGTGACCGTCTGTAGCGGGGCTCAGTCATGGAGCAGGCGCGGTTCCCTTGCCTCCTGTACCCACGACTTTTGATATTGATAACACGAGTGATGCCAGCCCTGAGGCTCTGGTCCAGCTGAACAAGTGAAGATTCCTGCTTCTACGCAAAGCACTGAAAGCTGTATTCATAATATGTGGGTGCTGTCAGGGAATTGCAATCAAAGGGATCAAAACTCAGTCTATGGAACAGAGAGAAGTAATAGTGACATATAGTGACAGAGGACTTCACACACTACTAAAATGATGGCCACGGACAAGTACATCTGGTAAAGAGTGAAGAGAGGGACCGAGACTGATAAAGAGAACAGATGAACGGTGGGAAACACTTCAATGCCATGGTGAAGAATTTAAGGACAATTGCTAACGGGTGGACTTTTGTGGTAACACAAGATCAGATACAGAAAGTATACTGATTTTATCTTAAAATGAAAACTTCTGTCCTACATATTGGGAAATAAGCAATAAATAGTGAACCATCAGGGGTTTTTTTAATGAATTCTGGAAACCTAGCATTTATTTAGTTTAGTTGATTCTTAGACCAAATTAATTATGAGTATACAGAGACACACTTCAGGATCAGGATACCTGTATATGAATTAAGTTTGTCATAAAAGAATCCTCTCTTAGGTTTAATTTCTTTATCAGAAAAAAGATGAAAATAAATGTTCTTGCCTAGAAGTACAATTATGAGATTTAATTGTGATAACATATGAAAGCACAGTACTATTTTCTTTGCTTTCAAATATAAATGACATTCAATAATATTATTAGAGAAGTTTACCATTCTACCATTTCCCTAAAAGTTTTAGGCATTTTATTGACTGGTAGTGAAAATTTTAAGCCTTGAATAAGTTTAGGGAATAGAATGGGCAATATATATTATAAAATAAAATAAAAAGAGCTATATGTTAATGTTACTGTATGTTGTATAAATGTATTTTATGTTTCTGGTAAAGTCTTGCTACACAGTACTTGCTACCCATGGTAGAGAAATTATGCCATCATAGACTGGATTGGCTGTTCAGCTTTATGGGCCCAAATCAAAATTGAATAGCAACTGTAATCAAAACAACCCCTTGGGCTTATACGGCATATATTTTGAAGCCTGCTGGGGTGCAATGCCCATCCTGTCAGGGTCCCTTCAAGGATCTGTAGGTGCTTTGCCAGTTTCTGAACTCTGAGTCCTGTGATTCCTTTCACAGTCACATGAAGCTTCTCCCACAGGTGAGCAATGGGATATAGGTGAGAATCCCACAAAGGTGAGGAAGGAGACTATGAATGATGTGTGATTCCAGTTGGTGTGCTCATTCTCTGGCAGAATGCTTAAAGGTGAGATGGAGACAAACGTGGGGGGCCACTTGGTTAAAAATCATCCCACCTCAACAGCCAGCCTATTCCACAGCAAATATGAGTCAACAATTTTTCCTTTACACAAGTGTTTCTCAATTAAGAAAAGGCTTATCACCAAATAAACTGCTCTATTCAATTAAAACTTAGCAGAAATCAGTAACTCTCAGAGAATGGAAATTCCTTGACTAGAAGAGAAAGAGAAGGACATAGAGACATTCCAGCCTCCAGTGGGGAGTCCTGGGCCTCTCTGCAACCTTTGAGCTGTGACTCTCCAGGAGCATGAAGGAGGAGCCAGAAATGGGGAAGAAGAGAGCTGAAAGTTTTCAGAGACAGCTTTTTCCCCTCCACTTTGTAATAGAGACAATTGATTCAATATTTTGTGTGTTGCAAATACTGACTTTAAGTCAATGCAGACTCGTTTCAGATTGAATACGTTGCATTTTATGTTCCTCATTCTTAGATTATTAAACATGAATTTGACAGTAGTTACTACGTCCTAATATTTAAATAGAAGAAAAGTAGATGCATATGTTCTTTAATTACAAAGCAATTTTCCTAAATAAAAAATGAAAATTCTTCGGAGTTTCTGGAACGCCTCTTAAGAACGATTTGTCTTTGTTGCGTTTGGTGCATGTCTGTTTATGGTTGTAAGCTAGATTCTTGCAGTGCCTCGAACAGAGCCTAGTGTGGATTATCCACCTTCGCAGTTTCTTCAACTCTTTCTTCTGGGCCTCTTGGGCCCTCTTTAGGGTCTGAATATACAAACATATTTTGCACATGTGGGTGTTTAGAAAATGCTATTTGATGATAATGATGATGATTTCCTGAAAGTGAGGGTTTTTCATCA
Source organism: Equus asinus (assembly GCF_041296235.1). Classification (NCBI taxonomy): domain Eukaryota; kingdom Metazoa; phylum Chordata; class Mammalia; order Perissodactyla; family Equidae; genus Equus; species Equus asinus. The sequence continues at coordinate 77,781,143 of NC_091800.1, forward strand.
GAGGAATGTGTGACTGTTGGAGGCTTTTGATTAGATTCTCTTGATCTCTTTTAAAAATAGTATGGATTTGCTCATCTGTTTGGAATGGTTAAAGGGTAGTCTTGTCTAAAGGCAGAGGAAGGATGGGATAACTTCAAGGTTCCTTCTAATTTTATGAGTCTATGATGTAGGATCATTTATTCTGAAGAAAAGAAATGAAGGTTTAGCATGTAGAAGATGGTGACCAGCTGCTCTCTCTCCTCACTGATTACAGAGGAGGAAATGTGTTTAAATTTGAACATGAGCGATTGAAGCTTTGAGGGGAGAATTTCCTGACACCAAGAATATGTCAAAACCAAGCACAAAAGAAATCAGAAAATCCAGCCAGTTCACTTTTCCGAGTAGCTCTCCACTCAACGTTGAGGAGAATCCTTTAATAAGAGAGGAGAGAGCACTTGTATTTCTTTTCTCTTGTTGTTTTTCTCAACATTAGTCTAACCTTTCTTTAAGACAAGTAACAGCTTTATGAATTCTTCATACGAATCCCCAGGGAACGTGGTGTTTTAACTAGATCCACAGATCCCTGGGTTGACGCTCCTCATTATTTTGCATTTGTTAAAAGTTATCCAAGAGTATATGGGGGCAGCTAGGATCCACTAGACATGACTTTAATGTGCTCTTATATTTCTATGACTCTGCGTAGCATAAGACTGACCATGTGTTATGAATTGCACTAATTTTATTAATTTCAGATGTATAAACTTAGACATTAAAATGTTATATTAAAGTCACTACTCTCCTAATCTTACACATTAGGTAAAATTATATCAATTAACATTTTTAAAAAGTCCTTTTGTTTGAGGTTTACAGAAATCTTATTTTAGAAATATTTGAAAATAAGAGTCAGTTAGCCAGCCCTGGTGGTCTAGTGGTTATGATTTGGCACTATCCCTGCTCCGGGTCTGTGCCACTGGGATGCTGAAAGCTGCATTACCAGTATTGCAAAAATCAGCAGGGTCACCCATGGTGGACAGGTTTAAGCAGAGTTTCCAGACTAAGACAGCCTAGGAAGAAGGACCTGGCCACCCACTTTTGAAAAAATTGGCCATGAAAACCCAATGAACAGCAAGGAAGTGTTGTCTGATAGAGCGCTGGAAGGTGAGAGGATGGCGTGAAAAGACCAGGCAGGGTTCTGTTCTGCGGGACACAGGGGCACTAGGAGTTGGGATCGACTCCACAGCACTAACAAACAAACAAGAGTCTACTATCCAGAAAGTGTACTAATATATTGGTAGAGAATGCTTTAACAGCCCTCTGCAAAAAAAGAGTAATTGGTAAAAACTATTAATAATTTGTTATTATGAGGTATGAAACAACATGACAATAATCAAATAATCAAGAATATCTATAAATCCTGTAGGGAGCTGATTATTTGCAATATTATTTTTCTTTATGTTTAACAACTCAAAAAACATCTATTACAAAATACCAAAAGAACTATGTAATTTAACATTTATACCTTATGGACAAAGTATGGACCTATGTCCATATGGACAAAATATTCGTATATATATATATATGAATTAATTGTGATGTTAAATCCTAAAATATGTCAAATAATCAAGATGTAAAGTTATCACTAGAATCCAGATCAAAATTCTTCGAAGTATTTCTTAAGAATATAACACACACACACACACACACGCAGAGTATTGCTTGAGACACTGTAATCACTGGATAACAGAAACTTAAATTTCACTTGAATGGACATAAGTCTCAGAATATTTAAATATGGCCAATTGTATTGGTTAGGATGCACTGAGCTATAAATAATAGAAAACAATTTAGCAACGAAGAAAATGCGTCCTATCTTGTCCGTAAGACTCTCTAGGTAGGGTAGTTCAGGGGCTGCGTGTTCTCACTCTGCCCTCTGCAGAAGTTGGCTCTCCTCATCTCTCAATGGGCTCCAGCACTTCTGCCCATCCCATGCACACGTGACTCTGCCTGGCAGAAGAAAAGGGACTGCTCCCTCCCCTGACCTTCTATTTACCAGAAGGAACCTTTTCTTAGAAGTCCTCCAGCAAGGTTCCTGCACCTCTCGTTAGAACTAGATGTGTGCCTTCTGTAGTTCACTGAGATCACCTGGACTGGCTTCGGGTATTGGGGATTTACCCCTGGGCTGGGGATAACGCCATCTTCCATAAACTCATGGTTACACAGAAGAGGGTGCCAAGAAGGAAAAGGGAGGCTGTTGAGTAGGCAGCAGCTGTGCGTCCAAAATACACGTATTTTTCTATTTTATTTGTTAAGTTGAACTGTGATAGAAATGTCACCCTCTATGTGCAGATATACCAAAAAAAATTGAAAGCAGTAATAAAAACAAACTAGAGAATTCATATTAATCATTATGATTCACGTCAAGAAACAGAGACCAAATCTCTTCTAATTCCATTTGCTTACTGTACCAGCCAGATGGAAACTTCCTTTTAAATTATGCCAGACTTTTCAAACCATCATACTAAGAAGTAGTTGCCATTTTTTCTACGCTTTGCATACAGAATTAAAAACTTAGAGTTAAATCTTACTTAATAAAACCAAATTCTTAATATTTACATTTATTCAGTGAACTGGAAAATAACTTTTTAATAAAGAAAACATTGGTGTCTTTGGATATTTTGTCTAAAGAATATGCTTATAAACTTTATTATTCCATCTATATAATTATGTGGTATTTCTATAAGATTGTAATGTGATCTTGATTAAAGAACACTATGTTCTTAATGCAATATGCTATTTGGTAATTTTTACACAAGCCAAAGAAAACAGATTGTCTAAAATCCACATAAATTTGAAACCTGTTTACATTTTAGAGGTGATTGGCATTGGTATTTGCTCTAAGTTCCATGAATGTCAACACTACTCCCATTCCTGAATATGCATGGCAGGGTCGGGGTAGGGGTGGACCAAGAAAAGAGCACTGATGATTTTACTACAACCTGATACTTCTATTTGTGGTTGGCAAATAAATGGACTCTTACTTTTTCATAAATTGATAAAAATACAACAATAAAATTAACAGAAGACTTACAAAGATAGAATTGTCAATATTATCATCACCTGTAGAAGAAAGATTGTTATAGATGCTAAACTGATATTTATCCCTTTAATTAGCAACAAATATTTTGAATTGAATTACTAGTATGATTAGTCAATATCAAATAACTTTTCATAGTTAAGTTCTAGAATCAGGTTATTCAATTCAGAGGAGCACTTAGGTAAAGTGACAATAACTATGTGTCATCTGTTCAGTTCAATCCCTCTACTCAGCAAATGGAACACAACTGGCTCAACCAAAGATGATGCTTCTGTTCCCACTTTGCAAACCTCTTCACTTGGGCATGACTAAATAACCCAGGTTCTGCCAACAAGGTCTAAATGGGATATAAATGGATGACTGTCAAGAGGGTTTCTAAGAAGACTTTTTGCTTTTCTGATGAAGCAGAACCTATTACCCTTTCTCCTGTCCTTTTTTTCTTGTTTTGAATTGGCACGAAGTCCAAAGCAACAGCAACCATTGCATTTCAGACCTATGGAAAAGGATAAGAAAATAAGATATCTTGGTTTTGACCTCATCAACACTAATCCAATGCCAAAATCTGCCTACATACAGGAAAAAAATAGACCCTTATTTGTTTAAAACACTATAAATCAGCTTTCCTTTTCTGTGTAGCTGAAATCTCCTAACTGATACAGATAGTTTTAAATATCTACCTAAAAAAATATAAGAAGCATTGTGCATTCATCTAGTTATTTGAAAAAATGCTGGCAATTATACAATCTAGTCATCACAGATCAAATCAGAATGGATATTTGTTTTAAATATACTCGCATGCAAATTGACTCATCTAATATTTCCCCATGAAGCAGAAAAACCAATTATTTAGAAATTAATGGATTTAATTTCATCACCAAATTCTTTGGTAAAATAATAATTTTATATTTGGCTGTTCTTGTATCATTTTGATTGTTTCCTGAAAACAGACCATGTGGGAGTTTCAATACTAGAGGGTGCAATTTTTTTTGGAGGAACATTTTTATCTTTGATTAAACTTTGAGAAATTTTAAAATTGTCACATTGTTGAAAACACAAACTTGTTATAGTCTAGAATACTGTCTCTGGCATTTGAAATAGCCAATGTTTATGGGAAAACATAAGATATTAAATACTGAGTGAAATACATATTTTGCCATTTCTCAAGGAGCACAGTACCCCACTGCCTGCTTTACAATTTATTGCTGGTTACAAGGTGACATAGGAAAGTGGTCAAGAATTCAGGTTCCTGAGTCTGACTCTTTACGTCTGAGTCCTGACTCTTATTAGACATGTGAACTTGGGCAAGTTATTTGCCTTTTCAGATCTCTTTTTGCTTATCTTTAAGCATGGAATAAAAGTAGAAGTATCTCTTTTAAATAGTATTTGGGAGGATTAAATATGTAATAAACATATAGCATTTAGAACAGCGACTATTTTATTGTATTAGTAATTAGTAAGACAAGAGAAAGGACAGCTATTTTAAAAAGCTGGCAGTAGCTTAAATTGATCAATTTAAAAGGAAGGTTAGATTCTTTTTGGAAACAGAGCTTCTCTTTTGTTAGAAAAAACAGACTTACAAACATACTCATTTATGGTGGATAGGCAGTCTGTGTAAAGCCTGGATACAGTAAATGGATTTGTTGGAGGACTGGTGTGGCTAGAAGGAAAGAGGGAGGGTTGCTCAGAAATAGAAAGCTAGTGAGATATTCTCTGAGGGGGAGGCTGAGCACAGACAATATAACAAAGAAAGCAATTGCAAGAGATCAGGCAGATATGAGAACATGAACCATTGGCAGATATCTTGGTGGCAGGTGTGGCAGTGAGGATTTGGGAAGAGACCCTAGCTTCTTGCAGTACATGGTGTTAGAATGGAGGCAGCTGTTTTATCTCATTTTAATATGAAAGAGAAGGGTTACCATAGCTGGTTGGAAATCCTAAGGGATTTCTACGTTGGAGATATACATATTTGTTAACATTTCTCTATGTCTATTTCTATCGCTAATTTATAGAGCACTATCTATCTACAGATGGCTATCACTAAATTTCACTCAACGGTTTCCAGTTTGGGTTCTCCTATCATTCTACAGATCTTGCCCAAATAGTTACTATTGATCATGCCCGTTCTATCTGAACACTAGTCATTATCTTGGCCTCTGCTCATTTTGGATGTCTACTTATATTACTCTTTTCTTTGAGCCTTTCTTTATTTCATCAGTCATGAGTTTGCCTGTACTCTCCACGAAACATCCTAACCTAACCAATAATTATCCTTCTGGACAAAATCAAATAAGATTTGGAAAATCATCCCAATATAAATTCCCTAATAACTAGGTAGATTGATCTACGAACCTGTTAAGACATTTTCTTTCTTTTTTTTTTAAGATTCGCACCTGAGCTAACATCTGTTGCCAATATTTTTTTCTTTCTTCTTCTCCACAAAGCCCCCCATTACATAATTGTATATTCTAGTTCTGCAATATGGGATGCAGTCTCCACATGGCTTGATGAGTGGAGCTAGGTCGGTGCCCAGGATACTAACCAGTGAAACCCTTGGCCACCGAAGCAGAGCATGTGAACTTAATCATTTGGCCATGAGGCAGGCCCCCCAAGACATTTTCTTAAATCCATTGCGTGGGAGGGGAAGTATGCAAGGAGTAAGGAATGGAGATTCCTAGTTGGATCTTAAACTGGGATTCAGACATGTCTTGAGATATCAGATAAACCTTTTCCAGAAGCTTATTTATGTGGATGACACTCCTGGAAGACAAAGCACTCACATAATGAGAAGGTACCAAGGTACAATAAGATTGAATGAACAAAACAGCTGAGATGTCAAAGGCAAAGCAATTCTTAAGACAGAATGACGTCTGTCATTAATATTTTTCTCCTGTCCTTTTCCACATTGAATTCATATGTAACTCCTCTAAACAGCAAGTGGACCACGTAATAAATAAAAACATGTAGCTTTCACTTCCAGTTAGGAATTGGAAGGCCATAAGAGATCTAAAAATGAGAAGAAGAGAGATAATCTAAAAACAAACAAAAAACCAAATGTAGTTTTTAAAAACCTATGGAAGAGCTCAAGTAGCAGGAAAAAAAATCTAAATGAACTAAAATATGGGAAGTGATGTATTTCCTATAAGAGAAGGACTGACTGCTGCCATCCACTTTAGTGAAGTGACAGGAAGAGGAGGAATTCACCAGGGAAGGGGGCCTGAAGAGACAGGCTGAATTTTCAACAAAATTTTAAAAGCTTATAATGTTTGGCATGGTGGTTTAGAGCCTAGACAAGGTAAGATCTGCACCCACCCACCTTTCTTTCCAAACAGGGCCTTCATTGAGCTCATGCAAGTAATACATCCAAGTTTGGGGACAATTTAGGAGATCTGAAAAAGAAAACTCACTGAGGGTTTTGGAGCCCACTTGAGGCTGGGAGCAGGTCAACAGAATTATGAGAAATCCCTCTGAGCAACTCTGAGTCTTCACCAAGTGTAAGGCTGCTGCCCCAAACTGGGATTTGGGCAGTGAAAAGTACCTCCAAGATTTCCCAGGAGTTCACTGCATGCACTTGGCCCTCTGAAGGCTCAGAACAGAGCAGCAGGGCAGAGAGATCTCCTGAATTGTAAAAAGTTGAATGTGGAACGGGTGAACAAAGAAAACTCATCAGAAGCCTCAAAATCTGAAACAAGGCAATAAGGCAGAGAGAGATGACACTCAATTCAGAAAACTAGCAGTTGTGTTATAAAGCACAAAAAAAAATCTCGACTCTCCCTGGTGCTTAGATCTCAAGTCTTGCTAAATCTGAAGCCAGTAATGAACTGAAAATGAAAACTAAAATAAAGCCCAGATACATATTAAATGTATATCACATGGATTAAGCATCCCCCAACGTGGCCAAAATAAGAAGGGATATGCCCTTTCCTAGAGATAAATACTATTACTTCTCATCTATACTGTCCTTTTGTTCACAATATTCATCCTAGAATAAAATTACAAGATATGTGCAGGATATAGGGAAACTGAAACATATATGAATAAAAATATGATATATGCTCAAGAGAAGAAAGATAATTAGAAATAGACCCAAATATAATGTAGACGTTGAGATTATTAGACAGGAGATTTAGAATAAATATGATAGATATGTTAAATCCTTTAACACAATTGATTTCTAGAAAATTTGTGTGAAAAAATGGGAAATTTCTGTAGAGATATGATGAACACAATGAACAAACCAAGTGTAAATAAAAGAAATAAAAGTACAATATTGAGATGAAGAATTAATATGATGTCTATCAACAGACTGGACATACAAGAGGAAAGAATCAGTGAACTTGAAGATAGAGCAATAGAAATTATCCACAGTGAAATACAACAAAAAAACAAGAGTTTAAAAAAACAAAAGAAAGAAAGAAAGAAAGAAAAGAAAGAAAATAAAGAGCATATGAGATCTGTTGAAAATATCATGCAGGCGAACATATTTGTTAGGGTCCAGAAAAGAGAGGACAGATAATGGAGCAGAAAAAAATGTTTGAAGAGACCACGGCTAACAATTTTCCAGAACAGTTGAAATATAACAGCTCACATATCCAAGAAACTCAGCAAATAAATTCAAATATAACGACAACTAGGAAAGTCATAATCAAATTGATGATGAGAACTAAATGTTAATAGAATATCTTAAAAGGAGCTAGAGAAAAAAAAGACACATTACAAACAGAAGAGGAGTGTCTAACTTCTCATCTCAAACAATGGGAACCAGTAACTACAGAACATCTTTAAATTTTTGAGACAGCACAAAAAAAAGCAGAAATTGTCAAAATCAAATGATATGTCCTGAGAAAGTAAACCACCAGGACAAACTTAAAAATAACCACTAAATTTATTTTATATATATGTATCCATCCAAAAAAAGGCTGAATTCGTCTAGGGCTGATGTGTTCTACAAGAAATGCTAAAGAACTTTCTTTAGGCTCAAGAGAAAAATACCGTTTGGGAGAGATGGAAAAGTCACAGAATGGGTAAATATCTGGATAAATAAAAGAGCATCATTAAAACAAAAAAAATAATTAAATATATGGTAAATATAATAACAAAGTTTCAAAATACATAAATCAACAACTGAAAGCACTAAAGGAGGAGACAGAAAAATCTACAATCATGGTCTTAAATTAACCATGCCCTCTCAGTATTTAATAAAACAATTAGATTAAAAACAACTAGATTAAAAAATATTAGTGAGGATCTAGAAGGTTTGAACAACAGTATCAGCCCCATTAGTCTAGTTGACACAAATAGAGTATGATACCCCACAACTGCAGAAGACACATTATTTGTTCTATGCATATAGAGCATTCCCCCTGGTAGATCACAATCTCAGCCACAAAGCAAGTTGTGATAAATTTAAAAGGATTGAAATCATAGAGTGTGTTTTCAGACAGTAATAGTATTGTATTAGAAATCAAAAAAATTCCCAAGTATTTAGGAAGTAAGCAACATAATTTTAAATAACTCTGTGAAAGTAGAAATCACAAAGGAAATTAGAAAATATGTCTATTCTATGTTGAATGACAAGGAAAATAAACCATATCAAAATCTGAGGGATGAAGTTCGAAAGATGCAGCGAAAACAGCCATAAGAGGGAAATTTGTATCTTTAAATGCCTAAATTAGATAATAATAAAAGTCTAAAATCAATTATCTATACTTCTATCAAAAAGAGGGAAAAAAAGCACAAATTAATCCCTAAATAAGTAAAAGGAAGGCAATAATAATTGTGGAAATCAGCAAAGTAGAAAACAGACAAATAGCAGTACATTATGACCAAACTTAAGTTAGTACATCAGAAACCACCCTGGGAGCCCACTACGGTGTGTTAGTGCGTGGGGAGTGCAGCTGGCCCAACACTTCTCATATCCCACCAGAGTGAACAGAACTTGCATTCTAGGGGAAGCACAGCCTCTTGCCCCAGACTCACAACTTCCATGGTAAGAGTTTACTTCTGTTGAAATATGAAATAGCGCGTACTTGACTCAGTTGCATCTGGGTTTCACTCTTTTTTTGGAGCCATCCTTTCCATTGGATATCCACATTCTCTGCTGCTCAATGCCATAAACTTGCAAAGGACAGCATTTTATAGCCTTTAGAAAAGAAGCCTGCCAATTTAGTTATATGTTTCATTCAAGGCGAAAATTAGGGAAACCCAATTATATGATCACAGCCGTAAGCTGCAGTCTCCGATTCAGCTTTATCAGTAACGAACCATCAGTCTTTCTCCATAGGTTCCAAATTCAAAAAAGGGGAAAAAGTCTGATTAAAACCCCAACACTAATAGGTCTTAGAGTGGCCTACCCTTCTTGCCTTGAATCTTTTTGCCCTTTTTTCATCTTGGCCCTCCAACATAACTACATTGATATATTTGATCTTGCAAAAAGCCTTCTACTTCTTCTCTCCTCTAGTCTTTGTTTTAAACAGAGAGGAAAGTCACTTATTATACAAAGTGCAGAGTGGGGAGGGGTTACGGAGATCCAAAGGAGATAGAAATTTCCCCTCAGGTGAGGCTGAGGGCTTTATTGGAACCCTCACCAGCTTCAGGCTGGTGATAAATATCAAAAAATGAACAGCAGGGAAGAGTTAAGATTTCATTAATGATGCCAATGTTGGACCCACCCTCTAAATGTGAGAGCACGCAGAAGCTGTGCCTGACTATGTATCTTCAACTCATCATATTATTTTTGACAATATTACTTTTAAAATTATCTCGATTTTACATATAAGTCTTGGAACTGAGACTGAACTGGTCTTAGAAAATCTGTGGGGATTTAGGTGGTAACTCAAAGTGTGTGCAGTGGAATTTTCAAGGTAAATCACATCCACAAGACTGAAATGTACACTTTGATGGCAACAGAACACTCTTCGGTGACTTCTGAAGATCCAGTCAGCATTCTGGAGCCTGAAAGAGTTAATGCAGATCAAACAGGGCAGCATTTGAATCCCATTATTGAGAGTAACTTTCAAGGTCCACAATTTCAGATCATGCATTAATTATTCCAGTTCAAACTGAGATGTGTCTAGGAAAGATGAATCTCAAAGTATCCTGCAAACAGCTGCTCAGGGAACCTGGATGTGACTGACATCAAATTAATAGCAAAACTGAAAATATTGTCCTTGAAGAGAGGATTGGTTAGGGAATCAAGATTTTATTAGTATTCAGCTTTAATCAATTTCCTATTAGTGTACTATTTAATGGGACTAGTAAAGGGACAATAAGATGCTTCTGGAGAATTGCAAACATGATATATAGGCATTACCAAAATATTACATGCAAAGCTACATTCAAGTAGTCTGAGTTGTATGTATGTCTTTAACCACCTGTTTCTGGTTTAAAAGTCAGAAGCACGGCAATGTTCAAAACTACACAGCAAAGAGCTGTATTAAATTGACAAAGCCAGAGAAATTCAGAGTTAAGTTTGTCGTGTCATTTTTAGAATCCCTCTAATACAAAAATGAAATAAAGCCACTAATATTTGATATCATATTTGCAAATAATATTGAAATGTGAAATCACTCTGAAATGTGAGTGCTCCCATTCTTGCCCCAAATTTATTTTCTACTCCTTATTTACAATTTAGGGTACTCTGACAATAAAAAGCAATTTTTACAAGGCATAGTCAGCCAGTCAATTGAAGAGTCGAAATGTTTCATGTCATTGCATTATCTAAGGCAGAATGGAGTTGAATCACAAAACACATGGAAATCATTTCCATCAAATGATAGGACAAGAAAGGTGTCCTTGGATAGCTCAGCGTGATGAATTTAAACTGAACATCAGGAAATTGATCTCTAATGCAGATGTCTTTCATTTAATTTTTTCTCCAAGGTAAGGTCATTTATGATCTGTTGTATAATACTGTTAGGGAATTAGGCTATTATCAAGTGTTTCTTCACAAAAAAATCCTGTTAGAATATATGCCTTGTATCTATAAATAGAACAAAGGTCATGTTATAATTATAGTACAAATATGATAGAATGGAATAAGCTAATTATTCCCTTAAACACTTGTGAATAATGTTAACACTTGAGGGCACAATTGTCAACAGTAAAGATCTTTCTATTTTACATTTATTTCCAAGAAAAAACTAAGAGAATTTGGTACTTATAAAAAATATATGATATTAACAATTGATTTAAAAAAATTCTCACTAAGAGTTAGAGACGAAACTATAATAAATATGCACTGGTATAGCAATAGTAGATAACTGGATGTACTAGCATATATATAATACATATAGGTATATATATGCATATATATACAAACAGACATATACATCTGTGTGTGATATTACATTTCTTTTCCTGTTCTCCAAGAAACACTTTAAGCACTAACTCAGAGAGAGTGTTTGGCTTCAGAAATGTAGTAAAATTAACTTCAGAGAAGATGAAAAATTAATGCTACTCAGAATTTCACATCCAGGTTTATGTTTATTCTCCTGGTAAATAACTTTTGTGACTTTAATAGTTTTCTTCTTGGTAAATATGTCTTTGGGTCTTAAATATTAACAATTATTCCAGACTTTTTGGCATGGTAGACATTGCTAGTACTCATCAATATTTGGGGCTCTCCTCTATTTCCTGGACAGATGGGTGAATTCCGCTTCCTTGTCTTCCTGAGGGTAGGCTTAGGCATGACTGTGTAATGTGTTCTGGCCAATAGTAGGTCAGTGGAAGTAATGTGTGTCATCTCTGAAAGAAGGCGTCTGTCTCGGAGCCAATTCTGGACTTTCCAGCTTCCCTCTCCCTGAACCCTAACGCATTGTGTTAGAATGGAGGTACCACAGATTGAAGTATCCAGAAGCTGATATATAGAAGACAATCACCTCCGTGGGTATGTCTCCAGAACCCAAAGTGGATAGTGTGTAAACTAGAATCATTTCTTGTTGTATGAAGTCTCTGAGACTGGGTGGTGTTTTTTATTTCAACATAACTGAGCCTTTTCTTGTTCAACTGATGCAATTCCTCTCTTATTTCAAGTTAATATTTTAAAGCAATTTTTTCCTTCTGGTTGTGTGTGTATGTAGTAAATCTAAACTATCCTTAAAAAATGCCTTTCTTCATAAATTGCATTATATTTATTAGTACATGTCTTACAAATGTATGATTTGCATACATTTGGAAAGGAGAGCTAAGAAAATTATAACTATTCATATTTTAGTCTCAGAATTTCTCTATCTGTATAGAAATCTGAATAAATTCATCTTCTTTCTTAATTTTTTAAGGAAGTTATTAGTTATTGATGTCTGAAGACTGGATGAAATGATGGGTAGAAGGATGGATGGGGTACTGGTTATTTCATCCTACGAAGTGAATAAAATGAAATCCCTCAAAGTCCTTAGTTTACAAAGGATGTCTCCCTCTCCTTTGAACTCTAAACATATTATTTGCATTACTATACACTTACTTTTAATCATATTTTAATTCAAAGGCATTGTTTTTAAGCAACATTAGTAATTGGCTTTGACTCTATTCTCCATCTTTACTAAAAATTTTGAAAGCAAGGTCTATGTTCTGTATCAAGCTATACTTCCCTGCAATAAGCTACAGGGCGTTAGAGGAAGAGTAAAGATTTTGAAGCCAGTAAGAACTGGATTCAGATTGTTGTAACTCCACACTGGAATTCCGTGACGCACTTAAGTCCTGTAACTAAATTGTTAATTCAAACTTCAGTTTCCTCATCTGAAAGGGAGAGGTAACATCTGTTCTAAATATTTGTGTAAATGTAGTACTATAAAGTGCCTCACACATGTTCGATCACCGAATGTTAGTTTTCTTTCTCAGTATATCCCTCACACATATGCTTCACACAAAGCAGTGCCTTTAAAAAGAGGTGGATTAATAGTAAATTAATAAATAATTAATGCAGTTACCTAATCCATCACCACTTGTGAACTTTCTTATTTGAGACAAAATGTTTTAAGTTGAACAGATGGTTGTCTGTTCACCCCGGTCTGTGAACTATAAATCTCATTTTTATCACAGGGATTTCCGTAAATGTTTAACGAGTCTAAGTTATTTTCAATATTTAAATAAGAAATAATTTTATGGAAGAATTGAGAATTTTTACATAAATTTTGATTTTTTTCATAGAAAATAATATCTGCATTTTAGACAAAGGACTGAGAGCAATTAAACCTAAGAACACTGTAACACAATAATTTCAATGCCAATCATATTTGGCAACCTCTTGAAAATAGTATAATTTTCAGATTAGACCAACAGAAACATGTGCAGAAGATATTCAACCTTGCGCGTCTAACATGAACTGACTTAAAACGCTGCCCGCTCCCACCCCCAGGGGCACAGTTGAAGACAGAATGTTACTTAGAGGGAAAACTGTCAGGTTGGTGGCCAAATTTTTATGCATCTGGCTAACAATTCTCTACCTGCTTATTTCAATTGAAAAGAGAACAGAATGCATTATCATAGAGAATAACTGAACTGGGCCAGTGACTTGAGAGGAATGGCTAGGGGAAACGTCAAGAGAACCTCTGGAGATAGAATTCATACAGCAGCGTGATGAATTTCACATCAGGAGCAGGAAGAGTCAGTAAGGAATGAAGTTTCTAGCTAGGGTGGCTGGCTAATATAGGTCTTGCCTTCCCATATTTCCAAATTCTGTTGAACTATTTGGCCTCAAAAATTTCCTCCTCGGACCTTACTTATCTTTGCTGCCTAATCCTCTATATACTGTAAAGGACTAGCAGGATTTAAAGTGTAAAAACTGGATCAACTGACAACCAATCCAAAAAAGCATTCTTTTGAAAAAAAAAAATTTCCCAAATCAAATAAAGCAATGCACAATCACTGGGTAGGAACGGGGAATGTTTCAGACTATGTTTACCTGGGTTTGATCCTTAGGGCTGGAAAGCAAGGGAAACTATACTGTCAAAAAACAGAGTGTGTCTGTGTTTATGGAAAACACAAAGATCATTAAATCACAGTTCAGCTGCCTCCTCTCCAGGATAAAGCATATGAATTTCTTCAACCACACTTAATATTCTCAATTATACAAACCATTAACCACTTCCATTATCTTCTTTTAAACTCATTCTTATATATTATGCCACCTAAATTCAGACTCTTCTCATCTCCATTCTTTGCTCGCCTAGGATAATCTGTGGGTGACCAATAAGTAACTACTTTAGATATGGAGTGTTAGAATTAAGTCACCAGTTCAGGGATGTGCTAGAGCCAGCTCATACCAGCTAGGGACAATCAGTTGTGCTCAGAATTGAACGATGTCATGTGCGTAACTTTTTATCAGCCATCATAGGAATATTTACACCAGGGAAATTGGCAAATGCTGTGAATCAGGCCTTTTCAATCAACCATGAGAGCCCATTGTTAAACATTTATCAGAAACTTCTGCACAGACCACAAATGTACAAGACCCCTGTGGCCATTCCTTCCTTTCCAGTTGGTTGATGACAGCTATCTATAATTAACTCCAGACTCCATTAGATTTTGCCTTGTGATTCTGCATGAAAATCTTTCCAAACCCAAGGCCCCGAGTTATCACTAGTAGATGATTTGAGTTGGCTCCTAAGTGAAAACCTACTTGATAGTTTAATATATCTACCATATTCATAAGAGACACTCACTTGGATGCATAATGAACATCTAGATAGCCAGTAGAACATACAAAGTCCTTTGGTTCTGATCCAAAGGAAACCTCTCTATTGTTATCTTCTTAAAAACTTCCCAAGTGTTTTAATTCAATGAGGAAATACAGGGTCTTCAATAGTACTTTCAGGCTAAAGAAATCAAGTTCTTTGCCAATCATTTTTTTAGCCTATTTTGAAACTATTTCTCAATTGTTTTTATTTATTTTTTTAAATTAGAGTGCAGAAGAGAAATCTAACTGGTATTTCTTTATGGTTAATGTGTTTCTCTCTTGTAGTTTTTCAGTGTATGTATTTTGATGTTCTGCAATTTTATTACGTTGTGCCTTCACGTGGATTTATTTTCATTTATTTTTCTTAATACTGGGCATGCATATTCGATCTGAAGGCTCATGTTTTTCTTCTACTGTGGAAAATTCCACACTTTTTTTCCAAATATTGCTTCCTTTTTATTCTCTTTCTCCTCTTCATTTTGGGTATATGTTGGAGTCTCTCTATCTATCCTCCATACTTCTGTATTTCTCTTTTATATACAGTATGTGTGTGCGCACACACATGTCCACATAATTCCTTAGTATAAGCCTTAACATATTCTCCATGCTACATTCTGGGCAAATTCTTTCCTGACTGTGCCCAGTCTGGAAACTGTCTATTAAGTATTTTTTTGTAACCATGATACAGCTTTCATTTCTAATATGTCTACTTTATTTTTCTTGTAGCCACAGATTTATTTCTGCATATGTTTATTTCATAATCTTTTTTGTTCTTTTTATGGATGCTGTGGTAGACAAGTCAATAGTCTCCCCTTGCCTCCATGGTCTATTGATGTGCACTCCCTAGTTCCCGGACCCTGTAAATATGTTACCTTGTACAGCAAGGGAGACTTTGCAGGTGGGATAAATTTGAGAATGTTGAGTTGGGAAGCCTATCGTAGGTTATCTAGGAGGGCCCAATGTAACTGCAAGAATCCTTATAAGAGGGAGGCAGGAATGTGAGACAAAGAGTGGATGTGATGACACAGCAGAGTTGAAATGTTGCTCTTTGAAGATAGAGGGAGGAACCAGGAGCCAAGGAATCTGGGTGGCCTCTAGAAGATGGAGAATAAAAGGAAACAAGTTCTCCCCCAGAGCCTCCAGAAGGAAAGGAACCATGATTTTAGCCCAGAGAGAGCCGTGTTGGACTTCTAACTTACTGATGGAGGATAAAGAACTTGTGTTAAGCCACTAAGTTTATGGTGATTTACTATAACAGCAGCAGGAAACTAAGACAGATATTATGTCTTTATTTTTTTTTGAGGATTCTTTACACATTTAGAACTTTTTATATTGTTCTATTACATTTATTTAATCTGGATATTAATTCATTAATTAATTTATCCTTATACAAATCTTCTTTCTCCTTTCCCCACAATCTTACTCTTTCTCATTGGACATGTGTCTTACAGTTTTATTTTTGCCTCCACCCTGCCTTCCCTGAGGTCTCTAGTCCAGAACTGTGTCTTAGAGTGGAGCCAACCTTTTCACTGTGCTATTGGGAGAGTTCAGATCCCATAGGACATCCAATAGGCAACATGGCCCCATCCTGTCTATATACCTTGTCAACTTCCTCATCTTGCCTACATAAACCTCACTCCCTAAGACTTAGGCCCAAGCAATGGTCAGCAGCAGCATCTTTTTTTCAGCATCATTTCTGAGGTTGGGTAGCCCAAGTCCACTTTATTATTTTAAGCAGTGAAATTGTCCCTGGTTACTCACCTTGAATGTGGACTTAGGATCCTAGTACCCAAGAGGAGACAAGCACATGCTTGTCTCTTCTAGACTGCTTATGCCTCTTCCAGACCCTGGGCCAGCACTCCTGTGGTGTTAGCTCTATTGATCCTTACCCTTTCTTCCTCATTTCTGGTTCATTGACATGCTCGTTCTACTTTTGATTATTTACATTTTCTCTTTATATTCTATATATTATTGTAGTTTTTTCTTTAGTTGGGGTGGGGGTGGTGTCTCAAAACATATACTTAAAAAATTTCACCAACTTCGGTAATCCCTTCAGTAGTTTAGTGAAGAATCACGTTGACACAGTGCTTGCAAAACCTGATAGAAATGGTGTTGGTACAAGAGCTATTGTATTGCCTCCTACAGGACAGCAAACTTAAAGTACAGTCATAGACTCCATGGAGAATACACCACCACAAGTTTAAAGTCCCTCGAACCTATGCAGGAGTCCAAGATCAATATTTTCACGTCTTTTACAGCATTCCAAATGGATTCTAAAGAGGATGCTCTAAATGCTTTAAATTTCCTTTTAGTCTTGTTAAACAAATAGCAGCAATAAGATGTGGACATTTGGCAGACCCAGAAACATAAATAGTTCCATAAATATAGGATATCTTTTGTGGTCTGGCAGTTTTAATATACTTTACATATATGGAATATATTTCTATAGGTTTCTGGGGATGGATTCATTTTTCTCAATGTGCAGGTGTCTATATGAAGATACAACTACATATCTATATCTATATACATAGTTCAAGTTGAAATACATATCCATGAACACACTAAAAGAATTTAGGTGAAATTAAAATTTCAGGAATAGAATGCTTTCATCTATAAGGAATCATGTGGACATTGATTTCAAAAAAAGAAAGAAAACATTAAAGTGCCCCTAACTGAAATGAGCATTGATTTAAAAACTTAGCCTAGGTTGGAAATTTGCTTAACAAAAGCTTAAATTAGTATAGTAGTATTTCCACTCTGAGAATGAGAAATGATTTAAAGATAATTAAAATATATAACAAAATGCCAATATCCTTTTAATAATTCATAGCATGGTGATGGGAAAATTATAATTGCAGTTTTAAGGCAAGACTTTTAGAAGGCCCGTTGCTTCGTTTATTGACAAGCTTTCCTGCTTTGCCAACACTCTTAAAAATGAAAAACGCTTGCTTATATCCCAGACTTGACTAACATTTAAGTGATAGCACATGACAAGTCTTTGTGCAAATGTTTCAAGTAGTTAAGAAATGTCATTTCTGGGGCTTTTCCTCCCTTATACATTCTCTTTTACTATGTGCTGGGTCCTTTACATGAGGCTTTGAACTAATATCCTTAATTTGAAATATTATGCTTTCTTGTTGGTTCATTTGGTTCCATATTACAAATCTAATCTCAAGTTTGTCACTTACTCTCAGACAATATAAGTTCTATTCACAAAGAAAGTAACCTTGGCCCTCTCTTCTTTCACATACATGCGTAGAATGTCTTTTTCACTTTTGCCCCTCAAGGCCATAAGCACTGAAAAGTCCTAATTAAAATACAAGCTTTGACTCTGTTCTCTTCAAGGATTACTGAAGCTAAGAAAGTGAAAGGAATGTGGATTTAAAAAAATTATCTGGGTCCTGACAAAGACTCCCTCTGAGTTTCACACTGTTAACTTTTCTTTTCTCTCGCATCATGCACCTTGGGAAGAAAAGAGCTATGGTGAAACACTGATGAATGTGGACATGATTTGAGCTAGTTTAATGCATACATTGTTGTGCAAGTTTAATGCACACATGTGAATGTGAACAGAATTTCAAATAAAACCTCTAAGCAATGATGCTTGCAGAAAAGAGCTTCATCACTTACTGACTTTATGAAAATAAACATACGATGTTCACCTGTATGTCTGCGTGTCCTTACAGTAGATGTTGAGTTTCTACCCTTGAGAATATCGGCCAAGAAAAGAGACATACTTTCAAGAGCTCAATGTCAAGAGCTACAGGTCAAGGTCAAGCTCAATATAAGAATAACTTCTTCGTGATGCGTAATCATCAAACAATCTCTCTGATGAAACATTCTTTCTTCCATCTTTCTTTCCTTCTTTCTTTCTCTTTCTTTCTTTCTCTTTCTTTCTCTCTCTCTCTTTCTTTCTTTCCTTCCTTCTTTTCTGCCTTCCTTCTTTGTTCTATTTTTATCTTTCTTTCTACTCTTTGTGAGATTGCATGCATATCAAAATAAAAAGAAATGCAACTTTGTGCAATAATCTCTTAATGATGGTTCCGCTATAAAAAAAAATCAAATTGGTGCATTGCTATGTCCTAGGCTTACTGTATTTTTTTACTCCTTTGGGTCCTTTATATTAGTGAATGCTCAGCCTCATTCAGTCATAAAAGCTCTAATACTAATACAGAAAAGAATCACCTTGATATCATTAGTTTGTATTATCTACACTTCCCTAATTTTCAGTAAACCCTCTAAATTAATATCACTTGCTTCCGTTATATTTTAAAACTCTTACTCCACCAATGAAATTTGATTCAGTTGAAAAAAAAAGCAAAGAGCAAGAGTTATTCTTTCTAAAGTTATAGTCATACATGGGCGATCATTGGAAGAAAATTTTAAAAATATATTTACTTATGTACAGAATACAGAATGATATCGATAAATAAGCCTGAGTACTTTTCAGAGTTTGCATCACAATGCTTATCTTCCTAGAATCTAGCCTCACACTTGGCATCACTGCTCAGCCACTCACTGGGTTCTTAGTGCTCTTCCTCATCACAAGGATTAAAGAGATGTTTTATATACTTGGAACTTTGATACCTTTGAATGGCTCAAGGACATTTTTTATAAGATTGAGTTCATCTTCATTATCCAAATTCCTTTTCATTATACGTAGCCCTAAACCCAAAGGCTAAGTTTCTGTAAAAGAACTGTTTGAAGCTGTGCTCATTCATTTTCAGTCATGACTGCATTGCATAGAAACAATCTCTCCATCAGATCTGAAAATGCTAAGCTTCACTTTCTGTTCAGTGACAGCTTTAAGAAACAGCAGGTCTTAGAGCTAAGAGGGAAATTAGAACTCAGAGGTTAAATGACCAGCCCAAGAGCACACGGACAGTAGGGATCACTTTGCAGTCGACCCCAGATTGCCTTACTGCCTCTCAAGATACCAGTATAAAAACTTGGGGTTTTCAGGGCTAACATGTGCTTTAAAATGCATCGTGGCAGTTTTAGAATTTTTTTGCAGTTAAGCGTGTTTTCTTAAAATGCATATATTTTGTTAAAATTATGGAGAAATGGTCAAAAGCTACATTTAAACAAAGCAAACATAACAAAATGGAAAGTAAGTAAAATATCCACATCAGTGACATCATATTGATAAAGCATGTGTTCTGGACGGCAGCCAGAATTTTGTAATGTTCATGCAGGTCCTGTCTGTTGTCAGACATACTTTTATTTTTCTTTCATGCTAGTGCAAGTAAGTCTTCTTATATTGTTCAATGCAATCTCTTTTCTACTATCTGTCAAACGCAACATAAGTAGCTCATCAAAGCAGGAGCAAGCAAATGAAGTTTTGGCACTTAGCCAAAATACAAAAGTTTTTATATCCGTTAATAAATTTTTACAAAGCAAGAAAGGCAATTTCAAAATGTCACAGTGTGAAGAACACACGTCCAAGGCATATGGCAATAAAGAAACTTGCAGTACCCGAATTTACTTCCTCTTCCACAGAAGGCAAGAGTTCACCAACTTTTGGTGAAGTGACCCTGGGTGCTTATTCAGGACCATCTTCATCCTCATGATGCTGAACCTCTATGTGGGACATTGGACAGCAGCCACTCACAGATGCAGCTTGAAGAATCACAAGGGAGTCTTCAGCCCATCTAGTAAAGGAAATAGAGAGGATGCACCAGGCCTGGGTTAAAAATAAGAAAGGCTATAGCAGACCCCGCACTCAAAAATAAATTTTTGTTGGCCCGTCCAGTGGTGCACTGGTTAAGTTTGCATGTTGCACTTTGGTGGCCTGGCGTTCCTCAGTTTAGATCCTGGGTGCGGAGCTACGCACCGCTCATCAAGCCACACTAAGGCAAGAGTCCCACATATAAAGTAGAGGAAGATGGGCACAGATGTTAGCTCATGGCCAATCTTCCTCAAAAGTAAAACAAAAGAAAATAAATAAATAAATTTTGGGCAAGAATGCACCTATGTGCCGTTCCCATTAGTCCGGGAAAAATAGAACATCAAAGTTTAGGTAATTTCAAGGCTGATAGCTACAACATTGATTTGATATCAAATCTATTTGGGGTATATCGTATATATGCTGTATATTGTATACATAAGCTGAGTTCAAATAGATCAGTCACATTTCACAAAGCTCTGATTATGCTTATCTCTGACTGTTTGTGTTGTTTGGATAATTCAATCCATAACAAGACTCCAGTGACCCAGGAACGTAAGTGTATTTCCCCTGCAGAGGCATCGTGGATATTCGTTGTCATTCCTTTTCTAAGTTCTTGCAGTACCCAAGTTTTCCAAGGGTGAATATTTCTTCCATAAACGTTATAGCCGTCATGATGCCCCCTGAGGTGCTTCATTCAGGGTGAGATGCTTAATGTTCTTATACAAGAATTGCTATAACATGTAAATTCTTTCCAAATGGAAAGCCACTTTAGTTTTCAATTCAATCCAGATTGGTTGCTCTTCTCCAAAAAGCATTTAAAATGCCAGTTTTCACACACACACATGCACGTGCACTCATCCCACTACACAATTGTCCCTTAGTAATTGTACTTTATTAAAAGAAGCAAAGTTGGCAACAGAATTGTAAAGATTTGATTTTAAAGTTTTATTTGGGCATTTGCCAGTGGAAAAAACAAGACTTTCTGAAAATAATAATATTGATTCTAACACAAGGAAGAGATTGGTCCATACATAATGGCATGGGACAAGAGCAGTAACTGACTCAGAGAACTGATGGCACTCGGATATGTAAGCAGACACTATGCCCTGGCTAAGAGACTTCACGAGTCCAGTGAGGAAGAAGAATTGGAAGTTAGTATAAGAAGCCTACTATATATTATATACATTGACTATATAAAAATAAAATAGTAAATATTTGTAACTCATGACAATCTGGATTCAATGTGTTTAAAGTTATTCTTTTGTGATCTGCATAAAATTCTTAAAAAGAAATGCCTTTGGATTGTTACATATGAATACTTGAACTGTGTGGACATCACTTCACAGTGGAAGTCAAGATTTTGATGCAAAAATTGGACAAAATATATTAGCAACATCTCTTAAATTTCCCAGAGCATGCTTTTATCTAACGGTCTTAGATAGTCCCACTACATAGCTATTATTATAGAAGAATTATTAATAACGTCTCCTTTTACTCTCAATTTTGTTCTGGTTTGGAAAATAAATTATGTAGAAACTACACTCAGAGCCAAATGTTTTCATGCTGCCTTCATTTTACGCTGAGGATAGAGAGTGCTTGAATAGCTATCCCTGGCTTGCAAACTTAAAGTAGCCAAAGAGTCATCCAGATAAATTGTTTAAATATAGATTATTGGCCTACAACTCCACATATCATGATGTAAAAAGTTTGGGGAGAGAGGATTTTGGGAAGATGTGGAGTAGGAAGTATCAGAAATCTGTCTCTCTTCCCACAGAGACAGCGATTGCACGGGCAGAATCTATCTGATATAACTATTTTGGAACTCTGGAAGCTGTTGAAGACTTGCAACATCCAGAGGAAGGCTTGGACAGTCAAGTGTTTTTAATTTCAGTCAATACAAGCTCTTAGCACAGTAGCAGCTACCCATCCTCCACCCCTCAGCTCCATGGCAGGCAGCTGTGCACACGTGCCTAGAACAGCTTGCACACAGCTTGCAGAAGCCAACGTGGGCAAAAAGGACCCTGTCCACCAAATATTAGGGGTCTGTGATTGGATCACTGACTGCAGCTTGCCATCACAGAAGTGCAGACAAAGAGGCAGCCGCCATTGTCATTGCACCTCCCTCCATTGTTGAAAGGCCCCCCCCAACCCCCCAACTCTGCTGAAATGACTTCCAGGCAATTTAAAGGACTGATGTATTTTTTCTCTCCTTCAATTTCCTCTTTTTTCGCTTTTTGGGAGCCAGACATTGAAAACTAGGACATTCAAAAGCAACTGTGTATATGGGGAAATTAGAGATTCACCATGCCTGTCCATGGGGAGGCACAGACTCAGGAAAAACCTCAGAAGAATCTTAAGTTTACACCTCAGGCTGATATTCAGCACAAAGATAGCAAACAACAATAGAAAAACAAAACTAAAAGCCAAAGCAGCAAACCCTGTGGCAAGGGGAGCATATGATTTCTAGAGTTACCACATTATTAGATTCAAACGTCTACTGTTCATCAAAACTTCACAAGGCATGCAAAGAAACAGGAAAGTATAGCCCGTTCAAAGGAAAAAAATTAGCCAACAGAAACTGTCTCTGAAAAAGACCTGATGGTGGATCTAATAGACAAACTTAAAAAACAGATTGCCTTAAAGATGCTCAAAAAACTAAAGGAAGATGTGGAGAAAGTCAACAAAATGATGAATGAACAAAACAGAAATACCAATAAAGAGAAAACCGAAAAAGAAACCCAAAAGATGTTGTGCAGCTGAAAAGTGAAGTAACCGAAATGAGCCGTTCACTAGAGGGACTCAAAGAAACATAGGAGCAGGTAGACTAAAGAACCTGTGAACTTGAGGATAGAACGATGGGAATTATTGAGTCTGAGGAACAGAAATAAAAAAGATGAAAGAAGAGGCAACAAAGCCTAAAGGCCCCATGGGACACAATAAACAGACCAATGTACACTTGAGTACTCCCCAGTTTGCACACTGAAAACAATCTTAATTTGCAACACTCCCACATTCCACAGCAGTTGCATATACTTAAAAAAAAGTGTTTGAATATATCTTTAATGTGATCATTCAGATTTTAGGACTTCTTATAAATATTCACCCATAAGCAAGGATTTATTATTTCTCCCCATCACTCTCCCTGTATTTAGTGTTTATTCTTTATGCCTTCTTGCTCCATAACGTCTTATAAACCCTAGCACCAGCGTGCTTCCTGTGCCTCTGCCTTTGTAAATGTCTGTCTCTCTGTCTCTCTCACACACAGGGAAACACACACCTATACTATCTGTATTTCACCTGTCTCTGAGCACAGAAATTATTGTTTTGCCTGCGGTTGACACAGTTATTCACATCTAAAACCTTCAAGGAGATATATGAGCCTACAAAAATTCTAGTTTCATATTGAGAGCATCTTTATAGCTTGTAATCTTGAACATGGGCCTTGGAAGCGGGTGAATTGGGGAGGAAATAGCTAAACATTCTGGGTTTATTGCTAAGCTGTCATACAGAAACTAGGAGGGAGGAGTTGGAGGAGGGAAAGGAAGAAGTTGAAGAGAAGAATCAAGTGCAATGAATAGTTGCAATTACAAATTAGGTAATTGGGCATGGAAACACTTGCTTTAATTTGAACACTCCACTATGCATTCTGAATTTGCTACTGTCTGTTTGTGTCAGTGCATCCCTATTTCTTGTTCTTTGGTTGCTTTAAAAAATAATTATCTTCAACTGGAAATAAGATGCTGTATCTGATACATTAAACAGAGGAAACCACATCACATACAACCATATAATGATAAGCCTTTGTGTTTTGGTTATCAGAGATTTTTAAAATGGGAAAATAAATTCTCATCTTGTGACAAAGGAATTGATGACTCTGGAAATGATGGAATAAAGCTATCATGTTATAGCTGTAAAACTATAACCATTAAATATACTTCAATTTAAACAATTTTTTATTACAACTGTATATTTAAGTATGATTTCATGAAAAAGTTGGTAAAAAAATGTTAGACATACTAAAATGAGACTGCTGGAGGAAAAAGTACTTGAACTAGAGTTGCTTAAAATAAATAAATAACTCCTATATTTATAGCTATAGCGTAAATGTATCTTGGACATTCAATAGTAGGATAATTCTCAGTTAAATTCTGATATATTGGTAAATAAAAATTGTTTTCTGACATCTTAGCTGAAGAGTCTTAGGGAGGCCAACCAGTATCAACAAAATCTTTCTCCCGAAAAAGTCCAAAATTACTAAATTGTCAAGGCATTTTAAGCAACCGTAATCAGTACGATAGGTTTATTCTTTTCCTCTCCTGGGAGAGTCACCACTACGCACATACTTACTGAGCTAATGACTCTGCATGGCCATGACCAGAATGTGATGAGAGGTCTCAAAGAAGCTGTCAGCAGAATTGTGGCAGTTCAATGGTTTTTTCCTACCAGCATATTGAAACATAACTTGCTAAGGGAAATTTTTACGACACAGTAACTTCTCTAATGTTGCCAAAGTGTGCATGTATGTGTATGCGTGCAGGTGGGTCTGAAGAGGCTTTTTCCTTCTAGACAGTGTGATCAACATAAACAATTATAGACGATAAATAGGCAAAAATTGCTAGTCCATTAAAACCCGAGCTATCTGATTTTTTACACTCTGATTAAAATAAGTGAAATTAAAGACATTGATTCTGAATATGAGAAAACAATCTGTCTTCTACGTTGGTTTTTTGGTTTCTGTTTTTTAGTTTAGATTCTGGAAAAGTATAAAAACAAAACAAGTATAAGAAATAATAAGAATCAGTAATTGAGCTATATTTGACTCTAACATCGTTCTATGGCATGTTGGTAAATCACAGTATTGTTTGCAAATATTTACTGGTCTGACATCATTAACATCAGGCTTAGCATGTCACCTGTTTTGGCCAATGAAAAGTGAGCAGAAGCAATGTGTCCCTTCCAAAGAGAACTTTCCAGAGAGAGCACAGATGTATTCACCACGCTCTTTTTCTCTTTGATTCTCAGCAGTCTTCTACATAGAAGATGTTCAGTCCACTGGAGTCCTGGAGTGAAGGTGATATGGGAGGCAGAGCTGAAGCCAACTGGTGATGAACACGTAACATAAGTAAGAAATAAACCTTTATTATAAGTTATTAAGAATTGAGGTCATCTGTTACCACAGTATAACTTAGTACATACTGTTAATAAAGATGGCAGCATCAAAGAGGCACATGGTATGTGATATGTATCAGATGACAAACATGTTAACGCTACTTGTTTATTAATCCTCATCTGAAATAATGTACCCGAAGAAGCAGAGCCTGTTACCTTCCAGGTATTGGAGAAATTCTATTGTCTCATTCTAAAAGCACACATGATGCTATTTACTATTTATATGAAGTATATAATAATTATAAACATTTTAAACTATAATTTCCCCAAAACTTAGAGCAGCAAAAATGTAAATTACAACGGTTTAAATTTTATAATTATCACATCACTTAATAACCGAGGATAAGTAGAGATAAGGTAGGACGTTTATAAATGCCTTCTACAGGGAAAACGTTCTATAACAGATGTTCCCTGAGCCTGAAAACTACATGAAATATATCCAATTCTAGCCACATTTATAATAAAAATTTAAGTAAAGCAAGAGTATCCTATATTATAATTATGAATTTTAATTGCATGCATAGTTAGGCATTCACTGAATAAATATTAAACAAAGCAATGTTAATGATCTGTACCTAAATACATAGTCCCTGACAAAAAAGAATTGTTTCTCTTCCCAGAGATCCTTCTAAGGACCAAAATGTTCTCCCGAGGCAGGCTCAATATCTTAACAAAAATATTTTGTGTTTTATACATATTTCGTTTAACTCCTAATAGTATCATAACAGAAACCACCAAACATTAGTGTTTGCCTTTATCTATATTTATCAACGTGTAGATCTTCTCTTTTAGCCAGATATAGATATAAATGTGAATTTAGATATATGTTTACATATATGGAAAAGCTACCATGCAAGCATGTGGTCTGATTTGGATATTGTCCAATAAGACATAACTTTTAGAACTACTGAAAAAATCTGGTGGCATGTACCCCAGAAGGGCATAGTGGTAAAATCACAGTATACAGTATTTTGGGATTTATTTAAGTAAAATACTAATGATTGATTTGCATCTTCCTAGAAAACTCATCTTGTTCAGAAGTTAATCTCAGAAAATCCCTTGATTTACACCACTATGGAGACAGGTCAATCTGCCCAAGGGAAAGAGAGGTGAGACCATCAGCAGACATCTCAGACTCCACATCTACTTTGCCTTAGTGATTTAAATAATGGACAGGCTGGGGTCTTAGCATATCTGCAGTTCTTAGCTGTTCCTTTTCCTCTGATGAGCTCCTGCCTGCGACAACATGCTTCAATTGGCTGTGGCCCTCACAATTGGTCTTTTCAACCATCTTATTAATCATGGGTTCACTAACAAACCAGGTCAATAATGTATTTTACATATTTAGTCTTTACAATATCTGAAAAGTCTCTATTTGTTTTAGCCTGTGCTACCATGTACAGAACATGCATGGCTACACGTGTGTATTTGAGAAAATGGTGTCAAAGAAATCACTTATTAAGTATAAACACTTTGATAACATTCCAGATCACGAACTTACATGATTTTGGGCTTGCACTCTGCTCATGATTATACTTAATATTTGGCATAATGTCAGGAATAGTGTTGAAACTATCATATTACAATTCATTTTGAAGCTAACCACCCACGGATTAGTTCAAGGAGGACTATGTAAGAAAAATATCAGTAAAATGAATATTCACAATGTTAAATGTAGCCATTTTTACTAAAGTTTAATAGAAAAAAAGGAAATTGAAGAAAAAGTAAAGTCTAGAGCAAAGAGAGTTGACTTTTAAAATTTGTCAAATAATGTGGTCAAAATAGGAATGAAAGGTCATTCATACACACAGCAAGACTATAAGCTTCAGTGGCAGGTTAGGAATTAGAAAGCCATGGAGGAGATGGAAGGAACTTGGGGAAGACCAAGTACGGGCCAGTAAAGGTAAGAGAAAGGAGCAGTGGTGTCACTGAGGCAAGAAAGGTGAATATGAAGTAAAATGCATGTCACTTTTCTGTAAGGATCAGAGCTGCAATTCCTAATGCATTAGCTGCATAAAACATGGGATACTGGAATGTGGAAAAGAAGAAAATCTCTTTGCAAATTATCCAAGGCCAATGGCTTCTTCCATCAGAACGGAGTCAAAATTTTCAGGATGCCTAAATGATCCTTAAATTATTCTAATTCTCAACAGTACTTGCACATAAAGATAGTTTTGAGAAATTTAGGTAGATTATTGTGAGGCATCTCAGACTTCAAAATTCTACTTAGTCCCATACAATGAGTAAGAGGAGAGGATGTGTGTGTTCACGTGTGTATGCAGAGATACATATATATACATGTATATGTATAAGGAAACAAGTTCCTGGCACATAGTAGGAGATTAACAAATGCTTATTCAGATATCATTGAATTAAAAAAATTAATATAAAAATATATGGGACATAAAGCTTAAGATTGAGAACAGAACAGTTTCCTGAAACGTGTGCTATATTTGAAAACAATAAATGTTCCCTTCGCTTGCAAATTTTTTCAGACTAATTGACAACCATGTCTGATATGTAATGTATAATTTCTGCCTCCAGGCATGCGTATCTCTGAAATTTCCCCATTTCGCAGTTCTGGCAATTCCACAGGCATCACACTTAAATGAAAGCTATATTCAGTGTCTTGGACAATTATTGATATTAGTTTTTGTTTCAATGATTATTTCTAAAATAGATCCACTGGAAAGATATGTGATAAATTCAATACATAACTGCCCTAGTTCCCAGAGTTAGGGAGTGGCTAAAATTGGAACGCCTGTATCCATGTCTCCAAAGCCCTCCTTTCCACGGCCCACATGTTCTCTTATGGAGTTTCCAATAAAAACACATTGAATGCCAAGAGATGGAAGAACTTCAGAAACAAAACAGCTTCAAATGTTTAAATTGATTACTGTCCTACCCTCAAGATCCTTAAAGTCGAGTGAGAATAAAAGATTTACTAATGGATTAATCATATGTACATATAAAGGCTGCTACAGGACATCAGGAAAAGAGTAAGATAGAATCACCGGAGTGGGAGAGGTGGGCAGCCTCCTGGCTGGAACGCTCAGCCGAGGATGTTGTGCAGAATTCCTGAAGGCTTGTCACTATGGCTTTCACTACGTGAGAAACAGGCTAGTTTCCTGCTACATGGGTATAGTCTTTGGGAAATACCACTCGACATTCTCAGATCTGTGAGGAGGGCAGAAAGGTTATCTGGGAGTACAAAACGCATGGCGTCATTACCAGAAAGAAGGAAGGAAACTAGTTGGAGAAATATGTGCTTTTATCAGAAAATACAATTTCCAAAGAATTGCTCGTGAATTTAAAGGCAGAGTTTTTCAGAGCGGTGATGGCATATGCTTCCAGTTGTTTTGAAATAAAAGTTTAAGAAGAGCAGAAGCTACTTTCGAATCATCATTGCTCTGTCTGTCACCAGCACACTTAGGTGCTTTTACAAGGGCAAAATCTTGACACAAACCATGCTAAGCAAGATGAAGATATCTATCCTTCTTTTCTTAGAGCCACAGGCTCTTTCAAGACCAGTGTGAAAAAACAATTGAGTCTTAGGAAGGGTCAAAAGCCAGGATGAAGAGACGTTCTGATTAAAAGCCTTCCCCGAAGGCAGCAAGCCCTGTCCCTGTTCTCTAATTCAAACATAAAGACATTTAGCTCATGCTAGTTTTCCGGTTAATTTTTCAAGAATATAGGTTGTTAGGGATCAGAATACTGTATGAGCTTCAAAAGATTTGAAAGGCTCTGCCTGGACCCGGTTTGAATTGGGTCTCACGGGGAGTGTAGCTGCTACACTTGCCTTTAATTTCTGCTTTTCTTCGTTCTTCACATTTCTTTCTGACATCCTTCACAGTTTTAAAAGACTCATTTTTTTTAAGCTATATTATTTAAGACAAAGAATTTCTACAAAGCCTTCGAGGGGAACTAAGTTCTTTACTTTCCAAAGAAGCTAGAAATAAAATATTTTTTAAAAATCAGTGGCATTGATATAAGAACCTCAAAAAATTTTAAAGGCTTAATTTTTATCCAAGCTACCTCAGTGCAGAAACCCCCAGAAGATCAAGTTATCTTTTTATATTCCTATTACTTCCTGGTTTCAGCCAGATCTGAAATATCACAAAACAGCTTGCCTTGGAATATATATTTTTTTAATATGACACAAAAATTTCCAAGCTTGAACATTGATGGAAACCCAGATTTCTCATTTATGTAATAGAGGAAGCAAAGGAGGAAAAAGTAAAGGAACAAAACTGATAAGAATGGAGAGACATTCTCTATCTACAGACGCATAAAGACTTGTCCTTAATATTTGCAGGACCCAGGCCTACAACAGAGGTCCACATACCATACGTGCAAGTAGTGTAAGGTAAAACCAAGGAAACAACAGTTTGGTAGTTCCCAAAACGTCCAACATGAATTACCATACGATCCAGCAATTCCACTGCTAAGTATAAACCCAAAACAATTAAAAGCAGAGGCTCAAACAGATATTTGAACCCCAATGTGCACAGCAGCATTGTTTACAATCGCCAAAAGGTGGAAGTAACCCAAGTGTCCATGGATGGATGAGTGAATTTAAAAAAATGTGGTAAATACATATAATGGAATATTATTCCCTTGGAACCCAAAAAAGGAATGAAGTTCCAATACGCTACAGTGTGGATGAACTTTGAAAACACTGTGCTAAGCGAAAGAAGGCAGACACAAGAGGAAAACTATTGTGTGATTCCACTTATGTGAGGGACCTGGAATAGGAAAATTCTTAAAGACATAAAGAATAGAGGTTATCAGGAACTGGGAATAGAAGAGGTGGGAAATCAGTGTTTAATGGGTGTAAGATTTTTATTTGGGATGATGAAAAAGTTCTGGAAATAGATAGTGGTGATGGTTGTGCAACATCGCAGAAGTACTTAATGCCACTAAATGGGACACTTAAAAATTATTAAGCTGGTTAAGTTTGGTATATTTTATATGTATTTATATTTTACGTCTATTTTTCCACACAAAAAATACATTATTAAGAAAACAAGGAAACAGTCTGTTGATTAAGTTGTATCCTATTCTCTGATCCTCATAAATACATCTTTTGGTATAACTTGAATTTCGGCTTGGTGGGTTTCTCCGTTTCCCACCTGGAACATGGTGGTGTGGACAGGGCAGCCTCCTGTACTCCCCGCCTCTGCAGGCACACACCCCCCTCCTGCAGGGGACTCTCTGCTCCTCCCACCGAGCTCCTCCCACACTTTGTGGTGCCCTGTGATCACGTATATGTAGCTTGGCCCCATGATCAAGTGACATCCTTATCCCCTTGGAGGCACATACTGGTGACAGTGGGGTCTGACCTCAAGAAGAGGAATCCACACAAGAGGTCTTCCTTCTCTTGCAGTTGAGCTCCAGACTGTGTGAGCAGGGACTTCCAGGAGCATCGTGTAGGAGCCGGCCCCACAGGAAGGTCAGAGCAGGGCACTCTGCAGTATGGGGTCCAGTGTAGATCCCTCTGTCCTGAAGTCTAAGGGCAGTACTGGATTCTCTGATTGATTCAGAAGCCACTCATTTGGCCTCACCAGGCTCACTGATAGACAGGCCTTCACTAGTCCAAAGAAAAACAGAAATGTCTGATTTACCGTTTATACAAGAAAAATGTCTGGGATCACACTTGTGTCACATCTTTTCTATTTTAGGAAGTAGCTGTAGTGTTAATCCATGTAAAACTAATGCCACCAGGCCTCTGCGACACACACACTTTTGACTCGCAGATTGCATTGTGTAAACACTCTGTTGATGCTGCTCAGTTGTTTCTCAAACGCTGACGAACTTCTGCACAGAAGCCAACCCTGAAACTCTGTCTTGGAGTCCCAGAGTGGATTCCTGGCTTTGTCTGACGGCTGCCACATAGTCTTCATTTGCAAACCCCTTTTCTCTACTTAAATTCACCTGCCAAGAAGTAATGAAAGCCCTAATCATCTGACTTAAAGAATGTGATGGTGATATAGAATGAACAAAGCATCACAGGCTTCTCCTCTCCTTGTGAAAACAAAAAGCAGAACACATTCAGCACAGCTCAGCCATTACAAACAGCCCCTCTTCCTCCTACCATCTCTTTGCTGTTGGAAACTGCGTGCTGATAACAATTCTGCTATTGCTTTGCTATGGGCCTGAGAAGAGAATTGAGCTACATTGTTTCGGTATCTTCTTTGGATTTTGCAAGTACAGCTAGTTCTTCCCGTTGTAGATATATTTGGTTGTTTTCACATTGACAAGAAGATCCAAGAATTCTGTCCTTATGACTAGAAATTCAAACTACTCAATTCTTTGGTTTCCTTGATAAAACCAAATTGCCCCAACTTTTTTTTTCTAATTTGCCAACTAGACATTTTAATTTCAATATTAAGTTATGAATTTAATTTCTGTAGTTTCTCAATGATTCATGTATATGCACCTACAGAAGTGATCAAATTAACCAACTCTACAGAAATAGTTGTTGCAGGCCAATGCCATCTATTGATGCGAGAATTAGTGGCCAAATATATGATGAAAACCAGGATACTTCCACAGCCTCAAAATATCTCCCCAGAAGATACTTATAAACTACAAAGTTAAAAGTAGTTGTGCTTTGGGGGCTGTCCCATGGCACAGTGTTTAAGTTCAGTGCACTCAGTCTTGGCAGCCGGGGTTTGTGGGTTTGGATCCCGGGCATGGACCTACACCACTCATGAGCCATGCTGTGGCGGCAGCCCACATATAAAGTGGAGGAAGACTGGCACAAATGTTAGTTCAGGGCTAATCTTCCTCAGCAAAAACAAAAACCAAACAAATAATTGTGCTTTTCTCATCACATGGTATTGGGGATACATGAGATGTAAACCCAGCAGACACCATAAAAACCAAGTAATTCAAGTTTACATCTCATGTATCCCCAATACTGTGTGATGACAGAAGCACTATATCATGTCTGAAGCATGTTTGCAAAGCCTCAAAAATGCATAACCTCAATCTAATCATGTGAAAACATCAGACAAATCCAAATCGAGAGGCATTCTGCAAAATAACTGACCAGTGCTCCTCAAAATTTCCACGTTACAAAAGACAAGGAAACAGCAAAGTGGCACAGACTGGAGAAATTGGAGGATTCATGAGGAATAAATACACTGCAAAAACTAGAACCAGAAAAAGGACATTAATGGTCAAACCAGAAAAATTTTAATAACGTCAGTAAATTAGTTAGTACTATTATTAACCAAAAATAGTAATAATAATCTCATGAATATCCTATATTACTATATTTGATGCTATATATCCTATATTGTCATTTATTATTTTATATTAATACCATATTATTAATAATAGTACCTTGAGTTAAAAGTAATAGCAATTAGTTATAGTGTTACTAATAGCAATTATTTACTCAGTTCATAGTAAATGCTTATTTCCTGACTTTAGTAAACATACTATCATTACAGATGATGTTAACATCAAGTGAAGCTGGGAAAGGGGTATATGGGAAATGTCTACTATTCTTACAACTTTTCTGTAAGCCTAAATTCATTTCTAAATAAAAAGTTAAAGAAAAAAAAAACCCAAGGCATCTTCAGGACACACATTTGTCCTTTGTCCTTCTTCCATCTGCCTGGAATGTGGGCTCCCTGCAGCAGGTGAATGAGGGATAAGGCAGCAAGGACAAGCCAAGGATGCCTGTGCAGAAACAGTCCCGGGCGGCTTGCAGACCTGCAGCTGCTGCGTCTGCCTCGCACTGCCAGCCTGTCTCCAACTTCTTGTCATGTGGGGAAAACAACTCCCATTTGATCAAGCCACTGAAAAAATAAGATGAATAATTCCTAGTTTTTAACTGTCCTTCATTCTTTGGAAATTAACATTTCTTATTATAAAATGATTGTTCTCTATGGTTACAGCAATCTATGTGTGTTGTGTACTTTGACCGTCAGGATTTGCCTATTTCTCTAGAAGAGTTTGCATGGCACCGCCATCTGCCCAACTTGGAGGTCACTGACCCAGTTGTCCTTAACATATATCAAGTCCACGATAACACAGCAGTGACAGTGCAATGATACTGTTATCTTATGCTGACATTGGTGCTGCAGTTGACGTTTTACAAAATATGCCACGTGCGTCATCTTATTTAACAGCCTCAATCATTCTCTGAGGCAGATATTGTTATCTTCATTTGTGAAAGAAACATATTCGAAGAGGTTAAATTATTGGAGATCATGCAGCTCCTGTGCTGGTGTTAAAGTATGCGCATACGTTCTTGGTTGCTCCTCACTTCAAATGACGGAGCCTAATCCTCCTGCCCTGGCGTGTGAGCTCAACTTAGTGCTGTGCTTCTAGTGGATGGAACATGCAAAAATAATGATGTTTGACTTGTAAGACTAGGTCATAAAGGTACCATGATGTCTTTCCTGCTCTCTCTTTCTTGGATCGCTCATTCTGGAAGCCAGCTTCCAGGTGTGAGGATAGTCAAGCTGCCAGTGAGGAAAGGATTCCTCCTACCAACAACTTTGTGAATGAGATCTTTGGGAAAATGCTCTCACCCAGTCACACCTTCAGATGACCGCAGCTCTGGCGGACAGCTCCGCCGGAACCTCATGAAAGATTCCAAACCAGAATCACTCGACTGAACCATTCCCAACTTCCCGATCCATGGGACCAAGGAGATGACAAATATTTGATGTTGTTATAAGGCACTAAGTTTTGGAATAATTGTTTATGCAGGAATAGATAATACAGCTACTAACAAATAACAAAGGCTGGATTTAAACCCAGATTCTCTTAGCCCAGACGCAGAGTTCTTGTTACTATAACACAGTTGACTTCTCCTTGACAAACTATAAGCCAGTCCATTATTTTGCTGTGATCATGAATAATCCAGATATAAAAGTCACTTTGTCATCATCGCTCTCAGTAATAGGAGGCATTTGCTATTGTGCAGATGTTCTCCATCACTGCTTCAGAGCACAGGCTCCAGCATGACAAAACATTTCGTGGTTAATAGGGAGAAGAGGAAGAGAAATTCTCTTACACAAGGGAATTCATGAAATATTCATGGAATAAATCATGGCAATGTCTTAAGATATGCTTTATTTATATACCATATAAAGAAGAAAAACTTTGTCCCTCATAGGATTTATAACTGTAATAGTCTGATCACATTAGAAGAAGTAACTAAATTAGAGTGGCTCTATTTAGCTACTCTATTGCTACAGAATTATTAGATTTTATATTTTATGTTTTTGACCATATGATTTCTTTGTAGGTATAAAAATAAAATGAATAGGATTGAATAAAGTAGCCATGAATACAACAGGGTGTATCATGCACACATGAAAATTATAAAGGGTATATAGCAAATTTTGTTACAGTTCTTAAATCACTAAGTTATATTGCTTTATTTCAACACAGCCCTCCAGACACACACACTCATTCTTGCCCCACATGCACATATTTCACTGCTCTTTCTCACCTAAGTGCTAAAATGGATGCAAAGGCAGCAAAATGTCCAGAACAGTCTTAATGCAACTCTAGGGGGAGAATGGTGCACGGCTTGAAGGTTTTAAGGATCTCTCTTGAAGTCAGTCATTCTTACTGTGCCATAGAATGTGTCACTTAGAACAGATTTTATGTGGAAATATATGTTTTAGTAATGCTTCTCGCAGGCAAATGGACTATTCTTTTCAACAGAACTTGACATTTCAGGGCAAATGGAAGAGAAATACCAATGGCAGGATGAGTAGCAGCCTGCCACTGTCCCACTCTCCCAGTGCTGCTCTTTGTCCTCTTTATGCAAGCTCAGCTAAGGTACTAATCACTTTATCTTTATTTATTTTTCAATAGAGTATTTTTGAGAGAAGTTTTAGATTCACAGCAGAACTATGTGGAAAATACAGAGTTCCCATTACTTCCTCCCGACACACACACAGCCTTTGCACCATCAACATACTGATCCAGAGTGGAGCATTGGTTACAATCAGTGAACCAACACTGACACAGCATTATAATCCAAAGTCCATAGCTTATGTTAAGGCTCATTCTTTGTGTTGTGCATTCTATGGTTTTTGACAAATGTATAATGACAGGTATCTACCATGATAGTATCAAACAGAATAGTTCACTGCCCTAAATATCCCCTAAGCTCCACCTATTCATCCCTCCCTCCCTC
This sequence comes from Equus asinus, assembly GCF_041296235.1. Lineage (NCBI taxonomy): Eukaryota > Metazoa > Chordata > Mammalia > Perissodactyla > Equidae > Equus > Equus asinus. The sequence goes on from NC_091800.1 coordinate 77,816,898, forward strand.
CAAACTCTTGGCAACCACTGATCTTTTTACTGTCTCCATAGTTTTGCCTTTTCCAGAGTGTCATATAGTTGGATTCATACAGTATGTAGCCTTTTCAGATTGTTTTCTTTTACTCAGTGATGTGCATTTAAGGTTTCTCTGTCTTTCTTATAGCTTGATGGCTTATTTCTTTTTAGCACTGAATAATATTTCATTGTGTGGATGTAACACAGGTTATTTATCATACATATATGTGCATGCCTGCATGTCCTCAGTCAAATGTGGCCAAACAACTGACTCCTTTTTTTCTCAAATATATCTTCCATTGGTCCCCAGCCGTGTTTCCACTCTAAAAGCAAGAATAGCTCAGAGGTTGACAAGAAATGTTTACCTGGTGTTCAAAGGACTTCATACTGGGCTTCATTAAAAAAAGTAAAAGGGGAATGTCTATAATTTTTTAAATGAAAAACAGCCTGCAAATTATTGACATCCATTTTTTCATTAGGTACATTCACAATTGTCTTTAGAACTGTAATAACTATTATTTGTATTTGGTAATTACCTTCCTTTGTGGATTTTACATTAAATAGAGGTGAACAATTCTAACTTCAAGGATAAACATTAATAAAACATATATGAGTATGAAAACAAGAGAATAGAAAATTTTAAAAATCAGGATGTGAGAACTTCTGGTTTGTGTTCTGACATGTGGAAAGCTTGGGCTTACTCATTCCTGTTCTTATAACAAGAAAAATCTAGAAAAACTGAAAAATCAATGAATTTTCTTGGACACTTCAGAGAACTGAGTTTCAAGGGTAAAACACCACCTTATTTAGACAGACAGAGCTGAGATCTCTTTGCCTGGAGTAATGAGCGAGTATAGCAAGATTTCATGACATAAGATCAATATTAAGAATTCCATTGATTTTCTATTTATGAGAGATGAATATTTGAAACTTGAAATTAAATAAACCTCACCATTTACTACAGCATACAATTAATGAAATAATTAGATATAAATCTAACAAAATATCTACACAATTTGAATGTGAAAAACTATAAAACATTGATGAAAGAGAAAGAAATCAAAGATCTAAGTAAGTGGAGAGATAGCCCATGTTCATGGATAGAGGACTCAATATTTTTAAGATGTCAATCCTTTCCAACTTGATCTATAGATTCAATGTGATCCCAATAAAAAATCCTGGCAATCTATTTTGTAGATATCAACAAAGTGATTCTAAAGTTTATATGAATAGGAAAAGACCTAAAATAAGCAATACAATACTGAAGAAGAAGAGAAAGAAGAACAGGAGAAGGAAGAAGAATGTCAAAGGGCTCACAATATCGGATTTCAAGATTTACTATAAAACTACTATAATCAAGACAGCATGGTATTGGTCAACTTACAAATGCTTAGATCAATGGAACAAAATAGAGAATCTATATCAATCCAGACAAATATAGTCACCTGATCTTTGGCAAATGGGTAAGAATTATTCAGAGAAGAAAGAATAGTTTTTTCAACAAATGATACTGGATTAATTAGACATCCATATGCAAAAAGAAAAACACTTAGACCTTATACCTTACACAAAAATTAACTCCAAATGGCTCCCAACTGGCCAGCCTGGTGGCACAGCAGTTAAGTTTGCACTTTCCACTTCAGTGGCCCAGGGTTCACTGGTTCGGATCCCTGGGCACACCTGTGCACCACTTGTCAAGCCATGCTGTGGTGGGTGTCCCACAAATAAAGTAGAGGAGGATAGGCATGGATGTTAGCTCAAGGCCAGTCTTCCTCAGCAAAGAGAGGAGGACTGGCAGTAGATGTTAGCTCAGGGGTAATCTTCCTCAAAAAAAAAAAAAAGGCCCACAAATATATGTAAAATGCAAACTATAAAATATATAGACAATGAGGCTGGCCCAGTGGCATAGTCGTTAAGTTCACACACTCAGCTTCAGCAGCCCAGGTTTGTGGGTTTGGATCCTGGGCACTGACCTACACACCACTTGTCAAGCCATGCTGTAGTGGCATCCCACATACAAAGTAGAGGAAGATTGGCAACAGATATTAGCTCAGGGACAATCTTCCTCATACACACACAAAAAAACAAATTGGAAGAAAAAAAGTTAAAAAAATTATAGACAGAAAAATAGATGTGTTGGACTTTATTAAAAACATCACTCTGCAAAAGACATTTTTAGAAGAATAAAAAGACAAGACACAGACTGGGAGAAAATATTTGCAAAGCACATATCTAATAAAAGAGTTATATATAAAATATACACAGAACTTTCATAATTCACCAAAGGAAAAAAAAGAAACAACACACTTAAAACATAGGCATAAGATCTGAACAGACATCTCACCAAAGAAGATATACAGGTTGCAAATAGGCATATAAAAAATATCCATGGGGTTGGCCTGGTGACCCAGCAGTTTAGCTTGCATGTTCTGCTTCAGGGACCTGGTGTTCACCAGTTCAGATCCCAGGTGCGGACATGGCACTTCTTGGCAAGCCATGCTGTGGCAGGCATCCCACAAATAAAGTAGAGGAAGATAGGCATGGATGTTAGCTCAGGGCAAGTCTTCCTCAAAACAAAAAAAATATCCAACATCATTTGTCATGGAGAAATGCAATGTAAAATGAGGTATCATTACATATCTATTAAATGTCTAAAAAAAGAAAGAAACCTGACAATAGTAATTGCTGGCAATGATGTGGTGTAACAGAAACACTCATTCATTGCTGATGAGAATTCAAAATGGTACACCTGCTTTGGAAAACAGTTTGGCTATTTCTTATAAAGCAAAAGATAGTCTTACCATACAATCCAGTAATCATACTGCTAGGTATTTAACCAACTTCTTTGAAAACTTATGTCCATGCAAACAAACACTTACAACAGCTTTATTCATATTCACTCAAAACTGCAAATAATTGAGATGTCCTTTAACAGGTAAATGGATAAATAAACAGTGGCACATTCATGCAACAGAATATTATTCAATATTATAAAAAAGGAATGAAGTGTCAACACATACAAAGATATGCATGAATCTTCAATATTATTAAGTGAAAGGAGTCTGTCTGAAAAGGCTATCTATTATTATTTCACTTTTATGAAACTATGGAAAGAACAAAAGTATAGAGTCAATAACAGATCAATGGTTTCCAGGGATTTCCGGGAGAGGGGAGAGTTGAATAGATGAAGCACAGAGAATTTGGGGGAGTGCTGTGAAACTATTTTGTATGATACTGTCATTGTGGATTTATGATACTATGCATTTGTCACAACCCTAGAGAAAAGGCTAACTCTAGAGTTGGGTTTGATAATATACAAGATGAGCCTGGAGTATCTTGCAGAGTCATGAAGTAAAGAAGTGCACCCCAAACTCCACAATAATGTCAAAAAGACACAGCAGCCATATGAAAGTGCCAAATGGCCAAAGCTGGAACAATTTGAGCAAAAATAAAGTAAGATTGGATTATAGCCCAAAGTTTGAAATAAATATCCATGAATCCATATTCATATAAGTAAATGATTGAATAAGTAAATAAATTGGGGTGAATAGCTAAACCCCTCATTCAGATGAATTCCAAATAGTTTTTATTGATACTTTGTTCTCAAGGTTACAGAACATAACTCCATTCCTTAAGCATGGGGGCTCATAGTGACTTCCTTCCAAAAAGTACAGAATGTAAAGGGAAAACAGTAATGATGGAAACACATGATAAACAGTACCTCAATCAGGAGATCAGCTAACAGTAGTCGTAAGCCATGTTGATAGTATGCACCTGTGATATGATGCAATGCAAATGGTACTTTGCCTCTAAGATTGTCCTCCCAAAACTCCTAAGATCAGTCTAATAATGAAAAAAAAAAAAGAGAGAAAAATTTCCATAAAGAAACTTTCTACAAAATACCTGATCAACACTTCTCAAAACTGTCAAGGTTGTCAAAAACAAGAGAAGTCTCAGAAACTGTCATGGCCAAGAGGAGACTAAAGACACAAGACAATTGAAAGCTCTGTAGCATCCTGGGTGGAATCCTGGAACAGAAAACAAAGATATTAAGTGAAAATTTAAGGAAATCTGAATAGATTTTGGACTTTAGTTAAAAATAATGTGTAATTATAATAAATGTTCCATACGAATGTAAGATATTAATAATAGGGGAAGTTGGGTTGCAGTGTGAGAGCTCTCTGTACTCTTTTTGTGATTTTTCTATAAGTATGAAACTACTCTAAACTTAAATATTTATTTGTATAAAGTCAAAATAAAAATACAAAGTCAGAAAGTGTTATAATTGTGAAAAGGGAAATCATTAAGAAAAAGGAGCAAAAGAATGGGATTATTTTTAGTACTATTTCCTCAGTATTCTACTCTTACAGAGATAGAGATATTCAGTTAGAGTTTATAAGAAATATTGAGGCATAAAGGAGCCACTACATTGACCAAATTATTCTGGTTTATTTGTACCAACATATTGAGTCAAATGTGACAATTCAGCTTCCTAATAAATATTTTGGACTTTGTTATCCCAGTTATTCAGAAGTTTATAGAGTCTGTTCTTCACATTATATCATTACAAGAAAGAAAACAATGTAGTAATTTTTGGATGGAGCATCGTGGCTTCAGATGATAGAGCAGTGGGGCAGGGAAAGAGAGGAAAGTGGGAGCTCTCGGTCCACGTAACACTGCAGGTACTAAATGACATTGGTCTACATTTCTCTATGAAAAGAGTATGTGGCGATCTTCATATAGCCACACGTCTGATGGCATGAAAAGGATCTGCAACCCCAGAATGCTTTAAATCCATAAAACCATTCCAAAGCAAGAATGCTGTAAGACAGAAGAGACCCCTAAGCATTCAGCATTAGATTTCAAAAGTTGTCCTTGGAACTAATAAGTTCTATCATCAACACAACTTAAAGGTAACTAGGGCCTACAAAAAGGCAATGACTGCAAAAATAACTCAACTTCCCTTCACTTTAAAAGTGCTTTTCTAGAGGCATTTGTGCTGGAGAATAAGGTCAGAGTATACTTATTTCAACTTATTACCTCTTCTTAGTTTAACAAATGAGAATAGCCTTTATTCTTGGCAGTCTTCAGAAAAGAAAATATTTTTCTCTCTCTTTTCAAATTGCTGTTTCAGAATTCAGAAAAATAAATGAAGGGTTGCCTATGCAGCTCATAAATGAGAAGTATTTCTTTTCCTTGACAATGCTAGCTTCACATCAGGTCTTAATGGGTATTTGTCCTCAAGTATGTGTCTCAATCATTCTGAAGGTCTGACCCTGAACCAAAAGGAAATAATGCTCATTTCACAAAACTTTTCAAGATGGTGATTTGCAATGGGATGTTAGCAACAATTAAGGCAAAGTGAGCTTCCCACTTGTCACAGAGATGAGGAGCTAGTGACAGACCTGACCGAATGGCTGGCACGACAGCACCTCTTGGATAGAACAAATCGCTGTGCCCAGGATGTGTGTGGTAGACACTCTGAGCTGATGGACCCAACTTCCCTTCCTTCCGGACCACCTTGCCTGTCTCTGTCACAGGGACCGTGAAGGCTAAAGACTTGACTCTCCCTCCTCCTCACAAAAGCCAAGGTCTACGGAGGCCACTTCCTCTGTCTTGGTTTCCCTGCCCGGAGGTGCTATAGCCATTGCAGGAAGCTACAAGGGGTCTGGTTTCCTGCTGTCATTGACCTCTGCTGTCTCTCTCTGAACGTGTTGTTGCACAAGGTAAATAAACACTCTGTGTCTAAGTGACCACAGTAACATTTTCTGTTACCAGCAGGTGAACCTAGTCCTAACTGATACAGGTAAGGTGATAGTAAAAGTCAATGATGTCATTTAAATGGTTAACCTTATATAGGCCCAAATGAGTAACATCCAAGACAGTGAAGGAAACTGGAATACTAGGTAGTATCGAAGTGCCTGAACAGTACTCAAAGAATTATTCGAGTGCATTCATTCAGTACTTCTCAAAGAACCTCTGTATGCAAGGTGATATTACCACCCCCATATTCTTAGTTAGAAGACGGAGTTTAAAAGATATTTTACTAATCTGTAAATAGAGAACTGTGCTCACACAGCTGGCCAATGATGAACTTTCATTTGTGACTCCATCTCCTCTGATTCAGAGGCTAAATGGCTGCAACTTCTCTACCTCTGGTCTTTTTGTGATGTCACACATTAAGCCTCATATTGCTTAGTGAATTTTTATTGGAGTCAGATCACATCATAACAGATATACATCAAATTTGGAAGTAATAACTTTTCTGGTTTAGTAGAAGATAAAATCTGGCTTGGAAATATATTACATAATAGCAATTTATTCTTCCATTCACTCATTAAATATATATTCACTGCCCAAAGTGTGCCAACCACACACCGTGCTCTAGAAATATAATGATAAATAGAAATAGACATGGCTCTGTCCTCCTGAAACTTACAGTGAAATGCTAGAGAAAAAAATTCAAATAATCACAAAAGTCAAGGTAAGATTACAATGGCTTCTAAGTGTTATGGGAGGAGGGTAGTCTCTTGCATTACCTTGTAGTCAAGGAAAAGAGCACTGACAAAGTAAGAAATGAGATAAACTTAGATGATTATAGATAGAAACCAAGAAAAGTGGGAGAGTTAGAAAAAAAAATTGAAGGAAAGAAAATTGCACCTCCAAGATTCCATGGTGGGAAGACACTAAGAGACATGTAAAGAAATTAGCGTAGTTTGAACCACAGCATGAGGGTTCACGATGATAGTGAAGAGAAGGAGAGTAGGGTAAGCAGCGGCAGAACAAGAGAGCCTTGTAGGCCTAGTGTAGGATTTGGCTCTTTATCCTAAGAACAATGGGAAATCATTAAAAGCTTCTGGTAGTGGGATAAATGATCAGATTTGCATTTGGCAAATAACACTCTGGTTGATATATGGAATAATTTGGACAGATAAGAGGATGCTTACAGTAGTGGAAGCAGTGAGCAGAATGAGGCTAATGCTGCAGTCTATGCGATGTGGTCTGGGTGAAATGGTGACGGTGGCGTGATAGTATTGGCGAAGGTGGTTAACAGAGAAGAAGACAGAAGTGAGAAATATTTAGAAAGTAAAATAAACAGAGCTTGGTGATACAATGGATATGGTGACAGGTGAAAGTATAAGGAGAGAAAATATTCAGTATTAGTATTAGATTTCTGAGATAAATAAGTCTGCAGAAGGTGGAACCATTGCCAGAAGCAGGGAATAGTGGAAGAAGAATGGAGGAGGTTTGAAAGGAAAATCATGAATTCCCTTTTGGATACAGTAGAATTTGAGAGGTATTTAAGATGGAATGTCAAATAAGCAATTGTTGATAGAGCTTGGGTCAGTGGAGAGTTGTGAGTCGAAAATATAAATCTTTGAGAACTGATTTTAACATTTTACTGGTTCCCTCATTAATTGATGAGTTAAGTAAAAATTTTTGACATGTTTATTTTATATTTTTCTGAAAAATTGTGATTTTATCTTTTTGAAAATTACGTATTAACAGGTTTAGAGGTAAGTCATATATCAAAATGCTCAGCTGAGCAGCTCACCAAAGCCTGTTGGACGGTGCTGCTGGCGAAAGACACCTCATGTGCCGCTTAAACCATGCAGACTTCTCCCTGTCTCCCAGAGTGAATCACAAAGGGCAACAGCAATTTAACTCTGTTGACTCTATTGCTCTCATTTTTCCTGTTGACTTTGTATTTTGTTCTGTGTCTGGCTAACAATGGCTGATAACGTATTCTTCGTTGGAGGAAACAAGTAGGTATTTGGTTTTATGATCTGACAATATCTCTGTAGATCTATTCTTTATCTAGTGAAAAATGACAGATAACTTGCTTTATTAGTCCTATTATTTATTTTTCTGTTTGTGAGCTCAAATCTACTAAGGATTTCATACACATTGGGAAATAGAAGAGCTTTCTGAGATCTGAACCAATTAACTTTTGTATCTTTGTGTATATTTTTGACCTGTGGCTGAAATGTTTGAACTGAAACTATGAGCTCTCTAATGTCTGTGATTAAGAAAGGACTTGTGGGGCTGGCCCAGTCCCATAGTGTTTAAGTTTTGCACGCTCTGCTTCAGCAGCCCAGGGTCCACAGGTTCAGATCCCAGGTGCAGACGGACACACCACTCATCAAGCCATGCTGAGGCAGAATCCCATATGCAAAATAGAGGAAGATTAGCAACAGATGTTAGCTCAGGGCCAATTTTCCTCACACACACACAAAAGAAAGAACTTGTCCTCTTTTCGTGAGTATGAAATACATTCCTTTCTCCTTAAGTTAAAAAAGTTCTGTTCCAATTAGTTTATAGTACTCAATACATCCACTATTCCCAAAATTCAAAGAAAATTAGGGAAATGAACTCCTTCTACTTTAGATTTTTTTAAATGTTCTAATTAAGAAACATTTTAAGATTCTACGTTCATGTAATTGAATAAATCTTTGGCAAATTAGACTAATTTAATAAATTTTGTTTTTTTAAAAAAACAATCTAGATCTTTTCTCTGATCTATCAATGTTAAGTATAATTCAAACCTACAATTTATTCCATTTTGGTTTTTTTCTCATGATAATAATAGTTCAACTGGAATTTCTAAATTTATATTGGTCTATTGATAATAAAAACTAACATTAACTTTTACATGCTTAATAGATGAAAAATTTTCATTTAATTAAATGGAATCATTACTGTGATACACTATTTATATACACAGTAATCATGTGTTGTAGAGTGTCAGCTTGAACTTAATTTACAACTTCTTTAGGTTAACTTAAGATCTTGGCTAATATTAAATTGACTTAAATACTCAAAATCCACAGAAATCAAAATAATTTCTAATTAAGATAGAACAGGGAAGCCTTAACTACTAAACATAAATTTAAGTTTACATACTTTTGCTTATTATTTTTATATGCTATACAGAAGGCTCTATCTTTGGGTCATGTTAATGAGTATATTCACTTTTGCCATTTTAAGTAGGTGTGCAAGGATATATGGGGTTGTAGAAAGGTATACTATATGTCCATGACCTTTGCTAATATGCTAAATAATAGTGTATGATGTCGGTTCTCAAATATCCACCCCCAAACCCAGTTTTCTGTGTGAAATGGTTATAATCATATGGGTGATTGAGACTATACTAGGAATAATACAGTGAGAGATACAAGTGCATATGTTTTTGTCTTCCAAGGAAAACAAGTAGTTTTGCTTTCAAGTAAAGCTAGAGATTTTTCCAGAATATGAAAGAGTATAGTGAAGGAGAAAACTTAGAAAATGAATTTTGTATGTCTTTGTTTATAATACCTGAGTCTGAAATGAAACTAAAATGTTTTAAATTTTAGCAAATTTCACATAGTTTTGATGTGCTTATTCCCTTGGTTTACTGATTCATGACTTGCCTACAATGTGAAAAGTCACTTTTTATCTTTTGTGTAATTTACGAAGATAATAGAGAGTCTGTGTCATACTTGAATAACTTTCTGTGTTGACTTTTATATATCTTTGATCATTAAAAAATAAGAATGCTTTTTAACTGATGAAAGAGCTAAGATTCTTTATAATTGTATTACCTTCTATGTTTACATTAAAATGTTTTATTGTCATTTTGATTAATTACTTAACCAAGTGCTATTTCTCAGGTACCCACAATCTTATCTTAAACAAATACTCTAATCTCCTCTAACAATTCTTTAGATTTTGCCTTTCTAAGATTGTATGCTAAATTAAGAGAAAATACAATAAGATGTTGTATATCTTCTACACCTAAAACCATTTTTGATATTTCCCAAAGTATCCCTGAGATATCACAAAGATTTGTTCTTTCACCTTATAAAAGGAAAGATATTAGAAATAATTAGGTTTGTTTGACATGCTCCATATTTCTTAACTCACCTCAGCACCGTAGTAAGAGCTGCATGGGAAGAGTTGTTAAATCAGAAGAGATGCTCAGTCATTTCTAGATAGTTTGAACAGGAAACTATTATTGGGTTACTCTGCTTGGGCAGCCACAACAAAATACTACAGACTGGGTGGCTTAAACAGCACACATGTATTTTCTCGTAGTTCTGGAGGCTGGAAGTTCTAGATCAAGGCGCCGATGGGTTTGGTTTCTGGTGAGACCTTTCTCCTTGGCTTATAAATGGCTGCCTTCTCACTGTGTCCTCACAAGGCCTTTTTGCGTATGCACGCACATCCCTCGTGTGTATCCCTCTTCTTATAGGGACACCAGTCATAGTACATTAAGCCCCCAGCCTTATTATCTCATTTAACCTTAATAACCTCCTTATAGGCCCTATCTCCAAAAACAGTCACAGTGGAGGTTAGGCCTTCAACATATGAATTTTAGGGAAACACAATTCAGTCTATAAGAATTAACATAAATATTTCAGAAATTACACAATTTATGGGAAGGCCCTGGAGATTTGCCAATACTCTGGCTATCCATGATATTTTCTTAGCTCAGTGGAAATATTACCAAACCCTTATGAAATAGTTATGTAGTGCACCCCAATGGAGAATTCTCCTCTCTTCCATTATGATATTATTGGTTATTATAATAAATCACCCACACCATTCACTTTTTGCCATCTATATCTACTTTCTTTTTATACTGATGCTTATCAGAAGACTTTGATATAAGACTCACACCAGAGTTTATGTCCTCAGTAAAGAAAGACAGTCTTCGAGCCTTGTGGAAAGATCTGTACCAGAGACTTTTAAGTATTGATACTTCTAGAATGGCCTCTTGTGTACAGGCTTCTGAGATAACACTGCTTAACAGTTTTCAGACAGTAGCAGTAAACAGAGTCAGGCGTTCCAGGACACTCGATGATCCGGATGTAGACTCCTTCGCAAAAGGGGGACCCCACAGAACAAGAATTAATTGCACAGGTATGAATTGATAAGAGAAATGCAAGTTTTTTTGACTATTAATGTTTTTTTAATGTTCTAAAAGATATATAACAAAGACTTTCTCTTTCTTTTAAAGCAAATTTAATCCTCAATTTGGTAAACTCTGCTTTTGAAGACGAAATGAAACATTTTAAAAAGGTGTCTGATTCTCACTGCCTCCCCAAAAGTCAGAAACTTTACTAAGTCTCCTAATATGTTATGGAAATACTGTGTAGATATTTGCATAGGTTCTCTAAGAATCTGTCTTCCTTTTTATGAGGATATAATTGGACAAATTGATTGTGCAGCCAAGACATTACTTAGAGTGCCATATTTGAAAATGATGCTCATTTAATCAGGCCTGATAAGCCCACTACTACGAACTAAGGTTGACTTTATGTATGGAGCCAAAGCCTCAAAGGTTTCCAGGAAAAGCATCCAGATAACCTGGTTTATAGGGTTTCAACCTCAGGTGGTAACAAGGGTCACTTCTTGGCATATCACATACCTTAGCCAATTTGAGGAATTCATCCAAGTGTGTAGGACATGTGGATTAAGTCTGGTGGAGAGTATCTTAGGCTTGGCTTCCTGGCCTTCGAATAGCACATAATAGAGGCTTTCAAAAGCCCAATTCAAGATTCCTTATGGAAATTCCCAGACATAACTTTATTCTCTGGTCTTAGTAGTAGCTTAATAACTCATTGCTACAAAGCAAACTTGAGGATGCCCATATGGCTAATTTAAATTCTGCTGCTCCTATGTAAATTAATCAGGTCAAATTTAACGAAAATTACCTTTTTTGTGATCAAGAATTATCTTTAGAGATTGACTTTCTTATAGGTGTGGAAATTGTCAGGAAATGGGCAGCAGAAATTACTGGGTGTCTTTTCAGTGAAATGCTGGGTGGTAGTCCAGGAGAACCTCCGGGTGATTGTCCAATTCTATAGGAGGGTAATTCTTTGGTTGTTTTACAATTCTGTAGAGATACAACTTAAGTTGTAAGAAATTAATAGTAATGCAAATGTTTCCTTCCAGAGGCGTGCAAGTAATTACTGTTCATAGTGATCCAAATGCATCATGTCCCCTGGAGAATATATATCTCTGTGTGTCAAATTCTCATTGGAACGAGCTGTAACATCTTACTTCTTCCCTCATTAACATGTCTCCAAGGAGACAAATCAGGGCTAACCAGAACTGCAGAAGAAAAACAAGGAAATTGTGGTATTGATGTCTCCAAAGAGAGGGAGTGCTTTCAAAAATGATGAAGGGTTAACCACTCCAAATGCTCCTGAGCGGCAAAGTAGGATAAGGACAGAAACATGCAGAAGAACTGTTCTAGTGGAGTGAAGGGGCAAAAGCAGACTGCCGCTGAGGAGTGCGTAAAAGAAAACGTTCGAAAAAAGTACTGACAGCTGTAGTATAATAAAAATGCATTTGGTCTTTGTCCCCACTTCCTAGCGCAGAGCTCCTAAAACCCCTGGAATTTCCTGAGAGACAGAAGTATCTTCTGTTATTCATAACAAGCCCCTTTCTACCACACCTGAGTTTATGGTAATGAGGTACTTAGTGGGGGCTAGGTAGCTTCAGGATGGGGGCTGGTCGCCAGAAAGACAAAGCAAGTGATTCAAGGGTAGGAACTTTTAACCCTACCCTCTGGAGAGGGGAGTGGGCCTTGAAATTGGGTTATGAAAACTCTTGAACAAAAAGATTCAGAAAGCTTCTGGTTTGGTGAACACATTGACGTGTCAGGAAGGCGGCACACCCAGAGAGGGCATGGAACCTCGTAGTCCCTCCCTCCTCCCAATGCCTGTCCTATGCATCTCTTCCATTTGGCTGTTTCTGACTTGTATTCTTTCTAATAAACCGACGATGTTTAAGTAGAGTCTTTTCCTGAGTTCTATGAGTCCTTCTAGCAAACTGTCAAACTTGAAGGGGCAGCATGGGAACCTTAAATCTGTAGTTGGCCAGGCAGAAGTGTGGGTAGCCCGGGCACTCCTTTCACATCTGGCATCTAAAGATGTACCTGTCAGTCTTGTGGGACTGAGCCTTTGTTCTGTGGGATCTTTTCTGACTCTGGGCTGTCAGTCTCAGAGCTGAATTAAATTGTTGGACACTCAGGTGGTATGAGAGAATTGGTTGGTATTGGAAGAAACCACACAAGAGCTTTTTGAAGAAGTTTTGTCTTAATGAAGAGACAATGATACTGCAGTAGTGAAATGGAAATAAAAGATCAGAGAATACATGTATAAACCAATGACATTTTGTGTTTTGTATCCTTTTCAAGGGACTTCTACAGGTATCCTTGACTCCCATAAGAATCCTAAAAGGTAAGGGGAGATGACATGACTATTCTCAGATTACAGAAGAAAAAAGAGAGGTCCCAGGAAGTTGAGTAACTTGTTCAAAGCCAAATAAACTATTAGGTCCTAAAGTTGGAACATTAATCCTAATCTCCAGGTGATTTCAAGGTTATTTTCAGTCAAACTTTAACCTGTTGAAGGTAAAGTAATGATCAGTTAAAACTGCAAATGAAATTAAACTAATAGAAGAAGTCTTAAGCACAGAGAACCAGGAGTGTTGTCCTCCACCGGGAATTGCAAACTCGACGGCCCTAGGATCCAGGAAGGGTCCATATCAAGAGAACAGCAGAGCTATAGACTCTTCATTACCAACGTGTTTTGAAGCATTTCACTGTAGCATCATTCATTTTATTAGATTCAAAATCAATTCTATTGGAACTTCAATTTTGGTTCACAAAATTTTGCATCATGCATCTTTTCCATATATTCTCACCAATGGTCTTGGTCTATTTTTCATTTTTTCACTTTTGACAAAGACGTGCATACAAGAAATCTTTCACTATTCTCTCAACTATAAGAAAAACAGCAGCACAATTCAACAATAATTGGAAATCCATATGGTCAATCTGAGAGTCCAGGAGGCCACAGGGAGCAGGGAAGTGGGGAGAACATGCCTCACCTTAGAAAGACAGACTGCGTATGGTGTTACCATGGGAGGACATGGACAAGTGTTGGAAAATTTTACAATTTTGAAAGAAAGGCTGGAAATCCAGGTTTTTATGTAAAATCACTTGCCTTTTTTAAGCTAAAAGCAACTAATTCAGTTAAAATAGCAATAACCGTATTATGGGAAGCCCGCAGTGCTGTCAAAATTTCCAAGCCTTGTTATTTAGACCTTGAATCTGATTGGATCAACATTATAGAAATTATCTGTTAATATTATAAGAACAAACAAAAACCAGAGAGACCAACAATAAGATTGGTGCTAAACCTTTGTCTGACTTGTTGATGAGTCTGTGGGATACCTTAATCAGGCACTCAAACAACAGAATAAATAATGCATGTTTCTGCATCCTTTTAGTTTGGTTGAATATGGATGCTGGGATGACATTACATGAATTCTTATACCATAATGTTCCTATAATCTCAGGCATAAATAGAAATATATTTCAGTTTAAAATGTACTGTATATCATTTGATTAAAATAAGACGGCCATTCCTCAAGGAAATCTCCAACAATTACCCAAGGAAGCCTAGTCTTTGCATGATGACACTTGTAAAGTAAAAATTAATTATTTCATTGAAGCTCTGCTTTCATCTAGCCACACTCTCCTGCCCAGGTTTTCTCTCCCTTAAGAATGCTCTCCTTAGCATTATGAGCCACTAGTCAGCTTGTCTTCAGTTTTTAAAGTTTCCTTAATATCACAGTTTATAAAATACAAATGATGGAAAGACGATATATTGAGTTGTGGAATGCTATATTTTTGAGGCATCATTTTATTGTATATATATATGTGTGTGTGTGTGTGTGTGTGTGTATATACATGTAATTGAGTCCATTTATTCTTCACGATAAGTTGCTCTTAAAGAACATTTATATGCATAAATTATTAAAATAAATCTCAGTTGTAATGCCATTAAATCCCCCTAAAAGGTAGTATTTAAGAAGTATAAAGAAGAGCCCTATTAAAAAGGAAATGTACTGGTGTTAAAAATAACTTTTTTAGGGGCCAGCCCCGTGGCTGAGTGGTTAAGTTTGCGCGCTCCGCTTCTGGGGCCAAGTGTTTCACTGGTTCAGATCCTTGGCGTGGACATGGTACCGCTCATCAGGCCATGCTGAGGCAGCATCCCACATGCCACAACTAGAAGGACCCACAGCTAAAAATAGATAACTATGTACTGGGGGGATTTGGGGAGAAAAAGCAGGAAAAAAAATAATAATTTTTTTTATAACGGTAAGATTATGAGAACATTTAATAATTATGAAACATATAAATATCAAAAGAAATTACCAAATGTTTTATTTAACTCTTTAATTCATGGGGGGATTAGTAAGATGTTACAAACAGTTCAAAGTGAAATTCAAAATACCAAATACACACTTATAGGTGAAGGGGAGTAGAATTTGCCTCCCCAAAATATGCCTCTTTGGCATAAGGATTATTTGGGGCTGGTTATTTTTGAGAGGCTGCAGACATGGGAGAATCTCTGAAAACAGAGTACTAATTTCCCTTTTATTAGAGACATTTACATTTATAAGGAAAATCTCCATGGAAGGGTTCTCCCTCTCTGCAGCAGGAAGAGGATGGTTAAATCTCTAGAAACTCTTACCAATGGAGAAGGCAACAAGTTACATCTGTATACAACCTTGCCCCTGTTTACTGTGCTTTTCCTGGTCACCTCCCATTAACTGCTTCCCCCACTCTCATCCTCACATCTTTACTTTATCTTTAGCTAAAGACGGTATTTAAGGTGATGGCTTGGGCCATTTCAGAGAGTAACTCAGTTTTCCTGGGTATCTCCTGTGTATACAGGAGGTATTCATGTTATTACACCTCTTTTGGTTTTTCTTCTGTTAATCTGTCTTTTACTACACGGTAGGCTCTCAGCCAAGAACTTAGAAACGTAAAGGGAAAATTACTTTTCCTACTCCCTACATAGGTAAATCAGAAATGCTGAAACGAATTTACAGATAGATGCAAAACTGACATTCTCCGTGGAGGTGTATGTGTGGGCGAGAGAGGTGTCCAAGAATCAGTTGTCCCTTCTAGAGACAGAATTCATTTCCATGTCTATAGACAGGTGTCGCTTTAACAGTTGCTGCAACTTAGGGAGTTACACCTAGTTCCAAAAAACTATTAAAACAGATAACTTGAAAGTTTGTCCTCTAATAGACAGGAAGCTGCTTTTTCTTTTTTTCTCTTTTCTTTTTTTCCGTTTCAAAATCTTTCACTGACAGCATCTTTCCTGATAGTGATGAACCAATATACGCCTATAGCTGATGACCACATTCCATGACTTGCCAGCCTTTTGGCCCTGTCCATCTCAGACAACCTCGCATGCTTACCTTAACACTAGCTGTATCTCTCTTCAAACTGGATGAATGGGATCCATGTTGTATGACTTAATATATGTTCTTTCACTAAGAGCAAAGTGTTGTGAAGAATCCATGGATCCTACACTCGCACACATACACACTCAATGCACACACACTCACGTGCACACACACAGGCTCTGGAGTAGGACCCCCTTACTTCTAATCCCAGAGTCTATACTCTTAACCTCTGGGCCATATTATGGTGACAGTTCAGGTAAATAGCATATGTCCATAGTCCATGGTAAAAAAAATTTAGCAAAGTTTCAGATGACTCTACGTTCCTTTTTTGCCCAGATCGTACAAGATATGTATAAGCGGAACAGAAAAGTTAATTTTTTCTCCCCTCCTTCCTTCCTTCCTTCCTTTCTTCCTTCTTTCTTTCTTCTGGAATTCTCTAAAGCAAAGGGAGAAAGGAGGGGGAGAGATTGGGCATTGGGTCAGTTAATTTCATCAATGTAGACAAAGTTAAATTAGTAGACAGAATTCTCAAGATTGATTGTTTTGATTGATGAAATTAAATCAAGGAAATTGCCAGTTCTCCACTTCACTTGGTGCTGTTCAAATGCAGCTTCAGGTGTGACTTGAATTGTGGTGGATTGGAAAGTAATCATGGGAAAAACAGGTAGGGGAGAAACAGCACACGGCTCCAAAACACAAAACCAAATAATGAGCATCCAGTACTTTACAGTTTTCATGCCCTTTCATAGTCTTATTTTGTTTATTTATGCCTTTAAATTTAGCATTTTCCTAAAAATAGAAAAAATAGTTTGCTTTATGGATAAAGAATCAAAATAAAATATGTTCAGGAACAGGAGTAATGTGAAGTGAAGTTTAAAAAGTAAGAAGCCAGGAGCAAAGTTAATCCACAAAATCTGTTTGTGAAGTCATTGACTTTCCCCCCAAGGAGCTTCAAGGTCAACTATAAACCTTTGTCAGTAGAAGGGAACTGAAAAACACAAGCAGTTACCAAAAGCACAGTCCCTGGGTAAAAAGTAAGCCAGCGGATGCGAAATGAAAGAGGCCTGCTATAAATACTAAAGAAAATAATTTTCAGATTTACTCTCCTAAGGAAGACATGGTGTGATCTAATGACTATCTTTAAAAAAATCTTCTTATGGTGGTTTCTTAAAATACCCTTCCAGAGAAGGCAATATCATTGCAAAGTCCTACTTAGAAAAACATTTTTTGGAAAAGAAAACAGAGAGGAGATTAAATGATGTCCAGATATGCAGGTCTCTGACGACTTGACTTAATCCAGGAATGATTTCTGAATAGCTAGGATAGGATGGATTTAATTTACACATCTGCTGCATTTTGTATGTTTATGTCTTTGCTCATTTTTAAATCAAGACTTAATTCTTTGGTGTTCTTCCTTGAGTGGCTTACAAAAATCTAAGCCTCAAGAGAACATATTATGTATACCGCACTCACACCTGCACAGTCTCTTGATGATATTATTAGTATTCTGTCACAACCACTGGAGATAGAACATAGTTAGTTTTTATGAAAAATGTCCTACAATATCAATAAGTTGATTAACTCTACGTTTTCTCTTTAATACATTCCAAACTCTTTCTTCCTCTTCTCATCAAATTTGTCAAGTATCTAGTCCTCACTTCTTCACCTGCATTCATTTCCTGGTTCCCTGTCATCTGGTTTTTGCTGTCTACGCATCACAAAACTTCCCAGGGAGAAGCCTTTCATGGCCTTTCCAATATGATGGATGCTTTCCTGTCACTACATTTAAACTCTCTAGTCCCTCTGATTCTATCACCGTGAACTTCCCGGGTTTTCCTCATTACTCTGGGCTCTCGCTGTTCCTCTCTTTCCTGAATCTTCTTTTACTCGTCCTTTGAAGGCCATCATTCTCCTAGATTCCATCCTCAGCCCACAACTTTTCTTAGGCTACCTTATCAACCAGGGGCTTGGCAAGAAACAGACGGCACACTTCTACGGCTTTCTAATTAATGAGGAGAGTTCAATAAAGGTACTATTTACAAAGAGGTAGGCAGTGTTGAGGGAAATCAACACAGAATACTTGAGAACTGTGGGGCTAGCAACAACAGGAGACCTCATCATCCCTAGGCCTGAGGGAGCTCAAGGAATTAGAGGTCCATCAACTGGAGCTGTGCTTTAACAGAGTTAAGCTCAACCTTTGGTGATGCACTGACCCAGTGTGGAGGGAGCTCAGGAAATAAATATGGTTTTATCTCCTGATTTTTCTCTCGATGTCTCCCACTGATGGACTCAGCAAAAGACAGAGGGCAGGAGAGCCCACGGATACAGTCCACTCAGGTCAATGTTCTCGGGGAGAGGGCAGATCTGAAGTGCAAATGGAAGACATGAAGTTGTACCACATCCTTCCTGGGTGATCTGATCCATTCCTATGATTTCAACTACAACCAACATGCATGTGAATTTATAGCATTAACTGAAGATCAAAGCTGGCTGCACCTTATAATCACCTACAAAGGTTTTTTTTTTTTTTTTTAACTAAAATATAAAGAAATAAAACTATGTCCAGGCCACACCCACAAAAAATTTGATTTAATTGGTCTGAAGTTGGGCCTGGGCTTTGGTAATTTTTTAAAGTTCTCTAACGTGCAGTCATGTTGAGAATCAGTTTTAGGCTTAATATCTGTAACAAATTTCGAGCTCACTTACGCAACTGCCTACCAAAAATCCCCACCTAGATTTCCCATATGCACTTCAGCCTATACATGCACAAACTAAACTTTTTATTCTCCCACAAGTGGATTTCCCCTGTTATTATTATTATTATTATTTTCTCAGTTGGTGATGCCACTATCCAGCCAGTTTCTCAAGATAGAAACCTAGCTTCACCAATGACTTAATAGCCATTTACAGTTCTCTGTGCCCACTCAGTTCTTTCTTTCTCCTTTAGCTGCATTGACTCATTCTTTATGTAAACTCCTACTCTTCCCTTAAAATGTGTCTGTCATTTCTCAACATTCACAACTACTCTTTTCACAACTACTCGTTAGGTATCTTCAAATTTTTATTCAATATTTTTATGTATAAGCAATATTCTTAAAAATATAATTAAATACATCATGTACCTCCCAAATTAGTTACAAACCAAATTTCAGCACATTAAAAATTACTGGCATTAATCTCTATTTATACTGATTGACTGTAAAATAAGTCAATTTTATAAATTTGAATTTATAAAAATACTAACAAGATCCTATTTTTATATGTTTTAAACTGTGTGATAATGTGTGTAACTTTTGCTTTAGGTAAAAGAAGCTTCTGCTGCTAAAATTGTTAACTGCCATTGTTCCCAGTTGTGAGATCCAGAAAGAGCAGCAAAGAGATGCTGTGGGAGCAAAGGAGCTGGAGTAGTCCACTGAATGCTTCCTTCTGGTGTAATCCTCCCCACATCAGAAATGAATCGATCTTGTGGGGCATCTACGTGGCACACTGGGTTTCTGAAAAAGCCATCAAGACGACAGGTGGGGGAGGCCACAGCCATCCTCCTGGATTCACGTGGAAACATTAGCCAATAATCCAGATTTCCCCCACAAATCCAAGAGAGCACAAGAATCCTTAGATTTATCTAACATTTTTGTAAACCAACCCTTGAACACTATAAATATCAGAGTAATTACGAATATGAGTTGATGTGAAGCGAGGAATCCTGGCATTCCTCTTAATTAAAACATAAAACACAAATCTTGATTCCAGTTATTGAGATATATAAAGTAATCAAACTCATAGCAATAGAAAGCAGAATCGCAGTTGTCAGGGGCTGAGCAGAGGGGAAAAAGGGAAGTTACTGCTCAATGGGGACAGAGTTTCAGTTTTGCGAGATGAAAAAGGTCTGGAGATCTGTTGCACAACAATATGAATATAGTTAACGCTACTGACCTGTACACATAAAAATTATTAAGATGGTAAATTTTATGTTATTTGTGTTACACAACAATTATCAATCAATCAGTCTTGACAAAAAGATCTCAGCACACGGATTCTTTCCTACACACCCCTAAACCAGTTAAGTATCTCATTTAGTGCTCCATAGTTTCTGAGATTATTGTAACTACTCTTTTATATATCTTGCTATAGTACATTTTCTGTCTCACTCTCTGTGTTCCCACTTATAGGACTTCACATATTTTTTAGTGGCAGGAACTAGTTCTTGTTGATCTTGGTAATCCCAACCCTCAGTGCACTGCACACTACACAGTGGACCCTCAACGATGCTTAGATTGAATGAATGAATGGCTGAATGAATCAGATTTAAAATATCAATCAATAGATCTCAGAGACCTTTAGAAACATAGCTGCTAACTGCTTGTTCATTTGACACTACTTCATCGCTGTTTCAGGCCATATGAAGGTGTTTTAGTGATAATCACTATCCACAAACCCCAGGTGGGCCTAAAAAGACTGTTCGGTAATCGCAGTTCTTCCCCCAATGTCCTGTTTTTTGTGAAATCAACTGTTTCCCCAATCACATACTGAACACGTGCTCCAGGCATCATTCCAGGTGACTTCACACATATTCCCCTTGCTGATCTAATCCGCATGTCAACTCTCCCAGGTAAGCATTATTTACCCCATTTTCTAGATGAGGATATTAAAGCACAGAGAAGGAAGGTAGCTTGTCCAAGGTGACACAACCACGAAGTGGATGACCTTGAATTTTTTATGTAAATGCACAGAAAGTACACAATCAGCTTGATAAATTTTTCAAAGTAAACCCATCAGTGTAGCTAGAATCAGATCAGGAAATAATATATCACCATCATCATCCCTAGAAGTTTCCTTTGGGCCCCTTCTCAGTTACATAACCCTGAAAGGTAAACACTATCTGATTTCTATCATCATACTATAGTTAAGCTTACTGTTGAGTTTTAAATAAGTGTTCCAATATAGAACGCAAGCTTTTCTTTCTGGCTTCATCCACTAAAGAAGCTTTGAGTTTCACCCATGTTGTTGAGTACAGCAGTATTTCATTCATTTTTATTGTCTTATAGAATCCCATTCTATAGATACACTACAATTCATCCATTCTTTCATTGATGGACATGTGCATTGTTTCCTGATAGGACTATTCCAAATAATGCTACCATGAAGATTTTGTACATGTCTTGTGGTACACATATTTATATATTTCTGCTGTATAAATACCTTGGAGTGAAATTATTGGCTTGTAGGAGATCTTGAATTTTATTTCAAATAATTTTACCCAATTCCAGGGCTTTTTGACAAGTCTGTGCATATCCTTTTACTGTAGCCCTCAGGCATATCTAAATACTTTATCCATTTAATTATTTATACATACATTCAACTATTTTTCATTATGTATATGTGTGTATATATACGTATACATATGTGTGATGCATATGTGTGTGTGTGTGTATGAGAGAGAACATGAACATGATAGAGGTCATTATGCACAAGGTACTATGCAAGTCCTGGGGTAAGATGATAAAACCATCCGCACCTCTTCACGAAGCTTTACAGTCCAATAGTTTGACTCACTGTAGTTAACCAAGAGGCAACAAACAATAACAGATTTGGCATTTCTAAATTCCCTGTCATTCACAGAGCCAATTAGACTAGGTTTGATAAATTGAAATGGCAAAAAACAATTTTTGATCACATCAGACTTTCCTGCATTTACATAAGCTGAACCATTTATTCCCAGTTGCTGCACCCAAGACTATAATCTTTATGTCTGAGATGCTTCCTGAAGTCAATACCTCTCAAGACCAAGAACCTGAGTATTACAGAGTGTCAATATTCAAAGTTTTATTGTATCATCTTAAAGAGATAGTATAATGTCTAAGACCATCTAAGTAAGACCAGTAGATGGTGGGTCAAAAGAATTACAACTATATGATTTAGTCATGGCCCCATCACAACCATGATATGTGAGCTTTCACTACCCACTGGAATTTTGGGGGGCTCAGTTTCCATATGTAAAAGAATTATTGAACCAAATGAACACTAAGTTGTCTTCTGGTTTATGCACTTTTCACATCAGTTTATAGCTTATGGTTCTTGGATTGTTTGAATTATGGTTCAAAAACTCCACCCTTAGGGAAAGTGTTTACAATATCCTTGACTAACCTCGTCCTTTAACAGAAAATCTGATTGAATTCATTTTAGAATACACTGCATGATATTTAAAAATAAAATAAACTTCTAATAGTTTCACTTAGTAGGTAATAATCCATATTTACCTTTCAGGCCATCTCAGTTAATACAGATTATGTAGATCTAGTGAACAATCCCCAGGTTTTCTTAGTTATTAATGATTTAATTACCTTTATCATCTTTGAGAAGAAATGTCCCAACCAAGTGGACAAGAAAGATCATCCTAAAATTTTAATGTCAATTGTAGCACACACACAAAATAGTATATCCAATTCCACATCTTCAGCTCTCATAAAATATGACTTTTCCTACATATTTTTTTCTGGATGCCATCTTCGCTCAATAAAAAGCACATTTCTGAAGCATTACTGTGAGTTGCTATTTATGCCAGTCAATAATCCACATCATCTGCAAAAAACATGTTTGTATCCTTTCGACAGGCTTTAGAGATGAAAGGAAGGAATTTGTGTGCTAAAATGGCTTCATGTACCCAAATCATGCAAATTTCCTATGATTTGCAGATGTGTAAATTGCTTCTGTTTTTTTCAAGAGTAGGTATACAACGGTATGAATCTCAAATCATCTTTTATCCCACCTCATAGTTCTGAAATATTGTTCTTCAAATGACGAGAACTGATTTACTTTTGAGGAATTGTGAAATTCTGAATGGAGTCTAATCTTCCATTTTAATCTTTTATGAGGCAACTGGGTAAAAAATATTACAAATGCAAGATGTGTGTCAGTGTATGCCCACAAACATGTTTACATAGCATATGTATATATGACGCATTAATGGGGATCAGATCTCATGGAACACCAGAGTGGCTTGAAAAATCCTTAGGATTTGGCACTGAATAGGAAAAAGATGGTGTTTAATAAAATCTGGACAATATCACAGGGTTCTAAAAACTGTCTTGTACATAGAAGACACTCAATTAAGTGTTTTCTTATTACCACAAAATCCTGTGGTTACTCTGTGAGCATACAGAATAAAGACAGAATGTTCTAAGTTGTTAGATTTCTTATGCTTTTTTGTTGTATTTATTTATTTTTTATACAATATACATATAACTACTTCACCCATTTGAGGGGAAATGACCTTTCCAAGACATCAGAGAAGCATTTAATTCTATGGAAGAAATGTCATTTCAGGAGATATCCACATGTGTTGGAAACAAACAGTTTGTTAATCTGTTTCCCAGTGGGTTTGTGGTGGCCTTTTCAATCACATTAGAGTTTCCTTAACAAATATATAATGATAGAACACTGTAGGTTTAAAAGCCACTTCAATGAAAAAAAAGAAAATAGCATAGTGCTCGAGTAAAAGCATGATAAACGCTGTGCCCATTGGTCCTAAATGCAATGAGTTATGATGAGAAGGGATATGGATAAATTCTGACTTACCAGGAGCCACCCCGGCAGGAGCAAAAGACCATAACTCCTTTGTTTTTTCCAAAGGAAGAGTCAAAGTACAATGGAATCTCTCTAAAATCTTTTCAGAGTTCCTCAGTAGGTCCTTTTTCTCTTTTCTACCTAATAGCCATTCACACTGTTCAGCAACTTTCTGAGCCATAAATAAAACCCACCAAACTGGTAAGAGCACTGCAATGCACTATTTGTAATTTGAAACAAGATTTTGCTGTAACTAGGACAGGGAAGTCACATTGAACAGCTTGTGTTGGATGACGGTTTTCTCTCTGGACTGGAGCATACATATGCTCCGGTTTTCTGAAGGAATCCCTAAGTGTCCCTACTGTGCCCCTGGCTGGGGACCAGCAACCAGAAGCCAGAAATAAGCAAAGAGCTGAGGTTCACGGTCCTTTCTCCAAATACCTTCCTTCTCTTCCTCTGAGAAAGGACGCATTATCTTATGGATAGATAGTCTCTGAGGCAACCTCAAGGAGCTAAGTCCCTAGACCTGGGGGAGTCTGGAGAACACAACAGAGAAAAGAAAGAAAGGAGAGGGAGAGAGAAAGAGGGAAGGCAGAGAGTTCAGATGGACACAGGAAACTCTCCTGGCAAATTTTCGATGTTTGTTCTTGGGCAGCTCTGGAGTTTGAACTGGATTCACTTTAGCATATGCTGGGGAATGTAATTTTCTATCCTTCCTTTAATGTACATAAGAAATATCGGGAGTTAAAGTGAATAACTTAAAAACCACTTTTCCTCTTCATTTTTATTTGTTGATACTTGCAAGACTCCTCTACACCTACTTTATAGGAGGGACTCACTCATTCCTACTTTGAAAACTATGAATTAAATTTAAATCTTTCCTAATGGTGCCACTCATGATGATCTCACCAATTCTTTTCCAAGTATTCAACAATAAAATCATCCATATTATTCCAGTGACATACTTTTTAGCTCTAAGAATACTGTGGACACAAGCTATTGCAGAAAAAAAAGAAAAAGCCATAAGTTGGAATGTCTCTTCAAAATTTCAGCAGGAATTTGACAAACATTTCATGCCACACATTGCAATTGGGGGCTAAACATTGCTGTTGAAACTTTTTGTCTTCTAAAGCTAAATCTTTCTTTGCCAAAGATGTCAATCACTTAATTTAATCATCTTTTTAAAAAATCCATCTTTCTTGCTAGTATGTCCTCAAAGACTTCTGTCCTAAAATAGAAATGTAGAGAAATCTCTTCCAAGTATTCCTTCTCAGAAGGACAAGCCTTACCTGCTGCTTCCCTTTGAGCCCCCAGATATCTTGGTTTCTGTTGCTCCAATTTATTATCTCCTTCTATTGCTTCTAGGTGAATAATGTGCAACTGAGCACCAAGCCATGGCTTCCTCTTGGCCCTCACCATCCTGAACGTCTGTGAAAGTGCCTATGGCTGAATTATATCTGCCTCCTACAAATCTCACCTACTTTGGCCTCCATGGATCTCAAATTTCCCGGTTCATCTTGTCTCACTCCTTTCAAATTTCCCTTAATGACTCCATTAGTCTTTCTATCCCCAAATGTGGGAGTCCCCACATTTTACTCTATGTATCTAATTTATTCAGTAAAGGTACCTATGACTTTACTTTTTTATACCTGGTGTTCCTGCCCCATCTGCTAACTGTCCAAAGGGAAATCCCTTTGGATGATTGATTGTCACCTCAATCCCAATGTGTTCAAACTTGAACTAATCACCTTTCTCCAAAAACTGGCTCCCTTTAAAATAATCCATCTCTGTCTATGGTATAGAGTCATTGCTCTTGTAGTACATTTTGGAGTCATCATTCTTTATCTGCTTTTTTTTTTTTTTTTCATAATTTCATCCAAACTTGTTCATGCTTTTTCTTTAAAAAATGATTTGTGTTGACCCATTTCTCTTCATTCCTATGGCTACCCCTTCATAACTGATTAGCTATAATTCCACACTTATCTATAATTATCTATAGATATGATAGATAATCGTATTATCTATCATAATCTATAATTCCACATTTACGTTATTACACAATTCTTGAGCCAAAACCACTTTGCCTTCCAAAGACCACCAGTCTTCTTCAATCCTACCTTATCAATGCCTCCTACATCCTCCTGCTTCCAATCTAAATTCTCTCTTACCTGAACCAAGCTTGCCCTCAGCTGAGGTTGTTCTGATTCTGTGTGGTTGAAACTTGTCCCACTGGAAATAAACATAGTAGTGTCTCTATTATAGTATATCTCTTTATGCATGTTATTTTTTAAGAACTTTTTTTTGTTGGGAGATAATTTCATATTCTTCTGTATGAAAATGATTCATTACTATAGACTTAATTTGTTTTAACAACTCAAACCTTGTCTCTTAGACTTTCACAGTTTCTTCCTGTAAAGAAGAAAACCAGCCTCTTCATCTATATCTGTTCATCATTTTTATTTCATTATCTCCATAACTCTTTCCCTGAAACAGACACAAAACCTAGAGCATCCTCCATTATTCCTTATGCCAAATTACTAGGCATGAATATAATTCAGGAGTCACCAACATATTTTAATGATTTTAACTTTTTTCTCTTACCACAGTATAATTTGAAATTCACTGTATTTACAAATCAGTCCATTCTTCATCTTCCTAGTTTCATTCCCACACCCACTGACGCCAGTCCTCCCTTTTCCTCAATTTCTCTCATACACCTTCCTCTGAATCCTCTGACCTGCCTGCTCAAGCAGCTCCTTTCTCTCCTATCAGGTTCTCTTTTTAACAAATTGCCTCCTGAGCTGACTTCATTCTGCTCTCATCACGTTAATCACCGGCATTACCTAACTCTCATATCCAGATGGACTTACATGTTCTTACATTTCATCCTGCTCTTTCCTTTACTGGCCTCTTCCATATCTAAAACCCCTTGAATAAAAGTTGTCTTGTAATTAATTGGTAGTAAATTAAAGGAAGTTCATTAGTTATTTAATTTAGAGTACAATATCAGAATATACCATTATTCAATAAATATATGATACTGGCAATAACTTCAGGTTAATAACATCCTAGAAGATTATATACGATATAGTCAAATAAATATATCCTTATGTCCAAAGAGATAAGATATTCAAATTTAAGGAGTACTGCCCAAAGCTTATTTCATCCAAAGACAGATAAGCGAATGTGTTTCACAGAAGGCTGTTCCTCCCCAACTTCCACCCCAGGCTCTCCAGTTCATATGCCTCCACCACCCCAACTCATGCAACTTCTAGGCAGTACATCAACTAATGAACGAGATGCTCCTAAGGATTATCACATTTCCTGTTGGCAGTCTACACATTCTTGTAAACCAAATGTTCTGTGCTAGCAGGTTAGATACAACCTCAGTGTAGGTGTGACTGCAGAGAAGACCCACTCGAAACGCATCTAAATCTGTAACAGAATATAGTTTATACTTGGCAAATCTGGCTCAGTATGAAATGACAATCAACTTGAATATTTCTGCCTAGATTTGCCTTACCTGTGTTTCTTCATGTTCCCCCACAGCACAGTGAATTCCTATATTGGGGAATCTACTTCCTTGTATTACAATGAGGCTTTTGGGTTGAGATTTGTGGGTCCTCCCTACCAGTTTGTATATGTGGGCACCTTGAATTATGCACCTAAGTTTTTCCAAACACCTTAGTAGATGATTAATACATGGTTTGTGAATGAAAGAGAAAAGATGAATATTTGTAGCTGACTTCTCTACAGAAATTTCCAAATTACTGTTTGTTTTATCCCATTAAAAAAAGACATCAGGTAGCTGTGGGAGGATGCAATTCTCAAAAGAACACTGATATAATATTCATTGCCATGACTTTAATCACTAGTCATTATCATATACTACACAAGAATACGTCCAGCCCATGGATTTAGTTTGAGCTTGAAATCATAAGTCCACTGCCTAATCTACATCTCATCTTGGATATTTTAGATATTGACAAGCGGAGTCACTAGCTTTTCCATCCAACCTCCCCAAGACCAACTTTGCCTGAATGGAGTGATTGGCACCTCTATCTACAAAGTGACTCAAGTCTGAAACTGGGTACCCTTCTTGACTCCTCCCTCTTC
The DNA here is from genome assembly GCF_041296235.1 of Equus asinus. NCBI lineage: Eukaryota > Metazoa > Chordata > Mammalia > Perissodactyla > Equidae > Equus > Equus asinus. The sequence continues at coordinate 77,844,839 of NC_091800.1, forward strand.
CTGGTTCCCCACATTGACGTCACCGCTAAATCTTACCTATGCTTCCCGCTAAAGGTCCTTTACATCCATTTACTTCTCCACTTTCTTACTGGTCCTATTCTAATGTAGCCCAAACTGTTTCTTGTTGTAGTAATTATTCTCCTCTCTGACTTAATTCTTTCTCAGTTCCAGTCATTCTCCACACTGCAATCAAAGCCATCTTTCTAAAAGTAATATCATAATTGTGGCTCTCCTGCTTAAACAACTTTGTTATTAGTCTTAGACTAAGTTCAACACTTTAAAAATACATATTACTCCACGATATAGCCTTTCCTCTCAAGCCTTATTTCCTATCACTTACCCAATATCTCCCCACACCTAGACTTTTTACTCCCATTAATCGCAATTTCTTTCACTACCTTGAACATAGCATGCTTTCTTTTACTTGTGGACCTTCTCAAATGTTCTTCTGATTCAAATCTTCTCCATTGCCGTGTCCTTCTTTCAGACTAGTCAGTCTTCAGGTTTCAGCTTAGACATGACTTCCCGTGGACAGTCTGTCTTGGTCCCTAAAGTCTAGGTTTAGCGCCACTCCTATGTGGTCTCTTAGCATCTGGTGCTTCCCTCCTCAGAGCACTGATGCTTTAATGCCCCTTTAAATGCCAGCTTACTTAAAATCAATGACAGTGATTACAGTGTAGTGGCTACGTGAATATTGTTCTTTAAAGAGCCAAGCAGGAAATAATTATACAGCATTTTCATTTTCATACCACCTTTTCGGTTTCCTGGAATTTCTAATTTCCTCTCATTTTTTTCCTTCTTTCCTTCCTTTCTTTCTGTTTTTACACCAGAGCCTTTTATCATATCAGTGATTTGTCCAACATCTCTGTCTAATCAGATATTTTATAAGGATATTTTTATTTCTTTAATGTTTTTTTAGAGGCCTCATTCCCGGGGGCATTTAACTTCTACTTCAATTATAGACTGATTCATATATACATATATATATATATATATATATATAGGATGGACTATATACTTTAACTATATATATACTAAAATATATAAAGCATAGACTGATTCTTTTACTGCTATTATTGTGGATTTCCCTTTACTATTTTCCTAAATTGCTTCTACTTTTCTCCACATTCCATATCACATTTTTTCTTAGTTTGTGCCTCTGTTTTGCTATAGCACATTCTAAAGTAATTATATAAGAAAATGTTGTTGAAAGCAAATTTCCAGAATTTTTTCATATTGTGAAAATGTTATGACTTGATCCTCACACTGGATTGATACAGTTCCTATAGACTGAAAATCAATTTCTCTCCAGAATTTCGAAGGCATTCCTCTATTGTCTTTGAGAATCCAGTATTTCTGATAAGAATTTTTAAAATTTTAAGTTGAAATAATATTGCAAAATAGTTTCAAAAATAGTACAAAGCATTCCTGTATAACCTTTCCCCCAACTTTTCCAATATTATCACATTACATAATGGTGTTCCATTTGTCACAACTAAGAAATTAATGTTGGTACAACACTATTAACTAAAATACAGACTTTATTTTGGATTTTGCTAATTGCTCCCTGGTGTCCTTTGTCCTGTTCTAGGACGCCATGCAGTAATGCCACATGCCCTTGGTCTCCACGTCTCCTTTGTCTCCTGCAGTCTGAGACACTTTCTCTCCTCAGTCTTCCCTGGTTTTCCATGGTCTTGGCATTTGTTTTTCTTAAAAATTGGCACCTGAGCTAACATCTGTTGTCAATCTTCTTTTTCTTTTCTTTTCCTTCTTTTTTTTTTAATTCTCCCCAAAGCCCCCCCAGTACATAATTGGATGCTGTAGTTGTGAGCGCTTCTGGTTGTGCTATGCGGATGCTGCCTCAGTGTGGCCTGATGAGCGGTGCCATGTTGGCGCCCAGGATCAGAACCAGCCAAACCCTGGGCCGCCGAAACGGAGCACAAACTTAAGCACTCGGGGCCATGGAGCCTGGGTTTTCACATTTTTGTGGAGTACTGGTCAGGTACTTTATAAAATATACCTCAATTTTGCCTTGGCTAATATTTTCTTATCATTAGACTGGGGTTATGGATTTGGGGGAAGAATGCCATAGAGGTGCCCTTCTCTTCCAGGAAGAATTTTGATGTAATACTGATTTTTTAGTAGATGACTAGGTGTTTCTTTTGTGGGTATTTTCTATGATTTCAAATGTTGTTTCCAAGTATGAGTCTTTACATTCATTGTGCTAGGTCTTCAGTGAACTTTTTTTTTTTTTTTTTTGAGGAAGATTAGCCCTGGGCTAACTACTGCGTGTCCTCCTCTTTTTTGCTGAGGAAGCCTGGTCCTGAGCTAACATCCGTGTTCATCTTCTTCTACTTTATACGTGGGACGCCTACCACAGCATAGCGTGCCAAGTGGTGCCATGCGCGCACCCAAGATCCGAACTGAAGAACCCCAGGCCCCTGAGAAGAGGAACGTGCGAACTTGACCACTGCACCACCAGGCTGGCCCCAGTGAACTCTTTTTGATGTGACTGTATTTTTAAGCTCTGAAGAATTCTGTTTTATTTCTTCTTTGATATTTCCTATCCTCCTTTATCTTTGTCCTTCTTGAATCTTACTTATAGTAGTGCTTTTTGGCGGTTTGTTTACACTGTATCTTGAGTTGCTTTCCTTTTCGGAGTAAATTAGTCTTTATAATGACCTACTAATAGAGATTGTTTCTTACTTGTCTTTACCAAAAGTTTTAACAGGTGAAATGAACAGATTTTTCTTTCTGATCTCCACACATTCAAAACTGAAATAAGGGAGGCATAATTTTGGCTTCTTTTTCTTCTTTTCATATAATTATATACATATATAAATCCTTTGTCCTATTTTGCCATTGAATACTTGAAAGCAATGACTCATAATTTTCAGCATTGTTCATCTCCTTCTGTCCCACAGCTGACAGGGTGGGCATACGGGATGTATGCCTTGGCTTTCTCTCCACAGTCCTAAAGAGACGGGAGCCAAGAGTGTGGTCCTTCTGACACCAGACACTGTAAGCTAAGTGTGGCTGTGTTTTCTCCAGTGAATCGGGAAGATGGACTACAGTTAACATCGATGAGATGGGTTTCGGTTACCAGCTGCTCAGCTCTGGGTCATCTAGGTTCCTGTAAGGCTCCCTGCCACCAGCATGAGGTAATGTTTCCTTTGTCATCAGCAACACTTTCCACAACCAAGTATTAGACCATTAGATAAAAGCTAACTTGATGATTTTTATTTCTTCGTTAAAGTAGGTCATATGCAGAAAATGTAAATTGGAGACTGTTTTCCAGATTTTCATGTTGTGGTTTATTCTGGCTTCACTAGTCCATATTGAGTTACTTCAAAAAAACATTTTCAACTGAAATTCTAGAGTCCCTTTTAAAAATCACTCCATCAAATATATACAACTTGCTAAGCAAATTAAGAATGTTTGGTCTAATACAAATCTTAGTTCTCATAACTGGAGCCAACAACAGATTTTTACAGCTAATTCTAGGTAATTGAGAGGCTGTTTATCCAGGTTACACACTATACCTACGTAGTCTTTTACCCCTCAATCTGCAACCTAGCTTTAGCTATGTCAGTATTAGTATATCCATAGTGATGAGGGAAAGGTTTGCTCTTTCTGGAAGTGTCATTTAAAAGAAATCACAAACGGGGGGCCAGCCCAGTGGCGCAGCACTTCAATGCGCACATTCGTTCCACTTTGGCAGCCAGGGATCCCGGGTGTAGACATGACACCACTTGGCAAGCCATGCTATGGTAGGTGTCCCACATATAAAGTAGAGGAAGATGGGCACGGATGTTAGCTCAGAGCCACTCTTCCTCAGCAAAAAGAGGAGGATTGGCAGCAGATGTTAGCTCAGGGCTAATCTTCCTCAAAAAAATAAAAAGAAAAGAAAAAATCACAAGTGAGAGAGCTCAAACAAATGGCTAAAATGATATGTTAGATTATTCATGGATTAAAGTAATGCCTATCAAACATTAATGACTACAAATGAAGCTGTTCTATATTTATTTTGTGCAATAAATTTCCTTTTGGATAAACACATGGAAAGAGGGTGAATTTGTTAGTTAAAATGATACTTGACAAAATTTCAGAAACTATGGCACTCTCCTAATATTAGAAACATTTGCTGCTGATAAAGCATTTCTTCAAGTGTAACTTATCCTATGACATTAAGACACAAAACTTCATAACTAGATGGGAAGGACCAGCTACTTGAATGTCGCAGGGAAGCGTTTCTCCTCTTTTATATCTCAGAAGTTAAACATGTCATTTACTATCAAACTTGTTCCTACTCCTTGCTTCCTAGCTCACTTTATGACATCACCATTCAGGCAGCCTCCAGTCTATACTCATTGAAGACACAAGGCTCTAGGAAAACTTAGAGTTTTTTCAGACCAAAATAAACATACAAATATCTCTGACTCTGTTTGGTCATTTGGTCTATGATGGATCTAGAATCTAAGTTCTTTAAAAGTACAGTTTAGATGTTTGATTTGTTTAAGAAGTGTAGGGAATTTCCACGTCCATAAAGATGCAGTGTGGTGTGGCGGGGAGAAACACAGGCTTTGAAGTAAGATAGATCTGCAGTTAACCTTACCTCTTACATAGATATTGGAGGAAATTTGGAAAAGTCGCATAATTTCAAATCTCTCTTTCCATGTATAAATGGGAACATCTATGTGTATTCTGATGTTTGTCATGAGGACATTTATTAATGATATATATAAAATTAAGTGTCTTGTGCTATCTGGCATTTAGAAGTACTCAATAATTGTAGTTATTGTTTTTAAAACATAAGAATAAAAAGAAATATATCTCTCGTTCTTGATGACATAAATGATGATAAAAAAGCAGTTACATATATCCCAGAGTGTTAATGAAATTTAAGGTTGGATTTGAAATAAAATTATTTAATAAAGAAATATGAGTGTGAAGTGAAATCCTGTTCAGTCCTCACACTTTGAAAAAGTAGGCTTTTGAGAAGCTAGAGCAGAATTCTGATGCCTTTTAAGTGGCTTATACTCAGTAGGCATTAAGGTACTCAGCACTTCTTGTCTCCCTTTGTCTGTGAAGACACACTTGGTAAACAGGCCCATTTCTCCTTCATGTCTTCCTTTCTTCCCTTCCTTCTAACAATGACCTGTGACTACAAGAAAATTGCCGTCAGGTAAAAGGCCTTTTAATAGATCCTGCGATGAAAATTATAATTACTTTAAAGCAGTAAAATTGCAATCCTAACAGGTACTACTCAGAAATCTTCTTCCTGTACACTCCTTTTACTGTTCAATGATCTTTTCTGAAGCTCTGAAGGAGTTTCCCCTTTGAAAGAACTGACATATAAAATATAGGCACTCTCCTACTACAGATAAGAGCCACTTTAATCCCATATTTTATTATTGGAGGGACAGACAAGTGGAAAGATAGATGATGTCAAGCGCTCAAATGATCAGACCTATAAAGGGCTAGCTATGGGGAGTCATAATTTTCCAGACCTCTCCAACACATGGCCTATTATCACCCTACAGGATAAAATGCAAACACAACTCTAAGAATTAAGGTAAAAAAACATATTTCATTGAGTGACCCTGTAGCTATGGCCTCACAGTTGCCTCTCACTATACACTGTTGATACTGGATTTGTCTACGTGACACTTAATATTCAGCTTCCAGGGGGGCTGAGAAAGGGGCTGTTAAATTGTGCAGAGTCAACACTTTCATAAAAATAACATGAAAATAATATTTTAAAATTATACAATGTGCCAGAGCTGTATTAATTCCTCTATATAAATCATTTCAATTAATCCATTCATCCAATCTTAATGTTTTATGCATTATTCCTCTTGCTTTACAGTGTGGAATCTGAGGTTTAAAGACACTAGGTTATTTGTACATCCATGTTTATAGCAGCATTATTCACAACAGCTATAATGTACAAGCCACCCAAGTGTGCACTGATGGATGAATGCATAAGCAAAATGTGATATACGCATATAATGGAATATTATTCAGCCTTAAAAAGGAAGGAAATTCTGACATATGCTACAACATGGATGAACCTGGGGGACATTCTGCTAAGTGAAATAAGCCCACTAAAACAAGACTAATACTGTATAATTACACTCCTATGAGGTACTTAGAGTTATCAAAATCACGGAGACAGAGGGTAGAGTGGTGGTTTCCAGGGGCTGGGAGGATGGGGAATGGGCAGTTATTGTTTAATAACTATAGAGGTTAGAGTCTACAACTGTAACCGTAGAGAGACTCATTTTCACAAGTTGAAAAGAGTTCTGGAAATGGATGGTGGTAATGGTTGCATAATGATATGAATGTACTTAATGTCACTAAACTGTACACTTAAAACTTATTAAGACAGTAACTTTTAAGTTTATTGTATTTTATCACAATTTAAGACATTGGGGAAAAACAAGACTAAATAACTCAACTAAGGGCACACGGTTAGCACTCAGGCAGTCTAATACTGGTACGCATTTCAACATCACAGTATTATGCTGTCTTTTTATAGATGACATGTTGCCCCATTCTTGAGACGGCATTCTCCAAGCATCTGGAAGTAAACCCTTTTCCATCGAGGTCTTTGAAAGAAGACTTGCCTCCCTAGTAAGCCAGAAGAATTTTTTGAAAATACTTAGAATATTGCCTTTTTATTTGATGGTGCCTATTTGAACTGCACACCACAAGATATCTTTTCTTCAGCCTTTTCAGAATGGATTTTTACCACAATTTATGATGCAGATGATCACACTAAATTATTTAGGTTTCAAAAACTATACCTTGTACTTGACTATCTAGAACAGTACTTATTTTACTTCAGTCCAATAAATACTTATTGAGTGCCTGCTATGTGCCAGGCACAGATGCCAGGATAAGGGGTTGCTTTGTGAGTAGGTACACTGGGAAAACGGAACCCACAGGGGTGTTTGGTTCACCCTGGAGAGAGAGGAGAAGTACTCTGGATTTGCTGACACTACAAGGACAGGTCCTGAAGAATGAGTAGAATGACAAAGGAGGTAAAAGCATGCTGGGGTAAAAGCATGCTGGGGTGAGGCATCTGCAAGAGCAAAGGCGCAGGTGACTCTCATACATCTCTGGAAGCGTTAGGAATGCAGTATGGCTATAGTGAATGCTACAGTGATGGCTCTGCGAAAGAAGGCCAGAAAAGCAGAGGTAAGGATGTGACGAGCCATAGTAAGGACTCAGGCTTTGTAACGGATAGTGACTGGATCCTTTTAATTGGGAAAGCAATATGATACTATTAAAGTCTATGAAATACCACTCTGGTGAACCCATGAATGAATTTGAAAGAAATGTAACACAGCTTTGTTTGCTTTTCTCCTCAGTATGCTTTGACTGTGTATATTTGGCCAAAGACAGCATCATAAAATTGAAGACCAATGAAGTGATTTCAAGAACACAGGAAAATTTAACTTAAAAGAAAATGATGGAATGAGCCAATGAGAGAGGGAATGTGATCTGGACATCTTGTTTTCACCTCAAAAGGAATAAGTGAGGAAGTCAGGGGCAGGGAGTTCAGATGGTACTTCAGTTCGGCCATCTCTCATGACCTTCATCCATGTCTCATGAAATGGAAGGGATTTTCTATCAACTGGACCACCCTATGTGTTAACAGTGCCCACCCACATCATTTAACATACGCAGTCATTTTTTAACACTTGTTACCATTTTCAAATATTGAATCATTTAAAAAAGGGTTCTAAAAAGGAGAAGCATGGAACATCTCTCAAGTACCTCATAGTGCCATACAGATGTATACATCTAGAAAGTGAGATGCAAAAGGGATTATGGAAGCCACAAGTTGCAGAACCCTGAGAGAAGACCCTGCTATACTGAGCACTTCTTTCCTCTCCTCCTGGATTTTACTTCTTTGAAGTGCGTAGGTCTGTTATCTCCACCATCAATATTTGTATGTTGCAGTCCCCTTTTATTGGGAGTATCATACAGTATTTCGGCATTTCCCATCCATCCAGTACCTAGAACACTGCTTCGTACACAGTGGCAGGTATTTAAGTATTTACTAGTAAAAAATATAACCTTAAACCTAATCCAAACTCCCAGAGTAATGTGAGTTTCTCCCTTTATTTACAGTTTATAGCTAGAAATTGTGCTGAATGGGCCTCACCATGGATGGTGGCAGCAAGGTGGGAGAAGGAAGGAGTACACCGAGGAAAGGAAGAAGGTGTGGAGGCCAGGAGAAAACCCTGGGCGGAGAACCTCTGTGATGTCTGTATTTGTTTTCCTTTTTTTTTAAAGAGCAGGTGACTATCTCCTGATATAGTTAACTTCCAAACTCCATTGTTTGGTATATGCCATAAAACTGGCAGTTTATTTAATTTCAATTCATTCTCTTTATTAACAAAGGCTACATTGAAGAGGAAGGAGAAGTCAAGAATATTTAAAGAAAAATATGGAATTCAGACTTATTAAACATTTTTTCCTCTTCTTTCCATCTATTTATCCAGCTGTGTTTTCATATGACCTGAAGCCTTATGGCACAGGGCAGCCCTCAATCAGCTCTCAAAGTTATCCAATTCATGGAGCATTCTGGACACTCACATTTCCTCCAAACATACCCCTGTATACACACACACACACACACACACACACACACACGGAAGGAGAGAAAGAAAGAGCTTAAAATCTCTTCTGTCTTTAAATTCCCATAATATTTTATTTATCCTTTTCATATGACTTATCACTGTTTCTTTTCTTTATTAATGATGTGCTACTAATATTAAGTATGTGCTATATATCAAGCTCTGTATTATATATTTTACAAACATCATTTAACTTAATTATTTTAAATAATTTAATTAATCATCCTTATCTTGTGGCCTCTTTTCTATCTGAGGGCATGAAGACAGAATTTATGTCTGATTTTGTTTTCAAACATAATACATAATGTCTTCACATACATCCTTTCAGAGAGCAAACACGTAAATATTTGATGCGTGCATCAGTAATTGAATGAATAAAAGTCTTTAAAAGAGTATTTCATTATTACTCTTAAACCAAATATTCTATTAATAAACCTGAAGTTGTGGCTGTGTAGAAAGAATTATGAATTCCACATTGGAACATATTTTGCAGCAATTAACATTTTCTCCTTTCATCCTATCACATGCTAAATTATATTTTTAAGCCATAATTCTAGTAATTGTTTATGAGACCACAGTCCCAAGTATTGCCGTAAAACTACTTAAAATTATTTTTAGTTAATTGCTTTATTGAGGAATAATTTGATATATAATAAATGTCACATGTTTAAAGTGTACCATTTAGTAAATTTGGCATATGTTTAATCCCTTAAAATGATCATTCCAAACATGATAATAAACGTTTTCATCACCCCTAAAAGTTTCCATTGTAAACCCTCCCTTCTGTACCTTCCTGAAACTAACTCTTCCATCTCAAAGCAACAAGTGATCTGTTTTCTGTCACTTTATCTTAGGTTCTCATTTCCTAGAATTTTATGTAAAGGGAATCAGAGCGTATTCTTTTTCTGTCTGGCTTCTTTCATTCAGAATGATTATTTTGAGATTCATCCACATTGTTGCCTATATCAATAGTCCATTCATTTTTTTATTGGACTGTCTCATTGCATAGATATGCCACAGTTTGTGTATCTATTCATCTGTTGATGAATACTTGTGTTGTTTCCAGATTTGAGTTATTAACAAATAAAACTGCTGTACAACTCTTTGTATGGACATATGCTGTCATTTCCTGCAGGGAAAACCTAGAATTTTAAGCAATTGTCAAATTGTTTCCTAAAGTAACTCCATGATTTATATTCAGACCAGAGGTATGTGAGAGTTCCAGTTTCCTCCATATCCTGGACCAAAATTGCTGTGGTTCATGTTTTGAAATGTGCCTATTCAAATAGGTGCATAGGTGTATCACATTATGCCTATCATTCTGAACATCTTTTAATATGCTTATTGCTGCCCATATATCTTTGGTGATGTGTCTGTTCAAATTACTTGCCCATTTTTAATTGGGTTTATTTTTGAATTTTGAGAGTTCTTTAGTTATTTGGGCTACTAGTTCTCAGATTTATAAACTATTTTCTCCCAATATGTGGCTCGTCTTTTCTTTCACTTAGCAGTATCTTTTGAAAAGCAGAAGTTTTGATTTTGATAAATTCCAATTTACCAATTGATTCCTTTTTTGTACATGCTTTTGGTGTAGTATTGAAGACATCTATATCCAACCCAAAATCACAAAGCATTTTTTTCTAGGAGTTTTATAGGTTTTGACTTTACATTTACATTTTTGATAAATTTTGAGTTAATGTTTTATATGGGGCAAAATATTGATCATAGATTTTTTTTTTTTACATATGGATATCTAATTATTCCAATATTATTTGTTTAAAAGATTTTCCTTTATTCACTCAATTGTCTGTGAAACTTCGTAAAAATCATGTGTAATATGGGTCTATCTCTGGAACGTCTATTCTGTTCCCTTGATCTATTTACCTATTTCATGTCAATGTATCACCATAGTCGTTACTATAGCATTATGGTAAATCTTACATTCAGAGAGCATTAGTTCTCTAATATTGTTCTTCTTTATTCAATTTATTTTGACTATTTTAGATGGTTTGTGTTTCTGTACTTATTTTAGAATGTTATCAATTTCTACCCCCAAGAAAGCCTGGAATTTTGATGAATAAAGACAGTTACACTTCTTTTCCAGTCTTGATCATCTTGTTCTTTTTCTTTCTAGGTTTTACTGACTAGGAACTCCTTTAAAAAGAGTGAGTAGAAGTGGTGAAAGTGGATCCCTGTTTTGTTCCTCATTTTAGTAGGAAAATAGTCAGTCTTTCACCACTGAGTATGATGGTAACTGTAGGGTTGTTTTTGATGTTATTTATCAGATTGATACATTTTTTATTCTAATTTGCTAAGAGTATTTATCAGGAATATATTCAATTGATTAATATAAAAAATCATATTAGTTAATTTTCAAATGTTAAGGTGAACGTTAATTCTTAGGGTAAATGCCTCTTGTTCATTATATACTATCTGTTTTGCATACTGGTGGGTTTGATTTGTTGAAATTTTTTCGAACTTTTGCATCTTTGCTTTTAAATAAGATTATTCTTGTTTTCTTTTCTGGCAATATTGTTTTTTGGTTATGGTATCAAGGTAAAGCTGGTCTCATAGAATGTGTTGGGAAGTGTTTCCCTCTTTTGAGTTTTCTGAAAAGTTTGAACAAAATGAACAGAAAAGTTTGCACAGAATTTTTCCTATAAATATGTGGTAGAAATCATAAGTGAAGCCAACTGAACTGGAATTTTTCTTTGTGGGAAGTTTTTTAACTACACTATAAAGAACTTCTCTTTGAGTGAATATTGGTAGTTTGTGTTTTTCAAGGAATTTTTTCATTTTTTTCTAACTTGTCAAATTTTTGTCCTTCGGTTGTTCACAATATTCCTTTATTATCTATGAGAATCTATGGTATCTGTAATGATGTCACTTTTTCCATTTTGTGGTAATTTGGTTCTACTGATTTTTTTCAAGATCACTTTGGCTAGAGAGCTAGCAATTTTATTGATCTTCTCGAAGGAGCAGCTTTACCTTATTGTTTTCTCTACTGATCTTTTGTTTTCCATTTTATTGGCTACCATTCTGATTTTCATTATTTTCTTTCTTCAATTTATTTTGTGATTAATTTGCATTTTTTTCTTCTAGTTTCTTAAGTTGGAAAGTGAAATCACTAATTCGAGGTCTTTCCTTTTTCTAATGTAGACATTGGGTACTGCACATTCCACCTGAAGTACTGCTTTAGCAGCATCTCACTTACTCTGATACATTACATTGTCATTCACTTCAAAATCTTCTCTCATTTTCTTTTTGGTTTCTCATTTGACACATGGATTATTTAGAAGTACATTATTTTCTTTCCAAATAATTGGGGAATTTCCAGAGATCTTCTTGTTATTTATTCCTAGTTTAACTTTATATTCATCAGAGAACATATCTTGTATGATATGAACTATATTAAGTGTATTAGGACTTGTTTTATTGTTCTGAATATGGTTTATCATTGTAAATGTTACATGTGAACTTAAGAATAATGTGAATTCTGCAGGTGTTGAGAGAGGTGTTCTGTAAGTATCAATTAAGCTAATTTGATTGATAGAGTTCAGGTTTTCTATATCCTCACTGATTTCCTATTTCTTTTATCAATTATTGAGGGAGATATTAAAATATCAAAATATATTTGTGAAATTGTCTAGTTCTTCTCTTAGTTCAGTAAGATTTTATAATTTTTTTATTGTGGTAAAAAACACATGAGATAAAATTTCCCTTCTTAACGTTGTTTATAAGTGTCCAGTTCAACAGTGTTGAGTACATTCACATTGTTGTGAAACAGATCTCCAGAGCTTTTTCATCTTGCCACATTCGAACTCTATATGCCATTAAACAAAAACCCCCTCCCACCTCCCCCCAGCACTTGATAACCATCTTTCTACTTTCTATTTCTATGAATTTGACTACTTTAGATACCTCATATAAGTGGAATCATACAGTATTTGTCGTTTTGTGACTGGCTTATTTCACTTAGCAGGATGTCCTCAAGGTTCACCCATGTTGTAGCATGTGAGAAAATTTTCCTCCTTTTTAAGGATGAATAATATTCCACTGTACGTGTATACCACATTTTGTTTATCTATTCATCTGTCAATAGACATTCGGGTTGCTGCCACCTCTTGCCTATTGTGAATAGTGCTTCCTCCTATGAACATGGGTGTGCAAATATCTCTTTAAGACCTTACTTACAATTATTTTCTATATATGTCCAGAAGTGGGATTGCTGGATCATATGGTAGTTCTATTTTTAATTTTTTGAAAAACTTCCATATTGTTTTCCACAGCAGTTGCACCATTTTAAAAACCCATCAATAGTGTTCAAGGGTTCCAATTTCTCCATATCCTTGCAAACACTTGTTATTTTCTATTTTTTATTGTTATTGTAGTTTATTTTTTATAGAAGTCATCCTAATGTGTGTGAAGTGATATCCCATTGTGGTTTTGATTTGCATTTCTCTGATGATGCTGAATATCTTTTTCATAGGCTTGTTGGTCATTAGTACATTTTCTTTGGAGAAATGTCCATTTAAGTGCTTTGTTCACTTCCTAAGTTAGGTTATTTGTGTTTTTATCATTGAGTTACAGGAAGTCTTTATATATTCTGGATATATATATTCTGGATTGACTCCTTATTAGATATATAATTTGCAAATATTTTCTTCCATTCCATAGGTTGCCTTTTCACTCTGTTGATTGTGTCCTTTGATGCACAAAAGTTTTTAAATCCAGTGTACTCCCATTTGTCTATTTTTGCTTTTGTTTCCCATAGCTTCTTAACTGGTCTCTAGAGTTCTCACAGAGCTATTCTGTATATATCATTGATATATATATTTCAATGTTGTGTATATACATATGTGTATATATATATCAACATATGTATCAACATATATCATTAACTCAGTGTTGCTGTGGGGGAAGGAGGGCGTGGAGCTTCCTCCACCATCATGTTGATGTCACTCCTTACTTGCTGTATTTTGAAGCTCGGCTATTGGGTGCATAAGCAGTTAAAATATTATGTATTTTTTTTTTAAAGATTTTATTTTTTTCCTTTTTCTCCCCAAAGCCCCCCAGTACATAGCTGTATATTCTTCGTTGTGGGTCCTTCTAATTGTTGTATGTGGGATGCTGCCTCAGCGTGGTTTGATGAGCAGTGCCATGTCCATGCCCAGGATTCGAACCAATGAAACACTGGGCCGCCTGCAGCGGAGCACACAAACTTAACCACTCGGCCACGGGGACGGCCCCAAAATATGTATTTTTGATTAATTCAGCCCTTATCATTAGGAAATAAATTTATTTATCCCTGGCTATATTCTGTCTGTTGAAATCTACTTTCTTCTGATATTATTATGCCACTTCAGATTTATTCTTATTAAGGTTATTGTAGTATATCTTCAATTCTTCTATTTTTAGTCTCTTTTTGTCTTAATAGATAGAAGTCATATCTTTTAGGCAGGATGCAGTTGGGTCTTGCTTATCTGAGAATCTTTTCCTTTTAGTAAGAGTATTTAGACCATTTACATTTAATGGTGTTATTCATATGCTTTTGTTTAACTCTTTTATCTGACTCCTCATTTTCTCTTTGTCTTGTGTGTTTTGTTACCTTTGACTACTTTTTTGCCTTCTTTTATATTAATTGTATATAATTTTTTATGGTTACATTTTGTCTCATTTGTTGGTTTAAAAGATAAAACACTTTGATATATGAATTCAGTTGGCTATATTAGGTTCATAATACACAACATTAAATCATCAAAGTCTACTTGCAGGTGATAATATATTACTTTATCTATAGTGTAAGAGCTTATAATAGTGGATGTACCTTCCTCTTCTCCAAAACTTTGTGCTAATGCCACCAGATGTTTATTATTTCTAGTGTTAATACTTTTGTGTAGATCCAGATTTTCATCTGATTTAATTTTTCTTCTACCTGAAGACTTCTCTTAATATTCATTGTAGTGTGGGCCTGCTGGTGATGAATTCTTTAATGTTTTGTATATCTGAAAAGGTCTTTATTTTGCTCTCATTTTTGAAAAAGATTCCACTGGATACAGAATTCTAATTTGACTGGTGTTTTTCTTTCACTACATTAAAGAGTCATTACAAACTCTTTTCACTCGCATTGCTCCCAGTGATAAATCCACTGTCATTCATATCTTAGTTTCTCTATGTATTCTGTCTTTCTTCTCTGACTTCACTTGAAATTTTTCCTTTGTCACTATTTTTAGCAAATTTATTATGATATGCTTTGATATTTTCTTTTGCTTGGAATTCTTGAACTTCTTGGATCTATGGATTTATAGGATTCATCCAATTTGGAAAAGTTTTGACCATTATTTTACGAAAAATTTTTTTCTGCCTCACCTCTCCATTTTCCTCTCCTTCAGGAACTCCAGTTGCACACATATTAAGCCACTTACAGTGGTCCCATAATTCACTGGTCTTTTCATTTTTTAAAATTATCCTTCATTTCTTCATTTAATTTTGGATGGCTTCTATTGCTACATCTTCAGGTTCATTTTTCTTTTCTGCAATGGCTAATCTGCTGTTAATTCTTTCTAGTAAATTTTTGACCTCAGTCATTGTACTTTTCATCTCTAGAAATTTAATTTGGGTGTTTTTTATATCTTCCATATTTCTATCGAATTTCTTAGCATATGGAATACAGTTTCAATAATTACTGTAATGTCCTTGACTATTAATTCTAACATGTTTGTCAGGTTTGGTTAAGTTTCAATTGATAGATTTTATTATGGGTCATATTTATCTGCTTTTCTATGCATCTGGCAATTTTTAATTAGATGCCAGACATTGTGAGTGTTTCTTAAAGTTCATATTACATATTTCATATTCTTATAAATATTCTTGTCATTTGTTCTAAAATTCTGTTAAATTACTTGGAGACACCTTAAAACATTTTGAGTCTTGCCTTTATGGTTTGTTAAGCGGATCTGAAGAAGTGCTCATTCCAGGATAAACTATTTACCACAATGAGGTAAGACCTTTCTAATTACTCTGTTTAATACCCAGTAACTTATGAGATTTTCTACTCTAGCTCATGGCCATAAGCATTATTTCTTTCTCTATGTGAGTGTCAGACACTTTATTTCTAATCTTTTTAGATTATTCTTTCTCTTGCCGTTGATAGTTTCCTCACATGCAAGTGCTGATCAGAACTTAGCTAAATACCATGGAAGACTCTCAGGAAATCTCAAGAGTTGTCTGTCTCTTTTGATTTTCCCTTTTCCAGAACACTGTCCTGAGAAGTCTAGCTACCTCCGTCTCCTTTCTCTCAACCCAAGGATTCCACTGGATTCTGGCTTGCTTCCTCCTCCATGTGCCATGAACTGGAAACTCTGCTAAAGTTGTAAGCAAGGGAAATTGTGGCAGTCACTGTTTACTTTTGATGTCTCAGGGATCACCATCTTTTGTTTCCTGATGTAAAGTGTCTTGCAAAGCAGTGTTTTAAATATTTTGTTCAATTTCTTATTGTTTGCAGTGAAAGAGTAAATCCACTCCCTGTTAATCCATCTTGCACCATTATCTTTTGAAAAGGTCTCTCTTATATGGGTGGTAATTTTTTTCATTCCTGATTAAATAGTCTATTATATAGATGACAACATAGTTTCCAACCATAAAAATTTTCTTGTAGTTAAATATTTACTACTCCCTCTATTAGATAATGAACCTTCATCTCATTTGGATAAAAATATTTTCAGCTTTGAAGATTATTTCATTTTAAGGATAGCAGCAGCAGAATAATGACAGGTGTCTTTGAAATCTG
The DNA here is from genome assembly GCF_041296235.1 of Equus asinus. NCBI lineage: Eukaryota > Metazoa > Chordata > Mammalia > Perissodactyla > Equidae > Equus > Equus asinus. The sequence continues at coordinate 77,861,279 of NC_091800.1, forward strand.
TTTCACTACCTTGCTAAGGACCCAAGGGATGCCATTAGCAAAAGGGAAAAGTAAAGAATTACTTTATCTTGTGGCTCTTTACGGAAAAAAATTGGCAACAATTAAATTGGCATCTTTTGCCAAATAAATAAACATGAAAAAGAAATCATAGCCTGTTGGCACTGGTGGAACAATGTTTCATCAAAAAAAATCTCTCTTCATCATCTTTCTTTCGTCCTCTAAAATATTCACGTCACCAAAAACATAAGGTAACTTATGAAGAAACACTGTTTACTTGTTCTCTTTTAAGAATATGAAATACATTTAATGACCCAGGAATTTGAAATTGTTGACAAATAAGCATCTATTTATTAGCAAATTTGAAGTTAACTTCAGGAATGCCCATTCTGATTAATAGACATGTCGTAGACTTTTAGGATCACATACTTACAGGACTCTTTGGAAAATAACCCAATAAAACAACGTCTTCCTGCAGGGACTAGCTTCAGTATTTTGACTTCTTTTTTGGTCCTTTATGATGAATTGGAAGACAAAGGTGGGAAAAGGGATTCTTTTCTGTTGATATAAGTTGTTTTAACTGATAATAAAATATCAAGATTTTTTTTCTTTGCTTATATTAGAGTTAAGCACTGTGAGATTTTCTCTGAGAGCTTAAATACTTTCTATTGCAAAGAGAATTTTACTGCATGCAATTTTGCTGGGAAACTCTTTCAGTGTTGTCTGAAAATACCACGATGTCTGGATCTTGGTTTGTTTGGATGAAAGACAAAAGGAAAAATGTAAGAAAAGCTATTATAAGAAAAGGCCATTATTAACATTTCAATGGAACTGAGTAGGCTGAAAAGTTCACATGTATGTTGAAATAGTGGAGTGACCTTATTGTTTTATACCCAAAAAATGTTATAGGCTCTTTAATTTATTATGTGTAACCATTACATAGTTCCAATAAACGATTATAAGAGTTAACTAAAAAGAAGCAACCCCAGTTATTATTGCTTATGGTCTAACATAGAATTCAATAGCATAAACATAGGACAAAAATTCCCTGTTCATAAATCAAATACAGTGAAAAGATTGTTATCACGTATCAGCAGAGGAAGAGTGCCTAATCACAACTGGGTGGGAGTATTAGTGAGATTCTGTAAGGTAGAGCCATAAAAAAGAATGTAAATGAATGGTATCAAGTGTTTCAATGTGTTTATATGCCAATTTTATTAGACAGAAAATAAGGTCTAAAGAAGAAAACTAAGATCCAATTTCCATCTGCCATAAGAGAGAAAGAGTCTTGACACTTATTCTGCAACCTCATTCCATAGAGAAAATGTCATTGTTCAGAGCCATGCGGCGGGGAAATGCTCTCCTGCAGTTACCCCGCCACCATCATACTTTTCAAGGGCACCTGAAGCAATCAGCAGGTAGCTGCCAGCAAAATTTTCAAACCCTATTAGTATATGCAAAAGGATGCATATATATTTAATTTGCTTTGCAAGTGAGATCAGGGAAACAACACAAGTCATATCTGGGTTTGTGGTTGTGTTCACTAGGTTTACTACTGAGCTACAATTAAGAAGAGCAAAGGATAGGTGCGAGATAAGCATAAAGGAAAACAGATGCTGCTTCCTGATTCACTTCTCGCTGGAAGAGGGCCCAAAGTTCACATTCAATGCAGCCTACACGTAGGGAAGAATGCACTAGGTTAGGAGCAGAGCTGCAAACCTGTTTGGCTTCCATTTCATCAGCTCTAAGTTTCCATCTTCACCATATACACAAACTCTCGACCTTTCATGACATGTTTCCTTTGTCAGTCGAAGAATACTGAGTAAATATTCACTTTTTTCCTACTTGTCTAGACCAAGACAAGTATTCCATTTCCCAATTCAAGTTGCAATTCTGCAAAGAATTTCAAATACACGAGGAGAAAGGGTGACAGCATTCAAGGCAATATCCTTCATTAAAACTTGTCACAGTTTAGTTTCTGTGTTTATTTTTTTATGCATCATCCTGCACCAAAACACAACAACACTAAAGAAATAGAATGTTTGGGGGACTATGGTTTAATAAAAGTCAACTTTTTTGTTTGTTTCTACCTTAATTATTTGTTTCAGTTTGCTCAGTTTGTTCCAATTTCCTGCTTAAACAACTAAAATTTAGCAATTAGACTTTAATTTCTCTTTGAAGATTGAGTTTCTGAACTTGCATTCCGGATTTCAAGATTCATTCGCTTGAGTAGATTCAAAATCATTTAATTAAATGGTCCCGGTTTGCTTTGATTTGTTTTCTTTCTTTAAATATTTTATATGAGTGTGTCCACGTGTGGTATTATGTGTACGTGTGTGTGTGTGTTTGTATGTGTTGGGTGGAGTAATACTTATCTCTTTTTGTTAAGAGAGTACTATGAAAAAACAATTGCAGTTGACTTTTGGTCCTAGTTATTTAGATTCTAAGTATGGTTCACTATTCAACAAAGAAGTCAAATGAAATGTGATATCCTTATGCTCCATAACAATTTTAGCATTTTGGAAAGCATTGGAGTCACAGCCTCGCCTGGGCCTAGCTACTACTCAAAGGTTAGCCAAAGTAAACATTTTTGCACACAAAGTCCCATCAAGAGGACAAAGAGAGGAGGAAAGAGGGCAGAACAACAGTTTCACATACTGCCTTTCACAGAAGTATTGTTAAGCCAGGTAACTTTATGTCAGCCAAACACTAATTGATTGGATAGAGCAACAGAATCGTAATATGATATATTTTATCCTAAAAAAATGCAGAATGCCTTTCACATTTTATCTTTCCGGACTTTGAACTGGTGATTACAGAGGGGATGGAGCACTTAGCAGTGAGAACAGAAGTGCGGGGCCTGCTTTCCCTGCAGCCCTCTCAGTGTTGGCTGTTTTGCCCCCAGGCACACTCCTGAGCCTGGAGAGAGACACATGATCTCCTCACTCCTCAGCCCCACTTGCAGAGGATTTCCCCTCCCTGCAAGACCAGCTTGGAATATTATGCTAGATTCTTCCTCCTACTTCTTATTGCTGTCATTTACCAACTATCAGGTCCCTGTCCCTCTTGCCATTATTCTTACTGATTTTATTACTTGTGTAGATGATACTTCAAATAGCCTGGCTTCTCAGTTCTTGGGAATACTTTCCACTAGTAAGCTTGTCCTCATGTAACTCATTAATCATCCCACAGCCATTTCCTAGATCTGGTCAAGACCAGATCAAGCATCCTTTTCTTCAAACACCACCTACTAGAATGCTGGTTCCCACAATCCTTTGATCTTACAGGAACCTACAACTCACTAATTCTACTAAATTTTTACTCTCTCCCTCTCCACATCACTCCCCTTTTTATTCCAGAATAACTTCCATGGCCAATGGATATAATCACTGCCTTCTATGTATTCTCAACATCCATTCTGCTCTCTCTCCATTGTAGATGCTTGTCAAACCACATTCTGGTCTGGATTTTATCCACTTTCTCTCTCCTCCACGTCTACACTTGTACCAACACTTATGGAACTAACCGTGACTGAAGAAATACAAACATCCACACTGACAAGTCCCAATTTACGATCACGATCACTAACTTGAAATGGGCCCTTAATGCTGCCTGACAACCACAACCATCCAGTATCTTCCAGCACTTTCACTCTTCTTCTCTCTCACATTTCTCTTTCATACCTTTTCCTCTTTCCTCAAACTTCCAACACCTCCTTCTCCATCCTCACTCTGTGCCAGTTTCCTTTTTTCTTATTTCAGTTAGAAAATAGAAGCAGTCAGAAGGTACTTCTACAGGTTCCCACAACTACTGAAAATGAGTCTGTACATTCCACCTTCTCTCCTTTTACTGTGGTGGCCTGGCGAGGCTCCACTCTGAGGCTCACCCCTCATCGTGCACTAGATTCTGTCTTCTTTGACATTCAAGGACATTGCTCAAGTAACTCTCTCCTTTTTCCTCTGCATCAATATGGTTTTCCTTCACTATTAAGTCATTCCTCTCAGAGTATAAACATGCTATTGTTTCTTTTCTCTTAAAAAATCTTACCCCACCTCTCTCTCTAGCTCATGTTCTCACCCTCCAAGCAGCAGAATGCCTCAAAAGAGTTCTTTGTACTTGATTTTCCCTCCCATTTTTCTCTAGATTCATTCTAATCAAATTCACCTCCACTCTGTGATCAAATCTATTGCTATGAATGTTCTCAACAATCTCTACATTACTAAAACCTAAGATCAATATTTAGGTCTCATTATTCTGTGCTGTCAAAAGAATTGGACACGGATACATATTTTTATGGACAAGGAATGGTCTATAGGTAGCAATGAGAAACAAGAATACTTACTTCACTTCTTTCTCCTTCAAACACATTCTTCACTGTGGTCCCCAAAATTCTACACTGCCCTTGTTCTCTGCCACCTCACTGGCTGATCCTTCTCAGTTTCCTTTCCCATTCATATCTTCATACTTATAATGTGGGGACACCAAAGGTTACATCTTTGGACCTCTTCTCTTTTTTATGTACACTGACCCTTATGCTAACTCCATTCAGTCTTGTAGCTTTTAATACCTTTTGTATTTAATACCTGACTTTTCTTTGGAATTGCAGACTCATACATCCAACGATGTAGCAACATACTTTTTCTTCAAAGATTCATTCTCAGGGCTAATTAGTTCCTCAGTTCTATGCTTAGATGTGCAAATTTCACTTCTCCTTTTACCTAGTTTGACATCTTGTGTGTGTCCTGGACATCATGGCAGTAAGAAGGTTTCATCGGATCTGTGTAGTGATCTCAGGATCATCACACGTTTCTGCTGGAGAGTAACTGGTCTAGTTGGCCTTGGACCAGTAGTCTCTAGCATGTGTTTTGAATGGTGAATTAAGGACAGAGAGGTGAATACAGTATTCCCTTGATATAAGCTAACTTTTTTCTGAATATTTTATCACTGTCATTTCAAAAACAGATTTGCAATGCTTCTATAACTGTTTTAAAATTCTCTACAGACAATGTATCCCCTTATTTTCGGTCCAGAGTGTTCTACTTTACTATTGCTATCACCAAACTCACTGACTTCATATAGCCTCAACCTTAGAGTCAGTCATAAGAGTTTTTCATAGCCTCATTCAGGGTGAACAGGGAAGTGGGGAGGGAAGATGACCAGATCAGGTGGGTTCCTCACTGATCTCAGTGCAACTCATCTAGCCTACAATGCCCACCCTACAAGTTCTCAACTCTTTTGGTACATCCAATCCACTGTCCCTACCTTGTTTTTGATGTTCCCAAACTTGACAAATGCTAATTTCTCACATAAATCTCTCCCTTGCATACACCCATAGTTTCTTTGTCTCTTCTCCCTCTGGTGAGCTAGTCTGGCCAAACACCAACCTGGTTAGACCAGAGCAGGTAAATATGGCTACAGAAAAATTCTTGACTGATGGATCACTGAGATCTCTCATCAGAAAAATAAAAGTGTGCCTTGGCTCTGCCCAAGAATCCTACCCTCAATTTGGTTTTCTACTCACTAAAGAACTATCTCGCCACTTTTTCTCTTTTCTCCAGTTTCCACCTTTTCTTCCTTCTCACGTTCAGCTGATGACTTAGTCTCTTATTTCACTCAGAGTGTTAGCATTCAGATAGATTCAGGTCATTTCCCCTTCACCAAAACCAACCTACTTATCTACTTGTGTTTGAACTATATACATAGTCTACCCTTGTTCCTAAAATAGGTGAACTGCCTGTCTTTCTACCTGATACTCCATGAAATGTGGATCTCACTATCATCACTCAATAGAGTGAATGACACCTTTTCATGGCCTTTGTATTTGAAGTTTTCACTCACTCTGCTATTTCATTAAGTATTTCTTCTTTTTGGAATCTTTTTTTTTTTTTTTTGAGGAAGATTAGCCTTGAGCTAACATCCATGCCCATCTTCCTCCACTTTATATGTGCAATGCTTGCCACAGCATGGCACGATAAGTGGTGCATATGTCTGCACCTGGGATCTGATCCACTGAACCCCAGGCCACCAAAGTGCATGCAGCATGCCAACTTAACCACTACACCACCCGGCAGCCCCTTGAAATCATTTTTGTATACTCACAAATACACTATAATACCTTTCATCATAAAACAACAATAACAACAAACAAAACTTCCCCTGGACACAAACCATTGCCCTTTCCGCAAGCTGCGAACACTTTTCAAGAGTTGTTTACACCAGCTCTTCTACTTCCCTCTGCTCCTTATGCATCAGGTTGGTAATCTATTCCAATGCCTCCCCTTGGAACACATTTCATTGAGAACACTTCACTGAGCTCTCTGATCAAATGTTGTTTCTTTAGAGAAGCACTCCTTGGTCAGTTTTTTAATAAGCCATCACCCTCTCCCAAGGAACTCTCTATCTATCTTCTTTTATTTTCTTCTTATCAATTAACACCTCCTAAAATCACACACACACACATTTACACACCCTTTGTATGAATTTTTTCCCTATCTCCCCAGTAGAATATAAACATTCTGAATACCAGTGACTTGGATTGTCCTTTTCAGGGCTAGTTTCCCAAAAGAGTTCCTGTCATAAATTTGGTCCTCAATATATTTGGTAAGTGAAGGAATAAACAAGGTAATGTATATTTATTTATTTTATGTATTGGGATGCTACCAACAATTTCATTTGTAACAAGCTGTTGACAGCCCCAAAGTTTGAAAACTTATGCACTAGATGGTCAACTCCCCTTTCCACTCTTTTTCTACTAGCATCTTTTGGTCTGTGGTAGTCTAGTGGTTAAGATTTGGTGCTCTCACTGCCATGGCCTAGGTTTGTTTCCTGGTCAGGGAACTACACCATCTGTCAGTTGTCACAGTGTGACAGCTGCATGTTGGGGTGATGCTGAGAGCTATGCCACTGGTATTTAAAATACCAGCAGGGTCACCCATGGTGAACAGGTTTTAGCAGAGCTTCCAGATTAACACAGACTAGGAAGAAGGATTTGGCCACTCACTTCGAAAAAAGATTGCCATGAAAACCTTATGAATAGCAGTGGAGTATTGTCTGATACAGCACCAGAAGGTGAGAGGATGGTGCAGAAAGACCAGGCAGGGTTCCACTCTGCTGTACATAGGGTCACCAGGGGTTAGAATCAACTCCACAGCCCAATAACAAAAAATGTTCTGGTCTTAGGCCACATTGAGTTCCAGCTTATTGGCTATAATTCTATCAGAGAACTTTGCCAGATACATAATCAAATTCATTATAGTACAAAGAAAACTGAAATAAAAAAGCAGAGTGCTCCCAGTGTATTGATACCGCAACTTCAATAATCTACATTTAGAAGAATTCTGGGGTGTGAAAAGCTGTTCAGGAATTTGAGAGGACATTAACTATTTTCAGTGAGTCATTATCCAAAGTCATCTTCTATGCCCTACATAGGAGGTAAGGTCTAGTGGAGAGAGTCCTGGAGACCAGCATTTAAATTCAGGCTTGTTTTCTGGTAAGCCACTATTCTAGACACTTCTGTAAAATGGAATAGCGAGCATCATGGTGGAGAGACTCTACAGTATTCTTCACGTTTATGCTGTTTATAATCCTTTCCCCTTGCAGACAAGCAGGACCTTTGACCTGCTCCTAACCAATAGAATATGGAAAAGGTCATGGGCTGTCACTCCCACGTTTAGGTTTTATGCTACATTACATAAGACTTCCATCCTAACAGATTGGAGGTAGGTTAATTTGGCTGGCTTGATGAAGCTTGCAGTCATGTCGGGAATGCCCACACCACAAGGAACTGTGGGCTGCCTCTAGGACTTGAGTGCAGCTTCCAACCAACAACCAGTAAAAGTCTGAGGCCCTCAGTCATGCGGTTCAAGCAAATAAATTCTGCCAATAAATTGAATTAGATTGAAAGTGGATTCTTCCTTCACTGACCCTGCAGATGACCCTCACAACCCAGCCAACACCTTGATTAAATAAGCATAGGATCCAGCTAAGTCATGCCTGGACTCTCTACTCACAGAAACCATGAGGTAATTCACGTGCATGTTTTAAGCCATTAAGTTTCTGGTAATTTGTTACGCAGTAATAGGAAACTCATACAGCATTTAATAAGCTAATGTATGTAAAGTTGCTTTATAAAATTAAAGCACTACATATGTAGGATTATTAATAATGCATAAGATAAAGGAATAAAGACTAAGTCAGGCCACTGCTAGCACATCCAGAGTGTTCTATACAAGGTCAGTGGCAAGGTCCCCTTCCATTCTTTGAGGTTACAAGATAGAAATGGTTGAGGGGCCCCAGAGTAGAAACCAATCTTCGTTGCTTTTAAATCATCAGTGTGATAATATGAAAGTAAATAATAACAAGGCCCTATTTTATTTCCAGTTAAGATTTAGATAACTGTGTTTCACCAAGTTAAGAGAGATCAGAAAAAAATTATTTTTCCTTCTCTGACTCCCAAAACTAACAGTATTCTTTGCTCCCATCACAGCTTTTATTTTTAAACCCTTCTTACAATTACAATTAACAAACTATTTGCATATTTACATATGGAATGACCATCTTTCCCTCAAGATAGGGATAGAGAAATCATCTGCTTTTTTGTAACTGCCTTATACTTAGTGATTTCTCAACAAATGTCTGTAGAATTGAGATTGACAAATTGAACTCTCTCAAATGCTAAATATAAATGCTAATCTAAGAGTGTATGTATAAACTCTGTAACCCCATTTCCAACTCTCTTCTCAATCCCCTATAGATCCTATGGAGATTTGTGCCGCATTGTCTCTATTTCTGGCCCATGACAGTGTGCTCAGCACATTTGCTTGTGAACAGGATGGCAGTGAATCATTCAGAAATAAAGGTGACTCCATAGATAATACACAGGTAGAACTCAAAGCTGTGGTTGTGCTTACATCCCAGAGCCACTGGGGCTATGGTTATTCCTCCAAAAGCTGTAGACAAAAAGCTACAGAATTACTCATACCCTCTTATTTGATAAAGTTTGCTGGAAATTCCACAATCGAGAGCAGTCTATACGTACATTTTGTTTTTAAAGGCACTCTTCCTTTCCACCGCCATCAACAGGTTTTATCTTTGATGTCGGTAGATTATACTCATTTTTATGTTGTTACAGAAAATTTAAAGTTAACCTTAAAAAACAGGGGGAGAGATTGAGTTTACTTTATCCTCCTTAAGCAAAATGTCCAAATTCCTAAGTTGAAAACAGAGCATTTGTTGTGATGATCCTTGCTCACTAAAATGTCCTGGAAACCTCGTCAAAGCATCCTAGTTTTGTTGTGTTCCATTTTTTGTCTCTCTGCTGTCCCCCTCCAAGAAAAACATCTATGCTTATCCCTTACCCTCCTGATGCAGGAATATTCTGGTGGGGGAGTGGGGGAATATATTTCCTTTTATTAGTAAAAGTTATAAACAAGAAACAATTTGTAAAATTGGATAAAGGAATCAATTAGCCTCCTTCATTTTGGGGGGAGGCTACAGTATACTCTCCCAGAAATTGGGGAGAGGAGGGTTGAGCCCCCACTTTGCTTGAAGCAAGTTGACTCGTTGATGGGGAGATTTAGGCTGGATAAACCATTAACGGTATCTGTTTTCAAGGATAGTGAAACTTCTCAGGACATTATATCTAAGTCTTCTCATTTTTCAATTTACTAATAGGTTCCATTTAACATCCTGAGAAGAGCAGAACTAAATCATCTATGCTTTACTTGAGAGCACCCAATGATTACCTTCAAGGAAAGACTGCTGAACCCTGGTGTTACCATGGGAATAGCTGAGTCTCAGAATTGGTTCACTTTTCCAGATCATCCAAATGTTCCTATTTTAAAATGTCATCACTAGTAAATCTATTTTGTCTGGCTTTAAAATGTGTGTAGCAGTAATCCAGGGAAGTAGCAAGCCTTTTATTAGGCTCTAATAGACTAAACCTAAAAGTACATATCTATTTATAGCTCCAGTGTGCTTGTTCATACATATGTAACAATATATATAATAAATATATACAATGTCACACATTTCTCCCTAACAAAAATGTCTGTGCACACCTATTTTCATACATGTTTGTGATAAATTTCTATACTACCACATTAAGAGCACAAAATAATTTTTCTCGGAAAGTTGACAGGACCTTAACAAAAACCATATATATATATACATACATACATACATATATACATTTAGTGGTCCTCCAAGCGCATTTACTCTGAAGGCAAAATGGGTTAATATACATTTGAAGTACAACGAAGATATACATGTTTACTTTTATTACTTCCTGTGTTTGCTCTTCTCTGCATTTTTATGATGTCTAATTAGAAACACAAAAGAAAATAAAGAGAAATGGTTTTAGCCCCTATTCTCTACAGCTTATAAACCTTTTCAATATCAAACTCCCAGAGGACCGAGGATCATTTTATCTTCCTAAGGATATAACAGCTATATTCCCTGGAGCTGTTGGGAATAATTTTATAGAACACCATAATGTAAAAAATATTTTTAATGTATTCAAAATATGGCACAGGAAGAAGCACAGCCAGATGTACAATTCACAAAAATAAATCACGTCATTTCTGGCTGTTAATTAAGTCTGTTTAAAAGCTTTTCTCTCTTACTTAATGCATCTTTGAGCATAAAAAGAAAAATAAACTCATTGACCAAAATGTGCTAATACACAGTTAATTTAACAAGATGAAAAGTTTTTGAATCGCTATATATCTAAAATTGATGACTGGCAGGGACTGGGTCTTTTTGCAGTTTGACAGAAATAGCCAATTACAGTTTTGTACTTTAAATGCTGCTACTTTGAAATATAGTCTTCAAAATTTATCCAAAGCAACCTGATTATTTCTCAAGAGCAAATTTACCTTGGAAAACGTGTCCTCCCTCTGGTAGCACACCAATGGATTAAATCGTCTACAGAGCGGTCTGCGGTGGGTGAAAGAGGAAGAACTAATGATTCCTTTTGATTAATATTTTGAAACCTATCTAAGGACCTGATGAAGGCATGTTCTTTAGAAAAGCCAGAAAACATAACTCAACGTGATTTTTGTTAAGCTTCTGTCACCTTCCCAAGAAAAATTATTTTGAGCTCTTAATGTGAGAGAATAGAAATTTATCACCAAATGTATGAAAAGAGGTCTACATAGACATTTTTGTTAGGACAAAAGGAAAGACGTCTGCTCAGATACTGGCAGCTTTTCAAGCATCTGTTCTAACAAAATGTGTGGTTTCTCTCTTCAACTGGTCGCCCACTGCTGTCCTGATGGGAAATCTCCTGCCACGTGCAAACTGGAGGCACATGAGGCCTCTCTCCACTCAGCTCAGTGAGTCAAGAGAGGAGAGAGAAGAAACAACCCATGATGCGTGGAAACCCTGGCTGACGAAACCCAGGTAAATTCCTCTAGTCCAGCTGACTCGGCTAGAGGACACCTGAGCCGCATGGACACAGACACCAACATCTAAAATGTCCAGATTAATCTGGCTACTTAGGTAGAGAAAAGGTCACAGGGTTATTTTGGTTTTTTTCCATATTCTTCTCTCTGCACAATTTTACAGTTCTACGTGACAATAATTTAGCTTGTAAAAGGAAAAGTTAGAGACTCATCCCACTTTAAGGGAGGACAAACGGAGAGAGTTTCCTTTTAGATGACTATGTCTGCAAATTAGGCTTATTATGCTTATTAGGAAGCACCATTCCAACTGGTTTATATATTTTTTACCAATGTATCCCTGTAACCATCTGACAAATGAGGAAATGAAGGCAAAAGAGAGAGGTCAATAATTAGCCTAAGGACACCTCCAAGTGGCACAGACAGTATTTCAACTCAGCATTCCAGCTGTGGTGACAACGTTTTCCACAGTTCCACAATTTCTCCAATGGTCAAATAACTTCACTGAACATTTTTTAAAATTTCACTTCATTGAGTAGGTTCAGAATTATTCAGACCCAAAGTTAAACTAGTTCCACATGCCATTTTATAATACCATAATTGGGTGTTAGGAAATTACCCAGGTCTTTTCTAAATTTATTTATTTATTCATTCAATGACCATTAAAAATTATGTGTCATATCTTCTGCTGAATCTGGGGCTAGTGTCTGCCGTAAGACAAGGATGATACCTGCTCTCAACTCTGGGCTCAAATTCCAATGGGGAGAACGGGAACTAGCAGTCACATGTGGGGCGATCATTCCAAAAGGGGAAGCACAGATTTGCATGATGCCAAGTAGCAGGCATGTGAGGGGAGGGCTGATGAATGGAGGAAAGGCCAGCAGCAGTGAATGAGGATTATGCTGAGATTTGAAGGCAGGAAGGAGTTAACTAGTCAATCTTGTGGAGGGTATGCTATATCCCAGGACTTAAAGACTAATGTTGCTGAGTAGATAGAGCAAGAAGAAGGCACCCAGGATGAGGCTAGTGGGGGGGGGGGGGGCGGGTAGGGCTGGGTCATGCAGGGCCTTGCAGCTGAGCTTAGAATTGGAGACTTCATTGGGTGGGCAATGGGGAGCCATTCAAGGCTTAAGACCTACGGAGGGTCATGTTCCAATTACAGACTTTAAAAGATGTCTCTGGTACAGTTACTGGTGAGAATAATAAATCTGTACACCAGCAGGGAGACTATTGCAGTTGTCCAAGCTCAAGATGGTGATGACTCATCCTTTAGAGGAACCAACCGGGATGGACTGAAGAGATTCTTAGTGCATGAAGTGAACAGGGCTGAGTGAACAGCAGTGGAAATGCAGCAGAGTGAGGTGGTGGAAGGAAAGAGAGAAGTCACTGGCAGTTCCCTTGTTCCTGGCATTAACATATTACTAAGCTCCTTTTTAGAGTCTGAGGTCCCAAAACATGATGCAACCCACAGTACCTACAAAACTGCTTCCTTTGCTACTGCAAATCTTTCTAATATTAATGTTTTCTAACATTCAATGGGATCTATGAATGTTTATTTTCCCATTTCTGTAAGTGAAAGCCTAATGGAATAAAAGTAACTTTTTCAATTCTTGTCAAAATACTGTTATAACACACACACAAAATTAAAGTAGCTTTACATTACTTTACATTCCTAACTTTATAGAGAAGAGTCAGAGCCCCCACACATGGTTGTACCAATTGTACTGTACAATATTCCAGACCAGGAAAACAGCTCCGAAAAGGGCATGATTGTTTAGTCCCTTGGTTGCTTAAACGGACTATAGAGGATGATATGTTTCTTCAGCTTTATTGAATAACACTGCTCAGACTTTTCTTGGGTGTCATTCAACTTCTATAATAGCATAGCTGGATAATTGAGTCAGTTCTATCCTAAATAATGGTTAATACAATGAAAATGCCATTCCATTAGTCACATAGGCAAAACATCCAAGACTGAATAAATATCAAATGATACTTTTAGGGTACTGAGACAAAGTCATTGATACAAAGATAACAACTAATGAAGTGTATTCTACAAGCCAGGCACCAAACTAAGAGTTTTATAAGATTAACTCACTTAATCCTCACAAAAATATTATGAAGAAGGTAATATTTATCTCTCCATTTTGTGGATGGGAAGTAGTAAGGACACAGAAATTAAGTATCCTGCCCAAAGTCAAATGTTAGTGGCTAGGGAGACAGGATTCCAAGCAGCCAGCCTGCCTTGCGAGCATACATTATCAAAAAAACAGAGGGCTTCTCTTTATAAATGCAGTTATTCCTACGCCCAGAGAAGGAAAGCTAAAGTTCTGATTGTATATTTGAATAAGCACATTTTAAAATAATCCCATTTAACGTATATATAGCATGTCTTTTCTCTGGGAAAGTTAACGTGATAAAGAAGATCATCTAAAACAGAGTGGCTGCCAAGACTGGAACTAAGTCTATTGCTGTTTGGCAGATAACCTTCTTATCATGCAGAAAAATATCAGGGCAGACAAATAGAGCACAGAGAAAATAAGACCATCAGCAAAGAAGATAAAGAAGTTTGTACAAAGCACCTTTTTATAAATGGATGGCTGTCAGGTAAAAATCAATTTCCTGTGGACCAGACCATGAGAAAGGCAAGAAGGAAAAAACCATGTTTAAACCATTGAAGAGTCTATAATTTAAATAGAGATTCTTGTGTTGAGCGGTAGCGTGTATTGAATCAGTTGCAGGGATGGCGATAACAAACGTCATGCTGCATTTCAGGAGGCACGAGAGAGGAAGCAAGGGTAAGAGGAACGAATGCATGATTGATGCCGAATATTCTGGGTTGCCTAGAGCAAAGGAGGTCGTGGCTGCATAAAACCAGATCTTTGAAGATTTAATAGATTCCTCATTCTCTGTCAGTTGGTCCTTTCAAATTTGTCACGAGTGAGTTCTGTTTTTCCTTACACTTAGGTTTTTTAGTTATGGCTTTTAGGTGAAAAAAAAAAGTTAAATTTAAGCTAATGGACAATAAAACTTTAGGGTTAGAGGTACTATTTTTATTCAGCAGTTAGATGAGGATCTGCAATGAATTAGAATTTTAAAAACGAATGTTTTTATAATGACAGAAGTTGTATCGCTATGAAATGTTCTTACAAGGGATATATTTGAGATTGTTAACGTTTGCATGATAAACTGGAACGCGTGGAATAGGCAAGGGAGAAAAACGAAGACAGCTCCACGGGCAAATTAAAGGTTACTCATTAATACTAAAAGCAAAGCTCTAGTTGAATTGGAAGGGGTAAAAGTCCTGCTAATTATTTTTTTTCTATAGATGGAATGTAAAACCAACTGTAAAAAATTCATGAATGAGACCCAGAGATTGGCATTACAACAAATTCAACGATTTCTGAAATGCATGCCTCTACAAAGAATGCACTATTATTCTGTCTAGACTTTACGGCACAGCATAATAAATAAAGACTGACAGCATCAATATATTTTCTGGACTTTACATTATTTCTAACTGTTAATATTTTCTGAGCTATCTTAGGTAAAGTAACGTGTATATCTTATAAAATAAAATCTATTGGTAATAGCATTGGTTAGCAGACAAAGAAATAGTAACAGCATTTATTTCTCTGAATATATTCATCTTCTTAAATAAACTTAGGAAATCTGAACTTGGACCCATAGATAATTCATTAGCTTCAGTGCATAGGCTTGTTTTCTTTGAATCTTCTCATACATATAATATCCTAGCATGGTTTTTGTCAGATTGCTTCAAGGGATTTTTTTTTTTCCTGAAAGAGTATATCGCATATAAAATAAACTATGACAGGTAACTTGTAAAGCTATCGATTGACATGGAGCTGAAATGACTTCTAAAAAATTTCCTCTAGAGATACACACGTTTTTATAATGAAACCACTAGCAACAGATGGAAGTCCACCAACAGGCCTCAATTTTTTCAGTCTTACATTTCCTAGAGCTGTGGATACAGAGAAGAAAACTAAAAATATAATTTTGGAGAATTAGTCACTCTCATAAAATCTATACATATCTTGGTAAAGTAACATGGTATAAACATTCTGCCCCACAAAAAAGATGAGATGTATTATATTATATCATGATTTGCAATTTTATATGATGAAGACCACGCCTCACCATTTTTTTAATTTTTATTTTCAGAAATAACTAAAAAGGAAATGGTCCCTTTGGCTGAAAAGTTTGCAGAGAGTGCATGAACGCACCCTGTTTCCACCTACTTTGTAACACTGGTAACCTCTTGTGATGGTTCTTTCATCACTCTCATTAAATGATGAAAGCTTCTGACTGCCTCATATCTGCAAAGTTCTTCCACAAATACACATTCCTATGAAAACAAAACCAAAGGGAAAAAAGAGCTGGAGAAACTGAGCACAAGGAGTGTGCTTGGTTTTCAAATAGAAGAACCAGCTTGAATTCTCTTAGAGACTTTAGGATATTGACCTGCACTGAAGTTCACGGATACGGTAAAATCACGTACACACCTACACACGAGCTGGGTTAGTCGTGAACCAATTTACCTCTCTCTTTGGAAGCTGATGTTACTCTAGGTTTTTGCATATAGAAATTGTAATAAAAAAAATTCTAGTGTATAATTATTAGCAATAGGTTGCATCATATGATATTGCCAATAATTTTCCATAGAACAGCAATTTCATATGGCTCTTCTTAGTATCAATTATTTAGAGGTGTGGTGGGTAAAATAATTAATATACTGTGTTTATCTTTGCAAATCATACTTATATATGCTACTTATTTTATTGGTTATGAGGAATTAACTTTTAGAATACCCTCCTCCAAACCCCATGCATGATTTAACAACTGTTTATATTCTTGGATTTAAATCTGTCTTGATTTTCTTACTGAAAACCATAGCCAAAAATTCACGTGGAATATGTATAACAAGATACAGACATGAGAAAGAAATTTTCATTGAGCCTTAAAACACAAACCAAAGAACTTTTGCTATTGATTTCTGTCTCACGAATTAAAATAGGGGTCAGCAAACTACAGCCAGAGGACCAAATCCAGCCCAGCGCCTATTTATATAGAGAGAGGGGAAAAAATAAAAAAACGTGTTACCGGAACACAGCCACACGTATTCCTTTACATTTTGTCTATGGCTGCTTTTGCCTACACAGAGCTGAGTAGTTGCAACAGAGTCTGCATGGCCCACAAAGCCTGAAATATTTACTATCCAGCCCTTTACAGACAAGGTTTGTTGATCCCTGGTTTAAGACAACAGTAAAATTTGATATTCAATATGAGACCAAACCTAGACTAGGAAAGTCTTGGAATACTTTTGTATCTGTCAGGATGGACTACGTTATACTGCAGTAACAAAGAAACCCCAACGACAGTGGTTTAAAACAGTACACTTCTTGCTCATACTAAGGTCCATCAATGTCCCATGTGGTCATCAGCCTCACTCCAAGATCCAGACAGTAGGGGTTGGTGGAAAAGCCACTATCTGGAATTCAGCCAGTAACTCTGGCACAGGAAACAAGAAACACACAGTGTCTCAAAAACACACAGTGCTTCTTTATGCTTGTGCTGGGAAATGACATACATCACTCCCACACACATTTCCTTGGTCAGAGTATGTCATACGGTCTGGTGGTGCCTGAATTCAACAACCTAACAAAGGAAAGTCCTTCTGCAAGCAGGAGAACTGGATATTGAATAACAGTGATGTCAACGACCACAACTTCCCAGAGGATGTTATGCCTAGAGAAAGTCTTAAAAAGGCACAGTAATGAGTTCGGCAAAGAGGGTCGGGAGCACTTGTATTCCAGAAGCTGCATATGTTACAGTTTGGCTGGAGAGAGTCGAAAGAGAAGTAGCAAGAGACAAGACTGGGGAGGCAGGCGGGGCGATCCCGGAGGCCCCTGTGCAATTCCAAGGAACTTCCCTCGACTCTGAAGACTATGGAAAGCAAAGGGAATTTTTCCTTTTTCCTTTTAAGCAACAGGCCTATTTGGAGATAGTGATGTAGCAATAGAACTCTCTGTAATATTTTATAAAAATATTCATGACTTGGTTGGTACCCACCTTAGTATGTTTACCTTTAAGAAGCTCTACAGCGAGATTCTGATAGGAACGTTAGGTTGAAAAATCACTGCTGAAAAGGATGAGTCCAACGTTTACTGTTATCGTCAGTTTTCAAACATACTCACATGTAAAATATGTGTACGACCTTCTTTCTAGACACTCCATGGATAAGCCATGTTATCTTCAACAGAACTTCCAATCTAAAATGCCAGTCTCTTCAGTAAGAATTCATTTATGCCTCTGTCTTGTCTTCTTCAAATTCAGTCATTTTTATTCCTAATATGAAAACCACAGTAGCTGTGGTGATAGCTCTTAAAAACTGTAGAAAGTATGCTTAAAATATCTTTCCATTGACTCTCCAGAGATCTAACTCCCCCCCCCCCTTTTTTTAACCTCAAACAGCTCAAATCAAACTTTCTTGATAAAGCTGTTCTAAACCTCCGCAGCGGAATTCCTTAGAACAGCACGGGGGCGCCGAGGGGCTAAAGCCTGGACATGGTCCTGGTCCGCGGGGTGGACTGTGGGGCTTCCCAAGAAGACAAACAGGGTGTGGCTGGAGCCTGCAGGGTGCGCTCTGTGCTTCAGATGCGTGGGGGTAGTAAGTGCGGGTCCTGATGGAGCGGCAGGGAGAGGATGGGCTACGATGGGCTAGGATGCCCTTGAGCATCACCAGCGGCTCAGAAAATGGCCGAGATCCAGGTCTGAGGCGCTCCGGTTCCAGTCCACTCTTCCCAGAGGAAGCCGGATCTCGCGGGATCTGGGGAGGGATGCGAGGCGAGTCCCGACATGAGACACAGTTGGTGCTTCGGCTCGTCATAAGGAGCAGGCTCCGATGCTCGTGACTGCCTCCAACCCCACCTCACAGGCACGGGGCAGCGGCCTCTCCCCGGAGCCCAGCCGGTTGCGGGACAAAAGGCTCGGCCACCAAGGCTGTGCAGCGGCCCAAGAACCAGGGCGTGAATCGCGCGTGCGCGGCCCGCAAATCTGGGCCCTCCTGGAGGCCGAGCTTCTGACACGGGACCTGGGGCCCAAGCTGAAGATTTGCAAGGTCTAAGGCCGCAGCGACTCGGACGCACTCGTCAGCTGCAAGGTGTGTAGAATTCATCCTAGGAGACCACCAATGCCTGTTTCTTGAGACTTTTCTCTGAAGAGCAACGTCAAGAACGGGGGATACTGTCTCCAACCTACATCCCTGGTTTTTTGACGGGTCCAACAGTAATTCGATTTCGTTGTCAGGGTTTTGTTCCAAAAAAGCGTGAGAATCAATTCTGGTCAAAGAACTTTAAAGATAGATATTCTTGGAGGCTTCTAGGAAAATTTCCTGGCTCTTAAGAAAGAACCATAGGAAGATCATTATCATTTTTGCTAAATTCTATGCTATCCAATAGAACTCCCTGGAAAGACATAAATGTTCTTTATCTGTGCTGTCCAATATAATCACTCCTAGCCACATGTGGCTCTTGAGCTTTCAAATGTGCTAGTGCCACTGAGGAACTGAGCTTTGAATTTTGTTTGGTTTTGATTGATTATTTTAAATAGCCACATGTGGCTAGTGGCTACCATATTGAAGAGAGTAGTTTTAGATGATGTCTTGTC
Source organism: Equus asinus (assembly GCF_041296235.1). Lineage (NCBI taxonomy): Eukaryota > Metazoa > Chordata > Mammalia > Perissodactyla > Equidae > Equus > Equus asinus. The sequence goes on from NC_091800.1 coordinate 77,880,364, forward strand.
TGGATTGTAAGGTCACTGCCATACTACAAGCCTGCGAAAGAAGACAACACTGTAGATGGCAAAAGGAGCAACGGAAAAAAACCCACGTCCTTGGTGCATCGTTGATCTTCTAAATAAACCAGCCCTGATGGCTACCCTGATTCTGATTCTTTGTTAGATATTTATAAAGTTCTTTGTTATTTAGATTTGGAGATCTATTTCATGCGTTGAAAACACCTCAACCAATACAAATTAGCCCTTAATTTTATACTACCCTTTATTCTCCACCCTTACTCTGACTCAAGTGTAAACTATTTCCCTGCAGGAGTCATGGCTTATGCTTCCTTTGCTTATCCTACAAGGTTTGCAATATGGTGCACCTACACCACAGGTGTTCATTGAAGACCCCCCGGGCAGGTGCAGACTCTTCACTGGCATTTTCAGCAGTGGGCTTTAAGGCACGAGTTACCTGGTGACAGTAGCTGGGGTGTCCGGTAACTAAAAGAGGAAGGCTTAGCTTGCACGCAGAGAAGGTTGAGTACAGCTCTGAATATAGGGAAATACGGGGTTGTCCCCAATATGTCTCGCCACTGCTCTCCTGCAAGACAAAAATGCCGTTATTGAGCAGTCTTTCCACCATTTAAAGCAGTGATTTCTTGTATTTTTGAGACGTGATTTTTTCCTTAAATAAAAATTTATATAACAATTCACCGTAAAAGACAGAAGCTGAATGTACAGCTGGTCTGAGTAAAGGCAGTGGTCAGAGGCTCAAAGCCCTCCCTTTCTCTCTCCAACTGGCCAGACTGACCCAGCGGCACTTCCTGGCAAGCCCCAGGCTTCTATGGAGATGGGTTTGAACAGCTCAGATCTATATGTAAATCGTAACTTGCTGACACGCAAAACTATTGAATAAGGGTAATTAAGTTTTGTAAAGTATTAAGTCTTTAGTTATGAAATGATCTATCCAATGTTTTTATAACATGTGAAAATGTTTAAAAAAAGAATTGACAATATATGTTCAACATTTAAGGGAGTAACGCCCTTCCTCGATTTTCTTTTCACACTAGAAGAATTGACATGAGGCTGTTGTGAAATAGTCGCATATGAGCCTGAAATTGTAAGCCATGGTGTTCCTAAAATATGCATTTGTTTCTTCCTCACTTGTTCCCTCTTAAATTTTTTTTAAACTTCCAATGTAAAAATAATATATATATATGATAAAATCTGGAAAGGCAGGAGCATTTTTCACCTATAATTTTACTGCTCCCAAAAGTATCACTGTCAAAATTTCTATATATTCCTTTCCAATCTTATTCTATACCTGTACTTTTGCAGTTGTAATCATATTAAGTATGCAGTAGTCTTTCTCCACATATAATTAAAAATAGTTCTTCTGCATTATATTAGCTGAGAAAACATTTCAATTTTATGTATATAAAAAATAAATATGTATATAGCTGCTAGCTATATCTAATACATGCATATGTGTGTGGATGTGCATTTTTTTAATAGTTCTTTCTTTGGAAAAATACCACAAATGAGAAAAAATAGGAAAAAACAGGAAAGAAGATTTTTCAAAATAATCATAATTCTCTTATCCTATCAGCAATATATAGATTGAACTTTGAATGCTATTTGTCTTGATTAATTTAAATGTTAGCAGCCAAATGTGTCTGATGGCTGCCCTGTTGGGGAGCATTGTTCTAGATGGTGTCATGCTTGGATACAAGGTCACTGTCATGCTCCAAGCCTGCAGAAAAAGACAACACTACAGATGGCAAAGAGGAGCAATGGAGAAAACCCCCATCCTTGGTGCATCATTGAAACTCTAAATAAACCAGCCCCAATGGCTACCCTAACTCCGGATTCCCTGTCAGGTGTTTATGAAGTTCTGTATTGTCTCTGGGGATTTCAGTTGCATGAACCTGAAGGCAGCCTGACTAACACAACTTTCCCCTTAACTGTATCGATTGCGCCCTATTCCTACCAAGATATACTGTCCTATCCTTATCAGCATTAAACATTAGCATCCAAGAAAAATCTGTCTGCAGCAGGTGACTAACAAAAATAATGGAAACTAAACATGCATGCCTGCTGCCTGTGAGACCCCATAAATCACTTTTCCTTGTTATCTCACTTAATCCTCACAACGGTCCAGGACTTGGTATTCCCACTCCTTCTAACCTGCAAATGAGGAAACTCTAGCCCAGTACCCGGTGGGGTGTGGACTCCAGCACACTCAGAGTCAAAGCCCAGTGTTTGTTGCACTTTCCACAAATGTTATGCAATAAAACAGGATTTCAGCTTTTTGCTCATGTGTCCCTTCTCGGAGAGACCTTCTCTTTGTGTCTCACTCAGAATTGCTACTCCTGCTGTCCACAGTGGTCCCTCCCTGTGCACCTCCCAGCTTCTGTTCTCTCTTTTGAACTTCATGATGTCTAACATCAAATGATATATGTTTATTTTGTATAATGTCTTCATCCTCTCTGAGAATACAGGCTTTATGAAGGCAGAGATTTTTGCCTATTTGTTTACTGCTATATTCTCAGTGCGTTACGTAGAAGACATTCAAAAACATGATTTTAAGGAATGAATGAATGAATGGATATTCTACTTTGTTTTTGTTTGATTAATAGTGAATAAACTTTTTAAGTAATGATTTATCAATTACATTTTTTTTGAGTTATGGCGATTTTTGCCCTTAATGGTGGATTGAATTTTGCCCTTTCATATAACATAAACACTTGTTGTAAATGCACGGTGTAGAAAATGATTTCTTACCTACGTTATCTTCCAGAGGCCTCGTCTAGTGCCCAGCAGAACCAAGTTTCTTGTTCTTCGTTTTCTGGATTTCAGTCTCCTGTCTCATGTTCCAGCAATTGAGTCTTGAAGTGTTCTGATTTTGTCCAGAGAGATTTGGAATCATTTTGTCTAGACCATGGGAAGTTGGCTGCGAGACTCACTCAGGGTCTCTGTGCTGAAGGCTGCATTAGACAATTGTTTGTTTTCAGCCTGTTGATTGGCATTTTATGTTTACCCAATATTTTTTTGTTTATTTATTTGTATTTTCTCTCTATATAATAAAAGAGTAAGTTTTCATTATCTTGATTGAAAAATCTTTTCTCAGTTCTAGAATTTATCATATAATTTGTTGCATGGATTTATTTCTTAGAATTTTTTTTCTTATAAACTCTTTTTTTCTATAACAAGTTATTAAATCTTTACAACTCATCCCTAACTTTAACTTCTTGTCAAAATGTGCACAATTTTTATTTACTTTGTCTTGGACTAAAGTTTTAATTCTCTCTGATAAGAAGCATATTCTCAGATTTCTAGGTTAATCAAAAAAGCATGTTACCTATCTAGATTCTCCATTATTAATGAAAACTTACTATATTTGTCTCCAGCAACTTGCACAACTTTTTCATGTCTAAGGGATTTCTATTTCAGTGTTTAAAAAAAATCTGCAACTTAAAGAATCATCTTTAATATCTTTTTATTTCTGTGAATACAGTCCAGACATTATGTTAAGTGTTGGAGAAAGAGTAATAAACGAGACCAACACAGTAGTTGGCCCAGGGAGTCTTTTCCTCCCACCCACTCAACATTTATTTTGTACCTCTTATATATGAAAACTTATACCAAGCACTGCTGAAAGGTGACTGAGGCATGGACCTTGCAGGAGGAGACAGACTCTGCGCACATGATCAGGTCTTAATCCTCACTCTGCTGCTTACACATCTATGTGGCCTTGGGGAATTTTCTTAACTTCTCCAGTGTGTCATACCTCAAACTTATGTTCAAAACTAACCACTGCATCTTACTCCCCAAAACTGATCCTCCCCCAAAATTTCCCCTCTTGGTAAATGGCATCTCAGTTCTTCCAGATGCTTAAGCCAAAAAGCTTGAAATCATTCTTGACACCTCACTTCCTTTTACACAACTCATTCAACCTATGGAAAAGATACATCATCGGCTCTATCTTCAAATAGATCCACAATCTAATACTTCTTAAAACCTCCACACCCGCTTTCTGATAAAAGGCACCATGATTTCCCACCTGAACAACTGCTATAATTTCCCAACTTGTCTTTCTGCTTCTATCTTCTCCTCCTATGGTTTCATGTCCACAAGGCTGCCAGTTATTTATCTTTTTAATAGACTATTTTTTAGAGCAGATTTAGATTCACCATATAATTAAGCAGAAAATACAAAGATTTCCCGTATAGTGACTGCCCGTGTTCACAAACACAGTGTCCCCCCATCAACATCCCCGACCAGAGTGGGACATTTGTTACAGTCAATGAACCAACACTGACACATCATCACCCAAAACCATAGTTACATTCGGGTTCACTCTTGGTGTGGTACATTCTGTGGGTTTGAACAAATGCATAATGTCATGTATTCACCACTGTAGTATCATACAAAACTAGTTATCGTTTTAAAGTTGGGTTGAGTCTCTGTTCTGCTCAAAACTCTTCACTGGCTTGCCATCTCCCTCAAAATGGAACTCCCAACTCTTCCCTGAACGCAAGGCTCTGGCTGATGGGGCTCCTGCTCTCCTTTCAGATCTCATCTGTCTTTGCTGCTACCTCTGCCTGACTCTGCTCCCGTCGCGTGAACTCCTTGCTCTCTTCAAACTCTTGTACTTCCAGATGCTTGCACTCGCCCTTCCCTGTGCTACATTGCTCCTCCTCCAGGGATCAGCTCACTTGTCGCCTCAAATAACTCTGACTTTCACTCGAGTTTCACCTTAGCAGACGGCAGGCGTTCACGGCCAACCTAGCCCTGGGAGAGCCCTCAGCACTCTCTGAGCCCTCATTCTGCTTTCTTTTCTTCCTTGTGCTTATCTTCTCCAGACATTACACACACACACACACACACACACACACACACACACACATATAGTTGTTGATTCTGTTGTTGTTGTCTATGGGTTTGTTGTCTTTATGTCCAGATAAGTTTCCTGAGATTAAGGACTTTACTCTTCTTTTTCCCCATCACACATGAATAAATAAATTTCTTGATGCCTCAGTTTTTTCATCTGTAAAATGGATGTAATAATAGAAACCACAATATAGGATTTCTAGTATGATTAAATAATGTCACAAAGCAGTTAGAGCCATGCCTGGTGCAAAATGCTTACTGCATGTTAGCTATTATTTTTGTCATTTTTAAGATGGTGGAAAGAGCTCACAGTACTTTCCTCTGCCTGTTTTTCCTCTTCGACTGCAGTCTCTTTGGACTCCTTCAAACTAGTGTCTGAGCATAAAGAACCTCTACCATTCTCTGTATATTAATAGCTCTACTGGGCCCTAAATACTAAGCAGCTGGCATTTTAAAATACATTAATATAGTATTTTAAATGACAATATTCTTCCAATGGGGGGATTGAATGTGGTTTAAACTAGTCTTATAATAACATAGCAACCACAGTCATGACAATACCCACTTTATATCGAGAAGCTACTGTGTATGAGGGACTTTGTATGCGTGTTTTTTCTGACCCTTACAACAGCTGTGCAAGGTGGGAATTATTACACCAAGTTTTTAGACCAGGCCACTGGCCATCAGGGTGTTTAAGGGCCTTGCCTCTTTAGACCACATACCCAGTAAGAGGAGGGTCTGGGATCTAATGCCAGCATGCTCTGGTTTCAAAGCCTTGCTCTCTTTCCTAGGACATAAAGCAGGACTGCTGAAGACGAGGCTTTGAGGGAGCGTAACACAGCATAGGGGAACTTCTGCAGCAGAGACAGCAGTGAGGTCCAGAAATGGTGGCACTGGCTCCAAAGGGCAGACCTGGCCATGAGCAGAGAGCCTGGGAGGACCACAAGGCAGGCCACGCGGCCGTTTCTTCAGCAGGAGACCGACCTGGAGGACTGAGATGCTCCTTGGAGGGACTAGAGAAACTCTGCACTGTTTTCTACAGCTTCACAAAAATATAGTAAGTGTGAATGAACAGCTGGCGTTTTGTGTTTGGAAAAGTATAGATCATCTAGTCCAGGTATACTGATATAGCCTGTAATATAACATATGCACTAATTTAACATCTCCGCATTAGAATTTCACTGAGTGTTTATAAAATACCTGGTTGATTAATTGCATTCAGGCTTTTTCTTTGTTTGTTTTTGTTTTTGAGGCTCTGTGTGTGAAGTTATTCCTCTCTCTCTCTAAATTTGTCCTGGATTTCTTTCAAGGAGCGATAGTCATGCTGTTTTTTCCCTTGAAGTGGGTATTGGTGATGTTTTAGGAAGTAAAATTTGCAGGGAGATTTTTCTGTGTTAAAGCAATATTAGGAAAGTGGTGGTGAGTGTAAGGAGTTCTCTTCGTTTTTCTTGTGAAATGAATTCTATGCAGTCCTTAATTTGAATGTCTATTCAAAATTACTTTTTCTCTGTTATCCCAAAAGACTTCCAATTTTTCCTTTTTGATTTTGATAGTTCACTGAAATGTTAAAATGTTTAAGGGGACCAGATTCTTTAATGAGGAAAAATTTTTTTAAAAAGTGACAAAGGTCATGACTGAAGTTTTAAACGTTTTGAATTTTATATACTACATTACTTTTTACTCTGTATTAAAAGTAGAGGTGTCCTCGTAAAGTCTGAAGATTTACCAAAAAAGTCAAGGATCACCAAAGTGAGTTAATGAAAGAGCAAATGAAAAACTTAGTGATACCCCCGAAATCCTTAGTTATGCTAAGAAAATAATTATGGAACTATTTAATCATTAATGTAAATAAATCCTTCTTGAAATTAGACATATTTTGGTATTTGTTGTCAGTTGCACATTTTACAAATCTTGATTTAGAATAGTTGTCTTCATATTTCAATTGCTTCTTTGTGTCTCCCAAATGATGGTGGGTTTGACAGACATAGGGAAGAAATGAACACTGGTAAAGCAAGACCTACATATGGGGCATTTGTAAATATCATCTTATGTAATTCTTACCAAGATGTAAGGCAAGCCATTTTATCCTCTTTTTACAGATGAAGAAATTGAGTTCTAGAAATTTGGAGAAAATTGCCCAAGTCACAGAGATAGGGAAAGTGTATTCTCAAAATTGGTTTTCCCTTAAACCATGGAACTCAACAGGTGGCTTTTATTTTTTCCCTAACACGAGTACTGAAAATGTATAGTAAACATACTATGAAACAGGATAGAACAATATAGAAATGTATAAAGTACAATGCCATTCCATCAACTCATTTCCAAACCTACTTTGCAGAATTTATCGTTGTCATGATTCAATGTATAACTTCCTAAATATTTCAGTGTCTAGACGACAGGGGTAACATCATGGCTGGGCCAAGATTTGCCTATACACCTGTTTTACTTGGCTAACACTGTATTTTAAAAGCTATTAAATGAAATGAAAGCATTAAACACACGCACGAAAGTATACATTAGCCTCTGAATCTAGTCCACCATCTCTTGAAAAATCTAAATATCCTGACAAAATGGAGCATTGATTTCTGCTTAGCAACAAGCAGCAGGTGCTGGGAGAATGCTGTGTTCAGTTCACACAGCTCTCGTGTGCTCAGGGTCACTGTTCTAGGCCACACCTGGCCTGATGTTACCTGGCTGGCCTCTGGAGCATTTTGAGTTTGTAGTCCATACATTTTTTCGTTAAATTGCTTTTTTCCACCTAATGTGCTATTGGGACTACCTTCCCATATCTTGCTTGTTTACAAACCTGCCTACCTGTCCGTTGTTTGGATACACCGTCATTTATTTGACCCTTCAGCTACTGATGAAGAATTAGCCCATTTCCAGTCTTTGCTATGAAATGCTTTAATGGCCATCCTTAGACATACCTCTCTGCCATTTGTGTTTATGTTTCAGTAAGAGAAATTCCTAGAGGTGGAATTGGAGGGTAAAAAGGTATGCACGTTTTATGCTTTGATGAATTGGCCAAATTGCCTTCTGAAGTTTGTACTGCATCTGTTACATCTAAGTGTGGATCAGAGCACCTACTCCCCAGCGCCCCCGAGTGGGACAAGTCACATATTAGTAGACACTCAAATTTGAAACCATTTTGAGAATACGCACATTTTAGAAAAGTGAAAGAACTATTATAAACTTTATTTTAAAATTGGTTTGAAAACACTTATGTCCACATTGAGCTCTATTCAAGATGTTATTGTGAACTATAGTGCAATTATCCTTAATTCTAAAGTAAGATGGTAACAGGAAGCCACAGGAAACGGCTCTGCTCTGCTTCCATCTTCTTGTGTAAATGCAGTAAGGAACTCGTGAGAAATGAAACGTTGTTGTAGGAAATTCCACTGAGTGTGCCCTTTTAATTGTTCCTAGCTTTTGACCTATTGTTTGAATAATTTTAAGGAAAAAAAAAATTCCCTCCTGAGAAGGAAATATAATAAATACCACTTAGGAAATACAGAGATATAAATATAATTATGAGAAGAATGTGTTATTTCTGCCAAATTACTGGTGGAAATCTAAAAAGGAAATTAAGGCTTTTTTAAACCCATCAAAAATGTTCACTTTACAAAGAATAAATCCTGCTTAAACCTAACCTCAAGTGAGATTTGTGGAAGACTAACTTGACAGCCACCTTCTAAGAGAAAAATAATGAGAGAACCTGAGCCCAGAAGTGTTTATGAGTGTGCTCTAGTAACAGAATTTGATCCACAATCTTTGTATTTTTCTTTAACAACAAAGATCACTTCGGTTCTTTTATAAATTTCCCTCTTAACAATTCATTGTAAACTGTATGTATATACGTGTGTGCATATAGACATAAATCTTACTGAAGCAGGATGCAGAGATTGACCCCTACCTTCATGAAGGTTTAAATAGATTTCACTTTATTTTCAGAAAACAAATTTCTTGTCCAAGTAATCAACTCTACAGAAAACAAAATTCAATCTTTATCATATAAGGACACATCCATGACAAGGATTTTAAGATAGAGGCATAGAAATTCTCTATACTGAAATAGAATCAACTTTTCCATATCTTCTGAATCATTACTTTTTTTACCTTAATATGCCCCATTTTTACCTTTTCAGTTCTCATTTCTCCCTGAGTATCATTTAATGATCGTAAATGAATTTTATATGCTTTAGTAGAGATTCAATGAAAAAAAATCAGTGTATTACTTATGATTATCCTTGATCTGCCAAGAGAACATTTCACAGCCTTCTTTTCCCCCCATATCCTTTGCAAAGTGAACCAGATAAAAAAAAAATGTGGGAATAAATACACACTTTAGAAATGAGAACAAGTATTAGGCTTATCAAAGTAGCCTATAGATCACATTTTGCTTAAAAGACCCTAAATTCAAAATTATCCCAAGAAATTGAAAAGTATAACATTACTCCATTCAACAAATAGTTCTTGTAGATCTAGTATGGGCTAAGTCGTCTATAAGGTGTCATAAAGAATATTAGGAAGTATCAGATACTTTCTTCTTAAAATCTGAGTGAGATAGTACAGGTAGGTAATTATGGGGAAATTCCCAAAATTATTGACCCAAACTAAACAAAAGGAAGGGACCACTGACAAGTGTAAAGCTCTCCACTTAGTTTCAAAATAATCTGTTTCATATGTTCAAGTTACAAAGAACTGAGAACCAACTACAAACTGAAGAAGAGGAGACAGAGTAGCAGCTGCTAAGATCCCTAATACAAACCTGCTTTAAAAACACCCATCGTCATCCCATACTGAGACTCCAGACGCTAAATAACGTGGGATCAAGTTCTTACTTTATTAGGAAATATTAGCCAGAATCAAGTGGGAGAAAAGGTCAGTATGCCCAGCACACAGTAGATGCTCAATAAATTGTTGGGTAATGAATAAATAAATGAATTGTCTTCAAACATGTTTGTAATAAATATCTGAAGGTAAAATGAGCTTATGCCTATTTTCATTTTTCTAGGGAGGAGGTAAACACTATGGAGAAGAAGTAAAAGAAAGCAGGCTTCTCAGGATATTGGCTATCCTCCTCTAGACCAGGGCTCAGTGCAGTGTGGCGCCCAGACCATGTGCATCCTGTGGTCTGGTTTGATTGGAACACAGTCACACTCACTCATTTATCTTTGTCCGTGGCTTCCCTTAAAGCCTAAATTAGTTATTGTCTAGTCTTTCACATGTATTCCTGCCACCAGCAGGGTTCTTGGCAACCTTCTTACCATAGTGCTAGCTCTTTTTTTAATAAAGGGATGCAGCATAGCAGAGGGAAAAGGAGAGACATCAACAGTGCCTTCCATGTCTGAACTTCATTCTATTGCAGCATTTCCTGAGCTTATTTTCTCACTTTTTTCTGTAGGATGTCTTTCAAAACATGCTTTTCTATGACCAAACATATTTTGGGAGTACTACATATAATAACCTCCTACTGGAGATTCCTAATAATCTACAAGCATGTTCTTATTCATATTCTGAGGCGACCTACAGGCAAGGAGCCAGTTTCACTTTGCTTAACCCACTATTTGCCAATCATGTATAAAGACAGAACTCCTTTCTTCTCAGAGCACTTCCCAAATTCTCTGGCACCAGTGTTTACTGGTGTTTACCAGAACATACTCAGAGAATATTGCTCAATTCCTCTATTTAAGGGAACCAGAATAAGTGTCCTAAGTAGGGTGGACATGCACAGTTAAGTATAATAATGACAAGAAAATTACTTGCCAGACGTGAATATCTAGAATACTAATAAATCACTTTACAAACTATGAATAAACTTTGTGATTAGAACTTTGGCTATATTAAGATAGTGTTTTTCCAAGCAACCCATGGATGCCCTGCATCAGCATCACCTGGGAAACTTGTTAAAAGTGCTGCCTTCCATGCCTCACCCAAGACATAATAAATCAGAATATTTGTAGTGATGTTGTGCATCTCCAGCTTAACAAGTCCCCAGAGGATTCTCACATGCCTTACTACTGAAGAGCCAAGCCCTCCGGAATATCAGTGGAAATTTCTCAAGAGAGAATCGCAGGGCCCACTCGTCCATGATATTCCTACTTTCCCCAGTGCTTTTGTAAAGTTGGCTATCTTTGAATCACGGAGGACAGCCGCCTTGGGATGACATTAATGAGGCTGTGCAAGCGGATTAATGCAACTCTAGGAAAAACACAAAACTAAGATTTACATCTATCATAGCAATCTCTCTACCAAATATAAGAAATCGAGAAATTTACAAAAAACACTTAGGTTCATTTTTTACCTTTTCCATAAAGCTTTGCTTGAGCTTCCTTCAGTCTTCTAAGATTTCCTTATCCCTTAAATTTGATTGCAATTTTAGTTTTTTCTACATTATTTCATAAGTATTTATATTCTATTCAAGATTATAATATTTTATTATTTTATATTTGCTCATTCTTGTCTCCCCAAGGCAAATACTCAAAAACGTGTTTGTACATTGTGGGACACAGTGGGGACAAGTAAAGCTGTTTTAATAAATATATGTGACATGTTTGATTTACTACTTCATGATGCCAAGTAGATAGTAACATATGTGTCAGTGTCATAAGCGGCCTTGTTCATGGCTTTGTGAAGACAACAGGGATACAAAGAGTCCTGATGGCGGCTCAGCTATTTGCCCTTCTCCGTTTTCATTACATACACCGGTCTCAGTGACTTGAGGGGTGATCTTCAGAGGGAACAGAGGTTCTAAGGTCATATAATGGGAAATAGTGGCTAAAGAATGAAACTGATTATAGAGTCGGCTTGTTTCAGTAATCGAATGGACTCAGGCAGGAATTTCCCTGCAGCTCTGAGCTACAAGTTAATAGCCTCAGCAACAACAACAAAACTTGTGAACAGAAGGAATGTTTTCCTGAGTGGAGAGCATGGGAAAAATAGTGTATCCCCAAAGTCATAGAAGGAAACAAGCATCATTAGCCATAATTAGGAGAAGAAAGTTTGAAATGGGTTCCTTTAGGGTGCTAAAACAATGCACACGTGTCCTGAGGTAAAGCTGTGTGTGATCAGTGATGAGGAGATGGTGTTTCAGATAGCTAGATGGCAGGCCTGCAAAGAACTGAGGGAATGTTTGAGAATGTGTAGATTTAGAAAGGAAACAAAATAGCATAAAAGCTTGGAGGCAGAATTCGCTGGTGCTGGGGAAACCTTCAATGGAAGACCAGAGGGTGTTCAAGGACAAGACCAGAAGGAAACCCAAAATATACATTTTAGACATTAGTTTCTCAAGCAAAGAATTGAGTAAGGATCCGCATTCCTAAGGTCCAATAAAAGACTAAGCCCAAGGTTCCTGTGAGGGAGATCTGGGGCCACCAGCGGGGCCACCTGTGGACACTGGTGTGAGCAGGGTGTTTGCCTACAGCCAACCTTGGTAGGCTGGTGCCCAGGTGGGAGACAGCCCAAGTCTGCAGGAACCTCTGAGTCTTCAGAAAATTTTTCCTGGGTTTGAGGATAACTTTGGTTAAATGAATGGGGGAAAAAAAAGGTAAAAGCAGAGAATATCTATTTAAGACTTAAAATAGTCTAACTATCATAAAACGTAATTTCTATGGGTTGTAATTCCATAAGGACAGGAACATGTCCTATGGCCACGTAGCCACATAGTAATTACATTTGCAAGAGTTTATAATTATTCCTCCAAATTTTCTCACAGGATCAAAACTTAGTTATGCCTTTGCATGTCCTCTGTGCTAAATTCAGCATAAATAGCCTGAGGAGATGTGAGGTACCACCGCTAACACGGAAAAGCTAAAGGAAGATCCAGGCGTTTTTGATTTCATATATGTATACTGTGGAGGTTCTGTATACTGATCATATGTGTATGTGTTGGAGACAGATGAATGTCAGCACTCATGAGTCTACTGCTGCTTCTAAAAAACACACCTTTCCATAGCTCTCCTCGGCTTCTCTTAGATTGTGGCGACAGAAAGTGATCTACAACAGAGCTACCTGGCTGGAGCAGCCTACAATTTGGAAAACAGGTAAATGTCTTTGAAGTAGCTTGTTCATATTCTTGGGGTGGAGGAGGTCTGTGCCCTGTTTGCATGAACAAAAAAGCAGGAAACTCCAGGAAAAAGAGGGAAGTGACTACTGTATCCCTTTAGCATTCAGAGTGATGCCTTCTAGCGTTAGGTTGTGTTGGTTGGTTTGTTGCTTTGTTGTTTGCTTGCTTCTCCTGCCCTCTTTCTGAGCTCTTTCAAGGTCAGCAGCTTCGGAGTGCTCTCCTCTCCCACCTCTTTCCTCATCCCCATAGATGAGAGAAGTCTCTCAGAATTTTTTCCTGAGGAAGCTTCGGTTGCTGATCAAAATTAATCGCACTGCTCCCCTCGTGGTACATTTACTGAGAATCTGAGAGCAATCAAATGTATCAGGAGGAGTAATGAGCTCTAATTTAGAGTGAATTGGGCAGGCTAAATACTATATTTGCCTGCAACGTTATCCTTCAGAAACCTTGTTTTGTGGTTTGACTTTATTGCCCTAAGACCCTATCATCCTCTAGTTGACGCTGAGTCACAGCACTCCCTAAATATGACAGAGCAAATATTTCACTTCTTCAAGATTAAATTTAGTTTTCATTTTTTTCTTTTACTTTTCTTTTTTTTTTGAGGAAGATTGGTCCTGAGCTAACATCTGTTTCCAATCTTCTTCTCTTTTGCTTGAGGGAGATCGTTGCTGAGCTAACAACTGTGCCAATCTTCCTCTTTTTGTGTGGGATGGCTGCCACAGCATGGCCTGAGAAGCAGTGCTAGGTCTGTGCCCAGGATCCAAATCTGTGAACCCGGGTTCGCTGAACCAGAGCCCGAGAACTTAAGCACTACGCCGGCCCCTACTTTTTCTTTTAAAGAATTTTATACTAACTTTTAAGGCAGTTATTTTCAAATTTTATTTGAAAAGGAGAAAACAAATGAAATGTTTTATGAAACTACAGTTTTGATGCCAGTTTGAAGCTGAACCTTTTCCTTCCACCTCCACCTTACTCACCTCTGCAGCCGTAAGAACCTCTGCAGAAGTGCACAATGTGTGTGCAATGCAATTGTAAGTTTATCACTTTCAGGTAACAGAGTACTTAGTGTGATCTGAAACCAGCACTGACATCGTCTCCTGTAGAAGCCCCAGGTAAAGAGTAAAGGCTAAGATTTACCCAAAACTTTCTCTCCTATTTACTTGCCAGCTTTCAGGAAATAGCCTTTCATCAAAAGAAATTATTTTAACTTTTAGTTACTTATTTGTAGCCTAAACATCTATGGCTGAAGATAAGCAATCAAGAGAAACTAGTTTAATCATTATCTTCAGAAAATCATTTTATATTTATGTTCTGTTACAATTTTTATCATAACTTCCAACTCATCATTCTTCTCTTCTCAGAAAAATCTGTTGAACTTTGAGAAAATCCATCTTCTAAGTGAGAATATTCTGTCTGCCAAATGGTGGTAGTTGGCATTTGAAGAAAAAAGTAAACAGAAAGTAGAAGAGTGAGATGATTATTTTTATGAAAAGTACTATCAGTAACAATCATATTAAAGTTTTTTCTTCAGAAACTTTGGACTATAACTGGGCAACCAGAAGAGGATGATGGGAAAAGACGACTCCAGATTTCTATTTGAGTTACACTAGTTATAACAATGTAAAATTGTTTCATATTCTCCCAGATATTGGTGCAATTAATGAAATAGCAGATGCCATTCTTTATGGACGCTCACTCATGTATTGAATGAGAAAGACACAATAATTGGCTTCATCCAGATGTCCTTGGGAAGTAACTGAGATTTTGAAATGGTAAAATTTCTGAAGAAATATAAAAAGGATGCCAAATCAAAAAATGTTTGTTAATACATGGGAAATAAATTCAAGCAAGGGAGAGTGCTTTAAAAATTGTGTGATTTAAAAAGGCACATTAACTAATTTCAGATAGGATAGGTTAAAACTAATGCTGCAAGTGTACTTTGTTTTATAAGACGCTTTATTAGGGGCTGGCCTGGTGGCGTAGTGGTTAAGTTCACGTGCTCTGCTTCAGTGGCCTGGGGTTCACAGGTTCAGATTCCAGCCATGGACCTATATACTGCTCATTAAACCATGCTGTGGTGGCATCCCACATATAAAGCAGAAGATTGGCACAGATGTTAGCTCCGGGACAATCTTCCTCACACACACACACACACAAAGACTTTATTAGTCTAAGATTGTAACACAATTTCTTCAGAGCAGATGATTTTCTGGGCATAGTCAGATCCAAAATAACAATAAATATGGTACTCTGTAGCTCCAATTTTTCAGAAATCTAACTTTCATTCATTTCCAATCTGAGCTATGTCACAAAAATTCATCTACAGTTTCTCGTTCTGAAATTATGCTCTGAAATTATGTCTAGTTATTCCCAAGAAATCTGAATACACAAGCCTGACATTCTGGTGACATAGGTCCAACCCTTTGTCAATCAGGGCTACGTTTGGAACAAAAGAAACAAACTTGGCTAACAGAAACAGAAAAAAATTAATCGGAGCCATACAGGTAACTCACAGAATCAACAGGAAACCTGGACAACCAGATTTCAGGACCCGTCAGTAACCATCACCCATTTCAGTAACCATCCAGAAAGATGTTTACCATAGCAAAATTAAGGTCATGCACAGGGACAGCTGAGGTAACGTGAAGTTACTGCAAGACCTAGACGACCACACTGCTATCTCCGGACCGTGGATGCTGCCAACTCCAGTGGAATGAATTCTAAGATGTCTCTGCTTGCAATTACATAGGCAGACTCAAGTGAGGACGCTCACATGGATGCACTCAGATCCCCTGGCTTCACTGGACCTAGGAATATGTTGGAGAGCAAGTATCTA
Organism: Equus asinus; assembly: GCF_041296235.1. Lineage (NCBI taxonomy): Eukaryota > Metazoa > Chordata > Mammalia > Perissodactyla > Equidae > Equus > Equus asinus. Next base: position 77,896,134 of record NC_091800.1, read on the forward strand.
CTCTTTCTCTTTTTTTCCTTTTTTCCTTTTTCGTTTTTTTGTAGCATGGCAGATTCAAAACTAGAGCTCTGAGACACTGGGCATCCAAAGGAATGACAAGTCTTCATTAAACACGTGATACTGTTTCAACATTGTACCAGCCTGGTGGCATGGAGTGGCAGTCTCTTAACTGCTCTATTTTTCTGACTATTTCACAGTCAGAAAAGATAGCACCATTGGTTAAGGTTTTATTGTTTTGTTTAAAACAGATTTATGAAACACAATTTACATTATTACAATCAAGGTTTCATATGTCCATTATAGAAGAATTGGAAAATATAGATAAGCAAAGAGAAAGAATAGCACTCATTACTCACCCAGCCAGAAATAACAAAAATGTCAACATTTGGCTGTATAACTCCAGATTCTTTAAAACTCTTAAATAAAAACGCAGATATGTAGGCATACCTCGCTTTATTGAGCTTCACTTTATCACACTTTGTAGATATTGCATTTTTTGCAATACTTTCACCAGCAAAAAGATTAAGACTCGCTGAAGGCTCCAATGGTGATTAGTATTTTTTAGCAATAAAATATTCTTTAATTAAGATATGTACATTGTTTTTTAGACATAACACTATTGCACACTTAATAGACTACAGCATAGTGTAAACATAACTTTTGTATACATTGGGAAACCAAAATATTTATGTGACTCACTTTATTGTGATATTTGCTTTGTTGCGGTGGTCTGGAACAAAACCTGCAATATCTCTGAGGAAGGCCTGTATATAAGTGTGTATTTGTCCATTGGGTGACTTTAGAATACAGAACAGTATGTCTTAAACATCCTTAACGTTTTCAGAGTTTTTCTACATTACTTCTATGTACTCATGTAAATTCCATCATATTGCTGTATCATAATTCATTTAATCCTCCCTATTGATGCCATTCATGGATTTCTCCGCATATGTTTCTCCTGTTATAAACAGGCCTGGAATGAACATCCTTCTAGAAAATGTATAATTATGGTCTTAGGATAAATTTTTAGACTTGGGTTATTACAGGATCAAAGGGCGATATCTAATTGCCTTTAATATGAAAGCCAAAGTTCCAGATTATCTAACCGACAGTGCTAGCATCCTGTAGTTAACAGCTGCTGACTTATAATTGAATCCACCCAAGTAATGTTTTTATAAAGCCTATACATGTTTACAAGGCTGGAGTCTGAAGTGGCTTCCCCTCTCTACACTGATGAAGATAAAGCTCCACAAGGATATGAACCACTGACGGCCAATCAGGAGTTTTTCAGAATGGAGTCTGGTAATTAGCAAGCAAATTTAGAACTGAAAAATTCCCTTCACTTTCCTCTACCCACATCTATTAATGTAAAAAGCCTATTTATCCTTCAAAAGACAACTAAAATACTGCCATTCATAAAAACTTCCTTTTCTGGAAGTGATCTCTTCCTAGTTTTCACTTCCTCAACATTTTTTCCTACCACTGCCCTCAGCCGCAGCAAATTATGCTTGGAAAGTGATCACTCCACCCCGGTGTTCTCCATGTCCTCATCTCCCATGTAACCCTCAACCAGGACACTACTTTTTCACCCACCATTCTTTCTTAACTTACTTAGAAAAAATACTTATTTTCATTACAAATATAATGTGCTAAATTTTAAAAATACACAATTCCAGAAAAGCACAAATTAGAAGAGGAGATGCTCTATAATCCGTTCCTCACCCTTAGCCTGCTGCCTCAAGGCCACCATTCTCCAGGAGTTTTTCTCTGGGCACCCTGTCTTCTCTCAACATGTACCAGGCTTCCCAGTCAACATCGCTCATAACCAATAGAGTCAACTACCAATATGCAAATGATTCACACTGGGTCTGGACTTCAGGACATTTACTTTCACGTTCCTAATGTATTCCTTTACCTGAAAGATTAGTTCGTTCAGTGTCTCTGCCTTGGGTCTCAGGCTAGTGCGTCTCCTGATCCCAGTAGGTCAGCCAGCAATTTCCAGTCTTGCATACATCCTCTTGTGCACCTGGTAGGAAGTATAAACATCTTTGTCTCAGTTTCTAGTATGCCTGAGATTCATTCTCATTGTATATGTCTGCTCCTGATGCCTTGATAGCGTCTTGATAAAGACAATGTGTAAATTGGCTTGTCCTTGATCACCTGTTCCTCCACTTGGAGAAGGGACAGAGGCTACTTTTTCAACACACAGGTGATCATGGAGGAAGAGGTGGCCTGTCAAAAGACCAGAGGGGTCTTGCTACCAAGGACAATAAATGGATGCCAGCAACAAACAACAGGTGCGCACAACTGCTCTGTACTGCCTTTGTCCAGGCTTCCCTCATCCCTTGCCAGGACACTTCAGGTAACTCCCGAGCTTATCCACTATCCTCCAGAGTATTCTTCCTCCTATTCTCCATTCAAGTGAGATGACTGATTTTTATAAAAACAGGTATGATCTTGTCACTCTTCTTTTTTTTTTTTTTTTTAGGAAGATTAGCCCTGAGCTAACTACCGCCAGTCCTCCTCTTTTTGCTTGAGGAAGATTAGCCCTGAGCTAACATCTGCTGCCAATCCTGCTCTTTTTGCTGAGAAAGGCTGGTCCTGAGCTAACATCCCTGCCTATCTTCCTCTACTTTATATGTAGGACGCCTACCAGAGCATGGCTTGCCAAGCGGTGCCATGTCTGCACCTGGGATCCAAACCGGCAAACCCCGGGCCGCCGAGAAGGGAAATGTGCGAACTTAACCACTGTGCCACCGGGCTGGCCCCTCTTGTCATTCTTCTTAACAAATCTTAATGGATGTTTGTGGCACTTACAAATATTTGAATTCCTAGGCATAGCCTTCAGACTATTCCAGGGTCCCTTTGAAGCCCATTTCTAGTCATAGCCCAAACTAGACTGCTCAGTTTTATCAGAAATGGGATTCATGGGCCGGCCCCATGGCTGAGTGGTTAAGTTTGTGCTCCGCTTCGGCGACCCAGGGTTTCGCTGGTTCGGATCCTGGGCACGGACATGGCACCACTCGTCAGGCTACGCTGAGGCGGCATCCCACACGCCACAAGTAGAAGGACCCACAACTAAAATATACAACTATGTACTGGGGGGACTTGGGGAGAAAAAGCAGAAAAAAATAAAAAAAGAAGATTGGCCACAGTTGTTAGCTCAGGTGCCAATCTTTAAAAAAAAAAAAAGAAATGGAATTCACTTTTTTTATACCTCCGTGGCTTAGTTTAATTTGTTCTCTTAGCTGGAATATTATTTGCACGATACAGTTTTCCAGGCCCTTGTCTCCACTAGTCCACCACTTCCTCTGCTGGATACAATTGCTTTTGTATCCGTATTTCCGAGGCGTCTCTGTTAAGGTACTGATCGCCTAGGTTTGCAGGAATTTATGTTTACATTTCAGTGTCTCTCAGTTAACTGTGAGTTGCCAAGTTTAAGTCTTCTCAGCTTTAGAAACCAAGATGTCTAAGACAGTGCTTTGCATAAAGTATAAACTCAGGCCAGCCCCGTGGCCTAGCGGTTAAGTTCAGTGCACTTTGCTTCACTGGCCTGGGGTTGGTACCCAAGCACAGACCTACACCACTCGTTGGTGGCCATGCTCTAGTGGTGACCCACATACAAAATAGACAAAAATTGGCAGAGATGTTAGCTCAGGGTGAATCTTCCTCAGCAAAAAAAAAAAAAAAACCCAAAAAACAGAAAACAAATATAAACTCAATAATTATTCACTAAATTCAATTTTTATACACTTAGCAACAGAAATATTTCAGAGTTGTTCATATTATTTTTGTTAATCCAACCAGCTTCAATCATACAACATAGCCGTGTGAGAAGCAACAGGTTCCTCCAGAGTCACTCCTATATAAAAGCGTTTTTGTACTATGAGCATGCCCTGTAATCTTTATGGACTATTTTCTTCTAATCAAATGTATTTATTGACCATCTAAGCACAATGCGTGATGCTAGACTCAGAGGTTGTTGATGTTTTATATAAAGGCGACAATAGCGATATTCTCTTCTCTCAAAAATTCAGGGCTATGGATAGCCATCCACGATGAAAGGCCAATAGAAAACATCTCTGAGATGGTGACATGATGATTTCTCTGTGCACAGATGATACAATTCCAAATTGCAATGCACTCCATTAATTAAAGAAGTCTGCATGCCCATAATTTAATTTGCTGAAAGAATTCACAAGAGGGATGGGAAACTGGGTTCCCCTGCTTCCCATAAATGTAATTGACATAATGAGCAGCTTTCTCTTTTGAGTCACAATGCCTTACAGTAATACCTGCCTCACGTGATGCCAAGCTTTCTTGGAGTTGCACAGAGAAATAATTTTCTAAGTGCAGTTCAACTCAATGTAGATAGATATCACATAGCATCAGAGACTTCAGAAATAAAGGAGGTGAAAAGGACTTCAATGAACTTGGTGGGTGGAAATGGTAAAACCTGAGTTAAATAATAATTCACATTAACATACTGCATATGTATTTCCCTCTCTGGGAATTTTCAAAATTTGAAATGGAAGTAAAAACATCTTAGGCTGAAATGTGAAATATATTGCATTTGTTACATATATTTCGATTAGCAGTTTACAAAGCACTTTTATATGCATTAACTTGATGTTTTATGTATCAGGTTCATGAATGAGCCAGTTTTTTATCACCCTCCTCGTCATCTCTTTTTACAAATGATAAAACAGAAGATTCTAAGGACTTAGTAATTTGACCCTAATGCTATCATTCTTCCACTACGTCATTTTAAGATTGGTTCAGGATTTTTCATTGAGTCAGGATCATACTAGATGCTCAGTAATCATCTACCCAGTGAATGGATATAATAGAATAAAAAACAATATTTATTATGTCACTTATTTTTACAAAAATTTTAATTTATTCCTAATGCTGACTACTAAAAAATCAAATATCCTTATCAGAAATTTCAATCTCTTCTAAGATTACAGTCACAAATCTTTTGATTTTTTTCCTGATTTTAAAATGGTGCTTTTAGACCTCTAAGATAAAATAGCCAATAAAGAGGAGATGTGAGTCTTTATTTTCTGAACGCACTTTACACCTCTCACTCCATCAAAGTTTAATTTCATTATTTTGTTTCTCTCATTCTCCTTCTTGCTGGCCATTTTTTTTCCAGTTAACTATTTGTAGGCTTTTAAATTTCAAATGCAGTCCCTTTCTTCCCTTCCTGGGCTGCATTGCTTGCAATCGTAAAGAAAAATAACCAAGAAGCTAATAAATGTCATTTTTTACATGTTATATAAAGTATTTGTAAAACAGTAAGCAATATTCAAGTATCCTTAGAATTGACCATTTAAGACTTTAATATCTGGCCCTGAGAAAAATAGTACTTTGAAAGCTTTCATTTTATACCTAAGCTATAGAAATGTCAGCACCTGCTGATAGGTTGTGAACAGTTACAAGTGAACAAAACAAATTACATGACAAATTCCTACCAGTGTTGGGAACATAATATTTTAGTGGCTGCTTTACTTATCAAACAGAATAGAATACAAGCAACTACTCAATAAACTTAATTTTATGATTGTTTGAACCAACTTGGTTAAAAATTCCATTATATGTACAAAGACACACTTTATACTTTTCATTAATTCAACCTATTTCTCAAATCTGTAGGGTCTCATGGCAGGATCTCTGAGGATCACAGAGATTATATATTTATATCTACATATCTGGGTCTATATCTATTACATCCTTTCCTTCAACTAGGTTATTTGGAAATGTTAACTGGGTGTTTTTCACTGACAATACTTTTTTTGTCTCTCCTCTGCTCCTCCAATCCGTTTTACCTAACAGCTTGGGCTTTACAAGGCTACTAGTTCAGGGATAGAATGATACAACAAGAAGAAGGTTTATTTCAGGCACCATTTGAAAGAAAGATTTCAAAAGCATGGCCTGTTAATATGAAAGGACTCTCAGATAATGCGTATGTAATTGCTATAGATATAGAAAAAGGCCCAATGAAATTGGAATCCGTTTGCTTCCTCTGGGCTGCGGAGCGGAGAAGAGGTTGTGAAGAGACCACTGGGACTCTGACAGGCTCTTTGAGTCTCTGAGTCAAGCTCCCCTCCTGTTCTCCATCTCCTGCCCATCACCAGAAACTGCATCAAGGGAAGAAGTATCAGAATCTAGATATGTTCAGAACTGTGAAAGTAGAAAATAACCTTGTCCCACTGACTACGTGGAAATGAAAGCAGCTGTCTTGCAGAGCTCTCTGAAAAACCATGGCATGGATGCCAAGGGTGCCGAGCGTGATGTCAAGGCACTGGGTGCCTGCAATGGCCCCCCCCCCAAATTCACTGATGTCCCAGAGAACACCTGGGAAGCAGCAATGTTTCTCACGTCCTCAGGAGTGACGTGCACGTTAGCAGGGAGTGGGGTAGCACGCTTGGATACACCACAGGATTAGCACGAGAGAGATGCTCGCAAATGCCCATGTGTCCATAGGCCAGATTGCTTATAAGATCAAAGTAATCTAAGTGGGTGCTCGCAAAGGCTGGACAGGACAATGCCATTTATGAGGATGGCAGTGTGGACCAGACCAGACATTCACCCATTTATAGTGCTATTATAAAAAAAAAAAAAAAAAGCCCTCTAGAATTAGAGATCCTTCTTAGGGAGGAAGGGGAATTATATTGAGACAATCTCTAACTAAGTACATAAAATTTCTGCCATTGAGGGAAATGAGAAGCTCTAAATAAAGATGAGCTTGAAAAGATGAGCTTATGAAAAGTTGCATACCCAAGTTTTTGCCCTGAAAATACTATACCTGTTTTAAATATATCTACTCCACACAGAGTATAAGTTTGAACACAATAAAGTTCCTTAAGGATAGATGTCAGACCGACCTGGTGGCGCAGCGGGTAAGTGTGCACTTTCCGCTTAGGCGGCCGGGGTTCACAGGTTCAGATCCCGGGTGTGGACATGGCACTGCTTGGCAAGCCATACTGTGGTAGGCATCCCACATATAAAGTAGAGGAAGATGGGCATGGATGTTAGCTCAGGGCCAATCTTCCTCAGCAAAAAGAGGAGGATTGGCAGTAGTTAGCTCAGGGTTAATCTTAGTCAAGAAAAAAAAGATAGATGTCAAAGTTTAATAATAGTTCGAGAATAAAGCAGAAGACACAAAATTAGATAAAAGTTAAGCCATACCTTAAGACATAAACTTTTGGGCAAAATTTTAGTGGAATTTGTGTGCTGTGTTAAAATGATTGGAGTTTCATGCCATCAGAATAATGAGATGCTACTATAGGTTGTTAAACATGAGGATGACATATGATTCTATGACTTAGGTTAATTGTGCAAAAAATGTGAACGACAGATGCGAGTGATATCTAGAGATTAGAATATTAACTGAGAGTTTGTAGCACTTGTCCATGCAGAGGTTAATAAGGAAGTAAAGGTAAATATGAGAGATAGATATCACAAAGGTGGAATTAACAACATTGGATTTGACTGGAGATTAATTATGGAGAAACAGACTTGTCAAAAACAACTCAGATTTCAAAAACTAGGGGTACATGAGTACAGTTAATGAAGGAGAGGTATTGGCTAGTGGTTAACAGCATGATATTGAACATTTTTAGTTTTAGGTGATGGAAGGACATCTAAGATGGCAGATCAGAAATAAAGCACTAGAGGAAACATCTAATGGAGAAAATAGTTGAGGAAAAGGAAGGAGCTAGGACTGCTGAAAGCAAGAGGATAGGAAAAGAAAGTTGCCTTTGTGTAGGGAGCAAGGAAACAGAGAATCAAAAGCAGAGATGGGAAAGCAGAGAGGTAGGAGGTCAGCAAGACGTGAGAATGCCAAGAAATCTGTCAATCACCTCTCGTGATGCTTGGGAAGTCAGACAGTCTTATAGTTAATGCAACTCGCTACTACGCTGTTGCTCTTAGACAACACGGACAATAGAGAAGCTCGCAAGTGTCTTAAGAGCAATGGCCAGTGATGACAACGACCAAACTGTGCAAGTTCCTCCAGGATTTTCCATGAAGTCTGATGTGTTTTTTGTTGTTTTACATGTTTGTTTTCATTATAATCTCTATGCACAGTCTTTCATGTTGAAATTTTTATTTTCCAAGTGGTTTTCCATTTTCAAGAGACTAAATAAAAGTTCTGACTGAGCTGTACTTGTGGGAATTCCTAGATCTGTTTTATAGGAAGTTATTTTAGTCAAATGGAGTTGAGAATCAGATTTCCAGTTGGAGAGAATAACAGAAATATGCAAATTGAGGATGGAGCTGTACAGCACCCTCATGTTAGTGAAACAAAAATTTTGAGTCATCCAGATATTAACTGTTAAACATCTGGATATTTTAAAGCGTTAAGACAGAAAAAAACCCTATATGTTAACCAAATTTTTATTTAATTTAGTGAACTTCAGAGGATAAAAATATCCTCATTGTGACAGACGCTGCTCTTTGCTCATCCAAATCAAAGCTTCCTTCTGCTACGGGACACACAGCAAGGCTTTCTGTTTCAAGTTCCTCCGCAGTCAGTTGTGGCGAGGAGATTGAGTTGTAGCCAATAGAATGTCAGCAGAAGTAATGTGTGACACCTCCAGCCATGAGTACTTTCCAGTGTTGATGGCCCATGTTCCTTCTTCACTAGCCGTTTGGATGGAACGACCACTGGTGTCTTAGAAGTTGATGACGGAAGACTCCGTATCAGCCCGATTCCTTAGAGAATTATGTGGAAACAAGCCGCTACCATGGAACTGGAGCTGTTCAGGCTGGACACTGGACAGAATTAAATTCCTATTGCATTTGAGTTGTTGTGCATCTTGAGACTGATTTGTTAAGTAGCTTATGTTACTTTTAATTTAGAGACCCTCTGTTTCTTTTAGCATCATTTAGGAGCTTCCGTCCCCTCTCTCCCTCTCCTCCTGCCTCCCTCCCTTCATTTAAGTACTGTGCTCATTTTCCTCCTCTTCTGGTCCCCAGGCTGAGCTCAAGAAGTAGGGACATTAGCTATTGTCCTTACTCTGCATTGCCAGACACAGTTCTCCCTAGTAGTGACTCCTGTCACCTTGTGGACTTTCAGACCACAGCCCTACATGCACTGAGGCACTCACTACAAAATTTACCATCTTCCAAAGCATCTTCTCTGGGAAGATGTCCTCCAACACATCTAGCTTAAAAAAATTCTTGTCATCCTTCGCTGCTACCTCATTTATACCCACTTCATTTCTCTAACCCACCCTCATATACAAGTTTAGTTCTTTATCTTTCCCTAAAAGTGCTTGGATATTTTAAAGTCTGAAATTCTCTTCTTGGGCCACAGCTTCCTACTTCATACCTACCTGTTCTGTACATGCAAGGTATCTTTATTCCCCGTATCACCATTTCAACGGGCTCTGCTTATTCTCTCTGCCTACAACCTTTGTCTTGATATGGCATTCATTTAGCATCTGGTATACAGTATTTGCACGTTAACAACCAGTATCTAGATCTTACAGTCAGTCGCTTCAGCCACTACTTTACCACTAACAACCCCCTCATTCTCTCCAGTGTCCACCACGACTGCCGTGTCCATTCAGCAAATAGTTATTAAGCACTTACGGTGAGTCTGGAGCCCAGAAGAGAGGTCCAGAATGCAGTTGTAAATGTAGGAGCTGTCAGTGCTGGACGGCATCTAAAGTCATGTTACTAGAAAAAGATTCATAAATGAGAATGTAACTAGAGAACAGGGCCCAGAATCAAGCCTAATATAACTCTCAGTGGAGGGCTAGCAAAAAACAATGAGGAAGAGAGTCCAGTGAGGTGTAAAAGAAAATCCAGGGGGCCAGCCCAGTGGCATACTGGTTAGGTTTGGCTTGCTCTGCTTTGGCAGCACAAGGTCCACAGGTTTGGACCCACACCACTCACCAAAGCCACGCTGTGGCAGTGATCCACAAACAAAATATAGGAAGAGTGGCACAGATGTTAGCTTAGGGCATATCTTCCTCAAGCAAAAAAGAGGAGGACTGGCAACAGATGCTAGCTCTGGGCCAATCTTCCTCACCAAAAAAAGAAAAGAAAATCCAAGAGCAGTTAGCATTACTGAAGGCAAAAGAGATGTACCACTTCAGGTTCTTTGATTTCAAGCAACATAAAACAGATTAGGATAACCTCATGGAGACAAATTAATGGGGAAAATATTTTGAAGGGCATAGAACTGAAAAAGGCTGAAGAAAATTTTGAAAATGTAGGTGATCTAGGTAATGGTCTTATCAGCTTGTCTGCTGGAATTGAGCAAATTTAAGTATTTTCGGTTATTGTGTTATTCTGTCTAAAAGTTATATACTCAAGGACTTACTATTCCAGAGCAAGAGTAGAACTGGAGACCCACAAACTACGTGATTAAAGAGCTAAAAGTTATAGATCTAGCTAACAAAGCTTTAATTGCAATGTATTATTTTCTCCTACCTGGAAAAACGTATACTCATGTGGAGAAGTATGTGTAAAAATATGATTTTATTTAACTGAAATTTGGCAAGACATGAAAGATGACTGAACGAAATTATTATGAGCATATTTGGATAAATAATGATAGTGAGACACATGCAATTTATACATTACTATATAGTTATTCATATAAATCATTTTTCTTGTTTTCACTTCAAAAAATTATTAATTAAGTCATTGTGATCATGATTTCACATAATTTGATATTTATTGACAAATGAAAATTTTTTAAGTGTAACTATTCTAATCATATAAACTTCAATATACATTTTCATCAAAATTGTAAATTACAGTATATGTAAAATTGGAAGAATTAAGATAATTTTTTAATATTTTTAAATGTCATCTTTCTTTGAAGGTAGTGAAAATTATCTTCAAAGCATAAAAGGTAAAATGTAAATTATAATTAATACCCAAATATATTAAAACATTTAAGTAAAATTAAACTTTGTCCACTTTAAAAATAATTAAATCTTATCAAGTAATGTTGATCAAAACAAAAGTACTTACAATTCTAGAATTCAAAATCTATCTGCCAGTATGAGAATTTAGTATCACACCTCACACTTGAAAAATATAGACCTATATGCATCAAAAATTGAGTAATAAGGATTGTTGAAAATTACAAATGTTTCTTAATTGTCTCATGCAAATACACATTCACACAAACAATACCACGCTAAGGAGTGTATGCTTCTAGAACCATGTATTGGAATACAAAGAGAAATGAGAAAATAAGCATCTAGCACTACTGGGAAATGATAGCACATTGTCCACATTCTGAAGCTGTGTCTACTTCTACACCAGCAGTAGCATAACCTACAGACCTTCATGACATTTAGACACGGTCATTTTTTGTTTTAAGGATGCAGGCCAAAAGACACGGGAAAGAGTTTCCAGGAAGCCTGAATTGTATTAGTCATCAGAGTGGATGTTGGGGTTACAGGTCCCCCTGGGTCATTGCTGAGCACTGGATCCCAAGTGAACAGAGATGCTCATCTTTTTTTTAAATAACAGAGCCCAGGGTAGTGAACTTCATGCCAGGATCCAAGAGTGGTCCTGTTTGGGTGATCCTCTAAAGTAAAATTAGGGTGTACTAGTGAAATAAGGAGAAAAAATGCAGGTCAAGCAAAGATACAAGAAGAAAGAATTGGTCAATGGGTGAAATGTGGCTTAAATAATTTAAAAATTGGGTATAGAAGTATTCACTTGAACTTGGCAAATAGAAGTCACTAATGAATTTAGCAAGATCAGTTTCACTGAAGTGGTAATGAAAGAAATACCACAGAAGTGAATTGAATTGGGAATGTGAATGGGAAGGAAGGAATAGAGACAATGAGGCTTAACAAATCTCTTGAGAAATTGTGTAGTGAATGGTGAGTAAAGACATGGGACAGTCATGCAAGAAGAATATAGTGTATGAGCACAGTTTTATAAAATAGGAGATACTTAAGCAATTTATTATGCTGAAGGAAATAATCTAGCATAAAGGGATAGATGGATGATGCAGAAGATAAGGAAGGTATTGAAGAGCAAAGACATTGAACGGAGGAGAGAAATGTATGGCCAGAAGACCAGGAGAAAAGCATTGCAGAAATTAACAGAATATTTAGAGAACTATGATTTGGTACATAGGTAAGTTATCTAGCACCAAAACGCATTTGAAAAGCCCCGAGTCCCCAGATTAGTTATGATTCCAGGGTACTGTGGCCCAAGACTTTAAAAGGTGACCCAACTCGAGAAGGATAGAAGGGGGCTCAAAAAGTATGCAACACAAAATCAGATGTCAGTACATCACTGATGAACATATCACCTTCAAAATGGGAGAAAGAAATCATGAATTACACGAGAAGAATGGTGCTCTTTACAGAAATAGGAAGGCAAGTTGGATTGCATGCAATCTTCTTCAAAAACCCTTAGTTGGAAGAGATAATGAGATATCTAAGTAGAAGTGCCTTTGGGCAATTAAGTCAGAATTTAAGATTAGATATTTGAATCTAGGAGTAATCAGCAAATAGTCATAATCTCCTGTCTAACTTCTAGTACATTAAAAAAAACAAAACCAGGGGCTGGCCCTGTGGCTGAGTGGTTGGGTTCGCGCGTTCCGCTGCAAGTGGCCCAGTGTTTCATTGGTTTGAGTCCTGGGCACGGACATGGTGCTGCTCGTCGGACCATGCTGGGGCGGCGTGCCATGTGCCACGGCTGGAGGGACCCACAATGAAGAATATACAACTATGTACCGGGGGGCTTTGGGGAGAAAAAGGAAAAAATAAAATCTTTAAAACCAAACAAAACCCAAAACCAAACACTTCAATTCTGAACATTTTATAGCAAAATACAACTTTTTTTCTAAACATAGATTCTTATGTTTTCTTAACTCTACGTTTAAAACAATTCAATCTTATTTTGTACTTTTTAATAGAAAAACATTTCTAACATAAAAATGTACACCGTAGAGTAGATAATTAAATATGTGTAATAAGTTTAGCTTATTAAAAGCATTTTTATTTGTCTCTCTTAAAAGCAATGTCTCTACTGCCTACGCAAAGTGAGTTTTAGTAAACTAGTCTAATGTAGCAAGATTAAAGTTTCACATTGTTCTGATCGATTTCAAACCTTCTGGCTTATGGAGCTCATCATGCCTTCCCTCCTAGATGAGCTAACAGAATTTGTGTCGCTCAAATTATCTCTGTGTAACTAGTAGAAAAAATTTCAATCCACATCTAATGGTGAAGCTTAAATTATTACGTGTACTGTTGAGAGATTTAAATTTGTCTTTAAAAAGTTTATAACAAAAGAATTAAGGGAGCAAAGATAAAGGGAAGTGTCAAATAGAAAAAAAAATCTTCAGAACATATATTTTGAGGAAACAGTGTGTGTAAGTAAATTTTACACTGTGGTGGTAGTCTAATTCTTCCCTACTGGAGCCCTACCAACATAGTAACGAGGCGAAAAGAAAATATATCACATTGAAAAGTTTTTCTTGAAATTTTTGAAAATTGAAAACTATGGTTGAATGAGAGTTCAAGTTTCCTATTTATGGTTTAGATAGAATATGCTAAAATGCTATTCTTTTTGCCATTGTGAAATTTTAAAGAATATTTTTGCCATTTTTAAATAAATTTCATTTTTTATAATAGTTTTAGATTTACAGAGAAATAGAGAAGCTAGAACAGAGATAAACCACTTATCCACACTTTCTCCTATTAACATGTTACATTAGTATGATACATTTATTACAGTTCTTAACAAATATCATTGCATTATTTTCAACTAAAGCCCATATGTTGTTCTGATTTCCTTAGTTTTTACCTAATATCCTTTTACTGTTCTAGCATCCCATCCCGGGCACCATGTTACATTTAGTCATCAAGTCTCCTTAGATTCCTCTTGACTGTGGCAGTTTCTCAGACTTTTCTTATTCTTTAGGACCTCAACTGTTTTGATGTGCACTGGTCAAATATTTTGTAGAATTTCCCTCAATTGGGATTTGTCTGATTTTTTTCATAATTAGACTGAGGTTACCTGTTTTGGGGAAGAAGAAGACAGAGGTAGCATGCGATTTTTATCACTTCATATCAAGGGTGCATAACTCACTACTGTGATATTGACCTTGATCACCTGGCTTGGACTGGGTGTATTTGGTTTCTTGACTCTAAAGTTACTCTTTTTTAAACCTCTTTCCGTCATGCAGTCTTTGGAAGGAAGTCACTATGGGCAGCCCCCACTTAAGGAGTGAGGGGCTATGCTCCACCCTCTTGAGGAGGCATCTATACAAATTATTTGTAATTTTTCTGCATGGGAGATTTGTCTCATCTTCCACATTTATTGATTTACTCAATCGTTTATTGTATCTGTGGACTCATGGACATTTATTTTATACTTTGGGTTATAATCTAATACTATTGCAGTTATTTTGTTGATCAAATTATTCCAGCTTTTGCCATTTGGCTCTTCTAGTTTGCTCGTATGTCCTTTTGACATGCCCTCATCAGCGTGGGTGTGTTTTTTTTTCCGTTGAGCACCTCTGGACCTCTTGACATTTCAAGATGCTCTAGGATCATCTTATATTTTCCTGCCCAAATCCTAGAATCAGCCATTGCTCCAAGGAGCCCTGGCTCCTTTCATTAGAGAATGGTGTTAGAGTCTCAGATCTGGGTGATAGGTGTGCTCATTGTACTGGAGTGTCATTACTTCTAGTCCCTCTCGGCTGACAGAGCAAGGAAATATATGTGCGTATACTAAGCTGTATATGTACACGCATCTATAAATATTTACATCTGTAGCCAAGTGAACTATATTAAGCTAAATATGAGTTCACATTGATAATGTCTTCAACTCTAATCCATTACCACACAGATCACTCTAGATTTTTCCCACTGATACCAGCGATATTTTTAAAAGGAAACAGAAAATATTCTTTCTGAAGTAGCTAAAAGAAAAATGGAGATAATGATTGAGCCAAAAAATTACTCCAAGTGCATATTTAATTGACATTGGTACATTTATTCCTATATAGGCTAATCTTACCCTAATTTTCATATATGCTAATATTGTACCTGGAACTCTGCACACAAGCAAGCAATGTGGATGACTTCATGGTATAACTTGAAGTTTGCCACAAACCTGGCTTTGAATAATTTCCAAAATCTCATCTTTTGAGAGACAACTTCTTTGGTTTGAAGCATTCTTGGTCTTTTTGAGCTCTCCATAAAAACAAAGACAGACCTAAGAGAAATATCAGTGATTCTATTACAGTTTTATAAGTAAGTAACATTCAGAATTATCGTGGTCTACCTTCACTGGCAGTTAGTAGTTGGGCAAAGAATAAGGAATAGCAAAGAACTGTCTTAATTTGGAGTTTCAGGAGAGTAAGGATATAGATGAAGAATAATGCCTTGTAATCTCATGCAGTTTCAGACACCTGTGCCCAGAAGGCAGCATGAAGCCACTAAGAAGCGCATCAGGGCTATACAAACTTGAACAAAGAGAAGATTTCTCAACAAGGGTCCCGCAGTCTAAATGGCTTAATTTCTAGCTGTGTTGGTGAAAAGGATAATTAGTTTAAAATAAGTGAGTATAGTAAATTTATCGTATATTAATTAAGCATTATTCAATGATTGAGAATATTACTAAGTTACTAAATCAAAAAAATGTATAGCAAATTTTTGTGATAAAATTATTACCCACAATTATTTATTAGTCTTTGCAATCAATAAAAGATATAAATATTTGGGCTAGGTAAGTCAAATGAGTGTGAGTTAATATTTAAACAGTCCTGATCTTATGAAAACAGGCCTTACGTCCCCAGACAGGCTCCCGGTGTTCCAGGGAGAGCCTGCTTGCCTTTCCATCCCAGCCAGCAGGACACAGGAGTCACCTCCTCATGCAGGCAGTAGGAAAGAGGAAAGTAAATGAACTAAACAAAATGAATGTTCCTTTCTTTGATAGCAGCTCATGAAAACTTTAAGGGAGAGTTAGAAGTCAAAGTTGGCTCCAGGAAGGGAAAGCTGAGACCCAGTCTATTGATCTAGTTGTGAACTGATGAAAGCATTAATTCAGGGCAATTGGCCTCCATCCACTATTTCCAAAAATATATTAGAATTTCTCCCCTCACTCTTGCTCTCCTCAGCTCGCTTGTATTCTCTAGATATCTCTCATCCTCCTGAACTACTTTAAGTATTTTGGTAGATAATTTCAGATACTATTGCTTCTATGAATGAGGATGGAAGACAGGAAGAGAAAAGAACAACAAAAATCCGATTACTTTCCAATTTATCCCATTCTCTGTCTTATCTATACAACACGAAGGAAAATACAGAACTTTATTCTGGAGTATCGGACAGCTTCATTCCTCAGGTGTGACGAGAACCAGAAGCACAATCGAGTTAGAGAAGCTTGTCAGAAAGCCGATAGTTGATAGTGCAGGTTCTGGGAGACAACACAAAGCTGGAAAAATCAGATACGCTAGCGTGGATAGGCTGGAGAAGCAAGCTATGGCAAGCACCACAGAGCAATTTTGTTTATAAGTGTGGTCCGCAGACGCCTGCACCACCGTCACTTGAAATGTTTATGAAAACGCAGGTTCCTGAGCCACATGCTGTGTCACTGAATCAAAATTGTTGAAACCATAAATCTAAGGAATTGATATTTTTAACAATGTGTTAAAGCTTGAGAATCCTGGCTCTGGAGATTAGAAGATTCAAAAACGCTTTTCCAGAAAGTTGGAGGAGTCAAGAAAAGCTGCACAGGTACCACAGGTAGAAAAACGTACTTATGTAGCTGCACGGGCCAGGGTGAGAGGGAATGGAGCTGACAAGCTGAACACAGTGAGTCCCAGAGGGAAGGCGGCACACCTTCTCTCTGCTCGGCTCCCCTCTGAGCGAGGTGGGCCTCCACACTCAGGTATTAATTGGGGCTCTGAGGCGCCTAGGGACCTAAGGACAAGCCCCACCCTCTCCTGAACCAGGGGCAGGAATGCTGGCATCACCTCTTGCGTCGCTAACTGAATCCCTTCGCAATTCGAGGATTTAAGGAGGGAGAGTCCCGACACAAGTTTTCAGGTAAATGACTACTAGACCTGGATTTTGATTTTCTTCTGCACTCACCCAGACAGCCCTTTTGCACACGGAGTTCATAGTTTCCTTTTCAGAGCAGCCTGCTATGAAAGAAAGACAAGTGAGAAGGCATTTTAGTGGTAGTTTTGATGTAATACACCTGAGAAGTTTCGATTCCAGAAGTCGCTTTTACTCAGGGGCTGCGAAGTCCTGGTGGATAGTACTGCTTTTGTGAAGGCCACTGTCTTTGTTTATACTGCCCAGCCCCAGGAAGGCGGACACTGACAAAAGGGCTCCTTATGTCCTCAGCGGGCATCCTTTGATCCCAGCGTGTTTGCTTCACCCATGTCTTGCCATCCTCGGGCGCGCGGGCAGTCTGGGCAGCCCTGTGCACAGCCTCTGCGGAATTCTGCCTTCCTCCAAGCTGCAGGCTCGCTCCGGGAGCTGAGGGCTCTGGCTTTCACATACTCTCTCTGGTTTTCATACATACCGTTCGTTCATTTACAGGTGAATTTTTCCTTTTCTTCCTAATTGATTTGTTGCCATAAAAATATGCTTTATTTTATTGTTATTGTACCACGCATTGTGCTCATCATTCCTCACTAATGTTTACTATTTACACTTGGCATTACTAATATGGCTGTTATTAACTCAGTATTGCAGGCTTTCATTAGTATAACTGTCTTCATTATCTTCATGCCTTCTCACACTAGGCAATTAGCCAGTTCATTGGATCGAGGTACACAGCTAAAATGATGAATTAAGTTTCCTAAGTTATCTCTGTCTACACTGATGATAGGGTGGGTCCTATAGGACAGTAGCACAACTGAGCATAGGAGATTCCTTGAGTTCAGTTCATCACAGTTCATGACTAACCTGCTGAGAGTGACAAAAAGCCCTAACATATCCACATCCCCTGCTGACTGCACAGGCACATACACTGGGAATGGAAAATCAGATGAAACAAATAGTCTGGACTCGTCTCGTTCTGCAGTGCAAAATACTGATGCTGTCATGAGGAATGACTGATCAGACAGGAGTGTTTCTAGTGGGCGGAGAGCTTCCATTTATTGAACATGCATTATGAGCACAAATAACGTCCTATCAGGAAGCAGGAGAGGTTGAATTAGCCCTCCAAAGCCGTAGAGCGGATCGCAAGAAGAAAGCCCATTTTAACCAAGGCCTGAATCTCAGTCCAGCCCACCTTCCTTCTATCACACTACAAAGGCAACTGAATTACTGCTCGAGTGTGAAAGATATGCCTAATTTTTCTGTTCCCTTCCTCAGGTTCCTGTCATCTCCACTTGCAGGATAATTTTACTACCTATTCTAAGAACGGATCGCAAGGAAACTGCAAAATGCTCCCCTTGCTTTAAACCATATCATTTATTTAGGGCAATAATTGCCTCATTCTCAATTAATTTGAAGACTTTTCTCATATATGTCTCTGAGTCCCAGATCATGTGGCTCTGGTGTTCCCTACCTGGAATGTTTCCACTTTAAGAATATCAGAGAGGCTGTCATAATAACATAACTATTAATTTTAATCAGATGGGAATGATGACCTGTATCCTGGGAGACAGGAGGGCAGGTGGAGGGGTGTTTGTCAGGCAGTGGAAACAAGCTTACAAGGAACACTTCCTATTTGCACGGGTCTGACCTTTCCCAGGAAGAAGAGGTTTCTAGTTAATCCACCCGCTGATCTGCTCAGCGACTTCCATATAAACAATAAAACCACCTTAGCTTTCTGTTTACAAGCAAGAGCCACCTGTGATGGCTGGTTATTCAAATCTGACCACCAGTTACGTTAATCCATGGAGCTTAAGACAGGAAGGGAAGTGGGGAATCAGGAGCCAGGATTCTGCAAATCGACTTAACGTGAAAAGAACAAAGTTAACAAGAAGAGGAGGCAGACGGAGGAGAAGAGGGAACATCCTTGTCCCGGAGTCCTCTCCTCTTTACTGTTCCATTTCAGTAAATAGAAGCATTTCTGCGTCTCATCTGCTTTCTGCTCTGTTCCAGTCTGTTTTTGGCCTCATAATATTTACAGCTTTAGAAGCTGGGTCTAAAACTGGGTCCTGAACTTTAATTAAAGGGACATCCAGGTCCACTGTGTTTTTGTTCTCTCCTAGTATCATAAGACTCAGGTTTCCTGCCAAGCGAGGAGCATCACGCTTGATTCTGTGTGCCTCTTTGGAGGAGATGTTCCTCGAAGCTGACTGAGGCCTGTGAGACTCTGTGATCTCCTCTGTCAATGCTGCATGTTTCCCAGAACTATCATTCTGGGGGAGTTTTGACGTATTCCCAATGAAAAGCCTGCTTCTTATGTGTGAACATCAACTTCTCTGTACAACATTCTAGAACTTCCCAGATATCAGAGTGTGATCATAGAAAGTACACCTAATTAAGTGACAGCAGCACTGGAGTCACTAACTAGCTGTGTCACTTACCAGTACAAGCTAATTTTTCTGAATCCTAACCATTTTTGAAAAATGAAGAAAATTATGCCAGTGATATCTACCTTACGGGGTTGCTGTGCTTTTCAAATGAGCTAATATACACAAGAATGATCATACACTACAAGACACTACACAATTGTAAGGTGTGTGTGCATATTCAATCAGTCATTCATTTAGCAGATACTAACTAAATATCCATATGTGATGGGCACTATAATAACTGCTGGCCCTTATCATTAAGGGCCTTATGTCTAGGACATCAGAAGAGAATTCCTCTTTACCCAGATTTCAAGAGCTTTGTATGAAGTCTATCACTTAATATTCCCTACCACCATCACCAACATCAGATTGGCCCTGGTTTATTGAGCACTTACTAGGTACCCATTTCCCCCTCTATCTGAGAGTAGAGAATTCCTATGAAACCTTTCATAAACCAAAATGGCATAAAGTGAACAAGTAACTATTACTAACTTATATGGGAAAATTTTTTGAATATTTCCAGACCCCAAAAATAACCTAACAAATCATACAAAATAACATGTTAAACCTAAAATAACACTACCATATAGTAAAAGCAGGGATGATATGCCAAATACACAGCCTATATAAAGTAGAAATAATGTCTGTACAGTGTAGTTTCATTCACCAGAATCGAGAAGACAGCGAGCGCACTGGAAGGCGGGGAGGTGGTGGTGGTGTTGATGGGCTGTTAGGCTGAGTCGTCAGAGGTTGGGGTGGTGGGAAGTCAGGAGACTGGAGTGTAGAAGAGAGGGGAAGAGGGCCATCTGTTAACGTCTCATTGTCATCTGAATGCATCAGGGCAGCAGGGCACTCACGTCTACACCTTCTTCTACGTCTGCCTGCCTCCATGTCAAAGGCCGAGCTTCCTTGTCTGATGTGGCTGATGTGGAAGCCTTGAAATACAACAGTATGCTTGACTGCTTTGCCTCTATAATGGCTTGCTGCAAAACAAATGCTGAACGTTATTTTAGCTTTTCTCCTTTTTTCATAAAAGTGAAAATCCTCTTTGGATTTCTTTCAGTTAGTGAAAACAGGTGCTAATGGGGCTCTTTCCTAAAAGCGAAGTGACATGAAGCAAACTTTCGGATAGCAGGGGAAACCTGTACCGGTGCTAAACCAAACACTTCCAGTTAGCTTACTCAGTCCTGGCAAACGTGAAGGGTGCATGCTAGTATCCTTCTCACACATTAGGAAATAGGCCTCTCCAGAGGGTGGCTTGCTCACCCTTAGGTTGTAATGGCAGATTCCACCTCAGGTTTGCCCCATTCTAAACCCACGCTCTCAACCACCAGCCAAAATGGGCATCACCCAACTTACAGATGACAAATCCGAGGCCACGGAGACTATGTAACAGTCTAAGGCTCTATAAGACGAAACAGGATCAAGACTTGAACCTGCTTTCATTTGCTTGCAAAGCCCTGTTCTTTCCACCATGCCACGGCTTGGCACCCAGGTGTTGAGACCCCAGGCCAACCTGAGCTGCAGAATGATAGCATTTCATTGCAAGAGGAATTATTTGAAACAGTTAAGCCTCAGCAAATGATTCCCTTTGAACCATTTTCTTTTTAAAGACTGTAAGAAATCTTATTTATAGTGTTTAATTTCACTTCTCATTTTATTAACATGACTGAGGTGGTATTTTTCCTTTTCTGCTATAACCTGCTGATTTCGTAGGCTGTATTATTTTATGATGCATCCTTTAATTTTTTCTATTATTTCACACTGAGTGTTTTAATAGGCTTTTAGAAAATTTCCGTTTCTTTCTCAGGAAAAGATTTCTCTCTTGGAAAGGTTTTCTTTGGTGCATTTCCAGCTAAGGAATAGTCTCCCAAGCTATATCAAAGGTTGTTAGCTCTCTGTTCTCTCCTATAGGTCTATGGAGATGAGCTTTTAATATTTATTTCTAAGGGCTGTTCTCTCTGCTTATATCCTGCTGGTGAAATGAGCAGTTCAATAAACTTCTTAATGAAGGTGGTTGAAGCATTTCCTTTTGCTTTCATTTCTATTGCTTTTGAGATGACAGTGTAGTAAACAGTTTCTGTGCTTTTAAAACTTTCTGTGAACTTGAAATGCCCTAATAAATAATCTTGAAATCATTAATTAGCATAAAGAATCACTGAGCTTAGAATTACAATGTTTTTAGCAAACAATCATGCTTTCAAGCTTATATTATCTCTAAAATAAATTCCCCTACCATTCAGTCTCACCATAAGGCTTTTGTGATAAAGGCTGCATCTGGCATTAAGGTTTGTTATGGATTGTCTTCCAGTGTAGCGTATAGTCCTGATCCTGTGACTTTAAATCAGAACTTTTGCAACAGAAAATTGTTAGAGAGAGAGAGGAAGATTTTCTGAAGTCCTCTGAGAGTCCTGTTACACTAGTAGTCTGACTCCTGAGTATTTATTATTTTTTATTACATTCTCCAGTGAATTTCAAAAAGGTTCAAGTACTTTTCAGAATGTAGGCTCTGAGAAAGTTGAAACCATACCTGGGCTAGGGCCCTACATCAATTAATAGATGTTTACTGCATGTCTGATATTCCAACTGAGTTAACTAGTCCCTGGAAATAAATTGCCCACATTCAGGAGACAAATTTGTTATTCAAGAAACGAGAATAAGGTAACCTTCTTTTATTGGCAGAGATACCCTACTGCCTTAAAAATAGACAATTCACCTCCACAAAGGTGGATAATTGTCCACCAGATATGGATTATTCACTGGGAATGATCAGACCAGGCTATATCGTCTATCTATTCATCTCCCTATGTATCATGAATCTATCTGTCTATCTACCTTTTATCTATCATCGCTGGAAGGGAGGAGTTTATTCAGTTGAGAAGCTGTTACTCCTGTATAAACATTATTTCAACACATACAGCATATGATGGCTGCACTACAAATCATAAGAGATCCAAAACATATATGCATATGGATAAAAGATATAGTCTTTTTAATTGTTCGTGATCTACTCAAAATTAAAACCTATATCCAACATGCATGACAAGAGAACAGCACTAAAACAAGTGCTAATAAACAAAAGATGGTATACTTTAGCACAAACTGAATAGGCAAGCTCCAAGAACATACAGACCAACCCTCAGAGTTGGTCAGAGGTGGAGTGGATGTGGGTGGTAGGAACAAACTTCTCTGACGGCCAGCCCTGTATTTACTATCAGAGCTGGACTGAAATGTGAGTCAGGTTTGCTGTTTGGCACAATCCTAAGAGGGACCATTCACTTGTCTTCTCTTTTCTAGCCAGTACCTCAAACTGGACACAAGGAGGATGGAGCTCTGGCAAATCCTGGAATTCCCAGGCTTGACTAAATTGGAAGGTTGCTTAGGCAAAGATGACCTTCTTTTGTTCCTTTCTTAGTTGGAATTCCTGCTATAGAGGATAATACAGTCAAATAGGAGACAAGTCTTTGGTCAGGAACGAGGAAGAAATTGCTGGACACTCCCATGAAGATTAATCTCCAATCCCAGAAAATTTAAAGTCATCTCTGACTACCTTTCTCTTATCTCCCACTGTCAATTTGTCCCAGAGATTGCCTCTCTAATCCTCCCACTTAATTTACTACAGTGGCTCAGTCCTGGGCCCAGTGCCCACCATACCCTGGACCCCTCATGTGGCCATCTATTCTACTCACTGCTGCCAGGATCGTCTACTGAGTCCACATTTGCACAAGTAATTATTTTGATTAGTGGTTCCTCGTTGCACAGAGACTAAGATGATTGTTAAGAGCAATGGTTTTTATTCAGCCTGTAGGAGTCTCATAACCCTAATCTGATGACTAAATCTTTCTGGCCCTCACCTGTAAAATGGGAACAATTCATTCACTCACTTACTCGTTTGGAAAAATTTATTGAGATCCTACTATGAGGAAGGTGCTGCTCTAAACATGAGAATACACCAATGAACTAGGCGGGAAAACTCCTGCCCTCACAAAGCTTACATGCTCATGGGCTCCAAAGAGAATGGGGGTGTTCTCCTGCCCTGGAGGATAGCAAAGCTCCTGGAGGGGCAGACACAAAGTAAGTCATTACCTAGGTAAATAGGAACATTGAAAACACATAAAATGTCTTCCATTGTCAATATCTGCTATAAGAAGTTATGAATTATGCATGCAAATATGTCAAATAAGATGTAGAAAAAAGAATCTAAATATGCTTAAACATCCTTAGTGAAACATCTCATCTCCTGAGAAATTGAGACTAACTGATTCAAGAAGTTGTTGAAAGTAATAAACAAG
Source organism: Equus asinus (assembly GCF_041296235.1). Lineage (NCBI taxonomy): Eukaryota > Metazoa > Chordata > Mammalia > Perissodactyla > Equidae > Equus > Equus asinus. The sequence goes on from NC_091800.1 coordinate 77,919,909, forward strand.
ATACTCATGGAAAGTGCCCAGTGCAGTCCTTGGCACATAGTAAGAATTCATTAAGTCTTAACCGTGAGTAGGAGCACTTCAACCGGGGTCCAGCTTCCCTGGTCAACCCCCTCCTCAGCTCTCCTCCACCACTTCAGTCCCACGCAAGACCCACATACTGGCCTGGCTGGCCCAGGGGCTGCCTGGCGCTGCCTTTGCAACTAGTCTGAAATGTCTTTCATGTTCTGCTACTTATTTTACTGTTCCTCCCCTGTCATCAGTATGACTCTCAAAACTGGGAGGATTTTGTGTGGGGCACACTCTTAGAAGTAGCTTGTAAATCAGAAAATTAAAAGTATTTTTATATTGGATGAAACTGAAAGGTTTAGAATTAGATTTTATTGCATTTTAAAGCTTTGAAAATTCATGCTGCTGATGTACACAGAGGATGAAAATAGAAGTGCCATTAGCCAAATCTGCCTAGACATCCATTTTGTTTTCCTCACAGAAAGCTTTACAATGTTGAATGCGAATGCCTTCGTAGCTGGCAGGTGCTGTCCAGTCAGCCAAGTCTCCACCAGGCTCTGTTTTACACCTAGAAGTCTGCATTCATTGAAATTCCCTACATGTTGCCTGAGGTCATATAAGATTGCCCTCTCTGATGTGGTTAGATAAGTAATAGCCTCTTAGGCAATATATTTTGTTAAAGAGAACAACACAGGGGCCGGCCCCATGGTCAAGTGGTTAAGTTCGCACACTCAACTTCCGTAGCCCAAGGTTTCACTGGTTTGGATCCTGAGTGCAGACATGGCATCGCTCATCAGGCCATGCTGAGGCAGCATCCCACATAGCACAACCAGAAGAACCTACAACTAGAATGTACAACTATGTACTGGGGAGCTTTGGGGAGAAGAAGAAGAAGAAAAAAATTGGCAACAGATGTTAGCTCAGGTGCCAATCTTTTAAAAAAAAAAAGAGAACAACACAATTTCTGTTTTCTAATATTTATCCAGTTCAGAATAGAAACCCAGAAAGTGTAATCTGTATTTGTTGAAATTTAGACTTGCTGGAAATATTAGCAGATATTAGAAATATTAGTAGGTATGTCTAAAGAGATGCCCAGTACTCTCACTATCCATGACACATAAAGAGGAATCTGTATCAAACTGTAAAGTTTGCTCAATTTATCTAACGAAAAAGTGAACTCTAAGGATCAAGAAAGAAATAGAACTACAACATAAAACACTGGATTCTTATTCTCATTGCAAATAATACTATAACCCCTAAAACCACTCCATAAAATTTTGGATAATGATGAAAAACGTATCTAAGTAAAACTGGAATTTTTTTTATAAACTATCTTGTTTTACAGTACACGATCTCTAAAGTTAACATAACTGACAGAATTTTTTTGGCAGGACTATTGTTGGAATCATGATAAAACTTCCTGGTGCTCTCAAATTATATTAGACCTTTTATATCATTTATTGCAAAGGATGAAAATAATCACATTTCTGGAGGAAACTTTTTCTGCCACTTGAATTCAATAACACCAGAAGCTTCTAGAAAGTGAGATCTAAGAACTTCCAAATTGGAATTTAAGTTCATGCTACTGAAAGGAAATTGGCACCAGTTTGTGAATAGTTTATGAGAGAATTTCAATGAGGTAAGTGTAGAGAGTGAAGTATTTAGAAACTTTTATAACAATTTGACATTGCTGTGATATTAGATTGCATTTTATAAAAATATGAGTCCTCCATGGGCTGGAAATTTAAACAATGAAAACAAGAGATCTCATCAAGATGGTGGTGTAGGCAGACTCTGAACTCACCTCCTCCCACAAACACAACCAGCTTACAACTATTATTGGAAAAATTACCCTGGAGAGAAAAGTGAAAACTGGATAAAAAGAACCCCCACAACAAGGGACATTCTTGACTAAGGCAAAAGAGGAAGTAATTCCTTCTGGAGAGAAAGAAAGCCACCTTCAGGAGCAGTGGAGTTTGTCAGCTGGCCAGGCGGGAGCCACCCTAAGATACACAGCCCTCTCTGGAGAAGTGGGGGACCTTAGCGGGGGCACATTACCACTATAAGCACCCTTCAGACTTAGCACAACTGAGACGAGTGTCCTACTATCTGGCTTTGCTGGCTATTAACTGCAACATGGAATACCCCCTAAAAAAGCTATCAGAGGAAAGCTGAAAAAACCTGGCTTTTAAAGGGTCCATGCAAAAATTCACCTGTCTCAGAAAGCAACCTAAAATCACCAAAAAGACAGCTGCACAGTCCTTTGGTGAAAATAGACTTACCTGGTATGCTCTGGGTGCATCTCAGTGAGAGGTGAGACCTCTCCAGAGACTGAGACTTTGGTGGCAGCCATTGTTGTGACCTAGTACGGGTGTGCTGACACAGATGCAGGCAGAGGTCACTGAAGTTCTTACCCTGGCCTGATAGCCCCAGGGCCTGCCATACTCACTACAGCACAGATTTAATTTAACCCAGTTCAGCCAGGGTAGGCAGCCCACCCTAGAGATCAGCCCCACCTAACAGCAAGCCCTCAGGCTACTTGTCAGCCTGCATAGACTGGGTGCCTTGATCCTCTAAAGGCAGCTGAGTGTGTCCACCTGTGTGGGGCAGGGCCTGTGTGAGAACCAGGTGAACTGTGGGGGGCATTGGTGGAGAGGTTGGGGCCTCTGCAGTGGAGCAACTGGGTATGATCCTGGGGCTCTGGAAGTGTGCATGGACCAGGGCTGTGTTGACAGTGTGTCTGGACCTGTGGGGGGTGGGGCTTATCAGTGGCAGAAGACCTATGCTTCACAATCAGCCACAAAGAGGATTGGCTCCACTTTCCAAAGCCTGAAATGATTGGGTGCTCCCATGCCTGGAGCCAGCCCCACTCAGCTGCAATGCTAAGAGAGCTGATGACAGCCTTGAAGGCCTAAGGCCTACAGTAACTGTAAGCCCCTGAACCTATCAAAAAGCTACACTGGGTACCTACTCAATTAACAGGAAAACTACCACAGGAGTGTGCTATTAGAACTTTCAGCCGACAGTGCTGGGGTTCCTCAAACCCAATTTACAACCAGCCAGCCAGGGAAGGAGAGACTACACTGCCTGGGTACCTGCAGTAAGAGCAACCCTGCCACAGCAGAAGGACACAAGTACCCCAAACAGGGGTCACTCCCGGATCATTTGGACTGGTGATAAGAAGGAAGCACTCTGCTGGGCCACAAAAGGCATCTCATACATAAGGCCACTTCTCCAACACAGTAGACATGGCTGACTCACCTAATACATAGATATAAGCACAGAGAAAGAGGCATAATGAGGAGGCAAAGGAATACATTCCAAGCAAGGGAACAGGACAAAACCCCAGAAAAAGAACTAAATGAAGCAGAAATAAGCAATTTACCTGACAAAGAGTTCAAAGAAAAACTCATAAGGATGCTCACTGATATTGGCAGAAGACTGGATGAGCACAGTGAGAGCATCAACAAAGAATTGGAAAATATAAAAAAGAACCAATCAGAAACAAAGAATACAATACTGGAAATGAAAAATTCACTAGAGGGACTCAATAGCAGAGTAGATGATACAGAAGAATGGATCAGCGTGCTGAACAATAGACTAGAGGAAATCACCCAAGCTGAACAGATAAAAGAAAAAAGAATTAGACAGAATGAGAGCAGTCTAAGGGAACTCTAGGACAATATCAAGTGCACTAACATTCTTATTAAAGGAGTCCCAGAAGTAGAAGAGAATGACAAAGGGGCGGAGAGTCTATTTGAAGAAATAATAGCTGAAAACTTTCTTAACCTAAGGAAGGAAACAGAAATCCAGGTACAGGAAGCACAGAGAGCAGCAAACAAGATGAACACCAAGAGGCCCACATCAAGACACATTATGATTAAAATGTCCAAAGTTAAAGATAAAGAGAGAATCCTAAAAGCGGTGAGAGAAAGGCAACAAGTGACATACAAAGGAAAGTCTATAAGGTTCTTGGAGGACTTCTCAGCTGAAACCCTACAGGCTAGAAGACAGTGCTAAGACATATTTAAAGTGCTAAAAGGAAAAAAAACCTACAGCCAAGAATACTCTATCCAGCAAGGTTATCATTCAGAATGGAAGGGGAGATAAAGAGTTTCCCAGAAAAGCAAAAATTAAAGGAGTTTATCACCAAGAAACTAGTTCTACAAGAAATGCTGAAGAGACTTATTCAAGTGGGAAAGAGAAGACCACAAATGGAGATAATAAAATTATCAACAACAACAACAACAACAAAAAACCAACCAGGCAATAAAATCACTGGTAAAGGCAAAAATATTGTAAAGGTAGCAGATCAACCACCTATGAAGATGACATATAAGTTAAAAGATAAAAGCACTAAAATTACCTATTACATTGATAAGAGGGTAATGGATAGATGCACACAAAACAAGAAATTAGATATGATTTCAAAAATGCAAAATGTTGGAGCAGGGGAGTAAAGAGTAGAACTTTTAGAAAGAGGTCAAGCTAAAGAGACAATCAACTCAATATAGATTGCTATATATGTGGAATATTATATAGAAACCTTGTGGTACTCACAAACCAGAAACCTATAATAAGTAAAGAAATAAGAGGAAAGAAATCAAGCATATTACCAAAGAAAGCCATCAAACCACAAGGGAAGAGAGCAAGAGAAGAAGAAAGAAACAGAGAAGAAGTACTAGAACACCCAAAAAAGAAAAGTAACAAAATGGCAATAAATACATTTTTATCAATAGCTACTCTAAATACCAATGGACTGAATACTCCAATCAAAAGACATAGAGTGGCCAATTGGATAAAAAAACAAGACCCATATATATGCTGCATACAAGAGACACACTTCAGAACTAAAGACACTCACAAACTGAAAGTGAAAGGATGCAAAAAGATACTCCATGCAAATGGCAAAGAAAAGAAAGTGGGGGTGGCAATACTTAGACAAAATGGACTTTAAAACAAACCTGTAACAAGAGACAAAGAAGGGCAGTACATAATGATAAAGGGAAGAATCCAACAAGAGGATATAACATTTGTAAATATATATGCACCCAACCTAGAAGCATCTAAATATATAAAGCAATTATTAACAGACATAAAAGGAGAAATAGACTGTGACACAATAATAGTAAGGGACTCTAACACTCCACTTACACCAACGGATAGATCATCCAAACAGAAGATAAATAAGGAAACATTGGCCTTAAATGACACATTAGATCAGATGGACTTAGCAGATCTATATAGAACATTCCATCCAAAAACCACAGAATACACATTCTTTTCAAATGTACATGGAACGTTCTCCAGGATTGGTCACTTATTAGGCCACAAAACAAGTTTCAATAAATTTAAGAAGATCGAAATAATACCAAGCATCTTTTCTGACCACAGAGATATGAAACTAGAAATTAACTACAGGAAGAAAATCAGAAAAGACTCAGAAATGTGGAGATTAAACAAAATGCTACTGAACAATGATTGGGTCAATAAAGAAATCAAAGGAGAAAGCAAAAAGTACCTGGAGACAAATGAAAATGAAAATATGACATGCCAAAATCTATGGGATACAGCAAAAGCAGTTCTAAGAGGAAAGTTTATAGCAATTAAGGCCTATCTCAACAAACAAGAAAAATCCCAAATAAACAATCTAACACTGCACCTAAAGGAACTGGAAAAAGAAGAACAAAGAAAACCCAAAATCAGCAGAAGGAAGGAAATAATAAAAATCAGAGCAGAAGTAAACAAAACAGAGACGAAAATATAGTAGAAAAAAATAATGAAACCACATGCTGGTTCTTTGAGAACATAAACAAAATTGACAAACTTTTAGCTAGACTCACCAAGAAGAAAAAGAGAAGCCTCAAATAAATAAAATCAGAAATGAAAGAGGAGAAATTACAACAGACACCTCAGAAACACAAAAGATTATAAGAGAATACTATGAAAAGCTATATGCCAACAAATTGGATAATCTAGAAGAAATGGATAAATTCTTAGAACCATACAACCTTCCAAAACTGGGTCAATAAGAAGTAGAGAATTTGAATAGACCAATCACCAGTATGGAGATCATAACCATAATCAGCAACTCCTGAAAAGATAAAAGTCCAGGACCAGATGGCTTCTCTGGTGAATTCTACCGAACACTCAAAGAAGAGTTAATACCTATCCTTCTCAAACTGTTCCAAAAAAATTGAAGAGGAGGGGAGACTTCATAACCCATTCTATGAAGTCAACATCCTGATACCAAAACCAGACAAGGACAACACAAAAAAAGAAAATTACAGGCAAATGTCACTGATGAACATCAATGCAAAAATCCTCAACAAAATACTAGCAAGTTGAATACAACAATACATTAAAAAGATCATACATCAGTATCAAGTGGGTTTCATTCCAGGGATGCAGAGATGGTTCAACATCTGCAGATCAATCAACGTTGATACCCCACATTAACAAAATGAGGAATAAAAATCACATGATCATCTCAATAGATGTGGAGAAAACATTTGACAAGATACAGCATCCACTTATGATAAAAACTCTAAATAAAATGAGTATAGAAGGAAAATACCTCAATGTAATAAAGGCCATCTATGACAAACCCACAGCAAATATCATTCTCAATGGAGAAAAACTGAAAGCTACCTCTCTAAGAACAGGAATCAGACAAGGATGCCCACTTTCACCATTCTTATTTAACATAGTAATGGAAGTCCTAGCCAGAGCAATCAGGCTAGAAAAAGAAATAAGAGGGATCCAAATCTGAAAAGAAGAAGTGAAACTGTCACTCTTTGAGAACTACATGATTTTATACATAGAAAACCCTAAAGAATCCACTAAAAATCTTTTAGAAATAATAAATGAATACAGTTAAGTCTCAGGATGCAAAATGAACATACAACAATCAATTGTGTTTCTATACATTCACAATGAAGTAGCAGAAATAGAAATTAAGAATACAATCCCATTTACAGCTGCAACAAAAAAAATAAAATACCTAGGGATAAACATAACCAAAGAGGTCAAAGATCTGTATACAAAAACTATAAAACATTGTTGAAAAAAATGAAAGAAGACACAAAGAAATGGAAAGATATTCCGTGTTCTTGGATCAGAAGAATTAAGAGTTAAAATGACCATACTTCACAAAGCAATCTATAGATTCAGTGCAGTCCCTATCAAAGTTCCAACAACATTTTTCACAGAAATAGAACAAAGAATCCTAAAATTTATATGGAACAACAAAACACCCCAATTAGCCAAAGGAATCCTGAGGAAAAAGAACAAAGCTGGAGGTATCACACTCCCAGATTTCAAAATATACTACAAAGCCATAGTAACCAAAGCAGCATGGTACTGGCACAAAAATAGACACACAGATCAATGGAACAGAATCAAGAGACCAGAAATAAACCCACACGTATATGGACAGCTAATATTCAACAATGGAGCCAAGAGCATGCAATGGAGAAAGGAGAGTCTCTTCAATAAATGGTGTTGGGAAAAATGGACAGCCACATGTTAAAGACTCAAAGTAAACCATTATCTTACACCATGCACAAAAATTAACTCAAAAGGGATTAAAGACTTGAATGTAAGACCTGAAACCATGAAACTTGTAGAAGAAAACCTAGGCAGCACACTCTTTGACATAGGTCTTAGCAACATATTTTCTGGGTTTTTTTTTTTTTTTCAAAGATTGGCACCTGAGCTAACAACTGTTGCCAATCTTTTTATTTTTTTTTTTCTGGTCTATCTCCCCAAATCTCCCCGGCACATAGCTGTATATCTTAGCTGCAGGACCTTCTAGTTGTGGAATAACATATTTTCAAGCACCGTGTTTGACTGGGCAAGGGAAACAAAAGAAAAAGTAAACGAAGGGGACTACATCAAACTAAAAAGAGTCTGCACATCAAAGGAAGCCATCAACAAAACAAAAAGACAACCTAACAATTAGGAGAAGATATTTGCATCCCATATATCAAATAAGGGGTTAAAATCCAAAATATACAAAGAACTCATATGTCTCAACAACAAATAAACCAACAACCCAATTAAAAAATGGGCAAAAGATCTGAACAGAGATTTCTCCAAGAAGATATACGGATAGCCAACAGGTATATAAAAACATGTTCAACATCATTAACTATCAGGGAAATGTAAATCAAAACTACAAGGAGATATCACCTCACTCCAGTCAGAGGGGCTACAATTAATAAGACAGGAAACAATAAGTGTTGGAGAGGGTGTGGGGAGAAGGGCACCCTTGTACAATGCTGGTGAGAGTGTAAACTGCTACACCCAGTATGGAAAACAGTCTGGAGTATCCTCAGAAAACTAAGAATAAATCTACCCTATGATCTAGCTATTCCACTGCTGGGTATTTATCCAAAGAACCTGAAAAGACAAATGCATAAAGATACATGCACCCCTATGTTCATCACAGCATTATTCACAATAGCCAAGACTTGGAAGCAAACTAGATGCCCATCAAGCGACAAATGGATAAAGATGCGGTATATATACATAATGGAATACTACTCAGTCATAAGAAATGATGAAATCTGGCCATTTGTGACAACGTGGATGGAACTTGAGAGTATTATACTAAGTGAAATAGGTCAGATGGAGGAAGTCAAATACCGTATGATCTCACTCATAAGTAGAAGATAAAAACAACAACAAACATGGGGGCTGGCCCCGTGGCCGAGTGGTTAAGTTCGCGCGCTCCGCTGCAGGCGTTCCAGTGTTTCGTTGGTTCGAATCCTGGGCGCGGACATGGCACTGCTCATCAAACCACGCTGAGGCAGCGTCCCACATACCACAACTAGAAGAACCCACAATGAGAAATATACAACTATGTACTGGGGGGCTTTGGGGAGAAAAAGGAAAAAATAAAATCTTTAAAAAAAAAATTATAAAAACAACAACAACAACAAACAAACATAGCAACAGAGATTGGATTGGTGGTTATCAGAAGGGAAGGGGAAAGGAGGACAGTGAAAAGGGTGATTAGGCACACATGTGTGGTGATGGATTATAATTAGCCTTTGAGTGGTGAGAATGTTATAATCCAATGTTACTGCTATAAAAATTAAAATTAAAAAAAATAAAAACAAAACTTAGTTCTTCTCCACAGATAGCTTGAAAGCCCCTCTTTGAGAGGATAACAACCCATTAGCCTCAGTGTTATAACTTTCCTAAGAGCAGAGGGTTTGCTATGAGACAGACCTGTGTTCAGTTTTGGATCTGCATATATTGTCTGTGTGACCAAAAGATAGTATGTATCTGTCTAAAACTCAATTGATCCTGTAAACCGAGGAGGAAAATAATACCTACTTTAAGTATTTCTTTGGTTGAATAAAATGAGATAATGTTTATAAAGACATCAGCTTATTTTCTGAGACATTTTTCAAAAAAACCTGTTACTACTAGAGAAAAATGCAACATTAAAGCTCGAATTATGGGGCTGGCCCCATGGTCGAGTGGTTGAGTTCGTGCACTCTGCTTCGGTGGCCCAGGGTTTTGGTGGTTCGAATCCTGGGTGCAGACATGGTGCCGCTCATCAAGCCATGCTGAGGTGGCATCCCACATGCCACAACCGGAAAGGACCCATAACTAAAAATACACAACTATGAACTGGGGGCTTTGGGGAGAAGTAGCAAAACATAAAATTAATAAAATAATAAAACTAAAATAAAAATTAAAATAACTCGAATTGTACCTCCTAGGAATGTGAAGAACTTTGGGGTAAAAAATAACTTGGTATCTTTTCAGAGGGTTGATTATAACAATTTAACAGTTTCAGTTTGTATACAGATTTTAACTCGCCTATCAAATGGATACCATACCTTCTAGCCTTAAAAGCATGATTAAATCATCCTAACACAAACACTGTTCTGTGAGTAAATCAAGTTTGTAATCTAGGGTTACTTTATACATAAAATACTAATCTTTTCCTTTTGTCTTTTCCTCTGCCACAAGGGATGAAAACATATATATGCAGCTCCCATGTATTTTTTCTTTCCATTCTTGGCTGGATCAATATCCTCTGTGCCAATTTTTAAAGCAGCTATCTTATGCTGCAATGGGTAATTTTCCATGTCCATTGTAAGTTTAATAATTCTCACTAGATCCGTCTGCATGTATGTTTTATAGTGCCATTTTCCAGTCCCTTAGTGAGATGGATGTCTTTCCTTGCGCAATTGAAGCAAGGTTACCCATTTGTATCATCTGTGAGTCAAAACTCCAAATTCTATGTGTATATGACCAACTAGGTTTCAAGAAACAGTTTCCTGAAGCCTGTTTAGAGCCTTTCTAACTAATGGAAAAATCTTTCTCCTCTGATGAGAAAAATAATAATACACATTTGTGTTTTACTTTAGACATCCAATGAGCTCGTATATACATTGTTTTATTTACTCCTCACAACTCAGTGAAATGAGATGACCTAGCTTCTTCTAAGCTTTGGAAAGAGCTCTACAAGCTCAGAGACCAGACGAGCTTAGGTATTAGCATCCATGTATCAGACCTAGACATCCGTGGACCACAGAGTTGTAGGGGTGACAACTGTTGGTTATTCCTTTTATAATCGATCACTTTCTGCTGAAAGACATTAGGTACCTCCAGTACACTAAGCCATATGCACTTCTCTTAATTTTAGATTATATTTGATTACCGGATTTTCTTTTAATGAAACATTTATAATCATTTCCTTTACAACATCAATGTGCACAGTTCCAGGAAAACTAAAGATTCATTAAATTATCAAATGCCAGTAATAGTTTTATTTAAGCCAGTAATGTCATATACATATAAATACCCAGCAAGTATATTTTCAATGGTCAACAAGGGTGTTTTACTCAAGACAAGAAGATAAACAGAGGAGATAGGCACAAAATAGAAATACGCTTTGCCTATGAAAGTTTTCTAACTTGCAAGATAGAAATGAGAAGGAAATGTAGGTGATTATTTATAGGAAGTTTGTCTAAAATTGAACTATTTTGCAGTTTATCTAAAAACTTAAATTTGACATATTTTACCCGAGCAGATAAAAATGAACAATTGGCAAAGTCAGGTCTGCCTCAAGTTTCAAGACTCCAGACGCAGATTTCTTCCTACCCCTCCACCGGGCAGACAGCGAGGCTGTGTTCATGACCTAACTCCCACATCTTGCCAGCACGTCAAATGTGTAATCCAGGGCTGTCTACCTAGGATCACTGGTGTGTTGAACTATGGAACCCGAAAAGCCTAAGATTGTGTTTGCTACAGTTGGGATTTAAGCCTGTCTGAATATGCCACTTTCTAGCCAAACAAACCAAACCCAAACCCAGGGAAATCTGCCAAGACAAACTTTCAAACCCCAAGTTTAAAAACATTGGACTTACTGATGTGTAGCACTCCAATGTAAATGTTGTCACATTGGGCCAGACCATCAGCTTAAGAGAGGCCAGAACTGTGGGAGGAGTTGATGGAAATTGTTCAGTGCCATTGACTAGCTCTTGTTGACAGTGGCAGAGAATGCTACTTGCCTGCCCCATTGTTCCTTCTCCCCTTCCTGCTTTAATAAAATCTTCAGTTTAACTGGACACATCATTTACGACCCAAGAGACTATAATGCCCAGTGGCCTTTGTCCATATTAACTCCCACTGCTTGACCCAGACTCCATCACTTCTAGACTAAATTGATGCAATGAACTTCAACTTTTTTCCCTGCCTCTTGTCTTGCTTATCCATAGTGTTTTTCACATCACTAAGGGTGCTCTTTATAAAATCCCAGCCCAATGATGTTTTTCCTCTGCTCAAAATTCTTTAATGCTCTTCATGATTTAGAATACTATAAGGCTAACTCCTTAGCTTGGCACATAAGATCTTCAAATGTCTGAGGCTTGGCCATCTTTCCAGCCCAATCCTTCACCATTTTCCCCTAATATATCCTACACTATAACAATACTATCTTACAGGAACCTTCCTGAACAGACCAAACCCCTGTAAACTTCTTATTTCTTAGTCTTTGTGAAAATACTTACTCATCCTTTTTTTTTTTTCTTGCTGAGGAAGATTAGCTCTGAGCTAACATCTGTGCCAATCTTCCTCCTCTTTATATGTGGTCACCACTACAGCGTGGCTGATGGGTGCTGTTGGTCTGCACCCAAGATCCAAACCCACAAACCCAAGCTGCAGAAGTGGAATGTGCCAAACTTAACACTTGGCCACATGGCAGGCCCCCTTTCTTATCCTTTTTGAAACCTTGAAGCATCTCTTGATCCTATTCCTTTTCCTGGGCAAAAGCTGATATTCTCTGCTAGGTTCTCAGAAAGAGTTCTGCATATTCCCTTTTTATACCTCTTATAACACTTTTATTTAATAGCTGATTGTTTCTAAACAATGTGTCTTTCTTGAAGGAAGCGCTGTTTTCTTGTTCATCTTTGTGTTCTCATGGCTTTCTGGAGCATCTCAGGCAATGTGGGCAGTCCACATGTATTTAATTACTGAATGGTGCAGACAGTTGGTAATTTTGGTGAGCTGTTGACCATTGTCACACTATAGTCATGCACCATATAATGACATTGTCTTCAATGATGGACGGCATATACAATGGTGGTCTCATAAGATTAGTAACATATAGTCTAGGTGTGAAGTAAGCTATACCATCTAGGTTTGTGTAAGTACACTCTATGATGTTCACACAACAACGAAATTGCCTAACAATGCATTTCTCAGAGTGTATTCCTGTTGACACGTGACTGTACTAACATAAGTTCCTTTTACCTTCCCTCCAGACATCTCACATTCCCTAGGAAGAGGAGATTCACTGAAGTGCCAAGATACTTGTCTAGGCCTTCTCTAACTGCGTGTAGCAAATTAGGATTCTTCACATAAATCCATTCTTGCATAATAGAACTTGAAACTGAATCATATAATGCTTTCAAGATTGAGACAGACTGGGATGGAGACTCTGGTCAGTGTTATTTAATTTAATTAGCTTAACTGATACTCAGAATAACTCTGGGAAACAGAAGGTCTTATTATTTGAATTTCATCATTATTAAAATATCTTTTGTGTAGGCATAGTTGGTCATTAGCAAAGATTTACAACACACAGATTCCAAAATTCCTCTACAAGGGAACAATCCGTGAATTGATGTAGTTGCCATCTTTGAAAGGCAATTTTTCATCTCTTCCAACTGGACTCCCACGTATCTCTTCCACCATCCCTTGGAAATCCCTGACCTGCTCCACAGAGCATCTGGTATTTAGTGACAAGAGAGTAGATCCAGAGAAAAGTCACATTCTTATATTACCAGGTTTCCCCACCACTAGCCATAATCTACCAGCTACTCTCAAAGCGAAAATTAGAACTTTCAAAATTATGTATCATAGTTACACATTTTCTTGCTTGCTTTCCTTTTTAATATGAGGTACTTGAGATTCCAGGGAGAGAGAAGGCTTCCAGTACTGTTCCTTGAATCCACCTTTTCATCTGCTCAGATACTTACACATCTCAAGTTCATTGTCAAAGTTTGTGAGAAAAAAATTAGCTTTACATACTAAAAAATTTGAGGATGTTTATTCTAATCACAGGTCATATAGGGCAGAGGTACTTATATCAAATGATATTGTGTCATTTGTAAGGTCATGCTCTAGTTAAAATTATCTTGCTTATTGTCTCAATGCTGTATCTAAAAGGTTATCATTGTACCTTGTTCTATTGTGGTGAGACTTTTAAATCTTTGAGAATTCCCTTTAAAAATAACAAATAGTCCTTCGAGTGTCAATCCATTGTCTGTTACTAATACTTTAATTGGGTGTTAGTTCATTAGATCACATGCCACAGTTGTCACAGGCCAGATCAAAGCAGAGAAGAATGGCTTGGAGGTACCTAGATAGAAGCAAGGATAATAGCCCTGGGTATGACATCACAATGAGGCACCCACGCTGCTTCTGAAAGTAAAAGAATGATAGCAAAATTTATTGAGTGTTTATACTATGCCAGACACTATTCTAGGCAATTTATATGTGTTACTCATTTAACTCAATGTCCTCAGAGTAAGTGCATTATCTTGATTTTATAAATGAGGTAACTTGGGCCTAATAAATTTAAGTATCTTGCCCACAGTCATACAGCTAGTATAAACATTTGTACAAGAATTCAACTTGGGCATATTATATTCTGAAATACGTGCTTTTGCTAAGCTCTATGGGTCCCTGGAGAAGGGGTAATCAGGTGCCAGCACTAAGAACAGTGTATCAGGCTCTTACTATTTTATAAAGAGGAGGATGTCATGCCTTTCTTTTCTTCAACAAATACCTATTAAGCACCCACTGTATGCCAGACCCTTTTTCAGTTGCTAGGGATATAGTTATAAACAAAATTGAAAAGTCTTTAGTCTTATCAAGGTTATATAATAGTGAGAGTGCATTTGGTTTTATTTGCTATGCTTTCTGCTCTGTCTTCAAATATTTCCAATATTGAAAAAAATACATCATATTTTCTACTCTCCAGTGTGCATATTTTAAAAACTATATATATACTCCACAAATGGTAAACAACTAAATACACTTGTGTTTAAATTTTTAGGAAAAATTTTTCTCTGTGATAGAGCCATGAAGAGCATATGCATTGGCCAATTGATCTAAAAATATCAAGTAAACTGTTAACACCTACAGAACTTAGCATGAACACTGAACTTTCAAAAATGTTAAATAATGCATTGCCTTATACACGCTGAAAACCTGTTTACGTATGTGCATTTGCGGACATCTTAGCTGAGTCACTAATGGATTTTTAAAGTATTTTTAAAGTTATTGAATAAATATTTCATCTCACAGTTGCATATGTCTACCTCTGTTATGATGGTGGTAATTGAATGCACCAAACTATAATTATTTTCCAACTTAGGTGTAATTTTTTTCGAGCAACAGGAGCTATGAGGAAAGTCCCATCTCCAATTTGCATTTCCTAATTTTTAATGTATTTGGTTTTTGTTTTAAAGAACTTAGTACATAAAATTCATGCTAAGCTACTATTACTATAGAAATGAGAAATACATGATTTTATTTAACTTAATGTATCTACTGATCTGAATAACTCTTTTATGTTCATTCCTTTAGCCCTTCCCTGGAATAAAGAATAAGACAATGGTATAAGTGAGTGACGTCAGTCACATGGCAGAGTGAGCTGTTCCCTTTGCCACTCTCCCTCTGAATTACAACTAAATGGACATTCATTGACCAACAGAGGATACTTACATGGCACAACAGGATGCCTGAGAGATGCATACAGCTATACATCTGAAGGTGGATGAACCAGATCCCCAGAAAGCAGTGGAGATTGGTAAGCACACCCTGCCCCCAGCATGACTCTAAGAGGAGACAGGAACAGCACAGCCTGCATGGGATCACTATCCAGGCCTATAGCAGTGCCCACCTTGCCTCATACCCATTGCTAGTGGGAATGCTCCCCACCAAGAGGCTGTGGCTCAGCCCCACAAAGGTGCCCTGCCCACCAAGCACAGTGGCTCACCAGTGAGCCCAGTGCCAGCCTGCCCCTGTGCAACCCACCCACTGAGTACAGAGGCACAGAGGCACCACCCCCATGAGAGTGACCCACCAAGCAGCTGTGGCCATCCATGCAAATGCAAAGCAGCTGTACCCACACAGACAGGGCAGGATCAGAAACACGGCTCCTACTTCCTCTCAGTTGTGGCAGGTGGAATCTATGACCTGATGCTACCACAAATGCAGCAGCAAAGATTCAGTTTGTCGAGTACCATGAAAAACCACAGTAACCTTCAGAGCAGAAGGAAAATGACAAAGCTCCAGAAACCAATTCTGAAGTTAAAGAAATTTGCAATCTAAATGACAGGGAATTCAAAATACTTGTCATAAAGAAGCTCAAAGAGTTACAAGAAAACTCAGAAAGACAATTCAATGAGCCAAGGAATGAAATTAATGAGCAGAAGGAATGTTTCACCAAAGAGATTGAAACTATAAAAAATCCCACCAAACAGAAATTCTGGATATGAATAACACAATTAATGAAATAAAATATAATCTAGAATCCTTAAAAAATAGTTCTGACTTTATGGAGGACAGAATTAGTGATTTAGAAGATAGACATATAGAAATGCTTCAAATGGTGGAGGAGAGAGAACTAAGACTTGAAAAAAAGGGAGAAATTCTTCAAGAAATATCCAACTCAATTAGGAAAAGCAAAATAAATATTATAGGTTCCAGAGGGAGAAGAGAGAGAGAAAGGAGCAGAGAGTTTGTTCAAAGAAACAATAGCTGAGAACTTCCCAAACCTGGGGAAGAAACTAGATGTACAAGAACATGAAATCAATAGAACTCCTAATTACATCAATGCAAAAATACCTTCTCCAAAGCACACAGTAGTAAAACTTGCAAGTCAATGACAAACAAAAAATATTAAGGGCAGCAAGGCAGAAGAAAATAATCTACAAAGGGGATCCTATGAGGCTTCCAACGGATTTCTCAGCAGAAACTTTACAGGCTAGGAGAGGATGGAATGATATATTCAGGATACTGAAAGATAAAATCTTTCAGCAGGAATACTCTATCAAGTGAAACTATCCTTCAGATACGATGGAGAAATGACAGTTTTCCAAGATAAACAAAAGCTAAGGAAATCCATTGCCACTAGACCTCTCTTGAAGAATTGATAACAGAAGCCCTCATACCTGAAACAAAAAGGCAAAGGCTTACAAAGCTTTGAGCAAGGAGATGGATAGACAGACAAAATCAGAAAGTTGCAGTTCTCTATCAGAACAAGTTAGCAAAGACTTAATTATAACATAAAAGATAAAGGGAAGGAGAGCATCAAAAATATTTAAAACACTTTAATTTAGTCACAACCTCACCACACAAAACAGAATAATTTGTGAGAACAATAACTCAGAAGGGGAAGAGGAGGGGGCCGGCCCTCTTGCGCAGCGGTTAAGTGCGCACATTCCACTTTGGCAGCCCTGGGTTCACTGGTTTGGATCCCAGGTGTGGACATGGCCCTGCTTAGCCCGCCATGCTGTGGTAGACGTCCCACATATAAAGTGGAGGAGGTTGGGCACAGATGTTAGCTCAGGGCCAGCCTTCCTCATAAAAAAGAGGAGGATTGGCAGCAGTTAGCTCAGGGCTAATCTTCCTCAAAAAAAACAAAAACAAAAACAATAGCAAAAAAAAGAAGGGGAAGAGGAGAGGGATGAAACCTGCTTAGGGTAATGGAGATAAGAAGCTATAAGAAAGGAGACTATCTCATCTATAAGATCTTTCATACAAACCTCATGTTAACCACTAAACAAAGAATCAGAGAAGAGGCACAATTAATAAATAAAGAGAAAACTGAGGAAATAATCACAGAAAACCACAAAATGAAATAGCAGTCAGGAATACAAAGGAAGAGAAACAATGGAAACATAGAACAACTGGAAAATAAGAGATAGAATGGCAGTATTAAGCCCTCATACATCAATAATCACTCTAAATGTAAACGGATTGAATTCCCCAATCAAAAAACACAGAGCAGCAGGATGAATTAAGAAACAAGACCCAACAATATGCTGCCTCGTGGAAACACATCTCTGCTCTAAAGACAAACATAGGCTCAGTGTGAAGGGATGGCAAGCAAAAGTGAATGACAAACAAAAGGAAGCAGATGTTGCCATATTTATATCAGACAAAGCAGACTTCAAGATAAAAAAGACGATGTGAGACAAAGAGGGGCAGTATCTAATGATAAAAGGGACATTCCACCAAGAGGACATAACATTTATGAATATACACTCACCTAACACAGGAGCATCAAAATATATTAAGCAATTATTAACAGACCTAAAGGGAGAAATTAACAGCAATATAATAATAGTAGGGGCTCTCATCACCCCACTTAATCCAGTGGATAGATCATCCAGAGAAAAAGTCAACAAGTAAATAGTGGATTTAAATGAAACACTAGATCAGATGGATTTAATAGATATATATGTATAGAAGATTCCAGCCAAAAACAGCAGAATACTCATTCTTCTCAAGTACACATGGATCATTCTCAAAGGTAGACCATATGATGAGAAACAAGGCAAGCCTCAATAAATTTAAAAAGATTGATATTATGTCAAGCATCTTTTCTGACCACACTGCTATGAAACTGGAAATCAACTACAAGAGAAAAGCTAGGAAAGTTACAAATATGTAGAGACTAAACAACATGCTAATTAATAACCATTGGATCAATGCATAAATCAAAAGAGAAATCACAAAATACCTGGAGACAAATGAAAATGAAAATACAACATATCGACTCTTATGGGCTGCAGCCAAAGTGCTTCTAAGAGGGAAATTTATAGCAACACAGGCCCACCTCAACAATCAAGAAAAATATCAAATAAGTAATCTTAAACTACCCCTAACAGAACTAGAAAAAGAAGAACAAACAAGGCCCAAAGTCAGCAGAAGGAGGAAAATAACAAAAATCAGAGCAGCAATAAGTGGAATAGAGACCACAGAAACAGTAGAAAGGATCCATGAAACTGAGAGTTAGTTCTTTGAGAAGATAAACAAGATTGAAAAACCCTTAGCCAGACTCACTAAGAAAAAAAGAGAGAAATTTCAAATAAAGTTAGAAATGAAAGATTGTAAATCACAATGGATACCACAGAAATACAAAGGATTATAAGAGAATGCAATGAAAAACTATATGTTCACTATTTGGATAACCCAGAAGAAATGGATAAATTCTTAGACTCATACAACCTCCCAAAACTGAATCAAGAAGAAATAGAGAACCTGAAAGGACCAATCACAAGTAAAGAGATTGAAACAGTAATCAAAAACCTCCCAAAGAACAAAAGTCCAGGACCAGATGGCTTCTCTGGAGAATTTTACCAAACATTCAGAGAGGATTTAATAGCTATTGTTCTCAAACTATTCCAAAAAATTGAAGAACACAGAATACTTCCTCACTCATTACAAGAGGCCAACATCATTCTGATACCAAAACCAAACAAGGACAACACAAAGAAGGAAAATTACAGGCCAATATTGCTGATGAACATAGATGCAAAAATCTTCAACAAAATATTGGCAAACTGAATACAGCAATATAGTAAAAGGATCATATACCATGATCAAGTGGGATTTATACCAGGTATGCAGGGATCATTCAACATCCACAAATCAGTCAATGTGATATACCACATTAACAAAAGAAGGTATAAAAATCACATAATTGTCTCAATAAATGCAGAGAAAGCATTTGCCAAAATCAAACATCCATTTATGATAAAAACTCTCAATAAAATGAGTATAGAAGGAAAGTACCTCAACATAATAAAGGCCGTATGTGACAGATCTACAGCCAGCATCATACTTAACAGTGAAAAACTGAAAGCCATCCCTCTGAAAACAGGAACAAGACAAGGGTGCTCACTCTTGCTACTCCTTTTCAACATAGTACTGGAGGTTTCGGCCAGACCAGTTAGGCAAGAAAAAGAAATAAAATTTATCCAAATTGGAAAGGAAGAAGTGAAACTCTTGCTCTTTGTGGTTGACATGATTCTGTTTATAGAAAACCCTAAAGGATCCATGAGAAAACTATTAGAAATAATCAGCAACTACAGCTAAGTTGCAGGGTACAAAATCAACTTAACAAAAGTGAGTTGCATTTCTATATGCTAATAATGAACTGACAGGAAGAGAAGTCAAGGATGCAGTCCCACTTACAACATACAACATACAACAACATTGCAACATAAACAATAAAATATGTAGGAATAGGGGCCGGCCCGGTGGCGCAGTGGTTAAGTTTGCACATTCCGCTTCTCGGCGGCCCGGGGTTCGCTGGTTTGGATCCCAGGTGCGGACATGGCACCACTTGGCACGCCATGCTGTGGCAGGCAGCCCACATATAAAGTAGAGGAAGATGGGCACGGATGTTAGCTCAGGGCCAGGCTTCCTCAGCAAAAAAGAGGAGGACTGGCAGTAGTTAGCTGAGGGCTAATCTTCTTCTTCTTCTTCAAAAAAAATATGTGGGAATAAATTTAATCAAGGAGGTGAAAGATTGTGCAGTGAAAACCAAAAGACATTGTATGGTGAAATCAAAGATGAGGTAAAGAAATGGAAAGATATTCCATACTCAGGGATTAGAAGCACAAACATAGTTAAAATGCCCATGTTACCTAAAGCAATCTACAGATTCAATGCAATCCCAATCAGAATCCCAATGACATACTTCATGGAAATAGAACAAAGAATCCTAAAATTTAGATGGAACAATTAAAGACCCTGAATAGCAAAGCAATCCTGAGGGGGAAAAGAAAAAACAAAGCTGGAGGGATCACAATCCCTGACTTCAAAATATACTACAAAGCTATAGTAATCAAAACAGCATGGTACTGGTGCAAAAACAGCCATACTGATCAATGGAACACAATTGAAAGGACAGAAATAAAACTACACATCTGTGGACAGCTCATCTTTGACAAAGGAGCCAAGAAAATACAATGGAAAGAGGAAAGTCTAGTCAATAAGTGAAAACTGGATGGCCACATGCAAAAGAATGAAAGTAGACCATTATCTTATACCATACACAAAAATTAACTCAAAGTGGATTAAAAACTTGAATGTAAGACCTGACCACCATAAAACTCCTAGGAAAAAACATAGGCAGTACACTCTTTGACATTGGTCTAAGCAGCATCTTCGCAAATGTCATGTCTACTCAGGCAAGGGACACAAAAGAAAGAATAAACAAATGGGACTACATCAGACTAAAAGCTTCTGCAAAGCAAAGGAAACCATGAACAAATGAAAAGACAACCCACCAACTGGGAGAAAATATTTGCAAATCATATATCCAAAAAGGAGTTAATTTCCAAAACATATAAAGAACTCATACAACTCAATAACAGAAAGACAAACAACTGGATCAAAAAATGGGCAGACATTTCTCCAAAGAAGATATACAGACGACCAATAGGCAAGTGAAAAGATGTGCAATATCACTAGTTATTAGGGAAATGCAAATAAAAACTACAATGAGGTATCATCTTACACCTGTAAGAATAGCTATAATTACCAAGACAAAAAATAACAGGTGTTGGAGAGGATGTGGAGAAAAGGGAAAGCTCATACACTGCTGGTGGGAGCGCAAACAGGTGCAGCCGCTATGGAAAACAGTATGGAGATTTCTCAAAAAATTAAAAATAGAAATATCATACAATCCAGCTATCCCGAAACTGGGTATTTATCCAAAGAACTTGAAAGCAACAATTCAAAAAAGAGATTTATGCACCTCTATGTTCATTGCAGCGTTAATTACAATAGCCAAGACATAGAAGTAATCCAAGTGCCCATCAACTGATGAATAGGTAAAGAATATGATATATATGTACAATGGAATACTACTCAGCCATAAAAAACACAAAATTATCCCATTTTCAACAACATGGATAGACCTTGAGGTATGATGTTAAGTGAAATTAGCCAGACAGAAAAAGACAAACACCACATTGTATCACTCGTATGTGGAAGATAAACAAACACATGGATAAAGAGAAGAGATTAGTGGTTACCAGAGGGGAAGCGAGTGGCAGGGTGGGCGAAAAGAGTAAAGGGACACTTATGTATGGTGACAGATAAAAAATAGACTATTGGTGGTGAGCACGGTGCACTGCATACAGAAACAGATAAATAATAACATACACCTGAAATTACACAATGTTATACACCATTATGACCTCAATAAAATAATTGAAAAGAAAATGGTACAAGTACGAGGATGCTAACCTCAAGAACTAAAGAAAAAAATTAATTTTAGAAGACTAAAAGCATGTCCATATTTTATTTTTATGCTTCTCTAATTTACATTGTAAATATTAACAACTTAAAAACATCGTGCAGCCTCTGAGAAGTGAAATATTTTGGCAAGTGTTTCTAATAAGGCGTTCTACATACATATCAATAAAATGAAATATTATAGTGAATACATAGAAAGCTAAAGACCACACCTGTTATCAGGTAAGCGTGTTCTGCAAATTCACTTATTGGGCTAAGCCTTACACTTTCATTAGCAGTTATGCTCATTGCTTTGTTTGAAGTCATGCTCATTATGGTTCATTAAAATTTGTTAGTTACAAGAAATTTATGATTGAATCGTACAGTTCTATGTAAATATACAGATCTGACATTTATTAGGGAAGATCACAACCTGTCATTTTTATATGCATTAATAACTATTTTAAGTGGGGCCTGTGGTCGTACCTAAAGTAAAAAGAAAATAAAGACACTGCCTTTAACCATAGAACTACAAATAGGAACATAATTAATCAATATATAAAGACAAATGATTTACACATTATAAATATAGGCAGAGTTGTTTAGTCTTGAAACTGTGGGGAACAGGGCCTCATGTAAGCTCTAGGGCTAAGGCCTGACATGATAGAAACAGCGTTTTAGAAAAGATTTGTGTGACTAATTGAGGAAGGTAGAAGAGCAAAAGAGACTCAGGAGTCCTTAGGTGGCAATTAATGTGATAAAAGAGGTCAGAAGAGCCTACATGGAGATCTTATTCATGGGAGATGCATATCCATCCTTCACAAACACAATATTCTTAAAGGATGACAACATTTGTACATTTCGGTACGTTTGGTTTAGCTTAGAGAGGCGCTAGTCAAATTCACTTACTACTGCCTCCCTTTTCCTGGAGACTTAAAATAAAATAGTTATCATTAAGATGTTCCACATGTGCTTTTCAAAAGCCCTTGTAGCTAAGCCAATAAACCAATTAGATCAGCCTAAACAAATTCTTAACCTTTTGAGAATTTCCTGTACCTTATGCATGTGTAAACAGTTAAGGCATTACAAAAATTGTAAGAGTAAAGAAGTGCAATTCAGGCATCTGTTTGTCAAATGAAGTTCTGCTAACTTTCATTTCCACAAGTTTCATTAAAAGTTTCATGGAGAAGTATCAGTAGATGAAAACAAACAAAAAAAGCCAAATAGTTGTGTGTCTACCATGTGGATAGTAATCTGTTATAAACACTGTAATTCCATTATTTATTAGTTCTGAACATCCATTAATGTGCTGTAACTCTATCTGAGAATGAACTACAGAGAAGAAAGAACTAATTTTCTTAGAAAAGGATTCTAGTTATACAAACACACATACTTATATATATACCTTCACAGGTCTTATAAAAGAAATATTTGATTTAGGAGTGTTCTCTTTAACAAAGATAATCAATCAATCCAGAATGTGAAAACTCTTTAAATTAAGCATTAAAAGAAGTTACTATTTATTCTGTGATTTATATTTTACAAAATATCACTACTTACGTAATTTCTAGTCGTGATGACGGGAACAAGAACGAATATTTCTGTTTCTGTCTTGGCAATGAGACTGCCTTGGGTTCCCAATAGAAATAGTTTAAAGGGCACACAATAGACAAATACCCACTATTTATTAATACAGGACATTGACTTTCAAGTGTTTCCCTCATCTCCCCTCCATGGCCACCCCCACATCACCACCATCACCACCAGCCAGAGTCAGGGCCTAATGCATCACACTGCACATATAACATCTTCTTGAAGCCTTGTTCTTAGCCTAAAAATGTATGTGAATTTCAAATATTCTGCCATAATGTGTCCATATTCATTTTTCTCACTTCCAAATCTTCCAGGAAGATGTAGCATGTTGATCATGTGGCTTTGAGGACACTGGCATACTATGTCACATATTGCCAGCTCAGCTGAAGGAGCACTGTTATACTGTCAAAACTTCAGACTCCAATAGATTAAAGTAGGTGCAAAAAGAGTATTCAGCCCCAAACCTCCATTCCTCTGCCTGTTCCCTCGATATTCACTTATCCTTCTGGAAAAGGATGTGAAAAATAGTAGTACTGACTCTCAAGGGGAGGAAACCCTCATCCTTTTAGCTCATTATACATGTAGACTTCTGAGAAAGAAAAGAGCAGCACAATGCAATCCAAAAGGAAGATCCAAGAGGATTTGACCCAAAAAGAAGAATAAGAGTTGGCCTTCTATGTAAATAAAAAGCTTTTGATTTTTCTCCATTCCTACTTTTCCGTTCTCATTTCTTAGCTCTATAACCATTAGTGTTCTTGGCTTCAACTCATTAAAATGCTTCTTTTAGGGAATGAGCTGGACTGTGTTCCTCCTAGAGTTTGGATTCTGACCACTATCATTCTCCCACATTTTGAGCTTTCTTCTGTTAACACAGGGAGCTTCACAAGTAACCACAGATATTGTTTTCAACAACAGGGAAATTAACGAGATACGACAACAGTCCTATCTGGAACATTAAGAGATTAATTCTCCACCATTGCCACTTTCTCCACGAATCAACCTGAAGTTAATGGCCCCTTAGGGTCTTTTGATTCTCTCCTTTCAGGTACATTGAGAAGTAACTGAATTGGACCAGGTCATTGCTTTGGTAATTTTCCCACCAGCCCTGTCATACATTCCACAAAGAAATCTCCCTCTATTTGCCATCTTGAGTCATGATGTACTACCAAGTACATTAGACAGTTTATGAAATACATAACGGATAATCAAAGATATCCAATCCCAGTGAAATAAAGAATCTTGTAACATCTCTGTGGGATAATTTACTATACTTACTATCATTTAAGTATCAACAAACTTGGAAGTTAATTCAATTACCCTAGGGCATCCAGCTAATAAGCAGAAGAACCAGAATTCAAATCCGGGTCTGATTGACCCTCAAAAGGAAGTCCTTGATGATAACACTGTCCTGTATCCTGCCCTTTACTGCTCATTCCAGAGAACTTAAATTCTTAAATTTCCTTTTCCAATGTGTCTAACGTTCTTTCAATTCCTCGCTCCCCAACAATTTAAGTAAATAAAAAAAACAAAATAATAAAAAAAGAGGTGTTTTATTAAGAAAGAAGAAAACCAAGAAAAGAAAACCTCCCTACTATTTGAATATTTCCCATTATTTTAAGTTTATTTTCTGAAAGTCATTTGGTAAGAAAAGAATGACCAAAAACTTCTGGCATTTGGCAATACCACTTAAAAATATTCTCCCCATGTTCACTACAAGAAGATAGTGCATTGTTGCTTAAGTATATTCCTATCTTAGAATTACAGTTTAAGATGTCTTTTCTGTAATGTAAAATTCAGAATTCCAAGATTATATTTAGTTATGCTTTTAAAGTTACAAGAAGTTTAGAGACAGCTTAGGGAAAATTGATGAAAACTTGTTTGGAGAAACCACTGACAATACTAAATAAAAGGTCTAGGGAGTAGGCATGTGTGTATGATCAGACAGAGTTTAACGGAACCTAAAGATCTGCAAAGCAGCAAGGGAGGTGACTTGCCCTTTAATAATGCTGATCAAAACTCCCATCATCGTTTGTCAGCACTGTGGCTGATTGGCTAACTACTTATAAAAACCTACAAGTTCTGTCAGGTCAAAGTTGAAGTATGCTAAATAGACTTAGAAAGGAAGAAAAATACTGCTTTCATCTTTAAAAATTTTTTTTTAGATAATAGCTTTCTTTAGGGTCACACAGCAATTTCCTAAGCACCAGATTCTTTTTGAACAATATCGTATTATTTTTGTTGTTAGTTTTATCATCATCACCATTGTCATCATTGCCATCATCTTTGCCATCCTATAGTACTTTTTTCAATTATCCTTTTGTTTACCTCACATGGAGCTTGTTCAGATTGATGCATTATGGTTAAGAAAGTGCTTGTACATTACCATGCGGGTTGTTGCAATAACAATACTTATATTCTCAATGGTTTTCAAAGTTATATAATATAATACTAGAGAAAGTAAGAGAAAGAGTATCTACTGCTGTTTTGAAAAAAGTGACAAAAATAATATAGAACTTTTAATTTTAATTTTATACATATTTATGATCTTGTTCTTGTGGCATTGCTTCAGTCTTTAAAATCTTTCTTTCAATGCCTATTCAAATACGTTTGAGCAATTCTAAATTAGCTATTTACATTTACAGATTGAATTTATATTTTCTTTCTCCAAAAAGAAAAAAACAAATGTCATGGTCTATTTTTATTAGGAAGAATTTCCTAAACTTATTGGCTCCAGAAACTGAGAAACAAATTGCTTATACAGTAGTATATCCAAGAGCCTTTGCACAGGAAAAATAAAGATTTATATTATTTCTTGTTTACGATTTCTTAAGCCCACTCATACAAACAAATATGACCCACGATATATCTTAAAGTAATATGGAGCACATAATGTGTGTATAGATTTGTTTTTAATTTGTTATATGTGTGCCCGTTTGAGATAGTTCACTCTCAATTACTAGCTCACTATGTTAACAGACTGAAGACTTATTCATAGGGAAATGCATTACGTACATCTTCCACACAGTGCTGGCAACAGCAGGCCGTCTTTGGATGTGACTTATGTTATGAAAAACCATTGGTGGGTAAACGGGATACATCGTTCAACCAATTTAGGGAAAATATATATGAAACAATATGTTTTCCATAAACATCTTTTTTGTAATATTCAAAATGTAGTTAACGTCTTTGCAACATGTCCCCATATCTTTTTTAATTCAATTGCCAGAACTTGAACTTGAACAGAATTAAAAAAGGAGGCTGAATCACAAAGCAATATGAAGTGAGAGGAAGTGAATGCAGTCTTGTGCTCCAAAATTTGTGTAGAAAGATTATGTAAAAAACAGAATAATCCCAAGATATGCTAACTTATACATTTTTAGATTCCTCAATTCTAAACTAAAACTAATCAAATGTGGCTATTTTTTTCCTAGAATTGTATAATGGCTCACTCATAAATCTTTCTGTTTACCCAAGAACCTGTTCATAAGTAGACAAATATGTCTAAATGTAAGATTCCAAGGTGAGTTGGAGAAAATGCCATGTAAAACTCTGAACAGCCCAGATGATCCATCAACAGTTAATTAAGTTGCAGGCCCTGAAACAGCTATAAAGCTGCAAACCTGAAGCCTGCAGTCAATTCTGGGGCCCTATAAAGAGAAAACCAAAAGTTTTTGGGGAGCTGGGATTAGGACTCTGTGACATCGTTGGGAAAATCAGACAGTAGTGCACACACCTTTCCATACAAACACGCAATCCACAGTTCAGACTGGAAGAATGATGATGAGACGAAGAGACTGAATGACTTGGGTTACAGGTGATGAGACATAAAATCTTCAGCACAGATCTTTTGTCTTTGTCAGCATCTTTAATCTTGTTTAACGCACCTGGGATTAAAAATCATTAGCCTCTCCTATCTGTTCACATAATTATATAAAACAGGAGCGAGGTCCATGTCCTATGCTTGTTGTTGTCTAAACTCATTGGCCTCTGGAAGTCCCCAAAACCTTTAGAGTAAATGGTATATGTGAGGGACAGTGTTTAATAATAACCAAGGCAATAGTTCATAATTACCAAGGCAAACTGGTTTTATGTGAAAAAATGCAAGTTACTTAAGCTCTCTGAGTCTTGAGTTCTCCATCTGTAAAATGGTGTTATTAGCACTGTGATATGGATGGAAATGTGAGGATGAAATGAGATAATCCATGTGAGAATAGAGGCAAAGTGAGACACATATCATAGTTCCAGAAAAAAAATTAGCTTCTGTGATGATGATGATGATACTGTCTTCCTCCATTTCAACTTCAAATATATTATATCATTATTTAAGTATATAAATTAGTACCTGGCCCATAATAGGCATTCAATAAATATATGCTGAAAGAACCGGTGAACATAACAGCATAATTCTGTGGGATGGATACTTATATCAGCATGTCACAAAGAATAAAGCTCATTCTCAGAGGACTTAAATGAATAAACTCACTCAGCTAATAACTAACCTAAGTGGGTGAGCAAAGTCCCTACTGTGTCCTGTTGTTCCATCACAATGTTAATCCACTGTCATTATGGTGGCTCTCTCGTGATCAACACAGCACACCTGTGAGGCAGACCGAGCAGGTCTTCTAATCACAGATGCAGGTGAGTTAGCTGATGTCCAAAGAAGCTGAGCATTTTGCTGAAGATCATCGTGTACGTCTTGGGCAAGTGGACTCTAGGCTGGTTCTGGGCATGTGAGTGAGGGAAGGCAGAAGAACTTTGTCCTAGCCCCAGAATTTCCACAAACTAAGTGATGAGCCTAACCCAATGGGTACCTCTGGGCAAATAGGAATGAGAGAGGTGGCACGGTATTGTCCCAGACTTCACTATGGTCATTTGACCTCTTAGCTTGTGACCCAATGACCCATGCTCTTTATAAAGAGGTCTTTATTCCTCACCACTGCCTACCACCGTGAATATTGTATTTTGCTCTTTAGAAAGTACACCATTGTGTAGTTAAATACAGCTTCTTTTCCTTTTATTTATTTATTTATCTATTTAATTGAGGAAGATTAGCCCTGAGCTAACTACTGCCAATCTTCCTCTTTTTGCTGAGGAAGACTGGCCCTGCGCTAATATCCATGCCTGTCTTCCTCTTTCTATACATGGGACGCCTACCACAGCATGGCTTTTGCCAAGCGGTGCCGTGTCTGCACTCGGGATCCGAACCGGCGAACCCTGGGCCACCGAGAAGTGGAACGTGTGAACTTAACTGCTGCACCACCGGGCCCGCCCCTCCTTTTATGTATTTTTTACATTCCATTGGAAAAGGAACATGAGAGGTGACACGTATTATGAATGTTGCTTTCCTAGTTAAAACCTTTTTCACAATGTCTTTGATGCAACAGAACATGATTCTTTAAAACGTGTTATGATTGCCAAATGTGGGTAAGAAACAAGAGGCAGCACTGTTTACCTAGTCACAAATTCTTCCTTACAAGAATACCTTTGAATACATAGAACATCTTTGGTTTTGAAAGGACATATTGATAATAATACTAATAAATAAAAATAATGACTAACTTGTCTTGATGCACTTATTATGCATCAGACGTGCCCTAAACAATTTACTCCTCATACAAAGATGTCAATTAGAACCTTGCTCTCAGCCACACAGCTCCTGGTGAGCAGAGCTGGGGGTTTAACGCAGGTGGTCAGATTCAGAGCCCGTGTTCCTATCAGTGGTTACAGCATAGAGGCTACACTTCGCTGGCACTTAAGGATGCCAATCACTTTTCGGTGCTGACAGTTTGGCAGATAAAATATCTTCGTGCCTTCAGGAAGCCAAACAATGTCTGCTAGCAGCTTTTCCAAAAGGTTGCTATAAAATATAGCCATAGGTGGAACACCACTGCATTTATTTTTTATTTTTTTGTAAAACTGCTTTTGAAGACAGTTCTTCACCATGACATTCAATATTCCTTATTAAAGATGTGGGAAAACTCAGATTAGACAAAAAGTTGTCTCTCCTGACTAATTAATATACTTCCTTTTATGAGAAAAGGGAGCCATAAAACCTCTGATTTTCTGTGTTTACTCTGGCTCCTAGGAAGCTTTGAGAGAAGCTTCGAATGATTGTAGGAGCTTTACAAAGCAAAAGTTTTCAGTTCTGATTATTTCCTTTTCTTATTCTCTACAATTTGATTCTGCTATTTTCAGTTTAATGTAATATAAGCTAATGAAACGCTAATGCTTGAATGTAAGCATTTTTAGTTTTATAATTTATGTATTTTAGTTTTCACATCTTGAAATAAATCTGGTCTTGCAGTTCAGCAACCAAACCAGACTTGGGTGGGTAATTTTTGTATACGACTTTGGTTGAGCAAATGCTGGAGTCTATGGTTTGCATTATTCGCTGCCCAGGACAGACTTGCTGTTTTTCAGAACTCCAATAGGTATAGATGTGGTTGAGGAAAGAACATAATTTTCTTTCTGTCATCTTTCAACAGACTCCTCTTATATTTCAAAATTATACTGAACATGTTACATGAAATCCAAAGAGATAATAAGACTATTATAAATTAACGAAAGTCACACACATAAATCAATCACATTGGATCACAATTATAACCCTTATTCATATCAGACTAATAAAAGAGTTGATCTTTGACACGTAGCTCTGGGCAAAATCGATCCCAAGTCTTAACTGCAATATAAAGGCTTTTTGAATAAAAACACAATGTGTGAATTGGTTCTTAAGGAAGCATGGAGAATTATTTGGCAGACTTCACCAAGATTAAAAGATACTCTATGAAACTTGCAAAAACCAGAACCTCTTGACTCATTTAAATATTAATATAACAAACTGAACATTTAGCATCACATTTCTAAATTTTAACATAAAAAGTTCAACACAAATGACTATCAAATGCTTAAGGATCTTATAGATTCTATTGATTTTCTTCCTAGTTTGGTTGGGCACACAATTATTAAAAATATGAGAAAGAAAAGTTGTTATATTATTTATTCTGTTATGTAATCTGAAAGAAACCCATTTTTTAAAGGGAAAAAATAAAAAATATCTCACTGGGCGTCTCTTATTTTTTTCTTTTTGTTATTGTTATTATTATATTCCTATTATTCTCTTCTTTTCTTATGTTTTCTTATCCTGTATTCCTATTATTTTTGCTTCCCATTGAGAAAAATAAGGTATCTAATTCATTGAATAAAAAAGGAAAGACAACTTTATTTTTTCTCCATCAGTACTCGTAGTTCAGTTGAACAGGTAAAAGTCAAAATTTTAACACAGACAGTTGTCAACTTACGATGGTTCAACTTATGATTTTTCAAATTTACGATGTTCAGAAGCAATACACATACAGTAGAAGCCGTATTTTGAATTTTATTCTTTTTCCTAGCGGATTACAGTACAATACTCTCTTGTGGTGCTGGACAGTGGCAGCGAGCCACAGCTCCCAGTGAGCCACACGATCACAACGGTAAACAACTGATACACTTACAACCACTCTGTACCCACACAACCATCCTGTTTTTCACTTTCAGTACAACATTCAATAAATTATATGAGATATTCAATACTTTATTATAAAATAGGCTTTGTCTTAGACGATTTTGCCTAACAGTAGGCTAATGTAAGTGTTCTGAGCGTGTTTAAGGTAGGTCAGGCTAACATATGATGTTTGGTAGGTTAGGAGTATTAAATCTATTTTTGACTCAGGATATTTTCAACATATGATGGATTTATCGGGAAGTAACCCTATCATAAGTTGAGGAAGATCTGTACACAAGTCTCTTTGTTATGATAAAGCAGAAAGGTTTAGAGTCTCAGATAGAAAATGTACCATCTGACTTAGAAGATGATGTCTCAAAGCATCCTATTGCTACTCAACATATTTTAATACTTAGCACAGGTAATGATAATTGTAGGACATAAACTTCTTTTCTTAGTAAAAAAAATTAGTTAACTTAAAATCAGTGAGATACAATAGAGAAAATATGGTACTTTCCAGTATAATAAAGTCTGATCACCACCTACCTGGAGGATGAGAAGTAGAGTGGCAGTGATGGGAGTGGGACAGAGTTAGGAAGGAGAAGAAAGAGCTGTGTTAAATCTAGTCATAGCATATAACCTCCAATTTAAGAACAGCTATTTAATTCCTATTTTCCTTCAGAGGAGGTATTATACTCTAAGTTATGCGTGAATTCTACCACTGAATGAACTTGAAGGACCCTGAAGTCCTTTTATCTATGTATAACACTTCAAATGTTATCAGTTGTATGAGAAATCAATGCTGATTTAGGTAGTGGTTTAGTGATTCCAATCCTTGGAATTCAGCCAATGAACCCCCATAAGGAATAAAAACACCAATTAGTATTACTGAATACTATTCATAAGAGTGTAAATAGGCATAACTTTTCTGAAGTCAAATAAGGAAAAAAACATATTAAAGCTACATAATGTATCAAACCTTCGGCAATAATTCCAAATCTAAGAATATTTCCTACAGAAATGATCAGAGATGTGTACAAATAGGTTTCAACAAATAGATACAGTGGTGAAAAGTTGATCAACGGCAGTAGTTTAATTAAATATGCAGTATCCATACAGTGGGATATTATGCAAACACTGATTACTTTTAACAATGAAAAAAAAGTTGTGATATGGAAAACTACTCATGATAAAATTTTTTTTTGGAAGATTAGCCCTGAGCTAACATGTGCTGCCAATCTTCCTCTTTTTTGCTGAGGAAGACTGGCCCTGAGCTAACATCTGTGCCCATCTTCCTCTACTTTATGTGTGAGACACCTGCCACAGCATGGCTTGAAAATCGAAGCATAGGTCCACACCTGAGATCTGAACTGGCGAACCCTGGGCCACCAAAGTGGAATGTGTGAACTTAACCACTGCACCACTGGGCCAGCCCCTCATGATAAATTTCTATGTGAAAGAAGTCAGACAAAAAAATAATTAATTATGATCTGTATTAGTTAAAATTACATTAGTTGCTATAATAAATAAACCTTGATATTGTCAGACTTCCCAAAATAGAAAGTTATTTCTTAACATGCAAAGTCACATTGTTAGGTGGC
Organism: Equus asinus; assembly: GCF_041296235.1. Lineage (NCBI taxonomy): Eukaryota > Metazoa > Chordata > Mammalia > Perissodactyla > Equidae > Equus > Equus asinus. The sequence continues at coordinate 77,952,387 of NC_091800.1, forward strand.
TTTCCTTCATAAGGGCCCCATTTTGACAGAAACTCTACCATCTTCGACAGGGTATTTTTCTAGGTCACTCTGGGCACCATACACAGCCAGCAATATGGGGAGAGGGCCCTAGAGGATCATGCAGCAATGTTTAATGGGCCAGTCCTAGAAGCGCTTTATGTTACTTCTGCTCTCATTTTGCTACTCAGAACTCGGTTTCTTGGCCACCTGAGGACACATAGTCTAGCTGTGTATCCAGAAAAGAAATAGGAGATTCAAACAGCTCTCCTGCACTTGTTCACTAAGTTCTACCAAGGACATGAACTTCGCCTGTGCGTTAGTGTGTGTATCCATATACACAGATGTACATATATCTTCCCTTGGGGAGTAGGATAATGGCATTCTTATTTTCTCATTTATGGAGATCAAAAGGCTTCTCCAGCTTTCTCGGAGATGAAAGCGCCAAGTAGAAACAACAAGGTTCCATGATAGAGCAAGAGAGAACACGACTTGGGAATGTCCCAAAGTAGGCATCCAGCAGAAGTGACCACATGACAGTGGCCCTCTCAAAGCCTGGAGGAGAAGTCCAACCTCCGTGGTCAGGAAAAAGGAGGGGAAGTCGCAGACATCGTTCTCCAGGTGACCCTGAGATTAAAGTGCCCCCACGTGCCTAAACCACCTGCTTTCCTACCAAGTCCTGAGGAGAAACAATAAACCATGAGTTCTCAAGGGCATAAGAAAGGTTCCTAAGGGCCCAGATGGTCTGTGTTTGCAGCACTGACCAGCACAACTGATTCCCTGTGAATATAGGACACAAAGATCAGCAAAGACCGGTTTCCCTTTGCTAGAATACTTTCTCCTGTCCTGACTGGGAGTAGACGCTACTGCTTCCAGACATGGCTGACTTCACCTTGGCTGATGCCATTGCTTGTACCATCGTTCTCCTGCTTGGGGGACAATGTCCACATGGGGCTGGAGTCTCAACCTCATCAGCTCCGGTAAGGGAAAGAGAATTAAGGGGACCTGGGCTGTCCAGCTGATTAAAGCTCGTGTCTGTGGGCAGGAATCTGTTACCTGCCATCACTGAGAATCTTGGAGAAGCACAGACCCACAGTGATTTCATCTGGGTTGGCATTGCTTCAGCTAACTGCAGATTCCCATCAGTTCATATTTTGGCAACAACTATTAGACATTTTTTTTCTTTTCTGATGCTAAACATTTTATTCACTTTTTCACAGTATTAGAAAAGCCAAGTGAAATGCAGAGAAAAATCCATATAGTACTCAGGAAAGGACTATACCATAGTGGGGTTTTTTTCCTTCTTATAATTCACACTAGCACATGCATGCCCCTTTGCGTGCCTGGCCTACTATGGACGTACTGGTATAAAGTTCTTGTGTATGATCTCAGGAGACGGAGCCAGAGGGAGGCCTTTAAAAGAGGGGTTTGTTGTTTCCCCAAAACGAATGATCCCACTGAGAGAAGAGGAAAATAAAGAGGTGATCTAGCCCCGTGGCCTGGAATGGATGCTTTTTGAAAGCCAGGAAAGAAAGAAGTACATTTTAGAAGAGTGGTAACCTTTTTACTACAGAAAAAAAAAAGGCTAACATTATATATTGAAGAAACCTGTGAAGAATAAAATGCCAGAAATTGTTCTTTTAAAATTATTTAAAAGTAATTATTGGCAGTATTGTGCAACTTATTTCCTGAGGAAGAAAATGAAGGCACATACATTTAAAAAAGAAGTGTTAGGATTTGTGTCATTTAATATTGTCACACGTATTTCCCCCATAAGTGGAGTGAGGGAAATGAATTGACCTAGCATGAACACTGGAAACTACATAAAAGTATGTGTTTACTCTTAAAGTTCATTCGTATTAGCCCGTCCAACTTAGAGTTTATCTTCAGAGCTCATCGGCAAGTGGGTACTAAAAAGGTCAATTTTCCAAGTAAACATTTATCTACCAGTAGAGTGTTACAGAAATGCCAGTTCCCTTTTCTTTACCTTTTGGCTATTGGTGTGCTATCTCATGGAAAGGTGAATTTGTATCTTTCTAGGACAACTGAGTTCTCGGTGCATTTTGGCACGTGTAAGTACTATGTTTAAATTCCTGACTGATTTACACGCTGCATATAGCATTCAGGGCCTAGGCTCTTTGTGTCTCCTCAATCACGGATGACGCTAATGTCTTCCGTAGTCAGGGATATGCATTTTAAAGCTGGGTTAAGCCAGACAGCCGAGCCCTAGGAGTGAGGCAGGAATTGAAGACTCAAAGCTGAGAGTTCTGTTCTTTGCTCAGTCAGTGACTCAAGGTGTGATCTCAGGCAAGTCACTTAACCATTGTTAACTACTTAATTATTCCATCTATAAAAGAAGGCTTAGTGAAACACGAGGCAATATAAAACTTCAGAGGTAAAATTATGAAACTAGGTGTATTCTAAGAGGCATTTGGGCAATATTCTTAAAAGTGAGTAAGAAATGGTACCTCCAACTGCTTTTTAATTTCAGTAATTCATTCTCTGGGCTGGAAAAGGATTTAGAATTCACTCAGTTGTAACTCTCCCCAATGCTTCATTTAAGTGATGATATATAATAATATCTTGGTAAATCGGATCTTTTGCTTTTGGCTGAGGAAAAGTTTTAGTATTATTTTAAATATCTTAAGTAAGCCTTACTTCTCAATTGAGAATATAGTTAAGACAGCCCTCCCTCCGTATTTCTGCAAACTTGTACCAGATACTTGCTATAAGACCACACACAGTAACCAGAAAAAAAGAAAAAGATTCTTAAAGGTTAAAGGTGAGGACCTCAAAGTATAAATTAGATATGCAAATAATTATAAATCCTATTAATCAATTTAACTTGCCTCTAGTTTACCCATAAGTAAGGTTGCTAGATAAAATACCAGATGCCAGTGGGGCTAGCCCGGCAGTGTAGCAGCTAAGTTTGTGTGCTCCACTTCCGTAGCCTGGGGTTTGCTGGTTCAGATCCCAGGCATCGACCTACGCACCACTCATCAAGCTATGCTGTGGCAGGCATCCCACATATAAAGTGGAGGAAGATGGGCACAGATGTTAGCTCAGGGCTGAGCTTCCTCAAAAATACCCAAAAATCAAAGATAAAGGATGCCAGGGAAATTTATTTCAGATAAACAACGAATTATTTTGTAGGTTAAGTATGTCTCATACAATGTTTGGGACATACTTATACTAAAAAGTTATATTTTTGCTTATATCACATTCAAATTTAACTGAGCATCTTGTATTTTTATTTGCTAAACTTGGCAATCCTCTTCACAAGTTAAGTTCTCACCTTGATCCCTGTTCTGGTTGCTACTTGTGTCACTGCACATTAGACCCTCCTGGGTCCCCAGGATACTCAATGATGGTCTTTCTTAGAACACTAGACAAAACACAAAGCAACACTTTGCTTATTCATTCTTCTCTCTGATACTGGAAAATGAGTTCTCTCAGGCAAAGAACATTACATTTGTGCCATTACTTTGAAACACGGCCAGAATTCTACCAGTTCTTAAGCATAATCTGTAGGGGCAAGACACGTAATTCCCAACTTCTTCTCCCCATCTCACATTCTTTCTCTGTTTCCAGCTTTCTTTGTCTCTGCAAGCAAATTCCAGGCATTTGTCATAAAAGAAGGCAAACTGACCAAGGGAAATTTCTCACCTATAGTTTTGGGACACATGCGTGGGTTGGCATGAGTTGTCAGAACTATTGCAAATATTGGATTAGCATGAACAGTTACATAGCAAACGTTGAGAGTGGCTTACATTTTTTGTAAATTTTTTTCACTTCCTTATTCATGTATACAACAAATATTTATTAAGTACAAGTGAAGAGCCCAGCCACTGTCACCCTAAATTTCAGTAGATATATATTTCAGTATATATATATATACAGCTGTCCCTGCTTATCTGTGGGTTCCACATCCATGGGTTTAACCAATCACCTATCAAAAGGTCTACCATGGTTGCGTCTGTACTGAATACATTCACACTTTTTTTCTTGTCATTATTCCCTAAAGAATACAGTATAACACGTATTTACGTAGCATTTACATCGTATTAGGTATTGGCAGCAATCTAGAGGTGATTTAAAGTCTACGGGAGGGTGTGTGTAGGTCATATGCTGACACTACACCATTTACGTAAGAGACTTGAACACCCACAGATTTTGGTATCTGTGGGACGTCTTGAAAACCAGTCCCACGTGGAAACTGAGGGACGATTGTATATAAGGTAATCTTCCCACATTTGATATAGCAAAACCAGGATATGAATCCTTTTTGGGAAAACTAGAAATAAATCTAATCAATCACCTCTTCTTCTGACAAAGAAAGGCAATTTGTGCCTACACTTTGCGCACAAAATGTGATTCTCACGTGCCTGTTTGCTTATTTTTTTGATAACACATCCTTACACATAAGAAAAAACTCCAATAAATACAAGTTAACAGTAAAATAATAAGTATTTTTTATTGATAAAACAATGGTAAAATATCATTATTGAGTGTTTTGTATTACCCAACATCTTCCCGAATTCTTTTATAAAATAGATACAGACTTCTCCACTTTGCTACATTCCATGCAAATGACAAATTTAGGAATCCTTAATAACTCTATCCAAACTTGCTGACACAAATTGCTGCTACTTTTTAATATACAAATGATGATCAAATTTTCTGTGCAGAATTGAGAAAGTACCCTTAAACAAATTCTTTTTTTAAATATCAATAGACCAAAATTCAGTCAACAATGCTAATCCTCAGGGTTTGGCAAATATTGTGGCAACTGTGATTGAAAGAGAAAGTAGGGAAATTAGGGAGGGAAAGAAGGAAAGTAGAAATAAAAGAAGAAAAAGTAGCCTTTTAAAAATTTCCCAACATCCCTTCCTTTACCCGTAGATATTAAAATGGAGACATTCATTTGATCTTACTTTGATCTCACCAGCAACCATGTACCCAGTGCGGTCCTAAGTGCTAGAGATAAAAATGAACGTCCCATTCATTTTCTTCAATGGAACTCACAACCTAAAGGGAGCACTAGGCATAGTCACAATTATTTTTAATGGATGGGAAGAGTCTAATTGCTCAAAAGATATCCTAAATTCAGAATCCTTTGGGTCTCTTCAGATGGACTATTCAAATGACAAGTAATCCACACCTTGAACCAAAAAGGCAGACTGTAGAGAGTAAGAAGGCATGTCAAGATGTTGGCTACATGCTACAACACAGAGCTCTCTAGGAGGAAAAGTTTACTCTGTTGGTAAGACATAGCCTGTAGCAAACTTCAGTAATATGGAAACATAATCAATGGCACAAGTCATTTAAATTTAATGTCCTTCTTTAAGAATAATATTGAGTTGTTTTGGAAAAAATAATTTTGTTTCCATGTTAATAACTGTTCCATCTAAATTATATTGTTCAAAGTGTCTTTTTGAGACAACGAGCAGAAAATGACTGAATATTTTGGTTACTTTTCTGCATGCACATACAGGACTAATGATTTATATAACCGTGTTTTCTATCTGTGACTCATAAGATTCTAAAACTTAGCACTCTTCACAGTTGGACTGCATAGATTAGTCAATGATTATTGTTCAACTTTCTGTGAACTAACCACTTGAAAATGGCATTTTCCATATCTCTTAGAAAATTAACGTTTAAGATTGTGCTTTTGGAAATAGAAAGGTTAAGGGCTTTCACAATTTATTTCTTCTTTTTTTTAAATAAAACAGTTACAGTCAGACTTCCTATAATTCATATGTGTATTAGTTTTCTAGGGCTGCCATTCAAAGCACCAGAAACTGGACGCCTTAAGACAACAGAGATATATTCTCTCATCACTCTAAAGGCTAGCAGTCTGAAATCAAGGCTTTGACAGAACTGTGTTCTCTGAAGGCTCTAGGGAGACTCTTCCATGTCTTTCTTTTAGCTTCTGGTGGTTGCCAGCAATCCTTGGTGCTCCTTGGCTTGCAGCTGTGTCACTCCAATCTCTCTCTGCCTCCACAGTCACATGGTGTTTCTCCTGGGAGTGTCTCTGTCTCCTCTTCTTATAAGGACACAAGTCACTTTGGATTAGAGCTCACCTTAATGGTCTCATTTTATCTTGATTATAAGTGCAAAGACCCTATTTCCAAATAAGATCACATTCTGAAGTACTGGGGGCTCACTGCTTCAATGTGTCTCTTTGGGGGACAAATTCAACCCATAACAATATGTAATGCTGATGTCACAGTTCTCTTTAAATTGATTCAGGGAGGGGCCTGGCCCCCTGGCTGAGTGGCTAAACTTCTGCACACTCCACTTTGGCCCCCCAGGTTCACAGGTTCAGATTCCAGGCATGGACTTTCTCCACTCACCAGCCATGCTGTGGAGGCATCTCACATACAAAAAAATGGAGGATGATTGGCACAGATGTTAGCTCAGGATGAATCTTCCTCAGAAAAATAAAGATAAAGTAAATAAATAAATTGATTCAGTGAGAAACTAGGATATCCACATTAGCAAATAGCTATGGAAGAAACAACCATCCTGTAAACCAGATATATTAGGTGTTTAATGCATAAAATACTGAATAGAGACAGATGACCCTTTTTAGGAGTCTCATGGTGAATGGTAGAAATTTCAAATCTGAAATGTTGAATATTTGAAGTTCAGAATTAATTTGAAGTTTATTGACAGAGAAAAAAGCTAACAATTTCAAAAAAGAGAAACATTCAATAATTTGAATATAATATTACGAATTCTACTGAGATAGAAGAGCTTCAAGTGAATTCTCAATTATGTTGCTACTGTTACAAGTTTATGTAATTTTTTTTCTGTGCATGCTGAAGTGGCTACCACATTTTGTATATAAAAAACAATCAATCAAAATCTCTATTAGTTTCCTAGGGCTGCTGTAACAAATGACCAAAAACTGGGTGGATTAAATCAACAGAAATGTATTCTCTCACAATTCTGGAGGATAGAAATTTGAAATCAAGATGTCAGTGGAGCGGTGCTCCCTCTGACACTCTGGGTAGAATCTTTCTTTGCCTCTTCCTAGCTGCTGGTGGTGGCTGGCATTCCTTGGCATTCCTTGGCTTGTAACTACATCACTCCAGTCTCTGCCCCTGACATCACCTGGCTTTCTCCCTGTGTGTCTGTGTCTCTTCTCGTTTTCTTACAAGGACACCAATCATATTGGATTAGGGCCCACACTAATCTTAACTTGATTATATCTGAAGAGATCCTATTTCCAAATAAGGTCATATTCCTGGGTACTGGGCATTAGGACTTATCCTTTTGGGGGACACAATTCAACCCATGACAGTCTGCTCTCTGAGTTGTAGCTTCCGCAGGCTGTCCTCTTTATTAATGTAATATAAAATTAATGTGGCTTGCTTGAAAGTTGATCACTTGACATTTTGAGTGATGTTTTTGGCACTGATCAAGTATTTTCAAAATGCATTTTAAAAATAATTTTTTTGAATAAGAAATAACGCAGCCTATTTGGGACTGAGAGTGCCGCTGTGTTCTGCTGGTCTGGAGGAAATGCCACTGCCGGCCATTCCTCCCATCAGTTCAGAGGGTAAAATAGAATTAAACTAAATCTCATTTAACAAATTACTTTGATGATGACTTTTCGTTGAAATATTTGATGACGCCATATGGTACCCAAACTGCAGCTCAGAATCACTGGTACCAAAAATGTCTTTCCATAGGAATAAATATCCAACTATACATTAGAAATTAAATGATCCAAGTCTTCGATATTTTTCTCTTGATCAACTCTATAACTGGTTGTGCCTTTTGTTTCAGTTGTCCATCTTAAAAATATGCTTTTAGTAATGTCTGTAAAGCAGAAGAATTAGCCACTCTGAAAATGACATAATGCTAAATTATTTTACTGTTAGGAGTGGCATCAAGACATCTTTGAGTAATTTTAATATACCGATTGTTTTTAAAGATAAATAAGAGGGTATTTTTGAATGACTTCTAAAATTTTGAGATAAATTTCTGAAGAATTTTGGACATGAATTTGAATGATATTTGGTAAGATTTCCATTTACGTATATATTAATTATTCGACAAATATCACCAAAATTATCTCCCTCAAAAATTGGATCTTCTCTTCTTATAAACTTGGGTTTGTAGTATGCAAATAAGAGGCATAAATGTGTTATTTTCTTTTGGACGCAATGCCCCGAGCTTCCGCATTAAGGGGCAACCTTGTTCACTTATCACAAGCTCTGACCTGGGTGACTTCCTGAGCCTCCCAGCATCTCTCCTTCCATGTCTGTAAAATAAAGGGAATTGGATTAGGTTCTTTTCAAGCCATGACATACAGAGATGCTAACTAAATCAGGTTTGAAATACTTGAGGATAGTCTTGCTTTATAATAACACACTTGGACAGTGAAGTATTTAGACAGAGCTTAATGAAGAGGGTGCAGAAAGCAGCAGAAGCAGACGAGGCCAACTCAGGCATGAAAATCTATACGGTGAACCAGAGGGGCACACCTGCTTCATTCTGGGAACAAAAACCGTGTGTGACTAACTGATGATCCACCCCAACATTTACAACAGCGAGTAATTAACTGGGAATGCTTGATTCTTGAATACCAACTTGTTTTTATTCAATGTGACTCATGCAATACAAATTAATGTTGTCTCATAGACGTGTAATTCTTGTGAGTTAATGCCAAAAGGCCCGCAGTGTCCCATCGCTCTGTCTTTTCTAAAAGGAGCAAAAAAAGTAGATTATATATCAAGAAATCTCATCAGCTCCCGTCAAACTTGACTCAAGCTGCAGCCCATCCAGCCTGTGCCACATTTTATCATTATCATACACCCTAGCTCAGTCATTATGCCCTTAGGTGTCCAAAGGTATTTAGAAAACAACAAGACAACTTTATTAAAATTGGCATGTTACCAGAAATCCAGATGCTGAATGCAATGTGCACAAAAGGGCTGGCAGACACAAGTATCTGCTTCATTAGAGGTGCAGGGCCATCAGCCCACTCAGGCAGCGTGACGAGCATCCATCAGGGACGTGTTACTCAGTGGCTGTGATTTAGAAGGGGGACAGCATGAAGCACATACCACCAACACTGTTCGGTGAGCTGGATGATGGGGACTGATGCTTGGGTAGTCCTTGACCGTCCTCCAGCCCTTTCATGTCCATCATCTTACCTCCCCCTCACAACAATACTCAAGGTGAGTCTCAGTGTGCTTCCGTCAGGATTAGCAGAGTATCCGCGGTGACTTCAGTGAGTTAGGGCCAGAGCTCAGACCAGTACCCCATGTGATTCAGACACCCGAAACTCCCCCACTATTTGAGAAAACACAACACTGCTTCACTTGTGAAGTAAAATGTGGACACTTTAGTCCCATACAGAAATATGTTGTCTTGATTATCTAGATATTTTTAATAAAATTTAAGCTGTCTAGATATTTTCATAACATTTAAATTAGCTAGGGGGCCAGCCTCGTGGCCCAGTGGTTAAGTTCGCATGCTCTGTTTCAGTGGCCTGTGGTTCGCCAGTTCAGATCCCAGGTGCAAACCTAGCACCACTCATGCAGCCATGCTGGGGTGGCATCCCACACAGAAGAACTACAAGAACCTACAACTAGGAAGTTCAACTATGTACTGGGGGACTTTCGGAGAAAAGAAAAAGAGGAAGATTGGCAACAGATGTTAGCTCAGGGCCAATCTTCCTCACCAAAAATAAATAAATAAATAAGCTAAAGAGTTGAATAACATTTAAATTATCTAAATACTTTAATAAAATTTCCTTGGTCTGAATTGTTACTGAAAAATTGCCTCAATTCTCAAGTTCTGTATTAAACAAAATGGAAAATCAGCAAAGAAAAACAGTGAAATAAATGTTATTGCTAGACATCCAGATGACCTAGATTGCCCCAGACAAATAGAGTGGAGTTGCTGTAACAAATCGTCAAGACTGACTATATCTTAGGGTTGTTAGAACAACTAGATACCTTCCAAAAAATACAATCAGCTTAAAGATAGAACAGAAACCAGAGGATAAATGTGTAACTTCTCAAGTGCTTATTACACAAGTCACCTTGTCACAAAGCCACCACTATATAGTGCAGGTAGCAGAGGGGGAGGAGACTGACATTTTGCCGAGCGCAGGCCAGACCAGAGGTGTGGCTCAGCTCGCCGCTATACTGGCAGGTTTTTAAAAAGTCTCTGGGCCTCAGTTTTCTTATCTGTAAAATGAAGACAGAAATGAAATGAACTGCACGGAGCTATTAATGAGCTAATACTCAGTGAAGAGCCTGGTCCACGGCAGGTGATAGATAAACATTAGCTGCACTGTGACAACAGGTGACAGTCCATCCCAAAGACATTTCCTCCTCTGAGTTGACAGCCTGTCTTGGCTACATCACCAGGCCCTGCCTTGATCTGTAGTTAACTCCCTCCTCACCATGTGTTTAGATGAGTTCATGCACTCTTATGTCCACACAGCAGCTCCACTGCTTTCCTATTCCTGTGGAACTGGCTGGTGCAATCAATGACTTACCATAGTATGTGCTAAACAAAGTTCTGTTGTACAGAATCACAGAATCTTTAGCACAAGTGTTTAACAATAGAATCATATGAAGTAATTCAATTGGATTGAATTTAAACTTCCATTTCTCCACACCATTCAGAATGTTTTTTGTTGGGGTGAAAATGGAAACCTTTTGAGAATACAATAGAACGATGGAGAATTACAGCAGAAACATATAAGACCTGATCGTGGGGTTTGAAAATATAACACCTAAAAACTACAGCCAATTTTGCAAAAATAGAGCTAAAAATCTGCTCATTTCACTTAGGGCCATAAGTAATTTGTCAGTGTCATCGGTATCTCACAGGGCAAGAGACAAAAAAGGAAGGTCTATGGATGTGCTGAGGCATTTTTTATTTACTGTTCAAGGAAATTAACTTATTTTTCATTTTGTGTTGACACAGAATACTGTTTTTCTGAATAATTAGTTATAAAATTCACTATTGTACATAAATGGCATATGTGAAGTCTTAAGGTTTTTGCACCACAGGGAGACAATATAGTTTCCCATGATTCCTGAACTTAAGGCAATTAGGAATTGATCTGGGGCTGAGACAAGACAAACAGATGACAGCACTCATGCACATGACACTTGCCACTCAGTGTCAGCACCAGGGGACATGCAGCTAGCTCTGGCTCCATGGAGAGAGGGACGTTCGTGCGTGAGCTTCAGATGGCTCTGAAGGTGGCAGGATTCAGGTTTTCATCTCTCTGTGTCTCTCTTTTCTTCTGTCTCCCTTGTCCATTAGTCTCTTTCTCTTTCTGGAAAATTGACTTGTATCACAAACCCTTTCAGAATCCCCTCCCAATACTCTTCCTTCTCCATATTCCCTAAAATCTACAAACCTTCCCTCAGGCATTATGATAATTCTGCTTCTGGTGTTGACTCAAACTGGAATTAGCAGGGTGTTACCAGCAAGCCGGCAGCCTAAGATTGCAACGATTATTTAGACCTTATTCTGAACCTCACTAGGCACAGTGGGTTGGCTCTGCGTTAAGTCATGCAAATAAAAAACAAAAGCCGCAGGGCTGATTTTCTGTGAACTTCAGGCCCTGCCCGAAAACAGCAGTTAGTTCCCCTAGTCCCAGTCAGGTTAGGAATTTGATTGTCTGACATTCCTCAGGATTTATAGCCTTCATCACTATGAATGAGATCATTCAAAGGAGCACTCCTGGAGCAATCGTTTCAAGAATTCTGATCACAGCATCTGTTCACACTGACGGCTGGAGAATGCCTGCAGCAGTTCAAGATGATCCTGGATGCATCGGCGTGTGAAAAGCACATGAAGATCCTTCTTCGACTCTAACTTGTCCCAGACATATCGTTGATAAACAATGCCAATAAGTGGAGCGAAAAATGAGGAGTATCAGAAACCATGAGCTCTTGGTGATTTTGTCAGGCTAGGTTTGAGCAGCATTTGAAGAGGGAAGGCTGGTAGGGGTCCAGGTCTGGGACCTGCCTGGAGGCTTGAGCATCAGAGTGGGCTCTGCCCTCCTCAGCTCCCCCCATTGTCAGCAATACTTACCTTCTACCTGAGGCTCAGCCTTTGCCCAGGTCCAATGGCAATATTGGCCCAGTTTAGCTCATGAGAGCAACCATAAGACTGGGCAGAGGTCGCTAGATACATGTGTCACATAGAGTGGGTATAAGATGGGAAGCTCAGAGAGCCCAATGTTTACTTGGATGTCTAGGAGGCCAAATGACAGCACTCTCAAGTTCACGGGAAAGTTCATAGGTAAAGAGTCTGTCCCTGTGTGATGTTACACTCTTTCCTCTCTCTCTTTCAGACACACACACACACAGGCTCATATGCACCCAAACACATACAATTTTTCAGTGGAATACCATTTGTTCACAAACTAGGTAGGTTAAGCCTCCACACAGCAGGCCAGATACAGTATCCTAGAAGTTCAAGCCAGGCCGGGGGGAAAGTGGGCAGTACCACAGGACTGGAGAGGCAAGGATCAGACCCAGGGAGGTGAGTGGGGACAGAGGCGCAGCCAACATATGCAAGGTCAGGAAGGCAGGCAGACACTGGGGAGAGAGAGTTCTGAGGGACACGTGACTGAAGATCCTTACACAATATCTAAACAACCCAGAGAAGAGGGAGTGAGCAACAGACAGGGCACCAGCAGTAAGAATGGAGGCCGAGAAGCAGGAGGCATAACATGGAAGAACAAGCTGATAAAAACTTGCACCACAGCTTTGCTACCTTTTGACTGCAGTTTCCTTAGTTAACTCCTCTCTCTCAGCCTCCTTTTTCCTTTTAAAATGGAGCAGATTGAAGCTAAATTGTGGGAACTAATCTAGGGTGCCTGCCTCCTGGCACAGTGCCTCACATGTAATAGGTCCTTAATGAAGACCAGTTTCCCAGGCTGACCTCCTGGGGCTTGTGTGGCCCTCTCTGCATATCAGTAGGACCGATTTCTAGGTGTGCCTACGACCTCTGATGGGTCAGCAGGAGAGAAAAGGACAACTCCTGGGAATCACGCAGTCCCATAGGTAACTCACGAAAACCACTCATAAACATAAAGGCACCCTACCCCCAAAAGGTCCAGTAATTTCTGGGTTAAGACTAAAATGTAAATTCATATGAAATTTAATTCACATCTAAGATCTGCTAAGATGAAAAAATTAGTTTAGCATCATTTTAAACATCAAGATACCATGACAACTGGTTGGTGAGGTAGCTTGGAAATTTTGCAGCAGAGATAGAGCAGTTGGAATCCGGGGTTCGCAGTCGGGAACCTATAACACTACACGGCATGTGATGTCTGTGCCAGACACTTTCAACAACGCCCACTCCTCCACTACGTACACATGCACATGGGCATCCTCGCAGGATGGTCTCCTACCAGGAAACTTGCAAAAGGCTGATTTTTGTTACGTTGAGATTAAAAAAACTGTCTGGACCTTATTCGCCTGTGCAGCATCTATTGAACGTGAAGTATAATCTGAGACCTACCTCCTTATAAAAACTATGGATGTGGAGACAATGAGTTTTCTTCCTTACTAGGGTAGAGAATGGCGGGGCTTTCGGCTTCAGAGAAAAATGCCCTGATGGTTGGTAGCTAACCAGGGATTCACAAAGGCTTTGAAGCCTCAAAGATGCAGAAGCTGTACTCTTCTGCTGAGCTTGCCCAGAGGACATCTGCTGCCAAAGCATGGGAGGCAACAACTGGCCCTGATTGTGTCTCTGGACTTGGGCCCAAAATCTTAGCTGTACAAATTTGAAAGGGTCAGAAGCACCTCTTCTGACACTAGAAAATTTTTTTTAAAGTTTATTATTTTGTAATTTTTAAACCTGCTGTACCGGGTGTGTGTTTAAAACATGGAAGAAATCGTTATAATTAAATATCAAAAGCAGAGTATAAATTTACAGATAAAATGTGATCTTATCCATCAAACCTGCCATAAAAGAGCAGTCAGTGGATCGTGCTCCAGCAGACTCCTGGTACGAAGACTGTGGTTGTCCAGGAAACATGGTATTAATTGCATTTAATCTGTCCAGAAACTGGGTCCATAGCACCACGCTAATCGAATCCAGACTTCTGCCTACTGTTACATTTCTTTCCCATTTCCAGTGATCTATTTCAGATATACTTTCCACTCCAAGGCGATTACCTGTCTGAGAGCTCTCGACCTGTCAGGAGGTATTGGCATCTATTGCTGACCATCCGTTTATGCCTCAGACGCAATAGGCGGGGAGGTGGACGTCTGTTCACAAGAAGACAAGAAGAGGAATCTACTGCCCTTAGAACAAATATATATGTGAATTCATCAAAAACACTGACCATCATAGAATGAAGCCGGAAACATGAAATACCACGTTAGAAGACGCAATCCTCAAAATCTGTTTTACAAAGTTTTGCTTCTGTTTATTAAGTAAACAAACCACCTAACAAACAAGGTATAGAACTAAAAGATGGACAGACCCTAAAAATTCATCCTGAGCCAGACCTCCAGGGTTCATGTCCAGATGATTGTGTCAAATTTCTTAGGCACCCAGAGCCCAGTTTCCCATCTATGACACTGAGATTTTTATCCTACTGATCTTGTAGGTTTGTTTAATATCTGAAATCACCCATGTAAAGTCCTTAGCCTAGGACAGCGTACATTGTTAGCACTCAACAACTGTTAGCTATCATTATTACTATCTTATTGATCTACTTTGGGTAACATGGAAAGTGCTGACATATGACATACTCTCAGCAATCAAAATCATCTTATTTTTCCACTTGTGTGATGTTTTGCAATTGAAAGGGCACCTAACCCGCATAAGCTCATTTAAGCTTTGCAGGAACTCTGCGGAGTAGATAAGCATCAAATCTAATTTGAAGAACTGTCAGTGTCCCTTTCTCAATGATCTTAAGCTACAGAGAAGAGGAAAAACACCATCCTGGAAAAATGGGGCGCTCTCTCAAAACAGCACATCAATGGCAGCAACGCTGAAACGAGAAGTCGGAGTAACTGGCTGGTATAGCGTCCACTGTATAAGAGAAGGACCATGTTCACCCAGGAATGAGGCCACTGCAACGAAATTACGGAAATAAATTGGGAATCAAGTTTTATCTATTCAGTTTCTCAGAGTTCTTTATGCACCAAAGAGATGCCTCCCCACTCTTGTGTCAGGACCAGCCGGCAGGGAGGGACAGGAGCACCAGTCTAGGAGGCAAGCCCTGGCCTTCCTTCTTGTCCCTGCTACTTTTGAACTGAGAGCCCTTGAAGTAGCTACTTTACACTGTCTCAAAATCTGCATTTTCCCCTCTGTAAATGTGGATGGTGGATAACATTACTTATCTCATAAGCTTCTTACAAAGACTAAATAACATCGCTTGTGCAAAGTGTCCATGTAGAACTACATTAAATACTCATTTAATGGTAGTTCTCACAGTATTGTTAACATTTTATAAGTCAAATATAAGAATAAGAGAGTTTAAAAAGTCAAAGGATCTCCAGTGAACAAACAACTACATAAACCAAGATATCACGCATCCTCATATGCTACATGCCCCCAGAGACCTCTGGTCACAGGGACACTGGAGTCCTCAGGAGACCCAAACTCTGCCGTGAGCTGCCTGATGAATCTCCCAGTGTCACAGACATGATCTTGCAAACAGGCAATACCACAGCCTCCACTATATGTTTTAGGGGCTGTGAGTATTTCAGACCGAGTTACGAGATCGGTGGAAACTTTAGATCCTATAATATTTCAACGATACTTAAAGGACATGGGAAAGATGAGAAGAAGGAAGGAAATGCATATGTGTGGTGTGCTGACTGTGTTCCGGGCTCTGTGATGGTTTTCATAGGTCACATCATTTAATACAAGCCAGTGGGAGAGCTCTTGTGGCTCTGATCCTGCTCACAAGAAAACTCAGGCCCTAAAATGCAGTAACAAGGTAGCCCACTATTAGCTCAAAGGATGCCTTGAGATTTACTACTGGTTTCTGACTCATACCTTTTAGAAAGGTGAAAAGTTTCTTACTTTTTTCTCATCCCAAGTAATAAAAAAGAGATGCAAAATTTGTGGCTTCAAGTCGGATCTTAAAGAAGCAAGATGAATATTTATTCATAAAATGAAGCTCTATTCAACTCATCTTAATTGCCAAAACGTCTCCTCTGTGGCTCTTTTCTCATATTTCTAACTCTCCTTGGCAGGTGCTTGCCTCCTCGTCACCCTCCACCTCCTCACCCAGGGAGGCTTAGGATCCTGAGGGTTAGGCTGTACCAGATCAGCTGATCGCCCCGAGGGTCTGACAGCAGCATGACTAGCTTTAAATACACACTGTGACCTTGGGGAAATCTAAGTCAGAATATCCCAGCTGAGGGCTTGAAGGGAGGGGCAAGTTAAAGGTCAGAAGACACAAACATTAGGATAAGCTTAGAGTTCAGTATGAGTAAAGTGCTGCTGATTCCGAAAGCTTAGAGGAGATGAGCAGACCATGCAACCCTGGTGTCCTCAAGGGGTCCCACTCTATGTTTACTCCTCCGAGACTTCACCCATCTCCCAGCAGCCTGCCCAGCTTTAACCACCATCTGTGTGGTAATGACCCAAATCTCTAGTCCGTATGTCTAACTGCCCTCTGGATGTCCCTTTTTGGATGTCCAGATGGCAGATGGCAGCACAAGCTTATTGACTCTCTCTGTCTCCCCCAAAAAACACCTTCTTATTCCTCCTCCATTATTTTCTTTTCCAAATTCTGCATTTTCTGTCTGTTACTGATGCTATCAGCTACCCCATCACACAGGCTAGAAACATCAGTCACCCAAAGTTTTCTTCTTTTCACCCCACATTCAGATGTCACCCAGTCTTCTCGGTTTTAATTTAGGCATGGCTCCAGAAACTTGCTTCTTCTCCCTGCCACTCCCATGATTCCAGCTCTGGATTGTCAGATAGTCCAGGCCTGTACACCTGGCCCACCGGGTTCTTTACTGTCTAATCCCACCCTCAACACTGCTCCAGGATGGGCTTGCTAATGGTCATTTGCAATCATGTCTGCCTCCAGCTTCTCCCCAGCCAGTCAATTCATATTGCATCCCAGCCTGAGGTTCTGAGCTACAACTTCATACCCGTCTCCAAGTGCTGTTCCAGCTCAGTCTCTGCTTCCACCTCAGCCCCTTATTGGAGCAGAGCCCTAGTGTTTCTCAAACACCCCATGACCTTCCATGCACTCGCCTTTGTACAAGCCAAGTTCTGTGCCTGGGATTCCTTTTTGATGATATTGTTGTATGTTGTTTATCAGACACTCTGCTCAATCCTTGACTTATTGTCTTTCTTCACTTAGACAATAATCCTCTGGAGTACCTGCTATTATTATCTCCTTTTCCCACAAACGAAAACATGGAGACAGAAGATTAAGTAGATTCTGAAAGGTCACAGGATTAGTAAGAAGCGGGGGCCAGAGTCAACCTTGGCTGTCTGTTGGGAGCACCAGGAGTTTTAACTCTAGACTGTCCTCTCCCTACAGCTGGCAAACTCCTACTCACCCTTCTACGCCCACGTCAAATGTCATCTCCAGAAGGCCTTCCTCTAGTCCACAGATGCAACGAATAATTCTACCTTCTGCCTTCAAAACCCTTCACTCCATCTCCTGTGATGTTTACCGTATCACATCATAATTATTGATTTTTGTGTATTTATCCCCTACCAGAAGATTCCAACCTTCTCAGTCTTACTGGAAACTGTCCAGATCTCCTGGCATAGAACAGCTAGTAAACATGTATTAAGGTGAGTGAATGGATGACTGAATTATGAAAAGAGAAATAAAGAATGAAGTGTCACTCATTTAATTCCTATTTCCCTCAATCTGGTGCACAGACCCTGCGGATTAGAAGTTTCGTAGTTTTCTCTTTATTTTCTATTCCTCACCTCTACACACCATGCTTTATTTGAGAGATGACACAGTTTTACCCTAATCTCTCAAATCAATAAAAGACTGTACCATAAGAATCTGTATATACGGTTGAGTCCAGTTTAAGTAGTAAGGCTGATGTTGCAACAAGAGATCAGGATCTGGGCGAAGTGCATATTACCACCCAGAAGTACCACTAAGCTGACGAGAAGCGTCACCAAACCCTGCCCCTCCCACCTCATGCTCTGACTGCCATCTTCGCCACTCCCTCCTCCAACTTCTCCCCGTCCCAGCGCCACATCTAACTCTCAGAACGTCCCTGTTTCCCATGGTTATAAAGTGCACTCCCTTCTGCTTTGAAGGACCCAGGAAGGTCCATCTCTTCCGCCCCAGGAACGCCTTCCCACCAAGAGCTCAGACGGCAACTCCCTGGCCGCTTCCCAAGAAGAGATGACTCATGCTGGGGAGTGGGAGAATTCCCCCATTGCAAAACCCCAATGATAACTACTCTCTTTGCTAGAAATCACGGTTTGTTTGTTCATTCCGCGACCTTGACTGCAAGATGTACAGTCATCCTGAAGTTCGCACATTCCCCTATGCAGCTAACTCTGTTTTAATGTCTGTTTGGATTGAAAACTCCAAGTGGACAAGGATTATATTAATTAAGTACCCACTTATCTTGGGTGACTGATTAACTGCCAGAATTACCTGGGCTCTACTGTGCAAAAGGCACACTACATTTGACTTCTCCTTGTGCTGTGGTAGGTTTAACCGAGAAATAGGAGTTGAACATAGTGCGATATAATATACTACGTGTTATTTACCTAAAGACATCTTAGCCTTGGGTTCTGGGAAGAATTTTATACCAACCCATCCAATTTTCTTAAAAAATAATTGTTCACTGAGTGGCAAAATTGCTAGTCTCTCTATATATGGTAACCTAGACATGAATTACTAAAGTCAGATTTTTTAAGAAGAGAAAGAGAATTGAAATCACAGAACCATTTCTCATATAAACATAAAGTAAATGTCTTTCTGTAATGTAAAGTAATGGAAAGATGAGTACACAGTCTGCCAAGTTCATTTACTCCCATCTTGCTTTTAAAGAGCAGGTGCAAGGCCAGCTGGCTCTTGCCAACACCTGTCTAGCACATGATCATAGGGATGATTAAGTGCCTATCTTAATAACCTACAGATAGTGGTAGTAAAGTCAAAATAATTGATGATAAACATCTTAAGGGGTTGAATTTTTGTATCTTTGTTCCTGAAATGTTGATGACAGAGACAAGATTTACCTGGGATATTTGAATCCTGACATTCCCACCAGGGACAGGCACTTCTTGAAAAGGGGATGCCCTATTGCTTCCAGAGTGTTCTACTTCCAGGCTTTCCGACTACCTCGGGATTCCACTGGGATGCAGGGCTTTCATCTATCAAATCCCTCCTGCTTGGGACCAGTGTTCACTACAGCATTATTTATAATATTATTAGAATTAATTAACATAATCTGGGTTTTAAAATCACACTATTCCATATAAAATATTGCAGCACATGTGTTGGTGTCCCTCGCGTGTTTAGGAGAACGTCTGGTATCTTGTAAGCACCATGCCCATCTTGGCAGCTGCTGCTACACCGTCATTCCCACTTACTCAGACAGCACACTGTGGCGAGACTGTGCAAACATTGGCGGAGACCTACTGCCAACCAGTACCCATTCCTGTGGCCACTGACACGTTCCAAGAGAGACACCCCCAACAGCTTCCTTTCTTCTCATGGTAAATCATGAAGAACGAGATCGACCCTAGTGAAACAAAACATACTTTATAGATTGAAAGCTACCTGATTTTTCACCTGATTTCATCAACATACATTTTACCAAACACCCGCCCCTACTTAACCTGAGACCTGCATTCCCTTCCCTGGACTCTAATCCTGAGCAGAAATACTTGACACATTTTCCATAATAAGGTCATTTATACTACTCTTCGGCCCTGACTCTGAGATATATCATCCTTATTTAAGATGTATGTTAAACTGGCTTGGCAATCTGATTTCCCATTTGAATATCCACCATTTGAAGCAGAAGACTAGAGGAAATTTGGCCCATGAGGCCTGTTAGATGCCAGCAAAGTGCCTGCCCACTTCTCAAAGGCAGAAGATGCTGAAAACAAAATTGCAGGCGCAAAACTTTATGTCAGCATAGAATTCTAGAGTGAGCACAGCCCCCATATTCCTGGGACAGAGCCCAGTGACACCTGAGTCCTGGTAATGTTACCAAAAGTGCCCCTTTGACTCTCCAAAGTGTCCTGCTTGGATGATACATAATAAGCTCACTATAATTATAATAAATACTGAAAACGTTTCCTCTGAATTGTCAATTAAGGACCAAAATATGATCAATCATCTCTTTCAGGAAAGTAAGAGAAGAACGCAAACATTCTTGGCCAGATCCAGCAAAGTGTTAGGTTGAAAATGGATTTGGCATTGGGAAAGCCTCAGCTATCTGGAAATTCACTTCCGTGGAACATGTGCATGCCAGAAGTTGTTACATTAATGAATTGTTGTTGAAACCTGTTCAGATTTTGCTATCATTTTTCTTATAATTTATGACTGTAGTTTTAAATAAGTTGTGTGGCTCACTTGGCTTCAATACACAATTTTCTTCTCCCATGCCCCTTCCTGGCCTAATTTCTGTCCCTGACCTTTAATGTGGCCAAGACCTGGGCTTCTTCTGTGATCAACACTGTCTCGCACTGAATAATAGTATTTCACACAGGGCCATGCCTAACAGAAGGCCAGCATATTGTTGATTTTCTGTAAATGTTACATTATAATGACAAAAACACAAGTTATTTTGGAGCGAAAATAGCTGATCTAACTTCCCATCTGGTTTCCAGGAAACATTATCCAGAAGCATTTCCCTTGAAAAGGCTAAGTGTCTTCGCTGGTGACCAGAGCGGATTTCAGCTTGATCATATTAGTTTGACTTCTTTTTCTGTCACTTTTCTCGTGCTTCAAGTACTTTAACTTTCCAATTAAGATAAGATTTATAGTTTGTTGAAACATTCTTGTTCAGCTGCCTTGTCTCCGTCCGTCCCATCTGAAAAGTTCTATGTGGCCTCACTTAAGGCCATTCAGCGAGAGAGCTTTGCACGTGGGCTTTTAAAGCACAAATCGCATGTTTCCCTCAGTCTTATTTTTAGCAGCTAAGTATGGTCCGGGTTCCACCACCCACATGTAGGAACTGAAGCGCTGTTGCATGTTCCTCCCTTGGACAAAATCATAACAACAAAGATCGACATATGCTTTTAAGGATTCGATTTTTAAAAATATCAAGAAAAGGGAAAATTAAAACTAAGCACTATGGAGGGACAAAGATAACTGTGATCAGGCATTTTTATTGAGTCAAGAAGAACACAGACACTGTGTTACTCCATTTGTTTTCTTATCCTGTGTGATTGGTATACTTGTCCTTATTTGTTTTCATTGATGCAACATTTTTATTTCAGTAAAGTAGGTGAAAAACAATCACATTTTGATCCTAATCAAGAAGGATCAGTTGTCTTTATATGTTCTAGATTTTTTCTTTTTGAGGAAGATTAGCCCTGAGCTAACTGCTGCCAATCCTCCACTTTTTGCTGAGGAAGACTGGCCCTGAGCTAACATCCATCCCCATCTTCCTCCAATTTATACATGGGACGCCTACCACAGCATGGTGTGCCAAGTGGTGCCACGTCCACACCCAGGATCAGAACCGGTAAATCCCAGGCCGCCAAAGTGGAACATGCAAACTTAACCGCTGCACCACCAGGCTGGCCCCTAGACTTCTAAATTGTGGCAAAATGCACATAGCGTGAAATGCACCGTCTTAAGCATGTTTCACTCTACAGTTCATTAGTGCTACATATATTCACATTGGTGTGTAACCGACCTCCAGAACTTTGTCATCTTGTAAAACTCGAGCTCTACCCCCACTAGAGAACAACCCTTTATTTCTCTCTCCCCACAGTCCGTGGTGACCACCATTTTGCTTTCTGTTTCTATGAATTTGACTATTTTAGATATCTCTTATAAGTGGAATCATACAGTATTTATCTTTTTTGTGAACGGTTTATGAGATAATTTGAGAAACTGGAAAACTGAGACACAGAGAGGTAACATAACTTACCTAAGGCTGTTCAGCAGGCAAGGTGGCAGGCGTAAACTAGAACTCAGGCAGGTTGGCTCCCTGGTCTGCAACTTAGCTTCTCCTTTCTTCGGGAGTCTTGGTTCTAGTTATCTCCCCAAGCTCGAGAGCTAGCTTCTGTCCCAAGAAGCTTTGTCAGAGTAGTTTCCCAATTAAGACAGAATAAATAAATGTATTCACAAAATGTGTCTGATAAATACAATGTTCTCTCTCTTATAATTGTGAGAAAAAGAATTAACTTAAAAATTATGAAAATCTATCAAGTATCACTAGATTGACCAGGCTGTTTTGTCAAAGGGGGACTTGGAGCTCTGTGAATGGTGGTTAGGGCAGACTTGCAGGGGCTGCCAAAGAGAAACCTGTCTTGTAGTCTGGGATGGGCCAACCAAGCATTCCGTCATAAAAACCAGTTCCAGTAGGCAGTGTGCGATTTGACAGGAATGATGGTGACAGAGCCAGCCAGGGACAGATAATCAGCACGGGATGGGGGGTCCTGCCACAGGTGAAGGGGTCTCCTCCCCAGGATGTGGTGTAATGTTGACCTCTAATTGCAAAGAGGACAAAGAGGAGACAAACAAGAGGAAGTCAGTGTCCAAGTAATGGGGTCCAGGGTGGCTCTCAAGAACGATGCTCCAGCATAGAGAAACAAGACAGTACTGCTGTGCAAAGGGAGGCATAAAGTGGAAGTGAGGTTAGGAATTGAGTTATTAAGAGGTTTGTGGGCTCGGAGCAGTGCTGGTAACAAGCTTGGCCAAGCCAAGTGACTGTTACTGGCCACGCTTCCCAAGGAAAGGACAAGAAGCCGGGGTGAGCCTCCTTGCCTCCCTACAGGTGGGGCCTGCAGCCCAGCAGTCTTGGGGTTCAGAGTCGGGGGCCTGGGAAGGTGTCGCATTACTTGTTCTCAGATGTCTTCTTCATGGATAGGGATGCTCTCCCTCACCTTCTGGTTTCCCCGGGGCCTGGTGCAGTAAGCCTATCGCCTATTGGGAGATAGGACCCCCCCTTAAGCAAAAGTTCCACTTCATTGATTTTGTACATGCTAAGTCAACAAAATGGAGTAAACATTTCCCCTTCTTAGGACACCAAAAATAGTCTTTCTGAGACACTTTTTTAATAGAAGTGTGTTAAATTCCCTCCCCCATCCACCCAGATTTGATATCCAAGTATTTGCTACAAACAGAGACGAGGTGGAAGCACACTTTCATTCCCAGGGCGCCCATACCATTTTCCGAGCTAACTCACGTATGCGCTTAATCCTGTGATTTTGAGTCTCTGCCGCATTCTTATATTTCTCCAGGGATGCAACCACTGAAGGGAGCTCAGTTTCAAACAGGCTGGTAAAATAACATCCTCTGCCCTCCAAGGCGAGAGGTCAGGGCTTTGATCACAGAGTTCACTGCATGAGGAAGAGCTGCATAGAATGTGCTTGGCATGCAAGCGTCGGAAGGAAGAAGACTGATTAAAAAGTGACGGAGCATCCAAACCCGTATCCCCGTCCATTCAGGGGTTCCCGGGACGTGGGAAAGAGACTGTAACAGGCAGTGTACAAACTTCCTACAATGACTTTAATACTTAAATGTTCTTCACACTCACCTGTAACTGGCACAATCCAACCTCAATTTCACAGATGTTACAGCACCCATGCAGAAAATGCTGTGTTTACTTTAGTAAAAAACAGTGAACTATTTTTCAACAGCTTTCAGAGTAAAACTTTGAGAAATAAAACTTTAGGGCTTTTTAAAAAATGGGTTTTGGTGGTAATAATTTTTGGTCTTGGTTTTGGTTTTTCGACTGTGTGAGGTTTTCCCATATTCATCCCTTTAAATAGCTTTTTTATTCCACTGTTGGCTATAATGTCAGTACTAGAAAAATTCTGGGCAAGAAGTTTAATATGGGCAGCTGGTGGTAAAGCTCTTTCAACTCCTCAGAGTTGCGAGAGGCTCCAACTTTTTCCACCTAAAGTGCTCTCTGCAGACCCTGCCTCACACAGCACCCTCTCTTTCCACAGCCCCCCACTATTCTCCTACCCAGGCGATTCCCCAGGAACATACCTGATGGAAAATTCATTAGATTGGCTATTCCCTGTGTCCTCTTGTTTATTGGTCTTATTTTAAAATTTAATATCATCACTTGCATTGTCCTTATGCTAAAGATTTTCTTGTAGTAATGAAGCACGATACTGAGTTTTCAATTATAGCAGTTTCCTATTAAAGAAATGTACTTTAAAAAGCAAATCGAATTGAAGAAAAATATTAAGTGGAAATAATACAGGTTTAAAGGAAGATATGGGAAAATTTGTCACAGTGGTGTGCTATAATTGAAATCTGGGAAATGTGTATTAAAAACCTAAACACTTACCGGATGGAGAGAACTGATTATAAGGAAGAAAAAGGGTATGAAATGTTTAATAATAACCTAGATGCGGGCCCACTTACACCGTATCCTAGGTGAGTGATTTTCAAAATACAGTCTCAGATGTGTGTTCCACAAGCTGGTGCTGGGCAGCGTTGATACCTGAGACACATCAGTCATTTCCTGTTGGTGTTTGATGAAAAAGAGATATGCCCTCATTAGTTTCTCATCAAAACTAATATCTCCCTTCTGGTCCATTCTGACAGTTTTCCTGTTATGCCAAGTGGGAGGATGTCCCTTCTTGACTGAAAAAGCATGAAAACTATTGACCTGAATGCAGTAGATGGTGCGTGGAACAGCCAGAAAAACCTAGAGAGGTAGATAGTCTCATTAGCAAACCTCGCCATTAATAAAGGAAAAGAGAGTGCCTTCTCATTTTTTCCAATTCACAATTTAAACTTATTCTCACTCCTTTGACTCCACACTGAGAAGAGATAGCCCTCAGGGAATTAAGCAGAATTGTTATCATGTAGCTTAACCTTCTTTAATCTCTCCTTTCCACCTTCCTGAATCACCTTGCCTTTCTTCTTATTTGCGTGGTTTTCTTTCCTTCCATCAATATCTTTCCCAGTCAATGATTTATCATCTATTTGCATATTTGTTCATACCACTTAATCACTTTATGTTAATTCTGCTCCAATACCAAACACATACTTGGGTTTTCAGGCATCCAAAACCGCAATACATGTAATTGCCCACAAAATTGCTACCAAATACAATGAATTAGAAAGCTACTGAGTATTCACCAGATTCTATTAAATCTAATTATCTGAGATCCTTTGAATTACAATGAGATTGCTCATAGTTAAAAACAAGGAACAGTGCATAGTTAATTTGTTAATTTCTAAAATGCTACTAATTTTACATGGTGCTGTTACTGGCTTAACTAGGAGTGGGGTAATTCACATTCTGTTATGAGTAAGGCAAGCTTTTCAGTGAAGGCAAGCCACTCGTGGCTCTTTTCTCAACATCTTTCAACTGTGGAAAAATTGTCAAAATTTAGAGAACTTGATGCGCCCCTGGGTGGGGCGCTGATTGGCCTCTGAGGACAGCCAGAACTTTCATTAATGAAATCCATGTATTGATCATTTTCAAGATGTTTTTGTGACTCACTCCTTCCTTCCAGGTAATAGTCACCTTTAACTGCTCTGTTATGGATACTTATCAGAGCAAATTTCTGATTCCAGATTAGCCTCTCACTAGCATGTGCTAGAATTTAAAAAAAAAAAAAAAAAAAGGATGGTATTGGATTATGTTGAAGAATCAATGAATTTGTGCTGTTGGTGCTCAGGAAGCATTAACCAAAATGATCCAGCTAGATCGTTTAAAAGAAAATGCTGCCCTCTCCCTAGGCCTTTCCTGGTGTATTTTGATGCTTCTGCTCAAAGGAGACATGATCAAGGTCATTCTGGAGGAAGCTGGACACTGGAATGAGGCTCTTGTTTGCACATCACGACAGTGACTTTCCCTTTCAAGGCGTGCAGAAAAGCACATTCTCAAATGATCAAACACACTCCCCACAAACAGAAAATAACTTGACCCTCAGAGAGCCAAAGGGAAGAATCAAGAAGCCAGAGGATCTCTTTGCCTAGATCAAAATTTTCTGGCCACCAGGCCTCCTGGGAAAGGATACCTTGGTTTTTCCATACTGTTTTGCCTTGTTTGGTTAAAGCAACTCGTTTTTGCTGGGTAATCCATTGAAGTAAGAGGCAGGCAACCAGGCTGGCAGCTGTGGCAGTGGGCAGAGATGGAGAATCTGGATTCAGATCCACTGGCTCTATCAGCTCTGTGAGGTGTGGGCAAGTATTAAGCTTATTGGGGCCTCGCTTTTCTCCTCCCTAAAAATAACGAGAACATCAACTGTGAAAACTGTCTTAAGGACCTAATGAGCCAGGAAACAGGCAGTCCTTAGTAGGGGCTCAGTAGCTGTGACCTCGCTGCCCTTCTTTCTCCATATGCCATTTGCTCGGATGTTATTAGTAAGGATGCAAGTTGACAGCCACGGCATGCCCAGATCTGAACCAGCCGATCCCTCCAAATGGACCAAAAAGGATGATCTCATTCTCTCAAAGAATGTCTTATAATTCTCCGGCATCACTTTGTAGACACATTAAAATACCCAGTATTAATTCTCACACTTGAAACCTCTAGACTCTGGAGAGGATGTAACTGAGATTCGGAGAAGTTCAGGGACTTGCCAAAGATGACAGTGATGAGCAACGGCAGAACAGGGGCCCAAACTGGGCCTCTTGTCCCCCCGAAGAGCATTTGCTAAGTGGACTGTGCTTCCTCCCCAATTAAGATATATTTTTCTAGCAGAAAGGGAGAAAAAACTCGCATGTAAGCTAATCCCCACCTTCACATGCTCCCTTTGTACTCACACATGTGGGCTCCCCAGAGCTTTGTCTGCCGTGGGTTCTTCCACAGCTGTCAGACAAATCAAAGACCCACATGCAAAACGCAGCCCAGCCAACATTATGTGATGTGGTTTGCTAATACTTACTAGACTTGGGGTCTATAAAATAATGAATGGATTGCACTGGGGACTAAGAATAGAATTTTCATGTGGGACAAATGTAATCCTGAAGGGAAAAAAAAAGTTTTCCTGTCATTTAAAAGACAATGTGACTCCCTTCCAGTGGCCTTAGATTTCTAGCAAATGAGAACATGCTACCATCTCTTAAGACCTCCATGATGGATATAGTAGGTCCTGTTTCTGTTTTCTGTTTGACGAAAGCGTGTGTTAGAGAACACCCCAGGAGAAAAACAGAAACCTGGGTGAGGCGATGGATGTGTCTCAGGACACAAGCATGAGGGGGGCAAAAGCCTCTAGTTACAAAGCAGCCCCTTTTTGGAGGTGCTGCCACAGAGGAGCTGGGTGACCTCATAAATTAGCAGCCCCAGAGCACAAACAAGGTGCTTTTCTGAAGCGCAAGCACAGTGCAAGGCCAGCTTCTGATTCCACTCACCCTGCACTGTGCCAGGAGAAGACAGTAGAGCCCTAGAGTTGGAATCAGAAGTGGGCTAATTATCCAATTTTTAAAAATTATTATCATAGGGATGTGGATTTCTATTGTGGCCAAGCCTCTGTAATCCTTCCAACATCTCTGTGAGTGCTACATGAGAGTACCACTAGATAGCCATAATTCATCCATGCAACATGTTAAATTTCCCCAGCCAAGTCAGGGACAAAATGAACTAATGAAAATGATATCTCAACATAAGCACGCAATGTGCCCTGATTCCTTGCAAAGAACTGTTATTGCTATCCTCAGGAGAGAGGTTCCCTAGACTTATTGTAGGCAAAAGTCCTGGGGCCAGGTCTGCAACATTGCTGGGATCCAGGAATTTTCTTAGAAAAACTCTCTGCCTAGAAATCTATTGGCTAAAGTTTTGTCCAAATCACTTCACCTTTGAATAGCAAAATTATCCTGAATTTGATTTAGAGCTATTTGAAATGGTAAGATCAATCGAATCTTATTTTCTTTTAGTACTCCAGAAAAAATAGTAGCTTTAAATATGTCTGAAAAATATCATCCCTCTGAACAATCACACTAAGAATAAAAGGTTATAAATTATCAATTACACTTCCTAGGAAGACAGACTTATGAAGGCAGCATTCAAACCTGAGCTGACAACTTCAAGGAAAAAAGACATGGAAAAGGGAGTAGGTGAGAGGATGACAGTTCAGGCAAGGGGCCACATCCCTAATACTTTCTGTTCTCCTCAGTCTATTTTTTTTCTCTTGTTCCACTTCCACAAGAAAAAAAAAATATACATATATACAGAGAGAGAGAGAGAGGGGTGGGGGGAAAGCATAAGAAGAGGTGGTAAAAGCCTAGATCCTATTTGGTCCTAAGGCACCCAATAATGAAGCACGTATGTCCTTACTGGGTTTTTATTCACAGGTATACTGTGTTTTGTCTTCCTTTTGAAGTTCCATGTCAACTTCTGGTAGCTGGGACACAGCAAGCTCCAGAAAAAAGCACACCACCTCATGGCGCTTTCTCAGTTGTCCCAGAGCAGAGTCTCGCATTTGAAATGAGTTACTAGTCCTCTGAAGAAAGACACAACACACAGGCAACCCCTCTCTTGACAGAGCCTCATCCCTAAGCACAAATGGCCCTGTTAATGCTCGGAGATTCACTTTGGCGAATGCTATCATCCTTGATCTCGACCAGTCTATAAAGCTCCCTTTCTGAGGCCTCCTATGTGCAGCCCTGTTTTCCCACACCTGGCAGAGGGGATGGCAGTAACAATCTGCACTCACAGAAATTCCATCTGCCCCTTACAGAATCGATATAAAATGCCTCTCCAAGGAATGTCCGCAACAACGGAGAAATGCTGCACAGTAAACATCCCACATTCTATTAAACACATTATGGCTCGTACATGTTAAAAACACACTCAGTGAGGCCAAAGTCAGTTTTCTCTTCCTGAACTGCATCTGCACAGCCTGTTTGAGATCCTCTTAAAACTGCAGGATGTTGATAGAGAGACAAATAAAAGCTCGGCCCACAATCGGGAGTTAGATTGCAGCTGACCTAAGATTCCAAGGAGATAGAGCTTCAGTTGAGCCGGGCGGAAGGCTGGCTTTTTAGCTAGGGCCTATGAATCCATCTATATATATATACACACACACAATATATATACAAGCTTTGTCTTAACACTTCTGAATATTTATGGGATTTTAGTGTTTTCTTCACAATACTTGTAAATATACTGCTAAATACCCCATAACACATTTGAGCAGAAAATGAAATCCTGGGTAGAACACGCTCACTGACATAGACATACCCTGCCAACTAAGAATAAAATACTGCACTCGATTTGTTTCCTTTCTTTATCGTATTTCATGCTTTCAGTGCCAGTGTGTTAAGACATGAGGACTCACACAAACCCCAGCATTACTGTGTTACAGGCATGTTTTATGCATGTGACAATTCAGCTAAGGCAATCCACGACCTCATATTTCTCCTTCTATTTGATCCAAACTGAACTCTGAAACTTGGAAATTCAGGAATCCCACTTGTCAAAATATTCAGGGATTTTAAGTTTGTACTAAAATGAGAGAAATCCATAATTAGCAGGAGACAGCCTTTTCTTACCATTACGTTTCTG
Organism: Equus asinus; assembly: GCF_041296235.1. NCBI lineage: Eukaryota > Metazoa > Chordata > Mammalia > Perissodactyla > Equidae > Equus > Equus asinus. The sequence goes on from NC_091800.1 coordinate 77,982,017, forward strand.
GCAAAAACAAACCCAGGAAGCACCTACCTAAGCAAACGCAGTTCAGAGACCCCAGGCGTCGGTAATTACTCTATTCACTCCAGACACTCATCAGTCAGCAGAGACAGGAGAACTCTTGATTGACAAAACAGGACGCTGCCCTTGCTAAAGGGTAATGTCGGAATGCAAATTCCTTGATTTATCATTTTATGCTGGGGATTGTGTTACAACAACTCATTGTGGAAGCAACTGATTTTTTTAGTTGGCTTTTTCACTTTCAAAGTTACTTCAAGAAAAGGAAAATGCTTTGATAATTCATTTTCAGCATTTCAAAAAATACCCACTGGCCATTGTACATGAGACTTAAAGGAATCCAGGAGGACATCACTGGTAGTCACTCATTCATTCACTCGTCTCTTGAACAGTTATTTATTGAATACTTACTACATACCTGTCACTATTCTAGACAGTTATTTTAAATTATAGATGTTCTTAAGCCTCTTACACATGAGTGTGCACGGAGTGGGGAGGAGACTGATGAAAACCAAATAAACATAGTTTAGAGGCTATTCGGAAAAATAAAACAGGGCAGTATGATGGAGCCTAAGAGTCATGGATTGGGGAGGTCTGGAACAGTCTCTGTAAGGTGGTGTTGGAGCTTGCACTCAGTGGTTAGTAGAAGGAAACCTTGCAGAGTCAGTGAAAAGACCCTAAAGCAACAATGGCTTGGTGTGTCTGACGGTAATGTGGCCTAAGGATATGGCCAAAAGCTAGGTCTGAGAGGTGGGGTGGGCAGGGAGCCAGCTCCTGAGAGGCCCCTATCATCTGGCAGTGGTAGAGAGTTCAGGTGTTTCCTAAGTGAAGGGAGAGTGCCAGGAGAAGACAAACAACGGCAACAACTCATGCTGAGTAGCCAGAGAGGGCATGTTTCAGGAAGCAACATTTAAGCAAAGACCAGAAAGACTGGATTCAAGTTTGGAAAACAAGAATGCAAAAGAATATTCTAGGCAGTGGGAATCATTCAGACGGAAGCTGTGGGACAGAAAAGGACCTTACGTATTTGGAAAACAGAAAGGAAGTGGATTTGTTTCTCAGGGCTGATGGATTAAAGTACCGCTAACCTGGCAGCTTAAAACAACAGAAATTTATTCTTTCACTCTTCTGGAAGCCAGAAGTCTGAAATCAAGGTGTGGGCAGGGCCAGCCTCCCTGAGACTCTGGGCCGAATCCCTCCTTGCCTCTTTCTGGCTTTTGATGGTGGCTTTTGCTCCTTGGTGCTCCTTGGCTTGCAGCCGCATCACTCCCATCTCTGCTTCTGTCATCACGTGGTGTTCCCTCTATGTGTCTGTGTCATTACACAGACATCTTCTCCTCTTATAAGGACTTCAGGCATATAGGGTTAGGGCTCACATTAATGATCTCTTCTTAACTTGATGACATCTACACCATCACTATACTTAAATAAAGTTACATTCACAGGTGTCAAGAGTTGGGACTTCAACCTATTTTTTTTGAGGGAGGGCACAATTCAACCCACAACAGGAGGCCACCATGGCAGAAGTTGGTGAGCAAGTTGGAGAGTGGCATGAGTTTACGTGGGTGAGACAGGTCTTGCCTCCAACCTTGTAGACTGCAGTGAGCAATTAGGATTTTATTCTAAGTGAATACAGAGCCCTCATATAAAGGAGAAATGCGACAGTTTACATTTTTAAATGGTTTCTAGATGCAGTGAAGAAATGAATTTGGTTGGAAGCAAGAGCAGCAGTGGAGAAAGAGGCCACTGTGGTGGTCGAGAAGAAAGGGCTTCGGTGGAGGCAGCCATGGACAATCAGGTGGACTTGACGTACATCCTGGAGAAAGAAACAACAGGATTTGACAATGGGTTGGGCATTAGATGTGCAGGTGAAGGACGGAGAGCAGTCGAAGATGATTCCTAGGTTTCTGGCTGAGCAGCTGGGCAGACTATAAAGCCATAAACTCAGAATGGGGAGACGGGAGCAGTAGGTGCGGGGAGACAGTCAGGAGGAAGCTCACACATGACAAGTCCAAGACGCTCGTGAGACATTTGAGAACACAACTCAGAAAAGCAGCTAGACAAATGGGTCTGGAATCGGGAGAGCGATTCAAACTGAAGATAAGAATCTGAAAGATCTTGTAATGTACGAAAAATATTAATAAATTCTATTTTTGTTAATTGTCTTAATAAGGCATTATTTCTAGACACAGTTACAGTTGTAGATACATATGTTAGCTAAATCTAACATAACCGAAATATTTAAGTGCAATTCACTGACTACGGCTCAGGAGACAACCTGGTGACACAAAAAAGGTGACAGAATATTGCTTGTAGTACTTGCAAAAATTGGTATATGGCCCACAGCAAGTCTAAATCTTTGATTCTGCTATTATTGGGCCATCTTTATATTTGTGTGTTAATTAGGATGCATTTCAAATTGAGTAGGAAGCAAAGGGGATATTACATTTATAAATATTATGAGGCAAGTAAAAAGTACGATGGCCAAATCCTATCAGGGTTGGGTTTTGTGAATTTTTTAAACTCTTTGCAAGACACCCAGTTATACAGCCATGACTCAAAGCCATGGCTCCTCAGTGGCGCAGGCCAAGACTCGTACCAGTGCGTAAGATGCTCTCACCTTATGCACGAATGCTCTCGTGGCCAGGCTAAACAGACCAATTGCTGAGAGTTGTCTATGGAGGAGAAAGACTGTACCTGTTAAGCATATGACTTTCCAATTCCGTAAACACGAATTTTAAACTGCTCGTCTTCTTGTGTTTTCTGCCACCCCCTGACATCCAAGTGAGGAGCAGTTAGGCCCCAAGGAACAAAGTCTTGGTTCAGGTAGATTGCATTTTAATTCACTTTCAAAAGATATCTATTTTAGCTTAACAGCGTGACAAAATAGGCAAAATAGTTTGAGCCAGAAACATTCTCAAACAAACAGAATACTAAATATTTATATTCATTTATTTAGTAGTGTTACAACATTTAAAGTTCAGTAAAATTTTCAGGAAATCTATATCTTAAAAATATACATAATACAAATCTGTATTATAGATATATATTTATATGAATTGTATGTATATATATATATCTTCAATTTAAGCGATAGTCAATTTATTCTGCAGTAACATAACTGCATAGATCTAAACTCAATCCCTAGCCTACATCATATATTTTCAGAAAGGAAAATGTTTCCCATTTCTGTTAATCTAGAGAGACTGCAAAGTGCTTTCAAATATTACATATTTAAAAAATAGATTATCATCTTGAAGGCTTTTTAGGGAGAGGGGATAGTGCTGAATTACTTTGTAAAATATGGGGGTTATGAGCCAGGCTAATGTGGTTACTGTGGTCATAGACTTTTGCCTGGATCAAAACCACAAGCGTCAAGAGCAAGTAGAATTCCAAAAATCACATCATTACAATAAATATAATTAACTACTGTAAAGAGGTCAAGCTCAGGAATCTGGGAGAGTCTAAAGATCTTGGAGCATATTTTACAATTATTTTCAGAGCACAGAAATTACATGGTTCTTGGAAGTAATGCTCACACTCAATCTGATTCCATCCATTAGAAAATCCATCCTGAGTATCCAGTGTCTCAAGTGAGCCCATGTGGCATCCAATCTGGAGGAATTTGTTTGTTTGTTTGTTTGGGTCTGACTTTAACACTGGGTTAGATTTCATCATTAGAATCATCGATTGTAACCAGTTGGCATGCGACTGGCCCTGACTGGCTTTGCCTGGTTTAGTTTAATAAAGGGATTCAGTTCCAGGGTTGGCAATGCTGATGGAATTGGATAGAACAGGGGAAAAAGGCTTGATAAAATCAAACTTCGCCAAAAAGGTGAAGTACAATTGTTAATTTAAAACAGCTTTTGTGATTTTGTCATAGCTTTACATTGTATGTTATTGTAACTAAAGACTGGACAGACGCAATACCAAAAAGATGACAATCAGAAAATTCGCCCACGGCAATTTTGACTCCAAGTATAAAAGTTATGATTCTAAATAATGTTTCAGAAATACAACTTCCTCAAGCCAAAATCATAGCTCAGCAATTAAGTGTTTTCAACACAGTACCACAAAATTAAAACTTTGTATTCAGAGAATATTGCAGAGCTTATCACTTTCTAATTACTCCATGAGCACCTACAGTATGCGTATTATGAGAAGGCCAAGTTTCCCACATTGACTCATTAATTCAGGCATCTCCTTTTAAAACAAAGTTTATACATTTGTTAGTGTTCAAACTTTTAAGCCTAAGATCTCAATTGGCCTGAATTTGCAGACAATTTCATTTAAAAATAATATTTTGATGTCTTGAACTACTGGGCCAATCACACTCAGGCCTCATATTCCCTTACTTCTAAGAATTTGATTTTTTAGCCATTCTTTTACAACTCACAGAAATCTCAAACTCAGCCCATCTTGTAGAGCGTGCTCTCTGATCACACTTTAATGCACATGGGACTCATTTAGGGATCTCATCAAACGCAGATTCTGATTTGGTAGGTCTGGGGTGGGGCCCAACCCAACGTGGGTCAATGCTGCTTGTTTGAGGACCAGTCTCTGCATAGCAAGATCATAGAAAACTCATCTTCTCTTGGAACTTGCTTTTCATCCTGAGCTCTGTCTTTCAGAAAACAGCATTATTATTTATCCATTAGTATCACTACACACTTCGCTTTACTTCACTACCACGTGAATTGCCCTCCCCTCCTTACAACGAACAGACAAATCCTATTTGTTGTCCACTCTTGTTAATTCATGCTCTGAAGCATCTGGATTATGGCCCTCCTCTTCATGTACTTTGCCAGTCTCTTATATTTGACCTCATAATACTCACCTAGACTTTCCTAATTATCTCCTACCTAACTAGTCTTTTTTTCCCCACCAGTTTCCTCCCCTTCAATACTCCCTACCTGCTACAAGAAAATGATCTTCCCAAAGCACATATTTCTATCATATTATTACATTGCTTCAATACCATTCCCTCAATCTAAACTTCCGTCTCTTTCATAAACGACAAACTCTTACTTTTCTTTCAGAGTCACCACAGAGCTGCCTCCACTCTCACAGCTCTCCATCCACCATTCACAGCAGACAGAGTACTGTCTCCACAGGGCTCTTCCAGTATCTATTAATAACTCTTTCGTGGAACCAGTAGTGTTTTATAATAACTTATTGCATATTTGTCTACTTTTCAGATCTTAGAATGTTGAAAATCAAGGACTAGGTCTTTCTTACTATTTTTTTCTCAAAACCTAGCACAGTGGGGCTGGCCCCATGGCCTAGTGATTAAGTTCGGCACGCTCTGCTTCAGCAACCTGGGTTCTATTCCCAGGCATAGACCTGCACCTCTAATCGGGGGCCATGTTGTGGCAGGAACTTGCACGCTAAACGGAGGATGACTGGCACAGATGTTAGCTCAGTGCTAGTCTTCCTCAGAAAAAAAGAAAAAATCTAGCACAGTGCTTGATGCTGAGTATACTCACAGCAAATATTGGTTGAATGACAGACTTTTTAAAAATTTAAATGATCTAGTTGATTTAATGGAAGAAAGTGTTCTCTGCATCTAAAATAAGTACAAAAATGAAAATGTTGACTATAATTAATCTATATCCATGGCACAAACAGTTGATTCTATAATTGAAGGTAAATAGCTAGTACCTAGTAAACACAATTTGAGACAAGAATAGTTGGAAATATGAAATCTGAATTTCCCAAGAAGTACAGTCTTGAATATTTCATTTCAAAGCTTCAGATTTCCAAAATCAAATCAATTTGAGTCCTTATTATTATTGAAATTCTATAAAACAAGTTAACTTGAAGTAAGGGATAACTATACGTAAAATACTGAGATGTACACAACCTATGCATTGACTCACCTTCAGCGCATTTTTTTAATTATGTGCCAACCATATTTCGAACACTGACCTGGTCTCTGCCACTGAATTCCTCATGGTGCTGTGGATGAGGATTGGTGTTTCCCCAGACTCCTTTATCCTGCAACAAGGTTTACAAAAAGAATTGACTCATGGCCTGTTGCAAGGGGTGTCCTTTGATCAAGAGAGGGCAATAGAAGTTTCTGGAAGGAAAGGATGGAAGGTGACACTGACAAAAATAGGAAACCATCCGTCTCAAAACACATACCCAGGCTAATGTCCACAGGTGAGCAGTTTCATTACAATAGCTCTTTACTGTGCACACAGCATCTCGTATTCCCTTGCTGATTGGATCCTCTCAATAACTCTGCAAGGGAGGTAGGTCAAATATGATTTTCCCAATTGGACAGAGGCATGGATAATTAAAATGTCATGCACAAGGTTACCCAGACGCAAGGAGGACTAAGACCCAAGGCTGTGTTCACCTGTGGGCAAGCCTTCCCTCTACTGCAGCACCCTGCGCTCCTCGGGTCTGTTCCATATAGCGGCTGGCAGACTTCAAGCCGGCATCTAGTAGGAGCACTGTCACCGAAGGATTCACTGGCAATCTGAACAGCAGCGCCTGGAAACATCCTAATGTGGCTTGCGGGGAGCTGCTTCTGCTTGGAACGATGTTGTCTGCCTACCGTCTTGAAATTCCATTTGTTTTGTTTTGTTTTGTATTTTGCCTTCCCACTTAGTTTTATCTCAGCCAATGAAAGGAATTAGAGGATGTGTATTAAGGACTTAAATGGAAATATTTTTGCATAAGTTTGGGGAATGGAGGAAGCAAATGAAGTTTGGAATAGAGACATGAACTAAAGTGGAAATGGAAAAATTGTCATCATGTGGCATTAACGATAACTGCCTTGAGTTGGCATTTGCCCTAAAACAAAACAAAAAAAAAAACAACTAGGTTCAGGTGTCTCAGTAGGGATTTGCAGTTCTGACATCCACCTTTAGGCAAGAGAAGTCTGAAATAAGGAAGTTAATAGAACAAAGATAAAACCACAGTGTCAGGCCCACCTCAAGGACTTCTCCTCATGTTGACAAGGCCAGTTTTTATAGGTAGCAATTCAGAATTGAAAACTAGTGGGTTAAAATTTTGAAGCCTTTTGAAATCTGAATTACCCATTTCTTTCAAATTATTCTGCATCCATACTTGGACTTGTTTTCAAATTCCTGCCTCAAAACACTTCTCCTGAAGCACAGGAAAAATGCGTGAAATTCTAAAGCCTGTAGCTATTATTCTGGCCTATCTGTTTAATCACTTGACCATCTAAATACTATATTTTGATTGTAAAAGTAGTCTCAAGAGATGTCAGACTGAAGGCAGGTAATTTTCCTTAAAGGAAACAAGTGACATAAACAGAATACTGACAGGGCAGAAACCAGCGCTGTCAGAGTCCATATGCTTGTATTTTTAGAACAGGATACAGCGAAACAGAAGGAAAGGGATCTAGATAAATAAATGAGACACCGTTTGTGACAAGCAAAAGCTTTTTTTACCTATTGAACAAACACGACGTCTCCAATCGTCGTTGGCAGGAGCTTCACAGGACAGAGCCAAGACAGAGAGCCGTGCTATTTATGTAGTGATCCAATCCTTTTCCTGAACGTCTCACTACATAAAAGGCAGACCATTAACAATAGAATATTAACCAATTTAAATGTAATCGCTTGCCTGTGTGGAGAAGCTGCTGCTGAAATGTATCCCCACAATTATTTACGGGTCTCTAAGGCTCTTTATCTGAAAGGGGGAAACGGGAGCTGAGACCACAAAGACGTTTTTTTCATCTCCAATGATCCATGATAGATATAAACAAGATGATGATACTCTGAACATATTTAATTGACCTGACTGTAATAAACTGCAGCTGGGTATTTTCCGTTTATGGTGTTCTAAAGCTACTCGCACTTCAGACGTTAGGAAGTCATCACATTGCAAAGGTTTATCTTCGAGTCAGAGAATGGCAGCCGGCTGGAGCTGCAAGGGGCCTTTTGCATCCTTCCTTTCCTTTCCCAGAAAGCTAGGTTTAGGTTTGGCTGTCGGCCCATAAAAACCTTCCAAACAGCTATCAGGAACAAAATGGGTTTTCAAAGTCTGCATAATAGAATATATAAAAGCTTCCATTACTTATTTTTGGAATATGTATGTAAATAACAGCTGCATACGTTTTGCGGCTATGGTTTTCAAAGAAAAACAAAACGACCAACAAAAATCCCATTATTGATAACTAATAAGGTGTTTGCGAATAAACAGGTAAATTAGATCACTGATATCTCGTGGGTTTTTTTTTTTTTTCAGCAAAAACAAGGACCCACTTCTTGTTACTGCTTTTAACTTGGCTTGCATTTAAAAGTATAAGCATTAATATGTCTACGTCGAAAAGTATGTCTTCTGGCTGTGTCTACCTGAGGCAATGAAATTGAGCCGTGACCATACGATTCAGTTCAGGTGAGCCAGAAGCTCACTGCCTGTCCGCACGGATGCCAAACGGCGCAAATTGGGACTTGCACGGGACACATTCATCACGAACAGGAACATGCCCAAGCACAGCTTCATCTAATACGGCACAGCCAGCAGCGTCCAGGAAACGACAGTAACCCAGGCGCAAGCGACCCCGGCGCAGCTTCCCCAGCAAGGAGTCCGTCTGCGCAAACTCCTCAGGTGCTCGCCCGCGGAAGACGTAGGGCCAGGCGCGGACAGGTCTTCAAGCAACTCCACCAGTGGCTGGTTACAAGGGACGATGATATCGACACATACAGTGCTTTGGTTCAAATAGCAGGGTTCTTTAGTCACGCTTCTAGACAGGTAGAGTTACGTGGTTACCAGAATTATCTTCAAATAATGATGGTCTGGAAGGGAGTTTTCTCTGCTAAATTCCAGCTGGTGAGTGAAGCATTTTGATTAATTTGTAGTCATGCCGTCTCAGGGTGTCATAAATGCTATAGTAGCATTTATGCTGCTAGTAGCCACTGGACACAAATAGCTCAAATGGAGCTCCTCCAAATTGAGACGCATTGTGCACGTAAAATACATGTGGGATTTTGTGGAGCTAGTGTAAAAATAGAACGTAAAATATATCATTAATAGTTTTATATTGATTACATATTAAAATTTTATTTTGGATGTATTGAGTTATACAAAATATATTATTAAAATTAATTTTTCCAGTTTATGTATTTTTAATGTGGCTACTAGAAAAATTTAAATTACATGTATGGCTTATATTATGATTCTATTGGACAGTGCTACCGTAGAATATTTGACCAATTTTCAAGCCTAATAATATCAATTTTATGCATTTTCGCAACCATGTCAAATACAATGATTTTTTTCAGCTGGGTTGGAAATTATGTTGTATTTTGCACAATCTTAAAGTAAATTTTTAGGCTGTTGAATTATGAATTAATCAGTTTTATTCTGCATGAGATAAGCTATGTAACTTTTGCATGTAATTGACATTCTCTAAGGAAAAAAGTCTAACCCTCTACATATACTAATTAAAGCCAATCTATGTCTTCATAAAAACAAACGAACACCATGTATGGCGTGCCCACTTTGCAGTCGGTGGTGTGCTGTGTTCTGGAGGAGGGTAAAAGCATAAGACAAGGTCCCTGATTTCTAAGAGTTCTGTGTTTATGGGAAGGGACTATCTTGCACACAAGCAAAATGACAACAAAACTATTCAAGTGAAGGAGGAGAGATGAGAACACGACATATGGAAACACGGTGGAGGAAGCAACTCGATGCCCTGTAGAGCTGTCGTATTATAGGCCCACCACGCACACCTGGGTTCCCTCAGTCCTCCCGTGTTACAGATGAGAAGGTAGAGGTATGGAAAGGTGACATTATTTGTGTATAGGCAGTGAGAGGGGGAACACAGATGTGCCCCACACTGAGCTCTCCTAAAGCCCATCATTGTGCGTCTCCACTACAGGAAGGCCAGTGACAGGGGACACGCAGAGGGACATTCCCCATTGAGGAAATGCCATTTCTAAGGAACTCAACTGAAAAGCTCCATGTGTCCAGGAGAGGAGTAATTCTGTCTGCTAATCATAAGTTCTCCTGGAATAAACTGAAGGTCCAAATATCTGTTCCATGCTTTGTAATACCACGATTTTTAAATTTTAAGACTCTCTATCTTGCTAAGAGTCTACTTGCCCTAATGTTTAGGTCCACCAGTACTTCTCCAACACCCCAAAGAGACAGCCCCATGATGCAGGTATCCATGCTCCTGGGCAGGCCGCTCGCTAGTGATGAAGTCCTGGAGGCCGAAATACTGTCTCCTCCTAATGCTCATACATCAAAAGTCCTCAACCTGGAATCCTCTAAAATGGATCAACAAACTTTTTCTGCAAAGGGCTACATAGTAAATATCTCCAGCTTTGCAGGACCTACAGTCTCTGCCATAAGCACCCAACTCTCCTGTTGTAGCATGAAGGCAGTCACAGAAAATACAGAAACAAATGGGCGTGGCTGTATGTATTCCAATACATTTTATTAATGGACACTGAGATTTGAGTTTTATATAATTTTCACATGCCACAAAATCTTCTTCTGAGTTTTTTTGGTGATTTAAAGATGTCCGAACCGGTCTTAGCTCACTGCCCCCCATCCCTAACCACGCCTTCTTTGTGAGACAGTCATCTGTCTTCTGCAGGGAAACCTCACATCCCTTGACTTGTTCTTTGGGTGACATGGTTTTTGAGAATTGTCATCCATCTGTCACCTCAAATGCGGAAGCATTCAAGGAAAATCTGTGAACACTAGTACTTAATAGTACTAGTACTAATATGAATACTAGTAGGTTAATACTCCTCCTAAGTGTGGCAGTGAGAATTTATTAAAATTCTCCCAATATGGTCTTCCAGGGCTGGCCATGGTGGGATCTGGATACGATGTTTTATTAACAGTCCAAAATTGTGTTTGCAGTATTCCCTGAACTGTGTTTAGAAATGATGAACAAAAAAATTTTTTAAGTCATGAAATTGGTTTTTTCTTTCTTATTTCCTCGCAAGTTAGTATTCATCAGCTCCGCAGAGGAGGAAAAGCAAGCCCACATATCCCATTTCCATTTATATCCTGCCTGCCAGGCTCCCAGAGTGCCTTATATTTCCTCAGGAGTTACAAGTAACAGAACGCTTCTAAAAGTCATTTCATTTAATCCTTGCAACAAATCTGGGAGGGAAGTCTTGTTACCGCCTGTTGACACATGAAGAATCTGAGGCTGGTACAGTGGCAGCGCCCTCCTCTCCCAGCACTCTTTCTGTGCTCCCTTCTCTACCTCTGTCCTTGGAGTCAGCAAGTTCAAACCCAGCTTCAAAGCACTCCAGGATCAGTGAGTTCTTCCAATCTCTGCTCCTTTACAACCCAGAAAGAGACGTGAAAACAACTGAATTATGAAGCGTAAGTGCCCTCATAGAGAAATAAGAAGGGGCTGCCGTGGGAGCGGAAGAAGATGTGAAAAATGAAAGGGAAGAAAAGTAGAGGAGGCATAAGGAGAATGAGATCTTATTTTTGTCTTCCTGTCTTTTCATGCTTAGCACTCAATCACCCCCTATTCAAAAATGTTTCGGTACTTTTGTGGAAAGGAGATCAAATAGAGATGCCTCTGAAATGAGGACAGTCAACGGGTCTGTTTTAGGGTTATTAAACCCTGAGAGTTTAAAGTAGAAAATAATGTACTTAAGAACATGTCAACATCATTAGGGACAAAAGCCTTGCCTCCACTTTACTGAGTCCAGAATGTTAAATTTTTATGGCTCTAAACATTGGCATTTTAAAATACTATTTTAATTTTATCTATTCATATGCAAGAAATATTTCCAATACAGACAAAGGTGTTTACATTCTAAAGCCAGGAAGCTTTGATGGTTAATACCAGTTGATTGCCCTGGTATATTGTCATTTGTAGAAAAGTTAACTGTGCTAATGTTACCATCTCTTGCCAACCTGTCATTAGTAAGGGGGTTAGGAGAAATACTTTTAGCCCAATTATCATCCCAGCTGCTTGTCAATGTCAGTTGTATTAGCACAGCTGAGACTTAACATTAAACCTGAGCTACAATCAAATGATTATTTAGTCTTTTCTTTTTAATCAGACAGTTGCTTCCTCCACGTAGAATAATATGTGAGTTCTGTTCATTGATTAAAAAAAAAATGATGAAGTCCTAATTCAAGTTAATATGGATGAAGGAGCTTTGTTTTTCAATTGAAATTAATCAGATATGTCAACATTTACATGAAGCGTTTGTATTAGTGGAGAGAATGCAGAAGCACTCAAGGATAATCCAAAATGAATTGTCCAAATGAACAATCCAAAAAGGAATTTATATGTTGTTTCATGGTTTGATTGCAAAATTGCAAAAGCTCAAAACTGGCATTTCTATGCATTGAAGGAACATTGCAAGGAGCTTTAAAAATAACAAGGCCCACTTGGTTTCAGTTCCATCAGGACAGTTTTGATCCCCAACAACCACAGTAATATGTGACACACTATCTCCTTCCTTGCATTTGAATATGAATATTTGAAAATTGGAGAATTCATTTCAAAAATGTTGAAGCCATACTGTAAAGTTCTGACTTGGGCTTCCAGTACCAACAGACTGGCCAAGAAATGGCTCAAATGCTAAAGTCTGTGAAGGAACCTGGGGCCACATTGTATGTGGACTGAAGCAAACTTCCAAGCACGGGATTTGAACCCTGGACACCTTTATTCCCATCACTGCTCCTGCCAAATTGTAGCCTCCTTGATGTGCTCTTGTGGTCCCTACTGTGGGGTATATGCATCCCTGAGTGTAGGCATTGGATCCATCAGAGTGAGGCAACAAAATATCAAAACATTTACTCATGCTTTTTAATCTATAAAAGAAAAAATAAGCGTTATCTAAAATGTGGATTGATTCAGGTGGCCTTGCTCTATCCATGTTCACTAGTCAGTTTCAGAGATCATAAGATCTAGTCTTAACAAATTAACCCTTACAAATTACACAGTGCTTTAACAATAATCCCTCAAAAAAGCAAGAAACTGCAGCCTCCAGATCAAAAGTGGTACTACTAACACAGGTGTTTGTGTTAGTAGTACTACTTATTTAATGATAAGAAAATAGTGAAGCAGATAGCAAAGCTGACCCCCTTTTACTTTAGATAGAAGCCACGAACTTCATCTGCTCCTTAGAAGTACTGATGACTTTCCAATAATGTTCGTTTTTTGAAAGAAACTTGCCATGTGGATAGACTTTTGAAGAAGATCTTTGATATATGTATGGGGATGTAACCAACCACATGGTTATTTTGCTGGAGACAGTGTCACTTATAAAGTGTTCATTTCTGTGTACTTCAAAACATTGAATATGTAAATTTTTTCTAACCTGTTAAAAGAAATCTTCTAAATGATGAGTTTCAGTGGTTCCTGAATTTGTTGAAAGTAAAAAGTGCAAACCGCAATACCTCCCAATGAATTTGAAGAATAACTGATCGACATCGGGAAAGATAACAATTTACCAGTCTCATTTCAGCAAAAAACTTGATCGCAGGCAAAGCCAATGCTCACTTCTTCCATATGGCTCTTCCTCTCTATGTGATGTCTGCCCACGTCACCTCTAATACCTTTATGACCAAGGATGGGAGAAGTGTCAGGTGAATGGAAGGAGTCACAGACCAGTCTGTCCAACTCATATACTTGACCAAATCACTCTTGCTTTTTCTAAAATCTCCCTGTAGTGAGGTGGACAATCTATTGTTTGAATTTGAAAGACATGCTTAGAATACAAGGTAAATAAAGGCAGTTGCTATATCATCAGAGTTAAGATTAAGATGAACAGCTACTTGCAATTCTGAATATTGAAGATGTGAATACAGGGGTATTTCACTAAGGAAGGTACTTCCAAGAGACCGAAAAGCAAGTCTTGTTGGGACAGGCCTCACTAGGGCCTCCTGAGCAAGGCAGCAGAGGTTTGGCTGTGTGTGCACCCCCAAGTATCTGATCTCCCACACACATGCACATCTAAAATCGTTAGGACACTTTTACAGGAGTAATGAGTGTTTGAAAATAGATTTAAGGCAAAAGAACCAAAGAGAACATACAACTTAAGTTCAAAATTGCAATCATCATGAAATGTGCCAAATCTCTAAAGGTAACTATAAACTGTTCACAATTCTTTCAGCATAGTGTTAGCAGCTGGCACTGGAGGGTGTAGGATTCAGTCCTAACAAGTCAGTAAATACTATCTTATAAGGCACTGCCAGAAACATATTGCCTATATTAATATTCATTAATTAATTTCAATACATGGGCAAAATGAATTTTAATTACTTTGCAATCAAAAGTGCTTGCAGTAATGTGAATGCTGATGATATAGCAAACATGGCTACGCTGTACATCTTACCAAAGCTCTAATTGAGTAAAATGCACAAAACCAATGTGTGAAACACATTACCGTTTTGAAGATAGTCACATTATCTATGCTCACAAATGAAGACTAAAGCCACATACATTAGTTTACAAAGAAGACAATTGTTTCATCCTAGAATGTAAAAACTCTTTTATGCAATTTCTCTTCCAAATATAATTGTTAAAAAAAAAATCTTGTCCTCATTTTCAAAGGGTGTATGGTTTGAGGTGTTTCTCAAATGTATACCAATGAATAATTGTCCTTTAAATGAGTGCGCTAGAGCTTTAAATCAAAGCCTTTTGATGACACAATTCTCATTTAAGATGTCAAACTCTCTTCTTTGACTGAGAACAGCAAGAGGAAAGGATTTGATACACACAGTTATTTTCCCAAAATCTGTTCCTTCAGTCCCCTTGTCATTATTTACACAGCAAATTATTGACAGTTTATGGGGTTGCCTACCCTGTGGCCATCAGAATCTCTTTCCCAACCACATCTTTCTTGTTCACTTTAGTACCTCTAACACTCAGCAAGTGCCTGGCATCTTGTAGATGTTGCAAAATGAGTGTTTCTGATATAAATGAATGTATGAATAAAAACTGTACAAAGCATAACTGGTTCTAGATAGGTCCTTCAATATCAGAGATTTCAAGAACATCCTTTACTGAGAGTGGGAATGGGGTGAAGGGTTTTTGTTTCCACGGGGCGTTACTGGGAGGTGGGCAGTAACTCAGAGGCAGCCATTGGCTAAAAGGAGGGACACCACCAGCTGGATCGAAGAGGCCAGGAATATCATCCTACAAGACACTTTTTTTTCCTCTATCAAAAGCAGAAAGACAAAAGAGGTGAAACTCTCCTTCCTTCAGATACCTCATAAACACGAATCCAAGTACGCATTACCATTGTATGTGGCAGCTAAGCCTGGTCTCTGCAGATCCAGCTGGGACCTCTTCCTATTGCATCCTGAAGACCAAGCCTGGGAAGTCAGCCGCAAGAAAGTCTAGCGGAGACACAGCAGGCAGGGGAAAAACAACAGAGAATGGACTGGGCAGAAGACAAGTGGAAAATAACCCACACACCTAAATATTCCACAGAATTATTACCAGGATTCCATAAGATAACATCTACTTACATACTTTAGAAAGAACTTGAAGTGTTGTTTTTCAAGTTGGGTAATATTTGTATTATGGATAACTTCTCTTTTGGACATGTTATTCTTTATTCTGCTCTTACCAAGGGATTTTTGATTTTTCCAATTAGTTCATGAGACATGAGAAGCGGTTGGAATGAGTTCAAAGAAAGTACATGAAGGAATAAGTTTGAGGAGGGTAAATAGCCATGGAAGTAGGGGCAGGGACAGTCTTAAGGGAAAAGTTGTAAAACAAAGATTGTTGAGGCCAAATGGACAGGAGATGAAGGGATGTGGAGTTTAACCATGTGTTTAAAAAGATCATTGCAATAAATCCTCTTGATTCTCACTTTAAACTAAATATTATTCTCTAGATTTAATGTAAATAATAGAGCAGTAATGGAATAGTAATGACAAGCAATACAATCAGTTCATCAACTTACACTCTTTCTCCATTTCATATAGGGGAGATATTTCTTAATTGTGAAAAAAAAATTTTAAATAAATAACATTCCTACATGGATTAGGAAAAAAAGGAAAGTTTAGCTTCCTTACTTTGGTAGATATAAATGTTACCAACTTAAAAATGAGTCACAGAAACATCTCTCCAAAGCTTCAAATATTCAGAACAAAATTCTTCAGAGAAGAAAGATGAGCATATGTGAGTGGTGACAGGAATCACAATGATTGGAATTCTGGCTTAAAGAAGGCACATTTTTTTTCCTGACTGATTATACTGTTTTCCATAATTTTGTTCTTCTGCTGAAGGTGAGTTAAAAACGAAAATGAAATATTTAAAACTATGTGAAAAAGAAAAACCTGGACTCCAATGTGTTTGTTCATACTTTGGTCAGGTGTCATTTTGGAATCTGCTGTTGGAAATTTTAGACTAGAAATCAGACAGGAATAAGACACTCCATCATGTTTTAGTAGTTTCTATTGGCAGTGGGGTCTGAAACTTAAATAGAATCCTTTGTTATTGTGGTACTTCTATGAGAAATGAAAGAGTGAAACTAAGCTTTAAAAATCCTCTCTAAATCTGCCTTTTCAAGATTGTTACTTAGGGAGGGTGAGATAACTCCGGGCATTGTCACAGTGGCCCTTTGGCTGTGCACAATGAGCACATAAATCTCAGCGGATAATAACCAGAAACACAGAAAGTGATTTAATGATGTCAAGAAGGCACCAACTGGATATTAGCTGCCTCGCTAAAGCTCAATAGAACCAGGCATATTTACTAAGCAAGAGTGAACAAGAACCACAGAGGGAGATCCGGGCTAGCAAAGATTAAATCTAAGGCTAGAAGCAGGATTCCTACGGAAGATCCTCGAGTTAAAAATAAGGTGCACTAGTGAATGGCAGAATCATTGCTTATGTTATGAGGACTGGATTCACTTAAAAATTTAAAATCTCATAGCTACCACAACATAGGTTTTCCAAAAACCCACTCACAACAAACATACATTCACTACCTGCCGACTTGGCGCTCTCTGCTTCTCGCCTCCCGTTCTCTCCTGTAGATTTGAAGTCAGTTCCCCACCAAGCTCAGATCTGCTTCAGGTCAGCCTTATGAATGAACACCATTTATGCCATTCCTCTAGCTCCTTGCCTTTCTTGGGCAGAATGAAATATGAATACTCATTGTATTACACTCTGAAGGTAAAAGCTGTGGCTAGATTGACGAAATAATTATGTAAATAATGGCAGATGTCTAAGGAAGACTAATGGCTGAAAAAGCTGAATAACATTAAAAAGTTAATATATTTAATGTTAACCTTTGTAGCTTTCGGTAATAATTCAAATACAGGAAAATTGTTGCAGAAAGCATAGTAATATTAAAGCAAAGAGAAGAACGGCTTGGTAATAAATGAATCCCCCAGTTTTCCGGGAAACTAGCAGGATATTATTCTACTTTAACACTAAAAGCTAAACACAAGATTTTATTAATATTGAGTGCCATTATTCTTTGTTGTATTGGACTTACCTGGAAAATGGAGACTTTTTATTTCTAATTATTTATTTGAATCAACAACCTAAAACGTCTCAAACCTAAAAGCTTAAAAAACAAAATTGTTACAATATACAAGAAAAATAATTATTTAAAAATCAAAATGTAAAAGGCTTGGTTGGATTTTTCATTAACACACGATAAGTGAATTATTGAAGCGTGCTAGCAGTGAATATTATATACTTACACATAAGTTGTATTTTCCTTCCCAAATTATTAGGAACCAACTATAACACAAGGGAAGAATGAGATTAAAGGGTCTGAGATTAAATGATGACCATTTTCTTACTTTCACAGGTGAAAGATGGTTTTGGGAGAAAGGAAAGGAGATAAGGAACCTAGTTAAGGAAAATAAGGATCGCCAGACAAATTATTGGTTATTTGAACATTCTGGGTTATTTGAACAATTAGGTCAATCTCGACATTAAAAAAGTGTTGGTTTCTCCTTAGGTTCCTTCAGGTAAGGCTTCAGATCACCTCACAAAGAAAAAAAACAAAACACTGTTTAGGAGGAGCTGAATAGTGTTCATATGGGGAGACACTGAACGCTGAAAATGAATGTAAATACTTGAGAGTTTACCAGTGGGCCCCTAACACTTCTGCTCCTTTTCCTTTTTGCATTTGTAGCCTCTGCCAATGAAATCTGACTTAGAAGACTTGCTCACATTCTGACAAAAAAAACATAGAGTTTTATTTTTTTATCCCGCTAATGAGACAATAAAGGTAGCAGTCACTGGAAAATCCCCATTTATAGCTACAATTCTCTTAAGCCACTTAACAAGATTTTTTGGAATCATCATAAATTGTCCAACATTTAACTAAAATCAAACTTTTGCCTGTGACTCAAATAGACTAAAAATTTATCTCTTACTTTCGATGTTAAATGATAAAATTTTGTGGGTCTAAAGAAGCACATCTGTTTTAGGCTTTGCATATTAGAAGTTAAAGCAAATGCAAATTCATCTGTGTAACAACAAAACACGTGGGATTGAATGGAGTCTATGGGCTTCTGAATTTTGAGAGGATATTTTCTCTCTTTAGGCTCTTAAGAACATCAGAAAATAAACAAAAAAATGCAAAAAGTAGACATTTGAGAAGACAATTGACTTGCTTACTATTGAGGATTCTGGACAAGTAAAATACTAATGCCACACCTTTGTAATGATGCTGGAAAACTAGAAACATATGACTTACTGTGACAGTCTCTCTAGTGAGCAGCCATATTGTAATGCAGGCTCTATGAGGAGCATACTCAGTTATTATCCCCCAAACACATTACATTGCTCGGTTCTAGTCTGCTAGCTTGAATGCATATTGCTCCCTGGAAAGAACTTACAATTCCCTTTACAATGCATTTACAGTTGATTAAAGAATGGATCTGCAATTCAGAGTCTATAATTAGAGCAAAGGGTCTCTATAATTTCAGTTACCCTCATCCACTAATGATGATGTTATGGAGATTAGCCACTATTATAAGGACCCATGGCCACTAAAATGATTACTGAAAAACATGTACTGAGGTTTAGTAGCCCATTCTTTTACCACAGGAAGCCTATTATAAACAGAGTGTTATACAGGCTACCAGACAGGAAAAATGAGATTAACAATTAACACCTTGCTCAAAGGATTAGTATATCTCTTATGGTGTGATGACTTGGATTCTAATTAAAATTCTCAGAGGTGTGTGTGTGTGTGTGTGTGTGCCCACATGTGTATACGTCCTTTTCTAGGTGCCTGCTGTTTGCTGGGAGTTTTAGATAAAATGGCATTCTTCATGACATAAGGTGGTAGCAAACCTTTTTATCAGGAGGGCTTTCTCATTGATCTTTAAGTTGAAATCATGTAGTGTCTTCTAAGGAAAAATCTCAATATTAAAGTATTTAACTCTTCCTTGAACTTATTTGGCTAAATTTTTTTCTCATATGATGCAATTTCACCATTGATTTATGCAGTCGTTTCTACGGGATTCTGCAGTGGAGTAGATGCACTAGCATTTTATGCAGGCACAAAATAGAGTCTACAGTTGTTTCCAAAAGCATAGTCCATCCGCTCTGGAATTAGGAGCTGTAAAACCATCATAGGGGTGTGGGGAAAAAATGTAAAATTTCTATTTATATTCTTAAAAATTCATCTTTTTATAGTTTCTGATTGTGATTTTTCAAGTGCATGTATAATTGGCATAGTAGCATATGTCATTATATAATCTATAATAATTTGCATGTATTAAATATGTGCAGGGTTTCTTTTAACTAAAAGGAATTTGCAAACAAAAAGTATTTCCCATTTTTTTTCAATCTTTCTCGGGCATGTGAACTTATTCAGATACTTCTAAGTACTGATGCTCTCACTCCTTTCCTTTTCTGAATTCAAATTGAGAGGAAAATAGGGAAATTTAAATTCATTTTCTCCTCAAATTCCTAGTTATTCTCAGTTTAACTGACTTAGAATTATTCATATAATGGTTAAGTGATTTCATTGCTGGGGTGAAAATGGTAATGAGGAAAAAAATGTTATAAATAGTGTACATTAGATAATGACTAACTGCTATGTTTCGGGAAACTAGAGAAAATTATAGGTGGAATGAAGCTTTACTTTAGGCTGCATTAAAACTTCTAATAACAGAATATTTAGTATAATCTCAGTTAATGAGGAAAAGGTGAGGTCACCAGACAGAATGAGCAAGAAGAAACTTTCTTCAAATTGAGAAAAATCAAACAGATTCCAATCTGAAACTACAGTTTGGCCATTACGGTACCTCTTTGCATGTAGGGCATGGTCTGTGCTCAGTAAGTGTCTGTGGAATGATAAATGAACAAATTTATGACATCGGTGCAAAGAATTCAAATAGTTAAACATTTATCAGAAGTAGTAATAAAAGTCTTGAAGATTTACATTGTTGTTTTTTTACTTTGAAGAAGATATATAAGATACCGAAGAATAAAATGGGAGCTCACAAATAAAGAGTGAAAAAAATGCAGACAGTGGATGACATATAAGTAAGAGTAACTTCACAGTTTGGCCAATCCTGAGTCAAGGTTTGACAAAATCCCACATAACTGCATGCTTTATACTCTATAACACATACACACTTGAAATAACCACTTTTTTCTCTATTTTGAGGGGAAAATTTTTATATGTCAAATGTAATTCTTTGAATAATGATACAGAAACAACATAACACAAATCTTACGATTTTTCATTTCTGTGAATTACCACAGACATTTCTGCATGGCATTTTGTTCAGGAACTTCAGAAAATATGTGTGTTAATGGTATTACAGCTAAACAAATGATTATTTGAAGGAGGAAACATGAACAGAGGTAATTAAAAGGGTTTACTAGTGAGAAAACAGACTACATATGTAGGCAAAAATCTGCATACAGTTAGCATTTCTAATGATAGTAGGTGGGAAAGATCATTAAACTATACATTTATGATTATGGAATAAGGAGAATTCCAAAGTTACTGTAGGAAAAAATTAACTGTAGCGTTATCTCTAGGGGCTTAAAAAAAGGAAAGAATGAAGATCATTAACAGAAGAAGAGTATAAATTGTTCCCACAAGAATAATAATTAGATCTTTAATTACAGGTAAAGGAATATTAATAAAAAATTAAGTAAATAGGATAAAAATTGCTTATGTAAAGAAGTATGTTTACCTTAAGAAAACAATACTACTTACTAGAATATTAGCTATTATATTGAAGATGAAATTACTCCACAATTTCCATTGTACATGAAAGTTTTCATTCTTACATAATGTGTAATTGAAACATGAGCTAATACAACAGAGCTCAAGAAAATTTGAACTGATAAAAGTCTAGAATAATGCATTATGTTGAAAAATTTAGCCAAGTTTAGTCTGGAAAGCATAAGCAAAGAAGAGATGTAATAACTGTCTGGAAAAGGTTTTACAAACCTGATGGAGTAAATAAGTCAGACCAATTATTCCTGGTGCTCTCTAAGGATAAAATGAGTCACAGGATTGAAAGGAAACAAGAATAACATCATTTAAATGCACAGTCATGTTCCTATGGTATGAATATGTGAATACTTTAAGATGATATTGGCATCCTGAAAATTAATAAATGAGGAGGAATAACTTTTAAAAATGTCTTTGATTATTACAAGCTGCTACAAGAGTTTAGGTTATTCTGCACAAAACAAAAGTAGTTGGTCAATTTCATAAGAGAAAAAAATGAGTCTTCCAGTTTAAATTGATTGTTAAATTACAAGTTGTTAGATTTGGAACACATGTTTGTTTTTTGAGATAATTTTATTATAAAATTAAACAATAACCAAAATAGAAAATTTAATAAATAAACAATAGAAAATACTTTTTAAATACATAAACATTTCTAATTTCACCACTAAGAGATCTGTGATTTTCTCCTGTTTCCTTTTTGTCTCCTTTCTTTGAAAACTTGTCATACATAGAAAGAAATGTTTTTTCTTTTTCATTTCAAGCAGCGGTTCTCAAACCAAAGTGATTCTGCCCTATTGGGGGCATTTGGCAATGTGTGGAGACTATTGGCTGCTACTGGCATATATTAGGTAGACACCAAAAATGCAGCTACACATCCTCTAATACAGAGGACAGTTCCCACAAAACGTAATTATCTGCCCAAAACCTTAATAGCGCCAACATTGGGAAATATTTGAAGTAATAACATCATTTCCTTATTATTTAAATTATTTTAAAGTATTTTCAATAGTGCCCTAAGACAACATCACACAATTTATCATAAAATACTTAACCCTTCCACATTTGCTAAGAAGAATGGTATTTTAAAATTTTAGTTTTCCCAAATATTTGTCAAATATCAAATTGATTTAAAAATACCTTAAAGAAAACTCCATAATGAATTTTCTTTCGCATTCTCTTAGGTCTAATGGCTGTTAGGAGTTCATATTGTTATCATTACAAGATGACATGACATTAGTTTCTCAAAAACTTGAAGAGAATTTTAGAATATTACAATTTCCTCCACTCTTTATTAATTTCTAAAAATACCCATTTACATTCAGGCCTAATATTGATAATACTCTCTGCTGACTAAAAAAATTAATAGATCATAATGTTTTTCTTGATAAATGTAAAAACAATTATTCACCATATGCTTTCAAATTAAGCCAAATTACAGCCATTTTATCAAGCCTGAGCTAGTTGCTGCTTTGTTCTGTCTTTTTTGAAGCAATATAACATTATGCGTAAACAACTCAAACTTGTGTCTCACCAAAAAAATTAAAAAACAGACTGAAGACATGATTGAAGATTTATTTCAGACATTCTCCCCAATATACAAAACTGCTAATTTTCCCCCACACCTGTCAATTTTCCTAAATGTACAATTTATCTAGTAGGTTTATACCACTATTTTCACATGCTGTGAATTTTCAGAACATACATAACTGAGAAAAATATATTCCTAATTGTGTAAATGCCTGCGTGGATGGCTCTTCTACAGGGAATGCAATGCAGGTTTCTTTGTGAAGTTTTGGTGGCTTTGTCGGTATTTTCTAATGATGCTGTGCAGGTTGATCCCATTTATTAGGCCCTACTAGAGCCTCAGGTTGCCTTTTCCCCCAGTAGCTAAATCAAGCACTGTGATGAGGAAATGTAACTGAGAAATAGGGACTAAATACCGGAAAAGTGAATACAGTAAGTAAATACCCCAATTAAATACCATCCAAATAGAACCCCAGGTGAAGTTACCCCTGTCTACTGAATTCCCAGGGGCTCCCAAGACAGAACAGCACTGTTGTGCAGGAGCCCCACATCCGTGTCAGGAGGCGGGGGAGAAGAGGCAAAAGGCAAGTTACAGGAAAGCTCTCTCTGGTTAAATGTTCCTATCACCTTCCTGAGTCTAGAAAATGATTGCAAGGAATGAGTTCATTGGCAGCTTTCTTTTCTGTCTCAGATTTTTATCTATCTGAAGATAAGAGCTATGTTCAGCCTTCCTCAAGTACATGATAAGATAAAATGTAGTAAAAAGTAACTGTGTATCATCGTCTTCATAGGTAATAATTTTCTGCTGTTCCTGTGTGTGTGTGTGTATGTGTGTGAAATATCAATATACATTTAGCCATGTTAGTGATTTCCTTTTGTTAGTGTTCGCTGATTTTATTTATTACTTCTTAACCTCACTGTCAGATAGATATCTTTGAAAACAGTATATTTATTATTACAGCATGCCAGCTAAAGTCTTACTGTTTTCATTTTCTATAGGTGTCCAGAGAGGTTGTTGAAGGCATCATTCTAATTGGGGTAGAAGGCTCTCTTCTAGGAGGAAGTGATGCAACTAGTGTAACTAATGTGAAATATACACCACAAAGTTCCATCATCATAAAGATGACCAGAAGCAATACTCTTCCACAGACCTTCATTTTGGTCTGAAGCCTGATGCTACGCAGCTGCCATCTCACTAACAGTGGGTTGTTCTTCATATTTTAATGTTTCTTTCCTTATCAAATGGATTGTATTTTTCCACTGTAAGCTGTATCCTGCGTTTTAAATCACTTTTCAAATTAAGCATAATTACATGCGACAGAGATTTACGTCAAAATTTTATCACTTCAAAATCTTAAATTTCTCTATATTTTCCATTATCAGGTATTCTTCAATTTAAAGGGTAGGTCTACATATTTACAAGTATTTTAATTAAATGCTTTCAGAAATTTTAAATAAACAATGTCAAGAGCTGTTTTATTTAGTAGATTGCGGGAAGTACTAGTAGTATCAAGATCTAATATATTACATATCTGCTGTTTTTAATAGATATTTGATCATTAATACAGCTCAGTGTTAAGTGGAAACGCTCCCTAATCCTGATACATGCTTCAGAGTGGAGGAGCGCTACTTGCATACCCCTTCTGGTTTCTCTCTCTGCCTCCAATCGTCCATCATACTTGGGTGCAGGAGCGTCTTATCAGACTGGGAGTTTGGGAGGAGAATGGGCATCTTCACTCTGCCTTTCTCCTCATGAGGCCAGCTGCCCACAGCATGGAGCACTCTGCTCTCTGTCACGTTAGACTTCGTGGTAAAGGTGTTGCCCTCAAATAAGAGGCCAGCAGTTCTGCAGAACTTCCTGGAATTGTGTGGGTAAGTCTGTGATCCTGGAGTTCAGGATCAGAAACCCACTGTAACCACACACCCAAGGCAATCCTATAACTAGCCTTGACCCAGCACAAAGGGGCTATGCATCTCCACCTACCTGCTCCTCCATCCATCCCAGTTCTTAGGAGCTCAGGCAGGGAGGGGGGTCTTATTTATTGAGCCTCTTGAAACATCTGAATGTAAGACCACAGTAGCTTCACTCATGATTTTATCACACTGTTGATTATAAGAAATGTATTTTTCAAACTAAAATTCCTAAGGGTTACTGTGAACACCCATACTTATGAAATAGCACTTTTCTTGCCATCAAGTTTGCAACCTTCATTTTCTTTCAAGCAAATTTCAAGGGGCAGAATTCAATTCATTTCTTCATTTTCAAGATCTTTTTGGATCTTGAGTTACTAATGTGCATACTATTTCTCTCAGCTTAATTTCATGAAGAAATTTGACTAACATATCCTTATGTCTTTGTCAAAGTGATCCATGTCAATGGCGACTATCACAAACCTGTTGGTACTTCATTAGAAATGTTCTCCATTTTAAATGTAATCTATCAATTTTCTCTCTTAGGGTCCTCCAAATTGTTAAATTTGTTTGATAATTAAAGAATAATTTATGTGTTGTGAAATGCACAAATCTTAAATTAACATTTTAATAAGTTTTGACAAATGCATACATCCTTGTAACCCACGCCCCAGTCGAGATATAGAATAATTCCTTCACTCCGAAAGTTTCTCTCATGCCCATTTACCAATCAGTTTCCTACTATGGGGGCTACTGCTATGCTGAGTTTTATCACCTTCAATTTTGCTTACTCCCTTCTGATGAAGTTCTACAGGGTCTGCAGATCCTTGTGTGTGGGCTCCACGCTGGTCTTTGTCTTACACAAGGTTGGCCCTAGATGGCTACCTCGTTTTGTAAGTTGTCTTATAAGAAATGGCAAAAATCCCTAATGAGCTTGAGAACTTAACTATGGTGTTGACAGTTGTTTTGAGTTTGGATTATTGAACATGACCT
This sequence comes from Equus asinus, assembly GCF_041296235.1. NCBI lineage: Eukaryota > Metazoa > Chordata > Mammalia > Perissodactyla > Equidae > Equus > Equus asinus. The sequence continues at coordinate 78,007,614 of NC_091800.1, forward strand.
ACAACCCTTTAATGATTGTCCCAGGAATTTCTTTTTTTTTTTTGTAAAGAACGTGTATCTATCTCTCAGTGTTATCTCTGAATGTCGCTCACTCATCTGGCTATAGATTCTTCCCACATTGGAATGTCAGACTTAGGAAAACAAAAACAAAACTGGGTGCTCAGATAAATTTAAAGTTCTGATAAAGAACTAATAATATTTTAGTATAAATATGTCTCAAATATTGCAAGAGATATACTTACATTTTAAAAATTGTTCTTTATTTATCAGAATTTCAAATTCAAGTGGGCCTCCTGTATTGTATCTGGAAATCCTATGCCACATGAATTATGTTCCACATAGGTTACAATTAGGTTACAATAATGAGACAAACATTATAACCCTTTTGGCAGGAAGAGCAGCTTCTCCTAGGGGCATCAGACTGAAAATAGATTTTCCCAGGGGGATGAATCATGAGGCATGATACTTCTCATGTCACACCATTAAACATACCACCTGGGTGCAGCAGCTCATTGGTTAAACCTTCACTGCTTCACGACTACTGTTTTTTGTGTGAGTTTCATTGTAAGCGAGTTATACAAAAGTGAGTGGAAGTCTCACCAAAAGCCCCATCTCAGCTTGTGGCTCTTGAAGACTCCTTGGGGCAAGTCATGCTAAAACACTGATTTCCAGTTCCTTTCTAGTTCCCCTGTTGCTGTTGCTATGGCTTACCTTCAACCCTATATGCAAGGATATGCTTCTCAGTCCTGTTGGCATATTGGCGTCACCCGGGGAATTTCACAAATCCCAATATCCAGGTTACATCCGGGACTAATTAAGCCAGAATCTCTGAGAGTGGATCTAAGGCATTTTTTAATCTCCCTAGGTCCCTGCAGAATGCAACTAAGATTGAGAAATGGTGCTCTATACCAACCCAACATGCTGCATTCCATACATTTACAAGAAATGAGGGCTAGCTCTTGCTCCAACTTTCCCCTCCCCAGTAAGCAATTCATATCAATTTCTTAAGGTCTTGCTTATTTGTTCCCCATCTTCTTCTTTTTTAACTTTTTTCTCTTCTGATTCTTAAGTCTATTGTTTATTTTTAAATTTGGTGTTTGAATGTGATCTCTCCAGGTTTTGACTCCCAATGATCTCTCAAAGGCTTGGCTCAGGTTCATCTCTATGGCTCCTCTCTCCTAAATACCTTGATATCCACTCCTAGTCAACCCATCAAGACCCCAGTGCTAGGTCTGCTGGAAGCCAGGGTGATGCTACAGCTTAGTCAGCCTACCCAGGCCTTGTGCACTGAGGAATTTTTCAGTTCTATTCTATAGGTTGGTTATATCCCTTCTGTAGTCACTTCCTGAGTACTGATAAATATTCTTCTTGACTAATTATAGGGAAGATTTAAGCCCTATGCATCCCTCTAAGGACTCCAGATCATAGAATTCCCGGTTCATGGGTGCTCAAATTGACCAATTAAATTACAAATTAAGTCACAAATTATATAGTGAAAGAGGAGCACAACTGAAAAGAGAACCAAGTATCATATGGCAATCACTCAAGTTTTCCAAATATTTGTAGATTTCCATGTGTGTGGCTGGCAAAAAGCTGTATTTCTGTAATAAATACTGCAATATCCATACAGAGTCAGGAAGAAAAACTGATTCCCACTTTCCATCAGATTCTCTGTTAGTCTTGGTAACTGAAGGACATTTGTTAATTAGCACTTGTTATTTGGGCCTTAACTGTAACTTTGGGCCTTAAATTGAACAGAGAATCTTACATAAATTGAAAACTTGTAAACAGAAAGTACTAGAAAATTTAGTTAATTAGAAAGAATAGGTGGTCAAATAGGGATATTTCTACAAGAGAAAATTATGTTGAAAGAGATAAGTTATTGCTTTAACAACTTTCAAGTGAATGAAAAAAGAAAGAAACAGAAAGAAAGAACAAAGGAAAGTATAAAATTTCAGCCAGGTTGTCTTTTTAGCACTTGATTTGGATAACTCATAAAACATATGTCTCTTTTAAGTGAATTTTACCATATATGGATTTCTAAACTCAGTGACTAATGCTCACATTTCTGAGAATTATTCTTGGCGCTGAAGCTATTTAGATACCACCTTTGAGCCAAGAGAAACACTCCCCGTCATATGCCTTCCTAGATCTTGTACACAAAAACACTGAAAGGTGCACCATGGTTTTCCACATAAACGCTATCTTATTTAAAAAATCTAAAAGTTTGCTTTTGAATTACATTGAAATTTATTTCTCCACAATTTTACATAAAAAAGTTTCTCCATAGTTCAGAAATCATAATCCTTTACTCCTATATGTCAGTTTTTCTCCAAAGAAACTAGCACAAATGAAAAAATCCACTGCCAGTTACCTTACACACATGTATGAAAAGAAAACAGAATTAATACAAGCTAGAAGCATGTGCATACCCTGAAATGCCATTAGTCTAAGAATGGGGTGATTTTTGACTATTTATTTTCACCTGTATGGCTAAGAAAACATAATATTACATGTCCACTTAAACAACACTTTCTCTATGGTGGACCATACACATGTATATTCAAGGTTTAATTCAAGGTGTTGACATCATCCTTTACACCACTCGATACAGGCTGGATCTTGGTTTCCTCAGGGATTACTTCAGCAGTAACTAGCAAGATAACTTGGCTCAGGGCACTGCCTCTCATTGAAGTCTTTATCCTGAGAATCAAGGCACAAGTGTATTAAACTCAATTCTACCAGGGACACTTACACTTAAGATAAATTATCAGTTTCCTGATCTTGTTTTCTCAAAGGGATGTTCTACCTCAAATAAAGTGTAGAATTTGTTGCTGGTTCTAAGAGTTATTTTGTGCCCTTAACTGAAGATCTATTCCTTACTAGTCGCTGGGTGGGTAAACCTTCCTAGCAGAAGTGCAATATCAAAGGCACACATGCAACAATGATGAAGAAGCAAATATGAGTCTATGCATCCAACCAAGTCAACAGAATCAACTTCCGAAATAAAGACATATCGGACCCTGGATGCATATCTCTCTTCCCCTCAGGCTTTTGTCCCACAAGGGTTTACTGAAAATCTACAGTGTTAGTTCCCGCACTGTGGGCTGGGGACATGCCTTCTCTGCCATTGTAAGGCTTATACTTTAGAGTCATCCTTTGTCGATATTCCTTAAACAATGAGTCAAAGGTAGGTTTTTAAAATGTCAAGTATTCATACACTTTGTTTAAAAGAACAAACATAATATCAGTCACCAAGAAGCTCCCTAATACCTTAACCTGTATGCTTTAAAAATTTTAGAACCATACAAGCTTAATTAAAGATTACAGATAATTAAATGGGCCCTATAGAAAGTGACTCTCTTATAAGAAAAGTGAGCACCTACCAGGGCTGTAAAGTTAACCATACATTCTGAATTTGCCCACTGAAGAGGGAAAAAAATTGACTAATGGACATTCTCAAACAAATATAGTGGATTGATATGAAATGGTGCCTTTACTCAAACCCCAGCCACAGCTTATCTCATCCCAAATGACATAAACCAACTCTGGCTGCAAGGATCTTAGGTCAAATTTTGAGAATTGGCACATGGAACACTCCAGAGTGTTAGGTTTATGTCCTATTTGTGGAGAGTGAGAATTTGATACATATTCTAAAACAGACCTTCAATTTAAGTGGGTTATACCCAATTCCTCTTAGAAGATAAATCTGAACATGGACAATTAGAATGCATAAAGATTTCAAAATGTCTTGAAAGTTTGAAGGAATTTCAAAGAAGAAGGAATTCAGCACACTGGTCGCACTTCAGACAGGCTTCATCCAAGCAAAAACTTAGTAGATAATCAGGAAAATGACAGCCAGTATAGGCACTGAACCAGACTCTGCTTCACTAGATCATTGTCACTCTGATCAAAAAGAATTTTCCATACTGCCTCTGCCATATTGCCCAATCTGGGTGAACACATAAAGTATCTCTTTTAAAATTCGAAACTTATTTGGATGAAATGACAGTCTCTTAGCAGAAAGGAAATGGCAAATAGGACTAACACATTTTTCCTGGAGTAAAAGAAGTAGGTGAACCGAAACAGGGGGGATCGTCTAGAAAGGCAGATCTGAAAGAAACTACCATAGCAAAGTGACCTGAGAAGCCAGGAGACAAGACACAGCAAAGACATCATTCTGAAGACAAATCACCCAAATCAACAATCATGTCTATGACTGGGGAAAAAAGTCCACTTTGCATCTTTCTTGGGAACTTAATGACACAGTGACATAAGATGATATCCTAAATTGAAATTGGTTTTTCTTTTCTTGAAAATTGACCTCAGTAAATATCACACTGTCTCTTCTAGTCATTTACTTGATTGCTCGAGCCCAATAGGTCCGACTTAACTATTTTCCATAACTTTGAAAAGGATGACATTCATTTGTAAAATGAAAAAGGTCAAGGGCTTAGCAGAGAAGAGCTGGCATGGAACTCTTAGGGTGGCAAGAGGTATCTTAAGCAGCCCCTGGTGTCTGTTTCTGTGGGTTCCTTCTTTGTCTTCTTTCTCTCATTGCGGTTACTTCTGCTAACACTGGACATCTATTTCTCATTGTGAAATGCCTCTGCCCCTTTAAAATGTTTTTCTAAAATTGGACCAAGAAGAAATAAAAATAGGACCAAAAAATCCCTTAGGGTTTCAAGACAGGCTGGCATTTTCAAAACTATCATTATTAAACATCAAGAGCAAAGAAAAGGGAGAAGAAAACCATGGAAGGTTTCCTGAGTACTAGCTCTGAGTCATAGAGTGATTGTCTTTCATTTCTAAAGTGATGATACAACTTCTCTCTATACAATCTTTGGAAGCTTCTGGCCCTTGCACTGCCTAGTGTTTCCACTAGACAAGAGTTATGTTTTCTCCTTCCTCAAACTATGTGCTCTAGCCTTAAGCAATTGACAAATTCATAATATTTAACTGTAAGACATGGGCATGATCATGTGGTGAATATTAAAGGCTGTGCAAATGCCCTGTGCACTTCTGGAATCCACCTGAATGCATTTCCTGAAAGCTGCATTTAAGGAAGCCAAACATCTGATCTTCACTGGGGTATTGGATCCCTTGGAATCCCTTCAGATGAAAACTGAGGGGTCTATGCGTTGTCCATGTTTTGTTACTGAGGGGACCACACCCAAGCAATTGGACACCTTTTCCCAATTTTCCTGCTATAGAATAGGCAATTCACACAAATTGATTGGATTAATTATGATAATCTGAATCAATAAAAGTAAACAGATTGGTGATGTTTAAGGTTTGTATTTAAATGAGAATTACCTCCTTTATTACTTTATAATAATATTAGCAATTGCTCAAGATTACCTTTTGTCCAGAAAAAACAAAACTGATTATAGGTGTGTCCCTGGTGCCTGAAGTATCTAAAACCAATGCCACTGATTTAACAATAGAAAAAAAAACATATTTTCGTCTACTCCAAAGGCAATTTACCTTGAAGAGCACATTACAGAAATAGGCTTTTTTTTTTTCTTAAAGGCTAAATATGGCTAGAAACAGATTTACAATCATTAACAAAGGGAATCCCCGTTGGCAAGTGATGTCACATTTCAATACTCAAAACTGTGTATAGGTATGTAGTCACACGCCATCACGTTTCCTGTTTCGTTCACTAGCATTACGGTGAGGACATGGGAGCACTCCACATTTCCTTTCATCATTTGCTTTATTGTAGTGTTTGCAGGGGATACCATGGCGTACGTGAAAGCATAGCACATTCTGCTCTTTTCTCTTATTCATAACCTTTACACAAAACAATCCTTTTTCAGATTAAATTTCAAGAGTTGGTCTGAATCCAAAGGTAAATTATCTTGGAGAAATTGAAGAAAATATAACCAGATGTGTTTGATTTACATGATTTTTTAAACGCACCTTGTTGATTTAAAAACAATCTAAAGCATACGATACTCTTGGACATTGATAACTTAGAAATGAGTACTGTATTTTCATCAAATTGTGAGAGTTATAATTGAAGTAGTGTCAAGACAAGAAAAAGTATTTCCAAATCTTATGATTTTTAAACTGTAAGTGAAACAAGAGGAATTACGCTGTCCCTACGTAGCACTCTGTTCTCTCAGATTCTGTGAAAAAAAATTAAAGAATAAAATTAGCTTAAAAAGATATAATAGAGGTTTATTATAAACAATAAATATGTTATTATTTATCATATATTTTAATAATAATGGTTTTCGTGAATCATGGACATTTTAGAAGCGAAGATATAGAAAATTTTGGAAAAACTGATAAAATAATACAATGAAAAACTATGATAAAATACAACTGTGATAAATGTAAAAGGAATACTAAAGGTTGAATGACTGGACTGTGTCTAGATTTATAGTTTACACTGACCAACAGTAAAAGACCCCCACAGAGAGCCATGTTGGAAAGCAGTGACATTATTTAAAGGAATACATTTTCCTTTGTTGAATTTAGAGGAGCAAACATTGAAACTTTTTTTCCCACAAACTATATTTTTTTGCATACTCCTCTTTATTTAAGAAAAAAAAAAGCAGGATAGCTCCTGCCTAAAAAAAATGTGAATGGGAAATCCATAGTCTCAATTCTTATTTTAATATAGTGTATATTTGAAACTAGGTGGTTCATTGGAGAGATAGTCACTAACCTGTCCTTAGAGTAAATATGTGCTCTACCTTTTACAAATGAAGCTGCTTATCTGGAAAAACTGTTAATTTTGTATTTCCCTTCTTATTACAATGTTTTCAGGAAAACACAAAGGAATTCATGAAAGCACATCATATCACACTCTGCTTTTTTCACTTATTCATAACTTTTCCACAAAGAGATCTTTTTCAGATTAACTTTCTAGGCTTGGTTTCAACCCAAAGCTAAATTATCCCAGAGAAGTAACATTCTTTCCAACCCTAAGTGTTCACTTTAGCAGGTGGATAAGGACAAAAATTTCTCACTGCCTATTATAAATCCTCCAGCTAGCCTCTTGGATTGGATTTAAGCCCCAGTGAGTTGAGGGCTGAGAGCCAACAACTCTAGGGGCCATTCTCAGGGGAGAGTCAGGTCTCAGAGACCAAATAGTTCCACTCTCAGAAGTGAAGCATAGCACAGAGTTGGTGAGAAGACCCATCACCTCATTTCTGTGTAAAACCCAAAATTTGTGGGCATTAACAGACTCTGACTAGTTGGAATAGGTTACATTATGCTGTGAAACAATCCCAAAGTAACAAGAAAGGTTTTTATTGTTGTTGCTTGTTTGTTTGATCCGTTGGTGGTCTGTCCTCTCTTACTCTAGCTCACTATTTTTGTTCACCTGGGGCCTCTACTCCCCCTCATCTTCACTTCAGGACCAAAGTTGATGGAATGGGTTCTATCAGGACATTGCCTATCTTAGAAAGAGGAAAGAGGTGTGGTAATTCATAGCATTTAAAGCTTCTGCCAAATTTGTACATGCGTTCCATTGGCCAAAGCAAGTCACAGGACCAAGCTTTAGTCAGTGGGACAAAGAAATATAACCATCTCCTGATGAGGTACTAAGTTTTTTAACAATAATACAGTTGGCCACATGGATATTGCTGAAGTAGATAATGATGAGAATCTTTCCAGTGGTATCAAAGGGAACAAAGAATACCACTCTTAGACCCAGACAAGTAGAGCTTCTACCCTGAAATTTAGAGAGCCCCTAATCTTGCCTCCCTCCTGAAGGGGCAAAGAATTTGGAGGGTCAAGTGAAAACAAAAGAGAAAATGAACAAACCTGAATGTCAGTTCAATAAAAAGGTTTTAAAAATTGAGACATTCTTGTCAAGATTGATGAAGCAAAAAGGAGAAAGAAAACATGAATAACAATATCAGGAATATAAGTGGAAAACGATGACAAATCTACAGACATTACAAGGATAATATGGGAATATTATGACTAACTTCAGGCCATTAAATGTGACAACTTAGCTGAAAAGGACAGATTCCTTGAAGGAGAAAACCTATCACAATTAACAAATGAAGAAACAGAAAATTTAAATAAATGGAGAAATACCCTATGTTTGTGGATTGAAGACTCGGTATTAATAAATGTCAATTCTCTCCAGATAGAGCAATAAAGTCAATGTAATTCCAATCAAAATGCCCACTGGCAGAATTTTTTTCTTTTAAAGAAAAGGACAAGTTTATTACAAAATATGAGGAAAGACACGAGATCTATATCAGTCCAAACAAATCTTGACAAAGAAGGACAAAGTTGGAGAACTCAAAAATAAGATTGATTTTAAAACTCACAATAAAGTTAAAGTAATCCAAAGAGTATGGTATTTTTGCATGGATAGAGAAATAGATCAATAGAAAAGAATAGACACAGAAGAAATATGAAAACACGTTCAATTGATTTTCAACAAAGGCACCAAGAATATTCAACAGGGAGAAATATTTCCCTAGACCAACCAAATAAATGTATGTTAATAAATGGATCTCGACCTCTACCTAACATCAATGCAAAAAATAATTTGAAATAGGTCATTGACTTAAAGGTAAAAAGTAAATGTATAAAGCTTTAAGAAGAAAACATAGTAAAATATGTGCATATCTTTGGCATAAGTAATATTTTATTAATGAAGACACAAAGAGTTTTAAACATAACAGAAAGTTTTTGATACATTGGACTTCATCCAAATAAAGCAAACGTCTCTGTTTATCAATAGAACACATTAGGAAAATATAAAAGCAAGCACAGAGATACAGAACATACATTTAATATATACGTATATACACATATCTTACACAGCATTTGCTTCCAAATATAAAAATAAGTACAAATCAATAGCAAAAAGACAAATGACTCAATAAAAAATAGATAAAAGACTTGAACAGATGTTTCAAAAAAGAAGATATATGTCTAAAAAGCATATAAAGTACTCAACATTATTAGTCATCTGGAAAATTCACATTAAATCCACAATGAGATACCATTTCTCACCTACTAGAATGGCTAAAATTAAATTGAAAAACACATGAACACATTAAAGTTGTGAGAATGTGGAGCAAATGGGACTCTCATACATTTCCTTGTGGGAGTGTAAAATAGTACAAAGACTTCAGAAGAATATTTGGCAGTTCCTTAAAGACACACCTACACTCTGATTCAGCAAGTCTTTACATTTATCCTAGAGGAATAAAAATATGTGTATATAAAAGATATATACGAGTATGTTTATGTCAGCTCTATTCATAATAGCAAAAACTAAAGCCAGTCAACAAGAGAATAGATAAGCAAACTGTGGTATGTTTATACAGTGGAAACCTTTTCAAGAATAAAAAGAAATAAAATAATGGTTCAGACACCAATATGGATGCATCTCAAAAACATTAGGTGGAGTGATAAAAAGGCCAAATTTCTGAGTTCATGTGTTATGAGCCCATGTATTTAATGTACATAAAAAGCAAAACTACAATATGGTAATAGAAACCAGAACGATGGCAACCTACTTGTGGTGCATTTGTCCCAGAAGAAAGCACAAGGGAACTTTCAGGGTTAACGACACATCTTGATTCAGATGGTGCTTACTTAAGCATCCATATTTATCAAAATTAATCACATTGTATACTTAAGATCTATGCATTCCATCATTTCATTGTATAAAAACTTATTTCAAATCATGCATATGTATCTTCTCAAGTGCACATGAAACATTCTCCAGGATAGAACATATCCAATCCATATAAAAACCACATAAATTTCAAAGGATTGAAATCATACAAAGTACATTTTTTTATCACAATGGAATGAAATTAGAAATCAATAATGAAAGTAAATTGGAAAATTTTCAAAATGTGGAAATCAAACGTACTCTTAAATAACCAATAGGTCAAAGAAGAAAAGAATAAATCACAAATTAGAAAATACTTTGAGATTAGTGAAAATGAAGACCTAACATATCAAAACTTCTAGGATACAGCTGAATAATTTTTAGAGGAAATCTTATAGTTTTAAACATCTATATTTAAAAGAACAAAGATCTCAAATCAATAATGTAACCATGACCCTGAGAAGAAGAGAGCACTAAACCTAAACCAAGCAGAAGAAAGGAAATAATAAAGACTGGAGCAGAAATTAGTGAAATAGAGAATAGAAATCAATAAAATCCAAAAAAGCAAAAGTTGTTTTTTTAATAAAAACATCAACATATTCTATAAACCTTTAGCTAGAATTAGAGAGAGAAAGAGAGAGAGGGCAAAAAACAAATCATTAAAATCAAGAATGAAAGAGAATCATGGCCAAGTGGAATTTATCTCAGGAACGCAAGGTTGGTATAACATGTGAAAATCAATTAACCTCATACTCCTTATCAATAGAATAACAAATAAAAACCACAAGGGCATCTCACTAGAGGCAGAAAAAGCATTTGAGAAAATCCAATGCTCTTTAATAATAAAAACACTCAATAAGCTAGGAATAGAAGACAATTTTCTCAACCAGATAAAGTGTGTCTATGAACAACCCACAGCCACCATCACACTTTATGGTGAAAGACTGAATACTTTCTACCTTACACTCAGGATCGAGACAAGGATATCTGCCCTTACCACTGCCATTCAACATCCTGTTGGAGGTTCCAGCCTGGGCAATTAGACAAGGAAGCCAAATGAAAGCATCCAGACTGGAAAGGAAGAACTAAAACTATCCCTGTTTGCAGGTGACATGATCTTTTATACAGAAAATCTTAAGGAAAGTGTTTAAAAAAATCAATTGTTTTTCTATACATTAGCAGTGAGCAATCCAAAAATAGGATTAAGAAAACAATTTCATTTACAATAGCATCCAAAATTTATCCAGTAGAATAAAATATTTAGGAAAAAAGTTAACAAAAGAAGCGTAAAGTTTATACTTTGAAAATTACTAAACACTGAAAGAAATTATAGAACTAAATAAATGGAAAGACATCTCAGTGCTCATGAGTCAGAAGACTTTATTGTTAAAATGGCAATATTGCTCAAATTGACCTACCAATTCAACAGAATCCTTATTAAAATCCCAACTCACATTTTCACAGAAATTGACAAGCTGATCCTATGGTTAATATGAAAATGCAAGGGTTCCACAATAGTCAAAACTATCTTGAAAAAGAACAAAGTCAGAAGACTCACACTTCTCAATTTCGGAAGTTACTACAAAGCTATAGTAATCAAGACACTGTGGTACTGGCATAGGGATAGACACAAATATATCAATGAAATAGAATTCAAAATCCAGAAGTAAATCATTACATTGATAGACAACAGATTTTTGACAAAGGTGCCAAGAAAATTCAACAAGAAAAGAATAGCGTTTTCAACAAATGGTGATGAGACAACTGGATAGTCTCATGCAAAAGAATGAATGTAGATCCCTTCCTCACAGTATACACAAAAATTAACACAAAATACATAAGGGGCAGAGATGTAAGAGCTAAAATTGTAAATTCTTAGAAGAAAATATAGGAGTAAATCTTCATGACCTTGGGTTAGACAAATTTTCTTAAAAATGACGCCAAAAGCATAACTAACAAAAGAAAATGGAGATAAATTAACTTCACCAAAATTAAAACCTTTTTAGGCGAAAGAACACCATCTAGAAAGTGCAAAGACAGTATTGGCAAATCATATATCTGATAAGGGACTTGTGTCTTGAATATGCAACTTTCAACTAGTAATAAAAAGATAGCCCATTTAAAAAGTGGGCAGAAAAATCTGAATAGACATTTCTCCAGAAAAGATATGCAAATTATCAATAAATGCATGAAAAGATGATCAATATCATTAGTAACTAGAGAAATGCAAGTTAAAAGCACACTAAGATACCACTTCCCATCCACTACTGTTGGTTTGCAAACTGGCCCCCATACACGAAGGGAAAGGAGGGAACAAAGAAAGAGGAAGACCACTCCAGATTGATAGGTGACAGGTTTAATAAGCAAGGGAACTTATATACGAGGCTGTCTGAGTGGCTGCAAGATGAGTAGTTCCCCACACCCACCTGCCATAATCTTAAAGATTTATATACAGGCCTGAAGGGGGCTCAATCACATATTCAGTCCTGATGGAGACCAACACCTCACTGTCTCAAGGCTGCATCCTTGAAACAGCTCTCAGTATGGGAATGGTGGGTGGAATATACATTCCAACGGCAGGGGAGGGGTGAGGAGCCTCTGATTGCCTGGGTCCAGCTCAAGGGTCAACCGGCAGTCACGTCTTCTCAATGACCTCCTCCAACAACTATGTTGGCTATAATAAAATGGACAGATAACAACAAGTGTCGATGAGGATGTGGAAACATTGAAACCCTCAAACATTGCTGTTAGCAATGTAAAATGGTGCAGTTCCTTTGGAGAACAGGCTAGCAGTTCCTCGAAATGTTAAACATAGAGTTGGAACCATCAATTTTGCTTCTAGTTATATACCCAAGAGTAACGAAAATCTATGTCCACACAAAGCCTCATACATGAATTTTCATATAAGCATTATTCATAGCAGCCAAAAGACAGGAAAAAACCCAAAGGTCCAGGAACTGATGAGAAGATAATAAGATATGGCATGGCCATATAATGAATATATTCAGCGATTAAAAGGAAGGCACAGTCACATACTACAATGTAGATGAACCTTGAAAACATTGTTAAATGAAAGAAGCCAGTCACAAAATAGCACATAGTATACGATTCCATTTATATGAAATATACAGAATATTCTGTAGAGACAGAAAGTAGATTAGTTGTCACCTAGGGCTGTGGAGGTGGAGAGAAATGGAGAATAATCGCTGATGTGTTTAGGAATAAAAACGTTCGAAATCGATTGTGGTGATGGTGGCTTATCATTAGTGAATATACTAAAAACACTGAATTTTACACTTAAAATGGGTGAATTGTATGGAATGAGAATTACATCTCAATAAGGGTGTTACACACGCACGCACGCACGCACGCACACAAAGCAAGAGCAAAATTGCTCTTCCAAACTCAGTTAAATAGAAGTTTCCTAGTTGGGAAGGAAAATTTTCTCAGATTGGAGCCTTTTCTAGATGTGAGTTACTCATTTTGTCACCATCTAGCACAGAAAAAAAGGGGGAAGAAAAATGATAGAGTAAAAAACATCAGTTTCAGGAGCCTGGTTTGCGGTCCTGTTGAGCCATCTAGCTTCACTTTGGCAAGGCATTTAACATCTCTGGACTTCAATCACGTGACCCGTAATATAGGGTCTTTGGACCAGTAAACCTCTGAGGTTCCCTGTATCTCCAAAATTCTATGCATTTTCCATGGAATAACTGGATTTACACTTTCATTACCAGAACACTATCTTCCTGTTCAGCATGTCTCCTAGAATTTCTCTCATTTAATTCTAAACTATCTGAAACCTTTTTCTCAAACTGATATAGATGTGATCTTGCTTCTAAATCAGGACAAATAGCGGTCTGTTATTTGAATGCCCATTGCTGTTATTTGCTACCTGCCAATTTTCTTGCAATGGAAAGTCTAGTTAGAAGGAAAACACTGAGGAGATGAATAGCACCGAGGGCTTCGTTTTACAGCCACTGAGGTGTTAATTTTGGATTTAGCTCTGTTTTTGAGAAATCAATCCCAACGCTCATGATATTTGCTCAGATTTGAGAGCAGCTGCATACCAGTTGGCCAGTAACACAGATATTAGTTATTCACACTCTTCTTGACACATAATACATTTCCAAACATAAAATAGCAACTTCCAGCCATGCAGAATAAAATGGTTTCTATGCATTACTAGGAAATTGAATACTGTGTTGGTGGAGTAGAGAATGGACTCTAGATGGAGGATACGTTAAATTGTGCGTACTTGTCCATAACATTGAGTCTGAGGGAGGGACGGGGCAAACTGTTTAAAGCCGTCCCACTCCGGCAAAGGTCAGTGCCTCCATAAAGTGGGAGAAGATGTACTTCAAACATTTTATTACTAATAGTTGAGTCCATTATTATGTGAGTTATTGATGCTTATGGTGGAAAGTCTGGAAATTGAATTCCTGAATTGAGTTTCATGTATAACCACCAAAACTCACACCAGACATTCTTGCATATTGGTTTAAAAAAAGTTTCTTTTAGAATTATGTCTATTCTCTTTACATTTCTTTTATTTTGCAGCTATTGAATAACAACAAGAATAGCTCCTATTTTGCTTAAGACTCTCTATTTGCCCAGATACAAGTTTTACAGTGATTATATTTGTTTTACCTGCAAAGCACGTATTACTTCTGAGGCACCATTTCTTTCTGAAATTTCTGATTCTGTGACCTGCAAGGGAGAGGTCAGGCTGCCATAAACCCTTAGAGAGAGAAATCCTCTGTAGTTCTATAGGGGTGACAACAAAGATGTCCTTACAAGGGAATGGGGCTTCCTTAGGGAGCACAGGGCACTTGAAAACATCACACTGTCGGTTCTTTCTCCCTCCTCCCTCACTCTGATAATTATACCGAAATAAAACCAAGTCACAACATCCACTCATGGAAAGCTGGAGTGGGAAAAAATGTTACCAAAGGAAGTCAGACCAAGATAAGAAACAGAGGGAGTCAGGCTCACACTTTTCTTTAGATGATGTTTATGAGCCGATTGTCTATGAAAGAACCACAAGCTAACGTATTCTCTTTAGATGACACCCAGACCCATTCCAGTACTATCTGGACTTTGTTGGGGAGAAAAATGACTCTAAATACAGGGCTCCCAGCAATCATTTCAGCCTCCCATGACTAAGAGGAAACTTTTCTTATGTTTATTAATTTTCACTTCTAAAAAAGTACAGAAATGGGTGATAGCCGTTCATTGTTCCACGGATCACATTCTTATAAATTACTTGAAAATCTGCCAAAAACTTTAAGAATCGTTGAAAATAGGGACTGGATTTATTATGTCACCCTCTCTACTCCTATGTATGAATACAATTTTTTGTAATAAAAAAATTAAAAGACTCAACAAGAAAAAATTCAAACAACCCGATCAATAAATGGGCAGGGGACATGAACAGACATTTCTCCAAAGAAGATATATGGATGGCTAATAGACACATGAAAAGATGTTCATCATCACTAATCATCAGGGAAATGCAAATCAAAACTACACTAAGATATCACCTTACACCTGTTAGAATGGCAAAAATATCCAAAACCAAGAGTGACAAATGTTGGAGAGGCTGTAGAGAAAAGGAACCCTCATACACTGTTGGTGGGAATGCAAACTGGTGCAGCCACTATGGAAAACAGTATGGAGATTTCTTAAAAAGTTAAAAATAGAAATACCTTATGATCCAGCCATCCCACTACTGGGTATCTATCCTAAGAACCTGAAATCAGCAATTCCAAAAGTCCCATGCACCCCTATGTTCATCGCAGCATTATTCACAATAGCCAAGACGTGGAGCCAACCTAAGTGCCCAGCAACTGATGATTGGATAAAGAAGGTGTGGTATATATATATTATGGAATACTACTCAGCCATAAAAAGGACAAAGTCATCCCATTCACAACAACATGGATGGTCCTTGAGGGTATTATGTTGAGTGAAATAAGCCAGACAGAGAAAGACGAACTCTGTATGACTCCACTCATAGGTGGTAGTTAACATATAGACAAAGAGAACTGATCAGTGGTTACCAGGGGAAAGGGGGAGTCGGGGGAGGGCACAAAGGGTGAAGTGGTGTACCTACAACATGACTAACAATAATGTACAACTGAAATTTCACATGGTTGTTAACTATCATAATCTTAATAAAAAAATGAAAAGAAGAATCTTTTATTATGACAACAATTTCTTTCTTCATTCATTAGAGATTTTTGGAACGTGAACCTGTGAGTTAAAAAAGGCTTAGGCCGGGGCTGGCCGCGTGGCCGAGGGGTTAAGTTCGTGTGCTCCGCGGCCGGCGGCCCAGTGTTTCGTTGGTTCGAATCCTGGGCGTGGACATGGCACTGCTCATCAAACCACACTGAGGCAGCGTCCCACATGCCACAGGTAGAAGGACCCACAACGAAGAATATACAACTATATACCGGAGGGGCTTTGGGGAGAAAAGGAAAAAATAACATCTTTAAAATAAAAAAAAAAAAAAGGCTTAGGCCTGTTTGCAAGAGGCTTACAAACGAGCATCACAGAGTCTGTAATGATTTAATCAGCATAACTTGGTAATGAAGAAAGACATGAAGGAAAGACTCTCCACTGTGGACCAGAAATGTGTTCTCCTTTGAAACACAGAAAGTCTGTTCATATTGGAATTTTGAAACCCAAAAGCAATTTAAGAACATTTTGGAATGTTGAAGAAGAAACAACCTTATAAGACCTCTCCAGAATCTTCATAGCATTTATGAAGGCTATCTTCCATACGTTATGGCTTTGTGTCTATACTGTCATATGGGCTTAACATCGGGGATACATTCCGAAAAAAGCATCCTTAGGTGATTTCATTGTTGTGCAAACTTCATGGAGTGTACTGAAGTGGAACAAAATTTGCCACAGCAAAATATGTCTCTTTAACATGAAGATTATTCAGGGCTGATTATTTTTAAGAAACAAGTGATTCAGAAAGTTTTTCTTGTTACCTCCTCTTTAACTACCTAAGAGAATTCAAATATTAAAAAACCTGGGGCCCAGCCCTGTGGCTGAGTTTGCACAATCTGCTTTGAAGGCCCAGGGTTTTGCCTGTTCGGATCCTGGGCATGGACATGGCACCACTCATCAAGCCATGCTGAGGTGGCGACCCACACAGCACAACTAGAAGGACCTACAACTAGAATATACAGCTATGGACTTGCAGGCTTTGGGGAGGAGAAGAAAAAATAAAGAAAATTGGCAACAGATGTTAGCTCAAGTGCCAATCTTAAAAAAAAGAAAAAAAAAGCCTGTCTCAGGAAGCGAGCTATCACCTTAGCATGACATGAACAAGGTGGTAGACAGAGAGGAACATAGAAAAGCCTGTTTTCTGGGCTCCCCTCTGCGTTCTTCTGTTTGTGTGTGGCCAAACAAACACTTGTTTTCCAAACATCTGCTCCTTTTCACTTACCTGTGAATTGCCTTCCTTCCATTTGAAGTCCCTGACTCTCCCCTCCCCCAACATCTTCTTTTGTCTTTAGCTGAGGATGGTATTTACGGTGAGGACTTTCACCATTTTGGTGAGTTACTCAGTTTTCCTGGGTTTCTCCTGTGTATACATGTTACTAAACTTTTGTTTGTTTTTCGCCTTTAGTCTGTCTCATGTCTTAGACCAGTCAGAAGAACCTAGAAGAATAGAGGAAAATTTCTTCCTCCCCTATAGTACTTACACAAACCTAGATGGTATAGCCTAGTACACACTTAGGCTATATGGTACTAAATTTATGGGACTACCATCATATATGAGGTCTGTCATTGACTGAAATATCATTATGCAGCACATGACTATATGTTACATACATAGGATATGGCATAGAACTGTCTTTCATTTAGAATTTGTTGCAATAGGCAAATTACTTTTCCCACAGATATGACTCACTCCCTTAGTTCCTTTCCAGGTCTCTGCTCATATGTCCCCTTATCAATGGTACCATCCTTCACCACCCTATTTAAAACATCACATTTAATCCCCATCCCTGACACTTCAATCCCTCTTCCCAGATTGACTTTTCTCCTTAGCGCTTATCATCCCCTGACTTGCTATATAGTCTACTTATTCATTCACTGTTAACTCCCACCACTAGAATTTAAGCTGCATGAGGGCAAAGGTTTTTGTCTGTTTTATTCCCATCTGTATCTCAAGGACTTAGAACACGGCCTGATATATAGTTTATTCACCCATTGGATGAATGAATAGATGATAAACTCAACCAGAGACAGGAATCAGTTATCAAGATGACTAAGGTGATGGTGAAATGAGTGAGTTGTAGATTATAATTTCTCACAGCATTGGTGATCACAACCACAATGTCATGGTCTAAGGAAAAGAAACAATTCCAGAGAAATGACTATCTCCAAACAAATATCTCCAACATCACAGAATCTTCACATTACAGAAGATATTTTAGGATTGTTTGCCTTAAACTCCCTACTGGAGTAGGAATGTCTTCTACAAGATCCCTTTCTAAATGTCCTGTAAAGCAGGGTTTCTCAACTGTGGCACTATTGACAACTTGACCTGGCTCGTTCTTTGTTATGTGGGGCTGTTCACTACATTGTACGAAGATTAGCAGCACCCTTGACCTCTGTCTACCAGATGCCAATAGAAATTCCCTCTCTGAATTGTGACAATCAAAAATGTCTCCAGACTTTGTCTCATGTCTCATGGGAGGGCAAGAGTGTCCCCTTGAGAACCACTGCTCTCGATAGTCTAGACTGTGAGGGAGCCTAGTCCATCATTGGATTTCTCTAATGATTGCAAAAGTGTTTCCTTCTGCACCAGGAATATTTGCTTGGCTGAAATTCTCTCTTTTCTCTCTCTCACCCCCCTCTCTCTCTCCCTCTTTCCTTCTCTCCCATTTCTGCCTTTTGCACTAACACACAAAAAATCAGCTTAGTCCTAAAGAACATTTCAAATATTTGAAAATAAGCATCATATCTGTTATGGGCTCAAATTGTGTCCCCCCACAAAATTCAAATGTTAAAGTCCTAATCTCCAGTATCTCAGAATGTGAACTTTTTAGAAATAGGGTGGTTCCAGATGTAACCAGTTAACATGAGGTTATAGTGGAGTAGGATGGGCCTTAATCCAACATGACTGATGGGCTTAGAAAAAGAACGCCATATGAAGAGAAAGTGACATGTACTCAGGGAAGATGACATGAAGACACAGGAAGCACAACATCCACAAGGAAGCCCCAAGATAGCCAGAAAACCACCAGAAGAAGCTGAGGGAGAGGCTGAAACAGCTTCTCCCTCACAGCTCTCAGAAACAACCAACTCTGCTGACACCTTAATCTCCGCCTACTGGCCTCCAGAATTGTGAGATGATAAATTTCCATTGTGTAAGCCACCCAGTCCGTGGAAATTAATACAATATCCATGGTAAGTTTCTCGACTAAGAATGGTGATTAGTAGAATATACCTTGATATTTGACTGCCTCTTGATCTTGGAAGCATTTCAGAATCACTCTCTAAGTCAGCTGAAATTGAACTCTCAAAGGTCACCAGTGATGGCTTATTTCCAAATATAAGCCGTTGCCTCATTCTGCATTCTTTCATGGCGCTGTTGACCTTCCCTGCATTCTTGAAACTTCAATAAATGTCCATTCACTTTTTCATTCTGTGCTTTCTTTTCTTATTCCACAACACGATTTTATACTCATTTTTTAAAATAACTTTATTCTAATTTTATGAATCTAACATCTTAGTGTGATAGAACGTCTCAAACTCTCAAACCCTAAACCCAAACCTGTTGGATATTTCAGGATCTTTGTCTCACAGCTATATGATCATCTTTGTCAATAAGAGATCTTTACAGAGCATTCAATTAGGTAACACACTACATATGCAGCACAATTCACTGATCCTTTTACATCCATTATACTACTTGGCCTCCGTGACGGCTAATTTATGTGTCACCTTGACCGTTCTATGGGGTGCCCAGGTATGTGTCAAACAATATTCTGGGTGTTTCTGTGGGGGTGTTTCTGGATGAGATTAACATTGAATCAGTAGACTGAGTAGAGCAGGTTGGCCTCTCCAACGTGAGTGGGCCTCATCCAATCAGTTGAAGACTGAATAGAACAAAAAGGCTGAACTTCTCCCTAGTAAAAGGGAATTTCCTCCTCCCTGGCAGCCTTGAGCTGGGACATTGGTCTTTTCCTGCCTTCAGACTTGAGCAGAAACATTGGCTCTTCTTGGGTCCTAAGCGTGATGGCTTTTGGACTGGAACTTACACCATCAGCTCTCCTGGGTCTCAGGCCCTTGAACTCAGATTGGAACTACATAGATATTTATACATACATGTATGTATATACACATGTATATATGTATATATGTAGCATTTATATATATATATGTAGTGTTGTGTTACATATGTTACATGGAGAACCCTGACTAATACAATCTTGTAACACTTTGGAAGACATACTGTTGTATTTATGTTTTACAAATGAAAAAATTGAATTGATCCAGTGACATGTCCAAGGACGACTGTTAGAAGAGGCTGAGCCCTGAGCCAAGATTCAAATCCAGGGCTGTCTGACTCTATATCTTAATCCTTCCATAACTCTTCTTTCTTTATCTGAACATACCTACAACAGAATTGCTATTTCTGTTTCTGTTAAGGGTATTCTCAGTTTTCCCTGTAAATAGATGCCAGTCTTCAGAAAGAACTTTATCTTCCCCAACTCTCTTACACTAATGCATCTTCCAAATCTATTCATGTGTCTCCCTTCATTTATATTCCAGCTGCTCCAACTATAAGTCAGTCTCTGAATACATCCAAACTGGATTGCATGCCTTATTCCTTTTCATCTTTCCACTGTGGTTTATCAGTTTTTCTCAGATTTACATTAATTGCATCTCTCCACAGCTCAAAAGTCCTAAGTGGACCTCCACTGCCTTCCTCAGGTCTGTGGCAGGACTGAAATTCTTCTGATTTGCCCCTACTCTGATGGGCCAGGGCCCTTACTGTACCTGCAGTAAGTATTTTCAGTATCACTAGAGTGCATCAGCATCCATCTTGGGGAGCCTCCTCAGTCCAAACTTACACTCCAGCTGAAATTCTTATATGGTAATTGGGCATCTGTCTTCTGAAAATGATTCCTTGATACATTTTCTGAATTGTAATTTACTGACCTAGCTAGGGATCAATTTCAAGGGGACTGTGCCATCATCATCTCAGCTCTGATTTACTTTTCCAACCTTTCAACCCACTGTTTTGCTGCATAAATTCTCCCCTCCAGTCAGACAAGCCTTCGTTCCAGCCCCTCAGCACACCCTTTGATTTTCACTCTCTATATATTTCCATATGCCAAACATGTGACTGGAAGGGCTGCTGAGTCTTTATTTATCAAAATCCAACCCATTGTCAATGTCCAGCTCAAAGTCTATTTCCTCAATGAATCTCTCTAGACCATTGACACTGAATGCTATCCCTTCCACTACTCAACTCTAATTGTTCCACTGCTCATGAGGTGGTGTGGCTGTATGACAGGACAGAATGTAACTAACCAGTGTAGCCAAGGTTAAAAGGCAGGTAAGTGCCACCCACAGAAGAGACCAGTGCAGGATTTGAGGTCTCCGAGAACAGACAGCAGGCACACCAGGCTCAAGTGGCCCAGCGTTTACTTACAGCAGAGGAGAAAGAGTGTACGGCATGGAACCCTTTGCGATGTGGTGGTCTCCCCGGGGCCAGTGGATCCACTGTACAGTAGACCACATCTCCCACTTCCTGCTGCAGTGGAAGCACCCAGACCCCTCCCCCTCGGGTCTGACACACAGCAAGCTGGGGACATGCCTGAGGGGCATTGACACATGCACTTAAGCAGAACAAAGGAGTCCACAGTGAGTCCAAAACTGAGAAAGATATTCCCTCATGAGGTGATAAGCCCAGCCTAGACTGTGAGGGTTCCTTATCTCTTGCTAAAGAAGTGCTCCAGGCTCAAGGCCCATTCTTGCACGGCTGAGTGGGGGTTGAAAGACCACATGCCTGAGACTGCCTTCCCACACTAACAATACTCACTGTCCTTTTTGTCTGAACTAGACATGTGCATCCTATATTGTTTTCGATCTATTTTCATGTATTTATGTCTTTTCTCCTCAACTAGACTGTACGCCACTCGGGCAATGTAATGCAACTTGGTTATCTTTGTGTTTCTCAAGGGACCTTGTGCATGGAGATATTCAATACATGTTTATCAATAAAAATGCTGAGGACAGTTGTACAAGTTAAGAAAGTTAGTATAAAGCCTGAAGTAAGGGGGAGATGGGCCCTTACATGTGTGCCACTTGGTGCAGCTACAGTATTTTCACAGCCGCAAGGATCCCTCCCTGTGTGTATGTCCGATGCCTCCTCCTCTGACAGTTGCAGAGGTTCTCGGATCCTTTCTGCACCGAGAAGCTACAGAAATGGTTTACTTTCTTTCCCAATTAAAAAATAAAAGGCACAAATTGCCCTTTGCAATTGCATAATAAACTTACCAAAAATCATACACATCACGTATTCTATTGCCTTAGCTTATCCTGTTTTTCATAAGAAACATCTCATGAAGTAATTTGATAATTTATGGCTGGGTGAAAATATGTAATGTGACTTTATGCCAGAGTCTTTATGCCAAGTTGAGATTTAAGAGTTAATGACAGACTTTAATTAGGACAATTTAGGGTTCACAGGTTTAAATTAATGTGAAGTAGAAGAAGTTGAGCAGCTGGATGATTTTTGCTATTTCAGATAGAGAATATTTCCCTAAAATTATTTTCTAACACCAACATTTATATCACTTGCCTTTATGAAAGCTTTAAAAATTGTTTTCCTTATAACCCAGTTGCCTAGTTATAAATCACCATTATCAGCAGTTCTAAAGGAGTTTAGAGTCTAGAGATTTAGCAGTTTTATGCCAAGGAATGGTTTTCTCTTTGACCCTCAGCCCTCCAGGGGTTAAGGCAGCATTTACGGGTTCTGACTCAACTCACCCCTCTTCTGAACCTCACTTGCCAACCTCCAAACTGTGCCAAACCTCTATGAGTCTTAGGCCAAAGCATGAACTTTGTCCCTCGGCAAGCTGAAACCACCTACCTCCCCAGGAATTAACTGCTTAGATTAAAATAATTAGGGTTCACCTTACAAACCCCGAGTTGAGGCTCCAATGACCTGTGATCAGAAATTACAAGATGATTATACCCAGCACGTCTTTGAAAAGTCCCATTGACAAAAGAACGACTGAGAATTATTTCCCAATTTTGTTCGTGCAAAAGAAGCATTTAATGGAACACCATGTAGCTATGTATCTTTGCTAAAGCCAGAAGTTGACAAAAGGGAAACAAATTACTGAATTAAGCTTGGATTTTGAAAGCTATTTAGAAAAGAAGTTTCTTGGAAGTAGCCTTTTAATTTCTTGACAATACATAACTTCGATAGAAAATGCTAGATTTTCCCTTTAATCTCTTCTTCAGTCTTGGTTGCCCTCCAGGGTCCTAGTCCACCTAGTTGTGATTTATCGCTCCAGAGTTTGCTGTCTTTTTTCTCCCATTTAACTGCTTCACTGTGCTGCCTGAACCTTAACACCCAGGAAATTTTGGCAGATCCTCCAAGGAAGTCTCTGTTAAATAAATAAGTGTTCATTGGAACAAACTGTCCACAGCAGGCATAATTTTGCTGGCGTAAAGGGACAATATTAGCTTCCAATTTTGATGATCATATTTTGTGAACTGTTTATTTTTTCTTTTACACTTGCATTAAAAAAAAAAAATCCCAGAAGATCTTTCTTCCACGTAGCTAGCAATAAATGTATTCGCAAATGTCTACAATCCCAAACAAAGCCGTGAACTCATAAGTCCTCAAAAGAGAACTGGGAAAAGTGTAAACTGGTAGAAATAACAGTCATTGAGTATATCCTCTTCAAAGCAGAGAAATGGAGTTCCTTCACGTCCTCCAGAAGGGGCCATTGCCTTAGAATTGTGGATAAAACTAACATTACTTATTTTAAAACTTAACTACGCAGCGTCATATGAAAGGTCCTTCAATTCTCTGGTATATACTGGGAAAAAAATCAGGAAATGTAATGCCACTCTTAGGCAGTGTTAGTCCGAAGGGGAGAAGAAGGAGGGGATGGGAGGGAGACGAAGAGGAAGAGGAAGAAGGAGGAGACAGCAGCTCTAACATCACAGCATCACTGGCCACCTTGTGGAGGAGCAAAGAGCTCTTCCAATTCATGCCAGCGTTGGAACATTCTGATAAAACACTTGACGTTTACAAAATAACCGCCATCCATAAAAATATGTACCACAGTATCAAGTCAGTGAAATAAAGAATACATTTAGAAAGATGACCATCAAGCTTCTTACACAGGTTTTGACATTTCAGGGGTGATCACTTGGCCATAACATCTTCGAATTGGGAAAAGTAAATTCATGATGCTATTGCATAATCGAGGTCTCTTTAAATATCACATGATTCATTAAAATTGAGCTATTTTCTCACAGTTCAGATTGCTCTTTAGAACCATAATCCATGCTGCTCTGGTAGAGACAGTGGTAACAGAAAACATTTGAAATCTATATATTTTAACAAATATTAATATTGATAATAGGTACGTATACAATGCCTGTTATTTGCCACTGTTCAAAGCACCTTACTTATATTAACTCCTTTAGTCCTCACAATAATCTTATGCATTGGGTCCTATCATTTGCCCCATTTTAAGATGAGGAAATAACACCCAAAGAGATTAGGTAATTTGCCCAAAGTCACACAGCAGACCATCTAATAAAGTGTTTTAAACTATTAGATGTCTAGTCTTCAAAGGAAATTCATCATTAGATCCTTTGCTCTAAACCCTTTGAGAACTTAAATTTGTATATTTGTGATGTGTAGCTTGGTTGGCTAGCGCCCGCTGAACTATGGTAAATGGGTGTTTCTGTTTCCTCTGAAGGTAGAAGTTATTCTACTCATGTATTTGTTTATGTTTGTGGTATTTTTCAAGGGAGAGTGATAAAAAATAAGATCTATCAGAAAAAAAGCAGGAAATTAGCACATTAAACAACTTTTGCAAGTAATTTTTGAGCACCTACTGTGTACTGCACTTGAATTCCTTCTATCATATCCCCACCTGGTGGTCACGTAGCCACTGCAAACCTACATGGAAATGCCTGTCTCTACTTTAATTTCTAGAAGAGTCTTAATTTACCAAAATTACAAATGCAAATGTCTGTTACTTGAGGGATACTGGTCCTATAGATTCAAAAGAAGAAGTGGCAGTATGCATTTCCAAGCTCCAAAGATCAAAAATACTGAGAAATGATCAGCATCAAGCTAAATTTCCCATTATTAACATGTCATCCATGCCCAGTAAGTTTACTTGTCCTTGAACAAACAACAAACTCTTTTGTTTCAGAAGTAAGCATGCGCATTAGGTTGCCAAAGCCAGTGTCCAAATTTGTTCTTCCAGCAAATGGGGAGATGAGTTGCCGTTCACAAGCAAGATCCAAGCAAGATCGAGATATTGCAGAGCTCAGCTTCATGGACTGCTCTCTCCTTTCTCTAAACACACTGTTGCCGAATGAGTGGCTATTCTGTGGCAGAACTGCATAGAAAGCAGACTGCAACATCCAGCAATGACAACCGTACACACGTATATTTACCCTGGTTGTAAAGTTGGGAGAGTTTGAAATTGTTTAAAAAATATGTGGCTTTTTAAACAGGGTTGTCTAAGCAATAATGAAATTGAAACATTTCTTCAAAACAATGTCTACCTAAAACATTTTAAAATTAAAAAATAAAGCAGTTCAAATTGAGTAACGGTGATCTTGGGCACAATAGAGCTGACTGGCAGAAGTTTACTTTGCAGCAGAATTTACTGCAAACTATTTTATCAAGAAATAGTTTAAACAGATTAAATTAAACCATTTCATTAAAAATGCCTATAACATGAGTTCTATTTCTGAAATAGACTATAATAATATATAATTTATAATTTATACATAAAATAGTGCTTCCAGTTTTTAATAAATATATGTGTAAGAATTTTACAACACTTTGATAAATAGGTTTTTGACACTCTATCTTTAAATAATCATGAAAAAAAGAAGTTTACCTCTGTTAGGCCAGGTCCAGCTGGGCATAGTGTAAAATGCAATGACCATTTGGTAATTACCCTGCAGATTTAAGCAGCGGAACTGGGCAGTCAAGGTAATTCATGCCCTAGTCATCCACATTATCCTCAACCAACTGGCTAATTGAAAGAGGATTTAGGATGGGCAAAAAGAGATAAAACAGGGACTCTCAATTTCATGAGGGGATGGGATAGATTAGAAAGCATAAACGCCGTTTCTTCTCCTGGACGTGTACAAATTCAACACAAACACTCAGCCTGTATCTGGGAGCAACATTCTGCCTCCAGGAGAAACAAAAGTAAATATGGGTGTGGATAACAAGATATTTTAGGAAAACCTTGTTCAAACCAGTCTATTCACTAGCTGTGAGGTGAGGTTGCTGATTATCTTCTAGAAATGTTTCATAACTGTTATATAAATAATTCTTGGACATAGGAAGAAAAAATATTTTGCTACTGATTTACAAGAACTGCCTTCACAAAATTATTAGTGCTTCTTGGTTACATAGGCTGATATTCAATGTTGTAACTGTATTTACAAAGGAGGGCAATGAGAACAGGGCAGGAGAGTGTGGACGGGATGTGAAGATCTCAGGGAAGGAGGCAGATGGGTCACAAGTGAAAGATGATGGGGACTTGTACAAAATCTGTCCACTCCGTCATTTAAGCTCTCAGAGTTCATAATGCATCTATTGGTTCATTCAGCAAATACAGTCTAGGTGCCTTCTATAGCTAGGGGACCAATGTGAATAAGCTACAGTGTCTGCTCTCATAGTTCCAGAATATAGACTCTCAGGATTGGAAGCTACATTCCTGCCAATTTTCCAGCTAAGGCATGAATCCCTTCTATAAAATCTCTTCCAAAGCTTTATGCTACCACCCGAGAGTTCGCATTAATAGCTAAGACGTATTTGTTCTCTGACAAATACTGCTGCTAAGCCACATTTCTTCCTTGTCATATTTTCGCAGTAGATTTTGTTTGTTTGTTGAAATTTAAGTGCACAATCTTACATCTACATTATCTTGCACAATGGACCAACTTTTAAAAAAAGAACCTGTCCCATTGTTCCCGCTTATTAAGAACTTTTTGGAGCCAGGGTATTCATTAGCCCTCCCTACACTGGGTTATTTGCACATATGACAAGCAGGTCCGCCATAACTTCATGTAACTGGTCATAAAGATGTTGACTAAGACAGAGTCCTATTCCTGAAACACAGGCTTGCCTGTCAGGCTGAATCTCTGCTACCAGCATCTGGAGTTGGGTCAACAAGTTTTTACCACCAGGCTCTTAACAGCATGCTATTTTAGTAATTTATTTATCTGCAAATTGTAAAATAAAGGTCCTTTAGAATCCTACCAATTAAACGATGGTAAATTATACGGAAAATAAACTGTTTAGTTGGTCCCCAAAACATGCATCAGGTATATATAGAGATTGATTATTTATGCTGATCCCCCAAAGAGTCCTGTTCATGCCTGGGGCCCTGGTTCACTCTCTAAGAATCCTGCTGTGGATGATAAATTATATATTTATGGCCCCCTGAATTATGGGCAATGGAGCCAGTGAGCCAAATTTCTGCCAGTGTCTCCCCTGTAAATTCCTTGGTCACCTCTCAAGTAGGTTTAGGAAAGCAGTTTTCTCTCCTTCTTACAATAGCATCTGTGGAGTTCTTAGGCATCTTTACCACCACAGAACAATAAATATTTGAGGGCTGGGATCAGTCATTGCTTTATCCTAGCTGCCAACAGGGTGCCTGGAACACACAGGCACTCAATACATGTTTATTGAGTGAAAACTGATTTAATGAATGTTTCTGTTAACCAATGACCTAATCTGTCCAATGTGATTCTGGGACTTTATGAATAGATTCTCAGGTTGATGAGGATACGTGGATGTAAATGTGAATCTTGCCTGTCTGGACCGTATTTGTCTCTTGGCGCATCCCATTTGAGGATTTTATTTCCTCTGCTCTTTCATACTTTCAGACTGTCAGCTGGGCCTTCTAGGTAACAAATAACACTTTGCCTCCTAGCACGGGGCCTCTTGAGACTTGAATTAAGCAACAGATGTCCCTTCAAAGGTCCTGGGTACCCACAACTGAGTGGGAACGTGGCTTCACCCCTTCGCTGCTCCTGTGCCCACGTAAACAACTAAAGTGTCTGGATACAATGATGGGCTCTATAACACGGACTTCTAGTCAGAGACCGTAGGCCTTTGTTTCAGCCACTCACATTGCTTTGCTAAATTTTTCACAATCGTTTAAGCATACTATTTTGTTTGTTTCCCATGACATAAATAAAAACAATCTGTACAAAAAGGAAAAAAAAAGTTTAAATATGAGTCATTCTAACTTTGAGGACAAATCCTATATTTAGTCTCCTTAATTATGGTCTACATTCAGAGGCAGGAGTCAAATTATTATCTCAAGCCTTTCAAAAGACATTTAGTTTAATGTAATTAAAAATTCTATTGATTCCCTACTGTGTGTAACATATATATCCCTACACTTTCTGAACAGTAGGAAAAATGAAATATTCAAATGGTATGGCTTTTTTCTCTAACAGGGAAAACATATGAGATGAAATCTTTGTGCATTGGCTAGTAGATGCCAGGAATACAACTTATTTTTAGAATAATTTTAGGCTCACTTCAGAAAACAGTTGAGTGCATTTTCATAAAGTCCTCCGGTTTCCATGGCAAATGGGGCCATTATTTCTTCTGAAACGGAAGGCTTTTACTTACACTTTCCAAATGCTTTTCATATTGTGCCAAAAACTCAAGTCAGTCTAGAAACAAGTACACTAGTGGCTTATTGTTAAAAGCAGTTCTTACATAAAAATGTGCAGCAGGTCAGAGTGACCTTCTGTGGAGGCCTGTGGAGATAGCCGGACCCCACACTCCAGTCAAATGGCATGTTTGCATCTAGATATAGACAGTGGGGGGGCATATGAGGAGTTTTAATGATCTGGTACACCTCATCATGATTAGATATAAAAACAATAAGTTTAGATGTTCTCCATGAAAGCCATAATGGTTATTTCTTAAGTTACAAGATATAGGCTCTAAAAATCACTTATATGCAAATCCATTTTATAGCTAATATGCATTAGACATATTAAAGCATAAAATACAAAACTATGTAATTTTGTAAGCTCTGCTTAATTTCATGATAGGTGATGATATTTCTTCCTTAGAGGATCATGGAATTTTTAATCTTAAATGTTAAATGGATTTTGGAAATGCAACTAATTAGACTAATAAATATCAACGTGATATTTATATTGTTTATTGGTTTTTTGCTTGTAAAAAAATTATACAACTGCTATGGGAAATCAGTTACAAATTAAAACTTCTAGATAAAAATTAGAGTTGAATCACCTTTTCCTTTCAGCATAAATTTAGTATATAGTGTTAACTTTAAAATTAATGGAGCTAAATCTAAAATAATTTTAATACTAAATCATACCTTTTCACTTAATATCAATCTTTATTAGCCATCTTTTTAACTGCCTATTTAACTGTATCTATGGACTGCAGGATCTCTCTATGGGAAATATATAACAACTAATTTGCAGCTAATATTTATGTATAACTAATATGTTACTACTCAGGGAGGGGCTATTCAAATATGCAATCTTCCTTTGATATGTCTTAGATGAACTAGTTGGGTCAAGTTAGGATGGCAAGCTCTTCTGTCTGCTGACAACTGACCAGCAGAACTTAGACTTCAAAACACAATGCTAGCCCTATTCAACAAGCTTCTAGTCTTTATTCCATATCCTAAGCTTTGAAGCCAATTTGCTATATCTCATTCAGGCTCCTATCTCTACAGTAGCATAAGCAGCTCCACTTTCATTCTTTCAACATCTCAAATCACATTTGATGATAAACTGACCGTAAGCTTGCTTCTGTCATTTTCATTTTTGTGTGAATGGAATCATTTTGGATATTTTGTTGTTGTTGTTGTTGTTGTTGTTGTTGAGGAAGATTAGCACTGAGCCAACATCCATTGCCAATCTCCCTCTTTTTTTTTTTCGCTTGAGGAAGATTAGCCCTGAGCTAACATCTGTGCCAATCTTCATCTGCTTTTTGTATGTGGGTCACTGCTGCAGCATGGCTAATGAGTGGTGTAGGTCCGTGCCTGGGATCTGAACCCACAAACCCGAGCCACTGAAGCAGAGTATGCTGAACTTAACAGCTAGGCCACAGGGCCAGCCCTTCAATATATTTTTAAACCATGGCTAAACCAAGACAGATGTGCTAGAATAGCTGGTGCCATATGTCAAAGAATAAACATACATTATAAAGAATTTACAATTCATTTCAAAAGTGTGATTCATAGCCATAAGCTGTCTTCTATAGCACCCAAGATGAGCCAGGTCAGTGCTCAATAACACAAAAAGTAATGTAACTGCAATATGTAAGAAGTCTCAGTTCATCAGCATAATGAAATGGTTTTACTATTCCAATAAATGTCCCCTTCTACTTTGGGACTCTCTTTCCCAAGGTAGCTGCTTCCCTTTGTGCCTTCAGGCCAAAGTATATACTTTTAGCCACTTTGAGTTATTTGAATAGTTTTATTTTAGTCTTTAACACTTGGTCCTTTTTCTTGTATTAGACAGTCTTGTATTTGATTTAAAGCACTTTTCCTCCCCTTCCCAGAAACAAGTAAGAATAAAATCTGTAGGACCTACGGGGTCGAGCAGGAGGAGTTGGGTCCTCTCTCCTCCCTCTAACTGTTTTAGCATCTCCAGCCAGGGAGTGGGGAGGAGGGAGAGAGAAACAGACAAACTTCTTCTTCATTCCCTGGACAAAGGTCTTGTTCTCTCTGTTTGTACTTCTCTAATGTTCATTGCTGTCAATAATGTCTTCGTAGCAGGAGTCAAAATGCTCAGATGCATTTTCTGCAGGAAGTTCTGTGGGAACCTCTACAATGCACATTTTCTTAAAATGAGAGATCAGTCTCTTGTTACCTCTTTCACCCCCTCCCTAGTTCCCACAACAGGTGAGCCAAACAGAAGCCTCTTGCTACCTTATGGGGTATCTCCAATATGGATCAAGCCCAGTCTTCTCCAGCAGTGTCCACTGACAATGAGAAATGCATATATCTTTGGGGTGCTGGCTTCTTCATTGATTCCACTCTCTTAAAAAATTCATACTAAGATGTATGTGACTAATAAAATCTTAAGTACTTACTGTTCTTTATCCTCATGAGACAATGTAGGCCAAAGGAAGTCATGTTCAAAAATGACACTTCAGCTAGTTAGTTGATTTGAGGAGCTATATAAGATAGGCAACAGGCTTCCTGGTATCCATAACACCAATTCCAGCCTTGCATGAGGTTAGTTTCTCCTTCATTACTATACATCTGTGTCTCTATGAAAGCTTCATCAAAACCTTTTCAAAGAACAAGACAAAAATAAGAGTATGATCTAATTTATTCCATAGTTTTCCTCCAGATGAAACGTTAATGGTTTCTTTTAACAACATTCTCACTTCTTAGTTTAAAAACATTCACACACGCGCACAATTCAAAGCAGCTAGCCAAGGCAATGCTTAGTTTAAGATGCTGGCTGGATAAGGATTCCATTAGGGATGCAAAATCACTAGGGCAAGAGTCTAGCTGGAGAAAATAGATAAGAAATATGATAATTTAGGAACTAATTTGATACTAAGGATCCAAGGTCAGAAAGCATGGCAACACATCACAATGTTCTTTGAAAAGAGATGTTCTAATTTAGTATGCTTGCCAAATTTCTATCTAGAAGCAACTTAGGGGCAGAAATAATCTTAGGGGTGGGAAGAGGAGAGTGGCAGTTAAGTGACTTCTCCTGAATCTCCATTACCTTAGTGTTTTTAGCAAGATCATGTTTATTTGCGGTGCTTAAGTAGACTAATGGAAATTCCAAGAGGACAAGAACTTCTAACCAACCACCACTCAAAACAAAACAAAAACAACCCTCAGTCACCACTGATCAGTTAAGCTGGCAGAAGGACCAGACCTGACTTCAAAAGAAAGTCTTTAGAATAGCTAGAATGGGAAGAAGCACATAAAGCAAGCAGTGCTCTAGAACTTGGAGATGAAGCAGATACACTGGTGTCCAAGATGTTTGTAAATCATGTCTGCGACTTGCTTGTAAGGTTCACTGGTGGAGGAAAAGGCAGTGGATTGGAGATTACCTGGAATTCTGATAGTAGAAAGAAAGAAAAAGTATTAGATCAACTGTTTCAATTGCCTTTTGACTTAATAAATATCCCCTATAATGTAATATGTATAATTTGAGAAGCAACCCTGGTGGCTTTTAAATAAATAGAATATATAGGTTTAAAAAGATGATAGAGACACACTGCCATTCATCTTACAGATGAAATATTGGTATATACTACATCTT
Organism: Equus asinus; assembly: GCF_041296235.1. Taxonomy (NCBI): domain Eukaryota; kingdom Metazoa; phylum Chordata; class Mammalia; order Perissodactyla; family Equidae; genus Equus; species Equus asinus. Next base: position 78,039,775 of record NC_091800.1, read on the forward strand.
GAGTTAAGAATTGAATGGCCAACATGGGGCCAACTAACTTTCATTAGTGATAATGCTGTTATTTGGATAAAGGAAAGTATGTAGCATTTATTTGAAAAGCGTTTTTTAATGAATCCTTGTTAATATTTATTACTTTTAGTCCTCATTCACTTCTTGCAGTATATCTACCTGGAAAAACTCATTAACTTTGCTCAGTTCTCTGCATAGAGGCACAGGGAAAGTCTGACAGAAGACACACAGAGCTCTGAACCCTTCAGAGACAAAGTATCATTATCTACACACATCTTGGCAAAAATGATTGACAATTTCATACTACACAGCCCAAGTAGCACCCAGTCAATCAGATAGGGGAAAAGAGTAAAAATAAAAGCCCAAAGTGTTCAATGATTCTACTTCAGTTGAAAAGAAACAAAATCATCTGAGCAATTTGTGGTAGTTTCAAGATGCCACTGAAAGAGATGACAAATTATGAATGAACTTGGGTCGCCCTAAACTGATCTCTGCCTGCTAATTTAGTGGCATAGAGAGTATTACTTCATAATCAAAGAAGTCAATTAAGATGGCTTCCATGGAAAAATATGCCTACACTCATGTGATGATAACTTTCCAATAGATGAAAATAGGTCAATATTTGCCTTCAATATTTTCAGGAAAGGCTTTACCTTAAGATCTTTTGGTCTAGCTGGAAGCAATCAGAGAAGTCTCAGCCTACGTTCCCACTGCCCAGTTTACCTGACAGTGGGAAGGAATTCCCTCTAAACTTCTTACCTGCCTTAACAATCTTTATACATACACATATCTGATTCACTAACAAATTTCACTCCTTTATTCGCTATGCAGAGAAGATGTGATAAGCACACCTGTTTTCCTAACTCAAGACTTCGAAAAATGATAAGGCATATATGACTTTTTATGTGTCCAAAATACAAGGAAACTTTTTTTTAATCAGAGAAGAAATTTTGACTAATTCTAAGGGTCATTTGAATCCATCTACCCCAATCAACATGGCGGGCATCATAACCAGGCTATCACATTATATTATACTTTTCCCAAAGAGAAAATTAAAAATGAGCCTCAACTCTTAAAAGTATTGAACTAACATTAAACAGGGTTTATGTTGACTCTAAAATTAGGGATAAAAATCTTACAAAATAAAAGGAACTAATTCCCATATATGTTCTATGGTATGGTACCAATAAAAGCTTATTGGTAATTACATAGTGCAGGACATCTACAGGAAACAGACATGCATACTGTTGTTAACTATCCTTGAATATTTATACCATTTTTCTCTTAAATTAAAACAGTTTGAATAAATAAAAGAATATATATTTCCAAAAGAGACAATATAAGATAATTCTTTTAGAATTTCTGCTCTGTAACTTACTAGCTTTGATCTCTCCTGCAAATTACTTAACAAATTCCCTATGCTTCACTTAGTTATCAATAAAAATAAATATAATAATACCTATTATACAAGGATTTTGTAAGAATTTACTAAAAGGATGTTTGAAAATGGTTAGCAGAGCTCCTGGCACCTGATAAATGGTGGCTAATTATTATTTTAAGCAAAATGAAAATTGGATTTTTAAATGTATACATACATAGTGCTCACTGACATAGCTTTGTGCAAGTTCCTTATAGAGCTCAAGTGATAAAATTATATTTGGAATGCTCTAGAAGAAAGAATACTTTCGATGTTAGTTGAGCACAAAACAAATTCAAATATTAGTGCAGACTCTGAATGAAAAAATTTGCAAATAGTAGAAAGCATTGGGCTATTTTTCAGGGCCTCAGATGGAAGCGATCTAGGGTTGCTAACTGTAAGTGGACTGCAAGTAGAGTCGTTAGGAAAATTGAGAACGTTTTTAGGAAGTCTTGGAACATAATGATTAAAGATATAGGCTCCTACTATTTGTATATATGGATATACATATATATATATATATATATACATATATATACACACAGAGGTAATCTAGTGATTCAAATGTCTATGATGATGTAATACATTTTGAAAGGAATTCTATTTAATATTTCCTTTTCTCAGTGTCATAAATGAAAGTAAGAATCTCTGACCCCAGTATTCCCACCATGGGGTTAATCACATTTTTATGTTGCTAGACAAAAGATTTATTACTGCTTTTGAAAATTCTCAAAGATCTGAAAACTAGATCATTCACTGTAATTCCAAATTACACAGAATTCTCTGAAGAAAGGTTTTCTGCCATCTTCCCGTCTTGTTATTAATACATTATAATTTGTTGAATATGTATTCTAAATGACAGTGAATTTTTTAGAGAAAAAATTCTGTATGTCCGCATGCAATTATTATATTATGAGCACATTTTCATTTGAAATTGCACTGTTCATTTTATTAAAAAACACTGAAGTTATTATAGCTTCTATAAGAACTCAAAGCAGCAGGGGCTGGCCCCGTGGCGGAGTGGTTAAGTTCGCGCGCTCTGCAGCAGGCGGCCCAGTGTTTCGTTAGTTCGAATCCTGGGCGCGGACATGGCACTGCTCATCAGACCACGCTGAGGCAGCGTCCCACATGCCACAACTAGAAGAACCCACAACGAAGAATACACAACTATGTACCAGGGGGCTTTGGGGAGAAAAAGGGGAAAAATAAAATCTTTAAAAAAAAAAAAAAAAACAAAGCGGCAGATAACGACTCCTTTGCTTTCGCTATGTTCCTTTTCTCTCTCCTCCTCTTTTTATCTTTCCCATACATGTACACACGCACAGATGTGTAAACACATACACACAGCTGTGTGACACTCACTGGCCAAAAAATGAAAGAATGTTGTAACCCATTACAAATCCCTTCCTGGGGCTCTTTAATGCATCTAAAATTAGAGAAATCCAAACTAAATTCAGAGCAGCCTCCTCACAACTGTAGTCAATGACCACAGCTGGCGATTTAAGGGGGAAAAACAAATCCCAAGGCTCCACCATAGAAGCCAGTCTGAATAGAGACAGTCAGCGGCAGCCCAGCGCGAGCTGGAGGGGGTCATCTGTATGCCAGTCGGCTCCAGTGACTCATACCGGTCAATTTCTTGAAGCATTACCCTACGAGGGACAGAAAATACCTGGTTAAACCCTCCTATCTTTTGTTTTCCCCCTAGCTTCTCTGAGGCACAAAGATCACAAACTCATTCTTCAGGAATAACGTCATCATTATTTTAGGGGGGATTTTTTTATGGGCTAGTATTGTTTAATTCACTTGCCTCCTGGGGTGCTGATGGCCAAATTTACATCCTGTGTGAATGAGTCCCCTCGCAGGGCTACATAGAGTGAATCTGGCTCTGTGAACAGCCAAGTGCTTCTATTGTCCAAAATATCTAAGCAGTGGAGGATTCTGGAAGGCTTATTGGCTTATATATGGCTGGCACCCATCTGGCCATCATGTCTCAGGTTTCTGCAGAACCCTCCAAATAGCAAGCTGAAAAAAGTGACTGTGTGTCTAAGTGCCTTACAGTTGATAAACCTATTTTTCAAACCTCTAGGAATATAAACATAGGCCACTCTTGTTAAGAGAGAAACTTCTGTGTTGCACATGTTCCAGGACATTTTTATAGACCAGTGATAAGGAAGCAATAAAGTAGACATATTTTTAAATTAGTGAAATAATCACGCAATGCACAGAACAGGCTGTTTCATCTTTACTTGAGTCTCATAACTGTACTAATCTCACAGTCAGTTGTTCACGGTTTACATACTGGAAGTCAGGAGATCGTACTGGTCCAGTGGAGGATGGCACAGCTCCTGCTACATGGCTGGGGTCGTACAGCAAGAGAGAAGGAGGACTCACGGCCCAAGAACACTGAGAATCAGAAAATCTCAGTTCTGGAATCTGTTCCGTCTGGGACTGGCTATATGTAACTTCAAGCCAGTTGCATTTCAGGACTTCAGTTCTCCATCTGTCAACTAGGCATGGCAAATCCTGTCCTACCTGCCTCACAGCATTGTTGTGAAAATTACAGGAGATGTGAAATGAAACCAGGCTGGCTGAAATCACCAAGAGCTATAGCAACACCATTTAGGATAATTCACTCACGCTTGCGAAGGTAAGGGATTCACTAATTTGGCAAACTTTCAGAGAGAGCCTTCATGTGCTGGGCTTCATGGAGACTGTTGGACGGGTCCCTAGTAAGATAACTCCAATTTCAGGACCTCTTTGAGTGACCCCCAAATCTACTCAGAGGTCATTTGTCTAGGCTGAAAATCATGCATTTTAAATATTTCCTCAAGCCTGTCACCCCATAGGTAAGATCCATATATTCGTTTTTCGTGTTGTTTAATAACTTTCTGCTATTGAAAAAAGAAAACAAATGGGACAGATGATACCCGTACACTTGTTAGATAGTGAATGAATAGAATAGTGGGTATTAAACAGAGAGAAAGGAAGACAGGATCAAGAAATACCTAAATAAACAGAAGGCACCAAATAAACAGAAGCCATCAGAGTGCTAAATATTCAAGACACTCTAAATATGGATAAGACAGGATACACGAAATATGCAAGAAGTCTTACATATTCAGGACACACTTAATATAAACAAGCTCTCAATATTTGTGAGGTCTTGACTCAGGCACCCATTGGAGACACCCATTCTGGCTCCAGAGTCTTCTATCCTAGAAATTCTGATAAATCCCATGGCTGTTCAGCAGGCTGATTGGCAATCTACAGCCATTGTCTAGGCTCATTTGTCCCTGTGTCTCTCCAAGAGAACAGGTATATATCATTGACCCAGGGCACCTTGCTCAGATCTCACTCACCTCGTCTGTAGGAATGACTGAGGTGACAGATAGAGATGGCTCATGTGAGCATCGCACGGCCCTTCCGCCCTGTTTGTGCCCGACCCTGTTAATTTGCCCCATCTCTTTCCCCTTGCTTCTAGCTGTGTATTTTAAACTGGTTAATAAACCATAGTCCCTGAGCATTTTAGGCTGGTCTGAGTTTTTCTGTTCTGTGAGCCCTAGGATCACTTTCCTAGCATGGGACTTCAAGGTTCCCAAGGCATGGAGGTAACTTCCCACACGATACCACTCTTTTAGAGCAGCTGTAGCTTGACTCTTCAGTAGATGACAAGAGCTCTTAAACCATACCAATTCCATTGATAATACCAACACCTTACGTTAATTGAGCTCTGTTCCAAGCCCTTTATATCTATGATTTCATTTGATTCTTATGAAAACTCTATGAAGTTGATAGTATAATTATCCTCTTTTTTCAGATGAGGGAGCCCAGGCAAAGAAGGATTAAGTTGTTTGCACAAGTTCTTTGCACAAGGTCACACATCTAGCAGGCAGTGGAGCTAAAATCCAATCCAAGAAGTCTTGCCCCAGACCCTTGCTTAACCATCACGCTGAAAGCTGTCTGTGGCCTGTGGGCAGAGCCCATGGAGTTCACAGTCTTTTAGTGACACTCCCCCCTTGAACCTGTCAACGAAGTTAACATTTTCGGATTCGCCACTCCTCAGCATATACTGGGTGATGGTGTGAAAAAGGTGGAGGTTATTTCAAAGGAGGGAATTCAGGGAAGATGAGAGGCCCACATCTAGGACTGGAGGATGACTTTGCATTAGGAATACGCGCACCGTCTGAGGGATTTTAGAGCAGCTGAGCCCAGAGGGAGGTCAGGGTGGACGCAGCCTTCCCTTGGCAGATCTCTGGTTTCTCTGCAGTCCTTCACCACCCAGGGAAGCCTAAGAGTGGTTCAGATGGAAATAACTGCGCAGTAACATGCAAACGACTCAGAAAGCTTCAGAAGAAAGTACTAACAGTTTTCGACTCTTTCGAATCCAGCTCCAGGTGGCACTCGCTGTCACTTGGTATACATGATCATGTCTAACCCACACACAATCCTATGAAGAGGCAATGAGTCTACTTTTTGTTGTTGTTAGTGCTGTCCAAGTCCATTGCAACTCCTAGAGACTCTACGTACAGCAGAGGAGCGGAACCCTGCGATGTCTTTCTGCACCATCCTCTCACATTTGAGCGTCTACCAGACAATGCTCCAGGGCTATTCATATGGTTTTCATGGCCAGCTTTTTCAGAAGTGGGTAGTCTGTCTAGGCTGGAAGCTCCGCTGAAACCTGTCCACCGTGGGGGACCCTGATACAGGTGGCATAGCTTTCAGCATCACAGCAAGATGCAGCTGCCACAGTATGACAACCCACAGACAGATGGTTTGGTTCCCTGACCTGGAAACAACCCAGGCCAGGCTGTGAGGGCACCTAATCATAACCGCTAGACCACAAGTGCTGGCTAGGTGTATTTTATAGATGAGGAAATGGAAGCTCAGAAACACACTGTAATAGCCCCAGATCACAAAGCTAATAAATCATAAAAGTTGATCATGAACTCACTCTCGATGACAGCAGGACACATGTTCTTCCCATCATATTTCACCACTGGTGAGCCTAGACTGATAAGAAATGCAAGGATCCGCATTGTCACACTGCCCTTTCACCCCGTTCCCTGAGACACTCCCTGACAATGATTCATTTCTGCTTCAGCCCTGCTTCTGGAGAGCTGGGCTTGATCAGGCTGAGTGGCTAGCCAACTTCCTGGGCGGCCCAGGAGGTGCAGAGATGAGCAGAACAAAGCACAGGACCCACAGGCACAGTTTAAGGCTTGAATGTAACTTTCCTCTGAGAGTGGTCAATTTCTCTAAGTTGTAAAATCTTTCTCTGTCCCACCTCCAACCCCACCCACAGACCTTGATTTTTTGGCTAGATCAGCATATCCAGCAGTCAGCTTTCAAAAATATCTCATTGGCCACATGTGGCCCACATTTTCAGACATTCCGGAAATGTACTGTTTGATTTGTACATCCCCACACCTAACAGATCACTCAGGCAGCTGACCCACCGAGCAATTCGCCTCACGTGTCATCTACCATCTGTGCTTACCTTGTTGCAGGAGACAAGAAAATTCAGAAGATGGCAGGGGATTTGCTCTTGATTTATAGAACCATAACCATTAGTGGGGACAAATAGCACTGATAGCTCTTGAAACAATTGCAAATGATGCCTGTTTCTAATTCTAATTTATCAAATTAGTTATCATTCTAATTCTAGTTACCAGCTAATTGGTCATAGTCATTTCCGTAAATTGTAAAACAAATAAGTAAATTGCCTGTAAAATTAGTAATGTTTCATACTACTAAAATAGTACTAAAATTCTTGTAGCTTGTAAATTTCTTTAACAAATCCCTGATGGAAACTGTCTAATTAAAATCTAGAACAATGGATCCTGAAGTGTAGGAGAGGGACTGCAGGGGTCTTTGAAGCTATTGCAAGAGGTCCAAGAATCCATATGGATCGAAAAAACATCATAAGCTTGGCACATATCGGTACTACTACTCTTCAAAGTTATGCTTACCAAAATGCGAATTTTCACTGAACAAAATGGAAAACTACATATAATTGATATTAAATTTATGGTAATTCTTGTTCTTCACCATATATTTAGTCAGTCAATTCTAAAAGGGTACTTCCTGTTATATGGAAAATTCTAGGGGAAAAAAGGCCTTAAAAAGGCATCCTTGCATTCTAAGAGTCTGGGAACTGCTGATCTAATGAGATTATCTTTTTCTGGAATCACACCCATTTGAGTCATCGCCAGTGAACCTTTGACACAAGTTCTCTGGATTTCTTCATAAGCACAAGTGATCAACATCTGACTCAGCCTGGGAGTTCTCTGCTTTTTCCTATTCCTTTAATTTTATCAACACGAATCAGCATTGTAAATGCTTTTCCAACAGGTTCTAATGGAGGCCCAGGGCAAAGGTCACTTCCTCTTTGGAGCCTCCCTGACCTCATAGGCAGTTGCTCTCTCTGTCCTCTGCCCCAACGCCATGCCTCATAATCCCTCTATTATACCACTTAGCACACAGCACTTCTAACATGGCCTCCAGATCTCCAAAAGAAAGGGACAGGCTGAGACCCTGCCTTTGGAGAAAAGCTCTTTGATCCAGAAGTTTTACTGTAGAAGTGTTATAATGATGACCACATACATCGCAGCTACTAACCATTGAATGAGTCACAGGTAATAATAACAACCAATAAAATTCAGTTCTCTTCACAGTGCTTCTTCATTATGACCCCCATGACACAATTTAGAGAAATAAATTAAATAAATGGACTCATAAATTGACACTGAAAATGCAAAACAGTGACCCAGGAGAAGGGGTAGGGCTGCTGCCACAAGGATCAGAATGAAAAAAAAGGGAAAGATGGTTAAAAAAAAAAAAAAAGTGAGGCAAATCGGGTGAGAAGACAGGAAGCAAGTTAGATGGGTGATAACAGCTAAGTCTTATTACGTGCTCACAGTGTCCCTATACTCTTGTTAACGTTAATGCCAGTACTAACTTATTAATTTTCTGAAAAACCCAGTGAGATAAATATTATTATTGTCCCCATATTACAGGCAAGTAAACTTAAACATAGAAATCTTAAGTAACTTGTCCCAAATCTCATTCACAGCGAGTGGCAGAGAGGGATTTATATCCAGGTGAGGCTGGCTTTTGAAACACACTAGGAGCCGTTGCAAGGGAGGACATGGATTTCTCTAACCTCCTCCCCACCCCCAGCTCCTTTGCATACTCTCACAAGTCTGGAAGTCTGGAATAAAAGACTGATACAGAGTTGAGAGAGGGAGAGAATTATTTGGGGGGCACTTGTCCTGAGACATGTCAATAAGCATTTACTTGTGCTTAATCCTTGTGACAACCCTCTTTGGAAGATATTATTATTATCCCCTATTTAAAGATAAGGGACTGAGACACAGAGGAGGTTATTAATTTGCCCGACATCACACTGGAAGGAGGTGGTGAGCCACTTCTGAGCACAGAGTATCTTATTTATCTTTATCACAAAGCACAATGCCTGGCTTAAGATAAGTGTTCAGTAAAGCATTGTGTAAATTAATTAGCTAATTAATTTCAAGGGCAGACATGCCTTCTAACTGCAGGTGAGATGGATGACTGGGCCTGGGAAAGAAGAGGCAAATGATCGAGATTTCTCTCTTCCTCACTGTCTCCCTCCCTTTCTCTCTCTTTCTCCTTCTTTCCTTTCTTCTTTCTTTGAAAAATATATATTGAGCATCCATTATCTTTCGAAAACTCCAATAGAAAATCTAATAAAATGTGGCTCCTTAAGACCCAATAAGCTTACAGTAAAACAGGGACAGAACAAGTTTAATCAAACAAGTAAAATGCAAATATTCCATCCATAAAGAATAATAGAGAAGTTTCTGTGGGAGTGACACTTTAGATAATACTGAATGATGAGCAGAAATTAGAAGGGAAAAGAATTGGGGGAACAAAATAGTCCACGTTGAGAGAACAACATAGGCATGAGGCCTGAAGTTGTATGATACAGAAAAACAAAAGTTCTTCAGTAAGCCTAAGTGAATGAGGAATGTGATAGAATGGTGGAAATGTTAGGCTAGGAAGAGCTAGGGAATCAGAGCATGTTTTGAGAACTATTGGAAGCCATTAATGCTTCCAATCAGAAATATTTAATAAAGATCAGATCTGCACTTTTTTTCCTTGGTGAGGAGATTAGCCCTGAGCTAACATCTGTTCCAGTCTTCCTCTATTTTGTATGTGGGACACTGCCACAGCATGGCTTGATACGTGGTGTATGGATCCGTGCCCGGGATCTGAACCTGTGAACCTGAGGCTGCTGAAGTGGAGCATATAAACTTAACCACTACACCCCTGGGCTGGCCCAGATCTGCGTTTTTGAAAACCTCCGTAGCAGAAATATGAACAAAATGATGGGAGAAGAGAGTTCAGGCAGGAAAATCTGTTGGACTTTGTTTCTGATCAAGGCTTGTCATTAGTGGGCTGAGAGTAACAAACCCTTGGGACCATCTGGAGCATCTTCACAGAGTGTTCAGGTTTACTCAGGGATGTGTAGTTTACAACACTATGTCTAACATCGCTAGAATGTATAGCATAGAAAAGAATGCATAATGCACATAGGTTTTTAAGACTGAATATTGAACAAATATTTTTACTTTTACTGGGGATCACTTCAGATAGTCTCTAGTTATATCTCAAGTTATCTCTCTGGAATTTCTTTTTAATTAGGGAGGGATTAGGAAGAAAGTCTTAGAAATGTTAAGAAGGGAATATTGCAGTCATCAATACAAGAAGTGATGAGGACCTAGGGAAAAATAAGTAGGAGTGGAGAGGAACCGATAAATCCAATGGACACTAAAACGTTAGGCCCACAGGACCTAAAGAGAGTGGTTAGCTGAAACGGAAGAGTAAGAGGAGAATATCCAGCGTGGCTGAGGTTTCTGCAGGAAATACGAGTCTCAGAAAAGCAGCAGCAGATGTGGAAATGCAGAGGATGAGTTCAGTTGCGGAGACGCCAAGCTGGAGGTGCCCTCAGGACATTCAAATAAAGAGACCATAGAGACCCAGACCAGAAAGTCACCCACATGCATGACAGTTGAAGCCATAGGTGTGAATGAGCTTCACTCAGGAACATGGGTAAAGCGATGAGAGAAGAAAACTAAGATGAGCTGCCAGGCAATATGGATATTGACGGTATGAGCAGTGGAAAATGAGACAGCAAATGAAGTGAAGGAGGGAATTTCGGAGAGATAGGAGGAAAATCAAGGAGACTTGTCACAGAAGGTACGAAAAAGAAATCATTCCCAAAAGGGGAGGTAAACCTATGAAATCCTGCCAAGAGGTCAAGATGCCCTCTTGCTTTGGCCCCTGGAGAGGGATGATGACCCTATGCAGCCAGGTCATCGAGGGTGCACCTGCTGAAATGTTTTCCAGGTTTTAGTGAATGCCAAGGGGTGCGAGGAGGGTGGGGACCTGTCTGGAGCAACTGGGAGGAAGGCCAGCTGTAGGTGTTCATATGTAGGAATGTAGGCTTCACCTATAATTTCTTCTAAAAGACCATGCTAAGAGTCATGCAAAACACTCCAAGTCATGTCTTGGTATTATTTTTCCAATTCATTTGACATAGACATTTTTTCTTTTCAAGGAGAGCAGGAATCCTCTAAGCACTGCCTTTTTTAGCGCTCCTTGGGGAATGCCAAGCCTCGCCTGTGACTTGTGTAGAGCATTAACTAGAGAAAGCATCAAATGGACGACTTCTTGTTTAATCTTTCCAGACACAATTTTTTTCGAAGTAGGGAACTGTAAGTAATTCTGTCCCCACCTCTAGGATAATAAAACAGGAGAAAATTGCATCCATAAGTTTGCCATTATTGTTTATCACTGAGTAACTCTGTGGTCACTCCTAGCAGTTGTCCTTTGTTGTCACTAGACTCAGCCCTATTTAAAAGGTGTCAGGAGAATGACCCAAGACCAACTGTGTTCCCCACTTTTCCATACCCTGAGGTAAGTGAGCCATTGGTCGCTGTCAGTGTTTGGGTAGAGACCCCGTTTATGCCTAGAAGCCCCTTGTTTGGACTGCTAAAGTTCTGTTGCCCTAAAAACAGCCAGATTCAAATTCAATAGTGAAAAATATCAGCTAGGCAATCCAAAGTGAGATTTATTCATCTCTGATAAAACTCCCCCCAACACATTTTGTCATCGTTGTAGCTGCAATATAATCATTCTCCCACAAATGAGTAGGGCACAAGAAGCAGTCAAGGCCATGTTCTCCCTGTCTCCATTTTGACCTGGAATAAGTTAGCGGAACTCATTATACTTCACTGTAACAAAGACTGCAGCGCCCACGTCCCTGGCATTGTGCCACAGAGGGAAGAGTTCATCTAAGTTGTTTGTCACACCCTCTTTTAATACTGTTTTTCAGTACCGTATTAGAATTGCTTGAAGTACGATAATTATTTCTCCCAGCTAATAAAAGCTGTCTTTTTTTCTTTCTTTCTCATTTAGAAGGAAAACTGCAAATTGCTACTGTTGAGAGAAATTGTGAGTTCTATTCATCAATATAACTCTTTCATGTTTTCTTAGTCACTCATTGAAAACTTTCAGTCTAATCTGGGTTTGTTGTACCATCTAAAGCTTAACATTACCAGTTAACTTCACCATCTCCAGCCTTCTCCCCACAGACACACTCACACATGTGTGCATGTACACACACCATCACAGCTCTCATGCATCAGCAAGTACAATTTTTTTCTTTGTACATTTATTTTGTACAACCACTAAAGCTTGATTCCTGAGCCATTATTGGGGATCATTTTGTCTTTAGTAGGTTGTAGGGGTGTAGGCAACTTGGCACTATTCTTGGCATTCTGGAATAGGTGTAATCTCATTTTCTACGTCTTCAGGATTCTGCTATGCAGTGACTACTACACAGTTAAGAGCATGGATATGACATGCACAGTAGTGGAGTGATCAGGTCTTGGAAGAGGATTTTGTGTGTGTCTTGTTTTCCTGTTCCATCACACACTGCAGACTTCTGTGATCCACGATGTTTTTTTAAGTAACTCTGACAGATCTTTGGGGATCTTCCATAGCTTTTCTCCATGCTCTGAGCCCCTACATTAATCTCCTTACATAGACAGCCTTGTTCTTTGCAGATCGGTTTTCAGCAGGGAAATGTTCTTTATTTCCTATTTTCCATGGTCTTCTCATGTAGCAAACACTCAGGTGCCTACAGTTCTCTCTTCCTTTTAATTTAAAAAGGCACCTGAATTTCTTTGTTGGCCAAAATGTCAAATTCTGAAAAAATTTTGTCAGGCACCATTCTTCAATTCCTCCAGGGAGTGAGTGATAACTCACTTTCTTGTATTTAGTTCACCTGAACTTGTGAAGTGAATTTCATTTCCTCATAGGAGATGATTGTATTATTTCTATGTTTTGAATGGCATATCCCTGGACTGATATTGTCTTTCTTGCATGGCTTTTCTTTTTTTCCTTGAATGCATCTTTTTTCTGAACTATTTTTGAATTACTCAGTGCACTGCTTTCTCACCAACATGTAAAGCTACCTAAACTAAATTTGTCTAAGCCTGAGACGCCAATATTTGCTTTAAATCCACCTTCAGACGCATAACTTGGTGTGACACACCCACAGGCCAGCACTTTATGGGGATCCCAATGACTAACGCATTTCTCACCTCCACTCCATGCTGGTTTCACTCAAAAAAACAAAGAGATTTAACACAAAGACCCCCTGAGGCAGTGAAGATGCCAACTCTCAAATTATGATAATCTTGTCTATGTCTTGATATTGGTTTGCCAGGAAAATCCCTTTTGGGTGATGCTTTTGGCAGAACAATGACAGAATAATTTGTAGGAAACAACATCCCAAGTAAGAGGGGGAAAATGCCTGTGAAACAAATAACAAGATTAAATAAGAACATGGGAGTTCCTTCAATCCAAGTATCTGAATGTCACTCTGAAGTGTCAGAGGAAATTCAGGGAGCACAGCCTTACAAAGGATTTTTATGTCAGAAAGTAGCTTTAAATTTAAACAGCTCAGGGATTAATAAGATCTGGAACAACAAGTTGTGGCTCTGTCTGTATTGTTTTGTACTGACAGAGAGAGAAAGTTCTGGGCCTGGGAAAGGGAGCCTGAAGCGATACAACTAGATCTTCAGGCAAATGAGTCTATACATTGTGGTGCTCTTGGCCAATTGAGATGCAATTTTTGTCTATGCTACAGCTTTGAGTTTTTAATGTTTAGAAAGAATGATGGGAAGGTACTGGTTATCTAAATGTAATTATTTTCCCACTCAGAGCAGTGGTTCTCAACCCAGGGCGATTTTGCTTCCCCTTCCCAGGGGACACTTGGCAAATGTCTGGAGACACTGTTGGTTGTCAAAACTGGGAAGGGGGTGCTACTAGCATCCAGTGAGTAGAGACCAGAGATGCTGCTAAACATCCTACAATGCACAGCACAGCCCCCCACAACAAAGAATTACCTGGGTCAAAATGTCAATAACACCAAGGTTCAGAAACCCTCATTTAGACCAACAGAATACACAATTATATTCTTTTTAACCTTATTATAGATGAAAGTGTGGGGGAGGAAGACATTTCCTCTTCCCAAATGGGGGTTCGTCTGGCTGGAGAACGAATTAAATTCACATGAGACAGAATAGCAAGAGAAAATTAAACAAAGCTTTATGAGGAACCATGGCCTGGGGCCTTTCTTCCCGAAGGAAGAAAGGGCACCGAAGAAGTGGGGTGCACAGAGTGGTTATGTACCCCCAAACAGGGTGTTTCACATGTGATTGAAATGTCCCTTTTACAATAGTCACGAGGCTGCTCTGTCAGCACAGAACTCGATGGAAACGACAGATAGGTCTGCTGTCCCAGTGAACGCTGCGGGGTGGCAGGTGTGTTGCCTCAGGCTGGGGGGGGGGGGGGGGGGTCACAGATGAGTGCCGCAATCGGTTCCCAGCCTAAAGAAAGATGCTTAATGTTTAAGGAGATGCCAACGTTGGGAGGGGGAGGGAAGTCAGTTACAGGAGGTTACCAGACTAGCACGATAAAATGCAGATTTAAGTCCTTGCCTTTGGTATTGATTAAGAGTTTCTAGAGAGAAGGTCATCTCCTTTCTTCTTCCTGGTACAGAGAGGGAGGCACCTTTTACAGATAGAGATTTACCTTACCAATGTAAACGTGTCCTAACAAAGGGCAAGTTCCACTCCTCAGAGCCTCCTTCCCCGTCCCAGTTTATCAAAAGCAATCAGCCTCAAATAATCCTCATGCCAAAGAGACATATCTTGGGGTGGCCAATTCCAGGTCCCCACAAAAGCAAAAGCACAAGTTAATAATCAAAAACATAATCCACAGTTTCAGGTGCTGTGTTTCTATAAAAGTCATGAGTACTGTTTTCTGTTGCTGTAACTCTTCAGCTCACGCTTTCAATCAATTTGAGAAAGAAAATAGCATTTTAATATTTTCAAATTTTACAACGAGGCAGGGTTTTCATTCATCAATCAAGCTTAAAGCAAAACTAATTTTCGAGGCAAGTTTTATTTCTTTATTGATTTTTAAATAACTTCTATGTTCATTATAATAAAAAACTTAATAGTGTATATAATCGTTGATTTTTGCTAAAATATTATTAGAAATCAATTATTCATTCTCAGACAGGATCAAATGACAGAAATAGCGAAAATAAGCACTTGATTTTCTCAATCCGTAGCTCTGTAATTTTTAGAGAATACAAAAGGAACAGGTATATGTTTCTGATGGGAACCTTGAAAATACGGCCTGAGGCATTGAAAAGAATGAATTCTAAATTACCCAGTTTTCATATTTGAGAGCATTTTCTTATCTGAGTAATCAGTAAGGACCATAAATCTTTGTATGGTGTTGAAAATGTCTATTCTCTTTTTAGTTGTTAAAATCTCTAAATTGGTTACTTGCGAGCTATGGTTTTCATGTCTTTAGCTATAAAATGGACAAAACAATGTGGGTATTGAAATTTCTAAATTATACTGTATCCAGTTTCAGAAAGGGTAATACTGCATGTTATGAAAGTGTATTATGTCTTGTTCAAATCAGTCACAATGTGATGCCTCGATATCCTGCCTCTCCTCAAAAGGCTTAGGACAGTGTAGACTTGGTCTTGGCCTCGGCCCTCCCACAGCAGGGTGCAGATGGCTCAGGAAATCCCTGTTGGGGCCCAGAGCAGATCTCAGAGAAATACTCCAGGGGTGCACGCGCCACAAAGCACGCTTCTGTCTTGTTTAGTTTTGATCATCATGCTTTCCCAAGGCAGTCTCTTCAGTTTTCTCTGTGGGGATTTTATGTAAAGACATCTTAAAAACTACTTCTCTCATACAATTTCCTGTCTAAAATACTTTTTCACAAGTGAGCATCTGCTTAATCCAGGGGTACAAAGAAAGCAATGTTGCAGTATTATCTAGAAGGAATCCTGAGCACACCACGATGGGACCGTGGAAGCAGGCATCTCTTACTCTGGTCTCTTTCTGGGAAGGCAACTGCACTTTCGGTGACTGTAGTCCAATGATGTTCCTCAACGCACAGGGAGAAGAAGGCAACAGTAACCACCTGTTCACCATCTGTAACTCCTAACAAGTCCTATTACCCTTTTTCCTTTCCTTTCATGTGATAACTTCCTCTGCTTCACTCTCTACATCAGATTCCTTGCTTTATGTTAGTCAAAACCATTCGTAAAAGTCAGTTTCCAAAGGGTTCTCCCTGAAAATCACTTCAGTAGTGGACATCTCAAAATGGCCTGAAAGGAGCACAGTGATGGCAGCCACTATTACCTCTTCAGGGTCACCTCTCCCCATCACTCCATGGTCCCTCCACCGATGCCAAGCCGGCAGTTCCAGGATCACACCGTGCCACACTCGCCCTAGCAGGAGGCTCTCAGGTTGTGCGCCTGCCTCCGGCACACCATCTATGACCTGGCTCATTCCCATCCCCAGGACCCAGCGTTGGCCTGGGCTCCCCCAGCTTTTGCTGCTCCTCTAGGCTGTCCAGGTGGCCTCGGTGAGCTCTTCCCTCTGTCCTGTGGGTTTCCAGAGGTAAGGTGGGCTCTGTACAGCTGTGTTTCCCTGAGCCTAGCACATTGTCTGGCATACAGGAGACAATGTTCCACTATAGAATGAATAAAAGAATGACTGGATGAAGCCTCAGCCTCTAAAGGAAGCTACAAAATCAACCAGGGAAAGCTAACTATTGAGCAGGAAAGGGGGTGATGTTATGGACTGAATTGTGCCCCCAAAATTCATACCCTGAAGCCCTAGGTCCAGTGGGACTATACTGGGAGATAGAGCCTTATGGACGTAGGTTAAGCGAGGTTATAAGGGTGGGGCCCTAATCCAGTCTGACTGGTGTCCTCACAAGTAAAAGAAATTTGGACACAAAGACACTGGAGATGCACGAGCACAGAGAAAAAGCCACATGAAGACACAGAGACGAAAAGGTGGCCTTCTGCAAGCCTAGGAGACAGACCTCAGGAGAAACCAACCCTACTGACACCTTGATCTCAGACATCCAGCTCTGGAATTGTGAGAGAATGAATTCTGTTGTTTAAGGCCTGCAGCCTGCGGTCTTCTCTTACGGTGGCCCAAGCTGACTAATGCAGGTAACAGCACAAGTCCCAGCTGAGTGTCTGCTCTGCACCGAGCATGGCATTAGGTTCTGTAATATCCTACCTCATTGTAATATCCAGTGTCTCTAGGTGATGGGTTACCAAGATAAATCACTGAAACCATTTCATGTGGAATCTTTTATTACATGCATTTTCTTCTTCTTGTGATTGTATCTATTAAAAAGAAAATGAGATTCTGGTTTCTACTGCCTGAAGTCATTGACACTTAGACCAATGCTCATATTTTGTTGGGTAAAAAGTTTTTCTTGAATTAAAACACAAATCCCTCCCAATATGATAGACTAAAGCCCTTAGAATTGATCATTAGAAATATATTTTTAGTCTTTTGATATGCCAAAAATATGTGTTTCAGTCATAAATAAACTAATAATTTAAATGTGTCACCCTCCTTTGGTAGGCCTATGATATTTTGACAGAATCTTTATATGGCCTACATGACATGCTCCTGAGATAACTCTCATCCCACTCTATGTTTCACATCCTATTATTAATTATTATTGATTTTCTGGCTTAACCACTGGGCTAAATATTTTGTGAAAACAGGGACTGTATTGTTTGGTTTCCTCATCTCAAAGATGGGGATGCTACAAACACTTGCCTCATAGGATGAAATGAAGTAATGGATGTAGGTACGTAAGGCACTTAGCACCAGGCCTGACATGCAGCGAGGACTAGACAAAGGGTAGGAGCCCCTGCAGTTCTGTTACCATTACTATTGTCCTTACCTTACCTTCACTTCCATAGCTGTGCCAAGCACAATGACCAGGCCATGACGGTCCCGAGTGTTTGTGGGATGAATGAATGAAAATCATTCTGCCTTTGATATGGATAAGGGGCATCAATTCATGGTAGAACCTAGACTCTCTGAGGACAGGGAATGTTTTTGTTTTTTATCATGTTATTCTCCACTACACCAGCACCATGCTCGGCATTTAGCGCAAGCTCAAGCACATTGGTTGGAATTCATTGAAAGACTGTGTGGTATAAGTCCACGGAGGAAAGACTTCTGCAGATTACTTGGGGGTGGGCAATTTTCCTGAGCCAAATCCCTCCCAAATTAAGAAGAGCAAACAATTTAGACTTATCCCCCTATGCATCTTTGTAAATAAGTTACTTCTGGTTTCCTGGGAGGTTTCTGTAGTAGCAATTTCAATTCAATTTATCTAGCTTTTTACTCCATTAACCAAAGTCTAGGTACTACATAGCAAACATTATTATTCATTGGAAGCTCTATCTTCTTATATTTATTTATTTTACCATGTCTCAAGAGTTGTTTTCATCTGAATTCCACAAATTTATTTTGATCTGTGAAAGGTTTACTCTTGAACCTTTAACAGAATGATCTTTTAACCATCTTTAGTAACTAAAAAAAGATAATTTCACAACTTTGATATAGTATGTGACAAAACACACAGTATTAACTTGAAAATAGGTCAGTAAATTATTCAATATTATACTACAACATTTAAGTACCATCTAGTAATATTCACAACATTTAAAGACAAATTTCATCTTTTTCCGTCCAATAAGCCTACACATGCTTCCATTTACTGTTAAATAATTATATAAAAAATGTGTTTTTCATCAAGTAAATACAAAATTACATATTGTATCATTTTTGGTTGGAATACTGAATGCATGCACATGCATGCATTTTAAATAATACACTTGAGTTTAACTATAATTATAACATCAAATATGTTTTCATAAACTGATGCTTGTAAGGCTTTTTCTGAAAAAAAAAATGGGTATATTTTTATAGTTTCTATGTGTTGTTTCTAAATTAGGGGATGAAGTTTTCAAGCTGCTCTTTATAAGCTCTTTTCTAAAAATAGTACATTAAGGACATGGAAAGTCTTTATTCTCACCAAATGGAAAGACGATTTGGATATAATCATCACTCTTTTTTCCCTTTTCAACATTTGTTTTTGAAGAGCTGGAGAGACCCTGAGATGCTCT
This sequence comes from Equus asinus, assembly GCF_041296235.1. NCBI lineage: Eukaryota > Metazoa > Chordata > Mammalia > Perissodactyla > Equidae > Equus > Equus asinus. Next base: position 78,058,794 of record NC_091800.1, read on the forward strand.
ATAAGAATTTGGATTGGATGAGTACAAATCATTGACCTGTTAATCAATTCATCTTGAGGCAAATTTGCAGAATTAGTATCAATTTTTGTACATTTCAATACTTATTGTATTTGGCCATCAATGTTTTTAAACAATAAGATACATAGAACGAGGATTATCAACTAGTATGTGTTATCAGCATTCAGCTGTGTGTTTGATTCATTATGATACTCATCTGGCCGCCACCACACACCATCCAGGGAACAGAGATTCTCAAATAGGCTACTTTAAAAGAAAAGAAAAAACTCCAAATCATTATTTTATGCACTTTTTTTTACAAAGCAGACATTGAGACTGATAGTATTACTATCTTTGATAAGGAGAAAGCTTGGGACTTAGTGACTCACCAATTAGGAAGCCTTCTAGATCATTCTTCCTCTCTTTGAATCAGTCCTGTATTACAAAGACTCAAAGAAGTTGACCACCATTTAAAGCGGATAGGAGGAAGAGAATCAACAGTCCTGTTTCTCTTTTCAAAGTTAAGAGAAGAGACATATGAGACAGGGATTATAGAGAATAAATACAGTAATGATTTTTATTATTATAAGTGTTTTTTGTGGGATCCATCATGTTTCCCAGATGCTGTAACCACCTCACAACCAAGGTGAAGATGAAATTGTTAATGGTCTTTGAAAATACTACTTCCGTTCCTTGTGTGCGTGTGGCAGAAGGAGGGTGTCAGCCTCAGAATACTACCACGACTCATTTTTAGAGCTTAGGACTAAGATGCTAGGCTGTCCTGTAGAATATACATGAAATAGGTAACTGAAATCTAACTCAACTCCGTTTTCTCTTGGCCTGCCATTGGGCTCTGCCTTGAAATCCACATTCTTTATGATTCTCCGGCCATCTGCACTTGGTGCCCAATACCTCCAACATCCTATTAACATAATTTTCCTCTTTCCTTGACCCAGCTCTGCAAGATCATTCCCTGGCTCCTTCCACTGATCTAAATTTCTGATTTTTCCCTTTAACGTCATTTCAGTGATTCTTCATTCAACTCTGAGTATTTCTCACCATACATTTCGTCTTCACCTTAGTCCAGTCTGTTGGGTAATAAGGACTTTCCTTGTAATTAATCTCACCAGTCCAAACTCCGGGTTTTTGTAGAAGTTGAAACTATATAAATTCCTGAAGCACCAGATTTCCAATCTTTATAACTAACTTTAAAGTTCACTTCCTAAAATAGCTTTTGCTTTATGCAATATGTGATGATTCAGATATAGCCATTTATCGGAGCATATTCTTACCAGATTAATCTTCTAGTTAAAATCCTCCTTTTTATCATTGCTCTGCTCAAAGTCTTTGTCTGAATTTCAAAGTCTTCCATGTATCATTTCAACAAATTCAGCTCAGTTCACTTTCCAATAACAAGGTAGTGGTGGAGTCCTAAAAGCTACAGAAATTAAGAGATTCCGTAATTTAGCAGAAAGGGACACAGAGGTTGTATAATTGCACTCATTTATTTAGTTATAAATTAAGACCTGAAAATTTACATTACTTATCTAAGTACACTATCTAAGGTTGACCTAGTTAGGACTAGGACCCATAGAGCCCAGCAAACATGCCAAATTCATTTCTACTCTTCTGGACTTCATTTTTTATATTTAAAAAAAGAAATTTTTGATTGAATGATTTCATATATGTGTACACACACACAACACACACACACACACATGCGCCTATGTACTCAATCCCTCATATTCTGATGAATGATATTGATGTCTGGACCACCTCAACAGAGCCTTCTTATAGGATTGGAAAGTGCCCTAGGCTGGAAGTCAAAGAAGGAATTCTGATTCTGTTCTCAGCCTTTGCTCGATTACCATCTAGTCATGTGAAACTAAGTAAATGAGAACCATTTTTGAACTTCAGCTTCCTCATCTATTATCAAAAATCTCATTGTGAGGCTCAGGTTGCACCATCATATGTAGCAAGCATGACCCTCTTCAGCAGCTTGATGAACATATATGGCTACAACTCTTCTTTTTCCCCTCTCAACTAATTACTATCTCAACGCCCTTATTAACAAGAAGTCCAATCTCTCCTTGATATAGCCTTTCAAACTCAAGTACTCAAGAGAGTGACTTAGTTCCAAAGTGGTCGGTGCTGCTTCCAAACACTAGCCAAAGAGAGAGAATTGGAAAGTCAGATCTGTCCACCATCATTGTTGCTTTGATTGCTTCCACTTGACATTGCTGTTGAACCAGCACTAAACAGTCCCATGGCTCTTAGTGTCCTGATTTGAGATGCCCCCGCTGGTCCAGAACTCACCATAAGCCAGAGGGGAGCTTCACATTTGGAGTTGTGGAGATAACACAAAAAGCAAGTATATTAGATAAAAAATGCAATTAAGGGTTAGAAGATGCCCAGATTTTAATGACCTTGGAGATTTGGGTTACCCAAATTGCACTGAAAACCAGGCAGCATGCTTTGTGGTTATGATGGAAGCTGTGGGGTTTGGGTTCCTCTGCTATAGCAATTTGACTGAGGGAACTCTAGAGTAGGCTGTGAAGTGTGTTTTTTAAAGGTTGGTGTTTATTTGAATTGGGGCTCATGTTATTGGAAATCTGTTGCACAGACAAATGCGTGTATAAATGCCTAATTCTTCAGAGGGATCTTCTGAGAGTAAATGAATATCAAGAGGCAAGGGACATTAACCAACACTCCTCAGGGAACCACACTACCACTGAAAATACACATAAGACATTTTTTACCACCCTTGACAAGCCTTCGAGAAGGAAAGCAAATATGACTGTCAAGTCCATTGTTCTCTTAGTCCACACACACAGGCCCAGCCTCTGTTCCCCAAACTACACACAGCAAGAATGACTGGGTCCTCAAACGGCTTCCAGCATCAGTGTCAGGCTCTGCAAAAGCCAATTCTTCCCCACAATACTTAAGTCCTAAGTTATGCCTAAAGGGGGTCATTATCTGAGTCTGAGTCTGACTTCCTCCTCGGAGCTCCTTCCTGGAAATTGAATCCTTTCCTGTCTGCAGACTTTGGTTAGGGCCGCCTAGGTCTATGCTAAAAAGTGGTCCTCTTCTAAGGGCTCCTTATAAAAATTAATTCTTTCTCCTCACTCGCCTCCACCCCAACGGCCTTTGCATTTGGCACAATAAGGAGAAGTGTGTGGCTATGTCAAGCCAAAGGCCTGGTTATCCCAAAGCAAGGATGTTGGGCTAACTAAGGACAGTTCTCTGGAAGCTTTCCAAAAGAGGGATGCATGTCTTACCTTGAGAAAATAGAGAAGCAGTTGACATACGTTAACTTTATGTCATCTCACCTGGCTCCTTGTTATATACTAGTTGCTGATATGAAATATGTTGAAATAAAAGTGCTTTGCAATAATAAAATACATTATTCACTTGTTCTCTCTTTCTTTTGAAATGCTAGAACATTTAGTAAACGAGCCACAGAATTTTGCCCATGCTGATGCACCCGCCTGTATCATGCAGGTTTCATCTCAAATTTGATCGTAAACTCCCTGGGGACTGAGGCGATGTCTGTAGTTTTTATGACACTCCCATAGTAGCATAGTTGGAAGGACATGTGAGGGGTTCTAGAAACACTTGTCAATTTATTGATTTATAGGCACAACTAATTGCTGCTATTTTCAAATTATTTCTCCTCAGGCAAACTTTTTGCATGCAAGGCATATTTGTTGGTTGTTAGATTCTCCTCTACTGGCTGCTTTGCAAGGATATTAAAAAATTGAAAAGGTCTTATCTATATTTTCAGTTACGTGGATAGTCCCTAGGTGGCTGTTTAGTAAACTGCATTGTCTCTGATAATCACATTCCCCCACAGCAGCCACACTAAGAATTAGGCCTTGACACACGCTTTGATGTGCAGGGGGCATTTCAGATAACATGAGCCCCAACTGAAATAAACTCCAGGCATAGAAAAACACACCTCACAGCCTACTCCACAGCCCACCCTCAATTAAATACCCCAATCAAAGAAACTGAATGCCATGCTGCTGTGGCTAAGACCGCGCCTGCCACAGTTTACAGAGCAATACACAAATGCAGAGGTCAGGTCAGAGAAATCCCGAGCCTTTTAAGCTCCAGCTGCAGTTTTTATTTCTGTAATCCTCACTTTTTGTGCCACCTCTACACTCAACAATCTCTCTTTCTGTGCCTTTGCAAATGAGGAAACAGGCTTATAGTTCTAACAAAACCGTATCGGAAATGCATTTCAGGCTTTTCCTGCATATCGTAGCTTATTTTTGCATTACATTTTCTAGGTAAGAGCTTTGTTTTTCACAGGGACCTCTCGCTGACTCAGCATGAAAGTGTCCACAGACGTTGCCTCTGCCTTGAAGTGGAAATGCTCACATGGGCATACACCGTGTTCGTGGGGAATTGCATGAAGGTGAAGCTGTGAGGAGGGATGTTATCCTGTTTTTCATTTTGACTCAAAAGTCACATTTTCACTTACTTACCAGGAAGCTAGCTAGAGAACATGCAGTTTACCCTTGGCAGCGAACCAACCCCGACAGCCCCAAACCCCGTGAGATTCCTGCAGATAACATCAAACAGGACAAGTAGAGCAAAAAACTAGGGTGAAATTAAATGTATCTTGGGGAGGAAAAACCCTAACCAGGAGCAGAGGTTTTATGAAAATTCTGAATAATGTAAACATTGCTAGTTTCTGGGAATTTAATGCAATGTGGATAAACTTAAGATAGATCAAAAAAATTCAAGCTAAGCTTAGCTTAACTGTTTTGGTCTCCCAAACAGGCAGTTTCTTATTTTTTTTTTTTAAATCAAAGATGGAAATATAATAAGAAGGGTTTGATAAAGTGAAGACAGGGTTAGTCAGAGTCAATAGCAAATACAGAGCGATCGGGAACAGAGTCCACTGGCAAGCTCCAGTGGGAAGCCAACAGAGAGAGGTGAGTGTTGTGGACCAATTCAGGGAGAGGTGTGATTAGGGCCATGTAGGGATTAAAGACTATACTCACTGGGAAAGCTAGACCTGTTAGGGGCAATGGCCTCGCCTATGTAGGTCATATCCCAAACCCAAACAAGTTTAAGCTTCAAACCCCTCACGCGTATACCTTCAAGTCCCATTGACAGATGCTTAAAATCCCTCTAACAGAATTCAGTCTGAGATTATCCAATAGTAATAAGATCTAAAATGCCTCAAGGGTAAAATTGCGTAAAGTTCATATTCAAATAAAATTAAGTATACCAAAGTAAAGCTTTCTGTACAATACAGAAACCTGGGAATCCGAAAATAAGCAAAAGATGAAAAGTAGAGGAGCCTCCTATGCAGGAAGTTGGAATTTATTAGCTTTGCTTATTTTTGAAAATTTATCTAGCTTGGTCTGCCAGAAACATGAGCAAGGGTTTTGATTTTTTTTTTCATTTCATTTCATTTTCTTTATTGAGGTCACATTGGTTTATAACATTATATAAATTTCAGGTGTACATGATTATATTTCAACTTCTGTGTAGACTGCATGGTGTTCACCACCAAAAGTCTAGCTGCCATCCATCACCATACACGTGTCCCTTTACCCCTTGTGGCCTCCCCCAATTTCTTTATTAAGGGCCCATTTAGTGGGCACATACTATGCACCAGACCTCCTGCTAAAGCCCTGAGCATGCACTGAAAGGCAAACGGTGTACATTGCCCCAGTCTAATGCACAACCCTGCAACTGTCAGTGCTGTGGATGGAGGTCCATGGACGGAGCACCCTGAGTGCCCACAAAAGGATGTGACTTCTTCAGGGAGTAGACGATGGTTCTGCCTCCTTTTTCTCTTTCTCCTCAAACTATTGCAATCTGGTTCCCACCACCAGCACTTTACAGTACAATAAAAGTTAATAAAGGGGCCGGCCCTGTGGCCGAGTGGTTAAGTTTGCGCGCTCTGCTGCAGGCAGCCCAGTGTTTTGTCGGTTCAAATCCTGGGTGCAGACATGGCACTGCTCATCAAGCCACACTGAGGTGGCGTCCCACATGCCACAACTAGAAGGACCCACAACTAAAAATGTACAACTATGTACCGGGGGGCTTTGGGGAGAAAAAGGAAAAAATTTTTTTAAAAATCTTAAAAAAAAAGTTGACAAAGTCATCAAATAATGCACAAGTTGATAAAAAGATACTCTTTCAACACTCATCTTTCACTTTCTTTAAGATCTAGGTCAAATGCTACTTCCTGTGAGGAGCCTTCCTCGCTTTTCCCTTAGAGTGATGAGCTTTCCTCAGTTTCCCCTTAGGAAGCTAAGTGTGGCAGCCCTGGACTGAGCTTGAGGTTCTCTGGGTTCTGATGTTTCTAGGAGAGGACCTCAGCACAGAGCTGATGCTCAGCTTGGCACAAAGACTGAGTTAACGAGACTGGAACAGCTAAGTTGACAACTAGTTCAGTCCTTATTTCATTCTACCATTTGGTTCTTATAGTCGTTCCTCAGTGATGTTCTGTTTTATTCATCACAACATTGTCACTCTTTTATTATTTACTTATTTATTTTCTGAGACTATGGATATGACGAAACATATATCAGTATTTTCTCGTTTCTCCAAAGTACTATCAATAAGCTTATTGGTGATTGTCCATCCAACAACATCAAATGAACATTCGTGTTGCACAAGCAGCAAGGGCACCCCATCTTTCCTCAAGAAGTATTGTGAAACTTGACCCTTCATGAACATCCTAAAAGTTTCTGCCATTACCACCCCTTCAGCCATCTTTTTTCTCCTACTCACCTCTCCTATACTGGTGAAGCAAGCAGACAGAGTTGGAAATCATGAGCATCTTAGGAAATCATTTTCACACAGAGACCAGCTACTTAATTATTCTAAATCTCATAATTTAAGCCTATATAGATGCTTTATGAACTAAGGTTTATAGGTCTTATTAGCTCATCAACTCAGGAGTAGCAGCATAATTCCCAGATACAGTCCTTCCATCCTTAAACAGAGGAGTGGGATGTAATAAGTGTGAATAAGAGTGTTCTTGGCATCTTGAAACTTGCTAATGTTTAAGGAGAAAATCCGGTTCTTCTCCTCCCACGTCTATGCAGACCTGCTTCTCCACACGGAGCCACACTCCGCCTCATTTCTCGAGCTGAGCATTCTCTGGGAAAGCAGCACCAAATACAGACCAACATAGGGTAGGATGGGATTATCTTTGCATATCTTGAGTGATTTTTCAGTTCAGATACATAAGATTCCAAAAGGCAGCAAATGTAGTAATGACCCCACACTCCCCAGGACCTACCAAGATGCCCAGGACAGAAAATGTTCATTCAATGGTTGTTGAACAGATGAACACCAATAAGACTATTGAGAATATCTTGGAGAAAAGAGAAAATACCACTGGTGTTTCCCATATCCATAATCTCAGAATATAAATAAATACGTAAATAATGAGAGAGAGAGCACTATGATGAAAGCTACAGAATATCACTGAGGAATGACTGTGAGGAGCAAATGGTAGAATGAAATAACAACTGAATGAGTTCTCAACTCAGCTGTTCCAAACCCGTTAACTCAGTCAATTTCATTAACGCATCTGGCCTCGGTTTCCTCAACTGTTCTAAGGGTGTTGCAATTATTGGATTTCAGTGGTCTCTAAATTCTCTTAAGCTCCGAAATGAAATGCTTCTTCCACTTCTCAGATATCAGCATGATATGGCTTTTAAACCATTTTCAAGAAGAAGAATTTCTTCAAATGAACTTTTATGGGAAGCCATCAATTAAAAAATAAATGAAAGTGAATATTGTTGAGGTTTCAGAGGAGGTCCCCATTAAAAAAGAAAAACGCCCTCTGCTCCGCACCATGAGAGGTTAAGGAATAAGTTGAGGGGAAAAAATCAAATATGAAGGTGAAAATGGTGGTGGAGGGAGTGGCTATATCTCTAAGGGGTAAATGGGCTTGCTGATACTTAACCTCTGAATCAGGTAGCAGTGGAATGGGACAGACTTCAGGGCACGGAGAGGTGGACATGAACAGGTGCTCAATATTTCTTTTGAAATTCTGATGTGATCTTTGATTAAAAAGAAAAATAGAATTTTGAGAAGGCTTGGTTCCTAAATAGCCAGAAAAGCTTACAACGATCAACCACCATGGCAGGTGCCTCAGTGACAAATCATCATTTTGTTATCCAAAGAGAACTCACTCTATGAATCTAGTGGGAAAAATTGCCCTGTGATGTTTCACAATGCATGAGAATACTTCTTCATTGTTCTTAGAAATTCTCTACATTTTTGTACTGGAGATAAGGAATTTTGCCTTAAAGATTGTACAGTAACATCCACAGAGTCCAAAAATAAATTCCTGTGCTTATTTCTTGTTGTAAAATTATTGCAAAATCTAATTTTGAATATTGTGATTTTTATGCTACCTAAGCATTTTCTTTGAAATACACGGTAATTTATAATTTCAAAATAACGTCTATATCAAGGAAAACATTTTCTTTTGTAGGAATCAAACAGTTATAATTTTCTACGAAATTTTAGTTTAACCTCAGATTTTTTCAATTTCGTGTCCAAAAAAATCAAGATAGCGTTGGGAGGTGTGGAAAAGCCTGTCGTCTTGTGCATGAGAGAAACGGTGAGAATCATCGTAATCTACTAGGAGTCAGACTTTACTGCAGTATATGGGTCTGAATGACATACCTTTAACATGCTGGATCAGATTATCTCTAGTTTCTTGTATTGACATATTGGAGGAAGAATAAAGAAATTTTGCATTTTAAACAGCACATTGTGGTAAATCAGGACTCTTTTCAAAACTGGCTGCCCAATGGCAAATTTGAGTAATATGGATGAGAAGCTCAACCACATGGAGCTTTTGATTTCCTCCACTGAATAAAGTATTTGATGCTAACAGGATATGATTAACCATTTACTAATTTTTTAATCACAAAATGACTCATGTGAGGCTGAGTGTCAGAATTTTGATAGAAGAAAGCACAGTGTAGTAAATGAAAGTAATGACAGGAAATTTACTGATAAAATTAATAAACTACTGGGCATATGTGCTCATGATGCTGAGTCATTGTTTATTTACTTGATGTCTAACTTGAGAGAATTTTTTCAGGAGTCTAAGCTTATGATTTATATTATTTAAACAATCATAAAACAGGTGAATTCTTCCTTGTTATTGAATAAAAACACAAGAATGTAAGTTAAACCTAGTAACAGGATATGAATATTCACTGCTACAATTGATCACAATTAAGGCCATGCCACCTTCAAATCAGTCATGCCTTAAAATTGCAAGAAGTATATTAAGAAATAAAGAGCATTATCTCTTAAAATGGTAATAAGGAGAGAAAACACAGGTACACTAAAATAAAAGAAGCCAAGCTGACTGAAGGGATACATAATTTGACACTTTTTATGCTAATTGTTTATTTCCAAGTACGATGCATCCTTCCTCTCTGTATGTCCAGTGTGCATCCCAATGCCTGACACAGAGAAGGCTTTCAATAAGGCATTTGAATGAATGAGTGTATGAAAGAGTGACCTGAGAAATTAATTACTTCACAACCAGAGGCACAAACGCAGTAGCCGTGTCCATGGGCCCGTGGTGGGAGAGGGGCCCAGTGTGCGTAGGAGGAGTAGCACAGCAGGGACAGAGGGCAAAATCTTAGGAACCAACCACCCCAGTTTGAGAAACAGAAGAGGAAGAGAAGTGAAATGCAAAACAAAGGTTCCGGGAAGACTGTGCTGTCGGGAGTGTCACACAGGTCAGCTTAAAAGACTATGAGAACTGAGGAATGTGTCTAGGACTTTCAAAAGCAATTTCAGGATAGTCTTGGGAACAGACAGTATATTGTCAGAGTTCAACCAGTGAGGATGGTGAGGCTGCAGAGGCAGTGAGTGAGGAGAAAGGACTGCAGAGGAGGCCTTCATGGTCGCCTCGGAGGAAGCAGTGCTCAGTAATGGAGGAAGTGAGGTAGGGTAATCTTGGAAGCAGATGGCTGACCAGCTGCCAGCTTTCCAGGGAGTTTCCTAGACTGCGTTTCAATGCCAGCGCCGGGCATCCTCCGTAGATACACGCTTTCCTGAAGCACCTTGCATGCAAGAGCCGTCCTAAGCTGGGGCCTGCACATGATGATAAAGGAAGTCCCCGTGTGTTCTCCAGCTGAGGGAAAAGAGCCCATAGAGAGATTCACAGTTGCAAGAAGGGAGGACCCTTCTTTGAAAACTGGAGTAATAGAAAAGGCAATACAGATATGTCTAATAAACTTTAAAATGTAATATTTTTAAAAGCTGTAAAATGATCTCCATTTGTTTTCCATAAGAAGAAGAATCAGAAGCACTAGAATAAAAGCAAAAAATGCACATAAAAGTAAAATATCCAAATACAAGCCAAGGCCTTTGTCACACAGAGTCAATTTCAAAGAAAGAGTCTGACAACCAAAAGCAATTTTAAAAATTGAATCATTCCTTTAGTTTCTTGAAAAGCATTAAAAAGATCCATTCACAGGCCGCTGCAATGCTTCAAAACACTCCTCTCTTCAGTTCTCAGACATCCTGAGGCTGCGCCAGACAGTTTTACGCACTGACCCCCCACACTCCACAAACTCACCCTCCACCTCTCCCCAGAGCCATCTCCTAGGGGCCATTCTCTTATCCCTTTCCTCTCTGCCTCCCTCCTGCCCACACACACAGCCTCTCTAGGCCTGCCTCTCCCTTCTCAGAAGTCTGTTTCAAGAAAGCTCAGGAATATTCCAGAAAACACTTTTCCTTTGCACACAAAGGAAGGAGCAAGCCAAAGTGACTTTTTTTCTTTTGCTGTATTTGAAAGAGTGGATAACTCATACTACTTTTCACACTTTCACTTTTCCATTTAAGAAGTAATGCCAACTCGAAGAGGATTTTGAGCTACACTCAACTCCGTCACCTAGCTTAAATGGCCCTAGAAACAATGCATCCATTTAATTCTCCTGTTTGTACACATTCTTTAGCGATTGTCCATTTTAGCAGAAAATTGCATGTTTAAGGAGGGAAAGAGAGCAAATAAATATGGTGAATGGAAAAGGAGCACATGACTAATGAGAAAAAAAATTTAGATAACTCCATTTCCTTGGCTAAGGTGTGTAAGTGTGTGTGTGTGTGTGAGAGAGAGAGTTCCAGTGAGTGTATGTACGTGTGTCTGTGAGGCTATTAAGCGAATACCTTGTCTTTTCATCTGGCTTAGAAAAAATAATTCTAATTATTAAAACTTTCTCCTCAAGCTGTTCTCTATTTCACTAAATTAGTTCTCAATGATCATATGTCCTTTTTCCTTGAAAGTTCGGTCTTAATGAAAAACAGAAATTTCACATGGATAAATCCATTATGCAATATTAATTAACCTCATAAAGATACAAAATGACTCAACCAAAAGACATATTTTTAATGACAGTCAAATTAATATTTTAAACTAAAGAATTTAGCACATTTCAAATGATATATAATACCCATTTTACAGGACAAAAACCAATGTCTCTAGCTCAAGACAGTAGTGAATTATGCATATTAACAAAAGTGTATTCTTGTCCTTCAAACAACATAGATTGAAACCTTCGATGGAGCCATCTGGAGTCACCACAGTCAAACAGAGAAAATAATCTTTTGGAACAATGAAGTTAGCATTTTCCATAATAAAATACAGTGGGTTTTTTCCTGTTACTTACATGAGCTCAAGCTTTCAAGACATTGCATACAAGAAAAGATTGTACAGGAATAACATGGCTCATGGTGTTTTGGGTACATTTTATAAAAATGAAGTGCCACCTATAGACAAATCTTACCTGGGCACGATGAATATGACTTGCCTGCCTGTCTATGCTCAGAGTGAGTAAAATGATACTCAGATAATTTGAGATCCAAACAAATATAAAGACATAAGGAAATCTACTTGCCTAAAATGAGAATGAGAGTAAATCAGAATGGCTTCCAGGCAAATAAAGAAGAGAGTAAAGTTTACTTGCAGATCTCTTGTTTTTGGTGACTCCCTCCTCTCTCAACAAACTTCCTCTCCCCTCCACAGGTGCCATTGTTTGAATTCTCCACAGGGCATCTCTACCTAGGGCACCTGGGAAAAGATGGTCTTCTCAACACATCCTATATTCCAAATCCTTTCCCACTTTTTTTGGCCACCCAAATTTGCTATTCCTCCTGGGTTCTATTTTTGCCCGTTAAAAATGTACTTATGCAAATAATCCGGAGCCTGCTACTGCAGATGGTGCTGGTTGAGCAGGAAGACATGTTTGACAGAGTAAAACATGATGGTTATGTGCACAATGAGAGATGATGTGTGTAGTCAAGTGTGGGTATGTTTAGTGAGAAGACTTTGTGTTTAGTGAGAAGACTTTGAATGCAGCTTGGACTTTAAAAAGGACCTTGGAGCCTTTGACAAAGACTCTTGAAAATCAGGGAGCTTGATGGGTGTCTCAAATGCCACTGGGCAATAGAATAGCATATCAGTTAGGATTGTTAGTTGCAAGTGACTGACATGCAACTCAAATAACTAAAGTGGCCAGTGGCCTCTCTACCTAAGAGGAGAAGATGGTCTCCAGCTGTTCTGAACCTGTAGACACAAACAGCACCTCCATATTGCTGCTCTGCCTCCAGCACACTCTGTCCCTTCATATCCAGCTTCTTCACTTTTGCTGCTCATAGCCTCCCATTTTGCTTATATCAATCTCAGTGAAAGAGTCTAAGTGGCTAGTTTGGGTCACATAATTCATCCTCAACCCAATACGAAAAAAGTGAAATCCTGTAATTGGTCCAGGCAGAGCAGCATGTCCCTTCCTGCAGTCAATGTTAATTATCAAGAGAAACGGGTGGAGAAATCTTGTGCAACAGACAAGAAGCAAAAACAATAGCTAACACATTCCACTACTGACAGCATTAAATAGATACTTGGCTGGCTTGTGCTGGGCTTGGGGTTTAATCCTGCCCTTGAGAATGAAAGGAAAGGCAGGAGAAGAGTGGCTTCATGTAGTGGAGAGAGGTGGATGGAGAATGAGGAGACAGGGTTCTCCTGGCGCCTTCATCAGACTACTCCACCTCTGCTATTCACTTACGCACACGCAAATGAGTCAATGTACACAGATGATCTCTGAACCACTTTCCAACTCGAAAATTCTCTTTATGAGGCAATGATAAGAAAAAATTTGGTAAGTACAGGAAGAAAAGGCAAGAAGAAGAGATAGAAATGTGCATTATGATACCTCAGACTGTCCCTTTGCTCTTTGTTCTTTTCCTTGCTATCCATTCCTCTCTTCCCTCTTACATTAAATATATATATGAATAAATAGTTCTTTGCATACTTAGACAATCCAGGGATTTCAAACTGCTGCAGTGGTTAGTACTCACTGTCATCACCACTTTGCCCATAATATTCACTGACATTCAGCTCATTTTCCTTCTTGCATTTTTTTCTCCCCTTTAAAAAAAGTAGATAGAAAAAAGTTGGAGCACATGAACTTGCTTCCTATAGACAAAGTCTTAGAGAGGAATTTTCCACTGCCATCTAATCCACTGTGAATAGGTCCAATTGTATTTCTGAAGCGTTTCCAGTTCTCCCAGGGAGAGGGCATGGGAGCACCGTGGGCTTGGAGACGGAAGCTCTGCCAGTGGCCAGCTGTGCCAGTTACTGAAGGTTTCTGTGCTGCTCCAAATCTGCATGTCCTTATGAAATTGAAACAGTGCCTCTTCTTTCACAAGGGAGGTGTAAGGATGAAGCAAGAGAAAAAGTATGCAAACATGTAATAAATAATGGAGAGCCAGACAGATGTGGGATGCTGGGTGATGCATCCGTGGGTCAGCAGCAGTGCCTCCAGAAAGCTGCTGTTGGAAGCAGCAGCACTGGAGCAGTCTGATCTGTCTCTGGGTGGCCTCACATGTGACGTCCACCCTAGAATGCACTTGCCCATAAACTGCCATCTAGAACACAGGTGTCTCTGGATGCAGGCCCCTCTCATCACTATTGTCAGGACTGGACATTTATTTATTCATGCCACCTTTCCTAATGACCCCACCAGCCCTGGTCACCTCCCTGTAGGCGAGGAAGTGTGCCTAGACTCTGCCTTCCACAGCACTATCCAGTCAGCAGATGCTGCCCGGGTTCCCCTCGCTGTTATAGGAATGCCCCCTCACAGGCCCTGGATGCTGTTTCCTGACTCGCTGCTCTTTTGAGTAAATGGATAAAAAATTCGCCTGTACAGTAGTAGGTGAGTGAGAGATAGAAATAATAAAAACTGCCCATTTTTGAGTGTTTCCTATGGGCCAGGCATGCTGATAGGTGCTTTATATACATTATTTTGTGTTGTCCTAACTGCAGAATTTTTAGATAGGTAATATTACATATAAGTAAATAAGACGGAGAAAAGGTAAATAACTCACCCAAGGTCGCCCTCCTGTGAGTGGAACCAGATTGTCCTCCGTCTACACTCAATGCTTCAAACACACATCCTAGAGCCTTGTTTCTCAAAGTGTAGCCCAGAACAGAGATGTAGGACTCTCCTGGAGAGCATTAGGGATACAGACAGTCAGGCCTTACCCTCGATCTACAAAATCAGAGTCTGAATCTGGACATCCTCCCTGAGGGATCCACATGCAAGCTAAGATTTGAGAAGCCCTATACTAGATTTCAAGATAAGAGGTAAGTGGGTAAAGGAATGGTGTAAGAAAGAAAGATTCTAGTAAAACTCTTGGAGGACTTTGGGAACATAAAATTCATGATTTGGTGCAGCCAATTACAGTTAAATACATTCTGTTTGGCTGTGGAACTGTGGTATCAATGACTAAATGACTCCTTAGAAACTTTTAATGTAACTATCAGAAGTGGATACCCACTCCTTGTAGGAAGGTATTGATCTACGTAGAAAAGAAAAAGTTTTGAAAGCTTTGATTAAAAATAAAAGTTTTTAGCAGAGATGTGAATGGTCTGACACTAACACCCACAGGCCTTGCATTAGTTAAAGGTCTTCACTCACTCTGTCTTTCCTTAGGAATATGTTGCTGAGAAAGAATAAAATGCAAAGACCAACGACTCTGGCAAAAGGCTCTTGCTGTTTATTGATTACCACCAGGACTGGATTTTTGGATGTGTGTCCTGGTAGACATTCAAACTGCCAAAAGTGAAACTATGCATAATACTCTGAGCAAAAGAAATGCTACAAAATTTAAAAGGCAATAAATTTAGAATCTGTAAAACGAAAGTGCTTCTTTGCATATAGTACACTTTGCATGTTACCAGAGCAGAGCAGTGAGCGGCAGTGAGGTAGGAATACAAAGGAAGAGGCCTTTCGCTTCGGACAACTCTATGAATGAAAGTTTGACTGAATCTGCTCTGGGGGACAGGAAAACAAGTTGCCAAATCAGGTGCATAAAATGTTTTCATAAATTTAACCAACTCTATAACTGGAGTTTTGGGGTCTTACAAGAAGGAAACAAAGATACATTAACTACGATTGAAGTGGGCAACGAGCTACACCCTCTCTCTTGGTCTTAATCCGCCCTCAGTGAGGTGGGCCATGAGGCAGGCAGGTAAGGGCTGAGGTAAGCAGGATGTGGGGACAGCTGGGGACCAGTCGAAATCAAAGGGCAGCCTGAAGACCAGTAGGGGGTAGACAGGGGACCTGGTCAATTTCGAGCAGCACTGTTTTTTTCTGACTTGAAAAAGAGAAGGAAACAGCTGTGCTTGGAGCCTGGGTCCCTGCTTAAACCCCAGGACTGGCCATAGCTCATTTGTTCCCTAATGAAATCCAGAGTGGACACTTTTATATTGAGTTCTCTATAATCTCCTGTCCAACAAATAAAAGTCCACATCAACATCTGGCCCTGTGGAGAAGCCCAATACATCATTTACAAAAACGCAGGGATACTGTGAAGATTGATTCAGCCAGTAAGAGGCTGCTTTGAAATCTCTCCGGAGTTTAAGCTGCAGCTGCATTTAGAACAGTCCTAAGCTGTGAAAAGGAGGACTTTCGTTCCCTGCAATCATCCCAAATTTTGCGTATTAGTCACGTGGACTCCACTCTGCAGACAGAGCAATGTTTCTCTAAAGGTTTTAATTGTATTAAATGTGTGCTCTACAAACAGCGATTTTTTAGGTTGCTTGCTTACTGTCTGTTGGTTGGGGGTAGGGTAGCTGCTTGATTGTTTGGAGTCCCCAGATACTAGAGTAGGAAGGGCCTTACTGGTTAATCCTGGGGAAGTCAGCCTTCTCTCTCTATTAGTTTTCTGTCACTGCCATAACCAGTCACCACAGTTTAGGGGCTTAAAGCAACACAAACGTGTTATCTTGTAGATCTTAGGTCAGGTGTTCCACCTGGCTGGTTTCTCTGCTGGGGTCTCACAAGCCTAAAGTCCAGGTGTTGGCCTGCTTGGCTCCTATCTGAAGGCTCTGGAGAAGACTCTCCTTCCATGTCAATCAGAGTGCAGGTCCTTGAGGTTGTAGGACTGAGGTTTCTGCATCCTTGTTGGCTGTCGGCTGCACCTACTCTTAGCTCCTAGAGGCCTTTCCCTGGTCCTTACTTGTGGCCAGTAATCTCAGAGCCAGCAAGGCACCTCGGATCCTGCTCACGGTGGAGTCTCCACGACTTCCCCTGTAATTGCAACCTTCTGCTTCCAGCTAAAGAGAGTTGCCTTCTTTTAAAGGCTCACACAGTTATATTGAACCCACCTGAGAAATCCAGGATCGTTTACCTACTTTAAGGTCCATCATCTTGATTACATCTGGAAAGTCTCTTTTGCCATGTAATGTAATATATTCTAGGCTCCAGGGATCAGAGCTTGGGCATTTTGCGGGGAGGGTAGGGGCATTATTCTGCCTACCCCAGTCTCGGAATAAGGCCAAGGGATAAATTGCTACGCACAGCTAGTGCACTGTGAAGGGGAGCCAGCTCTGTGGCTGTCTTGAAAGAAAGGATGATCTTGCAGCAAAGATCCTTTTTTCAAGGTCTATTGTAACTTTAGAACTGTAAATATTTTATCTTTAAAACCATAATCTAGCCTTTGTGTTTAATACTATGCATCCATAATATGTATAATATTACGCATCTAATATTATGTGTTTGTGTATATTCTTTTCTCCTTAAAAAAACCCCCAAAATCTAAGAGTTATGATTCCAGTTTTTCAAATTAAAAACCTGAACTTTAGAAAGGAAAAATAACTGGTCTAATTTTATACTGTATATGCATCTAGAGATAGCCCCGGAACACAGGCATTCTAACTCCCACAAAGAGTTTATGATATCTCATCAACTGCACAAGAATGTTGATCATAGAAACCATAACATAGAAAAATCATAAAAGATGGAGTTGGGGAAAAAAGATCCATCCCCATGTAGCTCTTCATGTTTTATTAACATACAAAAATTAGAAGTCCCTCCTCCAATTTGGTAAAAATACAAATAAATTAAATAAAAATACCTGAAATGTTTTTGCAAATTGTAAAGTTTAAACAATTTAAAAAAGGAGGAAGAGAATTATATGCGTTCTCTAATCTTTACCTGTTGAAACCATCCTTCTAAGTCCACCAGGTAAAACTTAATTTAATACCAATTACTGAATTTTTTTCCTGTTTTTTTCTTTTTCTACTTTTCTTTTCAAATCTTGGTTTAATGATGCAGGAGGGATGTGAAAACTAGGTCAGGGGTATTTCTCCATAACGCTCAGCCTCCAAATGTCAGATTCAAATATTGATAAATGAAGAAACCCATCTTGGCTACTACAGAGGCCCTGAGGAAAGGATTCAGTCTCTTATACAACCTGACCCAACGTACACACAACAAGCCTTTGCACAAAGAATTTATTTTGAATGAGGTTTTTTACTTTAACAGATATTTATGATCATTAATTTTTTAATCTGTCCAAATGAGAAAAGGTGGATTTGATGCATTTATTTTTGGTGAACATAAAACCTTCTTGCTTAAGTACCCAGTGAGTGAGTGATGCAGGATTAGCAATTTGTTATTGACAGTAATTAGTTCTGTATAAAACATTTCACAAAAAAATGTGTTGAGAGTCAGAAATCAAGTTTCAGGAAAAACACATAATAATACAACAATAAGAGAATGATTTCCAAATCATTTTCAGAGTAAATAAAACCCTGTCCTAAATGTATTCAATTTGATAAGAACTAGAGAAATATGAGCTGTAGTTAACTGAGAGTTAAAAAAATTTTGCAGTGAAACTGGCAGGGTTTGGAATAAAAAGAACAAACGGAGAGAGAGAAGATTTGAGAAAGGATAGAACGTAGGTCTCTAACTCAACACACTCAAAGTCAGCGTCCACACTTGGAAAGAGAGCAGATAACAAAATGTAAAATTGTCTCTGCAATTTTAAGCAAAATAAATACAGCAAAGTTTTTCTTCGAGCAATCCAGAGAGGACTCAGGCAGAGAATAAATGTGAGTTGATTTGAATTCAGCTGTGGGTTTTCTCACTAAAGAAGGTTGCTGCACACCATCTAGTTCAACTGTCTCTTGGAAGGGAAAGAGCTGGCCTCCGCTGGGCTCCGGGGCTGCTCATTTCCAGCTCAGGGGTTAGCCACAGCACTAGGCAAGTAGAAAACAAGCTTGACAAATGACGTGACAGGCAGTGAAAAACAAATAACAATGCACTTTTATTAAAAACAAAAGAATCCGGGGGCTGGCCCCGTGGCCGAGTGGTTAAGTTCGCGCGCTCCGCTGCAGGCGGCCCAGTGTTTCGTCGGTTCGAATCCTGGGCGCGGACATGGCACTGCTCGTCAGACCACGCTGAGGCAGCGTCCCACATGCCACAACTAGAGGAACCCACAACGAAGAATACACAACTATGTACCGGGGGGCTTTGGGGAGAAAAAGGAAAAAATAAAATCTTTAAAAAAAAAAAAAAAAAAAACAAAAGAATCCGGGTTGTCCTGAAAGCTCTTTTCCTTCTTTCTACTCTGTTGAACTCTCCTTCAATCAATGATATTAGTTTTTCAATAAAGAGCAATCAATATGCACTCATTAAACATCTCCTATGACTAGAACATGTTCCACAGTCTTATAGCATAGCAAAAGAACTGTCTCAATCTTTAACAAAAACAAAAAAGCATCATTCTGACAGCTACTTGAGATTCTAGATCAATGGCGCTATGCAATCTGATATTGACTAGCATTTTCTATGACTGTTTTGTTAAAAATAGTTATTTTTGAAATTCTATGTTATAAAAATAATATTTTGGAATAAGTGAATGTTTTTTAAAGCAAAAGGTATATACGTTTTCTTTCCCCAATTGCTTAATGCCAGTGTGAAAGATAACTATCAACAGATTAGACATTCTTACATGCACGCACACACACACACAATACATATGTATAAATTTATGCATATATATGTAGTAGATGTACACAAAAATATATCTATAATTTTAAAATGGCTACAGAGTACTATATTGAGTGAATATTTGTAACAGAAACTTTCGTAACCAACTTTCATTTAACTAACGTCCCTTTCCCTTACATATCACATGAACATCCACCAGCTACCTGTTGGTAACTTGCCAATCACTGGCTTTTCTCTGCTGTGTCCCACCTTCCATTCCACTGTCTGTCTGCAAAGAGTTAGTTGTTTTTGTTACTAATGCAAATTACATTTGTTACTCTAATTATGTAATTTAAGTAAGCATAATATAAACTAATTGGATATTAGTATAAAAGGAAAGAGATATGTTTCTACAAAAGCTAAGTTCAATGCATTGGAAAGAGTCTATTAAAATGATTACAAAAATGCAAAGAAAATAGAAGTTTTTAAGTGTGAAGTGAGATGACTGTAAAAGAATAAAGGATTGGGGCAGAAATCTATAATGTAAGACTCTGCATTCATTTTGTTTCGTGCATGTCATATTTTCTGAGCAGGCTTAGTTACGGACACTCTGACTGAAACAATTTCTAGCCAACAGCCCTAAGACCTCCCTGACTTAAAACCGCACAATCATATACCTGCTCACATCACCCGTACCCCTTGGGCTGGTTAGGAACTCCGTTCCATGTTGTTCTCACTCAGTGTCCCAGATTATTCAAGTTTCCAACATCAGGAGCACGTGCTCTCCCCACACTAGCGGAAATAGGAGGACAATTGTCAGCACTGGCTGTTCCTTAGAAGTGGCAGATTTCACTTCCACTCCCGATACATTGAACAAAGCAAGTCACACGGACTAATCTGATTGCAGCATGTATATACAATGCTTCCTTCTGCCCAAAAGGAGGGGACAACCGATTCTGGGGGAAAGCAACAATAATGCTTGCTAAACAAGTACAATATGGAAATTGTAGACAAACGTTTAAGGACAAATTTATACGAAAGTATGTGATGTGGCATCCAGTCCACAGGCTTGGTCCACATCTTTTGCCAATTTCTCTACATATTTTTTGGTTAAAATTTATCCACTAGTATCTACTCATGGAAAATATGTCACGCATGGGAAATATATTCCTGTATTTGTGTCTACATCCAAAAATACTTTTCTGCTGCCTTTCTACTTAAAAGAGAGGTTGACTTAGTAGAAAATTC
This sequence comes from Equus asinus, assembly GCF_041296235.1. Lineage (NCBI taxonomy): Eukaryota > Metazoa > Chordata > Mammalia > Perissodactyla > Equidae > Equus > Equus asinus. Next base: position 78,079,331 of record NC_091800.1, read on the forward strand.
TTGAGTCTTTATTTTCATGAAGACATTATAGGCAAAGTTTTAGTAACTTTCATTACCAAATATTGTGGTAGAGAACTTTTCAGTCAGCCTGAGTTTTCTTCTTTGTAGATGACTCAATTTTCCATCTTCATCCCTGAGGATGTTAATGCACATGAATTTACGGGGACTTATCTCATACTCCAGCATATTTCAATTGTTTTCTCATACATAGGTATGCTTTCAATGTAAAGTCAAGTTATCTTTTATTTTGGGAAAGTTTTCTTGAATAACATCTATAAATGTTTTATCCACTATTTTTTCCTTTTTTCTTTGGAAATAACTAATTATGCATATGCTGTATCTTTCTTGACTACATAATGTTTTCTTTTATACCTAACATTATTCATAAATATTTGTTCAATATATATTTTTTCTTCTGGAGAGCAGCATAAAAATTGAGTGTACACTCTGAATCCAGGCTACCTGAATTGAAACCTTAGTTTTTAACTTTGGTAAGTTATTCAATGACTTTTGTTTCATCCCTGTGCATGTGTCCCTACCTACTTCATAGGGTTACACTGAGTATTAAATAAGATAATATATGTAAAATATTTACAATTGTTCCAGGGACATATAAACATTATGTGTTTGCTGTTAATGTTATTTTCTTGATCTTGTCCTCATTCTTTACTGAGTTTCCAGCAATATCACTCCTCTGATTTGCAGCCTCCAATGTGATCTCCATTCCTATTTATTTTGCTATTCAATATATTTTGTGAACACTGCCAACTTATGTTTTATTTCCTTCTGTTGTCTTGCGATGATTTCTTTCAGCTCTTCTTTGAGATCTGTGTTATACAAGTATGTGGTTTATTTTCTCGGAGTATCTTTGCATAAATCGCTTTTATCTTGATCTTTTATTTTTGAATCAGGTGAGTTCTTCCAGAAGAAGATATTAGCAAGAGCTTTATGTGATGGAAGAGAGTGGTCATCTCCAACCCAGAGGGATGTGTATGAATGCAAACTAATAGTTAGTGCTATAATTGTTTGGTAGAAGAAAATAGCATTTCCTGCTATAACGAATATGGGATTTCACCAGTGATTTGGAATTTCATTGTTTTCTGGAAGAAAGAGTAGTTCTTTGAAAGTAGATATGACTGACAAGGAGATATACTTAGTGGGGAGGGAATTGGAACAGGAGATTCATGTTATAAACAAAAGTAGAAAAATGGTAAAAAGTATGTTGTGTGGAAAGAATGTGGGAAGAAAACTATGACTTATTAAAAAACCACTGTGTCTCATGCGCCATGCATTTTTCCCACAATATGCTCAAGAAATATGTTATAGCTTTCAGGAATTATTTACCTAATAAAATCACAGTAATTTTTTGACAGTGACTAGAGAAAGGGAATCCTTCCAGCGCCTTCTCAGTTTTGCTGTTTTCCTCTCCAGCAGATGTAAGAGCAGGTGATTTTTCTTCTTAGCCAATATCTTAATTCTTGTAACATGTGATTTTTAAAAATCTTTTGATCTTCCATGAAATCTTGGTATGTTTTATAGAACAAAGTCTTTATTTTTAGAATTATTTGTTGTTCTATATGCTAAATAGCCATTTTATAATTTTGTATCTTGAGGGTAAATGTCTGTCATAGAATATATCAAAGAAAAAGATTACAAACACATTGTGATATGACCACCCTATATACATGCATTTAGTTCATTGCAGCTACGTGTGTGTCAGATATATTCTTTACTATAATATAAAATCAACCAAAGCAAAGAATTTTGTTTTGTTCAGCCAGACCAGGAAGTGTGCTTGGCATATAGCATCAATGGTTTTTTTCATCTGAAAATCAAACACAAAGTAAATGACAATATGTGCCAAATTTATACACATGAAATAAGTGCTTTTAAAATTTTAATGAAACTAAAAATGGAATTGAATAATAGTCATGGTAAAGTATGAAGTTGTATGAGACCATCAAACCAACCATTGTGACCAAAAACATATTTATTGTTCAGCCAGATAAAAAGCACCCAGTCACACTTCTCAAAATCAAAGGAATAGTTTGGCAGAAAAATGCATGCATATATATATGTATATATATATCGAGAGAGAGAGAGAGAGAGAGGGAGGGAGAGAGAGAGAGTGAATGGGTTTTATTCACTATTCTTCCTTTTCTGTTTCATTCCACAAATATTTACTGAGCTCTATTCCAATTATAGAGAGAAGAGAATAATCAATGGCCCCTGCTGATATGTGCTCAGTTTCTAGAGGGTATGTAAGCACATAAATAATTAATGACAATAAAAAGGGATGAAGGTAATAATCAAGATATGTATCAAGGGTTATGGAAACATGGAGAAAATCAGGGCTAACTCTGGGAAAAGGTTTCATGGAGGAAGCCTTAGTTGAGGCTTCTAGGATGTTCTAGGATGGTAGGAGGCCATATGGCAGAGAAGGGCATTCCAGGCTAAGAGATAAAAAGGTGTGAATGTGGAACAGAAATTGAGCAGCACTGTGCCCCAGACACAGTGAAAACTTTGGTGAGATTTAATCAAGGGATATGAGGGAGGGGATGATCGGAGAGACCTCTGTGAAGACAGTGAGTCATTCAGGAAGCCATTTATTTGACTAATGGGAGTTTAAAAACCAGTGGGTATTTTTTCTCACATAAAATTAGCTGTATTAGAGTTGGCATGTTGCTAATATCATTTAGCTACATTATGGTTTTGAGTTGGCATCTCAGTTATTCCCTTGGCCTTTGCCTTTCCCTTGTGGCTGCAATATGGTTGCAGGAACTTTAAACACTGTGTCCTCAAGCCATTGTATTCAAAAGCCAAAATGAAAGAAGACATGGCTCTGGATAGAGAGGAAAAGCTCTGCCAGAAGCTCCCAGGAGATTTTCCCAAATGCTTTACCCAGCAGAAGAGGAACACATGCCCAACTCTGAACCAGAGAGATAAAGGGATCTCTTCCAGACATCTCATAAAATTGGATTCTGTAGACAAAGAAGAAGGGGGGAGAAGAGGGAGAGGTTGAAGTAGGCAATAAACAATGCTTTTCCCATGTATTTTAGGGGACAGATTATGAAATCCTTATTTGACATGCTAAGTAAATGGGTCTTTATTAGGTAGTGAATGAATAACCATTAAAAGATGTTGGTAGGAAATCATCAGGACAAGATTTGCAGTTATGTGCTGTATAACAATGTTTTAGTTGACAATGGACCGCATGTACGATGGTGATTCCATAAGATTAGTACCATATAGCCTAGGTGTGTAATAGGCCATACCGTATAGGTTTGTGTAAGTATTGTAAAGGAGAAAGAAATTTTCCTCTACCCTTCTAGGTTCTTCTGGCTAGTATAAGAATTAAACTGACATGAGACAGATCAACAGGAGAAAAATACACAAAAGTTTAATAACACGTATACAAAGGAGAAACCCAGGAAAACTGAGTAACTCATCAAAATGGCCAAGGCCCTCACTTTAAATATCATCTTCAGCTAGAGACAAAAGAAGATGTTGGGGGTGGGGAAAATCATGGACTTCAAAGGGAAGGAAGGCAATTCATACGTAAGTGAAGAGGAGCAAACATTTAGAAAACAAGTGTTTGGCCACACAGAAACAGAAGAACACAGAGGGGAGCCCAACAAACAGGCTTTCTAGGTTCCTTCCAGTCTACCACCTAGTTCATCTTATGCTAAGGTGATAGCTTGCCTCCTGAGACAGGTTTTTTTCTTTGAATTCTTTTAGGCAGTTAAGGGGGAGGTAACAAGAAACACTTCCTGAGCCTTTTGTTTCTCAAAAATAATCAGCCTAAAATAATTCTCATGTTAAAGAGACACATTTTAGGGTGGCAAATTTTGTTCCCCTTCAGTGCACTCTATGATGGCCACACAACAATGAAATCTCCTAAAGACACATTTCTCAGGACATATCCCTGTTGTTAAGTGATGTGTGACTATAATTTAGAGAGAAGATTGCTCTGGTGGTAATACAGAATATATCCTGAGCAGGAAAAAGAACAGAGAAAGAGAGAACTGGGAAGCACTTACTGGAGCTTAGGCAAGAGATGACAAGGGACTGAACCAAGCAGAATCAAGGATGGAGGACGATAAATGTGTCATGATGATATTTTCTTGATAGTATTAAAAATAATTGATCGGATGGGTGTTAGGGAGTTCAGTGAAGTGAAAGAAGAGTCAAAGTTAGCTAAAGTAGTTCTCTTGGTTTTGTGTTTTTGTTTTGTACATCGTCAGTAACTGCTGAGGCCATTGGCAAGAAAGTGAATAGTACAGATGGAAGAGATTCTCTAGGTTGATAATGGAAGGAATTGGGTTTTGATTTTGAGATGTATGAGGCACCACTGGAAATAACTGTGCCTTGAAAACTTGCAATGTGGATCTCAGCAAAAGTTTACTCATTAAGCTAGATATTTGGTAGTTAATGACATCAAAGTGCTGTTTTGTTCTATGAGAGTGTTTAAGATAGGCAGAGAAAAGGACCAAGGCAGAATCTGGGGGAAACACTGAATTAGCATTTAAATGATGGAGAAAAGATCCAGAGTAAATGCATTTGAGATGGAAAAGAAACTGAGGGATTATAATATCAAAAAGACAAGATAAGGATTTACAGAAGATGGCAGTCAAGGGAATCAAATAGCTTAAGGGTCAAAAGGGAAGAGAATGGAAATGCACAAATTAGGAGATTCTTAGTAATAGAACTGAGAGCAGATTTATAGACTATTGGGAGCAATACCTAGACTATAGTAGGTTGGAGTATGACTAGAAGTTTGGAAGTAGGAGAATTGATATTATTTCAAAACATTTACAGAAATGTGAATACAAAAAGTGTTTTGCGAAGATGGCAAGGTCAAGTGATAATAACTCTAAAGAACATGTTTCTGTACATCTATAGACAGAAGGAGAGGAGCAGCCGAAGGATGGGCCAGATAGGCAACACTGTAGGAGCAGACGTGATTGGACAAATGGAAAGTCCCTGGCAATGGATTAAACTTAGAAAAAGGTAGGGCCATTTTAAAATTCTTTAACTAAATTTTTATTGAAAAAGCTTACCATCAACTGTGCAGACCTTAGATATACAGCTTGCAGAGTTTTGGCAAACACATTTTTCATGTGATAATATCCCAATCAAGTCAAAGAAATTTCTATCATCCCAGAAATTTCCCTCCTGCACTTTCCTCTGCTCCCTCACAGAGGAAACCACTATTCTACTATGTTTTTACCATAATTTGGTTTAACTTATTGTAGAACTTCATATAGATGAAATCATGCAGTACATACTCTTTTATGTTGACTTTCTTTGGCCAACATAACGGGTTTGAGATTTACCCGTTGAGCTGTGTGTCATTTTTCCTTCTCAGTGCAAGGCTGTACTCTAGTGTATTCTCAGACCACCACTTGTTTATCCACTACCTTGGCTTGTTTCTAATTTTTGACTACTATGAATAACGTTGCTGTGAACATTTGTGTGCAAATCTTCTTATTCTCATACAGTATTTTCATTCTTTTCAACATCTAGAAGTGCAATTGCTGGATCATACAGCAGGTGAGTGTTTAACTTTTTAAGAAACTGCCAAAAAGTTTTTAAAAGTTGTTGTACCTGTTTATACCCCAGCGCTCAGATCCTCACCAACATTTGGTGTTGTCAATCTTTTGCAAATTTTAGCCATTCCAGTAGGTGTGTAGCTGCTATAACTTGCTTTGCAAGTAAGGATACTTGTAATGGGCTCAACAGTCTCCACTAAATGATTTTTTTCAACCAGACACAAGACTGGGAGAGAATATTTGGGTTGATTTTAATACTGATTTTTAAAAGTTAGATAATATAAAGCAGATGAAGAAATTGAATGTTCTAATGAGTGTGCAATCGAAGTTATTTTCTAAGACATCAAAGGGCAATGGGAACTGTAAAAAAGTCAGGCAGATAACCAGGCAGAATGGTGGATGGGGGGAAGAGGAGTGGGTCAACAGACTGGGAATCTTGAAATTGAAGAACAAGTTTAGAGAAGAAGGGAAATGACCAAGTAGAGAGATGAGAACCATGGTTAGAAAGTTCAAGGTTTCCAACAGTTACAGGGGATGATAAAACCTAGATTTTAGTATGGAAATACTTAGCTAAAAGAGAGAGGAGAGAAAAGATATTTGAAGTGAAGGAAGTCAAACATTTATGTGGCTAGGGCTTTGGCTCCACTATATTGTGAGAGTTCCTAAGCTGACTATCAAATGAATTAGCTGAGGCGTAAAGGCACTGATGAGATAGAATGTAAGCTATTGGATATTCGATTTTCAGGAGCATCCTTCCAAGTCACCAAGCTCTCCTTCACGCCACAACATGGCAGGGAATTTGAGCCCCAGGCTAAATCTTCAGAGATGCCTCCTGAACTATAGAGTGTGGGGGGTATTGGGAGAAAGAACACAGAGGGAGCTTTTACAACTACTCTCTCCACACTTCTAGCAAAAACCAAAATCTACATTTGAGGACCCTTTTTACATTATATTTATGCAATTATTTGTCTTCCATTTACTGAATAAAATATGCTAAATACGAAGCCTTGAGTAACTTTTTAAAGTCACTTTTATGAATATTTTGATATAATAATCAACATTTGTCAATATTCATGACACTGAGTAGTTAGGAATAAGTTGTCATTGCAGAGTTAATTTCAGGGTAGTGCTCTATGAGGATGCTCAACCATGATTAAATAACGCTACTGTTTGTTCCGGCCAGGACCAAGCTGGGCCTCCATTCACATACTGGCGTGAGATACAGAGGACCTTCATTATTCATTAGAATCAGAAAGCCAGTTCTGTTGGCAACAGCCTAAGGGGGCCAATTAGGATAGGGTGGATAAACAACTCCATTCTCATTGGTACTGCCTCATGCTGATCCGCAGTGGTGGCGACGGCAAGTTAATATATTCACCGCACCCCTGGAACTTAATGGAAAAGACTCATCATTGCTCTTACTCCACTAAATGGAATACTAGAAATGATTTTTAATTTTACCCGTTTACTTGAAGTAGTTCATTGAATTATGCGAAATGAACAAGGCAAAAATTAATACCTCACTTTCTTGAGAAAGGATTTGGAGCTACTTAGACATTTTAAAGGAGTTTTTGTTTTGATTTCCACTATACTGCCCTGTTTCCGAGCCTACCATTCAAACACCTTCCTGCTTCTTTTTTCCATTCTAACATTATGTGGTATTGATACCACATCTCTGAGTGCCGGCTGTTATTATTGGAGGGTAGGAAGGTGGAAGTGAACCAAGAATGTACGTTTAACTTGTAAAAGCTGAAAATATGAATACATTTTAATATTACTTTGGTGAGGATTTTACTATAAAATAACTGAGATATGATAATTTTTCATAAATAAACTATTTTACTATATTGGGTTATGTGTTTTTGACAATACATTCCTAAAAGAAACTTTTAGGTTTTGAACATTATCTTGAAGTTTTAATTTTTAAAAAGGCCTTCAAGAGCATTCTTATTTTGCGGTTGATATGACTGTCATGTCTGAATAATGTGTCCTAGAGTAACACGGAGGCAGGGGACCCGCCGTTCTAGGTCGTGCTCATCGTCTGCACAGTCTTGCTGGTGGATGTTAAATTAAAAGGAGATTTACATGTCGATTAAGTCTGAATTTACTTTTAACACATCATAAAAATGCAACAAGGCTTGAGAAAAGACAGTATAAAATGATTTTAATTCAGAATTCGCCTTGCATATCTAGCAGGAATTGCCTTGAGGAAGGAATGTTTGTGGACTCCTAATGTGAAGAGGTCCTCGCCCAGTGTTGTACAAGACAGGATCAAACACCTTCCAAAGCCTGTTCTGATGCAGTCCTGGCCACAAATGCCTACCATGCCATGCCTCATGTCACGTGTCACAAGAAACTTGACGTAATTGGGGGATCAAACAGGCCAAGCCCAGCTCAGCTCCCCAGAGTTGACAATGTGATAACTGCCTGCCAAATCCTCTTCATCCTATTTTGGGGGAAACTAGCTTGAAGACAGGGTCCCTTCTTTTCTGAGATATGAAGTGACTATGTGCCTGAGACGCAGTTAATGGAAGTTGGTGGAAGTAACGGTTTCCCCCAAACTGGAAACAAGTCAAATGTCTGCCAGCAGGAAAGTGGATAAATAATTGTGGTGCACTCCTACCATGGAACAGCACTCAGCACTGAGAGAGAATTAACAATGAAGAAATGCAGCAACCTGGGAGGACCTCAAAGTATTTGTGCTGAGTGACAGAAGTCTACAAGGAAGGATACATGCTGCAGAATTCCATTAATAGAAAACTCTAGAAAATACAAACTAATCTATAGTGACAAAAAGCAGAGCTGTGGCCGCCTGGGGAAAGGAACTAAAAGAAAGAGAGGGCGACATTACAAAGGACCCTGGGGAAACTTTTGGGGACAATGGCCAGGTGCTCTGTTTTGGTCATGATGATGTTTCCATGGGTTTATACACATGCCAAACTTCACCATATTGTACACCTTAAATATGTGTTTATTGTATGTCAAGTGTGCCTCATTAAAGCTGTTTAAAAAGAGATATATACCAGACCAAAGAGCAGGTGGAAATATATCCCAGGCATTTAAAGTAGCAAATGCCGAGATTTTGTGTATGAAGGTGCATATGTGTATGCTAAGTGTTTGAAAATTAGTTTAAAAACTTAATGATACTTCTCTGCATCTCCTTATCATATCAAGTCCCAATTCCCTACTCCCTTTTAGGTTTTATCTACCACCACTTCTTTCCAACACACATACACCCTACATTTTACCCACACTAAACTACTCATCAACTCCTAAACAAATGCTAAGTTCATATCTTCGTTTTGTTCATATCCTGCCCTCCTTTACAACTCACCTTTCTCCAACTTTCTCTACTATGAGTAAGGCTCAAATGAACTTCCCATGCTTTCTGATATTTTCCCAAGTTGTGTTTTAATTTTTTAAATTTTAGTTCCAATAGCACTTGGTACATATCAGTTTAGAATTTGTTACATGATTTTAGGCCAAGGTAGGAATATTTCCATTCACCCTATATGCCCAGCAATTAGCCTGGTCCATAATAGCTGCTAGGGATCCTCCAACAGGTCAGCAAATAAAACAATATGTGAATGAATAATCTTATTAAAGATTTCAATAAAAATAAATTACCTTTAGCAAAACAAATGTGTTAGGCACTTCAAATTGAGTACTTCTAAATGTCATAGCAATCCTGCAAACTGGTATTATCATTCACCTTTTACAAATAAGGAAATTGAAGCTCAGAAAGATGAATGATTTTCCTAAGGCCACGGGGCTAATAAATGGCAGAGTGGAGTGGAAAGCTAGTTTTGCTCCTGACTCAAAGTCTGCACTGCAAGGGCAGCACAGGAATCTTCGTCTGTGCCCCCACACAATGGCTTTTCAGTCCACGCACTCTTCCATCACCATTCTTATTACACAGTTTATATTCCGGAGTCAGATTTCTTCATTGCTGACTCTCAACTTTTCTTCAAGACATTCCCAATTTGTTTTTGAACGCAGGCACATACTCAGATATCAGCGTGGTTGTCTCTTAACACTGCCCTGAACACACACGCACCTGGACTTTCAAAAAGGCCCACTATTTTTAACACTTTCAAATCATATACCATCTTTCTTCACTGTTAAAATAAAGTACACTTTGAACTAAACATGTAAAAATATTCAACAGAAACTTAGGACACTGGGACAAGATGTCTACACATTCCCTAACAAGGATTATTTAAAGATATGTCTAGGTTCTCACTGAGGCAACACATGTTGGGTGGTAAGAAGAAAGGGTGGTATTAGCTGAGCGATGGTTACTTGAGGTTTTCACAGAAATACAGTAACAGAAAGGTTGTTTGATCAGATAAATGCAGGTGATCTAAAGCAGTCACGAAATTGCAGAACCTGTAAATGAGGTGCACCTTCAGCATCTGTCCAGTTACTCAAAGCAGAAACTGGAAGTCATGGACGACTTCTTTCTCTCCCTCAACCTCCACATCCTCCTTCAGCAAGTCCTACTGACCCCGCCTCCAAGATACATCTGGATCTGGTGTCTCCTCTTTTCCCAGACAAGGCGACAACCTACTCCAACTATCATCTTGTGTCTGCCGTGGTGGTCATGGCCTACTAATTGGCCTAGACAATTCCACTCTTGACTCCTTCCCTTCCACTCTGTGCCTGAAAGCCATAGTCATCCTTTCAAACTACAAACCAGATTGTGCCCCATCTGCTTAAGCCTCCAAAGTCTTTTCAGTAAGCATAGGATGAAATCCGAACCCCTTACCACATCTTACAAGGTCCTCCATGGTATGGCCGCACTGGTCTCTGGACCCCATCTTCTCCTCAGGGACATCTGAGTGCCTGTGCTATGGTTCCAAAAGCAGGCGTTATTCTTGCTCACAGCAGAAGCAGTTCAATTCCTGTTTCCTTACACCTGCTTGTCCTGGGCAGTTATTTGCTTCATTACCTTTCAGGCACTTTGATTTTCTATCTCTGGTCTGGTTGGTTTTAAAATCTTCCTGGATACTGGTATTCGTATTCTTTCTTTTGCCATTTGTGGGCTTCTCTTGACGCTCATTCTAGACTCAGACCCATCCCGGTGTCTGGGAACTTAGACAAGAGGGGCGCTCAGAGGCCCTAGACCACAAAGCTTCCACTCTGCTCCTTGGCCAGGTTGCAACATGTTCCCCAGCCTGATACGCAGGCCACCCCCTGGAACCCGATTCTGCACCTCTTCTAGGCTGCGGTTGCCAGTCTATGGCCTTGATTTCAGTATCCAGCATGATTTCAGGCCTCCTAATTCGTGAGATTTCTTTGACATTGACCTTCCTGGAGTTCCAAATAGGATCTTTTCTAGAACTTCCAAACATTGGACCCCACTCTCTTGACCTCCTCAAAACGCCACTCCTCTTCTTAAAACCATTGCACTTTTTGTTTTGGTAACAGTTTGTTCTAATATTTTTAGATACGCTTAGTACTATACCTAAGAGTAAATTTATTTCAACTCTTAAAAGTTATTGTTATAATTAGGTTGAGATATGCTTTCAATATTAACATATCATTATGTTTTGCAACAAACGTGAGAGTGAAACGTTTTATTAAAGCAGGCTCTATTTTACTTCCGATGGACAAAACAACACTATATTTCTGCTGCTAAGGGAGTATTAAGTACTATCTAATAACAACTAATTCCAAACTAAGAAATTGATTCATACATATTTTGTGAACTTAACTTAGATGTGATAAAACTAAAATCTATTTAAAGTTGTGTAGTTTAATTTCAAAACATGTGCATTAGTATTTAATGGATTAATCCATAGTGAATAATGTATTTAAAAATAGAAAATTCCTACCATCCTATTTTGGACTAAGGTAAAAAAAAATCCTTAAAATTTAAAAAAAATAACAATAAGTCACAAAGCCAGATATTTTCAAAAGCTTTCCAGAAACTTGAGATAGTCTTAAAAATTCAATAGCAATAGCCTAGAATCTATGATACTGGAATAATTTAGTTTTGTCTAAATTTAGTTTAATCTCTTCTTCTAGTGAAACCCGACACAAAGCTCAGACTGTCGGCCATGTGCAGTCTACTCGCCATCTCATGCTTGTATGACATCTCTATTAAGATTGTAAATTCCCTGAGGATAGTATTCCCTTAGGTAATTTATTCCAATATAGTCACAAGTTTGATCTTAGCTGTCACTCAAAAGGACCAAGAAGATTTCCAAAATTAAAAATTAGAACCCAATTAATCTTCAGCATAACGTCAACATGTTTCATATTTCCTTTAGTGAGCCAAGAAATTTTGGAAGGTGACATCATGTCTGCGAAAATGTCACACCCGGCAGGAAAGATTCTTTGACTAATTAGAGTAGCCCTTTGAGGTGATACTGTGCAGAAAAAGTGTTGAAAATATACAGTTGTCCAAAAAGGGATAGAGCGATTCACTGTTCTTCCACGTAACACAGTGTTTGTGATCCACTGCTTGACAACTCACTTTTGTGAAATCATTCTGTTTTGGGGTGCATAAGACACATAGATTATATGAATGAATTATCTTCCTGCTTTCCATTATATCAATGAGAAGTGAGAAAAGAGATTAATAACTACAGATCTAGGCAATGAAAATTAAATGCAGCAAATGGCAATTACCATTGTTGGAAAGACCAATGAATTTTTGGCCCCTCGCAGCTACAGAGGGCTGAGCACAAATCAGCATTTCCCTTCAGCAAATTGTTCCTAGGAGAAGACTGAAGAGAGAATCGATGATCACATGCAGTTAAAAAGGCAAGCTTCCTGAATCCCAATAAAATATTATGTATATTGTGGTTTATTAAAAAAGTTTATCTGTTTTTGTCTGCAAAATATTGTAAGTTTTTCAGAATGATATTAAATAGCATAAATATTTTCTTAAAGACCCTGCTTAACATTTATTTCATTGCTAAAGTAGACATGAAATAAAGTCAAGGGTTAATATATAAAATCTTTCTTTTAGAAATAATTCACTCTTTGAAGAATGCTGCCAAAAAACAATGTGTTCCAATCACTGGGTCCACCTCTTTTTATTTAAATTTTTTGTTGAGTTAATGATAGGTTACAATCTTGTGAAATTTCAGGTGTACATTATTGACTGTCAGTTGTATTGTAGGTGCAACCCTTCACCCTTTGTGCCCACCCCCCACCCCCCTTTTCCCCTGGTAGCCACTAATCTGTTCTCTTTGTCCACATCTTTAAATTCTTCATATGAGTGGAGTCATACAGAGATTGTCCTTCTCTGTCTGGCTTATTTCACTTAATGTAATTCCCTCAAGGTCCATCCATGTTGTTGCAAATGGGATGATTTTGTTCTATTTTACGGCTGAGTAGTATTCCATTGTATATATATACCACATCTTCTTTATCCAATCATTTGTTGATGGGCACTTAAGTTGCTTCCATGTCTTGGCTATTGTAAATAATGCTGCAATGAACATTGGGGTGCGTGGGACTTTTGGAATTGCTGACTGCAAGCTCTTTGGATAGATACCTAGTAGTGGAATAGCTGGATCGCATGGTAGTTCTATTTTTAATTTTTTGAGGTATCTCTATACTGTTTTCCATAGTGGCTGCACCAGTTTGCACTCCCACCAGCAGTGTATGAGGGTTCCTTTTTCTCCACAACCTCTCTAACATTTGTTATTATTTATTTTTGTCATTCTAATGGGTGTAAGGTGATACCTTAGTGTAGTTTTGATTTGCATTTCCCTGATGATCAGGGATGATGAACATCTTTTCATGTGCCTATTGGCCATCCACATATCTTCTTTGGAGAAATGTTTGTTCATGTCTCCTGCCAATTTTGTGATCGGGTTGTTTAATTTTTTGTTGTTGAGTTGTGTGAGTTCTTTATATATTATGGATATTAAGCCTTTGTCGGATGTATTACTTGCAAATAGTTTTTCCCAGTTAGTGGGTTGTTTTTTTATTTCAATCCTGTTTTCCCTTGCCTTGAAGAAGCTCTTAGTCTGATGAAGTCCCATATGTTTATTCTTTCTATTGTTTCCCTTGTCTGAGAAGACATGGTGTCTGAAAAGATCCTTTTAATACTGACATCAAAGAGTGTACTGCCTACATTTTCTTCTAGAAGCCTTATGGTTTCAGGTCTCAGCTTTAGGTCTCAAACCCACCAGCCAACATTATACTCAATAGGCAAAAACTGAGCGCCATCCCCCTGAGAACAGGAACAAGACAAGGATACCCTCTATCACCACTCTTATTTAACATAGTACTGGAGGTCCTGGCCAGAGCAATCAGGCAAGAAAAAGGAATAAAAGGAATCCAAATAAGGAGGGAAGAAGTGAAACTCTCGCTGTTTGCAGACGACATGATCTTATATATAGAAAACCCCAAAGAATCCATTGGAAAACTTTTAGAAGTAATCAACAACTACAGCAAAGTTGCAGGGCACAAAATCAATTTACATAAATCAGTAGCATTTCTATACTTTCATAACGAACTAACAGAAAAAGAACTCAAGAACACAATACCATTCACAATTGCAACAAAAAGAATAAAATACCTCGGGGTGAATTTAACTAAGGAAGTGAAATACAATGAAAATTACACAGCTTTTCTGAAAGAAATGGATGATGACATAAAGAGATGGAAAGACATTCGATCTCATTCTTTTAAAGAAGTAAATACACTTTTAAAAATAGGATTGTTTGTGTTTTGAAGAGCTTAAATAATTCAAAAAATAAACATTATATGTTCCTTTCCTTGATAACCTCTTTCTTTTGTAATATAAACTGAGACTTCTGTGTGGATAATTCCCATATTTATTTCTACTGATGCACAGATCACTCTCCAAAAGTTAGTCCTAAATTTCCAACTGCCTACTCCCACTTAAGCCTGGCGTCTCATCCAAACACCACCCTCAGCAGGCTCACAGCAGAGCTTGCCACGTTCCCCTCCCGGTCTGCTTTTCTCTCCTAAATTCTTAACTTAATTTCTTCCTAAGCCCAGGTTAAACATCCGGCCAACTTTAATTCTGATTCCACAGTATTTCTCCTATCCATCTTCTCCGTGTTTCCATGCAACTTTTTGTTTCAGTCCTCTAGTTCATGTTATCTTGTCTCAACTATAAGAGTATTTTCCTAGACTCTCACTAACTCCATTCTTTCCTTTTCTAAACAATTCTACCCAGCACTTCCTGTTTATCTTCAAAGGATAAAATTTCTGTCCACTTACCTGCTCAGAAGTATCCACTGGTGACCCATGTGCTAACAATCAAAGCCCAAGTTCACTAGAAGCTATGGCTTCTCCCATCTTCTGTAATCTAACCTTGGAGAGTATTTCCCATGCCATCCCTTAAGGTATTCAAAGCCATAGCTTCTGACATTCTGCTCTCCTGCTTCATGTGTTGGCTCCGCTGCTGTAGCTACTTCATTGCGTGTCCTCATCATCTGTAGATTCCCAAATTCTCCTCACCCATGGGCCCTGTACAAATGCCACCCTTTATATTAACCTTCCAATCTTGAGTGACTGTCTTTTCTGAACTGAAATGGCAATGTAATGGTACTCCTTTTGTCACTTAACGTTTTCTATCTTGTGCCATAGTAAATTTCTGTATGAATGTCATCTTCCTCCAACCAGAATCTAAAACTCTTGAAAGATAACATCTTATTAATTTTTATGCATTTGTTTATTGAATTAAAGGTTGGTTGTATTTTGCATTTCGTATAGTGACATCATTTTGTTTAGCTCTAACAAGCAATTATAAATTAAATATTGTTTTTTATCAAGGAAGAAATTGATTCTTCAATGTTTGTCTTTTTGTCAGAAATACTCAATCAATTGAAATAAAAACATATCTAGTGCCTTAATTGATCCAGTACATCTGTGACAAATAGGAAACCTACTGATACTTTCACATAAAACTCAGGGCACTTTGGTGCGCCTCAGACTTCACTCGTACTTCCCACACCAGAACATTAAGTGTTTTACAAAGCATGACCTTAAAATTATGAGATTCCACAAACCAAATAGGAAAATTAGAATCATTATTTAATGAGCATATATCAAATGATACCAAAACATCATAACCACTGTGATTAAGAGCATTATGTGAAGGATGAAAATATATTGAATAGAAACTCTTAGCCATATGGGAAGGAAATGAGGTACTAATACATATGGGTTCAAATAAGTCATGTCATAATAGAATTGAAGTGGATTTTTTTTTTTTTTTTGAGGAAGATTAGCCCTAAACCAACTGCCGCCAATCCTCCTATTTTTGCTGAGGAAGACTGGCCCTGAGCTAACATCTGTGCCCATCTTCCTCTACTTTATATGTGGGATGCCTACCACAGCATGGCTTGCCAAGTGGTGCCATGTCCGCACCTGGGACCTGAACAGCCGAACCCCAGGCCACCAAAGCGGAACATGCACACTTAACCACTGCGCCACTGGGCTGGCCCCTGAAGTGGATTCTAACAATCATTACCAATCCCTCTCTGAGGTTAGAGACTGTGATTCCCAAAAGCTGACGAATAATCATCCAACCTCTTGTGGTATATTTTTAATGGTAAGAAGCTAACAACCTTTACATTTCTCATACAATTCAAACAGTTGTCAACGCCGTCCTTACATGCTAGAAAACTGGTGGAACTTTGCCTCCAGTCCTATATCCCTAGAGAAAGTACATTGTGGTATACTTCCACGAAATGCTTTCAAAACTATCAAGACAGCGACTGTGTTTAAGAAATATCCTCCTTTTTTCAATAGTTATTAGATGATATCACTTCCAGGCCACACACCATCCTGGTCCCTTTCCGCCAGCACACTCTATTTTGTTGATTCATTTAGCACTCATTTAACACTCATTTACTGAGCAGCTTGCGAGCAGTGGGCTCTAACCAGAGGAGGACACAAAGACAAGATGGACAAGGTAATTTACTTGCAAAGTAGCCTTCTTCATTTCTATGCCCTCATTCCACTATATTCACATTGGGACTCTCAGATCATTTGTTTTTATCTGGACAACTGCAGGTGTGACAGCCAACTTTGAATTATGTGGGTCTGCGAATTTCTCCAAAAACGTGCCATTGTCAAAAAGTTCCAAGAAAAACTAATATTCTATGTAAAATCCCAACAGAAGTTTTAAGCATGTCCTATATACTCAAAGAAAGAATACATTGCTTGGTATATGCATGTGGCTTGTATAGAAAGCAAATGCACAAAGGCTATCTTTTAATATTTGTCCTACATATGATAAGGTAAAAAAGAATCTGTGCCATGTGTTCATTCCTGATTTTGATTTGGCCACCTGTACTGTGAGAGTGAGGCCAATAGTTGGCAGAGAGAGTCAATTTGAGCATAAGAAAACATCCAAGTGTGGCTAGATTTGCAGAGGAAGGGACTTTTTCCAAGGATCACATAATATGATACGTGTACCCACTCTTGGGGATGGAAACCAGTTATATATTCTAACTTTTACTATTTTTCTAAGCCAGCGCAGAGATGTGATGAGTCCAACTCATAAAAATTCAGGAGAACATATATATATTTTTTAACAGATGTGGTGGCCTGCTATTTCAAACAGCTGAATTAAAGTAACTTGGAAGTATAAACCTTGCTCCCTGACTGCCTCTCTGAAGCCAATCAAATAAATGATTTTAATCACCCCTGCATAAGTGGGAACTCCAGAACAATGATTTGGGTGTTAGCACACTTTTAGCTGCTACCGCTAGCTTTCTGGACACAGGTGTATGGCAAAAGAGGTTTTGAACTTTAGACTTTCATTGGCCTGATAGTGAAGCCTCTGTTCAGATCCTGGTGAAACACCTCCAATCTCTAGTGCCATTCATTTCTCTGCTGCATCCAACACTAGGTATGCACTCTTTGCATTCTCCCAACTACAATGTCAAAAGGAGGGATCTGATAAACTCATAAAATGGTATTAATGATTTATTATCCCTCCCAGCACTGCTTGCATTTTTATAGGGGTCAAATGTGTAAAACATTCATCTCTTGGGGTGGAATTTCAGGCATGATTGGCAGAGTGGATTGCAATCTCCGCCCCCTTCATGTCACACCCCACAGATAGCTCTCTCTCGACTTTGCCTTCAAGTAAGGACAGCTCTGAAGACTATGGTTCTATATGATTCATAAGATGAAAATAGTTATTTTAGGCATTAAGTTTTAAGGATGGATGAATAGAGACACATAAAATAGTCCATAGTGTCCTTGGCATGAAAATACCCCCTTTCTTCCCACAACAATGTACAGGACATCTCATTCTTTTCTGAAAATACCACAAGGTTCTTTACCCTGTCTGAATGGCCAGATCAGCATTAGAACTGCATGGTTAAGCCTGTGATGATGCTCTGGACTCTCTGTTTGTAAAAGACTCTAGTGACGAATTTGATCCGCAGACAGACCATGAACCACCGTCCGTCGAGGAGCTCCGCGCCACTGTCGACCCACTTCTTGGTAGGCTGGAGGTGGTTGGATTTGAGCTGTGATTGAGGCAGGTCCAGGTTACCACCCTCGGACAAGCTAAATATACCCCTCCATCTGATTTACCATGCCACTCCATTGCAACCACACTTGACTACATTGTTTGATTCTTAAAATCATAACATGTATGGAAGAAATACACTGATATCAAAGTCTTCGGAAACAAGAGGCTAAGAGCAACATATAAGGGGAAGTTCTACATTTTGGAACATTTAAAACAAAGCTGATAACATGAAAAAGGTGAAGAATAAAATTAATATGATCTCAAGATTAGAAACTAAGCCATATAGTAATAAAAGTCAGATACTCGTTAAAAGAATGAAATTAACTTCCAGAGAGCTAGTCTGTTGGTGTTTGCAATGCCCCCACCTGTATATGGAACAGTGTTTTAGCCAGCTTCTTCTCTTTTCCCCTTCCAATCTATTCTCTAAACAGAAGTCAAAAGGATCCATTCAGTATGTTAACCAGATTATGTCTTGCCTTTGTTCAAACTCTCCAATGGCTCCCTGTTTCTCTCAGATTAAATGTCAGGTCTTTACAATGGCTTATAAGGCCCTCCTTGATCTGGCTCTGGTGTCATCTCCCACCTGCCTCCCTAGACCACTGGGCTCCAGCACACTGACTTCCACCGTCACAACATCTTCTGCCCCTGGGCCTTTGCACTTCCTGTCCCTCTACCTGGAATGTCCTGCCTCAGAGAGCTTCAAGGCTTAACCAGCCACTAAATTTGGGCCTCTCTTCAATTGTCACCTCAGCATAGGGCTTTTCTTGACCAGTCTACTGAAATAGCACACAAACTGTCACTCCCTGCCTCACTCCTCATTTTCTTCATAGTGCTTTACCTAGGCTTGCATATGTTTGTGTATTGTCTGTCTCTCTGTAGAACTTGAGAACAGAAACTATGACTCTCGCTCACTTGCTTTATTTTTAAGACCCAGAACAGTGTCCAACACATAGTAGGTATTCAGTAATTGTTGATTCATGAAATAATGAATAAAATGACCATTCCCATGTGTATAACTCACGGACAATTTAATTTTTTAACACTTATAATGATCTAACCCTTATAATGGTCAGCATCATTAAACCTTCGCTCAGAAAGGTTAGGAAATCTGCTCAAGAAATAACCAATCGAATGGTGGGACAGTGATGCAAACGCAGGAATGCCAACCTCCACAGCTGGGGCTCGGGCCTACCCACCTCTGCTGACCAATGAGGAGAAGAGAAAAATCTCCCCTAGTTATGCAGGTTCCGAAGTCTTTCGGTGAAATATATATGAATGAATGACTGTATGAATAGTATGTACCAAAGGAAGACCAGAAACCATCTGAAGTTGGAAGGTTTGTCTGAAGCATCCATAAAATCCTGGTCTAACTTGATTGATAGCCTTCCAAGTAAGAGAAAGCTTGTTCAAAATTAGGGAGCTGACCCTTTTTGAAAGGGAAAAAAATAAAATAGCAAAATAAGGAATGAAAGGAAGAATTAAAAAAAACAAAACACTTCCCTTACCAGATACACTGAAACAGAACTGTCAAATTCAGCAAAATCTTGTAAAATGTTCCTCTGCTGTAGGCCACAGAATAGAACTGTAATAAACTCTGACCCATAAAAAGTCATGTAAACATTATAACCTGTTTTTACTAGCCCTTTAAGCACGGGGAGCAATTGATCTAAAACAGCTTGACTCTCCTAGGCTCCCAAGTCTCCATGAGAATCCAGCCTCCAACATGGGTGTTCAAATGCCTCCGGCATGGAGTGCCAAAAATAGGAACGAGCTAGAAAATTGCAGCTATTTAGCTATTTGCCCTGGGCAGATGTTTGATATTTCCAAGAGCAAAACATCCAAAAGGAAAGCTCCCTAAGAAAAGTGACTTTGCAACACCTATTGCCATAGAATTATTTAATCCACAATGTCCGTAACTGAAATCAATATCCGTGTGGTCCTCAGCTGCTGGTTTTAGCTGTCCCTAAAAATTAGACTAAGAAAGTTTTCTGTGCAGTGAAAGTAGTCACATCACTGCCTCCAGACAGATCAGCTCTGACTATCTCCCCGCGGCTAAAAAGCTTTACTGTATAAAACATAAATGTGGAAACATTCAAGTGAGATTTTTACAGGTGTCAACATGAAGGCTCATTCCATTACCCATTTGTGGAATGCTAGTTAAGTCTGCCTGGAAAATATCTTTTTCTTCTATATTCCTAAAATCCAAAAGAAATCCGGAAAAGCAGGATGAAATTAGGCAGGAAGCCTAGAGGTACGTTAGGAGATTGTTAATTGTTAGATTTTTCTAATCTTGTTTTTAATCATCCTTCCGATGGACTTACTGTGTGCGATTTAGTCTCAGTTGAAAAGTGGATGGATCAGTGGCTAAGAGGAGAGTCAGAGTCATTCTAGAACAGGGGCATTAGCTAATTGATGGGAACTCTGCGGTGAAGGTATCATCGAGCAGCAGAAAGAACTTTGCCTGGCATTGAACGTTGCTGTCACTGCTCATCCCCACCGTCGCCTCGCTGGCACGCTCACTGCTTTGCTAGTAGCATCACGTCGTGGATGGATTCAGTGAGTCAGTTCAGCAAACACATCTTTACTAACTGCCTATAAAGAGCCAAGGATAATGCTGGACACTGATGTAAGATGGGTCCTGCTCTGAAGTTGCTCACAAAACCAAGGAGCGTTACAGGGAGTCACTGGGGTCTGTCCCCTACTCAGACACTCGGGCTGCGCTTGACGAAGGCAGGAGCTCATAGCCTCACATTTGACATGGGAAGCAGACACATCAAAGTGCTTGCTAAGTGCTCAGAACAAATTGCCATTAAGTAGAAAAAGTAAAGAGAAATTAGAACTGAGAAGATACATTTTAAGCATAACAAGAATTTGTGAGGATGTTTTGAAATTCTGAGAAAGACATCAAAGTTTTTGTTTTATGCATGTATTTTACATAAATACATGTATGAATAAATTTCTTAATTGGGACAGCAACTTTCCCTACGGTGGATTGATGTCCCAGATTAAAAAAAAAAAAAAGGAGTAGAAACCTGAATGTATTTCTACTTTTCTTAGCATACAGAAACTTAGCAAAATGCCTTCCTGGATTTGAAGGGGTAAAACATTTCTTTCCACTTTCTGGAATCTCATAAGCACTCCCTGGGGCTTAACCAGAAACACAGAAAAAGAACCATCATGACTAACATGTGTCTAGTCTCTGTAGATCACTCAAATAGACCAACACATTTCTTCTTCAAAATAACCTTGGAAAATTGGGTGATTAAGGTATTATCTCCATTTTTTAGATGTGGAAAACTGAGGGGAAGTTATTTTTACCAAGACCACAGAGTAAAGCCATGTACTCAAACTCTTAGCATTCTTTCCACTATGGCAAATGGGATGTAGACACTGCTGGTCCCCCATGGCTGCCCATCCTTCTCTTTTCTGACCATACTTCTTGAACAGAAGCAAGTGAAGGTGGTACCCAGAGAGAAGAGATTCCACCTAGAACTGTGCCACTTCTTAAAATGTAGGCTAGCAGTATAGCTCCTCCTATCCATAATGGATATATCATGTTTTCTCAAAATAAGAAAAACTGCAGTATATTTACATTACATTTGTATTCTGATGCCTACTCAATGGAAGAGAAGAATTAGGAAAGTTAATAATTAAGGTCAAATAAAAATAACTACTCTTGCTGTCATACACTGAGTGTTTGCTATGCAACAGGCACATCCAAAATGCTTCCTATGAATCTCATTTAAACTTCAAAACATACACATAGATAGATACTATAATTATCCCCAATTCCACAGCCATGGGAACCGAGGCACAAAGAGGTTAACTTACTTGCCTAGGGTCGCACAGCTAGTAAGTGGTGAAGACAGCAGGATAAATACCCCAGCTCTTAGTCACTATATTGTACAGATAGCAACTGCTATAGACTGAAAATTCATATTGAAACCTCCTCCTCAAGGTGATGGTGTTAGGAGGCGGGACCTTTGGGAAGCACTTAGGTTATGAGGGTGGAGCTTTCATGAATGGGATTAATGCCTTTATAAAGAGACGCCAACAAGCTCCCTCATCCCTTCTACCAGGTGAGGACACAGTAAGAAGAGGGCTATCTATGAACCAGGACAAGTCTTCACTAGACACAGAATCTTCCAGTGCCTTGATCTTGGGCTTCCAGCTTCCAGAACTGCGAGAAATAAACTTCTGTTGTTTCTAAGACACCCAGTCTGTGGTTATTCTGTCATAGCTGCCTAAATGGACTAAGACAGAAATATCCTCAAAGATTATAGCCAGTTAATGTTAGGACATGTGTCAATATATTTATTTGAGAAACAGGTTAAGACACAGAAGAATACTTAGGAGGATCAGCATTTTCTCCCTACTTTGGGAAAATGGATCAGGGCATTTGGGGGCAGAGAAGGTCTCTATGCCATTTGAACACCATATAAGTTTTATGTGTGAATTTGACAATAAAAGAGAAGGCAAGAAAGTGAAAGGGAACAGGGAAGGCAAGGAGAGGAGAGGAGAGGGTAGAGAGAAACCCCTCTATCCATGGTAAGAACCCCAAGCTCCCGGTAACAATATTTACACAGCTACTGCAGATGAAATGTCCTTTAAGTGATGGTTCCAGAACAGAATCAGGGGTGCAGCACTAGCCATCAACTTCCACCTGTCTGGGCATAAACCTTGGGCAAAGGGAGTTGGGCCAAAGGAGGGACTTTTCACATCTCTTCCACGGGACAGTCTTCTTAGCACAGAAAAGCAACACTTCTCTGTATTTATTCATCCCTAGTGTAGGGGAGGAAGACATATCCTCTACTCTCTGCTTCCTTCTGGCTGGGCTAGGAATTAAGTTCACATGAGACAGAATCACAGGAGAAAGTCAAACAAAGCTATATAAATGTGTACATGGGAGACGCTCAGGAAAACTGAGTAATTCCCCAAAATGGTGGAGGCTCTCGTCTTAAATACTGTCTTCAGCTAAAGGCAAAGGAGGATGTCTTCAGCTAAAGACAAAGTGATTTGGGACTTCAAGGGAGTGGAAAGCAATTTACATTGAGATGGAAATGTAAATAGGCCAACTACAGACAGTGTGACCTGAGAGACAAGGTTTTACATGACATTACACTTATCTTATGGTATTAGCTCCTCCTGGAAGAGGCCCTTCTATTTTAAATTCTTTTAGGCAGTTGAGGGGGAAGTCAAAATTTCTTTCAGAGTCTTTTGTTCTTAATAACAATCAGGCCAAAGAGACATATTTTGGGGTGGCCAAATCTGATCCCTCACACTAGTGTACACATAGTACCAGGAAAAATTCTAAAGAAGGATGGTGCTTGTCCACGGGGCACCACTTAGATTCCAAGGAAAAGAGAAACATATCAATATCCCTATCAAACAGAAAGAAGTGATGAAGAAGCCTGGGAATAAACAAACACACCAAGTGTTTGCTACTTCATATAGGAACATTACAACTTACCTGCTGAATGTTACAACTTCTCTCCTCCTCGAAGTCACAAATGTGTAATATCATAAAATGAAATAATGTCCCAGGCTCACGGTCTCATTTGTTTGCATTTGTTTTTGTAAAGAGATCATTAGCCTTGAAAATAATCAGAGCAAGTGAAATGGATAAGCTCATTCATGAAAACCAGCAGAGGCAATGTGAACAGGGTACAATAGCAGTGTGCGTGTGTTTGCGTGTAATGAAAATCAAGCTGGATTCTAAAACATTCAAGAAGCCAGTCTTTGCCTAATGATAGTTATTTTATCCAGCTTTGAGGGAAGGTTATGGAGGAACCCTGAACGAGTCTGCTTTGGAAGGATGCTTAAAATCTTCTTCCTTTCTCCTAGAGCAGACAATGGGCAAGAAGAGTCACAAGATGAAATAAAGAGAAGACGAATCTGTATTTCACTGATCACATGCCATTTGGTGGATTGGTATTTTAGCCAATGACCACCTGCTGCCATTAAAAAGTCTTCAACAAATCGTGTACATCAGACGTTTCAGATAAGTGGCTTGAAATGTCAGGATTCATATGAATACATTTTTCCACACATTATTTGTGTTTCCAATTCATTGTGTGTCCTGGATCATTTTCCAAGTTCATTGGTCTGACAGTTGGCTAAAAAGCAAATCTTCATCCTGATCTTCCCTGAGGGTCAGCCCTAAGGTTGAGGAGCCCTGGGTTACTGAGAACAGATGTGGGTAGTCGCTTCGTGAATTCCAACACAAAGGAAACACGAACACTTCCGGCTGAGTCTATCCATCCCTCTCAGCTGGAAACTGGTGGTCAGAATGAGGTCCCAGAGAGTGGGAAGCAGTCTATTCCTCTCTGTCCCTCTAGTGCATTAACGAGGACAATTCAGCAGGGGTCTGAGAAGCGAGGTGGAGGAGCAAGGCTGACAGTCCTCTCACGTATCTCTTCATGTTTGCTCATGTGGAAGGATCCAGGCATGTCCAGCTCTGTCTTGACTGTCAAACTTTCCTGAGAACTTATATGTATTAACACTGAGGCATCTATTGGTCCTCCACCGCAGGGAGGAAACTTCAGGAAGTGTCCAAATCGCTGTGCACAATTCTCTGCATAGACAGAGAACCCATTGTGTTAGGGTTAGCAGACTACCATCACTTCAGATGGTTTTGAGAAAAATTTTAGGAATTCATTTCTAATTAGCGATTTGTAAAGCTTAGATGTCTGTATGAGTTTAATGCGTTGATTAAAATAATAAAAAGTTTCACAGCTTGCTGTAAAGTAAATGACCACCTTAATCCTAGGAAACAGCTAAATAGTAAAATAAATAAAACCCTCGAAGGGAGGAATAAATTTCATATACGAGCAAAGACCCAAAGTCAAGGATAATTCTAGCAGGCCTGAAGCCGGCGTCACTAGGGCAGAGGGAGTCTTTGGAAGAGTATAAAAAGGCAGGAGAAGCCGAGGAAGGCTCCATTAATGATGTAGGATCCTGAAGTCACTCCGATCAGCATCTCACTTTGGGTAAACAGGCAGGGACTCTCTGCAGGGTTGTTCCACATAGCCCAATCTATCTCACAGTTCCTGGAAGGTTGGATTTTATCAAAAGCCTTCCTAACTTAAGAGCAGTTATTGCACAGCATGGCTGGATTTTTGCAAGCACCCACAGTGCCTGGACAAAACTTGCTGGGCTCTCATCCTGTAGGATGTAATCCCAGAACAGAGTAAAATGGGCACTTTTCATACCGTTTCATACGTCTGAGTCCCACAGTAGAAATGAATCAAAGGAAACAGCAGGAACCTGAAAATGTTGTTTCTGCCATCTGAAAGCAGCCTGGAATTTACGCCCACATAGTTTACTCACCTGAAAGAGCAGCCCCATAATCACTGTGTGGAAGGCTGCCTGTCTCTACTTACATAATCCCACAGCTCGCCGCTCCAGATTGCTCCCACCCCCAATGTTCTCAGCCAACATCCAGGCCATTTCATCTCTCATCAAGTCTCTCTCCCTTAGTTTCAGCAGCTTAGCAAACCGAGTTCATGAGACATCAGAGTGGCTTTATCAGAATAACTCTGAGTGTGCAGAGAAGCA
The DNA here is from genome assembly GCF_041296235.1 of Equus asinus. NCBI lineage: Eukaryota > Metazoa > Chordata > Mammalia > Perissodactyla > Equidae > Equus > Equus asinus. The sequence goes on from NC_091800.1 coordinate 78,104,927, forward strand.
CAGAGAGATAGAAAGAACGCTTCCAAGCCTCACGGACTTCCTCCCTGCATTTGCTCGACTCTGCTATTGGAAGCCCTCCAGGGGCCAGGGCCGCCTGGGCTTGTCAAGGGATTCCTTCTCCATCGGGGATGCCATCACCCAGACATTAAATCAGAAGAGAGGAGAAATCCTCATGGCAATAAATCCCCGGAACAAAAGAAAGAGTTGAGAAACCTTCATTGCATCCTGCCCTTTCAGAGGGAAAAATGTTATTTACAAGAACTAAATTAGGTAGAGTAAAAATTTACTAAGATGTTTTCTGTCCCTTTTTTTCCTGCTTCTATGTTAACAAAACCAAATTCCTTTGATGCTTTGCAATTTCTTTCTTTTGTTTCTCTGTGTTCGCTGTTGAGTTTTTGTTTGTGTTATGTTTTGAAAAAAAACTCTCAAATATCAGATTTTAAAGTATAAAATTTGGCATATGAGATATGCCGTGCTTTTGTTTTTAGGTAGCACAATATGCTTAGATGTCTTGGGAATATGCAACCACAGTTTCAGGGACAGTTCTAGAAGGAAATATTAAATCAGGAGAATTCGTTCAAAATCCCGTTCAGTTGGTAGAGTTGGGATGCCATACTCTGGTGTCCCCATCTTCATTCCCCTTTCCAGTTACCCTGAGATCTCACGCTGGTGTTTGGCTACTCAGGTTTCTTAAGTGGGCAGAGTGAGGCTGCTCATTCCTTCCTCCCTCCCATTTCTCATTCTGTGACTCAAGAGCAAGAGGAGGTGGTAAAGTTCACCCACATTAGGACAAAATTAACTAAGACATGATTCAATGCTAATTCACACCAGGGGAATTTGTATGAACAGAAGACAGAGTCATCCTAAAGGCTGACAATGAAACATCTGGAAGGGAGTTTGTGGAAAGATAGAGCTCCTGCATATGGCAAATTAGAGGACACACATGGGGGCCTTTCCCAACGCCGTGTACCATTAACCCCCTGGTCATCTTATATCCCAGTCCAACAAAAATGTCACTGGCATTTTTGCAAAAACCAAGTTCTCAATTCTAGCAGTATGAATTAGAAAACTTTATTAACCATTCTGCCTTTATAGTAACTTATTAATACTATAAAAAAGCAAATCTTTATAAAAAGCAGCATCTAAGACTTCCAGTCAAATAAGAACATTCATACCTATTCCACATCTTTTTAAATATTTCATTCCCACTCTATTGCTTTTCAAACTATATAATATTCAGCAGTAAAATACAATTGGCTTAGAGAACAGTTCCATATAGATATGTCACTGACACATACTGTACCAAACTGATCATAATAAAATAGATGGTATTTTAAGCTTTTATTATAAACTTGAATTAGATTTTGCTTGGCTGTCATATAAAAGGTATTTGAAGTATTAACTGCATTTATCACACATTTTTCACATTAAATGCTATTTCATAAGAAATAATATCACTTTAGGTCAAACCAATGGTTTTTACTCAACTGGTGTTCTGTTTGGACATACACTGAAATATTTATAGAGCCTAATAGAAAAGGATACTATAACAGGTTTTGAAAAACTGCTCTATATCAGGGATTCCATCTCTGCTAACACCTTGGGTGGGCTGGCATGAAATACAAATTGTGCTATTAAATCCTGAAAGGTTTGAAGAAAATCCAGAATGAATTCTAGGGATTCAGACTAGCTTCAGATTTCTTTTAAAAAAGAAGAATCAAATATTTAAATAAGTTCAACATCATTTGTTCAATGGACTGAAGTTCTGTGAATATATCAAAAACTAAAAAATTTGAGATCGTAAAATTTATGTCACTCAGTACAACTCATGTGTGTACGAGACAATTGATGTGACAGGGATCCTGACCAAGAGTTTTGCTTCTTTAATTAAAACTGTACACACCAAAGATTACTGACCAAGACATCATCTTAATACAGTCTGTTGTATAAGACGATCTAGGAATTCTTGGAGTTATTAGACAACAAGCATAAGTCTCGTGAACCAAAAGATAAAGAAGGTCAAAAAATAGTGGAAAAAGGAAGAAACTGATGGTAAAATAGATTTATTTCTCTAAGAATTTCTTTTTCATTTGGGGAGTTATGAAGGAGAGAAAAAAATTATTTGTTGTTTGTTTTAGGACTTCACAAAATTCTCAGTTTATGAAAGTAGCATAATCATAGAATTATTAAAGAAACTTTGAAATGTTTATAGTCCCTTCCTGACTGCACCTGGGCCTTCGGGAGCTGCAGTTTTGCCTGCTCCTTCTCTAGTCTGGTGACGTTCTAGCATTGTGATTATAAGAGGCAAGAGAATGGCAAGCTGCTCCTCACCCAGCCCAGGCTCAGGCAACAGGATTGCTTTGGGGAAATTTGAAGGGGAGAAAGCTCATTTGAGAAGCTTCCCCGGTTGTTTTTTTTTTCTCTAATACCAGACAGACCCAGCGCCCCACACCACCCCAGTCTCCAATTATCTGTCCCACTTCTCACCCCCTTGAACTCCTAGGACCCATCTCCTTTCTGCTAAACTGCTGAAGGTTAGACTACAGTCAAGGCATTTGTGATGAAGGCTAAGGAGAGACATTTGCAGAATAAGAATAATTTGGGATCTGTACTCAGAAGAATGACGCAGGCCCTCTGCTGTACAATCAATGGGGTTTTCCAGATAGCAGTTCCCACTCCCATGACGTCAACTGCACCCACTAGAGGCGTGTACCACACACCGTACACAACCACCCTCGGAGAGCTTCCTACCCCGAAACCTCCCAGGGGGAGAAAATACAAACACCTAGAGGGCCAGGCCTCAGGAATTTGAGACCCAACCAAAAAGGCACTGATTTTATTTCTTTTACATATTAGACTTCTACCTGAGATTTCCTTTGAATCAAGATTTTCACAATGAAAAACTACTGAAAACCAAAGTCCTCTTAAGGCCTCAGGGGAATAATGGAAGGCAGAGTTGTACAATAGAGGAAACCTGGGCTCTGAAGTCAACATTTCCAGGGTGGAGTGTTGGCTCTGCCACATATGAGCAGTGTGGATTGCAGGTGCTATTTCTGTAGAAACTGCAAACTACACTCTGCCTCTGAACAAAGAAATGCGAGAGAGTGGCCAAGGACAGGGACTCAATCTGCACATCAATCCACCAGCAGGACAGACGTTTCCTGGACCAGCAGCTCAGCTGGATGCTGAACTGAGGACTGCTAGAGAGAGCCAGGAGAGAGAGGGCCCAGGGTGAGCCTGTGGGATGCACCCATGTCTGATATCTACCACTCTGTACCTCTTGTAGCAAGCAGTAAACCTCCTCTCATTTGAGTAAATGCTATTTGGGGCAGTTATTTTTCCTGTTGGCCAACCCACAGGAGGAAAACCAGCCCAAATATTTCGCAAATGAGCAAGTAGATAAAACAGGAAGCCTGGGACCTACTCTCTGAGGCAATTGATATGCATGAAGATGGGAAGCCTGGAATTTGCATAGAAATGCATTTTTCAGGTCCCCAAATGGACACTTGTAATGATTGGCACATAGAATATGCTCACTAAGATGTGATTATTGGTGGTTGTTATGGAGGATGGCCTCATTTCAGGAGCAGGGACTGTTGCCTGTTAGCCTCTCAAGTCACATTATGTAGGAATTTGCCTATTTCTTATTCATCAGATTAAACTTGCTGCACAGGATAAGTGTCTAGACAGGTAGCAGTCTACAGACCAATGGAAACTGTCACACAAGGAATGGTCATTAGTCCAGAATTCATTGGGAAAAAAAAAAAAAGACACTGCATGCATACCAAACTGGAGGCTAAGCACCATCTATTCATCTTTTATGGGACATGACGCACACACACACACACCGATTGAAAGAATACCCATACGTACGTAGTCAACTTTAAGTTCAATACTAAAGGCTTTTAAAAGATAAACACAGATTCGTTTTGAGTCCTCAGTTGAAAAATCAATATAAATAGTTCCAATATGGAAACTCAAAGCAAAGAGCAAGAGAGGACTTCCATGCGCCAAAGATGGGAGATTCAATAAACCAGCCAGCCATCAGTTATCAGTAATACACTGGCATTAAAGCCTGGCTCTGCCTACATTGACATATTTTATTCACATCAAGTATTGAGATATTGTCCTCTTTTAGCAACTGAGCTTTGCTTGCCAATGCATTTTTAATCTGTGGATGACTACAATTCTCCGCTTTGTAGAATTTGGGTTTGCCTGTATTTCTACAACCTAGTCAGGTAGATGGCTGTTGAAATATCTTTATGTTTGTTTTTGGCTATCCCCAAAGCTTTGAGTATTTTAAGTACCTGTGGTAGGACTATGAAGAAATGAGGCTTCCAATACTGATTGATTATTAAATATGTGCAACAATATATTAATCTTGTCAACAATATAGCAATCTTGGCAAAGAAAAATAATTTCTCTGAATACATTTTTAGTGCCCTGTTGATCATTGGCTTGCTACACTCTTGTTACAATTTGTCACCAGGTCTCAGGTAGATTTCTAAACAGGGATGTTTCTGACTCCTTTCTCTTATGCAATACTTCTCTCATTGTAGATTCCTTGGCTTTGACACAAGAAGACTTCAGAGCCAAAACACATCCATTCCTGATAATGGTGTAGAGTATTATTTGCACTTGAATGGGAATTTCAGAATATTTGAGCAAAAGTCTCCGACTTTTCTGCAGGGAGTTTGAACATGAGATCAGTAACCCCTTAAAGAAGGCTCAACGAAAACAATACATTTGTTGTTTCCCTACCTGGCTATTTGCTTGACTTCACTCTGCTCCAGAATTAGTAGTTGAGTCACATCACCTCTGTAGGTGTGTCACACGCCCTTTTACTCTGCCACCTTGGCAGTCACACACCTTCTTAGTTCAAAAAACAGGAGTAGCCAGAATGCCCACAGTCAGTGTGGCTATTCTAACGTCCCAATGGATGCGCGGCAGAGGTTTAGGGGTAACCATTTTATGAGATCCCTGCCTGTCACTCTGAAGTCAGCTGCCTAAGGAAAACCAAGGAGCTTACTCACAGCGTAATTAAGTGGCAACGTCAGGGGGTCGGGCAGCATCATCTTCTCCAGCCAAAAGCATTTGGAACCCTCGTGTGGTGATTTATGATTGTGTTGCCTGGCCAACCACCAGGAACTCAGCTATCTTAACTCATCCAGGCCACACTCTAAAAAACTAGTCTCTGTCTTTTTAATGACATCTCTTCATTTGTGGAGCATCACTCATTCCCAGAATGTATCTCTCTCACCAATTACACTGGTGGAAATTACTGATGCTGGCTTTCTTGTGATGTCCTTGAATTGTGGCTTCCTTCACATCCCTCTGCGTGACTTTTACTGTAACCTAAATAGAGCTGTCACTGTTGTATCCTTATAACCTACAAATCATAAAACCCCTCCCCGTATTCCTACATAACTGTATCCAGATAGTATTCTCCACTTTGATGAATTCAATAGCCTGCTTAGTTTCTCCTGCCACTCTCTTGAGTCTAAATACATTTTTATTAATAGGAGTAAAATTATTAATCTAAAATGTAAATAGAGGACATAAGAATAATAAGTCAACCCTAGAGTCTCCAGAAGGGACCAGCACTGCCGACACCTTGACCTTAGCCCAGTGAAACTGCTTCTGGACTTTTGGCCTCCAAAACCGAAGAGAATACATTTGTGTTGTTTTTAAGTGACTACATTTGTGGTACGGTAGTCCCCCTTATCTACGGTTTCCATTTCCACGGTTCGGGTTTGAGTCAGCCCTGGCCCACCACCGTCTGGAAGCCATGATCTTCCCCCTTACGTATCACCAGAAGGTTAATACTAGTAGCCTAACACTACGTCACAATGCCTACATGGTTCACCTTGCTTCACCTCCTCATGCAGGCACTTTATCATCTCACACCATCACAAGAAGGGTGAGTACAGTGCAACAAGGTATTTTGAGAAAGGGAGACCACATTCACATAATTTTTAGTACAGTAAGTGTTATCTTTGCTTTATTATTGCTTATTTTTGTTAACCTCTTACTGTGCCCAACTTATAAATTAAACTTTATCATAGGTGTATATTTTTAGGAAAAAACATCGTATGCTTAGGGTACGGTGCTATCTGAGGTTTCAGGCCTCCACTGGAGGTCTTGGAACTTAATCCACATAGATAAGGGGGGAATACTGTAATTTGTTACGTCAGCAATAAAAAACAAATACACATTCCTCTGTCCAGTAGGTAACTCAAGAGAGTCCCTATTAATCTGCCACCTGGTCAGCACTTGATATTTTCTGTCATTTCATTTTAGCCATTCTTGTGGGTCAATATTTCATTGTGGTCTTAATGTGTATTTCTCTGATTAAGAATGAAATTTAGCAGTGATTATATGTTTAATGGCCAATTAGATTCCCTTTTCTATGAGGTGCCAGTTTGGTTTTTTACCTATTTTTCTGTTATCTGTTTTTCATTGGTTTGTAGGTGTGATTTGCGAATTCTATGCACTAAATTTTCTTGGATATGTAAATATCGATGTAGATTTGGACATGGATATTGATATAGATAATCATCTCTCATTACACAGTTAATCTTTTCATTATCATATTATTTATTTTGATGAACAGAAGATATTATTATTATTTTTTTTTTTTTTTGAGGAAGATTAGCCCTGAGCTAACTGCTGCCAATCCTCCTCTTTTTCCCAAGGAAGACTGGCCCTGAGCTGACATCCAAGCCCATCTTCCTCTACTTTATATGTGGGATGCCTACCACAGCATAGCTTACCAAGTGGTGCCATGTCCGCACCTGGAATACAAACCAGCGAACCCCGGGCCACCGAAGCAGAACGTGCGAACTTAACCGCTGTGCCACCGGGCCGGCCCCAGAACAGAAGATCTTAACTTTGATGTAGTCACTTTTTATCAACCTGTTCCTTAGTGATTAAGGAGATTAAGAAATTCATCTCCTGCTTTGAGACTATAAAAATGTGCCTCTACATTATATTCTGAAAGTTTTACAGTTTTATTATACTATGCTTTTCATTCAGTTAGAATTGATCTCAGCTATGTTGTGAGATAAGTGTTAATTCAATTTTTCTTCATATGAATACCCAATTTTCTCATCACCATTTATTAAAAACATAGTCTTCTTCTACTTCTGCAGCACGGCTTGTGTACATGTTTTTTTCATGGACCTATTTATATATCCCTGTCCCTATCCTTCATTATCTTTATCACTATAGTTTTATAATAATTCATGATATTTGTTGGATTGAGTGCTCCCACTTGGTTCTTCTATTTATTTGCATGTCTTAGCTATTCTTTGCTTTTTGCAGTTTTATGCAAATTTTAGATTTAGCTTGTCAAGTTCTATCAAAAACCTATTTGGATTTTCATTGGATTACATTGAACTTATAACTCAATTTGGGAAATGTAACATTTTTAAAACACTAAGCCTATCCAACCTATATAGATAATGAGTGTCTTTCCATGTACTTAAGCCACCACTAATGGCTGTTAAAGAGGTTTTATATTTTCTTTTATAAAAAATTTTCATTTAACAGCTTTCAATCCTGTTGTTGCATTTATTCCTATATGATATTTATTTGCGATGCAACAGTAAATGCTGTGCTTGCTTAAAAACATAAATCAATAATATTCATTAAAATTTTACAGCTACTTAAAAAAATTCTACCCTTAATTTTGATGCTTAATTTTAAACAATAAATTACTGCCATAATGCTTTAAGTGGGTTCCAAAATGGCAATCACATCAAATGCAAAGTCATGTTACCAAAGGTTAATCAAGTGACTGATGGAGGCTGCAGAGCCAGCAGCTCTGAAGGTCAAGGACCCAAGGACTGGAAGGCGATTTTCTGTTGCATTTTATCCAAATTTGCGTTAGCACTGGGGCTCATGGTATCATCAAAGCACTGCAAAAATTTTGGCAGACCATGTAATAAACGGACACGAGTTTGCGTTAACTCAAACAAAATAAACTGTTGATTTTGAATTCTAATTTTCACATGTAGCTAAAGAAATGCAAGTTTCAAAAACAATAAGATTCTATTTTCCACCTAACGATAAATGGTGTCAAAAGTGTAGGAAAACAAACCCTCTCATACACTGCTGCCAGCTTTGTAAACTGGTATAAAATTTTTGGAGAGCAATTTAGCAGTTCCTATCAAAATGTAATATGCTGCTCATACCTTTGTCCCAGCAACTCTGCTATTAGAAAGTTGTACCACGGACATACTCTCACACATGCATGAAACACCGTCACTCAGGGACACATGCCATTGGATAGCCACATGAAGCATGCTTATATAGTTGAGAGTAAGGTAGGAGTAGAAAGCAATGAGTATAGCATGCTCCTATGAGCATTTTTTTAAGGATTAGATAGATAAAGATGATAGAGAAATAGTGTATTAGGGTTCTCCAGAGAAAAAGAACAGAAAGACAGATGAATGGATGGACAGATGAACAGACAGATGTGTTGAAAGGAATGCCTGTACATTCATGGTAAATTTCTATTTGGAAACTGTTAGGAGTTTCCTCAAGTGATGCGGATTAAGGAAGATGGTTGATTTTATCATTCACTCTTTTGTGATGTTTTAATTTTTTAACCATGTGCATGGATTACTTTTTCAATCCTTAGTTAAAATATTAAATCCCATAAAATAAGTGATTAACATGAAAATACATGGAACTGCTCTCATTAATCTCATTTTCCTCTACTCTGTCCCCTGCCACCATCTTTCAGTACTTCATGTGCATGCTGTTTCTAAGCCTTGCAGCATTTCTATTTGCATCGCACCGACTCACTTCCTAACTTTCCTGCTGCTTTGTTGAAACTGCACCTCTTGGTCTTCACATCTTTGCAAATACTGTTCCTTCTGCCAAATCTGTTCTGTTCCTTCTTATACAAGTGAACTCCTATTCATCCTTCAAGACTTCCTTCTGTCAGCTCTGGGAGGATTTCCAGGAGTTAGTCTTTCTAGACTTGTCTATTCCTTTGCACCGAGATTTTTACAATAGGGTCGTTTTGAATTATAACTTCTTGATTGCATCTGTGTCTCTCCTATTGCAACTCTGGGCACAGAGCTTGTCTTATTCTTTGACATGTCAGCCCCAGCATTTGGCAAAATGCTCCAGTTGACTTTGGTTGAGCATCAGAATTGTGCATGCAAGCATCTCAAAATACAAAATCCTGGAGATGCTATGGCCTGGAAATCTGTGCTTTCAAAGATATTCATGAGTGTTGATTAGATCCCATCAATCTTAAGGTTTCTTAATGTAGTTAGTACCTAAACTTTGTCAACCATACACTTTCCAAATCCCCCAGTGCTATTTTAATCGTCTATTTTCTTCAACACTTCTGCAGTCTACTTGCCAGCTGCCTTTATTTTTTCCTTCTTTGAAACTATCATTTATTGAGTATCTACTATGTGACAAGTGGTCTGCTGGAACCATACATAAATGAGTTCTAATCTTCACAACCCTACAAGGTGAGTATTCTTATTGCTATTTTTATATGGGGAAGCTGAGGCAGAGAGAGGTTCGGTCACTTGTCTAAGATGGTGCAGCCATTAGGCGGCTACAACAGAACTAGTTCTGCCTGACTCGTGGATCCAAGTCTGTTCTTTCTACTCCATCCTGTTGCCTCTCCTGACACTCTGCACTGCCTCCTGCAGGACCACAGTAGTCTGCCGCTCTCAGGTGTCTTTGATGTGTTCATCTGTCTGCTCCCTGGGCTTCTTTCTTGACTCCCACCTCCAGAGGTGGAGTTTCCAGGGGTAAAACTTCCTGTAAAGTCAAACGCTTCTATCTGGCTTCAATTACTACTTCTATGTAGATAATTCCTGGGTCTACATTCAAAATAATTTATATATTTTTTTGAATTAGTGACTTCCAAAAACTATTCTTTGTTGAACATCATTCCTATTTTTCTGCTAGAATCATCTAGTTCAGACTTTCTCAGCCTCAGCTCTAATGACTTTTTCGACTACATAATGATTTGTCGCAGGGGTTGCCTATGCATTAAAGGATGTCTACCCACTGGATGCCAGTAACACTTCCTGCCCCCAGTTGTGACAATTAAAATGTTCACAGACATTCCAAAATATCCCGTGTGTGTGTGTGTGTGTATAAAATTGCCCCACTTAAGAACACTGAATTGTGACTGGATGTCCTGCCAGCCCCTAAAATTTCATTTAACCTAAATTACATTCATAGTCTTCCCCCCAAAATCTCTTCACTTCCTAATTTCTATTAGAGGGTCTAATTTTTCCTCAGTCATTCAAGCTATAAACCGCAATACCATCCATGTCTGCTTCAGCCCCCACCCCCAATCCTCCACACCCAGCAAGTTCCTAAGACACACAGCGTTGACTTCAATCCCTGAGTCTCTCATTTTCAATTCCTCTGCCTCTGACTCCGGCCTCCATTCCCTCACACTAATTTAAAAAGCTTTCTTATATCCTCCCTATCTTTAATCCATCCTATCCAATGACACTGGATAAAGCTTCCTCAAAGGCAGCTTATACTGTGGCTCTTCTGTTATTGGAACCTTCAGCACCTCCCTATCATACATCCAACTAAGTATAAATTGTTCACCCTTGCGTTTCAGGGCCTCCACCATATGGCACCACCTCCCTTCCCAGCCTCGTTTCACACATCTCCTTTGCAAGTATCAACATGGTTACTTATTGCTTATCAAAACTGGTCTGTGCATATGGCCCAATGCCTTTTACTCATGCTGTTACCTCAGTTGGTGAGCCCTCTTCCACAATTTCCCCTTTAAAAAAGCTTACTCCTCTTTCAGGGCCAATCTAAAATCCAACACCGCTCACAAATCATTTTATGGTTGACCCAACAGAATGTGTTCACTCTCCCCTCTGAATCCCTTTAACTGTTCATACTCCCTCTCTTATGTTGCTTGCACATCATTCCCTGATGTCATATTTGTGGGATTACTATTATCTTCCCTGCCAGAGTGCAACCTTATTGATGGCAGAGATTTAGTCATATTCTTCACACACCATACAGCACCTAGAACCACCGTATACATTTTAGAAGTTCTTATTCATCTAAACGAGTAATAAAAGTGAACTTGCCTACTACCTTAGGTCAGTTCCTCACCATTCTTCTCTTAATTGGTCTCTCACCTGGCTTTCTGACTCCATCCCTCTCCAGTCCATGCACTGTCTGCTACCAACATAACCTTTCCAACCATAAGTCTGATCATGCTGTACCTACATTAGAATGGCCCCCATTGACTAGAGGAACACTGTAAACTCCTTTGTGTGGCACATAAAATGCTCTGTGTTCTGGCTACCCTAGTTTTTCTTGGCAGTCCTTCCTCCAACCATGCTCTTGTGACACGTCGGTGAGTTTCCAGTTCCAGCTGTCACGCCAGGCTTCTCCCTCCATGTGTTCCATATCTGTGCTCATACTTCCTCTTCTGCCAGGAATGCCTTTGCCCAACCATATCCACCTGCAACATCTGTTCATTTGTCACCACCTTGTAGGGAAAGCCCTTGCCCTCACACAATGAATCCCTCCCTTCTTTGGACACCCACTGCACACTGTGCACGTTTCAATCCTGGATCCTATAATAGGTTGCTCTGCTTACTTTTTACAGGCCTGACCCAACTACTGCATGATATGCAGATAGAGAAAATGCCCTGTGTTTTATAGAACTTTGCATTCCTGATGCCTAGAATATTGCCTAATAATGGAGGAAGTTAATGAAAACTATTTTGCTGAATGACCTACTGAATAAATACATAAATCCAAACCAGAAAATCAGTCTATTTTAGTTATCAATTAGGAAAGTAAGAAGTCAATGAATAAATTGCCTCCAACGAGGAAAATCTGTTTTGTAAGACCTGAATATGACATCACTGAGAGGAGAGAGAATCTGAATGAGTCAATTTTCCAGTTTATCGCCATTTGTCAGTTTTATATTTTAAAACTTCTCAACTGCATTATATATTTTGCTTGTCAACAGGACATTCAGGAAATAATGTCACTCTATTTCTATGTTGGACTTATCATGAAAATAAGTTTCCATGTAGGCTTTAACTAATGAATGCCCACAGATACCATAAAAGAATAGCCCCCTACTAAGAAGACTGGAAAGTCGGCCTTAGCCTCTATTTCCTGCATTGCCAACAGGTATTACTTTGCATCCTGTTAGGGTTTCTACTTAAGGCCTCACCCAACTTGGCTCCCTGCATCTATCTTATGACTCAAGGGAGTTGTTAGGGCACACCAGAAAAGCCAATGTGTTAGGTCACATACCTGTTCAGACATTTCTTTATCCATAGATATCGTCCTGAGATGACTATGTGCCTGTTCCAGGGAAGAAGAGAAGTGGGCTTCATGGGAGCTGATCCTCTTGTGTAGCAATGGCTTTGTGTTTGAGTTCTAGTCCTGGTTCTTAAAATTGCCACAGCCTGACTACCAGAGGTTCATTTGCCATTGGAGAAAGGGGGCTCAGGTACAATCAATGGAGATCATTTTATGCTTACATTTTGCGTTCTAATCCCAAGTTGGAAGGAGGAAATAGAAGAGCAACCTTCAAATTCCACATGCCCAAGTGGAAAGGATGTTAAAATTGAAATAAAAGCAAAGATGTAACAAGTGAAAGAAAAACTTAAAATAGCATGGAAAGGAACAAACAGATTGGAGAAGATCAAGAGCTATAAAGGAAAGTAGTAAGTTACGCAGAATATAAAAGGAAGTCTATACCCATTATAATAATTGAAGATGGGATAAAAATTTATCCTAATCATCTTTAAGAGGATGCAAAAAATAAATAATTGAAGTTAAGGCATAAATAAAATGTGGCATCCTTAACAAAATAATTTGCTTGCTAACAGAAGGAAATATAAGTTCAGAGGAAGGAATCTATACAAAACAAGAAGGTGGCAAAATCAAGAATGGAAGGAGTCCTGGCAGCCCTGGGTTCTGAATGGTAATAACTAACACTTACTGGGCATGTACTCTGCGGTAGGCCCAAAGTGCCTTACGTGCGTTATATCATTTAATCTTCACAATAACTTTTGAGAGAGTTGCAAATATTCTACCTATTTTAAAATGAGGAACATGAGTGATTCTGCTATCTATTGCAGCAAGAACACTGAATACAAACATTCACAAAATCTCAGTGGTGTAGAACAACAATTCCGTGCTAAGGACTGGGCGAGGTTCAGCTCATCCACCCGGGCCATACACACCTGAGCTGCACCTGTTCAGTTGTACGTGAACAAATGCAAGTAAGCTAGTCCTCTGTGTCTGCTGGTGGGCTAGCTGACAGCTGTTCTAGAATGGCCTCACCAGGATCTGGAGCAACTCAGATGGGGTCCACACATTTCATCCTTTAGCAGACTACCTCAGGCGTGTCTTCCTTGTGACAATGGCAGAGGGCAAGTCTAAAAGTAGAAACGTGTAGGTGCTTTTTCAAGTTTCTGCTAGTGTCTCATTGGTCAAAGAAAGTGACATGAGTTGGAGTGGGTGGACATGGCAAGGTTACCTTCCCAAGGGTGTGGATGGAGGGTGGGGTGAAGAATGAGTCCTTGATGCAATCAATTTATCATGCTGCAGATGAGATCAATTGGGTCATTTGCAAAAAGTCGCTAATTTCCAGGAGCCTGGATTCCAACTAGACCTATCCAGAGCCAGTCTTTTAATGGTCACAGTGAATAAAGAATCCATAATGTGTCAGATTGTGAGAGCCTTCAAGTCACTTGGCAAACAACATGTCAAGGAAAGTGCGGAGACACTGTGATTTTCAAGAGAAGCAACAGCAAGTCCAACTTAAAAAAAAAAAGTGAAAGAAATCAAAACCAAGGGTCAGATTGCAGGGATAAAGCCGCCGTGAGAGCAGAAGCTCTGAAGCACACACCTCTATGTTGGCACAAAGAACCAAACTCATCTGGGCAGGAGGGCAGAGCGTTTTATGAAAAGAATAAGAGGAGGAATGAGATAAAGGTAAAGGGTGAAAATACGAGTTAACGGCGTCTACATTTCAAATGTTATTAATTTCTTGTGTCTGGATATTCTTTATGTGTTTCCAGTTTTATAGGGTATAATTGACAAATAAAATTGTAAGATATTTAAAAGATACTTGATATAGGTACACACTGGAAAAAGATTTGCCCGTCAAGTTAATTAACATTGGATTTTATTTTTTATTGGGTAGAAGTCTTGAAAGTGTGCATTATGTAAATAGATTTCATAATGCAAAATGCTGTATACAATTGAGCTTCCTGAGATGTTTGCAAAAATATACCTTACAAATTATAAATCCCTTTAGAAATTTGGAGAATTATTCATAATGGCAGAGCCAACCATCTTTCTTGAAGGAAGCAGATCAGCCAGTTAACCTTCTGAGTCACCTTCTAGGATTTTACAAGCCTTTGAAGGAAACAAGATAGCTAAGGTAAATAAATATATTCAAAGACTACTTTCTTAAAAGTAATCCTGATTGCCCATTAGAGTGGTGTCAGGGCTGAATAAAATTAAAAGCAAACAAAGAGATCTTTAGTGTTAATTCACCTAAAATAGATCCTTTATGAAGGAACCAATGTGAGGTTACTGCCACCCACATTCAGATTCAACACAGAATAGAGTCGACAGGTAACATTTTTCATAGCTGATGAGTGACTCTGAATTTAATTCTATCCTGTGGCTAACTGCTAACTCTGTATCTCATCTGACAGAACCATTTTCATTACAGGGCTCATCTGAATGTCACAATGACTTTCAGGAGTATTAGTGTCACTGTCACTTGTCACTTTCACCTATTGGCCCTGCTGTTCTGACTTTCTGCTTTCAAAGTGTGTGATGTTTCGTTACCGGGTAAATTAGAGGCCACACAGAAAAGTTGGATTCTTTCTTCTCAGAGGCGACTGCTCAGGCTGGGCAGGAATGTTGCGCGTTAATGGGATAAGCGCCTGAGAATGCCACAGTCACCAGCAGGGGATCCAGGGCGCTTCTGGGTACCACGGCAGTCCTTTTAAACTAGCTTGTCCACGCTTAGCTTTGTCTGTCATATGATCATTACTAATCACAGTAAGAATAGTAATGGTTAACCATTCTTGGAGTGCTGAGTTTAGCAATTTACCCACATCATCTTATTTAATCCTCACAACCACCTTTCCAAAGTTATCATCATGAATATTTTTCAAGCAAAGAAATTGCTCCAGGTCACCCAGCAAGGGCTGGCAGGACTTGCCTTCACTTTTAAGCTATGGTTCTTTCTCCTATTTGAAACTGCCCTTTTTCTTATCTGTACACCTTAACTTGGGAAGATAGAGCCACATGTCAAGAAGGTTCAAATCCTATGGATTTTCCATGGCTTTGTATTCCCCGACCACCTTTAGAAAGTCAGAAAGACTTCTCTTATGGTAGAGTCCAGAACAGCAGGGCCTCAGTTCCGCTTCTCACAGTGAACTGACTGTGTGATCCCACATGGGTCACTCACCCTGGCCCAGCTTGGGTGCCCATTCCTGCGAACGAGGTTACTATCTTGGCATTGCCCATTTCTCAGGATATTTTGTGAGGACCAGTGAGGATCAAGTAGGTGAAAGTACTTGCAAACTGTAATGCAAGGCACACGTGCTAGTGTGACTTCTGCCTTGTTAATCTCTTGCTTGGGCCCTGGAACAGCTGTGTCATGTTCTGTTTCCAAAAAGGACGCATAGCTGGGCAGTCAGGCTAATATTATTCCACCTTTAACTAAATTACCCTCCCGCTGCCCCTCTGCTCCTTTCCCATGCATGTTGATGATTTTTCTTTCAAAAGCAAAACAATATGTTCTGACCACTTCTCTCCCCCGTCTGCACTTGTCGCTCTGTGCTTGCCTGTTGTGTTTTCTTCTGCCGGACGTGGGAGGAATGGTAACCAAATGCAAACATCACCACCAATTAACACATGCTTACATCCCTTGCAAGTGATTTTTTTCCTCTCCCCCCCAGAACTCAAACGCGCAGGGTTTTCTTCTCTAGGTTTTTCCAAGCCCTATGCAAACATTCGGCTATGTGATGCAGATTCTGAACTTGGGAGCAAGCTGTGACAGTTCAAGTGATCGAGCTTTGTAAAAATTATTAGTGATATCCCAAGGACCTCATGGAGGCATTCTGCAAGATCTGTTTATCCTAAAGCTACCTTGTTTAGAAACTTTGATGTAATCCAAACCAGCATATAAACCTCTCCCCACTCCACTCAAGGGGATTGGTTATAGGGTCACCAGCTATCCTGGTTAACCAAGGACTGCCCCATTTTCAGTACTGGAAGCCTCGCACCCTGGCACACCCCTCAGCCTTGAGCACACCGGACAGTTGGTCACCCTGGAAGTGGAGCAGTCTGCTACCGGCTCCCACCCAGCTCTTTGGCCCGCTATATTTGCGGGCCCCAAGCACAGTGAATAATTGTCAACTATCCGTTACTTGCATGAAGCTTTTTTGGAGCAGCGTGAGAAAATGAAAACTCAGTACTTCACTTTTGCCCTTTCACTAAACCCTCATATTACCTCAAGGACACAAGCTCCCGTGCTGTTGCCTGGTGCCTCCTGAGTCACTCGGGTCCTCGCTGCATATTTTGTATTCAAAGCTCCTGATAAATTATCGGCTGTTTTTCATGTTTGTAGCTTTCCCAGAACAATAAAGCAAAAATGTTTGTCATCCATAAAGTACAGCTGCAAGAAGTGTGTGGGAGTGATAATTGGATGACACCCAGGGAAGGGGAAAAACATGAAAAAAGCTTTTCATGGAAGATTCAGTGCCTTGTGGAAGGCGAGCCAGCGGCCCACAGAGGATGGAGCCCAACATGCTCCCTGGCAGAGGGCCATGCCAGCCGGGTGCCCGTGTCCTCTGCGGCAGCTCAGATGCTCTCCCGGTACCAGCCCTGGCAGGTTCTAGCAGGAACCTGGTCCCAGACTGTGGGCCACACCCATTGCTGGCCAGTTCAATGCTTTCTACTCACTTTGGCAGCTGGAGGTAGCCTGAGGGGGAATTACATTTCTGTTTCCAAGTGGGCCACTGAGCTAGAAAAGGCCAATTGCCTTTAACCCCCAAGAAGGCCCTTTGACAGTCAGCTTTGATTCACTGAGGGCTCGGTGCAAAGCGAGACAGGCAGCTGTCAGGACTGCGCCTCTGGCAGAAAGACGGAGGGGAACATGGATCACCATGAAAGAAACACTACAAATGTTTGATCCTCTTATCCTGTCCTCCTTGCTCTCAGATTCCCCCTAGACAATGGGAGAAGTTAGGAGAATCAGTGCACAAAGAAGCATTTATTCGCATTCATCTGAGCCGAGTCGGTTCCTCTTTTTAATCATGACTCAAGGAAAATCTCAAAGGTTTAAAAATCATCCCACTAGTCTCTAAGCTTTTTATGCAGCATCCTCAACCATCAATTTAAAGTTCACAGCTTAATGTCCCCATATTTTCTGACTTTGTATGTAAGTTGTGTGTGTGTGGGAATTATGGGTTTTTCTTTCCAAGAATCAGTGGAGGATGTTAAAGGCCAGACTAAGGATGAAGAGCTGGACCACCTTATCTCGGGGATGATACATAAGGCAAAATGCGATAGCAACATTAGGGTACTACAGAGGGCAACGTAAACAAGTTGCACAGGGGTTTGGAGAACAGGAATCATAACACTAAAGGGAGAAGAAGAAAAGAGGAAAGATTTGATTTGAGCTTGTCCTCAGTTTTCTTTCCCACAGAAGAGAGAACATGCTCACAGCAGGGGTGAGGAGCAGCATTCGTGCCCTCATAGAGGTGGGCACTGAGTCAAGGGCTTTGCCCATGGACAGCCAGATTCTGAGAGGTTCCTCAATCTTTAAGCAGAGCATAGAAAACAGCTGCAACAAGTAGGAAGAAGACAGTCCCTGTGTAGTTCACAGAAGGTTCTGGAGACTCCTAGCACACGTGGCCTGATGCAGAAGGACAAAAGCTGACCAGGGCTCTGTAGTGTTCTTGCAGCCTGAAGGCATATTTTTGTTCCTAGAGCAGAGTTTCTTAGCCTAGGCACTATTGACACTTCGACTGTGTCAGGGACTGCCTTCGTCAGCCGGGCTGCTATAACCAAGTACCATAGACTGGGGGGCTTCAGCAACAAATCTTTGTTTCTCACAGCTCTCGAGGCTGGAAGTCCAAGATCAAGGTGCCAGCAGCTTTGTTCTCGCTGAGGGCCTGCTTCCTGGTTTGCAGAGGCTTGTCTTCTTGCTGTGTCCTCAACTTAGCAGAGAAAGACCTCTTCTTTCATGTCTCTTCTTAGAAAGGCTTTCATCTCATTCAGGAGAGCGCCATCCTCATGACCTAATTACCTCCCAAAGGCCCTACCTCTTAATACCATTACATTGGGGATATAGGCTTCAACATAGGAATTTAGGGGGACACATTCAGTCCACAACAGGGTCCTCCGGAGAACAAATAGGAGCTAAGTATATATATATATATATATATATATATGTATCTCAGTAATCCCCCTAAGTTTCCTACTCTGGGGAACCTCAGTTCTTGCTCAGAAGGTGTTCAGCTGACTTGATGAGGCCCACCCACATGATGGAGGGTAGTCTGCTTTTCTTAAAGTCAACTGATTGTAAACGTTAACCACATCTACGAAATACCTTCATAGCAACACGTCAAGTAGTATTTGATTAAATAATTGTGTTCTACGGTCTGGCCAAGTTGACACAACTAGTCATCCCAGGGACCAACTGGTAGTTTTTTGTTGAGGTAATTCTTCGTTGTGCATTGTAGGATGTTTAGCAGCATTCCTGATTGCTACTTGTTAGATACCAGTCAGCAGCAGCACCCCCCCCCCACCCCCGCAACCTCCAGTTGTGATAAAAATACTTCCAGGTGTTGTCAAAAGTCATGCAAGCACCACTTTTCTAGACCATGAGGTAAAGAACTTGAATTTAATGTGTCACCCCACAAACACTTCTGCATTATCCACAGTTTGATGTAGAGAGCCCAAAGAGTAATGCTGGGTTTTCACAACCTTTTGTTTTCACTCAGATGCTATTTTAACACATTGAAGGTTAGGGAGCTTAATTTTCTTCTAAGTCTACAGCGGGCAGGACATCTGAACTTTTGCGTGGGAGCAGTCTTATAATAAGTACCCTCAGGTGCTGTCTTGTACTCTATCACTGGTGTGACAATGACTTTTCTCTGAATTAAAAATGAAATAATAATGTAACCAAAGATGAAATTTGTCCTAGAATCCTCAATTAACGTGTTCACACTGGGCCCTGGACTCAAAATTCTCCACCAAAAATTTTGGAAAAGTTTAATATCACAATTTGATTTCATGTTTCATTGAACAGAATATTTTTACTTACTGAATACATAAAAATAACCTTGAGCTTGATATAGATGAAGGCAATTTGACAAACACTCACTTATCCTAAATGATAGATATTTTTCCTTTTTTGGTGCATTGCTATTAACAGATTTTTATATGTACCCTTCTAATATTAAAAAACATGTCCTGTGCTCTTCCAATCATCTGGTGTGAAATGACACATGGATGGCAAACTGCTATTTTAAGCACGGAATGCATTATCTATAACCAAGCATGATTATCTCCTGCATTGTTAATTTCCTGCTGTTCTAGTGTAGTTCTGGTATTTTCTTGGTCATGCACAACTGTATAGCATCTTACAAGCAACCCACATACATTAAAAATGAAAAAAAAGGGCAGAGTTCTTTAATGATACTTTGACCACAAAGTTGTGCTGCCGGGACTGGGAAAGGAAGACCCCAAAAGGCTAATAAACCATTGTTTGTAACTGAAACATACATATTTATTGAGTTGCTTCAAGCAAGGCAAGGAAAAACATCCAATTTGGAATTTTGACCCATTAAGCATCATGGCAGGATGTGGAAATTTCTCCTTGGCATTCTTCTTTTCCCATTAAAAAAAAAAGAACATTTTACTGGGCTCTTAAATGCGCTGCATCTTTTGTCTGATTTACAGTGTGGTCAGCCGAGAACCAGATGCTGAATGTGTTCCTTGTAAAACGCGCCGGACATTGGCACTGCTGGTCCAATAAAGTGTTCATTTTGCTAATCAAGTTTAAAGGGCCAGCATAGACCCAGGCAGAAGCAATATTTTGGGTTCATTTCTGAAGGAAGACCTCTTTGTTTTCTCGAAACCCACCTAGATGTTAATGTGAGGCTACTTCCCAACAATAGATGAGTGTTGACAACTTCTATCCTCCCCCAGATGTTTAAAGAGAAATGGATCTAACTGGTGAGAGAAGGAGCAGCCAAGATGTTAAAGGATTTTTTTTTCATCCTTCATCTTAATCCTCTCTGTGTGGCCGTTTTCATCCTGCCTTAAGACATAAATGAAAGTGATTTATGTATCTTTATGCACTGACTCAAACACAAATACAGGCTCTGCATCAGTTAGCTAGTATAAATTCTCTCAGGTTAGAGGTTAATCTCACACACTCAATAACAATAAAATAAAAGCAATATTCTTCATTATGAGGATGTCACAAATTAATAATTCTCTTCACTCTGAGCCTTGGAGTTACATGGCGCTGTATTATTTGACAGAGGAAGTCAATAAACTATGGCTGCACCTACTCCCAGAAAACTTGCATTCCAGCAAACTGGTTTTTCACCATACTTTCCACCAAATTTAAGTGTAAACATTTAACTTTATGCCCATCAAAGAAAAAAAAGACTGGTTTGGCTCATTCTGCATGAAGGTAAACATTTTTTTCCCTTAAAAAAGCAAATGTGTTTTCTTTCGTTATGTGTTCGTAAATTCATCATAGCTTGATGGCGAAAGGTAAACAGCCTGGACTAGTTGCTTCGCATAGTTGTTCCTATTTATCTCTCACAAGAACCTTGCAAAGTAGATATAAGTATTCCTATTGCCAATATAGAAACTGAGGCTTGTCTAAGAATGTACCACTAACAAGAGGAAAGATTTTAAAACATATCTGATGATCAAAGCCATGATCTTGCCAGGCATTAAGTATGATTGAAAGTTCATTAAGATGTTTGAATGATAAGCTCTGGACAGTTTTACCCTCAGAGCCCAAATATTCTTCCAATTCTGGGCCAGAGGAAAGAACGTTGAATGTTCCTATATCTAATACAGATTACAATATAAATGTCTAATAGTAAATGTCTCACAATGACAGAAGACAATGATAGCTTGGAAAGAGACACACAGAATAGACCATGAGATGATTTAAAATCTCTTTCCATAAGGAGACTGAGAAACATGAGCCTACTTCTAGTCAATAGACCTAATCTGCCATATTTTTTTAAACAAATATCCCACTCTAAGAGTCTGAGCTGTTCCACAGAACACAGAGAATGTTTGCCTGGGCACAGGTTTATTGAGACAAGTCATTGAATTACAAAGCATACAGACTAAAGAAAATCAAAATCACCACCATAGCCACTCAACTGAATCCTTTCTTGTTCATATACATGTGTTAAGCCAACACTTTCAACCTTGTCTCTTGTTAGAACCTCAATCATATATGCCAGCACAACCACCACCACGAGTGCAGGAAACTTCTGTTCTGCTCCCTGCTGAGTTTCTACCACCAAACCAGTTTCTGGCTTCTAAGACATATTCAGTAAATTCAGTGAATATTTACTAAATGAATGAGTTGACAATGGATTGACATCTGAATAAATCAGTTTTATGCCATGGAAATTCAAGAGGCTTCATATTATGACTTTTTCATAAATGTTTAAAAGAATTGATAGTTTGAAAATATCAGACAAAGGCACTTAAGATTTGTCTCTGGCTAGAGCAGAGCCTAAAACATATTTGACATCAAGTAAATACTTGTTAAATGAATGAAAGGATTAATGGAAATATAAGGAAAAGATTATTCATATAACATGAGTTATCCCAAGAGCGTTGCACCATGGATCTAGACCCACCTTGTAAATGAATAGTTGGCTATAGTAAAAAGAAAAGATAAGAAAAGCCTTGTAGTCCTGCCAATTCTCCTACTGTTGCTTAGCCATCACCTACTGTGTAATACATAATTGGCTTAAGAGACGTGAAAGGGGGGCAGGTTCTAATTATGGAGAAGTTAATGATGCAAAAAATAATTACTCCACAGCCTTTTGCATTGTGTGGTTTCTATTTCATGGTTTTAATAAAGAGGATGTGACATTCATCACAGCCATATCCAAATTCCTTCAAAATGATAGAAACGTACTCCAACTTGACAAGAAGGAATTTTGTTTAATAAGTCCACGTGCAGCACTCCTGCCAAAGTCCTGGCCTTTCCCATCCCTGCCGTGGATTTCTTCGTATTTAAGTCACGTCAACCATCTCATTGCATTTATGGTTCATAAGTATACAGTTCTCTGACTTGCTTCGTTTCCTCCCAATACTTTATTTCTTCCAACATACTACCAAGCCAATTTTCTCTATTTGTCATATTCCAACTATTTTATATTTCCCGTGTGTCTTGCCAACATCCTAATAGGTGCATATCCTAAGCCCATATCCCTTAGACAAACTTCTACTAGTAATATTCCTATTCTAAAGTGTTAAATGATAATGCAGTCATTAATTCTGAAACTGTCTTCTATTTTTTTCCGTTTCCTCTTTTTCTTTTAATCACTCTGCTTCTAAGCTCGAATTTCCCAAGTTGCCGCATAAGTATTCATTTTCCCAAGATTGCTTTATTGTGTGTGGGATCACTATTGAAAGAACAGTGAACTTTCCCTTCGCTTCTGTACTCCCACTCACGACTGAGCAAGAAGAAGTAGGATGAAACAGAAGCAGGAGATATTCAGTTTACCAGGAACCTCCTGACAAAGGAGAAATTGTCTCTGCGACTA
The DNA here is from genome assembly GCF_041296235.1 of Equus asinus. Taxonomy (NCBI): domain Eukaryota; kingdom Metazoa; phylum Chordata; class Mammalia; order Perissodactyla; family Equidae; genus Equus; species Equus asinus. Next base: position 78,127,768 of record NC_091800.1, read on the forward strand.
GCAAGAACATAGAATCTCCTCTCTGAGGACATTTAGAGTTGGGAAAGAAACTGGAATATCTGGAATAATTTAGGTGAACAGCAGTAGGGCAGCAAGACTGAGAAGTCATTTCCATTCTCATGTCTTTCCAGAGCAGAATCCCACGTACAAGGCATTCTTACTCCACAGCATTCACTGTGGAGGCAGGTATCAAACACTCTTACCCAAAAAATTCCTTCTGACGAGAAATTGAATGGGAGATAAATAACCTCACATTTCCTCAAATTTGCTATTTCCATAATTATAATTGTTTCAAGATGTAATGATTTCAGAGCTCTAGATGTGAGTTTTCTAATTCTTTTCTGGTTCTTTAGCATTCCCCACAGATTCACCGAGAAACCAATTGCTCTTGCCTAAAAGGTGTCCTGATGGCTGAAACTTCTACAGGTAAATGACACCCTGATTCAGAAAATATATACAATTTTATGTTGAACTAGAAAGCATTTTTACCCTTTAAAGCCAGTGTTCTAAATTCTGAAATCTTGATTAATTCTGAAGGTGAACGTGTCAAGGTGCTGAAGCACACTGTTTGAGAAGAGCTGAATGCAAGCTTTGGAAACCCCCAGAGCTTGTTAGTGCATTTGACTTCTTTTAATTGCAACACATGGCAGTTGCCCAGGTGGTAAGAGCCATGGAAGGTCAGGAAATGACACTAAATTCAGTGCCCAGGAATGCATTAGGGATAAACATAGGCCATTCTGGCAGAAAAGGCTGAACATTCAAAAGTAGGAGATTTGAGGAGGGAAGCCGTGGTCATGAAAATTCATACATAATAGGATACAGAACGGCTCTGAAAAATGTATTTCAGTTTAAGGAGACACCCTCAGAATGCATATTGTTCAACTTCCTGCTCATTTACAGACCAAACAAAAAACCAAACTGAGGCAGAGATTCCCTCCCCACCTCCTTCCCCGTATCACAGAGCCAGTTCCAGGGCAGAGCTAGGATGGGAACACGTGTCTTTGGAATTCTAATCCAAAGCTCATTCAAGGGCTCTATGATGCCTCTTAGAAGTGAGAAAGTTCTCCTTGGGAGAGAGAACAAGATTTCCATGGCTTAACATACAAAGTTCATAATATGGAATTGAGCATTGATAATTGTTTTGAAAATCCCCCTATCTGCAAGCATATATCCAGATCACATGAAAGGAACTGAGAAGCACTGTCTCTCTCTTTTACTGGCTTCCTGCAAAGGCACAAGGCATGGGGGTTTGTTTATAAGCACTCAGCTCCCCCTGTGAGCGACAGCCCTTCTCCCTTAGCACCACTGCTCAGAAAAAGTACTGTTCTAATCCTTTAGCTGTGAGTTAGCCCGGCATGAGAACTCACTTATTTTTTATGACTGAAAAAAGCCAGCTAACTTTTTATTATCTTAGTCATTCTAAAATGCCAGACAGTACAAATGTAATTCTGTAGACTCCACTTTGATCCTGCGACAGATACCTAAATACCCGCGCTAGAGGCATTGGAAAGGTGCATCTTATTCTAGCCATTTCCATTTGGGGTAGCAAGTTAGAAACCCCTGCACACAGCATATGCTTGGGTTATTATAATTCCGTGGTCTATAATCTTGAAATAATTTTCCGCTTTTAGTCAGAAGCTACTAAATGCTTAAACGAAGGAGGATGGTGGGAAAAGGGAAGAAAAATTGCTTAAGTCTTCCCGCTCAAAGGAAAGTCGGGACTTGGAGTGAAACTCAGGTTTATTCAGGTAAAGTGCAGATTCAGCAAAATCCATCCTTTGTAGGTGTACAGTCATAAGAATTTTAACAAGTACACAGTAGTGTAGCCATCTCCGCCATTAAGATACAGAACAGTTCCATCGCCCCAGAAAGTTCCCTCACATCCCTCTCTAGTTCACCCTTCTCTCCAGCCTCAGCTGTTGATGAACGCTGATTTGTTTCCTCTTCCTACAGTTCTGCTTTTCCAGAACGTCATATGAAGGAAGTCATACAGCAGGTAGCCTTTTAAGCATGTGTGATATCAGAAGAAATAAGAACCTTTGACAAAACTCTGGGAACCATAATTGTCAAAAGAAAGGAGACATCAAAAAGGAGAGTAAAAGGGCTGGCCTGGTGGCCTAGTGGTTAAGTTCACACACTCTGCTTCTGTGGCCCAGGGTTTGGATCCTGGGCATGGACCTACGCCACTCACAAAGCCATGCTGTGGGCGGCATCCGACCTACAAACTAGAGGAAGATTGGCAGAGATGTCAGCTTAGGGACAATCTTCCTCAAGCAAAAAGAGGAATGTTGGCAACACATGTTAGCGCATGGCCAGTCTTCCTCACCAAAAAGATAAATAAATAAAAGGAAACTAAAGCAATGGACAGAGAGGTAGAATGCAAACAGAGAATATTTTATCATTTAAATAAGGAGAAGTGAGGGACCGGCCCAGTGGCGCAGTGGTTAAGCGTGCACAGTCCACTTCTCGGTGGCCTGGCTTTTCGTTCAGATCCCGGGTGCAGACATGGCACTGCTTGGTAAAAGCCATGCTGTGGTAGGCGTCCCACGTATAAAGTAGAGGAAGATGGGCATGGATGTTAGCTCAGGGCCAGTCTTCCTCAGCAAAAAGAGGAGGATTAGCAGTAGTTAGCTCAGGGCTAAATTTCCTCAAAAAAAAAAATAAGGAGAAGTGAACATTTCAAGAAGAATGGAATAAATAGAGATTATGATAAAGAAGGAGTTAGAGAAAGACCAATAAATATAGTTAGCAATGCGGGGGGGGGGGGGAAGAGTGGAGGAGAGACGAGTGTAGAGGAGGTGGGGAGGGGAAATCTACAATTCACAATATAGGCAAATCTTTCAAGAGTTATGTTTCTCTTTTTCCTCTGGACACCCATAGTATTTTTCCCTGTCCTTATTACAGTTCATAAGTACTCTGGACTAAATTATAATTTCAATTAATTTCAACATCTGTACAGTGACACTTACTAGGATTTATGTGATTTGAGAGGTTGTATGACTCATCTGTTCAATTAGACTATAAAGTCCTGGATCACAAGATTTTTAAAAATTCAGCTTTGTATCCAACACAATACCTAGCACAGAGCCTGGTGAAGTGTGGATGCTTACCAATATCTGTCACCTGTCTGTGAATGAATCACTGATTAAAGATGCAGAGAGGAAGTCTATTTTAAAAAGCAAATCTGCACCCAGATTTTCAAAGAGTAAATTTCATTATAAATTTATTTAGAAGATTGCTTGATTATTTACAGTAGTTAAGACATAGAAACAACTTAGGTGTCCATCGATGGATGAATGGATAAAGAAGTTGTGGTATATATATGCAATGAAATATTATTCAGCCATAAAAAGTGAGGAAATCTTAACCATTTGTGACAACATAGATGGACCCTGAAGGCATTATGCTAAATGAAATAAGTCAGACAGAGAAAGACAAATACCATATGATCTCACCTATATGTGGAATCCCAAAAAAACCAACTTCATAGAAAAAGAGATCAGGCTTGTGGTTGCTGAAGGCAGAGGGTCGGAGGAGGGGGAATTGGGGGAAGGTGGGCGAAAGGTACAAACTTCAGGTTATAAATAAGTACTAGGGATGCAATGTACAGCATGATGACTATAGTTAATACTGCCGTATGAGATATAGAAAAGTCATTAAGAGTAAATCCTAAGAGTTCTCATCACAAGGAGAATTTTTTTTTTTCTTCTTCTTCTTTGGTTTCTTCATATTGTATCTATGTGAAATGATGGATGTTAGCTAAACCTATTGTGATCATTATTTCACAATACATGTAAGTCAAACCATCATGCTGCATGCCTTAAACTTATATGGTGCTGTTATGTCAATTATTTTTCAATAAAACTGGAAAAAGGAGGAAGATTGAATCCTCCACTTTGTTTTATCTTTCCCCTCTTGATCATTTTCTGGCCCAGGTAAACAATTATAGAATCTCCAAATTAGTACACAGTAGTGAGAAATCAGCACCAGACATAGATGGATGAATACACCTTTGAGAAAATTGAATCATTATGATTTGTGGACTATGAAATTATGTAACACCACCAGGCATATGCCACAGAGCTTCATGCAATTCTCCTTCAATAAGGCATCGTTAACTTCCAGAACTCAGTGAATGGAGCCCACTACAGATGGCCATTTGTTTTGATGTTCTCCAATTACATTCTATTATTGATGCCTTCATAAAAATGATGCCACTGACCTACCATCAATCGGCCATGCACTAGAGGGAGCTTTCACTGCAGTGCAAATAGATCTAGTTACCTCAGAAAGGCAGCCAGCTCCGGTTGTAGTCATTGACTATCCCAGTCCAAGACGAATACCCATGCAACTTGAAAAAAACTCAACTAGCTCCACCCTCAACCCATAGATGGTTATATATTTGGATGACCATAACGTTTCTGTTGCTTTCCTTCGTTGAGAGAGAGTAGAGTGAGAACAACTTGCCAAGGAGTGCAATCCGGACAAAGCAGACCACTATAATTGAAAATTACATAATTTTAAACCTTTTATGAGGTCTATTTATTGCCATCATAGAGTGAACAGCTTAGTAACTGGACCCATTTCTTTCTACATTGGTCCAGAGGAACATTCTGGAAAACAGAGGAAAAATAAAGATAGGGACTCAGGTCTCCATGATATTATAAACTCTATTCTCTTTGGACAAAGGGTTGGTGCTGATAATATTCTCTTCAAAAAATAATTTTATTCTAAATATGCATCTAGGCTAAATTGCCTCCTCAGGGAGAATTAAGAGGTTGGAGTAGCTGGCTCCCTGTAGAGTAGCCTGCTGAAATCCTAAGGTAACTCACCCTCCTGCTTTGTGGTGTTAATCCCGTCAAAGTCTGAGAAGTGGACTATAAGAAATGGGTCCTTAGGTCCTTGGTTTCTTAAAAAAGACCAATCCCTGTGAGAAGAATTCAATTTTCCCTAAAGAGAGAAGAGGATCTCATGTTGGGACAATCGTTCCAGAGGGTCTGAACATTGTGGACAAGTAAAAAAGTCTAGGAAATGTGATTAAGAGAATATAATCTAACCCAGGTTCACTCCTCTGCTGACCCAGGCCAGAGAAAGCAGAATGTCCCTGAGGTTGACTAGTCCAGTTGTATTGGGCAGGGACCAGTTACGACTGGAAATAAAGCGAGAGGTGGCCCATGGCAGAATTAAGAGTAGCTGGGAGGAGCAGGAGGCAAGAAGCAGCACCTACTGAGCAGATAATTTAGGACCAGACATATGACAAACTCACAATTTCCAAATATACTGCAGACTTTGATTAAAGGAGATCTAGTGGAAGAAGGACATCACCTTTAGAGGACTGTGATTGAGTTAGTAATAATAATTCTCATAATCCCTGTAGCTTTAATGTGCTCCTGGTCACTACTGGACCCCATAAGACTATCTACCAACAGTCCCTTTGATGAAAATTCAATTACTGAAATACCAAAAGAATTTTAATGTTAATGCTAATGAAATTTAAATAATGTCTCTCAAAAATGCACCCTGAACCTCAGAATGTGACTTTATTTGGAAAATAAGGTCTTTGCAGATATAATCAAATTAAGATGAGCTCACACTGCAGTAGGGTGGACTCTAATCCCACAACTGGTATTCTTACAAAAAAAGGAAAATTTGACACAGAGACTCAAAAAGAGGGAAGACGGTGTGAAGAGACACAGGGAGAACGTCATGTCATTGGAGTAATGTGTCTACAAGCCAAAGAACACCGAGATTGATAGCAACCACCAGGAGCTGGGAAGAGGCAAAGAAGGATGCTCCACTAACCCTTCAATGAGAGCAGGGCCCTGCTGACTCCTTGATTTCCGACTCCTGGCCTCCAGAACAGTGAGAAAATATGTTTCTCTGGCATGAAGCCATCCAGTTTGTGGTACTTTGTTAGGGCAGACCTAAGAAACTAAGAGAATTAACCATGAAAAAGTACCAAAATCAAGATGTGAACAAATATACTATGGAAGCACTAATAGAATAATAATTACCATTATGGTGATAGTTTAAATCAATCACATATCAAAGAAAAGTACCTTACCATTTAGACAAAAAGAAGACTACCCCACAAAATGGATGACACATATTTTGGTGGGAGACAAAAAACAGATTTCCCAAGTACACAGCATAAGCAGCAAGGACTCAGGTAGAACACTGATCTTAGTAGCACTGAACCCCTGGGGACCATGTCTCCTTATTGCTAAAATAAGGTCAACAAAATCCTTGTTGTGTTTATTTGATGTAGATTTCCTTTTCACATAGATATTCTAAAGGTCAAATGTCTTGAGGAAATGGCCAGTAAACTGTGAAGTTCTTTGCAGACATAAATCATTATTATTAACAATCATAAGGTTGGTTTTGTTCTTTAATAGCATTGAAATTTGAAAGAATAATTCCAGGGAAGTTGTTTGGAACTGATAGCTCTTTAACCTGTTATTGTTTGTTCAGCCCAGATCTAAGACCTAATAAATGTGCAAAGTATGTACAAATGGATATTAGCAATCAAAAAAGAGAAAACATTTACAATTAAAAGTCAATTTACCTCTACAAGCAACAATATGTTTCACAAATAAAAAATCTACATCATGGAGCAAACACATGACACTATAAGATTAGGCATAGGGAATTATGTGTTAGAATTGTATATAAATACAAAGAATATGCAAACAGATATAATTACACAAAAATGCTATTACTCATGTATTATAGAATTATTGAGTATAGTATATATGTTTTTTCCTGAGGTAGTCTCTAAAAAACCATGAAATACCATTGATCTCAACAATCCTGGTAAAGAAAATATAATACATCATCTCATATCTCGGGTAAAATGCCATACACATTCTTTTGCCCATCAACGACACTCATCACCTTATTTCATACATTTTAGCTGCCTAATAAATATTTTTGACTACATTTATAAGTATGGTTAAGAACTGGGCTTTGGTATTCCAGAATAATACACACCACTCCTACTCCCAAGGAAACAAAGAATACATTTCCTGAAGACTACTCGTATATCTTGCTTATTACCGTGTTAAATCAGTTTTCCACTTCTTCAAAAATTTTAAGAACCAGATTGAAAGAGGAAACAGACTCAAGATTTCTCAAGAGGATTTGCAGATGACGTGATTCTATATAGAAAACCCTAAAAACTCCATCAAAAAACTATTAGAACTAATAAATGAATTCAGTAAAGTTGCAGGGTACAAAATTAATATACAGAAACATGTTGCATTTCTGTACAATAACAAAGTTTTACAAAGAAAAATGAAGAAAACAATCCAAATTACAATTGAATCAAAAGAATAAAATATCTAGGAATAAATTTAGCCAAGGAGGTGAAAGACCTATACTCTGAAAACTGTAAGACAGTGATGAAAGAAACTGAAGACAACACAAATAAACGGAAAACTATAACATGTTCATGGACTGGAAAAATTAATATTGTTAAAATGTTCATATTACTCAAAGCAATCTACAGATTCAATGCAATCCCTATCAAAATACCAATGGAATTTTTCACAGAACTAGAACAAATAATCCTAAAACTTGTGTGGAATCACAGAAGACTCTGAATAGCCAAAGAAATCTTGAGAAAGAAGAACAGAGCTGGAGACATCATGCTCCCTGATGTCAAACTGCACCGCGAAGCTACAGTAATCAAAACAGTACGGCCCTGGTACAAAAACAGATGCACAGGTCAATGGAACAGAGTAGAGAGCCCAGAAATAAACCCATGCTTATTTGGTCAATTATGCTGCAATAAAGGAGGCAAGAACATACCATGGGGAAGAGACAGTCTCTTCAATAAATGGTGGTGGGGAAACTAGAAGCCAAATGCAAAAGAATGAAACTGGATCATTTTCTTGTATCATACAAAAATAAATAAAAAATGAATTAAAGACTTAAGTATAAGACCTGAAACCGTAAAACTCCAGGAAGAAAACATGGGCAGTCAGCTCTTTGACATCAGTCTTAGCAATATTTTTTTGGATCTGTCTTGTCAGGCAAAGGAACAAAAACAAAAATGAACAAATGGTACTACATCAAACTAAAAAGCTTTTGCATAGCAAAGGAAAGCAACAACAAAATGAAAAGGCAATCTGCTGAATGGGAGAAGATACATACAAATGATATATTTAATGAGGGGTCGATATTCAAAATATGTAAAGAACTCATACAACTCAATATCAAAAAAACCAAACAATTCAATTAAAAAACGGACAGAGGGGCCGGCCCGGTGGCATAGTGGTTAAGTTTGCACCCTGTGCTTCAGTAGCTTGGGGTTGGCTGGTTCAGATCCCAGGCAGGGACCTACACACCACTTACCAAGCCATGCTGTGGAAGGCATCCCACATATAAAATAGAGGAAGATCAGCACAGATATTAGCTCAGAGCCACTCTTTCTCAACAAAAAGAGGAGGATTGGTGGCAGACTTCCTCAAAAAAAAAAAAAAAAATGGACAGAGGACACGAATAGACATTTTTCCAAAGATGACATACAAATGGCCAGACACATGAAAAGACATTCAATATCACAAATCATCAGGGAAATGCAAATCAAAACCATAATGAGATATCACTTCACACCTATCAGAATGGTTATCATCAAAAAGACAACAAATAATGTCTTGCAAAGGATGTGGAGAAAAGGGAACCTTTATGCACTGTTGGTAGGAACATAAATTTGTGCAGTCACTATGGAAAACAGTAGGGAGGTTCCTCAAAAAATTAAAAATAGAACTACCATATGATCCAACAATTCCACTTCTGGACATGTATCTGAAGAAAATGATAACACTTTGAAAGGACATATGTGCTCCCATGGTCATTGCATTATTTACAATAGCCAAGACATGGAAACAACCTAAATGTGCATCCATAGATGAATGGATAAAGAAGGCATGATATGCATACACAATGGAATATTACATAGCCATAAAAAAGAATGAAATCTTGCCATTTGTGACTAGAGAGTACTATGCTAAGTGAAATAGAAACAAATATCATATGGTTTCACTTATACATGGAATCTAAAAAACAAACAAATGAACCGACAAAACAAACCAGAAACAGACTCATAGATTCAGAGAAAAAACTGGTAGTCACCAGAGGGGAAGGGGTTGGGTACAGGCAAAAATAGGTCAAGGAGGTTAAGAGGTACAACCTTCTGGTTATAAAATAAATGGGTCACGGGGATGTGGTGTGTAGCATGGAGAATACAGTTGATAATATTGCAACAATTTGGTGTGGTGACAGATAGTGGCTCGACTTATTGTGATGATTATTTTGTAATGTATAAAAATATCGAGTTACTATGTTGTACACCTGAAACTAACATAGTATTGCATGGCAATAATTCAATTAAAATAAGATCTCTCAGGAGAAAATTGAATTTAATTAGTACTTATTGAGAAATATGTAATATTTTAAAACAATTGTGTGGTTCACAAAAAGGAAAGAAGAATATATGGCTACATATAAATGTTTGTTAGTTTTCATTACAGTCAACATCGTAGTCAATTGCCTCTTGAATTCAGATTGTTTTGAAACCCAAAGAAGTGAATGATATTCATAACGTCCAAACAGGCTTTCTTACCTGACCTCAGCCTCAGACCTCCCCTCAAAAACCATGCTTCTTTTACTATGAGCCCACATTGTTATGTCAGTCCAGCTAACTCTCTTGTCTAGCAAAAGCCCACTTACTAAACAGGACAAAAATGACAAATGAAAGCCTTTCCTTGCCCTACAAACCCTGCCCTCTGCATGCTGTCTGCCCACCACAGACCCCCCCCTTCACTGCCATCCACCCACATACGTTCCTCAGACTGTGCGACTCTCTCATCTTTATAGCACATTCTCTCTTGAAGGTCATGAGCATCGTTCTCCTCATCAGCTCTGAAGTCCACTTCCCAGTCCTCAGGCATCTCACTTCTCCGCGATGCTTGAGGTTCCTAAAACCTACTCCTCCTTCACTCGCAGTGTTTCCATCTACTGCCCTAACTGTCCTCTCCCAGCCTCCTCACTGCTTCTCTTCCTACAACTTATTCTCTGAAGGTAAGTTCCCGCCAGTGCCTGTCGTCAGCCCTCTTCTTACACTCAGTGCCTCAGAGACTCTCTGCTCTTCTGTAGTCTTGATCTCTATCTTTACTTGAAAAGCCACAGACCAAACTGCTTGTGAGATTATTTTCAAAAGGATGTATATTGTCTATTTGGCAATAACTTTAAAATATTTCAGTATAAACAGTGTTGTGTCAATATGTATATAAGTTAATTTTGCTCTATTTGGGTTGCTTTGCAAGTATTTGAAACATTAATCAGCAATCCATAATCTATATAGTAACTACAGCAAATACTTTAAATACCATTATCTAAATTGCATAGGCTTATCTGTATGAATTATGCCAGAAATAATTTTTTACTGGTGAAATAAATAATATCCATGAAAGATTTCCTAGAGCCCACTGTCCTTGCATGATGAGGTGTAAGATATAGGAAGCCAGCAATGCAGCAACATGACAGCTTTATGTAGGCTCATGCTAGAGCTCTGTTTTGCCTTATTTCTACCTCCCAACCCCTCTCCCATCTTCTGTTCCCTGCCCCCACTCACCTCATCTATCCTCTCTCCTCCCCCAACCCCCATCCCAACTACAAAGGAGGACTCTGTTTCCTGACCTGACTAGAAATGTGGCCACTCCTCTGTCAGATTGCCATTGCATCCATCTCTGAGTTAACCTTTCACATAAAGTGCCCATCAGAATGCGTAAGATAGAGTGGTGATGCCTCATGCTTATAAACATCTCTGTGACATGGTTTCTTCCTGCTTGCTAGTGAGGTTTTCCCTTTGGGAGGATTTCAGTCTGATAGTTGCTTTAATCGCAACTATCTGTGCTATAAAAAGATATAAACACTTAATGAGGTTGTGGTACAGTCAGTCAGGTTGTAAGTTGAGAATACGCATAGCCCCTACCTATCAGTCAGTTGCTAGGGGTCCCTGACCATTGTTGAAGGACTGAATTGGCTTAGGTCAGCTCACAAATGCGATCAAAACTTCACTGATATTGAAGTCACGTGGCTGAGGTCACCCAGTTTTCCTTCTCTATCCCTCCCAAATGCCCGACACTTCGGGTTTCATATTTCCTTCCCCTCCCCGTCTGGAAGGATCATATGCCTTCTCTCTCCTCCACTCTGCATCTTAGATCAGTTCCGCATTGGTCCTGCCGTTCCCATTAGGTTCCACCATCCATTCCTGTGATGGGTTGCATTGTGTCCCCCACAGCGATATGTTGAAGTTCTAATCTCTTATACCTGTGAATATGACTTATTTGCAAACAGGACATTGCACGTGTAACCAAGTTAAGAGGAGGCCATTAGAGTGGGCTCTAATGCAATATGACTCGTGCTTTTATAAGAGGAGGAGGAGAGACAGAAGACAGACACAGCGGAGAAGATAACCATTTGACAACAAAGGCGGAAACTGGAGTTATGTTGCCTCAGGTCAAGGAACACCTGGGACTCTCAGAGCTGGAAGACGTAGGAAGGATCCTCCCCTAGAGGCTTTGTAGGGAACACGGTCCTGCCGACACTGCAAAATTCTGAGAGAATAACCCTCTGCTATTTGAAGCCATCCAGTTTGCACTGTGCTATGAAAGCCCTAGGAAACTGACACACTTCCCAACATTATTGATCCTGTTTAGTCCTCAGATCCAACTGGTGCTCAGTAACTGCTTGGCTTACAACGACTAATCATTGGTGGCTTCAAGGCTCTGGTCCCATTTACGTCCTCTTCATCCTTTGTGTTGAAATGAGATTAGTCTTCCTGTTGCACAGCTTTGACTCCTATTGTTATTCTCTTGATCAAAATCCTTGAAGATTATTGCTTACATTCACAACAGTCAAAACCCTGAGCATGGGCCTCCCAGAACCAACACCAGCTCTCCAGCTATGTCACCTACTGCGCTGCCTTGGACCCTTTCCTTAATACTGGAGTCTCTCTGCCCTTCCCCATAGAGCCCTCTACTTTCTCACCTCTACCCCACACTGTCCCTGGCCTGAACTGCCCTTTCTTCCATCTCCACCAGATAGACCCAACTCACATGCCATTGCCTATGTGATGGCTTTTATAACCTAGTCTCTCAAATAGGGATGTGCATCTCCCTGCTTCATAAGACCATATGTATGTGTGTTTGGTTCTCTATTACAAAACTTAAAATTCTGTGTTACAGTGAATTGTGAACATAAAGGTTTTCATTTTTGCATACTCTGTGTTGTCTTGTGCAGAGACTGGCATATCATGTAATATTGGTTGGATTCAATTGGGAAAAAATAAATCGTGGGTTGTCTCTGTAAGAGTCAATAGGCACATATTCCTGCAATAGCCCCCATCCTCCCTATCAGAAGGCGTCCACTGACACTCGCACACTCAGGCCGATCCTTTAACTGGCTTGTTACCAAGCAAAAGATCATGCATCAGAGAGAGAAACTAGACTCGTGCAATTGTTTCCCTTTGGTAACATGATCACTCTGCGTGTATGTGTGTGCACACATGCACACGCTGGTCACTACTTTTGTTTTCCTTCTCAACTTTTCTAAGTGGAAAAAGGGAATATGTGAGAGTGTGTGTCTACATACATATTTGTTTTTATTGACACATTAACAAATGTCAACTCACCATACACCTAAGATAAGATAGACACATCTTCCTTTTTCAGCAAATTATCAGAAATACTCCCTCTAAAAGTAGGAAATGGAGTCTGTATCATAATGTAATCTCTTACCTTGGAATTCTTTTGCTACTGTCACACCAGAGCACACAATTGACACAATTTAATATTTTTGTGACTTCTGATAACAATTCAGTAATGCTGGATCAGGACTGAGGAGTGGAACACCATTCTATAGGAGTCCTTCCGTTCTTCAAGTGCTCCAGCATCCTCAGTCACTGTATGTAGCTGATTAACTGGGCTTAGCAGACTTTCTTTTCTTTTTTTTCTTTTCTTTTCAAGGAAGATTAGCCCTAAGCTAACATCTGCCACCAATCCTTTTTTTTTTTTTTTTTTTTGCTGAGGAAGATTGGCCCTGAGCTAACATCCAGCCCATCTTCCTCTACTTTATATGTGGGATGTGTGCCACAGCATGGCTTGACAAGCGGTGTGTAGATCTGCCCCTGGGATCCAAACTAGTGAACCCTGGGCCACTGAAATGGAACGTGCGAACTTAACCACTACACTACCAGGCCAGTCCCTAGACTTTCCCTTCTAAGTTCTATTGTTGCTTCTGGCACTATGAATTTATCTGGGCTCAGCTGATCGATGCTCTGTTTCAGATGCTCAAAGTAAAAGGCTTTAATGTAAGAACTATTTTACTATTTTTCTAGAAAGAATAAAAATGAAAAATAACTGTTGTGCAAGATCAGGCAATGACTAGGAGTGAGGAAAAAGTGTTCACAAATGTGCTTTCAAAAAATAAAATCTTGTGATAGGTACTTTTATTATGAAAGTCAGTGCCCAACATTGACCAAGTAACATCACTTGCAAAAGTAAAAATGAATCTCAAAAAAAGGCAATTTAGTGTAGGTCATGCAAGTTCTAGAAATATGAAATGCTATGTGAGATAGAAACATTTATTCTGGTTTGCCTTAATAAAACCATAGACTGTAAGTTGTAGTGACTAATGTAGAATGGCTTTTAAGTTAGTTTCTAATCACTGAGTAGTTTGACCTGAAAATTTTGTAGTTTCTCCTTTTCAACACCTATGTTTATCAGTTTAGAACTGCATCCATACTTATTAATTTAGAGCCACATTCCTCATTTCTGCCTAACATTTGGATATTTCTAAAAAAATTAAGGATTTTGGAAGATGCAACATCACTACATCCATCAACAATCTTAGCGGAATACATAAGTATTCAGAATTCTGTGTTAACATTGACTTCCTTAGTCCATAATTATTAGTGTTTTATTATTGATTTGTCCCTCTCCTACGTCTGATTTGTAAGTCACTAAAAGTCAAACTGTAAAAGAGAAACAGTTACACTAACCAAGGGCCATTAATTGATATTTACTCTTAGCATTCACCTTCAAGGGTTATCTTGAAAATGATGTAGCTATCATCTTAAGGGAGCATTCTTGAAAAAGCCAATTTTAAGTGTTATTTCAGTTCTGCAGACCCATTGGAAATCCATAATTTTAATTGATTTATTCAGATATTTATATCATATATACTAAATACCAAGAATGACTCTTTCATAATTTTGATCTGGTTTCCAAATTGGGACATTTTGTGTATCTTCTTTTTAGTGCCTATGCAGGTGTATCTTGGTTTATGATTCTGTTTGTTGCGTATTTTCAGTCTCCTTTTATTAAATTGCAATTCTTGACCCTTAGGTACGTTAGGTTTCAAAAATCGTTTCTTCAGCTATGCGTAAATACAGAAAATTCTGCTACCTATCTTTTCCACTTTTTCTTTGCAATGAATATAATAAAAATATATTCTTTCAACAAAATAAACTTAAAGGTGATGAAGTTCTTTGAAAATGAAAACAATAAGACGAGGAAAAAAATGGGAAGGAAACAAATTACTGCCTGTTAGGAGTAAATAAACCGCTTCGCAAAATACTAGAATTTAAAATTAACAAAATGGAACTGGTATTTCCAAAATGAACATATGTTATCTCACCCTTTAATAAATTGGTGTTAGCATCAACAGCAAAAAAAATGGAGCAAATGCTTATTCAAAACCAAAGCCAACTAGAGACTAGACAAAATAGACTCAGAGCGATGCAAAAAAGACACAGGATTTGCTGTCGTCAGTGTTGAAAGAGGAAAGACAGTTAAGCATCAATTTCAGGACCTGTAAAATTGCACATGGAGAAGTATTATTGGGGTAGATATAACTGAGGTAAATAATAAAATGATAGATGTTTCCCTGTTCTTTCATCTCATTAAATGGGTTCAAGGAAACAGCACACAGAGCTCTAACAAACAAACCTCAAGATTGCACAATGTCTCCTGTATTTAAGATCTACTCCCAAGCAGAACAGAGAGTTTGCCAACCACCTGATACGGGAAATTGATAACGTATTGAAGAAGGAATCAACACTATGGTTGGTCTCAAAGAATTTAGGAAACACAAGAATACATCTGTATTGTGCCTTACCCACCACAAACATGTATAATCAGTGATATTTGAACCTAGATGCATACCTCTCTAAAAATGCAGATAGTATATACAAATGCTACCAAGAAAACTAGCAGGGACTAGGAATAGAACTGAAAATCTTACAAGTAAGTTTTGGGGGTTTTATTGTGAGGAAGTGGCCCTGAGCTAACATCTGTTGCCAATCTTCCTCTTGTTTTTCTTTCTTCTCCCCAAGGCGCAAGTACATAGTTGTATATCTTAGCTGTAAGTCATTCTAGTTCTTTTACGTGAAATGCCACCACAGCATGGCTTGATGAGCAATGTGTAGGTTCACGCCCAGGATTGGAACCAGAGAACCCCAGGCCACTGAAGCAGAGCATGCCGACCTAACCACTTGGCCATCAGGCCAGCCTCAAGATTTTTTTTCTTTAGTCAGCAATATATTTTTTTTTTAAAGATTGGCACCTGAGCTAACATCTGTTGCCAATCTTCTTTTTTCTCCTTCTCCCCAAAGCCCCCCAGTACGTAGTTGTGTATCCTAGTTGTGAGTGCCTCTGGTTGTGCTATGTGGGACGCTGCCTCAGTGTGGGCTGATGAGCGGTGCCATGTCCACACCCAGGATCCGAACCAGTGAAACCCTGGGCCGCCGAAGCCGAAGCAGAGCATACAAACTTAACCACTCGGCCATGAGGCCAGCCTCAGCAATATTTTCTATGGTTGGTTTTTTTCTTTTCCTTTTTTTTTAACCAGTTCAAGGTATGACTGACAAAAAGCTGTGCATATTTAAAGTGCACAACTTGGTGAGTTTGGAGACAAGTATACACCTGTGAAACCATCACCACAATCTACATCATAAACATAGCTCCTTCAGAATCCTCCTTGTGCTCTATTTTATGGTGATGATGATGATAAGAACATTTAAGATATATCCCCATAGCAAATGTTTAAGTACACAGTACAGTATTGTCAAAAATAGGAACGAGTCCACACAACAGATCTCGAAGATTTTCATCCTGCAGGACTGAAACTTTACACCCTTTGACTAACACCTCTCCATTTCTCTCTCCCCTGGCCCCTGGCAAACGCCATTCCAAGCTCTGCTTCTATGGATTTATTTATTTATTTTTTGAGGAAGATTAGCCCTGAGCTAACATCCACCGCCAATCCTCCTCTTTTTGCTGAGGAAGATTGGCCCTGAGCTAACATCCATGACCATCTTCCTCCACCTTATATGTAGGACGCCTGCCACAGCATGGTTTGATAAGTGGTGCTAGGTCCGCGCCAGCAAACCCTGGGCCGCTGAAGCAAGGCATGTGAATTTAACCGCTACCCAACCAGGCGGGTCCTGGAGTAGATTATTTTAGATTCCTCATCTAACTGGTATAATGTAGTATTCGTCCTTCTGTGTCTGGCTTATTCCATTTAGCATAAAGTCCCCCAGGGTTGATCTTAAAGTGATGTTTATTTCCAAACTAAAGTTTGATCAACCTTAGAGGAACAATCCCTAACATTTTAACAATTAAGGAGTTCCTTTATTATTCCAGGAACTTCATGGTTTAAAAGGTTTTTAATTTTCCTCCCAAGAAAAATTGTATTTAGAATTAATTCATTTTCCATTATATTAATCAAAGACAAATTTCACTAAAACGACAGTAAACACAGCACATGGTCAATACAGACACAAATGGCTTGTTTAATTAAGTCTTGTTTACACTGAAATACTTAAAGGATCTTGTGTGCACTTAGGATCCTGAGAGCCAGTGTCACAGACCATTTGACTAAGAATCAAGAAATCCTGCTATAAATCTTAGTTCTTATATTTACTGCCTGTGAGTCCTTAAAAAAACCACTTCAGCCCTCTTCAGGAACATCAGTCTCTACATCAGCGAAGTTAAAGAAAGGATATCATCATGCCAATATCATAGGGCTATTGTAAGGATTGAAATTTTTAAAAAAAGAATGTGTTTGACAACATATATAAACACAAGACACACATCAGTATTAAAAGTTTCAGTACTTTGATTAATATTTCTGTCATGTATACAGACCATAAATTATTGGATCCTCCAAAAGTAATGGTGAAAGGGACTCGTGCATTTTTTTCCCAGCAAGGAGGCTTGCAAAGGAGCTACAGGCTATGCAGTGTCGGGGAAATGCAGAACCATACAGTGCATCACAGGAGAAAAAGTCAGAAAGTACCCACCGTTAAGAATCCAGAATCACCATAAGCAGACAACCCTTCTGATGTAGCATTTTGTCAATAAAAGTAACAATAGCAAAGATGTCCTATGAACACAAAGCATTGTTATTAGTAATTATGGTAGTAAAATCAGTAGTAATGGTGGCATTCATGAGGTAGGGCTAAGAAACAGAAAAACGAAGATGTTCATATTCAAATATGCAAATAAATACTAACATAATTTGATCTAAATTTGATTCAAGCTCATAGTTATGAATTTATATTATGAACAAAAACTATGAATCTATATATGAATAAAGGAAAATTAGTGTGAATTAAAAGACTAAAAGGAAAATGTACCTTCAAAATACTTAAGTACTTAGTCAACAAAGATTTGAGCACTCACTATGCACAACTCTGTTCTAAGCACACGTGGATCAAAATTTAAATAAAAAATAACATCTAGTTCTGACAAAGGGAAATGGCTATCTCACATTTTTCTGATAGATAAATGAATGGCTACATCTTTTTTGAAAAATATTCTGGAAATATCTTTTTAAATTAAAAATAAATATAGCCTTTGACTTGGTGGTTGCCCTTTTGTGAGCTAGCCTACGGAAATAAACATAAGATATATGTATATTTATTGAAGTATTTTTTTCTGGTAGAAAAATGATAACAGTAAGAACTACAACAAATCTAGAAAAATATCTGATATTCATCAAGCAAATAGATAAAAAGCTTGAACGTTAAAAATAATGAGTTGGCTCTATATATACTGACCTAGAAGGAAGTCTATGATATATTGCTAAGTGAAAAAAGGAAGTGGAGAGATCTGAGGAGTTCTGTTTGAGCTTCTGATTAGGAAGCTTGCTTCATAAAACTTTATATAAGCAATAGCTGCTTGTTTTAGTTTTTTCATGGGATAAAAATACAGAATTTTGAAAAACACAACAAAGAAGACATTGAAATTACTTAGAGTTTGCATTCAAGCAGCTTAAAATAAATAGATGAGAGGCCTTTAAACAATGAACTCTAAGACAAGTTAAAGAGAAAAAGCACTCAGTAGGAGGCACTCTCTCAAGATTTCCAAAACACGTGAAAATGTCCTGGAGACCGAGGGGTGGTTAAAACTGAGCTGGAAAGGATTTGGCATTGGATTGGATTTTGTCATACTCTTCCAAGAACATTCTAGAACAAATGAAGCCAGAAGCAGGGCTGGGGATATCTGAATGAGGCAAAATGAGACTGGATTGAAAGATTCATTTATTTCCTTTGCTCTCTCCAAGTGACCAGATCTGATGAAGTCAAGATGACACTAGTTCCCACCCAACTTGAAGTCTTGGAAATTGAGCCCATTGAAATATTTGGTTATGTCTAATTTTGCTGTAATTTTGTACATGTAGCCTAAGAGTGTTAAAATAATCTAAAGGAGAAAACAAAGATATTAATTAGCATTTCTAAATAAATTTTGCTGAGCTATAATCTTAATTCGGTAATATTCTAGATATGTTGAAAAGATAATTTAGTAACAGAAGAAATGCTTATTAACAATTAATCTTGAAAAGATACAATATCCTCAGAAGTCTTACGGATACAGATGGCACTCTTGTGGTGGGATCATAATAAAATGCTAAATAAGCCAATTTGTATATGATCTTCGTCTCAAGTAATAGAGACTTTGTCTTTGTAGGATTCTGATTTCCAAAATTACCCCCCATGCAGACCTGAACATCATTCAGGCAACTACTTAGCACTCACATAGCTTTCACAGAAACAGATGGCAACAACAAACAAATCTGCATATCAAACACTTACTGATACAACTATAAGCCAGCTAAGAAAATTAAAACCTAAGCAAAATAGGTAAGTAAAAATAAAGATTGGTAAGTTCCCAAATACAGTAAAAAATAAGCCCTAGAAAAACTCTTAAAATGGCAACAGTTCTAAGCTTTGTGAAAGCACAAATTAAATCAAGTAAAAATGTCTCCATTTTTAATTAAACTTCAATCAAAGCTTCTTAAGCATGAATGGAGTGGAGAACCAGGTGTTGAGGTCCCAAGGAACATACGTAGATAGTGGCCAAGTGGGACTCAGGCTTGACATCTTGGTGGCATCTACATTTAACCTAATGTAGCTAATCAAACAACATTTATCAAAGGAAGAGTTTTTTTCTAACAAACAATACAATAATCCTTTCCTACACATTTTTAGTATCCAAGAACCTAAGAGTCAACATATCTAGGTAGATTGTCACTTCTTGATCTACCAAGAGATTCAAAAATATCTACAGATTGTTTTTCCTTTCCAGAGTATGTGAATGTCATTTATTTATTTATTCCTTCTTTATTACACAAAATATGTGAATCACTTTTGTTTTTTAATCAAATAAATCTTCAACACTTCACTTATGCATCCCTATTCAAATTACAAAACTATATATACAAATAACAAAGACCTGCAGTATACGATGTTCATTCCAACTTTCAAGTAAGTTATTACTAGTGTGAAAGTCACAGGACTTAAGCTTTGGATCACTGGAGAGACACTGGCCAAAATCCTCTTAGATTCTCTAAATGTTGTATATGAATGTTTGAAATACAGTTTTCACTGATAGTATGATGCAGGAGATATGCTGCCTACCCACGTGTAAGAGACATAAAGAGAACTTCAAGATTTCTATGCCAATTGCATCTAAAAAGCTGGTAAACAAGGTTGTTCTGTCAAGTTTACCTTGATGCTAAGATACCATCTCCATTGTGGTTGAAATTGGTTTATATACTATACAATGTCGAACAATTCACCTTCACAATAAAACAAGAGAAGATCGCATCAAGTGTTTAGGCAGATGTACCACAGGATGCAAGCAGACTAGGAAATATGCTTTTTAGACATCTGGAAAACTCTCCCAGTTTTGTACCTAAAAACATTATCAAAAGATCTGGAAGGAGAAATCCAAAATTATTGCTTTCTGGTGACTTTGCTTCTAAAACAATAACATATACAAATAACAAACGATCATTTTTCAGAATGAGTCATACATTTATGAGCTCCGGACTGAGCTCACATATCACCCTACCCTATGCAAGCCTGCACAAGGTCGCTGTCCACGTGTCAGCCTATCTCATTAATTGCTTTCACAGCCAAGGATTCTTAAAGAAAAGTCTGTGCTCGCCCTCTCCCCATTCTGACCTCCATTCATCTCTCAACATCTGCTTTCTTGGAACCCTTCAGATACCACTCTGTAAAGTCTTTCAGACCACTTCGCCTCGGTCCTTTGTGTCCTTTCCTCAGCTTCGTCTTTACAGGTGAATGATTCCCTAGGGCTTTGTCTTTGGTTCAACTCTTTTCTTAGGGCACCTATACAGGCTCCACGGAGGAATCTCATCTACACTGCCCCAAACACAGTGACTCCTAACTCTTTATCTCCAGCCAAGTTCTCTTTCTAGTCTCAGACCCTGTGTGTCCAATTGATGCTGGGAATATCCCCCTGGAGTCCCCTAAGAACTTCAACCTCAACAGTTCTAAAACCAACATCATCAACATCTTCCCTTCCACTACCCCTCCACATCTATTTACAGTCCTGTGTTTCTCATCCTGACTAATGGGAACATTTTCTTGACCAAGGATGCATACTCAGTGATCGAAAAGCTTGAGGTCATGGAAAATAGGAGACATTTTTTATTCATATTTGAATCCCCAGCATGACATGACAGAGAGTGGATGATCAATAAATGCTTCTTGAATGCCACATGTAGTCTAGTGGTTAAGATCCAGCACTCTCACCACCATGGCCCAGGTTGATTTTCCGCTCACAGAACCACACCCTCTGTCTGTCAGTTGTCATACTGTGGTGGCTGTGGGTGGCTATGTGTTGCTGTGATGCTGAGAGCTATACTCACCAGTACTTCAGATACCAACAGGGTCACCCATGGTAGAAAGGTTTCAGCAGAGTTTCCAGACTAAGACATGAGGAAGAAGGACCTGCCCACTCACTTCTGAAAAACTTGTCCATGAAAACCCTATGTATACCAGTGGAGCATTGTCTGATACAGCACCAGAAGATGAGAGGATGGAGCAAAAATGGCAGGGTTCTGCTCTGCTGTACACAGGGTCACTAGGAGTTGGAATCAACTCGAACAGCACTAACAACAAATGAATGAGAAACAATAAGTGAATTTTATAATGAAAGGCTTTGAAGCATAGACACTATCCCAAAATAGAACAAGAAACAAAAATGTGGAACATTCGGACTTAAAAAAGCCTTTCTGCTTTTTTAGAAACTGGAAGACAAAAACTGTGCCTGTGTAATATTAAGCTTGTAGGGAATGTCTCTGAGACCTGTAGCAATAAATACTCAATGAGCATTTGTCTAATGATTTCATGAATTAACTCATTTGTCGAAAAGCTCTGTTTTATACTTTAACCCAATAATTGAATGACTAACATTAAGACTTTCTGATATTTGATATTTCTTAACTAGTTATTTCTAATCAACAAAAAAAGGGTGAAATAGCCTATCAAAGTCAGAAGAGTATGGGCTTTGGAATCTGTAAGACTTGGACGTATGTCCTAGTTGTGACCCTAATTTCTGTAAGACTTCAGGCAAGCTGCTTATTGTCCTGAGCCTCAGTTTCTTCATCTGTAAGTGGGTTTAATTATTTTCATCTTGCACGTCCTGATTTCATCTCAGAAAATTTCAGAGGTGTGCCTGGGGATTGCCACACTAAATACAATACACAGCAATGGAACAAGAACATAGATTTCAGATTGGGAGCCCTTAAAACAGGAGATTTCAAACCTTCTTGTAAGGGCTCATTCACATCAGAACCAGAATCTCTGGGAGTGCATCAGGAATTGGCATTGTCATCAAACTCTAAGTTAACTTGATGCACACAAACCAAACATTTGAGGACCACCGCCTTGGGCAAGGGCAGTCATATGTACTTTATATTTTTTAAAGTGCCTTCAAACACATTCATACATCTGATTCTTACACGGCAGGGAATCATCGATCCGTTCATTCATTTATTAAACTGGCAGTGACTGAGTGCCGGGCATTGTGTTGGGTGCTGGGCAGTAGAATGGGAAATAAAACGAGACATTCCTCAGTTATGGAACATATGATTTGCATGACAGACCTTACTCAAATATTAACTCAATAAATCTAAAGTTACATTGTGCCACATGTTAGGGAGGAGACACACATATTACTGTGAAATATTCATCTTGGTTGCATTGGCAAGGAAATCGTGGTTGAGAAAGGTCAAAGTACATCTTAAATCAGCCTCATTGACTGTGAACAAAAATAGTGAAAAACTGGATTGGTTTTAAGATGAGCATTCTACCATCTGTGAGACTGTTCTTATCAAATTCTGGCCTCTATGTGTGCAGACAACAGAGAGCAGTAATGTTCCCAGAAGGCTCACATGTGATGAGCTGACCTTGAATTGCTGCAATCTATGAGTCCCAAAACAAAGAAAAATCCCAAGGATAGCCTGAGACAGAGCTTCAAAGCTGTGGCAGGGCCAAGGTCTAGAGATAAACAAAGGGCAGACAGGCCAGCATCACAGAGGGCAACCAAAAATAGAATGTTCTCAAGCACTCTCCTTCATTGTTGGTAGATTTTCCCTTCCTGCGAAATTCGACAGGATAAAATTTGTAAAGTCTCACAATTATATACATCCTTAGGCCCAGAAATTCCACTTCTAGGAATTAAAATTTCGAACATATGCTCAAAATATAATGGTTCAATATGTTTTATTTTGAAATGCTATTTATAATTTTAAAAATCAGAAACAACTTAGATGTCTAACAGTGAAAGAATATTTAAATAAGTATGGTCTAGCCATAAATTTGAAAGTATGCAGCTCTTAAAAAACATAAGGGTTTTTAAGACATAATATGCTCACTGCATTTTAAATGGGAAAAAGCATACACATGATTTGATCTGAATTTAGAAAAATACCAGCACAATAGCTGTGTGTGTTTATGTGTGCCTCTGCCTGTTGTAGATGTGTGCAGGTATATACAACAAAACACACAAATATACTCACATTGACCAACCCTGCACTTTAATTTTATTCTACCTTCTGCGTTGTCCCTGAGTCTTCATCTATAATAAAAAGGAAAAGAAAAACAAGGGCAGGTGTTTATTAAGAAACAAAACAAAACAACTTTCTTCTGAAGAACCACATCTTTTCTGGCTGACCCAGAGGCTCAGGGACCGAGGTGAGCACAGTAACAGGATTCTCCAAGAGCAGCTGCAATGATGAAATTAATGAAGAGTAATTTTCAAGTGTGACCTGGGCAGTAAGAATCCAGAAGAACAAGACGGTCTTTGAAAAAAGCAGTAATTTCTTTCAGAAGCCTAGTAGCATCATATATATATATATATATTACAAACATCACTCATAGATTAAGAATTAAGATTACTTTAAAAATCTTGTTTGAATAGTTTTGGGACAAAGTGACCATAATAATATGGACATATTTATTAGGATGGAATAAACATCAAACTATGTCTGGACTTCAGTCAGGATATATTTCTTTAAAGACTCATCTCATTTTTCTCTCTCTGTTTTTCCTTCATGTAACTTACTGCTTTCATGTGTTCTATCCTAATTGGGAGAGTTGGACTATGTCAGTATATTAGGTACATTCTCTTATATGAAGCCAACATGGGATACCATGACATCAGGAAAACGCAACATAAGATCCCAGATTCATAAATGAGGTCCCTCTGGGAGTCTTCAGGTGGTGACAGGTTGACAAGGCAGTATCTGAGCTTGCCTACCGCCTAATGGAGTGATGCGAGACACTTCCACATCAGGTCTACCGAGCCCCATGGATCCTGGGGGGAGATGCACAGGCTGCCCTCCCAGCTGGTGGCCATCTGCCTAAGTGACAACTGCCAGATGGGAAGAAAAGTCTGAAACAGGGATCAAACATTAAATAAAGAAGGATTTCTTGGAAAGCAGCATTGACATCGATTATTCATATGACATTCTGATGTCTTGGAAGTTTGAGTTTGAAATATATGGGTAGGAATTAAAAAAAGACAAATTCCTGGATGAGTATGTCTAGTGTGCTAGACATGAAATGCTTTGTGCTTCCTGTGGAAAACACACAGAACTGATTTATAAATGCACTCGTTGTTCCATTCAAACTTCAAACTCAGATACATCAAAGAATCAATAAAGTTTGTATCCACTGCCCCCCTCCCCACAATGAGATAGGGAGCACTTTGCCTCTCTCCTCATCTCACTCCCAGTTGCGGTTGATGGGAGAATTCCCCAGAGCTGTGCTCGTATGAACCTCTCACCTGAGGGTTGTCTAACTTTGGGGATTAAACGATGAGCAAAGGAAAGGATGAAAAATGATGAAAACAAGGAGGATATCTCTTTCTAGTGTTTTTATTATGGAAATGCACATGGACATATAGCCAAAATTCCTCTCGATTTTGCTGTAAACCTAAAAGTGCTCTAAAAATCATTAAGTATCTATAAAAGTAATGGTGGGAGCTACCTTAGCTCGCTCTCCGGTTGCAAGTCATGACTAGGAAGAAAAGCAAGTCATGAAAGGGACCAGAATAAATAAAAACAGAATTTTTGCTATCTTTTCTTTATCCCATTTTGAATTATATCATAAGAAAAAAAATTTTCTGTACCATCACAATTTTCACTTTAATGTTAGGTTTTGAAGTTTAGGGCAAAATTCTGGACTCAACAAACGACATTTAACTAAAGAGTTCAAATAATAGTAGTCCGTGAACGTGGACTTAAAGTGGAGTTAAGAATGGAAGTCAGAGTTAAAGAAATTAACAGACAGCTATGAATGCTCAAGTCTTCCGTTACTGTCAGAAAACAGCCAGGGGTGTTGCTTCTTAGCTGACTCTAGCAAATAGGATTCTGACTTGAGAGGTTCTCTCTGGGACAAACACATCAAGACGTCTTTGTGCTCCTCGGTGACTGTCCACTGGGATATTAACTGATACAGTGGTTTGTGGACGCTGTTTACTCCTTTTCAAGGACTGAGTCCACTTCTCCCATTTTGGCAGGCGATTGGGTCTATCCAAGCACAGGTTTTATCTAAACCGGCAGTGCTGAGATGATAACCTCCAATGAAAACTGGTATGTGCAAATTCTCCAATTTGACATTTTCTGAAGCATTTGATTTGGCTTCAACAGAACTGCCAAAAGAAGCTGTAAGTTGTTTTAAGATATTTACATTTTTATAATTCATGCCTGTATAGCTTGTCTTTTCTAGTGTTTTTATTATGGAAATGCACATGGACATGTGGTCAAAAATGATACAAAGCAATCAGTGTTTATGTGGAGATTTTTTTAAAGCACTAAATCTGAAAATTAACACTCATCTAAGTTTTAAGTTCTACCATAAAAAAAGAAAAACAAGTTCAATTTAGCTTCAATGTTCAATTGTCAGATTTACTTCTAAGAAAATAATGGATTCCAGAAGATCTGGAAATCTCTTATAATTCCTACTGAAACACGGCTATCCATCTTCTATAAGATGTAATGATTCTGGATTGGAAGTATATACAGATGTCTATGTGTTATTGCAAAGTTAAGAAATATGAAGAACAGAAAAGATAGGTAAGAGTAATTTTATAAATTGCTAGTTTTGTTACTTTTATTTATGTCAAGTTAAGTGGACATAGGTCAGACAGCATTAAACATTAAACAAACAAGTATATTCTACAAACATGGACATAGACATAAATTCTTAAAACATTCTATGGTAAGATGAAGAAAGGATGACATCATCCCCCATATAATTTTTACTGAGATGGCTAAATTAAACAGCAACTGGTCTGACAGTCTGCCAGACCTCAAAGCAACACAGAATCAATACATACTTTCAAGGGGGTTAACCAGAAAGCACTAAAAGTTGACACCTGTCTTTCTCTGTCGCTTGATATATTCTTGGGACATCCATTTACCCTTCCTGATCTGGGGGAAGAGAGAGACATTACTTTCACCAAAAAAAAGGGATTCATCCAGAAAATTGTAATTTTGGATGCACTTCCCTGAGTCACCACATAGTAGTTGAGTTTTGTGATTATTATAAACTTCCAAGGGCTCTGCACGTCAACATCAGCTATTCTCACCTCACTTTGGATAATCTGGGTGACTGTTGTTTTGCCAGTTTTCTCATGGCATGTCAAGTTTTCTCAAGTGCTATGCTTTAGAGAAATATTTCCTATTTTGTAGCCAAAAATTCTAACAGTCAGAAAATATTGTCAAGTTTCTGGTGAATTTTCTGGTGCTGAGACTAGCTTTTATTTCGTACTGCAGCTGCTACAAATCCTTAGTGAGTATAGATAATGCAGTATATTTCACTCTTTTGACCATGTCTCCCAGGTTTCTAAAAGATAGCTACGGTTTCAAAGATTGCGCGCATTTCAGAATGCTTTCAATAGTGCCAAAGAATGTAGAGTTGGGGTGTCAGAAAAAATCGCTTATTTAGAAGCTTCATTCTGCCACTTAGCTAGGTGATTTGAACCAAGATTGCCCCACTTTTCCAGTTTCAGTTTCCTTATCTGAGAAATGGTGACTAAATGAGATAATTCATGTAAAGTGCCTAGAACAACGCCTGGCTTTTAAATGTTTCTTATTAATAATGACATTAATATCAACCGACCATAAACGGAGGTTTCTCCAGCAGCTGTGACTTTCCTAAATGTCTCATAAACTTCAATCAGCATGCAATGTAGGGCAAAGTTAAATGATGCTGTCCAACAAGTTTCTCTCCCACACATCTATAGAATAATCCAGGAGAGAAGCTGAGACTAGAGGCAATACCAACAAGTTTACTGGTACGGGTGCTCTACGTCCTTAAGAAATGTTGAGGTACTTTTAAGATACGTCACCAAGCTAAGAATTTCCTGGTCCTCTGTTAAAACACCACATACCTTTAGCAGTGCCCAACTAAATCTCATCACCAAATAAATGTATTTAAAACAGGAAAGCTGGTTAATTTATCAGCAGTTGGTCAATGGGCAGATAATGCTCCCTGCCCTCATTAATATTTGGCACAGTCAACTTTGCAGTGAAACTACCCTTCTAAACAAAAATCTAAAATCCCTACCCTACCCTGCTCCTGCCTCAAGTTAGTAGAGAAAGTCTTCCAATGCTAATCATGGTGAGCCTCCAACTTCTCTCTCTTATATTCTTTGTGTCCCAACCGTCATCACACTTGGGATGCCACGACAGAGAGCCAGTTCCATTTAAAGAACTGGTGCTTAACAGTGTAATAGCTCAGTTATAAATCACTGCTGCAAGAAGTATAGAAACAACCTATATCAGTTTAAATGCTGGCTGTGCACAAATACTAACACACAAGAATAAACGTGTCAAACCATCAATAAAATATTGACAGAGTTGAAAATATAATTTTTGAAAATTTTGTACCAAAACAATCTCAAAGTAAATTAACCCAGAAAAAAATATTGGCAATTTTCTAATATACAAAGAGCTCTTATAAACCAGTAAGAAGAAAAAAATTCCATAGGAAAAAAAAGAAATCATTTTTAAGAAACCATTCTATTACAAAAATAGAAATGCAAATGGCCAATAGATAAAAAAAAGTTTAGCTCTAACATGCAATAAATCAAAATTGTAAAATGGAATAGTATTTATTTACCTGATAGCAAACGGTTTAATAGAAAGAAGTATATTAAAATAGGTTATATAATATATATTTATTTAAAATATATGAAATATTTGTTTAAACTCTCAAATTGTTAATAGATAATGAAGTTACAAGATAATCAGGAACTTAATGTTACCACTTAAGTAAAATTATGTATGGCTAAACATATTTAGAATAATGAGTGCTAAAAACATGGTTATTTTAGGACAATGGAATTTCAAATGATTTTTTTAAAATAACATTTTAAATATTATCCAGGCTAGAATCATTTTTTGGGCCTACTTGACATTTCGCTTAGGATACTTATGGTTATCTCAATCTTAACACATCTGAAACCATTCTCTGGGTCCACAACCTCCCAATCTTCATCTTTCTCTTTTTAATATACTTCTTTACATGTGACTGCTCACACTGGGAACCCAAAGGGCTAACTTGATACTTCTTTTCCCTTCTACCCTACGCTCAACCTAACACACAGTGCTGTTCACTTCAACTGAAGAATATATCTCTGTTTTGTCCATCTGTTTCCATTCCTTCTCTTATCCCACTTTTGCCAGTAACTATATAACCTCTGCACTGGAATACCAGCCACTCCCCTTGATCGCCACTAACCTATTCTTTTCACAGCAATTTACTAATCTTTTAAAAAGATGCTGTGGATCATGTCAATCTCAGTATCAAACCCCATCTATGACTTGCCTTTCAGACTTCCACATAAGATGTCTTGCATACAATTAGGACCTGCAGGATTTTCCCCTAGCCTGGTCCTATAAACTAATCATATGTTAGCCGTCTTCACTGCAGTTTTGGGTCTGTAGCTATCAAAGAGGTTAAGCTCTAACAATCAAGAGCTTGTGGTCCAGACCCTTCACAAATGTTGTCCACTTTGCCTGGAAGGGCATACCCCTCTCCTGCTCCTTCAGCTAACTCTAACTGAAGATGCAGGTCTCCATGGAAATGTCATTTCTCAGCAAGGCCCTCCCTGATCCTCCAATTTAAGCTAGCTTACCCACGTGTTGTTATCTTCTTTTCTTGACATCCTCTCCTTTCCTAAACTTTATGATAACTTACATTTTCCTATTTGTCTGTGAAGTTACTTATAAACATTTGGCTCCTCCACACTTAGCAATAGGAAGATAGAGGCTGTGTCTGTTTTCTTTACCAATGGAGACCCGGAGCTTTTCCAGTTGATAGCCAGCATTTGGTTGAGCATAGAGGTAACCCAACAAGCCAATCCAAGTAGGCAAGATACCCCGCCTTGGGGAACAGGTGCAAATACTAGACTTTCCCTGCCCTAAGGCAACTGGGTAACAATTGATTCTGGAGACAAAACTGAAGTTGCAAGTAGAAACCCTTAGTTGATTAGTTTCAACCAAGGTAGTGCCTGAAACGTCACCTGCCCAATTTCATTCTGTACAGCCTGTAGTAAAGGGAGAAGAGCTGGGTCCAAAGTAAGCAGGACTGAGGGCAGGAGGAGTCCCCTACTGCTTTGAAGAGGAAAAGAAGAGAAAAGGCAGGATGCAAATCCCAAGTGCTGACAAGAAGGGTCAGACGAGTTCCCTCTCCTGTGGTCTCCCTCATTCATGCTCCTAAGACATACATATGAGTGTCAGATGCTCACTCAGTGTCTTTACTGAGTGTAAGTTCAAGGCAAAAATCACAATCCCTGCCCTTAACTAATTTAAAATCCAGGAAGCAGTATGCAGGCCCATCAGTAATGATATAAGTTAATGCCGGCTAGGTTAGTGCTGTGCTGTAGAAGCCACACAGTGCTGTCATATGCGTGCTCTCATTCCAGGTAAAATGTGTTCGGTGCTGTACCAGAGGCCTGATCAAATCACTCTATGAGCAAATTAGAGATAATGCCTCAGACTTATATTTTAAAAAAAAAGACAAAATTTAAAAACATATATAAAAGGAGTCCAAACCACTCCACAAGGCTCTGGTTAGACTCTAATGAGGAGGCCATTCCTGCAGTTAGAGAGAGATTTTCATTGAAACCATGCGGCATAAGTCATCTCTCTCTGGATAGTCAAGCAAGGCAATGTTTGCTTAGACACAGCCTCCGCTTTACAAACAGCTGGCCTGCCTTAGTCAGTGCTGACGTCCAGTATCCTTGAAGATTTGGACATCAGTTCCCTTCATTGCTACCATATTCTGGATAAATTGAGAACCTCCATTTCCATCTTTCCTATTTAAAACGCAACTACTTGTTTACTGGCGTAATCTCCTAACGACTGACTCAACCCCCAAAATGAAAAAAAGTGAGTGTATTAACACTTGAGGTAAGCAGAAAGTTTTTCTTTTCTGATCGAGCCGCTACAGCAGCACTCACGAGCCTCCTTGCTCAGGTGTTTTCCACACCATCTTACGAACTCGGCCCTGAGAGGCAGAGAGACTCACTCCCCTGTGATTATGTCACATAGGAATCACATCGGCTGAGGAGAACCTGCACTGCCTCTTTGTCTACACAGCTGTAGCTGTGATTATGATAAAGAATCAGTTTTTGTCCTGGTGACTTAAAGTTCAGATTTACCTATGTGTCACATGTTGCTTTTCACCTGCTCTGTTATCCGTTTGAAATAGTCCTAAAAGGTAATTCCACTAGGTGCTGTTGTTGACATAGCTATGACAATTTTTTAAAAATATTCTTCCCAGGATGATTTGTCCTTATTTTTATTATAAACAAGAGGTGTTAAATGCAGGTTTAGCCTTATTGTATGAAAAAAATTCCTATGTCCTAAACTCATGTACACAGATGCTTGTAGAAACATCAATGAAACATATTTCTGGACTCTGCCATACAATACTTGCAGTTAGTTCCATTTGCCATAAGATCAGAATGACATGCAGATAAGGAAGTAATATAACTGAGAAATAGAAGGTACCTGTTGTTTAACTTCTTTTCAGCAATTGAAACCAATCTCTTTAATCTTACATTCATTTGGAAAGGCCAAGAAAAGGAAGGCGAGAGGGATATTTATTGCATATCTTTAATGGACCAGTCTCTGTACTCAGAAATCATACACATTTTGTTCTTTGATTACTGCAGCATCATGGCAAGGTAAGAATTCTCATTCATTTTTACAGATAGTAAAGCAAGGCTCAAAGAGGGTAAAGGCTTAAAAAATGTCATCCAGGCAAGTAGCACACCCATGTACCCTCTTTAAATATGGGAGCAAGACCATAGACAGATCTCCGTGACCTCATACTTTTTGCATAAGGAGCATAGATTCACCACCATTCTCTACTCTTTGAACCCTCTTGGAATATTAAAATTGCAAAGTGCATTCACATAAAAAACATGGAACAGCTATAATGATAAGTCAGCCCAATTCATTAAAAAAAAACGAGAGAGAGAGAGAGAAAGAAAGAAATGCATCCTATAACCCATAAGAGCAAGTTCAAGGCAGAGCTGTGGTCTGACGGTTTCACTGGAGGTTAGAAGGGACAGCTGTGTTACACATAAATTTGCTGACCCTCATGAACTTTCCGTCAACAAGATTCTCTCATCCTCCCATTATTACTGTTCAACAATTAATCAACAGCTGTTGAAACATTATAAGCATGCTTGTAATTTGGGGTAAAATTAATGATTGCCTATCTATTAAAATGCTGAGGGAGGCTTTGTTTTCCAGCCCCAGTGTGAACTTGCTGATTTATTCTTGAAATCAATTACCCTCTTGAACTCCCTTGCCTCCGGACTGTTGGCTAAGA
This sequence comes from Equus asinus, assembly GCF_041296235.1. Lineage (NCBI taxonomy): Eukaryota > Metazoa > Chordata > Mammalia > Perissodactyla > Equidae > Equus > Equus asinus. Next base: position 78,159,503 of record NC_091800.1, read on the forward strand.
GCATCCCACAGCCCGCGCTTCTCCCAAGTGAGATTGTGACGTACACAAGACTGGACATGCTTGCCTGGCCATGCGGTTCTGTGGAACATAGAAATGTGTTAGCAAAGTAAAAGATAAGCATGCTTAGGAAGACAAGATTTTGTTTTATCATTCTTCCAGTTCTCTGAAAATAAACTTTTAGAAATAATGGTAATATCAAAAAAGTCATCACAAATACTATGAATCAACGACTCAAACAGTAGCAGAATAAATACTACATTTTGTATAAAAATACAATAAAACAAAGCCAGTGAAACCACTTTGAATGGGCTCATTTCTCATTGACTAGTATTTGCAAGGTGTTTCATAATTTACATAATATCTGGATCTATTAACCTACGATGTGAACACTTCAAAACGTCCAGCAGAAATTTAATTTCAGCAAAGTGGACATCTTATCAGTGGTGGTGTTCCAAGTTCAGTCAAAATAAGACATTGTGATTCTGCTTTGATGCCCAACAGCCTTGACCCAATTCACTTTTACCCACTAGACCCACTAGGTTGGGAGGAGGAAACTCTATCCTCTGCTCTTTCAGACACATTTTAGGAAATGCACTGGACTACTTCGGTCAATTATTACTTTTTCTTTGTCTTGTTTTTTACATTTTTACAGTCAGGGCACGTAACAGTCGTCAAGGAATAATGTGATCTCTTTAACTTAAATTCAGAAACTTAACACTGAATAACGGTCAGCTTGGAGCACAGAGACAGATGTGGATCACTACTTCTTCGTCTACACTACTCTCCATACACTGCTGCACCAGCATTACTTGTAATAAATCGAATAATAGGAAGTATCCAGTTGTCACATTTCCAACCTAACACCTCATGCAAATACACACTTCAAACAACTTACCCAGACATCTACCCATAAGACACCTCTAAATGAAACTTACTGCTGTTCAGATTTCTGCTGCCCACCTGAGCCAATAAGAAGGTAGTTTTACCTGTTTGTATTTTTCAGATTAATTACATATAAGAAGGGATAAAAAAAAAAGCATCAGAATATAGTTATAGTAGAAACAACCTTTTCTATAACTGTATGAAACACATAATTTGGGGTAAATGGATATTTTAATAATATAATGTGCTACAGATTCCCATTCTCTTCTATCTGTATGAAATGCATGGGTTCTCAATCTGATCAGTCTCTTTGTTTTCCTTCATAGTACAATAAAATATTTTCCTCTTCCATGAGTTTCTATGAAGTACATCTAACACATTAGTAATAATGGTATGCCACTTCAAACAAATTACAAACTAACGTTAGTGTTCTTACCAAGGGTACACCAAATAACAACTCCCTGCAGGCCAATCTGCATGCAAAATGTAACATTTAAAGCCAAGTTACAATTAGCACTTTATTGTGGAACCCTGTGATTGTAATATACTGCAAACTACTTACACTTGCTACAAGGATTTTTATTTATGAAAAATTACACAATTAGAGTTGCCATTACCACAACCAACTTGCATTCAATTCCAAACAAACTCAAAGACCAACAGTCACTGTTTATACTTAAGAAGTCAGAAAATATAGAGCATTGCACACCCCCTCAGTGCGGTGGTGGAAAATAAAAAGGATGGCTGAGCAATTTTGTATTTAAGTTGCAAATATAATGACACCACATCCATATGCACCCCTCAATATAAATAATGCCCTATACCAAAAAGAGCAAGCATGGAGAATTAAATTTGAGAAACTACAGTCAAAAAAAGCAAGTCAGGAATATCACTCGCCCTTCAAAGTGTAGGATTTACTAATTAGTAATATTGGATACAATGGGTTTCTTCACAAGAATTTACAAAACTAGATTATAAATAATGCTACCAGTACTTCCACATACCTCATTGTTTAAAAACTGAAGTCATATGGCCTGTGTGCTTACAAAGACTGATTTTTCTCACTATTCTCTCAAAATTTATACTTTCAGCTTGCTAGAATACCAGAACATTACCAGCATGCTAGAATAGAACACCAACTTGCTAGAATATTTTCCATTTTAAGTCATGGAAGATTGGCTCGTAGTGGAAACTTGCGAATTCTTCATTCTAGTTAAAGAGAAGTATATTTCTCAAATGTCTAATTGTGTGCTTCTTATGAAAGAGTGCTTATGGGTTTTATAAATACCCATTCATTGTCTAAAATTGTAATTATGCCCTTCAAATTAACTTTAGGTTAATTATTTTTTATGTTTCACCTCAATATAAAAAATAAACTGAAGTTGAACACGTTTACCTTTATGGTTTGGCTTATATTATAAAGCGACAGAGCAGCTTGATTTATTAAGATATTCCAAAAACTGAGAAAAAGCCATGGAGATAGTCACAGAAACCAATGCACACATGTATCTTGTGTGCATACACACAGACATACACACACACACACTCACACATTTCATTTGAATGAATCTTAAAGATGATATTGCACGTGCAAACCGAAATTCCATTTAACAATGATCTCAGAGTCTTTAAGCGTCTATTAACAATCAAAGTTCCATTCTTCTTTTTCCTCATTTCAGCTTGCCTTTTTGTGCACTAAGAATGATATAGTCCCTCAATCTTCCTCATTCTTCCCCAGTATAATTTTCCCCCCATTTCAAATATTATTAGTCAAAGTACATGAGCAAGCGGCGGGGGATGGGAGATACCCTCAAAGGCAAATTCTATAAATACCCCGAGCTAAATTCTGTTCCGAGATAAGCACCAAGAGTTACAGCTGCCATCAGCAAGAGAAATGGAGGCTGCAAAGAGGGAAAATGTTCCCTAGTCATTTTTATAGTGAACATAACACTACAAAGTAATAGAAATTATAGCTTCCTGCAAAGAAGGGTTAGCACCGACTTTAAAGTCTATTCGCTGCTTTCCCACTGATTTGGGTCATAGCCTTAGACAAGTCATTGAACAGCTTTGTGACTCAACTTCTCAGACGCTAAATTAGCAGAAATCCCATCTGACGTCTTCCTATCAGCAGCACAATGAATATTACAGAGATAATGTGGGTAAAGACATGTTGGATTCCAGAGTCGAAAGAATGATGTATCCATCCAATGTTGGCATACACTTACCACCGTGCTGTGGAGAGATGCCAGTCTATCTAACATGACTTAAGAAACAAGGAGCATTTAACTCTCCAGGCAAAAAGAAGCCTAGGCATTGCTATTAATCCAGGTTCTGCTGTGCAGTATTTATATTTAATAAGGTACTCATTTATTGTTCACTAAGTCGTATTAAAATATTTAATCTCACAACCTTAAAATTAGTAGCCATCAGTTCCCAAGTAAACAGGTCAGCACTATGTGAATGAAATACTATTAACATTATTATTTTATAACATCCCTTATGGAGACCTCATAAGTAACAAAAAGTAAATAAATTCAACATTTTTGTTAAGGATATCTCTTTTCCTCCCTCTTTTCTTGTGCATGTTCACTTCACTAGAACAGACTGAGAAAATGTGTATGAATTCAGCTCTTGGTAACATGTTTGTTCATGCTGGGCTTAAAGACTGGTGGACCAAATTATCTTGGAACAATCCCCTGGGCTTCCCGATTTCCTGGGGTGCCTGGAGTTAAACCCTAAGAGGTCCTTGAGAACATACTCTCTTCACCCAAGCTAGGATTTCTTTAGACATAACTAGAAAAGTAGAGGGAGACTCCTGGCAAGACTGAGGATTCTCAACTGATTTTACCACTAGAAGTCATAAAAAATACAGTTGTGGTTTGTTATTGGGTACTTCGAGTCCTTAGGAACCCTGGAGAACAAACTGCCGTGCAAATACATAACTTAAAATGGATTGTCTCACTAAGAACAATTTGAAGGCAATCATCACCATTTTGTCAAGGTCTGACAATTTAAAGATGGATCTCTAGAAGAAGTAGTTTTGAACATAACCTTTTGAATCTTTCACAGTCTAGCACAGTGCCTGGCCCACGTGTGAATGTGCATACACACGTCTGTGAGAATCCAAGGTCAAGATCACAATCCATACCAGGTGGTCGTCACTGGAACTGAAACAACCCAAAAGCTCGATTCTTGGTGGTGATTCCATTATGACTTTAAGTTCAAAGTTTATCTAATTTATTTCATGTTCATTCAAGGTAACTCATTTCTCTTTCCTGAGCACTCCACTAGTCACTGAAAGACCAACAGAGATGATGAGGCAGGATCTCTGTCCTCAAAGTACTGACTTCTAGAGCAGAAATCAAGTATGTGACAGGATGCAGCATGGTGCCTGGCATAAAGTTAGCATTCAGTCAATGTTTACATGACAGGAAAGACAATTAACTAAAAAGCAAGGCTGAAAGAAAAAGTTAAGTGCTAAATAAGACTATAGCCATCTTTGAAGAAGTAGAGTAGAAGACAAATATTTCTTACTTTGACATTTAAAAAAAGGAGCAATCGTTAAAACAGATGAATTTTACTTGGGGAGAATGAGGAGAAGTTACAGGTAAATAGAACAGTGTAGACAAATACTGTCTACACTGTACAGGGTAGACAAATACTGTGGAGATGTCGTGAAGTTCAGGACCCCCTGGGGAAGGTCCCTGGGCTGTGAGGTAATGGGCATGGAAGGATGTAGAACCCGCCGGACTCCCTAGTTTGCACATTTACTCTCCAAACCTCCTAGACTGGCCAGGCACAGGGTTGCTGCTGCATCTTGCTCTATGCTGCCTTTCTATTAAAATCACCCAAGGACGCTTTAGCTAGTTTAGTAATCATATTCTCCATTGCCTTGTGTTGAGTTTGCAACCAGCCAAAACATGCACATCTTTCTTTCTCAAATATTGTCAAGCTTGGTCACACATTTTTGTAAATGATTTTTTTAACCTAAACACAGACTCTGACACTGCTGTTGTGTTTTTTTTTTGTGTCATTGTTAATGGTGATTTATTATTTTGTCAAGATTTCTTTGAATCCTGCATTTGTCATCCTCTGTAATAAGTGCTCCTCTGTGCTTCAGGTAATGACAAAATTTATAATTATAGCATATATTTTGAGAGGATCAAAGACTGAGCCTGGTGGCATGCCTCTAGAGACCTCCAGCCAGACTAACAGTGCTCTATCAATCAACACTCTTTAAGCTTCGATTTGATGAGCTATCCATCCACACTAACTGTTTGGTTATCCAGCCTGTATTTCTCCAACTTCTACACAAGTTCGTCAGCTTCTTTTTGAACTGCATTGCTGAATTTAAAGCTCACTATCTCACTCCCATCGAATTCAAAAAGACTATGCTCTATGCAGGATTATGTTCTCTGGAGGGAAACAAAACTTATATTAACTATTTCTACACTTTCTCATTGAGTCACTTATTTAGTCAACTAACATTTATTGATTGTCCACACAAGTTCTTCCCAGTTGACCAGGATTAATTTCAGCATAGCCTGTGGTGTGCTGTCACTAGCTCATACCAGATCACCAGAGCCAGTTGTGCACATCTCTTCACAACTCTACAGCAATGATTCTCATCGGTGGCTTAAACCAGGCTGGTGACATATTTACTCCAAGCTAATCAGCACATGCTACATATCAGGGATTGTTGTTACTGTTGAGGAAACTGGTTATTAAACATTTATCACCATAAAGCAGAACAATTCTAATCATCCTCCAAGATGTTGAGTTTTGGGTAAATCAAATGGTATCATCCTCAGGTAAAAATAGGTTTTGGGTGAAGAAAAAAAAGAATCCTAGGGGCCTACCCCGTGGCACAGTGGTTAAGTTCACATGTTCCCCTCTGGCAGCCCCACGTATGAAGTAGAGGAAGATGGGCTCAGATGTTAACTCAGGGCCAACCTTCCTCAGCAAAAAGAGGAGGATTGGCAGCAGATGTTATCTCAGGGCTAATTACCCTCAAAAAAAAAAAAAAAAGGAATCCTCTTACTACATGATGCATTTGTAGTGATTTCAGGACACCTCTGAGAAGACATTCAACACACAGGTGGAAATAAGGAAGTGAAGGGCAAGGGAAGAGAGAAAAGCCAGAGATGCAAATTTGGTAACCATCAATCTGCTGATATCGATGCAGCCCCAGACTGGATGAGACGTGAAGGAGGACCCGTAGATGGCAAAAGCAAAAGTCTAAGGACTGAATCTTGTGGAGCACCTACCTCTAAAAGTGGAATGGGATTCTTGGAGCCTTTGGAGAGGAAATAGGAGTCCAAGATGCAAGAACCACCAATATGAAGGCACTGGCACCTGGACCACCATCAGTGGAGCACAGGGAGTACTCAGCGCTGGGAACTGGGTGTCTCCCATTAATCCACAATGGACCCAAACACATAACTTTGCTTTCCAGATTGAAAAAAAAATCTTCAAATAGAATGGGGATTTAAAGCATTATTGCAATTTTAGCCTGAAGGACACATTTTCTGTATCAATGTGGAATCAAGTAGAATTATCTTTCATCATTTGAGAAACTATTTTAACATTTCTCTAATATTGAGAATCTGAAAACAAATCAAACATGTTTCATTCTTCCCTTTACCCCCTTGGGATAACCCTGGTTCTTCTAGCATCAGCAATAAACTTGCTGTTTTCTTTTCAAAATAGAACTACTGTAAGAAAATTAACACAAGTAATTCTTCCCAGTATGCTTTGCCAAAACTATTGAAATCATTCTAAACAACTACATTGTTCAGATGAGTTAGCCTCCCATTTGGAATTATAGATGTTCTTGCAATCTTCATGGGATTTATGAATCTCAAGTAGAAATGTTACAGAAGTGACGAGTAAAATATGAGCTATAAAATGATGACTTAGAAGACGCATACTGCTTCCCTGTTTTCAGATATTTATACTTTGTTTTTCACCTGAAGCTGTAAATCTTGGGCTCATGAATGAACTAAAATAAAAATTTACTCCAAGTAATTTATGCAGCTTTCATTCCTCTCAAATACAACACCTCTATTCTGGATTGCTGATGTCAAAGGAAGTTCCAAGAAGTAGAGTATAAGCAAATTTGATTTTTCTCTTTTTGCTTCTATATGTATTTTCCAAATTTTTGACAGTGTATCTATACAGTCATGAGTCATTTAACGATGGGTATACATTCTGAGAAATGCATCATTAGGTTATTTCATCTTTGTGAGAACATCATAGAATGTACTTATACAATCTAGATGGTATAGCCTGTGCTTACACACTAAGGCTATATGGTACTAATCTTATGGGACCAGCATCATATAGGCAGTCTCTCATTGACTGAAACGTCATTAGTGGTGCATGACTGTATTAGGTGTATTTAAAACATTGTAAATCTAGGGCCGCCTTGTGGCTCAGTAGTTAAGTTCACCCACTCTGCATCGGCCGCCCAGGGTTTTGCTGGTTCGGATCCTATGCGCGGACCTAGCACCACTCATCAGGCCATGCTGAGGCAGCAGCCCACATAGCACAATCAGTAGGACCTACAACTAGAATATACAACTATGTACTGGGGGTCTTTGGGGAGGGGGAGGAGGAGGAGAAGAAGAAGAAGAAGAAGAAGAAAAAGGAAGATTGGCAACGGATGTTAGCTCAGGTGCTGATCTTAAAAAAAAATTGTAAACCTAATACAAAAAAAGAAGACTTTTTTGGATAAGCTGGGACTTTCACTCACAGCCACATTTATATCAATTTGCTTCATTTGGGGAAAAAAATACAGCTAACAAAATATATAAATTCTACTCAAAAACTGTGTGTATTCAATAAGTAATTTTGAAGATGTTTATTTTAAAAATTAAATTATAATTTAATGGCTAATGTTGACAATTTTGAAAAATAGAATGGTTAAGGGTGAGTATAATGTTATAAATACAAACTTCTTACAAATAGGGATGGCTTTATCAAGAATGGGATAAACCATAGAGGCCCTAAGAGCTCATAGGATTGTCTACAGGAGTGTACACACAGCCCAAATTCTCGGCTTATGTTGCCAGCCATTAGCGATTTAGGAAGAACTTGAAATTGCTGTGTCAATTTGTGTGCAAGTATGTAAGTTTTGTCTGAATTATATTCAACGTATGGAACAAGATTATTTTTCTCTTCCAGGATTGATCTCTTCTTTTGCTTGGTTCAAAATATATTACTCATTTCTGCCAACAAGACCATTCTTCCAGCAACAGATGTTATGTCATAAAAAGAGACTTATGCATGCTGGTATAAATAACAAAGGTGTTAGCTGGAATTAAAGGGAGACATTTCCTGTTTATATATATCTCTCTTCAATGATTACTGAGTGAGGGTAAAAATCCGCTATAAATAAGTTTTACATAAACAACTTGTTTAAGGAACATTGGAAAGTTTGACTGAGAAAGAAAATGTATCTTCAAATTAATGACTGTTTTGTTCACCCTTATAGAGTTTACATGACTGTTATACATACATAGCTTCTAGGACATTCATTAATCACCAGCTTTGAACTCAATCCCCATTTGAAGAGAGCACATGTGCTTCTGGGTGTGATTTTTATAAACACCAAGATGCCTTAACACTCTCCCATGTTTTAGAATCAGTTATTGCTTCCAAAACTTTCCCCTGGAAAGAAATCACAAATGGGGGGAGATTGTCTTGCCCTCTCCCCCTTGTCAGCCCCGGCCTGCTACACAGGACTAGCCTTTGTCACCTTGCCGATACCAGGTCATCCTGTCGCGTGCAGTGAGGTATTCCCTGCTCACTCGGCAGCTGCTGGAAGCTCAGCCTCTCCAACAGCTGCTTTCTGACACTTCTAGAGGGTTATAGGGAAGCTGAATTGCCAACAGCTGTGGGACCACCGGCTCTAGAATAATGATTCTCCTATCAATCTAGGAATGAGGGAACAGAGCATAGAAAAACAATCTCACTCTTTTTTCACAGGTCCCCTTTCTGATTTTTTTTTTTTCCAGCTGGTGGGAAGTAGCATAGGAGAGCACTGTAGTCAAGAAAAGCCATGAGCTCTACAGACAGGAAGGTTCAAATCGTAGCTCCTTCCACACAGGTGTGGGACCTCCCTCAAGTCACTTAGCTTGCTTGTGCTTCAATTTCCCCTCTTAAAAATTAGGAATGGTGATGATGATGATAATCATACCTTCCACATAGGTTGTTATGAGTACTTAATACCTGAAAACCTGTAAGGGACTTGGAAGAGTGTCTAGCACACAGTTCTCAAGGCAAAAAATTAGAAAAAATAAATACAAAGGAGACTTCATTAAGACAACAGTGCTTTCATGTATGCTCCTTAATTTTCTGGACAAATACATGAGGATGATATGATTATTCCTATTTTACAGGTAACAAATCTGAGGCATAAGAGGTTAACCAAACTGTTAAGCACAAACTAACAGGCCCATGAGCGTCTATGCAGAAACGGAGTTTTCCACCATCCTTGTTAAAAGAAACTTGAATGTTCAGAAGAACAACTGCAAGCTACTAATTAAAATATTCACAAGGGTCGCTGTGTACTCATATTCTACCTTACTCCAAAATGGATGTGGGGAGGCTGATAAAAAGCACAAACAATGGTAAATAGATAAAGAAGAGGGAAATATTTGCCACCTCCCAGATGTCATCTCCAGAACTAAATGACTGTAGCTCAGTGATTCTTAGTATTCTGTGGGCCAGGAACACTTCAAAGTTCTGACTGAGTCTATGATCCGATCTTGAGAAAACAAAGCACCTATCTTAATCTTGCTTAAGTGTTCAGAGGTCCCACAGATACCCTGAGACGCACCCTAGGCGTCCATGGCCACTCTTGGCTATGAACTCCTTTGGAGTCATAACACATTACCAAGAAAGAAAAGAAAATATTAATGAGCCATGTCATTAATGTGATTTCTTTTCATCATGTAAATAATGTAACTGCTCTCCAACATTGCTACTCTAAGAAAGCATGGGTAAGGAGGGCATTCATTAACAACAAGAACGTAGAGGAGAAAAGTTGATACCACAGCTGAAATATAGCCATCAATTCCAGACAAACAAAATGAAGAGGAACACACGTGGATATGTGTATATATGAATATTTATATTTATAATCTACCTTTCTATTGATACATTTGTATATATCTGATTCAGAAGGGGATATAATTGGAGGAAATCTCAAATCTTTGTTTATACAGCAACCATAAAGATGTAAAGAAACTAAAGCTTATCTCCTTGGAGAAAAGACTGAGGAGTTAAAGAAAGGGCATAAAAGAGAAAAGAAAACATGATAACAAATGTGAACGAGAGATTGCATTTTGATGTTTTCAAGAGTACTGTGAATAATTTTTTCTGTCTTCATTTATCTTATCCACCCTGTTATAATACCCACTTCACATTAGATATGTGCATAAACATGGAGTTAAATTCCATTTAATCCTAAAATACATACTACTATATACAAAGGATTTTATGAATAGAACTTTTTCATTAAATTGGTGACACATGTTTAACAGGAAAATGAAATCTTTGTTGATCAGCAGAGACAGAAATATGCCAAAGAAAAGTTACCACAGGGATGTTGTTCTGGCGTCCCTACTTCTATTTGTGAGCGCAATGGTGACAGGAACCATACTAGTTTTGTTCACCTGTTCTCACAGCAGGAGCACAGCTCTTGGCACACAGTGGGTATCATGGACCGAATGATTGTGTCCCCCCGAAATTCCTATGTTGAAGCTGTAACCCTCGATGTGATGATATGAAGAGCTAAGGCCTTAGACAAGTAACTAGTTTTAGAAGAGGACGTAAGGGTAGGGGCCTCATGATGGGATGAGCGCCCTTCTAAGAAGAGACTAGAGAACTGAATGTCTGTCTCCCTACCACCCTCCCCACCCCCTGCCATGTGGACACAGTAAGAAAATAGCCATGTGCAAGCCAGGAAGAGGGTTCTTACCAGACCCTGACCATGCTGGCACCCTCATCTTGAACTTTTAGCCTCCAGAACTGTGAGAGATAAATGTCTGTTGTTTAAGTCTCCCAGTTGATGGCATTTTCTTACAGCAGGCTGAGCCGACTAAGACAGTGGGTGTTCAATAAAATGTTGTGGAATGAATGAATGAACAACTGTGTAGATCTTTGCAATGTCAATTTAGCCAACAAATATTGATTGAGTATAGAGTATACATATACTATACACCATATACTTTATGCCAGGCACGGTTCTAAGCTTAGGACACAGCTGTGACTAAAAGAGGCAGACCTGGATGTCGTGGAGTGCATGTTCTAGAGGAATAAGATGTTATTTCTAATTCTTGTGGAAAAAAAGATTTATTTTATTTTCAAAAGATAGAGATAGAAGATTTCTTAGGTTTAGGAAAGTTGTACTGACTTCCCAATTTTTAATTGATTCACTTAATATGTACAGTCTCTGGACAAAGCTGCACTTGGCTCAGCTCCAGAGGGCACTGTTCGCGCTGTCATCTTCATGGATGGCGCTCCCGGCACTAGGCAGAGAACAACATGCAACATGGTTGTTGGGTCTGCTCTGCTGGGTTTGAACAGTGCCTGACTGTGAGGAACTTACTTCACCTCATTGTGCCTCAGTTTCCTCCTTTTGAAAATGGAAAGAAAAGCCTACTCAAAAGGCTATGCTAATGATCAAATGAGCTGGTTCATGTAGAGCAGTGCCTGGCATACAGCAAGCACTAAATCAATTGTAAGCAGGTGTGGAAGAAATAGATCAGAGCAGAAGCCATTGCTTTAATCAAAGTAAGAAAGTTAAGGACTCAAAATATTGTCATGGCAATAGTTGTCACCTCTGTCAGCTGAGGCACCACAATTTACCAGCCATTGCCTGCTCCTTCCTTCTTTTTACCCACTTCCCTCTACCCATTCAACAGGTTCTTTAATTCCATCTCCTTAATTTTTCTATGTGCATCCCTTCCTCTCACCGTGGGGGTATTTCAAGCCTTATGTTTTCTTATTTTGATTGAAACAGTGACATCTGCTTTATCTCTTTCCACCACACATGCTTACAAGTGGTCCTTCACATTGTCAACAGAGAATCCTTCCTGAGAGCAAGTAAGCACTCAGTGAAGAACATCCATGAGTTCACTCCTGTGGCTAAAATGTGTGCATCATTCCAAGTCGCCTATGGCTAGATTGTCATCTTTTATAAAGCCCGTGCAAGCTGTAGTGCCTCGCTTGTCTGGCCCAGGATCAGATTGTGCGCAACTTGAGGCGGTGGAGTGCCCCACTCCTCTCTAAAGCCTCAGTAACTGATACAGTGCCTGGTGAACAAAAGGTGTTCAGTATGTTCTTGGAAGAATGGGAGAAAGGAAGATTGGCTGGATGGCTGGATGAATAGGGGTTATGAGTGATAGCAAAGTAATAAAATAACTTAATATAAACCATTGCTCATATTCAAATCCTATTAACAGAAATATCATATATAAGAAATAACATTAGCAGAAACATTTGAGTACATAGATAACAATATACACTATTGTCTGATAAAACAGAATAAAAGGATTAACTTGTCTATACAAGTGTTTTGAAAAACAGGGTCAATATTAAGCTTCTTTCTACAGATAAATAGGTAGATAAAATGAGCTGAAGTACTCTTATTATCAGTGAAGTCAGGTGTAATCTCAGCCTAAAGGCAAGCCTATAATTTTCTTGATGGAAGAGCATTATATTGTTTCATATATCCATCTTCCAATACACATAAAAGATATTAGTAAAATTAAAGTTCTCTTCTTGTTATCAATTCAGAAATGGTTCAGTCACTCCTGTGTATTGTGCTTCTCCATGAAGTAATTTTAATATATTGATATTGCCAGACTGTTCATTTCAGGAAAAGTTCAGGACGTTCCAACTTGTGCCAGGAAGACTGGAATTATGGGAAAAGCGGAATAAAATTCCAGCTGCTTAATTTCACTAGTCTGGTGAAACCATACAAAGCTATCTCCTACCCTTAGAGAGAAAGCAGACCTGTTGTTATGACCTGAACATCTGTGGCCCCTCAAAATTCTTACGTTGGAATGCTCAGCCCTAAGGTGACAAATTAGGAGGTGGGGGCTTTGGAAGGTGATTATTAGGTCATGAGGTTGGAACCTCATAAATGGGATTAGTGCTCTTATGAAAGGGATCCCAGGGCTCTCTCACCTCTGCTTCTACTATGTAATGACACAGCGAGAAGACGGTTGTCTAAGAACCAGGAAGCAGCTCTCACCAGACATTGAATCTACCAGAGCCTTGATCTCGGACTTCCACTCTCCAGAACTGTTAGATAAATTTCTGTTTACAAGCCACCCAATCCATGGTATTCTGTTGTAGCAACCTGAACGGACTAGCACACCTGTCCACAGAAGACTCAGTGAGGAGGGCATCTTCCAGTCGTCAGTTCTCGCAAGAATGATGGGCATCTTACAGGGGCTGGTTAACGTAATGGAATCCTCACCTGCTGTCTTATTATCCTGCTTCCACTTTTTACACTTTTACAGTGAAATTAAAGATTATTTTTGGAAAGATGAAATAAATTTAAATAACTCAAAATATTGGTGGCAGTCTGCACATAAACATTGCCGGTTAAAGTAGGGTGCCTGAACGCACACAAAGTCCATTCACATCCGAAACAGGTGAAGGTCCATGTAAGGAGTATGTTCCCACAAGATGATCATGGTTCTGGAACGACAGTGGTATGACGTGACCACTATCTACTCAGACAGACTCTGGATTGATCAGTACAAACTTGACCTGCAAAATTCAAGTATAACTTCCCAGGTGCAAACCAGTGTACCATTGGCTGTTTACATCCCATTGCTGGATCAGTGGTTCTCAACTCTGCTGCACATTCAAATGGCCCAGGGACTCTGGAGGATAATAATGTGTCACTGTAGGTTCATCTATTGTAACAAATGTACCGCTCTGGAGGGGCAGGTTGGTAGGGAGGCTGTGCAGGAGTATATGAGAACTCTGTACTTTCTGCTCAATTTTGCTGTGAATGTAAAACTGCTCTAAAAAAAAAAAAAAAGTCTATTAGAAAAAAAAGTCACTGATGGCTGACTCTCGTCCCTAGACATTCTTATTTAATTAATATTGCTTGTGACCCGGGTGTGGGATTTTTGAGAGGGTCCAAGTGATTCTATAATGCAGCAAAATTTGGGAACCTTGTGCTGGATGATTAGCGCTTTAAGTTACTAAACTTTTCTTTTTAACTTTAGAAGGATACCAGTGATCAGAATGTTTATCTCATGATTTAAAGAACATAAATGAGTAATGATATAAATAGGTGCATTTGCCGTGATATTCAAATACCTAGATCTAGAGCATACACACTTAAAATTCGAAGCTTATTCTAGATTTCAAAGAATCAACTGATTCATCTGTAAGTCAGCCGGTCCCTCTCTCCCTCCCTCTACCTTTCTAACAAAGTGAAATCCATAACAATGGAAAACGTTTCCTTATGGACCTCCTGTCACTCAACGTGTTAAGGGTCTGGTGCAGAAAGTTTCTCCATTGGCTGGGAAGTAGGAATTCAATGATTTTTGGCTTCCTAAAAATTCTCAAAATCTATGATATACATTGTTTTCCTTAATGCCACCTAAAGTTTAAAACCAAAAAGTCAAAACTGGCAAACCAGAGAATAAAAAGACATCGACAAAAGGAAAGAAATGAGACGTTTTAAGTGTGCTGCGTGAGGGATGAGTACAGTTAGAAAGATCAATTCATTGAGTTGAAGGCAATACAGGTGAAAATAGAGGAATTCTCATCTTTTAAGAAGGATGAATGTAATTACTTCCAGTTGGTATGTTTATGAAAATGTAATTTGGTATGTCTATACCTAAAAATAATAACAAATGTTGTCAAGAGTGAAATATTGTAGAATGAAGAATTACTTTTCAAAAAGCTACAGAAATCTCCCAGCGCCTGGTATGATTACAGACTAATCAAGTGCCCAATAAATATTTGCTGAAGATTTAAGGATGACAGGGTGACTTCAGACGCAACAGTGTTAAACACTAACAGAAATAAAGTGAAAACACGTAACAGTAGTACTTTCTGATCCTGACCATACGGGTAGGAAATTTCGATTTAAAATAGTGTTTCGTCACCTACAGTGAGTTTGTTTCCACCATCATTTTTGGAGGTTTCATTCATTTATTGCTTTTATTCTTAAAGAGATGTATACTGACACTACTGATTTAAAAGAAAGTTAGAAAAGAATAACAGGGGATCTGAATACTGAACATAAATTTGCAAGATACCTGCAGCCAAAAGTATCAAGGTGAATAGTTGTAATGGTGACTTTTATAGGCCTCAGTGATTTGGATTGTTAATCCACAACTCTGGCCAATTCAATTGCAATTACTCATGATAAATGCACTAATATTCTTCCCATATTAATATTCTTGCTTTGTGTACATTTATACAGCTGCTAAATGTGAGGTGCAGAATGGTCTGAAGTTCCCAATGGCCCCTACCCCAGCATTCCCTATCCCACTGTATCGTGCGGCTGTTATTCACACTCTTTCTTTCTACTGCTGCTTCCTTCACTTCTCTATGCTCTCAGTCCCTCCCCAACACACACACAATTTGTGACTTAGAAGTCAGTAGTAGTTCTCTCATTAAGAACTCTAGCGTTTAGACAGCTAGTTTCATGTCCTTCCAAGCACCAGGAAGGTCAGTGGAATTGACTAATATTTGCATTTTCTTGGACCTTAGTAATCGTGAAAGGGTGCACCAAAAAAGCAGATCAATTGCTAAACAATTGCTGAGGGTGAAATAAAAATTTACTTTCCTATCAAGGGATACTTCTAGTTTTTCTGATACGTGATTTTCATGGAATCACACTGAAGAGGGAAAAAGCCCTCCTTTGCTCTTCTTTTCGCGAGAATAGGCATTATCCTATTACCCCAACCTGCCTTCAAATTTAATTCACTTTCCGCCAGCAATACCACTGCATTCTATTGACTCCATTCCTGTCAATGCGATAAAGCAAAGTCAACTTTTTCACATCAGGTTCAGCAAACTCTGGCCCTCCTCCTGCTTCTCTCCTCACAGCCGCAAACAGAACAGTTTATCCAGGTGAGCATTTGCTGCCCATTTGATGCGAGGGAACACTAAGTCCAATTCAGAAAAGTGGTATCCCCCTCAAAAAAAGAACTCCATTCTTCTCATAAGTAGATCTGTACTACAAGATATGGTATTCAATTATTGTCTTTTGAATGTCATCAATTAAAAGTTCATGCAAATATGTTTCCTTTCACATTATATAAGTATTTACATCAAATCCTTGATTTTGCCCTGGGCCAACAAAGCTTAAGATGCTTCCTATCTGACCCTTTACAGAAAGAGTGTGTGGACTCATGATTTGGATAATCAGTATTTTTTTTAAGAGGTAAAACTAGTATTCCAGAAGACCAGGCCTCACAAAATAGACTGAGAAACTTTATCACTCCAGGCAGCCACCCCCTGAAACCCCACTTGTCCGTCCTTTTCTCTCTCTCCTCCTTTAAGATAGAATCTCCGGCCTTCTCCCGGAATTTCCTGTCACTTGCAGGTAACAACTCTATCCGTCCCAGTCACAGGAACTCTGCTTCCCTTCATTAACGTCTCTCCTCCCTCAGAATCATCAGGACTTCAGACTTCACTTGGGCTGAGGCTCGCTTGCCCTGCCCTAGCTGGGCCTGATTCCCAGCCAGGGTCACCCTCTCCCATCCCCACCCCCTGCAACCCCAATTGCCAGATGATTCCGAACCCTCCAAGGTGCACATGGAATTGGTGAGGAAAAGGGAGAGAAATTCTTTACCCAACAGGCCCTGGAGTAACCCATCATAGCTTCCACAGACACTGGCAGATGTCAAATAACCATCTTCTTTTTTTATCTTTTTATTTTTTTATTTTTGAGGAAGATTAGCCCTGAGCTAACTGCTGCCAGTCCTCCTCTTTTTGCTAACATCTGTGCCCATCTTCCTCTACTTTGTATGTGGGACACCTGCCACAGTGTGGCCTGTCAAGAGATGCCATGTCCACACCTGGGATCCAGACCAGTGAACCCCGGGCTGCCAAAGCAGAATGTGTGCACTTAACCACTGCGCCACAGGGCCATCCCTGCAAATAACCATCTTAAAGGTGTGATGCTAGAGTCCAGAGATCTTGACTTCCAATCTGGAAACATTCCTCTAATCCTTTCTTGCCCCTTTGCCTTTATGAGTAGAAGGAAAGGAGTGCTTGATAAAGATTGCTGAAGCATTAGGAATTTGACAATTTGCACTTTATCTGTCCTAATTCATCACAGAGGAATTTAAGTTCAAGCCCTGCATCCTTGCATCTGAGGACCTCCACATCCAGCCCCCACCCCAAAACTTTGTCTCTCACCATCTACTCACCATGTATTTTCTAAAGCTCAATGTTGGGCAAACTTGACTCCTGGCTTACTCTCCACACACGGGTCAGTCTCTGCATAGCCAGACTCTCACTCTTTCCGTAGGTGGAATGCCTTTCTCAGGTTAATTGTTTGCTGTCCTTCAAAGCCCAGCTCACAGCTCCGTTGGGATGCTCCCTGCATCCCCTTCCACTACTCCAAGGTGATTTCAGAGTCTCTGAACTCATATTTCCCTGGATTTACCGCTGCCATCATGGTCTGCGGTCCACTGTGTTGTTACTTGCATCTAGTCATGCTTGTTCAGGTAACTTTGTCTTCTTAAACCAAAGAAGATGTTCTGGGAGATCATGGACATATTTCTTTGTCTCCACTACTGTGCCTAGTGTTGTGACTTACACGTCAGTTTGTGACCAACAAAATCGACTGATTCATTTTAAGCTCTACTCAGATGTTGTCAGTACACAGTGTGCAGGGTATGACAAATAGCTAATCATCGTTAGTCTCCAGGTTGTGGTCACTGATCAAGCAAATAGATTGTAAATCATTGTTTTCAGTGTAGCTGTTGATGATAATATTTGAGAGGCATCTTCTAAATTAGAACACAAAAGTCAGATTAAAAATACACATACATTTTCAGGCTAACACAACAAAAAGAAATTGGGATATCTAATTCCTGATAGAATCATTATGGGTGACATGAAAAATGGCCTTGACCTTATTAAGATAAATATTTTTCTGATATAATGATTGGATAATGGGCAACCAGACCAGTTATACCTATATGTATACACAAAACAACTCACCTACATATTTATTCATCTTAGTTATATAAATACAATTTTAAGTGGCTTTAGATTAGTTCCTTTATCCTCCCAGCAATGACAAATCATGCAATGTTCCCTTGAGATGCAGGCATTCTATAATCACCTCTAAGCAATTCCCTATAATGTTCTTGCTATTTTTATGTCATCACTGAACCTGATTCTTATTCTTACTCAACTACTTGGAGAATTCTAATCTTTATTGTCACAAAGAGGAAAGTTTTGCTGATTTCCCAGTAATTTGCCCCAAAGGTATTTCCAAGCTTACAATATCCAGAAAAGGAATTCTTGTGTATACTATTTAAATTTATATTTTGGGTTAAAATCATAACTTGAAAAGGCAATTGAAACAAAGAAGAAGTAATTATTTTCTCCAAGAAGTGAATCATTTAAAGGGAAAAAAATTTAACTATAGAGTTATGTGCCACATAAGGACATTTCAGCCAATGATAGACGATATATACAGCAGTGATTCCATAAGATTAGTACCATAAAACCTAGGTGTGTAGTAGGCTATACCATCTAGGTTTGTGTAGCTACACTCTATGATGTTTGCACAACGAAATCGCCTAATGACACATTTCTCAGAACACATTCCCATTGTTAGCGATGCATGACTGCTGATTTGAGTTGTTAATTATTTTTGTGTCTGAGTATTTCCATTCCAGCCCACACAGAGATGGGTAAACAATCTTAAAACTGTTCTTAATCAACTCTCTTGCTTGTTTTTCCATTCACAATGATGTAACTTTATCATGTTTTTGGGAGAGCGATAGAGGGAACCTACCAACAGATGACCTCTGATACAGAATAGATTGGCCACAACCAACAGAACCATCAGGAAACTTAAACAGTCTACGGAAAGTACAAGTTTAAAAGAGTGGCCACTCAGGTCTCAGGAAACAGCAAGCAAATATAACCTTTCCCCACTCTTTTGCATGAACATCTAAATATCCAGCTTGAATATCCACCTCTCATTACCTACTGTTGAGTAGTCAA
Source organism: Equus asinus (assembly GCF_041296235.1). Taxonomy (NCBI): domain Eukaryota; kingdom Metazoa; phylum Chordata; class Mammalia; order Perissodactyla; family Equidae; genus Equus; species Equus asinus. The sequence goes on from NC_091800.1 coordinate 78,178,625, forward strand.
TGCCACTAACAGGATTTGAGTTCACTGGATAGAATTATGAGAAGAGAGAAAGGTAATTCAAATATAAAGGATAAAGTAAATGAAGATTTGAATTTGGATATGTAAATAGTTTATCCGGAGAACACGTACTGCTCGAGTCTCAACTTTAAAGCACTTGCTTTTTTCTACCACACCTCCACACTACCCTACAATGTGAACCATACACAAAGCATGGATTAGACAATAACCAAAGATAAGGTTATGTAGTACAGACGGGCATATGATTACAGGAGGAGACTTTGCACTTTATGTGGCAAACTTTTAGATTCTCCATAGATTCTTGGAAGGGGTGTTATGTCTGAACTATCTATTCTCAGAAGGGATCAAATAAACTGAACTTTCAAACAGAGAAAGTGGAAATTGATTCTCACAGAAAGAATTATGTCTTTTTCAAATAAAATATAGCATCCAATTGCTTCTAAAAAAATTGACATAAAAAATAGGAAAATGAAATATTGTAGTCAGCCTAATTCTTAGCCGTAGGAGAAGAGAGCTGTTCATCGACTCTATAAACAGACTTAGCCTTGTGATATTTTGTTGCTGTGCCACAAAACTGTCAGGAGAGTGAGTTATGAATAAAATCTGATGAAATATTCATTAAACACTGAAGCTTTCTTCCTTTTTGTATATATCCTCAGACCTATAAAAGGTATTCATTCTCAAACATTGCTAAAGGGAGTGCAAAAATAGTACAATAGCTATCTATGGAGGGAAATCTAAAAATATCAAAATCATGGATGCCCTTACCCTTTGATTCAATTGTCACACTTTTAGACTGTCCTATAGTCACATTTGTACACAAATAAAAATCAGAACATATAGATCTAGGAAAAGGGAATTAGCTTAATAAACTCTGGTAAAGCCAAACAATTTATAAAATTTAGCATTTTAAGGGGGTGCTCCCACTTCCAGCTATGATGAAGTAACATAAATGTGATTCACCCTCCCATCTGAAGCAAAAAAAAAGAAAAAATATAGGAAAGAATAATTGGCAAGACACTGGACATCAATTCACAAAGAACAATGATCCCTGAGAGTCAGGAAATGAATAAGGTAAGTTCTACAATTGTTTTAGCTTATTGGCTTGATCAGCACATGCAGGTAAGGAAACTACCTGAGAGTGAGGAAGGAACCACTAGAGATGATTACTAATAACAGTGCTCAGCACAGACATAGGACCGGGAATAGTGCTTCTTCCCACCAGGCAGACTGGTAAACCTCAAGATTTGCAGTCACTGAGTAAAAGACACAGAGGGGCATTGCTCAGTAACGGGGAATAATTAGCTTTAAACTAAGCATTGTTCTGGACCTGCCTAACAAATCTTAAAAACAACTTTAATCACCCAGTAAGATAAAATTCACGTCTGCCATCCAAACAAATTACCATAAAAGCAAAGAAACAGGAAGAATGACCCATAATGAGAAGATAAGATCAAGCCAAAAATGCTCCAGAATTGACTTTGATGTTAGAATTAGCAAAGAAGAGCATTAAAGCATATATTATAAGTAAATACATTACACATGTTTAAAAGTGAATGAAGACATGGAAAATATTTTTAGAAGATCCAATCCAAACTTCTAGAGAATAAAATGGTAATGCCTGAAATTTAAAAAATTACCCAAAACATTGGATAGAATTAATAGCTGATTGGATATTGCAGAAGAAAAGATTTGTGGGCTTAAGCATACAATAAAAACTATCTAAAATTAATGAGATAAAGGATAATCCAACAACATAAAAAGAGCATCAGTGAGCTGTGGAACAATTTCAGGTGGCCTAATATACACATTTTTGGAGTCCCTCAAAGAGAGAAGATTGGGAGAGATGAAAGACAAAAAAACAAAAATGTTTGAACAAATAATGGCTATAATTTTTCTAAATTTGATGAAAACTATCAATCTGCATATCTAGGAAACCCAACTAACCCTAAGCAAAGAAACTTGCAGAAAACACCACCAGGGCACATCATAATCAAATCCTAAATGTCTATGCACACAATAATAGAACTTCAAAATACATAAAGCAAAACTCCCAGAACTGCATTGAGAAATAGATAAATCCTTAATTACAATGAAAGATTTTAACACCTTTCTCTCAATAATGGATAGAACAAGTATACATAAAGGATATCAAAGATTTACATCATATTATCAGTCAACATGACCTAATTGACATTTTTAGAGCATTCCTCCCAACAACAGTCAAACACACATTTCTTTTTCAAGTGCACATAGAACATTTCCCAAGATAGATCAACTTTCTGGACTATAAAACATGTCACAACACACTTAAAAAGACAAGTCATAAACAGATATTTTCTCTGAGCACAATGGAATTAAAAAAATTAATAGATGTTTAGAGAATCTCTAAATATTTGGAAACTAACACACTCCTAAATAATCCATGAGTTAAAGAAGATATAAAAAGCAAAATTAGAAAATACTTTGAACTGAAGGAAAATTAAAATAAAACATATCAGAATCTGTAAGATGCCACAGATTTACTTAGGAAAAAATTTATAACAAAAATATCTTTATAAGAAAAGGGGGACAGTCTCCAATCAAAAATCTAAGGGTTCATTTCAAAAAACTAGAAGAGGGGCTGGCCCAGTGGCGCAGCGGTCAAGTGCGCACGTTCCACTTCTCAGTGGTCCGGAGTTCGCCGGTTCAGATCCTGGGTGCGGACATGGCACCGCTTGGCAAGCCATGCTGTGGGAGGTGTCCCACATATAAAGTAGAGGAAGACGGGCACGGATGTTAGCTCAGGGCCAGGCTTCCTCATCGAAAAGAGGAGGACTGGCAGTAGTTAGCTCAAGGCTAATCTTCCTCAAAAAAATTTTTTTAAAAATTAAAGTAAATTAATTAAAAATATAAAAAACTAGAAGAGCACGGGAGATCTCATCAAGATGGTAACATAGGCAGACTCTGAACTCATCTCCTTCCATGAACACAACCAGGTTACAACTATTTTGGAAAAATTACCCTGGATAGAAAACTGAAAACTGGGTAAAAAGAACCCCTACAACAAGGGACAGTCCTGACCAAGGCGGAAGAGGCAGAAATTCCTGCTGGAAAGAAAAAAAGCCACTTTCAGGAACAGCCAAGTTTCTCAGCTGGCCAGGCAGGAGCCACCCTAAGGTACGCAGCCCTCTCTGGAGGCGTGAGGTCCGGAGCAGGGCCGATACTGCTATAAGCATCCTTTGGACTCAGCCCAACTGAGATGGGAATCTTACTATCTGGCTTCGCCAGCTATTAACTGCAGCAGGGACACCCCAAGAAAAGCTATCAGAGGAAAGCTGAAAAGAGCCAGGTCTTAAAGGGCCCACGCACAAACTCACCTGTTTCAGCAACCTAAAATCACCAGAGAGAAGGCTAACAGTCATTTGGTGAAGAGACTCACCTGGTGGGCTTTGGGTGCATGTCAGTGAGAGAAGGGACCTCTCTGGAGACTGAGACATTGGTGGTGGCCACTGTTGTGCCCTGATCCGAACATGCTGATATAGACCCCCGCAGATGGACACCATTGAGGTTCTTCCCCTGGTCTGTTAGCCCAGGGGTCTGCCACACCGCCCAGAGCACAGATTTAATCCAGTTCAGCCAGAGCAGGCAGCCTACCCTAGGGACCGTCCACACCCAACAGCAAGCCCTCAGGCCACTTGTCAGTCTGCACTGACTGGGTTCCTTGATCCTCTACAGGCAGACAAGCGTGTCTGCCTCTGTGGGGCAGGGCCTGTGTGAGGACCAGATGAACTGTGGGGGGCATTGGTGGAGAGTTGGGGGCCTCTGTGGAGGGACACCAGGGTATTCTCCAGGGGGTTGGGAAGTGTGCACAGACCAAGACTGTGTTGACAGTGTGTGTGGTCCTTGGGGGGTGAGGCTTATCAGTGGTAGAAAACCTGTGCTTCACAAATAGCCATAAAAAGGATCAGCCCCAGCTTCCAAAGCCTGAAACAATTGAGTGCTCCCATGCCTAGAGCCAGCCCCACTCAGCTGCACTCCTAAGAGAAGTGACAACAGCCTTGCAGGCCTGAGGCCTCTAGCAACTGCAAGCCCCTGAGCCTAGGAACCAGCTACACTGGGTACCTACCCAATTAACAGGAAAACAGCAATAGGAGTGTGCTGATAGACTTTGTATCCAATGATGCTGAGGCTCCCCAAATCAGATTTACAAACAGCTGGTCAGGGAAGGAAAGACTAGACTCCCTGGGTACCTGCATTAAGAGCAACCCTGACACAGCAGACAGACGCAAGTAGCCCACAAAGCGGTCATTCCCAGATCATTAGACTGGTGATGAGAGGGAAGCACACTGCTGGGCCTCAAAAGGCATCTCTTACATAAGGCCACTTCTCCAAAATCAGGAGGCATAGCCGACTCACCTAATACCTAGATATAAGCACGAGAAAGAGGTATAATGAGGAGACAAAGGAATACATTCCAAGCAAGGGAACAGGACAAAACCCCAGAAAAAAGACTAAGTGAAACAGAAATAAGCAACCTACCCGACAACGTATTCAAACAAAAACTCAGAAGGATGCTCAAAATTGTGGGGAGAAGACTGTATGATCATAGTGAGCTCATCAACAAAGAACTGGAAAATATGAAAAAGAACCAATCAGTGGCTGGCCCCGTGGCCGAGTGGTTAAGTTCGCGCGCTCTGCTTGGGCAGCGCAGGCTTTAGCCGGTTCGGATCCTATGCGTAGATGTGGCACTGCTCATTAGGCCATGCTGAGGCGGCATCCCACATAGCACAACTAGAAGGATCCACAACTGAAATATACAACTATGTACTGGGGGGAAATGGGGAAAAAAAGAAGAAAAAAACAAAAAAGACTGGCAACAGTTGTTAGCTGAGGTGCCAATCTTTAAGGAAAAAAAAGAGAACAAATCAGAAATGAAGAATACAATACTGGAAATGAAAAATTCACTAGAGGGACTCAATAGCAGAGTAGAGGAAGCAGAAGAACAGATCAGCGAGCTAGACGAAAGACTAGAGGAAATCACCCAAGCAGAACAGAAAAAAGAACAAAGAATTAGACAGAATGAGAACAGTCTAAGGGAACTCTGGGACAATATCAAGCACACTAACATTCATATTATAGGTGTCCCAGAAGGAGAAGAGGAAGACAGAGGGGCAGAAAATTTATTTGAAGAAATAATAGCTGAAAATTTTCCTAACTTAAGTAAGGAAACAAACATCCAAGTACGGGAAGTATAGAGAGGTCCAAGCAAGATAAGCCCAAAGAAGCCCACACCAAGACACGTTATAATTAAAATGTCCAAAATTAAAGAGAAAGAGAGGATCCTAAAAGCAGCAAGAGAAAGGCAAAAAGTGACATACAAAGGAAAGCCCATAAGCCTCTTGGCTGACTTCTCAGCCAAAACCCTACAGGCGAGAAGAGAATGGCATGACATATTTAAAGTGCTAAAAGGAAAAAACCTACAGCCAAGAATACTCTATCCATCAAGGTTGTCATTCAGAATGGAAGGAGACATAAAGAGCTTCCCAGACAAGCAAAAATAAAAGGAGTTTATCACCCAGAAACCAGTTCTACAAGAAATGCTGAAGGGACTTATTTAAGTAGGAAAGTGAAGACCACAAACAGGAATAAAAAGATTATCAAAAAAGAAAAAAACCCAGGGCCAGCCCAGTGGAACAGGGGTTAAGTGTACACATTCCACTTCTCAGCGGCCCAGGGTTCGCTGGTTCGGATGCCGGGTGTGCACATGGCACTGCTTGGCAAAAGCCATGCTGTAGTAGGCATCCCATGTATAAAATAGAGGAAGATAGGCATGGATGTCAGCTCAGGGCCAGTCTTCCTCAGCAAAAAGAGGAGGATTGGCAGTGGTTAGCTCAGGGCTAATCTTCCTCAAAAAAAAAACCCCACAAAAAAACCAGGCAATAAAATCACCGGTAAAGGTAAAAATATAGTAAAGATAGCAGATCAACCACCTGTGAAGATAATATGAAGGTTAAAAGACAAAAGTACTACAATTATCTACTTCAATGATAAGAGGGTAATGGATAGACACACAAAAAACAAGAGATTAGATATGATTTCAAAAACATAAAATGTGGGAGGAGGGGAGTGAAAAAGTAGAGTTTTTAGAAAGAGGTCAAGCTAAAGAGTCTACTAATTCAATATGGATGCTATATGCATAGAATATTATATAGGATCCTCATGCCAATCACAAATCAGAAACCTATAATAAGTAAGCAAATAAGTAAGACAAAAGAAATCAAACATATTACTAAAGAAAGCCATCAAACCACAAGGGAAGAAAGCAAGAGAAAAAGAAAGGAATAGAGAAGAACTATGAAAAGATCCAGAAAAAAAAAGTAATAAAATGGCAATAAGTACATGTTTATCAATAGCTACTTTAAATGCCAATGGACTAAATGCTCCAATCAAAAGGCATAGGGTGGTCAATTGGATTAAAAAACAAGACCCATACATAGGCTGCATACAAGAGACACACTTCAGACCTAAAGACACTTCCAAACTGAAAGTGAAAGGATGGAAAAAGATATTCCATGCAAATGGCAAAGAAAAGAAAGCCAGGGTATCAATACTTATATCAGACAAAATAGACTTTAAAACAAAAACTGTAACAAGAGACAAAGATGGGCACTACATAATGATAAAGGGAACAATCCAACAAGAAGACATAACACTTGCAAATATCTATGCACCCAACATAGGAGCACCTAAATATATAAAGTAATTATTAACAGATATAAAAGGAGAAATAGACAGTAACACAATAACAGTAGGGGACTTTAAGACTCCACTTACACCAATGGATAGATCATCCAAACAGAAGATCAATAAGGAAACACTGGCCTTAAATGACACATTTGACTAGATGGACTTAGTGGATATATATATAGAACATTCCATCCAAAAACCACAGAATACACATTCTTTTCAAATGCACATGGAACGTTCTCCAGGATTAATCACATATTAGGCCACAAAACAAGTCTCAATAAATTTAGGAAGATCGAAATAATACCATGCATCTTTCCTGACCACAAAGTTATGAAACTAGAAATCAACTACAGGAAGAGAACCAGAAAAGCCACCAAAATGTGGAGGATTAAACAAAATGCTACTGAACAACGATTGGGTCAACCAAAGAAATCAAAGGAGAAATCAAAAACTTCCTGGAGACAAATGAAAATGAAAATACAACATGCCAAAATCTGTGGGATACAGCAAAAGTGGTTCTAAGAGAGAAGTTGATAGCAATTCAGGCCTACCTCAACAAAGAAGAAAAATCCCAAATAAACAATCTAACAGTGCATCTAAAGGTGCTGGAAAAAGAAGAATAAAGCCAAAAATCAGCAGAAGGAAGGAAATAATAAAAATCAGAGCAGAAATAAATGAAATAGAGAATAAAAAACAAGTGAAAAATTTAATGAAACCAAGAGCTGGTTCTTTGAAAAGGTAAACAAAATCGACAAACCCATAGCTAGACTCCCCAAGAAAAAAAGAGAGAAGGCTCAAGTAAATAAAATCAGAACTGAAGGAGGAGAAATTACAATGGACACCTCAAAAATACAAAAGATAATAAGAGAATACTATGAAAAGGTATATGCCAACAAATTTGATAATGTAGAAGAAATGGATAAATTCTTAGAAACATACAACCTTCCAAAACTGGACCAAGAAGGAGTATAGAATTTGAATAGACCAATCACCAGTAAGGAGATCAAAGCAGCAATCAAAAACCTCCCAAAAAATAAAAGTCCAGGGCCAGATGGCTCCCGTGGTGAATTTCACCGAACATTCAAAGAATACTTAATACCTATCCTTCTCAAACTCTTCCAAAAAATTGAAGAGGAGGGGAGGCTTCCTAACTCATTCTACGAAGCAAACATTATCCTGATAGCAAAACCAGACAAGGACAACACAAAAAAAGAAAATTACAGGCAAATATCACTGATGAACGTTGATGCAAAAATCCTCAACAAAATACCAGCAAATCAAATACAACAATACATTAAAAAGATCATACATAATGATCAAGTGGGTTTCATTCCAGGGATGTAGGGATGGTTCAACATCCGCAAATCTATCAAGGTGATCCACCACATTAACAAAATGAAGAATAAAAATCACATGATCATCTCAATAGAAGCAGAGAAAGCATTTGACAAGATATAGCATACATTTATGATAAAAACTCTAAATAAAATGGGTAAAGAAGGAAAATACCTCAACATAATAAAGGCCATCTATGACAAACCCACAGCAAATACGATTCTCAATGGAGAAAAACTGAAAACTTTCCCTCTAAGAACAGGAACCAGACAAGGGTGCCCACTTTCACCACTCTTATTTAACATAGTATTGGAAGTCCTAGCCAGAGCAATCAGAAATAAAAGGGATCCGTATTGGAAAAGAGGAAGTGAAACTGTCACTCTTTGCAGATCAGATGATTTTATATATAGAAAACCCTAAAGAATCCACTAAAAAACTTTTAGAAATAATAAATGAATACAGTCAAGTTGCAGGATACAAAATCAACATACGAAAATTGGTTGCACTTCTATACACTAACAATGAAGTAGCAGAAAGAGAAATTAAGAATACAATCCCATTTACAATGCAACAAAAAGACTAAACTACCTAGGAATAAACTTAACCAAAGAGGTGAAAGATCTGTACACCGAAAACTATAAAACATTGTTGAAAGAAACTGAAGACGACACAAAGAAATAGAAAGATATTCCATGCTCTTGGATTGGAAGAATTAACATCATTAAAATGTCCATACTTCCTAAAGCAATCTATAGATTCAATGCAATCCCTAGCAAAGTTCCAACAACATTTTTCAGAGAAATAGAACAAAGAATCCTAAAATTTATATGGAACAACAAAAGACCCCGAATAGCCAAAGGATTCCTGAGAAAAAAGAACAAAGCTGGAGGTATCACATTCCCTGATTTCAAAATATACCACAAAGCTATAGTAACCAAAACAGCATGATACTGGCACAAAACCAGACACGCAGATCAATGGAACAGAATTGAGAGCCCAGAAATAAACCCACACATTTATGGACAGCTAATACTTGACAAGGGAGCCAAGAGCATACAATGGAGAAAGGAGAGTCTCTTCAATAAATGGTGCTGGGAAAACTGGACAGCCACATGCAAAAGAATGAAAGTGGACCATTACGTTACACCATGCACAAAAATCAACTCAAAACGGATTAAAGACTTGAATGTAAGACCCAAAACCATGAAACTTCTAGAAGAAAACATAGGCAGTACGCTCTTTGACATTGGTCTTAGCAGCATATTTTCAAGTACCAAGTCTGACCGGGAAAGGGAAACAAAAGAAAAAATGAACAAATCAGACTACATCAAACTAAAAAGCTTCTAGGGGCCGGCCTGGTGGCACGGTGGTTAAGTTCACACGTTCCACTTAAGCGGTCCAGAGTTCCCCGGTTTGGATCCCAGGTGCGTACATGGCACCGCTTGGCAAGCCATGCTGTGGCAGGCATCCCACATATAAAGTAGAGGAAGATGGGCACAGATGTTAGCTCAGGGCCAGTCTTCCTCAGCAAAGAGAGGAGGATTGGCAGCAGATGTTAGCTCAGTGCTAACCTTCCTCAACAAATAAAATAAAATAAAATAAAAAACAAATAAATAAAAAGCTTCTGCACAACAAAGGAAACCATCAACAAAACGAAAAGACAACCTAGCAATTGGGGGAAGATATTTGCAAATCAGACATCAGATAAGGGGTTAATATCCAAAATATACAAAGAACTCATTCATCTCAACAACAAAAAAACTAACAACCCAATTAAAAAAATGGGCAAAAGATCTGAACAGAGATTTCTCCAAAGAAGATATACGGATGGCCAACAGGCATATGAAATGATGCTCAACATCATTAACTATCAGGGAAATGCAAATCAAAACTACAATGAGATATCACCTCACTCCGGTCAGAATGGCTATAATTAACAAGACAGGAAATAACAAATGTTGGAGAAGATGTGGAGAGAAGGGAACCCTCATACACTGCTGGTGGGAGTGCAAACTGGTGCAGCCACTATGGAAAGCGGTATGGAGTATCCTCAGAAAATTAAGAATAGATCTACCATATGATCCAGCTATTCCACTGCTGGGTATTTATCCAAAGAACTTGAAAACACAAAGGCATAATGATACATGCACCTGTATGTTCATTGCAGCATTATTCACAAGACTTGGAGGCAACCTACATGCTTATCAAGGGATGAATGGATAAAGAGATGTGGTGTATATACACAGTGGAATACTACCCAGCCATAAGAAATGATGAAATCTGGCCATTTGTGACAACACAGATGGACCTTGAGGGTATTCTGCTAAGTGAAATAAGTCAGAGGGAGAAAGTCAAATACCATATGGTCTCACTTATAAGTAGAAGATAAAAACAATGACAAACACACACATAGCAAAGGAGATTGGATTGGTGGTTACCAAAGGGGAAGGGGAGAGGGGGGAGGGCAAAAGGGGTGATTAGGCTCATATGTGAGGTGATAGACTATAATTAGTTTTTAGTTGGTGAACATGATATAATCAACACAGAATTCGAAATATATTATGATGTACATATGAAAGCTATATAATGTTATTCAATGTTACTGCAATAAAAAATAAATAAAAAATAAAAAACTAGAAGAGCAAAAGAAGTAGTACTCAAAGTAAGCAGTGAAAATAAAGATCAAAGTGGAAATTAGCAAAATAAAAAACTGAAAACCAATAGAATTAATCAATGAAACTACAAACTATTTATTTGAGAAAGATCAATCAAGCTGACAAACCACTAGCCAAACTGATCAGGAAAAAAAAAAAGAAGAGACAAAATACCAATATCAATATGGAAGAGAAAGGCTATCACTAAGCTTCTACATATATTAATCTGATGAGGGAATATTATGTACAAATTTATGCCAGTAAATTCAACAAACACTTGAAAGACACAAACTACCAAAGCATGTGAACACACCTGATTGCTCACTCTCTCACTCACACTCTATCACACACCCACATAGGCAATTGAAGAATCCTGTATGTATTTAAAAAACTAAATGTAATAAAAAATCTTCCCACAAAGATCCAGGTAGTGAATTCTACCAAAGTTTTAAGAAGAAAATAATTCTACTTTTATAGACAATGTTTAAAAAAAATTGAAAGGGAGTGAATTAATACTTTCCAAATAATTCCGATGACAAAAAGATAAAAATGTTGCAAGCAAACTATAGACCAACATACCTCATGAGCATAGATGCCTAAATTTTAAACAAAATTTTATCAAGTAGAATCCACCAAAATATTTTAAAAGAGTGATATATCTTGACTGTGTTAGACAGAATTCCAAGATGGTCGCTAAGCTTCCTGTCCCCTAGCGTGTATGCCCCACAGAGTCCCCCCTCCTTGAGTGTGGGTGAGATCTGTAAGTACGATAGGATCACAGTTTCTTAAATAGGTAACTGTGCACCAACCATATAATTTAGCCATTTAACTCCTAGGTATTTACGTAAGAGAAATGGATGTATTTGTCCATACGAGAAGTGAACATTTATGTTTGCAGTGGCTTTCTTTGTAACAGCCAAAAACTGAAACCAATCCAAATGTCCGTCAGTAGGCAACTGGATAAACAAATTGTGGTATATCTCTAACAATGCTATGTCACATAGCAATAAAAATATTCAACATGGATGAACCTTGAAAATATTATAGTAAGAGAAAGAAGCTAGTTACAAGAGATCACATATTGAATGATTCCATTTATATGCAATGTCTGGAACAGAGACAGAAATTAGATTCACGGTTGGCAAAGAGTTGGGGCAGAGGATTAGAGAATGATTGCTGATGGCTACGGAGTTTGTTTTTGGTGCAATAAAAATGATCTAAAATTAGATAGTGGTGATGATTGCATATATTTGTAAATGTCCTGACTGAATTTTATACTTTCAATGGTGAATGGTATGATGTGTGAATTGTAATATCGATAAAGCTGTTAAATATTGCTTTCGTGAATTTTGATTGAAATTTACCAACTTTATTTGGAAGCTTTGTTTACAGTATTCTTTATTTGTATTTTTGATAGCCACTCACTGAGTAAAATGGATATCATAGTTCCTATTTGACAGACACAAAAAAATAATGCTTTACTGTTTCCATATCTACCAGCAAGCAAGTCTGAAATGGAACCATTTGAAAGTCTAAACTGATACACTTCAACCCAGGCAGGATCACAGATAATTCCACCCACACTCAAATGTGTAGTTTCATATGTGGTTCCACTATTGCTTCAATGCCACACTGCCTTGAGGTGTACATTTTTCACAAATTGGGCCCAATCAGCTGACAGACTCAGAAATTCTTCCCATGTTGACTCCTGCTGACAGGTGTAAAATAATCAAACATCAAATGATGCTTGGAGGGCATGGGAGGTCATCCTAGGGTTCATTTCAGTATATTTGAGTTGATCAATTAATGAGGCAAACTTAATATCATGTGCCCTATCAATTAAATATTCATTCCAATTTCCTAGACTGTGGCATGGAACAGAAAATCTGAATCCTTAAATCCAGATGGGTGGTCTGGAGACAGAACCAGCTGTGCAGGGAAAATGACAGGACAAAAAGAAACAAAGTCTAAGGTAGATAAGACTGTGATGGCAAAAGTTACAGAATCAGGTCAATAAAATGTCAGCATTTCAGTACAGAAAAAGTACAAATTAGGAGCTTAGAAATAACTTAGCTTGATTAAATTAGAAGACTACAGGATAAGACGACCACACACAGCAAGTAAAAAATAAACCCAGATCTAATTATTGTTCTTTCAAATTATTTAGAGAATAGTTATAATTGGAAACAAAAATTCCGTGCTGACAGAGGTGACAGGATTCTTCAGGAACTGCCACCCTCATGCAAAACCACAGAGGTAAATAGAGCTTCTATTTATCATCACACTCAAAAACTATTATGGAGTCAAAAGCTCATGACTTGAGAGAATTTAAGAACAAAGCAAGAAAAACGAGTAAATGTAGCTGGTTGCTTTACCTGAAGTAAATAGAATATAAAAAGCAAACTATTTGCCCCCAAGCTATGCACATTAGCCATCTAAAAATGGTGCTGCTACTGCTTTTCCAAGTATTTTATTCTTAGTTTAGGCACCTAGTAAAAACTGTGACATTTTCCTGTTTAAAGTAGGGGAAAAAACATTCCGAATATTTTTAAATGCCTGGATTATGTCTATTTCCGAATCAGCTTCCTTTGCTTTCTTTACACAAATATTAGAATCAAGAAATATATTTATATAGAGAGAAGAAGAAAGGAAAAGTTTAGAATTTCCTCCTCGGATATAAACAAAAGAAAATCCTTCTCCTTGGCTTAGAGAGACAAGGGGAACAGTAAATGGATTGTCATATTTGGAAAAAGTAACTTATGCTCCTGAACTTGGGAAAACCTGCAAGAGTCAGCTCCCAAGAATTCATTGTTGTCTAAGCATGGGCCCTGACCAAGGCCTTGCTCTGACTCTGGGCACACAGACAACTACCAGTTTCAAGAACAAAAAGCCAAATTTAACGCTACATGTTATAAGCAAGGCGCCATGGAGTCCAGGGCTAATATGTTTTAAAAATGCTCAGTTAAGTCATTTCCCCAACACCCCTATTCTGAAAGGAAGCCCTTATTCAGATTCTACACATGATATGCAGTTGAAGACAACTGACACAGTACACAGGTATTCCTTATAAATAGAAGATCTTACTAGAAGAGAGCAAGTGGCCCAGGCAGGTGGTCACATTAGGGTCAGCCTAGCAGACTGCCCGCCTAGCCCTTCTGCAGCCGCTTTGGACTTCCTTCCCTCTCACATTTGTCCTTCCCGGCCACACTCCCTAGGACCTTCTCTCTCTCCTCTCCATCTTTGTCCCTGTTTCTCACATTACTCCATGTTGGTCCAGAGCAAGGTCTGCAGTAGAGGACAAGTGATGATGACAGAAGACCGTGTCCTTCCTCTTGCTCTCCCTCCTGTCCCCATGCCTCATCCATTACCATTTCAACAACCCAGCACAGTCCCCTTAGGAAACACATGGTCAAAAATTACAAAGGGTACACTGAGCTTTTACACTAACGAGTTAGTCTGCAACATTTTCAAGGTCTAAGGATTCCTAGGTTGGAGAAGGAGGTTAGTCTGTTATTCACAGCAATTGCTGTGACCAGAGAATTGGCATGTGCTGGCTCCCCAAACCCCAATACCCACAGCAAGTGTAAAGAGGGCCAGGTGATGCCTGCCCAGACAGTGGGATGTGGTAACAGGAGAGGACTCTGAGCTCAGGGACCCTGGATCTTCTATAACAGGTAGTAGGTATGCTGCAGGGAGACACGACCTTTATCATACTGGGCAGCAAACACACCGATCCTTTGCTCCGAGGGAGACACCAATTGTATCTTCTAAAACTGTTCCTTATATGAACATCCTTGAAAAGATAGTTCAGAACAACAGGCAGTCAGTATCTTTCTCAAAAGATACGCAGACAAACAAGAAACCCAAGGGAATTGGCTCTCACACATCAGTGCACTGTTATCACTCATGGGGAGAGGAAGCAAACCCGGGCAGGACCCGTTTTCCCTCATATGAGTGCATCATGGGAGTTGGGTTGAAAATAAAGAAAAAACAAAAACTCTTAGAAATTTCACAGGGACCACATACTGGCACTGGGGACAGGAAGGGAGGAGCAGACCCTCTGAACAGTGTTCTGTCCTGACATAGATCAGCATGGATAGGTCAGGATCAGCAGCTGTTGATAGTCAACAATAAAGCGCATGGGCCTTGGATTTGGGGTGGGGTGGGCAGGGTGAGAAATGGGATCATTAAAATTCTGGCTGAGAAATCCAAAAAGTTCACTGCTTGCTTTGAGGGTTTATAAAAGTACAAATTAGGCTCTTCCTCTCCCATTTCTTCGTCCTAAGATCTCTTGAAAGCCTCGGCCCACATCCGCAACCCCATCATGCTGAAGTCCCTGCTTCGAAACCAGCATGAATGATTTCTGGAACTGGAGACACCTCCGTATCCCCACTCAGAGAAGGTAAGAGGCGGAGGAGCCCATGGACCCGTTAGCATGGAGGCAGCTGGAGCAGAGTTGTGCTGGGGGCTCACGTCAGACTGCCAGATCATCTTCCCTTGGAAGCCTTGCGACAGCTGATACTACCTGATAGTGCTGTTAAGACAATTCAGGAGCATGAAGGTCTTCAGAATCAGAGGGACCATCTATGAACACAACCACCATGTACATAACGTCTAAAGGAAAACACTTTCTAAAGGACTTTCCGGAAAAGTTTTAGAATGTAGCCATTTATTGATTAGAGACTGTCTTTATGTATCAATCATGTGAAGATATTTACAGGTTGACTAGTTTGGTAGCTCTCAGCAAAGATTTTTGTAAGATTTGAATGAACACATTCAATCATCATACAAATGATTCACAGTGGGAAAAAGAAGGAGAATGTGTCATAACCCAGCTACAAAGAGAAAACATGTATGACATTTTTTAACTTTCAATTACTGATTAATATTCAGTGACTTCAGTGGAAACTGCTGTAAGAAAAAAAAATAGAAATAATCTGATTTTCTTTCTTAAGACATGAACCTGAAAAATCCTTTAAGTGCTGTGTTTATTGTACGTCTGGCTGCAAACATTTTCTAGGCAACAAGCACTATCAGGTGAACGCATGTGGCGATGAGGGGTGAGTGAGAATCACAAACTTTTTAACTTTTGCTAGAAAGTGAAGAGCAGTTGAAATGGCTTACACCTTTAAGCCCTTTATACAATGTAGGGTAGAAGTTGCAAACAAACTAGTAGAATCCCCACTGATCTAGGTCAGGATCCATCTTTGAGAAGGCAGAAGTGAGACCCACTGGTGCACAGGAACCGTAAACCAAGCATTTATAAAACTGTTTGCTCTCTGGTTCTCCGGAATTGTGGTGCCGTGCAGATAAGTAAGCCTAAAAGCTTCCTAATACATCCTCTTCCCTCCACCACTCCTGGCTGGTTGTTCTATTCCCTGGGTGTGGCTAAATTAGAACATTCTTACTGGTTGCAGTGTTTCTCTCCCGGAGGGAATTCTGAGTGAACATAAGCAGTTCTTTTCTGGCCTGTATTAGATTGCGCCTGGGAATGAAAACCATTACGAATCTTGTACCTTAGAATAAAGTTCCTATTTACTTGTCCGTGAATAAGTAGTTGCAAATGATTACATCTGCAAAGGAGATTTGCAACATTCTACCTGGTCCAGGAGTCGGATGTGAACTGTTAGAAGCCAGAGAGAGAGAGAGAGAGAAATGAGTATTGCTTGTTTTAGAGAGTAATAAAAGTGACAACTACAGAATATGAAAACCTTGACCAAGTGTACCTAAATTGTTTGTTGTAGGACATTATTGACAAATATCAATAAATCTATGTTCTTATGGTAATCCCATATACAATTTGATTTATTTGCTTTATTGCTTTTTCTACTTCATAACTGGTTGATTTCTTGATGTGATTTTTTAGTCCTAAAGAATTCGGAAGGCAGGGTCAAATGAGATACTTGTAAGACTAAATAAAACAAAATAATATGACTAAATATCAGACAGGTTATGTTGCAAGGACACACAGAAAGTGTTGCAGAGACACGATTTCTTTCTGAGGAAGGAATCTTCACACTGTCAAACTCAACCTGGAAGAAGCTCTTAATTTTTACTGCCTCTCCCATCACAAGAAGGACAGATGAGGTGTCTGGAACACGGGCAGCCTCCTGAGAAGTATTAGTCTGAGCATCCTGGAAGAAAGCAAGTTACTTTAAAATAAAGTTAATGATGACTCTGTAACAAAGAATTGAACTTGAGTGAACTAAGATAACTTTCTTGAAATTATCACTAAAAGTCTTAACGCTAAGAAAAGAGTGGGCAACCTTGAATGACGGAGCAGATCACAAACAGAGGAGATAATCTGAGAAAGAGAGGAGCTAGTTCTCTGAGCAACAGCTGGCCAGAGGGCTCAGCAATCCCTAGAGACAGATCAGGCTCAGCCACACAACTGCAGCACGCAGCAGCAGCAGCCCTAAGTCGACCACATAGTTATGCTTAAGGACACAGATGCTAAAATGTGTAGGGTTCCCATCCTATAGGATGGGTGCATCGTCTACTAACCCTTTTGTTGTTTTAGCAAAGCCCCAAGTTTAGAAGACTTTTGTATATTAAAAATGATTGCTTGGAACAGGTCCACCTCACCTAACAAAAACCAAGTGATGCTGGTCCACAGAACTAGTGCGTTCTCTCCCGGAGAATGTCGACTTAGCAAAGCTCTTTCCTTTCAGAATATGCTATACCTCATGTTTGCACCGAGGAAGACAATACATTGGCATAGCCACAACCTAAATTCTTCATTAGGAAGAGAAATCTTAGGGCTGAGTATTTTTATAAATATGCCAATAGATCCTGACTTTTTTGTGTGATTCTAATGAAACTTTGGTGAGGCAGGAAATGCAGCCATTAATAGAGCAGGTATGATGCTTATGTAGAAGGTATAATTTAGCAATAAATTATCCCCCTACAAGAAAAATCCCATTTCTTTGTCGTTGTTTTTCTTTGATAAACTTGTACCTGACTCTAACCTCCCCATCTGAGCTCACTGGCAGGACACTCAACGCTCATTACTCCTGGGATTCCTCTCAGGGATTTGCTAAGATCCCGGAGTTCTATGCATGACCAGATACCTGGAGACCAGTTTAGAAAAAGGTTACCAACCCGTCCTTGTTATCATCAAGTGTCTCAGTCTGCCTGGTCCTTTACGTCTGGCAGCTCTGCTACCTCCAAGCCGTGGGCTGAGGCATTGGAAGTCTTTGGGAAGCCTGGGAGATTGTCCAGGGGCTAGCTTGCTAGATGCATCCATCTCTTACCCCATATACAGGGCCTTGCTTCCCCCTACACTGTACCTAGGACCCCCTACTTTTTCATCCCTCGCAGTCTGAGGGGAACATTGCTCCTCTACTGGTCCTCAAAAGCATTATTCCCTAACATCCTCACTTTAATAAATTTAAGCTGTTACAAAAGATAGAAACTGTTGTATTTAAGCAGTGTTTGCTTTGAGGTCTATAAATATCCAAGGCAAGAACAAAACCTAAATCCTCAAAAGGAACCTGGTTACCTTATAGTCTTGAGGGATGGTGTGAGAAGAAGGGCTTGTGCAAGGTGTGCCACAGAGAGAAAAATACGAGACGGACAAATTAATTTATCAACAAATTACCCCCCACAGTACAGCCTGCCTTGCCCCCAATTGTATGACCCTTAAAAGGCATTGGTCTAGTCTGCTTCCCCATATTCCTCTTTGTCATAAGTGGGAATCAAAATTCCTGCCCGTTAGGGTTAGGGTTATGGTTAGGGTTAGGATTAGGGTTATATACCCTCTTGGGATATAATCTCTTTTATTTACTCTGGCTCTCTTGTTTAAAAACATACTACTCAAATCCATATATATTTTTTACAGCATTAAGTAAGAAGTCAAATACAGTATGCAGAGACGTGGAGGCACTGCTGGCTTTATATTACCGCCATGCTTCTGTCGATTAATTTAATCATTGAATACTTACTATGAGCTGGACGCTGTGCCACCTATGTGCACCTCCGCATCAGGGCAGCTACCCTGCCCTCAGGGTACTCACAGTCCTCCATGTTGCCCAACTCAATCCACCTCCAAAGCGGCCACGAAGAAGCAAGGAGGAAGAATTAGGAATGATCGCTATGAATCTGTCTGTAGAGAGATGATTTAATATCTCAATATTAACAAAAATGAAAAATGATGTTGAGGCAAGAGTTTTAAATACACAAGACTATGTTTAAACTTATACCAAGATATGTCACTGTAAATGGAAGACTTCCTAGATAGTAAAGGAAATGTGTATTTAAAACGTAGAAAGAAATTTAAAAATTGAATATAAAATATTAAGGTGAAAGTTAAAACATAATGTGAAGCTTGATGTTCATGAATAAATGCATAAAGTTAACATTCTTGAACTTAAAAATCTGCTTATAATCTTCTGAGAGCAAAATACAGGACAGTTTCTAACACAGGGTGTGGGAAGAGACTCAAAAACACTTCATCAAAAATGGTTAGTGGCAAGAGACTTCTGAAAGCAATTAAGAGAGGAAATTGGAAGATCAAAGACTGAAGGGAAAAGTGTGATGATGGTATGAATGCAAAGGTGGTCTTACATATGGAGAGAGAGTGCCATGTCAACATGGGGTAGGAAGGAACAGAAAGATGAAAAGTTAGCCAATGACTGCCCTGGGAGTTCACGGCCCACGGCCCAGCTGCAATAGCAAACACATCAGAAATAAGATAGGACCAAGGAAACAGCAATCATTTTAATCCAAGTAAGTGGAGGAATGGAATTAGAAAGATGACCATTTCTACAGATGAGAAGTAGAAGAAAAGTTAGAGCATAAGAAAGGAAAAGGTGATAAATTAAAACTTGATAAAAGTCTTCATCAGTTCAAATAGATTTAGTTTTGTCTAGGTTGTAATTTTGAATATGTCCTGGTCATAAAACTATAGGCTTTAAAGTGATTAAAGCAAGTTAAGGTTAAGTGAAATAATATGTATACTGGGCTTGTTTCAATTATTTCATAATTTTATGTGAAATACCTCCAAAATCTTCTAAAAATTTTGTTTGGAAAGGATAAGGTAACACATGAAAAAGCACTTGATATTTCCAAGAAAAAAAGGGATATAAATAATTAGGATAGTATTATAATACAAATTTATTGTGAAGTTAACTCCAACTTAAAATTTTTAAGAAAATGTTTTTTTATAATTCTATAGTATTTTAGAATATATATCTTTTTTAAATAACTAAGTATTTGTATACAGTAGATATTCTGATATTCAAATATTTTTAAATGTTTGATTACTACCTATCCAAGAATAAAACCAAGCTACATGAAACATATTGTTTCCATTTCTCTGTGAAGTGGTAGCCTTTCTAACTATTCTGCTTTTCAGACAATAAAAGATTTAAAATATGTTAAAGCCAGAAACCTGTGATTTATTATGATTAGTTATTATCATTTATTATCAAGAAACTCTCATAATTCATGAAGTTGTAACCAAACTGGTCTATGTTCCATCAACAGAAACTCCGAATCCATAGAAGCCTTGAGTTCTCTTTGAAGGAAGAGGATCAGAATATACAAATACACCAGCATTTTCAACAACTACAACCTTAGCAATTCTTTCACTCTTTTTAGACCGCAGTATGAAAATTCAGAAAAGAAAAAACAAAATTCTAGGACCCTGATAGGTATCTTTTCCAGGGTGAGAGAGGACAACCGATAGAGAAATAGTTTTCAGCTCCGTTTTACTACTTGTTGCTTCTTGTTCAAAAAAGAATATGCATAAATCTAACACCTTTATTGAGTAAGTTTTATGTTCCTATCTTAAATAACTCTTCCTTCAAGGCAAGAATAAAGAATAGCCCTGTGGACTCATGGGTGTTGAAAGAGGCGTCTAACAGCAAATCAATAGGGTAGTGACTGCTGAACAGTGAGTGTGAAATGAGAGGAATTCTGAAACACAGCCTCCTTATACCGAGTATGTAAGATTATTCACACATATTTGCTAAGAAAAGGATGATAAGTGTAGGGTCAAGTTTTCATTTCTTAAGCAGTTATGTTACTGATTTGAAACTCCCAAACAGGGCCATGTTTGGAATTACAATGAGTTTTAAACTGGATCAGAGTTAGAATTGTATCTCTGAAAATTTTAAACATACTTCAAATGATTTTAAGAATAATTAACTTCCCCTATAAAATGAGCCTAAGTCTTCAATATGTGCCTTGAAGCTCTGTATGGGCCCCAATACTGATTTAATCTAATGAACTCAAGTTACACAGAAAATAATCTTAGTTACTCTTCCTCCGTTTACATGTTTAAACACAGAGGAGAAGTTTGTGGGGCTGCCGATATTCATCCTAAGGAACATTCTATAGACAAACAGAAGACTTTGTTCACTGGATCTTTTTATTCAGAGCCTTTCACGAGCTGTGAATTCCCTCTAAAAGCACCTATCAGCATGAATAAACTGATGAAAGCAAATGTGTGAAATGCCTTTCACTTAACTAACAGGCATGACTCCAAATTCTAGAACTCCCACTGCTTTCATCTGAAACCCTAACCCATGATGATAGTAAACATGATTTGATGGAAGGTCCTTCACTAACGTTACAAGATCTTTGGCCTATTGTGAAGTGATAGTTAATGGAAAGCTTTGTCAAGCATAATCCATTCCTGTACAGTCTTTCAGATTATCCCTTGTGACTGTGGTATTCCATTTTGCACAAAAAGTCAGATTAATAAATCCGTTCAGCCTTCCCAGAACATTTATTCATTCATCTGTTCATTCAGCAGCTGCCACCCTGGGGGACAAGGAGGTGACAGTTATGCCCCATGCCTTCAGAGTTCAGTAAAGACATCATGCGTAGAAACAGCTTTATAAAAAATATGTGGGAAAAACTGAGAACTATAGAGAGATACATATTGGCAAATTCACCATAGTGGGATATCTCAATTATTGATAGGTCAAGATGACAAAAAGATTAGTAAAGACACACAAAACTTGTAAAAGGTAAATTAAAAGCTTGTTGCAATGAATTTGCCTAGAACTTTGCACAGAGACGATATGCATTTTTCTCAAGCATACATGGAATTATTTTTTAATTGTCACACACTAGTTCACAATAAAGTCAAAAATTTCAAAGGATTTATATCCCAAAGAAAAATAAGTTAAAAATAACAAATAGGTAACTTAAAAATCCCCATGTTTGAAAAATCTGAGACACTTCTAAATAATTGATTAAAAAGAAACAACGGAAATGAAAAAATGCTTAAAACCAACAACGAAGATAGATTTTAACCCTTGTCAGTTTCAGCAAAATAGCATTTCAAGGAAAATTAGATCCTTAAATTATTACAACAGAAAAGAAATCATTGGCGCTGGCCCTGTGGAGTAGTGGTTAAGATCACGTAGTCTGCTTTGGCAGCCCAGGGTTTGCAGGTTCAGATCCCAGGGGCGGACATAACACTGCTTGTCAAGCTATGCTGTGGTGGCATCCCACATAAAATGGGGGAAGATTGGTATGGATGTTAGCTCAGTGACAATCTTCCTCAAGCAAAAAGAGGAAGATTGGCAACAGATATTAGCTCAGGGCCAGTCTTGCTCACAAAAAGAAAAAGAAAAAAGAAATTACAGGATATATATCTTAACTAACAAGTTAAAAACAGTATAACAGAACCAACCTAAACAGATTTTTTTAAAAGGAGATAATGCAGAAATTAATAAAATAGAAAGAATATGCAATACAGAGAATTGACAAAACCAAGAAGCTGGCTTTTCAAGAAAACTGATAAAGCAGACAATCTTCTGGTGAGAACGGTAACATGAAGAAAGTAGAAATGCTCCATACCATGTCTGAAAGGGAGGCATACTCACAAAGAGGAGACTAACTGGATAATAAGAGAACATTAACAACAAATCTATATCAGTAAATTAGAAAATAGACTAAATGCACAAGTTTATTGGAAAAATATAATTTTTCAAAATGGATTTAAGGAGAGATAGAAAGCCTAAAGAGTTCTTATTTTACAAAAAGCTTTCATAAGTAGTTTAAAATCTTTCCACAAGAGAAACATCTGGCCCAAATGGTTTTATAGGACTTTCCATATTATTCCACTTTTAGATAAATTCTTCCAGATAGTAAAAAGGATTCCCTCTCCAACTTGTATGCTGAAGCTTGTATAACCTTGATCCCAAAGCAGACAGGACAGAGTATGGCAGGAGAAGCTCAGAGCAATCTCACTCAAGAGCTTAGAAGAAAAATTCCTAATAATGTATTAGCGAACCAAAGTGAGCCATGAAATTGAAAAAAAAAAAAAAGACAAACAAGTTGGGTATATAACAGGAAAGCAAAGGAGGGAGGTTTAAATAAGGAAAATTTATAAATATAATTCACCACATTAAAAGATCACAGCAAAAATCCACATGCATCTTAATAGATGTAGAAAATGTTTTCGATAGGAAAACATCGATTTTTGCTACAAAAATGTTACCAAACGAGAAGAGAGATCTCTGAATGAGGTAAGGCACCTCTAAAAACCTACAGTAAATGTAATTCCTAAACATTTTGAAGCATTCCCGTTAAAATAAGCCTCTAATAAAATTGAATTCTGTACATTAGCACAAGAATATGGAAGACATAAAATAAACTGAGAGATGATATTTTCAATACATATAACAAAAAAGTATTAGTTTCTGTAACATATAAGAGAATCCAAAATATCTCTAAAAGACAATCCTATGGAAGTCCTACAGCGATGGTCATGAACAGCCAGCCAGCCACGCAAACAGCCCAAAAGTGAAGATTCTTAATAGCCATTAAAATGTAAATTAAGACAACAACAAAATACTTTTTACACACCCCTTAGATGGCAAAAATTATGAAATTTGAGAATATTAAATTTTGGAGTGTATGGACCAATGGAAATACTGGTACAGTGTTGGCGGAAGTAGAATTGAGTGCAACTGCTTTGAAACTCAATTTGACATTAATTTTTAATACTTGTTTATCCTACAACCCAGCAAGTTTTCTCACACGTGTATGTATAACCTACAGAAACCTCAGCACATATGTGTTAGGAGACAAGTACA
This sequence comes from Equus asinus, assembly GCF_041296235.1. Classification (NCBI taxonomy): domain Eukaryota; kingdom Metazoa; phylum Chordata; class Mammalia; order Perissodactyla; family Equidae; genus Equus; species Equus asinus. The sequence continues at coordinate 78,202,419 of NC_091800.1, forward strand.
CTAAACTTTATGGTTGGTTGTGACATCAAAGAACAAAAAGTGGAAACAACCCAAATGTTTTTCAACCACACAATGGATAAACTGGAATATATTCACATAATAAGAAGTATTATATAATCAGAAATATAAGAAATTCTTTATTTACCATAATTTTTTTCCTCCTGGGAGTACTAGCCCTGACCCATAGGTTCAGAGCAAGTGAGATGCTCAGCAGGAAATGCTGAACCTTGCCAATCAAAGAGTGGGCCATGGGACCACCTGGGAACTTGGTAAAAACACAAAACCTCTGGCCTCATCTCAGACTTATATTTTAACAAGATTTATATGCACGTTAAAACTTAAGAAATACCACCTTATAGTAGTTATGCTCGTTATTCAGTAGAGCATCAGCTACTTAGACCCTCTGCTGCATTCAAATAGTATTTTCAGCAATTATAGCGTGATTCAAACATGCATGAATGTGTGAAACAGAGCTCCTACTGTGTGCCCGGTAACTTATTAACTGCTAAGAACACAAGTAAAATACTCCTGGGCCTTAGTCTGAAGGAGCTCACAGACTCATATTTACACACACACATACATACGTGCACAAATTATATAACCCTGCATGGACAAATTGAATTTTTTCTTACTTTTCCTAATGTTATGGTAATTTTACGTAATATTCGTGTAATTGCATGCACATATTCATTTTATTCCCATCTTTTGTCTTAATGTATCACTAAGATGAGTAGTGATCATGGCTCTTTCTAGTGATATGAAATATGTTTTGCCTAAGTTTGTATGTCACATCCCATTTAAGCAATGTGAGAGCTTAGGCTATAACCTAAGCTCTGGTTACCTTTTGCTCTTAGACTTGGAACAGAGCACAGTTTTCCCATAGATCTGCTGGGCTGCCTGGATCTGCTTGGCCTTTGAGTTGATTTCAGGATGACTAGCTCAAGCACTAACTCAGGCACATTTTGAAAGCGGCCTGTAACATCCCTAGTATAAGTTCTACTATACTGCATAATGCCTCTTTTCCCATCCTGAAATAAAATTCACAATACACCACGCTGGCACGTGTACTACCCTTAAAAATTCCTATAGTGTTTGCACTCTACATAGAAACACGGCGGCTGCAACACTTACCAATCCCGACTGATCCAGGTGTGTAACGTTAGACCATGAGTGCTGCTGCTAGCCCTGACTGGGATGGTGAATGGCTCTTGGTAAGGTTTTGAACCAAAAAATGCAAATATATCTCAATTGACACAAGAATCACATTCCTAGAAAAATCCACTATTTATATTATAGCCAATCAAAAATAAAAGACACAAAATAGGTTTAAGTTCTAGGCTCAGATAATTTTAAGCAGTATTTTTTTTTTTTTAACCTGAAAGATTATCTAGTAAGACATTAGAAATTTGTACAAAGCTCAGGACAGTTTTTTGTTGTGCAATAGGGCCCTGAGCTTCACAGGATATCTAATATCCTTGGCCTCTGTCCAATAATCATGGGCCCCCAGTTCATTGTGACAAAAATTGACCCCCCAAATTTCTCTAGAAGAGAAATCCTCCAGGAGGCAGTGCTGCCCCATCGAGCCCGCTGCTCTAACCAGACTTCCCGGGGAAGTCCCCCACTTCCTCCCCACACTGCCTTTGGAAAGAGGCCAATGGTCCCTGTAGCTGGAATGTTACATGTGGACATTTACCTCCATCACTTCTGTTATTTCCCTTTCTCCAAACACACTGGTGTGCTCCTACCAGCTAGCAAGGGCTGATTATTAAATATTTAGCAGTTTTGCAAGCCAATTGAAGTCAAGTTAGTAGTTTAAATCGACCATGATGAGAATATTTATACAACAGAAATTGGAAAATGCTACAATTCAGGGCTCGTTTTGTGGGGGGGAGGCACAGTTGGTAAATATTTAACAGATTTTATATGAAGGACCTTTGGCAACTTCCTCTTGGTCTCAGTTTTACACATTCAAGTTCCCTTCACTGTATCACACACATTTACTCTTTTGACTGATACTGTTGAGTGATATTACTCTCAAACAATCCATGCTACTTTTTAATACATTATGTCAGAAGGCACCAGACCCCTTACTGGCCTTCATGATTGAAAAACTTACCCTTAATTTCAAGGTATGAAAATTGCTTGCTGCTCTTTTTAAGACACTGATTGAAATCTAATTGTAACAAAATATACACACACACAGTCATATGCAAAAAAGAGCCTTTTTTTAACCTGTGAGTGTTGATGAGGTTTTGGTGAAGGTAGAATTTAAGAAGGGGGCGATAGAATGGAGACACTAGAATCATTTCTCCTCCATGCTCTGCCCTGCAGCCCAGGGTCAAGCCCCCTGCGGTTGGGAGGGTGAGGTCACAAACTGACCCAGCTGCTAGGGCAACAATAGGACTTTGAGCCAGCAGCAGTAATATGACCAAGGCTGTAAGTTTGCTCAGAGACATTGAGGAGAGACTGCACTTGGGCCTAGTCCTGGAAATGAGCACCCTGAGAATGAGGAGTCTGGGACAGCACTGCTCCTTACCTTGAACACTGGAATTGCCATGGTTGGGGGTGGAGTGAGTCTCCTCCCAGAGGTGGGGCAGGTCATAAACCCAGCCAGGGAGAGGGAGCCGGAGAGGCAGGACGATAGGGTGGCTGCCTCAGGGGGACTGCTGCGCCTGCCAGACTGTCTGCGGACATCTACCTAAAGATACTTTTTGGGACTTCCAGAAATAACCAAGAGTTACTGAAAAAGGAAAACTAAGTTAGGTGGAAGCTGTTAATTCAGCAGACATTTGGGTTACCCTTCAACTAGGAACACCCCTTCTGGGACTATTTTGATATCTAGCTCTGACTTTGTAAGTTACTGTTAAACTACTGGTTTCCTAATTAAAATATAATTGTCTCTTGGGAAACTTAATTAAAATACAGATTCCAAAGCCCTAACCCCAAGATTATCATGTTAAGGGCCAGGTAGGGTCCAAGAAGCTGCATTTTTAATCATCACTCTTTTAATGCAGATAATTTCAAATATACAGTGTAACCCCTTGCTTTTGCTTCTGAGCAAAATAACAGTTGCTTCTATTCATGAAGAAATTCACCTTCACATGATCTAATCAGGTCAGTATATTAATTCTAAAAAAAAAACAATTTATACACTTCCCAATTGCTCTTCTCAATTCTTAAGAATCTTCCCGAATAATGTTTTCTAAATTTGATTAAATCAGACTTTAAGGGTTTAAAATTTTGCAAAGAAAAACATCACACCACTGGAGGGACCAGCACACATTCAATCAACAAAATATTACAAATCATTTCCATTGGAATCAGTAAACCAACAAACCAATTGTAGCCAGATTAGCCAATCAGGAATATAATGAGCTAAATTCTTCCCTATTTTGAAGGGCATATTAATCCAGGTAGAATGAAACATGACAAAGATGATGTAAATATGTGTTTCTACTCTTCATTCCTTTCTCTGTATCAAAAACCCACAAACCCGGTCTTCAAAATCTGTCTATATGACCATAACATAATCCAATAAAAATGTTAGAAAATATTTTTTCTTTTTAACCTAGAAACAAAGAGTAGTTTACCTAGTCACTCATTCACTGAATAGATCAGTTCTGGCATTGTTTCAAAACAGTAATGGCAAATTTGGAGAAATAAAGCATAGTGTTCATTATTGAACTTGCAACGCAGAACAAGATACACCAATGTCAGATAAAATGTATTGATATTGCAACAAGAAAAAAAGGACATAGATTCCCAATATCAAATCTCTGACATCTTAATTCTCAATCCTGCTTTTTAATTCCATAAATCTAGCTATTTCCAAGAAGAGCATAAGAGGTTTTTTTCCAACTTTGTTTGAGGCAAGTGAATTTTTTCTTTTATGTATGAATGAGCAATGTCCTTGATCAAATGGACACTTAGATGAAAGACATAGTGTGTGCTATGTGGTAGAGCAATTTCAAAGGGCAGTGGGCCCTCATCCCAACTGAAATGTCGTAGGTTACTAGGCTATCATGATGATTACAAAAGGTATGAGTTGAGGGACATTTTATGTCACTTATGGCTATAATTTCAATATTCATATTATACTGCCATGCATCCTAGTGCCAAAGTTGTATTTCATCATTCTACTAGAATACTTCACAACTACCTAAAAAAATTAAGACAATCCAAGAGATGTGTAACATTTGAATGCTTACACTGAAAATGGTTATAGTTGACTAAAATAGTTGATCTGTTTATGATTATTGACTAGCTTCGAAAACATTATAAATCATTCAAATACTTATTCATCTCCCACACTAAAAATTCTGATAGATAGGGGCCAGCTCCATGGCACAGCAGTTGAGTTCAGTGCACTCCACTTCAGCAGCCTGGGTTCGTGGGTTCAGATCCCAGGCACGGACATATACCACTCATCAGCCATGCTGTGGTGGCTCACATACAAAGTAGAGAAAGATGGGCAGAGATGTTAGCTCAGGGTTAATATTCCTTAGGCAAAAAAAAGAGGAAGATTGGCAACAGATGTTAGCTCAGGGTGAATCTTCCTCAGCATAAAAAGAAAAAATCTGATAGATCATAACTGAAAATTAAAAGTGTAAATCATATGAAATATGTTAACATAATCACAATCTGGGCTCACAAGGTATGACTTAGGGGTGTGTAGGTTTGGAGAAGCAAGAGCAAGGAAATTGTGTTATGTAACTCACATGGTGTCAACAGCCCCTGTGATAGCCAACCATAGGATGCTGTGGATGTGATGGCCTGGGAAACGCTAGGAGAACAGAAGCATCTCCTTATGACTTATGATGTCATTGCTCTGAAAACAAATAGCATTGGGCTACTCAACGTGATTGACTTGCCATATGTGCTGATTTAATACTGTGCTAGCGATTCCACAAAAGTTTATTACATTACAATACAAACAGTCATACAATACCATCCTCGGCAAAGTCTCTTTCTAAACCGAAAAGAATTAAGCACATCCGGACAACACCTTTAATTCATGTGTTTTTCAAAAGATGATGTATACAGACGCGAATTATGCTAATATTATTTTTCTGCACAAAAATCCATTGTAAATAATGTAAATAGCACATCAGAATAAGAGGTTTTTAATTGATATTTTCATACAATATTTTTCCTCTTTACTATATTCCATAGCCTGGAGGAAACTGTACAAACAGTGGAAAAACAGAAAGAAAAATTAACAAATTAAGAGGGAGACAGCCTGCCAGGCTTCATACGAACAAAAACGGCAGAGCGTTTTCCTAGAATAGTATGGTACACCCACTTGGCACTTTCCTCATTTGGGGGGAAGGAATAGCATTTTCTCAGAGGCATATTATGGTAGTAACCTGCACAAAATTAACTTGACCATAGTACAGGAGAGCTTTTTGTCTAGTTGTAAAATGTTCGTTATTTTGCTAAAATTCTTATAGGCAGTGGTCTTGAATTTTTCTTGAAATAAAACAAAACTTTCAAAGAAACGCTTCACAATTACAGTGTACTGGGGACATCCAAAGATGGAGGAGCAAGGTCCCTGCTCCATAGACATTCAGTGTCTACTAGAGGAGAGAGAGATGCACACACAACTGACAAGTGTCACAACTGTGACAATGCCACAGGCAGACAATGGAAGGGGCTTCCGTAGAAACAGATAGGATTTCTGGAAATAATTCTATCTTATTACATCAGGAATCACTGTATTTGGATGAGTCATAAAAGGGAGAGGAGGATTTCACCAGGCGACGATGCCTGAAGACAACTTTCTAGTCAAAGGAAACAAGAGGAGAGAAAAAGGCATAGAGGTCTAGCAAAATGGGCTGACTTGGATAAGTTATAACGTAAGAGTATAAATGAGGAGGAGAGGGATCTGAGAATCAGTGATGCCAACAGGCGATAGAGATCCTTAAAGCTGCATTTAGAAGTTTGACATTTATCCTGTTAGGTTACGAGAAGGCACTGTCTATGAGACAATGAGTTTTATGGAGAAAAGAGAGCAAATAAGATCCATTTCGCGGGATGAAGCAAGGGTTGAGCTAAGGATTAGGATGAGATACAGGGTGGGAGAGGATGGATGGGGACGGTCAGGGATGTCACAAGAATCAAGGACAGGTAGATCTCAGGGTGACATCAGGGTGTCTGGTGAAAGTGATCCTAATAAATGGAAGGAGCTTTGTCATTTGATTCTCAACCTGTCCCCACACCACAGTCACCACATCAAATGGGTCTCTTCATGCGATCCGTGTCAAGATGACTGTAGGAAATTATTATAACATTTAAAGAAAACAAGCATTGTCTAATAGAGGATAGATTGAAGTAAGGGTTCACCAAAGATGACAAAATCAAATAGGAAGGAAGAGTGGTAATAAAAAGGGAGGAGGATTTGTAGTATATTTTGCAGGTGGTGGTGTTCAACTTAGTGACACAGTGAGTATGAGAGGATGAGGAGTCAAAGGGGACTCCAAGCTTCCTAGTTTGGTGACCAGATATACAGCTAGACCCACAGGTGTTCATGTGACAGAAACCCAATTCCAACTAATCTGCTTAACCAAACAAATTATATATAGATGGCATGCCTATAAACATGTTAGCACACCTTCAAAAAGGAGTATTGCTCTTCCCTGTAGACAAGAGCTCAGTCTCACAACTTACAGCATCACCCCTACGTAGAATACACGTATCTTCCATTGCTTTCTGGATGAGGACCCAAGTCCTTGACATGGTCTACAGGACACTGATGGTCTGGCCCTTGCACCCTCCAGCCCCGCACCTGCCCCTTGCTCTCTCAACCCAGCACCATTGATCTTCAGTCAGTTTTTCAAAAATGCTTTGCCGATGCCTTTGTCATGACCTCACTGGCACCATCTACCCCAGACGCTTAACCTTGTCACCTGTGAACAGGAACTCACCCTTTAGCCCTCTTCTGTTCTGATTACTTTCTCAGAGAACCCTTCCTTGGCCCTCCTGCCAGTTTCCTTGGAAATATATCTTTATAGAATTGCATTCCTCTCCTTGGAAGCAACTTTTACAGTTTGGGACAATACATTCAACAGTGATATTATTTAGCGTTAGACTAAACCGCAGAAGATTAGGGCTCTGTCTGTTTAGCTGTCCAATTTATCCCTCAGCAAGTAACATAGGTGCTTGATAAACCTTTTGAGTAAATAGTGAATGAATGAGTGAAAAAAATCAGCACGGAGGAAGATCTGTCTCCCGTTAACACGAGTTCAGCCTTGCCATTGAGGGGAAACTCTCCCCCACCCAACTTGCCCACACCGTGTTAGACGAAGAAGCATTGGCTCCATCTTGTCCTGACCAAGGTTTGGCTGTGTTACAGGAGACACTTTGGGAGCTGTCACTGGTTGTTGTCTTTGCTATCCAGAAGGAAGAGTGCCAGATTCAGGATGCCAGCTCTGATTAAATTCTTTTGATTCTGGGCTTCCCTCTGACAGAGAAAGGAGGAAAGGGGTTTGCTGGTTCATGCTACCGCTGTGGAAAGTGAAAATACAGTTTTCATTCATTAGAGACCACGTCTACCAAATAGCACTTAGAACTCTGCAATACCGTCTCATTATAACATAACAACGCAGTTTCAAGAGAATTCATCACTCTTTCCTACTTCATTTGGCTCCTACCATGACCACACAGCTTTTCAAAACTCTGTCGTTCTGGTTTCCAAAATTCACTTGGAACTCCAACAGAGCCTTCCCCTCCCAGCGGTTGGAGAATTAAGGCACGAAACACATGGAAATACAATGTTCCAATCCATCTAATTAATGCATTAAGTCCCTCATTTGCATAGTACAAATTTCCCTTTATACTTTCAGTTGCTTGGCAATTGCTTGCCTCAAGAAAATATATTAGCAGTTTAAACACAGCTTAACAATAAGAGAAATAACAAAGACATCAGTCCTATTTCAGAAAGCATATTTCAGAAAGGAAAGGGAAAATCCATCATAAAAGAGGACTTCAAATCTTAAAGTAGCTGAATCACTTGATTTTGAAAAATAATTTAACCATAGTAATTAAAGTAACATCTATTACGCTGGCAGGCAGGAGGGGCGTCAGTCAATGTCTGTAGAACAGATGCTATCAGCAAAGGCGTGCAGCATCTCCCCAAACATGTCTTTGTTATAAAGGACACAGAGATTGAAAGCCCCTCTGGCTTTACAAGGCAAGAGGACAAACAGATCTGACTCCAGAGTTACTTTAACCTAAGAACCAAAATGCTCCCAAATAGGGGTAAGATTTTGAACCAAACTTCACAATGAACCGACAAAGTGCTATAAACCATACTGAATCATTGGAAAGAGGCAGATGGGCGGACAACTTTGATCCTAAATTAATCCCAGCTTGTGTCAAAATGCCATGTGCTCCGCAGGCTTCTGGAGGGAGTGGCTAGCAGAGGTGGGCTGCGCATGCTCTTCCAGGACAGCTGACCTTTGAATGGGAAAGCTGATATCCCTCCCTGCATCGTGCTTCCTCACCATGTGTGCAGAGGACTCCCCAGAAGTCAAGGCAGAAGGGACAGCATGATCTTTTCTAATTCAGATTTTCTATAAAAACAATAAATGCAAAGTAGCATTCAGATACACATGCCATTGCCCGTGGTAAAGCAAGTGCTTTTCAGCCCAGAGAACCCTCACAAGAACAGTTCAAAATGCAGGATTGAGACTATGTGATGAATATATTGAAAGCCCACCTCAATGAATCTCTCACATTCTTTCACATATTATCAAAATTCAGAAATACATTTCAACAATATTGCTTTTCTGCAATGACATTCACAATTTCCAATACTTTTAAATAGCACATTAAAAGACACAGAAAACTTTTGAGTATATATATAAAATTCCTACTGATATTCTAAAAATACTAGGAAGTAGGAATTTTGACTATCATCATTTTTCAGGTAAGTGCACTCTTTCAGAGAACTGAAACTGTTTTTTGTCCAACATATCAGAACAAGAAAGTTGCAGAGTTGTGATAAAATGAGATCTATGATTCCAAATCCAAGCTCAAGAGGAGGAAAAAATTAACACCTGAGATTAGGTTATACTAAGCGTAAGCTGGTAGACTTCAGGCACATGATCTGATGTGTAGTATGTGAAAATCAGTATAAAATGGCTTATTTTTCTACCGCATCACTAAACTGAAATGGACATTTTCTCAGAATGTTGCTTTTTGGTATATATATATATACAAATATTAATAAAACAAAGAAGTAAACTGTGAGATGGGGGGATAAAAAGAAGTTATGATGCCCCAACGAGAAAAATACACCAAATCAAGACAGACAAAAACATCAAACAGCAGGAATATTGGTCACCAGTTCCTGACTAGTCACCCTAGTTTGAAAGCATCGGATTCAGAGCCAAATATTTGGAGGGCACCTAATAAACTGTCCTTTCCTTCGATAGAATAAGGAGCAGCTGTGACCTAAGAAGGCCGCGTTTCCTGGGACTGCTGTGAGGGACAGCTCCCAGCTCCTAAAGGCAGGCACTGAGCTGTTTGAGGAAATGTTTCTACAAGAGGTTTGCAGGTTCTGATTTAAGTTTCCCAGACTCCAATTTTGGAGTCATCTGCAACTTCATTCTCTGATTCTTCACATCTCAACAGTCCCCAGATCCTCTTATATGAGGCTCCCATTGCCTCCTGGTTGCCAACCAACCAATGATCTCAAAACCTCCTTAGATTTCTTCTAAAACACCAGAATCAACTCCTAAGCGTCATCCCTACGTTTCAGTCTCCCAGTACTGCTCTGATTTGTCACTCCCCATCAAATCCCTTCAAACACCTGACGGAAAGACGCAACATCCTTAGTCTATCACGGAGCCTTCCATCATATGGCTCGAACCCACCTTCTCCCCCACTTCTGCCCTCATATGCCTCATGCTTCCCCCAACCAACCAGACTTGCTACCTCCCTCACATGCCTGTTTATCCTCCTCTTTCTGTCACTCCTGTTCTTCTTGCTACACTACTTCCTTTCACACAGCTTCATGTGTCTCAACTGGACCTCTCTTTGAAGGCCAAAAGAAATTGCTACCTCCTCCATCAACCTTTCTCCGAGCTTGTCCTGCTGTTCAGACCCCTCCCTAATCTGAAGTTTCCTAACGCTTTATGCAGCACGTTATGCACAGAGTTAAGGGGTGTGGTTACCAGTGTACAAAATCTTACTGCTCCCCCACTAGACAAGTATAGACCTGGTATTCAGCAGACCATGTGCAAATCCAGCGGTATGCTAGTAAATGCTTAACAACTAGCTCTTCACGGGGGAAGAAAAGAGCCCAGATTTGTAGTGTTTGCCAGTTTCTGTGGTGTAAATACTCCCATCATCACCAATTTCAAGCAGCCAACAGGCTATCCCTGAGTGTAGAGTTGGAGAGAGACAAACAAAAGTGCACCATTATGCAGTATTTTCATTACACAGATAAAATAGACATAACTTCAAAAGCAGAGAGAATAGTAAAATGCAGTAAAATAATTAGGAAGTGGTAAATTTTGAATACTTTTGTTTTCAAAATATAACTTATGTAAGTTTAAGTTTATATCATTTAAATTTTAATAATGGCTATGCTTACTGATCAGCCACAAAATTGTTGGAAATTTAAAAATCTGTTTTTGTAAGCTAATACCAAAAGACTCCAGCACAGAAATCCCTCTTCCACACCTTAGCAGCTCCGTGTGACCTTGAAGAAACTACTTTACTTCTGGAGCTTTAGTTTTCTCATCTGCAATACAGTGATACGATATTAAGTTAGTGAAAGGATAAATATCTAAGACCATGCCTCATAGATGGTTAGATCTCAAAAAATGGTAGTTCACGTTGCAGTATCATTAGTTCCATTTTTGTAGACCCCATAGCACTTAGCACTGTATGTTTTTTTTGTAATAAGAGCTTAATATATCTTTGCAGGATAAATCAAGTTGTACAAATTAAAAATTTCATTTTATTCCTAGACATCTCTTCATGCGTAGACTTTAGGGAGGACAGCCAGACTATATTGCCACCAGGGCATAGGGGCTGCCTTCTTTTTTGTCTAGGAGTAAATCAGTGTCCACAATGGGGACGCAAATCCAATCTGGGAGACTGTTACATTAAATCCAATGGAATTTGTTTATGGAACCAACACAATGTTTCCAGAAGTTTCATTTTTCTAACAGGGGGTCTTTGAGTATAGGCTTTGATTCATGCTTCACTCATAAAAGCCATGACAGACTTTGACCTTGAGTGTGAATAAATATTTCATATTTAAAATAACTTTTTAAATCTGTAGGATGCTTTGGGTCCAGTCACCAAAACACAAATGCTAAAGGCGTGTTTGCTTGTAAAGCAGATGACCTACCTCAATGAGAACCAACTTGACATAATTTCTCTTTGCACTGAGAAAAGTTTGACGTGGTAACACTTGCAAAACAATAGCTTGTTCAAATTTTACAATGAAGATGCTTGTTGTCAAGTTCAGCCAGAGTTTCTTGCTCTGGAGGCACAGAGCCATATAAGGAATCTTATGCCCTGGACTTTTGAAGTCATTCCCATTTCATAGCTCACAGTCTCTTCTGCTATACTCATCATCTATTTGTATCCATTCTTCTCAGAGTGCTTGCATATTGCTATAGCACTTCGCTTCATCAATTATTCCATCTCATGCCCCATGTCTCCAATTTCTCTTCTGCTGTCTTCCGTCACTCTGCAAACAAGTTCACCGTTCCTTTAACTTAACCCTGCACAAACACGCACAGAATCCCATTGGTCCTTATGTCATTGTTCTTCTTCCTTTCACCAAACATTTTCTTGCGTTTTAGTGTTTTTAAGGACTTATCCATGCTCATTACCTCTCTTTACTCACTCCCCCATTATCCCTACACTCTATGAAATGAGTATTTTGGTCTCAATACTACTGGAACTCTTTTGGTAAAACAAGCCAATGCCTTCCCAAACTCACAACACGCTGGCCACCATTCCATTCTCATCCAGGCAAACCTCTGCGACATTTAACACCCTCTGTCCTGGCCCTCTTCTTTTGTCAGTCTTCCCTTATTAAAATTTTTGTTGTATGACTCAACTATTACCAGTTTGCAAATGACATCTCTGTTCATGTCTCATGTCCTCATCTTTCCACGTTCACATTTCGAGGTGTGGACTAGACTTTTCCAAATGAATCCTAAAAACATGCTTCAAAATAGAACACAGCTGCCTCTCCTCCAAAAAAAAGAATTGTTTAACTCTATTCTACTCCTTGGTTAATGGCATCATTAATTACTCAGGAAATTGAAGTATCTTTGATGTATCCCTTCATTTCACAACCACATCCAATCATACATGAAATCCTGGCAAATCCCCTGATGGAATTATGCCCCTCCCCCTTCGACTCCATTGATACACTCTCATGGGCTCTTCATCTTGTCCCATCTGGACTTTTTCATCACGGTCTTCTGTATCATAGATTTCTTCAGGGTTTTCCTTTCCCAATCTGTCAGACACACTGCTTTCTAAAGCCATGTTCCTAAACCAGAATGTGATCGTGTTACTCTATGCTCACAAAGTTCCGACGACTTCCCACCAGGTAGGGAGTAAAGTACAAATGCCCAGCCCAGCATTCAAATATTTATTTGGCCTTTACCTATCTTTCGAGTATTGTTGTCCATTATCCTCCACGCCCCAGTACCACCTATGTTTGCCATAATGCTCTACTCCCTGTCCCCAAACAGACCCTGGCTCTTCTCCTTTCACCCTTTATCAAGCTATTTTCTTTGTCTGCAAGGATTTTCTCCTTTCCTCCTTCTCCCTCAGTTTATCTATTGGAGAACTAGCTCAAACCAGCTTTTCCAGAAGCCCTTCAAATCTCCTAGTTGGAATCAATCTTTCCTCCATGAATACTCAATGCCCCATGGCATTTTGAACTGAAGTCTATGTGAATCTAAAGCAGGTCTATTTCTTTCTTATGTTTTTGTCACTCGCACTACCGCCAAAGTGTTTTTCACGAGATAAGGTCCTTAAGAATCTGATTGAGAAACTGTTAAAAATCCTAACCTGTAATTCTGCCAATCCAGATTCACCTGTCCTTATTGTACCTGTAACTATTTGAAGCAATAAAACCTGTGCTTTCTGCACTTTTCTTTGCAGGCTTAGTCACTTTTACAGTACCTATTTCCTGGTCGCATATTTGTTTTGTGGTCAGATGTTTTACGATAAATTGGGCAAATTTCAGAACGCAGCCATTCCAGCACCTGCAACATCTCAGAGTCCCTTGAAAACCTCATGAAACTTAAAGACCCTCCCCCCGGCAAAGCACAGAAGTAAATACAAACATCTCTATACAATTTCAGAAAGTTCGCAGACACTCCCCTCCCTTTCAAACCTGTTGACAGGACACCTAAGAGGTCACTGAATCTCAGTTAAGAATCCTTGCGCTAGGGGGACGTTTACAGTTATTCCAACTATAAACACAAACAAAATTCCTAAAGCTGCTTAAAACTGACAAGATGACTGAGAAATTAGCAGTTAGCACGATTTAGAGATCTCCTGAAATATCAGGACAGGCATATCTCACCATTCTCCCAGAATTCTAGAAAAATCAGGAAACATATTTTCTTTTAAATATCTTATTACAAAACATAACATTTTTTAACTAGTATGCTAGTTCAGTTTCTGAAGAATTTTATGAACTCCTTATGAGTAGTTAATATTAGTTATTAGTTCTAATTAGTTAATATTTACCTTAATTAAATGATCTCTAAATGCAGGCAAAAAATATTTTAGAGCTAAAAATTAGAATGGTACTTAAAGCATTTGCCCTTCTTTAGGCTAGCCTTTCGAATCTGAGGGATATACTTAAAAGGAGTCGTAACAAAAACCATTTTAAAATATTCTTTGAAACAATTTAGTTATAATCTCATCAGCAAATTACAAAGTAAAAATTCTATTTAAAAAACTAGTTATTACACTCTATCTAGCGAAAGCTTGAAAATCAGCTAGACTCTTGCTGTTTGTAAATTTTGTTCCTCAGTCTTTGTCGATTGTAGAACCTCAAGGGGGAGACATTTCCAGTTTCCCTTATTCATTCGTTCTTTCATTTAATCATTCGTTCAAAGGTGTTCATAGAAATTTTGCTTTGTATTGACATGATACTTGGTTCTAGGAATACAAGGTTGAGGAAGACAAGTTAACTCCTATTTTCACAAAGTTTATTGTCTAGTAGGGAGAAGACAATTATTTTAAAAGCACAGTAATTGCTAGGAGATCACATAAGGCAGGCTTCTGGGCCAGGCTGCCACGTTAGGGAAGTCCTCTTGCAGGACGTGGTCTCCAGGAGTCCCAGGAGAATCAGAGTAGGAGAGAGATGGAGGGGAAGGAGTGGGTCTGTCTGAAAGCTCAGCCATGAGAGGAGGTTGAGACGAGCGGAAAGAGAAGGGAAGTTTCAAGGTAGCTGCATCCACGTAAAAGGGGGGAGGAGAAGGGATGAGATGGGAAAACAGGCAGGAATCTGATCATGAGCATCTCGTGTCAGAGCTTAGATATTTTCTTAGAGGCAATGGGGAGCCTCTGAAGTATTTTAAGTCAGGAAGTCACATGAGTAGATTTGTCGTTTTAGGAAAATCATCCTGACTTCAATGAAGAAAAAGGACTGGATGAGATGGGCAACAAGATTAGCCCACTGCTAGAGTAATCTCAATGAAAGGTGGTGATGGCCTGAAGTGTCATATTGGTGGACAGCCCTGGGCTTGAAGTCAGGGGGCATGGAGAGTTCTCCTAACTGGGGTAATCTTTAGTTCCAGTGGTACTCAAAGCTGATCAAGAGTCAACTAGAGGATCTGGAGAAACGGCCAGCCACCGTGCTATGCCCCTTGCATTATTTATTGGTGACTTATAAGCTGATGAGTTTATACTCAAGGCAGTCACCAGCCCATCTTGGTCCACTCTTGACCATTCCAGCTTTCGAATCCAGCAGGCCATCTCACAATGGGAGATGCCACATAGCAGCCTACAAACAAATTCATCTGGTGGCCTTTTCCAGCAGGGATCAAATTATCCACCTTTGCCTCTTACAACATTCCTAATAAGCTTATCCTAAGTGTGTCTTCAACAATTTTTCTTGATCATTCTAATCAGATATGATGTCTCATTCCTCTGTGTTCCCAAAGAACTTTGCACTCTATAATAACCTTTATCATTTTCCATATAATAATATAGTTTTTAAGTTTTATTGAGGTATAGTTGATAAACAAAAAATTGCACACATTTAATATATATACCTCGATGAGTTTGGACATGTGCACACACCTGTGATACCATCAACACAATCAAGGTACTAAACATACCTATCACCTCCAAAGTTCCCTTGCGTTCTTCTGTGAGTTTTGTTGTTATATGCTTTGTGGTAAGAACACTTAACATGAGATCTAACCTCTTAACAATACAGTATTGTGCACTTTAAAATATGTTAACTATAGGTATAGTTTCTAAAGTCGTCAGACGTGTGTCTTTTGTTTTTTGTTTTTTTTTTTGCCTAGAGTAAGATGTAAGTGGAGAGGGTGGCCCCAGGAAAAACATGGCATCCAAACTCACTTTTGAAACAGGCTATCCCTTCTGTGAAGTAAATATCAGTGAGTTAATTATGTGATAGTTTTACTTGATCCATTTTTTAAATATGGTATTGGATTTGAAGTGTTTTTATTGCATGTTATATGCAGAATTCAACAAAATACCAGAAAATAAAAATAGAAAAAAAACAGCCTATATCTTTGCACGCAAAGATGAAAATCAGGATGAACCTTAGCTCAAGAGAGGAGCAGAGATGGTAGAATATCACGTTGTCACATGTGGAGAAAAAGCAACACTTAATTTCCAGATTTTGCACTGGGACTCTAAAGCCCCAGAATAAAGCAAATTGTACTCCAAGGGAACATAGAAGTAGGAAGGTGATGGGTTTGTGCAAATAACCCACCGGAGGCAAAGAAGAAAGGGCCTTAAAGGAAGCAAAACATCGGCGCAGTTACGGGTGTAATATTTACCATATGTCCCATATGCTTTCAAATTACAAAAGTGCAACTCTTTCCCACAGCCCATTTGCAAGTGGACCTGACAGCCGAAGCCCACAGAAATCAAAGACTGTAATCTACTATAAATTCTGCCACGCTAGATGGAACGAATATCTGTCAGATTTTTTTACTTAAACTTCTCTTTCTTTAAGAAAGCAGCATCTGGCTCTAAACTGCACATTTAATTGAAAAATCCTTTAATAATAGCATTAATTTTCATCATTTTGCATTCCAGCAGTCTGTGACAAGGAAACATGCTCTGCATGCTGAGGCAGCCGGAACGCGGAGGAGCGGGCAGGGCGGGAGGGCAGAGGCCGGGGTAGCTCGCTCTCAGCAGCCCTGCCCCCAGATAAAATGGGGCGCTGGGCACATCTTAGGATTAAGGAACCAAAGTTCAGGGTTTTTTTTAAAAATTGATGATATCCTTCAAACAGGACAATGCACTTGAAGCTTATCAAAAGCAAACTGGGCACTTAAGGAGGATCACCCAGCAGTGGTGACAAAGTCCAAGGACCTCAATATCCTTAGACAGGAGTTAGATTAGACGTTCCACCTCAGTTTTTAGGGATCTTATCTTTGTGTTCTTTTTTAACCCCATCTCTGTGCTTCTCTTTCTAAACGGTGTGTTCCCTTCCACAGAAAAGGCAAAAATGGGAACCCATCAGAGTAAATGAGTCCCACATGCCCCACCTCCCAACCCCGTCCCTGGTGGGGTCACAGCAGGGTATGGAGGAGGGTCCTGCCAGCCCACCAGCAAATTCCTCGTTAAAGCTTAGAGACTGACGTAAAATGGACGAGTAACCGTAATCCAGAAGCTGAGGCTGTCCGAAGGGATGCGCTAATGGAGGCCCTGCGTGATGCGCTGGGCGCCAGGGAGAGGGGGGCACATAGACTAACAGCATGGGGGCGGGGTGGGAGGGGTAGGCAGGAAGCGAAAGAGATTTGAAGAAAGTGCCCTTTCTAGCGAGACTGGGTAAGCACAGAAAAAAGCCAGTCTTTTGTTTGGCCTCCCCAGTGCCTGGGGAACTCGCAGAAGATAAAAGGCCAGACTTTCCCCCTTGAAGACTCCAGGGCAGCACTTTTATTTGTGAACCACACACACCCTGGGGTGGGGATTCCTCTGCTGTTGCCATGACCAACTGCCTGTCACACTCGTTACCTCCTGTCCTCCCCGCCCCCCACTCCATGCCAGCTTAGCATGGCCTAGATTTTTACTTCTCCATTTCAGGAGAGAAAGAACTTTATTTCTTTGAGTTTCTAAGCAGATCTAATTTTAAAGTCCGTTTCCCTCGGTGGCCAAGCACATCTACGCAAAGGGCACATGAAGAATATTTTATTTTTGTATTCAGTGCCTTTCAGACATTCCTTGTTGTTTTATTTAAAGCTATGTTTGGTGCATTAGCAATGCATAACCTAACTGCTTAACAAACACTGCAAAATGAAAACTGAAGTAGGTGGCCCCCAGGGTGGGGGGGGAAAAAAGGAAAACAGACAATTCTCTGGGACTCAAATATTTTCCTGTTATTTCACAGAAATTTTCTAATAACTAACCAAAAATGTGTTTTTCTTTTTTAAGCGGTCTATGGCCTGACCCCTCTTCAGATTTAATTTTGTTACTAATGTTGGGTGACCAACTAATCCTTGTACTACTCAAAATCTCATTAACTGGCTGAAAAATATCAGCCGAGTAGACTGTGCTTGGCTTTCTGCTCAACCTCAGAGAAGCTTGAAAGTTCAAGTCACCAGGTGATGACATTAGAACTGAGATCACCTCAACCAGCCTGTCCTCATTCAGTCCATCGCTCAGCTCCAGACTATAAACCTTGTGGGATGTGGGCTTTTCTACCACAGTATTCAGAATGACTAGAACAGTCCCTGGCACATAAGAGGTGGTCAGTAAATATTTCAGTGTGAAAAACTGAATTATTTGTACATGAGAGAGATCAAAGTCACAAGCTAAACATGATAACATGATACAGCTTTCTGGAAGATATTAGGAGAAAAACATTTGTTTGGGGATTTTTTTTTTTTTTTTTTTGGTGTGGAAGATTAGCCCTAAGCTAACATCCGTTACCAATCTTCCTTTTTTTGCTTGAAGAAGATTAGCCCTGAGCTAACATCTGTGCTAATCTTCCTCTATTTTGTATGTGGGAAGTCTCCACAGCATGGCTGATGAGTGGAGTAGGCCCACACCTGGGATCCAAACCCACCCAGGCTGCCAAAGCAGAGCACATGGAACTTTAACCACTCAGCCACCGGCTGGCCTGTGTTGGGATTTTTTTTTTTTCTTTTTTTAAAGATTGGCACCTGAGCTGTTGCCAATCTCTCTCTCTTTTTTTATTCTTCTCCCCAAAGCCTCCCAGTACATAGTTGTATATTCTGGTTGTGAGTGCCTCTGGCTGTGTGGGACGCCACCTCAAAGTGGCCTGATGAGCGGTGCCATGTCCACCCCCAGGATCCGAACTGGTGAAACCCTGGGCCACGGAAGCAGAGCACATGGACTTAACCACTCAGCCACGGGGCCGGCCCTGGGATTTTTTTAAATAAGACATTAACTTGTATTTTGTTTTCTCCCTGTATATTAGAGATCTCTTTTCTTCTCACCAACTCTGTATTGTGGACTGAGTCTATTTTTTCAAGGGCTACACAAGGTCAAAGTCTAGCAAAAACCAAGCATTTTGTTTCCAAAAATGCCTAACAATCAATGGAGGCAAAAATCTCCTTGCAACAAGGCATGAAGAAAGATTTTCTTGAGATTAGAGATTCTCCAGGGTGGCTAGGAGGAGGCTGGTAAGACAGAGCTTTATGGATCCTGGATGCTTGTCAGAGGCAGAAGGGTGGAGCTGGTGAGAGCCCAGGGGGCAAACCACTCGAGATGGTTCCAGGGAGAGGACACCAAGGGCAGCCTGGGGAAGATGCCTGTGCACCAGGTGTATGACACAGGAGCCCCAAAGTCAGCTGGATCTGGCATGGGGGCACAATCACCCTCAGGATAGATGGCAGAAATCGATTCATACATGGTCCCCCACCCGACCCTCCTCAAATTCCCTTGATATGGGTCTAGAAAGGTGGGAGGGGAAATCAGACACTGAGGTCAAGAGATCCTGCCAGCCACGCAACAAGAGGCCCTAAAATTAGTTTACAGAAAATCAAGTGTTCTTTCTTTTTTGCGTAAGTTGAGTTTGTGGACTGAGAGTCACTCCAAGTATACATGATGCTTGTTTTAAAGCAAGCACAGATGTACTTTATATTTGTGAATTTATAAAAGGAAGCTCATACTTCAAAGAAACATCACGCTCCTTTGGGCTATGACCTCTGCTCATTTGTCTATAAGTTTGACAAGGTTTGTTTTGCCCATGATGTATCCCCAAGGCCTGGCATGTTACCTCACTCAGAGGGCACCAGATAGTTGTTGAATGGATAAATGCATACACAACCTCCTCCGCCATTTGGGATAATTCAGTAGAAAATTTTCACATACTTTCAAGAGGATGTCAAATGTGTGTACATACTGGGCACTGTACCAGTGTCTACTTTTAGAATATGATTTCCTTTAGGCAGATTAGTATCATTAGCTTGTATAACTCTTACTGATGACATGTGTCTTAGTCTACTCAGCCCGCCTAACAAAATAGCACGGTCACTCAGATTGAGCAACTTAAACAAAAGTTTTCTTTCTCCGAGTTCTAGAGGCTGGAAGTCTGAGACCAGGGAACCAGCATGGTTGGGTTATAGTGAGGACTCCCTTCCTGGCTTGTAACAGCCGGCTTCTCCCTACATCCTCCCATGGTCTTTCCTCTATTCCCTCCTCTTCTTGAAAGGCCACTAATCCCATCATGAGGGCCCCACCCTCAAGACTTCATCTAACCCTAATTACCTGGCCAAGGTCTCATCTCCAAATACCACCCCATTGGTGGTTAGGGCTTCGACATAGATTTGGGAGGGCTGGGGGAGACAAACATTCAGCCCACAACATGAGTACATAAAACACCCACTCCCATTCACTGCCGTTCTACTGCAGCCAGACCCTGATCCTTCTCCCAGTGAAGAAAATCAAAACTCCACGCCTTTCATATGCTGGTTGGTTTGTTCTTTCAAGCCATCCTGTATCCAAACGGCTTTATAGTAGTCTATCTTCAATGTGCCATTCTTTTCTCCTTTTCCAACTATCCCCACACGTCAGTACTGGACAAGACAGATATATTTGGCACGTATTAGTACAGACATGTTATTAGTTTCTTTTCAGAACAAAGAGTGGAGAAAGTGACCTGTGCTCCTTGAGCAAACAGCTGAGGGAAAGTTAGGACACGGGTACAGGTGGGGATAACGGTAGAAGTATTCGCCCCAGTAGGACCTGCATACCTCCAATCAGAGCACTGACCATGACCAAGAGACAAGGGCACCATCTCAATCCACCAGCACAGCCCCGCCGCACACACCAGGCCAGGCACATGGCATCACCCCAGCTCATGGCCTCCAACAGAACCATCAAGCAGTGCGGGTGTCATCAGTAGTGGAGACCTGCCTCCCATCTTTCACCACGACAGTTCCACGGCCTTTCCCTCAGCACACACCTTGACGCTGCCTGTCTCCAGCCTTGCTGCTCTTTTAAACTTGGTTTTCTTGGTCTGGTGTAATCAGACCACAGGCATTTGCATTTAAAATATGTCTTTTATCCACCTTTCCCCATCATTCCCCTGCATCTACCCCCATCCTAGCCCTCTGCTCCTACTAGAATTACCGTCAGTTTCCACACCATTGGTCTTCCTGCCCCGGTCTCTCCCTGTGAATCCATTCTTTACACCTCCTCGGGGTTGGTCTAATTAAAATCCTGCATCTGTTCTGTCCCTCTGCTATTCAAGACGTCTTAATGGCACTGACTAAGGAAACACTCCAAATTCTTCAAACTAACTTTCAAAGCTCCTTCTTCCGTTCATTCAGTCAACAAATTGTAATTCTAATGGCTACTGGTTCCAGATAGAGTTTTAGGTCCTAGAGACTCAGGCAGGAAAAGGGACCAAGTGCCCTCCCACTTTGTGGAGATCTAGATTCTCTGTGATGACAGGGCTGAAGTTAGAAACACACACCAAGCCCATGACCGTTTCTGAGTTTTTGCTCATCTTGCTCTCCTTTCTTCCTGCCTCATTTGCAATACTTTTAAATTCATCCTTCTCTTTGGAGTACGAGGACAGTCTGGACATTGCAGTGGGGCACCCAGAAATGTAAGACATTGTGTCTGCCCCCAGGGAGCAAGCAGCCTCTCAGAGGGGCTCCTTGCCCACAACAGGCTCACCATTCCAGGACCAGAACGAGTGTGAATCCTCCAGCATTTGCTTTTTCACCCCTTTTTCTTATTGGAGTTACTGCTCATTTTAATAAAACCATGCTTTCTCTCCACTAGAATATAAGCCTCTGCCCACAACAGCATGGACCCTTTTGGGCTGATGCCCGGCTCTCTACCCAGCACCTAAACCAGTTTCTGTCATATACTGTGTGCTCAACAGGTATTTGTGGAATAGATGAGGGAAGGAGTGAATTCATGAATTGCCATTCTCAAATGGTGCCATTCGATTATGGAAAAAAACCCAACGTTCCTGAGAACAGGAACAGAGTATAAGATTTATTCAGTGTCTTCCTTTGTATCTAGTATTACACACAACATTTTCCCACAGATACTTATTGAATTAAATGACTGTAATCTCTCCGTGGGAATGTCTACAAGTCATAATGATAGTAAACACACCATAAATATTAGCTAAGTCCTAGATATCATTCTAAGCATTCACCTGTCTGATTTTGTTTAATCCTCACAACAACCCCTCGATGTGGATATTGCTGTTGTACCCATTTTACAGAAGAGAATGCTTAGGCACAGAGCAATGCACTGAGTCCAAGATCAGTTACAAAGTGGAAGAGCCGGTGTTCAAGGTGCAGTTGGCTCCCCCACTGTACAAGCTGCTCCCAGTATAATGGCAGACAACCACTGCTGTAGCCACAGGTTCTTCCTTCAGTCCACAAATAGCTCTCAAGCACCTATGACATAATGGCACTTGATAAGCTGAATGACTCGAACTGTCTGCTTTAAAGGATGTCACCTCCTAGGGAGGAAGACAAGATTTAGTTCAATGAGATCAGGCCCTAATGAAATCTTGAAGGTGGACAGCCCAGGCTGAGAGACACATCTCTGACCCCCTAGGAGAGGTCAGATGGTTAGAAAGCCATATCTAGGCTTCATCTTGATAAAAATGTCTAACACTATGCAGTTGAAAGGCAGTAGACATCCCAGGCCGTAGGAGCAGCGCTTGCAAAGGCCAACCACCACAGGAGCATGGAAACTTTGGAAGTGTTAGAAAATGTACCACCAGTTTGGTATAGCTCAAGCTGAGCGCACTGTGTGAAAGGATTAAGCTATAATTAGAGGCAACGATTACAAATGGACATTTTTGTGTGCCATGAACAGCATAGGGACTTTATCTTGATGCATTTTAAACAGGAGAGGGATGTTGCCAGAGATGCCTTTTTGAGAAGTCAGTAGGGTGATGTGGGTGGGAGGAACAGAACACCTGGGACAGGCAACTACTGAGGAGGACACAGACACAGGGAAATGTTATACATGGACAGCAGGAAGGGAAGACAGGCCATAAATAAGGGTTTGCTAGGAGGATGGGTTATCTGACTTAGTGACTAACTGCCGGGCTGGAAAGGAAGGAGTGAGGGAACACTCAAGGTTTCCGGTTTGAATTCTGAATACGTGAGAGCTCCTTCATTTGAGCTGGGAAATGCCTTCTTGAGCTCAAGAAAGGAAGATAGTGGTTTCAGTTATGAAATGTTACCATCCTGATGGTGATGGCCTTTAGGTTATATAGATGACATCTGGAAGTTAAGGGTGACTTTTGGAGTCAAGATACAGAGTTTGAAGTCATCAGCACATAGGTGGCCGTTTATAGGGCCCAGTGCAGCCCCTCATGCAAGAAATACTAAGCATTTCAGGAAAGTGATGGCAGAGCATTAAGCGAAGCTTAGGGCTCTCTGAGAGGGGGGCCCTGTGTGACTGAACAGGTCACATCCTCATGAAGGAGGGGAGAAGAAATGGAGACAAAACAAATGGAGATGTAGGAACTGCTAAAGGCAAAGGAAATGCTTTTGTGGATGAGGGGACAATGGCAGTAAACTCCAGTGCAAACGGTCAGTAAGTGTAAGTCACATGGAGGCAGAAATCTGTAATGTCTTAATTATGGGCATTTTCTCCCTTGAGGTTTTTAACCAAAACCTGCATTAGATTACGAAGTTTATTAAATTCCAAGTCAGAACAGACATCAGACCTATTATGTGAGACTTCCAAGAGAGTGGAGTAATTTGTACTCTAACAACAGCTAGTATATGTAGACAACTAAATGCTGATTCTTACCACGCAGTCATGTCTAGTTAGTGCCACCGAGGACCAAGCCCAGTGGTCTGGCTCCCAAGGGCCCCACACATGGCATTAAGGGCTCGGAGGACTTACCACGGTCTGAGGTTTGGCCCTTGGCTTTACAAGCAGCTACTCAGGAGCAGAAGCACATTTTCCAAGCTCATTAGACTAAAGTATAAAGCAAGAATGCCAATTTAATAATTTCAGAGAAATAAAACTGCCACACAGACTCAGCATGACCAGCACATTTGGTCCCTAAGGTTAAGCTATAGGACAAATCAAGTCATAGTCAGGAGCTCCTCACTGAAGTACCAAGGAGATTGACTGCACTCGGACCGGGTAGAGCTGTGTGCTCAGCTCACTATAATAAGCCAGCTTACTCATTAACTATGAGAACTTACTGCTGCAGAAACCAAAATACTTGAAGTTGGCAGACCTACCCAGGGAAAGCCAGATCCTGATTAGAATGTTGCTGTGAGCACAGACTCAGAACCACAGGGTTAGAAGAATTGGGCATTTTAATGGTATCAGGCGAAGATGCATCAAGATGTGCACTTGCAAGAAGAGATGACCTCTTCCATTAGGATCACAATGCTGGAGGCTTCTTGGCTAAGGCCGCTTCCATCAGCATTGCCCCTGGGACACTTACCAGTGGAAAAGGACACTTGAAAGTTTCTCAGCCAGTATACCTCTCTTCTCTGGAGGGGTGCTATCGACATAAGCATTTGAGACTCTGAGTCCATCAGACTCACCAGTTGTCTAGCAGAAACACTTTCCTCTAGATATGGATATGAATTTATTCTGGTTTAGAGCTCTGTTCTGCAGGCTCAGTAGCCCTGTAGCTTCCATCAGATGGTCATTTTGCTTATCTAGCCTTGGCTTCGTTAGGTGTTGATATCACAGCTGAACAAAGGACAAGTATATTTCCTTCCTTTCCAAAGGAAGCTGGGAGTGTCTTACTGTGTCCTCTAATTTAAAGATTTCAGAAATTAAGTGCAGAGTAGAGGCTCAAAGCCTTGCGTGCTGGATCCTAGCCCATGTTCCTTCCCCGGAAGACACTCATTTGCCCTCCAGTTAGGCTTGCTAAAATGTTTTGCTCCACAGTCATTTCCAACTCTCAGAATCTCTGGTCCTGGAGGATTCTGACCAGGGTCTGTGAGTACGAGTGATTATGGGAAAGGAAATAACAGGGAGAGTCTACGCTCAAGTGCTTGTAGTTTTTTTAGAACTGTATCCTCGCATTCTGATTTAGATTTGAACCCAGCTTCTGGCGTTTTTGAATCTTAAGTCTTATTTTAAGTTATATTATCATTTTTACTTCTATTCACATAGAGCTAGGATTAGCCTGCCCTTCAGTTTTCCCTTTCTCCCCTTCAGTCCACCTCAGTGGTTTTCCAGCGTGAGCTCCAGACCAGCAGCATGGCCTCACCTGGGAACTCCTTAGACTTGCCAAGTTCCGGCCCCGCCCCCTAGAATCAGACCCTGGGGGCAGGACACGCAGCCTGGTCACCAGCTCTCCACGGGATTGCTCACACTTGGGTCTGAGAACCAGTGCTCCAGCCTTTGCATATTTTACTGAACACTGAGATTTTTAATAAGAAAAGTAAAACGAGGGCAGTTTTAATAATTTGGCTCTTGGATGAAGTTGTGGTGATCTTTAACTTTACTAGGTTGTAATTAGTTAAAATAAGAGCTTAACCAAGATAATCTGCTTGTTTTCACATAAAGAATCCCTGACCCACATTATCTTAGGCAGAGTTAATGTTCTAGAAAAGTCAGTTGACACTGTTTGGCAAGGCTCAGGCCATTTTCTGAGAGGTAAAGTAGATCAACAGGTTTAAAAGGAACCTGACTAGATGGATCAAACGAAATAACGGAACGTCCTCTGACTCCGCTTTTCAGCATCCCTTCTCCCAAACCTGAAGTCAATACACTGATCTACATAGTTTGATATAAAGGTCAAGCTCCAAATAAATGCTACAAGGTTTCCTCTTTCAGTGTCATAGTTGCATCCTTCACAAATAGGAAGACAAAAGTCCTCAAAGAATAAAAAATGTGAATGACATAAAAAGGAGTAATTTAATATCATGTTAACTCATTCTAGACGATACAAGGTAGTGCCGCATCAGGCAAAGACACGGTGTAAAGTGCTCCCATATGATTTCAGAGCCATTCACACGGGAATTCCAGATCTCGTAACATCAACAAACCAGATGAACCTCATCTACTTAAAGTAGAGAACAGTGAAAAGAACAAATGTCTTGTGAAGAGTGGAAATGAGAACAATGTGTGCGAGGTCAAACAGTGGAAATAAGTTGCGGATGCTGTGCGTGAAATAATTATTTCTGCAGTGCCATTTCTGCATTTAGTTTATAAGCATGTCAGGGTGTGCAATCCAGGCATATTTCAAAAAAGAAATCCTAATCCACATGACGTGTGGAGAAAGTTGCCGCATACAAAGCGAGCTCCATAAAAGACTTATTAAAATTGAAACGCTGAGAAGAAAGCTCGTCTGACCAGAGTATACACATGTAAGATGTGCCTGTAACTCATTTAGGCCCACCAGGAGCTTTTATGAATACTTTTTTTTGACTATTTGATAACCTAAAGGGATTATGAGATAGGAATTTATTTAAAAAAATAAAATGAAAGCAAGCTCCTATGAAATTTAAAATTGCTACCACAATGCACAACAGTAAAATGTGCTCTGGTTTTATTAGGTTGATCTTACATGTTCTGGGTATTTATCATTTAGGTAAATGATATATGAGGTGCTGTACTAAAGCTAAGGCTTTTTCTCCCCTCACATGAGTTTCTGAAATAATGAGCGATGGTATGAAGAGTCCTTAGGTACTTAGTCACAGAGAGTTTGACATTGCAAAAGGAAAGAATTCTAGGACTGGGTTGGTGGTATTACAGAGTATAGAACTGCAGCTCAGGCTGGTAAAGTGACTTCTCCAAGGTCAGAGTTCTGTGCATAGTTAGATCCAGGACTTACCGCTCAATCTAGTTACTAGATAAGCCCATGCCGTCGCCTTCAAAGTAATCACTTAGGACAGAGCTAAGGAGGGGGGAAGGTTGGATACCGACTCCCTGCAGAATAGCCTCTTAGCGAGCCCCCTGGAAGTCAGCATGGACCAGTGCTTTAGGCATCAGTCAGGGTCAAGGGCTGAACTAGCAGCTCAAACCACAGTTTCTGCCACTACAAGTCCTGAGCTTCAGTGCCCTATTCACACCAGTAGAGGGACTGGGGCATCCTCAATCATGCCGTCCAATGTTGGGGTCCCTCCCCTAGCACCCCTGCACTGGGGTCTGATGTCTGGCCGTGCCAGATTGCTGGGTACTGGCTTAAGAGGCAATGGGGCCCACACCCCTCTGCTGCTCTAGTCTCCCTAAGTTTTTGGAGAAAAATCCCCATCCTATCCCAGCAGACCTGGCCTGTCAGCTGCCTGCACATTCCCACTATGGCTTCATGACAGTGTCATCCCCATGATGCTGCCATTACTCAAAAGCATTTCCATATTTGGCATTCTTCTTTTGAATCATTTCCTAAGCCTTTCTTTGGAATATTGTCAGTGGTGGACAATCTTCACACTTTGTGGGTTTTATTTCTGGAAGGGGAAAAAAAACACACACACACACACACACACACACACACACACACAACGGCCATACAGAGGCAAGTCTGTTGACTAAGGGTGAGTAATCAAGCTGTGCAGTGCTACTTGGTTGAAATAAGTGCTGTACTCAAAAAGAAATACAGGCATTATGTTATTTAGTTCATAAAGTGACTCTGAAGCCAATTCCAAGAGAAGATTTAAGTAACATCATTATAGAAATTCTAAATCTCAAGGAAGGTGTTTGAAGGGCAGTACTTATCTGCATGGATAAGTTTTGAAGTTTTGCTTAGAAATACTTAAGAGTCTACCCACATTACAAAGACACACATGATAGATTAACTATTTCACTCATCCATTTGTATCCTCCCCATTGCGCTATATGTTCCAGACACCTACCCGCTTAGCAAAACAGAAGATATTGACACCTTGAAACATTAAAATAAGCTTCAATATTGAACCATGTAATGCCTCTGTGCCAAAAAGATACATTAGACATATTGCTCTTACCAAGTCCTATAAACTCAAAATTTATGACAATTCCATGTAATGCTTTCTAAATCTGTGCTTCAATAAATCCCAGTGCAAACATGTGACAATGCAATCAATAATATTTACAAAGACTTTTCCATTGGTTATTTGTTAAGCTACATTGTGCTCTGAGGTTGGTGAAATAAACTGGTCAGCCTGTTGCCTCATGACTGCTAAAACAATATACCGGCCTGCCATTCCACACGGGGTTCCATAGTCCCTACATCAGAGCTCTGGAGAGCAGCCACAGTGGCTCCCGACTCAACTGTTCTCATATTCTCCATTGCATTTTCTCCTCTGTGGTTTTATGGGGAGCAGAGTCCTGAGGAGTGGGTGACAAGCGAAAGAAAGAACACAAATATCAATTGCAATATAATTGAAAACATCAAGTCTCCTGAACCAGAAGTGCTGTTAATAGAAGCAGCTAAGTATCAGACATCAACTAAGTAAATATAGCGAATATTAATATCCTCCTTCTAAGGAAAAAACTTCAATGGAGAAAACTCAATGGAACTTCACTTTCAGTACTCTCAAATTTCTTAAGCTACTTAGTGTGCAGCAACGCCTTCTTCATTCTTTTTATATTTACTTTCTCTTTTCTAATTTCCATGTTTATCTTGCATATATCAAAACCATTAATCATTTGCTTTGTGGTATTATACCTTTTCCTTCGACAGTAATATGATACCCTTTTCTCTTTGTATATTGCATAAATTATATATTAATTTATACAGTTACATATAAGATTATAACTTTATTAAAAATACATAATTACACTCAAATGCTAATGATACTAGTGCTATTTCTCATCACTCATCTTCAGCAAATGAGAGCCATCTATGTTGACTCAGAAGTGAAACCCAAACACAATTCTCTTTTACTTTCTCATTCTTCTTGCAGAAATAGTATAAGTAACTACATTTCCAATTAGAGAGAGCAACTGCCATCTCCAATTTATTACCCAAGGTGGTCATAAATTCTAGAATCTGACTGTGACTTATCTTTACTCGTCTGTGCACAGGCTTTAAATGAGAACTTTACACTCAAATTAAATACCCTTTGGTCAGAAGTTTATTCTTTTAGTTACTATACATCAATATTACAGTAAAGAACTTTGTTGATTAGTTTCCGTGTACGAGACATTAAGACGTCATTTTCATAAACTGTTAAGAATTAATCCTACACGAAATTAACAAAAATTCAGTCACAAATCATTATAACCTTGAATCATGGGTCTTTTCCCCCCTCATCTTTATTTCTACTTAATCAACATTTCAATTTAGAGTAATTTCCCAGATATTCTTAGTTCTAAACACATACATTGATGCAGAATTACTTTAAAAACCCAAGAATTTACATTCTTAAGAATATTATCCTAACGTGGTTGACAGAAGTTACAATGTACTTGCAGTTGAGATAAAACATTTTGTTAAGATATTTGAAACATTTTCAGAAGGCAAACCTGAAAGATCTGCCTAGATTTAATTCTCAACACAATTCAGTTCATGTTTCTCTAAGAAGTAGAGCTTAGTTTTCCTTTTAAATGTCCGATGTATACATCTGCCGTAATATTTTAGAGACCTCAAATCTACATTAAGTGGAATAAGCATTTTTAGATATAAAATTTTATATGACTTACTCTCATTTTTCATGTGCTTTTAAAGTTGCACTCTAGTTAGTGGGATGAAGATATATTAGGAAAGAAGGAAATAACTTTAAAAGGGCAAACTGAATTAAAATCATGGTGGCTCAAGCTAGTAGTCTGTAGGACAGAACTTGAGGAACATCACAAAGTCACAGGGCTTACAGGACAGTTTTCACTCCTTTGACCAAAGCTTAAAAAGCCCTCCGTTGTGAGTTTTCCTTCGGGTTAGAGCCGAGTCAGGGATCTAGTTTTCTATGACCACATTAGCCTGAATGAGTCTATCAGGTTTTAGTGGTCACCTTAGGAAGCAGGACCTTGAGGGGATGCTGCACAGGACGGGTATCTTTTTGATGGGGATGAGAAAGATACAAAGAAATAGGAACTATTTGGAGCTTAGGTCCAGAGAGGGGAGAGGGGTCGCACCTGTGTGAGGAGCAACACAGATGCTCAGAAGATTAGAGACAAGTTTCCTGGGATGACCATCTTCCCTAAGGCCAATCCGAGAAGAGACATGATTCAGGACAGAGAATGAGCCAGGGAAAGATCTGCAGAAAATGAGAATTATACCCGAAGCTCCTTCCAGCATCCTGCCTTTGTTCATAGCTATTTTGTTCTCTCCCTGTCCTTTCATGTTCTTTTCTTTAACGTACTTTTGCCAAGCCAAAAAAGGGAATTTGTTCAGCAGTCAAACCCGTGTTCCAAGTACAAAGAAATTCATTCTGGGAAATTGTTGACTTTTTTAAATTCCAGAGGGTAAACCCAAACATATTAACTGAACTGTTTCCCTGGAATAAGCCAGTTTCACCACACAGGCAACTTACTTACTTACCCAGGTCCTTAAATTAATAAGTGATTCCCAACCACAATTACTGAAATCTTTACCCATTCCTTCCCAGCTGTCTATGATTTTAAGTATTGAAAAGCCTTGGAGGGTGGAGGACTTGAAAATATTAACAATAAGAGAGGGAAAGAGGAAGGGAAGCTGAGAAAAGTTCAGGTTGAGAAAGTGGTGTTCTGTGGGAGCAGCTTACACTTGCTCAGAAGCAAGGAGGGTGGACATTACCAAAAATCCACCTGGAATGTTTCCTCTCTCTTCTCCTCTTCATTCCAAATGCCTAAGCCACGTGGAGAACACCAATTCAAACTACCTCCATTTTTTTTCCCTACAGTAGAACAGCTTCATAGGATACAATCCTACACTGTCATAATCCAATCTAGCATAAATCATTTTTATGACTAAAATCTTAAAGCCTCCTAAGAGAACTCCCTCTCCTATCTCAGATCTGGGGAAAAGCAACCAGCCTTGTGACTCCAGAAAGCTGGGAAGAATGGAGTTGCTTCAACACACTTCAGTTTCTCATCTGCGTTTCCAGGAATGGTTCCTGGGACAAGATGTTTGAAAGGGTGAGATAGCTGATCCTGAAGAGTTTGAGATATCTACTGTAGGTACAAATAAATTTACTCACTGAGCTTAAAGTATTTCAATGACTAAATATTTGCAATGCGTAAGAATTCAAAGAGAATACATGTTTTCGGCAACCGCTTTCACAGATCTCTTATTTGAATTTCTATACCCCATCTTCCTCTCAATTCTTTAAACCATATCCAAGCCACATAAAAGAATAGATTCCACCAGGCTTTACTTATTTCCTTCAACACCTTCACTAAATTGCAATCAGAAACTAAAGAATCCCAGATTTCTTTCCTCCTCGGCTTAATTCCAGTTTGACTCAAATGTATGATACTTAAGTATCTTGAGTCTTCAGATCCTTTTCTGACCTAACTTCCTTGTAGATTATTTGGGGGAGGAAAAGAACAGTGCTGACCCTTTCACCCCACATGATAAAGCCCTTCAGAAGTCTAAAGGGGAGTCCCTTCTGCACTTTGTGGTGAGGAATCCTCCTTAATTTTGGTCTTTGAAACGTCTCCCTATAGACTAATCGCTTCATAAATTGAATGCTTTTCTTTATTCATTTGTGCTTCCAATAAATATAGTTGTTATTTTATTAGAGAGCCTTTGAACAGCTAATGTCCAAAAAACAGTTCAAACCTGTTTATAAAACATTCCAACAGTATCAGGATATGCAAGACTGTACCTACAAAAATTTTGTTAAACATTAACTTTTAGATGACCTCTTTTATGAAAACTAGGATACACAGATGAATTTTAATAGGGAATGGAGTTGGGAAACACATGGGAAGCTTTAGGATAAAAGTAGGACAAGTAAGTGTACAGAGTGAGGTAGATTTGTGTTATGAAACAGTTATATCGACTATGCTTGTTCAAACTGCACGTGACCCTCCCTGCCACTCACTCAGAGGCGCATGCTCTCCCATCCCCCCGCCCCAATCACTGGATACATAATCTGTAGGATACATAATCTATATAACAATAAACCTATAATGGACAGGCTCCTAGCTTTATTTATTGGAAATCTCTAGCTTGTCCCTTGTTTTCAGGCAAAAAGCACAAAATAGCTATCAACTTTTGAAGGAAATAAGAGATTCGAGACAGTGAACATTTGAATCTCAGTTTCTACATCTCTGGACTGTGATCCAGTTAAATAATGCCTCCCACTGTAGTTCCTCAGCCCGGTGCAGAGTCAAGCCCCAATGGCTGAATGAAGATCTGAAAGGCTTGGAGAAAATAAATGAACTGCCTGCTTTTCATTATGCTCCAGTCTCAGGATGGGGATACATCTGGTTTTCTGATTACACTTTCCCGTAGTAAAGAAAATTCTAGCCTAGCAGGTCAAACCAGCTGATGACTAGCCAGCTCCAATTACTGACCTGACCTGCTTCTAACCTCAAAGGGGAAAAAAGAAAACCCTTTTTGCTTGTTCTTAGAAACCGAAACATGGGTGTAGAAGGTTGTTGGTTTTTTCCTTGATTAATTAAAGTTGCTTATTCAAATTGTGCTTTAGTACATAGTCTTTAATTATAAACAAAATAATGCCTGACTTCCTCTATAAAACACTCAAAGGCAAAGAGAAAGACTAGACTCTTTTCTTCTTGTAATAAAAAACAACAAAAGCACAGTGATTTCAATATGGCATTTGGAACTTGATTTGTTCTATTTAGTGAATAAAAGATAATAGTATTTCTCAAAGGAGACAGTGTCTGCTAAGATAAGGATTTGAGTTTGTTTTTTTTGTTTTAAATGGGCATCACTCTAAAGCCATTTCTAACATCCAAATAAACTTCACCATGGGTTTCTACGAACTCTGCTAAACAGTGCCTGTGGCCTGGCTTGTATATTCTAAAACGTTAATCTGATCCAACTTTAGCTATACCTCAAAAAAGTGCCCCCATAACTTCAATTTATGGGGGGGAATTATAATTTCTGTCAAGTATTTGAAAGCAATAGGAAAAATGCCTATCTCCGTGTTGGATGGATGCTATTTGGGCAAATGCTTTACAGGAGAATGCATATGAGCCCATCCTTTCTATTTGTATGTCACAATTTGAAATGTAATGTTTTTCTTAGAAGAATGTAGTTTCTGTCTGAAGTAGAACCAGAAGAAATTGCCTATACTCAACTTTTGACCTATAAAAATGATGCTTTCAAATGGTTCAATCTAATTTTAAGATACTGGATATAATGAAATCATTGTATTCAATACATCTAAACAGTCATTTTTTTTTTCAGCCTATTACCATAGATAACTTCTGAGGATAATTATTTTCCAACCAAGGAGGATGATGAATCACCAACATTGTCCCTCCACTCTATCAATATGCAAAAACACTCACTAAAGTATTTCCCAAAATACTCTACAAAACAAGAAACCTCAATCCCTCACTCCAGAGGAAGCACACAAATGTTCCTTTTGATTTACGTTTGGATCGTCCCTGTGAAGCAGGCGGTGTGTTGCCCATTTTAGAGATGAACCAATTAAGGAGAAGCTATAAGTAATAAAGCAAGAGTTAACTCTTTGAATCTGTAATGGATTCTATAAAGCCTGAACTCCCCATTTCCTTTGGAGAATTTAAATCACGCCCAATAAATGAATGTTGGAAGCTTAGTGACAATAGACCCGAAAGTCCAGAGATGCTTGCTTTATAGGCTTTTAAGTAAATCATAGCAGTAAAAATACCAGATGTATACATTCATTTTTATCATATCTGATTGCTTCTCCTCCCTTTATGGTGTATTCTAGTGAGTATATTTCACCTCAATTTCAAAACACATTTTTTGGCTGCCTGTTAAGTATCAAGCACCTCAATGGATGCTGTGAAGTATGAAGAGTTACGAGGGTAGGGAGAACATTGTATCAGGTAATTAGAATCTAAAAGGTCAGTGGAAGAATATTAACAAAGTTTAAACAACACAATGAGCAGCATAACGATATAGGATGGCTAATGAAGAACTACATCATAGAGGTCACACCGAATTCTTTTTAACAGCTGCACATTGAACGTATTATCACAGGTCTTTGCAACCATCTCTCTCTCATTTTAGTTGAGGATGCTTCAGTGGAACCTCCCATCAGACAGCATTCCCACAGCCAACTAAATGCTTATAACTGAGTCTTCAGCACGCAAAGTAGGAAGTTACTTTCTGGTCTGGCTCCTGCTTTTCATTTTGTCACTAAAACTAGGAAGAGTTTTAAAACACAGTACTTTCCATCTTGCCGCCTGCAGCGCAATTCACAGTTTACTTCTTTGTCCTTCTGTGCTTCCCACCCCCCACAGAAAACAAACGGCACCCACACTCCTCTCAGCTGCTTGTCTCTGACCATGAACTGCTTTCCCACCCGAGCTTCATCTAATCTAAAAGGAATGTCCCCCTTTTGTTGTGAGGAAACCGAAATGCTGAATGTTTTCAATCAAGTCCACATCCTTTCATGCACTTGGTGTTATGTCTAGCAGAGGTTGATGGTTCAATACAGTCTTAGTAACAATTATAATCTCTCAAAAATAGCAATATCAAAAACCATAGAAAAAAATCAGAGGAGATAGTAAAACACTCCTGGCCTTGCATCTCAGCAGAGAAGTATGTTCACTTCAATTCCAGCCTTAAGCATCGCCATTTCTCCTCTAGCTCTCAGTTTATGGACAAGTCTCCTTTAAAGGAGCACTGTCTCATGTTCCCTGCCCCACCAGGCCCTCCTTAACCCCCTTTAATCTGACATGACCTACCACCATAACTGTTCTCTCAGACGTGACCAGTGACCTCTATGTCGCCAAACTCCATGGGCTGCAAGCAAGCTGATCACTATCATCTTCGACACTGATGAGAGTACCCTTCCAGAAACGGTCCTAATTAGACTCCCTGCCTTAGTCCATTCAGGCTGCTATAACAGAATCTCAGATTGGGTGGCGTATAAACAGAAGTTTCTCACAGTTCTGGAGGCTGGAAGTCCAAGAACACGGCCCAGATAGCTTCAGTGTCTGGTGAGGACATGCTTCCTGCTTCACAGATGAATGTCTTCTACCTTTGCCCTCACAAAGCAGAGGGGGCAAGAGAGCCCTCAGGGGTCTCTCGAAGGGCACTAACCCATTCAGGAGGGCTCCTCCCTTATGACCTGATCATTTATGATTATGACCAAAGGCCCCATCTCCAAGTATAATTACATTGGGGATTAAGTTCAACATATGAATTTTGTGAGAACAGAAACATTCAGTCTATAGCACTAAACACTCTTCCTTGATTCTTCACCTCTAGTCAATCCTTTGTTTCCTTCGTGGACCCACCTATGGCCGCCTTGCCTCAAGTCTGTGCTCCTAAGATTCCTGTCACTGAATCCCTTTCCTTCTAGATTTACACAGTTACTCCTGAGCACTCACAAGTACAACCATAGTTTCCTTTCCCCAACCTTTCATTCCTGACCCGATGACCCCGAGGTAGCAGCACCAAGTCCAAACCTGAATTAGCCATCTTTCTCAGCACTTATTTCTTATTTCATGTAATGACACCAGTACCCACTCAGCATCTTAAGCCAAAAACTTCTGGGATGTTTCTGACTCTCCTCTCCTCCTCACTCACAGTAACTTCGTTACAAAGACCTGGTATTTCTGCCTCCTAAGTATCTTCAAAGATTCCTCATCTACCTCACTATTTCTCACCTGCTCTAGAAAATTAACTGGTTCCAATTATCTCAGTCCCAAGCCATGTTCCACAGAACTGGCAAAAGGACCTAAGACTCAATGTAATCAGGTCACTGCCCTGCTTACAATTCTTCACTGCTTCTCCACTGGTAGAGGTGACAATCCAACTTCACCAGGTAGCACCAAGCTCTTTACCATCTAGCCCCTCACCTGGATTCAAAGTTTGATTCATGTCACTCTCACGTGGATCTAAGCTTCAGTTCTACTAAGTATGCTATTCCCCAATCATTCTAGAATATCTTAGCTTCTATAACTTTGCATATGAGATTTCCTCCATTAGAAAACCCACCTATCTTCATCCATCAAGCATATTCCAACTCAGCATTCAAGCCCCCACTGAGAGCATTTTGTTTAGGAAGCCTTCCACACAACCCCACCTCCACCCACCATCATCAAGATCAGGTGCAGCCTCCTCTGAGCTATGACAGCACACCTTACGTGACAGCTGTTTTAGCACTTATTTTACTGAGTTGAAGCTGTTAATTTACACCCTCCTAGACTACAGGGTCTCAGTCTTGGCACTGTTGGCATTTTAGTCTGGATAATCCTTTGTTGTGGGGGGCTGTCCTGTGCATTGTAAGATGTTTCACAGCATCCCTGACCTGTGCACACTACATGCCTACCTCCATCATGACAATCAAAACTGTCTGCAGACTTTAGTGAATGCCCCTGGGGACAATCACTCTCAGTTAACCACTGCTCTAGACTGCAGGTTTCGCTTAGGCAAAGCTCTTACTTTGTGGTCCCCAGTATCAAGCACGTGATGTGGAAATACCAATGCTCAATGCATGTCTATTGCATGATGCTTATTGAATAGATGATGTTCATAAGCTTTATGAATCAGCTATTTGAAGACAAACTTTGAAATGACCTTTTAAAATAACTATGAATATGCCATCCTTTATGCATGGTATTGTAGATTTGTGAAAGGAAATAAAATAACGATTGTATCTTAGTTGATTTGCAAAAGATGACTCAGTTTCTGCTCTAAAGTGGACAATAACTCATTATATAAACTAATAAAGAACTTCACAAAACTTGGTTATTTAATTTAGTGGGAAAACAGGCAATTAGAATCAGGATATTTCAGTGTGTTGTTTCCATTTTTATGCAAAGAATACCTTAGCTGAATGTATCGTGTTTCAACTGATATTTTCCCCTGCATTAAGCTACATTAAATCTGGCTAAAGTAAGGAACTCCAGAGATAATGTAACACACTTGAAATACACTGGGAGTTATATTACAACCAATCATTGGCAGTGACCCTTATGCTTTTTAAGATCTGTGCTTGATTAAAACTTGCATTTTAAACCTTAAATGAGGCCCACCAATTTTAAATCTCTTTCCTCCTCATCCAAACCACACAACCAATTACATATGCATTTTCCTTCAAAAAGCCTCATCTCTCAGAAGGATCCTGCCTGCCTTTATCCAAGGATTATGATGAGGCAAAAAACATGGGATTGATTCTCTTCTGAGAGAACTACTAAGTAATTAAAAGTTTCACAAGTGAAGAATCTATCCATTAGGTTAGGACAAAGTTTTGCTTCAAGCAAAGAACCAAATTAAATTAAAACCTAAAAGTAATTGGTTGTAAATGTGTATTTATTGAATCTTACCCCTGGTATTTATTCTCTATAATCAATGATAACATTCTTTTATGTTCTCTGAAATGGATTGACCAAGTAAACCAAGCCTGACTCATTTTTTTTCCCAGTTCCTCAACTAGACGTCTTATGAAATAGAGTTCTATGTGGGCTGGTGGAACACAACAACATGAAGCTCTCTAATTTTGAGATTAGTTAAGTAGTAGTTACAGAAGAACAAAGGGCCACTATCAGGCTTTGACAGAATGTGCCTAGTTGTCAAATGTCATTAATAGTTTCAAGTTTGAGGCATAGCTACTTCTCTGCTTTTAAAGTCATACATTTCTGTTAAATAGTTTTCTAGTATTTGTAATCATAATGCCACCTTAAGTGTTCTGTGTGACATGGTGAGTTTTATTCAAATAAATAGGATTCTTCGAGATGACTGAAAGATCCCTTAGATTATGTAATTCCTCCACAATAAGTGCACAAAACTAAATACTGCTACACTTGAGATAATTATAAAATATAATAATCTGCAAGTTAGAAAACATAGCAAACCGAAGATCTGAAGAAAATCATAAATGAACTGTTTAATAAAATAACCTGTTCGATAAGATGAAAAAATAATTTCGACTCTTTCAGAAGTAGTAGCAAGATCCACAAAAACCTTGTGGTCAAATGCGTATTACAAGCGTCAAGACTCAGCTCAGACATGGGCCCCACTGAACAGCTTTCTCTGACACTGCTCCCTTCCCCATCATGCCTAGATAGTGTCTGTTCCCATGAGTGCCCATAACATCTTTTGCCTCCATAAAACCATCCATGACACTATAGCATTTACAACATTGTGACTCCAACAATCCCCTCTGAATGCGAGCTCAATTGCAGAAGCCCAGACTCTAACCACCTCTTACCTTTCCACCCCTCTCTCTAATGGCCCATCTTGAAAATTCCATCACCCCCACCAGGGTCCATAATCTCCTGATCTCACCAACTTTTCCCTCTCCCTCACCCCCTTTAGGTCGTCACTTCTCTCCTTCCTCTGCTTGGATTGCAGCTCCCTCATTATAGTCACTGCTGGAATAAACCCTGAACTCCCTGCCGTCCTCCATACTTGTTGGCAAAAATCCAACCCTGGTTCAGTCCAAGTGAACTTCATTCCTTCGCCAGAATGGCTGAAGGTGAGTGAAGAATACACACAGGCATGGTGACTGGCTTTGGTTTCAGTTGTGGCCACTCAGTTCCTGGGGCCCTCAGCACTGTGAGCAACCTCCTATATTTTCCTGGTCCATCTCTTTTTCTATCTCCTAAAAGACTATATCTCACCTTCTCTCCCCTCAAATATGTAACATTTTATCTTCTCTATTTTCACTTTCAGCAAGTCTTTGATTTCTCTGGGAAGAACCAAAGAATTTCCACACCCTCTCAACCACATTCCCAACTTCACCTGCACCCACCTCCTTGCTTTCCTGCCTGTGATGGTGGAAGAACTTCCTAGGACCACAGAAGACCCAGGCTTCCACGCAGGGACTAGATCCCATCCCTTCTCATCTACTCAAGAGCAGCACCCTAGGGATTCTTTCCTTTCTCCTGCATCATCGAAGACTTCCCCCTCTCCGAGATTGCTCTCTATCAGCAGAACACACTGGAATGATTCCAATCTGAAATAAACTCCAATATTCCCACAACTTCTTTCAGCTACTGGATTATTTCTATGTTCATTTTCACATCACTCTCTCTCTTGGGGTCCTTTATTTGTTCTTCCTAACCTCTCTGATATCTAAGTGTTAGGAAGCCCCAGACTCTTGTCAAGTTGCCTATTTTACATTTTGAGTGTCTAATAGACAACTCAAATTTCACATGTCAAAAACTAAACTCCCAATTTCCTCCTGCCACCCAAGAGTACTCCTGCTTCTCCTTAGCGTATCTCCATCTTAAGTGATCAGCAAGTACATCCTATGAGTTGCTCAAACAAATACCTAGACATATACATGCATAAATACAGAGGGGGAGGAAGGAAGCAAAAATGTTATTTTTGAGAATATCCGTGTTCTTAGGAAAGACACTGATGTATTTAGGAGTCAAAAGCCATGTTAAGTGTAATTCTCAAATAATTTGGAGCAAGTTACATACACACATACGTGTAGGTGTATTATACATATATTATGTATGTGTGTGTATGTTATATACATATATGCATCTATCAAGAGGGAGAGGGGACAATGAAGCAAATGGGGTAGAATGTTGACAGGAGAATCTATGTAAAGGGTAGAACTGGTGTTCCTTGAAGTAATTTTGCAGCCTTTTGTAAGTTTGAATTGCCTAGTAAAAATTCTTTAAAAATGGAGTTGTCGCCAACTCCTCCCTCCTTCACCCCACACCCAGGTCATCAGGAAATTGTGTTGACGCTACTCAGATAATCTCTAAGACCTGGCCTCTTGCCACTGTTTCCAGCATTGGCACCCTAGCCCCGGCCCGCAACCCCTTGCGATTCTCTTTCCTCTACCTTCCTCTGGCTCTGGCCCTACGGTCTGTTGCAGCAGCAGGTGAAGGATATTGCTGCTCTGCTCACAATCTGCTGCAGCTTCCCAGACCCCACGAGTAAAGGCCATGCTCTCCTCAAGGCAGGACAACACCCTGAGTGCCTGGCCTCATCTCCCATTACTCACCTCCCTCCACTAGCTTCAGGCACTCTGAGACACATCCAGCCTGATTCCCTTCTCAGGGCCATTGGTCTTGCTTTCCCTTCTGCCTAGAACATTCTCCCCTAGCTATCTACACAGCTGGCTCCAGCAATTCTTCAGATGCCTGCTCAAATGTCAGCTCATCAGCATGGGTTCCTCTGACCAGCATCTCTAAAGAGGAACCCTTCCCTCTGCCACCCCTCCTCAGGGCTCATCTCTCCTCCCTTATCTGACTTACTTTTCTAGATCAGGATTTAGCAAACTTTTCCTTAAGGGAAAATATTTTCAGACATATGATCTGTGCATACAGTTATTCCACTCTGTTGTATCACAGAAGGACTCAAAGACAATATATGACACAAATGAGTATAGCTCTGTTCCAGTAAAACTGTTTACAAAAAAAGGCAAGAGGCCAGAGTTGACTAATATGCCATAGTCTGCAGAATCCTGTTCTAGATGAAGGCTATCACACGTTTGCTTGTTACCTGGGCTTTTTCCCCATCTCCCATTATTGAATGCAAGCTCTGTGAGAGAAGGCACACACTTTTGTTCACGACTCTATCTTCAGTGCTCAGAAGAGCAGCTGGCACTCGCACCAACACTTATTGGATGAACGAATCCATCAATGTCCTATCTTCTATTCCTACTGAGCTTCATGTATTTCCTTCCTCTCATGCAATAAGTTCTCCTTCTGATCCATCTGTCCCCTCCATATTGTTTCCTTGCATTTTACTCTAACTACACTCTGCTCTCCTTTATGCCAGAGATAAGTTTGTCCCATTCTTTAAGCCCAATGTGCATCAAAATACTTAACATGCTCAATAGATTTATAATGAGTGAAGAAATCAATCATGACAACAAGATTGAGGTAAGAATAGAGAAGGCTGAGCTGAGGTTGGTGAGAGGAGCTTATAAGAAAAAGGGTATCCTAGGAGTGTAATAGCTAGCAATTTTCTCTCATTATAGAAAATGGAGATGATATTCTGCTCTACGTTTTACCGATCAAACACTATCCAGAGGGCTTTGTTCCAACTCTGGTGCCCATACTTGAAGATGTAACAATGTGTGGTGCTTTAAGAGAAATACAGGCAAGATAGTGAAGAAGGAAAGTTGACATTTGAAAAACAATTGGGAAAAAAACCAAAAACCTGATGTTGACAAATTGTGACTGCTTAGCCCAGGAAAGAGAAGATTTCGAGAGGCCCATGCTAGCTGTCTTCAAATACTTCGAGTTGTCAGATTTAAGAAGGATTCAATTCTCTATGTTGCACCAGAAGTCAAGCCACCTTGTGAAAATTGTGGAGAGGTTCGTTTTAGTTCAATATAAGGCAGAACTTTCTAGGGATTAGAGCCATCTGAAAATAGAAATGAACCGTCATCTGAAGACATGCGATTCCCATCACCAGAAGTGTTCAACCACGTATCAGGAAAAGCCTAGAAGGATTTGGGCATGAGGTCAAGATCTTTGCTCAGACAATCAAAGTTCCTTCCAACTCAGATCATATAATTCCACAAAAAGGGAAAGGGAAGTTGGTCCAAAAGCAGAACTGATGAACCAATGTGCCAGCTGTTGCCTCAGAAGGTTGTTGGGATTATGAGACAGGGGTCCAAATTAGTCCAGTAGACAACCTCCCCAGAGGAAATCGTCTCGGTGGATCATCTTGAAGACAAAACACAGGAAAAGATATGGGGGGAAAATATCTTAGGACAAATAGGAATAATCAGCTAAAAGCCACAGAACAAAGAATATTATATTTAAGTTTTTAAATATTAGTTATATAGGGACAAAGAAAAAAGGAGGAAATGAATGCTATCTACATTCTTATCCCATGTAACAACAAAAGAAAAAAGGAAACTCTCAGGAAAAAAGCCATCTAATGACAGGCCCAGGACAGAACGTCATAATAGCATCGCTGAAGAAAGGGCAGGTGCTCAAACTGCCAGAACCGTGTCCTTGGTGCGGCAGGTACAACCAAGCCTCCCCAGAAATCAAGTCCAATGTTAAAAAGATCTGCTGGCCATTCATCCATCTACTTTCTCTTCTCTTTGCATAGATGTTTAAGTTTCTCAGAAACCTTACTTTCGCATTCGAACATTAGAGTGTCTTCCTTCAACCTTGCGCTCTTCCCCAACAGCATCATCCTTCTATTACCTCAAAGAGAAGACTTTTAAATGCCTTTCATCCAGTTTTTCATCTTCCACCTTCTGTTCATGCTACTGACATTACTTTAACTCAAACCACACCACTTATCAAGTCTCTGGTGTTTAGTCCTCTGTGTGCTTTACAGTTGCTGTCTTTGAAATTCTGAGAGCAGCTGACACTGCTGGCCTTTGCCTCTTTGTGGAAATGCTCTCTTCCTTTTGTTTCAGTGAGAATTCATTACTTTGAGCTCTGTGTGTCAGGCACTGAGCTAGCACTTGAAGACAATTCTGAAGGTGATGTGGTTTCTGATCTCAGCTTACAATTTAGTGGACAATATGTACAAGCATTGTGGGTTGAATTGTGCCTCCCAAAAAGATACATATTAAAGTTCTAACACCTAGTCCCAGTGAGTGTGACCTTATTTGAAAATGGCGTCTTCACAGATGTAATTAGGATGCAATTGCAATGACATCATACCATGGTAGGGTGATCCAATAGCTGTCCTTATATGAACATTTGGACATCAGTTGTATCAGACACCGACACAGAAGCATGCCATCTGAAGACGCAGTAAGACAACAGAGGGAGGGTGATACGAAGACGCACAGGGAGAACACCATGTGAAGATGGAGGCAGAGGTTGGAGTGATACACTTCCAAGCCAAGGAGCACCAAGGATTGCTGGCAACACCGGAAGCTAAGAGAAAGGTCTGGGACAGGTTCTCCCCTAGAGCCTTCAGAGGGCATGACCCTGCCAACTCCTGATTTGGGATTTCTAGACTCCGTAACCGAGAATAAATTTGCTGTTTTAAGACATCCGGTTTTTGGTACTTCAAGACAGCCCTAAGAAACTAATACAACCAGAAATCGGGCAGTTACTGGTAAAGCATGGGAGGCGCTATGAGGGGAATTACAAGGAGCCACAGGTGAAAACTAATAGTGAAAAATCTTTGCTTCCAAGTGACAGATGCCAAACCCAAACCGAATGAAGTGAATACCACAGGGTGGACTAGCACGCAGGGGTTCAAATACTGACTTCAGGACTCTTTCTCAACTTGCTTCATCCTTGTCTCTTCTCAGGCAGGCTTATCTCCTAGACAAGCAGTCTCCCAGTAGTTCCAGGCTTACCTGGTCCTTATAGGTCTCCCTTTGGGGAGAGAGGCTCACTCTCACAGCATCCACGCTAATTCTTGGTCAAACACTCTAATTGGCCAGCCAGGGATCACAGGTCTAACCTTACAGGGAAGAAGCAGGGTTTTGTGATATTCATCCCGACCAGGTATGGAGAACAGGTGTTGAAAGGAAAAGATTTCCAGGTATCAGAGAAGGGAGAAAGTGATATCAGGCAGGCAAAACCAACAAAAGTCCACAATGGGTACCCATGTTTTCAGGGAAGACTGAGGGATACAAGTGCCTTCCTGAGTGGGATCCTAAGGAAGCTAGTAACTGGTCAGGCGAAGAATCTGAGGGACGCTGTCTCAGGCATAAGAAATGAAGTGTACAGGGTTCCAATACTCAGCTGGGCCTTCACAGCTGCCTGTTGTTCTTCTGTGTTCCCCTTGAGCAGAAATTCTAACTCCTATTCACAGATGACACCAACTTTGTTTTTTTCCTTAGAATTCTCACTCTGGATCCTCTAACCCATTTTCTTTTTTTCCAACAGATGACTTTACCTCCCACTTCTCAGAAAACTAAGAGG
The DNA here is from genome assembly GCF_041296235.1 of Equus asinus. NCBI lineage: Eukaryota > Metazoa > Chordata > Mammalia > Perissodactyla > Equidae > Equus > Equus asinus. The sequence goes on from NC_091800.1 coordinate 78,245,907, forward strand.
CCATCAGAGGAAACATCAATTTTCTACCAACAGACTGCAAAACTCACCTCTACTCCTAGGTTCTCATCTTCGGGAATTTTCCATCATTTTTGATGCCGCCCTTTCTCCTCCCACATGTGAAAACACTCAGCAAGTTGTGTGGATTCTAATTAATATTTACCAAATCAGACTTTCCCTCCTGAAAGTCTCTTAACTATTGTGCCACCTCTAATTTTTTCTGCTGCCTGAGTAACATTTTTAGAACATATATCCAGTCCTATGGTTCCCCTACCTAAGCCCGTCAGGAGTCCCCCATTACTGTCAGAATAAAACCCAAACTGCAGAGTGGACATACAGCAGCCTCCCAGGCCTGACCCACGACTTCCTTTCTCTCCCCCCTGCTCCTCGCTCTGCGCTTTCAAGATAGTCTTCATTTATATTAGTTTTCTATTTTTGCTGTAACAAATTACCACAAGCCAAACTGAGTAGCTTAAAACAACAATACGAGTTCATTACCTTATCATTCTGGAGGTCAGAAGTCTAACACAAGTTTCACTGAGCTGAAGTCAAGGTGTTGACAGAGCTAAGCTCCGGTCTGGAGGCTCACAGGAGAATCTGCTTCCTTGCCTTTTCCAGCTTCTAGAAGCTCCTCACATTCTGTGGCTTATGGCCGCACCTCCATCTTCAAAGCCAACAGCAGGATGAGCCCTTGTCAAACTTCATGGCTCTGACTCCATCTTCCACCTCCCGCTTCCACCCTTAAGGACGCTTGGGATACATTGGGCCCACCTGGATAACGCAAGAGCCTCTCCCTATTTTAAGAGCAGCTAATTAGCAACCTAATTCCACGTGCAACCTTAATCCCCCTGTGCCATGTCATCGGACATAGTCACAGGTTTTTTTGTGTGGCCATCATTCTGCTGACCACACAATTCACATCTTACCTGCAGTCCCATGAACATTCACGGCTTTGTTCGCCTCTGGGTTATTTTGCAGGCTGTTCCCCTTCTTGGAGAGCCTCTCTTGTATAACCCCACTCTACTCCTATGGCTCTTCAGAATTCAACCTCCACAGCCCTCACCACCTTCCCTGGTAAGCCCCCTCTGAGTGTGCTAGGTGGGGATGGGTAGTCCATTTCTGGGTTCCAATGAGCCCGCTGTACTTACACATCTCATAGCACCTGCAGTGGGTACTTTATAAGCCATTGCTTATTGTATTCTCCATGAGGAGTGTCGTCCCATTGATCTCCACATCAAGAGTAACTTGCACAAATCCTCACACTTCATAAGTCCTCGAGGCCTTGGCACAGACCTAGCCATCCAGATCCAGTCTGTGCTGGAGGATTTAAACCATGGATTAAACCAGACTCCGAGGTCTGCAGCGATCAATCCAAAAGTTCTCTTGATCTTATGTGTTCCTAAACCACTTCTCATTTTTCTCCAGTTACTTCCTTTCTTTTTGCATAAGCATATGTGTATATAATAAAGATTTCCTTCCTCATAGTTCAAGTGATTTATCTTAAAAAGGAACCTAGCTTCGTATATCCTCTGTAGATTCCTAGCAATAACCTCAAAAGCAATGACAATCCCTTCATGTTATAATATTTATTTATGTCCAAATTTTGTTTACTGAGTGGTACAGATTCTAAGCCTGTAGGCCAGAATTCTTGTATAGTGCGCTGTGTTTATTTATAAGCACACCAGTAACAGTCTACAAAGAGCTACAATGGTTATAATATATTATTTGTACAAACCAACACATGCCCTTATAATTATCACATTTGTGGCAAGTTTTGTTATTTACCAAAGATGGCTATCATTTACATCTAATTTTCTAGAAACAAGGTCATGTTATCAAGTTTCAAAATATTGTGTTAAACATATGGTTCCGTTTAAAATCACTGTTTTCTCTACCCAATATTATAGTACTTCACAGAACTCAATTTATTAATTATGTATGAATTAACAAAATTTTAGGAACATAATTAGCATTAATGATGATATTAATTTTATATTCTTCAAAATCTAACTATTCTGCATTGCATTCTTCACAAAATCGAGCATATAGTATAAAGTCATTATAAAATTAAATATCAAGTGTGAAATGCTGCAGTACAATCCAGAAACTAAATGCAAGTATTAGTGTTAGCTATATTTAAAATGAACATATAATTATGTGTATACTGAAGAAGATCGTGAATAATCAGATTAAAATAGAATTACATCTAGCAAATATTCCTCAGGGAGAAAAGTTTCTTCTGGGGGCGAAGTTGTGGGTTAGGACAGTGGGGTGGAGCTGGGCTGTCATGTTATTTAATGATCAGAGGAATAAAAAGAGAGCTAACTCCATGTGAGAATTGTGTGTCTAAGAAGGTGAAAAATACACAGAAGCACAATGCATTCAGGGAAGGACAAGAAGACTGAGAAACTCTTAGCAAATGCAGAGATATCGTTGGAGATGGAAAAGAACATTAAAGAAGTCTTAAGAAGCCTATAGTTTAGATTTGATATTTAATCTTTGTGAAAATGTTTGTTGATCACCTACTAATTGCCAACCCCTATGGAACTGCTGTGAAGGCCCAGCTTCTTATCTGATGCCTGTGGTATTGACCTCACAGGATAAACTGTGGTGAGAGCTTTATATTACCCACCTAAGTTTTAAAACTTGAACTACAAGACATTACACTTAGTGTCATTAAACTTCATCTTTCTGTTATGATCTGTATTTCCACCCATGGGCACATCTGTTTGGCCTCCTGATACAGCATCCACTGTGTTAGCTACTCCCACAAACAGAAGCATGGGCTTCTTTGGTTTGATGCAAGTCATTAACAAGAATTTGAAATTGCACCTGACTTCAAGCATGGGCTCTAATCAAGAATGAGAAACACGCAAGTCTCCCATGGTCCCCACTGACCTGACAGATGAAGTCCTTGAAGACAAACAGCTGGTTATTCTGCTAAAGCAAACCAAATCAAGGCCAAGAGAGGCCGTAAGCACTGAAGAATAGAAGAAAGGAAGCTCCCAACTACAGGCAGCCTTCCTGCTTCCAAGAGAAAATCATCAGGCAGTAGTACCCTTTCCTTTAGGAGGGCCTATTCCCTTCTTCTGGATGATACTTAATAGAACAATATGTTTAATGTTCAATGACAACATGTTCCTTGTTGCTGGCCTGACGTTCCTACATAGTGATCCACATCCCTTTCAATAAGTGTGAAAGCTTGGAATTCTGTTCTTCTTCAGTAGACCACACCTTTTCTATAAGCCAAGGAGCTCAGATCTCTGCACAATTGATAAAGCATCTGTCTCTGTCACCCTGGGGTTCCCTAGTTTAACACTAGGTAAGAATGGACCCTAGAACTAAAACTTACTATAGAGCCTAGACCCTGAGGAATTTCTGAATTTCCTTGTTTCCGAGCTGTAGATTTACCCGGCACCTCAAAAGCTCTTGGAAAGGTCTAAAATGACTTTCTTCTTATAACTCTTCTAAACCAAGAAGAGAGCTATGGAGTAGCGCATCTCTAAATTATGACCAGCTGTTCAAAGAGAAGGCGCACAGAGCTACAGTACTTTAACTAGGTCCATACCTATCTAATTTGCCCCAATGAGTACTTTTTCAAAGATCTCCTGAAACCCATTATATGTAAATTCAACATATTAAAAATATCCTCTGCCTTCAGGCAAGACAACACCTAAACCTGTATTAAAGACCTCCAGAGAAGAATTCACCATCTCCTTCAATAACTGGTTTCAGCATTTAACGAACTTTACCATCAGCCAGCTCTTAAATCTAACTTAAATCCTGCTTCCTGGTGTTTAAGTTGGGGAATATCCTCTATGAAGGAATTTTAAAGTTGGAAAATTACTCATCAACCTTGGTATTACTGCCAGTGATTAACTACACATGGAAATATCTGAAGCCTGATGCTTTCAAAAATAGGATTCCAGTATTCACACTTTCTGCGACACAAGACAGAGCCACAAGATATTATTGTAACCTATTTGGGAATCCAGTCTGGCTCTCGGATCCAATCATGGGACAAGCTCTAACCTTAACACTGACCTCAGTCCAGCCAGCATGATTCAGAGAAGCAGTTTCTACTTTGTAATATAGAATAGTAGGTCCGTTACTGTCCTGTTTGATTCCTTTGGTGTCGCAGTAATATACTCACATGTCTTTTCAGAGCTCAACAGAACACTAGGATAAATGATTACTTACCACAAAGTTGCCAGAATTTCTCCTGGGAAGCCTTCAGACCCGAGTTCAGCTCATCATTTTGCTCTCCCTTCATCTAAATGACCCTGTGCAAAAAATATCGTTCTATTTGCTTTAAAGTCCACTGGGTAGACAGGGCTAGCATCATCCAATGGTTGTTTCTCATGAAGAGAAAATCATTATCTTGTGTTCTCCACAAAATTCTGAAAGATCCAATATCTCTGAGGCAACAATGCAGTGTTACTCAACAGTTATAAGGGTGAAAAAATATTGTCTGTGAAGTTTAGTTCTGCAGCCATAATACCATAGGACTTTTTTCTATAATCCCTTTTAAAGGGGAGCCTTTACATATTTCCATGAAACCCTGCGATGAAGAAAATTTAACAAATCCTTTCAGTAGGTGCTAAATACCATCAACATGTGAGTAATCTTTTTTTTTTTTTGAGGAAGATTAGCCCTGAGCTAACATCGCCTGCCAATCCTCCTCTTTTTGCTGAGGAAGACTGGCCCTGAGCTAACATCCATGTCCATCTTCCTCTACTTTATATGTGGGATGCCTGCCACAGCATGGCTTGCCACATGGTGCCATGTCTGCACCTGGGATCCAAACCAGCGAACCCCAGGCCGCCAAAGTGGAACAGAACGTGCTCACTTAACCCCTGCACCACCGGGCCGCCCCAGTGTGAGTCATCTTTAAGTCATTTCGTTAACAATAGCTACATTTTGAATGGGACAAATTACTTGGCTAAAAGAGACAAGAAGAATGCCAGCATATTGATAAACTCACAGAGCCAAATGAAGTCAGTGTGGCTATCACTTCATACATGCTCAGCAGGGGGATGGTGGCGAGGCCTCAGAAATACTCACAACTTTTTCTTTTGAAAAATCACCAGCCTAAGTTAACAGGACTGCTTACTAAGAAGGTTTTCCCAAACTGGAGGGTGCTATATGCCTCTGTAGGAACACAGTTTTGTTAAAATGGTCTCCCCTCTTTCATTGCTCATCATCATTGGTATGGTAGACAGAATAATGCTCCCCCAAAGATGTTCTGATCAACAGAACCTGTAAATAGGGTACTTTACATCGCAAAAGGGACTTTGCAGGTGCAATTAATCCTGGATTACCCAGGTGAGTCCAATGTCATCAGAAAGGTCCTTAAAAGAGAGAGGCAGGTGATCAAAGTTCGAGGAGATGTGACAACAGAAGCAGAGGTTGCACCGATGAGAAGAAGGGCCCATGAGCCAGGGGAAGAGGGCAGCCTCTGAAGCTGGAAAGACAAGGAAATGGCTTCTGTCTTGAGCCTCCAGAAGGAACACAGGCCTGGGGATACCTTGACTTTAGCCCAGGGAGGATTCTGGCCTCAGAACTGTAAGACAGTAAATTTGTATTTTTGAAGCCACTAGGTTTGTGGCAATTTGTTACAGAGGCAATTGGAGACTCATACAATTGGCATGACATACTGTTCACAGGATAAAGACATAAACCAGAGATTTATACAAATATTTTCTTTTTTAGAGAATTAAAGCTTATCACGTGATCTGGGTTCTCTTTTCCTGTCTTATTCTTTTCTGTTCAACTAACTCCATGTTCTGAGGCCTTAAGTCTACCAACATTATCTATGATGACAATTTTCCTGTCTTCTCGAACTTTCAAAAACAGGAAGCACTAAAATGGAATTTTATGCAACGATATTTAGTCAAACTTTCTAAATGAATCATTAAGTTAGTATCTTCTACTTATCCCATAACTTAAAGGAGAGAGCTCCCTCCTCCAAAGAAAAGGAACAGGAGAGCCTAGTTTACAGCAGATGTTGACACTATAGCCCCCGGGCCAAATCCACCTGTTTTGGTAAAAGAAGTTTTATTAGAACACAGCCACACTATTTCTATTTGTATCATAAGTGACTGCTTTCATGCTACAACCACAGAGTGGGGAAGTTTCAACAGAGACAGTGGAGTACACCAGTACCTACGTAACAGCCTCAATTTTGTCTCACAGCCTACAAAACCTAAAATATTTACCATCTGGCCCTTTACAGAAAACGTTGGCTGACCCCTGGATTAGAGGACTCCTTTTGGAATCAGCCAGACATAAATAATTGTAACTCAACCCCTTATGATCTATGTCATTTGGAGCAAAGTATTTAATCTCAGTGAGCCTTATTCTTCCTTATTTGCAAAAAGGGGATATCAACACCTACCTGAGAGGATACTGAAGCCTAGTACAATACATGGGACATCTGTCAAAGGGAACACATATTTTATTATTTATATCAGATCATATATTAATTATTTTTGATTCTATAAAAAATTAAACACATGAACAAAAATTAACTTACAAAAAATAGCTAAGTGATAGATGCTTCTAACAATAAACCTGCTCTTTAGTACACTCCATAAGTATTTTTGAATGAATAATCTGAATTTCCAAGCCATAAAGTGGAATCACGCAAAGACTGAATTATGTCGGGACACTAGAAGTCGTCTGCTCCAAGTCTTTACCCCTGTCTGAACTGACCCCAGTGGCATTAGGGAACTCTACCAGTATCAAGAAGACACCATCTCTACTGAAGGACAGCAGGCTGCAGTAATGTCAGGGGCAAGGAAGCTTTAGGCTGATCATCTGAGAGCAATCACAGGGTTAAGGGACAGCATTAAGTGCCCTATGTGAATAACTACTGTATCCCAGCGATCGCCTCATGACTTCCTCACATCAGTCCAAGAACGCACAGAGAGGTCCTGAGTGAGAAGACTAAGTGTGCCGTCATTCTATGGAGAAGCAATCATTCTATTGTAATTCTTTGTCAGTAGAACACAGATAGGATTTTCCTAATCCTAAAAGTTGGCATTAATGGTAAAGCTTTTGTGTTCTTTCTAAATCAGGAAAATCAATTGCTCAGGTTGGTCGAGCTTTGACCGTGCCTCGCTCCAGTGCTCTATTGCAGTTATCATTTTCTGGGCACGCCCTTGGCTATCGCCAGCAAACAAGTTAACTGAGCTTGGAGTCAGGAGCTCCTGGTCTGAATTCCAGCTCTGTAACTTCCTCCTTTAGCCATTTTAGGCAAGTCCCTACACATCCCTAACTTTCAATTGGTTCATCTGCAAAATGGAGCTAAAAATACTTAAATCATGGAATTGTTGTAAATATTAAATTAGATCGCTTATATAAAAACATACGAAAATCACATTTTGCATGTTTATTAGAATAATTATGTGGTAGAAATTAAGTGAGAGAACAAATTTGCAAAAATACTCTGTAAATGCAAAAGGGCAATATAAATATTAGCCATTTGTGTGCAGCAAGATATGGAGTAAAATTGATCACATTTTAATGTGACTCAAAAGGTCATATTAAAAACCATCTAATTGTCATAGTTCATAGCAGCATTTCTCATATTAGACAAAAGCTTGAAAGAATTCAAATATTCATCAACTGGTATATGGATAGATCATTGTGATATATTTATTCTATGAAACACAACTGAACAATATAAAGAATAAAGTGTGAATACATGCAATAGCATGGATAAATATCATAGACATCATGCTTGAGTGAATGAAATCAAATACAAAGGCTGTGTGATGATTAATTTTAGATATCAACGGCTATGGTGCCCAATTGCTTGGTCAAAGACCAGTCTAGACGTTGCTGTGAATGTATTTTTAAATCGGTAAACTTTGAATAAAGAAGATTACCCTTCATAATGTGAGTGGGCCTCATCCAATTATATGAAGGCCTTCAGAGAAAAGACTGAGGTCCCTCCAAAGAGGAAAGAATTTTGCCTCCAGACTTCCTCTGGACTGACGAGTATAACATCAACTTTTTCCAGAATTTCCAGCCTGCCAGCCTGCCTTGCAAATTTCAGACTTGCCAGCCTTCACAATGGAATGAGTCGATTCCTTAAAATAAATCTCTCTCCTCAATAGATAGATAGATAGATAGATAGATAGATAAAATCCTATTGCTCCTGTTTCTCTGGAGAACCCTGACTAATACAGATTGCAAATCATATAATTCCATTTATACAAAATTCTAGAAAATTTAAAACAGCATTGACAGAAAGCATAGCAGTGCACATCAGTGGTTCCCTGGGGCTGAGAGAATGAGAAACTTTTTAGGATGATGGAAATGTTCTATATATTTGTAGTGGTGTTGATTACATGATTGAATCAATTACCAAAATTTATCAAACTATATATACGTACTTAAAATAGGTGAATTTTATTGTATTTAAAATATAGCTCAATAGAGCTGGGAGGAAAAAGTCATATTGCAAGCCGTGTAATATAATATGGCTCTCTTGTACATCGTGAGTAAACTTAATTAAGAATTGTTTTGCGTATCACTTTATTTTTCGTGAATATAGAAATACGGGGGCTCACTGAATTGGGATTGTTGTCTAATATATTGAAAATGCTCAAGGTGAGCAAACACTGACTAATATATCTGTCAGGCAGAACCATGGGTAATTCACATATCCATTATTATGAACAAGTTAATTAAAGTCATAATACTAATAAATTACATCCACTAAAGCCACTATTTGATTCACTTCTGATTTATATACAGTCCCTCTCTTGAGTAAATGGGAATTTTTATGTGACAATAAAAACTTAATAACTAATATATCAATCCATAGTAAACATCAGCCAAAGGCAACTGTGATAAAATTAACTCCCTATAATATCAGAGAAGGACAACAGTATCAAAAATAAAAGTGTTTCGAACTTCAAATGCAGCAACAGCGTTATCAGTTCTGACACAGTTCCTCTGATCTCTGGCTTTGAATGCATTTTACAGCAGTTCTCGAGTTATCAAGAAGAAATCACAGGCTCAGGACGAAGCACTTGACAAATGTATTAGGGCAGCAGATAAAACAGCTGAAAGCCTTTGCTCAGAAGTTTCCCCTCTGCTCCCTCAGCTGCCCTTCTGTCTCAGCAATTCCACAATAAACAAATTGGTCTACCACGGTTAGCTACCAAATTTCCTAGACGCGCATCAACTAGCAGAATCTCTAAGTGCGACTGTGAATAACGACCACCCTACGAATCAAGACATCCCGTTCTTCGACTACCAATACAGCTGAGCCCATCTAAACCTATGAAATAGTTTATTGTTGCTATCGAGGTTTATTCAGAACATAAGGAAATATTCGATGTGGAGAATGCTGTGTCAGTAAATGCCTAGCCACATAGTTTATGGCATAAAGTCCATCTCCTCTCCAGAAGTATGGAATGGTGGTAAAAACACGGGTTTTAGAGACATATCTGGATTTTAACACCAATTCTGACATTTTTAAGCTGTGGAGTCTTAGACAAACTATTGACCTCTCTGAAAATCAGATTCTTAATTTGTAAAATAAGCATAATTATACCAACCACGCATGACTGTTTAGAGGCCCACGTAATGCTTGTAAGGTTCTACTTCTAACACCCAGCCACTGCAAGATCTCAATAAAGATGAGCGATATTACTGTTACTATTCCTAAAAAGCGAAATTTGTTTGGGCCTGCATTTGGTTCCTAAGATAATAGCCATTCACCTAAAACCTTGACGTTATAGATTTCAAGAGGTTCCAGTTAAAGTCGGCGTGTGAAGCCAACCTTGTATGGAGATGTGCCAGGTTATGGTCTCTTCTCCTGAAAGAGAGCAACAGGCATCTCCCGAAGTGCAGGGCTTTCCAGGGAATGTAGAACCGACCATCTCAGGTGCCTCTCAACACTGATTCCCCGACATCCCAATCTAAACTTTCATTTTCAAAGATGCTAAATCAATAGATGCCCACTACACTTGTAACTGAACTTACTCCTAATAGGAGAAAACTTGAAAGGGTTGATAGGTGTCAATGTGTGCTGACTGATCTTTAGGAGATATATTAAAAACTGAAGGTGCCAATTTATTTTCTCTGCTGCTAAGTGATCATGGTTTCAGTTGCCTTGAAATACAATTGCATTCCTTTCAGACACTACTTTGATTGTTCAGGGTTTCTGTACACTCCTCTTTCTCTGCAATTTTTTTCTCCTCTGTCTAGCACATCATTACTCACCAGTCGATAACAGTTATGTGTTTATCATCCACAATGAAGCTCACTTTTTGGAAACACCACCACACCATTAGCACCACCAGAATCCCCATTGTCAACACTGATGACTTTTCTGGCAACATCCACTATACTAGGTGTAAAAGCAAATCATAATATCAAAAGTCTTCCTGATAAAGATATTACACTGTTTCATAAGAGTTCTTATACCTAAAAGTATGCATAATAGTGAATAAATAGGACACATATTAGCACATATAAGTGTACTACAAGCTCTTTCTGGGTGAGTGTATTATCTTTCTTTGTGTGCCTTGCACTAGCAAAATACCTGGCACAGAGTAAGTGCTCAATAAATACTTGGTGAGAGAATGAATAAGCCACGCCGCACACAATTTGCTGAAGAGTGACAGAAACACAAATAACATGTTTTGTGTGTCAAAGGGAAGATTTTTGAAGAGTGTGCAGTGGAAGACCGAGTGACAACACGAGTACTGAAGTGCTTGATTCCTCTCTCATACTGGCACAATTTCTCTTTAGAACCTCCACGGTCAGACAGAGGCACTAAAGCTGGTCTGCATCTCAGGCCACTAAATTAAGGGGCTTTAAGTACAGAGAACCAAAAAATAACATTTGAGAAAGAAGCAAGGAATGTACAATAACAGCTGCTCTCTTTGGGGCCATGAAAACAATTGATTCAATCTTTGAAATAACTGATATTGATGACTTCTTTTCAAGGAAACTATTCAGGTAAATCTTCTATACATTATCTGTGCAGTGAAATTTATATGCGCTGAAGTGATATGGAATTTACACACAGTCCTTTAATTGCAACAGCCAAATCACACCTTGTTAGAAAGTTCTTACATTCTTCCAATATTTAGAACTTGGATGTTTTTAGGGTGAGTTGGATATAATTAGATGTGTCTATATAGTGCCATTTTAATCCACCACATGTGCATTCTCTGTGATATCTTAAGCTTGATGTCACATAGACAAGTCTAGTTGAAATTGCCTCAACTAGGGAGAAAAAGAAATCTGTCATATCCTACCAGGATGCGTGCATCTTTTATCCTTGTCTTAGCCAGTGACTCCCATGCTGCCAAATGAAATGATCCTGACAAATTTGGGGTATAAATCAGAGGACAGGTAAAATTAAAATTACAAATTATGAATTAAAATTACTTTTGTCTGGGGCCTTTGGTTTTTTTATAACTTTATGTTAAGAGCTAAGCATAATTATAAGTGCTAATAATGAACAAAATTCTCCTTATTGCTATTTTTATTGTATCTCCTAACATCCAGACTTCTAATTGTGGGTTTTACACATCTGTCCAACAAAAACTTGAAGACTAATCACAAAAACATTTATAAACACCAAGAGGCTTAGCGTGTATGTAGAAGATGAATTTGAAAATGTTTACCTATGCAAATATTTGGATGCTAGAATTTTATTCTTGGCATAGGAACTAAGGTTTTTTCTAAGCGTGTTGCTACAGAAAAGTGATATCCTGGGGGGAGTGTTGCTTGGAAGATGCTTCGGGGATATGAGTTATACTAGCATTTAGTGAGGTTGACCAAATGTTGTTTTTATGTTAAAAAGAGCTGAGGAATTTTACCTTAAACTTTTACCTTTAATCTAACTGTCCTTTTTCTTCATTTTAATAGTAAAAAATATAATTTTAAAGGTGGAGTGTTATAATATGGCGTGTGTTTCTTTCTCCATTTCACTGACATCAGTGAAGGCAAAATGGAATAAAATTGCCTGCTCCCTTGGGTCATTAAAAAAATAAACCATGTAATTTCAGTGTTCAGTCAACAAATGAATTTAATAATATTCACACACTCATTTTTGAAAGAGTCATTTGAATTTTTTTCTTGTAGTCAAGGAGAGCCGAAGCCTCTAGTCCTATAGGTCACGCTCAGGGTTGCCGTGAGCACAGCACGTGGGGGAGAGGACGGTGTGGCTCCCCGGGCTGCACGCTTGGGCAGCTGGGGCCTCGCCTGAGGTCGCCAGCACTGTGTTTCTGTCGTGACTGAGCACTAAGTACCTGAAGTATCTTTGTTTTATTCTCAGATATCAATTCCATGCTACTTTTGAATGTTCCAAAAAAAAAAGTCTTCTGGTCACATATTTAATGTTTACCTAGTCATATATGAAAATGAATACCTCAGATTCCATCTGGGAGCTACCATTTGAGTTGATTTCTGCTGTTGAGGGGAACCTGCTCGACCAGTTTTACCAAATCCTCAGAAGAATGTTTTGTTCCACAAAGAGGTATTGTTCCACGGGACAAGATAGGTAATTATGAGATCATGGATAAGTTTGTCTTTCATTGTGAAATTACATAAAAGAGAAATAAAATGGGTGATTACTGATTACAGAGGTTCTCTTACTTACCAAGGAACTTGTAAGAAAAACAGAAGTTCCCTTTGGAAGCTCACTTGCCAAAAAGGGCATTCAAAAAATGCTCAGTTTGTAACCCAAGCTAATGAAAACAAGGAAATGTAGAGTTAAGGTTGATTTCCAATACCTGCGCTCCCCAGGGTATCCTCCTGACGGCCTCCCTCAGATGTCCCTTTGAGGCCATGGAGGGGAGGTCGGCTTAAACTGTGAATTTCCTTATTATTAGTTTCTGTCATGACCTTAATGTACCTCGAGTGACTTTCTGGTTAGTACATTTAATTTCCTCTCTCTAACAATGTAGGTATGACCCTGATAGGGTAAGCTACCACAACCGAGATCAAAGGATCGCCAAATGGAGAGACGGCAAGCATGGCAAGTTTTCCTTTACTGCCAAATCCCACTGATCATCATGAAAGGACATTTTTGGATGCCACATCTCCATAAAACTTTTTTCTGATATTAACATACAATTTATTTTATGGTGTAAATAAAAAATGTGTTTTTGAAGGATTTTTAACTTCTTGTTTTGTTTCAAAAACAAGATCAAGAAAGCTACCTTCTGTGTAAAATTACTACTATGATGTCCAGGAATAGATCTTCCTTCTCTTTCTCCTGTCCCACCCTGTCCCCACTAGGCTGCCTTCTGGCTCTTCCTGGGCTGGAGATCTTCAAAGCTAATTCCTTTTGTCTTGAATGAATTTGTGAGTTCCTTGGAGACACCACTCCAAATGAAGATCTCTCTTTGTAGTTCCCTTAATGAGGTCAAAATTCATTCCCTGGCTGTTACTTAAGACACGCCTCAGCTTCTGCATCAGTGATACCCCTCCAAGTTCTTTCTGTCGGCAGTAAGTGCTCCCTGACGGGACTGCTATGGCAATGACCTTCAAGCTGGTTCCTTCCCAGTGGCTTACCTCTGGTCTTCCAGCTTCCAGTGTAGCTACAGCTCTTCCTCGGGACCGGCTACACAATTTGCAGGGCCCACTGCAAAATAAAAATGCTGGTCCTCTTGTTCAAAAATTAAGAATTTCAAGACGGCAACCATAGAGCACTAAACCACGTGCAGGTTCTTCTGAGTGTGGGGCCCAGTGTGACTGCACAGGTGTCAGGCCCAGCTCTTCACTTTCCTCCAAACTGGCAGCCATAGCCTCTCACAGTCTAGATTTCTCATGTCTTCAACACCATTGCACAATGTTTCCTAACATAACACAGCCCCTTTGAGTCCTGCCAGATAAGCAGGAAGCCAGGGGTAAACTCCCTCTGCCCCTCTCTTTGGAACACAGAAGGCAAACACCAAGTACTAGCTTTCTCTAAAGAAAATTTATGAATCTCATCAGCCTCATTCTTTGCTACTCTCAAGGTGAGCCCTGAACCAGAGGTTGCCCAAAATCTCCAAAGTCCATACTCTAGTGAACATCCAGCGAAGTCTTCCAGTAACTGCACCAGATTCCTCCAGGAATCCATCCCCTCCACTACCCTTGGCCCACTTGCTTCAAGATCATTGTGGAGCATGTGGATGAGTCTAAGCCATCAGCACATTGCCTTCCCCTCACCAGAGTCAGTGACAGGCAATAAGAGTTGTCAGTAGAACTACTGAGAAGAAGACTCCTGTTCTTCTCCCTTGGTAGAAAGAGGAATGGCGTGACATGATGTAGAACCTGCTAGTCGCCATCTTGGGACCACAGAAGTGAAATCAAGGGGTGTCAATGGAAAAAAGGCTGAAACCCAATTGTATCTTTTGAGCTCCTTCATCCAGCTGATATATACTGTAATGCTAAGTTAAATGAGCCAATGGATGGAACCGCTTTTTGTTTAAGCCAATTGAATTAGGTTTTCTGTAATTTATGACCAAAAGAGGTTTAACTGTTAAATTTACCACTATTAAGCTTTTGTAGTTAATCATTTCAATTGTATTCTTAAGTAATAATTACTACAAATATAAACTTTAAATAGTATTAAAATGCCATATTTTTTTTACCATTAACCTCCTATATCTTCCCACTGTTTTGTTATTATTCAAGTCTGGGTGACCACATTGTTCCTTCATACCCAAGTAAAAAGGAACTAACATGATGTATAAAACTATACAACTGACATGAGGCCACATGTTAGAAGCATGATATTTTGCAGATAATAGTAACAAAGAACATAAGGTCTTTGAGCCTCTCAGAGACGTGTTCTAGAAAATATCAATGAATGAACATGAAGAGTAGTTATAATTCATTATTTGATGCTGGCAAACAAAATAGAAGGTCATCACTTATATAACTTACAGAATGTTCTCACATAACTTTAGTAATATACATGTCGTTTTTTAAAAATGGTTTTTAACGTTTTTTAAGTTGTTGCTGTCCTTAATAATTGTCATTTTTGAAACAAAAGACAAATGAAGAGAAAATTATTAGCAAAAACAGCACAAGGAATATTTAAAAGCTTGACCTTTCATTTCCTCCCACCCAGTGGAACTCATATGTTAAGGTGAAACTATAATGTATCTTTCATATTTTCTATCCATCAAAGACACTGATACTTACGTATCATCTTTTCCTCATCAACATAAACACTTCCTTGAATGACAGCAAGGACAAACCATACAAATATCTAAAAGCAAGAGGAATGCTCTTCTTAGAAGAAATGCAGCATAGTTGGTCTTCTGTTCTAGGAATGCTACTGCCCTAACTACTCGTAACGACAGATTAACATTTGATTTTTATTATTTTAAAGACAAAGCTGGAGGAGACTACTGTGGTGGAGATAATAATTTAAATGCTCTGCAGCTGCATTCATGAATAGCACTCTCTTTGAAGTATAGAATTAATAGTTAAACTATACACCTCAAAGAGGGCCCCAAAAGGTGACCAGAGCATGCTAACTCTGCAATTTTAAAATGAGAGCATTTCCAGAGGTGTGCACACGTGGATGCCAAGAACATCCCATCTGGGGCCTGTCCCACCCACCAGCTCTCTACGGTAGTCTTCTTTGAAGTCTAAGGAGGCCGTGAGGGAAGATGGAGAGGAATTTTTCCAGGATGATGGGCCAGGAATATTCTTGCAAATTGCCCTATAAACAAACAAAAACAAAAAGACTGTGAATCCCAACTGTACTGTAACTTAAATGCAGCATTCTTCCCCATGAAAACTCTAAAAGACTTTATATAAGTTCTCCTAACAAGAGTAAAGCAATCTTCCTGATTAAGATGACAGTTTTTAAAGGATTCCTTGAAAGGATAGAGGAAAAAAAAGAAAGCGCTACAGATTTAGCACACTTTTGGTGGAGACATAAAAAATTGGATCATGAAATGACGACTACGGGATTAATTACCAAGTGTGCCGGAGTCTCAGGATCTCTACCCGCCAGGCCACCCCGCACAGACACAAATGGCCGAGAAATTATCTCAATGATACACGAGTCTGAGCTGGTCACTGTCCTGCTCAAACCCCTGCGTGAGCTCCCCACCACCTACAGAAGAGGCCCACGTCTTCAGCATGGTGCACAAAATCCATTCAAGGTCGTCCCCTGCTCTCTCTTCAGCCTCATCTCCTGGCATATCCCACCCCTTCCACACACACACACACACACACACACACACACTTCCACCACACACATACACACCCGCGCGCAGGTGCATCTTACACTCCAATCAAGCTGAATAGCTTGCAAATAGAGCTTTGTACATGCTATTTTCTCTAACCCAAAGGTCAGCAATTTTTTTCTATAAAGGGGCAATAGTGAATACTTTTGGCTTTTGAACTACATGGTTTCTGTTGCAACAAACCTGCTTTTGGACATCAATGAATGGGCATGGTTGTGTTCCCAAAAAACTTTAGTTATGGATATTAAAATGTGAATTTCATGTAATTTACATGTGTCATGAAATATTATTTTTCCTTTTTTCCCCCACCATTTAAATATATTTAAGCCACTCTTAGCTCCCAGACCACACACAAACCGGCAGTGGGTCAGCTTTGGGCCCCGTTCTAGATTACTGGGGTGCCAAACTTACCCTTTAAGACAGTTCTGGTGGCTTCCAGGATCAAGCACAGGGCTACCACGATCATGTTAATACTTCTCTCTAATATCACTTATTTCAATATTTTAAATAATTCTTACTACCTTTCTCCCCACCCAGCTCTGAGCCACTTACAAGCAGGAAAAGTCATGCAATTCTGTATCCCACCAAGCACTCAACATGTGCCAAGGGAAGAATTAGATAAAGTGAGGGGACTCTCAGTTTTAGACACCTTTTTTCTCTTTTCCTCTAAAGTATTTCTGAGGAGTCATTCCTCCGTGAATAAAAGCTATTAGGTACAGTGGGAATAGGAGACAGTCTGCCTGGGAGATCAGAGCCTGTCAATGTGGAACCCAGGTTCCCTGTCGATGCTAATTGCTAATACAACCTGGATTAAGGTGTGGCTGACAGTCATTCATTCCAGAGACATTCCGCGGCTGCTGGGTATTAGGGTTAGAGCTGGGAACGGGACAAAGATACTCCTTGCCCTGAGGAATTTACAGATGGGTCAGGAAGAAAGGCTTCAAAAGCTAGTCTGATGAGAAAGTAAAGAGCTACAGGAGCGCTGTGTGGAGGATCCAGTCCTGTGGGAAAGGGAGAGGCTTAGGAAGGATCCCTGAGGAAGCGGTAGGCACACCAACACCTGAAGGAGAAGTCAAAATTGGCTAGGTGAAAAGAAGGAAGGGTGTCCACGTAGAAGGAACAGTCTGTATGAAGGCTCAGAAGGACACGAACCAGAGAGGCTTTCTCAACCATCTCCACTCTATTAACATATGCCTTAGGCCTTACAAGGGATTCTCAGGGAACCAGCTGCTGCCTGACCCAAGTCAGGCTCCATCACCTGCAACCTGAGAGCAGCGAGTTCAATGCTGTCCACCATCCTCCCTGAATATATTCATGCTCACTGCCTCCACCATTCCTTCGCTGCTCTTCGTGCTTTTTGTCTAATGAGAAGTGCCATGGGTCGCACTCTTGCAATTTTTCATTTGGGTTTCCCTTCTCCCTCCCTTAGTTTTTGAGCCCTGTAAGGGAATAGACGTTATTTTCTACAGCATTGCCTTAACTCCACACCTCTTTAAGACGTCATTCATTCAAGAGATATTTATTAAGCTCTGTTCTAGGGGCCTGGGATATGTCAGACTAAAACAGACAAAGATCTTGCACTGGTGGATCTTGCACAGGGTCGGAGCCGGGGGGGAGGCAGGGGCAAGAAGAGGTGATAAATACAAAAATAATGAATGGGTAAATTATGTAGTATATTAGACAGCTGTGAGGAGAAAAGGATGTAGGGCATATAATGGGAACTGTGGAGTTGAGGGTGCATTTTAAGGAGGGATTTCCAGAAAGACCTGGTTGTCAAGGAAACTTTGAGCAAAGACAACAGAAGAGAGGGAATTGCGATGGGGCTGTTTTCAGGAAGAGAGAACACCCAGTGCAAAAGGAATCAGAAAGGAACAGGGCCCATTCTGTGAACTGCAGGAAGGACTTGGTGACAAAAGAATGAGGGGAGAAGTTGCAGGAGATGAGCTCAGATGATAGAGGGTGAGGACAGAAGCAGCGAGGCTGGTGAGGAGCCCATTACAGTAATCCAGGTGAGAGCTGAGGGCAGGAGAAGCCATGGGATCCTGGAGAGCTGTTGGAATGAAGCCAGCAGTCTCTCCTCACTGTCTACATGTGGGGCACGAAATAGAAGGGACAAGAAAGACTCCAAATTTTTGGCTGGAGCAACTGGAATTTTGGAGTTGCCTTTGGCTGATTAAGACATGGAAGTCGGCAGTGGAGCAAATTTGAGAAGCAAATCGGAAGCTGAATTTACTGAAAATTAAATTTTTCTTAGACTTTTAAGTAGAAATATCATAAGCAATTGAATATATGAGTCTGTCTCCAAAGAGAGTTCTGAGCTGGTGGTATAAATTTGGGCATCTTCAGCACATAAACAACAAGTAGAGCAGGAGCTGGGGTAATGTCCCCAAGGGGCTGAATGGAGACTGAGAAGAGAAAAGGCCCCAGGACTGAGTGCCAAGGTCCCTGACACTAGAGTCATTTATTGTCATCGTTGCTGAACTGACGGGTTCACCAACTGGCTTGGGTAAGAAATAATACAATGGTCCCAGTAATGCATTAGAAGCATATGTCCTAACCTCTCATATTACAGCAAATGATATTGCAGATTATTGAGAATACGGTTGGAGCATGCTATACTAACAACAACAAAAATACAAGAATCTTTCAGCAGTGGCCATGAACAAAGCGAAAATTATGTACAAACATATACCCATATATATTTCAAGGGAAAGTGCAGAAAACTCTATTCAGGAACTCCAACTTTAACTTGTAGCCTAGATACAAAGAAGAACAAGACGACAAGGACAAAAAAAAAAGCCAACTGAAAGCCTGGTGGGAACCGGTGGGGAAAACATGCCATCTCCCTTCTGGGTGAGGGGTCCAGAGCCCGGGAGCAGTATTTCCGGCAGTGCATCCCTGGGCGGAGAGACTTTCTGAAATTGGTTTGATCCTGATGAACTCTAAATGCGGAAGACCAGAAAGAGATCAGAGATCCAAGTTCCTTCTCCCTGCAAAGCAACAGCTTCCCTCTCCACTTACAGTCTCACTGTGGAAACAGATCATGCAGGAATCTTTACAGCTGTACCATCGGGAAAACCCATTTTTTAAAACAATTTTTTGAGATATCTGGCGGAAACATTTTCTGTGCTCCAAATAGCACTGTGACAACACAAGCACAACCCAATGCCAAAATCTGAGTATTTCAACCCATTATCAAAAGGGTGCATAATCCCAGGACAGCAGAGACCATTGGCTGTTCAGTGCTCACCCTTTCCAAGATCAACTTCCTGCTCTTCCTGAAAGAACACTGCCCCTTGCACTAATGCACAGTGCAGGATCAGAGGGGAAGCTCCTAGTGCGGTAAGAGAAGGGCGGTTGAGGGGTGGCAGTAGAGAGCATGAGTGAGAAAACTCCCTATGCACTTAGGGGAAATTGTACCAGTACTTCAGTAGAAATCTTTGAGCAGTACTCAAAGATATAAGAGCAATATGTCCTACTAGAATCCTAAACATTTGGAATGAAAGTTGATTTACTTTTTTTCCCACTCTTTCTTCCTTTCTTTCTTTTTTCTTCTTAAATTATAGCCCTGCAATTTACTGGAGCTGAAGACCCTTTCTTCCTGACAAGCTAAGATGAGTTTTTTTGTAGGGGGATGGAGCGTTGTTAGAACAAGAGACTAGAAGCTAAATTCCTGGGCTTTGTTCCTAGTTCTGACTGTGCTGATGGAAAAGAACCATGTCTGGAAGCCTATAAATATATGCCGTAAATGTGTCAGTTCTACTTACACTCTATAGGAACAGTGCTCTCTCTTGACAGAATAATATTACCATCATTGCAGTGCATATAAGCCAGTTGCAGTTTCTAAAATTAAAAAACAAAAACAAAAACAAAAACACAGTTGGGAGGAACATCCCCTGAATGGCAGCAATTGTGTTCACCCTGGGAACAATTGTTTAGACAACATTTAATCAGGTCCATGACTACTCGTAAACTACTTGACTAGTACTTTACGTGACAAATTTCAGAAAGTTCAATCTTGTGCCACTAGGGAAAAAATCCGTAAAAATTTCTGTATTTACATTATCAATAGTTATTATTTTAGGGGCCAGCCCCGTGGCCGAGTGGTTAAGTTTGTGCGCTCCGCTTCGGCGGCCCAGGGTTTCGCCGGTTCGGATCCTGGGTTTGGACATGGCATCGCTCGTCAGGCCACAGTGAGGCAGCATCCCACATGCCACAACTAGAGGGACCCACAACTAAAAAATATACAACTATGTACTGGGGGGATAAGGGGGAGAAAAAGCAGGAAAAAAAAAAAAAGATTGGCAACAGTTGTTAGCTCAGGCGCCAATCTTTAAAAAAAATAGTTATTATTTTATGAAGTGAAAATGACTAATGAATGAAAAATTGAATTATTCTTCAACACTTAAGTCATTTATGTGGGATTTTAATATTCTATGTGCTCTCTTCCACTTTAGATTTGGGAACAGAGGAGTGACAGCAGATTCTAGTCTGCTTCCTTGTTCAAATGAAATGGAATATTTTCAATAAAATTCCTCAAATCAATTGACAATTAGCATATTTTCTTGAAAATCTATTTTTGTGTATCAACCTCATATTCTTCCCTGCTTTGGTTTATTTTTATAAATACTATTTTACTATGTAACCGAGGTACACATCTCATAAAATATGCACTGACCAAATAGGCGGACATTGGGGTTTCTTTTTCGATCAGAAGACTGACAAATTAGGACAGGGAGCATGGGGAATAGCCCCAGAAATGGAAAGGGATTCTCCTAAAGTGTCTTACTCATTGTCAATGTCAGGAAACTCCCCATGGAATGTTCCTGAATGTTGAGTCCAGTCTAGTTTAAAATGACTCACGTATACACTACTTCTCCCAGAATTCAGATCCATGGAGTATCCCTCAGGCTTTCTGGAATCACAAGCACCCTTCTCTTCTTTAATATATGAATTAAAAATCAACAACATTTTAAGTTAACCTAATAAATTTCCTCCATGGTCTGGCCTGCAAGATAATTTTCAAGCATAACTAAGACATTTACTTTATTGAATTCCTTTCACATCAAATAATCAACTAATGCTATTTTTACTAAATTTCATGCTATAAATGTGGTATACATGGTAAATGCTGAAAACAATTAGATTTAAAAGGCATAAACTACATTGGATCTTTCTGTTTATAATTTTAACCTCTTTGACGTGAAGTGTCCTGTTTCTAACTCTTCTATACTTTTAATTTTAAGGAAATTTTTTTCTTGCAAGTCAGCAATCATCATAGTCCTAAAAGTACAAAAGACAGCTAAATTATCTATCCTCTTTTCTGACCACGATAACTTCTGAACTTTCACTTTGGTTAAGATTAAACAGGACCCCAGCAAAAGATTTCAAGAGCAGCCTTTGGACCGCTGGTCCTGGGTGTCCTAAGCAGCTGCTTCCTGGAGTTTAAAGGGCAGGCTGAAGTGTAGCGTAAGGTTGCCATGAAAAGCAGTAAATAATGATTATAAAATGCTTGGTAAATGCTTTTAATGTGACACATAAAGGCTCTATAATAAAAGATCCTCCAGCAAGGTATAAGGGAACCCTGTGCTGGTGGAGGCGTTGGCCTTCAGATGACTAATAACCGTGATTAGTGAAAACCTCACAGCTCCTCTGAGAGCGGTATTATTCCATGTTGTCACATTTGTTACCTCCAAATATGGGAAAGTTATTTTTTATTTCCTCTTCCAAAGCTTCGCTCTTGATTGAGAACAGCGGTGTGAATCTCTGCTCTGATGCCAGCAGGTGAATCATGGCCGTAGAAACCGCAGGTGTCAAGAGAGCAGATTGTCCCTGGCTGGACTATGACTGGAGGCCTTACAGAGTACTGTCTGGTTCTCAAGCTGCAGACCTGCCTCTTGTCCTTGGAGTTTCTTCTTCTGTCTATTCATTTCTTGTTAATTTGATATTCATTTATATATTTCTTGGTTTCAATGTAGACCTATTCTCGTAAATCTCATGAAATAACCACCTTCGACGTCGTGTTTCCTCTCTACATGTAAGCAGCATCCGTCTCAGACCCACAAACAGCACTCTCAGACCTTGGCCTTGCACCTGAAAAACATGTCCTTTAATCAATAAAGTTGATCATTTATCTCGATCCAAATGACTTCTTTTTAGTTTTATGCATGCAGCCAACTTTTAGACTAACTGTTGCTTAATGTTATAGATTTTGTTACATTGGTAAGTCATTAAAAAAGACAATGCTCTTTTGTCTTTATCACAATTTATATAAAAACGAATATAATTTGTCCCATGATATATTGTACATGTTAGTGATGATATCTGTCACAAAATTTAAATAGTCTATCCACCTGTATCCCTAATGATGTTTATACCTCATGTTCCCTGTTTCTATCGTATAAAATCTTTCCGTAAAATCTGTTTATCCAGTACCACACTTTTAATCCAAACTCCCCTCCTTATTTGGGCCAGTCTACAACTAAGATCCTCTTGTAGGGACTGGAGAGGCAAAGAGGGGAACAAGTGGAGGGAAAGGATGGGAGTACACTTCCCTGGGAGACAGAATATTTTTATTTTCTGGGGACATGTTTCAAACACACGTGTGCACACCACAGACATTTTGATATGTTCCCCTTTTTGAGTTATTCATTAATTCAGCTAATATTTGTTTAGTATCTTCCATAAGCCGGGCTCTGTCCTCGTGCACGTGAAAATCCCGGGCAGAAATGGGAGCTGCTGAGAGGCAGAGGTAGTGCGCAGAATCAGGAGGAGACCCCACTCGATGGGGACCCGAAAGGGTCATTCGCTTTTATGTCAGTGTTTCTTAGCCAATTATTCAACCTTTTGAAATATATTTTCCCAAAAGAAGACTTCCCATGAGATCTTAGTTAAGTCATTTAATCTTTCTGGAGTTTAATTTTTTTATCTGTGTAATCAAGCAGTTGACTTGTTAGAAAGCAGTTAAATATGGGCTACATAGAATTTTATTTGCCAAATGCCTTTTTATATGAGGCTAATCAGTCTATGTCACTGTCTTTCACATACAATAGCTAAATCATCAATGCGCCTCAAAAGATGTGCAACGATGGCACAAGTGGAAGATAGATTTCCAGGCCCGAGGCGTTAACCACGGTTTTGGTGGAGTCAAGCCATACCCTCTGCTAGGGTCTCATCACAATTACATTGCCACACACAAATTGAAGTGTTGAGAACACCCACCTAATGTCTGATTTTCGGCTTGCACAGTGAAAGGATGCACTATATTTCAATAGGCTGTATAAAAATTAAAAAGACTAAGACCATTGAGTATGGGAAGGATTTACAGAAACAGAATCCCCCATTCAAGTTGGCAGGAATATATTCATTGCAGCCACTTTGGACAGCAATTTGGCAATATCGAGGGCAAGTGAAAATGTGCGTGACCAACAAACACGTGCAATCTCATCTCTGGGAAAACACACCCGCACGCGCAGGGAGGCAGGTCCAAGGATGTTTACTGGGATATGGTTTGGAAGAGAAATGGAGGTGACCAAATCATAAATGAACATTTGGAGGGGACTAACTAGATAAAATACTGCATGTGCACACAATGCATTACTGTGTGATGGTTATAATTCACAAAATAAACATGTGAGCGGCACATCGCAGCATATGTTGTTAGTAAAGAAAGCGCATGCCAAGATGATCCATAAACTATGATCTGGAAGCACATGTAAAACAAGATTGCATACCGGTTGTGGCTCCTGACATGTAGGTCACATTGGAAGGATTCTCATCAGACTCAAGATTGTTGTGATTTCGTTTCTGCAGAAGAAAGGAGGGGAATGAAGCTGCGGCAGGGGTGCTCGTGCTATCTACAGGGTGTACTGTCTTTCTCTTTTCTGCCTTTTTCTTAAGAGAATTA
Organism: Equus asinus; assembly: GCF_041296235.1. Classification (NCBI taxonomy): domain Eukaryota; kingdom Metazoa; phylum Chordata; class Mammalia; order Perissodactyla; family Equidae; genus Equus; species Equus asinus. Next base: position 78,270,039 of record NC_091800.1, read on the forward strand.
ATGCATTACTTCTTTATTTTGCCCATCTTTTTCCCCAAGAGCATGAACACATGAAATAATAGAGATTTTAAAAAGAAACAGGCAGCAAATATTGCAAAAGGCATAACAGTTTTAAATGTGTATGATGAGAGTCTAGTTGATTGTTACATTACATTCTTTGTACTTTCCTGTATTTTACCAATTTCTCCAATTGGAAGAAAAAGTCAGTTCTAGAAGGAAGCTAGCCAAGTTGTAGTTTCTCTGTCACATCCACGTGCGTGCACAGGGCCCTCCACCGTTTGTTAGCTGTGAGATTTGGGGCAGATCACTTAACCTCTCAAGACCTCAGGCGTCTCTCGGGGGGGCATGATACCTTACCCCTGAGAGCCCAGGGCTGTACCACATGGTCTCTGGAGATGCTTTAGTTCTCAACACTGTGGTATCAGCTTTGCCTGCCTCTCCAGAGACAGAAGTCACAAATCTCACTGAACCTCCCCTTCCTTCAGTTGCCACTCCACTCTGCAACCTGTCCGCTGCATCAGAGAGCCTGGAAGTGCAGTCCTGGTCCGAGCTGGCTGGTGGCTGCTGCGGAGACCCCTGGGGAAGCTTCCACTGAGCGAGGAGAAAGAGGAAAGCCTCCTCCCCAGGCAGGTACTGCAGTAGGCTGGGGGACCAGCTGTGGGAAGGGGACATGGAGGGAGGGATAGTCAGCACCAGGGAGGGTGGGGACCAAGGAGAGGGAAAGGCGAGCGCAAAGGACAGCAGTGGACAAGCAGAAATGCAGACATCAGGAAGGGGAGCGGACAGCCAGGGAAAACACAGTGTCATCTGGGTGTGAACGTGCTAGCTCTAATAAAAAGGAACACGACTACTTGTGTCTGAGCAAAAGAGGCAAGGACTGTTCCAAATGCGCAGGCTCTGTTCTCACTGGCCTTGATTCTCACAAATGCAAACACGTGCCTGCTCGGCGCATCTTGGTGGAATGATGTGACCGAAGCCCCAGGTAAAACTGAAGGAGTCACTCAACCCCTCGGCCTCAGCTTCCTCCATTTCGCTCCAGCACCACGCCTTCAATTTAGGAGAGCAAGACCTAGACAGCTTTACCCACGTGCCTAAGCCACGATTCAATTCCAACTGAGTAACTTTGTTCATACAAGTCTTTTGAACAGCTCTGCATTTTTTCTCTGCCCATTTCGTAGAGTAGGGGTAAAACATGGAACATCACTTTCCATTGCAAGTTGTTTATACCATCCTTTTGTTTACTCATGAAAAATTGCAATTTCATACTTTTTTAAAAAGTCTAGTGAATCAGACTTTCCCCACCCCACCCAAATAGGTGTGTTGGTTACAATGGCAATTAAGTCAATATTAATTTCCAAACACCTAAAAGGAACTACTAGACTAAGCAAGTATTCCAAGAACTATTTCTCAGCCAGAGTTATACCAAGCTCTCTTTAGCAGCCAGCAATGCGTGTATAATATGTAACAGCAAGACCTAGACAGGAGTTATTTCAACAAATCCCAGGTGACTGGCCTCAAGTGACTGTTCTAAGTGGGATTTCACAACGTGGGAGCTTAGCTCTGTGAATTGACTTTTCTACACTGATTTAAAAATCCTTTCACCAGATGTAGGTTTCAACCACACTTAGCTATGCCATTTTCATATATATAATTTTTCCCTTAGTTCTCAAATTCCATCATAAAATGGGAAGAGTGATACAAACACTGTTTCTCTATTTGGAATTTAATATGTAAGATAGGTTTTTTTTTCCTTCTGGAAAAATGTGAATCCACATTGTTCCAACATTTGGAAAATTATTCCTCTCATGCCAGACCTATAACAGAGCAATAAAATGTGTCGCAGTTGGGTGGAGCTCCCCAGATTCCAGAAGTCTGTGAAATTCAGTGGCCCCCAAGTTTAAAAAATAAAATGTGTGTTTATTTTGTCCTTAACACATTTCTAATTTGTTTTTGCAGATTGTTCTTTCTTAACAAGGGAAAGCTATTTTTGTATTGTTGCCAAGAGACTCCAGAAACCAACAGCCTGATCAAAATAATAACTTCCTGTAATGAACAGTCTTGCTGGTTCAAAGGTATTTAATTCTATAATTTTTTTCTGAAAATGTAAATTAAAGGCTTTTAAGCTTTAGTGACATGACGGTGCAGCTTCGGAATCTTGCCTTAAATCAGCCTGCCCTACTTTCCTTGCTATATTGGGCAAGGTAAGGAACAATGCTTTCCTCTTTGAAACACTATAGCACTTTTGAAAATACTGACAGATTTATGTATTAGTTCTGAATGCTATTTGCTTAACGTTTCTTTAAAAATGATAGGCTAATAAAAAACATAGTACAAAAAAATCTCTGACACATTGACAGCATAACACAGTTTACAATCAATCCTAAAATAAAGTTCGAAATTTAAATTTTGCTTCCTTTTTTTTTTCCTGAAACCTCACGTGAACAAAGTAGGAAATAAGTTGCAGGTGATACAAGCTATAATATTATGAATTCTTCTCCCACAAAAGAAACTATAAAATGCATTTCTTTTTTTACTAAGATATAATTCACATGTAACATTATATTAGTTTCAACATAAAATGTACTTCTTATTGTAAGTTTTCTGCACTAAGAATGCTAGATCTTCTTCTAATAATAAACACCAATTACCTAGTAAGACATACTCTTATAGATTCACACTATTGTAATAGCAATTGTATTATAATAAAGTTCTAGCGGTATTTATTATAAAATCTTCTCCTTAATATGTATATGCACTAAATTTACATGTTCTTCCATTATGTATACCTCTAAGTTTGCTCATCAGCTTGGTCTCCACCAGAAAGCCAGTGTTATAAGACAGAAGAGAAAGATAAATTATTATGTAGACGTTTCAATGTCAAAGGACATGTTAAAAGGTAAGTAATTGAAAATACCTTCTTTGGGGTTGGTACAACACCAACAGGCAATGATGCCAATGCGGAAATTTGATAAGCTTAGGTGTGTTTACCATGGAACTACTTAGGGGTCGAAGGTGAAACAAAGTGAAGCTGGTTTCTGTGCTGGCCCGTCCCTGCTCCCTGCTCTTTGCTAGTGAGGCAAAAAGGAAAGTTCAACCAAATTATTTTTAAAATGACAGAAAAGTACTGTCATTAGAGCTTGAAGAAGTAATTAAACTTCTTTTTTGACCCAAAAATCCCTTTCACTCAGAGGGTCTTTCTCCTATAAATTCAGTGAAAACAAATCCTTGAAAATTCATACTACTTTTTTTTTATTTTGTAAACTTATTTTATGAAAGCACAACTTGATAGTCTGGATTAAACCGTGTCCTATCCAAACGTCTGTGGAGTCAGAGCTGATGAATAAATTTCTCACTTCGTTTTCTCTGAGAAAGTATTCCAGTCCCAATTCAAAAGGCCACACCACAGTGTCCTGGCATGTTGTCGTGTTTTCGAGCAGCGAGTAGCTGCACTGTGGCCCAGCCAGATGAGGACACTCCGCCTGCCCCTGGAGCTTTGCTCTGGCTCCTCCACTCAGAGCAAAGATACAGACCCAGCAACTTTTCACAAAGAAGCTAAAGGCATCATCTTTGCTCATTAGCTGAAGACACCAAATAATGTTTAAAAGAAAAAAAATACTAACATAGGACAGCCTTTCTTATTCCAAAAAGTGTTAAAACAGACACATACGCCAAAATCCGTGTAAAATAAAGGCAGCACCAAAGTCAATGAAAATGCAGGAACAGGCTATTTGAAAACAAAGAACGTTGAGTTCCTTATTTCTCATCTTACAGCAAGATGAATTACAGATAGATTGACATATAAACAACAACAAAAAAAATCTAGAAGACATAATTTAATACTTTTTCTGACCTCTAATGTACAGAACGGAAACTTTCTAAACTCAAAAGCAATTGTAGAAATTGAAAAGTTTAACATTTTAAAATAAACTTCAGGAAAAAGATCACTATCAAAATTAAAAGACAAACTAGGAACCACATTCACGATAAATATACGCAAAATGGGTTAATAGCTTGAATTTTTAAAGAGTACCTATACATTATAAGAAGAACACTAAGACCTCCAACACAAAAATAGGCAAAATTACTAGCAGGAAAGTTACAAAGGAGGAAATGCAAATGGATGATAAGCATATGTAAACAAAGTTTCAATACACTAGTAATCAAAGAAATGGGAATTACATTGCAATGCATTTTTTTTTATGGCTAGCAAATAAGCAGAGAGTTTGGGTAACCACACTAAGCAACACCACTGAGCATTTACTGAAAAATATATGTTATGGAATTATCGGTCAGAATACATATTAGTAGATTCCAAGTTAATTAATAACTGGTTTGGAATGGGCTTGACGGATCGGAAGGGACACAGGCACCAAAGTGGAGAAGGTCCTGGAGTTCCTCCTGTGCCTTGGAGAAGTCTGAGGGTTCTCAGGAAGGGGCAGGAAGGCTGGGGGGCACTGGAGGAGGGGCTCATCTAGTGGTTAGTAAATAACTTACCACTATACAAATATTTTAGTATTTTAACAAGCAAGTCTCCAATCACTCAGTAGCAAATGCTGCCTTGCCTGGCATCCCACAGCCCACTTGGGTGGGGTCCTTGGTTCTCTGCACCACCTGCTGCTGCTGGAGTCTGGCTTCAAAGCCAACAGAGTTCGGAACCCAGGGCCCTGCTATGCCTGATGGAGCGCCCAGCTGCCACCCCCTCACACATTGCTGGATCTTCTTGGCAATCCAACCTAACGCGGATGGAGTCCACATTGGCTCCCTCATCCCAGGGGACAACCTACAGCTAGACTGGCTCATTTGCCCCAGACCCTGCCCCTTCCTGCCTTCCTGCCTTCCCACTCAGCAGTCCTACTGCTGACCTCCCAGCAGCAGCTTACGGTTAAGCTGGCATGGATTTTGAGTGTGTGATGTTCTCATTTTACTAATTAATCTCCAAAAGAAAATTTTTGGCAAAGTTAAGTTCAATGATTTTGCTGACTTTCTTCTTGGCTTTAAGGGAAAATGCAAAAAAAAAAAAAAAGTGCTTTATCTGTTATCAGGCAATGTCGTACAGCAGAGTTCATGGTTTTACAAGACCAGTGGGTACGTCTTCATGATGTTCCAGTAAGGGACCATTTCTAAAAAAAAAATCTCCAGAAAATTATTTCACTGGAATTAGTTGTCTTCTCTAAATTTTAAAACCAAAGTTGTCTTTCACAATTGAAACCATAATACTAGTTTTTCTAAACTTTTATTACTATGGAAATTTGTTACAAACAAGCATCTTCAAATAAAAACTTGAATCTGTTTTATTCTTTGCCTCCATATGGTGCAGCAACTAATAATTCCACAATATACAAAGATTCCCTGTGGTGAGTGCGTTACAGGGCCGCTTTCTGTGTAAAAATGTGTCATCTGAAATCCCCTTTGGGAATTTCCCTCCTGAGAACTACTTAGTGCCATTAATACACCCTTGAGAAAATGATACAAGAAACTCATGTCAATCTAATTCTGCAGATTTTACAAGTTCTCCAGGCTGGTTACATGTTTGTGTATGAAACAGCTCAATGACACAAATCGGGCTTTTTCTCTTCCTCTGAACGGATGAGCTCTGTGTTTGCTCCTGAGCAGAGCAGGAATGTGTTTAAACACGAAGCCAAAAAGAGACACCTGGCCTGATTTCAGGCTCTTCCCATCTACCCTTTACTCCACACCACCCAGAAAGTTTACATGCCCCAAGTCACGCCAGACAGGTGACAGTGACAGCTGACGTGCAGGCAGGCAGTCAGACAGTGACGACGTTCTAAGCGGGAGTCAGTGCTAGCACAGGGAGATGGCACTGGAGAATCAAGAGGAGCCGTGTCTGTACCCTCAAAGCGAGAGCCATGTCGAAAAGGGGTAAAGATGAGTGACTCACTATTTAGCCAAGTGACAACGGCAATGACAATGACACCCAACATTTGCTGAGTGTTTACTGTGCATCAGGGCTAAAGTGCTTTATGTGGACTAGCACACTTAGGTCTCACAGCAGCCCTGTGGGGTGGGTACTGTCATTAGTGCCATTGACGAATGAGGAAACTTGGGCACTAAGTCGTTAGATAACCTGCTGGGGCTGGAAAAGGACAGAAGCAGCTTTTGACGCCAAACACTCAGGGTCCAGAGCCCAAGCTCCCCATCGGGCACTGAGGGTGGAATCTTCCTTTCTACTCCAACGTCAACAGTCGAGCACTTGCTCAGGTCAGTTAAAAGATTTGATTCTTTGAGGACATTCTGTTCCCTCCCAGGTAGCCCAATCAAGCCCCAAAGTTCCATGGTGTTCTCTCTGCAAGATCAGTAACAGGTCAAAGCCAATTCTGAACCAGTAGCAGGTTCAGAATTGGCTTTGCTTTTCCTAAACACCCAGTTTATTGCCTTAAAAGAGAAAATAAAAATCAGTGTATGACAAAAATTTATATGTTCAACTATCAAAATTACTAATTTTTGAAAAGATGAAGTCCACGTCTCCATACAAATTTTCTATATAAATGTCATGTATCTATTCAGCAAGTGTTTCCTGAGTACCTACTGTGTGCCAGGTCAGTGCTAAATGCTGGCGACATGAAGAGTAAAATCCCGATGGCCTGCCTGCAGGGTTCACTCTGGTGTAGGACTCCGGCAAGACACTGGCACTACAGCACTGTGCTGTGTGCTGACGCGTCAGGCCCCGGGCATCAAGCACCCAGTGAGGGCTGTCAGCCCGGGCAGGGAAAATTGGGTAAGGCGCCTCAGGGAGGAAGGGAGGGTCAGGGTGGGAGGAGGCTGATGAGAATATCTGGGCTGAGTCCTGAGGATGGTTAGGAGTTAACAAAGGTTTGGAGAAGGTTGTTCCAGAAGGAGGAAGCAGTCTTAGATACAGGAGAGGGCGTAGGTTTCCCTCAGTGGTTTGATACTGTGGAAGAATAGATCTTCTCGGTCAGAACCCTCAGGAGGGAAGGGTGGGAGGCCGCACAGCGGGGTTTGCAGAGCCAAGCATTTTGGACATTCCTGAAGGCCATAGGGGAGTCAGTGAAGATTTTCTCCTTTAAAAAGCAGAACATAATCAGATTTGGTTTGTAACAAAAGCATGCTGGATGGTGGTAGGAAAAAAGAAAAGGATTGGAGCAGTAAGACTGAAGAGTGAGAGCTGTTAGGAAATGCTGAAGGTAAGGGATGAAGGTTTTTAGATAAGTATGGGCATAACAGAAAGCAAAATAACAAATAAATATATCTCTTATTTGCTGCATTAAGCAAGAACTACTACTTTTTTTTTAACCCTTTATACTCTGGTTTCTTTTCAGATCACATAAATCTTTCACCTTTTACTACCTTGATTTGAATTAATCCTTAGCAAATTAAAGTATTTGAATTCTGCAGGTGTCTTTATGTTCCCACCCACCCACGCCCCCAAATAAATCTCTGACCTATGAAATGTTTTGGTGGGGGAAAAATTTCACTGTGTTTCTTTTTGGTCTTCCATACCCCAAATGAGTGAGATCTACCTTTTTATTCTTAGCTGTTAACTTATCTTACTGTGGAAATGAACACATGCCAGACAGATATGATATGTAGAAAACGAGAAAACAAAATAATTAGCTTTTTGAGCTAAGGCACCAGGATAGTATAACCTGTAAATCCTACCAGAAATAAATATGTAAACTATAATTGTCCTAAAAAAAAAAAAACTGTTTCTGCGTAGCAAAGGGTAACTTTTCTATGTGTGAGAAATCCCTGGTTCTCCAAGTTCATATGGACTTCTTCCAGCACCGAACCGGCAGTCACCTCTTAAGAGTTTGTACATTTCTAGTCATCTAAGATATTCCTGAAATGTTCTAGAACAGTCCAATGTTTTCTTATCCTTTAGGAGAGTAAATTCTGCAAACCACTCATTGACGACAAGCACCAGAAATTCAGGTTGTTGGCCAGGAATTTGTACCAGTTGCAGTTTCAGAGACTCTGTGTTTTTCTGTACTTTTTGCCAGAGACTTATTTTTAATATCTTCCTACCAAAGAGGAAAAGATAGAAACCTGAAATAATAGTGAGATTCACGGGGAACTGCACGGTCAGCAGCCCAGGCCCTTCCGACCATTCCTATCAGCGGATGGACAGTAAACGAGTGTGTTTTCCCCCAAACAACTCAAAAGCTGTGTGCTCGCTCCTTGCTTTAGTGCAGGGGTGTGTTTGCCTGTGTGACATTTTGGTTTGGGGATAGATTTAATCTTCCTGCCTCCAGTAACTCTCCCAAACATTCTCGCCTTCTACCCACTTCAGAAAATTCCCATCGTACCCGGCAGTTAAGGCCACAAATGTCTAATTTACCCACGAGTAGCAGGAGCATTTGTGTAATGTTGCTTTTAAGATTTTCATCTTTCTCCCACATGATCTTAATCCGGAAAACTGTAAATTGTTTAGACTAAGAACTTCAACATAAGCTGCTTCCAACATAAAAGCTGAGATGCAGCAAATAAGAACTCAGCTTTTCGTGTGTATGTCTTTCCATTCAGAGACTTAAAACAACTTTAAAAATTTTTATTAAATAAAAGCAATGCAATCACTTCAGACGACATAACATAATAGACATCAAAGATATACACAAATAAGATACGGATTGCTGTCATTGAAGAACATAAAAGCATGCATACTTGCGTTTGGATTTTGTTTTACATGCACCGGCTATGTGCAACAGATTGCTTATTTGAGTCAGATGTGGCTTTTGGCAAACGACTCTTACATTTTAGGTGGCCCTTTTGAAAAAGCTTTCACCTTATATGCTGCGAGAGATTCAATTTAAGTAAGGATCAACTGTGTTATTTTTCTTTTTGCAAAAATATTCCTCGTCCCTTACATTGCCTGAAGCCTCACTTTTATATAGATTTCCCACCTGCTTGCAAAGAGGGAGGTAAGCCTACTGATTCAGAACCCTGAGGGGAGGAACAGCACAGCGACTGTCTTTGCAAAATGCAACTGTATCCAGAGAGTAATGATTCTGGGTGTGGGAATGAGTTCACACTATCCACTGGAAGATTCTTTGACCTCTAGAGTTATGGGCTGCTCATGACCACTGGCAAGTTCCCTAGAAGCATGGAGTTTTGGAATAGCATCTTTGAAACATCGCGACATGCCAGCCTGCCCTCCTGGAACGTGTACTACCTCATTATCAAATTTCCAAGGGCAGAACCCTCGAGACTTACATTCCAAGGCAGTGAGGCCTAACCAAAACTCTGTCACAGCCGGCGGTTTCCACAGTGCCTAAAGATCAAAGCCAGGGGACATGGGCTAGGGCAACAGGTGTATGTGTTCCCGGTACAGGGTGGGGGTGGCACAAGGAGAAAAGGCTCCACAACACTCAGCACGCTGCCCAGCCAGAGCAAAACAGGTGTGGTTTGCAGGTGGGATCAAAAAGTTGTTTGGATATGACTTTGACAAAAAGAGTGGGCCCATTTGTGAGAGTCACACGGTAGTGCCTCAAAGCCATGATTTAATTATGGTTTACCAGGAATCCCTCATTAGGGACGTAGGAGGCAGACGGGTGAGCTCCTGATTGCACCTCGTCTAACTAGAACATGAGGCCAGCACCTTTTCCCACGTTTTGAGATAACACATCTGGGTGACTCAGTTTTCCAAATGAATGTTTCTTGTGGCAGTTCTAAACCTTTCACATCAGAAAGAATGTGACAAGCTGGGAGAGGACCGAATCGTTGAACTATGTCCCATCCTACTGCATATATGTAAAACAGAAAGGTTAGACATGAAAACAGTTGTGGGTTGTTTTGTTTCAGTGAAAGGAGAGAAGACCCAAGAATGCCACAAAGAACCCCGGGGTTCCAAATATTTAGAAACTTTCTTTACTCTCCAAACAAAACCAGGATGGTAAAGGGAGATGCAGAAATTAGAAACAGCCTTCCAAGAGAACTGGCTGGCTTTGTGGTTCAGCAACTGGTGTTTGGTGCAAAAAGAGACAACTGTGGTTTAGTTCTCATATTTTTTGAGGTGTCTGAGACCCAGAAAGGGAGGGATGTGTCCTGAGAGCATAAAACATAATTTATCTACCTCCCAGGGATGAAATGTCCCCACATGGTGCCAAGAGCGTGTTGCAGAAATCAGTGACGTTTCAGGAAGAAATCATTGTTTTGGTAAGGTGTTGCCTGTGTCCTGTCCTCGACTTGGTGCCAAACAGACACTGGGCAAATAAAACAAGATAAGAAGAACTATGGAAGCATCGGAATGCTCAATTCCAACAGCCAGACAGCTAATCTCTTATCAAGCCTTTTATGGGCACGTAGCGGTTTCAGAGTCAGCAAGGATGTACAAGACTCAAGCCAAAAAATATGAGTCTGTATTCTGAGTACTGTATGAAGCTTTATCGAGCAGCTTCTGTGGCAGGCTCTCGGCTAGGTGCCACGGACACAGGGAACGTGCTCCAAGCCCTGCCCTGAGGAGCTCCCAGGGCAGAGCAGCGCACAGCCTGTTACTGCATTCAGTAATTGACAAGACTTGCCAAAAGAGCCCAACAGAAGGCTAATGGCCCATGGGGCTGACCTTGAAAGATGCAGAAAGAAAAGACAAGCCCTTCAGGCAGGGAAAATGGGGCCCTTCTGTTTCTTGTTCCCTCTGCTCCTAATATTCTTCCCAGGGTCTTAATGGTGGCTCTAAGATTCAGGTCTCTACTCCAACAGCCCCTCTTTGGCGAGCCATTCCCAGACTCTTTATTCTGCCATTTCCTGCATCTCTCTCCAAACTTTTTCTCTGCTTTATTTTCTTCGTGGTACTTGTCACTATACGAATTTTCGATTGCTTTTAATTATCCTATTGGCTATTCGCTCACTGTCACTCCTACTGCAATGTGGGTTCTGGGAGAAAGGGGACCTTGCTTTTCTTGTTCACCTCAGTAGCTCCAGCATCCAGAGGGTCTGGCACATCATGGGTACTCAATAAATATTTGTATAACTAATAGAGAAATCAGCCGTACTTCATTAGTCTATTTTTAACAGGCAATTTGTTTTAATCACTGAGAAAAAGAAGGCAAAATTATTTGCCAATGTAGTAGAAGAGTGCTCCCATTTTGGCATGTCAAACACGTATGTCTCAGTCTCATATATGAAACACAAGCACCATATTTGTTTTGAGATTTCACTCCAAGCTAGAAACACTGAAGTAAGGGAATGGCCAGTCCTCTTCACCTTCCACCACATGCTTTCTATAAAGGGCAGTATAATCTGGCAATTTCATTGATGCAAATTACTGTCAGAACAGCTTCATAGTCAATATTTTATTTCGAAAACTTAATATCGTTTTGGGAAAAAGAAAAAAGTTTCTTTTCCCACAGACTAGAAAAAGTTAGTTTCATTCTAAGGTGTGGTTTTATTGTGAGCTCATCAGCTTAAAGATGGAAACTGAAAGATTCAAATTCAAGTTCTGCCTCATTATCATCTTCCATCTACTGCTGAGTGAGGAGTGTCTCTGTGTCTGTTTCCCTAACTGCAAAATTAGAGTAATAATAGCTTGCCTCCCCTATCTCAGTGAGATGTTGGGAAGATTAAAAAATGTCACCTTTTTAATTAGTGCAGAACACTCTGCGATTTTAAAGAAGGTGTGACGTTCACACAGAATAGTATTCATCCAAACTTCCTGGAATACTTGAACGGAAAGACTGTTAGAAACACAGCTGCTGAGAGAAAACGTGAGCCAGAGAATCCTGTGTGTGATTGATGGGTTTGGGAGAATCAATGATAATAGTATACACATTGGGCTTGGCGGGGATTTTCCTTCTAAAGAAGTTAAGTATTTTATAAATATCATCTCTTTCATCCTTTTAAACTTCCTGTGATGTGGCATTTATTACTCTCAGTTTCCAGATGGACAACTAACCGCAGAGAAATGTATGATCTTCCCAAAGGCACATGATGACTGAGGCTCAGTGTGTTGGTTGAAATGGCCTTTGATTGATTGAGTCACTCATTCATTTGCTCATTCACTCATTCACTCAACAAGAAATGTGAGAAATCCATTATGTGTCAGACGCTGCACTCAGGGCGTGGGGAGGAGACAGGGATGAATAAGGCAAGTTGACTTGCACTGAGGCAAGGAGACTAACACAGGCAACCAGGGTACAACAGAAGAAGATAAGAAGTGCACAAATAAAGGAGTGTAATAGTTATGATATACAATGAAATATCAGGACGATGATGATGTGTTGTGTTTATAGAGATACAAATATGCTTTTACCAACATGGAAAGCTGTACAGGGAATACTCCTAAGAAAAATCCAGGTTAAAAAAAAAGTCAGTGTGTGTGGGTGGGGGTGTGTTTGGTATGTGTCCTTCTAGTAAATAGATCTGTGTGTGCCTGTGTGTATGCATCAGAATAAATGAGGCAAGCGCAAAGCTGTAAAGACAGGATATGCCAGTGTTGAGAATTATGGGTCATTTTTCACTTTATACCACAGGTACTTCCTGAATATTTTTGCAGTAAGTACGTATTGTGTTTAACAGAAATAGATTATTACTTTACTGACTATAAAATAACAAACGTTTATTGACAAATATATCAAACAACATAAAATAGAAGAGCTTAAAATAGGAAGTAAAAGTTCCTCCTTAATCTCAACTCTCAGAAATAACCACCATAATCAGTATGTTTTATAGAAATCCACATTTCTTATTCATATATGTATATATTTTTAAAAGGGGATTATCACCAGGATTCTGTTACAAAATATTATACACACCTTTCCAGGTAAATATATGTTGCTTTATTTCATCTTTTTTTTATTGATAGACTAAAATGTATTTAACCAAATCCCTATTATTGGGTTTTAAGTTCTTTCTCTCTCTCTTTCTTTCTCTCTCTTTCGTTCTTTCTTGCAACTAGCAGGTTGACATTACATAATCCTGTGCATATCTGTTTTGGAACTCATCAGATTATTTCTTTGAGATAAAATCCTAGAAGTGGGATTAATGAGTTAAAGGGCATTACATTTTATATACTGATATTGTCAAATAGTCCTCTGAAAAACTGGTGCTAAAATACACATTGCCACCAGCTGCGCAGAGACCAGCCTGATCACACACACCCTCACTGTATCTGGTGTTCGTGCTGTCATTTTTGCCCACCTATATGAAAAAAGATGTTTCATTGTTTAGATTTGCCTAAATTCCTCATTTGACTTGGGCATTCCTTCCTATGTTGATTTCTTAGCTCTGTGTGTTTCTTCTGGGATGATTTGCCTATTCACGTCTTTGCCTATTTTGCCTCTGAAATTTTGTCTTCTTCATATTGATTTCCAATAGATTCTTAAATATCAAGAACAGGAACGGTTTGTCTATCACATACGTTCCAAATAATTCCAGAAGCAATGTTAGTTAAAAAGCAACAAAACACTTCAAAATAAGTACAGTTATTATTCTTAGATTTGGAAAGATAAATCAAATGCAACTACTTTAAACAGACTACTACAAGAAAAAGTCTATCAACGTCCCAAGAAATTAAAAGATTTTAAATGATCTCAGAAGCAGACAAACACAGATGAGTGAAATAAATAAACAGAAGGACAGGAAACTCAGTGACTCTTCCAAAACACATAAAAATTGTGTAATTATTTTTGAGAAAGATTTAAAGACAAACATGATAAATCCATTAGTTTACCAGATAGCTAAGAGGCATTCTAAAAGAAAAAAGTGAAGAGAGATGAGGGAAGAAAATTATTCAAAAAACAAAATAGAAGAAAATTTCGTTAACTTAAGACCAGAGAGGAAACAATTGCCAAATAAAATATCACCAAAGCAAACAAAGAAAAAAATGTAAAAGCAATTTTCTTCATAAATTAATTTATAAAATTCAATGTAAATCTAATAATCACAATTTTTAAATTTTTTTATCATTTTCTTCTTACAAATTTTGACAACTAATTCTAAAATTTATCTGGAAGAATAGCTTTTGATAAAGACCACTGGAAAGGAGAGATTTATTTAAAATCAACTAAATATAATGTAATGTATAATATATATGTAATATGTTATATATATAATGTATATTATATAATAATATATATAATATATATAATAATATATAATATAATAATATAATATAATATAACATAATGCAAAATATAATTTAATGTAAGTTAAAACAATGTATTACTTGCACAGGACTAAGAAGTCAATGGAACAGAATAGATGAATGAGAAACTGACTTCTGTATGCAAAACATTTTAAAAATTGATTGGTTGCAAGTGGTATTGGATAATTCACTACTTATTTGGCAAAAACTAAAGTTGGATTTCTACCTCCAACCATACACAAAAATAAATTTCAAATGGATTAAAGAAGTAAGGAGTGAAAAAATAGAATCCATGTAGCAGTGAAAGTTACAGGAGTCTTTTTCTTTAGAATCTCAGAGTATGAGATGGCTTCCTGTGCAAAACACAAAATCCTGAAGCCATTCAAAAAAGCAAAGGTTGCAATGCATGGTCTGAAATTAAGTATTATGAACATATGTGGCAGATTAAAGATGACCACAATTCATTACACTTCTCTCATTGAAATGTAAATTCTATAATGCCTTCGCTTGAATCTAGGTGGGTTCTGTTACCACTTTGAAAAATAGAATACTCTGGAAGTGAGGCTAGCCAATTTCTAAAAGAATGGCAGCTTCTACTTCCTGTATTTTAGTATGCTGTGAGAATCCAAGTCACATGGAGAAGCCACTTATAGATCCCTTAGCCAACAGCCCTAAAAGAGTTCACAGCCAATATCAACAGACAACCATGGGATTATGCCATCCCGGATATCCAGCCCAGCCAAGTCTTCAGATAATCCCAATCCCAGACACTGACCACAGTCATCCTAAGTGATTGCTGCCCAGCTGAGCCCAGGTGGCCCGCAGAATTGTGAAAGATAATAGTAACTTGTGGTCTTAAACGTGTTAAATTTTAGCGTGTTTTTCTCAAAGCAAGAATAGATAACTGGAACATAATTTGGTAATATAGGTAGGGTGCTTCCATAGCATTCTAAAATATGTGACACTGGCTTTGGGACCCAATGGTAGACAAGATAAAAGAGTTTAAAGGAAAATTTTAGAGAAAGGTAGACGAACCTTGACGAGCCTGTTGGTAAAGGCTTGAAGAGAGTGGAAACAATTCAATTGGAGGTAGGAGAAAAGGTATAGAAGCAGGAAGTTTGATAACACCGTCACCAGCGGTGTTGTAGGAAACAGAAACGACATCTAATGCACCGATACATTTAACTAAGCATATTTCTAGTCAGAATTTTGAATGTGCCAACTATTTTTTCTGTCATGTATGAAAAAGATAGAGAGCTGAGCTATTTAAAAAAAACTTCAGTTTTCAAGTTGAATTTCAAAAAAGCAAATTGAAGACAATACTTGCTGAGATAGAAAATTAAACTATTTCTCATTTTGAGGTGCTCCAGATAGCAAAAACTCAAAAAAATAAGAAATGGCTCTGGGACAAATATTAAATTCAGAGCACTATCAGTAAAGCATGGCCTTGAGGTAATGACTTTAACAGTGTGGCTATACAGCCTTTTGATGAGCCCTCAGACTGTCCTATGCATATTCCTAGGAGGACCTCGCATAATCTAAGGTCATTAATCTTAGATCTTCTCTTTTAAACAATAGGTATTGTAAGAATCTTAAGTGCATGCCTCAAAGTCCTTTCCAACTAAGTAAACAGGCTTTTGAGATTTTAAGGGTGTTGTCCCACAGCACACTGACTCTTGGCTCAAATAAAGAGCCTATATTGGAAAAATGTGAGTATGGCTTTTGCCTAATGAACTATATTATAATGTGATACACAAGGAATCTCTGAAGTTTTTAAAAGAATTATATCAGCTTGGACTGAGGGAGTTGGGAATAATACAAAATGGAATGGGCCTTTGGCTAACCCCCTCCCCAAATTACAATGGGCAGAAAGAAGGTAGAGGAAACATTCAGATGTGAACAGTCTATACTTTATGGAAAAAGAAAAATGGCTTGAAGAAGGAAACAAGAAACCAAGGCTCAAAGCCAAAAACCATGGAGAATCATTCCCAGGAAACAGAACAATTCAAAGAACTGGCAATATGTGCCCAGCTGGATTTCATAATTGCTATGGACAAATGACTGCCATGTGCCTCCCATTTTGCTCACTCTTGACTGGGAATGTCACTTGTGGTTTTTCTATGGCTGTCCAACATTGTATGTCTAGTGTGTGTGGGTAGACAACTTGTCACTTTAGTTCACGGGTATTCAAATAGAGAGGGCCCACACCCAAGGAGCCTCTTGCACACCTGGGCCTGATTTAGATGATAAAACCCTAAACCTTGAACTTGAAGCTAGCATGGTATGAATGCAACTTTAGGTGGGAAGGGGAGTGTTAGGAAATGACAGGGGTCAGTGTGAATTTTGAACGTAAGAAATATGTAAATAGTTGTACTAAGAGAGTGGACTGTAGTGGATAAAAGAGGGTCACAATTTTTTTGTATTGTTCCTATCTGCTTTCATGAAACTGGGTGGGCTCTCTGACTTCTTTGAACAATAGATTACAGCGGAAGACATGCTGTGGCACCTTCCATGACCAGGATTTAAGAGACTGGCTGTTCTACATCCTGTCTCTTGGAACACTTGCATTTAGCAATAAGCCACCACACTGCGAGAGCCCAAACAACATGGTCAACCCATGTGTAGACACTCCAGCTAACAGCCCCAACTGAGCCCCCAGGAGAGCTCTCGGGGACAGATAACCCAACTGCTACCATGTGAGGGAGCCCTCTTAGATGACCAGCCCAGCCAAGCCTTAGGTGACTCCAGTCCCAGTTGCTATTTGGCTGTGCCTACATGAAAGACACTAAGCAAGAAAACCTCACAGCTGAGCCCAGTCAACTCACAGAATCATATGAGATAATAACACCTTGTTGATTTAAGCCTCTAAGATTGAGGGTAGTTTGCTACCCAGCAAAAGATAGCTGGAAATACATGTATATGAAAAACACAAAGAGTTAATATCCATAATATGTAGAGAGTTGCTTTAAGTCAATAAAAAAAGGAAGAGAACTCAATACAAAAAATAGACAAGGAATATGAAAAGGCAATTCACAGAAAAAAATGCAAATAATAACAAGCCTATAAAAATATGCTTACGAACTATCAGGTAAATACATATGAAAACAGCAATGAAACAACTATTTTCTTCCATCTGATTGATAAAAATTAAAATGAATGATAAATCTAAAATAAATCAATAAAATGGCTGATAACTAATACCGAGTATTGCCAACAATGGATATGGAGTGGACCTGATGTCGGAAGATGAAGGATGCATGTGCTTCTATGTGGTCAACATCTTTACAATGAGCAGAAAGTCAAGGATTATCTCTGAGATTTCAAAATGCACCACCACCACCACCAGCACCATGGCCACACACACACGCATACAAAGACAATTGTCAGGAGAGGAATTGTCAGCAACATCTAAGCCATAGTTGAAAAGGAAAATAGAGCCATGCAGAGAATTTTGCAAGTGAGAGATGATTAAGCTTCTCCGAATGTTGAGCAGAAGAATGCAGAGGAGCCCAGAGGTGGTAAAGTTGCTGGATATGGCTCAGATGAGGTCTTTCACAAAGTAGGAGAGAAGGGATCCAGAGCAGGTGGGGGATGCCGACCAGGCCTGTGACCATGGGACAGCCTCAGAAGACTGGTGGGAGGAAGAGATCTTCCCAACGGAGCAACTCAGACAGCAGAAAATAGCAGAGACTCTGCTTTATTCTTCTTATTTCTTCTACTTTCTCCAATACAACTAAGTCCACTAGGTGAAAGGAATACCTGCATAGAAAGTTTACTCTAAATGTAGGCTTAGCTAACTTACAAAATATCTAATAACCAGACTAATTTCCTCTTCTACATCTCCTTGGTCTCCTTCCAGGATGTGGATCTGCACTATCTCCCTGTCGCCTGCCGCCTTGCCTCCAAAAGGCCTGCCCAGGACCATGGTGCACACCCAAGACTGGTTCCTGAAGGCAGTCTCAATTTGGCTAGGTAATAAGCTTGAAGTTCTGCCTCACTTGAACTTTTCCTTTTACGACAAAAGGGGACTGCACATGGAGACTTGGATCTTCACAAGAAGATGTCCCCAGACGAGCCTTCCGTCCTAATCTGGTCCTCCTGTTTTCAGGTTGATCCAGCACCCCCATGCACATCCCTTCCATCCTCTCCAGCTGAAAATCCCACCCTCTTCCTGGAAAATGCTGGTCACAAGAGGGGTTTTTGATGGTTGTTTTGGCTCTTGTTCTTTTTTTCCTGAGGAGTCAGTGTCAAGCTGCTCCCCAGAACACATGTGAATGAGCACTGCCATTTGCCATTGCCTGGGGTCAGTGGCACCCTGTGGAGAACGAGGTCTGCCCATGAGAAAGGGAGGATTGGGGCCTCCCATTCTGGATCAGTCTTCTTAGCAGTGACAACAGGAGCCTCTTGAGTCCCTTATTTAGTAACCTACTAGTTAAACACGTCTCTTAAAACATTAAACTGTGGAGGCAGCATCATCTCATTCCACTTTGGGGAGAAACTGGAGTATTCCTGCTATTACCAAAGCTCTGGCTTCAAGGAACACTGAATTCCTCCCGGGGATGAGGGACTCTGACTCCCCTCTATGCAGCCTTCAGCCTCACGGCAACACCACACCAGCTTTGACTGGTAACTCATTTGCTACCTGTGCCAGTGGCACCAGCTGCCATTACGTTGTGTTTATCTTGAGTCTCTCTGGGAGTGGTTTGCCAGTTCCTGTCACCATGTAATTATCACAAAGTCCTCATGCACTGTGACAAATGTGGTTTCTCCTTGGCTACCACACAGCCTGTTCAGGCAATGACTATTTTTAGGCAGAGGTTCTAGTCCCTGGTTTTATTCCCACAGCCGCCTTCTATTTTAATGCTCTATTTGGCTCTGAGAACCAAACTCTGCCCGTTGAATTCCCACGAGGTTTTTGTAGAAAAGCAAACCTTCTCCCACTCTTGAATCAACGAACCCCTCTTGCTGTCAGCTGGAGTTTAATGGATTTCACCATCCTGTGTATTTTCACACCCAGAACAGAAAGTCATACAAAGGTAACTTAATTCAGGAGTGACCTTTGAGTTCATAGCCTGGCAGTGTTGTAAATCTTGTGCAGTGGCAGGTTTATTTCTTTGTCCATGATTTCCATAGGCAGCTTCACCTTATGTGTGGAAATGACTTAAAATGGTTGCAAAAATGTTATCTCTGTCTAAAATGGCTGATAGTCATTGCATTTTATCAACCCTGGTGATAACTTATCCCCATTCATTCTCCAAATTTAACATTTTACTAGGCTATCTTTCAAAAAGATTGTGTTCCCATGGCTCATAATATCTCAAGCGACTGGAAAGAAAAATAATTGCCATTCTGTTCTCTTCATTGCAGTATGGTTTTTGGTTACTTTCTGTTGAAGGCTCAAAAATTACCAAAAGTGGGGCTTTTCTTTAGCTTTTAATTTTTCTTCCTGTTATCTTACGTCATTTCAGCATCAGTGGTAATCTTTAAAATTAAATGCAAATGGGCCAGCTGAGTCTGAGTTGAAAAAACTCTCCAAAGTGGAGTTGGTTGATTAAGAACAGCGTTTCATCGGTCAGATATGAACTAATATGAAACAGGGAATTCCCAAACTATCCCTATTTCATTCACTCTCTTCACAGATATTATTTATCACTTGCTCTTTGTCGAGCATCAAGTAAACAGGGGGGCACAAAAGCAAACTAGAAATTTTCCCCACTTTAAAGAGGGTCCCACCCAGTGGGAGAGATGTTCAGATTTAAAAAGAATTACAATATTTTGTTATAGAAGCTATGAGAAAATGTGTAACATGTTTTGGGAGCAAATAGGAGAGGCAAACAGAAGGTGCAGCAAAGCATTGCTGTACCTCCAGCATCCGGTCTTCTCTTTCTGGAGACAGCACCTTTCCTTGCTTGGAGAGCTGCTCTACCACCCCCTCCAGCCATCCCTCCCACCTCCTGCCCTCTCCCACAGAGGTGAGAGGGTAACACAAGAAATGTCCGTCACAATGCCCCATCCTCCTGGACACAGGAGCACATGACCCAAGCTGGGCCAATCATAAACATCTTAAGATTTTCTCCACAGATGCTGAGAAAAGCTCTCACAGGAGCAAATAAATGTACTTTTTTCTTAGGATTATTTGAATTTGGTTTTGTTCACTCACAATTGAGTGAATCCTGTTAGCCCAGAGGCATTCCCGAGAGAGAACCACCTGTGACAGCAGGAACATGACACATCTGTGGAACAGCAAATACAGAAAAAGGACAATTTGTACCCTCCCATTCCAATCCACCATTTTGACCACATTATTTTGATATTTTGAGGCTGCCATGTTAGCCCTGTTGCTTGCTCTGTGTTCTGCCGAAATGTGGACTGTAAGCATGTGGTGGACAAAATGGTAGGATGTATACAAAAGAAATTGATTATCAACCCAACAGATCGTCTGATCATTCTGGATCTGGACGATCTTGGAATATCTGAGAGAATTGTTTATTATAGTCCCCGAACTAAATGAAGATACATGGAATAAGTTTTTCATCCAATTCATAATAAATAATATTGAAAATTATAAGAAGAAAACAAAAACTTAAGGGCTAAACTGAGACATGGTAAAATTTTAATCTCCAAAATTTTATCAAGAAAAAAACAGACTTGGTAGAAATGCCAGGTACAATGTAAACCTCACAGTGGAAGAAAATTGAATTAGAAATTTTAATTTTGTGAAATAATGTATTAAGTTCTCTGATACAGAAATGTCTGATTAATAAATCAAATATCAAGTATTATTAATTTACAAGACAATTTTCCTAATGAGATTATTTCAATTAAACAAAAAATGCAAAATAAACCGTAAACAGTTCAACTGTGCTACGTAAACACTTAGACAAGCAATAACTTGGTTTACTGTATCAGCTAGAGAAAACATTCTCTTGATAAAAATTCAGTGGGATTAGAACCTATTGATTCCATATGTACATCAATGTGGTTGAACTGCACATTTCAAGCAAAGAAGTGTCAAAAACTGAAGCCGTAGGAGCAGGAGGATGCAGGTTATGAAGGATCAGCTGTGCCTTGCTGAAGGCTTTGGACTTTATCCTGAAGACTATCAGGAATCCATGAATCACTTTAAAAAGAGAAGTAACCTGATCAGCTCTTCAGTCAAGTCAAATCCCTCCAGTAGCTCCACGGATAGTAAACTACAGGGGAATAAGATCGTGGGCCAGAAGACTAATGAGAATCTGATCCAGTAATCCAAGCATGATTTAATGAGTCTCTCGATTTAGGGAGGAGCCAAAGGAATGGAGGGAAGTCGAGAAATACAAGAGCTATCATGTCAGTGAATTTCACAGGACTTGATGACTAATTGGACGCGAGGAAGAGAGAAAATGAAAAATTACTCCCAGGATCCCAGCTTGCGCGTTTGGACACCTTTTGCCAAGAAAGAAAATAAAAGAAGAGTGACAGTTCTGGTGAGGGAGGTGATGAGTTCATTTTGGATGACTGAGTCTGAGGTGAGTGAAGATGTCCATTCGTCACCTTGACTCTATTGCTCAGGAGGGGGTGTGGGCTGGAGTGAGGTGGCCCAGTGTATCAGCATATGGTTGATAGAAGCCACTGGAGAAAATTAGTTCAACTAGAAAGACTAGCAATAAAGAAAACAGAATTAAGAAGGGAAACTCAGTTTTTGTTTTGTTCTCAAATTAATAGCTACCTAGAGCTCTGTGTGCTTCATGTATTTTAATTTGCTTAATCCTCACAACAAGCATATGAGATGAATACATCGCTATCATCTTTGTTACAGTCGAAGAAACTGAGGCCCAGATAGGTGAAGTATTCTGCCCAAGGTAACACAGATAGTAAATGGCCCAGTGAGGAACCAAACCCACGAGATCTGGACTCAGTCTGGGCTCTGACCACCAGACAGGATTTCCCCTTACTGTTCAACACCACACACAAGGGGCAGGCAGAAGAAATCCAAGGGAGAAAAACCAGAAGACATGATCAGGGAAGAAAGAAGCCAAGCAGAGGGTGTGGAGTTACAGAAGACAAAGAGTGGATGCGTTCTAAAGAAGGAGTAACCAAGAATATTAAGTGACAGAGAGGGACCCTGAGGGTTGAGGCTTAAAAAGTGGCCCCTGAGCTATGAGGGTGGGCTTTCCTGTATTTTCTGCGGAGAGTTAGAGGCAAAAACCATGAGATGAAAGAGGGAGCAGAGAAAGAGAGGTGAGGAATTGAAGATGACAAGCATAGCAAAGCCTGTCCTTCTCCTCTTAGCCAAGTTTCTTTAAAGAAGTGACAGTAGTGAAGGGGGACCTAAGGCCCATTCATGTTGTGACAGGAGAGAAAGATGCAAGAAAGGATGAATAGGGCAATGAAAAAGGAAGAGGAATGCATGTGGAAGGAGTTTCTGCCAAGTAATTTTAGTTTTACACTCGAAGTTAGAGATGAGGCTATTTGCCAAAAATGACAAGGTGGGTGAAGAGTGAGAGAATTTAAAGAGAATTCTAAAGAGTTGAAATATCTATTGTGGGATCAGCCGAAAGAACTGACTAGACATGTTTCCTTTCAAGTGACGGCACCCACTGATACTGGAAGGTCGGCCATGGGTCATGGTTGCCAGGGGTGGTCCCAGTGGACACCTGTGCTGGTCTCATTGTTTCTCTTTTGGAAGGATCAGCGTTTGGCAGTTGTTGTAACTCTAATATTAGGAGATTTACAATAATGGTCTTTCTAACAATGTTCCCAAGGATGAAATTCATTATACACAGTGTGCTCTCAGCGAGAATTCATAGGAGAAATCTTACCAATCTCAATATCAAGCTATTAATTATTTACATTTGTGTACTATGTATCTAATAACTAATAGGACAATCCTCTATGCACTGATTTCAGAGAAATTTAGAGCAAAATTTATGGCACACTGCAAGTAAATAGACAGGAATCTATGGCCTACCTTTTGTGTTCTGACCTTACAGTTTTTATTTCTGACAGTACTTTGCTTTTCAACCTTTAAGTTTCCATTGTCTGTCATTTTAATTTTTTGTTTATTTTATTAAATACATATGGATTTGTAAAATACCTTAAATCCTTTCTGAAACTAGAAGTTCCATTTGGCCTTGCATTCACTCATTCTTTTTTTCGTTTTTTAAAATAGTAAATAGGACAGTATAAAATGTGGAGCCATGAAAAAAATCAGATAAGGTAGTTTTATTGTTTTAAGTTTCAGAAGGTCTTTGTAATTTGTTAAAGAAAAATCAAACCGGAAAGAGAAATGTGAGGTTTACGGTTAGGGAAAGTGATGGGGACAAGAACCGTGACAAGATTCTGATCGCCATTTGCTGAGCTGAAAGGAAAAGCTGTGGCAGGTGCTATCCATTTTCTATAGACATCCCCTTGCCCTTTTATCCTCAGTTTACAGAAACCCAAGTTGGCCCCTCTCCCATCCCCAAGGCATGAAGGAAAAGTGATCTAAGTAATTTAAGCCAATCGTGCTAATGCTTTTTCACTCAGCCAGTGACTGGTTTAGGACCAGGCACACTAGCTCATTCTGACCAATTAAGGAGATGTCCCCTGGGGACCTTCCTGGAAAGATATTCCTCCCCAATAAAAAGAGCCCTGTAAGGAGGTGGGGTGCTGTCCCAACCCAGGAACACCCTGCCCCGACACCACATTGTCTTCCTGCCTTTAGATAGGGCTGTGTGCATGATGTTTTAGCATCTGCCATTTTAAGACAATCGGGAGAAGACTGAAAGAGAAGTGACCCCAGAGACCTAAAGACATCCCACTAGAGGGGACTGGCCTTCTCGTTATGTGAGGAAAAAGACATCCTCTTTGTCTACACTTCTCTTAGTCAGGCATTATCACTTGCACTTGAGAGCATCTTAACTGAGGCACAAGTGTTCCTGATATGAAACAAACACCCTTCTAGGGTCAGCCCGGGAGTTTCTAGAAGATTCGTCACACAGCTGGTCACCTTGGCGAGAGGGGTGAAGAAGCAGGATGCCAACTCCTGTATTGAAGTCCCTTCACTGCCCCCAGTAAAGTCCTAGAGAGGCAACACTTTTTTAGTCAACTGAAATCAAAATACACTCTTAAAAGAATTATTTCATATAAAATAATTGTATAATTTTGTATAAAATAATGACTTGCAGCAAGATGAAACCCCTGGTGGTAGGTTTATGGTTGCACTGAATTTTCTTTTTGCCTTCCTCTGTTTTTAAGCTATTGTATTCTCAGCATATACTCCTTTCATAGTGAGGAAACAAAACAAATATTTGTAATATAAAAGTATAGTCCCCATATTAGCATTTCAACACTTGGAACTGAAAACCAATCAAGAACCAAGAATAAGGTGAGTCCAGCCGGCAAACCTTAATTTAAGAGGATGTTTTCCCAGCCTCCAGTTACGATCGGAATGTAAGATACAGCTATGGTGACAGGTATATATTTACCCAGCACATTCCGCACAACAACAGCCTTAAAGAAATGCATCTCACGTTTCTTTCCACCTAATTTGTTGTACAATTTCTGCAACTGGGATCGTCTGTTCTAGCCTTTTCTTTATATTCATCCTGGTCTCATTAGTCAATGCACAAAATTCTACACAATCCCAACCAGAGCCTATTAACATATTAAAAATATAAAAATAGTTTATTTTGCCATGGCTTTGTAAAATGTCACCTCTATTAAACACCTATCAAGTTGTTTCATATGAAAAGTCCTAACTTGTTGCCGGTGTGTCGTATTTCAATTAGTTTCTTCCTATTCATTCCCATTTAGTCCACTAAAATATATTGAGTACGAGATAGTTGTCTATTTTTAATCCCCTGGATTGATAACGAAGTCACAATATGGCTTTAATGACCATTTGAAGGCTCATTAGGTGGCATTGTCTGAGGAATTTTGTTATGACTATAATTTTAGAAGCAGAATATACGGCTCAAACAAAACCTGAGGGCCCTTCAGAATTTACTGCCCTTTAAGTAACATTCTTTTTTAAAGCAATAGCTTTCAGTACTTTGCCACTGTGTGTTTCAAAATGGTCTTTACATAAAATCTCTAGGCTGAAAATAGAATTCTCCAATGAATATATAGGCAATCAATAAAATACCACATTATTAATTCACCTTATACTACTTTGATGCTTTTAACATCATAATATTCCACTAGTGAAAAGAGAACATAGCAGAGGGGGGTAGCCTTTCATTTAAATTGGTGCTTGAGCTTTGCAATTACTTCAAATGTCATTGCTGATATTTGAAGAGCTTTCCAGTGGAATTTTTCTCAAGTTGGGTATTTGACTGATATGATTAACCTTAGGCCCCATCTTGATGCCACTAGATTGTATTATGAAAAAATTAATTTTATCTTACGATGTGTGCCAGACTTTCAACTGATAAAGAAACTAGAATCAAAGGATTGTTCTGGGACAGAGATCATGATATTAGTGATTAAACTTTAGATCATGAGCAGTTCTTAGCTATTAAATTGGCTCATTTTTGAAAAACTGTTCTTCAGGAATACTTTAAAGCAAATAAAAATGTGCAAGTTTGAAATATTTAATAAGAAAAACAGGAAAGCTTTATTGAAATCTGTTGTTATATATTATATTCATTAATTAAAGGATAACAACAAATATAAGACATTTGTCAGTAAGCCTTTTATGTAATTCTTTTGGCTAAAAGAGTCTTTGGAAAACATTTAATTTTTTTTTAATTTCCCACTAATATTTGTTGGTGATTTCTTCCATTTTAATTGGTCATTATGACCTCACAGGGCCTAAAAAGACAATTTTAAACATAGCTCTAGTTTATTTTCAGTGGCACAAATAGCCATGGGCAAAGCACATTCCCATATAATGTTAACAACTGACTGAAAAAATAAGTACCTGAACTATTCACTGAGTTTCCGAGTTGTTGTGTCTTATTTGAAAAACTTTCTTTCAATTAGCCTAAAACACAAGACAGCTCATGCTTGGTTTACCATGTAACTCTGTCCAAGGAATCCAAATTAAGAACAAGTGCTGGAAATTTGGAAATAAAACAGGACTGTTGAGAAAAGAAAATTAACCAGCTTTCTGGGTTAACAGTGTCCTTCCAAATAGCACAGCTACTGACAAAGCACAGATCCAACTGTAGGTATTAAATTCTCCCACAATTACACAATGTTACTTCATATTCTGAGGACAGAAACAATCTTGTACAACATGAAGATTACTATAACAGAACTCAATAATATTTAATATCTACGTCTTCAGAAGGGTGTGCTTTAGAAATTTTGATCATAATGCAATCTGCTCAAAGCTGTTAAAGTATGGATAATTTCACTCAATTTTCCAGTAGGTTTCTGTCTTGAATAAGTAAGTGGTGGGTAACGGTTTGTGTCAAAGTCCTTGCAACACTCCATTAAACATGGAGCATGACAATGTGATCAGATGTCTCTTTTATAGTCAGAAACTGACTTGTGACTTTGTGAGTTACTCAGCTACATCAGGTCGCATCAAAAGTCTTGTCTTTTCATCTTGCCCAAATCCCTGATGGTTTTACATCTGAGTCATTCTGAATCTTGGCATTGTGACATTACTCTTCGATGTGCATTTGATATAGTCTAAGTGCACTGCTTAGTGGTGCCCTGGTGGTCTAGTGGTTATGATCCGGAGGTCTCACCACTGTAGCCCCAGTTCGTTTGGAGGTCAGGGAACTACACCACCCATCTGTCAGTTGTCATACTGTGGTGGTTGCACGTTGCTGTGATGCTGAAAGCTATGCCACTGGTATTTCAAATATGCGCAGGGTTACCCGTGGTGGATGGGTTTCAGTGGAGCTTCCAGTCTAACACAGACTAAGAAGAAGGACCTGGCCATCCACTTCTGAAAAAACTGGCCATGAAAACCCTACAGTGGAGCATTGTTTCATAGAAGGTGAGAGAATGGTGTAGAAAGAATCAGCATGGTCTCTAGGTCACTAGGGGTTGACTCCAGGGCACTAACAACAAAGTACTACTACTGAAATAATACTAAGTTATCACTTAAGGAGATGAATGGATAAGGAAATAATACTAACATTAGTAGAATTTCAAATTTTTATATTGTTTTCTATCAATGTCTAGCCCAAATAAATCACAATTATGCCTAGACCTATAATCAAATCATCAAAAACTTGAACCAGTTTTTCAACCTTAGGAGATAATAAATTCAAGGTTTGACCAAGTATTTAATGCATATACTTATCCTGGGTCTCATACAATATAACCAATGATAAATAGCTCACGTCAGTCAAACCAACCTAAGCACTACATCAAATAATTGGATGTACACTCTATGTATTTGGGAATTCATTGCTGATGCTAAAATTGGAGCAAACTTTTCAGTCTTCAATTACAATTCACTTTATGATGTGCTGATTGTAATACTGGATTTTTATTAATTATTAAAATTTTATGTGCAACTATTTGGCAATTCCCGAACCCAAGATGATGACTACAAAACTGTTCATTGAATTTCTTCAGATTTTAGAGACTTATTTCATATTCAATCTTTCGCACATATTTGTTTAGAGATTGCTGTGTGCAAGGCTTGTAAAAGCTAGACATCTATTGTTGACTTTCTTCCAAGTTTGGGAGTCAGAGAGTGTGTTACTAGAATGCTCTTTCACACAGATGAATCTGAGGTTCAGATACAGACAGTACACTTGGGCTTTTCAAGAAATAGAGCTCTAAATAATCTTAATGTTCTAGCAGTCCACACCAATCACCAAAGACTCCGAGACTGCAAAAACTAGAAAGGAGCTTAGTGATGCTCTCCATCTAAGGGGACCATCAGAAACCTGTGACTCCTAGCTTCTAGTCTTCCCTCGCATAATTCCACTGAACGATTGATTACTTTGGGAGAAAACCAACTTAGCATAAATTGTCATCCTTACCTTGCATCCTTGAGTTGCAATGTTTGCCTGGCCCTTTGCTTTTAATTTTTTCAACTTATTTTGCAGGACAACCTTTCAATTATTTCCATAAACTACCCTATAACCCCTAATTCTTCTCCCCTTCTAATTAAATTTCTCTAGTTCTTCCTGTCGTTTCATATGTGACACCAATTCCCAGACCTCCTGCCATCCTTGTTACTCTTCTCTCATTATTTTTCCCCCTCAGGGTTTGATTGTTTGTGTTTAACTTTTTTTATTGAAGTATAACCTACATACAATGAAGAACAAACTTCTCGAATGCAGAGCTCAATGAATATGTATGCATCATTAAAGTTTTGTTTTTTAAGCCTACAAAAATAGAATCTTATCAAACATATTCAGTGTTCTAGAGGTGGGAACCACTATAGTTAGCATTTTCCTATTGACGGAGAGACAGGTTGTGTCTTTTGTCTTTTCTTTCCTTCTTTTATTTTCTATTACAAAATGCAAGATTTTTTTGAATTTTATTTTTCATATTATTTTTCTTCTTTTAATAATGCATGCTTATTGTAAAATTTTCAACCTTTTAGAAATGTATGGTTCAGGGAAAAAAAGACCTCTCATAAATCCTCTCTCCTGAAATGCTCTGAAAACCTCACGGAAAAATATATCTTAGTCACCCTCTCTATATCATTGGATCTTCTGATTGCTTCTAATTAGTCACTGTCACTCAAAACTTCATGACATATCATAGAATCATATGAGCCTGAATGTCTTCTATTCAAGCATGGAACTCAGAAAATCCATGAACTTGGTAGGGAAAAAAATAAAATTGTACCTTCTTTTTCACTTCCTTCACTGATGAAAGTAAGCAGCAAACCATAGAAGCAGCTGCTGTACCCGGCACTTTGTCACTAACTGAAGTTACTCCTATTTTCTTAGCCGATCTCTCGAAATCCTCACTGTGCTCAGCGAAGAGACCCGCTATTAGATCTTGCTCATTCATGTATTTGTAATGAAACGTACGGACTACTGTGTCAAAAATGTGTGGTTTTTTCATTATTTTCATAACTATTTTTACATATGATTTGTCTTCTTTGAAACGTTATGTATTTTACTTTATGCATTTAAGAACATTACTTTGAGAAGGGTTTGCCAAAAGGAATCCACAGCACAGAAATGGGTTAAGAAATTCTTTTTTTTCTTTAAAGATTGGCACCTGAGCTAACAACTGTTGCCAATCTTTTTTTTCCTGCTTTTTCTCCCCAAATCCCCCCAATACCTAGTTGTATAATTTTTCAGTTGTGGGTCCTTCTAGTTGTGGTATGTGAGATGCTGCCTCAACATGGCCTAATGAGCGGTGCCATGTCCTCGCCCAGGATTCGAACCAGCGAAACCCTGGGCCGCCGAAGCAGAGTGTGTGAACTTAACCACTTGGCCACGGGGCCAGTTCCGGGTTAAGAAATTCTGACCTGGATTTGCTTTAATTATTTAGCGCCTCATAAGAAAGCCCACGCGCATTCTCCAACACTTTTCCTGGGTGATACATGCAACCTAAAGTTGAACTGAAATCTGCCCTGTCGTAAATTCACTCTGGAAGTCTCTTATGACTTCCCATTTCCTACAGAATAATCTATGTGTTATCTCAGCTACAGCCCATACGATCTACCCCACTGATGAAACCTCCCTGTTCCCCAAAGCTACATGCACTTTTGATCCTCTTTGCTCATAACTCATCCTTTATCCAGGGTCCCATTTCCCTGGCAAATTGTCACATGCAGTGACAGGAGGTCAGTTTTTCTTATCCTGAAATTACACAATTATCTTTTGCAACCTTATTAAATTTTAGGCAAAAATTCCACATTAGCAATATCATTTTGAATTTTATTCCTATCCTCTAACACAAAAACTATCCATCCTGATTAAACAATATGTGTCTGTTTTGTACAGCAGGATCACTCCTAGCTGGTGTGATTGGCACATGCACTTGATGGAAATGTTGGTTAAAGAAGAGTAAGGTGAAATGACACAAGCCTGTTCTAGACATTTGAACTAAAACCATGCAAATGGATGATCTTCACCAGTGAACGAATGTAAGGCCAAGACTCACTCTGAAGACGCGTCCTTTACTTGGAGTTCAATGTCGTCTTTCTCACTTAGAGCTCCCTTTAACACATCACTTGTGATTTCCAGGTTTTTATTTCTTTAAAGTGAAGTGAGATCACAAAGATAGTTGTGAAAGCATCTGAGTGCAGAATCTTTCCAGATTTTTGTGACTCTTCTCCTTCAGTTGACTTGTCTGCAATTAATTGGCAGCAATTACTTTTAGTGACGAGCTTTTACTGAGTGATTGCAAAGCATTAGACTTAGTTTTCGTGGCAGCCACACTCTTCCTTTCTGCACTTGTTTTTCATCATTTTATGTTCTATTTAATTAGACTGTTTAATCTTAAATCTAATACAATTAGCTTCACTAAGTTTGGGGTGGGGGCAAACAGCTCATTCTAGGTGCGGCAGAACTAGCTGGAAGGGGAGGACTGACGTGTAACAGGGGCCAACAAGGGAGAGGCTCATGACCATTGAGGAGAAATTGGCACAGCAACAATGACTGTCAATGGGTTTCACAGAGAAAAGGGACGTGTTGTTGAATCTGGCAAGAAAATTATGTGGTGAGAGCTACTACCATAAAAATGGTGTGTGTATCACTTTCATTCACTTTTACAGCGCTAGATTCTCTCTATTCCAATTTTTTATATAACTTCTGTGAAATAGTCTTAGGAAAATAAGCAATTTTTTATACAAAAAGCTTCAGAGATTTTCAAAGAAAAAAAAAACAGACATTGGAGACAATGGTTCAATGTTAGACACTAAAGTCTGAGCCCATTCCAGTTCAACAGAGGTGATATGCAATCAGAAGAAAGAGTTTAGACTTACCTAACGCCTCCCCCCTCCACGCCCCCCTCGAGTTTGGCGGACATATTTACTTATGATTGACCAGTGTGTGAAATGAATTGATGGTAGAGTGGTATATATGCAAATACGATACATCCTCAACCCAAACAGCTATTACAAAACGTACTTTAAAACATGTATGACTTAAAACGTAGTTTTCAAAGAGAAAATTTTGACTAACTTCTAAATGGTTAAAGAAAAACTAGATCAAGCTTCTAGTAAATGTTGCAATTCAGTGCCCAATGTTACATTAAAAAACCTGAATGAAAAAATTTTCCAGTACTTAAATCCACCTGCTTTACTCCACAAAAAGGTGAACTATCTCTGAATTTAATGGGAGCAATTTTGTGTAGAACAAGGCAACATAACAGAAGCAGGAGGATGCAGTAACAGTTTCTAGCAGATCTTTCAAATGACAGTCATTTATGGACATATATTTTAGAGGTAATTGGTTCCACACACCTCAGTAGCCCCTGAAAGTACTACAATGTTCCAGTATACTCTCAGATTTTCACTAACTTCTACATTTGTGACAATATTCTATATGTTAAAGTTACTAGAAATACAACCTCTGGAAAGCCACTCCCCCTTTCCCCAGCTGAAGATGTAGTATAGTGTGTCATATGGTTCCAAGGTATAGGTACAGAAAGTCTTCTCTACCATAATTTCTTTGGGGTCCTGCAAAGAAGCATCTGGCCAAGGTGGCTGAATGGTCTGGCACACAGGGACTCAGAGGGCGATCAGCTCTAGGACCCACCGATCCAAAGCCCAGGCTATTGAGTGCCATGGGGGTTGCACCTATTCATTCAGTTGAGAGCTAGCTATTTCAAGGAATGCCTGGATTCACTGTTGACTATGCTTCTTTCATCTCTGACAACTGCTGGCCATTTGAACCTTACCCTTCATGGTGGCCCTATTGGCCCTAACACTTTCTGTGCTGGAGAAAGACTATGCGACCCTTCTTTCACTGGAGTCCCAGACTTCCTAGAGCAGTTCTGCTATGGACTAAATTGGGTCCCCCTTGCCCCCCAATCCATACGCTGAAGCCCTAACCCTCAATGTGACTAGTAGATAAGGTCTTTAAGAAGGTAACTACGGTTAAATGAAGTAATAACAATGGGCTCCTAATCCAAAAGGACTAGTGACTTCAAAAGAAGAGAAAGAGACTCCAGGAATGCTCACACACGGAGAAAGAGCCATGTGAAGACACAGGGAGATGGCGGCCATCTGCAAGCCAAGGAGAGAGGCTGAACTAGAACCTGCCGGTGCTGGCACCTGACCTTGGAATTCCAGCCTCCAGAACCGTGAGAAAATAAATTTCCATTGTTTAAGCCACCTTGTCTGTGGTATTCTGTTATGGCAGCCAGAGCTGACGAACACAAGTCCCCAGGCCAGCACTGCCATCGTTCATAGCTGCCCATAACACCCCAGTCCCTGTCCCTGCCTCTAACCTTCTGCTTTCTCTCTGTGGACCCTTGAAGAGGGGAACCCTTAAACAAAATATTTTCTTTTATTTGTATTTAATGACAGTCAAGAAGAATTTGATGTCTCATCACAACGGAGCCCCAACCCTTAGAAACATAGATTTTGGTTTCCCCTGCCTGGACAGGAAAAGAAATATTCCCATCCTTCCCAATGGGTCACCCTACTCAAAAAATAGACAGAAGAGGTCTGGCTCAAGCTCCAAAGAAAATCTCAGGTTGAATTGCTGTATGCTGGCCACAAAGAAGCACTCAGTTTGAGTTGTTGTTTCCTGTTCCACATTTTTATTTCTTAGTACTAGGAAGAAGCATGACTAGAATAGAGGAGTGAACATAGGTTTTAGAGCCAGACAGTCCTGAGCTAAAATACAATCAGGTACAACCTGACCTCTCTGAGCCTCCGTTCTTCTACCTTCCTCTAAAAGTTGGGACAGTAATATACGTGTCGTCAGGCTAACGAGATAACTGAATAATTTTAACAGATATTTAGATTTTTCCTGTATTTGTAATAGTGACCCTGAGACTGCTGAGGAGATCAAATTGTTCTCCATCTATAAAGATGTCAGGGAATCATGAAATAGTTCAGAAAAAAATATTTTCCAAAAATAGTTAAAATACCAAGGTATTGATATTTGAGCATTTTTTCCAGTATCTGGAAAATTTCTTCCATGGAGCACCTCGGTTCTTCTACCATGCCAATCAACTAAGTGTTGTTATCCTTCAAATGAAGCACTCCAGTTAAGAATACACTCAGAATTAAATGAGTCACATTTTGCCAGCTTCTTTAGAAATTTAATGTCATTTGCTCCTGGAACATGTTTTTCTGGTTCCATCGAAGCGGATGTCATGATTTTTGACTAAGAGGCTCTCAGTGGACATACCAGGAGATAATTTCAGGTTTGATATATCAGGGATTTAAATCTGGAACAGATCTTATTTTTATTTTCTAGAAATCTAATACAACCTCCAGAAGGCCAAGGACGGATCTGCTACACAGGGACCTGGAGTAGGCTCCCAACACAGAAAGAAATAAAATAGGAAATAATTCACTATGGTGGAGCAAGAATTTTCACATGTAGGAATAGAGTGGATCATTGATTACTGATATGGTCTCTGCTTCCTTCCCCTCCTCAAATTAAGTAACTCTATAACAAGCAGCAAGCTCTGGTTTCTCTGCCCTGGAAATTTTCACTCCTTGAAAACACGGAAACCACAAACTTCACCTCCTTAAAAAACTAAGGGGGGAAATAGCATCATATGGTTGTATACACTCACTTTTGTCCATGATCTTCTTTGTGTCTGCACTGCTTATTTGCTGGTTTGACAGTAAAATGGATTGAAACAACCTTTTTAAGTCTGAAACATTATTCTCACCCATCCCTGGACCCAGACCAGCCAGTGTGGTCAGGCCCAGCTCATTCCTTACAAGACAGAATAGGAAACTGGAGTTCGGTGAGCAAATCACATCTTTCATTTCATCAGCAGTGGGGTTCCCTGAAAATCAAGCGGCTTGAGGTGGTAGGAAATATTTCACCATCGGAAAGATAGGGCACAATGTTGGTTAAACTAAAATTTTTGTGGCAGTCATCAAGACCACTTGTGGCATGAAAGATAAATTCACACCATGCTTTTTCCCCAAATAGAGAAATATTCACCAGACCTTTCTGATGAGGGCTTTTGCAAGGGATGAGCAAACACAGCCCTACAGAGAGCACGCTCCCATCTGAAACTCTTTCCTGAAGCCACCTATTTCAACTTTGGGGTTCAATAAAACCCCAAATTGTACTCCCAAACACATATAACCATGTGTTTTCACAGAACTTTGAACCCATATGTTTCTGATTCCCTTGAACAGCACTGTTAAGACTGCCCAAAAGATTTTACAAGCTTTTCTCAGGAAATATTTTGTATTTCAAACTCAAGAGTTATATTTAACCAAAAATAAACCAAATGTAAACCCCTACCTATGGGACATTAATTTGAACCAAAGACCACAAAACTACCTTTTAAACAGAAGAATTAGTTTCTGGGACATGCAGGGCCAAGAGCTAGATTCTTCCTAGTACTGCTCTAGCTGAGCTTGGTAAGCCACTGAAAGAAGCACTTTTTAATCAAATTGAGAGAAGAAAGCTCCATAGTAAATCCAAAATAGCACTTCCTTAAATCCCTACTCCAAATAGAAGATGTTATCATTGTTAAACATGATTTAAAAAAAAAAAAAAAAGCACAATTTTTTTCAAGGAGAAAATTAAGGAAAAATGGTTAAGGAAATTGTCATGTAATTTAGTTAGCCTTTCAGGGTTAACTCTGTCTGTGATAAAAATTGAAATGTAAGGATTTTTATCTGAATTAAATCCTTTTAAAACATTCACAAATTTAATAGTAACCTATTGTACCCAGGGGATTTCAAATCCTTACTTCTAATATCCACTGGATTTCAAAAGCAAATTCTAGACCAAATATTTGGAGTAACCTGAGTTTTGCTTATATACTATCTTCTTACTAGTTTAAAGGAGGTTTACGGAAATGGGACCCTCGAGAGAAATGATTTCTTCCCAACCATAAAACCAGGTGCACAGGAGGGTTCATTAACCATCAGCACTAAACTGGGGCTTTCCTGGTGAGTCTGAAAGTTGTTAGGATTTCCTCCAGCAGAAAAAGGAAGTAAATATTAATCAGCAGCATTATCTAGTACCGGGAAAATTCAATGGAAAGTAATAATGAAGGTCAAAACTTTTAAGTGTATAGAAAGTTGCTGGTTGGAACACGTATATTATAAAGATATGTAATATATTACATATAAAATCTATGTAAATATAATCCAAATATATATGTAATATATATATATATTCCAACAAACAACTCTCCATACTTAAATTCTTTGACCTTCATTATTACTTATCAAGTAATTTGTTACTTACTACTATATACATAAAATACACACATATAGCAATAGAAAATTAAGTAAATATGGGACAGTGACAATCATTACCACAATAATAAAAAACATACCCCGGTAATAATTCCTTGTGGCATGAACCCATGCAAAAGTACTAGAAGGCCACAAGCTTCTAGATGACATCAAACTATGGGTATCTCTTTCGGAGAGTTTATTTATGCCTTCTTTAAGCAATAACCCCCCTGAATCCACTTGCATTTTTAGGGAAAAACGAAGATCAGAAGAAAGAAGTAATAAAGAAATAAATTTTCCACTTTCACCTAATTCAGACTTCAAGGTCTCATATGCTGACCCCTCCGAACAGGAAAAGATATTCTCTGAATTATAAATGTATTTACTCTGCCATAAAACATAAAGGCTGGAATTTTTAAAAATTGCATGCATCATTTTTCTTTAACTAAAAGGTAAATTTCACCATTTTTTAAAACAAAGAAGATTATCGTCCCTTCTGTGTCTTTTAACTGAAGGAAAACAGCATTTTCTACTATTGGACCAATCACCCTTTGCTATTGAAAAGCCCCTTTGAGTCTTCCTTCAGACCCATTCATTTTGTGAAGCTTTTCATTTCTGTCCTGTCAAGGATGCTTTATGCCTTTGCACACTGCGGTTAGAAGAAAGGCCAGAAGAAAGACAAAGGAACTTAACTATAGAGGCGATCGCTGCCTCGGAGGTCTGTTAACCCTCAGGTGTTTTTTTATTTAACTGTTCTGTGTGCTTCCATTTGTACCTTAATCCACCACTTCGAAGGAAAAATGTAACAAGGATGAGACAAAATTGAACAGTTGTCCTGTGGTCCAATGTGATCAAATCTAAGGGATCAAAATTATTGTCTTAAAACATATCATTTTCCCCAAGGAATAAGCTGACTTCATATTGCACAGTATCAGATAATACATATTTAATTGGGGGAATTTGTTTCTCCCATTTTAGAGGGAGAAATTTGCACACTTGATTCTTTGGGGAAAAAAAACATATATCCATTTCTTTAAAATGTGCTTTTTACTCTTTTTTTTTAAATAAGAATAATTAGGTCTACTCACTCATTTCAAATATGTGATTTATTTTTTCGTATATTTCATATGAACTATATATTTCAAATACATATATACAGAAAGAATTAATGCACTTCACTTGAATTATACACAAAACTTAAACAAAGTACATTAATTCTTTCTGTTTTCTGAAAGCTGGTAAAACCGCCAGTGTAAGCAGCTCTTCAAGGGATTGCCACTGCTTTTTGGATGAGACGTTGGCAAAGAAACAGAGTCAGGAGGATGTTGTGGGGTCTTCATTTGAGTCATTCTGTAGCAGACTTGGTCTGTCAGCAATTAGAATAACATGCGCTGAGCCACTTGTAGCGTCTCTGCTAAGGCATTTAGGTTCACAGGGCTGGATTTGCAAAGTCGCAATTAAATGAGATTAGAATAGATTCACATTTTCCGTTCTCTTTATGCTTTGCCCAAGAAATAAATGCCCAAAAGGTCCCACATGGAGAAGATGGATTGTACATAAGTGTAATTCAGATTGAATTCCACCTTCCTAAATAGACCCACCTCCAACGACGAGACTCCCCTTTGATTCATCCAAGAAATTTTCCTTCTTCTGGCTAAGGAGGCGAGGTGACATGCAGCTGACCGCTGAGGTCCCAAAGGAAGATCCCACTCCCTACCCAGCAATGTCTTTCAGTGTCAAACAGCTCCTACCGCTATCATCAGAAAGGTTAGGAAAGAGCTGAGGTCACTATATCTAAGGCATTACAATACAGATTGCTACTGACAGCTAAAAATAACTTGCTAAGTCCTTTGAGGAAACACTGATCCATAAAATGTTTTCAAATTGCAAGAGTACCACAGACAGATAAGACACATTTTTCAGACTTAAGACATACACATTAGGCAGGGTAAAATGAGCACTCTATTTAACTTAGAGAATAAAATTTTCTCCAAATTTCTCTCATTTGCAATAAATACCCAATTGATGACTTTTCAATGCTTTTTTCCTACTGAAATTGATGGTGAAAATAGGCTGTGGGAGGGAGAGATATGGGTGGTGCTCAGTGATGAGTCTGAGTAGCTGAGTTCTGCTCTACTTCATTTGTGAAATAAATGAAAGGAATGGAGGGAGGGAGGAAGTAGGGAAGGGGCGTCATGAAGTATTGCGTTAAAACCTAGCAACCTGGCACCCTGAGAATTGCTTCCCCAGAACTGTATATTTCACTGCATTCTGATGTTTTAAGATTTCCAGAGCAGATAGCCAACAACATAAAAACATTATTTTTTCTGGACATCTAATAACAGTGGAAGGAAAACAGCACTGATAACTCCATCCAGTCCCAAGACCACAGACACTAAGCAAACCAGTGAATGACTCCTACAGTATCGGACTCGGCAATTAGTACAATAAGTAATTTTGATAGGATTTTAATGCTTTTATACTATAGCAAGGGCAAGGATTAAAAATACTTCAGGCCTCTTTGTCTTTTTCTTTCTCTGAATAACCATAATTATTTCCAACTTTCAGGGGCGAAAATTCAGTTTCACTTTAACTAACTGCTCAGCCACCTTTGACTAACAGTAACTATAATTTGCAACTTTAAAAAATATCTTAAAAACGTCTTCCGTGTCCATGTTTATATATTCAGCTCAAATTACACATTTTGCATGTGTAAATATGTAACATTATCATGTTATTGATAATCATGGATTGGATGTTTTGGTAATCATGTCCTAGACACATAAACTCCACCAGGTCAAGATTCCCTCAACTCACAGATTTCTACAGTGCTATATATTCCACAGGGGCTGAATAAGTGATCAGAATCTGTTAACTGATTGATCACTCAGTAATTTCAGAAAAATATTAAAATGATCAAACAGATGGAAAGGAAGAGACAGGAGGCCAATAAAAGGATGAGGTCATTTGCTTGAACGAGATGAGGGCTCTAAGAACAACGAGCAAGGGGGTCATGTTGGAGGCCAACGTCCAGATAAAATGAAAAACCCTCTCCAAGGCCAACGTCCAGATAAAATGAAAAACCGAGTCACTCGTTCAAATTGTGTATCTAACACCAGGCATCTGGATATTTGGCATCAAGTGGAAAAAAACAATCAGGTGACTGGCCTCGTTTTTTTAGCTCTTTATTTAGATCTTACAATTTCAGATAGAAGGAACAAATGAAACATTACAGTTTGAAGTGATATTGTGATCAAAATAGTGGAATAACTAAGCTATTTTGGAAGCCTTATTTTGAATAGAGAATGTAGATGAGAAAGGAGAGAGGTGAGATTCAAGGACGGGGAAGAGAAATGGTGGCGGTTTAGTTATTTTATAGGTTGTCACACATTAAGATGACAAAGTGTTCACACTGAGGGTATAAACTACTTCTTTTTTAAATAACAGTATATTTTAAAAAGAGAAAAGACAGTTTTAGAATCACACATACCCTAACAATTTTCTAATAAATAGCAGCCCACAGCAGCTGGTATGACACTACACCAGCTTTGCAGTGTCTCAACTCACATAGTAAACTGAGCATTCAGGTTTGCCTCAACAAATTCTTGCCTACTAAAAATGGAGAGTTTGACAGATTTTTAGAAATGTTCCATGAATCCTAATTTATGAGCAACAGTTGGTAAGTGAGCGTGCCAATTAAACCAAATACTGAGTGTTAATTCATTGACATGGTATTTCCATGTGGAAAGGAAAAATAGTTTGCAAAGCAATAATGGGAAAGTATTTACTGATTGCATGTTGCATCATTTATTAGTTTGCATTTCTTGATTATTAGGCAGTAATTGTTTATGGAAAATGTATCATTCACAGTAATTTACACGTTACTTCGGGTCCACTCATCATTTGCTTTGACATTTATTTCATTTAGAATAATAATAAAACAGGGTCATTTCCCAAAGAAGCCTTTTCGTGCAAGAAGCATGCAAAATTGTCAAATAAATGAAAATAGCCATCATGAATTGTTGAGCTCTGCAGTGTCATTTCAAATTAATCTCTATAAGCCATTTTAAACCTTTCAACAATAGCTGTAATTCTCAGTTTTCTTCTTTTCTGCTCACAGTGGGAACTGAAAACATTGGCATGGTAAGAACTTGAATGGCATAATAGACTCAGAGAGAGATAACGAAGTTCCCATTGTTCGTGTAAGAAGCAGAGCAGGGAAATCACACTACTTAATATACATACCCACAATTCCGCATGAGACAGAGTGTGCACCTCCGTCAGGAAGACCTCGCCCAGCAGATAAGAAAAGGGAGGGATTGGACAGTGCTCAGCAGCAAAGGAAGTCAGAATCGCACAATCCATCACCATTTGCTTTCTTTGTACAGGTCATTGTGTGGCTCAGGCATTGTATAAATAACTGCAGCCTTGATGTGTACTAAAAAAATGACCCGTTTTTACCTTTTATTTTAATTAGCACATGAGACCAGAGTAATTTTTAATTGAAAACTTATATTGGAAAGTTTTCTCTGAGTGATTTATATGTAAAGTTATTAACAGAGTGAGAATTCTACTAAAGAAAAGAACACCGCGTGTTAAAAATGAAAAAAGCAAAGTCTACAAGAATTAAAAGGAATCAGTTTTTAAGTCTATTGCTTTTTAAATAAATCCATTTGTTGTAAATTATCAACAAGTACATGGACACAGCAGGAGAATCATAAAAGTAACACTTTTAAGACAGAACTCTCCCAAATATACTAAATTGTAGTCTTATATCCATCTGCTGTCAAGACACCAAGTTACCACCAATGAAAAGAAGGTGACTAGAGTTTCAAGGTTTATTAAAGATCCCAGGACGGGGAAATAGCCTGACTTTTGAAGGGATATACACTGATATTTGTAGAAAAAGCAGCTATAAATATTGAAGTATAAGTTATAAACATGTGAATGGGTCTTTTGACTCTTTGTCAAGTATGTAAATGTAGTAAAATTAAGGGAAAATCTTAAGACTATTCTAAAAAATTTAATATTAAAAATATTTTCTAGAGCTCACAGGAAAGGCTGTGCTCATTTTGTATCCCCAGACTCCATCCCTACCCCATATTCCACTAACCATTGAACTGTGTAACGAGTTAGAAATATCTTTGTTCAGGAAGTAAACAGACATTCAATCACATTTCTTTCAACCACTCAATAAGTTTAAGTAAAAACAATCCAGTATTGATTATATAGGGGTCAAAAGGCAAAAGAGGTTTAGAAAAAGCAACATTGACTTCACATGAACTACAAAGCACTCTACATGGCCCGGACTATAAGAGTTTCTACCCAGAATAGATATGCTTTTGCGGCAAAGAAAAAAAATTCGAGTCAGAGGTGTTGAACGAGAAATGTCTGTAAAGACAACAGCAAAGACAAGACAGCCTTCTAGGGAATGGCATATAGTTTTAAAAGATGGGAAATAAATAGACTAATGGGTAGAATCTATGGAGACACATGCCAGGCATATGGAATTGCTATGCCGGTAATCTCTGGATTTTCATATTTCATTGTATCTATAGCTAAATGATGATGTGATACTTTAATTGGTCTTGACCAAATTTTTCACTTTATCTCCCCAAAATAAAAATTTGCAGACAAGGTAAAAACTCATTCTAAAGATGCCCCACTTTCCCACATTGAAATTATTACAGCAACCTCTATCTAAAAACCCTGCTACCATAATTCTGATTGCCTGTAAGTGAAATA
Source organism: Equus asinus (assembly GCF_041296235.1). Taxonomy (NCBI): domain Eukaryota; kingdom Metazoa; phylum Chordata; class Mammalia; order Perissodactyla; family Equidae; genus Equus; species Equus asinus. Next base: position 78,311,078 of record NC_091800.1, read on the forward strand.
AACTTGTGTTCGTGAATCCAAACTCAAAACTCTAAAGTCTATGCATGTGACAAAGAAATGTTATGTCTTTGAAAGGAGAAATAGCAACCGACAATGAAAATTGAATCCCGGAAATAACCAGGTGATTTAAAGCTTTCTAGATAATCGCCAGCAACTAGAATGATAATACTTTAATAACATATTATATTTAAATAGCACCTTTCAAACTCCATCATGTTAATCTACACAACATGTTCACAGGTAAGAAGGAATGGATATTACTCCCATTTAGATTAGAAAATTGAAGGGTAATAGAGGATGGCTCTAGCGAGGTCCCTCCCAGTCCTGGCAGCGGATCCAGGATTAGACACTCAGATGTGATTTTCATTAGATTTCACTGCCTCCAAACCAGCTTAGCCAGGGGAGTGAGTTAGCCTCCACAGACACGAGAATTTCTCAGTGGTTTGACCAAATCTCAGGCTTTCTTCACTTCCTGCCATCACCCGGTGGGTGTCCTACAATGTCTTGCGGGGACCTACAGAAATAACACCCAAATCCTTCTCAAATCCGTTCTTAGTCCTGAGGCTTTGCCACAATCTGAATGCAGAAAATCAAGTACGCCATGGGTTAAGGACTTCTCAGGGTACAAATTTTTCTCAGAGTTTCCTCAGCTCTGGATATATCTATTCAGTCGTTAAAATCCAGCCTCTTCTTGACCTTGTCCCTTGAAAAATGTCTATTTTTATTTTTACTTTATTTCTACCCTCAGACTAAGCTGGCCTCTCTCTGGGCTCCCTGCCTACATTTATACAAAGCTCAGACCCCTTTCCCTAGTTCAGGAAGAATGCATGCTTATCTTTCCCACATTCTGGGCCAGGTGGCTAACTTGAATTCCAATCTAAAGGCATTTCTAACTCGACCGATGATGTGGCAGAGACTCAAAAAGGAGGGAGACTCATGCTCATTGGCACATCAAATGTCTGCTGGAACCCCCTCTTCAGACACCCAGATCAGGATAGTTCTCCAACATCAGTGACCACCAGCCACTCCCAGCACAATGGCAGAGTTGAGTGCCCTGGGATATAATGAGCCAGGCTACCACTGCGAGTGTCCACAGGAGAACAGTATGGAAGCAAGAAAGGAGTTGAAAAGAATTGAACGACACCATGCATCCTACTCCAGAATCTTCACACGCCTCACTTCCAACTCAGCCCTGTGTTTTCTTCTCCCACATGCTGTTCTCAGAACAGCAAGGTCTCACCTTGTTTCTCATTTACCGCTCAGTAGGATCCAAGGGTCCTTCAGACAAGTGATCTTTTCTTTCACTTACTACAAAGAGCTCTATACAAATACACGGTTTACACTGAACAGTCCGCAGGTGACCTGCTGTCTACCACAAAAGGATGTTTCCATATGAATGATCAGTAGGACTTTTCACAAGTGGCTTTAGGGAGATGCCATAATACACATTCAAAGTGACAATAAGAATAATACCTTCAAATAGGACTTTGTTATCTATAAAGCACTTTCACATATATCATTGCATTTGTAGGCAAATTATTCAACCTCTCTGAGCTTCATTTTCTCCACATCTATAAATAATGGCACAAATGCTTCATGATATGTAAACATTTAGAAGGTTAAAATTCAATTATAGGACTGACCTGAGAATTCAAACAGCATTTATATTATTATTCATTTTGGTACTGTGTTTTTCAAAATGAGAATGAGTGAGTTTTTGTCTGTCGCTTATTGTGAACACCAAATGCAATCTTTTAAGAGTCACTGTAAATATTAGCCACTTTCAGAATGTTGCTAAGCATTTAGCAAACTATTCAATGTTCTCTAAAGATTTTTATTCAGTTGTGATGAAAATCATAAATTTTGAAGTTAACAGCAGTAATATTTCCTTAAAGATAGATATTTTTTAAGCTAATCCCACTTGACGTTAAGAGATTTGTTCAATCTAACTTATTAAGGCATCTTGTGGATGGAGTTGTCTGCTGATTATATAGGACATTCTTTTTGAGTGATCTAATCCATTCACTTGGTTCAAAATACTATTTAGATACCAAGGACAACCAACTTCATATCTCTAGCCCAGACTTCTCCTCTGAATTCCTGGCGCATGCACCCAATGCCATACTTAAGATATTTGCTTCTAATCATTTGATAGCATCATTTCAAAACTAAGTGAAATGAAACTGATTACTTGATTTGATTTTCATGCAAAAAATAATCAAACTAGTAAAATTAAAATTATCTTTTGAGGGCCTGGCCAGTGGCACAGCAGTTAAGTTCTGACATTCCGCTTCAGCGGCCCAGGTGCTGACATAAGCACTGCTCGTCAAGCCACGCTGTGGCAGGCGTCCCACATGTAAGAAGGAGAGGAAGATGGGCACGGATGTTAGCTCAGGGCCAGTCTTCCTCAGCAAAAAGAGGAGGATTGGCAGCAGATGTTAGCTCAGGGCTAATCTTCTTCAAAAAAATAAGTAAATAAAAATAAAATTAAAAATTATCTTTTGAGATTTTAATTGATGATATTTTACTATAGTCAAAGACTTATTCTACAAGTTACATCGGTTATTTTTTTCCTAATGGCTTCTTTCAGAAGATTCCTGCAATTTATAAACACACGCGCATGCACGGATACCCACTTACATATACACACATATATTCCCAGGGAGGACTCTCACCAAAAGAGAAATTTTGTTAATTTAATAATGCTGAAGTTGAATTTTTGAATGTTTTGAAAAGGAGGCTTTTTAAAATCATTATAAGGCTGATTCAAATACTGGGAATAAAGGCATATATGGTGATGCCCCAGATCCCGAGATGCAGGTACGATGTTTTACAGGTTGAATGGAACAGCAGGGGCACATTATCAGCCAAGAACAGATTTCCTGTTTGTTAGTTTAGGAACTGTTATTGTATGTGTTGGCTGATAGCCTATAAGCAGGTAATTATTTTATTAATGAAAAATAGAGGAAATAAGATCATACATTATGCGTCCTAACAGTGTCTCTTGGCTTTACCATCACCTTTTCGTAAGACATTAAATCCGTGGACTGGAAACTGCCCCTCACAGACACCAATGCATGCAATCTGTGCCCTTTCCCCAGCTTTCCAGAAACACTATCACACCAGGCAGCTCAGAACTTTCTGTAGGTTCACTGAGATTATTGGGGTCAAAGTGAGGGATCATTTTACACAGAGCAGGATTTTCTTTGAAAAAACCCCCACTGGACAAGTTTCCTTTCCCAGGTCTCTTCTCCTTTTCCCAGCCCAGGGCTCTCCACGGCCCCTGACCCCCTACATTCACCTCAAGTGGCCATCAGCCTGCATCACACACCCTCCTTCTCCCTGGACACGTAGAATAGCTTGCTTCCATTTTGGAACCCAGACATCACTTACTTCTTCCTGAAAGGGAACTAAGGTAAAAAGAGAGAGTAAAGTGTACTTAAATATGTTTACAAATTCGGGCCTTAGATCTCTAGTCTAGAATTTCAGGCTCTGGTCCAAAATGACCTCCCTTTCCATCCTAGCTACCATCGTGTGTACCATGATGTCAACAGAACCACATACTTGCTTTCCCCGGTACGGTCTTGGCTTATAACTTCAAGATCTGTGGCTCTGCTTATGTAGTTTCCTTTGCCTGGAGGCTAGTCTCTCCAATACTTGTTCCCTAAATACCAATCCTTGTTGAAATTCAGTCCAACTTCTATAGTTTATTCAGAATGAGCATCTCCTCCACCAACAATTTTCCCTAGTCCTTCCATTCAATGCTCCCTTCCCACTCCAAATTCCTCCAGTCACTTACGTAAATATTTATTACAATTTATATCTTATGCCTCTACCAATGGATTTTACTTACTGATGCATTCATCTAACGTCCCTCCTTTCTTGTGCAACTTTTTACATCATATGTACCCCCCCAAAAAAGTCTATTGAATGAATACCACATGAAGTAATGGTTCAAAACACATACTCTGTAGCCAGAGTGTCTGGGTTCACATTTTTGCTCCTCTACCTAATAGATGTATGAACTTGGGCAAGTTAGTTAATATCTTCATACCTGAGTTTCCTCATCTGTAAAATGGTCGTAATAATAGTACCTACTTCATAGGTTTATTCTGGGAATTAAATGAGCTAACACTTGGAAAGCAAGGATAGGCAGTATACTTGTTTAACAAGTAAACACTTGAATGAAGGAAAGAATGAATTGTAGGTTTAGCAGAACAATAGTTGGATGTCAGTTACGTATGCTTTCACAATTAGGGGTAACACTCAAACTCAGAAATTCAGATATTCAGCAAACGCAACTGAGACTAAATCAGGGAGTCACCGTTAAGTTGTTAGGAAAAACGGTGGTCACAAAGCACTTGCGGTGGACGTGTCATGAGAATGTGTATATGTTTTAGTAAATAACCTACTCTCTTTTATTGTATAAAACAAGATTTGAGTTCAGATATCTAACTTTCTCTTGAGTTTTTACCAAGTGATAAAGAATAGAAGATTAGAAGTAGAGGAATCAAGGTGGAGAGTGATCAACTGAAAAATGACAGCTGATAGCAGACAGAAATTTGTGCATTGACAGCCGCTTTTGGCCTGGTGACCACAGACCACCTCAGCCCACGAAATGGCTGCAGATTGTTTGTCAGATGCAGAGGAAAAGCCAATTTTATACACACACACTGCCCAAACCCAAATGGAAAAACGATCATGATTCTCTCAGAATCCTTTCAAGTCATTCAGATCCTTTCAAGTCATTCAGATCCTTTCAAGTCATTCAGAATCAGTATGTTTTTAAAGGTTACACACACATATACACACATGCATGCACACGCATGCACACACACACTACAAAAATGGTTTTGCTTAGATCATCTCAACTAATGTTGAGTTATTATGGAGCATATCATCTCACCTAACATCTTATTTGCATAAAACATTTTCTATTTTTTCAGATTTGCAATTAATTTCTGCTTTGGAAATATATTTATTAAATATCACTGTCTTAAGCTAGAATTTGCAAATAATAAGTAGAAACATAAATTCTATAACTAAGAATAAGATCATAAGCATAAAAGGTGAATAGATTCCAGTGGGAATATGAAATATGAATTTGGATATGCTAGGACAAAAGAATTTAGAGGTGAGATTTTATAACAACGGCTGTAAAAAGGGAGAGTAAATAGTGGGAATTTCTGTGGAATCATCTATTTTCCCACCTTGCTACTTGGTATGTTATCTACTAAGAAACATTTCAAATAAAGGCATGAAATCACTGAAACTCTTCTTGCTATTTTTCAAAAGAAAAACATTCAGGTGACATCTTGGGTAAGCCAATCTAGGTTTTGCAGAACCAGTATGAAATAATACTTGTCTATGTGACACTGACTAATTTGCTAACAGCAGAAAACACATAAAAATTATAAAAATCCTGGGGCTGGCCCCGTGGCCGAGTGGTTAAGTTCGCACGCTCCGCTGCAGGCGGCCCAGTGTTTCGTTGGTTCGAATCCTGGGCGCGGACATGGCACTGCTCATCAAACCACGCTGAGGCAGCGTCCCACATGCCACAACTAGAAGGACTCACAACGAAGAATATACAACTATGTACCTGGGGGCTCTGGGGAGAAAAAGGAAAAAAATAAAATCTTTAAAAAAAAAATTATAAAAATCCTTCAAAATTTTCACTTTTATCACAAAACTGAGAAAAAAAAACATGCAATTGAATAGAGACAGGAAGAATCAGTAACAAAATTAATGACAAATATGCTCGGAGAAAAAGCAGGCAACTACTGATTATTTGCTCAATTAGATGATATTGTTGAAAGTCACATTGTGTCAATAACATTCAAGGCAAAAGAGCAATTATTCCCCATGAAGTGATTGCCTGCACTTTGCTTCACAATTGGGTGAATCACTGATGCGTAGACTATGAATCAGGTCATGGCCTAGGTGTAGCAAAGACGTGAAGAAAACGTGCTCAAAACTTTTATTCTTTTTTGGCGTCGAGTGCTGATAGTACAAGAGAAGATATTTCATTTAGCTAATGACTACTTGTGATCCATGGTATAAATTGGAAAAAATATGCTGTGATTATCACAAATGAACCCCAAGTGTAAGTGTATAAGGAAAATCATTTTTCAAGAGTAAAAGTCCTTGACTAAATGCCAATCTATATACAGTCCTGTGCCACATAATGACATTTCGGTAAATGGACTGCATATACAATGGCGGTCCCATAAGTCACATAGCCTAGGTGTGTAGCAGGTTATACCATGTAGGTTTGTGTAAACACACTCTATGATGTTTGCACAATGATGAAATTGCCTAACAATGCATTTCTCAGAATATATCCCCATTGTTAAGTGACATATGACTGTAATATTTACTATTCGCAAGGAACTGATAGTGATCCAAAAATAAATCTTAGTGCTGGAGAAAACAACAAAAACTGAAACAATATAACCACTCAACATACAGCTCTTCTTTACCTTCGATTATATGAATAAATAAACAAGAAACTCTGCTATTAAGTAGGTTGGCAATCCGCATTCAAGGGGCTCACACAGATCTTTCAAGTGAAGATGAAACCAAAGCCTTTCTTTATAATCTTTTCTATGATGTCAAGTATGTACTCAAGCATCACATTACAGCAATATAGTCCATATCTTCAGTAGTCTGAACGTGTCTCTTCAGAGTTAAAATATAACAAACGCTATTGTCAAGGCTATCTTACAGATTCCTAAAGAAGACAAAACTGTGGTACAGAGATCTTAACAGCCAAGAGTTATGCTCTTTTGTGACCTATTGAATTTCTTTATTTACTAATGAAGTAAATTGATTCTGTATTGTTGGCACACATTTTTTTTTTAATTCCAAAACTACCCTAAACATGAAGAAGCACTTTTCAGAGCCAAATGCACAGAGCTGATTCACACTCCACTGGCCATGATCAACATGAACCCTTGACTCATCCTACTTGTGACAGTGACCTGCTCCCCTGCCCAACTTCTTCAAGTGTTAAAAGTGCCAGTGAAAAATCTCTCAATGATACAGGGTTCACATCCAGTCCAAATATCTAGAACCATCTGAAAGAACCAACAGCACTTGCTACCATTCCTGAATAGCTGTGACTTGAGTCAACATGATCTAGCTGAGTAAAACTAAAGAGTGAAGACAGAGCTTACTGGATGAGGAAATTTATTTAGAAATCATGCTATCTATTAGCAAGACAGATACAGGTAATCAAGCAAAAGAGTTCCTACAATATGCTCTATAACACATCATCATAATAATATTGATTTTGATTTTTGAATGCTTCACTTAATTGTGATAGATACTTTCCCAAATACTTAGATAAATGTGGTGTCCCCAAGTTTATCTCACCACAGTAACTAGCTTGTAGGATGCTGAAGCTTTGAGAAAGCACCAACCTCAGGTGAAAAATAGAGAGTTCTAGGGGTCGGCCTGGTGGACAGTGGTAACATTCGCACTCTCCACTTCGGCAGCCCAGGGTTCACAGTTCGGGTCCTGGGCATGGACATACATACCACTTATCAGGCCACGCTGTGGCAGATGTCCTACTCATAAAATAGAGGAAGATGGACAAAGATGTTAGCTCAGGGCCAATCTTCCTCATAAAAAAATTTAAAAAATCATAAAGAGTTCTATACTTTACAGTATCAATCACTTCATACCAGGAATGACCAATTCTTAAAATATATAATCTCTTTAAAGTCAATAAAGCATGGAGGTTTATTTCTAATCAAATATAAATTTTATAATTAGAATATGAATAAACACATGTATTTTTTAAAAAATCAAATACAAAGCTACATACAGTGAAATGCAGCACCCTCCTTCTCAGCGCTGAAGCCCAGGGCCAAGCGTAACCCCTGCTAACAGCTGGGTCAAATCCTCCCAGACTTCTCTTTTATACATAAAATTGCTTTTCCTCCAGTTTGCTTTTTTTCATTTAATATATTATGGACAAATACACATTCTGTCTACGCACATTTACTGCTTTGTGTTGTTGCATAATACTCCAATGCATAGTTATGCCTAAATGGATTTAACCAATGCCTTTCTCAGAATATTCTAACAACGTCAAGAATTTTGTTATTACAAACAATCTGGCAGTTAGAATATTTTACACATACCTTTGATAGTTGTACAGGAACACTTTTAGAATAATTTTCTAGAGTTTGAACCGCAGGTTGAAATGCAGAATTTGTAAATGCTGCCAAATTCACCCCTGGTAATATTGCACTAGTTGCCTGCCTGCGCCTGTGCGGCTGAGAGCTCGTCTGTGCTCAGCTCCTTCAGAAGCTCTTAGTGTAATGCTAGAACATTACATAGCTTCTTTGTTTAAGGTGAATATTTGATTATTGTGAGGTTTGGATATATTTTCAAAGGATTATCACTTTTTATTTCTTTTCTGAATTACTTGCTCTTTCGTTCTGCCCAGTGGCCTTTATTTTTTTCTCATTGATTTATAAAAATGAAAATCTTAACTGTAGCAATAAGAGTAACAAGAGCTGGTGGTCATTGTGCTCTTACAATGTGCCTGGCACTGTGCTAAGTGCTTCCACGGAGGGACACGTTCATCACCAAACGCGAAATAGGAGGTATGGCCAGGCAAAGGGTGGGATCTCCCCTCAGCGGAGAGCAGGATGAAAACCCAGACAGCTGGACTCCAGTCTGTGCTCTTAATCATTGTTATTCCACCTTCTCATGTACGAATTAATCATACTTTTCAGATTTCGAAGCATATTATGTTTTAGCATTCCACCAAATATTACTAAAATGTTTAAAAGTTTCATTATCTAGAGTGATAAGCTTCCATTATCTGGAAAATGCATTTATAGAGAATACCTCATTTTCCAACAATGCCAGACAAAGAATGCTACATACATTTAACACCACATCAACCTGTCAATCCTGACTATCTAGAGTGATATGGAAAAAGAAGAATTAAAGGAAAACACTCTGTCGGGGACCAAGAGCTGCCTGAAGCCCACGCGCAGCAGCTTGCTCACTTTCTTCTGCAGGAGAGCGCAGAAGGCCCCACGCGGCGTCTTCACACACACGTCCAATGCCTTTGGCTTTGGGCTGTTACCGCACCAAAGGTTGAAAGCGTCATGTTAGACAGAGGGATGTGATACCTAGGGAGGGCACACTCACATCCACAAGAAGTAATCTGGCCTGATAACGGCAGAGCACAAAGAAAACTCCTAAAACAGAAACAAGGTGACTTCCTTTGGAGCAGAGGCAGATACTGAAGGCATCATGCTATTAGTACCTTCATGTAGGGCAATAACAGGGCTGAAGGAACAGTAGGGAACATTTATTCAGCAACGTCCCAGAGGGACTAAGGAAGGAAGTCCTGCCAGTTTGGTCTATTCTTCAAGAGAAAAACTGTCAGTTCAGAGGGAATAAATTACCCATCCAAGAGCTACGTGAAGCAGGTAAGGTACACGCCGGCACTGGGTTAGGAAGCAGCAGAACACGAGTAGGGAAGGACTAAGAAGTCAGGAGCCCTGCAGAGTGTGATGTAACCCCTCCCTCGGGAGCCGCCATGCCTTCAGCAAAGGGACACCTTTATGAAACGCTTGGCGCACTGTGAACGCACAGAAGGTAAATTCAAGCCAACCAGGATGGGATACGTCAACAGGGGAATGGAAACAGAGGAACCTGAGGAGGGAACGTGCAGTTGGAATTTAACAGAAATTATGGGAAAACCCTTGAGCTTACACTGGCTGTTAAAAATTCTAACTAAGTTCTCAAGAGGCAGAGAAGTTCCAAATCATAGCCAAATTAAAATAGAAATAACCATAACATTAATATCTGAAGTGCTCCTACACTTACTGCATGTCAAACAGCCTGCTGAGTGTTTTACACACACGTTATCTCATTGAATTCTCACACACTCCCAATGAGTTGGTACCAATGATCATCACCTCCATTTTGTAGGCAAGGACGCTAAGGAAGAGAGAGGTTAACAGATGTGCCCCACATCACAAAGCTAATCAGCCATGACTTGAACCCAGCTCTGTCTCCAGAGACTGTGCAATTAACTATTGCATCCTGTTCATAATGACATATCCCTGAGTTTTCAAAAATAGGCAAGGTTTACTTTGTAATCTAAGAAACAAAACAGAGAGCAATACCATTTTTTAAAGTATTTTCATCAATAATTTTACTTTTTAAAAATCCTAGGCTATTAGTTTAAATTGAGAGGGGCAGCATCATAGCTGGATTGGCAGTCAGGAGAGTGAGCTTCTCCTGCCTCAATCCCTCCAGACCTCAAGTTCCTCATCTATCAAATAATGGAGTGAATGGTTGATTGCTAAGGTCCCTTCTTACTCCAACTTTCCATGATGAACTCAAGCAGTTCATCAAGCATGGACATCTCATTGCCCAAAAAGTGTGAGGTGGGGAAGGATTTTAGTGAAAATATCAACACTATCCTCATCATGGGTGTGTGACATGTGTTCCTACCTGCCAGGCAGCCATGAGAACAAACATCAAGCTTCTGGGCTCCACAGACCATCTGAGATTCATAGGGTTCTAACTCCATTTGTTGTTGTTTGGAGAGAGAAGAGAAATGAGAGCCAAAAGGAAACTAGGGATCCCTAAAATTCCTTAAATTTTTTGTACAGAAATGAAAACCGAAACCTGTCAAGGTGAGGGCTGAGGCCTCAGGGCCACACAGCTCACGGTCACCACTTAGCTCAAGGCTTGGTTTTCTGGCCTTGGGGTGAAAGCTTGTTCCTCCCCACTCCATGGCTTGAAGGCTCATGCAGGAAGAATTGAGAACAACAATAAACCCAAATTCTAAGAAGCCCTGGTGGGTAGCAAAGAAAAGTAGAACACCTAGACACCTACCAGTCGGGTCACAACACAAGATCAGGCCCAGAGATCTTGCACAAGAGGCAGCTAATTTACAAGACAAGGGCTTGTACAACTGCTGCTAGGATGGAGCCGGATTCCAGTGTGGCCGCTCTGAGTTTGGCAGATGGTGATATGAAATTGCAACCACACATATGAGGTGGTCTTCCTGGGAGCAACAAGAAATAGTTACTTCTGGAAAGTAGGAAATGATTCAGAAAATGGTCGTATCACAAGACCTGCATGAAGTCTAGGAGGGCAAGGATGTGCCTGATCCAACCTTTATTCTCAGCACCTAGCCCAATGCCGACCACACACTGGGCACTCAATAAACATGTGTCGAGGGAAAGAATCAAGAAATAGTCACAACTGTGTCCAATAGGTAAGCATACCAAATGCACGCAACTTGTTAAGCAGTTCTCAACATGCTTTTTAAAGAATGAGGGGCTGGCCCTGTGGCTGAGTGGTTAAGTTCATGTGCTCTGCTTTGGTGACCCAGGGTTTCACTGGTTCAGATCCTGAGCGCCGACATGGCACGACTAGTCAGGTCATGCTAAGGTGGCATCCCACGTGGCACAACCAGAGGGACCTACAACTAGAATATACAGCTATGTACCTACTGGGGGGCTGTGAGGAGAAGAAGAAGAAGAAAAATGAAAAAAGAAAGGATTGGCAACAGATGTTAGCTCAGATGCCAATCTTTAAAGAATGACTCTCAGTTCACCATATTCTTTCATTTCCTCTGAATTCCTCATGTATTTATATACATATATATTGTATAAGCCATACCTGCTCATAGACTTATAGATTGCTTGGATTATTTTCTACTCATTTTATTTTTAAACTTTTAAATTGATTCTACCAAAAATAAGACATTCTTAATGAATGCAGTTTTTGTGTGTGTTCTCAATAGGAAACTATAGCAGTGGGGTTGACTCTAATCAGATTGTATGATTCATCCGTTTAGTTTTGTTTCTTCAGAGCTAGGGTACTTCAATTCACGATGCAGTCCTAGCGCTTAAAAGAAATCCCAACTTACAGTTGGGACCATGTATGGCAACCTTCCAGTGACTGTGCATCAGGCAACTCCTCTTCACACGCAAATACCAAATTTAAATTAAAAACGCATAGGAACAACTCAGTGAATTTGTGTGTGTGTGGGTGGAAGATTAGCCCTGAGCTAACATCCATTGCCAATCCTCCTCTTTTTGCCAAGGAAGATTGGCCCTGAGCTAACATCTGTGCCCATCTTCCTCTACTTTATATGTGGGATGCCTGCCACAGCATGGCTTGATAAGCAAGGCATAGGTCCGTGCTCAGCATCCAAACTGGCGAACCCCAGCTGTTAAAGCAAGCACACGAACTTAACCGCTATGTCACCAGGCTGGCCCCCAAATCAGTGAATTTTGATGTCATTTGCTGAGATGAGGAAGATTAGAGGAGGGGCAGATTTGAGGCGAAAATCAAGTGCTCTATTTTAGACATTTTATGTTTGTCATGAAAGAACTGTCAAGAGACAGTTGGATATACAGACTTTATTTTTTAACAATTGCTTTAAAATTTAATAGATAGTTTGCTAAAAAAAAAAAAACCTTAAAATATCTATATACAGTGTGATCCAGTCTGGGATCAAAGATAGATTTTTTAAAATTGGGTCTTAAATATGCAAAGTTTTCTTATATAAGCTATTATTAAAATTGTTTTGGCATGTGGTCCCAGAAGGAAAGATTTTTTTCTTCAACCACACATTCACAGGCACGCACACACAGGCACACAAGTATACATACATACACAAAACTACCCAGATGCCAGAGCAATAAGCACTTTGTGATGTCCATGTATCACAACCTAAAACACTTACATCTGTAATTCCAGCAACCCATCTTAACTTGATGAGCCCTCCCTTTCCAAATGACGATGGCTTTCAGCATCAATATCGAAAGAGAGGAGACTAACTCATTCCTCTTAGAAATCCTTAGCAATATCTAGTAAAACCAGGTTAGAAAAAGCAAATGTGTTCACCTTTCACAGAATTATACCCATGCAAGAACATTTTGCTGTACTTTATAGTATATTAATTTTTTCAAATACTAATATGTAATATTAAAAACATATACCTTCTCTATATTATACATAAGACACAGAATTACACACAAGTATCAAATGCGTGAAAGGATCCCAAAAATTTCACGGTGACTTTGAAATCTCTGTAGCCCCTTTTTTATACATTTACACCTGCCTCTATGATCATGTTTCTTTAAATAAAGATTCTTATTTATTCTGTAATTGTCATAAGAATTAGGAGCCAAATATCTAGCTATAGATACAGGTCTGATAAATACATGGACTTTTTACAGATCATTTACAATGAATTTTTGTTCTAATTTCTTTTACTTTCCTACTTTGGTAAAATTATTGGTATAATAGCAAATTTACGTATACTTTGTGATAATAAAACAAATAGACTTAGTTTCTATTGATCTCAAGTAAGAGATACCCACGTAATCACATACACAGTTTTTCATGTGCTTATGTTTGAATATCCTGAAGGCAATTTCTGGATCTATTTGTTTTAATTCTGCAATAAACTGTATCCAATGGCAGCTCTCTTGCTGCCATTTCAATATCGAGTTCCAGGCCCGTCACCTCCATGCCAACAGGGCTACAAAGAAAACACTTCCTCGAGCATGGAGAGAAGAATTGGCTTCTCCACTTGGCAACAGATCCTGTGTTGATGATTTTTAAAAGAATAAGTGTTCAGTTCAAGGGCCCTAGAGAGGCTGATGACTGCAGCTCCGGTCATTTGAGGGAAAAAGGAAGGAGATTTTTAAAAGCCAGGGGCGGGGGCATGGAATAAAAGACATTTCCTTTCCTTTAAAAAAAATTTAAAATGCAAAAACAAGTTTTGAGTAAGAACATATGTAGCTCCTTATAATTAGATTAAAAGCCCATAGATACATAGATTCATGTCTTTGATGTGTCTGGACTTCAGATCAATTATACACATGCTAATGTTCAATTTCCATAAGAATAAAGCAAATGACAATTATATGTTGGCTTAATTTTGTTATGACAAAGACACTCTTCAGATCCCTTAGCAAGAAACTTGGTTCTATTCCACGTGGGTTCGCTCCTAGAATCTACAAAATTCCATGAAGAAGAAATTAATTTGTATAACACACAGACCCAATATCCTCTCACTGGTCTTTCAGGTCTCCTCCATCTGAGAATAAAAAGAGGATGAAGAATCGCTGGGGGGTTATTAATTTCCCTTCAGAATGGGGCCTCCGGGAAATGGAGGAGGTTGTGGATTTCAAAGCCCTTGGGTCTTTCAGGTCTCCTGGAAAGACTGTCAGAACTCTGACCGACTCTGCTTCTCATCTACTCCTTTCCCCAGATTCCCAATGTCTCTTCCAAAAGAAAGAAGGCAAGGTCATTTTCCAGAATAGAAAAATGTTACCCAAGATAACTTTACCTTTTAAAAATAATTTCAATTACCCTGTTGGAAAAGGTTAATTAAAACTTGAGTAAGGATATGTTTCCAAAAAAAAAAAAAACTCCAAACCTTGATGTTATAATGAGAAAAACCTGGTTTCTCACTAAACAGCTGTGTGGCTTTGATTAACTCACTTAATCTCTCTTGGTTGAGTCTCCTTTATACAATGAAGGGTTTCAACTAAGTAATTTTTAGGTTCTTCTAGCTCTAAAATTCTATGATTCTATGCGTAAGGAAGGTTGTTTGCTGAGAAGGACTTACCAGCCATGGCTGATGAGCACTTGTTGGAAAATCACAGCAGGACTGTGGCCTCCATCTCTAGCATAGATGAACTTGAAGCAGTTACTCTCTATTTCTTAGCTCCCGATAAAAGTGGAAGTGGCCATCCATAGGACCCACGAAGAACGGAATTTACGAGTGGAAGACTTGCTGAGGGAAATCATATCTCAACTCCTGCACGTCCTGCCTTCTCACCGTCCTCTCCCAACAGAGGAGATGACAACAAGTGGAGGGGATAGGTGGGCTTTCTGCACAATGATTTACTTGTGTCGTGTTGTGCTGTGTTGGAGGAGCCATGTAAAGTGAAACTTTTTCTCTGCTAAACGAGTCCAATACTGAAACGATCTTTGAAAATATTAAAAATTATACCCAAAATGTAAAATAGTTGGTGAGAAGAGAACTAAAGAATGCACACACCTCTCGGAAACCCACCCCACAATTGCCTCATCAACTCCTGTTCCAACACTAAACAGCCTTTCTAATTCAAAGCCAAATCTTTAATCTTCATGTGATAGAATGCAAACGCACGTGTTTATACTTAAAATGAAAGGCAGCTTGATATAAAGGAATCTTTACTTCTTTCAAATGCTATGCTAAGTGACACAAATCTCCTAAAGATGGTATTAATTTCCTCTAATAATAATTTCTGAGTCATTAAGTTCATTGCCTTTTACTTTACACTCTCTTTATCAAGTACACAGAACCCGTGCGATCTCCCCCAGGAGTCGGGCTGCCGTATCAGAAAGGCTCACACTTTCAAAGGATTAATAACTCCTCTCTTGTGCTTTTAAAAATCCTTTACTAATCTGCACACTTTCACTTTCACCGCCCCTGCCTGGCCGAACTTCTGTGTAACGGGAAGTGTACACTGGCGTGTAGGGGGGAGGGGAGCACTCCAGCTCACCGCAATGGGGAGCAATCACACCAGGGCAAAATAGATAAGGCAACTCATATTTCTTTACTTCTCCTTCTCCTGGAAGGTATAGTGAAAAGAAAGGTCACGCCCATATGAATAAAGTGGCCTTCTCATGAAAGGCATTTGATGGAATTTGACTACTTTTAACAGGAAGCCTAAATCAATGGAATAGTATGAATTCATCTAACCTTGTTGATCAGGATACATCAACCTAAGAACCAGCTTGATTGGTAGAAGCAGAATTATTCCCTATGTTAAGCTGTGACCTTCTTAGCAATGCTAAACTTACATTAAGCTGGTATCAACAAAGTTCCATTCGCAAACTGTAACTATTGGTTCAAGAAGGTGATATTATTTATTGCTATCAATTGAAAATCCCTCGAACACATAATTCCTTCCTCACAAGTACTGGATATTTATTTGTTTTTCATCTAATGTGTCGTAGTGTTTTAAGAAGACATTGCAAATCAATAATGTTTCTTTTGTCTTGGGAATTGTGATTCTTTTAGCAGATGTGTCTTGATTAACTTAATTGGAATTCATTCATTTCTTAATCATCCAGCATGTACTGCAGAGAAGAGGCAAAGAACAAAACAGTCATGTATGTAACCTTCAGTCACAGGGGGCATTCTGGGAACAGTGTCGGGGCAGCAAAGCTGTACACTTGGTGAGAAACTCCCTCGGTCCTGCTCTAGGGCTGTATCTTCCTATCTAATACTTTTAACATATATGTTAACTTATAGATACGCAGACAAAAGTATAACCACATATAGTATGTACGTTGGCTCCCATACATTCAGCATAGGTAATTCATGTTTGAACCATGTTTTCTTCAGAAACCTTAGAAAAGTGAGTGAACCTCCAAACTCCAATTGCTCTTTCATCCATTTGTACAATCTATAAAACGGGTTAATAATTCTCTGAGATCTTACAGGAGTAAGGTGAATATTTTCAAGGTTTAAAACAAAATCCTCCACCTAAATTTCCAGTTTCAAAAGGGAACACATAGTGCGACGCAAATGTATTTAACACACTCAAATGTACAAAGAAAGTGAGATTTTCGTGTTTTTCCATAATTCACCTCATCTTCCTTGCACTCTCCCACTCCACCGAGGGGCAGAGAACAAACCTGCCAATTAACAGCATCTTATCTGCTTCCAGTTCCAGCTCCTCGTAGTTCACACAGTCCCTTTCAAGCAGAAGGTCAATTCTTTAAAGTGTCACCCCTCTGCTGCTCCCAGCAAGGCAGCTGTTTGTGGCCACCGTGAAAGATGCCATGCATGACCTTCTCTGGATCTCTCTAGCCACTGCAACAGCAATGTCGCTAGTGTCCCACGTGCTCAGCCTGCCCTCGTGTGCTGAGGACCCCAGCAGCTGGTGAGCTCCTGGTGAGGCTCTTTGTGGGCTGGACCAGAACCAGATGGAGCACCCACTGGCTCAGCCCCACTGAGGCTCACTGGCACTGTTGAGAGACTCAAGTGTGCTTGAGAACGTCATTCTATCACTGGCCTGGCCAGCCCATACACCGTGACCATAGCAATGTCCCCAGAAAGCTCTCCGCCAGCATCATCAGCTACTCTCCACAATTTCCCCGAGGACCATGGGCCTCCTGGATACTAGCCACCTGCATGAGCACTGACGGAGCTCGGCTCAAGCCCTCCCTCTCCTCCTCACTACCAAACAGCCAATTTTATTCTGATAGGCACGGAGTCCCAAACTGAATATGGACAGAGCTCCACTTTTAGCCTTCTCCCTGGCCCTCAGAAATGTTAGCTTCATGCGCCTGCATCTAACACCCCCCTGCCGCCTCTCAGACCTCAGAACATTCACTTCTCTCTCAAGGACGTCGGGAAACCCCAGTGCAGGACCTCAGTGAGTAAACTCCAGTTAGAAGGCAGGCCATCTGTTCTGGTTCCCCTCAACAGTCTGGGCTGTTGGTCTCTCTGATAAACCCTCATTTCACTTTCCAGAGTCAGGAACCAGGCCCCCGTGAGATCGTTTCCCCATATTCTCAGCCGCTGAGGTTCTTCTTCCTTCCTGTTCACAGGAAAGGCTTAGCTTATCCCAGCCACACCTAGTCTCAATTCCGGCTCACTGTAAAGTGTAGACAATACCTGCCATAGTTCGTAAAGGATCAAGTGCTCCGGCTGGGGCAGTACGGTGGCCTCCAGGGAGGGCTGAAACAGACAGGTCGAGAGAGGGAGAATGAATCCAAACTCCTGCCAGATGCTTGTAATTTTTTTTTCTTAAAGTTAAGCTGTTTCCCATCTTTAAATATAATTGTTGATTTATTTTTTTCAGAAACGTTTTGAAGTGGTAAATGTTAACTGAACCTCATGCTCAGTTTCATATGTCTCATTGACAGATGAGATACTTTTATTTCCTGGCCTTTGGAGTATAAAAGACCACTTTCAACTGAATAACTTGATGATAAAAAAACGACGGAGTGAAAGACTGTGCCCTTTATTCAAGTGCCAGCACCTTTTTAGAGAAGTTACAAGTTACCCTAAAGATAAGGACTTCCCTAACAATGATGCTTCTTCTTCCCCCAGATAGTTAATTCTATGGAATTAAGGGAAGTAACAATCAGACATAAGCAATCAGTCAATGAACATTTACACGGCATGCCCTCTGGGTGATTGCAATGCTAAGTCACAGAAAAACAGGAGCACAACACGGACCTGATCTTTGCCCTCATGAAGCTTACAGTCTGGCAATTATTTACTAGAGAGAGTGCGAGCTGTGAATTTAGAAAAATGGGATGTGACCTGCTTACCAGCCAGGTAATATCAGTGAGATTTGGTTGATCATTTAGCTTCTCGGAGTCTTGATTTACTCATCTGTAAAATGGGGATAATACTGCCAGCCCCATCTATCTTTAGATATAGTCATGAAGCTCAAATGAAACAAACCACAAACAGGAAACTACTTAATGAACAGTGGTGTTCTCTGCAAAGACAGACAGTAGTAATAGTATGACAAGACATGTGCAGAACCTAAATGTGCTCATCACAATCCGGACAAAATTCCTTTGTGAGCCAGCTCTGAAAAGACATTTCTGGCTTGGACATTACACTTTCTTGCTCTGGGGGATGTGAGTCTCTTGAAGAGCCCTTTGTGTACATAGAAGAAGATTCATTTTGCTTCTAGCCAAATAGTATCTCCTCTAAAGAGATATGAAACCAAAACTGTATATCAAACCGTAATAAGATAATACCCCGCTGTGTAGTGTTTAAAAGTATACAAAGGACTTTTACTTCTTTACCCCCTTTAGCCTTATTTAATTCTGATCTGAATGTGTTTGTCTGGATGAATCATTTTATTATGTAATTTCTTTGAACAATTATTTAGAAATGTAAAATGCAAAAAACTTCCCCAAATTCCTTCCAATATGATCTTGAAAATAAAAATTCCGATCAGCTTTTAGGAACTTGCACATCCAGGCCCACCACGTTTTGAAGACAGCCTGTCCGATGCAGTGTTATTCCCGTTGCGTTTCCCCAGGACATGCAGGGCTCCCCCTTGGCTGCATACCATTGCTCATGAAGGCTCTTTCCTCTGAGATAAAATGGGTCACACTGCGTCAGGACCGTCCGGCAGGCCACCGTGAGGCTCTTGATCACTTGACCCCTCTCTGAGCAACGAGGGCTGAGGATGGGGCTCTTCTGTGGACACTTTAGTGCAGGGAAATGGAACAGCAGAAGAGCCTCACTGTTTACTCCAAATGAAATAGGAAATCAACCAGCAGGCGGTACTCACTTAATAGAACTTCTTGGTGGAGAGGAATGTGGGAAAGACAAAAATAATTCTGTATCGCACTCCTCTTGGATTTTTACTTAAATATAATCCAAATGCATAACAATTTTTGATCTGATGTGTTATCTCTAGTTTATTTTGCTTCTATAATATAGCTGTTTAAACTATTCCTTGAAAGCATTTTCCGTGAAAACTGAAGATATATATACATCTAAGTTTATTTCAGATTTACTTTCGTTCTATATTAAATCTATAAACATTTGGTCAAAAAGCTCAATATTTTGGCAATATTTTATTCTCCTATGTAATCAATAACTCTAAAACTTTTTCTTAGTTTCTCTAGGATAAACTAAGGCCCTTAAGAGTCGAAAGTGGCCTCTATGTCTTTGCAGCCCTGTGACTCTCTGCATGGTGCCTCCACGTAAAAAGACTTTCAGAAAGTGCCTCTTGAACAGAAGACAACTTTTCAATAAGGACCTTAAATACTTTCCAAAAACAGCAGCTTAATTTTGGATCGCATATATAAAAATCACAGGGAGGATTATTGTGAGGAGTGGAAAAACTTTTGAGACTACTTTAGGTTATTTGAGATATTATAGGGCTATAAAAACTGGAGTTCTAAAGAGGGATGCTAGAATTGCAAATAAACTTAAATTACTAATGTACTCACTGGTTATCAGGTTTCTCTATCAAAACAGAAAAAGGAGAATTAGAAGTCAGAGCTGAGTGGCAGCCAAGCATTCAACTTAGTACAGAGATTGTCAGTGTAGAAAGAGACCTTTGCAAACCCAGCAACCTCACCTGAGAGAAGACAGCAGACTCAGACTCGGTGAGGTTGAGTGATTGCCGAAGATGGCAGGGCTAGCGGGGGACCAAAGAGGAAAAAAAGTCATCGTTCATCTGTCCTGAGGCACCTTACAACATACTCTGGAACCCATGAACTCATTGCTACACTGGAAATCTGAACCATTTAATGACCAAACAAATATGCTCTAAGTTATTAAATCAATGTTTGATAGTATTTTCATATTTTCCAATGATCATTTCTCAATAGCAACATCTTCATTATGCAGAATGTTGCCCAAATTCCAGCTATTAATCTTTCTCATGTTACTCAAATTCTCTGATCCCATTTGTAGAATAAACAAAATAATGCTTCCTCTGCTGTGGCAGTCCCTGCACTGCTCAGCAATATTCCAGTTGTCCCCTCAGGACACACGTGTACTTCCCAGTCTCCTACAGTTAGGCAATGGCCACATGGCTAACTTATGCCAACAGTGTGAGCACATGTGACCTGTGTCATTTTGAGGAAGAAATCTTTAAGAGCCAGCGTGCAATTTGCTGGTTCTCGTTCCACTACTGCAGAGATGAGCAATGTTCTGGGTGGTTCCAGGAGCCTCCATCACCCTGCATCCCTGAAGGGAAATGATGTGGAGTAGAGTCCCTGAGGACTCAGAATGGACGTGTAGAATGAGTGATAAAAAGAAGAGAAACATCGCTGTTGCTTTAAGCCACTATGCACTGGTGTTTATTTGTTAGCACACCATAACCTAGTCTAACCTGACTGATTCACCTTTGAGATTCTTCTGGCATTAAAATCGTTGTGTGTAGAGTGGTCACTTCTTTTCTCCAAGAGCATTCAATACAATAGTGTCAACTAGTTCAAGTACCAGGGAAAGACTTTGTTATTCTTAAGCTTGAAGGCATACATTTCTGAAACAAATACTTGAAAAGCTTGAAAAATATAAAAAAACAAATGGAGACAACGGCCATAAGTAATGTGCCCAGCTAAGAAGAATCCTGTGTTTTATATTCAAGCTGCTCCTAGAAGTGACAGAACAAATTTTCTCCTGTCCGAGTTCCATTAGATGTGGTTGGTCAGTTAAGCACCAGCACTAAATAGTTCCTACAACAAGTCATTGCACTCACTGCACAAAACTGAATTTCACACAAAAAGAAAATAATGCTTTTGTACCAGCAGCGTGCATGCACACACACACACAGCACTTTCTAGCTAAGTACTAGTAATTTATATGTGTAGAGGACACTGTGTTTATTTCATTTGATCAAAAATAATCATAAAGCATTAAATTCTTCAGCAGAATGCTCTTAACCTATTGTGGGGCAACTGTCCCCTTTACAAAATTAATGAGAGTTAGAGATCCTCTCTGTAAAAAAATTGCACGTAGTCACAAACACACACTTTGAACATACTCGTAGGAGACTTACGGGCTCACTGTGGCCTGTGATAGAGCCCTGGCTAAGAATTTTGGCATTAACATTGTAGGATCGTCCCACCTTACTATAGTTCTGCAGCATATTAGAATATTTCATATCTCACCCATCAGTATTTATTGGACAGTTCAGCGGTTCAAAGCATCTGAATAGGCAAAAGAAAGAATTTCCTGGAACTATCAAATATATATTCCATCTCATGCGATTTGTGTGGGAGAAGCTCTAACAATCCCTGTGTCTTCTGCCCTTAGCTCTTCAGAGGAATGAGCTGGTCCTCTCCTTCCCCAGGACTGGGAGGCTCCACATGAACGATAATTTTAGAGCTACCGTAGGCAAGAGCCACAACGGAAGAGGAAGAGACAAAAGTGGTGCTAAACGACAGTGTGAGGGACAGGGACTGCATCTTGGAATCTCTAAGTCACCACAGAACTGCTGGGTCACTCAGTGGAAGAAAATGCAGGGAACAGGTGCCAAATTTTGAGATTTTTTTGTTCTTTCCTTAGGCTGAACCTAAGCGCTTAGAGGATTCCCACTGGTCCTGCAGAAGCACCAGAGCTTTATGACTAAAGGTACGAATAACATACCCATCTTTAGCCTTTGATCTAAAACAAAGTACCTCTCAAAGATACCACCTCAGCATCTGGGACCGCCAGCGGTGAAGGCAAAGAGGAGCTGCAAATTCATTCAGCAAATCAGATTGTCCTCGTGGCCGCTTTGTAGTCTGCAGGCATAGATTCACCGGGATGAGAATGCCCTACTCATTATTGGATTTTACAACCTGGATTTCTCAAGAATCTCTTAAAGACCTGAATTCACTTCTTAAACCAGAAGCAGACAGTAGAATTAACTTTAAGACAGAAGTTTAAATTCCCAGCAATGGAGATAAGAGGCTTATCATTTTTGTAGCAAGTGGCCAAGCGTATCTGTGAGTTATATCCTGTGTTCTAAATGAGCTGTGGCTCTGAGGCAGCCCGGGTTCTGAGCTCTTATCAACCTCCATGGAGTGCACATAGCAACATACCGCGAAAAGATAAAGGGTCACTGATCTTTTACAGCGTGACAAGAGTTTTGATGAAGATAGTAAAAATCCACATGGTGAGGACTTGACCCACTGCCTACATGTCCAAGATACTTTCAACTGAGAATGCTTTGCGCTGTCTTCTACCTATTTCCCCACACAACTTTGCTTAGCCCTTTGCTTGTCAGTGTGTGTGTTCACAGAGTGTTACACAGTTATGCAGCTCACACACACAGATGAGGTGTCAGCATCCATATCTTAATAAATACAAGAATTCTATACACACTGTTCTGCATTTTACTTTTTTTTTAACTTTATAGTACATCTTGGAGATCTTTCCGTATCAGCACATATAGATTGAACTTTTAAAAAAAATTAACAATATAAACCATGCATATTATAAAATATATACATATATATATATATATAGTGAAAGTGGTGTCCCTCTAATCCCAAATCTCTAGTCTCACAGTGTCTTCGCTCAGAGGCAGTCACTGGTAAAGTTGTTAAATAGAACTAATATAAACACACATACGTATGTCAAGAGAGAGAGAAAGACGACCAAAGATGGCTGCAAATTGTTCACGACTGTCCCACGCACAGATGGAGTCTGTTTCTCCATCCTCTTGAACCCGAGCTAGTGCTCTCACTGCTTTAACCAATTGACTATGGTGGGACAACACCAGTTACTGTTCCGGGCTGAAGCTTTTGAGGGAACTAGCTGCTTCCTCTCCTTGGAAATTAGATGCCATGTACAAAGTCTCTCTACCTGAGCCTGGCATGCTGTGAGAATCATTCCAATCGTAATCTACTCCAAAAACAGCGCTCAGGAATGACTGGATTCTGCACACCCTTGTCAATAAAGTGTGTTATCCTATCCAGTTGGTTCAGTTCATATTTCTTTCACTGTGGCTGGCTCTAAAGCATCTTTTTGCAGCTTTGATAGGTTTTTGGAGTGTGTGGTTTTTTTCTCTGTGAACTATCTGTTAACTTATTTTGCCCTCCATATTGATAATCTTTTTATTAAGTTATAAGGCTTTTGCATATTGCAAAATTAATTCCTTTTATGTTATGAATAAATTTTTAATATTCATATTATCAAGTGTATCCATGTTTCTCTTATGGTCATAGTTAATAGGACTTTTTCACTCAAATTAGTTTCTTCACATGTTTTCTTTCAGCCCTTTTATATTTCCCTTTTTACATTCAATATCTGGGATATATTTCACTTACATTGCTATAATAAGTGATGAGGAGGTCTAGTTGTAGTCTTTTCCAAGTGACTATTTTTACCTAATTATTTAAATGCAACCTTTATATACCAAATTCTTATGTCTATTTGCAATTTTTCTTCTATCTTTTGATTCATGCCCAAATTCTGGGCTTTAGTTTATTTTCAGTTTGATAACGTTAAGTATGAAATAATAAACCATTTGACATCTATAGATGCCATTAATGAATTTATGTTTAAAATTTCAGTGAAAAGATTCTAGTAAGGTTCATACAAATCCCAAATGGTCATCAAATTAGCATATTATAAAATTATACTTTAAAAACTGTACAGTGCTTTTCTTAAAAGAAGTTCACATTCCCTGAAGAATGAAAAAAGAAATGGCTATTTTCACTTAATGCTTGCTAGCACAGAAATACAATAGTATGTTTTATAATTTTTGGAGTTAGTAAAAATTAATTATAAATTCTCAACTTATGGGTCATGCAAAATGAAAAGCTAATTTATTTGAGCAGACACGGACCAATTTACTCTGGAAAAATAAAAGTAACCAGTGAAACGTACAGTTACTTGAAATCGTAAGGACAGCAGTATTCATGGTTGTGTTGCTTTGTATTATAGCTGGTGAATTATAGTTCTTCTACTTTATATTATGGTGCATTTTAAAATGGATGTTCTCCCTTCCCCATGAATGGGGAGTTCAGTTACTGAAGATGGAAGAGTAGCTTATTTATGTTTGGATCATCCCTGAGCTGATCACAGTGGACTGGATGTAACGTATGTTAAGTAAATGTTAGATCAACGATATGAATGCATGGATCCAATGCCATATGTTTTTATCCGAAACTTCATTAATCTCCCCAAGTCAAAGACAAAACATACTATGAGAAAAGCAAAAACCTTTTAAGGAAACTATACTGAAAGTGTCAAAAATGTTCATCATTGAATGCATGCAGGGCTAGACCAATGGAATAGCAAAAGATAATGATTTAGGAATTCATTAATGAATGAGTTATGTATAACTACTATATTATACATCTCTTTTTTTCTATCCATCTATACATCTATCTTTTAATTAATTTATTCATTAAAAACGTATTCATAAACTATTTGTACCTATGCTCTGTGCTAGATCTGGAGATAAGATGAAGAGCAGTTGGCCTCAGGAGCTTTCGCAGGTTTTTTTAATTCAGATCATGAAGTAAAGACTTAGTACAATAAAAGGAAAGCAGTGCTACCCTAAAAGTATGTACGCAGGGTTAGAGGAAGAAGCATCGGACGTATACAAAGGGTGTAGGAATGACGCGCCCGAAGAGCGGCGACAGAGCAGGTTCTTGAGATAATGAAGGACGCACGCTCCAGACGGAGGGAACCATGGACAGATGGCCATGTGGACAAGCTAAACAAGCAAAGAACACAGCATCGTTGTCTAGGGAATGAGTCGTCTAGATTTAGGATTAATAACTATGTGTTTCACTGATAAAACTTGACACATGGGTTTTTTTTTTCTCTTTTTACTTTCATCCCTGCAAAGATAAGTTCAGAGAGTTTTCCAGTTCTGGTTCTGCGCCGCCCCACGTCTTAAAGCACACACAAAAGAGGAGCTCAACTTTGCAATTCAGCAGCATGAGACACGGAATTCCTATTGAAAAGAGGAGGAAAGGACTTCTTTAAAAGGCAGTACCACTTTATTTTGCAAGGTAAAAAATAACCATTTAATAGCTACGTAAATACGTGACTGTTGACAATGTAAGTGCCATGTAACCATAGAGTAATTATCTAGTTCTCTCCCATTTTAAAACAAAGACCAAGCTGAAAATCTAAGAGCTGCAAGTTGCACGATGATTATTCTGTTCATTACTTGGTAACTGGAAGTATAATTATCAAGTAATCTGCATGAACATAATTATGTATTTACATAGTCTTTGCCATGTAATTATAGAGGAGTTCGGTGATTATACAGCACACTCCTTGAAAAAGAAAGTGATACCAAAAAACAAAAAAAAAACTGTGTGAAGTAGTCATCTCAAGCAGAAAGAATTAAACATGAGGATGATTTATCTCAGAAAAGTCCTAAATCATAATCTAAGTGAAAACAATAAAAATTAGATCAATTTCCCCAAATGAAAACCAATCGGAGTCCATTTCATGAATTATGCAAGCCTAATTCGACCGTCAAATCATTTCATCCATTAAGTGCTCAAGGAAAATAGCAGAATTTGCTTTACTTCAAAATGAAGGTTTTTTTATATTTATTAGTCTGATCACATCTATCTCAGTCTTCTTTCTCTCACTATTAAAATCACAAGTATCTTTTTCAAATTCTAAGATGTTTAATAAGTAGAGGAAGAAAAATGAGGAGGAATAAAGTTGAATAGTATTGATCACTTAACAAAGTTCTGAGGCATTTTCTTGCTATGAAAAAAGAATATTAAGTACTTTATTTTTGAAGATCTAATATGGATGGTTTATAAAATGATGTTCTGGAATTTTTAAGCGTTTTGCTGACTGCTTCTTTATTAATAAAACCTTGCAATTGACTGATAATTGACCACGCTATTCTCTTTTGTGGTGAGGAAGACTGGCCCTGAGCTAACATCTGTAGCCAATCTTCCTCCTTTTGCTTGAGGAAGATTGCTGCTGAGCTAACATCTGTGTCCATCTTCCCTCACTTTATATGTGGGATGCCTGCCACAGCATGGCTTGATAAGTGGTGCGTAGGTCCACAACTGGGATCCGAACTGGCAAACCCCAGGCCGCCTGAGTGGAGCTTTTGAACTTAACCACTGTGCCACCTGGCCGGCCCCTGGCTGTGCTATCCTTGTTTTCTCTTTGCAGTGGATGTTTGGGCCATAGTCAATGATAGGATGGCATATTCTGCACAGTGAAGGTTATCGCTTAAGAAAATAATTGTCTGAAATTATTTGCATGAAACAACACTTCCATCAGAAATGAATTAAAAGTGACTTAAGCATATACCATATATGGGTAAGAACCTGTAAACTGCAAAATAAAACCACACTTAAAACCAACACCAGTTAGAAGTTGTGATCATTTCACATTAGTCACCATCCTCGAAATAGAAATATTCTCCCCATACTTACACCGGCTCATGTTGGAGGCTAACAAGCTTGGCAGGCTGACTCTTTTAGTTCCCTGACTGCTATTTAATACATCCACAGAGTAACTTACGGCTATTGCTCATAGTTAAAGCAACATCTGAAGGTCGGTGACTGGCAATAATAAAGTTATTTAAATATGAGACAGTCAGAATGGGAAGCTTTTGTGAATCTTCATTCTGGAAGAGTATATATGAGACATTAGATCTGTAGCCATCATCGCTGAAGATGTTACAAATTAGTTTTCATATTTTTGATGGAAAAAACACAGCATTGTGCTTTTAAAGAATTTCTGTTCCTAAATTAACAACGTAACAAATGTTCAAGGCCTATTCCCTGTGTTTCTGTCAAATGTTTGTTTCTTCTGCAGGGTTATAATCTCCTTCCTTGAGCATGGTGATGATAGCGGGAGCACAGAAACCCTCCCAAAAGGGGGCAAGATGCCTCCTCACTCCGCTGACGGCTGCTGCCTGATTCAGAGACCCAGTTATCCAGCAGTCAAGGAGAACAGGAGTGGCGTCTCCCTGGGAGCCTGCCCTGGGCCCGCATATCACAAACACGCACACTAAAATACTTCACGCGTTAACACAGGGGTGGCTCCTTACTGGGAATTTGCCCATGAACCTCATCATTCCAGCTGCCTAGAAACAGCTCTTGCCCTATGTCCTTGAAACAGAAGTCAATGTGGTTTGAATGCTGTGGTGTTTGCAAGGTATGCCTCTGTTCTCATCCAAGATGGGAAAGCTTGGAGGTACCAGGAGGAACGGGACAGCAGAGCACTTAGATAAAGAAAACACAAATGAATAACATGCGGATTTCTTCCTCTGCAATGGTGGCTGAATGCAATAGATTCTCATATAACGAAGTGTTGTGTTCTGATGGAGACAGGCATCCACTTGCTTGTTCATCTTCTGCTCACTACGCTTGAACACAGTGGCTGAGGAATATCACACAATATTCAACAGTTTATGAGTTGTGGTATATAGGTCTAGATTTTTGAAAAATTAAATGTAAGTTTTCCAAAAATCAAATTTTAAAAGTTCATTTTTATTTAAATAATTGTATTAACAATTTTTATATTCATCATGTAATTTATGCTTTGTATTTAATGGATAATTTTGAATTTTTAGAAAAAATGACTTTTAAAAATCTAAATTGAAGTTTTTTTTATTTTGCAATGTTTATGTTTTACTCAGTATACACAGATATTGAACATTCTGTGTGCAATTATGTTTTAATCCTTTATGTCATTACTCTCAAAAGATGAAAAATTTTGTGAAAATATTTATTACAAAAACAACTAGTGATTTTGATTAATTTAAGGCAAGAAAAATTTTATGGAATACTCAATAAATTTATGAATTACATATGCCTTCATATTATACTCATCTAATCGCTCTGGAACACCTATCCGTGGAATAGCCAGATGTGTAATAATCATGAAATTCAGTCACATTTTTCCAGAATTTAGTCATATGAAAACCACAACTTTAGACGTGTTTTTCAGTTTGGGCATTATGAAGGTGTATTTGTCAAGATAGGAGAAAAAACATCTTTTATTTAACATTTTGTTAAGTCTGAATTATAACTCTTAAAAGTTTAGACATGTGATATGTGGGCTTCCATTTTTTTGTCTCCTCCTGAGCCCCCAAAATATTAAGGGTAGGTATGCGATGTGGCTCTCCCTCTCGTCGAGACAGGGTATTTTTGAACGGACTGAGTACCGCTCCCTATCTCTACCATCACTGTCTTTCCACAGCAGTCTGCCAGTGGCTGCCGGTCGAATACAGAGCAGAAAATTATACAGAGGGAACAAAGTGAGGTTAAAACAACAGGAGGAAGAGAAGAGAAGAGTAAATGAGAAAAGAGAAAACTTCAAGCAAATTAAGAGTAACATATTAGATTAAAAATCCATATAGGAGGGGCTGGCCCCGTGGCCAAGTGGTTAAGTTCACAAGCTCCGCTGCAGGCGCCCCAGTGTTTCGTTGGTTCGAATCCTGGGCGCGGACATGGCACTGCTCATCAGACCACGCTGAGGCAGCGTCCCACATGCCACAACTAGAAGGACCCACAACGAAGAATATACAGCTATGTACTGGGGGGGCTTTGGGGAGAAAAAGGAAAAAAATAAAATCTTTAAAAAAAAATCCATATAGGAGACAGCAAAGAGCAGAATTCACACCGAAGAAAATTAAGTCAGTGTCATGGAAGACAAGCTTGAAAAGCTTGCTCAGGATGAAGAGGAAAGTGACAAAGACATGAACACACCAGAGAGAGGAAAATAGCCCTGCAAGAGCAAGAACAGAGATATAACATAGAGACAATTAGTATTCCAGAGTCTTAAAAAAATGAAAAGGAAAGGACAATCCAGAGGAAAAATTCCGTGAGCTAAAAAGAAGATCTGCAACAACAGGTTGGAAGTTCAGCGCATTGCAGGTAAAAACCAAGAAAAGCCTCATTACACCTAATCGCATCTTGTCAAAAAACCCAAACTAATTAAGGACAAAAGCAAAAAAGTTTCCTGCAAGCATGAGGCAGAGGGAACACACCTGCAAAGCAAAAAGTACCAAAGTCTTCTTGGACTTCTTGACAACAAATGCCCGAGACAATAGCTGAAGTTCTGGAAAGAGGTTGTGACCCGTCAATGTTTTACATGGCCATGTTGTCTTCCATGTGTGGAATCAACAGAAAGGCACTTCCAGAAACATGAGGACTCTCAAAGGTCTCTGTATGTCCTTTCATCAAATTAAAACTATCTGTGAGACCATCCACATTAAAAGCTCACCGGTGGGGTAATGGAGGCATAAACGGGACTAACGGTCTAGCCCGCACAGTGGTTAAAGGCACAGAAAGGAAGTCTCACAGCCTTGTTTCAATTCCAGACCCTGAAACTAGCTATGGCTTTTAACCTAGTTTCCATCTGTAAAGTAGGGATAGTAGTGTCTACAGCAGATAGCTGTAAAGCTTTAACATATGTGAAACACTTACTATAGAGCCTATAAGATAAGGAGGACGTAGTAAATGTTCAATGACGTTATTATTGCCTCCAGACGAGTACAATATTTAAGACTAAAATTAAGTGGGATACCCTTTGAAGGAGCTGCTTAAGTTTATGCCAATCTCTTCTATGTTCTATGTATAGAAACATACAGTTATCTTGAAGAATATCTTTTTATTTCCGAAAAGTACACTTGAAAGATACCCTCCTATATGAACATCATATGCAAGTATGTATATTTTTTGTATTATGTATTTAAGTATAGGCAAAGGAATAGGGCATAGCAGATCTCTCATTAGCTAATCAAGCTATACATCATTTGGTGACAAAACTGACCAGGGAAGAGTGATCACTTTACAGAATGGGTCCAGGGCCATCTCTACACCTACTCTTTGATAACTGAAGTTAGTGTGAGCTAAGGTGGACCAGGGTGGCCTCAATCATGATTCATTAGCAGAGAAAGGCAATGAGAGTGTAGAGTAAAATCCCCATGTTTCTCTATGATAGTGGCTCTGATTCAACACAAAAGGTCAGCATCGCATAGTTATCTTTGGAGTCCCACCGAGGGATCTCACCTTGCCAGTGCAGGAACCTGGACCAGCAATGGTTTCCCTGCAGTGATGAACAGGAGTGCCCTGGGAGACAGGCCAATCCCCAAAAGGACACTCTATGGCAGAAAAAAAGAAATGGTAGTCACTGACATCAGGAAACAAGAATGATCCTTTTCTCTGGAAACTTCAGTACAAGGGAGGCACTGGGCGCTCAAGAGAGTAGCCATAAAAAGGGTAAGTGACTACATGTGTACCTTGAGTTGATGAATCAAGTCATATCAGCTAAAAGTAGTTGTCAAATTAATGAATGAAAGGTAAGTGTTATGAGAGCTAACATGTCCCCACCATCACCAGCTCTCCCAGAGAAGGGCCCTGGCTAGTTTTCTTAGCCTAATAAAATTATGCCTCGAAATTATGCAGTCCCCGCTGTTTAATTAAACCTGATTTCTTGCCAAGACTTTTTAAATATTTTCCAGGGCATCATTCTTTTAGTCTTTTAAAATGTTGTGAGCATACGTTCATTCAAAAAATAGTTATAATGCAGTTTTCTAACATATATCCAAACACAGCATCTTAATATACCAACGCTACTGATTCATGTATACTTTATTGGCATTCAGAGTTGATGGAGAAAATTCTTCTTGTCTGCCATAAACTACCCATATTTTGAGTCCTTTCTGATATCCTGTCTCAATCCAATTGTACCCATTACCATTCTGGATGACCTACCATCAGATTCTTTGTAACCTGTTAAACGTATACTCAGAAGAGCTCTCAAATCCATTAAAAATAACATTAGATCTACAAAAACTGAGCTATAGTTTTCTTCAAATTCAGAAACAGAATTTCTAGGAAAATCAATTACTGGAATTTTCACTTTCTTCTGTGATGGAAAATGTAAATATAAGCCAATCTTGACTGAAATTGTCAAATAGGCACAGTGTCTTGAAGACTTTTCTATTTTCGGGCACACGGTGTTTTCACATTATCTGGTCTTCCCCCATCACAGAGAAGGAATTGGTAAACTTACAACAAAGTGTTGTGAACTGACACTTACGTAATCTCAGAATTGAAATACATATCAGAGATCATCCAGCCGAACCTTCTACCTAATACAGCATTTTACTCTTCAATAACCTTGAAAAGCAAACATCTCTGTCACTCCCAAGGATCAACTTACTCCCCATGCCCTTGCTGGGCAAGCACTCTCAGAAAGCTCTGACCTCCGTGGGTCAAAGGAGGTTCAACCTTCATCCATTACCCTTTGACTCCCAGACTCTGTCCACCCTTATGCACAGCTCTCAAGGTATTTGAAGAAAACTATTTTATTCTTTTTTTTAAATTCTTTTTCTTCTCCCCGCAACCCCCCCCCCCCCCCGGTAGTACATAGTTGTATATTCTAGTTGTGAGTGCCTCTGGTTGTGGCATGTGGAACGCTGCCTCAGCATGGCCTGATCAGCTGTGCCATGTCTGTGCCCAGGATCAGAACCAGCAAAACCCCAGACCGCCAAAGCGGAGCACACAAAGAACCACTCGGCCATGCGGCCAGCCCCAAACTATTTTATTAAGTGGCTCTATCACTGACTTAATTAACTTCAGTAATTTCAACTTTTCCTCTCATGTCCTGGTTCTTGTTCACTCTTGTTTGGACATGTTTTAGTTAGTAAACCTTCTCCAAGTAAGCCACTCATCAAAGTTTCACCCTGCTAACAATTTCTGGGGAGATGTCATAGTATTCTGGAAAGAGCTCAGGCTTTGAAACCATACAGACTCCTGGGTCTGAATCCAGTCCTTCTACCTACCAGCTGTATGACCTTGAACAAGTTATATAACCTCTCTGTATTCTCTTCTGGAACAGAGGAATTATACCACCTGATAATATTATAGTGAGACTAGAGAAAATCAAAGTGGCTTCAAGGTATATCCACCAGCATAGGGTGGTATACCCTCAGTTAATGATATCTACCATTATTACATATCACTATTGCAGGCTAAACAATGGTGACATAAAAAGATGACTAAGTTGCCTTATAAATTCAGGTGGGTATGTGAATATTCCAGAAGCAAGAAACCAAGTTTGCATATCCTCCAAGACTGACTTCTCTGTTTTCAGTATTCTTTCTCCTGGCTCTAACTCAAGGGTATAAATTAATCCATTGTTTTTTTGTGAAGTGACACTTTCTATATTTCAAATATTTCAACTTTGGGATTTGAACAGTAGAGTTTTCCAAAATCCCAAAGCAGTGCTTGGGTTTTCTAATTTTATGTGAAATAAATGATCTCCCAGGTCATAAATTCTCTATATCATCAACTAGTTCTGCTCAGGGGTGCTATGGGAGAGATTTGTGTTATTGCTGACACTAAATCTACACCAAACACCTCTTGCTCTTACTATAGAAATTACATGAATATGGCACAACTTTGGAGTTCCACTTCTAAGTTCCATGGTAGGGCTAACATCCAGAGGAAAAAACAGAGAAAGAGAGACAAGGGCACACCCCACTGAATCTGCTTATGTCCTGGAAATTGAGAGGCTGTCTCGCTCTCCTGTTGGCCTCTATGAGACCATGATCTAAAAAAATTGAGGTAATTAAATTTTTAAATCCTAAGTACTTTGGAATGCAAATGGACCTCATTTCAACTTTGTGGGAGAAATTCTAACCTTAAAAACCTCTTCCTGGAGGTAGGCCCAGTGTCCTAATGGTTAAGTTTGTCAAGCTCTGCTTCCGAGGTCCAGGTTCTGTTCCCGGGCACAGACCTACACCATTCATCAGTTGGCACGCTCTGGTGGCAACCCACATACAATATAGAGGAAGATTGGCACAGGTGTTAGCTCAGGGTGAATCTTCCTCAGGAAAAAACAAAACAAAACAAACACAAAAAACCTCTTCCTTTCATGTCTAACTTCCCCATTTGGGGATTTGCTGGTTTAGAGCTCCAAGAGAAAATGGAAGGTGGAGGGGTCCTGAGGTTGTAAAATTGAGAGAACTGGACCCAGTCCACAAAAAAGTGAGTAATCAGCTGGAAGGGGCTGAAACAGAGACCTAGAGGGACTCTCCAGAGATCGACCACTCAACTCTGCCTGAATCTTGGCACACACGTTACCGATGGTTCTGTCCAGAACACCTGCTTTGATGCTCACTTTTCCTGGTCCTTTCTCAAACTGATGTCTGCCAAGACCACCTCCTGTGCCACTCATGTACTGTCCTAAGAGGGTATTCAGCCTTCCTGACTGGACTTCATTTTATTCCCTGCAGCCTGCAGCCCCCAAGCACTGGTGTGTCTGCTTGAGCACATCCCTAAGTGAGGACCCCCTCCCAGCCAGGCCTTTCCAAATGCCCACGATGCTCTGAGCTCCCAACCCACCACCAACTTGCCACTTCTCGATAACATCGAGCAGTATCCTCTGGTATATTTAAAATCTCATTTAAGTCTCAAGTTACAAATAAATTCAGAGCCACAGGGCATAAAAGACCAGCCCTTTCTTCAGTCCCCATGGCTCTCCACCATCACAATGAAGCCTCATATGCAGCATTTTCATGAGCAACTGAACAGTATTCACTTGTCTCTTAACCTGAAAGAAGACTTAATTGGTTGGTTTAAAAATTATTTACGCCCTCCATGCATGCATTTGGAGCAAATTAGAAAACACCAGTACATATCGTTTTTTTTTTTTCCAAAAGGAGTCATGAAATATCATGAAGAAATGTTAGCAGGGCACGACCCACGTTAACATACAGACTAGCTGCTCTTTGCTCTTCTTCCCTGGCCCTGCAATTACAACGTAGATTTGATGTTTTCTTTTGTCAATAAAAATAGTTGGGAATATTTCACCATATCTCCCATTTCCCAAATATTTCTAGGTATTCTCTCAAAATATCCCATTTCATTTCCAGGAGTAGGATTGTTGAGTCAAAGGGTTTGTGCATATTTAATTTTATTAAATACTGACAAATACTTTCTCAGAAATGTAAGATAATTTACAGTCCTACTATAATGAGTAAAAACACCTTTTTCCCACACTTTTGCCTCCACTGGATGCTATGAATATTTTTAGCCTTTGCCAATACAATTGGTGAAAACTTGTGTTTTGGTTTTTTGTTGTTCTGGTTTTTGTTTGTGTGTGTGTTTACATTTCCCTGACTACTGACTCCAGTGTCTTCACATACATAGTGGTCATTTGCATTTCCTTTGCAGAACTAATCCTATCCTATCTTGTTCCTATACGTATGTTACATCGTTTATCTTTTTCTTATTCATTCGCTTATTTTATGCTACAAAAACAGAAGTACCAGCTCGTGAATTTACATGAATAATTTTGCTTGCTCCAGTATTATCGGTAATGACTGCAAATGAGAAACAACCTGTGGATCCACCAATAGGGTTTTATTGTTTAAATTATGATGCATATTTCTGGCATGCTGTTTGAGCACTCAAAGATTAAGAAAGATCTATACACACTTACTTGGAAGGAATCCATGATAAAATTGTTCAGGGAGAAATAGCAAATTTTAAAATATCATATACAAAATGATCCTGTTTTGTAAAACAGACAAAAACATATATTTGGACATATTCATACATAATTTAAGACACAAAGGATGGAAGAGTGCACAACAACAATTGTTTACCGGGTTACCACAAAGGGTTAATGCTGGAAAAGGAGAGACTATTTGCTTCATTGTATGCCTTCAACCTTATACCTTGTGAAGTCACTAAATAAGCATATATTATTTTGTAATTCAAATGACTGAAATACATTTTAGATTATAAAATGATAATTAAAATATACAATTGTGAAAAGTTTTGACACCATTTTAGTGTAATTGCATAATATTTTTCAGGCATAAAAAAAAATCAAGTGTACAGAGAAAATAGTGTATTTTCAAATATATTGAGATTTTTTCCATCAGAAAAAGGAAACCTTCCACTGACAATGGACCATTTATGGGGCAATACGAGAAAACTCCTTTCTCAAGATCAGCAAGTTTAAAACACTCAAATATTTTTTTCTAATGCAAAAGCAAATATCGACCCCTTACAGACATTTGTGATTTATCACCATGGCATCACAATGCTACAGAAACTTAAAAAGAAATAAAGGTTTGCCAGGGAGACAAGGTCTAATGGGAAAGTCAAATAACATAAGCTAATGGCATCCAATGAGTCAATTCTTTAAGAGTTTCAAATGGTTAGTTTTATAGCATCAGAGGATCCAAACAGCCTGAAGTTTACTCATATAAGTTTCAGTCTTCAAAATGCATGCCTTAACTCCCTAAAGTCTTTATACGATCCCCTTTTGGTTTGGAATTTCCTATATTAACCATCAGTATTGTTTTGATGATCTGAACATGAGATCAAACTTTTCTGATGAGATGGGCTCAATAA
Source organism: Equus asinus (assembly GCF_041296235.1). Taxonomy (NCBI): domain Eukaryota; kingdom Metazoa; phylum Chordata; class Mammalia; order Perissodactyla; family Equidae; genus Equus; species Equus asinus. The sequence continues at coordinate 78,346,943 of NC_091800.1, forward strand.
TCCCCCTTTATAGATTCAGTCTGGATCTCTCCCTCCGTCCCACTTCTCTCTCTCTCCCTGGTCCCCAATTCCACACACTACCTACCAGAGACCGTTCCTCTGTCTCCCTGGCACCTCCAACTCAACAATCGACCCCTTCATCCTCTCTGCCAAACCTGCTCTTCCTCCCGTGCGTTCCCCCCTGTGAATGGGACTGCTGTGTTTCTGTCGTCCTGTGCCACTGCTCATACATATTTTTCTTTCTTCCTCAAGAACAAGTTAGGGTATTTTATGTTATCATCTGTATAACACAAATAAATAATCTCCTATGAAAGTGTAAAACAAAATGTAATAAAAACAGTGGCCTTTTAGTAAATTAACAGATGCGCTCTGGTTACTTGTGTGTTGTTGCACCCAGCTGCACAGCCCAAACTAGCATATCTCCCTTGGCCCCTCCCTCACTCTCAGCGCCCACATCCAATCAGTCACCAAGTCTTGCCAGTGCTACCTCCTAAATATCTCTCCATTCAACCACCTTGTATCCGTTTCCACTGTCACTTGCACAAGATAGTGTCAGCTCTTAAGTCACTTTTTCTTTGTGCAGTCTGGGCTTCCTCCAAACAGTGTTCTGCATTGCAGAGTGACCTTTCAAAACCTTTCTAATAAGTCCTGCAAGACCTCCAGGTACTGGTCCTCCCTTTACCTCTTCAGCTCCTTCTGATAGTCTCATCCTCGAGTGCAACACTCCCAACACGGAAACATTCTCTTGCTCCTCCAAGTCTTACACAGATCTCTCCTCTGCTCCAAATGGACAACACCTTTTACTTGGCTAATTCTTGCCTCTCCTCAGGTATCAGCTTAGATGTGACTTCCTTCCTTGCCGCTTAAGACTGGCTACATGCTCCTCGGGTACCCCGCAGTCAGCCCACACCATGCTTTCCCCTTGGATTATGTAGTAGTTGAAATTCCCACTAACTTGCAGTTTCCTCCACTAGAGTAAGGCTCAGGGCAGACAAGGACTGGGTCTTATTGACTACTGATTCTCCACGTAAGACATAGTAGGGGTTCCAGAAAAGCTGGTTGAGTTTACTGAAAATTTGCCAAACTCTTCAAGGATGCTTGTATGACGTTCTTTATACTTAGAAGTAAAGCTTACGCCTTATTGTTGGTGAGACAGATGCTTTGCAGTGATGCATTTATGAGCTTATGACTTTGTTCGGGTTTCAGTTCTATGGCTGTATATCTGTCCCTCGTGTGACTGGGGCTAACACCTGGATTCTACTGGCCTATGGAAGACAACGGCAACATCTCATATATGTATGCCACTTTACAGTTCACAATGTCCTTTCAAATTCACTAACCTAATGAAACTTATTAATGTCATGTTCCCCTAATTATTCATTACCCTTTGTGCATTCCAGATCACTGTTCTTCTTTCTAAGATCTCCCCTGTCAGAAACTTGATGCATGATATGGCTAAGCTTGACTGACCAATCCAAATGGTGTTAATAATTCAACACGGCCTTTTCAATCTTGCTTTGCCCAAGGTTGTGTCCACTCCAGAGAAGGGAAGGGCTGCTTCTCAGCCTTCCTAGGGCTCCAAACATTCCAGGCTCACTACCTCCTGTGAGTCATGGTTCCGACTTCCACTTTTCAAGCAAGGATGCTATGCCACCGGAGCAGCAAGTTGTACAGGCAGCTGTGCTGTAGCCTCATCTTTCTCTTGGGTCATTTCATTTTCCCCCCAACTTCCCTCCCTGCCTCCAGCCTGAGATCCTTTTGTTCACTCTCCTCTCTGCTGCTTGAGTGATTTTTCAAAACCGTAAATATCACCACGTCGCAATCTGTTTTAATACCTGTCAGTGGTTCCACCACTCCAACAGCTTAGCCTAGTGTGCAGGCTGGTGATGATCAGGCCTCTCTATCTAACTCTGGCTTCATCTCCCACTGTCCACCTCACATGTTCCCTGACCCCTGCACGCCACACTCACTCCACATCAGGCAGTGAACACTCTGTGAGCACATCAGGCTGTGTCCTGCTTTTATCCATTTTCAAAGACTGCTCTCTGTTTGAAATGCACTCTCCTGCTCAATCGACATAGGAAACTCCTATTGATCCTTTAAAAACCTCCCACTCTCTAAAGACCTCTCTTCTCTCCAAGCAAAGCTGATCATCCCCACTGGAACCACCACTGTGATGGCTATGTGTTTACACTTCTGTCACTCCTTTTGAGCTGTGAGATGCTAGAGGACAATTCTGGGCTGTGTTTTTCATTGTATCCCTATGCCTGACACATTGTAAGTATGTCTATTAAATGAATGAATGAACTAACAAATCAATCTTTAGAAGTAGCAGAGACGCAAAACTACAGAAAAATTTTTCCAACCACATTATAAAGGCACCAACACTGATTCTAGACTTTGGCTCAAAATTTTCACTTGGTTTTGATTAAGACCAGAGGCACAGTGGCAAGACTATCCCAAGAAAAATCCTAATGGTCATTAATCTCCCTGAGAAATCCCAATTTTTTCTGCCAGTTGTTTTACTAAGTCTTATGACTATTCACCAGTCTAGCCCGTTAAAAATCATGAAGACTCATACAAACTGAGCGCTGCTCCACCTTGCCCTAAAGCACTGAACTTACCACATAAGAGACCATGAAAAGCCCACCGTTAAACAGAGTGATATGCAAACCTGAGGAAAATTATAAAGTGAAGCCAAGAATTGAGCTGGGGAAAAGTATACATTTGTCCCAGAATTCAAGAAACTTCTTAAAAGGAAAAAAAAAATACCACCCACACAGTGCTCCATCAGCTAACTTTGCTGATGCATTTGTTTTTGACAGTGTTGGCACCAAGTGCAAAGTTAATATGTATCTAGGAATTTAGCATGGCAGGGAGAGGGTGGGAAAAACCTACGTTTCCAGCTGTATGCTTCAATTAACACAGTTTTACAGAAATTACATTTGATGGGGAGGAAAATCATTTGACCACTCCCCCATATGATAGACAGTATTAAGATTCTGACATGACACGTCCACAGGAACGAGAAAAGTACACACCTTGGGACTTGCTATCTGTCCACCATCTCTGAGTCTAACATTCTAGCAACTCATTTGGTTTAATAAACTACAGAAACGTATTTCAACTTCTAAGAAGCTGCCAAGTAAAATGAGATGATTTGACTGGAATAACATGTTCTAACTGCTCTGCAATTTAAAAGAGGTGCTATTCTACTTTCCACTGTACACAATGCATTCCACACAGTTTGCCCCCAATTGTCTTTAATAGTGTGACCACAGAACTTACAGAACATGTGCTCTGTCAAAGTCCCATTTCATTTAAAGGGACAGTAAGCACTCAAAAATTTGTTTCATCTGATTAGTTATCTGGGAGGATGTTTCAACCTTTTGATATCATAATATATTAATCATTATCAATATGTTTTACTACACAAAGACACAGAAAATTTTCCATGAGTTCATTATAACTTAAAGTTTGGCCTTTGCATCAAATTATGTTTACTGTATAGTTATTATTGTTATGTATGAAAGAGGAGGGGGTGGTCAGGGCTATGATATCAAGGTTTAGCAAATATTTCTGTACCTCAAAATAGATTTCGATTTCAGTGAGAAGAAATTCTATAGAATTGAACAGTATGCATTGATTTTTTTTTTTAAACAATGGACTCTAAAAGGATAGCATATTTGATTAAAATCTAGAAACTAAGTCAATTGTAGTAGAAAATCAGTCTTTAAGCATGGTCTAGAGGCATATTAATGACTTTGCTGGTGACAGTGAACCATCCAAGGTGCCAGCTACGTTGTGTGGCTTAAGCTCTGCAATGACTCACAGTACATTACAAAGGAACGTTATAGATCTTATATATTCTGAAATGCCACGTTGAGGAATCCTATAAAGATCTTCTGTCTCAAGAGAAGAGAAGAGAAGGAAAAAGCAAGATCTCCTTTTCCTATTTTGAATGAGTAGATTCAACAAATGAGAATTATTTAGGGGAAAATAACTATAGATCTTTCATAAGCCTAAAAATTGCATTATTAGAAGTGAAAAGTTAAAATTATTTCCCTTTGTAACTTTATTTTTCTAATTACTTTCGATAAAAACCAAATTTTATTTGTTTTTCTCCAACTATAATCAGCTGCTAATAAATATGATGAGTAAAACTTGCTATAGTGAAGAATTCCATGATAACATATATTCAAAGTTGGGAAAGTCTCAAACTTTCAATGTCAAGAATGCGACAGAATAATCTCTAACCTACAGGGCACTATCTCAGATATGAGTCCCCCATTTTCACCATGTGCTTTGGACCAATATGAGAGAATCAAATCAATCTTTAATACTCAGAAAAAAATTATTTTTTAACTAAATGCTTCTCATAGAACTAAAAATTCAACTAAATGAATTCAAACCTGCTTACTTCCCTGCTTGGAGATTTACAACAAATACAAAAATGTAAATAAGTTGCAAACTAGGATTTTATTTAGATGCATTCAAAGCCTCGCCCAGAATGAAGGAAAGAGTTTAAGTCTATAAACCAGAAAATAGACTTCAATTAAACCTCAATATTCCCTATCCAGGCAACACTTAGCTTATGTTTAGGATTTTACTTCTGTCAAAAATAAATTTTTATTTGCAATAATGCATTATAAGAAACATGAACTATTGCATGTACATAAAGGTCTATTGATTTGAAAGTTTTGCTAATGTTATTCCCTGTATTAGATAAGTTCATGTAGAAATAAAGCAAAAGAGCAACATCGACATTATATCATTGTGGAGTTTTAGGTAAGAAATATGAGCTGAAATTAGAATTCAATCCGGAAAAGCTTTTCAAGGGAAATTTAGCACCAGATCTTTAAATAGGCCCAAGTAATATGACACTCAGTCAATTTGCTTTCCTTGGTTTTCTTTCTTTCTTTCACTCTACTTATTTTTTAACTAAGATAAGGCAAAGAGCAACAACTAGCCAAGAGTAAGAGAAGATGGGGCTTTACCAGTGCTGAGAAAATAAGAGAGTGGAAAGATAGTTATAAGTTTTGGTAAAAAATGAATTTAACAGGATAGATTTCTCTGGCCTCTAACTTGTAAATCAAAATTAGCTTTTTCATCCTATATTAACATAAAACAAGACATACCTAGATTAAGATTGGGGTGAGACATGAAGATACTGGCTCTTGAGAAAGGAGAATTGGGCAACTCTTTTAAGCAATAAGACTACGAGACACCATATGAAAATAAGGAGCTTGTTCGTGTCCAACAAAAAATTAAAAAGTGCACCCTTTTTTAACAAGCTGCCCACGTTGTAACGAAAGCTGCCTGAGGATATGACAATAATGAATAAAGAAAATGTCCTGATGTGTATTAATTAACCAATAAGGAAAAAAATGTGAAGTCCACTGATTCGTCCACTTTGTGAAAAACAGACCACAGCAGGAAGTCGGCCACCAACAGACCAGAAGTGCCAGGGCTGTATCTATGCACGATACGAGCAGTGGGACAGGTGGAAGAATCACGCTGAATCCACGCCAAAACTATTCATAAAACAAACACCCAAAACACTATGCCCAGCTGCCTCAACTATAGAATAGAAAGGTGACCCCCACGTGTGTAACACCAAGTGGACGGCACAGGTCAGTGGCAGCAAAGGACACGTAAGCATAGACATGCGGGACCTCCACGGGAGGCTGAGGCAACTCAGAAAGAGACATCCCCTAAGGTGAGTCGTTTCCTTCTCTAATTTAATTCAGTAAGTAAGTAATTTAATTCAACAATGTACATGAGATGGCGAAACTAGAGCCTGGAGATGAAACACTATCTGAGAATTTAGTAGACTATTTAGTAGAATAACTAGGTGAGCAGCTAAATATATCCTTTTAGTAAATTATGCATATATTCATATATTGCCTAATAAAAATATAACATACACCGGAAAGTAATCCTGTACTCTTAATCCGAATAGAGAATGTCAGATATACTGTTTAGGCCTTTGTTTCCTTTTTTCTTAATGCTTCTTCAGCGTAAGATGCATCTATTATCATATATAAGGAAAACTTGCTTTTTCATTCACAGTGCATGTCACTTACTCATATTAAATATAAATCCATTAAAATGGGAAATACGCAATCTGAATAGCTTTCTTGTCACCTATGAATTAATTGCAAATTTAAAACTATATGCTATTATAGTATGACACATGAAAGTATTTAGTATGCTTGCCAAGTATTTTTTAAATCCTTAGAGTAAAATTTATTTTACTTAGTACAAAAAATTCTCAGTGGTGTCTACAAAATTATAACTATTCATGAAAAATACTTCACACAGCTTCTTACAAAAACAAAGTGATCAAAAGACTGCCGTTGTGGAGGGAAAAGAAAAATACGTTTATAAGTTTAGTTGTTTGGTTAAGATCAGAATGTATATAATTTCCAGACCTAAAAAGGAAAATATAGTTATGATTTAGTGAAGTCGAAGCTTTGAATTGTGTCAAATTGATGCTCCTTAAAATTTGACTCATTTTCTCCAAAGAACAATATCGGAGAAATTCCCATCACTGCCTTCTCCCACTACACAGCTACTCTCCAAAGAACAGAGCTTTTGAGCTCGTCATAATTCATTTCCGCTCAAGATGCTATTGAACGTAACACTGGCTGGCATTACTAAATCTATCAGGAGTTGCATTTGGAATAGTTCAGTTACTAGCAAGTAATACATCATCAGGTACTCCTTCATCCAGGCCAGATCCCCCAGGTGATTCCGACACGAGTCTCATCAAGCGTGATCAACATCAGTGGTCCCTGGACCAGCAGTAGCTGCATGACTTAGCAACTTGGGAGACATGCAGAGTCTCAGTCCCCACCCCAGACCTACTGAAGCAAAAACTTTGGAGATGGGGCCCAGTAATCTGTGTTTTAACCTGATTCTGCTGCACTAAAATTTGAGACCTTCTTCTCTATGTCGTGTAACAACCTATGTGGGTCCTGAAGATGAAGTTAGGATGAGGAGGATGGGCTCCAGGAGGCAGCTTCCGTTCCATTAAAAAATACGACATGGTTTCAAGGTGGTAACAACTGTTTAAAGGCCATTCTTCTCTTTATAGAAAAGAACTAGAATACCAGTTGGTATTCCCATGATCTATGTCACCTTACTTTGCCCTTAATTTTTCTTTCGCATGTAGAAAAGAGGCCTTTTCAGGGCCACATGCTATTTATCTTTTTCACTCCATGATCCCGTCACATAAGCCAGCGCTGAGAAAGCTTCTAAGGGTTTCTTGGTTGGTTTAATTTAGCCTGTCTTTCTCTCTGAGGAAGAATTGGCCTTCTCGGTTTACCTTCCTTTGCAGACACAAGGGACACCAGGGCTTGACATCAGCCTACCACTACAATCCCTTATCCATGACTCTCCAGACCTATCTGTCCCTCGGATGTGGCAAACTCATTCCCACTCGGACACTTTGCATTTTATGTTCCTTTGCACAGAACATTCTAGAACCCTGACCTTGCAGTGCCACTCACTCCCTTCTGGTCATGCAAACCTCAGTCCCAAATTCCTCTCCTCAGAGAAACCATCCCAGACCACGCAACCATCCCCAGTCTTACCCATTCATGGTTCGTCATCTCACTCTGTTTGATTTATTTATTGTTCCTCTGGAATGTTCTCTTTTTATTTATTTATTTGTTTGTTTGGGCTCTCTGGGCATGAATGTAAAGTCCATGAGAGCAGAGACCTTGTCCATTTGTTCACCACAGTATACCCAACACCAAATAGCACCTGGTACTGAAGAGTGGACATCTCTGAATATACATTCAGTGAGTGAATAAATATATTGCCATAATTTTATATTTCTTCCGTTAGCTAGAACTCTTTTGATTGAAATTAACAGAAGCCGTCTCAATCTAATTTAGTCAAACAGAACATTTGTTAAAGCATATAAGACTGTCTCACAGAAATCCAGGAGAGGAGCACACTCAGGTCTTCAGAACAATGGGAATAACAGTGTGAAATGCAAGTCTAGTCTCTCCCTTTCTGCCGTTCTGTTCCTCTGCTGCAGTTCCCAATCTTTCTCTCACATCACATTGGCGTACCTCACTCCTCTGGTCCACAAGGCAGAAAACGTGACACCAATTACCTTTGAAGTTGTACCTGTTCTCCTTTCAGCCTAGGGGAGAAAGAATGAATACTCATTCTCATTCCCAGCTCCAAAATCTCCAGGGAAGCACTCCATCTGACCCAGCTATGCCAGGTTCCCCACCATAGTGGAAGAGGGGAGGGCGATAAGGTGGGGCTCTATGTAAAACTATCATGAAAGTTTCTCAGTAGCTATGCAGGTTTAGTAAGAAAAAAATGGGAGTTCTTCAAAAAAAGGGAGATAATTCTCAAGAAAAGAGAGATGCTGAGCAGACTAAACCATCAATTTCCACTCTAATTGGGTAGTATCAATTACATGAGGCCGTTTGGGATGCCCAACGACAAACTAGTGACAGGCCGCACAACATTCAGTGAGAGAACTGTAAACTTCACAGTCAAACTTCTGGGCTACAAATCCCAACCATACCACCTAAAAACCTGTATGATCTGGGACTAGATTCTTTTCCTCTCCGTGCCTGAGTCTTTCCTCTATAAATGAAAACAGCACAGGGCCATTGTGAGGATTTATCCATGAAAAGAACTTTCTGTGGAGTCTGGCATATAGTAAGTGCTCAGCTTGTTTAATTGTATTATTTTTACTGATCACGCGTGTGAATGAGTTAATACAGCTTCCAAAACAGCCTAACAATTCAAAGGAAGTGTTGACACTACGAAGTTCCACCAAACAGAATGGTTACAGGCACACACCAACTAGCCATCTGCAAACGTATACTGTTAAAAGAGATGCCTGACACACTTCAGTTTTTCCAGATACATTTCCACACATTAGTAGACATACTGTCATCTTGACATAAAAAATGGCAATCATTTGGATATGTGAGTGTGGGTTCATATTTGAGAGAGAGAGATTTTCTATAAAAGCATATGTGACGGGGTCCTATGTGACAGGCCTCACTGCTCATTCTCCCCCTCACACCCACACACCAACGCTCTCAGCAATCTTCTGAAGGACTCTTCCCTCTCCTCACCCCTTCTCACTGACAGGCGGGTCATCCACTGTGGAAGCAGATACTAGGTCTGCGAAAGCTGCTCCAGATAGAAAGATTCAGAGACACACTTGAAGAGCCTTTTTCTCCAGTTTCTAAGACTAGATAATTGATAGTGACCCAGGGAGAGAGGAGAAAGAGGAGAAATACGGAGCCAGACAGGAGGCAGTGGGAACACCTTGAAGCTGGCAGGGAGAAGTCCCTCAAGGAGGTCTGGCTGGAACATGGGACCAGATGCCCTACAGAGCTCACTGTACTCCTGCTTCCGCTCAGGAGACCCCAGCTCCCACAGAGACACAAAGGGAAGCCCAGTTGGGAGTAACCTTTGTCAGTGCCACAAGGACTCCTCCCAACGACACCCACCATAACACATCACGCTGAGTTCTCACACTGACCTTCTGTCTGATGGACTTGTGGGAGCCAACGAACTGGGACACCTAGGGTAGTAATGATGGCCTTTCCCTTCACCAAAGTGCGGCCAAATAAGCGACTTGTGACTCCCAAGTCTACACCTGCTCCACAGAGCTTAAAGGGCACTGACTCAACCTCGTGAGCTGGGGTATCCAAAGATTAAATATCAATAGAAAGCTTGTGACAAGTGTAAAGATTAACAAATTAGGCATTGAAGGGGGAAAAAAGACAACTGAAAAAAGAGAAGTGTTTTGTTTGTTTCTCTTTAGCTGTCTTTGAATTATTTTTTTCCTCGTGATAGCAAATTTGTAAATAGTAGATCTTACAGAGAGCGGCTGTAGCTCCACATGGCTTGGTAGTTTTTGTCAGCTATTGAGCATTTTGTTCTTTCCAGCCACACCCCCTTTCACAGACTGTGATTACTACCAAATCTTTCCTGATTGGTTTCCTACTTTCACCTGTTGCTTATCATTAAAACACAAATAATAGTCTGTGTGTGGAATGTTTAAACATCACAGTTTCTTCCACATCCACTTAGAAAGTTTCTATTTAAAACAGTCATTTGGATTCCTTCATTCTCAGCTATTTGGGCCCTTTTTTTCTCTAGATCTTGAAATCCTTCAAAACAGTTTCAAACAGCAAACATTTTCAGGCCAAATAGAGAAGACGTGATTTTTTAAATTCAAGAATTCTTAATTATCGTCATAAATTTAAACATACACATATTAATAAATCACATGTGTGGATGTAACACTATTGGATAAGTTGGTACTTTCTGAAGCAACAGGACTTTCTCATCAGGCTATAATAATTTGACAAAAATAATAAGTGGCTCAAAATGAATATTATTAAAAGACATGCTTGTCATTGTATTTTTAAAAAAATAATCAAAATATTAACCTTTAAGGTAGTTAAGTTCTCCATCACTGGAAATGCTCTAGCATTTACTGTCAGATGCAAGGTGATATTTTTTAAATATTCCAATGTGTGATCAGAAAGACATTGGTCTCACTCTTTCAAAGCCATCCAGGACCAAAGATGCTGGACTTAAAGGCAAACTGATCCTATTTCATGTGCTGGCCCCAAAATGCTGAAATCAAGGCTGCTCTTTCTGGCCCCTCATTGAGGTCCCATTGGCCATCTTTGTTATTGGGCTGCTCACCTCTCAACAGCTTGTATTGTGAGGCCTTTCACTCAACCGTGGTGTTTTGCTGGTATTCAGCAGCACTTCTCGGGAGCATGCTTGCGTTCAGACCTGCTCCATCTCACCCTCATCTGAGAGCTCCTGCTGAGGGAGTTTGGTCTAAAATTACCTTCAACCACCCTTTAAAAACTAAGATTTTTATGACCCTCTGAATTCATGAATAGTCAAGATTAAACCCATTCAACTGTCAGTGATATGAACAGACTGTGTTCAGGCACCAATCCTCATAAAGTGGCAAAGAACTGAACAGGAATGTTCCCTGAAAAAGCACAGCCAAAGTCATTCACTAAAGGATCAGGTGTGCCTGGAAACCATAATGAAAAGCCAGGTGTCAAAATCACATTTGTGGTAAATCCAGAGATAAGCTCTGTCATCATTGTCCTCTCTGAACATGAGTGAAAACACTAAACGTGGTCAATACCCGTTTTGCGTTATAGAGTCCTGGGGAGGATGAGATTTATTTAATTCCTTATCCCACGTCAATGCTTCTATACAACTTGAGAGATTGGATTCCCTTATTCTTGGAAACATGCAAATGGCCATAAATGACTAAAATGCTGTTCAATTTAAATCTTGTCCAAACATTTATGAATAACTACAAAAGTAATTTTAAAATTAAGGGTGCCTCCTGGTTGGTCACGTGGAAATAACACGTTGAAATTAACAATATTATCAAGAACTCTACACCCAACAGATAATTTGAAGTCACAATAGCAACTCAACAGCTGTGTGACTAGAGGATGTTTTTTCCATATAGTTTTGTTTTCTTTAAGGTTCTCCAGAGGTACTTCTGCACCACAACTCATGTTTTCAAAAATACCAAGGTTGTCATGATACATACCAAAGCCGTGAAACATCTCTCACCTAGGGCTTTCTGCTATGTTTGGCTGCATGTTACCATGTCTCTTCAATGAACAAAGATTCATTTGATTTTCCCCATCAAATTCCTGAATGTCTACAAAAGCAGATTATCGGGGAGAAGACTTTACATATTCCTATCCCACAGATCAAAGTACAAGTTTTATCTTGAGCAAAATTCCACTCTGCCTTACCCCCAAAGTTTTAAAGAAACGTGTGCGGTTTATCCATGAATCTCCAACTGAAAACATAAGGCATACGAACCATTTATAGGCAGCCAACTGATGAAACTGCTCTAGAGTTTATTTGTATTGCTCTTACCCTTTTTAAATAGGATTGACTACGTCAGCCCCTTCTTGCTTCTAACCCAGAATGCTGAATAGCAGTTTCTGCTACAGTCAAATCTGTTCAGTGTAAAACTACCAATAACCTAAGAATTGTGTAGAATCCGACTACTTCAGCCATTAACAAAAATTGTCTTTCAAATACACAGAATCATGGACAAAGATAACATATTTGACTATTTACCAGGGTAACAGCTGCCATAATGAAGACTCAGGGTAGTCTGTAACACATGCTTTCCATAAGGAAGACAACCTTAGTCAGAGTGGGACAGAGCTGGTGGGTGTAATTACCCCATCCACTTAGCCCCAACTTTCTTACAAAATCACATATTATGGTAAAAATACAGACGCAGCCTGTGCAACTAAATGTATTACACATTTTCTGTGATCAACCAACCTATCATACTGTCAAGTGATCAGAAGTATTGGCAAGCAAAGGATTTCATTTTCTGGACATTTATGTCCATTTCTGGCCACAGAAATATAATTTTCTAGAAAGTACTGTCCAAAACTGTATTCTTAAAGAAGCACTTATATAAAGGAGCTGTTTCTACACAATTTTATTACTGGGGTTAGTTTTTTGCATGTAACAACATTTACAAAATTTTGATGGTGCCTTGAAAAATATAACAAACAAGTAACAAATTCGTAAATACACAAATCTTTTCTAATATCCTCTTTTTATTATTTAGTAAACACTCATGTTTTCTCCAAACCAATTTTGCTTCCAATATTTCAAAGAAAAGAATCCTTCAAACAGTCAGAAAATAACGCAGATGCTTTTGTTTAAAATAAGCTTGGTCACTAGGGAACCGTTACTTTATAGTGAGCTGTTGTCAAATAGAAATTCGAATCACCTTGCTACCCATTTCATGAGAGTCCATAATAGTCAGATACACATGACCTTCCAAAGTTAGTTTATTTTGGATTATAGCTTCATTCCCCAAAGATTTGGATATTTAACAAGGAATTACTACTGACTTAAATAAGTTCGCGAAAGACGCTAAGTAGGCTGCGTATGCTACGCATGCAAACACAGTGAGGTACCCGTGATGGTCAACATTCCTATAAATGCATGATTCATTTTAGCCTGATTAGCAATGGTTTTCAAAATGGCTCCGTTAATCCTCACACAACCACCCCCGACGTCAACCCAGAACCAACAAAATCTTCAGTTTATTTAAGCTTGAAACTTGAGAAAATAATCTTGCACTCTATTGGAGCCCCAAAGGCAGCTGGAGGTACCCCCCTGAGACCTTCACGGGGTTGGTAGACACCTCAGTAAAAGAGTTTTATTAGCATTTAATTTATTTAATTTTGAAGGGATTAGATGAAATGTTAGCATAACCGACTGCAATCCACATTCCACAATCACCACCCCAATACCATGGCTTCTTCGGAGGAAAGGACCGTGTATCTCGAGAATGGCTTTATACACTCAGCAGGTATTACAGCCTGAGGTTTCTCTGGAAGGGTGAAAAAAAAAAGAAAAAAAGATGAATAATTTGAGGTTTTTCAGCTAACTAGCTACTTAAGAAGCAAGCAGTCATAAGCCAAAACCTCAGTGAATCATGTCAACCTGTTTAACGCCAAATCCATGCCTTTGATTATCATTCCTATCTGAAAAGAGAGTATTATTTGCAATTTATTATACAAGTTTATGCTCATTGCCATGCATCATGGGGGTTAGGCACTAAATTAGAGTACATCTAGAAAAAAACTTTCAGGTCATAACTGAACATCTCGACAGCTTTTCTGATTTCACTGGCGTACTAAGAAAAGTGTTAACCCTTGCAATAAGGCCTTCCAGCCTCAATTTTTCGGGAAATAAATTGGCCAGAAGCCACATGAGTGATATCTCACATACACACACAAAAATAATCTGGATGAAATGCATTTTTTATTGAATGCCTCCTATGTACCTGGTATCTTATGTACGAGTGTATAATAGACACAGTATTTCCAGAGATTATTTCCAACCAGGAAATTAATTGTGAATCATGAAAAGGAAAAAAAAAAATTATCCCTCCAAACAAAGAAAATTACCTGCTGGTTTCATACAAATCAGAGCTGGCATTCAAAGCACAGGATTCTGGCTTTTCTGTCCAGCATCCAGTTAAGCTGGCATCTGATGACAGTGAGCACGTTGCCAATATCAGCTGCATGCCAACCCTATCACTAGCCAGGCTGGCAGGCCCGAAATAAAACAAAGACCAGATTACTGGCCTTGAAAATATCAAGAGGGAGGAACTGCTGCTTAAGAGGCATTTAAATAATCTTCCTATGTTTCTTAACAAGATTACCCCTAAAAGTCCCTGAGAAACCAATTCCTTCCCGCCCCATGTTTTATGCTTTCCTGCTTAGAAAGCTTCATTTGGACCTGTTCTTCCTGCACCTCTCCACCAAGTGTAGAAGTTGGGCCTCACCAGCTTGACTTGTCACTCTTAATGAGGATGTTGTCAGACAGCTGAAATCTCGCTGAGAGACTGCAGTTTAATACACCTCCCATCCAGGCCAACAGGAGAAACTGCTGTGTTGGTACACTTGGGGGCTGAATGCATGCCCCTTTTATTGACCTAGCATTTTCCTTTCATGAGTATACGTACATCTACCTGGCAACCCCATGAAGCAAAATGGGGGTCATTTTCCCCATTTACAATTGGAAAAAAATGGGACTGCAAGAGCCAGGTGATTTGCTAGTGAGGGTTCGTCCCACTTGCCATCACCACATCTCTATGCTGGAGCTTATCTGAAAGGCTTTTCCTTTAAAATTGTGAACGTGATCAATTTACACAATGTCTCAATGGCAAGGGCATGAGAGAATCGTAAAGTCTGTCATATTCACCATCCAAATGGATGGCATTTAGCACTTTAGTTTCCAAAGTCAACTAGAAAGAAACTGGTGTACCCCTCCGTGGTGGTGGATAAGCCCTCCCCTGCCTATCTTCACACAGCTAATGGTAGCACGTGGGATAGAACTCCCCTTGCAAGCAAATCCTGGCCATTCTATTAATTAGTTTTAAATATATATATATATTTCCTTTTAAATACCTATCATTCTACTAAATGACTTCCCAGGAAGAATTTTAAATAACAGAGAATCTAGACTGTTAATGGGAATAGCCATATCACCTCGAAGTTTCCTCTCCTAAATAAGAATTTAAGAGATTCCTAACATGTCCTACAGAACACCATACAGAATTGCTTTTAGGATGACAGCACATAACTATAAACTGTGAGAATGGAGTTCAGGTCATTTGCTACACACATAGCCACAGCCTATAAAATCTGCTAATGAAAAGACCCCGAAAAAGATAGGACATAGATTCTAAACATATAGAAACATAGATCAACTCCACTGTGGGATATTGAATTTCTAAGTTTAATGTTAATCCTAAATTGCTCAGAAACATTGTTTGTCTTTAATTATTATAATATTCTCATTCAATTAAAAAAATTAGGTGCTGTAATTCAGACTTTTAATTAAGCGAATTAGCTTTTGACATTTTCTTGGAAAAAGATGTTCCCAATGTGGCTTTTTCTCTTTACTTACAATTAAACTTTCCTTAGCTCTATTTAAGTACTTTGGTAAGAAATATGCAATTTGTAGCAATGTGCCAACTTTTTTCAGACACTGACCAGGCAACTGCCAACCTTGAGCATCATACATTCTAAGGAGAGATGGAAACTGCATTGAATCTGAGTGACCTTTTCATAGTGATGGATGCAAATATCACAACTGTACCCATAGCAAAATCATTTTTTGATTCTCGAGACAAACCCTGCTGGTACTCCTAGAACTGCTGTTTCCTTTACTGAAGCAGAGCAGATTCTTGCCGTACCCAAGTATGTCTTAACTTTGCTTTCATGTCTCAACTATAAATTTTCTGCTGCCACATTCCTGTTGCTTCTGTTAGTTGAAGTTGTCAGAGGAAAAAGTTAACTCTGTCATGGAACAAAGACTTCTTTATATTTGCCTAGCATGTAGCTGGAGGAGCCCTGTGAGATGCGTATTAACTACAGAAGTATCACCTTTACCGTATTTATTATAAGTCTCAGGATATCACACTGTTCCTAATAATTGGTATGGGACAAATGGAGGCTGCCATCAGCAGCAGAGAGATCATCAACAATATCTTCTCACTGCCTCTGTCATTCAAGTGGAGGTTTTTGTTTTCTTGGGGTTTTTTTCTGCTGAGGAAGATTCACCCTAAGCTAACATCCATTGCCAATCTTCCTCTATTTTGTACGTGAGCCACTGCCACAGCATGGCCACCGACAGATGAGTGGTGTAGGTCCACACCTGGGAACTGAACTCAGGCCACCAAAGTGGAGCACTCAGAAGTCAACCGTTAGGCCACTGGGGCTGGCCTGGGTGTTTGTTTTCATGATGGAGCTAATGAGTCTCATCCTTGTAGCTCAGCAAAGACGTCTGTATATTTTAGCAAAATAATAATGATAATAATGCTTTATTTCTTTTGTAGTAAGTACCCACTCTGACATTCCTGTAATTAAGAAGATAGATTTTAAAACATGTTCAGTTTGTTGCCTGGGTACAAAAGCTTCGACAGAATGAAGATAGTCAATGAGGTGAGGTGTTGAGCTGAACACCTCTGCCTCTTTACATGAGCCCTTCATTGAAATGCCTCTTCCATTTGGGCGACTTGGTCCAGTTCAGGAGCACAGAGAATTGATCTTTTATGATTCATAAAATATTTGTGCCTTCAAAAAGAATGAAGGAAATAAAACACAAGTGATTGTGTACATGTGTATTTGTGCTTATTTGAAATCAAGCTCTTTGATATGCAAAACCGATCCTATCAAGGAAAAGAAAAAACATTTTAAAGAACTCTTTTTTATGAAAAGCTTCCACTTCACTTCATAAAACCTGACAAACTCTAGAAGTGTATGTAGTTATTCATCTTTGAAGTCACCTGCTCAGTCGAACATTCTTGGCTCTATATCTGTGGTTTCAAATGTTTGCTTTTGTAAGAAAACAATTCTAACCTTATGAGACTGTCAACGCTACGGAATAAGATCAGCTAACTAAAAGCTTTTGCTTTGGTTTTTCGACAATGCAATAGAAAAAAATGAAAAGGAAGAGGAGGACAAGAATAACATGGTATTCAAACAACTCGAATGAATATGGGAAAAGAAAATTATACTACTGAAGCCATTGAATAATGGTGTGTGATCTTATCAATTTTCATAAATTAAGCAGGTTGAAACCGGTCAGTGTTTAGCTAGCAAATTTGAGTGACTAAAGAGACTGATGAAAGGCAAATACCATCAAACTCAATTTTATCTGTGGGCAGATTTACCAGCCCTCAAGTTAGCAATGCTATCCGATCTTTTGCCCACCAACAGACCTTTGTGTCCTTCTGAAATCCCAGGCCACCTGAGGCTACTAGAAAACCTCTTCCCAGTCCCCACTGGGCTACCCTGGCTATTTACACCAACTGAAAACTTTCTCCTCTGGCCACTCACTGCAGTGGAGGGAATGAAGAGAAATCATCTCTCTCAATTCATCATCGAGGACATGATTCCCCAAGTTTTGACGTATGACACTTCTCTCTTACAAAAAAAAGACATATGTATGTATTATCTTATTTAATCCTCACAACAACACTATAAGAAAGAAACTATTATAATTTTAGAGGTGAAGATGTAATTTCATATAGATTTTATTATTAGGACAATTGAATCGATTCCAACTCTGAACAAGCCTGTGTACAGCAGAGCGGAACCCTGCCTGGTCTTTTTGCTGCATCCTCCCACCTTCCGGCACTATATCGGACACTGCTCTGTTAGTATTCACAAGGTTTTCATGGCCGATTTTTTCAGAAGTGGGTGGCCAGGTCCTTCTTCCTAGACTGTCTTAGTCTGGAAGCTCCTCTGAACCCTATCCACCACAGGTGATCCTGCTGTTATTTGAAATCCCGATAGCACATCTTTCAGCATCACAGCAACACACAGCCGCCACAGTATGACAACTGACAGATGGGTAGCGTGGTTCCCTGACAGAGAAATGAACCTTAGCCTCGGCAGTGAGAATGCTGAATCTTCACTACTAGACCACCAGGGCTGGCTTCAAATAGATTAAAGTCACAAGACTAGTACATGGGCTGCGTAGGATTTGAACCCATGTTTCTCGTACCTCAAAGCATTTTTGCAAAGCACATGTGTAACTTTGGCCTATCCAGAATTTCTGGCCATTTCTTCCGGTGCCCCCCACTTTCTTTTGGGAAACTGTCTCTTCTGCCTTCCACATGGTAGAGCCAATAGTCCCAGAGGTGGCTTGTGACCTAGGCTGGACTAGTCATATTCTCCTGAGCATTTGAAGATTGAGCAAAGACCCCGGGGCAAGAAGGGAGCTGGAGCTTAGTTATCAAGGGGCCAAACCAAGAGGGACAAAGAGCCCTTGCATGAAGATCAACAAATTGCTCTGGTTGTTGTCTTCCCAGAGCCTGGTCGTCTACCTCTTCCTTTGATTCCAGCAGCCACTCAAGATCTTTCCTTCAAATTCTTTTTCCTGTGTCCTTCAGGGTAGGTTTCTGGTGCTTGCAAGCAAAGGATACCTCCCAGAGGCTCTATCATAATTATGCTTCATAATACATGTACCAGGTACTAGTACACAATAATAAGAAAGACTTGCTCCAGCTCCTCAAAGAATTAGGACTCCAGATGGAGAGATACACATGTGTCTAGTCAAAGCTCTCTCAGGAGTATGAAAATATATTATCCACCATAAATGAATGAACAACTAATTCTACTTAGGAAACTTCAGAGAAAGTTCACAGAGACACCCTGGTGGTTAATAGAGTGCAACCATCTTGCTCTCCTTAATATATGAGGATCCTCCACTGAAATATCATACCTCTTTGTTTGGAGCAGCAATAGAACTAGTTTATTTAAGTACTGTATGAACAGAGAACTTAAAAAATAAATAACAATAAGAAAATAAACCTGCTTACTGGTCTCAAAGAAAGACCCACGTGTGTCAAATACTTCCAGTGGTGTTTTATGAACCTGGTAGACTAAGAATGCTGCTCTGTATCGTAGTCCAGAGAAGAGAGGACAGACTTTGCAAGTCAGACAAACCTGAGTTCAAGTGTGGCTCTGACGCTAGCTCTGAGTACTCAGACAAGCAACATAAAATCTCTGAGTCTTGAGTTCTTCATTTGTACAATAAAAATCATGATCCGTACCTCATATACTTGTTGAAAGAGAAAACCTGTGTCTGTAGGTCAGTTGTCTGACACACGTCTCACTGGACAGGACTGACTGTGTTCCTTTCTGGAAGGTCTAAGGGAAAATTTGTTTTCTTGCCTTTCCAGTGTGTAGCAGCTGCCCACATGCCTTGGTTCGAGGCTCCCTTCCATCTTCAAGCCAGCATGGCCAATAAAATCTTCACAATACATTACACTGACTCTCTCTCTCTTCTGACTCCCTCTTCCACTTAGAAGGACCCTTGTGATTACATTGGACCCAATTGGATAATCCAGGATAATCTAGAATAATCTCTCCATCTCCAGATCAGCTGATTAGCAACCTTAATTCCATCTGCCACCTTAATTCTCCTTTGCCATGTAACCCAACATGCACACTCCAGGGAGTATGACATGAACATCTTTAGGAGCCATTATTCCTCCTACCACATTAGTGAAAAGCAGAAACCATAAACAAGCCATCCATATTGCAGGAACCAATTCACCATGGCCAGATCACTTATTTAAGAGTTATCAATATTTGAGAAGCCTTCTTATTGCACACATGCATGTGTGCTCACTCATACAAGGTTTGGACACTGTACTCTAAATAAATTTTAGACTATAGAAAGATGCTAGCGCCTATTTTCTATGACATTACTTAACTGGCATTAGATTTCTATTTTGAAAGTCTATTCTTTCTATGTACACATATTAAAATTAGTATCATACAACTTGTCTTTTTTTTTTTCATCAGTTTGGCTTAATCCACTTTGCTGCCTTCAAGAAATCTTGCAGAACTAGTTATCACATTTCACCATTCCCCAAAATACAATATGAAATCAATGAAGTGCCTAATAAATACGAATAGGTGAAATAAAAATATTTCCTTAAAATGAACTTGACAGTTTGCCTGTGTACTGATAAGAAGTGCTCAGAAAATTAATTAACAGTATATCTTCTTAATTAACTCCCAAATTGTAGGTTGCAAAATAAAACACAGTTGGTTGTACGTGGTCTTCAGAACACTTTGCTTAATAGGGCAATGATGGGTGAGGGGGATATGAGAGAGAAAGAAAAGCCATCAGAACACCTCTCTTTCATCTTTTTAAATTACACTTAAAAAATCATGTTACCATGTATAATTAGTAACAGGCCTTTACCAGAAAAATACAGCTGTTCCCTCAAATGATATTAGGTCCATGATCAATTTGTCCTTGAAATGAAAATTATTTCTTCACATTTACCGCAAGAGTAGAGTACTGAACTGTGGTAAAAACTGCAGTCAAGTTCTTTGCCCCACAGCAATGCCATATACAGTATGAATGTTTCTATGGATGAATAAAAACGAAAGCCACTGAAATACTTTCATCTCAGGTTCAGTGTTTTTCTTCATTATTGCCCCCGCCATCTCAGGAGACTTTTCAGATCCCTTTTTCCCCTAACTGCCCCTCACTGTGAAACTGTGCTGCCCCAGGCACACTATGGATCTGCTTATGTACGGCCTTTACACAGAAAAAGAGCGAGCTATTTTCACCTCCCCACCCCCCGCCACACACACACCCCGCTGTGATACCAGAACTGAAATCACGTCGTAGAGAATGCACGTGGATGTGATCCCTGCCTCCATTCACTGGTCGGTTCACCCCACAAAGGTTTCTTGGGTGCTTACTCTGTGCCAGGCACACGACAGTAAACAAACCCCATTCTCATTTTAGTAAGTCAGACACAGCATGCACACCAATAAATACACAATGCATCCCAATACTGACGTTAAGAAAATGTTTCTGTGGGTAATTTCTTTTATAATTAAAATTTAAAAACTGCATTGCCTGCAGCACTCCCTTGCTATAATGGGTAAGGAAATCATGGGTCCTTGAAGGCAGTGGCAGAGGCTGACACCAACAGCGCAGCTCTTCAGAGCACCTTCAGTGCCCCAGAGCTCTGGGTTTGCAAAGCTCAAACTCGTGACCACCTGTGGGCCCCGTCACTGTCACAGAGGGGCCTGCCTCAGTCAGTCTGTTCTTCCTCTGGCTTGCCTCCTGGGAGGCATAGGAACTTGGAAGGAAAACAATTAACTCTAGGGACAAGAGAGGTAAGTAAGGCTTGACTGTGTGAAGCTAGCCAGATTCCCCTGTTTTCAGTTACAAGTGTTAAAATTGTAACCACGAAATCTATAATCTATTATCAGTTTTTAAAATACTTGGGGACTGTCATATAGATGGGGTCTGATGTAAAAAAAAGGACCATATAGTATAAGGAATAATCTCTGGTGTGTTCCAACAATTATTTTTAAGTATAATACATGACAATATATGCTCCCCTGATAAAATTTAGAATATTAAGAGAAGTAGAAAAAAAAGAATGACTCATAGTCCCATTCTACTAATAGAAGCAAATTTAACATTCAGTTTGAAACCTGGGGGAGTAAAAGTCATCAGGAAAGAGAAAGCAGGAGGCAGAGAGAATGGAGAGGACCCAGGAGTCAGTGGAGGGCCTGCTGGTGGAGCAGGGAAAGGATGTGATTGGAGGGTCTGAGGCATGAGCCTGGCAGGACACCGGTGGTCACTGGGGCACCACAGCCACTGCCAGGGGTCAGGGCACTGCCCGGGAGAGCGGTGAACTATCGTCTGGTTTTCCGCAGGCGGGCCCTGAGGCTGCTGAGGTCTCTTTTCTGTCTTTATTACACTAAACACTCATTCACTGAGCTACCCAGGTCGTGTCTCTCTTCCTTGCAGCTGAAAACAACTAACTCCATGAGACGTGTCAAGCGGTTACACTTCTAAATGAATCCCATTTCATCCAACAATTTGGCTCAGATACGAAAAATAAGTTCTGTTTATTTTTTCCTCTCTCTTAAAAATAACTTCTTTTTTTTGATATGGCTGAGTACTTTCAGCTTAACCATCCTTTCTGTCTTGGAGTATGGCCAGCTAGTTAGCAAACCAGGACAAGGTCTAAATGAGAAAACCTAGAAATGAGATGGCTAGGCTTGAGGCTCCTGGGCGTGGAGCAGAGGGTTATGAAGTCCACCTGGGAAAAGCCTAGGAGGACAATCAGTCACATTCTGGCTAAAATGAAGGCATAGAGCAACATGGAACAAAGAACGGACGGCATAAAAAGTCACTTAGAGCATGGACTCTTGGTCCTCACCGTAGGATGAATACTGTTTCTCCTTCTTACCACTGCATGAACCTGGACAACTTACCTGAGTTTTGCGTGCCTCAGTTTCATCTTTTGCACCATGTGGATAATAGTCCTGCTTACCTCATGGTGTTGTTGAGTAGTAAGTACTATTGCTTAATTAATTATTACTAAAGTACTTGGCACAGTGCTTGTACATGATACTATGTATAAGGGTTTATTAAATAAATTAAGTGAATAAATAAGATTAGTAAAGAATCTGAAAGAATAATGTCCAGGGTGTGGTGCCCCAGAGAACACAACTCTTATGGGGAAGCCCCTGGCTAAATCTTGAGTGGAAAATAGCGGTTAATGGTATCCAT
This sequence comes from Equus asinus, assembly GCF_041296235.1. NCBI lineage: Eukaryota > Metazoa > Chordata > Mammalia > Perissodactyla > Equidae > Equus > Equus asinus. The sequence goes on from NC_091800.1 coordinate 78,369,608, forward strand.
CCAGCTCAGATTTTAGCAGACGTTGGAAAAAAAAGGAAAAAAATGTTTATAAATTATGAGCATGTTTTTAGAGACCATTGGTGATTGGAATTCCCATCATGGAGTGGAAGGTTTGTCAACATTCGTGTCAGTGATTTCACACCAAGTCCCCCAGGTGGTTAGTTCCGTGGAATACTGCCACTGTCAGCACAGTCCCCTGCCAGTGCTCCTGGGAACAGGTGACCTACAAAACAAGTGTTCCTCCTGCAGGTTTAGATGGATAATTTTAGTTAACAACAATAACTACAACAACAAAACACTCCACCAGGGATTGGTGTGAGCAGCGAGCAGAACCCGCATCTTATGGGTCTGTTTCTCTGATTTATGATATTTTGAGAGGTAGAAAGATTTTCATCCATGCTTTCTCACTGCTATGCTACCAGCACTCATACTGTGTCTCAGAAAAATGGCATTGGTGGGGCTCCTGTGTCACCAAGAATCTGTAGACCACTCAGGGACCTCTGTTTTCCTAAGCAGAGACGTGTCTTGAGTCTCCCTGAGATTATATGCAAACCCATTTTTCTCTCACTGCATCCACTTTTTCCTCTCCTGTCTGTTTCCTGTTTTATTACATTTCTACACGAGGTAATCTGCCAGTTCTTTATTCTGATTTAAAATATATTTACTATATTCCAGGCACCATGCTAGCCTCTGATGCAATAATCATGGACAATGGATATTCCCTGTCTCCTGTATGAAATATATGGAGCGGTGTATTAGTCAGGGTTCTCCAGAGAAACAGAGCCAATAGGGTGTGGGTAGATGGATAGATGGATGAATAGATAGTGGACACATAGATGGAGATGGATTTTAAGGAACTGGCTCATGCAATTGTGGAAGCTGGCCAGTCCAAAGTCTGCAGGGCAGACCAGCAAGCTGGAGACCCAGGGAAGAGTCGAGGCTGCAGTTTGAGTGTGAAGACAATGTGAAGGCAGAATTCTTTCTTCCTCAGGGGAATCTCAGTCTTTTCTCTTAAGGACTTCAACTAATTAGATGAGGTCCATTCACGTTATGGAAGATAATTTGCTTTACTCAAAGTCTGTTGATTTAAATGTTAATCTCATCTAAAATTTATCTTCACAGCATATCTAGACCACCATTTGACCAAATATGTGAGTTTTGTGGCCTAGCTAAGTTGACACACAAAATTCGCCATCACAAGTGGTAAATAGGCATTCTTCCATTCGGAGTGAAGAAGCCTACAGGAGAAACGCAGGTGCTGTCCAAACAAAAGGAGAGGCCAGCTCAGCCTCCAGGGGCCGCAGGAGGTTCCCAGAGGGTTAACAGCTGGTCCAGGGGCTGCGCTCAGATATAAGGGAGAACATGTGCTGCAGTCCAGAGGAAGAAGTCACATGGCACAGATGATCACATGGCACATGTGAAGACTTGAAAGTTTGTATTTTCAGAATGATGGGAGTCATAAGAAAAGGAGCTAAGGAGGGAGATAAGGCCAGCCCCTGAAAGGTTCTATTAACCAGGTCAAGGAGTGAGATTTTTTCCCAAAGGCAAGGGAGAGTCACTGAAGGGCTAATAAGCGATATGATAATTGTATTATACATAAAGACTTTCATTGTATTTGGAGAATTCGATTTAGGGTAGCAAGCAGGAAGGCCCTTTAGGAGTAAGTTGGGATAGTTAGGATGAATTGCTATGGTGACCTGTGTGTTAGATTCCCCGTGGCAGGGTTCAGCAAACATTTTCTATAAAAGCCCAGATAGTAAGTATTTTAAGCTCTGTGGACCATATGATCTCCATCACCAAAACTCAACTTGACAGCTGTAGCATCAAAACAGCCATAGACAACATATAACAAATGGGTATGTCTGTGCTCCAATAAAACTTTATTCACAAGAACAAGAGTGGGCCAGATTTGACCTGCAGGTCATAGTTTGCTAACAGGTGGTCTAGAGGAGTGGAAAGCCAAGGACTAACTCAAGAATTGTTTAGGAGAGAGAACCAACATGAAGAAGTGACCAACAATGTGCGAGCAGAGGGAGAGGAGGAAGTATCAAGAATGCCACGTTGAGGAATGCATCCAAGTGAAGATGTTCAGTTAATGCTTGAACATAATAGCCTGGAAGTCAAAAAAGAAGTCTAAACCAAAGGATTAGAGTTGGGAGGTGTTTGTATATATATGCTCAATGAGGCAAATAAATTGTCTAGGGGGAAAAGGTGGCTGGAGAATGGAGGAAACCTCAGATAACTCCCAGCATTCAAGAGATGTACAACGGAAGAGAAATGAACAAAGGTGACTGAAAAAGAGTGCCCAGAGAGGAAAGAAGAAAAACAGAATCTTGGCATCCAAGAGACAGAGGCAGAGAGAGAGAGAGAATCAGCATCCTCAAATGCTACTGTGAATATCAGCAAGTTCACACCTGAAAACGTGAGTGGATTTAGTGAGAAGGAGGTGTTTGGTGAGCATGGCCTGCTGGGTTTCCCAGTGGAGCAGTGAAGGGGGAATCCACCTCCACGCCTTTGCAGATGCCGTTGATCATCACATGACATGCCTTACTGCATTTTGTTCTTTTGCTCAAGTCCATGCAAAGTCTGAATTGCAGTGCAAACTTGAAGAGACAGTGTGGAAAACCTTCACCAGATAGAATTTTACCACTAGCATTATTTTCAGAATCTCACATTGAGGCTGTACTCGTACAATGCCAAATTGCCAAATGAAAACTGGAAGGAAAAAAATCTTACTGACTTTTTCAGTTATTTTAATACTCAGCATTGTATGTATGAACTATGTGGTGCACGATAGCCCTTGGAAAACAGCAGTTGAGCTGAAAAACAATATATTTCCATTGTTACAATTATTAAAATAGATTGCTATATCTTTAGATTATTACATATTTTAGATGCAGAACATATACATGTGTGTGTGCACACTATGCTTTGTTAGCATTAAGTCAACACAGAGAAAAGTTCTGCTTTAATTAATATGTGTAGGATAAAGATCTGATGAACAAATTTTATTTTTAAATATCTTTTATTAAGGGAAACCTGTCACAATTTTTTTCAGCTGCTATTTTCAGCTTCTCCTGCTTGCTCTGAAGTTATCTGGTATAAACAATATCCTTTCTCTTCACACCTTTCTTGCAGCTTGTGGAGGTAGAAAGAAATCTACGAGGAGAGAGCAAAGATGTGCAAACCTCTTTTCTTTCACAGCCCTGATTTAGAGCAGCGTTCATTCCACGTTGGCTCCAAGAAGACAAGAGGCCATGTTGCAAACACAGCTATCACTACTGACATTAATTGGCTCTTCACTGAGCTTAAGAAGAAAAGGAAAGAAACACGAGAGTAATTTTAACTATTATAGATAGGTTATATTTTTCATAAATTCAAAACAGCTTCTGAGGTTTTCAAACTTTCAAGTAATCTTAAAAGTATTCACTTTATTTTCTCATCAGTTGCTTTCAGAAAGAAAGAATTTCCTACTTTCCTACTAAACTATATTTCCTACTAAACTAAAAATAGTTTATGGATTATCATTTTGGATGACAGATTAAAAATTTATATCTATTAAATGGAAAAGTAGAGAAAATATCTTCCTACTGATTAAATAACATTTAGAATTAGATATATCTGAATAAACTTTAGACCTTATGTCTAACTTCTCCAGAAAATAAAGTAGAGTTCAGCACCACACTGCACATATTGACTTTTAAGACAGCATCATTTTACAACTGTATTTTGGCTATTAATTTACTTTAAAATAAATTACAATAATGGAATTTTTTCATATTACGTGTAAGTTGGAAACTTTTTCCATTGGTCTCAAAATAAGAGTTTATAGTCACTTTAATAATAAAAATTTGATAAGAAATGAAGAGCTTGCATTTCATTATGTATAAATCAATTTCTTTCTTTATTAGAATTCCTTCACAAAAGGTATGAGGTAATTACCCCGTTACATTGTAATTCGTGCACATGAAATATCTCAGCTGCGAAGGTTAATTGAAGCTCCCTCCTCATCATTGTAAATGTCTCTAATCTGCTTTGTCTCAGATAAATTAAAACAAAAGATATTCTTTAATAAATGCTCAGAGAAAATTAATAACGGAGCAATACTAACCTCGTAAATGATGTTCCCTGATATATGTAAAGTTTCATTTTAAATATTCATTGTTTATTTTCCAGACTTGTTTCATATCAAGCATAATGCATGCAGAGAGAGCAAATAAATTTATGAACCTTATTTCATTTTCTTAATATAAAAATCTAAGAAGTAAAAATTACTACATATATGTCTAGCAGTTTGATTTTACCATATACTGTTTATTTCTTTTTTTCTTTCCTTAAGATTTTACTCTAAACTTGTGCAAATAATCAGCAATATAAACATGACTTTTTCTAATATATTAACAGTTTTACCATATTTTCCTGACTTTCTGTCACAGCAGAAACTTCTACTTAATTTGTTGGTTATTTTTTTGTTTTTTGTTAACTTTTTAAAAGTAACCCAAGTAAAAATACGTAACGATTTGTCCTTTTATTTAGAAGAAAACAAAATATTAGTTGCACGTGCATTGTATGTTAATGTATCATAAGGGAACGTACATATTTCCAGGAACAAATGTAGTATTGTATGTCTCAAGAGAGCAGGAAGCGAAGTTCAGCTAATAGGATGCCTTTGGAATTTTTTTAATAACATTAAACATTCCTTTGCTTATTATAAAGCCCACTAGGTATGGTTTCAGGAAAAGAAAAGCAATTATGAAAAGAAAATCACAAAGAAATAATTATAAGTTTTCACCTATAACAGAAGATTAATTTAAAGCTGAACATCAGTGGAAATAGAAAAATAAAAAGTATCTTTAAAGGTTCTGACCCAAATTTCAAAGGATTGACAGAAATAACCAATACAGTTAAGTACGTGGTGGGAGGGAGGGACAAGGAATTTTGCCTATGTTGTCACGTGAATGATTAAAACAAGAAGTTCTTACAAATAATTATGGATTGATATTATTAATAAAGTTACTTTCTCCCCTTTTTTTATATGAAACCCAGTCTAATTTCAAGTCTTGATGAGGCAAGAAATGCCTGAATTTGAGAGAGTAAAAATAAATAAGCTCTTATTAACAGAAAGAAAACCAGCAGTCAGTAGGACACTGCAGTTCACAGAGAGACATTTCGTTCATGATTCACACTCGTTAAATTTGAAGAGCATATATTTTCCAGCACCTTTGTGGTCAAGGTTTATTTATGAAGATGTGGCTTGCTCCTCAATGGAATTCAAGCACCTTTTTTTTAACTTAATCCACCAGGGCCAGGAAGTGGAATCTTGATTGGAAGGTTCTGTCAAAGCTACTTTGAGTGATGGCTGCACTTTTCATCAGCATAATCCATAATCCCCCCTCCCATTGGCCGCCATGATTCATGTCACAGCCACACACACACCCTCTCCTGGGCTCAGGGAAGGAGCCCATCTCACAGAGGAAAGATGCTTCTGCATCCAATCCTGGAGCCATTTGCAAGCAGTTGATGTATAGGCTGATGTTCACAAATTATCTAGTCAAGCCTTCCTCAGAAGCACCTGTATACTGTAATTCACCACCACATTTACAGCTTGTCAGGAAAGCCTTGCCCTGCCCGGGCTGTGTCAATCATGGCCTGAAACCTCTTACTCAAAACCTTCTAGCTGTTCCTCACGCCACTCGAGAAAGTTTGACATCCCATAAAATTCAAAAATGAATTTGTTTCATAAAGAAAAAGAGAGACTGAAAGGACTCCTGATTCAATAAAGAGAGATCCGTCGTGTTTCAACACTATGTCCTTTGGCTTATTTAGAAGGCTAACGTGGATAAAATCTTTTTGATCAGAGGTCCTTTTCTTTTCTACTGTATGCATTTTATTTTATTTTTTTTTAAAGATTTTATTTTTTTCCATTTTCTCCCCAAAGACCCCCAGTACATAGTTGTATATTCTTCGTTGTGGGTCCTTCTAGTTATGGCATGTGGGACGTTGCCTCAGCGTGGTTTGATGAGCAGTGCCATGTCCGCGCCCAGGATTAGAACTGACGAAACACTGGGCCACCTGCAGTGGAATGCGTGAACTTAACCACTCGGCCACTGGGCCAGCCCCCTGTATGCATTTTATTTTTATCCTTTAATTGTGGAAGGGGAGATATAAGGAACTACATTATTACCGCGTCAGAATTCTATTGGATGTGATGAGTTGCAATTACCTATAATGACAGAACAAGTGGTCGTGTGCGTGCGTGCGTGCTGTGTGCTGGATTGAGAACAGACACATCTTGATATATGCTTATCTCAGGAGAATCGAAAAGAGTAAAACTGTTTTCTGTCCCTACCAAAAGCAATGTTAATGACATGAGAATCACTGGCGTTATACCCTCGGGCTTTTTAACAGGAAATGCTGCCACATTGTATTTTGCTAAGTGTCACATCAGTGTCTGGTTCGCAGCAAGACAAGATGGGCAAGTGAAGGGCTGGGACAGGACAAAAGCTAAGCGCACATCAGCATTATAATCCGAATGGGCAGAGTGGGTGACGCAGTCAGGAACCAAGGAGTTGAAGGATGATGGTAGGCGCTGCAAGCAGAAGACCCAGCAGCCAGAGCCCAGGCATCCGGGACAGTGCAGACCCCAAGAGGAGCAGTCAGACTGTTGAAGGGCACAGCACAGTGAGTGGAATACACAGCAGGAGACCCAGGGAAGCAGGCCATGCATTCACCTGCTTCTGTGCTGCCTACCCAGCATAAAGTGGCAGCTGAACCCGCACCTGGGGGAAAGCAGCTGTAGGGGACGTCCTCACTGGGAGCTGAGAAGCTCAGTGCTGCCAGAACTTAGTGACTGACTTAAAGGGATGACTCGCATCTTCAAAGTGAAGGTCCCTCTCAGCACAGGACTCCTCCATGGCAATCAAGAGGCAAGTGAGCTTCCTAAAGTAGGCTGAGAGCTGATTCAACTCATAAGGATTTTCAGCTATTATTCCCAGAGTCTGGGCAGCCTAAGCCTCACATTCAGTCCTCGGAGCTCCCCCAGTTGCTGATGCGTTAGGTTGCAGGGCTGGCGGGTTAGCGGGCACCTCACTGGAGCTCCTCCGATGAAGGCGGCAGCGGAACCTCCACAGCCAGCCATCCTCCCGGAGCCCCTGATTCAGGAGGAAGAGCCGCTAACACTCTTGATCTGGGCTTGAGCGCTCTGATTTCAGGAACTGTCCACTGCCAAGAAAAAAGACACTTTAAGCCTTAAAAAGAAAGAAATGTGTAATTAAGAGACTGTGTGTCTGGTTGTCACCTTGACTGCTAAGATGTCTGCTTGACTCGCTGCCGAAAGGATGCTCTGAAGGGGGCCTTTCCATCAGTATTCTTATTTTCTGTATTCTTCTTTCACATCCTAGTGAAAAGCTCTCATTCCATGTGAACTAAGGAATTCTAAATCATCATATGGCATCAATTTTAACTTTTCTTCATGGGTTTGTGTGAATCTGCTTACAAATACATTCAAAAAGTAGTTTTACCACAAAGCAAATGGCTCAACACATGTTCTCTCTAAATATATTAATGCGAAGAATATGGTTAACTGTTTAAAAGAGAAAAACTTAATAATCGTGCATAGAAAACCTAAGTACAATTTAAGGGCTACCTGTGAATATATCTTTCTCATTTCTTTAAGAATAGGTATCATTCTGAATAATATTTGTTAAGAAGAATGCATCATCATAATTAAACGCAGTTAAATATCAGGTAATGGGGGATTAGTGATAGGCAGATGAGGCCAGTTAATAGCTAAAGCCACATATGCTAGAGCTAGACAGGCTGGGTCCCATCCTTCCTGCACCAGTTACTGGTTGTGCAACCTTGGAGAAGTGAATCAACTTCTCCATGCCTCAGATTACTCATCTACGAAATCATAAGAGCAGAAGACTCTTCGATTTGTCTAGAGGATTCAATAATGCAATATATGTTCCAGCACTTAGAAGAGTTCCTTAAGTCAACAGTAACTAAATAGTTTAGTTCATGGACATCTTTCAGGAGATCCTTTCAGAGGACCCAGGAGGTCAAAACTGTTTTTGTAATGATGTTAAGATATTACCTCCTTTGGCAGCCCAGGGTTTCGCCAGTTTGGATCCTGGGCAGGGACGTGGCACCACTCATCAGGCCATGTTGAGGCAGCGTCCCACATGTCACAACTAGAGGGACCCACAACTAAAATATACAACTATGTACTGGGGGGATTTGGGGAGAAAAAGTAATTAAAAAGAAAAAGATATTACTTCCCTTTTACATTGTGTTGATGTTTGCGCTGAGGGACCAAAATCAACAGTGGGTAAAAATACTGTCACCTTAGCTTGAATCAAGCCAGTGGGACCCAAGTGAGCTAGTAGACATGTGTTCTTCACCATCATGCACTCACAATAAAAGAAATTACCTGTTTCATTTAAGATGTCCATCATCAAACAGTACAAACTACTAACTTGATTCGTCTCAACTTTTCCTTACACATCTTTTTTAATATTCCCTGCAGCCAAATGAGAAATATGCACACAGCACCTCTGTTGCTTACCCAGGTACGATGGTCGTCTCAAGAAAAGCACTCAACTAGTCAGTATTCTTTCATGGAAGACAACTGCTACTTGAAAAATGGGTAAAAAAACATTCAAAGTGCTAGATAGACCAACAGATTTTGATATAACTTCTCAGGAAGTTTATTTATACAGAGTCATAGTCAATATTGTAACTAATCTTTATGTAATGACCACTTGTTGAGTTTTCGTGTAGCATCCAAGTACACTAACCGTAATTTTCTTTTCCCACAACAGGTCTGTGTGAGGCTGGATTTTCTTCATATCCTTCAACCAAGACAACAGGTTGCAATCAATGAAGGAGAAGTAGATATGAGAACTCAGTAGTCTTTGATTAAATCTTGACATTAAAGAGATGTATGGAAATGTAAAAATGTCATCCTTCTTAGTTTTTGTTTTAGAAAATAGCCATTTTTCCTTAAAATAGTGTCATTATACCCTAAAAATCTCAAAATACTTCAATCATCAGGAAAGTAAAAACAATGACAATGTGTAAATGGATAATGTTGAAGGAAGTATTACATGCGTAATGCCAAACTGCCAACAGAAAACGAGTTTTTCACTGATTATGAATTTTTGTTACTGTCAACAACAAAGGACTATTGAGCTCTTAGTTTCATTTATTAACAACTTTCTTTTCATGCTTTCTGATCTCTAAACACAGCAAAAGTCCCTCAAGAATGGACTTAATTGCCCTGATTTGCTGGTTCTTGAATCTCACTGCAAGGTGTGAGAGGGGTGGGGGGATGTCCTAACCACCCTAATACCTTGTGCTTCTCCTTGGAGCCTTGGGTTTTCCTTTTAGAGTGCTCTTTTTCTTGGCAGGTAAAATGTTTTAAGTCCATTCCCCCTGTTATGGATTGAGTTTTTTCCTCCCTCAAAATTCATGTGTTGATGTCCCAATGCCCAGTATCTCAGAATGTGACTGTATTGGAGATGGAGCCTTTAAGGAGAAAATTAAGGTAAAACGAGGGCATATGGGTGGGCCCTAAAGCAATATGGCTGGTGTCCTTTTAAGAAGAGATTAGGACACAGATACACGCATAAGGAAGACCATGTGAAGACACAGGGAGAAGATGCACAACTACACGGCAAGTAGAGAAGTCTCGGAAGAAACCAACCCTGTCGACGTCTTGATCTTAGACTTCTAGCCTCCAAAGTTGTAAGAAAATGAATTTCCACCATTAAAGCCACCTTGTTTGTGGCATTTGTTACGGCACTGGTAGCAAACAACTAATACACCCCCCTCTTGCTTTCTCTTCATAGCTGAGCTCCTTTGCCCCATCCAGTACCATGTCCTAAGTATCTTTTGGAATGCGAAATTTTCACAGTTAGAGATTTATCTAAATGTATAGTTTAGACACTGTTTCCTTGATTTTAGAATGAAATTTAATCATAAAAAAATAAGAAGAATATATAAATCCAAAATAACCTGCTATTCATTTGATGTTAGATATGTTTCCTATTCAAATTAACCTACATTTTCCAGAAGATTAAAAATGGCTTACAGCCAAAGCTGCCTATATAATCTTCTCAGTGGTAAGGATAGAAGATTAGAAATCATGGAGTAGGAAGAGATGGAAGATAACAAAAGAAATTAAGAGTAAGGAGAGTCATAGGAATTGGGCAGAAAATCTAGGGCTCTGAGGCTCTGTTTCCAGCATGGAAACAGAAATAAGAATAGAGTATTTGACAGAGTTTTAAAATTCTATCAGATATTATAGAACTCAAAAGATTCCTATGACCTCATGGGGATTATAAATTAATAGTGTTGAAATACTGAAACTTAAATTTTCACTTCCCAAATTATTAGCACTAAGTGAATAACCTTCAATATGTTTTAGTACTTTCTCAGAATAAATAAATCCAAGACGTATAAACAGTTCTTCAACCTACCACACAGACCTCACTGTCACTCTTAGGTTTCATAGAACACCACATTAAAAAGATCTTGTACCACAATGACACATCAGAAGAAAGCTTATTACGGTATAATATCCTAAACAAAGATGCATTTGCTTGTCCAAACAGGGCAAGATTTTCCTTACTTTTGGTTCTCATGAGATGGTTTCCAAATGATTTCTCATATGTATGATTAAAAACAAAACCTAATTTTATATTGACATTGGCCTCCAAACCTGCTCCCCTGCTCCTCTCCTCTCAGTTCATGGCAACTCCACCCTCCAGCTACCTTGGCATTATCCTGGACTACACAATTCCTCTCACACCTTGTCTCTAATCCAAAATGAAATTCTGTTGGTTCACCTTCAAAGTATATCCAACTGTGACCACTTCTCTTTACTTTCATTGCTACAATCCTTGGGTACCATAATCTCTAATTGGGATTATGCAGTGGCCCCCAACAGCACGTCTCCCTGCTTCCAATCATTGTCTTCTCACAATCTGTTCTCCAGGCAGCAGCCAGAGAGATTCTGTTAAAACATGTCAGATCACATGACTCCTCTGCTTACAACCATCCTAGGGTTTCCCATTTCATTCAGAGTGAACCGCAAATTCTCTTTCATGACCTACAAGGCCCTACCCAATCTAGCCCCTTATTATTCCTCAAACACATCTCTTTAATTCTTCTCCCACTCATCCCTCTCCACTCCATCAGCTAACTTGTTATTCCTAAAATGGTCAGGCTTGCTTCTACCTCGGAGCATTCTTGTTGCCTGTTCCCTTTGCCTGAAATCATCTTTATCCCCAAAACCTACATAACCAGCTTCCCTACCTCCTTCAAGTCTTAGCTTACGTGACGCTTTCTCAGCGAACCCCCATTTCTCCCGTGTAATAACACAACCCCACTTCTACCTCCTGTTCCTGTTATTCCTGCTCTGCTCTTTCTCTAATAGCACTTAACAATTCCTAACATACTATAGCTTCTAACACACTACGTAGAAATAACAAGTTCTATCACACTCTGCACTTTACCTGTTTATTATATGCATAGTCTGTCTTTACCCACTAGAATGTGAGTTCCACAAAGGTAGGAATTTTTGTCTATTTTATTTGCCAATGTATCTCCAGAGTCTAAAACAGTGCCTACACATAAAAGGAACTAAATCAAAAATTTTTGAATTTGTTAAACCTTTCTGCAAACCTCTCAAGTTCAGTTTTTCAGCATAACAGAAGTTCCTGCAGAGTAGGAATCAAACATTTTCTTTGCTAGCTTTCTTTCCATAGTGCTTTCTGAAGAATAGGTAACTCCAAACAGCCAAACACATCAGTGGAAACTCCAACACTCATTCAATTATTTAGATCTTCGGTGTGTCTCAAAAGCACACAAAATATGATTTTTCACCAAGAGTAGGACCTAGGCAAAAACTTCTCCTGTCCCATTACACAAGGTCTTTGCTTCTTCTCCAAATACTCAAGGTCTTCAAATTTCTATCTGGTTATATGGAGGCTAACATTGTAGCTCACAGATTTGCTTCTCTTCCAAGAACCTCCAAGTAACTCAATTCTTGGCAAGACCCTCCCCTCAACCGTTTGCCTTTGTGCTCAGGGAAATTGCATGCAGTAAAGTATTTTGGAGGAAAACAGACTTTTTAAGAGTAGCTATTTTAAGATGTAAATGACTAATAGGGTTAACCTTTCCTAGGACTGTTGCATTTTAAAAAGAGAATTTATAAACCCAGCTGAATGTCTACTTGTGTAATGCACAGGGGACAAACTTCCGATATTCTTTTCCTATTCCTGGCCCTATCTGGTATGCAGAAGAACAAGATTCTCTAACATAGTACCCATTCTATAAGACCGCAAACCTCTGAAAAACATGGTCAAACTTCTGGACACTTAGAAGTTTACCTACTCTTTGATACCATTGCTGAACGTGACCACAGCAATGCGAAAAACAGCTCTTGTTAGTATTTGAGCTTATTTGAGAGATGTTTATATTCATTATCAAAACATCTTGAAGGAAAGTAAATGAATATATTCTTTCAGTCTGATGTTTGGTCTACATATAAGTATGAAAGGGGAGAGAGAATGAGGAGGAAAATAAATTTTAGAAAATATGATGTTTAGTGTTATACAAGCTAACTGGATTGAGGTGAATCAATAAATTATTCACCCTTAATCCCTATTGCATTGACATTGCATATAAACCTAACCAAAGAACATTTGTGCGCCTGATTCTTTTAGAAGTTTTATAAGCATTTCTTATTGGCATGATTTTGCTGCATTCCAAAGAGTCCTTCAATTTACATGTGCTTGAAAGGTCAAATGAAATGCTTAATGGTGTTAAATAATATTTTAATAACATTACATGTATATTAATTAAATAACTAGAATACAGAAAATGCAGATAGATGATTCATTTCTTCAACAACTTTTATTGACTGAAGAAGTTGCTAGTCTAGATGTTAATCAGTGTCTTTGGGATTGTTAAAGATATTTTTCAATTCTGATTGTAAAAATATTGTTGATTTTATTTATTTCTTGCCTGTAATTAAAAATTACATATTTTCCTCTATGCGGTGACAAAGGCAAACAACAAATCCAAACTTGAATTTGTAATCGTTAGAATTTTGTTGAAGCTGGTAGAGTTCCTTAACAAAAAGTACTGTATAAAAATGGAGGGTTTTTTACTGCACAGAAAGACTTATGCAATATTTTAGTAAAACAGCATAGAGTAAAGGCTGCAAAAACACACTTTGTAAATATACCCAGGCTCATGAGATGGGTTTAGCAACAGATTGGAGATGACAGAAGAAATGGCTAGTGAACTTGAAGACAGATAAAGAAAAATTATTTAAATGGAAAAAGAGAGAAAAATAGGCTAAGAAAAAATAAACAGAGCCTCAGTGACATATGCCATAATATCAAGCAGTCTAACATATTCATAATTGGATCCCAAACAGGAAGAGAAAAGAGAACGGAGAAGGAAAAGGATCTGAAGACTCAAAGGCCAAATCTCCCAGAGTGAGTGGAAAACATCAATTTATAGATCCAAGAATCTTGGTGAACTCCAGGCAGAATGAACATAAAGAAAGCCACAGTGTATTGGTCTGCGAGGGCTACCATAGCAAGGCATCACTACTGGTGGCTTAAATAACAGACATTTGCTTTCTCAGTTCTGGAAGCGAGAAGTCTGAGACCGAGGTGTCCGCAGGTTTGGCTTCTTCTGAGGCCTCGCTCCTTCGTTTGCAGAGGGCCATCTTCCCACTGTGTCCTCACACAGCCTCCCCTCTGGGCATGTGCATGCACGGTGTCTCTCTGTGTCCCAATTTCCTCTTCTTATAAGGACACTAGTCAGATGGGATTAGGGCCACCCCAATGCCCTCATTTTAACTAAATCACATCTTAAAATGCCCTATCTCCAAATACACCCACATTCTGAGGTACTGGGGCTGAGGGCTTCAATACAGGAATTTGGGGAGGACACAATTCAGCTCACAATACACATTCAATCATATAATAATCAAACTGATGAATGCCAAAGATAGGGAGAAAATATTGAAAGCACTCAGAGGAAAAAAGACACATAACTTATACAAGAGCAATGATAGAAACAGCAGCTGACTTTTCATAAAAAAAAAAATAGAAGCTTGGGATAATCGAATGACATCTTCAAAGTATTGGGGAAAAATTATCACCTCCGAATCTATATCCTGCAAAAATATCTGTAAAAATGAGGATAAAATAAACATATTTTCAAATAAACATAATCTGAAAAAATTTATCAACAGCAGACTTGAAGTGCTAAAGGGAGTTCTCCAGGCCAAAGAGAGATTTGAATCTACACAAAAGAATGAAAAGCACCAAGAACTGATAGATATTTGGATCAATATAAAAGACTGCTTTTTTTATCTTATTGATTCTAAAGATAACCGAATATGAAAGCAAAAATATTAACATTGTATTGTGGGATTTTTTAATGTATTTGAATGCAAGGTATATGACAACAACAGAGCAAAGGATGAAGGGGTAAATGAAATTCTGTAGTTATAAGAATTTTACTTTTTTTGTAAAAATGTTACAATATTAATTCTAAGCAGATTGTGATAAATTAAGAGTGAATGTTGCAATTCCCAGAGCAACCACTACCATAAACGTAAAGAAACATAGCTTAAAAAGCAGTAGAGGCGTTAACGAGTTAGCCCATAAAAAGACAGGGAGAAATAAAGGGAAACCAAAAACAGAGGGGAAAATTAGAAAATAAATCACAACATAGACGTAAACCCAACCATATCAATAATTACACGAAATGTAAATGAACTGAGTAGTTCAATTGAGTCAGAAATTCTCAGACTGGAGAGAGGGGCGCACAAACAAGAACCAACTACTTGCTGTCTGCAAGAGGCACCTTAACATAAAGACACAGTAAAATGATGGGAAAATACCCCATGCAAACACCAAGCATAGAAAGTTTGTGTCAGGTAAGAGTTGAGGTCCTTTTTTTCTATATGTCTCTGAACTCTGTCCAGTCTTTTTTGTTTGGGAAAGAAAAACCTTTCCTTTTCCCATTTTCTTCCATGGTGCCTATGAAGAACGGAGATGGATGGGAAGGGGGCATGAGAGAAATTTCTGGAGGGAAGGAAATGTTATATATCTTGGTTGGTTATTGATTAGGTGGGTGGAATATATTTGTCAAAACTGATCACATGCTCAAGATTTGTACATTTCACTGGATATAAATTATTCCTCAGTTAAAAAAGAGAGAAAGAGACGGGAAGACATATCAACTAATAGCAATGGATAGACTTTATTTGGATCCTGATTTAAATTTTAAAAACCTAAAAATTGGCATATATCAGAAAAATGGAAATGGGCGCCTTCGCTGTCTGATGACAATAAGAAATTTTTCTTTGCTTTAGCTGAATAACGGTATTTTGTATGGCTTTTGTTTTCTTCGAGTCCTTATCTTTCAGAGAAACATTTTGAATATTTAATGGTGAAGTGATCTAATATCTGGAGCTAATCTTTATAGAATCAATTGTACCCATGTGATATGAAAAATGGCATTTGTATGCTTGCTGATTTTTTTTAATATTGTGGGTTGCAAGTCATTCTTAATTCATAAACTGAATTTTCTGTGAATTTCCTCTCCTCCAAAAATTATAACATAAGGTTATCTAAATTTACTTCCATAATCAGAGTGTATTTTGGCAAAGAAAGATATTGGCATGAAATAAAAATTATGGTTCAGGAAAGTATGGAAACCCCTTTAAGTGATCTATCATTTTTTGTATGAGCTTTTTTTCGCCCATCACAAGATATTTTGGCTTGGAATTTAATAACCTAGCAAGAGCAGATGAACTGTTATATCATCACATACTAAAGGAAGACAGAACAGAATATGTCTAATTTATAATGAATTTTCAAATTAATTTCCTTTTTTAATGGCACTGGATTGTGCAATGTCGGTATACTAGTAAATGGTTGGCACAGATGTACAAGAGTGATCCAGTAGAAATTTAGGAGCAGCTTGAAAAGGAAAATTATCCACTCACCCTTTTTTCAGCCAATTTTTTTTTTTCAAAGAAAGAGCACATATTTTAATCTGTTTGTGTATGAAGTAGAATTATAGGTAGGGAATTGGGAATGAAGGGAGCTGGAAGTGTAGTGAAGTTGTGGAAATATTTAAAGACAGTGGATAATCCAAAATGTAGTTGAATTTGGAATGCAAATTCGCTCTTACATTTTAATGTACATGTGTCTGATGTTCCTGTAATTCACAACACTTAAACAAAATTACAAATCCACATTTAAAGAACAACTAAGTCTTGGGTCGCTAGGAAAATGCCCACCTTTCTCCGCTTTCCTGTATTTTCAACTTCTCTCCACTTTCCAGTCTATATTGGGAAGAACTAGCAAATCTGTCAGATTGACATGAGGCACCAGCTGCCGAGCGAGCCGCTTGTCCCTCCAAGACCCTCCCTTTGTGAGTGGGTAGAAAGGGTAAACTCATGTTTCCAGATATACACAGTTAACCGTGTGACTGAATCTGGGCCAGAAGTGCTGCTTGATTTGGCATGCAGTGTACTAAGGACCACTCATAGACAAACCAAAATATATGTCAAACCAAAGAGTGGACCCATGTATGAGGATTGTCAACATTTCCAAATCATCTTGGAACTGCCTAGTACAAGGAGAATATTTCAAACTGGTAGAAGCAAAATCTTCAAGTCCAGTTCAATTCTGCTGCCATGTCTGAGTGTTTTGTATAAAGAGCCCCAATCTAATGTATCATGGAAGCAAAAGGGACTATATGAAGCACATGATACAATTCCGCTGAGTAACATGTAAAGGTTATAATTTGTTTATGAATGAAACTCCTCAGTATTGTAAAGACGTGCATTCTCCATTAATTAATATTTGGATTAAGCGGGATTATAATCAAATTTCTAAAATAATTTTTTAAGAATTTAATAAAATTATTCCAAAGGATATTTGGAAGGGTATGTATTCAAATAATTTGAAAAATTCTAAGGAACAAAGAAAATAGCAGAATTCTAGAAAATAATTAAAATGGTATGATAATTATGATGCAGAGAAATGGTGATGGGAGAAAATAGACTCTAGACTAGAAATAACTACATATGCGAATATAGCATCCGATGAAAATGGTATTGCAAAGGAATGCAAGGAAATACATTTATTCTTTACAATGTTGGCTGCAGAGCTCACTAGTCATTTGAAAAATAAATGAATAAATCTGCATTTTTAGCTCACTTTCTAACACCGAAATAAAATCCACATGGAACAAATACTTAAAGGTAAACCATTAACATGATGGAAGGAAAAAAGTCTGAATATTTTTATAATTTTGGCATGGTAAAAGTTTTCTAAGCCCAATGCAAAGGTTATAAACTAAAAGATATGTATATAATTTATATAACTATATATAACTTATGTAAATTTATATCTAAAAATGGAAATTAATTCTGTACCAAAAAATAAGTGAACTTTAAAAAGTGAAGGCAAAAACTGAGAAAAATGTTTGCAACACATCTGACAACAGCTAGTTTTCTTCATATTATGAAACCTTCTTACAAGTCAATAGGGAAAGGATGCCCGATCTATTTTTCAGTGGGCAAGGGATATAAGAGTCATTTCACAGAGGACAAAACAGAAGTGGCCATTAATCATTTGAGAACCTAATGAAACTCACAAATAATTAAATTCAAATAACAACAAGATACCATTTTTCAACTATCAAATTGGCAGTGGTTAAAAGATTAATAATTCCCGGTGTTGGCAAGAATATGGGAAAACAAGTTCTGTCATATGCTGCTAGTGGGAGTACAAAAATTTGCTAATTTTTTGGGAGGAAAAATTGCAACATCTATTAAAATGTTTAATGTTCATATTCTTTAACTAACAATTTCACTTCTAAGAATTTATCCAATTGAAAAACTCACACAAATATATGGAAAAATATGGTCGTTCTTTGCAACATGCTTTATAATGGTGAAAAAATTAGGAACTATCTAAATTTTTATCAATAAAGGATAATTAAATATGCTGACATGGAATGACACCCAAGACATATTGTAAAGTATAAAAAAGATAGTTGTCAAATTAGATACACTCTACGAAACCATTTGTCTTAAGAAGTTATATGTTTGAATATATGTGTAGATGCAACAAAAATATATATGAATCTGAAATAAAATACATCAAACTTAACAACAGTGATTTCCGAATGTTAAAATTGTGAAAGACAGTCAGGACAAACGCAGGGTGTAGAAATCGAGAGTGAACTAGAACAAGTAATCTAGGGATGGAAAAAGAGAATAGACTAGGACAGAGGCACAGCTCTAGTGTAACCAAATAAAAATAAGGAGCCCTAAGTCAGCAACCTGTTCCTCCCTCTCCCGGTGTGACCCCCAGCCCTCATGCCACCCCCACCACCACCTTCTTCTGATTCTCTGTCCTAAGTCTCTGAAAGGCTGGGCCTGGGGACCTCCTGTGGGCTGCAGGCAATGGGAGGCACTCGTGGGAAACTGGAATGCAAAGAGATCAGAGTATTTCTTCCCTACTTCCTTCCTGTTTGATGCTGTGTCTTATCAAATAAAAATAAAATTCAGACTAAGTAAGGAGAGACTTTATTCAAAAGGCTTTCTGCAGGAGGGGGTAAGGGGACTATTGCAAAAGGGACAATGTCATGATGGTAAGATCTGCAAGTGTCTCCAGAGATAGGCAAAAAAGGGTTTCCTTTTCTGGAGAGGATTAAACAAGGCTAGAGACACCCAGGTGTGGGGAGTGAGGTGAGAGGGGGCATGATCTGATGTAGAGCAGAGAACGTTTCACTCCAGGCCAGCCTGTTCTCAGGAGGGGCCGCCTACTGGCTCAGGCTGAGGGTGGCCCGAAGTTCAGGCACCTGGGGCAGGAGGGAAGCTTAACCAAAGTTTGATTAACATGCATTTTGTTCCCACTGATCAGTGGGGACCAAATGGTTCATTTATGAGGCAAAGATGGGAATTTGGAGGGTCTGCGTCTGGCCTCAACCTAGGCAGACAAAAGAGACATCCCTGAGTCTTACCTAGTCACCTGGGGAAGGTGGTTCCCTCCAGAAAGCAGATTCCCAGAACAGAAAGGATAGGAGATGCCTCAACCTTCACTGTTTCCCAGGATCACAGGGCCTGGGTAAAGCTCAAGATTGTAGGTCCCTAGCAACCCCTGCATCTCTGCCACCGGAGCTCTCTCAGGGGCCTCCTCGCCAGCTCCAGGTCACCAAGCCTTGATAACATCTCCTCACCTCGCCTCCAGGACACTAGAGATTGGGGGCCTCCCACAATTGCTGGTCTCTCGGTGCCTCAACATTGCTGTCTGCTCCCTTATCCCATCTGTTACTGTCCTTCCGCAAGGCCTCATTGTTTGTTCTGAGTTTAATCCTACGTCCTGCTGTGGCCTGGGAAGTTTGTAACAACCACTTACAAAATTGACACTACTCTCCTTTTTTTGGCATAAAGTTTCTTTTAGATAGGGCAACAGGTTACAGGATAAATAAGGCAGAAGTTGAGGTGCCAATGTACAGAAGAGGTTGAACCTGAAGTAGCTCTATTTTATTTATTCTGGAAGACTCCCTAATATGTCATGACTGTATCATGGTTACTACATTGTGAAATGATCCTAATTAGCTTTCTGCTTAAATACGATATTTAATCAAGAGATCATCATTATCAAAACGCATTCATGAGGCACCCGTGGGAGGCACAAATAATTAGAATCATAAAATAAATTAACAAATAGGGCAGGGGGGTTTGAGGTCCATTAGTCCAGGGATGTCAGGGTTTGGTGGTTGTTTTTCAATGCATCCCCCCGCTCCAGGCCAAAGCCAAGAGAAGGGGAAGAAATTGGGGCCACATCTGCTCTCTCGGCTTCTCCTGCCTCTCCTTCTGCAAGAGGAGAAAGACCTTTCTTTTCTTTCTTTTACATCATGCCTTCCTTCTTGTCTCCAAAAAAAGCCATCTTGGCTTTTCTAAACAGCCAAAAGCTCACAGCCAAGGTCTCCAAGCCCAATTGTTGCTACAGCAAATGTGGAAATAAATGATTTCGGAAAATCCATTCTCAAGATAATAGCAGGACTTACAAGGCTCTTGTTTCCCAAAATACTTCAGTTTTGAACATCAAGAGCCAAGTATCTCCTTAGTCTTTCCCTCTCCATCCCTTTGGTAACAAATCCCCGCCTCCATCTAAGCAGAGGATGTCTAGACTGGTGTAGACCCAGGTCTTATATTCACTCTGGCAAAGAGGAGGGCTCACTAAATGATCGTTAAATATTACCACCATTATATATCCAAGCAAAGCACAGCATCTGAATTTAAAACGTTCTGGTGGCAATTATGAATCTTGAGAATCCCCTCAACCATGGGATGGAGGGCAGTGAGATACAAGACATAAGAAGCTCATCCTCACATGGGATGAAGATATGTTTTGTTGTGATCAATCAAGACATGAGAAGAAGGTGCAAACAAGAGCCTTGTAAGCCTTGTAAAATTACAATTCCATTTACGTAGCCATCAGTCATATTTGCACAGCTATCCCAGCTAAGGTTTGTGTGGTGTTTTATATTGACAGAGCAGCCATAAACCGACAAGAATTACCAATACTTTGCAGATATAAAAAAGTTAGACAACAAAGCCCCAGAGACCAAACATCATTGCAAGACACTTTGTGGAAGCTTGAAATGAGATGAGTTTGTAGCCTTTGAACACACAGCCTCAGAGGCATCCTGCAGAGTATATTCACAGTCACTCTTGAAAGCATTTCCATTCAAAGGGAGCCTGAGGTCCACGTCTCTCCACTTGTCTAGATTGTTTTATGCATCAGGGAATAGGAATAGAATAACAGAGCAAAGCAATTAAGTTTATTAAGTTTTATAGTTGTAGCAAAGAGTTTCTGAATCTCAAGACTGAACTTTAATCATTGAAAACAAGACAGAAAGTAGTGTTGCTTTGACACACAGAAGAAACCAGTGTGAAGCCAGAAAAAAGAGAAGCATGGACCTGGGATACTATTTGTCCAAACTCTAAAAGCTTTGATAATCTTCAAACTTATGTCTCCTTGATGCCAAACAGTCATCAAGTGGCAGCATCCAATTCCAGAAATCCCCTCAGTGCCATCAGTACGTGATCTTCCCAAATCCCTCTTACTTGCTAGAAACCAAGGACCTATTTTATCAAGGTGAACTATCGATGGAGTTTTGGCAGTTTCACTGTGAAAGACTGCCTTCCATTTCTGTAAATACACCACAGCAGCCTCAGATAATAGGATCATGTGGATTGTCGGGGTTGGGGTCTGTGGGCCGGAACATAACCTCACTGCTGAAACATCAGCTTCCAAATGACCCTTCTTGGTAGAGGCTGGATGCTGAAATATAACAGATGGGACCCATCATCTCGTCTAAGACACAGGCTTTTTGGTTGTCTATCGCAGTAAAACAAACCACACAACAACAGTTGCTTAAAAGAATAACAGTCCTTTATTTTGCCCTCCAATCTGGGAGTCAGCGGGGCTCAGCAAGGCAGTTCTGGCTTAAGGTCTCCTCTGGTGACAGTCCGAAGGAGCCCGGGCTTGGATATCCTTAGGGTCTTTCTTCACAAGGTTGGAGGGAAGACTCAAACAGCTAGGGGTTGGGGCAGCTCAATGAGTGTCACTTCCTTGCAAACTTCATGTTCTATTCACAAGAGGGCCTCAAAAGCCTTGACTTCCTCCTGGAGTGAGGGTCCCAAGACAAAGTGGCAGAAGCTGTGTGGTCTTTGCTAACCTTACCCCTGGATGTCATGCTTCTTCACAGCCACAGAACTCCATTCCTGGAGGCACACGGTCCAGAAGGAAAGATACTTCTCAAATACCAAGAGTATCTATCTGTTCCTTCCTTGACAGCGAGGCACTCATAGAGATATCTCAAAAATGGACAATGCAAACTGAAAACATACCAGGAGGATGAATGAAATGAAGCAATGGAGGGCACAATCCGGCCAGTTCTCTCTTAAGAGCTGCATCGATACCCATGCGATGAGAAGAGAGGTTTTTAGTTAACCCAAGATTCTCCAGGCAATTACGCCATAAATTATGTATAATTTTCTTCAAGTATTTGTACATCATTTAGCTTTTAAAAACCTCTCTGGAGTTCTATGTGGTTTATCCCAGAGCATAAATTCAGTTCTTCTCAACTAATCCTTCTGTTTTTCTTATAAACCCCAAGTTAAAAGAACCTACTTGGGTATTACAGTAAAAAGTTACCTCAACTTCTGGCGACATCCGACAGTCCAGATTAAAAGGACAAAGCAGGACTCAGCCCACAGAGAATGGGGCTCAATTTGAGACTGCCATTTGTGAATGTCACTTCTTTTATCAGCACATAGAATTTCAGGGAAGAAGAAACTTAAACTTATATATATGTTTTTAAAGATGCTGTAATGAATATCCAAGGCATTAATGTTACCACACAAGTCATTAATTTCTTTCAATTATTTAATTCAGCCAGTACTTTCAAAAAGTTCTGATTCACAAATAACCCCAAAGTGGAGAAAACTGAAATATAATTCACAGCTGTATTATCATTTGTGTGTGGTTAGAAATTGGGCAAAACAATTGCTCTTAACCAACTTCTGAATAAATCAGTCTGAGAGACTTGATAGTTGTATATGCTTATTTCATGTAAAAGTAGGTCACTAATCTGAAAAACTAGAGCTGAAATGTTAAGGCCAGGTGAGTGCTGTTTTTTATCATAAGATTCTTTTTTCTTTTTCTTTCTTTTTTTGGTTTTATTTTCGCTGTTAAACAACGGACTTCTCAATACTCCTGCTAACCGTTACTGTCTTATTTTATAAATGCAGGAACGAAACTATCCACGCGACTTGAGAATGTCAAGTCAGACCTGGCCAGAAAATGCCACTCTTTTAACAAAGATGGAGATGTATTTGACTCCTGGTCTTGCACGAGGCCATTTCTTAATACAAATACATGAAGAGCCTATCATTTGAAAATTGTTCTGATGCATTGAACTTAATGATCTAATCACACTTTTGTCATTATTATGAAGAACTAAGACTTGTCAGGTAATGGAATTAAATTCAAATAGAAATGCTCATATATTTAATGGCTAATTTGGAAGAATGAGGTTTTAAAATTCAAAATTCATTTAACAAAGAACTATTGAGTAATTATGTTCATGAATATAGCACTTTAATCTGAGAAACACATGAGAGTTTTAAACCTTGAAAATTTTAGGAGCACACACACAAAAAAAGCCATCTGTTTTAATATACCTGCCCACTTTTTGCTTGGTTTCAATCCCAATTGCCCTACTGTTTCACAGTGTCTTTCAATCCTCTTTTTCCCCAGGATCAATCTGTGAGCTCATGAGTTCACTTTAGGAACTTTGTCCTGTCCACCTTCTGCCATTTCTCATTATTAGGTCAGCCGACAGGTAAGCGTGTCTCCAATCCAAGGTCTTCTTCCTCCTGGGCTTCCTTCTGCATCCAGTATGTGCAGAGCTTATTAAAATGCTGAGTCTATCTGTTTCATGTAATGGGATGGGAGTAGATGCTCATTTCTTTCATGCTTCAGGACCCCAAAAGGTCCCAGCTAAGGAAGCAGTGGTGGGCCGTAGCTGCCTCACTGCAGTGGCTCACAAGCGTGAATTGGTACACCTTCAGGAATTTTGCAAGCAGGCCATTAAACCTTTGCCAGCTTGAAACTGACCATGATGGGAATATTTAGAATATTTTCCACATGGAAATCGGAGCAAACGCTACAACCAGAGCTTAGGCGAGGAAAGGGGAACCAGTCGTTAAACATTTACCAGCACAAAACTCTTGAAGAAACAGAGATTTATTGAGTGTCTACTATATTATGTGCCACTTTCATAAAAAATAATTGCACTTACAATATTGCTGACTATATTCCCTATTGTAATAACTTTCTACAGTGACAGATGGGAGCTAAACTTATCGTGGTGATCATTTTGTAATGTATATAAATGTTGAATCACTATGTTATAGATCTGAAACTAACATAATATTGTATGTCAATTATACTTCAATAAAAAAATAAATAATTGCGCTTAATTCTCAAATCAGCACTATAAAACAGGTGTTGCTACTGCCACTTCTTTTTTCAAAGAAGCAAATTGAAGCTCAGAGAAGGAGCTTGCCAGAATTTAAACTACTGCCTGAAGGGTTATATAGTCTAAACTAGTTGTCCTTTGTCTCACTAACTTCCATCTGCTTCACCCTTTATTCCCATGGGATTTTAGGATTGGAAGAAATCTTAAATTTCTTCTAGTTTTATCAGCCAATGTCGCAGATCTGCATTATAATAAACTCAAAAATGGTTGTCCTGCCTGTGCTTGAATACTTCCAGTGACAGAAAATTTACGACCTCAGACCATTCATAGTTTGAAAGTTGTTATTCTTAGAAAGTGCTTCCTTGTTTTGAATAGAAAACTCCCCTTTGCCTCTAACCATTGGTTCTTGTTCTACCCATAGAAAATTTGAGAATGGCAGAAGCTCTTCAGGTTTCTATAAATCTAGCATCCTAAGAGATTCAGAGATAGGGCAAAAAGCAAATGCATTTGTCTCTGCTTTGCATTTCGCCTTTACGTGTATCCACCATCCATCCTGCAAACTTTTGTTGGTGAGTTAATCAGTGATATTTGCTGGACTATACACTGGACATACAAAGAGGAGTAAAATAGCTCCTGGCCCTAAGAAACTCACTGGCCTAGATGCTGCCACTTAGAGTGTGGTCCACAGACCAGTAGCAGCAGCACCAAGGAGCCTTCAGAAATGCAGACTCCAGGGCTCTTAGACCCCCAGACCTACTGACTCAGAATCTGCATTTCAACAAGATCTCTCAGTAATTCTTTTGTACCTTAAATATTGAGAAGTCTTAGCACCCGCCGAACTGAATATTTGACTTCTCTAAAGTGACGTGCTTCCAATATCTATATTTTAATGAGGTATTTTTCTTAAGAGCCATGAAGAACCTAGATACCTCTGAAGCTGGTGGTCTTTATCTACATAATTCTTTTCCTGTTTTGGAGGTAGTTACTCTTCTTTTTTTCTTGATGTCACTTTGCTTTACATATTATATAAATTTCAGGCGTACATCATGTTCCCACTTCTGTGCAGACTGCATCATGATCACCACCAATAGTCTAGTTTCCACGCGTCACCCTACACATGTGCCCCTTTACCCCTTTCACTCCACCCCATCCCCTTCCCCTCTGGTAACCACCAATCTATTCTCTGTATCTATGTTTGTTTGTTTATCTGGAAGGTAGTTCTTAAAAAGTAACAAAGTTGCACCACAAATGTTTGATCTTAAAGCTACATCATTTGTCAGAGTTCATGGACACTTTTTAATGACTATCGTAAAAAGTACCAAAACGGCTACAAGCCCAATATGTTATGCGTGGACTGTGGTGCATTTTTATAGCTGGATTTGATTGCACGTATATGTTTCTCTGCAGTCTGCATGCAGAGTTCACACTTCAGTGTTCCTTTGAGGATGCCCTGTGGGGAAGGATACTGCAAAGGGAGAAATTCTATTCTTCATCACAGACACTGTCAGTACTTGCTTAAGGGAACCACAGCAAGACCCGTCTAGACCTAAGAGAGAGACAGATTTTCTTTTTTTCTTCCCATGAGTTACTAGACTTATTTATCTCGACTTTGAAGAAATGGCCTTCGACCTGGGAGTTCACCCCCTAAGAGGTCAGAAGTCTTTTTAGTCTGTGATAGTTTACTTAATATCGAAGCAAGGAAATAGAAGCAAAAACCATCCACAATAAATACACTTTGCAAAGCAAGACAGGATTAGACGTGATATTTTAACCCGGGACCTCTCAGGACATTTTAAGTGCACAGGTTTGCTTGAAAACGTAAAACCTCCCAAGGAACCAACCTTCGGTGTACACACATCGCTGTTATAACACAGCACATCTGCTCTCAAACTCCTTCAGTCTACACACGTGATATATGCCAGTAATACCATCTCCAACAGTATTCCCGGGCCCCTTCTTCTAAGAAGGCATTTTTTTTTTTTTAAAGATTTTATTTTTTTTCCTTTTTCTCCCCAACGCCCCCCGGTACATAGTTGTGTATTCTTCGTTGTGGGTTCTTCTAGTTGTGGCATGTGGGACGCTGCCTCAGCGTGGTCTGATGAGCAGTGCCATGTCCGCGCCCAGGATTCGAACCAACGAAACACTGGGCCACCTGCAGCGGAGCGCGCGAACTTAACCACTCGGCCACGGGGCCAGCCCCATAAGAAGGCATTTTTATTGCTAGGGTACACTACTTTTTTCTCTGATACCTACAAAGTAGTTAAATTATTCCGAAAAAGTAAGCATAACACCATAACATTTTTCATAAGAAATCCTCAAAAAACAAGTCAAAGGACACGGCTAAATTTTATCCCCAGTTACATCCTAAACCACTTTGTTTTGGTTTTTATTCTCCTCACTTTTGCTTTCTTTACTCCTTTCAATGCTTGAAGTAAACAAAACACAATGTGCTAGTAGTAACACCAAGCCCTGCATTTGCTATGTGTAGTAGTCGGCTGGGGCTACCATAAACTAAACACCACAGACGGGGCGCTGAAAACAACAGAAACGTATTTTCTCGCAGTTCTGGAGGCTGGAAGTCCAAGATCAGGTGCCGGCAGGGGATTTCTCCTGTGGCCTCTCCTTGGCATGCAGAGAGCCGCCCTTCGCTGCCTCTTCACATGGTGGTCTTCCTGTGCAGCCCCACCCCTGTTGTCTTCCTCTGCTTGTAAGGACACTGGTCATAGTAGATTAGGGCCTACCCATCGGCCTGGTTTTAACTTAATCACCTCCTTCAAGACCTTATCTCCAAATATGGCTACATTCTGAGGTGCTGGGGGTTGGCACTTCAACCAGTGCATCCCGAGGGACAAAGCTCCCCCACTTTCCCCACGCTTCCCTTGTAGGAACTGATTTAACTTCTCAACAGCCATTTGAGGCAGACAGAGTGAGTGCGCCCACCTTACAGAAATGAAGCCCAGCACAAAGACACACAACTAACCCATAATGGGCCTGGCCAGAAGCCTGTTCTGGAGTTGCGTTCTCAATCATGCCGACTTTGTTTTTTGTTCAGAGTATCAGCATGTTTATAAATGATCGCACTGTGTCTGTGTTGAGGAGAACAACTCTATTTGCTCCCATGTTAAACAACTCCAGAATGCTGAGCTATTTGTGGCCTTTCACCAGTGTTTATTGTGTTTCTGGCTCCTCCCTCGATGTGGTCCATTCTTGCTGTTGTGTGCGAGAGCTGCTGTGTGATCTCCTGATAGCTGACTGTGCACGTCTCTTCCATTCTCCACCTTCAGTGACATCACATTGGCAACCTGAAATGGGCGATGGGGGGAGTATGTACACAATGGAAATTGGCAAACACAACAAGTTGGAGTTTTTTTTTTTTTTGCTAGAATACAAATCAGGATTTTTTTTTTTGAGAGCCAGTCTTCCAGCACATATTTGCCTGTACCTGAGTCCTGGACTGCTTCCCCTGTAATTTGCTCATAAGAAATATGATGATCTCTAAGAAGATCCCTATTATGAATTCTTACCTTGAAAAGATAGCTATTTAGTGCATGAACTTTGTGACAACTTTTTAATTTTCTCTTTAGAGATCACTTTTTCTTACTCATCTGTTAGTAAAATATGTAAATATTCATGGTGCTGATTATAAAATGTTACAATGTGTGTTTATTAAGTGTTGTTTAACTATCCTTCATTACACAAGGGATAACCAAAATGTCATTGATATTACAAATTTTTCATATAAAAATTTACTTGTTAAATATATACTTGAACATAAGTACAAAGACACGAGAAACACCAAATTCAATTAACAATGTTTACTTATTGTAAAGTTACATCGCTGACTATAACTCTAAATCAGTGATCAGTTAGAATTGTTGATATGAATTCTATATCACAAATACTGGATGTGACTGTATTCCTTCAGTCTTTGATCATATACGTTGATTCCTCTATTAATGAAGTGGCATGTAAATATCACTGGCAGTCTTTGGGGTAAATGTGCATGACCAGAGAAAGAAATCACACATGTCCCTCAATGGATGTATTCCAGGAGGGCACTGGAAGACAGAACCTCACATTTCCCTTTCAGCATTATTAGTCTAAGATTTTTATTATATTTTTAGATCGAGAGTGCCTCATTATCTTGTCAGCATACCTAGTCCCCACTCCTCTCTCACCCCGTGTTCCATGGGCTTCTCCAGCTCTTATTCCACCAGGAGAGACGAAGCTGCTCAGGATGGCCTGGCCTAGGACGGCTCCTCACTCCAGCCACTGATGCCGTGCAAACTATCCTCTAAGTTGCTACTGCTACCAGTCCCACACTGAAGAGTCCAGAGGTCCTCCAATCTGCATGCAAATTTCATTAACACACACTGGATTCAAAGTTATCGTATTTAATTAAGCCATCCCTATAATAACTATGCCTGAAAAGGAAAACCGATCTGAAACATCTGACTTAAACAAGAAAGAACAGTTTCCAACTCTATTTGTATTAGAAACCTACCAAATGGCTAGGTCGTTCCAACTTGGTGAAGGAGGGTAGGCAGAAAAGAAGGAGCTTTCTATCTCTGCCACCTTCAAAGAATTACTCTAACCGCTATCGTTTGTTTAGGACCTACTATATGCCAGGCCCTGCAACAAGAACTTTGTCACATCATCTCCTTGGTCCTCAATACACATGCATGAGGCAGAGATTAAATTTTCGTCTCATAGATAAAGAAACTGAAGCTCAAATGAATTAACTTATTTGCTCAGATTCATCTCCCTAAGTAAGCAACAAGGCCAAGGTTCAAAACCAGGATTATCTTGCTCCCATGCCTGACCTTCCTCCCTCAATCGTGCAACCTGTAATTCTGGATTCAGTGGTGGAATTTTAGAACTGGAAGATCATCAAGCACAAGGTATTGGGTGTCCAAGGAAATCAGAAGTTTGGAGGGGAAAATCCCTGTAGACGTGATGAAATGAATCTTTTTCCTTGCACCTTTGAACAGACAGGGGGTTCCTGCTCTGTCATTAACCCACTGTGAAGCTCAGTGGAGTCCTGCTCTGTATTCCTTTTACTCATTTGTAAACAAGATTCCTTCTTACCCCCAACCTGCTTCACGGGCGGTGCAGAAGAAGTATATAATGTCTGTAAAAGTCTTTGAGTACATCAAAGACGGCTCTGTATAAATACTACATTATTACACACGTTCCCATAGGAAGCATCCCCAGGACCCTTTGATCCATAAATATTTCATTGACTCAACCCAGTCAAAGCCATCTTAGACTCTGAGGCATCATAAGATAATTGACCTCAGAAAGAGTTCAAAAAGTAATGCATTCTGCATCCATATCACAGCGCACTTCTTAACTCTTTAATTTCAACTTGTTCATTTTAAAAAATAATTTTATATTTTTTCATATTATCAATTTTAGAGTAAGTATGCACCTACACATAATTCTAGGTTCCGTGAGAACGCAATGAGCACGGCTGCTGACGTATAAGAAAACAAAACTGTTCATACTTTTTAAAGGGTAAGAAACCCTAAAATATTCAGGTCTCTGCCCTTAAAGATAATGTTTGATACTCCTAGATCTAATTTTTTATGGCTTTTTGGATTTAATTTCATTCCATTTCTAAAAAGAAAGGCAACAAATGGATTTTTCATATCATTTGAAGAAAGAATACAATTAAATTACACAATTTTCCAAAAAAGTCAAATTCATCATTACTTTCTTTATATCATCGTTGGGATGCATTAATCTGTTAGAAAAATATAAAATATGCTGTATTTTATCAAATCAACTTTATTTATTATAAGGCCACGAATGCTCCCCATCCTCAAAACCCCAAAGGAACCCTGGGACGATTAGCAGTTTCTGATGCTTTTTAGAGATAAACATTCTTCTGCAAAAACCATAAATTTTAGTGAACATATTTAAATGCAAATCATTTGTGGAAATTGCTAAATAGTGAAGAAAAACTTTGAAGTAATAATAAAACAGGTCGGAAATGTTCTAATACAAATGTTTGCAATCCCAGGAAAAATGAGTTAAGCTACAATGAGTTATTTGATCTCAGTCATTCCTGAGGCTTCTACTCTGCTGACTCAAAAAACACACACAAAAAAACAAAACAAAAAAAAACAAGACAGAAGAACTGAGGAGGGTAAGTTCATTCACCTAAAGTTTACATCAGTGGGAGTCAGAGTTCCCAGTCAGCTTTGTAGCAGATGTGCTCTGACACTTGTAAAGAAATGTTACTCATCATGATCATTTTTTAAAAAGGGAAAAACCTCATTTCACAAGCATGTATTTGTATATGGTATTCTATTAGACCAACACGGCCACTAAAAAATAGATTTATTTTTATCTTCATATTTAATACGTGTGGAAAGTTCTGGAAGGATATTTTATTTTTAACACATTTGCCCCCAGCCCTATTAGTCTCCTGTCTTATTTCAGAAATAACTGCTCTTTGTTCCCCCAACCAGGATACCCAATCTATAAGTGTTTAGTTACACGTCTGCTTACAGATGTACCACCAAATTTGTTACTACCCAAAGGATCATGAGCAAATCAATGCTGACATTTTAGAACATGGAGGAAATTCACAAGCAATTCCTAAGTCGCTCAGATTCGAATGCGCATGTTTCTATCCCGCATGTCCAGTAGTTCAGTGAAACGTTGCCTCCTCCAGGATATAGAAGCGCTGCTTCAGGTTCTCACAGCTCTCATCTTGGACCACGGCCAGTATAAAGAATAGTCATATGTTCACCAAAACTTGCTCAGTATACACCAGACACATCAAATTTGTCATTTTTATTAGCCCTTAAAACACATCCATTCATTCATTACACAAATAACTATTGAGCATCTGTGAGGTGCAGGCAATGTTCTAGGTGTTGCAGAAATAATACAGAACATGTGGCTACCCTCCTGGAGTCATTATCAAATAAACAAATAATCAATAATATAAATTCAGAGAGTTGCATCATTTATGAAAGAATTAAAATATCGTCAGAGGATATGGAATGTCTGGTGGGGCTGAGGGGTTTATCAAGAAAGTCTTCCCTAAGGAGGTGACATTTAAGTGGCAACCTGAATGGTGAGAAGGAGCAGATCGTTCAGAGACCTGAAGGAAGAAGTCCACTGTCAGGAATGGCTGGAGCCCCACGGAGGGGAGAGCAGGATGATGCAGGGAAGGGATGAGGTAGCAGGAAAAGATCAAGATTCCATCCTGTAGGGGCATTAAGGCTTGGATTTTAATTTAAATATAATGACAACACTTTAGAAGTTGTATACAGGAAACGGCATAATCTATTTTACATTTTTGGAAGTTCATGATCTGTGTGACAAATAGATTGCCCAAGAAAGCAGGGTGCGTGCCAGAAGACTAGGTAAATGCTATTGCAGTGGTCCAGGAGAGAGACGATGGCAGCCCGGAATAGAGCAGTTACAGTGGAAATGGGAGCTGTGTTGATCTGGGTCTATAGAAGCAGATGCCAAGATGGGATACACCGGGCAAGGATTTTTCTGTGGAAATGCCTATGTGGAAGGCAATACAGAGGAAGTCGGACAGGCTGGGAGAGCAGTCAGAGGGCGATGCAAGGCCAACCCCAGCAACGGGCTGAGCGGAAGCCTCCTAGACAGCCAAGCGGTCTAAGGAGGGCTGGGCGAAGCCTTCAAGGCAGGCTTAAGCCAAAGTCAGCTGAAAATGAATCTCATGTCTCCCAGAAACAACTGCTTAAGTATCTCTGCCTCACATAGTCCTTAGCACAGAGCAGCCCTAAAGAGGCCTGGCCTTGCTCAAACACAGCAATGGATTTCAAAGGCCGGCTGGGGTCCCTGTTCAGTTACACTCCCTCTAGCAAGAAGTCTGGGAGATGGACACTCAGGGCCGCCTGGGAGCAGTGGTCAGGGCCAGCACCCACGAGAGACAGGGAGAAGACAGGGCTTGGGGTGCGACTCCAGGAGACAGATTAAATTATGGCATATCCATCCAATAGACTACTTCACAGCAGTGGAAACAATGAGAAAGCTTTCCACAGACTGACAAGGAAAGACTTATTAAGTGAGAAAAACAAGGCATAACATCCATATGATGGAATGCTATTCAGCAGTAAACAAGAACAAACTGCCAATACATGGTCAACCTGGATGAAGAGCTACAGCATTTGCGAAGTGAAAGAGGCCAGACGCAGAGGCCGCACACCGTGTGACTGCACTTTCTTCCCCTTCCAAACAAGGCGAGCAAACTGTCGAGACACAACTCAGATGACAGGTTGCCAGGGGAGAGGACTGACTTCAAAAAGGCATGCAGGAACTTTTATAACGGGTGATGGCCCCTTCTATAGCTTGATTTTGGTAGTGCTTTTATGATTGTATGCATTTGTCAAAACTTATAGAACTACATACATATTCATGGTCCATTTTACTGAATATAAACTATACTTCAATAAACCTGACTTAAAAAAAACAAGACGCAGAAGAGTGTGTTTAATATGCTATCTTTTGGGTAAAAAAGGAGAAAGTTAAGTATATTTGCATTTTCTTGTATAATTATATAAAACTCTGGAAGTACACATAAATGAATAACAGTGGTTATCTGCTAGGGGATGGAACCGAGTGCATAAAAGAAAGGTATGAAGGAAAGTTATCTACTATTTACCTATACACAAAATAAATTTAAAGTAAATATATAAAATTCTTTTATATTTATAAAGAAAAGAGAGAGGAAGGACTCATGGAAGAAAGCTAAGATTTAGACTAACCACTGGGTGAATAATCATGATACTATTAGTGGTGATGGGGTTGCCTGCAGCGAGTTGTAAGTGTAGGGTGGGAGGGAGTAAAAAGTAAGAGAGCCATGTTGTACTTGATGAATATGGTGGTTAATTTTATGTGTCACCTTGACTGGGCTCAGGGATACCCAGAAAGCTGGGAAAACATTATTTCTAGGTGTGTCTGTGAGAACGTTTACAGAAGAGATTAGCACTAGAATTGATAGACTGAGTAAAGGTCACCCTCACCAATGTGGGTGGGCATCATCCAATCCACTGAGGGCTTGAATAGAACAACAAGATGAAGGAAGGGTGAATTTGCTCTGTGCTTGAGCTGAAATGTCCATCTTCTCCTGCCTTTGGCCATCAACACTCTTGGTTCTCAAGCCTTCAGACCCGGACTGAGTTACATCACCAGCGTTCCTGCCTCTCCAGACTGTAGTCAGCAGACTGTGGGACTTCTCTGCCTCCACAATCATGTGAGCCAATTCCTAAAATAAATCTCCTCTTATATCTATCTATTTCTATCCCATTGGGTCTGTTTCTCTGGAAAACCCTGACTAATACAGTCAGTTTTGGATGCCTATTAGACTTCCAGATAGAGCTGATGAACAGGCTGAGGTCTGTACTAGCCTCAGGTTTAGACACAAGCCCCAGCCTGGAGATAAATGTCATCAGCGTATAGTTGGTATTTTAAGCCTCTGGACAAGATGAAGTCTTACAGGCAGAGGCTGTAGAGGAGGAAGGGGAGTCCTGAGGCAGTCTTGTATGAAGCATGCACGAAGAGGAAAGGCAGCCCCAAAGGGGTCACGGATGTGACTGGTGATGTCAGGGGACAATGCAGGGAGAGGGGTGTCCAGGGTCAAGTGAAGACCATGGAGAGATCTTAAGAAGGAAAGGCTGGTCTACCGTGTCAGATGCATTTGAGATGTCAAAGCAGAGGAGGACTGAGAATGGATGGCTAGATTTCCCATGATGCTCACTGGTGATTCTGACGAGCGCTGTCTTAGAGAAGGGGGTGAGGACAACACTTGATTGGAACGACTTTATTAAGGGGAAGATGGGAGGTGGGGATTGGTGACAGTGAGTAGACAACACAGAGTAGTCTCTGTGAAGGGATATATTAGCTTAAGAAAGAGTTGTTTGTCTGATTGATGTCACCACATGTCTGCACTGACAGGAATGACACAGTAGGGAGGGATAAGAGTTTACAAACAACCTGAAATTCCCAGTTTGAACAGAGTTGTTTCCAAGACGTTGCTTCATAAACTTCCATCTGAAATTTATGTGTACCCAATATATTTCATAAAAGAAATACTCTGCTTTGGGTTTAATTGCCTATTTGTTATGGCCTAAAACAGCACAACTTCAAGCTCTTTCAAAATTAATGATTCCGTACAGAAGCAGCTATTAATTTTCAAGTTCTCAATTTAATTAAGGTCATTCCAGCTATTTCAATAATATAATTTTAATTTGCTTTTAATATATTTCAACATTTTTCTTTCTTTGAAATTAGATGACCTTTTAAAGTATATCCTCCAATGTACGCCGTGGGCATGAGGGATCCGCAATGGCTGTGAAAATCCTTTACCTAAAACCAAAGGTATTCATCTTAGTGTGGCTTTTACAATAGTCATAAAAAACAACCACTCTCTCAGAGAAAGAGCACAAGAAAAGTAAAAACAAGTAAAACACAATATCTTCTCATAGGAAATTTATAATCTGAAAATAGGAGATAAAATATATGCATAAATCACAAAAATATGTGCTATGTTAAGTTGCATAAAAGAGGGACGAGCCACTCTAGGGACTTGAAGAAGGAGAGCTCCCTCCCCCAGTGTGATGAAGGAAGATGTGGTCGTGAATGTCCCAGGAGGAAACAGAGGAACTCCGAGAGGGTTTATTGACAGAGGGAGCTCTGTAAACAGAGTGTGGGTGTTGGGAAACCACAACCCAGACCCCTGGGGCCGTCACAGCAGGAGCTGTTACCACAGGAGCTCAAAGGGACAAGTGCTGCTGAGACGCAAACAGGGATTGAGGGGCTCCTGCAGAGGCGCAGGGAGCTGCCCTCAGAGGATGTAACTGGCCAGAAGTGACTCACGGTGGGAGCCAAGGACGAGATTCTCTCACGAAATGCTCTCTCCTCCTACCTCTGACCTCTACCAGGGTTCCCCACAGGCCTGGGGAGCTGTCCACGCAGCCGCCACAGCAGCCTGAGACTCAGGGAAGGGCGAATGGGGAGAGAAAAATGGAAGATAACTGGAACAAAAGATTTTATCAAGGAGGTAGTGTGAGACCTGAGATTCGAGAAATGAGTCAGCAGAGAATAGGTGGCTCTTCCAGGTAGAAGTCATAGGAAGACCGAACACTGAAAAGTGAGAACAAGAATTCGGGATTGCCGTCAGCTTTGAAGACATGCAAGGTTGGAGATACAAATAAGAATAGGAAATATCATTCAGAGAATTTGAGCAGGGCAATAAACACTGAGCTCAGGGTTCCAGTTTGATTTTGTAGAAAATGAAGAATTGCCAAAAGTTACTAATCTGCCAGTGAAGCAGAGACAAGGAGAGAAGCAAGATGTCAAAAGCAGAAAAAACGGAGAGAATCTGCCCAGGGAAACTGCCGAGATGGGGACCACTGCATTTCTGTCTAATGTTCTCCATAGCACAATCCGGTTAAAATCACTTTTTTGTGGACAAAAATTTAAGTGAATCTCCCTGAATAGCAGAGATTCAGCTACAATCAGAACATTTCCATTACCATTAGCATGATGAATAAGAAATATTTTGAGGAACTAAAATGATTGCACTCTTGGAAATTGCAAAATGCACTTTAGAACTTGACCTGACTCAGAATCTATATTTTCACTCTAAACAATGGTGCAGCCACTGTGGAAAACAGCTTGGCAGTTACTCCAAATGTTAGACATAGAACTACCATATGACCTAGCAATGGGACTCCCAGGTACATATCCAAAAGAATTGAAAGCAGGGACTCTAACAGATATTTGTGCACTCCTGTTCACGGCAGCATTATTCACAATAGCCAAAAAGGGGAAACAGTCCAAGGGCCCATCAACAGATGAAGAGATAAACAAAATGGGGTATATACATACAGTAGAATATTATTCAGCCATAAAGGAAATGAAATTTTGATATCTGCTACAACATGGGTAGATCTTGACAATGTTATGCTTAATAAAATTAGCTAGACACAGAAGGACAAATAGTATATGATTCTACTTATATGAGGTACCTAGAACAGGCAAATTTATAAAGACAGAGAGTAGAATCGAGGTTATGAGAAGCTGGGTGGGGAGATTTTAATTGTTTGATGGGTGCAGAGTGTCTATTCGAGACAATGAAAAGTTTTGGGTATAGATAGTGATGATGGATACACAACATTACAAATGTATCTCATGCCATTCAATTGCACGGTGACAAACGGTTAAAATAATAAACATTATGTTATTTATATTTTACCACAATTAAAGAAAATAAACTACTGACGCACACAACAACAAATATTTGCATCAATACTTATTTTTGCAACAAATACTTGCAAGCAATATTTACATAATATTACCTCAATGTTTCTTCTTGATGTAATTTGCATCAAGAAGATTCCCTGTGTTCAAGGGTTTGGCCTCACCTTTATAGGATTTCTTAAATTGCCATCCCCTGCTAATGAAATGTACAGCAGGTCCAGGCATTCATCGCTCACACTGTAAATTCCGGAGCTCCACTAACAATGCTACCGTGCAGCAGGCAGACTGCCTTTACTTGCCTGTTAACAAAACAAAATCACACACACACACACACACACACACACACACACAAAGACACAGAGCAAGGGAGGGGGACTCCTTTCTTTGCCTATTCTAAGAAGCTATTCTAAGAGACCAATTCACATAGAAGAAAAGACTCAGTTGTACAAACTGTGGTAATTTTACAAACTATACACTGTCTGGGCTTCCGTTAAGGAAATACTGTGATTTTAACGTTATACAAGAAAACCAAAGAGGGATTATTCTAATGCAAATAGGTCATTCCAAGCCATTCACCAATGGAAGGCTTCTTGAATAGTGCAAAAGTTCAGTTGTTAATACGGTTTGTTTAGTTGCTTTTAGTTGTTTTTTTGGTCTGTTTTACTTTAATCAGAGTAAAAACTCAGAAAGAAAAGGGGAGAAAAAACTAGTGGTGTAGTTCAGAACTTTTGAAAGTGTCTATTTTACATTACAAGACACTGGAAGGCACATTTCCAAGAGGAGGAGTAGAGCTGAGAGGAAGAATTGAGGACTCAGGAAACGGCTGTTCCTGAGTCAAGACAATGGGCAATCGCTCCCAATAAGGAGAGACCCAACTTAATAGAAATGTCATTACTTAGCCTGCATATTTAAAATCTTTTCTTAGTCTTCCAGCAAGATTCATTTTTCATCTACAGAAAGAATGAATTTGGAACTTGCACTTTAAGATAAAAAATAAAAGATTGACAGCAACTTTGTGTCCAAAAAAACCCATTTCTTCTATCAATACTTTTTCTTTAAAAAAATTATTTCAAAAGCATTTATTTTATTTTCTATTAAGATAAATGAAAAGCAAAAAAAACCCTTTGTTTTACCTCTGCCTGAACAATGACAAAGGTTGCTTACATCAAACAAGCCATAGACCCTTCACTGAGAAATGGACAACAATTTCCTAAAGGGATAAACTAACAAACTTCTAAATTTTCTTTTTAAAGAAGGGTGAATACTTCCTGTTTCACTTTTATTCATCATCAAACAAATCTCAAAATATTAATACTGATCCTTTAGACCAATATTTGTAACAATAAAATTTTGTCTCATCGTAAAGGAAAATAAAAGGGAAATACTGAGTTTAAACGTTTTTTAAGTGTTATCTTTTTATCCAAACCCATACTTTATCCTATAATAAAGTTTTGCAACTTTGCCTATGGTTTTAAAATAGTCATTGACAAGAAAGATTCTTAGGTTCCGGTGAATTTCCTTTCATAGCAATGTTGTCCTCCATTTACTCAGCCATGAGCAAGCAGAAGCCTGCAGTCAGAAAAAACAATGAGCACTTTGGAAACTGAAGCTGCACTTCAGAAACTCTAGCCCACATCAGCATGCAGGGACCTCATAATGGAAAGAAGCACTGAGAACGCTGGGTGCAGTCTGAATTCTGCCTTCTCTCGGGGCCGGCTGTGAGTCTGCTCCAGTTCGCCCGGAACCTCAGACCAGACCAACCAGCAATATCAGGTGATTCTTACTCTCCCCTCCTCCCGTGTGCCAGTACCCAAGCCCTGTGTTTGAGATAAGTCTGAAGACAGGTCATCCTGTGTGATGTCACAATGTGTTAATCTAACTAGTAATTTTTTTAGTGCCAAACTTCGGAATTCTACCCTGCGTTCTCTTCCTCTTTCTCCTTTTTGGTTCTTAACTGATGAAATAACTCTATTGAGTGACTTATCATCAGTCCGGAATAAACTATCTTTGCCATCAAATAGGCCACAAAGGCAGGAAAGATGACTCTATGAGGCGTCCTGCGGGGACTGAAATGCCATCTCTTTCAGGTAGCAATACTTTGGCCTTTTGAATACAACGGAATCTAAGAATTTGCAGCAAAAAATAGATTTTAAAGAAAAAAAGATTTGTTTTTTACATGAGCACTTTGTTTTTTATGTTTCTTCTAATTTCTCAAACAAAATTAAATTTCAAGGACAGTTATTAAAATGTATGAGAAAGATCATCTTTTCACATAACAGGTAATTCTCTAGTTTACACTCCTCTGAAGGTTTTCCCCTCGGCAATGGCCCAGGTAATGATGCAACCACCACCTTCCAAACAGAGATGATGGTTATACTGGAAACCATCACCAATCATAATCTAAGGTTAGATTACTCACGTGTTCTTCAATGATTGCGATGCGACTGGAATCTAAGGCACAGTATCCCCCTTGTCTTTGGTTTCACTTTCCGCAGTTTCAGTTACCTGAGGTCCACTGCCATTCGAAAATGTTAAATGGAAAATTCCTTAAGTAAACTTTGTAAATTTTAAACTGTGCACAGTTCTGAATAGTGTGATGAAATCTCACGCAGTCCGGCTCCATCTCACCCAGGAGATGACTCATCCCTTTGTCCACTGGATCCATGCTGGACAGGCTCCCCACCTGTTTGTCAGCTAGTACCCCGTCTAGGTTATCAGATCAACTGTCTCAGTACCACAGTGCTTGTGTTCAAGGCATCCTTATTTCACTTAGTAATGGCCCAAATCACAAGAGTAGTGATATTGGCAATTTGGATACGCCAAAGAAAAGCCATAAAATGCTTCCTTTACATGAAAAGGTGAAAGTTCTCAACTTAATAAGGAAAGAAAAAAATTCATATGCTAAGGTTGCTAAGATCTACAGTAATTTTTATTACAGTATATTGTTATAACTGTTCTATTTTAATTGTTAATCTATTGTTAATCTCTTACTGTGTCTAATTTATGAATTAAACTTTAGCATAGATATGTATGTAAGGGAAAAAACAGTGTATAAATATGGTTTTGTACTATCCCCGGTCTCAGGCATGCACTGGGGGTCTTGGAATATGTATCCTCCTGGGATAAGGGAGACTACAGTATTTTCATTATTTTCCTTATCAACTAACTACTTTGTAAGTATTGATTTTACTTTTCTGAACTTCATGTTTCTGTTTTCACATCTACATATTATTCATATTAGAAGTCCACGACTTTTTAAAATTGGCAACATGAGAAGAGTTTTTAGTTCAATCAAGTTTGTTGTT
Organism: Equus asinus; assembly: GCF_041296235.1. NCBI lineage: Eukaryota > Metazoa > Chordata > Mammalia > Perissodactyla > Equidae > Equus > Equus asinus. The sequence goes on from NC_091800.1 coordinate 78,409,276, forward strand.
CTCCTTGTCTCCCAAATACATACACTAATCACACTCCTTGTTTAATTTTTAAAGCTTTCCATCAACTTCAGTGATAATTACAGAATTAAATTTTGAAGCTATAGACGTTTTTTATAATATAGATTTGCCTCCCATATTTTAGCACAAGACAGATGCAGCCCCAAATTTGCATTTACGTTTCCGTAATATAATTGGAAAATATTACTTCAACCTACCTTCTAGTTGTTCTCTCAAAATTTTCTAAAGTTATTTTATAGATCAAATAATCTACAATACTTAAACATTTGCTATTTAGGAAATAAAATGTAATAGGGTCATATTCATATCTTACCTAAAGCTAGAATATTTTGAATGTGCTTTAAAAAGTAACATCAAATGCTCATTTCAATTTTTCCTATTTATGGATAATACCAATGAATAATACTCTAAAAAAATCATAAAACAAGTTATTTCCATTTTTCTGTTCTTGAATTATTTTATATAGCTACTTTTAACAGAAATATCAAAGGCAAAACCAATACAAAGACATAATAACGAAAATGCCTTTCACTTTCTAATACCATGAAAAATCACTTCTTTTACATGTCCCTCCAGTTAAGTTGAAATAATGTCCTCTATTTACCTTCAGCTTAAATTGACTACCCTCTAAAGGGTATTTACTGATTCTGAAACATAAATTGATCTAAATACTTGTGGGAAAAAAACCCACATCCGTAACCACAGTGTCAACAAACGAATTGTCTTCAAAATAATTCAAAAGGAAAAATCTTCAAAAGAAAACTTAACTGCATTGATTTTTTTCCCTTCATATTTAGCACTACCATAATCTCTCACGTTGTCCCTTTTCTCCCCCTGAAAAAAAGTGACTGTTAAGATTTTAAAGCACACTCTTCAGCGTGAGTCTGTATTCCAAGCTTATTTCAAGGAGTGATTCTGTAACTCTGCACCAGGGCACCGCATGCCCCGTGGATTCAGTGTTATCTCAGCGGGAATATTCTGTAATTGAGACAGTTGCATTCTGAGCTTTTGCATAAGACCTTAAATTAGAGTTGGAGAAATGTTCACTCTAAAGTGATATTTGAGTTGGACTTTCCAAAATTACTATTCTTTTAAAAATAACTTTACAAAATAAGAAATGCCTTGAAGAAACAGTTTAACTATATAGCCCAAAGAAGAACCACCCAAAATTTCTCAAAAATCTTCCCTCTTTAATGTCAATGTGTATTTATAACACTCTTTTACCAAAAATACATCAAGAACTGGAAAATCTTATTAGCGAGAGGGCCATTCACCTTTAGATGATGTTTGAAACTCTAACACCCACCACGTTGACAGGAGGGTTATTTACAATGCAGAGGGTAAGGCAGACAAATAGAATATGACAGGACGAAGGGGAATTCAGCAGCCTTGTTCATCTCTATTTATTAAAATGTTTTTGGGGCTGTGAAGTCATATCTTTTAAATCCATTTAATGTCTGAGATCATATGGCCTGACATCCAAAGAAAAACATAAAAGGCGCATAGAGCTCACATTTTCAGAGAACCTGAGGGACAAGTTTTTAATCACTGTTTTAGTCCAATAAATTTGGTATAAATAAAAAATAGAAAATTAATAATAAAAAATACACATGTAATTGGCCATGGTCCCCACACACACACATTCAAGATTTCTACCATTGATGCTGATGCAGACAGGGGGCCAGTGTTTGAGGACCATTTGCTTTGTCTTGGTCTATACCATTGCTATTCGCATTTTGAAAACTTGAGAGGAGGGCTTACTTAATGCTTACACTAACCACAAATCACACCTGTCAGTACAATCCTCCATCAATTTTTTCCTCTCTCGCACACAGTGTTCAGTTTCTCCTTCAGCTACAGCTCCTGCCCTATGATTACATTTAAGCTCAAGTCTCCCCATTTACTAAAGGCAAGAACAACAAAAGGCAAATATGGTTTTTAAATTCCCTGAAGGTTCCAAAGGAACCTGATACAATCAAATGCTCTGGAATAGGGGAACTGAGCGCTAAGGAGCACGTGTGGGAAGGCAGCTCTTCCCCTCTAGCCTTTTGTGCCTTTTGAACCATGTGAATGTATTGCCTATTCAAAACTAAATAAATATTTTTATGTGCAGATTCCTGGACCCCGCCCTAGACCTATTGAAACAGAATCTCTAAAGTTGGGCCCCGGAATCTTCATTTTAACAAGCTCACCAGGTGAATCTGATGCATAAGTAAATAAGCAAGAAAATATTGTGAACATAAACACAGATGGCGCAGCACTGAGAGGTCCTATGTGTCAGGTAGTATGAAGAATGCTGAAAAACCACCACTGCCAAGAAGAGTCTCCCTCACCAGCCCGCTCTGATGTCTGAAATTCCTTTGTTAGACATTCTGTCTCCAACGTGTCCTTGTAAAATTGTGATGCTAGGGTGGGGCAGAGAGAGAATGCCTGCCTTCACCAAACTCATCCTTCAGTCTCCTTTCCCATGTTATCTAATCAGTACAAAATCTTCTCTTAAGAAACAGGCTATACAAACTCTGATTTCATCATCCTTACATGCCCATTGCAATCATTTTTGATGCTTGATGCTTGGCTGAAATGATTTTCTTGAAGGTCACCAACGATTCCTCAGTAGCCCGGGAATTATGTAATATTACGCTATCCTGATTCTCCTTTCTTTAGTGTATGATTCTTTGTCTCCAGAACTCTTCTGCCTCTTATCCTACAAGGCATTCTTGGGCCCTCCTCTCTCTACCCCACTTTCTAGTCATCATTTTCATGCAACCGTCTCATATATAAGCTTTTCTCACCCTGTGCTCTTTCTCCTGAGATACAGACCGCTTCTCCCCTGACCCCAGCATCTCACCTGTAAGTCTTATTGAAAATTTCACATCCACAGCTGTATGCATCAGCTGTATGCCAGGCGCTTGTCTAAATATTTTACAAACGTGAACTCCTTTACTACTAAGAACTACCCTATTTTAGGGATGAAGGAACTGAGATACCTAAGAGTTAAATTATTTTATTCAGGTCACATTCCTGTCATACGGTGTATCAGATTCAAACCCAGGCAGGCTATGTCTAGAGCCATATTCTCAATGGTCATGCCATGTCGCCTCTCAGTGTTAGTTTAATATTTATCAGCAAAGCTTCAATCCAATCACTTTCTGATCAAAAACTTCTGGTGTCTCCTCACCAAATATGGAAATGTTTAAAAATCTGTAATTGGGAACTTAAGTCTGGAATTTAATCTTATCTCTACTTAGTTTTATAGCCATATCTCCCAATATTCTCTTACACACACTAAATATTACAAATAATAAATAATATAGATTATTTGCTGGTTTCAAGATTATCATTTAGACTTGTTCTCCTCTGGTTTGAGCTTGTCTCTATTCAAAATTTTAGCAGAACTCTGTCTATGGCCTAAAATTTTGATAAGTGTAGGAAAAATCCAAATTTAAACCACAGGTAACAGAGACTACATTTTTCCCCTCACCTGAAACAACTAATAAACCAGAAACGTACATATAAAATGATGATTTTGCAAGACATTGGACATCAGACAACAAAGGACAATGACTCCAGAGGACTCAAATGGGGTGAGTCCTGTGATCACCTCAGCTTACTTCCTGGAGAAAGTTTCCAAGCTGAGTCACTGGAAGGGAAAACTCAGGCTGAGTCCGGCAATCTGTATGAGTCCAGGCGACAGAGCTAGAAAAGTCTGGAGGTGCCAAGGGTGCTACAGTTTGCAGGGCAGAGCATCACTGAGTTATCAGTCAACTTCAAGAGTCCTAATTTGGGACTCTCTTCTTGTGAGTCCCCAAGAAGAGAATGAGAAGAGTGAAAAAAATGCCCCAAGCAAAAGAAACATGAAGGAAACTACACAGAGACATGTCAAAATCAAATTGCCCAAAACTAGTGAAAAAGAGAAATTCTTAAAAGCAGCCAGAGAAAAGAGATACATTATGTACAGAGGAATGGAGATGAAAATGATAGTAGATTTCTTGTTGGAAACAATGTCAGTCAGAAGACAGTGGAGCAACATCTCTAAGGCAATGAAAGACAAAATCTACTTAAATCTTTTAAAAGCAAATAAACTTCTTAAAGCAAAAATAATACCAGTATATTGAGGGGGTTATAATGAATGTAAAAATAAAATGTGCTGGAATATAGCATAAAAATCAGGATGCAATAAATGAAAATATATGGTATAAGGTTCTCATACTTTACCTGAAGACTGAGATAAGTCGAAGTTATACTATAAACCACAAATCAGCCACACACAAAAAATAAGGAGATAAATAGAATCACCAAAAGCACAGAACTGATCCAAAAGAAGGCAGGGAATGAGAGAAAGGAAAACAAAGGGCAGACGAGACAAATAGGAAATAAAAGCAACATGGTAGACTTAAACCCAAGTGTAATAACAACACTAAATATAAATGGTCTAAACACACCAATTAAATGCAGTAATTGTCAAATTAGATTAAAAAGCAAGATCCAACTATATGCGGCCTTCAACAAACCCACTTCAAATACAAAACACAAGTAGGTAAAAAGTAAATGGGTGGAAAAGAATGTACCATAGTAACACTATCAAAACAAAGCTGGAATGGCTATGTTAACGTTGGACAAAGCAAAGGAAATTATTAGAGATTTAAAAAAATTCACTTCATATTTGATGAAAACCATAAATTCATATATCCAATAAGTTAAACAAACCCCAAACAAAAAAGAAATATGGAGAAAGCTACACGAAGGTGCATCAAAATCAAATTGCCCAAAACCAGTGATAAAAACCAATTCTGAATTCCACATCAAAATCAACAAATGCACACACCCATCTGAAAACACACTTTTAGACAGAAATGTGAAGGTACAGCAGCTTTCAAGTGGCCCAAATAGGTACCAGTGGCTCAGTGCTGGAACAAATGAATCCAGTGAGGAGACGTTGAAGAATTCTGTGCAAGGAAGTGGCAAAACAAATTTTAAAGGAAAAATACCTTCTGGCAGCAGGTCCAGTCAGATTTGTGGGATACAGTGAGGCGATAGAACAATAGACAGGAGGGAGCAGTAGCTCGGGATGGGGGAGAAGTTCAAGGGCGAGGAAGGGTGTGATTGATAGAAAGATCAGGGGAAAACCAGTTATAATAATCCAGAAATGATGAGCCTTATAACCACTCAATGAGTAGTTGAGTAGTTACAGATCATAACTAGATTATATATTAGGAGTAGCCTAACTTCTAAATGGCATAGTTAGCATCTACAGGGCAAGAAATGTCTTTTTATCTATCTGCCTCCAGCACCAAGCACAAAGCTTGCTATAAATATTTTTAGAACAAATAAATGAATGAATCTAATCAAGGCTTGAATATTCATTTAATTTTTTAAGTCAGAGATCCTGATATTTAATTCCAGAGATTTCTCATACGTCAATTTCTGAAGGAAAATAATATACTCAATCAAAGGTTACTCATACCTTTTCTTAAACATTGCTCAAATTGCATATATAATCATAAATGCATTGCATACATATTACAATAAAATCCTAAATTATATTAGTATGACTCAAGACTAAAACAACTGGGCTTTGTTCATGTCTTTTGAAAACAGTATCATAATTATATTGTTTTCTTGGGAAATAGTCACACTCCCCAGCACACAGGAAAACACACACACCCTTATTTAGAGCAAAGAGTGGAGAAAGAGAACAAGAAAGAAAACTTTTTTAGTACTTATAATTTCAGACTAAAAATTTACCACTGGCAGCATTCCCATTTTTCATTCAATTTCCTTTCTTCTCTATTAATGTTGAATATCGCTTTAGAAAATGAAACTTCAAAAGAAATTAAAATGTGTAAACTACAATTTGGACATGTTCACGTTGTGCTACAACTTTTGCATTTTGAATTACTCCCCAATACAAAAATTTTCCCCTTTTCGATCTCAAATATTTTTCAATCATTTTACTACTTTTTCACTCAATCATCTAAAAATGTGCTAAAAATCACACTTTTAAGCGGGTACAAATACATCCTTACATGTAGTGGAGATTTGCCCATGATTAGAGATTGTATGGAAAAGCCAAGCTTTGCAATGAAAAACCTGGTTCTGCGAGTTAATAACCAGGTGGCCTCAGTTACCCTCTTAAAAAGACTCAGTTTCCGTATCTGTAAAATGGGGATGTATTAGACACGCGTACAAGACTTCAAATAGTCCCTGCCCCACCTCTTCCTTTAGCCACCGCTGAAGAGAATAGCTAAGCCCAGGTCCCACCAGCTCTAAGAAGGTAGGAGGGGATAGCATCTCGTTTCTAGCCTGTGCCAGGGTGTCATTAACACCTCTGCATGTGGTACCCCCGGGAACACGCACAAGTAGGTACAAACAAGCAGTCACCATCCGTTCACCAGCCTTCACTGATGGGAGGATGGAAGCCAATGGATAAACACTGTCCTCTTCGCACCCCAGGTAGACAGTTCTTGGAGGCATTTCTTAAGCTTTATTGTCACTGGGGCATTCCCTAAGCAGCTCGAAGGAAGTTTAAAGGTGCTTAACCCTCCCTCAAGATGGTTTTTCAGAGCTCTCTTGGGAAGAAATAGCAGCGTCCACCAACTTGAACCAGATGGAGCCCCTCTGCAGGGGCAGCACCTGTGCAGATGACCTGAAGATGACCAGAAAATGCCCTTTTCCTCATCTTAATACTAAGATCTCCACCCCAGGAGGAGCCTAGGCTTTATCAGCATTACACGCAATGTACGTGAGAGCATGCTTTCAGACTGCACCTGCGCGTGCTAATACCTGCCTCTGCACGTGATGACAAAACTTCCCTCGTAAACATTCATTCCCCATCTGAAATAAAAGGACCTGCTTCCCTTTGTTTGGAGAGCCATGGTTTTGGAAATGATTCCGCATGGTCTCCTATTTGCTGCAAATATACTTTACTTATACCATACTGTGACAACTTCTGGTAGACAGTCTGATTTTAACTCTCCAGGAAGCGAACTCACTTTGGTGCGGTAACATTATCAAAAGGCCCCGTGAAACCATGTCCATCCTGATTGTGGACAAATCAAAACTGCACCCTTGCCTTGGCCTTCCCTCCCTCGCTGTTTCTCTGCCGGTCCTCTCCTCCTGCTCTCTTGGCCACAGGCTTTGCTTTCAAAAGAACAAGGCCAATGACTTAGATAATGCGTCTAACCTCACAAGGCAGGTAAGGGATAAAATAAGATAATTTCTGTAAATAGGGTACCTAAGATGTTCCGGACATTGTTCTAAGTGCTTTGCATAAATTAACATATATTTTTAAGTCTCCCAACAATTCAGTGAAGTAGGTTCTGCTCTTATCTCCTCTTTATTGAGAAGAAAGGCACAGAGAAGTTAATATCTTCTCCAAAATCACACAGCTATCAAGTGGCCCCAGAGCTCACAATGTCTCCCCTACTCTCACCACTAAAGCACACAGTACGTGCCAGATAAGTGGTGGCTTAACATTTTTACAGTGCTATTTTAGACTTAACACGTGCTTTGAGGGTTGGAAAATCATGACGGACAAGAAGGAATATGCAGCAATTGGAATGATAAATCTACTTCCATGATAAGTTGATATTCGACTTGGCTTTGATCTCTAAGAGATGAGACATACAGACCGGCTCTGTTCTACACACATCAGGAGGCAGCAGCTGGCCATCCCTATGGCATAAAAAAATAGTAGTACAACCAGATTGATTTAGATGCTGAGTTTCCTGCTTAAATTCCACTTATCTTATTGACTTTAAACATAGCCTTTTGCTTTCAATGTAGATTTTCCCCATTATCTCTTCCCTCAAGGCAAGCCCCACTAACAGCTGTCTTTCTAGTTCCCCATATACTAATGCTCAAGGTCCAAAATCCCCTTATCAAAGGAGATTGCAACCTTTTTTCCCAATTTAAAGGCAACTGATATCTAGGTACAAGAAATAAAGATAGAGCCAGCGATCCCAGCTGGGTAAGCCCGATACTGCTCTCCTGACACGACTGAAGATAAGAAAAGCAGCCGAGGGAGCAGCATTCGGATGGGGCATCACTCACTTCCCTTCAGAACTCTGCCCAGTGGCCGCACAGGAGCCCCAGGTACCTAAACACCGGCTCTTACAGACTCGGGAAGTGGAAAAAGAGGCGCCGTTCCTGAATCCACTTTAGTGTCAGTCTCCTTTCTGTCTCAAAATCAAAACGTCAAACTGTCATTCTAGAATTTACAGACCCCGTAAAACCGAGCCCAGGGCCTTTCCTAATCTGAGGCGCTCACATCGAGCCAAGGGGCAGGCCACGCTTCCTTCTGGGCACTACCCAGCTAGAATTTTTTTTTTCCATTTACGTTCAAAATGAAATATTTCCTCTTAGGAGAAGCAAATCAGAAAGACAAAAATTCGATTTCATGATAAGCCGTTAAAGTTATCACCCAAGACCATAAAAATTTAACACTTGATAAAGAAAAACAGACTCACAGAGGACACGGAGTCAGCTGTGAGTTTATAGGTTTCTCAAGTGAAAATGCTGCTTTCGATTTGTAAACGGAGAAGTCCTATAAAATATTGGGCATTCGGAGACAAGGAAACAGCAAGAGTTTTCATAACTATAAATAAGGCTTCTTTTATTTTTCAAACAACTGGGTGTGCTAATATATTCTGGGAGGTAGCGGGGGCTTCGGCCCTGCCAGCCGCCAGCCCAGCCCCGACCTCACGAGACGCAGACTCTGGGAGGCTCCTGAGAAACTAATGCGGCCGCACATGTTACACTGCCATTTCTTAAAGACTGCGTTTTTTCCTTTAAAACTGTGCCAATTTTATTAAGAGGAGAAAAACTTCTCTAAATATTACAAAGAAAGCACCAAGGGTACAGCTTCACCCACCTGGATAAAGAACGACTGCCCCGTTAGCAGAAGTGATTTTCCAAAGACAGCCGAGGACGCGGGTCGTGACCTCCAGGTTACTTTCAAGTTCATTTTCATAGAAAGATGATCAAAATTTCAACTTGAATGTTTTTCGCAGCTGCTGCTGTTTGCTGTTTCCTGAAATCTGGAATCCTACATTTTAGAAAAAGATAATTTCTGAATGAATATTTTTCAAAAGTTTATGGTATATTGCCCTTGGAAATTCCTTTTTTGAGTCTATAAAGTATTACCAAATAACTCAGAAGTGACACCAGGAGTGCAGATTTGTCCCTGGAAGAAATAATACATTAAAATTAAAAAATAAACAAGAGAATATCAAACATTAAAAATAAATTTGATTGTGAACAAACCTCAATTTACCTCAACGTGAGAAACATTTGGAGGGTGTACGTTTGCCACAAATATAGTAACCCCACCACAACTACACCAAATAACGGAGAAAACCTTTGCTATCACATTTATAAAGTCCATTTCTGTAAAAAATAAAATAAACCAAACCAAATAAAAATTCCTGCACAGTTGACCTGATACTTCACTGACAGCTTTGAAAAGAAAGAATTTTAAATGAAACACTTTCAACAATAATTAATTAATCTAATAATTTTCACCACACAGTTGCTATTTTAATTTAATTCATGAGGAAAATCAACTAAGAGTGCAAAAATGTTAGTCACAAGATCTGAGCTATTCCCGCATCATCAACATGTCATGACCGTCAGGGAAACAATTGCTTTTAACACACTCTGAACTTCTTTGCACGGGATGAAGGCAGCGAAATGTGCATTCAGCTGACTTCCAGGTATCGCTACGAACAGGCAAATGCAATCGAATGCAGTGCTCTTATTCGGTAAAATAACCATCGTTGATAACCAGAGACTTTGTCCTATCCCCAGTGTAAGAAGATACTTTGTAAAATTAGTAAACAATGAGTGCATTTTAAAATAATGAAATATGTTTTACACAAAAAAAATGGCATTTGAGAATGTAATACTTTCAAAAGCAGTATTACTTTTGCCAAGAAAAATAGATAATTATGAGCATTCTGTAGAACTATGCATGAGATCTGCTCCAATCAAAGTCACTTCATCCAGGCCAGCTTTGCTGCTGCATCTAAACACCAAGCTGGTGCTGCACACAGGGCCTGGCGGGCAAGAAGCAGGCCAACACAAAATCCTCAGTTCTCCGGGAATCTTAGTGCCTACTCCTTCTTTATGAATGTCTTACATGTGATTTAAAAGATGATTAAACCATTGCGTTCTATTTCTCTGTTTTACCTAAACTATAGCTTTAAGGAATAAAAATAAGAGAAACTAAAAGACTAGTATCCAAAGTGTTCGGATCCAGGGGCCTGCCCGGTGGCCGAGCGGTTAAGTTCACGTGCTCCCCTTTCGTGGCACAGGGTTTCGCTGGTTCGGATCGTGGGAGCAGACATGGCACCTCTTATCAGGCCTCACTGAGGCGGCATCCCACATAGCACAACCAGAGGCACTCAAAACTAGAATCTACAACTATGTACGCAGGGGGGCTTTGGGGAGAAGAAGGGAAAAAACAGAGAAAAAAATGTTCAGATCCAAGTTCTGCATCCATTTGAAAGCATAATCTAATTATGGACTTACGAAAGTCCATACTTAGACTTTAGAGGTTGGTGTTTTGTGCCTGTTGCTGGAAGGTAATTAAACCTCACATACGTCCTTTGCCTTGTAAAAGGAAATTATGCTGAAGCAGCCAATGTTTCGATTTATTTCATCAAATGGCACAGCATTCTATATCACCTCTCCCAGTAAACAATAGATATTTTATATGTTCACTGCGTGCGTAAGTATTGATGCTCTTAATAACAATAACAACAATAATAATAAGCTACACCTAAGTAAACACTACGTGTTAAAATTACTTTGTTAACGTGTGTGATGCATGTATTCTACTGTTTCTCTACTGCTTTCTATTTCTATAACATTAACTTAGTGCCACCAATATATGATTACTTAGTAGATATATACAACACATGATGTTAAAAGAATGAAACAAAGCGTATTTACTTCTTTGTTTTCACACAACTTTTGGTCTAGGTTGCAGAAATAACAGAGATGAGTTAAAGAGAAATCCAAATTGTACAAAAACAATAGAGCTTAATAAAAGTGATACATTAGGTCAGTTTCATAGAAACAATATCGATGGTAGCACCTAACTCAAATTTGGGTCTAATGTGAATTCTTTTTAACTTACATATATATTTTTAAAATTTTTATCTTCATCTTATCAAGTCATATCAAATATCTTTCAGTCAAGTGCAGTGATAATAAAATGTTATCTGTAGTCATTTGCACAAATTCTCAAGAAATATGAATTGAGAATAACTTTATATTTTAAATGCTTATACTTAAAAATTTGCCAATATATAAATAATGTAAAATAAGAAATAAAAGGATCATATTTTATTTTAATTTCAAAATCTCTGTAGTTTCCTAGGACATGAGAAAAGTTGTTTTTGTTTTCGTTTTCACTGAGAAAGATTTGCCCTGAGCTAACATCCATTGCCAATCTTCCTCTTTTCTTCTTTTTTATGTGAGCTGCCACCATAGCATGGCTGCTAACAGACAAGTCATGTAGGTGTATGCCCGGAATCTGAACCCAGGCCACCAAAGTGGACAGTGCTGAACACAACCACTAGGCTATCGGGGCTGGCCCAGAAGTTTTGCTTTAATCCCAAGTATTCTTCAAAGAATTAGCTATTTAGGACTCTTTTTTAATGATCTATGGTTACAAAAGGGTTAAAAAAGTAACACAGTTTTTAGAGGATAAGAATTCTTACCCTCTCTGGAAAAAAACAGTCCCATTCTCCACAATGCCAATGTCGCAGTAGTAATGGAGCTTGCCAGGTAAAATTAATAGTGTCATTGTATTATTTTCTAATTAAAATGGGCACAAGCAAGTAAAACAAAAGCCAAAAAACATGAGAGAAATCTGGCACTACTAATTGATTTTGGCTTCTGATAATTTTTAAATGTCTCAGGTTAAGCAACAAACACACGTTTAGTTTCAGACAAAACTATAGTTCTATTCCTTTCTCTGTTATTCACCAAATTAAAGCACTAGACCTGGCATCTGTCAGAAGGTCAGCCAATCAAGTTCTTGGAAACAGACAGGAAATATGTATTTTTAAAAGCTGTTTATCAATCTAAAATTTGTAACAACAGATGATGCCTTTCTTTTAAAAAATGGATTGTCTATTTTTAAATAATGCAAAGAAGGATTTCAACGTGAAATTCTGCTAATGTCAATTAATCAAGTAATTTCAAATAAGTTCTTATTTTTTAAGTTCCGTAAAGGAGTAGTATTCCCCCTAGTCATTGTGAAATGTTTGAATAAACATTTATGTGAATTTGAGTGTCTTTTTCTTTTACTGTTTTAACATTATTTCAAAATAATTAGTCCATATGACTAATTACAAATACACACACAAACAGACATTGTTGTTTTTAAACTTGTTTGCATACATTAAAATGAAAATGAATCTCTTGGCATTGTGCAGTGCACAACTTACCCAAGTGTATATGGCAGACCTATTGATTGGTATATTTACCCATTTTATGATTATTATTCCAAGCAAAATCATGATGCTATGACTAAGTCCCTTTTGGTCAGGGTCATACTTTAGATATATTACCTATATTGTTACATGCCTCAAAAGAGAACACAGGGCTCATAGCAACAGAGGCAGAATAAATGCCTCAGTGAGATTCCAAGAGCATTAGTCACTTGACAGCTTCTGCTTGTTCACAACAAAGCAAGGGCAAGCTCAATACTTTCTGATACACTGAAGGACAGGCGCAGACAAAAGACTGATACTAGAGTCTGATGTTTAAGAACAAATGACAACTCTTAAAATGTGCTGTAGCTCTGAATTGCTCAAGAAAATATGAAAGTAATTTTCCAAGCCCATTCCTTGATGTTTCTTTTCTAAAAGAAACATGATCTCCGGAGCCTTTGATTAAAGAAGGGTGTAATCACTCTTTTTAATTCACTCTGATTTCACCTCAAAAGGGATGCCCAAGTTCTCTTCATCCCAGGTCAGCTCTCGCTTCAAACCAGGGGAAGGCAAAAAACGTCAATTTGAGGACGTTTCCCAAAAGCTTAGAAGTTCAGGAGTATTGACATATACTAAACTATACTGTACAAAAAAAAAGAAAGAAAGAAATTGATGGTCCTTATCTGCCAGGGCCAGGTCAGAAGAATTTTAAAGAGTGTAACATGGAACATATGCAACTCTTAGGGGCATGTAGAATAATACTTAAGTCAGGCACAAAATATGCATACGTCGAAGACCATTCCTGCTGTTTATCTGCATTCTCTAATATCTCTAGAGTGAACAAGAATTGCTTTTAAAAAGAATAATAGTGAAGTTGCCCTTATTTTTAAAGAATAATAATAAATTACATACTGTGTTTGGAGATTTAAAAAAAATACAAATCTCAGGATCAGCGCTAACTTCAGGGCCAAAGCTGAGAGATTCTGCTGAATACAGCATAATGTAAAAAGAAGACGACCTAGTCACTATGGTGTTAATTGATAAGGGCACGGCTGAATCAAAGAATGGAAAAGAGCTGAGCAGCGAGGGCAGCCAGGGCAGCTCGCACCCGAAAGCGGGTGAGCCTGTCCAACTATCGGCCCGTTTGTTTTCACAGCTTTGCTCGGAACATTTGGAGGGCTGGCCCGGCACTCCCTGCAGAGCCTGAGAGCGGGTGGCGAGCCAAGATACCAGCGGCACATTGTTTCACCTGCGCTGCCAGATACTCAGAAAAAACACACAACGGTTTGTCAAAACAGCCATGGACGCTGCGCGCTCGTTTTCCCTGCAGCCCGGTCCTCGCTGCCAAGGTACACGGCCAGGTTTCTCTGAGCGCCGAGAGATGCTCCGCTAAATTCCTGGCGCGGCGGGGGGGATGTGACATATGAAGGGAACCGGAGTGCTCCCTGGGGAGCCCGGCTCTACCTGGAAAAGGCTGTGCCAGACACATTAAATCAGGTTCCCACAGCCCTCAGCCTTAGTCAGCACCTGGCCGTGAAATGACTCAGTCGCAAGGAAACCAGAACCAAGGAGGGGCTCCTAGCTTCATGGGAGAGCTCGGCTTCCTAATGCTTCCCCGGCCCCCCAGCGGCGCCGGAATCACATGATTAAAAAGAAAAGCGCAGCTTGCACATCAGCCTGAGACAGAATGGGGCTGCCTCTGTCTTCCCTTTGTTATCTGCAGAGTGAGCTCCAGGAGTGCCTTTGTTGGGTTTCCGATGCACCACCAGCAGAAGCGCCTGTGATAAGAAGTTTCTGATTAAGCTCTAAACCTTTGGCACATATCAGCAAAGCCTAATTATGAAAGATCTAATAATATGTTCCTTGTGTTTCTCTGACAACCACATGTTCAGCATCCAGGATGCGATTGGGAATCGAGAAAGATACTGACACTACACATTATTGCACAGGGAGGGGGCACGTTCCTTAAACCATCCACACATGACGGAAGCTGAAGTCTTCATTAGACATACCTAGTGAAAGAGAAAACAGGTTATACACAAAAACAGTTTGTTTAAAGCAAATTTTTTGTCAGCAAAAAAAAAGTGTTGCTTGGCAATTAAAACAAGCGGAATGAGGTATTTTTTAATTAACATTCTTCAAGAGGCAGAGAATGTTCAAATGTTGCCACTGTAAGGTTTCCTGCCTCACCTTCTGTCTTTTTTAGACTATATATTTCTAAAAATATATTAGGTGACAGTTTAACACGCAGGAGAAAGCCTATGGTTGCTCTATACATATGGAAATAAGCTCTCTCAGGCAATACCTGGAACAATGGTGGCAAAATCTATATCAAAGGAGATGGGACGCTTCTCTTTGTGTGAAATGTCTGTGAGCCCTGACTTAATGAGCTCGGGCTAGAGGTGCCACTTTGAACAAATAATGCTGGGTCACCTCCACTCTCCACCCTACAGGCTGCCTGAAAAGTACATGAAAGGGGCCTGGAGAGAGAGAGAGAGAGAGAGAGAGAGAGAGAGATTTACCGTATACACTTGACACTTGATCAAAGCCCATGCGTCTGCCTCCCTGAAACAGAAGTGAAAGACACCAAAACTCTGTGGCTGTACCAGGGATCCCAGGGGGCTTCGTTCTCAGCCTTCTGGGGAAACAATTATGCAATTCTGTTCCCCGACGTGCTTCTAAATAGACGTTTTAGAAAACAATCATAGATTATTACACAGAATTCAAAAAGTATCCACGAAATCATTTTGGTCACACTCTCTGATCCACAGCACTGGCACAATGGCTCAGTTATGGCAAATGAATGGGTGAAGAAGAGCCCTTTCTCTATGGACCCAAGTCTTCCCGGAGAACACCTCACCTAAGATCCTCACTGCCACCTTCGCCTCCACCTACATCCCAAGAAATACGAATTGCAAGTGCTATCTGTATCTTTAAAACAAAAGATTCAAAACCAGATACAGGGATTAAGCCAGCTCCCTTCTTCCAGATGTTGAAGTCATTCTGTAACTGCTTTTTCCAGCTCACCATGGATCTCAGAGTTTCTCTCTGTCTTGGATTCAAACACTTGGAAAGTCCCCATCCTATGGTTCTATTGTTGCATATTGTCTGGCCTTTCACTAAATTAGCTCATTAGACCTGAGGATATAAAATTGGTTTTTTCTATTATTATTCTTCCTGGAATGAACAAATAGCTGGATTTTTCTGTATGTTATCATCATCAGTCCCGAACTTTCCATGAAAAAATAGATTCCCCTCCCCCCAGAAATGTTAACTCTTTCTACCAAAGAGCAACCTTTAAATCTCTGAAACCCTCCAAAAATGAATACATCACCAGGAGGCCAAAGGGTTTGCCCTTTTCTTTGGTACCATCACAGTCCATTCATTGCTGAGTCCTGTGTCTGCTGGTTCCCTCAGTGCGCGCAGGCCAGGCCCCTCATGGCGACAGAGCAGAAATCACTTTCACTGATGGGGAGAGGTGATCCCGATCATTAAAACAGTTTTCAAAGACTCAGCTAATCAGTAGAAATGGCCTCAGATCTGCAGCTAATCTCATCATTCAAATTTCCTGGTTGTGCTGTTTTTCTCTGCCTGATAACATGTTATCAGACTGTAATGGAACCTCACGCTGATCTGGAATAGGGCATTGCAATGAAGTATATACATACCTCTGATATCTTTCTATTCGGAAAGCAGCGAATTTAATTAAGTACCAAAGTATGACGCTGGAGTCCTGAAGTCTAGACTCAGTTTCAGACACCAAATTGTAACCAATGGGCTTAGTTTTGACAATCATATTAAACACAAACAACTGGAAAATTTTACTACGGTGGTCTTTCCTGAAGCAAGTATGGAAAGCAAAAGGAAAAAATACAAAGTGTTTACAAGCAATCTGGAAAGCACTTTTGAAACATTGTGTTAAAATTTAAATTTTTAACTTAACTTTAAATGTATTAACCCCTCTCAGAAATTAGTATATGTGAAAACAATTTAATCCTTGTATTTGGATTTTTCTTACCTTAAATTCTTATTTTAAAAATTAAAATAAAAAATATATGTATTCTTTAAGATGTCTTTTTAAAAAAGCAAAATATAGGCAAAAGAACTAATAGAAGACTCAGAAATATTACAAGCACCTGACTACAAAAAAGATCGAGACCAAGACTGCAAGTATGACAAAAAGTAAAAAAAAATTAATAACCCCTTTGGAAAACAGTTTGGTAGTTTCTTACAAAACTAAACATGCTCTTAACCTATGATCCAGCCTTTGTGCTCCTTGATATTTGCCCATATCACTTGAAAACTTATGTCCACACAGAAACCTGGACATAAATAGCAGCTTTATTCACAATTATTAAAACACGAGAGCAACCAAGATGTCCTCCAGTAGGTGAATGGATAAGCAAGCTGTGGTACATCCAGACAATGGAATATTATTTAGCTAAAAAGAAATGAGCAATCAAGCCATGAAAAGACATGGAGGAACATTAAATGTATATTACTAAGTGAAAGAAGTTAATCTGAAAAGATTACATACTGTATAATTTCAACTATATGACATTCTGGAAATGGCAAAACTACGGAGACACTAAAAAGATCAGTGTCTCCTAGGGTTTAGGGGGTGGGGTGAAGGATGAATAGGTGAAATACAGAGGATTTTCAGGGCAGTGAAACTATTCTGTATGAGACTGAAATGACGCACACATGTCATTATATATATTTCTTGTCAAAACCCATAGGACATATAACATAAAGAATGAACCCTAATGTAAACTAGGTATTTTAGTTAATAATAATGTATCAGTATTGGCTTATCAGTTGTAATGCAAGATGGTAATAATAGGGAGACCAGTTGAGTCGGGGAGAGTGAAGGGGATATATAGGAATTCTCTGTACTTTCTGCTCAATTTCTCTGGAAAACCAAAACAGCTCTCAGAATAAAGCCTATTAATTTTAAACAATTAACAGTTCTGAACATATACACTAATCTTGCAAAACGCCATTGAAAGAGTCTATGAATGTCACTCCACAAATATGCCTTTTAACAACTTAGCATTTTAAAATATGCTTTAATATGCTTTGGATTGGAGAATCCAGTTGGAATTCTTTTCCTTCACCAATAAAGTATTTAATTATTAGCATGGGGTTGGATTAATAGTTTGGACCCCCAAACTTCTGTATTTTTATAACCTATCAAAGAGAAAAAAGGTTTCAATGCCTCACTTTCCTTTACCAATATAACCCCAGCACAACGAGATGGTTTCCACTTGCCCCTACTAAATCTGTTCCACTTTGACAGCTTATTACCTTGTAGACACAACCTTACCAAGAATGCTCTTAACCCCATCATCCTAGTCAATGATGGATTATTATCCGTCTCTCCAAGACTGACCTCTCGTTACCCTTCATCAGTGTGTCCCAATCTGCTGCGAGAACGTTAATAAGCACCTTCAGCAGGGCCTTCCGGGGGTTTCACAGGGGCCTGGGTTCAGCAGAGGGGCCGAAGGGCCTGCCTCTCTGTGTGCAGCGCTCCTCCCGCCCCCAGTGAACTGGAAAGGAAACAGGAAGGGTGCTCAGGACAGTTCCTACTTTCTGTTTTCCAGATTGAAGTTTCAAGTAAAATTTCTTTCACAAAAAGGAAAAAATATATAGACCATATTATTTATCTTATTATCGTGAAATTAATCAAATTTCTCTTTAACTTGCTGTTCAAAGTGTTCATTCTGCTAGTAAGGTAAATTGCCTCTTTAAAACAAAATACATCGATAACTGAAATTGTAGCTAGTAGCTACCACCTGTCAAGAAATGTAACAGCAGATTGGAGGAGATCAAGGCAGTAGATACCGACCTAGAAAAAGACTGAGAGATGGGGACCTGGAGACTGGCAACAGGGAAGGATTTCCACTTGATATAAGATTAGCAAGTGGCAGGGAAAACCTCTGTGAGTAGAGGGAAGCTAGTAACAGATATTTATCCATCTCAGCAGAAAGACTTTGCTAAGAAAGAAATGATAACCTATTCCCTATTAGAACCTACATTAGTTCAAGCCCATATCCCGCATAACACCAAGAGCTAAACACATGTGTACTTGGGCACACGTGCATGTGTGCACTCAGGAAAAGACCATGTGAAGACACAGCAAGAAGGAAGCCATCTGCAAGCCAAGGTGAGAGTCCTCAGAAGAAACCAACCCTGATGGCTCCTTAGCCTTTCAGCCTCCACGCTATGAACATTTGCATGCCCCAAGAATTCATAAGTTGAAACCCTAATCCCCAATGCGATGATATTTCGAGGTGGGGCCTTTGTGAGGGAAGCAGATTATGAAAGCGGAGCCCTCCTAATGGATTATAAGAAGAGATTTGAGAGCGATGCTCTCTCTCCCAGCCACGTGAGGATTCAGCCAGAGGGTGGCCATCTGCACACCAGGCAGAGAGCCCTGCCCAGAACCCGACCATGCTGGCACCCTGGGCTCAGACGTCCAGCCTCCACAACTATGAGAAAAAATGTTTGTTGTTTAAGCCACTCAGTTTATGGTATTATGTTACAGCAGCCCGTGCTGACTAAGTCCCTCCAGAACTGGGGGAAAATAAATCTCTGTGACTTAAGCCACTCAGTCTGTGGTATTTTTGTTATGGCTGCCCTAGCAAACTAATACAGTTTTCAAAAGGCCGAGTGTTCCACATTTCATTCTGCATCAATCAAAGATAGAGTAAGTCCCAGAAAAAAAAAATTGGAGAGCAAGAAGAGAAGTACTCCTCACATTCACAGGGTCGTAGGGCCACGGCTAACAAGACGACAAAGGAGAGGTGCTTTAAAACGCTGAGACCCCCCAGCTCTGGCCATCCGCACAGCCCACTCTCCCTATGGCCACAGCCTCTACAGTTTGATTCTGCTTCTCCGGGAGGCTCAGACTCCCGTCGGAAGGCTTATAAGAGAGTGGAGCAAAGCAGCAACAAACAGAGCTATTTTGATTGGAGGAAGACAAGAGAACTGTGACTAATGCTCTCTAGCCGTGTTGTCCCTGTAACCCTGCGTGTTCACTGTTCGTGGAACCCGTCCGCTCTCCTGCAGTGAGCAGCAGCGAGGACGCCAGACGGTGTGCTGGGCACAGGTGGAGCCGAGCGCAGGTCTCCTACTCTGCTGCAGACGGGCCAGAGGGATCTGGATCAGGAGGCACCTGAGGGTGTCACAGGCCTGAGGCCTTTGGGGGAAAGGGAGGAACAAAGGCAGCCTCAGGGATCCATAAGGAACCGCCTGAATGGGGTTACAGACCGGGAGGCTGAGGAGGAACGACCTCAGGAGCAGACTGCAAAGGAGAACCTTGCAGAAATGATAGCCTAACTGTAGGACCTACAGCAGAACTGGGTAATAAACTGTGAGAAGGAATTTAGTATGAAGTCAGAGAACAGCTGAAATTCTCAAGGAATTTGACATCATGTTAAAATTTGTAAAGACTTAGAAAAATATTAGTATTCTAATGAGGGTCTTTGACTATGATAGGGATATGATATGTTGATAAAGCGAGAACTGAAACAAGTAAGCAACGATAGATCCGGCGTCCGGCCGGGTACCCGCAGCGGACGACAAACGTCTAACAGACGCACACTGAATGGACGGATGCTTTGGAAGATGCCGGCAGGGTTAGGGGCAACATCCGGGGATGCTGAAACACCCAGGCACGACAAAATGCAAGACGCCACCACCCAGGCCTGAGGGGACAAGGGGCAGGGACGGCGGAAGCAGAGCTTGAGGGCGGGAGCTGGGGCAGGTGCAGGGATGCTGCCTCCACGGGACTCGCAGGGACCCGGAGGCAGAGGCGGCTGATGCCCTCTCCACTCCCCGCCTCCAAAATCTCTCTGTGCTCCCGTCGGGCCGCCCCACTGAAGCCAAGGGCAAGAGAGCCGGGCGCCCTGGTCCCTAGAGCACCATCCCCCGCCACCCAGAGGGCAGGCAGGTGCCGGCCCGAGCAGGAGCGCCGCGGAAGAGCCCGTCGCCTGTCCCTCGGTTAGGATGCTCCGGAGCAAGAGGCCCCGAGCACGTGACCTCGTGTTGTTCAGCCAACAAGGAAAACAGCCCTCAGAAGCTCCAAGATGGGACTGACTGATGCTCAACAAACTCCTCAGGACCACGGCGCTGGCTCCCTCCCCTGCCGCTGGCCCAGGGCAAGGTGGGGGCTGCCGCCTGGTGCAGGAAAGAGGGGCGCCTTGTCCGTAGTGAATGTGAAAGCAGTAATAAAACCGCTCAAAGTCTGCTTTTTGTTATCACCGTGTGCTGGTAAAACTAAACAACGTCAGTGAGGAGAATGTTCCTCCCAGAGAAAATCTTTTGTGTCGAAAGTTCTAAGCAATTACTGGATAACTGTTGAGTTTTAGTAAGACGTGTCCGCTTCAAATTAGCACATGTTATTACTTGTCCTTGAGCAAACAAGGTATCAGAGAACCCCTGGTGATGGCGTTGACCCCTGGTACACCTGGAACCAGTTCCATACAGAAGTTTCAAGAATAACTTCCTAAAACTTTGGAACCGTTTGAGCTCACTGCAGACATGGCTCATGTCCCCAGTCCTTGAGGGGCTAAATACTCCGGCATTCTAAGCCTCTTCTGCCGATCTTCCACCTCAGGAGGATGCTGTCATCCATCACATGTGAGGACCCCAGTCCACCTGCTGGGCCTGGGCTGCCCAGCGCCCACCCCCGGGATGGGAGAGGCCCCTCCTGCTGCTCCCACGGCCCTGAGGGAGTAGGGTGGGTGCTTGAGGGAAAGAGAGAGAGGCAGAGAGAGGGGAGTACTATAGTCGTGTTATACCATTGCTTTAAGAGTCATTCTAAATCTCATTTACTCTTTATTATTTGCGTATTTTTTTGTTTGAAATGACATGTGGGTCCCAACCTGGGTCTAGACGTGGCATTAGAGTACAGGTGGCAAAGGATATCATCCCACTCGTGCTTGAAATTCAGCCTCATTGTGGACCCCCGGCCTCCAGGAAGCACAGCACCAGTCAAGAACCTGGGAGACAGCCGAGGCCACCCTTAGGAAGGAAGACCACCTCATCCACCTCAGGAGGCTCCTGCAGGTCCAGGTCGGGAGCATGCTGCAAGCAAAGCTTCCTTATATCTCCGCCATTTGCATTCTTGCAGTCAAGGGAGGTGCCGAGTAAGAGGCCAAAAGAGCTCTCCAGATTCCCTGGGAAACACTGCCAGGAGCTCCCAGGAGCAGGGAGTCGGGACTGTGGGAGGGAGGGGTCTGAGGTTCTGCACCACCTTTGGGGGTGCAGGTTCAGGAATCTGAATCTGCTCTGTTGATCAGGTCTCATTAATATCCCCAGGCACATGAGACCTGTGGGGAACTCAGGTTACAAAATAAAGTACATAGATATTTTTAATACACATAAGGAATGGAAAATGCATCATTTAATCTGCTCGACCTTAGGACAGAAAGTGTCCATCTTTAATCTCCGGGAGCAGATGTGCTTTGTGGTTCAAAGGCTGAAGGAGGCGCAGTACCACTAATTGATAGCAGGGTCGTCACAGCGCAGCTGCTACAGAAATGATTAAATCCGTTTGAATCTTAAGCAGAAGAAAATAAGAGTTGAATTTTGGACAAATTTTTGGAGTTCAGAAAAGTACTTAAACTCAGTGCCTTTTTGAAATGTAAACAGTTTATTTAATTTTTCTTCCTTCTTATCTGGCCTCTCACTTTATCATTTTGACAGATGCTGAGGAAATAACTTTGTACACAAGTATGAGTTAAGAAAGGAATATCTGACCAACAGTAACCTCAGTGAACAGGTTTAGATGTGCAGAAGTCAGTGGCCACTGGCCTTGGCTCAGCAGCTTGGCTATGTCTCTCTAAATCCCTTGACTTTTCCTAATGACTGTTGCTTCAGAATGGCAAAATGGCTGCTGCATCTCCAACCATTAAGTCCAAATGCTTGATAAGAAGAATGGTGAAAAATGACGGGCTTTCTTTTCTTGGGGCTTCTATTATTTATCAGGGAAGGATGGTTCTCCCCAGTGATCTACTCTTGCATCTCATTGGCCCAGAACTATATCCCAGGGCTACTCCTAGCTATGAGGGAGATTAAAAACTCAGATATTTAGTTTTCCAGGTTTTATATGCCTTATTTCCTGAATTGCAAAACAAAAGACAAAACAAAACAAAAGAACAAATTCTCTCATTTCTCTTCTCCCACTCCCATTTTTTCATTCTTGGGTAATTGACATCATAGCTTCATTAGCAGAAGCCAGAAGATTTCTGAGCCATGAGATGACCCAATAACTTCTATGTACAGACCCCTCAGGCTTTGAGACATGGGTAGCTGAACGGGAAGCAACAAAGCCCAGGGCTCAAGAGGAAAGCTGATCCCTGAGGGTCTGTCCTGTCCTCCAGTGGCAGAGTCGGGATTTGGGAGGTCTCTTTGGGGTTCTGGGTTCTTGTTTCCTGACGCAGCAGCTGGATTACACTCTGAGTCTCAGTTTCCAATCTTATCAATGAGGAACAATAGTTCCTCCTTTTCCCATCAGAATGTTGGGAGGGTCAAATAAAATATTCCAAAACAATTGTGAAAACCTGAAAACATTATGGCAATGCAAGGTAATTAGTTACCTTCATGTTAAAATTAGTCCTAAAACAAAAGTAAAAAGAAGTACATGTGGACATATTTAGCTCACTGCCTCTCCTGGGGGCCTTTCTCGGTCCATCCCAATTTCCTTGAAAACACAGACCTCAAGTCCTCGCCTTTATCTTCAGATGCATTTGTCACATGCTAGTCATGGCCCAGCAGCAAGGCTTCCTTTTCAGTTCATCTCCATCAGTCGTCTCTTCTCCCTTGCCGGCCGTCTACCCCCAGGAGAATTTACTCCACAGACATAATGATGTTGTCATAAACAGAGCCACGGGCTCTGCGCGCCCAGAAGCAGCCCACACTTTGGGTGCTGAGTTGCGCCGCCTCTCGTGTCTGAACAGGTTTAGTGGCACAGAATCAGTATTCAGTGCTTCCAGAAATACACTCATATACTGTAAAATAACCACTCTTCTATCAGAATATCATGAATATTAGGGGAGATAAATATACTGTCAAATGTAATGACATCCTCCTCCCAGCTCCCTCATAAAGAAGTATTGAGAACACATAATTGCCCTCAAAAGATGTCTATTTTATGATAATCATTACCTAAATATTACACACCAGAGACTTGTACTATTAAAGAGGGTTGAAATTACTCCTGAAATATTAGCTGTGTTTTACTTAAGCTCTTTGGACCTAATTCATAAAAATTAATTCATGGTTTATAAGAATGATCTCTATTCCTTAATAGAATACTTCTGTAATTGATTAAATTCTTTTATCCTATCACCTCTGATCATGTACATTTCAATTCTAGTCTTTCAGAAGGAAAAAAAGAGTAACTTTCAGCAAGTAGAAGAAAATCAGAGTTTTCAATCAGGACCCACATCTCATAAGATCATAAAGACACTTGTAGAATATGAAGGAAATAAGGTGAAACAAAAGTCGACCCAAATATGCCAGTTTTTCAAATATATTTATGACTACTTGGGAGTAAACATAAGTTAAGAAAATGTTAACTTTTGAGGAATTTCTCCAAGAATATGTGGATTGCTCCTGAGGGGGGAAGCGTAATTTCTACATTTTCAGGGCAAATCCTGGATTTCCTACAATGGTTTCCCGCCTGGATGTTCAATATCTTTAAGATGTTACCAAGAAGGAGCTCCAGACCCTTTGGGGAGACTGTGGGCCTGTGTACCCCTGTCAGCTTTGGACATGAGTCTTCAGGGAAACAATATTGTGAAATGTAATTTATTATTTCCCATAATCATAATTAAGTAATTGTTTGTTCAATTTATCAGTTCACATCTATCGTGAATACAGCCCCTGGGCTGTAACACCCACGAGGGCAGGGCCTGCATCTGCCTCCATGGTCTCTGCACCTTTTGCCAAAAAATTTCAATTAACATTTTTAAATCGAAAACTAAAATATTTTACTAAATTTACTCTTGTCCAATAGGGGTAAGTAATATCAATTCAAGTCACAATACATTTATTGATTTTCCACTAGAAATAAAAGCTTATAAAAATGAGGAAAATAGTCCTTTACATCTGTGTTATCCTTAAGAGTTTCCTAACTTTTGATGTGCATTATGGAGTGTAACGCTAACACTAACCTTATGAGGAATTAGGGGAGATTTCTTTCCTGTATTTTATAGATAAAGATACTGAGATTCTAGGAAGTGACTTACAACAGAACGCAAACCAGTGACATGGTAGAGTGAAAGGCAACAGGTTCAGCATCAGCACCTGTGGATTCTAGATCCATCTGCCACTATTTATTTTGAACAAGTCACTTAATTGTGGTGTCTTCATTAGAGAAATTGTCAGGAACAAAATGACCTTCAAGTTCCTTTCTAGTTAATTTAGTGTCTGCTGTGGAACACTTGTCCTAAGAGATAGAAATCAAAGTGCCTATGGTGTCTCCAGGACGTAGCATGTAGCCTCATGGCACAAAATCTGACTGCAGGAGTGTGCGCACAGGGAGGTATTGTGTCAGGTAACACTGAGTCCAGCAGCGGGCTGTCCCCGGCTGGCCCCGCTGCTCACCAGCGAGCCAGGCACTTTCCTCCCCCATCCTCATGGTTCAGGTGACTGCTCCACTTCCAGGCATCAGGACTATGTTCCGGGCAGAAGAGTAAAGGGCAAAGGCTCTCCCGCTTTAAAGAGTCTGTCACTTTAATTAGTATAACAAAAGCTTTTCTGACATTTTTACGTTAAAGACCTCCAGTTAAATCCCATTGGCCAGAATTGTATGATATGCCCCCCACCCCCACCCCAGATAAAGGGAGTGTAGATTTGTAAGCATATTAGCCTCCTGAACCAAAGCGTGGTTTTCTTCCAAAGGAAGAAAGCTAGAATAGCTATTGGCTGGATATCCAACATTATCTGTCACTCGTGGTAGAGTGACTGAGCTTCTTTAGCATAGAATTTCTCAAATTTACCGTGTGAATCCTACAATGGGAAAGTGGGAGTGAGGGTGTGCTGTGCAGGGGTTGAATTATCTCCTCCCCCATTCATATGTTGAAGACCTAACTCCAGTAACGCCAAAGGTGACCTTTTTTGGAAATAGGGTCATTGCAGATGTAATTAGTTAAGATGAGGTCGTTAGGGTGTGTCCTAATCCAATATGACTGGTGTCCTTATGAAAAGGGGAATTTTGAACAGACATGCCCATGGGGAGAATGCCGTGCAAATATGGAGATGGCCCTCTAGCAGCCAAGGAGAGAGGCCTGGAACAGACCCTTCCCTCACAGGCCGCAGGGGGAGCCAACACCACCCCTCCTTGATCTCAGACTTCCAGCCTCCAGAACGGTGAGACAATAAGTGACTATTGTTGAAGGCACCCAGCCTGTGGCACTTTGTTTCCACAGTCCTAGAAAACTTACACAGGGTAGATCTAGGAGACAGCTGTTCCCAAGTTGGTTTGACCAGGGAACACTTTCTTCACGGAACACTTCAAAAAGCTACTGACTGCAGAACTCATTTTGCTTAAATTCTACTGAAGTGGATTATGGCACTTAAAACCAGATTGTCTGACACCCAATCCACTATTCTTTTGACTATCTCATGTATTGAGTGTTCCCGAATAGGTTTTAAGTTTGTGTATGTCAGTGATTTTTCTCCTAGTTTAATACCATAAAGTCCTACTTAATAAAGGTAACAACAGTATCAAATATCTCTTTTCTATATGTCAGCCATTGGACTTAGCACTTTACAATAATTTTCTTATTTAATCATCACCAAAAACACAATAGAGTAGGTACCACTATGTTTTCCATTTTACAAATGGGAAAACTTAAGATATGAAGAGTTTCTTGACACGGTGACTCTAGATTGATTGTTGTTGATTTTTTTTTAATAAATTTATTTAAGTATAACAAGCCTAATGAAAAGCATCCAAATCAAAACTGTACAGACTAATGAATTTTCACAAAGCAAAATCGCATCTATGTATACACCACCGTACCAGCAAAGGGAACATCATGACCACTCTCCTTTCCAAAAATTAACACCATCCTGACTTCTATCACCCTAGAACAGTTTTATTGGCTTTAAACTTTAAATAATATAGTATGTACTCTTTTGTTTCAAGTCTTTCTTTATTTTCTTCCTTGTTTTTACTTTGATTAAAAAAGTAAGACAATCCTATGAACGAGCAATTACACTCTAATTATATACCCAATGGAAGTTCATACATATGTGCCCAAAAGACACATACAAAAACATTTCATAGAAGGAGCATTTGTAAAAGCCAAACCTGAAAAACAATCCAACAGGCCAGCATTACCCTGATACCAAAACCAGACAAAAACAACATGAGAAAAGAAAACTACAGTATCCCTCATGACCAAAGGGGAAAAATATCAGCAAATAAAATACAGCAACATATAAAAAAATAATAACACCAGACCAAGTGTGGTTTACCCCAGGAATGCAAGGTTGGTTCAACACTTGAAACTCAATCAATGTAACCCACTGGATTAAAAGTCTAAAGAAGAAAAATACCACAATCACATCAATTGGTGAAGAAAAAAACGTGAAAAAACTCAACATTCATCCACAATTTAAACAGGAAAAAAATACCTCTTAGCAAGCTAGGAATAGAAGGGAACTTCTGATAACAGACATCTACCAATACAAACAAACAAACGAGCAGAAACAACTTCACCTAACTTTGTACTTAATGGTGAAAGACCAACTATTTCGCCCTAAGATTGGAACAAGTCAAGGATGTACTCCCTCACCATTCCTACTTGACATCATACTGGAAATACTAGTTAGTCCAATAAGGTAAGAAAAAGAAGTACAAGGCACACAGATTGAAAAGGAGAAATAAAACTGTCAATATTTGCAGATGATAGGATTGTCTTTTTAAAAACATCCTAAGGAATCTGCCAAAAAGCAAAGCTCCAAGAACTAATGTGAATTTTGTAAGATTGAAGGACACAAGATAAACACACAAAAGTCAAGTGTATTTCTATATACTAACAATGAACAATTGCAAACCAAAATATCACAAAGTAATACCATTTTGGAATATCCAATTTCTCATAAAATTAAACATTTACTTATCATATGATCCAGTAATTTCACTACTGGGTATTTACCCTAGAAAAATGAAATTTTATTTTCACATAGAAACATGGACACAAATGTTTACAGTAGTTCTATCCACAATCACCAACAGCTGGAAAAAACTCAAATATTCTCCAACAGGTAACCAACTCTTGTACATCCATTCAGCAGAATACTACTTGGCAATCAAAATGAATGAACTGTTGATACACACAACTTGGATGAATCTCAAAGCCATTAAGCTGTGTGAAAGAAACCAGTCTCAAAAGGTTGTGCTCTGTATGATTCCACATATATGGCATTCTCAAAAAGACAAAACTATACAGTAGTGCCACCTCACAGGTCAGTGATGGCCAGGAGTCAGTGTGGGTGTGACTACAGATAGGCAGCCTGGGAGAGTTTGGGGGAGTAGTAGAATTTTCCTGTTTCCTGATTATGGTGATGGTTTAAAAATCCATACACGTGCTAAAATTCAAAGACCAAAATAATGAAAAGTCTACTTCACTATATACATTAACTTAAAAAACAAAATTTGAAAAGTCAGCGATATATACATATTTAAAGGAGCCATAGCGTATACTGAGAAAAGCAAACCACGCAAAACTGAAGCAAGGATGCCACTAGGAGCTTTGAGTACTTTAAAATGCTCGTTTCAGAAGCAGCTCTCTCATCCTTCCCACCACTTCTTCCCAGCCCACAAATACATTCTGCCATTAGTTCAATGATCCCAGCAATTTTATCAATAAAAATTAATATATTTGCCTTAAAAATATTTTTAAATAATCAACTCACTTGATTTAGCCTTGTACATATACCACCCAGAAAGCAGTAACATTTTAAATATTAACATTCATTTACACCTTACCGGGAAGAAAGTTAAATAGTTATTATTACTAGTTAGCTTAGTGCCTTGTTGTACAAAGTAATAATAAATTTTCTTGAGCAAATGAAAGAAGTGAGCTCAGGATCTGTTGCAAAGGAGAATGACAGGTGAAGGACACTCGGCTGCCAAGGTTGAGGAAGAGCCTGAACGAAAAGAAGGGAATCTGGGGCTCATGACACATGTCCAGCAGATCTCATGCCAACAAGTTTCCCTGAGGCCAGGTGAGATGACCAGTGGCTTCTGGCCTGGGCCAGACTTTGACCAGTACTGCCAATAATTGACTGGTATTTTACTAAACACCAAATAGGAGCTCAGACTACTGTTGTTTTTTAGATTCTGTGGCTCTGCCTCTGTCAGAATAATCGACAGATCAGTAGAGAAACTCAGCCATCGGGTTGAGCAGAATTAAACAACTCTTCAAAAATTTGGAGGAAATAAAAAAGACAGGAATTAGCAAAAAGTTTCCCCATGTTCTTATAGCATTCAGCAAAACTCTGAGAAATGCGTGAAGATTGCTACTAAGCATCGATCAGCATATGCAAAATGAGTACTATACCTTATAGATAATCCAGATTTGGCCATAAGCATCCATCTCTTCATCTTTTTATTTTTTATAGCTTTTTTCTGCTTAGAAGAGTAATATTTTCTTGGTGTAAAAAAGAAATAGAAAATTTTAACAAAGAGTAAAAGTCTCCCTTAATCCTCACTCTATGCCTTCCCCTCACCTCCATTTAAGCACTACAACAAGTCTGGGGACATTTTCTTCAAAATTGTTTGACAAGTACAATGTATAAAAATATACCTTCAAGGGGCCAGCCTAGTGGTGTACTGGTTAAGTTCGCATGTTCCACTTTGGCAGCCTGGGTTCACGGTTCTGATGAAGCAAAAAGGGAAAGATTGGCAACATATGTTAGCTCAAGGCCAATCTTCCCCACCAATATATATACATATATCTATATAGCTTCAAGAAAAAATCATGGCAGGCCAGTGGCACAGTGGATAACACGTCTGACTACAGATCAGAAGATTCTAGATTCGACTCCTGCCTGGTTCATCCTCTGGGCTGGCTCTGTCCCACAGCAGTTAACTGTGCATGTTCTGCTTCTCGGCAGGCCAGGGTTGGCTGGTTTGGATCCCGGGTGTGGACATGGCACCGCTTGGCAAAAGCCACGCTGTGGTAGGCATCCCACGTATACAGTAGAGGAAGATGGGCGTGGATGTTAGCTCAGAGCCAGTCTTCCTCAGCAAGAAGAGGAGGATTGGCAGTAGTTAGCTCAGGGCTAATCTTCCTCAAAAAAAAAAGAAAAAGAAAAAATAGGGTCTTTACTGCTTTATCTTAAATCTTTTTCATGTCAGTATATGGAGCTATATATCTTTTATAAATGACTATATAGTATCCCAATATGTATATTTACTTGATTTGTGCAATAATAGATATTTGGGTTGATTCTAACTTTTGACCATTACAAACAATTCCTGCAACTTATATATTCTTATTTATGCAGTTGTGCAAAAATTTCTATAGGACCCTTGCTAGAATTGGAATAGCCATAATAGTTCAGGTTTATAAACATTTTAAATTATAATAGATATTGCCAAATTTCTCTTCAAAAGCCTTATATGAGTTGTGTACCTAGCAGTAATATACAAGAGTGCCTGTTTCCCCAAACCCTCAATAGAGAATGATCAAATTTATACATTAATATTTGCCTTTCAACTCAAATGTCTTTTATAGTGATCTGGATGTCCTTCTGTTTAGCATATTTTATACTGGATATTCTTGTTTCTCATTCTATGAAATACCTGCTCATATCATTTGTCTATTTTTCTGGTGCAGTATTTTGTTACAGACATTGAAATCCTCTCTGCATGCCATAAATGGTAATTGTTTCCCATCATATACCAATATTTGTTTCCAGGTCTTCTTTTATAGTTTGACTTTGTGGCGGTTTTTTGACGTGGAATTTAAATTTCCCATTGAGTCAAATTGAGCAACATTTTATGGCTTCAAGCTTTGCTGTCTTGTTTAAAATGTCTTCCTCACTCAGTTGTGTTTTCTAAGAGCAACTGGAAGCACCCATTTCAGTGGTTTGTGCCATCTTGGCATGAGCTTGTCTGTCCCCTGATGTAGGTTCAATTGTCTCCAGGACCTGGAGCACAAAATAAGCAAATTGAATTGGTTGGCTTAACATTTTTGTTGTTTTTGTTCAGAGTGATGGTTTGAATGTTATTTGCACCACAAGGGCTTCTGGCTTCTCCCAAGGAGTCCCCGACTGGCCCCTGGTTCAGTGGAAGGCACAGATAAGAGGGTGGATATTTCCACGTTTAAGCTGATGTAATCATTAGACATCATATCAATGGACCAAATAAACAAAAACTTGCTCGCAAGGAAATGCATACTCGTTGCCCAGGTAACTACCTGGAGGATGATCTCACCTCTGCTCTAAAAAGCCCAGTCAATAGACTTCTTACCCATTGAAGACCGTTTCCTCACTTGGTATGGAATCCCATAGCCTCTGAAATAATGAAGGACAGCAAAGGGGAAAAAACAAAACTCAGTTTCCATATGGCTGTATGGTGTGTGTACATGCACCTGTGTATGTGTGTGTATATTCACATATGTTCGTGTTTGTATATTACCCCTTCTCTTGTTTTCAATGAGCTTTTAATTGTAAGAAGGCCCTTGCTAAAGTCAACATATTTCAAAGACCCAAATAATTTGGATGGGAACAGTTGAATCATTGACAACCATCATACAAGACTTCTTTATGCACCATCATAGAATTTCTCTTGATTTCTTGGCAGTGCATGATCATAGTCTGGCTTCTTGAAAATCAGCCTCCATCTGCTTGTGTTCATGCCTCGAGGTAGGAGTCACATCTGGGTCATTGTGGCTTTTAAAGAAGCCTACAGAAAAAGGGCGGAAAGTGCACGGGTCAAAGGGTCCAGATTTTAAACAGAGTTTAGCTTTTTCTTCCTGCTTCAGCCCCTCAGGAGTGTATTTCCCATGAGAGGTTTTTGGGTTTTTTTAAGAACAGCCAAAGTGGGGGTCACCTCATGGAGAATCAGAAAAATCTCCCCAGGAAGTGTTAATTTAGTGCAAATGATTGGGTCCTGGTTGGGTGGACCACAGTACAAACTGCACCCCTCCCCCCCCCCCCCCCGCCGCCTGCCCTCGTTTTTCAAGAAGAGACACAGTAGGATTCAGGGGAAAAAAATTTTATGACGAGCATTAACCACAGAAAAAC
Source organism: Equus asinus (assembly GCF_041296235.1). Classification (NCBI taxonomy): domain Eukaryota; kingdom Metazoa; phylum Chordata; class Mammalia; order Perissodactyla; family Equidae; genus Equus; species Equus asinus. The sequence continues at coordinate 78,441,012 of NC_091800.1, forward strand.
ACTTTGTAGTTGTTATTTTTAAAATCCCAAGCTTTCAAGAGGAAAGACTTGTTTTTCTTAGGAAGGATTAACAGTAAGATGCTAGGCCAGTGATGGCCAAAGAGAACATTCTAAGGGATTACGTAGTCACTTCTCAACACAGGGAAGCAGGAGACTTCCCTGAGTTTATTTGGAAAAGAGTGTTAAGAGCAAAGAAATTAAAGTTGTTTAAGGTAATATTAGAAAATAGTTTATTTAAAGGAAGGAAAACATTGCAAATGAGTGATGTTATTATTTTGATCTTTAGAATGAAAAATTAGTAATCAACAATAAAGAAATATGAATAAAAGTAAAGGCTGTACATCTAATTAGTTTGAACACATTTAATTTGCAGCTTAAAACCAAAGCAATTAGTGAATTTAATGGTGGTTCTACCTGCTGATAAATTACTGTGAATACCAAACAAACACTCTATTAGCCACGATAACTCTGGGTTAGAATCTTACATTAATTGGATTAGTTTGAGTTTATCTTTTAAGAATATCTATTGAGAGTCTAGATATTAATCCTCTATACTTTTAAATGGTTTAGTATGTAATTAAAGCAGATGTATATTAATCCTCTCAGACACAATATTTTCCAGAAATAGACAATGATAACAGATTGAAGTGCATACGAAGGGTGATAGCCGACTATCTTTCAGAGTCGAGCAAATGGTTGATAACAACCTTGAAACATGGGGAAAAAAATATCTTTTACTTCCTGTAGCTATTGCTGCTTGTCACATTTGAGATGTTTTAATTTAAGAAGATGTTTTGCATGTTAGCCAGTTGTCTGAATTCTGAGGTGTCAGTATCTATGAATACTACGGGTCCTTTGGCCAGAGCAACAAATGGACTGGTCAGTAGAAAGTCACTGAGTAAACAATGAGTGTCTATGGCTACCTCTTCTGGCTGACATCTGAACCCAAAGGTCTTTGCCTTAAAAGCATAGGACACTGTGGCCCAGAGGAGGGCATGAGTGAGGGTTGTCTTCAGAGACCTCTTTTCCACTCTATTCCAAACCACATAGCCTGTGGCCTGCTGAGGGCCCCCCCACCCTGGCATGGCCTCTGAGTTCCTCAGGCCTCTCCCAGGCTGCTGAAGGCCCGCCAGGAGCAAGGAGGGCGCTTTCTGAAAAGGGGGATAACTCCCTCAGACACCCAAGGTACACAGTCCTGCTAACGCGGCAGTGGCCCCCCTGCAGAGCGCTCCCCACAGCCGCACCACCCCGGCACTGTCTCCATGTGGAGAAGAGGGGTGCAGACCCAGTTTCAGCAAAAGAGAAGAACTTTGGTGTTTCCTCAAACAACCGACTGAGACTGAACTCCATATGGATGCAAAAGGAAAAACGAAACAGCAATCGCAAAGGGAGATTGTTGGCTCCGAGGAGAATAACTCAGGATGACAGAAGCTCTGCTAAGAGCGGGCCTTGAAGGGAAATAGCAGGCAGTGTGGGGCAGGGAAGGGGGGCGGTGTCCACATCTAGAGCGGGCTGCAGACTCGCCAGGCCTCGGGCTCGGAGGAAGGAGACCGGCCGGTAAGTCACAGACCACAGAGGGGTCAGGGCTCAGGGCGACTTTTGCCTCTTAGCCAGTGTCCATGGTATGATCTTACGGTTGTCAATTACAGCTTGTTTCAGGAAAATTTCAGAAAATTACCATCATGTGTAAATGAACTAAAAACCTAGTTAATAACAAAACCACACACTTTTTGATAACTGATAAAATAATACCAAACACAGAAAACAGTCAGATTTCACTGTAAAGATTGAGATATATTCCTTGCCTCCTTCTACTCACAATGCCAGAAATAGTCTCTAATTAATAGAAAAAGATAGAAAATCGATTTACCTCTTAACGATTTTAAAGCATAATTCTTAAAGGGCCAGTAACTAAGTTAAGGCAAAGATAATAGTGACAAATATTTTAGTTTGTCTTGTTGTAAAAACATATTAGTTCTTATTATGATCATAAATGTGCTAACATGTAGTTTTATTAAGATATTTTAAAGCTAAACTTGGTAGTTAAACATGCTAACTTTGTATCTTTTTCATAGTATATATTAATTTAATCAGTGAAAAATATTTTGCAGCACAATCCCAGCTAAATAAATAAATGATAGACAACTGTAAGAGGCCACAAACAACATAAATATCCTGAAAAACACCAAGTCCCACCAGATTCTCAAACACAACTCCTGCCGCGAAAGGACAGCTGTGTTGACCTGAAGGCGATGTTGGGCCATAAGCAGTAAAATTCATGAGCACTCCAGGAAGCCAGCAAACACATTTCCAGATCTCTCTTGGTCATCCTTGACTCTGGAGCTGTCCTTCTGTCCTGAGCACCCAGATCACAGCCTCTAGTTTTTATCTCCCTTTTCCTGAGTCAAAATAAATCAAGATCTCATTGTATATCTGTGAAACCCATTGACAGAAGAATGGAGAGTGTCATCTGTTCTCTTTTATATACCGTTACGAACCACCATATGCATTATCAATACACAGGTAGGAGTTGGGATGGCAGGTAAACATATATTTCTTATCCAATGGTCTTGGAAAAGAAAAGGTTGCTTTCAATATAATTTATACCAGCATCAACACTGCTAGCTTTTTGTATATTTTGGTACTAGAAAATCATACAGTTACACCAACATCTGCCAGTGGGGTACTTTTTCATTAGTTCACCTATTTTTGAGGTGTTATATTTCTTGACAATACCAAATCAATAAACCTAATTTGCAGCAACATACCACATTTCAGCATTTTATTTCAGACTTCTAAGAACCAGCAGTCTAAAATCCTGACAGTTTAAGCCACGTACCAACTCCTGACGTTTAGATCTTTTCCAGTAAAAAATATAATAAAGTTTTTTTTTATATCCAGCGCAGTATCTCTCTTCCCTACTTCTTTCAATAGCACCATCATTTCAAACAGTCGCTGAGGCTTTAAACTTTGTAGCTAGCATCTTAGATTCTCTCTCTCCTGCGTGCCCGTGTCTGATCAGACACCAAGTCCTATGACTTGATCAGAATGTCGTCTGCCTTCATCCATTCCGTTTATTCCCGGGGGCATTATCCTTCTCCGGTCACAGGTCATTTCACACCTGGATTATCACTGTCCTTTCCTGATTCATCTCATTATCTCTCAACTCTTCCCCGATTCATTCTACTTAAACACCACCTGATCGGTCTTCAAGAAATCTTAATGTTTCATGTTACTAACCTGCTTAAAAGCTCTCACTGTGTCAAGTCAGCATTCACATCCCTCCACAGTCTCCCCAGCTCAGCTTCCCAAGCGTCTCTCTCAGCTCTCCACAATGTAACGACAGAGGAGCCTTCTCAAGCACCCTAACCACGCTGCACTGATGCCTCGCACCGCCCTTGTTCCTACGCTGCTCCTCACCAGGAATATGCCTACCAGCCTCCTCTCTTCATCAAAACTGTACCTGTCCTTCAAGGCTCAGCTCGAATCCAACTTCCTCCATAAAACTGCTCCCAAACATTCCTGCCCACGAGGATTTTCCTCTCTGAATTTCTCCAGACATAGGCTGTGCATTTGAATGCATCCTTCCTGCCTTTATTATTCATTCATATACATAGGTATACACACTCAGAAACATACACACACATATTTTTCTTATGTAATTGCTACCGTTTGTAAATATTGCTATGTGTGCTGCTTGCTTTATATACTACCAATATATGTTGGAGGCCTGTTCCCAGGATACTTGTGGGATAATAGGTGGCTATTTCTTTATTTAAGTCTTTATTTTTCAAATTTTCTACAGTAATCATGTATAAACTTTGTAATGACATAAAAAAACATTATTTTCAGATTACAAAAACAAGCAGACTAAGAGAAGATATCAACATGAGGATCATGACTTCAACTTTCTATCTACTAGGGAAAAAGGAATTTCAATGATGATAAAAATGGATAAACAGAGGGGACAAAATTGTATCACCTTCAAAATTCAAAGGTTGTTGTAAAAAAACTTAGGATAGCTTATCTACAACAATATTCATATTCTTGTACAATATACATTTGAGCATCTACTGGGTGCAAGGATTGTGGGATCCAAGCACAGCAATGAATTTGCCCCCAATCCCTGCTCTGGGGTGACAATTCATAGACATTTGCTTGTATTTCTTTTCTTGAAGCTCTCACTGCAAAGAAAAGGTATCTTTTGAAAGAAGTACGTTTGAAAACAGGGCTAAGCTATCAACCACAATGGTACGGATAAGAGTCTATGATTATGCAACATATGCAGTTAATTGCTTGATTTTAATATCTAAAAAATGATACCTTAGGCTTAAAGTGCTTTTGACTTTTTAAAACACCTTCCTAACTATTATCTCATGCTACATTCATGACAACCCTTGCGGTAGGCAGGTATCCTTATACTGCAATAGGAAAACAGATTTTGGGTGTCTGAACCAAGATGTGAGGTTCCCCTGAACCAAGCCAAGGAATAAAACTTCGTGTTGACAAGATTCAGTCCTGGTCCCAGAACAAATTTTAACATTAGAACTAAGTTATAAATAAGTCGGATGGCAAGAGCCTAGTTTTACGGCCAAGATCATGTGGCACCCTGAGTGTTCTCATCTGTCTTTCCCATGACGATCCTGGGTAACTATGAACCAGAAAAAAGATTTGCTCAAGCACATTCCATTTGACAAGTGCAAATAAATTTATTCAATTGCTTATATTCTAAAACCATCCAAGCAACACTACATCACATAAATAAAAGCAGCCAAGTTGGAAACAAACCTATAAGTTCAGGCACATGCAATGTTTCAAAAAATACTGATTTTAATATCTGATCAAATGTTGAATATGAGTGGGGGTAGGGGACACACACAAAAAGGACCATCTGTTACTTATTTAAGCCCTTCTTAGACAAGAATATATTACTTTTCAGGGGGGAAAATATTGTTCTTTCCAGAGGAATAGGAATGTGATGTAAACAATGAGATGAGATAAAGCTGTTTATATCAAAGGGTGAATCAGATTATAACACTGAAAAATAGTGCACATTTCCTGTTATTGCTGCTATAAGTAAAGCAGTATTTGAAAGACAAATTACCATGTTACTATTCTTGAAAATCCCAGGCTCTTCTATAAGTAATGACATCTTGGTAGACATGAGACTAACCAAGTGCAGACATATCTCCATCTACATAATTTAAGGGGGGAAGAAATCAATCATTCCTCCTTCAAAAAAAGAGAATATTTTTTCCTTTAAACCTTAAGAAATCTAGAAAAGCTTAATGTAAGAGAAACAAAAACCACAGCCAGGAGAGAAGATATAAGCGGTAAATATGCTCCCGGTGGGACTGGAGACGCCGTTCCAGATCATAAACAGCGGGCGGGAGAACAGAGCAGGTCCCCAGATCAGAAGTGCTTGCAAACCATTCACAAGCCCCCAGGGGCCTCTGCAACCACAGCTTCAACAAGGCTCAGGACAACAAAGGCTGGAAACCTCACCTGTGGCACTTGGCAGAGCAGGTTTCCAGTGAGGACTGCACAATGACACACGTTCACTTGGCATTTGCCGCCCATCCTGCCGCTGGCTCCAGCATGCGGACCTGGGTGCCCATGGAAACCACTATGGGTCTGGGCATGAAGAGACCCTGGTTCCAGCAGGAGCTCAATAACAGATTCCCACTCCACCCCCTACTCCAACCACCCCCTTATTTTGGAAGCTCACCTAATCTCACCTCTTAGCAACTCCTTGATTTCCTAAAGCAAAGGAACACTTGCATCTTGAGCCTGAGATGTCCCCTGCTCCCTAAAGTCCATCAAGAACTTGGGCCTAAGACCCACTTCTCTCTTGCTGGCAATTGAGGGAGCATCTCTATCTCAGAGCCTCAAACATTCTGAAAGACAACCAAACCAAGAAGCTACCTGGTAACCAACCGTCCAAGTTCACCCTAGCTAAGGGGCTTCCCAGAACACAGGATTTGCAGTGCTATCACCAAGAAAGTCCCAGCAAACCAGGACTGTTGGTGACCCTATAAGTGTCATCTCTGGGTTGTGTCGAGGTCCTACATCAGCTCACCTGGGCCCCACCTCCGAGAGTCCTTCCTGGCAGATCCATGACAGCCGTTCTACTGTGAGACAAGAGAAGCTGCTCCAGGGAGCCCTAGGAGTCCCCCGAGGGACCCTTGCAATCACCAGGGCCTGACACGGCTTTTGTTTGAAAGTAGGTCATCTCTCCCTGGGTAAGCCGTAGGGGTTTGGATGGTTACAGTTGCTTTGGGCAAATCCTTAAAGAAGAAAAGTCCATCCACGAGGCCAGGAGAGGAGGGAACCCATCTAGAGCAGTGGCTCTCAACCAAGCAGTTGTGCCCCCGGGGGACATTTGGCAATGTCTGGAGACACTTTGTGGTGTCACAGTGGGAGAGGGGGTGCCAAGGCATCTCATGAGTGGAGGCCAGGGATCCTGCTGAACATCCTCCAGATTCAAACCTGGATCCCAGCAGGGGAGGGACATTTGACCAGGGAGGCAGCCTTCTGCCCTTCGCATTTTATCTCCCGGTCGCCTGTCTCCCTTTGTTCAGGAACCAACAAAAGGCAAATCCAGATTCATGAAGGAGACTGAAACTTGACATTTGCTTTTCTTTGAGGCCACAGTTGAGGAGTCAAACAAGCACCGTCAGGTGAAAATGTCAAGGTAATTGAGGGCTGGTGTGGAGAAGAAGGTAAGGTCACATCTGGAGAAAACCCAGAAATATTTTTTCTTCAGCGGCGGGGCTGTACCACATGTGGACGCTTTCTAGTTAAAGACAGGAAGTGGGTGATAGTGTAGCTTGTTGAACCCATAGGGATAACTGAGAAATACATGAAAGATATAATTACCTTCATTGGGATGGAGGAGACGTGAGCATTAAGCTCCGAGCTCTGAAAGAAGGGGCCTTGAGAGTCCGTAGTCAGGTTTACCTCTTATTTAAAACTCTACCTCCAACAATTGTCCAAAAGTACTGGGAAATAGGCTCCATATCACCTCAAAGGCATGAGAACCAAGTCCTGCACTGGAGCCACTTCCTGCAGACATCCCAAGCCCTGTTAGAAATGCCTAATCTGCTCAAACCCAGGGAATCGGGACATGTGAAAGACCACAGAATTAAGTGACAGAAGAGCACTTTATACATGATTAGTTTGGTGGACCTAAAGCCTTATCATGTAAAGGTTTGCTTTCTTAGAATTGTTCCTACAGTTTTAACTTTAGAGACATATTACAGAGAAGAGTAGGCAGGTAGATCTCACTCTTTGCTCCTCCCCACTTCCCTAATTAGCCTGTCGCCCTTGCTGTGTCTCTAAACCGTCTCCACAACGATGTCAGAGGTACCAAGAGGGCGTTTGGAATCCCCACCGTGTCCCAGTGAATCCCACTAGGCCCAGAGTGCCTGCCTGTCTGTCAAGGAGCAGCCGGATGAGCCCCGGCTGCCCATGGGGAATGTGTTGCCGTCTCTGGGGCAGTGAGTGAGAACAGGATTCAGACCATTGCATTGGAGCCATCAATCCCATAGTTTGTCTACATCATGTGCGTCTCCTCTGGTCCTTCAGCATCTCACGTTTCTTCTCCCCCTGCCCCAGTCTCACTTTGTCCCCCTCTTTTTCTACCCCTCTTGGGACACACTGCAGCATGGTGAAAAAAATGCGCATGGGAAAGAACAGGCTTTCCCAAGTCCCCCAGATGTGGGTTTGAGTGATCAGCTTGACCACAACTAATTGGATAACCTTGGACAAATGTAGACCTCTAAGCCCACACCTGTAAAATGGTGACAATAATACTATGAGCTTCCTACACTGATTATTAGGATTAAATGAGATACGGAGTCTACAGTGCTTGGTGCTTGCTTAATGCTTATTGAATATTTCTCTCTTTTTTTGCTCTCCCTCTGCCTTTTCTCTTCCCCATTGCTGATTCAAAAATAGGATCAGAGGAAAAGCAAACAGCCAAACAAGTTATGGATGCATCACAGAATTTCAGACCTAGAAGGAAACAGAAAGCTCATCCAATTCAGTCTGCTCGTTTCATAGAGTTGGGCAATGAGGCTCAGAGAGGTAAAACAACTTGCCTGAGACCACACAGCAAGCGCGTGGGGAGTTCATGATCCACTTTCCCCAGGCCTCCTCCAACCATGTCATGCTGAAGACAAACCAAACAGATGGGAGGGATGAGGTGCACGGTCACCATTTTCACAGTATATTTGATCCATATTCACACAGAAAACGTAATTCTATAACTTTAATGAAAACCTAAATTATTTTATTGAAATTCTTCAAAACTAGCATTACTAATCAGTTTATGCCTCTAATTGGCCGTAAGTTCACATTTTTAAAATAATTTGCCCAATTTGCAACCCCTCCCCCAAAAACATCCAAAGCATTGAATGCGCACATTTCCCATTTGGAAAATCGCAAGGATCTCTGCGCTCGGGTTCACCCTTGCCCGGCTGCTGAGCCCAGCACTGGGTGCCACCCCATGCCGCCCCATGCTGCCCATTCTTGGGCTCCAGCTCTTCTGCTTGACCCTCAACACAGAAGCTAGGGAGTCAGCAGGCCCTTCTGCTGTGTGCTTCAATAAGATGATTTGATAAGGCACCCCACTCTAGCGACAGTGCCCAGCTCACTCCCCACAATTCTCTGCTGTTTTGGGTAAAATGTGTAACTTAGTAATGACTCTCTAGAGACAAGGTCCCACCTCTGTTTCTCAGAGAGGGGCTTTCTCAGTAGAAAAGGAGTGTGTGTGTGTGTCTAAGGGGACCTGCTTTCTTTGTTCCCAAGGCCCAGATAAGAGGCTCCTCTGATTGCCACACCTGAGCCACTGTGTATATCCCTTACTCCTGAGTCAGGCCGTGTAGTCATGCAGGCTTTCTTCAAAAACTGTTCATCAGGACCAGCACTCATGACTAACCATGAGATGAAGCCGATGGTGAAGTTGATCTGACTCACCTCATCTACCCGGCCTGTCAGTTCCATGCTGAAGGGGGGGATTTTTGCCACCAATTCCCAGGATGGGAAAAGACAAAGAATTAGAGAAGTAAGCATTTACATATGGGTGGCTCTGTGCTGTGTCTCAAACCACCACCTTTCCACCGTTTGTCAGCTCCCCAAGCCTGCTTGGCCAATTCTCAGACTAAAAGGATGGAGTTGGTTCTGCATTCTTCCCACCCTCAGAGAATCTGCAAGACCCAAGTGCCACATTGGCTAAAGGCCCCTCCCCATCCTTACAAGCACAGATGTGAACATTGCTTCCAAATATGCCGTCCAAGGGATGGGGTCATTTATGGTTGTAAATGATCAAAGAAGCCGTCAAAATATGCCTTCGTTTATTCATTCTTTGTTCAACCATTCACAACACAGGGGTGTAGTGGATTGTCTGTGGATGTGGAGTCAGAAAGTCCACAGTCAGAATCTTAGCTCCACCACTTTCCAGTTTAATATCTGATCCTGGGAATCGGTATCATCACCTGTAAAAATTAGGAAAATAATACCAACTTCCTAAGTTTGCTGTAAAGATTGGGTAAGATAAGGCAGGCAAAGTACCCAGCACAAAGTTGCCACTCAGTAGAACTAAGTGCCATGGAATTCCAACAGGATGACATCAGTTAGCGGTTTGCAACAGATAAAGTTCCAGACAATAAATTGTATGTAATGTTGGCATTTGACGTATAAAGGGTCGCATTCCTCTTGCGTGCAGCTCTCTTGCTAATCTCTGCTTTTCCATGGCCAATTAGTCGGCATTTTCCTGAGTCCCCAACTTCAGGCCTGTGTCTGGTTTCCCACCTCACCTCTGGCTGCCCAACCATTTCCAGCCAAACCACCCCACGCGCTGCTCCTCAGCCCAACCAGGGATGTTGGGTGGGGCTGGAACCAGCGTCTGTTCCCTGCCCCACCAGTCACATGCACCAAGGCTCACAGGGAAAGGAGATGCTCTTAGCTGCAAAGGGCACGTGGCAACAGCTGGACAGGCAGTCCCGTATCCACGGGCATTTCTCACTCTGTGGAACTTGAGAATGAGTTTAAAAGATCACATACTTTCAACTTTCTCATTTGCAGGAAGGAGTGAGGCTCAGAAAAGTTAGGACTACACACTTAGTAGAATGGCTAGATTTCCCCTCCCTCCATTACTCAGATATAAATAGTTGCTTGGTGTGCCCCAAAACAATCCCCACACTTCAAAAGATCAAGAGCTTGTAGAGACAAGATCGCATATTCCACTACAGCAACTTCCTGATTTCCTGATGATGGACGATAGGGCCCAGATTATCACTAAACCGCATTTCACATTCTGACAACTGACGCTACGTGGGAGCCACTGCAGCTTTAGGAATTGGAGTCTAGTTAGCACGTGCCTGGCAGGAAGCCACAAGGGGACACTCCCTGCCCTTAGACCCCCAGGGACTCCTGGAGTGTCCGTGGTAGGCCGTCTCCATGACTGCACGGCTCGGGGGTTGAATGAAGAAGCATCCAAGAGTTTGCCTCCCATCCATCTGCACCCTGAAATCCAGTATCTTCTTTTAAGAAAATAATACATGAATATGATTAAAAATAAGTTCAAATAGAACAAGAGTATAGGATATTAGTCAGTGTCCTCCAGAAAAACAAAACCAATAGGATATATGTCTATATATAGAGAGAGAATTAATTTAAAGAATTGGCTCATGTGATCGTGGGGGAGGCAAATCTGCAATCTGTAGGGCAGGAAATTCAGGCAGGATTTCTATGCTGCCGTCTTGAGGCAGAATTCCTTCTCCAGGGAAACCTCAGTGTTGGCTCTTAAGGCCTTCAATGATCGGATGAGGCTCAGATTAAAGGGTAACCTGCTTTACTTGAAGTCAACTAATTGCAAATGTTAATCATATCTGAAAAATATCTTCACAGCAACATCTAGACTAGTGTTTGACCAAACACTGAAGGCCACAACCTAGCCAACCTAGTCAGTTGACACATCAAACTTACCATCACAGGAGACAGTGCAAAGGGTGCCAGGTCCCACCCAGCCCCTCTCTTCCTTTTCCCAGAGGTCAGCCCTTTGGTTGGCCAAAGCCATTCTTCCAGGAAAGGGCACTGGTTCTATTAGTATCAGAAGGTCTAAGTTGGTAGGAAAGCACTGGACTCTCTTTACTCTTGACATTTATTCAGTCTTTGCTCTGTGCTAGGCCCTGTGAGAAGCGCTTTACACTCATTAGCCTATAGAAGCCCCTTCAGAGGCCTTGGGATGTTGGTACGATTATTATCACCCATTTCAGAGACAAGACAATGGAAGTACAGAGGCATCAAGATCCTTTATGTTGAATAAATTTGATGACAGGGGCTGCCCCGCGGCCGAGTGGTTAAGTTTGTGAGCTCCACGTCGGCGGCCCAGAGTTTTGCCAATTTGGATCCTGGGCGCAGACGTAGGGCTAAGGTGGCATCCCGCATAGCACAACTAGAAGGACCCACAGCTAGAATATACAACTATGTACTGGGGAGCTTTGGGGAGAAGAGGAAGAAAAACAATATTGGCAACAGATATTAGGTCAGGGCCAGTCTTAAAAGAAAAATAATAATAATTTGATGACAAAAAATTTTCAATTTGCTTCCAGAAAAGCAAGACCATTTGAACCACTTTTACTGAAAAATTAGAGGTAGGAACAACTTCAGAAAATTTCAAAGGCACCCTCGGCGCCAAATATTAATGAAAGCACTAGGATCTGGAACCTTTGAGTGACACCAGAGGGACCTTATCTGGGCCGTTTTTTCTTCTCCTCCCTGTATAGACGGCAATTTTCCTATTTTAAATTATTTATTATTTTGTGTTCCCAATTAAGCTATAATGTGACAGGCAAGCTATTTTACAAGGCAATAAAAAAAATAATCACGCTCCCCAGTGAGTAAACTACAAGGCCAAAAGGTGAGTTGTTTCTATCAGTGCGAGAACCATATTACCGCCTTGAAAAATAGTGGGCACGTTTCATTATTGCTGCTACAAGTAAAAACAGCTATGGAAAAAAAAAACAAGATAAACTGGTTACCAGCCTCCTTGAAAGCACCTATTTTTAGAATAATGACAAAACTGTCTGTGTTTGCATAAGGAGCTAAAACGATTGATAGAAGGGGTGGAAGGAACCAAGCCTGCCCCCAAATTAGGGCCTCAGGGAGCGGGCAAGGTGTGGAAAGCTTCAGGAGCAGAAAGACTCCCTGGGTGCATGAATGGCAGAAACATGTAACAGCAGATTAACCTGACTTGAGGGTCCCATCTTCTTAACGCGATGAATAAAACATATCTCAAATTCAAATTAGCCCATCTATGGAAAACTAAAATGATGTTATGAGCCGGGCTTTGTCATTACAGTGGTTTATGGGAAGCCAGGGTGGCTACATATGGCCACCAGACGGGAGCTGATGGGAGCTGGTCTTCCAAACAAAAACAAAAAACGCCAAATCTCTGCCCCTCAAGCAAAGCCAGGGTAGCTCACCTGCTGAGAGGCTCCATGCATTTCAGCTGGAAGTAGCTGGTGACAAGTCAGCCCAGGGGTGAGAGGGGGAAGGAGCTGGGGGAGTGTGTTATCAGAGCATTTTCCTCTCGGGGGGCAGCTGTGTGCAGTGGGTTTGTGTGTAGGGGCAGGTTGCAGGAGGTGAGAGGGAAGGAGGATGAAGAGGAAGCATATGGTGTTCCCATTGACGGAGCCAGGTCCACGACACAGAAGAGAGCTGCCCTCCTTCTGAACTTCAAATGCAGTCTCGACGAGAATAGATCTTCTTCTCCATCTTGTATTATTCACTCTGTGCCTTCACTGCCAGGAACGGTGCTTGGCCACAGAAGGCACTCCATGCTCTTTGTTGCATGCAACGATGACTAAGTGTCTGATTAAGTCTACGAAACTTGTAATTTCAGCTTCAGAGGAAATGAGTCTTAGCTCCCCAGTCTGCTAAGAAACTTGGTCCCTTAAAAAGTGATTTAAGAAGAGCTTTCCCTAATACGTATAAGAGAAACACATTGACATATCCTCATGGCTTTCGTTGAAAAACTCTCACCAGCTTTTCTTTTTAATTTCTTCTAAAATATCCTCATCTTTTGTTCATTCCTTCTCTACTTTTAGGCTTCCTTGTTTCAAAAGCTAGTTTGTGTTACTTTTTTAAAATCTTTGTACTGGTGCATCCCAACTAGAGCATGACCTCCCTCTGGTCGGTAACGTTTGTAGATTTCGCCCCCTCCCCAAACCCTCACATGTATTAGGGCTCCAGTCAATAGAGATTGGTCACGAGGAAGAATTACCAGCCAAGAAAGTTGATGAGTTAGACAGACTCTGTCAGTTTGCAAGGAATAGGGGTGCCCTCAGGATACCTTGGGTGTTGAGGTGCATTATTACAAAAATACAGTGCGGGGGTATCTTAGTCCATTTGGGCTCCTATAACAAAATACCGTAGACTGCGTGGCTTAAACAACAAACACTTCTTTCTCCCAGTTCTGGAGGCTGGGAAGTCCAAGATCAGGGGCTGGCAGAGTCCGTGTCTGGTGAGAGTTCTCTTCCTGGTTTGCAGATGGCTGCCTTCTTACCGTAACCTCATATGGCAAAGAGAGAGATCTTGTGTCCCTTCCTCTTCTTTTAAAGGTGCTAATTCCATCACAAGGGCTCCAAGGTAACCCTAATCACCTCCCAAATGCCCCACCTCCAAATACCATCACAGTGGGGATTCAAGTTTCAACATGAATTTTGGGGGGGACACCAACATTCAGTCCATAGCAGCTAGACAGTCTCCCAGGATGGCCACCATCTCTTCTTTGCCTCTCTGTGAGCACACTCTGTTCCACATATCCAGAGGGAAGATCTTTTTCCTCTCTCCTTGCATTTCGACTGGTCTATACCTTGGTTTGAGCAACAAAATGTGGCAAAAGCTATGTTGTGTCTGTTTCAAGACTAGCCTTTGTGCCTCTTCCTCCTGCTTCTTAGAAGCAGTCACCATGCAAGAAGTCTGACCACTCCCAAACCAGCAAGCAGTGAGACGCCCAAGCTGGCCACGTGGGGAGAGAGGGGGCACCGAGGAGCCAGGCATGTGAGCAAGGCAGTCTGGACCTTCCAGCTCGCTCCAGCATGATCTGAGTGCAGGAATAAGCCAGCCCAGCTGACCACATGCAGAGTAGAGTCTCAGAGCCCTGTGAGAATTCCTGACCTTTCGAATCCTGAGAAATCACGTTGCTTTCGACCACCAAACTTCGAGATACATTGATAGGCAATAATACACCATTAAAACACACAGAAAGTTTAAAAAAATGTTTTTGAAGAAAAGTGATCCCACAGCTACACAACCAGGGCTCGTGGAACCTGCAGCTCTCTACATGTTTCTTGCATCTTACAAAACTCCCCAGTCCTTCTCAGTGGGTCTCCATTCATGGTCCCTGAACAGGGTTCAAGCTGTTCAGCCCATGGGTCGGAGTTCTAAAGCCAGGCCACCTCGTAGGCCAGAGGTCAGCTTAGGGATGGCTGGCTTTGGCTCAGAAGCAAGTCCTCGAGGATAAGGTGGCTGGGTGTATGTCACCATGTTTGGGAAACAACTCACGCAGCTTTGGCAGACATTAGAGAGCTGAGATTGTGTTACTCCCTCTAGAACACCCCACCTCTTAGTCTCTTTGGGCTAAAAGGAGTACACCAAGGCTGCGCTAGGCTGTAGGCATGGCCACAGCCAGAACTCTGAGGCAGGCCAGCAACCCTGCCTGCTCATATATTAATGTAGATCCCCCATGATTTTGGGGACGCTTGCTATATGTGGGATCGGAGAGGAGCAAAACTCTTGCCTCTAACAACACAAACAGTTGCTTTTCATGTGCTAAAGAGATTTTTGTCTTTTCCACAGCTGGGGGCGTGGCTGTTAGCATGGAGCATTTTCCACAGGCTTCAGAAAATTTCTGGATTCAATTTGTGAGTTTGGATATGGAAGTGAATATTTTCCTGTCACTGGGAAAACAAATGAAGTCTAAGAGAATTGCTTGGAATGGCTGAAACTCCAAAGGAATCTCTCTGCCCATAGGCAGTACAAATAAGAAGCCAGGGAGAACACCTCATCTTGGCAGCTCCACCTATGACTAGTGTTTTGGGATTTTCTTGACTTGGGGTTTCTCCTTGGAAGACGACATGCTTCCAGGATCATTCCTCATGGTCCTCCTCACATCTGATGTGCCTCTTGCCCTATTAAAAAGAAATCCAACCCACCCTCGGACAAAGGTTATCATTTCCCAAAGACACATGTGGAGACTGAAATGCTATTGCAGGGGGTAGAACCTGGACTTTAGAAAATTAATACACTGCAGGATTCTGTACTTTGTGGTAGGCTTTCTCTGGCTAAAAAGTGAGTTCAAGGTGTTAGAAATTGAATAGCCACACAGAAACTGCTACTGATTCATTACGGGCAGCCCCTTCTCCCCATCACTTCATGAAGTTTAGTGTTTTTGGTCAAAAGAACCAGAGAGATTGGTGATTTCACAGACTTTCCTGGAATAAAATAGAAGAAATTAACTCCTACCCCCGGAAAGTGTGGCTTTTCCCAGATGGAACTTATTGTGCAAAGTTGCATAAAAGTAAAAAAAAAAAAAACTTCTGGTGAAACTGATTTAATGTTTACAAAATGCATTTATTAAACAGACCTTCTCTTATTGAAAATTTCCATTGTGGGCTTGGAAAAAGATCAAGGTCAGTTCTTAAAAATAAGCCTATTTTATGCAAACTTCCATGTCAGTCAGCCAAAAGAGTATAAAGCATTCGGAGCGGCAGGAACAGCCCTAACCCTGGACAAAACCACCAACTTGGTGAACTGCATCTCTGGCACCTCCACGTTTCCTTTCTCCCCCATTTCTTCCCTCCTGGGGGCTTCACTATTTTGTTCATGAGAGACCATCCCTGTGCCCATGCACTACCGACTCCATTAGAAGAACACACAGCAGGCATTGACCACAGAGAAAGAATCCAAGCTAATGACTTTGTTTTTCTAGTTACAGAATGAAAACTTTTATTCCTACTGAAGGGAAGATGTTGAGAGGGAGGTGAGCTTCTCAAGCCCCTGACATCACATCCCAGGAGACAAGGGCACGTCTTCTCCCCAGAGGCCAGTTCCAGCGCAGAGGCATTTACAAGGTATTCCTCTGAGGTTCGAAAAAGCGGTGATTCCAAACAACAAACCATGAACCTCTTGGAACATCACAGCTCACACTTACTTTCTGAAAGGACACTGAGAACAGAGCTACTGTCAGGAGGGAGGGAGGCGAAATCTAGGACTTTTATTTTTACATTCAAAGGGAAGTTTTTTTATCTGAAAATGTTGTGATGCAGTGCAATTTAAAAACAAAACAGTATGGTCCCATGAAAGAACTGGCGGTCTGATACAGGGGTAGGTGAAGAGGACAGAATAGTTAAATATGCAGAATTCAAAATAATACTGGAAATAGATAGTACACATTTACGTACTATTCATGCGGATACGTAGATGGATAGATGAGAGATGGAATCATAGAGGACATAACAGATTTCCTGCCTATTTATAGACCTGAATGGAAATGGTAATGTTAGTTATGAAGTTCTATGGAGAAGTTGATATTCGAATGGATATTTTTTATTTGGTAAGTGTCATTTCATCCATTCATTAAACCAAAGCATCATCCTGGGCAGTGCTAGGACCCAGAAGTGCCCCACTAAGTACACATGGCCACTGTCCTCAGGATATTGTCAGTCTGGTGGGGGAAGCACAGTTAAAATCGGTGATCACAGCTACCTGGTGTGCTCTGCTTTCCCTAGGCAAGGGTACCAGTACCCTGTCGTGCTTACACTTGACAGTTAAGCAAGCGAGAATCTCCATGTGAACTCTTTGAAACACCAAATCCAGTGTGGTCTCCCTTCTTGGGTGGTGCGCCCACAGCCTTGGACTTTGGGGTTGCACATATTTCTCATTTCACACTCGCACACCCAGTCGTTGCTCGCCAAAGCATCAGTCCGGATCCAGATGGTTGGGCACATACATGGCTCCAGCTTCAGGAAAAATGGTTGCTGAGCTTTTTTTAAAAACCATGCCAGCTTAGTATCTCCCAGCCTCACTGGGAGGCCTGGGTTTTCCTTCCTGCCAGCAGAGCTTGCCTGGGCCACTCTGCTCTCCCTCCTGTGTCTCTGACTTTGAAAGGGAGGGCCTTGCCGGCGGCACAGTTCCTTCCCTCCCAAAGGCCTTTGCTCTCCTTGTGAAAACCCCTGCCTCCTTTCCCAGCATTATGATTCCAAAGGGAAGAACAGCCTTTGCTAAGATGGAGAAAAAAGGATGAAAAGATGATTCAGCGACTTGGCTCCCCCTCACTTACCCAATCCAGGAGTTACTTGCATCACCTCCATGTGACCAAGGGGAGGAAATCAAATGATTTTTTTTTTCACAATTAGGAAAATCTGCTTCACAATGACCTGCTGCCCACTTTCAGATTTTTAGAAGATAGACAATTTTTTTCTAAATTCTATCTCAAACATACACAAATGATTGAGTCATTATAATTGTGATGTGTAACACAAAAAAAGCACAAGACAATGTGAATGCATAAAGCAGGGAACTCTAAACTGGTGTGTGGGTGGTGGCGGTGGTGGCAGATTTGGGTACAGAGGCAGGCTTTCCCTGGGGGCATGAAGTATAGGTTCAGGCTTACTAGGTGAGGAGTCGGCCAGGTAAGTGGAGGGATGGGTACAAGCTGTGTGTGAAAGTCTGCCATGAGGAGGAGCCAGCTTGTCACCAAGATGACAGAGATGCAGGATCGTGCTGGAGGGGGGCCTGGCCCGGTCCTGAAGGTGGGCAGGGACTACTAGTGCAGGCCGAGAAGGTGAGCATGCCTGTGCAGTGTGCAAGAGAAGATGCTACAGCATACGGTTAGTAGAACAGGTTCACACAGCTGGAAGAAAGTCTCCACTGGCCCTGGCAGTAGAAAACTAAGAATAGTGTTGGTAGGGGACAAAACTTCCTGTTGTCTCAGAATACTCCTGCTTTGGACTTGTTGTCATGTCCCCTTTCACAGGGGAAAGTGTGCTGGTTTGCTTTTCTCAAACAACTTGTAAGAACAACAGTAATGAAGTGCTTATATACATGAGAGAAAGAATGAGAGAATGGAGAAGCCAATGGGGCAGCATGCTAAAAATAAGTGAATCTGGCTTTATTAGTTTCCTGTTGCTGCTGTAACCAGTTACCACAAACTCAGTGGTTTCAAACAACACAGAATGTATGCTCTTAAGGTTCTGGAGGCCAGAGTCTGAAGTCAGTTTCAGTGGGTGAAGTGGGTCAATGCCCCGGGGTCAGCAGGACTGGGCCCCCCGGAGGCTCCGAGAGGAGAATCCGTTCCCTTGCCTTGTCAGCTCCTGGTGCTGCATTCTTTGGCTTGTGGCCCCTTCCTCTGTCTGCAAAGTATGTCACTCCAGCCCCGGCCCGTGCCCTACCTTTCATCCTACCACACTGAGTGCAGGGAATGCAGGAGCTCCTCAAATCTTTTTGGGAAAGTGTTCTATCACTTTAAAATTATTTTAAAATAAAATGTTTCTAAAAGATGAACCAGTTTGGAAGATAAATTACATGGGCTCCCTAGTAAAGGCCATGAACTTCTTTTTAGCCAGCCTCTTCAATCCTCTTCTCCCTTTATTTCATGAAAAATATCTATTAAATCGTATGTGTCCAACAGCATCTTGATTCGAACACCTACATGCTTCATTTTATTTTGAAGGCAGACGCTCCCACAGTGTGATCCCTGCTGCTATCTTTTTTAAAGGCTGAGAGAAATCGTCAAGAAAATTTCCCAAGCACTGAAATTTATAAATGTAACGTTGTCAGAGGAGGCACGCTTCTACCATCTTACAAAGACTCTAATAATTAAAGAGCTAAGGAAGAGTCTCAGGGGCTTTTTTTTTTCCCTTAACATTCTTGCCTGCACAGTGAAGTAATTATAAATGTCTCTTTGCATCTGCTCTGGATCTCTGCACATTGCCACCTATAGGCGCGTGCCTGTGATCTGAGCTTCTCAGTGCTGGTATTCCAATAACTGAGGACTTGCTGGCCGTCCTTTGGCTCCTGTCCCCTCATATTTACACAAGGTAGCCTCTCCTTCCTCCCAGGTTGTATCCTTTAATCCGACTTGCTCATGAACTCTACCTACCGCACTCTCTTGCACTATTATTATCTGGTATCACTATTATTAAGGCCTCTGTGTGGTGAGAAGGGCTGTGGGATGGAGGACAGGCACGTGAGCCGAGGTTCCAAAGAGCTAAGGAGCCTCCACCAGGATTCTGCCACCTTCCACTTCCCCCAGCTCAGCCCACTCTGGCATTGGCAGGCATGACAAACCAAGAGATATTCCTCATCGCAGATAAGCAACAGCTGCCAGAGAAGGAAGAAGGATCTGAAAGCCAGGCAAGGCTCAGGAATTGCCCCCAGCTTGAGCTGAGGTGGACTGGGCAGAGCTGGGCATGCAGCCATGGCTAAGACAGTTTTTCAGGTGGATGTGAAGAGAAATTCAGGTTTGGGGAAAAAACCTCCATTCCAGGTAAGGACGTGGAAAACACATAATGAAACATTTGAAAACTTATAGAAAGCAAAGTCCTGAGGAAAATGATTTGAATCACAAAAGAAAAAAATGTTGACAATGCCACATTTTCCTTTGGGCTTAAAACTTGGAACGAATTGCTGAAGAAACAAGCAGTATTAAACATAGGGTAATAAAGATATTTCGCACTTGTTCCCTTACAATATTTCCACAAGAAAAGGAAGCCCAGAGGATTTATGCCTCAGCTATTTTCATTGAACAAGAACTATTTTTGAGTATTTTGCTTCTCAGCATTAGACAGAGAGCGGGTTACTGACCAGGAGCCATTTTCAAGAAGACATACAGAACCATCTTTTCTCAATTCAGAAAATTCATTTGCTTCCCTGAATTGCACTCTTTCAGCCTCCACCCAGAAAACTTCCTTTTCTACGATCTTCCCCAAAATCAATGGGAAAAAATGCTATGCATCTGCGTATTTGAGTATTTTTATCTTGTCTTTCAACTCGGCTATAGACTGAATATTTGTGTCCCCCTCAAAATGCATTTATTGAAATCCTAACTCCCAATGTGATTTTATTAGTAATGGGAGGCCTTTGGGGAGTGGCCAGGTCATGAGGGTAGACCCTTCCTGAATGGGATTAGTGCGCTTAAAAAAGAGACCCCAGAGAGCTCCCTGCCCCTCCCACGAGGTAAGGACGGAGAAGACAGCCATCTCTGTACCAGGAAGCCCGTCCTCACCAGGCACCAGATCTGCCGGTGCCTTGATCTGGGACTTCCAGCCCCAGGGCCGTGAGAAATACATTTCTGTTGTTTATAAGCCGCCCAGTCTATGGCATTTGGTTGTAGCAGCCCAAATGGATTAAGACAAACTACTTCACAACAATTTTACTCATTTATCTGACAAAAGACACCCTAGCATGGCTACACATGCTACAGACGTTTCCCCCCCAATATTTTCAGATGAACCCGGTAACTGTAACGACTAGGTTCCCATTAATCCAAATGTGTTGTCAGCAAAATAGAACAAAGCATTTCCTTTTCGCAGACATCACCATTCAGATCTGTCATCTTGTAATTATTTTATAGGATTACAGAGGAGGTCATTTCTTCGGTCTTAGGTACATCTTTATCTTATTCCGGATTTCAGGAACACTTCAGTAACACGGTGATTTTAACCTCTTGCCCTCTTTAACCTTCATCTGTTCTCAGATCAAAATCACAGTCTATGCAGGTGACTAGCTGGCGCCCCGGCAGGTTTCCTTATTATCCCGACCGACCCGCAGGACTTTTCAGCAAGGCACCTGCCTGCGGGAGGTGGGCTCCGGCTTTATCTGACTGTGTGTCAAGACCAGTTATGACACCATCCTCTTTCATTTCAGTTTCTTTCAAACCCCCAGAGAGATGACTTGAATTCCCCCAGACCCTCATACTCGCCTGTCCTCTCATTTTCAAACTGAAAAAAGCTCTGATTTCTTCCTCCTCCTCCTCCTCCCTTTTCTTCACAAAAGAGAAAAAGATCTTTAGATTGTTTAATGGACAAAAGGGCAACCATGTTTTTATAGTTCACATGAATATTAATGAGTTCATATGTAGTGTCTTATATAGCAATGTCTTATAGAAGAATATTTTCCATTAAGATGTTAATGTTCAACAGAAAACGGACTATTGCCAAACCAGCTGTAAGTGGTCTGAGGTGGTCCTGAGATTTTTAGATTTTTAGGTTCTGGCCCCAGGGGTGAGGTTAGCAAAGGAAACTGTGCAACACACCACAATCTGCCTGTGGGCGTTATTCCTGGAGACCCATCTGTGGGGTTTGTTCCAGGAATATCAAATGATGCTCCGTGTAAGTCTCTTGAAAAATGGCTGTTGTGCATTTTAACCGACAAGAGCTGCTGAAAGCAAAGCTTGATGCTGAAATATGGACAAATCTCCAATAAATTACGCAAAACACAAAGCATATTTATCATTATTAAACAACTGACTTACAAACTCAGATTTTAAATTAGCCACCCATCCCACCCTCTTCTTCATCCGCACGTCTAACCTTAGGAAATACAAACAGCCCTCACTCAGACTATCCTAGGCTTGAGAGCGGAGTTGGTTCCTTCTGAGGCTCTGAGGGAAGTCTGTCCCATGTCTCTCCCTGAGCTTGTGATGGTACCTGGGAATCTTTGGGGTTCCTTGGCTTGCAAAAGCACCACCCTCATCTCCACCTTGATGTTCCCATGGCCTTCTCCCCAGGTACACATCTCTGTCTCCAAATGTCTCCTTTTTAAGACACCAATCATATTGGATGTGCGGCCTACCTAACTGTGGTAGGACCTCATCTGAACTAATCACATTTGCACGGACCGTATTTCTAATAAGCTCACATTCTGAGGCAATGGGGCTTAGGAATTCAACATCTGAATTTGGAGGGAACACAATTTAACCCACGATGTGCAGCATCTTTCCTCTTCCCTTGAGACACTGTGGGAGAGAAGTCAATGTCATCACCAAAGTTGCTAGAACCTTCCAATCACCCACCACCCCACTGCACACTGTGGGGGCCTCCATGGGGCCTGTCTTCTTAAGCAGGACTCTGCCCCCTGCACACCACACTGAACCCTCCTCCATGTCAAAGCCCGCTTTCCACAGCTGTACTATCTGATAACTGATGGTGTTTGTTATTGAGACAGCCTAGATGGAAAACTAAGGCGATGTCCTCCCTGAACCCTTAACTCCAAAGAAAGAGCATCTAATTGCTGCAAAGGGAGGAGGATGCGATGGATGGTCAGGTTCTCCTGGCACCCTCCAAACCATAGGCCAAAGGCCACCACCTACGCTCTGCACCAGCTCTCAGCCCTGAACTCACGCCCACCTCTACTTCTTTCAGTCTGAACATGGCATCTGGTGCTCCTTTCATCTCCCTTACCAATGTCATGTCCCACTCATGTTTTTTTTTTTTTTTTTTTTTTTTGAGCTATCCCCAGGTCCTGAAACATGCCAAACTTTCAATACCCCTTCAGAACCTGGCTGCAGTGAGAACTGGCCAGCCCTTAAAATTCACCCTATGAGATGTCCCTGACACCGCTATGTTCCTCTTGCGAGGGAACCAGATGGCTTGGCATTTTCTATTTTCAGATGACTCACTCTGGTGACAGACTGTAACCAGAGGCTCTGCATTCAGGACTCACAGTGTCTCAGACCTTCTCAATCTTCAAACAGAATTCTAGCCTTAGCGCTCACAGGTAGAGTCATCAACGTAGTCAAATCACTGTATCCACTCCCTTGTTACGGCAAAATGTCAGGGTAACCAACTAAAACAGTAAAAGTTCCTTTATAACCAGCTAAGATAGTTCTCGGAAATGGAATACCATTATTAAAAAGGTATCTTATTAGTGGAATTGAGGGGGGAGATGACCCAAAAACGGTCTTTTGGTGCATTAACCATAGAGAGTGGTATGAGTTATTAGAAGCGAATCTATTGTATCTTTTGATGTTTTATCCTTCCGATGTTATTTAACACATTTTAATAGCACATCTTTCTGAAAATGTTATTTTAGAACTTAGGCTATTTTTAAAAGATGACACTCAGACATCACATATATAAACGTGATATTAATGCTCGCTGCACAACCCAGACTCTCAATCAGAGAGAAGAGTAGATGTCTAAGTAATTGTCTATTATATCTAATCAGTCTGGTCTCTCCTGCTCTTTGGTTCACCCAGAAGATTCAAAGAATAATCCCCTTTCCCCTAAGGGCCATCTCAGGTTGTCTCTGCTCCATGGGAACTATGTGTCTGGCCCGCAGTCCCCAAGGTCATGGGTTACCCTGCTGCTTGTTCAGGCTCTAAATCACCGCCGCAAGTGGCCCACTTGCAGGCGGTGTCAGAACAAGGGGAGTCGCAGGCATACCCCCGCCCCCCGCCAGATTGAGAGCAGGCTGCAGCCTCACTCCCCTAGCCTCGCTCCCCTGGCCTCGCAACGTGGCTCTGCCATGCCAACTCCACTGAGCTAGCAAACCAAGTTTGTCCAACTGTTCCGGCAACAGGAATCAAAACTCCACAGCATTTTACTTTGTAAGTAGTTTAGAAATTACTATCAGCACCTCCTCTCCCTTTTTAAAAACTTATTTTAAGATGCAGAAGGAAGTTCCAAGGATGGCAATGAACTCCTTTTCTATTTTATAATAAAATGGTGCATTTACATTTATTTTCCTCAAATAAACACACACACACATACGTGATTAAATTGCATGTGGGCTCACAGTCTCTCTGCCAATACTACGGAACATTCTTCTCATCAAAACAGTCACAGACTATGGCTGGAGCACCATCTCCCCAACACCAGCATTCCACATATGTTACCCATGGAATATGTATAGAGAGAGAAATATATATATATATTTAAATCCATGCATGCACATGCACACACTTCATTTGGATCATTCAAAATAAAATATGCTTGAAATAAAGTCACCTTAATAGTAAAAACTCAAATTGAAAAAAGGCAAAGTTAATAACCTGACTCATGGCTATCAAAAAACAGTAGCGTCTTTTTAGCAAATGTGCCTTTTTCAGTGGCCAGAGATAATTTCTAAGTGCTTATTACCCACCTGAGCATGCAAATTTTAAATACCTTGCTCTATTATATCTATTCTATTACATCAATTCCTCCAGCAATTTCCTTATAAAATTAGA
This sequence comes from Equus asinus, assembly GCF_041296235.1. Taxonomy (NCBI): domain Eukaryota; kingdom Metazoa; phylum Chordata; class Mammalia; order Perissodactyla; family Equidae; genus Equus; species Equus asinus. Next base: position 78,465,250 of record NC_091800.1, read on the forward strand.
TTTGTGCTCCCGCTCTCTCCCACAAAGCGCTGAACCAAGAATTGTGGTGATCTCAATTGCCTTTCATGCCAGATTTAACCTTATGATACACGCATTAAATACAGATTAACATCTTGTCTCTGAGAAGCTTACATTTAGTAGACTGGCCAAAGTTTCATTAAAATATAAATCAATATACAATTCACGAAAAGAAAACTAGCCAGGTAGAGAGTCTGTGTTCTTCTTCTAGGAAAATATATTGCTCCCACTCAACCACTGCCCACACAGGTAAAGTGGGCTTTTAGTCAGGACAGTGAACCAAACGGATTTTCCTAAAGTTATGGAAATGAACAAAATGGATTTTTCTAGGCCCACAAATCTCAATTTTGTAACTTGTTATTCAAAATGAATCTAGGAAATCTGACCTAATTCCAGTGGTCTCTGAGGGTATATTTTGGAGGATGGTGCCTTAGATATACTCTAGAGTTTCTTTAAAACCCACAACAAGAACTAGGATGCAATTTCATCAGAAAACGAATTCCCCTCAGGAGTGTACCTCATGGCAAAATGAAAACTTACTCTATATTTCAGGCCAGATGGGCAGTCCTGTAATTGCATAGGAGCAATTAGACAGATCTTTTCATGATTTCCAGAGCAGGGTAAATGCGCTTTCCACAGGAGAGGTTCTGCCCCGACTCCTCCTCCTGTATGCCCCTTTCCAGCAAGACCCCAGGAAGAAAGAGTGACAATCAATTGGAGACAGGTACAGAAAAGGAACTAAAACTACCATTTCTACCAAAATAACAGCCACACAAAGAGATAATCAATGTGTTGAAAAAAATAGGAAAAAATAAAATGACAGGTTTTTTTAAAAATCACATTACAAACTCTAAGTCCTCTCTACTCTCCTTGCATTATTGTCTCCCTTTTCTATATTCCAAATCATAAGAGTCATTCCTCTTTCATTATTTCAGTGTCCTTGGAGATCTAAGCCACTGAGCTTGCTATAACCCATGTTCTTTTCTTAATACTAAGAAATGTAATTCTTAGACTCAAAGGCAGAAATTGGCTTTCCATGCGAGCCAGGCCATCTGAGAAATTTACTCTGTGATTACTAACAGGTTGACATTGCTCTTATTCCTTATTTTTCTGTAAAATGAATGTTTTTATACTCAATTATTTCAATGGAATATTTGAGAAGTGAACCAGAATCTTTATGGTAAGACGTGTTGAAATAATTATTGTGGGCTCAGGTTCTATCCACAGAATGCCTGTTGTTCCTGGGTAAGCCATGGACGCTTTTTTCCCCCTATCTTAACCCAAATTGCTAATGAGACAATTTGTCCCACTGAATTGACTGTTCTTTGATGTCACTATTTGCACAAATATTGATATATCCAAGGTTAACCACTCCCATAATTATAATATTTGTGCCTAATAGGAAATTCCATTTCAGCAACATAGAACATTTCCTTTGCTGGATTTATGAAATAACGATGAATTTAGCTGGAAAGATCTGACTCTGCAAATGTATGACGCTAAAGTAAATCATTCCTAGATCTGGTCTCCATAGAGACCAGTTTCTGAGCCCTAGGAAAGTATTAGCCACAGACGAAGGACCACCGCAGAAACAGTTCTGTGGTATTCACAAGACTTGATGTCTTGGAATTATTTGCAAGAGCCCCTTAACACATCTTAAATTTCATGTTAGTACAGGGAGAAATAATAGAACCAAACCCTCCAGAAACGTGTTCAGGCCCCTTAGTGTTCTGTTATGCAGACAGATGTGAATAAATTGAAATGCTGCCTGTGAAGAGCCTTCCTGATTAGGTGCCCGTGTCTGGTACTGGGAAATTAGCATTCCCAGGTGTAGGTGGTAAAGGCATGCAAAACTGTGCAAAGTGGCCTAAGAAACTGTGAAGCTTGGGGGTGAGATAAGATAGCAAAGATTTCCCTTGTCGATCTTCTCTCATCTAGGCCTTAACTAATTCACTTCCATTCATGACCTTCCCAGCTTGGCCTTAGAAGAGACAGCTGTACCAAATGGACTAACCTGAGAGAAGTTATGAGCAGAGTGTGCTTTTGGTGAGGATGAGAGAGCAAAATGCTTCTATCAGCTGAAGAATACCCAGACGGTTTTGACTAGAGGGGTCTTCAGAATGGATTTTAAAATGTAAGTTTCAAATTGCAAACTATCAGAAAGTAGGAACACTTTTTCTCCTCTGAAACTTTGAAATAGAGAATTTTTTACCCAGAATATCTGGAAGGAATACTTAAATTTATATTTACGTTTGTTCCCTGTGCAAGGGCATAAAACCGTGGTCACGATAAAAGCGAATTACTTGTATAACAACATTTTTGGGTTTCAAAGTGGTCTCAAAGAGTAATTCTTCCAGAAAAGTAAAATATTCTTGCAAGATATTTATATATAATTACGTTTAACAGAGTAACTGAGTAAATAGTTAGTCTAAGGTCAAAGGCTCTAAAGCCAAGGTCAAAAATGAGCTATTTAGCAATTTATTGCTTTCAGCACTGTATGCCAATTTTTATTTAAAGTACTTAGGACATTCCATCCAAAAAATAATATAATTCCACAGAATATGAAGAACGAACACTGCTTTCCTTTGTTTATATAACACTCTCCAGAGCAAAGTGTGAATCAAATTAACTTAAAACAAAAAAAGGTAATCGACTTGTTTTTCCTTACATACAGGTTTCTAGGATTGCAATGATGACATTTGGGTTATTCCCTGGAAGTGTGTACTAATTTAATTGAGAAACCTTGAGGTTATTTCCAGATAGCTGCTAACAATACCCCAAATATAATCATGTTAGATGATGCTGCTTCAGTGGCAGCTCTTGCTTAATTTCTTAAAACAGAAATAAGAAGGGTAATCACCACGTGAAGCAGGAAACATCAAAAGATATTTGGCAGCTGTGTGCCTTCAAGTTAACCAGCACTGCATCAGAACAGCAACAGGGCAGCTGTGCAAAGCCAAGCCTGTGGAGGAGTGGAAGTGAAGGCACGGCAGCTACAAGACAGACCTCGTCCACCATCTTTGGTAAGGAATCGTTGACTGCCATAGGAAACAAAGCAACGTCAACAAGGAACACAAATATCTGGAAGGGCTAAGCAATATATCTAATGAAATAAGCACAAGGTGATGATTGAAAAAAATAGATTTAACACCTTAATGTTATGAACATTCTACAAATATGAAAGACCACACTAAATTACATCCAATGGGATGGACTGGGAATACATAACAAATCCATAAGGAAACACACATACACAGAAAAGATTTGTTTTTCCCTCAATGTGTGTTACTTCTTGGTACTATTACCGACTGCGGAACATCAGCAATTAACGGCGAACGTAAACGCTGATAATTAGAGGCAGACACTTGGCACCATAGTTTTCCTCTCATAATTCATTGTTAAAGCCAACAAACATGAAAGTAAAACCATAGGTGGGAGAGACAAGAGTAATTTTGCAAAATTTATGGTGCAATTCAAGTCTGTCCGAGATACAGGAAAGAGGAGTGGTACAGTGATGAAGATCCTGTAGCACCAGTCATGTAAACTACGGCAACCCAAGGAAATGTAAGCAGTCGACCAAATTCAACTGCTCTGGTCACCTTAGAGGACGTGTGCACTCTTTCACCACTATGGGGGGTGCTAATCTACAACGTGTCTAATGTGTCACAACTTGTGCAAATAACATGTAGCAATTATTCTGTTACAATGACTTTTTTTCTTGGTTATTTACTAAATATGGGTTGAACTCTATTTGAACTCTATGATGTTTCAAAAATTGTCCTGGGCACTTCTGAATCACTTTTTATACCTCATGCTTCTGTTTAACATAGGTTAATAATATCTCAGTGGCTTTATCCATACAAATTCAGCAATAGGTTTAAATGGTTTTTTTTAAAAATCCATGTGAAACTTTATTTTTCCTACCTGCAGAATATTAAAACCCTGTTTTTAAAGAACATTTAAACAACATATGGTCCAATACCAGGGCTACACTACTGGATGGAGACCTACGGGCAGTGACGTCCACAGAGGGTGCCGCCGATGCAGTCCCACACAGACCCACACAGCCTCACAGAGGAAGGAGGGATTTGCTTTCACTTCCTCTTAAACATTTTCTGTATCATACAATTTTGACGATTGGTATGCAATACTTTCTGACCAGAACACACACACAGACACACACACACAAGGAACTCTTGCTCCCCCCATGGCAGTGGCAATACTTCTGCATGTGACGGTTACTCCAAAAATTAGAAAAAATCCAAGAGTGCTTCCAAAATCAAACTCCAATGCTATCAGCGCCTCCTCATTCTCAGCTGCGACCATGAAAAACTCCTGAGGACGTGCTGAGAGCCTTCATTCACGGTTAACCATTCCCTGAACTTACAGCAGAAAAATCCAGAATTCTTGGCTAGAAGCACCATGATCTGTTCAGAGTTTGAAGAGACTTGGATTAGGGCATACCCAGGGACGAAAGGCCACAGGAACTGCTAAGTCAAAATACGACCCACTCGGAGTCTCCCAGACCTTGATGGGAAATGTTCACCGTGACACAGCTTGTGCGAAGTTCTGCTGCTCTCTGCATTAGGGGTTATGCATTATTAAAAGGCTCCTCATTACGATGGAAATTATGACCTTGTCACCAACACTATAAATGTCAAGAAATACCATTTAAAAGAATATATTGTCTCGATTATAAAAAGAAACCTTTTTGCTTTGGGAAAAAAAGAAAACTTGCTTTGTTTTCATTGAAATCCTTTTTATGAAAAAGATTTGTAATGAATCATGGCCATTTCATAAAGCTTCTTATAAACGCAACCTTTAGAACTGAAAGGGAAATTACACATACATACTTCGAGACAATATTGGGAAGTCTGGATCTTCCTCGCTAAATAACTGCCAATTGCACACATAAATTATTTGACAATCCCCCGCATTCCATGTAGCATTAAAGACCATGTTATCTAAATAAAATATTACTTTCACATACACAGAAGTGCTTCCCAAACTTTAACATTTACATAATTTTTGTTCTATTGGAGTAACACATTATTATTTCTTAATATAATTCCTTACAATAGATCACTTTTTAAAAATTTAAGTGTCTGCTTCATCCTCAGGGATAATATTGGTATAATTTATAACGTATTGACAAAATATTGGTAAAATAATGTCAGTAAAATCCTGGATTTTACATGCAAGTTACATATTCATACATATGAACTGTTTTTTAAGAATCTAATGAATGAATATACTAAATATACCATGGTATATGAAACATTGATAAAAGATATTTTTTGTTAAAATCTAAATCCACCCAAATATATCTGTATAACTCAGCACTACAAAAAGAGATACTTCGCACAGCATAGAATACAGAGAAGGTGCTCGCTGTGAGGCAGAGCGAAAGCCGCTGGGCTTGATGTACAAGAGCTGGACCAGTGGGCACACAGTCTCTTAGCCACCATGGACTGATGCACTAGCCTCTCTTGCTCATGTGTAAAATGAGGATGAAATTGAGTCCTGAATCTGAGAATTGGTTAAACTAACATATATGCAGGTTGCTGACAAAATATAAGTGTTTTGCAAAGACAAGCTGCCATATTAGACAGCCTGGCGTAAGTGCCTGTGCACTCTGTTGTGTGTGACCCACTTATACATAGCCCTACTATGGCCCAGGCACTCCGTCAGTGACCCGATATACTGAGGAAAATAGTCCTGGGCCCCACCCTCAGGGGAGAATTCTTTCACTAAAAGCTCACGTGCACATGATAATCAATATCACTCAATACTGATCAGTTTAAGGCATGCTTATTCGAATACATATATACAGAAGATGGTAGAAAAATAACTCAGAGCTCACCTTTCCTTTGAACATCACTTGTCTTAGTTCAGGCCATTATAACAAAATAGCACAGACTGAGAGGCTGATAAACAACAGAATTGTATTCCTCACAGTTCTGGAGGCTGAAAGTCTAGGATCGGAGTGGCAGCATGGTCAGGCTCTGGGGAGGACCCCGTTCTGGGCTGCAGACTGCCCACTTCTGCTTGTCTCCTCACACGGCCGAGGACAGGGAGAGGAAGGAGGGTCTCCCTTCTGACTGTTAGAGGCACTAATCCCTCACCCAGGGGGGTGAGGGCCCCACGCTCCTGACACCGTCTGATCCTAACCACCTGCTGAGGGCTCCAGCTCCTAACGCCAGCGCACGGAGGGGGAGGACTTCAGCAGAGGAAGTTTAGGGGATGCAAACGTTCAGTCCACAGCATCACTGATCTGCTATTGGATTTTAGGCTGCCTAGACACCACACCTTTGTCAACCGCGTGGATTTAATTACACTCTCACAGTATTTCCTAAACCTAGCAAATGTTGGAATGGCTGGAGGTGCTTGCTGAAAATACAAACGTGCCTTGCTTCTCGTGAGTCAGGATGCTCAGAATCCTACTGAGGAGGACACGCTTTGGATGGCGTTTAAGTCCCCTGGTGATTCTGTGATTAGCTCTGTTTGAGAGAGTGGTTCTCAAAGTGTGGTCTCAGGAACAGCTGCATCAGCTTCATTTGCGAACTTACTAGAAAGGCAGATTCTCAGGCCCCACCCCTACTTACTGAATCAGAAACTCTGGATTGGGGCCCAGCAAGCTCTGCAGGGGATTCTGGCTGCGTGCTCGAGTTTGGGAACTGCTGGTTTAGGACATAGCGTAAAAGTCTAACAATGCACACGATGATTACCCAAGTTCGAGAAATACTCTGCTATTGCAGATAAAACGTGCAGCTCTACCACACTGGTTCTCAGCTTTGCCACCTCATGAGAATCACCTGGGATGCTTTCAAACCTCCTGAGGCCTACGACCACACTGCAGACCAATTTATATCCGGAACTCTGGAAAAAGAAGCAGGCATAGGTATTTAAAAAAATACATTTTTCCTAGATGTTTCATTCAAATAGAACTCTGATGTTTCATTGAAATAAAAAAAATCATGACACAAATATCCTGATTTTGTTCTCCGGTTTCCTTGCCCCAAACACAGAACATGAATATCCATCCAAGATGGTTTATGTTTTATTCTGAAATTTTTAAGACAAAGAAATTACAATACAACTTATTATGTAAGGACATCGCATAGGTACCACATCTACGTGATATGCTTGTAAACATGTTTACAGATGCAGAGTATCAAGCTTGCATTTTTGAAATTTATTTTAAACCATCTAATCTTGAAGCCATTGAATCATATTTTGTGGTTACAGAATGTATTTCATTTACACAAACACACATTTTTGTCAATAGGATATAGGACTTTTATCTTCTCGAAGAGGTCAAGTGTTAAGTCAGAAACATCTTTCAAAGGGAATGTGATAAAAGTAATGTCAAATTCAAGCAAGTGATCTATTCCAGAACAAAGTATCCCATTTTCTCTCTTCAAAGGTTTCTAACAAGTAGGTATTAAACTTCATCTTAATGTTTAACACACAAATTTATTTTTCAAACTGCTGCTTTGAAAGGCAAGGCTGTGGATTCCGTAATGGTGCTGCATTTCTTCTTTGATTCCACCCTGCAAAGGCAAAACCAGCAGTCGCTGCCAGTGGGATTTTATCTAGGCGAGAGGCAAAACTGAACGCCTAAAGTGATCATACTGTGCGCTAATCTCAAGGCTAATTTGTCAAATCTGCATTGCATTTGTTTCTCTGGCTTGGCAGAAGTTTATTGATAAGCCACTTTTGTCATCTTCCCAGGAATTAGATGCGATCAATCTCGTTTGCATCCCTACCTCTTTCGTAATTAGTGACCCGGTGGGTCTCCTACAGGAAGGGCAAATGCGAGGACAAACTCGATTGAGCGGGTCTTATTGTAAACAATTTGCTTTCTTGCTGGGTTCCCAGGTTGCTACATTTTGAAGGTTCATATTTTTTTCTTAAGAATTTGTTCTGATTCAGAACATCATAAAAAGTGATGTCAACATTTTATTTACCTTATTTCTGTCCACTGTGCTCAGGACAACTGATCCTAAAAGGTATAAAACATCTGGGACTGAGAGATTCTTTTTAAGATGGTGTTGAAAGCGAAGAAGGAAAGCCCTGACGCCACAACCCTCCCCTGCAAAATCAAAGTCACAGCTGTCTTTGAAGGTCAAGAAGCCTGTGCTGAAAGGTGTTCACAGCTACAGAAATCCAGTCCCTCTCTTCTCTAGGGCGCAAGACCCTGGGCCTGCAGGAGCAGCCCACGCACCCTTGGTAGAGCCCTCTGCAGAGAAACAGTTTCCACACTACAGCCTCGTCAAGTTCCCCAACTACGGAGACAAGAATGGAAAAGATTGAGGGCAACTCCCTAGTGGTGTTTGTTGAGGCCAGGAGGGGCGATCAGCACCAGATCAGACAAGCTGTGAAGCAGCTCAGAGCAGTCTGCTCAAGGTCAACACGGCCTCGAGGCCTCATGGAGAGAGGGTGCCCCGGGACCAGCCCCTGACCGGCATGCTTTGGATGCTTCCAACCACTTTGGCATCACCCAAACTGAGTCCAGTTGGCTGGTCCTAAATACATTAATGTTTTCCATCATCCAAAAATGGAGCAAGGGGAGAAAAAATTCTGACAAGTCCAACAACATCTGTCCCAGACGTCACTTGAGCTGTCCTTGCAAACATTTTAGGTGTGCCTCTAACATACCCTTAATGGGAACCACATGAGCTGCCATTGCACAGAAGCCAACACCAGCAGTTTGTTCTGTTGCTGTTCACCTGTCTGAATCACATCCTCTCGCTTTGCATCATCCACCTCCCGCCGCCTCGTCCCTCAACCCTCTACAGACGCACTGCCATAAGCAGAGAAGTCGGACCTGTTTCAGAGTCAGATCAGCATGACACCGTGTCTCGGTTGCGCACTGACTGTGCACCCATCCTGGGGGAAGTCTCTTTAGCTATAAAATCGGTAGAACAAAGTTTACTCGCAGGGATTTTGAGGTAGAAACAATGAGTATACAATGCGGGGACGCAGAGCAGGCGCTCAGAAACTGACTGCTATTATTAGAAATATGAGCTAAGAAGGACACCACAACATTCAAAAGGGGGAGAGGGGAGGCAATTTGGCAAGATTTCCCAGAATAGAGAAAAGTAGGAGCAGGCCAAGTACAATTACACCAAAGAATTGTTTGAGCTCTTAGATCTGGGGCCATTCTCAAACCTTTGGGAGGGTCCAAGTATCAGATATTCAGGACTAAGTGTCAGCTTATGAGTCCTGGTGGGGAGGGGCAGGAGGGTTCTGCTGCCAGGACAGACAAGCCAGCAGTGTGACCTCCTCCCAGGCTGGCTGTGCATGCGGAGGGACAGAGCCTTTGAGAGATAAAGCAACAAGAATAATTTTAAAAATATTTCGTGAAAAGACTCATTCCCTTTTCACCTTCATGAGGATTATTTTAGTGACATAAACGATGGACTTCTCGCTGAGGGAGCAATACTCAAGCGCGGCTATTTTGGAGTAGGTCAAGAGACACACTGCGTGGTGGACAGCGAGAAGGCCGGCCAGGGAAGGAGAGCAGACCCAGAGTGCGGTCCCGACAGAATGCTGCTTTCTGATCCTTTCACCCTGGTGGCAGTTGGTCCTCCAATGCCTGGCGTTCACTCAGGATCGTCCTGTGAAGTGGCGCACCTGTGCTTGTCCTGCGCCCTCAAGAATCCCACCCTTCTTCAGCCCCGCTGAATTCAGCGTATCATAACGTCGGGGTATTTCCTTATCTGCTTTCTCATTGCTCTCTTGCCAAGAGAAAAAAGAAAAGGTCGAAAGGGGAACTATTGAAGGCACATTCATGGTCTGCTCTTCACTCTGCTCCGTTTTGATGATCAGTAGATTCAGCATAGTGTTTCAGGATTCCTACTTGCAGTGTGTGAACAACTCCCTCTTGAATACCAAGACTGCCATCTCCATTCTCAACATTTTGAAAATAAGTAATTTAAGAAACGTTTTCACCATTTAATACATTCCATATCATTTTGTAAGGCATTTAATTCCTCCATCCCTTATCCTCCCCCCACCACCACCTTTATTGTGTGACTACTATGTGCCACTTCCTGGGAACACAAAAACAATCATAAGATAAAAGAGACAGCATCTTCCCTCAGTGAGCTAAGTGCATAATGTAAGATATGATAAACTGATAACTAAATAGCATTTAAAATTCCAAAAAGTTTCTTTAAGCTACTGGTAAATGTAAGGCTTAAGATGTGCTGTATATAAGATACTATGAGAGCAAAAGCCCTATCTGGTATTGATGGGAAAAGTGAGGAAGGTTCCTGTGGGAGACAGAATAATGGCCCCTCTAAGATGTCTAGGACCTGATTCTCCAAATCTGTGAACAGATGAGGTTCCATGGCAAAGGGGAGTTAAGGCTGCAGACTGAACTAAGGCTGCTAATCAGCTGACTCTGAGGTAAGGAGAGTATCCTGGAGTATGCAGGTGGGCCCACCGTAATCAGAAGGGTCTTAAAAGTGAGAGGGGGAGTTAGAAGTGGAGGTCAGAGGGAGGCGACAGGAGAAGGACTCAACTCTCTCTCATTGCTGGTGAAGGTGGAGGGAGGGAGCTGTGGGCCAAAGAGTGCAGGTGCCCCTAGAAGCTGGGAAAGGCAGGAAAAGGGTTCTCCACCACACCCTCCAGAAGGAATAGAGCCTTGCCGACACCTTGATGTGAGCCCAGTGAGACTGTCAGACTTCCAACCTACGGAACTGTAAGAAAATAAATCCGTGTTGTTTTAAGCCACTACATTTGTGGTAATGTCTTCTGGGGACCACAGGAAACTCATACAATTTCCCTGAGGCACTGATGCCTGAGCTGAGTTTTTATAGATGAGGATTTAAGCCAAGCTAGGCAGAGAGGCGATAAAGCACATCCTCCATGAAGATATTCACAGTTAGCTTCCTGGCACCGAAGCGTAACGGCGAAGGTGGTGAGTGGTAGGAATTGGGGCTGGAACCAATAGACAGAGCTCCTCTTTCAGTAGAATTTCTATTTTGGGTTTATAAGGTTCATTTTAATTATGAAATTTAATAATTCAATGTAAATCCCTGACAATGATCATCTAACCTCTTCTGGATTCTGTCCAGTGATGGAGTTTCCCTGCTCACAAGGCAAGCCTATTCCTTTCTGGGATAGTCTAATCAGTGAGAAGGGCTCGCTTCTTTTGAGACATACTCTCCTTCCTTGCAACTTCCATCCATTTTAACCGTTGGGAATTTTATCCCTCTTCTAAATACATGGCTTAAATGTTATCTTTCTTCAAACATCTACAGATGTTTTTCTTAATCTTATATAACATCCCAGTTCTTTCCCTCATTCCTTCTGTGATAAGATCTCCGTGTCATTTTCCATCCTGATCCCCTCACTCGGGACATATTTTACTTCACCAATGTTCTCTTTAAACTGTGGCACCCAAAACTGTCATTCTGCAGATCTGGGCCAATAAATCCAAAATGAACTGAAACCATTTCCTCTTCTAAGATAACTGAAAATTACCTTGCTTGCTCTCAAGTAGAGCACTCAGATCTTTTTCGAATCAACATGTGTGTGAATGAGCTGGTCCCAGATTCACACTGTACAATAGTCAAGTAAAAAGTTCACTTGAACATCACTTGCTTCAACAGCACCGAGAGTCTGATGCAGTAGTGACATGATCACTGGAAGGACAATCCACAGAATAGTGACATAGAACCAGCTGTCTCGCTTACCAGCTGTGGGATCTGAGCTGTATTTCCCAAATTTCAGCCATTCACTTACAACTATTGTAATACTTGCTAAATCTCAGTACTAATATCCAATTATCTAACAAAATCAACTCATTTTCAAAAAGTTAAATACATTTAAATAGGAATTTTTAGTCCATTAAAGACCATGGACAAGTGGTATACTAGAGCTCAATTTTCACGTGACCGAAACTGAACCCCTGATCTCCCCAGCAAATCTGTCCTGGGGTCAGCTTTCCCACAGTCGATGTTCCCATCCTTCCAGTGGCTCAAGCAAAGCCAACAGAGAGCAAAGCAAACCTTCCTTGGGGTCACCTTTGACTCCCCACTTTCTCTCAGAAGTCCAACTGATGGGAAAATCTTATTGGTCCCACCTTCAAAATGCAGCCAGAATCTAATACCTCTCAGTGGCCAGAGTGATCCTTTTAAAACATAAATTGGTTCCTGTCACTCCTCTCCTCAGACTTGTCCAATGGCTTACATACCACTAAGAATAAACATCTGCCAGATCCTACACCACCCACACCTGCCGCACTCAGCTACTACCTCCACCTCATCTCCTCCTACTCTCTCTCTCACTGCCCGCTCCACACTGGCTCCCTTGCTATTCCCCCAAGAGGCCAGGCATATGCTCATATTAAAGATTTTGCACTGCTATGCCTCCTGCTATGATGATCGTCCCCGAGACATCTGCGTAGCTAAGTCCTTCATCTCCTTAAAATCATTTCTCAAATGGCACTCTCTCAGCGACATTCTCTGACTGCTCCTGTTTAAATTGTAACACCCTCAATCCTACTTACCCTGGCTACCTTGTTTTCTTTTGTCTACAGAACTCATCACACTCTGATATGCTATGTAACTTACTTAGCTACCATGTCAGTCGTTTATTTTCTGTCTCACCCCTCCCACTAGAATGCAACCCCACAAGGCCACAGACCTCAGCTTTGCTCGCTGATACATCCCAAGCACCTAAAACTGTGCCTAGCACATAGCCTGCCTGGTGGTCTGCTCTACCTTCGTTGAGCCCCTGATCTGATTTCTGCTGCTCACCATATCAGCCAGAAGACTGCAGCGTCAACATTGGCCCTATAAAGAAAAAGGATGTAGGAAAGAACCTGGATGACCTTGCGTATGACTTTTTAGATGCAACATCAAGGGCGTGACCTATGAAAGAAATCATCAATGAGCTGGACTTCATTAAAATTAAAAACTTCTGCTCTGCGAAAGAGAATGAGAATCCAGGAGGATGCCAAGAGAGTCAGAAGACAAGCCACAGACTGGGAGAAAATATTTGCAAAAGACACATCTGATGAAGAACTGTTGTCCAAAATATACATAAGAGTTTTAGAGCTCAACAACAAGAAAACAGTCAAGTATACGAAAAGATGTTCCACATCATATGTCGTCAAGGAAATGCAAGTTAAAACAATGAGAGGCCGCTACACACCTATTAGTGGTACTTATTAGATACTACAACACACCTATTAGATTCCACTACCTACCTATTATATACCACCACACATCTATTAGAAATCTAAAACGCTGATAGCGCCAAATGCTGGCAAGGACGTAAAGCAACAGGAACTCTCGCTCATTGCTAACAGGAATGCAAAATGGTACGATCACTTTGGAAGACAGTTTGGTGGTGTCTTCCCAAACTAAACATATTCTTACCATATGATCCTGCAGTTGTACTCCTTAGTATTTATGCAAAGGCGTTGAAAACTTATGTCCCCCCAAAAACCTGCATGTGGATGTATATGGTAGCCTTATTCCTAACTGCCAAAACTTGGAAGCAACCAAGATGCCTTTCAGTAGGTAAATGGATAACTAAACTGTGATACATCAGACAATGGAATATTATTCAGCACTAAAAAAAATGAGCTATCAAGACATGGAAAGACCTGGAGAAACCTTAAATGCATATTAGCAAGTGAAAGTAGCCAATCTTAAAAGGTTGTAGCATTTTCTTACTTTTCTTACTGTATGATTCCAACTATATGATATTCTGGAAAAGGCAAAACTAGAAAGACAGGAAAAAGATGAGTGGTTGCCAGGGGTTGTAGGGGATAGGAATGAATAGGTGGATTACAGAGGGTTTTTAGGGCAAGTGGAAAAACTCTACATAATGATGGATACACGTCATTACATATTTGTCCAAACCTATAGAATGTACAACACTAAGAGTGAACCCTGATGTAAACTACGGACTCAGATGATAATGACGTATCAGTGTGGGTTCATCCTTGTAACCAGTGTACCACTCTTGTGAGCGATGTTGATAATGAGGGAGGCTGTGCCTGTGTGGGGTCAGGGGGTATACAGGAAATCCCTGTGCCTTCCCTTCAATTTTAATGTGAACCTAAAACTGACCTAAAAAAATTAAGTGTTTGTAAAAAAAATTTTTTTAAAAGAAAGAAAGAAGGAGACCAGGTATTCCAGGTACTTCCCTTCAAAAACCATGAGCTGGGGTAACTCACTAAACCGTCTTGCCTCCTCTACTAATCTCAGGCTAAGGATAGTTCTTTGGAATAAGGTGCTAGGATACAGTGCAATTTCGTGATATACAAATATCTTAATTTTATTGTACAGTTGGCCTGAAAATAAGTTTTGTTTAGAGCTCCCTGTTTTTCTGATAGACGTATGACCAGTGGGTACCTACTGACTTGTGCTCGGTGCTAGTGACATAAGGAATAATTTACCAGATGTGAGGGTGTGATTTTTCTAGTCCACTGCTTCACTCTCAAATATCTTTGGTTTCACCACTTCCTCACTGCAGCAACTTCAGTTTCTTATATATTGCTCACCAACACAGTAACTTTCTTCAAAGTACGAAGAAATCAGGTTAAATTTTTCTCTTGCCTTAGAATATTCTTCCAAAGCCAACAGGAGGACTTAGCTGAAGACCAGCCGTAGAGAATCATGATACAAGTACAAAATATAAAATCAGGTGTAAAAGTATGTATGCCACGATAGCTCTCTTATTAAAAAAGTAAAATAACCTGAACAAAGAAACGGCTACAGAAAAAAACCCCACAGCAATTAGCAAACCCCCCTCCAAACGTCTGGGACTCGTAAATATCCATCCTCTGATGTATAGAGGCATAAGCCTTACTGTAGGCCACGTGCTGTTACCTCCATCACTATCTTGAGTGGGGTATTTACAGTAACTTACAGCTGCACATTCTGGACTGCACGGCCATATGTTTCATTATTCAACCAGATGTAGGCCATAAAACTGTTTTATCTGTTCTGTGGTTTGCTTAGTACTAATAAAATAAACTCCAAATACCTAACTTGGTGGCTGTTCTGATATGGTAGCACATTAGCAAAGTCCAGCCTTGCTGCCTGGCACATTCAAAATGTTCTAAAATCAAAGTCTATTTGGGAAGATATATTCCTGCTCCTACAGGTTTCATAAAGACCCTTGCAATTTGAATGAATTGTGCTGTGCAACGACTTGTTTTTCTATTGATTTCTAGGCTGATGGACCATAATCTTCATTGATAGTTCATTTTGGCTTCCTTCAGACTGAAAAGGAAATAGCACTAAGGCTGTTCTCTTCCTTGGAGCCTACATTATTGACATTCTTCAATCATTGTGTTGCAACATAAAGCTTCTGTTATGTTGCAATTATTGTGTGTCCTTACTAGAATGTAGTTAGTGAAACAAAAATAGACAATGCAGTATACCACAGGGCTGTCCCGCTGGTCTCTGCTACACTGAGTACAATACACAGAACTCAGAGAAAACTCCCCATTCATGCTGATCTTTTGGCAACAGTGGCACAAAAGGAATCTTTCTAAAGTTCTCACAAGTGAAAATATCATAATTTGCATTTTAACCCAATAGGGGTTATGCAGAAGAGCTGAGTCAATTTTCATATAACAATGGATTCTTTTTTTAACTCACATTATCTTTCTTTAGTTACTTTTTATGAATTTCATATCGTTTTTAAGAAATGAAATAATGAAACAAAATTATGAACTTTCTATAAGAAAAAGCTGACAAAATTTTGGTAGATTTTTTGAATCTTTTAAGATTTCTCCTAACAGATTTTACCTAAATGCTCTAGAGTATATAAAGCAGTCCTGTCGACCCATAGCCCTTGAGATGCCTTAAGACACATGAAGTGAAACATTCATAAGAACAAACACTGGCGTGCCTTCTTTCTTTTACTATTCATTAAAGAAAAAAGGAAAACAAAGAGGTCTAATGATCAGGCGTGCTTCCCAGAATGGATATTCACATTTCTGAGAATCACCACCATAAAGGCAGCATGAAATTCAAATAATTCCAAGTCGGAATGGATGGGGGATGGGGAGCAGGCTTCGTGGCTTTGCCATGGTTTCTTCCTGAGCAATTACCTGCTGTTTGCAGAATATTTCTTCTTTTCTCCCTGTTCCTGGTACTGGATGAGACCATATGATTAGTTCTGGTCAGTGCCTTGTAAATGGAAGTGATGGGTTACTTCTGAAATGAGCATTTAACTATTGGTGCAAAACCCTCCAGAACTATCTTTTTTTCTTTCTGGCACAGCTGCCAGTGGCTACTTTATCCGACTGGGTTCCGGAGGGTCCATGCTGCCACCCAGGATGGACATAAATAAACCTTTGTTGTTTTAAGCCTCTGACACTTTGGAGCTGGTCGATGTCACAGTATAACCTAGCCTATTCTGTCGTTTAAAAAAAGAAATATTTGCGATAGTTGGACCAGTTCTGCATCTTGCCTTATAAATACGGTTGTCCACATTAAAAACAGTGTGAAGTTTTCAGGGGCTTCGTATCCCTGGGTTTCTATGCAGTGATGAATGGACAGAAAGCAAGAAAGGACAGTGGCCATGAAACTGGTCTCTTTTTTTCTAAATCAGGGAATTAAAAATGCCTGGAGCTTCCGATGGAACAAGATTCCGGGATAAGAGTTACCTGTCCTCTCTTTTTACAAGAGAAATCTAGTTAAAATGAAATTCAGAAGTTGCTCTGAAGAGGGAAAAAAAAAAAAAGGGTGGAGGTACGTAATATACAGCCAGAACCAAGTGAGTCGGCAAAGGTACCCAGTATTTATATACTCATTATGTGTATATGAATTTCAGAACTTTGATTTTTTTTTTTTTAAGTACCAGCTGTGACTTTGCATCCCCCACCTATTGCCTGCTCAGGGAAACAAATTAGGGACCCAGGGTTACGGCCCTTTGTTTTACTCCAGGGGACAACGGGAGAAGCAGGTGTGGCTGAAGATGAAAAGGTACGAGGTTCCTTTGCTCTCTGTCACCTCCTGCCCTCGCAGCTGTGAATGCCGAGCTTTTTACCGTCTCTGTGTTATGACCACAGGAACACTCACATTTCACTTACTCAAAATAATGTGGAAGTCATAAGCACAGTGGACTTGATCTTTTGAACTTCCAGAAAACCCTAACTCAAAGCGTGTTGTCTTCATTTTTAGAACACGAGTGCAGTTTGGGACCCTTCTTGCGCGCACGAGCCCCGTGTCTTCCCTTAGCTGCTCTGACAGATTTTCTTTTCGCCCATGGCAATGTGAAAAGGCGTTTTTTTTTCTCTGTCTTGAAATGACAATATTGTGAACATCTGGTTTGTAGCCTTCTCAACCAAGTTTGTTCTGCGGCACCGTTAAGTTTCAACATCTGTCATTTACATCAAGCAGTTGACAAAGTGCTCAGTGTTGAATTGCAACACAGGGAACTGCATCATTAAATATCTTTTTTGGGAAACAAATTGAAAAAGAGTTAATTGTCTTTTCTTGAAGAGAGTGGGTCCTCATCACCAAAGGTGTCTGTTTTCTTTTCCAAATGAGAAAATGTCTTCAATTTATTCTAGTAATTTTTTCTTTTCTGTCCCACTGACTACCATCTTTAATTCCTCTAAATCACTCACCACATAACGACAATGATGTACTTCTAAAAGCCGTTTCAAGGGTGTTGTTTTATAAATGTGTTTGTCTATTTGAAAAGCACTGAAAGTTCTCAGCAGTTCTGGACTCACTGAGTGTCCTCGCAGGCGGGATGGGTATGTCATTGGTGATTGGTGTGGAGGTGCCGGTTGCCGTGAGCTCCTGGGAGACCAGCGCTCTGCCCTGTCTCCATGTGCTCCAGGAGGAGAGAAGAACCCATAAAACATAAACGTGAACTGTCATTAGCTGTTTAAATGGAAAGTGATAACAGATGAATATCATTAAGACCCTTGGACCTCTTGAATCCAGAAAGTGGACTAAGATTTGATTTGTAAAGAGGCTGGCCGCCTGCTCTTCAGTACCTATGCACATCTGGAAGGCTCAGCCATTATGGAACAGGCAATAGGTGACGGATTAAATACAGAATATCTAGATGGCCTCATGCCACTCACAAAGCAAAGCTTTCACAGTGATCTTTTTCGAGCAATGGGACAAAGCAGCTTTTTTCCCACCCATAAAAAGCAGCTTTCCTTTTATTCCCTAAGTGTAAGACTCCTTCAGTTATAATTTCTGTAAAGGATTAGGTAATGTGAGAATATTTATTATGTTTGAAAAACATGGTTTTTTAGTCAAAACTTTAAAAATGAATTTACTTCTTTAAACATCTAGTATATAGAAATTCTACCTCTTCTTTTTTTATTTGGGTAAAATACACTTTTTTTGGATGATCCTTAAATCCTCTGTAATGCCAAATCCAAAAGCACAAAGAAAGGGAGAAAAAAAGTAAAATAAGAACAGAGACATCGTGCCGAGGAGCTTCTGTGGGGTCCAAGTTGGTGCTGGACTATTTAGCATCCAAGTTTCTATCTTCTCATTTGCCCAGTATTGGTAATAAATCCTACCTCACACAATCGTTACGGAAACGAAACCAGACAACGCAGGTAAGAGCCTCGCAGACAAATGCTGAATAGAAATTAGCTATTCCTATTACTTCCAGTAATTTAGGAATTTCTGAATAATTTCCAAGTATCACTAAATATCTGAAGTTGTATTTCTTTACTGTTTCTTGTCAAAGAATATGTGATTTGGTCCCCAGGTTTCTTTCTCTGGGTGTTTTCCTTTGAGATTTGACTTAAAATGATCTATATTTTTCCATTCTCATAGGAACTAAGTGACTTACTTTGTTCTTGGTTGGTTGAGGTTGTTAAGAAATAGAGAACTGAGGAGCCTCTCCAATTAAAGTTGACACACCAGGCACGTGAGAGACATCTTTAAAGCATGAGCCAGCCTGAACCCATTATGCATATGAACAGTACTACACATCAAAATGTCCTGTTTAGCCCACTTGAATTTAGCATTAAAATAAAACTTGGTTAGCTAGACACATTTTACGTCTTTTTTAAATTTCCAGGAACAAATCAAGAGGGGGCTTCACAAAACGCAACCCTTGGGCAGCACCTTCTTTCTGCTCTGGGCTGGTCCCCTGCTTGGCACTCCATCCCCACGCTTCCCCTGCAAACAATCCGCCCCCATCCTCCCAATCTGAACCGGGCCAGACTGACAGCCCTCCGATCAGTATCTTTACTTGGTTCTAAAATCAATAAACACATTTTTAAAGTAAACCTCAACCCCGTAATGAGAAATTGTAATATTTTGCATCCTGCTTTTTAAAAAGTTTTAGCTCTAGTTCTAAATGGGGAGAATATTGTTTAAATATCAGTATTACCACGTAGTACAAAAGCTTCCTAGAATTCAGACATTTCACAAAGAGCAATTCCAAAAAGCGTTAGGATGGTCTTACCATTTGTAATAAGCAAATAATTTAATTTTTATAAAATTTATAAAATCATGACCAGATGTGTGATTATAAATACATAATTTGTATGCGGCATTCCTGGGGGACTCCACTCCATCCTTAGCTTTCATATAACGGGACTTAAGCGTCAATATATTACCAGATAAAACACTGATACAAAACTGGAATGTGGATTTTAATTAAAGCTCAATTTTCAAATTGTATACTTCTTTAAGCTAAGGATAAGGAAAACATTACAAAGTGTAAAGCCTTATTGAATTGACACTTGAAATTTCCAAATGAATTCAGCTCTTTTGACATTTGAATTCCAATTATTTTGGACAAAATGCCACTTTCTAGCATTTTTAAGGAAGATTAACCCTGAGCTAACATCCACCACCAATCCTCCTCTTTTTGCTGAGGAAGACTGGCCCTGAGCCAACATCCATGCCCATCTCCCTCTACTTTATATGTGGGACGCCTGCCACAGCATGGCTTGCCAAGTGGTGCCATGTCTGCACCCGGGATCTGAACTGGTGAACCCTGGGCTGCTGAATCGGAAGGTGCGAACTTAACCACTGCGCCACTGGGCCAGCTCCCTAGGGGAAAATATTTTTGAAGTGTTTTATTGGAAAGCCTCTGAAAGGGTCCAGTACCTCAGGATGCTTTTCAAGCAAACAGAAGTCCGAAGAGATGAGTGAAAATTAAGTCCCTACAGATTAACTTCCTCCTGGGAGAAGCTCCACCTGGATGTCACCTGTCTGAGGAACAGCCTCAGCAGGTGTAGTTGATGTTTTACCCAAATGCCACAATTCTGGGGTCACGATCCTTCAATACAAACAAACCAAGGAGAACTGAATGTGTTTTCCCTCAGTTGAGAGGAGAAAAGGCACGAGAAAGAAATTTTGCTTTCCCTAATAACTTCAAAATATTCATGAATATTTTAGTCAGGTTTGTTTTATTAACTCACATCTATGTTGATGATGGAAACTGCAAAGCATTTCCCATAGACTCTAGATTTTTACAGAAGCTCGGTGGGGAGTATAATATTTTCCAATGTGCATTAGAAGCGAATGTGAAATTATACCACCTATACCATAGTCACTATCTGGGCCTAGACTCTGCTTTCTTAAGTAGTATAAATTTACTGACAATTCTCAAGACAAATACCCAAAAATAAATCAATAAAAGTAGGTACTGGTAGCCTCTATTTAGTTTAGTAGATGTAAAAACAGTAGAAAATTGCAAAGTAGCAAAAGAAATTTATTACAGGGATTGCCCAAAGAATAGGCAAAATTCTGTCAATTCTGTTTTCTTTCTTACTCTAATTTCTTTCTGAATTCCCTAAAAATATTCAGTGGGAGAGGACTGCACAAAAAGTGTATAGAACAGCTGATTTAAAAGAAGGTTAGAATTAGATTTAATGATTAAAAAATTATATTTTCAATATGATTACACGTATATGGGGAGAAACTCCCACATTGAACAAGATTGTAAGGGAATGAAAATACAGTCACGTAGGAATAGCGTTTACCTTTATACGGTGAGGCTATGGGCAAGTTTTTGGTTTTGGTTTTGGTTTTTTCCTCTTTGTACTTTGCGTTTTCTGTGTTTAGCGGTATTACAATGACTATGTACATATAACTTTACATATTAACTCTTCAAAAGTAAATGACATAAAAACTTTCAATATCCGCATCTTACAGAAAAAGATGGAGGTGAGGTGCAGCTTCCAAACCTCTTTACAAACTCTATTCTTCTGATATTGTTGATACTAGGAATATGATATAGTTGGATGACGGTATTTCCGCTGCGCGTGTATTTTTCAGTGAGACCTTCTTTGGCAGAGCCTTATTGGTGTCTCTGTTATCTTAATGTCTCAGCAGGACCTCAAACTCAGTGTGTCCAAAACACACTATAATTATCTCCCCACAAATCGCACATGCCTCCAGACCTAACTTCACAGCCTCTGTGCATGCAGCCCCCGTTATGCCGCCTTGTAAGTCCTGGAATTATGACTGACCCTGTCTTCGTGCTCACCTTCTACGGTGAGATTCCGCCCTCACAAACTCACTGCTAAGCTCTCCTTTCTGTCCCCATCACAGCTGCCCCCGTTCCAATTCATTACCTCTCTGCTTGATAGTTCCAGGAGTCTGGCTCTCTCCTTCCTGGCTCTCTTTTTTATCTTTCCACCACCTGACCCTTCCTCACATTTACTACAACGTTGCTTACTCTTTGAAAACCCCTCAGTGGCTTAACATTGCCAATCGACAGTTTTTTTCAGCCTCACTTTCTAGATCCTTCACTCTAGGAGCCCAGCCTGGTTCGCTACGACTCTACCACTGCTTCCTCGCACATTGAGGAGGCTCCAGAAACACCGATTACTCACTGTCCCCCAGAAACGCTGTGTTGTGCCCCAGCCAGCATCTGCACATTGCTTATGCTCTGCCAGCCTCTAAAAACGTGCTCCCTTCCCCCTCTGCCTTTTGAAAGCTCTGCTGTTCCAAAGCTCTGCCCGAAAGTCGCCTCCTGCAGGACACGTTATCACATCCCAGTGGAGTCCCCTTCCCTCTGAATCCCCCCAAGCACTTTATTTTTGCTTCTCTCATGACACCTATCAAAATCTGCCTTGGATATAGTTACCTATAAACTCATCTTATCCAGCCTACTTATACTGAAAACTCAGGAAGTGACTCAGACTTCCTCATCTTTGCACCTGTACTTTGCGCGAAGCGAGCCCTCTGCCCCAGTGGCTTGAATTTAAAATACCGATTGCCATGATCCTGAAGGCCCTGAAAATTTGAAAGCTGGAGGCTTCAATTAATAAGTTGAGATTGTAAAGTTCTCACAACAGTGCCTGGCATACCATAAGCACCAATAAATCTTAGTTAGTTAGTCTTGTTAGCTACTAATCAGTGCTCAAATACAGTGAAAGGCAATGACTCAGACACCACGCTATGCTGAATGAATGAAAACTAAGTGGAACCACACATGTTCTAAAATTCCAAGCCTACCACACAAATCACAGGGTAAGATGTCCGGAAAATGCCCTGCCCAACCCAAAATAAAGCTTCCTGAGGCTTCAGGGCAAACAAAAGCCAACCTGGAGCCACCTAAGGAAAGGTGAACTGGAGCTTTCCCCGGAGGGGGCATTCCTACCCCCACCTGACCTCTGACCTCCGGACCTATCCCTAGGGCTTGGAAAGCCACTGAAGACACATCTCTTATCTGGATCGACCAGTGGGGCCAGCAGCAAAGGGAAGATAGGCCTTTTAACTTGTTTATAGTGAAAAGTAAGATGGGGGGATGTGGGGGCGGGGGGGGGCGCGGGGGGAGGCAGTTAAACTAAAACAAGTTCTGAAAGACGCCTCTACCTCAGACGCCTTTGCATTTTGCCGGAGCTCTCAGCCCCCAGGTGAGAGGATGCCCTGCCTTCTTTTGCAGGGCTTCCTGGAGAGCCACAGTCCCGCACCTCTGCTCCCTGCTGAGTGCAGAAAAGCAGCCAGCGCACCCAACGTGCCTTAGCAGACCACGCAGAGTCTTCCAGAGAATGTGGGATATTTACTTTTAACTCCCAGAGGCCCTCATTGCAATTAACAACACAATGGGAGTTTTAATTTCAGCAAAGGTGTTTACACATAAATACAATGAATCCTTGTTTATAAGGCAGCCCTCAGAGAATGAGAGCAATCCTTCCTTCTGTACAAGTTAGCCACCATTTTTTACAGGAAGCAATCAGTTTCAAGGTACTTAATTTGAATCAGAAGTTTAAAAATTCATCAGATACTGAGCCTTGTTATGCAATATCTTAATCAATACTTTTGTGTCTAATATTTATTAGGAAATAGGATTATCACATTAAAAAACTCCCATCGTTTCAGAAATAATAATAGAACCTTAGCACTGGCAGCTACTGAAAGTTCTGAGCTCCCAGAATCAAGGATTCTCAATTGACCGTGAAGAGGTTCCATCCCAGGACACAGGTGCTTACCCTCCACTGTTCCCATCCAGAACATGGACAATGTCCCCGGCAATTTGCCAGACCCATGCCATCTCATTTAGTCAGTACAACAATCAAAGGAGAATACTTGCGGTATAAGTCAGCACACTCGGAGTTAAGAGTAAGTTTATCATTAAAAAAAGGGGAGGGAAAAAAGACAGGAGAGAAGTACTTATCAGTTAGAACCCAGGGGTCGTCAGTCTCCAGACTGTTAACTCATCAAATCTCAGGTTTTCTTTTACACACGAGTTCAACCAGCTATTCCCTCTAAGAAATAAGTGCTTTGCTATGCCAGGAAGGATTCGTCTCACGACACAGATATGGGAGAGGGGACTTCAGGATAATTGCTATGAGAGGGGAGGGTGGACCTTGTATTAATAAGTTATCAAATTTCAAGAAGGCTTTTTACTGACAACACACATTTTTAAAGGGTCCCAATATATGTCCGGCAAAACATTTCAGATATCGAAAGTGATGAACTGTTCATCCAGGCATGTAAAACATTCAGGATCCTTTGACTGGCTGAGATTTTCACTTTCTTTGTCTAACTACAGACAGGTAGCATTGTCTTAGTACAGCAGGCTGATTCTTCCTCAAAATTCATCCCTTTTTTTTGTGATAATGCTCAGTGTTGAAGTAACTTAGCCGAGGTCACATGGCCTGCATAGAAATACAGGCCCAGTTAGAAAGCCACAGATCTTTGCACTTTTCGATTTGTTTACCTGTAAATGGCGATAATATCATTTCCCTCGGGAAGTTTTTGTAAGGAGTAAATGAGATAATAACATACATAAAAGATCTGGCATAGGTTATGGCTGACTAGTGTGTCCCTCCAAAATCCATATGTTGAAGGCTTAACCCCTGGTCGCTCAGAATGTGACTGTATTTGGAGGCAGAGCTTTAACAAGGTAATTAAGGTAAAATGCTGTCACATGTGTGGGCCGTAACCCAATCTGACTGGTGTCCTCATAAAAAGAGATTAGGACACAGACCCACACAGAGGGAAGACCATGTGAGGACACAGCTGGAAGACAGCTGTCTACAAGCCAAGGAGAGAAGCCAAAGAAGAAACCAACTCAGCCTCCACCTTGATCTTGGACTCCAGCCTCCAGAACTGTGAGACAATAAATTTCCGTTGCTAAGCCACCCAGTTTGTGGTACTTTGTTATGGGAGCCCTAGCAAATCAATGCAGCATATGGTAGGTGTCCAGTAAGTGTGATTTTCCTTCATGTTGGCAACTTGGAGCTGGCCGCTCTGATGATGAGCTTTCTCCAAATCCAAGACACAGGCAGGTTCTTGACTGCTTTGTGTACACGTCCTCTGCTGCAAGGACTGCATCTGATTCTTGTTTGTGTGTCCCCTCCCAGGCCCAGAGCCCAGCACTTTGCCAAAAGCAAGAATTCTTTAAAAGATGAAAGAAAGATGTGGACCCTCAGCAAGGCCCTGGCATGTGGCAGGGCCCTTTAAGAAACCATGTGAGCCTCTCAGACCTCCAGGCCCTGTGCCCGTTAGCACGCTCAAGTCCTCCTTTTTGCGACTGAAGACAAATATTCCGGTTTGAAGGAGTAAACGAAGATGCTTAAACTCCCTACCCTTGTCCTCCTGGAGTAAAGAAAGCAGTGGAAAAATCCCATCCAGTGATTGGCAATGATAAATATTTAGTGATAGTTTTTAAAAGAATAATGATTCAAGTCTCTGTTTTTGCACTTTATTGTGATAACAATAAAGCTGACAAATACCTAAACTCATTTAATGTGCAAGACGGATCGGAGTGGTCCCCACACGGACTAGTAAGAGGTAAGCACAACAGAACTGCTAGGCTAAGGACCTCGGTCACTGCCTGCAGCGTGCTGGAATTATGACCTCAACAAGGCCCTGACAGTAGGAGTGTGATGGTGAAACGTGCCCTGGAAACTACTCCCAGCTAACGGCAATAATCTTACCTACCCACCCCAGGTGAAAATGGTGCCTCCTTGATTCCCATACAGTAATTCATTAGGCCCCAGACCCATAAAACAGGAGAAGAAGCCGCAATGTCGTCCTCTTCAGATTTTATAATCCTGCCTTGAGAGTGACAGCAGAGCATTTAGACTATGATTTGCATGGTGATAGGTTCAAACCTTGATTTAAGAAAAAAAATTAAGCCTATATTTTAAGGCACTGGTATATATGCATCAAAGCTCATCATTCTTAGAGCACCAAGAGTGGGGAATTTGCTCTTCGCATTTCCTGAGCAGGTGAACACCGGGAACAATATCACAAATTTGGGGCATTAATAATTCTTTACTGAATCTGGAGGCTTAAGAGCAGAATACTAAACTGAGTTTTGGGGGGGTTTTTTCTCAGCACATATTCTATCCAGATATAATGGAAATTAAATGGCTTGTTTAAGAAAATGGTAATAATTTCATTAAAATATAATTTTATTTAAAAATTCATCATAAGTCTAATATGTCATCTGTGAGTTTAATGGTTTAGCGTGCAGGTTCTGGAGTCAAACAGACGTCTGTTACTAACCCTGCCGTTTACTAGCTGTGACCCTGAGCAAGTTAGTCCACCTCTCTCTGCCTCAATTTCCCCATTTGCAAATGGGCATAATAATGGTATTTACATCAAAGGATTGTTGTGAATATCAAAGGAGTGAATATATTAAAAAGACTTAGGTTTGTGGCACACCATAAGCACTCAAGAAACTTTCAGTATTATTTTCCATGTCCTGCCAATGGTGGTAACACTAAAAGATTCATAACTTTGGAAATTCCTCTCTTTAATGGTTTTCAAAAAGATGACCCTAAGGAAGCTGTAAGTAGCAGCACCTAGATGAAAATTCTAGTGCACTGGGCGTATAATTGCATTAATTCAATATAATGCTTAAAGAGTTTAGCAGCATTACAACTGCCTCCTCTGGACAGACTCTGATTAACCAACAAGAGGTGCCAGAAAGCAATTACGGATCAAAACTTGATAAGAAACACTCAAACAGGTTTGGAAAGTTGTAAATGATATTTAGTAACTTTAGCAAAATGATATGTGTTGAATATAAAACATACACTTATGGACTAACAGTACAGAACTTGGCTTGTAAATGAGGAATTGGAAAAGAACAGAGAATCATAAATTGAGGAGAAAAGTAAGTGTTTTATTTAATCTTAGATTTGACTGTCAGGCTTTTTTATTATTTTAAAGCTAAATTATTTATGTTCACCTATTGCATGTAATTGCAATATTCACATAACATATACACCACTTTAGAATATTTTAAACTTTCACAAAGTCTTTAAATATTAAAAAATATGCTGAACCAAAACCCACATACCCTTTCACAGCAAGCAGAGAATTCAAGCCATCCTCACACATTTGGGAATACTAGCCTTAAGCTATGGGTCTTGCACAATGTCCTGCAGAATAACAAACTGACATGTTCCAGAAGAGCTTAGCACCCAGCAGTCTGGTGAAAATGCACAAACTCTGAAAGGCTTTGAAGAGTGGCCAGATTCCCTGAGACATCGCTCCTACCTAGATTAGGCACTTTGCGAAATTTTTTCAAGGGAAAACAGTAGACTTTAGTAACTACTTGGACAGTCTGACAGATAAATAAATTTCTTCTCTCTAGATCTCAGTTTCTTCAGGGAGGGGAATAAGATCTGATTATCTCCAAGTCACCATTTCATGTTCCAACATTCCTTGAATCTTTGGAAGTAAATCTTGTATCTCGCTCTATCAGCAACTCTCAATAAATATTAGTTTTAAGAATGAATGAATGTATGTTATACTCACCATTCTCTATGTAGTATATAAAAGTTTCTTTGAAGTTTACCACTTAAATGGGAAGCCAACTTTAACTCCTCTTATCAAACCTGATGGATTTTGCTTCAGAATAAATTTCTCATAAGACAAACTATAAAAATCTATAAATATGTTTGTTTGCTTTGATCCCTTGAGTAAATTGGAGCTATTTGGTCTAAGCAATGGTGCAGTCCCTTCAAACTAACTGCCCTTGGGTCAGTCATCTTGGTATATGTCACCTAAACCGTATTTTATTTTCCTGGGTTTCACTTATATTTTATTTAAAAAGATGACTTAATATTTTTCAAAGGATCCTAAATTTGCCTCATTTCCAGCTGAGCATCTTGCAAACTACAGAAATTCATTCTTCTCTGCCTTGTAAGGGAAGAACAAATTGGCGTTGAACACTTTGGCAGCAGAGATGGAGATGCGGGGCTGCCCAGGATGAGAACCAGAATTATGGAGGGAGCTATACTGGGCGGTAGGTTTCCATTAA
This sequence comes from Equus asinus, assembly GCF_041296235.1. Taxonomy (NCBI): domain Eukaryota; kingdom Metazoa; phylum Chordata; class Mammalia; order Perissodactyla; family Equidae; genus Equus; species Equus asinus. Next base: position 78,492,976 of record NC_091800.1, read on the forward strand.
ATGGATGTCTTGGACTTGCCATCTTTCACTGTAATTGCTGTGTCCGGGAAGTTGACTGTCTCTGGAGATTAATCTATTTTAAGTTTAATGGATCAGTGGAAGCTATTGAAAGACTGGTACAACTCTTTCTCCTTGACTTTTCCAGTCCAAATGAAGACATTGCTATTTGTAAAGCTGTACGTGTTTACATGCCGACATTCCACCCCCACCCCACCAAAAAGAAACCACCTTCCATGGACTTTACATTGAAAATCTTTTATGCTAAATCACTTGAATTTATTAGTAGTGATATATTTGTTTTCCTATGTGATATACATACATTTTATATAGATGTCTGTATATTTTTATATGTACACAGCAAGAGAGATTCTTCTGATCAGTGTGAAATAATTTGTGAAATAATTACCTAACTGAATTTATACAATGCAAAGAAAATTCATATGCATTTATTTAGTCTATATATGTTTGGGCCTTATTGCAAGTAAATGTGCAACTTCCATGAAATTTTTATTTGAAAGAACCATGGTGTTCAATGATGTAAACTTTGTGGATTAATAAGAAGCCACCTTCAGTGTTTATGGCACAGAGTTATTTGTGATTTTCCTAAAGAACAGATGTCAATCACGCACTGGTATATGGTGAAAAGTCACCTAGCTGAAGAGTAACCCAACCACTTCCCCAGCTTCCTCGTGCTGGAGTCCTGAATGACCCAGGAGGGTGTGTTATGTTGAAGGGGGTTGAATTGCGCCACCTCACAAGTCATACGTTAGAGTCCTAATCCCTGGTACCTAATCCAATTGTGCCCTTATTTGGAAACAGGGTCTTTGCAGATATGATCAAGTTTAAAATAAGGTCATTAGGATGGTCTCTAATTCAATATGACTGATGTCCCCGTAAGAAGGCGGAATTTGGAGGCAGACACGCACACAGGGAGAACTTCCGTCTATAAGCTGAACAAAGAGGCCTGAAACAGGTCCTTCCCTGCAGCACGTAGAACCCTACCAGCACGTGGATTTCAGCCTTCTGGCCTCCAGGACTATGAGACAGTGAGTTCCTATTGTGTAAGTCACCCAGTTTGTGGTACTTTATTACGGCAGCCCTTGGAAACAAACACAGGGGCTATCAAGAAATGAAGCTAGAGAGCAATGTTGTAGATCATACTGAGGATTTTAGATTTTTTTATTCCAAGTACGTGACATGGTCCAATCTACATTTTTTGATAAATCTACCTAGCTACTGTTTATGGAATCGATTAGGAGCAAGAATGGATGCCTGGAGACCAGCAAGAAGGCCATTACAGGAGTCCAGGTAAGAGAGGACACTGCTGGGACTGGGGTCATGGCAGCGAGATGGAGAGAAGTGATCTGAGTCAGGATTTATTTTGGAGATAGAATCAACAGGACTCTCTGATAGACAAGGTATACAGCAATGTTTGTGGAAACAGTACTTCAAGAGTGACTTACAGGCCTCTGATTTTTACAACTGGGTGGATAGTGTCACTTCCTCTGAAATGAGGAATAGAGGAAGAGGTGTGCATTTAGGATGATTGGCAAAATATATTTTGGAAATGCTAAGTTCAAGATAGCTGTGAGATATCTAAGTGTAACTTTCAAGTAGGCAGTTAAACATCTAGATTTGGAACTCAGAAAAGAGATCTGGTCTGGAAATATAAAATTGGGATTTGTTGGTATATAAGTGGTGTTTAAGACTGTGGGAAAGATGAGATAATCTAAGGAGAGAAGGTAGCATAAAAAGAAGAGAGTCCTAAACCGACCCCTGAGGAGCTCCTGTTAGAGAAAGCTTAGAGTTTCTCAACCTTGGCCCAGCTGATATTTTGGGCCAGATCATTCTTGCAGTGGAGGCTGCCCTGTGCATTGCATGATGTTTAGCAGCATCCCTTGCCTCTATCCACTAGACGTTAGCAGCATCTCCTCAGTTACGACAACCAAAGATGTCTCCAGGCATTGCCAAATATCCCCTGTGGGCCAAAATTGCCCCTGGCTGAGAACCACTGGGATAAAATAAACAAGTAAAGTAAAAACATAAAGAATAACTAGAGAGGGAGGAGGAAAAGCAGAGGGCTTGATGTATCAGAAGCCAAGAGAAAAGATTGTCTCAGGACGATTAACAAGCAAATCAATGCAGAATAGTCAAGGAAGATGCATCCTGGGAAGTGGCCAGTAGTTCTATACCATGAAGATCATCAGTGGCTTTCACAAGGGGAATTTTGGTGAAGCGATAGGAGCGCAGGCCTATTTGGAGCAGATTACTCTTGTACTTTTCTTTACATGATCGATAATATATATATAAATGTAATCAATTTTTACTAATAATTGCGAGAGGTTTTTGGTTTAATGTTGTTGGTTGCCTCCTCAGCAACAATTCTTCTTTGTTAACAGAACTTCCATTTTTCATACACAGTACAGTCTATTCATGGGAAACTGCATTACAATGCCCGTGGTGGTGACCCATTCTCTTTGCCAATGATTGATTTAGGAGCAAGCAAGCGACACAAGTGTAGTCAAGGATGACGTGAGAAGAAACCTAAAGGCTTCAGGTAAATGTTTCCTTGCTGATGCAGACAACTTAGAAGGCACACTGGTCTTCCTCTTCTGGGTGTGGCCTTCCAAAGTTCCTGGAGGAATTGAGGGCTTCTAACACAATTTTCCTCTCCACTGTGGAAGGCGAATTAACCTGAGAACAAGCCAAACAGGAAACGTAGCAAGAGGAAAATAGGAAGCACATGGGTTCTTGAACGAAGTAGTTAGAACTTTGGATTAACCCACCTGGAAAGCCATCCCTACTCAGAGGACTGAACAGATTAAACCTCATTTCCTGCCACCCCCCCATCTGTTTTCAGTTATTTTAATTTGTTTGTTTATTTGTTTGCATTTATCATCATCACCCCAGCATCTTTCCCTTAGGAATCTTCATTCTACTGTCAGCAACCTCTGGAATCATACAATCCTTTTCCTCTGATTTTCTGCTCTCTTACTAACCTGAATGGAATTCTGAGCTCCCCATTTCATGGCTTTCCAAAATAAGGCAAACCAGCCACAGTCACCTCTTGACCCCTGCTCTGTTCTCTTTTATATCTCGTCTCTTTTGAAGTCAGCACCACTCAGCTCTTCCCTCCCCATGTGGCTCCCGCCCACTGACTTTCACAGCCTCACCCACAGGGCCTTGAGAGTTTGCACACTTAGGTCCTCCGCTCGCCTCTTTCCCCCATCAGTGCCCAGTAACCATTTATTTTGATGCCCTTGAAAACTGCTCCCCTCACACTTCGATGACCTCCAGTGAGCTTCAGCTATCCCCTCCTTTAGCACGACATTCACGGCCACACCTTGGACCTCATCATTGCCTGAGACTGCTCCACCTCCAGGATCTTAAACTCAGAAATTCTTTCCTCTTACAACCTCCCACTGCCTCAGTCCTGAGAAGCCTCCGCATGAACTGTGATCCTCAGCCCCTCCCATGAGTCCCTAATCCCACATGAATCCCTTTCTGGATGTCTTAGGAACAGAAAAATACAATCAACTATAAGGTAAAATGACCATTTAATTATTACACTTTTCTAAGAACCCAGCCTAGAACTACATTTGATGAACTGTTTCAATGAAATTGTTATCAGCACTCAGAACTCCTGCTTCCACTAAACCTACCTGTCAGAAGCCAAGCCAAGGACAACTTACCCTGAGTTTTCCCCACTCTCGATTCTAAGCTGTAGAAACTACAGAAGAAAATTAAATGACCATGTGTAAGCCAATATTTAAGCCCCAAATGTCTAAAAAAGCATGCATGGAAAGGCCATTTCAAGGAAAAAGAAAACAGTCTTACTACTAGCTGAAGAGAAAAACACATGCCCTAAAGAAGATGCTACAAAATGTTTCCTTAGTGTTCCCATCGGGCCACCTTTCTGTCCATGCAGAGGCAGCCTTGGTTGGGTGCCCAGGTGTCTCTTTCCCCCCAGATTGCCATCAGTCTCCCCTCTTCCTTCATCCTGCCCATCCCCTGAGATGCTGTGGTCAAGGCCATGAGGCAGACACCGTTCGGGAAGGTAAGAGCAGGAACCACGGTCAGCGGACCTGATAATGCTGAACGGGACTTGGTTTAGGTCTTTGGGATTCTTCAGAATAGAACAGCTACCCATGTGCCCCCAAAACTTTCTCTTTTCATATCTCTTGACCCTAACAACAAAACTCAGGTACATTACATTGAAGTTGCATCATTCACGCATTTAATTAACACATATTTAACATAACAGCTCAATGGAATAACAATACAATTTAATACAAAATACACAACTTTATGCTGACGATTCCACTCAGTGAGCCTGACTTGGGGGTGAAGGGGTAGCGGGGAGCAGACTTGCGAATATGCTGTTTCCTCGTTCAGCCTTGGCTTCCGTGGGCCTCTTACATTAGAAATGTCTCAGCCACAGCGAGTGCGATTCTGTTGTTCAAGTATATCTACATGTATTATCTTATGAACACAGCCCTTCAGTTCCAGGCATGATGTCATCCCCTGCTCAACCCTAGAAACACTACTCTCTTTCAATCCTGGAGACTCTTGTGCTTGTTGAGAGAAAGTATGTAAGTCACCAACAGGGCATCGCCACAAGGGAGTTTCAGGAATAAGTTTGACCATCTGCTATTTTTGCCTTACATGCTGATTTAGACTCTAACCCCTACTTAATTTTCATCTTCACTCTGGCACATGAGAAGACCCCGCTTTCACCTACAGCAAGGACGGGAAGCCCCACAAGCCGAGAGTGATGTCACCATATCATCCTAGAGACAAGCTGTTTAGCAGCAATGGGACCATCTGGGTAACTCGGCAGCCACTTCCTCAGGGAACTGACTTGCCTTCTGACCTCCCCCGGACACTTCCCAGTCTTCTCTGGCCTTGAAAGCCCTTGACTCTACTGTAGTCTTTCCATTATCGCCCAGCAATCTCATCTTCTTTTTAACTAAGGAAATGTAGATCATTAAGCTCCTCAAATTCCTTTCAGTCCATCTCAAGGAATACTTATAACTCTGTTAGATTTTGCTTTATGTGTGTTTCAGAGCACGGCTCACTTTCCAAGGCCAACCGCCCCTCCCCAAGCTCTTTAAAAACTTCTTCTTAATGTGGTAAAATATATGCAACATAAAATTTACCATTTTCACCATTTTTAAGTATATGTTAGGGCCATAAGTACATTCACAATGTTGTGCAACATCACCACCATCCATCTCTGGGAACTTTTCATGATCTCAAACAGAAATTCTACCCCCATTAAACAAGAATACCCCGCTCCCTGGGCTTCTGAGTGTGTGAGATACTACGACACCTTAAATTCCTCTCTCTATTAATGTATTTCCTTCAGTCTATAAACATTTTGATTTCTCATCCTAGATATGCTTTTCTTTACTCTGCTTTGCTCTCAAAAGTCCACCCCTATTTCTCATGACCACTCATTAAGCAAAATTCTTCCGTATCTACTGCCCTCCAGCCCCAGCCTATCAGTCCGGCTGCCCTGCTTCCCCGTCTCTCCTCCGTCATCAGCTGGAAATGCCTTGAGGACCAAGACGACGCCTTTCATTCCTGCACCCTCAGCTCCAGGCATACTGTCTGACTCCAGGTAGACAATAATATTTGTTGGATGAATGACTGGAGGAAAACAATCACTTCAGTTGTAAGAATACTTGCTGAGCACTGCGCTAAGCCGTTTATGTGGATTTTCTTCATTACAGGCAGGTACTATCATTAATCCTATTTTGCAGATGAGAAAATTGAGGGTTAGGCCACTCAACTAGAACACAGTAAAGCCAGGGTTGACCTCCCAGGATTCTGACGCCGGAGACTGCACTTCTAACCCTCTCGCTATTCTGCATCCCTCTAGTCAAGGATATAACTTAACCTACTTCCAGTGGTAATCTCTACCCTCCAAAGTCTCTGCAGAGGAGATATTTAGATTCCTACTCAATCCTAGCACTTCCTTAACAACGTCTATCGAGTTTTAAAGGTAAGCAGCGTTTGGGGTATCTGTATAGATTGAGTTCAATTTCCCAAATTAGTAGCAGAAGTAGAAGAAAGACAGTCGGTGAACTAATGCTGGAGAGAGGAGAAGAAGGAAAGCCACTATTTTCTTTCACATTTTAAAAAGTAAATTATGTTGACTAATTATTGCTACCCTCCTTGAAACAGGAGTATATTCCTCCCTCACTGACGTCCAGGCTTGGTGATTTGGCTTGCTTTAGCCAAGGAATAGGATGTCCCTGAGAGTGGCCACTCCTTCAGCCTGGGTTCAAAATGAAGCAGACATGCAGAGCAGAGCAGCAATGCCAGAGTCTGTCTGAGTCAACATGCAACACGAGCGAGAAGTCAGTCTCGTTCTTGAGAGTGTGGAGCTGTTTATTACTAAGCATAACCCAGAGAGGACTGGCCAATAGAAACGTTAATTCACCCCCGATTATATGGAGTCAATGAGAACATGATGTTCATAGATAACATTTAAATGTAAAGAATGTTCCAAAGTTAACCCTTTAGTGGAGTTACCGATAGCCCTAAATAAAGCTGAATAGAAAATTTCTAGCACATCAAACTTGCTGTAGTACATATGACTTTCAACTTGTTTGAGAAAGATGTAATAAAATGAAGATTTTAAACCTCAGGTAGAAGTTATGATCTCAAGAAGACAGTGACTTTTAATAAAATATATGTGTTAAAATAATTTTAATACTCTGTTTTTTGCTTGTTAATGTTAGGGGAAGGATTTCGGATTACATTTTTTTCCTCTAACAATCAAAATATTTAGAATGTATACATTTTCTGTATAATAAAATATAACTTTAATACTGACATCTTTTCCCCCAAGGATGAAAACTCATTCTCTATAGGTCATGTGTTATATGTGAAAAACATACAGTCCTAATAAAATACTTTAAAGCCCGGGCAAACACCACTGCGAATTGGTCCAGCTTCTTCAGCATCACTTTGAAAAGGCCTATAAATCTATCTGTTGTTATACCTTTGGCCTCAAAGCCAGTGCATATAGCACCAGAGATTCAACACGAGGTGTCCTTTACCCTACCCAAGTCCGACACTCAAGGACTATTGTACAATATTAAAGCATTCCATATTTGAACCAGCAAAGTCAGGAAGGCTGAAAGATCGATCCTGTTTTATTAGCCAAAGCAGATTTTAGTGTATCAGATTAGCTGAGCTCTGCAGAGGATATGGGTAAGTTGTTTCCCAGGTGGAAAGGTGGAAAAGGTATTAAAATTCTTCAGTGTCTCCCCAGAGCCTCAAGAAAAAAAACAAATTCTGAGCAAGACAGACTGAAGTCCTCCGAGATCCGGCCTTTGATTTCCCCTCCAGACTCATCTGTCTGACTCTGGCTACACTGAATTATTTAAAGAGCACATTTTCAAGTCCTCTTCTTCTGGATCACTCTAACTTTCCTGATTTACCATGTGGCCTAGGATAACTAACGCTGACTGTGACAACAGAAACACCCTGAAGACTTCAGGGGCTGATACAAAGAGCCCAGTGTGGGCCTGGTTGCCGCCCTCCATTTTGTATTCGCGTCAGCTGGCACACTGGCTCCAAGGCATCCACGTAAATGAAGAAAGGAAGAGAGGAGACGGCTTGGTGCCGCAGACCGTCCCTCACAGTCCAGGGCTAGATCTAGTCACACAGCCCCAAGCTCACTTCAAGGAGGGCTTGGAATTGGAGGGGGCGACATGGGCCTCACACCCACCCCCGTCTGTGCTTTATCTAGGCCATAGCATGCACCACATTGAGTCGCAAACATCCACTCACCTCTCTCCCTCCCTCAGTAGATAAGAACGCTTCAAAGTTGTATCTGCATCTTATTTGCTTTTGGACCCAGAGCTCCCAGTACCTTCCCTTTCATACAGGTGCTCAAAAAATGTTTGTTAAAGTAAAGAATAAATGGTTAGATGGATAGATGGATGGATGGACGGAGGGATGGATGGGTGGTTAAGAAGGAGGAATCATTGTGGGGCTTCTCAACACCTATAGAGAACATTTGTTAGGCCCAGTATCTTTTTGAAAACTCTTGCTATGAGTGGGAAGTTTTCAACATTGAGAATCCTGACTCCCCAAAGTAGAGCCCAGGAAATTGGATTTTTTCCAGTCTCCTGTACCACAAGGACATACACATGTGATTCGAGTTTCACTGGTCATATAAACCCACACAAGACTTCAGTGCAGACACAGGCCACACAAGGAAACAAGCTCTGCATCTCATCTTTGCAGGGGCTACACATAACAGAGCTGATTCGGTGGCATCAGTAGAAGCCACAGAGATTTCGCAACAGTTGTCCATTGGAGTTCCTGGTGCAGAAGAGCCTGGGAAAAAGTCTGGCTCATAGCAGACCAGCAGAGGTGGTTTCTCATTAGGCTACCTCTGTGGCTGTGGTTTGGGGCATTATTCCAGGAGGTTTGGCCTCGAATCTGGTTTTGCAGGCCTCCCAAGAAGTTTGTGATCTACTCAACATTCCTTTAATTAAATCCCTTTTTTATGTAACTAGAAAGAGTCAGCTTCTATTGCTTGCAATTAAGAACCAATTAAGATCCAAGAAAATAGCATGAGGCCACAGGACATTGGAACTGGGAGAGTGAGAGTGTGTGTTGTGTCTATATGTGTGAGTGTGTATGAGTGTGTTTGGAGAGTCACAGGGGAGGGAAGCAGCTGTAGAGTGAAGTCAGAAAGGTGATGAGGGTGGCAAATGGGCGCCACAGGTAACTTTTGCTGCCTTCTCTCTACATGTCTTTCTTTTGTTCCAATGAGACACGGCTGGTTCACTCCATTCCATGAATTCAGGGATAGTGGTCCATTTAGAATCTTGATGTTTATCCATTAAATTCATGCCTTGTTCCTTCAATTTACCATTAAGCTTGATATTCATCAAATTCATGAAATTGTGCTTTGAGTAAAAGCTGCTCAAGTGGTCCAGAAATTCTTTGGTCTTTCTATAGTGCACATGGGAGGGATGCTCAGATTGACAGGATTTCTGAGCCAAAGGAAAATGAGGCCCGGAAATTTCGGTTGCCTCTCTCCCAGTAACAAAGCTTTGCTTAGTCAAAGGGTCTAAAGTGGTTGAAACAGCAAGAGAGTCTGGGAGATAGAATTCCAAGAATATTCTGAAGCAGACAGTGCTTCTACTTCCTAACATAATGCAACATGATGTGTATACTAATAAATATCGACTCAAAAAGAGGGAGCCATCGTAATTTTGGAAGGGACGTGAGTAAAAGAGAATTTGGAGTTTTGCCCAAGAAATTTTAACGGAATATGTGTGTTTGTTTACATAAAATATTTATTTCCACTAAAAGTTCGTGGACTCCAAAAGTTTGCTTCCTAAGAGATTGCTTTTTCCAGTGGCTGCTACTGGTACACTTTCATATGTCAATTTTTTAATTTTAAAAACCAATATTTCAAGCAACCCACCAGGGCTTGCTGCTCTTCATCAAAATGGCCTCTCTGAATTAAAAAAACTTTAATGTTTGGAATGCTTGGATTTAGGATTTTTCACATTGACTCATTCACCACACGAAAGTGGTATACCTATGAGATAATTGACTTTTCCTTGCAATTACGCTCGCAGTGTAAAGAAGTGTAATTGACGCTAACATAACTGCTTCTAAAGGGACTGAAAAGACAGCTGGAAATGAAGGGGTGACCCTTTCTGAAAGCCTGAATAATCGGAGCTTTCATCGTCATCCGTCACAGCAACAGCTAGCTCTTCTTTTAAAACAGGTCCATTTTCCAAGCTGTTGTTGGGATTGCTATAGATCCTGGGGGAATGACTGAAAACAAGATCATAATTGAGCCGTAGGAGGTCTGCTTATCTCTCTCAGCACTGAGCTGGCAGAGGACAGGGGACCCGGACTGTGTCAATGCAGGAAACAAGGCACCTGCGAGGAGGCCTAACTGATTTTAAACCTTGCGGGTAAAAAGGTGTGAAGAACCGGGTCTGAATGTTTTTATGGTCGCTGATTTAGGATTTGGTGTGGGGGTGGAGACTGGGAGAGTCTATAGAGTGGGTAGGAAAGACATAATTAAAACTATTCATTTCGTTAAAAAAAAGAAAAGAAAAAACCTGCTCTATCTTCCCAGTGGGCCTTGATCTCTTTGTTACACTGTATTTGGAAAGTTCTATTGAAATGTCATTCAGGAAGTGCCACTCGGTGGCCTAGTAGAAAAAAAGACAGGATAGTTACGGAGTAAGAGGTGGTTGAAAGATGAAAGCATACATGTTTTAAAAGAGTAATTTTTCCTTAGCAGCCTCTTACTAAGTGCTTGCTCAAACCTAAGAACTTTGACCTGGATTACAATCAAATTATTTCCTATAAACAAAGGGAGATTTCAAGGAATTCCTAATTTTGTATAAAAACATGTTTGATTTTTCTCTTTCTTCGCTAACGTGTTAACAATGAGAGTGCACCAGTGTGGAAGGCTGATTTGTACCTAAAGGGGGGGAAAAGGGCAAGAATAAAATAAAAATGCCCATAATTAAAATAAGTACAAACACACCTTTGGTGAATGTGTTGGTGTCATGAGTAAAGAACTGGTGCGCTCCATGATTTTGTTCTCAGTGAATAGATGTGAACCTTCAATTTGATTTTCCTACTGCTTTTTATGCCTCTAAATAATCTCTCTTTGGTGCTCAAGATCTCCCATTGACATCAAAGAGGAGACACCAGCAGAACAGAGAAGAAGGAGCCTTAGGGCGGCAAAGACCACATTTGTTGGAGCTAATTTTTGAAGAATGCACACACAGTATGAATATATGTTCAATGTAAATCTATAATTATACGGGGGAAATACAACCACCTTTCCATCCTTCATCCATAAAAGCTAGATCTATAAAAGCTGAGTATTTCAAGAATGTAGGAAGCAATATTAGCATAGACTCATTTAAAATCATCAATTATTTTCATTCTCTGAAACCAAATGAATGCAAAGCAAAAGCAATTTTGACAATTGAGAATAATGAGTCAGGTCTTTAGGTTGTTAATCAGAATACGGTCAATCTGCTTGTCTGCATGAAAACTTGTTGCAGGGGGAAGGGATGGTGGGGGAGGGGGGAGGGGATAATTGTTTCATAATGAATTAGAGCTTTATTTTCCAAAGTTTCTCTGTGTGCTGCACTCTTGCTGAAATACGGCTGCAAGCTCCAGGTTAGATAAATTGCAGCATAACTCACTTGCCACACTTTCAATTATGACTCTAATTAGACACTCGAGTAAATCAGATATCTTGCCTGGAGTTTCCCTGTATTCCATAGTAAGAATGAAATTTCTTTTTCGCAAAGAAAGTAATTTTCTGTCATATAGTCAATGTATTTAATAACTGAGTAAATTGGAATTATTTCCTTTCCTAACATCAATAATGTTGTTCATCTGACTCTAAGGATTGTGGCATCACATAAAATTTTATTGATCACTAGAAACAAAAAGGGCAGAAAAATCACTTTTAGTCTCTTAAAAAATAAATATGGGAAGAATTTAAACATAGCCTATTAGAACTTCTGTGTAATTTGTTTGGTATTAGGAACAACTGGATTCCTATATTTTAAATAATCAAAAATTTTATGATTAATTCATTTTTTAAAGTGACAAAGTTCCAAATATATTTGTAGAAATAACTCTACTGGAATTTATGTGTATGAATAAAATATACATACGTATTTCAACTTTGTTTGGGGTTATAAAAAATAAATATCTAACATCGTTTGACCACATTCTGAAGTAGCTTTTTCATACAACCTGAAATCTCGAGAAACAGCAAATCTCTGTGTTAAAAGATAATAACATTTTACGTGGTTTTTATGTGGGTGCCGAAATTGCACACTACCGGTATTAAAAAATTTAAGCAACTACCTACGCATGTCCTGCACCACAGTGCATCAGACGCTGCAGCCATTTCAAACACTGAGTGAGGAGGAAAGAGTGAGGAGTATTAAGACAATAATGGCATCTTGTGTATCTCAAAGAGGGCCTTAATTTATAATCTGGAAGGTTTCATTATAACATAATCAAGTTGCATAATTCCCACTTTGAAATTAAAACTGCTATTCAGGATACATATTGTAAATCCATGATTTTAAAGACTGTGATTTCGAAGACAATTATTCTTTAGAGAGGAAATACCCTATACTTGTCTAAAAATAAATTTTGCAGAAAGGCATCAAGACAGTGTTTCATTGTAGGTTGCAAATCCTTTCAAAGGGATGGTCCCCTGAATATTAACATTATCTCACATAGTCCCAAGATGTGTGCAATTACCTCGGAGAGAAGAGCTGGGATTGTGAGGTCTCAAGGGCTGAGATAATGACACAAAATAAATTGCAGCGATTACCCGTGTACTTTTCCAGGAGACATATTATTTAAAACCTATCTGGGACTTCAAGATTGAAAGACAGAGGAATGTCCACTTTATGAAATTGCTATTAAAGTGTGACCTAGAGCTGAAGACAAGGTTAATTATTGGTTTTTAACCAAAGTATCATTCTAGTTTAATATCAGTGCCCAGGTCTTAAATATTGAAGCAAGTCGCATTTTTCAAGGACAATTGCCTTTGAATGAAGACTGACAGGGCTCTGGTCTCTGCTGACCCTCACGCTCCTGCAGAGTAATCCATGGCCACTGGGTTACTACAGCGACCGAGGAACACGCCCAGGACAGGACAAGACCGTGAAATCTGATGTCATACTTTCATAAGATATAAATTGCAAATGATATTCTAAAGTAGATTTAAGTGTGTGATCTAAATTATAAATTAATTGGAAGTGAATATGGTGTTTTCACTGGGACCAAGAATTAAGGATCTGCATTCAAGCATTCAACAAACATTTATTGGCCACCTACTACGTGTGGCAAAGATGAATAAGACATAGTTCCTGAAGCTCTTTTCTCCCCTAACTCTCACCCGCTTCAACTGGAAGCTCAAAGTTAGTCCATTGCTTTTCTTAGAGGCTTTGTTGCCAAAAATAAAGTCAGTATTTTGAAATGCTTCCACAGGTTTTATCAGTATAAAATCTATAACCAGATCTCATTAGCAGTTATCCAGATCTTTGCCAAATTTCCAAGTCCTTTTCTGTGTGAGAAGTTAGCTCACGTTTCCACCTTGGAAAACTGACTTAAGCATGTTGCGTCTCAGGGTCACTCTAGAAAATGAGGCTCCCGGTTAGTTATGTTGGTGTGTGGGTTCTCCAAGTACTTGCTGTGACTTTCATTCAAGCATCTCTGTTACTTCGTCACTAACACACGCTGAACAAGAAAGTGAGAAAGGGAGCTGTTACCGGACTTAGCTTATCAGAGTTCTACAATTAGACAATAGAAAGTCCATTTTCCACGCGCTGTTTGGGACAAAGCATGGAAGCTAGAATTGAGCATTGTGTTAGGGCTCTGATAAGGCTTTTAAAAAATAAACCTGAAATGAACGGGGCAATGGTCTCAGTGATGTGTCTTGGCCCTAACTCTGCCGTGAGCTCTGATCCAATTCATCGAGATCAAGACTCATAGGCAACCTCAACTTTGTAACCCTGGAGACAAATGTCACAACCGGTCCTTAAATTTGCAAACTCTACAAAAGGAAATACCGAGACTCTTGGGAAATAGGAGACAGCAAAATTACTACATGTAAATGACCATTTCTGCATCCTTGTTCACAGATCAAATGTAGATAATTCTAATCATTGCACTTCCCAGCAACCCTTGAACTCCATTGTTGGCATGATTAGGATGCACTCCCCATCCAGCAATCTCAGACAGTCTCTACAGGCGGAACTACTCTGCTCCACCCTCTTTCCAAGTCAGGTAACTGTGAAGGGCTCTTTCTCTTCCTTTCACGTCTGTTTATCTTGCAAGTACAACCCCCATGTCACGTATTAAAAGACTATAAAGAGAAGCACATTTGCACTTCTGAAGAGGTTGGACGCAGAAAACAATACTGCCATCTGAGAGCTAGGACCATTCCTTCATTCACTGTAAAAATATTATTGAGCACCTATTGGCCAAGCACTTATGTGTCTTGAAGAAATACAGTCCTCAAATAAATTCACAGTTTGTGAAGGGAATCAAATACCAGACGGGCTAAGTAAGCCACAGTTATCGGAACTATAATTGAGACAGGCACGGTCTGCCAAGAGAATGAGAGGAGGGGCACCAACCTCAAATCTGAGGGGAAGAGCAGACAAGGCCTCCTAAAGGGGAGGCCTGAGCCCCTTGGAGAAGGTGTGAGGGTCCATACGCTGCAAAAACCTGCAGAGCCACCGCGCGGGGAGGGAAGGCATGCAGTGAGATTGGAGTTCTGTGTCCCTGCAGGAGAGGGAGGCATGGGCCACACTGTGAAGGGTGACACTAAGGAGTTTGGTCTTCATCCCCTCATAAAAACCAGGGAGACTTTTATACTGCTCTTTATCAGCCATCTCCATGGAGTGAAGCCAGGCCAGCAACACAGCCCCAGGAGAGCCCCGGCTCCCGCGTTGTATTAGCTATCCATTGCTGCATAACAAATGACCCGAAAATTTAGCATCCTTAAACAAACACTTATTAGTTCACAGTTTCTGTGGGTCAGGAACGCAGGTGTGGTTCAGCCCGTTGCCTCTGTCTCAGGGTTGCAGCCTGGTCAAGACTGAAGGGACAGTGCTAGAAAGGCACTGAGGGAAGTGCTCCCAAGCTCACCCCTGTGCCCTCTCCATGTGAGTGGGGTTGGCTTCCCCCAGAGTGAGGAATCCAGGGGAGAGTGAGGCACACCCAAGATGGAAGACACTCAAGACAGAGCCACATATTTTTGCAACCTATTCTCAGACGAGACATCATGGGATTTTTGCCACCTTGTATTTGTTAGAAGTGTCATTAGCTTCAGCCCACAGTCTAGGGGAAGATATTGCCCAGGGTATGAATGCCCAGAAGGCAGGGGTCCTTGGGCAGTATCTAACAGGCTGCCTACCACAGGGATGGTCCCAAGCTTGCATGTGTGGCAATAAGGCCATATTGCAAGAGCAGAGAGGACAGTGGCTCCATCCTTTAATTATAGTCGTAATGCCAGGAACAGTTTCGTGCATTGGCTAGAACTCAGACAAGGTATGAGACTCATTGCTTACTCTAATTCTTAGAACAACCGTGTGACATAGGAAGCATTGTCTCCATTTTACAGTTGAGAAAAGCGTAATTAATTTCCCAAGGAAAAACATCCAGCAAATGTTAAGAATATGATTGGATTTGGAATTCAGACCTGACCCAAGCGGCGTCTCTCATCAAAGCCCCCTGGTGTAGCCGTTGTGCACACAGCCTCCGGGATCCCACATGCCTGTAGAGCTTCTCCTCCATTGTGGTCCTCCCAGGCACTTGGCAACACGGCATAACGTTCATGAGGCTCTAAGAAGGGAAACATAACATCACAAAGAAAAGTGTCAAATAGGACTGTATGATAGTGGTCCCATGCCCTCAAGATTAGACCTGATAGCGCAGATGGTTTTACCATTGCTGAGTAGTACAAAACACTGCCCAGGCACAAACTGGATCTCAGCCTCGCAGTACTAAGTCCGTAATACAGTATCTCATCCTAACTTAAAACACCGTCCTGTTGACTTTCTATGTTCTAAGGAGCTCTCTGAAACCTACAGAACATTCCATTCTAGACAAAATGAGTCATGTAGTAACACCAATTTTCTGAAAAGAAGACTGACAATCAATACACAGAATTGTCATTCAAAATTCAAACAAAAATATAAATAACACCACAATGAACATACATAGAAATATAGAGTCCCCCAAAATGATCATTGTTGTTGAGCTATAAAAGTAAATCCAAAAAATAGACTGGAGCCTGGCTCAGTGACACAGCGGTTAAGTTTGCAAGCTCTGCTTCGGCAGCCCAGGGTTCAAAGGTTCTGTTCCAGGGCGCAGACCTAGCACTGCTCGTCAAGCCACACTGTGGTGGCATCCCACACAAAATAAAGGACAGATTGGCATAGACGTTAGCTCAGTGACAACCTTCTTCAAGTGAAAAAAAAAAGAGGAAGATTGGCAACAGATGTTAGCTCAGGGCCAATCCTCCTCACGAAAAATAAATAAATAAATAGATTGAATAGCTGTAAAATAAATAAATAAATAGATTGAGTGAAAGTACCTAGTAAAGAAACAGGGAGACATTAGCCCCATCTAATTGCATGGTTCAAAGAGGAAACATGTTTAAATATGTTCTGTAATAACAGCTTTTATTTATATTTATTCCAAGGAACTCAGAGTACTTTGTGAAATTATTTCATGCCCAAGAGCTAGCAGGAGATGGCTGTTATTATCCTCATTTTGGATGAGGAAGCTAACACTTCTCTCATGTCGTCACCCAGTCACTGAGAAGACTCGTGTGGCACACCCACTGTCCCAGGTGCCGGCTGAACAGCTGGTGTGAGGCACGTGGGTTAGACACTGTCTTCGAGAAGCTCACCATCTATGGGAGGACATGAGGTCGTAACAGGAAAGAACAGGTGTTGTAACACAGCACTGCAGGATCACAGACAGGAGAGGGATTTACTCTTCCTCGGGCTGTTGGAAGAGGTTGGCAAAAGGAGACGAACTCTAAACTAGACCCTGAGGATGAGAGATGGAAAGGGAAGTCAGGAAGAGGGAACAGCACGTGCTTAAATGTAGGAGGGGGAGAAGGCTGGTATACCTGGGGTCCAGACTCCGGCCCCTTTCTAGTCACCTCATCTCATTTCTCCTCGCTTTAGCTCAACATACAAATTGCTGCATTTTGCCTTTTGGTTGATTATTTATGATTGTTGTCTTTTTTGTTTTTAAAAAACTCTTGCCTATTAGAACTACATATTGAAGTCCCCATAAATGGACATCACATGCAGGCAACAGGTCATAGACAGAGCTTTAGTTTTCCTCAGAAAAAACATTTTCCAGAATAGCAATATGTTCTTTACTTGCTTGCTGGTATCAGAGGTCTCCCTGGCCCTCCCACTACTACCTTGTTCATCCCATCACCAACGATTTCTCTCATGCTGGGTGGGCCCCAACCAGGCTACCAACCTGGACCACCCACTCAGACGGGCCTCCTGGGAACTTCCACACCTATGAGTGCATCACACAAGATGAGGGGCCTTCCTAAAATATCCAGGACAAGCAAACTTTTTCTTTTCAATTTTAGGAGATTATCTAAGGAAAAAGAACAAGTCTGTGAAATATAAAAATCCCTTCTCAATAAAAAGTATCTTTTCCCTGGAAAATAAACATAAACTCGTCCGCATCAGCCATCTTTCAATTGGGGGCCATTTTACAATACAGAACATTAAATAACTTCTCCTTTTTAAACTATTCTTACCGTTGACAATGCAAAAATATATATATATATCCTGAAGGGTAAAATTAGATTTAGTGTTGTGCAACCATGGTTTTTTTTGCAGTTACTAATCAACTACATAAAAAAATCAAGTAAAAGTCAAAGAACCTGGACAAGATAATAACGTTTCTAAACGAGCTTAACAAGACTTAGGTACTGACATGGAAAGTTGCCCAAGGTATTTAGTTAAGAAGGAAAAAAAAGCCAGTTGAAGGATTTCATTTTGATTAAAAAATTGTTATAATTTGTATGGGTTAATAAATTAACTTTGTTTTATTCCTCTCTCCAAAGCCCCCCCAGTACATAGTTGTATATTCTAGTTGTGGGTCCCTCTTGTTGTGCTGTGTGGGACGTCACATCAGCATGGCCTGATGAGCGGTGCCGTGTTTGCGACCAGGATCCGAACCAGCGAAACCCTGGGCCGCCGAAGCAGAGCGCGAGAAGTTAACCATTTGGCCGCGGGCTGGCCCCTAAATTAACTTTTTTAAATCTGAGGAAAATATATCTGTTAACAGTGATTTTCTCTGGGGAGGAGGGGGTATGAGGAAAATTTCATTTTTTTAGTACAAATTTCACTATTGTTTTAATTTTTTATAATGAGCATATGTTTTTTAATAATCCAAAAGAATCAGTAAAGAAAAAATCACTTTTATTGTCTAATGACAGTCTCTTCCAGCAATGGGTGAGATTGCTGGAGCATCCTTTAAAAAGTCACTGACATGCTAGAAAGGGGCCCTTTGAGGTGTCTTGTTGCAGAAGCAGCGTCCTCCTTCTCAGGTAAGGTGTTACCACCTGCCTTCCCGAGCAGTCCCAGCACAGCTGCTAGACGGGGAGGGAAGAGGAGGCTGTGTTCCCACCAATGTCGGTGAGCTTTGAAAGTAACAAAGCAAACCAAACCCAGCCCGGAGGGGTCCTTCTGCACCACGGCCTGCTGGTGGGACGACACGTCCTGAAATCAGCCGGGTGGGCGTCTCAGCTGGAGCAGAGCTCTCACCCTTCACAGGAATCTGGGCCCAAGGGCCCGATCGCCAGGTTTTGCTGCGAAAATTGAATCATTGACTGTCTGTCCCCAGCTGGGAAAAAATACATTTTAAGCTTTTCTCTCACAAATAGTTCTTAAACCTTTCGAACCTGCTACCACTTGCCTTTCTTCAAAATTTTTAAAAAATGGTATCTGCTTTGACACTAAACTCTATGTTATTTTAAGCTTAATGCACGGATATTTTACTTAGTTATACAAAACATAGCAGGACCTCTTGCTGCTTCACCACCTGCCTGTATTTGAGAACGTCCAGTCCGAGGTCCCCAGCAAGGCCCATGGGGCCCTCCCTCGCTGCCCTCTGTGCGCCCCCAGGAGGGAGGCAGGTCTCTGAAACGCTCCCGCTCCACCTCCTGCTTTTGTGTACGCGGGCCCCTCTGCCTGGAGGCCGCCTCCTTCCTTCCCTCCTCGTTCCAGACTCAGATCAACCTTCACATTCTCTGGGACGCTTTCCCTGTTCTCTCCCCCAAAATATTAGGCGCTTTCCCGGCTAGTCCCCACAGCAGCTGGCACGTGCTTCTCTTTCATAGACTATTCACACTGCAAAAGGTTGACTCATGTTCCTCTACCCACCAAATGATGGTCCCTCACAGGCACGCATGGCATTCTGTTCACCCTTGTTTTCCAACATAGAGCTGGCCCCAAAGGGTTCAGTGTGCTTGTGGAATAAATAATAGTTTCCTAAGTAATTTTTAAGAAACAGGGAAAATGTTCAACCTAACTCTGTCTCTAACTCTAACTCCAACCCAACCATACCTGTATCTTAATGTGAACTCAGAAAGAAGGAAAGAAGGAAGGGAAGGAGGGAGAGACAGAGGGAGGGAGAGAGGGAGGGGAAAGTTGTTTCGAAACCATCTTTTGTGCCTTTTCTAACTGACCTATGTTAAATGCCCACTAGAGTTTAGTTAGTGACTTCTATGGTAATGTTCCCCCACCCCAACATAGTATGTTCTTACTTTGCAAATATTTGTGGAACACCCATCGTGTGCCAATCGTGATCCTGAGTACAGTGAGCAAAGTATACAGTGAGCCCTGGTCTCAGAGATCCTGGATTGATGTGGTCAACAGACATTAATCAGTGGTCACAAATATACACTTATAAACCATTATAATTGCCACAAATCGAAAAATATGCATAAAAGGAGGTCCTGACCTGGTCTGGGAGGATCACGTTTCCTGGGAACATGGTGATCAGGCTGGCCTAAAGGGTGTGAGAAGTTCACCGGGCAATGGGGCTGTGGGGAGACACGGGGTGGGCAACATTCAGAGCAAATGGGACACCAAGTCACAACCGTTCCAAGACACAGACGTGCCGGAACCTGGACACCTGGACATGGAGGTCAGTGTGCCTGGAGAACAAAGATGAGCAAGGAGACAGGGCCTGAGAAGAACACAGGGGCAGATGACTCTGGGCCTGCTGGGCCATCTCACGAGCAATGGGAAAGCACAGAAAGGTTGAGCGTGGGGGTGACATGATCAGAAGGGTTTTTTGAACAGTTTTCTCGCTGTCGTGTGAAGAAACAAAGAAAGCCAAATGGTCTCAGGGAGGCCAGTTAGGAGACCATTGTGGGTGTACAGGAAAGAGAGAGAGACACAGCGTGGACCATGGCAGTGGCGATGGGAAGGCAAGAAGGAAATAGATAAGTGAGATCTCTGGAAGCTAAAACCGAAAAGACTTGGTGAAGAGCTGGATACGAGAAGTAGGGGAGGACAGGCTGAGGCTTCTGGCTTGTGGGACAGATAGTTCACTCATCTCATTGATGGAGAGAGCGAATCCTGGGAGATTCTGAGCCGTTTTGGACATGTTGAGTTTAAGAGGCCTTCTCAACACCGGAGTGGAGTTTAAGCATCTCTCACACTTACTGCAGGAATGCAGATGAGCCGAATCTTCCGTTCAGGCTTTAAAAAACAGAATATCAAACCAGGAAGGATTTGGGAGGAGATTTAGGGAGGATAAAAATGCCTTTCTGCATGCCTCCCACTCGAGCTAAAGCCCACTTTAGCCTTCTTTGTCTTCGTAAAACATTTCTTGATGGGATGTGCTGCAAACAACACGATTAGCAGCTGCAAGTCACTGTGAAGACCCACAACGGTCAGGGCTGCAGAGCTGGGGAAGGCCCAAGTCTGCAGTCACTCATTCATTTAGTCATTTATTTATTTATATACGTTAGTATCCTCTCATCATTATATTAGTCCATTTACTTCCTGTGGTTTTTATGTATGTCTACTTTTTCTTAGTGGAATATAAGTTTTTAATGGTAGAATCCTTCTTTTTAACCCTCTTGTTTCCTACAAGACCTAGAAAAACTCTGTACTTAATAGTCTCTCAATAAAGATCTGTTGATCAAGTTAAAGTAATGACAGCAAAGTTTGCTAAACATCCTGGACGGAGATATTAAAGCAGTTTTCCACTGTTCATACAAGCTAATCGGCAGGTTTGCACGTGGCCTTTATGATGCTGCAGAGGGAAGTGTTCCCACACTGAGTTACTCATTTATTCAGCCAACAAGCATCACACGCTCACCATGGGCAACACGTGGAAGGAGAGCCCGACTAGACAAAGCACGTCCACCGCCGATGGGAAGGCAGGAAAGGTAGTCTTCTCCTCCACGGTCCTCCATGGTTTGGTGTTCTCTTTCCAAAGCCAGAACAGAAGACTTGGCTCACCTGCATTCCTGAGTGTTAGTCTGAGAGATCCTCAAACTATGCAGAATGACGATTTTGGAGGAGAGTCAGCGTAAAAGTTGAAATGGACAGGAAGGTTCATGTCTAAAGTTGCTGGTGAAACCAAGGACAGGCTTGCACCCCTCCCTGTTTCCTGACGAGTTCTGAGCTCCTCTGTATAGCCATTTCACCATCCTTCCATGACGAATCCTCTCTCTGGCAGCATAACACCCTCACTGCCATCAAGCCTGGAAGGAAGATTCAGGCCCATCTGTGGGGCAGGAGGGGTTGGGGGACAGGAGGGCTCCCACAGGAACAGCAATGGGCACATCTCCCATAGAGCTTGGTCACACCCTCCAACTCCACAGGATGCCGATCTGCAGGGTGCACTTCCACCCTGAAATCAGAGCCTGACTCTGCTGTGACCACAGAGCCAGAGTCCTCGGCTAGGATCTTCCCTCACTGTCGACCACGAGCCCAGCAGTGAATTCCATCCTGCTCAGTCTTCTCAACTGTTCCACAGAGACGGAAGTTCCACCCAATGCCAGAGGGCTGCTAGGAGAAATAACACAAGGTTATAAAATTCCTTCCCAGCGTAAGGCATTTTGTAGAGTATAATAATTTCGATGGTCATTAGTATTTTTTCGGAGTTGCTTAGGAAGTAGTGGTCTACCAAAATTTCTGAACTTGGAGTAATTAAAGAATAATGAAAGAGTCTTGCCCTAGGCACCAGGGCCTCAATGTTAGACGCACACTGAGCAAGGTTAAACTGCAGTGCGAGTTTACTTTGGAAAATGACAGGCTTGTTTTTCAAGGTGTAATAGTTTGTTGCAACAGACTGCAGAACTGAACTTGGCAATGATGAAACAGCAATTCACATCCTTCATCAGTTGAACAATTTCTCTTTCATGCTGGATAGTTGTTAAAATGAAAGTCTACACTGGCCCAGGAATGTTTAATTCTTCTCATATGTGTATTGTTATTTTTATACTTTTGATTATTTTCTTAATCTACTTTCCAGGCTTACTTATTTTATCAGCTGAAAAGCTGGAAAATATCCTTATGACTAAATACTTTGCTGTTTATTATTTTACTTATTTTTTTAGCCAAACCCTAGGATAACATTTTAATTTGATAATGTTCCATTAAACACATTAATAGGAGATGGAAAAATATAACAATTAAGGAACATTTTAGCAATTTTTAGTAAAATGCATCCTCTAACATAAAAAACATCATATTTAGCTTGTTTGAGCTTCAGTAAATCTGTCACAAATGATTTATATTAATAAGCTGTCAGTACACCTATGTACACATTTTGAGAACATAAACTGGAAGTGATATTATATGGACAGAGCTGTGGGATGGTAGTATGAAAATAAGACTTAAATGTCTGATTCCAACACTTTTTTGTTATGATCAGCAAATCATTGAACTTGCCTTCACATCTCCACAAAACGCATAGCAGAAATAACGTTAATATGTTACAGTGATGTCACCACAACGAACTAAGGACAGCAAAAGGTACCTCATAAATGCTGCAAAAATAAATGCTCAGTTAGAACTTGGGTTTTAAAGACATTTTTTCTACAAATGAAGCTAATGTATATATCATTTCGGATCTAATTTTTAGAATATGGCTAATAATCAAACTGGATTTCATTAAGTGTATAAGATATAATGAATGTTCTTCCAAGAAAAGGAATAAAAATGTTAGACTTAAACTATTATCTTTTTGATGGCAAAGATTTCAATAAAGGAGAAAGAGAAAGTCAAAATAATTATTTGTTAGTGATATTTATCCATTTAAAGAAATCTTACTATGAAGATAATCACACTAAGCCATCTTTAAGAACAATCCTTGCATTTGGCCTTGATTAAAGTCAATAGTATCTCTTTTGTAAATCTGTATTTCCTTCAACACATTTTTTTTTAGGAGATGAAACTACTGTGGTACTTAAGTTTTAAACTTAATTTTTAGAAAGTAGCTATGGAGGCAATCAACATCTATGTTGATATTTGAAAATAAATATCGAACAGAAACATGGAAAACAATAAGATTAAGTAATATTTACATAATGAGTCTAAACCACATGTACAAATGTCTTGAATTAAAGTAGGAAAAATTTGAAACTAGATTTCTGGATGCTTTAGAAAAGCTTAAATTTCTTTATCCAAGATGTTTGCTTTCTAAACAAGTTTGTTCAAAATAATTAGAAAAAGAAACAAATTCTTATTAGCCATATATACACCTATGTATTTAAAAAATTTAGTCACAATCAATTTCTCATGTGGTATCATGAAATGGTTATCCTGCACTATAAAAATGTATTGTGAATGGAGCTTAAAGAAATATAATTGTTGAATGTAATATCAACTGTTACAAAAGTTTCACTTCATTTTGGGGGTTGGTACTGTGTACTTGCTACCTTGTCCAAAGTATTAAAATTATAATACTGGAAAAGGCAACACTATGAAGACAGTAAAAAGTTCAGGGGTGGCCAGGGGTTGTGGGGGGTGGGGAGAGACAATTAAATGGAGCACAGAGGATTGTAGGGCAGTGAAAATATTCTGTATGAGACTATAAGGTGGATCCATGTCAGTGTACATTTGTCCAAACCCATAGAACGTACAACACCAAGATTGAGCCCTCACATAAAGTATGGACTTTGGGTGATAATGATGTGTCAGTGTAGGCTCAAAGATTGTAACAGACCTCCCACTTTGGTGGGGGATGTTCATAATGGGGAGGTGGGGGGAGTGGGTGCTGGGCGCAGGAGGTATACGGGAAATCTCTACCTTCCCCTCAATTTTGCTGTGAACCCAAAACTGCTCTAAAAAATAAAGGTCTAATAAAATTTTTAAGCTATTATCAATTTATTGTATAAATTAAAATCTTTACATATCAAGCTTTCAAATCTATATTTCTCTTTTATTAAGGACAGAAATGCAAATAACCATTGGACTGAGAACAGCTGACAATTTGCTTTTCCCCATGTCTTTCTCTACTAAGTCTCTGGACATTTCTAAAAGGTTCTCTTTCTCGAAGCCAAATATCTTGAACTACTGCATTTTCCAAGTCCTATTGTTCCTGCTGACCACACTCCCCTTCTTGGAGGGCTTATGTTTACCATGTTCAGTGTGGAAGGAGTTGCCCTATTCCTTCTTAACCTACTTCTTTACCACTATTTCTCTCCATTGTCAGCTCACAGTCCCAGAAGAAAGTCAAGCAAAGAGAAAGAAGGATGTCCAACACACCTGGTATGTGCTTGGCACTCACTGAAAGTATATTTGTTGAGTGGGTGGATGAATGAGTAAAAATAACAAATTAATTTCTTATCTATTCACATCCAGTCTTTGACCTCCCAGTTAATCTTTCATACTGTGCTAATCTTAGGCAAGATTATGGAATAAGAAGAAGTGAATATCACATCCCCCCAGCACCTAGCCATTCCATCTCTCTTCTTCTTTCCCTGTGTGCAGGACCCCAGGCCACTGCCTTTCTGCTGCCATTCTGGATCCCAACCATGAAGTATCAATGTCCTAGGGCTGCTGGAACAAAGTACCACAAACCAGGAGGCTTAAAACCAAGGGGAATTTATCATCTCACAGGGCTGGAGGCGAGAGTCCAAAATCAAGGTGTCTGCAGGGCCCTGCTTCCCGCAGACTGTGGGTCGAATCCTTCCTTGCCTCTTCTGGCTTCTGGATTGCCAGCAATCCTCAGCGTTTTGGCTCACAGGTACACCATTCCAATCTCTGCCTCTGTTGTCACGTGGCCTTCTCCCTGTGTGTCCTGTCTTCACATGGCAATTCCTCGTCTTATAAGGGCACAGTCATATTGGATTAGGGCCCATGCTCATGACCTCATCTCAGCATGTTTGTATCTGCAAAGATCCTATTTTCAAATAAGGTCACCTCCACAGGGAGCAGGGTTAGGACTTGGGCATATGGTTTTGGAGGACACGATTCAACCCACAACACAGGCCTTCCCTTCCTGGATGCGGCCCATGCTCCAAAACTCTTCCTGCACAGCTACGGCCACCACAATGACAGTAGCAACGGTAGCAACAAACACAACAAAACAAACAAAAAAAACTCCCTGATGATGATTTAGAACAGCTTAATGTTTCTTTATTTCAAAAGTGTTCATTCTGAACAAGTTTGTTACAAATAATAAGAAGAGGAAACAAATCTCTACATCTTGACATTATTAAAGTCCACAAATATTCTTATGTAAGTTTCCAATTCCCTAACTTGAGCTACTTGTTGCAGAGGAAATAATCTAACATTCATTCAGATTAAAATTTTGGGAAATTGGTGTTTTCTTCCAGTGGTGTGAAACGTTGTGGTGAAATGACAGGTTTTGCTGCAGGAAATTGGAAAGGTGTTCAGGGGGCATCCCTGGCATTCTGCAAACTATGCCACATTGACCACCATCCAGTCTGCTTGTAATTGAGGTTGGCTTTTGAAGTTCTCAGCCACCAGCATCCAAGCAGAGCAAAGCCCCAATTCCTTTCTCACACGACTCACAAGTTCAAGGTTCACGGGCAAGGTTAGGTAACAGGGAAAACGGCTTTAGGTATGCTCATCCTACGGCCTTGGGACAAATGTCTTATATAGGCTCACACGCAAAACACAGGTGTTCATGGTTTATAGCTTTAGAAGGCATAGTTTTTACAAATTGAGAACACAGAGAGAAAAAAGAGGAGGTGAAATTTCAGGTCTCGGCTGCTCTCTCTGCTTCCCCCAACAACCGTGGAGCCCTCGAAGACCCGGTCAGCCTAACGCCTGGTGCCGGCTCTCCAGATGTGCGCTGAAGGTGAAATCTCTCCCACATCAGTGGGCTTTTCAGCCCTAATTAACAGGAAAATTTAGGGAGAAAACATTCTCTGTTCCTTTAACAAAATTTGCCAAGTTTTTAAAAAGGTAGGAGAGCCTAAAAGATTGAGAGTATTATAATTATCTCCAATGAGGCAGTTTAGGCTTCCATCCATGAGGGCCCCAGGGCTGAAGACGGTCCAATCAAGGCCAGGAGAAGAACATTCTGTAGCTGTAATTAAGTCAGTGTGAGTGAGGGATGCCGGCCCGGGCTCGATGGTGAGGACCCGGAAGAGCGAGCTGTGGTGGAGCGCTTAGGAGATACGTGAGTCCAAGAACTGGGGGACGCTGCGCATGGTGGATGCATACAGGATCCATCTGTGGGGCTGGGGGGATTGGGGGAGCAGGAAGGAGAGAGCAGACCACTATTTCTAAACAGAAATAGCTCACAGCCTCTGAAGAATTTAACCATAAACACTAGTAGGTTTTTTAATTTTAATTTTGTTTTGTTTTGTTTTTACTTGTTTTACTTGTCTGCCCAGGGAGAGCACAGGCCAATTAATATGTGAGAGAACAATATTATTCCACCAATTTCATTCATTCATTCATGCATTCATTCACATTTAAGGATTGACTGACAGATAACAGGCTGCCGAAGCTCTAGGCAGGGAAGAAGGAACAGGAAAAGGACGTGTGATGTCCGCTCCCCAGGGGACACCCTCCACGCTTTCCCTTGCCTCTTCTGACCACAGTCACATCACGTGGCCATCCCCACATGCAAGCGAAGCTGGGAGAGTGAGCCGGGGCTTCTCCCCCTCCTATAGTTGAGGCTGGAAGTGGAGGCCGGGGGGAGAGTGAAGAGTGCCTGTGAGAGAGCGCTTCTAAGGAGGTTGAACCTGAAACAGAGTCAAAAGACAAGAAGGAAACAACCAAGTGAAGATCCAGAGGAAGAGCGTTCTAAGCAGGGTCGAAGCAAGAGCACAGCCCTGGACGGGGAATGATCTCGGCCGGATTAAGAAACGTGCTGTGGCTGCAGCTTCATGATTGAGGGGAGAGCAAAAGGAGATGAGGAACCAGAGATGGTCAAACCAAGATCAGGGAAGGCTCTGCAGGGTAAGAAGTTGGATTTCATTTCCCTAAGTACAAGGGGAGCCTGCTGGAAGGCTTTAAGGAAGGGGTAAAATTATCCGCTCTGCATTTTCAGAGGCCATTCTGGCAAACTGCTGAGTCAAGAACGCATTGTTGGGAGCAAGACCGAAGGAAGAGAAAGCACTGAGGAGTCTCTCACAGGAGCCTGGCAGGAGGTGATAATTCCATGGACTAGAGAGGGAGCAGAGAGACAAGGAGAGGAAGACGGTTTTGGGATTGAAGTGAGGGGGAGAATTGCAGAACTTGCTGATAGAACAGTGTGCGACTTATCGTCCAAACAGGGACGATTTTGAGAGTGAAAGGGATGCTATAAATAAATATCCTGGGTCAACATGCCTCAGTAACTGCCCCAGGCAAACCTGAACACAGGCAGAGGTGAGGGGAAGTGGGGATGAGGAATGACTCCTACTTTGGCCCGGCAACTGGCACCGGCAACGTGGAGGAGGGAGTGGATTAGGCTGTGAGTGTTTGAGGCAGGTTGGGTTCGAGGTGGTTGTGAGACAGCCATTTATCAGGCAGGATTCGCCAGAGAGCAGAACCAGAAAGACATAGATAGATAAATAGATGGATGGATGGATGGATATATAGATAGATAGATAGACAGATAGATTTACTTTAAGGAATTAAATCTGTAGGGCAGATTGAATGGCTGAAAACTCGGGCAGGATTTCATGACACTATCTTGAGGAAAACTTCTTTGCTTTCCTGGAAACCTCAGTTTTTGCTTTTAAGGCCTTCAACTGATTAGATGAGACCCACACACATTATTGAGGGTAATCGGCTTTACTTAAAGTCAACAGCTTGTAGATGTTAACCACATCCACAAAACACTTCACAAGCAACATCTACATTAGTTAAATAACTGGATTCTATAACTAGCCATGTTGACACATAAGACTGTTACACTGGTATGATGTCAAACAGAGATATGCTAGTGAGGAGCTAGCTCATAGAGTGGCCTCAGATGAAGATATATAACGCTTTGTAAAGCCAAGAAAGGGAATAAGACCCTCTAGAGAGAGGGTGTATAGATAGAGGAAAGGGACTATGATTTAATCCTAGAACCCTCCCCCACAGTGTTTGAGGCAGGAATCACGAGCCAGCAGATTAGACTAGAAATTAATGAAGACTGAAGTGGAAAAAAACCAGAAAAGTAGAGTTTCATGAAACCAAGGGTAGAAACTGTTTCAAGAAGAAAGCAGTGGCACTCTCATTAAATGGTGCTGAAAATTTAATATAAGATGGAGAAATGGCACTAACCATTGGATATAGCAACATGAAGAAGAGAAAGTGTCTGAGAAGCTTCAGTGTGAAGGAAAACAAAGAACGGGAGTGTTATTATGGGAGAAAAAAACCAGCACCCATGGCCAGCTCAGGGGTTGGGGAGACTTTCTGAAGGAGGCGAGGTCTAAAGATAGTGAAAACCTGCAGGGATTTTCACGACGTGTTAATGACCACACACTTCAGCCGCTAGACAGTGGGGACCCTGGGAAGAATGCTCACTGTGGACCGATTCGAGTTTTAATTAAATTGCTATGGCTACCAGAGAAGTATGGATTGCAGGGGGCAGTGGGTTGGGAAAGGGGGCAGTTAGAGCCTGTTTATCAACAGACAAGACAGGAGACAATGCTGATGAAGTCACTTTGGGACTCGTTGAATTTGTGGAACCTGTGGGACCATTAGACGAAGATGTTTTCAGCAGTTAGGTATCGAAATCTGAAGTTCTAGAGACAGTTTGGCTCAAGTCATGAGCCTGAACAGGACACTTGATGCCATGGGGTCGATGGCATAATCCAGAAGTGAGGACACAGCACTGGCTACTTCTAGAGTTTCAAAGACTCATGGAGAGTTTTTGATCATTCAAGGTGCACACTGTGTCGAGTGAAAGTTTGGCTAATGCAGACAGTTTTGCTGGTTGATAGGAAACATAAAGATAGGGAAAAATGATTTTGAGTGAGCCAAGGGCTCACATTTCTGAACCTTTTTTCTCCCCATAGCTAGCCAATGTGTGAAGGAGCATGTTTATTATACTGTTTTTTGCCTCTGGCTTTCTTGCTGTGAGTCTTAAGTTACTAGAGATCTGCAGGAGTTTCAACAGCAGTGTCAAAGTCAAAAGGTTTGATGCTGACTTTAACGGGTGGAGTGTGGCTAAGAGTCATCTATTAAGCTAAGAAAAGCGGATCATTAGGTGACATGCTCATTTTGTCTTGCCAAACCGAGATCAGCTGAAGAGTTGAAAGGAAAACCCAGACATTTATCAGACAGAGTGTTGTTGACTAACCTCAACTTAGGGAAAAAATGAAGATTTTTATTAAGGTAGTGAGCAGCACGTAAGCCTTAGTTCTTATCCTCCCGCATCCCTTTGGCTACCTATAAAGGCATATCAAGAAACCTGCATTTGTCTAAAGCAGGGCAGTGCTTTTTGGCACGAGTCCCAGAATCTCCCTGCATGGTGTGCTTGGTGGGTAAATTGGGAAAGTGGAATAATTTACACGTTTGGAAACATGATGGGTATAAAAGAAATGAAATCGTTTTGTCACTTGGGCCACAGATAAATATATCTGACAACTCTTGACATATTTCACTTCAGTCTCTAAGAGTAGCTTTGGATTAGGGGTAAACACTATGCAATTTGAGAATGAAATACTGGTGACTCTGAATGACGAGATGAGGTAACAGCGAGTCCTTGCCAGCCCCAGCCCTGGGTTGAAGTTTCAGGCAGTGGAAGAAAAGGCAGGTGATACATTCTGGATAATGAATATTAAGTGAGCTCCCTGATGATACCCAGATGAAAAGTTGAAATCCATGGAGAAAAAATAGCTATCTACTTTGAAAAAACTTCAGGTGGAGAAGGCAACACGTTGGAGAAACACTATTACATGAACAGAGAATATCTGCAAATATAATAACTTGTTTTTATGTTAAAAAAAAAGTGCAGGAAAGTACAGAAAGTACAGAAAACACCTGTACAGCCACTACCCAGAATCAAGAAACACCAACATCAGTGTTTTTAATGTTTTTAAAAGAAAATAATAAAACATCCTGATAATGTGAACTGTCCTTCTCATTTGCATCTCGAGTCCCAAACCCTAGCTCTTCAGAGACAACCACTGTGGCGATTTGATGTCTGTATCTCCCATCCCTGTTATACACACATACACACACAAATTATATAGTGTTGCTTTTTTAAGTGTACATATATACAATATTGTACTGACTATATAATCCTACATCTTGCTGTTTGGGGTTCAGTAGCATGTTTTTGATACCCATTCATGCTGATACACATCCGTCTTATCCATTTCAACTATTGTGTACCTATTTCAACTTCACTATGTGAATGCACCGTATCTAGTTTCCCCATTTTAATGGTTGTGCATTCATTTGAATTCCATTATAAGACTACATCACAGTTTTTTCTACCCTTCACGGCACTATGGTGAATTCCCTCGTTTGTGTCTCCTTCTGCGCATGAGCATGAATTTGTCTAGGATGTATGCCTCAAAGCAGAATTGCATATCTGAAACTTTAATGACTGCCAATTTGCTCTCTAAAGGTATTGAATCAATCTCTCTTTCCAAGAAAACATATCAGGACTTCTTGGAGATTCCTAACAAAAAGAGAGTTGGCCACATCTTATGGAGGCCTGACCATTTAGACCGCATTTTTTATGAATGATGGCTTAAGAATCAGGGAAAGCCTCACAAATCACAAAGGGCATTGTGGCTGATTGCACACTATTTGCCAGATGTTCTGGCGGCCTTCTCTGCAGGGCCCGCCTCTGTGCACCAGCCCTCATGGCGGGAGAATCATGCTAATCTGGTCCTGTGCAGCCCTGCCAAGGAAACATGAACGGAAAGTGAGGAGTGTCAGCTCTGAGCCGAAGTTTAAGAACACGCGCCTGGCTCCCCATGCCTCTCTCTTCCTTCTGCCCAGCAATTTTCTACATAGCGGCCACTTCAATGCTGGTCCCAGAGGAAAGGCAACAGGGAGCAGAGCTCCAGTCAACCCTAAAAGGACACAAAGCAGGAATGAAATACAAACTTTTATTGTTGGAATCCACTGAGATGGAGTGGTCCCTCTTATCACAGCATACCCGTGCCTGTCCTAACTGTTACAGTCGGAGAATGCAGAGAAGTAGCGGTGGCAGCAGCACGAGTGAAATGAAACGAATAAGTAACTTTGTGAACCAAGGAAAGTGTTTATAGGGCTCTGCTGATGGCTGTTTGAGGGTATCACTGAAATGCTATGTTGTATCAGTGTTCTTTTATCAGAGATTTAGAATTTCTGTAATTCCCTATAGTCACCATATATAACAGAGGAAAGCAGGAAAAATCCAACCTCTAAATGAGGAGAAAAATAAGAAGTAGACTGCATACATGGAAAACTTTCCTTCTGAACATTCTTTAGCTTGCGACTTGGGGTTTCAGAGCTGGAGAGATGAGTAACACTTCTAGCATGTCTGAAAGTCACAACAGATTTTGTTGTGTGCATTTTTTTTAATTAAAAAATGAGACATGATTTTATAACAGTATTTTATTTACTATCATTTATAAAGAATCAGGATGCACAGCTTGGGAATATTTAAGAAAAAAACCTAATTAGAAAATAAGAAATTAGAAATGAGGAAAAATTCCAGAGGCCATTTGGTCACAACTGTGAGTTCTGGTATTATGGAGTGAGAGAAGAAAGTTCTAAAGGATATAAAATGAATAACTCTACTCTCTGGCAATCACACAGGTATCCATTAAGCAATTAATATTTGTTCAGCTCTCATTATGTCTTTGTTATAGTTGTGTGAAAGGGAGACTCAAAGAAATGTAACCCACAGGACCTGTCTCCCCAGCCCTCACGGTGCCCTTGGGCAAGTTGGACATAAGCATATGGGAAAGCATCCAGCAGTACTGATAAAAACCCAGGGATCGGTACAGATAAAGAGGATTCCCAGGTGGCCGTGGGCTCCTATTGTCCTTGCCAAGGTCAGACAGCCGGTAAGTGGCAGAGACCAGGCTGGGACTTGGGTTCTTTCAACTCTAAAACACAGCTCTGTAATTTAGAGATACAAATCGGTCCCCAGAGGCCATATGCAGTCCATAGACATGTTTTTATTATTTTTCTGGCCTACACAGTTTCGTAAGTTCATGGCAACATATAATAATAATTCAGTGCATTCCTATGAAAAGTTGTATTTCTGGCAACTAAGCATCCCATTCCCACAGGCACCAGTGGGCTAGAGCTAACTGGCGGCTCCAGCAGATGGAGTGTGCACTGCCCTGTCCACCTAGCCTTGCCACTCACATGATGGATGCACCTGCGGCCACTCCAGCCCCTCATTTATCCCTCTAGTGGGCCCCAGGGAGCCCCATTCTCCGACCAGCCAGCATTAGGATATTATACAGATGTTATCTGGCCTGGTCTACATAAAAGAAATACCCAACTGGATGCCTAACATTGGAAGATTTAGTTCCCAAACTGTCAAATGTCACACAGCCCACACCTGGCTCCTCGTTCCATTTCTCCATCCTCCTTTGCTACCGCTCTCTTGGTCTAATCTCTGTTTATACCTTTCCTTGTCATTACAATTTGATGCATGATCCACCTTCTCTTGGTCTGTAACCTCAGCCCCTGGCTTTCATCTCTCTGCTCCGACTCTTTGATAAAACAAACAGCTTTCCCGTCATCACCCATCCTGGTCCACTGGCCCCTGGGACCCATCCTCCCACCAGAAAAGCCTCATGGGCAGGACCTGGCCTAACTCGCTTTGCTGCCAAAGTTTAATTTGTATTAGTTTGTTACTACTATTATTTCACTTATTAATTTAGCTCATCTATTTCTAATTATTCTCTAAAATAAATACTCAGAAGAAATGCATAGATATAGCAAAACAATTAAAATAAGAAAAACAGAGTAAGGATCGACTTATGAAGAAGGTGGGGGGTAACTGTACCAAAAGAACTAAGGCTAACCCACAGTTAGTTATTTCAATGGTGCTTGTAACAGTTTCGAGCTTCACAGCAATCATGACCAAAAAAAAAGAAGAGATACTGTGAATTAATACAAGTTATGTGACAATTATAAAATACAGCCTATTAGTCCACTTGGAGAAAAAAAAATTCTGCCATTGAACATTAAGAAAATATAAAAGATTTAATGAGGAAATCATTTTTTACAACAATGAACTATTTCTCTGAGTATTAAAGATAAAGCAGAAACCATTCTCACAGGAGAATTTCAACCTGTGAGAACAGAGCTTTTTGATGAAGTAAAAAGATGCATCCCCGTTTTCAACCTAGAGTGTTCTCCAGTGTTGTAAACATCAGCTTGGTTGGAACGTTTCGTCCATGGGAATGGACACCCCCCCCCCCACCCCCGACCCCTTCCGTGGTCTCTGACATGATCTAATTTCACCGAACGCTACTATAACTCGCTAACTTTAATTACCACTTAGCACCTGAAAATTGATACTTTGAAGGCCACTAAGGAAAGCTTTCCAAGGTTCCTCTGAAGCGACACTATTTTTCTTGACGGCTCCATTGTCTGAAATAGACTCATCATTGCTTTACTCCTGGACATCAAATTGTCGGGAGCGGACTCATTCCCCTCCCAGCGCGTCCAGGCCTGACAGCTCCTTTACAATGTTTTTGAAATTCCATTACCTCCAGTGACCCCTCTGACCTGCCCTTTGCTGGGCTGGCATCTCCCCTCTGCGGGGAGGGGGGAGGTGGCTACCTTAAACCTCTCCTTTTTAGGTCCTTTCAAAGCTGTTCTTTTAGAAGCCAAACAAGAGTTGGGAGTCCACGGGTAATGCGCAGAGACCTTTTTCTTTTAACTTTCCCCTCTATTATGTAAGTAGACAAACCCAGCCGCCTCAGTCAATGATTCAGCAGAAACACACAGGTTAGGATCAAAGTGTTTTCCTCGACCCGGAAAGCTATCGGAATTGGATCGCAAGTGAAAATGCCAGATTTTTAGCGGCCTCGGGTACGTGCCAACCTCCTGGCTTTGCAAAGAATGCCAGGCACCCCTGCCAATGTGAAGGTGGGGGTTTGCACATCCCCAATTCACCAATCTGCACCCGCAGCCTTGGCTGATAACATTGTCAGCAGCATCAGCCGTCCAGAGGAGGCAACTGGGAGCCCCGGGCGAGGACGGCACCTTTCAATTAGCACTTTGCTGTGCCGGGCTGGCCAGCCTGTGAGCTGGCACAGAGGCCACCCATCAGCTACCTCAGATGGGGCAACACAGCCAAATATGTGAAAAAGAGACAGTAGTTAACTCAGGAAGTAACAAAATCGAATCTGAGAAAGGAATTGGGAGATGGCGGGACAAGGATTCTGACAAGTCCAGCCGTCCCTAAATGCCTGCCTCCGGGGACGGGTGGAACGTGACAAGCAGGTAAGAGGGCAAGTTCAGACCTGACTTTTCTATAAAAGGCGGAAGCTCATCATTCTGTGTTCTGATCTTAAATATGGTTCCCTTCCATTCCCTGGATGTTTCCGAAATAATCATGTTGACACCTTGATAGTTTGGGATCCAAGACAAAATGTATTTTAGACTAGAAAGTGTTGATGAATTGTTAAAAAATGTTACCCTAACAACTACTGACATGATTCTTTGCAATTTTCTTTTCCCGTGTTGCCTTGGAGACACAATCCTATACTGTTAAAGCTCCGCTTTCTTTAGGAAACTGAAGTCGCCAAGGGAAGCACTTTTGCCACTTTTTATCAGCACACAGTGGAAGGTGCAGGTAATCCTCGTGCGCCCAGAGAGAAAAATCCCGATTCCTTGCAGGTGTGTGGGCAGAATTCACAGGTGCTTCTGGAAATCTAATCTGGCCACAGGGCTTTATCCAGCCGGCACATGAAAGGGATGGAGCCCTCCACTGAAATCCACCTGCAAGAAACAGTCTAGCCCTTGGCACCAGCCGTGGTGAGAACACAGCCACAAGATGAGATGATTTTACTATGGAGAAATCGCTTTGATAACAATTGCTGATCTTCATAACAGCGTGGAAGCCGGTCTTGGAAAAATATGTGGAGAAACTCACCTTCTAACCTGGAGCAAACAGAGCCTTTGAAACCCTCCATTCCCTGCTCAACGTGACTCCTCTTACAGGCTGCCTGCCGAGAGAGCACCAGCGAAGAGTGGAGGGATCCCATCGGAACCGAGAGCGACTAAGAAGCCGAGGCCCAAAGCCCTGAAGAGGGCTGGCCTGCAGTGACTCGGCCACTGACCAGAGCTGTGGCATCATTACTCAGCTCTTCACCTTGCAAACTGAAGAATTCAAGGTGAAAACAGAACATTCACGAGTAGGATGGCTTTCTAAAGTTAAGGAGAGCTCTCCAGCATATTTCGCTTCAGACCAGACTTTCGCTCCACATTCTGCGTACAAACAAGGACTTCTTTTTTCTTTCAGAAACCCTGAACGTGTAGAACATACGTCTCTCTTTGTTTGATTGACGTTTAGGTTTGTTTTTATCCCTTTGAAGAGGAGAGTGAGGAGATCATAGCTGGGCCTTGCTGGCTTCTCAGGCAGAGGTGGGGACAGGTGCCAGGCGGAGGAGGGACACCCGTTGGTCCCAGGCCTGCAGTAGCCCTGACAAGTCAGGAAGGACAGAGGTGAAGGAGGAAAGGAGAGCACAATTTGCCAGGTTTCCAGGGCATCAAATTTGACTGAGCATGGGAAATATTTGAGCAGAGAGGGAAAATCAAAGAAGAATTTAAAAAATTTTTATTACATAACCTTTCATACATATTCAAAAATAGAATAGGGCAATGAACTTCCGTACTCATCACACAAATTTAATAATTATCAAGATGTTGTTGTATTTTCTTTATCTGTGCTTTTTTTTTTTTGTTTTCTCAAGTACTTTACAGAAAATCCCAAAGAGCATGTCATTGCAGTTTCGCCTCTCTGACAAGCACACTGATTCCCTTGAACGACTATAAGGCCATTATCACATGCCACAAAATTGACAATACTCTCTTGAGTCGTCTAGTTCCAGGTCCATACACAAGTTTCCCCAACTGTCTCAAAAATGTCCTCTGACAGTTGGGTTGTTCAAATCAGGCCTGAACAAGGTCAATACGTTCTGTTTGATTGTTATGACTCACAAGTCGTGTGCCATTTAGAGCTGTCTCCCCTGAGATTTGTTTGTTTGTTTGTTCATGTCATTAACATGTGTGGAAATTCCATCACTTAGCATGTAGAAGGGCCTACATTTTGTATTTCTGTGGTTGCTTCCTTGTGCTGTCCTTTGACTACAGTTTTGAGCCTGGATGATTACAAGAATATTCTTACCACTGACAAAAATAGAAAAATCTCAGGAAGAATATTCTGGAAGAAAAGGTAAGTTTTGATTTTTTAAAAAATAAATTTTATTCTTTTCAGAGTATTTTTAGGTTTACAGCAAATTTGAGGGAAAGATACAGAGATTTCTTATATACCCCCGGGCCCCTCACATGCACAGCCTCCCCAACTATCAATACCCCCCACCACAGTGGGACATTGCTCCTTGGTCAAAGAACAGTTGACTCTCGTCACATGGGTCTATTCCTGGGCTCTCTAATCTGTTCCATTGACCGTTTCATCTATTCTGTCACTGATATTACGAGTCTTGATTACTGTGGCTTTATAGTCACTCTTGAAATTGGGTCGTGCCAGTCCTCCAACTTTCTTCCTCTCCTTCAGTGCTACGTTGCCACTTCTGGGTCTATCGCCTCTCCATTCAAGTTCAGTTTTGAAAAGAGCTTTTTAGACCAAACTGCCAGAGTTACTAGATGGTTTATTTCGTTCTAAATAAGATCTTATTGATTACAACAACAATGAAAACAAACAAACAGAACCTATGTTAATGCCATTTATATTTTTAGGTGGCTGAGCCTTAGTAATATCAGAAAGCAAACTGCAATGCAGGGAGTGACTTTTCAGTTTATTCCCAACTATTTATGCCCAACTTTTTCTAATTTTACGAACTGTTTTGAGGAAAGTCAAATAAAAACACTTTTTGCTTTGAATATGTTCAAGTGAATAAAAAAGGAAATGGTTAATGCATTATCTTTACAAGCATCCCTTTTCCTATTTCCAGAGAAAATATTTTTATTGAAAAATAAAATTTCTCTTATTTCCAATTATGCCAGTGACCATTGCAGTTTCTCCTCTGTTTTTGCTTTCTTGTGCTCTGCCTTCAAATACTTCGCCGTCTCCCGGGACGGGGTGCAGGCCCCTCAGGCCCTGATGTTTACTGAGGCTCCTTTCCCACCCGCCCACCTGTTGCCTCCCTTGACCTCTCTCTCCCTGTGTCTCCCAAAGACCACTCCCTCTTGCTGACATTTCATTACAAACAGTCTCACACAGGGTTTGGTTAAGTCCCTTCATGAATAATACCCACATAGGAGTTTATAAGCAAATCATAATCCCCTTAAATTCTTGCTCATTTGAGCCTGTGTACTTTGTACTGAATAATAGAAAATAAAACAAAATGTATTGGGTCTGTAGCATGTGCTCAGCTCTGTGCCAGGCACCTGGGAGCATGGTCTCACGTGCTCCTCACAACAATTCTCTAAGGGGTGATGTTATGACAGAAAGGGAAACTGAGGCTCATGGAGATAAAGGAACTTACCTCTGGTCACAGAGGGAGTAGACAACTGAGCTAGGATTGCAGCCTTTCGTCTGACTGCAAGCCCCCATTCTTAACCAAGACAATGTGGTCAAGTCATTTTTAACATTGCCGTACAGTAACTTTCCTCCTCCCCACAGCTGTGAATCTGAGAAATGGAATGGTTGACCCTCCGAAGTGCATAAGCAGTGTCAGGGACAGCTGCTTTTTAGGGATGTCCTCCTTGGAAACAGCAGACTATGTTATGAGACTCAGACACAGTGTTCTTTCTCTAAAAGTGTGTGCAACATGAAGTGTCGCTTTATCACCAACAGGAAATGGAGATATTTTCACAGCACCTTGCAGTTTGGGCAAATACCTTGAAATATCATTGCTGTTCATCACTACTTCTGGATTACATGCAGATCTTGCTACTTAATGAGTTAATAAAGAGGCACTTGTATTACTCTATCACAATTATGCTAATATTTTGATAACCATTTCAAGATATTTGGTTTCCTTTGATAACTCTATTTCAATATAGTTGGTTTCTTTGGTGTCCTATGTATTTTATGTTATGGGCTTTAAAATACTGTTCTCACTAGGGGTCCTTGGGCTTCACTAGATAACTAAAGGCTTGGCTCAAAATTGGCTCAAAAATTGGTTAACTCCTCTTTTCGTGCATTTCTTGTGTACAGAAATCATCCCTTCTCAGCTGTGAGGCAATCTTCTTGAAAATAGGCAGCTAGCCCCTCCTTCACTAAGGCGAGAGCCTGTCTCACAGATGAGGCAGGCCTCTGTGGCCGAGGGGCGGGGCCAGGCCGAGTCTGGAATCAGTCGGCTTTCACCTGGGCGGGCAGCCTGGCCGGGGGCTGAGTCGGCTGTGCCCAAGGCCCTGGGAATTGACGGTGAGGAGCACCACCTCCCCTTTACAACCCAGCTCCGCCTGCATTTTTTCTTATCTAAGTCTGACTTCTGGTTTCCCAGTCTGTTCCCCTCCCTGTCTTTACCCTCATTTCTTACGTCTGGAGTTCCCATCTCTGCTTTGACTCATCTCCCGGGGCCTGACTCCTGATTGCCAGAGCTCCTGTTACCTGCCTGCCGCCTGACTAAGCCGATCTCTCTAGCAATGACCTGTCCGCCCAAGCCGACCTGTCTCTCTCTCTTCTTTTTATTTAGACTTGTTTCAGGTGTACAACATAACAATTCGGCATTTGTATATATCGTGAAGTGTTTATCACAATAAGTGTAGTTAACATCCATCGCCATACATTGTTAGAAAATGTTTTTTCTTGTAATGAAAACTTTTAAGATTTTTCTCTTAGCAACTTTCAAATATACAATACAGTCTTATTAACTATAGTCGCCATGCTGTACGTTACCTCTCCAGGACTTAGTTATATTCTAGCTGGAAGTTTGTATTTTTTAACCCCCTTCACCCATTTCTCTCACACCCTGACTGTCTCCTGGCTTCCCAGTGTCCTGCCATGATGGAGAGGGCTTGGAAATAAAGTAGATCCTGCAGAGGAAAATGTGCAGCTGATGACGAAAATGCTTCTACCCAAAATGGAGGGAAATGCTAAGTTTCGATTAGAGGTCAGTGAAAATAAAGATGCAGGTTTTGTTTGGTTTTGTTTTCTGTTTGGGTTCACAGATCCGGGGTCTTGAACCCGAGCCGGCTGTGGATGATCAGAAAGGCGACTCAAGTTTCTGAGATCGTGTTAGTCTCGGCGTGATGAGCTCCCAACCACTCATGACGCAGTATTTCTCTGGCACGCCTCCTTCCCTCCCCAGCTTCTCTCAGTTCCCCCGAGTGAGTGTAGGAGTCCCCGGAGGGGCCGATGTGCATTTACAAATCCTTCTGGACTACCAAGAGATCTTTACCCTTTTCCTCTTTCAGTTCCAGCTGACTGTGAAACAGCTTCCCGACGTCACTGAGTTACCCAGGGTCCACCGAAGTCCCCCTCCCATGACATTCTTGCCCAGGGCAGTGCCACTGTGGCTGCTGCACGAGATGGGCCCAATGGTGCTGTCGGCCCCCAGCATGGAGGGCTCTGTTGCTGTGCCAGGTGTCCATCCTGGCAGTGCCAAGCTGTGCCTTCAGAGGCAAGCCTGCCACGGTGCCCGGCTGGTGGTCTGTGAGCCCAGATGTTTTCTGAATTGAAGCCAGGCCTTGTGCTCTCACCAAGCAACAGAGATTTTGGTAAAATTTTTCTTCTAATTTGTCCATTGCTTTGATTTCAGTCTGTTGCCCAGGACTCTGGTGGGAACAGGTGAGGGCTAGGCCTGGGGGCTAGGGACGGGGCAGAATGTCGTGTTCTGAATCAGGCCTCCCTGGAGCCTCGGCACATGGCTTTGAATCAAACTGACGAGCCCCGTCTCTTTTTGGTTTTCCAGTGACGCTTTCCGAGGACACTCCTCGGCTCCTCAGAGACAGAAGCCTCTGGCAGGCCTATGCCCCTGATCCTCCCACAGCCCCAGACGGGCACGCGTCCTGCAAGGATGGAGTTCAGGCCTAGGAGGCCTGGAGCCCACCCCTGGAGTTGAGCCTCTAGTTGTCCTGACGTCACCTTAGAGAGAAAAGTCGACTGAGCCTTTGGAGGAGGTCTTTGTAACAGAGATGGAACTGGTGGAGTCTATAAAACGAAGGTTTGCTGGTACGCTTCTCATTGGCATATTGCGCTACCAATAGATGATTCGGAAATGGTGTCAGCTGTAACTTGGTAAAGATTATTAAGACAAACTCTGTGGGGGCTCCCGATTTGATCTTCTGCATTGTAATTGCAGTTTTTAATGGCTGCTCTAAAATGAAAAGTGCAGGGAAGAAAAGCTTTCATCTTCAGTTACCATTTTTAAAAAATTAAATAATCATTTACAAAACCGTTTGTATCTTTACCCATTCACCAAATCTGTTGTATGTAAATAAAATAACAAAAATAATAATAGCAATAAAAGCTAACAACCTTACTACAGACAGTATAGTTTTAGCACTTTCCTTTTATTAACCCATCTAACCATCGTGACAAACCTATGAGACTGGGAGTGACAGTGTCCCCACTTTACAGATGAGGAAACTGAGGCACAGACTTGGCTAGAAACCTGCACTCACTATGCGGCAAGATTTTATTTGGATAAATAAATCCATTTGGATGTGAGAATATTTCCTCACTTGTTGACAGCTTCAGTGGCCTTAACTTAATGCCCATGTGACATGGAACTCCTTTAGAGAATGGTAAAACTCCTCTACCAGTGTTTTTCACATTGTGGGTTTGAACCATAGGAAGTTGGAAAAAGTTGTGAAATAAATGTAATGAGTTAGATTGGATTTTTTTTTCAAACTGAAAAAGAGAAAATAAGTACACAAAATGTTAGATTACATACATAGGATAATAGTAAATGTTGCATAAAACTTTTGTTTCAGTTGCATGGTGCGTGTGTGCATGTGTGTGCACGCACGCACTAGGTAACCATGTAACATGTAACTGGGTTACAGTCAAAAGATGTTTATAAGCACTGTCTCCAGGCTGTGCATGGTGGCCCAGGGGCAGGACTGTGAGGGCTGAGCACTTGCTGAGTTAACTGGACCCTCCTGAATACACTTAGCTGGTTCCCTATCCTGATCGGAGCTAAGGTATCATGTCCCTTTGCCTTTGGAGCACAATGACAGCTATCTGTCTGTTTTTTTCATGGTGAGAGCAAAAGTAGCATATTATCTTCATGGCATGAGCTAAACATAGAACCCCAAGAAATGAAGCTGCACACACAGCATGATTCACTTATGATGATAATCACGCGGGAGCTATGGCAACAGGCCTTCCTTGCCCTTCTCCCTCTGGGCCCCGCTCCTGAGCAGATCCACCTAGGCATTTCTCCTGGTAACTTTCACTAACCTGGCAACTAGATAGGGGCGTGTAGGAGCCTCTGTAAGAGTAATTTCCTGTGGATGTTGTCCCTGGAGCAGCAGCCCTAATGGAGGCCCTGCCCCACCCTCCCTTGGGTTATAACTAAGAGCATCCTTGCCTACCCAGAGGATTGAAAGCCTCGTGGTGATCAGCTAAGCCATCTTCATCCTGTATCCCCCATGCCCCTGGCTTGGAAGTCGGCATAGTTGCAGATCATTGCACATTTGTTGAATTTGAGGAGCTTTCCTTCTGGTGTGTGCAGACATTTGAAACATAAGTTGAACAGAACCATTTAAAAATAAAATTAACAACTTCTTCAAAGAAATGCATAAAAGTAACTGATACATAACATGTTTTGAGACTTGATGCATTCGTAATCAGCATAGATCTAAACTAAGAAATAGAAAGCAACCCTGAAGAAGACAAATCTCCTGGTCTCTGAAGTCAAATTATTTCAGCCTGATGTTGCAGTCTGACCCTCGTACTTTTTCTGGACTCAGAAGCTGCTCTGGCCGTGCCGGATCCAGCAGCCGCACAGCCTGTCCCCATCCACAACCCTTTGGGGGAATAGCTTTGTGACTGTGTGTTTTTGTTACCTATTTATCATAAAATTTGCGAGTATGAATCATTGGCAGAAAATTGCC
The DNA here is from genome assembly GCF_041296235.1 of Equus asinus. NCBI lineage: Eukaryota > Metazoa > Chordata > Mammalia > Perissodactyla > Equidae > Equus > Equus asinus. Next base: position 78,535,158 of record NC_091800.1, read on the forward strand.
AAGGAAATTCCTGGCTATTGTCGGGTTGGGAGATATGAAAGAGTTACCCTCTTGGCCGCGGCACCTTTCTGCTCGCACACCGCTCTAACAACATAATGCTGTCACCCAGACAAAGTTAACGGTAGGGCAACATTTTTCCCTTGCTCTGTTGCATACCCCCTCAAAAACAACTAAGTAGTCCTCTGGAATGCAGGCCAAGATCTGCTGAATTCCAGGCCTCTGCTCCAAGCTCTGCACCTCCCTGTTTGGCTGCCCAGGATCCAGGCTGGCACCCATCAACCCAGGACAAATGAACAGCCTGCTATATTAAAACTTTATTATTCACTGCCGCACACGCTTGGGCTTCTCAGAGTTTCCATAGGACATCATAGCCAATGTTTTAATCTGCCCAGATAACACAATCACTTTAGCCAGTGTTAAAAGCATAATTTTCTAAAAATAGGTCAAACTATGACTCTCAAACAAAAATAAAAATGGACACATGTTAAAGATTTTACTTAACTCATTAATGAGGGAACTGGTAAGATGCAACAATCAGTTTAAAAGAGAATGTAAAGGACAGGCACAATTTTGGATGAGGAATATGGAAATGAAAGTGCAGAAGAGGGCAAAAGCAGCTCCTTCCACATCAGAGGAGGAAGGTCCGTTAACTCCTACCTCACCTCCACAGAATTTATTCCCATGTCTTGAGACAGCAGTGCTTTGCTATCAGTTATCTACAACTTACAGAGTTATAAACTAGTTCAAAGGCACAGAAAGGCACGGGTGGGATAACCCAGATGATGCTCTGCTCCAGGAACCTGCAGATCCAGCCCACCGCTTGTTTCCATAACATTTTATTGGAACACGGCCTCTGCCACTTGTTTACCTACAGTCTATAGCTGCCTTCACACTACGACAGCAAGATCGAGTAGTCACAACAGACACCTTGTAGTCCGCAAAGACTAAAATGTTTCCTGTCTGGCCCTTTACAGAAAATGTTTGCCAACTCATGCTCTAGAGAATGCCCGGTTTTTGACCGGAGCATCTTTTTTTCTAATACCAGCTCCATAAGTTATGGAAAGCAGGTGACAAGGAGTCTAGGGATTTCTTTCAGATCAATCACTAGTTGAGGGAGATATTTGGTATAATAGTTGGCTAGAGCTGATGTAACAAAGTACCAGAGATCAGCTGGCTTAAACAATACATATTTTCTCACAATTCTGGAGGCCGGAAGTCTGAGATCAAGGTGTCAACAGGGTTGGTTGCTTCTGAGGGCTGTGAAGGAAGGATCTGTCCCAGGCCTCTCTCCTCGACTTACAGATGGTCATCTTCTCCCTGTGTCATCACATCATCTTCCCTCTGTGTGTGTCTGTGTCCAGATTTTCTTTTCTTATAAGGACACAAGTGACATGGGATGAGGGCCCACTTGAAATCGATTGCCACTGTGAAGACCTTGTCTTCAAATATGGTAACATTTTGAGTTATTGGGGTTAGGACTTCAACATATAAATTTGAGAGAGGACACAATTCAGCCCCTAACATTTGGTTAGAGGGGAATTTGTGCACTCATTAAATATGCTGTGAAGTTGGTCAGATTCTCTACCAACTTAGGAGAATGACACTACTGTGGCCATGTCCAGAGGCAGACCCATCACCATCCCACTAGCTCTGGAAATCAACGGCTTCTTAGGAACACCTCCACTCCTGCCCTGACCTGTTTGGGAAAGTTCTGTTCTCTGGCTGCAGCCAGCAAATGTAGAATGCAGACACGAGCAGGAAACTTTGCAGTGACACATTCGATGGACACTTTTATATTATTACAGCTACCGTGTATTTTGCTCAATTGTATAAACCAGGAAAAACAAGATCTTACTTTAGGTCTGAACCGGTAGCACCTTCATATAAAGTACATGTTGGCATGGGCTTAAACAATAAAGGCAGAACTGTCACGTGAAAACAAAGTTTATTCTTTCCTTACTCTGGAAAAAAATTGCTAACGGTTTTCCCTTCATTTAGAGACATCTAAAGATGCTGTATATAGAATGTGATATTGTTAATATTCATGCATTGCATGTCCATTAAAAGAAATATAGCTTTAGAAAAATCAGCAACACAGATTACTTGGGTTCAAGAGTAAAATCTTTACAAAGCCAAGTCTAGAGATCAGCTCTTTGAAATAAGCACCATTTAAAGATCATTATTGAGAGCCTGTTATCTTCTAGGCCCAATTATGTATGTTATCTCCACTAATCTTCACAACAGCTCTTCAAGGTGGGGGTTAATAGGCCTCTTCATTGATGAAGAAACTGAGGTTCCCGGAGGTTAAGTAGCTTTCTCAAGAACTTATAGTGAAAAAGCAGCAGGAGCAGACTCCCACTGCCACCCATTGCCACCAGACACGAACTTTCAGCCATCTTTCCTGACAGCTGTGACCATGATAGCACTGCATTTTTTTTTTTTAAAGATTGGCACCTGAGCTAACATCTGTTGCCAATCTTTTTTTTTTTTCTTCTCTCCAAAGCCCCCCAGCACATAGTTGTATATTCTAGTTGTAGGTCCTTCTAGCTCTGCTATGTGGGACGCCACCTCAACATGACTTGATGAGCAGTGCTGGGTCCGTGCCCAGGATCCGAACCAGCGAAACCCTGGGCTGCTGAAGCAGACCACGTGAACTTAACCACTTGACCACAGGGCCGGCCCCAGTACTGCATTTTTGAAAGAGCCCCTTTACATGTCAAAGACCATGTAACAGGAAGGCCACCACTTGCAGATTTGGCACAGTGCAGGAAGTAGGAAAGTCGTGGTGATGAGCAACATTGCACCCAGTTACATACCAATGAATTCCAAACTCAGGGGGAGATAGCACTGGCTGGTCAAGTCAATATGATATGGTCAATGTGATCTTTTTCTACTGTGTTTTTGTAATGCTTTGTTTAAACCTCCTGTGGCTCAGATCCACAGAGCACAAGCCCTGGGAGCTATTTCCCGGCATGTGGAAATTGGCAAAAAAAAAAAGGGAAAGAATCTAAAAGAAAACAAATGCACTCCATATTCTCTTTTCTTGGATATCACTATTAGCTATTGTGTGTGTTTCTAAAATAATTAAACGCCTCACCCAGTTTCTCAATGCCTGAAAGAAAAAATTGAGAGTTTTCATGGTGTGAAAAAGAGGAAAGAGGAAAAGAAAAACAAATTATGCTTGTCTTTACTGTTCTGGGGAACTGGAGCCAAAGCCAATCCTACGTCTGGATGGGGAAGGCATAGTTTGAATGTTACAGAGAAGCTTTTGTTGCCAAAAAATTATTTCTATATTGACTTGCTAAGAGTTGACGTTTTATTTGGAAAAATAAGAAAAACAGAGGTATTGTCTTCAGAAGGCCCAAGTTAAATAAACCATATGTTTCCTGAGCAAGGCCTTCTAACCTTTAGAAACTGTTCATCAGATTAGACAGTTGAAATTTGGGGGTGGAGGAACTCAGATACTGAGCAGGGAGACGTCAGTGGGTGTGGTTCATGCCAAAGCAAACTTTGCAGCCTGGTGATGGGATGAAGGGGGCCAGCCGGGAGGAATGCTTGCCTGTTACTCAGGAGGCCCCAGGACATGAGACGTGGGAGGAAGCACGAAGCAGAGGTGCGTTAAACTCACTCAAAAACAGCTTCACCATTTTTCTAAGGGCTGATCCTTTTGCCAGCCCCTCTGTAAATTCTCTGATCTGTTGGTTTCATCTCTATTTCTGAACCATCTATAACCCATGGAGATAAGCAAGGTCCAGATGGGCATTGAGGAGGCCTAGAGAGTAGGTGTCTGTCCACGACAGAGACTTGAGAGGATTAGGACGAGCCTTATCCAGGAGGAAATGGACAACCGCACATTTAGCATGACTTAGGGGGTTCCAGATCTAAGTTCTATTCTAGCTCTAAGGAGTTCTAAGTTATTATCTAAGAAAAAAATATACACACACGCATCTCCTCATCTCCGTTCCTTCTTCTTATCTGATAACTAGAATTATGTTAGAGAGTTTATGTCCTTTAACTGAAGAGATTGAGCCCTGTTTCAAAAGGTAATACCCCCAAGAGAGAGAAAACGTCAAGCTGTGATCAGCCTCTTATCTGTCAACAATCTTCCGCGCTTGTTGGGAAAAAAGGATCTGTGGGTCACACTCTAGTCCTTATGTTCTAGGAAGCTCTATTTTAAGACGGGGCACCAAAGTTTACAGAACTGCTTTAGTAGAGAGTTATAATTTTTAGAACAATTGTTCATTTTCCTAAAATTTTATTTTTCTTAATAAACAAAGTCTATTTTCCTAACAAGAACATGTTCCTCTTGAAAACTAAGATTAAAATACTGGGCTGTGACTGCTACTTTAACAGCAGCTTTATCTTAGGTGCTTTCTATTTCGCCTTCAAAGCTTGTAGCACAATTTTAGGCAAATGAGGAGTCGTTTAGAGGAGACACCCAGTAAATCTGGGGTGAACTAAATAAAGCCCATGGCTTACGATTTTTCCGTAGAACTATTAACATATCCCCTTGTTGGTTCTGGATCCCAGTCCACATGCATTTAGTAAAAACAGAGACAGAAGAAACAAAGTATATCAAATTCATGAGCCAATTACAGTCACGTGTTGCTTAATGACAGGGATACAGTCTGAGAAATGCGTCGTAGGTATTTTACTGTGTGAACATCACAGAGTGCACGTACACAAACCTGGATGCTATAGCCTACCACACACCTAGGCTCTATGGTACCAATCTTATGGGATCACCTTCATATGTACAGTCCATCACTGACTGAAACATCATTATAAGGGTCATAACTAGACTGCCGAAATCAATTAGCAGACATTTGTCCGGTGTGAAACGTCCATAAGACATTTGGTCCATAAGACATTTTGTCCACACCAAAAATGCCTTGACATTTGGTCCTATTGAAAATGGCTATGAGCGTATTTGGTCAATGCCAAATGGTTTTGGACAGGACCAAAATCAAGGACCTTTTGGCATGGACCAAATGTCTTATGGAGGTTTTGGACAGAACCAAATGTCCTACAAGGCCTAAATCTCACTGGGTGTAATTTCTATTAGATCTTGGATACTTAGTACAACTTGCATGAGTAGGATAACTGACTGTGGGTAAGTGGCTCATAGGCACTTCTCTACTAGAAGCAAAATCTAAGTCTCTCTGCATCACGATCTCAGCGCGAGCCCACAGGTTCTGGGTATACAGGCAGATATTGGTCCTGTATTAGTCTTGAATACACTAATGAACATTTATGTTTATACAGTTATATATAATTGTGTGTGTGACATTTCTAACTCTCAGAGCTTAGCACCAAAGTAATACATAGTGTCCCAGCAATTGCTGCTTCAGAGAAGGTACTTTACATACAGCAACACACACAAACAAAAAGCTCCTGTTAATCTTAATCTCATCCGTCCTATTTGCCTCTTGTAGGTTTTAAAGGACATCACAGAGGAAAAACACAAACAAACTGGAGAAGGGAGGCAATGGAGTGGAGCAGAAGCTATATATTTAAACCAGAAAAAAAGAAAAAAAAAAGAGGAAGGCTATTAGAAGGCATTCTGACAGCATCTCTCAAAATCTCCAACGTGTATTCTCTTTCATACAGCAATTCCACCACTAGGAGCACAGGATATACTTGGAAAAATACCTCAAGGTGTTAAGCACATACAAATTAGGATAGGTAGGTTCTTGCTGTGGTAACAAACAATCCTTCAAATCTTTGGGCTTAACATGTAAATTTGAGTTCTCACGCAAGGAGCACAGTAAGTAATACAGGTCAGGAGGAGGCTCTGCTCCACACAGCCACTCGGGACCCAGGCTGGTCCAGCCTCCACCGTTTTTGAGCTGTATCCTCTGGAACTTGTGACATCCTCATCACCACAGCAGAGGAAGAGAGGAGCATGGGGACCCCAAACCTGCTTTTTTATCCTTCATACATCATTCTCCTTGTGGCCCATTGCCCTCAACCTAATGGGAAGTGAGGCTGGAAAAATAGGGCAGTAATAAATTACCTGATGAGTCTCCCCGTCTCTGTCACTAATCAGGAGATCCTCATGAGGCCTTGTGGAGTAGGAGCTTAAAAACCAAATTTTGCTAGTGGGTGATGTTTTAAATGAACTGTGGTATATTATATGGTCGTTAAAAAAGGTTAATCTGAACGTACCAAGGAGGAAGGGTCTCCAAGATGTATTATTTACCAAAAAGCACGACATACAACAATGTGTATAGTGTGATCCCTATAGAGACAATTTTTTAAAAAACATGTATTTATGTGCAAGTATATGCCTACAATATTTTTCTGAACAGATAGACAGGATTCTGTTTATGATGGTTACTTTGAGGGATGGAGGAGGGGATGAGAAAGAAATCTAATTTTTACAGATGCAAGTACAGCACTATTTTTATCCAAAATAAAAATGTAAAAAGATAAATTTAACAGACTAGTTGATTATATTATGAAATTCTTGTTAATTTTCTCAAGATGGATAATGGTATTGTGGTTAGATGAGGGGGATTCCTTCTTCTCAGATGCTGAGAGGTGGAGAGGAAGTAGCATGAGATCTGCAATTACTTTCAAATGCTTCAACCAGAGTTTGTGTGTGTGTATGTGTGTGTTTGTGTGTGTATAGACACACTGGGTACACACATATGTGCAAACCATTAATTGTTGAATATACATGGTAGATAAACAGAGTTCATTGTTCTAGTCTTTCAACTTTTCTGTATATCTAAAAATTTTCAAAGTAAAAAGCTAAGAAAAATAAAATGAAACAAAATGATAAAAAACATACCACCTAAGAACACAGAGCTTCATAGATCTTCCATCTTTCCACCTTAGGGTTGAGATAGATGGGGTTTGTAGTTAGACATATTAAAATGTCATAAATCAGACATCAAAATCTGAAATTGGGGCCAGCCGCATGGCATGGTGGTTAAGTTCCACATGCTCCACTATGGCAGCGCAGGTTTGCGGGTTCAGATCCTGGGTGTGGACCTACACCATTCGTCAGCCATGTTGTGGCGGTGACCCACTTATGAAGTGGAGCAAGACTGGCACAGATGTTAGCTCAGGGTTAATCTTCCTCAGCACACACACACAAAAATCTGAAATCAAGACACAGCACAGAAAACAGTGGTGACAATGGCATGCAGCAGAACGAGTTCTCTGAAAAGATTTCTGTTCAGGTCTATAAAGAGCTGGGCAGCCTTATTAAGCATAACCAGACTCTTTAAACTCCTTAATCACTGTCGTAATCACCAGACCTGCTTGGCTGGCGATGCTGTTTAAAAAATTCTGTTGCCATATTTCAAACACTTTTCTGGAATCTGTTCTTAAAGTTAGCACAAATGAGACTCTTAAAAACAATGCACAGGGGGATGCACAGCCATATGACTTTAATCCATTCTCTCTCATGTCCTCCAGGTGGTGGTGACTCAGGGAAAAAGTATGTCCCTACAGGTCATTCTTTAGGAGGCGAGGTAGGCTGCCATTCCAGTTGACAGCTGCCTCTCCCTGGGTGGTTAATGATCACCGCGCACAAAGGTTGATGAATTCTGCTCATCGTGTTATACATAAACTCTGATGTTTCCCACATTCGGCAGTTCTCTGCAGCCAAAACCCTGTCCCCATGGTGTGGTGAGGGAGCTTGAGAGAAGAGACCATCAAGGTGTACTTTCCATTGTTTGGCAAAGTAAACCATAGCTTGCTCTTTGGAAATGGTGAACAGTGCTTCTATCACATCCAAGGGATATACTTATAAACCTGTATGTGTCTGCTCGGTACAAATGAACTTCTGACACGTGCTCCTGGAAAATGGTGTGCTCTCGTCTTTTCCTGACACTCAGCCAACAGCATGGAGGAATAAATTTGTGTAAGTTAGAGTGAGATTAACAGTCATTATTTTTATCTAAAATATTTAAGGGAGCTGGTAGGAGCTCCTTATCTTTCCTCTCCCCTTTCCAAGGAGGGAAGTTGAAAGGCAGAGACCTGGGTTTCTGCAGGAGGAGCCCCATGTCTGCTGGCCAGAAAGGCTTCTGCTGCACGTAACTTGTGGGGCACTCTGGCAAACATCCCAGATGCTCAGACTTCATTTTTTTCCCCTACTGTTTTTGAGTTCAGTGCTAACTACTGTTAGCAGACAGAAAGCTCTCTGCAATTCTTTCCTCAGAACTAGCTACAAGAAAACTACCAATTATAGCCAAGAAACAGTCTTTCAAATACACATACACATTGTAATGTGGGCTGGAAACCAATTGGAAACATTTTGATTTGCCCTTTAAGGCCAGAGGCAGGCACTTAAGGCAAACTCCTAAGATGTTTTGAAGAACAGTTATTCTAAATTTAGCACCCTCACTGCCGGTTGGCATATATGTAATGAAAGGTTTAAAAGGAAAGAAATTCAACCCACTGTAACAGAAGATAGAGGGGTCGAAAAGGAGGCTACTAATAGACAAATACTTTTTAAAAAAGATGCTGCAGGAATAAAACATAGAGCGGTTATAATCGTTTTACCTGCTTTCATACACACATCTGAGATGCTTAATCGTTATCTGTGAGAGTTTTGAATTGCTGACTAAGCTGTGAACTCCCCAGTAGGAGGAATCTTGTCTTTCACGGCATCATCACCAATGCTTAGCACACCACCTGGCATACATTACGTGTATTGGATAAGAGAACAAATTAATTGTATGTGTGTGTGTATGTTCACTAGACAGAAGATTTTGGCATGTAGATAAGCATGTGTCAGCTTCGGTGGGCTCCTTGTCAGTGTCCTGGACCAGTCAACTCAAAAGGCCCGACTGAGCACGTGCTGCATTGGCCTCAACGCCGTTCCTTCTAATTCGTAAGTGTTCCCTGCTGACAAGCTACAGAGAGAATCATTTTTGATTTGTTGTTTTATAAGCCGCACTTCAAAATTAGACGCACCTAGTTGAGTTAAACCTTAGGAGGTCCCCGTGAGTGTCGCGAAGCACCAGCGTTCTGACGGCTGGCCTGAGGGGGAGCAGCTCTGCACTTCGCTCTGGTCACACGAGGAGCCAGAAGTTCTGTGGGTTGGACGCTTTCTCTGAGTCAAATGGCACCTCATGAAAAGGATGTAAAAGAATCCAAACTACACTAAATTATACATATAAAACAAAGAAATTTGCAGTTATGTTTATGGAAACCTCTCACACCTTTCTCTGCATCTTGAGTAAGATGTGGATTACCCAGACGATAAAGAACTAACAGATTGAATACCTTAGATCCTAATGATGGATGTAGCAAGCCCGGAGCTCCTCCTGTAGCATCACTTTTTTTCTTTCCCCACTCAATGGTTCCTAGAGCTAGGCATGAATTTCTACCACGTTTTTTGCCTTCCTCTAATGTTGTTTTAATGAAGCCACTGTACAAATTGATACACCTGAAGAAGAATCTTGTTGCGTTTGGCTTAAGAGGAATCTTTGTCACAACTCATGCAGTTGATCTTAAGTAGTTTTCTTTGATGACATTTATCTCCCCTGCTGTTCTCGGACTTTTTAAGATAAAGAGTCACCATGGCTTTGAAAACAAAACACACACAAGAACTCTAATCTCTTTATTAAGCATGAATGGCACTTAGGAAATAATAGCTCTATTATCAACTAAAGGATGTTTTTTCTATTATACAGTTTTTTGCTACAGAATCAGAAGTATAAATAATAAAGGAGATATAAATAATTAGGATATGTTCCAGATACCAGCTTGAAAAGAATTAAATTCTAAGTAATCGCGAGTCTACCAGGAAGACAGTGAAGTTAGGCTGAGTTAACTGGTGGAAGAACCACCAGCAACACTAGCTATGTTGCCTGACCCGGGGGCCTTCATGAAAAATTTAAATACAAGCTGGGGGCCTGCTCGCAGTGACCTGAAAATGGTTTTTAAATAAAGGAAAAAGGACTACTGAGCAATTATAGATAAAAGGCTGAAAACACAAGAGCACAGCCCCCAGTTTAATCAGTATGTATAAATTGTTAGTTATTGGATCTTTTGAATTTGGTGCTAGGAAGGATGGAGAACAGCAGAACTCTGAGCCCCGGATGTGGGCTCTTGATGGAGGGGCAGTGGGCAGTCAAGCGCAGCCAAAAGTGGGGTGGGGGGTTGACTGTGAACCACTCTAGAGGGCTTCAGAGCTTTGCTTGTGGGATGCCAGGACAAACAGAAGCTCGTGCGGAGATGCTTCTGTATAGCTGAAAATGCTGATGGCTTTGTTTCAATTCCTGTAAAAATTTAAAAGTCACCTTCAGCGCATTAGAGTCCCACGCTTTCACTTTACGGGCGACATTGCTGAGACACAGGATGTGAAGGGGTTTGCTGGAAGGCCACGGAGTGAGCAGCAACAGAACTAGAGCTGGAGGCCAGGTCTCACCTTTCATTGCGCTGACACATTTACCCACTACCTATGATTGGCCATAAACTGATTTTATTATTAGGACTATTTTCCTCGTGCTGCGTATTAATATATAGGATTTTCTACAAGTGGGTTGGTCGTTTTTTAAAAACTAATTAACTTCATATGAAGAATTGTTTTTAAGAGATTTCGTTAGTCTATTTATCACAGTATAAAAATCTTGAGATGAATGTGCCTTCCGCTTTGGGGGGCATACTTTAGTGACTAAAAAAATGACTTGTCTACCTGCTGCACTGTTTTATTACAAATAAATATAGCATTTTAATACACCCCCCAACTATCGATAAATGCTTCTCTACTTATGAGAATGAGTAGGATGGACAATACTCTTTTTCCATTACGACACTGAAAATTTGCCTTCAAGTACATCTATAGCATAAATATAATAAACAAGCCCAAATCCACTGGAAACAAAAACAAAAGAAGCAGAACACCGGGCTTAGTGCCCTTTGTCCTACGGTAGCAATTACGGCGGCTCATTTGAGCCACTTGAAGACCTGTTGGCTGCTCAGCCAAAAAGCAGGTAATCATCCTTGTTTTACCCACAGTAGAAAAGTGAGTTTTACTCCCCTGGCTTTTGTTTATTTATTTTTCTGTCACTAATTCTTCTCTGGGTTAGGTCCAGAGACTAACAGCAAGCTGCACAGCAGTACCCCAGCAACTGATACTTTATTGATTTTTTTTCCTCATTTCCATTGTGAACTTTTATCACAATGTTCGAATGGGCAACTGTTTTACCAAAAAGGGAATTACCGGTGGTGAGGGCTGTTCTGAAGTCACGTGGGCCAGCGGCGGGCCGGAGAACACTGAGCAAGGCAGCACAGTGATGTTGCAACGGCAGGCTTACCCTTCAGACAGCACCAGGAGCATCTGGTTAAACCACCTCCGTGAGAAGTTTCTGTATCTGAGATTCCTTTTCGCCAGTTGAAGAGTAACAACTGAGCACATTCTACTTCTCTCCTAGTTGAGATTGGTTTACTCTATTTGGAAAATGTGGTTTCAAAAACAAGGTGGAAACTATGACATGGTGTATTTGGTAATTCAAATTGTAATAGAGGCCACCGAGTGAAAGCAGAAAAGGCAATACTTCGTTGCTCTTTTCTTTCAGCCAGATCTTGGCAGGTAAGGCCCAGCATTTGGCTTAGTCACTTGGCTGTAAATTGTGCCCCTAAACTTGGGTGTGCAATGGACGGGCAGTTAGGTGCAGTGGAATAAAATGATGGAGTAAATGCAACTACTATTCTAGCGTCAACTGAAACTGTGCACTTCTGGAGAATTTTTTTTTTGAAGGAGAGCATTGATTTGACAAACATTTCTTTAGTACGAGTGCGCTAGGTGGGTGCCACAGCGATGCCTGCTTCCCAAACCAGCCTTTACAGAGAATCTCCTGGGAAGCTTTTGAGACATAGGTGAATTCTCCCTTTACTGGGGCTGTGATCTCGGGTGAGTCAGTCTGGCCTGAAAAATCTTCTGGCTCCTCACCTCGGGGGCCCTTCTCATCCTCCCTGCCTAAAATACTTCACTCCTTAAGGGGAGGATTAACTCGAGATGATGTGGCTAGGATCGGAGCACTATTTTGGTAACTAATAGCTGCTCCTGCTTTGTCTACACCTCTACCCTCAGATCCCGCAGGTGATTATCTCCCCTGAGGGTGGGAAGTCTAAGACCTCAAAGGCCACAAGAGGAAGGGACAACACTCCCACCCTCAAGGCACCCGGGCACCCTCCCCAGGAAGGCCAGCATTGAAACTATGGTTAAATACACCACTGGCTTCTGCTTTGCCTCAGTCTGGTGTCACAAACATGCTTTCATCAATGTTAAATTTCTTTCTTCTTCTCCTTCTTTTTTTTTTTGTTGAGGAAGATTGTCGCTGAGCTAACATCTGTGCCAATCTTCCTCAGCTTTGTATGTGGGATGCCACCACAGCATGGCTTGATGAGCAGTGTGTAGCTCCACACCCAGGATCCGAAACTGTGAACCCCAGGCCATTGAAGCTGAGCACACGAGATTAACCGCTATGCCACCAGGCTGGCCCCTCATCAGTGTCAAATTTTTACAAAGAACATTTGATTTTTTCCTTCCTCCTGGGATTATTCTGTGAAGAAAAGTGAAGCTGTCGATAGCAAACTGAACTGCTTGAATGGAAACCAGATCAACCTGGAATGAAGTGTTGAGAGAAAATGCATTTCCCTCCTTTTCCTCTCACAGCTCACTTCAGACTGTGATCCAGGTGAAACTAGAGACTCTGTCTGTTCAGGGTGATTAGGATTTTATACAACTTGATGATAAAATGTTATTAGTGAAATGTGCGTTCAATAGTTTTATGGGGAAACCAATGGGCTCGCGGCTCTTTGCAAGGTTAACACTCACATTACGTGCACGTCCTGATTTGAAAAATGGACACGCAAAATGCCCATGGGCAGAAGGCTCCAGATAACTGTAATTATAGAGAAACAGAGAAGGAGAAGGCAAATTAAAATAACAAACAGAAAAGAAAGAAAAATGAAAAGAAAAAAGAAGGAAAGGAAAATACTTTGAAGGCGCTTTTTCCATAGGAAAAAAATATTTTATTTTTTTAAGAACAAATTCAGTTTGAAACAGACGTGGAATGTGACTTCACGGAGTTCATTTTCTGGGGGCTAACTGCAATGCGGAACTAAAGCAGATTGAAAACCTATGACAGGCTATTAAAATAAAACAAAAAAAGAAAAAATATTTATAACTCAAGCATAATACTGTGTTACTTACAAATTGGACAACGAAATTTTAAATAAATATTCATGGTACATAATTACGGCACAAATATGCAGCAATTTGGCAACCTTTTATACCATTTTTTTTCCTCATTACAGTGCAAAGGGGAATGACACTGCCGTTTAACAAGCTGTAGCTAAATACATTGCAAAATTCAGATTTTATACAAAACATCTTGCTTAGACTTTATAAAAAACCAACATTGCTTTATGTACACAATCTGGGTAAGAAAAGCCATTTCTGTCTTGTTTTCATGTGTATTTTTATTAAAAAGGTGAATAAGGCTACTGTAACACCCCAAATCCATATACAGTAAAATCTGAACCTATTTACAGCATCTTCACTTAAACATTATGGTGCAAATTCCGAAGTCGGGTGACTAGGGATGATAACACAAGCAAGGCATTTACAGTAACTTTCCAAAGCTGAACCAACTTCAAATAAAGGGACAGTTGGTAGATTGTCATACTCTGCACCAGACACAAAACAGACGCACAGAACACTTGTCAATTTGTTGCAGGTAACTCTTCATCAATTCATCTGATTTTTCACAGTTTAGCATGTAACCAAAACGTAGCCAACCGATGACACACACATTTGATTTCATTAAAATCAGACTATTTCCCATTTTTCCCCTTCTTGCCCCTCTCCCCCATCCTAAAGGTAATTTTTGATGGCTTACAAGAAAATCTTGTACAAATGCACGTAAAGGAGAGGTTGGGGTGATGGAAAGAATTACATATGTACTGTGGCTGGTCACCATGGCAACCGTCCACAGAAATATGATATAGATATATATAATATATATTGCAGATATATATTATACATATATGTACACATGTATACCACACACCCACTCATACATACACACACGCACTTTGGACCAACATCATTTTCAGGTTCAGGAAATAGAGAAGAATAATTTCTGTGACAACTCATTTTTGCAGGTATTCACTGGAGGTTTGAGAACCTTAAAATGCTGTTGCTACATTTTTTTCTCCCAATTCAGAAAGCAAAGCGTTACCATAGTAACAGGACTATGTTAAAGATGTCTATTTTGCATAGCACATAAAAAGTAGGTTTCCTGTTTACTCTTTTTGTTTCCCAGGAGGGAGGGGGCGGGGGGGGGGGAGGCGGGATGAGGGAGCTACAGCTAAACTTTCAGCTGAAACCCCCTCGATATGACCCGGTGGATTCTAGCGAACACTTCAGCCATAAGGCAAGGGAAAACACAGCACAGAAAATAAATGCCGGAACATCTTGTCATTGTTAAATATATGGTGCAGTCACATAGATTTCCTGGTATTGGGGCTTGCATTTCCTAGTCTACGGTTACATGAGATGCCTTCAGAGGGCTTGGTTATTTTTGTATTTGCTTTCATTATTGTTATTTTTGGAGTGATTTGTTTTTCCCAGAAGTAGCTGTCCAATTTTCCTTTTTTTAAAGCACTGAGCATTGGGACCACTTAATTGCCACAAATGAATTTCACATCTTCTGGTGTGTGTTGTGTGCAATCTTAAAATATATATTAGTAAAAATCTTTCACTTTATATCCCTTGTGTTCTATATACCTATTATAAATACGCCCTATCTTCCTTCTCCCCCTCGACATCATAATTTATTTCCGTCTTAAGGACTCTAAGAGGTTTGCCATATGTGCTTCACCTTGACCCAGAGCACGCGCGCTGCGGCCTCACTCAGTACCTACCCCGCGGCCTCGCAGCTGGGACAGCACCGCCATAAACCAAAGTGTCGTAAGGCTCAATCAGGGATGAGGGGTGGGGAGGGGCACTGTTGGGGACGGGGGATCTGACCTACCTTTTATATATGAGCATTCTTTAATAACGTCAATGATGATGGAATTACAGCCTGTGTGACCTTTGGCTTTTAAACTTCTAGGTCAGATTTGGCTCTCTGCTATTCTTCTAAATGCTTTCCCTGTGTTTAATAAAAATGTGATAAGTATAGCAGCTGAGTCTGCTTTAAACATCATCCAAAGCAGACCGACTTTCCTACAGCTTCGGAGCTGTACATCTTATTGCCAGTACCACAACAGTCCTGCCCGAATCCATCACCAGCGGCCTACTTTCTCCCTTCCCTCCAAGCCTGCTCCTCTACCAACAATGCCCCTTTGTGCCACCCAGCGAAGAGGGACTATGTGTTTTCCTGCACATTGCTATCTGATAACAGTGAATTCCCTCAAATGCACCCTAATCCACCACGTGTTGTTGGGTCTCCTTCTTGCCTCTTAAAATCCTAGCAAAACCAAAGTGCTGTGCTACCTAATTGGGTTTTCCCCTCCAACTGTGTTTCAGAGGCAGCAGCGTGGAACTACATTTGCAGACAGCCCTTTTCCCCGGCCTACCCCTTCCCACGAATTCCTAGTCTTCCTTGGCTGACAGCCTAGGGTCTGGCTGGAGGGCTCCTTATTAGCAAACACAATTCCTAAAAATGCATTACCCATTCAGCTGGAGCTGTTGTTGCAAATGGATGGACTAGGAGACTCCAAACATTAATGTCCCATTAGTGACGCAGAACATGGAGCGAGAGGAAATCTCAGTGAAGTAGTGCAGAGCCCTGGATAACAGAGGGAGTGTGTGCAACAGTGAGGACTAGAAGCTAGAGCTCTCTCTTTAAAGCCTCACTCAGCCAGAGGTCTGTGCGACAAGTCCAGGATGTACCTCGGAGGGACACACCCGAGGCAGAAGACGGCATTTCCAGGCGTGGCATCCTGGGTCATCTTCCCAGGATGCTCACAGCTCTCTCTCTCGTCCGCCCACCACTCTGCCTTCCCTTGGCTTCTGTGTAGGCCTGAGTGACTGCAGCCCATGGCTTCGAGGATGAGAGGTGTGAGGCGAGCGCCGCAGTCCGAATGGGCATCTTCTACACAAGTCTTCCAGCTGTCGGTGAGCATCTGTATTCACCATGGCTGAAACGCTACAGACTAGGTAAGCTGTCCAACTCAACAGGGCTCTTCCGAGAAGGAGTGTTCCCCCTCCCCCGCTGTGCTTCAGTCCATTCGAGACACAGGGGTCATCAAACCCTCTGGGCGGCAGCGGGACAGTAAGTTTCCTCCGGGAAAGCGAAGGCACCGCCAAGTCTCAGACCTTGTAGTAAATGTTCGCTGGGCTCTGGGGAGGCATCTCCTGGACTATGTACACCGGGTGCCCATAATCCCCACTGACCTTCTCGTAGTGGGGGCAGAAAACACTGTCCGCAGTCCTCAGTGGGATGATAATGTCACTGGGCTCCGAGCCGTTGTTGTTGCCACTGCGCTTGGGCGTGGCCAACGTGCTGAGCGACAGTGTGGCCGTGTGCTGCGGTGAGTGCTTCCTGTGTCTTCTCCGGTACTTCAGCAGGAGGACCACAAGCGTGATGATGATGACGATGAAGATGATGCATCCTGAAGCAATCCCTGCGAATAAGGCCACTTCGGAACCGAGGATATTGTTCCCAGAATGTCCGGCGCTGTTGCCATCTGTGCTAGAACCTGCAGAGGTGGAGGAAGAGAAGAACCAGAATGGTTATCTCTGTCCTGAGTGCTAAAAGGCCGCTTTCAGGGCCCTTCAAAATGTGAAAACTAAGCAGGGCCAAAGGTTTAACTGGCAGCTAGACTTTGACAAACCAATTACCTGGTTTAATAACTAAATGCAAATGGCAGAAGTCAGCGATCGACAGGAAAGGAGATGTGGCTAGGTCGAACTTTCACACTGCTCCCAAACCACATCGTTTCCCTTTCAGATATCATCATCCAGCAGCCGTGTGGATGGGCTGTGACAGCCAGCCCTTGATCTTGCCGCATGTCTGAACCCACGTCAGCCAGCCCCAGGCCACGGCAGGGAGGAAAAAGGAAGCAGCCAGTTCTCTGGGTTGGCACTCACTGCCCAAGCTGTCCAGCTCCTCCACTTTCCTCTAGGTACGGCAGCTTCATGGGACTCCCAACAGCCTGCCTTCTAGAGACAGGCCCTGCCTACTGGCAGAATGGCAGAAGCCTGTGAGAGGAATGATGGGGCCTGGGAGAACGTTCCTCTTGTAACTCATTTGTATTATTTGATTTACACTTAGAATATATTTGGAAGGCAGCAGAATCTCTCACACTGAACAGACTGCCAACCCAAATGTTAAGCACTAAAAAATTGCCTGGCATCATTATATTATCCATTTATCAGTTTGTCACAAGAATTTGACACATCTTGTCATTGAAAGCTAGAAATAACAACCTCCCTCCTTGACGCTTGAAAAGAGATGGAATATTGCTACAGATGCTAAATTCACAGGACTACCAACCAGGCCTACGGGTCCCTGATACAAAACTGCTGATGTCTGCTCAAGCACTACATAAAAAATTCATTAGCATGGGAACAGATACACAGCTATTTGTTCAAAGACCGTTAAGAAAATGAAATTAAATGACAGAAAATTTCATCTGGTATTCTAAACTTTTGCCAAGGAGCTGCTTAGTATTTTATTTACACTGGAAAGGTGAAAAAAATTTTCGACATAACTACCTGAAAAAAATGGCATTATGCAACATTTTAAGATGTTACCATCTAAAATGTAGAAGAGGATCAATCAGGCTCTTTGTGGATTAGATATAATTAGATGACGGATTAGAACATTAATTATATATACAGTAACACTGGCTTTAAGCCAGTGTTGCAACCAGCATGATAAAGCGTCAGCCAAGGAAAACAACTTTGGTCTGGGAGAGTAGTGTTAATAATTGACACTTAAATCTGATGAATCCTACTCTTTTGGATGCAAGACTTTCATGGGAATGAATCATTTTGTTCTTATTGAGTAATTAATAACAACCAACTGTGAGCAAAGATGACTGACTTTGGTAACTACAAGTTAACCCTACTGGTGTCAAAGTACTTTGGTTCTGTTCCACCTCTTGAGAAAGGAAGTGTACGGTGCCCAGAGACCTACACACACAGGTCATGCTGCCATACCTGGGTTTGGTTTGACAAAGGGACTTGTTGTTGAACTTCTTCCGTTTGTACCAGCTTCTAGTTCTGGACGTCTTGTTGGATCATTATGCCTGGGTGACCCAGCAGAACTTGCATCTATATGAAAAACAAATGATTACTTACAGCGCAGACATCTGATAAGTTCTGGCTTTAGGAGCTGGATATATATCTCAAAAGGCATGAATAGCAATGAACATAAGATTCTTTATGCAAACTACTGTGAGATACAAGAATATAATTTTCCTTTTAAAACAAAATGGTTACACTAGTTATTTCAGAGGTTTAGATTGTGAGGCCATCTGTGGAAACTATAGGGATCCTTGCATTTGGCAGGAAGAGCATTGCAGATGACATTTCAATTTAAGTGAGCGAGTTGATTGACTACTATACCAATTTCTAATTAGAAGAATAATTCTTTCTGCACAATAGGTTATCTATATGTGAAAAAGCTCAGTGAACAAAAATCTTCTGTAGTCAAGATGCAGAAATGGGCAAAACTGCAGAAACTTAGTTTTCATAGTGGATATTTTAATTATGAACCAAAGAGGTGTTTCGCTTTTAAGAAGAAAAAATATATATACGTGTATATGGCAATAGACAGTCTACCCGGCTGACCTTAACTTTTAGAAGTATCTCTAATAAAAGAAGTTTGTTACATTGACTTGAGAAAATCTGTCAGTGGCTCAAGGTGCAGAGAAAGGTTTGCTTTCAAAACTACAGAGAAGAGTGAATGAAGGCGGTGTCAGCAACATTTGCGCCACACTAGCTGGGGGCTCAACCAGATTACAGTGGCTTCACGAAGCGGCAGATGGTCTTTACCTTGTCCAACTTTCATGAGGATCTTCATGGCTCTTGTCTGGCACACCCCTCCCTCCTGGTTATCCAGGCCCTCCAAAGACCCATTTGATGTAGCTGATTAAAAATAAAATGGACAAAACAAAAAAATAAAGAAAAATCAGGAACTCAATAAGCCAAGTTTACATGAACATGAAATGTCTGAAAACAATCTGAAAAATAAGAATTCACTCTCAGTCACAAGTTCTCTGAACGTATGGGATGCTGAAAGCCAAAAATAAAAAAAAAAGAAATAAAGAAAAATGGATACTGTCAACACTGCTGCATGTATGTTATCTGGTTTCAAATTTACTTAAGCACTTTCTCCTTCCTTTGTAATCAACTGATGCAGAATAAGTCTATAGATAAAAGGGATAGCATCTTCCAAAAAGCTTACTGACTATTTTGGGGTCAAACTCCTCAGAGCAAAATAGTTAATACAGTAATTTCAAAATGTGGTAATCATCACACAACACCTGCTTCCTCTACTACAGATTTCCTGCCTCGAGAACAATCAGCTTGATGCGCCCTGTTTGTCAAGCATCCAAGTTCTGTAAACACTAAGAGAGGAGACTCCCACGCCCCTTTTCTTCTTTTCCCAGCCTTATTCAAGCTTAAGAAGCATATTAGAATGTAGGTCTTCCAATTCTGAAGTTTGTCTCCATCATTTTGTGAACCAGAAAGAACGAGTGAGTTATTATTACCACGATCGAGCTCAAACTCTTCAACCAAGCTACCTCTCGCAGGACAACTCTGATGGACAGAAGAGAACCACACACACCTGTCAGGTCCGGTGGCAACTCGGCACATAAGGTGAGGATTCCCGCAGCCACCTGCCGCACATTCACCAGCTCCATTCCCTTTCCACTTCAAGAGGGAGAGACAGAAGGAGGACAGAATACTCGACCATTTTCAGGATTTTTTTTACATATCCTATGCTCTACTCTGTTTAAACAGGTTACTGTTCTGTCTCTTTAGGATGGTGAGTTCTCTGAATAGCGTGGTAACTAGAGCTGTAAAGAGAGGCTGCCAGGTACTTTCCTGAGGAACAGGATTTAAATGACAGGTCAAGTTCCAGAAGAGAAAAGAAAGTGGAGAGTGCTAGACATTTTCATTCCTCTAAAGTTCAAGGGGCAAGGAACAGAAGTGTTTCATATACCTTTCTGCAATGTAAATCATTTTCTACTTTGATAACCAAAGTCTTGTCTACTAATATGATACTTTTAAAGGGACTGAAAAAGGGACAGACTTTCTGGCAAAAGCAAATCAAAAGGACATTCTTTTAAAGGGTTGTTTGTTTTCCAAATGGTGGGTCAGAAACAAGCTCTAGCTGCACGTATAGAAATATGGACATCATAGATAATTATATGAGCTGGAAAACAGGGCACTTATTGACTAGCCTTTGTGTTCTTGAGTTATCAACTTTTACTTTCACCCTTTTCCTTAAAAACAATGGCTGCCTCTAATGTGTATAAATATCTGTTTGCTTATCTGAGTGTTTCCTTAGTGTTCACAGTCTCACAATCATATCTCACTCTGCTATTGCTGACACTGAGTTTCTCCTGGGAAACTGGGCAAAAATTGCCACAATAATTTTTGGGGGGTACAAAGTAGATAGCATCCTTTTGTAGATTGTTGAGAAAAATGTTTGGCAGACAAGTTAAAACAAACACCTACAAACTTTGCATGGTTCTGTGAATCTAAAAACAAAAAATCAACTTACCCACCCCCCCCCATTTCTTCATCCTTCTCTTTTCCTTTTCCCTCCTCCAGACATGTGCCTAAATTTCAAATTATCCTTTCCTCCTAAAGGCTGAGAACAGTATGGATATCTATGAGGGGCACTGTTTCTGGACAATTTCAGAGCAGCTCTATAATCTTCACTTAACTATGTAGAGTTTTCTTTTCTTTCTTTTTTTTTTTTGAGGAAGATTAGCCCAGAGCTAACTACTGCCCATCCTCCTCTTTTTGCTGAGGAAGCCTGGCCCTGAGCTAACATCCACGCCCATCTTCCTCTACTTTTTCATATGTGGGACACCTACCACAGCATGGCATGCCAAGCGGTGCCACGTCCGCACCCGGGATCTGAACCAGTGAACCCCGGGCCACTGAGAAGCAGAATGTGCGAACTTAACCGCTGTGCCACCGGGCCAGCCCCCATGTAGAGTTTTCTCATTTGATTTTTCCCAAAAATTAGGATGTGTTTTCATACAGAAACAAGTAGAAAACCGCTGTCTTTTTTTCACTGCCTCAAAAGTTTAGTTTCAAAGTTGGCTGTTTCAAAGGTTTAGTTTACGTAATTTAAGTGGAATCTCAATGCTTTCTAGCTCTTATACACATAAATGCACGCACATGCAAAAGTGTACCACACTCAAAGTTAAGTGACTAACTTTTTCTTGCTAAAAGCTTGACACTAACCTGACAAATGATAAAAATAAGATATGAAGGCTGGTGCTCAGAAAAAAAACGGGAAGAATATACATTTTGTTTATTGTAATCTGGAGGAAAAAAGGTCAAAGATTTAGGTCTGAAAGGAAAAAAAGATAAATGAACACCCAGAAGGCTAAGAGAAGGCCTGACGGAGATGAGTCACTGGCAATGTAATTGAAAACGGCATCTGCAGAGGCAGAAACTACTGGCTACTTCTGCTTGGTCACTTTGGAAGCACAGGAGGTGCACATAATTTGCGTGACATTTTCCTTTGATTTTAATTTGTAGGTCAATGCCTTTTCTGAATACCAATGCCTTTGTGCAGAGCTCCCTAGGTTTACACAAAGTGATGTCCGAAGAACCTCCAAGTGCAAAGAACTCAAAGTATTCAAGTAAAACGGCAATCTATAATTGAATGTCCGCAGATGCTAAGAAAGTAGAGGACAATCATACGAAACTGCTTTGCATCTTTCACAGTTGAGACTTTTTTATTCTTCAGAGAGAAAAAAGCCTTCAAGCCTTGGACACGCATCGAGGGAAATCCACAGATGCTGCCTTGGCAGAGTTCTGGGATGCCGGAGGCCATTGCTTTCGGGGAGAGTCAGGGTGAAGGTCACGGGCGGGTCAAGGGGCACAACGCTGTGAGCGAAGACGGTTTGTCCACTACATTCCAGACTCCCCTTTAAGTCAACTTGGAAGTTGCAAAGGTTACCGGAAGATATTGAAAAATTCATTACTAACGTTAAAATAGCATCCCAAATACTTGGCTGTTTAAAAAGAGGCTAAACTTGAAAATACAGTTAGATGTTTTGCCATGAAAGGTTTTTGCCCTAAGTTAGGAATGATTTACGCTGTCACAGAAAACCCTGTAAGAAAGTCAGTACCAACTGAATCTTCTGAAGGTAAACTTTATAGCAATTATAAAATAATTCAGAGTGACTTTAAGTTATTTTATATTTGATCCCATAATGAGAATTAACCTCTCCCTCCCCTACAACCTCCTTATCAGGGAGTGTGGGGAGCGTGGGTCTAATTCCAGAGGGCTTCCTGCCCCGCCCTGAGCAACAGCAGGGCCAACAACGTCCTGTCTGGAACGCACCTCTTTACCAGCAGTGAACTGTGAAAGAAAGCCACAAGATTAATATTCTGATGTCTGCCACAAAGGCCAGTCACCAAGAAGCTTTAAAAGGCTTAGCAGCTGACTTTGAAAAACAACAAGAAATTGCTAATGTTTGGGAATAAAATCTATTTTCAGTTCAGGAGACAATTTTGTGATTTATTTAATACTCGAATGTATTGGGAATTTTTAACTTAGAGAAAGAGTAAAAATAAATTGTTACTGCATTATACTTAGTTTTCCTGATGTCTCCCTGCTAGCATTATCTATTGCCCCCACAATCATAGTATTACTAAATGGATGAAATTGCATTTAATCATTTAGAGAGAAAAAATAACATTGTTATACCAAAGCTTTTAGTGCCCAGACAGTTTTTTTCCCTTGGCCCATGGAAAAATTAGACTTTATAAAATTAAAAATTACTAGAGAAGTTTCTCCATCTAGTTAGAAAATAGGTTTAATAGAGATACATGGGCATTTTATAGCCTGCTTTAAAAGCTCTTGCTTCAGAGATCTAATTGCACATAGTCAGAGCCCTGAAGTCATTACACTGTCCCCGAGGGCCTGACCTTCAGTGGGTGGAGATCTTTGCTCAGCAAAAAAGTACCCTGAGTTCACACTGCCTGAAATTTCTCTTAATATCTGAAAACTACACAGCCAGCGTCAGTGGCTTCCCGTTCATTTGCACACGAACTTATCTGCACTTCATACTCACTGGGAACAGTACGCTGGTTATCTGAGTAGAAAAAAGGAGAATCAGTGAGTAAAGCACACTAAAGGGCAAGAATAGTCGTGGCTGTGTTTTTTAGGTGGTGCCCACGGAGGAAGTAATATTGCATTTTAACATGTCTTTATTTGATTGTTACTGCTCCGCACCCCAGGAGGCTAAGTTGCTGCACTGGATCTTGGCTGTTTTTAAGTGTATCACATCGGTAGGTTGTGCTAATCAGATGGAGAATTCAGCTGCTGGATTTGTGCCCATATATGGGTCCTATTCACAAAGAGGTTAAGAATGCGGGCAGCACGAAAACATCCTACAGAATAATAACATCACATTGAAGGAAAATCCTTAGGTTATGACGGAAAGAATGAAACATCAACATACACTGACACTATGGAGGATATTTCAAACTATTTTAAAAGGTACCTTAGTGGGATGGGGCTGGAATGGGGTAGGGGATTAATGGACACTCAAAACAAATATTTCTATCAACTTCAGAGAAGTCCACCAGAGAGAGAGAGAGAAAAGCATACAGAGTCAGGAAAGCCACAGAGCTCAGTTTTCCAGTAAGAATAAAAACCTTGTCTTTATACAAAGCTGCACATGACATAATTCTCTCTTATTTGATTATGAAACAAACAGCATTTTATGAAAATCCTCTACCAATCCCATCCTCTTTGTACTGTAGTCATACGCTGCATAACAATGTTTTGGTCAACAACCAACTGCATAGAGGATGGTGGTCCCATAAGATTAGTACTCTAGAGCCCAGGTGTGTAGTAGGTTATCCCCTCTAGGTTTGTGTAAGTGCACTCTATGATGTTTGCACAACGACAAAATAGCCTAAGGACACATTTCTCAGAATGTGTCCCCATCGTTAAGCAACTCGTGACTGTATTCTTTTCCACCATGTCATCATACGTCGGCCCTGAAAATTGTGATTTCTTAGGGCAGCCTTCTGACATCTCAGTCTCCGTAAGCTTAACACAGACTTCTGAAGAACCAGAAGCCTATTACCCGGCCAAGTGAGGAACGAAAGGAAGCAGAATCAAGTGAGAAGCACAGAAAGTAAAGCTGTGACATTTAAAAAAACATCATACACAAACTGGGTTACTATTTTCTTCTACCAGGGCTAGCAACTTTGTGAGTGTTGAAAAGAAAAAAAATGGAATGAGATATGTAAGCTGAAAAACAAGGAGGCTGATAAAATGTAATTACTTAAGGTGAACATATACCCAGGAAGCTAAGATCCACTTAACACTTTGACAGCAATTCAAATTCAAAATGTGTGGTGCAAATTCAAAATACATGCTACAGAAGCAGGGATTCAATTTCTAGAACTCAATGTAGTTTCATGCCTTGAGTATCATGGTTATCCTTTAAGATATTAACTTGGGAGAAAAATTCTAAACATGGAAATGATAACGTTCACTGAACGTCAAAAATAAATGTTTTTTCCTTTAATAAAAACTTCTGAAACAGAAACATCTGTATAAAGTGCCAAAAGGAAGAAGAAAAATTCGCTTCTTCTAGCTTCTTCCTTGCTATCTGCTTTTCTCTGTGGATTTACAGGGAAAGAAATGAGGAATATTCCATCATGACTTTCCAAGGGCCTCGTTATTTTTGCTTGTTGTACTAGCAAAAAAAGTTCAGCATTATTTCAAATCATACGGCATTTGATCTCATAATGCCTGACCTTAGAGTAAAAGTTTTATAGATACTTCTTAAAGTGGCCTCAATTTGAAGAAAGAAAAATACAAAGGAACATATTTTCAAAAAGAAATATAGAAAATCCACAGAAAGTTGTTTTTTTAAAGTCTCTGCTTGACGAGCTGGCTCTCACTGACATCTGGTGAACTGATTCCAGTGTGTGGGGAATTGTTCACAGTTGAAACATTGTCTAAACTACTAGAGCTGTAGGATCTGTGTGTTTCTCACCCAAGGAAACATTGTTCCAGTAGGATAAGAAGAAATACTTGAATGAAAATCATATCACTATGGTTGTGTTTTGAAATTTTAAAGCAGTAAATCATGCATTAAGCAGTAATAACTGGCTTAGCCCCAGTGACTTCTGTACAATGAAATTAATTAGTTTCTCCCACAGACAGAACGATTTGGAAAATGAATTTTAAAATTAGTCACAACTTAGACCTTACCTCCTGTATTCTAGTATTAAAATATGAGTAAAGATACCAGGTGCTGAGTATAAAATGGATGATCTTGAATAAAATCATATAATGTTATTTTCTCAATTTCAAATGTTCATCATGAACAATGATAGGATATTCTATTAGCTCAGAAATGAGGTGTTTTCAAAAATGTAACAAACTTGAAACAGTTTAGTAAACTGCTTTGCGTATTCACTAAAAGACTTAATGACATATATTACTTTGCCACTTTACTTTTTTGGG
Source organism: Equus asinus (assembly GCF_041296235.1). Taxonomy (NCBI): domain Eukaryota; kingdom Metazoa; phylum Chordata; class Mammalia; order Perissodactyla; family Equidae; genus Equus; species Equus asinus. The sequence goes on from NC_091800.1 coordinate 78,560,831, forward strand.
AAGAGGGGAAATTTGAGGATACTATGTGGAACTGAATCTGAAGGTGTCAACATAATATATATTATCATATCTCATATATCCTACAAGATGTGGTCATTGAGGGAGGCCAACCTATCGAGTTATCATAGTTATCTTTGATAACACCGTCCTGAAAGTCACTGATTACACACAACCAGAGTGAAAAAGGTGGGGGACAAAGGAGCAGCGAATGCGTGTGCGTGTGTGTGTGCACTACAATAAAAGGAATGCCCTCCAGGCTCAGTTGGGTACACTGCCACTTCTGAGAGAGATCAAACAGGCCTGGCAATAAACCACCCGTCTCTCTTCTTTCTAGGGCATGCTCAAACACAGGAGATTATTTATGGAGTGGTTTACTTCATTTCCCCTCAAAATATTGCTTGCAATACCTTAGCGTCTTAATTTTTAATGGATTCTGTTGAGGGAAAACTACCCCTTTCAAAGTCTAAGCTTTTACTGCCAGAAGTTATGATTTATGTTGGCAGAATGTCTCATTAGGTGAAAAAACTCAACATGATTTCATAAAAAAGCTTTTCGTTTAGTATGCTTTACTAGAGTTTATCTTATTGTCACAGTGACTTAGCCAAAGTTAACATTGTGAGAATGTGATAGTCAACGGTATAAGAATAATCACCTTTATACATAAGAGTCAACCTTAACATGGGCCAAAACTTACTAAGAAAGAGAATTGTGTTTTAAAAATAGGTGGCCAGATGACCACTTCAATATAATGACTAAACTCACATCAAAAAAACAAAACAAGAATGATTTAAGAGTTCTAAAGATAAAACATAATTCCCTATTGTCTTTATTAGCTTTACTTTAGCATTCAGATTTTTAAAAATGAGACTTTCTGCTCAAGAGATAGTGATAATATCTAAGGAAAATACTCTGAACCATGAAGAGGCATGTGTTTGAGTGAATTATTTCTAGCACACAATCCATTGCCCAGTCCTGAGATTTTAACTGTCTTAATCATTAAAATATCTTTGTGGAAATATGGAAACGACTGCAGAGCAAAGGGTCAGAGTAAAAAGTTCATGGTGGGGAGGGTGCACGTCCCACAAACCTCTTGCTCATTCTACTGTCACTAATCGCATGCAATGATATTAATGACCCAGTAATTGCAAGCCCGCAGCACTGAAGTGGAAAACATCCATCTGAGGCAGAGTTCATCTCTGGGCGGTAGGATTTCACCAGTGACTGAATTAATGTTTGCTGACAGTTTAGAATATAACACTGCAGATGAGAAAATGCGCCACTCTCATGGCATAATAGTTTAGATGGACATGATGTTATTTGCTTTGACCACCTAGAGACCAGCAGTAACCCCACTGAAGTGCCCTGTCTGAATCTGCCCTACACATGAACCTTATTCCATTCAGGGGACATGTTCTGTACTCTAAGAATCCAGAGCAATTTTCCACATGTTTGCTTCAATAAAAGAATACCTTCATCTCCTGGCTTAGCGTCAGGAGCAATGAATCTGGACTACCTCCCTAAAAGAGTCATTTGTGAAGCACATCTGTCTTCTAGCAACACACAGCCCGGCTCCTCTGTGAAGTGATCAATTCTGCCCCTGCCAGAAGTTTTGTCTGCCTGTCCATCTGTCCATCCCATCGGTCCATCCATCCATCCATCCATCCATCCAAACTGCAGCACTGTACTTGGCTAAGGAAATCTGAAGTCTCTTACTGCCTCTATTTGCATATTTAAGAGATTTTTATTTTTTATAATTTTACTATTTAGCAACTTTCTATCAAGGGGCTCAAAGTACTTAACACTTTAAGAACAGAAAATAGCGTAGTCTCATTGAAGAAATGAAATTGATTAATAGACTAGATCTAAAAAGAAAATTCAGAAGACCTGACAAATTGCTATTACAACCACCTTTTCCCAATGGCCCTTTCACCTTTCCTACTGCCCTGTAGGATTTTCTGAGCTCAACTTTGGGAATATGATTGAAGTTAGTTACATGTTACATAACACAGGACAGGGATCAGGCCCCCCAGGTCTGATACACGCAGAGAGGTCATTAGGTATCTGTAGCTTCTCTGCCATTGCTATGTATGTGTTCTGTATGTCTGTATACTCTCTCTACTGTCACCAGGCATGTGACATGGATGTGCGGACACTCTCTATTCTACTCTTCATGTCACATAATAGGTCCATACACTATCTTCCCTCTCGCTGTGTATGTACTTATGTGCTTGGTGACCAAGAAGGCACTGCCATAAACTAATGACGTTGCTCTAAGGGTCCGATGGCCCTGGTTTGAGCTCCGACTCTGACATTTCATGCTTGTGTGAACTGTACCAAACTACTCACACTTTCTAAGCTTCGGTTTTCTCACAGTGATAAACTTTCTCTATCACCTGTGTTTCGGGACTACAAAGTGACACAAAATATGTGAGGCCACAACACTCGCCCCTAAGTGATCAAACACCCAGCCTGAGATTTCAGAGTGTTAGGAACAATGTGTGACTCTTGAGAACTATACAAATAAGTTTTCTCAAACTAATCTTTTTATGTCTGTCTGTGCCTCCTAGCTATTTTCTAAAGTGCTTTATTTTGCTTTAAGTTTTGAGCCTCATGATGAATATTTAAAGGCTATTATGAAAGAAACTTGTTCTCTCTCATGTGTATATTAGGTCTCCAGTATTGTTCAATTATTTATAAATCTATGCGGACTTTTAAAAAGCCCGAAATACAGGTGCTAAAGATATTAAGATGTATTTTATGAAACAGTGAAGGTAGTTTTATTCTGAGCAATTCTAAAATAATTCTTCTCTTTTCCCAAGTCATCGCCCGCATTTCTCATCTGCTCTTGCTCTGCTCTTCTTCTGCACATGAGGTTTTCCATTTCCCCTCATCCACTTCAAGAATCAGTCCCCTTATTCTTTTGCTGGTTACTTTGGGAATAAGGAAGAGTGTTCACGGGACTCGCTCTGCCCTGTCTGCTTTAAATGAGATGATCTGTCACTAGTGAGCATGAAGAGCCTTGATCTACACCAGCCCGATCCTGAACGCTGAGGGATCTGGGATCAACATCCCAGTGGCCAGGACCCATCAGATCTGCAAGCCACAAGTTTCTCAGCACAATCTCCAGATAAGCAGAAGTAAGACTTTATTCCTTAGGTCGAAAGAATGTAAGCTTTCTTCCTATTAAATTCCACAAGGAGCCTTACCAGAACACTCTGGGAGAGCCTTCAATCCAGTCAGAAAAGGACTGCACATTATGGGAAAAAATAAGAGGAACATTCTTCTAATTATTAGACTAAGGAAATGATGTACCTTTCCAGCTAGTCTCAGGGACAAGGCAACTCTGACACATTTTTTCTCTAGAAGAATATTTATACTACATTAGGACGCTGCTCAAATTATCAGTAAAACTATAGCGCTTCTTCTGCATACTAGGGGGCGTGAGGAAAAGCCCTGGCCGAGCTGGTGGAAAGGCAAGTGGGGAAAGTGATTCCACGCAGGCAAGACTCCTCCCAGTCTGTCTCTTTTGGGTCTTAAGAGGATCTGCTAACAAGTTTGGGCAATTCCACCCACTAAAAGATACATAAATGCATGTTTCTTGGTAAGGGAGTCCAAAGACAAAAGAACTTTTATAACACTCCAAGAAGACAAAGAGAGAAGATCTTATAATTAAGTTATGTAGCATTATTGAAACTTGTAAACTCCCCGGAGTTTCACCTTATGGATGGTTTTCGAAACAAACAATCCTTTCTGAGCCCATCTTCCCCGCCCGCTGCTGGCTAGACAGCATGGGTCTGCTTTCAGTCCTCTGCCTCCCACATCCTCCCCCTCAGAGACAGCTGTATTTCCTAGGGGCCAGCCATGGAAGTCAGCGCTTCACCCTCATAACCCCATTTAAACTCACATCAACCCCAGAGAGGGACTGTCATCATCCCCAGTTTACAGAGAGGGAGACTGAGGCAGAGACTGGTAAGTCACTTTTTGACGGGCATTCAAGAACTCCAGACTCTCAACTACTATGTTGACCTATCACTCTAAGTGGTGTGTGGATATATCCTCCAAATACCCAAGATTCTGATGAACATTCTATTACAAAGATGACGGTTTTAGGTTAAAAATAAAAATGTGTTTAAATGCTTGAATTCAGCAACTACATGCAAGATATCAAACATAAATCCTCACAACAAAGTCAGAGGACGTGATAGGCTGATGTTGCCAGATCATTAACCTTGATGGAAATGTAGCTTTTGCTACACATATCATATAAATTTATTCATAAAATATAGCACATAATCACCTTACAGAGGCTGCATTTTCTTATATATCCCAAGAAATCTATACGGAAAAGGACATTTGAAAGCTCCTATAACTATTTTGCTGGGGAAAGAGATTCTAGTACTTCAGTATATTTTAGTGCCAATTGCCAGATCTACCTCCCAGAAATAAGCAAACCAAAAACAGAAAAGGAAAATAAACAAATGTATATATATGTTCAACAAAATACAAGAATGGAATCTACTGCTCTGTTTTGCTTAAGAATAGTGTTTCATTATATTTGTGTGCAAGCATTTTGATTTATTTTGCAATTTTGTTCAGAAGTGGAGTTTACGCCTAAAAAATAGCAAAGCTGACTGTGGAGCCTTCCAATTTTATATGCTCTGATTAAAAAAAAAAATGCCTTAGAGTACTAACCAAGTGAAGGGCCTAAGAAATGGTGACTCATTCAGATTCGTTTAGTGCTTCTCAAGGAAGACTCTCCCAAGGCACGGAGAGTGAGGGACAGCTTGTGGAAGGACCGCTGTGAACACGGCAGAGTATACAGTACGGAAGAACTTTTAATCAATCATTAGGAAAGACGACTCTTAGACATTCCACAAGTCCATGTCTTGGCTACAGCTTTAAAGAAAAATAACGTGAAAGCCATGGAAAGCTAAATTGGGAGGTGCCCCGTGCATGTGGTCCCCTTGTCTAATGACTCTGCCATGGCCACTGTTCACCTAAAAGGTATTAACACAATGGCACCCATTTTTCCTCAATCTCTGACTCACATAATTTTGGTAGTGTGGTAAAAACCTCTCTGTGGGTATTTTGCAAGGTCCTTTGCTGGGGCTGGACAACCAACCCACAGAACCTTCACAAGGCTGGATGTTGTAAAGGCCAACACATCAAACCTGCCACCTCATTCAGCTCTGGGTTATCACTTCTAAAAAGAAGCTGCGGGGTCCGACCTGGTGGCGCAGCGGTTAAGTGTGCATGTTCCACTTCGGTGGCCCAGGGTTCTCCGGTTCGGATCCCAGGTGTGGACATGGCACTGGCTGGCAAGCCATGGTGTGGTAGGTGTCCCACATATAAAGGAGAGGAAGATGGGCATGGTTGTTAGCTCAGGGCTAGACTTTTCCTTTTCCTTAAAGATTGGCACCTGAGCTAACAACTGTTGCTAATCTTCTTTTTTTTCCCTGCCTTTTCTCCCCAAATCCCCCCAGTACATAGTTGTATATTTTAGTTGTGGGTCCTTCTAGTTGTGGCATGGGCCAGTCTTCCTCAGCAAAAAGAGGAGATATTAGCAGATATTAGCTCAGGGCTAATCTTCCTAAAAAAAAAAAAAAAAACCAAAAAGTAAAATGGTGCTGCAGCTATGGAAAACAGTATAGGAGTCCCTCACAAAAAAAAAAAAAAGCTGCTGCAAATCAAGCATAGGAAGTATCTACAAGAAACCTCTGCGACACAAGTATGGATGAAGGCCGAGAAGGCAGTTAGGAATGCTTTCCTAATATTAATGGGACTTTTACCAAGACAGAGCTTCCCCTGAAAATGGGCAACTTCAGAACAGTTACTTCATAAACTTGTCTAAATTTTAAAGACATAATAAAAATAACCATAGCCTATGTAAAGTGCTTACTATGTTTTCAAGACAATTAAGAATCTGAATGTAATGAAGAACAGGGGGTTTTTAGAGACCAAATAGTCATAACGTCCCCACCTTTGGATCACGTAACATTAGGAGATTTTATTATGCAAATAAGGCCCAAAGCTAATTACTGAAATAGGTCACTTGAAAAAGTCAATTCTAAACATTAAGAAAACCCATATATGTCATTTTGCCACATGTCAAAGCAAATAATCATCCATGAGAAGAATTAATGAGGATGCGTTTCATTTTGCCATGTCATTTCCTAAGGGAATTTAGTGGGTACTTGGTAGGTTTAAAAATACATTTCCAATTAAAAATTAATATTTTACTTCTAAAACTCAAACGTGTGATGCCTATATTCTAATCTAGTAATACCGTAAATCAAATTAAATGTCTTTAAAGAATTTACCGCAGATCCTGTCCATTTCGATTGGAGACGAGCCACACTAACAAGAGGTCCTATATTGGATGTGTACGTCCAACCATAAAAAGGTTGGAAACTGCAGACCGCCATCAATGGCCAGAACAACAACAACAACAATAAAAGCACTTTCTAGAAAAGAAATTAAAATTCAAAGAAACAAAAAGTGACTTTCTCATTAAGCTCAAGTGACAGGACTAGAACCCAGTGCTCTGGGCTGCTGGCCCGGTGCTCCTGGGGCCAGTTCACCTAGGGAATTATCCAGCACCAACTCAGTCCACTGGCAGTTTGGACCATTCCCCTCTGGGGTAATGAAGCACTACTCCAAACAATAAGTTCTCTTTTTCCTTCCCGAGGAAAGACACTAGCACACAATAATGATGATGTCCACACTAATTCTCATAGTTATGAAGGTGCTCACTAACTAGACACTATGATTTGGAGTTGAACACATGTCATACATATTACAGCAACTCAAATACCAATATTATTAACTGTCTCAAAGTGAATCGATGGTTTGAAGTGTTAAAAATACACTTGTAAATCTGAGTACTTTCCATCATGCTACCTAGCATAGCACTATTTTAAGTAGAGTGTGACTCTGTGTGTGTGTGTGTTTGCGTGTAGGGGTGAGTGCGTGTGAGTGGCTGATGTGGAAATTAGTGACTTTTAAAAATCTTGGGATTCTTGAAGAAGCAACAGAAAGTCAACATTAGCTTTTTAAACCATTTTAAAATTTGTTCTTCTCATCATTCATTTTCTTTCCAGGGAAAGCCGTGCATCAGTGAGCTTTGCTGTAGGGTGGGCAATCGGCTTCTGCATTTTCCCAAGTATCTGAGAGTCTTCCTATGTCTGTGATGTGGCGGAAGTCTTCCAACTCTGCTGAGCATCTCCCTGGACTTCCCGGTGAACTTCTGGGCCCTGGGCCCTCGACCCAGCCCTGTGCCAGTCACCCAGCCAGTAGCATCCAAACAGCTTCGCATGGTTTCAAACTTGAAACCTTCAAGTCTATTTTAAGAAAGATTCTTTTATCAGGCTACCACAGGCTTTTGCACTGTAAATCATAACTCTAAGGAGAGTTCTGGAGGGCAGCACAGCTCAGCTACTTGCTACTGAACCTAACATTACGTTTTTAGAAAAAGAAAAATAAGAGATGCCATCATTGTGTAGATTAATATTATAATTATAAATTAAGTTGTGCTTCTAAACACAAATCTGTCACATGTTGATAACAAGTAGTTATTAAATGCTCACTACATTAAACAAAAAGATGTTGATAAACCATGTATTTATTTGCATTTCTTGCATACTATTTCAGACTAAAGGCTCAACCCACAGTGTTTGCCGAAATCAGACTTGCACTCAGTGGGAACCTAGAATTCACAAAGCCATCTTTAAAAGTCAAAACTAAAGTTGGAGGAGAGAGTCTGGGTCTTTTGGCTTATCTCCATGGAAGAGTCAGCTCGTGGACTGGGGCTGCGTGCACAGTTCTGGGACACACGTTTAACACTGTAGCAACATCTGATACTCTTGGGCCTCCACTCTTCAGCATCCTCCATGTTCTTTCTCCCACCCAATCCGGGGCACTAACCTTCTTCATGAATTCATCAGAGGTCAGTTTCAGTTCCCTACAAATGGTATGCTAAACATTAGCGTTCTTGGTAAACAGTCTTACTTAAAAAGTCTTTTTTTCAAATAATACACTGTTCGACTTACAAAAAGCTCAAGGTTTCCATTTATTTTACCAAATAACTATTTTATATTTTCAAAGATTTCTGTATTGAAATCTTTGAATATTTTGAAAATATATAGAGATTGAAAATCTCTATATATTTTGCACACTTTACCACCCCATCTGCTTGTTTCATCCCTCAGAACACTTTTATTTTCATTTTATGATAATTATTCCTTTAAATCTATAATTTACCACTTTCCTTTTTTCTTTGTCAATTATTCTAGCTAAGCCATTGTCTGTGTATCAAGTTGGCTTAAAAATAGCTTTTCAATTTATGTGGCATTTCAGGTTCACAGCAAAGGACAACAAGATAATTAGACAGCTACGACTATCTTTGTTTTAATTACTAATGTAGGAAGACGCAGTATATTACTGAACACTAAATAGGTACTCAGTGAACTGTTGACTCTGTGCTCTAAAGAGCAGCTAGCTAGTGGGATGAGAAGCCAGAGGACAGCAGCTCAGCATTCCCCGATGAACTGAAGCCTTGAGTAACAAATGAGTGGAGACCCCAACCCAGTCATGAGCACAATTTTAAACCAAAGAAATTAAGAAAAAATATTTCATTGCTTGAGTGACGTGAACAGCTGTCCCAGTCACCCAGACTGCACTCTGGTGAAACCCTGGCCCCAGAGGGATCCTGCTTTGCGCCTGCAGGTGATCTGCACCTAGTAGGCATGTGCTCCAGGGGGTGCATCATCTGACTTCACAGCCTTGTGAGTGAACAGTAGCTCAGAGATGACCCAAAGGATACACAGTATCTGTTTCTGAAACAATGTGTCAAATTACTATATAGATTGACAAAAAAGAGCAATTCATCAAGCAAACCCAAGTGTTGTTTTATTCTTCTAAATCTGGTTTTAACATGCCCATGTATAATTGTGGTTTGCCTGTAAACCCCATCTTTTGAACCTATGAGCTCCATCTTCTCTGGATTGATACCTTTATGTGAAATGAGTACCATTATACCATCTTGTTCACTGTTGAATCCTTAGCACTTAAGCAGTTTCTGGCACAGAGGAAATACTAAAAGAATGAGTCAATGGATGGATGGATGGATGGATGGATGGATGAAGAGAAAAGTCATCGCACAAGATTCACCTATCAAAATCTCACCAATGGTCCTTAAAAATGGTTTCGCCAGTAGAGATGCCGAGTATATTCATATATATCTACTTATTTCAAAACTATAAAAACTCTAGGAGGTTTTTTCTCTTTAGGTATTTGTATTTAATGAGTACTGTTAGTACAGGGTCCCACATTCAATTAAGGTTTCAAAAAACATGGACAACCTTCAGCAAAGATTCTCACCAAATACTTGCCACAATAATAATTTTAAGGAAATAAAAATCAATACAAACCTATTTACCTTATCCTAATTTGTATAAAATAAATGAATAGAATTATACTTACATATAATGTAATAATCTCTGTTCTTCTGAAATTCTAGACCCCACAGGTTAGGGCTGAATTCTTGAAACTTGATAGTGAATTTTACATCTTGGTCTGGTCTGGCACAGTTGAGGAGAGGGGTATTTTCCTTCTTAATAGTGCATCTGTCTGCTTGGTCTTTATCAACCATATAAACTTTATAATATTCATACTGGCCAACAGTTTTAGAGTCCACTTTGGGGCAAATAATATCCAATTTGTCTCCTATCTGTGGGTATAGTACCAGTCCTTGTCCAGGTAGAAATCTAAAAGCATAAAAAGAAAGCCATTGAGTTGATAAAAATTATCAGTATTAATGATAATTACAACATAGCTAGACAATGTCAATAATTCCAAACTACAATGTTATGGATCCAAACTTTAATTTACCAAAAGTATCTCAGTTCAGATTAGCATGAGATGAACGTATTTAGGAATTACACTTTAAATAAAAGGAAAGAAAGAAACCGCTCTCCTTACACTACACAGTAGATCACTCAACCTCCTGACATTTCTTTCCCACCCCCTCCCTCATAGTATTTCAGGACTCCTTTGTGTAGCTTTACAATAACTTTTCCTCCATGGTGAGTCAGACCTTCCCACCTGTTTGTTATTTTTTAACCATTGGCAGCTTTGGTTTATTGGGCACACCACAGAAAGATGGCATCAATTCCAGGGAACAGTGGATGCACTAACACTTTGTTGTCCTGTTAGTTTCCATTTGCTGTTGATGTTAATTAACAGACAAGTTTCATCAAGAATGTTTCAAATTACTTATCATAATTAGTCAGTCACTGATCAAACAATGGGTTTTTTATTACATCGAACAAAAGAAATGTCTTACAAACCCATAAAAGATAACCAGAAATAATTAGTCGTAGTATTGATTCAGCTGCAAGATGAAGAGTCCCTGACTTGCAAGGACAGCAACTACTGTCCTTGCTCCGCAAACTTTTTTTTTCCCCTCCCTTGAGATGTATTTGCTCCAATTAATTCTTAGAAGCAAATCTTTAGAACTAAGACGACTGATCCAATATCCCCTAACGCTTAAAGCTAAAAGCCTCGCCCCTCTTCTCGCTTCTTGCTAGCCATGCTGCTGAAAGATCTCTTCTAATGGGGAGTTTCTCGGAGAAACTGAAACAAGAGCTTCCTAATGAACGTCCTTCTACAAGTGCTAACACAAGCAACACACTTAGAAATCCCATCTCATTCCTCCATAAGCAGCCAAGCCTGCAGCCTCATTAAAATATTAAAGCCCCAGAACAAAGCATCACGTCTGAATCCTTCCATCCAAGCCTTTCTTTAACCAGGGACGCCCACCAGGATTAATGGGTCATAATTCATTGAGAGAGAAAGCCAGGATGCCGGGGCACCCCCCATTTCAAACTCATATTGAGGGAACACGTTATGATTTATGCTGATGAATGGTATTAATTCTCTGAAAAGAGCATGAGGATGGTTATGAAGTGTCACAGAACACAACAGAAATTACGTTACAGATTTATATTAAAAACTAATGCTCTTTATGGCAGGAAAAATGCACACTGCACACAGTGGCTTGTCATTTTCTTTGGGAATGTGTTATTTTACAATCCCAATGGATTGTAGATACCCCAAAAATGATGGTCCTTTTTTTTTTTCCCTACTGAGCTCCTTTAGCAAGAACATATGACATTCATTCACTCAAAACAAAGTGAATAAGAGTCATCTAACAAAATCACTCTGTGAAGCAGAACTCAAAATGAATACTTTTTATAACAATGCAAAATTTCCTACAACCACGTGTGTACCCCTGAAGAATTCTCTACAACTTCTGACAAATGTAGATCACCACTTAGTAAGAACCCCTCTGTGATCTTCTGGGCCATTTTCACAGTTTTCTGGGGACAGGCTTTGAAAGGTCAACCCCAGGGGACTGAAGGACTCCCAGGGCGTGCATTCCCTCCACCTCCGGAGAGCCGGTGTATTCTCTCTAGGCAACTCCATCTTCCCTGTGTATAGAGCACAACTCTGGGTTCTGGTGGGCAGACTGAAGGACTGAATGAGGATGTTTGTGGACGAGGCTTTTTAGTCTTTACCTCCGCCCCTCACAGTGATTCTGATACGTTGCTGTGTTTAGGAAGCAGGGCCAAGATGCCTGGCAGCAGGTACAAATGAAATACCGTGAGCATTACATTGCTTACCTTCCTGACCTCCTTTTTCTCATGTCGTATTCCTTGACCTTCTTAGGAAATCTTTACTGCATCCAAGAACCAGAGGCCAACTCCTGCCTGCGGTTCCCACCTAACTCGAAACATTTTCTATCCCAAACCTGCTCCTTTAGTAGCTGGCAAAGAGCAAACACCACATGTTCGTTGTTGTTAGAAGCATTCGTAAATCACAGGTGAGGTCTGCAGCCTGGATGCCTGTCCCTGCCCTCCTTCCAGAGCTCTGATCTTCACACCCATCAACTTTCACATGTACCACTTCCCAGGCTTGCCCAGGCTTCAGAGACCAGGGTCCTCAGCAGCCAGATGGACCCATTTTCCTGTCCATACAGTCAGTTTTTTTAAGAAAATGATTGGAACTCCCCCGACCCCCAAGCGTCTATCATCTCTGCATATCTTAGAACTCTCCCACAGCACAGCCTAGGTCTAAAGTTTGGCTCACTAAGCTCTTTCTTCATTCAAAATGCTCCCAAGATCCTGTTTCCCTCATGAAGATTTTTTTCCTGCTTAACGAAAGACTCAGTGGAGATTTCCTCCCTGCCCATGTCAGTAACTCCTCATGACTCTCTCCTCACTCACCAAATCTGAGTTCCAGCTTTTGCTGGCGCAGATGGGGTGAGGTCAAGAATGACATATGGACCGGTTTGGCTACACACAAAGATCTCCTCACTTCAGAAGGCACAAACCACATAAAGAGCTGTACTGGTCAGCGATGGGGGAGTGATGTGTGGGGAGGGGTCGCCCATGGGATGGCTTATCAAAATGGAAGGCAAGGGGAGGAATCTCAAGTTTCAATAAGCATATTTGATATGCTCAGCAAAGTTAATCCCAACATTTGCAGAATACACCGTGACAAAACGGAACGCTAGAATTTGATCCTTTGCCCTGAAAAAGTAATGGTTCTAAGAGTTCCTTAAAAAAAATTATTGCTTCTTTATTTAAATCCATCTGAAAGGACCCAATCTTGGAATGCTTTAAAGTTTCCTTTTTAAGCATATATAGATGCCCGTTAGCACACCATCACTTTAACTGATGAGATTATGGTTTCTTAGCAGACAAAAGGTGCAGTTGAGCTGAGAGCCCGAATCACAGATTTCTTGCACACGTTACCTCTGGGTGCAGCTGAGTCCCAGAGCCCCTGTGCCTCCCAGGAGCCCTCACAGTTTCTAAGGCAACATGGGAGCAAACAAGAGCAATGTGATTGTAACAACAAAAGCAATGTATTTCGTGCCAGATGCTCTGAGAGTCAGAAAAGTAGAAGATCTTGATCACCAGGAATGTACAATCCAGCTCCCTGAGGGTAGGCAGGTCCCATATGTGTCTGAGTCAATGCTGGATGCCCAAGGGCCAACACATGGTAGATGCTCAATAAAAAAAGTACTAGTTGAAAACAATATGAAAGAACAAATGGAAGGTAAGATACACACAAATAAATTTAAGTCATATTAATTAAGTGCCACAAACTATTTGCAGATCACAGGCATGGAAGGAATTCCGAAGAGAGGATCACCTAGAGTTGGGACAGGGGTGTGCTGAGAAAACAGAGATGGGCTTTCCAGAAAACACCATCCCAGGCACTGTGTGTTTCTGGAGAGCAAGGAGCAGTGCAGATGGAGTTTCGGACTGTTCTCTCTGGAGGATGTACGAGTGTCAGCAGTCTTCTATGATTCCTTCCTATTTAAAATGCAAGGCAATCAACCACTTCCAGAACTACTGATAACAAAAACATTGTTGCTTGTGAACGCTCACTCTTTGCTAAGCGCTGATCAACGCACCTTACATCACATTCTCTTCATTTAATGACTGCACACATACATAACACGCAAAACAGATGAAGACACGCCCGAGCCAAACACAAGACACGACAGGAAAAGCCCCTTTCTCTGCACTTTTCAGTTCTCACTGCATCACATTAAAGCATGAATCTGGTTTTATAAAATGCATTTTTTCTAAATTGAGCTTTTCATAGATAAGCCATGAAGTTAAGGAAAATCAAGAGAAGTCACACCCAGGCTTGTGAGCATCAGATGGAGCCCAGCTCTGTGCCAAGCCCGTTAGTTGTGCCCAAAGCCTACTGCTTCTGAGGTAGTCACCTGAGACTCTGGCATCCCTGCCCTGTTCCAGGAGGCCAAGAGCCAACAGGTGAGGAAGAAACTGACCAACTACATGGAATTTGTGTTTTAAATGTAATATTACAGATGGACTCCAGACAGTTTGAGAATTGCAGAATGTACCTGAAAAGAAAATGGGGTGAATTTTTTTTTTTTGGCTGACGAAGATTGGCCCTGAGCTAACATTCTACCAATCTTCTTCTACTTTTCAGTATGTGGGCTACCAGCACAGCATGGCTGCTAACAGAGCAGTGTAGGTCCACACCCAGGAACCAAACCCAGGCCACCAAAGCGTTATTTTTTAATATTATTATTTTTTAATAATACCATTTTCTAATGGAAAACAATGCAGCCCATATGTTAAAATCAATTCAGTAAATACTGCGTTCTATTTTTGAAGCTAGGACATTTATATTTGTCTTTTGTTACCTCAAGATTGCTTAGAGACCTTAATAAGCCAGACTACACAGCACACTTATGTGCTGAATATTTTGTAGTATTCAATAATATACATTTTTTGGGGTAATATTCAATAATATACTTACCCTATGTTGACTTTGGAAGTATTAAAAAACAGAATAATGATGGTGGTGACCACCAGCTAATTTTAAATTACTAAACTGACGCTCTGTAGTGGATGTCAAAAACAGATATTTTTCTGTGTCATGAGATAATGTTCATCCCATAACCAAAAGCAGGACAGAAGAAAAGCCCCACAGTTACAACCCATACCACACAAACGAGGTTGTGTTTGTTAAACTACACTCAAACAGAAAGTGGTTAGAAGTGTCCTTTAACAAAGTCCACTGGTTTCTAATCCAAAACAAAAGATTTCTAAGACCGGCAGCGCTTCCTGTCCTATACAGGAGAGAGGACCCCGCCAGGCCAGTGCCCACCCTGGGCCAGGCTCCTGGAAGTCAGAGCAGTCCCCCTGCTGCCCTTCTGAAGGGGGAAGCCACATCGCCCAGACAGGAGAACCTGAGGCTTGGGACGCTTCCGGGGCACTGGTGCTGTGGCGCCATGCTTCTCAGGGGGCCTCCTGGGGATGGTGCAAGAGTGAGGCGTGCTGAGCAGAAATAGGCAATTCCTATGGTTTTCCCCAATGAATCATTCCCAAGCAAGACAATAGAGGTGATGACTCGGAATCAAATATAGAGATAACACATATTGTGGAATAAAATGGAAACTCTAAGTAGGGTTTCCAAGTTAACCTGCCTGAAATGATTTGATATCCAAATCTGTTTTTATCTTCTGATTACTTGTCAAATTTCATCCAAGTTTTTATCATTCATCAAACTAGACTCTCATATTTTCAAGGGGAATACTTTGAACTAATCTAATAACCTAAATTAGACATTAGTATTTGGTAACCTAAATATTCTATCTAAACATTCGACCTCTCATAATCTAAATTAGACATTTCAACTTCATATTCATCATTGTAGAAACTTTTTCAATACTACAGCCATTATGTGACACAATATCCTTTAATGTTTTAATCCACACTGGGAATCCATGCTTGTTTAAAAAACTAGTTTAATGCATTCAAAGCATAAACCAGCCACTTAAGAATTCAGGGGTCAAGACACACCATTTTCTTTGACCGACCAGAGCATCACGCATTGTGATCTCAAGTCTGGAGTCTCCTGATGACCAGGATGGCATTACCAGGTCTTGCAGGGTCAATCAGATGGAAGCAGCAGTTGCCTGATCACCTTCTGAACCTGGCCCGATGGAACAGGAGGACCCATGGGATGCCAGTAGCTGAGATGCTTAGGGATAGCTGTGCAGTGGAACCCCAATGCCACCAAGGATGCCCCATTTTCCCTGCTTCCTTTTCTCTCCTACCCGCTCCTGCATTTGCCCCTGACTATAACATATGCACCTCAGGACAAACATCCAACGATTTCCTACACTGTTCTTCAAGGCTCGCCAAGAATACGTAGGTTAACCTAGAAGAATGACTGAGGAATGACCAAATTACTGAGTGGCCTCTTGATGCCAAGATAGTCTGAAAATATACATGAAATATAGAAGACCTGGTTCTCTTGAGGGAAGCAATACGTGGAAGTAAATGATCAAAGAATATGACAAAGTATCATATAAACAAGGACAAATCAGTATGTTGTAGCTGAATGCAAAAATATCAAGCTGACACAAAATAAAAAGACGCAGACAGGAACGACCAGTTTCTGTATCCAAATAACCGGGTCAGGCAAAGCCCCTCCAGACAGACATGACGACAGTGCTTCGAATTTAAAAAGTGTCAGCTCAGATCCAGAGCCATTTCTACGTACTATTATGCACATCAAAAATCTATTTAAATATCTCCTATTCCTGCATATTTATGGCAGGTATCATCCACCTGAGAAACAAGAGCACGTTACTCATGTAACAGGACCAATGCAAATCCCACCAATATGCAAATTGGGGCACAGGAGACCCACAGGTGATGGTCTTCCATCTCCAGAGCAAATTGCCAAGCAGAGTCAGAGTCATAAGTGAACGCACATAACTTTTTTTCATGGAGAATTGCTTTTAATTTTCCTTTCATTTCAAAATTACATCATTAGAATATATGATTATTCTAAGTAAATGGCTAATTTCAGTTGAAAATATACACACATCACAATTATATGGTATGTTATTCTGCCTGTTTTGCTGATGGCACAGACGGTCAAACACAGGGACTTCACCCGAGTCTGCTTTGGGCACTGGATGATGGATTCGGGGTGGTCTCTGGCTTTCTGGGTTTTTTCAGAATTTTTTGCAATAAACATTAAATGCTTTTGTGATCAGACTGGAACATTATGCTCTAATGTACAGTTTCAAAAAACAAACTGTATCGTGTTCTTGAGCAATTTCTCACAACTCTGGCTTAAAAAAGAAACATTTAAAATATTAAAGGCCGGTAGATTTTTCACTTTTTTGATGCAATTCCTTAGAAAGCAACTAAACAAAATTATTATAATCTGACTTCTGACCTATTTAACAAATCAATTCTTCAGTCCACAAAAGCTATAGTAACGTACAACATTTGAGTTTACTCAAATAAATGAAAAATATGGGATGCAGTTTATGCTTAATCATTGAACTGCACAAATCTGGGAGTTGGCTAACGTTTCAGGGAATCTGAGCCGCAGCTTTAGGAACAGGTTTACCCCAGCAGTTGGCACACCAAAAATCATATCATATAATAGGTTTATTTGCAAGCTAGAGTTCTGTATTAAGCACAGTCTGAGTTTACCACATTTTGAAAAACATGCACTTTTTCCATAAAAATGCTTTTATTTTTATTTCAATTAAATGTCAAAGGCTGAGGGAAGAAGAGCAGTCAGTTTGTAAATTGGTTAGTCTGGAATTCTGAACGAGGGAAAGCACATGGGCTGCTCTGCTGGAACTGGCTGGTCTTTCTAGTTACCTCCTAACAAAAGATGCACGCTGTTCCGGGTAAGCCCCAACCCTTGACCCTCGGCTTCACCGTGCACTTGGGGCCTGCCTCGTCTACACGGAGCTGGAACAGCATGAGCACAGAAAAGCCCTATGTTCCTTTCAGAAACGCTCTGTGCACTTAGCAGTAGAAAGCCCCTGAAGAACAACTTAAATTCGTGAGTACAAGAATTTGATGGCACGTTTTATACACAGGCAGGATATTCAGTCTTGCATTACTTCCACTGAAGGCTAGAGTGCTGCTACAGCTTAATAAGACAGTCTCTAAATGCCCCAAACAGAAGAGTTTGTTACAAAATGAATACATAAAAGCAGGGCCCAAGAAAGACTTAGGCACTATCTACCATAAGAAATACTTGGGGAAAAAAAATTTCCTTTTTTGTGAATAGCACTTTACTGCCCCCTTTTGCACTTTAACATCAGAACAGGTTTCTGTACAAACTTATTCTGAAACCAGAGAGATAGTGGGGTGTAGCTATAGGGTGTCAGGTTTATACAGAATTAGGTTACCAGATACCACCGCTTGGAGTAACAAGTAATTACCTTCAAACTTCAAGCGGGAGCACCACTGTCTTCTCAGTGGCTTTAAACCTCCAAGAAATAAGGTAGTAATTGGAGGCTCTAATTGACATTTTCTGCTTTAATTCGAGTGTGTATGTGTGCTGGAACAACTGCCTGTTTTCACAGGTGCCCCTTCTTTCACACTTTTCTAAAACAAGTAGCATTTGCAACTTGAACCTGATTTATTCAAGGAAAAGAAAAGAGGCATAAAAGCAGGCTATACAATGTGGGACCATTAAAGTGCTATAAAGCCGAGACTGAGAGTGGGGGGGGGGCGGGGTGTGCATTTCAAACTTCACACCAACAACAAGAAAAATCTTTTCAAGAAAAGGAAAGATGAGAAGTGCAGAATTCAAATAGACGGTGAGCCTATGGGCACACAAACCAGTTCAGCAACTCTTCAAGGCGAGCGCCGGGGATGTGTGCCTCTTCATCTACGCAGAGGCTGGAAGGG
Source organism: Equus asinus (assembly GCF_041296235.1). Taxonomy (NCBI): domain Eukaryota; kingdom Metazoa; phylum Chordata; class Mammalia; order Perissodactyla; family Equidae; genus Equus; species Equus asinus. The sequence goes on from NC_091800.1 coordinate 78,579,112, forward strand.
AGTATTAAACTACAGTCTAAAGGAAAGTTTTATTTATAAAATTCTGATCTGCAATGACAGAGCGAGAGGGCCCTGTTCTCGGCCTAATGACCTCAACTTACATTTGATGGTTTGTGTATGCTGCTATATATACTTTTATTTAAGCTTAATCCATTTCCTTTTGTCATTCTACAGTTACCCTACAAGTCAAAATAATATTAAATTTCACAGCCTACAGTGCTCCATAAGTGAATGAAAACTGACTCCTTTTGATCTTAATCTTGTTTTTTATTTGTGATATAATGCTCAAAACAGTGGTGGTTAAAGTAAGTTTTATTTTAAAATGCTCAAAGATAATATTCTCATAGTTTAATATTCTCATAGTTATTTTCTTTCAGGAAAATAACACAAGTATTTAATTTTTCTCCATACCATGATTTTCACTGTAATAAAAACCTCCGGTTCACAGAAAAGCAGCCTAGAGTGACCTAAAGTTGAAAAAATGTCTTCATCTGTAAGTCACACGAAGTGTGTGATGCCCAGATATCAGTTTTCTGTTCACAGAGACTTGCCAATCTTTGCCATGGAATTAAAAACAAAAATCAACCACCTACCTCAAAAACAAAAGATAGAGGTCTTTATTTCTGGAACTGATCTAAACCCTCAAAACTTGCCAACAACAACAACAAAAAGTCATCCCTTGTATTTTGTAGCCAGGTAAGGCAAACTGGTGGGCTTGAAAAGTAAGATGGGGATGCTATGATGTGTGGTGGGAAAGTGAACAGCTCAGTGAACTACTCAGGCCACCTTTGTCACACTGGCTCCACCACACCGGCTCCATTATCGAAACAAGTATTTCATAACGCTCAGAGGCAAGAGACGGTGCGAGCTTCTGTCCCGACTGTAATTTGTTTGCACCTGTACGGTCTTGTTCCAAACCATGCTTTTAGTAAGAGTCTATAAAAGAAGGTGGAACTCTTGTTATTTATAGGTGAGGCACCAGAAAGAAGAATGGCTTTCATATAGAAAGAAATTCAAAGGGCAATGCCAGCTGGTTCTCTGCTGTTTTAGATATCAGTGTGGAGATCCATTCGCTCATCTCCCTAAGTGGGAGAATCACCGAGATGAAAGGCACACATAAATCATACACGGAATGGGCTGGCATTTTAAAAACTCGAACAAATGGAATTAAGATCCTAGTGCACAGAAATATCACAATCTAGTGTCTGCGTGTATGTTTTCTATCAAGACATTCCATCTCTTTCCTTCCCATCATCACATATTTTTAATTTAAGAGAACGGTGCCTATTTAGAAAAACAATTCACTCATGTTTTATGGGTGAACGAAACTTCTCCCCTTTGGTGTGAAAAATAGCACCGAAAGAAAGAGTGTACACCAAGGGCATCTGACTCCTGCTCCTCAAGCTGGAGCGTTACCCTAGGACAGCCTGTCGTGTTCACTACTGGGATCACCAAGCCCCCACCCCAGTGCCTTGCATAGGATGGCTGCTCAATAGGTGTTTCTGTAATTATAGAATGAACACTTTAACAAACAAGCTTTAAGAAAAGACAAAACTCTTTTAGTTCTCTCGATATACGAGGAGATTCTCCTTGGCACTCAAGCATAAGAAGTCTAAGGCTGTGCACCATGGCTTCAAACCACCGAAATGGCTGCCTCCTGGACACTTCCTTCCTTCTTCCCGAGCTCCAGAGCAGGTCAGGGATAGGTTTGCTGTGGGCGTCTGATGGGAGACATCTTCCTGCACCTCTCATGGCTTTTGCAACAGTCCAGAGAGTATGGGAAGAACAAAGGAGGCTATACAACGGCCAGGTCCGCACTGCTAACCTCAGAAAGGAATAAAACCGGATTGGGTTCCTGACTTCCACACAGATCATCCCAAAACTGTGTATCTTAGAAAAGTGTGAATGGCATGCCATTATAACTCTATGGATGATGTATTTATTTCCTGCTTGGTCACTAGAAGCAGCCTGGAATTACCTCGACCAAAAAACAAAAAGCACACCAAAAGTTAAATACTATAATTTATTCAAACAGGCTGCTAGTGAACTAAACTGCAGGGAATTGGACAAGGAGAGAGATGAGGATGCCCTGGGGTTCTGAGCGCTAAAAGGAACAAAGATCTGGTTGGCTGAGAGCTCTGGCTGGGCTGCAGGTAAGCAGACCATAAGCCCCAGGGAAAAAATGCAAACGGAGGCTCACTGTGGAGTCAAGAGAACCCCAGGCCCACCAATCCTCGCTGCCTGGCTTCCTGAACAAACTGCTCCAAACTTGCACAACATCGAAAGCCAGATGGGCTATACTGAATGAATCCACAGGCAAGAAGCCAGCATCCCAGCTTGCTGTAGAAATAGGCCTGGACTTGATTTGAGTCTTCTCAGCTCTGACAAGCTGGAAGCTGGCACAGATCCCAAAATCCAAAATAAAATGGCATTTAATTGTGACTAGACTCTAAAAAAGATGTCATACTATCTCCTTAGCTTGACACACGCTCAACATCTAACCAAATGTAACTCGCCTAGAAAATATGACCTCTTTTTCTTCCAACAAAGAATCCAATATTTAAATTTTTAAGAGGAAAATGTTACTAGCCAAAGAAATAATACTCACTAAATGCATTAATATCATACACTTTCATAATTGCCTAGTTTCCATTGGGTAGAACCTGTTATATCAAAGATTCAAAGGATCCATTTAGAATTGCTTGCCCATCACAGGAAAGACTATAAATCAAGATGGACAAGAGAAGAATTACATCCCAAATTTTCTTTTTATCTACCTTGTATGCACTGCTTTGAGCTAACGCATGCTTAATTAGAAATCTACAATTGCTAATTATTCCATGCAACAGTCTAAGAAAGAGGCAGAGAGTTAGGAGGGATCCTAGAACCAGAGTAATCCGGTTCAAATACAGGCTGTACCACTTATTAGCTATATGACTTTGGGCAAGTTAATTAACCAATCTGTGCCTCAGTTTCCCCACTGGTATTCTGGGGATCACAAAAGTACCCACTCAGATGGTTTCTATGAAGGTTTAATGTCAAGCAGTTAGAACAGCTGCTGGCACATGGTCAGCGCTACATACAACTGTCATTAAATAAAACAGACCATGTGCACCAGGTAAGTGGGTTTCTAAATAAGAAATATCATGTAACAATGCAAAAATTGCTATAATGCCTATCCCTACAGGTTGAATTCGTGTATTCGTTCAACATCCCAGTCTCTTACTGTACCCTGAACTAGAATACAAGGTCCATTCAGCCCAGGCCTCCTCTGTCCCTGGTGGAGAAGTTGACCGAGTATGTCTTGGGTGATAAATGTTACAACAAAGTATCAGGGGTAGGAAGCAGAGGAGAGAGCATGGAACTTGTAGCAGAAGGGAAATAAACAGTACTGCATACAGCAGAGAAGTCTTAACTAAAGAATGAACAGAAATCTGGCAGATAAGCGAGATACAAATATAACATCGGAGACTTTAAAGGTGAAAGCACCATGTTATAATCTTTATTAACATTTTAGTTTTATTTATTCTGCATTTGCATGTGGAAGGCAAACTGAATCATAGCCAAGCACACAGTAGATAGTCAATTAATTTTTATTAACAAGGGCTGACATTTATTGCTTCGTTGTGCCAAGCACAGAGCTTTGCTCTTTAAATCCTGACCACATTTAATCCCGAGCACAATTTTACTACTCTTTTATCTAGTACTATCAGATTATTGTCCCCATTTTAGAGACAGGACAACTGAGAGACATAGAAGATACTGCTCCCAAAGTTACACAGCTAAAAAGTGGAGGAACTGGGATCAGGCTCCCACAGCCAGATTGCAAAGCATATGCTCTTAACTAAACTCAGACAGCACTTGCCCGGCTGTCTTTGCTAAATCGAATTGTCTGACCTTTCCATTATCATCACACGCATTTTGAAAGCCAATAGGTACTGCTAATTCTCATATTAAAAAGGTAGCTGAAATCATTGGGTTAGCTAGCCCACAGGGTCTATTTGTTTCATTTGCGGGATCTGTCTTTGAGCTATGGTCAGATGTATGAAATAATTGAGATGCTTACAGATGTACACTTTGTAGACACACACTGCCCTTAGCTGAAATGTTATTACTTTGACTTGCTTACCATTTTCTTTCTTTCAGAGATCTACTGTGACCTTGCTTAGAAATGCTCATTCTCTCTCCAGACTCAGTTTCCCCTCTCTTGAGGCTGCTTTCTTGACGGCCCTCCAGCATGAATGCCGTCTCCTTCCTCTGTTCCTGCTGCACAGTTCCCACGCACTACAGCACAGAATGCACTTGCTTCCCCCAGGAATTCCCTCTACTCCCCTTAGGATTTAAGTCTCTTGAGGGTAGAGGCCGTTTCTCTTCGTGTTCTCAGTGTCTAGTAACAGCCCTCACTGTTAATAAATGCTGTTGAATAAATCAGTGAATTATCCACCAGCAGTGATCTAGATGATCCCTTATGATCTCCAAGAATGGGGGAAGAGAGCAGTGAGGCAAGAACCACAGATTTTCTTCAGAGATTCCTACACAACCTTTAAGAGGGTGATGGTCTAATGTTGAGTTATTTTCCAAAAAAAGTTGATCTAGGGCAAGAGTCCTCTAGGTGTGGTCTCAGACCAGCATCAGCATCAGCTGAGAGCTTCTTAGAAATGTAAATTTCCAGTCCCACCCAGACCTCAGGAATCCCAACTCCAGGGCGGGCCAGCAATCCTGTTTTAACAAGTCCTCCCGGTGATTCTGATGCCCTAAAGTTTTAGAGCTGCTGGCCTGGAGGGTAGAGCTCCAGTAACAGGTGAAATGTTAACACAACATAGGCAGCCATAAACATAGATCTGGGTTGTGTCTGTTCATTCGACTAATACTTACTGGATGTCAATGTTAGCTAGTAGGTAGACATTGATGAAATAAAACATTTTTGTCCCTGACTTCTAGAGCTAAGGAGGGCAATGAAGGGGACTAAGACTTACTTATGAATCATGACAGTGCAGTGTACAGTATAATGTTCTTCCTATGCCCTAGATATTTAACTAAAGTACTGTAGGATTACAGAGAAAAGATTTAAACAAATTATGTTTGCTCTACGTCATAGAGAGCACTCATCTAGGGGAAATTGTGAACTTTATTAGACAGCCTGTTATAATGAAGAGCCATTTTCCCATAGACAAAGGGGCATTCAGAACTTATGAGAGCTTGTTTTAATCTACAATGTACCCAAAATATAGTTCCATGGAAACTAACATCCTCTAACTTCTTCTGCAGTTCGATACATTCTGAGCTGGCCTTGAACATAATTGGCTCAGCCCCACTCACCCATTGGGCAGTTCCGACTCAGGGTAAATGTTTTCAGGTCAGCTGAACTGGTAGAAAGAGCAAGGACCGAGATCTGAAAGCATTTCACCAGGTGGTGGAACCGTGCTGTGCCTCAGGTTCCTCAGCTGGAACATGAGAGGCTTGAAGAGATGCTGGAAACAGGCATTTCAGATACTGTGGACCGGCAGCTCAGAGATTCTGATATGCACAAAGGTTAGTTATCTTGCTGGGAGTGTGGACGGGGAGCAACAGCAGAGTGGGCGGATAGTAGGGAGTTGCACCTGACACACACACACACAGCCCTTCCAAACAAGCCAAAGCCTTAGGATGGTCTGTAATCACCTGTTTCCCTCCAACGCAAACACACTGACCCTACTAGTTTCAAAAATGTGGGTAGCACTCATAAGAATTCTGGAGTGATATGGGAGTAATCAGGACATGAAAAGCACAGATTAATGCCTCAGGGGCAGTAGGGACTTGACTAGCAACTACTGGAAGAACGTACAAGGACTGTAATTAAAACTGGATGCAACCCAATTTAAACCGAGAAAATGAACTGAATTCTTTAATAGTTTTATATAAAAAACATAAAGAATTTACAGTACTGAAGAAAACGAAGTTTTCAAAGCAAGGCAGAACCCTGTGGTTCATTCATAGTGTTCTGAATGTCTGCCCAACATGGAGACGTTAGAACGTTTACCTCTCTGTGCTTTAGAGAGCGGAAACAGCAAATTATTAATACTTTACGACTATGAATTTTTTGTTCATGTTTTGTTTGGAGAATTACTAAGGGCAGAAACAACCTGTTTTCCTTTCATGGAGCTTTCTCCTACTTTGTTTTTTTATTTGAAATCAGCAAGTATGCACTCACCGGCCACAAAATGCTTTGGACTAGAATTACATATTTGAATTTATACATGAAAAGGAAAATAAAAAGCCACTGCTGGGTCTCTGCAGGAGCAACAGAAATAGGTTCACTTGGCATTCAGTGTGCATGGAAAACATTTCATAATTGATCACCTCTCTTTCCACTGGTTCGCCAGATCCAACCATCCTTATCTCTAACGCTTCTGAAACATGTTACCACAGGTAGAACGCAAAGCTAACTGTTGGATGACGTTAGTAAACAAGTGGCAGCGATTTCCTGCATCATTTCTTTAATCACTTTAACCCTGTTCTTAATAGAAAGCTGGAGGCCAGGGCCATTCAGCTTCTTCTTTTGTCATTTGCCTGCCATAAATATGCACCAGTCTGCATTTGAAAAGCTGAAGGAGGCCGCAAGCTTGCTGGACATTTATCATGCTCTGTTCCCTGTTAACAAGCAAATACTTTAGCTGAATGGGCCATTAGCAATCATTGTCAAATGCAGAACACAAGGTGCTCAGATGTGACCAGCTTATAAATTAGGGGGTGTCCCTTCTCCGATGAATCTAGACAAGTGCAATGGATCTTTTGATATAGACTTGTGAAGTATGCTAGAAAGGAAGGTAAAGTAGCAGGCACTGGGTATGGCAGGTCTATGTGCAATAATTTTTAAATGTTTTTAATCTGTGAAAGCTACATAGTAATGACCAGAAAAACAGGCAACTAATGTAATAAATCTATAGCCCAAAACAGATGGTGGAGTCAGCTGAGAATTAGGAACAAAATCAACGAAATGGGTCTGAAATAGAATATTTAGGATTTAATGAAGATCTTCAGACACTCACAGAACGTGTTAGTCTAGAAAGGCCCCGAGTTGCTGTTAGGAGAACACCGAATGCCCTTACCCACTCCATCAAGAAAGGCACTTGGGGTGTTTGTAGTTTCCGTATTGTCAATGTCTTAAGAGTTCAGACTCTGCTGAAGAAGTGCTGAGACTTTTCTGCAACACCAAATAGGAGGCAATAAAGCAAATATTTCCTTTCTGGCTTGACCCAACTACGGATGTCTCTCTGCATGGAACCCAATCACGGCTTCAACGGCTCATATTGTTTAATGACTAAAATGGAAAGTGTAGAAGGCAAAAACAAAAGTCCAGCTCAGTTACAAGGCTGTTCAGGACAGAAGGCAATAAGATTCCACAGCAGGGCAATTCTTTTTTGTTTTTAACTTTAAAGCTGGGCAGCGCTAACATTTTTATAATCCTATCGTTCACACGAATGGCACCTATCCGATTCAACGCAGGGGCTAAGACTCACATTTATGAGCAAAATTTCATCTAGATAGAGCCCACTGGTTTAGGGTATATTGGATTAGCACTGATTTGAGTGAAAACTCAATTCCCCTTTTTATTTATTTTATTAGATTTTTTTTTTCCCAGGGTGGGAAAGACAAAACTGAGAGGAGCTATCTGGCTGAGGGCGAGGGACAATGCATAATGTTTACCTCTGCTTCTCCCACGCGGCGTGCGATGGCACTGGGTCTGAAAGATGGCTGAAATCAAAAGGTCTCTCTTTTCTTTCCAGATAACTCCAGCCCTACCTATCCCCTCTGGTCTCTGTTCCTTCCCAGCATGTCCCTGCCTGAAGCCCAAATAGATTAAGGCAAGGACCGCCAAGTGCAGTTAATCCTACAGAATGGCTGCCGCTGTTAGGCCAGGAGTTAAAAGGGAGATCTCGCAGGCCTTCACAACTGCACTGATCTGAAGTTTTAATCAGCCCAATCTCAACCTCTGAAACAGGCAGGCAATGAAATCTACCTTTGCCGTATTATCCGCCACCAATGAGCAAGAACTGAGCAGCTTTTCTTTCCTGCTCTAACCATCCCCAGGCCACAAGCAGGGCTTTCATACTTTCTAATCCCAGTTTCCAAGTCTGTGTGGGTCTCACATAATAGCCAACAGCCTGGAGCAAGGGCCTACGCTTCTACTCCCTTTTCAGAGACGTGTCATTTCCAACATCAAGCTAATCTATATGTTGCCATGGCTTCACCCTTTATCTGCCTTTACATCTTATGAACTGCATGGATTTACCACATTATTTTTATCTGAAAGACAGAAAATGGTGGTTTTATTGCCATACAATCAGATTACTGCTGCTGGTTTCTCTATGCCTTTTTACCATACTTCAATCAAAAGGGATCAGTTTCTTTATACTCTGCCCTTGATTTACATTACATCTGTAAAGACCTAGTCTGGGTTGTAATCCCCTTATTAACTATGACCAGGGTTGATTTGCCTAAAAATAAAAGCAAATTGTGTCAGACCCTTTCACTTTGTTTTTGATTCGGAACTACAAAATGGATTACTAAAGAAATCTTCAGAGTTCACACGGCTAGTATAGTACTGAATTTAAAATGAGAATTAAACAAGTTAAACAGGGGAGCCATGTCAACGGTTTACATTTTCCATCATGGGAGAAGGGCTGAATTGCTTATGTCTTTGTACTCTGGCTTTAGAGAGACAATGAAGCCACAGGAGTTTTTCCAAGCTGTTCGGAACACTGTCCCATTCGCCATCCTTCCTTCTTTGCTTTTCTTATATTCCTCTCCCAGCTCCATTCTAATTCCTCCCCTAAAACAGGGGGGCAGGAGGGCTCGTCCCTGAAAGAGCTAATTCCTGACTAGAAGCTTATAGTTCTATGGGTTCTGCATATTTTAATCAAAATATTTTAAACAGTTGAACACTCCTATTTAAGGCTCTCCTCTGCCACACAAAGGGTGAGCTCATAAGCAAATCTATGTAGATGTATGATAAGTGACCTGAAAAACAGGCTCTTTATGTCAGCAGCAAACGAAGGCAGAGATTAGGCAGACAGGAGTACCATGGTAATCGTTAATTTTCTTAGAAGAGCGCTTCATTTTGTCTAATTTGCAATGGAAGAGTTTAGGAATAAAGTTTTCACAAAATGTTAAAGAAATATCCTTCTTTAAAAAATGTTCTTTTTTGAAGAGGGTCTGTCTTTCCTTCCCCTGCCACTCCCATTCCTATGACGCATCGCTGCAGTCATGCTAGGATCTCAAGTCGTTCCCCATTAGGTGAGTGCCCTGGGAAACGTCGCTCTAAAGCAGGTGTCACACTCGACCTCCGGGAGCTACCTGAGGCATTTCAGGGGAAGGCAAGGTAGCAAGGATTCAGTAGCTCCAATTGCAATGTCAGTCTGAGGGTAATTATCGTGCTGACCCCCAACCAACGGATTTATCTCAGTAAAGGTACAGATAAGAGGTTTCATGCTAATTAATCTGAGTATACCGATTATTCTTCAGCTGACTCCATATGGAGAAACCACTGCAATGTCCTTTTCAGCTGGCCTTGCGATGATGGCTAATTCACCTGTCCTCTTACTTCAGCCTAGGAGTCAGAAACATTCAGGAATGTTGGAGTAATTTGCATTTCTTTGCATGGATAGGACAAGTGTCAAGAGCTACGCTTTGTGAAAGATTTAGAACCAAGTGCTTAACAAATCATCTTAACCTCCAGCTCCCGTTTCTGAGGCTTGAGGCTGTAATTGCTGGGGTTAAAAAGTGTGGTCCCTAGACACGCGATTCCCAAATAAATTCTCTTCTCTCTGAAAAGCAGGCTACCAAGCATGTTGTGAGATAGCGCGTGAGCTCGTCTTTGTGATTTCCCTGGCTCAGTCGTCCTGCAGAACAACGACAGTCCATTACCTACAGTTTATCATCCTGACAAAATGTGAGGAATGTGGATGTGAAAGCACTAACAATTCCACCCCTGGTGCTGTGTGCTTTTTTCTCTCTATATTAAAACTGACAAGATTAACCCAAACGCAAACTGTGGAGCATAGTTCAAGGGGCTATTCAATCTGTGCTGAATGTGCATTTGTTTACCTACAAAAATAAGAATTTCAGACACAATGGAGGGCAGGCTGGCTTATATATGGTATTGAATGGACTGTTTAAACAGCACTATCCATTGTAGTTTATTTTATCAGTCTCTGACAGGTCCATATTTATTCAGAGCCCGACTGTGGTAGAGCCCACGTATTATAGGTTATCTGGATATTATCGAGCCATTCTTTTGTATCAAGTCAATCAATATCAGGAATTCAGTATTATGTAGGGAAAAATGATATGGGAAAAGCAAACTGCTTTGTTAACCAACTAGTGTGTGGGGCATAGGCAACAGCACCACAAGACATAAGAAATTAATGTTCTACTGAAATTTTCAACGAAGTCAGTGTAATTCATTCTCGAATACCATACCAATACAGGCTTGCTCACCCTAAAGTGAAATTAATATTTTTCTAAAAAGAGCCAACTACTTCATTTTAGCAATAACACCCTGCTTGGAAAAAAATTGTTCCACTGAAATGTTAAATTAGAAATGAAAGCCAGGCTTTGCTATTCTCACTCGAGTTAAAAAATAAATAGCTAAACAATCCAAATGGCTACAACAGGCGCAACTCTAACAGAGCCTATGGAGGCAATGTGAAGAACCTAACAGGGCAGTCGCTAATGTTTCAGTGTATAGAACTTCTTTCCATAACTGCAGAAACTCTCAGGGATGGGAGCAGATAGTGTGGGTAAAGTAGTTATGGAGACGGGGAAATTACAAAGGATTTTCTGGACCTTGGATCCAAACAGCTGCTTCAGGCTCCCTATGTCGACCACCTGCTAAAAAAGCTGACCTGCGAACGAAACAAATCTAATTACTGATGGTTGCTTCATTACAAATGAATTGTTCCACAGTTCACGTGAACTGATGTGAAACTTCAATGCATTTGATGACCTTCCTGCCACATTGCATTTACTGACTGAAACTTTTCTCTGGAAATAAACATATGCAACTTCCTGCAAATAAAGCAACCCCTTGGCACGAGGGGTTTTTACTCATTCTGAAACTTAGAAAAGGCTCTTTCATATCATTATTCCAGGAAGAAATCCTCCTGATGTCTCAAGCTAGCAGGCAGCTGTATACTTTAAGTAGACCTTTTCCAGGGACAAATTATCCAGTCCTCCAGGCAAGCCATTATCATAAGAATTTTAAAAGAAATTCTACTCTTGAAGGCCGGAGCAATCACACCAAGAGCAACATCCTCAGTGAAGGGAGGCAGATTCTCCCTTCAGTGTGCAAGCCTCTACATCGGGGACTACAGCTCAGAAAAGCAGACCAATCCTAACCGACAGGATGGTGAGTTAACATCAGTCACACTCCCCGCCCCCCCCAACACATTACGAAAAGAAGATACTAATGTTCCAACTTTAGGAGGTAATAATTATTGTGCCACCTTTTTCCTAAGTAGGAATTTCTAATCCTCCTCTCTGATAACACACAAACTAGCAGTTAAGGCAAAGATACGTATACTGAGCTGAATGCCAGAGGGGTTCATGGGAATGTCTTTAAGTAAGATTTAAAAATAAATTTAAATCCTGAGGGGGGAAAAAATTCAGCCCCCAAAGACAGTCCATCAGTGAAAGTGCAAAGCGGAGCGGAGCAGGCCGCCTGCGGAGGAGGTGAGGACTGGCGCACAGCATTGTGCATGGAAGAGTGACCTCTGTAGGCACAACGTGCGCACTGGCTGGCCTCGCCGCCGCTCTCCAAGCCCGACCCCGGCCTGCCTCGCCGGGACGCCGGCTGTGCGCGCAGGTCCGAGCCCAACAGCCCCTGGTGCCTCACGATTTGGTATCGGTGTAAAGATGCCACTGTCACTACTTCCTCAACAAATATAACGAAAATCAGAAGTCCATACAAGATCAGGCTACCTGGAAGGAGGAATGCATTAAGTAACTTTCAAACATGCGCAGTGTTGGAAAGTGCCATCTAGCATCACACAGGAATTTGTTTAATCCGATTTACAGCTGTGACGTTTCTCGCCCTTGTAATAGAGAATTTTTGATTAACCTGCTGATAAATTTGAAATTTACCGCTTTTTAAAGAGTGGCTACGATTTTTTAATTAAGACGTGATTTCTAAATTAATCCTCCATCTCTTTACTCCTAAATTCATACCAAACTTGCTCGACTTCAATTAGGCGACCGATTTTGCTTCTGATCGCAAATGCTTACTCCTAGAACCAGCCAATATTTCCATACTTTTCCCAACTTTCCCAAGGCTAAAATTCCACGGTTCTGTAAAATATTCTTGGCTGTGATTCGAAATGTATCCCGAGAATGAGGTAATATCCAATTCTGAAAGAACAGATGACTAACTACGAGTCATGACCATATATATTTAGGGATGGATTGCCTATTCTAAATTCTGAAAGGAGTCTGGTAGCTCACGCTGAAAGTTAATCTCCAGAAGGCCTGGCTTTCTTTCGGCTGCACTGTTTGATAAAAGCAAGTCGTATCCAGGGATCCATTCCTGCCCAGGCTGCCCAAGCGCTAAGGCTTCGGGAGCAGTGCCGGCTGGGCAGGGCCCTAAGCTTTACAGGAAGCGTCCTTAAGATCGAGTCAGCTATCGGGACCGCACAAAGTTCGGGGCCATTGGTTTAGAAGCTAAGCGAGAGGCCGACCTGCGGAGGGCTCTCCGGAAGAAGCCTAAGGCCCGTCTCCCGGGCGGGGAGGAGAAGGCTCGCCGCCCGAGTTCTCCCGCAGAGCAGGCGGCGCGGTGCGAAGCGCGCGGGCTCCGGGGCGCTGCGGGCGGCCCAGGGACCACAGGCTCCCCGCTCCGGGGACGCTCCACTGCCCCGGGCCCGCCGCCCCGCCCGCCCGCCCGCCCGCGGGACTCGGGCCGCGCTCAGGCGCTCCTCCGGAGCGCAGCATCCCCGCCTCTCTCCGGAGCCCGCCAGCCCCGGGCGCCAGCTAGCCCTGTTTGTGGCCAGGATCTCCGTTCTCGAATACAAGAGGGTCAGGTATCGCCATCGGACACCTTCCCGTACGTGACACCCGAGCCGCCAGGGGCTTTTTAGCGTCGGGAGCGCCTAGGAGAAGGAAGGCGGAGAGGACGCCCCTTAGGGCTGGCGCTCCGGCTGGAAAGCCGAACGAGGAGTCTCCACCTAGTGAAATGTGGCGGGGATAGAGCACAGGGGACTAGGGCAGCGGGGAAACCCGGGTTCCAGAAACAGGCTCCGAGGCTCCGCGGTCCGACCCTTCTTCCCTTCGGGACGGCGCGGCGGACCCCGGGGCGGGGACCGAGGGAGATCGCGGACGCCACTTACTTGGAGTTCGAGGAATTCCAATAGATGGGCTCTAAAACTATCGATCTGGAAATGGCAGTTCTGCATAAAACCATCAAAACTCCCCAGCAGTACTTCCACAAGGAGTCCCTCCTCGCGGCCATGGCCGAGCCGCTCCCAGCTCCGCGCACTCCGGGCGGCGGAGGGACGGGGCGCGCGGCTGAGAACCCCAATCCTCCGGGCAGACAAGGAGCAGACCGCAGGCAGCTCCGGGGCGCGCCGAGCAGCTCCAGCAGTCGCCGAGGCCGGGGGCGCTCCCCTCGGGGCCTTCAGGGCGCGGGGCGGGAGCGCACGCGCGGGGCGCGGCGGCGCGGCGGGCTCGGGGCTCCGGGTCGCCGCGCCGGACGCAGCTCGGACGGCCGGCTCCCGTGCGGCTCCAGGGTGCCGGGCTCAGGGCGGCAGGGAAGGCGCGCGGCCGGGACACAAAGGCAGAGAGACGACTCGGGCGGGCGGCGGCGGTGCGCCCCGAGAGGGGCTGCCTCGCACTATAGATCCAGGGGGGCGGGCAGCGGCCCGAGCGCGCGGGCGCCGTGTCGGCGCCGTTCCATGTCCCGAAGCGCGGAGCGCTGAGCGGCGAGGGGCGCCCCTGGGTGCGCGGGAGCCTCCTCAGTCCTCGCGGCTCCCGGCCCGCGGAGCAGGCAGGAGGGGCTCGGTCCCCGCCGCGGGCGCCGGACGCGCGGGCCTTTGTGTGCGGGGAGGGCGCCGGGACCGGCTCTGCGCGCAGCTCCTCTCTCCGGCCGGCGCCGCCGTCCCCGCCGAGGAGAGTCAGCGCGGCAGGCGCGCTGTCAGAGCACTATAAACGCGGGGCCCCGCCCCGCACCGCGCAGCCCATTGGCCCGTCGTACGGCAGCCGCGCGCCCGTTGGGCGACCAGCCCGTCCTTCAGCCGCCCCCGCCCGACATTGGGCGCCGCGAGGCGGGGCGCCGACTGACAGGTGAGCCCCGCCCCCGGCCCCGGGCGGCGGCGCGAGCTGAGCGCCCTGGAGACGCCGAAGGAGGGGGGTCTGCGCGCGCACCGGGCGCCCCCCAAGGGGGCGGGGTGGGGACCCTGATAGGAACGGCCGAGCAGGGAGCGGGGACAGCACGGGGCCACCTGTCTCTGCGCCCAGCACGTGCCTTCCGTTGCCCGGCAAGTGTCCTAACTTCAACAGAGGGACGACGTCGAGAGCGAAACTTTCCCTGCGGAGTGGAAGGCAGTAGGTTTCCCGGCGGGTCCTCCTCCTTAAAATGAAGTGTTTCCTCTGCAGGGACTGACTCACGCCCCGCACGCGCATCCCTTCGCTGCCCCCACCAGGCCTCCCAGCGATGCGTTCACACCTGATTTCGGTTCCAGACGTCAGCTGAGGCCTGACCTGAGTCAACGGGGCCGGGAGACGCACGACTCCCGGGAGCGCGGCGCCGGCGGGGCAGCAGACACCGGGCGCAGACGTCCCGGGCCCGCACCTCCGCACCTCGCTGCCGCGAAGGCAGCGCTCTCTCGGCAAGTGCCGCCGGCACACCCGCGCCCGCCGCGGCACTTTCTCAATTAGCCTCCGGGACACACTCACGTCCTCCCCAAGGTGACCTGGAGTTTAGGGCTGACGGTGACAAATAGCACCCAAATGGAGAGGTGGCAGGAATTCTTCACTTGGATTCTCGGCGAGGCGCTCGCCCACAGAAGGGCTTGGACGAGCGCCACCACGCCGACGGCTTCCACGGAGCCACAGCGCCCACTAGCGAGCGGCTGGCCTTCTCCGCGTGCGAGGGCACGATGGGCTCAGCGCCCGGAACCAGAACCCCGCGAATCTCGTCACCCAGCAAGTCCAAGGAAGAATCTTCTTAGACGACCAAAGCGGGGAGCACACGGCAGAGATAAGGCACAGTACAAATGTACAATTCAGTTAGAAAAAAATGCCGTATACCCACAACATGCTTTTTTAAAAAAATTCTGTCTATGCCAGGATTAATGTTTCAAACGCAACGAACTGGCCAGTATTCCTACAGTAAATTCTATTTCTTTAGCCAAATTATCCACAAAGCTAAATTTAAAAGAAAAAATATACAGTGAAAACATCTCGTTTAGACATTTACTAGTTCTTCTTTCGCTCTTTATAACAACTTTAGAAGATTTTTAGTGCACTAAATACTCGTTTTTTGAAACATTAAACATAAGTTAATCTACCTTTCAACTAGGAGTGTTAAAAATTTGTACAATCTAGTTTGTTAAGGTTGAAAATACTTAAGGCACGAGAAGTACCGAATACAGTCATATTATTCCAAGATCTTTGAGGAGAAAATTTCACTTTCCGCAATTGCCAGTTTTAAATAAAGCCTTCAATTTGAGGAAATTATTTTCTAAAAAGGCTAAGTCTGTAAAGCGATTCGAAGTCATCGGCAGATTCTCAGAACTGAAAAACCAGGAAGGGGCAGGCAGTATTCGTTAACTTCACAAGGGTAAAAAAGGAGTCGTTTTTAACTAGCTTAAAACATTGAAGGAATTCATTTGAAATTTAATATAAAGCTAGCTTAATGATCGGTTAAAAGAACTGAGTATCTCAGTACCATGTTTCTTATTTAGCAAATTTATACTGTGAAATTTAAGTTGTGACCTCTTAGCTCCTACATCCTCTCTCCAAGTAAACTAGAGGAAATAACGGAAATTTGCATTGTCTGAAAAGAACCCTAGCTTCCATTTTTAGTAAATCAGGTTACTTTCACATCCAAAGCATTTTACCTTGGGAGAAATGTAAATTACATGTAAAAATTGCTTTCCTTTTTTAAAAACAAAGTGTGTATTTGACCAAGAAAATAAAATACTACACAAACATTTCTATTGTATAGGTATTTAGAGTATGAATATGCACCAACTTATTTTAAATATGGAATAATTAGCTGTAGAGACTACATGAAAAGCATCAGAAGTTGCAACTTCAACATGCTAACATTCCACTGCTGTTTACATCGTAATTTCAGTAATTGAAAGCCTTACCTCAAGCCACCTGTATCTACTTTTGTACATACGCCAGACAAAAAGATGTCCTATTGGCATGTACAAGACAAAGCTGACATTTTAAAGCATGTCGAACCAAGAAGAAACCAATCACATCAGTTTAATATCTTTGTATTTGGATTTCACTTTACAATTAAATTGTTGAAGAAATGTGGTTATTTTTGAAATTCTGTAATTTTACCAGCACATATTTAACCCATCAAAAAATGAGATTTCATTTCAGGAGAAATTACTTCAAATGTTTCTAGAGTTAAGGAAGAAGTTTCTAAAAGTCAAATAATAAAAATTTGGGGAATGTTGGAGATAGTCATCTATAAAAGTTGATAGACATAAATTTGGATAAATGTAGAATGAGGTAATATAAAAGTTGGATAATTCCAGTTTAAAAACTAAGAGGGTAATCAATTTTGCCCAAGAAAATGCACCTTATTAAATATAAACTCATGATCCTGCCCTTTTGAATCTTTAGCCACGCTGGTCTTTAGAACTGATGGTTGTTTCTTATATATCCCTTGTACAATAATCCATCAACTCTAAGACATATTTCAAAACACATCTTTACCATAACTTCTGTAGAAACAAAGAACAAAAGCCTTATGTAAATTTACCATTACAGAAAAACTACTGAAATTTGATACACGTATATTGATTAGATGATGTCCAAGCTATGAACTTTCTTTGGTGCTGTAAACCTCTGCTAAAACTATTATCTTTGTTTCCTGACATTACGTGCAGTTTGTTTCATACAAGTCACTGAAATTTTTAGAATTCTTCTGCAAATGGCACTTTGCTCAATTTACTTGCGTGGAAGACCTTAGAAACAAGGGTAAAATAAAACCAATTCTTAGATCAACTTTGCCATACAACTCCTGCCTCGTCTGCTTCTAAAATTCAGATTATTACACACTGAAGTATCTTAAATTAGCATCTACTTACAGGAGTTTGATAGGAAAAGTATTGGTTATCACATTGGGCTCCTGGTCAAAAGAAAATCATTTTTTCCTTTGGGAAGTTTAGTGACAACTCATATGTAGACCATAACATTTTCTGTATGGAACAAAAATATCATTTTCCACAATAGTGGTCATTTAAATGTGTAGCTCATTTATCACTGCTTTTATAATATTAATGCAAAAGCAGCGTATGTAGAAAGAATGCAGTTAGGGCTCCAACTAGCTTGGGCACGTGGCACAAAACCTCATTTCCTTAGCTGCAAACCAACAGGTTTAGACGACCAGCCAAGCTCCAGTCACCATTCCAAATGAAATTAGGTAGTTTGGTGGAGAAAAATTAGGAGGTAACAGCTGGCTGTGCAGTTTTGATTTCATCATCCATTAATTCTAATACTTTAACCTCTCTAAAAAGGATTCCCACTTTATGGACTGATAGGATATAGACATACTGTATAATAAAAAGTTAAATTCTGCTCTAAACATATAAGGGATATTACTGACAGCAGTCATAAGGAGATAACGAATTTCCTATTGTAGGACCATAAAACCACTTTTGCTCCCTCTTTATGCCACTTTACAATAAGAGATTCAATAGCGCATAGAACCAGCTGCAATTATATATTCCTTTGTTAATTCCTTATGTTACTTGTCATTAACTTAATCCATAGTGAAAGCCTGGAAAATGAGGAAGGAAACAATCATTACCCAAAAGTATGCAAAGAACCACCCCATTTTCTTCTAATAAGCCAGGTTTATTAATCAACAGTTGTACCAATCTTAAATAACATACCAACACTGTTAAAGATACACAGACCTTTGCTTGAGTGATAATGAAACTGATGGATCACGGAAGATTTTAACTTACTGGCTTCAGCCATAGAAAGACTAAAGAAATATGTATAAAAAACACAACTGTTCCAACCTCTAATCAACCACTGGAGGCTCAGGAAAACAACTTCTTTTTAATTGACTTCCAATTAAGTTCAATTACAACATCCCACCCCCCCAACCACCATTTTAATTTATATTGGGTCCCCTCTGTATCCCCCTTCCATTGTTTCCTAGCTGCGTATCAGTTACTCTAGTAACTACAGATACACAACAGAGATCAGGGAATGTGATCCAATCATCTGAAAACCAACAATGGCATATCTGCTACAAAATGTATAGTGCAGTGTATCAGCAAATGCAATTGTAGGGTGCTGCACCACTAGCAACTCCGTGATTATGGACAACTGAATGTTCAAGAAAAGAAACACAAGGGCAAACAAAAAACACTATGAATAACAAAGATCAAGACCACCACTAACCATTAAGTAGCAAGTCAACAAATGAAAAAGTGGGGCCTCCTTCCTTGGGCTTCAACACCCATTCTAGATTTTGGCTCTTCTTCTTTTACCTTCAGTGGTCCTTTTAGGTCTTTTCACTAGTTAGTAACACTCTGGTATTTGAGAGTTCGTAAGCTCCTGGAGGGAGTGGCAAGTCTCAAAAACTATGATATCCTTTCTTCAGAATTTCTCATGGCCAGTAATACAAAACAGATGGATGGTTCTGGGGGTAAATGAGCAGAAAATGGAGACAACTGAAAACAAGAGCTAGTTAATAGTAACAGCTTTGGAGAAATTTTAAGTGACAAATGGAGGATCCTTAATATAAAATGAGGCATTAGAAATGATGTATATAGAGTTCAATTAGCCAAGATTCTATGCTTATTTTACTTCAGGTAATGGAACAGAAGTACAAAACCACTGAAAATTCTTAAGATTCTGGTGGCCATAAAAAAAAAGCTACGGACATCTACTAGCACAACTAGATGACTTAGTAGTTAACTGAGGATAGAGAATAATGTTGCCTCTTCATAAGGGAAACTGGAGCAGTAAATCTTTAACTACAAACCCCATCCCCTCTTTGCAAGCATTAAAGAGTCCTCACACCAAGCTAATTTAAAGGTTTAGTTTATACAATTGATAATTCTGCAAACTCCACAATATAAATGGCAGTAACTACATATTTTAAATACTGTAATAAAAATAAACAGTCATTAGTTAATTCTATAATGCATTACGAATAACCTAAAAAAACAAATTGTGAATAAAGGCATTTAATAAATTAGGGAACATGTGAACTGTTAGACTGGGAGAGAATTTGATCTTTTATAGTATGCACACAAAGGCAGTGGAAACAAATGAAGAAAACAAATTACTACACATTGTTGCAGCACAGAAAAGATTGGGTGTATTTTATTAACAATTACATCCTCTTTCCTGTAGCCTGGCACAGGAACAATTCCAATATCTGATGTGAGGCTCCAACAGCAAGCAGATACTGCATTATGTCACTAAGCAACTCACTGTGATTTCACACCATATGTGGCAGTAAGAAATTTTTAAAAAATTAAAAGGCACGCATAAGCTGATTTCAAATATTTTAAGTCCAGGCTACTCTCTTAGATACAATATTTAAAACACTTGTATAGCAAAACAACTTTTAAATAGACATTTCCCAAAACTTGAGTACACAACTTAGGAACAATGGTTCTGAACCAAAAAAAAGTTACATTAAAAAAAAGTGTAAGAATCACAAAATAATTAAAGCTAATCTATATTTAGAGATTAAAAAGATTCGTAAGCAATCAATGTTCTTTAGGTAAATAAAGTGAATGTTTTAGAGTAATAGGTATCATGTTTACTAAAAGTCAGTTCTCACTATAATTCATGCCTATTTAAAATTCTATCTTTAAAGATATTTAAACTGATTTTATTGTTCCTTACCACAATTAGACTCATTGAAGAGCTCAAACTAAAGCAATAGCTTTTTTCTTAGCATGCACACACAAAATAATCTACCGTTTAGTCATCTCATTATGTTTTCACTTTTAAAGATTGATCAAACTGTCTCAAAAATATTGGAGAACATTTTCTCTACTTTGATGACATGTTTATGCATCTTAGGTAGCATTCTGATATCCATACCCTTTTCTTGAATAAATCTTTTATTACCAGTAGCCTTAAAACAAACATATATAAAGATAAATAAGGCAGATTCTAATGTATAAAAGAGTCATCCATAAGATACCACATGCAAAAACAAAAACTTGTAAGAAGTTTAAATGTGTTTGTCCCGAAAATACACGTGCAGGTACCCTACACTGAAGATGATTTGATGACCTTAGCCTTTTGTGAAAGCTAAGTTCTTTCTGATGGCCCACTTTGAAAATAATCTAAGATCCTACAAATTTTTAGAAGCATTTTTCTAGTCTTTATTAAGTATAATTTGTGGTGATAAGACTTATATCCTAAAACAGAGGCACAGGATTGAGAATTTAAATCTTTTTCTGGGTGCTTAGTCTTTCTTAAAGGTAATACTGATGTCGTAATTATTGTATCAGCATAAATTAGATACTTGTAAAAATAGCCATTAAATACTAATTCACAAGTATATTTAATGTACATATAAATCCTATGTTAAAAGTATAAATGAGAGGAAATGTAGCATAGCTCTAGGATTTTTAAATTGTTGACCATCAAAAAGTAAACCACCCTCTTTAAGACTTAACAGAACTTTAAAAAAAATTGCTTCAACATAGGAATTTAAGACTTGACTTTATTCAGCAAAATCATTTATTTACACAATGGGGAATGCTGGTTTGATTTTGTCAATGAAATAAAAACAAATTGAACAGAGACAATACTGACTGTATATATATTTTGTATCACAGCTGACCAACTGTTTCCTTACCTGTATCAGGAACATCAAGAGCAACAGTATCTTGAGGACACTGGTTTAACAATACACCACATGGGTCCAGTAACACTCTGGGAGCTTCCAATGCAATTACCAACTTTTTCTTTTTTTATAAATATATAAAAAAACAAAAAGCCAGCAGAACCAGCATTATGATGTAATAAACAGAGTATAACTCTGAAGTCAGTGGGTCAGTAAAAACCTTATCAGACCATCCGTAGTTTACAAAGTGATCTGCTCTTCCTCAGACCACTAATACGGAATCCAAACAGGTGAAAAATATATCACTTTTAGAAGACAACAATGATCTGATAAGGATTTGACTTAATGAAAGTTAAGGGGGGAAAAAAAGGAATTGCAGAGCATAGCCCCTATTAGAACAAGCTAACTTTCCAGATTTTCCAAATTAAAAAAACAAAAACAAAACAAAAAAAAACCACTTCAACATGAAGCTACCATACAAAGTTTTTCCATTTTTCTTTGTAAAAAGTTCAGAGTTTGCAATTTAATCCTGGGTTTTTAATGAGAAGGACAGTTTTGGCCTGGACTTCCCCTTGCCCAGGATAATTTTTTGTTCTTCTTTTTGTTGACGTTGTCGCTCTTGTTCTAGTTTCATCCTTTCCTCATGAATCTTTCTTTGTTCTTCAACAATTCTCAACTGTTCTTCAGCCTGAAAATTAAAAGCAAAAATCAGAACTTTCTATGAATTTCATGTCTTCTATTAGTAATATTTGGGAAATAAGGTGACAATTGGTAGTCAAATGTATGTTTAATAAAACTTGCCTAAGGTCACACAAAAAGTGACAGAAGAAAATATTAAGGAATTAGAAAGCACTCCTTATTAGTTATTCCTATATTTTCTAATTTTGTTTCTTATGAAAAAATACATGAACACATTATAGGAAAGCACTTACATATTTTGAAAATGGAAAGAAATTTGTAAAAATGTCTTGAGATCAAGTGTAGATTTTGTCCTATTACCTATTTTTGTCTGCACCTTCAGCGCATCAGATTAAAACTGTCATTATGAACCAAGGCATGGATTTATCCAAACAGTCTATTATCTAGCAATTACTGTAACTAAATTTGTAACTAGAAAGGCATACATAAAATTATAGGAAAAATTCCCACTGGGGCTACATTATATTGTCAATACACAATCAAGAAACACTGAAGATCCCTTTCTCCAGAGAGGGAAAAACTCAGGAAACGTTTTTGACGTGGGTGACTATAAAATGCTATCTGATAAATTTCAAGTGGACACTGGTATAATTAACTCCTGCAGGGCCTTCAACTCCTTCAGTCTCAAGCAACCAACTTCCTTCCTGTGTTCTCTATGTATTTCCCCTCTTTACTCATGGTCTCCTTCCTCATCAAGTCTCGCTTTCTTCACTCCCAAAGATACCATGCCCACTTCCTTAATTCTCAGACGCAATTTTACTCCTCTCTCCCAGGGGACATTAAGCAATATGTGATGGTGATTTTGGTTGTCACAACTGAGGGGTGGCTCCTAGCATCTAGTGGGTAGAGGACAGGCAGGCTGCTAGACATCCTACAATGCACAGACAGCCCCCCACAACAAAGAATTATCTAACCCCAAATGTTAACAGTGCCAAGGCTGAGAAAACCTGCTGTTTTGAATTTTTAATCTCAGTTATCACTCAGTTGTCCTTCTTATGCTATCTGACCTTGATCTTAAAATATTCTCTGCATCTTTTGAATGCCTTCCTAGTTCCAAAGTTAAATTTTAAAGAGTCACTGCTTCCATCTTCATTATTCTACTGAAATTATTTTCTAGATGGTCAAAAACTAAAAATAAGTTTAGTGACCTTTCTCCTTATTCATTCTCCTGTTCAGTTTAAAAAAATTTCTGTCCTCCCACAATTTTTTAATACAAAACACTAGGTTCAAATTACCAAGGTCTTCCACCTGATCAGTCCTGTTTGTCTCCACTGATAGGTTTTGGGAATAGTAAAATTCAATGTGACTAAATTATAGGGTTTACGGCAGAAGATAGGGAAGGTAATAGACTCTGATACGCAACATAAAATGCTTCAATTTTATCTTGTGGGTAGGAAAAACCCAACTTTTAAATAGGTAAGTAATACAAAAAGGTTTGTTTTACTTTAAGATACGGTGGCGGGGGGGGGGGGGCGGGGTGTAGACTAAAACATGGAAGACGGACAGCCGGGAAAATCCACTGAAATCAAGTAAAGTCAAAGATGAGGAAGAGCAGCATTAAAAATGGTGGGAATTTAGTAGGTAGGGAAGATGAAGAAAAAGAGTGGATTTTCATACATTTTTAAATTTCTGTACTCTCATAAGGTGGAAGATCCAACAGGGAGCTAAAATATACCTTCTGTCTCTCAGATCTTTTTCCTAAGGTATATTTCCACTGGACACCCAGCTGGGAGACCTCTGGGTACTTTCAGAATTCTACATACTCAAGATTTGAATTCCTCAAATCTAACCCTAAAATAAATCAGCCTTTCTACCTTCCCTTCTGCCATCTGTATTCTACAGCTTTATTTTATCTCCTCCCTCTTCCCCTGACACACCCAAATAGTCATCAAGTTTGTTAATTCTCCTTTTATAGTCTCTCAGCTAGAGTTTCTTTTCCACTTCCACTGCAACCATACCAGTTCAGGGCCCCACATCTCTCTCAAATAGTTTCCTCGTTTCCAGTCTCTGCCCTTCAATTCATCCTACACAATGCTGCTAGTCTCACCTCTCTTGAGCACTGCTCTCTTCTGCCCTCAAACTTCCAGTGCTTTCCACTGTGTACAGAACAGGGCTTAACTTACTAAATTAGCATACTATTTAAGACTTTCTATAATCTGGTTCAATTTTGTTTCTACTTTTCTCTCTTAAATTTTCGTTCGTTTCTATCTTGCCTCCTCCTCCTCTCCTTTGCTCACATGCCATTCTTTCCTCCTACTCAAATCCTACCTACACATCAAAATCCATTTCAAATCACCACTCTTGCTTAGACATTCACTGATAATTACAACAGAATTATCTGCTTGTGATCATCTTTAGTGAATTCATATGCCAATTACTTTATCCACAGTTTTAACACATTATCACACAGCTTGGCATGTGCAAGTGAACCGAGGTAAAGACTCTAAGTGTCTGTGCATGTGCTTGGGAAACCCTTACCAACATAAACACCCAGACTCACTTTTCCCTAAGGTTCTAACTCAGCCCCTAGGAAATCAGATTAGAACCTTGGGGAGTGAAAGGTTTGAACAACACAACCTGAACCCACAAATCTAATTAAAATTACAGAAATAACATTTTTTTTAGCTTATCACATTAACAGAAATTCAAAAGTATAATACCAAATGCTATCTTACGAAGAGCACTTTGGCACTATCTTCCAAAATTACATCTTCATAATACTTTACCCAGCAATTTAACTTTATGGAATTTATCCTATAAATATACTTGCCACATGAAAAATTGAATAAGGTTATTTATTGCAACATAGCTTGTAAAAGACTGGAAAAACCCAAATATTTGCCAATTTGGGACCATTAAATAAATTATGGAAGAGCTATAAAACAGAATACTATGTAGCTGTTAAGAAAACAAAACAGAAAGACAGGAATCCCTATATACTGAAATGGAAAAATCTCTAAGTCAGAAAAGCAAAGTATCAAATAGTATGTACTGTATCCGACTTTTATGCAAAAAAGAGAATAAAAATATACATATTTGTATCTGCCTAAATATGCATTTTAAACTCTGGAAAAACAAACCAAAAACATAAATAAATAGACCTTTTGGAGATGAGGATGGGAAGAAGGTGGATGGGAGAGAAAGGCAGAAGGACTTCACTGTTTATCTTTCTAAAAGAAAATTTAAATCAT
Organism: Equus asinus; assembly: GCF_041296235.1. Taxonomy (NCBI): domain Eukaryota; kingdom Metazoa; phylum Chordata; class Mammalia; order Perissodactyla; family Equidae; genus Equus; species Equus asinus. Next base: position 78,604,045 of record NC_091800.1, read on the forward strand.
GTGATCACATCACCTATTCAAAAAATTAAAAGCAAACAAGATTTTCTTTTTGAGGAAGATTAGCCCTGAGCTAACCACTGACAATCCTCCTCTTTTTGCTGAGGAAGACTGGCCCTGAGCTAACATCCATGCCCATCTTCCTCTACTTTATACGTGGGACACGTACCACAGCATGGCTTGCCAAGTGGTGCCATGTCTACACCCAGGATCCGAACCAGTGAACCCCAGGCTGCCAAGAAGCGGAACATGTGAACTTAACCGCTGCGTCATCGGGCCAGCCCCAAGATTTTTAAAGTAAAATCCTTCATAGACACAAAATACTAATTCTACTACACTGAAATTACCTTTAGATTGGGTAAAGAAAAAGAAAAGTTTCAGTTTCACTCAAGTCTACAAATAAAGGATGTAAGTGTGTATGTGTGTAGAGGGGGAGCTGTAATTCCTCAGGCACTATAGCTAACAGTGTTATCCCTAGTGCTAAGCATATTACAAGTACTTGATAATGCAAATAATTTTGAAAATGAATTGAGCAGGTGAATTTCCTGTCTTTACATACAAGTACTTGTATTTTGTTCTATTATAGCTTTAAACTAAGCATAAATGTTATTCAATTACACCGTAGTAAAACAAAAAAAAAAACAGTCAAGCAAAAACCAAAGCCATCTTTCATTTTAATATAGTGGCTCTCAAGTGATGTAAACTGGTTTTCTGCCCATCTATCTATAAGTGGTATGACCCTACACCTTACTTCCTAAGTATTCTAAACCCTCACCACCTGTTGCATCACCACCTGTTGCAGTAACTGCCTAACGTGCTGCTTCCTTCCTGATGATCCCCCTTGCCAGAGGACATCCATTGTTCCTGTCCCCTCTTCTCTTTCAAATTTATACAAAAGAAAGCATTATTCCCAATGGGGGGAATGTATGTGCATGTGTATTTGTACAGATGAACAATACCAAACTCTCCTACAAGGATTACATGGTGGACGTCATGCAGGCCAAAGAGAAAGCCAACACTCACAATACTGGAGGCATTACAGGAGGGTGGGCCTCTCTAGACATTATATCCAGGACTCTGTGTTGTCTCATATAGGTGGCTTTCATTCCTGCACCCACTTGAGTGATTAATGAGATGAAATACACAAGAGCAAAATATACCACTACAGAAGGGTCTTTTTACCCCTCCCAGTTCTGTCCCAACACCCTTCACCCAGAAGTCCCACTGCCTTTTCCAAAATTGCTCTTTTCAGAGTGTTCTTCTTACATTGCCTATAATTTTACATCAAGGTGACCCTTAGCAGCAGTCTCTTTAGCAAACAGGGATACTGAAATCTACCTCTCTGTACTTGAGATACATATGAAATTTTACAGAATAAAAAGAATCCAAAGATAGAAATATCTTTTATTAGGAATGATTGTAGCAATGATAGGAAAGAATGAACGTTACAATTAGGAATCATGCCACTACTCAGAAATGTGGATTTCTGCATTTAACCTTCTGAGACACAGACACCTGTTCCACTCTGCCACTTGTAACTTTAATTCTTTGATTCATCTTCCCTTCCATAAGAAGCATAATGTATATCCCACTTTAGGCAAACAACAAATAAGAAACCGTTAAAAAAACAAATGTGATGTAATTAGTTCTGACCGTTAGCAAACTATACATTAAATTTTCTAAAGTTATTCTTACAGAAGGTTAAAAAACAACCCAGAAAGATTAAAAAAAAAGCAATCCTCCCTACCCTCCAGGGGTCCATGGCAATTTAGTTATTCTGAGAGTTACCTCCTTAGAGTATATCATTACTGGATATCATTAGCTATCATCTGAAGAGAATTCATACCACCACCCACTTCCTCTAGCCCCTTTTTTTCTCATTTTAATTCCCCTTTTGTTATCTTTATAACCTTAAATATGTTTTTGAAACTTCAACATTAGATAACATCTCCTGAGATCCCACATAACCTTAAGTGGAAACAATTGTTTCAAGAAGGAACTGACTGGCAGTTGAGCTTGGTATGGAATGTTAGGTGCAAAACTCACTGCTCTCCAGGGCTCTGGAGAGACTGCTCTGCAATACTGTTAAAAGAGAGAGCTGGTGCCTTCAGGAGCTTATGATTCACGTCCTAAAATTAAAAAAAAACATATACTCATCTAGACATGGTTCTTTTCATCTTTAATCTTTAACTCTGAATTCTCTTTTCTTTCAGGTGAGTTCTTTTGTCTTGGTCATTCACTCCTTTTTGTGGAAGTTGTCCTTAAACACCTGGTGATTCTTGCCTGTTAGCATGATTACATCAGGTCTTCAGTGGTTCCTAAAACAGACTTTCTTTCCCTTCCTTTTTCCTCCTCTTCCCCTCTCACTTCACCCTTATCACTCACCAAGTTTATCTATTTTCTCGTTACAGTATTACTGCCACCATACCAATTCAAGCCCTCACTTTTTGACTGGCCTTCAGTGGCCTTCTTGTTTTCAGTCTCTATCCTTCAAGCAACCCTACACAATGTCAATACGTTAATGTCCAGAAAGTTTTTTTTTTTTTAAAAGATTTTATTTTTTCCTTTTTCTCCCCAAAGCCCCCCAGTACATAGTTGTATATTCTTCGTTGTGGGTCCTTCTAGTTGTAGCATGTGGGACGCTGCCTCAGCATGGTTTGATGAGCAGTGCCATGTCTGCGCCCAGGATTCGAACCAACGAAAACACTGGGCTGCCTGCAGCGGAACGCGTGAACTTAACCACTCGGCCACGGGGCCAGCCCCCGTCCAGAAAGTTTTTTTAAATTGTTGCCCAGAATACATTAACATAATCTTAAGTCAGTTTTTTACCTTATCAACTAGGATCGAGTCTCTCACAGATTGAAAATCCTAACTTCCCCACCATTTCAAATTAAAATATTTAACTCACATGCACATTTGGTGCCATATCATATTTTTCTGTCTCTTAAAATGTGTAACCACATCACTATTAACTATCCTAAGTGCTGTGCTGTTTCAACTTATATAAGCTCACTCTACTATAAATGTCCCACTCTCTTTCAGGCTATGTTAATTTCCTAGACCGCTTTAACAAATTACCACAACCTGGACAGCTTAAAACAACAACAAAAAATTCTATTCTGGCGGTAAGAAGTCGAAATCGGTATCATTGAAACGAAATCAAGGTGTTGACAGGGCCACATTCCTTCTGGAGGCTCTAGGAAGGAATCTGTTGCTTGCCTCTTGCAGCTTCTGACAACTGCCAGGGTTTCTTGGTTTGCAAAACCATCACTCCAATCTTCAAGGCCAGTATCTTCAACTCTCTCCATTCTGTCTTCATATATCACTTTTTCCTTTATGAGTGGAGTCTGTTGACAGCCTGACAGCCTTTCATCATTATGTTCTCTCTGTCCCTTTCAGTACAAATCGGCAGTGTTTCTGCTAATATAACATCCTCAAAAACATTGTGGGTTTCCCATGTATGTCAGGATATTGGACAAGAGGGTCCTCCATAGATCTTTCCTGGATAATCTCATCTAATCCTGGCTTTTGCTAAAATGGCTGAGGAAACCTATGAGTTACAGGTATAATCTCCTCAGCACTAGCAAAAGGTTGACCAGTCATACCCTTGGCCTTCTTTCCAGAGAAAGTTTCTCTAACAGTGAATCTCCTAATTTTAGCATCTTCTGCAATCTAGATAGACTGGAATTTTCCCCAAACATCAAGTGCTTGTTTCTTTTTACTTATCAGTTCTTTCCTCAAATTTTCTCTTCTAGCATTTTACTATAAATAGCAAGAAGAAACCAGACAGCACCTTCAATACTTAGAACTACCTTCAGCTAATTATGCAAATCCACCACTAAGTTCTGCCTTCCACCTAACTGTATGACACAATTCATCTGGGTTTTCTACCACTCTATAACAAAGACCTCCCTTCCTCCAGTTTCCAATAACATGTTCTTCATTTGCTTCTGAGCTTTAACCAGAAGCACCTTTCAAGTCCATATTTCCACCAACAGTCTTTTAAAAGTAGTCTAGGCATTTTCTATCATGTGCCTCAACATTCTTCCAGCCTCTACCCACTGTCCAATTCCAAAACCATTTTCATATTTTTAGGTAACAAATTACCACAAATTTGGTAGCTCAAAACAACACAAAAGGGGCCGGCCCCGTGGCCAAGTGGTTAAGTTTGCGTGCTCCACTTTGGTAGCCCGGGCTTTTGCTGGTTTGGATCCTGGGTGTGGACAAAGCACCGCTCATCAGGTCATGCTGAGGCGTTGTCTCAAATATAGCACAACCAGAGGCACTCATAACCAGAATATACAACTATGTACTGGGGAACTTTGGGGAGAAGAAAAGAAAGGAAAAAAAACACTGGCAACAGATGTTAGCTCAGGTGCCCATCTCTAAAAAAACAAACAAACAACAACACAACACAAAATTAAAGGCTGGCCTGCAGGCGCAGTGGTTAGGTTCACACATTCTGCTTCAGTGGCCCAGGGTTCGTAGGTTTGGATCCCGGGTGTGGACCTATGCACTGCCTGTCAAGCCCTGCTGTGGCAGGTGTGCCACATGTAAAGTAGAGGAAGATGGGTATGGATGTTAGCTATTAGCTCAGGGCCAGTCTTCCTCAGCAAAAAAAGGAGGATTGGCAACAGATGTTAGCTCAGGGCTAATCTTCCTCCAAAAAAAAAAAACCCCACAAAATTATTCTGGAGGCCAGAAGTCTGAAATTGGTACCACTGGACCAATATCAAGGTATGAGCAGGGCTGTGCTCCCACTGGAGGCTCCAGAGAAGAGTCTATTCCTTGCTTCTTCAAGCTCTTGGCGGCTGGCAGGATTTGCCCTCTAAGCATATCACCCCAATCTTCAAGGCCAGTATCTTCGAATCTCTCTCTGCTCTGTCTTCAGCTTCGCCTGCGTGTGTTGTGTGGTATAATCTCTGCCTTCTTCTTATAAGGATGCATGTAATGGCATTTTGGGCACAGGGGATAATCCAGGATAAACTCCCCATCAAGATCCTTAACATAATCACATCTGCAAAGATCTTTTTTTTTTTTTTTTTTTTTTTGCCATATAAGGTAATATACACAGGTTCCAGGGATTAGAACATGGATATCTTTTTGGGGGGGTGGGGGTATTTTTAAGCCTCCCACACAAACTCATTAAAAAATCCTTCCTTACATTTTCCTAAGAACTCTTTTCAGAGCTCTCTAATTGCAAAGTGAGATCTGATTTACTTAAAACTTAAGTAGAGGCGTCCCTCGGTATCAGTGGGGTAGTGGTTCAAGGACCCCACTCAGATACCAAAATCTGCAGATGCTCAAGCTTCTCAGTGAGCCCTCTGCATCCAAAGATGCAGAACCTATGGATACAGAGAGCCAACTAACTGTATGCGGAATACTTCATATATATTCAACTTTCAAACACGGTACTATTTTTTCATGTCTCAAACTGGTGAGGTTCAGTGTTACACCATGATTAACATGGTATATCTCCGTATTTGGCAAGGGGTAAGTGGAAAACTAATTCAATACTAAAGAGAGGAAATAGACTATAGATCTAGAACTTACAATTTGCATATATTTTAAAATTTCAAAGAACATCACCCCAGTTAAAATTAACTTGTCCCTCTCATCAGCATGTTTATAATTTTATTAGAAACTGTCAGTCTGATTCTTATTATAGTCTAGGTGTTTATACACAGATTAATTAACCAGATTTCATTTTACTACAATTTTCACCAGGGGATAGTTTGAGGGTCATTTTATCCTACTGACACAACCTCCTGGAAAAAAACCATTTTATTCCACAGCAGCAACTATCTCCATTCTTAGTGTTTCCCTTTCTAAATAAGTAAGAGTCATATACATTTCAGAATAGTATCTGGGCTTCTCCCAAATACATCATAAAAAAACTATGTGAAGAAGAATTAAAAAAATTTTAAATACTATCTTTAACATTTTAAGGAAAATTAAAATTCTCCACTGTATTGACAAAAGCCTTTCAAATATTTGATAATAGTTGTGCATTGCCAATACTAACCCAAGAACTAGCAACCAATCTGCCAAAAAGACAAGTGAAGTCAAGCCAAGCCACATTAGGATTAATTCTTGTTTAATTTAATAAATCAACTATGTTTGTCAGTTAATATTTTCTGCCTCCTTATGGACAGACAAAATCAAATATCTTGATAAACAATTTGGAATTGGAATGAGCAAAAAATACCCTTGGTCTAGAGCACTTAACATTATTTTCAGATATGAGAGCCCATGTGGCTAAGCTAATGCATTCCTTATTATAGTCATTACTGGAACCAATCTTTGAATTCCTGCCATAAGGACCTACTTAAAAGTTAGTCAAAGTTTGGCTTAAATTTACTTTTTTTACTAATTATTTTTATGAGACTGTAAGAGTGATATACATTACTTGTAGAAAATGTACAAACTAGATGAAAGTATAAAGGTACATATAAGTCTACCAATTAAAGAAAACTATTCTTAGCACTTTGGCATATTTTCCCATCTACTAAAATGTACAAATATACTTTCCAAATTAGCAGGATCATAATGTATACGTAAGTTTTATATTTAGCTGTTTCTCCTGTATTATCAAATACTTTTGACTATAGAAAAATACACTGTATGCATGTGTTATAATTTATCTAAAAATCTGGGCAATTTTCACTATTCTAAATAACATGGAGAACATTTTTCCATGTAAATTTATTTGTACAGATTCAGTTTCCATGAGAGAAATTCTGAGAAGCAGAACTAATTTAAGGTTCCTGATATTTACTGATTTACTGTTATTTTCTAAAATGGCCCTATCCATTTAAACTCCCAGGATCACCATACAAAAAAGTAGTCTCTTCCTACCACATCCTTGCCAACACTTGGTACTAATGAAATAAAGAAGAAGTTTTGTCTAATTTGGTATTTCTTATTAGAGAAAAAGAAAAGAGTGGGGCATTTCCTTGCTTTCCTATTGAAGTTGGAATATATCTTCAGGAATTTATCACAGTTACTTTTCATTCTATGTGTGCAAATTACCTCTTTTACATTTCTCACTCAGTTTTTTTCTGTTAGGGAGTTGGTCTTCTTTATTGATTTGTAAGAGACACTGTATTAGTCTTTCACGGTTATGTTTAAGAAATCTCCCCCAGGGTACTTTCTCTTCCAACCTCTCTTTAACCAGCTTTCAAAACTTCATCTCCCATTAAATATCACACAAACTTCTTAGTACACATACAGCTGGACTACTACTACAACTTCTACCACTACTACAACTTTACCCACCATCCTGAGAGATCCCATACACTCTTGCCTTTATTCTAACTCTGCTTCCCAAAAGGCCTTTGCCCTGCTTCATTTCTTCACACTCTTATCCCTATCCTAAATTCAATTTCTAATTATCCATCAAGGCTCAGCTTAGCGACATCTCTTCCAGGAAGGTTCCTGGGCCACCCCAAGACAATTATGTCAATTATCTCACATTGTCCACATCACTTTCCAAATATTAACTTTTCTTGGAGTTGTCCTTGTCTCTAGCATTAACACATTCAATTCTTTAAAAGAACTTAATGTCTTGTCTTTTTCATTCATTCGGGGAGGAAGATTGCCTGAGCTAACATCTGTGCCAATCTTCCTCTATTTTGTATATGGGATGCCTCCACAGCACGGTTTGATGATCAGCGCGGAGGTGTGCACCCGGGATCTGAACCCACGAACCCCAGGCAGCTGAAGCAGAGCACGCAAACTTAACCACTAGGCCACTGGGCTGGCTCCTGTCTTGTCTATTTTTATCTCCAAATTGCTTTTTACACATAATAGTTTCTCAGTAAACATTACGTGAATAGTTGGCCCCTAAACTCGGCCCTTCTCTCTTCCTCCCTCACTTTCTATAAGCAAGGATACATCCTATTCTTCTTGCTTCATATAGAACAATGAACCTGTCCACATCTCTGGCATATTTGTTATGTCATGAAGCAAACAGAACTTTTAGTTCAAGATAAACTACGACTGCTGACATACCCAGGAAAGTCCCATGTTGTCTACAACAATCTATTATATTCCCCTTCCTTTCTCAAATATATATTATTTTAATGGAACTTTCAATACATTCCACGCAGTATTTCCCAATAAACGTGTATAAAGATTAAAGAACTGTGCTCAAAAGTGACAGGAAGAGGAAAGGAAAACACAAATGAAAGAAACCTCAAAATGTGCCTTGCATCTTTATACAGTAACATTTTTTTGTCTTCTCCTACACACTCCACTTCCCTGCAAGCCTGACTCCCAATAGAACCAAATAAAAATTAATTTTCTCCAACATCAACAATAATTTCTTATGCTTCCAACTTTATCAAACACAAGAAGCAAATGAGTTATGTCCAAATTCTTCCCAAATTTTTTCAAATTCAAGCTCCTTTTCCACTATCTTTTCAATGAAATTTTATTGGTTACATGCAGTCAGAATGGTGTCACCACAGTCCGTTAGATCAAACTCAAATGTTTTAGAACAGCGCTAGTCTAAGCATGGCCCACGAACCAGTGACAGTTCGCCAATTCTAACTGATCCCCCAAAAGACACAGAAAAACCAAGAATAAGTGTTCTAGAAGCTTTTACAGCAATTTGACCTCATTTTTCTAATAATTCACTTTAAAAGTATTTTGCAAAAGTAGAGGTCTGAGACAAACTGGGATTAAAAGACAAAAACAGCAACTGGCCAATTACCACCACTTGAGGAGCACTGTTCTAGAACATGCTTGCTAATCTTTTCCCAGTAATGCCACACAGAGTTTTATTTTTATGGCTCACGTGGGTAAACAAAGAAGGCTCCTAGAGAAATCTAAGGAGGCCAAGCTATCCCTAAGCACCCAGCCACCCCTCGGGTCAGAAGGGATCAAGATCTTGGCAGCGCACACCAAGCTGAGGAGTTTTGCTGTAGAAGTCATAATCTGGCATTCCAGGCCACCCACAAACTGAACTCACTATCCAATCTCTTATCACGTCCTAAGAGGATTCTATCCCACCTGCTTGGTAATTTTGCTTCAATGTTTTAAATACCAATTACACTGTTCCTCCCTTCTGGAAATATCCATGCCTTACAAACCAGACTGTATTTACCCTTCAAAGTTCACACTCCAAAACTCAAATTAAGATTCACACTTTCTTACTTCCTCCTACCTGCACTGAGATTTTCTCCTTACATGGAATCAACTAAAAAACCATTATTACATACTTATTAATGAGCATGTAGTGATCTATCTTAAAATGACTCCTCATCCCGTTCTCTCTCATATCACTTTTTCTACCTAAGCAGATTTTAAGGTCTTTTCATTGGGAAAGCAGGATTAAGTCTTCCCTTTTTATTACGGACTTCACGATAACCAGAACAGGGATAACTAAGAATCCATTGTGTCAAGTTCATTAAGTTCCTTAGGATATTTGCAGTATCGACTCTTGTGTGGGGCACACTATCTTTTAAAAGACCATGCTCTAGAACCAAGTGCCCCACAGTTTTAACTGTTTACATTCTTATCAACTATAGGACACAATATTTATGGTCCTCCTTCACCCCTACTCTCAATGGGATCCACTGTTAATTACTTAGACCCTCCCAGATCTTTTTCTGTACCTTTATAAATACAGTCACAGAATTATTTTTTCTAAACCATTTAACTGGAATGTACAATTTGCTTTTCTTCCTCAGTCAACAGTATGATTTAGTGGCAAATGTTTTCCTATGACTGTTTTATTCTCAACACGTTTCTAACCAGAGAAAGCTTTTCTAGATATCTAAAATCAAGAGTTCCTCTTCAGGCATGTCTTCATTCCTGGGCACTAAATACCACTAATCCCCCACTCATCCTAAGTAAATTTCCTTCCACCTCTGATTTATATTCTTACTTTTAAGAAGAATTCCTATGTGCCACATACATGGGAAAAAGAAAGTTTTTCCTTGTACTGCCTAACTATCTCCTTTGTTTTTCAGATTCTCTATAACCATGGTCCTTTAATTCTACTTTTCTTCTTCACATACTGAGACTGTTTCAAAATATATTCACACTCTTAAATGAAAAAACCCTAAAACAACCAAAGTTTTATTCCACTTTAAATGCTAGTTATTTGCTTAATAAAAACAAAACAGAATACAGAACAGTACTAAAAAATAGAATTGAAAGAAAAAATAGAAGTGATACTGATTAACTTTTTTCTATTTTAAAAAGATTACCTCAATATTTTTACACTGGCTTGTTAAAATTTAAAAATTGCTGTGTTGCCTTTTACATCTCTGTATCATATTGTAATTATTTAAGTCTCTGTATTCCTTGCTAGATTGAAAATTTAGAATAAGAAAAAGTATTTATTAATCTGGTACACTTACTATCAAATAAATGCTACCTACTTATTTCGTGTAATAATTGGTAAGAAGGCAACTAGTGCCAAGTGAAATGCTACATTTTAGTTGGTTTAAATACCTTCAAGCTTTTGTTTTTATTTGTTTTTTTAGGCATAGGAGAAGTGTGAATGTGGTTAGCAAAGAAAACACTGGGGTGGAGGATGGTATAATTTCCCCCAGTAAAACTGCTTTAAACTACTGCAAATTCTGGAATTTTCTCCAGATTAATTAGAATTCCTGGATTGTCCCCAAATAGATTCCTCTGGAAGACAGCAGCTAAAACCTAGTCAATTATTCCTACCCTTGCCTCAAATCCCTTAAAATAACCCTGAAAACTCTAAAAGATAAGTGAACTATAGAGCACAAAATCATTCCATAAAATTAGAAAAAAATAAAGCAATACAAAATATTTTTCACATATGCCTTCCACATACCAGTTTGGCTTGTGCTTCTGCAATTTTTCGGTTATTCTCTTCCAGTATTCGCTCTAGCTCCTCACGTTTTGCACGTTCTTCCTCCTAAAGGGGAGGACATGTTAAGATGTTAGAAAAATAAAATGTTTACTTTTATTGATAAATCTTTACTAATCTTCCTCTGAACTCTTTTGATCTGACTTACAGGGTAGCTTTACAGCTACCTTCTGTCTGACAAACGATAAACTGTGCAGCCACTAAAATTTGTTTCTAGCACTAAATTTAAATCATCCCTCCCAGTCCAAACAGCAACCGACTAATCCCTCCCTAATGATAGTTTCCTGGTAATTATTACTAATACTTTAATATCACACAAATCAACAAGGACAACTACAAACTGGATAGTATTTACCAAATTAAAAAAATAATATATAAAATATAAATAAAGTGAATATTTGTCTCACCAATTATGTATACCTACGTATTCTTTACCTATACTCCTTTAATCAGCATTAAAAGTTGAATATTTACTGTCTTGTCCAGTGTCCTGCAGAGTGTGCTCCTCGGCTGCCATACGCGCCAGCTTCCTCTTTAAAATGATTTGTACTGTTAGCTTGGCAATACCTGCATCAGCAGCTCAACCATTTATAAAGAAACAACATACAAGGAAGGCTGAGCTGAGGAATGCAGATGTTTATGGTAAGAAGGAACAAAAAATGTAATTCATCATTCCTAAGGCAAACAATTAATAAGAAAAATACATTTACTGTTAGTGAAAAATACAAATGGTAATCCATACTTCATGGAACTAAGGGCTTCTTCCATGGGGAAAATGGACTTAACATTCAGATGTTGACAATTTCTAAAGGCAGCTTATCTTGTCATCTACAGTCTGAACTGAAATTCAGGAATCCAGGGGGTGCATGGTCAGGAAATAAAACTCTGTCATTTATTTTTCTTGGAGAATTTAATGAGATTTTATAATGCAAACTATATGAAGATTGCTTGATGGTTTGGGCAGTGTTCAGATCACAGCATACATATTCAAATGATTTTAATATTTGGAAAAGACTGTCAGAGGGTTGTGTCCGTGTAAAAAAAAATTGTTAACATGAAACAAAAAGCAAATGAAGAGAAAAAAATCTTCCTATGATTAATAACTCGCTACAAGACAGCACCATTACTCCAAAAATATCTTCATTAAAAGCACTGATATAAAAATTTCATACATTCAATTGCACAGTCTATGATATCCACCAAATATAGACATGTATATCTAGTTAAAGACAGCACAAGGGAAAATGCATTTGAAAAGCTAAGCTAAACAGACAGATTTAATGATGTCAACTTGTCCACAATAATGCCAAGATTAAAAATGACGACATATATTTTTGAATCAAATACTTAACTTTAAGAAAATATAATTACAGCATTTCCTATGGCACACACCAATGGAATTCATATTCATTATGCAAACTATGTTGAGGGACACTCAATGCTATAAAGTAATTTGCCTTGAGTGTTTCAGTGACTTTCAACAAGTTTTAGGATCCTGGAGTAATCAGTGCAAATAAGCCATGAAGCTTCAGTAGCAAATTACTGTCTCACAGAAAGACATTTTCAACTTCTGCTCCAGCTGCTGATAAAACAAATCATGTGTTTAGCTTGACTCCAGACAAGGACAACCTGTTCCTTCATAACTCTCTAGAGAAAAAAAGGAGTTGTTAGTAGATACTAAAAAAGTGGATGAATAATCTGGACATTTTTCCTAAAAAGATTTCTTAAAACACATTAGGAAAATGGAGGGCCTTATGATCAGAATGCTAGAATTAGTCCATTGTGTTGAGCACGATTTGGGGTAGGGGGTGAGGGATAAAAGGAAAAAAAAGAAGAGCAAGAAAACCTATTTATCAAAAGCAGGTGCTGTCACTCAATGTTAGGCCCTGCTCTTTTTAATCTGACTGAAGGCAAAAAGCCTCTCACAGTCTAGGTAATAAGAGTGATAAACAGAAAAGAAGAATACACAACCACAGGTGGATTTTTAACCTTTTCCCTTTACCACTCCCTGTCTCCCCCCACCCTCCCACAAAAGAATGTAAGTCCTGCAGCCATGGCAAAAGTTTCAAACACTTCTCAAATATGTAAGCCAGTTCCGTTAAATCAAAAAGTATCCTTGAATACGTTTTATGAAAATAACTTTTAAATGTCAGCACTTCTGAATAGGCTAAAAGATTAACTTTCGCAGCAATGTTAAGTTTAGATGAGAAAGGAATTAGTCTGTATTCCATCTCTTTCTGAACTGAGCAGGAGGCACACCCAACACTGAAAGTTTTGCCATGGACTGTCTCTACTTTCCAAACGACCGAGCGTTACCTCTCTGGCTTTTTGTGCTGCAAGCTCAGCTTGTCTCTGTCGCTCGAGTTCTTCGAGCAACTGCTTTTCCATGATGCGCTTGGCTTCCTCCACCCTTCGGAGAACTTCTCGTTCAATTTCATCCTTCCTTTTCTCTAATTCTTCTTCTACTCTTTTTGCCACCAATTCTTCTACTCTTCGTGCTGTTTCTTCTTCGATGAGTTTTTCTTCTATTTCCTGCTGCCGACTAGCAAACAAAGTGGAAAAAATGACTTAGATAATACAAGAAATAAACCTAAGAATCGAAATAAAACTAGTTAAAAGCCTGTAAACACTAAGCCTGATTATATATTTCTAAGAGTTTACTATTCATTTTAACGTACCATTCAAGTAAATGACAGATACCAAGATGTTAAGTGATACAGAAATTCAAATAAATATAAAACAGACATTCAAATAAATATAAAACCATGTGTTTTTTTTCCTATCACTTTCTAAATACAAAAAGACTAGTACATACAAAGAGCCTAATTCATTAGTTTTACTTTAGGAACTATAAATATGAAACAGGAAATCCACTTTTGCTATCAACTTTATAATGAAAGAACAAGCTGGTAAATAGAGAGATGTGCTCATCTGCCATTCCACTTCGCCTAAGAGCTGAGTTACACAGAAGTCAGGAGAAACTATCATATAGCAAGCAGTTTAGACCAGCTAAATTCCTTCTCCCCCACACCCCGCCAAGCAAAGTCAGAATAAATACAGATTCAGACTGCTAAGGCAATAGTAGTGTAGCTTTTAGTGAAAATACAGACCAACTTATTGAGGTTCTGAATTTTATACCCTTTACGGTACCTTCTTTCTTTTGTTAACTGATTTTCAATTAAAAGCTCTTCTAGAGATGGCAAAGTGGAAGGAAATATTTTTATTATCAGTTCTATTAAAAAGTTCAATGAAGCATGATACTGTTTTAATTATTTTAATTCCATTTAGATATTATAAACCAGATTATTTACTCAAAGTGAAATTCTGTGAAAATACTGATATTTATCAAGGCACTAGAGTGGAAACCCCAGTCATTTTACACCACTGATATTCAATATGATAGCTGCTAGTCACATGTGTCTAGTCTGAACTGAAGATTAGTATGAAGAAAATACATTAAAAATTTTAAATATTTTTATTTGATTATATGTTAAAATGATAACATTTTGAGATAGATTGGGACTATATTAAATTAATTTCACTAGGTTCTTTTTAATGTTGCTACTAGAAAATTTTTAATTACATCGCTGGCTCACATATTTTTATTGAACAACACTATTTGAGATAATAATTTGTGTTGAATGAATGAATTCAGAGGCTCCTTGAGAAGTGTATCTAAATCCTAAGAGGCGAATTTATTAATGCTTCAACTTTCTCACAATCCACAAAATGAAATACAACCTGTATCCTTTATATCTTTTGATGACTCATATATATGTGTCAGTCATTTAATTTTTCTGTTTAGTAAAGACTTTATAGTTTTTAAGTGATCTTTAAACACCCCAATCCACTTCAATTCAACTCTATTTTAGGGAGTGACTCAATTCTCACTCAAGTGCTTTCATTCTCAACTCCTGTGACTTATTCACAGTGCTACCATAACTAACACCAATGTATCTTTAACATTCTGATGCATTTCAGTTTCTGCATTTATAATCTCTACATTTTTCTGTTAAGGAGGAAGTAGCTACTTGAGAAAGCATAATTTCTTTTAGGTTCTAGATATTTGCAATACCCATTCTGAAGACTCTGTTGCTTCATACCTATCTCCTCCCCAACACAAAATTATTGATGTCTTTTATTTAAAAAAAAAAAAGATATGAAAGTCTAACACACATATTCTAAATACACTGCTTTTCTTTTTTAACTTCCAATAACATTTAGTATTATGGTAGTTTCAATAAGCTTCTATCTATAAGCAGCTCAGTAAAAGAGAAGAGATACCTACCTCAACACTAAAAATGAATTGCCACGGATATCTAAAGAAAATCAGGTAGCAATTTCAATGGAAATTATACCTCCAATACAAAAATTTTGTTTCTCTAGTTCATCCAAAGAGAAAGAAATGAGAGAAAACAAGTAAGGCTGACAATTGCTGAACCTGGATGATGGGAATATTAGGATTATAACAATCTCTCTATTTTTGCATACATTGGAAAGTTTTCATAATACAAAGTTTCAAAAGTATACACCCACACACACACTTTTGCTAGTTGGTTCTTATGAAATTAGAAACCTAAAAAGAAACTTTATTTTAAAATTTCAAAAATGGTACCATTCAACTATTAAAAGGACTATGTGAACAGTTCCAATTAAAACTTTCCACACAAAGTAAAAAAGAGGGAAAAGAATAGGATAAAGCTTTAGGTTAGCTTAACAATAGAAACAGTTCCAAACTAACAGGGATTTGGGAAAGGTGGAAGAGACTTGATACATGTTCAGGTTTTTGTCAAGCAGTCCCTAATAGTTATAGCACAATGACTAATAGGGCCACATTTCCACAGATTTGGTCAGTAAGGAGAAAACGAGCGTAAATAAACTCAGTTTATTACTTACAACAAATGCCAGATCCACATGGTATGAGCTCCCACTCTGCTCTCTGCTCCCACTGATGGACACCAAACCAGCTGGGCCAGGGACGGGCAGTGCAGGCACAGGTGGTGGGCTGCTCTGCGGCTAAGGAACCAATTCTAACTACAGCTCAGTAGTTTTGTAGCCGGAAGGAGAGAGCAAGTGGAAAGTCCCAAGCTCAACTGAAACCGGAAGGATGAAAAATGGCCTAGCGGAGTTTTTCACAAGGCTGCTTATCTCCCTTTGTTCCTGGAGGAACCACAGGGCATCCCACCACAACTGTAATTAAGCCTTGCTGCTGTGTCCTACGTGGAGACAGGCATGGTGAGGGCGCCACAGCAGCTGTGTCCTACGTGGAAACAGGCATGGTGAGGGCGCCACAGGAGAACCGTTCCCCTACAAGTATTATCAAGAATATAATTTCTGTTGTTGCTATTATTCTTGGTCAGGTTAAAACTGCTACCTTGGTAATCAGAAAGAATTTTAAAATCAGTTTTTAGATCCAGTGTTGAAAACGTCAAAGCCCAATATTGCTTTAATTCCCCTCCCCACACACACTGAATTCAGAAAACCAATGGGCACCTGTACAACCGAATTAAGCATGAGTTCATCTTTATTGATGATAAATTCATTATCAGAATCAATGATAAAGCAGCTGTTAGGCTAACTTTCATAAAAGGCACTGAAACTTTACTGAAAACAAAAATAAAACCACAAACACTTTTGGTCATTAATATCTTACAAAAGATGTATCATCTAATATCACTGCCTATCCATTCCTTAAAACTTTTGCCATAGGAGGTACCACTCTCTTGATGTTCTTTGATCTCTAATCTTTTCCTCAGGCTCTTCTGCTGAATCCATTCGCTTGCCAAGAAACTGTGCCACTGATGAAAGGGTAGAATCAAAATCTTCAAGTTTTTCAATGGAAATGGTATAACATTAGGTCCCCATTTTCTCCATGCTCTCAGCTATTTGCTTGTGACACTAGTCACAATCAACTCTAAAATGGCAACTATTAAAACAAAACAGCAAGAGCCCAGCAATACAGCACTATTAAATGAGTATCACTTTGTACAGAGCAACTGGCAATATTATTTTTAAATGTCTTCAAAATGTATGAAGTCAACCCCAGGAGCTTACTTCCAGGAATCACTTCATATTATTAGCAAACGGCATTTACTCAGTACAGTACTGAACAGGTACCAAATATTGCGCCAAGAGCTTCATACACCATGTCATCATTTGCATTTCTGTGGCTAAGCAGTTTATAGCTGGGCTCTGGCTCACTCCATGTTGCTGAGAGGTGAATTAACCTAGGTAGACTCCAAAGTTAATGACCTTAAGTTGTCTACTACCCTACACTGATTCTCCAGGACCAGTGTGAGAGGCAAAGCCATGCACAAAGATTTAAGTACCAAAATGACTATTTTAAAAACTCATAAAATTCTTATCCTCAGCTAGATTTTATGCCCTAATGTTGTCTCAAAACCCTAACCTCCTCTCCCTGAAATACACAGTTCCATATACTGAATTTGTTCATAAAAGCTGCTCTTTGCTCTCACAATGAGCTTTTCATTCTTCTAAGAATCACTCATATAGATTGTAGCTGGTTTAGATACTCTAATTCAGAAGGCTCTTGATCTGTCATGCAGTTGAACGCTTAAGTATGTTTCAACCTTGATACCACAGGCTATAGCAAGTTACTACGCCGTTGACCTTTCCCTGATTTACTCCAAGTCATTTTCAGTTGCTCATTTTTTCAACAGCTAATAAACAAACATAAAGCATCTCAAAAGAATACATATGAAAATGATAATAAGGGTGCGGGGAGGGAAGAGAGAGAAAAAAACTGAATGGCTGGGACACAGGGAGGAGACAGAAAACAACCGATCTGAATTTTGAACCGTGAATTAGCTAGTCAAAAATGAGAAAAAAAATATTTTTTTTTGAGGAAGATTAGCCCTGAGCTAACATCTGCTGCCAATCCTCCTCTTTTTGCGGAGGAAGGCTGGCCCTGAGCTAACATTTGTGCCCATCTTCCTCTACTTTATATGTGGGACGCCTACCACAGCATGGCTTGCCATGTGGCGCCATGTCCGCACCCGGGACCCGAACCTGTGAACCCCGGGCCAGCAAAGCAGAACGTGCACACTTAACCGCTGAGCCACTGGCTGGCCCCACAATTTTTTTTAAGATTTGCACCTGAGCTAACAACTATTGCCAATCTTTTCTTTTTTTCTGCTTTTTCTCCCCAAATCCCCCCAGTACATAGTTGTATATTTTAGTTGTGGGTCCTTCTAGTTGTGGCATGTGGGACACCGCCTCAGCGTGGCCTGATGATGGTGCCATGTCCGCGCCAAGGATCCGAACCAGGGAAACCCTGGGCCACCAAAGTGGAGCACGTGAACTTGACCAGTCAGCCACAGGGCTGGCCGGAAGAAAAAAATTTTTTAAGGTCTGCCTTTTACTACATTGTAAGATCACTTCTTAAATTCACCAAGTTCAATCTGGATGTATATAAATTATGTTAAAAACATTATTTATTGAGGTCCATTATATGCCAAGCACAGTCCAGAGACTTTAATGCACTGCTTCTAATCTTCACAATAAGCAAGACAGTTACCTCCATTTCACAGATAAGAAATCAAACTCACGGGTAGGCAATTTATTCAAGGCCTCAGAACTGTAAATGGCAAGGCAACCTCGTTTCCAATCTTACCAGACTTTCTAACTGGTTAAGCCCAACAGTAGATTCTAATTTTCCTGTCTCTCTCCATTTCACATTGGACCTCTAGACACTGTGCATTCTTCTGGTACCCCTTTACTTTGCTTCCACCACGTACTTGTCTTCCTCTGTCCAACTGTAAATACAAAGACCCCCTTAGGTTCTTTCAGGCCATGAACTAATTGCTCTTCTCCCTCCATACTCTTCTTGGGTCATTCTATCTACTCTTAAGGTTTCCCCCAGGCTTCACTCCCCTGTATCAACCTTGGATAAACTCACGATATCCAAAAATTAGTGCCCACAGCCCAAGTGCCAAGAGGAAACTCCCCTTGATTTTTCCCTCTTCTCTATCCATCAGACTTCTGACATTTTAACCAGTGTCTGACACACAGTAGTTACTTAAACATTTGGTGGCTGAGATGCAATAGCCACAATATAACCTTGAAAGCCAACATCAATGCTTTCTTTCTCTTAGTTTCACATCCAACTATTTGCCCTAAATGTTTCTTAAATCTTTCTCATTTTCCATTCCAACAACTACTCCCTCACTACTCCTCTGTAGACTTATTGTAATTAGTTCGTATCCTATACAACAGTCAGTGATCTGTTTGGGAAGAAAAAAAAAAAAGCCCCATGCCATTTGCCTGCTTAAAACCTTTCCTGTATCTAAGATGAAACCCAAGCTCTTTAATACAGGATACAAGATTCGTCCCATGATTTCCAGCCTTCTATTTACCTCTCCAGTCACTCCATGACTTTAGTACTTACAGAACATTCTGTTCCAGTCAACATTCACCTTTGTACTCCACTTGAAGACCATTCTGTCCCTCTCCCTTTATTTTGGCAGGGGTGGAGGAGACTCTCTCTTTTGGTCACATGCATCCTCCCATGCCTAGCCTGACAGTCTTGGATTTTTATCCGCCACTCATTCCTTCCTAGATCTCATGTGTTTACCCATCTAGAATGCTTCCTTTCTACAGGTACATCACCATCACAGGATTCACCACACTGCATTATTAACTACCTGTCTTCAAGCTAGATCAAGATCTTAGAGAGGGGTCAATCATCTTACATAAATCCTCAATAAATATTAATTGAATGAATGAACTAACCATCACAGAGTTGGAGACAGACAACTACTTCTGCCCATTCCCAAGGCTCCAAAACCTAGGTCTTTCCATTGTTTCCTTCGCATTATTTCCAAGGCATTAGACCATATTAAGTAGTGTCTACTGCATGGTATCCAGGTGGCTGCTAGCTCTGCCCCCTCCTCCCTTCATAAATGTTAATGGTAGTTTGGTTCTTCTATCAACTTGGAACTATACAGCTGCTCTATTTTCTCATTTCATCCCTAGATTTCTTGTCTGCTATTCATGTGTAGCTTGCTAAATGCTTCTCTCTGCATACCAAGTTTCCTTCCACTTTTCCTACGAGTCTTAGCTTTTCAGTGAAATAACAACTCTTTGCTCTTTAGAGGTCTTCTTTATTTTCACATGGGAAAATTATCTCAGAGACGTCCTAGGTAATTTTTTAAACGTACATCTGTTGATAGTTATTTGAGAGCCATATCTTTACAGTTAAGGATCTCGTTCCAGACCAAAAAACTGGGTTCTATATAATCAACGTTTGTTGTGAAACAATTACTTGTAATTGGTTTTTAAATACATACATGTATATCACTGACAGTTCTAAGAAGTAAAGAAAAAATGAAAGCATGGTGCATGTTTTAAAGGAATGCAGCCAAATAGCTCTCCAGGTACTGCTTCCTCTGTAATATTATAGTTAGTGCTCCGGTCCCCTACCTCTTAATAACTTTGCTTTTAGAAACAAACTCTGATGGAAAACCTATATAACACAAATGCAAATGTAGAAAAATTTAAAACTCCTAGACAATTCAGTACACAGAAATTTCTCTCAGAAAAATTCTAAATTCACTAACTTTCCTGCCTCACGAGCACTTTCTAAACATGCACTGAAGAAGTGAGGAAGGTGGCTGGCTAAACAGGGAGGGTTAGCACATCTGTCTAACCTTACCTTTCAACACGGCTTTGGAAAATGAATATCCAGAGCATCACAGTACCATGGCCTTAAACCAAAACAACACCCTACATTTTAAACCCAAAAGTTCACTAACTTGGGATTATTTGTACCTACTCTTAGATCCAAAGATACTTGAGAAGTGACACTTTTTCAGAAGTAAATTTTACCCAAACGGTACTTCAAATTAGGAACCTTACTGTGACTCTGATTTTCCCTACATAAAAGTTCTGTATGTGAGCAATGCAAAAATAAAAGCAAATAGTCAAGTGCCTTCTAAACAGTAAGCACACTACAAGGGGAAACAAATAACAGAATTGCACCGGTTTTCTACGGAGAAATGTAAACCAAAATTAATAAAAAGCACAAAGAGAATAGGCTCTGATTAGCATGGCAGTTATGCAGTTGAATTCAAACGTCAAAATTCATCGTACTGTTCACTTAATGTTTACGCATTTCGTTTTTACACCTCAAAACCCAACAAAAACAAAAACCGAGTAGTCCCGAGAAACGTGATGGCGACATCTTTAACAAGGCAAATACGCCAAAGTAAAACGCATTTTTCTGGGGTGTACTGTTGGACACCTAACGTGTCTTACTCCCGAGAAGCCCTGTCCCTAATTTAAGCCGCAATACTCCAGCGCTCTAGCCAGCTGCGATTTGCACCCCACGGCTTAACTGCTTTCTGCTCTTCTCCAGCGGGCCAGCAAACGCTCACCATCCACATCTTCAGCATAGCCGATAGCTCGGGCCGACGCAGCCCAACCCCGCTCGGAACTCCACCCCCTGCTTCCGGCACTCTCCTCCTCTCTCGCGCCAAAATCGCTTTCTCGGCTCTAGGCCTTTCCTGCAGGAGCCCCGCTATTTTACCTTCCCAGCCAGCTCATGGGACTGTCCTGCCCCAGACTTTCCACGTGCCAGGGCTGCAGCCTCTCGGGCCGGCTCCTGCGACCCCTCCAACTCCCCTTCTCGCGGCCCCCAAAGCCCGAGCCCCCTCTCTCCCCGCCTCGAGCTCCGCCTTCTCCCACTGCCCCCCGTCTCCCACTCCCCAGCCCCCCGTCTCCCACTCGCCACCCCAGCCCCGCCACCTCCAATCGCCCTGCCCCTCCCCCCGCGGGCGCTCACATTTTTCGCTGCCGCTCGAACTCGGCTTTCTTCTCCTCCTCCTCTCGCTTCTGCTTCTCGTCCAGGCTGCTGCGCTTGCTCACCGTGCGCCCGAAGATGTCGATGCGGTCGGGCGGGGACGAGGCGCGCTCCCGGTCCCGCTCGCGCCGGGACACGGCCGTGTTGGTGGAGCGCGAGCGGGACCGCGACTCCCGCCGCCGGTTCCGCTTACTTTCCCGGGATTTGGAGCGCTTGCGCACACGCTCCTTGTCCCGGGACCGCGACCGGGACCGGCTCCGCTTCTTGTTGTGTTTGCTGCTCTTGGTGTGCTTGGAGCGGGACGAGCTCCGGCTCCGAGACCGGCCCATCCTTCCGGGCGACGCTCTGACTAACCGCTGGCCTCGGGCCCCTCACGCGCCCAGCTGCCCTCGCCTCCGCCTCCGGACGCGGGCTGGCCGTCCTGTCGAGGCCGGGGACAGGACGGCTGTCAGCCAGCTGACTTTCTACTGCTCCCTGAGGTCGACGGCCGCCACGAAGGCCGCCTCCAACGACAAGGCCGCAACGGCAGGAGTTGCTAAGATGGCAGCCGCGGCTGCACCGGCCGCCCTTCCCACAATGCCCCGCGCTGAACGCGCCGTCGCGCGAGACCCGCCCCTTGCCGATTGGTACCGAAGGCGAGGCGAACGTTTCCGAGCGCGCTCGGCTTCTTCCGCCAGCTCCCGCGACGCCGCCGCCTGGCGCGCGGGAGCCAGAGTCCTTCGCGTGTGCTTTAGGCGCTTTTGCTTTCTGTAAGTTGCCAACATCGTAAGGATGAACCTGTCCACGTTTGGGTGCGAATGAAGTCATGCCTCGGCACGAACTGGCTGCATTATTTTCGAGGCGCTGGTTTTGTCAGGTAGCCCCGAATTGTGTCAGAGTGACCCTGGGCAGATCACTTGCCTCCCTGAGCGGAGCTTCCTCATTTGTGCAATGGAGATAACTGCACGAGGTGGTTGGGAGACTTACAGGAGATAAAGTGTGCAGCAGGCTTTGATCAGTGGAAGCCAGTGTTTAATGCAGGGCTTCGTGGGCCAGGCATTGTTCTACATGCTTTGCATTTGTTAACGCGTTCGGTTCTCGTTTTTAGGATGGGGACGCTGAGGTCCAGGGCAAGTTGGCCGGGTCACACAGCTAGCACGTGGTAGAGCAGGGGTGTGTACCTATGGTGCAAAGCCCTTGCGCATAAACAGTAAACCCCACTAAGCCCTAGCCAGGAAAGCTATGTTCCTATGTGGTACCACAGTGTGACTATCACGCCGCAGAAAGGGGCGACATTACTATTCACAGATGAT
Organism: Equus asinus; assembly: GCF_041296235.1. NCBI lineage: Eukaryota > Metazoa > Chordata > Mammalia > Perissodactyla > Equidae > Equus > Equus asinus. The sequence goes on from NC_091800.1 coordinate 78,627,008, forward strand.
AGGAAACCTTGAAAAGCTCGGTGCCTCAATTTTTAAAACAGTTCAGCAAAAGACTTGACTTAAGAGAGGGAAGTAGAAGAAAATTAGAAATTTTCCCTTTGAACAAACAATAACCTATTAAAAGTGAAGTATTAAAAAGATTTTCTCCACAATGACAACAAAAACTATAAAATACTTAGGAATAAACTTTAACAAGTTACAAGGTCCTGATAAGGGAATCCCTCAGCCTTTGCTGAGAGGCAGAAAAAAGGCCTGAGCAAATGAAAAGCATTCTGTATCTTTGGATGAGAAGTCAGTACCAAAAATAGGCCAGTTCTTCCCAAGTCAAATTAGAAAATTAGCACAATTAGCATCAGAGTCACCAAATTCTCTTGGGAATGTGTTAGAACTAACTAAATAATTTAAAATTTCATATGGAAGATAACATATTATCAGGATATTATTTTTCAAGGAAACCCTTGAAAAACAAGAGTAGTAAGGGATTGTTCTATAAAAGATTAAAATAAACTAATCACCAAGGTGTTAGCACAGACATAGGAAATCATCAGTGGAATAGAAGGATAGATCTATTATTTTTCTTCAGATAAATTCAAGTAAAAAAAATTTAATACTGTAGAATGTATAGAATTACCCCATTATACTAGAAATATGTCTGTCAATCTAATATATGTACACACACACGCATACACACACACATACCTGAAAGGATGCCCATCTAATGTTAAAGATAGTTATTTCTGATTAGTTGGCATGTTGGTTTCCTAGAGCACTGCAAACTGGTGGCATGAAACAACAGAAACTTACTTACTTACAGTTCTGGGGTTCAGAAGTCCAAAGTCAAGACATCAGCAAGGTTGGTTCTTTTGGAGGTTCTGAGCAAGAATCTGTTCCGTGCCACTCTCAACTTCCAGTGGTTGCTGGCAATCCTCGGCATTCTTCAGCTCCCGTCTCTGTCTCTGTCTTCACATCTCATTCACTGTGCGTCTGTCCTCTTCTTAGAGGGACACCAATGATTGAATTAGGACTCCCCCCAATCCAGTATGACCTCAACTTAATTACATTTACAAACACTATTTCCAAATAAGGTCACTCAAATTACTTTCAGCTTGGATTTTTGTTTTACTCTGATGTATATCCTGGTTGTAGGTCCTTCTAGTTATTCTATGTGGGACGCTGCCTCAGCGTGGTTTGACAAGTGGTGGGAGGTCCATGCCCAAGATCCGAACAGGCAAAACCCGGGGCTGCCGAAGCGGAGCACACGAACTTAACCACTTGGCCGTGGGGCCGGCCCCAAAGGTTGCATTTTTAAAAAACTTTTCCCTAGTATTTTTCTGCATGTCCTGAATTCTTTATAATAAGTATATGATATTTTAGAAAAACAGTAAAGGGATGTTTCTTTTAAAACGTACAGGAATGTGAGAAACTCTGCAAAATGTATGATAAGGATGATGGTTTAATTTAGTGGAAAAAGAATGGTTTATTAATGAAGGCTGCTGTCATAAAGAAAATAAAGACATTAAAAGTAAAGTACAGTACGGGCTGGCCCCGTGGCCGAGCGGTTAAGTTCGCGTGCTCCGCTGCAGGCGGCCCAGTGTTTCTTTGGTTCGAATCCTGGGCGCGGACATGACACTCCTCATCAAACCACGCTGAGGCGGCGTCCCACATGCCACAACTGGATGGACACACAACGAAGAATATACAACTATGTACCGGGGGGCTTTGGGGAGAAAAAGGAAAAAATAAAATCTTTAAAAAAAAAAAAAGTAAAGTACAGTTAATTTAGATCTTTGCATCATAACAGGAACAAAAATAAATTTAAGATGGATTGAAATCTAAATATGTTCAAGAGCAAATACTTTTTTTTTTTATAATCATGTAAGACATAAAAGTAAGAGACTGTGGAGCAATGGTTGTACCACCTGGAGATTTACTTTAAATACAAAATCCTGTGTCTTATTCCGGGAAATTTTATACAGTACTTGGGCCCCAGAATCTCCATTTTTAACAAGCACCCCACATGATTTTCTTGTAAGCATTCCATCAACCACAGTATGAGAAACACTGGTATAAATGAATGGGTTAATATATTTGTGTAAATAAAAGACAAGACTTTGGAAGAAAATCTTTGCACTATATAGCAAGGCATTAATAGCTCTAGTACAGCGAGTACATAGATTTTACACTGTTTAAATTTCCAGTTGCCTCCCATCCTCCATTCCCTTCTCCCAATAAAAGTGTTTCCGCAGTTCCTCTTTGAATAAATACAATAACCAAATATAAATAACAGATCATTCAAAACCAGATTATTCTGAAGAACAATCTTCTAATGTGAAAAATACTACCAAGGTGTCTGAATATATCTTTCCTCCTCATTCTTAAAATTACTCATTCTTAATTTTTAATTCATTCTTAAATTACTAATCCTCAACCTTTTCTGCCAACTTTTCAGAATTTGAGATGTATCCTGTAATGTGTTAATGAAGCATCATTTATTCAGGGCACAATTATTGAGCGCCTGGTTTGTGCGAAATACTGTGCTAGTGGCTCATGGATTTATACCTACACTTAAAGTACAGGTGGAGCCCTTGGGCACTGGGTACCAATCTCTCACTTATCCACTGATCAGTTTTCTTTGTTGTTTCTTAGAAGATTGTCTCCCTAAATTTTCCCTGGATTCTTTGAGACCCTATTCATACCCAGCCCTCCCTACCCTACTCAGTTCCTTACCGTTTGGCAGATTAGTTCTCCTTGGCAGGACTTTTCATATTTGCAATTTTAAAAAAAAATGTTAATTAGTTATTTAGTATCCATCTCTCTTGTGAAAAAGTGAACTCCTTGAGGGGGACCATGTCTGATTTGTTCACTCCTCTTGGGCCTAGAATCTTGCAAATGGGAAGCATTCAACAAAACAATCTGAATGCCTAAATAAACATGGATGTGCTGTCTAGTTTCCCCTAGCAACTTTAAAACATAGGTTATTTTAAAACTGCTTTAGACAATTCAAAATTACAGAATATTATGTAATTGGAACATAGAGTAAACCAATTTCATCACAGCTCTGGCAATAAAATCAGCAAAACTCTAGCTTCCAAAAACTGTCTTTTGAATCACTTCAAAATGTTCAGTTCTATACAAAATATACAGCCTTTTTTTCCCTAAGACAAATGCTACTCTAATTCTCCATCTAAAACTATTGTCAGGAGGCCCTATGCTAGGCAAGGTTAATTGTAAAATTGTAGTGTGCCTCTATGCAAAAAAAAAAAAAAAATCCAATGTTTACCTAAGGAACAGAAAGGGAATCCTTTATTCAGAAAGTAGAAAAAAATGTTTTCAGACAGAGAAGCACATACAGACAGATCCAGCAGCCACAAATACAGAGATCCATCTTTTCTGAAGAGCAAGGCAGTAAAAGCCTTTGGCGCTGAGAGCACAGAAAGGCAGAGGAAGCCCTTGTGGAAACTTGCTCAGACTGGACGGTGACTAGAGCTGATCTCTGTGAGATGGGAGTGTGAACTTGGCAGGCTGTCACGTGGAGCCCGTCCAAAGCGGAAAGCCAAATTTAGTGTCAAATAAGAAGCAAATCTTGACTTAGTAAGGAGAGACTGTATTCAAAAGGATTATTGCAAGGAGTTGGGGGTGGGGTGCAGAGCAGGAAGCCTATTGCAATAGGGGGAGGGGGACTATGGAAAAAGGGACAATGTCATGACCATAAGATCTGCAAGTGTCTCCAGAAATAGGCAAAAAGGGGTTTCCTTTTCTGGAGAGGATTAAATAAGGCTAGAGAGACCCAGGTGTGGGGAGTGAGGTGAGAGGGGGCATGATCTGATGTAGAGCAGAGAACGTTTCACTCCAGGCCAGCCTGTTCTCAGGAGGGGCCGCCTACTGGCTCAGGCTGAGGGTGGCCCGAAGTTCAGGCACCTGGGGCAGGAGGGAAGCTTAACCAAAGTTTGATTAACATGCATTTTGTTCCCGTTTATCAGTGGGGACCAAATGGTTCATTTATGAGGCAAAGAATGGGAATTTGGAGGCTCTGCGTCTGGCCTTGTGCTAGATAGTTGAGGGGGGCTCCTGTTGAGTCTTATCTAGTCATTTGGTGAAGAGGAGATCTTTGCAGTAAGATGTTTCCCAGAATACAGAGGGTGGGAGATTTCTTAATCTTCACTGTTTCTCAGGAGCATGGGGTTCAGGTAACATTGAACACTGTCAACTGTAAGGGCTTCCAAGGACAATCTGAGTTTTCATCTGTTCCTTCTCTGACTTTCTTTCTTTATGTAGATCTGAGTTTCTGACCTTTATCCTTTTCCTTCTGTCTGAAGAACTTCTTTTCACATTTCTTGCAAGGCAGGTCTACTGGTGACAAATTCTCTCAGTTTTTGTTTATCTGAGGGAGTCTTTATTTCTCTTTTACTTTTAAAAGATAATTTTGCAGGGAACAAAATTCTAGGTTGGTGTATTTTTTTTTTCTGTCAAAACTCTGAATATTTCAACCCACTGTCTTCTTGCTTGTGCAGGTTCTGGTGAGAAGTCTGATGAAGTGCTTGCTCTTGTTCTTCTATAGGTAAGATGTCTTTCTCTCCTGGCTTCTTTCAAGATTTTCTCTTTTCCTTGCTTTTCTGCAGTTTGAGTATGACATGCCTAGGAGTAGGATTTTTTAGTATTTATCATGCTTGCTATTTTTTGAGCTTCTTGAATCTATGGTTTAATATCTGTCAATAATTTTGGAAAATTCTCAGCCATTATTATTTCAAGTATGTCTTCTGCTCCTTTCTCTCTCTTTCTTCTCCTTCTGAAATTCCAATTAGCTTGTGTTACACCTTTGTAATTGTCCCACAGTTCTTGGATAGTCTGTTCAATTTTTTTCATTCTTTTTTCTTTTTGCATTTCAGTTTGGGAAGTTTCTATTATCTTCAAGCTCACTGATTCTTTCTTCAGCCCTGTCCAGTCTACTGATGTGCCCATTAAAAGCATTCTTCATTTCTGTTACCATGTTTTTGACTTCTAAGATTTCCTTTGAGTTCTTCTTAGGGTCTCTGTCTCTCTGCTTACCTTACCCATCTGTTCTTGCATATAGTCTACTCTTTCCATTAGAGTGCTTAGCATCTTAATCATAGTTATTTTAAATTCCCAATATGATAATTCCAAAATCTCTACCATATCTGAGTCTGGTTCTGATGCTTTCATTGTCTCTTTAGATTGTATTTTTTCTTGCTTTTTGGTGTGCCTTGTAACTTTTTGTTAAAAGCCAGGCATGATATACTGGGTAATAGGAACTGAAGTAGGTAGGCCTTTAGTATGGAGTTTTATGTTTATCTGGCTAGGAATTATGCTGTGTTCACTGTTCACTGTAGCTTTAGGTGTCAGAGGCTTCAATTTCCTGTAGTGTCCTTGTTTTTGTCTCCCCATTGTCTTTGGGTTTCCTTAGGGACTCCTTCTTAAATAGAGTCAGGGCCTTGCAGTTCTTTTGGCTGTAATCCCCTGTTATAATACAGGAGGCGTATTAATTTGATGGTAAGGTGTTGAGGAAGGGAACCATTATGTAATCTTAAATAGTCATGGGCCCCATAATGATGCTTTGGTCAATGATGGACAGTGTATACAACGGTGGTCCCATAAGATTAGTATCATATAGCCTAGGTGTGCAGTAGGCTATACCATCTAGGTTTGTGTAAGTACACTCTTTGGTATTCACACAATGATGAAATCACCTAACGATGCGTTTCTCAGAACATATTCCTGTTGTTAAGTGACGCATGACTGTAATTATGTTTCAGTGAGTCTGTACCCCTGGTCTGTGACCTTCATAAGAGTTCCTCAGCTCTTTTTCCTTCCCCTCAAGTGAGATGGGAAGGCTAGAGTGGGCTGGAGTTGGCTAAGGTCCCTTACTGCAGGTTAGATAAAGCTCTCGTGAAGTCTTTTCTCTTGCTGGCATTTGTTGTAGTGTATTTCAAAACGGCTACTCCCCAACCCCAGTCAAACATGAGAGGATTTTTATCCTCTCTTCACTTTGAGAGCCTGGTGGGGATACTGGAGGGAAACCCATGAAAATGCAGGGGAATCCTTGCTTAGAATGGAGCCCCCAGGAGTTTTTAACTCTTGAGTTAGTCCTTCCTCAGCTTCTGGCAATTTGTTGCAGGTACCACTTAAGTGCTCCTACCTGTTCCTGGTTCCAGTGGCTTCTGCTTCAAGGAAGCTGTTGTATATTGTCTGTATTCATCTGTCTCTCCAGTTTTTAGGGTGGACCTCATGTCTCTGATAGATCTAAGAAAAGTCATTGATTTTCAGTTTGTTCAGCTTTTTCCTTGTTCTGAGGGAGGGAAATGTAACTTCCAAGTTTTTCTTTTGTTTTTTTTACATTTAAATAATTTCTAAAAAAAATTCCAACAAGAATTACAGACTAATAATCTCTGAATTCACCTGTTTCTTTCAGATAACAAAATCTTTAAAACGTGTGTCTGAGCTGTGTCCCCTCTCTGGATTTCGTTTTCCCATTTAGTGTGAGCAGTCTTTCCTTAAATTAAAAAAAAAAAGAAGTTGAGATATTTAAGAGAGTCCTAAAAGTTAATGTCTCACTACTAGCCTATTGCTAGTTAACCAATTTCTTTTTGGAGGAAGTGATTTAAGAATGGCCTACTCTCTTCCCTTGTGTCCTTCATTGTAGTCCACAGTTATTAAATTAAATGTAAACTCAGCTGTTTTATTTACATGCTTTTGTGGTATTTATGGGTTGGGGGGATTAGCATTTATTGCCAAATTATTATGCTCCAGGAACTATGCTAAGTGCTCCTCAAATTTTAATGTGCACTTGAATCATCCAGAGATCTGGCTAAAATGCAAAGATCTCTTAAATGCAAATTCTGGCTCAGTTGGTACAGGCTGCCAACTGTACCCCCCTGCAACAGCTATAGGTCCCTGAGTTTTAGCATTTCTCATGAGGTGATGCCCAGATGTGTGGCCACACTTGTCTCAATTAATGTCCACTTACAGATACTCTGAGACTGGAGAAGTGAACTGGCTTTTACACAGCTTCATAGCTAGTCAGTGTTTAAATCCAGGTTCTTCAGACTACAAAAGAAGTAACAAAGGGATACCCTGCAGTTGATTATCCTGTCTCCCCACAACTACAGCACTTTATTTAGATCTTTATTTAGGACACTATTGTGAGTTGAATTGTGTCCCCCAAAAACATATATTCAAGTCCTAACCCTGGTACCTGTGCATGTGACCTTATTTGGAAATAGGGTCTTTACAGATACAATCATGTTAAGATGAAGTCATACTGGAGTAGAGGACTCTAAATCCAATATGACTGGTGTCCTTATAAGAAGAGGAGTGTGACACAGACACACAGAGAAGGCCACATGAAGACTCAGCAGAGAGTAGAATGATACAGCTACAAACCAAGGAATGCCAAGGATTGCTGGCTACCACCAGAAGCTGGGAAAGTCAGGGAAGGATTCTCCCTTACAGCCTCTGGAGAGAATGCAACCCTGTCAACACCTTGACTTAGGACTGCTAGCCTCCATAACTGTGAAACAAAATTCCATTGTTTTCAGACAAGTTTGAGATAATTTGTTACGGCGGCCTAAGAAACTAATGGAAACACTTAATACAACCCCTTGGTTTTCCATGTTTCTGAATGTGTCTGTCTGCCCTGCTGGATTGTCATCAAGCACGTTCAGTGGCTGCTGAGAGCTCTTCACACCAATATAAACCCTCATCCCACTTTACTCATTATTTGACTTAAGAAAATTAGAAAAAAAAGTTTACATTATGAAAGTAAATTGACCATATTCTACTTTAGAGCAGAGAAACCTCTTGTTTGCTTTTGCTTTTAAATACTTTTAAAAGTAAGGCTGTATTTTTCAGCAAAAAATTTTCTCCACAGGAAAAAATCTTGTATACGTGTGAATTGCCTAGATATTTGCTTGGGAACTGTACTGCTGAGCAAGTGTTTATCATATGAAAATCTCGTGACATTTAAAAAAGAAAAACCTCTTGGGATTGCCTTATATTTATTCCTCAAAGAAGCTGTGCTGCAGAAAGTTAAGATATAGAAACAGGTTTTATTTCATTTATCTTCTCAAATTGAATACAGTATTTTGGCTTTAGTTGGCCTTGAGTGAAGATAAAATAGACTAGGAATGAGTTTTTCCTCTTTGCTTCCCATCTAAAAGTCCTTAGTAATAGGGAAAAAATAATGTTCGTATTTCTGCTGCTGCATAACAAATCACCCCAAAACTTAGTGACATAAAACAATCATTTTATTATGCTCAAAGTTCTGTGGGTCAGGAATTCAGACACAGTATGATGAGAATGGCTTGTCTCTGCTCCACAATGTCTAAGGGCTCAGCTAGGAAGACTCAATGGCAGAAGGTGGAAGGAGGGCCGTGACTTGATGGCCAGGGGCTGCATGTACTCACATGTCTGGCATTTGATGCTGGCCATTGCCTGGAACCTCAGCTGAGGCTATCAGCTGTATCACCTGCATGTGGCCTCTTCATGTGGCTTGGACTTCCTCACAACATGATGGCCTCATGGCAGGTTGGTGCTCCAAATGTGAGTGACCCAAGAGAACTAGTGAGGCAGAATCTATCTTGCCTTTTCTCACATACCATTGGGAGTTGTATGGCTTACTTCTGCTATGCTCCGTTGGTTACAAGTGAGTAACTAATTTAAGGCCAGATTTAGGGGGAGTAGAGTTAGATACCACCTGTTGCTGAGAGCTGGAACTCTCCATGAGAGTTCAAAGAACTTGGAGATGTGCAATACTTTTTCCTATACAAAATTAAAAAAAAAATATTTCTGAAGGAATGTTCAAGAAATGGTGACACCGTTGGCCTCTAGGTAGGGGAAATACCTGTTTGGGAGATACTAGCAAAAGGGGAGATTTTTTTCATTGTATGCCTTTTGTAACTTTTGAATTTTGAACCATATGAATGTATTATCACTTGAAGTGAAATGAACTTAATACTAAAAACTTAGGTCAACTGGAAATATATATGTGCCAAAATACTCATGATAAATTTTTAGAATAAGGATTAAAAATAATGTCAGCAAGATATCCCTTACTTTATCAGACATTAAAATGTTTCACAGATTTCTAGAATTAAGTGCATTTAGGCCAAGGTTAGAGAGACGGATGACTGGGTTGGAATGGAAATTGAAGGACTGTCTTTGCTCAGAACGATGCTCAAGCCCTGATTTGGGTCCAGGTTCTGTCCCCTCTGGTGCCTGCCTTTGTCCCCTCTCTCTCATCTGCACAGATCATTTTTTCTTGCACCTGGGTTAGTTCATCAGTGTGCAAACATGCTGAACTAGCTCCTATGAAAGAAAGAAAGAAAAAGAAACAGTTCTCTGATTCTGCACACTCTCCGAGCAGTTCTCCAAACGCTTATTTCTCTTTTCACTGTTTCTGTGTCTTCAGCCCTATTCTCTTTTCCACTTCATTTCCTCCGCTAGAGCCCTGCTCCTCTAAGCAACGGCTCTGGCCCTGTTGCCAGGGACCTCCAGCTCAGCAAACCCGCTGGGCCATTGGCAGTCCTGATCTTACTCACCCCTCAGCAGCTTTGATCCTTCCTGGCTTCCTCAAACACCTTCCTCTCTTGGTCTCAGGGCACCCTGTCCTCCTGCACTGGTTATTTCTCTGTGTTCTCCTCCTCTTCCCTGGGGCCCTCTGATCATCTCCATTTACACTGTCTCCCCAGGAGATCCTCCAGGCCCTGCAGGAGTGTGAATGACCCGCCCAAACCAGTATTTCCAGCCTGAACTTTTCCCCTGCAGTCCAACCACCCACTTGATATCACCACTTGCATAGGTAGTGATAAGTTCAACTTTAACGTGTTCAAAACAAAACTCTTGATGTTCCTTACTGGAACTTCCTGCATCGCCAGTTTTTATCACCTCGGTTATTCAGGTCATCTCCAAATTCCTTCCTTTTCCTTATGTCTGAAACTGACAAAGAGTTAGCCATTGATGATTGAGTAGCCAGGAGCTAGTTTTTTTCCTTTTTGCAATTACTGATTGTAGCTTTTAGCTGTTTAACCCCCCCCCCCCCCCATTGTTAACTGTGCTGTTTAGGCAATATGCTATCCGACTCTCACGAGGTTCCTACAGATGACAGCTCCCTGGAGCCTGGGTCACCATGGTAATGGGTAAGTGAGCTGTTCTTCAGGAATTAGAACCCTTTTGTCAACTCCAGACCAGTTGAGACCACCAACCCATCCACTGGGCCCCTCCAGATATCTGATGGGGGACCTTTTGACCGTCAAGAGGCTAAAAACTTCACCCTCAGATCATGCTCACACTGCCATTTTGTGAGCATGCGTCCTATGAAGAGGCGTAGAGTCTGACTGCGCTTGCACACATCATCACTTATCTCACTTTTCCTCACCTCCAATCACCTATCTCCATATTTCAGACCACCTTGCCCCCACCCCATAAATATCCCTGTTTTTGAGGAAGCAGGTTTGAGACTCATGCTCTCTCTTCCTCACATGGCTGCCTTGTGATTAAACCCTCTCTCTGCTGCAGTCTTGTCATCTCGGTGTTTGGCTTTCCTGCTGGCGGGCAAAAACAAATCTGGCACAGTGACATGTCCAGTAAATCACCAAGTCCTGTAAGCTCTAACTTAGCTCCATCACTTAAATCCCATGATCCCTTCTCACCGTCTTCATAACTCCCACCTTAGTCTCTCTTAGACTCCAAGTGCTTCCTAACTGGCCTCCCTTCTCCTGTTCCCATCTCACCATGTCAGTTCTCCACAGAGCTGCAGAAGTGCTCATTTAAGCAATGTGAATCAGATCACACTCCCTAGCTAAGGAGTCTTTCTTCATGGCCTGCAAAGAGCCCTATCCAAATCTCTGAACTTCTGCTCATTTATTTCAGTTCAACTGCTTTGGCCTTTTTTCTTTTCTCCCCCAAATACCAAACCTGTTCCTGCCCCAGGGTCTTTGCACTTGCTGTTTCTCTACCCCTAGACTTTCCCAAGTTTATTTCCTCACTACCTATGGGGCTCTCTTGCATTATTCATGTTCCTTTTGCTTCTTTGAGGTGTCTACTCAAATATTCCTCATCGAGGTGTACTCTGACCATTTTGCTAAAATAGCTCACCTGTCTTCCTCTCTGTGTCACTCTCCTGCTTTACTTTGCATCATTTCTCTGCTTCCTCCTTATCACGGTTCATTCATTGCCTGTGCCTATCACTTGAACAAAAGCTACAAAAGGCAGGGCTCTTGTCCATCTCATTTAGTGCTGTGTCCCTTGTGCCTGAAACAGTGTCTAGCACATAGTATGTGTTCAATAAAGTTTGGTTGAATGAAGAAATGAACGAATGAATGAAAATTCAGAAACAAACCCAAGTTTACATAAAAATTTAGTATATAATGAAGATGGTATTACATAACAGTGGATAAATAATTGATACTTATTGGTGTTGGGATAATTAGCTAACTGACCATTTGGGGAAAAATAAATTTCATTTCCTACCCATATGCACATAAATAAATACATACATACATATGTACATAAATTCCAGATGAATTAAAGTTTTAAACTTATGTTTTAGATTCATTTTTGTTTTGTATATTCTGGTACATGTTTTCTTTTTTATTCATATTTTAAACATTTAAAAGTAAAAAACAAAACCGTATTATTGCTTTAAGAATTTATATTTTTTTACATCTATATTTTGGGTGATTGTTTAAACATGACCCTGAGGAAAAAGCAATAAGAGAAAATATTACTAAATTCTAATAAATAAGAACTTAAAGCTTCTTATGACAAAAAATTTTAGAAGCAGTGTTTAAAGTTAAATGACCTGTGTAAAAAAGATTTCAATATATGTTACAGAGACCAAATAGCCTTAATAGATAAAGAGAGCTTATAAATCAATAAGAAAAATGAATATCCCAGTAGGTGAATGGCATCAACAGGTACTTCACTAAAGAAATAAAGACACATATTAACATTTTTCACTTATAATTAAAGAATAGTACATTAAAACAATATGACTCTCTTCTCTTATTGTATAATACAGATTGTTTTAAATGCTAAAGTCAATTCTTGTGTTGGTAGAGGAAAATGAATTGCCACACATACAAGCTTAAACTGGTAAAACTTTTCTGGATAGTAACTGGCACTACTAAAACTTTTTAAAAAATGCAACAAATCAAATTTATATTTCTTAGAATTATTATTTGTAACAGTGAAAAATTGGAATACAACATAAATATCCAAAAATAAGGGAGTTGTAGGATTATAATACATCTATACAGAGTAATAAAATGAAATCATTATGATTACTGATACAGATGTATAATGCTGTACATGGAAAGATCTAATGTTTAGTAAAAAATATGCAGATTGAAAAATAGTATGGTCCAATTTTTGTTAATAAATGTGTTATTATGTAGTATTAGTTTATGTGTGTTTATTTTATGAAATTATAACTTAAAATAATAGATGTTATTTGTTACAGTAAAAATAATATTATCAATAGGAAAAATAGGAATTGCTAAATATTAATTTAAAATTTTAAATTAAAAAAATGAAAATTAACAGGACATTTGAAAGAGTGACAAAAAATATGAAAATTTATCACTAGTGCACAAAACACAAAAACATCAGTTGGCAATTGGAAACGTTTGCTTTATTTTTTATCTACCCAAGCAATACACGAATATGCTTTTGATGAAAGTATTCATATAATATGGATAAAAGAAAGTCTCCCTGCCATTCTCTTTCCCAGCGATAGCATCTATTCTACTTGTTGCATATGCCTCTAGACTTTTTTCCTATACTTAGCAAATGTATTATTTTATTTAACTTTTTTAAGAGACAACCATATGTCTTAGAGTTTTTGCCTGCCAGTACATACAGAGTTAACTCATTTTTTTTAATGCTGCATAATATTCCAGAATACAGGTACAGATTGTTGTTGAACTATTTTTCCTTCAATAATTCTGTTTATTCACCCCACAAAACTATATGTGCCTACACTGTGCTGGATCCTGGAGACAAAGCAATGACAAGGAGCACAAAGGCCCCTAGCCTCAAAAGCCATTCTACTTGGGGAGTTCCATTTTGGGGCTTGTGTTAGAGGATCCCAGAGTCCTTGTTCAAGTTCATTGTCTTTTAGAAAAAAATTAAAGTGTTTTTTTTTTTAATTCAACCTCCCGGACACTATCTCTGTAACACCCTTCTCATACCAATCCTGGCTTTTAAAAAAGCCTTTAAATTTCCTATCAGCAGCAGCACTGAAACCAGTGCCACGAGCTCATCAACACTTGCTTTCTTGTGTTGCTGAATATGGAGTGCGTATTTGCAGAGGGAACGGAGGCTGGACTGGTGGTGAGGCAGAAAGGCACGATGTAGCAGAATAAGAATGTTAGTATCAGCAGCCTATGAAAGCTGAGGATCTCCTCGTCATGCTTTGAAAGCCTGGCGCATGGCATGAGATACTGCTTTAAAGATTTACCTGCCCGGCATCTGAAGGCTGGAGCCAAACCCTATGCTATGCAGAAATTTAAGTCTATGATTTTCTTATTTGTTTGGATGAGTAGGGACTCCAGCTCATTTTTAAATAACTGACTTTTCTTTCCATTGCTTAAGTTTGTCTCATAAAAGTTGGTTCTGCCCGATAGTGACAGGATTGAAATGCAAAGTCATGCATGCTTAGAGTCAATTTATATCTGTGGGGAAAGTTATTATTATTTTTGCCTAAACAGGCCATATATCATGCTGAGCACTCCTACGGCCAGGAGTCTGTGCTGGTTTTATTTTAAATGTGGTGCTCCTTGTTTGGTCTCAGAAGCCCTGCAGTACTTGGGTGTGGGGTGGGAGTGGATGTGCCCGTGTGTGCTTCTGTGTGCATTTATTTCAAAAAACTTAGAGGCTGAATTAAAAGCAGAACTTTCTCTCAGATGAGAGGGAATAAGTTTTAATCATCACTGTTATTCAGACAACTTTCTCATTTCCACAATTAGAGCTTTTATAGGGACTTTCATTTAAATAGAGTAACACATGTAATTAACTATCTCCATACCCTCCCCAAATCCCAAAAGAATGACAGGAAAGTCATTTTAATACAAAAGTATAAACAATAAACACAAAAACAAAATGAATAGGAGAAGACACAATGTCAGATGAGTGATGAATTCAGAACATTTTTACAAGTTGGAAAGTGGAAGCAAAATGGTAGCTAGTTGAGTTAGGAGAGGGGCAGGGTCTGGAATCTAAACATTTCTAGAAGGGGATCTCAAGAAGAAGTGAGCCAAAGGAAGTGGCGGGTGTGGTAGCAGATGGATAGGCCTGGGTCAAAAGGAGGAGGAAAAGTTGAAAGTCCGGTTACAGAACAGTTACACTGCGGGTCGCCCCTGTCACTGTCCACCACCGGGCACCAGCCCCCCAGATGTCTGCAGGGGGGCAAAGCCAGGGGAGGGCGGAAACATAACAGATGGAGACAAATATTTTTCGACAGAAATATGAATAAATTAAGTTATATAACAAACAAATGTAATTTTGTCCGTAATATAACTTGTTTTGGATCAAGGAATTAAGTATTTACTCTTATTTTATGTACATAGTGTGTGGTGTGTGTATTGTGGATTATGTGCGTCGTTGTGTGTTTTATGTATATGTTGTGTGTGTGTATTGTGCATGTGTATTGTGAGTGGGGTATGTTTGATCTGTGTTGTGTGTGTGGTGTGTATGCTGTATACGTTGTGTGTATGGGGGGTGTACGCTGTGTATGTTGTACTTTGTGTATGTTGTGTGTGTATAGGGTGTATGTGAATGTGTGTGTGGGTGTGAGACATCTAAACTTTGCCAGCCTTATCTCTCACAGCTCTTCTCTGAGAGCATTCTTTTCATTTCAATTGGTCTCCTAATTTTTCCTAAACACACTATCCATAATTTCATTTTCTTAATTTGTATCTTAATTGAAATGTATTTTCCCTCTTTCTTCCTCTTACTGACCTGCCATGTAAGCCAGGCTCCTGCCCGCCCTCTCCGTGGCGTCCTCTGACCTCACCAAGCCCTGTCTTCTGCACCCACAGCCTGTACTTCTCTGGCATTAGCATTTGTTGCCTCGATCGTCATTTTAAGTAAATGTATTTTCCGTCCAACTGTCCGACTTTTCGATTTTTGTTTTGTTTGATCTCATTTGCACATACAAAGGTGAAGCGTATTTGTTTTACCTGACTTTACAATGAAGTGGCTCTAGGAGAGGGTGGGAGGCAGTGGCGTCTGTTTTTCAGTAGGCAGGGGCTGACCTAGATCACGGGTACTGCAGTTTTACATTCATCCTCGCTTTTATGGTCTCAAAGTCCACCCTGCACATTTATGTCCCCATCTAAAGTTTAACTTTATGGAGTTCACATACTCTTAGCAAACTGAACCCTCCAACCCTGGTTAACCCAGGCACCCAATTCTCCAGCCCTTCTGCACTGTCACCTGCTAGGTGGTACAAGTTATCTGGGAAAATTATACACCAAGTGGGAGATTTGCAATGAAAATTCATGACCACAAGCCCCATGTGAGCTCTCAACACTCCCTCGTGGTTCTACTATGTTCTTTGCAATATTTCCTACTTTTCAACTCTTCTCGAAACTCTTCCATCCCTTCCTCTGCTCTTCCCTGTCTCTTACCAGACAACCTTGACTTCCAAGCAACCAGATGGGAAATCCCTCACCTTTCTTTCACCAAAGCTACACACCTATCTGCCCCTTCGTCCTGTTTTAAGAGTGAGACATCAGGGGCCAGTCTGGTGGCGCAGTGGTTAAGTGCACACATTCACACGTTCTGCTTTGGCGGCCCGGGGTTCGCTAGTTCCTATCCCCGGTGTGGACATGGCACCGCTTGGCAAGCCATGCTGTGGCAGGCATCCCACATATAAAGTAGAAGACGATGGGCATGGATGTTAGCTCAGGGCCAGTCTTCTTCAGCAAAAAGAGGAGGATTGGCAGCAAATGTTAGCAGAGGGCTAATCTTCCTGGAAAAAAAAAAAAAGAGTGAGACATCACTGCTGTTTTGCAAAGGCAAGCTCCTTCCCTTCTGATCAGCACCATCTTCCCTCTCCCACCTGCTCCAGGCTTTTATTTCTTTCTTTCTTTTTTGCAGGGAAAGATTTGCCCTGAGCTAACAGCTGTTGCCAGTCTTCCCTTTTTTTTTTTTCCTCCCCAAAGCCCCAGTGCATGGTTGTATCTTCTAGTTGTAAGTCCTTCTAGTTCTTCTATGTGAGCTGCCGCCACAGCATGGCAACTGACAGACGGGTAGTGTGGATCCGCAACTGGGAAACAAGCCCGGGCCACCTAAGCAGGGAGAGCAGCGAACTTTAACCACTAGGCCATCAGGGCTGGCTTGAGGCTTTTATTTCTAAGTTACCCTGTCTTTCTGTTTGCATTGTCTGCTGCTTACCAGCTCGTTCCCAAAGGGAATCAGACAGGCTGTTTTGTTTCCCGGCTTTAAAGGACCTTTTATTGACCTGTCACACTCCTCTAGCTACAAGACCATTTCTATGCTTTGTTTCACAGAAAAACTTCTTGGAAAAGTTGTCTATAGGTATTGCTGTAGCTTTCTCAATTGCTATTTACTTTTCATTTTTCAAGATGTGAGATATATTGTGAACTATATTGTGCATTCAAGAGTATATAAAACATAAAGGTATTTGTTTATATATGTAAATCTATGTTATTGGTATAATTAGAAGATATATTTCGAAATCTACATCTGAAATAGAACCTCACTAGCACCTTACAAGTCTCCTGTGTGATGTTCCTAAATCATATACCCTTGCCAACCCCCACAGAAGTAACCACTTCCTGAATTTTGTGATAACTATCCCTTTCTTTACAGTTTTTCCATCTTTGTACGTCTCCCTAAACTACACATTTTTTGGTTTGCTATATAAAACATCTTATCGTATGCATCCTAAGACTAGGTTATTTTTTGCTCATCATTATTGAATTTCTATTGTGTCGATGTGGGTAGCTGAATTATGTTCAGTGTATAGTACAACATTATATGAATGTATTCAGATTATTTATCTTTTCTATGGTTGAAGCATATTTATGTTTTTTCTAGTTTTTTGTTTTTTGTTTGCTAATACAAATAATGCTTATAGGAATATTATTGTATGTATCGCAGTGCAAAAGATTCTCTAGGAATTGAATTGCTGGGTAATAAGATTGTACGTTCTCAATCTAACTGGATATTGCCAATATTTCTTAAAGGTACTCATACAAATTTATACTGCTCAAAGATTTCTATGAGAGTTTCCATTGCTTCATACTGTTGACAACCTTAGTATCATCAGACTTAATTTTTCCAGCAGTTGGATGTGACATGCTAGTTCATTGTGTTTCTGATTTGTGTTTCCCATATTGCTGATAAGGTTAATCATTATTTCAAGTGTTTATTGACTATGAGTTTCTTCTTTTGTAATATTTCTGTTTACATCTTTTTGGTTGCTTGTCTTTTCTTATTGAGTAATGGGAGTTCTTTATATCCTATGGTACTAATGGTATTATATATATTGTAAATTCCTTCAGCCATTTTATGACTTGTATTTTACTTTCTTTATGGCATCTTTTGATGAACACATGTCCTTAATTTTAATATAGCCTAGTTTATCAATCTTGTCTTTTATGATAAATGGTCTTTGTGTCTTGTTTCAAAAGATTCTTGCTTACCTCAAGGTCGTAAACATTTTCCATATTTCTCTGAAAGTTTCAAAATTTTGCCTTTCACATCTAAGCTTTAATTTATCAATCAAATGCAAATAAGGCAAATGCCCCAGTTAAAATATGAAGATTAGAATTTTAGAAGTTCAATTATGCTTACATTTTCAAAGTCTAGAAATTAATCAATAGCTTTATCCTACAGCTGGAAACTCCAAGGACTTGGAAGACTCAACCCTTCTTTAAACTCTTGCCGCTGCCACGCTATTCTTGCCTTACATCACCAGTTTGCCTGTTCATTTATTTACTCCATTTTGCTCCTCATTTCTTTCATCTCAGATGTTGCATCTGGATCACTTTCTTCTGCCTTGAGGCTTTCGTGGAGTGAGGGACTGCCCGTGGCAAATTCTCAGTCTTTGAAAATATTTTTACTTTGCCCTTATTCTTAAAAGATATTTTCACTGGTCCATAATTTTAGGTTGATGATGATTATTTGACACTATCATTCTTTTGTCTACTGGCCTCCATTGGTGCTAATGAGAAATCGTCTGGAACTCTAATTGTCACTCCATTAAAGATAATCTGTCCTTTTGCTTTGGGTTCCTCTTTTAAAAATTTTTTTTTTCCTTTGTTGTTGATATTCTTCAGTTTCGGCAGGGTTTTTTTTTGTGTGTGTCTGAGGAAGATTGGCCCTGAGCTAACATCCATTGCCAGTCTTCCTCTTTTTGTTTGAGGAAGATTGTCACTGAGCTAACATCTGTGCTGATCTTCCTCTATTTTGTATACGGGATGCTGCCTCAGCATGGTTTGATGAGCAGTGGGTAGGTCCGTGCCAGGGATCTGAACCTGCGAGCCCTGGGCTGCCAAAGCAGAGCACGTGAACTTAACCCACTACACCACCGGGCCAGCCCCTTCTTCAGTTTTTCTATGATGTATCCAGGTATGGATTTCTTTTTTTTTTTGTGCTTAGTATTTACTGAGTACCTGAATACATGTACTGATATCTTTGTGGAAAGTTCTCAGTAAATACATCTTAGAACATTGCTTGTTCTTCACTCTTTCTCTCTCCAATACTTATGAAACTCTAATTAACCACATTTTAATCTTCTCAACATACCTTGCATTGCTCTTCACTTCTATTTCATATTTTGCAAGAAATGAAAGACGAATGGGCATTAAGTGAGCGAACTTGGGCAGGTGTAAGAGTATTTGAGGGGGAACGGCAGGTGATTACTTGAAAGCTGAGAAGGCTTGTGTAGCTGATGCTCACAGAGTGAGGAGAGAGGCGTGAGATGAAGCAGAGATACAGGCAGGAGCAGGTTGTTTAGAGTCTTTAGCCAAAAAGCAGTGGGAACCGTTGCGCTGTTTAAGGCGATGGTGACAGGATCAGATCTGTGTGTTGAAAAACTCGCTCAGCCTTTGGAATAGAGAATAGATTGGAAGAGGGCCAGACAAGATGTCAGGAGACTAATTAAGAGGTTATTGTCGTATCCAGGTGAGAAATGTTAGCTTGTCCTAAGGTAGTGGTCCTTGAGATGAAGAGAAAGGAGTAGAATGAGAGGGATTTAGGAGACGAAAATCAACAGAACTCAGTGTTTTGGAAGTTCTGGCTACTAGAATAGGAATGAAATAGAACTAAAGGACACACTGTGATATAGAAAGAATATGAGAAGTATTTATTTTCAGGCTGTATATTTAGGGAATCTCAAATCATCAACTAAAAGATTGCTTGAATTAGTAAAGTTATTAGTAATCCTAAATTTCCCATCCCCTTTGCTCTCACTCTCCAGGTGACTATTTCACCTTTTCTCCTCTCCCCTCAAACTTCCGACATCTCTCCTTCCTCAGTCTTTGTCACCCTCACTTTCCACTCGTGACAGTGTTTTCCATTCAGAGAAAAACTAAAATCAATCAGAAGAGAGTTCCCACATCCTCCCCTCACCATACCTGCCCTCCTATTGGTATATGTTCCCTTATCCTCTTATCTTTTCCCATGATACTAGAGATCAATTACCCTCACCAGGGCCACGCCCCCTACTTGTGCACTGGCTTCTTCTCCTTTACTCCCTCAAGTCTCAGCTTACTCTTGGCATCATCAGTTTTTCTACTCTATTAGATTATCTCTATCAGCACAAAAATATGATAATTTTTTCCATTTAAAAAAGACCCTCTTTAACCCATGTACCTGTCCAGCTACGACTCCACTTCTCTGCTCCCACATGCAGTAGTACTTCTCAGAAGAGTTGTCTGCACCCGCTGTCTGCAGCTTCTCCCTTCCCATTCCCTCCAGAATACACTCAGTGGGTTTGTGCTACCAACTCACCACTGAACCTACTTTCCTGAAGGTCATGAGTGATGTTCTTGTTGCTAAATCCACATGGACTGTGGCCAAGACTAAATGACACAGGGGTATAAATGGCCACTCCCTTGCCACAAGGTAGGACAAACTCTGTGTGCAGCCTCCACTCCAAGCCTCCCTGTGGTATCAGACCGAAGCTTGTCTCTGGGGAAACTACGTTCTTGCTTGGCTTTTCCTCCTGCTCTAACCTGCATCTTGTGCCCCCTTCTCCCAAGTCACTCTCTAAGTAAAGGTCTTGAGCAAGTATCCTCTCTCAGGCTCTGCTTCTAGCAGCCCGGCATAATACCGTTCCTCTGTGCCTCATCACTGCATGTTCAGAGGAAAACTTTCCACATCTGTGTCAAATATTAAGCATTTCTAACCATCATAATTAATCTTTACCAAGCTGCCAGTCTATCACGTGTGAAATTTTCAGAGGTAGTTAAGAAGTTCTGCCTAGTTCCTTTTGTCTCCCTGACCTAGTTTCACTCAGATGAAGATATCTTGCTGTTAAAATTGTAACTAGCCTCTAGCACAGTTCCCAATAATTAACACAAGTCTGGCACACAGAAGGTATTCAGTACATATTTTTGAATGAAGGAATTATTTAATTTAACTCTCTGGTGAACTTCATCCATTTGCCTCATATTGTCCTTGTTCTGGTTCTTATATTCAGCCCTCTGGAATCTGTAACCTTGAGTAGATGCTGACTTCTGCTTTCACATGAGCAGAATATAAACAAAAAAGACAATGCTTCTCTTCTTCTAAAAGACTGTCTCCTTGAGGATGCAAAAAGGGTCTAGCATAGATGTCTTCACAAAACAGTCTCTCAGCAAATGTCAGTTCAGAATGTCTGAGGACCTTGTGGTTGGGAGGAATTTTAGTGGCCATTTATTCCAGCCACTTGGTGTTCTAAACTTTCCGTCATGAGATGAAGTAACATATGTGTGGGCCCAATAAAGGCACTCAGTAAGGTTTGCTAAACCCATTTCCTGGCAACCTTGTTTATTTCTGCATGGCTTGATTTGGTAAAAATTTCTTCTTTCCTATTCATACATCATCATGCCTTCTAATTCCCATTCATTGGTCTAAATTCTATCAATCGGGGGAGTATTGGATATATCTAACTCCTCTTCCACAGGATGGCCTTTTAGATATTTGAAAATGATTATCTCATTTCCTCTGAGTTTCTTTGATACATATTTTTCTGTCCTTATTGAAATCCAACCCCTCTAGAGTGCTCTGATTCCCATCTCCTCTGGCTTCTCAAGGATTTCTATTACCTCTCTCTGCTCCATTGTCAATCTTTCCTCTCTGATACTTTATTCCTGTTGGAGCTGTACATAATCTGGGACAGTATTTCCCAACTCTGTCAGACTCAATATCCCCCCTTTTTATAAAAAATATTTTGCAATGCTCTCTTTTCTCTCCTAAAATGAAATTCATTGATAATATAACTTATACCTCATGAAAATGGTAATAAAATGCCTTAACCATAACAAAATAGAGAAATAAAAAGAATGCAATTTATAATAGGACAATATATATATATATTTTTTTAAAGATTTTATTTTTTTCTTTTTCTCCCCAAAGCCCCCCGGTACATAGTTGTGTATTCTTCGTTGTGGGTTCTTCTAGTTGTGGCATGTGGGACGCTGCCTCAGCGTGGTCTGATGAGTAGTGCCATGTCCGCGCCCAGGATTCGAACTAACGAAACACTGGGCCACCTGCAGCGGAGCGCGCGAACTTAACCACTCGGCCACGGGGCCAGCCCCTATAATAGGACAATATACTTTAATTTGCAAATGCTTGGGCTGTGTGGTAGGTGGCTTCTTAAATGGCTCCCAATTAAATTATCCCTTCCCCTTGTTTGTAGGGTGGACTTAATGACTTGCTTCTAGTGAATAGAATACAGCAAAATGATGGGACACCACTTCCAAGATTGCATTATAAAAACTGTGACTTGCATCCTCTGTCTCTCTGTCTCTCTCTCTCTCTCTGGTTCTTGCTTATTCTGATGAAGCAAGCAGCCACATAGAAAGGACTATGTTGAAACAAACTGTGCGTAACCTTTGGCCCACTGCCAGTAAGCAACTGAGGCTCTCAACCCAAAAGTCTGCATGGAACTGAATCCTGCAACAACCACATGAATGAGCTGAGAAGTGGATTCATCCCCAGTTGAGCCTTCAGATGAGACTGCAGCCCCAGTTAATATCTTGATTGCAGCCTTATCAGAGAGCCTGAGCCAGAGGAACCACCTGAGCTGCACCTGGATTCCTGGCCCAGAGAAACTGTGAGATAATAAATGTTGTTGTTCCAAGCTGCTAAATTTTGGGGTAAAGGGTTACTCAGCAGTAGATACTAACAATCCATGATGAATTAGTGAAATTATTTCATCCACTTCTAGGGAATCATTTGGATTTAAGAGAAGTAGGATCAAAAGTCATTCTGAAAAGAAATTTCAAGAATGGGAAAGAGCAGAGATCTGAGTGGACACTGATTAAAAACCAGTGTTAGATTAGAAACTAGTTTTAGGAAAACCAGAATTACTCCAGTGTTGACCAAAAAATCAGCCCCTTTACAGCCTAGTGATCTTCACACCATGTGTTCTAAGTTAAAAAACTTGTGGCCGGCCCTGTGGCCAAGTGGTTAAGTTTGCACACTCCACTTCGGTGGCCCAGGGTTCAGATCCTGGGTGCGGACATGCCACTGCTCATTAGGCCATGCTGAGGCGGCGTCCCACATGCCACAACTAGAAGGACCCACAACTAAAATATACAACTGTGTACTTGGGGGGATTTGGGGAGAAAAAAAGCAGGAAAAAAAATAAAAGAAGATTGGCAGCAGTTGTTAGCTCCGGCGCCAATCTTTTAAAAAAAACTTCAGTAACAATGAAATCCTTGATGTTTTGCTTCCTTGCACAAGCACTGTGATTTGTTTATAGAACCTAAATGTTTTCCTGGACAAATATAACCTGTTAAAAGTGCATATCATCAATACTCTTTTAAATAGCTTTTTCCCCCCTTAAACGTGTGCTAACTTTTGACTACAACTGCACCTTTTCCTTCTCTGCTGAGCGTTAGGCTGTACCATCTTCTCTATTTGATTGTATGAGGCTCTTCCTTCCCTGACGACCATGGGGAAAATCTTGGAGGAGTTTCATAATCTGTGGTCTTTTCCCCACAAGTGCATAAAATAAGAGGATGAGGGAAATATCCTTAATTGAAGTGGGTAAGTTGATAACATGTGAAGACAAGTTACAGACTAAGACTGTTCAAGTGAAAAAATGAGGAAGTATGGTAATCTTATAAATAAGCTCAGCTTTATTTATTATTTGTAAGTGTAGGGACAAAATAATTTTCTTTGTTATGATATGGGTCAAGGGTGGTGATAGTATTACAGAAAACAAATCTCCTCTTTGCAACCCGCATTGTTGTAGAGCCCACATGGAGGCTTAATTTTGGATGAGATATGTGGAAATTGTGCAGGTCTCGGGGCTATCTTCTCTTCGCAAACAGCCTTGTACAAGGCAGGATATTTGGCATCCCTGGCTTCTGCCTACTAAATGCCACTAGTTCCCTTTAATAATTGTGACAGTCAGAAATGCTCCTACAAATTTTTGAAACTCCCTTCTGAGTGCTGGCACCACCATTGGAAATCACTGCTCTGCTATTCCTTTTAAATTCCTCATCAAGTCCTGTTAACTCTACTGTCAAAAGGAATCATGCTGTTCATAGTACATGATTTGTCCTTGAGCAAGACCCCACCCTCAGCTCAAGGAGCATAGGACTTAGCCTAAGTTGATCAGTGCTCATGTACATCTGGTGACAGTGGTGGTTTAGGGTACATGGTCCAATCTGTGCTGATCACACATAATGGAGTTTTTGATTAATATCTTGGGAAAGAGACTCTGGTCTTCCCGGCCAACTTGAACGACAGAGGTTGTAGGGTATGGAGCTGCTGTAGTCATTTTGCATCTTGTGGAGCCTGTAGTAAAAATCAACCCAGTCGAATGCAAAATTGGCTCTGGGTTCCCTATAGGTGATTCTTTCCATGCTCTAAGTCCTGATAGACTTGAGGCAGAGGAAACTATATTTCTCCTTCATGGATTAGGGGGTACATAACAGCATGGTCCAGGAAGAACTTGTATATGCAATCTGTGATCCTAGTACTTCCATGGAATATTTTCATTGCATTGTCTTGATCTCTGAACCAGTTATGTGTTGCCAAGACTACATCCTTTACCCTTAGGGGAGGGAAGAAAAAGGAGGGTCAACAGACAGGTGCACAAAAACACCTTCTAGTCTTAATTATTTTGTTTATTGTCTCTCCCCCTACTAGAATGTAATCTTCACAGGGGCAAGAATCTTTACCCATTTGCTTCACCACTGTATCCCCAGTGCCTGGGACAGTGCTGCTGAGTGATGAGGAAAAGGTAAATCTTGGTTTCCTGGTTTTCCATATTTGCCACCTAAACAGTATTCATTGATAGCCACACCCTTTCTGTTTTTTAACTTTTTGTTATAGAAAATTTCAGATATATACAAAGTAGGGAAAATATAAATGAACTTCCTTGTACCCATTACCCAACTTCACAATTGCCATGGCCAATCCAGTTTCATGTATACATAGCTCCACTTTCTGTCTTTGGCCCTCTAACTAGATTATATTAAAGCGAATCCCAGAAGACTTCCACACACTCCTTTTAGCAGCTCTTCTCTAGTTTCTGGGATACTACTTCCTTGTTTATTGTCTATTTCTTTTTAGCCGTTTCTCTTTGGTCTCTGATCTTATGAGGAGCTCTGGAGATAGGATGGTGCTTTGGATTTGTCCCAACTTTTATTACTCTGCCCACCCCACCCCCGACTCATGGACCAGTCGTTGAGTCAAGGCTGCTTCCCAGGGAGGGGGCATGAATTTGGGTGAGTCTCTCTTCAGCTGATATAGAACAGGTCTGAGTAGCTCACCACAGCATCCATGACAGTCCACTCTTTATGCTATCATGTCCATTACCTTCATAGAATAGTTCTGGGCACAGCTTCCTTAAGACTTTGTTTGGTCTCTTTTCCTTGGATGTTACAAGAGGAAGGTTGATGGGATGTGTCTTAGGTCCATTCGGGCTGCTTTAGCAGAATACCATAGACTGGCTGACGTATAAACAACAGAAACTTATTTCTCACAGTTCTGGAGGCTGGAAGTCCAAGATCAAGGTACCAGCAGATCTGGTGTCTCGTGAAGGCCTGCTACCTGGCTTACAGACAGCTGTCTTTTGCTGAGGCCTTATGTGGTGGAGGGGGTGAGGGACCTCAGTAGGATCTCTTTTATGAGGGCACTAATCCAATTCTTGAGGGCTCTGCCCTCAGGACCTAATCACCTTCCAAAGGCTCGACTTCCTAATATCATCACATTAAGGGTTAGGTTTCAACATATGAATTTTGGGGGACACAGACCTTCAGTCCACAGCGGAGTGAAATACAGACTCTGCAACTGATGTTGAGATTGCAACTGACAGTCAGTGTCTCCTCCTCTACCACCAATTCCAGAGTGCTTGCTCCCTCAGTTGGCACCTCTGCTGGTACAGGTCACTTATCTTGTGAAGTGACCTTCATTTCTGATAGGGTAAGCCCCTGGTCACCATGGCCTTCCTAGGCTGTGGCTGCTGTGTTTGTCCACTTACCTTCAGTATTGGTCATGAGAACACCAAGAGACAGCTCAGTGGATTACCTGGGTACCAAATATGTTCTTGTTTCCATTGTGTCAAAGCAGGGCCACCTCCTTTTGATGGTCAGGGTCAATCTCTCTGCCGGGATGACTGCTCCTTTTCTTGCCTGATGGACATATTGCAGGAGGAGATTACAGTGCACTGGCTCTTCCATTCTTGAATATTCCACTTTTCCAGTGCATGGTTTCCTAAAAAAATGACTATAGATCCCTTTGGCAAAGGACTAGGGGAATCATTACTGTATTCACTTGCTACAGGGAATCCTGAGGACCTGACCTCTCTTTAATTAGTGAGTTCTGGGTCAGAACACTGGCTCAGGGATTGAGGTTGGTTTTATCACTTCTTCTACCATCTGTGACAACAGTTCTGGCATTTCAGCTTTACTGAATGTGGACTATAATTTTCTCCATAGTTCCAAGAGTCATCCTAGCAGCGTGATGCAACCATCTCCCAGAGTCCTTCCCAGAGAGGCAAATCACACATTGCAGGAGACAGCTCCTGTATAAGTAAACTCGCCCTTATCTAACTGCATCTTTCTTTCACTCCCTTTGATTCATCACCCTCAGGATCCAGTCCCATAAACAATCTCCAGCTTGGCCAGTACATGCAGGCTGGATCCTGCAGCCCCCTGGGGTGTATTCCCTTCGTCCCTCAGCAGGCCCAACATTTCCCTGCCAGGTGCTCTTTGCATTAGACTCTAGTTACTGGTCTTGTGGGAGAGGGGGTAGATCCTTCAGGGGCCTGTGTTGTCTTGCAATGCAGCGACTTCTGCCTTATGTTCAAACAAGGGACAAGCACAGCTTCAGAAAGAAGACAGCCACCTCTGCAGGCCCACATAGCTCTGAGTGGGGTGTCAAGGTTTTGAGAGCATTAACTGTAATGTCCCCATCCAAGTCGTAGGGTCCCACTTCTCCCAATGAGGCCCCTCATGTTGTCATAGCAGACACTCGTCCCAATGAGGCCCCTGACATTGTCATAGCAGATTTGCCAGGCTGAGGACTCGAACTTCTTTGGAATGCTGCTATTTGCATAATTAAGTCCTAGGCATTATCTATCCTCAGCTTTTTCTCTCCTCCAGCTGTAGGAGATAAGACACTCTTTGGATGCCACCAATGAGGCTTTCCAACTTTCACACTTTGCTGTCCATTGATGATTCATAGCCCTGAGCCTCACATTGTCTTTCTCTAATGCCTCAATGACTCAACAAGAGCCACCAGATTCCATTGTTCTCATAAGTGGAAACTTTTCTGAATCTCTCAAAAGCCTGGGAATTTTCTCCCACTCCTTTTATCCCATCCCAGTTCATCACAAATGAAGGTTTTAACAATTGCATTTCACCAGGAAGCCAGGGATTGTTGGTCCTCCCGTACTACCAGGGATGGGTTGTTGTTTCTAACTCTCAGGAGGATGATCCAGCTCTGTCTCTTTTAGAGTCTCTTTCCTCAGATCACTCCTGGCACCAACTGTTTTAGGTAGGTTCTCTGGGAAACAGGCCTGGAGATGAAGATTTGTGTGAGACAAGTTTACTGAGGAAGGAGTGACCTTGGTGTCTATACCTATAAAGAAATAATGGAAGTAGGCCTAGACATTGAATTGTGGTGGTAGTAACAAGGGCCTCAGTCAATCCCACTGGGAGTCTGAGCTGGGATGGCCTTTCAGAGTGGTCCTACCATGAGGGAGGGGCCAGGCCTCTATATCCCTCCTTCATCAAGCAGTCATTGGATGTTGGCTGCCCCTGGGGATATGCCATGAACTAGGGCAGGGCAGCTCTCTTCACTGAAGGCAGCTCCCCGAGAGGGGCTCAGCAGAGAGCCCAGAGCCAGCAATACCCCCAGCAGCTAGGGGATGATGAGGGGACCTGGGAAGCCACCACTGTCCCTCTTTAAACTCCCCTTGACTCATCTGTCTCTTATTAAGCATTGGTTCTCCCCTGGCTCCATTCTCAGGCTTTTTCTTTGATGCATATTCCTTTGAGGATGGGGGCACATCACATCTACTCCCAATGCTTTAACCACACCCTGTGCCTGGATCTCCACAGTTTCCTACCCGCCGGATTCTACTTGTGTTCGCACCTAGCCTCTTTGGACTGCCCCCTTTTGCATCACCTGGCCAACTTTCTGATTCACCCGCTAAACACTGCTTCTATGTTTGTGCCTTAACTGCCTTCCCTGCCCTACACGCTGTAGACTCAGGCTCGCCTCCTCCGGTCTCCCAGCACTGATATCACAACCCTTCTGGGAGCGGAAATGGGATACTTTACAAGCACATTTCCTACTTTGTGTCTCAGTATCCAATTTTGCTCTTTCCTTTCACCCCCCAAAGCCACAGCCCATCATCCACACTGCTGCTGGAGGATGCTTTCTACAATACATATCTTTATTCATGCAGGAGTAGCTATTGGACACTTGCCACATCCTGCCTAGATTATTTTCTGGGCGTGCTGTCGTGAGTGATACAGATCAAGTCCCTGCTCTCATCGAGTTTACATTTTAGTGGGGAGAGCAGGCAATTACAATGAAGAAATGAATGAGTGAATGGATAGATAAATATTAGATAGTGATAAATGCCATGCCAAGAATTAGAATAATATGATAAAGTGATGGCCTGGCTATCAAAGGCTTCCCATTGTCTTCTGGGTACAGTGCAGATTTTAACTTGGCACAAAAGGCTCCCATGGAGACAGGTTCTGGGCCCTGCCAAGGGTGGGATGTGGGTTCTTCTGGCCCCTTGGATTTGGGCATTTGGTGGTAGGCTCTTCCCAGAGGGCCAGGCCCTCTGGCCTGGGGGCCTCCCTCCTGTCTCCTCTTCCTTCCTCTATCCTCCAGGGATCCCCACACTCTGGAACAGTGTTGCTTACGAGCCACAGTGAGAAAAACCCAGCTGGCCTCAGCAAGTTTATTCTTATCAGTGATGGAACCAGACAATTAACAATCCATTTCAATGGTGACTTTTGCCATTATTTTTGGGAAATGCTGAGTAGGTCATGACTTTTGGGAGGAGAGATTTTTTTAAACTCGGAGGTATAATGCTCATTTCTACTGAGCCTGTCACTGGGGCTTGGTTTGCAGCCCCCACACTCAGCATTGTCCCCTCCTAGCCCAACACCCCCTCCCCAACTCTGTCTCACTGAGGTTATGGAAGGAGCTTGTGTTAAGCAGGAAAACTAAACAAAAACAAAATGAAACCAAGCATGTTATTAGAGGGTTCCATGTCATGGCTGATAATTCCTCCCAAATCCCTGTTCTCATCAGGAACCTGTGACTTCATTTCCCTGCCTTCATCATTCCCTGTGAGCACAGACGAAAGAGGGAGCAGAAATTCCCCTTCTCTCAGAAATGGAAGCTCCTGGCAATCTTGCTTTGTCAGGCCCCAGCTTTGCTCGTTTATCAGGACTCCTAATCACTAACCTGAAGAAATTGATGCCCGATTCCCTAAGTCTCCCTGATGTCCAGCCGGAGCGCCTCTCTCTCCTCGAGCCTCCTCTTTCCTGCTTTATTTGGGCATCCTCCTCATCTCTTTTTCTCCGCTTCTCCTTCTCCCTTCTTTGCAGACCTGGTGTGGTCACTGTCTTAGCTGCAGCTCCTCCTAGTGGCAAGTACGGTCAATCACCGGTTGGCGTGTGGCTGACAATAGCCCTGGCTTACCTGCTCTCTTGCAGACTGAAAAGACATTAAAACAGGAGAAGACAAACATTTATCACTCAGAGGAGGTTCAACTTTTCTTTTAACCACAACAGACAGTCCAGTCAGAAAGCATGAGACATTTATCCTTTATTATTTGATTACAATATACACACGAAAAATTACAACTACATAAATCAAACTTTTCAGTAGAACATACAATCAAGCCTTTTAGGTATTTTTCTATTATTACACATAATATATAATTGATGAAAAATAAAAACATTTTTATCTCAATGTTTGTATCTGAATTGCACTATAAAAGAAGTTGATTCTGTAAGATTGACGTTGCTCACATTGATTGCCCTTTTGAGTGGAGTCAGCATGCTTTACTGTATAAGCTCTGTAATGCTAGGGAGATGCCTGTATTTCTGCGTCTGACAATAGTCTTAAGAAGGGTGGAGTGAACTGTGTGATAAGAAAAAGGTTAGGAAGACTCTTCTGCGCCTAAAAATTTTACCATGTCACGTGGCCTGAAATAGTACACTTACCTTGGACTAAAGTCATATGTTCATATGGATACGCATATGTCATTAGAGTCAATTAATTATCAGCTCTTTCTCCTTTCTATGGATAACCGTCTGAAATCCTAACTCTGAACCACCGGAAAGAGGTGGAAAAATGGTCCTGTAAGGAGCTGGGTGAATTCCTGCCCCAGGGAAGCTAAAGAACAGAGTGAGAAGTGGGGACAGAGGATGGAGGAGCATTCTAGAAGGTGGGAAAAGACTGTGAACAGGGATTTCATAGCTTTACCTCCAGCTCTCCTCGGGCACAGCTTGTTAAAATTGATATTTCATGAGTTCTTTTGAAAATTTCTCTCCCCAAAATGTCAGTAGTACAGGTGAGGGGCTTGAAAGAATCACTTTCATTCTTTGTTTAACCTGTTAAGTGTCAACACATTAAATCCTCCTAACAACGTTATGAGGTAGGCACTATTGGAATATTCACTGCGCAGATGAACTGAGGCACAGAGAAGTTAAGTGACTTGCCTAGAGTCACTTAGCAAGTAAACGCGGGGCAGATTCCAGCCGGCAATCTGGCCAGCACACGCGTGCGTTAGCACACGCCGCTGGAACTGCTCTTCTGGCTGGAGGAGGGCATGGCTGGGCCCAGAAGCAGGAGCTTTTCTGATGTAGGACTCTAGGCCAGACGACTCAAGCTCATCGCAGTGGATCGACCAAGATCTTTTAGGCAACACTGACTGATTGTCAGTGCTGTCAGGTCTGAAAGGGGACTGTCTTGTGCTGAAGCTTAATTTAGCAGGCAGGGTTCTATCTCAGCCTTCCCGATTCTAGGCGGAGTACTACACTGATGAGCTGGGATCTGGGTGGCCTCCATTCTACACATTTGCATGGCACAGATGAGAATACTCTTTAGCCCACAGTGGACACTCATTTCATTAATTACTTTTTGTAAAACAAAGACAATGAGATTTCTTAAGAAAGTCTTTCATGGTGATTTAAGTGTTTTAAAAATGATAAATTGAAAAGTTTCACAGCAGCAAAAGCTGGGAGAACTCAGATGCTGTGGCCTTGACTGTATTTGTCAGTATGCAGTGTATTGCTCTGGTGGGCCCAAGAAAGGTGGAGGGAAAAAACAACTCAGTGACTGAAACCCCCACTTGCTTTGCACATACAGGCGCCATTGGATTAAAAGAACAATTAAAGAAAGATCAAACTCACCCTTGTTATAGTGACTTTTTATGCTTTTTAAATTTTTTCCAACTGTAATTTTATCTAATATGTTAGCTTAAATCTATGTGGTTAGAACTGTTACCAAGGGTAGGAGGTCTAATTACAGATCAACCACTGAAATCTGGGTAGTTTTAACCACCAACATCTGCAACAGTTAAATACAACCCGTGTCGCTTCTGTTATGCAGTGTTTCCTACTGTATTTCTGAAAATGTGCTCAATTGTCACATAGTAAAAAGTAAATATTGGGCTGATTCCCAGGGATGGTGGTACTCTTAAAAAAGTGATTCCAGTTTCTATGTTCTTAAAAACAACTTAAAGTAAACATATGAAATAAGATTCCAATCCTTTCACCTCTGATTACTGGTCCATCTAAGATTCCATCCATTTGGAATGGATGGGGCTATGGACAGTATCCTTGGAAAGCTTATGAGTTTAGACTACAGGGCAGGTCAGTTTTATATTTTCGCATAGAAAAAACTTTTTGCTCACAGAGCCAGATGGTAGACAGAATTGCTCTACTTAATTCTGGAAGCTGTTCATGAAGGAGCGTGCACGGGATACATTGACAGAGATAAATGTTTTGGAAAGGACTTCCACCAAAAACAGAAACTTGATTTGCAATTGAAGAGGGTTTGTCTGTTCCCTAAGTGACTGATCTTCAAGAATGGCTTTAAGAAAGGTGTGAACTGAAAATTAAATCTGAAATCTCCAGCTTAGTAACGTCTTCCTGTATGCTTACACATCTGGGCCTATGATTAATTTCTGGTCATTTGGCAGGACTGTTATAACAAATCACAATCTGAAATAAACTTCTCATACTCAATTTGTGTGTTACAGTGCATTTGCTTAGCACCCAAAGATTACATTTTTTGCCAGAGTTTGTAACAAGGAATAACTCAGATTTGTGTTGCAAACAGAAAATTGAGAGCTAGTATTTAATCTTTGTGAACAGTCCAGAATAATACTATGCTTACAAACTAACCAGTGCAGGATTAGCATGTTGCATTGTGCGTTCACATATAGAAGTTCACGTGTATAGCATTTCTCTTTCCAGAAATAATTAGGGGATTCAGGTAAAACCAATTATTTGTGAATACTTTGTCATATAAAAGAGGTCCCTGTGCTGAACCACACACTGGGAGATGGTGAATCACGGGTTCCTTCCAGGGGATGTTATGTTTGATTACTCTTATAGTCCATAATATTTTACCCTTTTCATTTTGTGTTCATATTTTCAGTGGTTTATGAAGTAACAGACTCTAGATTTCATTCCAAATGGAAAGTTGGCATGAAAACTCTCAATCCAATTATTCCTGTACACATTTTGAAACAAATCATTTTGGCCTTTTTGAAAATTTTACAGGAGGTGATAAAAATAGGAAATTTCAGGTTTCAGATGTTTTATTGCATTCTCGTAGCATAACAGCTTCATTAAAAATAATTTTGCAATACAATGTGCACCTTGTGAGATGTCTAAAACACCTTTGCTGGCTTTCTTTTTAAAGCTTTGTTTGCAAGGAAGTTGTGTTATTTTATATTTTGTTTCATTTTATTTTGCTAAGATTTTGTGAGATATTGCATTATTGCACCCAAATGCATGGTTGTCAGGATTAAGGGCCTGGATGTGGTTCTTCTCTGGAGGGTGCGGACTCAGGGGACTTTCAAGCTGAGATCACACACGCTAAGATGCTGGGGTTGGTGTCAGGGCTTCTTTTGATCTCCTGAACTGAGAGCCCTTCCATTTACGGGATGGGCTGGACGTGGACGAGGGCAGGTCTTCTCTAGAGCACTCAAATACTACAGAGCTTTTTGCTCTGTCATTAGAGGAGAACACGGAGGGGAGAGCAAAGGAGTCCCTCAGTCTCTGACTCTGGGAAATGACAACACACAGTGAATTTTAGGTGAGTGGAGAGGAACCTTAGAAGTCATCTAATGCAAATGTACTTTTGAATTGTACTCATTCCCCTCTCCAAAATCCCCCTTCCAAGTAAGTCTCAAATGTCTCTCGCGATGGGAAATTTAGTCTCCAAGGGCAGCGCCTTCTGTCTGCGAACAACCCCAGCGTTACAGAGTTCTTCCTGCTATCGAACTGAAATCTGTCTTCCTGTAATTTCCACCCATTGTTCATAGTTACATGTCTCAGACCCAGAAAGAAACAGGCCTATTTTCCATTCTCTGGCAGCCATTCGGCTCTCAGAAGGGAGGGAGTGGGTAGAGTGAGACGGATTTGTGGGCAGACAGGGTCCTGTTCTCTCTGACCCTCGGTCTCTTCTTCTGTGAAATGGTGATTATAAAACCTGACTTACAGGGTGGTTGTGAGGATTTGAAAAATGTGTGTAAGACACCTAGCACAGTTTCTGGCATATAGTAGCTACTCAATAACAGATTGTCATTATTATTACCATTGAAGGTGCCTAGTAATTTCCCCTAGAGTCTTCTTTTCTTTAGGCTAATTAGCCTCCATTTTGTATCTGTTTTTCATATTTTGTAGTTTGGGCCTCTACATCTTCTCAGTCATTCTAGTCTTGCCCAGGATGTTTCCATCCTTTTTTAGACCTGGTGCATGCTGGAGAGCAGAGCCAAAACACTCCCCATGTCACTCTTTGAAACTGTATTGGTGTCTACATAGTATGCTCTATTCTAGTCCTTTCACTGAGACCAAACGTTCAGGAAATGCCTGTTGAGAGAATGGTAAGCATTTCATGGAATAAGAAAAATAGGGAATTTTGAAACTAAAATTCATTCTCTAACATTATTCTATTAAATTACAGCATGCTCCTTGTGTGTGGGTCTTTGTGCTACGCACCTGCGTATTCCTTATCTTGCTCTTCATATCAGCCTAGAGATGTCGATATTTTCTCTCTTTTACCACTGAGGATATAGAAGTTTGGAGAATTTAAGTAACCCATTTACGTAAAGGCAGTATTCCAGATTTGAACTTAGTTCCTCTTACTCCAGATTTGAACTTAGTTCCTCTTACTTGGAAGCAGGCCCTTTCTCCCTACTGTACACAGAAGGAGTCCACAGTCTCATCTGGCATGATGAACAACATTTTGGATCTCTTTTCATCCCCTGAACTCAGCATTTCACTTTCTCTCTTGCTCCTTCCTTCTCCCTTCTCTCACATGGCAGCAGTGAGGCTGAAGGCCTCGTTGCCCCCTCAGCTCAATGCAGGGCCCAGTGGACCTGGTAGGGTTGAGCTAACCGGATCAGTGAGTGAGGTGATACCAGCTTCTTGAAAACAACTGAGGCAAAAATCGTGTTTGTGACTTCTGAGGCAATTCTCATGTGAACCCAATTCACTCAGCACAAACCACAGTGGATGGATGGTTTTCTGGCGGAGGGAAATCAATGCGATGGGTGGTCCTAACATGCACTTGCATGAACCTTCTCTGGAGAACAGAAGACTCCTAGAGGGGAACAGAAAGGCTTTCTTCTCTTCTCTGCTGCGTCCATCACCAGCATGCTGTTCCCAGTGAGAGACGAGTGGGGAAATGCAAAATTACAGCCCATATTCAACAGAGGTCACGTTACCCCAGACTGCCTGAACCCGTTTCTGCATCCATGAGCCAGGCACACAAGCAGCTGAGAGCCCTCCCTGCCACTTCCTGCCTCCAAACTTCTGCTTTGCATCCATCTCACTGTTTACATTTGATTTTCTTTCTGTTTCCCCAATGTAGCATGCAGCTCCCCAGTCCCCAAAGGGTATGTCATGAGACAAGCAGAATTGCCAGTCCCTAGTGAAGAGCACCATAATTACAGTATCTCTGGGCCCTTTTAACATTACTCTAAATGGACATTTTCAAATCATTTGAGAAATATTAAAATTTAAAAATGCAATAGAACCTCAGTCCAGGGTTAAATGTTTAATAATATATAAAAAGCAAGTGGTTATAAAGGAAAAAATATGCCTGTAGCCAACATATTCTATAAAATAGACTCTAAAGCAGTAAGTCATAAATGTTAGCCTAGAAAGACCAGGCTGGAGGTTGCCAGCTCGTAATAACATTCCTCTTCTTGTCCTGTTGTTTCTTTTTCAGATCACATGAAAACAAGTATTAGAATATATTTTGCCTATAGGTGCCAAGACTTGTATTGTTCACTTTCAGACACTTTCCTTTATTGTATTTGGGAACAAAAGCCTGGCTATAGCATGAGGAAGGGTGTTGGGTGGAGACAGAAGAAGAGAAAAGAGATAGACGCAGGAACACTACTGTACAGGAACTTAAAACATTCAGCAGTTTCAGAAACTCCCAGAAGACCCTTCCTTTGCTCAAATCTGCCCAGCTCTTTCAGTCATGCAGGTCTATCTTGGAAAAGCTCTTATGTCAGTCAGTGTCCCACCAGGACACAGTGACATCTCAATTAGGATGATTTGGGGGTGGGGGTTGGAGGAGTGGGGGCGTTGAATAAAGGGACTACTTACACATGTATGGGGGGGGCTGTTGGGGAGTCCCAAAGACTAGTGCAGTAAGCAGTGCTAATACGACAGAGCTGTTCCCACCTCTGGCCCCAGAAGGACAAGGAGAGGGGCAGTTACAGGGGCCTGGGAGAATCATGTAGATAGGATGGCCTTTGGAGGATGGAGGGACATAGCCAGCTCCAGGGGACCCTACAGAGACTGAGCTGGAGGAATAAATATTCTAATTCTCTTCCCAATCTCCCATCAGCACTGCTCACTGGCCAAGCCTAACTGGAATTCGGAGGGCACTGTACTCCCAACAGATCAGAGGGCAAGCAGACAGCAAGGTGAGTGGTGGTCAAATGGGTTTGGAAGGGCAGATGGGCGATATCTGGCACAGCCTTGATTGCTGTGGCATAACATAAAGGTAGGTGCGTCACGCTGGGCTGGTCAGTGTTCTGTTGTGTCATGTAAATTATAGACTTTACTAAGATTGTGTTCTCGCAGAATCATGGACAATGTTCTTTTTTCCCCTTGAATCACAATTTAAAGTACTCTACACCTGAAAAATTATTGCTTGTTCTTAGAGGGTGTGTGTGTGTGTCTGTTAGTTCTTCCCCAAGCCTTAGATGCGAATTGGAAAACTGGACAATGGC
This sequence comes from Equus asinus, assembly GCF_041296235.1. Taxonomy (NCBI): domain Eukaryota; kingdom Metazoa; phylum Chordata; class Mammalia; order Perissodactyla; family Equidae; genus Equus; species Equus asinus. Next base: position 78,663,177 of record NC_091800.1, read on the forward strand.
ATGAGGGACAAGCAGGCTTGACGTTCTCTTGCCTTGTGTGGGACAGAAGACAATGAAACTGAACTGGGCGCAGGATTTCTGGAATTGGGCTGCTAGATTCCCACACATAGTGTTCTTTAAAATGGAATGAGCCAGACTTGGATATTGCTCTGTGAATTATTGCCATCATTTGGTTTAGGTCTTTGGGGTTAGACCCTAGAGGCTGGGACATGGGATACACCTGAAGGAAATAGCCGTGGCTACTCTCACTGAGGTGAGCCTGGGACTGGAGAGGTAATGCTCTCTGGGACTCTGAGGAAGTCAAGTCTGCATTCAGAGGTTTGAAGCCACCAAGATTCCCACTGATGGAGATAGACATGGCTTCCCCCAGGTGGGTGACCTGGGCTGGGGAGGCTGGGCGGGGATGCTGAAGTCTGGTTGGGACCTATGAATCTGAGAGTGCCTGATTCTAGGAGCGACTGTGACACACGGTGCTGTCTTTCTGCTAACAGTAAACCTTCCATGCATTCTTGTTAGAGGTCACAGTTGCTGTCATTTGCACTGGGGAGATTAGGAGGGCAGAATTCCTTCTTCAAGATGGTTTAGGGTATCAGGATGTTTATCTTTGGAAGATGCTGTGTCCCGAAGAGCAGAGGCAACAAGCAAAGGCAACTTCTTGTGGCTGCAAGAAGTCAGGAGGCCATACCCAGGTGGACATGTAGACCCAGGGGCTTTGCCATAATTACATAGGTATTAAAAAGAAGTGTGATCTCATTTCGTAGCACAAGCTGGTGAAGCCAGCTATATCTGCAAAATATACATTAGCAAAGTACAACTTCTCCTTCAGTCTCAAGTCTTATTGCTCCTACCAATTATTTGCTCTACTTAATAGATATTCTTCACAGATTAGGAACTCAGCTTAGTGTAGAAAATACATTAGCAGACAAATTCTCTTAGAACTGAGGTGATAGTTGGACATACCAGGCTAGTATATCCCAAGCCTAGAAATCTGCAAACATGTATAGGGTTGAGTGGCAATATGGCATAGCAATATAGACTTGAGGCTGGAGTTTGTCATTGAAAGTGTGGGCATGCAGGGACATGAGTGTGAATTGGGAGAGTGTTGGCTTCATGGTCTGACTAGTGTAGGGTTAAGGCTACCCTGAAAAGTGACTGTCAAGCTCAATGGCCTTGCACTAGTTGTTTAATCTCTATGGTTTCTTCATCCGCAAACAGGCATAGCAATAGCCATCACCTTACAAAGTGGTTGTTAGGATGAAATGATTTGCTACATGTAAAGTGCTTAGAAAAATGTCTGGAACTTACTAAGTTTTCAATTCACTCACTCATTCATCATTCAAGAAATATTTATTGAGTTATGTGCCGGGAACTGTTTTAGCTATGGATAACACAGGTGAAAATATTTGCCTGCATGGAACTTATTATTAGGGGCATAGAGCCATGAAGATCTTTATAGTTTTATCCTTTTCTTCACATCACACACTTCTCATGTGTTGAAGAGATGTGCAGGTCACAGGCTGGAAGCTGTGTATGGTCCTCACCAGCTTTGCTGCTGTTAGGCATTTGATTCCTGACTGAGACTGAAGGAAGAAATGCATTCCTGTTGAAACTGCTCATTCGTTCTGAACTGCTGATGCTCCCTTGAGGATTTATGGGTTCAACACTGCTGAACTGAGGATTAGAAGTTTAACTCAAGGGCTGATCTATTTAGCCACCATCCTGGAAAGAAAAGCCCAGCCTACCACGGAGGTGAGTTTGGGGAGTTAAGCAAGAGGAACTTCCAACTTTTGAACTTTGCTGTAGGAGGGGGTGAAAGTTGAGAGCTGCTTCAAACATGGACGTTTTCTAGAGGTTTAAAAAACATTTCTGTTTTTTGCGGGGGGCCTCCCAGCAAGGGCCTACAACCCCCAATTCAATTAAAACCCGCAAAGAAACTCTCCCCAGCTCCATGCCACATGGCTACAATTCTCTCCAACATACGCTCTTTGGCATAGTGTCCTGGGTTAAATGTTTACAAATCCTGCTCTTGATTTAGGGCTGCGTCTGAGTTCAGCTCTCATATGCTATAGTTGTATTAACTGATTCTTGGAAGAGAAACTGGGAAAAGACTTGCAAAAAGCAAAGAAAGAAAACTAGCATTTTCTCATCTTTTAATCATGAAACTTGGGGTGGGAGAATCTGGCTTTTTCATGTTTATCTTACAAGCTTTATTCATTCATTTATCCAACAAACGCTTTGTGAGAGTCTACTTGGAGCAGGTATTGCACCTCCTGTTGGCGATAACACGGGAGCAAGCGGCAGCAACAGGACTGTTGTGGTTCTGGCCCTCATGGAGCTGATGACTTAGTAGGAGAGACAGATACTCATCAGATCTTTTGTAATGATAAATGTAAAAGTAACAACGGGGATATTTCTAAGAAGAGGTACACAGTTTAATAAGAATAAATAATAGGAGAAACTGCTTCATCAGGGAAGTAAGGTAAGCTTTCTCGAGGCAGGATAATTTAGCTGAGCTCTAAAGGAAGAACGGAGCTCTTACTGCCGCTGGAGGAGGAGTGACAGGAAGCAGAGCGGTCCAAGGAGAGGAGGGCGCATGCGCAAAGCCTGCGCGGTACATATTACATCGTGGAGTGAGGGCGGTGGGGTTGGAGCGCAGAGAGACAGGGATGGGGAGAGAGGGAGAACGGAGGGCAAGTTCCGTGGCTGATGAGGCTGGAGAGGAGGGAATGCCAGACCCTCCGTGCTTTATGGCACACGTTAAGGATTTGATCATCATCCTAACCGAAAGCCACTGAAGTGTTTTAAGGACTGGTGTGAGAAGTACGGTTAGGTTATTGGGAGGTACAACTTGTGCAGGTTTCCTTGGCAGGGAAACCTCCAGATTGCAATGCAGATCTGTTACCTGTGAAAGGAAAGAGGGGAGCAGGCAGGATTAGGCAGGAAGAGCCTTAGACCATGATGGACATGTGACAATTGTCAGACCACCCAGTAGGGAGCTGTCTTAGTCTGTGTGGGCTGCCATAATGGAATATCATAGACTGGGAGGCTTAAACAACAGAAATTTATTTGTCAGAGTTCTGGAGGCTGGAGGGCTGAGATCAGGGTGCTGGTATGGTTGTGGGGAAGGAGTGGGAAGAGAGAGAGAGAGAGAGAGAGACTTTGTGTTTCTTCCTCTCTTTATAAGAACACTGATCCCATAATGGGGGCTCCACTCTCTTGACTCATCTGCACCTAATTACCTCCCAGTGTCTTCACCTTTACATACCATTACACTGGGGGTTAGGGCTTCAGCAGATGGATTTTGGAAGGACACAAACCTTCAGTCCATAACAGAAATCATAATCAGTTTACTGAAATCCCTTTTAAATTAGTATATGGAGAATAAAAGTATTAATAAAATAATAAAATACAAATTATACATTTCCCACTGTGGTGCTTAAAGTAAATGACCTAGTTTATCCCCTAAGATAAAGCCTGGATGCATAAAACAGACCACATTGTGGATATTTCACATTTATTTGGTAATAAGTAATATTTTAAGTTTTTTTTTTCCCTGAGGAAGATTAGCTCTGAGCAAACATCTGTACCAGTCTTTCTCTATTTTATATGTGGGTCATTGCTACAGCATGATGGATGAGTAGTGTAGGTCTGCATCTGGGATCCGAACCCATGAACCGGGGCTGCCACAGCAGAGTGCACCGAACTTAATTACTAGGCCACGGGTCTGGCCCCTTAAGTAATATTTTAAGTCATTAGAAATTAATGCAAAATTTAGAGTATCTTATTTCGCACTTTTCTAGAGTATTTACGAACAGTTGGTGTTTAAAACCCATGCTAAGAGGTATTGGTAATTTATCAAATTATTCTAAAGCAGTAACAGATTGAAATTTTCTAATCAGTTGCCTGGCTGATCATATAAATGCTACAGAAATGAGTCACTACGTTGGTTATTAAACCAAGCTACTCTCCAGTGCAGACCCTTTCCTTGAGCTCCAAATTAGAGAGCTTCACCCATTTCTACGGAAGACATCTCCAACACGGGATGTTTGAAGCCTGTCATGGTTTCGCCTGTTTTGCCCCTCCGACCTTCCTCCCCACCACCCACCATCCACTGCTAGGTGCTTGCCCCGATCTACGTCATCACAAAAGCCAGAAACCTGGGGGGCCCCTCAGCTCCTTCCCCCTCATCATATTTAGCTGGACACTAGACTCTACTTTTTGAAGTCTCTGAGACCCAGCCTCATCTCTGCACCCCGCCCACACTGCCTGAGCTCAGGCCCTCTCTCTCAGCCTCCTCGAGACGGGGCGGGCCTCTCTCCTGGCCTCCCTACATCAGAATTACCACCTTCTTATGCAGTGGCTTTCAAAGCAAGATGGCTGGACCAGCGGCAGCAGCTGGAAACTAGTTGAAATGCAAATTCTCGGTTTCTATTGCAGACATACTGAATCAGACACTCAGAGTGGGCCTGGCGATCTGTGTTTGAATAAACCCGGTCATTCTGCTAATAGTAAAGGTTGAGAACCGCTGGCCTAGTTCATCCTCCACAGTGGGTTTTTCAAATCCCAAGCCGATTTTGTCTTTTCTCTGTTCAAAACACTTAAACGCCTCCTGTTCCTCACAAGACAGTGTTCACATTGGGCATAAAATAGTTCCAAGCCCCTCATCATCTAGCCGCTGCCTCCTTGTGCAGCTTCGGTTCTGCTGGCACGCTTCCCTTCCCACAGTTGCCCTCCAGTTAGTAGAAATGAATCATTTATCAAGATTCTATGGCTCTTTCCTGTGCCACAGAGCCTGCCCACACCATTGTTTCCATTTCCCTCTTCCACATTCTGCCTCACATTTCCACCACCATGCCAGTGGTTCCCCTGAGCCCCTGACTGGGTTGGCTACTCCCTCTCCAGGACTTCCATGGAACTGTGTGCACAGTTCCCTTCTGCGATGTGCACACATCTGCCCCGGTACCGTGAGGGCTCAGAGAGCAGGGAAGGCCACGTCTCTGCTTCTACTTCTGTGCCCTTGTTGCTTGGCACTGGGTCTAATGATTACTTGATTCTCAGTAAATGTTTGTTGAACCAACTGAACTGAGCTGAGTGGTGCCCTCTGGCTCCATTCCCCTGGCATTTGTACTGTCATTGACATTGCCGTTGCATTTGTCCTGGCTCTGGACAAGTCACTCACACTCTCTCTAGGTTGAAAGTGACAATATCTGGTTTGTCAATCACACAGGATTTTAAAGGATCAAATGAGGAGCCCAGAAAATTCAGAGCAATTATATCCCTTTGGATACAGACACTGGCTTGAGTCAAGTCTGAGTTTTCTCTGCCTTTCTGAATCCTGTAATTGGGACAACTTGCAACCTGATGCAAGTCCTTGGTTTGCTCCACCCTAGCCGTGCCTAGACCTGCTGTCACCTTGCTTCCCCAAGACCAATTCCTGGGAAAGTCCTAATTCCCATTGATGGTAAAAAGGGAAGGATAAGATAACAAGGAAATGCTGTGGGAAATCAAGGCTTTGGTTACTGGGGAGGGCCCCTGTCCAATGGCGAGCTCCAGAACTGCTCAGGAAGAGGTCAGCAAAGAATGCGAGCAGAGTGTGCCATGGCAGAAAGAGGGAGGCAGCAGTGGCTAAGGACGGGGCCAGATGTTAAGGAGCCTTTATGGGCACTCTGCTTTACTTGGGCTCTCTCATTTCATCCTCCCACTGCCCTATGAGGTAGGGACTATATTTTCTCATCAGAAGAGGAAAAAGAGGTTCTCAGAAGATGAAAAATTTCCCCAAAGTCCCCCAGTGTGAGAGCCAGGATTTGATTCACAACAGATCCACGAAATGCTACTGCCTGATCTGATGGTTTTGCAATAGCTTAGGCTGTAATGAAATAAGAGCAGAACTAGTGATGGGGGTATGTTTCAGAGCTGGTGACTTCATTTTTCATTTGTGAGAGCCAGTACGGGACAGTGGTTGTTATGAATTGTATTGTGTTCCCCCAAAACTGATGTTGAAGTCCTAACTCCTAATACCTCAGACTGTGATCTTATTTGGAGATAGCGTCTTTACAGATGTAATCAAGGTAAAATGAGGTCATTAATATGGGCTCTAATTCAATATGACTGGTGTCCTTATTAAAAGAGGAGATTTGGACATAAAGACACGTATAGAGGGAAGACAATCTGAAGATACACGGAGATGATGGCCCTCAGAAGGAACCAACTCTGCTGACACTTTCCTTTGGGACTTCTGGCCTCCAGAACTGTGGGACAATACATTTCTGTTGTGTAGGCTACCTAGTTTGTTACAGCAGCCACAGGAAACTAATATAGTGATTAAAAGTATGAATTCAAGAATCAGAATGCCTGGTCACGAATTCCCCAGCTTTGGCATTTACTGGCTCTGTGACTGTGAGCAAGTTAGTCAGTCTCTCTGTGCATTAATTATCTCCTCTGTAAGATGAGGCTGGATGTGCCTCATGAACTTGTTACAACCATTAAACGTGTTGATGCACGGAGGGCACGTAGATAGTGCTTGGCCCAGAGAAGAGCTCTCTCCATGTTGGCTGTTCTACAGATGATCTCAGTGTGCATCACAGCCTGCCTCTCCTACTCCACAGGACCGCACATCACTGTGGGAATGCACACGAAGGCAGGATGGACTTCTGCTCGCTGTGGTGATGCTACGGTACCACGGGTGACGCTGTTAATTACTCCTCTTTCACAGGCAGGGAGCATGGTAGGCTATCTACTAGGGAACTGTGTCCTAGTTCCATGGGTCAGGGCCTCACTCAAGCTGGGGAAGGAAAAGAAGGGGAGAAGAGAATGCACCTGTTTTGAGGATTTCCCAGTGTATTCATTTCCTAGGGCTGCCATAACAAACCAACCCAAACCTGGTGTCTTAAAACAACAGAAGCTTTTTCTCTCATAGTTCTGGAAGCTAGAAGTCTGAAGTCAAGGTGTCAGCAGGGCTGTGCTCCCTATGAAGGCTCCAGGGGACAATCCACTCTCACCTTGTCCAGCTCTGTGGCCCCAGGTGCTCCTTGGCTTTTGGCTGCATCACTCCAGTTTCTTCACATGGCCTTCTCCTCCTTTGTGTCCATGTCTTCTCCCCCTCTCCCTCTTATAAGGACACTTATCATTGGATTTAGGACTTGCCTGGGTATCCAAGATGATCTCATTTCAAGATCTTTAACTTAATTACTTCCGTAAAGACTTTTCTTTCAAATAAGGTCACACACAGGTTCTGGAGGTCAGAAGTGAACATATTTGGGGGGGCACTATTCAATCCAGGACAGCAAATATTTTACACAAATTATCTAATTAAGTTTTTATAACAGCTCTACATATCTGCATCTCATGGATAAGGATACTCAGAAAAAGAGCTTGGCTGCCTTCCCCCAGTATAGTGGCAGAGTGAGGCTTCAAGGATTGGTATTTATGACCTGCTGGCCCATGTCCCACCCTTTCCCCATGCTTTGAGTTAAGCAAACTGTTTAAAACCTTCCAGAGAGAACCATCTTGCTTTAGGCCATGGGCACCCCAACACAAGGGTCACATATGAGAATGAAGAAAAGAATGGGCCTCGTGCTTCTTTCATAAGATACCAGCTGCACAAGAAATACAATCTTCTTTGAAACTGACAGTTTTATGTTCTTGCATTTATGTTTGTATTCACAATGAGGACATTCACTTCCAATATTTAACTTACAGCTGGTAGGAAAAATCTTTGAACTGTTCTTAAGGTTTGTGCCAAATATTTTAAGATTCAAAGGCAGACAAAAAATTGTCATTTTCCTCAGCAGATTTTTCCCTCTTTCCTTATTGCCTGGTTTATTCACACTTGGCTTAGAACAAAGATATTTGAACAAGACTAAGTTTTCCGTTTTTTACTGGGAAACTCTCATGTCCCGTTATCCCTATTAAAACACCCCCACCAAAACCAATGTATACAGTCTTTAGTTTAATTCCTTTGATTTTTCATCTGTGTACAGATATGTTTTAATCAGGATGCCAAAATTCCACTCTTTTTGCCTTAGCTGGGGAGTTCTGAAAAGACAAAGAACAAAACCAAAACACTAGATTTTCAGTCAGGAGTTTGAAATGCAGCTCTTCCACTCATTAGCTCTGTGACCTGGAATGATAAGTCCAACTCTTTGTGTCTGTGTTTCCTCATCTGTAAAATGACGTTTAGTAATATTTATGTCCTGGCTTCTTCTGCGAGTGAAGTAAGACCCCACATTTAGATCAGCGTGGATGTTGCATCCTGGCATAGCACATACTTAATCCAGAGGGGCTGCCTCCCTCCCATTCTTCCTTCTTTTCTTCATTTGCTTAGAGTTTTCCTCTGTTCTCTCTCCTTACTGAGTTTTCCATTGTTGGCAAACAAACTTTTCCCCAAGCTGTTTTGAATTCTAGAACAATCCTCGTTATTTGGTCTTGGTTTCTATATTTTTTAGAAAAGTCAGCCCTTTTCTTTTGACTTTTTGCCTTCTAAATTTTTGTCCTGGCCTCCTCATTTTACTAACTCCTCCATGTGTTTCTGGGATCGAGTTTGTGTGTAAACACCAGGCAGTTTAAATTGCTGAGTCTGTTTCACTGGAGGAAGGAGAGGGGGCAAAGGGGGGTGAACGTTTTTTAGTTTATTTTAAAATTTTTGAGTCAAACGTGTCTCTTTCTGGTTTAAAATGCTCTTACAAATTTTACAAGCCTGGGATCGGCCCAGCTTTGCCCTTTTGGAGAGTGTTCAGCTTACCTTTGTCCCACTGTGGGCAGCACAACTGAAGAGGGAAAGCAAATGTCTTCCCCTCTGAGCGAAACGACTTTGTGCTCTTCCACTGGGGGCCGTGGCTGCTGGAGCGGGTGAAGGGACAGGGGTCAGCACTGGCCCTTTTGAAGGTGCGGTGACTTCCAGATGTGCATTGCCTGAGGTCGGGAAGCCTGTCCACTTGTCCAGATTCTCTATAACTTCTACCCTTGAACTAAATGGACACTCAGCTCTATGTCTGCTCCAGGAGTGCTTTGGATGTGCTCTGCATTCCCTAGGGCTGTAACAAACTGCCACAAACTGGATGGCTGAAAGCAGTGGAAGTGTATTTTCCCACAGGTCTGGAGGTGAGACACCTGAATCAGAGTGGCAGCAGAGCCATGTCCTGGCTTCTGGTGGTGGCCAGCAGTCCTGGGTGTTCCTTGGCTGGCAGCTGCATCACCCCGATCTCTGCCTCCGCCGTCATGTGGCGCTCTCTCTGTGTTAGTCTCTCCCTCTCTCCTCTCCTTGCAAGGACACCAATCATGTAGAATTAACGGCCCATGCTACTCCAGTAGGACCTCGTCTTAATTACATTTGCCAGGACCCTATTTCCAAAGGTCACCTTCACAGGTAGCAGTGGCTGGGACTTCAACACGTCGGTTCACCCCACAGCAGACATACAGAACTGAGTCTTCTGGCCTCAAGGGGAAGCAGCACAGGAGGTCTCACGCATGGCTAGTCTGTGTGAAGATGGGAGCGTGTTGGAGGGACGAGACCTGGATGTGAGGAACATACCTGCTTCTGAGTAGCTGTGTGGTTTAGCCTCTCAGGTTCTCGGTCTATAAAAGGGAGTGACGGGGTCTCTCCCCTCTAGATAGGATATTTGTTATGTGGGTCAAATCACGTTACTTTGTATCATATTTAAATCTTCATAATTTGGCTTCAGACCGCCTTTGTCTGTCATGTCACCTTTGATTTTATCCCTCTGTTTATGATGCGGATACCCATGTGACTGACATCTCCACCCTTGGCCACTGCAACTCCTTAAGCTCTTAATGACCTTGGCACCACTCATTCCTCCCGCCATGTTTTCTCTTGTCTCCCCCATACTTGCCCCAGTCTGAAGTAATTGCTTCCTCAGTGGACCTAGAATATGCACATTTTTATTCAGCCTGGTATCACAGCCACATATCTATCTCTCCTGTAGGACTGTTAAATCCTTGAGGGAGAGAATGGTGTCCATCCCCCGTGCTCCCAGTTGCTTGATAAAGACCTGATGGATTTAACATCCAATGAAACGAAATCATGTGTGTATAAATGCAGCGCGAGCAGCAAAGTAGAGGACAAAATGATGATGATTATTACTAGACAATATAATTTGAGGGAGACCTGATGAAAATGATCTGTTACTAGTCTGCCCCTGTGTCTCGAAATTCTGCTATGGGAGCACCTCCTACAACCTTCTGGAGACTCACCTTTTACGTGGATCGTCCACATGTGTCCTGGGAAGGATGGCATTTTATCATTCATTGTCTCCCAGCGGAGAGCAGATCTCTGAGAGGCAGGGGTAAAGAAAGTCAGGTTTGAAAGAAGAAATAAATCAGAAAGAATCCCAACTATAGGGGGCCTCAGGGGCCCTGCGTGGCATTGTGATGGTGCAGGCCTCCGTTCTGGTTGGGAGTGCCTCACCAGTCCGTAGTTATTTTTGGATATCAGCCACGTGTGCGCTCTATTATGACCCTCCACACAGCCACAAAGAGGAAAGGACTGACCTCTGGGCACTCTGTTCTCTTCTTTCTTCTCCAGCCCTTCTGGGGCATCCCCATGGAGTTGCCTGTTACTATAACAGGTTTGGTCCCAGTGGTGTGATTGCCAATCAAGAGCTTTTATGCATGCTGAAAATTTAGCATCCAAAGCTCAGCTGGGAAGACCTTATAGGGCTGAAACCAGCCCAGACTGATCTTGGCATCCTTGTTCCTCCAGCCTCAAACACTGACCTTCATCTCGAGGAGTCTGTACCAGGCGCTCAGAAACTGAGACCCCAAGAGCAGAGTCTCTTTGATCCCAGGCAGGATGGGAAAAGGTCTTTATTCTCCCCTTAGCATAATGCAAAGATTTATGCTGACTTACTGATCAGAGCCCAGGACAGAATTTGCCTTTACATATAAATCAAATTCATTTCCATTAATTCCCTGTGGTCTAGGGATATTGCGACGGCCATCTTCCATTCTTTTCTTCGTTACTCTTGATATTTTATTTCCCGTGCTGCTTACTGAAGTAACCAGATTCAACATGTTGTCCGATTTTCTCACTAGTCCTCCCTTCCCCAGCTTCCCTAATAAAAGGCTTGTTATTGTAACATTTTTAGTCTGTGTAGCTCATCTAAGTTGTGTGAAAATTAAAGTTTCGTATGAAAGCATTGAGTCATTTTCCTTTTAAATTGTTGCATGCTTTTCTTCTGTCTGAAAATATTCTATTTCTTCAAAAATATGTGCAAACTAAACGTGAATATACTCTCTGATTCTAATGCTTTCCTTACTCAGAAATCAGCAGTATAAAAATGCTGTTACTATCGATGTAAGCATAAATTTTCCCCCCTTCTTTTTGATTCCTTTAACACGGGGTTCATGGCCTTTGCTATATCACAGCAGAGTTAATTAAGTTTTAGGCTTTTAGCCTAAATCACATTGCTGCTTGTTAGGTGTTACTAAAACTGTTTTTTTGTTGCTGTTACTTTATGCCTCTATAGCAATTTAAAGTGCGTTAAAAACAACAACCACATTTAATATCACCATAAATAATAACCAGATTTTAAAATTCCACTTATCTTAAAGAAATCAAAAGCTGTATGTGAATTTTATGTTTTGTATGGTGTCTTAATCTTCCTCTGATGTGATTATTGTGGGTATTTAACAAGCAAAAGAAAAACAGATCTGACAATAGTAGAGAAAATAAGACAACAAAGTTAATTGCTCTGTTTAGAGTAGAGTGAGAGCTTGCAGAGCCGGTCCTGTGAAGATCAATGTGAGGGTTCAGGGCTCCGGGGTGGGGATGCAGACCATGCCTTGTCAACCTGTTCTCCCACCACATTATATGATGTTGCTGTAGCATCAGCATCACCTGTAATTATTTTTTCTCTCTCTGCTGTCTCCCTTCAATAACTGACCCGCTATTGCAGACACTGTCTAGTCTCACTCGGCACCTGCTCTGCCTTTGTGTACGACCCAGCCAGGAAAATGAAAGTCCATGTCTCCTTAACCCCCTTGAAGAGTTCCATGTGTTCTCTAGTCCTGCCAAGCAGCTGGCCTTCCTTCAGACCTGGACATGGATATGCCTGGGAGGGTGGATGTCTGGATACCATGGGGGCCATGAGTATCCTGGGTTCTCTGGTTTGGCCCAATCTCATCACATGAGTCCTTAAAATCGGAATGACTTTCCCAACATGAGCCAGAAGAAGGAGAGATTCGAAACGTAAGAAGGACTCAACCTGCCACTACTGGCTTCAGAGATGAGGGAAGAAGCCACGAGCTAAGGAAGGCAGGGGCCTCTAGAAGCTGAAGAGCAAGAAGACAGATTCCACTTGAGTCTCCAGCAAGGAAACTGGCCTTACCAACAGCTCGATTTTAACCCGGTGAGACTCATGTTGGGCTTCTGATCTCTAGAACGTAAGATCATAAATTTGGGTGTTTAGGCCACTAAATGTGTGATCCTTTGTTAGGGCACCAATGGAAATCTAGCATGTCTGTGTTGGAGCCCTAGCATTCCATTTGAGGAGTCACTGGTGCCAGGTGTCTGACTGTGGTGTCAGAGGGCTTTTCTTGGGACCGTTTGGTGGTGGGTTGGACTTTTCTACTAGACAGGCTACATAATTTGTGGGGCCCAGTGCAAAATGGAAATGTGGAGCCCTTGTTCAAAATGTCAGAAAATAGTGCCATTTATGGTATTAAAATATAAAGCTTTTTCCTTTTTTTTCTGCTGTCTGTCTCTCTCTCAACTTGCCCTGACTTTTTTTATTTGCTATTTAATATCTTTCTAAGTAAAGAAAAATTAAAATGTTAAATTATTAGCATGAATGTTATCATTATCTTTATGTTGTATGCCAGTTTTAAGTGTAAATATAAGAGCATTTAACACATGCAGAATCACCCGAATTACACAATTTGTGTTTCATGGCTCATACATGCATGTGTATTTTGTTTGTATCAGAACAGTGGAAACGCTGCACAAAACTAACTCAACTGTTTTTCATGCATTTCTTGATATGGGCACTTTCCACCTTCAGCTACTGATGAGTGATGAAGGACTGAAAGGAAAAGAGTTGCCCTATCTTTCCCTTCCTTCCATGTCATCAGTTTTCACTGTAAGCCATTGGCTTTTATAGGGAAGTCACACATGAGAAAGGATGTGATAGGGTTCCTTAGTCGCTCGTGCCTTCATTCTGTGTTGGAGTAAGTTCTGGTTGGGATGGAAAGTGTGGCCTAGCTGTCAGCGCTTACTCATCATAGATTTAACACTTACCTTGCACTGGCTTTCAGTCTCCCTGAAGCACCAGGCATGAATTCTGTGCTCACAAGGCACTGGGAAGGCTATATGTGAGTGAGGCAGCTAAGAACGCAGCGCGAGCATGTCTTGCATATCTCCTCTGCATGTGCACATTCTCTCTGGACTTCACTCACAGAACACAAGTTCAAAGATAAAATCATTAAAATTTCAAGATAGTGAGAGAAGGGCATTGACCCAAGCACGGGGGTCCTTCTGAGTGGTGCCCTGTGTGACTGCATGGGTCACATGGCTCTGCTACTAGATATTTTTCTAGATTACTTTTGGTTGTGTAGCATCCAAACCTGTTTCTTTGCTCACTCAGAGGTTTTGAGAGTTAACTAATGTCTTTTAATAAGTTTCTTTCTGTTTAAAATAGCTAGAGAGGATTCTGTTGTTTGCCCTAAGAACTGTGGCCAATTCAATCAAGCTTAGGTTAACTTGTTATGGGCTGAATTGTGTCCCTTCAAAGAGAGATGTTGAAGTCCTAACCCCCAGTACCTCAGAAAGTCACCTTATTTAGAAATAGATCATTAGGTTAGATTCTAATCCAATATAACTGGTGTCCTTATAGAGAGGGAAATTTAGATGCAGAGACAGACATGCACACAGGAAGGATGCCATGTGAAGATGAAAGCAGAGATTGGGGTGATGCAACTACAAGTCAAGGATTGTCAGCAAACCGCCAGAAGCTAAGACAGGCATGGAAGAGATTCTCCCTTATGCCTTCAGAAGCAATCAACCCTACCAACACCTTGATTTTGGACTTCTCCCTCCAGACCTGTGAGACAAGACATTTCTGTTGTTTAAGCCCCCTAGGTTGTGGCACCTTGTTATGGCAGCCCTAGGAAACGAATGTACACTTGATGTTCTGTTATGTTTGGGAAATGGGGCGGGGCAAAACTCAGAGGGGAGTTCAGATGCCCACTGTTTTAAGTACCATGTATCTGCATGGGACAAGGTAGAGGCTAAATAAATATTCTGAGCTGTGAATAAATGATTGAATGTGGTTGAAAGTCTTGTAACTTTTAGGAGGAATAACTGTGACAATGATGCATTAAACTAAGCAGTCATTTTAATACTTTGTAAACAAGCTGGCCCCCAAAAATTGCAATAAATATTTCAAATGAATTGCTAATAGATTTGTAATACAAAAAATAAGGCAAATCAATGAGAAAAGACATCAAGTGCCTAATATGTAAATAGCAGAGGGCATGAGCAATTTTTAAAAGAGGAGCTATAAGAGCTAATAAACATGAAAATGTTCAGCTGCATCATATAAAAACATGAAAATTTTACCAGTTATACACTTAGACTTTTATTTCTTGGCCCTTTGTTCAATTAAGTGCAAATTTCCCCTGCCAAATTTTGCACATCTCATTTAATTAATTTATTTTAAATTTAATTAAGAAGACTTTTATATTTATGTTTTTTATCCAATAATATATTTTACCATGTACAATTTTATCAACAGTTTAACTTTTTGTTTACTTTTTCTACTAATAATTTTCATGATGAATTGGGTGATACACCCTTTTGTTTATTCCTTCAAAAATTATCTTTTAGGGGCCGGTCCAGTGGTGCAGCAGTTACGTTCGCACGTTCCGCTTCTCCGCAGCCTGGGGTTCACCGGTTTGGATCCCCGGTGCGGACATGACGCCTCTTGGCACGCCATGCTGTGGTAGGCGTCCCACGTATAAAGTAGAGGAAGATGGGCACGGATGTTAGCTCAGGGCCAGGCTTCCTCAGCAAAAGGAGGAGGACTGGCAGTAGTTAGCTCAAGGCTAATCTTCCTCAAAAAAAAAAAAAAAATTTCTTTTGTTTAGGGACCAGCCCAGTAGCATAGTGGTTAAATTTGCATGCTCTGCCTTGGCAGCCTGGGGTTCACCAGTTCGGATCCCAGGCGCAGACCTAAGCACCGCTTATCAAGCCATGCCGTGGTAGGCATCCCACACATAAAGTAGAGGAAGATGGGGACGGATATAAGCTCAGGGCCCATCTTCCTCCAAAAAAAGGATCTTTTATTTAAATATCAAAAAGCATAAAGAAAAAACCAGAAACTTGTAGTCACACCAAGAAGATCACCCTTGTTATTTAAAAAATGTAAGCGATGCATTTAATTAGAAAGTTCAAATAGAACAGAAAGATACAAAGCAAAAATAAAATTCTCACTTTTCTACCCTCCTCTGTTCATCTCTTCAGAGATGACCATGTTAAGTTTCTCCCATATCATCCAAAAATGTTTTAACAGAAATTCTATTTTTTCTTAACGTGTGTTTTTAGAAAATTTTGAACAACTGTGTGAACAGAATGACAAAGAAATGAAGAGACACATGTAGATGGGAGAAACATATATGCAGGGACCCAAGAGTCCGTAGATAGAACTTTATAATGTTTTACAATGGGGTCTAAATGTCTCCAAGTTCAAACTGGCAGGTCTGTGCAATTGTGAAATACCGTGTTTTATCAAACCTCAGAAGTCATTCAGATTTTAAAACGTGGGGGGAAAATACCCTTAAAATTCAATATCCTTTGATCCTAAAGTTATGCTTCTAGGATGTTATCCTAGGGAAATATTTAGAAATGCAGATAAAGATTTATGAATAGTGGTATTTATGACAGTATTACTATAAGTAAGAAATGACCCAGATGTCCACCTTGGATAATTAAAGTAAGATATATCTATATGAGGAAATATTGTGTAACCATTGAAATGTTTGTGAAGAGAGTTTTATGAACTACCCGGTGATATGATTTTTAAGCAAAAGTAAAATATAAAATTGTATATAATGAATGACCTCAAGCATTAGAAAACACAGACAAATAAGGCTGCAATAAATTATGCCTATTTGTTAAGAGTAGTTATTTCTGATGAGTGAGATGACGTATTTTCCAATTTTTCTATTGTAAAAAATGGATTAATATTCAATGTCAATATTTAATTAAAATCAATACATAACTTTAAAAAGATTGCTATCACAGCATTTCTCTGCAAAACCGAATAGATGACCAATACTCGCCCTGAAGACGTCCCAGAGCGGGGCTGAAGAAGGCTCCGCCGAAACTTGCTGCCGATGCCCGGCCTGGCTTGAAGAGGTGATTAGAGTTGCCGCCTGTAAAGCAGTTAAAGGACACCATAAAAATTCAGGTCAGATGTTAATATATCAAGCAGTTTTTCTGAAATACTAAATCTTTGATTCAAAATTTAAGCAGTAATAAAAATGGGCATAAATTGCCTACATCATCCACATCTCTTCAGAATTCAATCACTATCAGCGGTCCCTAGGGACGAAGAATGAAATAAAAAAGCACATTTCCTTGAGTTTTAAGAGATCCAGGAGACACTGAAGAGAGCATCACTTACTTGTGTCTGCATACACTGTGAAGAAGCAGGAGATTAGGGAGATCACAGGCTTCAAAGTTTGATGAGAAAGAAAGCTTTCAATTTAACCAGGGGTAAAAAGCTGTATCCAGTAAGACTACTGTTAAAGAGGGCTTTACAGGTGTAGCACAAGCACAGATCAAAAGTTTACCACAGATACACAATCAATCACAAACACCATACACACAGCTCCCCTCCCCCACTTACACTTATTATGTAAATAAATGATAAAAAGTCACCGTCTTGAGTTTCCTTCATTTTCCTCAGTAAAGGTAAATGAACACTAGGCCATTGTGGTTTCCTTATAGTCAATTCATTTCCACAAATGAGCAGAAAGGGAGAAGGAATAGCTGAGTAGCCAAAGAAATTCTACCAAACAGACTTGTTTTTCTTATTTAAGGTCTGATTTCTGGGAAGGATTTGTATTTATGTTAAGGTCTATTTTCAGAAATGGGCCCATTTGTAAATGGGCTGGTTGTGCTGCAAAATGATATATAGGACTCTCTCAAGTGCAAGGAGAAGTTGATCCAGGGTTTGAGAAGACGGAAGGTATTTTAAAAAACAAAACGAAAACAAAAACAAACTTTTATTATTTTGAAGTGGTAGATATAAATTTTTCTATTTTTTTACTTAAAGGCTAAATACGAAATTGTTTAGAAGGAGTTATGATACATCACTATTTTAAAATTATCTTTATTAAACTGGAATTAGGATAAATGAACTTGTTTTTTTAAAAAAAACTCTCTAAATTCATGGGCATGTCCATGCCTGGAGGAGTTGGGACTGTAACAGTGAGACTGACACTGAATTCACTGAGCCCTTACGTGTTTGCGTCTTTATATAACAGATTAAAGAGCAGGATGATTTATCTGTGCTTATTGGGTTCCTTAGGTATAGTGAAGTTGAAAATCTTTGCTTCAGAGTGTTTGGAAAGTGTTACATTAACAACAAAATGCCCATCTTATTATTACTATTTTATACCCAAATGTATAACCATTCCACAGTGTGCCAGCTATTTTCACGTGCTATTTAATTTTTATAACATCCCTGCATGGTTCTTATCAGCCCCATCTTTTAAATGGGAAAACTGAAGCCCAACAATTCTAAGTAACTTGCCCCAAATCATGTGGACAGAAAGTGACAAGTTTGGGATTCAGATGTTGGCCCACCTGACTCCACAAAATCACCTTGTTCTCACCATGCCCATTTAACTGACTTGGAGGGCACAAAATAAGGGTCGAGGAAGGATAGCATCTTCACAACTGCTTCGGAAAATAAGAGTTTGTGCTTCAAAAACAGCGGGAAAATCAGTTCTAAAAGTTGCATTTGACTTGACCAGACTCAACAGGAGTGGCATATTGGGGCAGCCTCAGGCCAGGTGCGAGGTGTGCTGAGAATCAAGGAAGTGTTAGCTCCTCACACACCGCACACTTCATCATGGGTACCACGGTGCAGTCCCATTTTGACGGTTGTGAGGATGCAAGTAGACCAGAGACGTCTCACATTCTAGACAAGGCAGGTGATGGAATGAAAACTTGAAGCCTTCGTGGTCATCTCTGATTTTCCCTTCTCTTTTTCCCATTCCCGGATATCTGAACGATCATGTGTATTGCTGCTTGTTGCTGATTCTTTCTTTAAACTTTTTTCCATTTTCTTACCACCCAAGCTCAGGCCTTCATCACCTCATTCCTCATAACTCTAATAGCTCCTAACTAATTTTTCCTATTTTGGACTCTTTTCCACCCACTTTCAGCCCCAACCCGTAACACCATCTAATTAATTTTCCTGGAACACTTTGATCATGTAACCACTCTGGCCTCAAAATGTTAGTAATTCCTCTAGCCTGTTGGACAAAACAAACCTTTTTTAGTGTTGCATTAAGGGTGGCACTGACCTTTGCTTTTAGTTCACTTGCTATGGTTCTGGACAAACTATTTGTTAAAAATGCCTTGACATTTTTGCCTCTGAATTTTTGTTCCTATCCTTTCATACAGCAGAAAAATCTCTCTTTTCCCCTGTTATACCAATTAGACCAAATTTTCAAAACCAACTAAAATTTACCTTCATCATCGAGCTCAAGCTGCTCCTTAAGGCTTGAGTGCTTACGTGATTCATCTTGAAAGACAACCTCCACTCGGTCACCAAACACACTCAAAGCCAAAGGTCCCTCGTCTGAGCATCAACAGGAACCGAAGAGAGGGCTTGATGACGACGTGGTAGTAAGAAAGCACTGGTGGAGACATGGTGAGAAAGGACACAAGGCAGCCTGTGAACAAAAGTGAGGCTGGAATGTTTTGTGAGATCAGTGATAAGAAGGATGGTGAAGAATTGGGAGTGAGTTTGAGGTCAGGATGAAGGTAGCCATAGGGAAGGAGTGGGAGCTATAGGTATCCGTTATGACCATCATTTTAATGAACCCTCTTAGATAACACTGAAGTAGTTACTACCTGATCCCCACAATAGTGCTCAGTGATGGGGAGTATCCAAGTCTTTGAGGATGTGGTGTGAAATTTCCAAGGAAAGTATTTATTCTGGGGCCTAAGAGCCCAAAATTCCTTTAAAAATTGGAGGCTTCAGGCAGGAAACACACTACCCTTCGTGTAGTTGTTTGACAACCATTCCTGCGTAGATTGCTATTGCGTCCACTTGGGGTGACCTAACCACTTTTATCCATGCCACCTTTCACAAACCTCTCGGTGGGGACTTTGATCAAATCCCACACAATTCGACCTTATCATTAGTAGCATTTTACAACATACACATATCATATGCCATGTGTTGGTCACAGTCTGTCTCTAGGATTACAAGTCCTGGAGTCTTGGTTTATAATTTTGAACTTTCAGGACCACATGTAATATCAAGGATAAAGCGGTGTGACTAAACAATATGTTGGAAGAAATTCATGGTAATGGCATTTGGCTGGAGTTGAAAGCTTAGCTTTTAACGTTAGTGAAGATCCGAAAGAACCTCGGTTTCTGTTTTCTCCGAAGGTCCTTCTCAGTTAACTGCATGATATCCAATTATGCATCTTAGAAGAATTCAGGGTTGAGAAAATCCAGCTACTTTGCAATCTTTGTTTCTACAGAATATACGTTCCCCAAACCAGCGCTTACACCGCTCAACTCTTCCCTCTGGGATTTAGTTGATTGTCAGAACTTTTGAGCTTGCCTTGTAAAGCCACAGACTCATTACAGCAAAATGCTACAGTTTAAAATGTTTGAAAAGTCTAGTGTTGTAGCTGATTTTGTTCGTTATTTGATCGCGAAAGAAAAAAAATCCCACAATTTTTTCTCCTGATGTCTTAAATGATCTGGGGTTTTCATATTTATTTTTAAGATTGTAGCATTTTAAGCACATGGTTTTTGTAGGTGTGGGAATCACACATCACTAAAATATTTTGATCTTAAAGATGGAAAAAACTATAATTATCATTTACTGCAGGAAGGAGGGGGCACAAGGAGGGCTTTGTTTAGTCTGACCCTTCTTAGCGGTAAGGGGAATGGCAGGCTACCCTCCCAGCCACGTCTCCTAAACAAATTTGCTGTGGCCACAGGTGGTGTGCTCATTGAAAAAGGTGTAAGTCATATGTCTGGTTTTGCATAAATACTAGGGCTGTAGGAGTTTATGAGTACAGTTTCCTCTAATTTGATAAGATATCACATAAATAGTGCTTTCCTTAGGACAAAAGCAAGAATTGGGTTCATTGTCCTCTTATTGGAAGAATTATCTTCTCCATTTAGTGAGTTAAGGGTTTATTACTGGTTGAATCAGGTACTCAGAGACCTGAATTTCAATCCTCTAGGTCAGCATTTCTGAACCTCAGCACTGTTCACGTTCTAGGTCCAATAGTTCTTTGCTGTGGGGCTGTCTTGTGCATTGTAGGATGTTTTGTAGCATCTCTGCCTCTGCCCGCTAGAAGCCAGTAACACCCCCTTCCCCCACAGTTGTAATGATTAAAAATGTCTGCTGTCCAGAAATGGGCAAGGGAGGGAGGGGAATCTCCTCCAGTTGGCAATAACTACTCGAGATTTACTTTACTTTTGGGAGAACTCAGTGAACTTCCTTAAATGTTAACAGAAACCAGAAAGTGGGAGATACCAAAGAACAGAACAGTAACATTTTTTCCCTTAGGAGCGAGTGTTGTGAGTGGGCACCAAGGGAATTGTCATGACTTCTAGAATGGACTGTGGCAGCCATGTTTCTGTCTGGAGTAGAGTTCAAGGCACTCACATCTTTTGTAGGATTTTAGGAAATATAGGATGGTCACATTTCCCAGGAGACTCAGTTTATTTTTATGTGGGTGCATCCTTTAGCTTCAGATATAAATTTCTGTAAAAAATTCGGCAACGTGTATGTTGGAAAACCAAGGATGCCAAAAGTATATTGCCACTTAGTCTTCCCTTTCCCACAGCAGACATCACTAATCAATCATTGCACTCTGATGCTGTCTGGTCTCAGCCTCAAAATCTTTCTCAATGTGGGACTCCAGGCATCACTACCAATATCTCAGAATTAGATCTCAGGTTGAATCCTGTTTGTCATCATTGCTTTCAAATTATTGCCCACTATTTTAAGGACAGTGGCGGCCCAGTGATGAAATATGTTGTTTGAAATATGACTTACAAACAAAGCAACAAAGCATCAAAGTCTAGAGTGGAAAGTATTAACACAAACACCAAAGGAAGTGCATCTGGCAAAATTAGAAATCAAGATAAACTTGATTTGTTTCTTTGGCACCCGGCATGGAGATTTCTTCTCCCAAGGTCAAACAGTCAATTAGCTTAAGTGAGAAATTCTGAAGCACTGGGGATTTGGGGGCCTGGACTTCACTCTGGTGTATCAAGGCCACCCACCAGTAGTCACTATTGTGTGCAGTCCTGAGAGCTGAGGAGAAGTACAAGGAAATTTGAAAACCACGTATGGGCTTTTGGAACACCCCTGCCCCTGCCTGAGAGGCAAGGCCTTCAGCATCTGCAAGCGTGTGGGTTGCCAAAAGAAGTTAGAGAATTCACCCTGAAGTGAGTTTGCCGAGAAAAAGAAAAAGTGCCTCAAATTGGGATTGATGGTCACTGAATTTGTGGGAGCCAGCAATTCTGTTTCCTTAAACGTCCAGAGGATCTAGAAAAGTTATGAAACTGCTTCAATAGAGGGAACTAAAAATCAAAGGGATTCAGATTAGTTTGGATGCCTTGCTACTGAATCAGAAACTGAGGGTGGGCCCATCAGTCTGCATGGTTAACAACACCCCCCCCCACCCCCGCCCGTGGTTTTGATGCGTGCTAAAGTTTGTGAGCCCTGATCTAAGGCATGTGCGTACCCACCCCAGGCTTGCTAAACTGCAGTAGGTGAGGGGTGGGATCTGAATTTCTGCATTTGCTCTTGGCTCATGGGCTACAAGCAAGGGTCTAAGGTTGATCAAAAGAATTGCAATTTTCTGAGAGAAAGCTCTCTTTAACCGAGGAGCACTGGCCCTGAGGGTGTGGAGCCATTATTAGGAAAGGGGGCTGTGGAAAGTGGAAATCACAGGGGCCGCTGCCGCCTCAGCGGTGAAAGGATGTGCCACTGAGGGGTGAAGCAGAGAAGGCAGAGCAGGGAGCGTGGAGCCAGCAGCCAGCAGTAGAAAGCTTCATTGGCGTTTGAACTAGAATGTCACCACTTGGTGACAGGGTGCTTGCCTGTTCCCAGCTTGACACCATTTCAATTCTCCTCTGACTTCCAACTGCTGCCAAGACAGCTGTGGCCAGGAGAATCACAGTTGCAAGGAGCCAGTTGGGTCTTTGTGCCTGATTGGCTCCTTGATCCTGAAATGCTTTCACTCACGAGGAAATTTCTATGGAATTATCTTGGACCAAAAGAAGCCGTTACTCAACTTTTTTGGTGGTTTGGTTTCCGAATGACTTTTAGTTATTTCCAGAAATCAAAATCGCTCTCAAAGGAGGAAGGTCTGCTGCCACAGAGGCTGTTGGAACAAATGAGACGTGATGTTTGAAGGCAGTTCCAAATTCCAAAACAGTCATAGATATACTGGGAATAAGAGGCTTTGAGACGACTCCCAAGAAGGGGCTCAGCACTTCCTGGAATGGACAAGCTCTGCCATATTAGAAGTCATTCTCCTTGGTAGCTGACTGCCAAATCTCGCATAACTTGGTGTGAATAAATGGCCTCAAGTGCAGTTGTGTTGGGAGCAGAGGAGGATGCGAGGGTCCTGGCATCTTATGAGGAGAGGTGGGGGCAGTGAGATCCAGGGCTCAGAGAAACTGCCTGGTGTACAGCTTTATCGAAGGCCACCCCTTTAGCCTTGCACAAAACCACTCTTGGTGGGAGGCAGAGAAGGGACTGGTGATACCTCTGTGGCTCAGTGAGTCAGCTGCTCCCCACAGAGCAGGGAAACCAGACTCCGTGAAATGTTAATTATCTGTTAGAAAAAACAGTTTATTTTATACAATTTCAAAAACAAGAACCCAATTCCTGGGCAGACTGTTATTTTACTCCCTCAACTTACATGTATATACGCTCAATAAAGGTACGTGAAAAAAATCATAAAGTGGTCTTTTTAAAGGTGACAGACAACATATGTTCTTTACTCTAAACCATTACACCTACACACTCGGTGATTGAGTTACGGTCAGAAGTGTGCTGTGAAATGACATTTCCTCCCCTGAATTTAGATTGCCTACGCAGTTCTAGGGAAGAGTATTAATCTTAAACACAAAAATGATCTACTCCATTCCAGCACTATCACATCGTTCATATAGTTTCTTCAGTTATTTATCAGCTCAGCTTCCCTTGTTTCTCCAGTGATAAATCACACTTTAATTTATTTCTTTATTTTATGGAGTGTGGAGTCATAGTAATTTCCTTGTCCCAGTTCCATTAACTTCCTGGTAGTATTGTTTGAAGCCTCCAGACCCTGATGTGTAATCCAACTGTTTCCCTAATATGTGGGAAGCAGCAAACTGCTTGTTTACGTCAAAAACAATTCTTGCTACGGTTTTCCTTTTTCTTCTTTTCCCATGAAAGTTCTGGCAGGGCCCTAGCCCAGTATTGTAGACCTTAGCATAAACCTGGGAGAGAGTGAGCATTCCAGGCGTGTTGGAGGGTAGAATGAAGTTACTAGGATCAGCCTGGAATGTAAAACTGATCCTATCAAGTTGAGCTTTAAAACGTGGAGAAGAGAGCACGCTAGGATTATTTTCGTGTTCGTGTCTTGTCGGGTTCCTCAAAGCGTCTGTGCCAAAATTTGTTTGCACTTTTCTCAAGTCCTCTATTCTACCCACACCTCCCAGCATTTCACAAGATCAATGACTAGAGGTCGGAGAGATTGAGGCCACCTGACCATCGTCCCTTCCGCTTGCCTTGCCTCCATCCATCTCAGAATTCCTCCGCGTGGCTCCCGCCTCCCCTCTAACGCAGAGCGGCGTTGCTTTCCTACTGGAGAGATAACCCACCGACCTGTGCCCGGGATCTGCTTCCCACCCATCACCTTCCTCAATTCACCACTGCTTCTTTACGTCTTTACTTCTCTTTCTAGCTTCTTCTCTTTTGTCTGTTAATGAAGAAATAATCTATAAACAAAGGATTAATTCCAATCTGTTCTCATAAAGAAAACACCCTGTGTCTGACCCTTGGAATACAGTTCCAGCACTTTCCTTGCTGCCACTGCGAATCGTTTCCTCTTTGGAAAAGTCGCCCATGCGTCTGTCTATTCCCGCACCCCCTGATCCCCTGTCAAACACACTGTAAGTCTCATTTGGCCCCCAAACTCCTCCATAAATGTTCAGAGCTAAGATTCTGGCTGATTATTAAGCAGGCAGCAATGTGGAGGTGGAAAAAGCCGAGAATAACTGCAGGTAGGGAAAGCTGTTCCGGCAATCAGCCTAAGGAAGCAGGAGGCAGCGATGATCTGTGCCGGGGGTGTGTCGGGCGTCAGAATCCGAGATAGTTTGGGTGTAGAAAACACGGCGGGCAGCAGATCCGTAGGAGCTTGCTGCTGATGGGCGGGGTATTCTCCCTTCTGTGTTTGAGAAAGCCAAGACAACATTCGCAAATACAGGGACCACAGGAGGAGAATGCGAGTGCAGGTGGCGTGCAGTTAATGATGAGATTAATTTTAGACACGTTGAATTTGTGGGGACAGTGGGATGAGGGGAGACGAAAGTTGGAAATCTGAATGTAGGGCTGGAGAAAGAGATGGGAGTTAAAGATACAGACTTTCAAGTCAACTGCATAGATAGAAGGGAGTCTTCAAACGGTAGCTGTGAGCTTCCTGAAGAAGGATGTACCTGTGGATAGAGAGAAGATGACAGAGCTTTGGAGAAATTCTATGTTTCAAGGACAGGTGGAGAAGGCCCTGAAGGATAATGAGAAGGAGAAATCCAGAATCCTAGTTTCCCAAGGGGAAGTGCTGTGGGCACAGACAAATGATGTGAAGGGAGAAAGCAGAGCAGGAACGTGAGGAGCCCCTGACCACTGAGCACTGTTTCAGGAACTAGACTAGAGATTCAGTAATAAACAACAAAGTCACTGCCTTCGGGGAGCAGACATGCTAATGACAGTGGCAGCAAATTAACAAAGAACTACAATTCAATCTGCTTTGCGTTTTAACAAGGAGTGTGCAGGATGTCCTTGCCTCCAGTATCAGGTGGGTGGATGTGGGCACCTGCCAGCCCTCCCCCTACGGATGAGGGCTCTGGAGTCAGGCTGCCTCAATCCCAGGTGTGGCTCTGCCACTTATCAGCTGGGTGATTCACAACAAGTGTTTTATCCACTTTCTGCTTCAATTCCCTTGTTGATGGTGAGAAAATAAGGATAATAATAACTATATCTGCTTCATAGGTTTACTGTGACGATTAAATATGTTAAAACATGTAACATGTTGGGGCAGTGATTGACATGTCAGAAGTCCTTGATTGACAACCATCAAACGTCTATGGTGCTTTCTCTGTTCAGACACTGCTTTACCGCTACAGCAGCCTTATGAAACGGGTCGTGTTATTATTTGCATTTTTACAGGTGAGGAAATCGAGGCACAGAGAGGTGAAGTAGCTTCTCCAAAGTGACACAGCTCAAAGTGGTTATTTTATCTGTCTCCACTTCACTCTGTTGGTGAGGGAGGGATTCTTACCCTCGGGTTAGGGGGATGGCCAAACACATGACACCTGAAGCTGGACAGATGGAACAGACAGGAGTTTATTTGTCACATATTCTCACAGCCTGGGGAAGGAGGACACTGCATGCCTTGCGGGGCCACATGGTGGTTCGAGAATAGAGTGAGCAAGCAAGGCCTGTGGAAAGCAGGCTTAGTAGTAACAAGAGGATAAAGGGGCCCCTGATTCCTGTGGGAGGATGTGGCTGGCTTGTTTGAATAATTTCGTGGGCTGGATGGCAGGAGACTAAGACTACTGAGAGATAAGCAGCCACTGTGCCTGGTCCCTGTGTCTGGCCGGGGGCTCTTAACCACAGGAGAGGTGTGGGCAACGGAACTTGGGATTAGGCCATTTGAGGCCCTCCCAATTTTATCAGATGTCCAGGCTGCACTTAATCCTGAATCCTAGTTTCAGACCTCGTGCCATGGTGATCAAGTGGGGACTGGGACCCAGGCAGTCTGGATCGAGGTTCATGCACGTCTGTCTACACAGTTCTGCATTGCCTAAAATGTAGACAAAATGATCGTTTCCTGACCATGTCCTACGTTCTCCATCTCCATGCTATTGTCCACGCCTGCCTCTTTGCCTGGAATGCCCTCTTGATTCCACAGGCGAGGCTGTCATCAACAGTGGGAGGAACTCTCAGCATATGCTGCTCTACCAATCAGTGAGGCTGGTAGGATGATACGTTGTTGTGCCTCTGATGTGCACAGTTGCTTTAACTGCTGAGAAAGCCTTTTATTCCTGAAGTAAACATACCTGGGGGAGACAGCACAATGATATCAATTTATACTATATACATCTGTATTATGGCGAAGCTGATGTATCCAATTCCAACACTAGGTTTCATGGGGTACAGTTCTTAAAACCTCTTTAAGGACGAAAATGATAAGGAAGAAGAAAACCGGTGTCAAAAGATGTCTTGGAGTTTCTAAGGCAAAATTTGCTTTTTATAATTTTCAACATATAGATTTGGGAATAGAGAGAAAATCAAGCTCAAACACATTATTTGTGCTATTCGCCCATAAAATGTGTGGTAAAGAAGAAATATGAAACTGTCATGGGAAAGAGATGTTGAATTTTCTAAGGATTTAAAAAGATTTGTGTCACCTTGTCTATTCCTCATTAATGTATTTGATGGAGAACTGAATATATTGATTGGTAAAGAGAATGGAAGAGAGGAAGTCCAAGGTTTATTATTTTTTTCCTTATTCATCCCTGATAAATTGTATGACTTGGTATAGACAAGGCATCTCCGTTTTGTTTCTTTCAGTTTTTATGAATAGAATGAAAAGGACAACACTGTCTCTCTCATTTGTCACAAAGGGACCAAGTTGCTGGATAAAAGTGGGTCCCTGGTTTTGAGGTCACTGAGTGCTTGTCTCCAAATAAGTACAAAGTGAGAAGCAAATATCTCCCTGTGATGCTAAAGCTTCGCGGGGTTAGGAGGGTGGGAGTCATCAGGCAGCAACATTCCTTGGCCAGTGAATACATTGACTCAGCGTTATGTAATGCTAACTGTTTTGGAGTCTTACTTAAGAAATCTCAAATGTCAGGAAAACTACACAATTGAAAGTAATTACAGAATTCTGAAGGAACTCAAACCGTTTCTAGGGTCCATTGCCTCCTGTCCAGCCAGGGTATCCTTTTACTGTGTGAGATATTATGCAATTTGGACTAAGTGCCTTGGGTATAATTTGTCCAATTTCCTACCCAACGCTTACATAAGTTATCAGTTAAAAATTTCCTTCCAAGAAACTGAATATACTTTGGAAATTACTGAAGCTACCTGAAATCCTTTTGAAACAAATTAAATAAATGTCCTACTAAATAAGTAGATAAATAACACTGTCTGCTGGCATAATTTGCTACCTGTTGAATTATTATCATTTCAATGATTAGCAATCTGTTTTCTCACTTGTTCTATTCTATTTTGCTAATGACAATGAAGGAGCTAAGAACATTTGAATTAATTGTGCAGATGCATTGGTATTAATCTTTGTAGAAGTTGGTAGTTCTTTAATATCAGGAAAGCTATTTCCATGGCTGTTTGGGGAAGTATACTAGTTGACAGAAAAATAAAATAAAATATTAGACTAAGAAAAATATTTTTGAATGATAGCAAATAAAATTTAAGCTAGGCTTAACACAGAACATTTTCCTCTGGTAGATAAGACCTGCAGTTTTTCAGCCTTATTTATAGTCTAGCCAGATTGTGGATAGACACAGGAAAGAGGAACTGGGGTGTGGATGGAGAGTTTGAATGAATTTTCAACCTTTTTATTTTCCTGCAAAAGGGAAGGACCTAATATTTAGAGTTGTAAGTGGAATTTTGAGGAGGTTTATCAAGAGTCTTCAAAATCATTTTTCTAGAACAATCTTTGAGATGAGGATCAGCAGCCATCTCATCTGACTGATGTAATCAAGAGAAGAGGGTTGCAGGCGTGACAGAAGTAAACGATCTGCATTTACATGCTGGGTCGGGTGATGGTGCAGGGTTCCCGTGCATAAAAAAATAATTTGGACAGCAGTCCTCATTTCAGGACTGAGGAGGGTGTAGCAGAAGCCTATAAATTATATGCTTGGAAATTCTCTCCACTGAAAAACTTCTATGTAATATAAATTTTATGATAAATCTCTTCTCCGAGTTTAGTATTCTTTTGTTATTAAAACTGCTGTGGGGGATGTGGTTAATTCAGTGTTCTGATTAACACCAATCATGAGTTCCCAATTTTCACACAGAAAACAGCATTAGTAATAGAGAATGAAGATTGCCCGCTAAGCATTTTAATGAATGTTCATCATAAATGTGGTTATATTTTCGGAAGGGGAAATGTTGAAAAGTGATGTAGTCATAATTGCAAAGCCTACGTTTTTCTGGCATACAAAAGAGTCAAATATTTTCAAAGTTAATCTCAGCATGTGGAAC
The DNA here is from genome assembly GCF_041296235.1 of Equus asinus. Classification (NCBI taxonomy): domain Eukaryota; kingdom Metazoa; phylum Chordata; class Mammalia; order Perissodactyla; family Equidae; genus Equus; species Equus asinus. The sequence goes on from NC_091800.1 coordinate 78,691,907, forward strand.
CAAGTTTGACTGGTGTTTGAGGTCTGGCCATGAAGAAAGGGCTAGGCCTTTCTCCATCTTTGTGTCCCCAGGGTCTTGCATTAAGTTGGCAAATAGCAGGGGTTCCATCAATAATTGCTAAGCAGGGTAAATAATTTTAAATCATAGAAAATCCCAAGCCTGATTTTAGCCAATAATTTCAGCCACATTTCCTACTAAACCTTTTACTCATGCACTCAGTACCTGTTTCTATGGACTAGTTTGAATTTTACCTCTTTTTGAGACTGTATTTATGAAGTCTTCGAACCACTTATTCTGTTCTTGAAATTCCTTTTTGGTACCAATATACATGACAGTGAAAAAGAGGGAAAAAATCAATATCAAATAAATGGTTTTGTGAGTGATTATGTCTACATGCTGAGTCTGATGGATGCGATGTCCTACCCCCGCAAGGCTACAAACTTGTAGGACAGCATGGAGCTGCCCAGCACACAGGTTGTTGCCCAGCTGACACTGCCACAGGCCCAGAAGGACACTTGTCCTCTGGAGTCATGCATGGGCCCAAGGTGAGTCCTTTGGGTCGTTACTCATAATGACGCCCAGAAAGATTTTCTCCCACTGTCAGTCAGTTTTGGCTGTGTGTCAGTGAGCACCCAAGTATCTTGCAAGAGTAAAGTGGTTCAAATTCTTTATTTCAAAAGAACAAATGGTGGCCTGGTGACTGAAGTATATGTTCAGCACTTTATCAAATATGAAATAAACAACTCTACTTTAAAAAATTTCCCTGATTTCTTAGTTTGTAATAAAGGCATCATCTTTATTTGCTGCCCGTATTGTCTGGTTTTAAGTAGAGAGCGGAGAGGGTATAAATTCTGGGAGGGTAGGGATCTTTCCTATTTTGCCGTATTCTCAGTGGCTAACAGAGTGCCAGACACACAGCAGATGCTCAAACAATATTTGCTGAACGAATGTTAGATGGGATAAGAGAAACGTGGAGCTAGGGCTGGGTACACAGCTGTGTAGTCAACACTTTGAAATTTTTATTTCTGTCTTTTCTTGCATGAATTTTCTCTAATCATTTAAGCCCATTTTATATATATATATATATACATATATATATATATATGTATATATATATAAAACCCTGTGCTAGGCACTATGGGGCACACAACAATGAATAAGAAGCTTTGAAATCCTTGTAGTATTTCTTCATTACTCTTTGTTAGTTAATTTATTTATCCGCTTAACAGACATTTGTTGTTCCTTTTACAAGGGATGGATTACTATTGAGTTTTGTTTCTGAAAATAGCTCTGTTTCAGATATTATCCTCTAATGTACCTTGTAGTTTAGAAGCAAAGACCGAGCAGTTAAAAATAGTAAGAAGAATCTAAACTGATCAAAAAAGTGTAATAATATGGACCATTAATCCCTAAAAGTAGAGTATTACGCTGAGGAGTATTAAATTGGAGAAAGAATGGGTCTAATAAATATCACCTTAGATACTGTCAAAGGAAAATAGCTGAAACCAAATTGGCTAAAGGAAGATTTAGTCATAAGATCTTTTGAGAATAAAAAGTTTGAAGAGATAATATAGAAATAGAACTATTAACTGATTTTATTGCGGTAGCTAATATAAATAGTTATTACGCTGTGTGACCTGGAGTCCAGGAAAATAAAATCTTTTAGTCTTGAAGTTTCAGATTACCTTTATGCTTTAATACACTTAACAGCTTAAAACATTGACTTAACCAACATCAAATACTCCTTAATGAATATAAGCCATTCAGGAAGAAAACATGACTCCTAATAGATTCCAATTTGAAATTGGAAGGAACGTTAAAGTCATTTTGTCCAAATTTCCTATCTTCTAGAAAGGAAATTGAGGTCGAGGGAGGTCAAGTGACTGATTCAGTGTCACACAATTAGGGTGTATAACTTCTGCTATGGTGTTCTTCACACTATGCAGCCATACTTCCATTGGACATGAATCAGTTATCTTCCTGGTATAAGGCAATCTTGCGGGATTTTTGAATGGTCTAAGTTAGCTCAGTGAGTTCAGCATGTTCCCATATAGACCCTCAAGACTAAGGCTCCTTCAAATACAGAATCGTCTGGAATCTACCTGAGCCCTACTGCGAGACAGTATTTGTTTGAATACAACAAAATATGACTAGTTTGATAATTATCGGAATTGAAATTCTGGTGTCTCAAAGAATGACTTGTGTTCCTTTAGTACATTAGTGGTGGCAAGTCAGTGAGAGGAAATCTAAATCTAACTTTATTATCCAGATGCTCCTTATCTTTGTGACACTCCTAAGGCATATTTACTATTATTTATTTCATTTGGCGAAGCATGTTATGGATGAGGAAACTGAGGCCCAAGGAAGTTCTCAGAGTAAGAATGTGGCAGAGCTGTCATTCAAATTCTAGTCTGCAGCCTCTCCTGTGATGGTTAATTTTATGTTTCAACTTGGCTAAGTTATGATGCCCAGTTGTTTGGTCAAACACCAGTAGAGATGTTGCTGTGAAGGTATTTTTTAGATGTGAGAAACATTTAAATCAGTAGGCTTTGAGTAAAGCAGATTACCGTCCATAGTGCGGATGAGCTTCATCAGTTGAAGATGAAGGCCTTAAAAGAAAAGACTGAGGTTTCCCAAGGAAGACAGAATTCTCCTCCAGACTGTAACGTAGAATGCCTGCCTACAGTTCCAGCCTGCTCTACTGTGCGACTCAGACTCAAGACCACAGCATTAACTCTTCCCTGAATTTCGGGCCTGATGACCTGATCTATGGATTTTGGACTAGCCAGACCCTGCAATCGTGTGGACCAGTTCCTTAAAATCTATCTGTCTCTCTCTCTTTCTCTCATCATCATCATCTATCTCCAGCTGGTTCTATTTCTCTGGAAAAACCTATATACCTCCTTCCATACTCTTTCTGTTGCTCTAAAGCTGAACTTTCGAGTGAGCAGGAAACATGCCCTTCTGGGGGCCTTGAGCCTATGAGGGAGGAGGGCTGTGGAGCCATCCACTCCATTTGAGAGAAGGGCATTCAGAGAGGCCATGCATTACAAAGAGGTCAGGGCGGCATAGCCTTGGAGTCCTGTAGGTTGTGACAGATGCAGCTGCCGATGCTCGTGGGAGCAGCAGCATCAGGAGAGAAAGCACTGGTGCCCTCCCTGAAGGCCCCAGAGGAACAAATAGGACTTCAGAGCAAAAGCATCAGTCTCAACAAAGGGGCTTTTCGGCCGAAGCAACTCTGCATGCTTGTATAATTAAGAAGGAAAATGCATAGGAAGATATTTTGCAGGTTGCCTTTTTAAAAGGACAAAAAATATATATTCCTCTTATCCACAGTAAAACATCAACACTTTCTTGAATAGAAAGGAATTTAGATTCTGAACTAAATGCTTTAATGAGGGACAGATAATAAGTGTGAATTGAAACTAATTGGTGTTTCAGATCACTGAGCTGGTTGAAAAACCGTTTGTGATGAGGTCTGTATAAGTTAACAGTCGCTTTTAAATGCCTAATTAAACATCGTTCTGTCCCCTGTGAGAATTAAAAAAAATGTATTGTCGCTCATTGCACTATGCTTAACCAAGTGATTGAAGTGGGCAATCTGAACAGATTTATTTTTTGTGTGTGGCAAAAGCTCTTTTTCCCCCCGAGTAGGCTGATGTAGGTAGCCCTCGGACAATGACACATTGTCACGTACAGCTGGGAATAGGGCCTTGCAGTGAACATGAATAATGGGCTAATGTGAGAAAAAGCCATGAGATCTTTATTGAGCAAAAGGAAGAATAAAGAGACAAGGTGAGAGGTGGCTTGATCATGGTAAATTTTTTTCCTATCCTGGAAATAATAATTAAAAAGGTATCAATAAGAGGATTCTAAAAATTATGCAATTTGGGCTCTAAGGATTAAGGGCAAGGTGTTTCCAATGAATTATATTTGGGAGAGATCAAGGTTTTATACTTGTAATTGCATTTTACTCTCAACTGAAGCCCCCTGGAATTCAATGAAAAGGGCATTAAGAGGACAGTCTGACAGATGGAGTCCTGGACAGGGGTCGAGCCGGGGGATTGTTCCTGGGCCATTGCATGTGGAATCATTTTCAGAATTTACGGACTGAGGAGCTTCTCTGGAAATTGAGTAATTTCTTAAGGAAGGTGTCCAGGAGGTACCATTTACAACTGAAGAGGGTCTGATGAGGCATCTGCCTCGTCCTCCCTCCCTCGCTTCCTGTCTCCCTTCCTTCCACTACAGTTTAATGCCTTGGGGTAAAGTGAGCAGTTACTGTATGGTGTACACCAATAGCTGCACAACAGGTAAAGAAAAAAGTGTCATTTCTATAATTCACGTCCCTAAGTGTTTGCAGGGCAGTTGATCTGACTACTTGAGCATTAAGCTGAAGGGAAGATTTTTTTCCTTGTAATTCCAGGAAATAAACAAACTAAAACCAACCCCACGCACTTAAAGGAAAAAAAGAGAATTATGTAGATTATTTATATAGCTGGAAAAAACGCTTGAGTTACTTGTGTGACTCTTTATTTTGTGTGGAAACATCATTTGATGACGCAGGTGATAACGAATTACTTCCCAGAGAAGGAACATAGAGGAAGGGAGAGGACAGTGGGCAGGAGGTCAGGAGCCGGCTGTGAAGGACAAGGATGAAGGCAGATAGGAAGAGAAGGAAGATGTACTCAGTGGGGTTAAACTATTTTTCGATCATATTCCGTTTTCCTCTTTCTTCCTACTCCCTGAAAACCATAGTAGAGGTGAGAAGTTAGGCACTCAGGAGGGTTAAGATATAATATTTACATATTATGACTATATATTTATTCTGATTTGTATATTTCTGTCTTCTAAGTATGTATTTATGTATAATATATTGATTTAGGTTTGTGCGTTTGTATCTTATATTATCTGGCTGTTTTTGTTTATTATACTCTTGTAGCTCTTATCATTTTTTAGAAATGCAGAATGTGGTATTTTAGCTAATGTGTTTTTTTAATCTACATAGAATTGGAAACTTTTTAATGGCATTTCCTCCCCTTATTCCTTGAAGTAATCATTTGCCTCAAGTAGCGCTCCTGGTTTCTTGTGCACTATTTGCACTGGTATCGTTGAGCGACATGCGTTTGTCAGTAACAGTCCTGGGTTCTGAGGCCACATTTTCTTACGGTTTACCTCAGACGGCATCACTTTGTTTTCCTTCTGAATTGATTATAGCGTAGGTGCTTTGGCAATTTCTACCTTTCTCGACCATAGGTGGGCCCACCCAGCCCTGCCCAGCTGCCTTAAGCTGATAGGCCCACCTCTTTGGGCATAGGGTATAGTGTTCTTTGAGAGGGTCACAACCTTCTAATTTAAGTCCTAGTTGCTTAATTTAATCCTGAAAAACACTGCTGGAACAGACTCACACCAACATTTCGATTGCGTTTGTTCTGAAACTTCACTTCCATCTTCCCCCTACACTCCAAATTACACTGCAAGTCCCCAGAGAAGTCGGCAGAAGAAAGGGGCTAGTGCAGGTGGATTCTCCCACTGCCCCAGGAGAGCTGGACCTGTCCGGGCTCAGGGTCACTCTGGTCATGAGCAAGGGAAGAAAA